>NC_073646.1:20000000-25000000 GCF_029407905.1 Bubalus kerabau | reverse complement strand
TCCTGCATTGCAGCGGATTCTTTCCCACTGAGCCACTGGGGAAGCCCAGAAAACGAAACACCTTAAAACACACACACACACACAAAAGTGGGGGGTGGTGGATACCATAGGCTCCAGCAAATCCACTTCTAGGCATTTATCCAAAAGAATTGAAATCAGGTCTCGAGGAGACAGTAGCATGTCCATGTTCACTGCAGCATGACGCATCACAACCAGGATGTGGAAGAAACCTAAGGTCCATCAACAAAGGAATGAACAAGAAACACACACTATATATTCACAATGGAATATTAGCCTTCAAAGGGAGGAAATCCTGCCACATTCCACAACATGGATGAACCTTGAGGACATTATGCTAAGTGAAATAAGCCAGTCATAGAAGAGAAATGCTGCATGATTCTACTTACCTGAGATGTCTTGAACACTCAAACTCACAGAAGCAGAGACCAGAATAGGGAGTTCCCTGATGGGCCAGTGGTAAACACTCTGCCTTCCAATGCAGGGGAGCTGGAATCGCTCCCTGGTCAGGGAATTAAATCTCACGTGCCTCGGAGCAACTAAGCTGGCAAGCCACACCTACAGGCCTACACGACTAGAGACGCCTGCACTCCACAATAAAGACCCAGCACAGCCAAAAAAAAAAAAAAGAGCAGGAACGCGATTGTCAGTGTCTTGGGGAAGGGGGAAATGTAGCGTTGTTAAAGTTTCAGTTATGCAAGATGGCTAAGTTCCAGAGATCTGCTGTTTGACATTGTGCCTACAGTCAACAAAGTTGAAGTGTCCACTTAAAAATTGTTAAAAGGTAGATCTACTAGGTATTGTTACCACTGCTGCTGCTAAGTCGCTTCAGTCATGTCCGACTCTGTGCAACCCCATAGACAGCAGCCCACCAGGCTCCCCGTCCCTGGGATTCTCTAGGCAAGAACACTGGAGTGGGTTGCCATTTCCTTCTCCAGTGCATGAAAGTAAAAAGTGAAAGTGAAGTTGCTCAGTCGTGTCCAACTCTTCGCAACCCCATGGACTGCAGCCTACCAGGCTCCTCCGCCCATGAGATTTTCCAGGCAAGAGTACTGGAGTGGGGTGCCGTTGCCTTCTCCGTTGTTACCACTAATGGGAAGGGGAAAAAAAAAAAAAAGACAGAAACTGAAATGTAGTGAGCATATGTAAGAAAACAATAGTCAGATCAAGTGGGTCAGGACAGGAAGTTGGATGGTCAGGATAAGAAGTCAGATTTTTCTGAACGCAAAGGAAATACCACTTGAATAGTCTTTAACGGAGAAAAAAGAAAAATAGGATGCTGCTTTTAAAAAGATCACTCTGTCAGATGTGTCAAGAACGGATCAAGCTCCTGCCTGGCAGAGTTAAGCACTCAGTAAACATACGTTCCCTCTGCAGGCTGGAAGGTGTCTGGAGGAAAGACTGGGATGCCAGTGCAGTGCAGTAAGTGTGTCTCTCAAAACCCTTTCTCCTCCAAGAATCAAGGATCCGATAGACTCCTGTAGGGGAAAAGGGCTGTAAAACGATTTTGTTTGGTCCTGTGCTTCAGACAAGATACCTTGCAGAGAAATGAGGTGTAACCTTTGCCAAGCTCTATCCTTTGTTCAGAAATTTCTTTCCTTACCCATCTTGGCCTTGTGTGGTGAGTATCTGCTAATGTTACCCAAACTAGCCAGTCCTTTCAGAGCAATATTCCTGCATCAATATCCCAAATAGACCAATCAATTTGGCAGAGGGCAAAGGCAGTAACTTTATGCCCATTGACCATTCAAGCCACCTCTAATCAAAAGAATATTTCCTCAGATTGGCTGCTGAGACATTAATCCCTAATATTGATGCCTGAAACTGTTTTCTTCTTCCTCTGGACCAAGAAGGCTGACTCATTCTTCTGGTTGCCAAAAACAAGGATGACAAAACCAATTTCTTATTTATAAAGAAAGAGAGGCAATGGATTTTATAGGAAACAGTGCACTTGAATGGGAAAATAAAGTGTGTTAGAGGTGGTCAACCCAGAGATGCTGGACACTCTACTTCATGCACAACATCTTCACACCATTTTCTTTTCTCTTCTCTTTGAGTAGCTGCCCACAGAACCAGATGGATCTATAAAGGTCAGAGCTCAATTATATGCTCAGAGGCCACACACAGATCTCAGTTCTTCTAACAAGTAACACCCAGAGTATTCTCTCAATTCCACCAGTCTATGTGGTATCCATATGGAGACCTGGTGTCCTGACTGGTAAAAGAATCCATAAAGGCTACCCTCACACACCTGGATGATGTCACAAGCTTAAAAGTGGTAACAAAAAGCTGGTGACAGAAGGCAGGCATTGAAAATCAGTGCAGATCTCCTGGTGAACAGAGTAAAACAAAACCATCGTGCAAAGCCCTGTTTTCCTATACTTGAAACCATTACATTTCTAGATAAAGTAATTTCAAATAAAGAAGATAAAATCTGCTGTCCAAGCCAAGAAAGGTGATCCTCGGGTAATCTAAAGCTGGTGAGGGACCATCAGGGCTCAGTGGAGAGGAGGCTCTGTACCTCTGAAGTGGAATGTCGATGCTGTCAGAGAAACTGTGGTCCAGGGAACAGTCTCTGTACACTGCAAGGAACAGGAATGGAGACCCTTGGATACATTAGGGGGCCCGGAAAGATGCTAAGTCTGTAAACGAGTAGGAGAGATTACCTTCCAGCCCCAAGGCAAAGCCCAGAAGTGAACGTATTCCCCAGTTGCTGAGAGAAAATGAATTACTGATAAAGTGTTAGGGCCATGGATGTGCATGGGATGCAGATGATAAACCTGAGTTCTAAATCCTCACACAGACATATAAAATAAACGTGAAAGCTAGCCAGGAATTGCAGAATCTCTGGCAGCGGCAACTCTGAAACCAGACTGTGGTATTCCTCCCAAATGGGCGTGTGCACAGCCCCTGTGGGCGACAGCTCCTACTGAAAGTGGGATCATGGGCAGAAGAATTACAAAATAAACTCTGCTAAAAGCCATACAAGAACTAGGGGAATTTACTACCAGAGAGAATACTTGCTGAAAGAAACTCTAAACACTATAACCTAGCAAGAAAATAATTGAATCCAGGTGGAAGAAGACAGATGCAAGAAGCAATACAGAGCAAAGAAACAGAAGTGAAGGGAAAGAAAAAAAAGCAAAGTAAATATGGTCCCTTCTCGGCCAGACAACTGACAAATTAGCAAGCGAGCACAGATCTGGCTTAAGGGTGCTCCCTGACAGATAGGGGAGTACCACAGAAAGCAAAGCTATGACAGATCTAGACAGCATATTAAAAGGCAGAGATGTCACTTTGCTGATAGAGGTCCATATAGTCAGCTGCTGCTGCTGCTAAGTCGCTTCAGTCGTGTCCGACTCTGTGCGACCCCATAGATGGCAGCCCACCAGGCTCTGCCGTCCCAGGGATTCTCCAGGCAAGAACACTGGAGTGGGTTGCCATTTCCTTCTCCAATGCATGAAAGTGAAAAGTGAAAGTGAAGTTGCTCAGTCGTGTCTGACTCTTAGCAACCCCATGGACTGTAGCCCACCAGGCTCCTCTGTCCATGGGATTTTCCAGGCAAGAGTACTGGAGTGGGGTGCCATTGCCTTCTCCACCATATTGTCAGAGCTATGGTGTTTCCAGTAGTCATGTACGGATGTGAGTGTTGGACCATAAAAGAAGGCTGAATGCCAAAGAACTGATGTTTTTGATTTGTGCTGGAGAAGACTCTTGAGAGTCCCTTGGACTGCAAGGAGATCAAACCCGTCAATTCTAAAGGAAATCAACACTGAATATTCATTGGAAGGACTGATGCTGAAGCTGAAGCTCCAATACTCTGGTCACCTGAAGCAAATAACTGATTCATTGGAAAAGACCCTGATGCTGGGAAAGACTGAAGGCAGAAGGAGAAGGAGGTGACAGAGGATGAGGTGGTTGGATGGCATCACCAACACAATGGACATAAGTTTGAGCAAACTCAAGGAGATAGAGAAAGACAGGGAAGCCTGGCACACTGCAGTCCATGGGGTGGAAGAGAGTTGGACACAACTTAGGGGCTGAACAACAAGAAGAAGCAAGAGGAGCTAGGTTTCCAGCTATTAATACATCTTCTCTTGGACTGCTGGCTGCTCATTGTCTCTGGAGCCAGGAGCTAGTCCTGGTTTTCCAGCTCCTGAGTTTACTCACAGCCTCAATAAGTGTGTTTTCACCAGAATGAATAAGTAGAAGAAAGCAAGATTTCCCTGACCAATGTAACATTCCGATGTGTGGCTTGATGCATCCACCTGCTCCTCTGAACAGACCTAAGAACATCATTGTGTTTGGTCCATTAAGAAACTTAAGGAAGTAAACAGCCTTTTTCTTTTCTCTTGTTTTTTACTGCAGTATCTGCTGAACTAAGCATGGCCTCTCATGCAGCACGCGTGAGCCAGCGATGGCAATGGTAGACAAATCCCATGATGTCAGCACTCACCTATGCATTTGGATGTGAACCTGTTGGCAAATTACAGCCTGTCACTCTCCAGTGAGTGAGCTGAGATGGAAAATGTCAATTTGAACAGATGCCTTTCTTCCTTTCTGAGCTACAGTTTAAGGAGGTGGCACAAATATCCAAAAGTGAATGTCTCGTGGATGAGCTTGAAATTCAATAGTGAAAGAGGGGAGAGGTCAAAAGGAGGTGACGAAAGGATTGTTATGAGCAATAAACATGGGTAAGAGGAATAACACAGACTGACAAGATCAGCTCTTTTCCTTTACTTAGGGAAGATGCAATGGAAAGGACCAGAGCTTGGTTTCAAAGGCCAGCTAGCCAGGATGGAAGAGAGAGCTTAGCAACCTGTCTGCAGGAAGCTCACCCCCAGTTAACAAAGTGTCACGGTGCCTGGGGCTACCCCAGGGACCTTGAGAGCACAAGCGAGTCTCCAACACAGCAACATGTCTGCAGAGGGGACCATGGTACATGGTGAAGATAAAATCCCTTTGGGTCCCTTTCCAATCCTATGATATTAAGACTTAAGGAAAAGCAAAGTCTGTACGTTAAACTCCTCAGAGCTTTTCAAAGTAAAGAAACAAGGTTCTACTTACAGTTTCTAGCAAGCGGAGCGTAAGACAGCAATGTTGTTTATTTTCTGAAAGGATTATTTCTCCCTGCCATGGACTCCAGGCATGTGGAGCAAAATATAAACATCAAAAGACAGCACAGTAAGCAATCACTGCGTTGAGGTTCTTACTCCTCCTCAGTTCTGGTTCAAGAAGTGGGAGGTTCAGGACAGGGGTCACTGAGAACGTTAGGGGTCAAGTCTCAGACTTCATCACTATTTTTTGCCCAGGAAAGCACAAAGTTAGGAACAAGTTTACAACAGGGGACTATGAAAGGGATTTGGGATGAACTATACTGGGTACCCAGATAAAGAGCAGAGGATATTTCAAATTGTTTTGACCTGCATTTTTCTCCTTTTCCCCCTCTCTGGGCAGTGTTTCCACAGCTTTCGAGCATCCTATCTTGGCTTCTCTTTTATACACTTTGACAGCCCCAGAGTACTTTGAGCTGGAATCTTTTATCTTTCCGCTATTTGATGTGAGTGCTGGTAAGACATATAAAGAAGAAAAACAGCAGCTCACATTTATTGAACACTTACTAGGAACCAGAGGTTAGCTTACTTCATCCTCACAACAGTCTTCAAGGGGAGCGCTAACATTTCTCCGAATTAGTTGTTGAAACTCAGACTCATAGGCTCATCAAGAGGTTGGGCAGACAGACTCCGGAAATGCAGGCTTATCCATTACTCCATAAGGTAGCCCGTCTGAACAGTCTACTGACAGCCAAGTTGATTGCAATGACAACGGCAACTCTTTTGTTGGCAGGTGACAAAAACTATAAAAAGATGATGATTCAGTCATCACATGAAATCTTTGAGCAGAAATACTAATGAATTTGAAGGAAGTTGTTGGTAACAACCAGGGTTCATGGTTAGAAACTGATGAGGCCAGACAAGAAATTCAAGCAAGTCTTTATTTGGGACTTGTGGCACCCAAGTTGGGCTAGGTGGGGGACAGGTCCAGAGGTCAGACTGGAGGGGTGGCTTACACAGTCTGCTCACCCTTTTGGTGGTGCTGTGCGCAGGGCATGTACGCAGGGCCCTGTTTTTGCTCCCAGCTTCTCAGAAATGGCAGGTGGGATTTTGGTCATTTTGCATCTTTTTGCTGATAATTTGCCCCAATATTGCTGCATGCATGCAGTTATTTTTAGTCCCTTATAGTTTCTTTGTACTGTGTTGCTTGAAAAGACGTTGGTCCAGGTACAAGCATTGCAGAGTCCTAGGACCTACATCCCAGCTGGTCTCAGTTTCATTTCCAAGGTCTCTCAGCCCCTACCTGATGACATCATGGGCTACGAATAAGTTATGGATTATCTTAGTACTTATGACAAACTTAAAAAAAAAAACTAATAGATTTCATTTTTAGTACAGTTTTAGTTTCACAGGCAAATTGAACAGGGTTCCATATACACACTTCGCCTCCCTGCCACCATCTCAGAGCATCCAATTCCCCTACCATGAACACTTTTGTGCACTTGTGTGTTGCATTTGTTACAACTACTACACATTATTATTTACTAAAATCCTTAGTTTCAGTTCAATTCAGTTCAGTTCAGTCGCTCAGTCGTGTCCGACTCTGTGACCCCATGAATCGCAGCACGCCAAACCTCCCTGTCCATCACCAACTCCCGGAGTTCACTCAGACTCACATCCATCGAGTCGGTGATGCCATCCAGCCATCTCATCCTCTGTCGTCCCCTTCTCCTCCTGCCCCCAATCCCTCCCAGCATCAGAATCTTTTCCAATGAGTCAACTCTTCGCATGAGGCGGCCAAAGTACTGGAGTTTCAGCTTTAGCATTAGTCCTTCCAGTGAACACCCAGGACTGATCTCCTTTAGAATACTACCTTAGTTTAAGGTTCTCTCTTTCTGTTGTACAGTTCTATGAGATTTGATAAATGCATGTACCTACCATTATGGTATCATACAGAATAGAATCAAGTCGGTGGTGCCATCCAACCATCTCATTCTCTGTCATCCCCTTCTCTTCTTGCCTTCAATCTTTCCCAACATCAGGGTCTTTTTCAATGAATAAGTTCTCATCAGGTGGCCTAAGTATTGGAGTTTCAGTTTCAGCATCAGTCCTTCCAATGAATATTCAGGACCGATTTCCTTTAGGACTGACTGGTTTGATCTCCTTGTTTTATCTTTTTACAAAATGCTATCTTGTTAGAATCATATCCAGACTAGTTTCTTCCACCAAGAAAATGCATTTAAGATTCTTTCATTTAAGTCTTTTCAAGGCTTGACAGCTTACTTCTTTTTATTGCTGAATAATATTCTCTTATACAGATACATCATGGATTGCTCATTTGCTTGTTGAAGAGCATCTTGGTTGCTTCCAGATTTGGGCGAGTATAAATAAAGCTGCTATAAAGCTATGTGCAGGGTTTTCTGTGTACGTTAAGTTTTCAACTATTTTGGGTAAATACCTAGGAGCATGACTGCTGCATCATATGGTAAGACTATGTTTAGCTTTGTATGAAAATGCCATTCTGTGTTCCAAAGTCACTGTACCAGTTAACATTCTCATCAGCAATGAAAAATCTTTCCTGTTGCTCTGCATCTTTGTCAGCATTTGGTATTATCAGGTTTTTTTGTTTGTTTTTCCTTTGGGGATTTTAATCATTCTAATAGTTGTGTAGTAATACCTCACTGTTGTCTTAATTTGTGATCCCTTAACATGATGTTGAACATATTATCATATGCTTATTTTTCACTTGTGTATGTTTTATGAAGATGTATATATCAGATGTTTTGCCCATTTTTTAAAAATTGGGTTGTTATTCTTCTTAATGTTGGGTTCTAAGAGTTCTTTGTAAATTTGGGATAAAAGTCTTTATCAGATATGTGTTTTGCAGATATGTTCTCCCAGCCTGTGGTTTGTCTCTTCATTGTCTTGAGAGTGTCTTTCGCAGAGAAAAGTTTTTGATTTTAATAAGGTCCCACTTATCATTTTTTTCTTCTATGAAAGTGAAAGTGAAGTCACTCAGTCGTGACCTACTCTTAGCGACCCCATGGACTGCAGCCTACCAGGCTCCTCCATCCACGGGATTTTCCAGGCAAGTGTACTGGAGTGGGGTGCCATTTTTTTGTTGTATCTAAAAACTTATCAACAATCTCAAGATCACCTAGATTCTCTCCTATATTACCTTCTGGAAATTTTGTGATCTGCAATTTATACTTAAGATCTATTTTAAATTAATTTTTGTGAAACATGTTTTAAACATGGAGATGTCCAAATGTTACAGACTATTTGTTTGAAAGGCTATTCTTCCTCTACTGAATTGTTTTTACCCCTTTGTCAAAGATCAGTTGGCTATATTTGTATGGGTCAATCTCTGCGTTCTCCATGCTATTCGTTGATCATTTTCTATACTTTCACCAATAATACGTGTCATGATTACTGCACATTTATAGTAGGTTTTAAAGTCAGGTGGTGTCAGTCCTCTGACTTTGTTCTTCTTCAGTGCTGTGTTGACGACTCTCTTGCCTTTCCGTACAAACTTTAGAATCAGTTTTCAACATCTACAAAATGAAATTGGGATTGCTTTGAATCCATAGATTAAGTTGGGAAGTATTGGTATCTTAACAATATTTAGTCTTCTTATTATGAATATGGAATACCATTTATTTAGCTCTCCTTGATTTTTTTCTTTCTTTTTGGTGTTGAACCAACATTGTATTTTGTTTTCTATTTCAAATTACAATTGTTGATTTTTGGTAGCCAGGGAAATTGACTTTTATGTATTAATCTCATATCTTATAACCTTGCTATAACTGCTTATTAGTTACAGAAGATTTTTTGTTTTTGTTTCTGCTTATTCTTTGGGACATTTCTCTGAGACAATCATGTCATATGCAAACAGAGATAGTTTTATTTCTTCCTTCCTATACATTTCATTTCCCTTTCTTGTGTGATTGCATTGGCCAGAACTTCCAGTACACGGTTGAAGAGGAGAGGTGACGGGGGAAATCAGTTCCTAGTTTATGATCTGAGGGAAAAGAATTTACTTTCTCACTATTAAGTGTCATTTAAGCTGTAGGATTTTTTAAAATAATTTTTTAATCAAGTTTGGATTCCTGTTTTCTGAGTTTTTATTACGAGTGGGTGTTGGATTTTGTCAAATGCTGTTTATTTTATTGGTATTATCATATGATTTTTCTGTTCTTTTTTTTAACCTGTTGATATCATCGATTACATTACTTGATTTTCAATGTTGAACCTGTCTTGCAATCCCGGAATAAATCCTGCTTGGTCATGCTATATAATTCATTCCCTACCTTGTTGAATTCTGTTTTCTAATGTGTTGTTGAGGACTTTTGCTTCTATGTTCATGAGATATATTGATACGTAATTTTCCTTTTGGATAATGACATTACCTGGGTTTTGCATTAAGCTAATGCTGGCCTCATAGAGAGATTTATGAAGTGTCCCCTCCACTTTTATCTTTTGGAATATATTGTATAGAATAGCTATCATTTGTTCTTTTAAATTCTTGGTAGAATTGTGGCTCAGACAGGAAAGCGTCTGCCTACAGTGCGGGAGACCCGGACTCGATCCCTGGGTTGGGAAGTTCCCCTGGAGAAGGAAATGGCAACCCACTCCAGTATTCTTGCCTGGAAAATCCCATGGATGGAGGAGCCCAGTAGGCTCCATGGGGTTACAAAGAGTCGGACATGACTGAGCGAATTCACTTCACTTTCTTTTTAAGGAGATTGTCAACAATAACTTAATTTTATCTATAGATATAGGACTATTTATATTATATTTATATTATCTATTTTTTTTTTGCATGAGCTTTGGTGGTTTATGTCTTTCAAGGAGTTTATTTAATCTAATCTAGAGGCACAGAGATATTCATAATATTTATTTACTATCCTTTCAATGTTGCTGGGACCAGAAGTGATGTCTCCTTGCATTTCTGATATTAGTAATTTGTGTCTTCTCTGCTTTTTTTCTTGGTTACAGGAGGCCCAGGGTCAGGAAGATCCCCCAGAGAAAGGAATGGCTACCCACTCCAATATTCTTGCCTGGAGAATTCAATGGACAGAGGAACCTGGTGGGCTACAGTCCATGGGGTCACAAGAGTCAGACACAACTGAGAGAGGAACACACTGTTTCTTGGTTACCCTGACTAGAGGTCTGTCAGTTTCACTGACCTTTCCAAAATCGGCTTTTCATTTCATTGATTTTCTCTATCCTTTTCCTTGTTTTCAATTTTACTAATTTCTGCTCCAACTTTCATTATTTCTTTCTTTCTGTTTTAGGTTTGAATTGCTCTTCTTTATCTAGTTTTTCTTAAATGAAAGCTTAGACTATTAACCTTTTTTTTTCCTTTTCTAAAGTATACATTCCATGCTATACATTACACTCTACACTGGCTGGGTGTGGAGGTTGGAGGACCCCCAGCATTCTTGGCTGGATTCTGATATTAATTCTGCTTTTCTGTAATACCAACATAACAGGCAATTTCAAAAACAGGAAATTCAGCTGGAATCCTTCTCTCCTAAAAAAACTGCTGTTACTTTTTCGTTAGCTTTTTGGGTACTTTCTTTCCTTTTTCATCCTTTGGCACATCTTTTTGTGTGTGTTTGTGTGATAGGTACACAAAACATAATGATTGCCTTTGTAACCATTTTAAGGTGTACAACTCAAGGATGTTACATTCACAATGTTGTGCAACCATCACCAGTATCCTGTTTTAGAACATTTTCATCCCCCCCTAAAGAAACCCCATATCCATGAGCAGTTGGTTCATCTTCTCCCATTTCCTCTAGCCCCTAATAACCATGATGTCTGTCTTTCTGTCACTAGTAATTTGCCTATTCTGGTTATTTCATGCTGAATGGCATGTTTTTAAGCTAAGCTTACTTGTAGTATATAGGATATTGAGTTTTATTTTCAATTTACTATTTATGTTACATAGTCTTCCGTATGGTCATTGTAATCATCATGTTTGGTCCTGCATAATATTCTACTGAGAAAATTTTGTTACTGGTTTAATCCTTTCTTATTTTGGTTTTGTTGCAAAATTTCTTTGGGGTTGGGGTTTGCTGCTATAGCTAACACCACAATGAACATCTTCATGTGTATAGTTTCTTTCCAGGTTGTAGTTATTTCTTTAGATTTGATCCATATGTGGAATTCCTAAATGGAGGCATGAAGCATGCTGGTATTTTTTAAGTTCTCTTTTAACATCTCCAATTTATTTTTCAATAGGATTAATTTTCAATATTACTGGCTATATCTGAGATACCTGTTTCATCATACCCTTGCTACAAGTAGCCACAAATAATTTTTTGCTGAATCTCCTCAGCTTGTGACATATAACTTTGAAAACAAAGATTTTTTAGCTCCTCCATTCCCTCACCACTGGCAGAGTGATTTTCTCCGAAAAACTGGTGTATCAAGCCAGATAACATTTCCAATTTATCGCTCCTGTGAACGTGGCTGCAGGATAAGAACAAATACAGTCTGTGTTCAATCTATTCAATTAGAACAGAACAAGGAATTTATTTCAACACACACAAATCAGCATATCCCATTCTGGTTGAATCCCATTTAGCATTTATGTAAGCTTAATTAAATCACCAATGGGGTTTCTTACAAGGAGAACGGCCTTCAGGAAATATGCTTGCTAAATATTCTTCAGTAATGGTTGGGGGTAATAAATAAGTGATATGGTCTGGTTCTCAGAGATCCTCACATCTCTTCCAAGTGTCAGATCTCTGCTGGAGCCCTGAGCTTGTAAACAAAGGAGTTTAAGCTCGGGTATGGGGTAAGGGAGCATTGTGTAGCTAGATTTATAAGCATCAGGCTCTCTGCCAGCCCTTTTGGGAATAAGCATGTATTCTAACACAGGGTTATTCCTACATAAGCAACCCAGCACCCATCAAAGTGGAGGGTCAGGCAGGAGGGAGGGAGAAGGAGGCCACTGGCTTGCTCAGTGCCTATTACCTGGCTGGCTCTGCAACCACGTACATTTTTCAAATGCTCTCTCTCTCTCTCTCTGCAATTGGGAAGTACCCAGTACAAAGTGGTAAATGACACAACTTATGGGTGACAAGTTTCCTGTGCTTCTACCACTCAAGCCAGGATGGTAACATTCTGAGAAATTCAAGCAGTTCTTGGCCCTGTGGATTTCATTCTTGATCAGCTGAGCATCTCACTATCTTTCAGGTGTGCAGCTAAGCTTGACATGGATGTGTTGGGTCACACTGAAGAAGGGAAGTACAGTAATTACCTTCATTTTAGAGGAAGAAACAGGACCAGAAAGGTTAAGGAATAGAAATTAGAGACAGACCTTTCTTGTCTGGTTTCTGAGGTCAAGTTTTTAACTAGTAAACTCACATTACACGGAAGGGAAACCGAAAGATGCCTTTCTCAAGTGCAAGTCTCTTGTATGGAGCTCCAGGAATGAACCAACATAATTGCCCATGACTGTTCTTTTCTGATAAAGCTTGGGTTTCTGTGTCTTAAAGCATTTAGGAGAACCCAGCAGCTAATTAGACTGGAGGATGAGATTCAACATATTAATAGGTAGGCAGAAAATGAGAAGTATTTTTTTAATTGTTTCTATTAGTCATAACTTCTCTCCCTAATTTCTTTTTTTATTAAACTTCCAAGTTCTAAGAATTTTGACGTTTATTTGGGGGAAACTAATGTAAATAGATCCCATCCCAAGAAGGCTGGAAGGGCCATGGAAGTTCAACAATCCCCCTCAATTTACAGATTAAGACCCCAGAAACAAAGTCACCTTGTCAGGATCACACAGAGCCAGAGCCAGCTCTTTGGTCTATATATACCCTGTGCTCGCTGCTCCTTGAAGGAGAGCAATGCCACTTGTCTTCTCTTTGAAAGGCAGGGGATGGCATTTCCCTGAGATGGATGAGTTCCAACTCCAGCGATGCTTATATACAAAGATGCTAACTCCATTTGCTTTGCTTTTCAGGCCTCAGGTGGTAGTGATGGGATAGGTTAATAGCCTTTTTGAATATGAAGACATGTGAATTGGAAAGCAGCTGAGTGTAATAGAAAAATAGATTTGAGAGTTGAAGACTAGGGTTGGGATTCTGGTTCTGCTGCTTACTACTTGTTAGATCTGGAGGAGCTCTATAATCTCGCTCCAGCTGTACTATTCACCATGGTACCCAGGCTGTCTATGGCGAAGCCTCACATATATTAGGTGATACCCACATACACTCAAACATAACTAATCTTTTTTTTAAAATGTCATTGAATAATTATTAACTTGGCCTCAGTTATCCAGCTGCCTGGCTCAACTTTATGCTAAATCTGTGACCCTAGAATGAGGCAGAGCATTATTTAGACCCCTAAAAATGAGGCAGAACATCATTTTTATTGTTTGAAAAATAAGGATGGATCATAGGCTCCATCCCAAAGGTTTGTTGATAAGACTAAATGAGAGTGCAGGCAGAGAACCTGGCAGCTAATAAACTCTCAATTATCTTTCTAGGTACATGTGGGGAGAGGTGGCCAGAGAGGAGAGTTCAGAAGGGACTCAGTTTTGAATGACCATGAATGTTATGCTTGGAATCGAACTTATGAACATCAAATTTTATGGAACTAATTCCAAATTGTGCATTTCTATCATGCTAGAAATGTGTTCAAGACAAGCATATCAGAAAGGTTTCCTTCCCTTCCTCTTTCCTTTTTTCCATTCTCCTTCTCTCCTTCCCCCCCCCCCTTCCTTTTTCAGCCTGGACATCAGATTATTGTTGTTGTTCAGTCACCAAGCCATATCTGACTTGTTGCCACCCCACGGACTGCAGCACGCTAGGTCTCCTTATTCCTCACCATCTCTTGGAGTTTGCCCAAGTTCATGTCCATTGAACTGGTGATGCCATCCAACCATCTCATCCTCTGTTGCCCCTTCTCCTCTTGCCCTCAGTCTTTCCCAGCATCAGGGTCTTTTGCAATGAGTCAGCTCTTCTCATCAGGTGGCCAAAGTATTGGAGCTTCAGCTTCAGCATCAGTCCTTCCAATGAATATTCTGGGTAGGTGTCCTTTAGGATTGACTGGTTGGATCTTTTTGCTGTCCAAGGGACTCTCAAGAGTCTTCTCCGACACCACAGCTTGAAAGCATAAATTCTTTGGTGCTCAGCCTTCTTTATGGATATCAGATGGCAGGTCTCACTTGCAAACTTTTATCTTTTGGTTGCCAAATCCCCAGTTGGCTGCCCCTCCCAGAAGCAAATTATCTAACCCTGAGTGGGTGGTGAACACAAGGAGAAGTTTAAATCCATCCCAGTTAGCAGAAAAGCAAAACCCCCAAATCTTATTATAATCTCCTGTTCTCTCTTTCTGTTCCTTGTCACCAAGGTAGTTGGAACCTCTGTCTTCAGCCTCCTCCTCCTTCTCCTCCTCTCATCCTGTCTGATTCATGTGTTGATGTCTCGATTCTGAGCCAGCTGCTGCAACGAACTGTGATATCATAGGCAGGATTTATTAGTAGCAAAAGCATCTGTCAGGAGAAAGCAGGAGAGGCTGGAGAATGCGCCACAGGGAGACAGATGGGCCGAGCATAGACTGGACAATGAGTGAGGCCTCTGTACACTGTTATTTACTACTAATAAAGAATAACCTAGTACTAAGTGCTTTTAAACACATTAGCTTACATTTTCTAAATATCTTAATACTATGAAGTATGTACTACCATACCTGTTTTAGAGATGAGAAAACTAAGATTCAGAGGCATTTAGTGGCTTGCCCAATTTTGTATACCTAGTCATTGATAAAGCTAAGGTTAAATGCAGGTCCGAGGGAGTATGGGCTTCCCAGTTGGCTCAGTGGTGTCTCTGGCAAGTAGGAGACATGGATTCGATCCCTGGGTCAGGAAGATCCCCTGGAGGAGGACATGGCAACACACTCCAGTATTCTTGCCTGGGAAGTCCCATGGACAGGGGAGCCTGGCAGGTTACAGCCCATGAAGTCACAAAGAGTCGGACACAACTCAGCAACTAAACAACAACAGCAACTGAGGCAGTATAAAGTCTGTCTCTAACTTGAACTTTCTCCCACTTGAAGTCCTTCCTCTAGCAGGGGAAAAAAAAAAAAGTGAGGGACTATTTTCTGCAGGGTAAGAACAAGGATCATATATTAAGACTAGTAGAAAAATGTGTGAGAATAAGCACGTGGTTTATGCACAAAGCAGAGAAAATGTACTGGCTGGGATTAGGCTGAAGGTTTACCCTATAGGTTAGAGCAGGTACTGAGAAATCAATCTGGCTGCAAATACTGACCTCAGAGGTGCAAGTAAGCAAGTAAAGTCTGGTATTAATGCAAAAACTTAATTCCACACATCTGTAGATTGTAGAAGGCCCTAGTAGTACAGAAGTCAAGTGAACAAGCAGGTAACCCCACATGGTGACTCAATTCTGGAAATAGCAGCAAAAGATGAGACTTTAGCTTTGGTAAGGAAGGCTGGCTAGAGGCAGACAGGGCAAGGAAGTCAGCACCATGGACAGCGGTAAAGGCCATGGCGTAAACATGGCAAAACTTAGGAGCAGGGCTCAATAATGTTCAGGGCCAGTCCTGCACAAAACGAAAAAGGATCAAGGATGACATCCATGTACTTGAGAGTTAGTTCACAACCCACTAGTAGATAATTTAAATGTAGCATGACACATGCTAGCTATCATGGGGAAGCATGTATTCCCATGAAGGGGCAACTACCTCAACTTGAAGTGGTGATATCAAAGAAGGCTTCATGGAGTGAGTGCATACTGCCATCTAAGCCAGGAGAAGAAAGGGATGGGAGGTAGAGGGAAGTCTGAGCAGAAGGAGCACCAGATGCAAAGGCTTGAAGGTGGGAAACTTCCTGGTGCATATTGAAAATCAGAGTCAGATTCCCATGACTGGAGGGTGAAATGCAGATAGGGGTGAGAAGAGAGAGGAGTTTGGAAAGATAGAGAAACAAAACCTAAAAGAGCTTTGAAAAACCTGACGAGGAGTTTGAGAAATTATAAATACCAGGGAACCCTAGATGACTGGCTTTTCTTTCAAAAAGAGAAGAAAAGATCTTTTAACACCTGGACCCATGCTGCTGTATAACTTGGAAATGAAGACTCCAAGTTATAGCTGTCCCATGTAGGGTGTTGAATGTACTCCCATTTCCCGTATCTTCCTTCTCCATGCTCTAGCAAGCCTTGGTAGGACAGTGAGTTTTATTTTGAGTCTTTATTTCAAAGAGGGGAAGAATGTGATCTGATCTCTACAAACATCAGGCTTCCCTGGTGGCTCAATGGTAAAGAATCCACCTTCTATGCACTTTAAACTATTACAACATTGTTAACTGGCTATATTCCAACATAAAGTAAAAAAGTTTAAATTTTAGAAAAGTATAACTTACACAGAAGAAAGCATAAATCATAGACATGCAGATCAAACATTTTACACAAAGTGAACATACCTGTGTAAAAAAACTTCTTAGATCATAAAGCAGAACATTACCAGCATTTCAGAAGCTGTCTGTTAAAGACTCTGTGTTGCTGTCTCCCCAAAATTTATATGTTGAAATTCCAACCCCTAATGCAATGGTGCTTGGAGATGAGGCTTTGGGGATATAATTACGTCATGAGGGTGGAGCCCTCATGATGCGATTCTTGCCCTTGTAAGAAGAGAAAGAAGAGAACTTGCTTCTTCCTCTGCCACGTGGGGAAACAAGATGATAGCCACCTGCAAGCTAGGAAGAGAGCGGACCAGAATTTGAACCCTGAACTTGAACTTCCCAACTTCCAGAAATGTGAGAGATATATTTCTGTTGTTTAAGTCATTTAGTCTGTGGAATTCTGTTATGGCAGCCGGAGCAGAATAAGATGCCTTCACTGTACACCTTACAGTCTCTGGTGTGATCTGCTCTTGAGATGAATCTGCAGGTTTTGTTTTCTTGATCTGTCTTTATTTCACCTTCATTTTTAAAGGACATTTTCATAAGGATTATAATTCTTTTCTTTCAACACTCAGAATAAATCATTATATTCGCTTCTGGTTTCCATCATTTCAGCTGGGACTTGCACCATCATTTTACTGTTCCTCCTTTTAATGTAACCTCCCCACCATGCTCTCTGCTAGCTGCTTTTACAATTTTCTCTCTGTATTTGTTTTTGAGCAGTTTTCTACAATGTGCTTGGGTTTTATGTTTGTTTTGTTATCTTGCTTGGAGTCTGTAGTGATTCCTGAATCTATGGGTTTCATTGATTTTTGGAAAAAAAAAAAATATATATATATATATAATCTGTTTTCTCTCTAATTTCAGTTTGTGTTTCTGTCTTGATCTCTTTTCTCCTTCTGAGATTCCAATTACACACATGGTAAAAACATTTCATTTTGCCCAATATGTCTCTTCAGCTGTTTTCTTTATTTTGAGTCTTTTTCTCTCCTTTTTTTTTTTTTTTTTGTTACTCCGTGGTGGAGCATGTGGGATCTTAGTTCCTCCACCAGGGATTGAACCCATGCCTCCTACAGTGGAAGTGCAGAGTCCTAGGCTCTAGATTGCCAGGGAATTCCCTTTTTCTCTCTTAATATAGTCTGTATTTTTTTTAGAGTCCTATTTTCTAGTTCAATGATTTTTTTCCTTCCATTGGTTCTGATCTATTATTAAACCTTTCCATTGAATTCACAAAACTAAGATCATGGCATCTGATCCCATCACTTCATGGCAAATAGACAGGCAAAAAATGGAAAAAGTGACAGACTTTTTTTCTTGGGCTCCAAAATCACTGTGGATGATGACTGCAGGCACAAAATGTTTAAAAATGTTTGCTCATTGGAAGAAAAGCTATGAAAAACCTAGGCAGAGTAATAAAAAACAGAGACATCACTTTGCCAGCAAAGGTCCATGCAATCAAAGCTATGGTTTTTCCAATAGTTATGTATGGATATGAGAGTTGGACCATAAAGAAGGCTGAGCATCGAAGAATTTATACTTTTGAATTTTGGTGCTGGAGAAGACTCTTGAGTGTCCCCTTGGACATCAAGGAGATCCAACCAGTCAATCCTAAAGGAAATCAACCCTGAATATTCATTGGGATGACTGATGCTGAAGCTCCAATACCTTGGCCACCTGATGCGAAGAGCCAGCTCATTGGAAAAGACCCTGATGTTGGGAAAGATTGAAGGGGAGGAGGAGAAAGGCATGACAGAGGATGAGATGGTTGAATGGCATCATCAATTCAATGAACATGAGTTTGAGCAAACTGTGGGACATAGTGAAGGACAGGGAAGCCTGTTGTGCTTCAGTCCGTGGGATTGCAAAGAGTTGGACATGACTAACTGAACAACAGGTTGAATTCTTAAGGGCTTCCATGGTGGCTCAGCGGTAAAGAGTCTGCATGCAATGGAGAAGACTCAGGTTCTATCCTTGGGTCAGGAAGATCCCCTGGAGAAGGAAATGGTAACCCACTCCAGTATTCTTGCCTGAGAAATCCCATGACAAAGGAGCATGGCAGGCTACACTCCATGGAGTTGGAAAAGAGATGGACATGAGTTAATGACTAAGCAACAACAACAATTGATTTCTTAAACTTAGCTTATTTTCTTTTTTATTTTTCAATTTATAATTTAAAACTTTTAAAATATATATTTCAGTTCTCTGGTAAAATTCTCCACCTTCTCGCCTATTCAATTAACCTACTGACCTACCGAGTTGCTTTAATGTCTGTGCCCCGAGATCCCATATCTGAATCATCTATAGGTCTGTTTCTACATAGTTCTTTCTTTGGTTTTGTGTCTCTTTATTTATTTGGTAATTTTTTATTGTATGCTGGACATTGTACATGAAAAATTATGAGTCTATAAATGAACTTATTTTCTTCCAGAGTATTTAGTTTAGCTACTCTAACAGATTGAGATAGATCACCTTAATCCAATCAGGTATTAAGGTAATTTAAGACTGGGTATCATAATTTGTAAGGTCCTAAATGGCACCCCACTCCAGTACTCTTGCCTGGAAAATCCCATGGATGGAGGAGCCTGGTAGGCTGCAGCCCATGGGGTCGCGAAGAGTCGGACAGGACTGAGCGACTTCACTTTCACTTTTCACTTTCATGCATTGGAGAAGGAAATGGCAACCCACTCCAGTGTTCTTGCCTGGAGAATCCCAGGGACGGGGGAGCCTGATGGGCTGCCGTTTATGGGGTTGCACAGAGTCGGACATGACTGAAGTGACTTAGCAGCAAAGTCTACTTTTAATCCCAGAGTATAGCTCTTTAGGAGTGCCTACTAGACTCCTGAGTGTTTTTAGGGCCCTGAAAACAAAAGCCTTGCTTACATTCTAAGTCTCTTAAGAGTAACTTATATTAAGTTTCTTAATCTTATCCTGTGATGTTTCTGAACTGGCAAATGCCTTTGGGGTGAAAGTGTCACACAGTTTTAGGCTTACTTCTCACTGGTGTCTTGTCCCCTCAATTTCTGGCTGCCTTAGGAACTTAGAATATAAATTTTCATTTTCCTAGTTCCAAAAGACTACTGGAAGTCTGTTTTCTGCTTCTCCAGTTATTGACATTTGACCATTGGTAATTAATTTTCTTTTCTTGTTTTTTTTTTTTTTTTTTTTTCCCCAATGTTGTCCTCAGAGGTTCTTTATTGATGATTGCGTACAAGTGGAATGTGAGTCTATTTATAAACATGTTTTGTTCAGGCAACAAAACATTTTTCTTATGGTAAACTATATATAGCAAAAAGTTTTCCATTTTACCTATGTTGAAGTGTACAGTTCAGAGTAGCACTGACATATATACCTACTGTGTATAAACTAGATAGCAAATGGGAAGCTTCTGTATAGCACAGGGAGCTCAGCTCAGTGTTTTGTGATGACCTAGATGGGTGGATGGGAGTGGGGAAGAGGGGTGGCTCAAGAGAGAGGGGATATATGTATCCATGTAACTGATTCACACTGTTGTACAGCAGAAACTAACACAACCTTGTAAAGCAATTATATGCCCATTAAAAATAAGTAAAATAAAGTTTACAGTTCAATGTATTAGGTACACTCACACTGTTATGAAACCATTACCAACATTCATCTTCCCAAATTTTTTATCATCCCAAACTGAAACTGTATACCCATCAAACTTTAACTCCCCATACCCACCTTCCCCCCTATTTCCTCCATCTTTACAGGAGGAAAGTCTAGGAAGAGCATGGGTATGAGTAGATTAGTGGTGAGATAATGAAAAATTTCCACCATTGACTTTTATTTTCCCCAAACACACGAAGTCTTATCACTGTGAGAGAACAGCATAGAAGGCATGGAGAATTAGAATGAAGTGGGTGATGAGAGCAGAGAAAGGAAATAGTTCTCTAGAAAACAGGAAGAAGTCTTACTGGAGAAGCACTGCAGAAGGGTGGGGCATCCGTGTCAGGTGTGTGGTCATGAGTTTTAAGCAGACCTGGTTGGTCTGTCTGTCTCAGTTTTTTCCTCAGCGATATTTAGCTAGTTAGAAGAATTTAGTCATCTGAATGAATGAGATGCAAGGAAAGAGAGAGAAGGGAGTTGCCATGTTTTCAAGGGAGCAATTCTAAAAATGGGTCATGAAATCTAACCCACATAAGGAGACAAGCAAAGATAGGAGAAGACTGATGAACAGTGGAAAGATAATGGGGATAATGGACCAGAGGATTGTGAGCAGGGAAGAGCTGTTACATTGAGGGTTCTGGCACAGGTGAACAGAACTATTCAGTGATGATTTAAGATTGAGTTCTTTTAAATATGTTTTAGATGTGCAGAAGGGGTACCATTACTGGGAGTGCAAAGTTCAGGGTATGAACCCTGGAGTGAATGATAGAGGATAGAATGAAAGGTTATTGGAGGACAGTAAGTCAAAGAATGACGGAGAAGGAGATGGCACCCCACTCCAGTACTCTTGGCTGGAAAATCCCATGGATGGAGGAGCCTGGTAGGCTGTAGTCCATGGGGTCGCAAAGAGTTGGACACGACTGAGCGACTTCACTTTCACTTTTCACTTTCACGCGTTGAAGAAGGAAATGGCAACCCACTCCAGTGTTCTTGCCTGGAGAATCCCAGGGATGGGGGAGCCTGGTGGGCTGCCGTCTATGGGGTCGCACAGAGTTGGACACGACTGAAGCGACTTAGCAGCAGCAGCAGCAGCAAGTGAAAGAATGAAGTGACTTAATTACATGATTTTTTTGGCCACTGAGAATGATAAAAATGAGTTGGATTATGAAGAAATGTTGTGAGCCAGGAGCTAAAATACACAGAGAATACAGAAATCCAAGGGATAGCTGCCTCCCCTTTTGGACATACAACCTCTCTCTCTCTCATCAACTCTGTCGGAAGTCATCCAATGGGGACTTCCCTGGTGGTCCAGTGGTTATGAATCTGCCTTGCAATGCAGGGAATGGGGGTTCCATCCCTGGTCGGGGAACTAAGATCCCACGTGCTGTGGAGCAACTAAGCCCATGTGCTGAAGATCATGGGGTGCAACTAAGATCTGAGGCACCCAAATTAATTAGCTAATTAAAAAAGAAGGCATACAATGAACAGCAGATCAAACCGCCTACACTTCATAATAGCTTTATTCCACCCTGAGATAACCTTCAGAAATTTACCTGGATTTCCATGTGTCTCACTTTGAGAAGAGATTATACATACTGGAAAAGCCAACATTAAAGTACTTTTGGATTTAGTTTGTATCTGCTCAAGTTCTCCCTCATTAAAAAAAAAAAAAGAAGAACTATTAAGGCCTGGAGAGAAAATAACTACATAGAAGTGTTAGCTTCTTCCGCAATATCCATTTATCTTATTAAGAAGTAGCTATATGGTTTGGGTGGAATTATTCTCCTCTTTGGAGAAGGAAATGAGACCCCACTCCAGTACTCTTGCCTGGAAAATCCCACGGATGGAGGATCCTGGTAGGCTAGAGTCCATGGGGTTGTGAAGAGTTGGACATGACTGAGCGACTTCACTCTCCACCTATCTACCCATTTATTCTCCTCTTAGGTTAATCAGCCTAATGTCAGTCCCACGGACATGAATGCCTTAGTGTTAGACAAGCAAACTAAGTTTTACTGATCAGAGAGAAGCTCAGGATTTTGTATGGTTGGGAAGAGGACCTTTGGCAGGGTCTGGTATGAATTCTAGACCCACTTTCAGCTATTTGACTGTCATGAGGACAAAGTTGAGTGGGCAAACCTGGAGAGTGACAGAAATTGAAGAAGAATCCTGATCAAACAGTGACTGAAACCTAATGACCCTAGACTTCTTTTTTTTTTTTTTTAATGTGAACCCATATAATTCTATTTAATCCAGGTGTTTGTTTAGGTGTTCAGTAAATTGCATTTGAAAGCATCCTTACTAATACAGAAATACTTGACATGCTCCCTTCTGCGCCTATATGAAATACAGCTGAAATCACAGCATCTTCAGACGGATGCTCATATTTAACCAGGGCTGAAGCATGACCAAGGCACACACTGATAAGCTCATGTTTTGTTTTCTGCCACACTTTTGGCAAAAGTTTCCCATTGGGAGCTCTCCAGTAAAATAACCGAATGCTGAGTGACCTGAAGATTTCATTTGAATTCAGATGCATCTGTTCACAGGAACACCACTCGCTTGGCCACAGGGTCTCTGGCTTGGTTCCAGGCAAGGAGCAGATACTGTGCAAACACCCTTGCCACCATCACAAACGTTCCTCTCTGCATATGCAAGCTTCCTCCAACATTATTTTTTTTCTTCAAGTCTTTGCTCCTTGATATTGGAGCCAGTTTAAGCTGTTAGATTGTAAAATACAGCTTGCTCTGATGCCCTGAGGGAGCTCAGCAGAGACACCGCTGGCAGCTGATTAGGTCAGAAATTCAGCCGTATCAAACATGCCTATTGACAATCTAACTTGAAAGCCAAAAGTTTTCCTTGCCTATTAGACTGCTATGGTTGGCCTCATCGCTGTGTGCACATAATGAGGAAAAAGACTCAGAAAGTGTTTGTGGAAGAACAGTACTTCCTCCTAAACTGGCAGCCAAGCTTGTCATTGCATAAAGAACCATCTGATTTACCTACTGGAGGGAAAGTTGGTGTTTAAACAGCTTGCAGGATCCAGGGAAGAAAACAGTCTATCTAGGCTCTCTTTTAGAAACCTGGGCTTATTGTACTGAGGCACAAACAGAAGCCAGGATAGAATGTGTTATCCTTTTTGCCAGGGTTTTACTTAATAAAAAATAATTTTTACCTTCTGATTTCCTCAGCTCCATTTGGCTGCACGTGTTTTTTTCAATTTTGCCATGCAGAACAGACCTTCCAAGAAACTAAGACACCAGGTAGGGAATACATCAGCATCTTCATTTGCATCCTTTGTCCAGGAATAGTATTTTTGACATATGTCTATTTTACAGACTAGGAGCTAAAGCTGTAAACTTATCCAAGGTCACAGATCTAACAAATGTTGCAGATGAAATCTAACTTTAGTCCCTCTGCGAGCAAATCTTTTCTTTATCAGAGATTCTCAACTCAGGTTGCACATTAGAATCACCTAAGGACCTTTTTAAAAATTATCAATAATAAGATCCTACCCAAGTTTCCACCCAATTTGTCAGAATATTTTGGAGTGGGGCTTGGACATCAGTGGGCTTACCTGGTGGCTCAGAGGGTAAAGAAGCTGCCTACAAGGCAGGAGACTTGGGTTTGATCTCTGGGTCAGGAAGATACCCTGGAGAAGGGAATGGCAACCCATTCAATATTCTTGCCTGGAGAATCCCATGAACAGAGGAGCCTGGTGGCTCGCAGTCCATGGAGTCGCAAAGAGTCAAACATGACTGAGAGACTAACACTTTCACTTTTACTTTTTTTGGATATCAATATTTTATAGTATCATCCCATAAGAGCTTAACTTGCTGCTGGAGATAAGGAAAACAAGGGCTATCATGGAGCATCTTAAACTTTAAAATGCAAATCATGGGGGCTATTGGTAAAACACAGATCCTGATTGAATAGGTCTGGGGTGGGACCTGAGATACTGCATTTCTAAGAAGTTCCCAGATGATGTTGATGTTAATAATTGGAGACCACACTTAGTAGGAAGGCTCTGCAACAATGTTCCTCAAACTTTAATGTGTATAAAAATCTAGAACGCTAAGAATAAATACATAAGCTCAGATTTGGTGCTGTAGAATAGGACCTGGGCCTCTGTATTTGTAATAAGTTTCCCAGAATTAATGATCCACCATACAATGCATTTGATTCTCAAACTTTCTGCACATTGGAATCAGCAGGGAACTTACAAAAAATGACGCCAGGTCCCACCCCCAGTGGTTCTGCTTAGGTGATCTGGGTTGAGAAAACCACCAGTATGTGCAACATTCTACAAACTTGCCTTCTATAAGAACTGGGGTCCTGGGCCACATTCCAGGCATTCCTTGTAAATTTAAACCCATGGAAGGTGAACCTGAGAAACTATATTTTTAGCAATCATTGCAGGGTCTCTTTCATTCAAGTAAGGTTTAAAAAGAAACACTAGCTATGATCAAATGACCCCAAGAATGTATAAAGAAAATATTTTTCACTTTTATTATTTATTTTTTTATTTTTATTTATTATTTATTTTTATTCCACTTTTACTTGCTGAATCTTGGAAATTTAGATTACATTTTCTTAAACTTGAAAGCCAGATTTTGGTTTTAGTATTTGGTCCCTCCTATTAACTAAGGTCATTGCTTTGTCTCAAGGTTCTTGAGACCTATATTCTCCATTTATAAAATGAGTGCTGTCCCATTATTCAATCTCTAAAAATTTTTCTATATGATGTCATAGGAAGATTAGTGAACTAGACTCCAGCTTCAAGAGCTGAAATGTGGAGACTTCCTTGGAGGTCCAGTGGTTAAGATTTTGCCTTCTGATGAAGCGGGTGTGTATTCAATCCCTGATTAGAGAACTAAGATCCTATATTCCTAGCAGCCAGAAAATCAAAACATAAAACAGAAGCAATATTGCAACAAATTCAATAAAAAATTTTAAAATGGTCCACATCAAAAAAAAAAAAGAGTTGATATGTGTGTTAGTGCATGTGAAACAGAGAGATGCAGAGATACGGAGAGAGACAGACAAAGGGAGAGAGAAAGAGAGAAATGTATGATGAGGAATTGGCTCACGTGCTCATTGAGACTGAGAATTCCCATGATCTGCCATCTGCAAGATGCAGACACAGGAAAGCTAGTGGTGTAACTCCAGTCCAAGTTTTAAAGCCTGAGAACCAGGGGAGCTAATGGCATAAATCCCAGTCTGAGGGCAGGAGAATATGACACGGTTCAGTTCAGTCACTCAGTCGTGTCCGACTCTTTGCGACCCAATGAATCACAGTACGCCAGGCCTCCCTGTCCATCACCAACTCCCAGAGTTCACCCAGACTCACGTCCATCGAGTCAGTGATGCCATCCAGTCATCTCATCCTCTGTCGTCCCCTTCTCCTCCTGCCCCAACCCCTCCCAGCATCAGAGTCTTTTCCAATAAGCCAACTCTTCACTTGAGGTGGCCAAAGTACTGGAGTTTCAGCTTTAGCATAATTCCTTCCAAAGAAATCCCAGGGCTGATCTCCTTCAGAATGGACTGGTTGGATCTCCTTGCAGTCCAAGGGACTCTCAAGAGTTTTCTCCAACACCACAGTTCAAAGGCATCAATTCTTTGGCGCTCAGCCTTCTTCACAGTCCAACTCTCACATCCATACATGACCACAGGAAAAACAATAGCCTTGACTAGACGGAACTTTGTTGGCAAAGTAATGTCTCTGCTTTTGAATATGCTGTCTAGGTTGGTCATAACCTTCCTTCCAAGGAGTAAGCGTCTTTTAATTTCATGGCTGCAGTCACCATTTGCAGTGATTTTGGAGCCCAGAAAAATAAAGTCTGACACTGTTTCCACTGTTTCCCCATCTATTTCCCATGAAGTGATGGGACTGGATGCCATGATCTTTGTTTTCTGAATGTTGAGCTTTAAGCCAACTTTTTAACTCTCCTCTTTCACTCTCATCAAGAGGCTTTTGAGTTCCTCTTCACTTTCTGCCATAAGGGTGGTGTCATCTGCATATCTGAGGTTATTGATATTTCTCCCAGCAATCTTGATTCCAGCTTGTGTTTCTTCCAGCCCAGCATTTCTCATGATGTACTCTGCATAGAAGTTAAATTAACAGGGTGACAATATACAGCCTTGACATACTCCTTTTCCTGTTTGGAACCAGTCTGTTGTTCCATGTCCAGTTATAACTGTTGCTTCCTGACCTGCATACAGGTTTCTCAAGAGGCAGACATAAGATGTTTCAACTCAAGTAATGAGGTAGGGGAAAGGGGTGCTCACTGCGTTCTCCACCTTTTGTTCAATTCAGGCCTCAGTGGATTGGATGATACCGACTCACGCTGAGGAGAGCCAACTACTTTACTGAGTCCACTAATTAAAATGCTAATCTCAGTGCCCTCACAGACATGCCCAAAACAAAATCCAGTTAAGATGACACGTGAAATTAATTATCATACCACAGAACATAAAATAGATGTAAGTCAATCAATGTTTCTCATAACCCTGGGCCACAATGGGTTTAAGAACAAGAGTGTGAATAGGCTGGTGACCTAAATAGAGTAAGACAAAGCAAAAAATAGATTCTTTCTGCTTCTGGTAGTGAAGCAAGTCCTTTTTCTACACTGGGACTGAAACTGATAGCAACGGAAGAAGAGATGCTATATTCGTCTTTCTTTCTCAAAGAGAGCTTGCTTGGGTCACTGAGCTTGAGAATAAAACCAACATAATACTAGAACTGGAAGTTCAGCAAAGAAACCAAATTCTGGATATATTGTTTAGCCCCTGGATTCGGCCATGCCTGAAGAAGCCTCCAGCTGATTTTCTGTAATGTGAGCCAATCTGGATTTTGCACAAGCCAGCTTGCTGGAATCAAAGGAGAGTTTACTGATGTAGTTGGTATTTAGAAGGCGACTCAGGTATACTCCACAAGAATAAGGAAGCTGACCTAAAACCACAAATATAATACATTATATATAAAAACTGGTATGTTAACAGAAAAAGCTATCTCTGATGGATATTTTTTACCGCTTAATAAGGTATTAGGAGACAAATAAGAGAGCGGTTTGCAAAGGTAGCTGCATTACACAGTAAGAGACAATTTCCTTTATCCATCATTAGAATATTTGAAAAATCCAGAGACATCTCCCTAGAATGGTACTGACTCACACCTTACATCAGATCACTTAGTGGTCATCTAATGACTGCATGAACTGTGAATTGTTCATATTTTTTTAAAGATTCATCACAATTTTTTCAAATAATAGAACTAGCATATACCATTTTATCATTTATTAATAAGGACAAAGCTCTCCCCGGGTGGTTCAGTGGTAAAGAATCTGCCTGCCAATGCAGGAGATGCAAGAGATGTGGGTTTGATCCCTGGGTCAAGAAGAACCCCTGGAGAAAGAAATGGCAACCCACTCCAGTATTCTTGCCTGGAAAATTCCATGGACAGAGGAGCCTAGTGGGTTACAGTCCATGGAGTCATGAAGCATCAGACTTTACTGAGGGACTGAACACACACACACACAAACACACACAAAATAAGGACAAAAGTGTTCTTTTCCACTAGAGCAGTGGTTCTTAATCAGGGGCTATTTTGCCCCTAGGAGACTTTCAGAAATATTTGGACTTTATTGTCACATGGTGGGGAGGAGGTGTTGCTTTCATCTAGTGGACCAAGACAGCTAAAAATGCTGCTAAATATCCTATCCTGTACACAAAAGCCATCAAATACAGAACTATTTAGCCCCAAATTACCATAGAACTGAGACTGAGGACCCTCAGTCAGCTTGAGGTCTGATTATGTTTGCAATCTTTCACCTAGATTAATCATGGTAGAATCAGCATAGGAGAGGCTCAATATCCAAATTTGTTTTCATTTTCTACCAAATTAGAGAATCCCAATGCACTATTAAATATTGCTGAAAAGAGTATAAAATATTCAGTAGCTTTGTTACATACCAAGGAGATGTCTTGACTGTAAATAGACCAAAAAGCTGTTCAGGAACCAAAACAAATCAGGATACTATTTGCTTTCTCTAATCTGTATGCCTTTGGTTGGATATTTTTCATGGCACTTGTCTTTTGTCTTCACCTGTTCCAGTCCTCTCTCCTGTTGGCTGGCTAATTCCCAACTGAGACTGATATATATATACTACTGTATATGACTAATGAGGAACTATTGTATAGCACAGAGAGCTCTTCTGTGCTCTGTGAGGATCTCAATGGGAAGGAAATCTAAAAAACTATGTGTATGAATAACCAATTCATTCCACCATCTTAAGTGTCCTTAAGATGAGAAAATTCCAAAATTACAGCTCACTGCTGAATAACCATTAACAAGAGACTGTTGGATCCCACCAAAAATATACCCCAAGGGAAAAGGAGAAACTCCAACAAGACGGTAGGAGGGGCACAATCTCATTCAGAATCAAACCCCATATCCACCTGAGATGCTCAGAGGGCTCAAACAAAACCTTGTGCACACCAGGAGACTCCACAGAGACTGAGCCAGACCTGCCCTTGAGTGTTTGAGTGTCTCCTGTGTAGGTACACCTCAGCAGTGGCCTGCTGCAGGGGCAGGGGCTGTAGGTACAGCAGACCTCCTGGATATGGCATAAGCCCTCGTGGAGGAGGTTGCCATTAACCTTACCATACAGCTGCCAGAACTTACACAGGACTGGGGAAACAGACTCTTGGAGGGCACAAACAAAACCCTCTGTGCACCAGGACCAAGGAGAAAGGAGCAGTGAACCCACAAGAGACAGACAGACCCAGACTTGCTGGTGAGCATCCAGGAGTCTCCAGAGGAGGCATGGGTTGGTGCAGCGGTGGCCTGGCACACAGTCGGGGGCACTGAGTGCAGCAGTGCATGCATGGGACCTTTTGAAGGAGGTCACCAGTATCTTTATTACCTCCACCATACTTTGGCCTCAGGTCAAACAACAGGGAGGGAACACAGCCCTGCCCATCAACAGAAAATTGGATTAAAGATTTACTGAGCATGGCCCCGCCCATCAGAACAAGGACTAGTTTCCCCCTCAGTCAGTCTCTCCCATCAGGAAGCTTCCATAAGTTTCTTATCATTAACCATCAGAGGGCAAACAGAATGAAAACCACAAATACAGGAAACTAATCAAACTGATCACATGGACTATAGCCTTGTCTAATTCAATGAAACCATGAGCCATGCCGTGTAGGGCCACCCAAAACAGATGGGTCGTGGTGGAGAGTTCTGACAAACCGTGGTCTACTGGAGAAGGGAATAGCAAACCATGTCAGTATTCTTGCCTTGAGAACCCCATGAATAACACAAAAAGGCAAAAAGATAGGACACTGAAAGATAAATTTCCCAGGTCAGTAGGTGCCCAAAATGTTACTGGAGAACAGTGGAGAAATAACTCCAGAAAGAACGAAGAGATGGAGCCAAAGCAAAAACAACACCCAGTTGTGGATGTGATTGATGATGGAAGTAATGTCCGATACTGTAAATACAATGTTGCATAGGAACCTGGAAGTTTAGGTCCATGAATCAAGGTAAATTGGAAGTGGTCAAACAGGAGATGGCAAGAGTGAACATTGACATTCTAGGAATCAGTGAACTAAAATGGACTGGAATGGGTGAATTTAACTCAGATGACCATTATATCTACTACTGGGGCAAGAATCCCTTAGAAGAAATGGAGTAGCCATCAAAGTCAACAAAAGAGTCCGAAATGTAGTACTTGGGGGCAATCTCAAAAGCAACAGAATGATCTCTGTTCGTTTCCAAGGCAAACCATTCAATATCACAGCAATCCAAGTCTATGCCCCAACCAGTAATGCTGAAGAAGCTGAAGTTGAATGATTCTATGAAGACCTACAAGACCTTCTAGAACTAACACTCAAAAAAGATGTCCTTTTCATTATAGGGGACTGGAATGCAAAAGTAGGAAGTCAAGAGATACCTGTAGTGACAGGCAAATTTGGCTTTGGAGTACACAATGAAGCAGGGCAAAGGCTAACAGAGTTTGGCCAAGAGAATGCACTGGTTATAGCAAACACCCTCTTTCAACAACACAAGAGAAGACTCTACACATGGACATCACCAGATGGTCAATACCGAAATCAGATTGATTATATTCTTTGCAGCCCAAGATGGAGAAGCTCTATGCAGTCAGCAAAAACAAGACTGGGAGCTGACTGTGACTAGATCATGAAGTCCTTATTGCCAAATTCAGACTTAAATTGAATAAAGTGGGGAAAACCACTAGACTATTCAGGTATGACCCAAATCAAATCCCTTACGATTATACAATGGAAGTGAGAAATAGATTCAAGGGATTAGATCTGATAGACAGAGTGCCTGAAGAACTGTGGATGAAGGTTCATGACATAGTACAGGAAGCAGTGATCAAAACCATCCCCAAGAAAAAGAAACACAAAAAGGCAAAATTGTTGTCTGAGGAGACCTTACAAATAGCTGAGAAAAGAAGAGAAGCTAAAGGCAAAGGAGAAAAGGAAAGATATACTCATTTGAATGCAGAGTTCCAAAGAATAGCAAGGAGAGATTAGAAAGCCTTGCTCAGTGATCAATGCAAAGAATAGAGAAAAACAATAGAATGGGAAAGACTAGAGATCTCTTCAAGAAAATGAGAAATACCAAGGGAACATTTCATGCAAAGATGGGCTTGATAAAGGACAGAAATGGTATAGACCTAACAGAAGCAGAAGATATTAAGATGAGGTGGCAAGCATACACAGAAGAACTATACAAAAAAGATGTTCATGACCCAGATAACCACAATGGTGTGATCACTCACCTAGAGCCAGACATTCTGGAATGTGAAGTCAAGTGGACCTTAGGAAGCATCACTACGAACAAAGCTAGTGGAGGTGATGGAATTCCAATTAAGATATTTCAAATCCTAAAAGATGATGCTGTGAAAGTGCTGCACTCAATATGCCAGCAAATTTGGAAAACTCAGCAGTGGCCTTTTCCAGGAGTGGAAAAGTTCAGTTTTCATTCCAGTGCCAAAGAATGTTCAAACTACCGCACAATTGCACTCATCTAACATGCTAGCAAAGTAATGCTCAAAATCCTCCAAGCCAGGCTTCAACAGTACGTGAACTGTGAACTTCCAGGTGTTTAAGCTGGATTTAGAAAAGGCAGAGGAACAAGAGAACAAATTTCCAACATCCGTTGGATCATCTAAAAAGCAAGAGAGTTCCAGAAAAATATCTATTTCTGCTTTTTGACTACACCTAAACCTTTGACTGTGTAGATCATAACAAACTTGAAAATTCTTCAATAGATGGGAATAGCAGACCACCCGACCTGCCTCCTGAGAAATCTGTATGCAGGCCAAGAAGCAACAGTTAGAACTGGACATGGAACAACAGACCGGTTCCAAATAGGAAAAGGAGTATGTCAAGGCTGCATATTGTCACCTTGCTTATTTAAATTATATGCAGAGTACATCATGCAAAATGCTGGCTGAATGAAGCACAAGGTGGAATCTAGATTGCTGTGAGAAATATCAGTAACCTCAGATATGCGGATGATACCACCCTTATAGCAGAAAGTGAAGAACTAAAGAGCCTCTTGATGAAAGTGAAAGAGGAGAGTGAAAAAGTTGGCTTAAAACTCAACATTCAGAAAACTAAGATCATGGCATTTGGTCCCACCACTCTATGGCAAATAGATAGGGAAACAATGGAAACAGTGACAGACTTTATTTTTCTGGGCTCCAAAATCACTGCAGATGGTGACTGCAGCCATGAAATTAAAAGATGCTTGCTCCTTGGAAGAACAGTTATGACCAACCTAGACAGCATATTAAAAAGCAGAGACATTACTTTGGCAACAAAGGTCCATCTAGTCAAAGCTATGGTTTTTCCAGTAGTCATGTATGGATTTGAGAGTTGGACTATAAAGAAAGCTGAGCGCTGAAGAATCGATGCTTTTGAACCGTGGTGTTGGAGAAGACTCGTGAGAGTCCCTTGGACTGAAAGGAGATCCAACCAGTCCACTCTAAAGGAAATCAGTTCTGAATATTCATTGGAATACTATGTATAACTATTGTGTGTGTGTGTGTGTGTGTGTGTAGATAGATTAAGAGATAAATAATAATGGATAAGCGTGTATACATGGGTTATGCACATATATTTCCCAGTTCTGTCTGCTGAGAGGCATCAGAAATAGTGACACCTCTGTAGCACTGAGAAAATTGTAAAAATTTTAAAAAGAAAGTTTAAAAAGAAAGGTGATCTTCCACATCAGTCTCCATGAGTATATACATGCAAACACATAAATACATGCTTTGAAAATCACCCATGTTTGCTTTAAATAGATTATACTAAACACATCTCTTTGCAAGTTCTTGTCATTTAGTTGCATAATATCCCATGAAAATATGCATATGTCACCATTTAACTGAACATTCTTTTCTGGATAGACATTCAGTGTATCATACTCTGTTTTCAGTATGTCTCACTGTCTCGCTCCATAAACCATGTCTGTGATGTCCATGTTAATGCTTTGGGCTAGCAATTTTCGTGGATGGTTTTGTGATCCCCTCCTGACAGAAGGTATATCTTCTCTTTTTGTTTGTTACAAATCCTTTTCTGTTTCCTACCGAACAATGGCACATTCTGAAGGGTTGCCCACATCTCTGGTTTTGGAGTCACTCTTGACCCTCTCAAGCCCTCATCTGAAAAACCATTGTCCCTTGTTGGCTGAGGCAAGAGGCATTGTGTGTTGCTCAGCAACATAGGGGCAGTTTGAATAAAAAATAGGACAGTGAGTGGAGATTGGCCAGAAACACATTCACAGGCCAGGAGATGGGATAAGGGGAAATTAAGACCAGGTCTGGAAAAGGCAGTGGATAGCCCAGGTTCATCATATTAAGTGGTACCATATAGTATTTGTCCTTCTGTGTCTGGCTTACATCACTTAGCATAATGTCCCCATATTCATCCATGTTGTCACAAATGACAGGATTTCCTTAATAAAGAGGTTAAACAGAGAACTGTCTCCTAATTAATAGAAAGGATGGATACTTCATTTCAGGGTTGAGGACTCATCTATCCTGAACTGTTTAAACAGACCTGGCAGAATAATAGTTAATCCAGTGTTCAGTGTTTCCCAAATTCTTACATATTCTGTAGAATTCTTAGAGCAGGTATGGAAGTGGGAGGCAGTCTCCATCCCTCAGAGGTGGGAAATGGGTGCTTTGCAAAGCAGTGGAGCCCTGCCATGTGGTCTAGAATTCAAGATGAAATTCTTGGGAAGTAGGGAGGCGATAGTTTGTATGAAGTAAGGAAGACCAGTGTGGACCTTTGATTCTACGAACTGGGCGATCACAGAGATATGAAGCTCTGTGGGTTCTTTTTGTTGTTGTTGTTTTGTTTTGGGGGTGGGTTTGGGGGTCCGTTTGTTTTTGGCTGTGCCACACAGCATGTGGCATCTTAGTTCCCCAACCAGGAATTGAACCTAAGCCCTCTGCATTGATAGTGCAGAGTCTTAACCACTGGACCACCAAGGAAGTCCCCAAAGGTCTGTGGGGATGGGGACAGCATTCATCTGGCTCACTCTTGTGTCTCCACCACCTGTACTGCACCTACACAAAGAAATCTCTCAATTATTTGTTGAATTAAGAACTGGATATTGGAATGAATACATAAACCAGTACGTGTATTCATGCTAAGTGCCTTCAGTCTTGTTTGACTCTGTGACCCTATGGACCAGAGAAGGCAATGGCAACCCACTCCAGTACTCTTGCCTGGAAAATCCCATGGACGGAGGAGCCTAGTAGGCTGCAGTCCATGGGGTCACTAAGAGTCAGACATGACTGAGCAACTTCACTTTCACTTTTCACTTTCATGCATTGGAGAAGGAAATGGCAACCCACTCCATTGTTCTTGCCTGGAGAATCCCAAGGACGGAGGAGCCTGGTAGGCTGCCGTCTATGGGGTCGCACGGAGTCGGACATGACTGAAGCAACTTAGCAGCAGCAGAAGCAGACCCTATGGACTGTAGCCCACCTAGTTCCTCTGTCCACAGGAATCGTCCAAGCAGGAATACTGGAGTGGGTCACCATGCCCTCCTCCAGGGGATCTTTCCAACCTAAGGATCAAACCTGTGTCTCTTTTGTCTCCTGCATTGATGGGCAGGTTCTTTACCACTAGTGCCACCTGGGAAACCCAAATAAACCAGAGGGGAAGTTTTTGCTTTTGCTTCTAAACAAACATGTAGTTTTCATCTTGAAGGAAAGGGGCCACCTGTCCTAGAAATCTCAACAGCTATACTTCACCTCCTGATTCCCAGGCTTCAATGTGGAGAATAAGAATTAACATCCCATTTTTCCTACCTTTTCTTGAGAACAGCAACAACAAAAAAACCCTGAACCTGGACTTTAGTAGTCTTAGCTGGGTGTGAGTGAAACCTGCAGGCACAAAGTCAATATGACTGAGGTGGTTAACTCCTATAGCAAGTTAGGGAGAAGCACTCATATTTTTACCCATAGATTGGCAAGTATTAATGCCTTTAAAAAAAACATTTGAATTATGAAAAACGGTGGTGAGGCTATGAAGAAACAGTGACTTTCAGGTACTGCTGTTACGAAAGTAATTTGGCAATACCTTTTAAAATCAGAAGTGCTCTAAATGATTCCATGATTGCTACCTGCCCTGGAGACGCACTCCCATATGCACCACAGCGTAACTTACTTTAGTGAAAAGGTAGGAGCAACTTAATATCTATTAGGAGGGGAATAGTTAGATTAAATCAAATAAAATGGCATAGAGCTATGAAATGGGATCTTTTTGAATGAAATAAAAATTTTTCAAGAATGATGCAGAATGATAGCATTAATTTAAGACACAGAGAGATTCTATTTGTATACTTATAACAAATACTTCCCAGGCTGATGGTAACTACTACCTTTGGGTATGGGAAGAAGAGACAGAGATTGGGTTAGTGATCAAAGGCAACATTTCCTTTATATGAAAAATTTTAACTTACTGGGAGAGTGACTATAAGTTCAGTGTAGATAGTGGTTAACTAGGGGCATCAACTTTTTAAAATTTGATTTTTTGAATCCTGTCTTTGCCACTTACTGGAGAAGGAAATGGCAACCCACTCCAGTATTCTTGCCTGGAAAATCCCATGGATGGAGGACCCTGATAGGCTACAGTCCATGGGGTCACAAAGAGTCAGACACAACTGAGCGACTTCACTTTCACTTTTGCCACTTACTAGCTGTGTGACCTTGGGACTCCCTGGTGGCTCAGATGTAAAGAGTCTGCCTGCAAAGTGGGAGACCCAGGTTCAATCCCTGGGTCAGGAAGATCCCCTGGAGAAGAAAGATCCCCTGGAGAAGGAAATACCCACTCCAGTATTCTTGCCTGGAAAATCCCATGGATGGAGGAGCCTGGCAGGCTACATACCATGGGTCTCAAAGAGTCAGACACAACTGAGCAACTTCACTTTTGCTTTTATTTTTTCCAGCTGTGTGACCTTAAGCACCTTGGTTAACCTCTCTGTCCCTCCATTTTCCTCATCTGTAACATGGTATCATCATCATATCTGCCTTCTAGCACATTAAGGAGATTTACAATGTTAATACAAATAAAATACTTAGGTGCCCAGCACACAATAAGCCATCAATAAATGTTAGCTATCAATGTTATTCATATAGTTAAAGTCAGCTAAAATATTTTTCAGGATATAAAAGAAGGAAAGAAGAAAAGATGGAAGGAAGAAGAGTTTATGCTACTCTTTCCAAAATAAAGACAGCCTTTGATCAAAAGAGTGTGTTTGCAAAACGAAATGTCCTCTTGAATCATTCAGAAATGCCATCCTCTTCCTCCCACAACTGGGGTAATTATCACGGCTGGGAGCTATTTCTTTAACACATACCTAATCATGATGTGGCAGCCCAAGAGTTCAGAGACAGGGAAATGTCTTTCTCTCTCTTTTTCTTTTTAACATAATCTAAATTTAACAAGCCCATTAAAGCAAATGTTTCAACAGTCGACATTGAACTGATTACAATATTTAATAAATCCTACTCCCAAATGAGGGCTTTTAACCGCCAGCCAGAAACCAAAGTTGTACTATATTCATCCCTTTTGTGCCAAGATTTTGTGGGAGTGTGCTATGGGGAACCCCCTTTGTGCTCCATCAAAGTGATGGAAGTAATTATGATCACCTTTTAAAGTGCTATTTATAGGTCCCAATTGACTTCACAATGCTTCAGAAAGCTGGGATCCAGGTTTGGTTTTTTTTTTTTTTTTTTTTCCCCTTACAGCAGAGTAAGATGCTATTTTGATGCAGAGGGAAAAAATCTCACCATTCTGAGACCGTAAAACATGGCCAAGGATATTTAGTTCCCACCCTGGATCTGTGATGTGAGGGGAGCCACCTCGCCTTTCTAGACTTGGCTTAGCTGTAAAACAAAAGGATTTGATCAGATGAGGATTTTGCTTTGCTAGTTTATGCTTCTGTGGTTACAGTTCCAGAGTCACTGCCTTTTGCTAAGTGACTGGGGGAAGGACACATTCCCCATGGAGATTGATTCACAGCCTCTGTTTCCCCTACGCAGATATCTTCCTGCGCACCGAGGTCCTTGGGTTATCATTAAACTGCTTCCTGCTGGGATCTGCAAGGGAGAAGCCCAGCTCATTAGTGTGGCAGATGGGGTGGGGTCTCCATGTTGAAGGAAAGGGGGCGCTTTCCTTCCAAGGCCCAAGAGTGGGCTCTTGTCTATCACCCAGAAATTAATTTTTCGAGGAGACACGCATGCTGGCCAAGGAAGAGACTTTATTGGGAAGGGGTTCCCGGAGGAGAGAGCAGGAGAACTGCCCTGGCACGTGGCTCACAGTCTTGGGTGCTCTGGTAATTGGGTTGATTTCCAACCCTGGCCAATCGTTCTGACTCAGGGTCCTGGCTGTGTGCATTGCTTCCAGGATGGATTTCCGCGAGGAGGATTCTGCGAGATTGCTTGGACATATGAACTGGAGTTTTCTCTCTCCTTTCAACTGTTCTTGAATTCTTCCACTTGGTGGTAGCGTGTTAGTTCTGCGTTCTTTACCACAACCTCGTATTTAAGGTCACTCACGCAGGTGTTTACAATGGCGTCTGGCCAGGGCAGGTGCTTTCGGTCAGTGGTTCCCCTAACACCCTCATTCTGGAAAGGTCTTTCCTGCTTTGAGGAAAAGTGGAGTGTCTGCAGGCTGGAAACAAGAAGCGTGGAAAAAGTGGATCCCAGAGGCATCCGGGACTGTCCTGGAAAAGAATTGCATCTCTCAGATCATCTTTCTCTCAAAGTACTTGAGGATATATCAGTGCCATCAAGCCTCTGAGTACCTTAGTCTCTGACTCTTGCCTACATCATTTTCAGATAAGACCCAATCCTCTCAGGTATGTGTATGTCTATCTCCAGGTTTTCTTTTGTCTCCCCAGGGGCAGCATTTTGCTTTTCCCTGGGGGCATTTATCCCTTGGCTGTTAGTGCCTCGGTCTGTCTCTACATTTCCTTCTCTTTTCTTTTTCCCTTTTTGGCCTGAAATTGACTGACCTTTGTGGCTTATGGGCTGGTGTCTAAAATAGTTGAGGCTGTTAAAGATTCAAAATTTACAGCCAGATAAAAGAAAAAGGCAGCCTCTGAAAATTCCAGTGCGAGGTACCAGCCCAAGGGTAAGTGGCCTTGACAGCCAGCATTCGCAGCCTTAGGGGAATCCTTCTCTCAGAGGCTCTCAGCTGCAGGCCCGATGGGAGACACTAAGATGAATCAGCCTAGCCTCAGGTTCCCCAGGAGGAGGGAGAGAAAGCTGGAGAACTGTGTATCATCTGTGTTCTCCTGACTCGTGGCTGTGGGCTGCTTAGAAAACCACCCAGGGAGGTCCTTATATCAGATGGGCTGCCGGCCTCATGCCCCTCTGGTTCCCAGGGAAATCATGCTTTGGCTGATTGTAGGATATTTGTTGGAACACTAGCCTGGGCATCAATACACAGCAGAAAGGCTGTGTCCTCCTGGAAGATGGACAGGATGTTCCAGAGGCTGGCAGCCAAGGAGATCTCTCCTTCCCCTTCCCTTCTCCAGCACCTGGCTGCATCAGGGAGGGGAGGAGGCTGAGACACAGAAGTACAGTGCCTGCTTAGGCCATGTGGTCCTCCCAATTAGCCACGGCTGCACTGTTCCCACCTGCTTCACCCCCAGGCCCAAAGTCACATGAGGGCATGATCTGGTTTGTACTATAGGGTCTAATATGATGCTTGGCCCGCAGTCAGGAAAAATATCTATTGGCTGAATTTGTAAAAGATGGTTTAGGCCCCTGAAGCAAGTCTCAATTCTAACAGAAGATTTTACAGCAACCCCCCACCCACCTCCACCCCCCCCTCCAATGCACCCCGCAACACACACACTGTTCCCAGCCAAGGCTGCCTCTTCTTGACTCCCCTTGGTTTTCCACTGCAAAAAAAAAAGCAGAATGATAAATGGGAGAAAAGTAAAATGGCTGCTTCCAAGGAGGAGCTGGGACACATTGATGAGGAAATTGTAGCCTCTGTGAACCAGTGCCGAATCAAATCTCAGAGTTTTAGGTAGTCGAAAAGACTAGCTTTATTGCTTTGCCAAGCAAAGGGGGAACACAGCGGACTCACGCTCTCAAAACTGTGTGTCCCAACAGAGGAGATGGGGGAGCAGGAGGCTTGGTGCGGAGTTTTACAGCAATGCTTTAAGAACTCAAGGGAGGGGCTGCTGATAAGGATCAGGGTGTGTGCAGGGCCTGAATTCCTTTAATCTGGCCTCAAGTGGTCTTTCGATGAGCTGTGGTTTTCCAGGTTATCAAACTGTGACCTTCGGTCTGGAATGAGGAATGCTTCATTAAGTAGTTAACATCTTCCATTTGCTGGGGGTTTTAGTTCTGCAGAAGAGAATGAGAAGGAAATGGCAACCCACTCCAGTATTCTTGCCTGGAGAATCCCATGGACAGAGGAGCCTGGTGGGCTACAGTCCACAGGGTCGCAAAGAGTTGGCCACGACTGAGCGACTTCACTTTCACTTTATTTCTGCAGAGAGCTCAGAGATATTTTTATATATATCCCGTGAGGGGAATCAGGACCCTGCCCCAAGGCTGCACTTTTGTTTGTTGACTGCTCCTCCTTCTTCTCTGCATCCCCTCTCTTCCCTGATTAGCAACTGTGTGAACCTTTAGAACTCAAGGAAGGTCAGGAAATAGGGGACACAGAAAGTCTCTTGTGCCCAGGAGCCCCATGGGGTCCTGCTCAGCCTCAACATCAGGGGTGGAAAGGAGACTTAATTTAACCTTTATAAAAATTATCTTTGACTTTAAAAAAAAATCATATATAGGAATTGTCCTATCAAATATTAGTATTAGTTTAAAATTTGAATACATAGTATAATACTGCACATGGCAAAGCATTTGAAAAGTACTATGTGTGTGTGCTTTAGTCACTCAGTCGTGTCTGAGTCTTTGTGACCCCATGGACTGTAGCCCACCAGGCTCCTCTGCCCATGGAATTCTCCAGGCAAGAATACTGGAGTAGGGAGCCATTCCTTTCTCCAGGGAATCTGGCTGACCTAGGGACTGAGCTCAGGTCTCCTGCACTGCAGGCAGATTTTTACTTTCTGAGCCACCAGGGAAGCCCTGACAATGAAGTTTCCCATTGACCCTTGCAGTTGACCTCCCAAGAGAGGTCAAGGTCCTGCTTCCTGCAACCTGTGAATGTGTCACCTTTCATGGCAAGTGGGACTCTCCTGATGTGATTAAGCTCAGGATTTTGAGTTGGAAGATTTTCCTGGATTATCCAAATGGATCCAGTGTAAACATAAGGGTCCTTTTCAGAAGGAAGAAGGAGGGTAGTAATCAGAATCTGAAAAAGAGATGTGATGACAGAAACAGAGGTAGAGAGAGGCAGGGCCATGAGCAAAGCAATGAGACAGCCTCTGGAAGATGGAAAGTACATAGGTTCCGCCCTAGAGCTTTTGGAAAGAATGCAGCCCTCCCCACTGATTTTAGGACTTCTGACACTGAGAACTATAAGATAAAGTGTGTTGTTTTAAACCTCTGAATGATGATTTGTTAAAGCAGCAGTAGGTAATTAAAACAACCTCTGACTTCTTAGATCCTCTTTACAGAGGCAATTTACTCCCCCCTGTACTCTTGTCTCCTTCAAGAAACAAGATATACTTGACCCTTGAACAAGGTAATGGTTAGGGGCTCCAATCCCCCTGTGCAGTTGAGAATCAACATATAACTTTACAGTCAGCCCTCTTATCCAAAGTTCTGCATCCCTGGATTCAGCCAAGTTCAGATCACACAGTACTGAAGTAAGTATTCAATGAAAAGAATCTGTGTATAAGTGGACCCCTGTGTAGCTCAAACCTGTGTTATTCAAGTGTGAGCTATATGTATGACATATATATATATATATATATATATATATATAACATAAATTATTATTATATAGCAAAACTATACATACATATATACAGATATATATGTGGTAGATACACAGATGCAGAGATGTGTGTGTGTGTGCTCCATTGTGTCTAATTCTTTACAATCCTTTTGACTATAGCCAGCCAGGCTCCTGGGATTTTCTAGGCAAAAATACTGGAGTGGGTTGCCATTTCTGGATATATAAATACATAGGTATTATAGATAATAGGGCTTCCCTCATAGCTCAGTTAGTAAAGAATCCACCTGCAATGCAGGAGACCTTGGTTCGATTCCTGGGTTGGGAACATCGGCTGGAGAAGGGGTAGGCCACCCACTCCAGTATTCTTGGGCTTCCCTTGTAGTTCAGCTGGTGAAGAATCCGCCTGCCATGCTGGAGACCTGGATTCGATCCCTGGGTTGGGAAGATCCCCTGGAGAAGGGAAAGGCTACCCACTCCAGTATTCTGGCCTGGAGAATTCCAGGGACTGTATAGTCCATGGGGTTGCAAAACACTGGACACAACTGAGTGACTTTCACTATTCACTGTTCACTAATATAGATAATATACATGTCATATCTATAAAATATAGATATTTATTAAATATAAATGTCTGCATCCAGATATTAAATATAAAAGCCATTAAGAATCCATGCTCAGATACATATGTAAGTTTGCTTTATTTCACAGAGTTTGTACCATACATCTTTCCTCACCTTGCTTTCTTCTCCTTAAAGTGTAGCTTGGAGACTTTTCAATATCAGCGCACACAGATATGCTTTGTTTCTCCAAATAAATATTTTAATAGAAAAAAATCAGCAAGAAATTCCTTGAGACTTGTGTTTTGGTTTCTAGATTCTCGCTACATGAATCTGCCTCCTAGGTGCTCCTTCTTTCATTCCCTGAAGGGCTTTATTGATGATTCAGTGGGTGGTGATGGAGAGGAAGAACGCTGTCTTATTTCTGATATCCTATCCACTTACTTCTCTCTGCCCTCCACTCTTCTCATAGGGAAGTGCCTTCTTCTAACAGAAAGAAAACACAGTCAGGCCAGAGAAATTGGCGTAAGCAGTGCCTGAGCACAGTGTGTTTATCCCATAAATGGATTCAGTCCATTTCGAAATCACCAGCTACTTATTTCTCTGAAACCAGGGAGTCCTGGTTTCAAATTCTGTCTGAAGACTTACTAGGGTTGTGAACGTGCCCTACTGTTTCATCTTGGAAGACAACCTCTCTGCGTATCAGGTTCAGCTCTTAGTGGCATTGAATATCAAATTAAATGAGACACCACAAATAAAGAACCCAGCACCATGCCTGTGTTGGAGGTTCCCAAGACTACTCTCAGTTTTCAGGATTCTCTAGAAAAACTCAGAAAAGCTGTTATACTCACAGTTATGGTTTATGACAGTGAAGTGAAAGTCTCTCAGTCGTGAGTGACCCCTTGGACTAAAGAGTCCATGGGATTCTCCAGGCCAGAATACTGGAGTGGGTAGCCTTTCCCTTCTCCAGGGGATCTTCCCAAGCCAGGGATCAAACCCAGGTCTCCTGCATGGCAGGCGGATTCTTAACCAGCTGAGCCACAAGGGAAGCCCGTGACAGTGAAAGGATGCATATTAAAGGCAGCAAAAGGAATAGATATGTAGGGTAGAGTCCTTCCGTTTGTGTTCTCCATAAGGAGAGCGCTTAATGCTCCCAGCGATGACATGTGACAACACTCGTGAAGTATTACCAACTAGGGAAGCTCACACAAGCTTTGGTGTGCAGGGTTTTTGTCAGGGGTCAGTTACATAAGATGGAGCATCCCCACATTTCAATGTCAATTGATACATCTTGCTCCAAAGCTCCAGGCCTAAAAAATGATAATTTGCCCTACATTACATTGCTAGTATAAACAACCAGGCATGACCCAAAGTTCAGATATCCAAAGATGCTCTTATCAGGCAGACTATTTCAAGGATATTCACAGGTCATCTCCCAGGCACTGATCAAGGACCAGTCTTGAAAAGCTCTGCAACACACTGGTTTTGGGCAAACCGTGTCTGCTGAGTTAAACCTTTCTGCACAATAGCCATCATCACAGTAAGTAAAGGCTTGTTTCTCTCTCCAAATCCCTACCTTCCTTTCAACTCAAAGACACCAAGCTCTGTTGTGCAAAACAGTTTGTTCAGCGTCATACTGCTTGACGTCCACAGTGGTTTTCCGCGGTATCATTTGTTTCCTATTTTACAGAAGATGAAACCAAGCCCAGAGAGGTTGAGTAATGTTTTTTAACCTCACATGCCTACTGTGTTCAGGGAGAGGATTCAAGTCAAGCCTCTGACAACACAGCCTATACTATAATCACTTTTGCTTTGCCCACATTTACTAAAATGGAGACCAAACAGATGACTGACATGGCACTTTGCATGGAGACTCAGCAAATTCGTGACTTTTTTTTTCATCTTCTTAAACATCACTTCCCCAAGAAAGACTTCTGTGGATCGTCAAACTTAATTCAATCTACCCGTCAGTACAGTCATAAGCAACTTGTACTAAGGACAATCAGGAAGAAACGGAGTTTAAGTCATGAAAAGAAGTGGATGAAGACAGGATATCTCATTTGCTGCCACGGGTCATTGGTCACCCTGTCCTTGGCCGAGAGGGTGGGGACCACTTCCTCTGTCGGTTTCAAGGAAGCTCAAATGGACAGACACCTGATTGCTCCCATGACAGGGGAAGTAGCAGACTTTGATGTTTGTAAGAAAGGCATTTGCCGAGGGAGAAAGGGCATGACATTTGTACAGTATTTTAAACCATTATTTTAAATGTTAAATGTTTCCATTTCTTGGACTCTGGGCCAGATTCCCAAATCACACCATTATTTAAAGCTTGCATAGTGGTGCATTTTAACACAGCTTTGAAGTACACGGGAAAATTGTAATAACAATTATTTTAAATTCATAATAGCTATTTTTCCTATTAGGTATTGTAAGTTGCTTGCAAGTAAGAATCCTTTCTGACATATTCATCAGTACTATCGATGTCTACAACAATGCAGGGTGTTTAGACTTTCAAGAAATACTTGATGAATAAGTACATGAATAAATTAATACAATGTAATAAGAAGTGTGTTCTCCTTATGGATAGTTTCTTACACCCTCTGGGAGCACTGACCTCTTGGGGATAAAATGCTCTTTTGTTAGTATAGGTAGAAGGGCATATAGACTGAATTGTGTATCTCAAGAATTCTTATATTTAAGCCCTAATCTTCAGTGCAACTGTATTTAGAGACAGTATCTTTATGGAGGTAATTTAGGTTAAATGAGGTCATAAAGGGGCTTCCCCAATGACTCAGCAGGTAAAATATCTGCCTACAAAGCAGGAGACACAGGAGACAAGGGTTTGATCTCTGGATCAGGAAGATCCTCTGGAGCAGGAAATGGCAAACCACTCTAGTATGCTTGCCTGAAAAATCCCATGGATAGAAGAGCCTGGTGGGCTATTGTCCATGGGGTTGCAAAGAGTCAGACACGACTGAATAGCTAAGCACAGATGCATACATGAAGTCATAAGGAAAGAGCTCTGATCCCACAGAATTAGTGCACTTGTGAGAGGAGATGCCGGAGTTCTCTCTCTCTCCAGCATGTAAGGACAAAGTGAGAGGGAGGCCATCAGCAAGCAAGAGAGCTCTCACCAGAAACCGCATTGGTCAGCACCTTGATCTTGGACTTCCCAACATCTGGAACTTTAAGAAAAAAAAAAGTCTGTCATCTAAGCCACTCGGTCTATGTTATTTTATTATGGCAGCCTGGGTAGAATAATACAAAGGCTGTAGAAGTTAAGGGCACCTGCCTAGAATACAGATTTGCCTGAATTCAATGCCTATCTCTGCAACTTTCTACCTCTGTAAGTCTTTTATTATTGATCCTCTCCATGCCTCTATTTCCCCAGCTATATGATGGTGATAATAGCATTAATCTATCTCACAAGGTTTTGAGGATTAAAGCACTCACTGTTACATTGCAAGTGCTTAGAACAGAACCCAGGACATGACATGAGCTATATGAAGGAGGCAGGTTGTGTTTCCAGAGATGGTCGGAGCAAGGTCTCATTCCACATGCTCTTTTGTCATTAGATCTCATAACTCACTCATGAAGAAAGAGGTGGAGTCCATGTTCTCTTTGCTTAAATCTGGGTTTCCCCATGACCTGCTTGGACCAACTCAATGGGCAGGAGAAGGCGGTTTAATTTTAGGCTTTAAAAGATCAGCTTCCATCCTCATCTCTTGGAACATGACTTTTTGGAACCCAGTCACTATGCTATGAGGAAATAAGCCATGAGGAGGCCCAGACGCAAGAAAACCAAGACCCCAGTTCTAAGTGGTATCTGACACCAAGTGTCAGCCATGTGAATCTCAACTTTCCCAGAACCTCAGTCATACCACCTGAAGCAAGAATACCACCACCAAAACCCCCCAAAAGTCATGAAAATAATACAGTGCTATTGTTTCAAGACCTAAAATTCGGAGTAGATTTAACACAGCTCAGTTCAGTTCAGTCACTCAGTCATGTCCAACTCTTTGCGACCCCATGAATCGCAGCACGCCAGGCCTCCCTGTCCATCACCAACTCCCGGAGTTCACTCAGACTCACGTCCATCGAGTCAGTGATGCCATCCAGCCATCTCATCCTCTGTCGTCCCCTTCTCCTCCTGCCCCCAATCCCTCCCAGCATCAGAGTCTTTTCCAGTGAGTCAACTCTTCGCATGAGGTGGCCAAAGGACTGGAGTTTCAGCTTCAGCATCATTCCTTCCAAAGAAATCCCAGGGCTGATCTCCTTCACAATGGACTGGTTGGATCTCCTTGCAGTCCAAGGGACTCTCAAGAGTCTTCTCCAACACCACACTTCAAAAGCATCAATTCTTCGGCGCTCAGCCTTCTTCACAGTCCAACTCTCACATCCATACATGACCACAGGAAAAACCATAGCCTTGACTAGATGGACCTTTGTTGGCAAAGTAATGTCTCTGCTTTTGAATATGCTACCTAGGTTGGTCATAACTTTCCTTCCAAGGAGTAAGCGTCTTTTAATTTCATGGCTGCAGTCACCATCTGTTTTTCACCAAAAAAAAAAAAAAAAAAAAAAAAATTAGTACCAAAAGTTGTGTCCTATGCAAAAAACAAAAAAACACTACAAGTGTGGGACTAGCTTTGGCATTGGAAGACAGCATAAACTGAAGGGCAGTGAGGAGAGAGTTTATAGAGGCTGGAAATGTGGTGAGAAATTAGTTATTGGTGGTTTGAGAAAGGGAGACCCGTGGTAGGTACTAGCACAGTATTTGGCAGCACTTTACCTACAGCAAGGTGACAGATAGAAGATATACCTAATAAATCTGTGGATATGATTAAGATGGTTTTCTGAATAGTATTGAGATGACCAAATGGCTTTTTTTTCCAGCTGCCTATAATAACGTATGGGCTTCCCTGATGGCTCAGCAGATAAAGAACCCGCCTGCAATGCAGGAGACACAGGAGATGTGGATTCAATCCCTGGGTCAGGAAGATCCCCTGGAGGAGGAAGTGGTAACCCACTTCAGTATTCTTGCCTGGGAAAATCCCATGGACAGCAGAGCCTGGCAGGCTACAGTCCAAAGATTTGCAAAGAGCTGGACACGACTGAGTGACTGAGCGTCCTCCCAACCATAATAATGTACGTGTGTGTGTCAGGGGGGAAGATAACCTAAGGAAAGAAATTGTCAATATTCAAGCAGAAATTAGAGAAAATTTGGACTTACATGTTTAGAAAATAAAATTGTTTCTATTTCTCAGAATCAATCCTAAGTTAAAAAAAAAAAAAACTTCAGGTAAAGATCAAATCTAGGATACTGTTACTGAAGCATAGCCTCAGGTCAAGATCAAGTAAATGGTTTGGCTATAACATTCTTTGTTAAAGACTCAGAAAAATGTGAAGAGGTATGTCCCAGACCTCATCACTAGACAAAAGGACTTCAAATAACGCTGTTACAAGGTCTTGCCTACACCCCAAAGTAGAGAGATATCTTTCCCACAGAGATCTGTGGAGGGTTTTTTTGTTTTTTTGTTTTGTTTTTTGGTCTGATAGTATGAACCTCAACAAGATTCATAGAAAACAACAAAGTTTTAAAGAGAATTGCATTAATGGGAGTGACATCAACTTGAACTAAAGAGACAGAGACAATTCAAAAGGGAAAAAAAAGACCCTAAGCTCCCAAATTTCTATAAATAGGGAGCCATATACAGCAAGCAACTCAACTATAAAAATACCTAATGGAAAAGAAAACACTTACTCAGAAGGAAAATGCCAGAGGCCAGAGACCAGAGTCAAAAGCAACTGAGAATGATTCCAGGAAGCAGAAGTGGATCTTAGTTAAATATATTCTCCGCCTGCAGAGTAAGGAGAACTGGCCACGTGCACAGTGGATTTCAGAAATGCTATGGACCAGCAGCAACCATGAGCCTCTCAGTCACACTGCTTTTGTTGTTCTGTTTTAGCTGAACTTGTGAAATCAGATGGGTTGTCCTTTTGGCTCATAGGCCTCATCATCTGAGGAACTATATTCAGGGAACCGAATCCAAGGGTCTTCATTCAGGTTTAAGTGACTAGATCTTGAACCTTGAGACTGAGCCTGAGGCCATAATGAAATGGAAATATTAGTGATCTTGGGAGGAAGACCAGGGAGACGTCCCTGGTGGCTCAGATGGTAAAGCGTCTGTCTACAATATGAGAGACCTGGGTTCAATCCCTGGGTTGGGAAGATTCCCTGGAGAAGGAAATGGCAACCCACTCCAGTATTCATGCCTTGAAAATCCCATGGATAGAGGAGCTTAGTCCAGGCTACTATCCATGAGGTCGCAAAGAGTCGGGCACGACTGAGCGACTTCACTTGGGAGGAAATGAATGTAAGTTGCATACCAGAGGAATACCAATTGTGGCCATAGGGTAGACTGCGCTGGACCTTTTTCTAATAGTTCCAGCCCTGCCTTTCATTCCACGTGCCCTTTTTTAACAAAGGACTTTGTGACAGTGACAAATCAGAAACAATTTAAGTGTCCAGCATCTGGGGATGGGCACATTGTGGCACAAGGCACTAAAATAAAGTTGCATATTTCATGGCATAGAGCAAATAATGCTCACGACAAAATTTTTAAATAAAAAAGGCAGAGTACAAGTCAAGCGTATATGGAATATATATTGCACTGGGTCAGCGAAAAAATTACGTTTTTTCATAAGATGTTATAGAAAAACCTGAACAAACTTTTTGGCCAATCCAATCACGAATTATATGTGTGTGCTAAGTCACTTTGGTCACATCTGACCCTTTGCAACCCTATGGACTGTAGCCAGCCAGGCTCCTCTGTCCATGAGATTCTCCAGGCAACAATACCAGGGTGGGCTGCCATGCCCTCTTCCAGGGGATCTTCCAGACCCAGGGATCAAGCCCATGTCTCATTACATCTCCTGCATTGGCAGATGGGTTCTTTACCACTAGTGCCACCTGCGAAGCCCAATAATGTATTACATATGTGTGTGTGTGTATATATATATATACACACACACACACACATATATATATGCAAAAGCAGCACCCTGACACTGTCATGCTTCCTGGATTTTTGGATTTCAGAGCTCATCTTCTAGTGAAAGTTCTAAGGGGTCAAGTGTGCAAATTCCTGTCGCTGAGCCTTTATTTCTTCATCTGAAAAATCTGAGCTGGCCCTGTGACCAGTGGAGTTTGGTGGGAGAGGGCCATGCAACTTCTAAGGCTGGACCTGAAGAGTGCTGTGGCCTCTGCCAATGTCTCTTGGAACACTGACCTTGGTGCTCAGCGCCATGCTGTAAGAATTATATGTGTGTGCTAAGTCACTTTGGTCACATCTGACCCTTTGCAACCCTATGGACCGTAGCCAGCCAGGCTCCTCTGTCCATGAGATTCTCCAGGCAACAATACCAGGGTGGGCTGCCATGCCCTCTTCCAGGGGATCTTCCAGACCCAGGGATCAAGCCCATGTCTCATTACATCTCCTGCATTGGCAGATGGGTTCTTTACCACTAGTGCCACCTGCGAAGCCCAATAATGTATTACATATGTGTGTGTGTGTATATATATATATATACACACACACACACACATATATATATGCAAAAGCAGCACCCTGACACTGTCATGCTTCCTGGATTTTTGGATTTCAGAGCTCATCTTCTAGTGAAAGTTCTAAGGGGTCAAGTGTGCAAATTCCTGTCGCTGAGCCTTTATTTCTTCATCTGAAAAATCTGAGCTGGCCCTGTGACCAGTGGAGTTTGGTGGGAGAGGGCCATGCAACTTCTAAGGCTGGACCTGAAGAGTGCTGTGGCCTCTGCCAATGTCTCTTGGAACACTGACCTTGGTGCTCAGCGCCATGCTGTAAGAAAGGAAAGAGGCCATGTGGAGAGGCCCCCATGGAGGAGAACAGAGGGCAACGTGCCAGCTGAATGCCCAGACATCATCCAACACCACCTGCTCATGCATGAGGCCATTTTTGACCTAGTTCACCTGTGCTGCCCCCATCAACATCGCATGAAGCAGAGGAACCATCTAATCAAATCTCAGAACTGTGAGACATCATCAGTTGTTGTTTTATGCAACTCTGCTTTGCTGTGATTAATTACCAAATAAGCAATGCTTATTTTACTCTGATTTAAAAAAATATATATATATATATATTTCCAGGACTTCCCTGGTGGCTCAGTGGTAAAGAATCCACCTGCCAATGCAGGAGACATGGGTTTGAGTCTTGATCTGGGAGGATCCTACATGTCACAGAGCAACTAAGCCCATGAGCCACAACAGTTGAGTCTGTGCTCTAGAGCCTGGGAGTCACAACTATAGAGCCCACATGCCCCAGCTACCAAAGCCCAAGGGGCCTAGTGCTGATGCTCTGCAAGAAGAGAAGCCAACACAATGAGAAGCCCGGGCACCACAGCTAGAGAGTAGCCTCCACTTGCTGCAATGAGAGAAAAGCCTGCACAGCAGCAAAGAACCAGCACAGCCAAAAAAAAAAAAAAAAAAAAAAAAAAAAAAAAATATATATATATATATATATATATATATATATATATAAAATTCCACGTTGTCAAATTGTTCCTTGACTTGGTTGAGGCCCATACTGGATTTAGTGGAGAAATAGACACTCACTGTATGCAGTTGTCACTCAGTCTTTGCTTGCAATGAAGCAACTCCTCAAATCACCTCTTAACACAGCCTGCTGGAACCCAAATAAAGTCACCAATCGGGATATGCCAGCATGACACAGATACCTGTCAGACAATATGATGAAGTTTAACAAGGATGAATGCAAGGCCTTGACTTTGTATGAAAAATCCAGGTGCCCAAGGTCATGTGGCTTAGCAGAAACATACATTTAAAAACTCAACCTTTTTGTGTGTGTCCATTAAGCTTATAAGTATTGCAAGAGAGATGAAGCTGCCAAAAAACCCTGATGTGATTGCAGACTCTCTTAATAGAAGTGAACCACCCAGAATAAGGAAGGCTGTACATTTACTGTAATGGGGTCAGACTGTGTGTAAAAGATTCAGTGTTGCCCAAAGCTTAAAGAGTGAGATGGACAAACTTGAGTAAATTCAGGCGAGAGTGGCAAGACAGTTTGCAGTACTCAAGGAGACACATATTACTCTCAATTTCAAAAATACCTTGAAGTAATAAGTGTATATATGAATAAGTAAATGAGTAAGTGAGTAAGTTTTAAACACTTAAAATTAGCAACACCATGTCTTGATTTCATCTATGCATTGAACAAATACTTACTAAATAGAAACTGAATTATGAGCATTCTTCTAAGAATGAGAGAGAGAGCAGTGAGTTCCCTGCCATCTTGCAACTTGCATTTTAGATAAAACCAAGTAAACCAACAAGGTAATTTGGGAGAGTTATGCGTGGATTGGGAAAAAAAAAAAAAAAATCCCCATGGGATCAAACATCTCTATGTTGGTTATTTAAAGAAAACCTCTCCAAGGAAATGACATTTGAAATGAGATTTAACTAATAAGAAGAAAGTTGTGTAAAAGAACTAAAAAGTATCTTTCCAGACAATAGAAACAGGAAGTGGAAATACCCTAGCTGGCATGTTAAAAAGAGACAAAAAGTCAGTGTGGTTGGAACATAGAGAGAAGGGGAAAGTTGTGTGAGCTGAAATTAATCAAGTGGGCATGTCCATCTTTCTTGAACTCACTTTGTTCCACTGTCCCAAAAAAATTGTTGACCCAGCCATATTTTGGGCTTGAAGTCAGATCTGAGGCTTGACTAATACAGAAAAGATATATATAGTATCTAATATAGAGAAACAGCCAGAGGAATAGTCTAGTTCCCATAAAAGCCATCATTAGCTCTCTGGAAGGCAGGCATGCAGAATTCAGGTAGGAGTTGGGTCAGGGTTTGTATGTCCCTGAGAGGTAGCACTGCGAAGTCAGTCGATGGAAACTACAGGGGGTGTTTCAGCTCAGCAAAGGCAGCATTTTCAAACTCATACCCATACCCAATGACAGAATCTGCCTTGGTGGGTGATGGGTTTCTCATCACAGCAAAATTCTAAGTGAAGTCTGGATACACACTGCCTTGAGGTTACAGAGTTGTAAATCAGCAATTGATGTTAGACTGAAATTAGCATTTCCAAAGGGTGGGGCGCATGCCAGAGTTGGCAACATTGACGTTATACATACATACAATTAAATAACAGCAAATCAAGCAGTGAAGAGGTTATTCCTTTTCCATTTACTTTCAATTATTCCAATTTTGTCAAGGAGAACATCTCATTTGTCTTTAATACCCAATGCTTGCTTTGTAGCTCTCTTTTTAAAAAGGAAATAAATCCTTAGATGAAGACTCTTTTGCAGGTAATAGTATCTTGCAAGACTTTTTAAACATGATTTTGTCCTCATTATAATTATTTATGTAAGCGTTTATATATGCTTCCCTTATGGCTCAGTGGTAAAGAATCTGCCTGCAATGCAGGAGACCTAGGAGATGTGGGTTTGATCCCTGGGTTGGGAAGATCCCCTGGAGTAGAAAATAGCAACCAGCTCTAGTATTCTTGCCTTAAAGATCCCATGGACAGAAGAACATAGTGGGCTACCGTCCAAGGAGTCACAAAGAGTCGGACACAACTGAGCATGCACACACACACAAACATTTATATATTTAAGGTAAGTGATGTGGGATTTATATTTATGGCAGTAATATAAAGATTGGGACTGGATGCCATGATCTTAGTTTTTTGAATGTTGCGTTTTAAGCCAGATTTTTCACTCTCCTCTTTCACCTTCATTGAGGAGCTTTTTAGTTCCTCTTCACTTTCTGCCATTAGAGTGGTATCATCTGCATATGACTCAATGGACATGCGTTTGAGCAAACTCCGAGAGAGAGTGAAGGACAGGGAAGCCAGCCTGCTGTGTTGTATTCCATGGGGTTGTAAAGAGTCAGACACAACTTAGTGACAAGCAACTGAGCAACAACAACAACAATATAAATATTACTTTTAAAAGTAAATGATGTTAGTAAAGGATAATATTTATTTAAAGAAAAACACCATACATACAGGCATGGATATTTTATGTGATGGTGTAACTATGGGAAAAGTCATTAAAGTGTTAAGAAAATAATTGAAATTTAGAAAACTCTGGTTAGACTTTGAAGTCTTTCCCAACCCTAAACTCTTTAGATTCATGGAACAAAATTGGGCTTAAACTGCTTTGCTAATTTTGTTGAACAAGGGCAGCCCTTTTTAAGAAGACACAAAGCCAGTTTTCAGTTATGCATGTTCAGTTAAGGGTACAAGTCAAGTGTAAGGATTATTAGCCCCATGTCAACCTTTTCAATTGTAAGGTTCAGAAACCCGAGTGTGATAGTTAAATTTGTGTCAACTTGGCTAGATTATAATAACTGGTTGTTTGGTCAAACATAAGTCTAGATGTTGCTGTCAGGGTATTTTTCAGATGTGATTAATATTTATAATCAGTTGACTGTAGGTAAAGCAGATTAGCCTCCATAATGTGGTGAGCCTCATCCAATCAGCTGAAGGTCTTATGAGCAAAGATTGAGGTTAGCACCCACCCTACCCCCTGCACATGCACACAAAGACATTCTGCCTCTAAGACTGAAATATGAGAAATTCAACTGAGTTTCAGCTTTCAAACTCAAGACTGCAACATCCACTTTTACCTGATGTCCAGGCAGCCAGCTGGCCCTATAGACTTCAGATTTGCCACCCCCACCCCCCCCACAATCATGTTAGCCAATACCTTAAAATAAAATTTTCTAGATGGATAGAAAGATAAATAGATGTGAGGTACACATAGGTAGCTAACTAGTCAAATAGATATAGTATATATCTCATAATTTTTGCTTTATATATATACATACATATCTCTAGATAGATACATATATACCTACAAAAATAGACATATCTTTGTATCTACATTAGATAGATATGGCTAGCCAGTTAGCTAGCCAAATAGATACAATATCTTTTATATAATTGCCTCTTTATGTATATCTCCAGATAGACAGATGGACAGATACATATAGATGTAATTATAACAAAAACATTAGGGGTATTCACTGTTTTGTGTTACTGATAATACAGAGGTGGAATCTTCAGGCAACACTTGATCCAGGGCCCCAAGTGATAGTGTGAAGATTTACCCACTTCTTGGCTTCTGATTGCAGTTTTATCATCAGGCTTTACAAGGTGGCCTTTGGCAGCTCCAGGCTGGCAGCCTTCAATGGTCAACTACAAAATGAAGTTAGTATCTCATCTCCCAGCAGTTCAAACAATTGTCACAGCCCGATGCCTATGCCCTCAATTATCACACGCTCATCCCAGAACTAGTCACTGAGATCAGAGAATGAGACATACAGATTGCCTCACCCATAGGCCTGAGGGTAGAGTGAGTTGACTCCCAAAAGAAAGAGTGAATTCAGGGCATTATCAGAACTAAGGTGCGAGGATTTGAAACAAGAACAACAGAGGTCCATTGCAGCATTGCTTCTCAAACATTAATGTATGCCAGAATCACCTGGGGATTGGTTAAAACAAAGATTGTGATTCATTAGGTCAGTGATAGGGCTGGAAAATGGCACCTCTAATAAACTCCAGATAAATCTGATACCGCTGGTCCAGGGACCACACTTTGAGTACTAAGCCATTATAATATATGTTAATACATCCCAGAGGCTGGCTGAAAACCATTCCTAATTACAGCAACTAATCGCTGTACGCAAGGAGGGAGATTGTGCTTCAACACAGCATATTGTCAGCCACTACTCAGTACTGCAATAAAAACCTTGGCTTTCACGTCTAGTGGGAGCCTGGCTCTTCCTTAGCTGCTGGAGGCATGAACAGAAAGGTGGTCAGATACATACATCATGTAACATGAGCCCCTGAGGCTGCTCAGTCATGCACAGGGTACATAAGGACAGATAGAGATGTCCCTGTTACCTAGATGCCTTTGTATAGAAGCCTGAAATCCTCAAGATTTACACAATTCACCAGTTGGATCAGAGAAACAGCCCAGAGCTGCTGTTTGTATTCTATGAGTGAGATTCACTGGAGAAAACCAGAGGTCAAGGTAGAGTCATATAATTTCATGGTTGAAGACTTTAGCCCATACTGCATACTTCTCAGATAAGGTGTTTATTGCTGTAGGGGAAATTTGAACTTTGTTGGACAAAGGAGACCAAAGTCTTTTACTTTTTAAATACCATGTTACTCTTTCAGCCAAAGGCTTACAGTCAACCTTCTGTGTCTGAGTTTTAAAGAGGGTAGGACTGGGAAGGGATCTGACATGAGAGAATCTCTGAGCCTTAGAGAAGATGTCTACAATCGGATCAACCAACTGTTCCAAGGTATATGCCAGATAATCAAGAGCTGATTCAATCACGGATTTTAGCTATAATGAGAAATAGTTATATGTTTGTCATTAGGGGGCATCTGATTAATCTTTTCATAGCTGGTCCAATATCAGATTCAGATATTGGCCGCAATGTTTATCAAGCCGATAATTAAAACAAACACACATAAAAATTTCAGTATTTTTCAAGAAGTTGTTATTATATCACACAGGATGGTGATATGACTTGTAATAGTCATTCCTAGCCACATTTCATAGAGAGGCAAAATATTGTTCAGCCAGGTCAAGGAAACTTGAGTTCACAGTATGAGATAGAAGCTCAGTTTCAAGCCATATATTCCAGCTTCTCTGCACATCTGAATGAGTCCGAAAGCAATCTCCCTTGTTGAAAATAAATTTGAAATGATGGAGATTTATTTCTAAAGTATCTTACTTCATTTCATCTAATCATTTGATTTTTAAGTTCATCCATGTGTTCCTATATTGCTTTCCAAGATAAAATCAAATCTATAATGGAAAAAATAACCAGGAATATGTGAGTATTTTCCTTAACTGAATAGACTTTCCATGAGGACAGAGAAAGTAGGTCTTGTCCAACATAGATCTCTATCACCCAGCACAGTGCCTGGCATGTATAGGGCATTTGACTGTGTTAGCAAACGGATGATATAATATCTAACTGGATTAAAACATCTAGAAAGACACATTTTTCCTCTCACAGGGTTGAATCTCTGGTGGGAAGATGAAACTGTGAAAGGAAATGAAAATGTGTGTGCAGAGAAACAGAGGCATAAAATTGCATGGGTGCTTCAAAACAGGCAAAGATTTTGATACAAATAATATGAATGGTATGATAGGGAAAGGAGAAGGGTTAAGTGCAAAAAGGGAAGGGGAGAAGATTATGATGTTCCTTTGCCATGTTCTTTCAGCTGCAAGTGGCAAAATACAATTAAAATTGGCTTAAGCATAAACTAAATTATATTGGCATATGTAACTGAAAAATCCAGAATATCTGGATTTAGACATGGTTAGATCTAGATGTTCAAATGATATCATCAGGTATCTCTCCTTCTCTATAACTCTCTCTCTATGTATATATATATATATATGTGTGTGTGTGTGTGTCTATATATATATATGTATACACATATATATGTATACACACATATACATATATATGTGTGTGTGTATGCTAAGTTGCTTCAGTCATGTCTGACTCTTTGTGATCCTATGGACTGTAGCCCACCAGGCTCCTCTGTCCATGGGATTCTCCAGACAAGAATACTGGCATGGATAACCCTTCTCCAGGGGATCTTCCCAACTATATGTTTAAATCAACTATACTCCAATTGGATGGGATCACCAACTCAATGGACATGAGTTTGAGTAAGCTCTGGGAGTTGGTGATGGACAGGGAAGCCTGGCATGTTGTAGTCCATGGGGTCGCAAAAAGTCAGACACGACTGAGTGGATGAACTGAACTGAACTGAACTGATACTCCAATTATATCTATACATAATTGGTATATAGTTGATTTACAATATTATGTTACTTTCAGGTGTACAGTGAAGTGATTCTATTTATAGCAACAGGAACTGACCTACAGGTTATCATACTAAGAGAAGTAAGTCAGACAGAGAAAGAGAAATATATGATATTGCTCATACATAGAATCTAATTTTTAAATGATGCAAATGAACTTATTTGCAAAACAGAAATAGACTCACAGATATCGAAAACAAACTTACAGTTACCAAAGGGGAAATGTGGTGGGGAGGGATAAATCAGGATCTTGGGATTAACATACACACACTACTATATATAAAATAGATAACAAAGGCATACTTTCTTCATAAATATTTTGGTTCAGTTTTTGTTCTCATTTTCACTCAGGCTCTCTCCTAGGGGTAAAAGGGTGAGCATCAGTGGCCCCAAGCTTTCATCCTCCTGGCTGAGGAATCCCACTGCACACAGATACCCCCTTACCCATGGTTCAAAGAAAACACCAGGGTCTGATGCTTGTTAGCTTTGGTCCAAGAGGTTAGGCCACAGGCTCATTCTTTAGCCAATCAACAGAACCCAGAGAATATGATATTCTCATTGGTCATCCTTGATCATGATCTTGTCTGTCTCCTGGAAGTATGATCTATCCAATCCAAATATCATGGGTTAAATTTGGGAAAAATAGGAATTCTTAAAGAAATACTAGATCAAGTTGAGAGTACCAGATCAAAAACAAAAAAACCATAGCATATTGTATAACCCGACTTATAAATTCTACAAAATGCAAACTATTAAATAATCTAGAGTGATATAAAGAAGATCAGTCAATTGCATAGAGGAGGAGGAGTAGATGAGAGGAATTACAAAAAGGGCAGGGGAAACACTTTTGAGGCGATGGATATATCCATGATCTTAAATGATTCTTAGGTGTATCCACAAGTCAAAATTTATCAAACGATACACTTTGAATTTATTGTATGCCATTTATACTTACATGAAGGTATAACACTTTTTTTTTTTAAAAAGGAAAGGATAAGGGCCAGGCAAAACAGCTGACTATGATAGTAGACCACAAAGCAATAAGGAGTGGTGCAAATCTTTAATCAGAAGGGTAATATATTTAGGACTTTCGCGATCTTTATGGAAACTGGTGAGAAAGTATTAGAGTGACAATGGTCAGGATAGGAACAAGAAGATCCATTAAGAGGTATATTGGGCATTTCTCATGTCCTGTCTCATGTCTCTCACCCCCTCTTGTACTTGAGGCTTTGGTTTGGCAGCCAACTTAGTGCCAAGTGTAACCTGACAGCCCCTCACCTCAGCTCTACCACATCTCTCATGTTCTGCCCTACATGTGGCCAAAGCTAGCCAGCCTGCAGCACCCATCCTGGCATTCAAGTATGATTCTACCCTGGAAATATATGGGAGCCAATGCCCCATGGAGGGTGAAAGTCAAATGATAAATGCTCCCTCTTCTGTCACCTGGATGGATCGTTTCTTGTCACGTTTTAATCACCTCTTCAGAAGGCTTTGGGCTTCCCCAGTGGCTCCGTGGTGAAGAAATTGCCTGCAATGCAGATGCAAGAGATGCAGGTTCAATTCCTGGGTTGGGAAGATCCCTTGGAGAAGGAAATGGCAACCCACTCCAGTATTCTTGCCTGGGAAATCCCATGGAGAGAGGAGCCTGGTGGGCTACAGTCCTTGGGGTCAGAAGAGTTAGAAAGGGCTGAGCATGCATACATGCATCAGAAGGCTGCAGCTGGACCAAGCCCGAGTTGCCTACAGTGATGACCAGCTTATCAAGTGCCCTCTTCTGCTGGTTTCTCTCACACCTCTTTCACTCTCCCCAAATTGCTTCCCATGCTGAAGTACCTGCATGAAAATTGCAGTCTCTGCTTTCCAGGGCTTTAGAAAACTTGGACAGGATGATAGGTGAATGGGATGATCTAAGTGAAGCTGGGAGTCTGAACTAAGGCACTGGTTTGAATGGAGAAGCAGGGAAATATGTACCAAAGAGGAAGTGATAAGACACAGTGATTAGACTTAAGGACAGTGGGCGAGATCGTACGCATCTGTCTGATTCATCCAGGAAGTCAATAAAAACCAGAGGAAACCTTATGAAAAGAATGATCATTTCACGAAGAAAAATACAGTGTCAGAATTATCTAGGATCCATATTCCAAGAAGGAGTTAATATTTCAATCTGATGAACATTTAAATAGTGGATAATTTGATTAGACTATTTTTTGCAACACTACAGTGATTGGTTATCAATGACCCCAAGACATTAAACAAGATGCCTTTTTGAAATGACTGGTTCAAAATTGGGAAAGGATTATGACAAAGCTGTATACTGTCACACTGCTTATTTAACTCATATGCACAGTACATGTGAAATGCCAGATTGGATGAATCACAAGCTGGAATCAAGATTGTAGGGAGGAATATCAACAAACTCAGTTATGCAAGTGATGCAACTCTAATGGCAGAAAGTGAAGAGGAACTAAAGAGCCTCTTGATGAGGGTGAAAGAGGAGAGTGAAAAAGCTGGCTTCTAGCTCAACATTCAAATAACAAAGATCATAACTTCTGGTCCCATTACTTCATGGCAAATATAAGAGGAAAAAGCAGAAACAGTGACAGATTTTATTTTCTTGGGCTCCAAAATCACTGTGGACAGTGATGGCAGCCACGAAATTAAAAGAGGCTTGCTCTTTGGAAGGAAAGCTATGACCAACCTAGACAACATATTAAAAACCAGAGACATCACTTTGCTGACAAAGGTCCATACAGTCAAATCTATGGTTTTTCCAGTAGTCATGTATGGATGTGAGAGTTGGACCATAAAGAAAGCTGAGCTCCAAAGGATTGATGCTTCTAAACTGTGGTGTTGGAGAAGACTCTTGAGAGTTCCTTGGACTGCAAGGAGATCAAATCAGTCAATCCTAAAGGAAATTGGTCCTGAATATTCATTGGAAGGACTGATGCTGAAGCTGAAGCTCCAAAACTTTGGCCACTGATGTGAAGAGATGACTCATTGGAAAAGTTCCTGATGCTGGGAAAGACTGAGTGCAGGAGGAGAAGGGGGCAACAGAGGATGAGATGGTTCGACAGCATCAATGACTCAATGGACATGAGTTTGAGCAAACTCTGCACTGCAGTCCATGGGGTCACAAAGAATGGAACATGACTTAGTGACTGAACATCAACAAAAACTATACTGAAGAAGGATTCCCAGGGAGAATTAACATTTGTGTTCAGGTCAAGAAGGTGTGAGCCAGGAATTTTCAAGTAGCTAGAACTGGAAGAACTTTCAGGGAAAGGACATATGTTCTGTGCTATGAGTGTGGAAAAGGACTCAACTATCCAGAACTCATCTTTTCCTGGGGTGGGATCAATTATGTTGACATTGTTCAGGGTCCCTGGAGCAGTAGGAAAGTTGATAAGGGAGACAAAGGATATTAAAGGAAGGCTGTGTCCATCTATCAACTTGCTGGGGACCCACCCTTCAGGAATTGATATTGTGGCCAGCACCAGAGGAAGAAAGAAGGAATTAAATTTTATTTTTTTTTTAGGACCAAGTCAATACCATTGCATTCAATTATCTATTCCCAAGGCAGCTGGCTACTATAGAGAGCAGACTTGGGAAGAGTGGCAAAATTCAAGGCAAATGATTGAAGATCAGCAAGTCTGCCTGCAATAGCTTACTATTCCCTCTATTACACCCTTGACCCTACTTCTGATTCGTTAGAAGAATGTAGAAGTTAGAATTGATTTCTCTCTGGGAGGTGAGGTCTTTGCATTTGGTTGTATGTGATATCATCTTATTATTTAGAATTTTAGAGATTACCATCAGAAGAGCTTCAAACATAGTTACACAGTCTGAACGCCCGTCTAATAATATGGTTATTAGGAAAATTTAAGTTACCTATGTGGATTGCATTGTATTTCTACTGGAATGCATTGAACATAAGACTAAAGATGTATCACTTTTAAACTGCCACATTTGTGGCAATCTGTTACAGCAGTAATAAAAAATTAACACACAATTCCATGTGTAGTGTGACGTTGATAAACCTCTATCAAAATACAGGGTATATGGCCCCTTGATTTGACTACAAACAGATTTCTGTGGCTCCTTCAATCGATAGAATGATACTGCATGACTTACTGTCTCCCTCTGAGAGTGTGGGACCCAGCCATGGTGGGAGGAGAACCCCAGCTGAGAGCCAGTATCAACCCCAGACATGTAAGTAAATGACCAAACAGACGATCGCAGGCCCTGGCCTTAGAGTCCATCAGGTGCAGCCCCAGCTAACACGGTACAAAGACAAGCCATCACCAATGTGCCTGTCCAAATCTCTCCATCTCCTTCCTTCCCATTATTGTTGTTGTTGTTTGGTCGCTAAGTTGTGTCCAACTCTTAGCAACCCCATGGGCTGCAGCACTACATGATCTTACTTTTTTGAATGTGGAGTATAGCTAGTCTCCCTCTTTTTTCATTCCAAATCCCCCTGTATACCTTCCTTCCCTCAGAGCCCATTTTGCTATGATTGTTTACTCCTTTTTCTGCCACCCTAGATATTACTACATTTTCCAGAGAAAAGACTATGGCATTCATCTCTTTATTCTCTGTGATTATCACAACACTTTCTTTCCATAGTAGACACTCAGTCATGGGGGCTTCTTTGGTTCACTGAATAGAGGGAAGCTAATTGGCCCATATGGGGGAATAAATGTGTGACATTGGCTTTATCTCCTTGAGCTTGGAGACAAGATTTGCATGCTTTTGTTGTCCCGGGTCAAGGGAGCCACAAGTACTTCAAAGGACTAGGGTTGACTACAAGGATATTTGACTATATAGCTCTATAGCTAGATAAAGGGGACCTATTTGTATACTGTGAGATGGGAATCAATGAAGTTCCTGGCCTCTTTGACTTTCACAGTAGTCTTTCCCAGCAGAAAGAGAGAGCCTCTAGGAAGGTGATTAATGTGAGATCCTGCTGAGGACTTCAAATTGATCTTGGCAAAGAAAATGCCATTTCTCTGCCTGTCCCTTGGGTTCAGAGAGAAAATATGGAGAGTTTGAAACAGATGGGAGAGGATACACAAGACACTTTCAAGGGAAACAGTGAGGCTATCCTAGGGTAAAATCAAATGCATTCATCAACTCAATAATTAAGGTTCATTCCAAACTACACTGCCTCCACATCGAGTTGCCTTGTTGATTATTATCATCTTTAACAATGACACACCTGACCCTCTATGTGACTTCCGTTCATTTTTTTCATGTACTAAGAACGTACACGCTATTTGCCTGACAGTCCTTGGTTTTGAGGAAGGAGAAATAAATGAGACACGGTCCCAACACTGAAAAGTTTGTATTCTAGTACACAAACATATATCAAAACAAGAAATTATCATCTCCTGTCAGATATGGTCTAATAGCTTTAAGAATGAAACACATCGATGGTAGAAAAAAAAAGTATTTACTTTTTTGGTCACTTTGTTCATTCAAAGCATGTATATTAGCAATGACTAGGTGGTGTAGCAGGCTGTGAGAGTACAGCAGTGAAAAGAACTGAAAAGAACTAAGTTGCTATTTTGAAACGTCCCTAAGATGATAAATGGGCTTCCCAGGTGGCGTTGGTGGTTAAAAAAAAAAAAACAAACAACAAAAAAACCCTGCCTGCCAGGGCAGGTAGAAGTAAGAGATGCAGGTTCAAACCCTGGGTTAGAAGATCCCCTGGAGGAGGGCATGGCAATGCACTCCAGTATTCTTGCCTGGAGAATCCCATGGACAGAGGAACCCGGCAGAGTCACAAAAAGTCGGACATGATTTAATCAACTTAGCATGCACACAAGTTGATAAACACTTGAATTGTTCAAAGATCTGAAGAGATAAGAGTGTGGCTAGAGCTTGGAGGTCAAAGGGCAGAGTAACATAAAGCGAGGCTGCAGAGCTGGGTCACATCATGAAGGGTTTTATAGGAAATGCTTAAGAAGTTAGTTTTTCATGTATTTTTTCCTAGATGAAGGTAAACAGGGAGTAACAAAATATGATTTATACTTTCCCATGATCATTCTGACTGCCAGGTGGAGAATGGATTTAGGGTGGTAGAGGGTAAAAGAAGTCAAACTTTGAAGCAGAGAGATCAGTTGGGCAGTAGTGGTAGTCGTTTAGGTGAGAAAGTATGGCACATTAGACTTGGAAATGACAGTGAAGATGGAGAGAAGAAAATGGGTGGGAAGACATTGTTCATACATACAAAAAGGCAGGGATGAGCAAGAGGAAGCCAGGAAAAGGGGGAAATGTGTAAAAAATATGGAGGCCAGACATAGTTCAGGGAACTTGATCTTTTCCAGTGTCATGAATTAAGGTATAATCACATCAGAAACATCATGGCCACCACCACCATCATCCCCTCATCACCACCAATCACAATCATTACCATTATTCCCATCACCTTCATCATCTTCTTTCAGAATACCATCATAAGCACGTATGTGGAATTTAGAAAAATGATGCAGATAAATCTATTCCCAGGGCAGGAATAGAAACGCAGATGTAGAGAATGGATATGTGGACATTGATGGGCACAGCGGCTGGAGGGGAGGTTGGGACAAATTGGGAGGCTGAGATTGACATATATACAGTTTCATGTGTAAAATAAACAGCTAGTGGAAACCTGCTGTAACACAGGAAGTTCAGCTCACTGCTCTGTGAATAATAATTTGTAATGCACAACTGTTTTAGTTTAAAAGATGAATTTTCGTCTAGCATGAATTCATCTGGATTTCTCAAGTTGGCTCATCAGTTTTGAGTTCCCAGTCTCCAGCTGCAACTTCCTTATTTGAAACCTCTTTTCCCAGCATTCCATCCCTGTCACTGGATGTTCAGTTCCTACACACCTCTCCTTTGTCCTAGAGCTCCTCTCCTCTATCTTCTTCTGCCTTCCTTCCTAGTTTTATCACTTGGTCAGACATTCCAAAAGAGTCCATTACAGCCCTGTAGGTTTAATCATTTGCTTGAGATCCCTTACATACTCATCAAGTTCTTAAACTTGGATTACACGAGTATTCAATTTTTCTAATCATGAATATCACAAAATATTGAACAAGGAATTATAATTCAAGTTTCCTTTTATAATCTCCTCAGGAAAAACCTTTCACTTGTGAAATCATCTCCACAGCATCCAAGCCTTGATATCATCTTGATCCCTCTCTATGCAGCAGTCAACTCCGTGGAGAAAATCACCCCATACTTCAAAGAAAAGACAGAGAAAACTTTCACACGGGTCCCTGGACCTCCTCTACCCTGCACCTTAAACTCTTTCTTTAAATCTTTCTTTCTGTGATTTTAACTTATCTTTGCGTCCAACTGTATCTTTTCTCAATGTCACCAATAATAGGTAACAAACTAGTTACCTGATTTAGTTCAGTTGAAACTCTATGAGCTGCTCATCAGAACAAGCTGTCTTTTGAAGGCTTTGAGTTCTATTTTGACCAAATCTTATATCTAGATAACATCTGCCTTAATGATAGTTAAGATCACCATTATTTTATTCTCTCTATGCAGAGTAGAATATGAGGACTTGATTGCTCACTCATTTCTCAGCTCTGAAGTGAATAGAATACTGAGCTGTCCTTTTGGGTTATCACAGAAAAAAGTGGGCTGCCCTTTTAGTTGGGGATGTACCTTATGAGATCTCCCTGCATTTCTGCATCCCAGAAACCTAAGTGCTCCCCCTGCAACCTGGACACTGGCCTGTTAAATCAAAACAATGTGATTTGAAATGACAACAAAAGGAGCTGGTCTATTTTTATATTGCCACCATAAAATACTCTTGAACTCAACTCAGTAATTTCTGTTAAAAGAAATCCCATATAGAAGGTTGTTTAAAAGCTATAGTCCATGATGTTGGAAATTTCAAAATATCTCTCTGGACAAAACCAAGTCCCTAGACTACTGAGAACCTAGATGACACTTACAGATTCCTGAAAAATTGCTGCTTCCAAAATTATACTGTGATGAGATAACCTCAAACTCCATTGACAATCGTTGTTAATAATGATTAATCAGAAGTGTTGCTGAGTACTCTGTTCTTGACATCACAAAGATCTTTTTATATGAAGGGTAACAAAAATAAACTGTAGTTACCATATAGTTAGCACGACTAAATCGAAATTCCCCTTGGAAATGGGAAAATAGTTTCCAAAGAATGTTAAGCCTGCTTTTGTTCAGTTGCTAAGTTGTGTCCGACTTCTCGTGACCCCCATGGACTGCAGCACGCCAGGCTCCTCTCTCCTCCACTATCTCCTAGAATTTGCTCAGATTCATGTCCATTGAGTCAGTGATGCTATCTAACCAACTCATTCTCCGCCACCCGCTTCTCCGCCCTCAATATTTCCCAGCATCAGAGTCTCTTCCAATGAGTCGACTCTTCATATCAGGTGGCCAAAGTTTTGGAGCTTCAGCATCAGTCCTTCCAATGAATATTCAGGACTGATTTCCTTTAGGTTTGACTAGTTTGATCTCCTTACTGTTCAGGGACTCTCCAGCACCACAATTTGAAAGCATCAATTCTTCGGCACCCAGCCTTCTTTATACTCACCAAATGCCATGCTTATCCATTATAAACAGAAGTTCTGGGGCACAGAGCACAGGATTTGGGCTCCCTGCAGAGGGAGGTTCAAGAGGGAGAAGACACGTGTATACCTACAGCTGATTCATGTTGATGTATGGTAGAAACCCGCACGATATTGTAAAGTAATTATCCTCTAATTAAAAATAAGTGATCATTTTTTTTTAAACTGGGGCAGGACAGTGTGGGTTTGAATTTTAGTTTCTGTTTTTGTTCAGTCTCTAAGTCATATCTGACTCTTTGCGACCCCATGGACTGCAGCATGCCAGGCTGAATTTCAGTTTAGCCACTTACTAACATTGTAACATTGGAGACCTTATTTGACTCTTTCACTCTTTAACATCATCATGTCTGAAATGGGAACATAATAACACCTGCCTTGTTGGAACGTCCCGTCGTGGTTCAGTGGTTAAGACTCTGCACTTCCAATGCAGGGGGCATAGGTTCGATCCCTAGTCATGGAAGTTCTGCATGCCTTGTGTACCCGGGTGGGGGGGACGGGGAACAAAGGTTTAAAACGTCCATAAATGTACCGTAGAATAATGTCTGGCACATACTTAGCAAGTAGTAAGTTTCTGTTGCTAGAATATTGGGATACAATTTGTAATTCCTTTTCACAAGTAAATAAAGTCAGAAAGTTGACACAACACATTTGACAACATTTGACACATGTTCAAATTCAAATGACACATGATCAAATGTTGACATATGTTCAACATTTGACACAAGTTGACAACATTTGACACGTGTTCCCTGTAGCCTGTGATGTTTCCATTATGCATGCCTGTGTGGTGTGAACAGTCATTCCTTATGGATGTTGCCCGTAGGTCATCTATGTCCTTACTATACAATTCCGAATACTGTAAAGTACTCCTTATACCTGAAGGGTTTTCATTAACATGGTTAGTATGTCTTCCTTTGATCCCCAAAGCACCAATAGGTGGCGGTTACTAGAAATCAATTTCAAAAGAACAAAAGCTGGAGAGAGTTAGTATTTTTAAGACTAGTTCTTTTTAGTTGAGATATTCAGTTTCCAGTGCTCAAATAGTAAACCATCTAGAAGAAGTGAGAGAGAATGGGAAGTGAAGAGCTGAAAATGTGCCATAAAAACCAAGTAGACCTGAGGGGATTAGTGGGAGATGAGGTACAGAGCTGAACAGGCATCAGAGAAACTCTAGACTTAAAGGTACAGAGCAGAGGACTATATAATTTGGCAAAAGTTATTTAAACTCTTCTAAACCCAGGAAGGGCTTCCCTGGTGGCTCAGGTAAAGTGGTAAAGACTCCACCTGCCAATGCTGGAGACGTTGGTTCAGTCTCTGTGTTGGGAAGACCCCCTGGTATAGGAAATGCCAACCCACTCCACTACTCTTGCCTGGAAAATCCCGTAAACAGAGGAGCCTGGTGGGCTACAGTCCATGGGGTCACAAAAGAATTGGACATGACTTAGTGACTGAACAACAACAAACACAATAAAATGCAGATAAAACAAAAAGCACACATAACTTGAAGAGATTATATTCAAACTATGCACTTACCCACATTTTTAGAAAAGGGAAGACTCCTATTGTTGGTAGGAATGTGTTTGTACAGTCACTATGGAGGTTCCTCATAACACTAAAATTAGAATTACCATGTGGTCCAGCATTCCTACTCTTGGGCATATATGCAGATAAAAATGTAATTCAAAAAGATATACGCACCCCTATGTTCATAGCAGCACTATTCACAATAACCAAGAAACAGAAACAACATAAATGTCTATCAACAGATGAATGGATAAAGAAAATGTGGCACATATATGCAATACTCTATACACACACACACACACACACACACACACACACACATATCAGCCATTTAAAAAGAATGAAATAATACCATTTGCAGTATCATGGATGAATCTAGAGATTATCATACTAAATTAAGTCAAAAAGAGAAAGACAAATACTATATGATATCACTTCTATGTAGAATCTGAAATATGACACAAAGGTCCCTATCTACAAACCAGAACAGACTTGTGGTTGCCAAGGGAGAGAGGATCACAAGAGGGGATGTAGTAGAAGGCTGGAGTTAGCAGATGTAAGCTATTATATATGGGCTGGATAAACAACAAAGTCCTACTGTATAGCACAGGGAACCATACTCAAATTTCCTATGATAAACTGTAATGGAAAAGAATATTTAAAAAGAATGTATATATATATAAAACTGAATCACTTTGCTGAACAGCAGAACTTAACAAAACATTGTAAAGCAACTACACTTCAATAAACAAAATTATCCACATTTTGCTTGTTTTTATTCTTATATTTTCCCCATCGCATACAAATTAATGAGTTTGGGGATAAGTACACACCCGTGAAACCATCACCACCATCAAAGCCATAAACACATCCATCTCTTCCTAAGGGTTCCTTCTGTCCCCTTAATTATTATGATTGTGATTATTGTTACTGCCACTAATTTTTTTGGTGGTGAGAGTGCTTAACATAAGATCTACTCTCTTAGAAATTTTAAGTATATAATACACTATTGTTAGCTATAGACATCTTACTGTATATTAGCTTTCCAGTATTTGTTTTTCTTGCACTGTTCAACCGTTCACCTCCGTATTTTCCCCTTTCCCCAGTCCCTGGCTACCACCACACTACTCTCTGCCATTTTAGATTTCACACATAAGTGAGACAATGTAGTGTTAGTCTTTCCATGTCCAGATGATTTCGTTTAGCATCATGTCCTCCAGATACATCCATGTTGTCACAAACTTCCATGCCCACTTCTTGGCACCCCTACTAATCTGCTCATCTCTTCCTCAACTTCATTTATATAGTGTTCATTTTTCCTTTGAAAGTATCTACTCCTCCCTGCTTCAGAACCTTGTGTTTTTTCTTCTGTCCTAAGCTCTCTTTCTCCACCTGTCCCTGGCTGGCTTCTTCTCATCACTCAGGTCTCAGCTAAAGACTGTCCTTGACATCTGCCCTCCACATCTCCCCATTGCTTTCCTTCACTGCTCTCCTAGAATCGGTGGTGGTGGTTGGTGGTTTAGTTGCTAAGTCATGTCCAGCTCTTGCGACCCCATGGACCATAGCCTGCCAGACTCCTCTCTCCATGGGATTCTCAAGGCAAGAGTACTGGAGTGGAGTGCCATTTCCTTCTCCAGGGGATCTTCCCAACCCAGGAATAGAACCCCGGTCTCCTGCATTGCAGGCAGATTCTTTACCAACTGAGCTAATGATGGAAGCCCCAAAACTAGTATTTTATCCCATTATTTCCTTGGTCAATGAGCATTCTTATCCTAAAGAATGTGAACTTTATGAGGGCCAGGTCATTTTACATTTGGTTTCTCGTGGTCTGTCTACTTCCTATCATGGAATCTGGAACGCAGTGAAATCTTAATGTACAGCAAAAATAAAAATAATAAACATTAATGGCGTCTTTGTTGTTCACTCGCTAAGTAATGTCCCACTCTTTGTGACCCCATGGACTGCAGCACAACAGGCTCCTCTGTCCTTCACTACCCCCTGGAGTTTGTTCAAACTCACGTCCATTGAGTTGGTGATGCTATCTGACCATCTCATCCTCTGCCATCCCCTTCTCCTTTTGCCTTAAATCTTTTCCAGTTTCAGGGTCTTTTCCAATGAGTCAGCTCTTCGCATCAGGTGGCCAAAGTATTGGAACTTCAGTGTCAGTCCTTGCAATGAATCTTCAGGGTTGATTTCCTTTCAGGTTGACTGATTTGATCTCCTTGCTGTCAAAGGGACTATCAAGAGCCTTCTCCTGCACCACAATTCAAAAGCATCGATTCTTCAGCTCTCAGACTTCTTTATGGTACAATTCTCACATATGTATGTGACTACTGGGAAAACCATAGATTTGACTATGTGGACCTTCGTCAGCAAAGTGATGTCTCTGCTTTGTAATATGCTATCTAGTTTTGTCATAGTTTTACTTTCATGAAGCAAACGTCTTTTAATTTCATGGCTGCGTGGAGTCCTTACACCTGCGTGATTCTAAGTGGCTTTCACATATTTATCCTCACCAAAATCCAAGGAGTTTGTTGTTGTTGTTAGTTTATCATCATTCCTATTTTATAGATGAAATACTAAGCTCAGGTAAGTCAAATACCTCGCCCAGAGTCACACCGCCATGGAGTGGCAGAACTGGAATTCTGCCTTAAGATGTTTAGTTCTAGAGCCCAAGCTCTTAGCTGCTGCCATTCATACTCTCAATCATGTTGATATCAGGAACAAATTAATGATTATCCTCAAGATTATTGGGTGCCCTAGGACTCAGATGGTCTTTTCTGACTTCTCAGCCACATTTGCACAGGTTAGAAAAACTCATTAAAAGGAACTGAACTGGGGAGGCTCGGCACCAAGTGGACTCAAGGCTTTGGGTCCATTTATTTTTCTAGGGAAGCACACCCACCATAGCAAGCTGACTCATCAAGCTAAATCCACACCATGTGATGGGAGGATTACACTTCCTACAACTATTGTTGTGTTATTAATGACTGGGGTCAATCCTCAGGGGCTTAACAAAGTGTTAAAATCAGAGTTACCTTTTGAAATTCTCAGTCCTTGCTTGCTCCTTACCCTCTGAATTGTGAGAGCAGAGTCAGAAACAGACTTTCTTCTTGTTTATTTTGCCTTCTAGACAGTCTCTTAACATAGCAAGAATGAAGGACCATGTGAATTTTTGTGTCCATGTGTAGGACGGACTGTTTTATCATCTTGTCATAACACTTTCCTGAATGTTTCCCAAACACAAGTCTAAACACTGTGGTTGGGCCCCAGGAAAAAAAACGATCTCCTTTCATTTTCAGGTCTTAGCAATTTTATTCCAATAGTGTCATCAATATTGATTATACATCTACTCTCTGCATAATGAAAATACTAATGACCTATATTTATGTAGTCTTTGTAAATCCTCAAGTTTTCAAAGAAGCTTGGAGGTCATTAACTTTAACACAGCAGCCCCTGCGAACCCCCTGCCGTTTACTCTCACCATTGATTTCATCTTTTTCAATCCTCACAACTGTGAGAGCTAAGTTACATTTTTGGTTCTCCTTTAAAGATGGAGGGAGGCAGCAGGAATGACTTACCTGAGGTCACACAGGCATAAATGACCGAGCTGCCACTCAAACCATTGTCCTTGTAAAGTGACATGATGTGACAGACACGACACTCTTCTGACTCTACCTGGCATGTATTGGCTAGCTTTTGCTATCTAACGAACCTCCCCTAAATGTAGTGGCTTAAACAGCAGTCTTTTGATTACCATGAATTGACAAATTAGCCTGAGATCAATCAATGGGGTGGCATTTGGGGCCTCACTTGGGCTCTCTTAGGCAACTGTAGTCAGCTATTGAGTCCGCTGAGAGCTGCCGGCCTACAGTGGACTCAGCTGAGATGGCTTATCTCTAACGGTTTCATCCTTCAGCAACCTAGCCCAGGCTGTCAATGATGACTGGCAGAGTTCCAAAATGGAAATTTAAACTGCAAAATCTCTCTTGGCCTAGGCTCGGAACTCAAATAGCATTTCTTCTGTCACATTCTAGTAGCCAAAACAAGTCCCAAGACCAGCCCAGTTTCAAGAGGAGAAATATAGAATCTATCTCTTGATAGAAGGAGCTGCAAAGGCTGAAAGTCTATGAAAATAGGGAAAGAAGTCACCTATGCTGTTTTTTTTCCCTTAATCTACAAGGTATTATACATTTAAAAAAATTTTTAAAGGACATAATCCTTACAAGCAGGACATTTATATTCCAATGATCAGATACCTTTAAGTACAAATATAAGAAAATAATGTTAAAAAGTTGAATTTAATGTATGTAAATGATACCTTAATAAAATATGTAAAAACAAAGAGACTGATCATTCTCATCTATAAATATATTAATATTTATCTTACTAGAAAACTAGTGTTTTAATGTATTTAATAACAGATCTAATTATCCCAGCTGGAAAAAAAGTCCATGGTTTTATTCTCAAAAGGGTCTAAAAAGCCATCAACTTTGGAATGCTAGTGAGTTTTAAAATGTTATATTCAACTCATGACTAATTTTTCTCAATAACAAAAGCTATAAGATCTCTGTTTGCATATTTCTGCTTGTGTGTATATATAGATATAGATATAGATATAGATATAGGTATAGATATATGTACTTTTTGGGCTTCCCTGGTGACTCAGACGGTAAAGTGTCTGCCTGCAATGCGTGAGACCCAGGTTCGATCCTTGGGTCGGGAAGATCGTCTGGAGAAGGAAATGGCAACACACTCCAGTATTCTTGCCTGGAAAATCTCATGGATGGAGCCTGGTAGGCTACAGTCCATGGGGTCGCAAAGAGTCAGACACGACTGAGTGACTTCACTTCACTTCATATGTACTTTTTAGATGTGTGATATTTTTATGCCTCTGGATGGTATAACCAAAATTAATTTTAAAAGAGCTGTATTTAATCAGTTTAGAATTAAGCACTTATAAATTAAGTATTCCTACTTCAGTTCAGTTCAGTTCAGTCTCTCAGTCATGTCCGACTCTTTGTGACCCCATGAATCACAGCAGGCCAGGCCTCCCTGTCCATCACTAACTCCTGAAGTTCACTCAGACTCACGTCCATCGAGTCGGTGATGCCATCCAGCCATCTCATCCTCTGTCATCCCCTTCTCCTCTTGCCCCCAATCCCTCCTAGCATCAGAGTCTTTTCCAATGAATCAACTCTTCGCATAAGGTGGCCAAAGTACTGGAGTTTCAGCTTTAGCATCATTCCTTCCAAAGAACACCCAGGACTGATCTCCTTTAAAATGGACTGGTTGGATCTCCTTGCAGTCCAAGGGACTCTCAAGAGTCTTCTCCAACACCACACTTCAAAAGCATCAATTCTTCGGCACTCAGCTTTCTTCACAGTCCAACTCTCACATCCATACATGACCACTGGAAAAACCATAGCCTAGACTAGATGAACCTTTGTTGGCAAAGTAATGTCTCTGCTTTTGAATATGCTATCTAGGTTGGTCATAACTTTTCTTCTAAGGAGTAAGCGTCTTTTAATTTCATGGCTGCAGTCAGCATCTGCAGTGATTTTGGAACCCCCAAAAATAAAGTCTGACACTGTTTCCCCATCTATTTCCCATGAAGTGATGGGACCAGATGCCATGATCTTCGTTTTCTGAATGCTGAGCTTTAAGCCAACTTTTTCACTCTCCACTTTCACTTTCATCAAGAGGCTTTTGAGTTCCTCTTCACTTTCTGCCATAAGGGTGGTGTCATCTGCATATCTGAGGTTATTGATATTTCTCCCGGCAATCTTGATTCCAGCTTGTGCTTCTTCCAGCCCAGAGTTTCTCATGATGTACTCTGCATGGAAGTTAAATAAGCAGGGTGACAATATACAGCCTTGACGTACTCCTTTTCCTATTTGGAACCAGTCTGTTGTTCCATGTCCAGTTCTAACTGTTGCTTCCTGACCTGCATATAGGTTTCTCAAGAGGCAGGTCAGGTGGTCTGGTATGCCCATCTCTTGATTTTCCACAATTTGTTGTGATCCACACAGTCAAAGGCTTTGGTATAGTCAATAAAGCAAAAGTAGATGTTTTACGGGAACTCTCTCACTTTTTCGATGATTCAGCGGATGTTGGCAATTTGATCTCTGGTTCCTCTGCCTTTTCTAAAACCATCTTGAACATCTAGAAGTTCATGGTTCATGTACTGTTGAAGCCTGGTTTGGAGAATTTTGAGCATTACTTTGCCAGCGTGTGAGATGAGTGCAATTGTGCGGTAGTTTGAGCATTCTTTGTCATTGTCTTTCTTTGGGATTGGGATGAAAACTGACCTTTTCCAGTCCTGTGGCCATTGCTGAGTTTTCCAAATTTCATGGCATATTGAGTGCAGCACTTTCAAAGCATCAAAAAAATGTCACCTCATTATAGGGGACTGGAATGCAGAAGTAGTAAGTCAAGAAATACCTGGAGTAACAGGCAAATTTGGCCTGATAGTACAGAATGAAGCAGGGCAAAGGCTAATAGAGTTTTGCCAAGAAAGCAAACACCCTCTTCCAACAACACAAGAGAAGATTCTACACATGGAGATTCCCAGATGGTCAATACTAAAATCAGATTGATTATATTCTTTGCAGCCAAAGATGGAGAAGCTCTATACAGTCAGCAAAAACAAGACTGGGAGCTGACTGTGGCTCAGATCATGAACTCCTTATTGCCAAATTCAGACTTAAATTGAAGAAAGTACTAGTACAAGGGGAAACCACTAGACCATTCAGGTATGACCCAAATCAAATCCCTTATGATTATATAGAGAAAGTGAGAAATAGATTTAAGGGATTAGATCTGATAGAGTGCCTTAAGAACTATGGACGGAGGTTCATGACATAGTACAGGAGGCAGTGATCAAGACCATCCCCAAGAAAAAGAAATGCAAAAAGGAAAAATGGTTGTCTGAAGAGGCCTTACAAATAGCTGACAAAAGAAGAGAAGCTAAAGGCAAAGGAGAAAAGGAAAGATATACCCATTTGAATGCAGAGTTCCAAAGAATAACAAGGAGAGATAAGAAAGCCATGCTCAGTGATCAGTACAAAGAAATAGAGGAAAACAGTAGAATGGCAAAGACTAGAGATCTCTTTAAGAAAATTAGAGATACCAAGGGAACAGTTCATGCAAAGATGGGCTTGATAAAGGACAGAAATGGTATGGACCTAACAAAAGCAGGAGATATTAAGAAGAGGTGGCAAGAATACACAGAAGAACTATACAATAAAGATCTTCACAACCCAGATAACCACAATTGTGTGATCACTGACCTAGAGCCAGACATCCTGGAATGTGAAGTCAAGTGGGCCTTAGGAAGCATCACTAGGAACAAAACTAGTGGAGGTGATAGAATTCCAGTTGAGCTATTTCAAATCCTAATTGGACACTAATTATGGAAAATAAGTTAATCTGCTTTTGGCTTCTTATTACAGAGGGTTTGGGTTTGGGTTAAAGATAAACTTGTGTTTGTTAGTGAACATGTCTTGTGCTTTATGGAAAAATTGTACCATGAGAAACATGTGTGTCTAGAAATTATTTTAAAAATACTTATGAATCTGCCAAAATGCTAAATTAAAAGTCAGTTTTTAATGGCTTACTTCTTAGCTTTTACTAAAAATTAAGATTTTTAAGGGTTAAGAATTCTAATTAATGTATATAATTAAAACTACTGAATTTAATAAGGGAAACATCATGATATGCAGGAAAAAAAAATATGGATTTTTGGTAAAAGAAGGAGTGAAAAATAGAAATGCATTTTTTTAAAGGGAAAATGTTTTGTCTCAGAAAGAGGCTAAAAGGAAGGAAAGCATTCAACAAAATCTGAATGTGTAAAAGAAATTATAAAGATATGCGGGAAAGGAATCTTGAGAAAAGAGCTTTATACATGGTAATGCTGACTAATTGAAATAAGTTTAATTAGGTAAATGAGTTTTAATACCAAAAGTAAGCTGCTGCAAAATTATTCAATAGAATCTGAGTGTTCTATCTGCTAAAAGGACAAACTATAAACATAAAAAGTTGAAGAAAGAAAGTAAAAGAGAAAATCTTGCATAGTCAAGTTGACTACAATGGAATTAACATAAGCATTTTTTTAATTAAGCTGTAATACCAATAGAGTATTTATGTAAAACTAAGAATTCAATTTCTTTCATCTGCTAAAAGAACCAAGTTTCTTTGGTTGCTCTTAATAAAGAGATTATAAAATGTTTTTATTTATCTTTGAGAACTCTGTCTAAAAAGCAAAGATTTTGTGTTTTATCAAAGTAACTTCCTGTGTTGTTTATATCAGGTCTTTTAACTGCTGAAGAGAACTTGACCTTCTCTATTATAAGAGCTAAGTTTTACTTATAATTACTTGACCTTCTGTATTTACCTGTGAAGTTTCTAATTGTTACCACGGTTAAATGAATAAGTAAATATTGTTTTATAGTCAGTAAAGCATCTGCCTAAAATGTGGGAGAACTGGGTTCAATCCCTGGGTCGGGAAGATCCTCTGGAGAAGGAAATGGCAACCCACTCCAGTACTCTTGCCTGGAAAATCCCATGGACAGAGCAGCCTGGAAGGCTACAGTCTATGGGGTCACAATGAGTTGGACACAACTGAGTGACTTCACTTATGTACTTAGTCACCTATAAACCAATTTGACCAAGTGTTTAAAAATTTTTGATAATTCTGATAAAGTGAAGTAGTGTGAAGTATAAGTCCCTCAGTTGTATCTGACTCTTTGTGACCCCATGGACTGTAGCCTGGCAGGCTCCTCTGTCCATGTAATTCTCCAGGCCACAGTACTGAAGTGGGTAGCCATTCCCTGCTCCAGGGGATCTTCTGAAACCAGGGATCGAACCCAGGTCTTGCACATTAGAGGTGGATTCTTTACTGTCTGAGCCACCAGGGAAGCCCAATATTTCTGATAAAAAGTCCTCAAAATAAAATTCTAAATAAAGTCTTTTTGACTTGAATGTAATTTTAGGATTTTCCCATTTAACTTACATGCAAAGTGTATCATGCAAAATGCCAGGCTGGATGACTCACAAGCTGGAATCAAGATTGCTGGGGAAAATACCAACAACCTCAGATATTCAGATGATGATATTTTAATAGCAGAAAGTGAAGAGGAACTAAAGAGCCTCTTGATGAAGGTGAAAGATAAGAGTAAATAAGCTGGCTTAAAACTCAGTATTCAAAAAAAAAAAAAAAGAAAAATAAGATCATGGCATCCATTCCCATTACTTCATGGCAAAGAGAAGGGGAAAAAGTAGAAACAGTGACAGATTTTGTTTTCTTCAGCTCCAAAAGCACTGCAGATGGTGACTGCAGCCATAAAAGCAAAAGGCACCTGTTGTTGGAAGAAATCTGTGACAAACCTAGACAGCGCGTTAAAAAAACAGAGACCTCACTTTGCTGACAAAGGTCCATATAGTCAAAACTATGGTTTTTCCGGGAGTCATGTATGGATATGAGATTTGGACCAGAAAGAAGGCCGAGTGCTGAAGAATTGATGCTTAAGAGCTGTGGTGCTGGAGAAAACTTTTGAGAGTCCCTTGGACAGCAAGGAGATCAAACCAGTCAATCCTAAAGGAAACCAGTCCTGAGTATTCATTGGAAGGACTGATGCTGAAGCTGAAGCTCCAATACTTTGGCCACCTGATGCAAAGGCCTGACAATAGAAAAGACCCTGATGCTGGGAAAAATGAGGGCAAGAGGAGAAGAGGACGACAGAGGATGAGATGATTGGATGGCATCACTGACTCAATGGACATGGGTTTGAGAAAACTCCAGGACATAGTGAAGGACAGGGAAGCCTGGCTTGCTGCAGTTTATGGGATCGCAAAGAGTGGGACACAGTTTAGTGACTGAACAACAACAATGATGCTCCTGGAAAATCTCAAAAATGTGTTCTCTCTCCCCTCGTAGAACAAAAATACTAACCTAATCACACATATATGGTATGTTGAATTATGCAGGAAGCTGTATCAATTAAGAAGTAATGCTAAACTTTCATATTTTTATTTTTTAGGCATGTAATTATTCTAGAAATTACATGAAATTCCTAAAAATCTGATAGGTTTTAACATAATGTTGTCATCATTTTTATCTTAAAATGTTGTACATCACTAAATAACTATACTTCCTTATGAAATAAGCTCTAACAATGGACATTTTTTAGTCTTTCATCGTTTGCCAACAGCTATCGTGGCTCAGCTGGTAAAGAATCTGCCTGCAATGCCGGAGACTTAGGTTTGATCCCTAGGTTGGGAAGATCCCCTGGAGAAGGGAATAGCTACCCACTCCAGTTTTCTGGCCTGGAGAATTCCATGGACTATATAGTCCATGGAGTGGCAAAGTGTCAGAGACGACTGAGCGACTTTCACTATTGTTTTACTCAGGTGCTTTTACAAAAGCTTCCTGCAAATGTGTTTAATATTTAGAGAATTTCATGGAAAGAAATCTAATAAATACTCTAGAATAAAAGTTTCTGATAACCTTTAAGCTATACCACTGAGCTGGGTAAGAATTTACATAATTCTAATGGAAAAAAGCATGGCTTCATAAACCTTCTAAGAAAAGAAGAAAAATTAATTACATAGGATTAAATGAACAAAGAGGATGATTATAATCTTTATGACATTTATTTTAAATATTTCTGATTCTTTACTTGCTTGTTTTCCAGATATAAAGAGGCCTTTCCTCTTAAACTAATGAAACTATAAGAATTTGGTAAATTATACCTCCATAAGTAGAATTAATACATTTAAAATTTTCTCCCTACCTGATCCCTCCAGAACTTGCAAACTTGTATGTATTGCAAGTGAGTATTCTTATTTTTATGATCAGATCAGATCAGTCGCTTAGTCGTGTCTGACTCTTTGCGACCCCATGAATCACAGCAGGCCAGGCCTCCCTGTCCATCACCAACTCCCGGAGTTCACTCAGACTCACGTCCATCGAGTCAGTGATGCCATTCAGCCATCTCATCCTCTGCCGTCCCCTTCTCCTCCTGCCCCCAATTCCTCCCAGCATCAGGGTCTTTTCCAATGAGTCAACTCTTTGCATGAGGTGGCCAAAGTACTGGAGTTTCAGCTTTAGCATCATTCCTTCCAAAGAAATCCCAGGGCTGATCTCCTTCAGAATGGACTGGTTGGATCTCCTTGCAGTCCAAGGGACTCTCAAGAGTCTTCTCCAACACCACAGTTCAAAAGCATCAATTCTTCGGCGCTCAGCCTTCTTCACAGTCCAACTCTCACATCCATACATGACCACAGGACATGCTTATTTACACAAATCAGTAAGAATCTCTTCTCTATATAACAGAACACAATTAGAAATACTGATTGCATTACCAAAGTTTAGGGATATAATATTTGCAAGAGACATGGGTTCCCTGGAAGCTCAGTTGGTAAAGAATCCACCTGCAATGCAGCAGAGCCTGGTTCGATTCCTGGGTTTGGAAGATCCCCTGGAGAAGGGAACGGCTACCCACGCCAGTATTCTGGCCCGGAGAATTCCATGGACAGAGGAGCTGGGCAGGCTACAGTACATGGCGTCAGAGAGTCGGACGTGACTGAGCGACTTTCACTTTCTTCACTTGCACTTTTCTTTGTATAGATTCAGATAGGACCAGACAACTTTAACAAACTAGAAAGGCCCTTTAAAAAACAGCCTTGTAGCTTTCTTACAGAGTTCCCAGCAGCCTTATCAGGTGAATAAGGGAGGTCACTTCCTGGCAGGTACAGAAACCTCAAGATATTTTAGGGACCTTAGAAGGAAGGAATTCCCACAAACTTAGAGGTATTGCAGGTGGTTCTCATGAATGATTCTTGACTTGGCTTCCTGCCTCAAGATGTATTTAAAATTTCAATTTGAAATCCTTTATGAAAAATTCCACAAAGCATATTTAAAGAGCCTATATGTTCAATCACTAATGTGATATAAATAAAATGTCTAAATTACTTGAAACTAAACTTCTTTTGCTCAGTTGTGTCCGACTCTTTGCGACCCCATGAATCGCAGCACCCCAGGCCTCCCTGTCCATCACCAACTCCCAGAGTTCACTCAGACTCACGTCCATCGAGTCAGTGATGCCATCCAGCCATCTCATCCTCTGGCATCCCCTTCTCCTCCTGCCCCCAATCCCTCCCAGCATCAGAGTCTTTTCCAATGAGTCAACTCTTCACATGAGGGGGCCAAAGTACTGGAGTTTCAGCTTTAGCATCATTCCTTCCAAAGAAATCCCAGGGCTGATCTCCTTCAGAATGGACTGGTGGGATCTCCTTGCAGTCCAAGGGACTCTCAAGAGTCTTCTCCAACACCACAGTTCAAAAGCATCAATTCTTCAGTGCCCAGCTTTCTTCACAGTCCAACTCTCACATCCATACATGACCACTGGAAAAACAATAGCCTTGACTAGATGGACCTTTGTTGGCAAAGTAATGTCTCTGCTTTTCAATATGCTATCTAGGTTGGTCATAACTTTTCTTCCAAGAAGTGAGTGTCTTTTAGTTTCATGGCTGCAATCACCATCTGCAGTGATTTTGGAGCTCCCAAAAATAAAGTCTGACCCTGTTTCCACTGTTTCCCCATCTATTTCCCATGAAGTGATGGGACCGGATGCCATGATCTTCATTTTCTGAATGTTGAGCTTTAAGCCAACTTCTTCACTCTCCTCTTTCACTTTCATCAAGAGACTTTTTAGTTCCTCTTCACTTTCTGCCATAAGAGTGGTGTCATCTGCATATCTGAGGTTATTGAGATTTCTCCCAGCAATCTTGATTCCAGTTTGTGCTTCTTCCAGTCCAGTGTTTCTCATGATGTACTCTGCATGGAAGTTAAATAAGCAGGGTGACAATATACAGCCTTGATGTACTCCTTTTCCTATTTGGAACCAGTCTGTTGTTCCATGTCCAGTTCTAACTGTTGCTTCCTGACCTGCATACAGATTTCTCAAGAGGCAGGTCAGGTGGTCTGGTATTTCCATCTCTTGAAACTTCTTTTGTAAGCAAATTACACTTAAGTTGCTTATCTTTGGTAAAAATGAGGGAAAGAGAAAATAATTATGTATTCACCTGTATGGATATTAGATTCTAGTACTTAGTACTGGCTTTTAAGGTTCTGTTTTCTACCTGTAAACTAGACTGGATACTGCATCCTTCTAATTTTCTCCTGTATTTGGGTACAATTCTTCAAAATAAAGTTTCCAATTTCTTTTCTCACCCCTTTGACTTGGAATCAAGAACTATAAGTACCCTTTTTTCTGAAACCTTGCAAACCAAACTGGAACAACTTGATATAAACTTGAGAAAAATCACCACAGTAGTTCATGTACAGATAATCTTCATGGGTGTTGCTATATTGGGCCACTCAGAAAAGATCACCAGGTACCTTCGAACCCAAATCTAGGAAGATCTATTAGTTTGCCACTCCCTGCCTCACTCCATCTAAAGATGTTTCCAGCTGGACATCTAGAAATCTTCTCAACCGCCTCTCTTCAGACCTCAGAACCGAGGATTATGGTTCGTTCTAATCATTAACAACGTATTAAACACCTGATTGCTTGCATCATAAAAGTGAAAGTGAAAGTGAAGTCACTCAGTCGTGTCCGACTCTTTGCGACCCCATGGACTGTAGCCTACCAGGCTCCTCCCTCCATGGGATTCTCCAGGCAGGAATACTGGAGTGGGTTGCCATTTCCTTCTCCAGGGGATCTTCCCGACCCAGGGATTGAACCCTGGTTTCCCACATTCCAGGCAGACGCTTTAACCTCTGCGCCACCAGGGAAGCCCCGCTTGCGTCATAGTACTACCAAAAACTCGGCCACTGTGCAACAGTGCTGAGTCAAAACTTGGAGACAGAGTTTTGGGTGAGGTAGAAAAGAATAGCTCTATTGCTTTACCAGGCAAAGAGAGATACAGTGGGCTCAGGTCCTCAAAATGATGTGCCCCAACCTGGGGTATTTGGCGAGGAGCTTTATAGTAATTGGAGAAGGAAATGGTGACCCACTCCAATATTCCTGCCTGGAGAATCCCAGGAATGGAGGAGCCTGGTAGGCTACAGTCTATGAGGTTGCAAAGAGTCAGACACGACTGAGCGACTTCACTTCACTTCACTTTATAGTAACGGGCTTCACTGGTGGCTTAGCTGGTAAAGAATCCGCCTGCAATGTGGGAGACCTGGGTTCAGTCCCTGGTTTGGGAAGATTCCCTGGAGAAGGGAACAGGGAATGGCTACCCATTCCAGTATTCTGGCCTGGAGAATTCCATGGGCTGTACAATCCATGGGGTGGCAAAGAGTAGGACATGACTTTCACTTTAAAGCAATGGTTCAAGGACTCAAGGGAGGGGTTGCTGATAAGGATCAGGGTGTGTGCAGGGCCTCCATTCCTTTAATTTGGCCTCAGGTGGTCTCCTAATGAGCTTGTGTTGTACATCCTTCATTTATTGGGGATTTTAGTTCTGCAGAAGAGCTCAAAGGCAATGTTGTGTGTATTCCTTGAGGTGGAATCACAACATCGCCCCAAGTAACATTATGGTTTATTGGCTGATCCTCCCTTGTCTCTGCATCCCCTCCCTTCCCTGATTAACCTCTGTTTTAACCTGCCATTTGGAACTCAGGGGAAGTCATGGAAGCTGGAAACTTCCTTACTACAAAGGAGGGACATAGTAAGGCTTCTGTGCCTAGGAGCCCCACACCACCCTGCTCAGTTTCAACAGGCCTAACTTTGGATGGCTACCTACATTACTATCACATCAAATGAGCTTAAATGAACCTAGTGTCAGGACTAAGAGACTGATTTGGCGAGCTAAAACAATCCACAAACTCGACTTCTGGACAGAAACTTCTTGGAAAAGAAAAAGAAAGTTAAAAGTGAAAGTTAAGTTGCTCAGCTGTGTCCGACTCTTTGCGATCCCATTGATTATAGCCTACCAGGCTTCTCTGTCCATGGGATTTTCCAGGCAAAAGTACTGGAGTGGGTTGCCATTTCCTTCTCCAGGGGATCTTCCTGACCCAGGGATCAAACCTGGGTCTCCCACATTATAGGCAGATGCTTTTACCATCTGAGCCACCAGGAAAGTCTTGGAGAAGTTTCAAAGGCAGGATTATTAAGGAGCAAAATTTGCTGCCCCAAAATGTGTCTCTTTGGCATGAGGATTATTTTAGGCTATTTTTTTTTTTTTTTTAAGAAACAGAAACCCCAGGTAGTCTTTCATTTTACCTCCCCTGTAAATACCTAAAAGGACTAACATAAAGAGCTGGGTCCAGGAAGAGCACTATCACCAGAGATAATCTATAAAGAATATGGGTTAGGCATAGTAGGGAGAACTCAGGGCCAGAAAACCAAAGTCTTCTCTGAGTCCCGCTGTCTCTGCATGGAATAGAAAACATTTGTTTACCAAATATTTGCTTTGCCATCTCCACCTGAATTGCCTTCTTCCCATTCCTGTCAACTACAAATTGGTGTTTGCCAAGGGCATTTGCCATTTGGGCTTCCCCGGTGGCTCAGACAGTAAAGCATCTGCCTGCAATGTGGGAGACCCGGGTTCGATTCCTGGATTGGGAAGATCCCCTGGAGAAGGAAATGGCAATCCACTCCAGCACTCTTGCCTGGAAAATCCCACAGATGGAGAAGCCTGATAGGCTACAGTCCATGGGGTAGCAAAGAATCAGACCCAACTGAGCGACCTCACTTTCTATGAAAATTGAATCCTGTGCTGCTAAAGCTATTGACCTTTGACACGCCCTGAAGGAAGTGCAGGCTGGAGAATGAGGCACTTTTCCTCCAGTTTTACTGGAGCACGTCAAGGATTTAGCTCAGACAGTAAAGAGTCTGCCTGAAATGCAAGAGACATGACTTAGTGACTAAACCACCACCAAAACTGGAGAAGTAGGTCTTTAGATAGATATTTTCAGAAACTGATTTCATGATCCTTACCCTTGCATGTCCTCATATCTAGAAAAACAATTAATCACTTCATGGTGATTAGCTCCTCATGAAAGTGAAAATGTTAGTTGCTCAGTCATGTGCAACTGTTTTTCGACCCCATGAACTGTAGCCTGCCAGCCTCTTCTGTCCATGGGATTTCCCAGGCAAGAATGCTGGAGTGGGTAGCAGCTATACTCTTTCCAGGAGACCTTCCCAACCCAGGGATTGGCCCCAGGTCTCCTGCATTACAGGCAGATTTCTTACCATATGAGCCAACAGCTCCTCATGCCTAGCAGGAAACCTTTTATAAGATGAATGCTTGATTGTGTGAACTCTCCCTTCAACAAAATCACATATATTGACCTTCGCCCTCTAGCTCTTGGGAGCAGTTTATCAGAGCTAGCTGAGATGCTGTCTCCCAGGCTGCAGTCCTCATTTTGCTCCCAAATGAAACTTAACTCACAACTCTCACGTTGTGTATCTTTTTTAGTCAACATTCTGAACAGCCACCCCTTTCTTCTTTCAGATGGCATACAAACCTTAATCACATAAATTGCCCTTGGTCTCATTTTTCTTATGGGGCTCCAGAATATACATAATCAAATTTATTTTTTCTTCTGTCCACCTATCTTATGTCAATTTAATTATTTGACCAGCTAGAGGAACCTAAAAACGGTAGAGAGTAATTTTTTTTTCCTTCCCTAACACCAGCTGTCCTGCCTCTAGAGAAACCTATATGCAGGTCAGGAAGCAACAGTTAGAACTGGACATGGAACAACAGACTGGTTCCAAATAGGAAAAGGAGTATGTCAAGGCTGTATATTGTCACCCTGCTTATTTAACTTCTATGCAGAGTACATCATGAGAAACGCTGGGCTGGAAGAAGCACAAGCTGGAATCAAGATTGCCAGGAGAAATCTCAATAACCTCAGATATGCAGATGACACCACCCTTATGGCAGAAAGTGAAGAGGAACTCAAAAGCCTCTTGATGAAAGTGAAAGAGGAGAGTGAAAAAGTTGGCTTAAAGCTCAACATTCAGAAAACGAAGATCATAGCATCCGGTCCCATCACTGCATGGGAAATAGATGGGGAAACAGTGGAAACAGCGTCAGACTTTATTTGTTTGGGCTCCAAAATCACTGCAGATGGTGACTGCAGCCATGAAATTAAAAGATGCTTAGTCCTTGAAAGGAAAGTTATGACCAACCTAGATAACATATTCAAAAAGAGAGACATCACTTTGCCAACAAAGGTCCGTCTAGTCAAGGCTATGGTTTTTCCCGTAGTCACGAATGGATGTGAGAGTTAGACTATGAAGAAAGCTGAGCACCGAGGAATTGATGCTTCTGAACTGTGGTGTTGGAGAAGACTCTTGGGAGTCCCTTGGACTTCAAGGAGATCTAACCAATCCATTCTAAAGGAGATCAGTCCTGGGTGTTCATTGGAAGGACTGATGCTAAAGCTAAAACTCCAATACTTTGGCCACCTCATGCAAAGAGTTGACTCATTGGAAAAGACTCTGACGCTGGGAGGGATTGGGGGCAGGAGGAGAAGGGGACGACAGAGGATGAGATGGCTGGATGGCATCACCAACTCAATGGACATGAGTCTGAGTGAACTCCAGGAGTTGGTGATGGACAGGGAGGCCTAGGGTGCTGCAATTCATGGGGTTGCAAAGAGTTGGACATGACTGAGCGGCTGAACTGACTGACTGAACACACCTAACAGTGCTATTTGTGGGAAAGTCACTTAGACTTGCTTAGCCTTAGTGTTCTAAAGCAAAATAGGATGCTAGCACTTATATAACTAGGAAAATTGCGTGAATGAATTCTATCACTGGTCTTAGTAATAAAATCTTGCAGAACTCTGTGGGGCTTCTGGACACAGAAATTTTTCTGTGTCCCCATATCTTGTTTGTAGGTCAAGGGATACACATAATAGTATATTTGACCTCTTCTGCAGAACTAAAACCCCCCAAAAATGGAAGATGCTAACTACTTGATGAAGCAGTCTTCAGAGACGATCAGGAGACCACTTGAGGCCAGATTAAAGGAACCACAGAAGCTCCTCAGGACATCACCTGAGGCCAGACCAAAATAATACAAGCCCTGAACACAATCTGATCCTTATGACCTGCTCTTGAATCAATCATTGCTACAGAACTCCTCACCTATTCCTCCCTCTCCCCCCACCAAGTTTGGACACATAGTTTTTGAGGCACAAGCTGACTGTGTTCCCCGTTGCCTGGCAAAGCAATATTCTCTTCTACTTCAACCAAAACTCTGTCTCTGCGATTTTATTAGGCACTGGTGCAGCCACCTAGCTTGCGGCATCTGGATCAGCTGTCTTTTCCACAGTGTTGACACACAACTCATGATCAATAGAAGGTAGTGATTATTGTTAGGTTGCCTGTTCTGAGCTTGTTTATTCTTAGATGGGTTTCTTGCCCATCCTTTGCTCTGTTCTACATTTCAGGGGGGACTTCCTATTCCTAGCTTCTGAAGATAAGCAGAGTATGACACCCCAAAATATGCCTCTTTAGCATAAGAATTATTTTGAGCTGGTTATTTTTAAGACACTAGAAAAGCTCTAAAATCCAAGTAAAAGTTACCCTTTTATAAAAGATATTTACATTCATAAGGGTAATTTCTATTTATAAGAGTGTTGTTACCTGAAAACTAGGCTTGCCTCTTGGTAGGTGTTAAGCTGATCGACTCAATCAATCCAAAGTGTGGGAGAAGGAAAAATGTATTATGACTTGCAGCAAGAAAGGAGAACACTGGGGCTCTTTCCCAAAGCAGTGTCTCCCCGACAGCAAAATTAAGGAAGTTTTAAGGGAAGGGCATGGGCTTCTCTGGTAGCTCAGTCAGTAAAGAGTCAGCCTGCAATGCAGGAGACCTGGGTTCGATCCCTGAGTCGGGAAGATCCCCTGGAGAAGGAAATGGCAAACCACTGTAGTATCCTTCCCTGGAAAATCCCATGGAGAGTGGAGCCTGGTGGGCTATAGCCCATGGAGTTGCAAAGAGTCAGGCACTACTGTGTGACTAACACTTGAAGGGAAGAAAAGGAAAAAGTGGAGGAGAATTCAGCTTAGAATTGGGGCAAAGGTCAGAAGATTGGTGTTAGGAGGGCCAACATCCTCATTCCATTCAGCACCTGGGTGGGGGTCTCAGTTCCTGCAGAGCTCAAACATTCATATTCCTTGAGGAACCAGGGCCCTGCCCCAAGGCTGCACTGCTGCTTCCTGACTGCTCCTCCTTCTCTGCCTTCTCTCTCTTCCCTGATTAGCAGCTGTTTGAATCTGCCCTTTGGAATTCAGGGAAGGTCTAGGACCCTGACTGAAACTTACTTCCTACAAAGAACAAACAGGGGACTCAGAGAGGATTTGTACTAGGAGTCCCTCAGGGTCCTGCTTGTTTTCAATGTCTCTTTTTTCTGTATCACTGGCGAGGAAGATGATCAAATCTCTAGCAACTTATCAATAAAGAAGGAAGTAAATTAAATCTGATTAACAATCTTTCCCTTGTTTATTGTGCTTTTCCTGGTCACCTCCCATAACTGGCCTTCCTTTTGCCTGCATCATATTTTGGTATTTAAGGTGATGGCTTTTGGCCATTTCAACTAAAATGATGCACGACATGAGAGTTGGGACTTAAGTTTTACTGGGGGCAAAATGAGGACGGCAGCCTGGATGACAGCACCTCAGATAGCTCTGAGAGCCTGCTCCAAAGAGGCAGAGGGGGGAAGGTCAATATGTGATTTTGTGAAGTGCAATCAAAAACTTACTTTACAAAGGGTTTTCTGCTCTTCATGTGGAGCTGATGTCATCATGAAAGGATTTAGTGATTTTCTAGATGTGAAGAGATACAAGGATTGGGATCATGAAATCAGTGCCTGAAGATACCTATCTAAAAACCTATTCCACCAGTTTCCCTGGAGCACAGAGTGCCTCACTCTCCACCCTGCATTCCCCTCTGGGGGTGTTGAAGGCTGGCAGTCACAGGAGCACAGAGTTCCGTCTCCGGCAGAGGCAGATGGCAAACGTCCTTGTTGTCGTTGTTCATGGCAAATGTTCTTGGCAAGTGCCAATTTGTCATTGACAGCCATTTGGGGGAGTTACTATTTTTCTGGATATCTCCCATGTGTACATGTTATTAAACTTCTTTTTGTTCTCTTCTTAATCTGTCTTGTATTACAGCAAGTGTCTCAGTCAAGAAACTAGGTTAGGTGGAAAGTTATTTTTCCTCCTCTGTACTTCTAATGCAGCTGAATTCCTATTCAGCTTGGTCAAATCCAGGCACTGGCGGGATGTGGAGAAAGGAGACGCAGGTTGCTTCCCCATATCTGCTCTGTGTAGATGGCTTCTGAGGCAGGAGCTGTGTACCTTCTATGGCTCTGCTCTTCCCAGGCAGATCCATCACGGTTCTAGATTCTGCCATGTGCCCCTAAATTCTGGTGACACCACCTCTTCTTTTTGCCTCTCTGGCCTAGAGTTAGGACCAACATCCTGCTGTATCTCATCTCTGGGTCACTTCATCATCTTAGGTTTGGTCTCAGCATCTCTTGTCCACATAAATAATTCCCTCCATTTTATTCCTTCCATTTTAAATGCTTCAAGTCATTTCTGTCTTCCTGCTTAAATACAGACTAATAATTGTATTATCATTCGTGAGGATTTTAGGACTCTCAATTCAAAAAACATGGATCCAATTTCTGACCCCTAGTTCATCATGGATTTACTTGTGTGGCCTTGGCCAAGGCAATAAATAGCACTGTTCTCCCAGTTGTAAGAAAAAGGTGTGCAGAGGGCTGCTATTGGACTAGAAGCCTACTTCCAAGACTTGGACTCATTTGCTTTTTCATCATTAGTCTTACTAACATATATCTCCATTCTCTTTACCACCGGCATCTGCTTGCATAGTTTTTCTAGGTGGCTAAGCCAATTACGGAGTAAACTGGACTGGATCCAGGTTGTGGAGAATGAACGGAGTGGCTGAGCAAGGTGGAGGCGGCCTCCTCATCCCATACCTAGGGGAAGACCAGACAGAGAGGGTCCTCAGACCACACACAAGGCTTGACCTGCTCTTGGAGAGGTTGCTGGCTCTTCATTCAGCTACCCTAAGGCACACAGCCAGCAGCCCTGCTGGCTCCGTGAACATCCTAGGTTGAAAAACCTAGAAATAGGAACACTCCCACCTGAGTTAATTAAGATTTCAGCTTCCAGCAGATGCTTCTGTGACTATGGGAAAAAAACACACACACACACAAAAAAAACCCCAATTTTGTTATTCCTGAACTCTTCCTTCTCTTCCTGTAGATATGCTGTCTTGAGACTCTAGTGGAAGCAACACTGATTCTGACTCAGTTTTCACTGACCATCATAACAAGCATGGAGCACTTACAAGCATAACAGTAACATTATTGACAATAATAATAATCCAAGCTGTCACTTCCTAAATGTTTCCTATGTTGCAGGCACCTGGTCAGGAACATTTGAACTAAACACCTCATTTAATCCTCACTACAACCTAAAAGCAAAATAAATCCCATGTTCCACACTTTCAGAAGAAACTCATCTTAGGAGTAGTCATGTCACAGCTCAAATGCTTGTCACCTTATCACGGAGAATTCCCTGACCCACCTTGTCTGAAATAGAATCCACTCACATAGAACCACATGTTCACAGATGTAGTTTTCACCTCATCTGTTCTATTTCTTGTCAAAATTTTCATCACTAACCAACACTTAGGTTCATTTTTTATTGCTCAACTTTTCCCACTGGAATATGGATTCTGAGAAGCATGGGGTCCAGGCACAGGCCTGATGGAATCAGATAGGAGGAGAGCTGTTTATTCAGAAATGTTTACCGAGCACTGACTCAGTGGTAAGGTTTGTCAGCTACAGATCGGCACTTGCCATGGGCACTTGCCATCTACCTCTACAAGGATTAAAATCCAATGCTGCTGCAGCTGCTGGCATGCAACACCCCCTGAACGGAGTTCAGAGTGGAGATCAGGAATGAGGGCACTTTTTGTGCTCTGGAAAAAACTGGCAGAGCAGATCTTCAGATAGTTATCTTCAGGAGCTGATTTTATGTGCCCAGTTCTTGCATCTCTTCATATATAGAAAAGCACTAAATTCCTTTGTGGGGACATTTGCTTCTCATGACTTAGCAGAAACTTTCTGCAAAAATATGTGCTTGATTACATGCATTCCCTCTTCACTAAAATCACATATATGCTGAACTTCCCTTACCTCTTAGGAGCAGTTTCTCAGACCTATCTGAGATGCTCTGTCCCAGGCTATAGTCCTCATTGTGCCCCATATAAAACTTAACTCACAGCTCTTACATTGTGCTTTTTTTCTTTTATTTAACCTCAGCAGTCTTATTTCAGGTGCTAGAAATCAGTAGGTGAAAAGGAAGATGACATTGTCCCTGACTTCATGGAACTCTCATCTCCACACTGTGCCCAAGATCCTGAAGCCAGGACCTTAATACAAGCCCGTCTGAGCTCCAAGCCCACGTATTTCCATATTATATAGATGGCGGCACACATGTGCATCCTTTGGACAATAGTGCAACCCGAGGATCTGAAAGACTAAAAGATGTATGCAGCTTCACACAGCTCATCAGTGCCCCATCCAACTTAAAGATGACAAGTGGTTATACTGAGCTAACATGCGGTTTTCACTGAGTTAACACTGCAGACATAGGGAAGAACAAGGCAGGTGTGGTTCCTTGAGGAGAAAACAGTCATCTCCATCTCTCCCCCTCCTCCTTTATACTCACTGAACCAAAACAATTCATTTACAGGGCTCTATCCTTGACAATCAGGAGGCATCATGTCTACCACTTTCTTCTCTTCTGCAAATTGGAGTGGACCATTTTGTGGGTGTTCACATTCAAATATATATGTGTGTGTATATATATACACACCCACACATATATATAAGTGCCTTGCTCTTGAGACTGTCTCTCAGAGTGCTGCTGCTCTCATCCATATTGCATTTCTCCATAAATCAGAGAAGCCAGAATTTCTCCTGAGGAAGAGAGCTCTCTGCTGGGAACCTCAGCCTCCAAGTCCCCCACTTCTTAAGCTGAAGTCCACTTTCATGACCCCTGTGCCAACACCTCAGTTCAGATCAGCCCTGAAATTCATTCAAGTCATGGCCTCTTTCTTCTAGGTTTTAGGACTTAGACTCTGTAAAGACTGTATTTTTCTACCACACCCTGGAACCTTCCTCTAAGTCAGACTTGACTCACTCTTCCCATTTTTCAGGTAAGTAAACTAAGGATCCCTGCAGTTTCCTGGCTGAGCCATGGTCAATCATCCAAGAAGCTGGACTCCGATTCTGACCCATGCTTACTTTGTCCTAAAAGTATTTTTTGTTGTTCAGTCACTAAGTCATGTCCAGCTCTTTGCAACCCCACGGACTGCAGCATGCCAGGCTCTTCTGTCCTCCACTATCTCCCAGAGTTTGCTCAAATTTGTGTCCATTGAATCAGTGATGTTATCTAACCATCTCATCCTTGCCATCCATTTTTCCTTTTGCCTTGAATCTTCCCTAGCATCAGGGTCTTTTCTAATGAGTCAGCTCTTCCCATCAGGTGACCAAAATCCTGGAGCTTCAGCTTTAGCATCAGTCCTTCCAATGAATATTCATGGTTGATTTCCTTTAGGATTGATTGGTTTGATCTCCTTGCTGTCCAAGGGACTCTCAAGAGTCTTCTCCAACACCACAGTTCAAAAGCATCAATTCTTCAGTACTCACCCTTCTTTATGGTCCATCTCTCACATCAGTACATGACTGCCCCAATAAAACCCATAGCTTTGACTATACAGACCTTTGTTGGCAAAGTGATGTCTCTGCTTTTTAACATGCTATCGAGATTTGCCATAGTTTTTCTTCCCAGGAGCAAGCGTCACTTAATTTCATGGCTGCAGTCACTGTCCACAGTGATTTTGGAGCCCTCCAAAACAAAATCTGTCGCTCTTTCCACTTTTTCCCCTTCTATTTGCTGTGAAGTAATGGGACCGAATGCCATGATCTTTGTTTTTTGAATGTTGAGTTTCAAGCCTGCTTTTTCACTCCATTCACCCTCATCAAAAGACTCTTTAGTTCCTCTTCACTTTCTGCCATTAGAGTGGTATCATCTGCATATCTAAATTGCTGATATTTCTCCCAGCAATCTTGATTCTGGCTTGTGATTTATCCACCCTAACATTTTGCTTAATGGACTCTGAATATAAGTTTAAAAAGCAGGGTGACAATATACGGCCTTTCCCCAATTTTGAACTAGTCTGTTGTTCTATGTCTGATTCTGTTGCTCTTTGACCTGCATACAGGTTTCTCAGGAAACAGATAATGTGTGGTCTCATATTCCCATCTCTTTTAGAATTTCCCACAGCTTGTTGTGATCCACATAGTCAAAGGCTTTAGTGTGGTCAATGAAGCAGAAGTGGATGTTTTTCTGAAATTCTCTTGCCATCTCTACGATCCAATGAATGTTGACAATTTGGTCTCTGATTTTTCTGCCTTTTCTAAACCCAGTTCATACATCTGGTAGTTCTCGGTTCACATACTATTGAAGCTTAACTTGAAGGATTTTGAGCGTTACCTTGCTAGCACGAGAAATGAGTGAAATTGTGCAATCATTTGAACATTCTTTGTCCTTGTCCTTCTTTGAGATTGGAATGAAAACTAAACTTTTCCAATCCTGTGGCCACTGCTGAGCTTTCCAGATTTGCTGACATATTGAGTGCAGCACTTTAACAGCATCATCTTTTAGGATTTGAATTAGCTCAGCTGGAATTTCATCAGCTCCACTAGCTTTGTTCATAGTAATGCTTCTTAAGGCTCACTTGACTTTACACTCCAGGATGTTCGGCTCTAGGTGAGTGACCACACCATCATGGTTATCAAAGTCATTAAGACTTTTTTTGTACAGTTCTGTGTATTCTTGCCACCTCTTCTTAATCTCTTCTGCTTCTGTTAGGTTCTTATTGTTTCTGACCTTCATTGCGCCCATGCTCACATGAAATGTTCCCTTGGTATCTCTAATTTTCTTGGAGAGATCTCTATTCTGTCCTATTCTATTGCTTTCCTTTATTTCTTTGTATTGTTCACTTAGTAAGGCTTTCTTATCTCTCCTTGCTCTTCTCTGGAACTCTGAGTTCAGTTGGATATCTTTCCCTTTATCCCTTGCCTTTCACTTCTTTTATTTCCTCAGCTATTTGTAAAGCCTCCTAAAACAACCATTTTGCCTTCTTGCATTTCTTTTCCTTTGGGATGGTTTTGGTCACAGCCTCCTGTGCAATGTTATGAACCTCCATCTGCAGTGCTTCAGGCCCTCTGTCTACCAGTTCAAATCCCTTGAATCTATTCATCACCTCCACTGTATAATCATAAAGGGATTTGATCTAGGTTTTTGACTAGAGAGAGGGCTTTTGTTGGGGCTAAACCCCTAGATGTTTCCTGGTTGCTGGATGCTTCAATCCCAAATCTGGGATACATGAATCATTTAAAAAGTGTAAATAAAAACAAAAATTAGGACTTCATCTAGCTGAGGTACCTAGCCAGTCTGTCTGGGCTTTTAGTTGTAGATCATGGGAGGAATAAAAGAAATATCTACTTTACATCCCCCAAAGTGGAAGTCCTTTTAACCCTTTAAATTAAGTACTAACTCAAGTCCTGACTCTCAAATTCTTCAATAATCTGATCCCTACTCACCTTTTCCAATATTATCCTCCACTCTTCTTTATATGTACACTTCACTCTCTATGTAAGACTACTTACTTGTGGGTGGGGAGCTGGGTTTCAATTTACATCATATCACTTCTTTTACATAAGATATTTGTAAATATCTTATCTAAACTCCTTTGTAAAATATTCTGCTTATGTGTGACATGTGCTTAGTCACTCAGTCATGTCCATCTCTTTGTGACCCCATGGACGGCAGCCTACCAGGCTCCTCTGTCCATGGTATTTTCTCAGCAAGAATTCTGGAGTAGGGTGCCATTTCCTACTCCAGAGGATCTTCCCAACCCAGGGATCGAACTCACATCTCTTGCACCTCCTGAATTGCAGGTGGATTCTTTACAATTGTACCATCTGGGAAGTGCAATTTTGCTTATAAGCTGATTTAAACTGGAGTTGAAGGAACTTCCGAAAAAGTGTCCTGGTACCATGAAGCAGAAACCAACAACAATGCATCAGAACCATAGTATAACTCTTGCCTGTGTTCAGTCCTGGTTCCTACATTACCGTTCAGGTAACTTGTGCACATTATATGACAATAACAGGAACACTTACCTTTTAGGGTTGTTATGAAAATTAAATGAGTCAATTTGTGTACATACTTAGAACAGTACATGACATAGTAAATGCAATATATTAGATTGCTAAATTAAAAGAAAAATCCTGAGTTAGACCCCCAAATCAGAATTTCTGGGAGCAATCTTGGAAACATGCCTTTTAACCTCATGCACACTCGAGACCAGGAGCTCTTGTACTAGCCCACCTTACCTTGCCCCTCAAGGCAAGCCCATCATTCTGCATGCTATTTTGTTTTCGTTGTGATTTCTAGAGAAAGCCTTTATGAAGTTTACTCTGTTAACATTTTCTTTCCCAGACTAATGAATTTTCTTGCAGTCTGATTAAAACTTCATTTGTTGCAAATTTACCCTTTTTTTTAATGCCTAAAGTTGGTGCTTTATAGGGAAAGACCAGTGAGAATTATCTGTATGTTCACTGTGTATGCTCGTTCTTTTATTCATTCATTCACTCATCCAGCAGCTATTTAATGAATCATATCCTGTTCCAGGGCTTTCCTGGTGGCTCAGAGGTAAACAGTCAGCCTACCAATGCAGGAGACTAGGGTTGGATCCCTGGGTCAGAAAGATCCCCTGGAGAAGAAAAAAGCAACCCACTCCTGTATTCTTGCCTGAAAAATATAATGGACTGAGGAGTCTAGCTGGCTGCGCAGTCTAGCTGGGGTTGCAAAAGAGTCAGACATGACTTAGTGACTAAATGATAACAACAGCTCTGTTCTAGATATATATGTGTGCATGCAAGTGTGTATAATTACATTTCTTTCTGGAGGAGGCAAAGTCTTTAATAACAAATAGAGTGAGTAAAAGTTGTTCAGTCGTGTCCGACTGTTTGTCCGACCCCTTGGACTGTAGACTGCCAGGCTCCTCTGTCCCTGGAATTCTCCAGGCAAGAGTACTGGAGTGGGTTGCCGTTTCCTTCTACAGGGCATCTTCCCAACCCAGGATTCAAACTCAGGTCTCTCGCATTGCAGGCGGCTTTTTCACCATCTGAGCTACCAGGGAATAGAAGGCAACCAATCAAATGTACATATGAGGGGTACAGAAAAAAAAGGAATGCCAGGCAGTACTCCCCTGGTGGTCCAGGGCTTAAGAATCTCCCTGCCAGGGCAGGGGACACAGGTTTAGATCTCTGGTCCAGAAGTTCCCACAATGCTAGGGGGCAACTAAGCCCGTGTACCACAACTACGGAAACCTGAGCTCTCTAGAGTCTGTGAGTCTGTGAGTCTAGAGTCTTCTCTGCAACAAGAGAAGCCACTGCCATGAGAAGCCGGGTGCACCACAAGGAAGAGGAGAAAGCCCACGCAAAGCAATGAAGACCCAGTGCAGCCAGACATTAAATTAAATATTCCAAGTAATTAAAGACAGTCTTTCATTCAGAAACCTTCCAGCCTCAACTTTTCTCTGCTATGAGTGAGGAGGAAAATTGCCTTGTCCCTCAATTCAGTGCTGCAGTGCAGGGCATGACTAGGCTATACTCACAGATGCTGGGTCCTTAGGAAACAGAAATTCCACGTCAAGATTCATTTATGCTGCAGGGAGGAGCTGAGTGGAGGAGGCAAGAGTCAACAGGAGGCAGAAGGACAGGGGACAAGGTGTACCCGTTAGCCACGTACTGAGGTGGCTAACATCCTGGGGCTGGGAGCCAGACAGACTTGTGTTCAGATGCTTATTCTGCCCACTACTGGCTGTGTGAACTTGGGCAATTCCTCCATAAAATGCAGGTGTATAGTCAAGATATAAAATACGGTACAAGTAAAATTGCAGTTCCCTTAAGGGATCTGGGAAGATTACTGACATAATGCTTATAAATATTTGGGCAGGTGGCTCAGTGGTAAAGAATCTTGTTGCCAATACAAGTGCTGCAAGAGATGCAGGTTGAATCCCTGGGTCAGGAAGATCCCCTGGAGAAGGAAATGGCAACCCACTCCATTATTCTTGCCTGGAGAATTCCACGGATGGAAGAGCCTGGCAGGCTACAGTTCAGGGGGTCACAAAGAGTTGGACAGGACTGAGCACACACAACTTGTAATTTTCTATAACTTCAGGGAGAAATCCTGTCCAATGTGAAATTTTGCCTAATTCAATGATTTCTAAGTTCTCAATGATGAGTTCTAAGGGATCTGGGAAGATTACTGATATAATGCTTATAAATATTTAGCCCAACATCTGGCACCTCATTTTTTAAAGAAAAGTAGCTGACATGGGTGGGTTTTTGACTGATAATGGTAGAGCTGGGTATTTTTGTTTGTATCTGCTTTGTTTATATTTTTTGTTTATTATCAGAGTAATGAATGCAATACAAGTTCATTAGCAGGCAAGAAAATACCAACTGCTTATGTTTCTCCTGGGCTCCTTCACCTGCCCATTTAAGGTACCGTCACAACCTACCTAGGACTCTACTGATGCAGCTGAAAACCAGTAATGTAGACAAAGGAGGCCTTCATGATTGAGTCTAGAATATTCTGAAGTCTCTTAAACAAGTCCCTGCCTTCCTCCTTTCCCCTGAGGATGGAATGGCCTAAGAGCCTCATGATGAAATTTGGTGTCTGTTGTTGTTCAGTCACTAAGTCATGCCTGACTCTTTGTGACCCCACGGACTGCAGCACATCAGGGTTCCCTGTCCTCCACTATCTCCTGGAATTTGCTCAAATTCATGTCGAGTCGGTGTTGCTATCTAACCATCTCATCCTCTGCTGCCCACTTCTTCTCCAGCCCTCAATCTTTCCCAGCATCAGCGTCTTTTCCAACGAGTTGGCTCTTAGCATAGATGGTCAAAGTATTGGGATGAAACTTAATTAGGAGGTAATTGCTCTTCCAGTTAACCAGGAATATGTCCTGGTTCAAGGACAAGGTGTTTCTTGGGATTGGGCAGAATGTGAAGATGCCACTTGATCTGTCTCTGTTGAGCTTTCAGTGCAAGGCAAGCCTTTCTCTGTCAAGTCCTGGAGAATGCGTAAGCCCTATTTAGAGCTCTATAGAACACCAGCAGCTTATAAACTGTGGTCTCAGAGGCAGTTGAGTGCCATCATTTTCCATTCTTCAAGTCTGCTCCATTCTTTCTGCCCCACGCAACATATACAACATTAGGAGTGATTAGGGCAGTGGAAGGCTCTCAGTGTATTAAGCAACAACTGATCACTGAGCACTGTGTGTGTGTGTGTGTCTTAGTCGCTCAGTCGTGTCTGACTCTTTGTGACCCCATGGGCTTTAGCCTGCCAGCCTCCTCTGTCCATGGGATTCTCCAGTCAAGAATACTCCATTCCCTTCTCCAAGGGATTTTCCCAACCCAGGGATCAAACCCAGGTCTCCTGCAACAGATAAGTTGTGATGGATGGGAATTAACCAAAAGCAGCAAATCTTTCTACAGAATAGAATGTGAATACGTAAAGATCAGAGAGGAAGCATAGTGTCAAGGTTAAGGTCAAGGACCAGTGTCAGAGCATTTGGCTCAAATTCTAGCTCATCCATAGGCTTCCCAGGTGGCACTAGTGGTAAAGAACCCACCTGGCAATGCAGGAGACCTAAGAGATGCAGGTTCCACCCCTGGTCGGGAAGACCCCTTGGAGAAGGGCATGGCAACCCACTCTAGTATTTTTGCCTGGAGAATCCCATGGACAGAGGAGCCTGGTGGACAATAGTCCATAGAGTCACATAGAGTCAGACATGAGTGAAACAACTCAGCACGAACACACACATGCTAGTTTATCCTCTCACTACCTGGATGCCTGGGTAACCTTAGGATGCTGACAACCTCCATGTGGCTTATCCTCCTCATCTATAAACACAGATCACATTATTATCATGAAATAATACTGTATATTTCACCAGGGTGCTGTGAAGACCAAATTAAGTTCCTTTTTGCCTCTACCTGTTTAATTTTTATAAACTCAGCTCACAAATGCCCTGACACAAGATATCTCTGGCAACAGTGCATTTGTTTGCAAAAGTTTTAGCCACATGGACCCCCGCAGTTTCCTGAGCCTCAGGGTAGGGAACAAAAGAAACAGGGCAAAGAATTATAGAAGACGAGAAGAAAGATCTCTTGGAGTCTATTAAGGAGTTTCCACATATAGCAAAGAAATTGGTATTTGGAAAAACAAGAAATCAATGTGCTGACTGAATCACTCGATCGGTTCACTCACTTATTAGTGCACAGTCTTGCCTCTTGGCATTTGGGAGGGGAATGGATTTTTATTGCTTAATTCCCTGTAAGTGAAGGACTAGTGAATTGTAAAATACTGTTGCTTAACATGTAACATTAAGTATTGAACTAGCAAAGAAAAATCAATTCTAGGTTTGGTTGCTGATTAGCTTTTCTCAGGGAATTGAGAGTTAAGTGCCATTACTGCTCTTCTCTTTAATTCATAAAACACTGTGCGTGACACACCTTACCAAATGCTTGCTATCCTAGAGCGCAGTTTGAACTCAGTGGCCAGCATGCCAGAGGCGGTTCACAGGCTCCCTGATGACAGGGTCCCAGCAGCTGCTCTGGGTGACCCAGAGTTCTGGAGAAGAGGGGCTGCTCAGAGTGCCTGTGCAGGGATTCCAAAACTTTAGAAACTCTTCACAGGGGCTCTCCTTTGAGCATCAGTTCCCTGCTGTCCTCAGGCTCATTTAACTAATTGTCTAACCGCTGGACTCAGGCATTCAAGGCAATAAAACCCCTATCCCTAAGGGGATAAATGTATACATATAACTGACTTGTTGTATAGCAGAAAACAACACAACATTGTAAAGCAATTATATTTCAGTAAAAAAATTAAAATAAATTGGAATTCTATGAATCACACAACTACGTAGCCTCTTACTCCCTACTTGTAATAAAGACTAAAAGCTGGTTTAAAAAAAGGAAGAAAAGAAAAAATCTACCTCCACCTGCAGGTGGTATCTACAATTGGGTTTGTCTCCATCAATCCTGTGTTGCCATACTGGGACTGTCTGACTCCTGCCTGCCCCTGGACCTGGAGTCCAGCTGTGTGGCAACCCATTTGGTCTACTTGACTTGGGAAACATTTCATTTCTGATTCAGCCATCTATATCAAGAGAAAGCAGAAATCAATATTTCTATGATATTGTTTATTGTCATTTGTTTACATTAATACAGCAGCAATTTGGAGTCAAACAGTCCAAATTCAATCAGAGTTTTGTAGCTTTTGAGATAAGACATCCTGCCAGCCAAGAGTTCTTTTTCCTTCTTCCATGGACCCTTCTCCATTCCTGAAGCATCTCTTCTGTAAGTTTACTGATTCAATTCATTTTTGAGAGACTCTACTTTTCCAGCTTTCTCGTTTTAAATTGCTTGCACAATTTCTGAGTTACTATAGCCAAGTTACTGCTTGTGCTATTCTGTCCTAGAGAATCCTTCATTTTCCTCCTTTCCATCTTTTTCAAAAATAATAATAATGTGTTGAGTATATCCTAGGCACTGAGTTTGGAAAATGAGCCAGAAAGCAGGAAGAGCTCACAGGCAAGTGGAGTAGATGGACAGACGATCAGGATGTTATGATACAGCATGGTAAACATCATAGAATTGAAAACCAGAAAAGGAATCTTCAACTCTATCCTAGGCAAGGTGAAGAAGGCTTTTTAGAGAAGGTAAACTTTGTGGTAAGTCTTGACAGATGAGAGGGAGGAGAAAAGGGGTTAGAAGAAGTCATTAAGGAAGGTAAGATACTTTCAGGAGATTACAAGTCACTCATCATGAGATAGGACCTAGAAATTGACGACAGGAGACAAGGGAAGTAGGCAGAGCAGTGCCCAGCTCAAAAAGGGGCTTGTTTTCCACACTGATTCTTGATCCTGCTGTAATTGGGCCATGTAAGATTCCCAAGATGAGAATGAACATGTTTGGGTTTGCTTTGAAGAAAGTTGTTGGACTACCCTGCTGGCTCAGTGGTAAAGAATCCACCTGCCAATGAAGGAGACACAGGTTCAATCCCTGATTCAGGAAAATCCCACATGCCATGTAGCAGCTAAACCTGTGCCCCATAACTGTTGAGCCTGTGCTCTAGAGCCTGGGAGCCGCAACTCCTGAGCCCATGTGCCACAGCTACTGAAGTCTGCACACCCTAGAGCCTGTGCTCCAAAACAAAGAAGCCATCACAGTAAGAAACCCACTCACCGCAGCAGGAGAGTAGCCCCTGCTGGCCGCAACTAGGGAAAAAACCAAAAAACCAAAAAGCACACAGCAACAAAGACCCAGCACAGCCAAAAAACAAATCAATATTTTTTTTAAATAGAGAGTTCTTTTGGCAAGAGCATAGAGAATGGATGGAAGAAAGGGGACAGACTACAGGCAAGTAGACAGGGTGAGGAATTAAGAGGGTGATCTGAACCAGGACAACAGCTGTAGGGATGGAGAGGAGGCAGTAGATTTGAGATGAAGGTAAAGGGAAGAGTATCCTCCTGGCGCCTAATCCAAGCTGTCCTCCTTTCTCACCTGGATGACTGCAGCCGCGTCCTTAGTCATCTCCCTGCTTCCAGTCTCTCCCTTTCCAATATACCTTCTACCAGAAAGGTTACTCTATGAATCAGTATGGATCCAGTTCACTCAAGTCCTTTAAAAACTATGCCATATTAAGGCTTAGCGCTTCCCTTGTGGCTCAGCCGGTAAAGAATCTGCCTGCAATGCAGGAGACCTGGGTTCGATCCCTGGGTTGGGAAGATTGCCTGGAGAAGGGAAAGGCTATCCACTCCAGTATTCTGGCCTGGAGAATTCCATGGACTGTACAGTCCATGGGGTTGCAAAGAGTGACATGACTGAGCGACTTTCACGTCACTTCAGCTATATTGTGCATGCATGCATGCTATCTCACTTGAGTCGTGTCTGACTCTTTGTGACCCCATGGACTGTAGCCCTCTAGGCTCCTCTGTCCGTGGGATTCTCCAGGTAAATAAACTGGAGTGGGTTGCCACGCCCTCCTCCAGGGTATTTTCCCCACCCAGGGATTCAACTCAAGTCTCTTAAGTCTCCTGCATTGGCAGGTGGGTTCTTTACTACTAGCACCACTTGGGAAGTCCATCAGCTGTATCAGTGATTCTCATTTTGTCCCCATTGTGACACTTAATAACATCTGGAGATGCGCTTGGTTTTCACAACTGAAGGCAGGGTGCTGCCACTACCATCTAATGAATGGAGATCCAGGATGCTGCTAAACATCCTAGGGCTTCCTACAACAGACTCATCTGGCCCAAAATGCCAATGGTCTTGAGATTCAAATATATTGAGTTGTAGTGTAAAACCCCAAGGTCTCTGTATGCTATGATAGAGTCCCAAATTACTTCTTTCTCTCCAGTCTCATTTAATTTTTAGGGGATGTTTTTTAGATCTTACTGTACTTGCTCACACTCTGTGCTCTATGTGAAATGCCTTACTTCTCTACCTGAGGAATTTGTTCTCTTTTTCCAAGATCTGTTTCAGACAGCTTCCTCTCTGAGATCATCCCAGTTTCCCTTGGGCCTGTTAATATCTACCTTCTTATACACCTGAGACATAGCCTTATCATAGGCCATCCATCTTTTTTCTCTTTTCTCTGTGTATGTTTTAAAAAATACATTAAACTTTTTCATATTATTCAAGTACTTTGATTGAAATAATACAATACAAAATTGTATCTATGCAATCGTCATTTCCGCTTTCCCACTTCTCCGATCTCTCCTCCTTTTCACCCTCACAACCCTTGACATGATAGAATGTGTCAACTTTTCTTCTATGTTATACATCATCATATGTATATGATTGATCTAAAAATTTTTTTGCTGTTTATTTATATGTTACTATGCAACTTGAATTTCATACTTGACAACCTTACAAGTCAATAGATATAAATATAGTCTTTTTACTAATTTGCTTATGCATATGTATGCAGATATCTGTAGCAAACCAAAAAGGATCATATAGTGAGTGGGGAGTTCTATTTTTCTATTAGAATTGTTCTTTTCTGTCCCACTCCCAAGTCCCATAATCATATAATCTGTACTAACAAAACACCTGTGAATTCTTCCCTGCCTTTCTCTATTTCATGTAACTATTTGAAAACTTACAAACACACACACACACCTTTTTTGTCATTGTTAGCTTAATAAAATAGTATCATAAACACATTTCTATACCTTTCTTTTCTTACTCAACAATACCTCATAGAAACCCTTCTGTTACACCTGTAATTCACTTTTTTTAAGCAGTTGAAAAATTTACAATAGAATTATACAGATTTTTCACCTCTTTCTTTGTTATTGACACTTATTTTTTGCCACTCCATGCAATGCTGCTATACATATCCTGGTATCTATGTCCTAGTATATTGATGTTTTTATTATTAAGGTGAGATTCCCAGATGTGGAATGGCTGGGTTGAACAGCATGTATACTTTTAATTTCAAGAGATATTGCCATTTTACTTTCCAAAAGGAGTGTAAAAATTCATACTTCTTTCAGTAACCTTCGAGACAACAGTTTGCCCCTTATGCCTACCAGGAGTATGCTAAATTTTCCAATTTTCTCCAAACTATTGAGAGCAGAGTGATATTTTTTATTACATTGACTTGAAATTTTCTGACTATAAATGATTCTGAACCCCTACCTCACATCATATAAAAAATAAATTCTACACCCACACCAAGACTGCACAGAGCATTCTTAACAACATTCTTCATAATGGCCAAAAATTATCCACCAACTGGAAAATCAATCAACTTATAAGTGAAATCTAAGTTGAAATATTAGGAAAAAATTGGAGACTTACACCTACAAATTCTTAGGATAGTAAAGCCTTATGAATTGGAACAGGACTAGTTTCCCTGGTGGCCCAGGTGGTAAAGAATCTGCCTGCAATGCAGGAGACCTGGGTTTGATCCCTGAGTATGGAAGATCCCCTGGAGAAGGGAGTGGCTACCCAGTCCAGTATTCCTTTCTGGAGAATTCCATGGACAGAGGAACCTGGTGGGCTACAGTCCATGGGGTTGCAAAGAGTCAGACATGACTGCGTGACTAACACTTCTACTTTTGACACAGGACTACAGAGGGATATATCGGCAATTTGACTGAGTATAATTTTATGATGTTTACATATTAAAACAAATTTTAAACAGAGTCAAAAGACAAATACAGGTTTCAGGGTCATTTGCAACAGAGTTGATGATGATGATGATGTGCTCAGTTGCTAAGTCATTTTCAGCTCTTTTGTAATCCCACGGATTGTAGCCCATCAGGCTCATCTGTCCATGGGATTTTCTAGGCAAGAATACTGGAGTGGGTTTCCATGCCCTTCTCCCGGAAACAGAGATGATATGCAATGGCTAAAAATCTACATTAGTGAATGAACACTTCCATGTTGAAATAAAGAGGCCAATAATAACAGAAAAAATGGCAATGTCTGTCAAATCATAGAAAAGCAAATACAAGTGGTCAGGGAAAACAATAATTTTTATTTTTTTAATTTTATTTTTTAAATCTATTTTTGACTGTGCTGGGTCTTTGCTGCTGCATAGATTTTTCTCTAGTTGTAGAGAGCAGGGGTGACTCTGTAGTTTCCATACACAGCCTTCTCATTGCAGTGACTTTCTTATTGTGGAGAGCAGACTCAAGTTGTGTGGACTTCAGCAGTTGCAGCATGTGGGCTCAGTAGCCTCGACTCCCTGGCTCTAGAGCACAGGATCGGTAGTTGTGGTACACAGGCTTAGTAGATACACGGCATGTGGAATCTTCCAGAACAGGGATCAAACCCGTGTCTCCTGCATTGGCAGGCAGGTTCTTTATCACTGAGCCCCCAGGTAAGCCCGAAAACAAGGATTTTTAATCACAAAATGAATGCATGATTATTGTGAAAAATGAAAGCAATGAACATTAAGAAATATTTATAATGAAAAGTTAAGCACCTCTTATATGAGACAGGGTGGTGGCAGAAAGCAGAAAAGAATTCAATTATGGTGCAGCATGCAGAACGTGTGGGCAGGGAGAAGGAAATTGACAAGGCATGGTGAAGGACTAAGCCCCACCAGCAGCAGGAGGCTCTTGACTCATGAGGTTGGAAGTGGCCAGGGAAGAGTTTTAGATCAACAGTCGGGCCTGTGGAATCAAGGCCAAGCTGATGGACAGAAGCTGTGACCACAGAGGAAGGCAGACTCTACAAAAACCACAGCAAGGCAGGCAGGGTTGGGGAGAACACACCCATTCTCCTCTCGCCTCCTGCCCTCTGATCCAGTGTTGCTGATGCCCATTTGCCAAAACCAACTGGAAAACAGAAGGCAAGGGAATCCTAAGAATCCACCACATAGAGGCCAACCTCGAGGCACAGAGCAGGATAGGAAAGGGTGGAAGCTGGTCAGGTAAGGGAGGCAAGCAGAATAACTAGCTTCCTTCGTACCGCTTATCCTGATGTCCAGAGTTGGAATAATGATTACTGATGAGCTAGAGTTTATTCCACCAGCCTGTTTTCTATGCACATTCTTTAATTTTTTATTTTGCATTGGGATGTAGCCAATTAACAATGTTGTGATAGTTTCAGGTTTACAGCCCATAGACTCAGCCATTCATACACAGGTATCCATTTTCCTGCAAACCAACCCTCCCATCCAGGTTGCACATCCTTATCACAAGTTTTTTTAATGTATTTGATATGTAAATAAACTTTGTGGATCAATAAAGAAATGAAGAACACCCAAGAGAAAAGAAGGAACGTAAACTGACTCTTCACAAATGAAGAAATACATATGGACCATATAAGGTTAAAAGAATCATCTGATTTTGTAATCAAATACATGCAAATTAAAACAACAAGATGCCATTATTCATCTATCAAACTGACAAAGAGTGAGATTATATATGGAATGCCTCTTGTTGTCAAGAGTGTGGTGAGATAATACATTCACTGATGGTAGGAGAATAAATTGTTTTATCCTTTCTTGAGGGTAATTTGGCAAGATATATCAAAAGGCTTATGCAAGTGTTTATATTCTTTCCCTTAGTAATTCTGCTTCCAGGAATTTATCCAAAGAAAATATTCAGAAATGCACATGTGATATTATCACAGCAGTATTTATAATAGTGATAAATTTAAAAAATATTCACAATAGGAGATTTGTGAAATAAATTATGATATGGACATACAATGAAATATTATTAAGCCATTAAAAGCACATTGCAGAGGATATTTAGTAACACAAAGTAATGCATATGGTATTTTATTATGCAAAATATCTGAATGTAAGCTAGGATATATTGTATATTCTATAATCTTAATTGTGTCAAAAACAAAAAGTGTGTGGGTATATGTATATATACTTATGTATATATATATAGATACTTATGTCTATTATATCTGTATCTACATGTAGAGAGTGGAAGGTTAGACCCTATAGGGAAATATACTAAATATTGACAGAGTTTCTGTTTGCAGATTTACAAATCTGTTTGTAAGATTTTAGAAATGTTTGTATTCTGTACACTTGGTTTTCCACAATGAACATGTTGTATTACCTATATAAATTATGTGGAGGCAAGCACGGGTATTCCACCAAGTCACCTATTTGAGCAGCATCCATTTCTCCCATATATGTCGACTGAGTTGAGTTATGTTAAATGCCCAAATAAGATCTATGAAGTTCCTAGAATTTTTTTTTTACATAATTACTTTTATTCAGTTAGTTAGTTTTGGTGAAAACATTTAAGTTCTACTCTTGGCAACTTTTGATTGTGCAGTATAATGTTATCAGCTTTGAGTCACTTTGTTAGACTTTAGGTTGGCAGACCTTTTTCATCTCACTACGGATTGTACCTTTTTATCAACCTCTCTCTGCTTCCTACATTCCTGAGAGCCACTTTTCTTTTGTTTCTATGAGTCTGTAAAGTTCCTAGAATTTGAAGAAGAATTGTCAGTGCTCTTCCAAATCTGTTGGGATGCCAAACTCTATGAGGTTAACTGTTTGGATGATTTTCCTATTGATGCAAAAATAAGTAGTTGGATTTTTAAATATCTATATTCTGAAAGATTTAAAAAAAAATCTTCCCTTTGCATGTAATTCAAGCTCAGATTTCTGTGTTCTGCTGGCTCTCTAAACTGTGGTTGCTAATGAATAAACTCTCCCTAACAGAAGAGATTTGTAGGAGAGAACTTGGATGAGAGCATCCCTCTGTGAAACTGGTTTTAACTGTGGATCTCGGTTTGTAAGGACACAGTAAGTCTGTGCGTTACAACATGTACATGGAGGAGGCTGTATCCCCCAGGCTGGAGTAGTATGCTCCACATAAGGCAAAGTTTTCCATCGAAACATATTTATTTCTACCCTGATAAAGTCAAAAAGAAAGTTAGAGTTCCTGAAAAAGAAAAGTCTAGTCATTAGGGTGGCAGAGTTCCTACCATACGTTGTTTGAGACCCCAGATCTGATCACAGCCAAGTAGGCACCAACCACTAATCGAGTATCACAGAGGCTTCTTTCTGGCCACTGAAGGGCCAAATCATGGGAATCGGTGGGTGGGACTGAGGTCAGGTGTCTTTAGACTTTCAGTTGGGGAACTGAGCTGGGCCAATATGCCTCAGCAGGTAAAGAATCTGCCTGCAATGCAGGTGATACAGGAAATATAGGAGATACCAGTTCAATCCCTGGATCAGGAAGATCTCCTGGAGGAGGAAATGGCAACCCACTCCAGTATCCTTGCCTGGCAAATCCCATGGACTGAGAGGCCTGATGAGCTACAGTCCATGGGATGACACAGAGTCAAACACAACTGAATGACTAAGCTCATGCACAATCAGAGCAAAACCCACAAATACCAGGTTTGGAAAAGGAAGCTACTCAAATTACTATAGGCATAGGGAGCAGAGTAGCTCTCGCTTTGTATGAGCTGAGCTGCACGGACCACCTTCTGTGAGAGGGCCATATACCCAGCACCTGACTTCATCCACATCTGGTTTCCTTGCTACCATTCTCAAGCCCCTGACAGCTTACATCCTGAAGCTGGCGAGCAAGGAGACAGGCAACAGTAGAAAGAGGTGTGTCGTCTCAAAATATGTGCATATGGCAGTGCACAGTCCCCAGATTAGCTGCCAACCTGGGAATGTGACCATCTTACAAGTTAATATGGTGCCCTGATCAAGGAAGAACTCCTGATGCCTGGATCCCACATACTGGTGAAAAAGAAGAGTGAAAGTGTTGGTTGTTCAGTTGTGTCCAATTCTTTGTAACTCCATGGACTGTAGCCCGCCAAGTTCCTCTGTGCATGGGATTTCCCAGGCAAGAATACTGGAGTGGCTTGCCATTTCCTTCTCTAGGGGATCTTTCTGACCCAGGGATTGAATCTGTGTCTCCTTCATTGGCAGGCAGGTTCTTTTACTGCTGAGTCACCAGAAAAGCTCCTATCTTTTCATACTGTTCCCTAAATGCATTGGGTTTTTTTTTTTCAACATCCTTTTGTAGCAATGCTTGAAGAATTATATTATTATTTTAGTTATTTCTATGAAATAGATTTATTTTCAATAGTTTCTTAGTGTTGAAAACTTACAGGTTTTTTAATCTGAAAACTATCACTAGAATAAGAACAAAAGATCCATATAGTCAAAGCTATGATTTTTCCAGTAGTCATGTACGGATGAGAATTGGATCATAAAGAAGGCTGTGCTGTGCTTAGTTGTGGGCTGAGTGCTGAAGAACTGATGCTTTTGAATTGTGGTACTGAAGAAGGCTCTTGAGAATCCCTTGGGTTGCAAGGAAATCAAACCAGTCAATCCTAAAGGAAATCAACCCTGACTATTCATTGGAAGGGCTGATGCTGAAGATGAAGCTCCAATACCTTAGCCACCTGATGCAAAGCGCTGAATCTTTGGAAAAGACCTTGATGCTGAAAGATTGAAGGCAAGAGGAGAAGAGGGCGACAGAGGGTAAGATGGTTAGACGGCATCACCAACTCAATGGACCTAAGATTGGGCAAACTCTGGGAGATCGTGGAGGACAAGGAAGCCTGGCGTGCTGCAGTGGATGGAGTCACAAAGAGTGGGACTTGACTTAGTGACTGAACAACACAAGAACAAATGGTAAGATAACCCCCTGCACTTCTTTAAAAAGAGTAAAAATCCATTCACTATCGTTGAACACTTGGGTCTCACAGGTGGAATCTCGGCTTTGAGGGATGCCGTAGCTTACAAACTCTAGTCTGCCCTATAGCTTCTGTGCCACTCAGGCCTCAAGGTCATTCTCTTTGATATGACTCCCTTCTTTCCAAGGTATTACTTTTCTGAGAATAATCTGAAAAGGCCACCCTCCCCCTATTGTCTAAGCTTTGGCAAGATAGTATCCGTGTGTCATTTTTTTCTCTCCTTTTATGTAGCTAACAAACGCGAATGCTTACTCTGTGCCAACAATGAATTTTACAAATTTACAAATGTATCCTCATAACAACTTTATAATGTGAATTTCAAGTGTGGGGCAACTAAGAATCAGAGAAGTTACTTTGCCCAAAGTTACCCAGCTAGAAAGTGGCAGAATCAAGATAAGAAGACAGTAAAGTTCTTTTTCACTCATGGAAAAGCGTGAAAATTATCATATAAAAGTAGCATAAACCATAGACTCTGAGGTGTGTGTGTGTGTGCTTTATGTGGTGTTTCCATAAGAGAGTGATTTTTTTTTTTAAAGATATGAGAACCTCTTCATCCTTACTTTCTGGAATGAAATAATCACCAGCCAAGGCAGTGATGGAACCTAAGGGGCCAGCAAGGTGTGACTCTTACAGTCTTGCTTCATTTAAGGGAACCATATCCTTTCTGTTACAGTATCCAAACAAATTAGGACTTAACCTTTCAAGCCTGAGAGAAAAGGTCAGCTTTAACTGGAGAATAAAAAAGAGCCTGAATTTCAAGGGGGTGCAGACTTTCCGAGCCTCAGCTCCCCCATTTTCCCCTCACCCCAGCGATGCTGAAAACGCAGCTCCTTTGTAGGAATCCAATTCCTTCTGCAGATTACACAGAGATTATCAAAATTGTAAACAGCAGAGTATTTGCAGAGATCGATGGAGTACAACAAGGCTCGTATATAATGAGAGAAATTAAAGGATAGGCGCTTCTGCAGCTAGTGACCGAGAAGTATAATGTCACATCGTCAGGCTGAAGGTGAAGATGTAATTGGAATCAACATGATAGTATGATGAGATGATGCGTCCTCCAGCTCTCCTGCACTTTGAGAGCGCAATTCTGATTTCATATCTGAGCAATTCATTTGCCTTAAGCAGCACTATTAGAAGGGTTTGTTTGTTATGTTGCCTCTCCCTGATGTTTGAGTTCAGTTAGATAGTGGCAAATTAGGTCATCTTTCAGGAAACCAGATGATGACAGATTGCTCACAAAATCACTGCATCCTCATACTCCCAGCCAGAGATTTAGGAGTTGAGGCCAGAGGCAGGATCCTACAGAGGTGACAGGCATGGACTTTGATGCTGTCAAGAGGTGGCCTCTGGCTTCATTCCCCCACGTGCTCCTTGGGTAACCCTAAGCAGCTCACTTGTCATCTAGATGTAGGTTGTTGTTAGTTGCTAAGTCCTGTCTGACTCTTTTGCTACCCCAGGACTGTAGGCCACCAATCTCCTCTGTCCATGGGATTTTCCAGTCAAGAATACTGGAGTGGGTTGCCATTTCCTTTTCCAGGGGATCTTCCTGACTCAGAGATTAAAGCCACTTCTCCTGCATTAGCAGGCAAATTCTTTACTGCTGAGCCACCAGGAAGCCCAGATATAGGCTACTTCATCTGTAAAACTGGGTCTTCTTGGCAATTAAGTGGGTAACACATGATTGGCTTATAGCAGGCACTGATCCACGTTATCTAGAACTTGTGCCAATACAATGTATCAAATCATCACCTCTTCCAGGAAGCCTTACTTAATATCCAAAGCCAGAAATGATTTTCCGACTCTGAGTGCTCTTTGCACTCAATTGTTTTTATTAGCAATTTTATTGAGGTATGGCTTACATACTATAAAATTAATTGTTGTTAAGTGTATAATTTAACAGGTTTTAATAAACTTTCTGAGTTGTGAAAGCATCACAATAATCCAACTTTAAAGTAGTTTTACTAACATCCCAATAACATTCCTTATGTCTGGTTAGAGTTCAACTCCATCCCACTTGCAGACCTATGGTATGTCCATACAGCAAAATACCATTCGCTCATAAAAAGGAGCATAATACTGATATGTGCAGCAACATGGAAGAAACTTGGAAACATAATGTTAAGTTAAAGATATATGTTGTATGATTCCATTTATATAATATGTCCAGAAAGGGCAATTTCCATTTTACCCTCTTTTGATCTTTGATAAATTTGAGTCTCTTTTTCCTTTTAATTGACCTGAAGGAGGAAATCAAACCCATCACTATTCCCCCCACGATGCAAAATGAAATGCCTTGTAAGGTGCTCAGTTAATTTTTAACATCTGTTGAAAAGTTAGATCAACAGGAAACTAGCTAAGCTTTGTTGCCTACAGATGCAGTGTTAGTGTTGAAGGTATTTCCTTTTAACATCAAGAAAGAACACTGATTTTCCAGGGCTGGTCAGTTCCTGGAGGAAGGACCAGCAGTGGGACCACTGGCCCAGAAGTTGGGAGCTATGCCCATTTTGGGGGTACCACAGCTACAGGCAACTATTTCCTGAGGTTCTCCCATGTATTAGGATGCATTGGGTGATTTCCTTTCTGTTTTAACTCTTACAGAAGGCTATGAGGTGAGCATTACTACTGCTGTTACTGCTATTATTGCTGGTGAGGAAAGCAAGATTTCGAGAGGACAAGGCATTTGCCCAACATCACGCAATCACTAAGCATGGAGACAGACACACATGTCTTAACCAAAACTATGGCATCCATGGTTTCCTTAACTCTGCACAAAAGGCAAGAAATGGTGCTGGACTATTCACAGTAGTCAAGACATGGGAGCAACCTAGATGTCCATCCACAGATGGATGGATAAAGATGTGGTACATATACAAAATGTAACACTACTCAGCCATAAAAGAGAATGAAATAATGTTATATGCAGCACAGATGCACTTGGAGATTATCATACTGAATCAAGTGAGTCTGAAAGACCATACCATATATCACTTATATGTGGAGTCTAAAATATGATATAAATGAACTTATCTAATAAGTAACAGACTCAGAGACACAGAATAGACTTGTGATTGTCAAGGAGGAGGGGGGAATGAGGGGGCATGGATAGGGAGTTTGGGATTAGCAGATGAAAACTGATAAACAACAAGGTCCTAGTCTATAGCACAGGGAATCATATTCAATATCTGTAATAAACCATAATGGAATGACTCATGACTCTGCAAAAGAATGTATCTGTGTATAACTGAATCACTTTGCTGTACAGCAGAAATTAACACAACATTGTAAACCAACTATACTTAAAATAATGTTGAATACATTTGAACATTATTGATGTTGAATACATTTAAACATTATTGATCTTGATGTTATTTTTTGGGCTCCAAAATCACTTCAGATGGTGACTGCAGCCATGACATTAAAAGACATTTGTTCCTTGGAAGAAAAGTTATGACCAACCTAGACAGCTTATTAAAAAGCAGAGACACTACTTTACCAACAAAGGTCCGTTTGATTTACCAACAAAAATCAAAGCTATGGTTTTTCCAGTAGTCATGTATGGATATGAGAGTTGGACTATAAAGAAAGCTGAGCGCCAAAGAATTGATGCTTTTGAACTGTGGTGTTGGAGAAGACTCTTGAGAGTCCCTTGGAATGCAAGGAGATCCAACCAGTCCATCCTAAAGGAAATCAGTCCTGAATATTCATTGGAAGGACTAATACTGGAGATGAAACTCTAATCCTTTGGCCACCTGATGCAAAGAGCTGACTCATTGGAAAAGACCCTGATGCTGGGAAAGCTTGAAGGTGGGAGGAAAAGGGGATGACAGGGGATGAGATGGTTGGATGGCATCACCAATGCGATGGACATGAGTTTGACCAGGCTCCGGGAGGTGGTGAAGGACAGGGAGGCCTGGCATGCTGCAGTCCATGGGGTCGCAAAGTGTTGGACACAAGTGAGCAACTGAACTGAACTGAACAAAAAAAGAAAGAAAATCATACTGGAGTAACCACACTTTCCTAGAATTAAATTTCTATCCATAACTTTTTTGTAAAAGACAAAAGCAAACCAAAAAGCAATAGTAATACCTAGTATTTATGTAGTGTTTACCATGAACACCCATCATTCTGATGCTTTACAAATATTAACTGTTTGATTCTCATAGCAACTCTATGAGATAGGCACTGTTATTATCTACACTTTACAGATAAGGAAACCGAGGCAGAGATGTTAAATCTCTTCCCCAAGTTCCTCCCTCTAGTAAATGAGGGTGTTGAGGTTTGAACCTAAGCAGTCGGTTCTAGAGTGTGTATCCTATCTTGTCCTCTTAAAGAAGAAGCACTTTAAGAGTGGCATTCACACCCCTTGTTCCTCAATCCATGCATAGGGCATGTCCCAAAGCAGGCAAAAAATATACGGGAAATTTTCCCAGAAAATCATTGTGAAAGGGCAGTTATTCACATGAGAAGTGAGGAAATGGAATTTTCTGGGCATCCCTAAATAGAGCCTGTGTGTGCTAAGTCACTTCAGTCGTGTCTGACTCTTTGCGACCCCATGGACTGTAGCCCGCCAGGCTCCTCTGTCCATGGGATTCTCCAGGCAAGAATTCTGGAGTGGGTTGCCATGCCCTCCTCTAGGGGATCTTCCCAAGTTAGGGACTGAACCCACATCTCTTATGTCTCCTGCATTGGCAGCAAGGTTCTTCATCACTAGTGTCCCCTCAGACACCCTAAATAGAGTTTAGGGGCTGAAATGAGTATAGGGGGTAGCAAGAATGTGTTAATCCTGAAAATCAGAAGACTCAGTTTCTTTTTTTTAATGTAAATTTATTTATTTTAATTGGAGGCTAATTACTTTACAATATTGTAGTGGTTTTGCCATTCATTGACATGAATCTGCCATGGGTATACATGCATTCCCCATCCTGAACCCCCTCCCAACTCCCTCCCCATCCCATCCCTCTGGGTCATCCCAGTGCACCAGCCCTGAGCACCCTGTCTCATGCATCAAACCTGGACTGGTGATTCATTTCACATATGATAATATACATGTTTCAATGCCATTCTCCCAAATCATCCCACCCTCGCCCTCTCCCCCAGAGTCCAAAAGACTGTTCTATACATCTGTGTCTCTTTTGTTGAGAAGACTCAGTTTCTAAGTTCAGTCTTGGCACTAACTTGCTTTTCATCCTTCATTTGCCCATTGTTTTATTCAACACACACTGACTCAGCACCTACTATGTTCTAGGCACTGATCTGTGTCCTGGGAATACAGTTGTGTGCAAGCCAGGCCTGATCTCTGCCAGTTGCAAAGGAAGAACAAATAATAACCTGGTGATCATAAGGATGATGAAGGTTATGAGAGGGCAAATGTATGATGCCAAGTGTGCATAAAGCAAGTGAATCTCCCTGGTCAAGGGATCCAGCAAAGGCCCTCATGAGGAAGTGGCTTTCAGATGAGGCCTGAAGGAGAGCAAAAGAGGATCAGAGGGAGAGATGAAGGGAATGTAGTCCGAGCTCAGAAAATCAAAGGAGCCCCATGCCAGTGTTTATATTCAAATGGCAACCCACTTGAGTATGCTTGCCTGGAGAATCCCATGGACAGAGGAGCCTGGCAGGCTACAGTCCACGAGGTGGCAAGAGTTGGACACAATTAGCAACTAAACCACCAACAATATTGCTGATCATTAAGTGGAAACATACAGAAAGGAAGGTGCATATGTTTATTCTCTGAATAACTGAAGAAATAAATGATCTTTCCTTTACTATCTGCACATACAGATATTAGCAAGCTTCAAATTACAGTAGTTGAAACCTTCAGGTACTTGGGTTTGAATTTCACTTCCTAACATGACCACTTTTCTTCTCTGGGCTTCTCTATGACAACTACAATCTAGAAGCCAGGCTAGAACTGTATGGTTTCTTCCACTTCGGTAATTTTAAAAATCTTATGTCTCTAATTACGAAACTGCAGCCTGTGATATCTCTCTTGGATCCACAGATCAGGTTTCACTATCACCTGGCTGCTCTCCAATCACAAAGTGATTTGAGATATTTTACCTAAATTGGCTACGGATCTAAGCAACATCTAAGCACTAAAGTGTGGTTTGTAGGTTAGTCCATCTTGAAGCAACACGGTGCCTAATCAGTAGAGCCATTACCTGTAATTCCCTAATGGCCTTATCTTCTACAATTCCTGCCACATCGAAATGGACTCTGAAGCAAGGACAGAGGTTACACAAATATAGATAGATGGCCTCTATGGATGGTGACTGCAGCCCTGAAATTAAAAGACAATTGCTTCTTGGAAGGAAAGCTATGACAAACTTAGACATCATTTGCCAACAAAGGTCCATGTAATCAAAGCTATGATTTTTCCAGCAGTCGAGTATGGATGTGAGAGTTGGACCACAAAAAAGGCTGAGCACCGAAGAATTGATTCTTTCAAATCGTGGTGCTGGAGAAGACTTTTGAGAGTCCCTTGGAATGCAAGGAGATCAAGCCAGTCAACCCTCAAGAAAATTAACCCTCAGTATACTTTGGAAGGATTGATGCTGAAGCTCCAATACTTCTGCCACCTGATGTGAAGAGCCAACTCATTGGAAAAGACCCTAATGCTGGGAAAGAGTGAAGGCAAAAGGAGAAGGGGTGGCAGAGGATGAGATGGTTATGTGGCATCACTGACTCAATGGACATGAATTTGAGCAAACTCTGGGAGATAACGGAGGACAGAGGAGCTTGGCATGCTGCAGTCTGTGGAGTGGTGAAGAGTCAGTCACGACTTAGCAACTGAGCATCAGCAATAATATACACATACATATCTCCATATACACACACACACACATGCACACACATATACATTACATGTATAAAATGGGAACTAAATATATTTTCACATATATTATACATATATATAGCCTTATATAGTTATAATTCTATAACTTACAGAGTTAATAAACCACTTTAATTTTTCAGCCATTCTTTCTGTGACGATCCAACCATGTTTTGTAAGTGGGGTCAGGAAGATCCCCTGGAAGAGGAAATGGCAACCCACTCCAGTACTCTTGCCTGGAGAGTCCCATGGACAGAGGAGTCTGGTGGGCTACAGTCCATGGGGTCACACAGAGTTGGACACGACTGAAGTGACTTAGCACAGCACTCAGATGAGGCTCAGGCAGTAGCAAAAGATATATTTCAAAGAAATTTATATGACCATGAGTCCAAGCTATCGGTTGCTCATGGTCAACCTGAGAAGGTCCAGATTACCCACACCTATGTGTTTGGATCGTGGGAATCTTCATCTATGTTCAGCAAGTAAGACACTTGGAATTTGGATACTCAAAGTCAGGCAAGCAGTAGAGCTGGGCTCTGGGCTTTTGTACAAAACAAAGGGTTCAGGCCAATAATGGAAGCACAAGAAGTAGGACCTGATTCTTAGGTTCAAAGCTCCAGGTAAGTGGGCTGGTTTTCAAAGGATAAGAGAAGAATCTAGATAGTAAAGCAGATCACACAGGGGTCTTGCAGGAGACTATGTCTCAGAAGCTATTTGGATGCCCAGGTTCTTCTTCATGTCTGCAAATACCAGCTCCCTACCATAAAGAAAGTGAAAAAATTAAATAAAAAACTGCAGACATTTCTGCTACATGTATAACCAAGGAAGACTGCATAGCTTCTACAAATCAACAAGAAAAAGGAAGAAAACTTCACACTAGAAAATGAACTTTGAAAGGAAAGGAAACATGAATAGCCCACAAATGTAATATTTTAACATCATCATTAATCACAAAATTTATTGAGATATGGGACTTAACCTAACAGTCTTTGGCTAGCTGATGCGAAGAACTGACTCATTTGAAGAAATCCTGATGCTGGGAAAGATTGAAGGCGGGAGGAGAAGGGGACGACAGAGGACGAGATGCTTGGATAGCATCACTGACTCAATGGACATGGGTCTGAGTAAACTCTGGGAGTTGGTGATAGACAGGGAGGCCTGGCGTGCTGCAGTCCATGGGGTCACAAAGAGTCAGACATGACTGAGCAACTGAACTGAACTGGCAGTCCAGTGCTGGGGCTTCGGGTTCGATCCTTGCTCGGGGAGTTAAGATTCCACATGCTTTGTGGCCAAAAGACCAAAACATAAAACAGAAAGAGTATTGTAACAAATTCGATAAAGATATTTAAGAAAAGGATTTAATGAGACACCATTCTATCTCATCAGATTGGCAATATTGAAAGAAAAAGTCTAAAATTCTAGTGGATGTTGAGGATGTAGTACAATAAGATGTCTTGTTCATGGGTTTTGGCTGTATAAACTGTTACATCCACTTAGGAAAGGGTCTATCCCTTACATTATAGAGTTAAGCATGTATATTGGCAGGGAAGTGATTCCATTCATGAGTATACATTCTAGAGAAACTTTTCACGTGTGTCCTGGGAAACAAGTTCAATAATGTTTTACAGCAGCAGCATTTGTAATAACAAAAGAATAGTATTCCAAGTGCCCATCTTCAAAGGAATTATAAATAAATTAAGGTGCATTTATATAGTAGAATGCTATGCAGCAATCAGAATGAATGAACTACAAAGCCACATGCATGGATCTTTAACAAAAAAATTTAAGCACAAAAAGTAAGCTATAAAAGACTGATTTACCTCTGATTCTTTGTATGTTATCTAAACCAGGCAAAACTAGTGTTTGGGAATGCATACTTATGTGGAAAATCTATAAAGTAAAGCAAGAATAACACAAAATCTGAGGAGCATTTGCCTCTAAAAAGAAAAAAGAGGACATGATCAGAAAGGGACACAGGGATGACTCTCAAAATTCTGATAATGTTTAATATTCTACTTCTAGAGCAACATCACAGATACATAGATATTTGTTTCAATGTTATTTCAAATTACTTTCATTGAAAATATATTTTTATTAAACTTTTTATTTTGTATTGAAGTATGGCTGATTAACAATGTAGTGATAGTTTCAGTAGGACAGCAAAGGGGCAAAAGGACTCAGCCATACATATGCATATATGTGTTCTCCCCAAACCCCGCTCCCATCCAGGCTGCCACATGACTTTGAGCAGAGTTCCATGTGCGATAATGTAGGTCCTTGTTGGTTATCCACTTTAAATATAGCAGTGTGTACCTGTCCATCCCAAACTCCCTAACTGTCATTTCCCCCCATTCCCCCCCTTGACAACCATAAGTTTGTTCTCTAAGTCTGTGAGTCTGTTTCTGTTTAATAAGTAAAAACTAATTAAAAATGAAGTACAATTATGTATCTGTTAAGGAAAGAGGTTGGCTTTCAAATGTCTCTCGTAGCATCAACCAGGAGAAGATGGGAAAGGTAAGATTTATTTCACAGTATTAGGAGAACATCCAGCAATTCCTTCATAGCCGTAAGTTTTCTAGCACAGTTTTTCAAATCCAATATTTGCTGATAGTGGTGGGAAATAGTAGAGAATCTTGCATTCTTTTAGGAAGAATTGAAGCCATTTCACTCCACTAGTAATAAAAGTAAGAGCTAATATTAGTTGAGCACTTGCTGTAATCCAACCACTCTCCTAAATGTCCTAATCTGTATAAGAATTACTTCCTTTAATCTTCACAATAGTTTGCTAGACATATTTTTCCAATGAGGAAACTGAAACTAAGATGGTTGTTTTAAATGAAGAAGCTTGAAAGTGACAGAGCCTGAATTAAAGCTAGATAACATTTGGACCCAAATCCTTTGTTCTAAACAGTCATGCCAAACTGTCTCCTGAGTTTCATATGATTGTATTTAAACATAAGGATCTGAGTTCAGGACTTCCCTGCTGGTCCAATGGTAATGAATCTGCCTGCTAATGCAGGGGGCATGTATTCAATCCCTGGTCCAGGAAGATTCCACTTGCTACGGGGCAAGTAAGCCCATGCGTCACAAATACTGTGCATGCTCTCTGGGGTCTGACATCTGCAACGACCAAGCCCATGCCCCTGCCAAAGCCCATGGTGCCCTAGAGCCCAGTGCTCCCCAGCAAGAGAAGCCACCGCAGTGAGAACCCCGTGCACCACATCTGGGGAGTATCTCCTTCTCGCCACAACTAGAGAAAGTCCCTGCTCAGCAGCAAAGACCCCGTACAGCCAAAATGATAAGTACTTTTTTAAAAAAAGAATTTGATCTCAGAAGTTTCCATTTAGTCCTCTCTCTTTCTCTCTTTATTTTTACAAAGAAATAAATGCATTCACCCTCCTCTCTTTTGGACCTCTTACTTTGAGCACTAGCTATATATTGTACAGAACAAAGAGTGATGGATTTTGGTGTATGATTCCACTCATGTTCACTCTGTTTTTGATGGTAATTCTTAGATGTAACAGGAAAGGCTGACTAAGAGAGGCCTTCTGGGATTTCTTCTAACAACCTATTACTAAACCTATTATTATAAGTAATAACTTTCTCTCTATTAGCTTTTCAATAGGCAATTTTTTTTGCATTATTTAGAAGATTTTAAAAATAAGTCTATATCCCCTAATTACTTTTATTTCTAGGTATTTAATCAAAGAAATATCCAGACAGGTGTATTACGGTGTCATTTTCAGTTGTCCAGCATCCCTTCCTTTATTTCTAATTGAAATCCTTGAATTTTTCTTTGGGAAATGATTCTATCTCTTTGTGATTTTGGTAGGACTGTAAATAAAGATGCCAAGTGCTCTTTTGGCCAAATGGTGAATTCGGAGCAAAGTAAACTTTTGAAAAGCAGAGACATTACTTTGCCAACAAAGGTCCGTCTAGTCAAGGCTATGGTTTTTCCTGTGGTCATGTATGGATGTGAGAGTTGGACTGTGAAGAAAGCTGAGCACCGAAGAATTGATGCTTTTGAACTGTGGTGTTGGAGAAGACTCTTGAGAGTCCCTTGGACTGCAAGGACATCCAACCAGTCCATTCTGAAGGAGATCAGCCCTGGGATTTCTTTGGAAGGAATGATGCTAAAGCTGAAACTCCAGTACTTTGGCCACCTCATGCAAAGAGTTGACTCATTGGAAAAGAGTCTGATGCTGGGAGGGTTTGGGGGCAGGAGGAGAAGGGGACTACAGAGGATGAGATGGCTGGATGGCATCACCCACTCAATGGACGTGAGTTGAGTGAACTCCGGGAGTTGGTGATGGACAGGGAGGCCTGGTGTGCTGCGATTCATGGGGTCGCAAAAAATCGGACACGATTGAGTGACTGAACTGAACTGAAACTTTATGGACTTTCTTCCCTAGACTTCAGTGGAGGTGATTCAAGGTCAGAAAATATTTGAAGTTGATTCAAGTCCATGGCCTCAATAGACTTTCCTGCTACTTCAATCTTCAGAGTTTCCCAGATATAGCTCCTTTCTGATGGCTAGTCATTTAGTTTGTGATGCAGATTTGTAAGTTTGTAAATTTGTAGGTTACAAATCATTCCAGCAAAGGCTTCATCCCTTCAAGCTAGCCATGATTGACTTCTGTTCCTTAAAATTGAAGGATCTTGGTTGAAATATCCAAAAATACATTGCAGGAAACTTATCACTGTATTGTTCATAGTAGTGAAAAAAAAAAAAAAAAAAAGAGGAAATGTCTTAAAGTTAGGGAATGCTGACCAAGACTGCCACCTTGGCCAGGCACAATGATAAATCCTTGCTTGAGTTGTTTTGTAATAGGAGGTCCTGATAAAGAACACAGTACTGTGTTCTTCAACTCCCTATGCAGGTAAATTTGCATTTTCACTGTGAACACATTCACTGTGTTCTAAAAACTAACCAGGAAAATTTGGGCAAAAAGGTGGAAGGAGACACCAGTTCATAGTCATGTAAAACTAACCTGAAAAATTCAGGAAAAGCCAAAAGGAAGGGGGAGGAGATGGTATGTCCTGGCAACCATCTAGGCAGAGAGATGCATGTGCCATCAGGAAGGACCCTGGGTCAGACAAAATATGAGCCAAGAAAGGTGATTGGCCAGAGAAAACCCAGAAACTAACCCCATTACCATAAACCCTGATACTTCGAGCCACATGGCAGAGCAGTTCTCCTGGGTTCCCTTACCCTGTTACTCTTCCCCCAGGGCTTCCCTTTCCAATATAGTCTCTTGCTTTTTCAGTATGTATGTCTCCTTAGATAATTCATTTCTGAGTGTTAGTCAAGAGCCCACTTCCTGGCCCTAGAAGGTGTCCCCTTTCTTGCAATATTACAACATGGGAATAGTTAAATAAATAAGGATTTATTCAAATAATGAAACTTGCTATACTCAAACTAATGATGCGGTTACATAATTATTGACTTGAAAAATGTTTGCAACATATTGTTAAGTGAAAAGGCAAGTTACAGAACAGTATTTATAATGTAATTCATTACACAATATCATTATACACCAATGTATTAATAGTAATCATTCCTGGGTAGTGAGGTTATAAAGGTTATATTGCTTCACTATATTTGCTAATGGTTCTTCAGTGTATTTACATCTCTCAAGAGGAAAAATATATTTTAATTTATGCTCATTTGAACAAATACATTTTTCTAGAGGAATTTTTAAGCTACAGATCTAAGAAATAAAAACAAGATTCCCAAATATATTATTGCTAAGTGTTCCAGTAAAACACTATAGATTTTCATAGAACTAGATTCCTGCCCCATGTTTTTAACAGTCTAAGTGATGCACCAAATCAGAAACAATGAAAACTACTTGAGAGAAAAGTATTAACGTCTTAAAGAAGGAAAAGAGACTACTGGTCAACTTTATCACAAATCAGAGTGTGATTAGTTATCCTTTAAAATGAGTCAGAGCTATGCAGTGGGAAAGTCACTGAACTGGAGTCAAAAGAAATGGGTTTCACCCCGGATATGTCACTAACTAGCTCTATATCACTGGACAAGTCACTTAACCTTTTAGTCCTGCTCATACATAAAATGAGAGGCAGAAATAGATTATCTGTGCAGTTTCTCTAGAGCCCGAGTCCTCAATTTATAAAAGGGTATAGAAACTCATTTTTATGTCCAACCTGTTGCACTATTTGTCTAGCATCTTCTCTGGTTATAGGATCTGATGTTGAAATGGGAAGCCAATTCAATCAAAACCCATCAGGTGTTAATAAATCAGACATTGTCAGTAAGCTTGTTCTGTCTAGTGGCGAGTAAGTGGTTGGTTCATGTATCACTATAAGCCCCAAATATCCCCACTGACATTTCCAGGGTGGGTTGAAAAAGAGACAGTTCCTTTCTTCCAGAATGGATAAAATTGAAAAATAGTGTCCCTTGGATTCATCTTTGTCACCAGAAGAGGAGACCATGGGTGAAAATTATACCCATAGAGAAGGAATTAAATCAAAGATAAGAACAAACAGAAAATCCTAATATTATCAATTGAACAACTGAATCCAACCTTTCCTGAAATCATTATGATAACTAATCAATTAACTTCCCTTTTAGAAAGCTTAAGCCCTTTTAAATTGAGTTGCTATAATGATTAATTTTATGTGCCAACTTGATTGGGCTAAGGGATACCCTGATAGCTGGTAAAGCATTATTTCTGGATGTGTCCGTGAGGGCACTTCCAGAAGAGATTAGCATTAGAACTGGTGAACTGAGTAAAGCAGAGGGCCCTCCCCAATGTGAGTCGCATCATCCAGTTCACGAGGATCCCAATAGAATAAAATATGGATGAACGGTGAATTTGCTCTCTCTCCTTCTACTTGAACTGAGACATCCATCTTCTCTTCTCCTGCCCTGGGACAGTGATGCTCTTGGTTCTTAGGCTTTCAGATTCAGATAGAGACTTACATCACTGGTTCTAGCCTCTGCCCCCTCCTGCTCCCATTCCAGACCTTGTACCACCAGCTTTCCTGGGTCTCCAACTTGCAAATGGTGGGACTTCTCAGACTCTATGAGCACGTGAGCCAATTCCTACAATTAATTAATTAGTTAATTTATTATCTTCTTGGTTCTGTTTCTCTGGAGAACCCTGATACCATTGCCATACCAAAAGGGTCCTATTTTATACTATTTCTTTCTAGGTTTGCAAACTTCTTTATGAAGTAAAACTGCATACTATTTATTCTAAAAACCAAATCTGTAACAACAAATTTGCCTGTATCAGTTCAGTTCAATTCTGTTGCTCAGTTGTGTCCGACTCTTTGAGACCCCATGAACTGCAGCACGCCAGGCCTCCATATCCATCACCAACTGCCGGAGTCTACCCAAACCCATGACCATTGAGTCAGTGATGCCATCCAATCATCTCATCCTCTGTTGCCCCCTTCTCCTCCTGCCCTCAATCTTTCCCAGTATCAGGGTCTTTTCAAATGAGTCAGCTCTTTGCATCAGGTGGCCAAAGTATTGGAGTTTCAGCTTCAACATAGGGAATCGCTAATTGCATCCTCGTTCTCACAAAAATCTGAGAAAGTAGCTATTTGTTTTAGGGACACAGACTATGAGGTTAATGAAATATTAATAGTTTGCCCAAGATAAGTGAATCAGTTTGTCTTCCTTTGGGAAGAATAAAGAATCACTGCTGCTGCTGCTAAGTCACTTCAGTCATGTCTGACTCTGTGCGACCCCATAGACGACAGCCCACCAGGCTCCACTGTCCCTGGGATTCTCCAGGCAAGAACACTGGAGTGGGGTGCCATTTCCTTCTCCAATGCATGAAAGTGAAAAGTGAAAGTGAAGTCGCTCAGTCATATCCGACTCTTAGCGACCCCATGGACTGCAGCCTTCCAGGCTCTTCCATCCATGGGATTTTCCAGGCAAGAGTACTGGAGTGGGGTGCCATTGCTTTCTCCAAAAGAATCACTAGTTACTGAAAATTTTTGGATTACTTATTTCTCATGGGATTTGTTTACAAAACTGAAATTTAGTTTCCCTTTCCTTTGGGCTATCATCTAACATATTGCATTCAGGCAAAAATGTTGCTTAGTTTCAACGATCTATTCTATACAAACAAGTGTGTGTGGTAAATGCCAATAGTTGACCCCAGTCTCTCTTCTCCCACCTCACTGGTAATGGAAACACAATCACATGGAGGAAGGAAACTAAATTTCCCAACTTTCTTTGCAATTAAGTGTGGTCATTTGACTAAGTCCTAATTAATGGAATGTGGTGTATCAGTGTCATGTGGCAGCTTTCTTAAAATAGAATGATAATTTACCCTCATTTATCCATTTGCTGCTTGAAACATAAATATGCTGCGTGGAGATCTAGGCATCATCTTGGGTCACAATGGATATGCAAGAGGAAGAGACTTGGGTCCCTGAAGATTTTGTGGGACAGAAGTACCATGCTGCTGCTACTGCTGCTGCTAAGTCGCTTCAGTCGTGTCCGACTCTGTGCGACCCCGTAGACGGCAGCCCACCAGGCTGCCCCATCCCTGGGATTCTCCAGGCAAGAACACTGGAGTGGGCTGCCATTTCCTTCTCCAATGCATGAAAGTGAAAAGTGAAAGTGAAGTTGCTCAGTCGTGTCCGACTCTGTGCGACCGCATGGACTGCAGCCTACCAGGCTCTTCCATCCATGGGATTTTCCAGGCAAGAGTACTGGAGTGGGATGCCACCATACCAGCCTGGAATTGCCTTCCTCTTCATTTTATACAAGAGAGAGAAACTTCATTGTTTCTTTTTGGCTGCACCAAGCAGCTTGTGCGATCTTAGTTCCCACAACCAGGGACTGAACCTGGGCCCCTGCAGTGAAAGTGCCAAGTCCCAGTCACTGAACCACCAGAGAATTCCCAAACTTCCATTTTTTCGAGCTACTTTTTTTTTTTCAATCTTTCTCACTTTCTATCAAACCTAATGCAAAGTGATCCAGTTTATTTGATGGGACAATTGACATATAATAGAACTGTAAGATTTCAGTGCTGCAAGTAAGCTTTCAGGTCATTAAGTTCTCTATCTACATTTCAGAAACAGGGACCTCAAGTCTTTAAAACAGAGGAGTGCTCTTTTAAAGATGATTCAATAATTATTTTATTTATTTTTTTAATATTTTATTTTTTAACTTTACAATATTGTATTGGTTTTGCCATATATCAATATGAATCTGCCACAGGTATACACATGTTCCCCATCCTGAATCCTCCTCCTTCCTCCCTCCCCATACGATCCCTCTGGGTCGTCCCAGTGCACCAGCCCCAAGCATCCAGTATCGTGCATTGAACCTGGACTGGCGACTTGTTTCATATATGATATTATACATGTTTCAATGCCATTCTCCCAAATCATCCCACCCTCTCCCTCTCCCACAGAGTCCAAAAGACTGTTCTATACATCAGTGTCTCTTTTGCTGTCTCATATACAGGGTTATTGTTACCATCTTTCTAAATTCCATATATATGCGTTATTATACTGTATTGGTGTTTTTCTTTCTGGCTTACTTCACTCTGTATAATAGGCTCCAATTCAATAATCATTTTAGTTCTGTTTCCCCTTGATATGACAAAGGCACTTACCATTTTAATCCAGTGGCATACATTTCATGGCACCCAAATTTCTCTGAGTATTTAGCCAGTATGGTTTTACCTTCCTTAAGAAATCAATTTTTGTTACTGTTCAGTTGCTAAGGCATGTGTGACTCTATGCGACCCCATGTACTGTAACTCACCAGGCTCTTCTGTCCTCTACTATCTCCCAGAGTTTGCTCAAATTCATGTTCATGGAGTTGTTGATGTTATCTAACCATCTCATCCTTTACCACCACCTTCTCTTTTTGCCTTCAATCTTTTTCACAGTCAGGATCTTTTCCAATGAATTGGCTCTTCACATCAGGTGGCCAAAATGTTGGAGCTTCAGCTTCAGCATCAGTCCTTCCAATAAATATTCAGGATTGATTTCCTTTAGGATTGACTTGTTTGATCTCCTTGCAGTCTGGGGAACTCTCAAGAGTCTTCCCCAATACCACAAATAATCAAAAAAAATAAAACATAAGCTTTGATTTCATATACTCATGAATTTGGATCCCAATATTAGCCACTTTTTGACTTTGGAACTTCCTAGTCCTTACTCAGTTCAATTACTTGTACATTTCAGTTGATAACACCTACTTTATAGGATATTTTAAAAAGATGAAATAAGATAAGTTAATGTCTATGGAAATACCAATGTCAAATGCATAGTAGGAGATCATTCAGTCTTATTTTATTCTTTCATATTCTTCCATATATTTTATTCTTTCACAGTTTCACTTTATGGTTTGAATAGTGTGTTATGATGTAATAATTATTTATTTGAAATGCATACACAATTTGGGTTTGATTTTATCGCCTCATCCAGATACTTCTTAGATTTTTATTTTTCAAGATTCAAAATAGGTTTAACTGTTCATCACGTGAGATGTGACAATGATTAGATGTGATTGGTCCAAAGAATCTAATATATAGTCAGTGTTCAATAAACAGAAGCTGTTATTAATGTTGTGGTCCCATTGGGACTCCCTGAAACATACATATCTTAATATAACAAAAGTTTCTGGATTCACTGTGTTAATGAGAGGAAGATTAAGCATAGTCTTGCTTGGGGGTCTTCAAAAATTTTTATTGAATGATGACATGATGGGATAACTCAAGTTCTTTTTAAGTACATTTAGAGGTGCATCATTCATGTGAATGTATGGCAAAAACCATCATAATATTGTAATTAGCCTCCAATTAAAATTTAAAAAAAAGAATTAAAGTAATTTGAATTAGCTTGATCCCTTTTGGTTATAATGAACACCTACATGATCACACACCTCAGAAAACTTATTGTTACATAATTGAGAAGTTTAAGGAAGCCCCAGCCATGGCTGAATCTACATATTTAATCTGCACGTCATTATGCACATTCTCTCCCTTCCCCTCCTCCTACTCATAGCCCTGCCTACATCTATTTTGGCTTTTTTACTAGTTAAGCTTTCCCCACACGATGGAAAAGATGTCAACCAATAGCTATATAAACTTCCATTCTCTCAACTTAGCCATCTATTAAAAAGAGAATGTCACTCCCTAACAGTGTTTGAAAATTAAGTTAGTAGAAAAGGAGTAGATTATGAAGACCTTTGTGTGCATATCAAGGAGTGTAGACTTCAACATGAAAGCCATAGGAAACCACTGAAAGTTTTCAAATTGGAAATATTATTTCTCCATAATGGCTTCCCAGGTGGCTCAGTGGTAAAGATCTGCCTGCCAGTGTAGGAGATGCTGGAGATGTGTATTTGACTCCTGGGTCAGGAAGATCCCCTGGAGGAGGAAATGGCAACCCATTCCAATATTCTTGCCTGGGCAATTCCATGGACAGAGGAGCCTGATGGGTTACAGTCCATGGGGTCACAAAGAGTCAGACATGACTCAGAACGCACACACAACTTCTCCATAAGAAAGAATGTAAGAAGGTGAAAAGGGAAAGAGAAAGTGTTAGTCATTCAGCCATGTCTGACTCTTTGTGATTCCATTGGCGGTAGCCCACCAGGCTCCTCTGTCCATGGATTTCTCCAGGCAAGAAGTGGAGTGGGTAGCCATTCCCTTCTCCAGGGTATCATCCCAACCCAAGGATTGAACTCTGATCTCCTGCACTGCAGGTAGATTCTGTACCATCTGAGCCACCAGGGAAGCTGAGAGGATACCAAGAGTAAAAGCATGGACATGAGTTAGAAGGTAGTTGCATAAATTAAAGTTGGGCATTATGTCATGAGTTATAACCATGGCAAGGGAGACAGAGAAGGTGATTCTGAATCCAGAAATAGTTCTGAGGTCAAATGATAGAATGTGGCAACTTCTACAAGAAGGAGAAATAGAGAGAGTGATTCAGGGTATTTCTAAGTTGAGAAAATTAGATCCTAGTGGAGTGACCTGAAACTGATCACTTAAGAAGACTGTTGGTAGGAGTAAGTGAGGAGTTCAATAGACAATTTGAGTATGACATGTCTCCACAAGCAGAGATGTTTATAAATCGAAATATGTCTAGAGCACTGTAGAAATATGGAGACCAGAGATGTAATGTGATAAAGAATTGAAGACAATTCTGAGTCACACTTCAAGTGGATAATTGACAAATTAGAACAAATTCAGGGAAGGAAGACATAACAATTAGGTGCATGAGAGTTATTATTAGGTGGCCAGATGCTTTATCTATCTACTTCTTAGCATTATGGCGAATGATTAAAGTATTTCAATGAGTTCAGGACTTTCTCAACATTGCTAAATACTAAATGAAAGGAAACTGTTATTAAGAATCAAAGAATGAAAGAGTTGCTTGATTCTAAAAAGCAAATAATAAAGCTACTAAAGGATTAAGTGATACACAATTACATGTATAGGGTTTCCCTCCTGGCTTAGTTGATAAAGAATCTGCCTGTAATTCAGGAGACCTGGGTTCGATCCCTGGGTTGGGAAGATCCGCTGGAGCAGGGCGTGGCAACCCATTCCAGTATTCTTGCCTAGAGAATTCCCAGAGGAGCCTGGCAGGCTGTAGTACATGGTGTTGCAAAGAGTCGGACACAACTGAACGACTAAACACAGCACATTACATATATATGTATATCAAATCATTGTATGGTACACTTTAAATATGTTATAATTTTCTCAATTAGGCTCCAAGAAAGCTAGGAAAATTAGAAGTCATTAACAACTATTTTCAAGGATTAGAAAAAGAAATTTTCTGCCTACAGGTAAAGAGCATCCTGAGAACACTCCCCCTGACTCAAGAAACCCTGCTCATGACCTTTGGGACTTTGTAGAAATACATTTCAGAGGTAAAAGAAAAGCAATGTCTAACAATGTGCGTTAGACCCAGAGAAAATTGAAAAATATAGTGTCAACTGTCCTCTATTTGCAATTGAATACCTTCTGCATATGCCTAGTGAGGCTTGTCAGGCTAATGAAATTTGGCACTTAATCGCATTTCGATGGGAAATGAATCAGAAATTAGACTCACAGAAATTTTAGTACTGTGAAGTGCCTTAGAGATGTTTGGTACAACCCACTTACTTATAAATGTGAAAGTGAAGCCCAGAGAAGTCAAATGACATCCTCAAAGCCCTGAAGCTAGTTTTAGTGAAAGAGTTAAGTGTCAGAACCAAGTCATCTGGAAGACGTCTGTTCTCTTTCACTCTGTAGAAAATATATAGATGTTAGTGCCAGTCCATGGGAATGATTTACTTTCCCATGAGGACACACACAAAAAAGAAAATAATGAGTTGATTTATTTGTAAAGGGATAGCTTTCCTTTAAAAAAAAAAGTTTGCAGAAATATGAAACATTTGACTTTTCTCTAAAAATCAGTAATAGGAAACACTCTTTTCATAAGTAAGAATTAAATAGCTTGTTTGGAACCCTGAGAAAGAAAGGCAGAGACCAAAAAAAAAAAAAAAAGACAGAGAGTCAGAGAAAGAAAAAGACATTTTCTAGGGTGTAGTAAGGAATTGGAGAAGGCAATGCCAACCCACTCCAGCACTCTTGCCTGGAAAATCCCATGGATGGAGGAGCCTGGTAGGCTGCAGTCCGTGAGGTTGAGAAGAGTCAGACACGACTGAACGACTTCACTTTCACTTTTCACTTTCATGCATTGGAGAAGGAAATGGCAACCCACTCCAGTGTTCTTGCCTGGAGAATCCCAGGGACAGTGGAGCCTGGTGGGCTGCAGTCTATGGGGTCGCACAGAGTCAGACATGACTGAAGTGACTTAGCAGCAGCAGCAGCAGCAGTAAGGAATAGGAGAGGTAGAAGATGAAGAGGGAAAAAGCTCAGAAAAAAAGCAGAGAAGAGCAATAAGGGAAGAAGAGAGGAAGTCATTGAAAGGAAAATTTGAAAACCCAAATGGAAACCATGAAACCTAATATTAGAAAGAAAATGAGCAAATAAGGTGAAAGATACTCCAAAATCAGAGAAAGATTACAGGGGGTATAAAATGAACTTACTGGATCCTGCAATATTGTATTAAGAGTTATTTTCTGGCCATACACCCAGGAGATTACATTAGAGAAAATCATGGCCACTTGACACTATCTTTTGGATACAACCCACTTGTATTTTCTATTTATCTGTTTTAATGTTTTCTATTTATCATTAATTAAGATTAATATCTACCATTTTAAAGCTCCTACTGTGTACCAGGTGCTCTACACGGGTCAGTGTTAACCCTCAAAACAGGATGCCAAGCATTATCATGTTTCCTGACCAGAAAGCCAGGGTCTTGAGAAGCTAAGTAACTTGCCCAAACTCATTAGAAAACAACTTTCTTCTTTTAAAGTGTTATTATATGAGGGATAAGGCTAGCTATTTTCTTCTCCAAATGGTAACAAGAAGATTTTACACATTACAAAGGAAGAACTTTGATTTTAGAAATCCTTTTGTTCTGTAATTTAGCACCAAAAATTATTTTTGGAATATTTGGGGCATTTAAGCCACATTTGTTGAATGAATAAACCAGTGGATGGACAGATGGATCCACCAGTATTTGTTGAGAATTATGCATCCCATACTAGACATTGACGATTCAGACATGACTACGCATATAAGCAGGCTTCCCAGGTGGTGCTAGTGATAAAGAATCTGCCCGCCAATGCAGGAGACGCAGGAGACTTGGGTTTTATCCCTGGGTCGGGAAGATCCCCTGGAGAAGGAAATGGCAACCCACTCCAGTATTCTTGCCTGGAGAATCCCAGGGACAGAGTGTCACACAGAGTCAGACATGACATGCACAATATATAAGCAATTCAAAGGCAGTGTGATGACAATTGAGATTGTGCTTAGAAAACCCACATAAACCAAATAGAGCAGTTTTTAGGGTTCTAGACCCTGAATTTTAATTTCTTGAAGGTGAGAGGATTAGTAATCTATAGTGTAAAAGTCTCCCCAGGTGACTCTTATACACATTGTTGAGAACCACCATGAGGTTCAGGGTTTCTTAAATTTGCCCAATCATATAATCCCTGAAAAAGAAGTATACAAGGTCAGGGTCCCAGCCCAGACCAAGAGAATCAGCATGTCTGGGGCTACTGTCTGTGTCTTCGTTTCCTGGTCAGCTAGGGCTTACTAAGCATTTGATAAACTGCAGAAAGCCAATGAAATATTGTGGGAGTGAGTATCGCCAAATTATACTGAGGACAGCCCTGACTGCAATTTTCTTCTTCAAAATGACCCCTGAACAAGAATTCCTAATACAATCATGATAATCATTAATTAGAAACTTTCTCTCTGCAGGGCACTGGGCTAAGATCATTCATTTCAAACAGCATCTCATTACACTCTCACCACAACAGGAAGAGGTCAACATTCTTAGCATACACTTGTTAGAAATGGGGAAACTGAGAACTTGCGAAACATGTCCAAAATCACCCAGCTAGGTCTGAGAGAGCCAGAATTCTAATTCAGGTCTGACTCAATGGAACTCTCCATCAGCAATGACTACAATCCTCTATCGACCAGAGTTTTGTTTATTCTGCTCCCAACCTCTCACCTGCCTGGGTTTCCACATTTTCCCTGGCTTTCATAAAACCAACCTCCCTAGGAACATTGTCCCCCCAGGCTAACCATGACCTTTAGCTCCTGATGAGATCTGCTAGGCTATGTCTGCTTTGGGGTGAAGCTGGACTAACAGTGGAAATTGGGAGGCTAATTAGGAAGTTGTAGGATCATAGGTAAGTCTTGTAACTGCAGGCAAGTCCCCAGTTATTTTATCTGTCAAATACGGATATTGAAGTATACCTTGCTAGACTGCTGTGGGAATGAACCAAATAACATAAATAAAGAAACTGGCACATGTCTGGCAGGGCTGTGACAGATATTAATTCCCTCCCCTTCTCCAACTGCTGGAGCTGAACTTCGCACTAAATCTGAGTGGCAGAAAGTTCTATTGTCACTGGGAATTAGCTTGTGAGTGCAAGAAGGCTCACGCTCATAGAATGCTTTAGGTCTATTTTAAGTGTGTTAAAGACTATGACCTTCCTATCATCCATCTATATTCCACTCCCCTCACAGTATGTGGAGCTGTGTCTGCAATACAGCAAGTATCAAATGAATATTTGAATGAAAGACTTCAATGAACACATGGCAAGTCTGGTTACATCCACCATCTATTTTAAATTTTCTCGAAGGGTGTGGAGAGCTTAGCCTCGAGGTTTAAAGCACGCGGAGGCTTGAGTCAGAACACCTGAGATTAAATCCTGCCTCCTCCATTTACTAACTGTGTCACCTGGAAGAAGTCACATAATGCCTCGTGTCTCAGTTTCCTCATCTGCACCAAGGGGATAAGATACCAACATCTTAGTGTTGTCATGACAATGTAATGAATTAATATTATTTAGAACAATGCCTGGCAAGTGGTACATGTGATAAACAATCAGTTCTTGTTATAATCTCTGCATCTTATGGACGAGAAAGCTAATGCTCAGAATGTTCAGATGACTTGTGTACAGTCATAAAGTGGGCCTGTGACAAAAACAACCATCTTGGACATCTAGCGCTAGGCTCTGGCCAATAATCTGGGCATCTCAAGTTTTCCCTTGGGCTTGGAGAAGTGCTGTGGAGGGTGGAAGGCAGGAGAGGAAAGCAAAAGTCAAGCATTTTCCAGGAGGGAGCAAGCCCTCTTACCCCTTATCTCTGGGGAGTTTTTAGCTCTCCCCCATCTTCCTCGACCTCCTGCCTCCATAGGCACATCACAAGCTGCTATTCTCACAGCTGGCAAGTGACGGGATGCTCAACACCCATTGAAAGAAGTGACCTGTGCTAAGCACCCATGGTCTTAACACAGCTTTATTAAAAACTAAGTTGCAAATTATCACACTCACTGGGGAAGACTTGCTTCCCTCCCAATTACAGCTAATAGAAGAAAATTAATGTAGCAATTAATGTGGCTGTTCTTGCAGTCCAAAGTAAAGCGTGCAAGGCCAGAGTCCCCTTTCTAACCATAGCCTGATGACAGAACGAGGGCCTGGAGCTTAATAAAGTTTTGCTTTGCCTGCGTTTAAACTCTCAGGCCATAACTTACTTAAGAAACACACAAAAGAAGAGATTATTTAACATTTTAGAGGTTCCCGTGAGCCATAAATCATTTTCACACACGCCATATTTGTTGAAAAGGACAGAATACATTCAATTTTACAGTATATTAAGCTTCATCTAATTTGAACGTAAGAAGAGACCAGCAAAATAAATGACCAATTTCTGAAGCAGAAATTACCATTTGGTTGGTGCCATTACAGGGCTGCTGGTATTTTATCATGTTCTTAACATAATATTGCTTGTCTAGCGATGCATAGTTATAATGCTATTCCAAATTAGAAGGCGGTGAAAGAGAAGTGCATGCGTTTTTTTTTTTTTTTTTTTTTTAATAGGCGTCATTTGTCAGATGTTATTCTGAGGGCTTTGTGCTGATGATAATATGCAGATTAAACAAGAAGTAAGTCAGGAAGAAGGAGCCACCGCCAGGAGGAAAGAAGTCCCCTCCTTTGGGCTCCTAGGAGCCTCAGGTGTCAGGGAGAGAGGGGTGGCCACAGTGCCAGACACAGATAGCAGTCATTAATTTGCCCTGACAATGTCCAGGAAAAAGATGCTCATGCTGCTGGACAAAAAAAAATGCCCCCCAGCATTCCAACATGGGGGTCTTAGCTTGGGCAGTAGCGATTGTAATACCTACTGGCAGCACCCTGCCATCTATGTCATCATCATAGAAGTCATCTATGAGATGTTTCACATTCCTTATCAGGCTGGATGGTCAAAGAAAGCCCCAGAGGTCATCACTTCATTCCCTAATTAAAGCTGGGAAAAGCTTTATTTTCTTGGGCTCCAAAATCACTGAAGACGGTGACTGCAGCCATGAAATTTAAAAGACGCTTGTTCCTTGAAAGAAAAGCTATGACCACACCAAACAGCATATTAAAAGTCAGAGACATTACTTTAGCGACAAAGGTCCGTCTAGTCAAAGCTATGATTTTTCCTGTAGTCATGTATGGATGTGAGAGTTGGACCATAGAGAAGGCTGAGTGCTGAAGAATTTATGCTTTTGAACTGTGGTGTTGGAGAAGGCTCTTGAGAGACCCTTGGACTGCAAGGAGATCCAACCAGTCAATCCTAAAGGAAATCAGTCCTGAACATTCACTGGAAGGACTGATGCTGATGCTGAAACTGCAGTACTTTGGCCACCTGATGCAAAGAACTGACTCATCAGAAAAGACCCTGATGCTGGGAAAGATTGAAGGCAGTAGGAGAAGGGGATGACAGAGGGTGAGATGGTTTGTTGGCATCACCGACTCAATGGACATGAGTTTGATCAAACTCCAGGAGTTGGTGATGGACAGGGAAGCCTGGTGTGCTGCAGTCCATGGGGCTGCAAAGAGTTGGACACGACTGAGTGACTGAACTGAACTTGGCAAGAGAAAAGAACTTGCTGGAGTGGTCACAGCTAGGAAAGGCAGGGCATGGAGGCAAAGCCTGGCTGGTCAAGTTCTATTCATCAGTTCAGTCATTCATTTGACAAATGGTAAGATGCCAGGCTCCATGCCAGATTCTATGAATAATAACAGAGCTTGGACTCTGATTTTCTGAAAAGCTCATGGTTTAAGAAGATCTAAACTAAGCACATAAATTAAATGCATGGATTTGGAATTAAACTTCCTGGGCTTGAATCCCAGATTGTCATTTACAGCTATGTGATCTTAAGGGGATTACTTAACCTCTCTGTGCCTCACTATTCTTATGCAAAGAGAACTTACAAGTACTAGTGAGTACTACTAGTACTAATAAGAACTTACTGCTGCTGCTGCTAAGTCACTTCAGTCATGTCCAACTCTGTGCGACCCCATAGATGGCAGCCCACCAGGCTCCCCTGTCCCTGGGATTCTCCAGGCAAGAATACTAGAGTGGGTTGCCATTTCCTTCTCCAATGTATGAAGGTGAAACATGAAAGTGAAGTCACTCAGTCCTGTCTGACTCTGAGCAACCCCATGGACTGCAGCCTACCAGGTTCCTCCGTCCATGGGATTTTCCAGGCAAGAATACTGGAGTGGGGTGCCATCGACTTCTCAAGTGCCACTTATAATAGACTTGTAGAAGTGAAATCAGCTAAGTTGTACTTGGACAGTGCCCAGCTCACTGTAAGTTATTATCTGCTTTATGTCACACCAGTAAACTCTTTGTCACTGGCTAATCCAGGTCACATCATCTCTCACCTGGAGTTTCCTGCATGCAACCTGGTCTTCCAGGCTCCTCCAGTCAATTTTGCATAGAGAAATTCTCTGGAACTTCGTAGAGAAAAAATTCAATCTTGTTGTGCCCTCTTCCCATTTCTCTTTGGAGGAAGTCCAAAATCCTTTATCCTGGCTGGAAAAGGTCTCTACTGTCAGACCCCTGCCCATCTCTCCAGCATCTTCTCTTACCATCCACCCCCTCCAATCTATGCTGCTCCCCACCATACCAAATGATTAACCACTCCAGAGTTTTCTAACTTCTCTCTCCCATTTCTTCAATTTTTGAAAAAGATAATCCTTCTTCCTAAAAGTCTCATTCATGTTTAAGGTTAAAAAGCCCTCCTCTGGAAGGCTAACACTCATGTTCAAGACTAGCTTAGATGCTGCCTCTTTCCCCACCTTGGGCTTCCCTTGTGTCTCAGCTGGTAAAGAATCTACCTTTAATGTGGGAGACCTAGGTTCAATCCCTGGGTTGGGAAGATCGGGAGAAGGGAATGCCTACCCACTCTAGCATTCTGGCCTGGATAATTCCATGGACTGTATAGTCCATGGATTCACAAAGAGTCAGACACGACTGAGAGACTTTCACTTTTACTTCCCCACCTTGAATTTAGTTCCTGGACCCAATTCCCACATGTATGCACAGGCTTCATACCAGCAGAAACCAGCAGAGTGTCCAAGAATTCAACTCAACTCAATTCTGACACTATTTACCCAGAGATAGAAGCAGATTCCCTGGTGGCTCAGACAGTAACGAATCTGCCTGCAATGCAGGAGACCCAGGTTCATTCCCTGGGTCAGGAAGATTCTCTGGAGAAGGGAGTGGCTACCACTCCAGTATTCTTGCCTGCAGAATTCCATGGAAGGAGGAGCCTGGTGGGCTACAGTCCATGGGGTCTCAAAGAGTCAGACATTACTGAGTGACACACAAGTTCAGAAGCAGATTCTACAGGTTAAGGACTCAATCCCCCAGTCCACCCTCAACTTCAGATGCCAATCAAAAACCCAGCCTTGTCACCTGTAATTGATCCCTTTCTTGAGTTCCCATTAATTTACTAGAATGACTCACAGAACTCAGGAAACCCAATTGCTCACTAGATTATTGAATTATTACAAAGGATATTAAATGATAGAAATCAACAGCCAGAAGAATAGATACACAAGGCAAGGTCCTAGACAAAGGAGCCTCTGTCCTCGTGGACTTGGGGGCTTGATACAGTGGCACTGAGGCAGGAGATAGATGAGCCCCAGGCTGAGCAGCTAGAGCCTGTCCTCTGTGGACAGACACTTCAAAATAGCAGGAGCAACAGAGGAACTGAGCCCCGCCCAGATAAAAGTTGTTGTTGTCATTGTTCAGTTGCTAAGTCATGTCCGACTCTTTGCGACCCCATGGACTGCAGCACGCCAGGCTCCCCTGTCTTTCACTATCTCCCTGAGTTTGCTCAAACTCATGTCTATTGAGTCAGTGATGCCATCTAGCCATCTCATCCTCTGTCACCCCCTTCTCCTCTTGCCCTCAATCTTTCCCAGCATCAGGGTCTTTTCTAATGAGTCAGCTCTTCCCATCAGGTGGCCAAGGTATTGGAGCTTCAGCTTCAGCTTCAGTCTTTCCAGTGAATTCAGAGTTTATTTCCTTTAGGATAGACTGGTTGGATCTCCTTGCCATCTAGGGGACTCTCAAGAGTCATCTCTAAGATAAAACTTGGAAACCACATATTTCTCATTCTCAAGGTCAAGAAGCCCTTCCTGACTCTACATATGTAGAAAGTCTCCTTGGAGGTCAAAAAAGGAGTGATGTCAACCCATCGGCCTCTTCGCTAGAATCCATCTTGGCTAGGAGATGCTCATGAACACATTGGAGGGTCCTTTGCCAGGCAAAGCAAGATGATTGGTCACAGGAAACCTGGAAGAAATGCCCCATATAAGTGATTTAGACTACCATGAGGGCACGACTCTCTCTCCAAGTCTGCTCATGCATCTATCCACATGTACTTTTTCCTTCTAATAAACACTTCACTTGTTCACTTCACTTGTATACCATTTCTTTGTGGAAATTAATTTTCTTCAAAGCCAAAAGCCCAGGGCCTTTGTCACTGGTCACTGTTCCTGGTGGTCTAGAGGCTAGGGTTCAGTACTCTCAGCCTGATTTCAATCTCTGGCCAAGAAACCAAAATCCTGCTTCAAGCTATTGCCAGCTGAGACCACTGGAGATCAACACATGGAAGGGTTCTGGTTGCCCAACATGGAGACTCTCAGAACCCCTCCTTTTGGGTGTCTATGGAGGCTTCATCATATAGACATGATTGATTTAGTCATTGACCATTGATGATTGATTCAACACTTTACCCCTTTCCCTTCCCAGAAATCAGGGAGTAGACTGAAACTTCTAACCCTCTATTCACAGTTGGTTCCCCTGGCAACTAGCCCCCAACCTCAGGTGCTTTCCAAAAGTCACCTTCATGACATAGACCCAGTTGTGGTGGAAAGGGGCTTATTAGGAACATTCATTTCACCTTTATGGCTCTAAAGTGTTTTCAGCAACTGAGGACAAGAGACCAAATATTATAATAAAAGATACTCCCGTTGTTCTTGCCTCTCAGGAAATTCCAAGGCTTTTGGGAGCTGTAAGCCAGGAGCTGTGGGTGAAAAGTAAATACATATGAGAAACACATGTTGGTCATCTGAATGACCAAGTATGTGTATTTCTTATAATCACAATATTGCACTCCCAAGGCACCTTGTATAAACGCTAAGTCGCTTATACCAAGTACCAAGCACAGGGCCTGACACAAGGAAGGTTCTCAATACTTGTTTGTTGAATAAATGATTGAATGAATGAGACCCCAGCAGCCTCTGAGCCTGGACCTTGATCTCATCCTTTGTAACATCCATAGTAAAGTGAGAAGGGGCTCAGGGCTGGTGCTGTGCCAAGGTGTGCCAGGCTGAATCAGAGCTCCCCGCAAGCCTCAGATTTATGCCCTACGCTCCTGTCTGTGGGGCCAGCCTCCCAGATCACATAAATCACCATGCAGCAATCTGGCTTCTGAGCTGGGGAGCCTCCTAAGCTCATAGCACTTTGCAGAGGAGCCGCTGGAATTAGGCATAAATCCACCTCTTGATTGAATAAGCAAACACCCTACTGCTCAAAATGATTTACTAAATTACAGTGTACAATGGTAGGCTTGGGAGATTTGAGCATGGACCTGCCTAGCAATCAGACCTCCTCTAACGCTATGGCTTCTCCCAGCTCTGCTCCTGTCTGGCACCACCTGTGACTTCTCTCCGCCCACTTGCATGATCAACATTCATGGAGCCCTGACATCTCACCAGGTTAGGTGCTTACATATGAATTAGTTCATTTAAGTTTAATCTATGCAGTGAACCCCTGAAATCTGGTATCATTTTTTTCTCCCACTTTTCAGCTGAAGGAACTGAGATTCAGAAAGGTTAACCAACACCCAATATCACGCAGCTCTTAAGAGGCAGAATTGAGATTCAACCAACAAAACATTCATCAACAAACCCAAGAATATGTCTACTCCAGACTAGATTCTGTTATCCTGTTTTTTCTTTGTTTGCAAATGCCTCTTTTCACTTCCTCTTTTTTTTTTTTTTTTAATATTTTTCCTGTTTTTTCCCCCCCGTCTTTACTGGGAAAATTGTCATTGCTCTACAAAAAGCTGTGCATAATTAATGTGTATATTTTGAAGAGTTTGGACAGAGGTATACAGTTCTTTTACCACCACTGCAATCAAGGTAATAAAAATAGCCACCCCTTCTAAAAGTTCCCTTTATTATTATTTTTGATTGTTTGGGTTGTTTGTCTGTTTCTGGTGGTCAGATCATTCAGAATGAGATCTACCCTCAAGAAAATTTTAAATGTACAATAGTCTATTATTAATTATGTATGTGCATGTGTGTGTAGTTGTGTCTGACTCTTTGCAACCTTATGGATTGTAGCCCTCCAGGCTCCTCTGTCCATGAGATTTTCCAGGCAAGAATACTGGAGTGGGCTCTCATTTCCTTCTCCAGGGGATCTTCCCAACCCAGGAATCAAACCTGTGTCTCCTGCCTGTCTCCTGCATTTCAGGCAGATTCTTTACTGCTGAGCCACCAGGGAAGCCCTAATACTGACTAGGGGCACCATGTTATACAGCAGATTTCTGAAACTCACCCATCTGTTTAACTGTAACTTCATATCCTTTGAACAACAACCTCTCATACTTCCTCTCTTATCCCCCAGTAACCACCATTGCATTGGCTACTTTTGTATGTTAGGTTATTTTGGACCTCTTCTGTACACAGAATTATGCAGTGTCTGTCCCTCTGTGACTGACTTATTTCACGTGGCATAATGGCTTCCAGGTCTATCACATTGTTATTTACCTTTCTCTTCTACATGCCTATGTCAGGATAGGATAGGTTATGCTGAAGTGACAATATGTTCACATCTCAGTGGCTTAATATAACAGAGGCTGTTCTATTTTTTGCTTAAAATCCATGTTTAATACAGCAAGCTCTGAGTCTTTGTTCCATATAGTCACTCAGACTTGGGCTGACAGTCTCTGCTCCTCTGGAGGGCATCATTTGGAACACATTATCATATTGGTCACTAGACAGAAAAAGAGAGAGAATGAAAAGTGCGGCATGGCAACTAACGGCTCTGACTGAAAGATGTGGCCAACCCTCCTGGCCTCAAGCCACTTGACGTAACTGGTAACCCACATCCCCACAACAGGATTCAGAGTGGTCTTCCATGTGCCTTAAAGGATATGATAACTCTTTATGGATGAGCACTATACAACATGCTTCTTCCCCTCCTCTTGTTCTCATTCACTTACAAGGTGAAAAAAAGCAGACATATCCCTGCACCCAAGAAGCTTACTTTATGGTTAGGGACACATATACTAATTCAGTAAGTATGCAGGTAAATCAGTGTCCAGTTCTGTGCAAGATAAGCAAATGGTTTTATGGAAATCTCTAACAGTATTGCAATCTAACCTAGGAATAAGGGAGAGCTTTTTGTCCAAGTAAAATTTTTGATGACAAGCTTCCCTGATAGCTCAGTTGGTAAAGAATCCACCTGCAATGCAGGAGACCCCAGTTCAATTCCTGGGTCAGGAAGATCCACTGGAGAAGGGATGGGCTACCCACTCTAGTATTCTTGGGCTTTCCTTGTGGCTCAGCTGGTAAAGAACCTGCCTGCAATGCAGGAGACCTGGGTTCAATCCCTGGGTTGGGAAGATCCCCTGGAGAAGGGAGTGGCTACCCACTCCAATATTCTGGCCTGTAGGGTCTGCATAGTCCATGGGGTCACAAATCACAGAGTCAGACACAGCTGAGTGACTTTCACTTTCACTCTCATCTCTGACCAAATTAAATAGACAAGAAATGTAATCAGAGGATATTGGGTAGATAATAGACTTAAATCTACACGAGTCCTGATTCTTTCAATTTGAAATCTGGGACACGTACTTTTGTTTGGTGAGATGATGTCTCTTTTCTGGCTCAAAGAAATCCTGGAAACAAAAGTATCTGGCTTCTACAGATGCCAAAAAAGAATGACAAATGGCCATTGCAGCTACCCCAACAGTGTAACAGTGGAGCTGAGATTTAAAGGAATAACAGGAACTAACAAAAGGATTGGAAAGGGAGCAATAATCTTATACTTTCCTGCTCCTATCCAAAGAAAGTCAAATGCATACAAAAGCAGAGAAGATAATATAGTGAAACTCCATGTACCAATCACTTTGCTTCAACAGTTATGAACTTCATATGGTTTTATTTATACCCTTACTCTCTTTCCCCTACGAATTCCCTGAATTCTGCAGTTAGGGAGGTCATGGGAAAAAGTTATTTCCAAATATTAGATAGGGCTTAGAGTCGGAAAGATTTAGACAATGGTGGGATTTTGTTGGTGTGGTTGCTTTTGTTATTGTTTTTTTAATCCAAGTCTAGTTGACATACTCAACTAGAGCCAGACATCCTAGAATGTGAAGTCAAGTGGGCCTTAGGAAGCATCACTACGAACAAAGCTAGTGGAGGTGATGGCATTCCAGTTGCGCTATTTCAAATCTTGAAAGATGATGCTGTGAAAGTGTTGCACTCAATATGTCAGCAAATTTGGAAAACTCAGCAGTGGCCACAGGACTGGAAAAGGGCAGTTTTCATTCCAATCCCAAAGAAAGGCAATACCAAAGAATGCTCAAACTACCACACAATTGCACTCATCTCACATGCTGGTAAAGTAATGCTCAAAATTCTCCAAGCCAGGCTTCAGCAATAAGTGAACTGTGAACTTCCAGATGTTCAAGCTGGTTTTAGAAAAGGCAGAGGAACCAGAGATCAAATTGGCAACATCCCCTGGATCATGGAAAAAGCAAGAGAGTTCCAGAAAAACATCTATTTCTGCTTTATTGACTATGCCAAAGCCTTTGACTGTGTGGATCACAATAAACTGTGGAAAATTCTGAAAGAGATGGGAATACCAGACCACCTGACCTGCCTCTTGAGAAACCTGTATGCAGGTCAGGAAGCAACAGTTGAACTGGACATGGAACAACAGACTGGTTCCAAATAGGAAAAGGAGTACGTCAAGGCTGTATATTGTCACCCTGCTTATTTAACTTCTATGCAGAGGACATCATGAGAAACGCTGGACTGGATGAAACACAAGCTGGAATCAAGATTGCCAGGAGAAATATCAATAACCTCAAATATGCAGATGACACCATCCTTAAGGCAGAAAGTGAAGAAGAACTAAAGAGCCTCTTGATGAAAGTGGAAGAGGAGAGTGAAAAAGTTGACTTATAGCTCAACATTCAGAAAACTAAGATCATGGCATCCGGTCCCACTACTTCATGGGAAATAGATGGGGAAACAGTGGCTGAGTTTATTTTTCTGGGCTCCAAAATCACTGCAGATGGTGATTGCAGCCATGAAATTAAAAGACACTTACTCCTTGGAAGGAAAGTTATGACCAACCTAGACAGCGTATTAAAAAGCAGAGACATTACTTTGTCAACAAAGGTCCATCTAGTCAAGGCTATGATTTTTCCAGTAGTCATGTATGGATGTGAGATTTGGATTATAAAGAAAACTGAGCACCGAAGAATTGATGCTTTTGAACTGTGGTGTTGGAGAAGACACTTTAGAGTCCCTTGGACTGCAAGGAGATCCAACCAGTCCATCCTAAAGGAGATCAGTCCTGGGTGTTCATTGGAAGGACTGCTGTTGAAGCTGAAACTCCAATACTTTGGCCACCTGATGTGAAGAACTGACTCATTTGAAAAGACCCTGAGACTGGGAAAGATTTAGGGCAGGAGGAGAAGGGGACGACAGAGGATAAGATAGTTGGATGACATCACCGACTCAATGGACAAGGGTTTGGTAGACTCTAGGAGTTGGTGATGGACAGGGAGGCCTGGTGTGCTGCATTTCATGGGGTCATAAAGAGTCGGACAGTGACTGAAATGAACTGAACTGAACTGAGTTGACATTCAATGTTGTGTTCGTTTCTGCCATACAGCAAAAGTGCTTCAGTTTTATAAACTTTTGTTGTTGTTTAGTTGCTAAGTCCGTGTCTGACTCTGTGACCCCATGGACTGTAGCCCACCAGGCTCCTCTGTCCATGAGATTTCCCAGGCAAGAGTACAAGAGTGGGTTGCCATTTCCATATATATACTGTCTTTCATATTCTCTTCCATTATTGTTTATCCCAAGATTTTGAATATGGTTCCTTGTATTATACAATGCTGCTGCTAAGTCTCTTCAGTCGTGTCCGACTCTGTGCGACCCCATAGACGGCAGCCCACCAGGCTCCCCCGTCCCTGGGGTTCTCCAGGCAAGAACACTGGAGTAGGTTGCCATTTCCTTCTCCAATACAATAGGACCTTGTTTATCCATTCTATACATAATGGTTTGCATCTGCTAGTCCCAGACTCTCAGTCCAACCCTCCCTCCCTCCCTGCCCCCTGGTAACCACAAGCCTGTTCTCTGCAGACACTGATGCTAATGTGCTCTCATTTGTAATCACAGAATAGCAAAACCAGGGTGTATTGTTGCTTATGCTTTCCTTGTATCCTTAGACTTAACACCCTCTCTCTATAAGTTTCCTTTCTTTGTGACTATGGTGAACCTAATCAACATCATTAAAGGAAATGAAACTATGGATCTGACAGTCACTGGCAGCCTATAGATGACAGCTAAAATATTTTCCAATTAACTCCTTCCTGCTGCTACTGCTGCTAAGTTGCTTTAGTCATGTCCGACTCTGTGCGACCCCATAGACGGCAGCCCACCAGGCTCCCCCGTCCCTGGGATTCTGCAGGCAAGAATACAGGAGTGGGTTGCCATTTCCTTCTCCAATGCATGAAAGTGAAAAGTGAAAGTGAAGTCACTCAGTCGTGTCTGACTCTTAGCGACCCCGTGGACTGCAGCCTACCAGGCTCCTCAATCCATGGGATTTTCCAGGCAAGAGTACTGGAGTGGGGTGCCATTGCCTTTCCTACCTGATACTCAATCGAATTTGGGCTCTGTCAACAGCTCAGGAATCTTGGAGTTTTATTTATTAGACGTCTTCTTTGTAAGAATTGCCCTCAAGCAATTGATGTGGCAGCCTTTATCCTTTCTCTTGCAATCTCAAGGATGGTAGTGATTAGACCAGTTCTTATCATATCTTTATTTTCCCATAAGGTTCCCACGTCCAAGGAGCGGTGGCTGCAAAGGCGCAGGAGGGCCTAGAGGAGCTATCTGACGTTGAAGGTCAGGAAGGGCAGTGGTGAGGAGATACCCCTCGTCCAAGATAAGGAGCAATGGCTACGCTTTGCTGGAGCAGCCGTGAAGAGATACCCCATGCCCAAGGTAAGAGAAACCCAAGTAAGACGGTAGGTGTTGCAAGAGGGCATCAGAGGGCAAACACACTGAAATCATACTCACAGAAAATTAGTCAATCTAATCACACTAGGACCACAGCCTTGTCTAACTCAATGAAACTAAGCCATGCCGTGTGGAGCCACCCAAGACGGGCGGGTCATGGTGGAGAGATCTGACAGAATGTGGTCCACTGGAGAAGGGAATGGCAAACCACTTCAGTATTCTTGCCTTGAGAACCCCATGAACAGTATGAAAAGGCAAAATGATAGGATACTGAAAGAGAAACTCCCCAGGTCAGTAGGTGCCCGATATGCTACTGGAGATCAGTGGAGAAATAACTCCAGAAAGAATGAAGGGATGGAGCCAAAGCAAAAAGAATACCCAGCTGTGGATGTGACTGGTGATAGAAGCAAGGTCCGATGCTGTAAAGAGCAATATTGCATAGGAACTTGGAATGTCAGGTCCATGAATCAAGGCAAATTGGAAGTGGTCAAACAAGAGATGGCAAGAGTGAATGTCGACATTTTAGGAATCAGCATACTGAAATGGACTGGAATGGGTGAATTTAACTCAGATGACCATTATATCTACTACTGCGGTCAGGAATCCCTCAGAAGAAATGGAGTAGCCATCATGGTCAACAAAAGAGTCCGAAATGCAGTACTTAGATGCAATCTCAAAAACGACAGAATGATCTCTGTTCGTTTCCAAGGCAAACCATTCAATATCACAGTAATCCAAGTCTATGCCCCAACCAGTAACGCTGAAGAAGCTGAAGTTGAACGGTTCTATGAAGACCTACAAGACGTTTTAGAACTATCACCAGATGGTCAACACCGAAATCAGATTGATTATATTCTTTGCAGCCAAAGATGGAGAAGTTCTATACAGTCAGCAAAAACAAGACCAGGAGCTGACTGTGGCTCAGATCATGAACTCCTTATTGCCAAATTCAGACTTAAATTTAAGAAAGTAGGGAAAACCACTAGACCATTCAGGTATGACCTAAATCAAATCCCTTATGATTATACAGTGGAAGTGAGAAATAGATTTAAGGGCCTAGATCTGATAGATAGAGTGCCTGATGAACTATGGAATGAGGTTCATGACATTGTACAGGAGACAGGGATCAAGACCATCCCCATGGAAAAGAAATGCAAAAAAGCAAAATGGCTGTCTGGGGAGGCCTTACAAATAGCTGTGAAGAGAAGAGAAGTGAAAAGCAAAGGAGAAAAGGAAAGATACAAACATCTGAATGCAAAGTTCCAAAGAAGAGCAAGAAGAGATAAGAAAGCCTTCTTCAGCGATCAATGCAAAGAAATAGAGGAAAACAACAGAATGGGAAAGACTAGAGATCTCTTCAAGAAAATCAGAGATACCAAAGGAACATTTCATGCAAAGATGGGCTCAATAAAGGACAGAAATGGTATGGACCTAACAGAAGCAGAAGATATTAAGAAGAGATGGCAAGAATACACAGAAGAACTGTACAAAAAAGAGCTTCACGACCCAGATAATCACGATGGTGTGATCACTGACCTAGAGCCAGACATCCTGGAATGTGAAGTCAAGTAGGCCTTAGAAAGCATCACTACGAACAAAGCTAGTGGAGGTGATGGAATCCCAGTTGAGCTATTTCAAATCCTGAAAGATGATGCTGTGAAAGTGTTGCACTCAATATGTCAGCAAATTTGGAAAACTCAGCAGTGGCCACAGGACTGGAAAAGGGCAGTTTTCATTCCAATCCCAAAGAAAGGCAATGCCAAGGAATGCTCAAACTACTGCACAATTGCACTCATCTCACATGCTGGTAAAGTAATGCTCAAAATTCTCCAAGCCAGGCTTCAGCAATATGTGAACCGTGAACTTCCTGATGTTCAAGCTGGTTTTAGAAAAGGCAGAGGAACCAGAGATCAAATTGGCAACATCCCCTGGATCATGGAAAAAGCAAGAGAGTTCCAGAAAAACATCTATTTCTGCTTTATTGACTATGCCAAAGCCTTTGACTGTGTGGATCACAATAAACTGTGGAAAATTCTGAAAGAGATGGGAATACCAGACCACCTGATCTGCCTCTTGAGAAATTTGTATGCAGGTCAGGAAGCAACAGTTAGAACTGGACACGGAACAACAGACTGGTTCCAAATAGGAAAAGGAGTTCGTCAAGGCTGTACATTATCACCCTGTTTATTTAACTTCTATGCAGAGGACATCATGAGAAACCTGGACTGGATGAAACACAAGCTGGAATCAAGATTGTTGGGAGAAATATCAATAACTTCAGATATGCAGATGACACCATCCTTAAGGCAGAAAGTGAAGAAGAACTGAAAAGCCTCTTGATGAGGGTGAAAGTGGAGAGTGAGAAGGTTGGCTTGAAGCTCAACATTCAGAAAACGAAGATCATGGCATCCGGTCCCATCACTTCATGGGAAATAGATGGGGAAACAGTGGAAACAGCATCAGATTTTATTTTTCTGGGCTCCAAAATCACTGCAGATGGTAACTGCAGCCATGAAATTAAAAGACGCTTACTCCTTGGAAGGAAAGTTATGACCAACCTAGATAGCATATTCAAAAGCAGAGACATTACTTTGCCAACAAAGGTCTGTCTAGTCGAGGCTATGGTTTTTCCTGTGGTCATGTATGGATGTGAGAGTTGGACTGTGAAGAAGGCTGAGCCCCGAAGAATTGATGCTTTTGAACTGTGGTGTTGGAGAAGACTCTTGAGAGTCCCTTGGACTACAAGGAGATCCAACCAGTCCATTCTGAAGGAGATCAGCCCTGGGATTTCTTTGGAAGGAATGATGCTGAAGCTGAAACTCCAGTACTTTGGGCACCTCATGCGAAGAGTTGACTCATTGGAAAAGACTCTGATGCTGGGAGGGATTGGGAGCAAGAGGAGAAGGGGATGACAGAGGATGAGATGGCTGGATGGCATCACCGACTCGTTGGATGTGAGTCTGAGTGAACTCCGGGAGTTGGTGATGGACAGGGAGGCCTGGCGTGCTTGCGATTCATGGGGTTGCAAAGAGTCGGACACGACTGAGCGACTGATCTGATCTGAAGGTTGCTAGAACAGTAGCAGACCCAAGAAGATGCTCCATAAATGCTTCTTGTTGATAATAGGGTTTAATTTTTTTTTTTTTTCCTGTATCCTATGCCTTTTTAAAAGTCAAATAACCAGTCAAGGACCAGGTGCACGTAGAAAAGCATAAAAGTGAAATGTTGGTCGCTCAGTCATGTCAGACTCTTTGAGCTCATGGACTGTAGCCTGCCAGTCTCCTCTGTCCATGGAATTCTCCAGGCAGGAATACTGGAGTGGGTAGCCATTGCCATCTCCAGGGGATCTTCCCAACTCAGGGATCGAACCCAGGTCTCCCACATTGCAGGTGCATTCTTTATCATCTTGTTGCAGGGAGAAAGCCAATTCTAACTCCATGTTGGAAACTGTTTCTTTGACTTGCTTTTCACTGCTTTTATTATTATAATCATCCTTAGTGGCTTGCCTGGAGGACCCTGCCCCCTGCTTGACTGTAAACTAAAGTGCCTTTGTTCAGCTGGTGGAGAGAGAGTTTGTCCCTGCCCACCTGTGAACAGAAGAGATTAACACACCTCTTGTGAAGGTGGGCCATTCCCTTGGAGATGTTTGCAAGCCTGAAGACCCTTTTACTTTACTTCCCCACTGCATCTCCCTCTCTATTCTGCCTTTTGACTTTAGTCCTCATTACTTCTTTCTCTCTGATCTATAAATATAAGAAGCTGACATCCAGACCCCAATATGATGGTTATTTTGAAGCACTAGCCTGCCATCTTCTCAGTCTGCTGGCTCCCCGATTAAAGTCACTTCCTTGCCTCAATACCTTGTCTCTCAGATTCACTTTGCTGTGGTGCAGCGAGCAGAGTGAGCTTGGACTCAGTAACAATCTGAGCCATAGAAAAGTATGGTCTCAAGTAATTCATTGTAACTTCAGTGTCTTTCCCACCTGCACAGAGATTTTGCTTACTCAGCATTTTGGTCCAGAACCCAGGGATTTGCTGGGACATTTCCACCTGTGCTGGTGGTACTGGCCAAAGCAGATGATAAGCACGGACTTTCTTCTATTTTATGTAATTTTTCTTGTCCCCACTTGACCTCTTTGACACGTTGTAGTCTACTACTCTGAGTGGTAGCTCCATTAAGCTGCAGCTGGATTTGCATTCTGTGCCCTTGGGGAAGAAGTAGTAGGGACGAGAAGTGGTCATCCCCACCTGGAAAAACTGCCAACATGTTTGTGGTTTTCCTTATATTAGTCCAAGCTCTCATCATCACAGTCAAATGGAAGGAATAGAGACAGACTGTCAGAACAAGACCTAATTATTCAGTGGCTCAGATGGTAAAGCATCTCCCTGCAACGCAGGAGACCCGGGTTCATTCCCTGGGTCAGGAAGATTCCCTGGAGAAGGGAATGGCTATCCACTGCAGTATTCTTGCCTGGAGAATCCCACAGACAGAAGAGCTACTGTCCATGGGATTGCAAAGAGTCAGACATGACTGAGTAGACGAACACTTTCACCTTTCAGCAGTTTCTTTCTAACAAGACTTTTAATTTAATTTTTTGTTTGTTTCCCAAACGAGCCTGGCATTTCATCATTGTTACTCCCATTTTGCAGACCAGAAAATAAAGCTTATTCAGGCAGTGACCATACAGTTCCATTCCAGATCCTCTTGACATCAAAGACTGTGAGCGGGGTCTTCCCTGGTGGTTGAGTGGCTAAGAATCTGCCTATCAATGCAGGGAACACAGGTTCAATCCCTGGTCAGGGAAGATCCCACATGCCTCAGGGCAACTAAGTTCATGTTTTAGAGCCCATGAGCCACTGCTCCTGAAGGCTGCATGTTCTAGAACCCATGCTCTACAACAAGAGAAGCCGCCGTGTTGAGAAGTCTGTGCACCACAAAGAGTAGCCCCTGTTCCCCACAACTAGGGAACACCTGTGCACAGAAAAGAAGACCATCTCAGCCAAAAAGGACTGTGCACTTTTACCACCATGAATGCAGCTCTTCCTGTTTGCCCATTTCTAATCCCCTCTAACCTTCAGATCAATTCAGTTCAGTCACTCAGTCGTATCTGACTCTTTGTGACCCCATGGACCGCAGCACACAAGGCCTCCCTGTCCATCACCAACTCCCAGAGTTTACCCAAACTCATGTCCATTGAGTCAGTGATGCCATCTAACCATCTCATCCTCTGTTGTCCCCTTCTCCTCCCACCTTCAATCTTTCCCAGCATCAGGGTCCCCTCCATGAGTCAGCTCTTTGCATCAGGTGGCCAAAGTATTGGAATTTCAGCTTCAACATCAGTCCTTCCAATGAACACTCTGGATTGCTCTCCTTTAGGATGGACCTCTAACCTTAAAATAACTTAATTACAGGAATGAGATCACTAAGCATGCATGCTTGCGTGCTAAGTCACTTCAGTCCTGTCCGACTGACTCTTTGCGACCCCATGGACTGTTGTCTGCCAGGCTCATCTGTCCAGGAAATTCTCTGGGCAAGAATACTGCAATGGGTTGCTATGCCCTCCTCCAGGAGATCTTCCCCACCCTGGGATCAAACCCGCTTCTCTTAAGTCCCTTGCATTGGGAAGTGGGTTCTTTACCACTAGCACCATCTGTTTAACCTAACTCCTGACTATGCTCTTCTGAATGCATACCATGCCTTGTCTATCTAACCTGTGGATTCTTTTCCTAGATAAAAAGAAGAATGAAGGATTAAGTAATTAAAGAATGAGTACCTCTCTACCCCAACAGCCCCCTAAGGAATCTTGCAGGCAGATCACACAGGCAAGATAAGATCAGAAGAGAGAGATTGAGAGTCAGCCAATCTGCAAGCACTGAAGACTGATGCAGATCCCAGCCTCCTGCCTCAATGACTCACTGAGCTTCTTGCCCCCTTTTTTTCCTTTTAAAAAGTGTCCTGGCTGAGCAGAATCATGGAAGTTGGTCTCTAGGCATGAGTCCACCTCCTCCCCAGATGGCCGGCTTTTCTGATTAAAGTGCCTTTCCTTTCTACTGACACTTGCCTCTTGAGTTACTGGCTTTTGAGTGGCGAGCAGCCAAACCTGAGTTCAGTAACAGCCTCTTGTTGCTGCGATCCAAGCTCCAATGATGCCTCCTCCTTATCAGAATAAAAGCCGAAGTCCTCAAGGTGACATCCATGGCTGCTCATTGTCAGCATGACCCCCTCCCTAGAGCTTGCTTTACTGCTGTATCCCAAGTGCCTGCCATGTAGAAAACACTGAATAAACATTTGTCCAGTGAAGAGTAAATGAAGCAGAAGTCCCTTGCAGGAAGGTATGCTGAGATTAACATGATAAGGAATAGTTCTCAATGATTTTTCCCTCCTGATGTTCACATTTTGTATAATCTCTTCCCCTTGAGTGCAGGTGAGACTGTGACTTGCTTCGAACCATTAGAATATGGCAAGGGTGATGAAATGTATGTGATGGTGTGTACGTGATTATATACTAAGATTTTAGTGTTCATCTTGCTGGAGGTCCCTCTCTCTCTTTCTCATACCCTGTTGGCTTTGAATAGAAAATTGTTATGTGCTGAATCACCAGTGTTGAGAGGTTCTGATGCCAGGAACTGAAAGTGGCCTCTAGGAACTGAAGGCAACCCTGGTAATTAACTGGCTTCTAACCAGTCTCATAATCATAAGGAATCACAATAACCCAACAGAGGCAGTTCTTTGCTGACTGAAGCCCCAGCTGATACCCTGACTGCAGCATTATAAGCATCTTTATGAGCAGGGGATGCAGCTAAGTCATGCCCAGCTCACAGAGCTATACGACGAGAAATGTGTGTTGCTTTCAGCCACTAAATTTTTGATATAGTGTTTGCAGGAAGAGAAAACCAACACAAATCGACTGATCCTCATGGTCTATTATTCATCATATGAAGGATTCCAGGTCTGAGATAATGTATCCGTTAGCTTTCACTGTGGAACAAGCCATTGCAAGACCTCAGTGTCTCAAAACAACAGCATAGTTAGTTTATGACTCTGGGTTAACTTATGGGTTTCTTATGGTCTGGCCAATAGGATTCATTTCTGCTCAACTCTCCCATGCATCTTTGGGCAGCTGGCATTCAGTAATAATTTGATTTCTTACAATGAACCAGAACTTAAATAATTAATTCTTTCATTTATCCAAACCATTCTTTCTTATACATAATCTTTTTAATACATCTAGCACAGACATACATAAGCATGTACTTGTGTACACACACATACACGTTCTTATAGACCTCCGTCTTATTCTTTTAGTTTCTTCATGCTAGTCGAGTGGATCTTAAGTAAAAGAAGCCTTTCAAAACTTGCTATTCACGTCCAAACTTGCTCTGTGGGAGAGAAGGAAGCACTTGCAAAACAAAACATTCTGGAAGCCAGACTTCAGGGGTAAAGGTAAGGTGTCCACTGCCAGCCACCCTTTGTAACATCCAATGTAGATAAGCCAATGCTATGTCCCTTTTCATGGCAATATGAAGAAGAAAGAGACGAGATTTTAGTAGGGTCTTCCATTTTTTTTATTTTCTCTGGAAAAACTGAGATTTTGGTTTCCCACAAGACTTTTGTGAATGAAATAACCATTGGGATTAATAAATAAATGCTTTCAACACAGAGTTACTCTGTACCTCCTACATGCCCGGCACTGTGGTGGCATCCCAGGTACTGAGAGTAGGTGGAGGAAAGAAAAGATCTGCCCTTGTGATACTCACACTCTAGTGAACAGAGATCCATGTCTCACGAGTAAACACATAGATGCATAAGATACACACTCTTAGAGTGCAGTAAGTGTTATTTGGGCTTTCCTGGTGACTCAGACAGTAAAGAATCCATTTGCAAAGCAGGATACCCAGGTTCGATCCCAGGGGCAGGAAGATCCCCTGGAGAAGAAAATGGCAACCCCCTCCAGTATTCTTGCCCAGAGAATCCCATGGACAGTAGAGCCTGGTGGACTATAGTCCATAGGGTCACAAAAATTCAGACACAACTAAAACGACTTACCATCCATGCATGCACAGGTCTTATTTTGGACAGAAAGTAGGGTAAAGGGGTAGAGTGTTAAAAAAGGAGAGGCTGGTGTGGCTGGTTTTGGTAGGAGGCTCCTTCCATGTGTCTGGAACCTACCCAGAACCCGCATGTGAAGTAAGACAACCCAAGCAAGGAGACTGGGGGCTGTCACACAGGTGGGATCCACAGTGAGAAGAAAGGCAAGAGTGAAAGAGGTACAGCTAAGACATGTGGCTAAACAAAGTCCAAAGTCAAGGATTAAAGTTTGGGGGGTGATGCTGCTGCTGCTGCTGCTAAGTCGCTTCAGTCGTGCCCAACTCTGTGCGACCCCATAGACGGCAGCCCATCAGGCTCCCCGTCCCTGGGACAACACTGGAGTGGGTTGCCATTTCCTTCTCCAATGCATGAAAGTGAAAAGTGAAAGTGAAGTCGCTCAGATGTTCCTGACTCTCAGCGACCCCATGGACTGCAGCCTACCAGGCTCCTCTGCCCATGGGATTTTCCAGGCAAGAGTACTGGAGTGGGGTGCCATTGCCTTCTCCATGGGGTGGTGTGATGGGGGCCTGGGAAATAGAGGAATCTCAGCAGAGATTGTCAGTGCTGGCTTCCTACTGGAATCACTGGGGAACTTTAAAATATAATAATATTTGAGCTCCCAGCCCCAGTGAAGCTGATGCCATTCATCTCAAGTGGGGCCAGGGTATCAGCTTGTAATCAAAGCTCCCCTGGGGATCTTACTAGGCAGTCATGGGCAAGAAACATTGGGTGAAGGAACACCCCAAAGGTTTTTTCTTTCATGACACAACCCACATAAAATTTTGAATTCTCAGCTTTCTTCCCACAGTTTTTTTTTAAATTAATTTTTATTGAAGTAGAGTTGATTTACAATCTTGTGTTACTTTCTACTGTACAGCAAAGTGAATCAGCCTTGTTGCTGTTGGTCAGTCACTAAGTCATGTCCGACTCTTTGCGTCCCCTTGGGCTGCAGCATGCCACACTTCCCTGCCCTTCACCATCTCCCAGAGTTTGCTCAAATTCACGTCCATTGAGTTGGTGATGCCATCTAACCATCTCATGCTCTGCCACCCCTCATATATCCCCTCCCATTTGGAGTTTCTTCCCATTCAGGTTGACACAATGCATTAAGTCTAGAAAAATGGTATCGATGACCATATTCACAAAGCAGAAATAGAGATACAGATGTAGAGAACAAATATATGGATACCCAAGGGGAAAGAGGTGCTGGTGGGAGGAATTGGGAGATTGAGATTGACACAAATACACTATTGATAATATGTATAAAAGAGACAACTACTGAGAACTTACTGTATAGCATAGGAAACCCCACTTAACCCACATCCTTTTCTTAATTATCCTGTTATTGATCTTGTTTCCCTGACTCCGGCATTGACAGTCCTAGCCTCTGCTCTCAGTAAGTTTTACCCATCTACTGCAGGCAAGGGTCCCAGCTTTCATGCATAATGCAAGGTCACACTACAAGGAAGAATCACAACATGATGGAAAGAATACACAATCTAGTGTCACAGAGTAAGAATGCAACAAGGCGATGGAAAAGCCAGCAGGGGGATTCAAATGATGCAGTGCTATAGAGACAATTGGTACAGGGATGGCAAGGCTACCCATTTCAAAGAGCCTGAACTAGAGTAATTTATTCCAGTACAGTAGTTCTCAAAGTGCCATTCCCAGACCAGCAGCGTCAGCATCACCTGGGAGCTTGTTAGAATACAGATTTCATACCCTTTTAGATCTACCAAATTAGCATCTCTGTGTGGAAAAGGTAGGTTACAGGAATCTGTGTTTAGCCATCCTCCAGATAACTCTTGGGCAGACATAAGATTGAGAATCATTGTCCTAGTGGCTGTTCAAAATAATGGCCATGCAAAAAATTAAATTACGCATTGAGAAGGTGATGCATGCATGATACAGGTTAAACAGATTTCCACCAACATATATTCAGTCTATGGGCTCCCAAGGTGGCTCAGTGGTAAAGAATCTGCCTGCCAAGCAGGAGACATGGGTTTGATCCCTGGGTTGGGAAGATCCCCTGGAGAAAGAAAGAGCAACCCACTCCAGTATTCTTGCCTGGGAAATCTCATGGACAGAGGCACCTGACGGGCTACAGTCTATGAGGTTGCAAAGAGTCGACATAACTGAGCAACTAAACAACAATCTTCAGTCTACAATCCCATGGCAATGATAAAGATTCTCTCCTGTTTACTTGACCTATACTCAGTTCTTCTGTTAATTCATTCAGTCAGGAATTACTGAGCACTGACTTCACCCCAAGCATGCAGTAATTTCCCTCTCTTGGTGGGGAAGATGTGGACAAATCATGATAGCACAGGAGTGCAGGAGTCACTAGACCTTGACCATGTCTTTGAAAACCAGAGGAGGGAGGAGCTGCCTGGAACACCACATTTCCCAGACAAGGTCTGCTTGACCTGAATCTTGCAAGGGGGCAATCATTCCCCAAACTCAGAGTGGGGACTGGGAGCCCAGGCAACAAAGGGCAGAGACAGAACAGAACACTGCATCTCAAGGCATCCCTGGCCCCTCAAACGTCAAGTGTTGCCACCTTCAGAAATGGGATGGGGAGGCTAGAATTCTGGGATCTGGTGAACACAAGAAAATGTTTTTAATCAAGATTCTGCTGCAGTAGAATTTTGCAGAAGTGAAGTATAAACTTTTCTATCTGGGTTCACCCTCTTCTACCATTGGATCCTTCAGTAAAAACCTGTCAGCTCCTGAGATCAATATTTCTGTTTCTTCTCCCTAGCCTGTCTCCCAGTTTCTCTTATCACTGTGCTTCAAACAGGGCCTGTATCTTTCTCAGCTCATGCCTGTCAGTGCTTGCTAGAGAAGCATGAGTCTGTTATGGAAAGTGGGCCAAGGCCTCAGAGGTGCATTTCTTAGAGTGTGTGTGTGTGTTTATGTGTGTGTGTATGTGTGCATGTATGTGTATGTATTTATGTGTGTGTATGTATATGTGTGTGGGGGGTGGATGCACACACGTGCACAAATATGAAACAGAGAAGAGGCCCTGACAATTCCAGTTACTGTCATCATGGCAAATTTTAGGGTAAGAAAGTCACTTAAAAAGAATCTTTCTGCAGTAAGATAAAATATATATATATATATATATATATATATATATATATATACATTAAAGAATGTTTATGTATCTATAAATGAATCACTTTCCTGTACAGAAGAAATTAACATAACATTTTAAATCAATTATACCTCAATTTAAAAATTTTTAAATAAATATATAAAGGACCCTAGTGAGTTCAGTGATTTTTCCAAAGTCACACAACAATAATCAAGTGGGTAAACAGCGTGGAATAACACTAATTACTATGTTAGTATTAATAATAATAATAACAACTATGGTCTCTAATTTAACTGCATGTTAAAAAATCCTGGGAATCTTTTAAAAAATAGATTGTTAGGGCTCTTACACTGGTGGAATTAAAAGTGTTAAGAAAATCTGTGTTTTTTATGAAGAAGCTCTCTAGATATTCTAGGAAGCCAAGTCTGGGAGCCAGGATATGGGAGAGAAAGCAAAGAACTTGGAATGTGATATATTAGGATTATTTTCTTTCCAAGTTCTTAATTCATACTGGCAAAAGTCAACACTGAGATTTATTCTTCATAAAACTAATTTCAGGATTAACAGTTTCAGGTATGGCTGGATCCAGGGGCTTTCAATAAAGTCATTTGTGATCTCTCTTCATCTCTCAGCTCTGCTTCATTCTCAGCTCTATTCTTTTCCTACAGTGGCACAGACCATCACTAATGTCTCAGAGTTTGAGTTTTATCTTTTTAGTAACCCTAGCAGAACAAGAGCATCTCTTTCACAATTCCATTGAAACTATATGCATTAGGTCTTATGGCCTTGCCAGTCTGATGCCATATGCCCATCCCTAAATCAATCACTGTGTTGGTGAAATGCTCTAATGAGTCAGGCCTAAACCACATTCCCAAACCTGGATCCGAAGATTTGTGGAACATGATCTACAAACAAAGCAGGAAACATTATCAAAGAAAAAACTGAGGCTACTGGAGGAAGGAAGGTAAGACTCAAATCAACAAAATAACAAGATATTCACTACCCTTGTGTCCAAATTTGGGGGCCATAAATTCTAGAAATGGGACTGGATCTCAGGTTTCCTGAGTAGGATCTTTCATTACAACATCAGGAGGTGAAATGCTTAAATATCACTTTCTATCATCATCACATAAATGATGATAATCATCATTTCTATCATCAGCAGCTCTGAGTATCGTCCAAGTGATTGATTCCTGGCCACTTGAAATAGACTGGAGTACAAGCCTCAGAAACTTTCAGTTGTAGGTGTTGCTTCATCGCTTTGTTTGAAACAGATTGTTGGTTGTTTCCCACTATCCAATCTGTTCTACAATGCCATTTCTGCTGGACATATTTTCCAAACTCCCTTGCAGCTATGTGTAGTCATGTGCCAGTAAATTAGCCACTGCTAAACTAATTGGCTCCCCTGATCTCCTCCTTTTTAGATGGGGGGAGGGCAAAATGGAGAAGCTGATCTGAACCACAAGAGGAAGCTTCATGTTAAGGATATCACATCAACCTGCTCAATCTTTCTGCCACATGTACCCCTGGACTATTCTATGAGAGAGAAATGAAACTCCATTTTGTTAAGACACTTGAGCTTGGAGTTTCTCCACTATAGCAACTCAGCCTTCTCCACTATAGCAACTCAGCCTTCTCCTTACTAATAAGTCATCTTTGTAGTTCATCCAAATAATTTCCCTTTTCCTTTCAGCTTACTGATCTCCATTCCATCCTTCTCTGACTTTCTGATCTACTTACAATTTCTTTACCTTAACTCACAATATGTTCCTCAGGACCCTGGCACTGAAGGTTCATTTTCCATATGGGGATAATGACCAAAGTCATATAAACATTTGGTGTTAGACTGAGGAGCAAGACATAGATCCCCTGTCTCCTCTAGTTCTTGGAATTCAGAATTCACTTCTAAATAAGTTCCCCAAGACATGGCATTCCCAGACACAGATGTCACATCCTCATCAGGAATCCTCAAAACATAGATAAAATCTCTCCCTACTTAACACACAGGGAAGGCATGTACATCCCAAGGCAAAATCAGCTGATTTATCCAATGTTCTCTTTCAAGGCTTTTCCACACAGTGGTTCAGAGCGTGGAATACATCAGCTGGGTCTAAGGGATTTCATGAACAAAAAAAGAAGAGAGAGGAGAGGAGGGGAGGGGAGAGGGAAGGGAAGGGAGGAGAGAGGAGGGAAAGGTGAAGGGAGCAGAAGAAGAAAGGCTATTACAGATAACAGTCTAGAGAAAAATCTTTGTACATAAAGATATTTTCTTTTTCTGGATTACATTTAGAGAATTTTTTTTGAGGACATATATTGGAGAAGGAAATGGCAACCCACTCCAGTATTCTTGCCTGGAGAATCCCAGGGATGGGGGAGCCTGGTGGGCTGCAGTCTATGGGGTCTCACAGAGTCAGACACGACTGAAGCAACTTAGCAGCAGCAGCAGCAGCATGTAGGTATATACATATGTATGTGTTTGTTAGATCATAAAGAAGGCTGAGGGCTTAAGAATTGATGCTTTTGAGCTGTGGTGCTGGAGAAGACTCTTGGGAGTCCCTTTTACTGCAAGGAGATCCAACCAGTCCATCCTAAAGAAAATCAATCCTGAAGATTCACTGGAAGGACTCATGCTGAAGCTGAAGCTCCAATATTTTGGCCACCTGATGTGAAGAGCTGATCATTGGAAAAGACCCTGATGCTAAGAAAGATTGAGGGCAGGAAGAGAAGGGAACAACAAAGGATAAAATAGTTGGATGGCATCACTGACTCAATGGACATCTCTGGGAGATGGTGAAGGACAGGGAAGTCTGGCATGCTGTAGTACATGGGGTTGCAAAGAGCCTGACAGGACTGAGCAACTGAACACAACTATATATACACACTTTTAACTTTACTTTCTTAAAGCAAAATATTAATTTCTATTGCCTTTTAACATATTATATAAAATATATTTTGTGTCCAACTCTGTGCGACCCCATAGACGGTAGCCTACCAGGCTCCCCTGTCCCTGGGATTCTCCAGGCAAGAACACTGGAGTGGGTTGCCATTTCCTTCTCCAATGCATGAAAGTGAAGAGTGAAAGTGAAGTTGCTCAGTCGTGTCCAACTCTTAGCGACCCCATGGACTGCAGCTTACCAGGCTCCTCCGCCCATGGGATTTTCCAGGCAAGAGTACTGGAGTGGGGTGCCATTGCCTTCTCCGAGTATCCATGAACAATGTGTCTATGTATATGTGTGTGTGTATGTGTACACACACACACATAAATACATACATATAGGTAAGTCATAAAGCTGACTAATTGGATATCTTTTTATTCTGTTGAGAAAGAACCTTTGTCTCCCATGTTCATTACAGTTTATGTTCCCTGTCCTAATGACGATGATGATTGTAAAACCCATGATAACTATAACAAATTAGATGGATTGAGAGCTTACTGACATATATTAGGTTTGATGTTAAGTTCTTTTTAGACACAACCAAGGAGGTACAATTATTAATTCCAGTTTAAAAATCTAGAGAGTCGAAATAAATAGAAGTTGAGTAACTTACTGAACTGGCAAGAATAGAGCCAGAATAGTGCCCCATGTCTGAGGCGAAAGCCCTACTATGGGAAACAAAGAATAAAAGCTATAAAAAGTCTTGGCCAGGTTTTTTCCACACAGACAACTTTGCAGACACCTCTCTGGCGACTTAGATGGTAAATAATCTGTCTGCAATGCAGGATACCTGGGTTCAGTCCCTGGGTCAGGAAGATCCCCTGGAGAAGGAAATGGCTACCCACTCCAGTATATTCTTGCCTGGAGAACTCTGTGAACAGAGGAGCCTGGAGGGCTCCAGTCCATAGGTTCATGACTAACACGTTCATTTACTTTTTTCAGGGCCACTGTGGAGATGCTTCATTGGCATTCTTTTATGAAGCCAATACTTCCTCTGCCAGAGGGCACTCCTTAGGTTATTAAGGGGGTAATATATCTTCTTCCACATTGGGGTACCCACTGTTTGTATGCCCTGGGCTAAGCTACTTTCTTGGTTATCCCTTTTCCTACTGTTTTTTATCAGTTAAAGTACTGGAAGCCTATAACCCAGTAGTTCTCAATTTTCAGCTGTTTCTTGCATATCCCCAGTATGATTTAGCCTAACTATGCAGTATCTGTTCTGTAATATTAATATTACATTAATTAAATTAACTATGTAATATAAATGTTAATATAACATGAATGCCACTTATTGAATGCTCATCAAGCTTACCACATATTAACTCACTTCATATTCACTACAATCCCATATGAAAAGTACTGCCCATCCCTATTTCTAATATGAAGAAGCTAGAGGCACAGAGTTTAAGTCACTTGTCACAAGTCATAGGGCTGATACATGGTAAAGCCTTGTCCTTGGTTGTTAAACCCAATTATGATAATCTACTCCATTTGTCCTAAAGTGCGTAACTTTTTTTTTCATTTTTAGTTATCTATCTCCCTCAATCTCACACTAAACCCAAGATTCATGAACCACTGGTTTGATAGGTTGGTTATATATTTTTTCTAAGACACATTAAAATAAATGCATAATTATGACAATAAAAATTACCTCCATAAAGTCAGTTCATCCACCTGCAGAAGTGTGAGTGCCCACTTTAGAAAATTCTGTTGAGCGGAGAGAGACCTCAACTTTACCTTAACATCCCACAGTGAGGCCCTGAATTTTCTATCTGCTGGGCGAGTGAATATGGGGGCCTCTTCACCTTCCTGTACTTGAGACTCCCTGAAGATTTTCTTCTATAAAACGGGAATTGGATCACTTACCTCTGTGAGTGGGGACTAGGAGTGATAATATTTTTATGAGAAACATGAAAACAGCCAATACCATGCCTAGCACATAGTGATTAAGAAAAAAAATTTAGTGTGTATAGTGTGTGTTCTGTGCCCAGAACTAAGGAAGGCATGCTGCTAAGTCGTTTCAGTCATATCTGACTCTGTGTGACCCCAGAGACGGCTGCCCACCAGGCTACCCCGTCCGTCCCTGGGATTCTCCAGGCAAGAACACTGGAGTGGGTTGCCATTTCCTTCTCCAATGCATGAAATTGAAAAGTGAAAGTGAAGTCGCTCAGTCGTGTCTGACTCCTAGCAACCCCATGGACTGCAGCCTACCAGGCTTCTCCATCCATGGGATTTTCCAGGCAAGAGTACTGGAGTGGGTTGCCATTGCCTTCTCCTAAGGAAGGCATATAAATGCCTTTTACTTTGTTTTCATGTGGACCGTTTTTAAAGTCTTTATTGAATTTGTTACAATATTGCTTCTGTTTTATGTTTTGGCTTGTGGGATCTTAGCCCCCTGACTGGGGATTGAACTTGCACCCCTCAATTGGAACACAAATTCCAGGAAAGCCCCATGCCTTTTGAATACACACACACACACACACACACACACACAAGTATTCACATCCTCATTCTCATAACAGACGTTCAAGATACACACTGCATTTTAAAAACAGAAAAATAGAATCTAAGAAGCTAAGAAACTCGTCTATAGTGACACAGCCAGCGAGTAAGGTAGTCAGGACTTGAGTCTGAGTCTGCTTGTATACAGAGTCTGTATTCTTTATTATTTCCAAATTACATTCTGTTCGTCTTTTAGATATTTTTTTTAAACAGCACAAATGAGCATAATTGAGCTGTGTTCCAGACACCAAACTAGGCACTGAACAGAAAATAATAAGATATGTACTTTGCCACTGGGGAGTGCAAAATTTGATGTCTGAGACAGAAGGATAATCAAATAAGCACAGTGTCGAGTGGTAAATCCTGTAAATGAGATTTTCACAGGATGTTTTGGGGCCCAGAGGTAATAGCTGGGCTATTGGAATTCAACAGAGACAGGAGCTGGAAAACACCACTTGGGGTTTTAGCTGTTTGTTTCCTAGACTGGACATCAGATGGTCTTTACTAGGGTGGGGAGCAGGGCCAATTAGGGGTCTCTTTTGGCCGGTGGAGGCTGGATCCCGTGCAGGTGACAGACACTGGAATCCCCAGCTCTGCTCCTGTTTAGCATCTAACTGAGGAGGATCCATTTAGCAAACAGTATGATACTGATCACCTGCCCGTGGAGAAGCAACTTCTTCCAGCGAACAGAACATTGCAGTCCTTCTGGCCCCCACATTCACTGCTGGCCTCCATGTGCCTGGCCCTGTGCTGGACCCTGGGGTCTCAGATGCTCTGGGAGCTTGTAGGAAAATGTAGCACAGCCAACCCTGAAAAACCGCAGTGTCACCTGGGGTCAGAATGTCAGTGTCCTGAGAGCCACACTGTGGAGTAAGGTGGGGGGAAGGGGTGCATATCTTCCAGATAACGGGAGCTCTCAAAGGCTATTTTTTAAAAAAGCTTTCTTGATGTGGACCATTTTTAAAGTCTTTATTGAATTTGTTACAATATTGCTTCTGTTTTATGTTTCGTTTTGTTTTTTTCTTTGATATTTTGACCATGAGGCATGCAGGATCTTGGCTCCCAACCAGGTATCAAACCTGTACCCCCTGCATTGGAAGAGAAAGTTTTTTTTTTTAATAATTTTATTTATTTATTTTTGGCTGTGCTTGGTCTTCGATGATGCAAGGGCATTTCTCTAGTTACAGCAAGAAGGGGCTACTCTGTAGCTGCCATACATCAGCTTTTCACTGCAGAGGCTCCCCCTGTTGCAGAGCACGGGCTCTAGGCCACTCGGGTTTCCATAGTTGCAGCTCCTGGGCTCTAGAGCACAAGCTCAACAGTTGTGGAAAACAGGCTTAGTTGCTCCAGATCAGGGATCAAACCCATGTATCCTGCATTGGCCAGTGGATTCTTTACCACTGAGCCACCAGGGAAGCCCTGAAGGCTTGGCCAGTGGATTCTTTACCACTGAGCCACCAGGGAAGCCCCGAAGGCAAAGTCTTAACCACTGGACCACCAGGGAAGTTCCCTGAAAGGCCATTAAATAGAAAGAGGCAGCATCTCTATGCTTTACAAAGACCATTCTGGGAGAATTTTGGGAAATGGAGACACATGGTTGGAAGCCCAGGGGTCAGGGAACTCAGACCTGGAAAATTCACCTGTTTCAATGTACTTTCAAAAAACAGCAAAGTTGGCAAGAGACCAGATTCACATTTTCTTTACTCTGAGAAAGAAGTAGAAGTTGAAAAATATAGCTAGAAAAAGTCAGGTATTTTTCCAGTTGCAAGTGGTGGAAAGCCAATCCAAATGGACTGCAGCCAAAAGACAGTTCTTAAAATGTGCAGGAATAAGGGATTCCCTGGTGATCCAGCAGTTATGACTCCATGCTTCCAGTGAAAGGAATGCAGGTTCAATCCCAGGTCAGGGAACTAAGATCCCACATAGCTTGGGTATGTGTCCCCCACCCCCTAAAAAATTTAAATTAAAAAAAAATTTTTTTTAATGTGCAGGAATGATTGAGCCTTGGGCAAAGCTTTATCCAAAGGCTCAGACAATGTCTCTAGGAATCTAACTGTCAGCACTGTTTTCCTCTGCACTGGACCTATTTCAGGCAAACTTTTTCCTCAGGTTGACAAGATGGTCAAAAAGAAAGACCTCCACCTTTTTTTTTCCTTTTTCTGAGCCCCCAGCAGATTTTGGAATTCTGCTTTCTAGTGCCTCAAAGATAGCTTTCTTTGGTGTAATCGACCCACCTAAGCCAAATAAATATTCTGGGAGAATGGGTAAAAAGTAGTTACAAAAGGAAAATGAGGGTAGTGATTTTTTATTTTGGATTTTTTGCTTTGCTTTGTTTGTTTTACTTAAAAGAAAAATGGGTCCTAAGTGATCAAAATCAATAGATGTAGCCCTGTAATAATGCCCATATTCTATAGATAAGATGGCTCTTAGTCAGTGATTCTCAACAAACTGCAATCTTTCCCATCCCCAGAGGACATAAAGCAATGTCTGAAGACAATTTTGGTTATCACAGTCTAGGAAGGGAGTGGTGTCACTAGCATTCAGAGAGTAGAGACCAAGGATGCTGCTAAACATTCAGTGATGTATTGGGCAGTCCCCTGCAACAAAGCGTTATCCGGCTCAGAGGAGTAATAAGATGTTAAGTAAAAATAACACGCCATGAGATAGCCACCATTGCAAAGGGAGAAAGAGGAACTTTACACTGAACAAACCTGGCAGACCCAGCCTTCACCACATGATCAAAGTTAACATCACCAGTAGGGAGATGAGTAGACGTCATGTGCCTCTGAATACGATGCACTGAAGAGAACACAATGGCCCCTGGATGGCATTTCTGCCAAAAGTACAGTGCCTGAGTCTACCATGAAGAAAACATCAAACAAACCCAAGTTCAAGGACATTCTAGGTGGTAATGGACAAGTACTCTTCAAAAATGTCAATGACATGAAATGCAAAGAAAAACTGAGAAATGATTCTTGGTAAAGGAGACTGGATTAATGTACAATCAAGGATTTTCTTATTGTAAAAACATCTGGGGATAATTGATGGAATCTGATGACTAAGGTTTGTACAATTTTGTTGCATCAGTGTTAATTTCCTCATTTTGTAAAATATTAAGCAATAAATAAGGAGGGGAAAAGTAAATTGAATATATATATGTAAGTTGAATATATATATTACATATATATAAGTTGCAGACTATATAAAAGTAAGTTATATATCTATATATATAAAATATAAAATATATATATATATATATATATATATTGACTTCCCTGGTGGCTCAGATGGTAAAGCGTCTGTCTACAATGTGGGAGACCTGGGTTGGGAAGTTCCCTGGAGAAGGAAATGGCAACCCACTCCAGTACTCTTGTCTAGAAAATCCCATGGACAGAGGAGCCTGGTGTCCATGGGGTCGCAAAGAGTCAGACACAACTGAGAGACTTCACTTCACTTCATTTCATATGTATATATATATATATTCTGCAACTTACTTTTTCTCCTCCTTAATTATTGTTTGGGGCTTCCCAGGTGGCACAATGGTAAAGATTCTGCCTGCCACTTGCAGGAGATACAAGAGATACAAGTTAGATCCCCGGGTCAGGAAGATCCCCTGGAGGGGAGCATGGCAACCCACTCCAGTATTCTTGCCTGGAGAATCCCATGGACAGAGGAGCCTGGCGGGCCTTCAGTCCACAGGGTTGTACAGAGTGGAACATGACTAAAGTAACTTAGCAAGCATGCACGTATAGAGATAAATTTTCTAAGCACAAAGTAAAGGCAAGAAGCATTAAAAACAAAATCATCCAACCCAAAATATCAACAGTGCTGAGACTGAAAAGCCCTGAGATAAGTGACAAGTGATAAGCCTTGGCATGTAGAGAGCTCCCCAGCAGGAAAGGTAACCAAACAGAAAACTGTTTGGCTGTTCATCCAGTGATGCTGTATTAAAAAAGTAAGGTCTGATGGTCAGACTACACCAGAATGTCTCATCTCTTAGTTCCTTTTTGGCATGGCATACAGGCTGCAGGGATCCTTCAAGTGGCAGATAACATAGAATTCCTATTGAACTACCCTTAATTTTCCCCTCTCTCCCCCACTAAAGAAAGCATAGCCTAGGGACTTCCCTGGTGGTCCAGTGGTAAAGTATTCACCTTGCAATGCAGAGGATGCGGGTTAGATCCCTGGTTGGGGAACTAAGATCCCATGTGCCAGCTAGTAACTAAACCCACAGGCCACAACTAGAGAGTCCGTGAACCACATTGAAAGCTCCCCCCTCCGCCACCTCCATAAGGCAATGAAGATTCTGTGTGCTTCACTGAAGACCCAACACAGCCAGATAAATTAAAAAAAAATTTTTTTAAAGACAGTGTAGCCTATGCCTATTTGGACTGCACTTTATCCTCTGCTCTTCCTTATATACAGATATAGATTGGTTCTTCCTCACAAAGGAAGCATCTTCCCAACCAGACTTGGGAATCACTGACATTCTTATTATAAGATGCCTCTAGTCCTGACATATAATTATTTGAGGCATTGAAGCCTTCAAAAACGAAAGCAGTCCTGGGGGAACAAGCTTAACAAGGGGAGACTGTAGGACTTATTTATGCATATATTCCTTCATCAAAAAACTTACCAAGCACTATTCTAGGTGCTGAGAAAGAAAAATAGGAAATAAGATATATATTTACCCAGCTGTCATGAATATCCAGGTTTGATAGGAGAAGAACATAAACAAATAGAACAGAAATTATAAAATAGGATGACGAGTATTTTGATCAAGTTATATAGAATATGTTCCAGAAGCGCAGAGCAGGGTCATCTGAGCCAAACTTGGGTTCAGGGAAGGCTTTCAGGGAGGTGACATTTAAGTGAAGGATATGAAAGAGGCTTCCAGTGAGAGCACGGGAGAAGGGCCAGGCAGAGGAAGCAGCATGAGAAAGGGCTCGGAGGTGAAAAAGATCCCAGCAGTAAGCGTTTGCCAGCTTGAAAATCTATACCACCAAGCACAGGCTGGGCAGGACAAGGTGCTGGATTTGATGGTTCTCTGGGTGAATTGTCCAGGAATTCAGTTTGGGGCCTGACCCATCTGTCTTGACATTTCCATCTCTCCAGAAGTGAATCATTTCCCACTCACTTCTGGGGTGACATTTTCCCTCCCAAACCACGAACTGTAAAATGAAATGTCTCAAGCAACCCTGCTCTCTGAAAGGAAGACAGCGTGTTCTGAGCCTGGGCTGGAAGACATGTGTGTGTTTCTGTCTTCTTCCAGGAGAGCTGGACGGAACCCAGACACAGCAACTGCCAGAGACATTTGGGAGGAAATAAGACGGTGTGAAAGATGCTGGGTTTTCGTATAGGATAGGCTTACAGCTCTGATGCCTTGGGTATGAGAACATTCAGAAGGCTAGTGAGGAATTAGAATGCTAATAAGTGAGAATCCTACATATTTCAGAAATTTAATATGGCAAACACGACCTTTGATGATCCAACTTTTCTTTGCTTCTTCTTCCTGCTGTCATGTCACTTTCACTGCCCCCAGACACACTGAAATCCTTTTACTTCCTTCAAGCCACCATACTGTCTCTTGATCCCAAGCCTTTTTTTTTTTTTTTTTTTTTGTGGTTCCTTTGAACCAGATGTTAAGCTAGGTCCAATAAACAAAAGGCATTTCAGGTAAGTAAATGCACAAGCCTTGTTCTCCCTGTGCAAAGAATAACAGAACAGTCTTCCTCTGTGTGACTTTACCAAACCAGTCTCCTCACTCAAATGGCCTTTTCTGTACCAGCCTACCTTTCAAAAGGAGATTATATTTCATATGTTCATCCATAGTATAATTATTTATCCTGAAAGAAAGTGAAACTGTTGGTCACTCAGTTATGTCCGAGTCTTTGCAACCCCATGGACTATAGCCTACCAGGCTCCTCTGTCCATGGGATTCTCCAGGCAAGAATACTGGAGTGGATTGCCATTTCCTTCTCTGGAGGATATTCCTGACCCAGGGATCGAACCCAGGTCTCTTGCATTGCAGGCAGATTCTTTGCCATCTGAGCCATCAGGGAAGCCAGTGGCTTATTTATCCTAGCACCATCTTTATTATATAGCACAATAATGTCTTTTAAGTTTTCCATCTATCCTTCCAGATTATACATTCCACAGGGACAAGATTACGTGTAACTTCCTAACTAGATATAGCTGACAAGAAATAAAGTATCTTATATACATTTTCAATAAATATTTGATGAATAAGTAAGCAACTGAGTGAAGATGTGGAGGGAAAATTTAGAGCTAATAAAAAGCACATCCTCTCTTTCTGACTTACTTAACTCTGTATGACAGACTCCAGGTCCATCTATGTCACTACAAATCGCCCAATTTCATTCTTTTTCATGGCTGAGTAATATTTCATTGTATATATGTATCACATCATCTATATTCACTCATTTGTCATTGGACATTTAGGTTGTTTCCAAGTCCTGGCTATTGTAAAGAGTGCCGCAGTGAACACTGGAGTACATGTGTCATTTTGAGTTATGGTTTTCTCAGGATACATGCCCAGTAGTGGAATTGTTTGGTCATATGAATACAACCTCCAAAATCACTGCAGGTGGTGACTGCAGGCATGAAATTAAAATACGCTTACTCCTTGAAGAAAAGCTATGACCAACCTAGAAGGCATATTAAAAAGCCAAAGAACTGATGCTTTTGAACTGTGGTGGTGGAGAAGACTTTTTAGAGTCACTAGGACTCTAAAGAGATCCAAGAAATCCAACCAGTCAATCCTAAAGGAAATCAGTCCTGAATATTCATTGGAAGGGACTGATGCTGAAGTCAGAAACTCCAATACTTTGGTCGCCTGATGCAAAGAACTGATTCGTTTTAAAAGACCCTGAACTTGGGAAAGATTGAAGGAGGGAGGATAAGGAGATGGCAGATGATGAGATAGTTGGATGGCATCACTGACACAACAGACATGAGTTTGAGCAGGCTCCGGTAGTTGGTAATGGACAGGGAAGCCTGGTGTGCTGCAGTGCATGGGGTCACAAAGAGTGGAACATGAATGAGTGACTGAACTGAACTGATGAATGCAGAGTTCCAAAGAATAGCAAGAAGAGATAAAAAAGCTATCTTAAGTGAATACTGCAAAGAAATAGAGGAAAACAATAGACTGGGAAATATGAGAGATCTCTTCAAGAAAATTAGAGATACCAAGGGAACATTTCATGCAAAGATGAGCACAATAAAGGACAGAAACAGCAAGAACCTAACAGAAGCAAAAGAGATTAAAAAGAGGTGGCAGGAATACAAAGAAGAACTGTACAAAAAAGGTCTTAATGACCCAGATAACCGTGATAGTACGGTCACTCACCTAGAGCCAGACGTCCTGGATTGTAAAGTGAAATTGGACTTAGGAAGCAATTACAACGAACAAAGCTAGTGGAGGTGATGGAATTCCAGCTGAGCTATTTCAAATCCTAAAAGATGATGCTGTGAAAGTGCTGCACTCAGTATGCCAGCAAATCTAGAAAACTCAGCAGTGGCCACAAGACTGGAAAAGTTTAGTTTTCATTCCAATCCCAAAGAAGGGTAATGCACAAGAATGTTCAAACTACTACAAAATTGCACTCATTTCACATGCCAGCAAGGTCATGCTCAAAGTCCTTCAAGCCAGGCAGTTCAACAGTTTGTGAACTGAAAACTGCCAGATATTCAAGCTGGTTTAGAAAAGGTAGAAGAACAAATGATCAAATGGCCAACATCCATTGGATCATAGAAAAAGCAAGAGAATTCCAGAAAAACATCTACTTCTGCTTCATGGACTACTCGAAAGCCTTTGACTGTGTGGATCACAATAAAGTGTGGAAAATTCTTCAAGAGATGGGAATACCAGACCACCTGACCTGCCTCCTGAGAAATCTGTATGCAGGTCAAGAAGCAACAGTTAGAACCGGACATGGAAAAACAAACTGGTTCCAAACTGGGAAAGGAGTATGTCAAGGCTGTCACCCTGTTTATTTAAATTACATGCAGAGTACGTTATGCAAAATGCTGGGCTGGATGAATCACAAGCTGGGTGAATCAAGTTTGTTGAGAGAAATATCAATAACCTCAGATATGCAGATGACACCAGCCTAAAGGCAGAAAGTGAAAAGGAACTAAAAAGGCTCTTGATGAAAGTGAAAGAAGAGAGTGAAAAGGAAGGCTTAAACCTCAACATTCAAAAATCAAGATCATGGCATCCGGTCCCATCACTTCATGGCAAACAGATGGAGAAACAATGGAAATATTGAGAAAAAGGCTATTACAGAAGAAGGTGTCTGATCAAACACAGTGTCAGGTAAGTTAATTTTTGTCAGTTCAGCCTCAGACTCCTTCCTTGTATCTCTGTAAACTTCCAAAACTTCCAGAATAAGTCCATCTCCTGTTTCCTCCCTGGTGTTCTTTGCTGCATCTTTTTCAGATATAGACAAGTCAGTAGAAACAGTGTCAGCAATTACTGCCTTGAGTTTAGTTCCTACAGATTCTATGAGAGAAGCTTCCACGTCAGATAAGGAAATCACAATGTGATCAGCAGTAGTTCTACCATCCAGTATGTTTGTCTAATCTAGGGGTATACTTATATCTTCTGGATAGTCTACAACATTGCCTGATGATGAAGAAATTTCCTGTTTCTTGGGCTCCAAAATCACTGCAGATGGTAATTGCAGCCATGAAATTAAAAGAGGCTTGCTCCTTGGAAGAAAAGCTATGACAAACCTAGACAGCAGAGACATCATTTTGCCAACAAGGTCCATATAGTCAAAGCTTTGGTTTTTCCAGTAGTCATGTATACTACTGGATGTGAGAGATGGACCATAAAGAAGGCTGAGTTCAAAGAATTAAGGCTTTCAAACTGTGGTGCTGGAGAAGACTCTTGAGAGTTCCTTGGACAGCAAGGAGATCAAACCAGTCAATCTTAAAAGAAATGAACCCCAAATATTCATTGGAAGGACTGATGCTGAAGTTCCAATACTTTGGCAACCTGAGTTGAAGGGCTGACTCATTGGAAAAAAAACCCTGATGCTGGGAAAGATTGAAGACAAAAGGAGAAGGGGGCATCTGAGATGGTTGGATAGCACAATCAGACTCAGTGGGCATGAATTTGAACAAATTCTGGGAGATAGTGGAGGACAGGGGAGTCTAGTGTGTCCATGGGGTCACAAAGAGTTGGACAGGACTTAGGGACTGAACAAAAACAAGCAATGTGCTAAGTGCTATACCAACATCACCTCAATTAATCCTCATCACAATCTTACAAACATGGGAATATTGTCATTACATTTTCTAAATATTGAAGCAAATTTTCAGATTAAAAAATGACACTTGAATAAAGGGTCCAGTGGTTATATGTTAGGGTGTTCTTAGGTAGTGTGCCTTACTGATTTAGTGAACAGAAGGAAGAGGGGATAATTGGAAAGTAGGGGGACTTTCTGGTTGAAGTCTTTTACCCCAAGATAAGAAGTCTGGATCCAATTCCATCAGGAATTAGGGGTCTTTCTAAGGTAAGGAAACATAACCAAATTTGTCTATTTTTCTTGTTACCTTCCAGTGTGAAGATGGATGTGAAGCGGGGAGAGATAAAGTTAGCATAAAGAAATTAGAACGTTTGGAAGAGAGAAGATCGATTTTTTTTCCAAAATAGTGGTAGTAGAGACACAGAGTAGAGTAGGGATTTCTGTTCAATACATGGTTGGATAAACAAGAAAATGAGCTCCCTAAGACAGAAAAATAAACATGCTCAGCCTCTAAGAGTCAGACTTTAGCACACAGCATGGAGAAGTACACCCAGGTCTAGTTACCCCTCTTTGTGAAAGGCAGAGCCAATCTGTCACACATCCAGAGGAGTCTGCCAGCCTTGTTATTCCAACTCAGTGAGAGAAGCCTTCCACCCGCTTGCTCAAGGCACACTCCCTCCCCTGCCTTCTTCCCACACTCAATTAGTCATAGCGTCCAGCCTCTTCTATCTCTACTGAAGTCTCCTAAATCCCCCTGCTCATCGCCATTTCTATGCCCCTGCCATGGGCAGACAGGATCACCTCCTGCCCAGATGGAGGGCCTCTTGCATCTTCTCTTGATGGACTTGAAATTAACATCTTTCAAGAGTTTCTGAATGTTCTTACCCTAGATCCATAAGATAATACACAAGGGCCTGCATGATCTCTGCGTTTAACTCTGCCTTACCTCTCCAGCTACTTTTGATTTTATATATTTTGGTAGAATTTCAAATTTACAGAAAAGTTGTATGAACTCCCATGTTCTCACTCAGAGCAATTATTTCCATTTTGTCCTATTTGAATTACATTTTCTCTAGATCGGTAGAAGATAGCTAGCTATCTAGACAGGTGTTAGATAAATAAATATCTATAGAACTATTTCTGTTCTGAGAAATGATGTGCTTTTCCAGGATCTCTCAGAATGAAAACATTCTCTTACAGGGCCAGTTATCAAAATCAAAAATATGTTGATGTTTGGCAGAAACCAACACAATTCTGTAAAGCAATTATCCTTCAATTAAAAACTAAATAAATTTTTAAAATATTAACACTGATCCAACAGTATTATCTAATCCTCAGCCATATTCCAAACTTGTCAGTTCCCCCAATATGCCCTGTTAAGCTAATTTTTAATCTAGGATCTAATCCAGAATCATGCACGGGATCCAGTTGTCAGGCCTTTTTTTCATCTCCTTTAATCAAGGACAGTTCCATGCCTTTGTGTGCTTGATCTTGACATTTTTGAAGAGCGCAGGCCATTCTATTTTGTAGACTGTCTCTGATTTTGAGTTTGCCCCATGTTTCCTCATGACGGGATCTGGGTTAAGAATTTTGCCAAAATTCCACGGAAGTGTTGCTGTGTTTCTGTCAGCACATCATCTCAGCAGGAGGCCCATGATTTCAGGTTGCCCATAATCTGCAATGCTAACTTGGATCGACTGGTTAAAATGGTATCACTAAGTTTATCTATAAAGTTTCTGTTTTCCCATTTTTTTTTCTTTATTTAATAAGCATCTTATGAGAAAGTATATAAATATCTCATGTCTCAGAAACGTTTACCCACAAATTTTGTAATTCATTGATACCCTTCCAAATCCATCATCCCTTCTGTATTTATCATCTGTACTTTTCTGTAAGGAGGAACTGTCCTTTGTTCTAGTGTTTATGTAGATATTTATTCATCAGCTTATGACAGAGTTGACTTACTGATTTGTATTTCATTGGATGGATTAGGATCTGTTCTATAATGATTTATTTTGATGATCAAATTGTCCCTTATTTGCTCAAGGGTAGCCATTTATTTATTTACTTATTTATCTATTCATTCATTTATTTTACTGAGATATAGTTGATTTACAGTGTTGTCTTAGTTTTATACCTATACAGCACAGTGATTCAGTTATATGTAACATATATGTATATTCTTTCTCAGATTCTTTTCCCTTATAGGCTATTACAAAATATTTAGTACAGTTCCTTGTGCTATATAGTAGGTCCTTGTTGTTTATCTACTTTATGTACATATATATATATTTATATAGACTATATGTTGTAGTATATGTTAACATATGTGTGTATGTTAATCCTAAACTCCTAATTGATCCCTCCCCTTTGGTAACATTCCTGGGCATATATGTAGAAAAAGCTGTAATTTGAAAAGATACATGCACCCCAATGTTCATAACAGCACCACTTAAAATAGCTAAGACATAGAAGCGACCTAAATGTTCATTGACAGATGAAAAGGATAAACAAGATGTGGTACATATATATATGATGGAATATTTCTCAGCCATAAAAATGAATGAAATAATGCCATTTGCACCAACATGAATGAACCTAGAGATTATTATACTAAGTGAAGTAAGCCAGACAGAGAAAAATAAATGTCATATGATATCACTTATATCAGTCAGTTCAGTTCAGTCGCTCAGTCGTATCCAACTCCTTGTGACCCCAAGGACTGCAGCACACCAGGCTTCCCTGTCCATCACTAAGTCACAGAGCTTGTTCAAACTCATGTCTATGGAGTTGGTGATGCCATCCAACCATTTCATCCTCTGTTGTCCCTTTCTACTCCCGCCTTCAATCTTTCCCAGAATCAGGGTCTTTTCCAGTGAGTCAGTTCTCTACATCAGATGGCCAAAGTATTGGAGTTTCAGCTTCAGCATCAGTCCTTCCAATAAATATTCAGGACTGATTTCTTAAATGAACCTATTTACAAAACAGAAATAAACTAACAGATGTAGGAGATGGCACCTTAGATTTGTTCCTTGACCTTTCAATATGTCCTTAGCTTTCTGAGCAACTTATCACTTATAAGGCACAAGATGTCCCAGCTTAGCCAACACTAAACTTCTCTCTAAGATAATCTCTTACCCGGTCATGCTGGGCGTTTTCCCCATTTCTTTAAGCAGTACAAGCTCTTCTTTTTGCTGTAGGGCTTTTTGCATGCTTGTCCAGCTATCTACATAGCTTTCCTTCCCATACATCTTTCAGATACATAGTAAGAGTATGATAAATGGAATTGACTAAATAAAAATGTGAAATAGGCAAATTTCTTTTTGAGTTTAGAAGACAAAAATATGGACACATGAGCAGCAATTACAGCATCAGGATTCTACTCTGTGCAACAGGGAACTTGGGAATGTATTCAAGCAGGTTCTTTTGACTTCTTGCTGGCAATGTCACAGAAAGAAAACTTACTCCGTGGGAAAAGAAAGGAGTAGAGCAGATGACCGCTGAAGTTTTTCCGATTTTAAGAATCTGTATTTCTGGTATTCTACAAAATATGCTTAGGCAGACATTTTCAGTGTCTCTTAGAGCCCAGCATGTAGCTGGATTTCTAACCTTCCTTTTCTTCTAGCATTTTCTGAGATTCCTGAGCAGTGTGATGATTTCAAATGCAGATTTTTCCATTGAGGTTGTCATCAGTTAAGAGATGTTAACAAGCATACTCAGGAAGAATTCAGTTGTAGCAATTTATTCTTTCCAACTTTGGAAGGCATAATTACATGCCTTTCAACAGGGGGGAGGGGATGCAATCACTAAGAATCTTTTGTCCTAGAAATCAGGGTGGTATGGAGGGAGGGCAGCTGGACTAGTGATGAAGAAAATGGATTTGTCTTATAGGTTCCATGCCTGCTTGGTAAGATTTTAGGTTGAGTTAAGATGAGAATCTTAGCTTAATTATCCAAGAAGTGTGGACAATTTATAATGCTCCAAGTCAGTGAACCTCAATTTCTTCATTTACAAAATGGGCAAATAAAGTCTATCTATCAGGAAAGCTATAAGGATAAAGAGATAATATCAGTCAGAACTTCCCTGGTGGTCCAGCTGTTAAGAATCCATCTGCCAATGCAGAGGACATGGGTTAGATCCCTAGTCCGGGAAGATTCCACGTGCTTTGATGTTACTGAGCCCCTGCACCACAGCTACTGAGCCCGTGTTCTAGAGCCCAGGAACTGCAGCTACTGAGCCCAGAGACCCTAGAGACCACGCTTTGCAATAAGAGAAGCCACCACAATGAGAAGCCTGCACACCCAGGGAGAGTAGAGAGTACCCATAGAGAGTAGCACCCACTCGCTGTATCTAGAGAAAGTCCTCACACAGCAACGAAGACCCAGTACAGCAAAAGTAAACGAATAAATAATTTTTTTTCCAAAAAAGAGATAATACTGGTGAATCAACCGGCAAAGAGCAAGGCACACAGTAAGGGCTAAAAACATAAATGGTTGCTGCTGTTACATAAATGACATTAAGCAAGTTGCTTAAGCTCTTTGAATTTCACTCTCTGCATCTATTACACTGAATGATAATTATAGTCAGCCCTATGTACTCACAGATTCCACTTCCATAGATTCAACCAGCCTTGGATCAGAACTGGTGGATAAAGAGGGCTGACTGTAGTCTACCTTTCTATGTAAGAGACTTGAGAATCTCCAGATTTTGGTATCTGCAGGGGTCCTGGAACCAATTCCTCATGGACACAGAGGAACAACTGTATGCTTGCCTTGTGAAAATAAAGTGAAAGCATTAGTCGCTCAATGGTGTCCAATTTTAGGTGACCCCAGGGCTTCTCTGTCCATGGGATTCTCCAGGCAAGAATGTTGGAGTGCGTAGCCATTCCCTCCTCCAGGTGCTCTTCCCAATCCAGGGATCAAACCCAGGTCTCCTGTATTGCAGGCAGATTCTTTACCATTTGAGCCACCACGGGGTTTTATTAAATCTTCACTGCTCTAGACTGTGTATGAATTCCCAGCATACTGACAGGTTCTAAGTAAATGCTCTGAAATGTTGGTTAAAATTAAATCTGATATATAGCAACTTATACAAGAGGAAAGTTTAGAGTTTAGCAATATGATGTTCTTTAATCAAATTCTCAGACCAAAGATTGGCAAAATATAATTTTTCCATGCAGCCTTTACATTTACAAATTTACACCAGACAGGACTTAATTGAAAAATAGCTCTCTCTATTTGATTTCCAAAATATAAAAGTAGCTAAAAAGGCTATGACATTTTAAAATATTTCACATCTCCCTGAGAAAATATATTTCAATGCAAAATACTTTGGGCTTCTTACTTTTACTAATGAGACTGTATATGTGACAGAGATGGGAGACAAGTCCAGGGTTGGCTTGTTCTAATCAACTCCTTTTTAATTTCCTGGTCCTACTCTGTCCACACGCAGTGGATAATTCACCAGGAAACTCACAATTAGACTTTGGGTTCTATATAGCGTGGGTGGCATATGTACTGTAGGTGTGAAATACTCCTCTCCTTGTACATCACTTTACTTGACTTATCCTCTGGAATGCCCATCGCCACTGTCACTCTATTCATCCCAGTCCTCCCAGAAAACCCCTACTTTGGTTTCAAATTCTAGCCCAAACAATTAACAATCTCTCTGTGTGTGCTCAGTTGCTCAGTTGTGTCCATCTCTTTACGATTCCATGGACTGTAGCCCACCAGGCTCCTCTGCCCATGGGATTTCCCAGGCAAGAATACTGGAGTGGGTTGCTATTTCCTCCTCCAGGGGATCTTTCCAACCCAGGGATCAAACCCATGTCTTCTGCACCTCCTGCATTGGCAGGTGGATACTTTACCACTGAGCCACCTGGGAAGCCCAACAATCACTCCATGGTTCATCAAACTAGAAGAGATGTTTCAAATAACCTGTTCGAGCAGACAGGAGGCACTAGTAGAATTACCAAGAACTCTGGGATATTGCTGGGGTCCAGCCCCGGTGGATCCAAAGAATTCGAAGGGGAGATGGCATCGGCGATCAGGAAACAATTGCTTAATTAAATGTTAATTAAGGATATAAAGAGTGGTTAAATAAGGATAGCTCAGTGAGAAAATTTAGTGGAGAAAAGAAGCTGAATAATTCAGCCAGAAGGTGAGAGAAAGAACGACATGGGGAGACCAAGCTTTGGTGAACAAGGCCTGCACTTTATTTTCCAAAGTAGTTTTTATACCTTAAGTTATGCATAGAGGATAATGGGGGAAGGGTAGAGTCATGCAGTAAGCCAGGCTTTCTTCCTGCAAACTTATCATATGCAAAAGTTTAGGTGATTTGCATCATCTTCTGGCCCAGAGGCCTGTTAACATGTTAAGACCCCTTCTTCAGAAAACTTATTTTTCTCTAAAGGATTAGTCAGGCGCCACCCTCCAAAAGCATTAAAGTTGCATTCCTATAGGGCAAAAGTGTAGTGGGCTATAACAAGAAAAAGAATTAACTCAAGGGTCCACGGTTACAAACATTAAAGCTACTACTTACACCAATTATATTAATCAATACACTGCCAGGGACACAGCAGGTAAGGGATATAGAAACTTAGCAGCAAACATTGGCCCAACAAGTGAAAAACCCTTCACCAATACAATTTCTAATCAATCTTTTAACTGCTCAAAGGACTCTGTATTCAGACAGTTTAGAACATCTCAGGCCTCTCACAGTTGGGAGGCTCTGAACAATCACATGAGGCCGGAAAAACCTATTCAGGCAGGCTAGAGGACTTCCAAAGGAGTTTGTAGGTTGAAACACTATCACATCCAGGAACTTTATTAACTGGAGCTGTAAGTTAACTCTTTTCAGAGAGAGGTAGTGAGGGACAGCCCCCCATAAAGTCAGAGGTGTAGGTGAGAGCACAAAGCAGAAAGTAGGCAGACTCTGGTTTTGGGGGTAGATGCTCGAGAATTTCCAGGGGGACTCCTGAGACTCAGTCCCGCCTTTGCATATGCCCAGCCTCCTTCCTCATAACCTTTGCCACGGTGAAGCTCCTGCTCCTGGCAGGATATAGTGAAGGGCAGGGAAGCCTGGCATGCTTCAGTCCATGGGGTCTCGAAGAGTCAGACACGACTGAGTGACTGAACAACAAGTGATATACCTATATTAGGAGAAGGAAAAGAGGGAAGAAAGTTTATGTTAGGTGGCACAAGAAAATCAACTCACCATCTACACAATGAGAGGTCAAAAAAAAGTATAAAGTTGATAAATAAAAAATAATACAATAAGAATATTACCTTAAAATATAGAGGTTACCACCTAGAGAGCTAAGAATGATACTGGTTAAAAGTGGAGACAAAAAATGAGTTGGGGAGGGAAGATGGAGGTGGATGTGACTGCTAAGTTGCTTCAGTCATGTCCAACTCTGTGCGACCCCATAGACGGCAGCCCACCAGGCTCCCCCGTCCCTGGGATTCTCCAGGCAAGAACACTGGAGTGGGTTGCCATTTCCTTCTCCAATGCATGAAAGTGAAAAGGGAAAGTGAAGTCGCTCAGTCGTGTCCAACTCTTAGCGACCTCATGGACTGCAGCCTACCAGGCTCCTCTGTCCATGGGATCTTCCAGGCAAGAGTACTGGAGTGGGGTGCTGTCGCTATGAAAGGACAATAAGGATCCCTGTGGTAACAGCTGTTCAGCATCTTGACTGTGGTGGTGGATACACAAACCAACAAGTGTGATGAAACTGTAAAGAACCAAATGTGCACACACAAAGATTTAACCATCCACACCCACACAAATGAGTACAAGTAAAAGCGAGAACATCTGAATAAGGAATAAGATTGGTGGGTTGTATCAATGTCAATATCTTGCTTGTGAAATTATACTACAGTTTTATATAACATTATTATTAGGGGAAACTGGTTAAAGTGTACACTGAATGGATCTCCCATATCTCATACAATGTATGTGAATCAACAAATTATCTCAAAAATTTTAATTAAAAAAACAAAATCTATAGAAAAGTTGAAAAATAAAGATATGATATGGCATAAAAAATGGGAGAAACAATTTAGCAAATGACTGTTGCTTTTTTATGGTCTATTCTATTCTTTTATACTTTAAAAAATCCATATTCATATATTTTTCGGATACAATAAATTAAATTGCTTCTCTTATGTGCCTGGGTAGTCATTCCTGGGTATCTCTGGGATCCCCCAATACAACAACACATTGTTTATAATTAGGTTTTTATATTTAACTCTTTTTATCAAATATGAGTTCCTCATTGGTAGGTATTAATACTATATCTTAATTGTTTCAGTTACCCTAATGAGTCCGGCACACAGTAAGTATATAGAAAAAGATGGTTGAATGAGTTCCAGGGAACTGGGATTGGAGAAGGAAGTACATTGACATGAAACTTTCCATTTAGAACTTAATTAAATCGTCATATTACTGAAATGTAATATTCAGTCGTATTGAATATTTAGTAATATGGGGAGCTTCCCAGGTGGCGCTAGTGGTGAAGGATTCACCTGCCAATGCGGGAGACATAGGAGATATGGTTTCCATCCCTGGGTCGGGAAGATCCCTTGGAGGAGGGCATGGCAACCCACTCCAGTATTCTCGCCTGGAGAATCCCAAGGACAGAGGAGCCTGGCGGGCCACAGTCCATAAGGTCGCAAAGAGTCAGACACGGCTGAAACGACTTAGCACACATGTAAGCAATAACAAACTGGCAATAGTGTTCCGATGAATAAGTACACAGTCCTAGGAAACAGTGAAACAAGGGACCTGAGTTAGGCTAGTAGAGGTGATGGGGTGGTCACGGAGGTCATAGAGGTCTTAAAGGATGATGTTCTGAAAACTGGTACTAATGGGTTGAAATAAATCAAACATAGTCACTGGTAAGAAGGCAACAAAGGAATGCTCACTAGTCCAGGCTTTACCTTCTGCTTCTGGTCTTATTGAAACTTAATGACTCGGGAGAGAAAAAGGAGCTTTCAGCCAGATGTTTTCAGAGTTCAAGCCAGAGAGAGATTCAGGAGCCAAAAATGTTGAAAGAGAAAAGGGCTGCCATAGGAAATGGTATAAAACACACCATTCAGTGAAAGGGGGAGAAAATGGTGTTTACAGCTGAATATGTTGTGATTTCTCCCATTAGAAAAATGAGTTTTGATGCCCCTTCTCCCGCTAGCTTCTGTCCTATTTCTTTTGTCTCTCTGGCAGTAAAATGTATAGTATTCTACATTTTCTATTTCTAATTCTCCTCTTCTCTTTCTCTCTTAAATGTGCTCCATAAAAACTGCTCTTTTTTTTCATCAGTAGTGACCTCTAAGTTACCAAATCCTGGTATAAATGATTGGTCTCATTAGACCTGAACTCTCAGGAGCACTTCCCATCATCATTCATTCCATTCACCATATGTTCTTTCTTCACTTGACTTTTCTGGCGTTTCCTCCCATCTTATTGGTTCTCCTTTTCAGTTTATTCAGTAGATGCTCATCTTTTCTTAACCTCTTAACATTGGAGTATCAAAATCCCAGTCCTCAGACCTCTTCTCTATTTGCACACAAACCCTTGGTTTCACTCAATGTCATGACTATTTCTGGTGACTCTCAGTGTTGTATCTTCGACCCAGAATTCACTCCTAATCTATAGACTCATAAATCAGGCTGCTTAGTCAGTATTTCTCTTAAGATGTCCAAGAGACATCTCAAACTTACCATGTGCAATGCTAAACTCTTGGCATCCCCAAATCCTGCTCCAAATGCAGCCTTTCCTACCTCATGTTAAGGTTATCAGTGTGGAGGACAATGAACATGCATCCTTATCTAACATTATTCAGAAAAATAAAATAGATCATGAACCAAAATGTAAAAGATAAAACTAAAATATCTAGAACAAGAGAGGAAAAAGATACCCGAGATCTTGGGTTAGACAAAGATGTCATAAAACAGAACACAGGAACTCAGAATCTCCAGTGATTTGAAGGAACTGCTTATGTTGCAATTACTCAACAAAAATGCTTTCTAATTCAGTTTCCCAGAAAGCTCAAGATGCAGGTAGGGCTGAGATATGAAGGAGGGGATCGTCAGAAGGCTTTAGGGAAAACATCAGCCCCGCTCAATGGTCCTTACGGCCTTCATCTTCCCTGAAGGTAGAACTAAGACTCCTCAGGGTTAAGCTTGGCTCTAGAGCTGATGTTCTTTGAACAGTTATCCACTCAGTTCAACTCAACACATACTTAACATGCCAGTGTAGAGCTGGTACTCTGCCAAAAGGGTAAGCACGCATCAGAATCACCTGGAGGGCTGGTTAAAACACAGATTGCTAGACTCTAGACTCCACCTCGGAGAAGGCAATGGCAACCCACTCCAGTACTCTTGCCTGGAAAATCCCATGGATGGAGGAGCCTGGTAGGCTGCAGTCCATGGGGTGGCTAAGAGTCCGGCATGACTGAGCGACTTCACTTTCACTTTCATCCATTGGAGAAGGAAATGGCAACCCACTCCAGTATTCTTGCCTGGAGAATCCCAGGGACAGAGGAGCCTAGTGGGCTGCCGTCTATGGGGTCGCACAGAGTCGGACACGACTGAAGCAACTTAGCAGCAGACTCCACCTCAGACTTCCTGATAATGGAACTCTGGGCTGTGGGGCAAGGGTGTGGGGAGAGGAGGTGGGGGGCGGGGAGAATTTGCAATTCCAAAATTCCAACACTCTCCTCTGTGATCCTGTGATGCTAATGGTGGTTTTCTTTCTCTGGGGACTTCACTTCCAGATCTGCTACTCTAAGCTAAGGAATCTGGAATTGAAGATACAGTTTTTTAAAATGAAAAATGCTATTTCAAGAGAAATAAATGTATATAACTTTAAAAAAAAAATGAGTTTGTAATTTCTTGTTAGATCAGTGGTATGATGGAGCCAGCTTCTACTGGCTTGCAAGAGCTGATTGATGGCTTGAAATCCATTATGATGTGAATATTTACACCAGAGAAATTGTCCGACTCTACAAATGAGGACTTTGTTTTGTTTCCTAGAAAGCTCCTTGTTGACATGGGCCGACATGCTGATGAATCAGACAGAACCACCCAAGGTCAAATTCTAATTTTCCTGTATCTGTTAATATGTGAACCTGTTAGCAAGGCATTTAACATCACTAAGCCGCAGTTTTCCCATCTACAAACTGGCTCACTTACCTCTACAGGATTGTTGTAAAGATTAATTGAGGATAACATGAAGAATTTAGTACATGGCACATTTTTATTTTCCCATAAAAGAACTATTATTTCATTATTAGTGGGAGCAGACTGAAATGTAAAAGCAAATAGACAAGTTGGATACACGTCCTCATAGAAGGATGCAGAGAGGGTCATCAGGGTGGTACAAAAGAAGATTATAATTTCCAGATTGGAAGGGAATGGTCAGGGACATCTTCCTTAACCATTTCTTTAGAATCCAGTAGGATGGATGTATGAAGGAAGAAGAAGGGAGGGACCCAAGAATCTGGCTATCAGGGAGGAACCTTATGAAATTAGATAGTGGGACTTGATTCCCACACAGCGAAATCCGGGTTCTGCACATTGTTAAAAATGTGTAAGACTCAGTTTGCCATCTTTGATCATGTTGAGAGCCCTGTTCCTATTAGCCCAAACTTCATAGCTGGTTGCTCTGGCATTGGAGTTGTCTGCTCAAGACTTTCATGATGAAAATGAATGGGGTTTATGCAATACTTTACAGTTTACACAGGATCTCCGCTTCCTTATTTCATTTTCACAAACAATGTGATAAGAAATACAGGCTTATTTGTTCATTCGCCTATTTATTCAGAGACTGTTCAATGGGTACTGATATCGTGCCAGGCACTACACAATACCCTTAACACGTTGCAGCGAATACGACCAATAGGGTCCTTGCCCACAAAGAAAGTGCGGTTTTAACCCACTCTTCATTCATTTCCTAGTTTAATTATGTTGCTGCTGCTGCTGCTAAGTCGCTTCAGTCGTGTCCGACTCTGTGCGACCCCATAGGCGGCAGCCCACCAGGCTCCCCCATCCCTGGGATTCTCCAGGCAAGAGCACTGGAGTGGGGTGCCATTGCCTTCTCCAATGCATGAAAGTGAAAAGTGAAAGTGAAGTCACTCAGTTGTGTCTGACTCTTAGTGACCTCATGGACTGCAGCCTACCAGGCTCCTACGTCCATGGGATTTTCCAGGCAAGAGTACTGGAGTGGGGTGCCATTACATTAGGTAGGTAAAATAGGAAAAAAGAGTCCAAAATGGCGGTGGCTAAAAGACAAAGAAGGGAAAAGCCCGCGAAAATAGAACAAAAGAAGGTCCAAAGACTGGACTGAGGACCTCAGGTAAAACAAACAACATTCCTGGTTGGCCCAATTTACATAGGACAGGCCCAGGGAGAGATAAACATATAAAAAGAGGAGCCAAAGCTAGCTCTCTCTCTCCAGAGCTCTAGGGCTCTCTTCTCCTCGTGTCTTTGGGTCAACATGCCCTCATGCCCCAAAGATGGATTTTCCTGCTTTCTTCTAAATAAAATAGAGCTGTAACACTGATTTGTCTAAGAGCTATAATATGGTCCTTTCGAGACCTGAGAGCTATAACACGGTCTATCCAAGACCTGAGAGCTGTGACATGCCGAGGGGGCTTTAATGTCCGTCACTGCAAATCTTTGTTGTGATGAGACAAAGAACTGAGAAACATACACTCACGTGACAATTATCATTGGAAAAATAAAATGTGAGCTCATAATTAAGAAACACAAAGTTTGAGAAAGTGACATTTACCCTGATACCTAAAAGGATGACAGGGAATTAGCCAGTGATGTTGGGTAGGAGATACACAAGAGGACTGCATGCTCAGGGGGAACTTTGTACCGAGAAAGCAGCAGAAACTGGGATTGTTGTTGATGTAAAAGAAGGGCAGTGTGGCTAGAGATTAGGAAGCAAAAAGGAAATGCATGACATCCACCTGAGAGAAATACCATGGAACAGTTATGCAGGGCCTTACAAGCCAGGCTAAGGATGTGGGTCTTTATCTTAAAAGAATTAAGGATGCTAACTAGGCAGGAAAGCAGCAACATGATTAGATCTGCGTTTTTGACAGCTCTCTGTAGAAAAGGGAAAATGTCTGAGACAAAATTTGGAAGGATAGTCTGCAAGATTTCTTGATTCTTTGGATGTAGATGCTGAGAAAGAGGGTAAGGTCAAAGATGAGTCCTAGATTTTAGATGTGAATGTCCAGGTGAATGGGATGTTCTAGATGGAAATGAACACAGAGGGAATTCAGTTTGGGAACCTGGGGTTGCTGTGGGGAAACTTGGGGCCATGTGCAATATCTAGATGATGACCCCAAAGCCAGCAGATATCTGGGAATGGAGCTCTGAGGAAAGATCTGGGCTGGAATGATAAACATCCAGAAAAGTAAAAGTGTACGTTGCTTGGTCGTGTCTGACTCTTTGCGACTCCATAAACTGTAGCCCACCAGGCCCCTCTGTCCATGGAATTCTCCAGGCAAGAATAGTGGAGTGGGTACCCATTCCCTTCTCCAAGGGAATCTTCCCAACCCAGGAATCGAATCTGGGTTTCCCACTTTGCAGGCAGATTCTTTACTGTCTGAGTCAGCAGGGAAACCCAAACTTCCAGAGTTATCAGCAAATAGATGACAATGAAAGCTGTGAGTGGGAACGTTCTCATCTGGAGGCAGGGAGGCCGGTGGAAGAAACAGGGTCTGGGATCTCACCCTAAGTAATTACAATGAAAGAACCAGACAAGAAGAGTCAGAGAAGACAGAGAAACATGATGGGGAGTGTGATGAGAAATCAGCCAAAGAAAGAAAATTTTTCTAGAAAGAGAAAGTGGTCAATAGTCCACATCAGTTAACCTGTAAGCAGTAAGCCAAGCCAGGAATGGAAAGAACTCCTTGGACCTAGCCCAGCGGAGTAATTAGTGAAGGAAAGGAAACATCTGGGGGACTGCTGAAGGCAGGGGCCAGATTGGAAGAGATGGATCTCAAATGAAAGTGAAGAAGGGGCATCACTGAATCACTGAGACATTTCCTTTGAGTTCTTTGCTATAAAGAGGAAGCAAGAGAGGGTCAGTTGCTAGAGTGAGAGGTAGAGGACATTTTTGTCTTACATTCCCATTTCGTGCCCCTGAGGATGCCTCTCTGCATCAAGTAACAATGGCAAATCGATCAGTGAATTGATTTTTTTTTCTTTACAGTTTGATTTCAGATGAATTTTAGTAAATTGACCTAGAGCCAAATCCAGAAGTCCAGGTCAATTAAAAAAATTTTTTTTTTAAAAATGGAGTATTTTCTATATGGCAGGCTCCCCACTGGGTCAGTTCTCCATGTTATCTCATTAATTTCTCACAGCTCACTAGGAAATCAAGTTATTCCAGTCTCCATTCACCAACCAGGGAACAGAGGCACAGGAAGGGGTCTGAAACTTGCCTAAAGTCACCCAGCTGGTAAGGGATGGAGTCTAAACTCAAGTTGGACCTGCCTGGCACCAAGCCCGGGGCTCTTAATTGCCATGCCTGGGCTCACGTCCAGCACACGGGAGAGGTCTGGAGTGCTATGCCAAAAACTGTCATTCTGAACCGTTAGCAACAAGGGACAACAATACTTTAGATCCTAGAGTAAGAGTTTGAGCCTCAAAAAGCATTATGTAAAGTTTTTCTCTGATAACTGGGAAAGGTGGGCTTAAACTGAAGAGGTCTTTCTTCCTCTTCCCTGGTGACTCAGATGGTAAAGAATCTGCCTGCCAATGCAGGAAATCCAGGTTCAATCTCTGAGTGGGGAAAATCCACTGGAGGAGGAAATGGCAACCCACTCCAGTATTCTTGTCTGGAGAACCCCACAGACAGAGGAGCCTGGCAGGCTATAGTCCATAGGGTCACCAAGAGTCAGACACGACTAAGCAACTAATACTTTCACTTTTCCTTCTTCTCACCTTTACTTAAATATACTATTTCTTCTCTCAGATTTCAGCGTAATTGTCACTTTTCTCACTAAGTGGGGGATTTCTCTTTATGATGTGGAGTCCCATAGCTCCGTGTTTCACTGCATTTCAGCACTTAGAGTTTTCATGTGATGTTGAGATGAGTAGCATCTAGCTTCCCCACCCTCTTAGAAGTTAGATTTATGACATCAGGAAGTCTTCCTTTGCTCCAGCACACAGCAGAGTCCTTAAAACGTATCAGTGCTCATAAACATTCATTGGATTAATGGATTGTGGGAGCATCTTAGCAGGCTAACGGGGATGAGGCGTCATCACAACCTCTGCCCTTGTTCTGGATACCCTACAATGCTGAGGTGAGCAAGATGTGAGTTCCCTAGGAGACAGTCATGAGGCTGGGCAAGAGGATGGTGGCTCAGGTACTTAGGTCTAGAGATCTGTCTTAGTAAATCAAAGAGGCCAAACAGCTAAGCCATGCTTTAAATCCCTTCTTGGGGACTCCTGGCTGATGAAATTTGCCTCTGGATCAAAAGGACATTGAACTGGAATAATCAGATGTTTCTGCTGTGCTTTTTAAATGAAAGGCTTTTGGTGCATTCGGCGGGCTATGTACAAATGTCAAATCAGACTTGATGGGTGGGTACAACATGATCAGGATGTCCAATCAGCTCCTCCATTCATTCTAGAATTCTCCCTCCCCTCCCCCCATCTCCTCCCTCTGCCTTCCTCTACAACGTACGCTCAGACTCATAATTATGGAGTTGTTACTGTTGTTGTTGTTTAGTTGCTCAGTTGTGTCCGACTCTGCAACCCCATGGGCTGTAGCCCACAAGGCTCCTCTGTCTACGGGATTTCCCAGGCAAGAATACTGGAGTGGGTTGCCATTTCCTTTTCCATAATTATGGAGTCTTCCTCATAAATTTCTCCCTAATTTATCCTCCCCTCTTCAATCTCATTGCCCTAATTCAGGATCTCACTATTTCTTACCTAGACTTTCATTTCAGCCTATTGATATCACCTGCCATCCCTTCGCTCAGGAGAAATGATCTTTGTCAAACATCCGTCGGTTCATGTCACTCCTTTTATAATGCACATGAACAGCTCTTGCCTTACAGTCAGAGTGCATACTCTCCAGACAGGTGTTGATGTCCCTTTCCCCACAATAAAGTTTTATTGGATCCCTCCCACTCCATCTCTGGCCCTTTCTCTGAAGGAGAACGTTTGCTTTAGTCATGGGAAGTCCCTGGCATCCCCAATTATGAATATTCAAGTCACCATGCCTACGAAAAGGTCACTTTCTCCACCCAGAAAGTCAGGGCCAACTGGCAGAGTCCTGGTTGTAAGAGAGTTTGAAAGCGAAAGTGAAGTCACTCAGTCGTGTCCGACCCCATGGACTGTAGCCTACCAGGCTCCTCTGTCCATGGGATTTTCCAGGCAATAATACTGGAGTGGATTGCCATTTCCTTCTCCAGGGGATCTTCCCAACCCAGGGATCGAACCCGGGTCTCCCGCATTGTAGAAAGACGCTTTACCATCTAAGCCATTTGGGGCAAGGCAAATAAAGAGCTAGAAGATGATCTCAACGGAGACAGGTTACTTTTATTAAGGCAAGGAGGGGCGACAGTTGACCTGGCGACCTGACTGAGGCCCCGAGGGGACAGAGAAGCCCTTATTTAAGGAGTGGTTTGCAGAAGTATGAGCAGGGTGGAAAGTTCAGTCAGGCGTGGCAGTTGGAAAGTTCTAACTGACGTGGCAATAAGCTACACCCGGGGGGTGGGAAGGGGGCGTGGTTATACCGGGTAAGTTCAGGGGATTTTCTGAAATTCCTCTTCTGGGTCCAGTGGGTACCTCATTCCAGACCCTGAAGTCATAAAAGAGATGGGAGCGGGGGCGTGGTGTCTCTCTGGCTACTTCCTGCTGAACAGAGGCAATGATCTGGGTTCTGGAGCAGAGGATCGCCCTAGGGCTCTAGATCCTTATTATCTAGTGAGGAGGTAAGGTTTGGAGGAGAAGCACTGTCTTAACTTGGTCCCGGGAGGTGGCTCAAACCCCGTCTTGGAGAAACCTCTGAAAGAGATTGAACATACAGGGTCTGAATAAGAGAAGTAAGATGATGAATACTAGGGGCCCTAAAAGTGGGGCTACCCAGGTCCATTCTCCCAACTGTCCCCAGAAGGAGGAGCTGGTTTCTCTTAGTTTAGCCCATCGGTTGAGTTAGGGTCTCAGTTACTATGTCTGACTGATTGGCATAGTAGCAGCATTCTTCTGACAGGAAGACACAGGTTCCACCTTGTTGGGCTGTTAACAAGTCTAAAGCCCTTCTGTTATGCAATACCACTGAAGCCAGGGAATTGATCTATTGTGGGAGAGAGGCTGCCTTTTGGACATCCTGGAAGTCCTGGTCTATCTGTTCATCTAGGCTGTTTAGGGAAGTCTGTGATATTCCCAGTGCGGTTGCTCCCAGGGCTGTCCTCCCTGCTCCCAAGACTGTTAGGAAGGTTAGGATCACTGTTGGCGACTGCCGTGTCCTATGTGAGTAGGCTGTTCTGACGGGGAGCGGTGCCTCATCTCCAGGGTATATATTGATGTCTGGGACCAGGACTGCCAGAGGGCAGGGGGTATCAGTGGGCTCTATTACTTTAAAGATTCCCTGGGGGCATAGAAAATGGGTGTTGTTGGGGGCCCCTGTGGTTCTGTTAGTTGTTAAGGTGTATTGCATTCCCCCGGGGACGGGGTCTGTTAGGTCATTGGTAGAGTTGGTAGAGTTGATGCAGGTGGCCCGTCCTATCAATTTTATCTGGGTATTGAAGAGGCAAGTAGAATTGGAAGTGAACGTGGACTGATTTAAGTCAGTAATGACATATCCAATGGCTGAATAGCCCCATCCTTGTAGGGGGATGCAGAGCCAGCAGTCCTGGCTAATACTAGATCGTGTCATCTTGAGCAAGGAATGGGTCATATTTGCTGTAAGAAGAGCAGGGTGTTAGGGGAGGAAAAAGAAGGGGAAGTAGAAGGTGGGGGTGATGCTGGGGTGCTGAAGGCATGATGGTCCTAGGCAGTACAATAACCCTGGGTCTTTGGTGGGGGCTGGGGGGGAGGGATGAAGATATTTTTAATGGTAAATTTTTGTCCAGGTCTTGGCCTCTCCCGAATATGTGGAGGCTTGCCTGGACTCCGGAGAGCCAGAGTGTGTGGTGAGGGTCTTTAATGATATACGCTACTGGATTACATTGATTGGTGACACAATTGAGTTTTGGTCTGAAATGGGTCAGTGGGGAGCTCAGGTATCCTGAATATGGCATGGTACAGCTCCAGTAGGGGCAGAAATAGTGAGGGGGTTCACCATTCGCACAGTCTGAATTGGAGCCCCACTGGAGATCTTTTCAGCACAGATATTTGGGGTGGATAGCATATCACTTTCCCACTGGAGGCCCTCGCAGGAGCCCCAGGTGTTTCCAAGGTTAATGATTTGGCATGCATCAAAATAAAGGGTTACTTATGACCCTTGTAGGATGGTCTGATTGATGACTTGTTGGTCTTTGGAATCCTGAAACACCCAGCAATTGGTGCAGGTGAGATTAGTTGGGAGAAGGGTAACAATTGAAATGCACATTAGTAAGGAGAGCTGAAAGAGCATGGTAAGAGATGTTGGGGGGAGAGTGGTGCTAAGGGATAGCGCGGAAGGCATAGCACCCCCAGAGTAGGGCACTGCTGATAAGATAGGAGGCGATGAGGAGGATAGGGGCAGTGGGAGACCAGGTTTGAGGGGTTGTGGCTATTAGGCCTACAGCAAAGGCTACTGATAAGAGGATGGCCACGGAGAGATAGAAGGGGAGGGCCCAATTGAGGTGGGGGTAGGGGCCTTTGGGGTTTGGTGTAACCTTAGCCAGGGAGAGAGGAATGTTCATTAGGGTGTAAGATGATCCAGAGGATGAAAATATAGAAGTTGATCTCATCTGGGCTTAGGTTATGGAACGTCCCCTGAAGCCAGAGTTGGAAGACCAATGTGGTTAGGTCCTCAAAGAAGGTTCCCACTGGGGCACTAGTCCAGAGGTCCTGTAACAGCTGGGTCAGGAACAGCTGTAGGTTGAGAGTTGTCCAGGTCATTCAATGTCCTCTTAGATGGTCGGCAAAAGCTGTTTCTGAGTGATTTTTAGAGAGGTGGGCCCTGTGAGGGAAACTTGATAAAAGTTACTTGGGGACAATGGTTTGGGTTCAGTGGTGGCCCTTTTGAGGCACATGAGGTGTATCCAGAAGGCAGTTCCCTCAAGTTTGGCTGCAAAGGGGGTAAGGAGAATGATTTTGAAAGGTCTCTGTCATTTTGGAGTTAGTCCACTCTGGGGGTTTTCAGATAAGACAGATAACCATGTCTCCAATTTGTACAGGAGGCAAAGGGGCTTGAGGATTCCCGAGTGCATTGCAGAGTTTGGCCAACAGTGTCGGGTGGAGGGTGGTCAGGAGAATGGAAGGTTCAGGGAGAACTCCGGGTGTGACTATGGGCCTTCCATACATGATCTCTAAGGGACTCAGCTTGAGGGGCTTCCTTGGCAGGGCTTGTACTTTAAGAAGAGCAGTAAGTAGGAGTTTGGTCCAGTCCAGGTGGATTTCGAGGGTTAATTTGGTAAGGGTTTCTTTGAGTATCCTGTTCATCAGTTTCACCTCTCCTGAGGATTGGGGTGGTACAGGATATGGAACTTCCAGTGGATCTGTAAGAATTGAATGATCTGTTGTGTGATCTTAGAAGTGAGTTCTGGGCCATTGTCTGACTGGAGGACTGAGGGTAGGCCAAATCTGGAGATGATTTCTGTGAGAATTTAAGCTACAGTTCGCGCTCTTCTATTGGCTGTGGGAAATGCTTCTACCCATCCTGAGAAGGTGTCTATGATGACCAGAAGATAGCTGATCTGTCGAACCAGGGGCGTATGAGTAAAGTCTATTTGCCAATCTGCCACTGGAAGGCTGCCTCACATCTGATGAGTAGGGAAGGGTATGGGTTTGAAGTTAGAGTTAGGGTTAATGCATTGGCAGATCTGGCAGGACTGGGTGAGATCATCTAGATATTGTCCATCTGTAGGTGATGTGTGGATGTGGTTTGGGATTAACTACTGGAGCACCTTGGTGGAGGGGTGGAAGAGAGAGTGTAGATAGGAAAGAATTTCTTTGGTTGTGGGTGAATCAGTCAGGGTTAGGGTTAGGACAGTAAGGGATTGGAGGGAGGGATGGGTTAGGGCTACTTCTTTGGCTTTTTGATCTGCAGCATTGTTGTATGTTGATATAGGGCCTCCCTTTTGGGGTCCCCTGCAATGGAGGATGGCAGCTCTCTTAGGTAGGAGTGCAGCCTCTAGGAGCTTGTAGATGAGGTCAGAGTTGACGATAGGTGACCCTTTTGGGGTAGTTATCCCCTTTCTCTCCATATTAGAACATTTGAATGGAGTATGTTGCAGGCATATTTAGAGCCAGTGTATATATCGACCTGCAGGCCTTTGGCAAGGGCAACAGCCTTCTGCCTGTTGGGAAGTGGTGTGAGGTGGTAGGGGCAAGGCCTCTATGGTCTCTGTCTAGGGCATGAGGTGGAGGTCACCTTGGATTATGGCATATCCTGCTGCAAAGGATGGGGACTTTTGGGAACTACCATCATTGAACCAGTTAGGGGTATCAGGGTCTAGGATATGTTGATTTGTTAGGTGTTGGAAGGGGTTTTGGGTAAGGCCGACTGTTTGGCTACAGTGGTGTGTGGGTTGGCTCCTGTTAGAGGGTGTGGGCAATAGGCTGGCAGGGTTGAGTGGGGTACAAGGGGAGAAGGAGATCTGGGGGTCAAGTAGAAAAGCATGTAGGATCTGTACCCAAGATGGAAGAAGGGAGAGAAAAGCCTGGTGTGACAGGAGATCTCGGAGTGTGTGGGGGGAACAGACCATTAGGGGAGCATGTCTCGAGAGTTGATTAGCCTCAGGTACCAGGACTGCAATGGCGGCCATGGCTTGTAAGCAGGGGGCCACCCGTTTGTCACCATGTCAAGCTGTTTCCATAAGTATGCTATTAGAGCCCAAATGCCCCCAGTCTGTTGTTGCAGGAGGCCCAGAGCTTGGCCTTGGTTGACATGAGTAAAGAGAAAAAATGGCCGGGTGTACTCTGGCAAGTGGAGGGTTGGCATTAGGAGGAGGCTCTGTGTGAGTCAGCATATGGGAAAGGCCAGTGAGGAGGGCCTGGAAAGGGGTTCATCTAAGGGCCCCTTTGTAGCTTCGTACAGTGGCTTAGTGATGAGGGAGAAATTGGGAATCCAGATGTGGAAAAAGTTTAAGAGGTCAAGGAGAGACAGAAGCTCTCATTTTGTCCAAGGAGGAGGAGAGTCAATTAGGGCCCAGATCCTATCGGGCAGGATAGTCTGTTGCTGGTGTGTCAAGGAGAGCCCCACGTAGGTGACAGTTGTCTGGGCCCCCTGAGCCTTGGATCGGGACACCTGGAAACCCCAGGAGCCTAAGGCATTAAGGGGTTTGGCTGTATGTTGGAGACAGAGTTCTCAGGTCGGACTGTAGAGAAGGAGGTCATCTACATGTTGAAGGAGGTGACTGGGGTCTAGGTTAAGCAATTGTAGGTCCTTTTGTAAGGCTTTTCCAAAGAAGTGAGGACTATCCTGGAATCCTTGGGGGAGAATGGTCCATGTCAGCTGCTGGGAGATTTGGGTCTCAGGGTCTTGACAGGTGAAGGCAAAAAGGGGTTGAGACCGGGGCTGAAGGAGGATGGTAAAGAAGGCATCCTTAATGTTTAGAACTGTAAAGAAGGTCACAGCCGGAGGAATGGACGACAGAAGGGTATAGAGACTGGGGACCACAGGGAATGTGGGTACGGTGGCTTCATTGAATTTTTGGAGATCTTGGACCACTCCCCAGGAATCTCCCTTCCTTACTGCCAGGATAAGGGTGTTGTGAGGTGAATGGGTGGGAACTAAGAAGCTTGGAGAAGGCACATGATGATGGATTTAAGTCCTTTATGGGTTTCTGGGGTGAGAGCATATTTTCGGGTGACTGTTATTGATGCGTCTTTTAGGGTGACTAGGACAGGGGGATGGTGATCAGCTATGATGGGGTAATCTGTTTCCTAGACCCTGGGATGCATGTTCGATAGATCATGAGGAAGTTTGGGAGCTGGGGTCTGGGAGGATCCAGGTGCCATCTGCATACAGAGTGTAGAGATGAGTCGAGAAGAGGTATAGTAATGGAGACCCTTAGTTTGGACAGTAGATCCCTTCCCAGGAGTGGGATTAGGCACTGGGGCATTATAAGGAAGGAGTGTATAAGGGTCAGTTTTCTGAATGTGCAGACTAATGCGGACTTATTTTAGGTCTTATGGGGACTCCAGAGACTCCGTTTATTGTTACTTCAGATATTTGGGTCAGACTGGAGAAGGAGGTCAAGAGAGAGAAGGCGGCTCCAGTGTCTACTACAAAGGAGATCTTTTGCCCAGCCACCACTCATGTCTGGGACACAGGCCGGAGGGCTGGAACCTGGGCCCCATCAGTGGAATAGTTCTTGCGGGGTTGGACTGGGGGTCCAAGGGGAAGCATGGACCTCCCCAGGGGAGCCAGGGTGTCTCTGTGGGCATTCCATCTTCCAGTGTCCCCACTGGCTGCAGGTCGGACAGGCTTTGGTGGGGGGCTGTGGGTTTGGGCATGCCTTTGTCTAGTGCCCAGGTTGGTTGCATTGGAAAGAGGGTCCAGGAGGGGTCTTAAGCCCAGGTCAGGGAGGGTTTTGTCCGGGTTGATCCTGTTTTCTTATCGCTGCTGCCAGAAAGGCATACTTGGCCCTTCTCTTACGGTCTTTTTCCTTTTTGGCTTCATCTTCTCTGTTATTAAATACTTTTAAGGCCACCTCTAGGAGGTCCTTTTGGGGAGTCTCAGGTCCCTTCTCCAGTTTTCTGAGTTTACGTCTAATATCTGGAGCAGTGGCTATTAAACTGGACATGGAGGTAGAGGATCCCAGTGGGGGTAGTGATATCTAAGTTAGTATAATTTTGGATAGTCTCCGTGAGGCGGGCCAGGAACAAGGCAGGATTTTCATCTTATCCCTGAGTGACCTCTCTTACCTTATCATAATTGACATGGATATGGGCGTTTTTCTGCATGCCCTCAACAAGGCAAGTGATCATGTGATTGAGCCTCCAGGTGCCAGGGTCATCAGGCTGGTACGTCCATTGAGGTTCAGTATGTGGTACCAGCGACTGGATTATGTCGGTCCTGGGTGTGTAAGTAATCGGCATGGGCTCAAGCTGCTTGCCAGATGTGGTCTTTCTTGGCAGGAGTGAGAGTGGCGTTAAGGATATAGTATATATCACTCCATGTGAGATGATAGGCCTGAGTAAGCCTCAGGAATTCCTTTTTGTACTTGCTAGGATTATCAGAGAAGGATCCCAATTTCTCCTCTACCTGGCTCATGTCCGATAATGAAAATGGCACATGGACTGGAGTGTGGCCCTCCAGTTCTGCGACCTCTGTCAAGGGAAACGTGTGTTGGGTACGTGATCGTGTGGCGGGGAGCAAATGAAGGGGGAAGGGGGTCTTGGGGAGTGTGGGGAGGGGGTCGAGGGTGGCTCGGAGGAGGCCCCAGCGTCAGGGGGAGAATCGGGATATGTAGGTCAGCGGCCTGGAGGAGGTGGGGGAGGGGGTGAGGGCATGAGTGGTACGAGGGGGTTCATCTGCGGGGTCAGACTCAGGGGGTGCAGAAGGTTGTGATCAGCTGCTAGGTACGGAGGAGGGGTCTTTTTGTTTAGGAGGCAAAAGGTGCATGAGAACCTCGTGAGTGGAGCAGCTTTTGCATAAGGAAGGTCTACTCCGAAGAGCCCAAAAAGCTTGGGCATAACAGACCTCCAAGCACTTACCATTCTGTTTGAGGAAGTCGGTGAGGTCTTGGAGAATGTCGAAATCAAATGTGCCAAATTCAGGCCAGTGGTTTTGGTTATCCAAATGGTATTGAGGCCAGATTTGCATGCAAAGCTGCTCTAGGTGGTTGGCCTTGAGTTCAGTGAGTAAGAGCGGTTTGAGATTTTTGAGGACACAGACCAGGGGAGAGTCTTTTGGAATAGACTGGCCAAACCCCATGATTCGGAAGCAAATAGAGGCTCTTACTGTGAGTCTGGATCATCACCTGTGGTCGGAATGGGAGTGTGTAAGGAGATCTCTGTATCGATGTGAGGCATCCCCCACTGTCGATTACAGAGTGGCTGAAAACCTAGAAAGGACAGTATTCTAGGGTACTGCTGGAATATGTCCAGATCTTACCTCGATTCAGGGGCCGGCGGGAGTGGAGTGTTGCATGGAGAGTGGTCAAATGGCAAGAGTTCCCCATTCTGGAGGTCGTCAGAGGAAGAGGGGGAGATCAGTGAAGCTGAAAGCCTGGGGGTATGCAAGCCACCAATAAAGCCTTAGAACAAGACTTGCACCGCTCACGTAGGCACAGGGCGTCCCCAGAGGGAACTTAGGAGCTCGGGCAAGAAATGAGCTCGGCAGGTAGCTGTGCTCCCAGGTCTCTGAGTATAGAAAGAAAGGGAGAGTTAGGAGGGTGCCTTGCCCCAGTCCCGGGTTTTGGCACCAAAACTGCTGACTTTTCAGAACTCAAATCAAACATTTAAACCTCTCTCAAGCCATCCCCCAAAGCCTAGGATAATTCAACCTTATGCAGCCAATACTCAGAAAATAATCCATTGTCTCTGATCCCCCTGAAACTTTTACAATGATCTCAGAGCTCTTAACACATTCTGCTGTATTTATCTGCATGTCTGCCTCCCTCACTGGGAAACTTGGAGGTTTAGGGAAATATAGCCAGAGGTTGAGAATTCAGGCTATGGTCTCATAAAGTTCTAAGTTTAAATCTTGGTTATGTCACAGTATGGCCCTGGAGTATTTATTTACCTCTACACTTGAGAAATCTTAATCTGTAAAATGGCCCCAATAGTTACCAATTTGTGTTCTTTCTATGATAGGGACTGAGTATAGAATGCTTAGCAACACCACTGCTTGGTTTAGCGTATCGCACATAAAACATACAGAGGTAATAAGATGAAAATGATCAACATATGTTTCATGTCCATTCATCTTCTCATCCCTACAACACAATGCTTGGAACAAAGGAGGTATTAAATATTGTGGAATGAATGAAGTAAGCTTTCATAGTGAGGTGTGGGGACATACCCATGTCTTCTGTCTGTACTCATGGACTGGAATTTCACCATCCAGCTTTGTGTTCTTCCAGGCACAGAAATTGGAGATTTGATATTTTCCCCATCAACCATCCTTGAACCCTGTCTGTGCTTCAGGTTACTGTGCTGTATGCTTTCATGTGTAAGCCCGATAGGAGCACCTCCATTTGTATTTTATTTGTTGACCATGTGAGATGCGGGAATCCTAGTTCCCCAACCACAAATGAAACCTGTGCCCCTTGCATTGGAATTGCAGAGTCTTAACCACTGGACATCCAGGGAAGCCCCCAAGCATCCCCATTTATAAATGAGAAAATAGATGCAGTGAAGGTAAGTAAGAGGTAAGAAGCACTGGAAGGGCTTAAACCAAGATCTGCCTGATTCCAGATTCTAAACTCCAGCTCCTCTAGTTAGCAGTAGCAGGATTTTTCCCAATTGGAAAGCTCTCTCAGGTTTCCCAGGTGGCCCTGGTGTTTCTTAGCAGAAAAAGATTCAGAGCATAGTCCATTATGCCGAGGCTGTTGCCTTGAAACATAAATAGTCACTCACTGTGGAACTGTTTGTTATGAAGAATGTGCGGACTGGAGAGAAGTGAGACATAAAATCATTATTTCATGCAGAAAGACATTGCCAAAAGGATAGAATTACTTACTATATTAATTCTGTCCTTCAGCCCCCAGCTCATCTCTCTGCATAATGTCTTAGTCACAGAATGTATTGTTGGGGACTTTTCCACGCTGATTTTTTTTTTGCAGAAATTGAATCATCTAAGACTTCCCATTATATTCCCTTTCTCTCTAACTATCTCTCTTCTTTTGGTCCTTCAAATCGTCTCCCTCCACTCCACCCTGTTTCACCCTACTTGTTAGTCCCATTTCTTCCCACCAACCTCCCTTCCTTCCTTCTACTACTCACTCATATGCCTCCTTTATTCCCCTTTCTCTTCCTCCAAACCCCTCTGTTAACCCTCCATTTCTCCTCTCTCGTTTTTCCATCTGCCAAAGGTCATCTTCTACAATAGGCTGGAGGAGCTCCCAGTGGAAATTCCACATTAGCCTTAAAAATGGTACTGTGGGGAGGGTGCACATAAGGATCATTTAGAGACTCATCTAGAAGCATCCTGTAGAATCACTGGATGGTTATACGGGTTGACTCACTCTGGAGTCAACCTGTATATTCATCATGTAAAGCTATCCTAGAGAACTATCCTATAAAACCATCACACAGAGCCTTCATACAGCATCTCAGAGTTAGAATAACAATGACTAAGACAGAGGGGAGGTAAACAGCATCCGTTTACCTCCATGTTTATATATCCACAAATCATTCTTAATCCAAGTCATTCTCCTTTTTTTTTTTGCCACTTTATTTTTTTTTTAATTGAAGGATATTTGCTTTATAGAATTTTGTGGTTTTCTGTCATACATTAAGAATCAGCCATAGGTACACCCATGTCCCCTCTGTCTGGAAACTCCCTTCCAATCCCCTCCCTACCCCACCCTTCTAGACTGTCACTGAGCCTCTGTTTGAGTTCCTTGAGTCATACAGCAAATTCCCATTGGCCATCTATTTTACATATGGTATTATAAATTTCCATGTTACTCTTTCCATACATCTCACCTTCTCCCTCCTGCCCTCTCCCTATGTCCTTAGGTCTGTTTTCTATGTCTGTTTCTCAATTGCTGCCCTGAAAATAAATTTATCAGTACCATCTTTCTAGATTCCATATATATGCATCAATATGCGATATTTATATTTCTCTTTCTGACTGACTTCACTCTGTTTAACAGGCTCTATCATTCTTAATGGCAGAACATTCTTAATGGCATTTCCAATTCAGTTAGAAATCCAATAGCTTGAGCTTCCCTGGTGGCTCAGTGATGAAGAATCCGCCTGCAATGCAAGAGACCTGGGTTGGATCCCGGGTCTGCGAAGATTCCACATGCCACGAAGCAATTAATTCAGAGTGCCACAATTATTGAGCCTTCATTCTAGATCCTGCGAGCCACAATTACTGAAGCCCATGTGCCTGAGCTCATGCTGTGCAACAAGAGAAGCCCTGCAATGAAAAGCCCTTGCACGGCAACTAGAGAGTAGTCCCTGCTTCCACAACTAGAGAAAAGCCTGCACAGCAACGAAGACCCAGCACAGCCCCCCAAAAATAAATAAAAATAAAAATTTTAAGAAGAAATCCAATAGCTTTCATTTGATGTATTTGGATGGGTCTGGCAGGAAGTGTAAAGCAGGACTGAACAATAACAGAAAAAGAGTTGAAACCATAATATTCCAACTTGGATGATGTTTGCTGTCCTGTGGCCTCACTTCAAAAGATTTATGGGCTAATTGTACCAGGTGCATAGAGAGTTGTCATGTGTAAGAGGAATTTTCTTTGTGGTCTAGCATGATCGCGATTATCTAATGCTGTTCTACAGTTTCTTTTAAATTAACACCGACTCTTACCATCACGAGTTGAACACCTGGTGTGTTGGGCACTGCTCTGGGAGTTTTAAATTTACCACCTCATTTAACCCTCACAGCATCTGTGAGAGTCAGGCTGAGCATGTCCAGTTCAAACATTAGCAGAGGAAGCTCAGAAAGGGGAAGTAATTTTCCCAATATTATAATGCTAGAAATATAAATAGTAGTTATAACTGTTGCAAGGAGGACACAAAATTGTCAAGATGAATAAAAATAAATGCTACAAATACTTACTGAGAGTTCATAAAAGTAGACTGAAAAACTGAGACTTACTATGTTTTTGTCTGGCAGAATAATATTTTAAAACTACTAACTCTCCTAACTTATGAGTGTAAACAATTTCAACCCAAATCTGAGTAATTTTTCATATCTTAACAAAGTGATTTTTAAATTTTAAAAACAAACCTCCTGGAACAGATAGAAACATATTAATAAACAGTGAGAAGAATGTATGGAAGTGTAAACTAATAAACCAATTTACTAACATAATGTGTTGCTGTTCAGTCGCTCAGTCATGTCTGACTCTTTGTGACCCCATGGGCTGCAGCACACCACGCTTCCCTGTCCATCACCATCTCCCAGAGCTTGCTCAAACTCATGTACATTGAGTCGGTGATGCCATCCAAACATCTCATCCTCTGTCATCCCCTTCTCTTCCTGCCTTCAATCTTTTCCAGTGAGTCAGTTCTTTGCATCAGGTGGCCAAAGTACTTGAGCTTCAGCTTCAGCATCAGTCCTTCCAATGAATATTCAGAGTTGGTTACCTTTAAGATTGACTGGTTTGATCTCCTTGCAGTCCAAGGGACTCTCAAGAGTCTTAAAAGCATCAGTTCTTCAGCACTCAGCCTTCTTTATGGTCAAATAAAAAATCATTACATATAACAATGTAAAGATATGCTAATGAATAACATGTGTATAGATTATAATACTAATAAACTAATATACTTTTTAAAGCATTATGGAACTGGTTCAAGAATGGATGCTTTGATCAAAGAAAAAAGCAGAGGTGGCCCATGAAGAGATCAATATATATATGAATACATACAATATGATAAATATGGCATTTTCCATTCGCAAGAGAAGGAAAACTCTTATTCTATATATGGTCCATCCACTATACATTTTAAAAATGATAACAGAAGAAAGACAAGCATAAAGGAAACATTGAATGGCTGCTTGAATATATTAAACAAAATAAATAAGTGGATTAAAGCATTGTAATTTTGCAAGCAAAGGAAGAAAGTAGGGAAAGAAGGAAGGAGTGGAAACTAAAAATAATGAAAGATACTCTGGGTAACAAAATGTGGCATAGATAGGAAGACTTTTTAGTGTAACTCAAAAGGAAAAATAAAAGAATATATTGACAGATTTGATTACCTTAAACATTTTTAAATAAAATACTTATATCAAAATATCATAAAACTGAAAGACTAATTACAAACTGTGAGAAAGGTTTTATAAACAGAAATAAGATAGTTACGTTTTTTTAATGTTTAGGTTTATTCCATTACCATTTATGTAACATTTTAAATATGCAGAGCTCTTATAGATCAATAAGAAATTATTGGTAGGAAATTCCTGATAGGAAAAATGGGCAAAGGGTATGAACTAGCTGTTCCCAGGAGGAAAAAAAAAAAAACTTAATAAACACATGGAGTGTTGGATTCACATCAGTTAAACAAAAAGCAAAAAAATGATTGTGAACCATGTTTCACTCATTGACTTGGGAGTGAATTAAAACCACTGCTGATGAGAGTGTGAGGTAAAATACATGTTCATACAATAATGAAAATGGGCAAGGAGCTATGTATCAAAAGCCTTAGGAAACATTCATAACGCTTGACCCTGCAATAAACATACGTGTAATCCAACTTAATGAGTCTCCTAGAAAATGCATTCCAAATAAGCAACATGTACAGCGATATGTATGTGGATGAAGATATCTCCAGCTAAGGGTGTAGATATTCACATCAACCTGTGGTAGGCAGCTTCTGACATTGAATTACTCTATCTTCTACTATTTACATCTCTGTGTCACCCCTCTAGCCATTTGCACTTAGCCACTTGCTTCTATCAGATCAGTTCAGTTCAGTCGCTCAGTTGTGTCCGACTCTTTGCGACCCCATGAATCACAAGCACGCCAGGCCTCCCTGTCCATCACCAATTCCTGGAGTTCACTGAGACTCACGTCCTTCGAGTCAGTGATGCCATCCAGCCATCTCATCCTCTGTTGTCCCCTTCTCCTCCTGCCCCCAGTCCCTCCCAGCATCAGAGTCTTTTCCAATGAGTCAGCTCTTCGCATGAGGTGGCCCAAGTACTGGAGTTTCAGCTTTAGTATCATTCCTTCCAAAGAAATCCCAGGGCTGATCTCCTTCAGAATGGACTGGTTGGATCTCCTTGCAGTCCAAGGGACTCTCAAGAGTCTTCTCCAACACCACAGTTCAAAAGCATCAATTCTTTGGCGCTCAGCCTTCTTCACAGTCCAACTCTCACATCCATATACCACCACAGGAAAAACCACAGCCTTGACTAGACAGACCTTTGTTGGCAAAGTAATGTCTCTACTTTTGAATATGCTATCTAGGTTGGTCATAACTTTCCTTCCAAGGAGTAAGTGTCTTTTAATTTCATGGCTGCAGTCACCATCTGTAGTGATTTTAGAGCCCAGAAAAATAAAGTCTGACACTGTTTCCACTGTTTCCCCATCTGTTTCCCATGAAGTGGTGGGACTGGATGCCATGATCTTTGTTTTCTGAATGTTGAGCTTTAAGCCAAGTTTTTCACTCTCCACTTTCACTTTCATCAAGAGGCTCTTTAGTTCCTCTTCACTTTCTGCCATAAGGGTGGTGTCATCTGCATATCTGAGGTTATTGAGATTTCTCCCAGCAATCTTGATTCCAGCTTGTGCTTCTTCCAGTCCAGCGTTTCTCATGATGTACTCTGCATGGAAGTTAAATAAGCAGGGTGACAATATACAGCCTTGACGTACTCCTTTTCCTATTTGGAACCAGTCTGTTGTTCCATGTCCAGTTCTAACTGTTGCTTCCTGACCTGCATACAAATTTCTCAAGCAAATAGAATATAGCAAAATGATGGGCTGTATCTTCTGTGATTAAAGTTACAAAGACTGATGTCTGTCCTGCTGGCACTCCCTTCTCCCTTTTGCTTTCTTGATTGCATTGATGAAGCAAACTACCAGGCTATGAACTATCCCATGCAGAGGTCGGTGTGAAACAGGACTGAGGGAGGCCTCCAGCCAATGGTGAGGACCTGAGACACTCAGACCACCAACCTGTTCAGAACAGAGTCCTGCGGACAACCACATGCATCTTTAAGAAGTGGATCCTTCCCAGTCAAGCCTTTCAGTTCAGTTCAGTTCAGTTCAGTTGCTCAGTCGTGTCCGACTCTTTGCAACACCATGAATCTCAGCACGCCAGGCCTCCCTGTCCATCACCAACTCCCGGAGATCACTCAGACTCCTGTCCATCGAGTCAGTGATGCCATCCAGCCATCTCATCCTCTGTTGTCCCCTTCTCCTCCTGCACCCAGTCCCTCCCAGCATCAGAGTCTTTTCCAGTGAGTCAACTCTTTGCATGAGGTGGCCAAAGTACTGGAGTTTCAGCTTTAGCATCATTCCTTCCAAAGAAATCCCAGGGCTGATCTCCTTCAGTATGGACTGGTTGGATCTCCTTGCAGTCCAAGGGACTGTCAAGAGTCTTCTCCAACACCACAGTTCAAAAGCATCAATTCTTTGGCGCTCAGCCTTCTTCACAGTCCAACTCTCACATCCATACATGACCACTGGAAAAACCATAGCCTTGACTAGACGGACCTTTGTTGGCAAAGTAATGTCTCTACTTTTGAATATGCTATCTAGGTTGGTCATAACTTTTCTTCCAAGGAGTGTCTTTTAATTTCATGGCTGCAGTCATGCCTTTAGATAAGAGCAAATCCCCAAAGAATCAAGGGGTTCCTTGATTAAAGTCTATGAGGCCCAGCACATGCTCAGATTCCTGACCACAAAAACTGTGAGATCATAAATGTAGTTTTAAGCTACTAAACTTGGGGATAATTTGTTATATAGCAATAGATAGAATTATCTATATCTAGACACAGTCTTATTTATAATGATACAAAACTGGAAACAATAAAAATGTTCCTTGAGAAGAGACTGAGTCAACTATGAAGCATCCAGATAACCATATACTGTGATTATATTAAAATTTTATTTATTGCTACAGGAAAAAGTTTATGACATACAGTAAGTGAAAAAGCGAACTACCAAACAGTATATGCAATAGGAAATTATTTTTATAAACTAAATAAATCTGTATGAATGGAAACATACTGAAAGAATACACAAAGCTTTCCTTATCCCTTTTGTAAGACTCAATAATAATCTATGGGTGGCTGGAAGGTAGCAAAACATAAACAGCAGGAATCTCACTCATTCATTCCTTAATTTCCATTTAACAAGCTACTGTGGGTTAAACAGTGAACACAAAAGTCCTTATCCTCATGAGTTTTACATTTTAGAGGGAGACACAGTTAACCCATCAGTCCATAACATAAAGCCATGGGGTCAGGAAGGGATAAGTTTATGAAGTGGAGTGAATGATGTAAAATAAAGGGGCAGGTTTTCTTGGTGGCTCAGTGATAAAGAATCCACCTGCCAAGGCAGGAGACACGGATTCGATCCCTGGTCTAGGAAGATCCCACAGCCATTCGAGCAATTAAGCCTATGCGCCACAACTTAGCCTATGCTCTGGAGCCCTGACCTCAAAGCTCCTGAACCCACTTTCCACAACTACTGAAACCCGCTTCCCTAGAGCCCGTGCTCTGCAACAAGAGTAGCTACCACAATGAGAAGCCCACACACAGCAACTAGAGAGTAACCCCCACTTGCCAAAACTGGAAAGAAAAAAAAAAGCCTGTACATGGTAACAAAGACCCAGCATGGCCAAAAATAAATAAACAAGTAAAATTATAAAAAGCAAAATATAAGGGAGAATGTTATTTTATACAGACAGGATGGGAGATCTTGAAATGACATTTGTGCAGAGACCTGAATGTGTGCATGCTAAGTCGCTTCAGTCATGTCTGACTCTGTGCAATCCTATGGACTGTAGCCCACCAGGCTTCTCTGTCCATGGGATTCTCCAGGCAAGAATACTGAAGTGTGTTGTCATGCTCTCCTCCAGGGGATCTTCCCCAACCAGGGATCAAACCTGTGTCTCTTACATCTCCTGCGTTGGCAAGCAAGTTTCTTACCACTAGGGCCACCTCAGAAGTCCCAGAGATCTGAATGAAGTGAAAGAAAGTCACCCAAACATGCAGAAAGTGAACTGAAAGTTGTTCAGTTGTGTCCAACTCTTTGCTACTCCATGGGTATAGTCCATGGAATTCTCTAGGCCAGAATACTGGAGCGGGTAGCCTTTCCCTTCTCCAGGGGATCTTCCCAACCCAGGGATCAAATCCAGGTCTCCTGCATTGCCGGTGGATTCTTTACCAACTGAGCCATGTAGGGGAGGTGATTTCCAAGCAACGATAACAGCACGGGTCCTGAGGCAGCATCGTGTTCCTAAAATCCAAACTTGAATTTGCTGCAGTGCTATAAGAAGTCATGACTGGAGACCATGAAAACAGGTTCAAGGACTCAACCCTACTTCCTTCTGGGGGCCCTTGAAAGAAGCTGATCAGAAAGTTTTAAGGCACAGTTTCCCAGAGTCTCTCCCAATGGAATTAAATCTTTCTCCCTCTCCAGGCTCTCCCTTCTCTATCTCAGACAGTCTTGACCAGCATGAGTGTTAATTGTTGGCAACTGGGACCTGGAGTCGTTACCATGGACCAAAGCATAGAGACGGGCTTTAAGGCAGCATCTCCCCACCCATGTCAGTTTGTTGGCGTCTGTCTGCACCAGGTGTTGCACAATCCACCTGGGCGAATATTGGTCACTACATGTGACTGGACTTCTAGGTTATGCTCTCTGTCATGCTGCTGATTAGACCAATGGCCAAAGCTCTTCCCCCAGTCTGCTTAGTACTGACTATTGCTATAATAACTGACAATTATCAAGTACTTGTCTGTTATAAGAGCATTGTAGACATAATCCCATTTAATCCTCTCCCAAATATGTGAGGTAGGTGTGACTATGAGAAAACTCGGGTTCAGTGTGGGGTGAACTCATTAGGTGTCACAAACTCATAAAGTGTCAGGATTGAGATAGGAGCCCGGATTTCCCTGATTTCAGGACTTTTTATTTGCCTTTCCCCAAGAAATCACATTTTGATGTCTTGGTTTTTTTCCCCTCCTTCCTTCCTATCTCATAGTGTCTGACTTGGGGTGCTTCTTGGTTTTTGGAAGCACATCCAGCAGAACTGTTTCCTGACCTTACAACTCCTCTACACCTGCAGTGCTAGCCTCCGAAATTGAATCTACCCTTCATCCCAACATCATCCCAGTCAGGCCTTGCCTTCCTCACCCATGCTGTCCCCTGCTATGAAATGATGGAGGCCAGTTGCAGTGCGAACTGTAAAGTGATGAGTACCTGAGGGTGACCCTATGGATGATGTGGGATACTCAGGGCTTCTGCTCTGGGTCCCTGTGTACAGCTTGTTCAGTGTATAACCTAGGGAGCTTATGAGGTGGCCCTGCATCCCTTATTGTAAGTTTTGGTGTCTAAAATCCACTGGTTTCCCACCCAAACCTAGGCTGCACAGCAGAATCGCCTGACATCAGAAAGAGGATAGAAAGACAGGGAGAGTGAGAGAGAGAGAGGCGGCAAGGGAGGAGTGCAGAGAGAGAGCGAGAGCGGGAAATCCCCGAGTTTCACTCCAAACTCAGAGAATGGAAATTGGGGAGTGGAACTGGTAATCTTTATTTTTAATAAGTATTTCACGGAATTTTCAAGAAGCCTCTCTATGTCAGACATTTCCTTTGCCTGAATGGATTATGGGCTCTCCTGGTGGCTCAGATGGTAAAGAATCTGCCAGCAATGCAGGAGACCCTGGTTTGATCCTTGGGTCGAAGATCCCCTGGAGAAGGGCATGGCAACCCACTCCAGTGTTCTTGCCTAGAGAATCCTGTGGACAGAGGAGCCTGGTGGGCTACAGTCCTTGGGGTGGCAAAGAATCAGACACAACTGAAGCGACTAGCATGCACGCAAATGTGTTATATCTATAGCACCATTCAGGTGATCATGCAGGTGAATCCCAGGTCCTAGGGCTGGTTGTCCAGGAGGTGAATTACCCGGTCTCTCCTTCATCCTCTAGCCTTCATCACAGAGGATGGAATTTCAGGCATGGTCAGTGAATCTGTGGGAGGTCGTGTGAAAGACCGTGGAATTTTCTCACTGAGGGATGACCACTGAGCAGTCTATTGGCTTCACCCTTCAGCCATTCTTGTTTTTGAGCCCAGCCAGGCTTCAATTAATTTACTTAATCCATGTAACTCATAGACTGTAACAGTGTGCTAAGTCTATGTTACAGGCTTCCCATCATATGTTACATGATGTTCCCTCAAAATCCATGTTAAAGTCCTTACTCCCATAAGCCCCAGTATTTGGAGATAGTGCCTTCAAAGAGGTGATGAAGTTAAAGTCCAATATGACAAGGCGTCCCTGGTGGTCCGGAGGTTGAGAATCTGCCTTGCAGTGCAGGGGACATGGGTTCAGTCCATGGTTCGGAAAGATCCCATGTGCTGCAGGGCAACTAACCCCAGGCCCTGCAGCCTCTGAGCCTGTGATCTAGAGCCCATGTTTCACAACAAGAGAAGCCTCCGCAGTGAGAACTGGAGAGTAGCCCTCACTCGCTAAAGCTAGAGAAACCCCACGCACAGCAGCAGACCCAGGACAGCCAAAATATAAAATAAAATCCAATACGACAGATGTCCTTTTAAGAAGAGAAGACGTGAAGGACGCAGGCACACAGAGAAACAGCCCCACAAAGAGGCAGCAAGAGAGTGGCCAGCTGCGAGCCGAGGAGAGAGGCCCCAGAGGAAAACCAAACCTGTTTGTTCAAGCTCCCCATCCCTGATTCTTTGCCAGGGCACCCTGGGCTCATCGTCTAGGGCTGCCATAGGCAAAATGCCACAGACTACCTTTTCCCTGAGTGTCTGTGTCCTAATCTCACCTCCTTTTAAGGACACCAGTCATAGTGGATTAGGTCCCTTAGGACCTCATTTACCTTAATCACCTCTTTAAAGATCCCATCTCCAAGTTCACTCACCTTGTGAGGTCCTGGGGATTAGAACTTCTACATAGGAATCTGAAAGGGATACAATTTAGCCCATAACCGAACCTTAAGAAAGATAAGGAGAAAAACGGGGACTTCCCTGAGGGTCCAGTGGTTGAGATTCCACCTCCCAAGGCAGGGGATGTGGGTTTGATTCCTGGTCAGGGAGCTAAGATTCCCCCATGCTGCAGGGCAAATAAAGCCTGTGCCACAACTACTGAGCCCACATGCTTTTTGCCTGGACACTGCAACTAGAGAGAAGCCAGCAACAAAGATCCCACATGCAGCAAATAAGACCTGACCCCACCCAATAAATAAATAGTTAAAAAAATAAAGAAAGAGAAAGAGAAGAATACTGGCTTCTCTGAATAACGTGCTTTGGCCCAAACCCTGTACTGGGTGCACCCAATTCTTGCAAAAGCTCCAGGAGGGAAAGCAGATGGTCTCCCTTTTAAAAGTGAAAGAGCTGAGTCCTGGAGAGTAAACATCCATTCACCTCCACCCCCAGGTGGGCAGGGAAGGGCTTGCCTGGTCTGAATTTCTTCACAGTGCAGCCCTGGGTCACCTAACCAGCCTCTTCTCTAGCCTTTCACAGCTCCCCACCACAACCAATTTTTGTAGAACTGGCCAGTCCCAACTGGGAAACTAATGGGACTGAGCTCTTAGGCTCGCAAAGGCCTGAGATCGCTGTGCAGAGCACTCAGCGAAGTGCTCAGACCTGGCAAATGCTCTAAACAGTGAGGGCTCTGCTCATCACGGTGATTATTGTGTAGCCTCGAAAACTCTGGGTGCAAGAAAAAGAGGTCATCAAATTGGTGATTTTACCATCTGCCTCTAGGTACCTCGGCCGACACAGGGAAACTGAACTAAAGATGTTTTCACACACATTAGCAGCCCTGGGATTGCAGTCCCTGGGGTCTCAAAGAGACGGACACAACTGAGTGACTGAACTGAACTGAGCAACCCTGGGAAGGAGGCATTGTTATTATATTCTGTGTAGCGATGTCCCTAAAGAGGCCCAGATGAAAGTGCAGAAGTCCAAGCTTTGTCAGCTCACTTGAAGGGGCTCATCTCAATCGGAATGACCACCAATCTCAGCCACTGTCCCACCTCCACCCCTTATGCTTCACTGTGCTTATGCTCTGAGCATCCACATCCCTGAGATGTAAACCCCAGCAAGTCTCTTCTCAGCCAGAGAACACAGAACCTCATCCTGTGTCCCACCTTGACTCCTTCCAGTCTTCACTAGTCAAAGCTTCTCGGTCTTAAAAGGTCATCCCTGCAGGTCCATTCCTGGGTCTTTGCTAGTCCCCTGAGGAATCTTCCATGTCAAAGTGTAGAGGAAAAATACCTAGCGGAGATAAGCACCGAGGATGGACCCTTCAGACCCCATATTCTTTACTGCTCCTAACTGGCCCAGACTTTAGGGATGAGTGAGGTCATAAAAATGTTCATATATTTTTTTCTGTGTTTAATTTGTAAGCCTCCAACCAATGTTACCAATAACGAAACCAAGAGTGGTCTGGTGAGATGCTAAGGTCAATTAGCTCCTGAGATGAAGCCAGGATCAGAAATGAGTTCTTCTAAGTCCAGAGGTCCAATCAAGGATCATTTATGTATTCAACATAAATGAATGGAGCTGAAACAAAGAAGCAACCTCAATCTACTGATGGATGAATAGAGAAGCAAAATGTGTTCTATACATGCGATAGCATATTATCCAGGCTTAAAAAGAAATCCTTACATATGCTGCGACATGGAGGGACCTTGAGGACATTATGTCAAATGAAGTAAGCCAGTCATAAGTGGAAAAATACTGTATGATTCCACTTCTATGAGGTACATAGACTAGTCCAACTCATTAGAGACAGAAAGTAGAATGGTGGCTGCCAGAGTTTGGGGAAGTGGGTGATGGGGAGTTCCTATTTACTGGGCCCAGAGTTTCAATTTTGCAAGTTGAAAACAGCTATAGAGATGGAGGGTGATAACTCTTGGATGATATTATGAGTGCATTTAATACCAGTGAACTATATGTGTAAATACAGTCTGGATGACAAATTTTATGTTATGTGTATTTACCAGAATTAAAATATCAGAAAAATACATGGACTAAGCACCTGCTGTGCCTTAGGTCACCTTCTAGTCACTGAGCATTCGGTCTTTTCCATGCCTTTCTAGCGGGGGGGAGGGTAATGTACAATAAATGTAACAGGAATAATCTGAATACTATGTTAAGAAGTAGGGAAAGTTAAAAATTATGGGGCAAATGGTGGAAATTTTATTTTTTGTTTTTGAGATTTGTTGTTGTTTTTGTTGTTGTTGTTGTGGAACCTTTTTTAATGTCTTTGTTGAATTTGTGATTATATTGTTTGTTTTATGTTTTGGTGTTTTGGAGGCGAGGTACATGGGATCTTAGTTCCCCAACCAGGATTTAACCTGCACCCCCTGCATTGGAAGGCTAAGTCTTAACCACTGGACCACCAAGCAAGTCCCATGGCAATTTTAATGTTTTGTTTTTGGCTATACTGGGTCTTCAGATGCTGCTTGAGCTTTTCTCTAGTTGCCGTGTACAGGCTTCTTATTGCAGTGATTTCTCTTGGTGTGGAGTGCCGGCTCCAGGGCACACAGGCTTCAGTCATTGTAGTTCCGGGGATCTAGAGTACAGGCTCAACAGTTGTGGCATACAGACTCCATTGCTCTGGGCCACTTGGGATCTTCCCAGATCAGGGAGAGAACCTGTGTCTCCTGCATTGGCAGGTGGGTTCCTTACCACTGAGCCTCCAGGGAAGCCCCCATGGGGCTTCCTTCCCCCATGAGTAAGAAGGCAACCTTTGAGCTTGAAGGAGGAAGAAGAGCAAGGCCGTGGTTACCAGCATGAAGAGCATCCCAGACAGAGCAAAGACAGAGAATGAACAGGGCACTGGGGCACACTGGCTTGATACACAGCGAGAAGGCCAATATGAGTGAAGCCAAGGCAGGAATAGATGATGACAGAGAGGAAGATGAGCCATGAAAACCACTGGGAAGACATGGCTTTCTAATATGAGGAATACCGGAAAGTCCATATCACAGACTCCATTGTCCCCATGGGCCCAGCTGGAGATGTGCCCCCAGGATGGCTCAGGTGGGACTGTGGCAAACCAGAGTGCTTGCCTCATCTGAATGGAGCAACCCCCACTCACATTCATTACAAGTGTCCCCAAAGGAGAAGGCGAGCCTGATGTTGCATGATCTGCTTTTCAAAAGAAGCCAGAAATCTGGATTTTTATATGAAGACTCCTGATTTTTTTTTTTTTTAATGTTAGCAATGAGTTCCTTTTTGTCAGAGCACCATGTCTCCCCCTGAGAAATCTCTGATTATAGAATTGCAACAAATTGACCCAGTTTGAGGTCTTTGCATTATACAGGGTTGCCATGTGATCCTCCATCACCAGACCTGTCTGATAGATTTTAAAGCATTAGAGAAGAATCAGGCCATTATACTCATTACCTATATTCAGACATGAGATTTAACCTCTGTCCATGCAGCTACCAGAGAAGGCAATGGCAACCCACTCTGGTACTCTTGCCTGGAAAATCCCATGGATGGAGGAGCCTGGTAGGCTGCAATCCATGGGGTCGCTAAGAGTCGGACATGACTGAGCGACTTCACTTTCACTTTTCACTTTCATGCATTAGAGAAGGAAATGGCAACCCATTCCAGTGTTCTTGCCTGGAGAATCCCAGGGACAGGGGAGCCTGGTGGGCTGCCATCTATGGGGTCGCACAGAGTCGGACACGACTGAAGCGACTCAGCAGCAGTAGCAGGATCCAGCTACCTCCCTGCATTGCAATGATTTGTGTATATGTCTGTTTCTTGTACTAATTTGTGAGCTAGTCAAGGCCAGATACTGGGTTTTCCTTGGTTTTGCAGTGCTAGAGGAAGGCCACACCCATAAGAGGAGTCCAGTAGAATTTTTTGAATAAAACCATAACGGTGAATGTAAAAATAGCTTGCATAGGTATTGAGCATAGAACGGAAAGAAAAGACACAAAAATAAAATGTAGATTGTATTAGAGGTTGGCATGCAAGGAATTTATTTTCTTTTGTTTTCCAAATTCCTCATAATGTTATTACACTGATTTTGGAACTGTTAAGCGGAGAAGCTGAGATGGCTGGATAGCATGACCGACTCAATGGACTTGAGTTTGAGCAAACTCGGGGAGATAGTGAAGGACAGGGAAGACTGGCATGCTTCAGTCCATGGGGTTGCAAAGTCAGACACAACTTAGCAACTGAATGACAATAACGACAACAATGAGAGAAAATGTTACAATAAAAAAAAAATCAATTAGTCTTCCAGGCCTCTCCTTCCAGAGCCCTTGCCCTGGGATACAGATTCTACTGGGGAGAGTTCTCTACAACATCATCCTTGCTGGCTCTAAGCACTTGCTGGCATCACTGAGCTCAGAACCAGTACAACATTATAGTTGTACATATGGGAGTTCCCAATCCAGCCCAGCCCAGATAAGTCTCACTAAATTTCCAGGATCTTTCTAAGAGAGGTTGTATTTAAGAAATACTGGTGTTTCTGCAGCGAGGACAAGTCTGGAGAGAAGCAGGGTCTGGGTGATGGGACAAAAAGAGATGACATGTTGACCTCACAAATCATAGTGGATGATCCGCATACCATGTCTTAAGAGGTGTGAGTAACTGTGTGGGAATTCAATTTAGTAGACAAGGCATCAAAGAGCAGAAGCCAAGTGACAACTGAACACTGGGGACAAAATACATAATAAACATCCATCCACTTCTTTTTGAGTCTACCACTCCATGTACTCCATTTTGGTAAGAGGATGTGATTTGAGTATTTATAAACATGCCATCATATGCAGATGTACTGTGCATGGAGGGGAGGAGGGGGTCCATGTAGGCTCTGATGTGTGAACGAAACACTGGTATATGAGGCAGCAGAACTGATCATCCTAACTGGAAGGACCTATTTACAAAATCTCTGTCCTGTGGATTAAACCAAGAGGAAGAGGAAAATGGAACCCACTGGCTACGATGGATTCTGGTACTGAAGACCCAGTTCAATCCTGCTCCAGGGTCTGACTACAGAGAATAAAGAAGCTAGTAGTCAAGTGAGAACTCAGCCATCAGCTTTATGAGAAGCCAAGTCCCTCCTTGACCCCCTTCTCTCCACAGTGGGAGGGCATGGTTTGAGACTGACCCTAGAGTGGAGGTTTCCAATTCTACTCCTGATGTTTAGGGGTGATGTTGTTTTGTATAACAGACCCAGAGCTTTCCATTCCATGATTGAATAGAAAGATAATGGGGAACTGAGCTATATCCTCCTCCAATAACAGGCAGGTCCAAGAGATTAAGATCCAAGATTCATGTGAGCAGTGACTAAATCCATAGGCAAGTACTTCTCAGCACATGGCATGCTCTCAACAGTTACTACTCTACCTCACATGAGGAAGAACAAGGAAGATGGGTGAAAGCTCTCCTTACATCCTTTCTTGAAAGGTTGGAAGCTTTAAACAAACATTCCTTTTTCTGTGGAAACACAAAAATGAGGAGGAACACATCTACTGTGGATTAGACAGTGTCCTCTCTGCTTTGTAGGAATGCTACCATGGATCGAGGGGCCTCCCTGGTGGCTCAGCAGTAAAGCATTTGCCAATGCAAGAGACATAAAAGGTGTGGGTTTGATCCCTGGGTTGGGAAGATCCACTGGAGGAGGGCATGGCAACCCACTCTAATATTCTTGGCTGGAGAATCCCATGGACAGAGGAGCCTGGCAGGCTACAGTCCAGGGTCACAGAGTTGGACCCTACTGAAGAGACTTAGCATGCACGAATGCACCATGGATCAAGCCCTTCCAGTGCTCCAGTGTCTTTCCATATATTCACTCATTTAACCCTCCAAACAATCTTATGGGGTAACTAAAATGAGATGAGTCCCAGAGCGACCAAATGATGCAGTTAGGAAGTGACCACACCAAACCAAGAACCTAAGGACATCACACCAGAGTGTGAACTCTGCTTTGGAGCTGACGCATGCAACCCTACACCAGCCCTTTGTCCTTGTTTGACAGGTCAAACTTGAGGTTTGCCCAAGATGACAAAGAAAGGTGGGTCTAAACTATATGCCTGTTTGAACCCAGAGCATGTTCAAATACACCGTGAAAAGATTGCTGCATATAAACAGGTGTAAAGCCCTGAAAGCCTTGTATTGGATGGACAGGTCAAAACTCACCTGAGATGATCCCACAGTTCCAGTTGAGGCAAAGCATCATGGTTCAGGCCTGTTATTTAATCTTAAACTCCAGTCAACTGAATGCAAATGAGACCAGAGGAAGGCAGAAATTAATGTGCTGTCTACCTCTCTGGTCTGGAAGGTGTGAGTCTACAGTTGGTGAGGGTGCAGGCTGTCCTGTCGTCCACATTGCACAATAGACCCACTTGGGATAAATGTTTAAAAGCACCTTTTTTTTTTCACATTTCTTTAAATTTATTTATTTTTAATTGAAGGATATTTGCTTTACAGTCTTGCGTTGGTTTCTGTGTGTGTGTGTGTTTGTCATTCAGTTGTCTCCTACTCTTTGAGACCCCATGGACCGCAGCCCACCTGGCTCCCCCATCCCTGGGATTCTCCAGGCAAGAATACTGGAGTGGGTTGCCATTCCCTTCTCCAGTGTTGGTTTCTACCAAATATCAAAATGAATCAGCCATGTGTCTATAGGTTCCAATGTAACTGAGCTGAAGTGGAGCCCTGGCATAAAGGTGTTTTTGATTTAAGTTCCCCACGGGATTCTAATGCACAGCAATTGTAGAGAAACACTGGGCCGGAAAATATACCCTAAACTGACAATTAGAATTAAAATCTTCCCCTAACCTAAACTTCATCTAGGATACCTGGGGCTTGACTGAGCACTGACACTTGAAATGGAAACCATCTGCCATTATTTATGGAGTTTAATTTCAGCTCATGATACTAATGCTGGAATCTGGGAGGAGGGCTTGGGAAGGGGAACTTGCGGGGAGGGTGAAGGATGAGGCCATACATATGGGAAGAGATCCAGCAATACACTGCCCTTGTTTAGCAAACACACCCAGGGCTTAATGGTGCCTAATGGTGCCTGTAATTGATGTCTAAAGTTATTTAAAAATAAATTTACTAGAAAATAATTAGCAATTTTATAGTTCACTACTTCCTCATTTTGTGGATAAAAATTTCAGTGGTTTTGAAAAAATCAGGCACCTCAATACTATAGTGATGTGAAATCAGTTGCCCAAATGGAGGGAGACATGGATCCCCTAAAGAGATAAATACACTTAGAAATTGCTTAATTAGCTATTTTCATTCATTGGAATGTAAGCCTATCTTTCCCTCCACCACCACTCCCACCCTGCCAATCTCCCATTTGAATCTGTAATGAATTATCCTTAATCAACATCAAGGGGAAGTTGTAGAAAGGCCGTTTGGGGATGGCTTAGATTTGACCTTGGGAGTTCTTAACCTTAGCAGAGGGAGTAGAGAAGAAAATTGTTTCCTCATTAGGCCAGACACATCTTTCCTTAATGAGCTTGTAGGAATATTCATTACCCCCCATTAGCTCACCTCTTCCTCTTTCTGCCCAGCTAGCCCAGGGCTGCAAAGACAGATGGAAGACAGAAATAAATCTACTAAAGATTTTGTTAAACATTTTACTAAAGAAGTTGCTTGGACGTCTCTTTCTGGAGCCTTCTGCTCACAGCCAGTGGGGAAAGGAGTTGCTGTTGTTTTCAGTTCAGATAGAGGCTCTCCATGTCTTTTACAGACTTTCTGTAAGTGAGTACCACTTTCCACATCTGTGAAATGGGTGAGATAAGTCTTTCTTCTGCTTGTTCCTAAAAGTTTGGTCCATGGCTCTGCAGTGTCAACATCCTTGGAAGCTTGTCAGAAATGCAGAGTTTCATGCGCCTTCTCAAAACTACTGAAAAAGCATCTCCAGAGATGTGGACTAGATATTCGTGTCTTGGTAAGTTTTCAGGTACTTATGCATGCTTGAGTTTAAGAACCAGTGCTTTACAGGAATACTGTGAACAGCAAATAAGATAAGTGAGAATATACTCTTGTAAAAAAATTGGAAGTTGCTCTCAAGATTCTGGTTATTACTGTTTCTGCTCGTATTATAAAGTGTAAATGTCACAAAAGTATTAGGAGGTTTCGGTCTAGAAGACTCATTCTGTAGCTTCTTCAAAATCCTCTATGTTGTTAATTTGAAACTTTTAGAGGTAGATGCATACCATAAAGCAGACTAATGCAAGACTCTAAGGACAAGTGGGGAATGGGTTGAAGTAGGGACACATACCCTTCCCAGGAGCACTCCAATTCTGTATAAAAACAATGCAGTTGTGTAGGCCAGAGACAGTGGTTCTGCAAGCTGAATTTGGTCTGAGGACTAGTGATTTGCATGGGATAAATGTTTGAACTGTGCAAGAAAACCGTGTTCCCAATATTCTTTTTATTACTTTTCTTCAATTTTTGATATTATAGAAGTTGTTTAGGAGTCTAGTGAATGTCAGTACAAAAGGTTCTGCCTCGTATGAGGTTTCCTGATCATTTAGTTTTATTTTCATATGACTTTTGGTTAGCTGTGTTTCACTGAATATTTTCATTTCTTGGATATCAGTTGTTAGAAAAATAGCTAAATATGACACTTTTTTACTGAATGTATTGGGTTTATGTCTGGGTATTTACTTATGACTTATTTTTGCTAGGAAAATATTATGGCTGCAATATTAACTTCTTTCAGCATTAACATTGTGTTTGAAATGTGAACTAAACTCTTTTAAAATATTTTTTTCCTATTTTAAAATCCACTATGGTATAATGTAGCAGTTAAGAATATGAGTTTTTAGAGAAAGACAAGCTTGGGCTCAAATAGTAGTTCTGTATACAGTAGTTCTGTATCTAATTGTGTATCTCTGGAAAAATAACTTCAGCTCTTTATACCTCAGTTGTATTATCTGTAAAATGAGGTCAATAATTTCTACCTTACAATGCTGTTTTAAGAATCAATGAAACCTTGTACCTTGCAAAAAAATAAAAAAATTAATCAATGAGATAGGAGGGAGTTTCCTCTCAGTCCAGTGGTTAAGAATTTGCCTTCCAATGCAGAGGGTGTGGGTTTAATACCTGGTTGGGGAGTAAGATCTCACATGCCTTGTGATCAAAAAACTAAAACATAAACCACAGAAGCAATATTGTAATAAATTCAATGAAAACTTTAAAACTGGTCCACATCCAAAAAAAATCTTTAAAAAAAAGAATAAGTGAGGTGAGAAATGAGTTCTAAAAGTTTAATTCAGTTGCTCAGTCGTGTCCCACTATTTGCGACCCCATGGACAGCAGTACTCCAGGCTTCCCTGTCCATCACCAACTCCTGGAGCTTACTCAAACTCATGTCCATTGAGTCGGCGAAGCCATCCAGCCATCTCATCTTCTGTCGTCCCCTTCTCCTCTTGCCCCCCAACCCCTCCCAGCATCAGGGTCTTTTCAAATAAGGCAGTTCTTCCCATGAGGTGGCCAAAGTATTGAAGTTTCAGCTTCAGCATCAGTGCTTCCAATGAATATTCAGGACTGAATTCCTTTAGGATGGACTGGTTGGATCTCCTTGCAGTCCAAGGGACTCTCAAGAGTCTTCTCCAACACCACAGTTCAAAAGCATTAATTCTTGGGCACTCAGCTTTCTTTATAGTCCAACTCTCACATCCATACACGACTACTGAAAACCAAAGCTTTGACTAGAGGGACCTTGGTTGGCAAAGTACTGTCTCTGCTTTTTAATATGCTGTCTAGGGTGGTCATAACTTTTCTTCCAAGGAGCAAGCATCTTTTAATGAGTTAGTATCATGCTATATGTGTCATTTATTATTATCGTTATTTATTTTAAATTTTATATAGTATAATATTGCTGCTATGTTTGTTCCTAGAACAGTATATTGTATTGGCAGATTATATCTGGTAGGAGAATGGTTCCTTATGAAATAAACCAATTTTGAAAAAGAAGCTAGTGGAGTCCAGTAGTTTTCCTAAGTGACAGATCATTTGAGGCATCTCCCCATGGTCTAATAAGATCACCTGGGAGATGTTATCATTTCCCTCTGGGGAAGGGGCTCTGTTTATTCTTTCTGTACACAAAGTACTTTGTAAGATCAAGAATGCAAAAGGGAGAGGGGGCTGACTAGAGTAAGGTCATCTGGGGGAGGCTTTCCTCAAGGTCATCCTTAGTAACACTGGTTAACCATGAAGAATAGTCTTTTTGTTTGAATGAAATATAATAATACAATGGCCATTTTTTTTTAAAAAAAGAAGAAAGGAGGGATTTTGCAAATGGAATGGTCCTTACCCAGCAAGTTGGAGAACTATGAGGAAGTTCCTTTCTAGTAAAAATGATCAATGCTGCTGCTAAGTCACTTCAGTCGTGTTCGACTCTGTGCGACCCCATAGATGGAAGCCCACCAGGATCCCCCATCCCTGGGATTCTCCAGGCAAGAACACTAGAGTGGGTTGCCATTTCCTTCTCCAATGCGTGAAAGTGAAAAGTGAAAGGGAAGTCACTCAGTCGTGTCCGACTCTTAGCGACCCCATGGACTGCAGCCTACCAGGCTCCTCCGTCTATGGGATTTTCCAGGCAAGAGTACTGGAGTGGGGTGCCATTGCCTTCTGCGAAAAATGACCAATAGCCTTGCATATTCTGGGGGGCAGAAGGCCTTGGTATAAGTTCCTGTTCTTCCTGCCTGCTTCCTATGTGGCTGTAAGCTGTTCACTGCCTGCAGAGGCAAGCCGGGAAAAGGAAGCTAGACAGAGTTGGAAAACTTCCTCTGTGGCAGATCGCTTAACCTCTCTATCTTTTGTTTCTTTCTCTGCAGAATGGGAATCATAACTGAAATCTGAGTCCATGGATGGGAAAACAATTTATAACCTGCGAAGACAAGAAGTCAGCCCCATAACTCATCTGTGTCAGTCCAGCAATAGCTCAGTAAATCTCTTTCCTCTGGGGTCCACACGGTGACAGAGAATGGTTGGCCTGGGAAAATGTCGCACTAAGAACTTGAATGTAAAATCTCATCTTGGCTTTTCTAGAGGAGCCTAGAGATTCTCCAAAGAGGGAGATGCTCAACTGGACCCTGTTTGGGATTCTGGCACTGCCGCCTATTAGTTACATGACCTTAAAGTGACCTCTTAACCCCTCCAGGCTCCAACTTCCTCATCTATAAAATGGAACGATATGACTACCTACCTCATAGGGTTGTTTCAAGTAGAGAATGGCAATGCATTCCAATATTCTTGCCTGGAAAATTCCATGGACAGTCCAGGTGGGCTATAGTCCATGGAATGTGCTGGTCGCAAAGAGCCAGATGTGACTGAACATGCATGAGCTTAGGGTTGTTAGGTAAAGTTAAGTACAATAATCTATGTGAGGTGCTAGATATATCTTCATTGGCTTGGTGAATATTTATTGAGTGCTTACTGTATGCAAGGTGCTCCTGTATTTCCAGGAGCTCAGGACAGAGTGGTAGACCACATCCAGGAGGGTCTTTGCCCACCTTCAACACCACCCCCTCCCCCCCGCACTGGGTTAGGTTCCAGTGGACGAGACAGAGAGTGAGCAATCAACCGCATCATGGTGATGCACACTGTCATGCAACAGCAGGCACTGAGAAGTGCTGTGTACAAAAATAGTACAGGTTAAAGGCACACAACCCCAAGGCGGAGGGGTTCTTACTGTAGACAGAGTGGTCAGGGATGGTCTTTCTAAGATAGGGATCTTTGAGCAAAGACCTGGTGGAATGATGCCATGGGTCATGCAGACATCGGGCTAAAGAGCATCCCAGGTGGCGGCGACAGTACTTGACACCTAGTGCTCAATGAATGCTAGCTTAAAACAAAGGGAACAGATGGCCTCTCATGCTTGTGCTCAGCTGCTAAGCCAAGGACTGGAGCCAGCCAGGCTCCTCTGTCCATGGGATTTCCCAGGTGAGAATACCAGAGTGGGTTGCCATTTCCTACTCCAGGGGATCTTCCTGACCCCGAGATCAGACCCACATATCCTGCATTTTGGCAGGTGGATTCTTTATCACTGAGCCACTTAGACGGCATTTCATCAGACATAAATGTGGGGAGTTTTATCCATGATGATAACATGCTGAAAGGAACATTGATTGAGATCTGGAGTCTCCAAGGCCTTGTCTCCAAAGAGATAAAAACTGTCTGGACAGTTTACCTTACCTTTTGGAGTCCTTAATGATGTTTTCCAGAGGAAAAATCAGATGCCCATCCCAACCTGGCAAAATACACGGTGAGGATGTGCACAGCTCTTCTCTTTCTTTTCTCCATCCCTTCACAAGAGAGCGGTATGCTCAGGGGGTAAACAAGCAACAATAGGAAAGTGGGATTAAGAGAAGGTAACCGGCCTGTTGTAAGTCAAATAGTGCATATTAACACACATGCACGGGATCTAGAAAAATGGTACAGACGAACCTGTTTTCAGGGTAGGAACAGAAACAGAGATGTAGAGAAAAGACATGTGGACACAGCGGGCAAAAGGGAGGATGAGATGAGCTGGAAGATCAGGTGTGACGTAAATACACCAGGCTTCTCAGGTGGCACTAGTGGTAAAAAACTGGCCTGCAAACGCAGAAGACCTAAGAGACCTGGGTTCAATCCCTGAGTTGGGTAAGATCTCCTGGAGGAGGACATGGCAACCCACTCCAATATTCTTGCCTGGAGAATCCCAAGGACAGAGAAACCTGGTGAGCTACGATCCATAGGGTCACAAAAGGAGGTACACAACTGCAGCGACTTAGCATGCATGCCCAGGACCATGTGTAACATATAGCATGTGGTAACAGATAGCAAGTGGTAACCTGCTGTAAAGCACAGGGAGCTCAGCTTGGTGTTCTGTGATCACCTAGAGAGTTAGGACGAAGGGTGTGGGAGGGAGGTCCCAGAGGGAAGAGATGTACATATACATATAATTGATTCATTGTATTGTACAGCAGAAATGAACACAGCATTGTAAAGCAATTATATTCCAATAAAAAAGCCCCCCCCCCCCCACACACACACCAAATAATTATGTAGCAAGGAGTGCACTCAAGTGAACTCAGATGAAGGCTGAAATCTCTTTGCCGGGTGCTCTCCTCAGCAAATAACATGTTTACTCACTCATTGCACTCTTCATTCATCCCTTTGTTCAATATTTGCTGTATCAATCCTAAGATGTGGCATCAGTGGAAAAGAGCTGAATGAGACATTCCTACCCTATCCCCCCAAATGATGGCTCAGAGAAATAAGTGATGGGGTCTCCATGGCATTGTAGAGTATTTAAAATGCAGAAGATGGTACAGCCAATTCAGCAAGGGACTCATGGAAGGAACATGTCCATCAGGCCTTTAAGCATGAATACTATTTTGTAGGAGAAGAAAGAATTGTTGGAGGGAAACTATCACAAGTACAGGTAGAGCAGAAACTGTATGGGATGATGACAAATCAGTGTGGCAGGACCGCTGAGCATGCAGTTAGGGTTAGGGTTAGGGGTTAGGGTTAGGGTTAGGGTTAGGGTTAGGGGTTAGGGTTAGGGTTAGGGGTAAGGGTTAGGGTTAGGATTAGGGGTTAGGATTAGGGGTTAGGGTTTGGGTTAGGGTTAGGGGTTAGTGGTTAGTGTTAGGGTTAGGGGTTAGGGTTAGTGTTAGGGGTTAGCGTTAGGTTTAGGGGTTATGGTTAGGTTTAGCTTTAGGGTTTTGGAGTAGGAGACTGGAGGGCATGATTTGGGAAGAGACTGTAAAACTCTTTATGTGCTAATGAGGAAATTGGAATCTATCATGAAAATGAGAAACTGATAGAGAACTGTGAAAAACATTTTATCAACTTGCCAGCATGTCCTTTTGGAATAATTCTCCCCCTTTCAATAATTATGTTTTCCAAGTCATAAGGGCCAGGGGCTGGCTCTGTTTGGCCCTCAGGTGGGACTTAAGCCAGGCTAGGAGAGTGCTTTAGGACTTTGGTCACAGTGATTGGTTCCCGAGTGGCCATGTGACCCATTTTTGATGGCCTTCTTAGGAAAATATGTTTTCTGGGGAACTGTTTAGTATTATGTTGGTTGGACTCCAAGCAGTCATAGTAATATAATATGAAAAGACTCTGAGAATAAGACTCTTAGAAGAGATCCGTGAAAGAGAAGGCAAAATATTAGAAAACAGAATGAGTGAAGGAGAAAGTATTGAAAAAGATGAAACTCACTGATATTATTCAACCCTTGAATCTCTACTTTAAGCCAACACCTTTTAGAAATCTCAGGTTCAATGAGCCAGTAAGTTCCCCTTAGTCCCTAATCTCATTTGAGTCATGCTGTCTGTCACTGCCAGTAAATGAGGTGACTGACTAATATAAGAGGCAGGAGTAGTTTATTAGTTGTTGATCAGTTGCTAAGTCATGTCCAGCCCTTTGTGACCCCATGGACAGCAGCATGCCAGGCTTCCCTGTCCTTCACCATCTCCCACAGTTTGATTAAACTTGTGTCCAGTGAGTCGGTGATGCCACCCAACCATCTCATCCTCCATTGTCCCCTTCTCCTCCTACCTTCAGTCTTTCCCAGCAACAGGGTCTTTTCCAGCGAGTCAGCTTTTCGCATCAAGTGGCCAAATTATTGGAATAGGATGTTGTCATTAGTTTCCCTTGTCAGCTTGCATAGCTCCAGATTCAGAACTGATTATAAATAAGAAAGGGACTAAATTAGTGGAGGGGTGACCACTGATGATAAGACCTCAGAAGACCATAAGGGAAATGTAAATTTTGAGTATAAATATGTCTTATGCAATTATTTGCTAAAGCTGATAGTCCTAAGTGGAGGTGATGAGAAGCAGCTGAATTCTGGATATACTTGCTTTTAAAGCATATACAAAGGATAGAAGGAAGAGAAAAATGAGGATGAATATAAGTTTGGGGCTTGGAAAGACAAAGAAGCCATTTACTCAGATGGAAAGACATTGCGGGGGGGGGAACGGAAGTGGCTGGGTTAAAACACCTGGAATTTGACTTGAGTGCATTATGATTGAGACACCTTTTGTAATCCCCAAATGGGCAAGTCAAGGGTTTGTTTGATATAAGAATCTGGAGTTGAATAGAGAGATCTGGGCTAAAAGTGTGGGATTGAGAGTCACCAGCATAGGGATGGTGTTTAAAACCATGAAAATATATGAGATCATCTGGAATAAATATAGATGAAGAAAGACTAAACCCTGGACAATGAGGAACCAGAAGGTAAACTTGAAAAGCAGCCAGTAGTGTAAAGAGAAAACATAGTAAGTCAGTGATGTGAGACCACATAAGGAAGGTGCTGTATGGACAGATGAGTGATCAGCTACTGAAAACTGCTTATAGGTTTAGAGGGATGAATATACAATTACTCAAAATACATTAACTATGACTATTCTCAATATTTGTCCTTAACTCAGGATAGAGATTTTGGGAGTTGTTTACCCTAATAGGGGTTGTTGACATCCTGAGTGGGATTTAATAGGACTCCTCTAACCTGGAATTAGAAGAATTGATGCTTTTGAATGGTGGTGTTGGAGAAGACTCTTGAGAGTCCCTTGGACTGCAAGGAGATCCAACAAGTCCATTCTAAAGGAGATCAGTCCTGAGTGTTCATTGGAAGGACTGATACTGAAGCTGAAACTCCAATACTTTGGCCACCTAATGTGAAGAGCTGACTCATTTGAAAAGACCCTGATGCTGGGAAAGATTGAAGGCAGGAGGAGAAGGGAACAACAGAGGATGAGATAGTTGGATGGTGTCACTGACTCAATGGACATGAGTTTGAGTAGACTCCGGGAGTTGGTGATGGACAGGGAGGCCTGGCATGCTGCAGTCTATGGGGTTGCAAAGAGTCAGACATGACTGAGCGACTGAACTGATCTGAATATGCAAAAAAATTATTTATAATTACAAGTGTCTCAAGCCCCAGTGATGTTTCTTCTGTCACTTGACAAAAAGCTTGGAGGTAGGTAGTTACAGGGTTGCGTGATTCAGCAGATCAATAATGCCAACAAAGAGCTAGGCTCTTTTCTTGAGTCCTACTCCAACATCCTCATGTTGGCTATGCTTATCCTCCTGGTTACAATATGGCTGCCACAACTCTAAATCTATCATCCTTTCACAATAACAGTCAAAAGAAGAAAAAAATGAATTGCTCTCCTTCCTTATCCTATCACTGGCCACTTTTTATTTTTTAATCTTTAGAGATTATATTTCTCAAAAGCCCTGAGCTGTCCACTGTTCAGTTCTCACTGGCCATAAGTCTCCTGGCAATTGGGGAATTAAATGAGCATAATTGCTTATATTGGTCTTGGTTTATTCCTTGGTGTTGTGGAAGAGGTCCACTTTCTATGTGTATATTGTCATATCTTTCCAGAACAAAACCAGGGTTCTGTTGTTATCAAGAAAAAGGGGACTAGATAGTTGTTGAATAAGCTATCAACAACATTTGTCAAAATAATTATGGCCATTGGCCCCATAGGTGTGGGAGCTAGCTTATGACATAGTTGAAACCATAGGAGTAAATGAGACCACGCAGAACGTCCACATAATGAGAAATGGACAAAGGACAGCAACCTCCACCATTAATGGGGAAAAAAAGAAAGAAGAGGAGGCGTCTACGAAGGAGAAAAGGAAAGAGGTGGGAGAAGTTTGAGAGAGATGATATGGCAGATAAAGCAGGAGTGCTCATGGAGCAAAGGGGTAATCAACAGTGTCAAATGTTAAAGACAGATTGAGTAGATAAAGGTTGAAAATGCCCCTTAAATTTGGCAATTGCAAATTTTATTTTTGCTCTTTAAGGGTTGCCAAGAGTCGGACATGACTTGGCGACTGAACAACAACAGAAGCTGATAGCAGAGCTCAGGTCAGGGGTGTGAGAAGAGGAAAGTGAGAGAATGCAGAGGGTAGAATCTATTTTCCAAAACTTGAGCTCCAAAGGTGGGATGGTGTATGGGGTCTTGAAAAGTGCTACAGAATGTTTTTGTCTTTAAATTAATGACAGTACCATCTGTTTTAGATTGACATTAAATATAAAGACCAGGGAAGACAGGGGTGAATGAATAAGGTACATGATTCCAGAGGTTAAGAACTGGGAATTCCAAGGAACTTCCCTCGTGGTCCACTGGTTAAGACTCCGAGCTTCCACCACAGTGGGTACAGGTTCAAACCCTGGTCAGGGAACTAGATCCCACATGCCATGTGGAGCCGCCAAAAAATTAAATAAATAAATGAAATTAACAAAGCAAAAAAATGCTTTTAAAAATTGAACAATAACAATAGAAAAAGAGTTAGGGATTTGAGGCAAAGTAGGACATGAGTCATGGGTGGAGGAATTAAGGATTCATACCATAGCCAGCAATTTATAATTTAGAAAAAGAAATCTATCATAATGATAATAATAGCTGGCTTACTGAGCTCTTTCTTCCCGCCAGTCCCTCTTTTAAGTCCCTTAACTGTGTCATCTCTTAGTCTTCACTCTCTCTTTTGAGGTAGGCACAATTGTTTCCATCTGATGGATGAGGGAAGGCAAGGTTAAGAAGAAGCGGAGAAAGATGACCTTGACTTTCTCCATGACATCCACTTTCTTGACCAATTGAACACAGGGGAGGGGAATAGATAGGGAAGACAAAGTTTGAAACAAGGTGGAAATCTCTGAAACAAATACAAGGGATCTGGGGGAAAAGAGTTATCCAGGGAGAAATAAAGGAATGAGTAACAGAACTGAGAACCTAACTGAGATTAGAAACCAGGAATTTATAGAGACCCCCCATCTGCACTCTTTGCCAAGAGCTCCAGAGCAGAATATATAGATGATGGGATTCATCCTGGCTGGAGGACTGGTCTGTGAGTCTATGATTTAGACTTGGTGCTCAGATGTGCCGCCTGTGGCATAAACAGTTCCCATTTCATTTTATTTTTTTTGCTTTTTCTTTTCCTCTCAGCAGTATGGCCAGAGTAATGAAAGCCCTTATTTCCAGAGCCCTTCCCCCAAGCATTCCTAGAAGCAGATCCTTTCCCTGGCACCCTTTAGAAGCCCTATCTACTGGGATAAAAATGAAGAAATCTTTTCTTCCTGAAATGACAGAAGAGAAGCTATCTCCTGCTCCATCACACAGTCTTGCCTTTGATCGTCGAAGCCACAGTGAAATCTGTAGCCATCGTCTCGAATGTTACTTGCTCTTTCCTCTTGGGATAGAAGGAAGCAAAGTGATTGCTAAATATTGCTTTTTTCATGAGTTATCAAAAAGAACACACACAACTTTTTTTTAAAATACCATTTATTGGAGTTTTTTAAAAAAAATTTATCATTCCCAAGGCTGTTCCCATGATGTTAGAAACAAAAGCTCATCCCCTAAAGACATGTACATTGAAGGGGAAATATCCTTTATTACACAGACGCTTGTGTAATCGAGTTGCTAGTAAAGATATGGCAGAGGTGGGTCTGCCAAGGGGGTTGGGGTTCTTGAATTTTTTTAGGGAAAAAAAAAACTAACTCCTTTTATCCAGCACAGAGCTAAGTGAAGGCTCCTCTGTACTGTCCCACCTCTGCCTTGGGGAACCCACTCTCAAGGTGTGCAGGACATGAAGTGAGAGGCTTTTAACCTTTCAAGAACTGCCATTTGTCATTTTTCCAACCTGGTTCTAACCTAATCCTCCAATTCCAGCTCTTCTCATTCTCTTTTCTCTACCAGGATATTTTGTGTTTCTTCCAGGCAAGGAAAAGTTAAAAAAAAAAAAAAATTAGACATGTCCAAAAAGCTTAATACCAGCTCCTATCTTGAGTTGAAGCTTAAAGGAAAGACATGTCCAACATCTTCTATAGCCCCAGAGGCCCTTAATAATCAAATTCCAGAACTTAATGTCCCCTGGGAAGCCATTCTAGCCATTCTCACTTATTAACTGGATGGCTCTTGTATCTTTCCAGACAGATGGGCTTCTCTTTTTCCTATTAAAGCTTCATGAGGATAGGTCACCAGACTTCTTGTTCACCACCTTTCTCTTAACAGCTAGCACAGCTATGAAACAAATTCCTGCCAAGTAAGTGATGGAATGGAATAAGTGGCAGGGATTTCACAGCCTACTTGGTTTGCTTTTTTCAGTTTTTAAAAAATTTTTGTGTTTTTAATGTTTACAGTGTTGTGTTGGTTTCTGCCATACAGCAATGTGAATCAGCCATAATTATACATATATCCCCTCTCTCTTGAGCCTCTCTCCCTTCCCCCACCCACCCCTTCTAGGTCATCACAGAGTGCTGAGCTCCCTGCGTTATACAGCAACTTGGTTTGCTTTAACAACTATCACTGCCTAAAACTTCCCTCTTGAGACTAATTCAGTGGATTCGAGGTAAAGTTGATTCCCTGTGGTCTCCTTGGGACTTCATCTTGCTCCTTATCCAGAGGTGCCTCTCCTGGTTGACAGATGAAATGTAGACTTGACAAAGAGCAGTGGAAAGATGTGTGCAGTGGTCAAACACACACAGGTCTAGGTCCACACAAAGGTGTGTTCTTTGCAGAACTCTAGAACACTCTCACCCCAGCATCATTGGTATCTTGGAAGGTAGGGCCTCTGACTTTGGCAAAACCATTAAGAAAGATTGGACTGCATTCCAACAAGGCAAGGTGGGGGCACATTCAGAATCAAGCACAAACTCAACCCTTGCTTCCTGTAAAAGTCTCCCTGTTAATTTCTGTAGAAGCACCCACTTCTGAGATGCATCTGTTAGACAAAGCTACTTTTAGTACCCTTGGTTGGTCCCCTTAATCTCTGATGTGAGGGTGTGGAAAGTGCATTGGGCTACAAGTCAGTACATCCAGGTTGGGAGAGTGGCTCTTCTGTTACCCTAAGTCAAACAGTGCTTGCATGCGTGCTGAGTTGCTTCAGTCATGTCTGACTCTGCGACCCTATGGACCGTAGCCCACCAGAATCCTCTGTCCACGGGATTCTCCAGGCAAGAATACTGGAGTGGGTTGCCCATTTCCTCCTCCAGGGGATCTTCCCAACTCAGGGAATGGACCCTTATCTCTTATGTCTCCTGCATTGGCAGGTGGGTTCTTTACCACTAACACCATCTGGAAAGCCCCAAGTGAGACAGGATGCTCCTTAATTTTGCATCGATAAAGTGAAGACTTAAGACAAGATTCTCTACAAATTCTCTCCAGAGAATTCTCTCCAGATTTCCTCCAGAAATAGAGACACATTTCTCTATTGGCCTGCACCTGGAGTCCCACATTACCTTATTCTAGTTCTCAGAGAACCCTAAAGGTTCTTCCTAACTTTCTATTGCCTTTCTTCTCAGAATAACCTGTCCTGCAGCTCCAGGATCCAGGTTCCCCGGGCACGTGGAATAGATTATCTGGCATCTCTGTAAGGGAAGGCTTCTCTCAGTAGAGACAGTGAGACATAAGGGTGGTGGAAGATGAGAGCCAAGGATGAAAAATTAATTAGGGAAATAAGCTGTCCAGGAAGGAGCCATCCAGGACATCTGCTAGATGGTACTTCCCGGGGCCAGGCAGCTGAGAGAGGGATCAGCTGCTCTGGGTGTCACTGTGAATACAGATCATGTTTTTCCTTAAAGTTGCCATCAAACTTGTTAGAATATTGCTTCTGTTTTATGTTTAGGTTCTTTGGTCCCAAGGTAGGGAGGATCTTAGCTCCCTGACCAGGGATCAAACCCACACCCTATGAACTGGAAGGTGAAGTCTTAACTGCTGGGCTGCCAGGGAAATCCCTAGATCTTTGTTTGATCTTGGACCAAGGGGCGGGGAATGAGTTCATGATGCTTAAGACTGGCCAGTGAGGTGTTAACCCAAATGAACTCTTTGTCTCACATTCAGCCCTACGTATATCCCACAGATGTCATAACAGCAGGGTGTCATGGGTCCACTCAGAGCCAGAAAGAAGCTGTGATGAAGAGCTTCCTGACGCCAAAACACGCAGACTGTTCTAACTCTTGTCTACTCACGGCCTCAAGGCTGAGCACTGACTGGTCATTCATTTTAAAATCATCCTTTTCCAAGTGGTCCAAAATGATTAGATGGAATCAGAGCTATTCAAGGAAAGCTGCTGAAGCCCAGGAGAGGTCTTTGAGAAGAGATTACAAAAATACGCTTTGAAACATTTCCTGCTTTTCTTTAGGACAGGCTGTACTGACCCCTTCTCTGCTGCAATCCACCAGTGAAGCAGCATGTCTTGTGGTCTTACTGCAGTCATTACGTTGATGTGCAACTTTGGGAATGTCCCTTAAATTCCCAAGCCATCATAATTCCCATCTGCAAATTATAAGGTAAGACTTGGTCATCCCCAACCTAGAGGACAAGTCTGTATCTAACTTAAGATGTGTGAGTGCATGTGTCTTCATTTTCACTATTATTGCACATTTTCAGAAAAGTTGGATTTCTATTGATTTGAAATCTTTCTTGCTATGTGAATCAACAAGTAGCCAATAGCCAAGGAAAGAGTGGCACCCTTTGACCTTGGACTTAGGCAATGCCTAGGTGGTGGTGGTGGTGGTGGTGGTGGGGTCTCTGGAAGGACTTGTGTTCCTTATTAATGGCTTGGTTATGGTCACTTAGAGATACACAACTTTTATTCTGCCAAAAGATTATCTTTGATAGCAATGATCCTCATGCATAATTTTCTCTTTCTCCCCCTAGCCCCCCAACCCCAGTCAATATCTGCCTTGTAGCCTTCTTAATTATCCAATCTTGTATTTTTAACATTTTATTTTTCTAGTGTCTACCTCTTAGTGTGTTAGCCTAACTCTAAAGCATAATAGTTTTATGATTTGAGATGAGGCAAAATGCTGCCAAGTAGGGTCTTAGATGCCATGAACCTGGTGGTCTTTGCTTTGCCTTAGTTATCACCACTGCCCCTACTTCATGTTTCCATAGCAACGTGTGCCCCCTCATAACAGTGCAAACCTATGTATTTCATTTTTCCCGTATCCATCTTCCCCACTAGGCTGGGATCCCTGTCAAGGCAAGTCAGCTTTGCTAACAACTGCCCCTTGGTTACTCTACACATATTTGTGGAATAAAATCCGAATGAAACACGGTTGTCTCTGGACCACAACTGGTTTCCTGAATCCAGGGACACTCAGGATGCTTGGCCATCTTCCATTCTGGGACTCACATTTCATGCATTTTCTTGGCCTTTATTTTTTGCCCTGATGGTGGATGATGTACTATTATTACCTTGAAATAATATATTTTCACAATTTAAATAAGTGGTTTCCAGTATCTCTGATAAGTGGAAATGATACATCCTCACCCCCTTGATAACCTGGAAATCACATGAGCTCATCTACCCCCACCAGCACACTAGTTTGCTACACAAAGAAACCGAGGAGGTCTCCCAAGCCCAGTTTATTATGAGACTTGCTCCCAAGCCCCTGCCCTGATTCTCAGCCATCTTCATCTTCCAGGTAAGCTCTTAGGAGTCAGAGTTGTAGGCACCGAATTCATAGCTTGGAAGCTTGAAAACGTCACCCCCATTTCCATCTCAAAAGGATCTGTGTGGCCCTTTGTGAATGAGCCTAGGAGTCTTGTAGCATCTAAAAGAAGCTTTTAGAGTGACGAGCAAGAGAAAGACCAGAGTGAGGTGACCCCATCTGGGTATGGGGTGGTGGCAGAAGGGGCCTGACCTGGGTAGGGAGAAGTTTTCTCATTTAATTGCCTGAAATTCAGCCAGTTCTGAGCTATTTATAGAGATTTTTTTTTTTTCTTTTGACCTCAGCTCACAGCAAAATCAGTGGTGGTTCTCTTCCTCCTAGCAATCTTGTAATTGTCCAGTCTAAGTAAAGATACACCCTTGAAACACTTGTTGTTCTAGAAGGGCTATCAGGAATCCCCTTTCTCTTCCTCCTTCTGCTCTTCCATAGTCTTCATCTTCTTCATGATTATCATCATCATCACTTCGATCACTATCCAGTGTTGCCAAGGAAGCACTTTATTCTTTTCAAATACCTTCCCATCTATTGATTCAATTTGGCCCTCACAGTCACTCTGGATGATATTCCAGTAGGGATTCAATATGCCCATTTTCGAGATAGGAAAACTAGAGTTCAGATGGGGAAGGCTACTTGTCCAAGATAGAAGCAAGGATAAAACCCGGCTACCTCTCTTCTGAAAGTAGTGAGACAGAGGTTTTTTTTGTGGGGGTGGGATGGTGAATAAGGAGGTGGAGGATGGGCAAACGAGAAGGGGCAGGTCAGACCAGGAAGATCTAGACGGCAGAACCAAGGGACTGAAGTTTTAAAGATGTGAAACTCAGATGAAGACTCCCAGTACCATGGAACTGAAAGGATCACTCTTTCCAGAACTTAAAATTGGGTCTTGTTTAGTTGCTAAGTCATATCCAACTTTTTTGCAACCTCAAGGACTGTAGATTACCAGGCTCTTCTGTTCATGGGATTTCCCAGGCAAGGATACTGGAGTGGGCTGCCATTTCCTAATCCAGGGGATCTTCCCAACCCAGGGATCAAACCTGAGTTTCCTGCTTGGTAGGTGGATTCTCTGCTGCTCAACCACCTGGGAAGCCCCAAAATTGGGTCTGAGAGGCTCATCATGGTGCAGGGAATTCCCATCAAATGGCCACATCCTTCCAACTCTGAAGTGAGGGCTTCCATAGACAGTCTTAAGATAAATGGGGCTACTGAATGTTTTTGTTATTATTGCTGTTGTGTTTTGAGCTGGGAGGTATCAGTTAAAAAGTCAAGGCATTCATACCTTTCAGGTACAAACTATTATGTGCAAAAAGCAATGAAGATGAGAACATTGCCAGCTGCACTATTTGGAAGGATGGATTCTCCCTTTCTCATCTCTGAACCACTCGCAGCCGCCTTTCCAGAGCTGTGAATCATCCATTCGAGGGAAGGGAGGGGAATAGAATGTTAAACACAATCTATGCTTTGCTAATTGAAATCAAATACAAAATTCAGTCTCCCGTGAGTTGCCATGCTCATGTTTAAGTAGGGTGGGAGTGTCACTAACCCGAGGCCGTTTTCATAGGCTGACTTAGCTTTGATGGATAGGAAGCAATTCCTTTGTCAAGTTTCCCCACCAAAGAAGGGGATGTGGCTTGGTGATTCACTCCAAGTCACAAGAATCAAGCTAGAGAAGACACTGCTGAAAAGAGAACTTAAACGTGCCAAGTTGGCAATTCTCTTCAGAACCGAGAGCTTTCACCCATATCACCAAACAGACGCTTAAAACAAAAATTCTCCAAATATCAAGGCTTAGGCCTCTGCCCTAGTTCTCCAGAGAACTTTAGCCTGCTGTTCTGTGCAAGAGGGATAAATACTTAGGGAGAGTTTCCTACTTTGATTTCCCAGGTCAGAATGGCTTGTTAACCATGGGCTAACCATTTAAAAAATGGATTTGCTTTTCCTAGCTAAGTGAGGAAGCAGTGTTTGAGGGCTTCCTTGGTGGATCAGACAGTAAAGAACCTGCCTGCAATGTGAGAGACCTGGGTTCAATCCCTGAGTTGGGAAGATTCCCCTGGAGGAGGAAATGGCAACCCACTCCAGTATTCTTGCCTTGGGAATGTCATGGACAGAGGAGCCTGGTGGGCTACAGTCTATGGGGTCACAAAGCATTGGGCACAACTGAGCGACTAACGCTTTAAGGTCTTGATATTCTGGGTTTATAGGGACAGGTAGACAGCCAGGGAGGTGGGACATGGACAGTGGTGTGACTGAGGGGCTGAGCTAGTGGATTAATATAGCTAATCCACTATATAAGAGATGGAGTAGGCTAGAGCAGTGGTCATTCTTGCGTGCGTGCATGCACGGTGGCTCAGTCATATTTGACTCTTGTGACCTTATGGACTGTAGCCTGCAAGGCTCCTCTCTCCATGAGACTTTCCAAGCAAGAATATGGGCATGGGTTGCCATTTCCTTCTCTAGGGGATCGTCCTGATCCAGGGTTTCCTGAATTGGCAGGTAGATTCTTTACTGCTGAGCCACCGGGGAAGCCCACTGCTCATTCTTATCTCATGGAAAAATATCTTTAAAGTTTTCCTACCATGAGCTGCTCCTTTGACCTCCTAAGTTATAAGATTGCCCCTTACTTAGTTGTCATTAAACTCCAAAAGAGACCTATTCCTCCAAGGAAGCCATCAATCCTAGGGACCACCTCATTCAGAAGTGATCCCCACAAAGGCATGAAAGCAGGGGAGGAAGGAGGATGAGAGAAACAAAGAAATACACAGGTGAGACTTCCCTCATTCTCCATCCCAGCTTCCATAACACTAGTTTTGAAGGGTAGATGTCTGGGCCCCACCGGAGAGATTCTAACCCTTTAAAAATTCTGCAATGCACCTTAGGACATTGTAGCTTGAAAATACCCCCACAGCTGCCTCTAATACGTAATCAGAGCCACTCCTTGCTTTGCTCATGAAGTTAGTTAGTGTTAGTTAGTTGTGTTGGACTCTTTGCAACCCCATGGACTGTAGCCCACCAGGCTCCTCTGTGCATGGAATTCTCCAGGCAAGAATACCGGAGTGGGTTGCCATTCCCTACTGCAGGGGGATCTTCCTGACCCAGGGACTGAAAACTGCATCTCCTGCGTTGCAGGCAGCTTCTTTACTATCTGAGTCACCCGGGAAGCCCTTGCTCATAAAACAAGGCTCCAAATCAGTCATCCCACACTACATTCTTCTGATCAAGCAGGCCCTGTCTTCTTTCAAATAGGTGTGAATGTGTACGTGTGGCACAGTTTTATTTGTATCTTCATTTACTTTGGTGGTTTAGTCACTAAGTTATGTCTGACTCTTGTGATCCCATGCACTGTAGCCCACTGGGCTTCTCTGTCCATGGAATTTTTCAGGCAAGAATACTTGAGTGGGTAGCCATTCTCTTCTCTGGGGCATCTTCCCGACCCAGGGATGGAACCTGCCTCTCCAGCATGGCAGGCAGATTCTTTACCACCGAGCCATCAGGGAAACCCTTTTTACTTTGGTAGTAAAGGGATATATGCTGCCTTCAACTCAATAACTATTTTTTTAATCTGGAAAATATTGTCAGATTGTTTCTGAATCTTGCACATCAGTCTGTTCCTTGGCAGGATGGGTTAAGAGGGGAGGACACCGCACCCTTTATAGGAACTGCTTCCTTTGTGCTGTTTCAAGAATCATCCTGCCCTGCAGATAGAATTCCCTGGCAGTCGATAACCTGGGTCGTCCTGGCTACCCCAGAGAAGGGATGCTCCCAGTATTCAGGGGGGTGGAGGTGGGAATGGAGGTAACCAATACAAACACACCATCAAAATCCATCAATCAGATTGCATTAAGCTTTATAACAACACAGTTTTCAGTTAGCGGGAGAAATGACAGTTTAATAACAGTTGAACAGATTTCACTCCCTCCCCCCACTCATACATATTTCCAATTTTGCTAGAACAGTTCCTGGTTCTGGAGATCTGTGAAGAGTGTTTTATGTCAAATGCTGCATTTTAATGGAATCAAACTAATGCGAAGGGACATCTGATGCAGCAGCCCTTGATGGGGGTGTCCACAGACAGCCCTTACCCTCCCCACCCCCTGACACTGGATCTGACAAAGGGAGTCAGCCTGCTTGTTGCTGCCCCAATATGTGCCATCTCTGAATCGAGCAAACGAAGCATAAGATGACCATGAAGGGGAGATGGTGGGACAAAGAGAGAGATGGTGATCAATCCCCTGTGGGTTGGGTTGCTAAAGGTTATTGAATAACAAAAGACATGCCAGCTCTCTGGGCCCTGCCCCACTGGGGACCCTAAAGGACAGAGGCCCTCCAATAGCTCGTCTCAGATCCATGCTGCTGAGGGTCTCAGAGATGGAGACCTCCCACCAAGAAGACTGGTTTTCTTTTTTCACTCCCAGAGATGGCATTCATCTTTCCCAACCTCAGAGCTCTGGGCTCAGCTGCCACTCCCTTGCTCTAAGAGCAGTCCTGTGAGCCTGATTCTGAGGGCCTAGGCTAAGCTTCTTTACCACCCAGGATACTCATGAAGAGAGGGACCCAACTGCCCTTCGAAAGCTCTTAGAAGGAAGGCTTCCAGGGATGTCAGCTTTTTTTTTTTTTTGGTGAGGAACGTGCATGCCTCTGCCTTCATCAGATGAGGAGTGAGGAAGTCAAAGGGTTGTGGGATGAGACCTTAAGGAGAAGGCTTGAGACACCTTAAGAGGGCGGGTCTTGCTCCCTAGGAGTCCTGGAGCAATCAGCCACAATTAGTATTCTGGCGAAATGCCAAAGCAGAGGTTGATCGAGCAGGGGGCCTTTGCCAGATATGGGGCTAGAACTCGGGCTTCTCAAATTAAAGTGAGAGGCCCCTGCCCAAAGTAGACCTTCCCTTCTTTCTTATCATTTAAACAAACATTCATGGCACTGTCTCTGACCTTGACCGCTGTTTATCCTGTCTTCAGACTAGATTAACCAACAGAAGACAAGAATTAGCAGTGGATTCTGGTGGCCAGCTGGTCAACCAGATGCTGCTACCCAGGCAGGCCTGGTACCCTATGTGCATGCCAGGGGATCCATCTCTCTGCCTAAGCCAACAGCGTTGGAAGCAATCCTGACTGGACAAAGGAGGAGATCTACTTGGCACTCCAGCAAGGCTGAGGCTGCAGACCCTGGGGGATTCAGGACTCGGGTCAGGAGCCTCCCTAGAAACTCGCCAGCCTTCCCGCCCCATCGCGAGCCTCATTTGTCACCCTCTTCCTGTTCCCACTGGAAATCTTGACCAGTCATTTGGTAAAACATCATGTTGAAGGGTTTGTAGAACTTCCGCAGTCTGTGGATCACATCCGGGTCGATGCGAGGATGAGTCCGACCCTTGCTCTTGCCTAAGCACCTGGGGGCACTGCTGTCTTCTGGCTTCTTTAAGCAAGGGAACCCCTTGGTTTTGTTGAAATAGAAATGTTTCTCAGTCACAACACGCTTGAGGCCTAGAAAATCCTGTACTTTGGCCATTTCCCCGGCGGGGTCCACTATGAGTCGCTCACCGCTGACGAAGAGGATCTGAGAGAGGGGGAAATACTGGAGCCAGTTTTCCAGATGCAGAGCATAGATCCCTATTCGAATGGCACTCCAGGAGGCGTCAATCAGCCCTAGGGTCCGATTTTTGAAGGCCAGCACCTCGAAGGTGGGGATCTCGGGTTTCTTTGACAGGGTCTGGGTGTAGTCGGAGATGGCCCTGGTCACAGGGTTCCTCACCACCACGATGAGTTTGATGTCCTTGGCCATGGAGTGGATGCGCTTGGGAGCCTCGTTTGTCACAAAGTAACTTGGTGTCTTCTCCATGGTTAACTGCCCATCCAAAGTCTTGGGCATCACATTTCTAGAAGAAGGAGGAAAACAAAAGAGTGGTTATTCCTATCCAGAAATAACTGAACTTGTCCCACGAAACATATGATATAAACATCTCAGTGGGGAGAGCTACCAAATAAAATTCATACACACTTGGAAGTTCTTTTTAGACTTGTTATTTGCTCAGTCGTGTCCGACTCTTTGCGATCCCATGGACTACAGACCCCCAAGCTCCTCTGTCCATGGAATTCTCCAGGCAAAAATATTGGAGTGGGTAGCCATTCCCTTCTTCAGGAGATCTTTCCACCAGAAATTGAAGATGGGTCTTCTACACTGCAGGCAGATTCTTTACCATCTGAGCCACCAGCGAAGCCCTTTTTAGACTATATGTCCCGCTATAGTTCTGATTAAAGTATTTTCATAAAAGGCAGCAAAAAGCTTGTGCATTCATTCTTGGGAATGTTATACACCTGGCATTTAAATTGCAGCTCTATCTCTTGCCAGTTATGTTTAACCTAGTTGGACTCTTAATTTCTCTGTGTATTAGTTTTATAATCTCTGAAATAAAGATAATGATAGCACCTACTTCACATGGTTGTAAAAGGCTTAAAGGAGATAATGCTTTTAAAGCATTTAGCACAGAAGCTGGCATGTGTAAAAGCTTAATAAATCAAGGATAGATTGTTTGTAGTGGCTTTCAGAAAGTGTTTGAGCTCAGCAAGACCTCAAAGGTGATCTAGCCTAAGGGTGGGCAAACTACTACCTGCCTCCTGTTTTTGTATGGCCCACAGGTAAGAATGACTTCTCATCTTTAAAGTGAAGTGAAAGTGAAAGTCACTCCGTCATATTCTACTCTTTGTGACCCCATGGACTGTAGTTCGGATGGGGGAAAAACAAAAATAATAAGACTAACATTTTGTGGCACAAGAAAATTGTAGGTTCACATTTCAATGCTTATAAATAAATTGTCATTGGAACATGGCCATTCATTCCTTTCTGTAAAGTCTGTGGCTGCTTTTTGCATCTACATCAGCAGAGTTGAATAACTGCAAACAGAGACCCTATCACATGCAAATCTGAACATATTTTCTAACTGGTCCTTTAAGATATCATTTGCTGACCCCTGGCCACCTCATGAGAAGAGTTGACTCATTGGAAAAGACTCTGATGCTGGGAGGGATTGGGGGCAGGAGGAGAAGGGGATGACAGAGGATGGGATGGCTGGATGGCATCACTGACTCGATGGACATGAGTCTGAGTGAACTCTGGAGTTGGTGATGGACAGGGAGGCATGGCATGCTGCAATTCATGGGGTTGCGAAGAGTCGGACACAATAGAGCAACTGAACTGAACTGAACTGAATCTAGATTAAAAGGGTCCATCTAGTCAAAGCTATGGGATGGCACCCCACTCCAGTACTCTTGCCTGGAAAATCCCATGAATGGAGGAGCCTGGTGGGCTACAGTCCATGGGGTCGCTAAGTGTCAGACACGACTAAGCGACTTCACTTTCACTTTTCACTTTCATGCATTGGAGAAGGAAATGGCAACCCACTCCAGTGTTCTTGCCTGGAGAATCCCAGAGATGGGAGAGCCTGGTGGGCTGCCGTCTATGGGGTCGCACAGAGTTGGACATGACTGAAGTGACTTAGCAGCAGCAGCACGTATGGATGTGAGAGTTGGACTATAAGGAAGGCTGGGCACCAAAGAATTGGTGCTTTCGAACTGTGGTGTTGGAGACTCTTGAGAGTCCCTTGGACTGCAAGGAGATCAAACCAGTCAATCCTAAAGGAAATCAACCCTGAATATTCACTTGAAGGACTGATGCTGAAGCTGAAGCTCCAATACTTTGGCCACCTGATGTGAAGAGTGGACTCACTGGAAAAGACCTTGATGCTGGGAAAGATAGAAGGCAGGAGGAGAAGGGGACAATAGAGGATGAGATGGTTGGATGGTATCGCCGACTCAATGGACATGAGGTTGAGCAAGCTCCAGGAAATGGTGAAGGACAGGGAAGCCTGGTGTGCTGTAGTCCATGGGGTTGCAAAGAGTTGGATATGACCGAGTGACTGAACAACAACAAACCTAGTCAAAGGGTTTCCATGGTGGTTCAATGGTAAAGAATCTGCCTGAAATGCAGGAGACACGAGTTCAATCCCTGGGTTGGGAAGATTCCCTGGAGAAGGAAATGGCAACCCACTTGAGTATTCTTGCTTGGGAAATCCCAAGGACAGGGGAGCCCATGGGGTAGCAAGTGAGTCGTATATGGCTGAGCAACTAAACACACAATTGTCCAATCTAGTCCAAAGGCGTCTTTATGCAAATGAGGAAAAGGAAGCCCAGAGACAGGGAATCAAGCAGGTTTTGTGACTTCAGCAAGTTGAATCACATCCCTGAGCCTTATTATCTTCAACTTCAAAATCCTGAAACTTAACTCAAATTCAGCTGAGAATGAAATGAATGACATATATCAATAGTGTGACCTACAGTGTGACAACATCTAGCACAGATCTGGCTTCATACATGGGATTTCTTCCTTTTTGGCTCCCAAGTTTGCTCAGTAAGGCCATGATAGGTCCCACATGTGTGTGCTCAGTCACTTCAGTTGTGTCTGACTCTTTGTGACCCACTGGACTGTAGCCCACCAGTCCCCTCTGTCCATGGGATTCTCCAGGCAAGAATACTGGAGTGGGTTGCCATGGCCTCCTTCAGGGGATATTTCCAACCCAGGAATTGAACCCACATCTCCTGTGTTTCCTGCATTGCAGGTGGATTCTTTACCACTGAGCCACTGGGGAAGCCTGATAGATCCCACACCAGGTTCCGTATCTCTTGGTTTCCTTCCCAAGATTGCTTCTCAAATCCATCCCTCCATCCCTGTTCACCTTCGGAGTGGCCTTGTCTTATTTGGGAGCTTCAAGGGACTAAAGGAGTTTGATGCTATTGGTCCTCCAATACCAATGTGGCCAGTCTATCAGTGAGAAAATGAGGCTCAAGATCCTATTATACAGTCAATTTGCTGCAGGCATATGTGGACCAAAGTTAATTGACGATAAACCCGTTGCATACCTGTTAGTACGGCAGGGCATCTGCCACCATGTACTCCATTAAGTCTGTTCACTCCTGAGCCTTGCACCAAAGTGGTACATTTAGGATTACACAAGACCTCTTTGTTATGATGACACACTTTTAAATGTCTCAGCTAATAAAACTTAATACAGACGAAGATCCCTCAGCTTCCCTACCATAATTAAATTTATTTACTATCGCCTGTGTGGAGAAAGAATGACTTTTCTTTTATCTCTAATTCACATGCTCTGTCAATAATTAATTGCTACTGGGTTTTGAGCTTTCTCGGCAAGCACTTTTATTAGGCAAGAGGAATGTGCCTCTTGTCTAATGCAGAGATATTCACATGGCGTTTGACGTCGTTTGGGTATAATGATTGGGCAGCGAGCAGTTTTTAGATCAAAGCAATAGCTCTGGCCATAAGTAATCATACTCATCTCGAACAGACATCATCTCCCCAGTATTTCGAACGTCTTCACATTTGTGTGCCTCTCTGGTTTTCGTCAGATTTAATTATGTTGCTTGGAGGGGCAGTGCTAAGGAACATAGTTTTGGGGGAGTCACACTTGTCTGATTTCAGAGTTCTGACTACCCATATCACCTTGATGAAGTGACTAAAGCAACCAGCATTCTTGGGCTTCCCTTGTGGCTCAGCTGGTAAAGAATCTGCCTACAATGAGGGAGACTTGGGTTTGACCCCTGGGTTGGGAAGATCCCCTGGAGAAGGGAAAGGCTACCCACTCCAGTATTCTGGCCTGGAGAATTCCATGAACTGTATAGTCCCTGGGGTGGCAAAGAGTCAGATACAACTAAGCCACTTTCACTTTCACAAGCCACTCTGACTCTCCATTTTCTCATCCAAAAAATAGAGTTAATAAGTGAAAGTGTTAGTCACTCACTCATGACTGACTCTTTGTGACCCCCTGGACGGTAGCCCCCTATGCTCCTCTGTCCGTGGAATTCTCCAGGCAAGAATACTGGAGTGGGTAGCCATTCCCTTCTCCAGTGGAATCATCCTGACCTAAGGAGTGAACCTGGATCTCCTGCATTGCAGGCAAAGTCTTTACTGTCCAGGCCACCAGGGAAGCCCAGGGTCAATGAAAGTCCCTCTCTTATAGGATTGTAGAGAAGATAATACAGGTGAATCACTTTGAATAGTGTCCAATGAATGCCAGAATTTTAAAAGCTTAAGCCAGGGGCACACAATCATTGGGACAGCAATTATTAGAGAAGAATAAAGAGAAAATATTTATGTTTAACCAAATGGAAAAGTTGAACAACATGGAAACTAAGGAACTGATATAGAAAAATAAAAAAGAATATTCTGATTCAAGCCCATATCATCATACTTCCTGATCAGGGGAGCTGCTATTAGTTTATCTGGAGGTGAAGGAATATACTGATATCCCACTTTTATTCCAATTACAGAGATTCTCTTATTTTATTATGAAACTCATGTCATAGTATAAAAATACTAAATAAATGTTGATGCAAAAAATACTAAAGATAGATATTTTTAATACATGGCCTTTTCAGAATTTTGCCCCTCAGTATATATACATTGCTCTTTTATTTTTTTGCTTTTTTTTAAAGCTGCTAGGGTTTTCTTCTCATCCGGTCTCTGCCGTTGACTTCTTAGAGCTCAGTGTTTATCTTTACACTGACCTCGTTCAAATTCATCTCCTTCACTTCAGCTAATTGCTGCAGTCTGTCAAGATCTTTGTGGATCTTGAGTTTTTTATCTGAAGCATATGAGATAAATGGTATCCAGCCTGTAAGCCAGTGTACATAGGGGAGTAAGTGTGTGCCTAGTTCAGTGATCAATGCAAAAAAATGGTATCTAGTCCTTATGGCTGAGAAGGTAAAGAATCTGCCTGCAAAGCGGGAGACCTGGGTTCGATCCCTGGGTTGAGAAGATCCCCTGGAGGAGGGAATGGCAACCCACTCCAGTATTCTTGCCTAGAGAATTCCACGGACAGAGGAGCCTGGCAGGCTACAGTCCACTGGGTTGAAAAAAGTTGGACACAACTGAACAACTTTCACTTTTATTTTTCAAGCCAGTGTGTATATAGGGAAGTAAGTGTGTGCCTAGCTCAGTGATCGATGCAAACAGCCATGAGAGGAAGGGGCTAGAGAAGGCAACAGAGAGAGTAGTGGGGAACAGAGATGCCTAAATGGCTTCGATTGTCATGTTACAAATGGATACCACCAGGCATTTGAGAGTTCCCGCATTTGGGGCACACATGGGAAAACCGTCTCATTTGTGGAATCTAGAAAAATGGTACAGAAGAACCTATTTCCAGGGCAGGAATAGTGACACAGACATAGAGGACTGATACATGGACACGTGGTGGGGGGAGGGGAAGGTGGGATGAATTGGGAGATTTGAATTGATATATATACATTGTTATCTGTAAAATAGCTAGCTAGTGGGAAGCAGCTATATAGCATAGGCAGCTCAGCTCAGTACTCTGTGATGACCCTAGAGGGGTGAGATGGGGGTGGGAGGAAGGTCCAAGAGGGAGGGGATATATGTATACTTATAGCTGATTCACTTCAGAAACTAACAGTGTTGTAAAGCAATTATACTCCAATTAAAAAAAAAGATACAACTATTGTTGTGTGAGATATACTGGAATTTTTGCCAGTAACAAGGTATCCAGTAGATGCTCAAAATCAATGAAGTAGCAGTCCCCCCTTTCCAAAAAAGATTCTGAATCAGTTATATTCATTCATTCATTCCATAAATGCTCACATCCATAAATGGCAATATACTAGTGAACACAACAGACAAGGCCCTTCCCCCCACAGAGCTTCTGGTATAACTGCTACATCCGATGAAAGGAGAGTTCTCTATAGTATCACATAAATAACTATTTTGATCAAAGGAGCAGGTATTATTACTTTTCACTTTTACAAAGAAGGAACCGGACTCAGAACCTGAAAATACTTTTTCAAAGTCTCACTGGGTGAGCTTATTCTTGGCTCCTAAGCTCAGTGGCCAAGCAAACATCTACCCCCAGCTCCTGGCAAATAGCAGGTGCTCGGTAAATATCTGTTGAGTGAATAGATGAGTAAGCCATTAGGCTCCTGTTCTAAGGCTTTGTTGTGATAGGTTTTGCTGCCCTAATCTCACCAGTTCTCAGCCCTTATCCCCTCACCAATCTACTCACCTGGGTCCTTATTTCAGCAGCAATTTCTTTACATAGAAATAGCTAGATGTTTCTTGATATCTGTCTATCTATCTATCTAGGTATTTCTAGATACCAGCTATTTCTATATCTAGAAATAGAGCCTCCCTCTTCCTAAAAAAATAAAAATAAAAAAACAACTAGAGGAGACAGCTCTCTAACATGTAAGACCAACCCCTCCCCACATGGGCTTTGAATACTATCTCCTTCTACCGTCTCAGGAATTTTTCATCCCAACTTTCCTTCTCTCTCCTGGTTTTAGGTAAGTTCTTTTTGACTGGATCTGACATTTCACCAAGCCCATGCTCTCACATCTTTATGTGCTTGAGGAATGGGGAGGTGACCAGTCGTGCCAGAGGGGAGAGAGCAAAGCTAAGGAAGTAAGGAAAAAGGTCAGGGGGTGTGGAGGAAAAGACCATGAGGTTGGGGGGGTGCTGGTTCTTATGGGCCACGGGCAAGACACTTGGTTTTATTCCATATGTGATGAGAAACCACTGGAGAACATGAAAGAGGAGAACATAAGCTTTACATTTTCAGAGATCTTTCTCCAGCTGCTTTGCTGAGAACACACAGGTATGTGGCAAGAGCAGAAGGAAGACTGCCTGCTAAAAGGCCATTGCTGGAGGGTGGTCAGAGATGAGGGTACAGGGATGCAGGTGGAGAGGGCAACCTGGGAAGTAGCGTTCAGAGTTGGGATGTCTTTAAAAAGTAGGGCCAACAGTCCTTTAGGATGGGTGGGATGTGTGTGAGGCGAGTGTCATAGAAGACTCCAAGACTGTTGGCCTGAGCTGATGATTAAGTAGTAGTTTATCAAAGTGGAGAACACTGGAAAAGAAGCCAGTTTCAGGGGAAGAAACCAAGTCTGATTTTGGATGTGTAATCTGAGATACTCACGTGGAGGAGTGGATACGAGAGTCTGAAATTCAAGGGAGGTTCCAGTTGGAGGTGGACATATACATCACGTGTTCACAATCCACTTGCCAGGAAAGCAGGGTGAAGGGATGTCAGAGTCTCTTCACCTTCACTAGGAGAAGGTGGGGCATGACCTTTGCCTATCTGGGGAGTCCTTCTGAAGAGACACAGGAGACACAGGTTTGATCCCTGAGTCAGGAAGATCCACTGGAGGAGGAAATGGCAACCCACTCCAGGATTCTAGCCTGAAGAATTCCATGGACAGAGAAGCCTCATAAGCTACAGTTCAAAAGGCTCACAAAGAGTTGGACATGACTGAGTGACTACACACACACCTGAATAGGAAAAGTGTTTAGACACTGATGTGCAAAAATAAATTTTAACTCCATCACCAAGAATTTCACCAACTCTTTTGAATTCCCAGGGTCCCTGATAACTTTCTGTGTTACACAGCTTAAAATAATGTCATCATATGGTTAGGATAAATGTCATAATGAAAGAAGGAAGTGGCAACCCACTCCAGTATTCTTGCCTGGAAAATCCCAGGGACAGAGGAGCTTGGTGAACTACAGCCCCAGGGGTCCCAAAAGAGTAAGACATGACTAAGCAACTGAACAATAAACATCATAATAGGGTTGGTTCCCATGCCCTCCATGGCTAAGCTCAGTTTCTGGAAGACTTGGGCAATGTTTCATTCACCTGTGTATCCCCCGTGTTTGACGCAGTCCCTACTGCGTGGCAGCTGCCCCATAATGATGTGTGGTTGTTGGACGAATGAATGAATGACATACAAATGGAAACATGACCCTTGGAAGTCAGGAGAACTGGGGCAGTTTGGAGGGCTCCTCTAAGTAGGTTTCTAGTGCATGGGGTTCAGCATTTCTGAATTCCACGTCATCTCCTGTCTGAAGCACCCTGCACTGCAGCATGGACCATATGGTGAGGAAACACTGCATCTGTGCTTGGAACGGCTTCTTAACAGTATCTGGGGTGCCCAGAGCAGCCGCGACATCGGCATCAACACACCATCCTGAAGCCGAGAATCATCCCGCAAGATCACGCAGTTGCTCTCACAGCCCCAAATGTTTATGAGACACGAGCCAACACGCTCTCCAAGCTCCCCCACCTCCGCTCTGCTGGTGGGGGCACTGGGCTGGGCACAAGCCCCATCTGGATGCAGGTCACCATCTGGGACAACAGCTTTAACAACAGAGATCCCACAGTAGTTATCAGATGCCATTTACTGTACGTGCTGCTTGGAGGCTGAGAGTTCAAATTCTGACACCAGATCGAGGTCTCCAAGCACTTTCAGACACTGGGCTCCACAGCCTGGTGCTTAAAAAGCACAGACTCCAGATGAACCAAATCTGGATTCACTTACTGTGACAGAGTAGACCCTTCCCAGGACAGACCCTCCCCATATACTTTGCTTTAGCTCCGCTCTGAAGTCCCTAGATAATAGTAACCGATGCACATTTCCTGAGTTGTTTTACAGATGCTAAAACTCCCACCAAATTAGATGTTAACTATCAATACTAGTTATCTAGTTATCAATACTAGATAATCATGAGCACACAGCCCCCCTGGCTTCTCAGAGCCTAAGGCCTGGTAACATTAATGCCTGTGATGCCACCATCTGATTGGCTGATACTTTACCATCAATCAGAGCATTGTGCACAAGTGCATCACATACCCTGTGGTCGCCCTCCCTCTCTTGGCCTTTAGAAATGCTTTCCTGAAACCTCTCTGGGAGCTTGGGTGTTTTGGGCTCTAGCTCTCATGGACTCCCTGTGTGCTGCCGTGCAATAAGCATTGCATTTTCCTTCCCCACAACCAGCAGCTGGTGTCAGTAGGTCGGTTTTATTTTGGGTGGGCGAGTGGACCTAAGTTTGGTTCAGTAACGTTATTACCCATGTGACTCTGGGAAAATTACTAACCTAATATTTTGTGGCTCCATTGCATAATCTGGAAAAAAAAAAAGCTGTCATATTGATAATACCTATTTCTTAGGGATTTGGGGAAGGTTACTTCATATGGCCACCTCATATGAAGAGTTGATTCATTGGAAAAGACTCTGATGCTGGGAGGGATTGGGGGCAGGAGCAGAAGGGGATGACAGAGGATGAGATGGCTGGATGGCATCACTGACTCGATGGACGTGAGTCTGAGTGAACTCCGGGAGTTGGTGATGAACAGGGAGGCCTGGCGTGCCGCGATTCATGAGGTCGCAAAGAGTTGGACACGACTGAGCGACTGAACTGAACTGAACTGAACTGATATGAGTTAATGGGCTTCCCCGGTGGGGCTATTCGTAAAGAACCTGCCTGCCAATGCCGGAGATGTAAGAGACACAGGTTTGATCCCTGGGTTGGAAAGATCCCCTGGAGGAGATCATGGTAACCCAATCCAGTATTCTTGTCTGGAGAATCCCACGGACAGAGGAAACTGCAGGGTTACAGTCCATAGGTTTGCAGATTCTGAACGATTGAAGCGACTTAGCACCCACGCATATGAGTTAATATCTGAAACAGTGCCTCACAGATAGTAGGTTCTCAATACATTGGTTGTGAATTTTTAAAACAACTTTCTCAAAAAGGTACTACTATCCTCCCTACTTTAGAGGTCAGGAAACTGAGACTCAGTGAAATTGATTTGTTAGTCCAAAGTCACAAAAGGTGGAACTGCAACTCAAATCCCAGGTCCATCCTGCACATTAGCCCAATGCTCTTAGTTACTGCCTAGCAATGTTTCACCAAACAACAGAGGCTCAGCAAAGTTACATGACTGGCCCAAGGTCACACTGCTGGTAGGTGGCAAAGCTGGATTTTAAGCCTCATTATATGTGTTGTAAAGGTGGGCTGTCACTGACTCACCACTGGGAGTTACAGAAACCCAGGCCAGAAGCCCCAGAAATTCTTGCCAGATCAAACTCCATCGTTTAATTTCTGATATCTCTCTCTGGGGTATCATCAACTGAAGCAAATGGACACCATCATGGACACTGAGGGACAAGGTGATCACCCATGTAAGATGTAAAGAGTCCATTCTCTCTGGAAGGGTCAGCAGCTGAGCCTGCTTTTGGCTTGCCTGAATCAGATGTACACAGGCACCTCACGTTTTCCCAAATGCATTATCCAGTGGGATAAATGGTGCATAAATGAGCAATATTTTCTGAGCCCTCCTGATAAACTGTAACTCAAGAGAATGGTTGTGAGAGCAAGGGCATGAGGCAGGGCTGTCTCTTCTGCAATGAAGAAAGAAACTTAGAGAGTCAATCGGGTACCTGCTACTTGCCCAGCACTGAGCCAGGCAATTTCACGTATTATGCTGGCTCAAGCTCACCAGTGCCATATGAATCCCTGAGCCCATTACAGAGATGTGGAAACTGAGTCCAAGAGTCAATAAACCCTGCTCCGGACCACAGAGCTAGACCCTTTTCTGCCTCATCCTGTTGGAGTTCATGCTGCTTTTCAAAGTCAACTTTTAGAAACCTTGAAATCCCTGAAGGTGAAAAGTCAAACCCTTGGGAAATCACATTTCTCATAAGGAAGACCCAAGAAAAGCAGCCTTTGCTGGGGCCATGTGGCTAAGGGCCAAATTGAAGCTGAGAAAGAAGGGATCCTGAGTGATAGCTCTGACTTCAGACTTGCCAAATGGGTTTAAGACAGGGATTTTTCTGTTTCTGGACCTGTACCATGAAAGGGCTTTGCTAATACAAATGCTCTCATTGATTACATCCAGCTTTGCTGGTGCTTAATATGTCAAGTATACAGTGATGATAAAGCGGGCATGATACCTGCCTGGCAACAGACCACGAGTTCCTTGAGGGACACACATGAATTTCCCACTTAAAAAAAATTTAGTTATTTACTTGTTTATTATTTTTGGCAGCTCTAGGTCTTCATTGTTGCACACGGAATTTCTGCAGTTGCAACAAGCAGGGACTCCTTTCCATTTGTGGGACACGGGCTTTTCACTGCGGTGGCGTCTCTTGTTGTGAACCTCAGGCTCTAGGTGCACAGGCTTAATTGTCCCGTGGTGTGTGGAATCTTCCCAGACCAGGGGTCGAACATGTGTCCCCTGCATGGGCAGGCAGATTCCCAGCCACTGGACCGCCAAGGAAGTCTGAGTTTCCCATTTTTGTAAAGTGACCTGTGGCTCAAGATGCGGCATCTCTGTTGTGGGCAGAAGTCTCTTTTCAGAGAAAATTGCACCTGCCTCCAAGAGAGAGAAGGGGCTGACAGAAAAAGTGTGGGTAGGGGGAGGAGAGGGGGTAGAGAGGAGAAGGGAAGGATGAAGGTGATTAGAAAGGAGAAGAAAGAGAAAGAAAGACAAGAGAAAGGGAAGGAGTGGGGAAGGAGGAGGAGGAGGAGCCTAGGCGGTGAGGAAAGGCAAAGAATGTAACTAACTGGAGAATAAAGAGGAAAGCGTTCCAGGTTTGAATGACACGCAACCCCATGGTGGGAGACAAGAGCATACCCAGACCTCAGGAATATTTGTGGTTTCAAAGTTAGGGCCAGGCAGATACAGATATGTTAGGATTTATGAAAGAAAAGACAGAAAACCATTTCATTAATTTGGCCACTTCTTGTGCCAACTCTGTGCTGAGATCAAGAGAGAAAATGAAGAGTGAGATCTCGTCCTGAAGAAGTCTTCATCTTCTAAAATAGCAAAGACAGCCTATTGCTGTGTTGGATTGCGGAGGCCAATCCTTGTGTCTTGGGATACACAGAGGTTCACGAGTTTCAGAGAGGGGAATCATTGACGGAGGGTTGACTTGATTCCAGAGTCCACGATCACCTTCTTTAGAAGCTCATCAGCGGGTGGTCGTCCTGACAAAGGCAGGTGACCCACTGTTCAACATTGGGGTTCCATCTCTGAACCACAACTCGCTTTGAGCAACATGTTTCATGTCTTTGATCCTCAGTTTCATCATCTGTCAAATGGGTGTAATAACACCTCTTCCTCATTCACAGGAAAAGGTGCCCAGCACAGCACAAATATTGGTCAGTGTCCCCCCTTGTTATTACTGCTAGTGTAACGTAGCACATGGTAGATGCCAACAAATCTGTGTGTTGCATGAGTGAAGGAGACGAGTCCGCTTAAATTCTGAATCTAAACACCTATAATCGGTTGCCTAATACATATGTTGTTGTTTAGTCGCTAAGTTGTGGCTGACTCTGCAACCCCATGGACTGTAGCCTGCCAGGCTCCCCTGTCCATGGGATCTCCCAGGCAAGCAAATTGGAGTGGGTTACCATTTCCTTCTTCAGGGGATCTTCTTGATCCAGGGATCAAACCTGCATCTCCTGCATTGCAGGTGGATTCTTCACCACTGAGCCACCTGGGAAGACTCCATAATACATATCAGTTCAGTTCAGTTCAGTCGCTCCGTTGTGTCCAACTCTTTGTGACCCCATGAAATGCAGCATGTCAGGCCTCCCTGTCCATCACCAACTCCCAGAGTTCACTCAAACTCACGTCCATCGAGCCAGTGATGCCATCCAGCCATCTCATCCTCTGTCATCCCCTTCTCCTCCTGCCCCCAATCCCTCCCAGCATCAGAGTCTTTTCCATCTGTATATGATGACCTTGATTCACAGAAACTGACTTCTTCAATGGGCATTAATACGACCCATTCTGAGAGCACCGAAAAGCTTCTGTTTGGCATAGAATCCAGGGAATTTCTAGAAATCTCATTTGCTGTGCCATCCCAGGGTGCCCAAGCACTTGGGAAGCTTCAGTGATAGACAGAGCTTGGCCACTTTATAGCGCCCATGCCTCAAACTGAATGAATCACAGGCTTGCTTTTATTTCTCCTTGTCATCTCTGGCTTCTCCCAGTTCGCCCACTGGGCTTCAGCATCAACAGACCACGATATGACAGAAGCTGAATCGCTCATATGGCCTGATTTCAGAAAACATATATGGACAAAAAGCAACTAAGAAGTCAACAATCCCTTAAAATGAATTTGTGACAGAGTCTTCACTGAATCTACATTTTTTAAATTGGCTATGTGCGTGCCTGTGGGATTTTTAGATTAAGTTGCCACTTATTGATTAAGTGTTTGGTATCTCTAGGGATGTGAGGGTCCTGTGCAATAATTCCCGAGCCCACAGGTTGGGAAGCAGGGCTCTAAAACCTAAGCCTGTGCTTACTGACAACCTCAGCTCCATCAGCGTCGTCTTATCTACAAGGCTCCCTCCAATCCTTCCTCTTTCGTCAGTGGCCCACCTCACTCCAGAGATTCGAAAGCAAGATGCTTCCTGATTTTAAAGGAACAGGATTATGGCTCACTTCACCTGCCCCTGACTGGGGACTCCACCCAGAATGTACTTCTCTGATACTTTACTCACACACATTCAAAGAGTGCCCCGCCGCAGAACCTCACACACCAACTTCTATCAGCTATTTTATTGTAGCTTCTTTCCTCCGGGCTCAGCATTTCCAAGGGCAGGTGCCACAATTAACTGATGATTACAGAGATGTCAGCATTGTCTGTCCGGGCACCGTGTGCTCATGATTTAACAGACGGTGACAGGAGAGGGCTCCTTTCGGGAAGGCGGCATTCCAGCTCTCTGCACCTCACACTGCGCTCCCAGCTGTGTGTCAGCTCAGCACTGCCTTGGGGATTCTGCCAGCCCTGCTTCCTTCTCACCAGAGTCCTGCGTCTGAGCCAAGCCCTGCTTGCTCCGGCTGAGTCTGGCTCTCTCACCCTTATTTATGCACGTCTTAACCCTCCTCCCTGGCTCTCTTCCTGGCTCTGCCATCCTCACCCTAAAGGACTTTGGGCTGAGACTTCCCTGGCAGTCCAGTGGTTAAGACTCCACACTTTCAATGCAGGGATGCTGGGGATGTAGGTTCTATCCCCGGTCTGGGAAATCAGATTCCACATGCTGCATGGCGTGGCCAAATAAATAAATAAATGATAAAAATAAACACAGGACTTTGGGAAACCTATTTAATCACCCCCAGTCTCAGTTTCCTCAGATGATGAGGATCCCAAGCAAGATATCTCAGAACATGTCAGGTCGAAAGGGCTGGTGCTTATGATACTGCAGTAGAATGAGTGTTTGTGCCCTGCCCAAATCACATGTTAAGTCCTAACACCCATTGGGATGGAATTAGGCGGTGTGGCCTTTGAGAGGGGATTAGGTCATAGGGTGGTGCTCTCATGAATAGGATTAGCACCCTTGTGAAAGAGAGCCCAGAAAGCTCCCTCCCTACTTCTGCCAGGTAAGTACATAGTGAAAAGATAGCCCTCTCTGAACCTGGAAACAGGTCCTCAGCAGACAGTGAATCTGCCAACACCTTGATCTTGAAATTCCTAGCCTTCAGAACTGTAAGAAATAAATGCTTAAGCCACCCAGTCCATGGTACTTTTGTTACAGCAGCCCAAAAAATGAAGGCTCAGCACAGTGCCTGGAAGGAATTAACTGATCAGTACAAGTGTTAATTACTGTTGCTCTATTTATGAACCCTGTTTATTCACTGTGCATTCACAGAGGATGCCATCCCTGGGACTTGTGCTGGTGGTGAGGTTATTCCACGTTTACCTCAGGTGCACCTTAAAACAAACTTTGTTTCTGTAAATAATTTGTACATGTCTCTTCCTTGCTGATGCAAGGAACCTGATCAGCTAGAGGGATAAGGCTCAGTCAAAGCACTCGATGTTTTATTGGTGGAAATGTTGCTCAGGTCAACTCATGCCTGGCCATGGACATTTGTAAATAACTCGATCAAGATAGAAGCATCCATCCATACTTGACAGGTGTGAATTGTGCTGGGAAGAAGAGTGCTTCATCACACGGCCAGGCACCAGCTCCAGTGTTGAAGGAAACTCTTCTCTGGGATGAGAGACTGCAGCCCAGGAACCCTTTTTCTCTATGTGTGGCCAGAACAGCAGGACCTCCTGTCCTACAAACTGCCCAGGTAAGAACCTTCCACGAATGTCCTTCAGATATGTCCTTCATAAAGTTGCATCCCCAAATCAAGATCTCTAGCTTCAACGATGCACAGCACAATCACTAATTAATCAGTGCACCCTACCAGGCCTGTACTTAGACCCGACTTTCACAACTTGGGGTGCATGAAATACTAAACAGATTTTCAAACCCATCCATCCGATCATATAACAGATGGAGAAATGACAGATAGGAAAGAAGATCAGTGCACACCTAGAAAGATATACACAAACACACACACAATGCCTCAAAGATTCTAATATTAGATCACCAGATATTCATGTATACCCATCCCTTACAGAGTGTTTCCCTCTGTTTCTTTCTCTCTCCCCGCCACCCCCCACACACCCCTGCTTTTCCCATTACTGGTTCCTTCTCATTATTCAACTCTTGGCTCAAACATCCCCAACTCAGAGGGCAATCCCCTTACCCAGGCACCATCTAAATCACTCTGCTTCACACTGGTCTCTTTTGTTCACTTCCTAGGGCTCCTTGTTATCTGACATTATCTTGTTTATGTGTTCATTTTCTTGTGCTTGGTCTGTCTGTGCTAAAGGAAAGTGAAATGAAAATCACTCAGTCATGTCTGACTCTTTTTGACCCCATGGACTGTACAGTCCATGGAATTCTCCAGGCCAGAATACTGGAGTGGGTAGCCTTTCCCTTCTCCAGGGGAATCTTCCCATCCATGGGTTGACCAGGTCTCCTGCATTTCAGGGGGATTCTTAACTAGCAAGCTCCAAAGAAGGAAGACAGTCTGGCACTCGTGTATATTGCTGAATCACTCAGCATCTCACTTAGTGCCTAGAATTGAGACATGGGTCACAATAAATATTTGCCCAAGAACTGGAAGAGATAAAGGAAGGAAGGAAAAGACAGAGCCCAGCTGGAAAGATGAGAAGGGAGAATAAAGGAAAAGAAGAAGGAAGAAAGGGAGGGAGGTTCAGAGAGAGGGAGGCAGAAAGGATGGGAGTAAGAATGGAGAGTTGGCTTCTTGTCATCATTCAGGTCTTACATTAAATGCATGACTTTGGGCTATTGTGAAAGCCATGAGTCACATGGAAATATTTAAATGTAAATTAATTAAAATTAAATTGAATTAAAGATTTAATTTCTCAGGGACAGTAGCTATATCTCAAGTGCTCAATAGCTACAAATGGCCAATAACTACCGTGTTGGAAGTACAGCTCTAGTACATTCCATCATCACCTAATGTTCTATTGGATGACGCAGGTCTGGTCCATCAGCTATAATTTTTGTGACATCACACAGCACATAAAATTCATCTCTCAGAGAGGCTCTCTCTGATCATTCTACCAAAAGTCATGCCTGCTCCAAGTCACTCTCTATCCCATTGTTCTGCTTTCTCTTCTTCTTCACACTTTGTGGCGTTGGTCAAGATTTGGAATTATCCACTTTACTTGTTATTGGTTCACATGATTTCTGATGCCTTTCTATCTGAAATTGAACTCTTCAATGGCAGAACTTTGTCTTGTTCACTAGGTATTATATCTATCTTTAATAAAGCATGGTATATAATAGGTACTTAATAAATAACAGGAAATAAATGGATGGCCCCTCTGAATGGGCACATTCGCATTCTTACACCCTATACACTCATTTCATGCATCCACACAGCGGGACAAGGGAGGTGAAGTAAGGGCTAAGTTGGTGGCAGGTGGGCCTCCATCTCTTCACCACTAGTTGATGTGTCCATGCTTTTCTGCTCAGTAGCGTCTGACCCTTTGTGATCCCACGGACTATAACTCGCCAGGCTCCTCTGTCTGTTGGATTTTGCAGGCAAGAATACTGGAGTGGGTTGCCATTTCCTCCTCCATGGATCTTCCCAATCCAGGGATCAAACCCTTGTCTCTTGCATCTCCCACATCGCCTGCATTGGCAGGTGGATTCTTTACCACTGAGCCACCCAGGAAAGTGAGAAGGTAGAAAAGGCTGAGTGCTCATACCTGCTCTTGCCTACAGCCCAACCTCCTTCACTGAGGCTCTACACAGCTTGCCAGACTCGTCAGGGGCTGGACTCAAGAGTCCTCACCAGGCTCTAGCACCTGGGGGAGGGAATCTTGGGACGATCCAGGTCCAGGGTGTGGAATCTGTGCTGCTGGCTGGTCAAGGAGGGGCATACACAACGTCACAGCCTTCATTTCATGTCTGATCAATTGCCTACAAACTTCTTCCTCTCATATCTATCTATCATGATCAGGCAGTCATTATATCAATGTGTTAAGATAGCTCCAGTTTTGGAGAATGTTTTCAGGGGGAATAAATATTCCCTTGCTGTTCTCTTTCTATGCACCTACCGAGACCCTCTCATGATAGTCCCAGCAGAGTAAGAGTCTGCTTTTGCTGAAAGATCCCAGCAAAGCACGGCACTGCCCTCAGATGATTGTGAATCTCATCTTCTGCTTGAACTCACTCTGCCTGGTCTACAGAATTTCTGGTCCCACTCTGGAGCTCAGCACACACTTGGTATGCTGCCTGGGGAAACAGGCTTCCCTTTTACTTGTCAACCTCTCTGGATACATTCTTTTTCAAAAATTTTTATTTAGATTTGGGGAATAGACAATTATCAAAGTTGTGATAGATTCAGGTGCACAGCAAAGGGACTTGGGCTTATATATACATGTATCCATTCACTCCCCAACTCCCCTCACATCCAGGCTGCCACATAACATTGAGCAGATTTCCATGTCCTATATAGTAGATCCTTGATGGTTGTCCATTTTAAATGTAGCCATGTGTACATGTCCATTCCAAACTTCCTAATTATCCCTTCCCTATAAGTTCTTCTATTTTTAAATAATTGTATTTATTTATTTTTGGCCGTCTGGGTCTTCGTTGTGGCGCGAGCTTTTCCCTAGTTGTGTCAGGCAGGGGCTACTTTCTAGCTGCGGTACACAGGCTTCTTTCTGTGGCGGCCTCTCCTGTTGTGGAGCTTAGGCTCCAGGGCATGTAGATTTCAGTAGTTGCGGCTCCTGAGCTCTAGAGCACAGGCTCAGTAGCTGTTCCACACGGAATTAGTTGTTCCACGGCATGTGGGATCTTCCCAGACCAGAGATCAAATTCATGTCTGCTGCACTGGCAGGCAGATTCTTTACCACTGAGCCACCAGGGAAGCCCCCCATATGTTGTTGTGAAAGTATTAGTTGCTTGGTCCTGTCTGACTCTTTGTGACCCTGTGGACAGTAGCCCGCCAGGCTCCTCTGTCCATGGAATTCTCCAGGCAAGAATACTGGAGTGGGTAGCCATTCCCTTCTCTGGGGATCTTCCAGACTCAGGGATCGAACCCAGGTCTCCTGCACGGCAGGCAGATTTTTTACCATCTGAGCCACCAGATAATAAGTTGCAAACCAGGGTGCCTTGAGCTGGGATATGTATGCTACTCGGATTCCAAGGGAATCAAATGTTTCCCTGTTCAGACCCAAATGGCTGACTTGAGAAATATTAACACCATTGCCTCCTTTCTGGATAGATGCTTTCCACCCCCTAGAGCTCCCCATCTGCCTGCAGCCACGCCTGACCCTCTTGCCTCATTCGTCTCATAGCTTAGCGCTCCTGCACAGAGCCCTGTTCCTCAGGTGGGCATGTACACACACGGGAGTGTGCTGACACGAACAGCATGCCACCCTCCGTAGCATTCTAAAATGTGGGCTTTCTACTCAAGAATGCTTCTTGCGATTGTCCTTTATCAGTTCACATCCCATTTTTCAATGGATGTTGCTTTCTGTAGCATATGCAAACCACAACATGCAAACCAAATATGTTTACATAGCCATTTCCCTGTACAGGGTCTTGGATTTTCATCACTTTTCCACAACAACAAATAAGGCTAAAGTGAGTACCCCTGCACATGCCTCTCTTGGATGTTCTTGTTTATTTTCCTAACAACAGCCCTACAGAAGTTGGATTGTTGGGTCATGGGAGTTTGAATCTAAAGGTCTTCATAGATACTGGTACATTGCCTTCCATAATGGTCATGTCAAATCATGCTTTCACATTATGTGTAAAGGCTTCCCTGATAGCTAAGTGGTAAACAGTCTGTTTGCAGTGCAGGAGATGCAGATTTGATCCCTGGGCTGGGAGGATCTCCTGGAGAAGGAGTTGGCAACCCACTCCAGTATTCTTGCCTGGAGTATCCCATGGATGAGGAGCCTGGTGGGCTACAGTCCATACAGTCATACTGTTTGGTCATACACAAACTGTGTAAGAGTACCCTGTCCCCTCACCTAATTTCCAATTCATTTTCACAAAAAGGGAAACTGAAAATGAATGTTTTTGGATTAAAGCTCAGGGGTTCATTTTTTTCCTTTTGTATGTGTCCAGATTCTAAATACTCCTGATATGCATGCTGACCTTCTTCATTTCCACCACCCTGGTGGTAACCATCCTTCAGGACTCAGCTCACACGTGATGAGACACCTCCCTGCTCTGGACTCAGCTGCCTGCTCTGTTTCTACCATTGGCCCATCACACCATATGGCATGTATGTATTTCCTTGTCTTCTTTATCAGACACTGAGTAACTTGGGGAAAATGCCAAACTAGGCTCCTAGGCTCCCAGGAAAAGATTGACACCCTGCTCTGTCCAGATGCTACAATAGGCCTTTGCCAGGAATGCGTGTGCCCCTGGTGGAACCAGGAACAGGTGGAGTGTCATGTGAACTTTGAGCATTAAGGAATATTGATGGGAAAAGAATTATTTGCAGGACGAATGTGATTGGATATAAGTGAGCAGAAACAGGACTTCCCTGGTGGCTCAGATGGTAAAGCATCCGCCTGCAATGCAGGACACCCAGGTTTGATCCTTGGGTCGGGAAGATCCCCTGGGAGCTCAGCAGGTAAAGAATCTGTCTGCAATGCAGGAGACCCCAGTTTGATTCCTGGGTTAGAAGATCACCTGGAGAAGGGATAGGCTACCCACTCCAGTGTAGAAATGTCGTATATATATATATATATATATATATATATATATATATATATATGGGAAGTAAAGAAACAAAGCATGCAGCTCTCTGGGAGAAACCTGTTCTAAGCACAGGAAACAGCACAGAGGTCCTGGGGTAGGAGTGTTCTTGGTGTGCACACAGTCAAGGTGGAGGCCAGTGGGGCTGGAGACCACAGCAGAAGATGAGATCAGAGAGGGAATGGGAGGTCCAATGATGAAATTTCATTCTAAGTGTGACAGTAAGTCCTTGAAGTTTTTTATGCAGAAGTATCATGATCTGACGGAGAAGGCAATGGCACCCCACTCCAGTACTCTTGCCTGGAAACTCCCATGGATGGAGGAGCCTGGTAGGCTGCAGTCCATGAGGTCGCTAAGAGTCGGACACGACTGAGCGACTTCACTTTCACTTTTTCACTTTCCTGCATTGGAGAAGGAAATGGCAACCCACTCCAGTGTTCTTGCCTGGAGAATCCCAGGGACGGGGGAGCCTGGTGGGCTGCCGTCTATTGGGTCACACAGAGTTGGACACGACTGAAGCGACTTAGCTTATCATGATCTGAATTGTAATCTTCCAGGACCACGTGACCCGATACATTGGAAGGGACTAAGCAGGGATACAGAAGCAGGGTAGCTCTGAGGAAGTGATTGCAGCAGGCCAGATAAGAGATGGTGGTGGGAGTGATGCAGTGGGAAGAGTCTGGGCATCCTTGGAAGGAAGAGCTAATAGAATTTTGTCGATGGATGATATTTGGATTGTTAGGGGAAGGGAGGTACCAAGGTGACTTCAAGTCAACAGTCCTAAACAAAAACTGAGAGAAGATTTGGGTATGGAGTGGGGGGAGATCAGGAGCTCTGCTTCAGATATGTTATCCTCGAGATGCTTTGTAGACATCCAGATGGAAATGTCAGGTAGGCAGTGAGTCCAGAAGAGATGGGGAGAAACATTTAAAAGTTGCCATATACAGATGGTATACACTAAAGTATATACAGAGATGAGAAAAAGTCCAAGACTGCCTTGGGACATTTCTACACTGACCTCACAGGTTGCGGGTGTGGGAAGATGGACATGCCAGGAGATAAGCCTGCGAGGTGTCTTCAAAGGGACAGGGCATTTCTCCTCCAGTTCTCCACCAATTTTTGCCTCCCAGAACTGTGATCCACTGCCAGGGTACCAGCACCATGCCCAGTTGCTCCCTCCCCTCTCTTCCTCCACCCTGAAACGAATTACTAGCACCAGTTAATGTTTGCTCTGGCTCATAAATGCATAATGCCTACCACACAAACCTCAACTGCCTGTAATTGAGACTCATGCACATGCAGAAAAGATTGTGTGCGTGGAAGATATAAATGATGCTGTCGCCTGAGGTTGCTGCAGGAAACAGGGCCACTGACATGGAAATTGCATTCTGCATTTACTACCTAAACAGCCTGCCTCCCTTTGCCACTGCCACCCTGGAAGGTAGAAGGAATTAGTTGTAAATATTTTACAGTTGGTAATTTGTGGGAGTAAATCACAGTTCGTTTTGCCAGAGAGTGAATGGAACAAGCATGAATTTTTTTCCTTTTAGGGGTTATTTGTGATGTCATCGTCCTGATTTCATCCTGCATTTAATTTAGTCCTCAGCATGTTTATGTCTTTGTCATAGGGCTTCCCAGGTGGTGCAGTGGAAAAGAATCCGCCTGCCAATTCAGGAGAGGCAAGAGACGTGGGTTTGGTCCTTGGATCGGGAAGATCCCTTGAAGTAGGAAATGGCAACCCATTTCAGTATTCCTGCCTGGAGAATTTCATGGACAGAGGACTCTGGTGGACTACAATCCATGGGGTTGCAGAGAGTCAGATACAACTGGGCGTGTGTGCGCACACATGCACACACGTGCACACACACATAGTGTGAGTTATTGTGTTTCTTTTGTATGGGCAGGAGGGGTAAGGTAGGGGTGGGGTCGGGAAAGGAAGCAGGATTTCTCTTAGTGCACCAAGACTGAGGCCCACTGGGTACCAATGCTCATCACCCAGCAATTTATTCATTCATTTACTAAGCAATTTCTCATTGATAACTAGATGGTCTGCTAAGTCCTAGAAGATGAAGATCAATATTATTGGTCCCTGTCATCAAGGAGTTCACAGTCTATTTGGGAAATCCCTGATAATAACTAAAACTTACTCATACCAACAAATGTTCAGTATTATTATTTATTGAGATCTTACTGTAAGTTCCAAGTGCTTTACAAGATTAAACCCATTTCACCCTTACAACAATCCTCTGGAGTGAAAATTACTTTTATCCCTGTTTTACAGATAAGAAAAGTGAGGCTCCAGACAGTTCAATGACTGGTCGGAGGTCACACAATGAGCAGGATTCCAACAAGGCAGCTCCCTTAACCCCATCAATGTTTCCATTTCATATGTAAACAAGTAAGAAGAGGAGGTTAATTATGATTAAGCATCTATTTCATTTGCTTTATGATGTAGGTCTGTGCTTGGTGATTTCTACAACAAATTATTTAATTTTTAATTCTGGAAAATAAGCTCTATGATTTTATCCATTTTACTAAAAAATGAGGCTCAGAGAGTAACCCCCAAATATATCCAAACAACATGCCACCAGGCTGAGATTTGAAGCCAGAACTTTCTGACTCTACACTAGGCTCTTTTCATTCTTCCGTGGGATGAGGGCTGCTGTAGACAAAGATCTATTCAAGGCACCATGGAGCAGGGAATAACTAACCCGTGAGAGTTTGGGGGGATGGTGAAGAGAGGTGACCTAGTCTAAACTGTGAAGACAAAAAAGAACATTTTAGATAATCAAGGGCTGTAATGGCAAAAGCAGCAGTGACAAGCAGGAGAGCAGCACTGAAGTGAAATATACTTGCTGGCTTTCTTTGCCTAAGTTCTTGCACACAGGGCACTTCAAATCCTTCTGCCCCCAGCAGAGGAGATGACACAGTGAAGGTTCAGGAGAGAGGCTTGGGAACAGTTCCCAGGAGATCTCTCTCTCCCTCCACATCTGTGCTGGGGGACAAGCACCTGAACAAAGTTATCTGGTATCTGGTTCTATTCTTTTCCGCTTACATTTTTCTTGTTTCTGAGCAGGTCATTGGTCTGGATTTTTACCCAGCCTCACTGTTGTTAACTGTTGTTGTTGCTGTTCAGTCACTCAGTCGTGTTCAACTCTGCGACCCCATGGACTGCAGCACAACAGGCTTCCCTGTCCTTCACCATCTCCTAGAGCTTGCTCAAACTCATGTCCCTTGATCGGTGATGCTATCCAACCATCTTGTCCTCTGTCATCCGCTTCTCCTCTTGTCCTCAATCTTTCCCAGCATCAGGGTCTTTTCCAATGAGTCGGCTGTTTGCATCAGGTGGCCAAAATATTGGAGCTTCAACTTCACCATCAGTCCTTCCAATGACCACTCAGGGTTGATTTCCTTTAGGATGGACTGGTTTGTTGTTAATAATATTCCCAAAATTATCCAAAGGCAGGGGCTGAATGCACTGTCCCTGTTCTAAACAGAGTCTTGGTCTGAGTTTCATGATCATGAATGAAGCCCCTTCGGGTTATTTAAACTTCACACCCTTCAACGTTCAACTCTTGCTTTTCCTTCAAGTTATATGTATACTTTTTGGTTCATCATTTAGAACACTTATTTTCAACAGGAAAAGCTTCTGGCTAGCTATCATAAATAGGGAATTTATTCAAAGTGTGTATGAGGTGATTCATAAGGAATAGCTTGTGAATAGGCTTGGAAATGGTAGGAAATGGGGAAAATTGGGAACACAGGCTATAGGACCTGATCTATAGTTTTTTTTTGTTGTTGTTGTTTTTTAAGGCATCACCATAGGCTTGGGACAGATTCAACTGTCTCCCTTTCTCCATTTGATTCTTCTTTTGTTCCTTATTTATCTCCTTTCCTTCTTCAAAACAAAAATCTTCTTTTTAGGCTTCACCAAAGAGCCCCTGGGATTTTAGTTCCTTGACTAGGAATCAAACCCCAGTCCCTTGTCAATGAAAGCCCCGAGGCCTAACCACTGAACAGCCAGGGACTTCCCTTGTTCTTTCTCTTCCTCTTCTTCTCCTTTTACATACCAACCCACTAAAGATCCAAAGTCCTGGTAGAAAACATCTGATGGCTCCAGTTTATCATTCAAATGAGTGACAGTCCCAAACTACATACAATGCAATAGAGGCAATTCTCTGAGTGCAACCTGGGATGCCTTAAAGCATAAGACAAGGTCAGAGGTAGGATCTGAATAGGGTTACAGAATAAGCCTGGTTGTAAGCCACATAGAGAAAGGTAGAGGAAACAGACCTTGCAAAATTCTGGGGTGAACGTGTGTCTGGTGTGCTCAAGGAGGGAGGGGGCAGAGTGACTAAAAAGAAGTGTGAGATTGAAAGAGTGGGAGAGGATCAGGGCAGGAAAGCAGGGAGGTCCAGATAATGTAGAGCCTTAAGGCCTTTGTAATATCTTTGGATTTTGAGTAAGCGAGGAGCCTGGACCTTGGACTGCAAAGAGATCAAACCAATCAACCCTAAAGGAAATCAGTCCTGAATATTCACTGGAAGAACTGATGCTGAAGTTGAAACTCCAATACTTTGGCCACCTGATGTGAAGAACTGACTCACTGGAAAAGACCCCAATGCTGGGAAAGACTGAAGGCAGGAGGAGAAGGGGGTGACAGAGGATGAGATGGTTGGATGGCATCACTGACTTGATGGACAGGAGTTTGAGCAAGCTCTGGGAGTTGATGATGGACAGGGAAGGCTGGTGCGCTGCAGTCCAAAGTCAGACATAACTGAGCAACTGAACTGACCTGGACTGAACTGAGGAGCCTGGAGGAGGGCACGGCAACCCACTCCAGTGTTCTTGCCTGGAGAATCCTGTGGACAGAGGAGCCTGGTTGGCTACAGTCCACAGAGTCACAAAGAGCTGGACATGACCGAGGCGACTTAGCACACATGCACGCAAGCAGGGGCCAGTAGATGGCTTTGAGGAGGAGAAGGACTTGGTCAGCCTTACACATTGGGAAGATCATGGGGATTCCTGTGTTGGGAAGAGGTTCTGGGGGTAAGTACTGAAGGAAGACCAATTAAGAGGCTACGGAAATCATCACAGTGAAAGTCGATAGAGGCTTGGGCAAAAGAGTTGTAAAGACATGTGGCAACAACATCAGCCTTTGCTTATAGATTGAATTGAAGGCATGCAAGAAAGAGAAGAACCAAGGATGACTCTAAGATTCTTGTCCTAAATAAAAGGAAGAGCAGAGCCAAGGTTTTCTGAAAAGAGGAAGAAGACTCAAGAGGAGTGGAGTTTGAAGAGTTGAAAAACAAAGAATTTGCTTTTAGACATGTTAATTTTGTAGTGCTTCTTAGATATCCAAGTGAGAATGTTGAAGAGGCAGTTGGATTTATAAACCAAGAATTAATATGTCTGGATTGAGAGCTGTCGGGTGAAAACCAGGATACAGGAAATGCTTAAAGCTTTGAAAGTGGCTGAACTCATAAAAGGAGTGGTGAAAACAGAGAGAAGTTCTGAGAACGGAGTCCTGGGTTCTCCATGAGCCCCGACTGAGCTTTCAAAAGAAGAGATCAGCTAATTCTTTAACAAGTGCTCCCAGCCCCCAAAACAGTCATGTTTCAGTCATTTAATAGAGTCAAAAGAGTGAGGCTAAGGAGACTTCATCTTACTGGCATATTGACCTTTGTCAACCAAGTCAATCACGACCACCATTAAACCTGGAGACATGTAGAGACTGGAATGGGTTGGTGAGAGAAAGTCTGGGTTCTCAGGCTTTCATGAAGACAGTCTGGTCCCTGACATATTTAGGGAGGGTGACTAATTGGTTACAGTTAGGGTACCAGAAGAAGGGACACCTTCATACAAGATAATGCTTAGGTCTACAGTTGGTTTAACAGAAGCCAGTTCATCTAAATCAACTTCTCTTAATGAGCAACCCACCTAGTGGTCAGGTCATAAAACTCATACTTCCTTTGAGGAGTTCTAAATCTAGTCAAACATATTAAAAAAAAAACTAAAAAAAAAACCCAAAACCCTCATTAACAGCACTTTAAGGTCTAAATGATATGTTTAAAAGCATTCCAATTTAGCTTTGTGTTTGTAGTGTATGTTTGTGTGTGTATGTATTTATCAGATTTGCACATTTTATGAAAGTTGGGCTTTCTCTCTATTGGTGTGGGCACTGTATTATATTTTATCTATTTTCAAATACTTTATGTAGCTTTTAGTGACACTGATAAAAACTCAATTTTTAAAATTTGGTTTCCAGGGGTAAAGAGTATAGGATACACAAATGGATGTAGAACACGCAAAGGTATTGAATTTTAAAGGATATGGTCATTAGGTGAACTTATTGTTTGATAAAATAGCATTAGATTAATAGAGCTTGGAAGGTTTGGGTTAATCATGTACCAAAAATCTCATTCATGGAGATCAAATAAAGTAGCCAGACAGACTCTTTGAAGGAATAAAGTCAATGTATTTACAGAGATGACATCTGGAGATATAGGAGATAGGGTAGGTAGATAAGAACTTCCCAACCAAGATGGCAAATGTAACTCCTGTCTATCTATCCAATGAAGCCAATGGCGGGGGGAGATTATGCTCCATTACAGCTCTCGTGGCAATTTCAATGACAGCCAGAGTGGGATCTTTTTCTTAGAGAAGAACTGTAATTTCTGAGAAGAAAACTGAGGTGGAATCACATAGATCTAAGTTCAAATCTAGATCCTATGACATATTAACGGTAACGGTGGTGTGTTCTCTTGCAGTTTATGTCTTGGGCCTCAGTGTCTTCACTGATGATAGTGATGACCAGATTTCTTTGCTATTGTGAGGATTAAACAAGGCAATTATGTAACAACAGCCAACTTTGGGTGGCAGAGTTAGGCTAGCTACTGCCCCAAACTCATTTTCTCTTTCTTCTGGGCAGATAACTAGGGCGCACTTCTCAGCTTCCCTGACAGTTAACTGTGGTCATGTGATTGAGTTCTGGCCAAGAGGATATAAGCTCAAGTGATATATTCACTGCCAGGTCTGCCCCATAAAAGTTCCCCACTCATAATGTCCATGGTCTTTCTTCTTCTGCCTGATGGATGTTTGCATCCTAGACTAGTCTTAGCAGCTACAGAGCTTACTTACCGCATCAGAGCCTCTATGAGCCTGAGCTCCTGAATCACTGTGTGGAGGAAACCTTTTCTCCTCTCGCCCAGTAATCTACAATCCCTTGACTGCTGTTGTAAGTATAAAATAAACTCCTATTGTATTAGCCTGTCCAAACAGAAACAGATTCTGACACCTAGTAACAAAGAACAGGAGCAAATGAGCAAAAACCCAGAGACAGTAAATCACCGAACATTATACAACAGAGATGGCAGGTCTACATAACGCATGGCGATTGACGGGTGGAGGTGCGATGTATTTGTTTCGTATGTACCAGATCTTGAATGGGATAATGAGCCTCATGCCGCCCAAGGGAGAGCTGTTTCTAGGAATGGTATTTTGCTTTGCTTGATTTGTTACCATGTGAGGAAACGGATATGAAGAAAATGGTAACAGCAGGGGATAAAGAAAGAAAGAGGAATGGTGGTGGGACCCTCAAGAAACCCAGAGGCTTTTCCCTGCAGCAACACAGAGAATTCAAAGAACCACCATTTGTGAGCCTGGAGGATCAGTGACAAATGCCCCAGCAGGTAGGGAATATCAGAACTCAGGATCCTAGGTGATGATGATGTCAAATACCTTGGAGGCCTTCTTGATAGAAAAATCCTTGCGAGACTGAGCCAAGATTATAGAAACTGGATTTTTGCATGACTTTAGGCTTTCAAGTGTCATAGGCCAGTTTCAGAATTGTTATATTGACCCATTCACCCTGAATTGAACCACTGAATGTAAACTAAGAGTGCTCGTAGATGCAATATGGTTTTGTAGTACACAACTGGTTTTACTTATATCTTTGGAAGAAGGGAACAGATACCCATAAAAGGTAATACTTTCAAAAAAACCCTGGTATTGTGGTAGAGCCCCTCCAGTAGGGGTCACAGAAGAATCTCTTGCCTGTTGGGAGAATACAATCTTGAGACACATTTCGAAAGGTGATAGAATATCGCAAAAAGGAAAAGGGGCAATCACAGAAAGAATATAGCTTGGGGACTTCCTTCGTGGTCCATTGGTTAAGAATTCACCTTCCAATGCAGAGGATGCAGGTTCAATCCCTGGTTGGGGAACTAAAATCACACATGCCTTGGGGCAACTAAGCCTGGGTGCTGCAACTGCTGAGCCTACACACCACAACTAGAGAGAAGCCAGTGTGCTCTAACAAAGAGCCTGCACACTGTAACAAAAGATCCTGCATGCCACAAGGGAGATCTCACCTGCCACAACTAAGGCTTGAGGAAGCCATAAATTAAGTAATTAAAAAATAATATAGCTTGGTCATTTGGTTATGAAAAAAAGAAAAAAATCTATGAGATCACAAAGTAAAAAGTATATATCCATCTTTCTATCCATCCATGCATGCATCCATCCCCACATCCATTCAATAACCATTAATTGAAGAACTTCAATACCTAAAATGGGCTTCCTTGGTGGCTTAGTCGGTAAAAAAAAAAATCCACCTGAAATGCAGGAGAGTGCCTGCAATGCAGGAAACCTGGGTTCGATCCCTGGGTTGGGAAGATCCCCTGGAGAAGGAAATGGCAACCCATTCCAGTATTCTTGCCTGGGAAATCCATAGACTGAGGAGCCTAATAGGCTGCAGTACATGGGGTTGCAAGAGTCGGACACGACTTAATGACTAAACCATGAATACTTAAATACTATGCATATAAATGAAAAGTATCAGGACAACTAACCAGGAATCCTATGGAAAAGAAGACAGTGGGACATAATGATTAATAATATAAGTAACCAACATAATGCTTCATTTCACCCATATGTTTAAATTCATGCATTTATTCCACAAGTGTTTACTAAGCACCACCCAGATTCTGGGCAGTGTGATGATAGCCACCTTCTTGCCACCATGGAACCTACTCTCCAGAGGTGATAGGGTGCCACGAACACAGGTAAACACATCACAAAATAAAGGACTAACAAATTATAAATTTTAATGAAGGAGGGGTCAGGAAACCTCCCTGCAAAGGTGACACATTTAGGTTGAGATCTAAAGGAAGAGAAATGGGGTCACAAAGAGTCGGACACGACTAAGCGACTGAACTGAACTGAAAGGAAGAGAAAACAAAGCCCAAGAACAGTCAGAGGCAGTAGCATTCCAGGTATAAGGGGTAGCATGTGTTTGGGCCCCGAGTCAAGGATATAAAAAGTAGCCAACTGGCCACAGCATAACCAGTAGGAGAAAGGCTGGAGGGGAAGGTGGGGTTCAGGTAGGGCCCAGCAGTCTGGATTTCATTATGATTTGGGGGGCGAGTCCACTGGAAGCAAGACCTCAGTCCTTGTCTTCTTTGAAGAAAGAATTCAGCAAAAAATCCCAAGACTGTGAAACAGATAAAGGGTTTATTAGAAAAGAAGGTCTTCGCTAGTAGCTCAGCTGGTAAAGAATTTCCCTGCAATGCAGGAGACCTGGGTTCGACTCCTGGGTTGGGAAGATCCCCTGGAGAGGGGATAGGCTACCAACTCCAGTATTCATGGCTTCCCTGGTAGCTCAGCTGGTAAAGAATCTGCCCACAATGTGGGAGACCTGGGTTCGATCTCTAGGTTGGGAAGAACCCCTGGAGGAGGGCATGGCAACCCATTCCGGTATTCTTGCCTGGGGAACCCCCATGGACAGAGGAGCCTGGCGGGCTACAATCCATGGGGTGACAAAGAGTCGGACACGACTGAGCGACTAAACACAGAAGCAAAGAACATGTGGAAGAGCACATGGGTGAACTCAGAGGGCGCTGTACCCAGTAGAAGTGGGTTGGATTGCCTACGTGGGGCAGTCTTCTGGGCTGTCTTTGGCCAATCATCTTGCTTGTGCCCATGTCTGGCCTGACTCAAAGACCCTTCCTGGTGTTCCTGTGTATCTCTCAGCCAAGATGAATTCCAGCATGAGTGTTTCCACGAGGTTGGCAGGACATAGTACGGGCTGGCAGCTCCTCCCTCCTTTGTCCCCTTACCGCCTCTGAGGACCTTTTTCGCATGCATGTGGGCTGAGAAATCCCATGGACCACATGAATGAGAAAAATATGATCACTTTGTCTGACTTAGTCAGTTCTCTGCTCCTGCTGGTCTCTTATCTCAAGGGTCAGCAGGAGACTGGATGGAGCAGCTCAGCCTGGGATCCATCTATCTCCCACTTCAAATAGAAAGCCCTTAAAGTAAAAGGATGCCTTGAAGGGGGTCAATTTTGAAGAGTCCACTCAAGCTCCAGTTGGGGTGGAGGGAATTTGAAAATAGAAGTGAGAGGCTATATAAGGAGAAAGATGGCAGCTTGGTCTTGGTGCTGTTTACACAACTGGAAGATGGTTAGACCCAGCCCTCATCTCTTGCCTTTGGCCCTGACTGAGCTGGGGAGCTCCTCCTGCCCTATCTGCAAAATGGGGATAATTGTAGCTCCTTAAATAGCTCCTAAAGCTAGTAAGAGGCTCGCAGGAAATAGGGGGGTGACAATGAGAAGGCTAATGCAGGAGTTGTGGGAAGAATGAGGCTCTCCACGATGCCACGTGATGGTTCAAGTACATTTTTTTTCAAGACCTGTCCAGATGATTCCAGTTTAGCTGCAGAGATTTATGAGGCATGAAAATAATACAAGGGGATTCATTTTCAAAATCAGAGAGGAAAAGTTTTCTCCTTGTTGTATGGTTGCACCACGCATTGGTAAGAGGTGGAAGTGAAGTGAATGTTTGTGACCACATGGACTTCACAGTCCACGGACTTCTCCAGACCAGAATACTGGAGTGGGTAGCCTTTCCCTTCTCCAGGGGATCTTCCCAACCCAGGAATCAAACTGGGATCTCCTGCATTGCAGGCGGATTCTTTACCAACTGAGCTATTAGGGAAGAGGTGGGAGGGAAGGTGAAAATGGGTGACTCAAACATACCATAATGAGCCCTGCTCACCTCAAAATCTAGGGCAACTAAGTCATGTTTAGATGCCTTGGGGAACCAAGAAGGCACTTGCTCATGGGCATGGATCTGGAGCATTTGAGAGGGCATCTGTGGCTGAGGGTAACCAGACTTGTCCCAAATGTGCTGCCACTCTGTGGGCTTGAAGCAAGCACCCAGTGTTAAGTAATCACACCTTTTCACACATAACACTGGGGAGGATAATGTGTTATGGGTACCATTGTGGTGAAAATGACATGATATAATAGATAGGAATGTTCTTCTCCCAGATATCTACTTGGCCCCTCCATAGTTTCTGCTCTTTACGCTCAGAGACACCCCATTCCTTTCTCTACTGAATTGTTGTTCAGTCCCTAAGTCATGTCTGACTCTTTTGTGACCCCATGGACTGTAGCCCACCACTCCTCTGTCCATGGGATTTCCCAGGCAAGAACACTGGAGTGGGTTTCCATTTCCTTCTCCAGGGGATCTTCCCAACCCAGAGATTGAACCCACATCTCCTGCATTGGCAGGCACTGAACCACCCGGGGAAGCTCTTTTCACTTTCACTTTCCATCACAGGTTCTAGAGTCAGCACCTAGAGCCTCTACCCCACTAGACCTAATGATCATCAGATAAGATGCCTTGGGGTAGTGATGATTAACAAAGAGCAGTGGGAGTCACACTGCTTAGCTGTGGCCGGTCTCCTAGTGATAGCCCTATGCTTATTGGCTGATCCAATTCACATCACTTCACTCTGTAAGCCAAACAGAGCTGGGAATTGTCCTGTGGAGAAACTTCTTATGGCCAATTCTCCACCATGTTTGTTTGTTTGTTTTTCCTGCCAAGGGAAATGCAGCCATGAATAGGATCAAGCACAAGACAAAGACATCCCCGAACAATAATACCTCAGGAGGAGGGAGGAGCCTAGAGGTCCAAAAATATAATTTCCTGTGCCTACCCCATTCTGTTGTCTTTTTGAGAAGACTCTGGTTTCCCCATGCAATGATGCTCAGAACATGTATATAATCATCAGGGACCTCAACTCAGCATTTCCAGATTTTATCCAAAACCTTTGACCTCCCACTACTCTATCACTTCTAATTCTATGACATGCATACGTGCTAAGTCACTTCAGTTGTGTCCAACTCTTTTGTGGACTGTAACCCACCAAGCTTCTCTGTCCATGGAATTCTCTAGGCAAGAATACTGGAGTGGGTTGCTATGTCCTCCTCCAGGGGATCTTCCTGATCCAGGGATCGAACCCGTGTCTTCTGCACCTCTTCCATTGTAGGTGGATTCTTTTACCACTGAGACATCAGGGAAGCCCTGTCTAACGTGACCCTTCAGTAGAATTTAAGCTCCATGAGGGCAGGGGTTTTCATCTCTTTGATCACAACTGTGTCCCCAAACCCAGGGCGGTACTTGGCACATGGCAGATGCTCAACACATGTTTCTTGAAAATGAATTCTTGAAATGTTTGCTTCCTGGGTCTCACTTAGATTTGGAGTCCTTGGTTTGAATTCTATAAAATTCTTGGCACATGATGGAAACTTCATCCCTAATTCCTTCTCTTCTTCCTTCCTACCTATTCTTGATATTGGAATTACTGGCTGGGATTACTGCAGTTACTCTTTTGGGTGGCAACCCAAATATTCCATTACTAACTTCATTTTGGCATCTCCTTAGGACATGCTATCTTCCTTTTGCACCCATATCTGTGGCTTAGTAGCACTTCCTTCAGTTTGTCCTTTGCACAGGGGTCTCCAACAGCAAAAGTGGAGCAAAGGCTGGTCGTCATGTGTACCTAAGGTGTCAGGAAACCAATGCCCAAGGACATGAAAGATGGGCTTCAATAACAAATACCACCTTGGAAAGGCTGGAAGCAGGTGGTCATGTTCTCTGCTCCTTTAAAAACAAACCTGTATGTGGATCTGATCAGGCATGATTTATATCCAGCAAGCATTCATTGAATATCTCTATGTGCCAGATCCTATGCTAGATGTTTTCAATATATCTGTTGATTAATCCACACAACAACACACCTGACAACATCTACTGAAGTTATAGAGGCTTAATATGACCATAGATCAAGGGAAACATTCCAAGTGAAAAAAAAAACCACATGCACACTTCATAATTTCCCATCTATTCCTCTTCTTTATTAGGAATTGGTTAATTATCCAAAAGGCAGAGTGATTTAAATGTGCAGACATCTGCATATAGACATTGCTTTTGCTTCTTTCTTTAGTCTAGCTTCATGGTTCTCAAACTTTAATGTGTCTAAGAAAAACTTTACAGGGTTGTATAATAAAACCTCATAGACTGTACTTTAAGGGTGATTTAAGGAATTCTCCAGGGTAATGCTCACTCTGGATGTTGAGTGAGTCTCACGTGCTCACTCTAGAAGCTAGCCTAATAAATGCGACTTGACTCCATTCTATGACCTCATCTTTAACACAGGCTCCTCACAAGTTCCCTGATGCATTCTTAGGGCCAGGGGAAGGGGGCCCAGGCTGGCGGAGGATCCATTAGCTCTTTCTGGCACCATTCCACTATTCTTATAACTCAGTGTAACTGATTCTTCTTGTTGTTGCTTGGAGGCCTGGCATCTCCAAATTAAGACCTCTTACGACTCTGATTGCATACTCTTTGGATGGTGGTACCAATCTTCCACATGGCTCCCTGGGCTCTCCATGGGGAGGGATGCCGTGTGGCAGTGCAGGACCCTCAGGTTCCTTTTATGAATCTTGCCACTTTTACGTCTTTATGTTGGCATTTTGGGTGTCTTTTACTGATTCTCGAGGATGCTCCTTTTCCTGGAGGAAATTAGATGTGCCCTTTCCATGTTCCTCTGCAGAATGAAAAGAATGGGCCGTTCTCTAGGTAGGGCCCTAAAGGCTTTATAAACAATCATCCCCAATATCTTTCAGCCCATATACCTTGGGGAATCCTGGCCAACGTGGACACAGCTCAATGATTAATGACTCCTCCAGGCTGGATGAAAGGACCATAAACATCCAAATGCTGGGAGGTTTCATGTGATTTATTCAATTCTTCTTTTCAAGGAGAACTCTGGAACTGCAAATGGCTTCCAGGCAAGTCTTGCTCTTTGCATGTTCCAGTTGTGTGATCTAGGAAAAGTTTCTCAACTAATCCAACTCCCAGTTTCATTTTCTGTAAAATTATCCATAAGAGAGTTGGGAAAATTTGGAGAAAGAAAAAGAAGGGACTGATGTTCAGTGATGGCAGTGTGCCTGCTACTCACAGATAGAATTTCATAGAAGGACTATTAACACAATTATGAAAGTGGAATTAATAATAATAATGAGAGGGGGGATATTTACAATGAACCTGGTACTAGGCCAACTGTTCTCTGTGTGTTTTCTCATAGGGTTCACAGGGTCCTATCAAGTAGGCAGGGCTATTTGTCTGCAGAGAAACTGAAGCACAGAGAGGTTAGGCAACTTGCTCCAAGTTGCACAGTCCAAACATGGGGATCCAGGATTCAAATTACCAACACACCGGAACAAAAGCCCACGTGTGCTATCTTATCTCCTAGTATCATTGTTCCAATTTCTTGCATGTGGAAAATAAAACTATGAGAGACAAAACAACCGGCCTCCAGTGACACAGATTGTAAAAGGCCTATCCGGGGTCTGCCCGATCCTGAAACATGCTGCCTCTAGGATTTTCTTAATGGTTTTTATTTATTTTTGGCTGTGCTGGGTCTTCATTGCTGCACAGGCTTTTCTCTAGTTGCCGCAAGGGGGCGCTATTCTCCAGTTGTGGTGTGCGGGTTTCTCATTGTGGCCTCTCATCGTAGAGCACAGGCTCTACAGGGAGTGGGCTTCAGGAATTACAGCACGTGGGCTCAGTAGCTGCAGTTTCCCGGCTCTAGAGCACAGGTGAAATAGTTATGGCACATGGGCTTAGTTGCTCCGTGGCATGTGGGATCTTTCTGGACCAGGGATTGAACTCGGGTTTCCTGCAATGGCAGGCGGATTCTTTACCTGTGAGCCACCAGGGAGGCCTGCCTCTAGGATTAATACGCCCATATTGTCAAAGCCAGCAGACCACTTCCTGGCACGAAGGAAGCGTTCAGCATACGTGAGCAGCCTTGCCTCTTTCCTTCAAGAGTCCTTGTCCTTCTAGCTGCTCTTCAGACACTCTCTGCAATGACACTTGGTGAGTTGTCCCTTTTCACAGACCTACCGTAACCTCTCTGGCTTGGGCATCAAGCCCTCGTCCTCCACCAGGCTTGACAACAGCTTGCAGAATCAGGCCAGATACACCTTCCGTCAGGTCTGACAGGTGGTACCTGCTCCGCTCTCAGCTGCCACAGGCTGGGAGCTGCCCTTCCACCTTTCAGCTGAAAGAAGTCAACCTGCACCATCTGGAGATGCAGACGGTCCTGCTCTGATTTCTAGGGGTTCTTAGGTTGCCTCCTCATATGCACCTTCTCAGAGGGGCTGAGAGGTTTGGATAAAGATCTTATAGGATGGAGAGTGGGGCTAGGACCACTCTGTCATACCTGCTAAGAAAAATTCGCAATTCTAGGGACATGTGTGTGCAGGTGTGCATGTTCGTGCATACACACACACACACACACACATTTACACAGACCACACACATAGACATGGAGCCTCTGCAGGAACCCTGGAGGAAATCTCCAAGCAGGCAACAAACAAGAGAAGACAGATCCTCAGGGCAGACCCATTCAGAAGCAATTCAGCTTCCGTTATTGGTGTGTCTTGACTACACCAGAAGAAAATGGCTGGATGTATTTTGTGGATTTACAGGATGTCTTTTGGATGGTTTGACATGAAATGTAGCCTACATGGCCTAAGAATAATTTACAATTGGGGGTGCCAAATAGAAAGAGAGTTTTGCTCCAGTTTAGATGAAACAGGGAAAGTGAGAGGCCTGTGTGATGGCTAATTAGAGAAGGCATGGCATCCCTGCTCACCCACCCAGGATGGATGAAGTGCGATTCACCATCTGATCTGAAGCCCCTGATCACAGGTGCTGGTTTGTAATATGCAGCCTCCCCCATGACGACCTCACACTGCAAACTCCTCCCTCACTCATTCATGGAGCATAACTGACATGGATGTGTTTGGGGCATCGTACCTGAAGTTAGAGTTGAATGAGCTCATCAGCCTCCCATTCACAGTACAGTCAGCCGGCCAATACCACCAACAACCAAACAACCCAAACATAATCCACAGTATCATCAAATACCATCATAACTAACCACACAACTTGACAGCCAATCAATCATGATAGCCAACCAAACCTCAGGGCACAAAACCAGCCATCACCATGGTTGGTCACTTCCTCAACCAACCATCCACTACAACCAACTAGACAAGATTACAATCAATCACAACCATCCATCAACCACAACCATAGTTAATCAAAGACCATCAAAGCTAACCAATCATCTCAACCAACTTCTAACACAATCAACCACCAACATAAACAACCAATCAAATACCTTTATATTCAACCAGTCACCCTCACAACCCAACACCACCACAGGTAACATACAGCTAGTACATTCAGCAGCCACCACGATTAGGTAACTTTTATTTAGCATTTACTATATGCCAGGAGGGCTTCCCTGGTGCCTCAGATGGTAAAGAATCTGCCTGCAATGCAGGAGACCTGGGTTTGATCCCTGGGTTGGGAAGATCCCCTGGAGAAGGAAATGGCAACCCATTCTTGTATTCTTGTCTGGGAAATCCCGTGGACAGAGGAGTCTGACGGACTACAGTCCATGGGGTCACAAAAAGTCAGACACGACAGAGAGACTAATGACTAACACTTGCACTTCACATGCCACGAACTGGGTTAATTACTTCCTGTGGGTTGACTCATGTTATCCTACCTAACCCAGCAGGATAGACATTACTGCTGTTGCTGCTACTACTACCGATAGCGTGATATTACATCATAATAGTTATATTATACCCCGAGGCAGGGATCATCACAACCACCGATGCAGAAGGTGTGCTGGAGAGGTTAAGTAGTTTGCTCAGAGTCACACAGCCAGTAAAGGGCAGATTTGGAGATGGAATTCAGGTGCACTGGCTTGACGCTAAACACTCATGCACTAAATAAAATTTCTCTGAATGCTAGGCATTGTAGGTAGACTGGGCACGTCCCCAAAGACCAGGGCTATGCACTGCCACCCCATAAGAAGTCTGTCGTCTTGGTGGGGACATCTCTTGTCAACACCATGTGGGTGCTGAGCACTCTGCTAAGTCCTGGGAGAGGCAGCCCATCACGTTCCCTGGTGAGCCCTGCATGTTCTTGCTGAAAGTGCCAAACCACCAGACTGCTCTGATACTGCTCAGGTACTGAGCCATTTCTCCAGCTGGTCACATGGGCAACTTAGTAGGTCAAGGCAACCATGGACCCGCTCATTCTCAGGGGAGGGCAGAACCTCGTTCAAGCCCGCTTCTTATGGTGCTGGGCTCTTGGCTCTTGGTTCCTCAGCAGTAAAACCGAATGGGCAGCATTTATTTGGGGAGTGAGGGAGCCAGAGGCATAGGTAGGTCTTGGATTTGGGCTTGGCTCAGCAGGATGACAGGTGTTCTTGGTTCCCTTAGGGAGCCTGGGTTCGGCTGAATCCCAATTCCGGTACTAGCCTGTCCCTTATGGGGAAAGGAAGGGTCCCTGGTGAGCAGGTGGCTCATTATGCAACTCTCTGGGGGCAGCATGGGGCTTGTTCTAACCAAATCCAGGGGATTGAAATCCTATTCATTGTAAGTAAATACATCTAACCCCTCAGAGGCGCCCACTCTGCATGGCCAGCAGCATGCCTGCCACTGACTTGAATGGTCCAATCACATAAGCTCGAGCCCCATCAGGCATCTGTGAAAGAGACGCTGGCACACCCTTCATGATCCTGGCCCTTCCAAGTGTCACAAAATAAACAGGTGTGGAAACTGGAACCCCCAACGTGTTTAAAGAACAGTTAGTCAACACGTTCCACGTTAAAGGCTTGGGAAAACATCCCTGTACATTGAGGTGGTCTGGAGCAAGATTGTTTGCTTGACAATGACAGCAGCGGGTGAAGAAGGCGGGAGAGAAGGAAGCAGCAGTGGCTGCTTTGCATCTGGTCCAATATGTGCAGATGCCTGAGACCCAACTAAACTGTGGTCAGGTTATCAGAAAACACAGAGAAGAAAACCTAAAGATCCAACTGAAGATTACTTGATAGAGAGAAAAGTGAAGGAAGGAACCCATATTTCTTAAAGGTCAAGGGCTTCCTGCATTCATTCATTTGGCTATGAGTCAGGCATTGTTCCAGATGTTTGGAAAACAGATGGCAATCCTTACCCTCATGGTGCCAACGATCCAATGGGTGCATCAGACAACAGAAGATAAGCAAATAAACATGATGCACTTGTTTGTAATTATAAGGACCATACAGAAAAATAAAATAGAGTATTGAGAGGGAGGGTTCAATGAAGGGGTGACATTTGAACAGAGGCCCTGAGTGATGTGAGCAAACAAGCATTGGGATTAACTGGGGGAGTCAGCATTCCAGGCACATCTCAGATAAATTCCATTGAAAGTTCACCACCTGTTTTATAAACCCATTTTACAGATGAGAACATTGAGGGCCAGAGAGATGAGTTGATAGTTCTGGAGTTGGAAAGCTTGTAATTGGCAAAGCTGAGATTTGAACCTGCACTGGTCTGCCTTTCCATCAGCTGCTCTTTCAACTACACTCAACTGCCTGTCTGCTGTGAGGTTTCATTGAGGCTTCTATCAGTGTTCTGTTCCTCAAATAACCAAAGACAGATTCTATTTTGTTTTTTTAGTTGTGAAGTTGTATCCAGCTCTTTTGTGACCCCATAGACTGTAGCCCACCAGGCTCCTCTGTCCATGGGATTTCCCAGGCAAGAATCCTGGAGCGGGTTGCCATTTCCTTCTCCAGGGGATCTTCCTGACCCCAGGATCAAACCCTTATCTCCTGCATTCGTAAGCAGATTCTTTACCACTGAGCCACCTGGGATAAGGCTGGCTTAAAGAGCCAGGGTTCAGCTGACAGGAGACATAAAAGGGAGTAGAGATGGACAAAACATCGGTCACAGAAGAAAGGAGGATGGATCTCTATTCCTAACTTGACTTAACCAGAAACTCTCCATGTGCTTCACTTCTCAGTATTATAAAATGTAGGTGCCAAGGTTAGGAGAACATTGAGTAGATCACAGCTGTAAACTAAGAGTTCAATCAGTAACAGCTATGAAGATGGCTACAAACCTCCCATGTGTTCTTTGAGACCCAAGGATCACCCCCTTGTTGAGATTTTTCTGGATCCCTCCAAGAAGAAGTCATCTCTCATATTCTTGTTTTACAGATCCCCATTAAAGTATTTATTTACCTTTAAATAGATATATAAAGTATGCTTTTTGGAGGGTGAGACTAAAAACTTTTATGTGGCTTTAAAGGCCTCTGCTATACCCTGTGGAATTTTAATCAATGTCTTCATGGTTGACATAGGATATACAATCTAAGATGCCCTAAGGATTCTTTTGTATCAGCATATATGAAATTCTGAAGAAAAAAAAAAAAAAAGAAGTATCTGGAACATGAACCACAGGCTTTAAACAATCATTATAAGAATTAAAAAGATTCTGCTCCTACCCCAGAAAAGCAAGACCAAATAAAATAAAACCAGTGCTGAATACTCAAACTTCCAAGGTTTTAATCAGAATAATCTTGCTTCCTAACATGCACAAAGCCATAAATTACAGCATCTGGAATTCCACCATTCTTTCCGCTATAATTGAGCAGCATACTTTATTGGTTAAGAACATGGTTTTAGAGGCAGGTTGATCCACCTAAGACCCAAATCCAAGCTGTGGTCCAATGGTTGTTTTTTCTTTTCATTAAATATTTTATTTTTCTTCGTTTAAAACTATTTGTTAAGTGCAAAACTATATAAGAAGTGAAAAATTTTCAAACACAACATACAACAGCAAGAAATACACAGTGGGAAATTCACCATTCCCATAGCATTTAAGGAGGTGGACTAGTTTCTGTCATTATTAATGTTGAAAGTGGGAAACCACCTTCATTTTCTCAGTTTGTGAAAAAGTTCATACGAGAAACTGGGCAGGCAGGAAGGAGAGAAAGGGAAGCTACAAAACTGAGAGTTAAAAACTACATTTTTAATGCAATGGATCAAAGAAATTACCACCAGGAAACAAAATTGGACCCCCAAAGTATTAAAAAAATCAAACTACAGGCAATCCTAGCTTGATACAAGGCAAAAAGAAATGGACACTCTTGGGCAGGATGAAGTTTTAAAAGATGCAACGAAGCTCTGTACTGTTAGAAAATGATGAGAGAAATGAATTCAGAAAATACCCAAAATATTAATAAATGGTTAAGTTTAAGAGGGAAAAAATGTCTAAGAAGGAAACCCAAAGATTTACCAGATTGGAAATCTATTATCTGTTGACCCAGGGTTAGTTGCATAGCTTTTTAGCCTCAATTTTCTGATGTCTAAATTAGGGCTAATATATATCTTTTTCATAAGGACTAATGAGATCATTCATATGTAGCACAATGTGTGGTTAAAATAACATTCAATAAATGGCAGGATGTTATTATTGCTGCCCAGAGTGTAGGCCTCATAAAGGCAGTACCTGGGCCCGGTAATCTGTAACACTGCTAAATCTCTGGATTCCTACACAGGGTCTGGTATATACAATACCCTCAATAAATGTTTGTTGAATGAATAAATGAATGAAATCACTTTGCAAGATGCTACCTCGTCTTCACACAGTCCTGTGAGATGGGTATTACTGATATGGTTCCCAAGTTTTGTTGTTGTTCAGCTGTTCAGTTGTGTCTGACTCTTTGTGATTCCAAGGACTGCAGCACACCAGGCTTCCCTGTCCTTCACCATCTCCTGGAACTTGCTCAAACTCATGCCCATTGAGTTGGTGATGCCATCCAACCATGTAAAGAGATGAGATAATGGAGGCTTCCAGACAGGGGGAAGATAATTTGCCCCAGGTATAGAATTGCTAGGGAAGGGTCAGGACTTGAATCTAATTTTTCTGGAGCTAAACCCTCGCCTCATTTCACCTCACTGAATTCCCTCCAGAAAATGCCAGGATGCTGAATGGGAGAGGAGCCAGTGAAGACAGGATTCTCATTCAAAGAGTCCTATCTGGAAGGCCAGGAGCTGTGTCCCACTGGGTGAGCCACTGAATGGATGAGAGTTACCTCCAGATGCAGGGTCTGTAGGGAGCATAGCAAAGGCATTAACAACCAGGACTCAAGGGATTTATAAAGAACAAAGAAAACTATGACAAACTCCGGTCCTTTGATTGGCAAAAGGAGGATCTTAGGAGATAAAAAACGTGATGGGAGCTAGATCCCTGTTCAGACCAGGGAGCATTAAATACTTCAGTCCCAATAATCTTGCAGGAGAAAGAAATGGGAGATTAACTGTGGTGTGAGGTTTGAGACTTGACTTCAGAAAGCAAAGCAAAAGGAAGCAGGGCTGGGGAAGTGAATTCCAGTGGAAAGGCTATTTCTAAAGGTCCCTGGTGGCTTGGGAAAGACAAATTCTCTAAAGTCTCCACAGAAAGCTCTTGGCTGGAGGCACTGAAGCAACAGAGAGGGATTAAAGAAATTAAGTCTGCTTAGTTTGGATAAGCAGGGCTAAAGGGGAAGTATAATAACCACTCACCAACATCTTAAGAAAGGAAATGCCTGATGGGGATAGGGCAGATATTATAGACGCTTGCCCATGGGGATCTGGCCGGGAACAAAGGAAAGAAGCTAAGCCAAGGCAAACTGGACCATCAGGGCAAAGTCTAAATTTGGCAGGAAGCCATCACTCCAGGAGCTTAGTCCTTTTGCTCTTCCTCAACATACAATGTCTGTTCCTGCCACAGGACCTTTGCACTGTCACTCCTCTGTAATTCTGTATTTCTTTGTAATTCTCTCTTCCCCAGATCTGCAAGCTCATCTTATATGTTTGCTCCCTCAGAGAGGCTATCCTGACTTCAAATCAAGTTAGCCCTCTAACCTCCTCCCAGCAACCATCAAATGGTTTTCTCTTATTCAGGGCACTTGTCACATGTGAAACTGTTGCCTTTATTTAACTCTCTATGGGTTTATTTTTATCTTATCTGCACTAGAATATAAGAATGTAAGCCTCCACCTGTCTAGATCAGAGAATTGGCCAAGTACTGACCATGGGCCATATCTGGCCCTTCACTTGCTTTTGCAAATAAAGTTTTATTGGAACACAGCAACACCCATCCACTTACGTATCACCTAAGGCCAGTTTCACTTCACAAAAACCAAGTTGGAAAATGTGACAGAGACCTTATGTTCTGCAAAGTGTAAAATATTTATTACCCAGCCCCTTACAGAAAAAGTGTGCCAACCCCTGGCCTGGATAGCACTGAATACTCAAGTGCGTGAGATAGATGTTATAGAATTGATGAATAGAATGAAATCAAGGCAGGAAGAGGACAAAAGTCTATGATGCTTAAATCAGAAGTATTTACATTAATGCAGCTCACTCAGTTTAATACATTTTTCCAAACACCCACTCAAGTGCCATGCACTGTGCCTACAGCTGGGGAAGAAATAATAGAAATATTAATAGATAGTGTTTGAGGGTTGGAGATTCTAAGAGTTGCTGTTGGGGAGAAACTAACAAATAAATTGTCATGATTCTATATGCTGCAGAGGTACAGAGGATGTGTGGTCAGAGGTCAGAGGAAGAGTAGGCAATTACTCAGACAAGGGAACAGAAGCAGGTGAGGGAAAGCATCACTGAATCCATGTCCTTTCACCTTGGCCTTGAACATCATGCATAATGGCTTCTATTTATTGAGCATTTCCTTTGTGCCAGGCACTGTATAAAGTCTTATCACATTCTGTCCTTACAATAGGTTAGGTTATACTGTAGTGACCACCGATGCCATGATTTCAGTGTCTTAAAGTAACCAAGGTTGATATATTGTTCATATAACTTGTGCAATACTGAGGGGATGGGGCTGAGTTGCATTGTGAAGTCAGCACATAGGACTCCAGGGTGTCAGACAGTCCACTACCTAATGAAGCGACAATTTTAACATGAAGCTCCAGTTTTGCTACTCCAGGGTAGGAGAGGATGGAGAATCACATACTGTTCTTAAAATCTTCTGTGCAGAAGTGGCATGTGTCATTTTTCATTGGTCCAAACAAGTCACTTGACCATGCCTAATGTCAAGGGTGCTTGAAATGCCCCAGAAGGAGAAACAGGAAATAATGGTTGAGCATTAGTGATGTCTACCAAAGTGTTAATCTACAAATGATGAAACCGCAGCACAGCGAGGTTCGGTAACTTGCACAAGTAAACACGACTAGTGAGAATGCAGTCTGGATTCAAAACCCAGTCTGTGTGATCCTACCACATGTGCCCTTGACCAGGATGGCTAAAATGATCCTAAAGGTTGGATAAGAGCTTCTCAGGGATGGAAGGGGAAAGTTAAGACATCTTTAAGTCATCATTAAAAAAAAAAGGGTAAAAATCAGCCAGGCACTGAGAACTGATGGACCATGGCATGTGTGCCAAGTCACTTCAGTCATGTCTGACTCTGCGACATTATAGACTGTAGCCCACCAGGCTCCTCTGTCCATGGGGATTCGCCAGGCAAGAATACTGGAGTGGGTTGTCATGCCCTCCTCCGGGGGATCTTCCCAATCCAGGGATCAAACCTGCATCTCTTATACTTCTTGCATTGACAGGCGGGTTCTCTACCACTAGCGCCACCTGAGAAGCCCCAGAACACAGCATAGCCATCACTGAAGCCTGGAAACGAAACTTCATGAAGAACAACTGCAGTGATGTCAAGGCTTGGAGAATTTTAATGGAATATAGAGTGATTAACAGGATGCTCAGAACTCATCTCCTTAAAGGCAATGCTATGCAGACCCTATGGAATACGAGTTCTGCTAGTTTCTACCTCCCTCCCACTTCAAAGAATACATCCTCTGAGTTAAATGGCGTCTGCCTCTACTGGCAGTTCCTAAACGACTTGGTGTCCACTTCTTGGCTCCCAACTCTTGGTTCATGGCATTTCCCCTCCCTCAGACATTCTTCTGATTGTTTTCACCTGGATCAGTCCCCCTGGCCCCAAGACACAGTTTGGACACATCCTCCCTTGGAAGCTGAGCAGAGTGTGTGCCCCAGAGTGGACCTCCCATGACAGCGTAAACTTACTTTAATCAACAGACCTAGTGCACAGGATTTGCAGTGCCTCATAAGCTCCTCAAGGGCCCAGACTGGGACTTATCCATCCTGGGCTCCTCTGCACCTAGCGGAGTGCTTGGCACGCTTGAGATGCTCAATAAATGTCTACTGAATGAATGACTATATTTGGAAAGAATCCTGTAACCACTGCTTCCTAAACTTTGATGTGTATATGTATTATTTAGGGATATTTTAACACCATATTTTGACTTAATAGGGCTGGGTTGGTGCCTGAGATTGTACATTTGCAATACGCTCTTAGGTGATGCTACCTGGTAGGTGTGGGTCCATAGACACACTTGCACTGGACACTCAGGCAAGGCTGTAGGGATGCTGTGGTACCCAACCATATCCTCTCGTCTCATTGTTTCCATAGATGTAAGCAGAATACAGCTGCCAGCACCTGCAACTTTTTGCTTGAGGTCTTTCTCTGGCTGCTGGACCCCACTCAGCCACATAGGGGGCAGACTGGAAGTGGCTTAGAATTAATACCTCCAGGAGAAGCCATCAATTGGTGACTGATGGGTATTGGTGAATAAATACCCCAGCTCCCTCATCCTTGGTTGGAGGAGCCCTGATATGTCCTCCATGGTGTCTCCCAGAGTTTCCCTGTGGAACTATGCTTGCGTTGCCCACACTGGTCACCTGCCTGATCATGGATTAGCTATTTGCTTTCTTTGCTTCTGTCCTACTCCCTTCCTAGTGTTTCCTAGCATAACTACCTAAATGAACCACTTGTGGTCTCAAATGAACCCTCATGGTCTCAGGCATGCTTTCAGAGCAAACCAACTTAACTCAAATCTCTAAAACTGTAGCTATCGGCTCTGTCTGGCCTTGGGCTTCTATTAGATACTCATTCATTCGTTCATTCCAGAAGTAGGCAGTAGCAAAAATCAATCAGTAGTTGGGGATAGGGAATAATTTTGGTTTTTTCCTCATGTTCTCAATTCCTAGCAGAAAAGCAGACAAAAACAGGTTTCCAAAAAATGTTGGTTGGTGAGGGAAGGACAAAAGGGAGGATGGTGCTCTCCAAGTATGAGGAGTGAGGCTGTCAAGTAGATATGTTCAATTTTCTCTTCTGCCAATTTCTCAAAAGGAACTTGAATTCTCTGCCCTTTGGTATCCTCATCTTTAAAACCAAGCTCTCAATAGGACTTATGTCTCAGTATAGTTATCATTAAGATTAAATGAGATAATGGATGAATATCAACTCCCCAAACATGCCTGACACGGTGCTCAGAAAGCAGTAGATTCCATGATGTCATTATCATTGCTGCTGCTGCTGCTGCTAAGTCGCTTCAGTCGTGTCTGACTCTGTGCAACCCCACAGATGGCAGCCCACCAGGCTCCCCCATCCCTGGGATTCTCCAGGCAAGAACACTGGAGTGGGTTGCCATTTCCTTCTCCAATGCATGAAAGTGAAAGTGAAGTCGGAAAGTGAAGTCGGACACAGTAAGTGTCCGACTCTTCGTGACCCCATGGACTACAGCCTACCAGGCTCCTCCGTCCATGGGATTTTCCAGGCAAGAGTACTGGAGTGGGTTGCCATTGCCTTCTCCGTCATTATCATTAGCTTCATCCAAAAAGTCAACTCTAGTGCTAAAGCCTTTATGATGACTATATTATCTGTAAAAGTCCGAACAGGGGCAGGAGGCAGAGCTTGATATGTAAGCGCTAAGAGGAAGTTCTCTTCCCTCCACCTGAACATAAATTGCTTTGCCTATCACAGTGGAGGTCCTGGAACCAGACAGACAGACCTGCATTCAAACCCCAGCTCTGCTACTGGTGATTCTGGACAATTACAAAAACCTCTCTGGACTCAGTTTCCTCATCTGTCTAATGGGCATAGTAATAGTACTCACCTTAAAATACTAAGATATTGTGATGTTTAAATGGTGTCAGGCATACGAAGTACCTGATAGATTATAAGAGATGGTAATGCTGCTTACATTATCATCATTTCTGTTATTCATATCAGACCACAGGAAGTGACAGGGCTTTTAGCTCAGCCAGCATTTGCTCTTTTGTGAATCCAAGAGTCCAGGCTGGACTGGTTCTCCTTGCCTGCCAGCTTCAAAAGAGGGCTTTATTTTTCAAAGGATAGGTTTGTTAAGTTTGTGAATTTGCATGCTGCCCAAAGCCCCCTGTGGCGCCTGTAAATCCAGATTATTCTGTTTATTCCTCCAGTCCCAGCTGCCGTTGATCATGTAGCGGTATCTCATTTATTATGTCTCTGACTTCCCAGGCGCCTGCTCAAGGCAGCCTTTGTGAACTCCAGCTGCCAACGCTGCCACCGAGTGATATGTTGACAGCGGCACCCGCGGTCCTGGTCAAGGGGCCTGAGAAGATGCCGGGGCTGAGACGTTCCCATGAAAACCCCTTCGTTGCATCCTTCCGGGCACCAGAAGCCACAGAGCTGCATATTTCACTATCATTTCTCCGAATTAGTACCAACAGCTGCTTTCATCCTCATACAAGACAAACATGGTCGTTTCCCTGTTTTATTATTAACACATTCTGGCATAATTGCTTGGGCTCTCAACTGTGACCTGTTAGAGATGCACTCAGCTGTGGAATTTTCAAGGGGAATACAGCATCATTGTTAAAGACAGCAATACGCCTGTTTCCTGACCAAATCTATTCGCTTGTAAGCCCCCAAGTCAAATCTCTTGTTGAATTTGTTCAAACATAAATTAATAGTTGAATTTACATAGATTTAATGTCTCATAATCTTTCTGGTCTGGGAATCTATATTCAAGACTAGATGCATCGGCTCAGATAGATCACATTTAAGGCTGGAAATAATTTTAATCCCTCCAAAGCCCAATCCTTTTGCACATTACTAAAGCAGAACAGCCAATCCTTTCCAATAAGACGCACAAAACCCGCTACCGCTGAAAAGTAAATACACATTTCTAGGATTTGGGCCATGTGCATGGATCTGTTAAAAAAAAAAAAAAATTAAAGCACAAACACGTTTTGCAAGGGAAATGTGGTCACTAGTTATTCTTGTTTCACCCCTGCCCCAGCAAGTGATGCAAACAGTGCTCATCACTGAGGGACATTCAAAGACACCAATGTCAGCTGAATGAAAATTCATGTGTGCAACCAATATTCATGGAGTCTCTGATATGTGCCAGGTCCCGGCCTGGGTGCTGAACGCACAGCAGAGAACAAACCCGATGAAGGCCCTGGTTTCCTGTCAATGGGGGAGGCAGACAAGCAAATCAACACAAATAAATGTGTGAGACGTGGCAGGTGGTGGTAAATGCTCAGAAAGTAAGTACAGCAGAATAAAGACTAGAGTGACAGCGGAGGGCAGCACACAGTGGCATTACAGCTTATTGGATGAAGGTGGCCAGCTTCCTGCAAAGGCTGAGTGAAATGGGCAGAGAGCCATGCAGACAACCAGAGGTTGCAGGGGGTGATCATCATGGCCCTGCATCAGTCAGGCCTCACAGGGACCACACCCTTTTGTAACATCCATGTTGCTGCTCCTCCCAGCAAGAGGAGGCATCTATGTCCGCTTGCATCTGGGCTTGCCATTGGTCAGAACAAGTCATACTTGCAGCCCTGCCTTCATTTACCCTCTTGGAAGCCTGAGACCATCATGATGCAAAGAAGTCCAAGCTAGCCTCCTGGAGACCAAGGTACCCCAGCAGCTGGACACATCAGTGAGGTCACCAAGGACCATCAGAGGATTGCAGCTGCGTGGATGATCCCAGGTGAGAGGAGCAGAAGAACTGCTCAGGTGCCACTCCACCAAAACACAGGAAAATATAAATCAGTGTTGTTACACAGCATTACGTTTTTAGGTAGTTTGTTATGCAGCAATAGCTTGCTGCAACAATGGGGGGAAAATATCCCCAGAAGAGGCAGTAGTAATGCAAAGGCCCTGAGGCAAACTCTACTTACTGGTGGTGGTAGGGAGATAGGGGTGCTTCAGAAAACCACAAAATGGCCAGTGTGGCTAGAATGAAATGTGTAAGAATTCTTAACCATTCTGAGTAATTTCTAAGGAATACAGAGTTCCAATTCTATGAACCTATAAAAGCAGTGGCTACTCCTGCCTCCTGCCATCCTCATATTTCAATAACAAGTGCTTCTTGGATTGAGAATCTTTCTTGATAACTCATCTAATTCTCACAGCATCTTATGTGGAAAATCTCATTATGCCCATTTTAGAAACAAGCAAACTTTGCTTGGAGAGGAGAAGTTTTATATCCATGTTGGCTTAAAACTCAACATTTAGAAAACTAAGATCATGGCATCCAGTCCCATCACTTCATGGCAAATAGATGGGGAAACAATGGAAACAGTGAGAGACTTTATTTTCTTGTGGCTCCAAAATCACTGCAGATGGTGACTGCAGCCATGAAATTAAAAGATGCTTGTTTCTTGGAAGAAAAGCTATGACCAACCTAGACAGCATATTAAAAAGCAGAGACCTACTTTGCCAACAAAGGTCCATTTAGTCAAAGCTATGTTTTTTTCCAGCAGTCATGTATGGATGTGAGAGTTGGACTATAAAGAAAGCTGGGAGTTGAAGAATTGATGCTTTTGAACCGTGGTGTTGGAGAAGACTCTTGAGAGTCCCTTAGACTATAAGGAGATCCAACCAGTCTATCCTAAAGGAGATCAGTCCTGAATATTCATTGAAAGGACTGATGCTGAAGCTGAAACCCCAATATACTGACCACCTGATGGGAAGAACTGACTTATTAGAAAAGACCCTGATCCTGGAAAAGATTGAAGGCAGGAGGAGAAGGGGACGACAGAGGATGAGATGGTTGAATGGCATCACTGACTCCATGGACATGAGTTTGAGTAAGCTCCTGGAATTAGTGATGGACAGGGAAGCCTGGTGTGCTGCAGTCCATGGGGTCATAAAGAGTCAGACATGACTGAGCAACTGAACTGAACTGAGTGAGTGGAAAAACCGAAAATGGATCTAACTCCAAAGGCTGTGTTTTGAGCACGATGCTTCCCTGGTTCCTAACCAGGCTCAAACAGTGGGGTAACTTCTTCCAAACTCACTGCCTTGACTGCAGCCATTCTCACAGTAGGGGTGAACCTGAGATGCTCTTCCTCAATCCAGTACTTCGATTGATGCCAACACCTTTAGCCTATTAGAATGTGATCTTTGGGGTAGAGAAAGCCCATTCAAGCCAGAGTCACTGTTCTAACCATGTAAACCTCAACACTGTGCCCTACTGGATTCCCGGGCTGCCCCTCTCCCTCCCTAGCAAATCCACACAGATACAAGCACAGACTTCTGTCTGCCAGTCCCTGATCTTGGTCTCTACTTGCGAGTGCTATTGTACTGTAACAAAGCTTGCAGTCTCAAGCTACAGCCTCTGATACAACCAAGATGTCTAAGAAGGTACTATAATTTAAAGTAGATCCATAAAACTGGCTGGTCTGGGACTGGTAGTAAAGGTTGAAAAGAGGGGGTTTTTTGGTCACTGATGGAGAAATAGATTATATTCAAGAATAAAGGCTGGGGATAAACTATTAAATTTCTAGATGACAATATTTAAGCCTTGTGGACATCCCAGGGAGGAGTGTTGGCACCAAACTGAAGATACAGAGAATTATCTCAAAAAAGGAAGTGTCCCACAATGCAGAAGATAATACATTCTTTTTCAGCGGTGAAAAACCAAGCTGGCATCAATGAATAACGAGTGTGTGAAATAACCTGAGGATGCCCTTTGGGAATGTATTAGGCAATATATTTAAGAAAAATGAATTGCAACCACGTTTATATCCCAATCAGTTGAGAAAAGTATCAGAGGTTCATGGTATATTGTTTCCGAACCACTTCAGTCCACTTTATTGCCATGTTCCCAGAGGTCCATGGAATATTTGCATAAAACTTCATGAGACCGCAACCTGGGATGGGCCATGCAGGTCTCTAGTTAGACTCATAAGTGATAATAACAAATTCCAATTGAAAGTATTCAGTTATTCATTCTTTTTTAAAATTTTATTGGATGAACACCGCTACATATTCATTCATTCTTTCAGCAAACCTTTGTTGAGTATCTATCATTGATCAGGCATAGCACTGTGTGCTAGAAATACAATGGTGTCCTTGTTCTCAGGGAACTATTATCTGCCGATAGGGGAGACAGCATGTTAATGATTGTAATAGAGTGTCCACCTCAATGTTCACTGAGCACTATTTACTACAGCCAGGACATGGAAGCAACATAGATGTCCATCAACAGAGGAATGGATAAAGAAGATGTGGTACATATACACAATGGAATATTACTCAACCATATAAAGGAACAAAATTATGTCATCTGCAGAGATGTTAAATGGAACTAGAGATGGTCACATAAAATGAAGTAAGTCAGAAAGAGAAAGACAAATATCATATATTAATGCATATATGTGGAATTTAGAAAAATGATATAGATGAACTTATTTGCAAAGCAAAAAGAGACACAGATGTAGAGAACAAAAATCTGGATACCAAGGAGGTAAGAGGGCATGAGATAGATTGGGAGATTGGAATTGACATTTATATGTGCTGTGCTTAGTCGCTCAGTCATGTCCAACCCTTTGTTCCATGCACTGCAGCCAGCCTGGCTGCTCTATCCATGGGGATTCTCCGGGCAAGAATACTAGAGTGGGTTGCCATGCTCTCCTCCAGGGGATCTTCCCAACCCGTGGATTGAACCCAGGTCGATCTCCCACATTGCAGGCAGATTCTTTACCATCCAAGCTACCAGGGAAGCCTGTGTGTGTGTGTGTGTGTGTGTGTGTGTGTGTACATATATATATATAAAGATATATGTAGATATATATAGATATACTATGTACAAAATAGATAACCAGAAAACTAAAAAATAAATGCTTGCTCCTTTCCTTTCTTGGAAGGAATACTATGACAAACCTAGACCGTGTATTAAAAAGCAGAGACAGCACCTGTTGACAAAGGTCTGTATAGTCAAAGCTATGGTTTTCCCAGAAGTTACATATGGATGTGAGAGTTGGATCATAAAGAAGGCTGAGTGCAAATAATTGATGTTTTCAAAGTGTGGTGCTGGAGAATACTGTTGAGAGTTCCCTAGACAGCAAGGAGATCAAACCAGTCAATCCTAATGGAAGTCAACCCTGAATATTCATCGGAAGGACTGATGCTGAAGCTGAAGCTCTAATACTTTGGCCATCTGATGCAAACAGCTGACTCACTGGAAAAGACCCTGATGCTGGGAAAGACTGAAGGCAAAAGGAGATGGGGCGACAGAGGATGAGATGGTTGGATAGTATCACTGCCTCAGTGGACCTGAATTTGAGCAAACTCTGGGAGACTGGAGGCAGAGGAGCCCAGTGTGCTACAGTCCATGAGGCTGCAAAGAGTCAGACATGACTTAGCGACTGAACAACAACAACAGCAGATGAGAACTAACTGTAAACCACAGAGAACTCTGCTCAGTGCTCTGTGGTGACCTGAACAGCAAGAAAATCTAAAAAAGAGTGGATACATGTATATGTGGCTGATTCATTTGCTGAACAGCAGAAACTAACGCAACATTGCAAAGCAACTGTACTCCAATTAAAAAAAAAAATTTTTTTTAAGAGTATCTTAAACCCCGGGGGCAGAAACAAGCTAGTCATAGGCAGTTTCCCTGGACGTCAGCCAGCCCATGCTGTGAGGGAGAGAGTTGGGGAAAAAAGATAAACTGGAGAAGGTTCCTGGACGTAGTAGCATGCTTTTTAAATCTTAAAGTATAAGAGTTAGTTAGACAAAGGAAATATGGACAGGCATTCTTCCAAGTGAACTCAGAAGCTCTGCATTCTTGCTTGAAGCTCAGAGTCAGCTCTGAGCTGGCAGAATATATATAGGAACATGATAGTTGATGGACAGCGGGTAGGAGATAATATTAGAAAGTAAGAATACTCACATTACAAACGGCATTATACGCCAAGTCTAGGAACTAAAGCTTTTTTTTTTTTCTGATTCCAAATGTCAAGAATTCATATAATAAGAATGATAAAAAAAAGATATTTAGCTAATAAACCATGGCTTTTAGGGACCCCACCTCTTTCTAATTTCCTCCCATCATTCTCAGCCAGTTGGCTTTCACCTTCGTGGCCTCTTTGTCAGATGGCTACCCAGCTCCAGGCATCACATCAACGTTCAAAATGGGAAGAAGGAGGGAAGGAGGTGGTACCCTTCCTAAGTGTCCTCTTTATCAAAAACCAAAAGCATTCTGGGAACTGCCTCCACAGATGTCTATTTACATCTCAGTGTCCAGAAAGTGCCACGGGGCCCTTATCTCGTTGTCACGAAGGACGGAAATCCACAGCCACAAAAGTGAACAAGGAGCCGTTTGAGACTGGGCAGGCAGACAGTTGTGTCTGATGAGGGATTTTAAGCAAAAGATTTCATCTGTGGGAGGCAAAAACAAAAAGTGTTTCAGAAAAGAGGAATCCCTGGTAGTCCAGCGGTTAGGATCCCCTGGTTAGGTTCTCATTGCCAAGGCTTGGATTCAACCTGTGTTTGGGAAACTAAGATCCCACAAGCTTCCAGGCACAGCAAAAAAAAAAAAAAAAAAAAAGTATTTCTGGAAGATGTGGAGAAGCCACAAGTTTCCTGCCCTTAGGGGGTCCTGAGAAGTGAGGTGGAGTAGGGGCGAGGGGCTGCAGGGATACTTCACACTAAGTGAAGGGCATTTAGTTTGGAAACTAGAAGGCTGAGAGGAGACTGCTGAAATATTCAGTAAAAAGAATCAAAATCGAGAAACTAATGCAAGTTGCCTACCAATTTCTATAATTTTTCATAATAATATCCAGACAGTACATTAGCTCATACAACATAAATAGTTACACTTTATCTTGTGACAGCTCAGAGCCAGAGAAAGCTAAGAAATCAGACTGAAAGCACCGAAGTATCCATCTCAGGTGATACAAGTAAAAACTGGCAGTTGTCTCACCCAGGATTTTGGGCACCACAACCCTGACAACACCTTATCTCTTTGGAAGACTGTTAAGGAAATTTAATGATACCTAGAGTATGTATGCAGAGAAGGCAATGGCAACCCACTCCAGTACTCTTGCCTGGAGAATCCCAGGGACGGGGGAGCCTGGTGGGCTGCCGTCTATGGGGTCGCACAGAGTTGGACACGACTGAAGCGACTCAGCAGGAGCAGCAGCAAAGTATGTATGCAGAGAAGGCAATGGCACCCCACTCTAGTACTCTTGCCTGGAAAATCCCATGGACAGAGGAGCCTGGTGGGCTGCAGTCCATGGGGTCGCTAGGAGTCAGACACGACTGAACGACTTCACTTTCACTTTTCACTTTCATGCATTGGAGAAAGACGGCAACCCACTTCAGTGTTCTTGCCTGGAGAATCCCAGGGACAGGGGAGCCTGGTGGGCTGCCATCTCTAGGGTCGCACAGAGTTGGACACGACTGAAGTGACTTAGCAGCTGCGGCAGCAGCAGAGTATGTATAATGTTTTAAAAATAATTTAGATTTTAAGAGCACAGGTTCTAAAGTCAAAAAGCATTGTAAGTCTCCAAATCTGTATAATCCTGAAGCGTTTGCAAGAATAATTTTGACTCTATACAAATTCCACCCTCAATGTTGACATCAGAATCCACTCTCCCTGTAGAATGGGACTGAGCTCTTTCTAATGGCAGCTGTAAAATACAAAATAAAATAGTTCATGTAAAGTCCTCAGCACAGGGTCTGGCATAGATTTAGGGTTCCATAAATGTCTGTTAAATACATAAATGAACAAAATAGTAAGAACCTACAAAAGTAAGAACTTATAATAAGATCTTATTGCAGAACTATTAATAGGTGCTGAACACTATTCTAAGTCTTTGCATGTATTAACTCATTTAAGCCTCTGAGATAAGTGGTGGTATTTTGCCCCATTTCATAAAACTGCTCTTGGCCAGTATACTGTACTGCCTCTGATGGACAAGAAAATGATTTATTATCTCTTGGGTGCCATGTTAAATGTCTGAGGCCACCATCACACAGATATCCCTTCCAACCACGGCAGGGACTCTAGAGACCACTGGTTTGATGTGGGTACACATTCTGATGCTCCATGTCCCATACTGAAGGCACCACCAGCTCATCAGCCAAGATTCTTCCTGGCAGCTAGAAGAAGAAACATCCATCTTCTAGACCACTCTTCCAAAAGCTAAAACCCCCATCACCCAGAATCCTAGGCAGTCAGAATCAGAATGGCCCTGAGAAATAGCCCATTCAAGTATTTTCTGAGAGTTGGAAACACTGAGCCCCAGAAAGGAAAGGCACTTAGATAAGGTCACACAGTAAGTAGCTCGCCCACCTGCATCTAGAATCCATTCCTTTTGGTGCTGAGGTTTCCACATTACTCTGTGCTGACTTTCTCAAATGATCCTGCCAGGTTTGATGGTCCTTCCTCCAGATATGTCAAAACCAAGGACAGCAAAGTTGGGGCCCCTCGGAGGAAAAGGTGGGACGGCATTTGGCCCAAGTCACACATCTCTGATTGGGCTTCTGATGAACACTCCAAATGAGATCATGCATTCAGCAATGGTGATACATTAGCATGACTAAAAGAAAAGATGCATTCCAGGAGGGCAAAGATGAGGGTGAGAACCATGAAGTGCCTAAAGCACCAAGCTGAAGGGGGCTCCATCCTGACAATGAGTTTTTCTTAAATTTTGCCCACTTCAAGCTTCACTTGCATTACCCTAGTCCTGGTATTGGAAGATCCTGAGCTTTAAACCTGAGTCCTAGGACCAGTTTCTGGTGTATTACTAGGGAACACATTGAAAAATAAATATTCTAATTATCTTGTGAACAGTATGACTATTTTGCATCTTATTCTCCTTAGCAAAAGCTTTAAATGTAAACATTTGATAAATGCCACCACTCATCACCATTTTGACAGTTCATAATGTTTTAATGTAGCAAAATCTCAAAAAAAAAAAAAAAAAAAGAAAATGTAAGTGCCCCCAAGGGTCTCAGAAATGGAGATATTTCTAAGTTCAGAAATACTTTCTTTTCGCTCTGAAATCTGTTTTTGGACTCAGACGTCCTGACTCCTGGCTCCCTGTCTGGCCCCTCTCTTCTCTTCTGACACATCACTCAAACCACGCCCCCCTCACCTCACCACGTGACTTCTCTCTCTCCATCCCTTCCCTGACCCCCGTTCTCCCTCACCCCTCATCTAATCCCACTAATGTATCTCTGTTTCATGTGCCTCCTCCTCAGATCACAAAGAATTTCATCCCCAGGGTTTGTGGAGCTGTGTGTAGGGACGCCTATGGGGCTTCATGCATAATTAATGACGATTCAGCTACACATGTTTTCTATTAGGAATTCAGGCTCTTTTAGGACTTTTTAAAACATACTTTGCAATTCACCAAAATTCTGAGAGGCATTTAAATAGGAAAAATCCATAAAACCACAGAATGTTGGAGGGCTCTGGAAGGAGGCTTTAATGAAGAATTTCTCCCCAGAGGAGCATTTCCTGAAATGCTTTTTGCTCTGTACCACAAGTTTCTCCAGACGAGTACAAGACTAAATCGCAGGTCTCCTCAAAAACAATGTCAATGGAATGCATTTTTTAAAAAAATGGTCCCAGGTTACCATAACAACCAAGGTTCCAACATCATGTTGACTAACTGCAAAGTAATATGATCAGGAAGACCAGAGCAGAGAACAAAAGTATCAGGTTGCTATAGCAACTGGATATACAGAAAATGGAGTTGTTTCAATAGGGAAGTTTTCAGTGCCAAAGTAAATGTACAGCATCCTTCCAGGGTGAATGATCACCCAGGCAATTTTTACATTAGTCAAGCGTTAGTCCATCATTTTGTTTGGCTAGCAAAGCTGTAAGGCAGGAATTTTATCAGCTAGCTATTGCTGCATAACAAATAATCTGAAAACTCAGTGGCATTAAATAATAAACCATTTCTTTTTCCCATGAGTCGATGGGTTGCCTGGGGAGTTCTGCTCATCTAGACTGAGCTCAGGTCATCTGTTTCAGGTTCATCTGATTTCAGCTGGGCTTGTTTAAGAGTCTGCTGTCAGCTAGCTAGCAGGCCAGCTGCAGGTTGGCTAGTCTAGAAATATGTCAACTGGGATGACTTGCTTTGTTCCTTTCTATCTTCACTCTTGAGCAGACTGTCCTGAATTTGCTCTCATGTTGGAGCAGTTCCAAAAGAAAAGCAAATCTTAGAAGACTTCTTGAGCCCTTGAGTCAGAACGGGCAGGCTACCCCTTCTACCACATTGTATTGCCCAGATGCAAAGAAGTACAGAAACAGATTCCATCTCCTTATGGGAGAGCCTGTAACATCTCATTGTAAAGGGTGTGCATAGAGGCAAGAATGGAGAATTGAAGCCCTTTTTGGAAACAATATACCAAGATGCCAAATTTTACACATGCATGCGTACTTAGTTCTGTCTGACTCTTTGTGACCCCGTGGACTGTAGCCCGCCAGGCTCTTCTGTCCATGAGAATATCCATGTAAGAATACTGGAGTGGTTGCCATTTCCTCCTCCAGGGGATCTTCCTGACCCAGAGATCCAATCCACATCTCCTGTGTCTCCTACATTGGCAGGCAGATTCTTTACCAATGAGCCACCTGGGAAGCCTGTCAATTTTTATATATAACATATCCTTAAAATCTGAAGAAGGAAAAGGCAAACCACTCCAGTATTCTTGCCTAGAAAATTCCAGGGTCAGTGGATCCTGGTGGGCTACAGTTCGTGGGGTCACATAAGTCAGTCACAACTGAGTGCACATGTGCACACACCCATACACCCTTAAAATCATTCACAAAAGTTGAACATACAAAAGCCAAACAATCCACCTACATATCAAAAGTCATTTAGCTTCCAGAGAGCAAAACAATATTATAAAATGCCAAATTATAGCTTGTGCATTGTACATAATTTTTGACGATGTATTTTCAGGATTTTGTACTTGCTCTTTTATTTCATTCCCTCCCTTCAAAACTGAGGAGAGTCAAGGGACCACTTGAGTCCCAAAGGGCATGTAATTGAAGCTGGGTCTGAGATTGGCTGAAATGTTCATTCATCAGCTGCTGGGAAGAGACAGTTTGGTGACGTGATTAACACATGGGCTTTGGAGTCAGATTAGTAGTAGCAGTGTTAGGCACTCAGTCATGTCTGACTCTTTGCGATCCCACAGACTGTAGCCTGCCAGGCTCCTCTGTCCATGGGATTCTCCAGGCAAGAATACTGGAGTGGACTGCCATTCCCTTCTCCAGGGGATCTTCCTGACCCAGGGATTGAACCTGGGTCTCCTGCGTGGCAGGCAGATTCTTTACCATTTGAGCTACAGGGAAGGCCCTTGGAGTCAGATTGGGTAGGTTCAAATTTTCTCTCAAACTCTGGTTACATGAACTTGGGTAAAATAACCCCATAATTCCCAGTACTCTCAACTGTAAAATGGTAGAATATTTTGTGGGTTCTCAGATACACTCATAACATATTAAAATCTTTGAAATTGAAGTTGGGGTGCACCATATAATTGATGCCATGTTAAAGTCACACATAAAACTGTGGTGCATCCAATGAATGGTATCTTAGTGATGGCATGTGAGGATTAATGGCATCATAGTCATCAATGGGGACCGTGGTGGTGCCTTCTTCAAAGAGTTGAATTAAGCTAAGCTGACTGACCAGAACAGTGTCCCTTCCCAGTAAGGGCCACTAAATGAGAGATGTGAGGAGGAAAAGGAGAAAAATCCACATCTGGCTAACATGTTGGAGGTTTAGGGAAGCAGACATAGAATTATGTACATCCAAGTTGTGCACGGTTTGAGTGCTTGAAAGGGAAGGACAGTCTGAATCTGCTCTTCTGTAGTATCTTTTCAGAAGAAGTGAAGAAACTGAGCTTCCCTATGACTGGGTGGTGCCAGCAGCAATTTTTCCTGATTGCACAAAACTGTCACATCAACCCCGGGAGGACAGTATTATCTTCCCATTTTACTGAGGAGGAAACTGAGAATCAGCGAGGCTGGAAACAACGTGCTTAGGGTCATAAAGTCAACTAGTGGCAGAAAGACATTGAACTTAGATTTATCTGACTCTAAATTGCCTTCATTCATCTCCCCCCACTCCACCCCACCCCCGGGACAGGAACAAGCAGAAAAGGGAGCATGGAGGACTCCATTGTTTTAGTGCTTAGAATTACTGTGTTTACTATCAAATGGGGGCAGTAAGTCACTGCAGATCCAGAAACTCTCTCTAGAAGCACTCAAGAGGCAATAATTTCGTTGGAAGTGGGGCTGGTGATTTTGTGTTGTGAATTGAATATTTGTGTCCCTCTCAAACTTAACATTCAAAAAACGAAGATCATAACATCCGGTCCCAACATTTCATGGCAAATAGATGGGGAGACAATGGAAACAGTGACAGACTTTATTTTCTTGGGGTCCAAAATCACTGTGGATGGTGACTACAGCCATGAAATTAAAAGATGCTTGCTCCTTGGAAGGAAAACTATGACCAACCTAGACAGCATATTAAAAAACAGAGACATCACTTTGCTGACAAAGGTCCACATAGTCAAAGCTATGGTTTTTCCAATAGTCGTGTATGGATGTGAGAGTTGGACCAAAAAGAAGGCTGAGTGCCAAAGAATTGATGCTTTTGAACTGTGGTGTTGGAGAAGGCTCTTGAGAGTCCCTTGGACTGCAATGAGATCAAACCAGTCAATCATAAAAGATATCAGTCCTAAATATTCAGTGGAAGGTCTGATGCTGAAGCTGAAACTCCAGTACTTCAGCCACCTGATGCAAAGAGCCAACTCCTTAGAAAAGACCCTGATGCTGGGAAAGATTGAAGGCAGAAGGAGAAGGGGATGACAGAGGATGAGATGGTTGGGTGGCATCACTGACTCAATGGACATGAGTTTGAACAAGCTCTGGAAGATGGAGAAGGACAGGGAAGCCCTGGGCTGTTATAGTCTACGGGGTGGCAAAGAGTCGGGCATGACTGAGTGACTGAACAAAAACAACGAAAAGTATATGTTGAAATCCTATAGAAGGTGAAGACTTTGTGAGGTAATTAGGTCCTAAGGGTGGACCTGTATTTATTTAACTTATATGCAGAGTGAAGTGAAGTCGCTCAGTCGTGTCCAACTCTGCGACCCCATGGACTGTAGCCTACCAGGCTTCTCCGTCCATGGGATTTTCCAGGCAAGAGTACTGGAGTGGGTTGCCATTTCCTTCTCCAGGAGATTTTCCCAACACAGGGATCAAACCCAGGTCTCCCGCATTGTAGGCAAACGCTTTACCATCTGAGCCACCAGGGAAGTATATGCAGAGTACATCATGCAAAATGCTGGGATTGATGAAGCACAAGCTGGAATCAAGATTGCCAGGAGAAGAATCAATAACCTCAGACACTCAGATGACACTATCCTTATGACAGAAAGTGAAGAAGAACTAAAGAGCCTCTTGATGAAAGTGAAAGAGGAGAGTGAAAAAGCTGGCTTAAAACTCAACATTCAGAAAACTAAGATCATGGCATCTGGTCCCATCACTTCATGGGAAATAGATGGGGAAGCAATGGAAACAGTGACAGACTTTATTTTGGGGGGCTCCAAAATCACTGCAGATGGTGACTGCTGCCATGAAATTAAAAGATGCTGGCTCCTTGGAAGAAAAGCTATGACCAACCTAGACAGCATATTAAAAAGCAGAGACATCAGTTTGCCAACAAAGGTCCATCTAGTCAAAGCTATGGTTTTTCCAGTAGTCATATATGGATGTGAGAGTTGGACTATAAAAGCTGAGTGCTGAAGAATTGATGCTTTCAAACTGTGGTGTTGGAGAAGATTCTTGAGAGTCCCTTGGACTGCAAGGAGATCCAACCAGTCTATTCTAAAGGAAATCAGTCCTGAATATTCATTGGAAGGACTGATACTGAAGCTGAAGCTCCAATACTTTGGCCATCTGATGCAAAGAACTGACTCATTAGAAAAGATGCTGGGTAAGACTGAAGGCAGGAGGAAAAGGGGATGACAGAGGATGAGATGGTTGGATGGCATCACTGACTTGATGGACATGAGTTTGAGCTAGCTCTGAGAGTTGGCGATGGACAGGGAAGCCTGACATGCTGTAGTCCATGGGGTCACAAAAAGTTGGACGTGACTGAGTGACTAAACTGAACTGAACTGAAGGGTGGAGCCCTCATGAAAGGGATTAGTGCCCTCATAAAAGCAGCCTGAGAAAGCTCCTTGTCTCCTCCACAATATGAAGTTACAGCAAAAAGACAGCTGGCTGTCTAGGAAGCAGGTCTTTACCAAATACCAAGTGTGCTGGCACCTTCATCTTAGATGCCTCAGCCTCCAGAACTGTGAAATAAATTTCAGCTGTCTATATGCCACTTGGTCTATGACATTTTGTTACAGAAACCCCAATGGACTAAGAGAGTCTGGAAATAATGTCTTCAGAGAAAACTTGTGATTTTTACTTAGCTTTTATGTTATTTTCAGGGTGGTTGGGAAGTGTCAGTTAATAGAGATAATGAGGGACAAGCTACTCCATCAGAACCATATTCCAGCCTGCCAAATGCTACTCAATACCCTCTACCTCCCAGATCCATGTGCTTACAAGGAGCTTTCTACCATCCCTGGTCCTTAGTACCGACTTTACCACTAACTGTTGACTACATTAAATCTCCTGATGCCCAGGTAATTTTACTGGAGTTCATTCTATCTACAGGTTTGAGGTTGAAGCAACAAATGTCCCTGAAGTTCACACTGCAAAGGAACCTCCTACCTTTGGACATAGAAAGACTCTAGAGTGAGACTCTCATTACTAAGTGAGAAGCAAGAAATTCCTTGCAGTTTTGCAGAGCCAGTGAGGCAGGAGGAATTCAGCACTGTACTCCCACTGCACTGATGCCCGTGTACAGATAGTCTTCTGTTTATAACCTTTCACATGCATAAACACTGCAGCTGCTGGTGGTGAGTCTCATATTGGCTAGATTTCCATTTACCCGAGGGATAGATTTTTCTGTTGGGAGCCCACCCAGGTTTCTTGCAGATGTTCAGTGAGTAAGTAGAAAGAAATAGACAAGAAAGGACAGAAGGATCCAGGAACAAAAGGGAAGAACCTGAATGCACCAAAGGAGAATGAGATGAAAACATTTCCACTTTAGTTCATTTTAAATGTAGGAGAGATTCATTTCATGTTAACAAAGATAATACAAAATGACACAATGATAATATTCTTCCTCTCCAGGGGACTGTCTTGTTCAGTTGGTGCTGCTCTAACAAAGTGTCATAGACTGGGTGGCTTATAAATAACAGAAATCCATTTCTCATGGACCAGAAGTTCAAGATTCATGGGCCAGCATGATTGGCTCCTGGTGAGAAACCTCTCTGGTCACAGACTGCCAAGTTCTCACTTTATCTCACTTTATCTCCACATGGTAGAAAGACAGTGAGCTAGCTTCTGTTGTCTTCTTTTAAAAAAATTTTTTAAAGTCTTTATAGAATTTGTTACAACATTGCTTCTGTTGTTTATGTTCTGTTTTTTCTGTTTTTGTTGTTGTTGTTCGAGAGGGATGTAGGACCTTAGCCCCCTGATCATGGATCAAACCCACACCCCCTGCATTGGAAGGTAAAGTCTTAACCACTGTACCACCAGGGAAGTCCGTGTCCTCTTCTTTTAAGCTCACTCATCTCATTTGTGAGGGCTCTACCCTAATGATTTCCCAAGGGCCCCACTTTCCAACTCTGAACATTCATTGGAAGGACTGATGCTCAAGCTCTAATACTTTGGCCACCTGATGTGAAGAGACAACTCATTGGAAAAGACTTTGATGCTGGGAAAGATAGAGGGCAGGAGAAGAAGGGGGCAACAAGAGGAAGAGATGGTTGGATGGTATCACGGACTCACGGGACATGAGTTTGAGCAAACTCCAGGAGATAGTGAAGGACAGGGAAGCCTGGCATGCTGTGGTCCATGGGGTCACAAAGAATGAGACATAACTGAACAACTGAACAACAACCACCTTCTAATGCCATCACATTGGGATTAGAGTTTCAACCTGGGAATTTTAAGGGGACACAAACATTCAGTTCATCACAAGGATCACATCTGCTAAAATGTTCCCTATCTCTTGCAGAAAGAACACCCTTTGCCCCACCTCCTTTAACAAATTATCTTTGAGGTTTAGGGGCAAGAAAAGGAAGTTTTATATGATGGGCAAGTGTAATTTCCTGTATCTCACAATTTGCTCACTTCTCTCAAATTGTTCATGAGAACTCTTCAACGTCTTTGCCATTGCCCCACACAAAGGTGGTTGTCATAAGTAGCTCATTATCCAAGTAAACATCCTATTGAGAGGGTCTTCCTTGCATCTTGCATTTTAGGGTTCATAGTGGAGACCACCCTCTATCTTCTTTATGAGATTGTAATGACCTGGCATGTTATACCCAACACTCAATTCCAGTGGTCACATAATATCCTCAGGAAGGTCATCTCAAACACACCCTCCAGACTTTGTTAAATTCCACTCAGCTGTTTACAGTGGACATAAACATATTTTATTAACGTAGATGAGATATAGATGGTTGTCTTATTTTATTGTCTTATTTTGCCCTTTTGCACCATAATGAAGAAGCTAGAGCAAAGCATTTTTTTAGCACTTGGTATCAAATTGACTTCTCTCTGGGCTTCTTTGTATGAGGCTAGGAGTTCAAGAAGGCAATTGCACCCCACTCTAGGACTCTTGCCTGGAGAATCCCATGGATGGAGGAGCCTGGTAGGCTGCAGTCCATGGGGTCCCTGAGGGTCAGACACGACTGAGTGACTTCACTTTCACTTTTCACTTTCCTGCATTGGAGAAGGAAATGGCAACCCACTCCAGTGTTCTTGCCTGGAGAATTCCAGGGACGGCGGAGCCTGGTGGGCTGCCATCTATGGGGTCACACAGAGTCGGACACGACTGAAGCGACTTAGCAGCAGCAGCAGCAGGAGTTCAAGGTGGGATCTGCATCCTATTTACGTTTGGTCTCCTGTAACTGGGCTTCCCTGGTAGCTCAGCTGGTAAAGAATCTGCCTACAACAGAGACCCCTGTTCGATTCCTGGGTCAGGAAGATCTGCTAGAGAAGGGATAGGCTACCCACCGCAGTAGCTCATTGTGGCTCAGCTGGTAAAGAATCCACCTGCAATGTGGGAGACCTGGGCTCGATCCCTGGGTTGGGAGGATCCCCTGGAGAAGGGAACGGCCACCCAATCCAGTATTCTGACCTGGAGAATTCCAGGGACTGTATATAGTCCATGGGGTCCCAGAGCTGGACACAACTGAGTGACTTTCACTTTCACTTCCCTATAACTAGGCTGGTGTGTAGAACTTAGAAACTGGGGGTCTTCAAGATCTGTTGAAATCCAAGGGAAAATTTTTCCCTCACCTCCTTTTTTATTTCTTGCCTTGTGGTTTAGTCTATGCTGACTATCCAATCTTATTGCACTGTTTTTCTTTTACCAGAAAATATGAATTTTATTATTGACAACAAATACTGCCGGTAGTTTTCTTTTAAGCGAAGGGCTCATTTTGTTCAATTTTGATAGGTCATCCAGATAACCAATTCTGAATAATCAGAGTTTATTTCTCAGTTACTCTTTCAGATAAAAATGGGGCTCCAAGGAAACATTGGCTAGTTCAGCTCACAACAGGGAAGAGCCAAACTCAAGGTGAGGTTCATGGAACTCTAGGGTTCCCCGGGACATTTCTGGGAATTCACAAGATCAAGTCTAATTTCTTTTTTTTTTAAATATAAATGTATGTATTTTAATTGGAGGCTAATTACTTTATAATATTGTATTGGTTTTGCCATATATCAACATGAATCCACCATGGGTGTACATGTGTTCCCCATCCTGAACCCCTCTCCCACCTCCCACTCCATACCATCCCTCTGGGTGATCCCAGTGCACCAGCCCCAAGCATCCTGTATCATGCATCGAACCTGGACTGGCGATTCATTTCACATATGATATTATACATGTTTCAAGTCTAATTTCATAACATCATTAAGACGTTATTTTTTCCCCCACTGTGTTGGTCTTTTTACTAATGGTGCAAAAGCATCAGTGGATGAAACTCTTGATAGTTTTGCAATGTCACTTGTAGCTATATTTCTCACTTGCAAAAGAAACCTTTAAAAAGCCAGTAAATTGATAATTATAATACATGTCTACCCCTGGGTATTCATCTTTTTAATAATCTTGTGACCAAATGGGAGTTGTGCAAAAAGAACTTAGACTACATATAGATTTTCTCAAGGGAAAAGGGGGGAAAAAAAGCACTTGCACACCACGTTTTAAATTCAACCTGAAGTCCACTTTACCACTGGGCATGGAATAAATCAGCTCAGAGCTCAGTCATGTCCTGTCCAATTCTTTGTGACCTCGTGGACTGGAGCCCACTAGACTCCTCTGTCCATGGAATTTTGCAGGAAAGAATACTGGAGTGGGTTGGCTACTCCAGAGGATCTTCCCGACTCAGGGATCAAACCCACATCTCCTGCATTGGCAGGCATATCCTTTACCACTGTACCATCTGGGAAGCCTATGGAATAAATAGCCAAGTATATAAGAAAATATATATATATATTCTGGCTGTCATCTCTGTTCCTAGGCTTTCCCTGCTCTTTCCTAAATTACATCCTCTGCTGGATTTATTCCCTAGATCCTGATGCTAACATACAAGGATCCCCCATGGCCCATGATTTCTATCTAAACTACTCTGGCTGACTTCAAGTCTCTTTCTTACTTAGCTCTTCTTACCCCATGTTCTTCCCGTCAGTCCTCAGTCCCTCCAGGCCATCACATGCTTCACTCTGGCTCCTGAAATGATGCTCAGTCCTGCTTCTGGGTCTCTGTCCATGGCCCACCCACACCTGGACTGCCTCCTATTCTCTCCTATGCACCCTCAAGACCTGCTCTAAATACTAAGACAGGTGTTGGAAGCTATTTTTTTTTTTTTGCTAGTGATTAAAAATAGCCAGTATTTAAAAACCGAGTTTAGGAACTTCCCTGGTGGTACAGTGGATGGGAATCTGCCTGCCAATGCAAGGGACATGGGCTCAATTCCTGGTTCAGGAAGATCCAACATGCCATGGAGTAACTGGGTCCTGGCGTCATAACTACTGAAGCCTGCGTGCCTAGAGCCTGTGCTCTGCAACCAAGAGTCACCCCTACTCGCTGCAACTAGAGAAAGCCCACTTGCAGCAATGAAGAACCAGAGCAGCCAAAACTAATAAATAAAATTTCTAAAAATTGAGTTTAGTTAAAAAATCCAGATTTCCATCATCTCTTGAAAGAGTGGGAGATTTGGCTACACTGGTTTTAACTTCGTGTATGACAACTATTGGCGGGAGCTGAGAAACGGCTGGTTTCTTAAAAAGAGGACTGCATTGTCTGTGGATCGCAGCCCGCATCACCCTGATGTGTGTGTAAACAGCAGCCCTGGCTACCCATGTACTTTATCCACCTAGCTTCTTATTTATTTCAGTACTGAACCTCACTGAAGCCATAAGACCTAATTTAAGGTCATTATCTCCATAAGGTAAATCTTAATTGTGTTTTGTTTTCCTGTAGAAGTATGGGGTATCAATTGCTAACGGAATATTCTAATTTACTGGGGTTGACTACTCAGCCAAAGTTTTGTTGGGGTCCAAAATCACTGCAGATGGTTATTGCAGCCATGAAATTAAAAGACGCTTACTCCTTGGAAGGAAAGCTACAACCAACCTAGACAGCATATTCAAAAGCAGAGAAATTACTTTGCCAACAAAGGTCTGTCTAGTCAAGGCTATGGTTTTTCAGTGGTCATGTATGGATGTGAGAGTTGGACTGTGAAGAAAGCTGAGCACCGAAGAATTGATGCTTTTGAACTGTGGTGTTGAAGAAGACTCTTGAGAGTACCGTGGACTGAAAGGAGATTCAACCAGTCCATCCTAAAGGAGATCAGTCCTGGGTGTTCATTGGAAGGACTGATGTTGAAGCTGAAACTCCAATACTTTGGCCACCTGATGTGAAGAGCTGACTCATTTGAAAAGACTCTGATGCTGGGAGGGATTGGGGGCAAGAGGAGAAGGGGACAACAGAGGATGAGATGGCTGGATGGCATCACTGACTCAATGGACATGGGTTTGGGTGGACTCCGGGAGTTGGTGATGGAGAGGGAGGCCTGGCATGCTACAGTTCATGGGGTTGCAAAGAGTCAGACACGACTGAGTGCCTGAACTGAACTAGGGGTTCACAACTGGCTTCCAAACAACCCTCTCTATACCCGGCCTCAATCACACCACTAGGAATTTTCCCACAGGAGTGAAGCCAAATCAGATGACCTCTAATGTCTTTTCCAACGCAATTCAATATGGTGCTGTGAACATCTCACCCACTCACTTTCTCCTTATCACATCTCATAACAGGGCTGAGCATGGGCTTGTTAGCTGGAAATGGCTAGGTCACACAGGGAAGAGCCAGAGGCTAGTCAGTGAACTAAAAGGATTGGGGAAGATGTTACTGTGATGCAGATAGAGCTCTAAGCTATAAGAGGAAGTTAACTAACGAGAAAACTCCAGAGAGTATTGATAAATTCATGGGAAGTTTCAGTATGGGGTAGGGGAGTACCCCATACTGAATGAAGCATGTGCATGAAGCGTGGCAGTGAAGATGATTCAGAGATTGGACAAGTATTGCAGGTATGTATCAAAAAAAAATAGGATAAGAGAAAGGGATAGTTAGGGACTTTGAGATTGAAATATACAATTGAAATATACACACTGCTATATTTAAAATGGATAACTAACAAGGACCAACTATATACCACAGGGAACCCTGCTCAACGTTATGTGGCAGCCTGGATGGGAGGAGAGTTTGGGGGAGAATGGATACATGTATGTGTATGGCTGAGTCCCTCTGCTGTTCACCTGAAACTCCACCACATTGTTAATCAGCTATGAAAGTGAAAGACTCCAATATAAAATACAAAAAGTTAAAAAACAAGTAGACTTACAGTTTGCAGGCACATAGCCGAAGTTCAGGTATAACAATCTCATCCTCGGAGAGAAAAAGAGGTAGATAAGAGTAAAGTAGGTCTTCACTGGACTGACAGCACCAAGAAAGTTATCATGATAGAAATCTAGATAGAAAGACCAAGCTAGACTCCGTTTGTTAAAGTTTAATGTACACCAATGCCTGTGCTAAGCAATGTAAAAAAGCTACTACTATCCCCATTTTAAAGATGAGAAGACTAAGTTCCAGAGGCATTAAGCAGCAAATTAGTATGGAATCCAGCAATTGAACCAGATCTTATTCCTATGTTGTTTTCTGTAACTTCTCTGAACTGGATCTGAGAATTTTAGTGGGATTTGGACTTGAGGATCCAGCTCTGAGACAGAAATCTAATGGTTGGAGAGTAGACACATGCTCTCTTAGCCACTCAACGTTCATTAACTTCTGACTCCCACTTTCGGTCCATGTGATTCAAGGAGAAATCCATTATTAACTCCAGAAGGTAGAACACATGAGCCGGCCTATGAAAGTTCGGTCTCCTGGCCACAGGGTGATTTGTTCAAGGATGAATGTGTGACATGAACCAATTCAAACAGGGATGAATCTCAAGAATTTTATAGAGTTTTGAGAGAAGGGGAAAAATGGCCCCTTTTTTCTCATGGGACCTGAACCTTGACAGAATTTGAGACTTAAGCCGTCGCTTCCATCTTGTCACCATAAAATCAGAATTGATCAGACAATAAAGGCAGCACACACAGAGATCTGAGCCCTGAGATGGAAGAAGAGAAACTGAGAAAGAGTTCTGATGACATTGTTTGAGCCTGAGATCAAACTGCACTCGAAACCAGAATGACTCTTACAGTCTTCATATTTCTGAGCCAACAAACTCCTAGTTGCTTAGAACAATGTGGTCAGACTTTCTTAACTGTGTTAAGAATTACAATGAATTACAATCACTTACAATGAAAAAGTCCTACCCAAAATCTGATATGAAGTTAAGTTACAAGGATGCCAGGCTCCCAATGATCTGGCCAGGAAGTCTTAAATCCACCCTCCCTCTGGTCATAATTGTTCCCAGCTGCTGGTGTGCAGCCAAGACGGTGGGCGGAGGTCAAGGAGAGCTTGAAGAAGGAAGAGCGGTGTGGAGACCTGGAACTAAGTGAGTGTGGGTATTCTCTACCATGGACTAGGCGTGCACTCTGAGCCAGGGCCACACCACACGGCTCAGCAGTTAAGTACACATTGTGCAATGAACGCCTCTTATTAGAGAGAGACAGTGCCATATCTGCAGTCAAGCTCAGCCAATTTATTAGTGTTTTTTGACATGGCACGTAGGCATCTGGCTAAAGGAGTCTGTGGAAATAATTTAATTAGACCCCAAAAGGAGAAAGACAAAAACCTTTGGCAAATTCCCACAGAGAAAGCTGTTCAAAACACCGCATCACCATGAGACGGGGGTGGGTGTGTGTGCCTTTTGCCATGAATAGACAATGCGCTCAGAAAATAAGAACAGAGAAGAAAACAGGCTCTTGAAAGGATGGGGACATGTAATTTAATGGTGCCCCTCAAGAATCAATGATAGCACTTGTGTTACTGAACATCTTTATGAAACATCGAGGATTCGTTGTAGAGTAGAAAACACCATTACATGACTACTAGAGAATTCTTCCAGTTAGCGAGAGGCCAAAGGGAAGGGAGAAAGAATCCCATTGGAATTCTCAGACACTCAGTAATCAATGACTGATCAGCTCATTACAAATCCAGTCTGATCAGTTGCAGGGGGGGTGTTGAATCTACTCTGCTCTTATGGACTTTTCTAGACCAAAGAGAATTAGAAATTGCCTCCTCGTTTCCAATACAGTATCTGCTAGAAGGCTGAACACATAGCAGGTGCTTAATCAATATGTGTCAGTTGTTATACCAGATCTCAGATAACAAATACGCCATTACCCTGCATATCTTCCACCTTGTGGTTAATTAGAGAACCACGTTGAGAAAGAGTCCCAGTGCCTGTCATGGCCAAGTGTCAGTGTTATGATTGATTGGCAGTGTCTGCTATGAAGGGAAAAAAAAAGCAGAGGGCAGTGCAAATATGTTGAGTATTTGAAGACTGTACAAACTGAGCAATCTGAGAGCAGGAAGCAAGGTACTCAGGTGAGAATGAATTTCAATGACTCAATGACCACCAGGAAACTCTCAGAACAAGCATGGAAGACAGCAGCTGCAGTGGAGCAGAAGTGGGGTCTACTCGGGTGGTAAAGTTTCCAATTAATGTGTCATTGGGCTTCCCAGGCGGCTCAGTGGTAAAGAGTCTGTCTGAGAAGTAGGAGACCCAGTTTGATCTCTGGGTCAGGAAGATCTGGAGAAGGAAGTGTATTCTGGTATTCCAGAAAGGAGATAGATTCCAGTATCTTGCCTGGAAAATCCCATGGACAGAGGAGCCTGGTGGGCTACAGTCCATGGGGTCATAGAGTCGGACACGACTGAGGGACTGAACAACAACATTGTGTCATTGGTGTCTATCCCAGGTCACCAGCCACAGCCCCTGTCAAGACTCCAGTAGGAGAGCATAGGTCAAATTCAGGCTCCTAGTACCTCTTACAGAGTTTGAGTAGTCATTCAGTCTTTCCATGGAGGGCAGGACGGGGCTTCTCTACATTGGCCATAAGGAAAACCCTATTGCACAGACTCAGGGCTCTGACAACAGTCAACGCAATCACAAGTAAAAGAACAATGATAACAGTAGAGCTTTGTGCTTTATGGATTTCAGAATGCAATATTTTCACTTGCCTCTTATTGTTAAGTTGCTAAGTCATGTCTGACTCTTTTGGGACCCCATGGACTGTAGCCCTCCAGGCTCCTCTGTCCATGGGCTTTCCCAGGCAAGAATACTGGAGTGGGTTGCCATTTCCTTCTCCAGGGGATCTTCCCAACCCAGGGAACGAGCCCAAGTCTCCTGCACTGGCAAGTGGATTCTTTACCACTGAGCCCCAGGGAAGCCCTCGCCTTCCTAGACTAAACTCATTTAATCCTATCAGAATCCAGTAAGGGGTCATCCCCATCATCACCACCTTTGCAGCTGAGGCCCGGAGTATTTATGTGTTCTGCCTGCCTCACATAGTAAAGAACAGAGCTGGGAGCCTATCATATAGTGAGGCATGCTCATGAATCTGTAAATGAATGAAGGAATTGGTTAATGAAGCCAGCCTTTCTGACCTATGTTTAGCACTTTGCCTATTTTTTCAACATTGGTACCTAAAGGATCCTCTCCGGTTCACTGTTAAGATAATGATTTGTGAAAACAGTTCTGCCTCTTTGGCCTGGTAGTTTTCTGTAAGAAAGCCAGATCTCACACCTTAAGGATAGTATTCAAGAAAAAGAGAAAGAGGGGAGGAAAGAGAGACGGGGAATGAAGGAAAAGAAACAGCCCAAATAACCCCCAATATTCATCATCCCAAACCCATCACTTTGACAAGGCCTTTCATTGCCTTTGGATTATCTAATGCTGCCTTTTTACACATTCTGAGGTTCTGGCTGGCTATGGCTCATTCTTTAAACTAGAGGCTCAGGACAAGCTGGTCTGAGGATCTTCCCTGAAAGTCCTGACTTGAAATCATCACACTCTCTCCACCTCCCTCCAAAAGGTCTGACCCACAACTTGCTCCCTACCTTGCAGGCTGAACCCAGATGATGGATGGGGGTCAAAGGATGCTCCCCTGGCACATGTTCATTTGACCTGATTGTCGGAACATCAGGGTCCAGCTCTACAGTTCTGGTTCTATGACCTCCCTCATTCCCCCTCCTTCTCTGAGCCTCAGCTTCTCCACCTGGACCAAAAAGGGGCTGGGTGAGACATTCCATGAGGATGCTTCCAAAGCCAAGATTCTGGAATTATCTGCCTTCATGTGGAAGAAAGCAGAAGCAGACGATGTAAGAGAAGCAATTTCCAGCCCCTCCCTCACTCCCGGATTCTACCTTTGGGAGCAAGAAGGCCAAGCAGAAATACAGCAATTCTTCAGTGCTGCTCTGAGGCTGAGACGTGATGGACAGGAAAGAATCCTGTAATCACAGAGCAGGAGAGCCCCGCAATCCATTAAGACCTTTTAGTCAAAGCCGCCACCAAGCTGTCCACCTCCTCCTACACCTGTGAGTGCTATCACTCCCCGGGTTTGATGGCTGAGGGGCCTGCTCCTGCTGACCCCTTTAGCTGACTTGTGTTACCACCCTCCCCAAAGCCCACATTTAAGCCAACTGAAAGGTCTGCATGAAGCAACACAATCTAAAAATACTACCATCACTTGGGAGCCAATTTTTTTCTCTTCCTTTGACAAATGGAAAACCTCCAGGGGTTGCTCTGAGCTAATGCCCAGATAACACACCAGCGACCGGCACGTATGCAGCCCGTAACAGATGAGGAAACTGGGCTTCAGAAAGGTGTGGTGGTTGAGACTTCCTTGATGGTTCAGTGGTTAAGACATCCCCTTTCAATGCAGGGGCTTCCCTGGTAGCTCAAATGGTAAAGAATCTGCCTGCATTGCAGGAGACCTGGGTTCAATCCCCAGGTCAGGAAGATCCCCTGGAGAAGGGAATGGCAACCCATTCCAGTAATGTTGCCTGGAGAATTCCGTGGACAGAGGAGCCTGGCAGACTACAGCCCATGGAAACACAAAGAATAGGATACAACTGAGTGATTAACACTTTCACTTCAATGTAGGGGGTGTGGGTTTGATCCCTGGTGGGGAGTTAAAATCCCACCTGCCTTGTGGCCAAACAGCCAAAAGGTAAAGAAGCAGTAACACTGTAACAAATTCAATAAAGACTTTAAACATGGGCCACATTAAAAAAAAAAATCTTGTTTTTTTTTTAATGTGAAAAAAAAATAAAGGTGTGATAGCTTCCTAGAAATCACACAGCCAAATTATATAGCTCAGAGAATCGCTATAATTCAAAGCTCTAATAGGGCCATTTTCCTGCCATGACACGTGTGACTCCCATTTTTCATGGTACAGTTTTCTCCTCCATCAGGACCTGATTAAATGCCTCCTTCTCAGGAAGGACTTCTCAGATTGCCATCCCTCTCTAGTTTAACTCTCTCTCATACTTTCTGGGCAGGACTGTGCCCTCTACCTTGGACCCCCTCTGAGATGCCCCCCTCTTCTCCTCTGAGACACTCCACGATACGATGGAGACCCTGCTTGTTTCTAGGCTTCTGCATCTCTCCTCTTGAGACAGACAGACTGAGATACATTACTTGATCTTCATGAGCCTTGGTTTTCCCATCTATCAAATAGGGATAATATCAACTTCACAAGATCATCTTCAAGGTTAAATATGACAACATAATGTGAACAACTCAATAAAATACACTTAATGCTAAGTGTCAGAGAAGGCAATGGCAACCCACTCCAGTACTCTTGCCTGGAAAATCCCATGGATGGAGGAGCCTGGTAGGCTGCAGTCCATGGGGTCGCTATGAGTCAGACATGACTGAGCGACTTCACTTTCACTTTTCGCTTTCCTGCATTGGAGAAGGAAATGGCAACCCACTCCAGTGTTCTTGCCTGGAGAATCCCAGGGATGGGGGAGCCTGGTGGGCTGCCGTCTATGGGGTCACACAGAGTTGGACACGACTGAAGCGACTTAGCAGCAGCAGCAGCAATGCTAAGTGTAAACAGGAACACATCTTAAAATATGAATCATAACACATACATTGAACTTCACATCTGTGAGTACATGCATGCTGAGAATGCCAAGTTGATAAGCTGATCTTTATTATCATGAAAGTTAACAAAAAGCAATCAATCAATAAATGCCTGTATCACAGCTCATTATTGGGTGAAACACAAGGATATACATTTGTGATTTTTTTAGGGCACTGGGTGCAGGGCACTGGCAGAAACTCAGTTTAGTGAATAAGAGAAGAGCCTTGAGCTTCAAAGAGTAGAAACATGTGGATAAAGAACATGCTGTTTTGTTGCCCTGAGATGGATGTTGGAGCATCTCATAGACTTGACCTTCTCACTATGCATTCATGGATCCCATGACCATATTCTCTGTCCTCAGCTCAGGCTCCTTCTGGAGACTTTGGAGTCTGATGGGGTCTTCACCTCTAAAATAATGACCTGGTGCTGATCCACTTTGACTCCCATTCTTATCTTTCTATTTCCTTTGGGTGGAGATAGCGACTCTCCTTGTGGCTCAGTGGTAAAGAATTTGCCTGCCAAGCAGGAGATGTGACTGTGATTCCTGGGTTGGGAAGATGCCCTGAAGAAGGAAATGGCAACCCACTCCAGTATTCTTACGTGGGAAATCCCATGGACAGAGGAGCCTGGCAGGCTACATACAGTTCATGGGTTCACAAAGAGTCAGACGTGACTTAGCAACTAAACAATAAGCCATTCTTCTTACATGACTCCTTTCCTAATCACTAGCTCTCAAAAATTTCCAGCTTGGTTCATTGGCTTCAGTTCTGACCATTCAACTGTCCAGCTTTCCTGGCCCCTTAATAGAAATTGGCAAAGATTTGTGGAAGAGAGGCATTTGGCCCTTGCAATGGTAGGTAACCTGAGTCCACTTTCCACTCTTGAAACGGGCAAGAGTTACCATCCTTCTGAAAAGTAAGAGATCTTGATGCATATTCTTCTCTTTCTCCCTCTCTCTCAATGGTGAGGACACATTAAGATGTAAATCTATCCTGTCCGGTAAGGTATTGTGTTTACACTCCTAGGAGATATCATTAAATGTCCAGTGAGCCTGAACCACAGAGATAGACAAGCCAGGCTTTTTAGAACTCTGGGCCCAAACCGTAATGCTTCCTGTCTATATGAATCAAATCAATCAGATGTTTAGCATGTAACTTCTTTCTGTGCATATTCAACTGTTGTGAATTACAATATATAAGGATGGCATTCAATTCAAGGACACTGAAGAGGAAAGAAATAGAGTCTCCATATGCACCCTCAACGAATGGCTCTACAAAGTAGAAGATGTTTAGTAAAGGGACAGTGACAACTCAGAGGATTTTCTTATACAGGAAATTTTTCTTCAAATCCTTAAGTTTTGGGGTATATTTACAGCCTTATTTCCAACCCCTAGAACTTAGGTAACCCCTAGGAAACAGTAACCCCTGGAATGTAGGTAACCCCTAGAACTTAGGTAACCCTTGGAACTTAGGTAACCCTGGAACTAGGCTGTTGCCATTGATCTGCAGTTAAGGCTGAGACTTCCCTGACAGCCCCTGGACCACCCAAATCATCACACTCCCCAGCCCCCATCACCATGACCCAAAGACAGTGCCCAAGTTTCTCCTAAATCATCATCATCATTGGTCCCATGCCTGCTATGAGCTAGGCAAAGTATGGTGCTTTACAATGATCACCTCCTTTACCATTGTAACTGGGAGCTGAGTTTCAGAGAGGGTAAATAACCTACCTGAAGCCACAGAGTTTCTCAATGCCAGAGCTGAAAGTTGGGGCTGGGCCAGCCCAGCTTCAAATCTTCTTGGATCTCAAGAAGCTGGGAGCCCTGCCCCTCTTATTAGTGATTCACCTTAAATGGTAATCTTGAATGATCCAAAAGACCAGCTCATCAGTTTAAGAAAGGATAACAGAGATGTAGCAAAACCAAGCTGAGTGACTCTGAATTCAACCTCAGGAACAAAATAGAACAATGCAATCTAATCTTCATCAAGTCCTTAGAGAACCTCTAAGCCAGGGGTTGGGAATGCATATGACTTCAGGAGCCAGCTATGAGATATTAGGGAGCCCAGATTCTCTGCTGAGTGGGAGAACAAACACCTTTCTGTGGTCAAAGACAAAGCCTTCATAAATATTTGCTTCTCTTGCCCTGCACACACAGCAGAATTGCATGTCTTCACCTACTCATCCTCCCTCAGACATGACTGTATGAATTGCTTTGACCAATGAAGTGTGGGAAGAAGTGACATATCCAGGGAATCTCCTGACACACTGCCCTTTGCTGGATTTTGTGGTAGCAGATGTCTATGTTTCTAAGACGTCACCATCAGCTTCCATCCCTGAACCGCATGTTGGGCATACACCCAAGTTGATGCATGATAGACATATTTTCTGAATGGGGAATAAAGAGTCTGAATTATTGATATTTCTGTTGTAATTGTTACTGCAACAGAGCCTAACCTATATTGTTATACTTGCCCAAACATCCATCAGATCAGATCAGTCGCTCAGTCGTGTCCGACTCTTTGGGACCCCATGAATCGCAGCTCGCCAGGCCTCCCTGTCCATCACCAACTCCCGGAGTTCACCCAGACTCATGTCCATCGAGTCAGTGATGCCATCCAGCCATCTCATCCTCTGTCGTCTCCTTCTCCTCCTGCCCCCAATCCCTCCCAGCATCAGAGTCTTTTCCAACGAGTCAACTCTTCACATGAGGTGGCCAAAGTACTGGAGTTTCAGCTTTAGCATCATTCCTTCCAAAGAAATCCCAGGGCTGATCTCCTTCAGAATGGACTGGTTGGATCTCCTTGCAGTCCAAGGGAATCTCAAGAGTCTTCTCCAACACCACAGTTCAAAAGCATCAATTCTTCGGCGCTCAGCCTTCTTCACAGTCCAACTCTCACATCCATACATGACCACAGGAAGAACTATAGCCTTGACTAGACGAAACTTTGTTGGCAAAGTAATGTCTCTGCTTTTGAATATGCCCTCAGAAGAAATGGAGTGGCCATCATGGTCAACAAAAGAGTCCGAAATGTAGTACTTGGATGCAATCTCAAAAATGACAGAATGATCTCTGTTCATTTCCAAGGCAAACCATTCAATATCACAGTAATCCAAATATATGCCCCAACCAGTAATGCTGAAGAAGCTAAAGCTGAACGGTTCTATGAAGACCTACAAGACCTTTTAGAACTAACACCCAAAAAAGATGTCTTTTTCATTATAAGGGACTGGAATGCAAAAGTAGGAAGTCAAGAAACACCTGGAGTAACAGGCAAATTTGGCCTTGGTATACGGAATGAAGCAGGGCAAAGACTAATAGAGTTTTGCCAAGAAAACGCACATAAATATTTGCTTCTCTTGCCCTGCACACCCTCTTTGTTTGTGTTTGTCATAACAAACACCCTCTTCCAACAACACAAGAGAAGACTCTACACATGGACATCACCAGATGGTCAACACTGAAATCAGATTGATTATATTCTTTGCAGCCAAAGATGGAGAAGCTCTATACAGTCAGCAAAAACAAGACCAGGAGCTGACTGTGGCTCAGACCATGAACTCCTTATTGCCAAATTCAGACTTAAATTGAAGAAAGAAGGGAAAACCACTAGACCATTCAGGTATGACCTAAATCAAATCCCTTATGATCATACAGTGAAAGTGAGAAATAGAGTTAAGGGCCTAGATCTGATAGATAGAGTGCCTGATGAACTATGGAATGAGGTTTGTGACATTGTACAGAAGACAGGGATCAAAATCATCCCTGTGGAAAAGAAATGCAAAAAAGCAAAATGGCTGTCTGGGGAGGCCTTACAAATAGCTGTGAAGAGAAGCGAAGTGAAAAGCAAAGGAGAAAAGGAAAGATATAAACATCTGAATGCAGAGTTCCAAAGAAGAGCAAGAAGAGATAAGAAAGCCTTCTTCTGCGATCAATGCAAAGAAATAGAGGAAAACAACAGAATGGGAAAGACTAGGGATCTCTTCAAGAAAATCAGAGATACCAAAGGAACATTTCATGCAAAGATGGGCTCCATAAAGGACAGAAATGGTATGGACCTAACAGAAGCAGAAGATATTAAGAAGAGGTGGCAAGGATACACAGAAGAACTGTACAAAAAAGATCCTCATGACCCAGATAATCACGATGGTGTGATCACTGACCTAGAGCCAGACATCCTAGAATGTGAAGTCAAGTGGGCCTTAGAAAGCATCACTACGAACAAAGCTGGTGGAGGTGATGGAATTCCAGTTGAGCTATTCCAAATCCTGAAAGACGATGCTGTGAAAGTGCTGCACTCAATATGCCAGCAAATTTGGAAAACTCAACAGTGGCCACAGGACTGGAAAAGGTCAATTTTCATTCCAATCCCAAAGAAAGGCAATGCCAAAGAATGCTCAAACTACCGCACAATTGCACTCATTTCACACGCTAGTAAAGTCATGCTCAAAATTCTCCAAGCCAGGCTTCAGCAACACGTGAACTGTGAACTTCCTGATGTTCAAGCTGGTTTAGAAAAGGCAGAGGAACCAGAGATCAAATTGCCAACATCTGCTGGATCATGGAAAAATCAAGAGAGTTCCAGAAAAGCATCTATTTCTGCTTTATTGACTATGCCAAAGCCTTTGACTGTGTCACAATAAACTGTGGGAAATTCTGAAAGAGATGGGAATACCGGGTTACCTGATCTGCCTCTTGAGAAATTTGTATGCAGGTCAGGAAGCAACAGTTAGAACTGGACATGGAACAACAGACTGGTTCCAAATAGGAAAAGGAGTTCGTCAAGGCTGTATATTGTCCCCTGTTTATTTAACTTATATGCAGAGTACATCATGAGAAAGGTGGACTGGAAGAAACACAAGCTGGAATCAAGATTGCCAGGAGAAATATCAATAACCTCAGATATGCAGATGACACCACCCTTATGGCAGAAAGTGAAGAGGAACTAAAAAGCCTCTTGATGAAGTTGAAAGTGGAGAGTGAAAAAGTTGGCTTAAAGCTCAACATTCAGAAAACGAAGATCATGGCATCCGGTCCCATCACTTCATGGGAAATAGATGGGGAAACAGTGGAAACAGTGTCAGACTTTATTTTTCTGGGCTCCAAAATCACTACAGATGGTGACTGCAGCCATGAAATTAAAAGACGCTTACTCCTTGGAAGGAAAGTTATGACCAACCTAGATAGCATATTCAAAAGCAGAGACATATAATGGTCATCTGAGTTAAATTCACCCATTCCAGTCCATTTCAGTTCGCTGATTCCTAGAATGTCGACATTCACTCTTGCCATCTCTTGTTTGACCACTTCCAATTGCTTTGATTCATGGACCTGACATTCCAGGTTCCTATGCAATATTGCTCTTTATAGCATTGGACCTTGCTTCTATTACCAGTCACATCCACAGCTGGGTATTCTTTTTGCTTTGGCTCCATCCCTTCATTCTTTCTGGAGTTATTTCTCCACTGATCTCCAGTAGCATATTGGGCACCTACTGACCTGGGGAGTTTCTCTTTCAGTATCCTATCATTTTGCCTTTTCATACTGTTCATGGGGTTCTCAAGGCAAGAATACTGAAGTGGTTTGCCATTCCCTTCTCGTAAATGCTAATAATAATAGTAATATATGAAAATATATATCAGATCAGATCAGTCGCTCATTCGTGTCCGACTCTTTGGGACCCCATGAATTGCAGCACGCCAGGCCTCCCTGTCCATCACCAACTCCCAGAGTTCACCCAGACTCATGTCCATCGAGTCAGTGATGCCATCCAGCCATCTCATCCTCTGTCGTCCCCTTCTCCTCCTGCTCCCAATCCCTCCCAGCATCAAAGTCTTTTCCAACGAGTCAACTCTTCGCATGAGGTGGCCAAAGTACTGGAGTTTCAGCTTCAGCATCATTCCTTCCAAAGAAATCCCAGAGCTGATCTCCTTCAGAATAGACTGGTTGGATCTCCTTGCAGTCCAGGGGATATATATATATATATATATAGGGAAAAACATATATACATATAAGATTCTGATTTTCAAGTCTCTAGGCAAGTAAATTGGGTCCAGAGAGGTCCATACTTGACCCCAATGGTGCATAGGAATACACATGCTGCTGCTAAGTTGCTTCAGTTGTGTCCGACTCTGTGTGATTCCATAGACAGCAGCCCATCAGGCTCTGCCATCCTTGGGATTCTCCAGGCAAGAACACTGGAGTGGGTTGCCATTTCCTTCTCCAATGCAGGAAAGTGAAAAGTGAAAGTGAAGTCACTCAGTTGTGTCCGACTCTTAGCGACCCCATGGACTGTAGCCTACCAGGCTCCTCCATCCAAGGGATTTTCCAGGCAAGAATACTGGAGTGGGGTGCCGTTGCCTTCTCCGAGGAATACACATAGCAGTCTCTAATCAAGATCTTCTTGTCCTTATTGATTAGGACCATACCCTCTAAGTCCGATTTGGGTCTTTCTGGGAAAGAATAACCCATGTTCCCTTTTGTCATTGTTGTTCAGTCACCTTGTCAAGTCCAACTCTGTGACCCCATGGACTGCAGCACACCAGGCTTCCCTATCCTTCACCATCTCCCAGAGTTTATTTAAATTCATGTCCATTGAGTCAGAGATGCCATCCAACCATTTCATCCTCTGCTGCTCTCTTCCCCCTTTGCCTTCAATCTTTCCCAGCATATATCTGGTCAATCCTTCCCAGACCCTTTCTCAGGGTCTTTTCCAATGAATCAGCTCGTTGCATCAGGTGGCCAAAGTACTGGAACTTCAGCTTCAGCAACAATCCTCCCAATGAATATTCAAGGTTGATTTCCTTTAGGATTGACATGTTCCCTTACATCATCACAAAGTCTGCTTCTTTCCTAAGATAGTACTATTTACATCTTCTGGAAGCAGATATATTTATTGTCCTCTACATGATGTTTCTATGACTTGGGAGGTTCATGCTGGATGATAAAGCAACAAGTGTTAACATTTATTAGTTGATCTCAGTGCTGTGATGAACATTGAAAATGACTTACCTCATTCAAACTTCCTAAATGAGAAACCTCAAACTTCCACCTGCTCTCACAGACCACTGCAGAAAGATGAGTCCACTTATGTGAGAAAGTGGGTGTTTGAGGGGTGTGTCTTATGTTGCCATGATATATTATACACATAGATGGCAGAACTGGAAGGATGCCAAGAGAGTGTCATTCACAGATGGGGAGAATAAATCCCATAGAGGGAAAAGGGCTTGCCCAAGGTACCACAGCAAACTACTGGCTTAGGACTTGAGCCTAGGCATCCAGTCTTGTGGTCTGCTTCATTTTCTCCAGCAAATCTCACAGAATCATCTGAAGGCAGCTAACAACCTGTGTTATATAAGATGAAAAGAGTTCAAGAAGGTAGACAGAGCATATTTTTAGTAAATCAGAAGTCCTAGCCTCAAATCAAATCATCTGCAGAGATAAAGGTCCCTACAAGGAAGAGAAGCAGCACAGAGTACAAAGAAGGGCACAGAAATATCATCTGGTTTCAGGGTTCAGGAAACGTCAGAAGTAGCAGGGACCAAAGCAAAGTGCAAGTCACATGGTCCTCACGGTTGCACACTCCAGTTGCTGTCACCATAGAGCACACTGCTAGTGTCACCAGATCTTTTGAGTTTTTTCAGAATAAGTCACAATTCTGGGTCTTGTGTTTTTTTTTTTTGTTTTTTTTTTGTTTTTAATATACACAGTCTCCTGACTTTTAAATGTTACCCCTCCCCACCAAAAGAACATTGTGTAAAACAGATAGAAAACTTTGGAAAAATTTGGAAAGCAGGAGTCTGGGTGAGCAAGCTCAAGGCAATGGGGAGGGGGAGAGGCAGAGGACAGGGTATTCCTGTCCCACTGGCTCACAGCTCCTTGTCAGCATGTGGACGGTCTCTCTACCTTGGCCTACAAACCTGGACACAATCTGCTCCCAGCTGTCTCCTCTCTGAATGCATCTCCCCCCAGTCTCCCCATTGCTCATTCAGGCCCAGTGCCAATGGACCTTCTCACTATCCCTCAAACACACCAAACTCAACCCCACCCAGCACTGTGAGAGCTCAATGTTTGCTTTCCCCCCACATTCGTATGTAGAAGCCACGACCCCTCATGCAATGATACTTGGACACGGGGTCTTTGGGAGATTATTAGGTGTAGATGAGGTCATGAGGGTGGTGCCCCCAGGAGGGAATGTGTGCCCTTAGTAGAAGAGGAAGATACGCAGAGCCTCCTATCTCCAATGAGAAGGCGGCCGTCTGCAAGCTCAGAAGAGAGTCTTGCCCAGGAACCAAACTGGCCAACATCTTGATCTTGGACTTCCAGCCTCCAAAATTGTAAGAAGTAAATGTTGTTTAAGCCACTTTGTCTGTGTTTTTGTTTTTGTTGTTGTTGTTGTTGCAGTCCAGGGAGAGTAATACAGGCACCTTTGTGCTTGCTGCTTCCTCCACCTGGAACTCTCACTGGGCAGATTCCACAGAGGGCATTCCTTTATCCTATTCATATCTCAGAACAAATGCTGCCTTTATAGGGAGGCCTCCACTGGACCTCTGCTTGAATGAGACTTCTTGTTGTCACTCCCCATCACCTTGACCCTTCCCTGAACTTATTTTACATGCTCTCTTACTTGACATTATTTTTATTTCTTTCTCATCTGTCTACCCCAGTAACAACATAAATACGTAGAAGGTGAAACATGGCACAGCTTTTCCATTTCAGCATCTGCAGTGCTGTGACCAGCATGGATGGGTATTTCATTTATATCTGTTTAAGCAAAGAGGAAGAGAAGAAAGCAAAGAAGAAAGGATGGGAAGAAGAAGAGAGAAAAGAAGAGAAAATGGATAACAGAAAGAGAGGGGTAGGGAAAAAAAGAGGCTACAGAAAGAAATCTGTCCACTGCAATCTGAGTGATCCTGGACATGTCATTTCATATCTTTAAGCCTAAGTGTCCTCCTAGATAAATAAATAAACACAAGAAAACTGAATTAAAAGAAATACCCCAGGAGAAAAATATGAATAGAGTTACTTGCCTGGGAAGGTAGGTAAGATTTTGTGAAATAATGTTCACCCTCGTCAGGAAAGCTTGTGAGAAGACAGCTGTGTTGCCTGTGTGGAGGGGGCCTAGGCCACCTACACAGGGCCCCAGCACTTGTCAGTTTCTGCCTGAGGTTTGCCGGATAATTAAAGGTACAGTAGGCAGGTGTCATTAACTTGTTAACCTGAAGTTTTCTCCCATCCCCGCCCCACTGGAAGATAGCTTGCAAATGGGTTCTCGTGAACCCGGTCTGACTTAGATGATTTCCTTTCAATTATTCTCCCCAGAGCTCTGCATATTTGTTGGGCTCATTATTAAAATTCAGGGGCTGCGTTCTATTAATCTGCAATACCTTTTTAGATGAACACACTGAGGATGCCAGACTCCTTAAAAGTAACTGTTCCCCATAGGAGATCCAGGACCTGCAAACTGCAAGGTCCCCTCCGTCCAAGCTCCCTGCTGCAGAGAGGGTTCCCCCCTCCTCGACATTTCCAGCTAAATTGTCCAAGTCAGGCAATTAGGTCTTCTGAGAAGCTGGATCTTTTGCAGGCTTCTGAGTGAGGGCTGGAAAGGCAAGGATTCTCTTAATGGCATGTTGGAAATATAGAATGCAAGGCTCGTGGTGAGAATGCTGCCAGCGTACTTCCCCACAATTTGCAGAATGTGTTGGTACCACTCGTCTCGTGTATCACCAGGGTGGATATATGGGGTAGGTCTCGGCTCTTTCCACATGGAGGGGAAGATAATGCTCAAAGGCTCAAAGAATTCAAATCACTTAACCAAGGGAGCCTGGTGAGGAAGAGGGGTTGTAGGCAGTCGCAGACAGTTCTCTGACCTCTTAGCTGGGACCCTGTCTATTTTAATTCCTGATGTAACCATAGCATCTTGCACAGGTCATGGTACAAGGAAATGACTGAATAATTTTTTTGGAGTATAATTGCTTTACAATGTTGTGTTAATTTCTGCTGTACAATAAAGTGAATCAGCCATACACATGTATATATATACCCCTTCCCCTCCACCCCCATCCCACCCCCTCTAGGTCATCTCAGAGCACCTATGAGCTTCCTGCACTTTATAGCGGGTTACCATAGCTATCTATCCTACACGTGGTAGTGTATAGATGTCAATCCCAATCTTCAAATTCATCCCACCCTCTCCTTCCCTCCCTGTGTCCAGAAGTCCATTCTCTACCTCTGTGTCTCTATTCCTGCTCTGCAAATAGGTTCATTAGTACCATTTTCTAGATTCCATATATATGTGTTAATATATGATATTTGTTTTTCTCTTTCTGACTTACTTCTCTGTATGACAGGCTCTAGGTTGATCCACAAATGACCCTATTCCATTCCTTTTAAAGGAAAGGAAAGTCACTCAGTCTTGTCTGACTTTTTGTGACCCCATGGACTGTAGCCCTACCAGGCTCCTCCATCCATGGGATTTTCCAGGCAAGAATACTGAAGTGGGTTGCCATTGTCTTCTCCAGGAGATCTTCCTGACCCAGGGATTGAACCCAGGTCTCCTGCATTGTAGGCAGATGCTTTACTGTCTGAGCCACCAGGGTTCCTTTTAGTTGCTGAGTAATATTTCATTGTAGAGTATTCCAGGTGGCCCAGTGGTAAAGAATCTACCTGCCAATGCAGGAGATGCAAGACACATGTTCGATCCCTGGGTTGGGAAGCTTCCCTGGAGTCGGAAATGGCAACACACTCCAGCATTCTTGCCTAGAGAATCCCATGGACAGAGGAGCCTGGTGGGCTACAGTCCATGGAGTTGCAAAGGGTAGGACATGACTGAGCACACACGCATGCAATACATTTCCATTGTGTCTATGCACCACATCTTCTTTGTCCATTTATCTGTTGTTGGACATTTAGGTTATTTCCACGTCCTGGCTATTGTAAACAGTGCTGCTATGAATATTGGGGTATACATGTCCTTTAGAATTGTGGTTTTCTCAGGGTATATGTCCAGTATTGTGATTGCTAGATCATATGGTAGTTCTGTACTTAGTTTTTTAAGGAATCTCCATACTGTTTTCCACAGTGACTGTGTCAATTTACATTCCCACCAACAGTAACTTTTGTTGATAACCATTTCAAGAAAAACAAGCAGAATTCATGTTATTATGTAATTTAGAGTGTATGGATGTAGTCAATTCTGTTTATAAAGAGAAAACAAACGCAGAGTCAATCTTCCTAATTCAACCTGGTTGATGGGGGTGATTTCAAGGTATGAGAAAACATACCCATGCACATACACACAGGTGCCCCCTTAAATACGTGTTCAGGCACGCGCATACACACACACACCCCTACAGGCACACAGGTTCCCCTCCAACATACACACACACACACACACACATTCACAACTACATCCTTCCCCAGATGCTTTTCCCAATAGTTATCACCATTCTCCTTCTTCTTTTTCCTTGCCTCAGTCCCACAACCATCTTTCCCAGGCTTTTGCATTCCACTTTCATCACTTTTGCCATGGCTTATAAAAATTAGTCTATTTTTTCCCCAAGATTTTCTTTAAATCCATCCACTTTAAAACAATCTTGGCTGCCTTTAGGTAATAAAGGAAAGTTTTCTATGATTATTGCAAGTGGAAGACCAGAATCATCTGTCACAAATGAAAGGCAAGCATAAAAATTAAAGAAGATAAGAACAAGAGAATTCTCAAGTTTGAACTGGATTCCATTATCTTCCAAGGTTCCCAGTCTTCCTCTTGGTTCAATAGGAGATATTAGCAAATATCAGAGAGGTGTGAAAGGCATATTAGCACCCATGGCAATACTCTTCCTGATAAACTGGAACAAAAATGAAAAGTTGTGACTTTCTTTTGGTGGGTTGTGGTTGTTTAGTCGCTCAATCATGTCTGACTCTTTGAGACCCCATGGACTATAGCCTGCAAGGCTCCTCTGTTCATGGGATTTCCCAGGCAAATCTACTGGAGTGGGTTGCCATTTTATTCTAAAGGGGTTCTTCCCAACCCAGGGATCAAACCCACTTCTCCTGCAAGTCTCCCACATTGCAGGCAGATTCTTTATCATTGAGCCATCAGGGAAGCACTTGTAGTGGGATGCAATGTTATTTAATGTTGCATCTTAGTACCGATTACAATGTCACATGCCATCACATTTGTGGGTGTGTTCACACACAATCAGGAGTATGGGTTTTATACAGTGAAAAGGTGATCCTGAGGGAGGGAAAGAAACCAGTTGGCAAAAAGCTAGATTCACCCTCACCAACTTCCCACTGAGACACCCATGGAAAAACACAATAACAAATGCAAATTTGCAGACAAAGAAGGCCAAGCCCTTCTGCAGCAACTCCTCCTGTGGGCCCTAAGTCACAGACACTTAGGGCCCAGGGCCTTGTATCAGCTAAAAGCAGGAAAGCTCCCTGCCCTGCATGAGAACTACTTCAGGAGGTGCCCATGTAGATGCTGTCATTTTATTCCTCGAATCAGTGCATCCCTTGCTGTACTCATTCAGGACTACGATGCTCAGTTGGAGAACTCAGCTATCACATCACTTCTTTTAAATGGGAAAGGAAATAAGAGATAAGAAAACCAAGGCAGTGGAAAGTGTTTTCCATTTTCTTTCAAGAAAGGAATGAAAAGGAAGCATATCATAGTAGTTAAAAGCACAGACTCCAGAGCCCCTTTCTTCAGCTTTGATTTCTGGCTCAAATACTTAATAACTGTATGGTCTTGGGTAAATTATACTGACTCAGTTTTCTCATCTGTCAAGTGGGGATAATAAGATTATCAACCTCATAGGGTTACTGTGCAGATTAAATAAATGTAAAAGGCTTTGAAATAGTGCCCAGTACCACCCTACTGTTCATTGGAAGGTCTGATGTTGAAGCTGAAACTCCAATACTTTGGCCACCTGATGTGAAGAGCTGACTCATTTGAAAAGACCCTGATGCTGGGAAAGATTGAAGGTAGGAGGAGAAGGAGATGACAGAGGATAAGATGGTTGGATGGCATCACCAACTCAATGGACATGAGTTTGGGAGTTGGTGATGGACAGGGAAGCCTGGCGTGCTGCAGTCCATGGGGAGTTGGACCATAAAGAAGGTTGAGAACTGAAGAATTGATGCTTTTGAATTGTGGTGCCAGAGAAGACTCTTGAGATTCCCTTGGACTGCAAGGAGATCAAACCAGTCGATCCTAAAGGAAATCAGCCCTGAATATTCATTGGAAGGACTGATGCTGAAGCTGAAGCTCCAATACTTTGGCCACCTGATGCAAATAGCCAACTCAATGGAAAAGACCTGATGTTGGGAAAGACTGAATACAAAAGGAGAAGGGGACAGCAGATGATGAGATCGTTAGATAGCATCACAATTCAATGGACATGAATTTGAACAAATTCTGGGAGACAGTGAAGGATAAAGGAGCCTGGCGTACTACAGTCCACTGGGTTGCAAATAGTTGGACATGACTTAGCAACTTAACATTTATTAAATAAACTATGCATGTGTGTATGTGTGTGTGTGTGTGTATGTGTATACATACTACACAGATACATTTCTCTGCTTAAAGCATAGATAGAAAATTCCTCTTGAGTCTTAAAAAACCACATTGGCTAAAAGTCTTCAAAGATGTCAGAAATTCAGCTCAGGGTGGTATCACTGAAAGAAGAGAAATCTAAGAACAACCAGAAGTACCATGTGGGAAATACAAATGAATCCACACACCCTAACCTGGGGAAACAACAGGCTTGAAAAAGAACTCTTCTTGTCTTTTCATGAAAAACTAAGTGCAGCCAAAACTTATACAGCAAGAAACAAAGATGCAGCATTCACACTCATGGAGCACCACTAAAAATGTCCATGAAGAAGACATACTCTAGGCAACAAAAGAAAATTTCTGAAAGCAAAAACATGTTATGCTCTCTTTAAAGTTTCAAAACCATACACTCAATGAAATCAGAAATAAAGCAAAACCTATAAAACAAATAACTTCAATGGAAAGCACTGTTTCAGATAAGCTAGAATGGATGGAAAACAAGAATAACATCAGAGAATTAAAATGTGCATTAGGCGTGGTAAAGGAACAGGTCATTTTCGGTGGACAAAAATATAATCATTAATGTGAGAGGACCATCGGGATGTCATAAAGGTGCAGAGAAACAGCAAAAGAAGATGAAAACGTTGCGAGAGATGGAAAATTCACAGATGAACTTCTTTGTTCCTGAAGAAAAGGGCAAGACACACAAAAGCAACATTCACAGGTTTAGGAGGGCACCGTGGTGAAATGTTAGACACAAAGCCTGCATTAGCAGAGCTCACCATCCAGTATGGGAAGATCCTGGCAATGGGGTAGAATCCAGCAGGGACAGTCTACACTTTTCATCATTCTGCAAGTTCTACCGTTCTACTTTTGCACTCAACTAAATCAGTATTTTCTGAACTGAATCTCGGGGCAGGGTGGTGTGGACAATGCTTGCAATGGTACTGGCTCTTCTGAGTAAAAACAGTACTCTGCTCAAAGAAATTTGGACAAGAATATGCTAAATTAAACTAAAACCACATTCTTTACTGCATAGCTTTAATGCTGAGACGCATTATGAATTTTGAAGACAGTGCAATATGATGCCGCATTTTCAAAATTCAGAAAGGGAAGAGGTCGTTTTTGGCTGAATCTTTGGACCATGATGCCACCCCTCTGCCGTCTTTTTCATCTCTCGTAACAGCCACTGACATCTTCTAGACATGGCTCAGAAATGCCAAGGTAGACCCTGAACAAGCAAATGCCAGGATCATAATATGTCAGGCTCTCACAGACGTGCCCTCAACGCTACACCCGCAGCCTTTAGAGCAGCTTGATATACAAATTACACATCCACACAAGCTGTCAGTGTGATTTTGCAAAAATCATAGTTGGGGAGACCACTGTCAGCCTTGCAGGAGAACACTGAGATCCACAGACTGGTCAGCCTGCAATCCTGTCCCAGAACTTAAGTACCTCCATTTGTTTCTCCTGCCACTTTAGCACTGATGCCCATAGAGCATGGGCAAGCCCGGAGCAGCTGCTTCCGCCTGCCTGCAGCTTCACTGGAACATGGATGATGTGTCCCTACGATGCTATATACAGCATCGTGTCTACCTGGGATCTTGCTCCAAACCAGCAGCCTCTGCTCCCACCAGAATCCATTTATCGTGTGTGTGTGTGTGTGTGTGTGTGTGTGTGTGTGTGTGTGTGTGTTCAGTCATGTCTGACTCTTTGTGACCTTACGGACTATAGCCTGCCAGTCTCCTCTGTTCATGGGATTCTCCAAGCAAGCACACTGGAGTGGATTGCCACGCCCTCCTCCAGGGGATCTTCCCCACCCAGGGATGGAACTTGTGTCTCCTGCATTGCAGGCAGATTCTTTACCACTGAGCCACCAGGGAAGCCTCCAAGCATCATCCCAATTTGTAAACTTCCCATATCCAGCCCCACCCACTGGGCTGGATCGTGGAATGCTGAAATGGCTCTGAAATCCTCCTTTCTCCATCTCTAGTCCAGCCTTCCTCCTTTCTGTACGTGGTCCAGGTCTGCCTCTGAATAGGCAGATTATGCCCCCTGCCCCAGAACTCATTTGTCGATTTCTGCCTTTCCTCTTCCTCTTGCTCTCTTCCTGTGGAATGGCTTGGTTGCTCCTTGGAGCCCCTGCAGAGTCCATGTAACAATTAGAGCAGCTCTGATGGAACATCTGGTGAGAAAGAAACAGGACTCACTTGGGGTGCAATTACCAGATGTAGGAAGTCTTGCTGGGTTTCTTCATCCAAGTAATACACTGTGCCCAGAACTCCGAGGCAGAGAGGAGCAGAGACCTTAGAGCTGGACTGCCTGGGTTAGATTTCTTGTAACACCACTGACTAGCTGTGTGAATTGGGGCTACTCATTGAATCTCTCTGCTCTCAACTTCTTGATCTATAAATCGGAACTAGTAACAGATCATGAGAGCAACCAAACTAAATACAGTGAAATTGGTTAAGCGATTCTTGCATTAATCCAAGCAAAAAGTAATAAGGCCAGGATTGAGTCAGTGACAGAGGATGAAAATAAGGAGGTAGAATTTGTAAGTTACTTAAAGGAGGTCAATTGGCACAATGTGGTGATCAAGTGACCATTGGGGAGGGGCTGCAAGAAGAAGAGGTGGGGTCAGATGAGAATGAAACAATTCAAGTGTAGTTTCTAATTTTATAACCGGGGTAGTTGAGTAATACTGTAGTGTTAGTAGCTTATGCGTGCACAGTCACTCAGTCATGTCCGACTCTTTGCAACCCCATGGACTGTAGCCCACCAGGCTCCCCTGTCCATGGGATTCTCCAGGCAAGAATACTGGAATGGGTTGCCATTTCCTTCTCCAGGGGATCTTCCCAACCCAGGGATCGAACCCCAGTCTCCTACATTGCTGGCAGATTCTTTACCATAGTTCATAAAAGAGATTCATATTTGCTGTGTGTGTGGTGGGGAGTAGTGTATTCCCAGGAGTTCTGTTGTAACCATGACTATCTTCTTTCATTTTTCTCACCACATTGTGGTTACAATCCTCAGATGAGGAAATTGTGTCTGTTACCTTCCTATTCCTCAAAGCAGCCCCTGGAGGAAAATGTTCTTCTCTTACTTCAATCATGTAACAAAGTAACTGAGCATCAGAGAAGGAAAGCAACTGGCCCAGGGAAGAGCACATAAGCTAGTATTTATTTAATTTTTTGGTGATTTTTATGCATTACTTGTTTCTTTTTTGCTTTCCAAGCTCTTTTTGATTTTTTAAAAATTTTATTGAAGTGCAGTTGACTCACAATGCTGTGTTAGTTTCAAGTGTATAGCACAATGATTCAATTTTTTCTATCTATACATGTTGTTGTTTAGTCATAAAGTTGTGTCTGACTCTTTTGCGACCCCATGGACTGTAGCTCACCAACCTCCTCTGTCCATGGAATTCTCCAGGCAAGAATATTGGAGTTGGCAGCCACCCCTTTTCCAGAGGATCTTCCCAACCCAGGGATCAAACCTGGGTCTCCTGCATTGCAGGCAGATTCTTAAACATCAGAGCCACCAGGGAAGCCCATATCTATCTATCTACTTATCTATCTATATTCTTTTTCAGATTCTTCAGCTGGGATTTCAACCCAGGGGTGAGCCTCCTTGAATTGTCAGCCTTCCAATATTACACATCGCCTCTCAAATACACTCTACCAGAAGAGGCATTCTGAATACTATCGTCTGTGCCATCTTCCTGCATGAAATAGTTCAGAGTCCTCTACATAATTTTGTTTGAACCCTTCCTTGTATAAGCTACCACAAAGGTGTTTTACATAGTATGCATTGGTCACGGCTGTTTTACAAACCTGTGGGAGCAGGATGTTTGCATGGTGTGGTTTCTATGTCTAATGACGGTGTTGAAAGCTACAACATGCACAGATAGATATGTATACAGGAACACACAGCAATACCATTTTAACATCAAAGTACACATGCCTTAGTAGAAGAATAGCCAATTTTTAACTCTCAGGCACTATTTGCTTAGCTGATAGCTAAGTGAAATTGGGGAGTGTTAGAAAGCTGTGAATACTGTTCAATATTAATATTATAGGTTACTTGGGAAAAGGGGATTTTATGGTATAAAATGAGACTGCCCAAATCCAGCTAAGGGCTTAAAAAGTCCAAACCACTCTAAATATTGATTTGACTCAATTGTGCAATTTAAAACATTCCTATTTCCCCGGAGAGGAGTCATTCCTGAGGAAAATTGTGAAAATGGAATGTAAAAAAGAAGAGAGGCAAAAAAGTAATATTGCAGATCTGCCATGGACAGAGTTCACTTTCATCTTTGGGGAAATATCTTTCCACCTCCTGAAAAAGAGGGTTGCAAATAATGGTTCTCCCAATGAAGCCATCCCAGCTGGATCATGCTAAAAAGCTTTTAGGAGGGAAGCAGTAAGTAAATTCAACTGTTCAGATGCATTTGGATGTAATCCTAAAGCAGCAGCCCGGGTAATCGCCAAGCCATCAACAACTAAAAGGACTGAGACTATTAGATGCGGACAACAGAGAAATAATGGATGTTAAAGAGGTCGGGAAACAGAAATGATTGCATTCACCCACCACATAGCTCTAAAGCTGATGATGAGAGACTTGAAGCTCCATTTTCTAACCACTTAACTATTAAAACACACACACACACACACACACACACATACCCTGACAAATGCCAGCATCAGTTTTATCCCGTAGGTGGTTGAACAGTTCTTCTTCAATGTTTTGAAATAGAAGAGGACTTTGGTTTTTTTACTCATCTCAGAGTAGAAGGAGAAGGATGTCTTTCTTCTCTGCCAACAGCTCAGACTGGGAGGATTGGATGCTGGGCCATCAAAGGTTCCAGAACCCTGGAGTCAGGATGCTGGAACATACGGCAGGCAGGGACACACAAAATGTCTATCCATGATCTTAAAGGATTTTTGAAGAAGAGCCAGTTCTGCCTCTCCAGCCAAGCTTCTGCTACTTGCCAGGAACATCATGCTTCAATAGATCTGGGATCCTTGCAGTATGGACCCATAAAGGCTGCCCGCATCAAATCATCCCAGTGGCTTGTTGAAATGTAGATTCTCAGACAAAGGTCTCAGTGTACCAAGGCAGAATTGCATGATTTGGGGGAAGGATTCTTATGCCTTTGACCTTGAGGATTACCATGGTCATCAGTGGCATCAGAAGTTGTGGTCTGAGTGGGACAATATTAAATTCCAGGCTCCTTGAAGTTATTATGATATAGAGCAAGGGTCAGCAAACTACCGCCTCCTGGCCAAATGTGACTGCCCCTTTGGCAAATAAGCTTTTAATTGGACCACAGTCATGTTCATTTATTTTTGTCTTTGAGTAGTTGCCACAGAGACCACATGGGTCACAAAATCAAAAATATTTACTATCTAGCCCTTTACGAAAAAGGTGACTCTCCTCCAAGGTAGATCAATGCTTTTCAATCATTTCTATGCATCAAAATCATTTACAGATTTTTTTTTAATGTCACTTCCCCAGACCTATTCCCAGAGATTCTGAATCACCTCACCTGGTATTGGAATTGGATACAGATATTATTTAGAAGGTGGTTCAGATGATTCAATGCACAGACAGGATGAGGATCACTGTTATAAAAGGAGACTGCACATGGTTTGTAAACAGGTTGAAAAGAATTTGTTCCATAGTCCCGCCTCCCCACAGCTGAGTGTCTTTGGGTAGCCTATGTAATGTGTGTGTCTCAGTTGCCTTGTCTATAAAAAAGAGGTATCAATGATCAGTTGGTTGGCCGAAGTGTTACAAAGACTAGAGACAAGGAATGCATACCTCCCAAGACACAGCTCGCTGCTGCTGCTGCTAAGTTGCTTCAGTTGTGTCCGACTCTGTGCGACCCCATAGATGGCAGCCTGCCAGGCTTCCCCACCCCTGGGATTCTCCAGGCAAGAATACTGGAGTGGGTTGCCATTTCCTTCTCCAGTGCATGAAAGTGAAAAGTGAAAGTGAAGTCGCTCAGTCGTGTCCAACTCTTAGCGACCGCATGGACTGCAGCCTACCAGGCTCCTCTGTCCATGGATTTTCCAGGCAAGAGTACTGGAGTGGGGTGCGATTGCCTTCTCCAAGACGCAGCTTAGCACCTAGGAAATCTACATAAATAGTGGTGGTGATGAAAGTGATGGTAATGATGACAACTCTGATGGAGGGTGATGCCTAGGGCTTTAATAATGCAATTCTGTGTGCATTCGTTAAGCACTAGCTGTGTGTTTGGGAAGGGGAAATCGAGATAAGTAAGACATCGTGATGACCTTTTGAAGGAGCTCACAGCCAAGTGAGCCAAACACACACATAAAAAGACATTGGCCATAACAGGAAAGAAAAACAGGCAAAGAATATGGGCAGACAAGTCACAGAAGAAGAGAAACTCAATTCCAATAAATATACACAAACAAGTTCAACCTCGGTAATAATCAGGGAAATGAGAAATAAAACGTGAGACATTTTCTCCCAGGATACATGCAAATATTAAAAATACTGCAAATAGTCTGCTTTCATGGAAGTGTAACTTTATAGACTTTTCAGAGGGTGAATAATCAAGTTAATATCTATCTTCTTTTCAAATCCTCTATTTCTCTTCTAGGTGTCTCGTCTGTAGGAATACATATGCACTTGTGTGAGTACATTCACTGTGGCATGGTCACAATAGAAACCATCCAAATATCCCATAAGATGGGGAATGGCTACTAAGTCATCACTCTATATAATTTATTGAGTTTTTTTTTTTAATGAGGAATGCATACAGGTTTAAAACAGACAGTCACCCAAAGTATTTTATGGTGACTTTGCACAGAATAGAAAATGCCAAAACCCACCTATAATAAAGCACACATACCTACACACAAAACAAGACTTAACATTTTTATCCTCTTGTGCATATGTAAATTCCCAGACAAGATTCCTTCTGGGAAAGAAAGGTAGATTTAGAGTAGGACAAAGAAGATCTTTCACTTTACCTATATTGTTTGAATATTTAATAATGTGAATGAATGTATTCATGTACTTCTTATATACATTTTAAAAATAAAAAACAGGACAATAATTCAATATGGCAAGCATTATAATAGAAGTGTGTGTAAAGTATGATGGTACTACCAAAAAATAAATTCTGATGGGGTGGCTGGGGAAGCAGAGATGCCACAGAGCCAGGATAACATTGAGTTAGGTTTTGAAGGATGAGCCATGTGAGAAGTTGATGGTAGGCATCCCAGGCAGACCGGGGACCATGAGCAGGAGCTCTGGGCCACAGACATAAACATTTCCATTCATTCATTCATTTATTCACTCATAATACATTTGCAGTATCTCCTCTGAGCTCTAGAACATTTTGGTGCTGGATATACGGTGTGGAAAAAAAAAAAAAAGGTCCCTGGTTTCATGTTGCTTCTATTTTAGTCAGTCTAGACATTAGTCTGTCTAGACATTTGCAAAGTCAAGTGGACCTTAGGAAGCATCACTACGAACAAAGCTAGTGGAGGTGATGGAATTCCAGTTGAGCTATCGCAAATCCTAAAAGATGATGCTATGAAAGTGCTGCACTCAATATGCCAACAAATCTGGAAAATTCAGCAGTGCCCACGGGACTGGAAAAGGTCAGTTTTCATTCCAATTCCAAAGAAAGGCAATGCTAACGAATGTTCAAACTACCACACAATTGCACTCATCTCACACACTAGCAAAGTAATGCTCAAAATTCTCCAAGCCAGGCTTCAACAGTACATGAACCGTGAACTTCCAGATGATCAAGCTGGAGGTAGAAAAGGCAGAGGAGCCAGAGATCAAATTGCCAACATCTACTGGATCATCAAAAAAGCAAGAGAGTTCCAGAAAAACATCTACTTTTTCTTTATTGACTATGCCAAAGCCTTTGACTGTGTGGATCACAATAAACTATGAACAATTCTTCAACAGATGGGAATACCAGACCACCTTACCTGCCTCCTGAGAAATCTGTATGCAGGTCAAGAAGCAACAGTTAGAACTAGGCATGGAACAACAGACTGGTTCTAAATCAGGAAAGGAGTACATCAAGGATGTGTATTGTCACCCTGCTTATTTAATTTATGTGCAGAGTATATTATGCAAAATGCTGGGCTGGATGAAGCACAAGCTGGAATCAAGATTACCAGGAGAAATATCAATAACCTCTGATACGCAGATGACACCACCCTTATGGCAGAAAGCAAAGAAATAAAGAGCCTCTTGATGAAAGTGAAAGAGGACAGTGAAAAAGTTGACTTAAAACTCAACATTCAGAAAACTAAGATCATGACATCCAGTCTCACTGCTTCTTATCCACTTCTCATCTATGGGAAACAGATGGGGACACAGTGGAAACAGTGTCAGACTTTATTTTTGGGGGCTCCAAAATCACTGCAGATGGTGATTGCAGCCATGAAATTAAAAGACGCTTACTCCTTGGAAGGAAAGTTATGACCAACCTAGACAGCATATTCAAAAGCAGAGACATTACTTTGCCAACAAAGGTCCATCTAGTCAAGGCTATGGTTGTTCCAGTCATGTATGGATGTGAGAGTTGGACTGTGAAGAAAGCTGAGCGCCAAAGAATTGATGCTTTTGAACTGTGATGTTGGATAAGACTCTTGAGAGTCCCCTGGACTGCAAGGAGATCCAACAAATCAATTCTAAAGGAAATCAGTCCTGAATATTCATTGGAAGGGCTGATGCTGAAGCTGAAGCTCCATTACTTTGGCCACGTGATATGAAGAATCAACTCATTGGAAAAGACCCTGATGCTGGGAAAGATTGAAGGCAGGAGCAGGGGATGACAGAGGATGAGCTGGTTGGATGGCATCACAGATGTGACGGACCTGAATTTGAGTAGGCTCTGGGAGTTGGTGATGGACAGGGAAGCCTGGTGTGCTGCAGTCCATGGGGTCACAAAGAGTCAGACACAACTGACTAACTGAACTGAATACGGATGGCCAAGATAGAATCAAACAAGTAAATGCAGAGTGTGATGGTGAGTACTATCTGGGGAGAAAGGTGATGGGAAGTGCTGGTGTAGAAATGGGGTCCCCCAAATCAGTTAGGGTTACCTAACTGTGGCTGTGCTGGGAGGGAGGCACCATATACAGAGAGCTGAAGGAGCTGGGAGAACTAGCTACGGAGACAATTAGGGGAAGAACATTCCAGACATTAGAACATCAGGTGCAGAGGACCTGATGCAGGGCTAAGCTTGAGTCCCAGTGACAAAGAACAGCACGCTGGGCAGACCCTCAAGAGGACTGGGGGTCAGAGGGCAGACAGACGCTGGGACAGGTCATGTAAAGCTTTGTGAAATATGAAAAGGACTTTGGATTCTTCCTGAATGATGGGGGTCCCTGGAGGCTTTTGAACAGAGCAGTGGCTTGATCTGTTACACGTTTTAAAGATTCCTCTGGCTGCTCTGCTGAGAAGACTCCAGGGGCAAGAGCAGAAGTAGAGAGACCCGTTGGGAAGGTCCTATATTTGTAGGAGCTGCTAAGGGTCTGGACATCTGGGTCTGCAGGGACTGGATCATTCGATACAAGTGTGCGAAAGAGGATCTCGGCAGCCTGTGGACATTCTTGGTGCCTCTTTCTTAGGTGTGTGCACGTGTGCTAAGTTGCTTCAGTCATGTCTTATTCTTTGCAACCCTATGGACTGTAGCCTTCCAGGCTCCTTTGTCCATGGGATTTCCCCGGCAAGAATACTGGAGTGGGTTGCCGTATCCTCCTCCAGGGGATCTTCCTCCCCCAGGGATCAAACCTGTGTCGTTTATGTCTCCTGCACTGGTAGGCAGATTCTTTACCTTAGGTATCAGATCCCTAATCCTCTTCAACAAATCTGCCCATGACATTGAAGAACCCAGGGTAAGAGTACAAACCAAGACCTCTATACCTTATGCCAAGGCATTTGAAAGTTTTAAAGCAATCTCATGGCAGCCCACTCCAGCATTTCTGCCTGGAGGATCCACATGGACAGAGGAGCCAGGTGGGCTACAGTCCATGGGGTCGCAAAGAGTTGACACGACTGAGAGACTAAGCACAGCACGTTACGGTGTTCTATAAACTGTGCACTATTCTTGATGACTTCATGATGACCTGAAGACCAAGTTCACGTTTAGCATCCTCTAACTTCTCAGGCTCCCTTGCCAAAATATGACAGCGTGAGGACAGCTGGTGCCTGGCTTATGGCTCCTGGATCCCTGCCCTCAGTCTGCCCCCCAATTTTCTTCCTCCTGCCAGCTTTGTGCCCCAACCCCCACCCTCACCCCCGCCCCAGCCCCAAGCTGTAGTGGCTTTTTGCACATGTGTGGGCATGTTGCAACCTGCACATTAAAAATTGGTACACAGCTGGCTTTACATTCCCTCTGGCTTTGGTATGCAATGTGTCCTCAGGAAGACAGATCCAGGGAAGAGACAACTTGGGCAGGGCAATCCAGGCTCTCTGTTACCAAGAGAATGATCCAGGAGGAAAGTGCAGGCTCTGGTGAGCAAGTGCCATTGCCCCATGGTCTTCTCATCCCATGGGAAGACACAGTGGCAGAAGGGCTAAAGTGGAGACCTCTCCACTGAGGGGTACAGGACCCAGGGCAAGGATGCTTCTTGCATGGGCATCTTAATCAAGATGGTGACGCTTAGGTCATGGCTCTTTCTTTATACCCAAGGGACACAGGATCCTTCGATTGATAACCCTACTAAGAAGTCACCCAGTGCAAGGGGAGTTCCTAGGAATTTGAATTGTGACTGGAGGGGCTGAAGGAAAAGTTATGGTGCTGGTTTGTACTATCCACTGGTTCTTGCAGAGACTATGTCTTAACTGCTATTCTCTGCAATATTGGAGATGCTCTGGTTCCAGTCCTTTCTTAGGACTCTTTGTTCAGCTATGCCTTCTATTCTGTGAGGTTGCCCCAGTGCATTCTTTTTAATGCTTGTATGGTTCAAGAGGTAAGTATGGTGCCTGTAACCAAGGCACCCTACAAGATGCAGGTCATGTTACAAAGAATTTCATATGTTAAGACTTCCCTGGTGGTCCAGTGGTTGAAACCCTGCCTTGCAAGGCAGGGGATCTGGGTTTGATCCCTGGTCGTGGAACTAAAATCCCACATGCTGCTGAGCAACTAAGCCCTTGTACCACAACTAGAGAATGTGTGAACTGCATTAAAAGATGCCATGCGCCGCAACTAAGACCCAACACAACCAAATAAGTAAATAAAAATTTTTTTTGAAAAAAGAATTTCATGTGTCACATGACAGACAGTTGGTAAACTTTAGCCCATCAAAACTTGCAGGCTTTTAAACAGAGAGGTTGGAGAAGGAAATGGCAACCCACTCCAGTATTCTTGCCTGGAAAATTCCATGGACAGAGGAGCCTGGCATGCTACAGTCCATGGGGGTGCAGAGAGTCGGTCACAACTGAGTGACTGAGCACAAACAGAGAGGGGGCCTGGGCTTTTTTTGTTGGTGGTGGTTTTTGGTTTTATTTTCAGTGTTTCTGGAGAAACACGGACGTCGGATGGGAAGGGAAGAAAGTATGTCTGGCTTTCCTATCTCCAGCAGCACTTTAATCGGTGCCATAAAGAGGCGTTCATGACGAAGTACAAGTTGAACCTCAAGAAAGAAAGAAGAAACATACAGGTGAGAAAGATGCCAGGAGATTAACAACGGGCTAATGAGCTCATTTTCAGACAAGACCTAAGGACACAAGGCTGCCTTCCAGGACCTACAGATTGGGCAGCGTAACATCAAACCCCAGTTCAATTCTAGAAAACATTGTGGAACAGATGGTTTCTGAGCAGAGAGAAGCCAACAGAGGTTCAGCGTGACCCAGCCATGCCAGACTCCTGTCAGCCCCAGCCTCCCCCTGTCCTGTTTAGCTGCACAAACTGAAATGCTTTAGCAACAGCCCATGTATTAGATGCCTCAGCCTCACTAGCTACTGTGCTCTTAATGGGGCTGCCATGAACTTGGAAGACAGGCTTTGATTCCATTTAGCTGAAGCTTTTCCCTAAACCTTCCAGGTTGCTCAGTCTCTTGCTGGAATCAGTACTTCAGTCCACCTGTATAGGGTCATGAAATTATGTACCACTTATGAAGTTATCCCTTTGAGAAATTCTCCCTGAGGGACTGCCTTTATGGGGACTGTCTGCTCTCTTTACCTGGCCAGTATCCATTTCCCCCGAGACTAATAAAAGCTCTGTATTTGACCTTCAGAAAAGACCCTTCCTCCAATCTCAGTTCCCATGCTCAGTGGAGTGGGAGGTGGGGGGGTGGGTTGTTGACTTTGCCTCCATCTCCAGAGCTTCATCTTTGTCATCTGACATAGGAGATACTACTGATGAGTTTTAGTCCCTGGTAGCTCAGCTGGTAAAGAATCCACCTACAATGCAGAAGACCCTGGTTTGATTCCTGGGTCAGGGAGATCCCCTGGAAAAGGGATAGGCTCCCCAGTCTAGTATTCTTGGGCTTCCTTGGTGGCTCAGATGGTAGAATCTCCCTGCAATGTGGGAGACCTGGGCTCGATCCCTAGGTTGGGAAGATCCCCTAGAAGAGGGCAGGGCAACCCATCCCAGCATTCTTGCCTGGAGAATCCCTATGGACAGAGGAGCCTAACAGGCCACAGTCCATGAGGCTGCAAAGAGTCAGACACGACTGAGCAACTAAGCACATGAGGACAGGTCAATGGCAAGATGATGGAGTCAGGTGTGCACTGGGGAACATCCCTGAGACTCACTCTGAGGAAGAGTTGGCATGCAACGAGACCAGTTGGGAGACTGTTGAGAGTTTTGAGGAAAGAAGATGGCAGTTTGGACTAACGTATTGGCAGGAGTAAGAAAAATAAATTGACTCAAGGTACTTTTAGGAACTAAAATCAACAGGCTGGTGATGAATTGTATGTGGGAGACTGAGGCAGAAAGAGATGCTGCAAATGATCCAAGCTTGTGTTTTGTGCAACTGAATGGATGCTGGTGACGTCACCAACAGAGGGAAACTCTGAAAGAGAATCAGACTCAAGGAAGAGATTCGTGAGCAGCAGATTTGGGATATTCTGAAACTTCCTAAGAGGAAGTGTTAACAGGTAGTTGGATACACAAATATGGAATACTGAGGATGTGTCTGGGTTGGAGACATTAATTTGCCAGTCTGTGTACAGAGCTAAAGATATGGATAAGGAAAAGTGAGGAAAGAAGACAGAGACCAACTTGGTAACTGCCCCCTCTGTGTTTACTCTGAAAACTCTTTCTTTCCACGTTACATGGATGCTGTTGGTTTTCCTCCCTTTCAAAAGGTACCTACCCATGACTTGTTCCTATTTAATTCAACCTTATCATCATTACGACTAGCTTCTGGGGATGGCAGTTTGACTTTGTTAACTACTTTATGTGTAGTTAACTGTGTTAGACTGTGTTAACTAGGCACAATGATAACAATGTCATGCATAGGAATGGCTTAAGAGATTTGAGCAGATGATAAGCCTAATTCTGCTTTTTTTTTTTTTCTTAAATTACTTCTCTTAATGGAGAGTCTCTCCATCTCCCACCTCAAGGAGCATCACCAGTTTTGGGATTACACATCAGGGCCGAAGCGGACAAGTTAGGTTATGTCTTGTGGATAGAGATCCAGGACATAGAACACCTTGGAGGCATTCAGGATGGAGAACAGTTTAACCTGGGGATATTATCGAGAGGATTGACAAGGAAAAAAACTGATTTACTTCGTCCCTGTATGACCCATAGAATGAGAGCAGGATCTACGACTTATCCCCCTTGTGTTCTTGGACCAGCTGAAGTCTGGTACAATAAATGGGTGTCAAATGACTCTGTAGATGATGATGAATGTATGGGGCAGTGATGCAGCTTCGTTGAGGATGCTGAAGACGTCATTTGAGCATTCCATGCACACATCAGCCTTAAAAGCTGCCTGGCGGCTGGCTATCTGCATTTAACACCCAGCAGAGTCCTGCCCCTGATATCATGATATCCATGGTATCTATATCACCACCTCCAGCCAGTCCCTCCCTCACGCTGCCCTCTTCCCTGGAAACTGTGGAAGTCAGAGTCAGACAGCAGGGACTCCAGAAAGATCCTGGGGAGGAGACAAAAAGATGAGACTCCGTCATCTACTGCAGCTCTTCCTGTCTTTTCTGGGATCACCCAGAGCCGAAATCTGACTGTGGAGCCTGGGACTCTAGACAGTGGGGCCAAGGATGGGAGAATATTCATTAAGCAAGACAGTATGCAGCATTATCTTACAAGCCCCTTCTCCTGTCTTTGTCCATGTAATACTCATCTTACACCGGGATTCTCACCAGCTTTCTTTAGAGGTGAGGGAGTGGAGGCTCAGAGAAGCTGGGGTCGATCGCCCAGCATATACGCCAAGGAGCATGCTTCAAACTCCAAGCCTGTGTTCTTTCCATTAGACTTCGCAGCTTCTCTCCAAGCTCTTAATGAGCAGGTCTCATCTCCTATATGGATGTGAGAGTTGGACCATAAAGAAGGCTGGGTGCTGAAGAATTGATGCTTTTGAACTGTGGTGCTGGAGAAACTCTTGAGAGTCCCTTGGACTGCAAGGAGATCAAACCAGTCAGTCCTAAAGGAAATCACCCCTGAATATTAATTGGAAGGAATGATGCTGAAGCTGAAGCTCCAAAATTTTGGCCACCACATGTGAAAAGCAGACTCACTGGAAAAGACCCTGATGCTGGGAAAGATGGAGAGCAAATGGAGGAGGGGACAACAGAGGATTAAATGGTTGGATGGCATCATTGACTCAATAGGTACGAGTGTGAACAAACTCAGGGAGCTAGCAAAGGACAGGGAAGCCTGGTGCGCTGCAGTCCATAGGGTTGTAAAGAGTCAATGACTGAACACCACGACCACCTCATATACACCCTCCAGGGAATGTAAAGAGAACACCTTTACAAGAGCTCAAGCCACTTTTTCCCAATTTATGATGAGGCTACTTTGGGTCAGAAAGCAAGTCAAGGTTCAAACCACTTCTCACTCTATCCACCTGTGCTGCTGGTGGATTCGACCAAGAGTCCACTATTGACGTGCTTTGTAAATGATTACTCTTCCTGCCTTTTTTTTTTTTTTTTTTAAATTCAGCACCAATTTGCTTCTCTCTGCTTGCTGGGGATCTAACACTAGCCTAGCTGAAATGATGTCATGATAATCAGTGTTTGCCTGTGTACAGCCTGTTATTGGAGTAAGCCTTCCCCAGCCCCCCGCCTGGCTGGAATACAAGCTTCCTTGTATAAGTGAAGTCCGACCGTGATTCATTCATTTCTATCAGAATAGGTGATGCTAAACCTATTCTGATAGAAATGAATGAGACATCTCTGCCTGAGGGGGTCAGGGCTGGAATTGCCCCTACTGCTGCATGGCTGGGAGCTGCTAAGATATCTATAGATATCTGTAGCATCTCCTGTCCCTGGTTCTACTGGGAGGTCCATGTGCCTGGGTGTATACTTCGGTTCCTCGGCCCCTCATCTCAGCATCAGATCCCTCTGCTCCATTCCAGCAGCAAACCTGGGAAGGGAGCAGGAACTGACAGTCCTGCTCCAAATGGAGCTCTTGGCTGGACCCTCAGTATTCCCACCCACCTGCCTTCATAACATCCACAGCTGTCGCCTTCCCGAGTCTGCAGTGTAGATGCCCATCTCCACACTTGGCACTTGGCAGAAAACATGTTACTTCACTCTCTCAACAGTCCTTTCCTTCACAAATATTTACTCTGCGTTTCCTGTGCACAAGCCATGGCCCAAAGGGAGGCAGCAATGAACAAAAAGCAGGAAACTCTCTACTCTTCTGGGGCTCGTGTTCTTCAGTGGGTGAACATCTCTTTATTTTTTAAGAATTAATTTATTTATTTTAATTGGAGGCTAATTACTTTACAGTATTGTGGTGGTTTTTGCCATACATCGACATGAATCAGCCATGGGTGTACCTGTGTCCCCACCATGCTGAACCCCCCCTCCCACCTCCCTCTCCACCCCATCCCTCTGGGTTGGCCCAGAGCCCCAGCTTTGAGTGCCTGCTTCATGCATCGAGCTTGTGCTGCTCATCTATTTTACATATGGATATACATGTTTCATGGAGAAGGCAATGGCACCCCATTCCAGTACTCTTGCCTGGAAAATCCCATGGACAGAGGAGCCCCTTAGGCTGCAGTCCCTGGGGTCGCTGCGAGTTGGACACCACTGAGCGGCTTCGCTTTCATTTTTCACTTTCATGCATTGGAGAAGGAAATGGCAACCCACTCCAGTGTTCTTGCCTGGAGAATCCCAGGGACGAGGGAGCCTGGTGGGCTGCTGTTTATGGGGTCGCACAGAGTCGGACACAACTGAAGCGACTTAGCAGCAGCAGCACACATGTTTCAATGCTATTCTCTCATATTGTCCCACCCTCGCAGTGAGCGAGCATCTCTTAAATGGGCTTCCCTGCTGGCTCAGACAGTAAAGAATATGCCTCCCAGTGCAGGAGAATTGGGTTCGATCCCTAGGTCAGGAAGATCCCCTGGAGTAGGAAATGTCAACTCAACCCGGTATCCTTGCCTGGAAAAATCCATGGACAGAGGAACCTGGCGGGCTATAGTCCATAGCGTCGCAAAGAGTCAGATGTGAGTGAGCACACACAGACATCTCTTTAAATGGTACTGTTATCCTCATTTTTAAAGAAAAAATAAAGTTAAGAGTTTTCATAACTTGGAACCTCACATAGCTGATAAGTATAAGAGATGGTACTCAAGCACTGGTTTCTAAGACTGAAACCCTCCTTCCTTCTACTACATTGGACCACTTCGTGCTGATGGCAGGTCTTACTTCTTGAATCCTATGACTGAGGGTGTGAGATAGGATATAACAGTTTATGCTTCAGTTTGTACAGCTAGCACATTCCCAGTGAAAGTATTAGTTGCTCAGTTGTGTCTGACTCTTTGCAACCCCATGGAGTGTAGCTCACCAGGCTCCTCTGTTCCATGGAATTCTCCAGGCAAGAATGCTGGAGTGGGTAGCCATTCCCTTCTCCAAAGGATCTTCCCGATTCAGGGATGGAACCCAGATCTCCTGCATGGCAGGCAGATTCCTTACCATCTGAGCCCAGGAAGCCCCCAGGCATGTTCCCAGGAGCGCTGCAAACTGGTTCTGATTGACTCTAAAGGTCTCTGACTTAATCAGGTTATGCAGAGTGGAAGAGCATGGTAATTCTAGAATATCCACAGCAGGCCTCCTGTGCACTTAGGCAGGTATTGCTTCAGGGGCTTTATTTGCATTGATTCGTTTTCTCTTCATAAGTAACCTACAAATACGGGTACTTTTAGGATCATTTCCTTTTTACAGATGAAGAGACTAAGCGATGGAATGTGTGTGAAACGCTTCCCAGAGTCACTGAGCTGGAAAGGGGCAGAACTGGGTGTGACCTGAGGCTGGCTGGGCCCAGGGCTAGTTCCTGGGCACTCCTGGCTGCGTGAACATAAGATGCAGTTGCTCTCGTGTTGAAGGAAGTCTGGATCCCCAGATGTCCCTCGGGCCATGCTAGCACATCACCCGCTCTCTAGCTTGGAGGGTCTTGACCTCATAAAGAACAAGAGATTTGAAGGACCAGGAATCTGATTTTGACAGACAGGCAGGGAAAAGGTGTACTTGGCAAAGAGGACAGTGTGAGCCAAGGTGCACGGGTGAGGAAGGATGCATCCGGGTTTCTAAAAAGGACAAATCGGAGGATCATCACGACTTTGGACCCTGGACATGGAAACAGGGTCACCCAACCAGGAATAGCTCCTCTCTGGTCAGTCCCTTCAGGCCAGCATCCTTCTTCTCTTAGGACTGGGGCAGAGATAGGCCAGGGGACTGTCAAAGGCAGAGGCAGCTACCTACTTGGCAGGGCCCAATGCAAAGGGAAAATGTGGGGACCTCTGTCAAAAATTATTAACAATGTCAAGATGGCAACAGCAGACTATTAAACCAAGAGTGGGGCTCTTCTAACTGCAGGTCACAGGGACTTCCCTGGTGGTCCAGGAAAACAATCCTTGCACCCAATGTAGGGGGCCTAGGTTTGATCCCTGGTCAGGGAAGTAGATCCCACATGCCACAACTAAGACCCAGCACAGCCAAGTAAATAAACAAATGCAGGGTGCGGTGCCCCCAAGCCAGGCCTGCCCCCGCGTCTCTCTGAGCTACAATGACATCATCACCTCCCGTATCTTTTCCTCAAGGCAATTCTTGGAAATGAATATCATCACATCCAAGTTCCAGGTGAAGAAACTGAATCTCCAAAGCCAAGAAGGATGTGCTCAAGTTCTCAGAATTAATGAGAAACTGCGTCAAGATCAGAATAATAATGAAAAGCCAACCAACAGTTAACATTTGTGGAGTTTCAGGACTCAAAGCTGATTCTCTAAGCCAATGTCCACATTCATACATACATGTTGCCCACTCTGTCTCCTGCCTGTAGCTTGAGGCTCCTGTGTCTAATGCAGAGCTGAGATGGTTTCATGTCTGGATTATAAAGTCTGGCCTAGACCACTTTGGTTTTTGCCCAGAGATGGAATCAACACATGATTTAACAGCTGCCCAGTGCCATGAATACCTCCCCAAAGCTGGGTGAAGAGTCCCAACAGGAGACAATGGGTAGCATCTTTATAAACTGCTGTTGCTGCCAAGTCAGTCTCCACCTCAGACTGGCACAGGGGCCAGGCCATCATACTGCATTCAACACAGAGTTGGAGGGCTTACTTTTCTTGACAACTAGACAAGCTTCGGTTAGAGTTTTCTATTTAGTTATCATATTTTTTTTTCTTTCCCAATAGCACAGTGGTAAAAGAATCTGCAATGCAGGAGACCTAGGGAGATGTGGGTTCAATCCCTGGTTCGGGAAGATCCCCCGGAGAAGAGAATGCAACCCACTCTAGTATTCTTGCCTGGAGAATCCCATGGACAGAGGAGCCTGGTGGGCTACCATCCAAGGGGTCACAAAGAGTCAACCATGACTGAGTGCATGCACACACACACACACACACACACACACACACATCACAATTTGTAAAGTGAGTTTAAAAATACAGCGAAGACCCAGAGGGATGGTATGGGGAGGGAGGATGGAGGAGGGTTCAGGATGGGGAACACATGTATACCTGTGGCGGATTCATTTTGATATATGGCAAAACCAATACAATATTGTAAAGTTAAAAAATTAAATTAAATTAAAAAAGAAAAAAAATACAGCCCCTTAATCATACTCATTCTGCTACCTTATTCAGTCTATTTAGTCCAAAATTAAGACTCTTTCTTATCCAGATCATTCCTTTCCTGTGTGGTACAATCTAACCATACCCTTAGATGAGTAATGTGTTTAACACCAAAGAGTCAGGCATAATTGAACTTAGGTCTATCCCCTGGTTTTACCAGATGTGTCTACTCAAGCAAGTATTGCTGCATGTAAGCTCAGTCACTCAGTTGTTTCTGGCTCTTTGTGACCCCATGGACTGTAGCCTGCCAGGCTTCCCTGTCCATGGGATTTTCCAGGCAAGAATACTGGAGCGGGTTGCCATTTCCTCCTTCAGGAGATCTTCCTGACCCAGGGATGAAACTTACATCTCTTGCATTTCCTGCATTGGCAGATGGATTGTTTACCACTGAGCCACGTGGGAAGTCTCCAGCAAGCATTAAACCTCTCCTAAGCCTCAGTGGAGAAGAGGAGCCTGGTGTGCTGCAGTCCACGGGGTGACAAGCATTCGGACATGCCTAAGCAACTGAACAATAAGAAAGGCCCAGCTCTCCAAGTGTGCTGAGATTAAATTCATAAATGTGTTAAGTTTGTGGTGATTTCAAGAAGTACATCTGATGGATATTCAAGTCCTCCCACAAGATCTGCTTTGAGGTTTGAAAGCTGCAAACACTCAAATAAGAACAATCACATTTAATGAGTGCTTGCAATATGCGAGGTACTGTTCCAAGTGCTTTATAACCTAGTCCTTTATGAAGCAAGGGCCATCTTCACCATCCCCATCCTACAGATGTGAAAACTGAGGTAAAGAGATGCTAATTCACCAAAGATGGCAACACCTTGAGGGGACTGGATTTAGGTGCAGGCAATATGGGTTCCATATTGGTTATCTGGTCATGAAGATATTTTTTGTATAGTTCTTCTGTGTCTGCTTGCCACCTCTTCTTAATATCTTCTGCTTCTGTTAGGTCCATACCACTTCTGTCCTTTATCGTGTTCATCTTTGCATGAAATGTTCCCTTGGTGTCTCTAATTTTCTTGACGAGATCTCTAGTCTTTCCTATTCTATTGTTTTCCTCTATTTCTTTGCATTGATAGCTGAGGAAGGCTTTCTTATCTCTCCTTGCTATTCTTTGGAACTCTGCATCAGATGCTTATATCTTTCCTTTTCTCCTTTGCCTTTAGCCTCTCTTCTTTTCTCAGCTATTTGTAAGGCCTCCTCAGACAACCATTTTACATTTCTTTTTCTTGGGGATGGTCTTGATCACTAACTACCTCCTATACAATGTCATGAACCTCTGTCCATAGTTCTTCAGGCACTCTGTCTATCAGATCTAATCCCTTGAATCTATTTCTCATTTGCACAGTATAATCGTAAGGGATTTGATTTAGGTCATACCTGAATGGTCTAGTGGTTTTCCCTACTTTCTTCAATTTAAGTCTGAATTTGGCAATAGGGAGTTCATGATCTGAAACACAGTCAGCTCCTGGTCTTGTTTTTGCTGACTGTATAGAGCTTCTCCATCTTTGGCTGCAAAGAATATAATCAATCTGATTACGGTATTGACCATCTGGTGATGTCCATGTGTAGAGTCTTCTCTTGTGTTGATAGAAGAGGGTGTTTGCTATGACCAGTGCATTCTCTTGGCAAAACTCTATTAGCCTTTGCCCTGCTTCATTCTGTACTCCAAGGCCAAATTTGCCTGTTACTCCAGGTAGCTCTTGACTTCCTACTTTTGCACTCCAGTCCCCTATAATGAAGAGGACATCTTTTTTGGGTGTTGGTTCTAAAAGGTCTTGTAGGTCTTCATAGAATCGTTCAACTTCAGCTTCTTCAGCATTGCTGGTGGGGGCATAAACTTGGATTACTGTGATATTGAATGGTTTTCTTTGGAAATGAACAGAGATCATTCTGTCAATTTTCAGATTGCATCCAAGTACCGCATTTTGGACTCTTTTGTTGACTATAATGGCTATTCCATCTCTTCTAAGGGATTCTTGCCCACAGTAGTAGATATAATGGTCATCTGAGTTAAATTCACCCATTCTAGTCCATTTTAGAAGGCTGCCGTCTATGGGATCACACAGAGTCAGACACAACTAAAGTGACTTAGCAGCAGCAGTCCATTTTAGTTCACTGATTCCTAAAATGTTGATGTTCACTCTTGCCATCTTCTGTTTGACCACTTCCAATTTGCCTTGATTGACGTACCTAACATTTCAGATTCCTATGCAATATTGCTCCTTACAGCATCAGACTTTACTTCCATCACCCATCAGATCCACAACTGGGTGTTGTTCTTGATTTGGCTCCATCTCTTCATTCTTTCCGGAGTTATTTCTCCACTGATCTCCAGTAGCATATTGGGCACCTACCAACCTGGGGAGTTCATCTTTCAGTGTCCTATCTTTTTGCCTTTTCATACAGTTCATGGGGTTCTCAAGGCAAGAATACTGAAGTGGTTTGCCATTCCCTTCTCCAGTGGACCACACTTTGTCAGAACTCTGTGCCACGACCCGTCTGTTTTGGGTAGCCCTACACGCCATGGCTCATAATTTCATTGAGCTAGACAAGGCTGTGGTCCATTGATCAGTTTGGTTAGTTTTTCTGTGATTGTGGTTTTCATTCTGTCTGCCCTCTGATGGATAGGGATAAGATGCTTATGGCAGCATCCTGATGGGAGAGACTGACTGAGGGGAAACTGGTCTTGCTCTGATGGGCGGGGCCATGTTCAGTAAATCTTTAATCCAATTTTCTGTTGATGGGTGGGACTGTGTCTCATTAGGAACATCACTAGAACAAAGCTAGTGGAGGTGATGAAATTCCAGTTGAGCTATTTCAAATCCTGAAAGATGATGCTGTGAAAGTGCTGCACTCAATATGCCAGCAAATCTGAAAAACTCAGCAGTGGCCACAGGGCTGGAAAAGGTCAGTTTTCATTCCAATCCCAAAGAAAGGCAATGCCAAAGAATGCTCAAACTATCACACAATTGCACTCATCTCACACGCTAGCAAAGTAATGCTCAAAATTCTCCAAGCCAGGCTTCAACAATACATGAACTGTGAACTTTCAGATATTCAAGCTGGATTTAGAAAAGGCAGAGGAGCCAGAGACAAATTGCCAACATCCGTTGGATCATCAAAAAAGTAAGAGAGTTCCAGAAAATATATATACTTCTGCCTTATTCCCTATACAAAAGCCTTTGACTGTGTAGACCACAACAAACTGTGGAAAATTCTTAAAGAGATGGGAATACCAGACCATCTTACCTACCTCCTGAGAAATCTGTATGCAGATCAGCAAGCAACAGTTAGAACTGGACATGGAACAACAGACTGGTTCCAAATCAGGAAAGGAGTACATCAAGGATGTGTATTGTCACCCTGCTTATTTAACTTATATGCAGAGTACATCATGCGAAATGCTGGGCTTGATGAAGCACAAGCTGGAATCAAGATGGCCGGGAGCAATATCAATATCCTCAGATATGCAGATGACACCACCCTTATGGCAGAAAGTGAAGAACTAAACTGCCTCTTGATGAAAGCGAAAGAGGAGAGTGAAAAAGTTGGCTTAAAACTCAACATTCAGAAACCTAAGAACATGGCATCTGGTCCCATCACTTCATGGGAAATAGAAGGGGAAACAATGGAAATGGTGACAGACTTTATTTTGAGGGGCTCCAAAATCACTGCAGATGGTGACTGTAGCCATGAAATTAAAAGACTTGCTCCTTGGAATAAAAGCTATGACCAACCTAGACAGCATAATAAAAAGCAGAGACATTACTTTACCAACAAAGGTCTGTCTAGTCAAAGCTATGGTTTTTCCAGTAGTCATGTATGGATGTGAGAGTTGGACTATAAAGAAAGCTGAGTGCCAGAGAACTGATGTTTGTGAACTGTGGTGTTGGAGAAAACTCTTGAGTCCCGTGGACTGTAAGGAGATCCAACCAGTCCATCCTAAAGAAAATCAGTTGTGACTATTCATTGGAAGGACTGATGATGAAGCTGAAACTCCAATACTTTGGCCATCTGATGTGAAGAACTGACTCACTGGAAAACACTCTGATGCTGGGAAATATTAATGGCAGGAGGAGAAGGGGATGACAGAGGATGAGATGGTTCAATGGCATCACCGACACGATGAACATGAGTTTGAGGAAGCTCTGGAGTTGGTGATGGACAGGGAGACCTGGCATGCTGCAGTCCATGGGGTTGCAAAGAGTCAGACATGACTGAGCAACTGAACTGAAACTGAATGTGGGTTTCAGACTTTGGGTTCTTCAGCTCCGTGGGCAGATTCTTTATCATTTGAACAACCAGGGAAGCCCATTGGGTTCTTAGTCAGAGCTTTTTACCCTTTAATGTATAGTACACACAGATCAACTGAAGATCTAGCTAAATCCAGCTTCTAGTTCAGGAGGTCTGGGTGGGGTTTGAGATACGTTGCTAACAAGCTTCCAGATGATGATGCTGGTCCATGAACCACACGTTGAGTGCTGTGTGTGTGCTCAGTTATGTCCGACTCTTTTGACCCCATGGACTATAGCCCACCAGGCTCTTCTGTCCACAGGATTCTCCCGGCAAGAATACTGGAGAGGGTTTTCATTTCCTTCTCTAGGGTATATTCCTAATTCAGGGATCAAGCCCCTGTCTTGTCTCCTGTGTGATTCTTCAGAGTAGCATCAGTGACAGTGTCTCATGGGAGCTCCTTAAAAATGCCATTCATCAGGTCCCATCCCAAACCTGAAAGTCGGGGGGGTGGGGTGCAGTGATCTGTGTTCACCAAGCCCTCCAGAAGATTCTAAGGAAAGCTCAAGTTCTTAGAAATGCCAGGCCTCAGTCATAAGGCGCCCACAGCCCCATCCTTTCTGGGCATCCATAGCTTGGCTATGGGAACACTCAGACTGAGCCTTCCTTCTGTCTCAGGACTTTGATTCTTGCTTGAACCAGGGAGACACAGCAAAGGGTGCCAATGACTCTGAGTTTATAATTCGTGGAGCCCCCCTAAAGGACAGTACTTCCTTAAATGGAAGCCAGGACTGTCTCTGTTATACACAATCTTCTACTCAGATCAAGATCAAGTGAGATAAAATTATCCCAGTTTGACTCAAGTCACCACTTTGATTCCACTACCAATTGTCAAAGGTGACTGCCACTGTGTTCTCTGCATTTGACATCCCTTCTCAGAAGTTCCCCACATCCTGGGCTTCAAGGGATTCATAGACTTTGGGAGGATAAGGCTGGTGGGAGCTGGGTGTAGTTGGAGGGGGGTGTCGGGGGAGCATAGACTCTGCGCAGCTGTTATCTGGAGCACCAGAAGTGTTTTGACAGTTTTCGAGATGGACGTTAAATCACACGCTGGAGAGAGAGTGAAGTGGGTGTCAGTCAGGCTGGGGATGGGGGTGGTACAGCTGGCGAGTAGCAACTGCAGTGACTGTGATGAGACTTAGAATGAGAATCATAAATCTTGATTATTCTCTGTCTCAGCTGATTTGATCCAACGCCACGGACAGGGAGAGAGTTCACATCTCACTGAAAACTGCAAAAAAAACTGATTAAATGTACAAACTGATATAAATAGCCCTCGATCCATGTTAATGTTCAAACTGTCACCACCAAGGAAAAGAGGTTGCATTTTGCAGATCGGGGATCTGTTTTGCTAAGAAGAGGCATGCTGGATCCCTGGGAGCCAGAGGGACCCACGCCCTTTCTCTGTGTCTTCATTCTAGTCCCAGGAAATAGCTAGCTATCTCCGAGTTGCCAGAATGCTAGCTACTCTTATAATGAAGGCAATTAGTACAGCCAACCCTCCTGATTCTGAGTGCCCTCCTGTTAAAATTAGGCACCCTATAGAAAAATGGAAATGCAGCGTCGTTACCATAAAGCAATAATTAAGTAAACCATTCAATTATGGATGAAAAAAGGCACTTGGATTAATAAGAATATTGTATGCTTAAGAGCATTAAAATACCAGCGTATTACCATTTCTGCATACATAATGAATGAACTTGGGAGACCAGAATGATTAGAATATAAAAATACTAAATCATGGTGCCCTTCCTCATAAACCAATGTTGCTGCTTGGGGTCTAGGGGTGGGGGGGTGGGGAATGGTGTGAACAGCACAAGACCCCTGGACATTCCCATCATTGCTTAGATATAGGGATTGAGGGGCAAGGTGGGAAAAGAGATGAAAAAGAGAAATTGAGTAGCTGGCAGCATCCACGTGCAGGATGGGGCCGCAAGAGTCGTCAGCATCCAGATGACAAGATGAAAGGTAACCGTGAGGAACAGGGGTTGCAAAGTCACATGCCCGCAGAGGCCAGACAGGTGACACCCACAGGTGAACTGGACCAAGTGAAAAGTAATGAGGGCGAGGTGACTTAATGAAAGTCAACAACTCTCTGCTACTCAGCTCCTGCCATTTTTCCGCCACCAGCAAGCATGGGTTCAATGTTGCCAGATCATCTGATTTTCAAGAGAACTTAGAAAAGCTGATGTTTGCCTGAAGTCTCCCAAGTAAAACGCTATGTGCGTGACACACCATGTTGGTGAGGGCCAGATATGGCTCCTGCACTAGCTGTGGGCCTCGGCGTAGTCTCAGGTGCTTAAACATAGAGGGTGGCGTCAGCAAATTGTGTCCTTTCCTGACCTTGTCAACGAGAGTGTGAGTGTTGAGTGTTAGTCACTCAGTCCTGTCCAACTCTTTGCAACCCCATGGACTGCAGCTCGCCAGGCTCCTCTATTCATGCGATTCTCCAGGCAAGAATACTAGAGTGAGAGGCCATTTCCTCCTCCAGGGGATCTTCCTGACCTAGGGATCAAACCCGGGTCTCTTGTATTGCAGGCAGATTCTTTACTGTCTGAGTCACCACGGAAGCCTTATCATTAACTGTCTGTGTTACTCTAGAAAAATCGTATTGCCTCTCTAAGACTCAGTTTCCACATGTGTAAAATAAAATCTCCTAGACTATAAGTGCTCTGAGCACAATTATAATGTCTCTTTTGCTCACCGCAAAACTCCCAAAGTGTAGCAGCATGCCTGGCATTGAGCAGGTGCACAGAATATGTCTGTTGAATGACTGAATAAGTGAAAGAATGAATGAGAGTCCTGAATCTAGTCTCCTGGGTTCTTACCACCAGTTCTGACCAAGCCCATTCCCCCAGCTCCTCGGCCTGATCAAAATACAAACTCTGGCCCCTGACTGCATCGCTATCTTCGAAATCTTCAGGGGGTCTCCTGATTCTGGGTTAGGTCCTGTGCTGGGCACCGGGCACAGAGAGAGAAAGAGTGACAGCCCTGCTCTCGAACAGCATCCAATGTAGAGAGCTCAAATATCAAGTGAGCTTCGAAACGGAACACAGCGAGATCAGCTCTACGATGGAGATGTTTGCAAGGCACCGTTTTGGTTTACTTTTTTGATCCAGGAGTCAAACTTGCCCTACTTTGGAAAAAGGACTCCGGAATCCTGGTGCTTCTACCTGACTTCTGAAAATTCATGTTGGAAGTTCTTCTCCACTCCTTCCTGACAGTCCTTATCAGCATAACCCTGACTGCTCTAAATCTTCCCTTAGACCCATTTGCAGGAGTTGCCTTTCCTTCCAAATGTTTGTTTGTTTTTTTTGTTTTTGTTTGTTTTAAAGGCTCTTGCCTCCTTCCACTCTTCAGAGCTAAACATCCTAAACCTAAATCTATATCCTAGCTTTATTCATCAAGGGACTATAAATTCAGTTGCCTGAGGATACTTTCCACCTAGAATGTCTCATAGTTCTGATCTCAGATAAACTCCATGAAGGGGTTGATGGCTTACAGGAAGAAGCATCTTCCTGGTATCATAAGACTTTCATTGTGCAATAACTCTTCAACAGAAAGTCTTGCTTTGACACAGCTCTGCCATAAAAGTGTTTCTACTTTTGCCCGATCTGCACACCTCCTGTTCTATCACTATGCAAATAATTTCTGGAATTTCAACTGCCTTTTATTTCTGACTGCAACCTGGCCAGTCTTTTTCTAGCTCATGGCTTTCATGCTATATATCTCCACCTGCAGCCGATATCAACCAACACACAGTACTGATGTCCTATTTTCCAATTCTTTTCCTGGAGCAACTAGTTAAGCAGGCACCCTGGCAGTCTGTCTCTCAAGTTATCTATCATGAGACAGTCTGACCCAACGTGGACCACTGCCTAGCAACGATCCCCATGCTAACAGCCTCTCATAGTTTCCCCATCCCTCACCTTCCAATTGTTGAGCTGTTGCTGTTTAGTCGCCAAGTCATGTCCAACTCTTTTGTGACCCTGTGGACTGTAGCCTGTCAGACTCCTCTGTCCAAAATTCCTCTAGAATTTTCCAGACAAGAATCCTGGAGTGGGTTGCCATTTTCTACTCCAGGGGATCTTCCTGATCCAGGGATTGAACCCGTGTCTCTTGCGTCTCCTACACTGGTAAGTGGGTTCTTTACCACTAGTGCCACCTGGGAAGCCTGTCCTGTATGTTTTAACAAGAGTTCTAATCCAAGATCTGGTCTCCTTTTTCTGACCTCTTCAAATACATTTGGACCTTTCCTATGAATTTCTTATCTGATGTATTTATTCAATGAGCATTTATCAAACACCTGCTAAATTGCTGGCCCTTGAACAGGCACTGAGAATATAAAGAATGTAGCCTGACCTCTATACATGCTGGAGTGTGGGCGAAGAGACAAGTGCAAAATTATAATGCACTATTTCAAGCCTTGAAACGTCATTTCACTTTCTCGTGTGACTTCCACTTGTCTTCCCAACAGGAATATGTCAACAGAGGTTGTGATGTATGAAATCTATGCTAGTGTATCTGGACATTTTGATAAACAATGGAAAAATATTAGCAGTGTGTGAGGAATAAAAAATTACAGCAGTAGAATTACACATTTTAAGAAGTCTTCAATTATGCTTAGAGGAGACTTTGCTAACCAAGTTTTCTCACCTTCTCGAACTTTGATTTTTTTGTTCATTGATCTTCCCTCTTTATTCAAAGCTCTGGCTCATTGAATGAGACACAAAGCTTCCTTTTTTTTTTTTTTTTTGCTACTGTTGTGTATTATATTCTTCTCTTTCTGCTCCTCAAGTTTATACATTGGACAGGAGTCTTTTCCCCATGTGCCACATGAGAGGAGGTTAAGACATGAATCCCTGCCTCCTTGTTTTATGGTAAAATAGGATTGCCTGTGAAAACCATGCCCTGCTGGCTTATCTACTGAGACACAGGCCCTGTTCCTTTGTTGATTAATTCTTGAGATTGACTTGGAATTTGTACATATCTCCTTCATGACCATTAAAGAGACATTAAGTGATTTTTCAGGTGTAGAATCTACTCTGTTCTCCAACTTTACAGCCCTCTTAATCTTAGCCAGAAATTGCAAGGGCAGTTTGGCCTTGGAGTGGTTGTCATTCATCATGGCTTGAGCAATACATGGGAAAAGAAGCCTAGACTCTGTAGACTTCATGTCTGTAACTCATATCTCTACTTGATATATGCCTGATAATATTGAGGTGGCCAAAAATTTCCTTCAGGTTTTTCTGTAATTTCTTATGAAAAACCCTGAATGAACTTTCTGGCCAATGCAATATCTGTCCTAGATTAGTAAAACATAGATTTCACTTTCCTTTCTATTATACTGTCTGCTTGGTCTCCAATTCCAACTACATTTCCTACACACACACACACGCCCACCAACACATGTCAGAATGTGACTAGGCAGTCCATCGGCCAAGCCCAGCCTGAAGTCATGTTTTACTGTCCCTGTTCATGTATTTTAAACAGCTTGGTTGAAATGCTGTCAAGTCATACTAGGGCTCTCCAGTAACGGTGGGTACCAGAGATCCCATCAATCTTTATTCTCCACTTTCATTTATATATCTCATCTGCCTGGCTGCTGGAGGAATCTGAATTGGCACTCCTCAGCCACAGAAAACTACTTCCAATTTCCTAAGTATGCCATGCCATGCCTTCACTTGATGCCACGACACATGCTTGGAGATGGAAATGGCAACCCACTCCAGTATCCTTCCCTGGAGAATTCCATGGCCCAAGGAAACTGACGGGCTATAGTCCATGGGGTCACAAAGACTGAGACATGACTGAGCGACTCAGACATACACACATGCTGATATTCATGCTTGGACTTTTTTCCTTCCCAAGCCAGGACTAAAAGCTGAGAGTCTGGTACAGGCAGGTCACTCTGATAAGCATTCAAAATTAAAGAGACTGCTGGCATCCCATCTTATAGAAGAGGAAACTTGGGGCTCCAGAGAATAGAATAATTGTGTAATATCATGAAGCTAATAAACAGTAAATCCCAGATTAGAAATCAGACCATCAGCTCCCAAACACATCTTCTTTTCCAACAAGTTATCTCAGTCATTCTGCCTTATTCTTCAACACTCAATTCAGATAATCCCTCCTCTAGGAAGGCTTCTTTGAGTTCCCATGGGCAGAATTAGTTGCTCCATCTTGAGCATCCCCACAGGATTATACATAACGAGTCTTTGTGAAATAATCATACTTGGTTGCATTTATTTGATTTCATGTAAGTGAAAAAGGAGAGTGAAAAAGTTGGCTTAAAGCTCAATGTTCAGAAAACGAAGATCATGGCATCTGGTCCCATCACTTCATGGGAGATAGATGGGGAAACAGTGTCAGACTTTATTTTTGGGGGCTCCAAAATCACTGCAGATGGTGATTGCAGCCATGAAATTAAAAGACGCTTACTCCTTGGAAGGAAAGTTATGACCAACCTAGATAGCATATTAAAAAGCAGAGACATTACTTTGCCAACAAAGGTCTGTCTAGTCAAGGTTTTTGAAAAACCAGTCTAGTCACTGGTTTTTCCAGTGGTCATGTATGGATGTGAGAGTTGGACTGTGAAGAAAGCTGAGTGCCGAAGAATTGATGCTTTAGAACTGTGGTGTTGGAGAAGACTCTTGAGAGTCCCTTGGACTGCAAGGAGATCCAACTAGTCCATTCTAAAGGAAATCAGTCCTGGGTGTTCATTAGAAGGACTGATGCTAAAGCTGAAACTCCAATACTTTGGCCACCTGATGCAAAAAGTTGACTCATTGGAAAAGATTCTGATGCTGGGAGGGATTGGGGGCAGGAGGAGAAGGGGACGACAGAGGATGAGATGGCTGGATGGCATCACCGACTCGATGGACATGAGTTTGAGTGAACTCCAGGAGTTGGTGATGGACAGGGAGGCCTGGCGTGCTACGATTCATGGGGTCGTAAAGAGTCAGACACGACTGAGCGACTGAACTGAACTGAACTGAAGTGAAATATCCCCCTTGACCAGTATTTCTCAGACTTAAAAATGACAGAGACCCCAGAGTATATCCACAGATTCCCAGGTATTCCTTGAACCTCAGTTTAAAAAGCCCTACCCTAGCAAATACCAATATATTTAAAAATTGCAGTTTTTACATTGTAAAGCCATTTAGACTATAAAAATATCAAAAACTTCCACTTAAAGTAGTCTTGAGAAGGAAATGACAATCCACTCCAGTATCCTTGCCTGGGAAATCCCATGGACAGAGGAGCCTGGAGGGTTACAGTCCATAGGATTGCAAAGAGTCAGACGTCCAGGTTCGATGCAGGATACAGGAAGCTTGGGGCTGGTGCACTGGGATGACCCAGAAGGATGGTATGGGGAGGGAGCTGGGAGAGGGGCTCAGGATGGGGAACACTTGTACACCCGAGGCAGATGCATGTGGATGTATGGCAAAACCAATACAATATTGTAAAGTAAAAAAAAAAAATAATAATAATAATAAAATTAAAAAAAAAAAGAGTCAGACACAACTTAGCGACTAAACAGCAACAGCATTCTAGCCTATGCCCCCTTGAAGGCAGAGGCCATGTCTCATTCATTTTTAGGTCATTATTGCACATTTTCAGACTTGGCCCAGAATGCAGCTTCTGAAAATGTCAGTTATGTGAAAGAACGAAAGACAATGTGGGTTTCCTAGGAAGCAAGGAGCCACAGCCCATACTGTAAGGATAAATCAAGGTAAAATGAAAGGCTGTCTTTGCAGGGCTGATGCCCCAAAGTCAGTGGCTTCAGTTCATACCAGTCTCAAGAGTTGAGATAGTTGAATTGGTTTTTGGCCACATCTGCATTCTTCTTGCAACATAGAAAGGTGTTTCCCACCTCTGAAAGGGTTGGCATAGCATGTGACTTCCTTTAGCCAATTCAACGTGATTAGGCATGAAATACATTGCTACTGGGTGGAAGGTTGTAAGAGCTGGTGAACAATCTGCCATTTTCCTTTATTTGGAACATTTCAGATGGCAGAGGCTGCATATACTCGCATATCCAAGCAAGGATGCCACATGGCAGAGGCTGGAGCCGATGGCAAAGGATGTGAATCATTGCTGAATGGGAAACGCCCCTTTGTGGTTGTCAGCCAGATACTTCTTGATTGTTGTTGTTGTTATTTAGTTACTAAATTGTATCTGACTCTTTGTGACCCCATGGACTGTAGCCTGCCAGGCTCCTCTGTCCATGGAATTTTCCAGGCAAGAATACTGGAGCAGGTTGCCATTTCCTACTCCAGGGGATTTTCCCGACCCAAGGATTGAACCTGTCTCCTGCATTGCAGGTAGATTCTTTACTGCTGAGCCACCAGGGGCTCATTTACTTAACAAACATTTTTTGAGCACCTAATATGTTTCAGGCTCTGTGCTAGGAGCTGAGGATAGAATGGTGTGAGAAATCAGATAGGGTTTTTGATCTCATAGAAGTTGTAGTCTCTTGGGGAAGACAAATATTTATCAAAGAAAAATATACATTTAAATATACAATGTGACAGATGCTTGAAATGAGGAGCGAGTCACCATGAAATAAACTAACAGAATCAGGCAATGGGAAGAGACTTCTCCCGAGGAATTCACAGTTGAGCAGAGAGCTGAAGGAAGAAAAAAAGTGGTGACCAAGTAAAGCTGTGAAAGTGCTGCACTCAATATGCCAGCAAATTTGGAAAACTCAGCAGTGGCCACAGGACTGGAAAAGGTCAGCTTTCATTCCACTCCCAAAGAAAGGCAATGCCAAAGAATGCTCCAACTACTGCACAATTGCACTCATCTTACATGCTAGTAAAGTAATGCTTAAAATTCTCCAAGCCAGGCTTCAGCAATACGTGAACCGTGAACACCCAGATGTTCAAGCTGGTTTTAGAAAAGGCAGAGGAACCAGAGATCAAATTGGCAACATCCCCTGGATCATGGAAAAAGCAAGAGTTCCAGAAAAACATCTATTTCTGCTTTATTGACTATGCCAAAGCCTTTGCTGTGTGGATCACAATAAACTGTGGAAAATTCTGAAAGAGATGGGAATACCAGACCACCTGACCTGCCTCTTGAGAAACCTATATGCAGGTCAGGAAGCAACAGTTAGAACTGGACATGGAACAACAGACTGGCTCCAAATAGGAAAAGGAGTTTGTCAAGGCTGTATATTGTCACCAGGCTTATTTAACTTATAGGCAGAGTACATCATGAGAAATGCTGGGCTGGAAGAAGCACAAGCTGGAATCAAGATTGCCGGGAGAAATATCAATAACCTCAGATATGCAGATGACACCACCCTTATGGCAGAAAGTGAAGAGGAACTCAAAAGCCTCTTGATGAAAGTGAAAGAGGAGAGTGAAAAAGTTGGCTCAAAGCTCAACATTCAGAAAACAAAGATCATGGCATCTGGTCCCATCACTTCATGGGAAATAGATGGGGAAACAGTGGAAACAGTGTCAGACTTTATTTTGGGGGGTTCCAAAATCACTTCAGATGGTGATTGCAGCCATTAAATTAAAAGATGCTTACTCCTTGGAAGGAAAGTTATGACCAACCTAGATAGCATATTCAAAAGCAGAGATATTATTTTGCCAACAAAGGTCTGTCTAGTCAAGGCTATGGTTTTTCCAGTGGTCATGTATGGATGTGAGAGTTGGACTATAAAGAAAGCTGAGCACCAAAGAATTGATGCTTTTGGACTGTGGTGTTGGAAAAGACTCTTGAGAGTCCCTTGGACTGCTGCTGCTGCTGCTGCTAAGTCGTTTCAGTCGTGTCTGACTCTGTGCGACCCCACAGACAGCAGCTCACCAGGCTCTACCGTCCCTGGGATTCTCCAGGCAAGAACACTGGAGTGGGTTGCCATTTCCTTTTCCAATGCATGAAAGTGAAAACTGAAAGTGAAGTCGCTCAGTCGTGTCCGACTCTTCGCGACCCCATGGACTGCAGCCTACCAGGCTCCTCCGTCCATGGGATTTTCCAGGCAAGAGTACTGGAGTGGGGTGCCATTGCCCTTGGACTGCAAGGAGATCCAACCAGTCCATTCTAAAGGAAATCAGTCCTGGGTGTTCATTGGAAGGACTGATGTTGAAGCTGAAACGCCAGTACTTTGGCCACCAGATGCAAAGAGCTGACTCATTTGAAAAGACCCTGATGTTGGGAAAGATTGAGGGCAGGAGGAGAAGGGGACGACAGAGGATGAGATGGCTGGGTGGCATCACTGACTCAATGGACATGAGTTTGGGTGAACTCCGGGAGTTGGTGATGGACAGGGAGGCCTGGCATGCTGCGATTCATGTGGTCGCAAAGAGTAGGACATGACTGAGCAACTGAACTGAACCGAAAGGCTTTGGAGGATGGGAGAACACATGAGGCAGGGTGCATGAGCAAAGAGCACAGGACAAGACTTCATTAGTTTAAGGAACTGAATGAAGGTCAGTGACATGTTATTAAGACCAATTTGGAACTTCCCCAGTTTCTCTGACCACCAGACAAGATGGAAGCACTGACATTCTATCACAGTGCAGTTAAGTGAGACAGTATGTGTGAAATTACTTAGGACCTGGAAGGTTCTAGAACCTAGTAGGTTCTTCACACATGCCAGTTAAGCCTGATCAGCAGGATGTACGGAATTCTTGATTTCCTTCTTTTTTCCCTTTTATTATCTTCTTTTCCTTTCTTTTTTTTTTTTTCTTTTTGCAATAGCAACCCAATATCTAAATGCCTTGGGTCCCTAAAGTTTACGTCCTTGGAGGGAAAAGAAAAAAGCAGTATGGTGAAGCAGTTTCCCTGGATATGGCCTCATAAACCTCCATCCCTATTCATAATTCATGAAAACAAAGTGTGAAGTCCCTGCAGGACATGGTCACGTGATGGATAGATGCTTTGGTCTTCATTGCCTGAAAGTGCAAATTAGAAAGAGGAGATAGCCTAGTCTCATGCATGCACACCTTCTGAGAAGTACTGGTGGGGACATGAAAAGAGTGGGATGGGGTAGCAATGTTTTATTAAGTTCTAGGGCGCTTTCAGATACTGCTTCCATAACATCTCTAAATTGTACCTGGAAACATTCCCATTTTGCAGATGTGTACAGAGGCTAAACCAGCCAACAGATGGAAACTGAGACACAGAAGTCCCAAGGCTGGTAACTGGTCAAACTAAAAATCTGAATCCAGATCCAATGGACTTCGAATCTTCCCAAGGGTAACAAAGATTGGATTCTGCAAAAATTAAAGGAGAAGTAATAAAAGCAAATACCTCCAGGAACCTGTGCAGGGCAAATGAGGGGGAAGCAGCCTGAGAGAAGCAGGAGGGGGCCTCATGAATATATGCTTTTTTAAAAAGGGGCAGCTAGTAATCGGCTTCTATAGGTTATTGTCATGAGGCAAATGAGCACAGATCTTCCCATACTTCAAGAGAACCCTCAAATCCAAATAATTATGTAAAATCTCCAAGCTGTTAAAATGCTAGCATCTAATAGAGAAGGTGTACTTCCTAGGTGGCTTGTGGTAAAGATTCTGCCTCCCATTGCAGGAGACACAGGTTTGATTCCTGGGTAGGAAAGATTTCCTGGAGTAGGAAATGGCAATCTGCTCCAGTATTCTTGCCTGGAGAATCCCATGGACAGAGGAACTTGGCAGGCTATACAGTCCATGGGGTTGCAAAGAGTCAGACATGACTGAGCACACAATACAGATAGATAGACAGATAAACAGATGGATAGATAAACAGACAGATAGATAGATAGATAGATAGACTGACATATAGATACCCAGCCTCTGCAGAGACCAAAGCTGTATTAAATCCTCATTTAACCCAATGGTTCTCAACTGGGTGTGGATTTAGCTCCCAGGGAACATCTTCCAACGTCTGGAGACTCTGAGTTGTCACCACCGTGGGCAGGGAATGCTCTGTATTCGATAGAGACGAGGGATGTTTATAAATACCCTACCATTCATACGACAGTCCCCCCCCACCCCAAGAATCATCCAGCGTCAAATGGTTATAGCACCAAAGTTGAGAAATCCTGAGTTAACCTGGAGTCCCTGAAGCTCTGATCTCTGGTTGAAAGGTTTCTTTACCCAGCTAAGTCTTCTCTAGGTTTCATCACCCCTCACGGCAATCCTGTGGCAGGGATGGCATGATATTTACTTGCTTTTCATTTGGTTTGCCTTGTTTCAGATCAGGCTAATTCTTACTAATGCTGAAGGTCTTGAGCTATACTTGCAAATCCAGCTTAATGTTCAAGTGTGTAAGAAACGGGAGCAATTCAACTCCAGTCAATAATGTAAACAAAGCCTGGTTTAGATAAACCCTATTACCAGGCCTGAAGTGGCCCAGGGCACCTCTGCTACTGCTGATTAGCGTAAATGCTAAACACAAACCAATTAACACACTCTAAGGCCGCTTATCTCCTGTCACTTAGCGCAGAAATAAAGCCCAACGCTAAATACACATATTGATTTAGCCATTAAATCCAACATCACTCAAAATAAAACTCATTATATTATTGAGTAACAACAAAGTCACCTCAGTTTTCAGGATGGGCTGTACTATTAAGAAATTTCACTTTTCCACTTTTCCATTGATTTCCTAAACCACCCTGAGTACTTCCTCCCAACGTGGATCTTAACCAGCTCTAGGACAAACCTTGGAGAAGGCGATGGCACCCCACTCCAGTACTCTTGCCTGGAACATCCCATGGACGGAGGAGCCTGGTGGGCTGCAGTCCATGGGGTCTCGAAGAGTCAGACACAACCGAGCGACTTCACTTTCACTTTTCACTTTCATGCATTGGAGAAGGAAATGGCAACCCACTCCAGTGTTCTTGCCTGGAGAATCCCAGGGACGGGGGAGCCTGGTGGGCTACTGTCTATGGGGTCGCACAGAGTCGGACACGACTGAAGTGACTTAGCAGCAGCAGCAGCAGAACAAACCTAAAAGGGAGTTTTGCATTCCCTTTAACGGCTGATCTTTGCTTTTAGCCCTAAAGAGGTACCTTCAGAAGGGAATCCTTTTCCTTTAACATGCTATTTCAGCATAGGCAAGGAAATTTTATGCTTGAAAGAAAGGATATTAAACGGGAAGCTGAACTAGGATATTAAACAACAAATACAAAAACCACAGGCGTTATAATAAAAATGAGTTAACTTTGAACATTAACCATGAGCACTGATCCGATGCTTATGGGAAGAAAAAAAAAAAACAACCCTGCAGAAATATCTTCCTAGTTTAGGTGTAAACAACAGACTTAGGCATCTGAAAAACTAATCATGAAATCAATCTGAACAGGCATTTTAATTTATTCTGTATCAGGTGCCAAAAGCCCTGTTTCATGTTCTGTCATTTTTGCAGCCGTCACCTTTTACCAAAATGATTTAAATAGTGGGGACCAAGCCCCAGTGAATGCTTTGTTTTACTGACCTTTATATGCCATGTGATAGCTTGGAGTATTGGCATGCAGAGGACACTATTCCTTACAGGTAAGCCAGAAGACATCAGTCCTGAGTTATCTTAAGAAATACCTGCTTCTAGAAGTCCCCAGGGAGAAGGCAATGGCACCCCACTCCAGTACTCTTGCCTGGAAAATCCAATGGACGGAGGAGCCTGGTAGGCTGCAGTCCATGGGGTCGTGAAGAGTCGGACACGGCTGAGGGACTTCACTTTCACTTTTCACTTTCATGCATTGGAGAAGGAAATGGCAACCCACTCCAGTGTTCTTGCCTGGAGAGTCCCAGGGACGGGGGAGCCTGGTGGGCTGCCGTCTATGGGGTCGCACAGAGTTGGACACGACTGAGGCGACTTAGCAGCAGCAGCAGAAGACCCCAGTGGCACTAGTGGTAAAGACTCCGCCTGCCAATGCATCAGAGATGCAGGCTCAGTCCCTGGGTCAGGAAGATTCCCCTGGTACCCACTCCAGTATTCTTGCCTGGAGAATCCCATGGACAAAGGAGCTTGGCCGGCAACGCTCCATACGGTTGCAAAGAGTCAGACATGCCTGAAGCAATTGAGTACTCAAGCACAGAAGTTAAGTGTCTGCTTTTTGGGTTGTATTTTCCTGTAGATTTCATTTCTTTTACCTTCATGTCTGACTGACAGGATTGGACACGTGATCCTAGTCCTTGTAAATATCTCTCTACCAAATGCTGTTCTTACCAGAGCATCCTTGTAAAGTACTTAATAACCAGTTCATTCATCAGCTGCTCTTAACACATGGCTCTGGTGTGTTACAGATCGATAGTAGAGAAAGAAGTACCCTTACAGTTCAGGAAGAACACATAAACCATTGTATCTGCTATTTATCCAACACACCTTATTGATGGAGATCTATTATACTCAAGAACCTTACTTATGAGGATAGCAAGAAGCCCTGTCTTTAGGGGAAAAAAAAACACCCACAAAAACCTTCCGTGGGGACTCAGAATGATAAGCTGAAGTGAACATATGCATTTATCCCCTTTCCCTCTAGAAAGACCATTAAAATGACAGTAAGTATATGTTAAACCATACTTTCTAGGTTTGTTAAATATGTATAGAAATACACACGGACAAAAAGAACTGGAAGGGGACAAGAGTAGATGAGGAAACTGACGTGTCAGGATGGAAAAAAATTGGAACTGAGCACCCTCACTGGCAGGCATCAAACAGAGGCAAGAACATTTGTTCCAAGGAAACTTGGAAGCCCAGAGCTTGGAGGTTCCAGGCAGAAGGCGTGGGCACAGGGCATGGAGCTACACCCAGCGTTGTTAGTTGAAAGTCTACTCCCTGTGCTACAGTGCCAGGTAACTCGTCTACCTCACTCCATCCCACCATCAAATGCCAAGCTGAAAATACCTCCAACGTGAAAGATAAGGAATCAAACACAGTCTGTGGCTTCAAAAGCGAGACACAATCAATGCTGTTCATCCAACTGTCCATAGTGACCAGTTCATGGGTGGGCATACTACAAAGTCGTTCCAATGAAAGTCACCCTTGGAAGGTTTTAAAAAAAATTTTTTTTTTTAATGTGGACTATTTTAAAAGTCTTTGTTGAATTTTGTTACAATAGTGCTTCTATTTTCTGTTTTGGTTTTTTGATCACGAGGCATCAGGGCATATAGGAATCAAACCCACACCCCTTGCATTGGAAGGTGAAGTCCCACCCTTGGAACTTTTACTGAAAATATTAAGTAAAAGACGCATTTGTCCTGATGGGACTGCTAAACTGGTATCATGCAAGCCTTCAGTTTCTGGGGGTCATCTTTCTCCCAGCAGAGACTGCCTGAGAACAGAGTCAATAGGAGCTGGTCCACAAAATGAGAGAGACAGATTCATGACGAGCATTGTTTGAGCACCAGGATCCAGCCATACCTGAAGCTAGTTATTCCTGGATAGAAATCAGCAAACACTTAGTGAGTAGTTACTATGTGTCAATCTTTCTTCTAAGAGATAGACTTAGTGTAATCAATTAACCCTCACCACAGTCCTGTGATGAAGGAACTCTAATTATCTCTGTTTTACTGATAAGAAAAGCTTTGGACAAGTTAAGTAAATAGGAGATCAATGGTTCTAACTCAGGAGGTCTGGTTCCAGAGTCAACAAATTTAAAATATATTAGGTAATCCCTGGTTGTTAGCTCTGGGAGTAAATAAATTCCTATAAGTCACTTGGACTTGGATTTCTGTCTCTTTCAAATGATAGAGAATTAACCAATCTACTCTCTTGTCTGAAGGGAGCAAGAAAGAAATCTCTTCTGATGGGAGCCTGCCAAATATGTAAACATCATTTGTGCAAAAGGCCTTGATTTATCCTTCTCCTGTGAACTGTTTTCAAGTAAGGAATTCTAAGGATACTTCTGGGAATCCAAAGTCCTTTATCTGGAAATACCAAATTATCCAAATGTTTCTAAAGTTCAATTGTTCAGTAGCTCTTGTTTCTGGATTCTTCCTAAGATCTAAACCCACTGGTATTGGAGAAGACTTTTGAGAGTCCCTGGGACTACAAGGAGATCCAACCAATCCATCCTAAAGGAGATCAGTCCTGGGTGTTCATTGGAAGGACTGATGTTGAAGCTGAAACTCCAGTACTTTGGCCACCTGATGCGAAGAGCTGACTCATTTGAAAAGACCCTGATGTTGGGAAAGATTGAGGGCAGGAGGAGAAGAGGGTGACAGAGGATGAGATGGTTGGATGGCATCACTAACTCGATGGACATGGATTTGGGTGGACTCCAGGAGTTGGTGATGGACAGGGAGGCCTGGCATGCTGCAGCTCATGGGGTCCTGAAGAGTCGGACATGACTGAGTGACTGAACTGAACTGAAACCCACTTTTCCACTATTCCTCTGGGTTTGTCAGCTGATCAGATTTCTGGTCAGCAAGGGATTTAGCTCTTAACCCTCTCCACTATTTCTGGTTTACTTCTTATAATAAACAAACGAGAACTTTGCCTGACTTTGCCCTACTTGGTCTCATGAGGTACATTTTAAGTGTGGTGACTATTTATCATCCCAAGTGCTCTAGAGTTATCCTTAAAAAACATTTACAGGTTCCTACGTTAGTACCCTCCCCCCTTTTTTTCTATGCCTCCACTTTTCCTGAGTAATCTCAGCCATTTGCAAGGCTATAATGACCCCCCAACTTCACAGGGAGTTTTGACTCTTCTTCTGAACATTATACCTCTGATTCCAATTCCCTACTACACACGCGCACCTGGAAACTCCACGGAAACTCCACCAAAATAATTTGTTTCTTCCATGCTGCTCTAGAACCCCATCCACCTGCTCCTCTACTTACATTTCAATTCTGTTAATGGCACTATCAATCACTCAAGATTCTAAAACAGACAACTTGTTTTTTTTCATCTTTCTTGCCCAGGATCCCTTGTTCAGTTAGTTACCAGGTCCTGAAAACCCTCCTTTAAGATATCCCTCAGAGAAAAAGAAACCCTCTTACACTGCAGGTGGAATGTAAATTCATGCAGCCATTATGGAGAACAGTATGGAGGTTCCTTCAAAAACTAAAAATAGAGCTACTATATGATCCTACAATCCCACTCCTGGGCATATACTGGGTTGGGCAAAAAGGTTGTTTGGGTTTTTGTGTAAAAGCTTATGGAAAAAATCCTAATGAACTTTTTGGATAGCCCAATATCTGGAGAAAATTTTAATTTGAAAATATACCTGCACCCCTATGTTCAGAGAAGCACTATTTATAATAGTCAAGACACAGGAGCAAACTAAATGTCCATCAGCAGATGAACAGATAAAGATGTGGTACATATATACAATGGAATGATACTCAGCTATAAAAAGGAATGAAATGATGCCATTTGCAGCAACATGAATGGACCTACAGATTATCATAGTGAGGAAAGCCAGACAAATAATGTATGATATCTCTTTGTGTAATTTTTAAAAATGATAAAAATGAACTTAGTTACAAAAGAGAAATAGACTCACAGACACAGGAGACAAACTTATGGTTACCAAAGGGGAAAGAGCTGGAAACGGATAAATTCGGAGTTTGGGATTAACATATATACATTGCTGTACATAAAATAGATAAAGCACAAGGACTTACTGTATAGCACAAGGAACTAAATTCATTATCTTGTAATAACCTACAATAGAAAAGAATCTGTAAAAGGATAGATTTATATATATGTAAATGGAATCACTTTGCTGTACACCTGAAACTAATCAACACTGTAAATCAGCTATACAGTTGAAATAATAATTAAATGAAGGGGAAAAAAGGAAAAAAATATCCCTCAGAGACGTCCTCTCTTCTCTCCCCTCACTATTTCTTGGCTGAGCTCTTGCCAATAGCCCCCTCAACCTCCCCACACCCCTAGGTCTTTTCCATCCTAATCTGCCCTCCTCACTGTAACCAGCGCAGTCTCTCTTCAAAAAACATTTCAGGGCCTTGGAAAAAAAATGGCACAGTAGGTGAAAGCAGTCATAAAACCCTTTCTTGAATGCCTTTAAAATGCCCTCAAACAACCAATAAGAGGATGGTGTGGTATCTTCGCAAACAGGATAAAATCAATCACATTCTGAATCAGGGCTGAGTTTATATTAATTGCAGTGTCTTTCAAAATGGGTTTTAAAACATATCTTATTATATCACAAGCTTGTTGAAAAATATCAATTACTTTGTTATTGCCTAGAGAAAGATAAATCCCAATATTTTTTAGACCTTTTATTTGGACGTAATTTCAAATTTAGAAGCTGCAAGAATAAAAACAGCACAAAAAACACCTGTACTCAGATTCACATATTTTTACCATTTTGTCTTTTTTGCTTTATCATCTGCTGTATATAAATATTCACACAGACACACAGGTTGATATTTTCCACACCAATTTTAGAGTACATTGTACGAATCCTGGTCTTCGACCTTTAAATAGTTCAGTGTCTATTTCTAAGAATAAGAGGTGTTTTTATACATCCACAGTACAGTTATCCTCTTCACTAAATTTAACACTGATTCAATATTTTTTATCAAATCTACCATCTAAATTCCAATACTATCAACTGACCCAATAGAGTCCTTTATCGCTTTTCCATTCCCTTTAGTACAGGACCTAGTCAAGGATCAGAGATTACATTAATCTGGAACGTTTCCACAACCTTTCTCTATCTTTTATAACTCTGACATGTTTTGAAAAATATAGTCCCCTTTTGTCTTTTAAATAGAACTTTCCTTCATTTGGGGTTTGTCTCATGTTTCCTCATGATTAGATTCAACCACTCCCTCATTGAATGCCATGTACGTATACCCTGCCCTTCTCAGGGTAATATGTTTGAAAGTCCAAACATGTCCAATGTACCATTCAGGGTCTTTAAATTCTGACTCTCCCTAGAGTCCACATACCCATTGAACCCTGCCTGGCTGACCTCCCAAAGACTAGTCTTTGGAGAATCTTATCTGCCCATCATCCATTCCTTTGAGGAATGCCCGCCTTCAATTCCTGATGAATCTTCTTTATTTTCATAGGGATAGACCCTCCTTCTCTTGTTTCAGAAATATCATCTGGGACCAGGAATGGACAACAAGATCCTTCCTCTCCTTAGACATGGAAATGCAATCAAGGATGGGCACATATCACTATGGAGAACAGTATGGAGGTTCCTCAAAAAACTGAAACTAGAACTGTCATATGATTAAGCAACCCCACTCTTGGGATATATCTAGAGAAAACTATAATTCGAAAATAGACATGTACCCCAGTCTTCTTAGCAGCGCTATTTACAGCTAAGACATGGAAACAATCTACATGTTTATCAACAGATGAATGGATAAAGAAGATGTAGTACATATATAGGATAGAATACTACTCAGTTATAAAAAAGAATGAAATAATGCCATTGCAGCTACATGGATGAACCTAGAGATTGATCACAGTAAGCAAAGTAAGACACAGAGAGAAAGACAAATATCATATGATATCTCTTATATGTGGAATCTAAAATATGACACAAATGAACTTATCTATGAAATAAAAACAGACTCACAGACATAGAGAACAGACTTATGATTGCCAAGGCGGTGGGGGTTGGGGGAGACAAAGATTGGTAGTTTGGGGTTAGCAGATGCAAACTATTATATATAGAAAAGATAAACAGCAAGATCCTACTGTACAGCCCAGGAAACTATATTTAATATCCTGTGACAAACCATCATGGAGAAAAATATTAAAAATAAGATATACATATAACTGAATCACTTTGCTGTATACCAGAAACAATCACAACACTGTAAGTTAACTGTATTTCAATTTAAAAAAGGATGCCACATATCCCAAGTTAGGCCATCCTGGACTTTCTCTGGACCTCTAGGACATGTCTTTTCTTTGAGATTTGTGAATTGTGAGGAGACCATATGTTTGGCTCTTCTAAGGAAGAGCATCTTATCACAATACAGGGAGACCATTCCTGGAATGAGGGAAAATTAGCTATAACTTGAAGTGAGTATACGAGAGAGAAAGAGATAAGTGATGGCCTCATTTAGGAACCTGATTCCTACCATACCTTCATCACCCAGGACTTTCTGGTTACATGAGCTAGTAACTTCCTGTATTGCTTAAGATAAGAGTGATTATCTATATGTTGTAAGACGCATTAGCCTGACTTTGTCACCTTTTCCACACTAGTCTATGTTGCTGATGTCCAGCATGATAACAGATTGGACAATAATACAAACCTTTGCTTTTGCAAATTTACCTACAGACTAGAACAGTATTTCTTAGATTCTGTGTTCACATATTGCTCTACAGACTGTTCAAACCTGCTCGTGAGCAGTCTGATAGAAGAGACAAGTACATTACTATCTGAAATTATATTTTAAACAGAAAGTTCAATATGAATTTTTGAAAGCCCTTAGGATGTGTCTAAAGTAGTTCTCAGAGGAAAACTCATAGTTCTAAATGTTATGAATTTTAAACTATACACAGGAAAATAAATTATACTTAAGGATCTAGAAAAAGAATAAGTACAAGGAAAACAGATGGCAGCAATTAAAAAAGACAAAAACAGAAATTACTAGATTACAGAATAAAAGAAAAATACTTGAAATGATGAATACAATCCCAAACTTAGTTTTCTGAAAAACCATCTGTTCACCTAATCAAAAGAAGAGAAAAATGCGAATTCACAATATTGAAGTAAGAATGGAGAAACAGTCTCAGATGCAGAGGCAATTTCATTATGCAAGAAAGAAATATATGCCCAGGAAGCTTCAGAAGTGAATTATATCATAACTGTTAAGGGAAAAAAAGTCTTGTGCCATTTAATATGTTACAGAGCATTCTTTCAAAAGCATAATGTGATAGATGCTTAGAGAGAAATCTTAAAAAACTTAGCAGGGCATTTCAGTAGGGCATTTTGCTAGTTCTCAGAGTTTGACTATGGATTCATCAAATGGACAAGAGCAGAAAGTACATCCCAGACAAAGAGAATTTGGGGAGAAAGACTTGGATTGTGAACATGCAGGGGAAATAAATATTCATCAAATGGCTGGGAAGAGTGGAAAAATGGATTAAATGCCAGGACCAGGAAAGAAAAACACTCTGATAATCTGGAGTGTTTTATAATGGAGTTGATTTCTAATAATATCTAGATATGCTACTGAACTTTGGTAGATAAGGCCAGGAAAGTAGTCACACCTGTGATATCAGGTATGCAGCACTAACTCATTTTGATCAGAAATATGATGTGGGTAGCAAAAATGGGAAGTAATCTTAGGTTATACTGCAGAAGTATACTACCTGGAGAGAAGAAGATGACAGTCTGCATCTGCAGTGCTCTGGTCAGTACAGTTTGATATAATGTTTAGTTACAGAGTATTGGTTTTTGTAAAAAAAGAGAGAACATATCCAGAGGAAGACTAGGATAATCAGTCACTTGATGGAAATTATTGTTTTGCTTTTTCTCATTCTTTGAGGAAAAATAATTCATTTCTCCTTCGGGAAGCATTTGCCATCATCCTCCTCCATACACATATGACACCATTCTTAGCCCATGTCGGGTCATAAAATCAGGCAGAGCAACGGAAACATGATCCAGGCATGCCCCGCCAGTCTTATCCTCCTGGAGAAAAAAAAGAAAATGATTAGTTTTTAGGCTCTTGATCACCAAATTAACTCAAGATTTGAGTTGGAACTATTAGAAAAATATTCACTGGGTTTGCTGAGTTGAGGGGACATAAATCTGAGGCTACTAGGAGTCATTGTGACCATGAAGCCAGTGAGGAAAATAAAATACACAAGAGAGGGAGAGAGAAAAGTTCCTGATGCCATTAGTGAGAACCTTGGTCCATTCAGTATAAACTCTACAGCTATACAAATCTAAAATGTTCTTTTAACTAGTTTTAGTTCAGTTTCTGCCATTCACCACCAAAAGATTTCTAGCTAATTCAGCATGCCATCAGAGAAATGATTAATGGAACTGATGGTTCTGAACTCGAAATGACACAGGGAAACCATGACTTCCCTTTTTAAACTCAAAAACAATTTCACTGAAATCAAGACAAGGTAAGGATTTATTTTGCATCATAAGTATTTATTTTGCAGTTTTTGATGTTTAAATAATACCATAAGACAAAAAAAAAAAAAAACAATTTCTGAACTACTGGATAAAAAGAGGGCATTTTTTTTCTCTCTGGTGATATGATTATCATCTTGATAAATCATTTTGATCCAACAAGGTGGTTGAATCAAAGACAAATACACAAAATCAATACATTTTCTAAATCAAGAACTGTCTAACTAGAAATGAAAATTTAAAAAAATCATAAACATGATGGGAGAAATACTTAGAAATGCATTAAACCCAAAGAATGTGGTTCATATAAAGAAATATATTAATATAAAACTGTATCTAAGAATATCAATATACATATCAATAGATGGGAAGATACAGTAGGCCCATGGATAGAATGACAATATATTAATATTAATATATCAATTATTTGAAAATAACCTTATTAATTCAATGTAATTTCAATTGGATAACAAATTTTTGCTAATTTTATAAAATGATACTAGTTTTTACATGGAAGAATAAATTTCCCAGAGTAGTCAAAAATATGTGTCAAGAAGAATAGTGAGGAGTGACTTCCCTTGTAAGGTATTAATACTAAAAGATACTATGAAATTAGCATAATGTGGTATTGAAACAAAGAAATAAATAGATGGAAGGTGGCAGTGATGAGTAATATACATATGATATATATATGTAAATATATATATATATGTATCTCCAGTAATGAAAGCAGAGTTTTACTTAATAAATAGTGCTGACACAACTGTCTATTTTCTGAAAGAAAACAGAACCTATTATCTTATACTGTATATTCAACTTTTGATAGATTACATTTTCTAATGTAAAGAAATAATAATATAGTTAAATTCTAGGTTATAATTTAAAATTATATGCATATATCCAGATACTTAAACCACACAAAATACCCAGAAGCTCTAAAACTCTCTCCTGACACTTTATCTTGCCCTCAGTCTTATCCCAGACCTCTGGTGGAAGAAGATGGATACAAAACAGCCATAAAACAAATAGATGATTCTTAGAATCTATGAAGGTATTGGGGGATAGTGTTGTTACCACCAATGCCTGCAGAGAATTTCCATAAGTAATAATTAGAAGGCACTTGGTCCCAAATCCTATCTAGTCTCTAATCACATTTCTCTGCTAGTTCTCAGCCAAGGGGAAAATTTCCTGTATCTTATTTCTACTGAATATCTCCTGGTCCATCTTATCTACAAATATACCATTTTTTATAAGGAAGACAAACAAATCAACTGAAGCAAATGTGGTTCTTAGCAAGGTGCCACACAGTCAGTTTCAAATGCATAATCCTGGTAGAGTTAGGGAAAATGGAAGAGAGACATCAGAAGAAGAGAGAAAAATTTACACTGACTGTTCACCTACTATGTGTAAAATATTTTCAATATCAAAAAAAAATCACAAAAACAAAAAAAAACAGTGCATGTCATTATCCCTGTCTTATAATGAGGAGACCCAGCAAGTTTAAATAACTTGTTCGAAGACTGTGATAAGTATTCTGATGTATCTCCCTGCCTGCTCTCTCCTTTTAGCACTCTGATTTCTCTTGGAGAAATCATCCACCCCCATTCTCAGTCCTTGTCTATCCAGGGATGGGCACAGGGTTGAGGCACAGACAATCACTTTGTTTCATCCCCTTGCCACAGTGATTGGGATAGGCATGGGACTCAGGTCAGTTCTATTAGAGCAAATTTTAAAATTTTGTTGGATTTGTTGAAAAACATAAATTTATTTCCTGTTGGGTAGCTGAGCTGGTAAACTATCAGGCTAGAGCTGCCAGAGACTGCCCTGTGGACAATGTCAACCTAAGAACTGAACTGAATAGAGGAAAGCATTTTTAAGAACTAAGGCAAGAGACGGAGTCTTGATTCTACAGTTTGAGCCCCTGGATCCAGCCATACCTGAAGCAAATGATGACTTTGGGTTTTGCAAGTACAAAGATCAATAGATTCCTCTATTTACTTAAATCACTTCATGTTGGGCTGCTGTCTCGTGTGCAGAAAACATCTTGATTAATTGGGTCACCAGGGAGCTGACTGAACCAAGATATATATGTCTCTTTCTGACTCCAAAGGTCATAATCTGTCCACAGGGCCATGTTTTCTGGAAAAGCACTATTTATTAACTGGAGGAAAATAGTACAATTCACAAAATAATCTGCTGTGATTCCTGACATGCACTTAGCCTGCTGTGAACACTACACCGTCTTTGATGAATGGGATTAAGGAAGAACATTCTGGGAAAGTTGTTAATGGGATGTAAATCGTATTGAAAAAAAAAAAAAACAATGAAGTTCATTTCCCAAGGACTTGGCTTTATTCAATAGGTAGGTGGTACTTGAGTTAAAAGCACATGCTGAAGTGGAAAGAACGATGAAGTCTGACTCAACAGAACAGAAAGGCAGTTCTGGTTTAACCATTCAGCTATGTGATTTTAGGCAAGAGAGGGTAGTTCTCCGAGCCTTAATTCTTTCTTGTCCTTCTGGCAGAGATTTTGTAAAACAAAAATAAGATTTTGGCTGTTAAAGTACTTTTATTATTATTATTTTTAATTGCAAAGGGCTATAAAGTAATATTATTAGACGTTGCTGTGGCATTTGGGTACAGTTTAGATTGCCGGTGCCTTTATTACAACATATAATAGTGAATTTTAGACTCAGCATTAAAAACAAATAACATAATTAAAGAAATGAATATTGGTGAAAAAATAAATAAGTAGGATCAAGTTAACTGCATTTACTAACAGAAGACATTAGCTCAAAGGCAGTATTGCAAAGATAAAAATGGTGACTCATAAACAGCACATATAATACTCTCATTTCATAAAGTGCTGTATGAAATGGTAAGATATGTAGATATTGTCAATAAGATAGAAAAAATAAATTTAAAAGATTAAAAATAGCAAACAAGACAATGTAGAATCAAAATTAAAACGTAATTAGGTCCTAATAGGGAAAAGAGGTATGTACTATAAAGCTTAAGAGAATTAAGTAAAACAATATACAAAGAGGAACAGAGGGATTCTAAAGCCAGAAAACGACCTGGATCTGTACATTTAGTGAGTGCATAATATGTTCCAAAAACTAGGCATTTTATATTCAGTATCCCATTTGTCCTAATGGCAACACTGCATTTTACCAACAGGGAAACTGAAGCCTGGAGTGGCTAAAGGAGGTGCAGTGGCCTCAGAGTAGGTACCAGTGCGGCGCAGATGCGAGCTCTTAAGTTTTAGTTTCTAAGGTGTACTTTGCCCCACACACTGCTTCTGAAACAGCTGTGGTTACATTTCAGCGCCCCCGCAAAGGCTGTTCCTAGGTGTCATTTGGATTTCAAGACAGAATTGATACCGTTAGGGTGTGAAGTAAACGCACAATGGAGCCCAAGGGCCACCCCACGTTATTTCAGTAACCACCCTATTCCTGCCTTGGGAAACCAGCCTATCGCAACTCTCGGCGCATCTCATCTCTGGGCGGAGCGCTTAACCCAGGCCTCCGCCAATCAGGTTATCGCACGCAGTCTCTTCCCCAGTAGGGATGCCTCCAAGGTGGTCCGCTGACCCAAGCCGGGCCAACTGGAGCTGCAATCTCAGATTACAGGGCTTCCTTTTGAACTCAGAGCACTGGATTCTTGTCCCCACTCAGCCCACATCGCCTAGCTTGAATGAAACAGAAAGTATGACCTATCACACTGGCAGCAGCCAGGTATCCCCCCCAGAGAGGAGGGCCTGCCCGATCATGGGGCACACAGAATGCAGGGCGGAGCAGTGGAGAAAGGACAGTGGCTTCGCGGCACTGCTTTACCCTCAGCCACACCAACCCTGCAGCAAAATCACCACCACATTTTATAAGCACTTGAACCAGTGTGCCTGAGGGTTTCTCTTACTCACAGCTTAAAACTTACAGAAACATCAACCGGAAGCTTTATATCCCTATTGTGAGAAGCCATGAAAGTAACCAAAAACATTTCTCACCCCTAGCCTCAAAGCCCCAACAAAATGCTGACTTTAACCAGGGGCCGTGGGTGTCACGGTCAGATTGCTATGTCCTAATTGGGAGCTCCCAGGGAAGATTCCCTGGAGGAGGGCATGGTAACCCACTCCAGAATTCTTGCCTGGAGAAACCCTATGGACAAAGAAGCCTCGTGGGCTACAGTCTGTGGGGTTGCAAAGAGTCAGACATAACTGAGCAACTAAGCACAGCGGAGCACAGCTCAGCACAGCTCACCTCTAAGGACTGGGATGTTTCCTTAGAAGATTATGTGACTAAGAAGGTAACAGATTCCCTTTTGTGTTGGTTTCAGTAGAAAGAGTCAGATAATCCTGGATTCAAATATTAGCTTTGTAACATACTAGAAGCATGCATGATCTGTGGTAAGTTAGTGGCTTTTCCCTCCCTCTGTGCCTTGATACATATTCTTCTACCTGGAACATTCTTCCATCCCTTTTCCACCACCACCTCCCCTTTGCCTGGATTAGCACTGGTCATCATCTAGATCTCAGTTTAGACATCACTTCCTCCAGGAAGCCTTCCTGGACTAAGGTCTAAATCAAGTTCGCTTTATCCTCTTCTCAAGGCACCTCCATTCTTGCCTTGTCTCTGCACTTGTCTCCCTATAATAATCATAATCAAAAGATAAATATCTGTCTCCTAGCAGAATAGAAGCCCCATGAGGCAGGGCGAGTGCCATAGTACTCACCACTGGATTCTCATGGTGAAGTAGAACAGTGCAAAAGTTTTGATGACTGAACAAACATCTTAGTCTTTCCATTTTCTCCTTTGTGTAATGGACATCATTATAGCCAGAATTATAGGATTGCTAGGAGATTTAATTCTGGATGTAGTTAGCCCATCAAATTACTGGCACACCCTGGGTGTTCAATAAATGTTAATCATCTTCTACTTCATTTACCTTTTTCAAGAAATTTATTTTTTTAATTAATTTTACATTAATTTTTATTGAAGTATAGTTGCTTTACAATGTTTTGTTAGTTTCTGCTGTACAGCAAATTGATTCAGCTATACATATATCCCCCCTTTTTTGGATAGCCTCCCCATTTAGGTCACCATAGAGCACTGAATAGGGTTCCCTGAGCTAAAAAACTAGGTTCTCACTACTCTTGTTCAGTTGCTAAGTTGTGTCCGACTCGTGCGATCCCATGGACTGTGGCCCAGCAGGCTCCTCTGTCTGTGGGGTTTCCCAGGCAAGAATACTGGAACAGGTTGCCATTTCCTTCTCCAGAGGATCAAACATGCATCTCCTGTATTGGCAGAACCAGGGAAGTCCCAGGTTCTCATTAGTTATCTATTTTATACATAGTATAATAGTGTATAATTCTATACATAGTATAATATATAATAGTCCAAATCTCTCAATTCCACTCCCTCCCTCCTTTCCTCTCTTGGTGTTCATATATTTGTTCTCTACATCTGTGTCTCTATTTCTGTTTTGCAAATAAAATCATCTATATACGAAATTTGTTTCTTTTGGAGTCATTCTTTGCTATTCACTCATTTGATCTCCTTGAATGTCAGTAATAAAATCCTCAGTATTTCTTCAGAAATCTATAACATCTCAAGGGTTAATAATAATCTTTCTCAGCATGACAGTAATTCCTGGGTCACAATCACCACAGAAAGCTCTTTTTTCCTCTTAGTAGCTGTCAACATGGAAATAAAGTGATTAAAACTGTTAAATATCATATATAATAAATGGCACCAATATAAAACTTAATGCCCCTAATATTTCCTTTGAGTTGCTACCTTTCACATTAATTGAAGCAAGAAATATTCCACTTAGTTAAAATATCTACTTAGTATCCTGCTCATAAACACCTCTGCAGCCCGAGCTCACTGGTTCAGTGCGTTTAAATTAGTTGGTATCAATGTTATTGATGATCCGAGGATTCAGAGAGCATGCTGAGGCTGTAATTAGGAGGGTGATGCTCTAGGTTTTCCTATTCTTCACAGGCATGGACACAGTTCTGCAGACATGTATGGGTGAGCTGACCGCAGCGCCTTACAACAAAAGTTACAAGGCTTTATGGAGACACTGGCATCCTAATAGAGCCTTTGCGAAAATGAATGGAAACTGCCCTGCTCTGTGCTGTCGGCAGAACATTTTTATTGAATGGCTATTGCCATATAAGGCAATGGGTATCACAGTGCTTAAGGGCACTGATCCCAGTCAGGCAGACTTGGGTTTGAATCTGCCTCTGCACTCTCTCTATATCCTTGAGCACAACACTTAATCTCTCTCATCGGCTGTTTCTTTATCAGCAAAATGGAGATAATAATAGTACCTGAGTCATGAGGTTGCTGTGAGGATTAAAACACTTAGCATAGTGACTGGCAGAGGCCAAATGTTAGGTATTATCACTTAAATGTTAGGTATTATCGTCATACTTGTGTGATGTAGTTTCATCTTCACATGGGTCCTGTCAGATTGTATTATTATCGTACTAGAGGGCTCAATGGATTTAGAGCCAAAACATGTGGGTTAAAGTTTAGAATGGCCCAAATCTAGAATACAGACAACACGCAACGCCGACCAGGATGTGGAACAATGGAAAGTCTCATTCATAGCCAGTGGGAATGCAAATGGTACAGCGACGCTGGAAGGCAGTCCCAACAGCTTCTTACAAAACGGAACCACTCTTACCACACACTCTAGCAGTCACACCCCTTGGTATTCTCCCAAATGAGTTGAAAGCTTATGTCTACACGAAGACCTTCACCCAGATATTTACAGCCATTTCTGTCACAATTGCTGAATGTCGGAAGCCACCAAGATGTACTTCAGTAGGTGAATGGATAAATACGCTATGGTCCATCCAGACAATGGGATATTATTCAGTTCTTAAAAAGAAACGAGCCAACAAGCCATGAAAAGACATGGAGGAAACTTAAGTGCATTTTACTAAGTGAAAGAAGCAAAATCCGAAAAAGGTGACATACTGTATGATTCCAACTACATGACTGCCTGGGAAAGACAAAACTATGGAGACAGTAAAAAGATCAGAGATTGCCAGGGGCTGGGGATGGGGGAGGCAAAGAAGATGAACAGACAGAGTACCGAGGATTTTTAAGAGAGTGAAACTATTCTGTACAATACTACCATGGTCGATATATGTCATTATAAGTTTGTCCAAACCCACAGACTGTACAATAACAACAATGAGCTATATTACGAATGTTCAGTGATTGAAAAGAAAAATATCCAAGAGGTTAAGTAGCTGTATCACCTTAGACCATATATTCACTCTCTCCAAACCTCCATGTTCCTACCCACAAAACGGGTATAAACAACCCAGGTGAGGTCACTATGCATTTCAATTGGTCGTGCATCAGAAATCCTCTAGTTCAGGGTAGGTGATCAACAAGTCAGTACTAGACTCAAAACTAAAAAGCATCGGGGATTCCACGTGGCCTCAGCTTGGGGGAGGGGCAGGTTACGAGAGGCACAGTCTAGGATGGTGGGGGCTGGAGACAGGCACCGAGCCAGCGCTGACTGGAGGAAGCCAGAGTTGTTTACATTCCTAATTACAGGAACCAAGGCTTCAGCACAGCCAGGTGTCATTCCAACAGACAAGGTTAATAGGATGTGAACGGGCCCAGCTGCCGCCACTCTGTTCACGGACGTCAGGCGTGGAGGCGAAGTCAGACGAATTAGCCGGCAGCCAGGCCACGCTGGTCAGCTTCAGAAGCTTGGAGGCACAGGTTAAAATTCAATCTTGCAGATCCCGAGTTTGTCCTACAACCTCCTCAAGGTTGCTGTAGGTCTGTTTTACAAAAAGGCACTGCCACGGGGGTGGAGGGCCTTGGCCAAGTCAGACATTTGGCCACTGGATTCCAACATGGTTCTCTTTCCCCTCCAGAGGTGAAGTTTAGGGAGGAGAAACGCAGGTGGCCATTAAGAACAGCACAAGGTTCAGGGTCCAAAGCCTGGGGGACATCCCAGCTCCACCACCTTCAACTTGTATGAACAGCAGCGAACCATTTAACCATTTCGAAATTCAATTTCCTTATCTATAATAGAGGAATAGTCCTTTTAGGGTTGCTGTGAGAATACACTGCTTACAGGCACATAGCAAACGAGCTTAATAAATATTAGTGAAAATTATTTAGCAGTAATGCCTTAATGGGCTACCTGGGCAAGTTCTGAACCTGGGCATCCATCAATCTACCGTCCTTGCCCTGCCAGCCGGCAAGAGGCTTTAACCAGCCGATTAACAACCTGTTTCTGATCAATGATTTATGGCTTATGTTTCCCTGTTAATGAAATGTAATTGCCAAGCCCGAGATGTAACGCGGTGGCAAAACAAACCGCCATCTGAAAATTACATCCCAGGTCCCAGAAGGAAAGCTGCAGCACCAGGCCGGAATGTCTTATGATCAGAGGCGAGCGCTGCCAGGCCTCGCCTTCCAGGCGCCTGTTCTGTTCGAAGGTGGAAGAGACACTCCTGGCCAGTGCATTACTCTCCATAAAAATGAACGCCGTAACAAGACGCCAAATGGCTTCGGCTAATAGGCTTTTGAATGAGGACTAAATTTTATTCATAAGCATCCATGTCAAGACTAAAACAACATTTTTATGGACACCGGGAGCATAAACAGCAGTGCTGACTCAACCAGGTCTGCTACTGAATTGACTTGTTTGCCTCCGTGTGGCTGTTCAGACAGCAGGGGACTGGAAACCAGAGAGCCCTGGGCTGGGGTCCTGCCTCTGGTCTCTCCTGTTTTGAGATATTGGAGGCAAATTAACCAGAAACAAAAATGCAAGCACACCACCCCTGACCTTCAGTCTCATCATCTAGAAACTGGGGTAATAATAAAACTCACTTTCAGAGAGATGCTGCGAATATTAAGCTCAACTTATTCATTCATCCATTATGCTGCTTTCCCATCTTGGTTCTGGGCACCCGACAGTCATCAAAATAGAAACAACACTGATCTCGTGGAACTTATATTCAGACAGAAGAAAATGAGTAAGTATAGTGGATATTATGCTAACGAGAGGTCATTGCTAGTGAGAAAAATTAAACAGAAGACAGAGATTGGTCATGTCAATGGGGGTAAGGATGCAGGCAATTTTAAAGAGGATCATCCGAGAAGGCCATCCTGAGAAGATGACCCTGAAATAATTCTGAAGTGGTAGGTCTATAGACATCAGGACTCGAGCAAAGAGCCAGACTCACACAGTAAACAGTCAATAAATGGTAGCCGTTGTTGTTACTGGGAGAATGGTGTGCAAATACATGTGTGAGAGCTTTCAAAACATCAAAGAACCATGCAAACCAAGTCAATGAATTTGTGCATGTAAATGTCCAAGTAGACTTTTGCCACCCCTTCCTGCCCTAGAGATTACCCTTAAGATGGGTGCCCTGGGCAGGAAAAGCTGTCCTTGACCCCAGGAAACCCCAAATCTCCTGACTCACTTGTTTATCAGTGGCTTCCCTCTACTTCTGAGAGAATATCATATGGGACATTCAGATATATGCCCAATGACTAAATGAGGCCAGGAGATGTGGACAGGCAGGGAGGAGCCATGGTTTTTCAATAACTACCTGAATTCTTGAGGACTTTAGGGGATGGGAGGATATTATACCTTGGCATGTGAGCCCTTGAATTTTTAGAGACTCCTAAAGTTAAAAATTCTAGACTATGATTTCCCCTTTCTGGAATCAAAAGACCAAACTTCAAATCTGCCCTTTGAAACTTAACAGTGTAATATTGGAAAATATCATGTACCTTAAAATGTGCATTGAAAGAGTAACTTATGAGGCTCAGAACCAGGACAGGGGTAGAAATGGGATGTAAATGCAGGTTTTTTTGACTCTAAATCCCCTGTTCACATGGATTTAGGATGGTGAGGGCATCCCTCTTTTAAAGGCACAAGGGAAGACGCCATGCAGTTTGACCCTGCCTTAGCTATCCAACTGTATTCCCTTCTAACAAAAAACTTTCTGATAACAAGAAGGCCATGAACTTGGGATTCAGAGCAAGTTATACCACATAAATGACTTACCTTCATCTGAGAAGAAGGAATCAGAGATGTCACTGAGCAGATTAAAAATTATGTCGAGAGACTTCCCTGGTGGTCCAGTGATTGAGAATCTGCCGACCAGTGCAGGGGATGTGGATATGACCCCTGGTCAAGCAAGTAAGATTCCATCGTGGGGCAACTAAGCCTTTGAGCCACAACTATGGAGTCTGCGTGCCTCCACTAGAAAGAAGCCCATGTACAGCAACAAAGATCCTGCATGCTGCAATGAAAGACCCAACACAGCCCGAAATAAATATTTTCAAAAATAAAATAAAAATTATGTTGAACAATGATTGAGCGTTAATATTACACAAGCTCAATGCTAAGCACTTTGGGGATGTTACTGGCTTTCATTCTTGCAGAAAGAGTATTATTACCCCCATTTTGCAGAATAGGAGACTGAGCCTGGCAAGTTAAGATTTAGCCCAGGGTCACACAGTTAGAAAATTAGGGTTAAATCCAAGCATTCTGATGCCAGAGTCTATGTAATGGCATGCCCTACTCCAGGGGATCTTCCTGACCCAGGGATCAAACCCAGATCTCCTGCATTGCAGGTGGATTCTTTACCACTGAGCCACCAGGGAAGCCCTTCCGGGTATATTGCTATTGCTAAGTCACTTCAGTCGTGTCCGACTCTGTGCGATCCCATAGACGGCAGCCCACCAGGCTCCCCTGTCCCTGGGATTCTCCAGGCAAGAACACTGGAGTGGGTTGCCACTTCCTTCTCCAATGCATGAAAGTGAAAGTGAAGTCACTCAGCTGTGCCTGACTCCTAGCGACCCCATGGACTGCAGCCTACCAGGCTCCTCCATCCATGGGATTTTCCAAGCAAGAGTACTGGAGTGGGGTGCCATTGCCTTCTCCGAGTATATAGTAGGTGCTTAATCAAGAGACACTAGTTCTCATCTTTCTGTAAAGTCAAACCCTATCCATAGTGTCTACACAAACTGCTCCTCTTCTCACGCCCAGACCTTTGTTTAGAAGGGTCTTCCTGCTTGAAGGGCTTCTCTTGCTTCTCTCCCCAACACAATAGCTGTCCTGTTTATCACACTTAGAGGGAAGATCCCCTTCCTTGTGAAGCCAACAGAAATTGTGAAGGGATGACTTGGTCCACCTTAAACTCCACACATTCTACCTGCAGTGCAAGTACAGTGTAAGTTTTTTTTTTTTTTTTTTGCCTGCCTATGTCTCTTTTCTTTTTCTTCTAAAAATAAAACAAATTTTACGTTGAGGGAAATTTCACATCCAAATTATCAATCCAAGTTCAGTTTCAGTTTAGTTGTTCAGTCGTGTCCGACTCTTTGCGACCCCATGGACGGCAGCACAACAGGCCTCCCTGTCCATCACCAACTCCCAGAGTTTACTCAAACTCATGTCCATTGAGTCGGTAATGCCATCCAACCATCTCATTCTCTGCAGTACCCTTCTCCTCTCGCCTTCAATTTTTCCCAGCATCAGGGTCTTTTCCAATGAGTCAGCTTCATATCAGGTGGCCAAAGTATTGGAGCTTCAGCTTCAGTATCAGTCCTTCCAATGAACACCCAGGACTGATCTCCCTTAGGATGGACTGGTTGGATCTCCTTGCAGTCCAAGGGACTCGCAAGAGTCTTCTCCAACACCACAGTTCAAAAGCATCAATTCTTCCATGCTCAGCTTTCTTTATAGTCCAACTATCACATCCATACATGACTACTGGAAAAACCATAGCTTTGACTAGATGGACCTTTGCTGGCAAAGTAATGTCTTTGCTTTTTAATATGCTGTCTAGGTTGGTCATAACTTTTCTTCCAAGAAGCAAGTGTCCTTTAATTTCATGGCTGCCATCGCCATCTGCAGTGATTTTGGAGCCCCAAAAAATAGTCTGTCACTGTTAACGAAGTCAGACCAGGTGATTTATCAGAAATAACTCCAACCCCAGGCTCCACATCACCCAACCTGGGTCACCTAGTATACCCCAGAATGTTTACTAAAACTGTATTGGGACACACACAACTTTCCTCTGGGATGTCCAGTCTGGTAGTGTGTCAACCCTGGAGAGGCTCATGCCCATCTTTCCCCTTACTGAGGAAAGGCTTGGTAAGAATTAAGAATAAAACAGAAGGAGACAGATATCTGATGGTATTGCTTAAACTCCTTGATCCAGCCATACCTGAATCACTTAAATGATCCTATACATCTTTTATTTTTTTTCCTAAAACCATTTCAAATTGGGTTTCTGTCACGTGCAACTAAATGACTCTTTTTTTTGTTGTTGTTCCAGGAAGACAAGATTCAGTTTAATGTGAGAAATCCTCGAACACAGAACAGTCTGAAAATGGATTGGGTTCCCCCCGTTCATCTGAATCCCTCTTCCCTCTACATCCCTGGAGATCTTCCATCAGGGGCCTCATGTTATTTGGATGAAGAGTTATGGCATGTATGTGAAAGGAATTCATGATAAGGATTTAATATTTCATTTGGAGACTTCTGAGAAAACTTTATTACTACAAGGCTGTGGGCTTGAAATCACAGCTGTAGTTAAAATGTGCTCAGTCACTCAGTTGTGTCCTCCTTTTTGCGACCCCATGGACTGTAGCTCACCAAGTTCCTCTGTCCATGGGATTTTTCAGGCAAGAATACTGGAGTGGGTTGCTATTTACTCCTCCAGGGGATCTTCTCAAACCAGGGATTGAACCCCTGTCTCCTGCTTCTCCCTACATTGGCAGGCAGATTGTTTACTACTGAGCCACTTAGGAAGCCCAGTCTATCCCAAAGCCAGAGGAAATATTCTGCAAACACCATGTGTTCTCTTAATGTTTCTTAGAGCAAGGAAGAAACTGTTGAACTTTCTGATCTCACATTACTTTACACTCAGCTCACTGGTGAATAAGTGCTTAGTTTTTTGATGAGCTTTGATATTAGGTTCAGTTTGTGTAGTCACCGTGTGGGGAGATGTTTTTTCTCATTGTTTCTGTTCTTCTTGTATTTTGCACTCTTTGCCAACCCTTGGTCTCTCAGACGTTAAAGTTCACATAACCGGAGAAAGATAAAGTGGTGTGTGTGTGTGTGTGTGTGTGAAGTCGCTCAGTCGTGTCCGACTCTTTGCGACCCCATGGACTGTAGCCCGCCAGGCTCCTCAGCCCATGGGATTCTCTATGCAAGAATACTGGAGTGGGTTGCCATTTCCTTCTCCACTAAGTGACTCTTAATGCGCACACATTCTTTAACATTTTAGCCTTATGGTTCATTTTTTTTGGTAATTTTTATTACCAAAAAATGTATACCATTACTTGTAAGAGAGTTAAGGGTTCTTGGTGCCTGATCACATTAATTAGAGTAACCTATTTAGCAGCCTTGGATTTTGATGCTTATAGCATCTATGGTGTATGGACAGAGATGAGGACATGAAGTCAAGTTCTAGAAGTTTACTGTGGGACCTTGGCAAAGTCCATTCACCTAGCTAAGTCTCAGTGCCCTCATATAAACTGGAGAAAATAATAATGTCTAGGACATTGGGTGTAAAAGTGAAGTGATAAGATGCATTTCTTGAGAAAGGCAAGCAGCTTCCCCTAACCCTATCTCTATCCACACAGGCATATGCGTCTACTATTCCAGGCAAGCAAACAAGTAGAAATTGATTTATCTAGACTGAGACATCAGCTCTGCTTGGAAACACAAGGGAAGCCTGTTGGGCTGGCTTATACCCCAGCAACAGGAAAAGCACCACCCGTCACCTACCACAGGGGCTCTTGTGTGAATTATATGAAGCTTGAGAAAATCATCTGCAAACTGCAAATCACTGCATTAACGTGTACCAGGAGACAAGTGTGAAAGTCGCTCAGTCGTGTCCAGCTCTTTGCGACCCCATGGACTATACAGTCCATGGACTTCTTCAGGCCAGGATACTGGAGTGGGTAGCCTTTCCTTCCTCCAGGGGATCTTCCCAACTCAGAGATTAAATTCAGGTCTTCTGCCTTGCAGGTGGATTCTTTACTAGCTGAGCTACCAGGGAAGCACTGCTGCTGCTGCTGCTGCTAAGTCGCTTCAGTCGTGTCCGACTCTGTGCAACCCCACAGATGGCAGCTCACCAGGCTCCGCCGTCCCTGGGATTCTCCAGGCAAGAACACTGGAGTGGGTTGCCATTTCCTTCTCCAATGCATGAAAGTGAAAAGTGAAAGTGAAGTCACTCAGTAAGTGTCCGACTCTTCGTGACCCCATGGACTACAGCCTACCAGGCTCCTCCGTCCATGGGATTTTACAGGCAAGAGTACTGGAGTGGGTTGCCGTTGCCTTCTCCAGGGAAGCACTAGACCCAGGTAACTAAGGAATACAAACTTTCTGGAAGTCAGCAAGGGGCTACGAATCCTTCTCAAAGTCCAAACAAATCCCTGAGATGATGCTTTCTTTTACGGGGCAAATAAAGTATGATACAATGCAAAAAAAAAAAAATCACAGAGTGCCTTCTAACTATTGGACATTACACTGAACTTTAATACATATCTCTAATCATCACAATTCATTCAAAAGACATGTATTGAGTCCTTGTTATATACCCCTTAACAAAGGGATTAAAGAGATGTTAAAAAAGAGAGATTAAAGAAACTGTCCCCAGAAACTTGGGTTTCCCAGGTGGTGCTAGTGGTAAAGAATCCACCTGCCAAGGCAGGATATGCAGAGACGCAGGTTTGATCCCTGGGATGGGAAGATCCCCTGGAGTAAGGAATGGGAACCCATGTCAGTATTCTTGCCTGGAAAATTCCATGGACAGAGGAACCTGGCAGGCTACAGTCCACAGAGCCACAAAGAGTCAGACATTGATTTGAGTGACTGAGCATACACATACATACCCAGAAACTCAGATCAGTGTTGGAAAAGAATGTGTGAACAGCCACACAAGGAGAGAGTCTTGTTTGGGGAACTGAATGAGACCCCCATGTAGTAAACAGTCAGTCCTAGTCTGTATTCCTGGGACCCACTAGTAGAACCAGTGGCTGATGGGAGTTAATGCACAAATACCCCAGCTCCCTCACCCGTTGAGTGGGATGGTCCTGAAGTTCAAGCTCAACATAGACCCCCAGAGTTCCCAGTGGAATTAAAACCCCACAGTGGTAACTTACCCATTATTGGATGTCCTCCCTGTCTTCTTGCCCTCCCCCACTTCCCTACCTCTGTCTCCTAGAATCATTTTCCAAATTCACTATTTGCACTTAAGCTATTGTCTCAGGTCAGCTTCTGGGATAACCCAAACCAAGACATCTTATGAGATGAGAATCACTGTGCCTGCTTTATAAGCCAGGGAATTGAGACTTAAGGTCATATGGGTGCCTCCCCAGTGCCCTCCCAGTTGGATACTGGTGTTCACACCAGGTTATGTAGCTACATGCACCTCAGGCAAACCAGTGGGAGGTCTTTCCTGAGATTCTCCACCATCCCAGTGTTGGCTACCACTGCTCATTTCTCTCCTGCTGATGAAACACCAGGTGGCATTAAGTGGTGAATAATTCAGTCACTCATCTTTATTAATATGTACTGAGGCCTACTGAGTGCCAAGTGCTGACCTATGCCATGCTATAAATATTAAATCAGGACAAGGGCATGATCCATTATTTCAGAGGCTTGGTTGTAGAGATGGAAGCAGATTCTTAACGCCAGATCATAGCTCTAGGAAGCAACTCAATGGAGTCTGAGAATGAGATTAAGAAAGAAAGAGGGCCACGGACTTTCATGGTGGTCCAGTGGCTAGGGCTCTGAGCTCCCAATGCAGGGGGCCCGGACTCAACCCCTGGTCAGGGAACTAGATCTCACATGCTGCAACTAAGAGTTTACATGCTGCAACTAAAGATACTGCATGCTGCAACGAAGGCTGACAATCCCAAGTGCCAAACTAAGACCTGATGTGCAGCCAAATAAATAAACTAATACAAAGATTTACTGATAAAGATTTACTGAGCATGGCCCCGCCCATCAGAACAAGACCCAGTTCCCCCCTAAGTCAGTCTCTCCCATCAGGAAGCTTCCAAACAAATACTAAAAAAATAAAAGAAAGAAAGAAAGAGGGCCAAAAGGCCAGAAGGTGTCTTCCCTAGCTCTGGCAGGTGGTGTCACTACCCTTGTCCATCACCCTGTTTTACTTCTATTACTTCTAATACTAAGCTGCCTGGAGCAGTGGAAGTGCTCAAGAAACATTGGATGGTACCTGTTTTACACTGTTTGGGCTGCTGTCACAAAATATCACAGACTGGGTGACTTATAAAAAACCAGAAAGTTATTTCTCACAGTTCTGGAGGCTGGAAGTCCAAGTTCAGGGTGCCAGCATGGTCAGGTTAGAACCTTCTCTTGGATGCAGACTTCTCATTGTGTACCCATATGGTAGAAGAATGAGGTGGTTATTCTAGACTTATTTTACAAGAACACTAATCTTATTCCTGAAGGTTCTACCCTCATGACCTAATCCCCTTTTATTACCATCACTTTGAGAGTTACAATTTCAACTTATAAACTCCAGGGGGTGTACAAACATCCAGACCTTAACACTACCATCATCATTATCATCCCCATCATCATCCTCACCACCAGCACCATCACCACCACCATCACCATCACCATCCTCATCACCACCATCACCATCACCACCACCATCACCACCATCACCATCACCACCACCATCACCATCACGACCACCACCACCACCATCACCACCATCACCATCACCATCACCACCATCACCATCACCACCACCATCACCATCACCACCATCACCATCAACACCACCATCACCATCACCACCACCATCACCATCACCACCATCCTCACCACCATCACCACCATCACCACCATCATCACCACCATCACCACCACCACCATCACCATCCTCATCACCATCACCACCATCATCATTAACACCATCATCACCACCATCACCATCATCACCACCATCACCACCATCATCATTACCACCATCACCATCATCACCATCACCACCACCATCACCATCCTCATCACCATCACCATCACCATCCTCATCACCATCACCACCATCATCACCACCACCATCACCATCACCACCATCACCATCACCACCACCATCACCATCACCACCACCATCACCATCACCACCATCCTCACCACCATCACCACCATCATCACCACCATCACCACCACCACCATCACCATCCTCATCACCATCACCACCATCACCATCATCACCATCATCACCATCATCACCACCATCACCACCATCATCACCACCACCATCACCATCACCACCATCATCACCACCACCACCATCACCACCACCACCACCACCATCACCACCACCACCATCACCATCATCACCACCACCACCACCATCACCACCATCCTCACCACCACCACCACCATCACCATCCTCATCACCATCACCACCATCATCATTAACACCATCATCACCATCATCACCACCATCACCACCATCACCACCACCATCGCCACCATCACCACCATCACCATCACCACCACCATCACCATCACCACCATCACCATCCTCATCACCATCACCACCATCATCACCACCACCATCACATCACCACCATCACCATCACCACCACCATCACCACCATCATCACCACCACCATCACCATCACCACCATCATCACCACCACCATCACCATCACCACCACCACCATCACCATCACCACCACCATCACCATCATCACCACCATCATCACCACCACCATCACCATCACCACCACCACCATCACCACCATCACCATCACCACCACCATCATCACCACCACCACCATCACCATCCTCATCACCATCACCACCATCATCATTAACACCATCATCACCATCATCACCATCATCACCACCATCACCACCATCACCACCATCACCATCACCACCACCATCACCATCATCACCACCACCACCACCATCACCATCACCACCATCATCATTAACACCATCATCATCATCACCATCATCACCACCATCATCACCATCATCACCATCATCATCATCACCATCATCACCATCATGGCCATCATCATAATTACTATCATTATTATTTAACAATTCCTACTATGAAGTAGCTTCTGTAAAATGGGTAAAAAACAGGGATGTGTTATCATATTTAAACCCCAAAACTGATCCTTTCAAGATGCAAATCAGACCCCCTATTCCTAGGCCCTCATATTAGCTAAATTATTTTATTGATTTCCCAGTTTCCTTATGATGTGAATCAAAATTTCTGACTTGCTGTTTCAGGCTTCTCCCACTCTCTCTGTGTCAGCCACTCTGGTTCTCTTTAAGTTCCTGGAAACCCCCTTGCTTCCTCCCACCTCAAGGTCCCCACACCTGCTGCTGCTGTGTGTGCAAGGCTCTCTCCCTTTCTGGCTCTTAGTCCCTGAGTTCTCTGTCTGAGCTGTGCTCAAGCTCTCGAAGCTTTTATCTCCCTAGCTGACTACTGCCCTGCCTGGACTCTCAGAATACATACTCATTTCTTCACTGCACCTTTCCTACAGCTGATTTTCTTGATTTGTTGATACTTTAATATCTATTTCCCTCCCTGAATCCTCAACTCCATGAGGGTAGAAAATACAAATGTCTCCTCTTGTTAAACATTTTAAGCACCTTGTTGGGTACCCCATCTTTTCTTTAGAACCCCAGCAGCACTGCACTATTTAGGCCTTAATATGTACTGAATGAATGAGGCAAAGTTTACTATCCATACGATTTTTTATTTTTTGGCCATGCCGCACAGCATGTGGACTCTTAGTTCCCTGACAAGGGATTGAACCCGTGCCCCCTGCAGTGGAAGCATGGAGTCTTAACCACTGGACTCCCAGGGAAGTCCCCCACTATCCATACTTTTAAAATGAAGGAGTTTAGAAAGGTTAAGTAACTTGCCCAAATCGCACAGCTGATAAATGTTAGAGCCAGGATTTTTACTCAAGCAGTGTAAAGCATTAAGGTCTTCAGGCAACCCTCACACAAAAAAGCATTGCCTGCCTCAGGCCTATACTGTCCCCTTTTCTTGATAAACCGGAGACCACAGGAAGTACTTTTCTCAGACTTGTCTTAAACATCTGTTTCTTATATAGCCCCAAACCACAGGATGTGGGGATCTATTTGCCCTGGGCTTACTTACCTTGGGTCATCTTTTCTGTGAACTAAGAATAGGGAATGATGGAACTCCCCTGCTGGCCCAGTGATTAAGAATCAGACCATGCAATGCAGGGGATGTGGGTTCAATTTCAGGTCAGGGAACTAAGATCCCACAAGTCATGGACAAACTAAGCCTGCATGCCAAAATGAGAGAGACCATGGGGCACACTGAAGATCCTGCATGCCGCAACCACGGCCAGACGCAGCCAAATAACTAAATAAATACTAAAAAAAAAAAAAAAAAAAAAATTGGTGAACTAAGCTCTCAAATGCACTTCTCTAGATAGTAGACTCTCTGTTCTGGAAACTGACAACAATGACCTAATCTTATTAGAACTGCATTTCCTGCTTTTCAGTCCCCATCCTTGTGAACACATCACATCTCTCATAACTGTTGGGGGTCTAGCACAGTGTGAATTTTAGACTTTCTCCCCTGCTGTAGTGGAAATGAAGGTTTTTCTTTCCCCACCTGTTTGTCTGGTGAGTTCACTCTAGGACAGTGATTCTCAAGATGTGACGCTGGACTAGACCCATCTACATTCCCCAGAAACTTGTTGGAAATGTGAGTTCTTGGGCCCCATTCTACCTACTGCACCAGAGACTTTGCAGGAGGGGCGGGCAATCTGTGTCTTCACAAGCCCTCTGGGTGATTCTGGTGGAGGCTAAAATTTGAGAACCATTGACTGGCAGACAGTTTAAACCCCGTCCCATCTTCCCTCCGGAGAAGGCAATGGCAACCCACTCCAGTACTCTTGCCTGGAAAATCCCATGGACGGAGGAGCCTGGTAGGCTGCAGTCCATGGGGTCGCACAGAGTCGGACACAACTGAAGCAACTTAGCAGCAGAGAGAGTGTGGAGAAAAGGGGACTCTTCTACACTGTCGATGAGAGTATAAATTGGTGCAGCCACTATAGAAAATAGTAGGGAGGTTCCTTAAAAAACTAAAAATAGAACTACCATGTGATCCAGCAATCCCACTCCTGGACATATATCTGGAAAAAAACGAAAACCCTAATTCCAAAAGATATATGCAACTCAGTATTCACTGCAGCACTATTTACAGTAGCCAAGACAGGGAACCAACCTAAGTGTCCATCAACAGATGAATGGATAAAGAAAACGCAGTACACATATACAACGGAATATTAGCCATGAAAAACAAAGAAAAATGCCATTGGCAGCAACATAGATGGACCTAGAATTATCATCGTAAGTGAAGTGAGGCAGAAAAGACAAATATCATATGATATCACTTATCTCTAAAAAATAGTACAAATGAATTATTTACAAAACAGAAACAGACCTAGAAAATAAACCTGTGGTTACCAAAGGGGAGCATGGGAGGAGGGATAAATTAGGGGTTTGGGATGAGCAAATACACACCACTATATATAGACTAGATAAACAGCAAGGATGTACTGCATAGCACAGGGAGCTATATTCAATATCTTGTAATAAAATATAATGGAAAAGAATAGAAAAAGGAATATATATATATATATATATATATATATATTCTGTAAGATGTTATGTGTGTGTTTGTGTGCTCAGTCATGTCTGACTCTTTGTGACCCCATGGATGGCAGCCGGCCAGGCTCCTCAGTCCGTGGAATTTTCCAAGCAAGAATACTGGAACGAGTTGCCATTTCCTACTCCAAGGGAACATCCCAACCCAGGGATTGAACCTGAGTCTCGTATGTCCCCTCCATGGCAGGTGTATTCTTTACCCCTGAGCCATCAGGAAAGCTAAAAATATTATGGGAACATCTGAACAAACTTGTTGGCCAACAGATATTTTTATATATATATATATATGGCTTCCCTGGTAGCTCAGCGGGTAAAGAATCTGCCTGCAGTGCAGGAGACCCTGGTTTGATTTCTGGGTTGGAAAGATCCCCCTGGAGAAGGGATAGGCTACCCATTCCGGTATTCATGGGCTCCCCTGGTGGTTCAGATGGTAAAGAATCCACCTGCAATGCAGGAGACCTGGGTTTGATCCCCGAGTTGGGAAGATCCCCTGAAGGAAGGCATGGCAACCACTCCAGTATTTCTGCCTGGAGAATCCCCATGGATAGAGGAGCCTGGAGGGCTATAGTCCATGGGGTTGCAGAGTCGGACGTGACTGTATCTACAAGGCAGCTCACAGGATATGGCTCAAAATATTACCTAGAGCCCTTGAGAGGAACTAAAGGTCCGTGACTTTGCTTACTATTACTGCTTTGTCCTGTCAGACTGCTTTTGTTTCTGCATTTTCTCACTTTTCTGATTAAACTTATTCTTTGGCTAAAGTTTTTCCACAGACCAAAGGCAGGCAGAGGACATGGAGGGGGGAGGACCACAGGGTCCTGCTCCATTGCAGCACCATTACCTCCCTCCACTGGAATGGAAGCTCCATTCCAGGGTTTTTACCCATTTCCTTCATCCTTGTTTCCACACGGCCTAGAATAGCGCCACCTCAGTTCAGTTCAGTTCAGTCGCTCAGTCCTGTCCGACTCTTTGCGACCCCATGAATTGCAGCACGCCAGGCCTCCCTGTCTGTCACCAACTCCCGGAGTTCACTCAGACTCACGTCCATCGAGTCAGTGATGCCATGCAGCCATCTCATCCTCTGTCGTCCCCTTCTCCTCCTGCACCCAATCCCTCCCAGCATCAGAGTCTTTTCCAATGAGTCAACTCTTCGCATGAGGTGGCCAAAGTACTGGAGTTTCAGCTTTAGCATCATTCCTTCCAAAGAAATCCCAGGGCTGATCTCCTTCAGAATGGACTGGTTGGATCTCTGTGCAGTCCAAGGGACTCTCAAGAGTCTTCTCCAACACCACAGTTCAAAAGTTCCACCTACCTGGTGTTCAATAAATGTGTGTGTGTGCTCAGTTGCTCAGTTGTGTCCAACACTTTGTGGCTCCATGGGCCACAGCCCGCCAGGCTCCTCTGTCCATGGAATTTTCCAGGCAAGAATACCGGAGTGGGTTACCATTTCCTTCTCCAAGGGATCTTCCCAACCCAGGGATGGATCCCACGTCTCCTGCACCTCCTGCATTGGCAGGTGGATTCTTTAGCACTGTGCCACCTGGGAAGGCCATTCAATAAATAATTGCTGAATAGACAAGCGATCATTGCAGAGTAAGGCTAGGACTTCCAGCAATGGACACAGGTTTTGAAACAGAGAAGTTTTATTTTAAAAAGACCTGTGGCTGGGGAGGCTTTTGGCCCCAGGAAGTAAAGCCAGGCACCTGTTTATGACAAGGGAGCAGAGGGCAAGGCAACAGAGGGTCAGGATGATCCTACACGTGACCAGATATTCCTCCAACCTGAGGCTTCTTAGCAATCATGACCCGATCTCCTGCTTGGGGCTTCTGGAAGGCACAGGGATGGCTATTTGTCCAAGAACATTAAGAAGTCGGGAAGTGAAGATCAGGGAACATGGTGAAGATGGAACGGTTCGTTCATCTCACGCTAACATCCTCCTGCAGTCATAGCTGGGTCCTAGGCCAAGTGAGATGCTTTTTACTTTCCTGAAGGTGGAGGGTGTAGGCACAAACAAGGGCCGTGGGGTACGTGGATAGAAATCCCATCATATGTGTACATATGTGTATGGATAAACACATGCATGCTGGCATGCATTCGTGAAATATCTCCTACATTCCCCATGGAACATAACTGCAGCTGTTGATAAGATTTCAAGGTACCAGAGGCCAGTTTTTGAGCACTAATTACAGGTCACAACCATGGAGAGCATGTTCCATTTATTACCTATGTGATAGGAATTAGGGTCATATCCCCATTTTGTCTGTAAGGAATTGAGGCTCTCAGATCGGGTAGTTCTCATAAGGGGAATCAAGCTTTGAGGCTGCACTACCTACCTTCAGGGCCTACACCCTCAGAACAGCTTCCCTGTGGAGGCTTGGCCCCTCCATTTCAGTCTTTCTTGAATGATAGGGCATGGTTACCTATAGGATGAGGTGGCAGAGGAAACCGTAGACCCAGTCCTATCTACGCAGCAACTCTAAATAGACCACAGGTGAAAGCTCTCTGCTCCCTGGGCATTTACGACCTACCTGAGTGGGCCTGGGACCCTGTCATAGAAACCAACTTCTCTGTCCTGTAATAATTACTCTGAATAATCACCACCAGAGTGCCACCCACCCTGAATTCTCCACTTAGAGAGTGGCAAATTACAACCTCTAAGCCATTTCTTGTTTATGCAGAATTAAGTTTTATTGGAAACACACCCACATCTATTCATTGATGGGTGCTCTATAGCTGCTTGAAGGCTGTGACTACAGAGATGAGTAATTGCTACTAAGACTGTTTGGCCAGCGTAGCCTCAAGTATTTATCATTATGCCCTTTAGGGATAGTTTACCAAGCCCTACGCTACTGCGTAATTTCCAAGGCTGGCGGAAGAGAAGAATGAGCCAATATTTTTGAGCACTTACTATTTATTTAGCCTTTAAAAATTCCTAAGAGAGTTTTTATTTCTTTTACTTAAAGTAAAAGTAACATTGCTATTCAGATAAAGCTCAATGTTGAAAATTCAAATTTAAAAAATCTGAGATTATATCTATATCTATCTATATGTGTGTATTTATATAAAATTACTACCATCTGAATTTTCACAATGCAGAGTTAAATATCACTAACATTTGTTGAACAGCATTCCAGGCACACAGAGACATTGTATTTGTGTGTATGTATGTGTAAATTTATTAGGCTTCCCTAGTAGCTCAGATCAGAGAAGGCGATGGCACCCCACTCCAGTACTCTTGCCTGGAAAATCCCATGGATAGAGGAGCCTGGTAGGCTGCAGTCCATGGGGTTGTGAAGAGTTGGACACGACTGAGCGACTTCACTTTCACTTTTCACTTTCATGCATTGGAGAAGGAAATGGCAACCCACTCCAGTGTTCTTGCCTGGAGAATCCCAGGGACAGGGGAACCTGGTGGGCTGCTGTCTATGGGGTCGCACAGAGTCGGACACGACTGAAGCAACTTAGCAGCAGTAGCTCAGATGGTAAAGAATACACCTGCAATGCAGGAGACCCAGGGTTTGATCCCTGGGTCGGGAAGACCCCCTGGAGAAGGAAATGGCAACCCACTCCAGTACTCTTGCCTGGAGAATTCCATGGACGGAGGAGCCTGGTGGGCTACAGTCCATGGGATCGCAAGGAGTTGGACACGACTGCATGACTAACTTTCACTTTCTATGTGTAGATTTATATGTGTGTGTGTATTTAGACAAATAAGATCATGCTACACATGAGCTTTTGTAACCTGCTTTTCACATTTAATAATGTATTACAAAACTCTATGTGAATAAGAAATCAAATCAGTCAATCCTAAAGGAAAACAACACTGAATATTCATTGGAGGGACTGATGCTGAAGCTGAAGTTCTAATACTTTGGCACCTGATACGAAGAGCTGATTCACTGGAAAAGGTTCTGATGCTGGGCAAGACTGAAGACAAAAGAAGAAGCAGGCAGCAGAAGAGGAGATGGTGAGATAGCATCACCAACTCAGTGGACACGAATTTGAGCAAACTCCTGGAGATAGTGAAGGGCAGGGTAGCCTGGCCTGTGGCAGTCCATGAGGTTGCAAAGAGTCAAGCACGACTTAGCAACTAAACAATAAGACTAAACAATAACGACAACATATGGGAATGGATATAGATACAAATACAGTAAATAAAAGCAGAAGAAAGCAATTACTAAAACAAAGAACATTTTAACAAACTAGAAAAGAGAAGAATGATAGTGTTGGTAATCTCATATATTCATTTAACAAGTATTTACTGAGTGCCTACTATGTGCCAGACTGAGATTACGACACAGAGAAATACATCTGCACTTCAGCCCAATTACTTTATAGTCCAATGTGGGATACACATGCTTATTCTAATAACCCCGTATTAAATCAGCTATATGATGAAAATGTATCATGTACTATGTATGATTAACAGTCTAACTGGAGAAGAGATTAGAGCTCAGGGTTGAAGTATGAGTAGGCATACTGAGCTTGTTTTTTGATGTGTTTTTCTTTTGAATTTTAATGTTTTGATAAACTGGGGCCTTGCTGGCACTAGAAAGGATTGCTCCACCCAGGGTAACAGATTCCTAGAATTAGCAAACAATTCAGCCTAAAGCTTGCCTTTCATATGCAAACCAAGCAATCTGAAGCTCAATTCCTCCTTTCTGGGCTCTCACCTGTCAGGCCTCTGTTCCTCTGCTCTAACCACTCTAAGGCCAGGTACCAGGTGACCAGGGACAATCGCTAGCCACAGAGAATGTGGAAACTTCAAACTAGCCTATCCTAAACCTGCTTAGCCTGCTTCCCATACCTTGCTTGTTCCTTCCTAGTGAAGAGAAAGTCGCTCAGTCGTGTCTGATTCTTTGCGACCCCCTGGACTATACAGTCCGTGGAATTCTCCAGGCCAGAATACTGTGGCGGGTAGCCTTCCCTTCTCCAAGGGACCTTCCCAACCCAGGGATTGAACCCAGGTCTCCTGCATTGCAGGCGGATTCCTTACCAGCTGAGCCACTAGGGAAGCCCAAGAATACTGGAGTGGGTAGCCTATCCCTTCTCTAGCGGATCTTCCCCACCCAGGAATGAAACGGGGTCTTCTGCATTGCAGGCAGATTCTTTACCAACTGAGCTATCAGGGAAGCCCATGCCTTCCTAAGGAAACCCCAAAAAATGTTGTTTTTCTTTCCACTTTTACAGTCTTTAATGAATTTGTTACAATATTGCTTCTATTTATGTGTTTGGGCTTTTTGGCATCAAGGCATGTAGTATCTTAGCTTCAAACCAGGGATCAAAGTCACGCTCCCTGCATTGGAAGGCAGGGAGATGGTCACCTTGCTGGGCATATCGAGAGTAGAGCAGTGGCTGGCTTCTTGGTACTCACTGTGTAATATACTGCAATAAATGATGTGGTCAGGAAGTAACCAGGGGTTCCCAGAGCAAGAAGAGGGGAACTTGATCCAGAAGCAGAAGGAGAAAGAGGATCAAAGAACATCTCACAGACAAAAAGACATCAGGTCCACAGGTCTTCAGGTCCTAGCTCATCTCATTCAGGACTTCTCCCCCGCCCCGTCTGAGCCATGCTGTGCTTCTTTCTGCCTTTCTCTGTATTTTCTGTTCCTAATCCTGAGGAAGTGAGTCAATAGAAGAATAAGAGGAAGAAGAAAGAGGAGGAGAAGGAAGAGGCTGAGACTTGTCCATGTTAGTATAAATTTTGGCACAACATTCACAAAGAAGACAATGATTTTCATTCTCATTTTCAGTTGAAGACTTGAGGTCTGACTTACTCAGGATCACCTGCATGAGCAACAAAAGAGATGATCTATGAACTATCTATCTCCATCTTCATCTCCATCTGTGTATCTATATCTATGTTATTGTTGTTGAGGCCCTAAGTCATGTCCAACTCTTGGCAACCTTGACCCCATGGACTGTAGCCCGCCAGGCTTCTCTGTCCATGGGACTTCCTAGGCAAGAATACTGGAGTGGGTTGCCATTTCCTTCTCCAGGAGATCTTCCTGACCCAGGGATCTGTGTCTCCAGCATTGGCAGGTGAATTCTTTCCCTCTAAGCCACCAGGGAACCCCATTTATATCTATGTGTGTGTGTGTGTTAAGTCACTTCAGTCATGTCTGACTCTTTGCGACCATATGGACTGAATTCTGCCAGGCTCCTCTGTCCATGGGGTTCTCCAGGAAAGAAGAGTGGAGTGGGTTGCCATACCCTCCTCCAGACGGGATCTTCCTGACCCAGGAATTGAACCTGCGTTTCTTACATCTCCTGCATTGACAGGTGGGTTCTATACCACTAGCACCACCTGTGTCTATATTGAAACAGGATAGCCAATTGGTGTCAGTTACAGTTCAAGTCCAAAGGCAGAAGAAGACCAGTGTTTCAGCTAGAGGACTGTCAGGTAGAGAGCAGATTCTCTTTCTTGCTCAGCTTTCTGTTCAATTCTTTCCTTCTGTGGGTTGGTTAAAGCTCATCCATTTTGGAGAAGGCAATCTTCCTTCCTGAGTCTACCAATACAAAAGCTAACCTCACTTGGACACACCCTCACAGACACAGCTAGAATAATGGTTAACCAAATATCTGGGCATCCCAGCACCTGATCAAGCTGACATATAAAATGAACCATCTCAGAGGTTGAACTATGGACCCAGGCCAAATCCAGTACCCATCAGATTTTGTAATAAAGTTTTATTGTAACACAGCTGTGCACATTGGATATATTTTATGACCGTTTTTGCACTTATAATGGTGGAGTTGAATAGTTCCAACAGAGACTACATGGCCTGAAGAGACTTAAATATTTACTATTGGGCCCTTTATAGATAAAGTTGCAGACCCTTGCCAGAAAGTGCCTCTGTTCTCTCTTCTAACGGTTGGAATTTCTGAAACTGGGAAAACCAACTGCCATTGTCCCAGGTTATTGTATATTACACGGCAGTCTCCTTCCCTATCTTTAACTCAAAGCCAGTTTGGGCTGAAACAGTACTAGCTACACCCTCCAAGCTAGAGTGCCTATTGTAGGTCAGATATTTTAAGGGCAGCCTCACTCTTCTCCACCACATTCTTGCCCTTTTCCCTCCCCTTTTCATTTTACATCAGAATATAGCCAATTCACCAACTCAATTCAGTTCACTGGGGTATAGCATCACTTAGTCAATGGACGTGAGCTTGAGCAAGCTCCAGGAGATGGTGATGGACTGGGAAGCCTGGTGTGCTGCAGTCCATGGGGTGGCAGAGAGTCAGACGCGACTGAACAACTGAACAACAAAATAGCCAATTCACAATGTTGGCAGTTTCAGATGCAGAGCTGAGTGACTCAGCCATACATATACATGTATCCATTCTCCCCCAAACTCCTCTCCCATCCAGCTGCCACATAACATTCAGCAGAGTTCTCTGTGCTACACAGTAGGTCCTTGTTGGCTATCCATTTTAAATATAGCACTGTGTACAAGTCCATCTCACACTCCCTAACTATCCTTTCCCCTCATCCATAAGTTGAAGGGAACCATACATTCATTCTCTAAGTCTGCAAGTCCCCTTCTGTTTTGCAAATAAGTTCATCTGTACCATTTCTTTTTAGATTCCACATATAAGGGATATCATAAGATATTTTTCTTTCTCTTTCTGAATTACCTCATTCAGTATGACAACCTCTAGTTCCATGCATGTTGCTGCAAATGGCATTATTTCATTCTTTTAATGACTGAGTAATATTCCATTGTATATAGTAACTGTATGTTCTTTATCCATCCCTCTGTTGATGGACCTTTAGGTTGCTTCCATGTCTTGGCTATTGGAAATAGTGCTTCAGTGAACATTGGGGTGCATGTATCCTTTCGGATTACATTTTTCTCTGGATATATGTCCAGGAGTGAGACTGCACGATCATATGGTAGCTCTAGTTTTAGTTTTTCTTTCTTTCTTTTTTTAAGTTTTTTAAGGAACGGCCATACTGTTCTTCATAGTAGCTGTACCAATTTACATTCCCACCAACAATGTAGGCATGTTCCCTTCTCTCCATACCGTCTCCAGCATTTACTGTTCATGGATTTTTTTAATGATAGCCATTTTGAATGGTGTGAGGTGATATCTCACTGTAGTTTTGAATTGCCTTTCTCTAATAATTAGCAATGTTGAACATTAGACTGTCAACAACTGTAACATCAGCTACTGCTTTAATTGAAAAATAAACAATACCCTTTCTCTTTCCTTCTATAGGCCAAGTATAGGACTGAGGATTTCAATTCCAAAGAAGCCAGCAACTTGCTGTGATGGTAACAGGGTAATATTGGGGAATGGGTTTCTCAAATTCATTCAAGGGAAATTCAGACAACTTGAACGTGATTCTATAGGGGGAACTATTGACATGTACACCCCGTTATATTTAAAACATATAACCAACAAAAATCTCCTTGAGCACAAGGAACTCTGCTCAACATTCTGTAAAAACCTAAATGAGAAAAGAATTTGGAAAATCATATATATATATATATAAAACTGAATCACTTTGCTGTACAAGTGAAACTAACATAACTTTATCAACTGTGCTCCAGTATTTGGCAAAACTAATACAATTATGTAAAGTTTAAAAATAGAATAAAATTAAAAAAAATAAAATAAAAATTAAAAAAAAAATAAAGTGAAGAACAATTAAACAGGTAAAGAAGTAAATAAAAACAAAAATACTTTGGGTTGGAGAATATAATGCTGAACGTATAAAGATCTCTTAAGGTCCCAAGGCTCTTTTAGTATTATTTATTGTCTCAGAATTTAGAGGAAACCAGTTGGGCTATGTTCAAAGGATTAATATACAGAAGGTGATGAGAATTGAAAGGTGAAAACAGGCACAGTGTGTTCAGAGAACTAAAAGGATTTCAGTGTACTGAAACACCCCGCAAGCAGTGGAGAGCAGTGACAAGCTATTTGCATTTACACAGGGCAAGAGAAACAAAAGCATTAAATATCTGTGATGTATCAAGGATGTCCAGGCAAATTAGATCATCTTAGTCATGCTCCAACAAGAATGTAAAATGAGAATTAGCCCTTATTTTAAAAATGATGACTCTGATAATATATTACAAAATTGTATTAGTATAATAAGAATATTAATTATATGTGCTAAACTCTTAGTCTGTGCCAGACAACAGGCAAAGTTATTTACAAATATTTTCTCATTCAGTTGGCCCATAAGGGAGCCAATTCACTAGGACAGGGGTCAGAAAACTGTAACCCATGGCACAAATCCCACCTATGAGCTAAAGATGGTTTTTACATTATTATGTAATTTTATTTAAAAAAGGAGATTTCATGAAATGTGAAAATTATATGAAATTCAAATCTTAGTGTCCATAAATAAAATTGATTGGAACACAGTCACGTTCATTCATTTCCATGTGGTCTATGGCTGTTTCAGCACCACAGTGACAGAGCTGGATTGTAACAGAGACAATATGGCCCACAAAAGCCAAAAATGTTTACTGTCTCCAGTCTTTTAGAGAAAAAGTTTGCTGACTCGGGCTCTAGGAGATGGGCAGGCATTCTTCCTAGACCCATTTTACTGGTGGTAGAGTTTCAGAGAATTCTCTCTCTGGCTAGCTTTACACAGCCAGGATACAGGAGAGCCAGGGCTAAAAGCTAGTCCTCTGATTTCAGACACTGCGTGTGTAAATGAGACTCCACACTGCCTCCAACCAGCCGCTCCTTCCCAAATCTGGATTTACAGGAAACCCCAAAACTTCCCTGGAGTTTCAGAGATCAGGTAAGTCAATAGATAAACTGACACTCCTGCATAAATAAAAGTAGAATATACAAATAGACAACTCACACATGATCAATAATGGTTAGACGAAAAATATATATAAGCCACTTGTAATAAAATAAAAGTGCCATTAAAGACAGACATCATGTTTAAAATCATAAAGTTGAGATACAGGAAATATTTGTAAAATGCATTGCTGTTGAGGGTATAGTTTTCAAGATCCTCATTTACATATTTGGTGGAAATATAAACTGGGACAAAGTTTCTGGAAATTAACCTGGCAGCATTATTCAAACTTCCCTCATGCCCTGATAAAACTGGAGAGTTTCCTTTATTTAGTTGCTTTTATTTAGTAACTCCACCTCCAATCCATCTTAGGGACTTTCCTGGTAGTCCAAGGGTTAAGACTTCACTTTCCAGTGTAGGGGTGAGGGTTTGATCCCTGGTCGGGAAGCCAAAGTCTCACATGCCTCCTGGCCAGTAAACCAAAACATAAACCAGAAGCAATGTTGTAATGAACTCAATCAAGACTTAAAAAAAAAAGAGTCCATCAGATAAATCCTATGAGATGCAAAGGAAGGGCATTGTTCACATGTATCATGGTACACTGTTCATAAAATTGGCAGAGGGGATAGAAGTCTATCAATAGGTAAGTAAATTTACTGGCATATCACATTATTTAGCCATACTAGCCATTTTTTAAAAATCATGTTTTTGAAGAATACTTTATATATGGATTTTATTCTGAGTGAGATCAGAAGCCACAGAGAGATTTGACAGAGAAGGAACCTGCTTGGACTTAATATTTAATGATCTCTCCACCACATAAAGAATAACTCAGAGGAAGGGTCAGATGACCGACAAGAAGGCTACTGCAGGGAACCCCTGGCTATTCAGTGGTTAAGACTACACACTTCCGCTCCAGGGGGCATGGATTCGAGCCCTGGTCAGGGAACTAAGCTCCCTCATGCTGTGTGGCACTGCCAAAAAAAGAAAGAAAAAAAGGATACTGCAATACTCTAGATGAGAAATGATGCTGCTTTAGGCCAGTGTGTTTATGGTAAAAAGAAGAATTCATCGAGATATTTTTCAAAAACAGAGATGACAAGACTTGCTGACTTGTTACTGCATGTAACTGGTGAGAGCAGAAGTCAAGGATGATTCTAGGGTTTTTGACCTGAGCAACAGGACAAATAGAGTACCTATTTACCAAGATGGGGAAGCCGGCATCGGAGGAGGTTTGGGACGAGATAAATAAATAAGAGTTTGGTTTGGATAGATAAATCTCCAAATATTAATAATCATTATGGCAAGTAAATGTGATTCTGTAATTTTTTCTAAGATTTTTTTATGTGGATCATTTTTAAAGTCTTCATTGAATTTGTTACACCACTGTTTCTGTTACATGCTTTGGTCTTTTGGCCGCGAGGCATGGGGGATCATGGCTCCCCAACTGGGGATCAAACCCACACCAATGCATTGGAAGGCAAAGGCCCAACCACTGGGCCACCAGGGAAGTCTCGCTTTTGTGATTTTGAATGTCAGTGATCTATGACAAGTTATTAAAGGACCGGAATTATACCATATTTTAATGACATTTTTCTAATTGTACTTATTGTTAAAATTATAAAATAATGCATTCATTAGAGAAAATGTGTAAAAATATATACACAAAGAAAATTAAAATTGCTTATAATTCTCCCTCTCACAGATAACCACTGTTCTCTGTTGACTTTAGATCACAGATTTCATGCTATACTCTTGAAGCATGGTCCTCAGTCACTATCAAAGGGGAGTTTCTTAGCTATCCTGAGCTATAAAGCAACTTCCTTTGGTAGCTTCTCCAACAGGATATGTTTCCATCTCCAAAATCAGATGAAAGGACCCCTCTGGAGGAACTTACATCGTTTAGTTTCTGAGCTTCAATTTCAACAGAATGTTCATATTATAACAGAGGCCTTCCTGAGATGCTGTGCTGCAGAGTGGCTCAGTAGCTCAGTGCCCCCGTGTCCTGTAATGCTATCGGAGACATCGCAAGGGGGAGTTAAAAACAGCTTCAGAGGGAGACCACAGAGGGCCAGCTTACGTCTCCCAAAATCCAATGTCAGAAAAAACAACGAATGAGTTGATGACTGCCAAAAAGGTATTAAACACAGCTCAGACACATGTAAAAGTAAATTCTTGAAAAGGAAGATCGGCAGATTATGGAGAAATATGGAGAATATATAAAACTTAAACTCCTCCCATCAGGTCATAAGTATACGTAAGAACCTTCTGTGGTCAGACCTGAACAAGAAGCTGAAGTAAGTCTTGCCTGCTCACTGTCGTGAGAAAGCTGTCTTGTACGTCTAATCCTCAGGCAGACATAAAGTCTCCTCCTTTTTTCTGATAGTTTTCTGATAGTTTGTTTGCAGAGAGGGAAGGGCCATTTCTTAAGTTCTTAGGCACTGGCATTACAGTAGAGGCACTTGAGCTACAAGATTAAATAGCCTGAGGTTTTGCTCTGTAAGTCATTAACCTTTCAAGTCTCAGTTTTCTTATCTGTAAAACAGATTTAATAAAAACCTACAACACTGTTGCATTCTTAAAAAGTACTCCATAAGGGTAGCCATTTGTGTATGTGTGTGTGATTGTCAAAGTATTCAAGGTTAGAGAAATCATCCCAATGTCAGATGAGGAAAATGAGATGCAGAAAGTTCAATGGCAAGCCCGAGGTCACAGAACTAAGCTTGAGGTTCAGACTCAATGAGCCCCGAGTCCTTGGGATTATTTCCCAGTAGCCAAGCAGGACTCAGATTAGGAGGAAGAAAATGGTGCTCTCCTTATGGAGAAGGGCCTTACAGAAGAAACAGTTGGTTTTCTTGTGCTGGATTTTCTTCTATTGGACTCTCATAACCAAGAAAGATTATCTCTTTTCTGAACTTTAATAGGTAACTTCAGAGCCTCTGGTCTTGTCCTCTCCTTTGCAGACTATTCATTTACGCCTATAACATTCCCCAGTTTAAAAATCCTTCGTGGCTTCCCACCTCATAGGAAATGGACTCCAAATGCCTGTCACCAACTGGCAGTAACCTAATTTTCTAACCTTCAACTGTCCTGCTTTCCAGCCAATCTGAACAACTGCGAATCCCTGTGCACGTCCAGGGCCTTCCGGCGCTGCATCTCTGCCCTCCCCTGACAATACAACAATCATTTTCTACTCTGTGGTCTTTACTTTTTAAATGAATATCCCTCCCGTGGTAGAGCAGGAGCTCTTTGAGGAAGGACCCACTTATAATTCATCTGCTTCTAGGGATCCTTCTAATAACTCCCAACAGCAAAGAAGAGGATGACGATATAGTAGAAAACTTAATAAATATTTGCTGGAAAAACAAGACATAAATAATAATAGTAGTAACAATAATCACTAAGAGTTTTTAAGTGTCTTTAACTATGTCCCTGACACTTCTAAATCAAGGATCCTCAATCTCTAGGATCTAATGCCTGATGATGTGAGGTGGAGCTGATGTAATAATAGAAATAAAGTGTACAAAAAATGTAATGCATTTGAATCATGCCCAAACCCTAACCCCCAGTCCATGGAAAAAACTGTCTTGCATCAAACTGCTCCCTGGTGCCAAAAGGTTTGGGGACCACTGATTAAAACGCTTACCACGCATGACTCATTTAATCCTCATGACCTCTGTGATGGGAGCTTTAGACATAACTCTCAAGAATCCCCCCATCCTGACATTCACACCCTGTATAATCCCCTCCCTTGAGTGTGAGCTGGGCAGGGAGACTTAACTCCTGTTGTAGAGAATACACAAAAGTGATGCTATGTCACCTCTGAGGTTAGGTTACAAACAACTAGGGCACCTGTCTGGTTGGCACTCTTTTTTCTCTTGTCCTCTCACTTGGTGTCTTTGATGAACCAGGCTGGCATGTTGTGAGCTGCTTATACAGAGATTCATGTGGCAAGGGACCAAGGGAAGTTCCTGGCCAACAGCCCAGAGACCTGTAACTCAGATCCAACAACCCTCAAGGAATTAAATCCTGACAGTACCCTCTTGAGTGAGTCTGGAGGTTGACTACCTCTAGCCTTAAAATAACTGGAGCTCCTACTCACACTTTGATGAGAACCTTTGAGTGGCCCAGAAGCAGGACACCCAGGAACACCATGCCTAGATTCTTGACCAACAGAAACCATGAGATGACGCATGCGTGCACACTAAGTCACTTCAGTCGTGTCCAGCTCTTTGTGACCCTATGGACTTTAGCCCTCCAGGCTCCTCTGTCCATGAGATTCTCCAGGCAAGAATACTGAAGTGGCTTGCCATGTGTTTCTCCAGGGGAATCTCCTGGACCCAGGGATCAAACCCACATCTGCTACATCTCCTGCCTTGGCAGGTGGGTTCTTTACCACAAGTGCCACCTGGGAAGCCCCTATGAGATGATGATAAATGCTGTCTTTTCAAACCACTAAGCTTTGGGCTAACTTGTTACATAGCAATAGGTAGCTAATACAACCACTTAGGTACTCTTACTATCCCATTTTATGGTTGAGTAAACCAAGGCCTGCGAATGGCTCAGGAATTTCATATAAACTATGAAGCTAGGAAGCAGCAGTGCCAGGATATGAACACAGGCAATCAGTCTCCATAATCTTTACTCTTGACCATGATGATATAAGAATAACAGGGGATGAATGGGGGAATAAACAGGTGGATGGTTTGCTCCCTTCCCTCATTGAAGTGGCCTGTTCCTCTCCCCTGAGAGAGAGCTCACTACTGAGAGAGAGCTCATCATCAAATGGCACTATCAGCCCCTGACAGAGTGTATTACTAAAAAGTAGCCCCTGCAAGAGTGTCTAGTCTTGGTGAAGGAGGTGTTTGTGTGGGAGGGATGAGAACAATGCATGGAAACAGACTGCATGTGTTGAGGAACAATGCAATTACGCAACAGCTGTGAGTTTAGAGAAGGCTCCTAACAGATATATCACCTTATCAAGTCTCGTATGTTATAGGTAACAATTTTATTTCTCTTGAAGACTGTAACATCGTCAAGTGAAGTATTTGGTGTTATTAATTTTTGTATTCCCAGTGCTTCTAAAGAGGGTGTCACCTTTTGAGGAATGAATGAGTGAATAAGTCAAGGGAAAATATGAATGAATGGATGGATGGACAGATGATGGATGGATGGATATATAGAATGAATTTATGATGATTAGCATATGGATTACTAAACCATGAGCTTCTTTAATATCTAATTCAAATATAAAATCATTATGCAAAAGCCAAAACTTTCCCTTTACTCTAAAACAACCAGAAGAAGGGGAAAAGGAAACTAACATATATTGAGCACCTATCTATTCAGGACAGGAAATCACCCCTAAGCTTTGGATTCCAAACACTTTGGGGCCACCTGAGAGCATGAGAGAGGCATTAAAATAACACAAACTCAGTCATTAGCAATTCAAATATTGGTGCGGCAGGTATATACTATACAAGATGACCGGTGGTGGTAACAGTGATCTCTGGCAGGCATCATTAGCCTTCTCTGGATAGTGACTAACTCCAGGCACTATTCCGTGCCCCTCACTTGTATTAACCCAGTCATACCTCACAGCAACCTTGTTTTATGAATTTTAAAGTTGAGGAAATACAATGCACAGAGGGGTTAAAGAAGTAAGTCAAAGTAACACAAGCCAGTGAGGGGCCGAGGCAAGACCTAAACCCTAGCAATTGGGATTTAAACTCCATAGTCTTTATTTTTCTTTACTGAAGTATAGTTCATTTACAATGTTGTGTTGCTGCTGCTGCTGCTGCTGCTAAGTCACCTCAGTAGTGTCCGACTCTGTGCGACACCATAGACAGCAGCCCACCAGGCTCTGCCATCCCTGGGATTTTCCAGGCAAGAACACTGGAGTGGGTTGCCATTTCCTTCTCCATTGTGTGAAACTGAAAAGTGAAAGTGAAGTCGCTTAGTCTCGACCGACTCCGTAGCGACCCCATGGACTGCAGCCCACCAGGCTCCTCCATCCATGGGATTTTCTAGGCAAGAGTACTGGAGTGGCTTGCCATTGCCTTCTCTGAATGTTGTGTTAGTTTCAAGTATACAACAAGGGATTCAGTTATACCTTGTTGCCATTGTTGTTTGGTCGCAAAGTCATACCCAGCTCTTGGTAACCCCATGGACTGTTGCCTGCCAGGATTCTCTGTCCATGGGATTTTCCAGGCAAGAATATTGGAGAATGTTGCCATATATATATATATATATATATATATTCTTTTTTATATTCTTTCCCATTATAGATTATTATAAGATACTGAGTAGTTCCCTGTGCTATACAGTAGGTCCTAGGAATCTATACTTTTGAATACAACCTGATACCATTTATCATTAATAGGAATACGGGAAGGAGACTGTATGTAGGACAGTTCAGTTCAGTCGCTCAGTCGTATCCGACTCTTTGCGACCCCATGGACAGCAGCACACCAGGCTTCCCTGTCCATTATCAACTCCAGGAGCTTGCTCAAACTCATGCCCATTGAGCCAGTGATGCCATCCAACCATCTCATCCTCTGTCGTAGGACAATGGAACACAAATGAAATAACTGACACCTGCTATTCAACCTCAGTGAATGAGTAGGGGTGATGGGGAACTGGAACGCTCAAGCCTCATCTGGAACGGCAGTTCCTGTCCATCTTCTGCTGCTGGCAGCCTGCAGAGGAGATGTTTCCAGACATCTTGCTTTTCCAGAGTTGAGGGGAAATTTCCAGGTTTTAAAATGTTGAGGCGGCACCAGCCACACAGAGCACACCTGCAGACCCGGAGCACCTGCACGCTGCCCACGTGCCACCATCCTCAGGTCTCAGGCCATGAGCCCTCCACTTCATCAGGCAACCCTTCCAATTCTGATTGTGGGATCTCTTCCTGAACCTGAGTTAAAATCTGCCCCATCCAGTCTCCATCCCCTGAAAGAGCCTCCCACTTCTATAATCGCTGAGAGATTAATCTCTCTTCCTTCTGTCAGCCACATATTTTGATCATTGGGATGACTTCTGAGCTGACATAAATCTTATCCCATCTAACAGGGATGATAAAGCATGTACCATATTCACAGGCAGATTAGAGCAGCAGACAGTCACTGCCTCTAGGGCAGCCTCCCCTGGCCCCAGGCCTCCCCCAAGGCAGGCACAGAGGCTCACAGCCACAAACTCCCCCCAGAGGCTCCCAACCCCATCACTGGGTCAGATGTCTCAACCTTATCTTCTTTCCCTTCTCACCTGAGTCCAGGTGATTCTCAGATTAACTCACTGAAATTAGGGCAAACTGGTGATACCCTTATTATGATCTGAATCAAGAAAAGTCTCAAAAGAAACACTCATAATGGTTATCTCCTACTAAGAGATAAGATTGATGGGCAAGTTTTCTTTTTCAATTCCTAATTTTTCTAAAAGGCCTTCCCTGGAGACTTAGTGATGAAGAATCTGTCTGCCAATGCAGGAGATATGGGTTTGATTCCTGGGTTGGAAAGATCCCCTGGAGAAGAAAATGGCAACCCACTCCAGTATTCTTGCCTGGGAAATCTCATGGACAGAAGAGCCTGGTGAGCTACGGTCCCATGGAGTCACAAAGAGTCTGACATGACTTAGTGACTAAACGACACAATTTTTCTAAAAGAATATTTTACTTTTTATATCATAAAAGTAAAATATTATTTCAAATGTCTGATTTTAAAATAACTATAAAATATATTTCTTGCTCTGGACCAGCAGTCCTCATGCTTGAACTTGCCCCAGAATCATCTAGAGGACTTGTTATAGCTCAGATTTCTGGGACTCGTTCCTAGAGTTTCTGAATCAGCAGGTCTGGGGAGGTGCCCAGAAGCTGTTTCTAGCAAGCTCCTGGTAAATGCTAAGGTTGCAGGTCCAGGAACCACATTCGAGAATCACTGTTCTAGAACATTCTGAACAGATTTAAAGTTAGGTAGGGTACTGTCTGTTTCTGCCAGACACTTTAGTTCAGAATTGGAGGCCCAAGAGCTTTTCTTCTACAGGGCTCCAGGCAACATGCTCCAGGGACATCTCTCCCCTCCTTCACTGCCCACCAGCACCATTTCATATTCAGGAAGAACTGGGCAAGGATGTGTGTTGCAACCCCATCTCCCTGCCAGCCATCTCCACCTTCCCAGAGCAGAGCGGGAGGACACTCTGATGTAATTCTCACTTCTACTCAATGTGCAATTTCACTGGAACTTTCAGATTCTCATCATGTGGTCATTCCCTCGTCAAACATCAACCTGCCCCAGCCGGTGGCCTATACCTGCAGGGGCTCATGCTATCAGAAAGACAGAGAATCCAGTGGCCGGCTACAGAGCACCCCAGGTCCAAGGCTGTGGGTGGGACACAAGGTACAGGCTCCCAGGGAGGAGACGGCTTGAACCTGAGTACAGCCTTCATAGAGCCACTCCATTCAGCCCTGCCAGGAGTCAGAGCATGGTTTCATAGGTTCATTCCTGAGAAATATACTGGTCCTACCAGCCTTCTAGTAGGGAAGAATTATAACATTATCACACACTGTAAAGAGACATACAGCACAGTGGTTAAGCATGCAGACACTTAAGTCACAACTGCATAAATTCAAATACCCAGCTCTAGTATGTGATCCTTGTGTGACCCTGAACATGTCCCTTAGCTTCCCTCAACCTTTGCTTCTTCCTCTGTAAAATGGGTATAATAACCCTGCCATCTTAATAGAGAACTTTGAAGATTAAGGGGCTTCCCAGGTGGTGCTCATGGTAAAGAACCTGCCCTGCAAATGCAGGAGATGGAAGAGATGTGGATTTAATCCCTGAGTCAAGAAGATCCCCTGGAGAAGGGCATGGCAACACACTCCAGTATTCTTGCCTGAAGAATTCCCATAGAGAGAGGAACCTGGCAGACTATAGTCCACAAGGTCACAGAGAGTTGGACACGACTGAAGTGCCTTAGTATGAGCACACATGAAGATTAAATGAGATCCTCTGGACAGGTCACTTAGAATAGTACCATAGTACTTGGGAGGCACTCAGGAAATGCTAGCTACCACTTTTCAAAATAAAGACATAATATTAAATAACATGTACAAGGGAAGCACTTATAATCAAGTATTTGTTGTTATTGTTTAGTTGCTAAGTTGTGTCTAACTCTTGCGATCCCATGGACTGTTGCCCACTGGGCTCCTTTGTCCATGGCGTTTCCCAGGCAAGAATACTGGAGTAGGTTGCCATTTCCTTCTCTAGGGGATCTTCCCAACCCAGGATCAAATCTACGTCTTCTATACTGGTAGGCGGATTCTTTACCACCGGGCCACCAGGGAAGCATAATCAAGTATATCTGTAAATATTGGGTTGGCAAAAAAGTTCATTCAGGTTTTTCTATAGCATCTTATGGAAAAAAACTGAATGAACTTTTTGGCCAAGCCAGTATTTTGTTCATTATGATTCAGGATAAAGAATAAAATGCCTCAAGTCAGTCTAGCTAAGTGAGCGTGGTGTGGAGAGTGAGAAGGAAATGTTTCAGTTAGCAACATATTTGAAGACGCAGGCATGATGAAAAGGAAAGGACTTGCGAGGGAGAGTTTTGCACGAGACCATGGTGGAGCTCCTAAGCGCGAGGGTCAGAGTTATCCACAGAAGGAATTGCACAAGCCTCTGGACTCAATAACTCTTGGGCATGAAACATCCCAAGCTGGGAATTCACACTACCTGTACTGACTGTTAACATCAGTGTGTGGAAGCAGTCCAGCCCTGGAGGCAGGAGAGTCCATCTGCTCACAGCTTCATGAGTGGACTTGCCTCCCTGAGGATCCAGGATGCTCAAGTTAGCATCTTGCCGCTCCCCGGCTCCTCCACTAAGAGCAGCTGACCTCCCAGACATGCAGGGTGGGGGTCCTCCCGCCTCCAGTTCTCCAACCCCTTTCATACACAGAATACTTGGTACATATCTCTTGAGTTAAACCTATCACCCTTTTTGAAATGTTTTTATTTTACTGTAGGAAAAGGCACATCATATAAAACATACTGTTTTAACCATATTTAACCATGCAGTTCAATGACACTAAGTACACTCTCATTATTGTGCAACTCTCACCATCACGTATCTCCCCGATTTTTCACCTTCCTATGGACATCAAGGGGGGAGTGGTTGGGATGGATTGGGGATCGGGATTGAAGAATGTACAGTACTTTGTGTGAAGTAGATGACTGGTGAGCGCCTACTGTGCAGCACAGGGAGGAAGAAAAAATGAAGTGCAATCTGTTTGTAGGACATATGTTAAGTTAACCTTACAAATGCATTCCAATATATAAACATTGTTTGAGTCCACTTATACGAGGTACCTAGAGTAGTCAAATTCATAGAGTCAGAAAGTACATTGGTAGTTGCCAGGGGCTGGGGGTGGAGTGGGTAGGGAGGATGGGGAATTAGTGTTTAATAGGGATTCACCACATTCTTTTATCTGTTATGATGTCCCCGGTGACCCTGTCAATGCCTTTAGAATAGAGACTCTGCCCAATTCATTTTTATGTTAACTAGTGCTTAGCCTATTGCCCGGCACACAGTAGCTACTTTTAAATGTTTGTGGAATAATTGAAACAAAATGAATGAATGGTTAAGGAAAGTGATATATACGGAACATCATGTCATGTGATAATGTATCATCATCAAGATAACTGGTAACACAAAGTAATGTTGATAAGCTAATGCTACATAAAATGACAGGCAGAGAGGTGACAGGCATGTGAGGATTGAAGTAATAGGGGAAATATTTACTTCTGGGCTGAAACTGGAATAAGTAAGAAGTGTTGTACTAATTATCCTTACTGAGTGGCAGAACCCAAGGGATTAAGAGTGCAGGCTCTGGAATCAGGTTGCCCGTGATCAAAACCACTCTACGATTTCCTAGCTGTGGGATTCTGGACAGGTATTTAATATGCCTCACTTTTCTCTTCCACAAAATGGGGCATCATAGGGCTACAATAAGCACTGTATCATTCAAAACACATCAAGCACTTAAAACAGTATCTATCACATGGTAAGTACCCAATGCTGTATATAATTTCATGATGAGGAGATGTGTGACATATTTTTTTCTCAAGGTTCTTTAATCGTGCTGAGTGGTCCATATTCAAGAGCATCCTTTAAATGCTGTCTACAAAGCCCACCGAGTCACCTCACCAGCTCCTCCCCCACCCCACCGGCCAGCAGCTCCCCAGCTCAGCTGTCCTGACTCAGTTGAAAGACCTCAGGTCTGCAAAGGACGGGGATGTAGGGCTAAAATGGAAGGATGATTGCCTCCAGCATTACAGCACTAAACTCTTTGATGATTTCCAGAATAAAATGCTGATGGAATCCCTATAGGAGTACATACTGGAGTGTCAGAATCGTTGAAGATATTCGGTCTGTCCAGGCAGGGAAATTGATAGGGCAGGCAGAGATAATAACAGCATCCCTGGATGGAAGTCAGAAGGGCAGGCCTGAGGTCTAGCTGGACCTATAACTGGCTGAGGTTTGTTTTACCAGAACATGGTGGGAATAGTCCCGATATTCCTGGGCTGTAAAATATGCCAAGATTGTCCACAGGGGGCAGCACTTCAGAGAGTCAATCTTAGACACTAATTAAGGAGGGGGGTGGAAAGTCTAGGGGCTTCCTGGGTGGCGCTAGTGGTAAGGAACCCACCTGCCAATGCAGGAGATATAAGAAACTTTGGTTCGATCCCGGGGATGGGAAGATCCCCCGGAGAAGGGCATCGTAAGCCACTCCAATATTCTTGCCTGGAGAATCCCATGGACAGAGGAGCCAGGCAGGCTACAGTCCATAAAGTCGCAAAGAGTTGGACACAACTGAAGTGACTTAGCATGCATACACAGAAAGTCTAGAAGCTGGCAAAGGTGAACTTGTACAGGCATGGACATATAAGCAGGAGCACAAAGAACCTGAATTGGGCAAGGAAGGGCAGACATGGTCAGCCTTGCCTGGGGAAGGGCACTGCTTCATGGTTCATGAACGAAATCTGGCAGCTGAAGATTCAGACTGTGCTGCATCTCTTTGCTTACAACTTGGGGTACAGGGACGACGCCAATGTAATACCAAGTAAGGGATTCTGCATTTGTTCAGAAGTCCACATTTGCTTTACAAGAGCGCACCTGACCTTTATTCCTCTTGCTAACGCTGCCCTGGAATTTCTCCCTGGCATCCTCCCTGCTTTGCTAGGACTACACTTTTCTCTGCATCTTAGGTGGGAGGAGGAGTGTTGAGGAATAACAACGGCTGTAGGCACCCCACTCCAGTACTCTTGCCTGGAAAATCCCATGGACAGAGGAGCCTGGTAGGCTGCAGTCCACGAGGTCGCTAGGAGTCGGACACAACTGAGCGACTTCACTTTCACTTTTCACTTTCATGCATTGGAGAAGGAAATGGCAGCCCACTCCAGTATTCTTTCCTGGAGAATCCCAGGGACCGGGGAGCCTGGTGGGCTGCCGTCTATGGGGTCGCACAGAGTCAGACACGACTGAAGCGACTTAGCAGCAGCACCAGCAGCAGTCACAGTATCTACTGAGTGCTTATTCCATGCTGGACCGTGTTCTAAGTGATTGTACACATGTTAACTGATTTAGTCATAGCAACCATGTGAGACAGCGTGGGAGAGATTCTTAGGGTTCACCATCGCCTCCTCCACATCTCCCAGCCCTCCTTGGTCTGGTCAGCCACACATCTCATTCTGAATGGAGTAGGACAATGTGTTTTGCTCCAGGCCGAGGTGCTTTTGAACTGTGGTGTTGGAGAAGACTCTTGAGAGTCCCTTGGACTGCAAGGAGATCCAACCAGTCCATTCTGAAGGAGATCAGCCCTGGGATTTCTTTGGAAGGAATGATGCTAAAGCTGACACTCCAGTACTTTGGCCACCTCATGCGAAGAGTTGACTCACTGGAAAAGACTCTGATGCTGGGAGGGATTGGGGGCAGGAGGAGAAGGGGATGACAGAGGATGAGATGGCTGGATAGCATCACCAACTCGATGGACATGAGTCTGAGTGAACTCTGAGAGTTGGTGATGGACGGGAGGCCTGGTGTGCTGCGATTCATGGGGTTACAAAGCATTGGACACGACTGAGCGACTGAACTGAACTGAGGTGCTCAGTGTCCATATTGCCTTCCCCATGTTTTTCAAGCCTGGATTTCAGGGCCAGGAATTCCAGAGCAGTAGAACCAAATGATGGGCACAGCTGGAGCCCTGAATCACTACTTGGAGGAGAGCCCTCCTGTAAAGATATGAGACCCTCATCGGTATGTATGAGGAAGAAATATTTTCTGTAGGAAGGCACCGATATGGGTTTGTTTTCTTTTTTTGTTGTTGTTTTTCTTTTTTTTGTTTTCATGGGAAGCTAGCATGAACTGTTGACTGATGAAAATAGGTAGAGACTCTTATCGTGTCCACTTTACAGATGAGAATGCTGAGGCAAAAAAAAAAAAAAAAAAAAAAGGATACACAATATGTTCAAGATCAAAACCCAGTGACTGGTAGAGCTGAGACTGAACTCATTTACTGAGCTCTAAAATTTGTGCTCTTCTGGGTTTTTTTTTTTTCTTTCTCATCATGTTCATGTTTTTGTGGCCCTCTTTACATTTTCCAGGACAGACATCATCTTGCACCAGTTCCAACACTTGCAACAGAGGGGAAAATCTCTCCTTTTTCCTGGATATTTGGGAATAAAATTCATGATTCTCTACCTTTTGTCTTCCCTGGGTGTACACAAGAGCTACCCACACCAGAAGATGCTACTGAATGTGTTCAAGAAACATTTTTCTGTAATTACCTTCTTTTTATAATCTCATACTACAATCACACCCGGCTAAAGAGAGAATTAGTGACCAATAACCTTGCAAATTATCTCAAAGCCTAATGAGTTTTATTTTCTAAATAACACTACCATGATATCTTGCAAATCTCTTTCACACTTTACCGAGCAAATATGCATATATAATTGGGAGCACAAAGGAGGTACAGCCAGAAAGTTAATGTCATGAACTTTTTAAGTCAAAGAAAACAAGTTCTTTGTCTAACTCTTTCATTTACTCCCGTGTGACCAGACGTAAGTCACATAATCCGTGCATCAATTTATTCCTTTTTAATAACAGACATTTATCTCACCAGATTGCTCGAATAATTCAATAAAATATAGCTTTGGACTCCTAGGTTTGAATGAAGACTAAGCTGAGTGAAAAAAGGCAGTGTACACAGACATACTGCCCTTCTCCTAGGTAAGAAACATACCCTGTGTGTTTGCATGCGTGCTCAGGTGCTTCAGTCGTGTCCGACTCTCTGCGACCCTATAGACTGTAGCCCGCCAGGCTCCTCTGTCCATGGGGATTCTCCTGGCGAGAACACTGGAGTGGGTTGCCATGCCCTCCTCTTCCTGACTCAGCGAATGAACTCACATCTGTTTATGTCTCCTGCATTGGCAAGTGGGTTCTTTACCACTACCGCCACCTAGGAAGCCCATACACTGTGTGAGCGAAAGCCGCTCAGTCCTGTCCAACTCTTTACAACCCCATGGACTATACAGTCCATAGAATTCTCCAGGCCAGAATACTGGAGTGGATTGCCATTCCCTCCTCCAGGGGATCTTCCCAACTCAGGGATCGAACCCACGTCTCCCTCATTGCAGGCAGATTCTTTACCAGCTGAGCCACAAGGGAAGCCCATATCCTGTGTAGTTATTATTAAGTCTCATTTTCATTATTTCTTGGGGGCAGGAAACACATCATGGAAGCCATGTGGAGGGCACTGCCCAGTTACAGTCAGCTCCAGTGAAGAGCTAGCACTGATCTGCCAGCCTTATGAGTGAGACCATCTTAGAAGCATCTCCTGCAGAGCTGGCTCAGCTGATGCCACACAGATCAAAGAAAAATCTTCCTAACTGCCTTCTGCTTGATTTGCAGAATCATTAACCAAAGCATGATTGTTACTGAAGCCACTAAATTTGGAGGTAGTTTGGCAGCTAAGATAGCCAAGACTGCCCATGGCTTCTGTCCCATCAGAGTGGTTATTATTCCGAACATTGACTATGGTCTCTTTCGGGGTCTCTCCCTAATTTGACTCTCTAGGACTTGCTCCCTGTGGAGTACCCAGAGTCCAGAATGTGCCTGGCACATGTGTGTTAAGTAGCTTCAGTTGTGTTTGACTCTTTGCGACCTAACGAACTATAGCCCGCCAAGCTCCTCTGTCCATGGGATTTTTCAGGCAAGAATATCGGAGTGGGTTGCCATACCCTTCTCCAGGGGATCTTCCTGACCCAGGGATCAAACCTGCATCTCTTACATCTCTTGCATTGGCAGGTGGATTCTTTACCACTAGTGCCACCTGGGAAGCCCTGGCACATAGTAGGCATGCAAAGATTCCTCGCAGAAAGAACTGGACTGTGACTTTGAACCAGGCTGTGCTCTGTCTAGCCTGCAGCCAACACACCTGCAGTGATGCTGCCTGACTGCACACAGAACGAGGCTCCGATAGACTCCATCTGTCTCCACAGCTACCTGCATCTCAGAATTCACAGCAGCTCCCAGAAAACACTGAACTGAGCCAAACGACGAGCTCTCTTCCTTCACGCAGTTGTTTGGCAACATAAAGTGCTGGTGTTAAGAGGGCTGTGGAAGGTTCGCTGATTTTTCATGGGCTACGCAGCTGCAGATAAAATTTAATTAAACAGATCCCTGCAGTCACATGCTCACCACCCCAGGTCGAGTCAATTACTTTCCTTTTCTGGCCTTTCTGAGAGAAGATGCAGGGGAAGGGGCTCAAGGTGGTGATATGCAGTGTGACTGAGGCACAAAAGGGTTTCCTCCCCAAAGTAGGAGTCAGGGTAGAGGAGGAGATCTGTAGGAGAGCCAGTGGTGGGAATCCTGGCCAGCTCTGACCACAGAACACTCCAGACCCCTCATTCTCTGATCTCCTCCCATCCTCACCAACACTAGCCCTGTGTGGGCTCTGATGGTCTCTCTACAGAAATCCTGCCACAGCCTCCTTGTCTCCAGTTTCACCCAGATCCACCACCAAACTCATACTTAAATCAGATCCCTTGTCCTTTTTTTTCTTTCTTTCACTTTTTAAGACAAACTTTGCCTGGCGTGCTGCGATTCATGGGGTCACAAGGAGTCAGACACGACTAAGCGACTGAACTGAACTGAATCATACTATCTCTTGCTCCTGGAAGGCATCCACAGGAAATTAAAATCTTTCATACTTTGGCCTTGCCATTTCCTCTTCACACCGCTTAGTTCTAAGGTGAGGGGGTTGGGTGGGGAAACTGGCCAGGGAGACTTCATTGTTGGGTTCTAGGAAGGGTTTGGGTGTGCTTGTGTGTGTGTGCTCAGTTGCCTAGCCATGTCCGACTCTTTGCAACCCCATGGACTGTACAGCCCACCAGGCTTCTCTGTCTATGGAATTTCCCAGGCAAGAATGCTGGAGTGGGTTGCCATTTCCTATTTCAGGGGATCTTCCTGACGATCAAACGAACAATGATCAAACTTGTGTCTCTTGTATCTCCTGCATTGGCAGGTGGATTCCTCACCACTGTGCTACCTGGGAAGCCCCAGGAAGGGTTTTATTCCATGAAAAAGAAAACAGGGAGGTGACCTGTCTCTACTTCATGCCATGAGCATGGTTTTGAGAGAATGTGATGTTCCAACTTGGGGTGGGCATCAAAAGACCTCGAGGCAACAAGCCAGCCATCCCAGAGGGAAGCAGATTGGAGACCCAGGTAGAACCCTCACACTGGATGATATTGCTCAGTCACTGGACCAACTCTGCATTAGACTAAGAAATATTTTTGTTGTCCATGCCTCCAAGTAAGTATGTTGTTGCAATGAAACCTTTACTACCACTATCAATAATAATAATACATATAATGTACTGTGTGATGAATTACTTAACCAAACTGGCTACCATGCTGGCTTAGATCAACTAAGTTTTATCACCATGTCCTGACCTCCCAGAAATGTTGCCCTTTCTCCCCAGATAGGATTGGATAAACATGGAGAAAAGGAGAGCAACTTTTGGGTACACTACCAACACAGTTCTGCCACAGCCTCCAAATATGAATAAGATTTTGTCAAGAACAGTAGACAAGATAATGCGTCTAGGCAGAGGCATCAATGTGAACAAAAGGATGGGACTGTGCGAAGGGTGGAAAAAAGTTTAGTGCTAGGGGAGCACAGGTGGGTTGCCGCTTCTCCGACCCCTCCAGATGAACTTGGTTATACTTTTCTTTATTCAACACCTTAAAGTACATATGTCATTTTAATATAATTGCGTCTATTTCCCCCCAAGACACTGCAAACTACAGTACCACTTAGTTTATTATTAAACTAAGTTTATTACTAAGTTTATTATTACCTAAGTTTATTATTAAACTAAGGTATTATTACAGTCCCACTCATCTTATTCCTGCTGGTATCATCTTCTGCTATCCAGTGCCTAACACATACTAATCACTCAAATAAATGCTGTTGAATAAATACATTAAATGACATTATCTCATTAGAAGTGCCCTGGGAGTGAAAAAATCAGACAGAGGAAGACAAATACTCTATGTTCTTCACTTATATGCAGAATCTAAAAACAAAACCACCACCAAACTCAAAGAAAAAGACAGCTGCAGGGGGTGGAAGAGGGGAAATTGGAGTAAGGTAGTCAAAAGGTATAAATTTCCACGTATAAGGTAAATAAGTGTGAAAGTGTTCATTGCTCAGTTGTGTTCAACTCTTTGCAACCCTATGGACTATATCTACCCCACTGGGCTCCTCTATCCATGGGATTCTCAAAGCAAGAATATTGGAGTGGGTTGCCATGTCCTCCTCCAGGGGATCTTCCTGACCCGGGAATCAAACCCATGTCTCTTGCATTGCAGGTGGTACTTACAAACAAATCAGACTCTAGATCTTGCTCTCAGAATGGAACTCATTTGTGTGTAGGACACCTACTACATATACTATGAATTCTCATCCCAGGAAGACTGGTATTTTTTTTCTTTTTAGTGTATCTATATGAGATGATGGATGTTAACTAAACTTATCGTGGTAATCATTTCACAATATATGTAAATCAAACCATTATCATGCTTACACGTGAAACTTACACACTGATGTATGTCAATTATTCCTTGATAAAACTAGAAGAAAAAAAAAAAACAGCTCCTTGGGAATACATCTATCACTAGACAGCCTGTGGGCAAACTCTTTGAGTCCAGGGACTAGAGGGATGCCTGAACAGGAGATAAATATACTTTGCATACTCATCTATTTACAGAGCCATTGTAAAGATTCCTAGTGGGAAATGCATTGTAAATGCTCACAGCAAAGGCAATTGCTCACAACTCTAGGCTTGTGTGGGTTTCCTAGGGAAAAACTATCAGTAAATGAACACTTGCACAAATAAAGAAAGGATGTTTGCCCATGGTAGACTGGAAATGCATTCTGAAGGCTATGAAGTTGCAGACAAAGCGAATTACAACTGTAGGACAGCGTGTGGAGCCTGTCTTGTCTAGTCTCTCAGCTCAGTGCCGTGGCCCTCTACAACATCCATGACCATTGGCCAACCAGCCTGTGTTTGAACAACTGCAGGGGGGTCAGGGGTACCTACAAGGTTAACTGGTCACAGGTTCAGCAGATCAACAAGAGGAGCTTTGACTGGCAAGGGAGGGAAGGACTAGGCTTTCCAGAAATACCTTGTTCGGAGTCCCTCTCATGGGGACCAGCCATTACCTGGTCTGGCCTGGGCCTTACAGACTTCCTAGAAGAAGAGCTGATCCTGTCCTTTGCCATGAGCCACGGACTCAGCTCCTCATGTTGACATTTTATGAAAATGATCTATTTAATAAGCACGTTCACAGCTTCATCCCATCCCAGGTTTCTGTCTTTGCCAAGACTCGGGCTCTCCGGCGTTATACTTCAATCATTTATAGAATAAGATTTCTAAACTTTTTACCACAGCCCAGGGACTAAAACCTGATGAACTGGAGGGACTTCCCTGGTGGTCCAGGGGCTAACCCATTCCCACTAGGTTTGATCCCTGGTCAAGTAAATAGATCCCATGTGCCACAAGTAAGACCCAGCACAGCCAAACGAATAAATATTAAAACAAACAAAAAAAAAAAGAGCTGGGGAACTGGAAACAGACTGATCAGGATTGAAATCTTGACTTTTCCTTTCATTTTTTCTCAGTTATTCCTCCATTCAATAAATATTTTTGGAATGCTTGCTAGGTATCAAACACCCTACTAGGTACCGGGCATGAAACAGGTCAGAAAAGGTCTTATAACTTTGTGTGGCGAGGGGAGGGACAGAGTCGACAATAACAGACTCTAATATGGTGCTGAAGCTTCACCACCTGATGTGAAGAGCCTATTCATTGAGGTGACTCATTGAAACAGATCCTGATGCTGGGAAAGATTGAAGGCAAGAGGAGAAGGGGAAGACAGAGGATGAGATGGTTGGATGACATCACTGACTCAATGGACACAAGTTTGAGCAAACGCCAAGAGATTGTGAAGGACAGGGAAGTATAGCATGCTGCAGTTTATGGGGTCACAAAGAGTAAGACATGATTTAGCAACTGAACAACAATATGTGGTAGCTAGCTTTTTGACCATCTTAATCATCATCACCATTATTTAATGCATCATTTAGTATTAGGTTTGGCTGTGAATGATTGAAAATCCAACAATGGCTTAAACAAGATAGAGGGTTTTCTTTGACCTAAACTCTAGAGGTCAGCTGTCCAAGCCTGGTGTGACGGTGCCACCATCAGCAGGAACCAAGGCACCTTCTTGGACTTGGCCCACTCAACCTCTTGGTCTAGAGCAGTTGCTGCCAGTGCCTCTGTATCCCAAAAGCATTCGATATTTCAAACATGCTAACAGTTCGTGACTGCAAGCGTCTGAGATTCTCAACCAATGGCAGACAGGTGTTGGTGTATTAATACCCCAGCTCCCCCACCTTTCATGCAGAAGGCCTCTGATGCATGTGCTTCCCAGTTTCCCTGAGTTTTCCAGTAGGATGATCCAGCATAATTGGTTCACGGACATACCATACACTAGCTTCCTTCCCTCCTGTTTCCCATCCCCTATCAGTGTTTCCTGGGATCACTCGGCACATTAACTCACTCTCAAATTTCTGATAGAATCTACTCTTCTGGGAGAATCTCATCTAAACATGGCTTAAAATGGTCACATGCTCCATTCATTTCATCCACATTTCAGTCAGCAGGAAGGAAGAAACAGTAAAAAGAGATGAGCCCCTCCCTTTAAACAAAATTTCCTGGGAATTCCATTGGATACTTTTGTTTATACCCCATTGACCAGAATCTACATGGCTTCTTTGGGTAATGAAGGAAGCTGGGAGGTTCATTTCCTGTGAGATAATGCATTCTATTACTAAGAAAGAAGGGGTAAAAGGGTTCGAATAACCAGCCTGTCAGTGTCCAGGGGACAGGAAAGGCAGAGCCTTGTTGTAGTGTCAGCTGAGGCCCTATGAGCAGGTGTCTGGGTTCCTGATCAACTATAAATAGCATTTCACAAACACCTTGGTGCCTGCCTCCCCACCTGCTCCCCAACACGGTCTAAGCAGAACTTACTTGATCTCTCCAATCCTGGGAGAAAAGCCAGAACTTAGCTACAGCAAACCATGCCAGGAGACAATTTGTATATTAAAATCACTCAAGCTGGTTTTTCCTTCACCTTCATTTTATTTTATTTTTAAAATTTATTTATTTATTTATTTGGAGGCTAATTACTTTACAATATTGTAGTGGTTTTTGCCATACATTGACATGAATCAGCCATAGGTGTACATGTGTTCCCCATCCTGAACCCCCCTCCCACCTCCCTCCCCATCCCATCCCTCTGGGTCATCCCAGTGCACCAGCCCTGAGCACTCTGTCTCATGCATCGAACCTGGACTGGCAGTCTGTTCCACATATGGTAATATACATGTTTCAATGCTATTCTCTCAAATTATCCCACCCTCACCTTCAAGTGGCATACAAGACCCCAGACCTCAAAGGGCTCAGATGATTCATAAAGAGGCATGACAAGTGCACTAAAGGATATGGGATTGTTGTTGTTGTTTCGTCACTAAGTCATGTGTGACTCTTTTGCTACCCTGTGGCCTGTAGCCCACCAGGCTCCTTTGTACATGGGATTTCCCAGGAAAGAACCCTGGAGTGAGTTGCCACTTCCTTCTCCAGTGAATCTTCCCGACCCAGGGTCAAATCCATGTCTCCTGCATTGGTAGGCAGAATCTTTATCACTGAGCCAGCAGGGAAGCCCTAATGAAGCATGATAGGCGCATTAAAAAGATGTGGGATGACATGTGCCTAATGACAAGTGAGTGGTCCAGGGATGAAAGCCACAAAGAATATCAGGGATGCAGGGAACTGGGGCAGTTTAAGAAAACATCCACCACACACTTACCACATGCAACAAATCCACTGTCTGAAGACATTTAAACTTCCAACCACTCCAGGAGGTAGTTTTCACTATTGACAACATTTTAAAGAAAAAGCGAAGGCTTTGATACACAGGATAGCCTGCCCTCAGTCTCACAGCCAGAAGAAAGAGACTGAGAATAACAGTTTTTAAATGCAGATAATAATAATAATACACATTTTAGCTCTTTTTGTGTGCCAGGCACAGGGTTGAGTACCTGCCATGCTTTTGCAATCAAAGCCTCATGAGAGCATTTGAGGTAAGTACGATTATTATTTCCATCTTACAAATGAAGAAACTGAGTAAGAGAGAGAGTTAAAAGCTTGAAAAGAGTCACACCAGGATTTAAGATACGATCTTGTCCAACTGCCAATCAAATGTCTGAATCCCCTTTGTGGACATGTCTGCCCATGGGGCCAGCATGTCAAGTTCCCACCTCAAGTTCAAGGTCTAATTTCAAGGTTAGCCTGCAACCTGAAGACTAGAATCGAAAGTAGAACTCATATAGCAAGAGCCCATATAGCCTCACTAAGCAGATTGAACTTTTTATAAGTTGCCATTGGGGGCGTAGAACCATGTGACAGTTCCTGGGATTAGCGGGCTAGTGTTCTATTGCTGCGTATCACCATCATGACACAGGAATGTATTATTATCCCCACTTCATAGGTAAGGAAACCAAAACTCAGAGAGGTTAAGTGTCTTGCCAATGTCCCTCAGCATGCAGCAGGGATTCGCATGCAGGGTTACCTGATGTGTCTAAGCACTGCGGATCCTGCCTAGGATAAGCAGACTTGAAGCACAATCAGCTTTGCCCCTGGAAAGACTGGCAGTGGCTCCAAGTTCGTCTGCTGCATGTTCACTGCTTCAGGCCTTATCTAGGAACATGTACCGCTGACATCAGTCTCAAACCTAAATCCCCTCTCAGCTTCCAGTGCTACTCAGAACCAAGTGATGCTGGAAGGCCTCTGTCTTAGCAGCAGGTGGGCTTCAACCTTACAGAGGGAGGGATTAATTAGAAGACTCAACGGGATGCCCCTTGTATAGAATCCGAGCTTCCTACAAAAGCAACTTGTGCTGGAGTCCACGTGCTGCTCAGGACAAGCAGTGCCTCCTATGGGGTGGGGGTGGGCAAAGGAGTTGATCCATAGGCGTGTTTTCAGTAATAATGGCAAGCGTGATCAAAGCAGGCATGGTGGAGGACCTTTCCTCAAGCTGGGCTTGGGTCAAGAGACATCACATGTATGATTTTACTTAATCTTCAAGACAACACCAGGAGGTGGGTTTTACTGCACTTATTTGCAGATGAAGGAACCAGAGCTCAGCTGATCAATGCATCATGCTGAGTAGGACTGTTGACTCCAAAGTCCATGCCCTTTTACCTGCTGGGCTCAGGAGTGCAGCTCGAAGGTGTCAGTCTGGATCTTAGCCTTCTTTGGCTTACAATGCCTCAACAACCATTGACCGGGATAAGTTTGAAATGACCCAACAGAACTGGCTTAAACATCAACATTTCAAGGGGAGAATGGGCAAGGTCAGGGTATGGGGTGAAGAAATACAAACTATTATGTGTCAAGTAGACAAGCAACAAGGATATTGGACAGAACAAGGAAATAAACCAATTATTTTGTAATAACTTTAAATGAAGTGTAATCTATAAAAATATTGAATCACTATGCTGTACACCTGAAACCAATATAGTATTGTGAATCAATGGTACTTCAATATAATTTTTTAAAGTATTTACATAAGGAAAAAAATGTTTTAAAGTAAACATTTCAGGCAAAGAGTAGTGGAATTCATACAGCATCAAACCAAGAAATTTGATAGTCATCATTCATTCATTTATGCATCTGGTCACCCATCCATTCATTCATTCATATATCCACATACTTGGCCATCCATCCAATTAATCAATTGTTCATTTAAACATATGATCAATATTGCCCAGGTGTCCCCTATTTGGCGGCCACTGTGCAGGGCCCAGTGGGACTCTTGGGCACAAGGCCTTTGTCTTCCCTATTTCTTTGATTACAGGAAATAGCCACAGGCAGGCAAAGGGAAGCAGGAACCTGCAGACAGACAGAAAACCACCCATTTTGGGTGATAAGAGACAAAGTAGCATAGGGGACGAAGAAAAGTGGGAAAGGCAGGCATCCCCTGTGTCCTGAATAAACTTTTGTTCATTGCGTTCTTATTACCATAACACTAGTCTTTTAGATAAGAAGTACTCGTCATGCACTGATGCTATGTCACTTCTGATCTAAGCAAAGTAAGGTAAAAAAAAAAATGTCTCCTCCCCTGGGGAAAATGGAGCTGGGATGAAAATCGGGGAAGATGATCCCCAAACTCTTCCTTCCCCAGTGAATGTTCCACCCCTTCTCTATGACCTTCATAACCAGCTTGGCAAAGAGATCTAGGGCAGTGGCTCTTCGCTTGCCTGCCTGCTCTCCCTCTGACAGCGTATCCTTGCTTAAATAAACTCTCACTTGACTTTCTTAACCTCTTCGCTTTGTCTCCAAATTCTTTCATGACATAGGAAGAAGCTCAAATTCACTGGCAACAGTAAAACAAAGGTACTTTGTAAGGCTGTAAAAAGTTCTTCATTAGAATTGTCCTCCAAAGGGACACGCACTAGAAGGCGTTGGTTTCTCTGGGGTTACTCAAGGAGACTCTGATGACCATGCCCATGTGCAAGATTCCCTCCTTGACCAAACTTGGGTCAAGTTGCCCACAGCTCCATGTTGATAAGACCTAATCTTGGGCTCTATCCTTGGCTCCTTGGCTCCAGTCTTAGCAAGAATGCTGCAGAAAGAGTTTAGCAAAAATCTCCCGCCTTTGACATCTGATTGGATGTCCCCTGGACATCTTATTACCCCAGTTTGTCTTCAGCAAGAATCCTGTTGAGTCAGTTTTGCCAGAATGGTACTTCCCCCTGATGTTTCCTCAAGTGATTTTTCCATCCACTAACCTCCACTTTGATTCTTGGCTCTAAATCGTTACTTGTCTTCTGTTGTGTTGGGAATGGAGCCCAGTTCATATTGAAGTTTCTTCCCCTAATTCAATGGTGCCTAAATAAAACTTGCTTTCACCTCTTTAAGTTCTATCTGGCTCTGGTTGGCTGTAACACATGGATGCCATGGAAGACAGGTCCACATGAAAGATTCATTTGTTCTCTCTAAAACAACTCACTAGGTGATACCTGTTCTGAAAAGCAATGTATCTCAGTGGTTGTGAGTCAGGGGGAGTAACAAATACCATCTGGACATGGAAAGTCTTTGGGCTGACTGTCAACTCAGTACTCTCATTGTCAGACTCTGGCTTTTCATAACTGGCAAAGTTGTAAATCTTTCTTTGTTCCAGTTTATTCACCTGTAAAACAGACCTAATAACAACATCACTACAGACAGACCTGAAGATCAAGTCAGTTGATGAGTACCTAGCACAGTGGCTGACACCCTGCGATGCTCAACAGACACTAGCAATGATAACCATCACAGCTAATGGTACCTACGACTACTAGTCATTGATATCCAGTATGAGAGAAAGGACTAGGTGATGGATGTATATACCATTTGAATTAGAGGACATTTATGGAGTGCCGGGAATTTTACACAATCCCTAAACTCAAGAATCAATACAAGTAATTAGAACAAGAGGGTAGAGCGCTCAATGCAGTGATAAGGCAGCAGCAGGAGAAATTATGTCCAGGTTGGGAGATAACAGGTCTTCAAAGAATGAGGTGATAAGGGCAGGACTAGAGTTTATCCATGAAGAGGGGTCTGGAGGGCATTTTTTAAAACTTGAGGTTTTTTGTGTGTGTTGTGTGTGGCTGCTCTGGGTTATAGTTGCAGCATGTGGGATCTAGTCCCTTGACCAGGGATCAAAACCAGACCACGCATTGTTCTCAGACCATGTTCCCAGACCACGCATTGGGAACATGGGGTCTTGACTACTGGATCACTAGGGAAGTCCCTGAAAGGAACTTTAAGAGCAGAGCACAGCACACACCCAGACATCCACAGATACACCATGTTTCAAAGCTAACATTGGCCATCATCCTTTTCCCCCACAAGCCTAAAATCCAAAATGCTCTGAAAACCAAAATACGTTTATAACTAATTCTTGTGACAAAACCTGAGCTGATGTGATACAAAAATGTTTACCCCCTTTTTTTTCCATTTGGTGTGAATGATCACATTTCATGGCAGAATATTCAAGACTCTGGTTATCAGTTGTTGCCCCAGAACCCATTGGGGATGTTATATATTTATTACAGGGAGTGTGTATCACGTGATCTATCTAAAATTGAAATAATTCTAAATTTCAAAATAAGTCTGGTTTTCAGTAAAATGATATTTAACTAAATTAATCCTCCTGATGTAGGTAGATTCTGTTATCTTATTTATTTATTTATTTTTGCATGAATGAGAATAACTTGCCCAGACTCAAACAGCTAGGAAGTTTCAAAGCCAGGATTCAAAGCTGTACTTTAAACCTTAATTCTTAAATACTACCCTCAACCACCTCTATACATCATGATTAAGTAAGAGCAAGTGTGGTTAATTGTATTATTTTCTCATTATTCTTCTATCCTTCCTTCTTTCTCCTCTCTTTCCATGCATTCCCCAGAAACACTATATGTCCCACTGCATTGAGGTTGGCCTGCTTTAGCAATGAAATATTAGTAGAGATTACAGGTGCAGAGGCTTTAAATGTGCTTCTGTGGTTTGACTTGGCCTCTCATACTCTCATGATTTATTATAGAAAAAGCCTGATCCAAGTAGCTAATGCATCTTGGAATAAGGAACAAGTAGACCAGACCTGTAGCCAGTCCAGAGCATGAAACAGAACTGTCTTAGTCAACTCACAGACTCATGAAGGAGAAAAAAAAAAAAAATGCTTGTTTCTGTGAGCCCCTGAGATGTGGGGACTGTTTGTTACCCAGCATTATCATAGCAGTAGCTGTCTCATTTTAATTGCTAAGCATGAGATGGATAAGGCAGCATTTCCTGATTTGCAGATTTAAAGCTGACATTAGCCATCATGGGAAAAATCCTAAAAATAATGCTAAATGTTTTGAATCCCATCCTGAAAGCAAGGAAGAGTCTTCAAATGATTCTATGCAGAAGCATAAGACGATACGATTTCTGTTATCTACATTGCAACAGTCATTTCCTGAAAATCCATAATGAGTCACTAGCTTATCCCCCCATCACCACATATTTGTTGTTGTTGTCTAGTTTCTAAGTTGTGCCTGACGATTTTGTGATCCCAGGAACTCTACCCCCGAGTCTCCTCTGTCCATGGGATTTCCCAGGCAAGAAGACTGGAGAGGATTGCCATTTCTTCCTGCAGGGGATCTTCTCGACCCATCGATCAAACTCAAGTCTCCTGCACTGGCACGTGGATTGTTAATCACTGAGCCTCCAGGAAAGCTATCACCACACATTCACTTACTTAATACCTGTCAACAGCTTTCCATTGATCTTAGGATAAAATCCTAAATCCTTAACATAATCCAAAGTCCTTGGGTTTGCTCAACTTCCAAATGCATCTTGCCCCAAGCTTCCGCTCCACCTGGCTCCACCTCCACTGTCCTTTTACCAGTTCTTTGGGTGTCATCATTCCTTCTCACCCCAGGACCTTTGTACCTGCTTTTCTTGCTACTAGAAAAGCTCTTTCACTAACCTTTTGCCTATTTAACTCTCAGTTTAATGGTCACTTCCTTCCAGAAGCCTTTCCCGAGCTCTTTGGTAAGTCAAACTTCCCTGTTCCAGGTGCTCTTAAGCCCCATGCATTTCTCTTTTATTTCACTTACACAGTTGTAGTTTCACATTTGCTCATAAAATTTGATAAGTGTCCATCTCAGCCACTAAATTGTCACCTTCCTGAAAGCAGCTGCTGCAGCATCTTTTTCTCCCAGTTATCTTTGCATCGCCAGGATTAGCACAGCCCTTGATACATGGCTGATGCTCAGTAAAATTCACGAAATGAAAGAATGCTGTCGAATGATAGCTCAGATACCAGTGAGGACAATGGATTATTGTGGTTGCCTGAAGCACAAGAACAGAAATAATCCTTCTTCCTTCCTCAGCCCTTTCAACTCCCTCTTGCATTCTCTGAGACCTGGCCAAGACAGAGCCCTCACAGAGCAAGAGTGCAGTGGGAATGCATTATTAATCTGTTAGGATCAACTGGGAACTAGGACCTCTATGCAGTGCAATATGATCTATCTACGTGGCAGGTGTTCATCATGTCTTCCCCAACATTGCCTTGTAATCTCACAATCCCAAAGACTCTGATAATTGGGTGAGGATGAAACATCTGGATGCTGCAAACTCCCTTGACAGGCTGTCTATACCATCACCTTCAAAATCAATGCACAAGAAATGAGAGTTTCTGGAGCAGCAGAAATAGTGGCTGGCATCAAAACATGCTGCTTAAATCCTTCATGGCATTAAGCAAAGACGACCTGGATTTCCTTTCGGAGTGATGGGAAAATGGGATCTGGCAAAAAAAGAGGCCACAGGTAAGACAGATGATGACTTCATTTCAAATGTGTCTGTGCTTGGGGAAAGGACATCCCTGTTATTTACATAATATCTGTGAAATGGGGCTTCCCTTGTGGCTCAAACAGTAAAGAATCTGCCTACAATGCAGGAGATCCAGGTTCAATCCCTGGGTTGGGAAGATTCCCTGGAGAAGGGAATAACTACCCACTCCAGAATTCTTGCCTGGAGAATTCCATGGACAGAGGAGCCTGGCAGGCTACAGTCCATGGGGTCACAAGTAAATAAATGAACTGAGTAAATAATTAATCAGTACCCTAGGATCATTCTGATCATAAGATGGAAGACTGTATCTGAATAGAGGTCAAAGGAGGGGCAATTAAGGGTGGGCATGAAGGCCACATGGAGAAGCTGGGACTGGAAAACAGGCAGTAAGCAAAGAGAGTGCTAGGAACTATGATATAAACTCACTATGATTCAAAAATCAAGTGCAATGGCACCAAAGAGAGAATCAATTTGAGAGAGCATAAAAATCAAATCAGTGATCTCAAACGTTGGTGAGGACTCGACGGGAGTAGAAATTGTCTTGACGGCTTTGGAAGGCACTTGGGCATTATATTTTAAGAATTGAGACATACTTACATTTGCCATACAAATCTTCTCAGAATATTCCTAGAGAAACACTCACCCAAGTGCAAAGGAAGGCAAGACGATGGGAAGTTCACTACAACATGTTCATCACAGCAAAAACTGGGAGCAACCCAGCTACCCAAGTGTTAGAGGACTGAGCCGACAAACTCAGCTACGCAGGCATCCATGGGATATTAGGTCACAGTGAGAAACATGTTAATACAGGTAAACATTTCTACAGCAGCACCATTTACAACATCCAGGACATGGCAGTGACCTAAATGTCCTTCGACAAATGAATGGATAAAGATGTGGTACATATACACAGTGGAATATTACTCAGCCATAAAAAAGAACAAAATTGGGTCACTTGTAGAGATGTGGATGGACCTGGAGTCTGTCATGTAGAGTGAAGTTAGTCAGAAAGAGAAAAACTGTTGTATATTAACACATATATATGGAAGCTAGGGAGAAGGCAATGGCACCCCACTCCAGTACTGTTGCCCAGAAAATCCCATGGATGGAGGAGCCTGGTAGGCTGCAGTCCATGGGGTCGCTAAGAGTCGGACACGACTGAAGCAACTTAGTAGTAGTAGTATGGAAGCTAGGAAAATGGTATAGGTGATATACGTGAACTATTTGCAGGGCAGGAATAGAGACGCAGAAGTAGAGAATGGATGTGTGGACACAGAAGGGGAGGGGAGGGCTGGACTAACTGGGAGATTAGGATTGGACATATACACATTACTAAGTGCATAATAGAGAGCTAGTGAGAATCTGTTATAAAGCACAGGAAGCCAGCTTGGTGCTCTAACACGACCTAGAGGGGTGGGACGTGGGTGGGTGAAAGGGAAGTCCAAGAAGGAGGGATACATGTATACATATTGCTGAGTCACTTCACTATACAGCAACATTATTTTCAGATTAAAACAGAAATCCAAAAGATACTGTAAACAAGGTGCCAAATGACATGACTGGCTTGTTGTAATTATCCTAAATATCCATATCTAAAATAACAATACTCTATATTGTGCATTTTTTGCTGACATATGTATGTGTGCAGTGGAGTAGCAGGTGGCCCGATAAATGACACCCCAGATGGATAACAGCAGTCATCTTTGGAAATGAGCTGGGGACTGGAATTGGGTGTAGGGGGTCGTCAAGATTTTGGCACTGTCTATAATATTCTGTTCATTTCACAAGGAATAACAGAGGCAGACTAAACCAGTGAAATTAAACTTTTTTTTTTAAACCAACTTGTTCAAAAGCATGAATGTGTAATAAAGAAACCAAGGAACTGAGCTGAGTGAAATTGCACTCAAAATTGCTGCCGAGAGAAAGGGGAAAGCTGCTCAGAGTGAGACCAAGGTTTCTTGATGCCTCGATGTGGTTCGGAGGACTTTTATTGATGGCTGGGGTCTCTCTGTGGATATTCTCAGCCCCATGCTACCTCCCAGTATTAAGGAACTTCTAAAGGAGACTGTTTCATTTTGGAACAGCAACATGGAGGTGGAGGGGGTGGGGGGGTGTGGGGAATAGAAGCCAAGGAGGAGGGAAATCACCAAGCTCTGAGATCAAGAAAGGTTCCCCAGGCACGTCTGCTGACACCAGGCTTATTGAAAGTTTTTATGCATCATCTGAAAGGGATTTAGAGTTAAATATCGAAAAGGACAAAGTACGTTGGAGCTCTGATGTAGGAAAATACCACGCAGATAAAGATAAACAAACTACAGAGCAGAAATGACCAGAGCTCTGACCCAGTCTAATAATTCTTAACATCTCTTGGAGTTGTTGTTGAGGATTAAATAAGATTGCTCATGAATGCCCTAGGAAAATTGTAAAATGGTACACAAATGTTGCTTATGATTGTGATTATGTCGTAGCTGGTTTTACATCAGAATTTGATAACAGAGCTAAAAACAGAATCCTTAATGGAGTCTGGGATTCTATTCAGCCATCTACCCTGACTGGGAGTACTTTATAAGAATGATTTGGCTTTTACAAGTAATCAGCCTCAGTTTTTTGTTTGTTTTGGCTTTTTTAAAAAATAAAAATGCCACATCCAAATTTAAAAGCTGGGGAAATAGAATAAGGGAGAAAAAAGCCATCCATAGCCTCAAAAGGCCCTCAGTTCAGTTCAGTTCAGTCGCTCAGTCATGTCCGACTCTTTGTGACCCCATGAATCACAGCACGCCAGGCCTCCCTGTCCATCACCAACTCCCGGAGTTCAGAGACTCACGTCCATCGAGTCGGTGATGCCATCCAGCCATTTCATCCTCTGTCGTCCCCTTCTCCTCCTGCCCCCAATCCCTCCCAGCATCAGAGTCTTTTCCAATGAGTCAACTCTTCGGCCCTAATGTCACCCAATATTTGTTGTATGAGTGATGGAATGAATGAAACAGTGAATCCACTTTTATCATTTTGTACAGTCCTATCAGTTTGCTGCATGAACTCACACACCCTACCTTGTCAATGTGGAGTCTCAATCACTGGAGCACCAGAAAAGTCTCTGGCTCTACATTTTTATAATCTCCACTGTCCATTGGCATCAGAGACAGTTCCTCATGGTCCTTCATAGCCTTCAGAACTGTGCAGTATTTCCTGGATTTGATGCACTCTAATGTATTTAATTCATCCTTCATGTTGAAACAGTTGAAAAACCCTCCATATCCCTTTCCAGGGATTATCTTGGTACAAAGTCTTCTTCTACCCTTTCGCCAATTTCCCAGTGCTAGGGAATTATATTTAATATCTTATAATAACCTATAATGAAAAGTTTTATACACACACACACACACACACACGCCTCTCTTTGCTGTACACCTGAAGCTAACACAATTTTGTAAATCAATTATCAGTTCAGTCGCTCAGTCATGTCCAACTCTTTGCAACCCCATGGACTGTGGCACACCAGGCCTCCCTGTCCATCACCAACTCCCGGAGCTTGCTCAAACTCATGTCCATCGAGTCAGTGATGCCATCCATCCATCTCACCCTCTGTCGTCCCCTTCTCCTCTTGCCTTCAATCTTGCCCAGCATCAGGGTATTTTCCAGTGACTCAGTTCTTCACATCAGGTGGCCAAAGCATTGGAATTTCAGCTTCAGCATCAGTCCTTCCAATGAATATTCAGGACTGATTATACTTCAATCAAAAAAAAGGATACCCCGTGCTTAGAATATGGTTGATGGCTGGTGGTTGTCAGGGGCTCCATTTTACAGACCTGATCATTAGTGTTATAGTCCTGGTTATTGTTACCATTTTGTGTTAATGAAGTGGATTGTCTTGTGAACTGCTTGGTTTATTGATTTAATGTTTAAGCTAAAGAAAGAAAACACTCTCCAGGAACTATAGAGTTTATGGTAAAAAGGAGACAGGGCAAAGAACACATGTTACCATAAATTTCAATATGAAATATTCTCCACAGAAATAATTCTATGGACAGACAGATGATTCAAAGGATGAATCAGCCTGGAATGATGAAAAGCTCTTTCAGTACTATTTGAGCAAGGATATGGAATAGCAGATGGCCCTTTTCCCTGAGGCCATCATGGAGCAGCAAATACAATAAGATGTGTGACTGTAATCCTGTGATACTAATTGCCCCCAAAATATACAGAATGTGTTGGTTTGTTCTTGACTTCCTTCTTCCTAGAATTCTGCTATTGGCCAGGTTTTTCAAGATCCACTTTGTATTGTTCACTTTGTGATGAATAATCTATCACCTCCTGTTTCTTCTCCTCCGATTCCCAGGTGTGGGGCCTCAGGTCCTATACTATTACTGAGTTTTGGAGTTCATCCACTGGAACAGTCCCCACTACCTAAGATTTGCTGCCAAATAATTATGGGACCAAGTTACACATGGGGATTCCCAGGCACTAGTGGTAAAGAACCCACCTGCCAACGCAGGAGACATAAGAGACGCGGGTTTGATCCCTAGGTCGAGAAGATACCTTGGAGGAGAGCATGGCAAACCACTGTAGTATTCTTGCCTGGAGAATCCCATGGACAGAGGAGCCTGGAGGGATACAGTCCACAGGATTGCAAAGAGCTGGACACTGAAGCAATTTAGCATGCACAGCGTTACACAGGGGGATTCTATGTATATCCTGAATTCTTTTGAATAGGCTAATGGTGTCCATTGGTCCAGCCTGCTATTTGTTTACTGATTCATTCAGTAAACAATGATTCAACACCTATCTTGCCCCATGCATTGTTACCGCTCTGAAGCTTAATGAAAGAACAAAGATCCTGCCCTTAGGGAATTCCATTCTAGGGCTGGAAGATGCATCATTAAAATGGGAATCAATAAACAATGCAAGCACACACAGAGATGCTATGAAAGACACAGGACAGGGCATCGGACTGAAAGGAACAGGGGGTGGAGGGAGACTGCTTTCCTGTGGATGGTCAGAAGAGTGAGAGAAAGGCTCCACAACAGAAATGAAGTAGATGTGTTCAAAGAACAGAATGGATGCCACAGGTTGGTTTTTCTGGTTGAAGTTTAAAAGGCAAGGGGGAGAATAGAAGGAGATGAGGATGGTGAGGGGGCCAGAAATCAAATAATTTGGGTAGTAAAGGACTTGATAAAGAGTATAATATTCATTAAAGTGAAAAGCTTTGGCTTTGTTCAGCACTTTGGTCCATCTGGTCAACCTACCTTATGCTCCATTATCCCAAGAGAACTGGAGTTTTCTCCTAAACCCCTCTTTCTATATTTGTTTAGAGCTCTTATAAATCTTCCCTAGAGGATTGCCTCTGCTCTCCATGCCTCTAATCAAGACTTGCAGACTTGCCTAAAAAGGAGTTCTCTCCCAGCCCAAGGCACAGTGAGATCTGATTCCAACCTTCTGGTTCTCTCTGTAAATCTCTGCTCATAGCAGGGCTTTTGAACCATGTCTAATTCTACTTTGCCTTTTGGACTTGATATCTTGGGCATTTTGAAAGCAAGTAAGTACACCCTAAAACCTATATCCTCTCCCGACCCAACGGGGTTCCACTTGGTCCTGTGTCCTTCTTCCTCCCCAGTGGCCCTGGAGTAGATCTTGGCATGCCTTGTCCCAACCATGCTCTTGTTAAAGCTTAATTGCACATCACAGTGCTCCCAAAACAGTACTGTTAAGCTTAATCATCAGACGAATTCATTCGACTTAGCTCCAAATAACTGTTGGCTGTTTCAAAAAATCAAATATGGAGATTTGTCACGATTGAGGACATTTAAAAATTTATGTTCAGACTCTGATAACAATTTTCAAAGAGCCATTCCCAGCATAGATGGGAAATTGCCATGTAATTGGAATAAAGCGATGACCTCCTCAGGGGTCCTCTTGGAAGAAGGACCACATCCAAGTGGATGCAGAAGAATCAATGAATTTGTTAATAATTGGCCTCATTACCTACCTACCACCCATGTAGCTGTGGTTGTAACTCCTGTAGCACTTTGGGGTCTAGATTCTTATCTGGTAAATTAGGTACCAAACTGGGAGAACCAGGGCAGCAAAGCTATGTGAAATAGTCCTATTAAATATTCCCATTTTGGGCAACTGCTCCTTTCATGGCATGGCTTCTAGAGCCTTCATCGCGTGGCTGCCCCATTTTCACCTGTAGCTTTCAATAAACGTTTTGTTGTTGTTGTTGTTTTAATGTTACTGAGGACAGAATTCTCTCCTCCAGTGCAGTCTGAGCAGTGCCAAGAGGCATATATACTGAGCTTTTCTCCAGAGAAGGAAACCCAATCCCCACAGGACCAAGGGCCAGTTCCTACATGTGACTACTTTGATCAATATAGTGTCTACTTTAAAAAAAAAAATATTGTTGTCAACATTAAAAAATTAGAACTGGGACTTCCTTGGAGGCCCGGTGGTTAAGACTCCACACTTCCACTGCAGGGGACATGGGTTCAATCTCTGGTCGAGAAACAGATCCTGCATGCCATGTGGCATGGCCAGAAAAGTAAATTAGAAGGAAACCCACAAAGTCAAGAACTTCAAAACTTTCTAAACAATATTGCAAGTCCTAGCCACATTGATTCCACACAGTTGCTTGGAAGGCTAATGTACAACAACTTAAGCATCTGCTCCTTTTTGGTTAGGATGTGAGCTCCCACTATACCACTGTCCCACTTGGCCCAGTGAGGTGTATGTGTTTCTGATCTCTGCATGTAGGTATCACAAGCCAAACGATTCACAGTGGCAAACATATCTGAATTAGAGTCAGAAGGGTCCACTTGATGAGTCCCTGAAATCACCACTGATCATTCATTAGGTGTCAGATATCACATTAGACTCCGAGGATACAGTTCTGAGCAAGAAGACACAGTAGTCACCCCTGCAGACTTCCAGTTTAGCTGGCAGCGGTGGGGGGGTGGGGGGCAGTGGGGGGGCGCGGTGGGGGCGGGCAGGGAGGGCATAAACAAATAGTTACCTGCTATTCCTTGTTAATTGCAAAAGTGAGAAAGGTTTTCAAGAAAAACAAGACAGCATCATTAAAACAAATACAAGAAGAAAAAAAAAAATCTGCTTTCTCCAGGGAATCAGGGAAGCCTTCTCTGATACAGTGACATTTAAGCTGAGGTCTCAAGGACAAGGAGAAGTAGACAGGAGATGTGAAAAATAGAGGGAGGAGAATTCCAGGATGAGAAAATACCAAGTACAGAGGCCTTCAGGCATGCAGGAGGTTGGTCCATCTTGGGAATTAAAAGAAGGTTTTCTTTTTGTTTTCATTTTTAATACTGTAGGTAAAACCTGGGGAGGATTTTTACAACTGTTTCTTAAGAACAGGTACCAGCTCCCTATCACAACAACGATCTTTCCAATATGCTCCATTGAGCAAGAGATAGGTGTGCGGGCTCCTGCCTGTGTCCTCACACACGAACGCATGAAATCCCAGCAGATGATGTGCACTTTTTTTTTTTTTCCCTAAAAAGACAATGAAATATATGTAACTCATAAGTCCCCAACCTCATCAGCCCATGACTACAAAATGAGATTATGCTCTTCTTTCAGAGGCAAATTATTATGGCCTGAGGCCCTCCAACTGTCTCCCAGCTGTTTGTGAGAGCTTCCCTGGGCCTCCTGTGTGTCCAGAATTATGTTTTTAGTTTCAGTTTGCTCTGAGCTTCTTGTCTTGCTGGGCCCATCTGTCCTCATTGGCGACTACTGCTGATGGTGTTCTCAGCTTTAGGGAAAGATCTGTGGTTTAGGTCCAAAGGGACCACCTTGGTGAGTTTCAACACTTGCTTGGGCAATCTGAAGTGGAGAAGGAAATGGCTACCCACTCCAGTATTCTTGCCTAGAGAATCCTGTGGACGGAGGAGCCTGGTGGGCTGCTGTCCATAGGGTCACACAGAGTCGAACACGACTAAAGCAACTTAGCATGCATGCATGCATTGGAGAAGGAAATAGCAACCCACTCCAGTATTCTTGCCTGGAGAATCCCAGGGACAGAGGAACCTGGTGGGCTGCCATCTATGAGGCTGCACAGGGTCGGACATGACTGAAGCGACTTAGCAGCAGCAGCAGCAGCAGGGCAATCTGAATGCAGAAGCATCTTTGAAGCTGGGAAACTTGGCCAGAGCTGCTTCCAAACATCGGTTACCCCCAGGAAACCCAGGCTGAGGTGATGCTTTCATCCTTCCCGTCCCCTTCTGCCTCCCTGTGGCCAGAAGGCCGCTCATTCCCTCCATGGGCCCCTCAATACTGCAGAGCTGAGATTCTTCACTAGATGCTTGTGTTCGTGTTCAGTCGCTAAGTCATGTCCGACTCTCTACGACCCCATGGACTATAGAGCACCAGGTTTCTCTGTCCATGGAATTTCCTAGCCAAGAATACTGGAGTGGATTGCCATTTTCTCCTCCAGGGGATCTTCCCAACCCAGGAGTCAAACCCACATCTCCTGCATTGGCAGGCAGATTCTTTACCAATGAGCCACCAGAGAAGCCCTCTTTACTAGATAATCTTGAGTTAATTGCTCAATCTCTCTGTTCCTAATTTTGAATTTACAAAATGGTACACTCACCAATTTCACTGTGTTCCTAGGGGGGACAGAACAAGCAAATGACTGTAGAAGGATTCTGTACAACCTGAACAATAACCATAGAAGCCTCACACAACAGATCCAAGCTCTGCCCAGGTAAAGCTGTAATTATCATCTCAGTACCTACCAGAGAGCATGGCACGCTGTAGCCCAGGGGGTCCTTAAGACTCACCATAATCTAGCCTATCACTTCTTTCTAGCTGCATCGCCCACCGGAACCTGCTGCAAACCCAGTGACACACACCACTCAGATTCCATGAGCACACAATGCTTCCTGTGCCTCCACGTTTCACACATACTGTCCTTCTGCCTAGAATGTCTCTTCTCTCTCCACATGGGCACATAAAATTATATAGGATTTCCCAAATTTGAAACTGAAGAGATAATTCAACTCAAAGTCATATAAGAAAAGTAAAAGTGAATTGAAAGGTTAGTTTAACTAACCAGTCCGTGTTTAACTAGATCTGGGGCTTCCCTGACAGCTCAGTTGGCAAAGAGAACACTTGCAATGAAGGAGACCCCGGTTTGATTCCTGAGTCAGAAAGATCTGCTGGAGAAGGGCTAGGCTACCCTCTCCAGTGTTCTTGGGCTTTCCTTATGGCTAGCTGGTAAAGAATCCACTTGCGATGCGAGAGACCTGGGTTTGATCCCTGTGTTGGGAAGATCCCTTGGAGAAGGGAGGGGCTACCCACTCCAGTATTCTGGCCTGGAGAACTCCATGGACTGTATAGTCCATAGGGTCTCAAAGAGTCAGCCATGACTGAGCAACTTTCAATCACTCAGGGTTCAAGAGAGAAGGAAATGGCAACCAACTCCAGCATTCCTGCCTGGAGAATCCCATGGACAAAGGAGCCTCGAGGGCTACAGTCCACAGGTCACAGTCAGACACAGCTGAAGTGACTGAGCACAGCACAGCACAGGGTCCAAATGATAGCACTAGACAGAATTTCTCCTTGCTGCTCATCTTTTTTCCTGATATGGACTCTATTCTTACTCTCTATAAACTCACCACCCAGATCAAGTAGTTTCCAAATCTATTTTCTCTCTTGTTAGCAACCAACTAGACAGATGTTCAACTTTCCTATTAAACTAAAAAGTAGTCCCATAAAGGTATCGCTTTGTCCCTAATTAGTCCAACATGGATGGTCAGCAGAATGCCCTGAAGATGCATTCCACCTGAGAGGCTGGAGCTGGGTTAACTTCACAAATAGCACACGCTCTGAGAGATTCCCATAATTTCAGTGCCACATGCCAAATACTGGGGGCAAAAAGCACAAAGATCTACTACTGCTGCTCTTACAACTGTACTCTCCATTTTTCATGTGACAAACTCCTCATTGTGCTTCAAAACCCCATTCTGTAAAAAAGTCTGCATCACAAGAAAAAAAAATTGTAACCACATATGGTAATGACTGTCAACTAGATTTATAGTAGCAATCATTATGACATGTATTACAAATACCCAAGTAGCTATGTTGTATATCTAAAAATAATACAGTCGTCACTCTCTATTTGCAAAGTGGTGGTTCCAGGACCCCAGCCCTCCAGGATATTAAAATCCAATGCTCACACCCCTTATATAAACTGCCATAGTATTTGCATATAAACTATGCACAATCTCCAATATATTTTAAAAGATCTACAGTTATTTGTAATGCCTGAAGCAACACGGGCTTCCAAGGTGCCTCAGTGGTAAAGAATCTGCCTGCCAATGCAATGCGAGAGAATTTGCCTGGGTCAAGAAGATCTCCTGGAGGATCAAATGGCAACCTGCTCCAGGATTCTTGCTTGGAAAATCCCATGGACAGAGGAACCTGGTGGGATATAGTCCATGGGTCGCAAAGAGTCTGACATGGCTTAGCAACTGAGCACGCAGGAGCTAAAGCAACGTAGTTCAGTTCAGTTCAGTCACTCAGTCGTGTCCGACTCTTTGCGACCCCATGAATCGCAGCATGCCAGGCCTCCCTGTCCATCACCAACTCCCAGAGTTCACTCAGACTCACGTCCATCAAGTCAGTGATGCCATCCAGCCATCTCATCCTCTGTCATCCCCTTCTCCTCCTGCCCCCAATCCCTCCCAGCATCAGAGTCTTTTCCAGTGAGTCAACTCTTCACATGAGGTGGCCAAAGTACTGGAGTTTCAGCTTTAGCATCATTCCTTCCAAAGAAATCCCGGGGCGGATCTCCTTCAGAATGGACTGGTTGGATCTCCTTGCAGTCCAAGGGACACTCAAGAGTCTTCTCCAACACCACAGTTCAAAAGCATCAATTCTTCAGCACTCAGCTTTCTTCACAGTCCAACTCTCACATCCATACATGACCACAGGAAAAACCATAGCCTTGACTAGACGGACCTTTGTTGGCAAAGTAATGTCTCTGCTTTTCAATATGCTATCTAGGTTGGTCATAACTTTTCTTCCAGGGAGTAAGCGTCTTTTAATTTCATGGCTGCAGTCACCATTTGCAGTGATTCTGGAGCCCCCAACATAAAATCTGACACTGTTTCCACTGTTTCCCCATCTTGTAAATATAATGTAAATACTATTAAGTTGGCAGGGTGGCAAATTCAAGCTCTACTTTTTGGAATGATCTGGAAATTTTTTTCTGAATATTTTGCTCTGCAGTTGGTTTAAGCCTAGGATATGGAAAATGTGGATACAGATAAAGAAAATGTGTATAATGTTATATGTCAATTATACCTCAATTAAAAACAAAAAGTCATCTACCTCCTATGTGAAATTACATAATACTAGAAAAGCTGGCACTGTATATTCTAGATTCCCATAATCCTCTATAGGGATCTTCTCTGTAGAATTTATCCCACTGGATGGTAACATATCCAAATCTGCTGCTGGGAAAGCCTCAAACGCAGAGATGTGGCCTTATTCATCTCTTTATTCCCTGAATGTAGTATGTTCCTGGACTACTGAAAGTGCTTAGTAAGAGTTAAACAATGGATGATGATCTGTATATTTTTGGCCCCATTTTTTTTATTATTATCTTTATCAAATCTCTGGTTATATTCATCTTGTGGTCAAACAAATCCCCCTAGCTCTGATCTTTTCACCCCTTTTATGTGGACACATTCCAAGTCGGGTGTTTTTTCTCATTTGGTGAGAAGATATTCATATTGGTGAGAAATGCAATTCACATTTCAGACCTAAACACAGACTCTGCCTTGTTGTTGCTCAGTCGCTAAGTCATGTCTGACTCTGCAACCCCATGAGCTAGAGCACACCAGGCTTCCCTGTCCTTCACCAGCTCCCAGAGTTTGCTCAAACGCCTGTCCATTGAGTCGATGATGCCATCTGCCTTAGCTCTTAGAGAGAATGTGTCTCTCATTCTCCAACTTGATCAGAGAGTTCTGAGTCCTGATTTCATCATTCTTCCTAAATACTATTACACTTGGCTTGGTGTCGTCAGTAATCTGATTAGTAGACCTTCTAGGTTCTCGTCATATCACTGATTATAATGTTTACTAGGGCAGAACCAAACACAGAGGATCATTAGTGGACTCATGGATCATGAATAAAAGTCTTTCTCCAGGTGCAAAAAGAACTATTCATCACATTTCAAGGTTGGGCCAGCCGGAAATCCACAGAATGGTGTCATCGTCAAGGAAATACATCACTATCTTAATCAACAGGGACAGACAGAGATGCTCTCTCAGTTATCCATCAGAAGTCATGACACCCTGGTACCCACAGTGCTTTGTTGGTGCCATAGATTGTTTTTAAACTTGACTTTATTTTTTTAATGTGGGAGATTTCACATAAAGGTCTCTATTTCTGGCTTTTAAAAAAGCCCCCAAGGGCCTTTCCTGATGGTCCAGGGGTTAAGAATCCACCTGCAGGGGATATGGGTTCTGTCCCCGGTCGGGGAACTAGGATCCCACATGCCACAGGGCAACTAAACCCACATGCCACAACTAGAAAGTAGCCTGAGCCGTGGTGAGAGAGCCCACATGCCACAACTAAGACCTGACAAAGCCAGAAAATAAATATGAAAAAAAAGAAAGCCCCCCCAAACCCAACACCATGGGCCCCACAGCACCAAACTGCTGCCACCAACTAGAGCTTGGTATTGCAAGAAAACGTCCTTCAGTCTGCCATAGTCCACATCCAGACTCTTCATTTACCTGCCTGGCCCTCACCAGCATGGGAATTTACAAGCCCTGGCCCTTGGCATTCCTCCAATATGCTCAACCAACTGTCAAGGGCTTGCGAGAACACCAGGTGCAGACTCCCACATGGGTACCTCCTTAAAGGCTCCAGCAGCAGAAGAGCACAGAGCGAACATTCCCAGTATTGAAAGCCCCCCAGGCTGCAGTGTCAACTCTGTCTTTCCTAACAGTTGATCATTAATGTTCTTTCTTATGGGCTTCCCAGGTGGCATTAGTGGTAAAGAACCCACCTGTCAATGCAGGAGATCTAAGAGACCCAAGTTTGATCCCTGGGTGGGGAAGATTCCCTGGGGAAGGGCATGGCAACCCTCTCCAGTATTCTTGCCTGGAGAATCCCATGGACAGAGGAGCCTGTTGGGCTACAGTCCACAGGGTCACACAGAGTTGGACATGACTGAAGCGACTTAGCACACACACACACGTACCCACGTTCTTTCTCATGAGAAGGTAAAGTCTCCCCCTCAACCTCCCTCTTTCTCCGTTAGACTGGATCTTATCCTCCAGCACCATGTTGGAAATCATGACCACTTCTCCCATTCCCCAGTGCCTCTATATTTTGAGGACTCTGCCTTCTGTCTCCCCCTGGTTGAGTGAGTCTTGTCTTTTCCCATGTAAATAACCTCAGTTCCTTCATCATTTTAATGGGTAACAGTTTCTAGATCCTACTTATATGCCTGATCACCTCCTCTTAACCCTGTGAATGTGTAGAAGAAGTCTGCAGAGGGCAGAATAACATCAAAAACCAAACAAGGAGCAGACCCTTAGAAACAAGTCAAAAAAGTATTTATCTTAAAGGCAAGCACCTCCTGCCAGGAATTATCACAGAGTCTCAAGGTTGGAAGAGACCTCGGCAATCACCCAGCCATTTCTAAAATAAATGTGAAGATGTCACAGACACAGAAAACCAGGTGTGATTCACCTTCCTTGAGGTGATCAGAAGAAAGAGCGGATGAACTTGGACAACAAATGACCTCGTGATAGCTGCCAGAACATTCCTAGGGCAGGGTCAACCTTCACCACGGCATCTAAGATTTCTTCTCTGCCCCCGAAAACAGGGATTTTTTTTTTTTTTCCAACTGTGCTAACCCTCACTTTGAATGCAACTGAAGGTGGAAAACCAATGCAAGACGCCTCTGTTGAAGGCTTCACCTGGGAACCAATTATCACCAGGAAGAGTGTTAGAGAATTAGGGAAACTAACCTCTTCTAATCCGCTGTCTAACAGGAACGTCTCAGCAGCCAATCAATAACGGCTGCGGCGGAGGGGCACCTGAGGTCCCTCTCTGCGCCTTCACATAAGTAATTAAAGCCGGTTTAATGAGATTGCCCACGAGCTGGGTGTCGGAGAGCAGGAGGGGAAGACAGCAGCACGAGCCAGAGCGAGCTGGTGGGTGTGAATCACCCTGGAACCTCTCTGGCAAAACGGGATGAGGAGCGCAGGAAACAGGCCCCTGAATAAAACAGAAAGGCTGTGATTGCCTGCTGCAGTTGACAGCCGAGGGAAGGAGAACTTGAAAAAGGATCCGCATTGTCTGAGATTTGCTCTCCCATCCCCCGCCCCCATTCCCATCTTTGCAGAAAACTTCTCAGCTCTGAAATTTCACCGACCCCTGTGGAATGGTGGCAAGAGTCTAGATGTAGAAGCCAGACTGCACCAAGTTGAAAGGCCAGTTCTGCCATTCTATTTGGAGTAAGTCCCTTCTATCATAATCAAGTCCTTTCAGCTTCTTAGGCCTCAATCACCTCTTCTATAAAATGGGATCATAACAATACATACCTCCAAAGGATTTTGTGAGGGGTAAGTGGGATCATGCATTTATTTACGAAACAGAGCCACAGATGTAGAAAATAAACTTATGGTTACCAAGGGGTAAAGCGAGAGATAAATTGGAAGATTGGGATTGACACATCACGCTACTATTTATAAAATATCAATAAATAACTAATAAGGACCTGCTGTACAGCACAGGGAATTCTACTCAATACTCTGCAATGATCTATATGGGAAAACAATCTAAAAAAGAGTGGAGATATATATATATATATATATATATATATATATATATATGTTGTTCAGTGGCTAAGTCGTATCCAACTCTTTTGTGACCCCATGAAATGTAGCCTGCTAGGCTCCTCTGTCCATGGGATTTCCTAGGCAGGAATACTAGAGTGGGTTGCCATTTCCTTCTCCAGGGGATCTTCCTGACCCAGGGATCAAACCTGTGTCTCCTGCAATGCAGGCGGATTCTTTACTGTTGAGTGGGGAAGCCTGCTCCAGAAGATAACATACTACTTTAAGGGATGTTTCATAAGAAGAGTTCCAGGTATTTTCACTACTGCTGAGCCACCAATCAACTATACTTCAATAAAAATTTTAAAAATTAAAATTAAAAAGTGCCAAGCACAGTGCCCGGCTCTAAGTGAGCATTTGCTCCATCATGTATGGTTATCAGCTATTGTTTCCCTCTTTATCTCAGGCTCCTCACCCAGGAAATAGGAAGAGGAACATCCCACACTAGAATAATGTTAGGTTGCTACAAGATATAGTGTATAAAGGGCTTAACTAGACCCAGCAGGAAGCAGCCACAAAAAACAGCAACTCCTATTCTTTCTCTAGGCTAAACACTGCAGATAGAACATCAGCAAAGAATTACTAGGTAGAAAACTGCTTTACAGAGTGCAAACACTGCAAATTTTAGGGTGGCAGGCAGAGATCAGGGGAATGAACTTTCAATACGGTGTTCTGCTCCTGTCCTTTCAAAAATCTCCACTCAGGGAAAACACAGCCTTTGGAAACCAAGTCCCATCCAATAGAATCGTGTCCCCCACAACCCACCCATTGGAAGCAGCGAAGTGGACTTGGCCTTGACACCTCTCAGAAACAGAAAGCCTCGAAGGCAGAGCAGCTGCAGCCAGGGGTGCTGGCAGCTCCCAGGCAGAACCATCTGGCTCGATACACGTTCCACATCAATTACCTTTTGGCACTGAGCTAAACAAAAGAACTGAGAATCCTCCTGCATCTGAATAACAGCCTCCCTTTCTGCAGCATCCTTTCCCACCAAACAGAATCTATCTGCATATGCCGGGGCCACGCGCATTCTGATCAGCTGGCCTGTGATTTAAGACCAGTTATTTCTCATCTCCATCCTGCATAATGAAGTCAGTCACATTTTATTGCCAAATGGCCCTGGTAATGCCTCTGTAACTGCCCATCAAGGGTGCTTTGGCTTTCGGGAATAAAGAACGCATCTGAATTTCACCAGGATAAACTCATGAGTGGGTCAATACATCGGATGGTTATCGTGGGTGCGTTGTACTTTATTTTTAGGCTCTGTTCCTACATGAAAATAAATAACGTATCACCTGAGTATTTAAAAGCCAGGGGCCTAAGGGAGAGGATGAGGAGCATTTGGGAACTGTTTCTTGTAAGGTGGGGAACAGACAAAGCAGGCCTTCACTGCTGGTAGGAAAAAAAAAAAAGAAAAAAAGCAGTGGGAGGGGAAGGCAATAAAAAGAAGAAAAAATCACTTACTCCAGCACCAACTTTGCACGTTTATAAAGCCTTTTCCCCGCCATGGGTGACAATCAATCCTCCAGGAGTTTTGAACAATGAGCTTCATTTTACACAAGGGGAAACTGAGGGCCATCCAGTGGAAGGGGGTGTTTTCAAGGCCCCACGGGGATTCTGGAACTTAGACGGGAACCATGTTTCCAGTTCTTTCCTTCTAGACACATGGGAAACTCACACTCCTACCCCTTTCAGAGTGAGGTGTGACCCATGAAACGTATTTTGGACCATACAACTTGAGCAAAGGGAAGAATATCACCATTGGTAGAGCTTGGACAGCCAGAGTACAATTCACAACTCTCTCTCTGCTGTGATCAAACAGATATTCCAGGTGGTGGCCACCTGGCAACATGGGAGTGAGAGGACATGAAGCAGAGCTCCAGCCTAACCCTGATGGGCACAAGAAAAGTGAGGAAGAATACTTGGCCTTTTCTTGCCCCCGTGACCCTGGTGCTGACTGTTACTGCGGGACAACTGAGCCCATGCTGACTCTCAGCGCCTATGCCAAGCTCTGCCCTCCACCAAGCAAAGCCAGAAACTGAGCTCAGGCCTCCCACATCTAAGTTCGCAAGTTTTCTTTGGTTCTCTTTCTTCTATTAGGAGATCTTCATTTTTAAATTTTTTTTATCCCTACTTTGTAGAATATGAAATTAAATTTTGAGAAATTACTTGCCTGACAGCACAGTGTGGATGAGTAGCCTGATGACGTCTGCTTTAGGAGCAGAGCTTCTCTCCGCATCCTCTCCTTTTACTTTCTGGTCCCCACCTCCCAGGAAATCCCTTAGTCCAGGGATTAGCAGCACGGGCTGTGAAGCTGGATTCAAATATGACTTCAGGCAAGTATCTAATCTTTCTGAGCGTTCATGTCTTCATCTATATAAAGAGTACTAATAGTAATAGTATCTACCCCATGGGGTTATTGCAAACTGTGTAAAAGTGCTCTACACCTGTGGTCACCAACCTTTTTGGCACAAGGGACCTGTTTCATAGAAGACAATTTTTCAAGGGACCAGGAGGTAGGGATGGTCTGGGGATGATTCAAATGCATTACATTTATTGTGCACTCTATTTCTATTATTATTATATCAGGTCCACCTCAGATCATCAAGCATTAGATCCCGGAGGTTGGGGATCCCCACTCTACACCATTCATGGCAAGCATTAAGTGCCCAATGTGTGCTCCCCCTCACTGTCCTCCATTCAACAATACCAGGCTCCTTATAGAGCATGCCAGCTTCCTTTGGGCACAGTTACTGCCAACTCAGTTCTCCCACTGTGTCCACTCCCACCAGCCTGTTTTGCTGAGATGTCCGCAACTCTGCCCTAAACCTCAACAGTGCAGAAAGGGGACTCCGTTCAAAATATGCACCCTGAGGGTCCACGAGCAGATGGCTTCTGTCCGTGGGCCAAGGTTGCCCAAATTTTGTCCTCTGTTGCTCACTCAACTTCACAAACTATTGATATAATCATCTGTCTTAACACTGTTATCACTACTTCAGGTCTCTAAGAACTTACATTCCTTTTCTTCCATTTTCATTCATTACTCAGGGAGTGCCTGCCAGATGCCAGGCATGGTGCTAGGTAGCTGGAATATAAATGGTGATTCAGACATAAGCCCCCAGGATTCATGGTGAAGCAAGGGAGGTAGACCCCTAGGAAAGCAAATCGAAAACACTTTGATCAGCACTTATGATAGAAGATGCATATGGGGTCCTGGAGACATACTGCTTTATTCAGCAAACATTTACTGAGCACCTGTTCTGTATATGACATTTTGTTCAACACTGAAAACACAGTGGTGGAAAAGCCAGGAACTATTTCTTCCCAATATTCATTGGAAGGACAGATGCTGAAGCTCCAATACTTTGGTCACCTGATATGAAGAGCCGAGTCATTGGAAAAGACTCTGATGTTGGGAAAGGTTGAAGGCAGGAGGAGAAGCGGATGACAGAGGATGAGATTGCTGGGTGGCATCACCAACTCAATGGACACCAGTTTGAGCAAACTTCAGGAAATAGTGAAGGGCAGGGAAGTCTGCATCCTGCAGTCCACAGGGTTGCAAAGAGTCAAACATGACTGAGTGACTAAACAACAACAAATTTCTTCCCACATGGAGTTTAGAATCTAGTATATGCCCCAGTATCTCTTCTCCCCACATCCTCCCTATAGCCCGTCTAGATGGCTTAGGCATGCCTGACTCTACTCTGAATCCAAGGATGGGTTTGTAATCAAGACTTGGCTGGTAGGAGTTTGGTCACAGTTACTGGTTCATGAGTAGGCATATGATCCAAGTCTCCATTGAGGGATAGCACCTAAACGCTTGCTGGAGCTACCAAAAATAAAAAATAAAAAAGAGGTCATTTCAATTTGCTGGGATTCTTACATTGGCAGGATGTAAAACCTGGAGTGACTAATATATCTTTATCAATATTTAGGGAGGGCCAGGCTAAGGCCGGCTTCCCTGGTGGCTCAGGTGCTAAAGCGTCTGCCTGGAATGTGGGAGACCAGGGTTCGATCCCTGGGTCAGGAAGATCCTCTGGAGAAGGAAATGGCAACCCAATCCAGCACCCTTGCCTGGAAAATTCCATGGACAGAAGAGCCTGGTATGCTGCAGTCCATGGGGTCGCAAAGAGTTGGACACGACTGAGCGCCTTCACTCACTCACTCACTCAGGCTAAGGCTGAAACCAGCAGCCAGGAAAAGAGATGAGGAGAGAAGGTCTTTGCTGACATCCTCTTAGCCAGTCATGCTGAATGGTGCTGGATCTAGCCATACCTGAACACACTATTATATCTCTATTTTATAGTTAACTGAGCACTTTTTTTACTTCAGCTAGTTTGAAGGGGTTTATGTCACTTGCAAACAAAAGAATTTTAATTCACTAGACAAAGAACTAGAAGGTATAAGATCCTGAGAAGGGAGAACAAACTTTGCAGATCTTGTATCAGGTACAGACGTGTGGAAAGAGAGGTTCGAGGGACAGGCAACTTAGTGTTCCAGTGATTCCACTGGATGGGCCTCAAGCACCAAAGCCAGAGGTTACAAACTGGCCCGTGGACCAAATCCGACCAGCGAATAGGATCTATCATTTGTCTACGTGTTTCTAGCTGTCCAGGCAAGACAAAGGCTTTGCCTCTTCTGTTCAGCTATACCCTCAGCACAATGAGTATGCTCACATAATTAATGTTTAATAAGCATTTACTGAACTGCTAGGTAAATGGATACTGGAATTGTGTAATTTTCAATCAACATTCAGACTTCTAGCTCCTTTAAAATATCAGGAAAAACATAGGAGAAAAGTAAGCTGAGCCTGAGGTACAGCTGTTCCCTAAAGACAGAAGCCATTCCCTCCTCAGTCCTCACCACTCTCTATTGTCTCATTCTGAACCCACTTCATTTCTATACATCATTGCTGGCATGTAAGAATTTGTGTTCTCTGATCTAAGCCATTATGAGAATTTTCCCAGTTAAGTCAACTCTAGTCCCTAAAGAGGGTGCAGCCAGACAGTCTGGTTATCACTTGCCTGACTAGTAAGAGAATCTATGGGTCTTAGGAAGTCAAAAATGTCACAGACTCATCCCATATCTTTCTTTGCTTCCAACATTTCCAAAATGGGGAACATGAATCCTTCAAAATTCAAAATAACCTAGCTCAGTTTTTTTTTTTTTTTCAGTAAGACCACAGGCAGTTTTCTTTCTTAAAAGCTTTACAAATGCTAGGTGTGTTATTATTACTGCATATTCCACTGGACCACTGTCTGCAAGGAATCAATGGGGAAGGCAGACACGTAGTTAACAGAGCAAGAAAATCAAATGGCTTCTCATTAAATTATTTGAAGACCATGGTCCCACTCCTGTCGTGCAGTGGGGGGCACCCAATGACCAAATCACAAAGTAAAGTCTAAAAGGTACAGACCTACTGAGATCCCAGGAAACCCACTAGTGTTCTTGTGGACACAGTCAGCAGCTGGGAGGCACTGCAGTTTGATGGTTAAGGGTATGGATTAACTGGCTAAACAAATCCAGGTTGGAGGTCTGGCCCTGTGGCTCAGTGTTAAAGAATATGCCTGTGATGCACAAGACCTGGTTCGATCCCTAGGTCGGGAAGATTCCCTGGAGAAGGGAATGGCTACTCACTCCAGTGGACTTCCCTGGTGGCTCAGATGGTAAAGAATCTGCCTGCAATGCAGGAGACCTGAGTTCAATCCCTGAGTCGGGAAGATCCCCTGGAGAAGGGAATGGCTACCCACTCCAGTATTCTTGCCTGGAGAATCCCATGGACAGAGGAGACTGGCAGGCTACAATCCATGGGGTCACAAAGAGTTGGATACAACTGAGCAATGAACACTTTCACTTTTCTTTCTGTCACTGACTATCTGAAAGCTCTGAGCTTCTCAGCCCCAGTCTCCTCAGTTTCCATAAATGACAATAAGAAGAGAAAAAACTTCTTCAGTTGAAGTGAAGTTTCAATAAGGATCATGAGGTTGCAGTGTTAATGCAAACACTGAGCAGAGCTTCTGGCACCCAGGAAATGCTGAGTATACATTAGCTACGCTATTCTAAAAAACAAATGGCATGAAGTGTTCCCTGGATCAAGCAATAAACTCAGGCTCTCTCACATATAGACTGATCTATTTGACTACCATTAGCAGGTCTTCCGCTAAGTCCCAGGATAAGGAAGTGATCTTGGTATTTAAACTCAACTTGGAGAAACACACACATGAACAACAATTACCAGACCATTTTACAAGTTCATACAAAGGATGTGAAGAGCCTGGAGAATGAAATGACTCTGCCCTGGGGAGACTGAAGTTCTTAGAGAGGCAAATCTAAAGCAGCAGAAAGTAGCTTAGTAGCTGCTTGGGGTAGAGGGTAGGAATGGGGATTGATTACAAAGGGCATGAAAGATCTTTCTGGAGGATAAGGAAACGTACTAAGTAGAACTCTGTGATGGTTGCACAACTATGTAAATTTGCTAAAATCCATTGAGTTGCACACTTAAGTGAATTTTAGTAAACCATATCTCAAGAGAGATTTGTTGTTGTTGTTGGAGTGTAATTGCTTTCATCTCTCAGTTGGGAAGATCCCCTGGAGAAAGGACTGGCTACCCACTCCAGTACTCTTGCCTGGACAATTTCAGCGACAGAGAAGCCTGGTGGGCTACAGTCCATGGGGAGCAAAGAGTTAGACATGACTGAGCGACTATCACTCACTCACTCATAACTGCTTGACAACGTTGTGTCAGTTTCTGCTGTACAGGGAAGTGAGTCAGGTATATGTACACATATATCCCCTCCCTCTTGGACCTCCCTCCCTCTCCCCCTCAATCCCACCCATGTAGGTCATCACAGAGCACTGAGCTGGGAATCATTTTAAAAAAAGAGTTCACAGAGGAAGTGCCCTATAAGCTAAGGTTGCAGGATGGGTAGGATTCACTATACAGAGAAGATTTGGTTTCCTCCCGGGTCCTGGCACAGAAGCAAAGGCAGACAGCCAGCAGAACTCAGCTGATCAGGGACCAGCAACATGGCAAGTGGAGGGAGAGATGGGTGCAGAGGCAGAATGAGATATCCCACCGAGTCCTGAACGGTGGGACAGCAGGCTTCCCAGGACACAGCTGTATTCTCCCAGCCTCGGCAATGACTGGCCTCTGCTGTTCACCTTCGATCTTTCAAGCTAATAGGGGACTCTGCCCTAAGCCAAAAAAAAAAAAAAAAAATCCATGCTGACTGAAACCAGAAATCCCCTCACAGGAGAACAGAGTCAAGTGTTTGATTTTGCTGTTTCCCCAGTTGAAGCTTCCCCTTCATTGGTACTTAGGGGATCTGTAGCTTCTTTGTGGAAATGGCACAAGAGGTTTCTCGGCTTAATCCCCAGGTCTTCAGAGTCTGGGCTGCATTGGCTTCTGTTTCAAGAGCACCATGGTGAAATGTGACAGCAGGCTTCGAGCTCTCTGTGCAGGGAGCAAGCAGGAGGAAATCAAGGCGCTCAGGAAGCTTTTCAAGATGAGAAAGCCGAGGCCAAAGCAGCACCTGATGTCAAGATTTCTACTCAGACCACAGTTTCCTCTCTGGCATCCCCACCTGCCACCTCCGCAGATGGGGTAACAGTCTCTGACCCCCACCCTCCTAACCTATGGTTATTGGATCCCAGGTCCCAGCTGGGACAGTCACCTGATCTCATCAAAGGATGGGGAACCAAACTGATGAGTGTGCATTGTTCTGGGCGGGTCAGTGGGCCTGCACCCATGAGAAATTGACATCTGCCCTGGAGAGACTGATGGGAGCTCACCTTTCCTCCCCACCCACCCATTCTGACAGCTGTCTAGTTTCTGAGCCTAGTCCTCCCCGAGGTTTGGGTTCAATTTTTGACACCCCTGGGATTTATTAGGCGCTCCAGATGCTTCCAGTAAATTCCTACACAAGTTAGAAATGGATTCCTCGCACTTGAAATCAGTGTCCTAACTGAGTCAGAGAGTGGTGGGTCCAAATCACAACGCAAAATTAACACCAGATTCCTTCTCTCCTGCCAGACCAGGGATCTTGGTGTTCATTACCCAAGATGGTAGATAGGTCAACTGCTCATCAGGTCTGGGCACCACATAGAATTCACATGATTGTTTCCAGAAGCAAGTCCACCTCAAGTAAGACCTGAGAAGGGACTGCATTTTATAAGAGGGAAAGGGTGCTAGTTACTATTAAATAAGAATGATCATCCTAAGGGTAATGGGAAGTATGGGGCTTCCCAGATGGCTCAGGGGTAAAGAATCTGCCTGCCAAGCAGGAGACATAGGTTCTATCCCTGGGTTGGGAAGATCCCCTGAGACTGAAATGGCAATCCACTCCAGGATTCTTGCCTGGGAAACTTCCTGGACAGAGGACACTGGTGGGCTACAGTACCTCAGTTGCAAAGAGTCAGTCACGACTTAGCAACTAAACAACAACAACAGCAGGAAGTACTTGAAAGGTTGTTAACACAGGTAATACCTCTTTTAGATTTTGCAAGGTCCCCTGGATTTGGGGTGGAGGATGAACTGATCAAGAGCTTCAGAGGGTCGAGGAGGCAGATGGAAGGCTATGGTCATCCCTACCGTGTGAGAGGACAGTCTCTTTAACTAGAATGGTGTCAGTGGAGGGAAGCGGATATATTAGAGACATGCTTAATGGGTAAAATTGACAAGACTTGGTGACAGACTATTTGGAATAAAAGCACGCACTTTAGAGAGGGCTCTCAGATTTTGGATTGAACAACCAGACGGCTTGGCCATGTCATTTAACTCAGACAAACACTAGAAGAAAACTAAGTTGTGTGGGGAGGTGATAAGTTTCATCTCTGGGCACTTTGAATGTGAGATGAATGTGAAATAGCCAAGTGAAGATGTCAAGTAAGCATCTAGATATTGATGTCTGAAGCTCAGAGGAGAAACTTTAAAAGGGAAACATTTTGAGTCACTATTATTGCAAAGTTGGAGCCAGGAGTATAGGTGAGATGTTCCAGAGGGGGTGCCCAGGGTCACGTTCCAGGGAAAGCCAATGCGATCTACTTAAGCATGTGGATACTGTAGCCTGTGGAGCCCCGCCCCAACCCATGCCTCAAGCCCCAGTTCAATCAATAGGTACTTATTGAATAAACAAATCAATCAATCAATTCATGAGTGGGACTGAAAGCTGGAGCAGCATATTAGATCCTTCTGTGGAGACAGTAAGAGAGAACCATGGCCCGGAACCAAGTTTTGTGGTTCTTTTTTGCTTCTCCCATTTTTACTGGTAAATAATTGGCATGCATCACTGTATATGTTTAAGGTATACATGATGGTTTAATTAACAGATACTGTGAAATGATTACCACATCACAGCTAAAATCCATCTTCTGAGATAGAGACAATATAAAGAAAAGAAAGAAATTTTCTCCTTGTGATGAGAACTCTCAGAATTTAGTCTCTCTCCTATACATGATACAGCAGTATCGGCTAGTCATCATATAAGATACATCCCTGTACTTACTATAACTGAAAGTCTCTAGCTTTTGACCACCCTCCTCCAATCCCCCCTCCCCAATTTTGATAACCACAAGTCTGATCTCTTTCTATGAGGTGTTGTAGCTGCTATTTTGTTTAAAAGATTTCTCTATCTATTGGCTGTGGTGGGTCTTCATTGCTGGGCTTCGGCTTTCTCTAGTTGCGGTAAGCAGGGGCTACTCTTGCTTGCAGGGCTCCGGCTTCTCATTGTGGTGGCTTCTCTTGCTGCAGAGCACTGGCTAAGGTGCGAGGGCTTCTGTAGTTGCATCACGTTGGCTCATGGGCTTGGTTGCTCCCTTGCATGTGGAATCTTCTTGGCGAGGGGACTGACCCTGGGTATTCTGAATTGGCAATAGGATTCTTAACCACTGGACCAAGCCTGATTACTGTTGTTTTTTAAGATTCTACATGTAAGTGATATCATACAGTATTTGTCTAACTTAGGTCACTTAGCATAAGACCTTCAAATGCCATCATCCATGTTGCCTCAAATGGTAGGCATTCCTCATTTTGAAGGCTGAATAACATTCATATATATATATATATATATATATATATTTACATACATGTTCACCACATCTTTATTCGTTCATCCACCAACCACTTAGGTTGGCTCATGGCTTGGCTATTGTAAATAAAGTTCCTAAATAAATAAAGATGTAAATAGCTTGGCTATTGTAAATAAAGATAAACATGAGAGTGAAGATATATTTTTGAATTAGTGTTTTCATTCCCTTTGGATATATTCCCAGAAGTGGAATTGGTGGATCATATGGTAGTCCTATTTTTTTTTTTTTTGGTGGGTTTCCCATACTGTTTTCCATAGTGACTGTACCTGTAAGCAATGTTTATTCCCTGAATTCTGGGCTCTCTCTCTCTCTCACACACACATACACACACACACACAGAGTCATGTCTGACTCTTTGTGACCCCATGGACTATATAGCCCGTCAACCTCCTCCATCCATGGGGATTTGCCGGGCAAGAGTACTGGAGTGGGTTGCCACTCCCTTCTCCAGGGGCTCTTTCTGACCCAGGGATCTAACCCTGGTCACCTGCACTGCTGGCAGATTCTTCACCATTGAGCCATCAGGGAAGCCCATATATAATATACATACATATATATATGCATGTGCATATTAAGATAAATGCAGATGCAGAAGTTGCAGGTAAATGAAACATATCTGAAGTCTCACTCTCAAAAAGAACAAAAAAACCCCAAAGTTGATTGTATTGTAGAAATCCATTCATTATCATTCTTCCATTACTGTCTTTCTCTTTGATAGATGCCTTAGGTTTCAGGCACCAGAATTCTGGAAGTGCCAAGCTCTGAGCATTCCAGCATGGACAGAGCGAAACAGAAAAGAATCAGGCAAGCCTGGCTGGGAGAAGATGTTTAATAACTCTGTTTCATACAAAGGCAGAAAACAGCCTTGAGTATTGTACCTTCCAACTAACATCAGCTTTCTCTCTTAAGTCCAAAAGCTCTTAAAACCCTGCCACCTCCTCAAAAGAAATTTCAGAGAAGAGTTAACTCATTCTGAAGCGTGTCATCCCATAATGCCTTGGTTGAAATTCATGCAGCTTATGGATTTGTGCAATAGTAGTGAAAAAAAAAAAAGGAAGAACCAAGAACAATAAAAACAAAGTCAGTGAACTCCATGTAGTGGAGTCAGAAAACCTAATTTTTAAGGGTGGCTGCTATGGTCATCCAGCAAACGTGTTTCTATCGAAAAAGCTTATATTACATTCTAGATGCTGCCACTCCAATGGGCCCTTCAGAGGAAGACTGACTGATGGCCTTGGCCTTCTTTCATGGCTGAGTGGATCAGGGTGAGACCTAGCCCGGGGGCAGGTATTCTATATGGCAGCAGCTCTTAAATCTTAATGCACAAAAGAATCACCCAGAAAATTTGCTAAAATACAGTTTTCGAGGATGCATGCTCTGAGATTGGAATCCAGTAGGTCAGCGTGTAGCCATGTATGTGTATTTCTCTCAAGCTCCTCTGTTGTGATGCCGATGTTGCTGGTGCCCAGGACAGGTTGCCAGCATTGTGCTTAGCAGCTGTTATTTCTGCCATGGCAGGGATGCTGAGGTATCCAGCATAACCAGAAGGGTGCCAGGCCACAGGAACTGCTCAATTAAATATTTGTTGACTACACAGTTCTCTCATAAGGAGTTGCACTATTTATTCATAGCCAGTTAGCAGATAAGACAAAGACCAAAAACACAAATACAGAAGGTGGTAGAAGCCATGAAGAAGAAGCCATAAGACAACAAAAGGCATAGGCTTGCATGTAGCCATATATGAGTCAAACTTTAGAGAGAAAAGGGAAATTCATCAGCAGTGTCTAGGGTAGTAAAAGCAAAGCCTAAGGTTCATTGACTTTCCTATAAACAGCAAATTCTGGAGAGCATGTGAAGAAAAGGGAACCCTCCCACACTACTGGTGGGGAAGTAAATTGATACAGCTACTATGAAGAACAGTATAGAGCTTCCTCAAAAAGCTAAAAATAGAGCCACCATATGATCTAGCAATTCCACTCCTGGGCATGTGCTATGCTCAGTCGCTCAGTCATGTCCAACTCTTTGTGACCTCATGGATAGTAGCCTGACAGGCTCCTCTGTCCATGCAGATTCTACAGGCAAGAATACTGGAGTGGTAACGATAACCCTATATGCAAGACAGCAAAAGAGACACACGTGTACAGAACAGTCTTTTGGACTCTGTGGGAGAAGGCGAGGGTGGGATGACTGGAGAGAATAGCATTGAAACATGTATATTATCATATGTGAAACCGATCACCAGTCCAGGTTCAATGCATGAGACAGGGTGCTCAGGGCTGGTGCACTGGGATGACCCAGAGGGATGGGATGGGGAGGGAGGTAGGAAGAAGTTCAGGACAGGGAACACATGTACACCCATGGCTGATTCATGTCAATGTATGGCAAAACCACTACAATATTCTAAAGTGCTGCTGCTGCTAAGTCACTTCAGTCGTGTCCAACTCTGTGCGACCCTGTAGATGGCAGCCCACCAGGCTCCCCTGTCCCTGGGATTCTCCAGGCAAGAACACTGGAGTGGGTTGCCATTTCCTTCTCCAATGCATGAAAGTGAAAAGTGAAAGTGAAGTCGCTCAGTTGTGTCCAACTCTTAGCGACCCCATGGACTGCAGCCTACCAGGCTCCTCCATCCATGGGATTTTCCAAGCAAGAGTACTGGAGTGGGGTGCCATTGCCTTCTCCATATTCTAAAGTAATTAACCTCCAATTAAAATAAATAAATTAAAAAAAAAAGAATACTGGAGTGGGTTGCCATGCCTTCCTCCATGGGATCTTCCCAACCCAGGGATTGAACCCAGGTCTCCCACATTGCAGGCTGATTCTTTACCATCTGAACCACCAGGGAAGCCCAAGAATACTGCAGTGGGTAGCCTATCTCTTTTCCAGGGGATCTTCCTGACCCAGGAATCAAACCAGGTCTCCTGCATCGCAGGCGGATTCTTTACCAGCTGGATGAAACTATAATTCGAAAAGATGCATGCATCTCTAAGTTCATAGCAGCACTATTCACAGTGGAGGCACCCTAAATGTCCATCAACAGATGAATGGATAATATGGTATATATACAATGAAATATTACTCAGCCATTAAAAAAGAATGAACTAATGCCACTTGTAGCATCATGGATGGACCTAGAATTATCATACTAAGTGAAGTAAGTCAGAGAGAGAAAAACAAATACCATATGATATCATTTATACGTGGAATCTAAAATGTGACACAGATGAACTCATTGACAAAAACCGTCTCGCAAATATTAAAAAATAGACTTGTGGGGAGGGATGGATTGGAAGTTTGGGATTAGCAGATGCTATTATATACAGAAGAGATAAACAACAAGGTCCTCCTGTATAGCACAGAGAACTATATTCAACATCACATAAGAACCATAATGGAAAAGAATATGGAACAGATACACACACACACACACATATATATACATACATAACTGAATCACTTTGCTCTACTCATATAAAAGTGTAAATCAAGTATGTGCTGTGTGCTGCGTTTAGTCACTCAGTCGTGTCCACTCTTTGTGACCCCGTGCACTGTTGCCCACCAGGCTGCTCTGTCCATGGGATTCTCCAGGCAAGAATATTGGAGTGGGTTGCCATGCCCTCCTCCAGGGCATCTTCCCAGCCCAGGGATTGAACCCAGGTCGCCCATATTGCAACCAGATTCTTCACCATCTGAGCCACCAGGGAAGCCCAAGAATACAGGAGTAGATAGCTTATCCCTTCTCCAGGGGAACTTCCCAACCCAGGAATTGAACTGGGATTTCCTGCACTGCAGGTAGATTCTTTACCAGCTGAGCTACCTGGGAAGTCCAAATCAACTATATGTTAATAAACATTTTTAAATTAAAAGAAAACAATGACAAGGTGGAAAGAGGAGCAGATCTCATAATTACATGAAGCAAAAACTTTGATCCACACCTTTTGCCTTATAGATATTTAGCCCCTGATTTCACTGATCGTGAGAAGGAACCGGCCCTTTTATTTGGGTTTCTTTTAAAACAAAGCTTCTCAGAAGACATTTATTGACTGAATTTAGTTCCTTTCCTCCCTCTCAATTTTCATCCCCCTCAAATATGGCTTCTTTCCTCATCACTCCTCTACAATGATTGACAATCCACAGGGCACTTTTAGGGCCCCACCTTCTCACACCCCCCAGTAGCCTTCAGGCACAAGTGGCTATGCCATCATTTTGAACGCTATCCGTTCTCAATGTGGGTGGCACCAGTTTTTCTAATCTCCCACCCAAATCATCTGGCCACTCTTTCTCCTAACCTGGTCCTCATATTCTTCTTACCATGTTGAATCTGCCAGGACTCAGGCCTGGACCACTTCTCACTCCACACCATCTCCCTAAATGATGGCCTAAGTCCCATGACCTGCAAACCCAATGACTGCCGAGGACATCCTAAAGTCACTGATGTTCTGACCTCAGGTTGATACATTCAAGTGTGTTCTCAGCCACTCCATTTGTCTACTAGGCATCTCACACTTAACATATTGAAACAGAATTCTTTTTTTTAAATTTTTAATTGGAGGATAATTGCTTTACAATGTTGTTTTGATTTCTGCTGTACAACAGTGTGAATCAGCAGTAAGTATACATATATCCCCTCCATCTTGAGCTTCCCTCCCATCTCCCCTATCCCACTCCTCTAGGTCATCACAGAGTACTGAGCTGAGCTCCCTGTGCACTGATCCTTCATTGCTGCATGCAGGCTTTCTCTAGCTGTGGAGAGTGGGGGCTTCTCTCCAGTTGCGGCGTGCAGGCTTCTCATTGCAATGGCTTCTTTTGTAGTGAAGCACGGGCTCTAGGCTGGTGGTCTCAGTAGTTGTGGCACCCAGGCTTAGTTGCCCCAAGGCATGTGGGATCTTCCTGGACCAAGGACGGAAACTGTGTCTCCCACATTGGCAGGTAGATTCTTAACCACTGGACCACCACGTATCTTAACCACTGGATACGTATTGCTGGGTAGATCAAGCAAAACCATGAGGTAGCATACCATTGTATTACATTTTTATTCTCCAGAAGAGAAAGACTATTCTACTCATATTTGTATCATTAGCATCTGGTATAAAGTTACTGGCCCATGAATGTGTGTTGAATTGAATTGCTATTATTATTTGCCCACAGAAAGATCAAAGCAAAAGTTGACGGCAGCTCCCCAGTCCACAGTTAATGCTCCTACCCATCTGTCTCAAAAAGATGCTTTGACTTGATCATAAGGTTTGGAGATCTTAAAGTCAGCATGTTTGGGGTGAATCAATACATTTACAGCCCAGGGCAAAAGGGCTTTTCTGTGGATATTTTTTTGCTCTGAACAAGTTTGTTTCTTACCTGTTTGTTTTATCTCTGGAAAGGCATCTGAGGTTTATCAATAAAGGCGATGTTCATTACTTGGAGGCTTAGCCAGCAAAAGAAAATAGCTGTAGATTATTAGAAGTCTGTTTTCACCCAAAGACGTCAAATATTTAGATCTCATGAACAACAACGGTTAAAGCTAAGTTATACAAGGATGGGGAGTTGATGCCCAAAGCTGGTCCGTGGGTGTGGGCAACGTAAGGATACTCACATGTGTCCAATAAGCTAACCCCCATGACGCGCCAAGGCACATGTGAGAGTAACCCATATAGATTCAGTCTACACAGCCCATCTATGGTTCCCCGATCTGGTTCATAGCCTGGCGTGATTAGAAAGTGTGATAACATGCTGCGTGTTTACTGAGCCCCTACTATCTGCCAGAACCAAGCGGGGCATCTTCTCAGCTTATTTAACCCCTATCTAGGAGGCACTGTTATCTCTTTTTAGAGATGTGGAATTGGAAGTTCAAGTAGGTTAACCTACCCAAGATCACAAAATTGGCCAGTAATGAATGGCTGTGGTACCCATGTTGAAGAATGGATTCCAAGAACAACACACCAACAACAAAGGATGCAGTACGCTTGACACATGTGCATTTCAGAGACTCTGATGCCCCATGGAGTATCAAATAGCCTACTGCTTTCTTCTTGAGCCGGCATGGCCATATCTCAGCACACAGCACGATACTGCTGAAGGAGTGTGTGATTTGGACTCGACATCTCGATTTGAGTTCTTCTGCTACTGACAACCTATGTGCTGCCAAGAGATGTGCCCCTCTCCACCTCTGATCAGGTGATCACATGCTCAGTGTTTGTCTGTCCAATAACAGACCCAGAATGAATGATATTTCCACTTTTTCTCCTTCCTGCTTCAAGGAAGGAAAGATCACTATGATGTTTACCCTAAAAAGCAACACTAATAACTTCTCTTTCTTTTTTTTTTAACATGTCAGGCACCTAGCTAAGCCCTGGAGAGGTTAAATAGTTTACCCAATCTTAGTAATCTATCTGCAATGCAGGAGACCTGGGTTCTATCCCTGGGTCGGGAAGATCCCCTGGAGAAGGGAATGGCTACCCACTCCAGTATTCTTGCCTGGAGAATTGGACAGAGGAGCCTGGCCAGCTACAGTCCATGGGGTTACAAAGAGTTGGACACAACTGAGTGACTAACAACAATGACAACAACAAAATCTTAGTAATGGGGCAGGACTCTGACTTGAACCCTAGCCTATTTTAAGCTGGAGCACAAACTATAGAACTGCCATGCTACACTTCCTCTCTCCCTGCACTCCAAAACAATAAGTACTGAGAAAGCATACACTTTTTTTGTTCATCTGTGTTTTTCACAATAATATTCCCTAACCGGGCATTCTGTTTATGCATAATCACCAGGAAAATGTAAAGGTAGAAAGATCAGGAGACATCAGCTCAAGCTGTGTAAAAATCAGCCAGCCCGATCTGTTATCACAATGGACAGGAAATTACTAGAAGTTCAATATCATCTGTGGGGGTCTACTTTGGGCATTATGTTACCTTTAAAAGTATCTTTAGAACTCCAAACACATCCACAGACATTAAGGACTTGAAATTTTCATGACATGATTGTATTTTCCTCGACAACTCCTCCTGCATAAAGAAGAAGGAAAGGGCCCAGAAACGGAGAGAAGAGACCAATAATTCTGTTACTTTTAAAACAGAATTGAGAAGCAGGTGCATTATGCACTTCTCACTCCAGGCTAGGCTCTCCTCTCCTCGCTGTGTCTTTGGAAGAGCAGCAAAGCAGATCGATCTGGCTCAGAGGTGGTGCTCTTCACAGAACCTATTCCAGGCATCTTGCAGGGCTACTGAATACTTGAAGGATCCAGGCTTCCATGGGGAGAACACAAAGAAGAATGAAACATGCCGTGCTTTAGAGCAGCGGTTCTCAACCATGGGCTATTTTGCACCCCAGAGGACATCTGACAATATCTGGGATCATTCTTGGTTGTCATAGCTAGGGGAAAGGATGTTCCTGGCAGCTCGTGGAGAGACGCAAATAAATATGCTGCAATGCACAAGATGGCCCTCACAAGGAAGAGTGATCTGGCTGAAATGTCAACAGTTCAAGTGGCTCAGTGGTAAAGCATCCACCTGTAAATGCAGGAGACACGGGTTCAATCCCTGGGTCAGGAAGATCCCCTGCAGAAGGAAATGGCAACCCACTCCAGTATTCTTACTTGGGAAATCCCATGGTCAGAGGAGGCTGGCAGGCCACAGTCCATGGGGCTGCATAACAGTCAGACACAAATTAGCAACTAAACAACTATAATGTCAACAATGCCCAAATCAAGAGACCCTGATTTAAGGAAGTGTCTCTGTGTTTTAATTAGAAAAAAAAAAAAAAAAATATATATATATATATATAATTGGAAAAACAAGTTACCGTCAGCCTGTCAATGAAATGGTCTTTGTAAAACATACTCCTTTCGATTACTTCCTGAAGAGACTCCACGGCTCCCTGCCTCAGCCTTACAGGGTGGTCTAAAGCCCTCAGCAGAGTGTGCAAGAGTCTTCACCACCCTGACTGGCTACCTTCTCTGTCTCATGTCCTATCCCGATAAGAGCCAGATGAGCTGGGCTTCCTGCCATCTCCCAGGATCGTCGCGAACGTGCACTACCCCCCATGTCTCTGCGCACCACTCTCCCTCAGCGTGGGAGTCCTTTCATCTCTGCTCCACCTCACAAAACTCGATTCATCCCTCAAGGCTTCGTGACGTCACCTTCCCCACCTTTCTGAAAACCCTTTTCACCAAAGCTCATGGACCAAGAGATCAGCATTACCTGGGGATTTATTAGAAAATTAGAATCTCAGGCCCTCATCCCAGATCTAGTGAATCAGAATCTGCCATTCAGCAAGACCCTGGGTGCTCTATTTATACATTTAAGTGCAAGAGAACTGTTCTAGGGAATGTGAGCTGTCAGCCACATCCTCTACACTCCTCTGTCCATCGGAGTTTCCAGGCAAGAATACTGGAGTGGTTTGCCATTTCCTCCTCCCAGGAATCTTCCTGACTCAGGGATTGAACCCACAACTCTTGCATCTCCTGCATTAGCACCGCGCCATCTAGAAAGTCTGTCTATTTTATTTACCTTTGTATCACTGACATCAAAATACAAGGGACACAGAAAAGAAAACCAATGTATGACTCCTTAACAATGAATAGCCTACCCATCCATTCCTCCTCCATCCCCGCTGGATAAAAATCCTACATCCTCCTGCAGACTGCTGAGCCCAGCCACAGGCATATGAGGACACCCTCTGCAACCCACCCGGTGGTTGCTGCTGCTGTTCAGTCATCAAGTCATGTCCGACTCTGAGATCGTGTGGACTCCAGCACACCAGGCTTTCCTGTCCTTCACTATCTCCTGGAGTTTGCTCAAATGCACGTCCATTGAGTGGGTGATGCCATCCAAACAGCTCATTCTCTGCTGCCCCTTCTCCTCCTGCCTTCAATCTCTCCCAGCATCTGGGTCTTTTCCAATAAGTCAGCTCTTCGTATCAGGTCGCCAGCTCTTCACTTCAACTTTAGCAAAAGTCCTTCCAATGAATATTCAGGGTTGACTTCCTTTAGGATGGACTGGTTTGATCTCTGTGCTGTCCAAGGGACTCTCAAGAGTCTTCTCCAACACAATTGGAAATCATCAGTTCTTTGGCATTCAGCCTTCTTTATGGTCCAACTCTCACATCACACACATGACTACTGGAAAAAACAAAGCTTTGACTATACGGACTTTTATCAGCAAAGTGATGTCTCTGTTTTTTAATATGCTGTCTAGATTTGTCATGATTTTCCTTCCAAGGAAAAAGTGCAATACTTAGAATTAATAAGATGCAGAACCCACTCTGTAAAAGCTCACTGAAACTTACTGTGTACCAAGCCCTGTGCTTGGCAGTGGAGACATAATACTAAAGAAAATACACCTGAAGAGCACTCACACCAGAGTTTAGCTGAGTTACCAATCTGCACATGCATGTGAGAAACCAAGAGACCTAATTCAGGGAGGGGACCCTTTGAAAGGATTAGCTGGAACCACATATGTCAATCAAGGTCAAAACAGTGCCTATCCCATCAGCAAGACCAGAAAATGATTATGGAGTACTGGGTGGAAAACTCAGAGAGTCTACCCTCAATAGTGTGGACTAGGTAGCTCTCAGGTAAACAATGTTTTAAATATTCAACTATCCAAAAAATTTAGTAGAGACATGGAAGACATAAAAACATAAATCACATTTCTAGCAAGGAAAACTACAATGTCTAAGATCAAAATTACACTGGAGTGGATTAATGGAAGATTTTATATCAGTGAAGAAAAGATCAGTGAACTTGAAGGCATAGGAATAGACAACCCAAAATGAAACACAGAGAGGGAAAAAGTACAAGAAAAAAATCACTGACCTGTGGGTCAAATTCAAGTAATCTAATATATGTGTCATTTTAGTTCCCCAAGTCAGGTGGACAGAAAAACACTTGGAAAAATAGTGGCTGAAAGGTTTCCAAATTTGATGAAAGTTGTAGACCTAGAGAACTGGGGCATCCTGGAAATCCCTAGCAAAGGAATAAAGAGCCCTGGAAATGGAAGGAAGGAGGGAGGGAGGGAGGGCAGGAGGGAGAAAGGGAGAAAGAAGCAGGGAGGGGGAGGGAGGGAAGAAGAAAGAAGCAAGGAAGGAAGGAAACACCTGGTCCCTAGTTACTGGGAGCTAATATTCTGGAGAGGAGATCAGCAATGAACAAAGCATCTTAGGGCTGTCTTAGGTGGAGCTTACCTTCCTATAAGGGATAAAGGCTCTCTTCCCTCCCTTATCCTCATCTCCTGCTCCCCAGTCCCTGGCAGAGTCCAGAGAAGGTGGACAGGGTTGGAATTCTTCAGACCAGATACTGGAGTGGATAGCCTTTCCCTTCTCCAGGGGATCTTCCCAACCCAGGGATCGAACCCAGGTCTCCCACATTGCAGGCGGATTCTTTACCGGCTGAGCCACAAGGGAAGATGGTGATGGGCCTTATCTTCTTTGCGTGACTGGTGCTTACTTTCCGAGCTGGATCTGAGATCTTCTCAATCAACAGCCCTCTTAGCCAAGACCTAGACCCCCCTTTCTAGGCTCCTTAGAAGGCTAGACCATGCTTTCCCAAGCCCCATCTTTTACCTGTTTCCTGCTGCATTTAGACAGGTGGCTCTCCCTCACTCATTCATGCACTTACTTGGTATATTTATTTTGAGTCCTTCTTTATGTAAAGTCCTGGAGACAGAGAGGTGAATAAAACAGATATAAAACAAAACCAAACCCTGTCCACCTTCTCTGGACTCTGCAAGGGACCGGGAAACAGGAGATGGGGATAAGGGAGGAAAGAACGCTCAGGTAAGCTCCACCTAAGACAGCCCTAAGATGCCCCACCTGCCCAGAGACCCATCTCCAGGGCACTCAGACCTTCCCACCGCCCCTTCCAGTCTACCGTGGTAATCCCCATTTCTGCACACCCCCTAAATAAATGGGGTGGTGTTTTCTAGTAATTCGGCTTGTGTGATTCTTTAAGGAGCTATCGGGCATGGAAAGCGCCCGGACGGAGCAGCCTCCTGTGACTGATAATACCTGTCTGGGTTCCTCTGTCTCAAGGAGATTCATTCTGTAATTTCTGGGGCCTCAGAGGGAATGTCTTTGTATTTCTCAATACAATAAAATACAGTCACTATTCATTGGCTCTAACAGCTCCACTATCAAAGGGTCCAATATTATTACCAGGCATTAAGTTTCCTACAATTATTTTGTTTTATTCTCTATTTTGGTGAGATAAGCCATGCAGAATGGGCAAGTTGGGGCATCATTTGCAATTTGTTTGTGAGCTCAACAGAGCTCCATCTCCAGCCCAGAGCCTTATCTAAACTTCTTCCTGGGCTTTCTCACTGGACCTCTTCTGTGCCTTCTATTTAGTAAGAATATTATAATAATGTTCTATCCCAGGGGTCAGCAAACTATGGCCTGCGGCAATTCTGGCTGCTTCTGCAAATATAATTTTCCTGGAAAATGGCCACATCTGTTTGTTTACGTATGGCTTGTGCTGCTTTCATGATAAAACAGCAGGGCTGACTAACTGCAACAGAGATCTCGGGCCGGTAAGCCTAAAATATTTACTATCAGACCTTTTTCAGGAAAAGATTGCCAATCCTTGTGCAACAGCTTAGGTTTCTAGTGTATAAGTCCTGTGCAAAAGTCCTTTATGTGGTCTGCGTCTTTTAATCCAGGGGTCGCCAACCTCCGAGTGTGTGCGTGCTTGTGTGCTAACTCACTTCAATTGTGTCTGATTCTTTGCAACCCTACAAAGTTGCAAAAACTGTAGCCTGGTGGGCTACAGTCCCCCAGGCTCCTCGGTCCATGTGATTCTCCAGGCAGGAATACTAGAGTGGGTTTCCATGCCCTCCTCCAGGGGATCTTCCTAATCCAGGGATCAAACCTGCATCTTCTTTACCACTAGTGAAGTCGACTATATTGACAGGCGACTTCTTTACCACTACTGCCACCCGGGAAGCCCTGCCATGGACCAGGACTGGAGTCAGATCAGTGGTGGCATTAGATTAGAAATAAAGTGCACGACAAATGTAATGCTCTTGAATCTTCCTGAAACCAGCCCCCCAACCCCTAGTCCGTGGAAAATTTGTCTTCCACGAAATCGGTTCCTAGCACCAAAAAGGTTGAGGACCACTGCTTTAGGCCACCTAAGAGCCCAGTTTACAGATGAGACTCTCAAGGCTGAGAAGTGATGGCCTCAGGGTCCCAGAAGTGCTAAATAGAAGAGACAGGATCCAAGCCTTTGCTGCATCAGCTGTGTCTGACTGACACATCCACACGCCTCTTGAGATCTGAACTTGCACTGACCCTCACCAGCTAAGGGACCCTGTCAAACAAGGCAACTAAATTACTTTGTCTCACTCTGCACATTAGTTCAAAGAGGCCCCTGATAAAACCTAGCCAGCTGTTTGGAGAGTTGGATGAGGTACAGTAGGTAGAAACACACTGAGTCTTGGTTAAACATTCCAGCTTCCCAGGTGACATGTCCATCTGCAGATAGCAGGCTGTGTTCCCTGATGCTCTCCAGCTGGACACAGCCTGATAAGGCTCCTCTACTCCTTCACTTCTCAAAGCGTGGCCTGCAGACCACCTAGGAGCATGCCAGAAATGCAGAATCTCGGGCCCCACCCCAGACTTACTGATCCAGGATCTGCTGGCCAACAGGATCTCCAGTGACTTGGTGGGAATTCGAATTCTCTTTTTTAACCCACACCCTGCTGAAATCCTGATGATAATGCTGTCAGCCTCAGCCAGTGTCACGGACTGGAGCATCTCCACAATGTCACCACACTGGCCAAATGGACTTTTGTCTCAGCTTCCTCTCTTTAATCCTTTCCAAAAAGGGCACTGCAGTCTGTCTCCGAAGATGACATGGTTGGGTTCTGATGCCTTCCTGGGGCCTTGTGGGTCTCTTCTAAGAATTCACCCCTTTACACCTCTTCTGATCTCTTCCATACCTGCTGTACTGTGGTTCCCGAAACTTAAATGACAACACACTCCTGGCATTGAGTATTATACTCCATCATGCTGGGGTGAGACAGGCCCCCTGGACACTGGTAGAGAAGAGCTGATGCTATCTCCCTACTTTCTTGACCTTGAGGGCTTATCCTCACCCTGGCTCATATTCCTGATGCCCTAGCAGCCTCATGCCTGGGATGTGACACTCAGGAATTCCTCATGGGCAATGCAAAGGATATACGCCTTCACCTTAGGGTGGGCTGCCTCATCCATGAGGCTCTGGAATGCGCCTCACAGAGCCCCAGCTTCCAGCACGAGGCCCAGCAAATAGCATACCCTCATTCATGCCCTGATGATTAACCAACCAACCTCCAGAATCTATGAATCCCAAAGCTGTATTTCTGACTGCAGGCCTGCCATTCCTTGCCTCCTCCATCTATCTCTCTCAAGCATATAAGAAACAAAGGAGACTTCCCTAGCAGTCCAGTGCTTAAGACTCCCATGCTTCCAGTGCAGAGGGCATGGATTCGACCTGTGGTCAGAGAAGATCTCACATGCTGTATGGTGCAGCCAAAAAAATAAATAAAAAATAAACTAGGAGACGTCACTGCTGGTCCAGTAGTTGGGAATATGCCTTCCAATGCAGAGGATATGGGTTCAATTTGTGGTTCGGGAACTACGATTCCACATGCTGCAGGGTAACTAAGCCTGCATGCCGCAACTATTGAGCCCGTGTGCTGCAAATAAGACCTGACATAGCTAAATAAATAAACATCAAAAATAATTTAATTAATTGATGTTTTCAAATTGTGGTGCTGGAGAAGACTCTTGAGAGCCCCTTGGACTGCAAGGAGATCAAATCAGTCCATCCTAAAGGAAATCATTGGAAGGAATATTCATTGGAAGGACTGATGCTGAAGCTGAAGCTCCAATACTTTGGCTACCTGATGGGAAGAACTGACTCACTGGAAAAGACCCTGATGCTGGGAAAGATTGAAGGCAGGAGGAGAAGGGGACGATAGAGGATGAGATGGTTAGATGGCATCACTGACTCAGTGGACATGAGTTTGACCAAACTCAGGGAGAGAGTGAAGGACAGAGAAGCCTGGCATGCTGCAGTCCATGGGATTGCAGCATAGTGACTAACACTTTTACTTTCATAAGGCCCACAGACTAGCCTGCCAGGCTTCTCTGTCCATGGGGACTTTTCAGGCAAGAATATTTGAGTGGGTTGCCATTCCCTTCTCCAGGGGATCTTCCCAACCCAGGGATAGAAACTAGGTCTCCTGCATTGCAGGAAGATTCTTTTTTTTTTTTTAATCTATTTATTTATTTTAATTGGAGGCTAATTACTTTACAATATTGTGGTGGTTTTTGCCACACATCGACATGAATCAGCCACAGGTGTACATGTGTCCCAGGTTCTTTACCATCTGAGCCACCAGAGAAGCCTGATGCATGCCTCTTGGTGTGGCAAAAAAAGTAAATAAAGTAAATAAATTAAAAATAAATTAAAATAAAATAATGAATGTGAGTTAGCACTACAGCCAAGTGAAACCAGAAAACACATCACCCTATGAACTTGACCTCATCCCTGCCCTGTCATCTGGTATCTCAGCTTCCCAGGGACTCAGCAGTGGCGAATGATACCAGGTCCAAGTACCCCCAGCCAGGCTGAGCCCACACTGTTTGCCAACCTCCTAAAATCAGTCAGATGTTCCGGTGCAGATGCCAGCCGGTTTCTCATCTCTCTCCCCACACCTATGATTCATCCTCCTCCTCCCCTCTTCTATCACAAACACACATCTGTTCCGACTTAGGATAACTAAAGGAAAATTAAATGAATCTGTTTTGTGTGCCTCCAAGGTTATTTATAGAAGACTTTAATACAGGCTGATACAAAAAGAAAGAAAGAAAGAGCAAAATAAAAATAAGTTATCTCCTCGGGAAGCCAAGCAAAGTTCAAGGAAGAGAAAAATAAGTCATGTCCTTCGGGCTGATGAAGCTGTATGCGTCTTTGGCTTATCACAGCCTTTCTTCCAGGTCCTGAGAAAATCAATGAGGCCTGTTGGATTTGGAGGGATCAATATTTAAAAGACGCGCTTTGCAATGCAGAACATGTGCGCGGTGTGTGTGTTTCCAGGGGCCGCGTGCTGACAGAACCATCGTAATCCAGCCCAGGGAGGAGTGTAAATATTGACTGTGGGGATAAGGGCATCATAGGTCCTTCTCCGCACTGTCCCTTCAACTCAGCACACTCTGTGCTGTGGTGGTGGCCGGTGGCCCAGGCTTTGGGTCATTGATAAACTTCAGTTTTCTTTAGTCCCTGCTTGTGAGGACATCTTTCAGAAATCAGCCAGAGATGAGATTTTATAATATTTTTTACTAGATTATAACCTATAAAAATGTTGAATAACTATGCTGTACACCTGAAACTAGTACAATATTTTAAGTCAATTATAAATCAATACAATTAGGTGAAAATGCTATTAGGGTCCTGCATAGCCATGGGGACCCAGTATATTGTTTCCAAAGAAGCACTTTCTGAAGTGCCATGTTAGTGAATGAAAACACAGCATCGCTTCTTTTTTTTCTCATGGTGGGAGATACAAAACTAGCCAGAAATGGTGTTTGTGTGACATTAAAAAACACAAAGACATGGTTCCTGGACATGAACAGGAAGAGATGGTGCCTGGAACCCTACAAAGAACCTTCATGTCCAACTCTGTGCGACCCCAGAGACGGCAGCCCACCAGGCTCACCCGTCCCTGGGATTCTCCAGGCAAGAACACTGGAGTGGGTTGACATTTCCTTCTCCAATGCATGAAAGTGAAAAGTGAAAGTGAAGTCACTCAGTCGTGTCCGACTCTTTGCGACCCCATGGACTGCAGCCTACCAGGCTCCTCCATCCATGGGATTTGCCAGGCAAGAGTACTGGAGTGGGGTGCCATTGCCTTCTCCGTCATGAACAATACCAGACAATAAACAAATATGTAAGTACCTCTTCTAGAAAGAGAGAAAGAGAGAGAAAGACAAAAATAAAGAGAAAGAAAGAGGTGGGGAGGAAGGAAGGAAGAAGAAAAGAAAAAGAGGTGAGAGAGAAAACTATAGGCTTCAGAGCAAATGACCAGAAGGGCTAGGCCAACATTACTTTTAATCTGGGCAAGTAGGTACCATATCCACCCCAGACACTTTTCACTCACTCCCCTCCCTGCCTGCACCCCCAGAACCATCCTCTGCTCACCAAACTTCCCTCCTGTCTGCTAGAACCAGTCCCCAGGTCCAGCTTCTCCACCTCTCCAGTACGGTCTTGGTTTAACCTGTCTGCCATCTTCCACACAATCACCAGCAGACCCTTTATGAAGACAGGCATCTTACTGTGTTTTTCTAGAGCCTGAAATCGAACACTTTTGGCAGTTCGTTAGGAATCGATTTGATTTTACCTTCGTCAGGAGCTTTCCCCAAACACACGTCCCCGACACCATCACGTAACATGTCCTGTGGTTTCACACCTCCACACAGTTGCTAAGTAAACAACTAGCTGTGGAAGTGCTCTTGCAGGGCCTTCGCTGTCTTCTCATTTCCTGATTTTCTGCGGCAGGTATAAATGTGTGTTGTTTTTTTTTTCTGTGATCCCACAGGATCCCTCCGCTTCAGTATTTACATAATAATATTATCACAGTATTAACATTATATTTCATATTGTCTGTTTACCTGTTTCACTGTCTTCCCCACTGGAATACAACCTCTCTGAAGACAGTGATTTTGTCATGTTTATGGCTGTAACCCCAGCACCCTAGGATTACTTCCTGGCACATAATAATCCCTTAAAATACATTTGTTGAATGAATGAATCCCTGAAAGTCTACCCCTGCCCCCAGGGGGATGAAGGGATAGACTGTGAGTTCACTGAAGTCAGAATTTCTCATTCATTTCATATTCTGGGTACAGGGTCTGGCACAGGGTAGGACTTCAAAAATAATGTTTGGCTGAATGGAACTGGCTTGAAAAGGAACTTTGCAGAGGGGAACTTACCAACGGGGTCCTCAGAACTGCTTCTCCATCTCTTTGTACAAAGCCAGATTAAAAGCTAAAAACTGAGACTGCCTTCCACACAAAGAGAAGGAAGTCTTCAGTGAGACTCAAGGACAAAAGATCCCCAAGTCTCAACACCCCAAATTGGCAATTATGCTTCTCAGGCTTCACAATTCTATTTATGAACATAAATCCTCACCTTATCTCGAGGAAACATACTGCAATGTCAACTCGATTTTCAAAGACCTTTATAATCGCCACAACTTTGATATATACATTTTATTGTGGCACCATTTGCACTGCTAAAGTTAAGGTTGAGTCAGCACTTCTAGAAGGAAATCCATGTTCTGGGGATTTATAACTCAGCCATAAACACTTAGCTTTGGCTCTGGTGATAAAGAAAACAAAATCTGCCCCAATGTGCAAAGATGTGTAAGTGAACCCAATGAATTCAAGGAGAAACCATGGATGCCCCTTTTTGGAGGTCTAATTCTAAATCAATATGAAGGAGAAAATATCATTAATGAGGAATATAAGCTTCTTCCATTTCTAAAAAAGCAGAATCCAGTACATATGTGTGCTCAATTATGTGGACACCCTAACTCCTAATTAGTTATAGCCCTTTCACCCCACACCCAGGTGGTCACCATATCCTAGTGGGTCTATCTGTGAATCAGCTGGAAATCTTGCTGGCATGCAAGCCTCAGTTTGAGCCTGAAAGTATGTACTTCAGGGTTTTTTTTTGGTTGAGTGGCATCTTAGTTCTTAGTTCTCTGACCAGGGATCAAACCAGTGCCCTCTGCAGTAGAAGCACAGAGTCTTAACCAGTGGACCACCTGGGAAGTCCTGAGTGCATTTCTAACAAGATCCCAGGCCTTGTAGATGTTGCTGCCCCAAGGACCAGTCTTAGTGAAGACCAGTATTAGAGCCTCCAATCTGTCCTTGTGCTTCGCAGGTGGTGCTAGTGCTAAAGAACCTACCTGCCAATGCAGGAGACCTTAGAGATGCGAGTTCGATCCCTGGATTGGAAAGATGTCCTGGAGGAGGGCATGACAACCCACTCTAGTATTCTTGCCCAGAGGATCCCATGGACAGAGGAGCCCCATGGGCAGGCTTATAGTCCATAAGGTCACAAAGGATTGGACATGACTGACACTACTTAACAATATGTCCCCACCTTTGCACTACCCCCTTCCTTAATGCAGACCCTTCTCATTTCACATCCGGTCCATTTAACACCTGTCGCTCTATCTACTTTTCTGCAGCCCCATCTGCCTTTATTTTATTTCATCCTTCCTTATGCCACCAAGGAAGTTTTAGAGGAAAAACCAAAATCATATCACTTCCCAGCTTAAAACATTTTATCAGTCCACATTACCTTCCCAACATTATTAGGCCAGAATTTCTTAGCCATCCCCAGCCACGCTCCCCATCTCCCCCACAGAGAGGGTGATTCATTCTTTTCCTGGTCCTACCACTTCCCACACTCTGCCATTAAATCTGTCAGAGTTTCTAATTATTGACCCATGTGTCTGTCAACCTCGACTGACTGCGAGGTCTCAAAAGGCAGGAAGCACATTTTACTCAGCTCAGGGCCTGCCAGTCAATAGGAGTTCAATACGTGTTGGATGACAGGAGGAATTAATAAATTAGGGGGTTTATAATAAGAGCTATCATTTATTGAGCACTGCCTGTTTACCAGGCACTGTGCAATAGGCTTTACATTTATTAAGCCATGGGCTTCCCTGGTGGCTCAGCAGTAAAGAATCCACCTGCCAATGTAGGAGATGCAGGTTTGATCCCGGAGTCAGGAAGATCCCCTGGAGGAGGGCATGGTAACCCATTCCAGTATTGTTGCCTGGGAAAGCCCATGGACAGAGGAGCCTGGCGGGCTACAGTCAATGGAGTCGGACACAACTTAGAGGCTAAACAACAGCAACAAATGCTTGGAAAAACCCTGAGAGTTAAATACAGTGCAGTCTACACTAGGCAGGAGAAGGCTGAGGCTCAGAGAAGCTACATAACCATCCCAAAGATGCACAGCTACTAAGGGCAAAACTGAATCCAAACTCACTTTGATTAAAATTCCAAAGTTCTTTCCCTTAATTGCCAAGCTATCATCAAGGACCGATGGCACAGACAAGTGAAGACAGGAATGAAGTCATGAATGACTTCCGTTATTCATTCTGTTTTCCTTGGGGATCTGTGAAGCCAAGCAACTTTCTTCTCTCCCACAAGTCAATGAAAGTACCCTGCTTGGATGGCCAAGTGCTTACATGTAAGAACAAAAAAAAAAGGTGACTTATGCCTCTGGCTTACTGCTCTGACCTCTGGCAGCTCAAAATAAGATTTGATTTTTAGAAATCAAATGCCTCTACCTGTTATTTCAGCTCCTTGACACCAAGATGAAGGACATGAAGATGCTTGACTGATATTCTGGACCCAAGGATATTAAGAGAAGTGAATTCTTTACCTACACATATCACTAAGGTGTGAGAGGCCAGAAATACCATACATCATTCACTCACTCATCCATCCATACATCCATACATCCTTTCACTCACTTATCTTTCCATTCATTTCGTTTTTTTCACTTATCTATTCTTTGATCCATCTTAATGTTGATTTTTTTTCATTCACTCAATATTGATCAAATCTTAGTGTGTTTTAAGGACTATTGAAGTCTGAATATATGGTAGGGCTGGAAGGGAGCTGTCAAAGGAATTTTCCTACAAAATTACCTCTTAACTGATACTTGAAAGATACATAAAAAGTATTCAGGCAAATAGGTGCAGGGATTAGAGTGTGCTACATATTGGATAAGGAAGGGATGAAAGTAGTTCTTGACATAAGTAACAACATGTGTGCAAGCTGTGCATGGGGGGTGGGGGGAGTCCGGCATGCTTAAGGCATGGAAGGAGGTTTGGGATAGCTAAACAGAAATGAGAGTACAGAAGCACCAGGAGGAAGGGAGAACGATGAAATACAGAGATGTGGGGGGAAGAGTGCTCCGTCCTCTTCTTTGCTTCTAGTAATTAGAGGATGTCAGTAGCTCTATGGATCTACAAGGGGTGCCCTGAGAAAGGACTATGTGAAGTTGGAGGGATTTGATATAACCATATGCATATGTACATCCATAGCCTTTGTTGTTGTTTTCATTGATTAGTCGTTAAGTCACGCCCGACTCTTTTGCAACCTCATGGACTATAGCCTGCCAGGCTCCTCTGTCCATGGAATTCTCCAGCCAAGAATACTGGAATGGGTTGCCATTCCCTTTTCCAGGGAATCTTCCTGACCCAGGGATTAAACCTGTGTCTTCTGCATCACATTGGCAGTTGGATTCTTTACCGTTGAGCCACCAGGGAAGCTCGTCCATATCCTTACAGATCAACAATTAAATGAAGAATCAGATGTGCATATAGCACTCATATATAGAAGTACAAATACACACCTATACACATGCATATCTATATCTGTGTTTGTCTATGTGTCTACCAATCATTTTTGTCTTTCTGTAAAGCAATTTCAGTTCTGACCCTAAGCCTTTATTATATATACAGGGTATAGCTGGGGGTTGGGGGGATATCCCAGGTTCTTCCTGATGCCTTTCCCTGACCAAGAGGTTCAAAGCCACAGTGCTGGAAGTTTGAGCGTAAGATGCTGATGACTCCAGTGATCTATCCAACCAGTGTGGCTGTTTTAGCACTGCCCTGCTGCCTCGGAGGTTCTCTGCTACTTCTGCAGCATACTCAGCACCTGAAATATTTTTAAAGCTGCCTGGGACCTCAGTTGCCTAGAAGTTCCATATCGACATTTTCCTGTGGAGTCTTATGGTCTCCCCTGTATGCATCCAGGAGGTGTGGCCTCCTCTTTTTGGCATCCAGAGATCTCTCTCTCTCTCTCTCACACCGCTTGGCACTTATTCTCCACCTAGATGGGCTGAAGGGAGTGACTCTCTTTCTGGGATGGTAAGGAGGAGGCCCACTCTCTCCCCTTAATGCTACTTCATATCCCAAATCCCTGCTTCAATTTCTGAACACAAAAGCCACAAAGAAAGTGTGGAGCAGGCAACACTGGTTTTCTTCCTATCAGATTCCCTCCCCTTTTAAGCAATGAGTACTGAGTTCAGTAGCTCATTTACTGGGGCAGGACCAAGAGAGAGAAGAAAGAAAAGGCAAGAGACTTGCAGAAAAAAGAAACGTAACTGAAAACCATATAACCATAAACATGTGCTGTGGAGATGAATATAGCTCAAGCCACAGTGATAGAACCAGTAGGTAGTAGACATATGCATAAGATAAAAACAAAGTGAATATGCTTGTATTTCCCATCTTCTAATCCCTGTAGGCTAAACTCATTTTCCCAAATTCTAAGGAAGCTCCTGAATGGACTGACAGTTTAAGGGGGAGTTTTATAATGGAAAAAATGACAGCAGGAGGCAGAGGACAAGAGAAGACTGAGGGCAGCAAGGGCAGAAGAATATTGCTAGCTGGTTTAGCAAGAGAGGTGCTGAATCAGCTCTTCTGTGTGAGACTAGGAAATAGAAGGGGAAAGAAATGAAAGGAAGGGAAAGGAAAGGAAAGCATGCTGCTGAACATTTCCTACCACACCTTGGAGCTGGAGGTGGGATACTGCGCTGCCAGCTCCCATGGGGTTAGTTAAGTTTCTGCAGATGCTGAGAGCTGCATTCAGATGACTGTCTGTGACCCTGGGACCCCATGGAGCCACAGTGAACATCCTGAGGGTGGAAATTGAGAAATGTGACTGAAACAGGAGAAAACGGTGCAGGGCACAGTCTTTAAAAGAATGACATCGCATCAGTTCAGTTCAGTTCAGTCGCTCAGTCATGTCCAACTCTTTGCGACCCCATGAATCACAGCACGCCAGGCCTCCCTGTCCATCACCAACTCCCAGAGTTCACTCAGACTCGTGTCCATCGAGTCGGTGATGCCATCCAGCCATCTCATCCTCTGTCGTCCCCTTCTCCTCCTGCCCCCAATCCCTCCCAGCATCAGCGTCTTTTCAAATGAGTCAACCCTTTGCATCAGGTGGCCAAAGTATTGGAGTTTCAGCCTCAGCATCAGCCCTTCCAATGAACACCCAGGACTGATCTCCTTTAGGATGGACTGGTTGGATCTCCTTGCAGTCCAAGGGACTCTCAAGAGTCTTCTCCAACACCACAGTTCAAAAGCATCAATTTTTTGGTGCTCAGATTTCTTCACAGACCAATTCTCATATCCATACATGACCACTGAAAAAAACCATAGCCTTGACTAGATGAACCTTTGTTGGCAAAGTTCTGAGCCGACCATCAAAGACCAAAAAGTGGGCAGTGGCCCAATTCCTGGACATACCCACCCCTTCCCCGAAATAGTTGGAATAATCCTCACACTCATTAGCCTATGAAATAACCCAGTCCATAAAAACAAACCACCCCATATTTTGAGGCCACTCTCACCCTTCTGAAATGGCCCACACTGTCTGCGGAGTGTTTCCCTCTGAACAAATCCACTTTTTATCTATCACTTTGTCTCTCTGAATTCTTTCTGTGATGAGTCATCAAGAACCTGAGCTTCATTAAGTCTTGAAACCCGGTGTGTGATATTAGTTAAAAGACCCATGGGTTCAAGTTCCAATCTGAGTTACACGAGTTCCTGTTTAGGGACAGAGATGAACTCCAACTCAGGTTTTTTATCAGAATCCAGAAGGGGAGGAGGGAAAATAACTACTAGCCATGAAAGAATGAATGCATATGGGCTCAAAGAAGCAAAGAGACTCTCCTAACACCACAGAGGCACACACCCAGCTTGTTCACTCCAGGGATGAACCTTAGGGTCCCTGTACTGTCTTCTAAGGCGAATGGATCAGATTTCAACAGTAAGGTATCATAAGGTCCTCCCAGATGGCTCAGTGGTAAAGAATCTGCTTGCTAATCAGAAAATTCAGGTTTGATCCCCTGGTCAAAAAGATTTCCTGGAAAAGGAAATGGCAACCCATTCCAGTATTCTTACCTGGAGAATCCCATGAACAGAGAAGCCTGGCAGGCTACAGCCCACAGGGTTCCAAAAAAAGTCAGACACGATTTAGTGACTAAACAAAAACAAGAAGCAGGTATCATTCAGGTAACAGAGTAGGCAGAACAAAACATCCAGAGTTCCACAGGCTGCATCTTCAGTCTTCCTAAATCTGCCCTTCCTTTGGTAAGAGCTACATCCCAGTGTTGCTGTGTTACATTAGTCCATACACCTAACTCACTTAGTACATAAGAGGATCTGAATCGACCCTATCTGTCTCCCTTTACGGCCCCCCTAAAAGCTCAAGAATATACATTTTCATGAGTTCAAATAAATGAAGTTGGAAAAAATAAAAACAAAATACAGAAAAAACAACAGAGCCTCATCTTTTAAATCCTAATATAAACTCTAATAAAGTTGTGAAGTGAAATTGGCATAGAAACCAATTTCTGCAGATCTTCCTGCTGATAAGTTATTCATTCATTTATTCACTCATTTCACTTTGATCAACCACCAGAATTATACCATAGGGTGAAGGATGCTGGCTCTGGGAGCCAGACAAACACAGAATTTGAATAACTCTCAGCTGTTTTCATTGATAATAAAAGTAATAAACACTACCATGCTCCAAGCCCTATGTGAGTGAGGGGATTATAAAGATAAACACTCTGTATCTATCTTAGAATTGCTCAACATCCAGCCAGGGATGGAGATCAGTAAAGAAACTCTGTTAGAGATTTTTCAACTACATGTAATAGAACTTCTAGTTAATTGTGACTAAAACCATGAGGACATTCCTAATTTATTTAACAATAAGATTGAAAGTAGGTAGCCCCATGGTTGGTCTGGTAGCCCTGTGATCTCCCAATCTGATGTGTATCTTTGCACTCCTGGCTTATTATTCCTATACATATTTCTATGTGCTCATCACAAGGCTGCCCCCAAAGGAGGCACCATGTTTGCCTACAAAACAGAAGGAGGAGGAAGGGAGCTTTCAGGTGGAACCTTCTCCCAGGCTTGCTTTAACCATCAAGAAGCAGATCATCTTTCCAGAAAGCATTCAACAGACTTGTCCTAAGATCTCATTAAATAGAACTGGGTCACAGGTCTTTCCCCTGTAGGTTCAAGGGAGGCTGAAAAGCTTGAGCTTTTCTGTTTCTAGAAGATGAGGTGATGATGTCTGTCGGGTTAGCCAACTAACAGTGTGCCTCTCTTAGAAACTTCCACCATGTTAGGACCACTGAAATGAAGGGGGCACATTTAAACTAGCAATAGAGGAGAGATGGGCTGATTCTCCTTTGAGATCTGGGAAACACCTTAGAGAGGAGGCAATGCTGGAGAAACAGCTGGAGGAAATGTGTGGTGGTGGGCCAGCTGGGGTTGGAAGGGCTTCCTGGGACAGAGAACAGTGATGCAAAGGCAGAGATGAGAAAGAGTAAGAGATTTAAAAATTGTGCAACTGGAGTCACTAGAGGGAAAAACGATGCTGGGAGTGGAGAGAGACTTACACAGTCCAATAGAAGAAGCTCCCACTGAGCTTGAGCTTGTCACGCAGTACTTTTCAAAATGAGAGACCGCTTTAGAAGACAAGGAGATGATTTTTATTTTTTTTAAATTTTATTTTATTTTTAAATTTTACATAATTGTATTAGTTTTGGAAGAGACAGGAGCACAGTACTGAAGAGCACTGGTCTTATAAGGATATTCCCCTCATTGACATCTTGGTTTCACATCAAGGAGAAAGTCTTGGTTTGGGGGTTGCTGTATCTTTAACATTTAACTCTTGTTCACATCCCTTTGTAACACAAAGAATACAAGCCTCAGGCAGGGAATCTTGTCAACAGTCCCCAATTAGGATCTAACAACTTTGTTTAGTTTTGCTTGCGTGATATTTATTCTCTTGGTTACCTTCTCTGGATGGCAACTGACACTGCATTTGAATGACACCATGCATTTCTTTGATTTCGATCTATGCAAATTTGCTTTCAAAAGGGAGTTAATTTAGAGAAAAAACTTGAGTAACTCATGCCACAGGTTCTATACCACACGATAGATTCATGATTACTATCCACAGTGATATTTTTCTATTAGAAAACCATGAAGATGGTGGGCAAGCTGGGGAAGTTTGAAAAAATCTCACCCCAGCTCCCAGGGAGCCACGCATATTAATGCAGAAAGGGATGATCAGATCTGTTTTACAAAGACTTGCCGTGATGAGTATATGAGTTCATACATGCAAATAGCTTAGAATTGTGCCTGGCACATAAAATAAATATTAACTATTGGAGTCCTACCAGGACCACTAATATCATCATCAGTTGAAAGGCAAAATGAGTTCGAGGATGGATGACTGGACACAGAAGATGAATCAAGAGGTTATTAGCTTGATAGAAACTAAACAAAATCTGGGGTTTGCCAGGTGGCTCAGTGATAAAGAACCCACATGCCAAAACAGGAGACACCGGTTTGATCCCTGGGTCAGGAAGATCCCCTGGAGGAGGAAATGGCAACCCACTCCAGTATTCTTGCTTGGGAAATCCTATGGACAGTGGAGCCTGGCGGGCTACAGTCCATGGGGTCACAAAAGAGATACAACCTAGCAACGTAACAACAAAAACAAAATCTGGGGACTGTGGGGATGATGAGAAAGAGTGTACGTGTTTAGGAAGAAGAATCAGCAGTTCTTGGTGCAACGGAAGTCAGGGTGAATGTCCCCTTTCTCTCTGCTGAGGCTGAGGCTGCCTGAGACCCAGGCTCACTGTGGCACACCACCTGGTCTCCCTGCAGACTGACTCAGATAAACACCAGGCACACAGAATGAAACTCCCGGAGCACATTCTGTCCCTAATGTGGTGCCTTGTCATCTTCAGAGTATCAGCTGTCACACATAGCGAGAGTTCTGCTGAAATGAGAAAGAAGGGAGGAAAAGGGAAAGAATCTGAACATAAACTAAAAAAAGATCCAAAACCTCGGTCTGAAGAACATATCATTGGCCACAGAGTCCTATTAACAAGACAGCCTCTCCAGGAACACACCTCATATCTTCCCCAGGCAGGAGGAAGGGGGAGGGAAGAAGCCTGGGCTTCCCTGGTGGCTCAGTGGTAAAGAATCTGCCTGCAATGCAGGAGAATCAGGAGAAGGTTTGATCCCTGGGTTGGGAAGATTCCCCAGAGGAGGAAATGGCAACCCATTTAAGTATTCCTGTCTGGGAAATCCCATGGACAGAGAAGCCTGGCGGGCGATAGTCCATGGGACTGCAGACTCAGACACGACTGAGCAAACACGCACAGGCACACCTCTCCAGCAACCTGCCCCCACCTACCAACACCACAATCTCCATCTAATTCAGTCCTCATCAGAGCCCTGTAAAGAAAACAGCACAGAGGAATCACATAGATTGCCAGCACAATGTTGTCACACAATAACCAAAAGGTGACTCTGGGACATGAATCATGTTTGACCAGCCTATGTTTTGCCCAAACTGTATCTATGGGCCAATATTTAAGAAAACCCAAAGAGTGAGCTCAAAATTCACAACTGAGGATTCAACAGTATATTAACCGAGAACTTCCAGATGTTCAAGCTGGTTTTAGAAAAGGCAGAGGAACCAGAGGTCAAATTGCCAACATCCACTGGATCATAGAAACAGCAAGAGAATTCCAGAAAAATATCTATTCTGCTTTATTGACTATGCCAAAGCCTTTGACTGAATAGACCACAACAAACTGTGGAAAATTCTTAAAGAGATTGGAATACCAAACCACCTTACCTGCCTCCTGAGAACTCTGTATGCAACTCAAGAAGCAACAGTTTAGAACCAGACATGGAACATGGACTGGTTCCAAATTGGGAAAGGTGTACATCAAGGCTGTATATTGTCACCCTGCTTATTTAACTTATATGCAGAGTACATCATGTGAAATGCTGGGCTGGAGGAAGCACAAACTGGAATCAAGACTGCCAGGAGAAATATCAATAGCCTCAAATATGCAGTTGACAGCGCCCTTATGGCAGAAAGCAAAGAGAAACTAGAGAACCTTTTGATGAAAGTGAAAGAAAAGAGTGAAAAAGCTGGCTTAAAACTCAACACTCAAAAACTAAGATCATGGTATCCGGTCCCATCACTTCATGGCAAATAGATGGGGAAACAGTGACAGACTATTTTCTTGGGCTCCAAAATCACTGCAGATGGTGACTGCAGCCATGAAATTAAAAGATCCTCGCTCCTTGGAAGAAAAGCTAGGAGAAAGCTAGACAGCATATTAAAAAGCAGAAACATTATTTTGTCATCAAAGGTCCGTCCAGTCAAAGCTATGGTTTTTCCAGTAGTCATGTATGGATGTGAGAGTTGGACCATAAAGAAAACTGAGCACTAAAGAATTGATGTTTTTGAACTGTGGTGTTGGAATAGACTCTTGCGAGTCCCTTGAAAGGAGATCAAACCAATCAATCCTAAAGGAAATAAGTCCTGAATATTCATTGGAAGGTCTGATACTGAAGCTGAAGTTCCAATACTTTGGCCACCTGATGAAAGAATTGACTCACTGGAAAAGACCCTGATGTTGGGAAAGACTGAAGGCAGGAGCAGAGGAGGACAGAGGATGAGATGGTTGGATGGCATCACCGACTCGATGGACATGAGTTTGAGCAAGCTCTGGGAGTTGGTGATCGGCAGAGAAGCCTGGCATGCTGCAGTCCATGGGGTCGCAAAGAACTGGACATGACTGAGCAACTGAACCAAACTGAAAGAGTGAACAAAATGAGGGTGTGAAGGCTAATAGAACCCTGGAGCACTATTTTTAACCTGACTATGTTGACTCACCCAGGACTCTTCTCACTTCACTTCGCTCTAACCTAGTCTTAGCTTCTTTTAATATTTACATAGATAGCTGGGTGGCAGATTTAATAAGCAAAAGGGCCCTGGAATCAGATGACACTAGCTTCAATTCCAGGAGAATCTCTAAGCAGGGACTGAGATTCTGTTGGTCAGGGGTGGGGCTAAGAAGAGTTGGTGGCAAGGGACAGGGGGCGGGGCTGAGCCTAGCCCATCACTTCCTATTCTGTGAAATAAGTCACTTCATCACTCCCCAGGGCTGTTGATATTATATCTACTCCATCTCCCTTCCTTTCCCTTCCCTTTATCTCAGCCATTGCTATGGATGGAATGTTTACATGCATGCAAAGTCCCTTTCAGTCATGTCTAACTCTGGGCAACCCTATGGACTGTAGCCTGCCAGGCTCCTCTGTCCATGGGATTCTCCAGGCAAGAATACTGGAGTAGGTGGCCATGCCCTCCTCCAGGGGATCTTCCTAAACTAGGGATTAATCCATGTCTCTTGTATTTCCTGCATTGGCAGACAGGTTCTTTACCATTAGCACCACCTGGGAAGCCCAATAGAATGTCTGTGTCCCTCCAAATTCATATGTTAAATCCTCATCCCCAGTGTGATGGTGTTTGGAAGTGGGGTGTTTGGGAGGTGATTAGGTTGAGGGTGGGGCCCTCATGAATAGCATTAGTCCTTTACAAGAAGAGAAGCATGAGAGATGATCTCTTTCTGTCTCTCTGTCTCTCTGTCTTAAGAGGAGACAGCAAGAAGATGGTTGTGAGCAAACCAAAAAGAGAGTTCTCACCAGACGTTGAATCAGCCAGCACCTGATCTTGGACTCCTCAGACTCCAGAACTGTGAGAAATAAATTTCTGTTGCTTAAGCCACCCAGTCTTAAGTTTGTAGTAGGCTGTTTGTAGCAGCCTGAACAGACTAAAATAGCCACCATCCCAGCTGGGGTTTTCATCCTTCTCTAGTCCACTGCTTGCTCATCAGTCTCCTGTCACTGGTCCCTTGACCACCCTAGTCTCTGCCCATGCTCTACAAATTCATCAGAATGATCTTTCTAAAACACAACTCGATCATGTCACTGCCCATGATTGAAACTCTCAATCATTCCCCACTGCCCTCATATACCATGTCCAAACCTAAATTATCTGATCCTTGTCTACCAGCCAAGCTTAATATCTGGCCACTGCCCAGCTATTCTTCCTCCCAGTCATATTTGAACCCACATTACCCTGTTCTCTCAGGTCCTGCTGACTTTCTTTGTATACAATGTTCCCACTGCCCAGCACACATGCACGCACACACACACACACATGCCCTGCCTCCTTCATCCATCCTTCTTCTCACAGCCCCAGTCTCAGATACCTCCTAGAAGGATTTCCATTAGCATATACTCTTATTCTAAATTAAATTTTATTGGAGTATAGTTGCTTTACACTGCTATGTTAGTTTCTACTGTACAGGAAAGTTAATCAGGCATACATATACATATATCCCCTCTTTTTTGAATTTCCTTCCCATTTAGGTCACCACAGAGCACTTAGTAGAGTTCCCTGTGCTATACAGTAGGTTCTTATTAGTTCTTATTAGTTTTATTCATAGTATCAGTAGTGTATATCATCAATTCCAATCTCCCAATTCCTCCTCCAATCCCACTTCCTTGCATTACTGATTCTCTTCTCTGTCTCCCATCCTAGAGTCCAGGAGATGCATTTGCTTCTTTCTACAGCCCTACGGTCCAGTACCTGGCATGCAATAGGTACTCAACAGATGCTTGCTGAGTAAATGTATGTCTATGAAACACAATGAAAGCCACACCAGAGGAAAACAAGATGGTATGGGAGAAATATTTCTACAACTTTGCTCCTGTTAATAAAAAAGAGGTCCATCCATGACCGGACATCACAAATGTTACAAAGAACCCAAAGACCCCCAGGACTATGTCTTCCTAGTAACTCCCATTCTGCTTTTTTTAAATTACTTTAATTGGAGGGTAATTACTTTACAATATTGTGATGGCTTTTGGCATAAACCAACATGAATTGTCCATAGGTACACATGTGTTCCCTCCATCCTGAACCCCCTCCCCAACCCCATCCCTCCAGATTGTCAGAGCACTGGCCCTGGGTGCCCTGCTCCATGCATCGAACTTGCACTGGTCAGGTTGCTTTTTGCTCAACTGGTCTCCCCCATATTGATATTTATTGACTAGTGACTTCTTTGTTTAGAGCTGGAACAACTTCATTTGCATATCATACTGTTTTATGTCAGGCTAAATCAGGTTTCAAGTAAGAAATGACTCCTGCGAAACTAGGAGTCCCCTCTCCATTAGGACATTCTCGAGGCTCGTGCCTCAAGAGCTCAGGGTTGCCCTGAGTTCATCTGAGAGGCCCCGAGAAAAAGCCATAAAAGTTTCCTAGCACCCTTTCACAGGCGCTCAGTAGTTGTTTAATGAGCAGATTGTTAAGAAGCTAATGGGAGAATGTGCAAATTGACTTAGCTGCTGTGATGCTTGACTTAAGTACAGTAATTGGAAAGTATTTTGCAAAAAAAAAAGTCTCGAGGCATCAACCCAAGAATGTCCATCCTTGCCACTATATTCCCTACAGAAAACCTGATGACATCCCAAGGAAAGCATCCAGAATGGTAAAGAAACTGTGACCTAGGTAGAGAAAGGCATGAACTGTGGTTATTTAGGGCAGAAAAATAAATATTTGAGATGTTGCCATTCCCTTCAAAAGGGATACATGGAATGGAATTTGGGCTCACCCAACAGGCTTCAGAAGGTAGAACAAGTACTCATGCAGGTGAAAACTGCCCTAGTTTAAAATCTGGAAGAAATGCCTTGCCTTCAAGCAACTCCCTAGTGGCTACTCTGGTGAGTGATGGCAAGATACTCCCTGGATATCACTGAATTTGCTCAGAGATGGGATGCCTGCACCTCAGGAATTCCATGAGGGGCACAGAGGACTTCTATCACTTTTGCCTATCCAATACTCATCACCCCATTTGCTAAGTGTACCCACAATTTTCATTTAGGGAACTACCCTTTCATTCTTCATGGCTGGACCTCCAGAAGTGGGTATGGGATAATTTAAAATACCACATCATCATGGCCACAGTGATTGGCCCAATGAATTTTCATGTTACCCAAGGATGACCAATGAGATCCCTCCCTGGGACTTTGTCTGGAGGGTTTGCTAACTGGAAAGGATGTCAGCCTGAACCCAAGAATGTCTATCTTTGCCACTACATTCCCTACAAAGCAGGAACAGTGAGCTTTAAAAAGTTGAATAAGAATAAATATTTCTCCTACTTTAAAATCACCAATGGCTTCTCCTTACACTTAAAACCTAAACTCATGGCCACAATCCCTGAACCATCTGCCTCTCTCACTTGTGCTCACATGACTTTTCCCTTTGGTCACTAAGTCCCAGCCATAATAGCATCCTTTTAGCTCTTCAAACACAGCAAGGTCATCTCTGCCTCAAAGTCTTTGCAGGTGCTGTTCCTCTGCCTACAACACTTTTCCCTGCATCAGAACATAGCAGGCTCCCTCTTACTGCACGTGAGCCTTCTTACAGGTCACCAACTCAGAGAGATGCTCTGGGATCATTCTCTGCACTCTCACTCTCTATCACTGTATCCAGCTTTATGGCCTCCATTACACCATTCACTGGAATTATATACACATTTTCATTTGTCTACCGTAAGTCTCCTGCATACAAACTTTCAAGTTGGGAACTTTCAAAGATGTGAACGCAAGTTTGTATGTCCAATCACGTAAGTTAATTCTATTTGAGGAGGCATTGTTAGTTTTTGAGGCCCAGGACTCAAAGGTAGAATAGAACACAAAGGTTGCAGAAGCCATTCAGAATGCAAACTAGTGTTGCCGTATCATCTATAATGAGAAAAAAAGAGCTACTATCCAGACATCATTGGATTTTTTTTTTTCAAGAGGGTAGATAGAATTGAATCCAGCAAGGAACCAGAACCTGTGCCATCAACCTCAGGCGAGAGGGAAATTGCAGCTTGCCCTCTGTCTCCTATTGCTGACGATCTTTCCGCTCTACTCTCTCCCACCTCCTCTCCCTCCTCCAGTCAGTAACTCTTCCTGCCTGTTCACTCGACGTCAGCCCCTGGATGCCAGTTGTACTGCACCACGATTCTTTTCAAGGTACTGTGCTGTAAGATTAAAAATGTTTTTCTCCATTTTTTGTGTGTTTGTTTTTTCACGTATTACTTGTGTGAAAAATCTTATAAACCTATTACAGGCCAGTACCACACGGCTGATTGTGTTAGTTGGGTACGTAGGCTAACTTTGTTGAATTTACGAACAAATTGGCCTTACAAACATGCTCTCAGAATGGAACTTATTGGAAGTAGGGAACTTACTGTATTTATTTATATCTTTCCCCCATGGAGATAAAGTCCATGAGATCAAAGACTTTACCGTCTCATTCACTGCTGCACCCCCAACACCTAGAACATGCCTAGTGCAAATGAGCCACTAGAATTTGGTGAATGAAAGAATGAATGGATTTAGTCCAACTGAGAATAGGGACAAAATTTTTAAAATAATAAAAAAGATAAGAAACTTTGGAAAATAGTGAGACAAGATTCCTAACCACATCTTTGAACACATGGATCAAACCAAGGTTATCTTTACCTGTACTTGTCAGTTAAGCAAGCAAATAAATTCCTTTTTCAGCTTAAGCTGGCCTGAACTGGGTTTCTGTCACTTGCCACCAAAGAACTCTGACTTACATCCAGGAGGTACATTTAGCTAGTGGTGGAAGCTGATCAGCCAATCACTCTCTTCTGTTTCAACTCATACATTCCCCAAAACAGATTCAGACAAGTTTTGGGCACAATGGTTTAGACCTGTTTCATCTGTCACCTGCTGATAATTTAACAGGGCTTAGACCCATGCCTTCTACCTGGATGTAAGATGAGACACTGAGGGGCTTACACTGAAAAAGGTGAAAAGAAGTGTGGTGGGGCCAGACATTTATTAGATGTGGCAGAACCAGACCCTGTATTCTTTGTGTGTCTGGGGCCAATCTCACTCCTATAGGGGCCATTGGCCCCCATATCCTGCCTCCCCTTAAAAGAGAAACCCCATCTCAGTAACCCCAGTTCTGATCCAAAAAAGAAGCAGTTAATCAGCTCTAGTCCCACACTGTATGTCAGTATTAGCACCTACTTCCTAACAGTCAGCCTGACACTTGTTTCTTGGTTTGAGTTTCTGAATGTTCCTGGCTGGTTCCCTAAGCCTGAGTTTCTGCCTTGGAAGCCTTCTTAGGGATGATAATAATAGTAAACACTTGCCTTTAGTTCACTACGTTCCAAGCTCTGTTCTGAGTACTTTTCTGGTTCTTAGTTCTTTTAACCTTCCCAACAATCCAATAAGACAGATATTGTTAGCAGTCCCGTTTCTTGGGAGCAGGGAAAGTTTAAATGACTTCCCCATCATCACACAGCTAGTAGGTGGTGGGGTCAGGATATGAAGCCAGGCAGTCTGGCTCCAAAGCCTGTGCTATTAATATTCACACTGCAATACTTTGGTTATATTGTAAACACCTGTGGCAGATTAGATTCCAAAAGCATGACACTTTTCTGATATTGTCACTCTGACATCCCTCTCACAGCAGAGTTGGGCATGTGTTTCCTCCCTTTGAACCTACAGTATGTGACACTATGTGACTTTGCGTCTTGATAATAAAAACACCATGCACTTCTGCCTTGCTCTCATGGGACACTTAGTCTTAACCCCTAGCACCATGTTGGCTTTGGGAGCCTGAACTGCCCACATGGAGACACCACAGGGAGCTATCGCTTGTAGATGTTCTGCCTGACATCCCAGCTCTGGGCCCAGGTATAACCAGCATCATCACTAGACATGTAAGTGGAGATGCCTGCAGATGGTTCCTGCTGTGAGTCACTGAGTTATTCCCACCCTTGAGTCTTCTGAAATGAGGACCCAGACATCAAGGGGCAGAGATGAGCCCACCAAATTCCTGACTCACAGGACATGTGAGCCTAATAAAATAGTCATTGTATGTCCCTAGGTTTTGTCATGGTTTGTCACATAGCAGTAGTATTCAGGACATTACCTGCAACCACAACCTTGTATATACTGTCCCTAGAGCACCACCTCTGAACAGTATCTGGCTCAGTCCTTAATATCCAATGACAGGTTCATCATATTCTGCTAGCCCGATATGTCACCCCATCACTCCTTGTTGGACTTCCTGAGTGCCAACAGCCACTCTCAATTACCTCTCTTGTCTGTAGCCAGATCTTCATGACACCAAGCATTACCAACTAGACTGAACTTGCTCCTACTTCCTGACCTCTCCAAGCTTGTCCAGACATCTGTTTTCTGTCTCATTCCCTCTCTCATTCAGGCCCATCCATGTTCATATGACTCAGTCATGGGTTAGAAATGAAGATAATCCAGTTTCTCCATTTGAGAGATGTAAAAACAGAGGCCCAGCAAAATAGTGGGGACTGATCAAGATGGCAGAGTAGGAAGATGGGGAGCTCGCATGAACAGATCAGATAAAATCTACAATGTGGAACAATTGTCACTGAAAACGAACTATAACCTAGCAGAACGACTCTTCTATAATCAAGTCTGTGAGAAAAATCCACACGGAATCCAGTAAGAAGGGAAGAGAAGCAATCAGGTCAGGGGAGGGCACTCAGAGGAAAAGGGAGATGACTGGGTACTTCCCTTCTGGGGTCTAGTAGGGGGAGATGGGGCCTCTTGGCTGGTTGGAGGACCACTGGGGCTAACACGAAGGCTGTGGGAAGCCTGGACTCCACGGTGAGAAGCGTGTGCACTCACGTGCCCCAAGCAGAGCCGAGAGGGCAAACCGAAACCTCACAACTGGTTGACTCATTTCCCACAACTGCCTGGACCCACGCACCAGCCAGAACCAAGGAAAACCTTCAGCCCCACCACAGTGCAACACTGGATCTGGGATGACCAACCAGGAAGGAGACTCAACTATGGACACAGAGGTGACCTGGTCCTGGGGCAGAGCCTGGGCGGGACACGGACCTACTCACACAGGGCATCAGAAGCAGCCCAGTTCTCTGATGTCAGCTGCTCTGCCATAGCTCATGCTCTGATACACATCGAGGGGCAGGGTGGGCCCCACCTGCCCTGCAGTGTGGCTCCACAACACAGTAGGAGAGGCAGAAGCTGCGGGGGCTGATTGGCTGTGAGGGACAAAGAGAATTTGGACTCGGGGCTACATCTGAGCAGAGCAAGGGATGTAATGGAGTCAGCTCAGACCTCTGTCTGCGGCTGACACAAGCTGAGAGCTGACATAGCTCCTTACCCCCACCCTGCTTTTATGCTCCCTCTCTCTGGAACAAGGATCCCAGTGCTGGGAGAGGAGAAAATACACACTTAAGGAGAAGAGAGTCACCTTGGGCCCAACCCTCAAATCTTGTGCTCCAGCAACTTGAGATAAGACCCCACCCCGATAAGGCGCTAACAGCCACTGAGCAGAGGGGAAACCCGGTCTCATACCCAACTCCAGTTCTAGCCTCTCCATCTCCAACCTCACTCCACTAGAAGTGAGAGCTGCCAGCAAACTCTGGGGAAAGACATGACTTGTGTCCACATCAAATCTAGATTTCTCACTGAAAGCACCAGGAATACAGTATGTATGGGAACGCTTTCACACAAGAACACCCTTTCAAGACAGTGCTAGGAAACTGCTTCACCTAAATTCACATGTGCTCAGTCGCTCACTTGTGTCTGACTCTTTGTGACCCCGTGGACTGTGGCCTGCCAGGTTCCTCTGTGCATGAAATTTTCCAGGTAAGAATACTGGAGCAGATTGCCACTTCCCAATTAGAGGCAGAGTTAAACAAAATGAGAAGGTAGAGGAATTGGTCTCAATTAAAAGAGCAAAAGAAAATTCCTGGAAAAATAAATAATGAAACAGAAATCAATAATTTATCAAATAAAGAATTCCAAACATTCATAATAAGAATGTTACCTGAACTAGGGAAAAGAATAGATGAATAAAGTGAATTTTTTAACAAGAAACTAGAAAATATAAAAATGCGCCAGAAATGAAGAATTCAATAACCAAAATAAAAATAAAACACTAGAAGGACTGAATAGCAGACTAAGTGATACAGAAGAACACAAAAGTGATCTGGAAGACAGAATAATGGAAATCACCCAATTGGAATAGCAAAAAGAAAAACAAATTTCAAAAAAATGAGAACAGTTTAAGAGATCTCTGGAATAATAATGAGCATGCCAACATTCACATTATAGGAGTCCCAGAAGGAGAAGAGAAGGGGATCAAAATGATTTGAGGAAATTAGGGCTGGAAAATTCCCAAGAATTCTGAAGAAGGAGACAGATATTCAGGTACAGGAAGGACACAGAGTCACAAAAAGATGAAACCAAACAGACCCACATCAAGACAGATCATAATTAAAATAGCAGAAGACAGAAAATTCTAAAGACAGTTAAGAGAAAAACAAAGAGTTTTTCTCTCTCCTCCTTCATATGCAAGGGAATCTCCCAAAACGCTATCAGCTGATATTTTTGCAGAAACTTTACAGTCCAGAAGGGGTATATTTAAAGTGCTGAAGGGATAAAACCTGCAACTTAGGATACTTGGTCCAACAAGAATATAGTTTAGAGTTGAAGGAAAGAGAAAGAACTTCCCAGACAAGCAAAAACTAATTCAGAAATATTAAATCTATCCTAAAATAACTGTTAGAGGGTTTTTTTTTTAAGTGGAAAAGAAGCAAAAATCCATAGGAAGGGGAAAACCCCACTAGGAAGGACAAATATGTAGTAATCAACCATTTAAACAAGGCAATAGGAAGATTAAAATAAAAAAATTCTAATAGCAATTATAAATACAATAAACAGTTAAGGGATAACATGAAACTATAAAATATAACATTAAAAAATGTGAGGGAGGGGAGTAAAAGTGTAGAGATTTTAGAATGTGTTTGAACTTAAATTGCTGTCAGTTTAAAATAAGATGATATAGGTCAACATACATGAACTTCAATGGTAACCACAAATCAATAAACTACAGTAGACAAAAAAAAAAAAAAAAACAGACAAGCATACTACAAAAGAAAATAATCAAAATGCAAGGGAAGAAATGAAAAGAAGAAGTGAACAGCGAGGAGCTATAAAAACAACAGGAAAACAAGTAATAAAATGAGAGTACGTACATACTTATCAATAACTATTTTAAATATCAATGGACTAAATGCTCCAATCAAAAGACATAGAGTGGCAGATTGTATAAAATAATCCTAAAATCCATAACCACAAAAGACCCTGAATTGACAAAGCAATTTTGAGAAAAAAGAACAAAGCTAGAGATATCATTCTCTCAGACTTCAGACTATATTACAAAGCTACAGTAATCAAAACAGATAGTTCTGGCACAAAAACAGACATATAGACCAATGGGACAGAACAGAAAGATGAGAAATAAACCCATACACCTATGGTCAATTAATCTATGACAAAAGAAGCAAGAATAGACAATGGAAAAAAAGTCTCTTCAAAACTGGTGCTTGGAAAACTTGACAGCTACATGTAAAACATAATGAGATTAGAACATTTCTTCACAGCATATACAAAAACAAACTCAAAATGGATTAAAGATCTAAACGTAAGACCAGAAACTATAAAACTCCTAGAGGAGAACATAGGCAAAACACTCTCTGACATACATCACAGCAGGATCCTCTATGACCCACCTCTCAGAATATTGGAAATAAAAGCAAAAATAAACAAATGGGACCTAATTAACCTTAAAACCGTCTGCACATCAAAGGAAACTATTAGCAAGGTGAAAAGACAGCCTTCAGAATGGGAGAAGATAATAGCAAATGAAGCAACTGACAAACAACTAATCTTGAGAATATACAAGCAACTCCTACAGCTCAACTCCAGAAAAATAAATGACCCAATCAAAAAATGGGCCAAAGAACTAAATAGACATTTCTCCAAAGAAGACATACAGATGGCTAACAAACACATGAAAAGATGCTCAACATCACTCATTATCAGAGAAATGCAAATCAAAACCACTATGAGGTACCATTTCACACCGGTCAGAATGGCTGCGATCCAAAAGTCTACAAGTAATAAATGCTGGAGAGGGTGTGGAGAAAAGGGAACCCTCTTACACTGTTGGTGGGAATGCAAACTAGTACAGCCACTATGGAGAACAGTGTGGAGATTCCTTAAAAAACTGGAAATAGACCTGCCTTATGATCCAGCAATCCCACTGCTGGGCATACACACTGAGGAAACCAGAAGGGAAAGAGACACGAGTACCCCAATGTTCATCGCAGCACTGTTTATAATAGCCAGGACATGGAAGCAACCTAGATGTCCATCAGCAGATGAATGGATAAGAAAGCTGTGGTACATATACACAATGGAGTATTATTCAGCCATTAAAAAGAATACATTTGAATCAGTTCTAATGAGGTGGGTGAAACTGGAGCCTATTATACAGAGTGAAGTAAGCCAGAAAGAAAAACACCAATACAGTATACTAACACATATATATGGAATTTAGAAAGATGGTAACAATAACCCTGTGTACGAGACAGCAAAAGAGACACTGATGTATAGAACAGTCTTATGGAATCTGTGGGAGAGGGAGAGGGTGGGAAGATTTGGGAGAATGGCATTGAAACATGTAAAATATCATGTATGAAATGAGTTGCCAGTCCAGGTTTGATGCACGATACTGGATGCTTGGGGCTGGTGCGCTGGGACGACCCAGAGGGATGGAATGGGGAGGGAGGAGGGAGGAGGGTTCAGGATGGGGAACACATGTATACCTGTGGCGGATTCATTTTGGTATTTGGCAAAACTAATACAGTTATGTAAAGTTTAAAAATAAAATAAAATTTAAAAAAATAAAATAAAATTTGAATAAAAAAAAAGAGATAGACAACAGGATATATTAAATATTATACAGCACAGGGAATTAGAGCCTTTATTTTATAATAACTTTTAACGGAGCTGCTGCTGCTGCTGCTAAGTCGCTTCAGTCGTGTCCGACTCTGTGGGACCCCATAGATGGCAGCCCACCAGGCTCCCCTGTCCCTGGGATTCTCCAGGCAAGAGACCTGGAGTGGGTTGCCATTTCCTTCTCCAATGCATGAAAGTGAAAAGTGAAAGTGAAGACGCTCAGTCGTGTCTGACTCTTAGTGAACCCATGGACTGCAGCCTTCCAGGCTCCTCCATCCATGGGATTTTCCAGGCAAGGGTACTGGAGTGGGTTGCCATTTTCTTCTCCAATGCATAAAAGTGAAAAGTGAAAGTGAAGTCGCTCAGTCGTGTCCGACTCTTAGTGACCCCATGGACTGCAGCCCACCAGGCTCCTCCATCCATAGGATTTTCCAGGCAAGAGTACTGGAGTGGGGTGCCATTGCCTTCTCCATTTAACGGAGCGTTGTCTTTAAATGTTGAATTACTACGTTGTGCACCTGAGACTAATATGATATTGTAAATCAACTATACCTCAATAAAATAAATACTCCTGGGACTTCCCCGGTGGCCCAGTGGCTAAGACTCCACACTTCCCATGCAAGGGCCTGGGTTGGATCCCTGATTAGGGAACTAGATCCTACATGCAGGAACTAAGATCCAGTACAGCCAAACAAATAAATAAAAACATTTTAAAAATAAAACACTCCTATATGATATAAAGGAAAGTTCTTAAGAGATATGATCCTAAGAGTTCTCATCACAAGGAGAATTTTTTTTCTTTATTGTATCCATATGAGATGATGGATGTTAATTAAACCTATTGTGATAAACATATCACAATATATGTAAATCAAACCACCATGCTGTATACCTTCAACTTACACATTGACGTATGCCAATTATTTCTCAATAAAAATGAAATGTAAATGCCCTTAAAAGAATAGCAGCAATCGACATTGATGAAATCCCTAATGTACATTACTGAATTTAACCCTCATAATTTAACTTGTGTAATTAGTAATGTTGATTCCACTACACAGAGGGCTCAGAGACAGTAAGTCATTTTCAGTCATGCAGTTGTGTTAAGCTGCCTTGGTGTCCCCTGAGAGGTCATATCTTGAAAGGTAGAAAACAAGATAAATTATGGATTCCAAGGTGGAAAAACCACTGAGTTTTTCTCCAGGCAGAGAAAGAATCCACTTGATATTCCAGTAAGTCTGGTCCAGATTTCCTCTACCTTAGAAATACAACTTTTAGCCTAAATATATCTAGGGAAAAAATGGTCCTTCCTCCTGAGTTGCTACGGCGGGTGTGGCCAATACAGAGGATTTATGTTGGCCAGAACCCTCCAGTTTTTATTTCTCTGTGTCACATTCCAGGGCCTTATAGTATGATATCCCCCTTTGATGAGTGTACAATGGCTTCTCATGTTCTTTTAGGATGGCTCTTAAAAGAACACGCTTTTAGCGTCAAACAAAGATACATAAACACAGGTCCCACTGTTCAGCAATAATAGTCGTGTGACCTCGGGCAAGCGGTGAACTAGATAGGTTTCCATGCTGTCATCAGCAGAGAGGGATAACAAGACCCATGTCATGGGGTTGTTGTGAGTGCTAAGTGAGATAATGCAGAGAGCCCAGCACACAATACCCTTCACCCCAAAAATGACCATTACAGTTGTTATTATACACGGAAATGGAATGGGTCACTATCAAACAGAAATAAGCACACTTAACTATATTCTATAAAAACCACCAAATGATCTCAAACTACAGTATTAATAATCCCTAAAATCCCATAAGCATTTCCCAGGTAGCTCAGTGATAAAAATCCCCTTGCAATGCAGGAGACACAGGTTCAACCCTGGGTCAGAAAGATTCCCTGGAGAAGGAAATGGCAACCCAGACCAGTATTCTTGTCTAGGTAATCCCACCGACAGGAGCCTGGCAGGTTATAGCCCATGGAGTTGCAAAGAGTGGGACTCGACTGAGCAACTCAACCACAGCAACAAAAAATCCCACAGAGAAGCAAGCAGGCCAACTCCCAGATTCCCAAGTCTTTACCACACAATTCCAGCCCCTTGTTGCTAAGAAACACTTTACACTCATCATTCCCTGCCATCTCAAGACACTGATTACTACATTTCAATCTTCTCTGGTCAGTGTAGTGATTGGAAGACCCAGCGTCTGACCTAGGGGCTAGAAGTGGGAGCCCTGACCTTCTTAATTTCTGGTCTAAAATAAAAGAAGAAAATTTAGGCAAATGATATCAGAGTTCCACCCTTCTGGCAGACAGGAAAGTCCATAAAAGCCAGTGAGAAAAGATTCAATTGTAATCCGACTAATGCATCTCCAGAAGGGTTGCTATCCGCTGCAGAGCACTCCCCATTAAAGAAATCGATTTAGCATTCGACTTCTCCTGTGGCACATATTGAAGTGAGATCTGACAAGGATGGAAAACAGATTTGTGTTAAATACTGCCAATAAAGCCAGTAGCTCAAGGTTAGAGCAGTCAACAGAAATCCAGTGCTGTGGATACCCAAAGACCCTCATCTATCAGCCAGATAAGCCATATGTCTAGTTCAGGAAGGGGGACAGTTAACAAAATTGGGTCTGGGGGTGGGGGCATAGTAGCCTAAGATGCTGGTTTTGCATTAGGTCCTTAAAGCCTGAGCTTCCAGGTCTCCAAGGATCTTGCTGGTTGCTTTTTCTTGGTTGCAGAGGAAAGCTTTTATTTCCATTTGAATAGCATCCATTCAACTCCTTTACTATCAATAGCATCCACTTTATCTCAGGGAACAGCCCCTTTTCTACTTCTAAGTCCATGAGATTTGGGTGGGATTTAGCCCACCTTTAGCTCTAAGGGTAGGCAGGCATGTTAACTCACCTTGTCCAATCAGAGCTAAACAGCATCTTGACCCCAGCAAATGCTTCCAGGATGCACACTTGACCCACAAAGACCAGTCAGGGCCAGAGTGACTCAGTCTTGAAATTTATTGTTAAAAAATAGATTAAATAAGTCTTCTTACCACTGAAGTGGGTGGGAAGACAGGAGGAAAACTTAAAAGCTTGTGGGAAATCATCTTATTATCATAAGAGAACAGAATCAGCCCAGAGAAAGACAGAGATAAGAGATGGAAAGACATATCCAAAATCTGATTAGGTCACTGGAGCTCCTAGAAACAAGCTGTGTGTGTGAGTGAGTCACTCAGTCGTGTCTGACTCTTTGTGAACCCATGGACTGTAGTCTGCCAGGCTGCTCTGTCCATGGAATTCTCTAGGCGAGAACACTGGAGTGGGCGGTCATTCCCTTCTCCAGGGGATCTTCCCAGATCAGGGATGATCTGATCTGCAGACCAGGTCTCTCGTGCATTGTTGGCAGATTCTTTACTGTCTGAGCCACCTGGGAAGCCCGTGAAGATCATTTCCTGGATTTTCCAAGTCCAAGATCTGTATGTTCGGTTTTTCTTGGTTTTAAGCCAATTCGAATTAAGTTTTCATCACTGCAAGTAAGAAAGACCTCATGACTCCAAGGTCCCTGTATGTCCATGATGAAGCAGATTTGCTTAGACAGCATCAGCTCCCTGGGGAGCCCAGTTGAAGGCCATACTCAGCAATCAGTCACATCCTCAAATCAGATTCAACTTTTCAATATATTAAGAACATACAGCACACTGTGGAAGACTGAACATGATTCCTGGGAAAGCAGGTAGGGGTGTGTGTGTGTGTGTGTGTGCGTGTGCATGTGTGCATGTGCACACACACGTGTGTGTGTGTGTGTGTGTGTGTGTGCCCAGCTGTGTCCAACTCTTTGTGACCCCAAAGACTGTAGCCTGCCAGGCTTCTCTGTCCATGGAATGTTCCAGGCAAGAATACTGGAGTGGGTTGCCACTTCCTTCTCCTGGGGATCTTCCTGACACAGGGATCAAACCCACATCTCTGGCATCTCCTGCATTGGCCAGTGAGTTCTTTACCACTGAGCCACCCGGGAAGCTGAGAAAGCAGATACAATGTCCCAAACCAAGATAGCAGGTGCTGATGACTCTCACATACCCTCTCAAACTCCCCACCATGTCCATGTAGTCCATTCAGACTTTCAGCAGTCAAAGCCTCCATCTTCCTGTGAAAGATGTCTATGCAGTCCATTCAGACTTTCAGCAGTCAGAGCCTCCATCTTCCTGTGAAAGATGTCCCAGGCTTCAGAATTCTGCTTTGCCCATGCCCGTGACAAATCAGACATGCCTGAGAATTGAGCAGACCTTCCTTCACCATTTACTCACTCTTTGGTAAGGCTGATTCAGGGGCATTTTTGTTATGTGAACCATTTTTAAAGTCTTTATAGACTTTGTTACAATACTGCTTCTGCTTTATATTTTGGTTTTTTGGTTGTGTGGCACGTGGGATCTTAGTTCCCCAACCAAGAATCAAACCCTAGGCCCCTCGCATTGGAAGAAGTCTTAGCCACTGGACCACCAGGGAAGTCTCGATTTGGAGGCATTTTTAAACCTCATTTACAGGATTGAGTTTTAGGCCCCCAGTGTGATAGCTGGTTTGCTAATGCACCCCAATCAGTCGCCTCCCCTTCCTCATCACCTCCTCACCCCCTTGGTGGTGTCCCCACAACTCCTACATCAACACTACGAGCCGCATCACTGTCACAGTGCTGCTTCTGCCTTGAGAGCAGAAATGTCATCGAATCTCCCATCAGTCACCTCTGTTACTGCCCTAATGGAAATTCTACCTGCAAAAGACTTTTTCTCTTGAGCTGCCCAATCTTTTACAAATTCCCTTTGTGAGCTCCAGAAACTCATCTTTCCCCTCAGCCTGCATATCCCATGATACAAAACAAAATGCTGGAAGCTCTCATACCTCTTCCTCCCACCCCTAAAACGTATCAATATATGCATGCAGAAAAAATAGCCTTCTTCTAGAAGAGAATGCTGTGGCCACCCAAACAAGATGCATAAATACCAGTGCAGAGGTGGCAGCAAGCACTTGGCTGCTGCCAAAGCTGAAGTCAAAAGTTTAGGAGCCTGGCTTGCTGCTTCCCGGGGGTCTGGTCTGTCCCCCACCCCTCAACTCACCTCTCACCACCTTCCCATCAGCATTTTATGTGGATCCAGACATACTGAATCAACTACTTGTGATTTCCCTAAAATAAGTCATGCTGTCTCTTTCCTTCTGTCTTGTTAAATGCTGTTCCATCTGCCTGAAATATCCTGTCTTCTCAGAGGTTCCTAAGGACTTGAATGCTTGTCACTCCACTCAGACTCTATTGTTCTAGGACCTCCTCACCCTAAAGAGACAAATCTTGGAACAGGCTTCGTCAGAAAACTGAACTTCCTTCAGAGCAGATGATCAAGATGGGTCTGATGATAACTTGGCCACGTGTTAGAGACAGGACTGCAGATTTGAATAATGAAGTGGTTCCTGATGTTCTGGGCAAACAGTGATTATTTCAGAGGTTTTCCAGATCTTGTTAAGGGATACATAAATATAGCAGCCGACTGTTAAAACACACAGCAGAAAACACACTCCTCAAATTTCTTCCATTCCTTGTGATAACTTTAAACAAGGAAAGTCTAATGATCATTAATCATATGTCTTTAACACCTAATATTTACTAATCTCTCATTTTTAAAAGGCACAGCATTAATAATATTGTTTTCCTCTCGTATTATGTTTATAATTCCCTTCTACTTCAGGTTAGTGATACCTTTAGTTTCTTTTCTATTTATATAAATGATGTAAAATCTTCATTTAAATGCAGAGTCAAAATAATTAGAGATATTAAGTAAATGCTCCCAGGTGACGCTAGTGGTAAAGAACTCGCCCATCCATACAGGAGGAGTAAGAGACTCGGGTGTAATCCTTGGATCCAGAAGATCCCCTGGAGGAAGGCATGGCAACACACTCCAGTATTCTTGCCTAGAGAATCCCAAGAACAGAGGGCTATATAGTCCATTGGATCGCAAAGAGTTAGACACAACTAAAACGAATTAAAACACTGCATGCACACAAGTAAGTGTTAGATATGTGCACAAGTAAATGCACAGATATTTACACATATATGGGTAATACATGTCTATATTACATATATAACATAAAATAATATTATACATATAATTTCCTATAGTAACTGCAGGTGGTGCTTGGATATGAAAAAAATCTGTGAAGTTGGCACCCAAATAAGTCAAGTTTAAGGACAAAACCTAGAAGAAGGAGCTAGAGCAGCTGACTTTAAGATGCCCTCCTTCCATGATACCCATGAAGGGTTTAGTGGGAAGAACCCAAGGGCAGGCGTACTTTAAATTCTCCAAAGAAGCGTTAATTTGTGAAATGGGCTGAAGTTTGTCTTCCGAGCTTCATAAAGGGCTTCAGAAACCAGCTAATTTGAAATTTCCAATTCTACCTCCTCTTAAGAGTGTCTTAGCAGAATTTTCACATTCCTGGATTATTTCAGAGTTGAAAAGCTACTGTTTTAGCTACATGTGGCTCCTCTGAAGTTCAAGACCAAGGAAGTTCCCATCCTGCCAAATCCCAGCAGTGAGACAGGACAAAGGCTCCACTGTCTTTGATAAACAAATGAAGCTAAACATTAAAAGGTGCTCTCTGGTCTTCACTTAAAGAGGCAGCGCCAAAGCAAGCCAGCCAGACCTTCCTAAGCAGCTTCTGATGTCCAGGTTGAAAAGTAATGAGTGGTTAATTTTGTCATTTTTATTCGGAAATGTGGTTTAGAGATATGCAAGATGGGGCTTTTCTCATCCTCGTCTTTCTGATCACTCCTTCTCACTCAACCAAACTCGTTCAAATACATTTATTGAGCAGGCTTTCCTGAGCCCTGCACTATTCTAAATACCAGGGATAAACAAGGGGCCACAAAATACCTGTGCTCCAGAGGGCCTAGAAAGGGGAGACAGACAGCAAACACATATGAACATCAATAAATGAAAAGATGATTTCAGAGGAGTTGAGGCTCTTTAAAATCTAAAATTCTGTTGTTCAGTTGCTCAGTTGTGTCCAACTCTTTTGCCATCCCAAGGTCAGTAGCCCCACTAGGCTCTTTGGCCAGGCACGAATACTGGAGAGGGTTGCCATTTCCTTCTCCAGGGGATTTTTCAGATCCAAGGATCAAACCTGAGTCTCCTGAACTGGCAGACAGATTGTTAACCACTTGAGCCACCAGAAGTGAAGTGAAATGTTAGTCGCTCAGTCCTGTCTGACTCTTTGCGATCCCGAGGACTGTAGCCTGCCAGGTTCCTCTGTCCATGGGGTTCTCCAAGCAAGAATACTGGAGTGGGTAGCCGTTCCCTTCTCCAGGGGATCTTCCCAACCCAGGGATCGAACCTGGGTCTCTTGCAATGCTGGCCGATTCTTTACCATCTGAGCCACCAGGGAAGCTCAAAAGAGAAGTCACCAAAATATGTTCTAGCAGGTGTATGCGTGTGTGTACGTGGTGGGTGATTAGCTTGGTGATCGATGATGATCTCTATAATATTTCGTTCTGAAACTTGAATAATGAAAGGACCCACCCTTAAAAGATATGAGGGAAGAGCACTCCTGGTAAAGACAGACACAGGTACAACAACCTTGCACTGAGAGCCCTTCAATTTCTCTTTTTTTTCCTTTCAACTTGCCTCAAGTATTGACTCTCCTTCATTCCCTCCACTTTTTTTCACATGACTTAAAAATATGGCTCTCAATAGTTTTGATTCTTAGTTCCATCACTAACTAAGCATGTAACTAATCTCTCTTTTCCCATACATAAAAATTAGTCTCAGTTTTCCCATTCATAAAATGGGAACAATAACACTTAAAGGATTGCTGTGAAAATATGATGGTGGATCTAAAATGCTCAGTTGAGGGACTTCCCTGATGGTCCAGTGGTTAAGAATCCACCTTACAAAGCAGGGGATGGGGCTTTGATCCCTGGTTGGGAAATTGAGATCCAACATGCCACGGGGAAACTAGTGCCACACACCTCAATAAAGATCCTGTGTGCCACAACTAAGATTTGAGGCAGACTGTTGTTGTTCAGTCGCTAAGTCATGTCCAACTCTTTGCGACCCCAACTGCAGCACGCCAGGCTCCCCTGCGCCTTCATATCACCTGGAGTTTTTCAAACTCATGTCCGTTGAGTTGGTGATGCCATCCTAGCATCTCATCCTCTGTCACCCCCTCCTCCTCATGCCCTCAGTCTTTCCCAGCATCAGGGCCTTCTTAAATGAGTCAGCCTTGGCATGCAGATAGCCGATAAAAAATTAAATTAAATTAAAAAATAAATATTTAAAATGTAAATAAAATGCTCAGTTGACTTCCTGGGTAAACTCGACAACGGTTACTCATTACTCTAGTCTCTTCTTTCCATTGCTTTCCTTGAACAAGCTTCAGAACACACTGAGGTTCACAAAAACTAAAGGACTAGTTTTTTGCAAATGCTGACCTGAATTTGGATTCTGAGTCTCTTCTTATTTGAATGAATTTGGAACTGAGGATTACGTAATAGAAGCTGATGTAAATGTTATTTGAATTTTTATGGTTCCTGGTATTTCCTGTTACCCTTTCAATATCTAGAACATTCTATGCTCACTGTCTTCCCTGTAGGGTTTTGTTTTTTTTTCTTAGCAGGGATCCAAGGAGAGAGTCAGTTTGGCCTTTGAGGTTCAAAACATTCCTTTGAAGCTCAAGGCAAGGACTACAGTCTTGAGAAAAAAAAGGCTTTCTGAGTTTTAAGAGTCTATGTCCTTTGAGTTTCAAAAAACCAAAATCCCATGCTAAACAATAGACATAGAAGGATATGCTCATTGATCTGTGAGAATGAGGTTTCCTTATGCCACAAAAAAGTCCCACAGGCTGGGGAGAAGTAGCGGAGAAGACACATAAGGGTTAGAATACGGTCAGGGTACCTACAGAAGCCAACTCCACTGGAATATAAGAGGAATAATGTTGCAGATATGAGAGAATAGGGGGAACTCTTCTCTCCTGAGTGGAAGCCAGAAAAGTGAAAATGAAACCAAGCAGGACCCCATGGGGCTCCTGAGCACAGACGCCTGTCTGTGTCCCCTTCCCTGAGTCTCAAAAAGCAGGTTCAAACAGCCATCTAATCCGGGAAGGGCACAGCTGCAGAGACAAGGAGGAGCAGTCAGGAAACAAAAGTGCAGCCTTGGGGCAGTTGTTCAGTGCCCTTGGAGAAGCCTTGTGCAAACTAACACACACCTGCACTCACCTCACACCTAGCAAAGTAATGTTCACAATTCTCCAAGCTAGGCTTCAACAGTTCATGAACTGAGAATTTCCAGATCTTCAGGCTGGACTTAGAAAAAGCAGAGGAACCAGAGATCCAATTGCCAACATCTGCTGGATCATAGAAAAAGCAAGAGAATTCCAGAAGAACATCTATTCTGCTTCATTTACTATGCTAAAGTCTTTGACTCTGTGGATCACAACAGACTGTGGAAAATTCTTAAAGAGATGGGAATACCAGACCACCTTACCTGCCTCCTGAAAAATTTGTATGCAGGTCAAGAAGCAACAGTTAGAACTAGACATGGAACAATGGACTGGTTTCAAATTGGGAAAGGAGTATGTCAAGGCTGTATATATCACCTTGCTTATTTAACTTATATGCAGAGTACATCTTGTGAAATGCCAGACTAGATGAAGCACAAGCTGGAATCAAGATTGCTGGGAGAAATATCACTAACCTCAGATACGCAGATGCACTGCCCTTATGGCAGAAAGTGAAGAACTAAAGAGCCTCTTGATGAAAGTGAAAGAGCAGAGTGAAAAAGCTGGCTTAAAACTCAACATTCAGAAAACTAAGATCATGGCATCCGGTCCCATTACTTCATGGCCAAATAGATGGGGAAAGAATGGAAACAGTGACAGATTTTATTTTCTTGGGCTCCAAAATCACTGCAGATGGTGACTGCAGCCATGAAATTAAAAGACACTTGCTCCTTGGAAGACAAGCTATGACCAATCTAGACAACATATTGAAAAACAGAGACATTACTTTGCTGACAAAGGTCCGTCTATTCAAAGCTATGGTTTTTCCAGTAGTCATGTTTAAACGTGAGAGTTGGACTATAAAGAAAGCTGAGCATCAAAGAATTAATGCTTTTGAACTGTAGTGTTGGAGAAGACTCTTGAGAGTCTCTTGGACAGCAAGAAGAACAAACCAGTCAATTCTAAAAGAAATAAACCCTGCATATTCATTGGAAGGATTGATGCTAAAGCTGAAGCTCCAATACTTTAGCCACCTGATGGGAAGAACTGACTCACTGGAAAAGACACTGATTCTGGGAAAGTTTGAAGGCAGGAGGAGAAAGGGACAACAGAGGATGAGATGGTTGGATGGCATCCCTGACTAGATGGACATGAGTTTGGGCAACTCTGGGAGTTGGTGATGGACAGGGAGCCTGGCATGCTGCAGTCCATGACGTCTCAAAGAGTTGGACATGACTTAGACAGAACTAACTTGGGGCAGGGTCCTGGCTTCCCGTCATGGGATATACATAACAGTATCTTTGAGCTCTTCTGAAAAACTAAAATTCCCAACTAATGGAAGGTGTTAACAACTTGATAAAGCACTCTTCATTCCAGAGAGAAGGTCAAAGTTCACCCATCATCACCTGACACTAAATAATCTTTGGATTGAAGCAATGTGGGCCCTGCATGCACCTTGATCCTTATCAGCATCCAGCCCTGGCTATAAGACTTCTCACAGCCTCCCCTGGGTTAAGACACACAGTTCTGAGGGCATTAGCCTGCTGTGACCCACTTGGCCTGGCCAAGCAATAAAGCTATTATTTTCAAAAAAAGTAAAAGTGTTAATCACTCAGTCACGTCCAACTCTTTTTGACCCCATGGACTATAACCCACCAGGCTCCTCTGTCCATGGAATTCTCCAGGCAAGAATACTGGAGCAGGTAGCCATTCACTTCTCCAGGTGATCTTCTCAATCCAGGGATCAAACCCACATCTCCCACATTGCAGGCGGATTCTTTACCATCTGAGCCACAAAGAAAGACCCCACCCAAAACTCTGTTTCTGAGATTTATTTCAGTGCCAGCTTATAGAGGCTGGGTTTGGCATCAAACAGGATTCAGGCATTCTCCAGAACCCTCCTGAAGGTCAACACTGGCCTGGTGTCATGGATCAGGGCAAGAAGCTAGGGCACCTGGATCTGGAGGCTCTTTGGGGATAAAAGCTGAAGCCCGTGTCTGCCTTCTATCATCCAAGTGAGCACTAGGCCTCACCATGTTAATGACTCTTCTCCTGGACATCTGGTAAGGACAGCAGCCAGCATCCTGAATAAAAAGAAACCTGTCTCTATCCCAAGACTTGGCTTAGCACCATCTGAATCACCTCATATGGACAAATCCCCTTTATAATGGCTCAGAGTAGTCATAAGCCCTCAAGATGGAATGACGGCTCTAAAAATCAAGATGAATCAGCCTCGGCATTGATACTTCAGTGGGAATGAAACGACCCCCGGTGAGTTTCCCCTGGAGCTAGGAGGACACTAAAACACTTCATTATACAGTTGTAATCAAAAGAGATTTGCTGGAAAGACAACCCACCATCAATAAACTAATGGTCTAGAGAAAAAGCAGCCGAAAACGGCCTGATGTGAAGTTGCCAGAGCTCTCCGCTTTTCCCTCTTTGTTCATTCACCTTCTCTCCCAGAACTGAAATGAAATTTCAGGAACATAAACTTCTGCAACCTAGAGTTAGATGGAGGGAGAGTTTTCCAAGCTCATTCCTTTCAGTAGCTGGACTCCACGCTTCAGAAACTTTTCATGGGATGCTAACAACTAACTGGGAGAAGGATATGGCACCCCACTCCAGTATTTTTGCCTGGAGAATCCCATGGACAGAGCAGACTGGCGGGCTACAGTCCACGGAGTCCCAGAGAGTTGGGCACGACTGAAGCGACTTAGCACAAAGCACACAACAACTAACTTGACAAAGCAAGGATGGTGGGAAGTTTCTCAAAGGTGTATTCCGTCAAGGGACAGGCCTCAGTCCTGGGCTGCCATCTGAGCCCTGAAGCAGATGAAACAGAAGCCACTACCAGGACTGAGTCTACTCTATGCATATTCACACCAATGACAGTGAGGGACGGAAAGTAACTGCCTCTGTCTCCCCAGGGAGACTTAGGTTTGCAAAGCCAAAACAACCTGAAGATACTAAAAACAAAACATTAATACAGGAGTATGGGAGTTGGTGATGGACAGGGAGGCCTGGCGTGCTGCGATTCATGGGGTCGCAAAGAGTCAGACACGACTGAGCGACAGAACTGAACTGAACTGAACTAAGGGGAGAGGCAGGTACAAACTGTTGGTGTAAGATAGGCTCAAGGATGGATCGTACATCAAGGGGATATAACCTATATTTTGTCATAACTGTACATGGAAAGTAACCTTTTTAAATGTTATAAATAAATAAAAATAAAACGGTATAACATAAGAATGTCTGACCACCTAAAAAATAAAAATAAAATTCCACCAATGAGAAAAATAAAAGCAAATCATTAAGAAGTAAAAGGTTAATTGGCTGACTCTACTCAAAAAGTAGAACTTTCCATTAAAATTGCCCCTAAAAACCACTGTTAGAGACCAGATTCAGACTCTGAATCTGAATAACTTTTCTTATAAATGGTCATAAAATACTGTGCACGGTCAATGTGACTTGTACTCAACATGAACAAGCCCTCCGGGTCACTGGGTTTGCTGAGGGCTGAGAATTCAGTTGTTCTAGAGCTCCAAGGTTCTAGAGCTCCAGGAACCATGTGCTGCTCCTGTCCAGATGTTGGCACCTCCGTCCCACTCCCCAGGCCAGCCCCACCCAGCCAAAGGGAGCTTGGCAGAATGAAGGCAGCCCAACAACTACACTTCCAGCAATGTATCCTAAGGATATAACCATGCATCTGTGTGGAGGATTAATTACAAGGATGCTCATCCCAGAATCAATTAAAATAATGAATAATAATTAGTGAAAACTGTAAATAACTTAAATACATGACAACTAGGTAAGGATTAACTACATTACAAGATATCTATGGGATATTACATTGTCCTTAAATGTTCTGTTTTGAAGAATATTTAATAAGGTGGAGAACTGTTTAGGATCAAACGTTCTTAAAATTATATTACTGTGAGTATGTACAAGGTTTGCAAATATTCACATGTATAAAGAAGTTCACCAGAATAAAACAGCAACTCTCTTAATGATGGCATCATGGCTGTATTTAAGCTTATTACGTGTGAGGGTTCAGGCCAACTGCAAAGTTTGAGGGCATGGTCCCCAAGAGTGCTCTCACTTCTGCTATCAACTGTGTTTGCCGGCTTGCTGGGCTTCAGTTATCCCCAGGTCATGCACACTTTTTAATTGTATTTGCGAGAAACTGTGATTGTATTTTCACTATAGTATCTAGTTCTTTTGTTTGTTTGTGATTTCAAAAGGGGAGAGAAAATACACAGACACATAGGGGCTAATTAACAATGTTTCTTTTATTCCTTGTTCTAGAGCTAATTACTCTAAAATTGTTTGGTAATGTCAATTAGTGTATGTAATTATTCCTATTCTTTTAAATAAATTGAGTTATTGATGAAATTTTTTTAAAAAAGCAAAAAACAACCAAAGAAAACAAAAACAAATAAACCTATCACAGCCTCAGTTCAGTTCAGTTCAGTCACTCAGTCCTGTCCAACTCTTTGCCAACCCATGAACCGCAGCACGCCAGGCATCCCTGTCCATCACCAACTCCCAGAGTTTACCCAAACCCATGTCCATTGAGTCAGTGATGCCATCCAACCATCTCATCCTCTGTCACCCCCTTCTCCTTCTGCCCTCAGTCTTTCCCAGCATCAGGGTCTTTTCAAATGAGTCAGCTACCACCAGCCTAACGTTGGGTAATTGACTAGAAAAACCTCACACTTACTGAAAGCTGGAATGCCCATGGTTACAGATGATACAGGGAAAGGATACAAACTAGAATCAGTCAATCAGAAGAGATGCCAAGGCCAGAGTCCAGGAAAAGGACCAAAAGGGAACCTTCCATTGCTTTCTCTCCACAGAATAAGGACGCATTACTCTGGGGGCATCCATGTGCAACAACCCTCATGGCATACTGTCAACCAAGAACATACCCTTAGCCTCAATGTCCAGTTTTTTGGTGGTTCCATTATGCAAGCATGACTGATGGCCCACGCCACTCATCTGTCTCCCATCTCCACTGGGTATGACCCAAAGCCTCCATCCCACACCACATCACACTGTTGGTCTTTCTGGCATGGCTCCTCCTCATGTGTGATCATCCCTCATCCTAAATCATATGTTATATCATCCTGTGTGACCCAAGGTCCCAAGCAAACACATTCCATTAGATCACTTCCCAGGAGTCAAAAAAAAAATCAAGACTAGACTTCCTAAGCAAGGTTAAATTCTTCACTATACACTATGAGAAATAATAAAGTCACTTAAACAATAATATTAAGGAGTATTCCTGCATTAGGGAACTAGTGCATTTGAAATCTGATCCTGAACACCCAGAGATGCCAAAGAGCTAGTCTGAGCCCATCCTTACTATCTGGACACTGTCTAAATGGGTCTCACTGTTGTTTGGTTACACCTTTAAATCTTCAGTGGGGCTCTGACCCTCTGCCATTTTCTTGTTGCCATTTTTATTCCATTACAATTTCAATAACGCCAAAGGTACTAAATAGCCATTGGTGCTATGCTATATTGATTCCTGACAGTGTTCCAAGATGGAAACACATTTTTAACACAAGCAATTAAGTATTTTCACCTAAGAATCTGTTCCATATGTGCCATTTTAGCCCCATTTTGCAGATAAGAAAACTGGAGAATGAACAGGTGAAGTTCTGCATCCAAAAATCTCACTGCTATGAAAAGACAGAAATAAGATTCAAACTCAAATCTGTCTCATTCCAAGTGCCCTTGACTTTGCTGTTGCACTCACAGCCCCTGCCCTGGGGATCACCATTCTCTGGTTCACAGTCCCCTTCTCTGGCTAGTCCTTCATCAACCCAGGATGACCACCTAGGAAGCCAGGCGGCCACCCACCTGAGGCCAAAGATGAAGCTTCTACCAGCCACAACAAATCCTTCACGCATCACAAGAGAGCCCTACGTGCATAACAAGGCCCAGGAGACTTCTGTCTGGGTGCTGGATACCAAGAAAGATCTCCTCCTCTTCTACACCCAAAAAACCACTTCATCTGGACTCAGATCACCCCCCAAAATTCATTCCCTTTCGGGTGTCTGTCCATTCATCCATCTATTCTTTGCTCTCAGTCTCTGACACCTAAAGACTAAGAAAACAAAACAAAACTAATTTGCCGAAGGACAATTTCATCATAATTTTACATGTCTAATAAACACTGAACAAATCTCAAATACATTCTCATAATGTTCTATATGCTGACTCCTTTTTCAGTTTACTTTTTTTTAACTTTGACTCTCTAAAGAGTCAAGTTTCAGTTAAGTTCGTTACTCTAAAATGTGTTTTAATTTGTACTAACAGATGGAAGGATATGAAAACACACAAAAAGGAGTGAAAAGTCTTGGTCATAAAGTGAAAAGTGAAAGTCGCTCAGTCGTGTCCGACTCTGTGCGACCCCATGGACTCTACAGTCCATGCAATTCTCCAGGCCAGAATACTGGAGTGGGTAGCCTTTCCCTTCTCCAGGGGATCTTCCCAACCCAGGGATTGAACCCAGGCCTCCCACATCGAAGGCGACTTCTTTACCAGCTGAGCCACCAGGGAAGCCCCATGAAGTGAAAGGGCTTAGACAAATTTGGCTGCCAGGGGCTTTCATGAAATGAACTGGTCCTCACCCCTGTCCCCTGACTTTGGCTGTTCCTATTTATTTCTCTTTCCCACTAAAGGAGCACCACTGTGCATTTCCTACTTGTTTTCAATCATTGCCTCAAAGGCGTTTTCCAGTACTGCTTTGTTCCTGCTCTAGAAGCCAGCTGGTTCTTCTCACTTAACTTCTTGACGGGCAAGCCATCTGCACCGAAATCAGAGCCGAAGAAGACAAACTGCCCTCATTCCACAGGACTTCAGGCAGAACTAGAGGAGACCACCCATCAAATACAGCCACCGCCTCCTCTCTCAAAACCACTGAGCTAGCCCAAAGTCTATAAAAATTCATTCTTGCAATCCTAACTCAAATCATGCTCTTTGTTTAAGAGACATCCAAGCAGAGCAAACCTCCGTATTGGGACGTCTCTATTCATTCCACACGCCTGTTCCTATTTTCACTCTATTATTTCATCTATTAATTTAGCAACCCAAGTGCTCTGTGAGTTATTTAGCAATTACTGGGGGACGCACAGGAAGGGGAGGAGGTTGACAAACACCCATTAGCACAGGGCCCACTAATGGCCCCATAATGCTGCCTTGCACTTAGCCAGATGAAAGCAGCTATACATTGTAAGGAATTTGAAAGGGTGTCACCAACCTTAATTAATTCTCAACGCTCTGGGAGGAAAGGATTTATGCCCATTTGGGACTCAGGGAACGGTGCCCAGAGATGGTTGCATGTCAAAAGAAATAAACCTTAAATCAAATTTGCCTTCCAGTCTACTGAAGTGGTTTCCAGTCCATTCGTGTCTGGAGCCCTTAGCTCATTAAACAAATATTTACAGAGTTGTTAGCCACGTGAGGGGGGCAGGGTGCTAGGCTATAGGGGAGGAAAGGCAGCCAAGAAGACATGATCCCTGACCACATGAAACTGAGTCTCAAGAAGCAAATATACTTCATTAACTGGTTAATTACACAAGCATCCCTCTGAACTTGACTGAAAGCAGGAGGAGAAGGGGACGACAGAGAATGAGATGGTTGGATGGCGTCACTGACTCGATGAACATGAGTTTGGGCAAGCTCTGGGAGTTGGTGATGAACAGGGAAGCCTGGCATGCTGCAGTCCATGGGGTGGCAGAGTCAGACATGACTGAACGACTGAACTGAACTGAACTGATCCCTCTGAGCTATACACAGAAAAGTCACCTGATGCTAAGAGAGGAGCCGGGTGTAAGCCAGAGTCTCAGGGAAGAGAGACCTGGGTTTGAGTAATCATAGGGCTTCCCAGGTGGCACTAGTAGTAAAGAATCCACCTGCTGATGCAGGAGATGCAAGAGACATGGGTTAGACCCCTCGGTCAGGAGGATCCTCTAGAGGAGGAAATGACAACCTGCTCCAGTATTCTTACCTGGAAAATCCCATGGACAAAGGAGCTTGGTGGGTTACAGTCCACGGGATTGCAGAGAGTCAGACATGACCAGGCGAGCTAAAAGGACCCGTTAGTAGCCACATGACCTTAGACTGCTTTGCAACCTTTTTTAGACTCAATTTCCACATCTACCAAGTAATGTTCACATCAAAATTCTGTTCAAAGGATTAAGTCAGTCAGTGCATGGTACCTGCCCCAAAGTAAGTGCTGAATCTAAGTGAGGGGGTATAGTTATGATTACTATTCTCCAACAACTGCCAAAAGTGAGGATTCACTGCTCATCCAAAGACACACCAGTTAACCTGGAAGAAGTTTCTGAAATCTTTGAGAACTAACTGGACCTCTTGTGGTCCGGTTGCTAAGTCATGTCCAACTCTTTTCCAATCCTATGAACTGTAGCCTGCCAGGCTCCTCTGTCCATGGGATTTCCCAGGCAAGAATACTGGAGTGGGTTGCCATTTCCTCCTACAGGGGATCTTGCTCACCCGGGGATCGAACCGGCGTCTCCTGCATTGCAGGCGGATTCTTTACCAATGAGCCACTGGAGAAGGTCTACTAAGAGCCACTGTGCCTAGAGTTACCCCAGGGAATTCGGCTTAGATGCTTGAGGCAGCAACAGTCACCCATCCTCCTAGGATAGGATCCTTGCCTGAGGTTCTTCTGAAAGAAATACCAGAAAAGAGCAGCAGTGCTCTTTCAAAGCAGAGGATGGCTGATTCAGGTGCCTTTTCTGAAGCCACCACAAGGGGCCCCAAGATAATGCCAGAGTAGAGTCCTCACGACTTAGCCAGAAGGGAGGGTGGTCTCAGCCTCTGGCCCAATAGTCAACATTTTTATCAAGGGCTTGAATAAAGGCTCATAAAAATCTGCATGTGATACAAAGTTGGGACTCAACCATGTAGGCAATATGCTACATAACGGAATTAGGTTCCCAGAAGACCTCCACCAGCTGGTGTGAAGGCTGAATTACACAGCATGAAATGTATCAGAGATCAATGCAAGGTCCTGCCCTCTGGGCCCAACAACCATCTGGACAAGCTCTGAATGGGGAAGCAGGTGTCAATGCACCTGGCTGGTATTCATTACCTATAAGCTCAGTATGAGTCAGCAGTGTGATGTGGTTCTCAAAGGGCACTTTTGGTTGCATCACTCAAAGTCAAGGTCTAGAGAAAGGGAGGTGATATTTGTGTTCCACTCTGCTTTGCGTTATAGGACTGAATGTTGTTCTCCTACATATTGAGCTTCCCTGGTGGCTCAGTGGTAAAGAATCCATCTGCCAATGCAGGAGATGTGAGTTCGATCCCTGGGTAGCAAGATCCCCTGGAGAAGGAAATAGCAACCCACTCCAGTATTCTTACCTGGAGAATCCCATGGGCAGAGGAGTCTGGCAGGCTACAGTCCATGGAGTCACAAAAGAGTCGGACATGACTTAGCGACTACGCAACAACTCTTCAGTTCAGTTCAGTCACTCAGTCGTGTCCGACTCTTTGCGACCCCGTGAATCACAGCACGCCAGGCCTCCCTGTCCATCACCAACTCCTGGAGCTCACTCAAACTCATGTCCATCGAGTCGGTGATGCCATCCAGGCATCTCATCCTCTGTCTTCCCCTTCTCCTCCTGCCCCCAATCCCTCCCAGCATCAGGGTCTTTTCCAGTGAGTCAACTCTTCGCATGAGGTGGCCGAAGTACTGGAGTTTCAGCTTTAGCATCATTCCTTCCAAAGAACACCCAGGACTGATCTCCTTTAGAATGGACTGGTTGGATCTCCTTACAGTCCAAGGGACTCTCAAGAGTCTTATCCAACACCACAGTTCAAAAGCATCAATTCTTCAGTGCTCAGCTTTCTTCACAGTCCAACTCTCACATCTATACATGACTACTGGAAAAACCATAGCCTTGACTAGACAGACCTTTGTTGGCAAAGTAATGTCTCTGCTTTTTAATATGCTAGCAACTCTTAGACATTAGCACTCTTGAGCATCTCTGGAATAAATGTAACCAGGCAACCCACTCCAGTATTCTTACCTGGAGAATTCCATGGGCAGAGGAGTCTGGCAGGCTACAGTCCATGGAGTCACAGAAGAGTCAGACATGACTTAGCGACTAAGCAACAACTCAGATATTAGCACTCTTGAGAATCTCTGGAATAAATGTAACCAGGGAGGCAATGGGGACATCAAATCACATCCTTTGTGGCTGAAGAAACTAAGAATGATTAACAGACAGAGGAAAAAACTTGGAGTTGCATGATCATTATTTTCAAATTTTTAAGAAGCTATAAAAACAGCAACAGATTTGGGCCAGGTGATGGTCTGAACACTTGACATGCAACAACTCTTTCCATCCTCATCAAAACTCCATGTGATTCCCAACTGAAAAAGGAAATTGAGAGTGACATGGGTTAGATGAATATCTGCCCAAGATCATACCTCTGCTGAGCAGTGGAGCTTGGCTATGAGTTAAGTCTTTCTGAGTCCAGATTCAGCACATTAACCAAGATGCAACATGTTCAATGGAAGATACCCCTCTGGGAGACACATCATAGAATAAGGCTGATACGTGGGATGCCTATGTGCCTGCTCCCTTGCCAAAAAGATCCTGACCATACGGGCCCTGACTTGGCTGTCATCACATCTGCAGAGCCCAGAATATAGTCATATCTGATAAACGTGTGAGGAAGAAATGAGTGAATTAATGAACAAAGACAAGCTGCAGGCTTGCATAAGGAATCTTGCTATTCTCGATTGCAAGAATCATCACTACTGGATCCCAGGGCTGTTATAACAAAGCTTCACAAACTGAGTGGCTCAAAACAACAGGAATTTATTCTCTCGCAGTTCTGGAAGCTAGGAGTCTGAAACAGAGGTGTCAGCTGGGCTCCATTCCCTCTGCAGGCTCTGGGGAAGCATCTGTCCTGACTTTCTGGTTTCTGGCAATCGCTGCTAATCCTTGAGGTTCCTTTACTTATAGCTGCATTTCTCCAATTTCTGCCCCTGGCTCTGTGGTTCCTCCAGTAGTCATGTACAGATGTGAGAACTGGGCCATAAGGAAGGCTGAACGCCAAAAAATTGATGCTTTCAAACTGTGGTGTTGGAGAAGACCCTTGAGAGTCCTGTGGAAAACAAGGAGATGAAAACCAGTCGATCCTAAAAGGAATCACCCTGATTATTCATTGGAAGGACTGATGTTGAAGCTGAAGCTCCAACACTTTGGCCACCTGATGTGAAAAGTCAACTCGTTGGAAAAGACCCTGAAGCTTTTCCAATGAGTCGGAAAAGCAAGAAAGATAGAAGGCAGGAGGAGAAGGGGGCAACAGAGGATGAGATGGTTGGATGGCATCACTGATTCAATGGACATGAGTTTGAGCAAACTCTGGGAAATAGTGAAGGACAGGGAAGGCTGGTGTGCTGCAGTCCATGGGGCTGCAAACAGCTGGACACAACTCAGTGACTGGGCAACAACAAGCACTCTGTGGCATTCTCCCTTCTGGCCCTGTGTCCCTAGAGCTCTTCTTATAAGGATCCAGTCTTCGGTTTAAGGCTCACTTTAGTCCAGTATGTGTGTGTGTGTGCTCAGTCATATCCGACTCTTGGTGACACCATGGACTGTAGCCCACCAGGCTCCTCTGTCCATAGAATTTCCCAGGCAAGGATACTAGAGTGGGTTGTCATTTCCTTCTCCAGGGGATCTTCCTGACCCAGGGATCACACCTGTGTCTCCTGCACTGGCAGGAGGATTCTTTACCACTGAGCCACCTGGGAAGCCCAGATATGACCTCATGTTAACTAATTCCATGTGCAAAAGTCCTGTTTCATGATAGGATCACATTTATAGGTTTGGGGTGGACATGAACTTGTGGGAACACTAGTGCAGTCTTTGAATAAGATGAGCAATTTTTACTAGGCAAGGATGGCTCCACAACAGGAAAGGTTAGGCAGAAGTTTTTAAATTTAATCATGAGGACTCAGGCTGAAAAATTAAAGTTCTATCTAGAATATCGTCTTTTCATTCAATAAACATTTACTAATCCCAACTGCCTACCTAACACAAAGTCATATGGGTGAATTAGCTCAACATGAATAAGGCACCATGGATCCCTTGATGGGTCTCAAAGCCTGGTGGAGGAAACAGCACACAAAAGCACAACCAAAGTATAACACAGGGAAGTCTGCTTTGAAGACCTATGAAAGCACGGAAGTCAAAGTAATTATTTCAGCCTGAAAAGAAGATAGTGAACTAAAGAGGCCATTCTTCAGGCAGAAAAAAATATGGCCAAAAAAAAAAAAAAGAAAAGAAAAGAAATGTGTCTCCAGCCCAAGTTCCATCCTTCTTTCCTCCTTCTAGTAAAAACACATACATTTCCTCTGGGAAACCACCCCTTCTCCATTCTCATCACTGCTGACTGAGTAGACTAATCTCAACCAAGGCTCCTGGAGTTTCAGGCCAGTCAGTATATCCCATGTTTTTGTCTAATCAGAGCCAGTAAGAGACAAGGAGACTGGCTGAGGGTGAAGGAAAGAGAGGTTTGGGTTCCACTCATTCGGTGCTATAAGAATGTGAGATTTGCAGCAGCTGGAACCATTCTGCAACCTAAAGCAGAGAATCTAGAAGCTGCCAAGTAAAACAGTAGATCCTGGGAACGGAGCCATTCACAAGAAGCACAGCCAAAGGCTGGTCCTGTTAGCATTATTTATGCCCTGAACCTAACCATACCTGAAGCTAGATCTATCCATGGACCCTTTATTACAGGAGTCAATAGATACATTTCTTCTTGCTTAAGTCTTTGTGACACCTCCAGCTAAATGACTCTCCATTGAAACCGCAGTCCCGGATGCAAAAATGGTATGTCAGAAGGTACAGAGGCCAAAATAGCAGGTTTCTTTCTAGAAATGGTTGTGAACTTAGTGTGGTTGATAAGTAAGCAAAGAGATGTTGGAGGTCTCATCAGAAGGGACTTTAGGTCAAGTGGGGTTTGGGTTTCATTGGGAAAATTTTACATCCCTTCCAATTCTGAAATTCTTAAGTTTCTGAGTCTGCATTTCAGAAACTTTTGCAGGAAAAAAGGAACTTCAGCCCAAGAGTAGCAGCCTTTCCTGAGTTACAGCCTCAGATCTGAATGTGCCTGTTATTTGGGCATTTTATCTGCATCCATCAATCTACGGGGAAGCAGGGAGTCCGTGCTAAGAATTAGTGCCCAGGGCCCCTGGAGCTCATGACCCTGAGTATGCTGATCACACACGTGGTAGTAACCTTCACAGATTGCATGCGCTACACCTCCATGGCTAAGTCTCCCCCATCCTCAGGTTCCTGCAACCCAATCACACTTAGGGATGCTGGAAATTTCCACTTCTGGGCTCCTGAGCAATCACAAGAGTAGGCAACAGAGCTGAAGCCCACAGTCACATCTTAACATTCACACAGTCCCTAACCCTCATACCAGGCTTAGCAGCTGCAAGTTACCCAAGGATCACCAGAAATTTATTCCAGCCACTCCACACAGGATACATCTGTCTGCGTCTGGGGAAGAGATGGGGCTCAGAGTCAGCAGTCAGAAAGCAGACCGGACTGGGCACACAGACACCAGGAGACTGCTTGGCATTCTCATCAGTGCCATGAATAATCCATACAGAAGGAGCAGTGTCCCCTCCCTCCTCAAAAGAAGCCAAGGGGAAAAGTAGCAAGGCCCCCATCTACCTGGGTATCTAAGAATCAATGTCAGGGACAAGGGGACAAATTCAGGGAAAAGTAACACTGCGAGTCTGCTCATCTGGACTTGCTTTGGTTACCTGGTTGTTTGCCAGATGGTTACCTGAGTGATTCACCAAAACGTAGGTTTCATGACAGCAGTGACCTTGTCTTTTTTTTGATGAACACTGTATCCCATTTTCTGAGTGATGATAAAGCAATAAAACTATGGGGGGATGGGGGGGGTACAGTGGTCAAGAGGTAGTCTAAGTGTGTGTGTGAGAGAGAAAGAGAGAATGACCTTTATCCTTTCAATAATCCCAGGAGGTAGGCACAATCATTAACCCCTTGAATGAGTGAGTAAGCTGAGACAGAAGCTGAATAACTTGTACAAGGTCATACAACTAGGGTTTCAAGCCAATTGGCTCCAGAGTCCACGCTTTCATGATTCCTATGCTTATACTGCTTTCCAACTGCCTGGAATGTTCATTCAACAAGTACTAATGGACTATTGATGACAGTCCAGGTACATTTCTAGCTTCCAGGGATTCAGCTATGAATAAAAAGAAGTCAGGAGTTCATTAAACATTTGCTGGCTGGGTGGATAGATGGATGTAGAATGGATGGCTAGAAAGATGAATGAATTGATGGATGAATGAGCTGATGGATGGGTGAAGAACATAGTGGAAATTAGAAATATGGAAAGGATCTGTTGACTATTACAGGTGAGCCATCAATAAAAGAGACCATGGATCTCTCTTCAAGTGTTTTTTTCTCCTGCTTTTGACAGCAATTTGTCAGCAGAATGCATCATGTAGTCTCTAGGACCAGAAGCCTAGCTCCATTCCTCTACCATCTGCGTCATCTGGAGCAAATCACTTAACCCCCAGACCTGTTTCCTCACTTATAAAATGAGAATAACCCCAGCTACTCACACAGTTGCTGTGGTTTAAATGTCATTTGCTACTGTTTGGAGCCCAAAGCAAATGTTATCTCTTTCTCTGTAGCTTTCAATTCAACTCAATTCAGTGTTTATGAAATGTGTCCTCTTTGCAAACATCGTGCTGGGGGTAAGGATATGACAGTAAATTAGACAAATACAGTCCTTTTATTCGAAGAAATTTTAGTTCAGCAGGGAAAACAGCAGAAAAACATATCAGATTAGCATTAAGAAAGGGACACTGTGGGGTGCTAGGGGATTGTTCAATCAGGATAGAATTAGTTTCTCCTTGATGCTCCCGTATTATTTCACTTGGTTTGGCTACTAGCGTACACATCATCTCACCTGTCAATCAAGGCGCTTAGAGAGAAGTCTACACAACCCTTAAAGAGGGATCAATTGTACCAAATGCGTGTATGGATGGATGATGAACAGATGGAGGGATAAATAGATGAATGGAAGGAAGATAGGGAAGATGGATAGATGGATTGATGAATGGAAGGAAGGAAGGAAGTACTGACATATGGATGGATGCATGGATGGATGGATGAATGGATGGAGGGAAGGAAAGAAGGAAGGAAGGGGAGGAAGGAAAGCAGGAGGGAAACACTGAAGTATGGATGCATTGATTGATGGATGGATGAAAGAGAGAAAGGAAGAAAAGATAGATGTGTGTATGTATGGAAGCATGGATGGACAGATGGGCAGAAGGAAGCTGAAGCAACAGCCCACAATCACGGAACAGTCAGGACTTCATAAAAGCCAAGTCCACGGGCAAAGCACGGTCTACTCTGAGCCAATGTCCACATATTTGAAACTTGAATGGAACAAGAGGCTCAGATGCAGATCTGGGGCAAAGCCAGCAACTTCAAATGATGGCACGGGGAAGATGAAAAACAGGGTCCAGTAGTAGGAGATGATATTGGCAAAAAGAATCCTTTAGATAGTGGGATCCAGCGGGACATACGTAGAACATTACAAAAATAGCCACAAATGTCTCCCACCCTTACAGAGGCTCCCCTTCCCGATATGACTTTGCAGCTCCTCTCATCAAGAGGTGGAATTTTTGATTTGCACTTGAATTTGACCTTGCCCATGCGGTCAGTGGGACTTTAGCAAATGTGATACTAGCAGAAGCGGAAAAGCACTTGAACACTGGAATTCACTCTCTCACTGCTTTGGGAGCCCCTTGATCACTATGAACCACCAGGCTCACTAAACTTGCTGGAGAAGATACTCACTTCTGTCTCAGCTCACTGAACATGAGTCATGGCTGAGTCATGCCCATCACCCTGGCTGATACAAAGCCAATCCTCAGGCATGGATGGGACCATCCTAAAGAGGCAGTATCTCATGGCTTGCCATCTGACTGCAGACATCAGGTGGTGTTGACCCATAAGTAGAAGAACCACTCCCACCAGCCACAGAATCAGAGAAAATAATAAAATAATGACCCTTTCAAGCCACTAAATTTGGGATGATGTGCTATGCTCTGAAAAGTTCACTGAAATACAGGGAATCGTGAGTAGCCATGGACACCCCAGGACACTCTGCAAACGTCTGAATGAAGTTGCTTGTTTCTATTTGCTAATCCTGGGAGCCAAGGGATAATTTCAGCAAAAGCCCTTCTCATCAGCTTGAGCACATAAGCTGACCATTGCTGGAATTCAAGAGGCGGCTTGTATGCATGTGTTTAGTCCATCACTTAAAAGAAAATCCATGTATTTGTTTCTTTATTTATTTACTTGGCTGCACTGGGTCTTCATTGCTGCTCATGGGCTTTCTCTAGTTGTGGCAAATGGCGGGGTGGGGGCTACTCTTCATTGCTGTGTGTGGGCTCCTCATTTCAGTGGTTTCTCTTGTTGCGGAGCATGGGTTCCGAGGCATCTGGGCTCAGTAGTTTCTGTGCAGGGGCTTAACTGGCCCATGGCATGTGGGATCTTTCCAGATCAGGGATTGGACCGGTGTCCCCTGCATTAGCAGGTGGATTCTTAACCACTGGACCATCAGGAAAGTCTCTCCTCACTTTTTAACTGTTGAATAATTTATTCAGGAAACATTAATGGAGAGCCCATAGAGTAAAGTTCTGCAAAGAAAGGGAGGCAAGATAGACGTGGGTCATGTCCCGGCATGGCTATGCGATCTTATCGAGGTCTGGGAGCCAATTTTTATCAGAGAGTTTTGAGCAGAAAGGGGGCATGATGACAATTGTCTGGCCTGATCCTGGACCCTTAGCCAAAAAAAAAAAAAAAAATCCACCTACACCCTGTTTGCCAGCACCCAGGAAGGAGGAATGACAGTTGTCCTCATTTCTTCACAGAATGGTTAACACGGCAGTCTCCACTGTATGAGTCTGGATTCAGGACTCACTATTTGTGTTAATTAATTTCCAGGAAAAAGAGAGCTGGTAACAGTCACTAGTTCATAGGGTTGTTGCAAGGATTAAGTAAGGTACACCTAGAGTGCCTGGTCCTAGGCACAATATACACTGTTTTTAAAATTGTATTTTGTTGGCATGTAGTTGATTTACAATGCTGTGTTAATTTCTGCTGTTCAGCACAGTGATTCAGTTATACAAACACATACATTCTTTTACATATTCTTTTCCGGTACAGTTTATCATAGGATACTGAGTAAAATCCCCTGTATTGTACAGAGGGTCTTCTTGTTTATCCATTCTCGATATAATAGTTCGCTCCTGCTAGTCCCAACTCTCAATCCATCCTTCCCACACCCCCCAACCATGATGGCAACCAGAAGTCTTTTCTCTGTTGTCTGTGCGTCTGTTTCACAGATAAGTTCATTTATGTAATATTTTAGGTTCCGCATACATGTCATTATTCTTTATTATCCTTCTTCCTTGTCATCCTATTCTCACTCTTCACTCTATGAAGCTCCTGACATGTGGCTCTGACTTTTTCACTCCCAAATGGATTTCCTTCCCCAATTTAGATCCTGGGAAACCTCTTTGAGGCAGCCATGAAACTTTCCCTCTTTTTCCTTCACACATTCCTCTAAAACTCTCTTATGTCTCATCTTCTACTGGTATCTGCTCCTGCTCCTTGTACAAACTTCCGTGCTAAGTCATTTCAGTCATGTCAGACTCTTTGCAACCCTATGGACTGTAGCCTGCCAGGTTCCTCTGTCCATAATATTCTCCAGGCAAGAATACTAGACTGGGTTGCCATTCCCTTCTCCAGGGGATCTTCCTGACCCAGGGATCAAACCTGCATCTCTTACATCTCCTGCATTGGCAGCCGGGTTCTTTATCCACTGAGCCACCTGGGAAGCCCCTTCTTCTCCTTGGGAGGATCCAAAGTAACACAGCCTTTGACACTATATCCTACCCAAGTTCTCTGATTTCCTCTGCTTATTGCTACCGCAAGCAACAGCCTCCCAAACAATTGGATTTCAAGACCTAGAGCATCCAGGAGAGATGTGCAAGAGTTAGAAGCATCAGTCTACCTCATAGTCACATCTTATCACCTCTACCTTAAAATACGGCTGGAACCTAACCACGTCTCCCGCCACCATCTCGGCGCAGATGCCACCTACTCCTGCCTGTGTGCAGCAGTAGGATCCTGGAGGCTTCCTGTCTCTGCGCTGGACTCTCTCCAGTCTACTCGGTTAGAACGAAGCGATGGCAGCAACATGAATACACCACTATATGGAAAACAGACAGCCAACACGGCCCTACTGCACAGCACAGGGAACTATATGCAATAGTCTGTAATAACCTGTACTGGGAAAAGGTCTGGAAAAGTATATATATTTATATATTGTTGTTGTTTAGTTGCTCAGTTGCGTCCGACTCTTTGCGACCTCATGAGTAGCCCGCCAGGCTCCTCGGTCCATGGGATTTCAAAGGCAAGAATACTGGAGCGGGTTGCCATTCCCTCCCGTGGGGATTTTCCCGACCCAGGGATTGAACCTGCAGCTTCTGAATTGCAGGCAGATTCTTCATCACTGAACCACCAGGGAAGCCCATATGTATTTATATATATATATGTGTGTGTGTGTGTGTGTATGTATATACATATGTGTGTGTATATACACGTGTATATATACATGTGTATATATATATATATCAGATCAGATCAGTCTCTCAGTCATGTCTGACTCTTTGCGACCACATGAATCGCAGCACCCTGGTGGCTCAGCAGTAAAGAATCTTCCTGTAATGCAGGAGACCTGGGTTCGATCCCTGGGTCAGGAAGATCCCTGGAGAAGGGAATGGCAACCCATTCCAGTATCCTTGCCTGGGAAATGCCCTGGATTGAGAAGCCTGGTGGGCTACAGTCCACACTAATGCACAAATATATATAAACATATTCAATATGTTTAAATAAATATAAATAAATGTATACAAATGAGTCACTGTACTGCACACCTAAGACTAACACAACACTGTCAATCAAGCATACTTCAAGTTTTAAAAATTAAAATCCAAAACCATATGTTCCTATTCAAGTGGAGCCAGATGATGGATCCCCTCTGCTTAATGTCTTCTGACAGATAGATCCCACAACTCAGACCAAAGGTCAGAGTCCTCACCATGTTCAGAAAGGCCCTCCCTGACCTGCTCCAGCCCAGCCACATGCTCATTTGACTATATTTACATTTTTCCTCTGATGTTTCCACCTCAGGGTTTCATCACTTGCTGTTCCTCTGTCTGTAAGTTTCCTTCTGAAGACACCATTTGGTTTAATTTCCTCTCTTTACTCAAATGCCACCTTCTTAGGGAGACCCTCACTCTCCACACTGCCTGAAATTCCACATTCCCCTCCCTACCCTCTTGCACCATTTTCCCCACAACATTCCTCATTATTTAACACAGTTTATAATTTAATTATCCTATCTTGGGTATGGTGGATCACTCCCTACTGCTACTGCTGCTGCTAAGTCACTTCAGTAGTGTCCGACTCTGTGCGACCCCATAGACGGCAGCTCATTAGGCTCCTCTGTCCCTGGGATTCTCCAGGCAAGAACACTGGAGTGGGTTGCCATTTCCTTCTCCAATGCATGAAAGTGAAAAGTGAAAGTGAAGTCACTCAGTCATGTCTGACTCTTAGCGACCCCATGGACTGCAGCCTACCAGGCTCCTCCGTCCATGGATTTTCTAGGCAAGAGTACTGGAGTGGGGTGCCATTGCCTTCTCTGGGATCTCTCCCTAATAAAATGTAAATTCCAATGACTGCAGGTAATTTTGTCTGTTGACTCTTGTATTCACAATACCTACTATGGTAGCTGGCACATAAGGGAAGGAGGGAGGAAGGGACGATGGATGGATGAATGGATAAACGAAGGGAGAGCCAGAGATGGATGAATAGAGGGAGAGATGAATGGAGGGAGAGATGGAGGAATGGAGGGAGGGACCCCGGAGGGAGGGTAAGGGGTGGTGAATGAATAGATTCAAGAGGGATGAAGGGATGGAGGGAGGGAAGGAGAGAGGTAGAGAGGGGTAGAGGAGGACTTGAAAGAGGGGTGGAGGGATGGAGGGACAGAGGAAAGGAGAGGAGAAAAGAAGGGAAAGAGAGAAGGAAGTATGGGAAAGGCCCAGCCAGGTGCTGGAAGTACCACAAGGCTCATCAGAGAAAAGCAAATTGCTACCGGCAAGGACAGAACTGATGCCCATGGAGACTGAACCCATGTGTTTACCCTGAACAATCTTCCACTCTGATTTAATGTCATTCATCCTTCAGGCCCTGATGTGAGTGCAATAACAGATTGGATGGCCTGGGACTTCCACCTGTTCATATCCCAAAGATGGAGACGAACATGGCAAGAAGATCTGAAGCTTTAGAGTGAGACAGACCAAGATATGAATCCGGATCCTGTGCAGTCGTGGCCAAGTTACTTAACTTCGCTGAGCTTTATCTTTTTCCTCTCTAAAACTGAGATAACAATACATTTATATCAAGATAACAACAGAGATATTCTCAGAATTAAATGACACATACCAAAAGCTTGAATAATTCCTGGTGGCTCAGATGGTGCCTTCAAAGCAGGAGACCTGGGTTTGACCCCTGGGTCGGGAAGATCCCTTAGAAGAGGGCATGGCAACCCACTCGGTATTCTTGCCTGGAGAAGCCCATGGACAGACGAACCTGGCGGGCTACAGTCCATGGGTTGCAGAGAGTCGGACAAGACTGAGCAACAAACACACAGATATAAAAAGCGTAACACAGAGTCTGGGATCTATTAAATGCCAGTCACTCCCAGAGAGAAGTTATTCTATGTCTTAGATTCCCTAAGAATCTAAGAATTCCCTAAGAATTCCCTAGAATGAAGGGGTTAATAACACTACCAACTCTTATACTCAGGCTTCCCAGGTGGCGCTAGCGGTAAAGAACCCACGGGCCAGTGCAGGATACATGAGTGACATGGGTTCAATCCCTGGGTCAGGAAGATCCCCTGGAGGAGTGCATGGCAATCCACTCCAGTATTCTTGCCTGGAGAATCCCATGAACAGAGGAGCCTGGGTAGGGGGGAGGCCTATAGTCCTCGGGGCATAGAGTCAGACACAGCTGACGAGAATTAGCATGCATGCACTATTAGAGTCGCTATGAGGATGACACAAGCTGACGGTGGGCTCTGAACAGGTAACAGCTCAATAAATAAGCACAGTATTGCTGCTTCTGTTGTTAAAGAGGATAAGCTTTGCAGATCTGAGATGTGCACCCAAGGTCCTGCAGATACTCGGGAATCAGCCACTCAACTCCTGAGCCCTCCCTTGTAACTACCAAATTGGCCAAAAACTTCATTCAGGCTTGTCCATAAGATGCTATGGAAAGACCCGAACAACTTTTTGGCCAACCAAGACTCACAGTCAAAGAACTTGCCCGAAGCCCCAGAGTTTACAAGTGGCGGCACTAAGATTAAATCCACAGGTGAGGGAGGTCAGCCTTCAGCATCTTCACCCCCCCAAATCTCCCAGGCCATTCTGACCATCCCCACATGCAGGGGAAAGTTGTCACAATCCATCCTTCTCCACTTGTTCGGAGACGGATATTATTTCACAGTCCAGACTCTCTTCTGCTCAAGGGGAATCTGTGAACTTGTACCATCCGTGCTGTTTCTCCATGGAGAACCAATCACCAGCCTGGCCCCTGGTGCTGGGACTCAACACAAGCCCCGCCTGCTCCCCAGGAGCAGATGGCTGTCTCTAAAGCCATCTTTCACTGAGCTCCTTTCTGGTACCCTAGGAACTTTCAGTAATTACTGGTATTATTCTTACATTCAATGAGTTCATAAAATCAGAATGCCAAAGGTACAGTGGAAACACTCACACACAGAGAGACACATAAGCACAAATATAGACACACACAGACAGAGGCACTTTGATGCCACAGGGATTCTTAGAGGCTGAGACACAAAGAAGTTCCAGGAATGGGCATCATTCTACCGGAGGGTCTGTCTATGCAGAGATCTTTTCATCTTGCTTTCTCTTCCAGGCAGATGCAATGTTTATTAACCACCTTATTCACAACATACCTGCAAGGAACGTGGCAGGGGGGCAGGCGATGACCACGGTTGACAAGGGCAATCCCTGTTTCTCTTGACCCCTAACCAGTTTTTAAAGCAGACAATTCTACAGCACTTGCTCCTTAAGGAAATGACTTACAAAGAGTTTTAGCCTCTGGATGAAATGCTCGGGTTTTCTTCTGTTGGTTTGAATTCTGAACCCTTTCAAAGTGAGGGCTCACCAACTGGTTTCTGTTGATGAAGTCTTTTCCTCTCCAACCTAAACAGGGGTTGCAGTTCTTTTTCTTTTGAGACGACCCAGCAGGCTGTCACTCTGTGTCAAGGTGCCGCTGGGCATCTGCTACAGGCTGACAGGGGGACATCTGTTGTCAGGGCCACAGTCTCCTATGGAGGGGAGGGGTGAGGTGAAGAGAGGAGCTGGTTGAGATGCCTGCTGTTCCTTCCGGATTTAGTAGCTTACAATGAATCTTCAATTTGTAAGAAAAAAAAATAAAACTTCTATGCCTCTTGGCATAGAAGTCATTGCGGCCGCCCAAGTTCTAAATCTGTTCCGTTCTCTTTTTCAGGATTCCCAAGAAAGTGGTCCTGGCGTTCTCCATCCTGGCAGCACCCATACCTCATTCAAGTTGGGGGCAGAGGCAATAGGAGCAACAAGGACATGACTGCAGATTCCGATCTAGCTGATTCCTGTGCATCCGATACAAACCATCCGAGGATCTTTACTGCTTTATTCTTGTGACATCTCCCAAGAACACAGGCTTCCCAGGTGGCTCAGTGGGAAAGAATCCACCCGCCAGTGCAAGGAGACTCAGGAGACATGGGTTCAATCCCTGAGTGGGGAAGAGCCCCTGGAGGAGGGTGTGTCAACCCACATCAGTGTTCTCACCTGGAAAATCCCACGGACAGAGGAGCTTGGTGGGCAACCATCCATGGAGTTGCCAAAGAGTCAGACAGAGCATGCATACCAAAGAACACGCTGAAGGAGATACATACAAACCTAAACCTACATACCTATCTGTCTATCGATCTACTTTTCTGTGTGTACATTTTGAAAAAGTGAAAGTGTTAGTGACTCAGTCATGTCTGACACTTTGCTATATTTTACAGCTGAGTAAACTGAGGCCCAAAAGATACTTACCAAGCCCCTGTTGCAGGTCATGCTCTGCAAGGTTTTAGCAACTTGCTTGGATATGAGTGAGTGGAGATTCACTCAGCTCTCCCAACCTCACTCCCAATGTTCTTAAGCAAGATCCTGCTGACTTGCTAGTTCTTAATTGTGACTAGCTTAACTTAAGCTTGTTCTTAACTGTGACTATAAATGATTTCAGCATTCATTCAATCTCGATTTACTGAGCATCTAATATCTGCCAGGGCCTGTGGCTAGTGAAAGAGATACTGGCTGAGTCATAGGGATTAAAAGCCCCATAGAAAATGCATCAGTAGGCCTGTGTGCATTGAGTAGTGTGTGTGTGTGTGTGTGTGTGTGTGTGCGCGTGCGCGCGCACGCGTGCGTGCATGCACCCACATCTAACTGCTAAAGGTGAAGATGGATGATACACAAATCTAAAGCAGAGGGACTGCACTGCAGCAGGATGTGTTTGGTTACATGACAGAAGTCAGTCCGAGGAGACTTTCCTGCTGGTCCAGTAGCCAACACTCCACGCTCCCAATGCAGGGGGCCTGGGTTCAATACTTTGAGAAACTAGATCCCATATGCTGCAGTAAAGATCAAGGACTGTCAGTCTGCAACTAAGACCCAGTGCAGCCAAATAAATAAATAATATATTTTTCAAAAAAAGGAGTCAGTACTACTAACACAAGATCCTAAAGCCACACAGAGGGTACTATAGTATCAGCAGACTGCGGACTCCTCCATCAATAAGGTTGTTAATGGCCCCATCACCCTCATTCACCCTAACCCTGTCCCGTGATTATCCTCTGTGAATCCTCCTTAAGCCTTTGTGGATTTCCCTAAAGCACTCCAGGGCTCTATAACCTGGGCCCCAGAATCCAGGCTGGACATAAAGTTTAGAATTTGACAAGTCTTCTTTACTCCTGGTGGAAGGCAGGATTTGAAGGATGGATTTTATTTTAAAGTTTGTTTTAACTCTATCAGAGAAAATACAGCCTGAGTTGGATATGTTACCTGTGACTCTGTGGTCGGGTAAGAATAGGTCCACTCCTTCTCTATGTGAAATGGATGAGTGAGCCTTCCAGGGAACCAAAAATCCCTAAACATTCATAAAGCAGGAATATACGGCTCAGAGAAACCAATGAGATGGATGTTCTGACCATTAAAATTCCTCTGCAAGATCCCAGTGCATGGAAGAATAAACCTTACTGCCTCCTCTGCAATAAATGTTATCTTTAATATAGAAGAATAAGCCCTCTAAGCACAAGGCAAGTCTCTAGCCCTTGAGAGAGATCTGTGAATTACTTAGAAGTACAAGTGAGCTCACATCAATGGATGACACATAAGAAGTTTCAGATCATTAGGCTCTGTTATGGACTGAATCATGTCCCCTCAAAATTTATATGTTGAAGCCCTAGCCTCAATACTTCATAATGTGACTGGATTTGAAGTTAAGGCCTTGGGAGAGATGATTCCATTGGAATGAGGTCATCAGGTAGACCTGGATTCAATGTGACAGGTGTTTTTATAAGAAGAGATTAGGACACTCAGAGAGACACGGGGGGGTGTCCTGCACAGAGGGATGACCATGTGAAAAGGAAGCAAGACGACTGCCCTCTGCAAGCCAAGGAGTTGTTGTTGTGTTAGACGCCCAGTCGTATGCAACTCTTTGTGACCCCACAGACCGTAGCTCGCCAGGCTCCTATGTCCATGAAATTCTCCAGGCAAGAATACTGGAATAGGTTCCCTTCTCCAGAGGATCTTCCCAGCCCAGGGATCGAACTCGGGTCTCCTGCATTGCAAGCAGATTCTTTACCATGTGAGCCACCAGGAAAGCCCTCAAGCCAAGGAGAGGCCTCCAAATAAAGTCAACCCTGCTGACACCTTAATCTTGGACTTCTAGACTCAAGAAGTGTGAGAAAATAAATAGGTACTGTCTAAGCCCCCCAGTCTATGGTATTCTGTTTTGGCAGCTGGCGAAGACTAACACATGAGTCCAAACATTGGAGATCTTGCATAAAATGAGGAAGCACTGGAGGAAAATTTTATGCACAAAGTTTCTATGTTCAGGTGACTTTAAAAGGAAAGAGATTTTTAAACCTCTATCTAGCTTAAATATATCTTTCCAAATGCACCCTATGGCACTTGTCTGTAAAATCAAAGTGATGTTTAATTTTAGTGGATGGCTTGATCTTTTAAAGTAGGATAGAATATTTTAAAAATACATATCCAACTGGTCAAAATTACAAGACTTTTAGGGGATCATATAAGAGAATACCTCCATGCTATCTTAGTGGACAGAGACACTTCAATAAAAATTAAGACGTTCAATTTATAAAAATAAACAATAAGAACTTCTGATTAAATTAAAATTAATAAGTTCTGTTTCTCATAAAACATCATTAAGAAAGAGAAAAGTCAAGCCACACGGTGAAAAATACACTTCAAACACATAAAACAAACAAAGGATTCACATTCAGGATATAGTATAATACGAAAACAGGCTACATAAGAGAAAAATGAGCAAGATACAAGAAGGAAAAACATCTAAATAACCAAAAACATAGTTCCCAATTCCACTAGAATTAGGGAAATGTCTAACAAAAGTGCAATAAACTACCACTACACATTTTTGGCAAAGAAGAAAAATTCAAACAATATCAAGAATAAGCAACATGAAATAACAAGAACTCTCATACACTGCTGCTGGGAGTAAAAATGGACAGGATAACTTTGACAAGCAGTTTGACATTATTCTCTGAAGTTGAGAATACAAATACCCAATGAACCAGAAATGCTACTTTCAAGAAGTACTCTAGAGAAACTCTTAAATACACATACCAAGTAATGTTTCAAAAACATTCACAGCTATTGTGATATTGTGATATAATAAGAAATAAATAGTTTGGTCTTTATTCTCAGCTCCTAGCCAGAGCTCCATAACCTTTATAATTTGGGAGTATGTACAGGGAGGTTGCTTGCTTGTTTCGTTATTGTTTTTTTGTTGTTGTTGTTGTTAATTCTACCTGGACAAGATAAGATTTATATCACAGGATATTATCAAAGCATAGTGCTCAAAAAATGGTGGGCATTCATAGGGGCAGGTATTCATAGCAGAAGCCAGGTAGTTCAGCTTTGTGTTTTGTTTTTTAGGTTGTTAAATGTTATCAGAGAAAAAAACAATGCAGCTGCTTAGAGGAAAGCATTTGTAAGGCACATCAGAAAAACTGATTATGAAACTGATTTTGTCCTGACCCTATACTTACAAGGCAAATTTTCTACCTCTCTGAGCCCTTGGTTTTCTCAGCTATAAAATGGACATCATTATATAGCTACTGTACAGTACAGTTATGAAAATTAAACAAGACAAGGGACATGAACTAGCTTGACAGACTATGCGTGCACAAATGCCCAGTCGCTTCAGTCCTGTCTGACTCTTCTGCAACCCCAATGGTCTGTAGCCCGGATTCCTCTGTCCATGGGATTCTCAGGGCAAGAATACTGGAGTGGGTTTGCATTCCCTCCTCCAGGGGACCTTCCCGACCCAGGAACCCATCAAACCTGCCTTTCTTACAGCTTCTGCTCTGGTGGCTTCTTTACTTCTGGCGCCACCTAGGAAGCCCTGAGAGACTGTGCCCCTATTTAATTACTTCTTGTTTGCCACTATTCTTTTTAGAAGCTTGCGAAGAATTCCACTGTATCTGTACTATCTGTCCCAACAAACTTTTGTTAAAACTGCCAATCCATTAGAAATACACATAGAGATGGAATTCATGTGTGATTTTAGAACAAGTGTCTTTGTTCTCCAAAATTCCAAGCAATGCCGAAAAACACATTTTTAAAAGAGTAAGTTCAAAAAGGCGAGGAATTCTGACTGATCTCTTGGGGAAAATGCTGGAATAGCCCCCAAATTGCAGGAAATGACTGTGTTTCAGAGAAAAGAGTGCTTGACACCTTCCAAACCTAAAATGAACAAGTACAAAAAGATGTAAGTCCCCAGGGATATTCCCAAGTTGAAAAACTAGGGAGTAACATTCAGAGCTGCCAGACAAATAAAGAGAAGATACATACACAGCATTCAGAGGTCTACAGAGGTGGGGGAGAATTTTTAAAATGATATGAAAGCACTATGTAAAATTTATAATAATCCTGAAAATCCATGCAAAATGAATGACCTCTTGGGAAAATATCATTTCCTGAAACTGACTCAAGAAGAGGTGGAAAACTAGAATAGACTAATAATTATCGAAGAAATTGGAAATGCTGTCAAAAAACTACTCAAAAGGAGGAACTGGTGAAAGCAATTTGGAAGTAGCTATTAAAATTAAAAACACACATACCTCTCAACTCAGAAATCCCACTCCTGGGAGTCTATCAAATAGAAATGAAAGTACCAGTACACAGGATATATGTTAGGGTTGTTAATGCAGAATTATTTGTAGAAGAAAAAAGCAGGGGAGAAAGTGAATGACCTACATGGAAAATTGTAGAGTCATAGAAAAAGTGAGTTAGATTTTTATCAGCTGATTTGGGGCAATCTACAGAATGTATCAGGGGCTTCTGTAATGGCTCAGATGGGAAAGAATCTGCCTGCAATTCAGGAGACCCGTGTTCAATCAGTACAGATCGATACAGAATATACTGATAGAAGAAATAGCAAGACACAGAGAAGCACACATAAGTGTATTCTGATTTTGCAAAACAATCATCAAAACAATTCCCTGTGTGTGTCTGTATATATATATCTATTTGCATATTTTATAAATACAGAGAAAGTTCTGGAAATGTACTTAGCAGGCTGTAAATACTGGTTATAGAATGACGGTCAGGGAATGAGTTGCCAAGTGGAGGGAAATTTTTAAAAAAAAAAGCAAAAGAAGAAGAAACAAAAGATTACATGTAAATTAAGGATTCCATAACAAAACTTTTTCATGCTATGACTCTTTTTATATAGCATTAGATATATGTATGCACGGAGAAGGCAATGGCACCCCACTCCAGTACTCTTGCCTGGCAAATCCCATGGACGGAGGAGCCTGGTGGGCTGTAGTCCATGGGGTTGCTAAGAGTCAGACACGACTGAGCGACTTCAGTTTCACTTTTCACTTTCATGCATTAGAGAAGGAAATGGCAACCCACTCCAGTGTTCTTGCCTGGAGAATACCAGGGACAGGGGAGCCTGGTGGGCTGCCGTCTATGGGGTCACACAGAGTCGGACACGACTGAAGCGACTTAGCAGCAGCAGCAGCATGTGTATGCATGTGTGTTTAAGTTGTGTGTATTCATCAGTGCAAAAAGTGAAAATAAAAAAACAAAAACATGAGTAAATGAAAAAGACACTGACACAAGCTTTTCACAGGCTTCCCAAACCTTTAAGATACAATAAAAAGCCCTAGAATTTAAAAGGAAGGAAGCTTATTCTTAACTCATTCTGATTCCTGATGGCAAACTTGTACAAACAGGATACACAGACCAATGGAAAACAACAGCCTAGCCTAAGTGGGTTTCCCAGGTGGTGCTAGTGGTAAAGAACTTGCCTGCCAATGCAGGAAACATAAGAGATGCAGGTTTTATCCCTGGGTTGGGAAGATCCCCTGGAGGAGGCAATGGCAACCCACTCCATTACTCTTGCTTGGGAAATTCCATGGAGAGAGGAGCCTGGCGGGCTACAGTCCATGGGGGTGCAGAGAGTCAGACATGACTGAAGTGACTCAGTAACTCTGATGCTGGGAGGGATTGGGGGCGGGAGGAGAAGGGGACGACAGAGGATGAGATGGCTGGATGGCATCACTGACTCGATGGACATGAGTCTGAGTGAACTCCAGGAGTTGGTGATGGACAGGGAGGCCTGGCATGCTGCGATTCATGGGGTCGCAAAGAGTCGGACACGACTGAGCGACTGAACTGAACTGAACTGAAAGCCCCACTGGTGGGCAGAAAAGCACACTCTGGGGTGATCCTCTCCAGAAGTGAATGGAAGAACACTGTGGCCATGGAGGATTCATTCAAACAATAAGGAGACTTCTGCCTTTAGTTCCAGAATATCATGAAAGTGATGGGCATGATGGGACCTTGGAAGTCATCACACCCATCTGTCCAAGAAGAAAAAGTTGAACAAGTAAAAAATCAATGACTTCTCTTGGATCTATCAGAGAAGTGAAGTCATAAGGCAAACCTCCTTGTAATGGACAGGTGAGTCAACAGAGTTATGGTCAAGATCTGCTTGTCTGGAGCAATGGTAGGAACACTTACATGGTGATTTTGACAAATTCACCAGGTATGGACTCGTGTGAGAGTGAGAGATTCCTGGGGACTCCAGTCTTAGGGAGTCTCTGATTCTTTGACACCAACTGGGTGTCCAAAAATTCAACTTAACTGTGACACTAACTACCCAGAGTTAGTGTAGCCTCAACAGAGTCATGGGCTTAGGCCAACAAGACAGCTCCACGTGGGCCACAAATGGGGTGCTCGGGCTACCCACACTTTTGCCAGCCAAATACAAATTTGATGGTTCCTATGACTGCCTTCTTAGAATCTATAACTTGCTAGAACAAGTCACAGAACTCAGAAAAACACTTTATTTGCATTTCTCAGTTGATTACAAAGGACAGAACTATTATTAAATTATTATGACTGCCTTCGCAGATTCTATAACTTGCTAGAACAAGTCACAGAACTCAGGGAAACACTATTGCTTACCTTTTATCAGTTTATTACAAAGGACAGGACCTCCCTGGTGGTACAGTGGATAGGAATTCACCTGCCAAGGCAGGGGACATGGGTTTGATCCCTGGTCCAGGAAGATTCCAAGAAGCACCTAAAGCCTGTGTACCACAACTGCCGAGGCCTTGCTCTAGAGCCATTGCTCCACAACAAGAGAAGCCACTGCAGGAAGAAGACCACACACTGCAACGAAGAGTGGCCCCCACTTGCCTCAACTAGAGAAAGACTGCGCGCAGCAACAAAGACCCAGCACAATCAAAAATAAATAAATAAACATTATAAAGGATACAGCTCAGGAACATCCAAGTGAAATGGATGTGCAGAGCAAGGTATGGGGATGAGGTTTCCATGTCCAGTTTGGGGGTGACACCCTCCCAGTGCCCCAGTGCACCCATTAACCCAAAAGCTCTCTGAACACCATGTATGTTTAAGGGTGTTTTGGAGGCTTCATTACACAGCCATGATTGACCCCTGGTAACTCAATCTCCAGCCCTGCTTCCCTCTCCCAAGGTTGGAGTGTGGGGCTGAAAGTTCCTATAATCAGGACCTGGTCTTTCTGGTGACCAGTCTCCATCATGATGCTCTCCAGGGAGCTCCTCCCAGAAATTATCTCATTAGCACACAAAGGAGAGTAAACTCCAAGGATTTTTGAAGCTCTGCACCAGGACCTGAGAACAAATACACATTTCTTTTTTAGTATACCACAGAGGATATAATACTACCGGAAACCCCAAGAGCATCTTACAGTGAGGAGCTGAGAAAAATCAGTTTGTGGTTCAAACAGAGGGGGGAGAAGTGGACCTAACCACAGTAGAATGTATCCAGTGTGTGTGTGTGTGTATATATATATATATATATATATATGCTCTCAGTCACTCAGTTGTGTCCAACTATTTGCGACCCCATGGACTGTAGCCTGCCAGGCTCCTCTGGCCATGGGATTTTCCAGGTGAGAATACTAGAGCAGGTTGCCGCTTGCTCCTTCAGGGGATCTTCCCGACCCAGAGATCAAACCCACATCTTTGGCATCTCCTGCAATGGCAGATGAATTCTCTACCACTATGTCACCTGGGAAGCCCGAATGTGTCCAGAGAATGTGCACAACATATGATAATTTTCTGGGGATGAAGCTGTATTTGAGTTTTATCCCACCTGGGAGAAGGGCATTCCTGCACTCCTGGACTTTGAAGTCCCTGACGCCTACAGCTGCAGCAACGTTAACACAGCCCAGCCCGCAGCCACGTTACATCAAACTTCACGCTAAGCGCCTATTCACCTCAGTTCCTGTGCCGTGTTGTGCTTAGTCGCTTAGTGGTGACCGCCTCTTCGCAACCCCATGGACTGTAGCCCGCCAGGCTCCTCTGTGCATGGGGATTCTCCAGATAAGAACACTGGAGTGGGTTTCCATGCCCTCCTCCAGGGGTTCTTGCCAACCCAGGGATTGAACCCAGGTCTCCCTCACTGCAGGTGGATTCTTTACCAGCTGAGCTATCAGGGAAGCCCACCTCAGTTCGTTCCTACTACCCAATATATCATGTCCAACTTTCAACAAAAAATTACCAGGCATGTTAAAAGACAAAGAACTGTTGAGCTTTAGGGCTTCTATTCATATCATTCACTACATTACAGCTTAAGAGCAAATGTATTTGATTATTTATACAGACAGTAGAAAAGCATTTCATAAATTTCAGCCTTTATTTTGTTATGGAAATTCACAGAAAAGTCTTTCCCAACTCAAGAAAGTATATCTACCAAAAGTCTGTTAAAATGTCCACGTTAAAAATATATTCTTGGGGATTCCCTGGCAGTCCAGGGGTTAGGGCTCCACGTTTCCACTGCAGGGGGCACAGATTTGATTCCTGTTCATGGAACTAAAATTTCGAGGCCAGTCAAGGGTCAGTGAAAAATGTTGCCTGCCATATCAGTAAACAAAGGATGCTGGAGCCGTCAAGACACTACAGGCAGCACTGTGACGTGGTGAGCCTGAGGGAACTCAGGCTGTGCCCACCGTCAAGCCCTCGGTCACTGCACGCACCCCCAACAGTGTACCCTGAGGGGACTCAGGATGGGAAAGAATAGGATACTGGCCCAAGATAGCTAAGGTGGGCACCAAAGGAATCACTTCACTGAGCCCAGACTCCTGCATCTTCCCATATATAGAAACATACTGAATTCCTTAATTTGAGATATCGGGTTTTCTTTCGATGTTTTGACTACCTGATTTTTTGTTGCAAAAACTCCTATATAAACCAGCTCCTCCCTTACCTCTTTGGAGCTGCCCCTCAGAGCTATCTCAGGGGCTACTCCCAGGATGAACTTTTCAGTGAGTGAAGTGAAAGTCACTCAGTCATGTTCGACTCTTTGTGGACCCCATGGACTATATAGTCCCTGGAATTCTCCAGGCCAGAATACTGGAGTGGGTAGCTGTTCCCTTCTCCAGGGGATCTTCCCAAGCCAGCGATCAAACCCAGGTCTCCCACATTGCAGGCAGAGTCTTCACCAGCTGAGCCACCAGGGAACTTTTCAGAAAGTCTGCCAAATAAAACATAATTCTCAACTTTTAGGTCATGCATATTTTTTTTAGTTGACACAGGAAAGACAAAATTGCTGATATCATATTTGCTATAATGTTATACTAGAGTTTGAATGAAAGCAGTAAGACATGTAAAGGAAATGAAATATTGGAAGAGAAAAGGTGAGAGTCATTATTAGTAGTAGATATGATTGACTTGCCTTGTTAAATGAAGAACAGCAACCAAAAAAAAAAAAAAAATCCATTCAAACTAATAAAACAATCTTATTAGGTGGTCAGATACTTTATAAATATACAAGTTTTTTTCCTGTTCTGTACACAAACAACAGTGAATTAATAAAATTAATGATAAGATGGATCTTCTCCAAACAAATGAGATACACAGGAAAAACTAGGCAAGACAAATATAAAGAAAACTGTGTAAGTTTCTAGAAGTATCTTAATGAAGATCTGAATGACTCAATAAGGCAAATAGTTATAATCTTCCCCTTAAAGTATGTACAACTTCAGTCCCCTATAAATTAAAGTATCCACAGTATTTTAATCAAAATTGACAATCTATTTTTAAAGGAAATATTTTTTAAAATCATAAAAATTCTGTAAAAGAAAAAAAAAAGTGGTGGACACATGCTCTGTGTGCAACCAGAACACATGAGAAAGCCAAAGCAATTTAATAAGTGTGTTGAAAGGGAAAATGTTAGTCGCTCAGTCATGTCTGACTCTGCGATCCCATGGACTGTAGCCCGCCAGGCTCCTCTGTCCATGGAATTCTCCAGGCATGAATACTAGAGTGGGTAGCCATTCCCTTCAGGGGATCTTCCCGACCCAGGGATCAAACCCAGGTCTCCTGCACTGCAGGCAGGTTCTTTACCTTCTGAGCCACCAGGGAAGCCCCAGGAAGTGTGTTATGGACATAAAAATAGATAGATTAGCAAAATAGAACAGAGTCCAGAAATACAATCATGACTTGAAGGAAAGTTTGTGAGCCATGAAGGTGACATTGAAAATCAGAGGAAGCTCATAGGATTGACTTCAAAACAGGGGTTGGCATAACTGACTATACATTTGAAAAAATTTTACTGATATTCATCCTTCACATTACATACACACAATTAAACTTCAGATGGAACTTCCCTGGAGGTCCAATGGTTAAGACTCCAAGCTTCTTTTTCAATGAAAAGGAAAAAAGAAGAATGGGTTTTTCTTTTCTTTCCTAAGAACAAAGAAGGGAACAGTGAGCAAGTCTGACCACTCCCAGTTTTCACTTTAACTGTTCCTAATCTGTAATCCCTTGGACTGCAAGGAGACCCAACCAGTCCATTCTGAAGGAGATCATTCCTGGGATTTCTTTGGAAGGAATGATGCTGAAGCTGAAACTCCAGTACTTTGGCCACCTCATGCGAAGAGTTGACTCATTGGAAAAGACTCTGATGCTGGGAGGGATTGAGGGCAGGAGGAGAAGGGGACAACAGAGGATGAGATGGCTGGATGGCATCACCGACTCGATGGACACGAGTTTGAGTGAACTCTGGGAGTTGGTGATGGACAGGGAGGCCTGGCGTGCTGCGATTCATGGGGTCGAAAAGAGTCAGACACAACTAAGCGACTGATCTGATCTGATCTGATCTGAATCTGTAATCCATAACTAAGTTTGCTTTGGGGCCCCTAGCTCTGCATGAGCTACATTTTGCACCTATTATGCTTTGCCTCTATGCTAATTATACCCTGTATCTGGTGTTCACCTTTACAGCACTCTCTTTGCAGACCACCCCGGGTAGTTTTCCTCTTTGGGCATTATAGAAAGAAGGCCTCAGTACAATACACTAAAGACAAGGGACCCAACTACCCTGCTATAGGACTGCCAGACTCAATTACTGGGTTACCTGATGCCAGACTATGACTATGCTTGAAAACAACTCGAGAGAAAGAATACAAGATCCTTACACCTTTGTTCCTCATCATTGACCCCTGACTTCATATAAGCCTTCATCTTACATAAGCCCCTAGATCCCTGGTAGCTCAGAGGGTAAAGAATCAGCCTGAAATGCAGGAGACCCAGGTTCGATTCCTGGGTCGGGAAGATCCCCTGAAGAAGGGAATGGCTACCCACTCCAGTAATCTTGCCTGCAGAATCCCATGGACAGAGGAGCCTGGTGGGCTACAGTCCATGGGGTCACAGAGTCAGACACGACTGAGCCACTAACACTTTCACTTTTCATACTCCTCGTGGAAGGGGCAGCAGAGTTCTTGAGGCAGGAGCCTACTGTGTTCTCCCCCACTGCCAGCTGAGGATTAAAGCTTCCTTTCTATGTCCTCCAAACTCTGTCTCCATATTTTTTATTCCACTTCGGTGGGCAGAGAAAGCCAAGATTTTGGCAGCAACACTTTCAACGCAGGGGTTCTGGGCTTGATCTCTGGCCAGGGAGCTACGAACCCACATGACGAGTGATGTGGCTGAAACAAAATAGAAACTGCAGATGCATTAAAGACTTGAGCATTAAAAGCTAGATTAGAGGAAAATAAAGTACAATACTTTTATAATCCTGGGATGGAAAAATATTAAGCTGTAAACAAGAGAAAGAATAAAGGAAAAAGATGATTGATCTGACCTTGTGATAAATTCAAAACATCTGTTAGACCAAAGACTCTGTAAAGAAAGTTGCAAGGTCAGATTCAAGGATAAATTATTGCCATCATATATGACAGAGACAGGACATTGAAATCCATAATATTTCAGAGCTCTTACAACAGATTTTTTTAAAGAAAAAACAAAGACTACCCATTTTTTAAATGGTGGGAAAGATACATAAGAAATTCATAAATGAAGAAATATAAATAGTAGATAAATATTTGAACAGATGTTCAAGTTTACTAGCAATGAGGGAAATGGACTTGACTCTCAAGCCATTGGAATGGAGACTGTTTAATATGATCAACAAGAAACACAATTTGTTCCTATACCCAGGCCCCAGAACTGGCTGAGTTCCCAGTCTTTCTGCAATCTTTTTATTCAATGTGATCTTTAATCCCACAAGCTACCCCATATCTTTCCACTGTAGTTGCCCTTATGCTTTCTAGGTATATCTTCTGTTACTTACAACCTTAGATGACAGAGACTTTAAGGAATATTTAGCAATTCAAAAAGCCACATTTTCTACTTGTATTATTCCCGTTGTAATGTGGAAAATTCTGAAAGAGATGGGAATACCAGACCACCTGATCTGCCTCTTGAGAAACCTATATGCAGGTCAGGAAGCAACAGTTAGAAATGGACATGGAACAACAGACTGGTTCCAAATAGGAAAAGGAGTACGTCAAGGCTGTATATTGTCACCCTGCTTATTTAACTTATATGCAGAGTACATCATGAGAAACGCTGGGCTGGAAGAAGCACAAGCTGGGATCAAGATTGCCAGGAGAAATATCAACAACCTCAGATATGCAGATGACACCACCCTTATGGCAGAAAGTGAAGAGGAACTCAAAAGCCTCTTGATGAAAGTGAAAGAGGAGAGTGAAAAAGTTGGCTTAAAGCTCAACATTCAGAAAATGAAGATCATGGCATCTGGTCCCATCACTTCATGGGAAATAGACTGGGAAACAGTGTCAGACTCTATTTTTGGGGGGCTCCAAAATCACTGCAGATAGTGATTGCAGCCATGAAATTAAAAGACACTTACTCCTTGGAAGGAAAGTTATGACCAACCTAGATAGCATACTGAAAAGCAGAGACATTACTTTGCCAACAAAGGTCCGTCTAGTCAAGGCTATGGTTTTTCCAGTGGTCATGTATGGATGCAAGAGTTGGACTGTGAAGAAGGCTGAGCACCGAAGAATTGATGCTTTTGAACTGTGGTGTTGGAGAAGACTCTTGAGTGTCCCTTGGACTGCAAGGAGATCCAACCAATCCATCCTAAAGGAGACCAGTCCTGGGTATTCATTGGAAGGACTGATAATGAGGCTGAAACTCCAATACTTTGGTCACCTCATGCGAAGAGTTGACTCATTGGAAAAGATCCTGATGGTGAAAGGGATTGGGGGCAAGAGGAGAAGGGGACGACAGAGGATGAGATGGCATCACCGACTCAATGCATTTGAGTTTGGGTGAACTCCAGGAGTTGGTGATGGACAGGGAGGCCTGGCGTGCTGCAATTCATGGGGTCGCAAAGAGTCAGACATGACTGAGCGACTGAACTGAACTGAACTCAACTGAATAAAGTATCATGAATTGGATGCCTTAAAACAACAGAAATTATCATCTCATAGTTCTGGAGACTATAAGTCTAAATCAAGATGCCACTGGAGGACCTAACTCCCTCTGATCCCTCTAGGGAAGGAATTTGTCTTTGCCCATTCCTAGCTTCTGATGGCCCTGGAGTTCCTGGACTTGTGGCAGTATCACTTCAATCTCTCTATCTTCATCTCCCCCTGGCTGTCTTCTCCCTGTGTGTTCTCTGTGTCTTCCTTTTCTTTATATAAGGACACCAGTCACAAGAGGTTAAGGACCCACCCTACTTTGCAATGACCTTATCTTAACTAACTATATCTGCAAGGATCTTATTTCCAAACATTGCATTCAGAGGTACTAGGGAATAGGACTTCAACAAATATTTTGAAAGGGGGACACCAAACAAATATTTTGAAGGGGGGACTCCATATCTCTGCAATAAAGAGAATGAAGTATCAATACACACAGACTTGGATGGCTCTCAAAGACATTATACCATTAGACCAATGAAGGTCATATAGGCATGGTTCCATTGATAGTATATTCTCAAAAAGATTGAACTTCATGACAGAGAACAGATCCATCAGTGGTAGAAGTTGGTGGAGAATGGGACAAGAAATATTTGGGGGTGGCGGGGGGGGGGGCGTTGTTACAGAACTATTCTGAATCCTGACTGTGCTGGTGGTCACATAAATCTTTACATGTGTCAAAATTCAAGTATACTATGACTTTTACGGCATGATAATTTAAGAGATAAAAATTTTAAAAGCCACAAATTAGAGTGCTGTTAGACCTTCAGACTGTACTCCCAGAGCAAAAGGCTGATGCTTTGAGGATCGTCCAAATATTTAGACTAAAATCATACCCTGTGTTCTTTCTGCTTCATAAAATCAGCCCCAAGCAGAACTAAATGATTCTGACATATTCCCAGCTTTACATGTATAGCCCAGGATTTGATAGTTTTTCCTCCATTGAGAACTGTAATGCAATATTGTTTACTCATCACATACCTCACAAATTGATGATTATAGAGCCAATCCTACAAAAACCATGGAAGTTCTTTTTAAATAAAGAAAAGGAATAGTGGAAACTGAGCTATTGTAATGTAATTAATACAGCTCAGATGCAGAAGCTGTTGCTATAGACAAATTTGTAATGATCTGAGCATTCCACTTCCATCAGAATTATTGTCTTTAGTCTTGCCCAATGATCGTGTTATTTTGCTCTTCCCACAGCAAAATACCTGCCACATAACACATACTGTGCATTTCTTCTTGATTCAGTCCCTACTGATATGTAGACTTACATCCAGAGCAATGTATGACTTTTATGGATGGTGCTGTGCTGTGCTCACTCGCTCAGTCATGTCTGACCTTTGAAACCCCATGGACTGTAGCCCACCAGCCTCCTTTGTCCATGGGATTCTCCAGGAAAGAACACTGCAGTGGGTTGCCATGTTCTCCTCCAGAGGATCTTGCCAACTCAGGGATCGAACCCAGATCTCCCTCATTGCAGGTGGATTCTTTACCATCTGAGCCACCAGGGAAGTCCAAGAATACTGGAGCGGGTAGCCTATCCCTTCTCTAGGGGAATTTCTGACCCAGGAATTGTACCGGGGTCTCCTGCCTTGCAGGCAGATTCTTTTACCAGCTGAGCTATCAGGGAAGCCCTTTATGGATGGCATGGAGGCCTATTCTTGGTTTTCACATTATGGCATCTGAACAATTTCATCCCATCATTCACCAAAGTGCATTGAGCCCCAAAATGTGCCAGTATATTAGCATGGACATCATCACCATCTCCATCAGCAGCAGCAGCAGCACCTTGAAGAGCTGGCATTTATTTATTTCTTACTCTCACTCTATTCTCCTGGGCTAGCTGGCTGGCTGGTTGCTGAGTCCCATGTCTCCTCTTTCAGGAACCAGCCTTCTGGTCACTTTGGCCAAAAAACTGGGGAAGAGTCTGAACATCTCAGGTGGGGTCGTGGGGGATGTGCCATTGGAGGAAATTGGCAGCAAAGGCTAATGGCTAAGAATGGTCTCTAGATTCACACCACCTGAATTTGAATCTCTGCTCCATCACTTACTATCTCTACGACCCTGGAAAATAAACCTCTCTGCACCTCATGCCCTCATCTGTATAATGAGGGTGAAAGTGAAAGTGAAGTCGCTCAGTCGTGTCCGACTCTTTGGGACCCCATGGACTGTAGCCTACGAGGCTCCTCTGTCCATGGGATTTTCCAGGCAGTAGTACTGGAGTGGATTGCCATTCCCTTCTCCAGGGGATCTTCCCGACCCAGGGATCGAACCCGGGTCTCCTGCATTGTAGACAGACGCTTTACCATCTGAGCCACCAGGGAAGTATAATGAGGTTAAATAACAATAATTACTTCATAGAGTTGTGATGATACAGAGAACTGATGCTCAACAAATTGCTGTGTTCTATGTCTGATAGATTCTTAAAAGTGATGGAGACCACTTAGGACTTGAACTAAGGAGTAACAACATCTGCCTTCATTGCTTTCAAAACAGAACTCATTCTCGCTTTGCTATGGAAAATGAATGGAAGGGGGGTACAGTGGATATCAAGTGGACAATGAGTTTGCTGTCCTTCCTTATATGCTGGGGTGGTTAGGCAGTGGAGGCACCTAGCATGGATTTCAAGTTTCTATGAAGAAATTTCATTAATCAAAAGAGTTACCAAAATGTTGAGCTGGGGATTTATGAATCATCCAGACAGGAGCACCCAGCATACGTGTGTCACTAAAGTTAGGGAAAGGTGTAGCCTGTGGATGTCAACGTGGGACAGTCAACATACAGATTCAGGGGAGCAGAGAGAGGTGATCATAATCCAGAAAGAGTTTGGTGGAAAACATGTGTAATATCATGTATGAAAAAAAAAAAAAGAAAGAAGTCAAGGCCAGGAGTACATAAGGAGTTTCTGAGGGAAAGGATTCAGAAAAGAGATGGACAAAGAGGATTCAAAGAGAAAAAAGTGAAACTAAAAGGATTGTTTCTGTTGTTCACTTGCTAAGTCGTGTCCGACTCTTTGTGATCCCGTGGCCTGCCAGGTGCCTCTGTCCGTGGGATTTCCCAGGCAAGAATACTGGCGTGGGTTGCCATTTCCTCCTCCAGCGGATCTTCCCGACCCAGGGGTCGAACTCACGTCTCCTGCACTGGCAGGCAAGTTCTTTACCCCTGAGCCACCTGGGAAGGCCAGAACTAAAGGGAAGTAAGAGCCTATTTGTCATGAGAGGCCCTGCTGGTTTTCTCATCTCACCTTAGCAGCACTGATTCGAATCCCAGCTCCATCATCTATTTACCCGACTGTGGGTGAGTCCGTGACCATCCTCATCTATAAAATCAGGTAACACAGAACTCACCTGACACCACTGTCATGGACCATTCATGAGTGTGTAAAATGTATAGACGAAAACACGCAGCCCATGGTCCCTAGCTGCCCACCATTGTTATTATATCATCAAGGCCAGACCTTTTAATAACCTTTCTGAAGTGTCAGTAGCTATTTTTTTTATAAGAGATTGTATGTCGCCATCAAAACCAAACTGAGCGGTACCTTTTGGAAGCAGTATCAACCTATGATAAAATTCTTGGTTATTGACTAGGTCTAGCATGAGTGTTTCAAGCACGCTAGCTCCTGATCTGCCTGTCCATACCCCACAGTTCTCCCACTCAACCCCACTCCCTTCTATTGAAGCAACAGAGACTGTCCGCCCAAGTCCTCTGACTGCGCCCCACTAACTATGCTCCAAAGCTTTCTTTCAGAGGAAACTGAGTTTCAACTACCTCTGGGTCACTGGGATACGGGGAGGTGGGAAGGGGGTATGGCAGTTTCAAGAGTAACCACAAAAAATAACAGTGATGGGAATTATGGAGCGCATGCAACAAAGACAAGAAGCTGGCTCTCAGTAGCAGAGGAGAAATGGGAGGCTCTTTCCTCAGTCAGCCCAGTCTACAATATCACACGAGCATCCATGCTCACAGAGAGCGGACCAATGGGAAATGGTCACGTGCAGCTTGCCCTTCTGCATGGAATCAAGGATAGTGAGCAAATAATAAACACGAAATAAAAGGGGCAGAGCACCCAACCTGCCAGGCACCTGTGTGGAAAAGCAAGCATATATTAGAAATCCCCAATGCAATCAAGTGCTAGCAGGGATGGGGCAGAAAAAGGGAATGTGTGGCATTATTTATGAGAGCCACAATCCTCAGCCACGTTCCAGTTTCCTTGGAAAAATATTCCCTGAGGGATTTCTCTGAGTTAAGTTCCCATTCTTTAGGAGTCCAAGGATTACCAGCTCTCCAAGTCTAGGAGTTAAATGGGAAATTACTAGGTAGAAGGTCCAAACTGAGCCCAAAGACTTTGTAATGGGCCAACAGACTCAGCATCTCCTTTTGCAGTGAAAGAGGATTTCCACATCAAACACTATACCTTCTTCATCCTCACCTACCACCAATTCTTGTTCCATCCCTAATAGAAAAACAGTAAAGTCCCAAATGACCTGCTAGTAAAGTGCCAAACAGGCCTAGTTCTTTCCTGCCTTGGTGCCTCTATATGAAATTTCCTTTTCTTTCTTCACTTTGCAATCCTTCTGCATGCAGGAGGGATATAGCCTCTGAATACTCCGGAGACCCTAGGTCTCTGCAGGGGGTGTTCAGCCAAGAATAACAGTTGTAATTGTTTTTACAATTGAAAAAAAAAAAAATTGAAATAGCCAAGAAAATAAGAATTTTGTTTTCTTTTCATGAATCCTAGAGAAAGTTAGTTGAGCTAGAATTTAAATGTAATAAAGTGACAAAAATAGAAAGGAGAAATCCACTTATACTCAGGGCTAAGAATTTCTAGAAAGGTTTCATATGGGAGGTGATATTTGAATATCATCTCAAAGGCTGAGTAAGATTTCTCAAGGCAGTCAAGATGTGAGGTTTTTTTCCCAACTGATATAGAATTTTTGAATTTCTGATGCCATAAGGAGAATTTTTTAAAATCTATACATAGATGCTCCTGACAAGAAACACTCCTGAAACAAAGTAACTCAAAAAGATTGAAAATAAAATAAAAGGGTAAAATGTCAGCTAAATAGAAAAAAAGAAAATGGATGAGTAATTTAAATATCAGAGGGAAAAAACAGAATTCAAGATAAGAGACATCATCAGGGACAGAGGAAGATATTTTATTAATAAAAGATGATCAGGTAAGAAGCTACAAAAGTCGTGGAAAGTTATGCATCAAACAAAAGGACTTCAACATAAATATACGAAAATCATTTGGCATGCCAAGGAAAGACTACTTTTCCTGCTCTGATTTTCATAGATCAAAAGAAAAATACAGAAAGGATTTCAAGTTAACAAGTCTGGGTAAACAGAGATATGTTCATATAAACGCTTGCATGCATGTATATATGATTTGGACTCTTCTCCAAATTATTTTCTATTAGTTATTGTTGCTGTTGTTCAGTTGCCCAGCCGTGTCCAACTTTTTGTGACCCCATGGACTGCAGCCTGCCAGGCCTCCTTGTCCCTCACCTTCTCCTGGAGTTTGCCCAAGTTCGTGTCCGTGGCCTTAGTGATGCCATCTAGCCATAGCATCCTCTGATGCCCTCTTCTCCTTCTGCCCTCAATCTTTCCCAGCATCATGGACTTTTCCAATGAGTCAGCTGTTTGCATCAGGTGGCCAAAATACTGGACCTTCAGCTTCAGCATTAGTCCTTCCAACGAATATTCAGGGTTGATTTCCCTTAAGATCGACTGGTTTGATTTCCTTGCTGTCCAAGGGACTCTCAGGAATCTTCTCCAGCACCACAGTTCAAAGGCATTCATTCTTTGGTGCTCTGCCTTCTTTACGGTCCAGCTCTCACAATCCTAGTTTAATAAAAACTATAGTATTTATACACATATCTTAATGTGTTATGGAGAAGGAAATGGCAACCCACTCCAGTATTCTTGCCTGATAATCCCATGGACAGAGGAGCCTGGTGGGCTACAATCTATGGGGTTGCAAGAGTCAGACACGACTTAGTGACTAAACCACCATGTATGTAAATGGACTTCCCGGGTGGCACTAGTAGTAAAGAAGCCAATGCAGGAGACATAACAGACGCGGGTTCAATCCCTGGGTAGGGAAGATTCTCTGGAGGAGGAAATAGCAACCCACCCCAGTATTCTTGGGCTTCCCTTGTGGCTCAGCTGGTAAAGAATCCGCCTGCAATGCAGGAGACCTGGGTTTGATCCCTGGGTTGGGAAGATCCCCTGGAGAAGGGAATGGCTACCCAGTCCAGTATTCTGACCTGGAGAATTTCATGGTCTGTATAGTCCATGTGGGTCGCATGAGTGACTTTTCACTTCACTTTTGGAGAAGGAAATGGCAACCCGCTCCAGTATTGTTGCCTGGAGAATCCCATGGACAGAGGAGGCTGGAGGGCTAGTCCACTGGGTCGCAAAGAGTTGGACATGACTGAGCAACTTCACTTTCCAGTACTCTTGCCTGGAAAATCCCATGGACAGAGGAGCCTGGTGGGCTGCAGTCCATGGGGTCACAGAGAGTCAGACACAAATGAGCAACTATGCCATAAAGCAGGGAGGATGTATGTAAGTACAGTTGGCCCTTGAGCAATATGGGGACCTCGGACACCGATCTTCTCCACAGTAAAAATCTGCATATAAATTTACCACTGGCCCTGTATATCCAAGTTTCCATATTCATGCATTCAACTAACCACAGATCGTGTAGTAATGTAGAATGCACTTATTGAAAAAAATCCATGTGTAAGTGGGCCTGCATCATTCACACCGATGCTGTTCAAGGGTCAACTGCATGCAGGTCTGAACTTTACACATACACTTTGTACCCAGAAGACATACATCCTTCAAAACTAATACAATTATGTAAAGTTTAAAAATAAAATAAAATTTAAAAAAATAAATAAATAAACTTACCAAAACTTCTAATGTTTTTCTCAGGCCATAAACAAAATCTCAAATTCAAAAAAAGCCCAAACTATTAAAGGTGCATAGGGGAATTAATGTGGTATATTCAGAAATTATTAACAAACAGACAAAGACTAAACGTAAATAACATCATCACCAAATTACCTGTTTTGATACTGAACACTGTTTTCAGAATAACTCTTGGGTTAAACAGAAATCCTAAACTGAAACTACAGTCTGCTTAGAAGAATGGATAAAGAAGTCATACACATATGTGGTAGAATATTACTCAGTCGTGAAAAGGAATGAATCTGAGTCAGCTGAACCGAGGTGGTTGAACCTAGAGCCTGTTATACAGAGTGAAGTAAATCAAGAAGAGAAAAACAAATATTGTATATTAACACATATAGAAGGAAATGGCACCCCACTCCAGTACTCTTGCCTGGAAAATCCCATGGACAGAGGAGCCTGGTAGGCTGCAGTCCATGAGGTCGCTAAGAGTTGGACACGACTGAGCAACTTCACTTTCACTTTTCATTTTCATGCATTGGAGAAGGAAATGTCAACCCACTCCAGTGTTCTTGCCTGGAGAATCCCAGGGACAGGGGAGCCTGATGGGCTGCTGTCTATGGGGTCGCACAGAGTCGGACACGACTGAAGCGACTTAGCAGCAGCAGCAGCATGGAGTCTAGAAAAATGGTACTGATGAACCTATTTGTAGGGCAGGAATAGAGACACAGATGTAGAGGACAGATTTGTGGACACAGTGGGGGAAGGAGAAGTTGGGACAAATGGAGAGAGCAGCACTGAAATATACACATCGCCAAGTATAAAACAGCTAGAGGGAAGTTGCTGTGTAACACAGGGAGCTCAGCCTGGGGCTCTGTGATGACTTAGAGGGGTGGGATGGGATGGAGGGGGAGGGAGGCTCAAGGAGGGGACATATGTATACACATGGCTGATTCACACTGCTGTACGGCAGAAACCAATGCGACATTATAAAGCAATTATTCTCCAATTAAAGATTTTAAAATGTAAAAAGAAAGAAGTGAACAGCTAGAATGCTTTGTATCTAAATGATGGAATATTGCAGCACTGAGGGAAATCTATAACAGTAAATGCTTGTATTAGAAAAGAAACAAGCCTGGAAATAAATGAACTAAACACTCAACTGGGAAAGCTGGAAAAGATAAACAAAAACAATAATAAATGGAGATGCAGACATAGAGAACAGACTTACGGACAAGGGTGGCGGGGGAGAGGGAGAGGGTAAGATAAATGGAGAGTGTAGCATGGTTGCATATACACTAACATATGCAAATAGGTATTCAATGGGAATTTGCTGTATGACTTAAGGAGCTCAAACTGGGGCTCTGTAATAACCTAGAGGGGTGGGAATGGGTGGGAGGCGGGAGGAAGATTCACGAGGGAGAGGATATATGTACACCTATGGTGATATATGATTCATGCTGATGTATGACAGAAAGCAAACCAATACTGTAAACCAATCATCAATCAATTAAAATAGATAAATATTTTTAAAAATGAAGGAGTAAAAAGAAATAATGAATAAATATAAAAGTAGGAATAAATGAAATAGAAAACTAAAGAAAAATAGGAGACTGCAGTAATACAACTAAAAGTCAACTCTGTAAAAAGAGCAATAAAATACACAAATTTCTAGCAAGACAGATCAAGGAAGAGAGTACAGAGAACAACTTCAAGAATGATCAAGGGTATATAACTAAACATGTAAGGGCTATTACTATATATATATATAAACTATATATAAACTTATATCCAGAAATCTGAAAATTCAGACTCAATCTTTTATTTGTTGTTTTTGTTCAGTTGTTAAGTCAGGTCCAATACTTTTGAGACCCATGGACTGTTGCCCATCAGGCTCCTCTGTCCATGGGATTCTCCAGGCAAGAATACTGGAGTGGGTTGCCATTCCCTCCTCCTGAGATCCCTCTTAGGGGGATCGTCTTAACCCAGGATCAAACTCACATCTCCTGCATTGCAGGCAGATTCTTACCTCTAAGCCACCAAGGAAGCCCATTTTATTACTAAGGATGGTTAGCTTACCAAAATCAATTCAAAAGCCTTTTCAAAACACCAAAGATATATTTTTAAAAATTAAAAGTCAGCAAAATGACACTCCCAAATCACCAGACCTAGATAGTTTTACGAATGAGTCCTACCAGCATTCTCATAGCAAATAACCTGTACTTTATTGGGACAATTTTAGAACATTGAAAAAGACAGAAAGCTTTGCAAGCCATTCTCAAAGACAAACATGAAACTGATACAGAAACCAACCTGTATTTCACCAGAAACAAAAAGAACAATCCAACTTAATACATAAATATAAATGCCAAAAATTAAAACAAAGATCAGTGGTCTTAATCTATCCATGTCTTCACCAATAATATAACAGGAACAAATAAGAGATTTCTCAGGAATACTATGATGATCCATCATTAGGAGCTGAAATTAAGTACTTTCATGAAATAAAGAAGAAACTCCATCTGACCATCTTGAAACACAACAATAACTTTGATAAATATCTATTTAAATTCCCCAGAAAAATTCACAGCAAGCTAGAAATGGAAGGAGATTTGATTTCACCTGATAAAGGATATCCAGCAGAAATCTATCAGAAATGCCACACTTAGGAGTGAAACAATATAGGCATTTCAATTAAGATGAAGGATTACATTCAAAAGTTTATTACCACTGTTATTATTCAAAATTCTTTGGGATATTATAGACATTGCACTTAGTAAAAAAGGGGGGGAAAAACCTCAGAGGAGTTAAAATTATCAAGAAAACCACAAATTGTCCTCTTTTGCATGTGTTTTAATATCTGATCTAAGGGGGAAAAATCTGCTAAAATCAACTTAATTTTTTAAATTAATAAGAACATTATAAAGTGCCAGCAAAAAAAATCAATAGCTCTCCTCAACACCAATATGAATTTACAATGGGAAGAGATCTGAATTATAATGAGAGCAGTATGGAATACCTAATTATACGCATTGTTGTTGTTCTGCTGCTCAGTCATGTCCGACCCCTTGAGACCCCATGGACTGCAGCACACCAGGCTTCCATAACAACAACAGTAAAAACAACTACAGGGTGAAAAAAAATTACATGATTTTACTGAAGTACGTTAAAATACTTAAAAGGTTCAGTATTAATCTTTTATTTTACTTATTTTATTGAATATCATTTCAATGCAATCCCATGGAAAAAAATGTGAGTGTAAATGAAACTTAATAAACTGCTTGTAAAATTTATCTAGAGAAGCAAATAGAGGATATGCCAAGATAGAAATCTGGTGTTAAGAGGCGGTTGGAATAGGCAAAGGTATTTGCCACTCTGGGCATTTGTATTAGCACATACGAGAAGCTGCAGTAATTAAAAGAATATGGTTCTGGGAGAGAGATGAATGAGTGGAACAGAATGGACAACATAGAAACTGATGGAAAGTTTGATTATGGTGTGAGAAACTCACTAACCAGAGAGCGACACTGGCAAGATGGGGGGGCTAGGAGGTCCCCCAACAAAAACGGTGGTTTAACAAGTGTTGTCAATTGTTTGTTGTTAAGTGTCGCTCGATAAGTCATTTTCAAATATTTCACAACCCCATGGACTGTAGCCCAGCTGGCTCCTCTGTCCATGCAATTTACCAGGCAAGAATACTGGAGTGGGTTACCATGCATACCCTCTTCCAGGGATCTTCCCAACCCAGGGATCAAACCCACATTTCCTGCACTAGCAGGTGGATTCTTTACCACGTGAACCACTAGGAAAGTCCAATTGAACAAGTACCCACCAACAAAAACCATCCTGGAAGAGCTCTGGAGTATAATTAAGAAATGGTAGCAACCCAGCCAAGAAGCACAAAAAGAGGATGACTGCAGAAAAGTGCAGAAAGCATTTCACTTGTATTATTTCATCCCCTGGCTGGCATCCCAGTATCAAAAGGGATCTCCTTGGACACAGTTCTACCCCATGGGGGAAAAGAGAGCGGCAAGACTCCAGCAACCTCCTCTGCCACAGAGGATTTCAGCAACCCTTGTCACACTTCAGATGCCTGCGCCTTCCCTGAGGAGAGCCCTGAAATCTTGGCCGGCACCAAGCCTGACCCCAGCTAGTAGAGCTGCCTGCAGTCCACGGCTCTGGGAGCCAGAGCCCCAGTTGCCACTGCTCACCCCAGAAATGAAGCTGTTCCACCAGAACAAGCACCACATACGTTCTACCCAGCCCATGCCCATGTGCTCAGTCACGGATGAAGGTCTTTCCCCACAGAAGCCAATCCATAAAGTCTGGAAGGAAGAAGTGCTCATTCAAATGCACAAACAGAGAAGCAAGGTACATGGAAAATCAAGGAACATGATACCACCAATAGAACACAATAGATTTCCAGTTGTTGTTCAGTCCCTCAGTCGTGTCTGACTCTTTGCCACCCCATGAACCTAGCATGCCAGGGCTTCCCTGTCCTTCACTATCTCCCGGAGTTTGCTCAAACTCATGTCCATTGAGTCAGTGATGCCAGCCGGTAACCATCTCATCCAGCAACTGACCCCAAAGAAACAGCCATCTATGAACAAAGAGGGGCTTCCCAGGTGGCATTAGTGTTAAAGAATCTGCCTACCAGTGCAGGAGACGCAAGAGACATGGGTTCAGTTTCTGGGTCAGGAAGATCCCTGGACTAGGAAATGGCAATCCACTCCATTATTCTTGCCTGGAAAATCCCATGGACACTGTAGCCTGTCAGGCTATAGTCCATGGGGTTGCAAAGAGCTGGACATGACCGAGCGACTACTGAGCACAGGAACAAAGAATTTAGAGTAATTATTTTAAAGATGCTCACCAAGCTACAAGAGAACACAGGCAAGTCAATGAAATCAGAAAAATACAAGAAGTTCAACAAAGAGTTAGAAATCACATACACACACAAAAAAACCAAAGAAAAATTCTGAAGCTAAAGAAAACATTTTTAAAAATGTAAATCCCTGTGAGCCAAAAGATACTGGAAACTTCATTAAGTATTTCCAAACTGATGACAAATGGGGAAATGTGACTTAAATGGCAAATAACAGGAGGTGTTAATACCAACATGGTAGGCACTGTTGGTGCATCAACCCAACTCCTTATCAATGTCTTTTGACTCTTCCTGTCTTCACTCCAGCCATTATAAACTCCCTTGCAGATTCGAGGAAAGCTGTAGCTTTCTGATAAAAAGGACAGATGCCACTGGCATTAATATTTTGTGATCAAGAAGAAAAAAACAAATCACACACAAAAAAACAAAAAACCAAGAGACCCCACTACTGACAAGACTGAGCCACAGAGCAAAAGCCAACAGCTGTACACCTCTAGGCTTCTTGTTGCATAAGGACACTCAGCCCCTATCCCTTAAAGTTACTGTGAATCCGGTTCCCTGTTCCTTGCAGGGGACATTTTCAAATACCATCAGGAACATAAAAAGAGCATAATAGAAATCACCAAGATGAAAACAACCCAGCAGAAAAACAGACAAAGGCCAGAACTGGTCATTTAAAAGCAAAGAGAAACAAATGTGCATTAAATTCAAAAGACTAAACTCATAACAAAGGACAAAATAAACAGTGAGATGGCATTTTTCAGCCTTGAGACTGGCAAAAATTAAAGAGAGAGAAATATAGTATCCAGTGTTATCAGAGCACAGGGAATCGCTATCATTATTACATGCTATTCCTTGGCACAGCCACTTGGAGAGTCAATTTTTCAGCATCATTTCATCAAAATTTTAACTAGGCTTTCTTTTTGACCCTTGACCCAGCATTTCTACTTCTTAGACTCCATCTTACAGAAAAAAAAGTGTTGTGTGTGCCCAAAGGTACATGTTTAAAAAAGATCATTGTTGGATTGTTTATAATATCAAAAAAAAAAAATGGAAATACTATGTGACCATCGTTAAAGGAAGGGTTAAATGAACAATCTTATTCAGCAACTGAACAGTGTGAGGACAACTATATGTATTGATGCAGAAGAATGGTTGAGATATGTTGTTTAAAAAAAGAAATAAAACTTCAGACCTCCTGGCACTCAGCAAATCATTTCTGAACCAATAAACATGGATGTTTAGTTGAATGAACAAATGATCCTAACTTGGTTTAATAAGCAACAAAACTATAAAATATACCTTTGCAAGAGAACAAAAAGCAGTGTAGGAGGATGGGCGCCATGGTATTGGAAAGAAACACATATAGGGAGAATAATTAATTAATAATTAATGATGGGCCAGAGTGGAGATGACGCTTCTTGCTGCAGATAAGCTCAGGGATACCAACATAAAACTTAAATTGGAGGGAAATACTGTTTCAAGAATCTAGGATACAAACTTCAGGAAGCTAGGCCAACTTGAGAGAAGACGTTCAAAACCCATTAGAATGAAATTCGAGCTGTGTCACAGCCGATCACCTTGCATCAAGCAATCCCCATTCTTCAAATGATAATGCAGTCCAAGACTTGCATGATAATCAAAGAATCCTGCACACGATGCCGCAGGCTGCTGCTGTATTAGTAGGACTCGTTAATAGCCGTGACTGAAAGACTGAAGTTGATTATAGTAGTTAAAGGTAGAGGATCATCTGACAAATCCCCCCACAATGTTTATTTCCAGACTGTCTGCCAGAGGAGCTGAGCTCACTTTGGTAGCTCATCTCAAAAGAGAACCTCCAACCCCTCCTTCCCCCAGAAAAGCATGTCTCCTGGTATTCACACCCAGATGTAGCTTCCTTTACTCAAATCTGGGCTTACCCTGGGATTTAGTTTTGACAAACAGAATACTGTGGAAGTGATGCGGCTCTAAGACTAGGTCAGAGAAATCCTGAATTTTCTTGGAATGCTTCCTCTTAGAACTGTTCCCTGTTAGAAATTAGCATCTTAACAATCCTGCAGATGTATTCTTGGGCTTCCTGGGTAGCTCAGGGGTAAAGAATCCTCCTGCCAGTGCAGGAGACATAGGTTCAATCCCTGGGTTGGGGAAGATGCCCCAGAGGAGGAAATGGCAACCCACTCCAGTATTCTTGCCAGAAGAATCCCATGGACAGAGAAGCCTGGCAGGCTACAGGCCATGGGGTCACAAAGAGTTAAGACATGACTGAGGACTAAACAACAACTACAAGAAATTAACTGTCCTAGAAACGGACTAACTACTTTCTTGAGACAGTCATAAAAATTCCAAGCCTTATGGAGAGGACATGTATAGGAGATCTGGCAGAGAGCTCCCAGCTGACAGCCAGTAAGTACCAACTGCCAACAAAGTAAGTTCAGTTCAGTTCAGCTGCTCAGTCGTGTCTGACTCTTTGAGACCCCATGAATCACAGCACGCCAGCCCTCCCTGTCCATCACCAACTCCCGGAGTTCACTTGGACTCACGTCCATCGAGTCAGTGATGCCATCCAGCCATCTCATCCTCTGCCATCCCCTTCTCCTCCTGCCCCAATCCCTCCCAGCATCAGAGTCTTTTCCAATGAGTCAACTCTTCGCATGAGGCAAAGTAAGTGACCCCAGACAAATCTTCAGAAGCCACCATGTAAGCAGATAGGTTAGGAGATCCCTGGAGAAAGAGAATGGTCTAGTGGTTTTCCCTACTTTCTTCAATTTAAGTCTGAATTTGGAAATAAGGAGTTCATGGTCTGAGCCACAGTCAGCTCCTGGTCTTGTTTTCGCTGACTGTATAGAGCTTCTCCATCTTTGGCTACAAAGAATATAATCAATTTGATTTTGGTGTTGACCATCTGGTGATGTCCATGTATAGAGTTTTCTCTTGTGTTGTTGGAAGAGGGTGTTTGTTATGACCAGTGCATTTTCTTGGCAAAACTCTATTAGTCTTTGCCCTGCTTCATTCCGTATTCCAAGGCCAAATTTTCCTGTTACTCCAGGTGTTTCTTGACTTCCTACTTTTGCATTCCAGTCCCCTATAATGAAAAGGACATCTTTTTTGGGTGTTAGTTCTAAAAGGTCTTGTAGGTCTTCATAGAACCATTCAACTTCAGCTTCTTCAGCATTACTGGTTGGGGCATAGCCTTGGATTACTGTGATATTGAATGGTTTTCCTTGGAAACGAACAGAGATCATTCTGTCATTTTTGAGATTGCATCCCAGTACTGCATTTCAGACTCTTTTGTTGACCATGATGGCCACTCCATTTCTTCTGAGGGATTCCTGCCCACAGTAGTAGATATAATGGTCATCTGAGTTAAATTCACCCATTCCAGTCCATTTCAGTTCGCTGATTCCTAGAATGTCGACATTCACTCTTGCCATCTCTTGTTTGACCACTTCCAATTTGCCTTGATTCATGGACCTGACATTCCAGGTTCCTATGCAATATTGCTCTTTACAGCATCGGACCTTGCTTCTATCACCAGTCACATCCACAGCTGGGTATTCTTTTTGCTTTGGCTCCATCCCTTCATTCTTTCTGGAGTTATTTCTCCACTGATCTCTAGTAGCATACTGGGCACCTACTGACCTGGGGAGTTTCTCTTTCAGTATCCTATCATTTTGCCTTTTTATACTGTTCATGGGGTTCTCAAGGCAAGAATACTGAAGTGGTTTGCCATTCTCTTCTCCAGTGGACCACATTCTGTCAAATCTGACAGATAGAGTGCCTGACGAACTATGGAATGAGGTTCATGACATTGTACAGGAGACAGGGATCAAGACCATCCCCATGGAAAAGAAATGCAAAAAAGCAAAATGGCTGTCTGGAGAGGCCTTACAAATAGCTGTGAAAAGAAGAGAAGCAAAAAGCAAAGGAGAAAAGGAACGATATAAACATCTGAATGCAGAGTTCCAAAGAATAGCAAGAAGAGATAAGAAAGCCTTCTTCAGCGATCAATGCAAAGAAATAGAGGAAAACAACAGAATGGGAAAGACTAGGGATCTCTTCAAGAAAATCAGAGATACCAAAGGAACATTTCATGCAAAGATGGGCTCGATAAAGGACAGAAATGGTATGGACCTAACAGAAGCAGAAGATATTAAGAAGAGGTGGCAAGAATACACAGAAAAACTGTACAAAAAAGATCTTCACGACCCAGATAATCACGATGGTGTGATCACTGACCTAGAGCCAGACATCCTGGAATGTGAAGTCAAGTGGGCCTTAGAAAGCATCACTATGAACAAAGCCAATGGTGGTGATGGAATTCCAGTTGAGCTATTCCAAATCCTGAAAGATGATGCTGTGAAAGTGCTGCACTCAATATGCCAGCAAATTTGGAAAACTCAGCAGTGGCCACAGGACTGGAAAAAGTCAGTTTTCATTCCAATCCCAAAGAAAGGCAATGCCAAAGAATGCTCAAACTACTGCACAATTGCACTCATCTCACACACTACTAAAGTAATGCTCAAAATTCTCCAAGCCAGGCTTCAGCAATATGTGAACGGTGAACTTCCTGATGTTCAAGCTGGTTTTAGAAAAGGCAGAGGAACCAGAGATCAAATTGCCAACATCCGCTGGATCATGGAAAAAGCAAGAGAGTTCCAGAAAAGCATCTATTTCTGCTTTATTGACTATGCCAAAGCCTTTGACTGTGTGGATCACAATAAACTGTGGAAAATTCTTCAAGAGATGGGAATACCAGACCACCTGATCTGCCTCTTGAGAAATGTGTATGCAGGTCAGGAAGCAACAGTTAGAACTGGACATGGAACAACAGACTGGTTCCAAATAGGAAAAGGAGTGCGTCAAGGCTGTCTATTGTCACCCTGTTTATTTAACTTATATGCAGAGTATATCACGAGAAACACTGGACTGGAAGAAACACAAGCTGGAATCAAGATTGCCGGGAGAAATATCAATAACCTCAGATATGCAGATGACACCACCCTATGGCAGAAAGTGAAGAGGAACTAAAAAGCCTCTTGATGAAAGTGAAAGTGGAGAGTGAAAAAGTTGGCTCAAAGCTCAAGATTCAGAAAACGAAGATCATGGCATCTGGTCCCATCACTTCATGGGACATAGATGGGGAAACAGTGGAAACAGTGTCAGACTTTATTTTTCTGGGCTCCAAAATCACGACAGATGGTGACTGCAGCCATGAAATTAAAAGACGCTTACTCCTTGGAAGGAAAGTTATGACCAACCTAGATAGCATATTCAAAAGCAGAGATATTACTTTGCCAACAAAGGTTTGTCTAGTCAAGGCTATGGTTTTTCCTGTGGTCATGTATGGATGTGAGAGTTGGACTGTGAAGAAGGCTGAGCGCCGAAGAATTGATGCTTGTGAACTGTGGTGTTGGAGAAGACTCTCGAGAGTCCCTTGGACTGCAAGGAGATCCAACCAGTCCATTGTGAAGGAGATCAGCCCTGGGATTTCTTTGGAAGGAATGATGCTAAAGCTGAAACTCCAGTACTTTGGCCACCTCATGCGAAGAGTTGACTCATTGGAAAAGACTCTGATGCTGGGAGGGATTAGGGGCAGGAGGAGAAGGGGACGACAGAGGATGAGATGGCTGGATGGCATCACTGACTCGATGGATGTGAGTCTGAGTGAACTCCGGGAGTTGGTGATGGTCTGGGATGCCTGGCGTGCTGTGATTCATGGGGTCTCAAAGAGTCAGACACGACTGAGTGACTAATCTGATCTGATCTGATCTGGAGAAAGAGAACCAGGAATGGCTTTCTTGACATAAGAGAACCCATCTTATTCTAAGTCATTTTGTGATCTAAGCTTGGCCACGATGCTTGCCCTTGAATAAATCTCAGTAATCACTGATCTGAAGGGAACAAGGAAATGAAAGAACAGGGAAATGGAAGTCAGACAACATAGGGTCCTGGTTTCTCCTGACTGGGATACACATAGGAATACACCTTTGAGTTCTGCAGGACCTAAGGCTCCGCTCCAAGTGGAGGATGCAATGACGTTGTTGACCCTCCTGACTTTTATCAAGTAAAGCTTGGGTTCTGTCGACCCTTGCTCCAATTCTATGCTGAATTCACTTCTGCTCAAAATTCTTTCATGAATATGCATGCGCATGTTCAGTTCAACTCTTTGCCCAACTCTTTGCAACTCTATGGATTGAAGCCCACTAGGCTTCTCTGTTTATGGGATTTCCCAAGCAAGAATACTGGAGTGGGCTGCCATTTTCTTCTCCAAGGGATCTTCCCAGCCCAGGGATTGAGCCCGTATCTCCTGCTCCTGCTGCATTGGCAGACAGGTTCTTTACCACTGAGCCAACAGGGAAACCCTGAATATGCACGTACTCGTCCCTTAAAACTTCCCTAATTTTACTGTTGATGAAACACTGTTTGGGGAAAGATCCCTGGAGTCCTCCTTACTTGCTGCAAGAAATAAATCCTTCCTTCTTGCAATCTTTGGCTTGGTTGTGTCTACTGGCTTGACATCCACCAAGAGGTAAATCCAGTTTTCTGTTATCAACTATTTTAGAGGAGCTGCTTCAGAGACCAAAATGAGAAGTGCCCAGCTAAGGCAAATCAATGCACAGAACTCTGAGAGATAATGATAAATTGTTGTTTTAATCCACTAAATTTGGGGGTGCCGAGGACAACCATTCACTTTCCAAGAAGACAATGGAAGGAAAGTTCTGCTAGGGAAGTGCAGAGAGGCCTCCATCCTTCTCATCAAGACTTAGCCAACGGCTGATAGTTATGACTCCTGCTGCTCATCTCTTCACATGCTAATTTCAGGAACTCCACTACCTCATAGATAGATACTATTCTGAAAGATTTTTTTAATTTAATTAATTTATTTATTTTTGGTCGCATCATTTGGCATGCAGGATTTTAGTTCTCCAACCAGAGGTTGAACCTGTGCCCCCTGCAGTGGAAGCATGGTGTCTTAACCGCTAGACAACTTAGGAAGTACCTGGTAGATACTATGATCAGCATCATTTTCTAAATGAAGAAACTAAGGCTTTAGAGACAGAATAACTTGTTCCAGGTACTACAGCTGGTAAATAGTGGAGCTAGTACATTCAAAAGTACTTATTTTCTCAGGAAATACTAATAGAACACCTATGTGTACATGTGTGTTCAGTTGCTCCAGTTGTGTCTGACTCTTTGCGACCCCAAGGACTATAGCCCACCAAGCTCCTCTGTCCACGGGATTTCCCAGGCAAGAATACTGGAGTAGATTGCCATGCCCTCCTCCAGGGGATCTTCCCAGCCCAGAGACTGAACCCAGGTCTCTTTTGTCTCCTGCATCGGCAGGCAGGTTCTTTACCCTTAGCGCCACCTGGGAAGCCTGAGAACACCTATACGATAAGGTATATTTACAAAATGGCACTAAGCTTCTTGAGTACAAAATAGTCATTGGTCCCTGCAGATTCTGATTCCTAGGATTCTGGTGGTAGAATCATATTTCAATGACTTCCTAATTTAAAGAGTTTAATAAAGCAAAGACACAAAGAAGGTTTTCAGGACTCAATTCAATGAATTTACAGGGTATCCAAAATGTGCCCATCCAGGTCTATATTCTGGGAATAAAAAGATGAAAAAGACACAGTTTCTGCTTTCAAAAATATCCCAGCTCATACTAGGGTAAGCACGAGAAGGAAAAAAGAAAAGCTACAGTACAGTATGATACATACAGATATCAAGTCGTTCAAAGTGTTTTTAAAGTAGAGAAGAAAAAGCCCACATTGTTTCAGTGTATCCATTATCCAAACTTATTTTAACATAAACTCAGCTCTTTGGGTGTGAAATTGTGAGATTTCTACATCAATACTGCAAGTATTTCACTCAGCTTAAAAGAAGTGCTTCACAGCGCCATATGTAACCCCCAAACTTAAGCCAAAGCCTCAAGACTCCTGGAGGTGACCTTTCTTTCAACAAAACCCAACCTCATCTGAGCCACTTCCCTGCCCACTAGAAAAGGGCACGGTCTGAAGCTGAACCTACCATATGATGAAGACTCCAAAATGTCAAGGAGCCATTGACTTCCATATTTGTGCCAACGCATCACAAATATGGTTTCTTATTGTGGCGGGGCTGGGCTCAGCCCCAAAGTGCCAGATGGTCCTGAGTACTCAGAATAAAGCCATCTGTAGAACAATTCCTTCTACGGCCGTTACAATTTGTACTGATTATAAGCCTCCATCAGAATGTGTTTAGAACTCTTATCTATGGATAATCCTGAGCCTCTTCATTACAGCTCTGGGTTTAAGACTATACTTTCAGCTGTAAGAATGGGAAAAACACATTGCATGCATGTTCTGCTTATCACCCACTGAGGCAGGTCCTAATGAGCACTACGCCACCTTCACGGGAAACTCACAGACGAGAGGACGATTCAGACCCACTTGTGAAAGCTAATCTAAAGATACAAGATGCTACCTGGGAATAACCCTGGTCTCGAATTAAATGTGAAGGAATAAATGTTAGAAGTAAACAGTGGGTTTTATTTGGCAAACGATTAGACGCTTCTGTCTAGGACAAAACGCCTGCTTGACCACGGATGGCCTATGGATTGGGAGCAGCACCACAAGCTCACCCATGTGTAATATTTACATGGGTGCTGCCTGTAACCATAAAAACTCTGCATTGTTTATTTGATCCAGGACATTAGGATGTGTAGTATCTAAAATAAGAGGATATTCCCTAGGTGATGAAATCCTTTTCTGAATCAATTTTGGCCCCAGTAGGTTGATACATTATTTCCTCATCGTGCTCAAAGCATTAAGGTACTCATAAAATGAGTTAATGACCCATTTAAAAATGCCCTTTATGGAAAAAAAGCACTTTTCTCTTCCAGGAAGCTGACATTACATTATCTTTATCATTACAATGTGATAGCATCTGAGAACTATTTACACGAAGGCACCGGCTAGGCCAGAAGTTACACGATGACCAACAATGTATTTGATACTGGGAGTAAAATAAAATATGAAAGTTACTTAATGTAACCTATCAAAACACTCTCTAATGGAACAGTTGAGATGTCATGCTGACTTGACAGAACCATACCATGTAGGGAGACTTCTGGGTCATAGACGATTGCGTCTCAAAATGTCAAGAGGAATACTAAGCCAGTTGGAAATGTCTGTTGTAATAACCAAAGCTTTCGGTCCAATATTTGCAACAGAGGGCTTCCCACAAAGATTTTTCATATATTTAAGGAATTCTGGACAAGAGTCTTTTCTTAACTGTCTCCCTTACACCCCTCATATTCCAGTGAGTTATCAGGATGAAAGGGACGATCGAGGCATCTTGTTTCTGTAAGTCATCTATGTTTCTGTAAAAAGATAGCAACCAAAAAGGACGTTCTGGTTTCCATTGATCAGCACTTCATAGGCAGTGTAACTCAACCATTTCATTCTGGACTGAAGCAATGTCTTATATGACAAATATTTCATACGGAAAATATTCCAGGTTTAGCTTCTTCTCTTCCTATACTTTTCTACTTTTAATTAGTAGTGTTTGCCTTTTCCTTGTAAAGGACTAGACCTTCCCTAAAACTCAGCCCAGGATCCCCAAGGCACATAAAGCTCAAAGTACTGGTTGGCTTTTGTGATCATTTCTTTGTCAATAAAATTAGGGGACAGGACAAGGACAGAAAACCTTGTCTAGGACTTCCTATGGTTGGCATTTATTGAACAAGAAGAGCGATAAAGGTTGGCATTCTAAATCCTCGCTCTGCCAACTCATCACAGACGAAACAGTAGTGATGGGCACTGACCACAATGGTTGTTCTTCAAGGTCACTGTATTTTAATAAACATTAGAATAGAGCATAATACCTTCTTCCCAGAAAAAACATCATGTAAGTAACCATGGAAGGATCTCTCGAATGTCAGAGATCACTGAATCAGTAATTTTGGGCATAGGCCTAGAGACTATCACACTGAGTGAAGTGAGTCAGACAGAGAAGGAGAAATATCGCATGACATCCCTCATACGTGGAGTCTGAAAAGAAATGATAGAAATGGGCTTACTTGCAAAACACAGAGAGACTCACCAACTTGGAGAATGAACTTATGGTTGCTGAGGGGAAGGATGGGGAAAATGGATAGACAGGGAGTTTGGGATGGACATGTGCTAACTGCTATATTTAAAATGGATAATCAACAAGGACCTACTGTATAGCACAGGGAACTCTGCTCAAAGTTATGTGGCAGCCCAAACAGAAGGAGATTTGGGGGGAGAATGGATACATGTATATGTGTGGTTAAGTCCCTTAGCTGTTCACCTGAAATTATCACAACATTGTTAATCAGCTGTAATCCAATACAAAACAAAAAGTTTTTTTAAATTAAGCTAAACATAATAATAATAATTCTGTGCATTTGCATCTGTGGGGGGTGGGTGGCAGATGGGAAATGAGAGGGGGGTGTTTTAATTTTGCTAAAAACCCCTCATAACTGCTGAGGAACTACTACTAATTGTCCTAAGGTACAAAATTCTGGAAAAAAAAAATATTTAAAACTAGAGGAAGTGGGAGGGGGGTCTAAAAGGGAATGTTATTTTTTTTTATCCTTTTGTCTCTCATGAGAAGAAGGCCATGGTAGGACAAAGAGTCTTGTTTTGCGAGATTTCCTTTCTTGTCTGTATGATGTCTTGATCCACCCAGATATTTCCAAAGAGATGCATAAATAATATATTCCATTAAGTCATTATCTTTGTTACAAGAAGTTAATCTTTAAAGATCTGTTTTTAAAGGATCAATACCAAAGAGGATATTCACAGAGTGCTGGATTTACATGTGTCAGATACTTTAATTTTCCAAGGCTTTTTGTGCAGGGTTGGTTCCTGTCTGGTAGCCAGTCATTAAGTTACTTGACAACCTCAAAGCGAGGATGTACCTAAACCTGCCAGACCCCCTTAACTGACGGTCAAATTTCACAGCGCCAAGGCCAATCTGGTTCCACTTTATTTATGTAGAGCAGTGACACCTAGTGGCAGGGAAGGGAAATCACATCCGAATTCTCTGGTGGTACCTCCCCATCCCTCAAGGGATTCTTCATTTCTTGTTGGTATTAGTGGCAGTAAAGTGACCCCAAAAGGGCTTAGGTATTTTACTGGTTGAGCACTGATCTGATTTTGAAAGTATCCAGTGACTTATGATTCAGGGTCAGCTCAGTTGGCTGGATCTATTCCAGCTTCTCTGGGAAAATGCAAATCCAGTATAGTGCTCAGAAATGGGAGGCTCCATAAAAAGACACAGAAGGTACTGGTGTTCTAAAGAAGGACCATTAGCAAACAGGGCATCACAGCTCTTCAACAGCCAACCGAGAGTACTGGATGATTATCCAGAGATTCTGGAGTGAACAGCACACTGAGGACATTTTACCAGTACACAGAGAGATGGAGGCACGCCCTGCAATATGATTCACCATCACGGACTCATTGGTTTTCTGCCATTAGACTGTGAGTTCCCTGAGAGCTGAAACTATCATCTTCTCCTTTTGTTAAAACCAGCTACATGTGTCTGACAAATAGCAGGTAACAGTAAATGTTGAATGAACGAGAAGAGCGATAAAGAGAATGAATCAGTCAGGGAAGTACTTCTGGGAAGACTGCATAAGATAAGAAGCCTGCAGTATATGTCCACTAAAGCTGAGACAGCTTTTAGCAAACTTGATGCAGTTAAGTCATAGTACTAGCAGTTGATATGCACGGAACACTTATCATACACTATTCAAATGTATTCTCCTCTTGGCATTCCCATTTAGCAGCTGGGAATCCAAAGCACCCTTCATTCCATCTAGGGAACTGCGGTGTTGGGATTCCAACCGGGCAACTGGCTCCACCAACCATGCTCTTCCCCATGACACTATACTGCCTCTCTTCAACAAAAGTGAGTCTTGAAGTTCTCAAAGAAGCGTTTCACTTAAAACAGGACTTCTTAAAGTGTGAGATCCATTATTGCACTGAAAATATGATATACATAGATTATTTCTGCAATGAATCTGTTATATTGAAGGAATCAACCCTTACATACACCACGCAATGAATGGGCTATCCTGCTTATGTGTGCTCAGTTACTCAATCCTGTCCGACTCTTTGCAACCCCATGGACTGTAGCCTGCCAGGCTCCTCTGTCCATGGAATTCTCCAGGTAAGAATACTGGAGTGGGTTGACATTTCCTGCTCCAGGATCTTCCTGACCCAAGGATGCAAACCTGTGCCTCCTGCATTGGCAAGTGGATGCTTTATCACTGTGCCACCTGGGAAGCCTGGAAATCCTCCTTGGAACATACACACACTCCCTTCAGATGGAGCCCTCCCCTACCCAAAGGCATTTGTTTTTTTTTTTTAATAACTTAGGCATATTTTACAAAAGATAAGCTCTTCCCTTCCTTTGCTCTCCCCTGCTGCAGACATTTTCAAGAACAAAGTTACATCATTTCCTGGAAAATGTCTAGAAACTGAACCTCATAGATTTCTTCCTTATTGAAAAACTCCTTCTCCTGAGGCCACACGGAACCCCAGCTTGTCTACTTAATGCATTGTTCATTCAGAGTGAAAGGAAAGCAGGATATGGGTATATTTCATATTTGGAGTTCATATGTCTCATTTGAACATGAATGAACCGTATGGCATCCAATGAGTTCTCTGATTTGCTAACATTCTGCAGTGGAAAGATCTTAGTTGGCCTCAGTTCCCCAAATAAGTTCAGCTGTTTAAGAAGGAAATATAATATCTCCCAAGAATCATCCATGAACTGAAGATTAGAAAATCCATCAAGATTGGCATCAACCCATACTGAGCGGAGAAGATGTGAGGTCCCCAAGAGGGGCCATGAGCACATAACCACATAGCTACTCCACTCTAAATCCTTTTTCTCATTATTATCGTACCCAGTGTTATTGAAAAATAGCTCTGAGATACATTTGGGGGTGCACTTAGAGACCAAATCAATAGTCTCAAAGTCACCTTAACTATAAATTGCACAGCCTTTCTTTCATCTGAATTCTCACTACCTTGGGTTTTCTGTTCCTCGAACCCTTTATTCAAGAATTATGCAAGGTTATATTCTAGGTCTATTATAATTTAGCGTTTATAGTCCACGGTGCCTTTGGGACTAGATTACCTCCCTGCGTGATGCTGGTTTTCATTTGTATGCTGACAAATACACCATTTCAACTGTCACTTAAGCAACCAGTTCAAGCTCTACTGTTATTTTAGCTCCATATTGTCAACCAGGTGGATTTATAAATGTGTTACCTGAAGGAAACGTTCCCCCAAATAGCAGAAGTGGAGACTTTATTTATTTATAATTATTTGTTAGATTTGTAAAAATGTTCCTGTTGCCGGAAAGCCTCTGGCTAAATACAAATTAAAACACTTTTGAATGTAGCAAAAAACAGCAGTGGCATCATTTTAATTACCCATTGGGGGATGGCAGGCAACAAAGATGTATTTATTTATTTCTTCCCTTGTTTAATGTGACTGCCTGCTTAGGGATATGAACTTCCTGTCTGCGTGTCTGCCACCCTGATTGCATTGCCAGCATCCATTTACCTCTTCCTAATAGCTTCCTGTGTTTTTGTTTGCTTGTTTGTTTTGGTGGGGGCCAGTGGTAGCAGGGAGGAACAGATTATTCTCTCTTATTTTGTAGGTTTGGGAGGAAGGGAATTCAGGATGACTCCCTCCCAGAAGAGGAGACTCACTCTTCCTTCCTCCTGGCCTGAACACAGTTGTGGTTTTTGCTGCCCAGCCCGCCAGAATATTCTTCCATACATTTCCATTTCTTCAAGTCTTCTTTTTCATTTCTCTTGATGTTTTCCCACTAAGTTCTCTTCTGTTTACATGAGCCAGCATCAATTTTTATTACTTGCAATCAAGAAACCCGACTTACACAGGAGGTTAAAACAAAAAGAAAAACAGCATGGACCACCCTTTAGTGTAATAGACAGTGTATAGATTTATTTCAAACCCTATCAGTCTTGGGCTGGTTGGGAAACCACATTGCTTAAAGATCATTGACACAAGGTTTTACCTTCATAAAGATCGGATTTTGACTTCTGGTTCTGCACATGCTGGACTTGAACAAGTTCCTTTAAACCTCTCCAAACCTCAGTTTCTTCATCCATCAAATGGGGTCACTCTAATGGCTACATGAGATAATGTGCATAAAGCACTTCTCTTCTGAGATGGCAATAAATAATGCTCAATAAGTATTGGCTCATTTGATTTTTTTCATCATCTGTCAACTGAGGAATAATAACATCCACACTCACTTGCAGAGTTATTTTCAGGATGAAATGTGTGAGACAATACTTTGAAATATATAGAGTCTACAAATATGAATCCAGAAAAAAATAGACAAGCTGCCCTCTGGTTCGTGCACAGAATTGAACTGACTCATATAGCAAGGCAAAGCTGGCCCAGCGATTCCTCCAGTAAGAAATGTTTAGCAAGTAGCTGGAAGTTTTCATGTTCCAACAAAGGTGGGTAAAGGGGAATTTGCCCTGGGGACAAAGAGATATATTTTAGGAAAACTCTTTTTTTCTCCCATTGAGTCTTTCTATCCATAAACATGGACTATTGTTACATTGATTTCGTTCTTTTTAAATTTTCATTCATGAGAGTTTTGTAGTTTTCCTCTCATAGGTTTTGCACTTATTTTGTTACATTTACACCTAAGTATTTCTTATTCTGGATGTTATGGAAATGGTACTGTGGTATTTTTTAATTTATTCTTTAATTGGAGTATAACTGCTTTACAATGTTGCATTAGTTTCTGCTGTATAACAACATGAATCAGCTCTGTGTGTCCATATATCCCCTCCCTCTAGAGCCTCCCTCCCACCCCCACTCCCATCCCACCCCTCTAGGTCGTCACAGAGCACCAAGGTGAGCTCCTGTGCTATACAGCAGCTTTCCACTAACTATCCGTTTCACACATGGTAATGTACATACATCAGTGCGACTTTCTCAATTCATCACCCTCCTCCATTCTCCTCCTGTGTCCACAAGTCCACACTCTACATCTGCGTCTCTATTCTTGCCTTGCAAATAGATTCATCAGCACCATTTTTCTAGATTCCAGATATACAGAAAGCTTCTCTTTTTAAAATTAGTTGATGATGGTACATTTTAGACATTCAAACATAAATAATAATTTAACGAAAACCAACATGCCTATCAGTCAGCTTAAGAAATAAAACCTTACTAATAGTGATTAAATTGTTCATGTAGCTTTTCCAATCACATTCCTTACCCCATCCCCTAATTTTTCTACATATGCATTCATCCCTGAGGGCTTCCCCAGAGGCTCAGTGGTAAAAAAAATCCGCCTGTCAAGCACGAGATGCAGGTTCGAATTCTGGGTTAGGAAGATCCCCTGGAGTAGGAAATGGCAACCCACTCCAGTGTTCTTGATTGGGAAATCTTACAGAGAGAAGAGCCTGGTGGGCTACAGTCCATGGGGTCGCAAAAGAATCAGACATGACTCAGACACTAAACAAAAATCCCTAAACTATATGTAACTATACACACATATAATTATTTTTGCAAATTTTAAAATTATAAGTAGTGGTGATATACTATCTGGATTCTTAGGAAACTTGCTTTTTTTTCCCTCTCGCAACATTTTTTTTGTTTCAAATTTTATTGCATTTGATTTCCAATGTTGTTAATCTCTGCAGTGATTCAGTTATACACATTTATATTCTTTTTCATACTCTTTTCCATTATGGTTTATCACAGGATATCGAATATAATTCCCTGTGCTATCCAGTAGGACCTTGCTGTTTATCCATTCTATACATACAATAGTTTGCATCTGCTAATCCCAGACTCCCAAGCCTTCCCACTCCCACACTCCCCACCCTTGGCAACTACAAGCCTGTTCTCCTCAGCATTGTTTTTGAGATTCAATCTTTGCTGGGTCTGGTTTTTCTCAGTCCTGAATTGTATGATTTCATAGGAATATATCATAATGATGGTGATGCTCATTTAGATCATTTCCAGTTCCAACATCCTCTCATCCATCTCCTTTGTGCTTCAATTCCAAAGTCTCTCTAGTCTAGTAGTTCTCAAATTTGAGTCCACCAGCATCATCTGGACGGCTTCTTAAAAAAAAGGCTTCTGGGCCCCTCCCCCAGATTCAATAAATCTGAGATGAAACTCGAGAATTAAAACAGTACACAAGCCCCTGTGTCCCTGTCCTTTGAAGGAAAGGGCTTTCGGTTTAGTCTCCAGATCTCCCTTACGTTTCAAAAGGCTGACTCAAGAGTTAAAGATTCAGTTCAGTTCAGTTCAGTCACTCAGTTGTGTCAGATTCTTTGCGACCCCATGAATCGCAGCACGCCAGGCCTCCTTGTCCATCACCATCTCCCGGAGTTCACCCAAACTCACGTCCATCGAGTCAGTGATGCCATCCAGCCATCTCATCCTCTGTCGTCCCCTTCTCCTCCTGCCCCCTAGTCCCTCCCAGCATCAGGGTCTTTTCCAATGAGTCAACTCTTTGCATGAGGTGGCCAAAGTACTGGAGTTTTAAAGATTAGGAATGTGAAAATGTAGAAACAAAGAATAGCTGTTGGCCTGGAAAACTAGTAATACATTAGACTATAAATCTCACACATGGCAGAATCACAGAACTCACTGGTCCCTGAAAGATGTAGATAAAGACCAGAGACACATTCCCAAGTTGTTTTTATAGGAAGCAGACCCCCTCCAGATGAAAACTGCTGACTGCAAGAACATAGACCTCAGACTGGTCGGAACCATAAAATTGATGATGATTGAAACTTTGACCTTGATCCAACGATCAGAGAACTGTGCCTGAACTGATCACTCAGCCTGCAGCCACCACTCCCACCACCAACATCCTTCTTTAAAATGTCATCCCCAAAAGCCAATGGGGAATGTGAGTCTTTTGAGCATGAGCTGCCCCTTCTCCTTGCTTGGCGCCGAGCAATAAATGCTCCACGCCCCTTCACCACAACCCAGTGTTAGTAGACTGGCTTTAACACACACGAGCAAGACAACCCAAGTTTGGTGAAAGTGAAAGTCACTCAGCCATGTCCGACTCTGCAACCCCATGGACTATACAGTCCGTGAAATTCTCCAGGCCAGAATACTGGAGTGGGTAGCCGTTCCCTTCTCCAGAGGAGCTTCCCAACCCAGGGATCGAACCCAGGTCTCCTGCATTGCAAGCGGATTCTTTACCCAGCTGAGCCACAAGGGAAGCCTGAAAAGTGCACTTTTAACAAGTTCCCTGGGGAGACAGACATTGCTGGTCCAGGGACCACACTTTGAGAACCATTCCTCTGGGTTATATTTAACAGGGGAAGTGGTGGGTCACAGAATACAAACACCTTCAGCATTCCCATTCTCCAAATTCTCATGGACCCTGGAAAAATACCTTTGTCATTTTTTTTTCAAAGTTGCCAATTAGGATCTCCCACCAGGCAGAAAGCGTCTCATACTGTATTAGTTTCATCAGACCTAGCACACAGCACATTCCAAAAAGTTGGTTACGAATGGATGAGTACTTGGAAAGCCTCCAAGTTCACCCAGAGCGTCTTTACCCTGGAGGTAGAGAAAACCCCAGTGTGTGAGGCTAGAATATCTTTCGTGACAGGGACATGCTTGGTGACTCTATTAATTTCCTTGGATTCCAAATTCTGCATTTACATCCAATAATCCTCTGTATATAACCCAAATGACACTCATGCTGGCCAAGTCTCAGCTGTTCTTCAGGGTTTATATTACGTGAGTCCTCATGCAGGTGGGGGTGAGGGGGGTCTGTCCTCAGGGGAGAGGTAGAAACCCTCATGTCCTGAGTTTCCACTACGTGTCAGGCACTTGATCTTGTTTAATTTCCATAGAAGTCTATGTTGCAGGCATCATTATCTCCAACACGTATAGTCACAGTGGTAATAACAACAGCATCAGGTAAAGTTATGGAGTGTATCCTGTGTATAAAGCACTCTTCGAAGCTCCTTGTATGGATCAACTCATTTAATCCTCACCACAGTCCACAATATGATGAGCAATGGTTTAGAGCAATTAAATAGTTTGATCCCAGGTGCATCAATGAAATCCTAATCTGTTTGACTCCAAGATTACCGTTCCTTCCTTTTTTACCATCAGCATCAGCCAGTTCACTTGTTCTCACATAAATGGAATCCCAAGTTTGGGAAGATGCAATCTCAGTTTTATTTCTTTCTATCAATTCAGTTGAAATTAGTCCCAAAGATCCCAAGCCATTAAGGGGAAACACACAAAGAGTTATTTGAACAACCTTTCCCCCCGCCCCACCAAAGAAAACTAGCTAGTTTCAGTGGACCAAAATTCCAACTGGATAGCTATTAAGGATGACAGAAAATAAACATGAAATTTAATTTGAAAATATATTTACCAGTACCCCTCTGTCAATCAGATGTCCACCTTGCATTTTCAAGGGTCTAGCAGCTGTGAACTTCAACTGAAGAAAGGCTCTCTGCTACCAGTCAAAATTACTGTATCACAGACCATTCACAGGCAGAAGCTGCTGCCTTTCCTGTTTCTTATTTTTTTGTTTTGGAAAATACTGAGAGAGTCTTTGCTACAGATTATGCTATCACACAAGATGGATGATCATCAAAATACAGTCAGCAAAATTTTAAAAATATGGATAAAGAAAAGATATTAATATCCTTTCTAAGGTAATCAGTACTTTTTGTTTGACAAAGAAATTGCCCACTGTTTATGGTTTATGCAAATAATATATGTTAATGTCAAAGCTGCAGAGTATATAGCTTTGCATATAAGTGTTTGTGGAAAACACATGCCAATACATTTTAAACCTTTCCTCATATAAATACAGCGATTTCATAAATATACAGTACCTTGTTTTTAAAAACATTTATTATAATTTTATGCAATGCAAATCACATTAGAATAAATTATTTTTTGCTAAAATGGCAAAGTCAGCAAAATTGCAGGGAAAATATAAAGTCCCCGCCATTATGTGCTCTTCAATTACCTTAAAATGAGTGCAATACCAAGATGAACAGAAGTGGGGAGAGAGACAAACAACCCAGTCAAAAACTGGGCAGAAGACCTTAATGGACGTTTCTCCAAAGAAGCTTCTTTGGAGAAAGATGCTCCACATCACTACTTATTAGAGAAACGCAAGTCAAAACTACAATAAGGTACCACCTCATACCTGACAGAATGGCCATTACTAAAAAACCTACAAATAACAAATGCTGGACAGGGTGTAGAGAAAAGAGAACTCTCCTACACTATTGGTGGGAATGTAAGTTTGTGCAGCCACTAATGGAAAACAGTGTGAATGCCCTTCAGAAAAATAAAAACAGAATTACCATATAACCCGCCAATCCCACACCTGGGTATATACCAAGACAAACCTATAATTGAATACAATATATGCACTCCTATGTTCATAACAGCCAAAACATTCACAATAGTCAAAACATGAAACAACTTAAATAGCCATCTATTAGAAAAGGCAGAGGAACCAGAGATCAAATTGCCAACATCCGCTGGATCATGGAAAAAGCAAGAGAGTTCCAGAAAAGCATCTATTTCTGCTTTATTGACTATGCCAAAGCCTTTGACTGTGTGGATCACAATAAACTGTGGAAAATTCTTCAAGAGATGGGCATACCAGACCACCTGATCTGCCTCTTGAGAAATTTGTACGCAGGTCAGGAAGCAACAGTTAGAACTGGACATGGAACAACAGACTGGTTCCAAATAGGAAAAGGAGTTCGTCAAGGCTGTATATTGTCACCCTGCTTATTTAACTTATATGCAGAGTACATCATGAGAAACGCTGGACTGGAAGAAACACAAGCTGGAATCAAGATTGCCGGGAGAAATATCAATAACCTCAGATATGCAGATGACACCACCCTTATGGCAGGAAGTGAAGAGGAACTAAAAAGCCTCTTGATGAAAGTGAAAGTGGAGAGTGAAAAAGTTGGCTCAAAGCTCAACATTCAGAAAACGAAGATCATGGCATCTGGTCCCATCACTTCATGGGAAATAGATGGGGAAACAATGGAAGCAGTGTCAGACTTTATTTTTCTGGGCTCCAAAATCACTACAGATGGTGACTGCAGCCATGAAATTAAAAGATGCTTACTCCTTGGAAGGAAAGTTATGACCAACCTAGATAGCATATTGAAAAGCAGAGACATTACTTTGCCAACAAAGGTTCGTCTAGTCAAGGCTATGGTTTTTCCTGTGGTCATGTATGGATGTAAGAGTTGGACTGTGAAGAAGGCTGAGCGCCAAAGAATTGATGCTTTTGAACTGTGGTGTTGGAGAAGACTCTTGAGAGTCCCTTGGACTGCAAGGAGATCCAACTAGTCCATTCTGAAGGAGATCAGCCCTGGGTGTTCTTTGGAAGGAATGATGCTAAAGCTGAAACTCCAGTACTCTGGCCACCTCATGTGAAGAGTTGACTCATTGGAAAAGACTCTGATGCTGGGAGGGATTGAGGGCAAGAGGAGAAGGGGACACCAGAGGATGAGATGGCTGGATGGCATCACTGACTCGATGGACATGAGTCTCAGTGAACTCCAGGAGTTGGTGATGGACAGGGAGGCCTGGCGTGCTGCGATTCATGGGGTCCCAAAGAGTCGGACACGACTGAGCGACTGATCTGATCTGATCTGATCTGATAGATAAATCTATAAAGAAGATGTGGCACGTGTAGTCAATGGAACACTACTCAGCCATTACAAAGAACGAAATAAGGCCATGTGCAACAACATAGATGCAACTAGACATTATCAAATGAAGGAAGTCAGAAAGGGAAAGATAAATACCGTATAATATCCTTTATATGTGCACTCTAAAATAAGGTATAAAAGAACCTACCTATAAAACAGAAACAGACTCACAGAGAGAACAGACTTGTGCTTGCCAAAGGTGTGGGGAGAGGGAGGGATGGGAGTCTGGGGTTGTTAGCTACAAACTATTAATTATAGAATGGGTAGACAACAAGGCCCTACTGTATAGCACAGGGAACTATATCCGATCTGGGATAGACCATATTGGAAAAGAACATGTGTGTGTGTGTGTGTGTGTATGTGTCACTGTGCTGTACAGCAGAGACTGGCACAACCTCCCATACCCTCCCAAACAGCATTCACTTTGATGCTCTCAGCCAGCAGGCCTCTCAGTCAACCTAGGGATTCTCTGTGTTCATGGCATTAGTCTCACCTTTGCTGCTTGATGTATTTGCAAACCAACATGGTTTATTATGGGCTTCCCAGGTAGTGCTACTGGTAAAGAACCTGCCTGCCAATGGAGGTTAGATGTAAGAGATGTGGATTCGATCCCTGGGTCGGGAAGATCTTCTGGAGGAGGGCATGGCAACCCACTCCAGTATTCTTTCCTGGAGAGTCCCTTGGACAAAGGAGGCTGGCAGGCTACAGTCTATATGGTTGCACAGAGTCAGACACAACTGAAGTGACTTAGCATGCATTCATGTGCTTTATTATGGATTGATGATGAAGATTTTCAGCCAAGATAATTCCTGAAGATGTGAGAATCAACCCTAATTATTACAGATGGAGCAAGAACAGGCCCTGATAGAGATCATTCTAACAGGGCTCCAAAGAAAGACCTAAGAGAAAAAGATGTATGTAACTGCAGAGAGTCACTAAGATGAATCCTAACCATTTCTTCATTCATGGATCCACGCATGTATTCATTCAGCAGGTAATTAACTGTGCCCCTAATATGCCAGATATGATTCTATCCTTGGAGATGTTGCAATGTACATGTCAGAAAAGGCCCATGCCCTTGTGGAATTTACAGTCTAGATGCTTAGATAAGTGAGCAAATGAGGACATGTGATTATTTCAAAGAGTGATGAGTAAATGTCCCTATCATGGAAGACACTTGATGGGGTGATGTGGGGACACTTGTCTGAGGAGGTGACATTTGAAAGAAAATCAAAATGAAGAAATGCAGCCAAACATAGGATGATCAGAGGAAGGTACTCAAGGTCTAGCCAGAGCCAAGGCCAGAAGAAGGATGAGAAAAGTCAGGGTGGCTGGCACAGAGAGGGGACAAGAGAGAGAGAGAGGCAGAACATAGACTGGAGAAATACCGGGGCCATGTCTGGTGGCATCCTGGAGGCCATACTACAGACTTCAGAGTTAATCCTAAGTGCACAGGAAGCTACTGAGCGCTTACCCTGGGCACTGACACTTTCTGAAATGTGACTGTGTGAAGAATGACACAAAAAGCAGAAGTGGGGAGCCTGGATAGAAGCCCATTGCCGTCTGCAGGATGAGAGATGGAGGTGGGCTGGACCAGTGAATCAGCAGTGGGCTGTAGACATGTGGTCCAATGCAGGATATATTTGAGAGATAAAAAGACAGAACTTGCTGATGGATTGAAGGTAGAAGGTGCAACAGAAGAAGGAATCAAGACTGACTCAATGAGTTTTTTATATCAGCAGGTCAGAAGACAGGGGGTGGGCATTTACTGAGAAAGGATTAAAAATAAAAATGAAAAAAGAAAAGAAACCAAAAAAAAAAAAAAAAGAAGAAGAAGAAATAACACAGAAAGACACAAGCATGAGGGAAAGCGAGACATCCATCTGTCTCCCCCATCACCCGTCCACAAATGCCCCATGACTGCCCTCATCTGACACTCCTTGGTCTTTATTCAGAACTCAGGCCAAAAGAGAGGGATGCTATTTATTCACTGCCCACCCACCCTGCCCTGAAGACCCCCACAGGCACCCTCAAGTGCATGAAAAACTCCCATCAACTTTACACTTTCAATCCTATGATCCGCCTTCAAGAAGAGAAAACCAGTGTTCAGGGAGGTTAATTACTTATCCAAGTTCACAAAACTAACCAGTGACACAGCTTCTCTGAATCCGCAGCTTCTGAAGACAATAGTTGGTTGAAAAGCCAGCTCTACCGATGGCAAGTTCTGAGGGTTGCAATGAGTTTCCTCATCCGTTAAATGGAGGTTAACAACTTCACAGCAAAGTACTGTGAAGATGAAATGAGATGAAAGTCACCAGTCAACCTGGCACGTCGTAGGGCAGATTTGCTCTTGAAAGTGGTGCTTGCAGATTAATTTTAAAACTTTAAAGTTACCCGATACAGGGGAGAAATCAAAATAGACTACATGCATCTTCAGAGAGCTTTGTTCTAAAAACTTTAGTTGTTTAAATCTGATTCCTTCAGTAAAAGAGTTCAACCCAGATAGAAACAAAAAGTATGCTTTTTGATGAAGAGCATATTTTATGTTTTGTTTTTTTTTTTACAATGACAATTAATAGTAAGTTTCAAAGAAAAATCTTCAAAGGATTTGCAGAACTGCAGTTGATTTCCTAACTGTCAGTTCATGTTTTAGATGCCCAGACTCCACTTGAATGATGTCTGTGTCTGTCTTAGACACTCATGGCAGGGGCGGGGGTGGAAATGGGGCCTGGATGACCATCACTCCCTGATTATTGCTTGAATAGAGGAGACACAAGCTCTGAGACAGTTGTGAGGCTGACCCCACACTTACATGATCAGAAGAAAGCCAGTCTGTGGGGCCGTGTGGCTCTATGTGTGGCTTCAAGAAAGAGACTGAGAGAGCAGCTACCTTGGATCTCAGTGGCTTTCTAACTCTTGGTTCTGGTCCCTCATTCCTGCTGAGTTTCCAATTTCGGATTCTAGCCTCCCAAGAGGTCTAGCTCTATTTCTTATTAAGTTCCACGTTACATCTTTGAATCCTTATAATAAATCTCCCTTTCATTTTTCCTTAGCCTGATATGAATGATCTCCTGTTACCTGCAAATAAAGGCATCACAAGAGATGCAGCTTTCACTAAGGTGGGAGCTAAAATCGTGGATCATCATTGTCTTGAAAGGTGCATAGTGTGGAAGGCTTGAAAAGGGCAAGCGTGTCTATGCTTTATAAACAGACAAATGGCTGAGAGAAATTATATACCACGGAAGGTACTGAAATCACTAACACAATCACCCCACTCTACAATGGCTTACCATCCCTCCAACTTGCCTATTCAACTGCTTCCTTCATGACCCCCTTTGGCTTTATCAAGACATTTTGTCTCTGGTTCTTGTACTATCTTCCCTTTCTTTTTGTGCCACCCCCTCATACTTTCATCTCTCTCTCTAGTTCCACAGTCCTGGGTCTTATTTCTGCAATTTTCTTGATAATATCCTTACTACCCTGGCCCTTCTCATTTCCCTACATTCACCAAGACAAAAATCCCAGCCCCAAATGAACCATAGTCTCCCCTTTTCCATATATCATAGTCTGAACAGTGTTCCTCCCAAAATTCATGTTGAAATCTTAAACCCCAGCACTTCAGAATGTGACTGTATTTGGAGAAGCGTCTTTAGAGAGATAGGTAAACTGAGATTCTGGAGGTAGGTCCGATCCAATATGACTGGTGTCCTTAAAAGAAGAGGAGCTAGGACGCAGACACACAGGAAAGAAAGACTATATTAAAAGAGAGAAAAGATATCTATCTATAAGCCAAGGAGCGAGACCCTCATATAAAACCACCTTGCCAACACCTTGGCCTTGGACTTCTAGTCTTCAGGACTATTAGAACTAAATGTCTGTTATTTCAGCCACCTCACCTAAGGTACTTTGTTATGACAGCCATAGCAAAATGATACACAATCCAAGTCCCTGAGCATCTGAGAGGTGCTGGAGAAACCTACACAACTGGGCAGAATGCATTCACTATCAACCTATGATCACCGCCAACCCTCACTGGACCCTCGGCCTAGGAATTCTGCTACAGTTCTGAGTAACTTGCATTTCCACTCTCCTTAACGTATATTTCTACTTTTTTTCAGATCTCCAAATATCCCCCACTACACTTTCCATCCCTCTTCATGACGACATTCATTCCTATTGCACACTCCAACCAGAGTCAGGAGCAAATGCATTCAACTTCCTACCTGTGTGACTACAATCTCACCTACACCCTGCTTCACTCATGCTCTGGTTCCCATGGCACACCCTACCCCTGCCTTCTTAGAATCTTCTCTGCTTTCAATCATTCTACCTCAACCAGCTTCTTTCCATCAGTATTAATAAAAAGTGCTCAAGTCTCTTCCAGATTATATCAGTCTCCTCGACTATAAAGTGAACATAATTACAGCTCCCTTAAATAGCTCTTATGAGTGCTATGTGAAAATATCCAGCATATGCCTGGAACACCATAGAAACATATGATCCTGCTTACATTTCCATCAGAATGGCAACGTCTCTGTCTCTCTCTCTCTATCAAACACATACTGTCTGTCTCTCTCTCTATATATATAATATATATAAAGAAATTTATATCATATATTTACATACACACACACACACTCATATTTGGGGCTTCCCAGGTGGAGTTAGTGGTAAAGAACCCACCTACCAATGCAAGAGACATAAGAGATGCAGGTTTGATCCCTGGGTCAGGAAGATCCCCTGGAGAAGGCATGGCAATCACTCCAGTATTCTTGCCTGGAGAATCCCATGGACAGAGAAGCCTGGTGGGCTATAGTCCATAAGGTCGCAAAGAGTCAGACATGACTGAAGAGACTTAGTATGCACACATGCATGCATATATATATATACATATATATATATATGTATATATATATGTATATATATATACACACATATTATATTATATATGAAACCTGTAGTCATAGATTTTGCATATAAGGCAGAAGAAATCCCAGTAGGTATTTAAAGTTTAAAAATAATTATTGTTGGCTCTAAACTCTGACACTCTGATGTAGACTGTGCTTGATGAGACCCCTAGGGAATAAAACACATTTTGTGTTACATGAAGAGGGCAGAACGAGCTGTTTAGCATAAAGCCAGTGATGTTGCTGGGACTGCTTCTAGTGATGTACATGCAGAAGCTGACACTATAAAGAGAATGCTTCCTCAGTTAAAGTAAAGCACAGGTCCTTTTCCGGACAACAGAGAGGGAATAAGAGGACAAAGGATGTGGGGAGCGCCTCCCTGGACAGTCAGGCTGGGGAGGATACACTCTGGAGTGTAAGTATGAGCAAAAATCTCCATTAGAGTTGCTGCTCTGGGATGGAACCACCAGTCCCACAGCCTGGATATCATCACCATGGAAACAACATTTGAACCCCCCTGGGTATCACCATCAAGAGAACCAAAATCACCAGCATATACAATTGTCATTGTGGATGCTCTAATCCTTGTCATCAGACAAGAAGGACCATATGCCCTTTGTCATCCATCATTACTGCTCTGACCTGGGTCCCTTCACTCTGAGTCCAGTGTGCCCTGATACCCGAGGAGGAGGAAAAACCATTGGTGCTTGCTGAGCAGCTCCTGGAGAAGCTGTGTGGCCAGCTGTGTGTTCAAGAATTTGGTGGGCACAAGTTCTGCAGATGTCCTTTGAAGTCACAGCTGTGTCTCAGGACAACACCAGGCTGATGGTGGTGATGCAGTTATTCAGCAGATCAACAGGCTCCTCATCCATGATGGGCGTGTCTGCAGAGCTGCAGAAGGTGGGGCTGTGTCAGGGTCCCCATCACTGTCAAGTTGGCAGTGTCGCACATCTGACTGTGGATAGGACATGGGAAGACTGGATTCGCTCACAAAGTATGCAGGCCAGGCCTGGGCTCTCCTTGGAAGGGTCCTGAGTCTGTCTGAGCTAGGCCACCTCATCAACAGGCTTCTCTGCTATTGTCTGCCATGCAGGGATGTGTGGCTTATCCAGGGCCCTCCCAGCCCCACCCAAACTTAGTGAGTTTCACTCTCCACTCAGCCCTGTTTCTCCCAGGGCTGCCAAGACACCACCAGGCCACTCACACTCTGTTACCAGGAACAATGCCACTTCATGCCACCCTTGTTCCTTCCCAAAGGGACTGCAAGGTCTTCTATTCAAGGCTTCTATTGTTTTCTAGACTGTGTATAAATCCGATTATTTTCTAATTTAAACAAAAACTGAGCAGGCAGGCTTCCCTGGTGGCTCAGTGGTAAAGGATCCACCCACCCACACAGGAGACATGGGTTCAATCTTTGGTCCACATGTCATGGAACAACTAAGCCGCCCGTGTGCCACAACTGTTGAGCCTGTGTGCCAGAGCCCGGGAACCGCAACTACTGAGCTCACATGCCAAAGCTACTGAAGCCCAAGGGCTTCGCAATGAAAGAGACACTGCAATGAGAAGCCCATGTATGCAACTGGAAAGAAGCCTGTGCAGTATCGAAGATCCAGTACAGCCAAAAACAAGTAAATAAATAAAGTTATTTTTTTAAAACTGAAAAAGCAAAAATACATAAAGAAATAAATAGTAGCCTTAAAGGAGATTTCCTGAAAGTCTTACTAATCCAATATATAATAAATCATCTCAAATGGTTAAAGGAAAATTTAGATCGGGAAGAGTTGTGTAATGAGATTCACACCTCACTCCTGTGTTTCCTTTTACCTGTGGCCCTTCTTCCTTTTGGACAGGTAACGGTCATTGTCAAGGGGTGGTTAATCAGAGAGAAGCATGGAGTCCTTCTCCTGCTTTTGCCTTTGAAAAGTTTAGGTCTTTGAATTCTGGAAACATAAGCCCTGAGGGAAATCAGGAGGCAGAAAGTACAACGTGTAAGTACATCCTGTGGAGAGAAAGAATTCCCTGGGCTGAAAGAATCAAGGGCACAAATAGGACCACTGGTGAAAATTTCTAGGAATCCTTTTTCGACAAAGCAGGGATAGGACTAAATGTCACAAAGAAACTGGGATCTGAAATGTAAGTCTTCCTGAGAAAGCAGCTTGTTGTTAGGGAAGTGAAAGCAGGAACCTAGGGGAACACCACCAGGCCCACGTCCCCCTCCCCCAGTGGAGGAACAAGTACAGAGTCACAGGCACACTGGTGGGGACTGGAGGGATCGCTCTAGCCCAGTGGTTCATAGCAGGGGATGACTTTGCCCCCGAGTGAACACTTGGCAATGCCTGGAGATAGATTTGGTGTCATAAGTGGGAGGGAGGTGTCACTACTGGTATCTAATAGGTAGAGGCCAGAGATGCTGCTAATGACTCAGCAATGCACAGGTCAGCCCCCAACAAAGAACCATCTGAACTGAGATGTGAGTGGCAGAATTCTTAAGGAGGACAAGCTGCATAACTTGCAGGGCCCAGTGAAAACTAAAATATAGATCCAACCATGTCCATAAATGTTAAAGTAGTGATGGCAGAGCATTAAACCAAACACAGGTCTTCCTATGCATGTGGACCTGAGAAAGTATACAGGCTGCATAACCAACCATAAAGTAGCCCTGCTGCTGAGAAGTTTATACAGACGGCCCTTTCATCATCCAAGGGCCAAGAGACCACGCCCCTCGAAGAAGGTCTGGGAATGGCTGGGCTTCCCAGGGACAGTTCTCTGACCTACAGAAGCTCCAAAGAAAAGAGGGGACCTAGATGTATCATGCACCAGGAATGCAGGGGAGGACAAAAAACAATACAAGTAGATTTAGGAAGCCAGACTATGAAGCTTCAGATTCATCCAATTAGAGAAGAAATATCAAGTATGCAAAGCTCCCCAACTGTGACTGCAGAAGTGAAAGTATGTTTCTAAAAGCAATTACAGAGAAAGAAATCATATTTAAAAGATTGACGGATTTAATCACATAAAAATAAAAATCACCTATAAGCTAGCAAGTAGCCTTCCAAAGGAAATGACAGTCAAGGAAAAACCACTTATAGCTGATCAGGCAGATACAGAGCCAAGAGTAGTACTATGTAAAGAGTTCTTATAAATCAATAAAAGGAAAATGCATTAGAAAAAATAGGCTATCCACCCCTCCCCAAACTGTAAATGTCATACTCAGAAATGTAATAATAGATTTAGTACCACTAAAAAATTTAAAGGTACAAAACTGAATAATAAAACACTGTTTATCTATCATTTTGAAGAAAGAACAAAAATAATTATAACCCTGAGTTTGGTAGAAGAAAAAGAAAGTAGAATACTTTTCACACTCTGCTGCTAAGTTTATATATTGATATTATATATTGATAAGAGTTTTCTGGATGGAAAAAGACAATATGCATCAAAACGCTAAAATGATGGACTCTTCCTTCAGTAATTTCATCCATGTGCCTTAGTCCTGAGGAAATCTTCAGGCAAGTGAATTAAAAAAATCAGTTAAAAAAGAGGTTTCCTGACTTGTCTAAATTCTTTCAGCTCCTAAATAGCAGAACAGGTATTTGAACCCAGACCTGCCTTCTCCAGAGGAAGGTATATCAAAAATAAGCAGGTAAGAGATGACACAGAAGGTCGATAAGCAACTCTTAGCGAGTCAAACTCAGGGCATGGACCATCCCTCTCTCTGCACATGAGGTCAGAATCATCACATGAGATGTGAGGATGGTACACTTCTAGGGATCTAAACATTCAGCAGGAAGAGGAAGATAACTCAAATCCTTCTTACACAGTGGGCATTTCCTCAGGACTCCAGGTCAGCATCAGACTTTGTGATGAATATTGAATCCCTTGACCTGTCTGTTCTACAGCCAGTCTATAGCATGAATGAAAAACATCTCTCCCATTAGTAATAAGCTTCAAGTTATGAATGAGAAATCACATTCTTTCAGAGCACCCCCAGAGCACGTGTCCAGGGGAGCTGAAATGACACCCAGGACTGCAGCTCTGTGAGTGATGACTGAATCCCATGGATGAATGACCGTAGAATCACCAGCATAAAACAGATGGGCCATGCATTTTCACAGGCAGAAGTAACTCTGATGGTGCCATTAGAATTAAGAAGGAATGGACACAAGACTTTCGGGGGAGACTCGTGATCTTTTTTTTTTTTTTTTTAATTTTATTTTTAAACCTGAAACACTGTATTAGTTTTGCCAAACATCAAAACGAATCCGCCACAGGTATACATGTGCTCCCCATCCTGAACCCTCCTCCCTCCTCCCTCCCCACACCATCCCTCTGGGTCGTCCCAGTGCACCAGCCCCAAGCATCCAGTATCGTGCATTGAACCTGGACTGGCAACTCGTTTCATACATGATATTACACATGTTTCAAAGACTCATGATCTTTTAGCACATTTTATTTCTGGAAATATGCCTCTCTACAGAACACACATACATCACCAGAAACTGCCCAGGTTTCAGTGGGACCATGACCCCCTTTGGAAACTCTTGGATGTCATGTAAAAGAGAAGACCCAGACTCCAGTGGGTTGATGGAGGAAAACCTTTTGTGTGAGAACACACTGTTCACATGTGTGCATGTGTGTGTGTGGTGTGTTTTCTGGTTCTTCCCAACTCTGCAGGATTGCAGACTCTGGAAAGTGCAAGTGTTAGTCACTCAGTCGTATCTGACTCTTTGGGAACCATGGACTATAGGCCAGCCAGGCTCCTCTGTCCAAGGCATTCTCCAGGCAAGAATACTGGAGTGGGTTGCCATTCCCATCTCCAGGGGATCTTTTCGACCAAGGGAATGAACCCGGGTCTCCCGCATTTCGGGCAGATTCTTTACTGTCTGAGCCACCAGGAAAGACCTGGAGCCCCCACCAATGGATCAACTTTACCATGTTTCTTAAGCCACATTCTCCTGGGAAGATAATGGTCCTACCAACAGCTGGGGCCTGGGTGACCCTGGGCCGATCTTCTCTGACTTCTCCTCACTGCCTCAGTCCTCCTGCCTCTTATGCAGGCCATGCAGAGTCTGCAGTCCTGTAGGGATCCCATGTCTATACGCTTGTCCAGTTCACACCCTGCATAGTTCTCTGAAGTGACTCATTGATGGAGGTAAGTCTGACTTCCATTCTCTAATCTGTGCCCTCTTCACAGCCCCAATGCCAGCACAGCCTGTCTTCAAGGATCACCACCCCTGAGAACAGCTCTGGATGAGAAAGACAAAGGTAGAATGTGGGAGTGAAAACAGAAAGAAATCAAGACTTAACAATCAGATGCCAAATCGGGAGCTTTTACAGCATCACGTGGTGGCTAAATGCAAACATCCAGCAAGTTCTTTTCTCTCTTGCCTGTATTTTCTAACTTTCTCATTTCTTTATTGAAGATCTTTAGAGCAGCATTGTTTATTATCTACTTCTTGATACAGAACTGACATGTCTCATAGGAAATAAGCATGCTCTCTACTTGGCCAAACTAAATCATATGTAAGCCAAAAAATATGCTTGCAACCTAGATACTTTGGACTGGTAGAACATTTACTCTGCAGGTTCTGTGACATCTTATAAACATGAAGTCATATGTCCCACCCAACACTGATGGATCCATGTTTCCCTGGTGGAGAAATGTTGGCCAGGAAAAGTCAACTGACTTCCCCCAAGATGGTAGTGAGTACCAAGGCAAGGGTCTTTATGACTCCCAAGTTCCAGGCATCAGCTGGGCAATACACATTAATTCCAGCCTTCATCCACCAGTCTCACCAGAAAAAAGTATTAACAGCATCACAAATGCATAATTATAAACCATAATAAGCAAAACTGGAGCTCTATCTCCAGCAGCAGAGGAAAAGCCAAATAAACGATGGTTCATCCATAATAATAAATTATTGTAGGCAATAAAAATGAATATGCATAAATACATTTATGTATTTACAATATGTCCTCCATATGTTGATAAATAAAAAGAAAATAGGGTATAGAACAGATTATAAAATGTGTTCCTATTGTCATTAAAAGAAAAATAAAAGACAAAAATACATAGTCCAGGTTTTTATTTTTATTTATTTGGCTGCTCCAGGTCTTAGTTGCAGCATGCAGGATCTTTGATCTTCATTGAGACATGCAAGATCTTTAGCTGTGGCCTGCGGGACCTATTTCCCCAACCAGGGATGGAACCTGGGCCCCGGCACTGGGAACGCAGAGTCCTAGCCACTGGACCACCGGGGAAGTTCCAGTCCAGGCTTTTAACTGTTATCTGATACTGCCCTCCGTCTGGGTACAGACCATCCTGTTAGCTCATGCCTTAGTACACAGATGAGAAAACCATAGTCCATGGACCATATCCACCCTCCTGCCTGTCACTGCAAATAAAGTTTTATTTATTTATATATTGTCTATGGCTCCTTTCACACTACAACAGCAGAGTTGATCAGTTGTGGCAGATGCTGCATGACAGCAAACCCTAAAATATTTATTATCTGGCACTTCACAGAAAAAAATTGCCAACTCTTGTATTAGTTTATCCAGGAATATGGGGGATATGGATACTCTGAAATTATAGCATCTGAATTCCATCTAAGTGCTGGTCCTCCTGTGAGAATTTTGCAAGCATCCCTCACTTCATTCTCTCAACAACCCTATGTGATAGGTACTGTTATTAACTCACTTTGTGTAATAAGGCAGAACAAATATGATTCCATATTAGATCTGTTTGTTTCATTGTAACCTTTGTATTCTTATTGCTTTTACACGTTAAGAATGTCACATATAGCCTGAAACATACAAGATAGGCCATTCTCAAGGCTCTGGGCTTTAAAGGTATTACATTTATCCATTCAGAAATAAAAAGTTGCAGAATAGAGAATAACATGTTTATTGTTGGAGGTTTGTAGAAACCTTATGACTGGACCTACTTAGACATCTGCAAGAACAAAGGATTCCAATGCCAAGAAGTCTGAAGCAACTAACCATGCCCCTCCTTTTAATACAAAACAAGCCTGAATTATAACTTGGAGAAGAGGTTCCTTACAACTCTACTCAACCATTTTCTCAGTCTGCTGGCTTTCTGAACAAGGTCGTTCTTCCTTGCCCCAACATCTCATGTCTTGATTTATTGGCCTGTCATCCAGCCAACAGTAACTATGACCACAAACTCAGTAACATTTGCAGATGAGGAAACTGGAGTTCGTGGAGGTTAAGTAACCCGACCAAAACTGCACTGCTGGTAAAAGAAGAAGCTGAGATTCAAACACCTTTCACAGGCAAGGATGGGCTGGCTCCAAAATTAGCTTAAGAGAGATTCATCCTCTTGCTTCTCCTCCTTACCTTTTTGTTCCAGCCTCCGGCTTCATAAATAGAGCCACTGTCTAACTTTATCTCTGCCTGAAGTCCTATAAATCTGTCATTATCTCTAACTTTGGATATAAATGATTAATAATATTAATCAGCTTGGACATCAGTGGGAAGGTTATGATACAGTCAGAGCAAACCACAAGTCTGGATGGATGTCAGAGGTACAGAGGGCCATGGTATTGATCACCGCTGGAGCAGTCAGCTATCAATGGAAAGTTCTGGAGGGGGTGAGATGAGGGTCACCATCTGAGCCTTGATTCTGGAGGATTTTAAAAGATAATACAGTGGGAGAAAGGCAGTCCAGAGAGAAGGTATAGGGCATGCTAAGAGCAGAGTTGTAAATGGTTTCATGGAATGCTTCCCAACATTAAAGGCATCAAGCCCTGCAGGGCAGTGGGGAAAAGAAAAGAGGAGGACAGAAAATCATACGTATATATTTAGCCTTTTGGTAAAGTCATGAACAAGCATTTACACAGTGGTATGTATATTACTGTATAATAAATTCTTTTCATTTTTATTTCTCCTTTATATTACAATTAGGTCATACTGATTTTTTAATTATCCATGTGGATGGGTTACAATATCTATGAATTTCATTTCAGGGGGTCTTACAAATTATTTTTTTTAGAAATGGAACATTGAGTTTCAAATGGATGTTGAAAACCAACAGCTTAGTAAACTCAGGGAGGTAGTGGGAGTTCCATGAGGCTGGAACTGGGTGGAGAGGTGGAGATACGAGCTCTAAGGGGATGCACTGAATGAGACAGGAAGGAAGCAGATTATGGGAAAATCCTTAAGCACAGAGTCCATTTTACCTTGAAGCCAATGAGGCAGAAGCTTTGGTTAAGTCTGCAGATGCTTAGGGCCAGTCCAAGATCTTGGAGAAAACCTACAACATGTTCAGATGGTCATTTTCTTTTTAATTTGAAATATATTTTAGTTTCCATTTTGCTCAAAGGGGGGCCTTCCCCATAATTGCATATGGAGGGCCCCCAAAACTCTAAACAGCCTTGCTTGGATGGCATTCATGCTTCAACAATGAGGAACAGGGACTTTCCTGGTGGTCTAATGGATAAGACTCCATGCTTCCAATGCAGGGGGTGTGGGTTTGATCCCTGGTTGGGGAACCAAGATCCCACATACTGTGCAGTGTGGCCAAAAAATATAAAATAAATAGGTAAACATATTAAAAATAAATAAAGGCACTCTTTTAAAAAATGGGGAACACAGAGGTATGTTTAAGCAAAATGACACATTCCATGATACAGAAAAATCACTGAGCGCTCTTCTTTCAAGGAGATAAATGTTCTTATTTCTCATTTCCCATTCCAGAACAGTGAAACAGGCAATGTGGTTCATGTTTGCCTTGTAACCATCCATATATGGATCCAGATACATCAATGAATGGTCATCGTGGTCTCTCCACCATCAGGCTCCATCCGTCGAGTCCTGCATGTCCGACTGTCCTAGCCACATTTCCCTCACAGAACAAATGAACTACTCCTGGACTGGAGGTGTGAAAACCAGTCTTTTCACCAATTCTAGCAGTTGCACACATCTATATTTCTCATGCCTGTGTGTGTGCTAAGTTGCTTCAGTCATGTCCAACTCTTTGCGACTCTATGGACTGTAGCCCACCAGGCTCCTCCGTCCATGGTCCATTGGATTCTCTAGGTAAGATCTGGAGTGGGTTGCCACTCCTTCCTCCAGGGGATCTTCACAACCCAAGGACTGAACCTGTGCCTCCTGTGACTCCTGCATTGCAGGTGGATTCTTTGCCGCTGAGCCACCGGGGAAGCCCTTGTTTCTCGTACCTTTCTGAATTTGTGACCTGGGTAAAGGAACAACTACACCAGTGCTCATTGCTAATTACAAAACATTCACTGTACTCCTGCTACACCCCAGATTTTGTGGTAGATGCCAGAAAGATGGTTAACAGGGTGGTTCCTGTGTAGCTTCTGGCATCTTTGCACACCATGTACTAGTTAAGGGAACTTGTGCATGATGTGAAATGATTTCAAATTTGTCTTTACCATATAACAAAAATGGTGACAGTGAGAATCTTCTGTTTCTGTCTGTCTCACAAGTTTTTCTCTTTGTTTAATTTTCCACTGTATTACATAATTATTCTACGAAGTAGAGTTTTCATAGGATAAGGTACAGTTCTTAAGTGTTTAGCTTGATGGGTTTGGACAACTGTGTTCTTCCAAATACACTCCACTGGGAACAAGACATAGAACACTTCCATCACCCCAGGAAGTCCCTTTAGGCCCCTTTCAGGTCAGTCCCCTAGAAACAACTGCTTCTTATTTCTATGATTATGAATAAATATTTTCATACATGTATCTTTCATGCCTGGCTTCCTCTGCTCAATAGCATGTTTTTTGAGCCATATTCATGTTGCCATGTATATCAGTTGCTTGCCTTGTCATTATTGTTGAGTGGGATATATTCCATTTCCCCTGCATATCCACAATTTATCTATCCTTTTCCCCAACGATGGACATCTGGGTTATATCCAGAGTTAGGCTATCATGAATATAGCTGCTGTGGGAATGTCTGGGCAAACCTTTTTGTGCCCACATGATTATATTTCTCTGGGTAAATATCCAAGAGGGGAATTTCTGGGTCACTGGGTAAATTGATGCTTAACTTTATAAGAAATTAACAAACAGTCCTCTAAAATAGTTGTAACATCTGATACTTTCTCCAGCAAGCAATGTAATGTTCCAGCAGCTGCTCCAGATCCTAACACTTGTTTTGCCAACTTAGGTTTCTGTTTTGTTTGTTTTTGCTATTCTAGTGGTCGTAAAATGGTAATTCATTGTGGTTGAAATTTGTATTCCTTGTTGAGTAACAATATTGAACAGCCTTTCCATCCACTTATTGGCTATCTGTACATCTTTTACAAAGTGTATGTTCAAGCCTTTTGCTCATTTTAAGGTGTGTATCTGCATTGTAAGAAGGATCAGCATTCTTTATACATTGTGTACATGAATTCTTTGTCAGATAGCTGTACAATAAATATTGTTTATCCAGTCTGTAGGATGAACCATAAATGTACCCATACCTACCACCAGGAATTTCAGTGATATGAACCAATAAAATCCTGCTTTTTAAAGGTCAACTAAATTGAGTCTATGGACTCTGTCCTTTGCAATTGGGAGTTCTGATCAGAGACATTCAGAAGTACCTACCCTCAAGGAGTAGACGTGAGGATTAAATGAGACTGAGTATGATAATACATAGAAAGTGTTTAACACAGCCTCCAGCACATAATAAAGTGTTTTCTTTACTAACATAAAAAACAAACAAAAAGCAGCCCTTTCTATTATCAAGAAAATAGTATTTCTATAGGAGAGATGCCAGAAGAAACTATGAGAATCCATGGGATAATCTTGTAATCAGACATGAAAAGTCATGTCAAATAAACTTTCCAGCAAAAGACCAGAAGATTATTAGGCAATAGAAAGACTTGGAAAGGAAGATGGCAGAGGGGATGCAGTTTCTAGGCAAAAGAAAGGGTAGGTCAATAGGATGAAAAAAACTCAATAGGATTCAAATACCTGCAGCATTCAGGCAAGGCTGCAGCATGGAGTGCAGGCTAGGACATGATGGGAGATGAGGTCAGGGATGTAGGTCAGGTCAGATTATTGATCAGCATTATCAACACCAACATTAAGACCTGGAAAGACCCCCTATTTTCAGCCAAGTGGTTCTACAGGGACTGACACCACCCTTAGCTCCATCTTAATGGTCAGTGGACTGGCTTCCCTGATAGCTCAGCTGGAAAAGAATCTGCCTGCAATGTGGACCTGGGTTCGATCCCTGGGTTGGGAAGATCCCCCAGAGAAGGGATAGGCTACCCACTCCAGTAATCTGGCCTGGGGCATGGGGTCGCAAAGAGTTGGACTCGACTGAGTAACTTTCACTTTCAGTGCTGCTGCTGCTAAGTCGCTTCAGTAGTGCCCGACTCTGTGTGACCCCATAGACAGCAGCCCACCAGGCTCCCCCATCCCTGGGATCCTCCAGGCAAGAATACTGGAATGGGTTGCCATTTCCTTCTCTAATGCAGGAAAGTGAAAAGTGAAAGTGAAGTCGCTCAGTCGTGTCCAACTCCTAGAAACCCCATGGACTGCAGCCTACCAGGCTCCTCTGTCCATGGGATTTGCCAGGCAAGAGTACTGGAGCGGGTTGCCATTGCCTTCTCCATCACTAGTCAGAGGTAATTGGTTCAGTACGGTCACATGATCTGGTGAAAGCCAATGAGAAGCAAGAACATGTCTGGGGGCCTTGTGAAGGAGTTCCTGTTGGAGCTGCAGAAGGAGATGCTCACCTTGTCTATGTAAACTGTGATGGGAAAGTGAGAACCTGTGACATCTGGAACAATGGAAGTTATTTACACTACCAAGAGGGATGGCACTCCGAGGGTAAAACTGCCACTGAAGACCACAATTACAGAAAATCACAAAAAAATATAGCTAGATTCTCTAATGAGAAAATGAAGCTAAGACTGGTCAAGGCACACCTGGGATGAGTTACTTCTGAAATTTTCTGTTAAATAAACCAATTCTTTGTTGTTATTTAGGCCAGCAGTTCTGTCAACTGTCACCAACAGTTGCCCAGTTGACAAAGTGCCATCATTTTCATTTTCCAACTAAGAGGCTGAAAATTAAAGAAGCTAAATTATCTGTTTGATCATGCAGCAGATATTTAAAATCAAATTTGTCTCACCCAAAAGCCCATGCTCTTTCAACTGAGTTGTGATCCTTCTCAAACTTAATAATTTTTGAATCAACATTAAAAAACATAAATGAGGAATAAGACTTAATTGAAAACTATATAATGCATAATTTATACAACCAAGGGGGAAAAAAATCACAGCTTGAGAAAGTAAAGTATTTTCCATCTTTCACTCATGTAATTATTTAATTTTAACTTGCTAAGTCATTTGGGGAATATCTGCTGAAAGCCTATATTATATGTGGGCACTGTATTAGAAATACAAAAATGAATGAGAATGATTCTAAATGTGCATTCACCAAACAACAAAGCCTCAAAAAATAAATAAAGACAGTTTTTAAAAAAGGAGAAACAGACAAATCTGCAATAAGAGTTGGCTGCATTAACACTCCAATCTCAGCAAACGATAGAATTACTAGACAGAAAATCAGTAAAGAAATGGAAGTTCTGAACAGAATCAGCCCACAGGTCCAGCGAACAAAAACATTCCATCCAACAAAGCAGAATGCATATATATTCTGAGATATATATATATTCACTAGATACATAGATTTATTTAATGAGAATATATATTCTTCCAAGATAGATCACAGTCTGGCATAAAATAAATCTCAACAAAATTTAAAGAACTGAAATCATACAAAGAATTTTCTTTGACCACAATAGAACCAAACTAAAAAGTGATAATAGAAAGATAACAGGTAAAGTCTCTAAACATTTGGGAAATACACAACATGCTTCTAATAATTTATGAGTCCAAAAGAAATCCTCAAAGGAAATAAAAATTATATATAACTAAATAAAAATATATCAAAATATTTGGGATGCAGCTAATGCAGAGCACAAATCTATAGTATTAAATGCTTACTCTAGAAAAATGGGAAAGTAACAAATCAAAAGGCTAAACTTCTACCTCAGGAAACTACAAAAAAAAAAGCAGAATAAACCTAACGCAAGCAGAAGAAAGCTATAATAAATGTAAGAGCAAAAGTCAACAAAACTAAAATAAGAAAACTGGAGAAATCAATGAAACAAAAAACTGCTTCCCTGGGGGTGGGGGGGGGGGGAAGATCCATAAAATTGGTAAAGCACAAGAAAAACTGACAAAAATAAAAATAGAGAAGATACAAGTCAACAATATCACAAATGAAACTGAGGATACCACTATAGATCTTAGAAACATTAAAAAGATAATAAGGAACAACCACATACAACATTACATTCATAAACTTAACAATGTAGAAGAAATGGACAATTCTTCAAAAACCACAAACTACTAAAATTAATGAAGACAAAACAAAGTTTGAATAGTCCTGTAACCTTTAAAGACATTGGATACATCATTTTATCACTACCAGAAGAGGAAATCTCCAGATGCAAGTGCTTTACTGGAGAATTCTAACAAACATTTCAAGAAGAAAATGCTAACTGTACATAATCTCTTTTCAAAAATAGAAGAGGAAGAGCCACTTTTCAAATCACTTCATGAAGCCAGGACTATCTTTTTTAAAAAAGATTAAGATAATACCAAATAGAAAAACACAGATCAATATTTCTCATGAATTTAGATGCAAAAATGCTTTAAAAATATTAACTAATTTGACAACATATAAAAAGAATTATACACCATGACCAAGTGGAATTTACTTCAGGTGTGCAAGGTCAATTCAAAAATCAATCAGAAAAAAAAATCAATCAGTATAATTCATCATAACAACAAACTGAGGATGAAAAAATAATTGTACCAAAATCATTTGACAAAAGGCAATCCTGCTGGCTCAGTGGTAAAGAATCTGCCTGCCAATGCAGAAGATGCAGGTTCGATCCCTGGGTAAGCAAGATCCCCTGGAGAAGGACATGGCAACCCACTCCAGTATTCTTTCTGGGAAATCCCATGGACAGAGGAGCTTGGCAGGATATGGTTCACGGGCTTGCAAGTAAAAAAGTTAAAAAGTAAAAGTGTTAATTGCTCAGTCGTGTCCAGCTCTTTGCGACCCCACAGACTGTAGCCCGCCAGGTTCCTCCATCCATGGACTTCTCCAGGCAAGAAAACTGGAGTGGGTTGCCATTCCCTCCTCCAGAGGATCTTCCCAACCCAGGGATGGCAAGAGTCGAACACAACTTAGCAACTAAAACAAAACCATTCATGATAAAACTGTCAGCAAGTTAGAAATAGAGGGGAACTAGATCAACTTGCTAAAGATCATCTACAAAAAACCATAGCTAACATCATAACTGCTGAGAGAAATGCATGATTTTTCACTATTATCAGAAACAAGGCAAGATGTCCACTCTCAACACTCTCATATGACATAGTACCAGAAAGTCTAGCCACTGCAAAATGGTAAGGAAATAAAAATAAAAGCTAAATAAATTAGGGAAAAATGAAACTACCCCTTTGTGCAGACATGACTGTCAACATAGAAAATCCCAGGCAATTTACCTCCAAAAAACTTCCAGAACTAATAAATGTGTTCCTCATAGCTGCAAGATACAAAATCAATACACAAAAATCAACTGAATGTTCATACTAACCATGAATGTGTATAAACCAAAATTTAAAATATAGTATCATTCACAACTTCTCCAAAGAAAATAAAACACTGAATTATAAATTTAAGAAGACAGGCACAGGATTTGTATGCCAAAAATTACAAAATACTAATAAAAGTAATCAAAGAACATCTAAATAAATGAAGAGGCATATCATGTTCAGGAATTGGAAGATTCTACATAGTAAACATGTCAAGTCCCACTACTTGATTTGTATATTTAATGAATTCCTGTCAAAACCCACACAAGGGTTTTGTAGAAGTAGACAAATACACTCTATTTGTTTGGCAAATTTATTTGGCAAAACACAAGCACTGAAATATTTAAAACAATCTCAAAAATAAAAATGTAGGAGGAGGAATCGCTCACTTTAAGGTTTACTATAGTAATCAGGACAGTGTGTATTAGTAAAAGGTGAGACACATAGGTCAATGAACATAATAGAAAACTCAGAAATAGATGCAAAAAGAAATACGCCCAATTGATTCTTGTCTAAACTGCAAAAGCAATTCAAAGAAGGAAAGGAAGCCTTTTCAACAAATGATGTTGAAGCAATCAGACAGTTTGTATAGGCAAAAACCTGAAAATGGACCAAAACCTGAAACCTTAGAGGAAAGTTAACTCAAAATGGATCATGGACTTAAGTGTAAAATTATAACACTTTAAGAATAAAGACAAGAAAAAATCTTCGAGGCTTAGACAAAGAATTCCTTTGAGATCTAGGTTAGACAAAGGATTTCTTAGGTACCAAAAACCCGATTCATAAAAGAAAATTTTGATAAACTTCATCTTATCAAAATTACAACTTTTGCTCTGCAGAAGACCCTAACAAGAAGATAAAAAGACAGTCTACAGACTAGAAGAAAATATATGCAAATCACTTATCTGACAAAGGTCTAAAAATCTAGAATTTATAAAGAACTTTCAAAACTCAGCATTAAAAATCAAGCAATTCACAATTACAAAATATGCACAAGGCATGAACTGGAATTTCACTTCATTATAGCAAATAAGCACATGAAAAGATAATCGACATCATTAACCATCAGAGAAATGCAAATCAAAGCCACAATGAGGTGTCACCACACACCTAGCTTAAAAAATAGAAATGACTCAAATGTTGGTGAACATGCAGAGACACTGGATCACTCATACATCACTGCTAGGGATGTAAAATGGTACCACTCTGGACAAAAGTTTGACAGCTTCTTATAATACTAATCATGTGACTATCACATGGTTCAGCAATTGCACTCTTGGACAGTGAGGCCAGAGAAACGGAAACTTATATTCACACAAAAACCTGTACATGAATGTTCACAGCAGCTTTATGTCTAACTGTAAACAGCCCAGAAGTCTTTAAACAGATAAACAGTCAAACAAATTGAGTTACAGCCATACCATGGAATACTGCTGAGCAATAAAAAAGGAATAAATTATTAATATATGCAACAATTTGGATGAATCTCCAGGGAATTACGTGAAGTGAAAACAAGCCAACCTCAAAAGGTTACATGCAGCATGCTTCCATTTATATAACATGCCTGAAATGACAAAGTTCTAGAAGTAGAGAAGAGCAGGAGCTGCCAGGGCATTGTGGGGAGTGGTGCTGGAGGAGACTGGGTGTGTCTGTAACAGGGCAACATGAGGGAACTCTTGTGTTGCTAGGAACTCTGCTATCTTTTGGCTGTGGTCTCACAAACCTGTACATGAAATAAAACTGCACACAACTAAACATTTATGCACCTATGAATACATGCACGCACATGAATGAGTTCAAGTGGAACAGTAAATCTAACTAAGATCAACAGATTTCATCAATGTCAGTATCTCGGATGGGATATTGTATTATAGTCCCTGGTGGCTCACATGGTAAAGTATATCTACCTGCAATGTAGGAGACCCGAGTTTGATCCCTGGATCAGGAAGATCCCCTGGAGGAGGAAATGGCAATCCACTCCAGTATTCTTGCCTGGGAAGTCCTATGGACAGAGGACCCTGGCAGGCTACAGTCCATGGGGTCACAAAGAGTCGAAAATGACTGAGCGACTAACACTTTCACTTTTCACTGGCAACATGTTACCAAGCTCCCATTCAGGAAAACTGCATTAAGTGTCAGGTGCGATCTCTCCCTATTATTTCTTACTATTGTCTGTGAATTCACGATCATCTCAGAATAAAAAGTTCGATTTTTTTTAATGAGTGACAAGTCTCCACTCACTCATTTTGCAGGAGGTGGTGATCAAAACCATCCCCAAGAAAAAGAAATGCAAAAAGGCAAAACAGTTGTCTGAGGAGGCTTTACAAATAGCTGAGAAAAGAGAAGCAAAAGGCAAAGGAGAAAAGGAAAGATATATCCATCTGAACACAGAGTAGAATATTCCAAAGAATAGCAAGGAGAGACAAGGAAGCCTTCCACAATGAACAATACAAAGAAATGGAGGAAAACAATAGAATGGGAAAGACTAGAGAATTCTTCAAGAAAATTAGAAATAACAAAGGAACATTTCATGCAAAGATGGGCACAATAAAGGACAGAAATGGTATGGACCTAAGAGAAGCAGAAGGTATTAAGAAGCAGTGGCAAGAATACACAGAAGAACCATACAAAAAAGATCTTCATGACCCAGATAATCACAATGGTGTAATTACTCACCTAGAGCCAGACATCTTGGAGTGTGAAGTCAAGTGCATCTTAGGAAGCATCACTACAAACAAAGCTAGTGGAGATGATGGAATTCCAGCTGAGCTATTTCAAATCCTAAAAGATGATGCTGTTAAATGCTGCACTCAATATATCAGCAAATTTGGAAAACCAGCAGTGGCCACAGGACTGGAAAACGTTAATTTTCATTCCAATCCCAAAGAAGGTCAATGCAAAAGAATCTTCAAAGTACTGCACAATTGCATTCATTTCACATGCTAGCAAAGTAATGCTCAAAATTCTCCAAACTAGGCTTCAACAGTACATGAATGGAGAATTTCCAGATGTTCTAGCTGGATTTAGAAAAGGCAAAGGAACCACAGATTAAATTGCCAACATTCGTTGGATCACAGAAAAAGCAAGAGAATTCCAGAAAAACAACTACTTCTGCTTTTTTGACTATGCTAAAACTTTTGACTGTGTGGATCACAACAAAGTTTGGAAAATTCTTAAAGAGATGGGAATACCAGACCACCTTATCTGCCTCCTGAGAAACTTGTACGCAGGTCAAGAAGTAACAGAACTGGACATGGACCAACAGACTGGTTCCAAATTGGGAAAGGAGTACATCAAGGATGTATATTGTCACCCTGCTTATTTAACTTATATGCAGAGTACATCATGCAAAATGCCAGGCTAGATGAAGTAAAGACTAGAATCAAGACTTCAGGGAGAAATATCAATAACCTGATATGCAGATGATACCACCCTTATGGGGGAAAGTGAAGAGGAGCTAAAGAGCCTCTTGATGAAGATGAAAGAGGAGAGTGAAAAGCTGGCTTAAAACTCAACATTCAAAAAATGAAGATCATGGCATTGGGTCTGATCACTTCATGGCAAATAGATGGGGAAACAATGGAAAAAGTGACTGACTTTTTTTCCTGGGTTCCAAAATCACTGCAGATGGTGACTGCAGCCATGAAATTAAAAGACACTCCTTGGAAGAAAAGCTATGACAAACCTGCTGCTGCTGCTGAGTCACTTCAGTCGTGTCCGACTCTGTGCGACCCCATAGACGGCAGCCCACCAGGCTCCACCGTCCCGGGGATTCTCCAGGCAAGAACACTGGAGTGGGTTGCCATTTCCTTCTCCAGTGCAGGAAAGTGAAAAGTGAAAGTGAAGTCGCTCAGTTGTGTCCGACTCTTAGCGACCCCATGGACTGCAGCCTACCAGGCTCCTATGTCCATGGGATTTTCCAGGCAAGAGTACTGGAGTGGGTTGCCATTGCCTTCTCCATGACAAACCTAGCTAGTGTATTAAAAAGCAGAGACATTATTTGATGACAAAGGTCTGTCTGATCAAAGCTATGGTGTTTTCAGTAGTCATATATGGATGTTAGAGTCGGACGATAAAGAAAGCTGAGTGCCAAAGAATTAATGCTTTTGAATTGTCTTTGAGAAGACTCTTAAGAGTCCCTTGCACTGCAAGGAGATCCAACCAGTCCATCCTAAAGGAAATCAGTCCTGAATATTCATTGGAAGGACTGATGCTGAAGCTGAAGCTCCAATACTTTGGCCACCTGATGCAAATAGCCGACTCATTAGAAAAGACCCTGATGCTGGGAAAGATTGAAGACAGGAGGAGACGGGGATGACAGAGGATGAGACGGTTGAATGGCATCACTGACTCAAGGGACCTGAGTTTGAGCAGGCTCCAGGAGTTGGTGAAGGACAAGGAAGCCTGGTGTGTGGCAGTCCATGGAGTCACAAAGATTCAGACGCAACTGAGCAAATAGACAATAGTCTTCATTCAACAGAAGCTCACGGTCTTAGAAGAGGACAAACATTTAAAGAAACAGCTAAACTTGAGTGTGATAACTTTCAAGTGTGTGCGATCAATGCAGGGACGGAGTGGATGTGACTCTGACAGGTGAGCTGACACTTTATGACGTGTGAAGACATGAGGGGGAAACAGAACTGGAAGGATAGAACTAATGTCCTGTCTCCACTGTGGACACGCACTCACACACACAGAAGAACTGACCAGAGAAGCATCATAAAGGGGGGATTTTGTCCAGATAATGAATCTAGCAAAGGGTGCCACTGACTTGTCAATACTTTTTTAAAAAGTAAGATGACATACACTGTAGACACAAGGACACCAAAATAAATGACCACAGACAAGCTCCTTTCTGGAAAGTACTGGTAGCAAGATATAATTTGAGGCAAATTGAATAGCATCCCATACAGGCCCTCCTAGGATAGGAAGCCCCAAATCAGTAACCAGTAAGTAGCATCACAAAAGGAGCTTCATTCAGTCATACCACTTTGCCATCCAGCCGTCAGACAGAGGCACCAGAATTTTAACAGAGAAGTTGCTGACTGGACTGCCTCAGTCCCCAGAGGACCTTTCATCCTATCTGAGTCTGTGGTCTCTTTGACCTTCTGATGCCAAATTCGATCATCCTCTTCTCCAGCTTGAGAAAACACTATAATAACAATAACAGTAACTAATAATTATGAAGTGCTGCTGCTGCTGCTAAGTCGCTCAGTCATGTCCGATTCTGTGTGACCCCATAGACGGCAGCCCACCAGGCTCCCCCATCCCTGGGATTCTCCAGGCAAGAACACTGGAGTGGGCTGCCATTTCCTTCTCCAATGCATGAAAGTGAAAAGTGAAAGTGAAGTCATTCAGTTGTGTCCGACCCTCAGCGACCCCATGATTGCAGCCTACCAGGCTCCTCTGTCCATGGGATTCTCTAGGCAGGAGTACTGGAAGCATTGTGGAGAAGGAAATGGCAACCCACTCCAGTGTTCTTGCCTGGAGAATCCCAGGGATTGGGGAGCCTGGTGGGCTGCCGTATATGGGGTCGCACAGAGTCGGACACGACTGAAGTGACTTAGCAGCAGCCTCAGCAGCTAGCATTGGGCTTCCCAGGTGGTGCTAGTGGTAAAGAACCCGCCTGCCAACACGGGAGATGTTAAGAGACTGGGGTTCAATCTCTGGATCGGGAAGATCCCCTGGAGGAGGGCATGGCAACCCACTCCAGTATCCTTGCCTGGAGAATCCCATAGACAGAGGAGCCTGGCAGGCTACAGTCCATAGAGTCGCAAAGAGTCGAACATGACCGAAGTGACTTAGCATGCAGCAACAAGCATTAGTCAATGAATGAAACTCATTTAATGCATTATTTCAGTTCATTATTCATGTTACGTGATCAAAGATAAGCATCCCAGAGGACATAAGGGCAAACAGAAGAAACCCCTGGAAAAATGTTGTGAAACTTTGAGACAAATAACAAGCTGGAACATGACTGTCCACATTCGAGGACAAATTTAAAAGAGAATGAACACCACCTCCACCACCACAAGAGGCTTGTGAAAAGAACGTGGAACTTTGAAGGAGGATTTAAACATAACATACAACAAGCAGAGGAGGATCATATTTTCAAGAAAAACTGCTTGGGAAATTTTAGATACCATCTGCTTTTCGCTCTCAAGGAAATCACAGAAAACACAGACCTTGTAAAATAAGAAGAAATAATAAGGCAATTTACTGCAGGAAAAATAAAAGAGAATGCTGATAGAGTTAGGGAATTAATTCCAGAAAAGAAATAATGGTTTGCAGAATTAAAACATTAAAGGGGCTAAAGAGCTACATTGACAATACAGGAAACGTCAGCACCTTGTTGAGCAAAACAAATTGAAGAAGCTCTTTCTGAACGCACAAGAAAAAGGAAAGGAGATAAAAGTAATTAGAAATGACTTTCATAGTGATTCCTACAGATATGTTGATGAGAGTGATGCAAAATAGAGACCCTGAGGGAGAACACAGGACCGATGGGATAGAAACTATCTGACCACAGCCAGAATGATACAGTTGGTCCTCACTTCATACTGATGAGGCAGACACTTTTTATAAGCTACATTCTATAGACAAGGAAACGGCAACCCACTCCAGTACTCTTGCCTGGAAAATCCCATGGACAGAGGAGCCTGGTGGGCTACAGTTCACAGGGTTGCAAAGAGTCAGACACTGTGCGATCGAGCAATCACAGACGAGGAAACCGAAGCCTTAATAACCTAGGTATCTGCTTAGGATTATGAGGCTTAGAAACAGAGCTGGAATTCACAGCCAGAGGCTAGTCTGCCTCTGGAGAAGAGACAAGGAAACCGAGAGAGCAAGACAGAGGAAGAAGAGAAACCAGAGGCACAAACAGAAGGAACCCAAAAACTACAAAATGGAAGGGCTTGTTTTTTAATCATAGGAAAAAAGTGAAAATACAGCTCCATCTGGACACACCTTGATACCGCACGAGTTGGTTCTAGGACCCCCACTATTGATACACATCAAAGCAAATAAAAGCTGTACTTTCTGAACTTTCTGGATCCCTCTCTTACCCACCCAATCTTTCCCCATCTGAGGATATGGAAGCTGCAGATAAGAACAGCCAGCTGTATGCAGTTTTGATGAAACATTGTTGTAACCAGGAGACTGTATATACAAGTAAACTGAAACTCCCTTGTTAAAGCAACAAAAAAGAAATTCTCTTGACTGAAACTGACCAAGGAAATGAAGCCCTTGTTTACCTTTCAAGAAAGAAAAAAATAAAGTCTGTAAGAGAACTCGATAAAATAAGGAATGAATTAAAAATATAAAAATAAAAACCTCCCCTGTGGGTAAGGCATGTCATAAAAGAACCAAACTTATGAATTGAGTGCTGAAAACATCTGCATGTAAAATTCCCCAGACCTCCAGCACAACACAACGCCTGGATAACTCTGAGGGCTCGAGAAACGCTGGCTCCATCACACCTAACGGTGGTACAAGGGAGGAACTCTCGATACAGCCAAGAACAGGGAAAGGAAATTGTCTCAAGTTTTATTTTCACATCATTCTGGGAATTTGGGGCAACGTGAAAGTATAAGACAAAGCAACAGATAAATTTTGGAAAGGAAGAAGTAACTATAATACTATTGTTGGATCATTCATACCACTTAAAAATCCAGATTCCACTAAACATATTATAATTGTTCAGTTGGGGGTCCACAATACATATCATTAAGTTATTATAGATTAAATTATACATATAACTTAAAATCCACTAGCTTCTCCATATGGCAATAATATCCAGTTTAAAAACATAATACCTGATCACTGCATTCAGAAGAGCAACAAAAAATGTAAAACATCTTGAAATAACTTTATAGAAAAATACACACAACTCAGGTGAAAAATATTTATCCTTTGATGGAAAACATAAAGTGAATAGAATACACTGTTATACAAGCCAAGTTCTTAGATAAGACAACTCAATACTGTATTGATTGGTGTTAAGTCCTTAAACATTAATCTACACATTTAATACCACTGACTAAAGTCCAAAAGCGATTTTACTTGAAACTTGATAACATGATTCTAAAAATTATCAGCAAGCAAAAGAAGATCAGAATAGTCCAAAAAACATTGCAAAAGACTCAGCAGAAAAGGTGCAGTCTTAGCAAATAAAATATACAATAATAACAACAACAAAATTATTTCTAAGACCATAACAGAGGTAGATCAATGGAGTGAAATAAAAAAAAAAAAAGAAAATGACCCAAATATATATGTTAAGTGTGCCCTAAAGATATTTCAGATAAGTAGAAAAAGAAGAATATTTTTAATACATAAATTTAGATAAAAGACAAGGTAACTTATAAATGAATAAACAATTAAAAAATAAATTATAAAAATAAACAGAAGAAAATTTAAATCTTATATCAGTTATTATTTTGTTTACTATCTAGAATGGGGGTTTCCAGGTGGCGCTAGTGTTAAAGACCTCACCTGCCACTGCAGGAGACATAACAGTTCCTAAGTTGGCAAGATCCCCTGGAGGAGGGCATGGCAACCCACTCCAGTTTTCTTGCCTGGAAAATCCCATGGACAGAGGAGTCTGGCAGGCTAAGCCCATAGGGTTGCAAAGAGTCAGACACAACGGAAAAGAGCGGGACACAGCTGAAGCGACTTAGCACGCACACAAGCATGCACCCAAGATGGCAAGGTTTTTAACTAATTATCCCTAGTGCCTTGGGAAGCTTCTAGTATGTAGTAACTGAGTAAAAATTACATGCTAACTAAATAACAAAGAATATCAGATTATGAAAAGTATACAATGTAAAAGAAATACACATAAAATGTAAGACAAGTTAAATTTTGTCTTCATCAAAAAAGCAAATAAAATTATATGACAGAAGGGTAAAATATCTGCAACCCTGAAAGCTGACTCAGTTCAGTTCAGTTCAGTTCAGTCGTGTCCGACTCTTTGCAACCCCATGAATTGCAGCATGCCAGGCCTCCCTGTCCATCACCAACTCCCGGAGTTCAACCAAACCCACATCCATCAAGTCGGTGATGCCATCCAGCCATTTCATCTTCTGTCATCCCCTTCTCCTCCTGCCCCCAATCCCTCCCAGCATCAGAGTCTTTCCCAATGAGTCAACTCTTCGCATGAGGTGGCCAAAGTACTGGAGTTTCAGCTTTAGCATCATTCCTTCCAAAGAATACTACCTACGATTAAATGACTAGCTTTCATAAAACAGTAAGAATAAAAAGGGACAAAGATGATGTCCAAAAGAAAACATGCTAATGACCAATAAACATTTTAAATGTGTCACATCATAAACACAAAAGAAATCATATAAAAAGTGAAATGTAATTTGTTTCTCCTTTGACTGGCAAGGAGTGATCATACTCTGGAGAAACTCTTGTGCCAGGAAGCTAAAATAAATTTTGGTATGACTTTTCTGGACAGTAATGAAAATGTGTCAAATTTTATATGAACATGCCCATTTAGCAGCAATTCCATTTCACAGAAATTGTCCTATAGAAACGCCTGCACAAATACAGTATCCGGACAAATAGGAACATGGATTTTTGATGCATTGCTATCATAATAATAAAATTACCACAACTTAAATGCCTCTGATATCAAATTAGGCTACATCAACACAATGGAATAAGGTGTGTTTTGTTACATACACTGGTCAGTCAGAACTACATGAATACGATCTGTGATAAGCTGGGCAAAAGACAGGAAGTTACTGAGCAGTATGGTCATCTTGTCTGCGTGTCTATACAACAATTGTTCTCAATTTGTGGTTCCCCAGGCCAGTATCGTCAGCATCACCTGAGAGTTTGTCTGAAATGTCAATGCTCAGGCCTTACCCCACACCTACTGAATCATAAACTTCAGGAATGAGATGCAGAAATCAGTGTTTGAACAAGCCCTCCAAGACATTCTAAACGCACACTAAACGTTGAGAACCAATAGCAAATTTTGAAAGACAGACACCAAACTGTAGGGTATAGTTTCAAGGGAAATGTCATTTTTCCTCTTTATATATTTTGATATTCCAATGATGCATACTGCACTTAAAATTATTTCTATCAGAGAGAGAAAGAAGGGAAGAGAGAAAGAGAGTGGGAAAAAGACTGAGAGAGAGACGTATGACTAACCAATAGAAAAATGGACAAGAGATTTAAATAAGTGGTGAGATTCCCACAAAAAGGCCAAAAAAATTTCTAACAAAACATACTAAATTGAGTGTATGTTTTACACACTCAATTTGACTAGAATTAAAATAAATCTGTATTAAAATGTAGCAGTTGTTCCCATTTATCTGATAAGTATCATTAAGAAAAATACTAAAGCTGTATGAATTCATAGCTATAGTGGACTCAGAGGCTTTGGGCAAATGAGAAAGTACCAGGGAATTTATAGCAAAAAGTGTACAACTGGTCATGTATTGGACCCAGTAACCCAAATTCTAAGGATTTCTCCTAGTTAAATATTTAAGGGTATATTTTTCAATAAAAATAAAATACTGAAAGCATTCTAAATATTCTACCATATAAAATTGATTAAAAGAACCATGTTATACTGTGCTATTGTAACAATTATTTCATCAAAAAGGATGGTATGACTATAGATATATGGATATAGAAATCATATGTAGACTATCCAGAAAAAATATACCTGTCAACACTAAGAATTTAATATGGTAGGAGGTATTCTAAGAACTTTGTAACAGAATAATTCACTCAATCCTAACAACCATATGAGAAAGTAAAACCACCACTTTACAGCTGAAGAAATGCATTTGGAGAGTTGGAATAACCTGCCTAAGACCACCAAGATATGAGTAATGAGGCCAGCTTGTGCTGTCAGCGTCCACATATAATGCGTGTAATATGATTTGTGTTGTTGGTGATGATTCATGGAGAAAAGTCTGAAAGGTTAGCCACTAAAATAAGAACAATGGTTATCTCTGGGTCACAGAATCAAAGGTAATTTAAATTTTGTTTCCTTCCAGTTTATCTTTTGTCTTTGAAGGTTATATAAGACTCGTGATAAATATTTAACTGGGGACATTTTTTTTTTTTTTTTGGTATATTAACAGAAAAGAATGAGTAAGAGCTCACTATGAGGGCAAGCCCTACAAAATCCAGCCAGCAGAGAAAGAACCTTTGAAAGGCAGAGAGTTTTAAAAAGAAATGGTACTTTAAAGTAACAATGAGGCTCTGAATGTGGGTGGCATGGAAACCACTTATAACACCATCATCATCTCACTTCAAGACTGCAGCTACCAAAAAAAAAAAAAAAGGTAAAGCTCAGGAAAATTGTGGCTCCAGCCTGCTCTGTGAAAATTAAAATGGCAATGTATCCTCATTGAAGAGACTCCTACAACTGGGGTATTCAAATTGCACAGGACCTCTCTGTTTCATATATACCACCACCAAGATTATACTTGGATTCTTCCAGAAAGCCTTTATTTGCTCATTCAAGAGGTCACATATGTTAACACCTGTGCTATGGAATCAACAATCTCAACTCAATGTCCAGGGAAATGGTGAAGGAGTAAGACAGGTGAGCATTCCTGATGCATACAGGTCTCTGCATGAGACTATATCATACACAATCACGGCTCCAAGAGAGGACTGGAGGCAAACATCAGGATGCCTCAGAACCTTATATGGCTCAGCGCTTCCCAAATGCCAGCAGTCAATGATCAGCTTCCTCCAATCAAGCCATCCTGGGGCATCCAGTCCCCTTTTTTGTGGGTGAACGTGTCCTTGTAGATTGTATGATTGCTCAGTTTTCACTGCTTCTCCTGTGGAAGGCTTATTTTTCTCCATCTCACTGACGTTGGGCTTCCCTGGTGGCTCAGATGGTAAAGAATCCGCCTACAATGTGGGACACTGGGGTGTGATCCCCAGGTTGGGAAGATCCCCTGGAGAAGGGACTCCAGTATTCTTTTTGTTGTTGTTGTTGTTGTTGTTTGTTTGTTTTTTCAATTTGTTTTTTTTAATTTTATTTTATTTTTAAACTTTACATAATTGTATTAGTTTTGCCAAATATCAAAATGAATCCGCCACAGGTATACATGTGTTCCCCATCCTGAACCCTCCTCCCTCCTCCCTCCCCATTCCATCCCTCTGGGTCGTCCCAGTGCACCAGCCCCAAGCATCCAGTATCGTGCATCGAACCTGGACTGGCAACTCGTTTCATACATGATATTTTACATGTTTCAATGCCATTCTCCCAAATCTTCCCACCCTCTCCCTCTCTCTCAGAGTCCATAAGACTGTTCTATACATCAGTGTCTCTTTTGCTGTCTCGTACACAGGGTTATTGTTACCATCTTTCTAAATTCCATATATATGCGTTAGTATACTGTATTGGTGTTTTTCTTTCTGGCTTACTTCACTCTGTATAATAGGCTCCAGTTTCATCCACCTCATTAGAACTGATTCAAATGTATTCTTTTTAATGGCTGAATAATACTCCATTGTGTATATGTACCACAGCTTTCTTATCCATTCATCTGCTGATGGACATCTAGGTTGCTTCCATGTCCTGGCTATTATGAACAGTGCTGCGATGAACATTGGGGTACTCGTGTCTCTTTCCCTTCTGGTTTTCTCAGTGTGTATGCCCAGCAGTGGGATTGCTGGATCATAAGGCATGTCTATTTCCAGTTTTTTAAGGAATCTCCACACTGTTCTCCATAGTGGCTGCACTAGTTTGCATTCCCACCAACAGTGTAAGAGGGTTCCCTTTTCTCCACACCCTCTCCAGCATTTATTACTTGTAGACTTTTGGATTGCAGCCATTCTGACCGGTGTGAAATGGTACGTCATAGTGGTTTTGATTTGCATTTCTCTGATAATGAGTGATGTTGAGCACCTTTTCATGTGTTTGTTAGCCATCTGTATGTCTTCTTTGGAGAAATGTCTATTTAGTTCTTTGGCCCATTTTTTGATTGGGTCATTTATTTTTCTGGAGTTGAGCTGTAGGAGTTGCTTGTATATTCTTGAGATTAGTTGTTTGTCAGTTGCTTCATTTGCTATTATCTTCTCCCATTCTGAGGGCTGTCTTTTCACCTTGGTAATAGTTTCCTTTGATGTGCAGAAGGTTTTCAGGTTAATTAGGTCCCATTTGTTTATTTTTGCTTTTATTTCCAATATTCTGGGAGGTGGGTCATAGAGGATCCTGCTGTGATGTATGTCAGAGAGTGTTTTGCCTATGTTCTCCTCTAGGAGTTTTATAGTTTCTGGTCTTACGTTTAGGTCTTTAATCCATTTTGAGTTTATTTTTGTGTATGGTGTTAGAAAGTGTTCTAGTTTCATTCTTTTACAAGTGGTTGACCAGTTTTCCCAGCACCACTTGTTAAAGAGATTGTCTTTAATCCATTGTATATTCTTGCCTCCTTTGTCAAAGATAAGGTGTCCATATGTGTGTGGATTTATCTCTGGGCTTTCTATTTTGTTCCATTGATCTATATTTCTGTCTTTGTGCCAGTACCATACTGTCTTGATGACTGTGGCTTTGTAGTAGAGCCTGAAGTCAGGCAGGTTGATTCCTCCAGTTCCATTCTTCTTTCTCAAGATAGCTTTGGCTATTCGAGGTTTTTTGTATTTCCATACAAATTGTGAAATTATTTGTTCTAGCTCTGTGAAGAATACTGTTGGTAGCTTGATAGGGATTGCATTGAATCTATAGATTGCTTTGGGTAGTATACTCATTTTCACTATATTGATTCTTCCAATCCATGAACATGGTATATTTCTCCATCTGTTAGTGTCCTCTTTGATTTCTTTCACCAGTGTTTTATAGTTTTCAATATATAGGTCTTTAGTTTCTTTAGGTAGATATATTCCTAAGTATTTTATTCTTTCCGTTGCAATGGTGAATGGAATTGTTTCCTTAATTTCTCTTTCTGTTTTCTCATTATTAGTGTATAGGAATGCAAGGGATTTCTGTGCGTTGATTTTATATCCTGCAACTTTACTATAATCATTGATTAGTTCTAGTAATTTTCTGGTGGAGTCTTTAGGGTTTTCTATGTAGAGGATCATGTCATCTGCAAACAGTGAGTGCTTTACTTCTTCTTTTCCAATTTGGATTCCTTTTATTTCTTTTTCTGCTCTGATTGCTGTGGCCAAAACTTCCAAAACTATGTTGAATAGTAATGGTGAAAGTGGGCACCCTTGTCTTGTTCCTGACTTTAGAGGAAATGCTTTCAATTTTTCACCATTGAGGATAATGTTTGCTGTGGGTTTGTCATATATAGCTTTTATTATGTTGAGGTATATTCCTTCTATTCCTGCTTTCTGGAGAGTTTTTATCATAAATGGATGTTGAATTTTGTCAAAGGCTTTCTCTGCATCTATTGAGATAATCATATGGTTTTTAGTTTTCAATTTGTTAATGTGGTGTATTACATTGATTGATTTGCGGATATTGAAGAATCCTTGCATCCCTGGGATAAAGCCCACTTGGTCATGGTGTATGATCTTTTTAATGTGTTGTTGGATTCTGATTGATAGAATTTTGTTAAGGATTTTTGCATCTATGTTCATCAGGGATATTGGCCTGTAGTTTTCTTTTTTTGTGGGATCTTTGTCAGGTTTTGGTATTAGGGTGATGGTGGCCTCATAGAATGAGTTTGGAAGTTTACCATCCTCTGCAATTTTCTGGAAGAGTTTGAGCAGAATAGGTGTTAGCTCTTCTCTAAATTTTTGGTAGAATCCAGCTGTGAAACCGTCTGGACCTGGGCTTTTGTTTGCTGGAAGATTTTTGATTACAGTTTCAATTTCCGTGCTTGTGATGGGTCTGTTAAGATTTTCTATTTCTTCCTGATCAAGTTTTGGAAAGTTGTACTTTTCTAAGAATTTGTCCATTTCTTCCACGTTGTCCATTTTATTGGCATATAATTGTTGATAGTACTCTCTTATGATCCTTTGTATTTCTGTGTTGTCTGTTGTGATCTCTCCATTTTCATTTCTAATTTTATTGATTTGATTTTTCTCCCTTTGTTTCTTGATGAGTCTGGCTAATGGTTTGTCAATTTTATTTATCCTTTCAAAAAACCAGCTTTTGGTAGTTTACTCGACGTTTAAATGCTCTTTTGATGAATTTGTGGGGGAGAAAGTGTTCTCCCCGTCCTACTCCTCCGCCATCTTGGCTCCTCCTCCTCCAGTATTCTTGACTAGAGAATTTCATGGACAGAGGAGCCTGGTGGGCTACAGTCCATGGGGTCACAAAAAGTGGACACGACTGAGCAACTAACACCACTGATGTCAAAACTGTCTGTGTGACTTTCTTTGGCCAATAAAATAAAAGTGGAAGTTTCACATAAACACTTAAACTTTAAGTCACTGTGTACCTACAGCATTTAGCTGCTATGTCCTCTTTTCTTTCTGCCATAAAACTATCGATACAGCAGCTCTCTTAGCCTGAATTCTAGAGCAAATAAGTTATGTAGCATAATTACAGGAGACCCAAAATGGACATGAAGTGTGAAAAATAAATCTTGTGGTTGTTAAGCCAGGGACTTTGGTGCAGTTTGTTACTGCAGCATGTCTCAGCATAAACTGACTTATACATTATCATATCCATGCTTCCATATTTGGAGATGCATTCAACACCAAGACTCGCTTCTTCTAGGAGCTCTGTGACCGCTGTCTGCATTGTCAGAGATTAAAAAAAGCTGGCCTGTGTGCCTCTTCCGTGTTGGAATTGAAAGAGTTTTGAACTCTCCCTTGAATTTGATGGTTTCTATCACTAGTCCCACTCTGGCACAAAATGGCAGGCTGATGTCCCTGTCCCTTCCATCTAGCCCAAGCTCACCATGCAATTATATCAAAAACCTCTCCTTTCTCCCAGGATGTCACACACCCTCTGTCACTTCTGTGATGACAGGATATGAGACGCAATGGACAGCTTCCGCAGCAGAGAATGATGTGGCCTTCAGACAGCAGCCAAAAGATGACAAAACAGGAAATCCCTTGTTCCAGCCAATATCCTCGAGGGCCTGTGGTTTCTCCTGCCTTGCATAAAGAAATTTACAGTTTGAGTAACACTGTTTTCTAGGAATCTAGGATTCTGGCTGTTATTCATGGTTCTACCCATCAACAACAAAGCATAGTTGTCACTGGCAATAAAATGCAAGCATCTGAATGGTTTTTGAGCAGTACTTTTGGACCTCTGCAAACCTATCATTGACTATTACAGGGGAAGACTTGGAAGAAAATGAAAATATAGGGAGCACTGGGAATGGTCAAGAAGCACCAGTCACAACAGGAAAAACAATACTAACATTAGTATTAAATATTAAATATAACACCTTATAACAGCTCGTGTTGGATGGTACATGGTTTTCCAAGGTCCCCACATGTGTTAGTTCTTTTGCCATTCCTAACTTACCTGAAAATAAGGCACAATTTATTATCCATACTTTAAAGATGACAAAATTAGGAGATTAAAAAAGTAACTTGCAAAGAATCATATCATAATTTAACAAAATATTTTAAATTTGCATGTGGATCTCAGCAACAGAGTCTGAGAACCAGTTCATCATATTATATTGCCTGAGATTAAGGACACAAATAAATACCAATACTTGGGCATTCTTCCTTATCTAGAATCTTCTTTCAATAAAAGTAACAAAGATGAAGGAGAAAAATTTGCTACATAGATGGCTTTGTTTTGAGTCCAAACAATGTACTTTTTCACTGTATGATCCTGAATAAACCATTTCATCACTCCTAAAAGATGTTACCTCATTTACAGAATGAAGAAAATGATTCTCATTTTATAATATTGCAATGAAAATAAAAACTGGTAATGAATGGGAACCACTATAAACTCCAACATGCTAGTCATTTATAATACATAGTTCATTTTTGCAATGCCATAATTGGTTGCTCAGTGGCAGCAATGAACTGATATTGACCAGCACTATTAAACCAAAGGCAGGATATCTGAGTATAATATCAAATTCAAAGCATCCAGTGTCTTCTAAACTGTAGGAGCTTGTAAGAGACCAACATTCCCACCAAGAACGATGATAAAAAAATCAGTAACATATCAAAAGTCATTTGCTTGAAAGCATCAGAGTTTCTGTGGAAGCCAAAATTTAAAATCCAGACCCCAGTGAAAAGGAAAGTTCACTGAGGTGAGCCCAACTTTCTGAATGCTGATGTTCATAGGACATCTGTCAGTTCTTGCCACAAGTTAGGAAGCAGAAAGGAGAAGTAGGTTACAAGGGATAGAAACCAAAAAAGATACAGGTAATTGCACAGGGCTCTGGTCAAAATAAGCTGGAGTTGAGGGTTGCCAAGTTAGCCAGAACTTGAGGAGCAAAGATCAGAGACAGAAGGAAAGAGCAGAGATCTGAGACCCATACGCAGTATCAGTTTTCTTCCTGAGGCATTTATCTATAAATGTCACAGAAAAGAAGGTTAAGAAGCCAAACTAAAAGAGATAAAAAGGGGTTTTGACAGTCTCACAGTGCTAGAGAGACAAAAATTAGATTTGAAGACCTGCCAAGGGGACCAGTTCTATGAAATGTGATAAGCTCTAAGTTGGGACCCTAGGACTGAGGTTGAACAATAGGTAGATGGGGCCTTATAAAGAATTCAATCCAACTTCAAGTCAGCTCTAACCATGATGGTATGAGATGATCTGTCCCCTGCTGCCTGCTAAAGAAAAAGGTGAATCTTCTCTGAAGAGCAGGAACACGATCCAGAAATTCTACAGTTTGACATCCATAATAACCAACATTAAGCTGAAATCACCAGATGTATCAAAAAGTAGTATCCATGGGAAATAACTAAGCAATAAAAAGAAATGTACTAGTGACTTAGTTATTGGAGTTCTAAGACTCAGATTTTAAACTGTGATCAGAATGCCCAATAAAATAGATGAGACGTTAGACAAGTTGACCAAATAACTGAAATATATTTTAAAAAGTAAAATGAAAATTCTAGAGCTGAAAACTACAATAACTGAAATTTAGAACACAGAGGGCAGGTTAAATGGCAGATGGGACATAAGTGAAGAGAGCTGAAAGACACATGAGTAGAAATACTCAAAATAAAGCACAAAAAGCAAAAAAAAAGGTGACAAGTACATAAAAGAAAATGAGAGATATATCTATCTATGTCTATATCTACATGCTCAGTCATGTCCAACTCTTTGCTACCCCATGGACTGTAGCATGCCAGGCTCTGCTGTCCATGGGATTTTCTAGGCAACCTGGAATGGGTTGCTGTTTCCTCCTCCAGGGGATCTTCTCAACCCAGGGATTGAACCTATATTTCCCATGGCTTCTGCAATGGCAGGTGGATTCTTTACCATTGAGCCACCTGGGAGGCCTACAAAAATGATTATCATGTATTGTATTCGAGATCTCAAAGAGCAAAATAGAAAGAACAGGCCCAGATCAATATTTGAATAGTTAATAACTCAGAATTTTCTAAAACTGATGAATGGCATTGAAGCCATTAAAGAAGTGATACAAAGGACACCAACAAAGAAAACTACACCTACATATCTCATATATAAATGACTGCAAATGAAAGAAATAGAAAATCTCAAAGTATGCAGTTGAGGGTACATCTTCAAAGGAGTAAAGTTTAGACGAGCAGCTGATTTTCCAATAAAACAGTGAAAACCAAACACAGTAGAATGCCACCTTGAAAGTAGAGAAGGAAACAACCATCAACCTAAAATTTTATACTTAGAGAGAACATTCTCCACTAAAGAATTAAGTGAAATAAATGAAATGGATTAACTGAATAAAGGTGAAATAAAAATATTTCCAAACATACAACACTTCAGAAAACTTAGTGCCAACAAACCTTCACGAAGAAAATACTATAAGAAATTATTCAGGAAGAAGGAAAATAATTTCACACAGAAATAAGAAATGTAGAAAGGAATTTTAAAGTTTAAATATGAGAATTAACTTACTGAAACATGTACAGTAAGTATAAAGTTTTGTAGTATATGTCATATGATTCACTTGCTCAGTTGTGTCCAACCCTGTCCATGGGATTTTTCAGGCAAGGATACTGGAGTGGGTTGCCATTTCCTCCTCCAGATCTTCATGACCCAGGGATGGAACTTGGGTTTCCTGCATTACAGAAGGATTCTTTCCTGCTGGGCCAGAATTAAAATACATGACAACAATAACATAAAAGGCTAGAGGGGTAGAAGAACTTAAAGTATTCCATAATCCTAGCATTATTTGTGAACTGATTAATATTAGGCTATTAACAATTCAAAGATTCATGTTTAACCCCTAGGGAATCCATAAACTAACAGAAGGGGCAAATGCGATATTTTTGTAAAATGTTGAGCTAATGAAAAAGTAATCAAACATAGAAAGAGAAAGAAATATAAAACACTGGGAAAATTAAAATTAAATATTTATGTAAAAACAGCATCTCAGTAATTAAATTAAATATAAACAGTTTAAATGCACTTCTTTAAGGTATGCTGAATTAAAATAAAAAACTATACACTGATTTTATGAGACATACCTTTAATATAAGAACACATAAAGGCTGACTGTAAAGGGCTGGAAAAACTTACATCTTGCAAACACTAAATATTGATGTAGCTATAGTTATAAAAGGCAAGGTAGACTTTAAAGCAAGAGATGTAACCAAAGATAAAGAAGTATATCTCATACAAATAAAATGACCAATCCTCCCAGAAGACACAAACATTTTAAATTAGTCTGCAACAAACAGCATAACACCAAATATATAAGGCAAAAAATATATGCCTAAAAGAAGAAATAAACAAACACATAAATACAAGACTTTAACAAACTCTTTCAGTAACTAACAGTATACAGTAAAACATGCAAAGCAAAACACCAGAAAAAAGTTTTTAAATCTTAACATGACTAACACTAGTTACCTAAATGAAATATACAGAATGCTTCACTTAACAATGACATAATAAAACAAAAAATTTTCAAATGCATGTGTTTATTAAAATTTATCATATTCTGGATCATAAAGTAAGTCCAAGCAAATATAATTTGAGTATAATGTTTGACTACATTAGAATTCAGCAAAAAATCAATAATTAAATAAAATCTAGGAAATTAGAAATGTTTAAGGACTAAGCAATATATCTGTAAATAACCATGGTGAAAGAACTTATTAACATAGAAATTAGAAAATAGTTTCCTCTGAATCTTAATAAAAATAAAATTGGTAGAATGCAGCTCATGCTGTAATTGGAGGGAAATTTATAACCTTAAATGCACCTACTAGAGAAGAATAAAAGCTGAAAACAATGATCTATAATTTAGTTCAAAAAAATTTTTTAAAGTAAACTGAAACAGAAGAAACTAAATAATAAAAGCAAATTTAATACTACAATAGAGAAAATCAAAGAAGGTAGTTCTTCAAAAACAAACAAACAAAAAAAAAACCATGCAAGTTCATAAACACCTAACAGACAGTCAAGAAAAAAGAGAAAGAGCATAAATTACAATATCAAGAGCAAAAGGAACATCAAGTCACAAAAAAATATTAACAAAACAAATTCAATAGTACATTAAAAGGATCATACAACAAGATTAAGTGGGATTTATCCTATGTATGCAAGGATGGCTCAATATCTGCAGATCAATCATTGTGATATATCACATTAACAAACTGAAGAATAAAAGCCATATGATCATCTCTATAAACCCAGAAAAAGTTTCTGGAAAAATTTAGAATCCAAATTTGTGATTAAAACTCTCCAGAAAGTGGGTATAGAGGGAATATACATCAACGTAATAAAGGATATATATGGTAGGCCCACAGCTAACATCATATTCAAAGGTGAAAACCTGAAAGCATTTCCTCTAAGATCAGGAACAAGACAAGAATGCTCACTCTCACCACTTTTGTTCAACATAATATTGAAAGTTCTTGACACAGAAAATAAAATATTTAAAAGGAATCCAAATTGGAAAGGAAGAAGTACAACTCTCACTGTTTGCACATGGCAGGATATTATACATAGGAAATCCTAAAAGATGCCACCAAAAAACTACTAGAACTCATCAATCAATTCAGTCAAGTTGCAGAATGCAATATTAGTATACAGAAATCTGTTGCATTTCTATACACTAACAATAAACTATCAAAAAGAGAAATGAAGAAAGAAATCCTATTTACCATAATATGAAGAGAATAATACAGCTAGAATAAATCTTAACTAAGGAGGTAAAAGATCTGTGGGAAAACTATACGATGCTGAAAAAAGAAATTAAGGACAACACAAAGAGATGGTAAGATAAACTGTGTCCATGGACTGGAAGAATATTGTTAAAATAAGCATACTACCCAAAACAATCTATGAAATGCAATGCAATCCCTACCAAAATGTCAGTGGCATTTTTCACAGAACTAGAACAAATAATTCTAAAATTTGTTTGAAAACACAGAAGATTCCAAGTAGCCAAAACCATCTTGAGAAACAGCAAAGCTGCAGGTACCACACTCCTTGACTCCAGGTTATACTGAAAAGGTACGGTAATTAAAACAGTATGATTCTGGCACAAAAACAAACATAGATCAATGGAACAGACAGACCAGAAATAAACACACGCACTTATGATTAACTAATCTATGACAAAGGAGGCAAGAATACACAATGAGGAAAAGACAGTCTCTTCAATAAGTGGTGCTAAGAAAACTGGACAGCTTCACATAGATGAAATTAGAACATTTTCTGACACCATATATAAAAACACACTCAAAATGAAGACTTAACTGTAAGACCAGAAACCATAAAACTTCTAGAAGGGAACATAGCGCATTCTTTGACATAATTTACAGTACTATTTTTTGAATCAGTCTCCTAAGGCAAAAGAAGTAAAACCAAAATAAACAAATGGGACCTAATTAAAAGATTTTGCACAGCAAAGGAAACCATCAATAAAACAAAAAGACAAGTAGTTGAATGGAAGAAAATATTTGCAAATAATATGACCAATGTGGGGTGACTGTCCAAAATATATAAATACTTCATACAACTCAATATCAAACAAATAACTCATTCTTTAAAAATGGGTAGAAGACCAGAATAGACATTTTTCCAAAAAGATATACAGAAGACCAACAGTCACATGAAAAGATGCTCAACTTCAATCACTAATAATCAGAGATATGCAAATCAAAACTGCAATGAGATGTCACCTCACAGCTGTCAAAATGGCTATCATCAAAAATTCTACAAATAACAAACGCTGGCAAGGATGTGGTTAAAAGGGAACCCCTGTACACTGTTGAGAGGAAACATAAATTGGTGCAGCCTCTATGAAAACAGTATGGAGGTTCTTCAAATAACTAAAAATAGAACTACCATATGATCTAGCAATTCCACTCATATATATATGTCTGAACAAAACAAAACCACTGGTTTGAAAAGATACATAAACCCCCAATGTTCATAGCAACATTATTCATAAGACATCAAGATATGGAAATGATTAAAGTGTCCACTAACAGATGAGTGGGTAAAGAAGATGTAGTGTGTATATAATTCCATATATACACAGATATATATATAATCCATTTCCATATATAAATATATATAATTTCATATATATATATCCATATCCACATATCCATATATATTATCCCAGGCAAGAATACTGGAGTGGGTTGCCATTTCCTCCTCCAGGGGATCTTCCCAACCCAGGGCCTGAATCCAGGTCTCCTGCATTGCAGGTAGATTCTTAATCATCTGAGCCACCAGGGAAGTCATATATTATATATATGTAATTCTACATATATTATATATAGAATTTCATATATACATGTGGAGAGGGAAAGAAAGCACGATAAGATGGGATAGAGGATTAAGAGGTAAAATAAATTATCTACATGGATATATTGTACAGCACAGGGAATACAGCCAGTATTTTATAATAACTTTAAATGAAATTTAATCTATAAAAATTCTGAATCACTACGTGTACAACTGAAATTAACATAATACTGTAAGTCAATTATACCTCAATAAAAAAGCAAAAAACAGCAACAGCATTAAACATACTACAGACATTTAAAAGATATTGTGAGAATATTAAGAACAATTTGAGAATTCAGATGAATGAAAACACTCCTAGAACAACAAAAATTTGAAAACAAGTCTGTGACATTAATTTAAAAGTCCTCAGCTAAAATCAGGGACTTCCCACATGGTACTAGTGGTAAAGAATCCGCCTGCCAAAGCAGGAGATGTAATAGAGGTGGCCAGATACCTGGGTCGGGAAGATCCCCTAGAGAAGGGCATGGTAACTCACTCCAGTATTCTTGCCTGGAGAATACTATGGACAGAGGAGCCTGGCGGGCTACAGTCCATAGGGTCAGAGTCTGACAAGACTGCAGCAATTTTGCATTCACGCAGCTAAAATTAGAGACCATACAGGCCTGGAAGGAAAGTTCTCATACCCAGCCATACATTGACAATGACTTCAAACAGGAAAAGACTTATGCATACACGCATGCAACACACATCTCCTACAAGAAGACCCTGCCTACTTTACTATCCAGCAGGAAGCAAACCGTCTGACCTAAGACAGCCCAGCCAATCAGAGGCTGTGGGAGAATGAAACCAATGAAAAGACTCTATACTTTGAACTTCCAGCTTCCTCCAATAGACTCTTTGGTTACTGCAGCCCTTGCAAATACCCTCTTTTTCCCTATAAATTAAAGTCCCCCTACTCTGATCTCTTGGTTTGCCTAGGTCTGCCTTAGTTCATTGGAGAAGGCAATGGCATCCCACTCCAGTACTCTTGCCTGGAAAATCCTATGGACAGAGTAGCCTGGTAGGCTGCAGTCCATGGTGTCGCTGGGAGTCGGACACGACTGAGCGACTTCACTTTCACTTTTCACTTTCATGCATTGGAGAAGGAAATGGCAACCCACTCCAGTGTTCTTGCCTGGAGAATCCCAGGGACAGGGGAGCCTGGTGCGCTGCAGTCTATGGGGTCACACAGAGTCGGACACGACTGAAGCGACTTAGCAGCAGCACCAGCAGCAGCCTTAATTCATATATACTGAATTGCATTTCCTCTGGCTAGTTCCAAATAAACTTGGTTTTGATAGTAAAGTGAAAGTGTTAGTCGCTCAGTTGTGTCTGATTCTTTGCGACTTCATGGACTGTAGTCCACCATTGTCCTCTGTCTATGAGGATTCTCCTAGCAAGAATATTGGAGTTGGTTGCCAGTAAAATAACTGGCTATTGTATTACTAATGTTCACAGATTCAAGAAGAAATGGTAAACCTGAATAGTTCTATATCAATTAGGAAGTTAAATAGAAATTAAAATTTCCAAATATAGAAATCTCCACGTCCTGATAGATTCATCAGTGAATTCTTACAACCATCTATATAATTAACATATTATATATTATCACAAAACCTTACTGAAAATAAAAAGAAAAATCAAAAACAAACAAACAAACAAAAAATCAGGAGCACATGCCAACTTTTTAGGCTGCTGCCGCTGCTAAGTCACTTCAGTCGTGTCCGACTCTGTGCGACCCCATAGACTGCAGCCCACCAGGCTCCCCCTTCCCTGGGATTCTCCAGGCAAGAGCACTTGAGTGGGTTGCCATTTCCTTCTCCAATGCATGAATGTGAGAAGAGTGAAAGTAAAGTCTCTCAGTCATGTCCAACTCAACGACCCCATGGACTGCAGCCTACCAGGCTCCTCTGTCCATGGGATTTTCCAGGCAAGAGTACTGGAGTGGGTTGCCGTTGCCTTATCTGGAACTTTTTAGGCTAGCATTACTTTTATGCATTGGAAAAAGAAATGGCAACCCACTCAAGTGTGCTAGCCTGGAGAATCCAGGGACGGGGGAGCCTGGTGGCTGCAGTCTATGGGGTCACACAGAGTCAGACATGACTGAAGTGACTTAGCAGCAGCAGTAGCAACCTTAAACAAATACGGAAATCTAGCATTACAAGTACAAGATAGGAACATTACAAAGCAATCTAACAGGCATGGATGTAAATATACTAAATAAAAATTATCAAATGTATCCAACTAATTAACATAATAATATATCTCAATATGTTTTTTAAAAATCAATGCAACTCACCACATTAACGGAAAAAAAGGAAAATCATAACAGATGTATAAAAACCTTTTCCTGAGATACAATACCCACTCATGATTATTTATAAGCAAAGTACTGATGTATTTCCTTTATCTAATAAAGAACAACTTAAAAACCCTACAGCAATTATCATAATTAAATCTGAGGTATTGAAAGATTCCTCTCTGAAATAAGAAACAAGAACTTTCTGCAGCTGCTGCTAAGTCGCTTTAGTAGTGTCCAACTCTGTGTGACCCCATAGATGACAGCCCACCAGGCTGCCCGGTCCCTGGGATTCTCCAGGCAAGAATACTGGAGTGGGTTGCCATTTCCTTCTCCAATGCATGAAAGTGAAAATTCAAAGTGAAGTCGCTCAGTCGTGTCCAACTCTTAGCGACCTCAGGGACTGCAGCCTACCAGGCTCCTCCGTCCATGGGACTTTCCAGGCAAGAGTACTGGAGTGGGGTGCCATTGCCTTCTCTGAAGAACTTGCTATCCCCACTGTAATCCAACAATATGTAGGAGATAAAGTGCCATAAGACAAGAAAATGAAATAAAACAGTCTTATTCACAGTTCACTGGTTCATATACATTAGAAATCCAAAAGAATTTACAAATAACAAGAAATGAAACAGACTTTGGACAATATCCAAAAAATCTACTGTATCTCTATATATTAGTAACAAATGATTAGAAAATGAAAAACTTTATTAAACATACCATTTGCAGTATCAGCAAATACTTAGGGCCAAACCTAGCAAAAGATGTGCCTAACCTGTACACAGAAAATTAGAAAACATTACTGAGATAAATTAAGACATTTGAAGAGATGGGAGAATATACCACATTCATGGATTGAAAGAGTAAAGTTGCCTATTCTCCTACAAATCAGACCATAGATTTGATGCAGTTCCAAACAAACTCAACTATGTTACTTTTGCGAGAACTGATGCAATGATTCTAATATACATATATATGGAAATACAGTGCATGTGTGCTCAGTTGCTCAGTCGTCTCTGACTCTTAGTGACTCTATGGACTGTAGCCCACCAGGCTACAACCCACACACATACCCACACACACATACACAGACACAAATATATATTTATACACATATACATAAATATATATACATACCACATATGTATGTATATGTATACATATATATATATAAAACACACACATATATATACATAAACCACATCTTCTTTGTCCATTCATCTGTAGGATAGCTTTTTGATGGAATTATGTGACAAAAAGGCCAAAATTGCCATTGAGATTGATAACTTTTGAACACAATCCTTAGCATTGCTATTACACTGTGAGATTCTGCCCAAGAATCAAGAAAAAACAAAGAAAAGCAGAAATGATAATGATGACAGACAGATAGACAAGAGATGACAGAAGGAGCCACAGACAGACAATACACAAATGATAGATGGATGGAAAGAGAGAATAAATAGATTATGCATAGAGACTGCCTTACGATGACATATTTCTGAGAACCTGGATATAACCACATCCAACTTGGACTTTTCAGTTTTGCAAGCCAATAAATTCCCTCTTTTGCTTGAGGCAGTAAGTTGGGTTTCTGTCGCATGCAGCCAAGAACCCTAACTGTTAAAATTTTCAAGGCCACTTCCAGCTCAATTCCATGACTAGGACTACGCATCCCAAACTTTTCCAAATAAGCCTCCTTTATGGCCTAAAGAGAATGAACAATAGATTCAGGAGTCAACCCTTTCAGTCACAAACTTGATGGTTCTTTGAAGTCTTAAATATTATTTTTTTTAACAAAGAAAATCATGCAAATTTTCAAATCTATTCCATATTTTGTCTTAATATTAAGATACTTCCTCCATATCATGTTGTAAAATCAACACGCCAAGAAAATGCACCATATTATTTTGAAATTATCCATGTAACCCATACAGTACCAGGTACTCCTAGGGGTGGCATATCCCAGGCTTAAAAGGATAGACATAGGGAAGGGTTTCAGAGTCAAATTCCTGGAAGGTCAGGCAGGTAAGAAAACGGGGTACAGAAGAGAGTGAATACAAGCCGACCAAAGTGGGACGCTCAACTTCACTCCACTGTTGCTACCAAGGAATGTCTTTCCAATCCTCACACGGGCCAAACACATCTGCAAGATGAATAAAGTCTGGGCACAATCCCTTCCCCACCTCTGATTTTGAATGCATGTTGTTCTATTTTTCCATCTAAGACTCAGGCAATACTTACACCATTGCTAACATCTGTTCTCCAAACACCCAATATTTTTCTTCTTATAAAAGATATTTCTTTCAAACAGAGATAAGACATAGAAGCTTTGGCATATATTTATTTAGTGAAACTATATTACACTCTCTGAAAATCAGATGGCTTTACCTATGCGAATTCTAGAAGGAAAATTACCCTATTCCAATAGGCACCTTCATATTTTATGTGACATTTTTAACAGCCTTGAAGTTTCAACCTCAACCAGCAATGTTTGAATTGCTTTTAATTCAGAAAGCATGGAGAAGAGAATAATCTGGCAGCTCCTTCTTGATACATGTCAGAGGCGGGATCTTCCCAGGAGAATGTGGCATTCATAAAAGTAATTTTTCCCATTCATTCTGCTGAGAGCATCCTCTTACAGGAGTCATGTGGCTGTCACTCTTGAGACAGAAACCAGCCTCTGAAATTACAGGGTGGTTTTTTTTTTTTTTTCTTTTTGGATAACTTCATGTAATCAAGAATTTGATCTGAACTATTAAAGGAAAAAATTAAATTAAAAACTGACACCCATGACCTTTACAATTATGTATTGTGGCTCTTGTACAACATGCATTCAAAGGCGACTGTTTGCTTGATTTATTTGTAATACAATGTCCTTTACGGGGGACAAGATCGTATTGTTCAAGGAGTCCATTGTTAAAGTCAGGAAGAAGGTTTAATTGGTACATTCTGAAAAAGTAAAGAATTATCTATCCTGCCTAGAAGTCCTCCAGTATTTAGTTACAAATCATTTCAGAATAATAACAATGGTGATAATGATAAAGATCTATGTAGATTGAGTACTTACCATCTGCAGAACATTGCATTAACTGCTTCACACACATTTTTTATTTAATCCTCTCAGTGCCTTAGGGCAGGTATGGATAGTAGCCCTTTGACCCAAAAGGAGACTGAGTGAGGCTCAGGGGACAGACTCGAAGCTGCCAGAAATTTCAGAGCATGGGCTCAAGTCCATGTCTGATGCCTGAGAATATGTTCATGACTCCTCAACCATCAGACTATGAAGCTGGAGGGCCTTTCAGAAATCAACTACCCAACGCTCAAAACTCTGCACATTAATACCAACTTCATGATCTTTCTCCCCAAGTCTTGCTATTTTCCTGTCTACCCTCCCTCAGCTATCACCACCTCCCATTTAGCTGCCCAAGCCAGAAAACCTAGAAACATTACTCACTCATATTCTTTCTCCCTCCCTCCCTGCCCAAATTCAGTGCAGCTCTAAGACCTGCTGACTCTACCTGTTTAACAGCAACTGTGAAACCAATTCATTTCTCTCGCATCTCCACCACCAGCAGCTTTATCCAAGCCACCAACATTTCTCCAAATAATGCAACAACCTCCACCATCCACTCTGATCTGTGTTAATATGTTCTTAGTACGCCTGACATCTTGTAGAAATACAAACACCACACTTCCTGCTTAGAATAATTTGATGGTTCCCTAGTATTCTCAGAAGAAGGACCACAAACCATATCTGGCATCACTAGCCCTGGGCCCTGCCTGCAGGAACCCCGTCCCTCCCCACTTGCCTCACCCACTTCCCCTCTTCGTATCTGTGTGCCAGAAGTCATACCAGAGTCCTGGATTTCTCAAAGCTCTGTGCTCTCCCTCCGATTACAATTGTTGTGCATGTTGCTCCCTCTGCCCAGAATTCTCTTCTCTTCCTCTTTACCTGGTTAATTTCTCTATGTCCTTCAAGTTCAACTCATTATCATTTTCCCAGGGAAGCTGACAGAAGGAAAATTGGACCAGATCAAAGCCCTCTCACAGAACAGTGCACTTCTCTGGTGAAACACACTCACCATAATTACAATGCTATATTTGTATGTGTGACCACATGATGCCTGGCCCAATTATTGAACTCATTAGAAACAAATTCTTTCTGAATTCCTGAATTAACAAGCAGTCAGAGGCAGCCTGGTGAAATGGTCGTCATCCACGTGTCAAGGTCAGGGACCGAAGGATGTTGTGACTCTACTTACCAGCTGTGTGACTTTCAACAAACCACCTGAACTCTCTGACTCTCCATTTTCTCAAATACAAAATGAGGATGGTGTCTAACACCTATACCTTCCTCCGACCCAAGATGGTTGTTAAGATCAAATGAGGCAGAGAGATGGAGATATTAGCTCATTGATCCCGCCATGAGGTAAGGACTCAACTAGCATTTGTTTGAAGCTTGCATATAATAATTTTGGATTCATTCCCAAGAAATCAGTTCAATTCAGTTCAGTCACTCAGTCGTGTCCGACTCTTTGTGACCCCATGGACTGAAACATGCCAGGCTTCCATGTCTATCACCAACTCCTGGAGCTTGCTCAAACTCATGTCCATCAAGTCAGTGATGCCATCCAACCATCTCATCATCTGTCATCCCCTTCTGCCCTCAGCTTTCCCAGCATCAAGATCTTTTCCAACGAGTCAGTTCTTTGTATCAGATGGCCAAAGTATTGGAGTTTCAGCTTATCAGTCATTCCAATGAATATTCAGGACTGATTTTCTTTAGGATGGACTGGTTTCATCTCCTTGCAGTCCAAGAGAGTCTCAAGAGTCTTCTCCAACACTATAGTTCAAAAGCTTCAATTCCTCAGCACTTGGCTTTCTTTATAGTCCAACTCTCACATCCATACATGACTACTGGAAAAACCATAGCCTTGACTAGACAGACCTTTGCTGGCAAAGTAATGTCTCTGCTTTTTAATATGCTATCTAGGTTGGTCATAGCTTTTCTTCCAAGGAGCAAGTGTCTTTTAATTTCATGGCTGCAATCACCATCTGCAGTGATTTTGGACCCCCCCAAAATAATGTCTGTCACTGTTTCCATTGTTTCCCCATCTATTTACGATGAAGTGATGGGACCAGATGCCATGATCTTAGTTTTCTGAATGTTGAGCTTTAAGCCAACTTCTTCACTCTCCTCTTTCACTTTCATCAAGAGGCTCTTTAGTTCTTCTTCGCTTTCTGCCATAGGGATGGTGTCATCTGTGTATTGGAGGTTACTGATATTTCTCCCAACAACCTTGATTGCGCTTGGATGTGCTTGTGAAGCTTGTGCTTCATCCAGCCCAGCATTTCGTATGATGTACTCTGTATAGAAGTTATATAAGCAGAGTGACAATATACAGCCTTAAGGCACTCCTTTTCTGATTTGGAACCGGTCTGTTGTTCCATGTCTGATTCTAACTGTTGCTTCCTGACCTGCATACAGATTTCTCAGGAGGCAGGTAAGGTGATGTGGTATTCCCATCTCTTTAAGAATTTTCCAGTTTGTTGTGATCCACACAGTCAAAGGCTTTGGCATAGTCAATAAAGCAGAAGTAGATGTTTTTCTGGAACTCTCTTGCTTTTTCAGTGATTCAACAGATGTTGGCAATTTGATCTATGGTTCCTCTGCCTTTTCTAAATCCAGCTTGAACATCTGGAAGTTCACAGTTCACATACTGTTGAAGCCTAGCTTGGAGAATTTTGAGCATTACTTTGCTGGTGTGTGAGATGAGTGCAATTGTATGGTAGTTTGAACATTCTTTGGCATTGCCTTTCTTTGGGATTGGAATGAAAACTGACCTTTTCCAGTCCTGTGGACACTGCTGAGTTTTCCAACTAAAGAGCCTCTTGATAAAAGTGAAAGAGGAAAGTGAAAAAAGGAGCAAATTGTAGGTGGTCAAGAAGTACAAACTTCTGGGTTTGCAGTTCAATGGTAAAGAATCCTTGCTTCCAGCACAGGGGGCAAGGGTTCAATTCCTGTTCAGGGAACTAAGATCCCATGTGCTGCACAGCATGGTGAAAAAATATAAATAAATTTGTACTTTTATACAAACTTCCAGTTAAAAGATAAATAAGCATTAGGGATATAATATGCAGTAGGATGACAATAGCTAACACTGCTGTATAGAGCTTCCCTGGTGGCTCAGTGGTAAAGAATCCACCTCCCAATGCAGGAAACGCGGGTTTAATCCCTGGGTTGGGAAGATCCCCTGGAGAAGGAAAGGGCGACCCACTCCAGTATTCTTGCCTGGGAAATCCCATGGACAGAGGAGCCTGGCGGACTACAGACCATGAGATCCCAAAGAGGTAGCATTTGACTTAATGACTAAACTACAACAATAGTGTATTTAAAAGTTGTTAAGAGAGTAGATTCCAGGAGTTCTCATCCCAAGAGAAGAAAAAACATTTTTTCTTTTTTTAATATCTATATGAGCCAGTGGATATTAATTAAACTTACTGTGATCATCATTTCATGATGTATGTAAACCACATCATTACACTGTACACCTTAAATATACACAGTGCTGTATGTCAATAATAGTTTAAAAAACTGGGGGAAAAAAGCAACTTGTTCAGCCATACACACAATATAATAGCATTTCTGTTTAAACAGCCATGAAACAGGGCTAGAGAGTACAATATCTATGGAGAAAAAAAGACTAGACTAATATAATCCAAATACATTACTGGGATGGAGTTTGAGAGAATGCTAGCAATAGAGATCAAAGTAAGGAGACTGGCTTATTTTTCTGAAAAGGATAACATACTAATTAATATGTGTGTATTAAGTAAATGAGATGCAAATCACTCCAGCCAACTCACTAATCTATGAGCCTTGTGTCTTTCTAGTTATCACTCTATCACTATAATGAAGCCTACATTAGCAAAAACACTCAATAGATACATGTTAAATGAGTAAAAAAAAAAATACTGAAGGATAGTTGATGTACAATGTTATATAAGTTACAGGTGTACAATAAAGTTTCACAATTTTTAAAGGCTATACTCCATGTATAGTTTTTATAAAATATTGGCTATAGTCCACATGTTTTACAACATATCCTTATGACTTATTTTATACATATTAGTTTGTACCTCTTAATCCCCTAGCTCTATATTATCCATCTCTCTTCCCCTCTCCTCACTGGTAACCACTAGTTACTTCTCTGTGAGACTGTTTCTTTTTTTATATTCACTTATTTGTTATATTTTTAGGTTCCATATATTAAGTGATATCATACAGTATTCATCTTTCTCTCTCTGACTTACTTCAGTTAGCGTAATACCATCCAAGTCCATCCATGTTGTTGCAAATGGCAAAATTTCATTATTTTCATGGCTAGCAGTACTCCATAGTATATATATACTATGTCTTCTTTATCCATTCATCTGTTGATGGACACTTAGGTTTCTTCCATATCGTGGCAATTATAAAAAAAATATATTTTAAAGAATAAATAAGAAATACATAATGATACAAAAAGTGCCTTAAAGGTGTTCAACAAACTTGGTCATCTAAGTAGTTCAAAATCTCTGATATCTATATAAGTTCTGAAAATGGATATGGTGATGTTGGTTGTACAGCATTGTGAATGGACTTAATGCCTTTGAATGAGACTTTTAAAAATGGCAAATTTGATGTTAGGTATATTTCACTAACAACAAAAATGTTCACACATATCCTTCTTCTGAGTGTAGGGGAAAAAAAAAGTCACCTCCATGTCTGAATTACCACAAATTCTTTTACTAACCGTATTTTTCACTCTCACCTCACCCTACCCTTCAACAGAATAAGTTTCTCCCTGAGAGCAGTTGCAGCTTCAAAATGGCTCCAATATCTGGAAATCAGGAAACTGTCATCATGCCACTGGCATAAAAAAAACCTAGAATTGGCTTGATTGCCAAAACTCTGGTGGAAAGCAGCGATGTGATTTTCAGTGACAACCACCAACAATGGTTGATGTTAAAACCGAGGGCAGTCAAGCCAAATCTCCATGGTTCTAACTGCCAAAACTAGAAATATGGGCAATCCACAGTAGCTTTAAAAAACAGAATCATTCTGGAAAGTCTTAGAAGGTTTGGAAGAGAAGTCACAAGCTATAAATAAAAGCCACGGTGAGTTAAAGAGATAATTAGATTGGTGGAAAGAAACACAGTGGAAAATTGAAAAACAATCCTTTCACCAACAATTACATCTTCAGATGTATTTGCAGTCTACAAAATATGAAGAAAAAAAAAAAAGAACAGGATTCCTCTGATATAAGAAATTGGCTAAATAGCTCTCAATCTTCCTCTCTTTTTTTGTAAAGAAAGCAGTAAGATGAGGGGTGGATTACATTTTCTTTGTGTTAAGTGGAGAGAGAAAATGCTGATGACAATGAAAGCATCTGACAAGAGACCCAATACCATTGAAACAGACAAGCTATTACCACAAGAGAACTAAAATCTATGAAAAATATTTTTAAACTGCTAAGCCAATAAGACTGGCAGGTTGATTTCATAAACTCATATTTGCAAAAATATATGGGTCAATTTTATTTTCACCTATTTGATCTTCTAATTTAATAAAATCTCATTGATTTTAAATGGGGTTAGAACATTCACAAAAAACTAGCTGATATTTGATTTGCTTGCACTTGATTATCCAACATTTTTATTCAAGAACAATGAACTAGCCAAGCAGTGACAAGGCTCATCCTTCCTTAACAGTCTAGCACTTTCTTAATCAATTTGGCTTTGAAATAATCCTGGGACAGTAGATATATATGTAAACAGATACAGAGGGTATGCCATATAAACTGAGGGAGTGTAATATATTCTCCTTATAAACTGAATCCAAAACTAAACTATTAAAATGTGACAGTGGAGAAAAACCTAAGTGTGAGCTGGAGAGAACTGGTGTGAAACACACAGAAAGGGCAAGAGGCACAGAGAGAGCCCCTGAGAAGGGAACTGGGAACCACTGAGACCAAGGGTCTAGTTCCAGGATGCCAGCAAAAGACAGGGGGGTTTCTGTTTGGTGCTTGAATTTGGTTCTGTTTTTCTGTATAGTGAGGTCTTTTTGGAGGGAGAAGCAGGAGGGAAGAAGACCACTAACTGAAGATGAATAGAACTTTTTTCAGCCTCATTCAGTTCAGTTCAGTTCAGTCACTCAGTCATGTCTGACTCTTTGTGACCCCATGAACTGCAGCACGCCAGGCCTCCCTGTCCATCACCAACTTCCAGAGTTCACTCAACCTCATGTCCATAGAGTCAGTGATGCCATCCATCCATCTCATCCTCTGTCATCCCCTTCTCCTCCTGCCCCCAATCCCTCCCAGCATCAGTGTCTTTTCCAATGAGTCAACTCTTTGCATGAGGTGGCCAAAGTATTGGAGTTTCAGCTTTAGCATCAGTCCTCCCAAAGAACACCCAAGACTAATCTCCTTTAAAATGGACTGGTTGGATCTCCTTGTGGTTCAAGGGACTCTCAAGAGTCTTCTCCAACATCACAGTTCAAAAGCATCAATTCTTCGGTACTCAGGTTTCCTCACAATCCAACTCTCACATCCATACATGACCACTGAAAAACCATAGCCTTGACTAGACGGACCTTTGTTGGCAAAGTAATGTCTCTGCTTTTTAATATGCTATCTAGGTTGGTCATAACTTTGCTTCCAAGGAGTAAGCATCAGCCTCATAACCCTCCCCCCTCCCAAAAAAAGCCACCAAAAAATACATAAAAGAAGAAAAAGAATTGTACATAATCTGTATACATCTTTTCTTAGAAAATAAAGGAAAACAATAACACTAACTTTTTAAGTTGAAAGTATGACTCAGGTGGTCCAAACTTCGGGCTGTGGGGTCACAGGACCTGGATTAAGATCTTGACTTCATCACTGGCTAGATGTGAACTCCTGAAGACGTTATATGCATGCCCAATAGCTCAGGTTCTGCCTCTGTCAATGCAGATAGTAACAGGCCCCATTCCACCAGGGTAGAGAAAGAAAAAAGGAGTTTGTGAGGAAATTCACATGTCTGCAGCTCAGATGGAAGCCACGAGTGAGAGAAGGTTCCGTTCAAGAGAACTACTTGGAAGAAAAAATGGAAACTCAGTGGAAAAAGGATGGAATTAAGAACCTTCCTTCTTAAGGGTGGAAGAAGAAGCTGTAGGTGACAATGCAGAAATAGAGATACAATTACTGCCATCCAGAGAACTGCTGGTGAGAAGGCTTCAGCAATGAGGAATGGATATGTGTACGGGAATCTCTAAAGAAACCCTTAAAGCAACCGTGAGAGGAAAAGACTGCTTGAAACATCCACCAGTTCCAGAAAGGAACAATACCAGCTCACAACAATTCCGGTCATCCTCCCGCCTCCCCCTGGGGCCCTTGCCAACCCTGGAGAAGGCAGAAACTGACCAAAATGATGAGCAAGGAGCTAGAGGTTGGCCACCCCACTTTCATGACAGTCAGCTGCCTTGCATGTAGCAAATCCCAGAAAGCAAGTTCAAGATGTCAGCAATTGCACTGGATTGGATACTTTAGTTACTGATGTGCATGCAGCTCAGTTGTGCAACTTACGGAGGCAGTGTGCATACGTGCTAAGTCGCTTCAGTCATGTCTGACTCTTTTCGACCCCATGAACTGTAGCCTGCCAGGCTCCTCTAACCATGGGATTCTCCAAGCAAGAATACTGGAATGGGTTATCATGTCCTCCTCCAAGGGATCTTTCTGACCCAGGGGTTGAACATGTGTCTCTTATGTCTCATGCACTTGGCAGGCAGGTTCTTTACCACTAGCACCACCTGGGATTTCCACAGGGCCTGTAGGACCTTCAATTACTGAATAGGTACCAGAAAGTGAATAGGACCTTTCAGAATTTTCATCCAGAGGCAGCCACAGAACTAGCCCCACTGCCTGAAAGTAAAAGTGAAAGTTGCTCAGTCCTGTCCGATTCTTTGTGACCCCATGGACTATACAGTCTATGGAATTCTCCAGGTCAGAATATTAGAGTGGGTAGCCTTTCCCTTCTTCAGGGGATCTTCTCAATCCAGGGATCAAACCCAGGTTTCCCACACTGCAGGCAGATTCTTTACCAGCTGAGCCACAAGGGAAGCCTAAGAGTGGAGTAGGCTACTGGAGTGGGTAGCCTATCCCTTCTCCAGCAGATCTTTCCAACCCAGGAAATGAACCAGGGTTGCCTGCACTGCAGGTGGATTCTTTACCAACTGAGCTATCAGGGACGCCTCCACTGACTAAATCTAAAGAAACAAAACAATGCACAAATAAAGTCATTTTTAAGATGACACCACACAGATCATGCTTATTTAACACAGTCGTGAAATGTTTGAAGGTACAGAGTAATTGCTCAAAATGATTGTGTCCAATTACTGAAATTAAAAATACTCTAGGAGGAATCAATAGCAGAATATCTTAAGCATAAGAACGAATCAGTGAGCTGGAAGATAAAATGGTGGAAGTAACTTCTGAAGAGCAGAATAAAGTAAAAAGAATAAATAGAGCTGAGGATAGTCTCAGAGACCTCTGGGACCATATCAAATGCACCAACATTCGAATTTTAGGGGTCCCAAAAGAAGAAGAGAAAAAGAAAGGGTATGAGAAGTTTTTTGAAGAGATTATAGTTGAAAATTTCCCCAACATGGAAAAGGAAATAGTCAATCAAGTCCAAGAGACATAAAGAGTCCCATACAGGATAAATTCAAGGAGAAACACACCAAAACACAGATTAATCAAACTAACAAAGACTAAACACAAAGAAAGAATATTAAAAGCAGAAAGGGAGAAGCAACAAGTAACATACAAGGGAAACCCCATACACTTAACAGCTGATCTTTCAGCAGAAACTGCAGGCCAGAAGGGAATGGCAGGATATATATAAAGTACTCAAAGGGAGAAATCTACAACCAAGATTACTGTACCCAGCAAGGATCTCATTCAAAACTGATGGAGAAATAAAAAGCTTTTCAGAAAAGAAAAAGAGAATTTAGTACCACCAAACCAGCTTTACAACAAATGTTAAATGGACTTATATAGTAAAGACATACAACAGAAGAAAAAAGATCTACAAAATCAACCCCAAACAAGTAGGAAAATGGCAATAGGAACATATATATCAATAATTACTTTTTTAAATTTTTTTATTTATTTTTTAAGAGATTTTTTTTTAACTTTACAATATTGTATTGGTTTTGCCATATATCAAAATGAATCTGCCACAGGTATACATGTGTTCCCCATCCTGACCCCTCCTCCCTCCTCCCTCCCCATACCATCCCTCATAATTACTTTAAATGTAATTGGATTAAATGCTCCAACCAAAAGACACAGACTGGCTGAAAGGATACAAAAACAAGACCCATATATATGCTGTCTACAAGAAACCCACTTCAGACCTAAAGACACATATAGACTGAAAGTGAGAGGATGGAAAAATATATTCCATGCAAATGGAAAGCAAAGAAAGCTGGAGTAGCAATCCTCATATCAGACAAAATAGACATTAAAATAAAGAAGATACAAGAGATAAGGACAGACATTACATAATGATCAAGGGATCAATCCAAGAAGACATAACAATTGTAAATATCTATGCACCCAACATAGGAACACCTCAATACATAAGACAAACACTAACAGACATAACACGAGAAACTGACAGTAACACAATAATAGTAGGAGGTTTTAACACACCACTCACACCAATGGACAGATCATCAAAAGAGAAAATTAATAAGGAAACACAAGTCTTAAATGATACATTAGATGAGATGGATCTCATTGATATCTTCAGGACATTTCACCCAAATGCAGAAAAATACAGCTTCTTCTCAAGTTCACATGGAACATTCTCCAGGACAGACCACATCTTGGGTCACAAATCAAACCTCAGTAAATTTAAGAAAACTGAAATTGTATCAAGCATCTTCTCCAACCACAGCACTATGAGACTAGACATCAATTACAAGAAAAAAAAAAACTGTAAGAAAGACAAGCACACGGAGATTAAACAACACGTTTCTAAATAACCAACAGGTTACTGAAGAAATCAAAAGGAAAATTAAAAATTTCTAGAAACAAATGACAATGAAAACACAACAACCCAAAACCGATGGTATGCCTCAAAAGCAGTTCTAAGAGGGAAATTTATAGCAGTACAATCCTACCTCAAGAAACAAGAAAAACATTGAATGGACAAACCTAACTTTACACCTAAAACAACTGGAAAAAGAACACCCAAAAGTTAGCAGAAGGAAAGAAATCATAAAGATCCGAGCAGAAATAAATGAAAAAGAGATGGGAGAAACAATAGTAAAGATTAATAAAACTAAAAGCTGGTTCTTTGAGAAGATAAACTAAATTGACAAACCTTTAGCCAGACTCATCAAGAAAACAAGAGAGAAGAAACAAATCAACAAAATTAGAAATGAAAAAGGAGAGGTTACAACAGACAAGGCAGAAATACAAAGGATTATAAGAGACTATTATGAACAACTATATGGCAATAAAATAGATAATCTGGAAGAAATGGACAGATTCTTAGAAAAGTTCAATCTTCCAAGACTGAACCAGGAAGAAATATAAATTATGAACAACCCAATTACAAGTGCTGAAATTGAAGCTGTGATCAAAAATCTCCCAAAAAACAAAAGCCCAGGACCAGATGGCTTCATAGGAGAATTCTAGCAAACATTTAGAGAGGAGCTAATGCCTCGCCTTCTAAAACTCTTTCAAAAAATTGCAGGGGAAGAAACACTTCCAAACTCATTCTATGAGGCCACCATCACCCTGATACCAAAACCAGACAAAGATAACACAAAAAAAGAAAACTACAGACCAATGTCACTGATGAACATAGATGCAAAAATCCTCAACAAAATTTTAGCAAACAGAATTCAGCAACACATCAAAAAGCTCATACACCATGATCAAGTTGGGTTTATTACAGGAATGCAAGGATTCCTCAATATATGCAAATCAATCAATGTGATACACTATATTAACAAATTGAAAGATAAAAACCATATGATCATCTCAATAGATGCAGAAAAAGCCTCTGACAAAATTCAGCACCCATTTATGATTAAAACTCATCAAAAAGTGGGCATAGAAGGAACCTACCTCAACATAGTAAAGGCCATATATGAGAAGCCTACAGCAAACATTATTCTCAAAGGTGAAAAACTGAAAGCATTCCCCCTAAGATCAGGAACAAGACAAGGGAGTCCACTTTCACCACTATTATTCAACATAGTTCTGGAAGTCCTAGCTACAGCAATCAGAGAAGAAAAAAAATAAAAGGAATCCAGATTGGAAGAGAAGTAAAACTCTCACTGTTTGCAGATGACATGATACTGTACATAGAAAACGCTAGAGATAGTCACAGAAAATTACTAGAGCTAATCAGTGAATTTAGCAAAGTTGCAGGATACAAAATCAATACACAGAAATCACTTGCATTTCTATATACTAACAATGAAAAATCAGAAAGAGCAATTAAGGAATCAATCCCATTCACCACTGCAACAAAAAGAATTAAATACCTAGGAATAAACTTACCTAAGGAGACAAAAGAGATGGGAATACCAGACCACCTGACCTGCCTCTTGAGGAACCTATATGGAGGTCAGGAAGCAACAGTTAGAACTGGACATGGAACAACAGACTGGTTCCAAATAGGAAAAGGAGTACGTCAAGGCTGTATATTGTCGCCCTGCTTATTTAACTTCCATGCAGAGTACATGATGAGAAACGCTGGGCTAGAAGAAGCACAAGCTGGAATCAAGATTGCTGGGAGAAATATCAATAACCTCAGATATGCAGATGACACCATCCTTATGGCAGAAAGTGAAGAGGAACTCAAAAGCCTCTTGATGAAAGTGAAAGAAGAGAGTGAAAAAGTTGGCTTAAAGCTCAACATTTAGAAAACTAAGATCATGGCATCTGGTCCCATCACTTCATGGAAAATAGATGGGGAAACAGTGGAAACAGTGTCAGACTTTATTTGTTTGGGCTCCAAAATCACTGCAGATGGTGACTGCAGCCATGAAATTAAAAGACGCTTACTCCTTGGAAAGAAAGTTTTGACCAACCTAGATAGCATATTAAAAAGCAGAGACATTACTTTGACAACAAAGGTCCATCTAGTCAAGCCTATGGTTTTTCCAGTGGTCATGTATGGATGTGAGAGTTGGACTGTGAGGAAACCTGAGCGCCAAAGAATTGATGCTTTTGAACTGCGGTGTGGGAGAAGACTCTTGAGAGTCCCTTGGACTGCAAGGAGATCCAACCAGTCCATCCTAAAGGATATCAGTCCTGGGTGTTCATTGGAAGGAATGATGCTAAAGCTGAAACTCCAATACTTTGGCCACCTCATGCGAAGAGTTGACTCATTGGAAAAGACACTGATGCTGGGAGGGATTCGGGGCATGAGGAGAAGGGGATGATAGAGGATGAGATGGCTGGATGACATCACCGACTCAATGCACATGAGTTTGGGTGAACTCTGGGAGTTGGTGATGGACAGGGGGGCCTGGCGTGCTGTGATTCATGGGGTCGCAAAGAGTCCAACACAACTGAGTGACTGAACTGAACTGAATGAAAGAAATCAAAGATGACATAAACAGATGGAAAGATATCCATGTTCCTGGGTAGGAAGAATCAATATTGTGAAAATGACTATACTACCAAATGCAATCTACAGATTTAATGCAATCCCTATCAAATTACCAATGGCATTTTTCACAGAACTAGAACAAAAAATTTCACAATTCATATGGAAACACAAAAGACCCCAAACAGCCAAAGCAGTCTTGAGAAATAAGAATGGAGCTGGAGAAATCAACCTTCCTGACTTCAGGTTATACTACAAAACTACAGTCATCAAGACAGTATGGTACTGGCACAAAAACAGATATATAGACCAGTGGAACAATATAGAAAGCCCAGAAATAAACCCATACACCTATGGGTACCTTATTTTTGACAAAGGAGGCAAGAATATACAATGGGGCAAAGACAGCCTCTTCAATAAATGGTGCTGGAAAAACTGGACAGCAACATGTAAAAGAATGAAATTAGAACACTTCCTAACACCATACACAAAGATAAAATGGATTAAAGACCTAAATGTAAGACCAGAAACTATAAAACTCTTAGAGGAAAACATAGGCAGAACACTCAATGACATAAATCAAAGAAAGATCCTCTATGACCCACCTCCTAGAGTAATGGAAATAAAAACAAAAGTAAACAAGTGGGACCTGATTAATTTACAAGCTTTTGCACAGCAAAGGAAACTATAAGCAAGGTGAAAAGACAACCCTCAGAATGGGAGAAAATAATAGCAAATGAAACAACTGATAAAGGATTAATTTCCAAAATATACAAGAAACTCATACAACTCAATACCAGAAAAAACAAACAACCCAATCAAAAAGTGGTAAAAAGACCTAAACAGACATTTCTCCAAAGAAGACATACAGATGGCTAACAAACACCTGAAAAGATGCTCAACATTGCTCATTATTAGAGAAATGCAAACAAAAACTTCAATGAAATATCACTTCACACCAGTCAGAATTGCCCTCATCAAAGTCTACAAACAATGCTGGAAAGGGTGTGGAGAAAAGGGAACACTCTTGCACTGTTGGTGGGAATGTAAACTGATACAGCCACTATGGAAGACAGTATGGAGATTCCTTAAAAAACTAGGAATAAAATCACCATATGACCCAGCAATCCCACTCCTAGGCATATACCCTGAGGAAACCAAAATTGAAAGAGACGCATGTATCCCACTGTTCAATAGCTAGAACATGGAAGCAGTCTAGTTGTCCATCAACAGATGAATGGATAAAGAAGTTGTGGTATATATACACAATGGAATATTCAGTTCAGTTCAGTCGCTCAGTCATGTCTGACTCTTTGCGACCCCATGAATTGCAGCACGCCAGGCCTCCCTGTCCATCACCAACCCCCGGAGTTCACTCAAACTACTCAGCCATAAAAAGGAACACATTTGAGTCAGTTCTAATGAGATGGATGGACCTAGAACCTATTATACAGAGTGAAGTGAGTCAGAAAAAGAAAGATAAATACCATATTCTAACACATATATACAGAATCTAGAAAAATGGTACCAAATATTTCATTTACAGGGCAACAATGGAGAAATAAATAGAGAACAGACTTGTGGACATGGGGAGAGGGGAGGAGAGGGTGAGATGTATGGAAAGAGTAACATGAAAACTTACATTACCATATGTAAAACAGATAGCCAATGGGAATTTGCTGTATGGCTCAGGAAACTCAAACAGGGGCTCTGTATCAATCTAGAGGGATAGGATGGGGTGGGAGATGGGGGAGAGGTTCAGGAGGGAGGGGATATATATACACCTATGGCTGATTCATGTTGAGGTTTGACAGAAAACAGCAAAATTATGTAAAACAATTATCCTTCAGTAAAAAATAATTTTTTTTAAATGATTGTGTTCATTAGACATTTACTAAATGCCAGAGACTGGGGTCAATGCTTTCCAGGCAACATCCCATTTGACCTTCACAACAATGCTCTGAGTGAGCGTGTGGTTAGAAGAGGAACCATCGTCATCCCTATTTTACAGAAAACTTGTCCACAGTCATGTTAATTAGTGGCAGATCTGGAGTGTCTAGCAACCGTGCCAATTCTCTGCTTTTCTGGTCTTTTAAGATGACTACATAATACAATAAAAATAATCATTCTCATTTATTTAGGGTTTACTCTGTGATTTAAGTGGATTAGCTCAAATTTCTCTCCACAGGAGCCCCCTATGAATGTACATGCTTTATTGATGCTAAAACCAAGGTGAAGAGAGTAGGTGACCCAAGCTTATCTACCCTGTGAAGGCTAAACTGGGATTTGAACACAGACAGCTTCCCAGGTAGTGCCAGAGGTAAAAGAACCCACCTGCCAATGCAGGAGACACAGGTTCAATCCCTGGGTCAGGAAGATCTCCTGGAAGAGGCCCTAACAACCCACACCAGTATTCTTGCCTGGAGAATCCCATGGACAGGAGAGCCTGGCTGGCTGTGATCTATGGAGTCCCAAAGAATTGGACATGACTGAAGCAACTGAGCAAGCACAGATGCAGTTGGGTTCCAAAAACCAGGCTCTGAAGTACTTTGATCTACCTCCTCTCTAAAAGGAGGAGGTATATTTTATAGTTTTACAAACTATAAAATGCTCCCTGAATGTCAAAAGGGACCGTGATCACTATTATTACAGCTTGGCCATGTGGGAAGAGCAGGTTTTGAACTGATCTACAGTAACAGGGGGCTTCCCAGGTGGCTCAGTCCTAAAGAGCCTGCCTGCCAATGCAGGAGCCACGGGAGAAGAGGGTTGATCTCTGGGTGAGGAAGATCCCCTGGAAGAGGAAATGGCAACCCAATCCAGTATTCTTGCTGGGAGAATCCCATGGACAGAGGAGCGTGATGGGCTATGGTCTGTAGGTTTGCCAGAGTCAGACATGACTGAGTGACTGAGTACCCACACACAATAACAGGGAGGGCACATCAGACAAAGGCAAGAGCAAAGGCCCAGAGGCAGGAGTGAACGTGGCAGGTTCTAGAAGCAGCAAGGCCAGGGTTGCTCTCACAGCGGAACTCATTCATGGGGGCAGGCAGGAGAGTGAATCAAACAGCAAAGAAACAATAAATCCATGAAACAACTGTTCACACTCGTAGGCTCGCTTGCCTCCTAGGACACCCTCATCACTCACGTAAAGAAGAAATGGAGCAATAACCAACCCGGGGACCTCGGGAGGAAAGGAGTGGAAATGGACCCCTCCTTTGGCGACACCCGAGCCATAAATCCTCAGCTGCCAAGATGCAGAGCCAGCTCCGCGCACGGGCGCTGTACATCTTCCTCTGAGCCATCAGGAAGACCTCTCTCTTGTAAGCTGCGGTGGGTGTTGCTGTTGTTATTATTGTTGTCTGTCTGACTTCATGCGGTGAATTGAAAATGAGTGAACTTGGTGGAAAAAGAATGCGTACTCATCTCTGAGGACCAATCTGGATTTGAATGCCCCTGCTCTGAGAAGCTCAAGAAAAGCAGATCTTGTTCAGAATATCTGAAAAATGGTCTCTAGCACAGAACGTAGTTTTTTCTCTTATGGGGGATAATTTTAAGGTCAGATGGTTTGAATTCCTCAGGGTCCAGCACAGTCTATGCCTGTCAATAGAGCTGACTTTTTGCAACCCCACAGGTAGAGTCCTGAGAATTCTCTAGGCCAGAATACTGGAGTGGGTAGCCTTTCCCTTCTCCAGGGGATCTTCCCAACACAGGGATCGAACCCAGGTCTCCCGCATTGCACGTAGATTCTTTACCTGCTGAGCCACCAGGGAAGCCCAAGAATACTGGAGTGTACCCACTTAAGTGGTACACCTACCACTTCTCCAGGGGGATCTTTCTGACCCAGGAATCAAACCAGGGTCTCCTGCATTGCAAGCAGAATCTTTACCAACTGAGTTATCAGGAAAGCCCAAGAAACAAGTAAATATTAGCTTAATGTGGGCTGTTTGGGTGGTTGATTGCTTGATGAATGAATAAGTAAATTAATCAATGAAATGATCTGTACAGAGGAAAGAATATAGACTTTAAGATCAGGCCCCATAGGCATGGATGGTACTCAATCACCAACATCCTGTTTGACTCGGATCAAGTCACTTAAGCTCTCTGAGCTTGTTAACAGATTTGTAAAAGGGAATAATGTTAGTTCCAGTGATGGACTTGTGTTCTCTGCCTTGTTTTGTTTCTTTCCAGCCTCCATTTATTTTACTTCCTGTAAAATAAGTTTGGTGACCCATCTCTCTACCATCCTTGGTACTCTGGTCATTTGGATAGATCTATTAATAACTCTATTGTAGAAGGAAATGGCAACCCACTCCAGTGTTCTTGCCTGGAGAATCCCAGGGATGGGGGAGCCTGGTGGGCTGCCATCTATGGGGTCACACAGAGTCGGACACGACTGACCCGACTTAGCAGCATTAATAACTCTACCCACAGCCAACAGGAGTGAATGTATAACCATAGGCTAGGCCAACCAGTGAGTTCCATTCCCATCGAGAAAGTCATTGTCTCAAGGGAAGTACCAGGACTCAAGCCAGGCTAATCACAGCTGTATTAGTCAGGGCTCTGCAGAGAAAGAAAAACAATAGGGGGGATATATAAAGAAAGAGAGAGACATCCATTTATATAGACACAGATGGTGCCATTCCATGCTCAGTCACTCAGTCCTGTCTGACTCTGCAACCACATGGACTGTAGCCCACCAAGCTCCTTTATCCATGGTATTTTCCAGGCAAGAACACCGGAGTGGGTTGCCATTTCCTACTCCAGGGGATCTTCCCAATTCAGGAATCCAACCCAAGTCTCCTGCATCTCTGCATTGGCAGGCAGATTCTTTACCACTGTGTCACCTGGGAAGCCCAGACATAGTACAGACAGAGAACATGATAGAAACAGAGGTGGACACAGAGATGGAACTGAAGATGAAGACAGAAGGAGACAGAGATTGATTAAACTGATCTGTTGAAGCCCACCCACATCATGGTGGGTAACATGCTTCACTCAAAATCTACTGGTTTAAATGTGGGATGGATATGTACACACTGCTATATTTAAAATGGATAACCAACAAGGACCTACTCTATGGCACACGAAACTCTACTCAGTATTGCCAGTCTGGATGGGAGGGGGGCTTTGGGGAAGAATGGATACATGTATGTGTATGGCTGAGTCCCTTTGCTGTTCACTTGAAACTATCACAACATTGTTAATCAGCTATTAGCTCAATTCAGTCACTCAGTCGTATCTGACTCTTTGAGCTCCCATGGACTGCAGCACGCCAGGCCTCCCTGTCCATCATCAACTCCCGGAGCTTGCTCACACTCATGTCCATTGAGTCGATGATGCCATCCAACCATCTCATCTTCTGTCATCCCCTTTTCTTCCTGCCTTCAATCTTTCCCAACATCAGGGTCTTTTCTAATGGGTCAGCCCTTATATCAGGTGGCCAAAATATTGGAGCTTCAGCATCAGTCCTTCCAATGAATAGTCAGGACTGATTTCCTTTAGGATGGACTGGTTGGATCTCCTCACAATCCAAGGGACTCTCAAGAGTCTTCTCCAACACCACAGTTCAAAAGTATCAATTCTTCAGGGCTCAGCTTTCTTTATGGTCCAACTCTCGCATCCATATACGACTGGAAAAACCATAGCTTTGACTCTACAGACCTTTAATCAGCCATAACCCAATACAAAGTAAAAAGCTTTTTTAAAATGTTAATCAGATCTTTAAGTATTTCTCATTCCTGCTGTACTTGAGTCAAGAAGGATGTAAGAGCAGAAAACTCAGGGCAGGAGGTCCAAGGCTCAAAGGGAGGACAGGAGACAGGACACTGGGTTTCGAGCTCAGGAAACCAGCCACCGACCATGCAGACCAGACAGGCTCAGGACTGACTGTCCCAAGTCATGTGGCCAAAGTCCCTGGAGAACTTCTGGTGATGCCAAGAAGAAAATCTCTTACATAGATGACTGTGCAGCCTTCTAACTAGTCTCTCTTTCCACCTTTGGGCCCATACAGTCTGTCTTCAACACAAGAGCGAGAGTAATGATGTGAAAACATGAAGTTAATCATGTTTCTCCACTTGAAACTCACCAGTATATTCCCACCTCACTCAGAATAAAAGTCAGAGTCTCTGCACTGATCTTCCATCCCCTACGCGATCTGCCTCTGTGATGAAATCCATCAAGCCCTCTTCCTCCTCAGGGCCTTTGCACGTGCTGATTCCTCTTCCTGGAATGTTCTTCCCCCAAATATCTGCCAGGCTTCTTCTACCACCTCCACTGTTCTCCACAGTATCTCATCTTCTCTTCATAGTATTTCATTTAGTGATGTATACAATGGATCCACTATACATGATTGTACTTTCTGCTGTATCCCTACTGCCTGGAGCAGTGCCTGACACAGAAGGCAAACAATAAATATTTGCTGGGGCGAAAAAATCAGTGATTACTGAATCCTAGCAAAGCTATGGAGGTGTGAAGGGTATTGGCAGGTTTTGCATAACGGATTCAAGAAACAAACAAAACAGACAAAGCAGGGACAGGTAATGCTAATGTATCAGTTGCGTCCATTTCCACGTGAGTTCAACCCGCCAATGTGGAGACCAAGGTGCTTGTGTTAACAGAGAATTCTGCCCCACACTACAAAGGTACATCATAGATACATAATGGTTTTCAGAGAGGAAGGGTGCAGGATGGCCCTGATCCAGAGGGACACAAACTAAAACAAGGAAAACGTGAACTTCCCCAGTGGTACAGTGGTTAAGAATCCACCTGGCAATGTAGGGGGCATGGATTCAATCCCTGGTCTGGGGAGATCCCACATGCCACAGAGCAGCTGAGCCCTGGCGCCTAGAGCCAGTGGTCTGAAACAAGGAGAAGCCCTTGCACCATAATGAACAGTAGCCCTGCTGGATGCAACTAGAGAAAGCCCACGCACAGCAATGAAGACATGTGTGTGCTCAGTTACTCGGTCGTGTCCAACTCTTTTCAACCCCATGGACTGTAGCCTGTCAGGCTCCTCTGTCCATGGGATTCTCCAGGCAAGAATATTGGAGTGGGCTACCATTTCCTCCTCCAGGGGATCTTCTCGATCCAGGGATCAAACCCAAGTCTCCTGCATCTCTTGCACTGGTAGGAAGATTCTTTACCACCCCGCCACCTGGGAAGACCTGAGGTGCATGTATCGTTAAAATTATGGTTTTCTCTAGATATATGCCCCAGATTGGCATTGCTGGATCATATGGTACCATGAACTCATCTTTCATTTCTCTAATAAGCATAAGGCTAGGATTATGCCAGGAATTCAAAGATAAATGGCCTCTGCCATTGAGGAATATGAACTGGGGTGCTTAGGTGTTCAGTTGTGTCCAACTCTTTGCAGCCCCACGGGCTATAGCCCACCAGGCTCCTCTGTCCATGGAATTTTCCAGGCGAAAATACTAGAGTGGTTGCCACTTCCTACTCCAGGGCATCTTTCCAACCCAGGGATCGAACCTGTGTTTCTTTCATCTCCTGGATTGGCAGGCAGATTATTTACCACTACTGCCACCCAGGAAGCCCCATGAACGGATAGAGAGATGGAACAAAAAGTAAGTGAATCCATTATCATGTCAGAGAAGAGTGTGGCAGATGAAAAGAGGGCAAGTAATTTGGTTTATGGATCTTGCAGAGAGCTTCTGCAAAGGGAGAGTTATCACATCTGGGTTTCAAAGGATAAGCAGGAGTTTGCCATTGGAAAAACGAAGAAGGGCATTCCATACAAAAGGAAGAGAATATGCAAAGGCAAGAGCTATAAATGAGTATAAAATATCTGCAGATAACTCCAAAAATTCAATGGCAAGTGACCACGGGTGGGTGCCTGTATGCATGCGTGCTCAGTTATGTATGACTCTCTGTGACCCCATGGGCTGTAGCCCACGAGGCTCCTATGTCCGTGTGATTTCCCAGGCGAGAATACTGGAGTGGTGTGCCATTTCCTCCTCTAGGGGATCTACCTGACCCAGGGATCAAACCCACATCTCCAGTGGCTGCTGCACTGGCGGGCAGATTCTTTACCACTGAGCCACCAGGGTAGATGTAGTGAAAAGGGGTGGCTTTCTGGATACAGCTGGAGATGGGGTCCCTAAGACTGCAAAGGCTTTATGTGCCATGCTGCGGACTTTAGGGTTGACTTTGCACCTAACAAATAGCCAGACGAGGTCAGCAAGGAGGCAGGTAAGATGACTGAACTGGTGTAAAAAGCACTTTTTCCCACCGAACCATCTAACAAGCTGTGATTTTTTTAATGACAGAATCGGTGTCCTTTCAGCCACATAACACTCTGCAGTCATGTGCTGCCTTCTTTTGTGGGAGGGCAAGAACCAGGCAACAGCTACTCATCCTGCAGACACACACCAGCTATACTCATTGTCCAGATCCATTCTCTAGAATCTTCGGTATTGACGTCCCATGAACTGGGGGCCCATAGCAAAGCCATCCTCCAGTATATCAAACAGACAGGGTGGCCAAGGCCTTCGCAGAATAACAGAATAAAATGTGCTTCTGCTTCTGGAATCCTTGATGAATCAATCTGCCAGTTCGCAAACGACACCCAAACACGGTGGGTGCAACAGCAGCTTAGCCACCAAGGTCCCTGCATAAATAACATCCTATTTCATCAGCGCTAAAAGAGAGATCTCTGGGATGTACTGTCTTGCAGAAGAAAAATAATAAAGAAACCAGATTTTTAAGCTACGAGCCAGGGCATTATGCAGCAAAGGTTTGCGTGTCCCTGGAAAGTCAGTGCTGCCTGGGAAAGGGATGGTGGGTGAAAAGCACATTGTGATATGCAAACAGACTCTGCTGTCAGCCAACTGGCCCATCAGGAAGATGAATGCAAAACTACACAACAAATAGATCAAGTAAGTATTGTGTGTGCATGGAAGAAGCAGTCCTCCGTAATAATAGTAAACGCTTGCGCAGTGCCTGCTGTATGTCAGACACCGTTCTTGGCACTTGACATGTATTACATCATTTACTTCTCACAATGAGGTAGGAAAGTATCATTAATCTTGGCTTTACAGATGAGGCATTAGAGACACAGAGAGGTTAAGCCACTTGTCCAAGGTCACACAGCTTACATGCAACAGAGCTAGAAGCGAAAGTCAGTCTGGAAACTTGCCTTCAGAATGCATAGATGATCAAAATCATCATGGCCACAGCAAGGGTAGAGACTGTTTCTTGCAAGTGGGAGGCCTGAGTTTGAATCTTAGTCCCTTCAACGCTCTACCTCTGTCTTTGGGAAAGTTGCTTAATCTTTTGAACCTTGATTTTCCCAACTGGGAAATGAAAACCCTGGTAGTGCTTATCTCCGAAGGTCTTGAACCAACTGAATGAGAGCCTGGCACATAGCGGACAGCCAGTGGATGTTGGCTAACATCCAAGCTGAGAAGCTATCCAAAGGGCTCTCCCTGCGGCTGCTTATTCTAATTTATGAGTTCACCCAGTGAGCTTGAATCACTTCCTAAAGTGACTCCTTTAACCTGTTCACCTTGCCCTCCAATCACCCTGGATCAAACCTTCTTCTTATCTGCATAAGCACCGTAACTATTACTAGTCCACAGTGTCAAAACCTTCAGATCCTGGTGTGCTCCTTAAAAAGTGGCTCCTTTCTCTAGGGCTCCCATGAAAAACACCCTACAAGACTGATATTTGGAATCACAGTGCTGCCAGCGATCAAGCCAATCACAACAGGTTGTGAGTTATTTTCTTCCTCACCAAGATGCTCTGAGATTCATCACAGACTTATTAGCAGGGCTGGTTTAGAAGCCTGGACCACTCAACTTTGAAGTCATCACAAAACTTTTACTTTGCAGACTGCCAGTATTTCCTAGACATTTTCAGTATATCAACTTGCACACATCTCCACATTTATAAATAATTTCCTATTTACAAATTCAGCAATATGTATCAGGTTTTACTAGGCACCTGCTACCATGCTAGGTCCTCAAGCTGAGAGAATTAATAAGATATGGTCCCTGTCTTCAAGGAGCTTTTAATCTCTTAGGGAGACAAATTCACAACTAAAGTCAATACCATGTTGTAAGTGTTCCTTGAAAGTGAAAGTGTTAGTTGCTCAGTCGTGTCCAATTCTTTGTGACCTCATAGACTGTAGCCCACCAGGCTCCTCTGTCCGTGGGATTTCCCAGGCAAGAATACTGGAATGAGTTTCCATTTCCTTCTCCAGGGGATCTTCCCGACCCTGGGATTGAACCAGAGTCTCCCGCATTGCAGGCAGACTCTTTACCATCTGAGCCACCAGAGAAATGTTCTAGGGTATTATAAACAAAATGCTGTGGGGCTGGACCAGAAGTAGCATTTCTATCTGCCTTGGGAAGGGGCCAGGTCATGGCCACAAGATATAAAAGATCACCAAAGCTCAGTGGTATAAATCATGAAGATATTGACGCGAAGGAGCCTGGAAATCAGCTTGGACCAAACAGAGACATTTGTGAACATTTGCAGAGATGCTGTCTGGGAACAGAAGTGGGGAAATGTGGGCAGATGCAGAAACTGACAGTTCTCTGTGTGACATTTAATTGCCCTACACCATATGGAAGTAGTTGCAGAAAGTGTAAACTTTTGGTGTGTGGTGTGCATAGACGTATTATGGTGGGTTAATCCAGTCTCTTCTTCTTCCTGATGGAGAGTCTCAATTCTTATTCCTTCTGGCCCCAGATCATTTCATAAGAGTCCCTTTGATATCTTGTAGGTATCAGATCTACCTGCCTTGAGGAGCTGAGCACAGCGTCTCTGCCCTGGTCTGCCGACCACTTACCCTGCTGCTGCCCTTTTTTGTGTCCTCTGACGTCACAGCCTCCTTTGAATCCTAGGCTTGCATTAGACTTGTAACATTACAGGTGTGAAACTGAAAATGTCAAAATGTTCTCACTCTCTCTCCAAAAGAATGGTGAGATGGTTAGAAACGATGAATTCCTCAGACTGAAATGTCTCTCACTTTTCAAACACTCCTTCTAGAATTCCAAAGACACCGGGGCCTCCCTGGGCTCTGCTGGCTTTCACAGTTACATTTCCATGTTTCGGTTGAAAGGTTGAGCTTTTGGATAAAAGTCTGCAAGAAGACAAAGTAACTAGTACTTACTCAAACTCTATTATGTGCCTGAAACACACTAAATATTTTCTGCCCGTTAGAACCCTACAAAGTAAGGATGAGGATTGAAGTAACAGAATTGACAAAAGTGAGGATCACAGAGGCTCAGTAATTCACCCAGGATCACACAGCTCAAATGCAGAATTCAAAACAGTTGACTCCAAAGCATAAGTAAGTCCTTTCCAACATAACCTCTGGTAAAACGATACCTAAATGGTATAGAAGTGATGTATTCAGAGTGACGCATACATGACATCGAGCGCATAATCTTTTCTTCAAGGTCTTGTTGTTCAGTCAGTAAGTCGTGTCCGACTCTTTGCAACCCCGTAAACTGCAGCATGCCGGGCTTCCCTGTCCTTCACTATCTCCTGGAGTTTGTTCAAACTCATGTTCACTGAGTCGGTGATGCCATCCAACCATGTCATCCTTTTGCCTTCAATCTTTCCCAGCATCAGGGTCTTCTCCAATGAGCTGGCTCTTTGCATCGGTGGCTTAGGCACCTAAGCTAATGTTGTCTGTGATAAGAGACACCCAAGTGCCACCTTGCAGTGTTTGTCATGACAAGAATACTCCGGATCGGGGATCAGTGAGCTCCAGCCCTGGACCACATCTAGCCTGCTGCCGTGTTTGGTCAGCAGAGTTTCAGTTCATGCTACAACAGCAGAACTGAGTGGTTGTAACAGAGACTGCACAATCTGCAGAGCCTAGAAAACTTACTATCTGTCCCTTTGCAGAAAAAGTTTATCAACCCCCAGACTAGAAACATCATTCCATCTTCCACTATACGCGATTTGAAGCCGGAAGATAACAAAGAAGGAAGAGAGGGAGCAGAATGATGGAAAACCATCATTAAAAACGCATGGAGTACTGTGATGGTTAATTTCATGTGCCAACTCAACTGGACGAAGGAAGGCCCAGACAGCTGGTAAAGCATTGTTTCTGGGTGTGTCTAGGACGGTGTTTTTGGAACAGACCAAATCAGTAGCTTGAGTAAAGAAGATCCACCATCATCAAAGTGGAAAGGCATCATCCAGCTAGTTGATGGTCTTGAAGAGACCAAGAAGAATAGAAAGTGAAACTGTTAGTCGCTCAGTTGCCTCTGAGTCTTTGTAACCCCAGGGAAAGTAGGCCACCAGCTCCTCTGTCCATGGAATTCTCCAGGCAAGAATATTGGGGTGGGTTGTCATTCCCATCTCCAGGGGATCTTTCCGACTGAGGGACCAAACCCTTGTCTCACACATTGCAGGCAGATTCTTTACCATTTGAGCCACCAGGGAATCTACATAAAGGTTAGACAAAGGGTGAATTCTCTCTTCTTGAGCTGGGACACCCATCTCCTGTCCTCAGGTATCAGAGCTCCTGGTTCCAGGGTCTTCAGACTCAGACTGAATTACGGCCCCTGCTCTCTTGATTGTCCACCTTGCAAGTGGCAGATCCTGGGACTGCCTAGTCTCCATAAACATGTGTGAACTAAAAATCAGTAAGCAAAGGATGATGTAGCCATTGAGCCTTCACATTATAGCCACCCTGACAGTGAGCCCTGGGGGAACTCAGGATGCAGGCAGGGTTTGCACCCCCATCTAGCAGTCAGAAACTGCAGCCACCTCTGACAGTGCACCCTAAGGAGACTCAAGATGAAAAGCACATGATACTGACCCCAGAGAGCTGAAGTGTGTATCAAAGGGATGATTTCAATGAGCCCAGACTTTGCACCTTCCCATACATAGAAAAGTGCTAAATTCCTTAACTGGAGAGTTCTGGTTTTCTTTGATTAACAGTAATCTTTTGATGTTCCAACTTCCTGACCTTTGCTGCAAAATCTCATATTTATGCTGCCCCCACACCCTTGCCTCTTCAGAAGCAGTCTCTCAGAGCAATTGAGATGCTGTGTCCCAGGCTTAAGTCCTCAGTTTTGTCTGACAAATAAAACATAACTCTCAACTTTCAGGTCGTGCATTTTTTTTTTCAGTTGACATACATGAGAGCCAGTTCTTAAAATAAATCTCCCCTTACATGCATCTATAAAGGCCCTATTGGTTCTGTTTGTCTCATCCAAAACTGCAATGGCTCATATGGTAAAGAATCTGTCCACAATGTAGGAGACCCAGGTCTGTTTATCTGGAAAGCCTAATCAAGCACCTAAGACAAGTGACTTATCAGAAGTGCTTAATATGACTGCTGCTGTGTTCCAAGCTGGGAGCAAGAGAAGGGCTCATTTACTCACTCAGCAAATATTTACTGAGTACCTACTATGTACTGGGTGTTGGAGCAGGGGCTGGGGAGACAATGATAAATAGAAACTGTATATTCTAGTGAGATACATACCTCATAATTTCCACCTCCAAGAATTTACAACTGTGTGAGCTATATAAATTACAATAGCACAGTGTAAGGAGGCTAATAAGAGTCTGAGACACTGGGCTTCCCTGGGAGGAAGAAGGAAGAAGCAACTAGATTTTTTCCCCCAGAAGATGAGGAAAGCTTTTGAGGATAACATCTGAACCAGGTGCTAAAGAATAGTTTGCTAAGCAGAGAAGAGGAAAGGTGTGCCAAGCAGTGAGAAAAGAACGTGCAAAGGTCCCATGGTAGGAAATCACCAAGCACGTTAAACCAATAGCAGGGAACCATCCTGGGGCTGCAGCAGAGGCCAATGAATGGGGGAGAGCAGAGAAGAAAGTTACGATATCATGGGCTATCTGGTAGGTTCTGCAGACAGACTCCACAAATTCAATCTTAACTATCCATCCTGGTTCAAATCCTGGCTATAGGCTCACAGTCAGTGACTTCATACTCAGCTCTCAAAGTTACTGTGCAGGCCAATCTGAAAATACATTCAAAGCACTTAGAACTCTCCCAGATATATGAAAAGCACTGAATTTTTTCACTTCAATTGTTAATATCATCTTGTGGGGCTGACTCCAAAGGTCCTGCAAACTAAGCTTCATAAATTGCAACATTCAGCCTCCACTGATCTTCAACTGCTGCTGCTGCTGCTAAGTCACTTCAGTCGTGTCCGACTCTGTGCTACCCCAGAGACGGCAGCCCACCAGGCTCCCCCGTCCCTGGGATTCTCCAGGCAAGAACACTGGAGTGGGTTGCCATTTCCTTCTCCAATGCATGAAAGTGAAAAGTGATAGTGAAGTCGCTCAGTCGTGTCCAACTCTTAGCGACCCCATGGACTGCAGCCCATCAGGCTCCTCCATCCATGGGATTTTCCAGGCAAGAGTACTGGAGTGGGGTGCCACTGCCTTCTCCGATCTTCAACTAATGGAGAGCAAAGTATCAGGAAACAGGAGTGAGATGAAAGGTATCAACACAGGCTATAGTATAAAGGTGTGTTCCACTTAAAGAGTATAGGCAGAGCTCAAATCCAAACACCACCTTCCACACTATGTGGCCTGAGAGAGGTTACCTAACCTCTCTGTGCCTTGATTGTGCCTCTGGTCTCTTGATTCATAAACTAGGGATGATAACAGAACCAACTCCCTCTGTAGTTGTAAGGACTGCAAGAGACGATCGGGGAAAGCACACAGCAAAATGTAGAGATGTAGGGAGCAATCAATACATGTTAGCTATTCACTTACCATCTTCAAGGCCATCATTACGCAAGTGAAACAAGCATACATTGTCTTTCTCACACTCTAGGAAGCCCTGATGGCAGAGCAAGGGCTTTTACTCATCTCTTGGCAAAACCACTTTAGATTCCAGACATCTCTAAGAAGAAAGAACAATCTTCACGAGGTGGGAGGCAATGATGAATCCTGAAATTCCTAAGTTCCATTTTAATAGTCAATGCTGTCTCATCATCTTTACTGGAAACCCCACTACATAAACAATCAAATAATACTATCTTGTCTGTGTTTTGCTTTTAGAAGTGGGGCAAAAAAAAACAACAACAACAACTTATAGAGTAATGACAAAAATATGGCAATGGAACTAGACAGAGAATTAGAGGCAGGACGGAGCCCACATTGAAAGGACTGGGGAGAGGAGAAAGAAGGCCATGTGTAACTGCATTGGAGTCTTCTCCATGCCCCCCCATCCCCAGTTGTCAATAACCTTGTAAATGTTAGGTTTGTCCCCAGGCTAGTGAGGAATTACCCACAGATGGCCCCTTTCATGATCTAGGAGTGGAATCAATTAGAATGTTGTTTGCTTGTTGGAAGAATATAATCCAGCCTGTACTTCAAGCATCAACAGTTAAATACATGCTGATTTAAAAATCAATCTGAAAGTCAAGGTTTCCTTTTCAAATGCTTTCCATAGGAGGGCAGTGGTGGCGGAACAGAGGGACAAAGCTTTGATTGGTACCACCTGCTGAATGCCCGCATCTCAAGGAGACTGCTACAGATTTCAGAGCATCACAAATGGAAAATGATTGTGAGATGGGAACAATAGGCAAAATGCCAAGATCACCAGGCACTAAGGGGTCATGCTATGAGCCAGAAGATGCCTGGACGTCCCTGCATCAAATAGCAAAAAGTCACTTCACCAAGCCCTCAAGTCAGTGCTGAAGACTGCAGGGATAACCACGAGTAATCTGAAAGATTGAAACACACATGACAAGGATCAAACCAGCATGACGTGTGCATGCACAGAATAAATGCAGGTGTGTATGCACACAGAGGGCATTCCTAGAGGCTCTGCAGTAGAGAATCCATCCGCAATGCAGGAGCCGCTGGAGACACAGGTTCAGATCCCTGGGTCTGGAAGATCCCCTAGAGCAGGGCATGGCAACCCGGTACTCCAGTACTCTTGCCTGGAGAATCCCATGGACAGAGGAACCTGGCAGGCTACTGTCCATAGGGTTGCAAAAAGTGGGATATGACTGAAGCGACTTAGCTCATGCTCTAGCTCACACACACACACACTCAAAACCATACAGAGATACACAGGCACACAGACTCACGCACAGAGATCTTATGCCAGATGCAGGTAAAATGGAAATGAATCTTGAAGTGAAATGATTCTGCCAGGACTTGCTTTGTTCCTGGGAGTTATTACCTGCTTGGGAAGAGCTAGTGCTCTGATTCTTGCTGGTTTTTGCTGTCAGTCCACACTGATGCCAGGTGAGAAGGAACGCCCCTTTTGTGTTCTGACCCAACAGAGATTTCAACCTGGGATCACACATTCAAATGGCTATAGGAGCCCAAAAGAGCACACTGGTAAATGAAATGGGCCAGAGATCACCATAGGGAGTGGTGGGGACTGTGGCAAAAACAAAGAGCACCTAACCATCTGGAGGGATTGCCACCACTCATCACCAGCAGGCCACGACTGGGTAAGAATGTGGGCCACATGTTGTCCACTGTTCACGATTTTTTAAGAAGACAGAAACCCAAATTTTTATGTGAAAACTCCAATTTTAAAATATTAGACATGGATTCAAAATAGTCTTCAAACCCTGAGAGCTAAACACAGCAAATGCCTCACCAGGCTGGCAGGCCAGGTTCCACTTCACATCCGGTCTGCAAAATGTCTCATCCGCTCCCTCCAGCAACATTCTGGCTTGTCAACTCCTGGTCTGCTTGCACCCAGGGGGACCCCCTGCCCTGAATTCCTATCACTCAGGAGTTGGTCCTCTGATCACTGTGTTTGTTCACTAAACCAGAAAAACAGAGAGAGAGGTAACAGAGCTACCCTCCTGGGGCCATGGGATCAGTCTGATTTCCCCAGGAGACACACTCCTCTTTCAAGTAAATAGCAGTGCTATGATGACTGGAAAAGAATAAATGACACTGGAAGGGTACAATCCACAGGAAAGTTATACATATATATATATATGTGTGTGTGTGTGTGTGTGTGTGTATGTGTGTGTGCGTGTGTGTGTGTGTATCTATTTATATATATAATATATAGGTGTATATCTATTTATATATCTATCGATAGATAGATAGACACATATATGGTGTTTTGTCCACTAATTGTTGAAAGTCTTTTGTGATCTCATGGACTGTAACCCTTCAGGCTCCTCTGTCCATGGGATTTCCCAGGCAAGGATGCTAAAGTGGGTGGCCATTTCCTTTTCCACAGGACCTTCCCAACCCAGGGATCAAACCCACATCTCCTTCATTGTCAGGTGGGTTCTTTACCACTGAGCCACCAGGGGAACCCATATATATATACGTGTGTGTGTGTGTGTGTGTGTGTGTGTGTGTGTACATGTATATACAGTGTGATTTCATCTCTGTTGACTGAAATGTGCATAGGGAAAAAAAAGACAGGAAAGCCTAAAGTTTAGAGTTTTAGGAGAAGTGTAGGCTTTTGGACAGGAGGGGAGTTTGGAGGAGAATGGCTACATGTGAGTAGCCATTGGCTGAGTCCCTTGGCTGTTCACCTGAGACTATCGCAACATTGTTAACCGGCTATACCCCAACACGAAATGTAAAGGCATAGAGATGGCTAATGAAAAGATGTTCAACATCACTCATTACTGGAGACGTATACATCAAAAATACAATGAGATATCACCTCACACTGGTCAGAATGGCCATCGTCAAGAAATCCACAAACAATAAATGCTGGAGAGGATGTGGAGAAAAGGAAACCTTCTTGCACTGTTGGTGGGAATGTAAATTGATACAGTCACTATGGAAGACAGTATGGAGATTCCTTTAAAAACTAGGAATAAAACTACCATGCATGCATGCAAAGTAGCTTCAGTTTGCAACCCCATGGACTGTAGCCCTCCAGGCTCCTCTGTCTATGGAATTTCCCAGGTAAGCACACTGGAGTGGGTTGCCATTTCCTTTTCCAAAACTACCATATGAGCCAGCGATCCCACTACTAGGCATATACTCTGAGGAAACCAAAACTGAAAAAAAAACATGTACCCCAATGTTCATTGCTGCACTATTACAACAGCTAGGACATGGAAGCAACCTAGATGTCCATTGGCAGATGAATGGATAAGGAAGCTGTGGTATGTATACACAATGGAGTATTACTCAGCCATAAAAAAGTATGTATTTGAGTCCGTTCTAATGAGGTGGATGAACTTAGAGCCTGTTACCCAGAGTGAAGTAAGTCAGAAAAAGAAAAATAAATATCATATATTAATGCAAATATGTGGAATCTAGAAAGATGATACTGATGAACCTATTTGCAGGGCGGCAATGGAGACACAGACATAGAGAACAGACTTAGAGACACGAGCAGGGGGAGGAAGAAGAAGGTGGGGTAAACAGAAAGAGTAGCATGGAAACATATGCACTGCCGTATGTAAAACAGACAGTCAATGGGAATTCGCTGTATGACCCAGGGAACTCCAGCTGAGGCTATGTAACAACCTAGAGGGGTGGGAAGGGGTGGAAGGGAGGTTCCAGAGAGAGGGGACATACGTATACCTATGGCTGATTCATGGTGCTGTATGGTAGAAATCAGCACAATACCATAAAGCAATTATCCTTCGATTAAAAATAAATTGATTTAAAAAAGAAAAAGCATAGGCTTCAAAAACCTAGTTCTGCAACTGACTCCACCTCCCATCTGTGACATGGGCCTGGTCCCTTCATCACCTGTGTCTCTGCTTCCTCCCTTATAAAATGGGAAAGCTGGGCCTTAAGCTTTAAATGTCTAATCTCTACTGTGAGGTCCACGGTGACACGGATGTGATTCTATTTGCCACATACCTTCATGGTGAAGGCACAGATCTGCTCAGACACCATAAGAAACTAAAAAGACCAGCCAACAAGAGTCTGAGTGGGAGGTTCATCACTTACTAGCTGTGCAGCCTTCCATGTGTGACTTAACCTCTCTGAGTTCCTGTCTTCACTGAGAAGCGTTTATTGAGCATTTGCAATGAGCCAGGCATTGTTAAGTACTTGGGCACAAAGTAGGTGCTTTGAGGAAAGCAGCCATCATTGTTCCACTGCCAGTATGCAGTAACCCAGAGATCGAAACCTCTCAGCCTATGACCCAAAATGCCCTGGCCCCCAGGTGTGTGTGGCTTGGCCCACAGTATGGGTTTTGCTTCTTTTTGTTGAAACTGAATTAAAATTTAAGTTCAAGAGAGTACACAGGCAGGGTTTCCCAATGGCTCAAAGGGCAAAGAATCCACCTGCAGTGAGGGAGACAAAAGAGACATGGGTCCAGTTTCATCCACCTCATTTGAACTGATTCAAATGTATTCTTTTTAATGGCTGAGGAATACTCCATTGTGTATATGTACCATAGCTTTCTTATCCATTCATCTGCTGATGGACATCTAGGTTGCTTCCATGTCCTGGCTATTATAAACAGTGCTGCGATGAACACTGGGGTACCCGTGTCTCTTTCAATTCTGGTTTCCTCAGTGTGTTTGCCCAGCAGTGGGATTGCTGGGTCATAAGGCAGTTCTATTTCCAGTTTTTTAAGGAATCTGGAGCCTATTATACAGAGTGAAGTAAGCCGGAAAGAAAAACACCAATACAGTATACTAACGCATATATATGGAATTTAGAAAGATGGTAATGATAACCCTGTATGCAAGACAGCAAAAGAGACACAGATGTATAGAACAGTCTTTTGGACTCTGTGGGATTATTTGGGAGAATGGCATTGAAACATGCATAACATCATATATGAAACGAATCACCAGTCCAGGTTCAATGCATGATACTGGATGCTTGGGGCTGGTGCACTGGAATGACCCAGAGGGATGGTACAGGGAGGGAGGTGGGAGAGGGTTTCAGGATGGGGAACACGTGTATACCGGTGGTGGATTCATGTTGATGTATGGTAAAACCAATACAATATTATAAAGTAATTAACCTCCAATTAAAATAAATAAATTTATATTAAATAAATAAATAAATAAAAAGACATGGGTTTAATCCCTGGATCAGGAAGATCCCCTGGAGGAGGGCATTATAATCCACTCCAGTATTCTTGCCTGGAGAATCCCCATGGACAGAGGAGCCTGGCAGGCTACAGTCCACTGGGTCACAAAGAGTTGGATATGACTGAGCAACTAAGTACAGCACATAATACTATACAGAAACGTTTCATTGGTGTTTTTCTTCAACTAGAAGCACTGACAATATTGAGCACCCTGAGCACCACCCCTGGGTGGGAATGGACGGAGTAGAGTGGTGGCTGCCCCTGAAGAATGGTTCACTCTCAGGTCCCCAGCATCCCCACCAGGCTCCCTTCAGTCATTTTGACACCTCTTCATTCCCACAGGGCATTTGCTTTGTGGTCCCTGGACTCATCCAACAAGAAAGGAGGAGAGTCATCGAGAATGCAAAGCTAATGTCAAAGCAGAAAAAGACTACGCACTTGACCATGGCATTATATTATCTGTAAGGATACATATTTGCCTGGCGTTAGGAGAAGCTGAGATGACCTGAACCACTCAGAGAGAGTGCGCTATGGGAATTTAAAACCAGCAATGAAAATAAAAGTAACGGAGTACGCTATTTTTTCCTCCTTTGCCATTCATGGAACTTCTTAGGGTTGATTTACAAACTTTTATTTTGAAAACTTTCTCCTTTTTTCTGTCATTTCATATTTCTTCCTTCCGCCGGGAAGTTACATGATGGAGAAGTCCATAATAGGCAGGATTTGGAGTCAGGAGGCTCTGCCCCAGACTGGCTGTGGCTGCCTGGTGAAATTGATCCCCCCCACACACTGCAGAACCCTATCTTCCTTATCTTTAAAATGGGATGACAAGACCTGTAAGAGATGCTGCGAGGACAGAGGAGGTGATCCACAGAGAAGCTCATCACAGTGTCCCTGTTCGCAATGAGTCTGCTTTTATGGATCATCTTTTGCATCATCATTGCACTCCACATGTAAGCTCTATGAAGTCAGGGGGTTCGTTTTCTTAGTCACTGGATTCCCAGTGCCTGGCACATAACAGGCATTCAATAACTATTTCTTGGTGAAAAACATGATGTGTGTGCCCACAATGAATGATAGGTGGAATGACAAATATATGATACAGAGAAAAAAGTGAACGTGTTACTCGCTCAGTTGTGTGTGACTCTTTGCGATCCCATGGACTGTAGCCCACCAGGCTCCTCAGTCCATGAAACTCTCCAGGCAAGAATACAGAGTGGGTAGCCATTCCCTTCTCCAGGGGATCTTCCTAACCTCGAACCCAGGTCTCCTGCACTGCAGGCAGACTGTTTACTCTCTGAGCTACCGGGGAAGCCCCATGATACAGAGAAAAAATGGGTTAAATGATGATTAAGAAAGATAAATAGAACTGTTACCACTACTACCATCTATATCTTTCCACTCCGGACACTGATTCAGAGTTTGGCCACAGTCTGCCAAGCTTTTTTATCCACAATTACTAAAATCTTTACACATGTTATGCCCCTGGGTGGACACACTCATGACAGTTCATTCCACACTGAAAGGTCACTTGTTAGTGACCTCGACTGTCGGGACACTATGTGAGGATGTGACTCCGGATACCAGGAGCGATGGCAGGCACCGTCTTCCCACCTCATCCTCACAACCCTGGGGGTGGGTTCTGACGTTCTTCCAGCTCACAGTGCAAGAGACGGGAGGCTCTAACTGATTCGCTGAACTCCCCAAGACCACACAGCTATGAAGCAGTGGTGCCTATTTCTGAACCCTGCCATTTGATTCAAGTTCAGAGATATACCCACTACCCTGAGAGAACAGTCCAGATAAGCCTGGGAGGGTCTTTGCATCATCCTGGGATTCTTGACTTGCTACTCAATGCATGTGTTCTTCTGGTCCCATTTTCTAAGCACAGCAGCTGAATAACACATCAATCTGTTACCCAGTCTGGTAACTCTGAGCCACCTTTTCTCACAAGAGAGTGTGCCTGGGGCCATTCAGTCATGGTTTAGCTACATCCAACTCCCCCCTTCCATCATGGTGCACTCAGCAAAGTAACAGGGTTTGTCTGAGTTGGTCACTGATCAGTCTAGAAGGGGTACTCTACTTTTAAGAAGATAGATCCACAGGTTGGCCAATTACCAGGAGGCTTGCTATAGAGGGTTCCATCCACTAGGGGGCAACAATACTTGGTTAAGCCAACGAGGATGTGCCCTCTGGACAAGCCGAGCAAATTTACAGAGATGCAGAGAAGCCAAGAGCCAAGGCAGGATCTAAAAGGGACTTGAAGACTGTCACGGCCCTTCAAGTTAAGACGTTCCAGTCCTGAATCCTACTCACAGAAGAATCTCACTATCAAAGCAACAACAGCCTCTCTTTGGATCTGATTTAGAATCCCACCCATGTGCTCTAGGATGTCCCTGGTGGCTCAGTGGTAAAGAATCCGCCTGCAGTGCAGGGGCTGCAGAAGACACGAGTTCAATCCCTGGGTTGGGAAGATCCCCTGGAGAAGGAAATGGCATCCTGCTCCAGTATTCTTGCCTGGAGAATCGCACGGACAGAAGAGCCTGGCAGGCTATACAGTCCATGAGGTCACAAGAGTCGGACACAACTTAGTGACTAGACCTCCATCACCGTGTGCTCTGATTCCAGCTCTAAACCCCATCTGCGTTGGCCCTTATTTCAGGGACCTTTGGGAAATCAGCATTTTCTGTCCCAGCTCAATTCTAACAATGTCAAAGGCAACCAGCTCCTCACGAATGTGTCTTGACAACCAGAGTCCCTTGGAAACGCTATCTGGGTGGCATTCCTGGATTTTCCCCAATGCCTTGGCACACTAAACAGAAGCATCTTTCAGAATAAATGACTCTTTGCCAACTCGTCCCGACCCCAAAGACTATACAGTCCATGGAATTCTCCAGGCCAGAATACTGGCGTGGGTAGCCTACCACTTCTCCAGGGGATCTTCCTAACCCAGGGATCAAACCCAGGTCTCCACATTGCAGGCAGATTCTTTACCAGCTGAGCTACAGGCAAGCCATTAAATAAATGGTGGAACAGAATTTCACACCAGGACTTATCTCCTTTACACACACACACACACACACACACACACGTCTGCTTCCAAGGATTAAAACATAACTTTTAATAAGATGACGGTGGCCTCTGGAAACCCAGTGCCTGTGGCCTTGTCCTCTGCTATTTCACAGACTGTTTCTCACGATCCCACCCTGTCACGCTCCAACAGCCAAGTGCTCCACAGACACGGCTGTGCTACCCATCGCTGCTATTTATTTCTTCTCCCTCTTCCATCTCTTCCCCTTAAGCTATTTCTCTTCTTTTATGTCTCAGCTTTTTTCCGGGTAAAGGAAAGAACTGGCAGGATCAGAAGTGGCCTTTTGCAAGGTTACTCTTACCTCAAATAATTCCACGGCAAGTTCATGCACACACAGCGCTGAGTGGAAATATGTTCTGATCTCGGGTTCTTCAGTCGGAAAGTGATTTTACCAAGATCTACGTTCATGGCCACGGCAGCCGCCCATATGGCAGGGTGCAAAAAAGAACTTGTACATCTTGCATTCACCACTCATGGCTACTTTATTCTCCCTGCGCTTTCCGATCCATCCAGCTAGCACCGATTTGAGTCCCAAGTTCCTGGTATCAATGTGCCATCCCTTTCTAGGGGCCGTCAACACTCGATGGCCCATAGAAGGAAGCCAGTGATATGTGCCAAGTTGGCAAAGGCAACTGTGATATTTTCAAACACGGGCTGGCACATGCAAGAGTGATGACAGGAACGCTTCTTGGGGAAAACACACACAAAGGGTGCCATTCGAATCTTGGCTTGGATACGGAGCCATGTATGGGTCTTAGCCTGATGTGCCTCTGTTTTCTCACCTGTAAAATGGGGTTATAGTACGGATTTTAAAGGAGATGATGTCAATCAAAGTGCCTGTTCCAAGTAGGGACTAACCCACCCTTTCTCACCCTCCCCTTCTCTGGCAGCTCTGCAAATCAACTCCAGCCCAGATCAACTGCTGGGCTCACAGTCTGATTGCTCACGGGCACCTCCCTTCGATGTCCCAACACGTCCCCAAGAGAATTCATCATCTTCCTCCACACACCTGCTCATCCTTCTGTGTTCCCTGCATCCTTCCCATCCCTGCATCGCTGCCCAGGACCACCTTCCGCCCGAGCCTGTAGTCAGCCTGGAATCTGTGCTCTCCTTCACGAGTCCTTTAGAATCTGCCTCCTATTTCCTGATTTTATCCATTTCTCTCCATCCCTGCTTGTCTCTCTAATGCGATCCAGGCCATTACCTAGACACACTTTCTAACTGCTCTTCCTGTATCCTTCCTTGGCCTATCTCATCCATCTCTAAGCCCACACAGCTAGAGTGATTTCTCCAAACATTCAAATCTGAACAAGTCACTTCTTTGCTTAGAAATCTTCAGTGACTCATCACTGCCTCCAACATAAAATACAATATGTTTACCCCTAGTTTAGGAAGGCCTTCACTGTCTGACCTTCTCCCTCCGTCTCTGCAGCCCTACTTCTGGCCCCTTCGAGGCAAAGAGGAGGCATTTAAGAAATGTTTATGGAGTGAATACGTAAATTCTGCCATTTTAAGATCTTGACAAAGGGAATTTTTTTCTGTCTCCTGAATGCACCCTTCAGAACTCTGAATATGTTCCTTCCCTCTGCCTGCAAGACCCCAAGTTCCTCTCCCAAGCACACCCCCTCAATCTGGCTAACTTCTCATCCTTCCAATATTTGACCTAGACCTTGTCTGTCCTGTCTGTGCCTGTATCCCAGCGCCCATCACAGTGCCTGGTACTTGACAGATAATTGATAAACGCATGAAAAATGTGACGCTCAATCAGAGATGACAGCAGAATATCTGTTCTGGAGCCCTGAGGGCCTGGGCTGGGTTTACCTTTGCCGAGTTCATCCTCACAGCTGGCTGAAGCCTGTGGGGAGGAGACCTGGGAGGCTGCTATCGATGGCGTCTCCTATTGCCTGGGCTGTCTTCCACCCTGCAGAAGCAGCTGAGCACAAAGCAAAACAGCCTTGGAGATCACAAGTGCTGTAATGTCCCCAAGGGCAAGTTTCTCCTTTAAATCTGAAGTTTCCTCCCATAACTCCTGGGCCTCCGATGACCTTGCCCGAGGTCAGAGCAGCCTTCTTAGGAGGTAGCTTGTCTACCTGAGCTTGCTGTTGCTCTAAGATGGATAAGGTGTGGCTGCCAGAGAGGTAAGGGTGTAGGAAGTGATGAGAAGCAGGTACAGGAGACCAGCTCCTCAACTTTCCTCATCCCCTCTGCATCTTGGGCACCTGGGTGTCTGTTCCTGTCCCCACCATGCATTTCGCGACCCTATAGGTTTATGAAAATGCAGAGCAAACTTTGCATTTCACCATCAGCTTTTCCCAGGCTTTTGCTTGAATTAAATCCCTTGGCAGATACCTGCAGATGCCATGCCCAGAGCATCCTCCTCACTCCAGCTCATCTTGCAAGCGGCAGCATCTCTACAGCCAATCAGACGTGCTCCTTGTCTTATTCTTTGTGGAATACACCCTGGCCTTCACCCCTCACCTGCACCCGTTCTCCAATCAGACCTTCCAAAAGAGGACAGTGATTATGAGTGTGGACTCCGGAGTCAGACTGACCCGGCCTCCCATCCTGCCTCTTCCAATGACCTGGGCAAGTCAGTCAACCTCTCTGAGCTCCACTCTCCTTGACTATAAAATGAGAAAGAGAATAGTTACCTCATTGTACATATGGTAATGTACACGCTTCAGTGTTATTCTCTCAAATCATCCCACCCTCTCCTTCTCCCACTGAGTCCAGAAGTCTGTTCTTTACATCTCTGTCTCCTTTGCTGCCTTGCACGTAGGATTGTTGGTACTATCCTTCTAGATTCATCTATATGTGTTAATATACAGTATTTGTCTTTCTCTTTCTGACTACTTCACTCTGTATAATAGGCTCTGGGTATGCCAAAGACGTTACAACATTGTAAAGTGATGATCCTCCAATTAAAATAAATAAATAAAAAATTTTAAAAGGTATATGGATAATAGCTACCTCAGAGGATTGCTGTGTGGATTAAATTAATATATATAAAGCATGAGTAGCTGGCACATGGCAACCACTCAGTAAATACTCTAATTAGGTAATAACGATTATGCCAGTGGAGCACAGCGGTGATGCTGGAACAGAGGCACAGGGTAGGCACTTAAGAGATATTTATTGAATGAATAAGTAAACTCTGCCCTTTATTTAAGATACCAGAGAGCAATCTCCCCGGAGCCGGTTCCCTTCAGCCTTTTGGCTCAGTCTCCATGTCAAGCAGATATGGACAAACTGCTCCACGCAACACAGGCAGCTCTCAGGAACCACCCCAGCCCTGGTTCATGGAGACCCCAAGACCCCAACTTCTTCTTGGATGATCCACCACTCAGTTCAGATCCAGGCTGCACTGTCCAGGTCTGAGGTGTCCAGTATGGTAGCCACTAGACACACGGGACCTTTTAAATCTTTTTCCATAGCCCCCAAAATGAACTTTAATGCATCCTTTGCTCCACAAACAAAAAAAAAACACAATTTATCATGCATTTACATTTGCATTTTCCTTGTAAGTAATAATGTTTAGTATATTTTCAGATGACCATTTGCCATCCATATGTCTGTTTTTGGTAAAGTTTAATTCAAATTTAGGGAATTCCCTGGCGGTTCAGTGGTTAGGACTTTGTGCTCTCACTGCTGAGAACCTGAGTTCAATCCCTAAGATCCCATCAAGGTTAAAAAAAAAAATTAAATTTAAATTCATTAAGCTAAATTAAAAGTCTCAATCCCATTCACTAGACACATTTCAAGGGCTCAGCAGGCACAGGGAACTGGTGATCACTATGTCTGAGTGCACAGAGAACATCTCCATCGTGGCAGAAGGTTCTGTTGAACAAGGAAGGTGCGGGGCCATCTGAGTTAGACGGTGACTGCAGAAGAACGCACGGTGATGACCTGCTGAGCAAGACGGACTGCAGGAAAGTCACCAGAGAAAGCCTCACCAGGCCCTGCTTTCCCCAGGACCCGAACTTTACCTGGGCTCTGACCTGCCTCTCTCTGACTCTGCTATCTAGTCTGGAGAACACTCTGCGTGCATCCAGTCACCCCGGCAAGCCATAAAACCCCCTGCCCCGTCTGGCTTGGCTTCCTGTCCCAAACCCCATATCTGAGAGGTTCTGGACTTCGTCCATCTTATCCCTGAATCAGCACCACCTCTACAGCCCACTTCCACAGACTATCCTAAGCCCTCTCTTCAGGGGAGGCTCACTATGATGGGCTGAATTGTGCCCCATACACACAAAAGGGGCTTCCCTGGTGGCACTAGTGGTAAAGAACCCACCTGCCAATGCAGGAGACATGAAAGAGACGTGGGTTCCATCCCTGGGTCAGGAAGATCCCCTGGAAGAGAGCATGGCAACCCAGTCCAGTATTCTTGCCTGGAGAATCCCATGGACAAAGCAGCCTTGTGGGCAACAGTCCATAGGGTCACAAAGAATCAGAAGAGACTTAGCTTCTGCTGAAGCAACTTAGCACACAAGCATGCATCCTACAAAAATTCTCATTAGGCTGAAGCTCTGGCCCCTAGTTACCAGAATATAACTGTACTGGGTTACAGGGACTTTGAAGAAATGATTAAGTTAGAATGGGGTGGTTAGGGTGGGTTCCCAATCCAATATGACTGAAGTCCTTCTAAGAAGAAATGATTAGGACACAGAGAGACAGATAGACAGACAGTCTCTTTCATGTCTCCTGCATTGGCAGACACATTGGCAGACAGGCACACAGAGACCAAGGGACAACCATGTGAACCCACAGAGAGAAGGTGACCGACTGCAAGGAGACAGACCTCAGGAGAAACCGATCCTGTCGGTACCTTGATCTTGGGCTTCCAACCTCCAATACTATGAAAAAAATATGTTTCTGCTCTTGAAGCCCCCACGGTACACGACATTTCATTAGGGCGGCCCAAGCTGACAAACACAGTTGCCTAGCAGGGAGTACAAGTCTCTTTCATTTACATCACCTTAGGCGGCTTTCTGAATCGAAGCCTGAGTTTTCCTATTTATAAAAGAGGGAAACGCCCATCTGCTATTTCCAATGGTTTCCGTTCCTCCAACTTATCACTTTTGCTCCATGTCTGTTTCCTCTACTAAGGGAGTCTTTCTCTCCCTCCCCTCTTCAGCCACCAAACCTTTGCCTCCAGATCTCAGTTGAACAATCACTCCCCAACTTCCCATCCAAGGCCTGTTCTAAGCGTGTAGCTCCTGTTGTCAGCTCAGGCATGGCCCTCTCTTCGCCTAACACCTGTTCTCAGTGTCTATGTGGTTAGTTCATTAACATCGATTCGCACAACTAGACTGTAACCTATAAGACACGGGCCATGTTTTCCTGCTCATCTTAGCATCCTCAGACCTTGTACTGTGCCTAGAACATGGCAGACACTGTTGAATGAACAAATAAAAAGGCTACTGGGAAAATCAAATTAGATAGTCCATACAAAGCACCTAACACAGTGCCCGGGGCAAGGCAGGCACTTCCCAAATACCATCTGTTGCATCTTAGTGAATTCTTCAGTGAACAATGCTCTGATCATCTGCTAGTTAACTGTGTGACCTTATCTAGCCCCTGGTTTCCTCTTCCTAAGCATTGTCTCTGAACCATGCTGACCTTTTGCAGCACCTTGTTTATACCAAAGGCCCCTCTTCCTCTCTGGCTACAACTATTTGGAGCCACACAACCAACTATTAGCATGCAAACCACCCACTTTATCTGCCTTCATACAGCATAAAAAGCTCTGTACAGGTGCCTGAAGCCTTCCTGGCTAAGGTGGGAGGGGATGGAGGATGAGCAAATGAATGATCCCTTCTGAAGTTCACATAAAAGAGGAAAGCCAGGCCCATGTTTGATCCAGACCCTCTTAAGGACCCTGGTAGCTTTGCCCACATGGAAAGAAGAAATTTGAGAGAAGCAGGCTTGAGCCAAGGACAGAGGAAGAGATAAGACTGGGTGCCCTCGAAGAATGCTGCTGATGGGTAAAATCTACCAGGCAATGGCAGTCTGAGCACAGGTATTGATGGCAAATACGATCTGCTAGCATCCACCAGCATTCACCTGGTGGCTCAGACAATAAAGAATCTGCCTGCAATGCAGGAGACCTGGGTTCAATCCCTGGGTCAGGAAGATCCCCTGGAGAAGGGAATCCCAGTATTCTTGCCTGGAGAATTTAATGGACAGAGGAGCCTGGTGGTCTACAGTCCATGAGGTCCCAAAGAGTCGGACGTGACTGAGCGACTACACTTTCATTTTCACTTTCACGATCTGCGAGGCAGAGACCATTATTAACATCTATAATCAGAAATATTACAAACAGGATCGATGATAAGATCAATACTGGTATAGGATTGGAATGATACAATGATTAGAGCACAGACACTGTTGAAAAGGGTGAGAAAGAGTAGGGAAGTGCCTGCTCTGTTCAGAATTTCTTATTCCGTGCTCACTCAGGATGGATAGAATTGGGGAAGATGTGAGGAAGGTTCTCCAAGGAAGACTGTACTGCAGTGGCCAAAAAGTTCGTTTGGGGTTTCTCCACCATGGAAAAGTCCATATATCTCTCCTAGTCCATCTGGGGCCCAGAGAGCCTTTTCCTGACATCATGGAAAGGCTGCAAGTTATTCTGGGGGCTCAGGGGAGGGGCAGGCGAGACAGAGTGCAGGGACTGTATGTGGTTTAGATTATCTCTGCAGAACAGACGCTACCTTCAAGGTCCCCACCGGGAGCATACATATTAAACTTTTATTCTGAATTTTCAGTGTTCTCAACAGCATAATAGGGGCTGGAAACTCAACAAGACAGGTTCAGTCCTTGACTCCCCCATGGTTTTGCTTCTCCTTGTTCTCCACCCGAATAGATACCCACACCCAGACAGCCTCCATCTTAGTGTCTATGAAGGAAAGCTGAAGAGTCTGAGATGCCCCTTAAATCAAGTACTTAAGGAAATGCAAAGAAGGAATCCCATAACATAGGACAAGAGTGTAATGGTTAGATATAAAACTCAATTCAAAAGGCTGTCCCACCTGCTGTATAACACAGGGATCTCAGCCCGTGCTCTGTGATGACCTAGAGGGGCAGGATGGGGGTGGACAGGAAGGAGGGGACATAAGTATACTTATGTATACTCATCCAAGCTGTAAAGCAATTATCCTCCAATTAAAACTAAGTTTAAAAAAAGGATGATCCACGTCATATGTCATGAAGAAAATGTGAATTAAAGAAACAGAGAGACCACTACATACCTATCAGGATGGCCCACATCTGGAACACTGACAACACCAAACGCTTGCAAGGATGTGGAGCAACAAAAAGAGTTTCATTCACGGCTAGTGGGAATACAGAGTGCTACAGTCCCTTTGGAAGATGGTTTGGCAGTTTCTTACAAAGTTAAACATCCTCCCGGCATAGGATCCACCAATGGTGCTCCTTGGCATTTATTTACCCAGTGGAGTTGAAAACAAATGTCCACACAAAACCTTCACATAGATGTTCAAAGCAGCCTTCCCCACAGCTGCCAAAACTTGGGTGTAACCAAGACGCGCTTCAGTAGGTGAATAGATAAACTGCAGTTCCTCCAGACTATGGAATATTATTCAGCACACAACAAGAAATGAGCTATCAAGCCAAGCCATGAAAAGACATGGAGGAACTTTAAAATGCATATTGTTAAACGAAAGGAGCCAAAACGGAAAGGCTATATACTGTATGACATTCTAGAAAAGGCAAAACTACAAAGGCAGTAAAAAGAAGATCAGGGGTTGCCAAGGGTTGGGGACAGAGAGGTGACTAGGCAGTGCCCGGAGGAGTTGGGGGGCAGTGAAAAGATATTATACAATATTATAATGCCTGATGCCTGTCGTTCGAAATTTGCCCAAACCCACAGAATGTAAAGCATCATGAATGATAGCCTGCGGACTTTGGTAACCATGATGTGTCGCTGCAGGTGACAACAAAGGTACCATTACACTGAACTTGTAACAAAGGTACCATTCTGGTTGGGGGATGCTGACAACGGGGGAGGCAATGCACGTGTGGGGAAGGGAAATCTCTATACCTCCTCAGTTTTGCTGTGAATATAAAGTTGCTCTTAAAAAGTCTGTTTTTTAAAAGATGCGAAAAATGGCAATCAATAAATTTTAAAGTATAAATGGCAAATTAATTAATCGATTAAAGTATAACTTTAAAGTATAAAAATAAATTTGTGTGTCTTAATTTCTTTTTTTAACTATTTTTTTTTTATATTGGAGTACAGCCAGTTAACAATGCTGCGATAGTTCCTGGTGCACAGCAGAGGGACTCTGCCATACATGGACATGTATCCATTCTCTCCCCAAACTCCCCTCCCATCTAGGTTGCCACATAACATTAAGCAGAGTTCCCTGTGCTATACAAAAGGTCCTTGTTGGTTATCTGTTTTAAATATAGCAGTGTGTACATGGTGATTCCAAACTCCCTAACTATCCCTTCTCCCTATCCTTCCTTACCCCCAGCCCTGGCAACTGTAAGTTTGTTCTCTAAGTCTGTGAGTCTCTTTCTCTTTTGTAAATATGTTCGCTTGTATTATTTCTTTTTTAGATCCCATATGTAAGGGAAAAAACCTTTAAAGTATGAAATTAAATATATTTTTATACAGAGTAGGACTCTACTACTATTCTTTTGGGAAAAGAAACTCTTATGATCTCCCGCTTCAATGGCTTGAACTGGGATTACTTCATTCTAGGCTTTTAAAAACCCGATTGTACCTTCCCAGGTGGCTCAGTGGTAAAGAATCGGCCTGTCAAAGCAGAAGACGCGGGAGATGCAGGTTCAACTCCTGGGTCAGGAAGATTCCCTGGAGGAGGAAATGGCAACCCACTCCAGTATTCTTGCCTGGGAAATCCCACAGACAGAGAAGCCTGACAGGCTACAGTCCATGGGGTCACAGAAGCGTCAGACATGACTTAGCAACTATGTAGCATATATCAGTCATCCAACTAACTTAACACCTACTATGTATCAGTCCCTGAGATCTTCTCAAGGCCCTACAGAGCCAGGGGCAAGTTCAAGGGAGGATATAACATCCTAAGCCAACAAAACAAGCAATATTTTGCTTTCAGAGTTAAAATAATCATCGTCATCGTGCTATTACTATAGACCAGATACAGCATCAAGTGTTTACCATAGCGAGAGCTGGCCTTTATAACACCTACTATGGGCAGTGCTCTTTTCTGCACACTTTACATATATTCACTCATTTAATCCTTGATAATTCTATGATGTACACGTGCTACTATCATCTTATCTTATGAACAATAAAATGACAGCACAGAGAGTTTAAGTGAGTTTTGTCAAAGTCCCTCAACCAGAAGGTGGCAGAAAGGTGCAAACCCAGGCAGTCAGGCCCCAGAGCCTAGGATGAAGGTAGGTATCATAACTGTATCTCATTTAAAGGTAAGGCACATAAGGCTCAAGGTAGTTAAAGGTCTTGCCCAAGGTCTCAAGCCCGTAAGTGTTTGATATTTGAACCCAGGTTTCAAATGAAGTTGGAGGAGTCATACTTCCCATCTTCAAACATGTAACAAAGGTACAGAAGTCAAAACAGTGTGGTATTGGAATTAATTTAATCTAACAGGGCCACTTTCTATAGTCCTGTGGGGTTGAACAGGGCATACATCTACAAAGCTTCATTTACATTGGGTTCTAGGTGAAATGTCCTCCTAGAGTTGTACAGGGCACAAGCTGTTCAATCTTACATGACAACCCTGAATATACAGGAAATTGATTTTATTAAACTGTAAACACAGGTAAGGGTTTGCTAAACTAGCATAGGAAACATATGGCTAGGTCGCTACCCTCAGGTTATTCTTGATCTTATTAAATAGATTAGACATACTTTCGGGACAAGAGTTGAAGGAGCTATTCTAATGAATTTTTGCTCCACTTGTTTCAATGAAACATGAAGTTTCACAGACTTTCACCATCAGGTGCAGAAGAGATAACATCAAAGCAGTTTCGCTTCTTTGCTGTGCTACGTTGTTAGGTCTTTTTTTTTATTTTTACAAAAACAGTGTTTTCCACTCCAATGTAATTCTTTATGTTTCCTTATCTTTCTGCACCAGCACCAGTGATATCTGTTTCACTAAAGATCATCTTTATTAACAAAACTGCTTCAGTACAGGGAAAGAGCGTAGGTTTTGAGAGGCTGCAGGTCTGTCTGCCTCCACAGGAAGGTTGTGCTCACTACTGAATCTGAAGACCTGAGATCTCCTTTGGGGTGAAATGAGAGAAGGAGAAGGGGTACAACTGGTTGTTATGTGACTCATCCCTTACAGGTTCCATCTCAGTCTCTCATCTTGCCCTTTCTCTCAATTCCTCCTGCCGCTTTCTTACTCTCATTCAGACCCGCCTTCAACTAGAGAGTTGGAACGCCCTTTCTATTTGTAGATTTGTCCAGCATCTTCCCCCCAACTGTAAAACCATCATCATCAACAACCAGAGTGATTTTACTAAATCACGGTTCCAACCACATCTGTGTCACTTCTCTGCTTAAAATTCTTCCAAGATCCTGTGGCTCCTGCAATAAGGGTTACAGACTCAAATGTCTTTCAAGAGCAAAGAGGTAACATAAAGGAAAGAAACAGGCAGGCATTTGGGGGAGAATGGATACATGTATTTGTATGGCTGAATCCCTTCACTCACTGTTCACTTGAAACCAACACAATATTGTTTGTTAATCAGCTATACTCCAACAGAAAATAAAAAGTTAAAAAAAGATAAAGAAACAAGCAGGCATGTGTGTGTGTGTGTGTGTGTGTGTGTGTATCTATGCCACCCAGAGCTGTATCCTTTCCACACTGACATATTTTGTTTGCATATTAAAGATGAAAGAATATTCTCCACTTCCACAAAGAAATATGTTTTCTCCCTCTCTTTTCTTGAAAGAGACAGACCTCTCAGTCTAGCTTTTGTTTTCCTGCTTTTTAATAGAGACATAAGGAAAGGAAATATTTTACTTTCCTCTTTCTTCTCAGACAAACAACAGTGCAAGTGTGATGATAAAAGAAAACTGATATGGGGAGACTGTTTCAATATGGGGAGACCATTTGGGAGGGCAGGACTGATGCAGTGTGGAGGGTGTGTGCCCCAAAGGAAAAGAGCAGCCTTGACTGGACGGTCATCGCAAAGTGGACCCAGCATTGCTGGATTTTCTGAATTTTCCAAGAGAAGCTAGAAGTCTGGAGATCTGTGTATGAATCTCCTAACTAAAACTGGGAAATGGGATTTACTTTTGAAAATCTCCATCCAGGCTGAACGAAGCAGAGCGGCAGGTCAAGTGTAACCTGTGACTTTCATTTTATAACTTCTGACCCAGAATACAAAAGTGTCCTCACCTCCTCACATGGCACAGACTCACTCCATCACTCTTATGGCATAGATTATGGCATCAATCTATGGGTGCCATAGATTTCCTAAAGGAAATCAGTCCTAAAGGAAATCAGTCCTGAATATTCACTGCAAGGACTGATACTGAAGCTGAAACTCCAATACTTGGGCCACCTGATGCGAAGAATTGACTCCTTGGAAAAGTCCCTGATGCTGGGAAATATTGAAGGCAGGAGGAGAAGGGGATGACAGAGGATGAGATGGTTGGATGGCATCACTGAATCGATGGATGTGAGTTTGAGCAAGCTCCGGGAGTTGGTGGAAGCCTGGCATGCTGCATGAGTTGCAAAGAGTCAGACACAACTGAGCAACTGAACTGAACTGACTGAATGGGTGCCATGGTTTACCCACCTTTGCATCTTCGTATATGCACTTTCTTCTTACTCCTTTTCTACCTGGGAAAACCCCTTTTTCTCCAAAGCAGGGATGTCACCTCTTCAGTGAAGTCTTCCCTGACACTCCTGGCAGAGTTCATCACTGCCTCTTTAGGGCTCCCTTAGTACGCTGAACATTATGTGCTGTACACACTTTTCACATCGTTTATATTAATTTCTGTCTTTCTCAATAGCACAGAAACTTCTTAAAGGCAAGAATCATGTCTTACCCATCTCTCTGGCTCTGCTAGCGATGGGGCTCATTGTAGAGTAAATCTGCATGAATATTGATTGGATGGATGGGTAGCAGGCTGGATGACTGGCTGGATGGGAGGATGGGATGGATGACTGGCTGGCGGGATGAATGACTGGCTGGCTGGGTGGATGAGTGGGTGGGTGAGTGAGTAGATGGATGAGTGCATGGGTGGGTGGGTGAATGGATGGATGAATGGAGTATAAATGAAGGCTCCTCACCAAGACCTTAGGAAGAACTGTCAAGGATTAGTCCAGACACTGGCTTTATTTAAGTCCCTCAAATTCACCACGCTCATTCCCTTACCAGGGACTTTGAACTTGTTCTTTCTGTAGCTCTTTCCAAGACGAGCTCCTTCTTATGATTCAGGCTTCAATTCAGATGAAACCTCCTTTGAAAAGCTTTTCTCAATCACCCCAATCTTAAGAACCGCAACAAAGTCAATAATTATTACACTGTTGTGCTTATTAGTAATTCTCACTGAATAAAATTTGCTTTGCCTATATTTTTGTTTACCTGTGTTTTTTATGTCTCCCATCCACCTCCTTTAGAAAGCTTCATGAAGACATTGCTATAGATTTATGTCCATCACTGTATCCGGAACATTGTAGATGCTGAATAATATGAATAAAATGATTACTAAGGGAGGAAACAATCAATTGAATGAGTAGAACCCACTTCTTTGGTGCTTTTAACTGGGCTTTGTGGCAAAACAAAATAACACAAAACAACCACTGGGAATAAGAAATCTCTTGTCCTTATTAAAATGTTCTCTACGAAGCCGTATATTATAGCTGTTGAGAGTCTGGGGTTTAGAACCTGATGACAGATTTAAGATTGAGATGAGGACTTGTCTCTTATCATCACTAAGTGACCTTGGGAAAACCACTTAACTCACTAAACCTCGGTTTCCTCATCTGTCAAACAGACATGATAATAACAACACAAACTCATAAAGTGCTTCTGAGGATTAAACAAGATCATTGTGCAGGAAAAGCACAGAACACAAAGCTGCCTAACCAAACACCCAACGGAAAGGCAGCAGCACGGTGGGGAGAAGAGCCTGTGAGGCCATGCTGCCCACTGAGCACTAGGGTCATGAGACCTGGCCTGTAAAACTAAGGTTCCAACACTTGACTCCTTCCCAAAGCACTTTACCTACTGGGGCTTTGCAAACCTCCACATCTCTGTGAAAGCCCATTGGTCTGGACAAATGCCTTGAGTCACCCTCTGCGCTATTCATGAGATTCAGGGTTCCCCACCCCCTGTCTGCTGCAGCCGAGGAGGTAAGGCGTCCACACCCAGTGCCAGCCTGATCAGAAGCAACCCGTGCCAGGACAACACTTGTTTCCAGACTGACTTCCTCTCGGCAGTGCCATCCTCCTGGGGAAATGTCTCCCGAGCCCCATTGCCTTGGAGGTCAGGCCATCATATAAGTGAATCTTCTCTGCAAGCCTGGCATATGTCAACATGGTATTTTGCTAAGAAAACTCATAAAGAGGATTGCCGGCTGCAATACGACACTCACTCTATAATACCGTCAGTCTAATTGTTTCCAGAAGCAAACAATTAAACGGTTTATGAGAAAAACTCTATCTGTAATTGTGTGGCCCCTGCACAGCTGCTCCCTAAGTAAGGCAGTTGGAGCGGAGTTGGTGCAGATATGAAAGTACAGTATGTATTTAGCAATATGGCACCTAAATGCATCATAGAAGACCTATCGGGGAAATAAACAGCCTTCAAGTGTATTTTTGGAAGACAAATACTCGATACTTCATTTAATGTATGGTTTGCAGTTAGTGGTTAATCTCAGACAATGAAGAGAGAGCCTTGTTTCACGTGGCTATTGAGGAAATGCAGAATTGATTGAGGATTCTGAAAGAGCCCAATTCCCAAGCCAGCAATGCCCTTTGTTGCTTTTCTCCTCCTTCTTTTAAATTTTCCTATAATCCATTCAGACAAATCCTTTTATCAGGTTGATTTCCTCTCCTCATTATAACCAACGTGATTAATTGCTAAACTTTTCTCTCATTCTTGCCCAACTCTAAGATCTCATTTTTCATGTGCAGAATGGCCTTTCTTGTCCAAGTACGCGTATGTGCACACCCCTCAAAGCATCTCTATTTTATGTCTCCAGGTTATTAATAATAGTGTTCAATTGGCCCATTCGGCTGGTCATTTGCAAATGTGAAATATATCTAGAGTGGGTTGAGTGATACGGAGAAGAGTCCAACACCTTGATTTGATAATTAGTCTGCATAATTAGTGACTGTGACCCTCAGAGTCTTTCATGAAAGTCCTCTTTTCATGACATATTTATTCACAGAGTAAAAGGAACTGGGATGGCCCTTCCTAGTCCAATCTCCACCTGCATTTCCCGAAGCTGGTCTGAATTGCTCCCTGGCTTGGAAGCTTCCAGACAACCCCAGATTAAATCTTAGGATAAAAAAGAAAATAAAAGGAAATGGAAGCAGTAGAGCAGATTTAAAACTTACACAAGCCACAGAAACACAGTGGGGAAGCCATTTTTTTTAACAATCGAATGCATAACAACTTAGGGACTTCCTTTCAACCACCAATGGCAGCAGACCCGTCTTTTCTAACTCTAACCTCCCAGCAAACAGTCTAATCCTCATTCCCCACAAATACTACCACTGCGGGTAAGACAAATAGCAGTGGAAAACATGAAAGGCAATTAGATTGAAATCTAGTCCTGCCTACTCCCCACAAGTTCATTTTTTTTTTTTTTTCCACTAAGAGGCTCTTCAGTCTAGTAACAAATATGATTCCTGTTTAGCACAGTGTGAAGCACGAATGAAATGCAGGTCTGTTCGCACTATTCAGCTAACTGATGACATTTCAAACTCCTGAAAGGGGACTCGAAACACAGATTCCTAACAAAAACCCAGAGCGTTTTGTAATTATTTCCATGTCATTCCTACATAATCAATGTCGCTCCGGTGCTCCCGGAGCTTAATTCCTGACTTTGTGTAACATTCTCTGACATTCTGTGAGTCAGATTACGAGGATCCTCAGCTCGGTCTCTGCCACCTCCTGCCTTTGCCCAGCGATGGCCACAATGAACGGACATCTCCACGACTGGAGAGCACAGAGCGGAAAATGAATGAAGCCAGGCACATGGGCACATTAGCACACATGCATCCACCAGCATCCAAACACACTTGCCGGGAAAAGCCCTCTTCTCAAGTGCGCAGAGATGGCGATGAGCCATTTCAAACCTGGCTCTGGCCAGGACCCACGTGACACCTACCTGTAAGGTCCTGAATCTCGGCATGTGCAGACACAAGGGGTGGGGGCACAGGGGCGGCCTTAAGCATCTTTCATCAATTCTTTATGTATCGCAGGCACATCAAGTGGCAGCCTCTTGGCTCCTCTTCAGCAGCCTTCCCACCACACAACAGGGACTCCCTGCAAATTAACATTCCTCTCCTCCTGCCTGCCCTGCCCTCAAGTTTTCAAACATAACAACAATCTCAATGAAATAATGAGAGAGGTTCATTCGAATGCTGCAGAGGGAACAGCTTTATTGCTAAAGCAGCAAAGAGAACTAATTGAATCCACTGGAAAGAATTAGAAGGAAAGAGGAGAAAAGGAGAATGAAGTAATAGGTTGGAATGATGAACACACACACACACACATGAGGCAGGATAGGTGAGTGGCAACCTAAATACTCATAGAAGAGAAACTGTACATGGGTGAATGCAAAGAGCTTCCAAGATGGCAACACCACCGAGGGCTGGGCTCACGAGTACTGAGAAAGTTCCTCAAGCACTGAATAGTCTGAGCTGTCCAAGAGCTACACCATATTAGCTGAAGCAAGTAATAGTCTACATCCAGACACAAAGGTAACATCAAGTCCCAAGAGCATGTATGGTGGCTAAAAAACACTGCTAAGTGTTTGAGCCTGCCGCAAAGCCTGAGACACTTGTTTCATGGAAAAGGGAAGTCAATGCAGGTGGGCTCATCACCTTTGACCCCTGGATAACAAGATGATGCCATGTGACTTCCTCATTAAAGACCATGAGGCTTCTCTGTGTGTGTTTAGTCACTCACTCGTGTTCGACTCTGCAACCCCATGGACTGTAGCCCACTGGGTTCCTCTGCCCATAGGATTTTCCAGCCAAGATACTGGAGTGGGTTGCCATTTCCTACTCCAGGGGATCTTCCTGACTCAGATATCGAACCTGTGTCTCTTGAGTCCCTTGCATTGGCAGGCAGATTCTTTGCCACTAGTGCCACCTGGGAAGTCCTTGAGGCTTCTACCTGTCACTAGAGGGCTCACTCTGGGAGCCCTGAGCAGAAGTGTGAGGAGTCTGACTGCCCTGAGGTCACCATGCTGTGAGGAAGTCCACATGATGGCATCGTAATCAACCATCCCAGCTGAGCCCAGCCTTTGTGACATACCAGCCCAGGCCCCAGAAAAATGAATGAAGACGCCTTCAGAGGATTCCAGCACCAAGCTATTCAGGTTTGCCCAGCTAAGGCCCCAGGCACTGTGAAGCAGAGACATGCCAACCTTGGGCATGGTGTGTTCCTTCCCCACAGAATCCACGAGCCTAATAAACTGCCTCCTGTCACACAGTACAAAATTCTGTGAGTCAGTTATACGGCAACAGCAAACCAGAATAGCACATGTTTATTCTCTCAGCTTCTTTGGAAAATAACCCATTTCTACGTTATTAGCCTTAATGTCAGCAACTGGAAAACGGAACTAATAATGTCTAAAGTTTTTTGAAAAGCCACTAAAATATCATAATAATAACAGTAGTAACAATAATAACAATAAACTATCAACATTTGTTTAGAACCTCTTGTGTTTCTAGACCCATGTAACATAATTTAATTCTTTTAACAACCTCATGCAATACAAAGTTGTGATTAACCCTTTTAAAAATGGGAAACTGAGACAGAGAGAGAAGAGCAGCCTGTTGAAACTCAGACATTAAGAGACAGAACATGAATTCAAAACCAAAGCAGGCTTCTTTCAGCTTCTTAATCACTCTAAAAAACGGCTTACAGATAAGACAAGCATGAAGACAGTGCCTGACATGTATTTAAACTTGAGTGATGCTTTATTGGTGTAATTATCATTGTTGTTGCTGTCATTGTTGTTTAAGAATCTGATCATTAATAGACACAGACTCAGGAAATACCAAGATGGGCTTTTCTGCTTCCCCCGTGTTAGCATCTACAGGGGAATTTGGCAGCAGTTGGTCCACTGTATAATCTGCCCCCCATCCCAGAAAATGGGAAGAACTATTCATATTGTACATTTCATATACCAAAAAAATTTCAATTTCATGCTGTACTGAACCTTACAAATGCCCTCCTTTAATCCTGTTTTTATCCTAAACCAATATACAAACCTTTAATATTTCCTAATGGAGTGTACATTTATTCATTCCTACCAACCTAATGGCAATTCTTGAGAAGTCAGGCAATAGACAGTAAGATAAGCTTGACGCTTTGGTTCCAAAAGTTCAATCAGTTAACCTAGGACAGCAATCACTTCCTCAGAATGAATAATGATGTGGAATAATATTTGGATGGAGATAAACCCTTTTTGCATAGAAAATTGCATTATCATGGGCAGTATCTCAGCTGGATATGTAGGTTTACCAATAAGGATATTGCTTCATGCATTTTTATCATGGAGCTTTTTGATTCTGAGATTTCCAGAGGATTCTGCCTTGAGAGAGGAATCCTTAATGTCTGTATAATGTGTGATGCTCTCTGAGCTGTAGATGTGAGGGTGGGAAGGCAGGAGCTGGGCTCTGCAGCTTGTGAAAAACTGCCACCACACTCTCCCAGGGGTTCTTCATTCCACTTAGCACGAGGGAAAAGCAAGCAAGGCACAGCAAGACAGAGTTCTTTAAAGAAACGGCATTGAAAATAACCATCATGTCAATTTCAGCTAATGGGGCACAGTATGGGCTCATTTTAAAGCGAGGAGGAGTGGCATGCAACCATTAAGAAAGAAATGCATATGCCATATGTAAGCACACCCATCCAAGCAGAGCCAGGAGTTCTCTGGGGAGAACTCAACCCATCTCTCCCACAGACTTGGAACTTGACCTCCCACTGACCAGAACCCAGACCATCATTAAGGAAGCATAATTACAAATGAGATTAGTGAGATAGCAGCCAAGGTTTTTTCCACTGGAGCTTCAAAGACTCCTACTTGTAAGAGAGAGAGAAAGGGACTTAATTCCTGAATTTCACTAACTTCCCTTTCACAGGTGCAATCGATAGAACATTAAGATGCATACACCTGCTTGCCAGCTGACACATTTATCTGTGAGCATCCTTTCAAACTCAGGAGGAAACAACCTAGGAAAAACCCTCTTGCCTTCCACCACTTCTGGCTATTACTGAGCTGGCTCAAGCAAGATTCCAACTATGAATTATCTACAAAGCTGGTGCCCCACTGAGAAGAGGCCCATGCCTGGGCATCGGAAGGAAGTTGGAGAGTTCCACAAGACTCTTTTCGTGCTGGCTGGAAGACAAGTGTAGTGGCCCAGAGCACAGATACTGGTGTCAGGAAGACCCAGCTTGAGTCCTAGACCTGCCACCCATCTCTTCTCTGTGTGCCTCAGTTCTCTGTAAAAGAGCAGCAAAAATGACACCTACCTGAGTAATGAGAATTCTATGGGGAAATGCAATATCCCTGGGCCAACAAGGTACTTGTTACTTTTTTATTTGGAAGCATAAATGCTCTGGACCACAGGTTTAGGGGCTTATCCTGTCCCATGTCCTGCATGGAGACATGCAGACATGTTAAATATCTTGGCCTCTTGGCCTGTTACTGTTTAGTTGCTTAGGCATGTCTGACTTTTTTGTGGCCCTACGGACTGTAGCCTGCCAGGCTCCTCTGTCCATGGGATTTCCTCGGCAAGAATTCTAGAGTGGGTTGCCATTTCTTTCTCCAGAGGCTCTTCCAAACCCAGGGATCAAATCCGTGGCTCCTGCATTGGCCACTCTTTACCACTGAGCCACCAGGGAAGCCCCCATCTTGACCTGTAGAAGGCAGCAAAAGCTCAACTTTGCAATAGGTGCTGTCCACAAGCATGGTGCTGAAACAGATTTCTAGTTTTACCTTCAGGACTAGCACTCAAGGCTGTCTCTGACTGTTATGTTCACAAGCCTCTACTTGGCCAGAAATCAATGGAAAGAGGACTTACATGAGTGTCAAGAATAACGCCCAGGGTGTTTTCCCATGTCAGAGATATGCTTCTCTCCCTCTTTTCAGTTCAGTTCAGTCACTCGGTCATGTCCAACTCTTCGTGACCCCATGAATTGCAGCACGCCAGGCCTCCCTGTCCATCACCAACACCCAGAGTTCACTCAGACTCATGTCCATTGAGTCAGTGATGCCATCCAGCCATCTCATCCTCTGTCGTCCCCTTCTCCTCTTGCCCCCAATCCCTCCCAGCATCAGAGTCTTTTCCAATGAGTCAACTCTTCGCATGAGGTGGCCAAAGTACTGGAGTTTCAGCTTTAGCATCATTCCTTCCAAAGAAATCCCAGGGCTGATCTCCTTCAGAATGGACTGGTTGGATCTCCTTGCAGTCCAAGGGACTCTCAAGAGTCTTCTCCAACACCACAGTTCAAAAGCATCAATTCTTCGGCGCTCAGCCTTCTTCACAGTCCAACTCTCACATCCATACATGACCACAGGAAAAACCATAGCCTTGACTAGACGGACCTCTGTTGGCAAAGTAATGTCTCTGCTTTTGAATATGCTATCTAGGTTGGTCACAACTTTCCTTCCAAGGAGTAAGCGTCTTAATTTCATGGCTGCAGTCACCATCTGCAGTGACTTTGCAGCCCAGAAAAATAAAGTCTGACACTGTTTCCACTGTTTCCCCATCTATTTCCCATGAAGTGATGGGACCAGATGCCATGATCTTAGTTTTCTGAATGTTGAGCTTTAAGCCAACTTTTTCACTCTCCACTTTCACTTTCATCAAGAGGCTTTTTAGTTCCTCTTCACTTTCTGCCATAAGGGTGGTGTCATCTGCATATCTGAGGTTATCCCTCTTTTAGGATTATTTTAATAAGTATTAGTCACTCAATCATGTCTGACTCTTTTTGATTCCATGGACTGTAGCCCACCAAGCTCCTCTGTCCATGAAATTCTCCAGACAAGAATATTGGAGTGGGTAGCCATTCCCTTCTCCAGGAGATCCTCCCAACCAAGGGATCAAACCCAGGTCTCCTGCATTGCAGGTGGATTCTTTACCACCTGAGCCAACAGGGAAGCCCAATGGTTAACACCAACTTTTGGTTCACAGCTTGATCCCCTCCTCACTTTCTATACATCTCATGCTCTAATCACTTGTAACTCTTCTTTCCTCTTGAAGCACCTCACATTCACTCATAACTCCATGCCTTCTGCGCACACGGACTGTTTTACTCAGGCTGCTCTCATCCCATTCTTTGCCTAGCAAATTTCATTCAAGGTCCAGATGACAATTTCTACAAGTCATTCTCTGAACCTCCTCAGCCATATAAACCTATAGCACTTTACATCAAATTATTGCACTTGTAACACCATTTTGTGTTCATTTAATCACTTGAAAAAATAAAAGGTATTGTCACAAAAAGTAGGCACTAGGGATTCAATGGTGAGCAAGGAATAGGCACTGCCCTTAAGAAGCTCACTGTCTAATTAGAGCAGACTTAGAGTAAGCTTAGAATCAACAGAGTAAATCCATGAAACAGTGAAGTGTATAGAACAGGCATATCTGATGCATGACAAGAGGAATGAAGAAGACTTTTCAGTGGAAGTGAAATCTACATTAAGACCTAGAGGATTACTTAATTGGATTAAAAGGAAAGGGAAAGCCAGTATACAGTGGAGATTTATGTCTCAAAATTTGTCAAATATAATACCTGACAAATTGTCCAATGATCCTATAGACACCAGACTAAGATGAAACAAAAGTTAAGTCAGAACTTCTTTTCACTGAAATCACGTAGATCACTGCATATCAAATTTTAATGGTGTACAAATAACTATGTACTATGTAGTCTTTTTATATAAAATTCTAGGCAAGGCAAACATAAAGCTGACATAAATTATATTTCTTAGGAGGGGACAGCAAAGGAACACAAGGAAACTTTCGGGGTGATATAAATGTTCTGTACCTTGATGGTACACGTGACTGTACCATATATTCATCAAAACATGACAATTTAACACTTGAATTTTGTGAATTGTATTGACTGTAAAGTATACTTCAATAAAATTGATTTTTAAGGGCGTAATAAAATATTTAATGTGTATAAAAATATAGGACATGGCCCAGGATTCTGCATCTTTAATAAGCATCTCTAACAAATTGGATATAGTCTAAGAACAACCCTTTCAGAATGCTGATGGAGTGATCATCTACTCAGAGTCATATTCGGGAAGGTCTCTGGTTGTGCCATACGTGACCGAGTGCTTGACCTTGCTCAAGATGTTATCAACAACATACCTGTGGCCAATGCTGTCCATTGCCCTTTAGTCTTTCTTCCACTTTTAGTAATAGAATTCTCGTTTTTATTTGGGTACATAGCTCCTTAGCCAAAGACTATTTCCCAGCCTCCCCTGCAACTAGACATGGCCATGTGATTATGTCCTGGCCAATGAGAAGTGTTCCTCAAGATGTCCAGGAAGACTCCTATAAAAGGAAGAAATGTGTCCCGTATTTTCTCTCCTCTATTCCTCCCACTTAGAATATGAATGCAATGGCTAGAGTCGCAGCAGCTGTCTTGAACTCTGAGGCAGCATGTTAAAGACAGAGAAACACCTGTTAAAAGGATCCTGAGTCCCTGATGGCCATGGAGAATCTATAGACTATGCTACAGCAAGCTCAACTCTGGGATTTCTTTTATGTTGAAGAGAGAAACAAACTTCTGTCTTATTTTAAGTCACTGTTATTTGGGACATTTCTACTATATGCACCTGAACTTCTTCCGTCTCATATATGCCATTTATTAATTTTGTATTTCACACCAAGCTTGTTTTATTACCCAGTGTGCTGGATGACAGAATTAAATTTCAGGCAAATCCCTACACCCACTAAAAATACAACTATAAAAAATATCTGGGGTGTGAAGAAAAAGGAAAAGCAACCCTCCTACACTGTTGGCCCAAATGTACATTGAAAAGAACTATGGAAATTCCTTAAAAAGCTAAAAACAGAGTTACCATATGATCCTGCAACCCAATTCCTGGGCATATATCTGAGGAAAATTCTAATTTGAACAGATACATTCACCCCAATGTTCACAGCAGCACTATTTAGAATAGCCAAGACATGGAAGCAACCTAAAGTCCATTGACAGAGGGATGGACAAAGATGTGGCATATATAATGGAATATTACTCGGCCATAAAAAAGAAACAATGCCATTTGCAGCAACATGGATGGACACAGAGATTATCATACTAAGCAAAATCAGGCAGAGTAAAACAAATATCATATATCATTTATGCTTAGCCACTCAGTCATGTCCAAATCTCTGTGATCCCATGGACTGCAGACCTCCAGGCTTCTCTGTTCATGGGATTTCCCAGGCAATCATACTGCAGTGGGGAGCTATCCCCTCCTCCAGGGAATCTTCCCAACCCAGGAATCAAACTCCTGCATTGCAGGCAGATTCTTTACCATCTGAGCCACCATATCACTTACAAATATAATCTTTAAAAAATGATACAAATGAACTTATGTACAAAACAGACTCACAGACATGGAAAACAATCTTATGGTTACCAAAGGGAAAAGGAGGGAGAGGGATAAATCAGGAGCTTGAGATTAACATACACACACTACTATATATAAAACAGATAAAATAACCGGGACATACTGTATAGCACAGAACTATATTGAGTATCTTATAATTACCTACAATGGGAAAGAACCTGAAAAAGAATGTGTGTGTGTGACTGAGCCATTTTGCTGCATACCTGAAACTAACATCACATTGTTAGTCAACTACACTTAAATTAGAAAAAATGGTTAAATAAAGATATCTGGTCAAAATTGGGACAAATGGAAATGTCTACTGGGAATCCTAGTTGACCACGGGCTCATTTTTAGTCAACTTTGTGATGTAGATAATTTTTAAAAAATAAATTCAATGTCAAATTACATTAGTGGATTAAAGGAGGTAGAGTATAAAGAACAGAGAAGATGAGCCTTCTAAAACAGGCATTTTAGACAGTAGATGGAATATTGAATTTATTTCTGAACATTTCTTTTGAAGAAGAATGTTGACAAAACTGAGGTGATCCAGAATGGAACAGAGAGGATGGTCAAAGGCCTAGAAAATGTCAACTAGACATTTAGACTAGAATTTGGACTATCTAAACTGGAGAAGGGAATAATGGGATGGGATTATGCAAATGATGGGAAAAATCTGCAAAGCTACCATGTTCTAGACTCATTCCGAGTAGTAGAGAAGAAGGGGGTAGAACAGCATGTGAGAGTCAAAGGAAATGAGTATAAGACCCATCAAACAAACAAAAAAAGATTAACTGCCTTACAAAATATTGACTTCTCTGATATGCTGATTGATTAATTGATTTACTCTTCACCTTGTGCCCAAAATAAATATCTAACATTTTTAAATGATTATGTGATAACACTCTTCTGAGTGCTTTATATGTATAATTCATTTGATTCACACAACACTCTTAAGTAGTTACTATTATTATCCCTATTTTTATGGATGAGCAAACTGAGAAAGAAAAGTTCAATAACTCGCCCAAGGTCACACAGACAAGAGGATGGATTCAACAGCCAAGATTCAAAGGCAAGTGTACTGGCCCTGGAAGCCCACGTGTTTATCATCAGACAGCTCCATTGCTTCTTCCTTGCTGAAATATGCAAGGCTTCCTATGACTGTCCTGTTACTGGAGCAGACCATAATAGTTAACTGTCTGGAATGCTAAGGTGATAACTGGGTATTGTGGACCCCTGATATCTTCAACGACTTGGGATATGGGGAAGCCCAGTGGGATTCCATGGAACTATGGATATGCTGGGTGTGTAACATGGAGAGTTTGATGTGAATGCAAACCTAACTGGAGGGTAGTTCAAGACAAGCATTAGAAATCAGAGGCACACATGTGTCACAAATATCAAAGCTAGAGATACACAATCTGAAATCCCTCTTTGGATATGTGACCAATGAAGCCATGAAGCACTCACATTTGAGAAGGTAGAAAGCAGAGACCGAGGGAGGAAGATGCTAAGGTTTAATCATGGATTAAGCCATGCCCTGCACACAGAGACAGGAAAGAAAAGCCAAAAGCAGCTAATCATGGAAATAGCCTCATGCTCCAGAAGACAATACAAAAGTCTTTGAAACACTGGGAAGTGAGATCTCTGTTGCTTCTGTTTGCCTGGAATTCATCCCCCCTTACTCTTCCAACAGCCCCCTACATTTTCCTCTGGAAACCATCCCTCTCTGTCATCTTCTCCTAATGTGGCTGACCCCGCTCCTTGGGGAATACGAGGTTGCCCGTGTTTCAAAGCTGGTCAATAAGAAAAGACTTTGCCCTGATTCCCCACAGTTGCTTGAGAGTAAACGTAAGACCCAAATGGGTCCAGTGAGAATCAACACTGAAACATTTGTTGGAAATATTAGGAAAGACATTTTCCCTTTACTACCCAGGGGACTTAAGCCAGTAAGATGAACCCATGGAGCTACCAGGACCATCTTTGCTGCTCTGCAGAGAGCTTGTCCATAAACAAATCAACATGTCAGAAAGTAAAACCAAAGGACTGGATGGGATGGAGAGGGGGTCATTTGTGCATTAGATTCTGCTATCTGAATATTTACCTATATTCCCTGGATTTTGTTGGCTATGTGAGCAAATAAATTCTCCTTTGCAGTTGGTTTCTGTCATTTTCCACTGAAAGTGATGGCCAGTATATGATCTATGTTTCAGAGACCTCTTTCATATGTACCCATGCCTCTCTCTGCCATGCTGTGCTGTGCTAAGATGCTGCCGTCGTGTCTGACTCTTTGCGACCCTATGGACCATAGCCCATCAAGCTCCTCTGGAGTGGGTTGCCATGCCCTCCTCCAGGGATCCATGCCTCTCTACTACATCAGAAACCCCTTGAGAGCAATAAATGTGCTTCCTCACATGGCAGCACCAAGCACAGGGCCAGGCACATTCTTGGCAAGAACAAACCTCACTGAATGATTTTGAACCAATTAAATGAAATAATACTGGCAAGAGGGTGCTATAAGCCACAGAGCATTGTTTTTAACTATTATTTCAAAGAAAGATGATATAACAGCCTCTCTTTATTTTTTAAGCTTACCGAACATGAAGTTCAATCCAGTTCATTAAGAAGTGGTGCCCTCAAAGTATCTGTTCAGCTACATATAATCCTACCCATCTTGGCTCACTGCCTTCCCCCTCCTCTTCTTTCTGGAATGCACCTTTTAAGGAAATGGAGAGCTGGTACTTAAAATCAAATCTTGGCAAGGTACATGTTTTTTTATAAAAAAAAAAAAAAAAAAAGAAAACAGACTTAGGAGTACATCATTTATTTTTTTTTTTTGGAGTACATCATTTAAAGTAATAAAAAACAATTTATGATCCATCTCTGATGTTCAAATGCAAAATGGGATGGGAAAATGTCTGTGTATAATGAATTCTGCAACATTTGCTAAAGTCCTGCAAGAGAAGGAAAGAAGACAAATGATTCAAAAATAGAAATCTCCTCAAATATTTTTCACAAAAGGAAACTACACACACACACACACACACACACACACAAACTGTATAGTATAATCAGAAATGTAATAGGGACAGACTCAAGACAGAAACTAAAAATCTGTGATAGGCTCAATAATGAGAAACTCTCACCATATCTTTCAACTCTCTTCACTCATATACTCTCTCTTTCCCTGGATCTGAGCAGAGATTAAAAAGTAAATAATAAGAGGGAAGGAAACCCTATCCAGTATAGCAATTAGGAATGCGGGTTTGGCTATTATATATAAAATAGACCAACAACGAGGTCCTATTGTATATCACAGGAACTACATTTAATATCCTGTGATGAACCATAATGGAAAAGAACACAAAACAGGATGTATATGTGTGTATAACTGAGTCACTTCACTGTACAACAGAAATTAACACAACATTGTAAATCAATTTTACTTTAAAAGAAAAATGTGGGTTTGTGAGAGCAAGGAACATGAGAGTCCCTGGCTCTGGCACTGTGACCTCAGACAAGTCACCCCACCCCTCTGAGCTGGATTCCTCATCTATACCAGGGTTAACACAGTAGCACCTTCATAGATTGGTGGGTTCGCTTGAGAAAATGGCATGGAGAGTGCCTGAAGTGAAGTGAAGGTCGCTTAGTCGTGTCTGACTCTTTGCAACCCCATAGACGATAGTCCATGGAATTCTCCAGGCCAGAATACTAGAGTGGGTACCCCTTCCCTTCTCCAGGGGATCTTCCGAACCCAGGAATCTAACCCAGGTCTCCCGCATTGCAGGCAGATTCTTTGCCAGCTGAGCCACAGGGGAAGCCCAAGAATACTGGAGTGGGTAGCCTATACCTTCTCCAGTGGATCTTCCTAACCCAGGAATCGAACCAGGGTCTCCTGCATTGCAGGCGGATTCTTTACCAACTGAGCTATGTGCTTACCACAAAGGAATTCTCATTCTTTAAATCATCCTTTCATTGTGCATGGCTTAAATCAGCGACCATGACATCAACAAGCCTTCTTTACAGGAAGGGGGCCACAACCAGAATACCTGGTTGCCAACTGTGGCTGTAACTATGTATCCCACCCTAACCAAGTTAAATTCAGCCTCTTGCAAAAGAGTCACTCAGAACCTAATATCTTTGAGGCTCATTCCGTCTAACAGGCTCGACTTGTTCAGAGCAGCCAAGTATTTATCTTATGGGAACTGGCAGAAATGTGTTGTTGGCTTAAAAGGAGCCCAGAGCACTAGTTAAACAGTCTCTCCTGAGTCTCCTCTCTTCCTTTCTGAAGGAAGAGGTGCTGATACTTTAGTCACCTCAACCACAGGAAGAGGCCAATGCATCTTTGCTCCCCTGTAATCAAAAGGTCTGGAAATCTCAAAGAACGCTTAAGTGGAAAAGACATCTTTCAATGACCAACATCATAATCCTCCCCACGTCCTGCCATCCCAAATAGAGACATCCAGGGAGTCGTGGGCCAGAAAGCACTTTTCAGGAAGCAATCAGCTTAAGACATCACCCATCCAATTCACTTTGACAGTGATGAGCAACGACACTGTTCCTTAGAAAACAGAAACAGGAATGGCAGAAGGTCACTACGACAGCCAGCTAACTATTGGCGAGGCTTTTGAGTCGCTTCTTTTCTTTTTTTAACTGTGTCATTCACCAAAAAGGAGACAGGGAAAGTGGGCAAGTAAAAAGCAGCTCCCTATCTAATTGGAAGCTCGAGGTAATTAGCAGACAATTCTGAGACTTCGTTCATTTGTTCACTTATTCAATAAACACGTAAGAATGAGGTTCTGTTCTGGATGCTGAGGACAGAGCAATAAACAAAACAGGTGAGAGCCTTGCTCTCAACGCATATGCTAGTGGAAGGATACCAACCAAAATTAATTAAGAAATAACGCCGATCTTTTCCTATCAGTGTTTTCATTTTCTCTGGCTAAATACCTAAGAGTGATATTTGTTAAATTGCTGGATCACACAGTAGTTCTATTTTTAATTTTTTGAAGAACCTCCATGGAAGCAACCTGAGTGTCATGTCCATCAACAGATGAGTGAATAAAGATGATGTGGTGTGTGTGTGTGTGTATGTGTGTGTGTGTGCATACACTCAGCCGTAAAAAAAGGAATGAATTTTTGCCATTTGCAGCAACATAAATGGACATGGAGGATACTGTGCTTAGGGAAATGTCAGAGAAAGATAAACACTGTACGTTTTCAATTACATATGGAATCTAAAAATAAAAACAAACAAACAAAAGAGAAACAGACCCACAAATACTGAGAACAAACTAGTGTCTACAGAGGGGAGAAGGGTGGGGGAGGGCATCACAGATGAAGGGGATCAAGAGGGACAAACCATGAGGTATAAAATAATTTACAAAGATGTAACGGACAGCACAGGGAATATAGTCAACATCATATGGAGCATAATCTACAAAATCTTCAGTCCCTATACTGTACAGCTGAGACTAATATAATTTTGTAAGTCAACTATACTACAAGGAAAATAATAATCAGGTAAAGAAACAAGATAATCTCAAGCTTTGACAATTACTGCAGTGGGAATAAACCAAGCGGTATGACAGAAAGTGATCTGGGCTGGAAGGAGCAGGGCTACAGCCAAGGCAGGCAGGTAGGCTGTGCTCTGAACCCTTCTAGTAGATATTATTCATACTGCGACTGAGTGACAAGGGAGAGAGAGCCAAGAAAAGTCAAGGGCAAGAGCCGCTGACGTCAGGCTTCCTCGAAGGGAGTGCTATTGGCATTTGTGTGGGATTGTTTTCCTTGTGTGGGTCTGTCCTGACCACCTCAGGACATTTAGCACCCCTGACCCCACCCAATATCTTTTTTTTTTTTAAGTTAAATTAAATTAAAATTTTTTTGCTTCCCCAGTGGGTGCAGTGATAAAGAATCCATCTGCCAATGCAGGAGACAAAAGAAATGCGGGTTCAATCCCTGGGTCAGGAAGATCCTCTGGAGAAGGAAATGGTAACCCATTCCAGTATTCTTGCTTGGAAAATTCCATGTTCAGAGGTGCCTAGAGGGCTATAGTCCATGGGGTCACAAAGAGTCAGACACAACTGAGCGTGCACACGCACACACACACAAATACCCATTGACAAGCTGATTTACAGTGTTGTGTTAGTTTCAGGTGTACAGAAAGTGATTCATGTGTATATATATATACACACATTCAAACACATACATATGTGTATACATACACATATCATATGTGTATACATCTATATGTGTATATATATCTGAATGTATGCATATATATATATTCTTTTTCAGATTCTTTTCTCTTATAAATTATTATAAAATACTGAGTAGAATTCCCTGTTTCCTGTGCCATACAGTAGATCCTTGCTGCACAGGAAATTCTTAAAAAAATAATAACAGCAAAAGCACCTGGGCCTCCTGAGAACCCATTGTAACTTTTTTTTTTAATTGTAGCATAGTTGCTTTACAATGTTGTATAAAAGAGTTAACTAATGAGAACCAACTGTGTAGCACTGGGAACTCGACTCAATGCTCTGCAGTGACCTAAACAGGCAGGAAATCCAGAACAGAGGGGAATCTATGTAAACATACAGCTGACTCACTTTACTGTATACCACCCACCCAATCTCTATAGGGTCCCCTGTGTAGTCACTGGGGTAGCAGAAAATGTCCCCACTCCTTTCCCCAAAGGAAGGGCCATCACACCCCTTGTTGAGAACCACTGATACAGGAGAGAACAAAGGCCAGGGCCCCCAGTTAGAAAGAAGCCTGGGCTGTGTAATGAACAGGGAGAAGGCTGCTGTGCCTGGCACATAATGAGTGATGGGGAAAGAGGCGAGAGTTGACTTTATGGCCATAGATGCTTAGCTGCGGCAGACTGAGTTTGCTTGCTGTCAGCTGGGGAGATTTCATGTAGGAGAAAGAGGATGAGCGGAACGCAGAAGTTACCCACACACTTTCTGAACCACATCAGAAAAGGGGACATGATTCTCTGGGCAATTAGATGACATTTTGCTGCCCCAGTGCTGCAATTAGCAAAGCTGGGAGGAGCAGAGGAAGCTGGGCAAGCTACCACACTTCATTAATCCTAAAATGTGTATTTTTAATTCACATTTTAACCTATCTGAAATTAAAATATGTGTCTCAGTCATCATCCCATATTGTCACTTCCCGAGCCTGTGCGTCAAAACCAACAGCAGCCTGCAAAAAAAGTTCTGGGGACAAGGATGGAGTGCTCTTTAAGAAATGCTGCCAGGGCAACTGCCTGGGTGAATTAAGAACTATACCGCAAGGAACATGCAAGAGAAAGACACTGCAAACTGAGGGTGGCTTAGACGGGTCAAACTCTGAATAGGAAATGTTAAGGAGTCCATGGGCCAATTTAGTTCATTTGTTTTTTTACTGATGTATGAACGCAGGAGACTGACGGATGATAAATGTTCAAGCATAAGGATGCTCTTTCCAATAAATACAAAAATTTTTAATTCTAAATGTAAAAGTACTACTGTGATGGTTTAATTTGCAATGTTCTATTCCTAGTGATCCTAAGGGTAACAGGGCACAGGATAGATTCAGGGAAATCTGAGAACCTTCACTGAACATCCAGTGGGTGCCAGGAATTTTATATACGCTATACAACATGTAATCTCACAGCAACTGTCCGAAATCCACACAATGAATTTCGCTTCACAGACACTAAGAAGCAACTTCCTGTGGCTTGCTTTCTTTTCTCACTTCAAATGAACCACATCCAATATTTAAGGGGCCGAGGTCACTCTGCGGGGACAAGATGACCAAGAGTGATCACATCTTCAAAGACAGGTTCTAACATCGTTTTGGATCGTCACTCCAACCAGGCTTCTCACTCCGCCTTTGTGATGGTTCATGTTAAGCATCAACTTGATTGGGTGAAGAGATGCCCAGATAGCCAGTACAACATGATTTCTGGATGTGTCTGAGTGTGTTTCCAAAAAAGACAAGTATTTGAATCACTAGAACTGAGCAAAGAGAAGCCACTCTCACCAGGCTGGGAGGGTATCATCCATTCTTTTGAGGGCCTGAGAAGAACAAAGAGATGGAGGAAATGGACTTCCCTGGTGGTCCAGAGGTTGGGAGCTCGCCTGCCAGTGCAGGGGACATGGGTTCAATCCCTGGTCTGGGAGGATTCCACATGCCGTGCAGCGACTAAACCTGAGTGTCACAACTACTGAGCCTGCACTCGAAAGCCCAGGAACCACAACTACCGAAGCCAGGCACCTAGAGCCTGTGCTCCACAACAAGAGAAGCCACACAACGAGAAGCCCACGCACCTCAGGTAGAGAGGAGCCCCTGCTTGTCGCAACGGAAAAAGACCCAGTGCAGCCAAAAACAAATAATTAAAAAAAAAAACAAAAACTACACTTTAAAGGAAAAAAGATGGAGGGCAAATCTGCTCTAGGCTTGAGCTGGGATGCCCACCTTCTCCTGCTCTCAGACACTGACACTCCTGCTTCTTGGGCCTTCGGACTCGGAATGAATTACACACCGCCAGCTTTCCTGGTTCTCCGACTTGGAGGTGGCAGATCATGAGACTTGAACCAATTCCTATAATTTCTATAATAAATTAATATCTTCCTATAAGTGATGTAGAGACACAGATATAGGTACAGATAGAGATTACTCCAGCCCAACTCCAGACATAGATAAGGTATAGGTAAAGGCATGCATTCAGTCTTCTTTAAAAAGAAGGCTGAGCACCGAAGAATTGATGTTTTTGAAGTGTGGTGCTGGAGAAGACTCTTGAGAGTCCCTTGGACTTCAAGGAAATCAAACCAGTCAATCCTAAAGGAAATCAGCAGGGGGGCAGTGGTGCAATGGATAACACATCTGACCACCGATCAGAAGATTCTAAAGGAAATCATCCCTGAATATTCATTGGAAGGACTAATGCTGGAGCCGAAACTCCAATACTGTCGCCACCTGATGCGAAGAGCTGACTCATTGGAAAAGACTCTGATGCTGGGAAAGATCAAAGGCAAAAGGAGAAGAGGGTAGAAGACGATGAGATGGTTAGATAGCAACACCTACTCAATGGACATGAGTTTGAGCAATCTCCAGGAGATAGTGGAGGACAAAGTTGCCTGGCACGTTGCATTCCACGGGGTCGCAGAGTCGAACACGACTTAGTGACTGAACAACAACAAACAGGTGTAGTTAGAGAGAGGGAGAGATCGAATACTATTGGTTCTGTCTCTCTGGAAAACCTGAATACAGCTTTGGAAAATATCCTTTCCCACTCCAGTACTCTTGCCTGTAAAATCTTATGGATGGAGGAGCTTGGTAGGCTGCAGTCCATGGGGTCGCTAAGAGTCGGACATGACTAAGTGACTTCACTTTCACTTTTCACTTGCATGCATTGGAGAAGGAAATGGCAACCCACTCCAGTGTTCATGCCTGGAGAATCCCAGGGACGGCAGAGCCTGGTGGGCTGCTGTCTATGGGGTCACACAGAGTCGGACACGACTGAAGCGACTTAGCAGCAGCAGCAGCTGCTCAGACACCACGGGGAGGTGGTATCTCAGAGGCCACTCTGAGGCAGGAAGGGATACAACCTGCACTCAGACAGATGGAGAATGTTTCCTAAGAATCATTGCAAACTGGAATGGAACTTAATGATTAATAATAAAAAAAAATTCAACTGTTACATAAAGATCTTAGGCAAAGACTTTGACCCATTAAAGCCTCTCTGCCTAGGTTTTATTCTGCAATCTCTAGTAATTACTACCCCAACTTTTGTTTGGGGAACAGCCCTGCTTCCTCTTGGTCTGTGTTGTTCGGGGCAGGATGCCTCCAGCCCAGCTCCAGGGATGGCAGGACACCTGGTCTGTACCACCAGCTTTACAGTGATTGGTTCAGGGATGGGTATGTTACCCATCAGGGCCAATGAGAGCCACCCTTGGAACCTCTGCTGAATCTTCTTGAGAAAGCCACATTCCCTCTCTTCCACTGTGGGCGGGCCATCTGAAAGTAAGCCTGGAACTATTGGCAGTCACCCCATGCAGGAGGCCTGTCTCAGAACGAAGCCAGCACAGAGCAGAGCAAAGAAGTAGAGACAGACAGAGCCTGGATGGTTTTGAATCCCTGGATGCAGCTGTGCCTGAAACCACTGCAGGATGCTAGATTTTTCACTTAGTTAAACAAATCAACTCCTTTCTTGGGGAAGGATGATGTCACTTGCAAAATACGGAGCCCTGACTTACAAACATATAGGCATCCCTCATTTTCAGAAGGCAATGGCACCCCACTCCAGTACTCTTGCCTGGAAAATCCCATGGATGGAGGAGCCTGGTGGGCTGCAGTCCAAGGGGTCCCTAGGAGTTGGACACGACTGAGCGACTTCACTTTCACTTTCATGCATTGGAGAAGGAAATGGCAACCCACTCCAGTGTTCTTGCCTGGAGAATCCCAGGGACAGAGGAGCCTGGTGGGCTGCCGTCGATGGGGTCGCATAGAGTTGGACATGACTGAAGCGACTTAGCAGCAGCAGCAGCATTTTCAAAAGTTTGCTTTATGCCACCTTGCTTTTACAAAAGACCGATACACTGGTATCGCAGAGTCGGACACGACTTAGCAACTGAAAAACAACAAAAGTTACCTATTTATGCTAACTGAAAGAAATTCTAAGAGGATTTTTCACTGTTATGAAAAAAGGTAAAAAGCAAAAATACCATCCAGGGTTTGTTTTGCTGCGAGTTCAGCCATTATGGAGGCAGAAATCATCCCGTGCAGTGAGGGGGCACCACCAACCGCCTTCCCGGGAACCACACTCAGCATCTCAGCCTCAAACCGCCATGACTCTGAACTGTGTCCATGAGCACCTGTGCTTTACCTTAATTGATTTTGTGCATCAACAAGCAGAATGTGTCCTAAGGTAACTTGCTTCTTCGCCTCACACCACTTCAGTTTACAAAAAGGTTTCACGCTCTACTTTCAGATAGCGGGGGAATCCTGTTCACTACTAGACCCTGGAGGGCTGGTGGCTTAAATGTTCAAGCAGGTAGACTGTGTCGGCCTCTTGCCTGAGGTTAGGATGAGACTTCTTCTACAAGAGTGTAAGTGACTAGAGGCCATGCCCTTCAATGCACGGACACCACTGTGCATTGAACAACACACATGGAGGACACAAAGTGTATTCACTGCAATATCCTAGGCAATCAGTTACATTGCCAAGGGTTTTCTAGATCAAAGCCTGACTCAGAATTCACAAAGCACACTCCACAGTAGACAGGACTCCTGGTAAGGTCAGCCTTCCATAGCCTGGCATGAATGTCCCAGGGAGAATAATGTAAGAAATAGAAGAAAACTCTACTGGGCCAATGAAGCAACTCGTCCCTTCATCATTCCCATTATAAAGCCTGAAATCCCCACCAACAGGTGCTCCCTTTGGTTTCTAGCACTCTCTCTCTCCCCCAAAGATTTATGGTGGGATATGTTTGTGTCACATAGGAAGGGTCGCCTGAATTCACTAGCTCACCCGTCCAGAGCACACAGGGCTGCTCACTACACTAGCTGCAGCCTCCTAGAAGAATCAGAAAGGCCTGCGACTGTTGGCTTGTTTGTGGCTCCACCACCTTGTAAATTCCCTAAGGAAGAGAAACTGAATCTCCTTGGGCTCCACTGTACTCCAGCATCTCATACAGTGCCTGGAACACAAGCACGCAATCAATATGTGTTGGATAAATGGTTGATGGTAGACAGCCCTGAGGTGGGAGTTAGGACCTGGCTTCTGATCCTAAAACTGCCAAGTCTACATGCTCACTCATGCCACACTCCTCTGGGGCCCTGGGTCCTCATTCCAACAAATGAGGAGGTGGGCCACTTAGATCTGAGATCAAAGCCAGGAGTCCTGCACAGCTGGGTGTGTTTGCCTCATCGTGCAATTTTACACTTTGGTAACAATCTAAAGGGCTTCCCTGGTGGCTCAGATGGTAAAGCGTCTGCCTACAATGCAGGAGACCCAGGTTCAATCCCTGGGTTGGGAAGATCCCCTGGAGAAGGAAATGGCAACCCCCTCCAGTATTCTTGCCTGGAGATTCTCATGGATGGAAGAGCCTGCTAGGCTACAGTCCATGGGGTTGCAAAGAGTCAGACACGACTGAGCAACTTCACTTCACTAACAATCTAAAAAGCCGGGAGATTTCATATGAAAATTCATATTTGTGGTTTTGGAGGCTCTGGCAATACAGAGTCAACAGTGCACATGCCGTGAAGGGCCAGTGAGAGTGAGGGTTGTGCCACTGGATGGATGGAGCCCGAAATCTTCCCCCTCCTCAGTCCCCATGTGATCCCTGCACCGAGGCTAAAGGTCAGCTGTTCATGATCACATGACTGTGCTTTCTTTTAGTAAATAAATATCTATAAAGATAGACCAAGAGAGCCATGTTTTTAAAAATGTTTATAATACAGAGAGCACGCTCCTTTGTAGGAGCAAATTTAACCTTCATATAATAATAATACACCCTCATGCTGCTGCTAAGTCACTTCAGTCGTGTCCGACTCTGTGCAAACCCATAGACGGCAGCCCACCAGGCTCCCCCATCCCTGGGATTCTCCAGGCAAGAACACTGGAGTGGGTTGCCATTTCCTTCTCCAATGCATGAAAGTGAAAAGTGAAAGTGAAGTCGCTCAGTCGTGTCCGACTCTTAGCGACCCCATGGACTGCAGCCTACCAGGCTCCTCTGCCCATGGGATTTTCCAGGCAAGAGTACTGGAGTGGGGTGCCATTGCCTTCTCCGATACACCTTCATATAATAACAATAATAATATATCCATCACCTATGCAGCAACACTAGAGACGCCAAGTACCATTCTAAGCACATTACATTCAGTTAACCCATTCAAGGCTTCCCTGATCGCTCAGCTGGTAAAGAATCCACCCGCAATGCGGGAGACCTGGGTTCAATCCCTGGGTTGGGAAGACCCCCTGGAGAAGGGAAAGGCTACCCATTCCAGTATTCTGGCCTGGAGAATCCCATGGACTGTATAGTCCATAGGGTTGCAAAGAGTCAGACACAACTGAGTGACTTTCACTTTCAAGCACTTTCATTTAACCCATTTAGTCCTTATAGAAACTTTACCTATGAATACGAGATAGATACTGCTGCGGCTGCTAAGTCGCTTCAGTCGTGTCCGACTCTGTGTGACCCCACAGACGGCAGCCTGCCAGGCTCTGCCATCCCTGGGATTCTCCAGGCAAGAACACTGGAGCGGGTTGCCATTTCCTTCTCCAATGCATGAAAGTGAAAGGTGAAAGTGAAGTTGCTCAGTCGTGTCTGACTCTAGCAACCCCATGGACTGCAGCCTATCAGGCTCCTCCACCCATGGGATTTTCCAAGCAAGAGTACTGGAGTGAGGTGCCATTGCCTTCTCCGATGAGATAGATACTATGACTATCCAAATTTTTAAAAGAAAGAAACAGAGGCTCAGAAAGGTTCCGTAATCTAAGATCAAACGGTCAGTGAGCAGCCTCTAAGCCTGGAACCCAGGCAGCCTCCACTCACCCATCATATGTCACTGCCACGTGCTTTTAAGTTCAAAGGACCAAGCCTAACTGAGGCCAGACTTTTGTAGTCACCTATTAACCAATTTCAGAGAAGGCAATGGCACCCCAGTCCAGTACTCTTGCCTGGAAAATCCCATGGACGGAGGGGCCTGGTGGGCTGCAGTCCATGGGGTCGCTAGGAGTCAGACACGACTGAGCGACTTCACTTTCACTTTTCACTTTCATGCATTGGAGAAGGAAATGGCAACCCACTCCAGTGTTCTTGCCTGGAGAATCCCAGGGACGGGGGAGCCTGGTGGGTTGCCGTCTATGGGGTCGCACAGAGTCAGACACAACTGAAGCAACTTAGCAGTAGCAGCAGTATTAACCAATTTAGTCTCCTCTGCTTCCCCACCATTTTTCAGAAAGGGACACTGAGTCTGATGGGAAGTTATTTTTTTCCCAATTTTCCCAAAAATTCATACCAAAAAAAAAAAATGGGGAGAGGACAGAGGCCAAAATCCAAGCCAACCAACTTCCAGCATTGCTCTTTTTTCTAAAAACAGGAATATTAGTCCTAGAGCCTAGACTGGAGATAAATTCTCATGTAGCTTCTTCAGGAACCAAGAGAAGAGAGTCATTTTAGAAAGTCTCACTCACTACCTCATTGCTACATGGCCAGGCTTGAGGCTCACAGACCTGAGGAAACAAGCCCAAGTACAGGGGGCGTCCAGTGTCGCCTTGCGCATGGGAGTCTCCTGGCGGACAGATGGCTCCCAGTGAGCTCCTTGTACCATGCCCTAAGATGCTTGAGAAAAGAGAATATGTAACAAACTCAGTTACTTGAGCCCAGGCTCAAGATGTAAACAGTCAAGATTACTCAGAGGTACAATAGCCAAAGACACTAAAGAGTATCTCATGTCACCAATGTACTGGCACTTCTAAAATAATAAGATGTGTGTGCATCCATCTTGATAACCTCTAAAATACATCATTCACTGTTTCCAGTTTCCCATATCTTGGAGGAAGAGGAAGTCTAGGCTCTAGAAATCCCCTCCATGGGATGGATCTCAGAGACTATCTTATTGGGAAGGCATCTTTCATCTATAAATCTACAAGGTATATACAGAAATCCTTAGCTCAGTATCAGTTTAGTATCAGAATGTAACATCTTTACTACTACTATTGATGCTGGCAACAACGTTGTCCTTACATGGCTGTGTACTATGCAGCCAAGGCTTTCCTGGTGGAAAGTCTTACTAGCTCTACCCTGCAAATCAGCATTAACGATCCAGTAAAATAGTTACTATTGTTACCCTGCTGTAATTGATGAGGAAACAGACAGCCTGAAGGATTAGATGACACATCCCAAGTCCCAGGGCTAGGAAGCATCAGGAGCAAGATCAACAAGTAAAATGCATAGCCTCCAATAACCCACACAACCCTGCCTCCTTCCACAAATCTAACTGATCTTATTCATGCAGTGGGATGCTTTGAGGATTGTTATTCCATCAGCCAAGACTGCATGACCCGATTGCCAAAACCCATTTCTTAATGCCTCTTCAGGGTGTCAAGAGCCCCATGGGGTCACCCAGGCTCTACCCATCCACTATGGCACTCAGAATGCCAGCTGAAGGTCAATGGGTACCAGTGTGAATAGCCAAGGGGAAAAAAAGCTTGTTGTTCTCCAGTGCTTGTTAGCATGAAAATAATCATTCATTTCCTACTGTTTGGGTGGCAGGGTTACAAGGATCAGCCCAAGAGATGGCATATCAATGCAGTTCACCAAATGAGTCATCAGAATGAGAATATCCATTTATTGGAGCAGACATGTGTTGACAGAATTCATCCAATGTAAAAAGGTAGCTGATGTAAACTGCCTCCCAAAAGTACCACCTGTTCGGCAATCTCTCCTGATGTTCATCTGCTGTCCTGGGTTTGAGGAGCTGGGGGGGGGGGGGGGAGGGGGGCAGGGAAGGCAGTGAGAGAAAGGAAAGGAGAGGGAAAAGCTACCATATTTTCTTTAGAATATTTGTTTTAAAGACAAGTTTCAAAACTGAAAAGCCTGATGCAGTTGCTTTGACTGCCACTTATTCCCTGGATCCTAAAAGAGGACAGGCCATCTCTAGCAGGCCTTGTGGGTTTTGCAGTGTTTCTACCCCAATCTTGGATCAGGAGAGGCCAGGTGGAAATGCAGCAATATGATGGAACTGCTCCTTTGCAAACATTATGAGAAGTTTTATCCTTCCATAATAGACTCTAACCAAATGGCCTGCTCACTGTGGGACAGCAGAGTGACAAAAGCAAACCTCTTAACAGCCTCCAAGCAAGTCTTCAGGTTTGCATGTAATGGAAGAAAGCATCTTTATTTTCCCCAGAAGCTTACACTTGCCTGACCTACAGTCCGTGCTGGGATGGGAGTGCATTAAAGGGTTAACTCAGCAGGTTTGCGGGCCCCAAACCCTGCACACTCCAAAGAAAAGCATGACCCTTGACCATGCCCTGGGAGGTAAACTCTGAACCCTTGGAATAAATACCCAACCTGAGAAGGGTCTGTATAACTGAGACATTGGAACATGCCAGTTTATGCTAACACTGTGATTTACAGGGAACAGCTCTTTTTGTGTGGGCCGTGCCAAATCAGCTGGATCTTTGGAGGGGCGGATCTTGGAGGCTGAGTAGCTACGGTCTTCACACGTGCACTCCAGGCCTAGGTGACTGGTCCCCAGCACGATTCCTGGACAGCAAGCCTCGGTGAGCGTCCCTGGTTGGCACCACTTAGCACATCTGTCACTGTTGCTGGGAGAATTCGTGCTGTCTGTGCGGCTCCACTGGGAGGACACATATGGAAGCCTGGGTCTGGTTTCTCCTGGACTCTGCCCTCTATGTCTTTGTCCTTTGCTGATTTTAACATGCATCCTTTCAGGACTCTGAGAATAACAGCTTTTCTGAGTTCTGTGAGTCCTGCTTGCAAACCACCAAACAGGAAAGTGGTTTTGGAGATCCCCCAACTCAGGAAGGGAGGGAGAACAGGAGGGAGGGAGGAAGGAGAAGGGGAAGAAGCAAGGAAGGGAGGAAGGGACGGGGAAGAGGAAGGGAGAGGCAGGAAAGGAGGAAAATGAAACAAGAAGAAAACAAGCCAAGAACTGTTCAAATGTCAAATCTCTTACTGTTTGGGCTCAAAGTAACAACAGGAAAGAAAATACCATGTATACAAGCTCCTCAAAAGACAAAGAAAATAGATAAAAATCAGAGGCTGCTGGTACAACACCCAGGGCATCATTGAAGACTCCAGCATGCACTTATCCATCGAGATTGCTTTGTCTAACTGTTTCCCCAGTATAATGACTAACCTCCGCCTTTGGGAAATCCTGACTATTCCCTTTTGATGAAAACACTCCACTTCAGAAATAAAACTTTCAGAAGTGATCTGGGAGAGACTAAAACAGATTATAGCATTGAATAATGTTTTTTTGTGGTCAAACAGGAGAATCAAACGGATTTCTGCCTATTTCTGCACCACCAAGGCAAATGCACATCCACCTCGAAGGCTCTGGCAAAGCAGAGGGGATACACTCCACACCTGGACCCGATGCTGGAAATTCAGGCCTCCATTCATACTCTTAACCCTTCTCAATTCATTGAAAACCACTTCAAGAAAAGTCATTTGAAGAAATTACCTCTGTGTATTACACCATGACCAGTGAAAAATGTCCCACCCGAGACTCGATGGTCCCGAAGCAATAAAATTTTTGCTGAAGTGCAAGATGTAATAACTCAGGGAAAAGAAGTCCCCATGACAACAAGGAGGGGAAGGAAATGAGTGAGAATCTGAGGCTTCAAGTCTCTCACAAGAATCTGAGGCTTCAAATCTCTCACAATACAAGACTCCACCACTTTGTACTTGGAAATCTGTCTTTGGGATTGAAATCGCAAAAAATAACTTCCTCTCTTATCGCTTTCCTGCCTGCTCAAGTGGTATTGTTAAACCAAAGTACATTTCATCTAAAGAGGATGAGAATCCAGGCACCAGGACAGAACTTGCATCTATTCTATGTCTTCTGCATCTCTCGAATCAAAATGATGCAAGTGAGTTATGGATCTGATGGCAAGACCAGTATTTCAGAGGCTTCAATATGCAAACATGTGGAAGTTGTGGGCAGTAGAGAAAACCACAGGCTTTCACACCATGAGATGTCTGGGACATTTTCCAAACACTGTGTCCCATTTCTTTTTTTTTTAAGTTTATGTTATTTTTATTTTATCACAATAATTTTTTAAAGGAGGGAAAGGCATGGTCCTAGAAATAAAAACAGTAATAGTTTCAGAGTTGACACACCTTCAATTATACTTGATCTCTTCTGTAATCTATATAATCTGAAGGAGCATTGGCAATTAATAAGTCAAAGTTTTATGCAATAGTTTGCTTTTTAAACAAGTCTACAGCACTCAGTATTCCCAGGTGGTATCCCACCCAAGTGCTAACCAGGCCTCACTCTTCTTAGTTTCCAAGATCAGACAAGATCAGGCATGTTCAGTGTAGTATGGCTGGAGACAGCAATGATTGCTTTTAGAACGGGTGCACCTTTTCCCTGGCAGCTCAGTGATAAAGAATCCGCCTGCAATTCAGGAGACATGGGTTTGATCCCTGGATCAGAAAGATCCCCTGGAGAAGGAAATGGCAACCTACTCCACTATTCTTGCCTGGGAAACCCCATGGACAGAGGAGGCTGGTGGGCTACACTCCACTGGGTCACAAAGACCTGGACACGACTGAGAAACTAAACCACACTACTGTAGTTGATTTACAATATTGTGTTAGTTTCAGGTACACAGCAAAGTTATTCAGTTTTATATACATATATATATGACATATGATATATATGACATATGATATATATATATATATGCTATATATATCTATCAGTTCAGTTCAGTCGCTCAGTCGTGTCCAACTCTGCAACCCCATGGACTGCAACACATCAGGCCTCCCTGTCCATCACCAACTCCTAGAGTTTACTCAAACTCATGTCCTTTGAGTCAGTGATACCATCCAACCATCTCATCCTCTGTTGTCCCCTTCTCCTCCTGCCCTCAACCTTTCCCAGCATCAAGGTCTTTTCAAATGAGTCAGCTCTTCGCATGAGGTGGCCAAAGTACTGGAGTTTCAGCTTCAGCATCAGTCCTTCCAATGAACACTCAGGACTGATCTCCTTTAGGATGGACTGGTTGGATCTCTTTGCAGTCCAAGGGACTCTCAAGAGTCTTCTCCAACACCACAGTTCAAAAGCATCAATTCTTGGGCACTCAGCTTTCTTTATAGTCCAACTCTCACATCCATACATGACCACTGGAAAAACCATAGCTTTGACTAGACAGACCTTTGTTGGCAAAGTAATGTCTCTGCTTTTTAATATGCTGTCTAGGCTGGTCATAACTTTCTTGCCAAGGAGTAAGTGTCTTTTAGTTTCATGGCTGTAGTCACCATCTGCAGTGATTTTGGAGCCCCAAAAAATAAAGTCCGCCACTGTTTCCACTGTTTTTCCATCTATTTGCCATGAAGTGATGGGACCGAATGACATGACATGACATATATAAATATATATACATACGTGTGTGTGTATTCTTTTCCAGGTTATTTTCCACTATAGGTTATTATAATATATTGAATATAGTCCCCTGTGCTATACAGTATATCCTTGTTGTTAATCTATTTTATTTATAGTGGTATGTATCTATTAATCCCATACTCCTAATTCATCCCTCCTCCCCCACTTTCCCTTTGGTAACCATAATTTTTTTTTTCATATGTCTGTGAGTCCACTTTTGTTTTATAAATAAGTTCATTTGTATTATTTTCCAGACTCCATATATATGTGACATCATATTAATATATTTATCTTTCTCTGTGTTTCATTTCTTTTTCAGGAGAATATCCCAGGAAAAAAACTCCTAATTTCCCTACTGAATTCTCCCAGCTTGGCTCCTTGGTCATGCCCCGTCTCTCCAATCCTGTGGATTTTCATGACCCCCCAAATCCACAGTACTAAAACATTTTAAGGTTTTAGCTATCATTGCTGAGAAACAGGAGACACAAGCACTGAAGATTCTTCTGGAATCTTGATTTGTACAGCCACTTTCCCACTGAGTCTCTGAGTCCTTATTTCTAAGGGGTTGTTGCTGTGGGTCTCCCAGTCCTGCACAGCCCAAAGACCTTCTTTTCTTATAAGCTTTATTCAGATACAGTTAATACACAAAACTGCACACATTCAACATATGCATCTTAATGAGGTTTTGTGTTTTTTTGGCCAGGCCATGTGGTGTGCAAGCATCTTAGCTCCCCAACCAGGGATGGAACCCATGCCCCCTGCAGGGGAAGCTAGGCGTCTTAACCACTGGACAACCAGGGAAGTCCCTGCCCCAGGGACCTTCTCAGTTCCCACGAACACCTTGTAAACAGGAGGCCTCTTTTCCAAGAACAACATAAAAACAAGAAGCAGCTTTCAATTAACCCGGCTCTACTAAAGGACAGCATCAGGGTAGGGACTTGATATAATTTTGGCTAAGATGGTAAAGCGTCTGCCTACAATGTGGGAGACCCAGGTTCGATCCCTAGATCGGGAAGATCCCCTGGAGAAGGAAATGGCAACCCTCTCCAGAACTCTTTGCTGGAAAATCCCACGGACAGAGGAACCTGGTAGGCTACAGTCCATGGTGTCGCAAAGTGTCAGACACAACTGAACCCAATCAACAGTCCTGTGGCAGAAGTATTATAATTTTCACTTTGTAAGATCAAAAAATAAAGTTCAAAGAAGCCAAGAAACTAGCTCAAGGTCACACAGCTGGGACTGGGCAACCCTGAGATTGAAGCCTGGGTCAGAATGATGCTAAAACCTGACTATAAATCTGCTAGGAGGGGTGGAGGGAAGAAGAGGGTGGGGTATATGGAGAGAGTAACATGGAAACATACATTTTAAAGAAAAATCGGCTGAAAACCCAATCAGAATGAAAGAGTAGTTAAATTCAGGTGATAAATGGTGTAAAGTGTATAACACATATTCTCAGGGTCTTCACGTGAAGCCAAACCTCCTCCCTTTACACTCGCCCCAGTATTTCCACAAGGCCCATAGCACTGAAGTCATAAACACTGACTTTTTCATTTTAAAGTGTGTGCCTCGGTGTCTGGGCATGCACATGTGCTTTTTGTCAGTTTCACTTTTCCATAAAACACTTGAATGATCAGCAACCCCAGAAGCGGATCATAATTCTAGTCATGAGGTGTACCAACTGGCATAATTCAGCTTTGAAAAGGCTCCCTCTTAATGGATTAAGTCTGACTGAATGATGCAGGTTCTCTCTGGGTGTGCATAGGGTGGTCGTGGACGGGCAATCGGGGAAATGGGGTTAATTCCTTCCAAGTGTCTACTTGAACCCCAGTAGATTTCCACCACCCTGGGAGGACTCAGCTCAAAATTCCCAGGGGAAGAAAGGATGGGGGTGGGATAGAGTGGGAAGCTGGGGTGAGGAGGCATAGACTGGATAAACAAGGCCCCGCTGTACAGCACAAGGATCTATGCTCCATATTCTGTGATGAACCATAACAGAAAAGAATATGAAAAGGAATATACATATGTGCATAACTGCATCACTCTGCTGTATAGTGGAAATTAACACACATTACAAATCAACTATCCTTCAATAAAATAAACTTTAAAAAAATTCTCAATCAGAAACAACACAGTGTCAATATTAGACAGTCCAGGTGTTGTGTTTTTCTGACAAACAGTTTTGCAAAATATCTTAGAGACTTGCTAATCTTTACTTTTTTTCCATTATCTATTTTGATTGAAGTGATACACTCACAGGATGGTGCACAATGTCAAGGATTTACACTAAACACTTCTCTGCAGCCTGTTCTTTCTCATCAACCATAGATCTTGGAGACTGTTCCATGCCTGTATGCACAGCGCTGCCTCATTCTTTTTAACAACTACATTGTATCCTTTCTGTGGATAAGCCATAACCTACCCAACCAGTGTCCTCCTGTGTACACTTAGGTGGGTTTCAATCTATTGCAATTAAAAATAAAACAACTTGCACATGCTTTTTTGCTGGACAACTACTCCTCCGCCCGGAACACAGAGTAGTGTTGCTCTCAACGAGGGCATATACCTGTTCTTACAGAGATGCTACAATCCAACTCAAAAGTAAGGATAACAAAGAAATATAACTAGACCAAGGGACAGCAGGCACACGTGCAATGAAGTCTGTCCTGAAGATGGCATGACACATGGTTACTGCATCTATATTCTTTCTGAAAGAAGCAGAGGGCCCATGGCCAAGGCCGGTCTACAGAATCTAAAGAGCACTCTACCATGTTTAAAATACACACTTCTTTTTGGAGGCACACAAGAGAAATATACATACTAAACCTCACCTGCAGAGCATGCTGCACGGGACATTAACATATACAATTTAGACACAATAGCAATCTTCAGTCATAGAGCAGACCTCGATCACTGCCAAAAACATTTCTCCCCTCACCATTGAATGCTCTGTGAATTTCATCTATGACTGAGATTCTAAGTGAACTCAAAGAACTTCATTTTTATGGGTGATGGCAGGGAGAACTGGGCATTCCCATACACAGCTGGTGAGAGTGTAAATATTTATATAAGCTTCCTGGAGGGAAATTCAGCAATGTGTACAGAAAGCTTTAAAATCATGCTCACTTGCTCACCTTTTGACCCAGTAATCATATGTCCATGTATGCCCTGGAACTTGTCCTCAGAAAGTGTGTGTGTGTGTGTGTGTGTGTGTGTGTGTTTCTGTACCATTTACTCACTGCAATGTTGTAGGACCAGGGAAAGACTGGAAGCAAGGTGAATGGAATGTCTGCCTGTAGGACTTCAGTTAAATACATTATGATATACTCATGCCATACAATGAACACTACACAGCCAATAAAATTCATGTGATAAAGGAGTAGTTTGCAAACCGTGGGTCACAAATCCCTAATGAGACATGAAACCAGTTTTTGTGGGCCATGGACAGCTTTTTAAAAAATATTTACTTATTTGGTTGTGTTGGGTCCTAGTTTTGGCACATAGGCTCAGTAGCTGTAGCACACAGGCTTAGCTGCTCCAGGGCATATGGAATCTTAGTTCCCTGACCAAGGATTGAACTCACATCCCCTACATTGCAAGGCAGATTCTTAACCACTGGACCACCAGGGAAGTCCTCCCATGGACAGCTTTTTACATAGAAGAATATCAGAGTGCACCACACAAAGTTTCACTATGGTTTTATGAATTTTTTGAAATGCATGTGTGTTTATTCTAGGTCATTATATGAAATGTATCTCTTGCTGCAGGCAACCCAGGGGTTGAACCCAGTTCTCCCACATTGCAGGAGGATTCTTTACCAGATGAGCCAGCAGGGAAGCCCACTGCAGGATACAGTAAAAACAAAATTGAAAACCACTGTAGTAACAGAATTTTCTTTCATGAAAATATGTCAACAATCTATATTTAAGTGGGGGAAAAATAAGTTAAAAATTATAGAGGATAATCCCAAATTTGACAAAATACCAACAATCAAATATATATGCATATACGTGCACAGAAAATAAACATCCTTTGGATAGTAATATTATGGGTGAAGGGAATTTTTCTCTGTTTTTCCCTACATGCTTTTGATATTTTCTAAATTTCCTATAATGAACAATTATTATGTAAAGATGCAGGAAAAAAATAGGTTATTTTCAAGTGAGGTTTTGGTAAGTAAGTTAAGCGTTTTAAGATGCTCCTAAAAATGAGTCAAGGGTAACAATAAATGAAGGAGGTCACCTGGCAACCATTCCATCCTGTGACATCCTCCTGTAAAAAATCCTTTCAGAAATGCTACATGCAAAGCACTGGGACAAGCAGCATGGTCCTATGAGAAGGTTCACAGAAAAATAAAATGATAGCAGTTCAGAAATTAAAGCATTCTGTATCGAAGTGTACACCGTTAAGTGTTGTTTCTTTTTAAAAAAAAAAAAAAAAAAGGAAGTAAGGAAGGAAGGGAGGGGAAAAGCAAAATAAATAGAAATGAAGAATGAGAAGGAACGAAAGTATCAAAAATGCCTGATATCTTAAAAAGAGAGAGAAAGAGATAGAAAAAGGTTATCTTTAATATATAGTCACAAAAAATTGGACAGAACTTTCATTTTATAACTAGAGGTTTCAGCCACCAAATATGCTTCTGAGGTTAATAAAGTTTAAAATGTCCAAGAACTCAATAATCCCTTTGTTTTAATTCATAATGAGGCAATGAAGTGGCCAATGACCTGACCTCTCTTCAAACCAGATGAGGAATTTGATAATCAGCGCTAATTCAGGCTCAGGTGATGCCTGCACTGTTGGAAAACCTAGTTACCTGGAAAAAACAGTGTGGGGAAGGGGCTTTAGTTTGGAAGCATAATCATTAGTGATGCTATTTAAAATCTCCTGCTTCACCTCAGTGGTACCCCCGGCAGGCATGTGGCTGATAACATTGCCAAATATGAAACAAGGCAGCTTTTCTGTATGAATTCCATTTCTTTATTTTCCAAATCTTTCTCAAGTAGAGATGCGACCCTGAACTCATAATGATTCTCTTCTGTTGGGAGAAACAGTGGCAGCTCTGGGATTTCTATTTAAGTAGGTGATGTAGAGGTTTACTCTGCTTGGAAGAGAATCCTTGCTGATGGAAATGACTGGTGATAAGACTTAAAGCCACCCTTCCACATATAAGCGATATTCTACCATATTTGGTTTTCTCTTTCTGATTTATAGGTGGAATCTAGAAAAATAGTAGAGATGAACTTATTTGCCAAGCAGAAATAGAGACATAGATGTAGAGAACAAACTTATGGATACCAAGGTGGAATGGGGAGGTGGGATGAGTTGGGAGATTGAGACTGACATATATACAGTACTGCATATAAAAGAGATAATTAATGAGAACCTGCTGTATAGCACAATGAACTCTAGTCACGGCTCTGTGGTGACCTAAATGGCAAGGAAATCTTAAACAGAGGGGATATATGTATACATATAACTGATTCACTTTGCTGTACAGCAGAAACTAACACAACTCTGTTAAGCCACTATAATAAAAAAAATTTTTTTAAGCCACCCTTCCTATTGCCACTCAGATGAGATGTGAATAACAAGATATGAAGACCAATGTGCTAACTCTGTAAGAGTGACATCACTTGTAGGTTGAAGGGAAAAAAAGCATTTCAACCTCACTAATTCTATTTTGGGAACAAGAGGTACAAAATTGTTAGACAGATGGACAAACCCATCCTTTTGGATGCTACTGTGAAAATTTGGAGCCAAACTCAAGTTGATTACATATGATTTTCAAAGAGTGTATTGGTCAAATTTATACCACTCTTTTCAAATCTCGTGATTTACTTGTGTTTTCCCAGCAATTTGCAAAGCACTAGAGAGAGCAGACAGTTATAAAGTAATTATCCAATATTAGACAAATACAGCTGCTTGATTTTTTAGTGCAATCCAGTAAGGATTTGTGAAAAGAAACAGATGCTTAAGGAGAACAACTGGTATTTAAAAAAAAAAATACCAAAGGCACCTGGATTCATTTGTCTAGACTGACAGATAACTGACTTCTCATTTTTAAAAATGCTCACATTATCCACTTTGCTTTATTGTATTTCTTTTCCAGAGCTCTGTATGTGTATCTCATTTAATCCTTATAACTAACCCATAAAGTATATACTATTAATATCCCCATTTTACAGATGAAGAAACTGACTCGCAAACCAGTTCAGTAATTCATTCAAGGTCACACAGCTCATACAAGGTCAACAGCCAAGCTGTTGGCTCCAAAGCACACGTTACCCGACTGCTCCATATATCCAAGGCAGTCTACACACCCAGCACCTTAATTCTGTCTCCCCAAAACCACTTTAAATCACTTGTTAAAATACTGTGACCTTTCCCAAGTCACTGTATATCCACATGCTCTTGCTGGGTATTGTCTGAAAGACCAAGGTAATTTCCCAGAAGGCCAGCATCATTCCTCATGAGCTGAAAAGCAAAGCAAAATGAACCAAAAGAAAAGGAACACGAGGCATTTGTTGGGCATTCTGTGAACTGGACATAAACAAAACGGTTTTAATAAAGGGCTGGCAAGTAGGAACATATATCGTTACCTTGTACCTTGGTAGACCAGATGACCCTTTGCATGGAGTCTCAGAGATATGAAGATGTACTTTATGTCCTAGTTTTTGTACCCTCCGAGAGCTGACAGAGGTCTGCAAGTTTTAATAAAAACAATTTGCATTGTGGGATGCTCAAGGTGGCAGGCTAATTTTAGGGTGGAGTTAGTTGGTCAGCTTTATTCTCTGAAAAATCTGGTTATGTCAGCCCACTCCCAGGAGAAATTCCCCAGACAGTTATCTAATAAACTTGAATTTCCCAAACAAGTTACACACTGCCAAAACACAATGCTGACAACAAAGAGCCTTTTTTCTTAGCATGGAAGAAAACTGGGTGCATTAAGGTAACCTGGTCAGACAAGAGCAAGAAGACACACAAGGGCTCCCCAACAGGCCTTCCTCCCAGCCTGATGTTTCTTGTCAAGAGAAGGGAAACTTTCACTGCAAATATGCATTTGAATCATAAAACAAATCCACCCAGTACTTTTGCAGAGAATGAGAGGGAAAAAAAGAGGCTCCAGGACAAATGTCTAAGGAAAAATTATAAAGTGTTTTTGACCCCTCTCACCTCTCTTCACAACGCCCTCCCTCCTTCTCTCCCACTCGCCTCTTGCACCGAGCAATACGTACATGTTACACAGAATGTCAGCTGTAATTCAACAGCATCACTGTGAACATGGAGCAGGCAGTGGCCAGAAACAGCCTCTCCAGGGCTGTCTGCAGAAAAAGCTACTGACCGGCTTTGATGTTCAAGGCAGCGGTCAGCTGCACATGGTCAACCCAGGTGTAAGCACAGAAATTTGTTCCTGAGTCAGGTGAGATGGGAATGCTAATTCATTTGGATGAGATTTGTGAAAAATATTCCTTTCAGTGAAAGAAGGGTATATCTCACTGCTATGCAGACATGTGCCATTGGGGTAGGGGGTGCAAAAAAAGACTAAGGCTAGCCTGAATAAGATAGTTAGCCCAAATAAGGTAGTTCTTCAAGGCAACCCTCAATTCAGAATATAAGGGCGCCTCAGGGATCACCACAGGTAGACTGCGGTTACAATTCCCAAGCCCCAGTCTGTAGTAATCCACACTGAAGTCACATTTAAAGACAAGAATAGCATCATGTCCCCATCAGATGTGTACCTATCACATCTTCTCTCTCCTCCAAGCCTCTGCATACTGTTCCTCATGCCCCAAACACTTTCCTCACCATTGGCCTTTAGCTTAAATGGCTAACCCCTACAGGTCCCTTACTTCTCAGCTTAAGAGTCACTTCCCTTGCTTTACCTTCAAATGTGCCTGGCAGATAGCAGTGATGAACAGATTTTTTTAGAATAAATGACTAGGACCCACTTGTGGCCAGTGGGTATAAAGAAAATACACTAGATTCTTCTAGAAGGCATTTTCTCCTTAATGAAGGCAGGAGCTAGCTAGAGAAATAGCCTTTTTCACACTTTTCCTCCCTCCCATCTTTGCAAACTCTCAGGCAAGAATACCTGTAACAACCCATAGTTCAAAATCCAACAGGCTAACATGGCAGCATGAAAGGACATCAACAGCCTGAACCCTTTACAGCCTGGTGAACTGCTGACTCTATCCTGGGACCGTCCTCCTGGATTTTTTACTAAGTGAAATCTAAATATCCTAAGTCAGTGTTCATTAGAATTTTTCTCTTACAGACAAAATCACCCAGACTGCCACATTCTGCACTTATTAACCTAAATTGTGACTGGCATTTGCTTGTCTGTCTTCCCACCTAGACCATGAGATCCAGAAGGATGAAAGTGTCTCACTGTTTACCATTTTCCTGGCATCTACAACACTTGGCAAAGAACCAGTTGCCTTAAACATTCGTTAAACGAGAGATTCATTTTCCTCACACCCGCCTCCCCTGTTCCCAAGAACTAACACTCAATGCTGACCCATTTCTATCTTTCTGAACCTTTAGAGATATCTTTCATGTTGGATCTGGTATCTCTTAGCTCTCAGAATGCTGTGACACGTCTTAAAAAGTCAACTTTTCTTCAAGCTTTAGAGTAAGTCAAACGGATATTTTTCAGACTTCAATTTAGAAAATGTCTTAGTGACATTCAACATAGTAGATCATGCCTCCCTTTTTAAAACCCTTAGTGCCAAAAATGCATTTGCTTTCTTTTTATTGAAGCAACACTGACTTACAGACTAGAAGAAAATATTTTCAAATGGTAAAATGGACAAGGGGTTAATATCCAAAACAGACAAGCAGCTCATACAGTTCAATAAAAATAAAAATTAAAACATCCCCCCAAATGGCCAGAAGACTGAATAGACATTTTTCCAAAGAAGACATATGAATGGCCAACGAGCACATGAAAAGACACTCAATATCACTAATTATTACAGAAATGCAAATCAAAACAATAATGAGATATCACCTCATACTGTCAAATGGCTATCATGAAAAAGTCTACAAGCAATGAATGTTGGCAGGGACATGGAGAAAAGGAAACACATGTACACTGTTGGTTGGAATGTGAATTGGTGCAGCCACCATGGAAGACAGTATGAAAGTTCCTCCAAACACTAAAAATAAAACTACTATATGATGCAACCATTCTGCTCCTGGGTATATATACAAAAACCACAAAAACAGTAATTCGAAGCATATACTCCAATGTTCACAGCAGTACTATTTACAATTGCCAAGATATGGATGCATTTGCTTTCCTATAGTTCCCTTACACTTTTCTTTCTTTTACAAGTTCATCTTTATTTATTCTGCACTAAATTTCTAAGCCTTCCTTTCTAGCCACCATATGCTGGCGCAATCATCATTGACCATGCTTTCAACTTTCACCTTTATGTTGATAACTCGCAAAGTTATACCTTCTAGCCCTGCCCTCTCCCCTGAGCTCAAGCTACATGTATCTAACTCCACTTTGATATTTATGTATAGATGTCTCATAGAGAGACCAACTCTCCAAACCTCTAATAGGTTACAGCTCTTAGTAAATGTTCAAACTGCACTCCCTTCATTACTGTCTTTTACAGTACTGGATACTTTTTACAGTACTGGATACTGGTCTTTCATAGTACTCATCCTGCTCATAATTTTAACTTTTTTGAATATTTATTTATTTGGCTGTGCTGAGTCTTAGTTGCAGCACACAGGATCTTCAATCTTCATTGTAGCCCATGGGACCTTTAGTTGTGGCATGCAAACTCTTACTTGTGTTGCAGCACGTGGTATCTAGTCCCCTGACCAGGAATCGAACCTGAACCCCCTTCACTGGGAGTCACTGAAATACCAGGAAGTCCCTTCTCATTTTATTTACCTTGGTTGATTACACTTTTCTTCTCCACTGGAAGACAAGTGCCACAAGCCCAAGAATCAACTGCTTGCGCCTACCTGTGTGTCTGTAGCCCCAAGCACAGTACCTGGCTCACTGAGAGGCAATCAATAGGAATGAGAGATGCCTGGAACCATTTCTGGAAAGCACGTAGATTAAAAGGAGAGAGAGTGGAGTCAAACAAGTTAAAATCCCAGGCCCACAGAAAGACAAGGTGTGTCACCTTAGACATATCATTTACAGTCTTTCTTTAAGTTTCAATTTCCTCATCAGTAAAATATGGACAATAATAAAGATTCATAAGACGATCTCCCTAAAACACTTAAAACAATGCCTGGAATGCAGAAGGCAGACGTATCCATTGCTATGAAGTTTATCCAAGAGCAATTAAAACCCAATATAGCATGGCTGAAGCAATACCGAAGCGTATCTCTGGCTTATCCAGAGGTTTCCATCAGGCTCCTCCAGTCCTCCTGGTTCTTCATCCTCAAGATGATGTGCTCCCCACATGGGGCCAAATTTCTGCTCAACTTCAACTCTTACATTCGCATTTTCATCCACAGCAAAGAGCATCCTTGTAAGGACCTTCCTCTGAAGTCATACCCAGGATCTGCTCGCAAATCCCACTGGCACGAACTTAGCCTTGTCAGCCACATCAAGCAGAAGGAAGGCCAGGAAACATGGTTTTTATTTTAGATTGTCACGTGCCCAGCAAAAATTGAGAGACAAATAGCAGTCTCTTTTATAGCTAGACAGTGAAAGGAAAATTCTTACACAGAAATTGGGCGTTTTATGTCAAGGAGTGCCTCCATAAAAGATGATGTGGATGAATGAGATTGCGGAAGCACCCTCCACGGAAACACATCTGGGCACAGTGATGGGCACATAAATGCATTTGTTGGATTTTAATGAAATCCACCACCACCATCCCACTATGTGAACCCTCTAAATCCCTGGGCCCCAGACTCCAGTGGAAGTATTCAGTTCTGGTCTTACCCAGAAAGAATCTTTCAGAGGTTCATCCCATTGTCACTCACATAATGCCTGTCTTGAGATTTGCTTTCTGAGTGATGCACAATGCTAACAGGTGCCCAACTGGACTTCTCAGGGGGCTTTGGGGCAGACTTTTGCCCATGGAACTCCCCCCTACACCTGCCCAGGGCAGGTCACCAACAGAAGGATGGTGGCTTTGCCTACCAGACACATTGAGGACTCCCCCACCTGTCACTAACCACCACCTCGAAAATCTAACCTTGCTTTACAGCTAAAGCAATCCTGTCCCTCCACTTAAATTCACTTGGGAAAAGTTAAAAAAAAAAAAAAAAGGAATCTTTGCCCTCCCTGTGAATCCTCAAGACTGAAAGAGAAAAAAAAAAGATTCTGCCACAGTTCAAAGAGAGAAAGGAAGTATTTACTTTTTCCCCCTTTCATGCAGAAGGGAAAGGAGTATTGATTATTATTTTGATAATGGAAACTAAACTCTAAATAAGATCATCCAATAAGGATAAACATATTCAAACTGCCTATTTTCCTTCATCTCATGGAAATGGTACATGGAATCACCATCCTTACTATTAAAAGCTTTTTATCAAGATGCCTGGGACACAAAGGGGGCTGATTTTTACTAAATCTGTAACATTACTTGGGGACGACATGGAGGTCTCTCCCAAGAACTTAGAAATAAGATCGCCACCTGACAGCTTATCAAAATATATCAAAGTGTATCAAAATTTTAAAAGTACATCCTCCTATTTTCTCTACAGACGCACACATCCAAGAGCAGAAGGGTATCCTCCGCAGCCTTGTTTGTAAAAGCAAAGGGTGGAAGTGACAGAGATGTTCACAAAGAGTGGGGAGGTTAATTATATATCATCATATAACCCTACTGAGAACATACAACGTCAAGATTACAAAACACCAAACTCAACCTCTATAGAGTGTCGTGGAAGGGTGTTCACAATCCGGTGAGATTGCTAGTGCAAATGCAGGCTATGAAGCCAAAAGGTCTGGCTTAATCATTTCCTCGCTCTGTGACTGTAAGTTACTCAAGATCTCTAAGCCAGAGGATGTTCATCTGAAAAATGGGATAATAAGAGGACCACCTCACAGGGTCCCATAAGGATGAAATACTTAGCCTAGAAGATGGTGAGCTGCCATGGGGTAACTGTTAACTCAGTACAGATTTGCAGCAGTCCTAGCAGTATCAAGGACATGCCATCACTGTCAGCAAACTATATCAGTCTCCACATCTTCCCCTATCCTGTGTGAATCACTCAAAAAGAAGTAAAGATAGTCATCGGTAAGCAATGGTGCCCATCTGGGAACGAAGCTGGCATTACAGAAAGCAAGATGTGAGCGCTGGGGAAAAGAAAAGTCTTTGGCTTTATTTTCATTTATGTGTTAGTGGGTTTTTTCCTTCTAAAAACCAGGTCATGTCTCTTTTATCATAAAGTGTTTTTTTTTTTTCAAGACTGGCCTCTAAGAATTAAACGTTAATTGCATCTCTTCCTCGATGCAAGCAGAGATATGCGAAGTCCCCAGGTAGGAGTTTCGGAGTCTCAGGACCTGATGCAACGGGACTGAAAATAGTCACATATCTAAAGAAAGGATGTGACTGCCTATGGGCTGGAGGTGGGGTTGGCACCGAGTCCTGGTAGTTCAGGAAGAATAGGGACAGCAGAAGTGGCAGGGTGCCCAAGCAGCTCACAGGGAGAGGAAGCCTGTAGACTCTGTTTACAGATGTGTCCTCCGGGCTCTTCACTTCACTGGATTGAACTGCATCCCCCAGCCCACATTCATGTGTTGAAATCCTAAGCCCTAAAACTCCAGAACATGACCCTATTTGGAAATAGGTCTTTCTTTTTTTATTTTTATTTTTTTAATTTTTATTTTATTTTTAAACTTTACATAACTGTATTAGATTTGTCTTTTTTTAAAAAAAAATATTTATTTGGTTGCATCAGGTCTTAGCTGCATCATGCGGGATCTTTCACTGCAGCAGACAGACTCCAGTTAGCACATGGACTCTCTATTAGGGCATGACGGCTTAGAGGCCCTGAGGCATGCGGAGCTTGGTTCCCTGAACAGGGATGGAAGCCAAGTTCCCTGCACTGCAAGGCAGATTCTTAACCAATGGACCACCAGGGGAGTCCCAGAAATAGCGTCTTTCAAGAGATAATTAAGGCAAAATGGGGTCATGAGGGTGAGTCCTAATCCAATATATCTAATGTCCTTATAAGAAAAGGAAATCTGGACACAGACACACTGAGGGAAGACCATGTGAAAACACAGGGAAGAGAAGACAACCATCTACAAGGCAGAGAGAGAGGCCTGAGAAGAAACCAACCCTGCCGACACCTTGATCTTGGACTTCCAGGCTCCAGCACCGTGAGAAAACCCACTTCTGCTGTTTAAGCTCCTCAGTGTATGGCATTTTCCTATGGCAGACCTGGCAAACTAATACACTCTGTTAGTGATTCTTTTTCCATACATGAATATTACATTTTCTATGTGCAAATCCATCCATCTTCCCCTTTATGGATTCTGGGTTGTCATTTTCTTTTTTAAATCTTGATTTAAAAGGACCCTGCCATCCCCACATTACAAAGATATATCCACACCGCCTTCTTATCATTTTTGTCATTGCTACCTTTGCTACTGTTGTCCTGTGTACCTCTTTTGTGTCATTCCTTATCTGAAATATACTTCTGTAACTTGGGTGTGGTCAGGCCCTAACTTTGGGGTGGCCCATTGTCTATATTACTTCTGTGCTCATAACACTGCTATAACTATTGTTGAAGTGGATTTTGGACACAGGAAAACATTCATGATACACATTTAGGTGAAAAGAGGAAATAATATTTAAAAAACACATTTTTGAAGTAAAATGATTCATATATACTTTGTAAGTACTGTAAAATGTATGAAAAACAGACACGAAATTATTAGCTACAGTTATCTCTGGGTGATAGGCTTTTTATGCTTTCAGGACTTTCTAATTGACTTTACCAAAATAATATTAATTTAAGTGAAACCCTACTGTGTCTCACATTGCCTTTTCTTATAAGGACACTAGTCATATTGGACTAGGGTTCACCCTAATGACCCCAATTTGTCTTAATTACCTCTTGAAAAGACCCTCCTCCATTCTGAGGTCTTGGGCTTTTAACACATGAATTGGTTGGGGCGGAGCAACAATGACCATAATATAGAATCTGATAGTGAGACCCTGGGATTCAGACCAACCCATGATTGGATCAGGGTGACCCTGGACAAGTTACTTCACTTCCCCTACCTTAGCTTTCTCATGTATAAAATGGGTATAAGAACAGGTGGTCATAGGGCGGTCATGCAGTCTGTTGTTTGGGAAGAGAGTGTTCTTGGTGGGAATAACACCCATTCAGTCAATGGCACTGTAATGTCCCCGCCAACTTCAAAGAAGGGCAAAGCTCCAGGAGCAGCAGGTGGAGAGGCAATTCCATAGGCAGTGGAACAAGACATAAAGCTGGAATCGAGACAGCAGCATTGACATATACATACTCCCATGCACAAAACAGATAACTAGTGGGAAGCTGCTATGCAACACAGGGAGCCCAGCCTGGTGCTCAGTGAAGACCTAGAGGGTGGGGTGGGAGAGAGGGTGGGGGCTGAGGGAGGCTTGAGATGGATATATACACACACGATTACGACTGATTCAAGTTGCTGTACAGCAGAAACCATCACAGCGTTGTAAAGGAATATTCCTTGAATTAAACACTAAATTTAAAAACAAAATAAATATATGAAATAAAATATTTCCTTTAAAAAAAAGAAATATTAATAAAGTTGGGCTTAAGGAGGAGCAAGGATTAGGAAGGTCTTCTACTCCACACCAGCCACCTTGCACTTTTATAAAGACTAGGAGTATTCATGTCACAGAGATTTATAACAAGCGGTGATGTGATTACCAAAGTTCCAGCCTAAGTACTGTTCATGAAAACACTTTCCCAAAGGCAGCTGTGAACGTGGGGGCGGGGGGAGACTTTCTTCATCAGGAACAAGAACGTGACCACAATGTTCCTGAGCAAAACAGCCTCTGCCACCAGCCCCTCCCTGAAGAGACATCCCGTAAGCAGAGCGGCAGGTGGGAAATACCCCTAAGCAAAATGCAGGCAAAGAGACGCCTTCCCTCCCTCACGCAGCTTTGAAATAGCCAAGGCCGAAGGATTTTTTTTTTTCCCCTTCCCTTTCTTTTTAAAAAAAATACACAACCCAGAGCAAATCTCATACTTCTTCTGCCCCAGGGAAGGGGTAGCTGAGTCACGTGGTGTCTGAAGCTGCCAGCTCACAGCAGGGCCTGGAAAATCAATACCTCTCTCTGAAGTTATCCCAAGTGCTGAGACCTTTAACCAAACTCCAGTAGGCGGACACTATCAACAGTCTTTCACAGTATCAGGAGATGCGGGTTTATTCTCCCAAACAGCCTTGAAATGCGACAACGGGAGCTGTTCTCTAAGATGCAGGCATGCGGAATTCAACAGCGGAAGTGGCTTCCGACTCTGTCTGCCGACAGGAATAAGAGACAGCTGGACTGTGGATGGAACACGCTCTCAGTATCACAGCCTTCTGGCCAAAAGAGCACGCCCTAAATGCCTATGTTGGCATCCTGCTCACATCGCTAATGACGTGTGTATCTTAGGGTATCGTTCTTCACCTATCTGTGCCTTAGTGTTCACCTAATATCAGGCACCCTAGCTCGACAGGGATTGCTGTGAGGATTAAATAAGAGGGACATGCAGGCGCTGGGGTTTTCCTTTAATCCTATAAGCACTCCAAGGAAGTTAACAGTTGTTATTAAAGAACGTATAATTTGCAAAAGCACAGTTGCCAGAAAGGAGAAATCACAAAGGTTCACTTCCCACCTAATCTATTTGTCTTGAAATTCTTCCTTTTTCCAAATTAAGAATTTTGAAGAGGTCTTCAGACTCTCAAATCACAAGGAATCTGGACTCTTCCAGAGCTAAGAACCTGAACCCTCTGAAAACAAGGGTTCAAATACACTCTGTTAGGTGGAAAGGCTAACAGAGGCTGGATGTATTTATGGCTCTTCCTAATTCATCCGACTCTTTTACCTCCAGCAGTGTGTTAGTTGCTGTCGTGTCTGACTCTTTGCAACCCCATGGACTATGGCCTGCCAGGCTCCTCTGTCCATGGGATTCTCCAGGCAAGAACCAGCAGGCAAACCCTTACAAGGAAGTGTTCTGTGGCTTTCTTTGCTGAGTGTGGGGTGTGAATAAGGAAACAGCTAGACTTCCATTCCCACAGAGGATAGGGGATGGACCTTAGGGAGGAACATCACTTTGTGCTAACGAAAAACCCCAGACAATACACAAGGTACCTATTTTTAAACAAAACACCACGACCCTAGATTTGACCCAAAAAAGTTTTTCCCTAATATGTAGGTTTATTTTCATAAGTCTTTCAAAAGCGTAAAAAATTAAATCACACTTAATGCTCTAACACTGGCCTTACCTTAACTGCAAAGAGGAAAAATGACACAGAATCAGGGTTGTTCTAGAAATTCTGGGCTATCAAGTTGTTACATGAAGGCTGATGAAATGCCAAATCATTTCTCCCTCTCGACTTGAAGGGAATCTGGGCAGGAAGACTTCATGTGATGAAACGATTTCACTTGCTATTTGAAGAATTTTCTTGTAAGATATACAATCCCTTTAAATTTTCCCAGGCAGCTGCTAGAGGTTGCTAAGGAAATGATGGAAATAGAAAATATTCTAAATAAATAATTAGTGATTTCTGAGGAGCAGATTCTTGAGATATTTTTTTCAGGCTGTCACACATCATAGGTACCGACACTCAACAAGTGTCCTGTCTTGCCTTCCCTCCCTCTCTCTCTTCTCCCCTTCCTTCCTTTCTTTCTATGTTAAAGAAGATGACATAGATAACCCATAAGGATCCCCTGTATAACCTAGGCAACTCTACTCAATACTCTGTAATGGCCTATACAGAAAACAAATCTAAAATAAAGTGGATATATGTGTATGTATAACTGCTTCACTTTGCTGTACACCCGAACCTAACAAAACACTGCAAATCAACTATATTCCAATAAAAATTATTTTTAAAAGGAGCAGTGGAATCTTCAAAGCAGTGAGCCACAGAGGGAGCTTTGGAGTCACACTGTGCCCACCTTGGTGGAAAGACACAGACGAGGACCCAGGCCCCCCAACCCCATGCAAGTCAGCGGAACACTCACTGTATCTGTTTTATTCTGTTGTGCTTCGGCAAAAGATTATGTCTGAACAGAAGAATCTTGAAACAGACATCTGTTGTTTTGGCACCAGCATCCATTTCCTTTCCTTGATAACCGTATCCTGGTTCTGCTTTGGGAAAATGCCCGCGTCTCATCCTCCATGCCCCCAGGAGAAGCAGCCGCCTCTGCCCCAAAGAGGCACGTACCTCAAGCCTCACACCCGCTCTGGCAACAAGGGCTGGTGGCAGGATGTCTGTGTGCGACCCCATAAGAGGGAATGAGGCATCAGCAGACACTTTTGGGACAAAGATGGTGCATTTTCCTACTGCATTTGGGCTGAGAAGACTGGGCTGGCACCCACTGCCATGCACAAGGGGACAGATTTTCAGAAAGCAACCAACCACCTCAGAGGCAGTGGAATCCAAAAATGAGACATCTGCTGGGACTTCCCCAGCAGTTAAGACTCTGAGCTTCCACTGCAGGGGGTACAGGTTTGATCCCTGGTCAGGGGACTAAGATCCCACGTGCCACACAGCACAGCCAAGAAACTTTTTTAAATTCAAAAATGACAGATTTGCTGACACTGTTTAAGCCCGACTTAGGCCGTTCCCGGGCTTCCCTGGTGGCTCAGATGATAAAGAATCTGCCTGCAATGCTGGAGACTCAGGTTCAATCCCTGGGTCAGGAAGATCCCCTGGAGAAGGGAACGGCTACCGATTCCAGTATTCTGGCCTGGAGAATCCCATGGACAGAGGAGCCTAGTGGGCTACAGTCCATGGGGTCACAAAGAGTGGGCCACAACTGAGCAACTTTCACTTTCCAGTATTCTTCCCTGGAGAATTCCATGGACAGAGAAGCCTGGCAGGATACAGTCCATGGGGTCACAAAGAATTGGACACAACTAAGCTACTAACACTTTCACTTTCACCTTTTTAGGCCATTCCCACCCAGGACTTCTCAAACATATAAACCGTTAAATTCCTTTTTGGTTCATGCTTGGTTCAGATACTATGTGGAATTTATGCATATTATAACCAGGAGAACCCTAACCAACAGAGTTCCACAGCTACACTTCTAACCACTGGGAAAGATTTTCTTTAAACATGCTCTAATATATTATGATGGGGACAGTTTCTTCCTCCTCGTGGAGGAAAGGAAAAGAGACTAGAAACAGACATAATCCCAAGAAATCTAGGAGCATCAATGTCAAGAGTTGAAGGTAAACTCAAAAAAGACTCTCACACAGCAATTCATACATGAATGAGAACCAGTGAGTACGGAAAATAAAACTCTTATTCTAAATAAGAAAATCAGTGGTTCTGGGTAAGGTTACAGGGGTTTTGTTGGCTGAGATCACCATGCAATTTTCAGAGTCTAAATGGGTAATAATCTATTTAATACCTGGCATATACATTATTATAATAATTTATAACATTAAATGTCTTAAATATTTATGGAAACATGGTATGTTCATTTTGTTTGTCCATATTCAGATATTCATCGCTAATAAGGAAAGAAAAATGCCACCTGGCAATATACTCTTTGTATCCAAAAACAAATATTAAAAATTGGCTAAGAAATGGGTAGAGAAAAAAGATAGCCAACTGTGTTTGAGTTTGTTTGTTTTAAACATTCTCTAAACATCTGTTTTGCCTGTTTATTGTTTACTGAATGTGAGCCTTTTATAAAGTCTCTTCTTTTGCAGGGGCAAAATACGTGGGATTAGCCCACTTTGGAAGCAACCTGAAGTCACACATGTTCTAACTCAGGAAAAGCCTTGCTTTGAGAGCAGTCTGTGTCACATGACCACCACCTAGTGGCGGGGTACTTAAATAGCAGGAATAGCTGACAGTTCCATTAAAACTTTTAAATGGACCCCAGCACTGTCCTGGTCTTTTATTTATTTATTTTTTTTTTGGTCATGCTCATTTTGATCAGAACGAGATCTTCCCTCCAGGATGGCAGAATTAAAAACCAAGAAATTAAGAAACCAGACTCAATGGACATGAGTTTGAGCAAACCCCAGGAGATGGTGAAGGACAGGGAAGCCTGGTGTACTGCAATTCATGGGGTCGTGAAGAGTCAGACACTTAGCGACTAAACAACAACAAGAAAACAGAAATCTGGGCAGGATCAAAATAACTATGGAATTAAGAAAATATTAATGATGACACTGGTTTATCAGCACTTTCCAATGACTGGAGCTCTTACCACTAGGAGTGCACAAAGTAAGTCCAGGTAAAAAGTGAAAGTGAAATTCGCTCAGTCATGTCTGACTCTTTGCGACTCCATGGACTGTATAGTTCATGGAATTCTCCAGGCCAGAAGAACAGAGTGGGTAGCCATTCCCTTCTCCAGGGTATCTTCCCAACCCAGGGACTGAACCCAGGTCTCCCACATTGCAGGCAGATTCTTTACCAACTGAGCCACCAGGGAAGCTCAAGAATACTGGAGTGGGTAGCCTACCCCTTCTCCAGGGGATCTTCCTAACCCAGGAACTAAACCAGGGTCTCCTGCATTGCAGATTCTTTATTAGTCAAGCTACCAGGGAAGCCCTGGTAAGTTCAGGTAGTTCAAGATACAGTCATATTGAGAAGAGATAGTTTACCAGAGGCCCGAAAGAAGGGCAGATGTAAACTATGCAGTTATCTAAGGAAAAAGCATTACAGTGGAGGAGGCAACAAGTGCAAAGGCTCCATGACAGGCAACGTTTGGCTTCTTGCAGCACATACAAAGCGAGGAGATTAGTATGATTCAGGCAAAGAAGCAAAGACAAGAAGGCTCTTGACTGTAGGTAAAGAGGTGGGCAGGGATCAGGTTCTTTAGGGCTTTATAAATCATGATCAGGACATAGAATTTTCTTTTCAGTTGATAAAAAGCCATTGGAAAATGTGAAGTAGGAGAGTGATGTGGTCTGCTTTATGTCCTGAAAGTATCACTTACTCTAGTCAATGTGAAGAGCAGACTACAGAGGTCAAGGGCATTAGCAGAGGGACTTCCCTGGCGGGCCAGTGGTTAAGAATTCACTTTGCAATGAGGGGGAAACAGGTTCGATCCCTGGTCAGAAAACTAAGATCCCACATGCTGAGGGTCAAATAAGTCCAAAAGGCATAATACTGAGGCTCACACACCCCAGAGCCCGGGCTCTGCAGCAAAAGAAACCACCACAATAATAAGCCCACACGTCACAACTAGAGAGGAGCCCCTGCTCGCCACAGCTAGAGAAAGCCTGTGCACAGCAACGAAAAGCCCATGAGCCAAAAATAAATTAATTAATCTGAAAAAAGAGTGTTACCAATACAGTATATTAACATATATATATGGAATTTAGAAAGATGGTAATGATGACCCTTGGAGAAGGCAATGGCACCCCACTCCAGTACTCTTGCCTGGCAAATCCCATGGACAGAGGAGCCTGGTGGGCTGCAGTCCATGGGGTCGTGAGAGGCGGACATGACTGAGCAACTTCCCTTTCACTTTTCACTTTCATGCATTGGAGAAGGAAATGGCAACCCACCCCAGTGTTCTTGCCTGGAGAATCCCAGGGACGGGGGAGCCTGGTGGGCTGCCGTCTATGGAGTCGCACAGAGTCGGACACGACTGAAGTGACTTAGCAGCAGCAATGATGCCCCTATGTGCAAGACAGCAAAAGAGACGCAGATATAAAGAACAGCCTTTTAGACTCTGTGGACGAAGGCAAGGGTGGGATTATTTGACAGAATAGCATTGAAACGTGTATATTACCACATGTGAAACAGATGACCAGTCCAAGTTCGATGTATGAAACAGGGCACTCAAAGCCAGTGCACTGGGATGACCCAGAGGGATGAGATGGGGAGGGAGGTGGGAGGGGGGTTTAGGACAGGGGGACATATGTACACCCGTGGCTGATTCATGTCAATGTACGGCAAAAAACTACCACGATATTGTAAAGTAATTAGCCTCCAATTAAAATTAATTAATTAATTTAAAAAATAAAAGAGAGTGTTAGCAGACACAAGGCTAGAAGTCTACTGGGCAAGAGCTGTGTGTGGTACCAAGGCAGACTGACAGATATGCAGACAGATAGGTAGACAGCTACCTATGTATACAAACACAGGTGTGTGTACATACATATATCTTCATCTGATCAAATACATTTATCATAATAACATAGTCTTTACAAATACAGAAGAAAATTATTATTTTTAATATAAAAATCAATATAAGTACATTTTTATGGCAATAAAACTTAAGACTGATGTTTAGAAAATATCAAATTCTTAATAGAAGTAGAAAATCAGGTGCATTTCATGTGTCCTTCTAAAATATCCTGTGACCTCCTAAAATAGTTCTATGTTCCACACAAAAAAGCACTGCATGTGTGCTAAGTTGCTTCAGTTGTGTCTGACTCTGCAATTCTGTGGACTGCAGCCTGCCAGGCTCCTCTGTTATAGGATTCTCCAGGCAAGAATCCTGGAGTGGGTTGCCATTTCCTCCTCCAGGGGATCCTCCCGACCCAGGGATCGAACCCATGTCTCTTACATCTCCTGCATTGGAGGAGGGCAGGGGGAGAAGGTTCTTTACCACTAGCACCACCTAGGAAGCCCAGCAAAAAGCATTATGCCCACTCAATTTATTTCGTCCTTCCAACTGGATTCCTTTCTGGATGGAAGATAATAAAAAGAGGTGAAGTATGACCACATCCTTGTGTTAGTTACTTTAGCAGATACTTTAGCAGATGACCCCAGACTCATTCTCCCCTCCTTACTGGACACAGAAACATTCATATCGTTCCTAGAATCCCCTGCAGTTCCATGTGGTCCTGTAGTGGAATTATTACCAAGAGAAAGAACAGAAGTCATGAGTGTCATTTACTCCACTTGCTTAAGAGGAAATTACTTCCTGCACTTTGCTCTCTTTGCCAGACTATTTGCTGGAAGGAGAAGACTCTTGAGAGCCCCCTGGACTGCAAGGAGGTTCAACCAGTCCATCCTAAAGGAGATCAGTCCTGGGTGTTCATTGGAAGGACTGATGTTGAAGCTGAAACTCCAATACTTTGGCCATCTTATGCGAAGAGTTGACTCATTGGAAAAGACCCTGATGCCGGGAGGGATTGGGAGCAGGAGGAGAAGGGGACGACAGAGGATGAGATGGCTGGATGGCATCACCGACTCAAGGGACATGAGTTTGAGTGAGCTCCGGGAGTTGGTGATGGACAGGGAGGCCTAGTGTGCTGTGATTCATGGGGTCGCAAAGAGTCGGACACGACTGAGCGACTGAACTGAACAGAACTGAAATGGGGTAGAGTATCAGCTCTGAACCTAGGAGTAAAATCCTTTAAGGCAGGGGTTCTCAGTCAACCACAGGCAATTTTGCTCCCCAGGGACACCAGGCAATGTTTGGAGGTATTTTTGGCTGTTCAGGTGGTGGGGGGGTGGGGGTGAGGAGCTGGGAAGGGCAGCAGTCAGAGGGGTTGCGAAACATCCTACAATGCGTAGGACAGCCCTCCACCACGAAGACTTTCCTGATCCCAAATGTCCACAATGCTGAAAGTTGAACAGGTTTACTATAAAGAAACCTTCTTCAAACTTTGTGCAAAATAATTCCCCAAGTGTATTCTTAAAATGTAAATTCTGGGGCTTCTCTGGCGGTCCAGTGAGTAAGAATCTATCTTGCGATGCAAGGGACACGGGTTTGATCCTTGACCCAGGAGGATCCCACATGCCTTGGAAAAACTAAGCCCATGCGAAACAACTACTGAGATCCAGCTCTAGAGCCTGAGAGCCACAACTACTGAACCCACACACTACAACTACTGAAGCCCATGTGCCTAGAGCCCCAAGCTCTGCAAAGGGAGAAGCCACAGCAGTGAGAAGCCTGAGCACCACAACAAAGAACAGCCAGCCACTCACCGCACCTAGAGAAAGCTGCAGGCAGTAATGAAGACCCAGCATGGCCAAAAACAGATAAATAAATCTTTTTATAAATAGTAAATTCTGCTTCAGAAAGTTTGGGGTGGAATCTAGGGTTCTGCATTTCTAACAAGCTCCCCAGGGGATGGCAGAGCAACAAGATGGAAAGAATGGAACTTGATTCTCTGATTGGTCTTCCTGAGCACGGTCATTCCAGCAGTCCAGACTGGAGTACCCAGGGGGTGCTGCTACTCAAACATACACGCCCACACACCTGAACTCATAGTTTTCAGCTTGTGTTCCTTCTGAGAGGCTGATCTCAGGCAGCACTGATTGCTACAAACTCTGAATATTGACATTTCAATTTGAATATTGAATATTCAATTTGAATACTGAATTTCAGAGAAAAATCGTCTATCTTATGTAAAGCCACTACAGGTTGGGATCTCTTTGCTGCAACAGTTCAGTTTTTCCCCTAACTAGTACAGTGTATATATGCATGTTCGGTTGTGTCTGACTCTTTGTGACCCCCTTGGACTGTAGCCTGCCAGGCTCCTCTATCCACGGAACTCTCCAGGCAAGAATACTGGAGTGAGTTGCCATTTCCTTCTCCAGGGGATGTTCCTAACCCAGGAATAGAACCCGCGGCTCCTGCATTGGCAGGCAGATTCATTACCACTGCACCACCTGCGAAGCCCAACTAGTACAGTGACCATCTGCAAACAGCCAATGGTGACGTCTATGCTGCTGTTTGGCAAGACACCTCAAGAACCCCAGAGGTGATATTTTCCGGAAAAAGAGGAAAAGGAAAGGGAAGGAAAGGAACAAGATGGTGGCTTCTAGAGAGCTCTGGGAAGAGTGTTTCGCTGCTGTAACAAATGACCCCAAACTAATTGGTGGCACGCACTGGAAGTCAGAAGTCTGAAATGGGTCTCCGTGGGCTACAAAGTGTCAAGAGGGCTGTATTCCTTCTGGACCTTCCAAGGAAGAACCCATTTCCTGGCCTTTGTTGTAGCTTCTGGAAGCGGCCTGAATTCCTTGGCTCCTGGCCCCTTCTATCTTCAAAGCCAGCAACAGAGGGCTGAGTTCCTCCCACGCAGCCATCCCTCTAAATCTCTCTCTTCTGCCCCCTCATCCATTTGAAAGGACTCCTGTGATTACATGGGGGCTCATCCAGATAATCCAGGATAATCTCCCCCCTCGGGTTTAGCTGTTGAGCAATCATAATTCCATCTGAAAACTTAATTCCTCTTTGCCATGTGATGTAGCATGATCACAGGTTTTGGAGATCAGGATGTAGTTATTGGGAGGATGTGTTATCGTGCCTTCCACAGCTTAGAAAGTAGGCTAGTCAGGCAGCCAGAAGGTGGGACGTTACTATGCCCACCTGGTAAATGCAGAGAGGGTGCATAGGAAGAAGGGATGACAAGCCATTTGGGAGCAAAACGAGAGAATCTTCTGGTCACTCCCGGAGCTCATCCACTCCAGGGCAATCCTTAAAAGCACATGTGCTCTATGGCTTTTTATGTTCTCTCAGTGTGAAAGAAAGATGCCTCAGTGGTCATGAGTCAGGTAAAAGAATTATACAGACAGAGGTTCTCCAGGAATTCTCTGGATCTTCATGCAGTCTGCCCTCACAATGTTTGATATCCATGGTATATAACAGTTTCTGTAAATTAAACTTCTTAATCTAACTTTATGATAAGAGTGCCTGTCCTGTATTTCAGGGACTCCCTGGAGTGCAACATTCCAGAAAACCAATTACCTGGGGGAGTTCATGGAAACGTGTGTGGATTAACAACAACTAGAGGAGGTGGACAAAGCAGATGCAAGCACATCACCATGATTCTGCCCTTGCAAAATCACTCGGGGCTTATTAGAAATGGATGTTCCCATATTAGAGATGAGAAAACAAAGGCTCAAAGGCTAAATACTCTCTAGGCACCCAAAGCAAGGTAGACACAGCACTCCAATCTTTAATTTCTGATTTTAGGTTCAGCTGTCTTTCCTAAATATCACAGAGCTCCAAACAGGCAAGCAGCCCTAGGATAAAGGCACTCAGACTGAAGAAATGACTCACATGTCCTCAGCTCCAAATCTCCAACCCTTTGCTGAGGCCTTAACCTGGAGGCAGAAGGGTGGATTTACACCTATCATGTGTAACAAATCGCACACAGCCTCCACTTCACTGTTTGATTAAATGGCAATTATGTCATTTTGATCATGCATTTAGAGAAAGATAATACCAACTACTCCTGAGCATAACAGCCTATCAGGAATAATCCAGGCTCTCCTAAAACTTTGGCAACTATAGCAACAAAGGCCAGGAACCAAAGGCCACCTGTTAACCATGGCTTGGGAAGGCCTGCGGTGTGACCCCGTGACTGTCACTGCCCTACTGAAGTCTCATTCTCTTGATTTTGTAACACTGGGATAAGACGGTACCTACTTCATGAAGCTGCTGTGAAGGATAAATCAGGTAACGTGGTGTGCTGGCAGGACCTTTTGGGGAGACTGTCTAGCCCACACAGCTTGTTTGAGTGGGTTTCTCTTTCTTGTACCCAAAATAGTCTTGCAAAAATAGTACTTGAAAGAACTGAGAACAATTCTTAGCCAGAGTTCCCAAGGAGTGTGAGTGTGTGATTTCTTTGCAGAAGCCTGGAGTTTTGTAAGAAAATGGCACAGAGAAGGTACCCCTTTCATTCAATAAACTGTCACTGATTCAGAATTAGTGATGAATACGCCACCGTCATGAAGTGCCTACCTGTGCCAAGTACTGCTTCTGGCTCAGAACCCTGGCGAAATCAGGTGGGACAAGACCCTGCTCCCATGCACTTGATCTTCTGGGAGGGAGAGTGAAGTCATTAGAATGATTTGGGAGAGTAATACATCCTCTGAAGAAAATAAAACAGTGGAACAAGCTCAGAAGTGGAAAAAGGTCTTTAAATTAGGTAGTGTGGAGAGGTCTTTGGGGGAATCTGAAATGTGAGCCAAGATCTGAAAGACAGATAACCAGATACCTGCATTGTAGTAGTGGGATTGGGGGAGGGTGGGGAGGGCAGCGGGGGGGGCAGAGAATTCCCAGAAGAGGAAAGAGAGAATTAAAATGTCCTGGAGCTTCCCTGGGGGCTCAGTAGTAAAGAATCCGCTTGCCAATGCGGAAGATACGGGTTTGATCCCTGATGCGTGAAGATCCCGCATGTCATGGAGCAACTAAGCCCAGGCACCACAACTACTGAGCCTGTGCTCTAGAGCTCTCGAGCCTCAACTCCTGAAGCCTGGGGGCCCTAGAGTTGGTGCTCCGAAACAAGAGATGCCACCGCCACGAGAAGCCCATGCACTCAACTAGAGAGTAGCCCCTGCTTGCCACAGCTAAAGAAAAACAGTCCTCAAAGCATCAAAGACTTGGCACAGTCAAAATAATTGCATTTAAAAATTTTTTTAAAATAGAATGCCCTGAAGTGAGAATGAGCTTGGTCCCAGAAGAGAAAAAGAAACATTTCCACAGTCCGTTTTGGGGGCAAAACCCCACAGTCAGCCTGTCCAGTAGGCAGGCCATGCACACATGGGAAACCAAAAGCTTCCAGCACAGAAATACCAGCATTTTTCACTCCCAGGAAGCCGGAAGACCACCCTTCCAGTGGAAGACAGCTTGGGGACAAATGAAAAGAAATGCTGTGTGTTTGGAGCCAAACACCTAGGTCTGAATCCCAACTGCACATCTTGACCAAGTTCCTTGACTTCTCTGTGCCTTGGTTTCCTGACCTGTACAATGTGACTGATCACAGTACCTGTCTCACCAGGTCCTTGGAATGATTGAAACCACGGCTTGGGGCAGAGCCTGGCACCCACAACATGTGTCCACCACTGGCATTCTTACATATTGCTACTACGATTCTTTCAGGTCCAAATCTTAAATCATCACCTCCCCGTTTCATTAAATAACCATCACTTGTCTGTGATTCATTTTTTGGTGTTGCTTTGTAACAACAGGAGTGCACCTAAACTCACTCATTTACATTAATTCAACAGTTAATCTACACTAGGAATGATTCTTGCTGTTGTTTAATCACTAAGTTGTATCCGATTTTTGCAATCCCACCAATCTCCTCTTTCCATAGAACTTACCAAACAAATATACTGGAGTGGGTTGCCATTTCCTTCTCCAGGGGATGTTCCCAATCTAGGGATCTCTCTCTTTCTTTTTTTTTAACTTATTTATTTTTTATCGAAGGAAAATTGCTTTACAGAATTTTGCTGTTTTCTGTCAAACCTCAACATGAGAAACCATGTCTCTTGCATTGGTAGGTGGATTCTTTACCACTGAGTCACGAGTGAAGTCCCTTCAGTCTGGGATATAAAGCAGTCAGTACCAGCCCCCTATGAGCAATTCTAACACTGTTTATGAACCTGAACAGTAGTAGTTATCTTACAATCCTCCCCTCAGTTAAATAAAAGGTAGAAAGTAAGGGAATCTTGTCTTTGAAGTACAACATTTTGGCTATGTTCATAGAAACAATATCTTCAGACTACTCTTGAACACACCTGACACACCTATAGTAGCAAAGATGGCCAATAAAAAGTGGGTAGGGAAGGAAAAGGAAGAAGTGCTATCCCAGAGAAAGAGGACTCCTTCTAGTTACTGTTTTCTTCTCTGACACCCCTCCCTAAAGTATTAAAATTTTGTTCTTGCAAGTCCTTTGCAAGTTTTGCTAAATTTATTCCTGGTTATTTTGTCTCTTTGTTTGGTTCTATAAATAGGATATTTTCTCTCATTATATTTTCAAAACGCTTGGCATGGACATATAGGAAAACTACAGATTTTGCATAGTAATTTCCTTACCAGTTACCTTAAAGAATTCCATTATTATTTCTAATAGTTTTACACATGGGAGTGGGGATTGCTTATCTTAGGTCTTCCAAAAAGAGGTTAAACTACTAGCAACCGGTGATAATTCTATCTTCTCCATTCTTATTCTTTTTCACCTCACTGGATTATCTATCTATTCCTGAGCAATAGTAAATAGCAATGATGATAATGGGCATTCTGGTCTTGTTCTGGATTTAACGGTGATATTTCTAGTGTTACACCATTAAATACGATGCTGGCTTTGGGTATGATCTGATTTTATCAGCAAATGTTCTAAAAATCAGGAATAAATGCTTAGCTTTACCAGACTGTTTAGCATCCGCAAAATAAATAAGATTTTTCTCTAAGTGAAAAGTATGAAGAATAAACCACACAATTTTTTAGGTTTCCCAAGATCAAACCATCCTTCCATTCCTAGAATAAATGGCACTTTGTCAGGACTTTACCCTGTAATGTAATCGCTTAATTGTCCATTTCTCCACTTGAGTTCTTTCAGATCACTGGCTATGACTGATTTATGTCTGACATATAGGTGACATTTAATACATGTTTAATGAATAAATAACTGAACTAACAAGTACACTCAACCTCCTCAAACTAACCACTTGTACCTCTTTCTGACCTAAAAAAAGTGGGAGAGATCATACACCTTTCCTAGAGTGGATCTTTAGATGTTTACTGTATATGTATTAGTACAGTTCAGTTCAGCTCACTCGCTCAGTCGTGTCCAACTCTTTGCGACCCCATGAATCGCAGCACACAAGGCCTCCCTGTCCATCACCAGCTCCCGGAGTTCACTCAAACTCACGTCCATAGAGTCAGTGATGCCATCCAGCCATCTCATCCTCTGTCATCCCCTTCTCCTCCTGCCCTCAATCCCTCCCAGCATCAGAGTCTTTTCCAATGAGTCAACTCTTCCCATGAGGTGGCCAAAGTACTGGAGTTTCAGCTTTAGCATCATTCCTTCCAAAGAAATCCCAGGGCTGATCTCCTTCAGAATGGACTGGCTAGATCTCCTTACAGTCCAAGGGACTCTCAAGAGTCTTCTCCAACACCACAGTTCAAAAGCATCAGTTCTTCAGCGCTCAGCTTTCTTCACAGTGGTCCCTAATTCTTTTATCAATAGAACCCCTGAATATCTCATTCTTTATGGGGAAACTCTTCCCTATGGTTGCAATGGGAATAAGCCTCCTTCCCTACTCCCATCACCACCCCAAGCCAAAGGGGTGGCTACATCCCCCGGGCCTGAAGAGAGCACCACACAGATTGTTTAGGAATGGGCACATGATCCAATCTGGGTCAACAGCATCTCCAGCAATTTCTTACAGAAACCCTTAAGAAAAAAAGTTTTCTGAAAGAATTGAGAAACCAAAAATTGCTTGTCTAGGGTTGCTGCTTACCATCTTGCTTAAGGTGTAGTGAGATAACCTGAGAACGAAGCAGGTACAGCAAATGTGAAAAAGACCAGAAAGAAAGAGAGACCTGGATTCAACTCTTCCTGAAGCCATTACCCCTTAGACTTTCTAAGGAATAAACCAATAATTACCCCTCTTGATTTACAATAGTTTAAGCTCAATTTCTACCACTTATAACCAAAAAAATAAGGCCTAATGCATGTGCTGATTTGTTTTCCTGCATATGTGCTTTATACATTCTTAAATAAAGGTTGAAAGTAAAAAAGTTTTTTTAAGGAAAGCGATCCTAACTAGCATGTGTTAAAAATCAACTGCCTGCTTTTAATTAATGGCAAGATAGGCAGAAGGGCTCCCTCCGTGAATTATAATTTCAGATTGAAATTCCCAAGACAGTTATAGAAGAGCTTGTTAAACCGCAGAAACCAATAGAATCAAGAAATTACTTTAACAGGGTGGTGGTTCCATCAGTTCCAGAGATATCATCCATTATGCAAAACCAAAACCTTTAAAACTTTCTACCGTGCAACCCTAGCAATCCCTCATTCACCTGAAGTCTCACAGCTTCTCTCCTGACTCAATTTAAAAGTAAAAATGACTGGCATGATTTACAAAAATAAAAATAAATAAATCATGACATGATGGCTGGAGAACTCCCTAGTGAAAACTGCCAAATCTCAAGACAGGGAGTTCTGCGGGGTCTGTCTGAACCATCCTGCATTCTCAAAAGCTTTCAACTCTGCTGAAAAACTGAAGACAAGCATGGCCTTGGCATCCTAAACTCCTCTGTACCTATCGGGGCCAGTGGCATCCATTTCTATCATAGATAAAAATGTCAGCCGGCCAACCCAGAGAGCCTCACCAGCTCCCTGTCCCATCCCCTTTATGGGAGAATTTTGGCTTCACTTGCCTCCTGAAATCAAACTCTTCTCCTTCAGCTCAAGTTACAACAGACTAAATTCTGGAATCTGGTTTTGATTATTCTCTGGAGAGCTACTTAAGAGATGCTTCAGGGTTGGAAATCCCTCATTCGGACATAATCTTGAAATAAAAGGCTATGTTCAAATGAAAAATGCATTACAGCATCTCTTTAGGGCCTTCTGGGCCCTAAAGGGAAGGATAAAAGGAAGGAATGGAAGGAAAATGAAGAAGAAAAGCAAAAAGAAGAAGGAAAATGGGAGAGAGAAAGGAAAGAAGGGGAAAGGAAAATATGTCATAAACTGTGTAGGGCACTTTGAATGTCATTTCATTTCATTCTCACATCATTCCCTTGGAAGGAAATACTATTGAGCCCATTCTGCAGATGAAGAAATTGAGGCTTGGTGATATTAATTCATCCAAGGTCTTACAGTGAGGATGCTGTATGACAGGTTCAGAGATACAAATACACATTCTAAAGTACACTGCTTCTAGCCGACTAGCTTCTTTCCTCCAAAGAGTCCAAGACAAGTTTGTTCTAGAACCAAAATATGTTAGTGACTGAATGGACCTTATGGAGCTTATAAAGTCTCATCATGTAAGTGGGCTTCTCTGGTGGCTCAGTGGTAAAGAATCCGCCTGCCAATGCAGGAGACACAGGAGAGGTGGGTTCAATCCCTGGGTCGAGAAGATCCTCTCGAGAAGGAAATGGAAACCTACTCTGGAATTCTTTACTGGGAAATACTATGAACAGAAGAGCCTGGTGGGCTACAATCCATGGGGGTCACAAAGAGTCAGATGCAACTGAGCATGCATGCATCATGTAAACAACAGAGAAGGAAGGAAGAAAGGAGAGGGAGGAAGAAAAGGAGGAGAAAGGAAGAAGCTATTAAGAAAATTGATATCTAATAAAATAAGTGTGTGGCAAAGAAAGACCTAGAACCCAATTTTTCTAACTCTTAAGTCTTTACTTAAGACTTAAGAGTTAGTCTTAAGTCTAACTCTTACTGTTCACAGGACTCTGTTCACAGGACCAGAATCTATTTTACTGGTGCAACTGATCACATGGATCAAATACAGGCACTCCTGATTACGCAGTGAACAACTGAGAATTTTCCCGCCCTCAAGAAAATGTTTGCTGGGAACAAAAGGGAAATGTATTTGTAATTGTCTTTTTCTGCTTCATGTTCCTGTTTATATCCAGCTTCCTTTGTTGTTGTTGTTGTTAAAATATATCTGAGAGACTTCCCTCATGCTGTTGCAAAATTGGTTAAGGGGGAAAACATCTAAATTGAAAGAGCGCACTTAAGCCACAATTCTGGCAACTGCAGAGGGTACCTAATTCTGGCAACTGCAGAGGGTACCTAATTCTGGCAACTGCAGAGGGTACTGGTATGCCAGTTACTTTCAGAAATGAGTTTAAACCAAAGGTCACTAACCAGTAGCCAGCTGGCTGTAACCAGCCCACAGATGTGTTTTGCTTGTCCCGCAGTGCTAGCCCACATGGCACTTTTAAGAAATCTCAATCTGCTGCCAACGTTAAAAACCAGGCCACTTCACATCAAAACCCAGATTTCCAGTTTCTCTTCCCAAGTGGAAGACAGGGTTCCCCTGATGCCACATTTGCAAACGGAAAAGGCGTGGCTGGAACAGAACAGCGGCTGCCCTTTTGGACAGAGCGTCTGCGGCCCAGTTTCTCCCCACCTAGTCTATTTCACTCCAGTGTATTACCCACATGAGCCCTGAAGGCATCTGATGAGTGACCCTTGATTTAAAAGGTTAAGCAGATGTAGACTGCAAAGCCCATCATTATTAGTCTTTTCCCAAAAACATCCCCAATAAAAGCCTCCAGTTAATGTTATGGCAGCTGTGAAGGGATATTCATTGTTTTAGAATATATATTCACTTTTTATTATTTCACTTATTCCTCCCAACAACCCTGCAAGGAAGGAATTACTATCAGGTAAACTGAAGCTGAGTGATATTTAGGTCAGTTATCCAACCCAGATCATTCAACTAGTAAGTTGCAAAGCCGAGTTTTGAACCCAGTTTTACTCAGTTACAAACACTGTAGAATGCTTTGAAAAGAATACTTTGAGAAGCCATGAGGTTTGTTTCTACCTCAGAGCCTTTGCACTTGCTCTTCCCTCTGCTTGGCAACCTCTCCACTCAGGTCTTCACATGGGAGGATCTTACTCATTCACGATACTTATACCACCTCCAGAGAGTTTTTCCCTCATCACTGATAACACGTACACACACACACACACACACACACACACACACACACACACACACACACTCATTACTTTCTATGCCCCTGCTACTCAAAGAGAGGTCCAGAAATCAGCAGAATCAGTATCACTTTGGAAATTTGAAATTCACACTCTCAGGTCCCTCCCCTAACCTATGGAATCAGAACCTGCATGTTAACAATACCCCCAGGTGATTTGTGTGCATTTAAAGTTTAAACAGCGCTGCTCTACAGGATGGAAATAAATACAGCAGGAGTCACACATGTAATTTCAAATTTTCCAGTAGCCACATTAAAAGAGTAAGCAGAAAGACCTGTTCGTTTGCTGTCTCCCCTTCCCCACTCCCACCCCCACTAAAATGTCAGTTCCAGGAGAAGAGGTGCTTCATCTGTCTTGTTCACCCTTGTATCCCCAACACCTAAAACAGTATTGGAAACAGGGTAAGTATTATTAAATGTCTGTATCATTAAATGCATCATTGTAAGTATCATTAAATGAATGAAAGAAGGAAGCAAGGAAAAGATTTTGCTAGCACTCTACCTACCAGCCTTTGGACAACCGCGGCTTCAAATCTCAGCTCAACCCCTGAACGGCTAAGCAACTTCAAGCAAGTTGTTTTCCCCTCTGAGGGCCCACTGTAAAGCAGAAAGGCTGCTCATTTGCTCACAGCCTCATCATGCCACCTAGATGTGATTACACGTCTATAAAGCGTGAACTGCCATGATAACACATGTTCAATTCACGCCAGTGCCTTACACAGCCGTCCTTCCTTCTCTCTCTAAACACCTCATCTGAACGATGCTGTGGACTACGCTCCTCTCAGTAGCACAAGCAAAACTACTGAAGCTGCTTCCCCAGGCTATTTCCCTCCAGCCAACAGGACGTGTGTCATAACTGCTGGCAGTGGAGACATCTTGACCCCATGGAGGGTCACTTCCCATTGCCCTACGGCCGAGAGGCTTCCAAAGCCAAGAAGTCACAGTCACTGGACAGTCTGTGATCTACAAGATAAACCACGGCTCATGTCATCTCCATCACTTTGACAGTTCTGCCATGGCAGCCACTTGGCTTGCCACAAGGCCCCACCCCTTAGAGGACTGTAAGGTGTCTGCCCAGACAGTATGTATCAGCTCCTATTGAAAAGCATATTGTAGCTCTGTCCTTTTACTTTGGGGGGAGGGGGTGTTTGATCTACCCCCATTTATTAATCACTGGCCTGTGTCAATCCACCAAGTGAGGCTTGCTGTTCCATAGCTTTAACACACATCCTAATCCATTAGCCTATCTTGCCCTGCAAATCTGATGCACACGTTCTAATCTCAAACGTGTTTTTAAATCATAGTACATCCACAGCATAGGCGAAAGCAAAACCCGGATTTAGACATAACTGGAGTGACACGGAGGAAATAAAACCCAGGCTGCTTAGTTAAATGCGACAAAACTCTCGCCAGCTCTGCCAAGAGCAGCCCCAGTTTCTTCTTGCTCTCCCTCTCGCTGACATCACAACCACCAGAATCACTTGCAGAATCAGTAGGCTACTGGGAAGCACGTTGAAAAGAAAAGAAAAACAAATAATGGGGAAAGGGGATCAAAACCTTTAATTAACCTGTGAATCTCCATTCAGGCAAACAGTAGAGTAAGATTTCAGATAAAACACATACCATACTATAACCATTTAACAGGGAGGTACTATAACCATTTAAGTAGAGATGCCACTATTTAAAAGACTGGAACCAGGGAACCAGGAAGAAGGGTTTCTGTTACTGGTTTGAATCAATGCCACTGCTTCCCTTCTACAATATGGTAAGGATGCCATCCCCTCTTTGCATATGGGAGGGAGAGAGAGAGAGTGAGTGTGAGTGTGTGCTCAGCTGTGTCCAACTCTTTGCAACCCCATGGACTGTAGCCTGCCAGGCTCGGCTGTCCATGGAATTTTGCAGGCAAGAAGACTGGAGTGAGTTGCCATTTCCTCCTCCAAGAGATCTTCCCAACTCAGGGATCGAACCCACATATCCCACATTGCCAGGTGGATTCTTTACCACTGAGCCACCTGGGAAGCCCATGAAGAGAGAGGGGAGCTAAAGAGATGGAGTCAACAGAAATCCCTAAAATGCCCTCAAAGCAAGGCTGAATCTGTTAAGGCTGGAGAGCTATCCTAGGATCTGAAAGGTTTCTAGGAGTCTTCTCAACATCCAGTTTTGGGTGGAAAATGACTCCTCGATGTTAGATAGATTCTCCTGCAGTAACTGCAATCAGCTTCACTAAGTGTAATAAGGACTTACCCTGGGTGTGATGCTGGGGCAGCAGATGGAAGATACAGAGATAGCACATGGTCCTCTTAAGTGAGGATCGGGTGAATCTAGTTTCATTTGCATCTCTTAGTCCTATGGGATGCGGAGTCCCAAATACCACCCGTGATGGCTGAGGGTACCACATGTTGGAATAAGATCTTCAACAGCCATGTCCTATGAGGGAGGCAATTTACACACCTCCTTTTCCCAGCTGCAATGTAAAAGAATGTGGCATCTGTCAGCATCATCTATCTTTTTATTCAGAGAATGCTCCCGACCCTACAATGGGACCTCGTGACATGCAGTCCACATTACACCGTTCATCAACTTTATTTTAAGTCACCTGAATAAAACACCTCCTTCTCCATTTCCAGCTGCCACAGAGCAACCCAAACACATGTTGGAAAGATTTGATCTTTATTCCTCCCTCTCCCCCAAAGGGCATTTGACACTTCTCACAAGATATACAGCTTTAAAATTAGAATCGGAAAAAGCCATGGTTACCCCCTTAGAGCCACCGTTACCCCACAGCAGAAATCTGAACATTCCTACAACCAACAATTTAACAACTGAAACCTTCCCAGACATCATACCCCTTTTTTTTTTTTTATTTTGCTGTTGTTGCATTAATCATCCTAACACCTTTTTAATTATAATTGCAAACTGGAAGCCATGGCTTGTGATGTTATAAATACTGATTTTCCAGTTAAATTAGGCATTTGCTGTTTTATGTTTTGATAGAAAGGGACTGTTTGAAGCCTCCTAAAACATTGCAATTAGTTCTCTCTGTTGAAACAGACAAGACATGAACAGACACATTTGCTGTTTCAGTTTAATGTGCTGGAATGTTTATGCCTAAGTGTACTTCTCTCAAGCTTTGAAAGCATAAGGCATTTTTTAAAAGGGGGAAAAAATCAATCACAATACACACATTCTATATTTCCAAAGTTAAGTTATTTCTAAAACTTCCCCAGTCTGTAATTTAAACTTAAAAAGCACATCTCTTCTACAAGAAGGCGACCTGTCAGGAAACAATCCCTATTTTACCTACTGGCTCTGTTAAGATGATAACATCACTTTAGCTGACAAAGCCTGTGTTTCTGGTTGACAATTGCAATTAATTACTGAGATGCAACCGAGATGCAGCCAGCCATCCAGATCTGTTTTCCAGAGTGATTTAAAAAAAAAAAAAAGGAAAGAGGGAAGGGCAGGAGAGAACGCTGGTCGATTAATTTATTTTACCTGCACTTAACTTACTACTTCTCCCTTCCCTCGCTGCTGGCAGACGGTGGGAAAGGAGGGAGATGAACAAACAACTCACTAGACACAAGCTCCAATCTGTTGCAATGAGGCACGGGTTAGAAAGGGCACAGGTGCAGGGCATGAAAACTCCTAGGGCATCAACTGTCATGTAGACACAGATGCTCCTGATGCAAAACTAACCCGGGGTTCAAGCAGCCCAAGAGGGACGGAAAGTTCTGGAGGTGGGGGGCATCTTGAGTCTTTACAAGAAAGCCCAAACTCCCAGCATCATCTTGTTAACTGTTCCCGGTTCATTCTGCTCTAAACTGAAAACAATGAAGTTGGATTCCAGCCACGTAAATGCGTTTGAGGGCGATCTTGAGAGATTCCAGGAAATCCCAAAGCCCTTTAGTCAATCCAGCTTGTCCAGCTCCATTCCTCGGCGTCCCCAACACAGAAGCGCACCGCCCCGCAAGAGCCTGGCTTAGGAAACACCCCGCGGACACGAGGGCTGGGGATTCCCAGACTCGGAACTAGGCAGATTCCGAAAACAGCTCTCTGGGCGAGTCTGAAGCAGGCAGAGCAAGGAGACCCCTCTCTCCTCGCCCTGGAATAAAGTGATCCCTGGCGAGCCTCCAGCCCTGCCCGCCTTTCCCCCCAGGCTGCCCCTCCAGGATGCGCAGAGCCCTCCGGGGCTCACGGCTCTCGGAACGCTGCCCGGATCCCCAAGGGCAGGGGGAGCCGCTGTTTCCCGCGTGGGTCTGTCCCCACGCGCCCATCCCATCCGCCGAGCCCGGGGTCCTACCTGTACCACTCCAGCCCCTTCTCGTAGTTCCTGTCGAAGAAGTGAGGCTCTACGCCCACCGCCCGCACGTCCGGGTGCACTCGGATTGCCTCCAGCAGCGCGCGGGTCCCTCCTTTCTTGACCCCGATGATCAGCGCCTGGGGGAGCTTCTTCTCGCCGTAGTCCGGGGTGCTGGCGGCGTTGCCGCTCCCGTTGGCCGCCCTCCGGCCTGCGAGCTCCTCGTCCGTGGTGCTGGACTCCGGCGCTTCTCTCTCCACCAGCGCGCTCTGCGCCGTGACCATCTCGCCGGGGGTCAGCGGGGTCCGGAGCCAGGCGTCCCGGGCGCCCCCGCTGCCGCTCGCCAGTCCCCAGCCGTCGGCCCCGGGGGCGGCGGGCTGCCTGGGGGGCTCGGGCGGCTCCCCGCGGCTCGTGTTGTCCGGCGGCGGCGGCGGCGGCGCGGGCGGCTGCGAGGGGGCGCCGAGGCGCACGGGGGGAGGCGGCAGCGAGGGTGGCGGGGGCTCGGCGGCGCCCGGCGGCTCCTGCAGCGCCAGGGGGAATTGCAGGGAGCCCGAGCCGCCCAGGAGGCTGTAGCACAGGTAGGTGACGGACAGGGACAAGGTGCACATGAAAAGCAGCTTGCGCGCCGGCGGGCCCTTAGCCGAGACGCCGGGCGGCGGCGGCGCGGCGAGAGACGGAGGCGGAGGCGGAGGCGGAGGAGGTGCGGGCCACGGGGCCATCGCGGCTCCCGGCTCGCGGCGGCGGCGGCGGCGGCGGCCCCCGGCGCTGCCCGGACATGGTTTCAGCCGCCGCCCCCGCCGCCGCCGCCGCCGCCGCTGCCCAGCCGCCCCGGCTGCATGAAGCGACGCCGCTGCGCCCCCGGCCCTGGCCGCTGTCCCGCTGCGCCGGGGGGGAGCCCGGCCGCATGGCCCCCCCTCCCCGCTCTCCTCGCGGCGTCCGGGGGGCCCCCCACCACCCCCCTCAGCCTCTGGCAAGGGGACCGAGGGGGGCGCGCGGACCCGCCGGCTGCACCTGCTCCGTCTGCAGCGCCCCCGCTTCCCCGGCTCCGCCGCGGCTCCCGCTCCAGCTTCTGCCGCCGCCGCCGCGCGCTGTGGCAGCCCCGAGTTCCTTCCCCGCTGCTAACTTTCTGCCGGGAGAGCGGAGAGACGCGGAGGGGGCCGGGCGCGCGCCCCGCGCCGCCGAGGGAAGGGGGAGTGCGCCTCGCGCGCGCCTGTGGAGGGGGGCGCGGGCGCGCGGGCGTGCGCTCGGGCTGGGGCACCCGGGGAAGCGGAGATCGCGCCCCCAACCCCGCGCGCCGCACGCACTCGCTGGAGGTGTTCTCCGCCCCGCCCCGCATGCTTCCCCTCCCCTGGGAGCCGGGGACGCCGGGTTCTCCATTCCTCTCCCGGTACTTTTGAGGGACGTAGAGCCGGACGCCCGCCGCCGGTGCTGCTCACCAGAGAGCTGGGGGACCCGAGGGCAGCGACCTCTCGCTTCCTCTTTTCCCCTGGGACTCCGAGCAAACTCGGCCCATCCCCCGACCCGCCCTTCTCTCACCCTGGATAGCCTCTTGCCTTTAGTCCAGGAGTGGTTTCTTCATAACTGCTCTCTCATTCCAACTTCCATCTTTCCATCCTCCCCATCTTATCTTGAAGCTCCTGACGGGTGGAGCGTTGACACAAACCCCCAGGTTTCTCTACCCCTAGAGCTTTCGCGTCCTTCCCCGCCACCGGGTGACTGCGCATTCTGCTCCAAAAGATGAGGCTGTTCCCTCTCCACACCCTTAACCACAGGTACACCTGCGCCCCTTGGAGGCGTTGCCACTAAAGGAGTTAGATTTCCCTGGACTGAAATAGACTGTGACCATCATCGCTCTAAACACCTTATAAGCAGAGGCAAGTTGGATTGCAGGGTGTCTATGCATCGCTTCACTGAATTTTTTTAAGTACATTCTTTTCAGTGAAATTTCCACCCCTCACGTCCCTCTCCGGTGGAGGTAATGGCAAACATCAAAAGGCTTTGGAAGATTCAAAACTAGACTTGCTTCCCGGAGGTGGGGGAAATCGGAGTCTGCAAAGGGAAGATGAGGCAGAGTCATTAAAGGAGCAGCTCTAGCGAACTCTGAGTCCTGGGGACAGGGTTGGCTCTGCACACACCCGCGAACAGTATCTCCCAGGGGCCAGCTCTCGGGATCCCATTCACCCTGCCAGCCACAGCTGGGTGCCTGGCGGGTCTGTCTGTTTTCACCTGGCGGCTGATCTGGTTGACATCTCCGGGTTTTGTTTGATCACATAATAGGAACAACAGTTGAAAGAAAATGTATATAGTGTCTAAATATTAACCAGATACCTAGTGCCAGAGAGGGGAAGAAAATGTTAATCAAATAAGATGAAGAACGCGGACTTTTCCCTGAGTGAACAAAAGCTCACTGCTGCTCTCAGCTGGACACGAGTTTCCTTCACTACAGCTTTAGTTCAGATAAAGATTATTCCTTTATAATATATATATTTTTATGGTACACAAGAGACCTCTGAAATGCAGAGTCTGGTGTCCTGTAAATCATTCCATGTAACTACTGATGCTTTTTTCAAACACCACAGGACTGTATTACTGTAATGTTAATGGGAAGAAGCCAACTAGAGCTAGGAGAAACCACAGGCTTGATCCATCCCTCTTCCCACTGGGAGGCCCCCGCGGCAGCAAATATTGCTGCTGCTGTGCCCCCATCTCCCTTCCAAGGCCCAGATACCAGCCTCCAAAGGGATGCTCAGCATGTGGTCCAGGGCCGCCCTGTAATGCACGTTCCCAAACTTTTACATCTGCGGTCAGCAATCCAAATGAACCTGCTAGGCATCTAGTTTCACTAAATATGTGCTTTCTCGTTCGGAAAGGTTTTGATAAAAGGATGTTAAAATTTAACTCAGAGGTATCACACTGGTGACCAACAAAGCTGAATGTGGCTCACACAGTGAGGTGAAGAAATTTCAACTAGCTGCAATATTTAAGCGTAAAGGGCCTTCCACCCCCCAACATCTGGACATGTGGTTTCTGTTGAAATAGCAGATTCAGCAGTTTTGGGCCCCTTAGCCAGAGCTGAGAATCCCTCTATAGGAGGGGCATGGATGCCCTCTTCTTCATGAGGCACCCAGACTGCCACTCTACATTTATGTTACTTGCCTGGATGATGCTAATGAGAAAATTTCCTGGGATCCCTTTTCCCTCTTGTCCCCAAAGACTCTTGTAGGAAGAGAGCGCCACTAGTCAGACGATAGGTCCCCCAGTGGATGGGAGGAGCTGATTTGGGGGACAGAGGAGGTTTGTAGGTTTCTCACTTAGGCAGCTGTCTATTTTTTTTTTCTAGTCTTGATCCAGCTTTTCTGGGAGTGAGTTCTTGAAAACCCTGCGATAAAAAGCAGAAGCTATCTACATAGGGAGAACTCAGCCTTCATTCAGCAATTCCCAGTAGATCTGGAGACCAGATAGAATTTTTTTTTTTTTTTTTTTTTTTTTGCTGTTTCCACTGCCAACACCCATGCTCATTCAGGCCTATCCAACTGTTTGCAATATTCCTCCAACTGCTCTCCAGGCCTCCTGTGAGCCTCAGGAGCCTGTTTCTATCCATCTTAGGCAACAGTGTTTCTGAGACAGAGCTCTGCAGATGCTCTGTGACTCAGAACCCCTCTTCTCACTCCCAGACTAATAAGTTCCAACCTCTTAACCTTTGCACTCAGAGTGCCCTTCCACCTTTTACATATCTCACATTCATTGCCAAACCAAACAGCACCTACCATTCAGACATGCACACTGAATCCTTGTTTCATCTCTATGTGACCAGACAATAGAGTTAAAGCTGTCATTTGCTAGCTAAGTGACTCTCGGACAGGTCATTTCACCTCCATGAGCCCCTTTTTCTGCATATATAAATTATGGACAATTAGACTCACTCCAAATGGTTTTAATAGAGAATCAAACTGACTTACAGAGCATATGCAAAAATACCTGGCTCCCAGCCTGCATGTAGTAACTACCAATGATCATTTGGATAGAAATATTGGCTCATCCATGTCAGGCTTCTTTTCCTATTAAAACCTCATTCTCAAAAAATGTGTGTACCTTTTCTTTTTTTATTTTTATTTTAAATTAGGAGCATAGTTGATTAACAATGTTGTGTTAGTTTCAGACGTACAGCAAAGTGATTTAGTTATACATATACATCTATCTATAGGCCTCCCTGGTGGCTCAGATGGTAAAGAGTCTGCCCGCAATGCGGGAGACCCAGGTTCAATCCCTGGGTTGGGACAATCCCCTGGAGAAGGAAATGGCAACCCACTCCAGTATTCTTGCCTGGGAAATCCTATGGACAGAGGAGCTGACAAGACTATAGTCCATGGGGTCGCAAAGAGCCAGACATGACTAAGCGACTTCACTTTATTCTTTTTCAAAAATTTTCCCATTTAGGTTATTACAAAGTATTAAGCAGAGTTTCCTGTTCTATATAGTAAGTCCTTGTTGGTTATCTATTTTAAATATGGCAGTGTGTACATGTCAATCCTAAACTCCCAATCTATGCCCCGTCACCCTTCCCCTCAGTAACCATAAATATGTTTTCTAAGTCTGTGAGTCTGTTTCTGTTTTGTAAATAAGTTCATTTATATCATTTTTTAGATTCTGCATATAAGCAATATCATATGATATTTATCTTTCTCTGTGACTTAACTTCATTTAGAATGACAATCTCTAGGCCCACTCCAGTATTCTTGCCTGGAGGATCCCAGGGACGGGGGAGCCTGGTGGGCTGCCGTCTATGGGGTCGCACAGAATCGGACACGACTGAAGCGACTTTGCAGCAGCAGCAGCAGGCCCATCCATGTTGCTGTAAATGGCATTCCATTCTTTTTAATGGCTGAGTGATATTCTGTTGTATAAATGTACCACATTTTCTTGATCCATTCATCTCTTAGACATTTAGGTGGCTTCCTTGTCTTGGGCTTCCCTGGTGGCTCAGCTGGTAAAGAATCCACCTGCAATGTGGGAGGCCTGACTTTGATCCCTGGGTTGGGAAGATCCCCTGGAGAAGGGAAAGGCTACCCACTACACTATTTTTGCTGGAGAATTCTATGGACTGTATAGTCGATGGGGTCGCAAAGAGTTGAACATGACTGAGCAACTTTCACTTGTCTTGGCTATTGTAAACATTACTGCAGAGAACACTGGTATGCATGTATCCTTTCAAATCACGTTTTTCTCTGTGTGTACACCCTTCCTTCAAATTCAGCCGAATGTGTGAGCTGAAGTTCACTTTCTTAAGCTGATCAGCTGCATTGATAATGCCAAATCCAGTGCTTTTGATAGTTTTTTGGGCTTTTATAAGCAATAGAAACTAACTCTGGCCAACTTTGGTTTGGTTTGTTTTTAAAAAAATAAAAGAAAAAGAAATTGACCAGAAGGATCTATAACTCACTGAGGGAGTTTTTAAACATCAACAACAAACAAAATGCAACAGTCAGCTCTGAAAAGACAATAAATGGAGTGGATAAGAGTATGGTGCCATCACTTCCATTTATCAACTATTGGTTCTCTGTGGGCCCCAGGAGGGGTGTGTTTTCTCAGCCTCTTGAAGTCAGGTGTGACTCTGTGCCACGTTGGCTAATGAAACAAGAGGAAGTGACACAGCCTTTTCAGGGAGAAGCTTTGGCAGCCAGTGGGAGATTTCCAGGTGGGAGTGATTTTCCTGCCTGGCAATTATGCAAGAAGGGGCTTGAGGCCCTCTTTGCCACCATCTACTCAGTCTTCCACACTGAGCAAAGACAGTAAAGATCCAGCCCCTGATCTCTTGTTCCTCAATCACTAAGTCGTGTCCTGCTCTTTGCAACCCCATGGACTGCAGCACTCCAGACTCCCTTTGTCCTTCAGTATCTCCCGGAGTTTGCTCACATTCCTGTCTATTGAGTCAGTGCGTATCTAACCATCTCCTCCTCTGCCACCCTGTCATCCTTTTGCCTTCAATCTTTCCCAGCATCAGGGTTTTTTCCAAAGAGTCAGCTCTTCGCATCACATGGTCAAAGTATTGGAGATTCATCATCAGTCCTTCCAATGAATATTCAAGGTTGATTTTCTTTAGGTTTGACTGGCTTGATCTCCTTGCAGTCCAAGGGACTCACAAGAGTCTTCTCTAGCACCACAATTCAAAAGCATCAATTCTTCAGCACTCAGCCTTCTTTATTGTCCAACTCTCACATCCATATGTGACTACTGGAAAAACCATAGCATGATCACTTGTAGCATGAATGGAATATAAACCTTGCCTGTTTTCAGCTCCTGGGACATGGGGGTTGGTTGTGAATACAATACAGCCTGGACTATCTGACTGATGAAAACATACATATTATGAATATTCTCTGCTGTTGACCAAAATGACTTCCACAAGCCAATATTAAAATTCCCTTAGAGGTGGATGAGTGACAAATTAGAAGTCTGTACTGTCCAGCGGTGTAAACAAAAGCTTTACTTCATATATAGAAAATGTATTTCCCCGTTTTGCCTTTTACCTGTCAACAAAGAGGATACCTATAGAAATCCAGAGGTAAAGCTCCAGTCAAAAGCAACATAGTGCCAAAAAGGAGCGTTATATTCTTGTAAAAAAAAAGCAAAAGATTAAAAAATCATAATAATGGTTACAAATTTATAGGACCTTGCATTGAAAAGGATCTCCCATGGAAAATCAGGAAATACTTAGAGTTGAAAGTGTTACATGACAAAATCTGGTGGATGGAATTCAGCAATACTTATAAGTAAGATTATATCTTCAATATACTTATCCAAAAAGAAGAAAGATTAAAAGGAAATGAGCTATGTGTTCAACTCAAGAAGCCAGAAGAAGAGCAAGAGAGTCAAATAAGGAAGAACTGAAATAATAAATTTATTGCTGTGGTTTGAATTGTGTTACCCCCAAATTTATATGTTGTAGCCCTAACCCTCAGTGTGGCTATATCCAGAGACAAGGTCTTTAGAAAGTAAGGTTTAAACACGGTCATACTGGTAGAACCCCAATTGGATAGGATTGTGTGGCTTCGCAGGTGGTACTGGTGGTAAGGAACCTGTTTGCCAGTGCAGGAGAGTTGAGAGATGCAGGTTCGATCCCAGGGTCGGGAAGATCCCCTGGAGGAGGGCGTGGCAACCTGCTCCAGTATCCTTGCCTGGAGAATCCCATGGACAGAGGAGCCTGGCGTATTACAGTCCATGGGGTTGCAAAGAGTCGGACACGACTGAAGAAGCGACTTAGCATGCGTGCATGTGGCCTCATAAGAAGTCAAAGCCATACCTCTCAGTTTCTTCACACACATGCAAACTCCCCACCATCTGAGGACACAAGAAGAAGGAGACCTTCTGCAAGCCAGGAAGAGAGTCCTCACTAGAACCTGATGGTGCCGGCACCCAGATCTCAGACTTCTAGCCCCCGGAACTGTAAGAAAATACATTTCTGTTAAGTCACCTGCTCTGTGGTACTTTATTGTGTTAACCCAGGCTAAGACTTTATGGTTTGTAAATAGGTCCTTGTACCAGTTCCAGTGCGTGTAAGTTTTTCTGAGGGGGAGAGGCGTGGGGGGCAGTCTTCACATCAACAGGAAATTCTTGTGACACCAGCTGGGTGCCCTGTAACTCAACTAATTCTGACACCATCTGGCTGGAGATGCCTTCAGATTCCACAGATGAAGGGCTTAGCCCCACAAGACCTACCCCACTGCAGATGCCAATACAAATTCAGGTTGTTCAGTGCTTCTGACCCACTGGCTATAAGTCAGAGGTTCCCAAAGACCCCTCCTCAGGTTCGATTAATTTGTTAGAAGCATTAGTCGCTCAGTCTTGTCTGACTCTTTGGGACCCCATGGACTGTAGGCCACCAGTCTCCTCTGTCCATGGGATTCTCCAGGCAAGAATACTGGAGTGGGGTTGCCATTCCCTTCTCCAGGGGATCTTCCCAACCTAGGGATCGAACCCAGATCTCCTGCATTGCCGGCAGATGCTTTGCCATCTGAGTCACCAGGGAAGCCTAGTTTGCTAGAAAGGCTCACAGAACTCAGACAAACATTTTACTGACTAGGTTACCAGTTTATTAGGATACAATCCTACAGTCAGGAACAGCCAAGTGAAGAGATGCTCAGGGCAAGGCCAGGGGCAAGAGCACCGAGCTTCCCTGCTCTCTGAGTGTTCCATTCTTCCCAGGTTCACCAACCTAGAAGCTCTCCAGACCTGCCTTTTTGAGTTTTTATGGAGGCTTATGGACCGAGGATCCTGGAAGGCCACAGTCCACAGGGTCACAAAGAGTTGGACACAACTTAGCAGCTAAGCAGCCGCAGTGCTTTACAGTCTGGACTGATTAAGTCATTGGCCATTGGGGATTGATTCAGCCTCCAGTTCCTCTCCCCCCCAGGAGGCTGGAAGGGTTGGGGGGATGGGGCAGGGACTGAAAGTTACAAGGCTCTGTGCATGTGGTTTGTTTCCCTGGCAACCAGGCTCCATCCTTAGGCTACCTATGGCCTTTCCAAAAGTCACCTCACTAACGCAACAAATGGCAGCTTTATTGCTTGATATTGTCATGAAGATTCCCAGGATTTTAGGAACTCTGTGTCTGGAACCAGGGTGGGAATTAAATACATTTTTTAAAGATTGTTTTGATGTGGACCTTTTTAAAAAATCTTTATTTGAATTTGTTACAGTATTGCTTCCATTTTGGTTTTTTGACCGAAAGGTATGTAGGTTCTTATCTCCCCAACCAAGGTTTGAACCCGAACCACCCACATTAGAAGGTGAAGTATCAACCACTGAACCACCAGGGAAGTCCCTTATATTTCTTTTATGACTCACAGTATCTCAGTCCATCCCCTGGTTTTCTAATGAGGATCTCTTCTAGCTAAACAGTCATAAAGGTAAAAAAATATGGACACATTACTAGAATCCCACTCTGTCATTAAGAACTGTCATCAAATGGTATGAAAAAGCCTCCCAGGACCGGCCCACTCAGGTTTTCAGGCTTCCTTTCGATCTTACCGCGTTCCATTGCGTCCCAAAAGCACAAATCGTGTGGGCAATATATGGCTTCAGCCTTTCAGGCATCTGGTATCATCAGGCTAAGAGACCATAGCATCTCTTGCCCTCAGCCATTGGAGGTGTTAATGTAATACTAGATTTCTTTCATTGTATAGCCTACCCCCTCATTCTCTTTCCCTCAGCTACTTTTTTTTCCTTTTATTTTTCCATTTTTACCCAAACTTTTCCACCTTTGGAAGGGACTGTAGTTTCAGCCACTGCTCTGGTCTGGATTGAAGGCAGCAATACTGGTCCAGCAAATGCCTCTCTTTCAGTTCCACTTCTGTTCAGATAAGTGATACTTATACAGGCGCAGAGCTCGCAGGCTGTCTTTCTCCCCAGACAGTATAGCTACATGCCTGTATGCTAACTCGCTTCAGTCATGTCTGACTCTTTGCAACCCGCCAGGCTCCTCTGTACACGGGCTTCTCCAGGCAAGAAAACTGGCGTGGGTTGCCATGCCCTCCTGCAGGGGATCTTCCCAACTCAGGGATGGAACCCTCATCTCATGTCTCCTGCATTAGCTGGTGGGTTTTTGCCACTAGTGCCACCTTGGAAGCCCTAGTATAGCTATGCTGCTGCTGCTGCTAAGTCGCTTCAGTCGTGTCCGACTCTGTGCGACCCCATAGATGGCAGCCCACCAGGCTCCCCCTTCCCTGGGATTCTCCAGGCAAGAACACTGGAGTGGGTTGCCATTTCCTCCTCCAACGCATGAAAGTGAAAAGTGAAAGTGAAGTCGCTGAGTCGTGTCTGACTCTTCGCCACCCCATGGACTGCAGCCTACCACCTCCTCTGTCCATGGGATTTTCAAGGCAAGAGTACTGGAGTGGGTTGCCAATGCCTTCTACTTACTATTAATTTCAATTTTGCTGGGTGGGGTGAAGGCACAGCCTGCCTTATCAGGCCCTTAGAAATTCTGTCTGACATAAGGTTAAAAATATAGTCACAGTTTTTTGCTTATGAATCATCGCTACTTCTCACCCCTGTCATTGTAGCCCTTGTCCTCTGACCACTGCATCTAGTAAGCAGCCAGGAAAGTTCAGAAGACCTAGGGAAGAAAAAGAGAGGTATAGCCATAATGATCAGCGTTCTCCCTGGAGTCATACTGAGGTAGGAGATAGATGGGCCGCCTTGCTAGACAGCTGATGTTTGCCAAGTGGAGTAAAATTGAAGTTTTGTTCTCACCCAGACACATCTAGGAAACTCCTAGGATTAGCTTTAGTGGTAGAAGCTGAGATTTGCTAAAGTAAAGAGATAAGATAACCACTCTTGAGGTCAAAGAAGACTTCCCTGTCTGTCTATACACAGGAAGGCTCGTCAGGGATCAAAAGGGCAGGGGTACCACCCCATAATAAGTGTGGACATACACCCATAGGCCTCTGCAGAGGGATCCATCTTAGCAAAAAGTTGTGCATATATCATGGGAAGGGTCGAAGGACAAGTCAGGTGTGAGGAAACAAACAAGATAATTGGCCAAAGGTAAACAAAGACCCAGAAGGACTGTCCTGTATCAGTGATTTGTGACTGAGTGAAACTTGTGCAGTCGTGTCCGACTCTTTGCAACCCCATGGACAGTAGCCCACCAAGCTCCTCCTGTCCATGGACTTTTTCAGGCAAGAATACTGGAGTGGGTTGCCATTTCCTTCTCCAGCGGATCAAACCCAGGTCTCCTCCATTGTAGGCAGATTCTTTACCATCTGAGGCACCAGGGAAGCCCATATAAATGATTTAAGTCATACCTCATCCCTTTACTGTACTTCCCCATTCCGGAGGCCTGCACTCCTCTCCAGGTGGATATTTCTGCTTGGCTTCAGACTTACTGCACTCCTCCTCATTAGAGAGGATGCCCATACCCTTTCTCTCTGGGTGTGTATTTCTGCCCAGCAATACATTGTTTTTCTGTGTCCTCTCCTGTACTTCATGTTGTGTATCTCCAAGATCAATACCAGCATCCTTCCCCACCCCTTCTTCCCCAGATCCAGCAGAATAACCAAGAACTCCATCCATGGGGACATGCGTTTAGCCCCATGCATGTTCATGTTGAGTCTGAGCACACTCTTGTGAAGAAGGTGTTTATTTTTATAAACTTTCTATTGGTTTTCCCTGGTGGCTCAGTGGTAAAGAATCTGCCTGCAATTCAGGAGACCCAGATTCAATCCCTGGTTCGGGAAGATCCCCCGGAGAAGGGAATGGCAACCCACTCCAGTACTCTTCCCTGGAGAAGTCCAAGAACAGAGGAGCCTGGCAGGGGTTGCAAGGAGTCAGACACAACTGAGAAACAACTTTCACTTTCATTGCCTAGTTGCTATTTCTTACTGATTAAAATGATAAATCATCTTAATAAATAATTTTAATCACTGATAAAAGCCTCTAATGTAGTAAGGATATCAGATTTTTCATCTTTCATACATTTTCAATTATTAAATTATCAGTTTGCCTTTATCAGTAAATTGCTTTTTAGCGTTTTTAATTATTTAAGTTTTTCATTTTTAGATGCACAATCTCTCTGTTATTTCCTTTGTAGTTTCTACCTTTGGTGGAAAACCATGTCCCCAACATATGCAAATGTACATTTTCTTCTAGTACATTTTTTGGTTTATTTTCTACATTTAAATGTTTAAACCATCTGAAATTTATTGAAGTCTTACATGAGGATCTAACTTTATTTTTTTCTTCACTTTCCTCACTTCAGTTCAGTTCAGTCGCTCAATCGTGTCTGACTCTTTGCCACCCCATGAATTGCAGCATGCCAGGCCTCCCTGTCCATCACAAACTCCCGGAGTTCACTCAGACTCAAGTCCATGAAGTCAGTGATGCCATCCAGCCATCTCATCCTCTGGCGTCCCCTTCTCCTCCTGCCCCCAATCCCTCCCAGCATCAGAGTCTTTTCCAATGAGTCAACTCTTCGCATGAGGTGGCCAAAGTACTGGAGTTTCAGCTTTAGCATAATTCCCTCCAAAGAAAGCCCAGGGCTGATCTCCATCAGAATGGACTGGTTGGATCTCCTTGCAGTCCAAGGGACTCTCAAGAGTCTTCTCCAACACCACAGTTCAAAGGCATCAATTCTTCGGCACTCAGCCTTCACAGTCCACCTCTCACATCCATACATGACCACAGGAAAAACCATAGCCTTGACTAGACAGATCTTTGTTGGCAAAGTAATGTCTCTGCTTTTGAATATGCTATCTAGGTTGGTCATAATTTTCCTTCCAAGGAGTAAGCATCTTTTAATTTCATGGCTGCAGTCACCATCTGTAGTGATTTTGGAGCCCAAAAAAATAAAGTCTGACACTGTTTCCACTGTTTCCCCATCTATTTCCCATGAAGTGATGGGACTGGATGCCATGATCTTAGTTTTCTGAATGTTGAACTTTAAGCCAACTTTTTCACTCTCCACTTTCACTTTCATCAAGAGGCTTTTGAGTTCCTCTTCACTTTCTGCAATAAGGGTGGTGTCATCTGCATATCTGAGGTTATTGATATTTCTCCCGGCAATCTTGATTCCAGCTTGTGTTTCTTCCAGTCCAGCGTTTCTCATGATGTACTCTGCATATAAGTTAAATAAGCAGGGTGACAATATACAGCCTTGACATAATCCTTTTCCTATTTGGAACCAGTCTGTTGTTCCATGTCCAGTTCTAACTGTTGCTTCCTGACCTGCATACAGATTTCTCAAGAGGTAGATCAGGTGGTCTGGTATTCCCATCTCTTTCAGAATTTTCCACAGTTTATTGTGATCCACACAGTCAAAGGCTTTGGCATAGTCAATAACGCAGAAATAGATGTTTTTCTGGAACTCTCTTGTTTTTTCCATGATCCAGCGGATGTTGGCAATTTGATCTCTGGTTCCTCTGCCTTTTCTAAAGCCAGCTTGAACATCAGGAAGTTCACGGTTCACATATTGCTGAAGCCTGGCTTGGAGAATTTTGAGCATTACTTTACTAGCGTGTGAGATGAGTGCAATTGTGTGGTAGTTTGAGCATTCTTTGGCATTGCCTTTCTTTGGGATTGGAATGAAAACTGCCCTTTTCCAGTCCTGTGGCCACTGCTGAGTGTTCCAACTTTGCTGGCATATTGAGTGCAGCACTTTCACAGCATCATCTTTCAGGATTTGAAATAGCTCAACTGGAATTCCATCACCTCCACTAGCTTTGTTCATGGTGATGCTTTCTAAGGCCCATTGGACTTCACATTCCAGGATGTCTGGCTCTAAGTCAGTGATCACACCATTGTGATTATCTGGGTCGAGAAGATCTTTTTTGTACAGTTCTTCTGTGTATTCTTGCCATCTCTTCTTAATATCTTCTGCTTCTGTTAGGTCCATACCATTTCTGTCCTTTATCGAGCCCATCTTTGCATGAAATGTTCCCTTTGTATCTCTAATTTTCTTGAAGAAATCTCTAGTCTTCCCCATTCTGTTGTTTTCCTCTATTTCTTTGCATTGATCACTGAGGAAGGCTTTCTTATCTCTTCTTGCCATTCTTTGGAACTCTGCATTCAGATGCTTATATTTTTCCTTTTCTCCTTTGCTTTTTGCTTCTCTTCTTTTCACAGCTATTTGTAAGGCCTCCCCAGACAGCCATTTTGCTTTTTTGCATTTCTTTTCCATGGGGGTGGTCTTGATCCCTGTCTCCTGTACAATGTCACGAACCTCATTCCATAGTTCATCAGGCACTCTGTCTATCAGATCTAGGCCCTTAAATCTATTTCTCACTTCCACTGTATAATCATAAGGGATTTGATTTAGGTCATACCTGAATGGTCTAGTGGTTTTCCCTACTTTCTTCAATTTCAGTCTGAATTTGGCAATAAGGAGTTCATGGTCTGAGCCACAGTCAGCTCCTGGTCTTGTTTTTGTTGACTGTATAGAGCTTCTCCATCTTTGGCTGCAAAGAACATAATCAATCTGATTTCAGTGTTGACCATCTGGTGAGGCATGTATAGAGTCTTCTCTTGTGTTGTTGAAAGAGGGTATTTGCTATGACCAGTGCATTTTCTTGGCAGAACTCTATTAGTCTTTGCCCTGCTTCATTCTGTATTCCAAGGCCAAATTTGCCTGTTACTCCAGGTGTTTCTTGACTTCCTACTTTTGCATTCCAGTCACCTATAATGAAACGGACATCTTTCTTGGGTGTTAGTTCTAAAAGGTCTTGTAGGTCTTCATAGAACCGTTCAACTTCAGCTTCTTCAGCATTACTGGCTGGGGTTAGACTTGGATTACTGTGATATTGAATGGTTTGCCTTGGAAACGAACAGAGATCATTCTGTCGTTTTTGAGAGTGCATCCAAGTACTGCGTTTCAGACTCTTTTGTTGACTGTGATGGCTACTCCATTTCTTCTGAGGGATTCCTGCCTGCAGTAGTAGATATAATGGTCATCTGTGTTAAATTCACCCATTCCAGTCCATTTGAGTTCGCTGATTCCTAGAATGTCGACGTTCACTCTTGCCATCTCTTGTTTGACCACTTTCCTAGCACTAGCTATTTCCCAACAATTTGAAATGCCAATGTCACATAATAAACCCAGAATGTTGGAGTTTTCTCATCCAGAAATGTAGAAAGCAAATCTCCATTCAATCTTCATTTTTATCTCTTATTGGACATCTGTAACTTTATTGACATAAACTCTACACAAATCTTTGGGTGAGTGTTTTGACAGCTAATTCTGCTTTGTTCAGTTTTATAGTTTCTTGCTCTCCTTTTGTTTCATTCATTTACTCATTCTTTCAGTTGTCATTTTGAAAAGACTAACAGTCTGGGTCCTGGATTAGACCTGGAGGATAAAATAGTGAAGCAGAAAGCAGTGTCCCTGTTTTCATGAAGGCAGAAATAATTACACAAGCAAGTTTAATCAAGTTACGCATTTAAAAGAGAAAAAACACAAGATATTATGGAACACATTGTTGGAGATTCCTAATTAGTATATGGGCTTCCTTGGTGGCTCAGCAGTAAAACATTGACCTGGAATGCAGGAGATGTGGGTTCAACCCCTGGGTCAGGGAGATCCCCTGGAGAAGGAAATGGCAACTCACTCCAGTATTCTTGCCTAGGAAATCCCATGGAGATGGAGAAGCCTGGTGGGCTAGAGTCCATGGGGTCACAAAAGAGTCGGATGCAACTTAGCGACTAAACCACAACAACTAGTATATAGGCAACAGGGAGCCTTCAAAGAAGAAATGACATTTAAATTCAAGTATAAGGGAAAATTGAATTAAGCCAGGTAAAACAAGTTTATTTTTAGCATATGCAGCACCTCACCCACTTCATTCATTATACATACACTTAGCAAACTAAATTGAAGGTAACTTCCCTAAGAGAAAGGAAGTTTTTCCCCTTATCTGCCAAAAACCTACAGCAAACATTATAATGAGATATGACAAAATATTAGAGCTGAGCCTTTAACGACAGGAATAAGACAAGTATGCCTGACGTCACAGATCCTATTCAACCTTAAATTGGGGTTCTAAGTGAATGCAGTAAGACAAGAAAGAATAATTAAAAAAACACAGGAGGTGGGAAACCAAAAACAAATGATCATTATTTGCATACTATGTGTTCATTAGCAAAAAAAAAAAAAAAAAAAAAAACTATATGGAAATCTACAAATGGAAGACTTTGGCAAGATTGCTGAATAAAATTCAAAATACAAAGAGTAATAGCATTCTGATATATAATCTGGATACAATTAGAAAATAAAATTTTAAGAGAAGATAGCTTCCTTGGTAGCTCACCTGCTAAAGAATCTGCCTGGAATGCAGGAGACCCCAGTTCAATTCCTGAGTCAGGAAGATCCCCGAGGAAGGGATAGGCTAGCATTCTTGGGCTTCCCTGGTGGTTCAGATGGTAAAGAATCTGCCCACAATGCTGGAGACTTGGGTTCAATCCCCTGGTTGGAAAGATCCCCTGAAGAAGGGAAAGTCTATCCGCTCCAGTATTCTTGCCTGAAGAATTCTATGGACAGAGGAGCCTGGCAGGCTACAACTATGGGGTTGCAAAGAGTTGGACATGACTGAGACTTTCACTCACTCACTATTCATAACCACAATAAAAATACATTTAGTACTTAGAAATAAACTTGATAAAAGGCAAGCAAGTCCTTTATAGAGAAAATTATACAGCTATTCAGAAGGGCATTGTATTAGTCTCCTGCATGCATGCTCAGTCCCTCAGTCATGTCCGACTCTTTGCAACCCCATGGACTGTAGCCCACCAGGTTCCTCTGACAATGAGATTTTCCAGGAAATAGTACTGAAGTGGGTTGCCATTCCCTTCTCCAGGGGGTCTTCCTGAATCAGGGATCTCCTGCATCTCCCGCATTGGCAGGTGGATTCTTTACCACTGAGCCACCTGGGAAGGAAGCCCTCTTAGTTTCCTAGGGCTTCCATAACAAAGTACTACAAGCTATGTGTCTTAAGATGCAGTTTATTCTCTCACAGTTCTGGAGCCTGGAAGTCTGAAATCAACTTGTCAGCAGGGCCATGCTCCCTCTGAGACTCTCACCAGAATCCTTCCTTGCTGCTTCTTTGCATCTGGTGGTGACCATCCACCCTTGGCCGTCCTTGGCTTGCAGCTACATCACTCTGATCTCTGCCTCTGTTGCCACATGGTCTTCTTCCTGTGTGTCTCTGTCTTCATATGGCACTTTCCTCTTCTTACAGGGACACGAGTCATGCTTAGGGCCCACCCTGATAACTTCCATTTAACTTACTTAAATCTACAAAAGTCTTATTTCCAAATAAGTTCCCATTCTCAGGTACCAAAGGGTAGAACTTCAAAATATCTTTGGGGGAGATACAATTTAACTTACAACAGGCATAGACATGTGTGCATAAACAAACCTACACATTTCATTTGTTCATTTATCATATTTATAAATGAAAAATGCAGCACTGTAAAGATAAAATTTCTTACCATTAGTCAATAAATTCCAAGTATTTTCAAGCAAAATCCCAATAGGATCACGTGTAGATATGGATTTTGTATATCTTAATAAGTTATTTCTAAGTTTCACATGGAGTTATGGAATCAAAATGACATAAACTTTGCTCTTTGAGCAAAGAAAAGAAAATGTGGAATCTGAAAAACTAGTCTCCCTTTAAGAAATAAATTTAAAGAAAAATGTTATTGGAGTATAGTTGCTTTACAATGGTGTGTTCATTTCTCCTGTACAGCAAAGTGAATCAGCTATATCTATACATATATCCCGTCTTTTTTGGATTGATCACCACAAAGCACTGAATAGTTTCCTGTGCTATACACAGGTTTTCGTTAGTTATCTATTTATACATAGTATCAATAGTGTATATATGTAAAATCTCAATCTTCCAGTTTATCCCATCCACCCTGCTTTCCCCCTTGTCATCCATACATTTGTTCTCTATGTCTGTGTCTCTATTTCTGCTTTGTATATAAGATCATCAGATTTTTTAATTAAATAGAAAAATTAAAATAAATTTCTTAGTCTGAAAATTATTTTGTTTATTCAGGTACTGTGATATAAAGTCTTTCCATATTCTGATAAGAAAGCCATGACAACCTTATGAACTAATCAAGGAGCTTAGGTTTGTTGATATTAAACTAAGATGAATTCTCAAGTAGGAATATTGCAAGTATAAATACATGTAACTTTATAATCTGATCTCCATCATAAGTGACAGGCTTGAGCCTGTGTATTTTCTTGCCCTTCCGTGTACAAAGCAAAGAAGTCCCTAGCTGTGAAGTAATTTTTATAACAGAATATGTCTTGACCTATGTGAAAGGTAAATATTTACATGTGCATGAATGTTGAAATGTGCAAAATACATTTTCCATAATTATGAGAAGCCATAAAAAGTGACTCATGTAGGAGAAAGTAATGACTGTTGTCAGTGAACTCATTTCCAATGAACTCACTGCATTTTTAAAAACCTTTTTATTTTACAATAATTTCAGAATTACAGATGGGCATCAAGATAGCACCAAGTTCCCTCATACCCTTCATGCAGCTTCCCCTAAGGCCGCAACTTACATGAAACAGGGTTCCTGTGTCAAAACGGAGAAGCTAACCTTGCTACAACACTACGAACCAAACCGCATGTTTTATTTGTATTTCACTATTTTTCCACTAATATTCTTTCCCTGCTCCAGTAGCCAATCGTGTTGCATTTTATTGTCATGTCTGCTTCGTCTCTTCTGGTCTGTGCATTGAAGGAGGTCATTGAGGCGTTGTGACCACTGGTGACCCTGGAGCTGGACTCTGGCAACTGGAGGCTCCTCACCCTCATCCTTGTCCTTGGAATGTATGTTCTGCTCACTGTTCCCACAGTTGGAGCCTTTTTCGAGGACACAGCCTCCAGAGAGGAATGTGTTGCTGAGGCTGTCTGGAGGGTATACATAACTAAGCCCAATTAGGTTCTCTATATAAACCTTTAAGATTCTAGAGGGCAGGTTTAAAGATTTACTCACATTGTGGCCGCTCCAGACAATCCTTGTAAATTTCCTTGCTTAATACACCACCCTCTGTGTAATGGGATTAGTTTCAAATTTCACCCCAGGGGAACTTCGGAGGCTGTGAGCCAACACGGAAGAAATTTCTCAATCTTCTCTTGTCTTTCATGACCTTAACACTTTTGAAGAACACCAGACGGGTATTGGGCTTCCCAGGTGGCACTAGTGGTAAAGAACCTGCCTGCCAATGCAGGAGACTTACGTAAGAGATGAGGGTTCCATCCCTGGGTCAGAAAGATGCCCTGGAGGAGGGCATGGCAACCCACTCACCAGTATTCTTACCTGGAGAATGCCCTGGGCAGAGGAGCCTGGTGGGCTATAGTCCATAGAGTCACAAAGAGTCGGACAGACTGAAATGACTTAGCACAGATGGGTGTTGTGTAGAATGCCCCTCGATTTGGGATGTTTTTTGTCTCATGATCAGTTTGGGATTATGGCTTTGGAAGAAGACAACCACAAAAGTAAAGCACTCTCCTTATCACACCCCATCAAGGGTACAGGACAGCACCATGACTTCCTGATGATAACGAGATTCACATGGTGTCTGCCAGATTCTCTGCTGTCAAGTCATTTTCTTTCTCTTTCTAGACTGTTTTAGAAGCAAGTGACAGTCCAGGCCATGCTCAAAAGAAGAGCAAGTAAGTTTCACTTCCTGGATGGAGGACTATCAAAAATTATGCAAACATATGTTAAAACCAGCACAATAATTAATAATTATTTGGGGGGAGATATTTGAGGTTATGCAAATATCCTTTTTCTCTTTAAAGTTCCATCCACTAATTTTAGCATTCAGCAGTGGCTGTTACCTGCAGCGGTTATTACTGTGGTGGTTATAATGTTGATTTTCTATTTCTCTCATTTTTTTTAATCTTTATTAATTGGAATTTTCATCTACGGAAGACTTATCCTTTTACTTCCATTTGTTTGTTTATTCAGTTGTTTACTTACATCAGTATGAACTCATGGTCATTTATTTTATTCTTTGATCTACACAATCAGTATAATCCTATATAACTGTAATTTATTTTGTTGTTGAAAATGTTCCAACTTTAGTCACTGGGAGTTCTTTCATGTTGACTTCCTGTGTCCTTTGTGCTTGCTCTCACATTTGTTTATTGCTGTTGTTTGACATTTCCTTACTTCTTTCTGACCACTTCAAGATGCTCCAGGCTCACCTATCTGTCTATATATGTACATGTGTGTATGTATGCATGTGTGTATCTATCTCTATTTGTATAGAGATATGTATGAATATAATTTTTTATATATATATACACACACACACACCGGAGAAGGCAATGGCACCCCACTCCAGTACTCTTGCCTGGAAAATCCCATGGACGGACGGAGGAGCCTGGTGGACTGCAGTCCACGGGGTCGCTAAGAGTCGGACACGACTGAGCGACTTCACTTTCACTTTTCACTTTCATGCATTGGAGAAGGAAATGGCAACCCACTCCAGTGTTCTTGCCTGGAGAATCCCAGGGACAGGGGAGCCTGGTGGGCTGCCGTCTATGGGGTCGCACAGAGTCAGACACAACTGAAGCGACTTAGCAGCAGCATATATATACACACACATGTGTGTTCATGCTCAGTCGCTTCAGTCACGTCTGGCCCTTTGTGACCCTATGGACTGTAGCCCGCCAGGCTCCTCTGTCCATGGGATTCTCCAGGCAAGAATAGTGGAATAGGTTAAGTTACCATTTCCTTCTCCAGGATATCTTCCTGATCCAGGGATCAAAACTGCATCTCCTGCATCTCCTACACTGCAGGTGGATAATTTACTGCTGAGCCACCAGGGAAGCTCATTTATATACATATATATATATATATATATATATATTTTTTTTTTTTTTACAAATAGAGATAAATATATATTTATATATGTTTTTTACAAATTCAGTTCAGTCGCTCAGTCATGTCCGACTCTTTGCGACCCCATGAACCTCAGCACACCAGGCCTCCCTGTCCATCACCAACTGCGGGAGTCTACCCAAACCCATGTCCATTGAGTCGGTGATGCCATCCAACCATCTCATCCTCTGCCGTCCCCTTATCCTCCTGCCCTCAATCTTTCCCAGCATCAGGGTCTTTTCAAATGAGTCAGCTCTTCGCATCAGGTGGCCAAAGTATTGGAGTTTCAGCTTCAACATCAGTTCCTCCAATGAACACCCAGGACTGATCTCCTTTAGAATGGACTGGTTGGATCTCTTTGCAATCCAAGGGACTCTCAGAGTCTTCTCCAACACCACAGTTCAAAAGCATCAATTCTTCAGCACTCAGCTTTCTTTATAGTCCAACTCTCACATCCATACATGACCACTGGAAAAACCACAGCCTTGACTAGACAGACCTTTGTTGGCAAAGTAATGTCTCTGCTTTTTAATATGCTGCCTAGGTTGGTCATAACTCTCCTTCCAAGGAGTAAATGTCTTTTCATTTCATGGCTGCAATCACCATCTGCAGTGATTTTGGAGTCCCCCAAAATAAAGTCAGCCACTGTTTCCACTGTTTCCCCATCTATTTGCCATGAGTGATGGGACTGGATGCCATGATCTTAGTTTTCTGAATGTTGAGCTTTAAGCCAATTTTTTCACTCTTCTCTTTCACTTTCATCAAGAGGCTCTTTAGTTCCTCTTCACTTTCTGCCATAAGGGTGGTGTCATCTGCATATCTGAGGTTATTTTTACAAGTAGAGATATATAAATACATGTCATAGATATATATTTTAAATATATATAAATATTTTAAATATATATCTATTTTACAAACCTATTTGTAACATGAAATGAAAATTAAACTAACTCAGTCATGTCTGACTCTTTGCAACCCCATGGACATGGAATTTCTCCAGGACAGAATACTGGAGTGGGTAGCCTGTCCCTCCTCCAGGGGATCTTCCCAACCCAGGGATGGAACCCAGGTCTCCCACATTGCAGGTGGATTCTTTACCAGCTGAGCCACAAGGGAAGCCCAAGAATACTGGAGTGGGTAGCCTAACCCTTCTCCAGATGATCTTCCCAACCCAGGAATTGAACCAGGGTCTCCTGCATTGCAGGCAGATTCTTTACCAGCAAAGTCAGGAACAATACCCCCTTATTCAAGAAAGCATCAGCCTTTTTGCTTTATTAAGGCTTTCAACTGATTGGAGAAGGCCTGGATTAGGGAGGGCAATCTGCTTCATTCATTCTACTGATTCACATGTTAGTCTCATCCAGAAACACCCCTATGGGAATACCCAGAATAATGTTTGAGAAAATATCTGGGCACCCTGTGGCCAGTCAGGTTGGACCATAAAATTAACTATCACATCGCTAATGTAAAATAAATTATCCAGCTTTTATTCTCAGCTCCTCTCAACCTGTCAACCAATTCCTCATATAAACTTTGAAATTTTGGACTTATCATTGCTAAATCAATATTTTAAAAATATATCTTCTTTGCTATTACATGTGTTTTCCGTCTTTGTCTATATAATCACATATTCTCAATGCATACTATGTTGAACTTCAATTATTCATTCCAGTCCTTTTATATTCCCTATACTTGAGGTATTTCAATTTGACTCTTGGTTTTCTGGAATACATTGTTCCACAGGGTTTGAACTTCTAACTGGAGACCAGAACCTGGCAGAGTACCCAATTAAATATAGTCTGCTTTTATATAAAAAACAAACAATGATTGGTTGTTGCTCTGGACACAAAGGATTCTCCTGCCATGTTTAGATCCAAACAAGTAAACAAACCCAACACATTTTTCATAAGACTATAGACATGTACCAAAATGCAATTCATTCAGCCCACCAGTAAATAACACAATTAAAACACATCTTCATGTTCTATTGTTTTCTGGTTTTGTAATTGCAAAGTGAAATATGAATACATGGTAGTGAATATAGTGAAAAATAAATCCAAGAAGGCAGATGTAATTGGAAGCTTCTCTATTAACAAATACTGAACTTAAAAACTCTCAATAGATACCATGAAAGAGAGTCTATCGCTAGCTGATGATGTGATCCTGTTTACCCTGATCCTCATGGTACCTCTCAGCCTACACTGTACTTCTCATGCTTTGACTTGGTGTGGAGATGGTTTACAAATATTATTGAAACCATCGTACCTGATAAATAGAAAACCAGCAGCAGGGATTTTGAAAAAGTTGCTAAGAAAGGGCACATGATTAGAAAAGAATAAGAGAATTTCTGGAAATAAAAAGCAAGAGAAGGAAGAAGGTGGTCTGTGTGCATGGCATGAATTGAGAGTATGAGTGATTTTGAAGTGAGAATGAATTGTGCAAGAAGAGAACTGTGACTATGAAACCTGGTGTATTCATCAAGAAGAGTGAAGTTAAGTCAGAAAGAGAAAAACAAATACTGTATATTAACGCTATGTATGGAACCGAGAAAAATGGTACTTATGAACCTTTTTACAGGACAGGAATAGAGACTCAGATATAGAGAAGGGATATGTGGACACAGTGAGGGAAGGAAAGGCTGGGTCAAACTGAGAAAGTTACATTAATGTGCATACACTGCTGCTGCTGCTAAGTCGCTTCAGTCGTGTCCAACTCTGCGTGACCCCATAGATGGCAGCTCACAAGGCTCCCCCGTCCCTGGGATTCTCCAGGCAAGAACTCTGAAGTGGGTTGCCATTTCCTTCTCCAATGCATGAAAGTGAAAAGTGAAAGTGAAGTCACTCAGTCGTGTCTGACTCTTAGCGACCCCATGGACTACAGGCTACCAGGCTCCTCCATACCATGTGTAAAATAGCTAGCTAGTGGGAAGCTGCTGTATAGCACAGGGAGGCCCAGCCTGGTGCTCTGTGATGACCTATAGGGGTGGGATTATGGTGGTGGGGGTAGGGAATGGACCGGAGGCTCAAGAGGGAGGGTATGTGCGTGTGTGTGTGTGTGTGTGTGCGCGCGCGCACGTGCGCACACACGCTCAGTTGTGTCCAGCTCTTTGCGACCCCATGGTCTGTAGCCCACCAAGCTCCTCTGTCTGTGGGATTCTCCAGGCAAGACTACTAAAATGGGTTGCCATTTCCTCCTCTAGGGGATCTTCCTGACCCTGGGATTGAACGTGCATCTCTTGTATTTTCCGCATTGGCAGGGGGATTCTTTTACCAACGGTGCTACCTAGGAAGGCATATATATGTGTGTGTGTGTGTGTGTGTGTGTGTGTGTGTGTATTTATGGCTGATTCACGTTGTTGTATAGCAGAAACCAACATAACATCCTAAAGCAATTATCCTCCAATTAATAAAAAACTGGAAATAGAACTGCCTTATGATCCAGCAATCCCACTGCTGGGCATACACACTGAGGAAACCAGAAGGGAGAGAGACACGTGTACCCCAATGTTCATTGCAGCACTGTTTATAATAGCCAGGACATGGAAGCAACCTAGATGCCCATCAGCAGATGAATGGATAAGAAAGCTGTGGTACATATACACAATGGAGTATTACTCAGCCATTAAAAAGAATACATTTGAATCAGTTCTAATGAGGTGGATGAAACTGGAGCCTATTATACAGAGTGAAGTAAGCCAGAAAAACACCAATACAGTATACTAACGCATATATATGGAATTTAGAAAGATGGTAACAATAACCCTGTGTACGAGACAGCAAAAGAGACACTGATGTATAGATCAGTCTTATGGACTCTGTGGGAGAGGGAGAGAGTGGGGAGATTTGGGAGAATGGCATTGAAACATGTATAATATCATGTATGAAACGAGTCGCCAGTCCAGGTTCGATGCATGATACTGGATGCTTGGGGCTGGTGCACTGGGACAACCCAGAGAGAGGGTATGGGGAGGGAGGAGGGAAGAGGGTTCAGGATGGGGAACACAGGTATACCTGTGGCGGATTCATTTCGATATTTGGCAAAACTAATACAATATTGTAAAGTTTAAAAATAAAATAAAATTTAAAAAAATTAGTTGTAAAAGGAAAAAAAAATATTTAAGAGCGAGCAAAGCTATTTGACTGAGTGAGAGAAAGAAGTCAGCTATCCATCCGCCTAGTGTTCATTGTTGACAAGACTTGATATGGAGAATTGAAGGGCAAAGTAAGTCTTAACAGGCCATTCCTGACTCTTTTGTGTCACAGATTTTTCCCACCAGGGCTGAAAGCATATCTGAATCAAGACACCATCAACGTGAGTGGCAAACTGGCACACGTGGACTTCAAATTGCTAAAGAATAATGTATGACACCTGCAAAGATTATGCAGGAAGAGACAAATACCTGCCTTAACAGATTTCCAAGGAAGACAAAATTTATCTATTTGGGGAAAATAAATCTGTTGGAAAATATGCGTGTAAGAGGGAGAAGAATATGCCTGCTTTTCAAGCTTCAAAGAAATTGATTCACGTTCCTGTTAGGCAGAAACGCAGTGGGGATCACAAGTTTAAATCTGTCTTAGTTACTTTGGAGTTGAAAACATATGGGCTTACAATATCCTTTCAGAACCTATTTTATCCCGGAGTATAGACTTGCTTTAAGTAACAATTATTAAGTTTGATTGCCACTGGTCTGTCTTTTTTGTACACAAATAAAAATAGGATTCTACAAAAAAATAATATTACTTATCAAATTCATTTTGTCACAAAGGTTTAGGAGACCTTTTAAAAGTGATTTGTTTATTCACTTCTGGCTGTGCTGGGTCTTTGTCACTGCACAGGCTTTCCTCTAGCTGGGCTGAGCTGGGGCTACTCTCTCGCTGTGGTGTGCAGGCTTCTCTTGTGGAGCAGGGGCTCTAAAGGGCAAGCGCTTCATTAGTTGCAGCTTTTGGGCTGAGTAGCTGTCGGAGAAGGCAATGGCACCCCACTCCAGTACTCTTGCCTGGAAAATCCCATGGACGGAGGAGCCTGGTAGGCTATAGTCCATGGGGTCGCTAAGAGTCGGATATGACTGAGCTACTTCACTTTCACTTTTCACTTTCATGCATTGGAGAAGGAAATGGCAACCCACTCCAGTGTTCTTGCCTGGAGAATCCCAGGGACGGGGGAGCCTGGTGGGCCACCGTCTATGGGGTCGCACAGAGTTGGACACGACTGAAGCGACTTAGCAGCAGCAGCAGCAGCTGTGGCTGTGAGCATAGGCTCAATTGTTGTGGCACTCAGGCTTAGTTGCCCTGAGGCCTGTGGGTTATAAAACATTTAAATCCTTACTTATTTTGGTACTCAGTTTTCCCCAGATCTGTCCAGCGGGATCCCCTTTAAGTAGAAGCATGTGTCCTTTTGATGAATCCTTGTAACTTTTTTTTTGTTTTTTTTCAGTACTTGCTTACCTCTTGGCACAATAAGATTTTCCAAGTTCTTGGATGTTCTAGTCTTGTAATTAGTACTTCCTCCAAGGATTCCTGGTCTTCTTTGGTGGGGACTGGAAACTAAGTTCTGGGCTCTGGGTTTATTTGTTACCACTGAGATGTCATTGCTTTTAGGTCTTTTCAGTTGCCAGAGCTATGAAATTTTTATATTTATTTGTACATTAGAAATCATGTGTTGATATTGATACTCCCTCAAATTACAGTCTAATCCTACCAAGTTCTTCCTTGCTGCTCCATACACCCCAGTGAGAACCGTGGCTCCCAGAATATCAACATACTTACTCTTTTGCACAGTCTGGAATCACACAAAACAGAGTTTCAGAATTGCCACAACCATGTACTATGGAAAGCATATCTAATAATAAAATGTTTGAGATTAATTTGTAGGTTTTTGTTTCTTAGATCGATGGTCTATAGTAAAAGTGCCTGCTAAGTAGCTTCAGTTGTGTCCAACTCTTTGCAACCCTACAGACTGTAGCCCGCCAGCCTTCTATGTCCATGTTCTCAAGGCAAGAATACTGGAGTGGGTTGCCATGCCTTCCTCCAGGGGACCTTCCCCACCCAGGCATTGAGCCTGAGTCTCATATCTCCTGCAACAGGTAACACTTGGGAAGCCCATAGTAAAAGTATTATATGCAAAAGTTATATCCATTACTATTTTCCTCTGTAGTTGATTGTCTTAAATTTGTAAAAAAAAAAAAAAAAAAAAAAAGAGTTCATTTGTCTCTTTTTTCATTCAATTTAGGCTTTGCTTTTTCCATTATGATGATTAAATTTTATTTTTGAATATGTAGAACATCCACATTCATAATTGCATTTGTCTACATTATAAGAATACATGACATTTACATACTGTTCTTTCACATGTGTCCCTTCCTTTGTTTTAGTCTTTTTGCAGTTAAATATAATTATATATTATTACATTTAAATGTAATATATTTACATTTAAATATATTTAATATACTTATTAAATGCAATTTAAAATATTAAATGTTCACCATTAACCCTTTTGCTCAAATTAAAAATAATTAAATTTTAATTATCTTTTGCTTGACTGAAGTTCATGTTCAAATAGATTATTCAGAATGGGTACAAGGGTACAATGTTTCCTGAATTCTCACATATTCAAAACTTATCTATAGCAGAGGTTCTCAACCTGAAAATTTTATTGTTTTGGGCTGGGTAAGTTGACTTAAAGCTCAACATTCAGAAAACTAAGATCATAGCATCCAGTCCCATCACTTCATGGGAAATAGATGGGGAAACAGTGGAAACAGTGTCAGACTTTATTTTGGGGGGCTCCAAAATCACTGCAGATGGTGATTGCAGCCATGAAATTAAAAGACGCTTACTCCTTGGAAGGAAAATTATGACCAACCTAGATAGCATATTCAAAAGCAGAGATATTACTTTGCCAACAAAGGTCCATCTAGTCAAGGCTATGGTTTTTCCAGTAGTCATGTATGGATGTGAGAGTTGGACTGTGAAGAAAGCTGAGTACCGAAGAATTGATGCTTTTGAACTGTGGTGTTGGAGAAGACTCTTGAGAGTCCCTTGGACTGCAAGGAGATCCAACCAGTCCATTCTGAAGGAGATCAGCCCTGGGTGTTCTTTGGAAGGAATGATGCTAAAGCTGAAACTCCAGTACTTTGGCCACCTCATGTGAAGAGTTGACTCATTGGAAAAGACCCTGATGCTGGGAGAGATTGGGGCAGGAGGAGAAGGGGACGACAGAGGATGAGATGGCTGGATGGCATCACTGACTCGATGGACGTTGAGTTTGAGTGAACTCCGGGAGTTGGTGATGGACAGGGAGGCCTGGCGTGCTGCAATTCATGGGGTTGCAAAGAGTCAGACATGACTGAGCGACTGAACTGAACTGAAGTCTTTGTTATGTAGGACTGTTTTGCACATAGTAAGAAGTTTATTAGTTTTTCGGGCCTCTAAGAAATAGATATCAGTAGCACTTTATTTATTACCTCGCCCCTTAGTACCCCCTCTTCCCATCTTGACAATGGAAAGTTCTTTAGACGTTGCCAAATTGTCCTGTAGGGTTGGGGAAGAAACTGCCTCAGTTGAGAACTATTACTCTACAGCCTAGACACATGAAGGACAGCTTGCTGGATATAAAACCTTTGGTCAGCACTTTCTTTCCTTGAGATCCCTTATTCCCTTGAATTGTTTGTTGCTTTTAAAAAGTCTGATGCCAGTCTAGTTTTCTTATTCTTATAAATAAATTTGACTTTTATTTTCTACCTAGAAACCCAAAGGACTTTTTCTTTGTCTCTGAATTGTAATCATTTTACTAGGATTGGCTTAGAATTGATTGTTCCAAGTAAGTTTTCCCAAGACCACTGTGGTACCTTTCAAAATGAATGTTTAAGTTTTCAATTTTTTCCAGAAACTTTTCTTGAATTACTAGTTCTGTTCAGTTATTTTTTTTTCTTGGAGAAGAAAATGGCAACCCACTTTAGTATTGTTGCCTGGAAAAAAAATCCCAATTTTTTTCTACCCTACTCCCAAACCCCAGAATCTCCAATTGTGTGTAGCTTGGACCTTCTTGGCCTATCTTCCATTTCAACTGTTTGTTGATTTACTGACTCTTTTCAATGTTTTCATTAAATTTGCACATTTAAACGCATTCTTGCAAGACACCTTCGATTTTAATCTTCATTTCTTGAGATACATTTTTTCCCTTAAGTTTGATCCAATTTCTCTTTCTTTCTTTCTATGCTATGTCCATTTCTCTTCTTAGTATTTGGGTTTCTAATTCTAGGTTTTTTTAAAAAACATTTTCAAATGCTTGTTTAAAATAATTAAATGTGGAGTGTTATGCTATAGTTTTTCTCCATGTGTTTGGAAGAAAGGAGGAGAAAATTTTTATTAACTGAGATGTTAAAATTTTATTAACTGAAATGTTATGATTCACTTTTTCTGTTTTATTCTTACAGTTTAATGAAAAAAATTTCCTGTTCCTACATATTTTATGGACAGAATTCCAAGTTTTAGAGAACCTACTTCTGTCAGTATAAATAATTAAGTGCAGTTTCTTTAACCAATAATGTTACTGGGAAATAAGAAATATATTTTGTTTCTTTTTCATATATAGAAGATCCTTGCTATTCCTTTCTAGTTTCTTTACTTCATTGTTCCTTCATTGCCACATCTTTAAGGAGTATTACCTCTTTTCCAAATTTCTGATTCTCCCATAAAAGCAGTGCTTTCATGGCTGACACCTCCAGAGCCTTTCACTTTCTTTTTTTTATTTTTTTATTTTTAAACTTTTCATTTTGTATTGGAGTATAGCTGATTAATAAACAATGTTGTGAAGTTTCAGGTGAACAGTGAAGAGATTCAGCTATACATATAATGTATCCATTCTACCCAGAGCCTTTCACTTTCAAGCTACTTGCTTATGGCCAATGCTCAGAACCACCAAGTCTGAGACCTGTATTTAGTATTTTAGCATTTAGTACTGAACTTATTTTGGAGGATGATTTTATCTGTGTTTCATATGACTCCCCCATGACTCTCTCCTCCTTTTCATCAAGTCTCTTAAACCTTCTAATCTTCCATTCTCCTAAAGACTTTCAGTAGTGGTGGAACTGGGTTGGAATTTGATGTTTGTTTTTTTTTATTAACATACAGATAATTTAAAGGTTATGGTAGTCTTTATCTTCTTGTAATGCCAAAGTCTTGGTTATATGTAGTTCTGTCTGTTCTTCTTCCTGATTATACTTATTGGAGGGAGATGACTGATGACTGTGGAGAGATTTGGATTCAGAGAGCTATAATTATCTTTCAGACCCTGAAAGCTCTCCCTATGATTTTACAAGTACCTATTTTCATGTGCTTTTCCTTCACACAATATTATCAGCATTATTCTTCTTCTCAATATGATGATTGAGGAGGGTGTTCCATTGTCAATTTCATTTTAAATTAATGAATTCTAATGTCTTTGCCTACTGGTTATCTATATTTATTTCTAAGTATATTGTTTATTTCTATCCTTTACCTGTTTATTAATTGGGTTTATGGAGCTCCTTCTTCAGTATTAATATTAATCATGTGTCTATTTAGTGTGTTGATAATATTATTTTCTGACTCATCTTTCAACTATGTTTATAGAATTGTTACTAAATGGGATAGTATATAATGTATTTTTGAGACCTTGCTCATGAATGCAAATGTTTTTTTTTTCTTTTTGTTTTCACTCGTGAATAGGAGGAGCTTGTTTGACTATAGAATGTTTATCTCACATAATTTTGCCCCTCATCCTGATCTAAAGACATAATTTCATTCCATTCCAAAATTGCAGATGAGTGGTTTAATGCAACATGACCCTTTTTTTCTCTTTCTTCCTAGATACCTAGAAAATTTTATTTATTCTTTAAATTTAAAAACTTTCTCAATATGTGCTATAGTATATTTTTTCTTATTGAAAGTGTTAGCTGCTCAATCATGACAACTCTTTGTGATCCCATGGACTGTAGCCTGCTAGGCTCCCCTGTCCATGAAATTCTCCAGGAAAGAATACTGGAATGGGTAGTCATTCCTTTCTCTGGGGCATCTTTACAGTGAAGGGATCAAACCCAGGTCTCCAGAATTGCAGGCAGATTCTTTACTGTCTGAGCCACCAGGGAAGCCCTTTGCCTTATTACTTTTGCCTAGTATAGGATGTGTGCTTTTGATGATTGGGGCTCTTTTTGACTTCAAGAAAGTTTTTCTTTCATATCTTTAAATATTATTTTCCCTGTTTTCTCTATCAGATATGGCAGCCATTCTTATAGTGGAAATCTCTTCCATTTCTGGAATCTTCTCACTCATTTTATCTCTTTTTCCTCATGTCCTTCTTTCAGAGAGAATTTCCCAAGAATGGTTTCAACATTATTGGTTTCATTCCCAGGAGCAGAAATTCTATTTTTTATTGTTTCTAAGCTTCATTTAATCTTGAGGGAAATTCATCCTTTTCAAAATATTTCCTTTATCTATTTCTATTTATTATACTTCAACCTCCCTTTTCATCTCAATCTCTCCATTTATTGTATAATTTTTTGTTTATTGGTTGATAGAAGCAAACAATTTCCTGAAATTTTATTTAGAATACAGACACAACTGATAGTTTGCAGGGTATGTACTCTTTTAAAGACCCTTCCTCTGACTCTTGATCTTAACATTTCTATCCTCATGCTGTATAATCTTGAAAAAATAAGGCTAAGCTAAATGGCTGAGATATACATTGTTCATATTTCTACTTCTGCTTATTCATCAAGGAACAAGAAATTTATAGCTTTTCCTCTTTGCTACACATATAAATTTCCTCCTTAGTTCCCCTGAGTGCCCATCAGGTTGCAATGTGATCTATTCCTTCTTTCTTTTCTAATGCTGGAGAGTTATTTGATGTGCAGCCTTTGGCCAACTTTTTAGTTTAATATAGCCAACTATCCTTAAACTTTCTAGTTGAAAAAGCCAATTATTATTAACTATTCTGGTGTTCTAAAGAGGGATATTTTAGTGCTACTCCCTCATTGTCCTCTACAGTATTTAGAATTTATTCCCGAATAGACTATTTCTGCATTTATGACTAAAAATCTACAATCTTTACCATGGCCACTCCACAGCTCATTTCTTTGCAAATGCAGATTTTATATCACAACTGATGCTGCGTAAGGGCGTTCAAAGGCTCTGAATACTCTAGTCAACAGTTTCCATACGAGGCTCTGAAGGAAGAAAGTCCAAGTTTTTGAGATTTCTTGAAATGTTTTTCCACTGATGGTTCCACCATTATACCTATGGGCTTTAAAGGTTTGACTCCTGGGTAGTCTTCCTGTTTTGCAGCAGGTCGTTGTATAATATTCCTAATTCCCAGTGCTACTGAAATTCTCCATCTCCTCTTGAGTTTTACATCTGTCTGGAATAGCTAATCAGAAGTCATTGTATTTCTACCATCATAACTCAGAATGAAGTAGGTTGTGATTATGTCACTCTGCTGTTTAAAATCCTTCAAGAGTTTCCAATTATATGTAGTGAAAGGTATAAAAGCCTTACATGTGAATTCTTTACAATATGGCACCAGACTATCTCTTCAACTTCATTTTTATTCACCTGCTTCCATGTATCTTAAATTTTCAGCAAGCTAGATTATTAATCCCTTTTTCTAAATATGCCAGGTAATTCCAAACCTTTTCATTTTTGATCATACACTGTTTCCTCTGCCTGAAATGCCTTGCCTCTCTTAGATCAGTGGGAAATTCCCATTTACTCTTTGGAGTGGAACAGAAATGGCTCTCTTCCTTAAAAAAATTTTTTATTTTATATTGGAATGTAATCAATTAACAATGCTGTGATAGTTTCAGGTCAACAGCAAAGGGACTCAGCCATAATATATATATGTACCCATTCTCCCCCAAACTCCCCTCCCATCCAGGCTGGCACATAACATTGAGCAGAGTTCCATGTGCTATACAGCAGGTCCTTGATGGTTATCCATTTTAACTATAGCAGTGTATACATGTGGGTCCCAAACTTCCTAACCATCCCTTCCCCCATCCTTCCCCCTGCCCCCACTCCAGCATTATTCTCTAAGTCTGTAAGTCTGTTTCTGTTTTGTAAATAAGTTCATTTGTATCATTTCTTTTTAGATTGCAGATATAAGTGAAAATATCTCTTCTTTGTTGTGCACCCAGATGCTCAAAGCAAGATGAATTGTACCATTCTCTGTGGCCCCATTGCTGTGGTTTGAATGTTGTGTCCTCTTAAAACTTGTCTGTTAAATCCTCACACCCAATGTGATGATACTCAGAAGCTCTGCCTTTGGGAAGTAATTTGGTAACAAGTGCAGAGCTCTCATTAATAGGGTTGTTGTTGCTGTTCAGTCACCCAGTCATGTCCAACTCTTTGCAGCCCCATGGACTGCAGCACATCAGGCCTCTCTGTCTGTAACCATCTCCAGAAGTTTGCCCAAGTTCATGCCCATTGCATCAGTGATGCCATCAAGCCATCTCATCCTCTTATGCCCTCTTCTCCTTCTGCCTCAATCTTTCCAAAAGCTGGCTTAAAACTATTAAAAAAAAAAAAAAACTAAGATCATGGCATTCAGCCCCACTGTGTGTGTGAAGTCGTTCAGTCGTGTCTGACTCTTTGTGACCCCGTGGACTGTAGCCTGCCAGGCTCCTCTATCCATGGGATTCTTTAGGCAAGAATACTGGAGTGGGTTGCCATTTCCTTCTCCAGGCGATCTTCCCAACCCAGGGATAGAACCCGGGTCTCCTGCATTGTAGGCAAACGCTTTATCCTCTGAGCCACCAGGGAAGCCCACTTCATAGCAAATAAAGGGGGAAAATGTGGAAGTAGTGACAGATTTCCTCTTCTTGGCTCTAAAAACACTGCGAATGGTGACTGAAGCCATGAAATCAGATGATTGCTTCTTGGCAGGAAAGCTGTGATAAACCTAGATAGTGTGTTGAAAAGCAGAGACATTACTCTGCCAACAAAGGTCCATATAGTCAAAGCTACGGTCTTCCCAGTGGTCATGCACAGTTGTGAGAGCCAGATCGTAAATAAGGCTAAGTGCCGAAGAACTGATGCCTTCAAACTCTGGTGCTGGAGAAGACTCCTGAGAGTCCCTTGGATAGCAGGGAGATCAAACCAGTCAATATTAAGGGAAATCAACCCTGAATACTCATTGGAAGGACTGATGCTGTAGCTGAAACTCCAGTATTTTGGTCATTAACAGAGTAGTACTTTTATAAAAGAGGCCCAAGGGACCTCCCCAGCCTGTCTCAGGGAGATTATTTTCTAATAGAACATTTCATTTTTCCTTCTTTGTATTGCCTCTGTTCTCTGTCTTCAGAATCCCAGTAAAAAGAAACAGCAGACACCCATGCAGCTTTACATTTCTTTCCCTGTTGTTGTTGTTCAGTCGTTAAGTTGTGTCTGACTCTTCAAGGCCTCATAGACTGCAGCATGCCAGGCTCCTCTGTCCTCTGCTATCTCCCGGAGTTTGCTCAAATTCGTGTCCATTAATTTGGCATTGCTATCTAACCCTCTCATCCTCTGCTGCTTCCTTCTCCTTTTGCCTTCAAATCTTTCCCAGTGTCAGGGTCTTTTCTAATGAGTCGGCTCTTCGCATCAGGTGGCCAAAGTACTGATGATTTAGCTTCAGCAACAGTCTTTCCAATGAATATTCATGGCTGATTTCCATTAGGATTACATTTCTTTCATACATTCCATACATATTTCTTGCATGCATTCCATTATTTGGCTTTTGGCTCAGGTCTGAGATATTCCACTGACTTTATCATCAGATCATCGACATGGTTGTTAAACATAGTCATTCTCTTCTTCAACATGTTTTTAATGCCAAACATATTTTTAATTACCAGGTACTCATTTTTGTTCTGATTGCTCCTTTTTCGCAGCAGCAGTCTGTTATGACTTATGTGTGTGCCATCTTTCCAATCTCACTGGAGTCCTTTGTTAATGTTTTTTAAATTGTTGTTTCCTGCATGATCTTTATTTCCTAAAAGCACAATTATTTTATTTGTGAATTTTAACATTTCTCATTCATGTGACTTCTTTTCCTCTCATGTTTGTTGACCTTTGGTTGTTGATTTCTGCTTATGAAGAAAGATCTGGCTATCAACTAATGAGCATTTCATTTGCATTTGTATAGATCTGTTCTCCTGAAAATGTCTCCCTTGATGATTCTGTACTAGTAGGTGGGGTGTGAGAACTGGAAAACCATATTTAAGAGTTGTTGACAAGAAGTCAGTAGGCTGTGGACAGCAAGTCAGAAAAAGGAGGACTTGACTTTAGCAGTGGGTTATTTTGCTGTATTTTTGTTGAGAAAGGTTGTCTTGCCTTTCTTTTTCCACTAGCTAATGTGTTCCAGAGTTTTCTAGAACTCTGCTTTGCTTCCCATTCATGATCTTATACTCAAATAAGGAGGCATCTCTACATGAGTGAGACACTTTCTTTAGAGTGCACAGCTTGGATTTTTAAGTGGGGGCCACAGGTTATCTGCTATATATATTTGGGAAGAGATCAGAGAAAAGAGATGGCATCCAGCTACCCAGACTTCTTAGCTTCAGTCCTTTATATCAAATGTATTCAACATTTATTTATTTAATAATATGACCAGAGTTAAAAAAAAAAAAAAAAAAAAAACAATAGAAATTCTGCCTATCTCTGTCCCCATGCACCTTTGCAATGTGACTTTGGAACTCTCCCTGGACATGAGCTGGGGTCAATTTCTCCACCCCATTGAATCTGGGCTTGGCCACGTGACTTGCTTTGTTCAATAGGACTATTAAAAAAGTGACCTGAAAGAGAGACTTGAAAATCTCTTGAACACTGGGGCTTATTCTCTGTTGCTGCTCTTGTAAAGAAGACAGATGAAAGGCCAGACAGTTAAAAATACATTCTTTTACATATGAATTCTGAGATATCAAAAGCAACAGCCCTGAGAAGAAGCCCAAGAGGCTATAAGAAGAGGCATGTGGCCCATTTGCCTTTATGACTCTGATCAATGGCCTGTTAGACATTAAGCATGTGAAAAAAGACTTCCCTTGATTATCCATCCAGCAGCCAATCCACGGCTGACCATGGATGCTTGAAAGAGTCCAGCAGAGATGAGCTGAGCTCACACAGAGAAGAACTGCCTGGCTGATCCAAATCATGAACTGAATAAAGAGTTTTTATAGGTTTCTTGTTTGTTGTTTTGTTTTCACTAACACTCCTTTAAAAAGGTAAGGAACTCTTGATGGTAAACTCAACAGCTGAGAAACAGGATGATGGTTCAATGGTAGGTGAGTGTTATTATTTAAAGCCATTAAGTTTCGGAGTAGATTGTTATACAGCAAAAGCTAACCGATACAAGTGCCAAATTGTTTTAGTATTCCAGGTACTATGCATACAAAACAAAGTAGATAAGGCCCCTGCCCTCAGATGGTAATAAACAAATAAATGAGGAAGACAATTTCAGAGAATAATATACATTGTGAAGGAACGGAAACAAGACGATGTGACAGAGTGGCTGTCTAGGGTTGGAATCTAATACAGATACTGTGATCAGAGAAGAATTCTTTGAAATCCTGAAGTGTAGGTAAAGATCTGAATAATAAAGAGGAGCCAACTATGAGAAGGTCTAGAGATATTTGTTCCAGACAAAGGAAACAGCACTTGCAAAGGCACTGAGGTGGGAACACACTTCATATATTAAAGGGACATAAAGTTCAACAAGGCTATAATAAAGTGAGCAAAGGAGAGACTGAGTGGAAGACTGTGAAGTCAGGGAAACAGACCATGTGGGAGGAGCTGGACTATAATTAATGCACAAATTACCTTAATGCTTGTGCTATATCTCATTCTTGTGCTTTATATTTGTGGACTAGGAGCTTGGAGCTTTCTTTGTTGTTCAGTTGCTAAGTCGTGTCCAACTCTTTGAGACCCCGTGAACTTCAGCACACCAGGCTTCTCTGTCCTTCATTCTCTCCCTGAGTTTGCTCAAACTCATGTCCATTGAGTCAGTGATGCCATCCAACCATCTCATCCTCATTGCCCCCTTCTCCTCTTGCCCTCAATCTTTCCCAGCATCAGGGTCTTTTTCAATAAGTTGGCTCTTTGCATCAGGTGACCAAAGTATTGGAGTTTCAGCACCAGTCCTTCCAATGAATATTCAGGGTTGATTTCCTTTAGGATTGACAGGCTTGATCTCCTTGCAGACCAAGGGACTCTCAAAGGTCTTCTCCAACACCACAGTTCAAAAGCATCAGTTCTTCAGTGCTCAGCCTTCTTTATGGTCCAAGTCTCACAGACTACTGGGAAAACCACACCTAGACTATAGGGACCTTTGTCCGCAAATTGATGTCTCTGCTTTTCAATACACTGCCTGGGTTTGTCATAGTTTTTCTTCCAAGGAGCAAGCGTCTTTTAATTTTGTGGCTGCAGTCACCGTCCACAGTGATTTTGGAGCCCAAGAAAATGAAACCTGTCACTGTTTTCACTTTTTCCCCATCTATTTGCCATAAAGTGATGGGACTGGATATCCATGATCTTCGTTGTTTGAATGTTGAGTTTTAAGCCAGCTTTTTCACTCTCCTCTTTCACCTTCATCATTGGTGCTTTTAAAAGACTCCTATGAGAATGATGCCTCTTCCCTCCAGCATTTTGGGCTACAACTTCCCATGATCCATTTTCATCAATCAGATCCATCTGCTTTTCTTCTAGGATTTCTTCAAAATGTCCTCCAGCTGCCTGCCTTTCTAGTTTTCTAACATTATTGTGCATTAATTTTTTTTAAAAAGGTATACTTGATTTACAATGTTCTGTTAGTTCCAAGTGTACAAAAAAAGCAATTCAGTTTTATATATATTATATATACTCAATTTTCAGATTCTTTTCCATTACAGATTATTATGAGGTATTGAATAAACTTCCCTGTGCTATAGTGCAAGTCCTTATTGTTTGAATCAATTCTTTTTGAAACACAGAATTGTTGGTCTTTTGTTTTGTTTTTACATATTTAAGGATCTTGGTATATGTCAGTCCTCAAGTCAGTCTGTAATTGAAATTCTATTATCTCATATAAAAAATTGTAGCTTTTTAAGCTTATCTTTGGAGAAGGAAATGGCAACCCACTCCAGTGTTCTTGCCTGGAGAATCCCATGGACGGAGAAGCCTGGTAGGCTGCAGTCCATGGGGTCGCACAGAGTCGGACATGACTGAAGCGACTTAGCAGCAAGCTTATCTTAATCTCTTTTTGCTATTCTTTTTATCTTTGTTTCTTCTCCTTTCAGCTTGTCTTTAGAGTGGCTGGTCAGAGGTGAGGCCTCAATAGTTTATTTGCTCACTACCCAGAAAGTATTTATTTGGCATCTTTTGCCTGCAAACAAAATTGAAGTTCTTCTCCCCAACCAGTTGTCCTTGAGGGCACCTACCTTGCTTGATTCCAGCTGACTGACAATAGCTCATCAAAAAAAATCTCATTCTGAGACACTGAGGAAACCTAAGGGTTAATTCCTCCCTGTACCTTAAGTTTCACTGGACACTTCAGGTGTTTCATTTCGTAGGGGGGTGCTGCTTTTGATACATCAGAATCCATATGCTAAAAAAATGTATTTTAACTTCCTGGTTTCCTTCCTATCTATTCATCCATCCATCCATCCACCTATCTATTATCTATCTCTGTCTACATATCACCATTAGTTTTGAGATGCCATAAGTCAATTGAGGATGGCACATAGGATGTCCTACCTGGGAGGGATGGACCACATTACACCGCTGAGAGCAGAAGACGCTTTGCCCTTATAAACCAAGATTTTGGCCTTCGTTGGGTCTTTTTCAGACTCCAAAGGACAAAATCGGTTGCCTATTCTGCTGTTGCCTTATGGGAACTCTATTCCTTTATTAAACTCAGAATCAAGAGGCCAAACCATCTTGAAAGAGAGAAAAGGAGGCCAACATCTTCTTCTCTGCCCTGGGGCTACTCCATATGCTATTTCTTCAACCTGGGACACCCTTCTCCTTGCTCCTCCCCCTCCTCCAAGTCTCTTGCTGCTGCTGCTGCTGCTGCTGCTGCTGCTAAGTCACTTCAGTCGTGTCCGACTCTGTGCAACCCCATAGACAGCAGCCCATGAGGCTCCCCTATCCCTGGGATTCTCCAAGCAAGAACACTGGAGTGGGTTGCCATTTCCTTCTCCAATGCATGAAAATGAAAAGTGAAAGTGAAGTCGTTTAGTCTTGTTCGACTCTTAGCGACCCCATGGACTGCGGCCTGCCAGGCTCCTCCGTCCATGGGATTTTCCAGGTAAGAGTGCTGGAGTGGGTGTCATTGCCTTCTCCCCTCCAAGTCTCTTACTTATCCTAAATCTTACCCTTCTGATCTCAGCTTTAAGCTGTTTATTCCGAGAGCCTTTCTTTCCTGCTTTTCTAATTTTCCCTACCTTCCCACCCCTGAAAGTACAGAGGATGCTGCTGCTGCCCTGCCCAGTTCCCCCTCACTGGTAGGGTGCACACCCCTCAGCTGCTGTGCATATTCATTGCTAAAATGGAGCTGCCTGGCCTGGGAAGTTACTCCTGACCAGGCGACAGTCAGTGGCCAAAGGCTGTATCAAAGGCTGGCCGCCTGGCCTCAAAGTGGACCAACCTTTCCAGGGTATTGGGCTAAAGTTGGTCTCCAGCTGAGACCCCAACTTTGGTTGGTTTTCTTCTCCAGTTTTGTCCTGCTTCCTTCACACCCCCTCTCCAGAAAGCACTCTTCCAGTAATTCATTTCTACCAGGGTCATCTCAGGCCCTGCTTCTGGGAATTCTTACTTTAGCCACTTGTATGCACGCAGGCTTCTCTAATGGCTCAGCAGTAAAGAATCTGCCTGCAATTCAGAAGACACAGGAGACTTGGGTTCAAGTCTTCCCTGGGTGGGGAAGATCCCTTGGAGGAGGACATGGAAACCTACTCCAGTATTCTTGCCTGGAGAATCCCATGGACAGGGGATACTAGGCTACAGTCTATGGGGTCCCAAAGAGTTGGACATGTGCTGAGTTGCTCAGTCGTGTCCAACTCTTTGGGACCCCATAGACTGTAGCCCACCAGGCTCCTCTGTCCATGGGGTTCTCCAGGCAGTAGAGTGGTTGCCATGCCCTTCTCAGGGGATCTTCCCAATCCAGGGTTCAAATCCGTGTCTCCTGCATCTCCTGCATTGGCAGGTGGATTCTTTACCACTGAGCCACCTGGGTAGGTGTCAGTCACTTAGAAAGCTTTATTTAAGAGGTTTATCTATTTACATAACTGAAAACAACTTTTCTCTCTGACCCCTGAACATCTAACCATGGTGGAGATTCATATGGGCATACACAAATGTGAATGGCATCCCCGGAACTCGCCACACAGTAGCTCCCACAGCCTAAGGCGCATAAGAGCTTCTCATCTGGGAAGTGGAGGTGGGGACAAAAAAAAAAAAAAGGAGAGACACTGCACACAAAGAATTCACCCTGGAGGCAGTGCTGGCATTTCAGAAGCAGAGCTGTTTGTCTGACCTGATAAAAAGTGCTATTTTTTTAGAGGCTCTAGTAAAATCATTTAATCTAAAATTCAATATAAATGCTACTCTGTGTTAATCTTTGAGAACCAACAAGTCAATCCCAGATCTGTTCTTTCCCAGAAATGAAACTAATTTGGTTAAAGACAGGGTTTTGTGGGGTTTATTTACCAGAAAGTTCAAAGTTCAAAGACATGATTAAGTATCTTTTCCCTAGTGTAACCCCTCGGGAGCCACAGTAACAGCAGAAACTAATAAAACATGATGAATTCATGTTTGAAGAGCCTATGGAGACATTGACTAATGGCATGAGACCTACAGAATGGGTTAGAAATGAGTTTATATGCAAATATTGTTAAACACCAGTCCCCTGTTGCTTTACATGTTCAGTACTTAAAATTTAAGACTATTTGAAAATGATTCTGAGATATAACAATTGTGAATTCGTACATGAGGTAGCTTGGGGGGAGCATGAACTGAACTCACACATGGAATTGGATGCTGAACTTGGTAGATGGTGAATGAACCAGCTGACCACTGAGCATTGACTTGGCATATGCGTGGAAACTCATGAAGTGATTTCAAATCTTTACAACTGTTACTGTTCCTCATAGAAATGCAGAGGTAGAGGAAACAAATGGCAAGTGTGGATTTGAGCAGGGGTCCCCAACCTCCAGGCCACAGCCTGGCACCTCTGCTCAGATGAGTGACAGCATTAGATTAGAAATAAAGTATACAGTAAACGCGATACACTCGAATCATCCCCAAACCATCCCCTGCCACCCCCGGTTCAGGGATAAAATTATCTTCCATGAAATCAGTCTCTGATGTCAAAAAGGTTAGGGACTGCTGATTGAGGACATCCAAGACCTAATATGGTTTTTCCAGTAGTCATGTATGGATGTGAAAGTTGAACTATAAAGAAAGCCGAGCGCCAAAGAATTGATGCTTTTGAACTGTGGTGTTGGAGAAGACTCTTGAGAGTCCCTTGGACTGCAAGGAGATCCAACCAGTCAATCATAAAGGAAATCTGTCCTGAATATTCATTGGAAGGACTGATGATGAAGCTCCAATACTTTGGCCACCTGATGCGAAGAACTGACTCATCAGAAAAGACCCTGATGCTGGGAAAGATTGAAGGCAGAAGGAGAAGGGGACGGCAGAGGATGAGATGGTTGGATGGCATCACCAACTCGATGGACATGAGTTAGAGTAGGCTCTGGGAGTTGGTGATGGACAGGGAAGCCTGGAATGCTGAAGTCCATGGGGTCACAAAGAGTCGGACATGACTGAGAGACTGAGCTGAACTGAACTGAGGACCAAAAGTCTTGCAGCTGTCAAGTTATTACCATAGTGCATCCCTGTCAGTCGCCACGCTGGGTGCTTTAGAAACTGATTTTCCAAGTGTACAAATAAGGAAACAAAGGGACTAACATTCTGCCTTAAGAAAGTCAAGATGGATCTTAGACATCTGTTGAACCAGAATTTGAAGAGGGTCAAAGTGGCCGTTTTCCCTCTGATTTCCCCAACTTCCCTACCTGCAGTTCAAGAAGCCATCTCTTTACAGACTCAAGCAGGCTCATCTTACCCAATCCCTTCATAGTGTATGTTTCCTTTTCCTTCTGCATCTTTCTTTGTATTGAAGGCATCATCATCATCTTAGTTGCTGAAGTTTCAAACCTAGGCCTTTGGCTCCTATACCTTTATTTCTTATTCTGCTATATTATCCTCAGGGCCACTATATCCATAGTCTGTTGGCTGTGATTCCTTGACCTCCTCTTGAGATGTGACCATCACCTTCATACCACCTGAGTCATTTGCAGGCCTGGCCACACCTTGGATCTTTGTATTGCTCTGAGTCTTTCCTCCCCTAAGAGCATCATTATGGGAACCCACTAGGAGAATCCTCTACTTTGGCTCTACTATCTATATTTCCTCCTATACCAGCTTGTGTTGATTTTTTGTTACCACTTGAAGCATCTAAGATTAACTGTTTTGACTCTTTTATCTTGTTTGAAGGAAAAGAACACCAAATTCTGTGTGTTTTCTCCCAGAAAGCATAGATATATACAAGGATAGAGATTTTCTCAAGGAAAAGAAATATGTGTTTGCAAATCTGTTCCTTCAAGACCTATGTATTTAAAAATCATTCTGCTTTTTTTTACAAAAAAAAAGATTTTTAATGCAGACCATTACTAAATTTGTTATAATGTTGCTTCTGTTTTACATTTTGGGTTTTTTGACCATGAAGCACGTGGAATCTTAGCTCCCTGACCACATCCTGCATTGGAAGGCAAAGTCTTAACCACTGAACCACCAGGGAAATTCCTAAAAATTATTCTTGTTAGATTTTTATATTCCTATAAAAATGTATAGAGAATCTTATCCCTCTGTATTCCAAATAAGGTTCAAAAAGTTTGTGTTTGAATAGTACATAAAAGAGGAGGGGACCCTGTCTATCTGCTGCCCATGAACAAAGCCTCACCTGTAAGCTAAAACAATCACGCTGAAATCTGTTCCACTGCTAAATGAACCGTAGTAGCTCTCAGTCCCAGGGCTGTCCTGATTATAACCAGAAGACAGGAATAGTGTAGGTAAGATACAAACTCCAGGCCATAGTGGAGGACAGGGAAGCCTGGCATGCTGCAGTCCATGGGGTTGCAAAGAGTTGGACAATGATTTAGTGACTGAACAACAACAATATTACCTGAATAGTACCTAGTATTAGGTTTGGTAGATAAACCCTTGAACCAGTTTCATTCTTTTAACATCTTATTTCCATCTTATCTTATTTCTTGTTTATTTCCAGCTTCCCAGGTGGCTCAGTGGTAAAGAATTCACCTGCCAATGCAGGAGATCCAGGTTCAATCCTTGGGTCAAGAAGATCGCCTGGAGGAGGAAAGGGCAACCCACTCCAGTATTCTTGCTGGGAAATCCCATGGACAGAGGAGCCTGGCAGGCTGCAGTCTGTGAGGTCGCAGAGTCAGACACAACTGAGTATGCACACACACAAACGTTTATTTAATTTCCAACAAATGGAGTAAAAGCTTGCTATTGGCTGGCGAGCAGATGTAACCCTTATGTTGGCCTTCCCAGGATCAAACCTAGGTCTCTGGCACTGAAGGCAGATTTCTTACCATCTAAGCCACCAGGAAAGCCCTATGTTGACCTACCCTACAACTTAGTATGAATTCTGCAATCCACCCCATTGGTCATAGCTTCTCCTTCTACCTCTTTGCCTCTCTTTCCCCCTGGAACAGTCTGTCAAGCTCAGAAGCTCCAATCTCACAGCTCTCTGATCTCACATGTTTCAGTCCAGGGTCAGCCACTTCCCTGGTTCTCATGAGCATCCCCCATGCCCTTGCCTCCATGGATTTCTGTTACCCCTGCCCATTACACATCCTGAGTATGCCACTCACCACCCCTTCAATATCTAGAATGTCAGGCAACACTTAACAAAGTCACAAGAGTTATTGGCTCTTTATCTGCTGGGTCCTTTGGTAGCTCTAACATCCTTAACTTTTCCCTGGTTGAATACATAACACATTCTTAAAGGACTTCAAACCTATTCTACTCTGATCAAGGTACATATTCCGTTACCACCTCCAGACCCTACAAAACCATGTTTTGTGGGGACCAAACCCATCCAACGTGAGTTTTCTCAAGATCTCTCTTATCTACATCAAACTTATATTTGTATTTGCCTCTCTTTTTTTCTTTCTCACCTGAAATGAAGAAATTTCCTTTGGCATTATCTAATAAGGTTGAAAATGTACATAGTCTATGACCAATTTTTTTTTCCTGTCTCCTATTTTCCTATTGACTGACTGTACTTACTTTTTGCTGCTGCTGCTGCTGCTAAATCACTTCAGTCGACTTAGGGGTCTATGCAACCCCATAGACGGCAGCCCACCAAGCTCCCCCATCCCTGGGATTCTCCAGGCAAGAATACTGGAATAGGTTGCCATTTCCTTCTCCAATGCATGAAAGTGAAAAGTGAAAGTGAAGTCACTCAGTCGTGTCCGACTCTTCGCGACCCTATGGACTGCAGCCTCCCAGGCTCCTCCGTCCATGGGATTTTCCAGGCAAGAGAACTGAGTACTGGAGTGAGTTGCCATTGCCTTCTCCGGTACTTACTTTTTAGAGGCTCTCTTTCTTTATTAGGGGCCTGAGACTGTAGATAGAGCTATGCTAATTTTGTAGATTTCTTTCCTCCAGAATCTAAACCTTCCCCCAAAAAGACACAGAGGGGCTTCCCTGGTGGCTCAGTGATAAAGTCCCAATGCAGGAGACACAGGTTTCATCCTCGGATTGGGAAAATTCTCTGGAGAAGGAAATGGCAACCCACTCCATTATTCTTTCCTGCAAAGATCCCATGTGCTCCAAAGCAACTGAGCCCACCCACCACATCTATTGAGCCTGTATTCTAGAGGCTGGGAGCTGCACACCCTAGAACTCCTGTTCTGCAACAAGAGAAGGCACCGCAAACCACAATAAGAAGCCCACCCACCGCAACTAGAGTGTAGCCCCCACTCTCTGCAACTACAGAAAACTTTGTGCAGCAACAAAGACCCAGCACAGCCAAAAATAAATAAATAAACAAGTAAATAAATAAATCTAAAGATCCCACATGCCACAGCTAAGCTCCAGCAGAGCCAACTTAAAAAAAAATCAATATTTTTTAAAAAGAGACACAGAGGTCAGACACTGTCATCGTGGAGCTCAGAGTTCAGTGGGGAAGGTAGTGTATCCGTTACAATGCAGCATCAGTCCTATAATGCATGTCTACTCAGGGTACTCTTGTGGCACAAAAAAATGGATTAGCTCTCTAGGGGTGGAAGAAAAGCATTATAGACAAGGTATAGCTGAGCCAGGTCTTACAGAATTAGTAGTTGAGTAGACAAGATGGGGAGGTATCCATTCAATATCTGTTAGATCAGCAAATGAAGGGCATATCACATGGAGAAAACAAGCTGTGCAGCCGGAGTGACAAAGTTCACTACTTCAGTCTTTTCAGGAAAAGTGCCGACTCAGTGTAGCTAAATCGAGAGGGAGGAAAAGAGTGGGAGCAAGTGGGCCTGAGCGCTCAGAAAATAAAGAGTATACTGAAGGAAAAATTTTAGAGGAAGGAAAACATATTAATACAAGCAGAAATTACTGAAGAGCAGAAAAACAGGAGAATTAAGAAGTAATTCCAGGGACTTCCCTGGTGGTACAGTGGTTTAGACTCTGCCTTGCAAAGCAGGGGACATGGGTTCGATCCTTGGGCAGGGAACTAAGAACCCACAAGCCTCAGAGCATGTAAGCCTGCTCACACAACTAAGAGTTCATGTGCCACAACAAAAGATCCCACACTGGGCAACGAAGATCCCACTGCCCCAGCCAAGACCCGATGCAGTCAAATAAGTAAGTAAATATTCTTTAAAAACGAATCCCAAGAGTTGTTTCTACACAGAAAGAAAAAGCAAGGAAAGAGAGGCAAGAAACAGGATGGAAAGGAAGCAGAAGTTGGTGGAGGAAGGATAGACAAAGGTCTTGCAAGTTTAATCAAGGGGAAATGGAAACTACAGAGAAAGTAAATTTACTGAAGATGTATTTACAGAGTGCTTAATACTTGCCAGGTCTTAGACTAGCTGTTGGGAGAAAAAACAGCTGTATAAAGAGATACGTCCTCTGCCTTGGAGGAGCTGAATTTTGGATGAGGAAGTGCTTCTTTAAACATATAATTATCAGATGAAAATATAACTACAAATTGAAAGTGGTAAGAAGGAAAAGTAAAAAGTCCAATGAGAGGTTACGGCAAGATCAAAAATTAATGTGAGTCTGGGTGCTGTATCATGAGAGGCTTTTGAAGTTTTGACATTTAAGCCAATGTCTGGTGAAAGAGAATGAGTTAACCAGGCAAGAAGCAATTGGAAAAGCAATCCAGGAGGAAAACCAGCCTGTGTGAAGGTCTTGAGGTAGGAAAGAACATGGTTAAGTTCAAGTAACTGGAAGCAGGTCGAGGGGTAGAGCAAACAAAGGAAGCAGAGAGTTTCAAAGACTTACAGGTAGGGTGACCACCCATTCCAGTTTGGCTAGGAATGAAGGGTGGGGATGGGTCCTGGGATATGGACTTTCTGTTTCAAAACTGAGACAGTCCCAAACTAAACTGGATAAATTGATTACCTTATTTACAGGCTTTATTCAAGATTTGGGACCTTAGCAGAAGAACAATACAGTAGCTATAATCAAGGCAGCTGTAGTGAAGATGGAAAGATGTGGATGGGTTTAAGAAATATTTAGGGGTAAACAGATAGAACTTGATGACTAAATAACAGCCAGGGAAGGAAGCAGGATAGAGGGAATAATCAAGAATGAACTGACAATATTTTTTTTGGCTTTAAAAACCAAAGGAATATGCATAAAAAAGAATGAAAACACAAACGAATAACACTAAATTTGTTCACTGACATCAATTGTCAAATCAAGGTTCTCAACTTTATCACTATTGAGTTACAAAGGTATACATTTTGGTACCTTCCATCTCTTCCATTCCCTGCAGTTGAAATGGAAAGGAAGCCTGATGGAAACCCAAATGTGCTCCTGAAAGAATTCAAAAGTTAGTTTTAACTTGTAACGAGAGGGGAGTGTTCCTCACCCTGGTAAGGGGGTATGACTCAACATAATGAGAAAAGAAAAACAGGAAGCCTTTAATACAGAGTGCATTCATCTCACATTCATATGGCATGTCAAGGAATGTATTATTCTTGCTCCTCCCCGCTCCCCAACTCTCAGACTTCAATATTTAACCCAGAGGAAATTGTAACTGAATTATGAAGTCCTTTCAAAACTAGGTATTTGACACATCTGTTATAGAAGCCTTATAAAAAGCACACTGGATGCCTGTAAATTTTATAATTATGTTAATTCTAACTCAAAGACACTCCTATGAATTTTTAAAAAAATATTTCCAGCTCAGATCTCAGAGTTTGTTCTGCTTGCCTTTGAGATGTGGGGAATATTTGCTGTATGCACTAAATTCTCTTCTTTAACTGCCCATGTCAGGAGAGCACAGGACCTGAATGAAGATGAGCACAGTAGACCAAACACGTAGACTTAATCCAGGTTCAAAAGCACAGTCCCAGTGAGATCTAAATCAAGTATCTGACAGGTGAGAATTTGCCTTCCAATACCCCAGAATCCCAAGTGGAAGGATGATTTTTTTTGGACATGGGAGCAGAATGCCAAGGCTGGGATGGGCCATCAAAATCATTCAGGCCAATCTTATATCTTTGGCTTGTGTTTCAAGCAATTATTTACTCATCCATTAGTTTAACAAATAGTTGTTGAACACCTACTGTACATGAGGCATTCTTCTAGGAATCTGGGATATGTTAGTGAAAATAGAAATCTTTCCTCTCAGTGACTTTAGATTCTAAAGGAAGGATTCAAGTAATAAGCAATAAGAATAAGCAACACACATAATGAACGAGTAAGTTATACAGTAACATCTGTTGGAAGGTGAAAACAGTTCCATAACAAAAAAAAAAAAAAAAAAAAGGAGGGCAGGATAACTGAGATCAGAGTGATGGTGAGAGGAGGGGCAGGTTTCAGTTGAAGTAAGATGGTTGAGTAGCTCTCCTGGTGAAGATGATGCTTGAAAAAAAGATTTGAACGAGGTGAGGGAGTCAGCCATGGAGATTTTTAGAAGGAAAATCTGGTCGATTGTTGTTGATTTCTCCAAGGTAGTCCGGAGTCATTTAAAATGGGATTTTTAGCCAAGCGCACCACTAGGCTCAGAAGCTGGCTTTTGCTTAGGTCCTACCCATAAGTCACATGACCTGATCAATTTCTTCCTTAATACTCTAAACTTAGCCCACCACCCTTACAAGTTTCATGCTTCCAGAGCCTCCTCTCCAGCCCTTCCACATTTCAGCTTGATGGGATGTCATGAACTTGCCTGTTTGGATGTTTATCTACTGTACGAGTCAGTAGAGAAGCTCAGAGACAAGGGCAAATCAAGATAAACTCGGACTCATCACTTAACACTGACTGTCCTTGGGCAAGTTATTTAACCTCTACTATCTCAATTTTCTTATCCGTAAAAGTAAAATAGTCTCTACTAGAGTTGTCATTAGTATTATCAGAGAAATTGTAGACCACTTAGTATAGTGTTTGGCACACAATAGTGAAAGTAGTTCCTCGGTCATGTCTGACTCTTTGCGACCCCATGAACTGTACAGTCCATGAAATTCTCCAAGCCAGAATACTGGAATGGGTAGCCTTTCCTTGCTCCAAGGGATCTTCCCAACCCAGGAATTGAACCCAGGTCTACCACACTGCAGGCAGATTCTTTACCAGCTGAGCCACAAGGGAAGCCCAAGAATACCGGAGTGGATAGCCTATCCCTTCTCCAGCAAGATCTTTTCGACCTAGGAATCAAACCAAGGTCTCCTGCATTGCAGGTGGATTCTTTACCAACTGAGCTATCAGGGAAGCCCTAAGCATGTCATTAAAGGTAATACTTCTTGGTGGTACTCACATCAATGCCATCTCTTTTGGGCAAGCTCCCGCTCATCTTCCATGCTAGTTTACTAGTGCTCAGCTTAAAGTCTGTCATGAGTAAGTATGATTATGAGCAATGGAATCTAGTTTGTCCAAGAAAACCTGGAAAAACATGCCTGAAGTCCCCCTGGAGAACTCAGCCTCTGGTTGGTAAATAGCTATCCATTTATTCACCAGGATAAGACGTTCAAACACAGAAACAGTCATAGGATTTTCTCTCTCTCTCTCTCTTTTTTTTTTTTTTTTTTTTTTGCCCTGAATTTACTATTTTGGATAAAGAGGAGTAGCCAGGTAAGGAAAATGTTTGACAAAATTTTCTTTCCTTGTAACAGGCTATTAAAGGAGACCATTTCTTATCCAAATTATAGTATTTCCTGGTCCTCTTTCAAAATGTATTCTTTGTCTAAAATTAAAACATAATGATAATAATAAGATTAATTCTCTGGTGTGTCAGGATGTAAGATAAAGGTAGGATGTGATTCTATATATAGAAGGACTTCATGAAAAGAATCAGTTCTCTGATCCCAAATGCCTTGCAGTGTGGGAAGAAAGTTAGGTACCAAATTAAAAAGATTTTCTACAAACCTCCTTTCTTACTGCATTTTGAAGTTTCAGAATTGTAACATTATGGTGCTCAGACTCTGTTAGTAAGCATTAGTCTCTGGTGGCTAATGGGCAAAGTCCATAATTATCTGGGCCTTCTGGATGTCCCAGTGAGAACCAAATGGTTATGACTTGCAGACATCTCTAAAGTGTCTTAAAGTTGAGGAGATTTGTGTAGAAACCACACGCTGGGACAAGGAAAGTGGCAATGTGATCATTCTTGCTGTGGGCTGGTTTGGATACAGATGTTAGGGAAAGAGGTTCCGGTTATCTCACACTTTTCTATATCCAGAGTTGACAAATCATGGTTTGTGGGCAAAATCCAGCCTATTGCCTCTTTTTGTAAGTAAATGTTATGGCTGGTTGTCGTGGTGGTTGTAGTGGCCGTAGTGGTGATTCCTCTGTTTTCGTGGTCTCTTGGCCTGTCAAGTATACGTCCACAGCTGAAGAGCAATCGTACCAATTTTCCACTTTCCTGGTGGAAGTCCATGATCTAGAATAAAGGTTGCTGCTGCTAAGTCGCTTCAGTCGTCTCCGACTCTGTGCAACCCCAGAGATGGCAGCCCACCAGGCTCCCCCGTCCCTGGGATTCTCCAGGCAAGAACACCAGAGTGGGTTGCCATTTCCTTCTCCAATGCATGAAAGTGAAAAGTGACAGTGAAGTCGCTCAGTCGTGTCCAACTCTTCCCGACCCCATGGACTGCAGCCTACCAGGCTGCTCCATCCATGGGATTTTCCAGGCAAGAATACTGGAGTGGGTTGCCATTGCTTTACCAAACTATAATAGCCCACAGGCCAGTTCTGGCCCACTGTTGACTTTGTCAATAAAGTCTTATTGGAACACATACACATTCATTCATTTATGTATTATCTGTGAGTGCTTTCAAGCCATAACAGCAGCACTGAGTAGTTGCAACAGGGGCCTGCTAGCCTAAAATATTTATCATCTGATTCTTTGTAGACAGTTTTGCCAATCCCTCATTCTGTATGAATAAAGTTTTCTGAAGAATTTGCACCCAGAGAAGCTTGTGAGAGAATTAAATCATCACCACGTATGGCAGTAGATACCTGCAGTCACACTCAGGCGAATCTGGGGACTGGCCCTGGGCCTCAAAGCAGCAAGCTTGTTGCAGCAGAAAGCTATCATCTCTCATATCAAATTAAATCTGTGCTTGTGAAATGCATGGTTCTTACAGTTTTGTTTACTTTTTTCAAGTTTTTTTTCTTTGTTTTATAACACCGTAAGAACAAAAAGAGTAAAGACTTTTTACCAAAATGCCTGTTTGTAAATATTTAATTTACATTTGAATAAAAATAATTTAAGTGACATTAGAACTCCCGGAGAAGTTTTGTAAGGGAAGCTGTACATTCTTCAGGTTTGAGAAGCAGAGGGGAAGAAACTTCTCCCTCACACCTTTGCACTGAGTTCCCTGGGCTCTGTTTTTATTTGTTTCGTTTAGGCTGCACTGGTCTTCATCGCAGTGCATGGGCAACTCATTACAGTGGCTCCCCTTGTTGTGGAGCACAGGGTCTAGGTGCAGCAGCTTAGTACAAGGGCTTAGCTGCTCCATGGCACGTAGGATCTTCCCAGGCCAGGGATCAAACTTGTTTCCCCTGCATTGGCAGGTGGATTCTTAACCACTGTACCACCAGGGAAGCCGTCCCTTCTGTTTTATCTCTGCTCTAATCTACATCCTTTAACCAGCAGCCATCAGACTTTTTTTATAAAGTATAGAGAGCAAATATCATAAATGATCTCTATTATTAATATTTAGCACAAGGCATGAACAAGTGGGCGTGGCTGTATTCCACTAAAACTTTATTTATGGACACTGAAATTTGAATTTCATAGAATTTTCATATGGCATGAAATCTTCTTTTGATTGATTTCCAATCATCTAAACATGCAAAGAAACCCACTCTTAGCTGAGACATAAAATAAAAAGATGAGGGACTGGATTCAGTCCACAGGCCATGGTTTCCAGAATCCTGTTCTTCATTTTTAATCAAGTATCTTTTTAACAGTACATTTTATTGTATTCCTGCTTAAAATCAACACTTGATCCTGTGTTTCTTATAGGACTAAGTCCATTCACCTAAGCATAGCATTTCTTTTTTTTTTTTTTTAATTTTATTTTATTTTTAAACTTTACATAACTGTATTAGTTTTGCCAAATATCAAAATGAATCCGCCACAGGTATGCATGTGTTCCCCATCCTGAACCCTCCAATGGCACCCCACTCCAGTACTCTTGCCTGGAAAATCCCATGGACGGAGAAGCCTGGTAGGCTGCAGTCCATGGGGTCGCTAAGAGTTGGCCACAACTGAGCGATTTCACTTTCACTTTTCCCTTTCATGCATTGGAGAAGGAAACGGCAACCCACTCCAGTGTTCTTGCCTGGAGAATCCCAGGGATGGGGGAGCCTGGTGGGCTGCCGTCTACGGGGTCGCACAGAGCCGAACACAACTGAGGTGACTTACCAGCAGCATTTCTTTAGGATTTTTTTTCTAGTTCCACGTTTTTCATACTCCTCCATGAAACCTATGCTCTGAACACACTGACCAAAGTCCCACATTATTCTGTTGTTGTTTTAATGTCACCTTACCTTTCTAAATGGTCTCATTAGTTCAGAATACCTTTCCCTCATTCTTCATCTGGCATGGCACCTAAATGTTCTTCCTGACTCATCTCTTCTAAATAGCATCTAACCATACGCATAGCTAGCTGCTCTCTATGCAGTACCCAGTACCCCTAATATAGAAAACATTTACAATATTGAATTCTTTTTTTTTAAACTTTACAAAATTGTATTAGTTTTGCCAAATATCAAAATGATATTGAATTCTAATGGTTTATCTAAGGGTTTAATTACCTGGATCACAGAGCCTTTGACAGCAGGGATTATGGCAATCCCTATAACCCTAACATCTAGCATAGTATTCTAACACCAAGTAGATGTACTACCAAAATTCTACTTAATGAATGCTCCAGCAATTATGAGTAATAGAAAAAATAAAAGCTACTATTTATTAAGTACTTGTTATGCTTCTGTTATGACACTGTACTGAGTATTTTGCATATATGATCTGATATAAGCTTAATGTGCTTTTTTCCCTCCTTCTTTATTTGTTTTTACTGGGTCACACTTTCATAATTTCGTAATATACTTACTATACACTCAACAGCAGAATTTTAGGCATCAGAGACAGACTGATGGGGGAAATACATGGGCCCCTCAGATACCATTGGCTCTGCTTCATGATTAAGCTAATTCTATCTACTTGCCCTATAGCAGCCCCATGCCCTCCAAGGAGGAAAAGTCTACCCTAAAGAAAAAATAAAAATAAACTGTTGGCATTTCAGCAGAATGCTGCTTCGTTTTTGTGACTGGGCAAAATTAGGGGTATGTCCTGCTTTAGTGGAGTTGCTGGAACATAAATGAAGCCCAAGTTGAGTTAAAGAGGGCCCCAGGGACCTGACTGTGCATCCTCCCCCTGGCTGAGGCGAGAAAAGAGTCCCTTTGTTTGGCAGTGGATGCTTTCCAAATTTAGAGAGTCCTTAATGACTCTTCAACTGCATTACATCCTAAGGATAATTAGTAATGTTGCTGCTCGGCAGTTCAGCACCAATCAATCAACGAAGATACACAGAACATGCAATAAATCCAGAATCTGAACCTGCTCCAGGGAGGAAAAGACATCGCCTTCAAGGTTCAATAAAAGAAGTCCATCCTTCTGGGAAATGGATGGAGAGGGGCAAAAATTAAATAAATAGAAGGCCCTTGTTAATTTTTGTGCGGTCACAGTTTGTCTTGTTCTCCAGTTGTATAGGATAAATGACAGGAAGGTATGTATGGGGAAACATTATCAAGTGCAAAGCAGGTGAGATACAGAATTTTTCTGAAAACCTGATATAGCACCGGTAGCATTTTTTCTAGCTACCTGTCCCAAAGCTACTTTTCAGAAACATTCTCTGTGTCCTTCCTAGTCCCTAGCATGAGCTATGCTAGATACTGGGCAAGTGTACACTGACTCAGTATAATGTCTGCCTTGGCACTGTCTAGGCCAGAAGAGTCTTCCAAAAGGTAAACGGAGAGGGGAGTTTCAACTCTTCAGGGGATGTTGCTGAGCAAGGTTGAGAAAGATGATTGTAAAGAAATGCTCAATGGATTTAACAACATGAAAGCAAAGGTGAAGTTGGTTGAGGAGCCTGTGGAAAGAAAAGTAATGGGGGAAAAATGGTTTTTGATAAAATTTATTGTGAAAGTGGCGTTGGAGAAGACTCTTGAGAGTCCCTGGACTGCAAGGAGATCCAACAAGTCCATTCTGAAGGAGATCAGCCCTAGGTGTTCTTTGGAAGGAATGATGCTAAAGTTGAAACTCCAGTACTTTGGCCACCTCATGCGAAGAGTTGACTCATTGGAAAAGACTCTGATGCTGGGAGGGATTGGGGGCAGGAGGAGAAGGGAACAACAGAGGATGAGATGGCTGGATGGCATCACCGACTCGATGGATGTGAGTCTGAGTGAACTCCGGGAGTTGGTGATAGACAGGGAGGCCTGGCGTGCTGCGATTCATGGAGTCGCAAAGAGTCGGACACAACTGAGCAACTGAACTGAACTGAACTGATTGTGAAAGTCAAAACAATATTAGCTATAATGTGCAAGAGAGGCTGAGATTCACAAGAGTCTTTTGTGAGTTTTTTTTTTTTAATAAAGAGTCTTCTCTATTTAAATTTCAAAGTAATTCCTGTTGATAATTATTGATCTGTTTACTGTCCTTATGATTTTCTAAAATGTCATACAAATGGAATCAAATAGTGTGTCCCTTTCTGAGTCTGTCTTCTTTCACTTAGCAAAACACTTCAGATTCATCATTGTTGTGGATACCAATAGTTCATTCCTTTTTATTACTGAGAATCCCAGGGACCGGGGAGCCTGGTGGGCTGCCGTCTATGAGGTCGCATACAGTCGGACACGACTGAAGTGACTTAGCAGCAGCAGCAGCAGAAGTGAGCGACTTCACGTTCCCTTTTCCCTTTCATGCATTGGAGAAGGAAATGGCAACCCACTCCAGTATTCTTGCCTGGAGAATCCCAGGGATGGGGGAGCCTGGTGGGCTGCTGTCTCTGGGGTCGCACAGAGTTGGACACGACTGAAGTTACTTAGCAGCAGCAACAGTAACGCATTACATGGATGTACCACTGTTTCTTTATCCATTCACTACTTAGAGGGCATCTGCATAATTTCCAGGTTTTGACAATTATGAAGAAAGCCGCAATAAGCATTCACAGGCAGGTTTTGGTGTGATCATAAGTTTTCCTTTGTCTTGGGTAAATCCCCAGACATGGTATTGCTGATCACTGTATGTTCAATTTTATCATAAACTGCCAAGCTGTTTCTAAAGTGGCTATACCATTCTGCTGGATGTAATTTTTTCAAAAAATAGTGACTGAAATTAAAATGCATAAAGAGCCAAAGACAAGAACCTGGTACAGAGGAACAGAATGAAGATACAGAATGGAGTAGGGATAGGTGAATCTTAAAGATTCCAAAAAAAAGAAAGGGATGGGATCCAGAGAACAGAAGCGGAGGCTGGCCTTTCTCAGGGAAACATAACCTTTCTCACTGTGAGAGAAGAGAGGGAGAGAAGGTTGATGCAGATATTGACTTGTTCTCAGAGTTGAGAGGCAGTTTCCATCACTGAAGCAGAAACTAGCAAAAGAGGAAAGGAGGTTGAAGTTCAAGAAGACTGGAGAAAGATTTAAAGCAATCTTTGCAGAGTGTAGACAAACAAGTTGCCTAGAGAAATGTAGTGAGATGTATGAGTGGGGTTGGGTGGGTAATCAGTGCTACCAATCTGCTTGTTTGGAACAAATGAGTTTATGATATCAGCCAGAGAGTAACTGAAAGGCTTATAATTAATCTGAAGCTGGACAGACAAGGAAGTGAAGACAGGTGGGAATGATGGATAGGAAGAAAGTAAAAGAGTTGTTTCAATTATTAAGCTATTGTTTCAGCTTCTAGCTCACCTCGAGCTGGCTTTGGTACTCTGCAAGTGACATTTCAGCATGGCCAACTGGCTTCCTATTAGCCAGTACCAACAGATAGAGAGACAGAGAGAGAGAGAGAGAGGACAGAGAGAGAGAAAGGGAGATCTAGAGGGTGATTGCGAGGCTGGAGGTGGAAGAAGGGATTTGCTCATACCTGTATGCCTATTGTTCCTCTGACCATCACCCCAGCAATGCTTCTTCATATTGGCAGTGACACTTCCTTCCTGAAGCAGCAGCTGAAGCCAGTTTGTAGCTTTTCCAACACTCTCAGACCTGGCTTCAGGGCACCCTCTCAAAGACAGCAGTCTCTGCCAACCAGTTCCCCCTCCTCAGAGATCTGGGACCTAGCACCAGGGGACCCCTCTTCCAAGCTTCTGTGTTTTAGCAATTCCAGCATCTTCTCTTTGTTTTCTCTTTTAGTGATATTAGCTGCTTCCTGCAGATATTCCTGAAAATGAGAGAGGTTAGCCTTTTCAGTTCTTTGATACTCATTAATACTTTTTCATATTAAATTCTTTACACTCAACTAAGTCACATGGCGCTTTTCTTGAATGCGCTCTGAGAGATATAGGAAACATTGAACTAGAGGCACCTAAGAAGTGCAGGAAGAGTAGTAATAAAAATATGTGAGGAAGTAAATTGGAAGGATAGGAGGTGCGCATGCTCAAATTAGGAATTTTTAGAGTGGAAGACTTGGAAGTGATGACAAGGTGGAGGGTGCTTTGGTCAGAATAGATGGCTGAGATGGAGAGGAGGGGAAGGGTATTAGAGATGAAGAAATCATAGACCTGACATGTATGGCAAAACCACTGAAACCAGCTCAGAAATGCTGGCTAGGGCTGGGATGGAAAGGAAGAATGTGTGCCAAGAATTAAATGAGTAGAAGGCGGTCAAAAGGTACAAACTTCCAGTTATAAGAAAAATAAGTACTTGGGATATAACCTGCAACATGAAGACTATAGCGAAGACTGTCGTGTGGTATATCTGAACGTTGTTAAGAGAGTAGATCCTAAGAGTTCTCATCACAAGGGGAAAAATGCATTTTCTTTCTTTCTGTATCTGTAAGAGATGATGGGTGTTAACTTACTATGGTAATTATTTCACAATATATGTAAGTCAAGTGATTATGCTGTATATCTTAAACTTATGCAGAACTGTATGTCAGCTGTATCTCAGTAAAACTACAGAAAAAGTGAAATAAATAACAAAGTCCAGAATGACATTAGATGAATAGGATGTGGAGGGGATAGGAGATCAGAGTTGAGTGACTTGAACTTTAGAAGAATAGTCTGTTTTTTAATGAGACGAAGTTATAAAATTTTACTTAGAGGTCTGGGAGATGGTAAGAGACAGAGGAAGCTGGTGTACTGCAGTCCATGGGGTCACAAAGAGTTGGACACGACTTAGCAACTGAACAACAATGAATGCAAAGACTTGAATAAATGAAAACGAAAACATACTCCCAGAAACCTGAAGGGAAAGACTCAGTTATCTCCAATTATTTCTAATCTTAATCCCAATGGAACTTCTTTAGACTTTGATGATAAATTTCTAATCCTCATCTATAACAATATCATGCCAGAAACAAAGAATAAAACTTTTGGGGGGCGGGGGAAGGGTAATGAGATTCAGTAGATTCTAACATGTACTATAAAGCTAAATTATAAAACGGCAAATTGATGACAAAGGAATACACAGATCAATGGAACAAACGAGTCTAGAAATAGATCAAAGAAAATTACATGGAAGTTTAGAGTGTGATAAAGACAGTATTTCATATTTGTGGTGATAATAATTTGAAGACAATTGCTTAACCATTTGTAAAAAATGTTAGACTTACACAGGTGAATACATAAAGAAAAAAAAACAAAAAACCTTTCTCTTTAAGTGACAGAAGTAAGGTTAGCAATAAGTGGAGACTGACTTGATGCCTTGAGCCTGTGTCTGGCATCTAAAAACAGTCCCTTTGGTCAGGAATCTTAATGGGGCAAGTGACAGAAAACTAAACTCGAGGTGTCTTAAGATAAAAAAGGTTCATATATGCAGTTTAAGAGCTTAAAGATGAAACTGGGATATGGCCTCCTCAATAGTTTGAAGTTGTGTCATGTTAATCTGTTTCTTATTATCTCTGACGGCCGCTCCCTTAGCTTCATTCTCCAGTTCTACCACTTGGCGGCAGGCAAGATGGAGACCAGCATTTCTAAAGCCAAAAGCCAATTCCTCTCAGGCTCAAGTATAGCAGAAAAGAGGGCAAATTCTCTTCCAGGAGCAGCTCCCAAAGTCTTATTGATTCTCATTGGCTCCAACTAGGTCACATGCCCATTCATGAACCAATCATTATTACCAAGAAAACACAGAGCTTCTATTGGTCAGATCTGGGCTAGGATTGTGGGGTAGAGACACTTTAACTCCATTCAAGTCTCGTGGACCAAGAGTCAGCAAATGATGATGGAACTCAGGGGTCTATTATTAAAGAAGAAGAAAATAATAGATAGCTTAAAACAAATAAACTAACAACATCAACAACAAAAACAGCAAATGTCTTCTATAAAAACTGATATGGTTGGGTTCTCCTAATCAGTTCAGTTCAGTCGCTCAGTTGTGTCTGACTCTTTGCAACCCCATGGACTGCAACACCCCAGGCCTCCCTATCCATCACCAACTCCTGGAGTTTACTCAAACCCATGTCCATTGAGTCGGTGATGCCATCCAACCATCTCATCCTCTGTCATCCCCTTCTCCTCCTGCCCTCAATCTTTCCCAGCATCAGGGTCTTTTCAAATGAGTCAGTTCTTCTCATCATGTGGCCAAAGTATTGGATTTTCAGCTTCAGCATCAGTCCTTCCAATGACTATTCAGGATCGATTTCCTTTAGGATGGACTGGTTGGATCTCCTTGCTGTCTGAGGAATTCTCAAGAGTCTTCTCCAACACTATAGTTCAAAAACATCAATTCTTCGTGCTCTTATTTTTTGTTTTCCCGAACCCCTCCCTAGTGTCCTGGAGTTCTGACAACACTTGCCTGCCTGCTTATATTAGGTGTGTATCTATGACATGACTTCCCTTAGCCTCAGGTGATTGGATAACGTACTTTATCCTTAAACATCCTCTTAAATGAGACCAAACCCTTTATCTGTAGGAACAACCTAGAGAACTTAGATGTAATGATTCTTACTTATTCTCAACATCAGCATTCTTTCATTCAGCAAATATTTATCAAACATATTCTGTGTGTAGGAACTGAGCACACAGTGGAGAATAAGGCAGAAAAGAGGAATTCATTCAAATGTTACATTAAAAGTTTAATTTATATTGAGATGCATCACCCTTGGTGGCCAGCCTTTCTTGCCTGTAAGAGTACCCTGTGTATCTGACATTTTGAGACCCCATGCACTGTAGCCCACCAGGCTTCTCTCTCCATGGAATTCTTCAGGCAGGAATACTGGAGAGGATAGCCATTCCCTGGAATTCTTCAGGCAAGAATACTGGAGAAGATCCCTGGGGATCTTCTCAACCCAGGGATCAAATCTGGTCTCCTGCATCACAGGCAGATTCTTTACAATCTGAGGCACCAAGGAAGCCCGTATATCCCTGGTTTATTGTCCTGTCTCCACTGGCCCAACTTGAAAGTTTTAGTATAAATTATCCATGGTGTATATAGGTATGAATCATTTCACATCACTACAGTGAAAACGTCCAGAATACTTACCGATACTTTAATTTGTCTTTTCAGTCTCCATGAGTCTATCGCACTCATGGACATTGTACTCCAAGCCAAGACAACAAAGCAGTTTGACTGGTTTTGAATGGAAGTCCATCTGTCAGCCACATGGCTTCAGAATGGGAGCATTCATCCCCGAAACATGTACACGGCAGTGACCAAAGGGTTGTGTGCAAAGAGGATGATGAATAAAATGTGAGTTGAGCATACCAGGAGCTTTCCATCTAGTTGGGAAGAAAGGCATGTCCACAGCTGGTAGCTCAACAAGGAATAGCATAATGAAAGACATATAGTAGCAAGAACAAGGAGTCATGGAAATGGAAGCATTTTCTGGCTGGGTTTCAGAGGGCTCAGGATTGGAGACAGGAAGAGTTGCTTTTGGAAAGTGGACTCTGTGAACTTGAGCTTATGGAATGGCTGTTGGGCTTTATCATTTATCCTAAAAGTTTCACTCCTTCTTGTCAATTCTCTATAAACTCTGAGTTTCAGTTCCAAAATATCAACTGTGCATATACACTGAAGATAGAAAACATTCTCAGGCTAGTAGTGATTATGTGCTGTGTAACAAATTCCCCCAACACTTAGCAGTTTAAAACAGCACACATTTATCTTCTAACAGTATCTATGGGTCAGGAGTTCAGAGCAACTTAGTTGAGTGGTTCTGATTCAGGATCTCTCACCAGGTTACATTTAAGATGTCAGCTGAGGTCATGGTCCCTGAAGGTTTAAGGGATACCAGAGAATCTGTTTTCAAACTCACTCACATCACAGTTGGCAGGTGGCCTCAGGTCCTTTCTGCCTATTGGCCAGATACTTCGTATCCTCACCATATGGATTTCTCCAGAGGGCTTCTTGAGCATCCTTACAACATGTAAGCTGGCTTTCCTCAGAGCCAGTTATCTGAGACAGAGAGAGTGAGGATGTAGTCACTGTGCTTTTAACAACCTAGTCTTCGAAGCCACATGTGATCACTTCTGTTTTCTTGTATTCATTAGAAGCAAGTCACTAAATCCAGCTCAGACTCAAGGAGAGGGGAGTTAGATACCACCACTTGCAGGAAGAAATATCAAAGAGTTGGACATCTTTTTAAACCACCACCATACATCCATGCCTTTGATGGCATTGATGCTATGCTCTTTTGGGTAGTATGGCAAAGAGGCTAAAAACACAGGCTCTAGAGTCAAAATGCCTAGGTTGGAATCTCAGGTATACTGCTTATCATTTCAGTGTGACTTTAGGCAAATAAGGCTTCCCAGGTGGCACTAGGGGTAAAGAACCTGCCTTCCAATGCAGGAGACGTAAGAGATGCTGGTATGAGCCCTGGGTGGGGAGGATCCCCTGGAGGAGGGCATGGCAACCCACTCCAGTATTCTAGCCTGGAGAATCCCATGGATAGAGGAGCCTGGCGGGATACGGCCCATGGGGTCGCAAAGAGTTGGACACCACTGAAGTAACTGAGCTCATTCTTAGGCAAATAACTTCTTGGGCTTCAGTCTCCTTTATCTTAAAAATGGTAATAATATTAACACCTACTTCGTATGGTTGTTATGAGGATTAAATGAGTTAATACATGTAAATAGCATATGCATAATACAGACAAAGCAGTGATTTTTTTAGCACCAGGGACCAATTTCATGAAAGACAATTTTTCCATGGACTGAAGGTAGAGGGGGATGTTTTGGGATGATTCAAGTGCATTACCTTTATCGTGCACTTTATTTCTAATCTAATGCTGCCACCAATCTGATAGCATGTACCAGTCTGCAGCCCAGACACCGGGGACCCCTGATATAATGTACATAGAGGGGCTTCCCTGGTGGCTCAGTTCTGAAGAGTCTGCCTACCAATGCAGGAGACTGTTTGATTCCTGAATGCGAAGGATCCCATACACCTCGGGGCAACTAAGCCCCTGGGCCACAACTATTGAGCCTGTGCTCTAGAGCCCAGGAGCTGCAACTTCTGAAGCCAGTCACCCTAGAGGCCCTGTTCCACTGTCCGCAACAAGAGAAGCCCCCGCAGTGAAAAGCAGCTCGAGAGTAGCCCCTGCTCGCCGCAACTAGAGAAAAGTCTTTGCAGCAACGAAGACCCAGAACAGCCAAAAATAAATAAATAAATACAATTATATAAAAAAAATAAAGCACATAGAACAGTAACTGACACACACTGAGTGCTCAAAAATGTTATATTACTATTCACTCTCATTTCCACTTAACTCCTGTTCTTTCAAGACTAAATTTGAATGCTTCCTCTTCTTCTAAGTTTTCCAGATCTCCTGGGCATATTTTCTTCTTCCTACCTCTAAGGTACTCTAGCATTTTGATTATTCTTAAAATTGGTACTTTTCAAACTGTGTCATCACTGCTCAATTATGCCTCTGTGTCCCCCACCAAATGGTGTGGCCTGTGAGGACAGATTTAGATCTTCTTAGAGGCAGATTCTCTGGGACAGGTAAGAAGGCAAATTATGAGCAGCCTGTGGAAGACTCAATTTTTCACCCCAGAGTTGGGGCCATCAGGAAAGAGAGGACTGAGTTTTTATGGAAAGTGGTTTCCCCACCATAGCAGCCTGAAGTTAACACCAACTGCTCCCCAGGGCGGCCTGGTGGAACATTGGCTCCGGAAGAGAATCCTCTCTATCAGCGATCTGACACCGGGAGCCTGGGCTCTCATTATGTGTTCAAACACTTCCCGGGGGAACTGTTAGCAGGCTTTACATACAAGGAAGTGCATTTTCAGGAGCATGTGATAATCTGGAAATGTCTTTATGCAGGGGAAGAACAAGTAAGGAGGAGGGATGACTTCAAATTTCCTGAGCATCTGGGGACCCTTCTTTTTGCATAGTGAGGTATTAGAAGGAGTCAAATTAAAGCAAAACTGTGCCCCTTCATCCAGTATGCCACAACGAAGGGGTGGGGACTGAAGAGGACTCAGGCTGCTCTCAACAGAAAGTTCCTTGCGTAGAAGGGCTTTTATCAGCCTTTCCATCATCCAAAAATAACAGACTGTTTTGCTATTTAAAATGATGGTTAGTGAATTCCCTGGCAGTGCTGTGGTTAGGACTCCGCGATTTCACTGTCATGGGCCAAGGTTCGATCCCTGGTTGGGGAGCTAAGACCCTGCAAGCTGTGCATGCAGCCAAAAATGAACAAATAAATCAATGGTCCTATGGCTGTTCCAAGTTCAGACTTTCATCTCTGTTGATTCCACATCATAGATGTAACAGGCAAGTACATTCCCTCTTTCCCCAGCCAGTAACACTGTAACATTGAAAAATATAGCCTAGGACTTCCCTGATGGCCCAATGGTTAAGAATCCATCTGCTAATGCAGGGGACACGGGTTCAGTATATGGTCCAGGAAGATTCCACATGCTTCGGGGCAACTGGGCCAGTACAGGCGCAGCTACTGAAGCCCACAAGCCCTAGAACCCATGCTCCGCAACAAGAGAAGGCACTGCTATGGAAAGCCTATACACCACAACGAGAGCAGCCCCACTCTCTGCAACTAGAGAAACTCCATGTGCAGCAATGAAGACCCAGTATAGCCAAAAAATCAATAATTACAAAAATAAATGACTATAATCAACATAATCAAAGTTTGCTTAAAAAAATTAAAACCTAGATTCTAGAAGATGTATAAAGTGGAAATAACTGATGTTATTTCAGTTATTTCAATGGAAATAATTCATGTTATTATGCCCAGATCATTCTGAACATTTTCAAAAGCAGCTTTTATCTAGTTGAAGGGTGTCCTGAAGGCTCCATGTCCATATTATGGGCCTTGTTGACATCTGTTTTGACTTGCCTACACCATCTCCATGAACTCTCCTAGGTCATAAATTGGAGTAGAGGGACATCAGTTGATAACTCCCACAACATCTGCCTCCAAGAACGGGCATGTAACATGGACCTGACCTGGCTAATCAGAGCTTTCAACCACCAGAGCTGAGGTGAAGGACGAAGCGTAGACATGTTTGTCCTGATTCACATCAAACTCCTGGATCAGGTCATACCCGAAATCCACCATGCTACATTGCAAACTCCCAAGTTATCTGCCCTTTTTAATTATTTTATTGATTCAAGCCGTTTTTACTTGATGGGATTCTTTCCCTTGAGACTCCAAACAGTACTGACTTATATGGTAGAGAAAAACAGAATAAAAAGTATCAATCACTGTTGCCCTCTTGCTCTATACATCAAACATCTATCTGAAATTCTTGTACTGGAAATTCTTCCTGACAGATAGCAACACTAATAGTTTTTAGTATCCCTTAAAACTCTGAGGAGACACTTTTATAAGTACTTTAATTAGAAGATTTTTGAAAAGTAGGTTAGCAATATATATCAAGAACCCTAAAAAAGCAACCTTGTCTACTGTATCTCAAGAATTCCACATTTTAGACATTGAACCTAAAAAGATTATTTACAGTGTGGGTTTATGATAAGAATACCTGGGAAATTAGGATAGACAAGAATCTCATTTGCTACACTCCCAGTTCTCACAGAGACTAGAATGTCGTTCAGGATTAGATCATTCAGGATTTTAATACTCTTGTAAACCCTACGTTATCTTGACACATGCTCAGAAACATGTTGCTTCCTACCCTCTATGATGGTGAATTACTTATACTCTGTACTTAATCTATACTATTACTGCTAAGTACTCTCTACTCATGGGCTTCCCTGGTGCTCAGTGGTAAAGAATCTGCCTGCAATGAAAGGAGCCACAGGAGATGTGTGTTTGATCCCTGGTTTGGGAAGATTCCCTAGAGGAGGGCATAGCAACCCACTCCACTATTCTTGCCTGGAGAATCCCATAGACAGAGAAGCCAGGTGGGCATAGTCCACAGGGTCATAAAGAGTCTTATGACCTTTATGTAAAGGACATGACTGAAGCGACTTAACACATATGCACTCTCTCCTCAACTTCTTGTTACTCTGTAGCCTTTGCTTAATCACGGCTTTCCACCATCTATGGCATCAGCAGCAGCTTCCAAGTCTGGTGCTGGTCTTTTTCTGTGTGTCTTTTAGCCTCTGCTCCCACTACCTACTGCTGACTCTCTCTGGCTGATGTATGCTTCCTACTGACAATAGGTCCTACTGACCCATGGTCCTGATGGATAAAAGCTCCTATTGAACCCTATCTCCTGTTGACCTATGGCCTCTGCTGACTCATGACTCTTGCCAACTCTCGGTTTCTATAGATCCACAGTTCTTCCTGACCCATGGCTGCTGTTGACCCTTTGCTTCTATTGTTCCATGGATCCTGCAGAACTATGACTTCTGATGACCCTGACTCTTGGCCCCTATTCACTTAGGTCCTTTGCTGACCTATGCCCTTTGCTGAAACATAGGTCCTGCTGACCAGTGCCTTCTGTTAACCCATGACTTGTAGTGGGAAGATCCAACCCTTCAGAAGATTCAAGGTTTCAGAAACTAGATCTCAGTTCAGGGTAGGCCTGGAATTTCAACAAAGATCTGTAGCCCTGATTATGGAAACTTCCCAGTGGTGCATGACCCCTGTACATGCATTTTGTGCCCTTCCCAACCCTCCTCAATTGACTCCACTGCCCATTTTCAATCATAAGCTATCTGAAAGAGACCATGAAAAATCTTCCAGCTCTAGGCTAGTGAAACTGGGCTAATTTTTGCAGACAATCTCTAATTCAACTTTTTTAAAGCCTTCTTTCTCTGTGAAGCCCCAGAGAACCAGCTTATGCAGTGTGTGAGCACTCGAGAAAAGTTTATCTTCTGTTTTAAAAAAATAAGTTCCTTAAGTGGAAATACTACCTGAATAGGAAACATTAAAAAAGAAAAACAGAAAGAAACACAGATTTATAGGATTTCAGGGATGAGAGAACGCTTAAACTTTGAATCCTTCCTCTTTTGTATGAATGTCTTTACAAGATCCTGTCTAAGAACAACCCAGTCTCTCCTTGAATGCCTCCAGTGAACACGAGCTCATTAATTCTGGAACTAGACCATTCCATTTATGCACAGTTTTATTATGACAAAAATTTCTTACCCTGATTCCAATATCTTTCTCCCTGTAGTTAATTCAGCCCTATGGGCCAGTGGGTTTTGGGAGGGAGGGGGGGGGTAGTTGAATTTCTCATATCGTAATTCTCCAAATATTTAAATGGAGACTGTTGAATCATTCACTCATTTATTCACTCACTAATTTATTCTTTAGTCCCCAACAATAAATAATTATTTGGCCCCAGATGTCAGTAGCACCCAGTTTGAGAAACATTCCATAGCCCATTCTAATACATAGAAATGTTACTGTTTCCAAAGAAAGGATTTACCTGACATGAAGGATTATCTTTTCTCAAAATGAAATATGCTTTAGGATTGAAGAGAGAGAATGTCAGCCCTCAAATCATTTCTCTTTTCTCTAAATTTACCAAAGAGCATGAAAATGAAGCTCTTATCTGTCTTTGACTTCATAGTCTTCTAAATAAAATCTTCGTTACATTGTTTTCTACCCCCTTGTACTTATTTGGATAAGGATGGTGAGGAACTCAGTGCCTGGTGCTGCACAGAAACCAAAGACAGCCCTTTGCTCAAGTCTTACAGTCAACCTCAAAAGATCCTCTATGTATTTCCTGGCTGCCTCCTGTTTGGGCTGATTTCTACCCTGAAGGTGCGAAAGCACAGCCCAGCATGCTTGCAATCCATAGCAGAGTCTGTACTAGAAGTCATGACTAAGACTCTGCTTGGGATTTCTAGCAACCTGGCAAATCCGACTCAGAGAGGAAGCATTTGCTTTTGTTACTACTCTTGCTGTTAGATGGGTTAAATGCTAATGATCAGAATATCCTTTTCTATGCATAAGATGACAAGTAAATGGCGATGAGTTTATTTTCCTTTTAAAGGTAAATGAAAATCTAGGAATAATATTTGCCAGAAAAAGAACTAGTAATGTCTTTAATAGATAAAGGACTCTGACAAATCCAAAAGAAAAATATCAAAGTCCTCAGTCAGTCAGTTCAGTTCAATCACTCATTTGTGTCCGACTCTTTGCGACCCCATGAATCGCAGCACGCCAGGCCTCCCTGTCCATCACCAACTCCCGGAGTTCACTCAGACTCACATCCATCGAGTCAGTGATGCCATCCAGCCATCTCATCCTCTGTCGTCCCCTTCTCCTTCTGTCCCCAATCCATCCCAGCATCAGAGTCTTTTCCAATGAGTCAACTCTTCACATGAGGTGGCCAAAGTACTGGAGTTTCAGCTTTAGCATCATTCCTTCCAAAGAAATCCCAGGGCTGATCTTTAGAATGGACTGGTTGGATCTCCTTGCAGTCCAAGGGACTCTCAAGAGTCTTCTCCAACACCACAGTTCAAAAGCATCAATTCTTCGGTGCTCAGCTTTCTTCACAGTCCAACTCTCACATCCATACTCAAAGTCCTGCTGCTGCTGCTGCTGCTGCTGCTGCTAAGTCACTTCAGTCGTGTCTGACTCTGTGTAACCTCATAGACGGCAGCCCACCAGGCTCCGCTGTCCCTGGGATTCTCCAGGCAAGAACACTGGAGTGGGTTGCCATTTCCTTCTCCAATGCATGCAAGTGAAAAGTGAAAGTGAAGTTGCTCAGTCATGTCCGACTCTGTGCGACCCCATGGACTGCAGCCTACCAGGCTCTTCCACCCATGGGATTTTCCAGGCGAGAGTACTGGAGTGGGGTGCCATTGCCTTCTCCACTCAAAGTCCTACTATGTAATAAAAATTAAAGTAAAACTTTTAACATTTTAATTCACAAAATAATCAAATTTTTTAAAATCAGTTGTTTATTTGGGATTCAGTATAAGTGACCTACTGAGGGGAATGAAAATTAGCACAAATTTTTTACAAATCCAATCTGGAATTATGTATAAAGAATTTTTAAAATAATTGATACCCTTTGGAGCAATCATTCTTCTTCTAGGAATTTATCCTGGGGAAATAACTGGAGATTCAGAGAGAGATTTATATACAGAATTTAATCAAATCATTTATGATAGAAAAAAATAGGAAATATCTAAATTGTTGAAACTGCTACATTCTATAATGAAAAAATATTCAATTATTAAAATTATAATTTTGTTAATATAATAATTCAAGAAATCACTGTCAATCTTATGTGATTAGTAAAAATACACAAAATATTTTATTTAATATGAAATTTATGTAGAAGGAGCTTGGATCAAGATGGGGAAAGAAGCATCAGATTGATAACAGAGATTATTTGGGGTTGAGGAATAATGAGTGTTTCTTTGTCACTATCTTTATCTTTATAATTGTTCTAGTTCTTGAACAATAGACACGTGCCACTTTGATAAATCAAAATTTGTGAAAGATTTTTAAAATCTAGAAGCAGCAGGTCTGGAGGGAAGATCACTGAACTTAGAGAGACTGAGAATCAGAATCTAACTTCAACTTCTCATGAAGAATGGACCTTGAGTATTTTACTTTATCCTCTGGGAACTCAGGTACTAAGTGGGGAAAACAGTGCTACTTTACAGAGTTGTCCTGATAGTTAAGTAAATAGATGCACCATGATAGATATGTTGAGGCTGCCAAAAATTGTTACATAATTAAAAAACTGAATCTGGGGTGTGGGAAGCCTGCTGATGAAACTTCCCTGGGAAGGAAAAAGCTTACCTGGATACTATCTTCTGCCTTTTCTAAAACCAGATCAAATTGCCAACATCCGCTGGATCATCAAAAAAGCAAGAGAGTTCCAGAAAAACATCTATTTCTGCTTTATTGACTATGCCAAAGCCTTTGACTGTGTGGATCACAATAAACTGAGGAAAATTCCAAAAGAGATGGGAATACCAGACCACCTGACCTGCCTCTTGAGAAATCTGTATGCAGGTCAGGAAGCAACAGTTAGAACTGGACATGGAACAATAGACTGTTTCCAAATAGGAAAAGGAGTATGTCAAGGCTGTATATTGTCACCCTGCTTATTTAACTTATATGCAGAGGACATCATGAGAAACGCTGGGCTGGAGGAAGCACAAGCTGGAATCAAGATTGCTGGGAGAAATATCAATAACCTCAGATATGCAGATGACACCACCCTTATGGCAGAAAGTGAAGAGGAACTCAAAAGCCTCTTGATGAAAGTGAAAGAGGAGAGTGAAAAAGTTGGCTTAAAGTTCAACATTCAGAAAACTAAGATCATGGCATGTGGTCTCATCACTTCATGGGAAATAGATGGGGAAACAGTGGAAACAGTGTCAGACTTTATTTTGGGGGGCTCCAAAATCGCTGCAGATGCTAATTGCAGCCATGAAATTAAAAGACTCTTACTTCTTGGAAGGAAAGCTATGACCAACCTAGATAGCATATTCAAAAGCAGAGACATTACTTTGCGAACAAAGGTCTGTCTAGTCAGGGCTATGGTTTTTCCAGTGGTCATGTATGGATGTGAGAAGCTTTCTGTGAAGAAAGCTGAGTGCCGAAGAATTGATGCTTTTGAACTGTGGTGTTGGAGAAGACTCTTGAGAGTCCCTTGGACTGCAAGGAGATCCAACCCATCCATCCTAAAGGAGATCAGTCCTGGGCGTTCTTTGGAAGGACTGATGCTAAAGCTGAAACTCCAGTACTTTGGCCACCTCATGCTAAGAGCTGACTCATTGGAAAAGACCCTGATGCTGGGAGGGATTAGGGGCAGGAGGAGAAGGCGACGACAGAGGATGAGATGGCTGGATGGCATCACCAACTTGATGGACATGAGTTTGAGTAAACTCCAGGAGTTGGTGATGGACAGGGAGACCTGGCATGCTGCAATTCATGGGGTCACAAAGAGTTGGACACGAATGAGCGACTGAACTGAGACACTATCTTGTATAAAGTCCTTAGTTGTGTGGATGAAAATGTTGCCTGCCATATCAGCAAACAGAAGATGCTGCAGCCATCAAGCCAACAGGCACTCCAGCTACCCTCAACAGTGCGCCGGGAGGGGACTCAGGATGGAAAAGAACAGGATACTGGCCCTAGATACCTAAGGTGCATATCAAAGGAATGGTTTCAATGAGCCCAGACTCCTGTGTCTTCCCATACAAAGAAAAAACAGAGAATTCATTAGCAAGAAATATCTTGTTTTCTTTAATTAACGGTAATCTATTGAAGTTCCAACTAGTACCTGGTCTCTGTTACAAAACCCCCTATGTATCCTGGCTCCTTCCTTACCTCTTTGGAGCAGTTCCTCAGAGAAGTCCTCAGAAAGTTCACCAAATAAAATATAATTCTCAACTTTTAGGTTGTGCATTTTTTTTTCAGTAGACATTTCAGTCCTAAGTTTACCACTTACTGCTCTGGGATCTCATGCAAGTTACTTCATCTCTCTTGGATTCTGTTTCTTTATCTGTAAAATGGGGAAGAGTAATAGTACCTGCTTCCCAGTATCATTTGGGTCAATGAGATAATGCATAAGGAGTTAGCATCCTACAGCTTGTGCTGCAAATTGGCCCACCATATGTTTTTTTTTTTTAAATAAAGTTTTATTAGAACACAGCACACCCATTTGTTTACTTATTACCTAGGGCTGCTTTTGTGCTCCAAGGCAGACTTGAGTTGTGACAGAGAGCACATAGCCCACAAAACCTAAAATAATTACTGTCTAGCCCTTTATAGCAGAATTTTGCTGACTTCTGAGATAATGTATTTAAACTACCTAGAATGATGTCTGTCACTCAAAAAATGCTGCTGCTATTATTATCAATGTTACTACTATCATTATTGATTGATTCCTCTGCTTAGAAATAATTCTGAAAAATTATATCATCCAATTTGGTTTCCATCAATATTAGACCAAATGAATCCCAGATGGCCGAGTCATTCTTGCTGCCTCACTCTTTAAAAATGATTGGATCAAGAGTTTCCAAGGAATTCTTCTGCAATACATCCCAATACATATCTATCATCACCTTTAGGAAAATATCTTGTCTCCTAGCTTTCCCTTTCACTGATTTTCCAATGCACGTTGTGTTTCCAATCAAGACAAAGAAGTTTTATGATTCTAAGTCTCTGCTGTTTACTCAGGCTGGATCCTGGGACTCCAGGAGCTCAGCCTGTGTTGACAGGGAGAGAAGGGGGCATCAAAGAAACTGACCTCACCATAGAGCTGGTCCAAATGCACTGGCAGCAATTCCAGGTTAGGCTGAGAATGATCTGAGGAGCCCAATTCAGTGAATATGGTGAAATCATGGGAGCCCAGCCAGCAGGCAGGACCGAAAGTCAGGACAGAGAGGTGGCAATGGCACTGGCTGGAGAGCTGTCCAGTCAGCTCTCAAGTGTCTCCTGGGGAAACCAAGGCAAGAGATGCTTTATCTGGATTTGCCAATGTGGTGAGAGTAGGAGCCACCTGTTCCATGAGCCTGTGAATGCCCCGGTTCACTGTAGACTATCCAGATACCAGGTCTCAGCCTAGCTCATTGGCTTAGGATGAGATCATAGGTGAGCCGCCAGGTGAGACATGCCAGAATTCCAGAGGAAGAGATGTGCAAGCTCCATCCTACACATCCTGACCTTTCCCCTTGGTCTCTCTCAGTTGCAGAACTTCATCCAGCCACAATTCTTTTTTTTTTTAATTAATTAATTTATTTTAAAATTTGGAATATAATTGCTTTACGTTGTGTTAGTTTCTGCTGTATGGCAACGTGAATCAGCTCTATGTATACATGTATCCCCTCCCTCTTACTCCTGCCTCCCACTCCTCCATCCCAGCATCACAGAGCACCGAGCGGAGCTCCCTGTGCTATACAGCAACTTCTCGCTAGCTGTCTATTTCACACGTGATAGTGTGTATGTCAGTGCTTCTCTCTCAATGTGTGTCACCCTCCCCTTCAGTTGCTGTGCCCGCAAGCCCTGCAAATAGGTTCATCAGTACTGTTTTTCTAGATTCCATATATAAGTGTTAATATACAATAACTGTTTTTCTCTTTCTGACTTCCACCCACAAGTCTTGATTGAAACTTCACAAAAATTATGGAGATCATAATGAACTTTTGATCCTGGTGAAATTCACACAGAGTTCCACCATGCCTCGGAAACACCTATTAAGCAATTTAGGTAATTCACTAAGCATTTAGGTCGCAGGTTAAGCCTGAAAAATTATATTTTTAGCAAGCTCCCAAGTGGTATTGGGGCTTCCCTGGTGACTCAGATGGTAAAGAATCTGCCTGCAATGCAGGAGACTTAGGTTCAATTCCTGGGTTGGGAAGATTCCCTGGAGGAGGAAATGGCAAGCCACTCTAGTTTTCTTGACTGAAGAATTCCATGGACAGGCTACAGTCCATGGGGTTGCAAAGAGTTGGACACGACTTTGAGTGACAAACACTTTCAGGTGGTGATGATGTAGGAGATAGGTTACATGCTAAGTCATTTCAGTTGTGTCCGACTCTTTGCAATCCTATGGACTATAGGCCACCAGGCTCCTCTGTCCATGGAATTCTCATGCCCTCCTCCAAGGGTTCTTCCCAAGTCAGAGATCAAACCCGCATCTCTTATTTCTCCTGCATTGGCAGGCAGCCCTACCACTAGCATTTACCACTAGTACCACCTAGGAAGCCGAAATGGCCTCCTGTTTCCATTTCATGGGTATGAAGAAGTGGGCTTCACCTTGGATACTCACAACTGTTGCATTTTCTGAGACAAGAGATAGGGAGGCTCCAGTTAGGGCATTTACAATCAGCCTCCTGTTTGCCTCCTGAAATGGAAGTGACAACAGCAACAGGATAAACAGCCAGTGTTTGTCTCTTGTAAACACCTCAAGGTGATAGCCATGGCAATAGTCAAGGTAATAGTCATGGCAAAGACAAAGAGGGCAAGACCCTATTTGAGTAAAGGATTGAAGGATCTCTATCCTCCCCCTGTTTTGGGACAAGGGAAACACTACACATGTGCAGAAAGGCTCCTTGTGGGTCAGAATTCAGGGGAGAATGCCAAACCATAATGACTCTTGCTCCTCCCAGAAGCCTTCACTTTGACATCCATCTTGGCTGAGAGGTACGTGTGCACCCTGGGGGAGGGTCCCAGGGTAAGTCAGGTGTGGAAAAAGAAACCAGATAATTGGCCTGCAGGAAGACAAAGACCTGGAAGAACCAACCTACATGAATGACTTAACCACCTCTTTACTGCACTCCTCCTCACTAGCAGGGACACCCACACCCTTTCCCTCTAGGTGAGCATCTCTGCCTTGCTTCTATCTTTTACTAAACAAACCATTTCTCTGAGTGCTCTCCCACTATGTCTCTAATAATAAGCTTTGTACCTGCATTTACAGTTTCTGCCTCTGTGATAAATGCTCTTTTCACTGGGGGCAAAGATCCAGGGATAATAGCTTATAGCCTCTAGCTCTTACTGGTCTGGTGGCTAGGATTCCTGGCTCTCATCCAGGCTACCCAAGTTCAATTCCTGGGCAGAGAATTAAGATCTCACTTCACACCACCACTGACTGCTGCCTCCCAGAGACCAGTGTGAGTGCTTCTGATCAAAGGACCATACTTGGAGAACAGAACTCTGGGAAACAACTTGTGTGCAAAACAGACATCCAGAGCTCAAACCACCATCTCCAGTTCCACTGAATATCAGAATCCTGAGTAGGTGCTACTTAGCCATTTTACAGATAATCAAGGGAGGTGCAAAGAGATAAAATGGGCTTGCTCAAGATGAAATGCTTAGGAGCAGTAATTCTCAACTAGAGAAGAAGTGGAGACTTGAGGGCATGAACCAAGAGCTGCAAACAGAAACGCCTGCAGAGACCAGGCAGACAGCCTTAGTGAAAGTGGTTTCCTGGGAGCTGGGAGCACGTGTAGTTTGTTTCCAGTTGTCATCATGTGAGAATGGAGCCCCAGTGGTGCTCATCTTCCAATTTTTCAAGAGAAATAAAAACATCCCAACTTTTAAGTTTGTCAATCAATTCTAAATTCCAAAAAATACCATGCAATCCAGGAAATATCCACCTGCGAGCAAAATTTGGCCAGAATGCTGCATGATTGCACTCTCTACATAGTGATGGTTTCCAATCCTATGTACGTACATATTCCCTAGAGCCCTTTTAAAAGTATAGGCTCTGATAACAGGTCTGGGATGGACTTCAGATTTTTAATTTCTAACAAGCTCCTGTATGATGCTAAGGCTGCTGCTCCATGGAGTACAGGCAGAATAGCAAAGAACAGAGCTACTCAGTGTATGGTTTGTGGAAAGACAGCAACAGCATTACTGGGGAGCTTGTTTGAAATGCATATTCTCAGCCCAACCCTAGAAATACTGAACACAAATTTCTGGGGTTGGGACTTGGAAGTCTGTTTTTATTAAAACACATCCTACAGATGATTCTTCTGCATATTCAAGTTTGTGAAGCACTGACTAGATCAGTGGTTGTACTACTGTAGTGTGTAAAGGAATCCTTGTGATTTAAAAATACTGATGCTTACAGCCTCTTAAAATTGATTGAGAGTGGAGCCGGGCACCAGGGCTTTTAGAACTTAGTTATATTAGTCATATTGGAACTCAGTTGGTACTAATATGCAAGCAAGTTTGAAGACCTCCACCCTAGGAGTTCACATCAGATTCTTCTGTGCATTTGGTCCAAACTGCAGAAATAGGAATATATTTTTTGAATAGAGAGGTGATTTCAGCTGAAGCTTGGGAATGGGAGTCGCATTTTCATGAAGTCCATTGTTCCTGCCCAGCAGCCCACATATCTGGGAGGAACTGCTGTGAAGCTATGTAGGAGCCCTGACTCTACCCCACGTGCCAAGAAGCCGGCACCATTGCTTCCCCTGCCACTTCCAAATTCTTCCCACAGTCAAGACCTTGCTGAGAAATGAAGCTACATCACACTCGGCCAATTGGAGGGTGACAACCAGCCAATGCCTGGAGTGGCCAATGGCCAAAGTAACTGATCCACAAATGGCCCATCTGGTCAGGAATCGAAGCCTGGCTTTGGTGCTTGGCCTGATCGTGTAGTTATAATGCAAACCACTCTATTTTCTGGTTTTATAAGTTAATTCATGGACCAGTTAAGTGTCTGAAATAGCAATATTAATCACAGTGGGAATGACCATATGAATTCATCTCCTGGGATGTTGTTCAAATGCTCTGGCCTGGACTGTCTCTAAAGACCCGTTGAGCTTGAGAGAAAATGAGACTCATACAGGGCTTCAAAACACAGAGGAAAAACTGATATCTCAGAAGGAATCCCAGAGGAAAATGGGCCTGTTTCCAGTGGCTGAGGATGGAGCAAAAGGAGAGAGCAGTAAGTAGAATCGTAGGGTCACCAAGCATTCAAAGAGACAGAATGGGAGCTACAGCAGATAATCTGCAATAGAGAGGAAATGAAACCAAGTAAGTGGGTTCTGGAGGCAGAATTTGGAAAGCATCCCAGAGGGCCATAGGATGCAGGTGGAATGCCTGTGGTGAGTTGATGGACTGGAAAGGAGATGCTGAGGACAATAAGCCTGTTTGGGCAATATCTTTCATTACCTCCTTCTACTGATACATTTGCCAGCTGGTGAACAAATATTTATTGATCCCCCACTATGATCCCAGAGAAGGCAATGGCACCCCACTCCAGTACTCTTGCCTGGAAAATCCCATGGATGGAGGAACCTGGTAGGCTGCAGTCCATGGGGTTGCGAAGAGTCGGACACGACTGAGCGACTTCACTTTCACTTTTCACTTTCATGCATTGGAGAAGGAAATGGCAACCCACTCCAGTGTTCTTGCCTGGAGAATCCCAGGGATGGTGGAGCCTGGTGGGCTGCCGTCTAACTATGGGGTCGCACAGAGTTGAACACGACTGAAGTGACTTAACAGCAGCAGCAGCAGCAGCACTATGATCCAGGCAATGGGTTAAGTTGGATTGCACTCTCCACTTTCACTGATGAATAGTTTTAACTTGAATCAGCATGTTCTAAAGATTCATTCATACATTTTACAAATGTATCTTTTGAATTCCAGGTACTGTGTTAAACATTAGAGAAACAAGAGCAAAGAAAACTTACTCTAAAACTGCTTTTACTTTCATGGAGATTACAGGCTAGTGGTGGAAGCAAATTATAAATAAACAAGTGAAGTGAAAGCTGCTCAGTCGTGTCTGACTCTTCGTTTCCCCATGGACTATACAGTCCATGGAATTCTCCAGGCCAGAATACTGGAGTGGGTAGCCTTTCCCTTCTCCAGGGTATCTTCCCAACCCAGGGATCAAACCCAGATCTCCCACATTGCAGATGGAATCTTTACCAGCTGAGCCACAAGGGAAGCCCAGAATTCTGGAGTGGGTACCCTATCTCTTCTCCAGCAGATCTTCCTGACCCAGGAATTGAACTGGAGTCTCCTGCATTGGAGGCGGATTCTTTACCAACTGAACTATCAGGGAAGCCAAAGGAATGAATAAATATTTTTCAATACCATGAAGAAAAACTATAGGGTACTAACCAGAAAAGTTTTCTTAAAGAAAATCTTTCTTTTAGAGGCTTGGATAAGTTTCCCAGAAGAAAAAACATTTAGGTTGATAGCTGAGGGGAGAATGAGAGTTAATTAAGCCAGGGCTATAATGAGACTCTGGCAAATGGAACAGAATGTACAAAGGCCCAGGAGCAGGGAGGAGCATGATGCTTTCAAAAATGGAAAGGGGGTTGGAACATAGTGAATGAGGAGAAGGAACCAGCTCTTGCCAGGACTAGTGTGCAATGAAAGAGACTTGGAACTTCATCCAAGAGGATACCATTTAAAGGCTTTAACCAAACAGCATTTCCTGAAGAGTGAATCTGGATAAATTCTTCAAGGATGTTGATGACCCAGCTGTCCCTGAAAAAAAAAAGAATTTGCCTGAATTCAAGTTCTCTCCTGATAGGGAGTTCTCAAAATTTCCAGGCAATGGAAGCTGTCATTTTCCAGCAGTGAGTGCCCCTAGCTGGCAACTAAATTCAGATTTCTTAGCATCTGATCCCCAGATGTTTAGGGGGCCGATGTACCTTCTGATCCTCTTACTCAAGAAATACAGCCAGGATTAAGCGACACTGCTGGGCTCACCTGAACTCTTGGCTTCACCATGGCGTAGTTTTTAACAGGATCCCTTGGGGGTACTGTGTAGAGGAGAGATTAAAGGCTCAAATGCAAATGCAGATCAGTGCATTGTCTCTGTGTGTTCATGTATTACAATGGCTGAAGTAGATCTGGGATATTAGTGTGTTCTCGCTGTGTGTATTTGTCTATTAGAGTGATTGAAATGTGTTCATCATCTCCTCATTCTGGTTTCTCTATATATTTGTCCGCTGTAATGGTTGAATCAGATTCTTAGTGTGCCCTCGAGGTAGGTAGGTAGGTAGATAGATGAATAGATAGATAGGAGGGAAGGAGGGAATAAGACAAGTTAAGATAGGTGGATAGATAGGTGGATAGATAGATGGATAGCTATCAATATAGTAGATACCAATATAGGTAGATATAGCTCTACCACTTTCTATCTAGGAGAACTTGAGCACCCCTCTTTGCCTCAGTTTCCCCATCTGGATAAGCTGGAAGTAATAACAGATCCTAAACAAGAGGGTTATTGTGAGTCAATATACAGAAGTCCTTAAAATATTCCCTGGCATGTAGTAAGTGTGACAAGTGATGACCGTTATTTCATGAACGTTATCTCATTTAATCATCATAAGTATCATAAATTCAAGGTGGTGAATACTATCCCTATTGTACAAATGAGTGTATCTAGGTTCAGAAAGATTAAAGGATGTTCCCACGCTCTACATCACTATGTTGCCAGAGCTCATCACTGATGTACTGCCTCTTCCTTATTCCTGCAGATGAGACTCATTGAACCCCACAGAATACAGCCGTGGGTTGTCATTTCCTCCCCCAGGGGATCTTCCCAATCCAGGGATTAAACCCGTGTCTCTTATGTCTCCTGCACTGGCAGGCGGGTTCTTTACCACCTGGGAAGCCACCTGGGAAGCCCAAACCCCACACCACCCAGAACAAAAACCAAGCTTGCTATAGACACGTATTGGGCTTCCCAGGTGGTACTAGTGGCAAAGAATCTGTCTGCTTAAGCAGGAGACTTAAGAGAAGCCGTTTCAATCCCTGGGTTGGGACGATCCCCTGGAGGAGGAAATGGCAACCTGTTTCAATATTCCTGCCTGGAGAATCCCAGGGACAGAGGAGCCTGGCAGGCTACAGTTCATCAGGTCTCAAAGAGTCAGACATGACTGAGGGACTGAGCACATACATGTAGGCATTGAACTTGCCAAGTTAGACTTTAGACTCCTTCCCGAGTTGGCCTCTGCACCCTTTTCCATCTACCTGGTATTCCAGTGGACCGTTGTAACACCAAGTCACACAGAATTAACTCAAGAAGGAGCTAAGCATACCTCATTGGTGCTCAACTCAAGGTAGGTTCATGTCTTTCAGGCCCTGGTGTCAGCAGGTAGCATGAAGGACAGAGTCCCTGCCCTCTTGGTGCTTAGCCTCTACTGCAAGAGAGAGATAAGTGAAAATGTAATATAACAGGTGCTAACAAGTGCTATAAAGAAAGAGCAGGAAAAAAGATAGCACCATAAAATTCTTCAATTTCCCTTAAACGGTTGCTCTCTGTCTTAAAGCAATCACTTTTTGTGACCTGCCATCTGACATGCATGGTCTCTCCAAGTGGCCAAGACATTTCAGTGCAGACAAGAGAGTAACACTTAAAAGATCAACTCCATGGAACAGATGGCTTAGTTATTTCATGCCAATTAAATCAACCATTCAGCTGTCTGATCCATTGCTCGCTGATCAAGCTACAAGGAGCCTCTTACGCTGGTGCAGATATCTGATTGAATGTAAAAGACGTTAATAGAGACAGACATGAGGGTCACGCAGACAATGGGGCATATATTGAGATAACGAAATTATACAGGGGCATCGTGGGGTGGTAGAGGAGCAAGGGGCAATTGCAGGAGGAGAGACTGGGGTTAAAAAAAGCTTTATGTGCAGAGGATAATGTTGAGGGGAGGTGTGACAAGGGTAATTATTCAATCCATTTAGACAAAGGTTATTGCAGTAATGCACTTACTTTGTGCCAGGCTCTGTGTTCAGCCCTGGAAAGCAGGACAAGAAAATTTAGAAGTACAGAAGAGGGGACTTCCCTGGTGGTCCAGTGGTTAAGACTTCAGCCTCAAATGCAGGGGGTGTGGGTTCGATCTCTGGTCAGGGAGCTAAGATGCCATAGGCCTTGTGACCAAAACACCAAAACATAAAACAGAAACAATATTGTAGCAAATTCAATAAAGACTTTAAAGCTAAATAAGTAAGGACACAGAAGATATTGCATACGTGCTAAGTCACTTCTGTCGTGTCTGACTCCTTGCGACCCTTTGGACTCTAGCCCACCAGGCTCCTCTGTCCATGGAATTCTCCAGGGAAGAATACTGGAGTGGGTTGCCATGCCTTCCTCCAGGGGATCTTCCTGACCCAAGGATCGAACTCTCTTCTTGTCTCTTATGTCTCCTGCATTGGCAGGCATGTTCTTTACCTCTAGCACCACCTGGAAAGCTCCATAAGATATTATCCCTGCCTTAAAGGAGCTCACAGTCTAGAGCCTGAGGCAGATTCAGAAACAGAAAGCTGTTTGGGATTCGCATATGTAAACTATTATACGTAGGATGGATAAACAACAAGGTCCTGCTGTATAGCACTGGGAACTATATTCAATATCCTATGAGAAACCATAAAGGAAAAGACTATAAAAATGCATATATACATATAAATGAACCACTTTGCTGTACAGCAGAAATTAACACAACAATGTAAATCAACTATACTTCAATTTAAGAAAAAAAGAGAGAAACAAAAAGCTGTGGTGTGAAGTCCAATGATAAATAGGCAGCCATGTGGTCCTGGGTGCAACCGGAGTCTGTGTTTATTTTTCTAAACACTCGATAAGAAATTGACTAGTAAGGAGATTGACTGGCACATCCTAAAACTCCCTGGGCAGTGACATCACATGTGATAAGAACCCAGACACTATGAAGTCACTGATGCTGGACCATTGTGTGGGTATCCTGCAGTGGCCATTCAGAAGGCCCTGTGCTCCCACATTTGAGTGGAGTTAGCCCAAAAGTGAACAATTCCTGCTGCATCAGTCATCTTGGCAATAGCTGAGTCCTTGGACATGAAGATTTGAGAGGCAGGCCTAGACTGAGATGATCCGGGAAATTTTCTGTCTTCTTTCTGTGATTATTAGTACATTTGGGCAATTATAAAATTATGAAAAGACCTGAATCTCTTCCAGGGGTGAGCATAAGCTTCCCCTAGCCTCCGAAAGGGGCTGAGGCAGAGTTACTGAAGAGGCCTCCGGGCATGGGTGAGGGTTTAAGTTATTCTCTCATCAGGGGCTTCTCAGGTGGTGCTGGTGGTAAAGAACCTGCCTGCCAATGTAGGAGACAAAAGAGAAGTGGGTTTGATCCACTTGGGTCTGGAAGATCCCCTGGAGGAGGGCATGGCAACCCACTCCAGTATTTTTGCCTGGAGAATCCCATGGACAGAGGAGCCTGGTGGGCTACAGTTCATAGGGTCCCAGAGAGTAACTCCTTTCCATGATATCAAAGCTCCAGGAAAGCCTCCTTAAAAGATGCAGCCTGGACTTCCCTGGTAGTCCAGTTGTTGAGAGTCCACTTGCCAATGCAGGGGCCATGGGTTCCACCCCTGATCCAGGAAGGTTCCACGTGCTGCTGGGCACGGAGCCAGAGAACTGCAGCTACTGAAGTCTGTGGGCCCTAGAGCCCATGCTCCACAACAAGAGAAGCCACTGCAAACAGAAATACACACACCAAAAATAGAGAAGGCCTTCGTGCAGGAAGGAGGACCCAGCCAAAAAAATAATAATAATTAATCTTAAAAAAAAAGCTACAACCTGGCACTTCCCTGGCAGTCCAATGGTTAAGACTCCATTCTTTCAATACAAGGCAAGTGGGTTCATTCCCTGGTCAGGGAACTAAGATCCTACATGCTGCATGATGCACCCCAAAAAAGAAAAAGAGTGTATGCTAAATAAACAAATAAAAGTAGAGTATTTTAAAAAACTTTAAAAAGCTATACCTATCACAATGTGTGTCTGGTATGTGCTTTGTGCATGCGTGCTCAGCTGTGTCTGATGCTTTGATATTCCATGGACTATAGCCCTTTAGGCTCCTCTGTCCGTGGGATTCTCCAGGCAAGGATACTGGAGTGGGCTACCATTTCCTCCTCCAGGGGATCTTCCCAATCCAAGGATGGACCCTTGTCTCATGTGTCAGCAAGGGGATTCTTTAACACTGTACCATCTGGGAAGCCCCGTGATGGAAGTGTTAGCTAGTGCCATGGTGGTAATCATTTTGAAGCATATAAGTGTATCAAATTAACTCATTGGACATCTTAAACCTACATGGTGTTTTATGTCCCAAGAATGCTGAAAAAATTAACCAAAGGCTTGATATCCAAATATATAGAGATTTCTCCAAAATCAATAAGATACAAACACTAAAACAATAGAAAACTAGGCAAATAATATAAACAATGCACAAAAAGGAGAAATGCAAACAAAACAATGTTTAATCTTATGAGTAACCAAGAAAATGTAAAACAAAATAACAATATTTCATGGGTTTTTTCCACAGTGAAATAGGAAAGTTTAGGCAATATTAAGTGCCTGTGGACAAACATTTCCATACAATGTTGACAGAAAATCAATCTGATAAAACTTTTCTAGAAAGTAATGCAATAGTATATTAATTTTTTTAAAAAAAGAAATGCATCTGAGTCCCTACCAAGAGATTTGGATGGATATCCTTTGTAAACTCATGGATGCAGAGTGGTACATATAATTGGAGAGGAAAAAAATATAGATCTTCCTCAGCTTCCAAGGTTTACTTTCTGATACCCATATACGTGGGTGTTTATGCTTGCTCAGTCGGGTGTGACTCTTTGTGATTCCATGGACCACAGCCTGCCAGGCTCCTCCATCCATGGAATTTTTCAAGCAAGAATACTGAAGTGTGTTGCCATTTCCTCCTCAGGGAATTTTCCCGACCCAGGGACTGAACCCATGTCTCTTGTACCTCGTGCATTGACAAGCAGATTCTTTACCACTGTACCACCTGGGAAGCCCCATACACCCATAATAAGTTGAATAGGGCTTCCCATGTGGCTCAGTGGTAAAGAATCTGCAGCCAGTACAGGAGACACAAGAGACTTGGGTTCCATTCCTGGGTCCAGAAGATCCCCTGGAGGAGGAAATGACCACCCACTTCAGTATTCTTGCCTGGAAAATTCCATGGACAGAGAAGCCTGGTGGGCTATAGTCCATGGGATCCACAAGGAGTTAGGCACAATTGAGTACATGAGCCACAAGTTGAAAATGCTGTAAGTCAAATATGCATTTAATACAGTTAACCTACTGACCACGCAAAATTCCAGACTTGATGACGCACAAGATGGAATCAAGATTGCTGAGAGAAATGTCAATAACCTCAGATATGCAGATGACACCACCCTTATGGCAGAAAGCAAAGAGGAACTGAAGAGTTTCTTGGTGAAGGTGAAAGAGGAGAGTGAAAATTCTGGCTTAAAACTCAACATTTAAAAATCTAAGATCATGGCATCTGATTCCATCACTTCCTAGCAAATAGAAGGGTAAACAGTGGAAACAGTGACAGACTTTATTTTCTTGGTCTCCAAAATTACTGCAGATGGTAACTGCAGCCATGAAATTAAATGACACTTGTTCCTAAGAAGAAAAGCTTTGACAAACCTAAACAGTGTATTAAAAAGCAGAGACATCACTTTCCTAACAAAGGCCCATATAGTCAAAGCTATGGTTTTTCCAGTAATCATGTACAGATATGAGAGTTGAACCATAAAGAAGGTTGGGCACCAAAGAATTGATGCTTTTGAACTGTGGTGTTGGAGAAGACTCTTGAGAGTCCCTTGGACTGCAAAGAGATCCAACCAGTCGATCCTAAAGGAGATCATTTCTGGGTGTTCTTTGGAAGGACTGATGTTGAAGCTGAAACTCCAATACTTTGGCCATGTGATGCAAAGAGCTGACTCATTGGAAAAGACTCTGATGCTGGGAGGGATTGGGGTCAGGAGGAGAAGGGGACGACAGAGGATGAGATGGCTGGATGGCATCACTGACTCTATGGACGTGAGTTTGGGTGAACTCCGGGAGTTGGTGATGGACAGGGAGGCCTGGCGTGCTGCGATTCATGGGGTCGCAAAGAGTCGGACACTACTGAGCAACTGATCTGATCTGATCTGAAGGTCGAAAAATCATTAATCAAGCCATTGTTAAATCAGAGACTGTAAACAGCAGTAGCAGAACACTTAAATGATAGTGTGAACACTATGGAGCTGTTAAACAAAGGCAGTAAATTTATAAATGTTTATCTGGAAATATCCTCAGCACATATTGTTAAGTAGAAAAGTAAGTTGCAGTAATATGATGTATCAACATATAGCGTGATGCTATTTCTGTTAAAAGAAAGTCACACAAAGGCAAACTGTATTTTTAAAAGAATGCACAAACACTCATTATATATTATACATATAGATTCAAATGTAGATGACATAGACACAGCTGTGGGTATAGCTTTAGATGCTGACACAGAGATATATACATAATACATGTAGAATAATTGGAAGACTATACATCAGACTGATATCAAGGGCTACCTCAAGGGTGGCAATTTGGGTGTGTGGGTAGAAGAATAAGAAAGGGAATTTTCACTTTGTATTTTGTATATATCTGCCTTAAATACACACACATGCTTGTGGGTAATTATGATAAGAATGTATCTAGATAGTCTGCCACTAGAAAAAGGGGCACATGGAAGAGGCAGGGGGTGGGGTAAAGAAAGAAAGGAGAGCGGGAATAAAGGAAGGAAGGAAGGGTGATAAAGGAAGATGGATGGATGAGATTTGGAGGAATTGGCATGAAAGTGATGAAATTTTGATTTTATCCTTGAATTGGGACGAAATCACTGGAGGCTTATAAATAAGTAACGGGTATTCTGAGATCTGTAAGTCATACATGGGATCAAGTGATTCTCAGGATACCTGGAGACAAAAAAAGATCAATCAGAAACGTGTTGCAACCATTCAAAAAGACACAGGCACCCCAATGTTCATTGCAGCACTATTCATAATAAGCAATATATGGAACAACCATCTACAGAGGAATGGATAAAGAAGATGTGGTACATATATACAATAGAATATTATTCAACTATATAAAAGGAACAATATTGGGTTATTTGCAGAAACGTAGATGGACCTAGAGTCTGTCATGCAGAGTGAAGTAAGTCAGAAAGAGAAAAATGTAGAAATCAAGAAAAACGGTACAGATGAACCTATTTTCAAGGCAAGAATAGAGACACAGATGAAAAGAACAGGCATGTGGGCCCAGGTCAGGGAGGAGAGATGGGATGAACTGATAGATCGGGACTGAGGTATATGCACTGCTATGTGTAAAACAGCTAGTGGGCACCTGCAGTATGGCACAGGGAGCTCAGCTGGGCGCTCTGTGGTGACTGAGATGGGTGCGATGGGGTGGTGCAGAGGGAGATCCCAAAGGGAGGGGATATAGGTAGACAAATAGCTGATGTATTTTATTGTGCATTGTGCTAAGTTGCTTCAGTCATGTCCAGCTCTGCACAAGTGTGTGTGTGTGTGTGTGTGTGTGTGTGTGTGTGTCTGTTAGTCACTCAGTCCTTGTAAAGAAGCTATATCCTAATATAAAAATTAAATTCTTAAAAAAATGATGAAGGCCTGAACTAGGGCAGTGATCCAAGAAAGCTTCTTGGAAAAAGGTTAGATTTCCAGGCGGGACAGTTTAAAAGCTTCCAGTGAAAAGATGGGGCACAGAGCTGTGGAATGGTAGAAGCACACTTCAGCTTAGCAATTCTGACGCGGAAGTCTCTTCTCTTAGCATCTATGCTGCACAGTGACTTTGTTATTGTTTTCACCACGTCCTCACTATTTTGCCTAGAAGGCGCAGAAAGACTTAGTGAATACTTAACAGTCACAGCCAGCCTCCTCTGATTTCAAATTCTGTGTTCTTTCACAATATCTTTGGACTGAATCGGCTTCTTTCTCATAATTCCCTGTGAGCTGTTCACTTTCACTTCCATTTTCACAGGAAGAAACTCATCAGGCTGCATCTGAGAAAATGTTTTTCATTGTTAGTACTAAGGACACAATGGTAAAAAAAAGAAAATTAAATTTTCAGCCGGTTGTGTAAATGCATTACTTTTAGTTGTAAAGTTTAATTCCCTAGAAATAACTTTATTTTGTAATAAATGTTCCTAAGAAACTTTGCTAGCAGTGGTCCAGTGGCTAAGACTCCACACTCCCAATGCAGACAGCCCAGGTTTAAACCCTGGTTGGGGAACTAGATCCCACACACTGCAACTAAGAATTCACTTGCTGCAGCTAGAGATCCTGCGGGTCACAGCTAAGATCAAAGATCCCACGTGCCACAAATAAGATGGGGCATGGTCAAATAAATAAAAATAAACATTAAAAAATTAAATAAGTATTTCTAATTTTTTTAAAAAGAAAAGGTTGTTCAATTACTGTCTGGAGGGGCTAGATTCACAACTAGGTCATTGAATGTCAAAGATCATGTTCTTCCTTAGGTTGCCCATGAATCAACCTTGCAGCCTGCTACTATAACAGAATCATTGTCTGTGATAATGATAGCATTCCTGAGCCATGTATTCACGGAGGAATTGTGGTGGATGTTCTTTTGAGTGCCTAGCCAATCCATGCCTCCCTCTCTAAGAACTGTGCTCACCAAAAAGCCCCGATCCCAGAGTCCCATTTGTGCCATGCGCCTCCAGTTCCTTATGAGTGAGTGAAAGTCATGTCCAGCTCTTTCCGACCCCATGGACTATACAGTCCATGGAATTCTCCAGGCCAGAATACTGGAGTGAGTAGCCATTCCCTTCCTAACCCAGGGACTGAACCCAGGTCTCTCACATTGCGGGCAGATTCTTTACCAGCTGAGACTCCAGCTGAAGTCCGTTCCTCAAATGGGGCTTCCAGTTCCTTAAACTATAGGTAATCAAGCTTGTCCCAAATGGCCATACTAAGTTTCTTTCACACAAATGTTTGGAACTGGGGTCAGGAGCTATAGGTCATTTACCATGGATTCTCTACAGAAAGGTCATGTAATCCCAGAACTGGGGGTGCTATATGGGGGCAGCTATTGGTGATTATGTATGAGCAAGAATAAGAAACCTGCCTTAAGAAAGGAAAGTGAATCAGACTCATCGAGAAGAGCAGAGATAAGAAGCCTCCGGGACTCTGACCAGAGAACCAGAGCATGGCAGCCTTGGTTCTTTGATATTTTCTAGTTCATTATGGGGGTTTCCCAAGTGACCCAAGTGGTAAAGAATCCGCCTGGCAATGCAGGAAACACAAGAGACACCAGTTTGATCCCTGGGTCGGGAAGATCTCCTGGAGAAGGAAAGGGCAACTCACTCTGGTATTCTTGCCTGGAAAATTCCATGGACAGAGGAACCTGGTGGGCTATGGTCCATGGGGCTGACGTGGTCCAAAGTGTCAGACGTGACTGAGTGACACACACATAATTCACTATGAGATTCAGTTGTACATGAGTTTCCTGAAATACCCTATTTCCTTATGTGCCTGGTCCATACATATTCCTCCATTCATCTTTCCCTTCATTCATAGAAGTTGGATCTACACTCGTTGGTTCAGAGGAGAGAGGCAACAGAGTGGAAAAATCAGTTACCAAATTCGTCTTCTTCTCTTGGATTTTCTTTTCAAAATCAATGTCTCGGGTATTCTCAGGCTCAGCAAAGGAGGGCAGTTCCCTAGTCTGGAGGTGGGGTTGGGGAGAGGGTAAACATAAAGTTCATTGTCTAGGGCCTCCCAAAAAGGACCCTATTCCTTCCTTCCCAGTCACACCAGCAAGACAGCAGCTAGACTCCAGAGAGGAAATGGCTTTGCCGTGGTTTTACGTATCAATTTGACAGGCTCAGAGATGCACAGACAGAGGTAAAATGTTACTTCTGGGTGTGTCTGTGAAGGTGTTTCCAGAAGAGATTAGCATTTGATTCAGTAGAGTGGAGAAGGGCTGCCTTCACCAAGGCAGGTGCGCATCTTCCAATTCGTTTAGGGCCTGAGCAGAATGAAAAGGTGAAGAAGGGTAAATCCGCTCTGTGCTGAGCTGAGCCATCCACCTTCTCCTTCCCTCAGCCATCACTGCTCCTGTTTCTTGGGCCCTTTCGGACTCTGACCAAGACTTTACGACCTTGCTCCCCTGGTTCTCAGAACTTCAGGTTTGTACTGAAACTACACCAACAGCTTCCCTGGGCCACCAGCTTGTAGGTGGCAGATTGTGTTACAGTAAGTCTCCAACTTACAAAACTTCAAGTTCTGGGCTTTCAAAGATGTGACTGTGCATTCCATCAGTGTCAGGCATGAGTCTGCAGCTTGTCCTCTGTCTCCTATCGCTGATGATATTTCACTTCTACCATCTTCTACCTCCTCTCCCTTCTCCAGTCAGTAACTCTTCATTTTATATATAATAATATAATCTATAATAGTTCATTTTATATATATATATATATATATATATTGTAGTTTGCATCTACTAACCCCAATCTCCCACTCCTTTCCTCCCCAGCCCTCTTCCCTTTGGCAACCACACGTTTGTTCTTATGTCCGTGAGTCTGTTTCTATTTCATAGCTATGCTCATTTGTGTTGTGTTTTAAATTCCATATATAAGTGATATGACATGGTATTTGTCCTTCTCTTTTTGACTTACTTTCTTTGCTTAGTATAACCTCTGCTTGTATCCACACTGTTGCAAATGGTATTATTCTGTTCTTTTTTATGGCTGAGTAAAGCTTACCCTATTTTTAATACACAAGTTTGGAAAGTAACTTCAAGAATACATCCAGTGGAAAGTGCGATGGTTTGAGAACCTCTTCCTTTACTTGCTTTTCACTGGTCTTGGTTTTAATGTGAATTTTGAAAAGGAAAAGAAAATCTCCGTTCTTTGTTCAATTTAATTTCCCTCAAGCTATGGTGATGGGGACAGTCAAGGACAAGGTTCTCTTGGACCTGGTTCCTGAGATTCCTCCAACAGTTGGAGCTCTCTCAGGATCCAGTAACAAGGCTCAGAGCACTAGCTCCATCAGATTCCTTGGACTGACAGCTTGGGAAATCTCGGGACTTTATTTACCGAGAGTGGTCAACCTCAAAAGGTTCTCTCCAAGTGCCAGTCTCCCTCAGCAAGTTAAACCAAATGTATTCAGCAGAGGACTTGACAGAATATACTGGCCTGAATTACTGTGAACAAATTACCCGAGGCTGTTGTACACTCCATCATCTATCCACGCCATACTCTGGGAACTCGATTTTGTGTTTGGGAGATAGTGAGGGCATGACTTTGCATAACAAAGGCAGAGCGGGGTGCCGCCTGCTCTGTCTGAGCTGCTAACTTCCGTGAATCATTCATTAGCAGGGCTGGTGCATCTGAGAGGGAGAAACACCGAACCTGATTAGAAGGAGAATTTATCACCCTGCCTGGAAGAGTAAACAAAACACAGGAGCTGTCCATCACAGTGGGCTCTGGTGCCACCTCGGCAGCCAACATCTGCTCCACTGGCTGAGCGCTCACCTTAGGTAGGGAAGAGCAAGCAGGACGTAAAGCACTTTTCCAAATGGACCAGAAGTGCCTAGGGTGCTGTGAGTTCCAGAGCAGCAAGGTAGTCTTTAGGAAAGAGGCTGCGTTAGTGTTACTGATCCACCCATGTTCCTGTGCCCTCCTATACATGCCTCTCCTCGTGGGAGGGCTGTGCCTCCTCATTCCAAAGACATCAGCCTTTGTCATACAACTAACTTGGGCCGCTGAAATGTAAGCAGAAGTGATTCTTCCAAATGCAAGCTTTAAAGGACAGTGTGGTTTACCATGCTGCTTTTCCCTTAGCCATGCATGCTGCATGGACCGACCCCAACAGAAGCTGCTCTGTTAGCCTGACTCCGGATGAAGATGCAGTGCTGCAAGACTGCAGCTAGCAGTGATGGACATACAACAAAAGCCAGAAATAAACATTTGTGGTTATAAGTCACTGAGATTTGGGATCATTTATGACTATAGCATCTTCTAGCCTAGCCTGACTGAAAACATATCTATCCAATTTCCCTCCCATACATCTGTTTTGCATTGCATTCTGTTATAAATTGCACCAAAGTGGAGCCACTGTTTTGTAAGTTTTGGTGAAACAAATCCTCTAGTTTTTATAGTAAGTGCAGGTGTTTCTGGGCTTCCCCGGTGGCTCAGCTGTAAAGAATCTGCCTCTGTGATGCAGAAGACACAGGAAACATGGGTTGGATCCCTGGGTCAGGAAGATTCCCTGGAGGAGGGTATGGTAACCTGCTCAGTATTCTTGCCTGGAGAATCCCATGGACAGAGGAACCTGGAAGGCTTCAGTCAATAGGGGCACAAAGAGTCAGCACAACTGAAGTGACTAAGCACACACAATTGGTGCACAGGGCTAAACAGGGACAAAATCTGGTGGATCCAAAAAAAATCCTTAACTGTAATCACCACATCTAGATACTGGGTCAAGTTTATCATACCTGACCTATGTGTCCAACAACTGAATCACTTTCAAAGAAGGTTTTTTGTTGTTGTTTAGTCAGTAAGTCATGTCTGACTCTTTTGTGACTCCATGGGCTGTAGCCAACCAGGCTCCTCTGTCCACAGGATTTGGCAGGCAAGGACACTGGAGTGGGTTGCCATTTCCTTCTCCAGGGGATCTTCCCGTCCCAGGGATCAAACCTGAATCTCCTGCATTGGCAGGCGGATTCTTTACTGCTAAGCCACCAGGGAAGCCCATTTAGGAAAGTCATCCCTAACTAAATTTTACATTACATGTTTACTAACATTTCTTTCACATCGTGTTATGTTTACTTTTCCCATTTAATTTCTTAATCTATTGGAGATTTTTTTTTTTTTGGTGTATAGTATTAAATGGGAATTTAAACTTTGTTCCCAAATAGTTAACCAATTGCTTCAGAGAAATTTACTGAAAGTTTATCATCTTTTTACTTATTTAAAATGCCAATAAACCTGTACAATACACAGTTATTTGTACTTAAATCTATGTCTTTGTTTTCTGTTCTGTTTCAAAGATCTGTTGGTCTTTGTGTGAATGACACAGTTCCAGTAGATTATGCCTTCATAACATGTTTAAATACCTGCATGTATCACATTGTATTTCTTTTTCAAAATATTCTTTGCTATGATCTTATGTCTTCTAAGAAATGTGCTGTTATTTTGTCATCCTCCCTGCTTTTAAAAACTATTTTGGTATTTGTATTGGGATATCCTTAAACTTCAGATTAATTTCAGGAAATCAGAAATCTTTATGAAATTCCATCTTCTCTCCAAAAACTTGATAGGTCTCTTCATTATTTGGCTGTCTTTATTTTTAAGTCTTTTTTCACGTCCCATAGCCAAGTTAATTTTTCATAAGAATGCCACTCTTCTATTTTAAGTTTAAACCTAGACATTTTATTTTTAGATCTTTATATGAATGGCACCTTTTGATCCATTCAATTTTCTCACTTTCTAAAGGCATATTAAAAGTTGCTAATTTTATATTATTTCTCTTGTATTTGGCCACATTACTGAGCTTTCATATTAATCCCAATAGGTTTTAAATTAATTTTCATGGGTTTTCAAGGTAGACTTTTGTATCATTTAAATTAGTAAATTGTTTAAATTAGTTTATCTTAGTAAATTTAAATTGTTCTGCCTTTCCAATATATAGACTGATACTTTGTCTTTTCTTGTTTTATTAAGTTGGCAAGAAGCTCTAGAGTAGTGTCCAGTATGTTTTTTTTATAACTGAATTATTTTTTTAAAACACATGGTAAAAGTTTCAAAGATGCATTGTAAATGTAGAGCCCATTGGAAAAAAAGATAATTGTGGATCTGGAGAGTTTTAGGTTTACAATTGTTTTTTGTCCTACAAGAATTTAAAGTGTAATGCTTTCTATTTTTGTAATTATAAGCTAAAAATGCCAACTCAAAGCTCACAAAACCAGACCTAAACATTTCCTTATTTGTTCTTCATTTTACATACTCAGCTATTTCTTGTTCTCCCCTATCATCCATGACCTTGACTTTGAAGTTTTGACTGATATTCAACAACCAGCCCCAATATAAAGGAACAGTCCATCTTTAAAGCAAAGCAAGTGTGTGTTTCTGGCCTAAACAATAGCTTTTTTTCTCTGTGTATGTACAGCAAGTCCCCTACATACAAACCTTCAGGTTTTGAACTTTCTAAGATGAAACATGCATTCACACGTCTGATCACATAAATTAGTGCGTGCATCTGGCATACTTTGACATGTGTGTGGTTGAGCTTCTGTGTACCTTACTATGCAGCACTGTATGTTATGTTCAGTAACTCAGTCATGTCTAACTCTTTGCCACCCCATGGACTGCAGCACGCCAGGCTGTCCTCCACAATCTCCCAGAGCTTGCTCAAACTCACGCCCACTGAGTCAGTGATGCCATCCAACCATCTCGTCCTCTGTTGTCCCCTTCTCCTCCTGCCTTCAATCTTTCCCAGCATCAGGGTACCATAATACAAGCCCAGGATGTTTGGAAGCAAGTATAAAAGAAACATTCATATAGCTGGTACTTCTAAGAATTGCCAGCTGTTGTACTATACTACTGTACTTTTCAAGATAATGTACTATAAGGTTAAAAATGTTTTCTTTATTTTTTGTGTTTGTTTTTAGGTACTATTTGTGTGAAAAGTATTATAAACTTACTACATTATAGTACTAAATAGCCGACAGTGTTAGTTGGATACTTAGGCTAACTTCATTGGACTTATGAACAAATTGGACTTACCAAACACACTGTTGGAATGGAACTCATTAATATGTAAGAGACTTATTGTGTTGAAAATGGAGATTTTGTTATAACTTTAGTGGACTACATGGTACAAACTGTGTTCCCTAATTAACTAGTCATGTTTTATCCAATTCTTGTTTTGAAAATTTATTATTTTGTGGAAATGCCTATAATCGTGATAATTACTACCATTCTTGTCTTTGCCCTTGACTGCAGTGGAAGAGTATCGTCTTACTTTATACTGTTAAGTACAATGTTGGTAATATCTGTTTTAATATGGCCAATGGTTAACAACTTTAGGTATAATCTCTGTCTAAATATGACAAAGACACTAAAGATGAATATTTACAGCAAAAATAAATGAACAAAACTGACAAAATCTTTAATGTGTAAATCTGGGGAGAATTTAATTCAGTTACAGGGTAAATGGATCTATGGGTAGAAGTGTGTTAGTCACTCAGTTGCGTCCAACTCTTTGTGACTCCCTGGACTGTAGCCTGCCAGGCTTTTCTGTCCATAGAATTCTCCAGACAAGAATATTGGAGTAGACAGCCATTCCCTTCTCCAGGGGATCTTCCCGACCCAGGAACTGAACCCACATTTCTTGCATTGGCAGGCAGATTCTTTACCATCTGAGCCACTGGGGAAGCCCAGATGGATCTAAATGAATGAAAATAAAGACTTGCTTGGGTTTCTGTTTATGTTGATTCATGAAAGCCAAGGGCACCAGAAAAAAGCAAAACAACTTTTCAACAGTCCAATACTTCCCTTGGCTCAGATAAGAGGTGGCTATAACCATAGAGAACTGGTCAACCCTCCTTCAAGGACTGCCCAACACATCCCCACATTCAGTCTGAGAGAGAGTGGAGGTGGATGGAACTTGTGGAGGTGCTGTGTCCATGAGAAAGGCACCAGGGGTGAAGTAGTAAGAGTCTGATAGAAACACGTGACAGCAACTGCTGCTTTACATGTAGCATTTCAGGTCAGAGGTGTGTGGAAGCTGGCAGTGGGTTTAGGGAGAAGCAGTCACTTCAGAGGATAGGGCTTCCTGAGGAAAGGAACTGAATACAAACAGAATTTGACAGGAGAGCTGCAGCCTGCCTTTTGTTGGAAGTTTGGGAAGATCTTATCAGTTCCAATCCATCATTCTCCCTGACTTGGGCTTCTTCAATGGCTCCCTGAGGGTCTCCCTGCACCTTCCCTTGCCATCTCCCATAGTCAATCTTGCAAACAGAAGCCACAGAGATTGCTTTGTGAAGTAAGTCAGAAAGACCTTGTATATTTGTCAATATAAAAATATTGAATATTAACACATATACGTGGAATCTAGAAAATTGGTATAAATGAACTAATTTGCAAAGCGGAAATAGAGGCACAGACATACAAAACAAACATATGGATACCAAGGAGAGCCCAGTGAGGAGAGACAGGTTGGAAGATTGGGATTGACATACATACATTATTATGTATAAAATAGATAACTAACGAGAATCAACCATATAGCACAGGAACTCTGCTCAGTGCTCTGTGGTGATCTAAATGGAAAAGTGTGTTAGTCACTCATTCATGTCCGATTCTTTGCGACCCCATGGACAGTAGCCTTCCAGGCTCCTCTGTGCATGGAATTCTCCAGGAAAGAATACTGGAGTGGGAATCCATTCCCTTCTCCGAGAGGAAGGTCCTTGAATTTCCCGACCCAGGGATCAAACCCGGGTCTCCTGCATTGCAGTCAGATTCTTTACCATCTGTGCCACCAAGAAAGCTTGATCTAAATGGGAAGAGGGGATATGGGTATATGTATAGCTAATTCACTTTGCTGTACAGTAGAAGCTAACACAACATTGTAAAACAGCTGTACTCCAATAAAAATTGGCTTTAATTTTTTTTTAAAAAGTGTAAGTCAGATCATGTCCCTCCTGCTCAAAATGCTGTAGATGGTTCTCATCTTATTTGTATAAAAAATTCAAACTCCTAACCATTGTCTCAGAGCCCCATCCACCTACGTGTCTGAGTTCCCATCCTAACCATTCTCCCCTCTCATACACTGCTTCAGCCAAGCACGCCTCTTGCTCTTCTTCAAACTCTCCAACAAGCCCATTTTCAGCTCACGTCATTTGTACTTATGATTCCTTCTTCCCCGGGATATCTGCCTGGGTTGTTTGTTCAGTTCATTTGGGTTTCTGTGCAAATGCCAACAACTTGGGGAAGAGCAATTTACCTTCCCTCCACTCTCTTCCTTGAGACCACTCTTCTTCTCTTCCATAGCATATTTGTTAATGATTTTCTTCCCCCCACTAGGAAATAAGTTCCACATGAGTAAGAGCTCGGTTTCTTCTGTCTGCTGATATAACTGCAGTGTCTAGAAGAGTAATTGGTGCAGAGTAGGTGCTCAACAAATATTTGGTGGATGGATGGATGAAGAAATGATGGGTAGATGGGTGAAGGATTGGAGGGGATTTAGATATGTAAGGGTAAACAGTGAAAACAAGAGCTTTTAAGGTGGTGTTTTTATGAACTCCTGAGCCTGGAAAGATTTCTTCCTTTTCGAGAATGAGAAAAGGAAAAGGGAACACGAGGGACACATAAAAAAAAAACATACTGCCAGCCTAATACCCTTTGTAGGTAATGGGTATTGCCTTTGTAGGTAATGCTTTTCATATAGTCATTATGCTTATAGAATTCTTTCTTTATCCTTTAAAAAAAAAGATAGCAGGGTTCATTTTTTTTTCTTCTGTTAAATTTGCCCACAACTAGCTGGAACCTGGACATCAGTGGGTTTGGTTCTTTCTTCTGTTCAGGAGGGCTGTTTTCAATTTTGTCTTTGATTATTATATAACACGTATTCGCTCTCTTTCTCCCAAGGACCAATTCTTTATGTCGTGAATCTCCATCCTATAAGCTGTAACAGTCTTTCTCATGGCTTTCCTTGCCTTTTCTTGTATTTTGCCTTCTAGAGCTTCCTAAGTTTTGTGTGTTGTCACACAGATTTAGTTTTCTAATGTCATTTAAAAGTCTACACTGTCATTATTGGCTTTCTTGTATTTTCTCTTTATCTCAGCCTAAAATTTCATCACAGACTACTGTGATATCATCCTATCTTTCTCCTTTCACTTCACAGAGAGTGGAAAGTACATGTTATCTAAATTGTGCTTCCTTTTTTTTTTTTTTCTAAAAATATCTTCTTTTGAATCCTATATTTTCTTTCCTCTTTTCTGTTGAAATATCTTTCCGTGAGTCTCAGGTTGTTTCTTTTTCTTATTTTTTAGGCTTGATAGAAGATATTTTGATCCTTGCCTAATATTTCTGAAAGATTGTGTGAACCATCACATTAAGTTCTCTCCTGTCCATCTGGATGCTTCAATAGCATCATGATTTTTTTTCCATTATCAGTTACAGGATCTAACAGACTGTACAGATTGGATGAGAATCTAGGTGCTATAGAAGGTCTCTGATTTCCTTTGTATTTGGTAAGGCTACTGAGCTGGGCACCCGTTATCTTTTTCATAGTCTATGAATCTTGACCACTGCTTCAAGTAGGCACAGCGATTCCATTGACCTTCCCAGTTGTGCTGCTACCTGGATCGGGGAAATCATACTGTGTCATGGAAAAGTCTTGTGTCTTCCAGCGTCCCATTGGATGTTACTGTCTTTGACCATGGAAGCAGCAGCTTATTGACCGATAAATGAAATTCATATGTAGTTTTCCCCTGACATACCATGATTTATCCTTCCTTGGACAGCTCTTCTCCAGATTTAAAGAGCAGTGCCATGTCCTTCTAACTTTCCAAGTCTCTTGTTATGACTTTTGCTTCCTTTCTGTAATAGTCAGGCTTCTCTGGAGAAACAGAACTGATAGGATGCATATAGATATGTAAGAGATTTAGTGTATGAGAATTGGTTCACATGATTATGAAGGCTGAGAAGTTCCATGATATACTGTCTGCAAACTGGAGAACTAGGAACACTGGTGGTGGAATTCAGAGTCCTAAGACCTAGAACAGGGGAGCTGCTAGGGTAAGTCTCAAAGTCTGAAAGCCTAAGAACCAGCTCTGATGGCTGAGGGCAGGAGAAGATGGATGTCCCAGCTCAAGAAAAGAGAGATTCATCCTTCCTCTGTCTTTTTGCTTTATTTGGAACATCAACAAATTGGGTGATGCCCACCTATATTGGTGAGAACAGACCTTATTTATTCATGTACTCTTTTCAAATGCTAACCTCTTCCAGAGACCCTCACAAACACATCCAGAAATAATGTTTAACCAGCAATCCAGGCATCTCATTGCCAGTCCTGTTGCCACATAAAATTAACTGGCACACATCCTTTAATCTAGTCCTAATTTCTTTAACTCTAGGAGAAATTTCTTGAAGTTTGGAGCCTATATTTGCCGTCTTCCTTAACTTTCCTTTGTACTCCTCTTTGTGTCCTCCTTGGATCATTTTTGGCAAGACCTTGAACACTGAAAGAAAAGAGAGAGGAATTAGATCACTGTTTCTGGATCTTCATAATTCCGTGCCTGTGACTTAGTAGAAAATTAATAAATCCTTATTGGATGTATTGATAGATATACAGGACCCTAGAGATTGAGTGATTCCCCAAATTCTCACAGATCATCTGTGATCTGTGATTCTGATCCCTTTCATAAGGTTCTTGTTTAGATTTTATTCATGCTTCAAAGCCTGGATTGAATATGTTTTGTTTTGTTTTTTTAAACCCGGTAAAGCTTTTTCTGTTCGCCAAGGTCTAAAGTAGTTTTTCCCACACTGAGCTCACAGAGTACCTTTCTCTGTATCTCTTTTGCTACTATGATTTTTGTGTTATAGTTATTTATGGACCTTTCTTATATCACCTATACCTATACAAAATAAAAATACTTCCTCTTTAGATGGAGCAGACTTTGATGCCCTCTAGCATGTTTACAGGGCTTAAGACTGGAAAAGGAGAAGCAAGTTTGAATTAAGTCAGCCCATATGATTGCCTTGCAACTTTCCCAATGTATCCTGGAAATTCCAGCCATTTCATGAGCAACAGGACACATATGAGCTATTGATCTAAAACAAGGGTTGGCAAGTTTTTTCTACAATAGACCAGATAGTACATATTTTAGGTTTGCAGGCATTAGAATATCTGTCACAACCACTCAAGTCTTTTGTAATAGCATAAAAGCAGGCATAGACAATTTGCAAATGAATGGGTGTGGCCATATTCTAATAAAACTTTATTTACAAAAACAGGCAGTGGCCCTTGGGCCACAGTTTGCCAACCCCTGTTCTAGACCATGGACTTCTGCACCAAGAAAATGGAAAACAGGCAGGATTCTTTCTTCTCCTGTGAACATTCACTTGGCAGGCCAGTTGGCCACTGTGGAAGGAGGCAAGTTTTCCCCTACAATCAACCAAGCACCACATCTGCACTTGTGTAGCGGTCGTCGTCAGCCCACAGCAGAGTGGGTTGAAAGTTTGCCAGAGTTTATTGACAATTTGGGGTTTCAATGGGGTTGTAAGTGGGGTTATTGAAAGTTTGTTGTTGCTGTTGTTTAATAACTCAGTCGTGTCCTACTCTTTGTGATCCCATGGACTGTAGCCCACCAGGATCTTCTGTCCATGAGATTTTGCTGGGCAAGAATACTGGAGTGGGTGCCATTTCCTTCTCCAGAGGATCTTCCCAACCCAAGGACTAAACTCACAACTCCTGCATCTTCTGCATTGGAACACAGATTCTTTACCACTGAGCCACCAGGGAGGCCCATTGAAAGTTTCGTGGTAGCATTTAGAAGAGAGTTTGCACTTCCAATCAGATGTTAGCAAATTTTGTGGAAGAAGTGACCTATTTCTCAATAAATCAGTACGGAAACATCTCATAAAACAAACTTTAGAAAATTCAACAGCAAGCACCACTCTATGGCATATTTTAAAGAGGTCCCATCTGTGATTTTTTCCCAAGCTAACACAGGTTCCAGCTAAGGCAGCTGTTTGCAGAATCTTATGACAGCTAACTCTGCAAACTGACCTACTTCTTCCAAATTCAGCTTTGGAAATTGCATGGTTTGAACAAGCCCTGTGTGTGACAAGTTTCTTTTTCAGAGACTGCAACCTGACTGCTATTTCATTATTGCCAACTTTGAAATTTCCCTTGGTGATGTCCCAGGTCTTATAGGAAATCTTAAGGAAAAGATAGGCAATCAATAAAAAAATGGTCACATGCTGAACATGAATGAGGTTTTTCTGGGTTCCCATCACATCCTCCCAGGCTATGTATCTTAGAACCAAATTCATTTCTAGTTCATTCAGTGTTATCCACAAATCCTAGTATTAAAAACCGGAGACATCACTTTGCCAACAAAGGTCTGTATGGTCAAAGCTGTGGTTTTTCCATAATTATGTACGGATATGAGAGTTGGACCATAAAGAAGGATGAGTGCCAAAGAATTGATGCTTTCAAACTGTGGTGCTGGATAAGACTCTTGAGAGTCCCTTGGACAGCAAGGAGATCAAATCAGTCAATCCTAAAGGAAATCAGTCTTGAATATTCACTGGAAGGACTGTTGCTGAAGCTGAAGCTCCAATACTTTAGCCACCCGATGTGAAGAACTGTCTCATTGGAAAAGACTCTGATGCTTGGAAAGATTGAAAGTGAAAGGAGGAGGCAGCAGAGGATGAGATGGTTAGATAGCATCAGTAACTCAATGGACATGAGTTTGAGTGAACTTCAGGAAATAGTGAAGGACAGGGAAGCCTGGTGTGCTACAGTCCATGGGGTTGCAAAGAGTCAGACGTGACTTAGTGACTGAACAACAGCAAGGACATAGAAGCTGCTCAATAAATATCAGTGCAGTGAGTACATGCATGTATGAGTGAGAATGAGAAGAAATAAGGAGAAGGACAGATAAGGAAAGTGTGGGTAGGAGGAAAGAATGCTTACTTTTGTTTCTCAGGTACATCAGCTCTATTCACTCATTTAGTTATTCATTCATTGATAAATATTTATTGAGCGTCTTCCTTCTGCCAAGTATTCACATGATCATTGGTTATCCACCACTAACAGGGGCACAAAATTTGTTTGGCCAACACTGGAAATGGTTTCATAGAAGTCTTGTGTGGGACTTGACTTTCAAATGAAAGCTGTAAATTTGAATTCCAAATATAACTCTTATTTGTATCCGTGACTGTGTCATTAATAAATGTTAGATATTTTCATGTCATATTACTGTTGTTGCAGATACATAAAAATATCACTGATGTTCTTCCTCACTTTAAAATGAGTTATTAGGGACATTCCGGAGTTCCAGTGGCTAAGATTCTGAGTTCCCAATGTAGGGGGCCCAGGTTTGGTCCCTGATCAGGACACTAGGTCCCATATGCCACAAGTAAGTGTCGGCATGCTGCAATCCAAGATTCCGCGTGATGCAGTGAAGAGTGAAGATCTCGTGTACTGCAACTAGACCCTACACAGCCAAATAAGTAAATAAATATTTTTAAATATAAAAAATAATAAAATGAGTTATTAGACCTACTACAGGGCTTCTCTGGTGGCTCAGCTGGTAAAGAATTCACCTGCAATGTGGGAGACCTGGGCTCGATACTGGTTCTTTTTTATTTAATATGATAAATATATGTGTTAAAAGCACATATATTACCATATTACAGATTTGGGGTTCTCTTTGTACTTTGGTAACTGTATTTCAATATAATTAACTTCCTTTATGTATTTCATTTTATATACTTAAAAGCATTATTTTGAGAAGGAGTCTACAAGTTTTACCAAACTCCTAAAGGGGCCCATGGCATAGAAAATGGTTAGGAATCTCTGTCTTAGAATCATACAACATTTTTGCTTTAAAAATCTCAAAGCAAAGCACATGAAAAGATCTATTAATCTGCCTCAGATCTGCATGGAAAAGAGAGTGGTTAAAATTGCTATTCCTTTTAGTTGCCTTTCCAGTTTTACTAAGGTATAACTGACAGATAAAAATTGTTTAAAAAGTACTGGTTGACATTTTAATATATATATATATGTGCATTGTGGATGGTATCACTGATTCAATGCACCTGAACTTGGGCAAACTCTGGGAGATGGTGAGGGACAGGGCAGCTTGGCATGCTGCAGTCCATGGGGTCAGGAAGAGTCTGACATGACTTGGCAACTAAACAACAACAACATTGTGTATAACCACCACAATTATCCATCACCTCACATAGTTACCATTTTCTTCTTTTTTTTAATGGCAAGAACACTTAAGGTCGGGAATTCCCTGGCAATTCACTGGTCAGGGCTTTCCCTGCAGGGGGCATGGGTTAGATCCCTTGTCAGTATGCCCTTCTCCCCCCAAAAAACAAAAACAAACAAACAAAAGCACCTAGGATCTACTCCCTTAGCAAATTTCAAGTATCTAAGTACCTTAAAAGTTTGTTTTAATTTGAAGTATGGGTGATTTACAGTGTTGAGTTAGTTTCAGGTGTACCTACCGCACAGTGATTCAGTTATACGTACATTTATTCTTTTCAGCTTCTTTTCCCTTACAGGTTCTAATTTAGTATTGTTAACTATAGTCAAGGTGCTGTACATTAAATGGGAAAATGCTGGTCAAGGGCACGCAGTTTCAGTTATGCAAGATGAATAAGTTCTAGGGATCCATTAATTTACTAAGATTTGAATGCTTTCGAGTTTTTTGAAATCTTTGGTGGTCATCACTTAGAACCAGAATGAAGAAACCACCAACTGCATGCAATGGAATTCTGGATTCAATTCTGAGCTGAATTAGGGAGAGAGGTATTTTTGTTGTTTATTTTTGCTCATTTGTAGCACATCTGTATAGGTTTATACTTTCAAAGCATTTTATTAATCAATTCTATGTGTTTGAACTGGAGGGTAGAGATCTCTGATGTCCTCTCTCTACCATGTTGCTTAGAAGTCTTCAATCCATTTTGATTCTGTTGCCAGAATGGAGTTTCTAAGAGGTGAATTTAATGGCTTCTCACTTCCAGCAGAATGAAGGAAGTGGCAGACAAACCTGGCTTCATCCAGTCTTTTCACTTTGATGACAGACAATTCCCTTCCCTGACTGCATGCTTCAATCATATTGCTTTATTTTCTCTCTTCTCATAATGTCTGATAAGTTAATAACATGAGTGAATACTCAATGCCCAGAAAAAAAGTCATCTCTCTAGCTTTCTGTGATGCAAGTTAATTACCCTTCATCTGTGTTTCTAAGCACTACAATTAATAGTCTATTAAAGCATTTACTATAGCCCACCAGGCTCCTCTGTCCTTGGAATTCTCCAGGCAAGAATACTGGAGTGGGTAGCCATTCCCATCTCTAGGAGATCTTCCCAACCCAGGGATTGAACCCGAGTCTCCCTCATTGCAGGCAGATTCTTTACTGTCTGAGCCAATAGGGAAGCCCAATCACATGATATCCTAAACTAAATGTCTTTCTTCTCCATGTAGCTGTGAGCCCCTCTAAAATATGATGCTTTATTCTTTATCTTTGGAGTCCCATGACGTGCTATACATTAAGTGTTCAAATGTATGTAATTTGTGGAATTACAGCATGTCAATTCGTCACTCCCTCTGAAAGCATGTTTCAGGTGTATATTCCATTTCATTCCCTTGGGGCAGTTGATCAAAATCTATAGAGCAGCAGAGAACTTGAAATAGAGTGAATTAATTTTGATTTAATTCACACAGTCACATATTCTCAGGCTAAGAAGATATACTAACAGCTATGCAGTCCAATCACCCAGCCATCATACTAATATTCTCTGCAACTTCCTAACTTAGCAGTCACCTAGAATTTGACATCTTCTAGTTGGCCTGTCTTTATCCCATGCACACACAGTAACAGCTGGATCTCCATTCAGTCTCTGGGACCTTCCAACCCTTCAAAGTTCAACAGTATTGAAAAGGGATTTAGAGTCCAGTGGTCTCAGATGCCTTCTAGCCTTTTCCAAGCTAGCAGATGATGGATGTTTTATTCATTTTCTACTGTAATTTTAAGAAGGAGAATTGGCTTCCCAGGTGACACTAGTGATAAAGAACCCACCTACCAATGCAGGAGATACAAGAGACACGGGTTCCATCCCTGGGCCAGGAAGATCCCCTGGAGGAGAAAATAGCAACCCACTCCAGTACTCTTACCTGGACAATTCCATGGACAGACGAAACTGGTGGATGACAGTCCATGAGGTTGCAAAGGGTTGGACGTGACTGAGCACAACACAACAGTGTGCCCTTCTGCACTGATTTCTTTTGTATTCTGGAAGAAGCTCCTTATCTCTCTTGCCCATGGATGGAATTCTCTCCTAGTTCTATTGCAAATGTGGATTTAAATCCTATTTTCACATTCCTTTGATGAGATCAATGAGAATTTGAGAAAAGAGGGCAAAGTGTAAGGGTTAAATGCTTGTTCCAATAAAGAAACTAGGGCAGACACTTTCTCCTACCCTCAACCTCATTCTTCCTCAGAAGGGATAAATGCTAATCATGTGTGGTCAAAGTAAAGGGTATGGGCTGGGACATGTTTTCTAATGAGCAGAGGTCATACATGGTGAAGGTCATACCCCCTCCTTTATGCTTCTGTGAGACCAGCAGCAAGTCTGCTCTGGACATCTCTGACCTTCTCATCACCTGAGCATGTTGGGACATTTTCATCTTACTGATGGAACTTCAAGATGTGAATTTGGGGCTTAACAGGAAAGAGGGAAACCCTGTAAGCAATACCCTTGACCATATATTGTAACCCCACTTGTTGGAACTTATGAGCTGATTACAGGACATATGTCCTCATGATAAGATTGAAATGGCATTTGATGTCCAATGGCCCCTGGATGGATTCCCAAGTAACTCATGGGTAAAGAATATGACAGCCAATTCAGGAGATGGAGGAGACACAGATTCGATCTCTGGGTCAGGAAGATCCCCTAGAGGAGGAAATGGCAACCCACTCCAATATTCTTGCCAGGAAAATCCCATGGACAGAGGAACCTAGTGGGCTACAGTCCATGAGTGGCAGTCAGACATGACTGAGCTACTGAGCACGGATTTACAGCCCCTGGATACAACTCCATCCAGAAGAATCTATCAGATGGCCCGGGCACTCGACCTGAATATAGCTAGGACAGATACTACAGGCCTAAATAAATAAAGGGTAGTTTCCACTTTGAGCAGGACCCATATGAAAAACTTAAAGAAGATGAAGCTTGAAAAGAGGATCCTTCAGTGCCAATGGCCCTCTGGATTCCAGTGGATGAGGAAGTCAAGGGAAAAAGTCACTAAGGCTTTCAGAGAAAGCAGAAAACGTGACCTAGCTTCCGGGCTGGAGAGACCCTCATGGCAGAACCTTCACATGCTGGAATAATATTATTCTTTCCATAAAGAGAATTGGTTTTTGCCTCAAAATCATCTCTCTTTATCATGCTTGCTTTGGAAACCAAAAGAAGTGAGGGTGTAATGCCCAGCACAGAAAATAGACATCTGCCACTCATGGTCACGCACCATCAATTCAGCCAAATAACTTCATTCTCCAAATGCATAATACCTCTTACATTTGGACAGCTGTCAGCAAACAGACATGGACTCAGAGCCCTTCCCAGACAAATCCTTCTTTAGCAGAGCCAGGTGGAGGAAGAGGTGGGCTCATTTGGAGAGCTGAGATTTCATCTCAGGGGATTTCACTTCAACTTTCAGAGGACACTGACTATGTGTGCTGCTCTATGTCTTTTTTATGTGGTTCCTGGGCATATAGAAGACAGTAAAGAGCTGTGCTGGAAAGGAAACAGCTGTGATATAGTAGGAAAAAAGAGCTAGGTGCCAGAAGTAAAATGAAGAGTGTAAACAGACCTGAAATGTACAGTTTAGTATAAACCTATTCTTGTATCATCCACAGACATGTAAAATGCAATCTCTAAATTGAAATGGACACATGCACTGGGTTCTCATTCTCCAAGTGCCAATGCAAAAAAAAAAAAAAAAAAAAGTAAAACCTTTGAGAAAATACAGGATTCAGTCTCTAATCTGGACTGCAACTATAAAATTAGAGGTAAGAGCCAGAGACAGTTTAAAGAAATGGTGTTCCTCTAGCTATATTCACTCTTCCATAGGCCCTTAATGTCATTGAATACCAGCTCTACACTAAGAAGCTGTGGAATCTGGCACAAGTAACACCATCTCTGCCTCTCGGTTTCCTTATGTGTTAAATGGGGATAATAAAACCAATGTGATAAACCTTAGATGAACCAATATTTCCAAATATAAGTCCAAAAGACTGAAACAAATAGTTTTGTTTATTCAAACCCATCCCAAGAAAGATTGGGGAATTACAAATTCTACTTCTTATCACTTGTTCCATCGTTCCATTGCAAGAATTTAGTACTACAGCACGTGAGAGGATTCTCCTCTCCTGGGATGAGGACAAGGACAAGAAAATTACAAATAAAAATGAAGCATCAAGTAATAAGAAGAATCCACTTCCCCAGAAACTGTATGAGGTCTTCTCTGTTGCCTAATCATTTTCCAAAACCTGAGGCCACTGCAGGGAAAGAGTGGTGGTATGTGGCAGTGAGGAGGACAGATGTTGTTGAGGACTGGCCTGGGGAGCAAGTGGAAGCCTCAGCCTGTCATCTGAAAAGGAAAAGTGTATTATGGGAAAACTCCAAGAACAACTAATGGTCTCCTCTGTGCCACTGACTTTCGTTTTCTCTCTCTTTGGACTACATCAGTTCAGTTCAGTTCAGTCGCTCAGTTGTGTCCAACTCTTTGCAACCCCATGAATCGCAGCACATCAGGCCTCCCTGTCCATCACCAACTCCCGGAGTTCACACTCAAACTCATGTCCATCAAGTCAGTGATGCCATCCAGCCATCTCATCCTCTGTCATCCCCTTCTCCTCCTGCCCCCAATCCCTCCCAGCATCAGAGTCTTTTCCAATGAGTCAACTCTTCACGTGAGGTGGCCCAAGTACTGGAGTTTCAGCTTTAGCATCATTCCTTCCAAAGAACAGCCAGAGCTGATCTCCTTTAGAATGGACTGGTTGTATCTCCAAGAGTCCAAGGGACTCTCAAGAGTCTTCTCCAACACCACAGTTCAAAAACATCAATTCTTTGGTGCTCAGCTTTCTTCACAGTCCAACTCTCACATCCATACATGACCACTATATGTTGGACTACATATGGAGCCACTATTCCAATTCTGCTAACTTAAATCTACCCTGCCATTTGTGATGGACACAGTCATACATGGGAAAGTCAGCTTTCTCACTGAATTCTCTCCCAGTTGGAGGATTAGGAATTATTATACCCAATTCGCAGGTGAAGAAACTGAGATTTCAAGGAAAAATCACTGATTGATGCTATTAATGCATGGTTAATAAAGAGAGGAGTTGAGTGTCTCTGCAGTAGCCTAGAAGAGGTTTTGTGATTTCATGAGTCCTTTTCTCATCCTCATTGAAATAGACATTGTGGTTATTTATTGTATCTGCTCTCAAGGTGAACCTGAGTCTGCCACTCTTCAGTAACTTCTTCAAGCCCATTTCTCCTAATGAAAAGTAGCAGCAGGAGTTCAGGAACACAATTATGAATCTCCATTTACAGATGGAAATCAATGAAGCTTAGATATTCAAGGTTATTCAAGATTCAAGAGAGAAGAGGAATGAAAATATCTAGCCAAAAATGTCAAATTGAGATTCATTCCTTTTGATAAAGCTCCAATTACTAGCTATAAGATGCTGGGTAAGTATCTTAACTTCTCTGAGCCCTCACTCTTAATCTGCACCATGGGAATAATAATACTAATCTTACACAGTGTTTGAATAAAAATAATAAACAGTGCTTCTTGTTGAGGGTTACCTTATGCCAGGCATTATCTAAGTGCTTCTTACATTCTCCATCTACTGCTAAATGCAAGATTCTACCTCAAGGGTAAAGGAATAAGTTTCAGTAGACTGACACTCCTACAGAAAACAGCTATAAACTCAGGACAAAATACCCCCAAGACAACCACCTGAATGCTCTAGAGCATAAACAAAGGCAAGAGATTTTGCAGGAAAGTCAAAACTTGGAAGGAACAATCATGATAAAGTGAGCTTCCCGTTGAGGATGAAGGCTTTGCTCTGATAGCACACTCCAATCATAATTTAGGGAATCTAAAACCACAGAAAACCCAATTTTCTGGTCTAAGGAACAAAGGGATGGAAACTGGAGCAACTATGACTGCTGAAGACCAATGGAAGGAATCTCCATAAAAGGAGAGAATCAGAGGAGAAGAACCCTAAATTCTGTATAGAGATTCTGTATAGAGATTCCAGGCTGATGCATGGACCACAAATGTATGGACTACAAATAGCCCAGCTAAATGTACATTATGAAAACTGAGATCGGAGTTGCCATCTACCTAACCAGATTAATGTAGGCTATATACATTAATAATCTTTGGAAAAATATAACTGAAATCACAGCATTTACAATGTTCAGAATACAACTCTGAGCTATTCAACATATGCAGAATAAAGAAAATGAGACCCTTTCTAAAAAAAAAAAACAAAACTCTAAAATGGTATAAATATGCTCCACAGGTAAAGGAAAGTATGCTCATAATGAATGAAAATATAGGATAACTCAAAAGAGAAACTGAAAATATGAAAAAGGATTGGTTGGAAATTGTAAAACTAAAACCATAGTATCTGAAATTAAAATTTATTGGATGGCATTAATAACAGAATGGAGATGACATAGGAAAGAGTCAGTAAAAGTAAACTTGAAGAGAGGTCAATAGAGATTATAAAAAATTAACAAACAAAAAATACTAGAAAAAAATGTACAGAGATCTGTTGCGGGTAATTGAAAGATCTAATATATGGGTTTTTTAGGGTTGCTGAAACAGTGTAGAAAAAATAAAGCAGAAAAAATAATTTAAAGAAATAGTGACTGAAAACTTGCCAAATGTGGTGAAAGACATACATTTATAGAATCAAGAAGGTCAGCAAATAAAACAAATATGAAAAAAACCCTGCCTAGGCAAGTCGTAATCAGACTGCTGAAAATCTATAACTAAATCCTGGGGGCAATGTCTATCTAGAGCTCATCTTTCTGTAGGAGCATATGTCCTTTGAGACTCTTTTTGTTGTTTGGTTGCTCAGTCATGTCCAACTCTTTGCGACCGCATGGACTCCTGCTAGTCTCCTCTCTGTCCATGGGATTTCCCAGGCAAGAATACTGAAGTGGGTTGCCATTTCCTTCGCCAGGGGATCTTCCCGACCCAGGGACTGAACCCGCATCTCCTGCATTGGCAGGTGGATTCTTTACCACTGAGCCACCAAGGAAGCCCATCTGTTTAATCAGAGAAATAACTTGTCTCAAATATTAGCTCTACTTCTCCTTATTCTTCACGACCACCTTAGAGGCTATGATTTTTCCTATTTTATAGATAAAGGAACCGAGGTACACACAGATGACATTCACTGCTTGGTATCACATATTAAATACGTGGTGGGAGCAGAACTTGAACTTGACTCTAACTTCAAAACCCATACAATTAATCATCCTGATTGGTTCCATCATGTAGGAAGTTAATAGCTGTGAAAGTATCAAGACAGTGTCTTGTGTATGAAAGTGAAACTGTTAGTTGCTCAGTTGTGCCCAACTCTTTGCAACCCTATGAACTGTAGCCCACCAGGCTCCTCTGTCCCTGGAATTCTCCAGGCAAGGATACTGGAGTGTGTAGCCACTCCCTTCTCCAAGAGATCTTCCCAACCCAGGGATGGAACCTGGGTCTCCTGCACTGCAGGCAGGTTCTTTACCATCTGAGGCACCAGGGAAGACCAACAGGTGCCAAAAATTTTGACTACAGTCCTTCCTTTCTTCCTTCTGCCTCTTGGTGGCATTTGCTGCTAACATCCTCAATTAGTCAATATTTATTTATTCATAGTGTAACTATTCATAAGTACCATATTGGTTTCCTGTGGCTGCTGTAATAGACTGGATGGCTTAACACACACACAAAAAGTATTATTTCATAGATCTGGAGTCCAGAAGTCAGAAATCAAGGTGTTGGTTGGGCCCCCACTCTCATTTTTTCTTGCCTCTTTCAGTTTCTGGCACCTCCAGGTATTCCTTGGATTGCAAATATATAACTTCAACCTCTGCTTTTATTTGTACAGGGCCTTCTCCACTGTGTCTATGTCTTCTCTTCTGTCTTTAGTACAGACACTTGTGTTTAGATTTAGGTTCCAGAATGGTCTTCTGCATTGCAGGTGGATTCTTTACCATCTGAGCCACCAGGGAAGCCCCCTAGGCAAACATTAACCTACTTTCTGGCTCATTTGTTTTGCCCTTCTGAACATTTCATATAGATGGAATCAAACAATGGAAGCATTTGTGAGCAGCCTGTTTCACTCAGCATAATGTTTTCAAGTTTATCCAGATTGCAGAATGTATCAGTACTTGATTAATTTTTATTGCCAAGTAATATTCCATTGTATGAATAGACCAAATTTAATTCATCCATTCATCGGTTGATGGACATGTGGGTTGTTTTCACTTTTTGACTACCACAACAACACTGCTATGACCATTCACATAAGGTGTTTGTGTGGACACGTTTTCATTTCTCTTGAGTATATATAAAGGAGTTGGATCTGCTGGGTCATAGCTGACTCTGTGTTTAATTTGGAGGAACTGAGAATATGAAAGACATACTCAGCAGTAATGTATGAAGGCTTTGGCTTCTCATATTTTACTTATGCTTAACATCTGTCTTTTTTATTATAGACGAGTAGGTGTGAAGTAGTATCTTAAAACAGTTTTAATTGCATTTGACTAAAGGCTAATGATGTTGAATTACTTTTCATGTGTTTATTGGTCCCTTGTATATTTTCTTTGGAGAAATATCTATTCAGATCATTGGCCCTTTCTTTAAAAAAATGAAAATTGGTTGGTCTTTTCCACTGTATCACTTCCTTGGCAGCATAAAAGCTCTTCATTTTGATCAAATCCAATTAATCTATTTTTTTCATTCTTCCCTTTGCTGACTTCAGGTCAGGTCACCTGACCTGGGTGATCCTCAGGTCACCCATGTTTTCCTCACAGCTTTTATGTTTCCATGTCCAGGTGGTTCAGTGGTCTGCCAATGCGGGAGACGCAGGAGATGTGGGTTTGATCCCTGGGTTGGGTAGATTCCCTAGAGGATGAAATGGCAACCCACTCTATATTCTTGCCTGGGAAATCCCATGGACAGAGGAGTCTGGAAGGCTACAGTCCATGGGGTCGCAAAGATTTGGACATGACTGAGCACACCCACATGCAGGATATTTATTTATTTGTAGTTATCCTTGGCTCTTTGCTCTCTCCCACTAGACTATTAGCCCTCTGATGGCAGAAGCTTATCTATTGTGCTCACACTTCCATCCTCCCTGCCTAAAAAAGTCCTTTTCCAAAGTAGACATTTGATAAATATTCTGCATAAATAGACATAAGATTATTTGTACTGTCCCAGCAAAAAGCAGGACTGTGAGGGACAACACGTTAGCCATGAGAAAAGTATAGGGTTAAGTGGTAAGTTTGTTCCCCCCTCCACCAAAAAAATCGGTTTTAGGAACAGTCCCTGCACCGCCCTCCATCCTCACCTAGAACCAAGGCACTGCTTCTGGGGAAGCAAAGACTCTTGCTCAGAGGCTGCCTGGGACAGGGCATGGGCTGCTTGCATGGAAATGAGGCTGAGCTGTGTTAGGCAACATCTGCTCATTGAAACCAGCCAAAGACATCAGCAGCCTCACACAGCTTTATTCCAAGGACTGACAGCCACTGCATATCCCTGAAGGGCTCTCACTTGGATATGGTTGATAGCAAACCCAATAGTTGCTCAACTCTGCAAGCTAATGGATTATTGTTTGGCCATTAGCATTGCTTACCTCCTGTACCACATTCCAGGCTCAATCCTCTCTCTGCACATCACCATCATCCATAGGGTTTGTTTTCAGATGGTTTTCTTTTCTAGTTAACTCTGTAAAAAGAAGGCGCTTGGCCCATTTCACTCGAAAAGAAGGCTCTTCAAAGGCCCATTTTATCTTCTACGCATCTCAGGTCTATAGTGTCCTCTTACTGTAACAATTTAAAGGAGACTCCTGGAATGGTTTTATGTCAGAGAATATTATTACAGATGTAATTTTAATGGGAAGTGTGGTGTTAACAAAATGTCAGTCCCCAATACATCCAGGTGTGGTCAGTGGGGCCTTTCACTTCTAACCTCAGTTCAGTCCAGTCCTTTAACTGAAATGCACCAGAGAGTTCTTTGGTGGTCCACTAGAAACCTCAGCTTTTCAGTTGGTGGGGAAGGAAAACATAGATTAGACTGCGACTGGTAGACCTGAGAAATGCCATGAAACTGGTATATGTCGGCCTAGTCTGTGATTAGGTTTGCTTTCTTCTTCTGCTTCATATTCCATTTCCAAGCCAGAGCTGGTACCTTCAATCTGATTGCCACCAGTTCAGTTCCAGTTCAGTCGCTCAGTCGTGTCCGAGTCTTTGCAACCCCATGAATTGCAGCACGCCAGGCCTCCCTGTCCATCCCCAACTCCAGGAGTTTACCCAGACTCACGTCCATCAAGTCAGTGATGCCATCCAGCCATCTCATCCTCTGTCGTCCCCTTCTCCTCCTGCCCCCAATTCCTCCCAGCATCAGAGTCTTTTCCAATGAGTCAACTCTTTGCATGAGGTGGCCAAAGTACTGGAGTTTCAGCTTCAGCATCATTCCCTCCAAAGAAATCCCAGGGCTGATCTCCTTCAGAATGGACTGGTTGGATCTCCTTGCAGTCCAAGGGACTCTCAAGAGTCTTCTCCAACACCACAGTTCAAAAGCATCAATTCTTCGGCGCTAAGCTTTCTTCACAGTCCAACTCTCACATCCATACATGACCACTGGAAAAACCGTAGCCTTGACTAGACAGATCTTTGTTGGCAAAATAATATCTCTGCTTTTGAATATGCTATCTAGGTTGGTCATAACTTTCCTTCCAAGGAGTAAGTGTCTTTTACTTACTCCTTGGAAGTAAGGAGTACTCAGTTGGCTGCAGTCACCATCTGCAGTGATTTTGGAGCCCAAAAAAATAAAGTCTGACACTGATTCCACTGTTTCCCCATCTATTTCCCATGAAGTGATGGGACCGGATGCCATGATCTTCGTTTTCTGAATGTTGAGCTTTAAGCCACCTTTTTCACTCTCCACTTTCACTTTCATCAAGAGGCTTTTTAGTTCCTCTTCACTTTCTGCCATAAGGCTGGTGTCATCTGCATATCTGAGGTTATTGATATTTCTCCCAGCAATCTTGATTCCAGCTTGTGCTTCTTCCAGTCCAGCGTTTCTCATGATGTACTCTGCATAGAAGTTAAATAAGCAGGGTGACAATACACAGCCTTGACGCACTCCTTTTCCTATTTGGAACCAGTCTGTTGTTCCATGTCCAGTTCTAACTGTTGCTTCCTGACCTGCATACAGACTTCTCAAGAGGCAGGTCAGGTGGTCTGGTATTCCCATCTCTTTCAGAATTTTCCACAGTTTATCATGATCCACACAGTCAAAGGCTTTGGCATAGTCAATAAAGCAGAAATAGATGTTTTTCTGGAACTCTCTTGCTTTTTCGATGATCCAGCGGATGTTGGCAATTTGATCTCTGGTTCCTCTGCCTTTTCTAAAACCAGCTTGAACATCTGGAAGTTCACGGTTCACATATTGCTGAAGCCTGGCTTGGAGAATTTTGAGCATTACTTTACTAGCATGTGAGATGAGTGCAATTGTGTGGTAGTTTGAGCATTCTTTGGCATTGCCTTTCTTTGGGACTGGAATGAAAACTGCCCTTTTTCAGTCCTGTGGCCACTGCTGAGTTTTCCAAATTTGCTGGCATATTGAGTGCAGCACTTTCACAGCATCCACCAAGCTCTAAATCCTATTCCCTTTTGGCCGGTAGTTCTCATTATGGAGACCATGCATTTGAAATTTCTAAAGCTCCCTTCAAGATTCCAATGTACTAAAGTGCTAAAGTGAAGAGCCACGCTTAGCTTCAGATGATGGCAGGTGACATTAAGAAGGAACTGGTTTCCAATAATACCAGTGCCTACGGTTGCCTGACTTCAAACACTAGCTGACAGAGGAATCCGAATCACTTTGTCACTCTCTTGCAGAGTGTCAGCCTGTCACTCTTGGAAAGTGTCAGGGTCAGCCTGAGTTCATGGTGGTGCTCCAGTCTTCCATCATGCCATATCTTGGTTTACTTCTCCTTGCTACTCAGTTTCTGAGTACCTAAGCACCTAAGCTTTTGAACTGCAGTGTTGAAGACCCTTGAGATCCTTGGACTGCAAGGAGATCCAACCAGTCCATCCTAGAGGAGATCAGTCCTGAGTGTTCATTGGAAGGACTGATGTTGAAGCTGAAACTCCAATACTTTGACCACCTGATGCAAAGAGCTGACTCATTGGAAAAGACTCTGATGCTGGGAAAGATTGAAGGCAGGAGGGGAAGGGGACGACAGAGGATGAGATGGTTGGATGGCATCACTGACTCAATGGAGATGAGTTTGAGTAAGCTCTGGGAGTTGGTGATGGACAGGGAGGCCTGGTGTGCTGTGGTCCATGGAAGTCACGAAGAGTCAGACATGACTGAATGACTGAACTGAACTGAACTGAACTGAAGCACATCTAAGGGATCTAGACAGGCTGCAGTTGAACTTGTGGCTAAAGCTGAGTCTATGCCATTAAGTAGGATCACTGACAGGACTGTGGCATGGCCAATCAAGCTGGAGTTCCAGTCTCTTGGATGAAATAAAAACTGGGTGGAGCCCTATATGCCAGAAGTGCTGCTTCCAGCCCTGTGGGCACTGAAAGATCACCTGGGACTCTGAATCTGGTACCTAGTGACTGATTACCAGCAACTTATGTCAAGGCAGTCTTCTGCAGTGGCTTATTGCATCAAGCTCTTCCAGAAGTTAATGTCAGCTCCATTCTGTTATTGGTAAGTCCATTCCAGGTTGAAAGAAATGTATCAGTTATAAGAAAGATATAAAGCAGAGCAAAGAATAAATCAGTTTCTTAGATTTCTTTTGATGTCATAGGATGATGGTATGGATGGGACTGGCACTGATAAAACTGACTTGGCATAGACAGGAGGACTAGACAATGTAAACAGAGCCGAAGGCTCTATGACTTCCTTCCTCAGCACTAATTCTTGGAGGCATCTGTAAAGGATGGGGAAGTGATCATTTAGGCCATGGTGTCAAGTCCAGTCAGCTGGGGAATATTTAGGAGTCAAATGGATGTGGTTACAGAATGTGGTTACAGAAGAGTAAATAGGGCTCCAGAGAGTTATGCTGAGTTTGAGCTTGAGGTGAGCCTAGGGAATTCCCTGGTGGTCCAGTGGTTAAGGATCCTCCTTGTAATGCAGGGTACATGGGTTTGAATCACTACAGATGGTGACTGCAGCCATGAAATTAAAAGACGCTTACTCCTTGGAAGGAAAGTTATGACCAACCTAGATAGCATATTCAAAAGCAGAGACATTACTTTGCCAACAAAGGTCCATCTAGTCAAGGCTATGGTTTTTCCAGTGGTCATGTATGAATGTGAGAGTTGGACTGTGAAGAAGGCTGAGTGCTGAAGAATTGATGCTTTTGAACTGTGGTGTTGGAGAAGACTCTTGAGAGTCCCTTGGATTGCAAGGAGATCCAACCAGTCCATTCTGAAGGAGATCAGCCCTGGGATTTCTTTGGAAGGAATGATGCTAAAGCTGAAACTCCAGTACTTTGGCCACCTCATGTGAAGAGTTGACTCATTGGAAAAGACTCTGATGCTGGGAGGGATTGGGGGCAGGAGGAGAAGGGGACGACAGAGGATGAGATGGCTGGATGGCATCACTGACTCGATGGACGTGAGTCTGGGTGAACTCCGGGAGTTGGGGATGGACAGGGAGGCCTGGCGTGCTGCGATTCATGGGGTTGCAAAGAGTCGGACACAACTGAGCAACTGATCTGATCTGATCTGATGTGAAGGGAACTAAGATCCCACATGTAGCAGAGCAACTAAGCCCATGAGCCACTACCACTGAGCCCGGGTGCTCTGGAGCCTGTGTGCTGCAACAAGAGAGTCTGTGCGCCTCATGGAAAGATCTCTCATGATGGGACAAAGATACCACAGGCTGCAAGAAAGACCCAATAGTCAAATAAACAAATGCATAAATATTTTTAAAAATAAATAAATAAAAGTGAGTCTAGAGCATTTAACAGTATTACTGGGAGGTCAATCAAGCCAGAAGCCCTGTTGCTTGAGTAGATTAAACATTGAGTGAAATTCCATATTCCAGAAGTTCTGCCTTGAATACTCTGTGGGCAACTAGGGATCTCCTGGAACTCTCAGTCCAGTGAGGGGTGTCTGATTGCTAGCAACAGAGCCTGGGAAGGAACAAGGATGAGGGAGGCAGTCAGAGGCCCAGTTATTGTGTTGGCTCTATTTTCTGAGAATATGAATTCATTCTGCTCCCTAACAGTCTGGGGGTGGAGACTATTAATAAACTCTGTGCCCCAGAGGAAGTCTCCCCGGTACTGGGGCAGGTTCATTCAGGAGGTGGGAGGTCTTTGAGACCCCAAATTTGGAATTTGGGGAAAGGTAGAGGTGGGACCTACCAAAGATGGGGAGCCAGGGACAGCCAGCTCCTTCTCAGTGTGTGTGGGGTTACCCTTCTGGTCTTTCTCACCCCTTCTTTCCAAGCTCCTTTCTGTATTCAAATTCCAGCTAACAGCCAGACTCCACAGGGATGAGAGCTCTCTTTAAAGGCAAAAGTAAAGACCTCATTAAATCAGGGAATGCAGAGAATAGAATGAATAGGAATGAAGCACTTTCAGCTACCCCTCAGGAGGCCCCAGTAGAATAGCACTTCTCAGTGGAAAGCATTAACATCAAGCTAATTCCTTAATGGACTGCATCTCTACAGTGCCCCCAGAGGCCCAGCGGCACTGATGGGGGGTGGAGGAATTTAGACCCAGCCCTCCCCCACCCCAACTCTTTGGAAAAGACCCTGATGCTGGGAAAGATTAAAGGCAAAAAGAGAAGGGGCGGAGGTTGAGATGGTTAGATGGCATCACCGATGTAATGGATATGAATCTGAGCAAACTACAGGAGACAGTGAAGGACAGGATCCTGGCAGGCTGCAGTCCGTGGGGTCACAAAGAGTCGGATGAGACTTAGCAACGGAACGACAACAGGAACCTCCCTCACCCCCACATTCAGCCTCAGATGCACCGTCCCAGGACTGTAGGTAAGGCCAGGCAGGGAAAGACCTGGAGAATTTGATTTCCAACCACTCACGTGCTCTCCCAGAGAGCTGTGTAGAATCCTCGTAGCAGGCCAGGCTTTTTGAGATAATAGATTATAAAAAGGAGAAGTGAGGAATGGTACAAAGAAAAAGAAAAGGTAAATAATTTCAGTTGTCCTGATGACCTGGAAATCTTAGATAAAGAAAAACATCTGCTTGGGCCAAAAGTGCTCTCCATTAAAGAGAATGAGCTCTTTCATGTAACCTGCTGGTACTGAAATCTGGAGCCCCATGAAACCCAGGACATCAATAAAGACAGCATGGTGGAGTGGGAAGCAACGGGATTCAGAGTCATGGAACCTCAGTTTGAATCCTGACTTCATCGCTAAATTGCTGTGGGATACTGTTCAGCCTCCTTAGGGGTTAATAATTTTGCTATTTGTAAGTTGGGGATAATAAATACCTATCTCATTAAATGAAATAATATCTATGAACATGATCAACTCTTTGCTCCAGTGAAAGGCAGACATCATCACAAGTCTGTGGCATTTTAGGTAGTCCAGGAGACCTTCCTGATAATGACATTAATACCAGATGTTGAGACTTCTCTGGTGGTCCAGTGATTAAGAATCTGCCTTCCAAAGCAGGGGATGCTGATTGGATCCTTAGTCCAGGAACTAAGATCCCACATGACAGGGGCAGTTAAGCCCATGTGCCCTATCCGCTGAGTCCACACACTCTAGAGGCGAAGTGCCCATGCTTCAAAACTAAACAAGCCTTTGTGCCACAGGTAGAGAAGTCTCCATGTGCTGCAACTAGAGAAAGCTGGCATGCCTCAATGAAGACCCAGAGCAGCCAAAATAATAATGATAATAATAGACAAGACAACAGGCCCAAAATGGAGTCACTTGTGCTAAGCCCCACATCAACAAACCTAGACTCAGCTAACATTTTAGTTCTCCCAGAAGTGGAATCTTAAACCAGCCACTCAGGAATCACATGATGAGAATTAGCTAGGTCATCTCCTGATAAACCCCTGCCATTCCAAGTAGGAAAGTAACCTTGCAATAACCAAGTGCCTCTTTGTCTTATCCAACTTCCTTGCTCATTTTGCCCACAAAATCCCTTGCCTTGTACAGCTCTTTGGAGCTTCTTTCCATCTGCTAGATTGGATGCGGTCCAATTTGTGAATCGTTGAATAAAGCCAACAAGATCTTTAAAATTTACTCAGATTAAATTTTGTTAACATAAATAAAAATTTTAATCATTTACTATGTGCTGGGCCCTGTGCTCTAAATCTGCAAGCATCAACATAGTTATTCCTCTTAACGATGTTCTGGGTCAAGTACTCTTTTTTATGCCCATTTTACATGCTAGAAAACAAAGGTTCAGAATATATAAGCAATTTGCTCAAGACCACATACTTAGTGAGGAGTAGCATTGGGACTTGAATTTATCATATGCCAAGTACCTCTGTGCTACATCGCCACCCAGATAAACAGAGGAGCAAGATGCCCCATGATGTGCCACGCCCACTTGGGGAATAGAAAAACGCCACAGCTGCACAAGGAGTACCTGGTGTTTAGGACTGGAATTACCCCCAGTAGTCTCAGTGTCCGTGACAACAGTTCACCTACTTGATGTCTGGCGTATGTGCTAAATGATATTTTTGTTTTGTTGTATTTATGTTAAATCTGTGACAGACATGTAAGGTGGCACCCAGGGATCCCCACTACCTGGTGTCACTCTCTGTAGAACCCCTCTTCCCAACTGTAGGCTCAATCTAGTGGCTTACCTTTAATAGATAAAGTAGCAAAAGTGATGGAAAGTAGGTTTCCTATATTTGCATGCATTAGTCAGCTATGGCTGCATAAAAAAATACCACAGATGAGAGGCTTGAACAACAGACCTTTATTTTCCCACAGTTCTGGTGCCTAGACGACCAAGATCAGGTCCAAGCCAATCTGGTTTCTATCCCTTCATGGCCTTTCCTCTGGTGAGTGTGTATGGAAAGAGTGAGCCAGCTCCCTGGTGTTTCTTCTTTTAAGGACACTAACCCTATTGGATGAGGGTCCCACCCTATGACTTTACTCAACCTCAATTACCTCCTTATTGGCCTTACCTTCAAGGTGGGGGGTGGGGCCATGGTTAGGGCTTTCAGATGTGAATCTGAGGGTAGAAGGAGACACAGTCCAGACTACAACAGGGCACAACAAATCACCACAGAGAGAAGCTTAAAGCCACACACATTTATTACCTCACTCTTTCAGGGCCTCCCTGGTGGCTCAGACGGTAAAGCGTCTGCCTGCAGTGCAGGAGACCCGGGTTTGATCCCTGGGTTGGTAGGATCCCCTGGAGAAGGAAATGACAACCCACTCCAGTACGCTTGCCTGGAAAATTCTGTAGACTGAGGAGCCTGGTAGGCTATAGTCCATGGGGTCGCAAAGAGTCGGACACGACTGAGCGACTTCACCTTCACTCTCACTTTCTTTCATGGCCAGAACTCTGGGTATAGGTTAGCTGGGTTCTCTGCTCTAAGTGTCATGAGTTTGAAATCAAGTTGTCGGTCAGGCTGAGTCCTTGTCTACAGATTCTGGAGGAAAATCTACCTGCAAGCTCATTCTTGCTGTTGGCAGAATTCAGTTCTTGTGGTTGTAGAACTGAGGTTACTGTTCCCCTGCTAGCTATCATCTGTGGGCTCTTCTCAGCCGCCAGGGGCCCCAGCATTCCTCACCACCTAGCCTCTTCCATCTTCAAGTCAGTGAGAGTATGTCTAATCCTTCTTGTGCTTGAATCTCCGACTTCCCTCATCTCTGACCTTGAGACCAGCCTCCTTAAATATACCTGTGGTATCTACCCTTCTAAAGACCTCATGTGATTAGGTCAGTTCCACCTGGATAATCTCCCTATCTTTAAGTCAACTGATCTGAGACCTTAATTATATTTGCAAGACCCTTTTGGCCATATGATATAATAGAATCATGGGAGTACCATCCCATCATATTTGCACTCCTGGGTCATACAGGACGTGTACACCAGGGTAATGTCTTATAATTCTGTATTCCATAGTCACCTCCAAGAAAACATGATGACTTCTGTCTTGCTGACACTTTCTTTCTCTAGCTTTATTCTCATCTTCCTCTGCTGAAGCAAGTTGCCCTGTTGTGAACTGCCCTGTGGAGAGACTCATGTGGCAGAAATTGAGCATAGCCTCAGTCCCACAGCCAGCGAGCATGTGAATCTCACCAACAGCCAGATGAGTGAGCTTGAAAGAGGACTCCTTTCCCCCTTTTTGAGCCTCACAGTGAAGCCCTGACCACACCTTGACTATAGTCTCATGAGAGATGCTCAGCCAGAGGACCCACGTAAGCCACACCCCAATTTCTACATGCTGCTATTTTGAGCTGCTGAGTTTGGGGTGGCGGGGGTGGGGGCAATTTCTTACATGGCAGTGTATAACTACTACAAGATCTCTTAACAGAAGCAATGTAATAAGAACTATGTATGTATGACCTCTATTTGGGTTATTTCCAAGAAGTTGAGTGAGGAAAGAATGATATCATACCCAATAATATTTCATAAAACATGGCTCATATAAGTTACATATGAAGATGCATGGCTTACCATGTTGTTGTTTAGTCACTAAGTCACATCCAACTTTTTGACACCCTGGACTGTAGCCCAAAAGGCTCCTCTGTCCATGGGATTTCCCAGGCAAGAATACTGGAATGGGTTGCCATCTTCTTCTCTAGGGGATCTTTCTGACCCAGGGATCGAACCCATATCTCCTGCTTTGGCAGGCAGGTTCTTTACCATTGAGTCACCTGGGAAGCCCCTTTTCTGTTTAAACAAGGCAGTAAATCTTTTCCATGTCTCATGAGCTACTGCAGGGCCACATAGAAAGCAGTGAGGATTCTCTAGGCTCTAAATGGTATAATCCATCAGTGATTAGCAATTGGTACCTGGGTACCATCTGGCATCTTGTGGCTATGCCCAGAACTAGTATCTTCATGTTGGCAAGACATACACCATGAAACACCTCTCCCTGGGAGAAAATAAAATTTACCAGATTTGGCTCCTTTATGAAAGATAACTGTACAATGTGAGCCCATCTCTAACATTTACAAGAGTCAAGAGCAAGAGTAAGAACATAAGACCCTTATACCATATGCTAAACTGTTACAAAAAGAAAACCTAAATAAAATACACTCTATCTTCATAACAACCTGAAGGCCAAGTTCTCATGCAGAATTCTCAAACCCATTCCATGGATGGGAAAAGCCAACTCTGAGCCCTGGGCCCTCTCTCAGCTCTGTTCTACACCACATCCTCTCATATAAGCCTGTGGATACCCTAGCCTGCATGTCCAAGACCATCCACACTCTGCTTCAAACAGCCCTCGGGCCTCAAAAGGCACAAACCCACACAGCCCAGCCTCTGAAACACAGACACAGAAAGACTCCCAAACAGGCCTTGAATGTGAGCGTGGGGCCATGTGAACCAGGAAATGCAGGATTCTGACGAGCAGAGTATGGTCTAGGAAAGCACTCTCTCTGGATACGTATGTTCTTTGGCATGTTAATTTGTTGTTGCTGTTGTTGATTATAGCTGATTTGCAATGTTGTGTCAATTATTTCTGTACAGCAAAGTGACTCAGTTATAGATACATATATATACATTCTTTTTCATATACTTCTCTGCTGTGGTTTATCACAGGATATGAAATGTAGTTCCCTGTGCTCTACCATAGGACCTTGTGACAGTTTTTCATATTGTATGTGTGTGTGTGTGTGTATGTGTGGTGTGGGGAGGGGAGGTAGGCAGAGAGGAACCAGAATGGAGCCTCCAAAACACGGGGATCCCTCTTGCCCAGCTCTGAGAGTGGTGCCATAGCCTTTTTCCTAAAGCCTGAAGTGGGGTGAGCTGCATGATAGAAGGGGAATGAAAAGGCCATTAGCTGGGACTTGACGGAACCACTGCACTGGAATCCACACTGAGGGGAGTGCAGAGTGAGAGTTGGTTACGGATGAAGAGAGAAAGCCTAGAAGACGGGCAGATTTTCCAGTGAGGTTATGTCAATAACAGAAGTGGTAGCTCAGCCCAAAGTCAGCACAGCCCTGTGTGAAGTCACAATAGAAAGGGAGATGGGGACGGCATCCAGACAGGGAGGAAAGCCAGACTGTCAGGGAGACAGCCTCAGTCGCTGGTCAGGGAAGAGGAGCTGGAAGGAGGGGCCAAGTTCTCTCAACCCAGACACTGAAGTGCCTGATGAGATGGATGAGCTTGCAGGTTCCCGGATGTGGTCACCAGGACAAAACCAGACCAGCAAAATGAGGCGATGCCGTGTCCAGTGTCCCATGTCGTTTATCTCAATTAATGGCATGCCAAATCACTCAACTCACCTGTGCTTAAAACCTTCAAGATGCCAAGTGAAATGCACTTTCCCTGTGAACATTTTCTAGACCCTTCTCCAAGAGAACCAGCAGCCTTCCCTGGCCTGCCTTCTAGATACATCACTCACATCTGCAAGGCCACAGAGAAGGCAAGAGAGGCCAGGCAGCTAGGTACGCAAGCAAGTGGATATTTGAATCCCAAAGATCTGGGTTCCAATCGCAGTTCATAACATTGTGAACCTATCTCAACATTTGTGCCCTCATCATTAACCTAAAAAAAACATTAGTGCCCATTTCATAGGATTGTTATAAGATTTAAAGGCAGTAGCAGGCAATAAGTTTTGAGCCTGGTGCCTGGAATATAGTAAGAGTTCAATAGGCTTTGGCCACTATTACATTAGAGTTAGCTGTTCACAAAACTGTTTTCCACCCTAAATTATGATCTCCTTAAGGTTAATGGCAGGAGAAGGCAATGGCACCCCATTACAGTACTCTTGCCTGGAAAATCCCATGGACGGAGGAGCCTGGTAGGCTGCAATCCATGGGATCGCTAAGAGTCGGACACAACTGAGCGACTTCACTTTCACTTTTCACTTTCATGCACTGGAGAAGGAAATGGCCCAGTGTCCTTGCCTGGAGAATCCCAGGGAAGGGAGAGCCTGGTGGGCTGCCGTCTATGGGGCCGCACAGAGTCGGACACGACTGATGTGACTTAGCAGCAGCAGCAAGGTTAATGGCAATATCTTATATCTCCAGAATCTGTCACAGTGTTTGTTTAAAAAAAAAAACAAAAACGAAAGAAACTCATTTAGCGTCCATTCTACGCCAAACACTGTGTGAGGCTGATAATAAGCCATGGCTAAGTATGGATTTGCCAAATCAAATAAAGAGTCAAGAGATTGTAACTTATAATTAAGAATTTCCCAACTCTCAGTTAAGCCCACAAAGTATCTATAACTAATCTTGAATCTTCCTTGTTTGAACGTTAGGTTTTTTCCCCTCCCTTTTTAACTTCTTGGGGAAAGGAAAAAAATTTTTTTCTTTGTTTTTCAAACAACTTGATATTTTGAGTGGCTCCACAAGACAAGACTTCCCCTTGGGATTTCTCTGGTAGTCCAGTGGCTAAAACATCTACCTGCCAGTGCAAGGGACTGGAGTTCGATCCCTGGTGCGAGAAGATTCCACATGCCACAGAACAACTAAGCTTGAGCATCAGAATTACCGAAGCCCACGTGCCTAGAACCTATGCTCCATAAGAAGAGAAACCGCCAAGATGAGAAGCCCATGAGAAGCTCACGAACAATGAGAAGTGACTTGAAAGTAGCCCCTACTCACCACAACTAGAGAAAGTCTTTGCACAGCAATGAAGAAGGCCTAGTATAGCCAAATAAAATTAAGTAATTTAAAAAGAAAAAAATTTTTAATAAGGACAGTAAAAATAATTTTAAAAAGAATCCCCCTTGGACGTCTCCCGTTTCCGTGATCTCATGTGGGCAAAACTGTTATCTGTCTTTCGGTTGTTATATCAGCAAAATAGCTCAGTGGGTGTAAAATCACTCCTTTTTAAGAGGCAGTGCTGAGCAGAAACATATTTATAAGACTCACAATACATATTCACCACATCGCTTCCAGCAGCATTGCCTGTGTGGAAAGTACCTCTACTGATTACGGGTAAACTGCCACCAGAATTGATTTCCACATTTCATTTATAAGCATTAATGCAGAAGGTTGAAAAATAAAAGATAGAAGGAGAAAGAATGCATTATGTTACCTGTCTCCTCCAATTGATTTGGCTAGAATGCCTCCGCCATGAGACCAGGTTGATTTCACCCCTGGATCTCAAGTTCCTAGGATGAGAAAAATACCTGGCATAGAGTAGGAATTTGATAAGCATTTGTTGCATGACTGAACGAATGACTAACTAAGTGAATGAATAAATCCTGCCTGAATATTTTTACTACACCTGTCACCTTTGCTGATACCTGATCCATAGTGGTGTGATCTGCTCAGATCTTTCATGGACTTGTTCTGATGAATTTTGAAAACATGCTCCTTTCAGAATCTGAATTCATTTTCAAACTGCTACACAGAGAATATCAACTCCTATAGCTAGATGAGAGGATGACACGTCTGGGCTGGCCTGCAGACGTGGTGGAGTGTTAATTTCCTGTGATCTGCTTGCCCTGTCTGCTAGAGGCTCCTGCCTGAGTGTCGTAGGCAGCACGTGTATTGAACATTGCTCCTTTAAACTTCTGAGACACGCGGAGTTCCACTCAGAGGACTGAGAAAGTTTTCTTCTGGAACAGCTCCTTGGTCCCCCTTTCCTATCATATGTTCTATATCCCTCTAATTTAGCTCTTCCCATCCCCCACTCTGTGTAGCAAAGGACCTGAGAATACGTGAGGAAAATTAGAAGTAGCAAAATCTGAAAATCATCAGGTCTGAAAGAAAGTAGACAAAGATGTATTCCAAGGATTTAAGGATAAGGTTTTCACCTTGGGAGGGGCACCTTTCTTTACTCTGAGAAAAAAAGGCAAATCGGTGGATGCCTGTGGTGGCAAGATGTTTGTGTCAGGCTGGAGGGGAAGGAGGAGATTCAGGTTGTCGATTTTAAAAAATGCACATGGTGAGTGTTGCCAATTAAGTTTTATTGGGCGCAAAATGAGGACTTCAGGGACTTCACTGGTGGTCCAGTGGTTAAGAATCCACCTTCAAATGCAGAGAACACTGGTTCAATCCCACGTACCCAGAACTGAGATCCCACATGCCACTGGACAACTAAGCCGCAATGCCACCACGAAAAATCCCACATGGTATAGTGAAGACCCCACGTGCTGCAACTAAGACCCGGTGTAGCTGAATAAATAAATACATACTTTTTTAAAAAATAAGGACTGCAGCCCAGGAAACAATACTTCAGATAGTTCTGAGAAACTGCTGAAGGAGGCATGGGGGAAAGGTTAGTATGTATGTGATTTTGGTGAAGGGAGAATAACATGTGATCTTATTTTCCCAGAAGGTTTCCGCTCCTCTCATGAACCTTTCTGCTAGTCACAAGAAACAGTTATCACCATAAAGGGTTTCAGTGCTTTTCTAGATATAAGGAGATACAAGAATTAAGCTCATAAAATTGGCTCCTGAAAGTATCTAATTATCCCAAGACCTGTCCTGCCACTTCCAGCCCTCCAACCCCTACCCTGGCTGAGCACAGAGTGTCTCATTTCTACCCTCCACCCTGAACTCCTTTCAGGGGTGTTAAAAATCAGCAGCTGTAGCAGCCCATGGTTTAACCCTTGCAGAGGAGAGGCAAGTGCCCGTTTGTAGTTGACAAGATAGAGGAAAACGGAAGAAAAGTCAGTGAATGACTGAGCTCTGGATGCTCGAGGATCTACAGTGCTGCACGCGCTGAGGATGAGAATAAAACTTGCCTCCAGGAAGCTCCCGCGTGCGTGCTCAGTCCTCCTTGCGATCCCATGGACTGTAGCCCACCAGGCTCCTCTGTCCATAGGATTTCCTGGGCAAGAATACTGCAGTGGGTTGCCATTTCCTTCTCCAGGGGATCTTCCCTACCCAGGGGTCGAACTCGTGTCTCTTTTGTCTCTTGTGTCCCCTGCATTTGCGGGCAGATTCTTTACCACTGCACCACCCCTCCAGGAAGTCCATCCTCTCTCAACTCCTAGTCCCAACTTGGAGTAACAAGAGCAGTTGTCAGGGTGGACCACAGAGGAGAGTTAGACACAAATGACCTTCAGAGATGAGACTAACATGGTCAACAGGCCCATGAAAAGATGCTGAACTTCACTAGTCATCAGGGAAATGCAAAGTAACCACTGTGAGAGATCCCCTCCCACCTATTTGGATGGCTGTCCTCAAGAAGGCAAGGGATACCAAATGTTGATGAGAATGTGGAGAAAAGGGAACCCTTGGGCACTGTCGGTCGGAAGGTTCCTCAAAAAATTAAAAAGAGAGCTACCAGCCATTCCACTTCTCGGTATGCATCCAAAGGAAATGAGATCACTGTCTCAAAGAGGTATCTGCATTCACATGTTCATTGCAGCATTATTCACAATAGCCAAGATATGAAAATGATCTGTCTGTCCAAGGATGGATGGATAAAGATGTGGTATATTTATACAATGGAATATTGTTCAACCCTGAGAAGGAAGGAAGTCTCGCCATTTTTTATAAACTGGGAGGAACTTGAGGGCATTATGCTAAGTAAAACAAGCCAAAGACAAATACTGCAGGTATCATTATATGTAAAACCTAAAAAAAAGAAGTCAAACTCATAGATTAGAAATCTGGTTGCCAAAAGCTGGGGATAGGAGAAATGGGGAGAAGTTGGTAAAAGAGTGCAAATTTTCAGTTATAAAATGAATTACATGGTGACTAGAGTTGAAAACACTGTATTGTATAACTGAAATTTGCTAAGAGAACAAAACTTAAATGTTCTCACCGAAAAAAAAGAAAAATACGTGAAGTAATGGATGGGTTAATTAAGTCAGGGAAATCCTTTCAGAATGTAAATGTGTATCAAAATACCATGATGTACACTTTTAAAATCTTATAACTGTATATGAAATATACCTCAATAAAGTTGAAATTAAAAAGATCCAAAAATTATTTAAGGTGGACATATTTGCTGGGATTGGCATTATTCTTTGTTTTATGGTGATGTCGGGCTTCCCTCATAGCTCAGTCGGTAAAGTATCTGCCTGCAATTCAGGAAACCTGGGTTCGATTCCTGGGTCGGGAAGATCCCCTGGAGAAGGAAATGGCAACCCACGCCAGTACTCTTGCCTGGAGCATCCCATGGACGAAGGAGCCCGGCAGACTACAGTCCACGGGGTCACAAGAGTCGGCCACGACTTAGAGACTAAACTACTACTACATGGTAATGTCACGTCACCATTGCTTGTCTTCTGACAGGTTTCTTGCTATGAGGCAGGAGAAAGAGAAAAGATAGTTTATTCCAGATATCTCTCCTTAAACCTGAACCACCCTAGTACAAGCATTAACAGATAAACAGACTTTGCAAATACAGTCATTTAAACAATGTGGTACATCAGTTCAACTAGACATAACAGATAGCTTAGATTATACTCCACTATATGTGAGAATTCAGTATATAATAAAGAGAGGGAAAATAAGGGTATTGAATAATTTGTATTGGGACAAATGATTATGTGAAAAGTGTCTTCAATGTTATGCAATAAAACAAATTCCAAATAGATCAAAGAGCTATTTTTTAATCAAAGTATAAATAAATTATAAGAAAAACGAATACTTATCACCTTCTGCAAAGCGGAGTGTCTAGATTTAGAAAAGAGTTTAAAAAATCACAAAGGAAAAGATGGGTAGATGTGGTTACAAAAAATTTAAATCTTCTGCCCATAAAAAAAACTAATCAAACTTAAAAGGAAAACAACAAACAGGGAAACACATTTGAAGCAGATATAACCAAAAGGAACCATGTACCTATACATTTGAATTAATACAAATCTTTAAGAGAAACAGAGATACCATGGATGAATGGGGAGAAGGCTTAAACAAACATTTCCCCGGAGACAAAACATTACTGTTTAAAAAACATGGGGAAATGTTCAATATCACTACTAATCAAAGCCATGCAAATAAAAACAATCCCATTTTATGCTTTTTAAATTAGCTGGTCTTTTAAAATGGTAATAGGTATATTAACACAAGTGTGGCAAAATGGGTATTTTCTTAACATTGCAGATCAGAGTGTAAATTGGCCCAGCCTTTTTTTAAGAGAGTAATTTGTAAATGCATATCTAGTGCCTTAAAATGGTCACACCGTTTGATCCAGTAATTACACAATGGAGTGTATTGCTTAATGAAGTCACTGGAAATACTGGTGGTGGACTGGGAACTGAGAAGGGGTGGATGTATGCACCAAGATTATCGGCACAACAGCATAAGTAATAGTGAGATAAATTCTTTTTTAATTTAAATGTTTCATTAACTAATCTATGTCATAATCCTAGCATGAAACATTATGGAACTGTAAAAATGCAAAGTTCATAAAGTCTGTATAATATGGAAAATGCTTGTGAAAGTCTGTATAATACGGAAAATGCTTGTGATATAATAGACACTGAAAAAAAACAGATAAAAATTGCATATAGGGAATGGATATAATTATGTTAACAAAAAACTATGCATAAAAAATGCCCAGAAGAAAAGACATTAAAATGTAAATAGTGGCTAAGCATGGATGGTCAACTTATTGATGATTCTTTGTTTTCTTTTCTATGTTCCAGGAATTTACTCTTTTTTTCCAATAATATGAGAAAAAAAATGCATTTATAAACATGCAATATTTCTATTCCCTTTGAGATCTTTGGTGGCTCAGACAGTAAAGAATCTGCCTGAAATGCAGGGGACACGGGTTCGATCCCTGGGGTGGGGAAGAGTTGGGAATGGCTAATCACTCCCCAGTCCATGGGGTTGCAAAGAGTCGGACATGACTGAGCGGTTAACACTTTCCCTTTGACATCTTGGGTCATTATGGATGTCAAACATTTGTTTCAGACAAAAGGCACCTTTGGAATGTAGTTCACGTACAAGGTAATGCCCAATAAGACACTGAACATAAAACCTCTGTCTTAGTTCAGGCTGATAGAACAAAGGTCCACAGACTGGGTGGCTTATACATAAAAGAAACTTATTTCTCACAGTTCTAGAGGCTGGGTGTCTGAGATCAGGATGCCAGTTCTGATGATGACCCTCTTCTGGGAGGTAAACTTCTCCTTGTGCCTTCACATGGCAGAAAGAGGGCAAGAGAGCTAGCCCTCTGGGGTCCTTCTTATAGGACAGTAACCCCATTCATGACGGCTCCACTCTCGTGACCTCTTTTCCCTCCAAAGCCTCCATCCTTCCCAGTGAAACCGAAAGTGGTGTCCAGCTGCTAGGTGCTCAAAAGCCAATACAGAGGCCAGCTTAGGGGAAAGGAAAGTTTGCTTTATTTTAGATGCTGGCAACCAGGAGGGTGGGGTGGGGGTGGGAGTGAACACCTGTCTGAAGGCTGACCCCCACTGCCCCCACCAAACACACACACTGATGATCAGTGAGCAAGAGCTTTTATTGGATGAAGGAGGGTCCTACTTGTAGAAACAATATAGTCAGCTCCGACAGTCATCTCGAAATTAATCACTGGTGGTCTGGCCAGCAGCATCTTGACTTTCAAGCAGAGTAAATCTCCAGTTCCATGGTCAGTTTGTTCCCATTGCCTTGAGGCTGATTCTCAGAACTGTGGCAGCTTATGTCATGGCTAGCCACAATCTGGTCATCATGTAGTTAACTTCTTGAACTTGGGGGTGGGGTGGGCTGGGGTTCCAGTATCTAAAAGACAGCTCACTGTGAATGGCTCAGAATATTATCTATTGCCCTTGAGAAGGAACTAAAGGTCCTTGACGATGCTTAATGACTACATTATTATTATTTGGTGTCCTTTGACTGTTTTCCTTTTTTTCTGCACTTTTCTCACTTCTCTGATCAAATCCATTCTTTGGCCAAAGTTCTGCCACAGATGAAAAGGAGGCAGAGGACATGAGGGGCAAGAACCATAGAGTCCTGCTCCGTTTCACCAACACCATCACATGAGGGATTAGAATTTCAGCCTATGAATGTGGAGGTGTGGGTGGACACGAACATGCAATCTACTGAAACCTTTCAATGCAAAATTGAGGTAGAATCAAAGTGCTGGCCATAAAGTGATACTCAGTAAAAAACTGTAGAATGAGCAAATCACCGAATGCTGATAGCTAGTACTCACTGAGCACTCACCATCTGCCTGGTACTGTTCTAGTACCTTTATACATTTAAGCTCATTCAATCCTCCAACAACCAGGAGATAACCTTGACAAAGCTCTACAGAGTTGTTTTTGTTCAGTCGCTAAGTCGTGTCTGACTCTTTGTGACCCCATGGACTGCATTATGCCACATTTCCATGGCCTTCACTATCTCCCGGAGTTTGCTCAAACTCATGTCCATCGAGTCGGTGATGCCATCCAACCAACTCATCCTCTGTCGCCCCCTTCTCCTCCTGCCTTCAGTCTTTCCCAGCATCAGGGTCTTTTCCAATGAGATGGCTCTTCCCATCAGGTGGCCAAAGTACTGGAGCTTCAGTTTCAGCATCAGTCCTCTCAATTAATATTCAGGGTTGATTCTTTTAGGATTGACTGGTTTGATCTCCTTGCAGTCCAAGGGACTCTTAAGAGTCTCCTCCAGCACCACAGTTCAAAAGCATCAATTCTTCAGGGCTCAGCCTTCTTTATGGTTCAATTGTCACATCCATTCACGACTACTGGAAAAACCTTAGCTTTGACTACACAGACCTTTGTTGACAAAGTGATGTTTCTGCTTTTTAATATGCTACCTAGGTTTGTCATAGCTTTTCTTCCAAGGAGCAAGCATCTTTTAATTTTAGGGCTGCAGTCACCATCCACAGTGAATTGGGAGTCCAAGAAAATAAAATCTGTCACTTCTTCCACTTTTTCCCCTTCTATTTGCCATGAAATGATGGGATGCCATGGTCTTCACTTTTTGAATGTTGAGTTTTAAGCCAGGTGTTTTCACTCTCCTCTTTCACCTTCATCAACAGGCTCTTTAGTTCCACTTTGCTTTCTGCTACTAGAGTGGTATCATCTGCACATCTGAGACTGAGAAAGTTGATGCCTTTAAACAATGGAAATTTACTCTCTCACTGTCCTGGAGAAGTCCAAAATCAAGCTATTGGCAGGGTTGTTTCCTTCTGGAGGAGAACATACCATGCCTCTTTCTGACCTCCTGTGGCTCTGGATATCCTCTGGTTCCTTGACTTGTAGAGGACTCATTCCAATCTCTACCTCCATCCCTATGTGGTTTTCTCCTCCGAGTGTGTGTCAAATCTCCCTCTCCTTTCTCTCATAAGGACACCAATCATTGGATTTAGAATCCACCCTAAATCTAGTATGATCACATTTTTATCCCTTAATTATATCTACCAAGACCTTATTTTCAAATCAGGCTACATTCATAGGTATTGGAGTAGGACATAGTTCAGCCCCCTACAAGGTTTTACAAAAGAAATGGGAAAGTGTCAAGAATCCCTGGAAAAATACTAAGTGGAGGTCACTTGAAAGCATTTTTTGTCTGTAGTGCAATCTAAATTTCAGTCTCCACCACTGAACTATGAGCTCCTCGAAGGCAAAGACCTTTTTATTTTATGTCCCCCAGGCTTGGCATATTGCCCGATAACACTCAGTAATATTTGCTGATTTGAGCTCTTAATCTCTTCTGGCTGTCATAACAAAATACTGTAGACTAGACAGCTTAAACAACAGAAGTTTCTTTTCTCACAGGTGTAGGGGCTGAGAGTCTGAGATCAGGGTGTCAGCAATGGTTGGGTTCTGGTGAGGGCTCTCTTCCTGGCTTGCAATCAGCTGCTTTTTCACTGCATCCTCATATGGTGGGGAGAAGAGAGAGAGCTGAACTCTCTTTATAAGGGATCATGGGGCTTCCCTGGTGGCTCAGTGGTAAAGAATCCACCTGCCAATGCAGGAGACATTGGGTTCAATCCCTGGCTGAGGAAGATCCCTTGGGGAAGGAAATGGCAACCCACCCCAATATTCTTACCTGGGAAATCCCATGGACAGAGGATCCTGGTGGGCTACAGTCCATGCGGTCTCAAAGAGTAGGGCATGACTAAACAACAGCAACAAATCCCATCATCTGAACCTAAGTATCTCTGAAAGGCCCCACCTCTAAATACCATCATTTCAACATTACGAATGTGGACAGGACACAGACACTGAGTCTACAGCAAGTTTATAGCCAGTTGAGAGCCAGGAGTCCTTTGGAGAAGAGTACTCTACCAGCTGTTATAAAATTTTCTTCATATGTAGAGGGATCTGAGAAATGGAGTATCTGCTGCCACATCAGTAAACAAGGATGTCATAGTCATCGGTGATTGCAGCCCTCCAATGTGATGCTCCCGATTCCTGAGGGCACTCAGGGAGAAAAGAATACCTACCATCTAACAGCCCCACTACTGCCACTCCCTATCATGAGCCCTGAGGAAGTTCAGGATGTGAAAAACACAGGGTGCTGGCCCCAGACAGCTGAGGTGCTTATCAAAGGGAGGATTTCAGTGAGCCTCTTGCATCTTCCCATACATAGAAAAGCACTATATTCCTTAACTTGGGTTATCTACTTTTCTTTCATTAAAAATAATCTTTTGATCTTCAGACTACCTGCCCTTTGTTGCAAAACTTCTATATAACCTGGTTCCTCCCCTCATCTCCTCAGAGCAGTTCTCTCAGTGTTAGTTGAGCTGCTGTGTCCCAGGCTTTAAGTCTTAAAAATTCCTACCAAATAAAATGTAACTCTTTTCATTCCAATCCCAAAGAAAGGCAATGCCAAAGAATGCTCAAACTACCGCACAATTGCACTCATCTCACACGCTAGTAAAGTAATGCTCAAAATTCTCCAAGCCAGGCTTCAGCAATATGTGAACCCTGAACTTCCTGATGTTCAAGCTTGTTTTAGAAAAGGCAGAGGAACCAGAGATCAAATTGCCAACATCCGCTGGATCATCGAAAAAGCAAGAGAGTTCCAGAAAAGCATCTATTTCTGCGTTATTGACTATGCCAAAGCCTTTGACTGTGTGGATCACAATAAACTGTGGAAAATTCTGAAAGAGATGGGAATATCAGACCACCTGACCTGCCTCTTGAGAAGTCTGTATGCAGGTCAGGAAGCAACTGGACATGGAACAACAGACTGGTTCCAAATAGGAAAAGGAGTACGTCAAGGCTGTATATTGTCACCCTGCTTATTTAACTTATATGCAGAGTACATCATGAGAAACGCTGGACTGGAAGAAGCACAAGCTGGAATCAAGATTGCTGGGAGAAATCTCAATAACCTCAGATATGCAGATGACACCACCCTTATGGCAGAAAGTGAAGAGGAACTCAAAAGCCTCTTGATGAAAGTGAAAGAGGAGAGTGAAAAAGGTGGCTTAAAGCTCAACATTCAGAAAATGAAGATCATGGCATCTGGTCCCATCACTTCATGGGAAATAGATGGGGAAACAGTGGAAACAGTGTCAGACTTTATTTTTCTGGGCTCCAAAATCACTGCAGATGGTGACTGCAGCCATGAAATTAAAAGACGCTTACTCCTTGGAAGCAAAGTTATGACCAACCTAGATAGCATATTCAAAAGCAGAGACATTACTTTGCCAACAAAGGTCCATCTAGTCAAGGCTATGGTTTTTCCTGTGGTCATGTATGGATGTGAGAGTTGGACTGTGAAGAAGGCTGAGCACCGAAGAATTGATGCTTTTGAACTGTGGTGTTGGAGAAGACTCTTGAGAGTCCCTTGGACTGCAAGGAGATCCAACCAGTCCATTCTGAAGGAGATCAGCCCTGGGTGTTCTTTGGAAGGAATGATGCTAAAGCTGAAACTCCAGTACTTTGGCCACCTCATGCGAAGAGTTGACTCATTGGAAAAGACTCTGATGCTGGGAGGGATTGGGGTCAAGAGGAGAAGGGGATGAAAGAGGATGAGATGGCTGGATGGCATCACTGACTCGATGGGCATGAGTCTGAGTGAACTCCGGGAGTTGGGGATGGACAGGGAGGCCTGACGTGCGCAAAGAGTCGGACACGACTGAGAGACTGATCTGATCTGATCTGATCTCAACTTTAAGGTTGTGACTATTTTTCAAGTTAACAGATCCATCCTCAGTGTTAGATATTGGATGAATACACCATTGTCAAAACTCACCCTTCCTTTTCTTGTGCACACGGAAACTTTCCTGCCTTCACCCTTCTTAGGATCACTATAATCTGTAACTATACCAGATCAGAAAGATTAAGCATGCAAGCACAGAGCCAGAGCCAGGTTCCCATATGGAAAGTCATATGCAGATTCCGTGGAGCCCTATACCAAGGTCACAGGTGTGGAACCCTGTACCAAGGTCATGGGATAAAATTCCCTGGAACTGACCAAGCCCCATAACAGCTGTTGCCATGAGCCTCTGGATCAAAACTGGCCAGTTCCCTGACCCCATATTAGGTAAAATACCCACCCTATTACCCTGGGTTGCCATGCCCTACTCCAGAGAATCTTCCCGACCCAGGGATCAAACCCAAGTCTCTTATGTCTCCTGCATCATGAGGCAGGATCTTTACCACTAGTGCCAACTGGGAAGCCGATAGCATCCTAACCAATCACCTAATGCCAAATTCCAGTGGAATTTTCTGTCTTGAAGCTATAAAAACTGGCTACTATCCTGAGAAAGGGGTTGGCTCTCCCTTGAGCTGGTCTGCTGTTCTAACAGCATCTTCCACTCTGATAAACTTTATTCTCCTCTCATTCTGCCATATGTCTGAAAATTCTCCAACTTGTGCACAGACCACTACATGTTGGTTTGAAAACCAACCCAAGATGAACATCCTAACCACGTACTCAAGTGGAATCCTAGAAATAAATGTTTAGGCCATACGGATTACTCCAGCAGTTTTCCAGAAGGACTGACAGTCTACATGCTGCTTTTTCAAAGCATCCATCTAACCAGAGATGATTATATTAGGACATTTATATGTTTATTGTCTTCCTCCCTACTCCAAATTGTAAGTTCTTTGGGGAAGAGAAGATCTGTCTTATTTACTGTTGATTCTTCATTCCCTCATAAATAATGAGGATCCCAATAAATAGATAACAGATGAACAGACCCACCTGATCTCTCCCACCCCCTGCAAGTGATGGAATAAGTTAAATGTTGTGAGAAATATGGCTAAGACACAGAGGGAAGGCAGTTCAAAAGAGGTGGCACATGAGTGGTACAATGCTGTGATTTGTAATAAGAAATATGTATTTGGTCTTCGTTCACAATCCTGGCTGGCAGTTCTCAAAACCCTAGGAATTTCCTAGTTTGGAGAGTGATAAAGTGTTTATTTTTATGTTAATGAGGTGACTTCTGGACTACACATAAGACTGTGGCCTGGTTGCCAGGGGAAACAAGCTATATTAGAGAGTTAGAATTTACAGTCCCACTGCTTGACCTCCCAGGGATGAGAAAGCGGCTGAAGATTAGTTCAATCAGCCATGGCCCATGATTGTGATAAGGAAGAACTGACTCCATGTTGAATCTATTTCTTTCACTTTAACTTTTGCTTCCCATTGCTTTTGTTTACTGAAAGGATACTATTTAGACGTAATGGACTGCCTTGGTGAACCCTGCCTCTCTGCCTGAATATCAAATCCAAATGTTCAGGACCCTGTCCACCTGTGGATGGCTGCAGGAATGAAGAAATGAACACATCCAGTCCCCAAGTCTAGCCATTTCGGGAGATATTTGCAAGATTAATGGGCTTTTTACTTTACTTCCTCACCTCTCCCCTCTCTGTTCTATAAAAGAACCTGGCATCCAGACCCCAATAAGATGGTTATTTTGAGACGTTAGTCTTCCATCTTCTCAGTCAGCAGACTTTCTGAATAAAGTCATGTTCCTTGCCTTAGCACCTGTCTCTCAGGTTGACTGGCCTGGGTTAACTAGCCTGTCATGCAGTGAACAGAGTGAGCTTGGACTCAGTAACATGATATAATCAATCATACCTCAGTAATGAAACCTTCATAAAACCCCAAAAGGACTAGGTTCAGAGAACTTCCAGGTTGGTGAACACATGGAGATTTGGGGAAAGTGTTTGTAGAGAGCATGGAAATTCTGCACCCCTTTTCTAAACCTTGCCCTGTGCATCTCTTCTATCTGGCTGTTCCTGAGTTCAATCCTTTGTAATAAACCAGTAATCTAATACATGAAATATTTCTGAGTTTTATCAGTCACTCTGGCAAATTAATTGAACCTGAGGAGGGGGTTGTGGGAAACTCTGATTTACAGCCAGTTTGTCAGAAGTACAGGTAACAACCTGGACTTGCGACTGGCATCTGAAGTTTTGGGGGACAGTAGGACTGAGCCCTTAACCTGTGGAATCTGACTGTATCCAGGTAGATAGTGTTGGAATTGGGTTGAACTGTTGGACCCCAAGACGATGTCCGTAGATTGGCTTGTTGGATGTATGGGAGGAGCCTCCCCCACAACCCCCAACACTGGAATTTAATAGATAGAACACAAAAGAGGTGGAGTTCTGAAGAATGAAGGGGCGCCAGGGAATGATATGGGGAACAGAGTTCTGAGCAGAAGGAACAGCCAATGCAAATGTCCCCTGAGAGAGACCAGTTTAGCATTTTCAAGGAAAGAAGAGGAAACCAGTGTGACCAGCCAGAGCAGAGGAGCAGCATCATGGAGTGGATGAGACGAGGTCAGAGAGACAGGTGGATGGCACAGCGCATCTAGGAGCTGAGGATCTGTGATGCTGCCCCTGGTGCAGTGGGCAACTGTGTAGGGCCTGGAGCAAGGAAAGGTTGAGAGAGGCCTTATTTCTGCTTTAGTAACATTGGAGTCAGTGGATCTCATGTGTGTGTGTGTGTATGTGTGTGTGCTCAGTCATGGTCTGACTCTTTGTGACCCCATGGACTGTAGCCCTGACTGTGAAGAAGGCTGAGCACCGAAGAATTGATGCTTTTGAACTGTGGTGTTGGAGAAGACTCTTGAGAGTCCCTTGGACTGCAAGGAGATCCAACCAGTCCATTCTAAAGATCAGCCCTGGGATTTCTTTGGAAGGAATGATGCTAAAGCTGAAACTCCAGTACTTTGGCCACCTCATCCGAAGAGCTGACTCATTGGAAAAGATTCTGATGCTGGGAGGGATTGGGGGCAGGAGGAGAAGGGGATGACAGAGGATGAGATGGCTGGATGGCATCACTGACTTGATGGACGTGAGTCTGGGTGAACTCCGGGAGTTGGTGATGGACAGGGAGGCCTGGCGTGCTGCAATTCATGGGGTCGCAAAGAGTCGGACATTACTGAGTGACTGATCTGATCTGATCTGGACTGTAGCCCACCAGTCTCCTCTGTCTGTGGAATTTTCCAGGCAAGAATACTGGAATGGGTTGCCATTTACTCCTCCAGGGAATCTTCCCAACCCAAGGATCAAACCCAAGTCTCTTGCATGTCTTGTGTCCCCTGCGTTAGCAGGCAGATTCTTTATCACTGCACCACCTGGGAAACCCTCAGTGGATCTGAACTCATCATCAAAATTCCACTTGTTGCTAGTTTGGTATTGAGATATGCCCTCCAATCACTGCATGTGCTACAAAGGCCAGCAACAGGGAAGTAACAGAGCAACAATGTGCAGAGAGCACTTTTGTCAGAAGAAACACTGACTGAAACCTCCCATCCTGGTCAAGTACCACAGTAGCGATTTGCATGAGTTGTTTTGTGACAGGAGGTCCTGGTAAGGAATATGGAACTAACAAGCCACCACCAATCAGAATAATTTGGGAAAAGTCAAAAGAAAATGTCACATGTCTTTCCAGCCTCCCAGAATCCTCCTTGCTAAAATTCATCTTGGTTGAACAATGCGTGCACCACCAGGAAAGACCTTGAGTCAGAATGATTGGCCACATAGGACCTGGAAGCTAATTCCATCAACAAAAAACCAGGGACTGCCAGCCACATGGTAGAACAGTTCTCCTGGGTTCCCTTACCCTACTGCTCTTCACCCGGGTGCCCCTTCCCAATAAAGTCTCTTGCTTGGTCAGCATGGTGTCTCCTCGGACAATTCATTTCTTAATGTGGGACAAGAGATTCTTGGGCCCTGGAGGGGATCCGCCTTTCTGCAACATTTTCAGTTGCCTTGAGTTCCCGGTGCAGGAATGGATGCTCTGAAAAGTCTTTGCATTAAAACTCACAGAACTTCTCTTCTGGTCCAGAGGTTAAGAACCCACCTGTCAGTGCAGGGGAGCAGGGGACACGGGTTCAACCTCTAATCAGGTAAGATTCCACATGCCGTGGGACAGCTCAGCCCATACACCACAACTGCTGAGCCTGTGCTATAGATCCCCAGAAATGCAATCACCAAAGCCTGCGTGCCCTGGAGCCCACGCACCACAACAGGAGAAGCCACTCCTGCAACAAGAATTCCATACACTGCAATGAGGAGTAGCCAACTGGCTGCAACTAGAGAAGGCCTGCACACAGCAATGAGGACCCAGCACAGTCAAAAATTAATTAATGAATTTTAAAAACTCACAGATGTTATTATGGAGAGAACTGTGTTCCCTCCAGTTTCCTATGTTGAAGCCTTAACCTCCTGTATGAGTCTGGAGATACAATTTTGATAGATGTAATGAAGATTAAATGAGGTCATAAGGGCAAGCCTCTCATCTAATATGATCCGTGTCCTTTTAAGAAGAGGAAGAGACACCAAGGATGCCTTCAGACAGAGAAAAAGGTTATGTGAGGACACAGCCAGAAGAGAGCCATCTGCAAGCCAAGGTATGTATCATACATTTTTAAAACTTAATTCTCCTGATGCCTCCCCGTCCCCATAAACAGCCTGTGAGCCCCTGCCCAGGTGACCAGCTACATCAGTGTGATAAGGTTGTTTCATGTCATAAGCTCCCCTTCTCGCCTTCCTCTGAGTGGCCTAGTAGTAGGGGTGTGTTCGTCACTCAGTCATGTCCAACTCTATGTGATCCAATGGACCATAACCCGCAAGGCTCCTCTATCCACGGGATTTCCCAGGCAAGAAAACTGGAGTGGGCAGCCATTCTCTTCCCGGAGGATCTTTCCCAGGGATAGAACCTAGGTCTTCTGCATTGCAAGTAGATTCTTTACTATCAGAGCCACCAGGGAAACCTGAGTGTGACCTAGTGATGTTCAAATGCACCAGTGAACCCCCTCATGCTTCTGTAACTCCACCCCGACTCCCAGTCAAGGTACTTCCTACAGGTCCCTGCCCCTCCTTGGCATCCCCAACCTACTCTCTGGACTCTCCGCCCATGTGTCCCCCTGTATGGTATGCCACGTCTCCCCTTCTAGGGATCTCCAGTGACCTTGGCCTGCAATGGCTTGGAGCAGGGCCTGGGTTCCCTGCCAGAGGTGGACTGGGTTGTGGCGGTAAAAGCACCAGATCCTATTCACTAGACCAGTGATCAATGACAAGGGCCCTGGCTCTTCAGCTCTGCAGAAAAGAATTTCCACAAAGATGGAAATTAGTGAAGCAAGTCAAGTATTTATTAGGAGGAAAAAGAGTACAGCACATGTGGATAGACACACAACAGGCTCAGAGGGAGTGTTGCTGAGTTCCGTCCTCATGGTAGTTTGAATTATTCTGTGGTATTTCTTCTGGGTTTTCTTCAGCCATTCATTTTGATTTGCTTGGTTCATGGTCGATATTTGATGTTTCTCAGGATCCTTTCATATGCACATGCATCTCTTAGCCAAGATGGGATCTACCACAAAGGCCTATGGGTAGAACATCCCTTATCATGACTCCCCTTTGGCCTCCAAGGAGCCTTTTCTGCACATATGTGGTTGGGGAGGTCTACTGACTTCTGGAACAAGAAATATGTGGTCGGTGCAGGCTCCAGCCTCCTCCCTTAATTGCCCTGAGATTCCTGTCTTGGAGTTTCAGCCAATAGAGAATGAATCTCCAATTGTTTTACCCTGGGTGGAGGGGGGCCCATCTGCCTCCTGCCTCACTAGCACACATCAGTATAATAAATCTAATTTCCTATGCCTAACCAAGTATAATTTCCATGGCTGTGTTGGAGTGACCCTTAAAGACCCCACAAGGGGACTTACATCTCCAACCAAAAGACAAGGAGAAAGGCTTCAGGAGAGCCCACTCTCACTGACACGTAGACCTGACTTCTAGCATCCAGAACCATAAGAAACAAATTTCTGTTCTTTAAGCCTAGTCCCTGGTGTTTTGTTATGGTGACCCTAGCAAACAAATACAGTCTCCAGTCATACACTCATCCTCCCCAAAGCCCAGTGTCAGCACATCTTACTTCCTCCTGGTTTGTCTGAAACTGGAGAGGGCTCCTTGAACCTGGGACTTGGGATGCTACCCCCTGGAAAGGCCCAGACAAACCAGGAAGAAGTTGGCCTCCCTATACTACCACAACCTTCCCACACCAGGCCCTTGGGAAAGGACAGGAAAGAGAAGAGGAAAAGTTGGCTTTAGAGCCCCATGTTCTGTTGCTTATCATCTGTAACATAGCGATGACCCACCCAGACCTGTGAGCAACAACGCAGAACTTCACCTGGCCTGAAAAGGTGAAGCAGAATTTAAAGGTTTCAATTAAGAAATACTTATATCTATTAATGCATATATATGGAATCTAAGGACTTCCCTTGTGGCTCAGCTGGTAAAGAATCCTCCTGCAATGCGGGAGACCTGGGTTTGATCCCTGGGTTAAGAAGATCCCCTAGAGAAGGGAAAGGCTACCCACTCCTGTATTCTGGACTGGAGAATTCCATGGACTGTATAGCCCATGGGATCCCAAAGAGTTGGGCACAACTGAGCAACTTTCACATTACACATTACATTACATGGAGTTTAGAAAGAAGTTACTTGCGAATCTATTTGCAGAGAAGCAATGCAGACAGAGACATAGAGAACAGAATTATGGACACGAGGTAGGGGAGGAAGGAGAGGCTGGGATGTATGGAGAGAGTAACATGGAAGCATAGACACTACCATACGTAAAATAGATAGCCAATGGGGATATGTTATTTGACTCAGGGAACTCAAACCGGAGCTCTATAACAACCTAGAGGGGTGCAGTGGGGAGGGAGGTGGGAAGGAGGTTTGAGAGGGAGGGGACATGGGTATACCTATGTCTGATCCATGTTGATGTTTGGCGGAAAGCAACACAATATTGTAAAGCAATTATCCTTCAATTAAAAATAAGTAAATTTAATTTTTTTAAAAAAAGAAATACAGTCTTCAGCGCATGCCAGGTGCTCTACACACAGTGATCAGGGAATCCCCATATAACCCCGTAAGCTGGGAGCACTATTATCCAGTTTCGGAGAGGAGGGAAGCGAGGTGCCGATGGAATGACTGGTGCCAGGTCACACACTGTGGCTGACACATCACTGTATCTGGAGTCTCAGGCGTGCCTCTCCACACGCTGGTCATGGTAGGACACTTCAATGCATCAGTAAATCTAAGCAACCAAGGCAACCAGCGTGAGAGTTACCCTGGTTTATTCTCCACAGACACATGTGGCCATGACCTTGATACTAGACAGCAAGAAGCTTCCCAGGGGTATCTCTCTGGCCCGCCAGATTGGGTGGTATCCCAACAATCTCAGTGGTTGTTAAGAGGCTTAATGAGGATAACTCCTGTGATGCCCTTAGCAGAGTGCCTGGTGCAGAGTCCAGAGCATTCAGTGAATGCAGTAACTACAATAATGGGTTTCCCTGGTGGCTAGCAGTAAAGAATTGCCTGCCAATGCAGGAGACTCATGTTTGATCTCTGGGTCAGGAAGATCCCCTGGAGAAGGAAATGGCAACCCACTCCATTATTCTTGCCTGGCAAATCCTATGGACAGAGGAGCCTGGTGGGCTGCAGTCCGTGGGCTGAAAAGAGTCACACAACTTAACAACCAGACAACACAACAACAGCAAAAATAATAACCACCACAGCCACCAGCCCCTTTTCGATGTCAGTCTCTGCATTTGCTTTAAGAGTTTACTGATTTTCCAAGCAAGTATTCAAGAGTAAAGTGATCTTCCAACTCAACACCTTAGACAAACTTCAATTGAATAGTTTCAAAAGACAAGGTCAGAGCGCCCTCACACCCTGGACCAGCACTTGAGAGCAAAAAAAAAAAAGCTGCCTGGTTCCCATGATGGAAAAACTCCGCCATTGATTCTGCCCAGTCCACCGGAGAGCAGTAACCTATCCCATCTCCCATTTCAAAGATAACGCCTTAGAAGCCCCCAGTTTATTCACAGCAAACGTTGAGCTGCTGGTCCTCTCCGATGTAAGTGAATTTCAAAACACTTTAAATTCAGGATAAAGCAGTGAAATGGGAAAATCTTTACACTCCAATAAGACATCATTACTGGCAAGCATATTGCACTTTCAATATCAGACTGAAAACCGCCAGTGCATGAAAGGGAATGAGGGCATCTGTGTGGGCATCAGGCAGCTTGATAGATAGGACTCTGCTGGGGTGGAAGACGCTCGGGGGGACTCCTGATGAAGGGTTTCCCCTGCCTTTCTGGACTGTTAGAAGTTTCAAAAAGATCACACGGTTTCAAGCCCACATCCTGGACAAAAAGGTGGGGGAGGGGAGCATAGCTCCTGTTTGCTTCCCTGCAATTCTTCTAGGGGGTGTTCTGTTTATCAGTAGAGGGAGATAAAGAGCAGGTTAGGCAGGGATCATTAGCATTTAGATTGCACAACTAAAAAACTGATGAGTGGAAGAAACAGGTTGGGAGGGGAGACCAAGAGCGGATACCACAAGTCCCTGAAATTGATCAACTGCCCTTAAATGGACATCTCAAGAATGGGAAACTCCAGGGAGAGAGGAGGGAGGTAAGGAAGAAGGGAAGGAAATCAGAGCAGGATGGAGGGAGGAAGAGAAAACGGGAGAAAGAAGGACAGAAGAGAGAGAAAAGAAAAAGGGAAAAAGTTAAACTGAGAAGGAAAAGAAAAGGAAGGCAGTGACAAAGAGTGGCATATTGCCTGAGGATGCCAAGCATCATGTAGGCATCCTCCACTTTATTCTGTGGGAGAAGGATCTATTGTCTTCATGTGTTAATAAGGAACTGGAACTCAGAGAAGTTCAAGTTCTTTATGGTCACACGGCAGACTCCAATCCCACGCTCTTTGCACCCCACCATGCCACTTGTCTTTCTGTTTTCCCTGAGCCAAATGTTCAAGAGCATCTGCTCATTCAAGTCCATTAAGAGTAGAGTAGCAGGAATGCTGACCATCACTATTTTCTGCTCCATGTCAGATGCTGTGCTGGATACTTTTGAATAGTGTCTCATTTAACACCATTTAATAACACTATCCCCATTTTATAGATGAGAACACAAAGCCTCAGAGAAATATGACTGAGGCCAAACAGCTACTCTGCCATGGAGCCAGAATTCTCACCTGTTGTGTCTTAATTTAGAACCATTAACCTCAGTTCTAGTAACAACTCAGCTATTAAGTTAAGGAGTGACCAGGGGGTTTTGACCTTCATAGGCCTGTGGTCGCTGAATAATTGTGTCCTCAAAGATGTCCATGTCTTAATCTCTGAAAGTTGTAAATATGTTACCCTACAGGGCAAAGAGGATTTTGCAAATGTCATTAATTTTGGATTTTGAGATGGGAAGATTTTCCTGGATTACCTGGGTGGGCCTATATGACAAAAATCCTCATATAGGAAACAGGGAGGCAGAAAGGTCAGGGACAGAGTCAAGGAGATTTGAAGATGCTGTGCTTTTGGCTTTGAAGATGAAAGGGAGGGTCACCTTTACAAGCTGGAAATGGCAAGGAAACAAATTCTCTTCCTGACCCTCAGAAAGAGAGCACCTATGCTAACACTTTGATTTTAGCCCAATAAGATTCATTTTGAACTTACTTTGTGTCATTTTAAGCCACTAAGTTTATGGTAATTTGGTGTAGCAACAGTAAGAGGCTAATAAATGTTGAGGCAGTCCGAGCGCAGGTTAGAAGAGAATTTCCAGATGCAGAGCATTTTAGAAGGGAGTGAGTTTATTAAGAACAAGGAGCAGAGATAACGTGAGCACTGAGAGCACAGTGGGCCGACCTCCTGACAGACCAGGGAGAGTCGACAGTTTTTGTGGGTTAGTAGCCAATTTTTAGAGCCTAAAGACAAAGAAAATTCCTGCTGGAAGGTTGACATTAGGTGATTGGTTAGGGCTTCCCTTGTAGCTCAGTTGGTAAAGAATCCACCTGCAATGCAGGAGACCTTGGTTTAACTCCTGGGTTGGGAAGATCCCTGGAGAAGGGATAGGCTACCCACTCCAGTATTCTGGCCTGGAGAATTCCGTGGACTGTATAGTCTATGGGGTCGCAAAGAGCTGGACATGACTGAGCGACTTTCACTTTCACTAGGGCACTATAGGGTGACTACCAAGGTGGGCATTTTTGCCAAATTTGGAGTCAGGAAGCTTGTTAATGATGATCAGGGGGCTTTGGGGCAATGGTTACAGAAGGGCTCAGTCAGCTTCGGAGGTGTCCTTGGTTCTGGGCTCTGCTTCTGTGGCCTTGGTACAAGGCTTGCCCCTGTGGCCTGGGGGCAGGACTCAATAATACAGAGCTTCAGTTTTTTTATCTGTCAAACAGAAATTGTAATCTTGGATCTGCCTATTACATGTGGCTTTGATGTAGACGCAATGTCTTGGATCCTTATGTTGGCCCTGAATGTCGATGTCAGTGCCATGCCCGAGGACATCCCACAAGAAAACCATGCTGCCCATACTAACTTTGCTGTGCCCAAAGAGGGCTGTCAAGTATACTTTCCACATCTCAGTCCATATTCCTTCAGAGCTCTGTGCTGCTTGCTTCAAAAAATAACCAGCTGGTCTGCTGGACTCAGTGAAAAATAAAGCCAAACACTAAAGAAAACTGTGCCCCAGATGGAGAGAGACTGAGCCCTGATGGCATTGCTTGAGCTCCTGGATCCAGCTATGCCTGAAGTCAATTCACGCTTGAACTTTTCAGTTAGGTAAGCCAGGAAATTCTCATTTTGCTTAAGCTGGCTTGAGTTGAGCTACTGTCATATATAACTTAAAGCATTTAGGCCATCTACTATGTCCCAGGCCCTGGACCACAAAGCTATGATGTAAGAATCCTATACAGTGGGATTTCTGCCTTTAACAGATGAGAAAACCGAAGCACAAATTAGTTAAGCAACTTGACCAAAGTGCAATAGTTCATAAGTGAGTAACAGTAGCATTCTAATCAAAGTTTGAGTCCAAAACCTTCATTCTTTCCCCAGCACTAATTTTTAAACTTTCATTTAACTGGAACACAACTTCGGGGACCATAAAGTCAAATCGAAAATACTATTTCTCTCAGGTCTTCACACTTGCACTCAAAAGAAGAGATCACAGTTGTTGTTAAGTCCTACCATAGATCCTCTTAAAATCGCCACTGAAAATCTTATTAAGTTTTCCGTTCAGAATGTAATGCTTGGTAGTAAAAAGATAACAAGCTCTTTGTGAAACAGTTTGTATTCGAAAATATGTTGTAAAAGCTGTGGGCTGCCAGGTAGTCGCCAAAGGAGTCATTTTATTTAAATTCAAATAACATCTAGAACACTTAACAGCTGGAGATTTCTGTTAGGAAGGGGTTGGTTTGTTTGTTTGTTGCAATGTAAGGGAGATTGAAAGTTGCAACTAGAATGGCTGGAAATATTAACCTTTAATCCACAAATCATCTCCTTCCATCTCACCTCAGAAGGTGCTTTCTATATTTGTCTGATCAGCTGGGTTTTTGGTTGCTCATTTGATCTGGACCTGGGTAGGTGAGAGGGGGTCTTTTTGTTCTGTCAGTCTGATCTAGAGATCATAAACTCAAGTGCCAATAGGAATATTTAGATGAGTGACAAGCCAGAAGCGTAGTCTTTTTTCCAAAGACCCTTGATCTACTTCCTTTCTTTTTAATCTTCAAACATGGATGCTTACTGTTTGCATTCAAAGTGAAATGTGGGGTCTTGACACATGCAATGTGTCAATGTGTCACTCTGCCTTTCAATGTTCTTATTTTTAAGGACACCTAGAAACAAGCATGGATGGAACCAAGTTTCAGGGATGAGGAGACAAGCGGGGTTAATGGTGGGGATGAGACACATAGGAGAGTGTGTGAGTGGGTAGCCAGGGATGTAGCCCGACTCTTGCTCAATCTTTTGGAAATGAGGCAAAGTCAAGCCAGAAATTTGGAAGTCAGTGGGAAAGCCACCGATTTTTCAGTGTTAACCTAAAATTATTTTTAAAATTGCGTTGGCCAAACAAAAACATGCAGGTGGCTGAATACAACCTCTGGGCCATTGGTTTGGGGCAGTTGGTATAGAGAGGAGAATTGAATAAAGCCAAGAACGGCTTGTAGGCATGAAATTAAAAGACGTTTACTCCTTGGATGGAAAGTTATGACCAACCTAGATAGCATGTTCAAAAGCAGAGACATTACTTTGCCAACAAAGGTCCGTCTAGTCAAGGCTATGGTTTTTCCAGTGGTCATGTATGGATGTGAAAGTTGGACTATGAAGAAAGCTGAGTGCCAAAGAATTGATGCTTTTGAACTGTGGTGTTGGAGAAGACTCTTGAGAGTCCTTTGGACTGCAAGGAGATCCGACCAGTCCATTCTAAAGGAGATTAGTCCTGGGTGTTCTTTGGAAGGACTGATGCTAAAGCTGAAACTCCAGTACTTTGGCCACCTCATGTGAAGAGTTGACTCATTGGAAAAGACTCTGATGCTGGGAGGGATTGGGGGCAGGAGGAGAAGGGGACGACAGAGGATGAGATGGCTGGATGGCATCACTGACTTGATGCACATGAGTTTGGGTGGACTCTGGGAGTTGGTCATGGACAAGGAGGCCTGGCGTGCTGCAATTCATGGGGTTGCAAAGAGTAGGACACAACTGAGCGACTGAACTGAACTGAAGAACGGCTTGATGAATTTTTATTTTAAAAGGAACAGAGCTACTTCCTTGCAAAAAGAGATCTGAGATGGAAGGAAGAAAAGAGGGGATAGCAATGGGGAGTTTGGGGAGAATAGGGGAGAAACTATATGTATCATCCATGTTATGATGTGTGAACTCTTAGAAAAAAGGTGGAAAGAGAGGATTATAAGAGGCTTCTTTTTATATCCAGCAATGTAATTCCCTTTGCTGCTCCTATAGAAGAGTTCAGTATGTATTAAATTGCCCCCCCTTTTTTTTGAACATAGGTTGAAAGTTTTTTTGGCTGCACCACATAAGGGCTAGGTGGCCTTGAACCCAGCATGTCATACCTCACTGTGCCTCAGTTTCATCATCTGTAAAATGGGACTCCTATAGAAACCTACCTCTTGGAGTTAATGTTGGCAAAACTCTTGGCATTGCTTGATGCTTTTAAATTCTCAGTGCATGTTAGCTGTTATTATCTCACTTACCTTGGATAAATTGTCTAAACTCTTGGAATTTCTCTTTCCTTATATTTCAATGGGATATTTTAAGAAATCTGTCCCTTATATGTATAACAGAATCAGTCTGTGGTACAGTAGAAATTAAAATAACATTGTGAAACAACAAAACTTCAATTTTAAAAAGAGGAAACCTATCTGCCCCTTTGGGAGGATCATTAAATAGCCTGGTATACAGCAGGTCCTCCCCACTTATTAGTGGCTTCAGTTACCTGTGGGCAACTGCAGTCCAAAAATACTAAATGGAAAATTTCAGAAATAAACAATTCACAAGTTTTAAATTGCACACTGTTCTGAACAGTGTGATGAAATCTGCCTGTTCTGCTCTGTCCCGCCTGTGACATGAATCACTCCTTTGTCCAGAGATCCTGCCTGCTGGACACGTAATAGCTGTCTCTGTTATCAGATGGACTGTCCCAGTATGGCAGTGCTTGTGTTCAGGGTTCAAAGCCTTGGGTATAGAGTTTAGTACTCTCCACATTCCAGGCGTCTACTGGGGATCTTGGAAAGAATCCCCCATGGGTGTGGTGGCAGCTTTTGTATATACAGCATTTGGCACACTGCTATGCTCCGGGAGTTGCTGATGGACAGGGAGGCCTGGCGTGCTGCGATTCATGGGATCGCAAAGAGTCAGACACAACTGAGTGACTGAACTGAACTGAACTGATGCACGTTGTAGACACTCAATTCATTGTTCCCAATGTCCCTAAATCTCATCTTCCTCCTGTTTCCCTCTTTCCTCTACTCTCCTATTTTTCCTTCTTCCAGGGAAGCTCTGCTAAAGGCTACTTGCAAATATATTCCAAAAGGCAGGCTAGGAGCAGATCATGCAGCTGAGAGTCCATGCCCATGGGTTTTATTTCAAGGTAATGGGGAGTCATGGATGGTCATTAAATAACAAGAGGGTCTACAACAATTTTGAGTGTGTGTGTGTGTGTGTGTGTGTGTGTGTGTGTGTGTGGAGAGGTGGCGGGTAGGGGGAGATCAGAAGCTTTGAAAGCAGCCAAGAAGCTACACAGGTAAAGAAAGAGGCAAGCTTAACTAAGGTGCCAGAGGTGGACAAGGAGTGGAAGAATCAAATTAAGGAAATGAGGAGGCAGAATCAACAAAGCTGGGCAACAGATTCGACATGAGGTTAACAGAGAGAGGAGTGAAGAGTGAAGACGAGGCTCAACTTCAGACGACAAGGAGATCATGATGCCCTTAACAGAAGTCTGCCCAAAAGAAAGATAGGTTGGATGAACAAAGAGAATATATCCTCCCCGGGAGAGGTTTGAGGAACACAAAAGCCTAAACATCTAACAGACAGCTAGAAGAGCAAGGATGGGACTTCCCTGGTGGTCCAGTGGTTAAGAATCTGCCTCCAATGCAGGAAACAAGGGGTCAATCCCTGGTCCAGGAACTAAAAATCCCACATGTCATGGGACAACTAAGCCCTTGCACCACAACTACTGAGCCCATGCTCTGAAACAAGAGAAGCCGCCAATGAGAAGCTGGTGCACCATAACTAGAGAGGAGCCCCTGCTCACTGCAGCTAGAGAAAGCCCAGTTGCAGCAATGAAGACCCAGTGGCGCCAAAAATAAATTAAATAAATTAGAAAAAAATTTTTAAAGGATAAAGTTTCCATGAAGATCATGTCCGTCTTGTCATATGTCCAGTGCCTATGGCAAGATCTGGCATATGGTCAATGAACAGTTTCTGAATGAATGCATGAATGGATGCTGGGCCAGAATTCACACAAGAAGTTGAGGCTGGAAATGACTATTTTGGAGTCTTCTTATATAGATCCATTAGCTGAAATTGCACAACTTAACTGGGCAGCCCAAGCAGAGAGTGAAGAGATAGAGAGGAAAGGAGGTTCAAGGAAAGATCTTCCTGGGGAAGATGCTGACAGATGCCATAGGTCTTTATACCAGGGTTGCTAAGAGGGGAAAGAAGAGTCAGCAAGGTGAGTGTACACCAGAGAGATTATCAGAAAGTGGGTCTTCTATTCTGAGGCTGAGAACCATTATATCAGCCTTCTAAGGAGCTACAGCTTGGAATCCTAGAAGGAAGGATGAGGGCCCGCTGGCACCTGAACAAGAAAAGAGATGCAGAAAAAGCAACAGAGTGAAAACCTCCCTGGCTTGTTAAATCCTGCTAAAAGCAAAAGAAATTCCAGCAGTTTCCAGGAAACTGTTGGGAGGAGGAATTGCCCTCCCCAAGACAGCACGACAACCACATCCCAGTAAGCCCAAGACACCTTGCCAGGGTGTCCTGGAGCAGGACTGCCAGCAGCAATGAAGCCAATCTGCCAATTAAGTATTGATCCCCCATTGTCTCACTCTGTCCCTCCCAGTGATTCCAAAGATTCCCACATTCCCCCTGGGTCCGAGCTGCTTGCAACAAAGTAAAAGTATCCTGTTGGCCAAAAACTTTGGTATGATATTACAGGAAAACCTAAATGAAAATTTTGGCCAACCTGGTAATTTCCCACTCGCAACTATGATCTTTGCTAATCTTGCTTGGTCTTTCTTGACTGCCTGGGCTCATAATTGACTCATCTCCTTGCTGTCTTTCCTGGGTTACCCCCAAGTTATTGGAGGTAGAAGGAATTTCACTCTGCTATAACAGGGCTTGAAATTGATTTTCAGAAAACAATGCTGTTATTTTTTTTTTAATTGTCATGGATGCTCTCATGTTTCTTTAGAAGGGAGGAGGAAATATCCTTGCTGGCTCCATTGGAAGAGAGGGAGAGAGACAAAATTTTCAAGTCCAAAGATTTTCTTGAAAAAACAAAACAAAAGATTGTTTTGACTTTTACCCCTGACACAATCCCTGTTTTCAGTTCCCAGAATATGGTTGTTGTTGCTCAGTCGCTCAGTCATGTCTGACTCTTCATGACCCCATGAACTGCAGCACCCCAGGCTTCCCTGTCCACCACCAACACCCAGAGCTTGCTCAAACTCATGTCCATTGAGTTGGTGATGACATCCAACCAGCTCATCCTCTGTTGCCCCCTTCTCCTCCCGCCTTCAATCTTTCCCAGCATCAGGGTCTTTTCTAATGAGTCAGCTCTTCCCATCAGGTGGCCAAAGTATTGGAGCTTCAGCTTCAGCATCCAACCTTCCAATGAATATTCAGCACTGATTTCCTTAAGGATTGACTGGTTGGATCTCCTTGCAGTCCAAGGGACTCTCAAGAGCCTTCTCCAACACCACAGTTCAAAAGCATCAATTCTTCTGCACTCAGCTTTCTTATGGTCCAACTCTCACATCCATACATGAGCATGAGGTCTCAGTAAATGTTTGATCAGGCAAATTCATGCAATCAGAGGGCATTCACCCACAGACAATGCTTATTATGGGTGAAATACAAAGATTTCAGACTTCAAGGTCAAAAACTATTCTTCCAGCTGGGTGTTCTGTCTCTTGGAGCGAAGTCACTGTTCTCACCAAGCCAAACACAGAAAGTCATTACCGACATTCCTCCTGCTTCTTCATTTAGTTGCTCACCAAGCTATTGGTTTTTACTCCATAGATTCCTTGCAGATCTGCCCTCATTCCTGTATCCCCACTGTCACTGCCTTCCTTCAAGGTTTGTCATCTGGAGCTAGATAGCATCATTACAATCATTGTGTCTCTCCTGGTTCTAGCCAGGAGGAATTTATTCTAGTAACTATACCCAATATGTTTGCTAGTTATCTTTGTCAAATACATTAGATGATTATTCTCATATATAATAAGCCTCCTGGGAATCACATTTTTTCCCAGAATAAACTGTAAACTCCCTACAGAACTTTCCAGTCTCACCCCCCAGCTGCTTCTCCTATTTCTGCCTGTGTCCCAACCACTCTGAGCTATTCATTGCTCCTCAAATGCATCTGATGTTACAGTGTTTGTGTATATTTCCTTCCTTTCTCTCTTTTGCTTGAAGAGCATTTTATCTTCTAGAATCCCCTTGCCAGTCCTTCCTGGGTCTCAGACTTGGTCTCACTCACCCTAACTCCACTCTGCTTATGTCCTAAGTGTTGAAGCAAGTGAGCCATCATCCTTTGTCCTTTGGGGAGAACAAAGACATCCCTTGTACCTCATAAGAGAGGACACAGTCCTTCTCGATGGAGTCTATCTCCACTATTTCTTTCCTGAAATGCTCCCAGAGTGTAAAAGATAAACAGTATTGTGTCCATTAGATATGTGGAAGGAGACAGTCTCAGGCAGGAGTTGTCTCAGCAAGGAAAGATGTAGAAAATAGCACAGGAGTGCTGTCTCTGTACCTTCTTGACTCACTCGCCAAGCATATCTACAAGGAATCACATAGTACCTAAGAGTTTTTCTTAGAATTCCAAGGAAAAAAAAAAAAAAACCCAGCTCTCAGTGGGAGCCTAGGAGGACCTGTTCTGTCCTGCCAGCCAGCAAGCCCGGTGATTCATTCTAGAAAGCTGTAGTGTGTGACGCCCTGTGTGTGTGGTCAGTCTGTCAGTCATGTTCGACTCTTTTGCCACCCCATGGACTGTAGCCTGCCCATAGGATTTCCCAGGCAAGAATAGTGAAGTGGGTTGCCATTTCCTGCTCCAGGGGATCTTTTTGATCCAGGGATTGAACCTGCATCTCCTGCACTGGCAGGTGGATTGTTTTACTACTGTGCCACCTGGGAAGCCCATAATAGTCATTAGCCATATCCAAAGAGGCAGAGAAAAGACTTTCAGTAATTTAAGATCTAGGACTTCCCTGGTGGCTCAGATGGTAAAGAATCCACCTGCAAAGCAGGAGACCTGGGTTCAATCCCTAAATTGGGAAGATCCCTTGGAGAAGGGAGAAAACCCACTCTGGTTTTCTGGCCTGAAGTATTCCATGGACAGAGGAGCCTGGCAGGCTACAGTCCATGGGGTCACAAACAGTTGGACATGACTGAGTGACTTTCACTTTTTTCACACTCAATTAGAAATAAAGATGTAAATGTGGAGTTGCAAACTCATATACCTACATAGCCCCATCACCACATGTATACAGAGACACACACCTGTGTTATGACCAAGCTGAGGGGAGATCTCAGGTCCAGTCCAAGGGGAGCTACCACGACTCAGTTCAGTTCCTCTTCTGTCCCTCCCAGGAGATCTGGCCTGCTATCACAAGACTCTACATGCCTCTGGTGGCTCAGATGCTAAAGAATCTGCCTGCAATGCAGGAGACCCCAGTTCAATCCCTGGGTCAGGAAGATCCCCTGGATAAGGGAATGGCTCCCCACTCCAGTATTCCTGTCTGGAGAATTCCATGGGCAGAGGAGCCTGGCAGAACTACAGTCCCTGGGGTTGCAAAGCATCAGACATGACTGAGTGACTAACACACACAAAGACCAATTAAAAATCTAGATTTGTATGTAAAGCTTCTTAATTTTATAAAATTTGAAAATAATATTTTAAAAAGTTAATCTTAGGGGAGCTGAAAAAATGCATATTGTTAAATTAGGTCCACGAGTCCTCAGATCTCTCTAGTCTGTTCCCCCTCCTTCTCCAAACAAAACATCCTAATACTCAGCACCAATGCTTCCAACCTAAGTAATAGAAATACACTAAGGTCTCCGACTTATAGCTGAAACAGAGGCTAGAAAGCAAACCCACTAATGTTGAAAGGAATGTTCTGAAGGAATCTCTGAGCCTTGTTCCAGCTGTCAGAATGAGGCTCATGTATTTAGCATTCTGAGGACCTCACAAGACAACTTATAATTAAGAGCTAAATTATATATGACCAGCTGGCAAATTGAGTATGTTGGGCCATAAAACAATGATCAGTCAGATCGATTTAAGAAAGCGAGATTGCTTCATTGTCAACCCTAAAGCTGCTTCTTATCTGAGCCTTCTTGACCATTTCCTACCCCCCAGGTGATATTCTTTCGTTGATTCTTTGAAATGAGCCATGTACTCCTTCCTAAAGTACCTCAGAGGAAGCACAGAAAATCTGGGGGCTCCTCACACCCATCCTTTCCATTCCCTCTTTGAGTGGGATGTGCAAATTTGCTTCTCCTTGGAACAGCATCTTGTACATATGGCATGTTCTTGGAGGAGATGTGCCTGCATCTCGGGGAACTCACTTGGGGCCAGGCTGGCACTAGCATATGGCCTTCCCTATCAGAACTGGAACAGCAGGGCATGAGACTTTGGGTCAGCAGTCAATAGCACCTCAAATCTGGCTACTATTGTGTGTACATGAAAACGAGGATGGATTTAGATGTATTTAACCCTGATTTTTCTGTTACTATGCTGAAATGTGAAATACTGGGAGATATCTGAAGTTTTCCATGTTATATATAAACCTTGCTGGGAAATTAAAAGCATCTCTGTACATACCCCCAACTCTATTGGCTGCCCAGCACCCATTCAATTGTCTTTTGATAATATTACCCTGATTTCCTTTTGGAAAAATTATCTCTTCCCCACTGTCCTAGGGACTATTTTTCCAAATGTTTTATCTTACCCTAGTCAGAGTGAAATACTGTCATTTCTTCACTGGTTCATTTCACAAATATTCACTGAGCATCTACTTTGTTTCAAGCACTGTCCTTGGTGCTGAAAATATGGATTCATAATTAATAGTCAGTGTCTTCTCACTTTTCACTTTATGAAGCTTACATGCTAGTGTACAATCTGGTTTCCTTTGACATAAGTAGGACTGATTGTCTAGCTCCCTCTATGGAGTTAAGAACTTATACAGAATGACACAATAACTAAAGATGATTGGACTCATCTATTCCAATATACCTCCAATAAAACACTCTTGTTTTTGTTTGCTAGTATCGATTTTTATTGCTTGTAAGCAAAGAGGCTGCCCTAACATTGGAGCTGCTTCTCAGTCCATCTGGCCACTAAGTTGCCTTAGGTACAACATCTTACCAAAATCTGGAAGTTTTTTTTTAAATCATTTTGATAAAGATTTGATAAAACAAATTAGTTGAAAATAACTGAAGCTGGGCTTCCCCAGTTGTCCAGTTGTTAAGAATCTACCTCGCAATGCAAGAGACGCTGGCTCAATTCCTGGTCTGGGAAGATCCCATATGCCACGGGGGAACTAAGCTTGTGGGAAACAATTACTAAGCTCGAACTCTAGAGCCGCAGCTACTGAGCCCCCTGCACCTAGAGCCTGTGCTCTGCAACGAGAAGCCTCTGCAATGAGAAGCCCGTGCACCGCAACCAAGAGAAGCCCCCACTCATCACAACTAGAGAAAGCCCACGTGCAGCAATAAAGACTCACCACAGCCCCCAAAATAAATAAATCTTAAAAAAAGAATAACTGAATCCATGCTGTAGAGAACATTACTTGCAGTTTCAGTTCAGTTCAGTTCAGTCACTCAGTCGTGTCCGACTCTTTGCAACCCCATGAACTGCAGCACGCCAGGCCTCCCTGTCCATCACCAATTCCCGGAGTTCACTCAGACTCACATCCATCGAGTCAGTGATGGGATCCAGCCATCTCACCCTCCGTCGTCCCCTTCTCCTCCTGCCCCCAATCCCTCCCAGCATCAGAGTCTTTTCCAATGAGTCAACTCTTCTCATGAGGTGGCCAAAGTACCGAGTTTCAGCTTTAGCATCATTCCTTCCAAAGAAATCCCAGGGCTGATCTCCTTCAGAATGGACTGGTTGGATCTCCTTGCAGTTCAAGGGACTCTCCAGAGTCTTCTCCAACACCACAGTTCAAAAGCATCGATTCTTCGGCACTCGGCTTTCTTCACAGTCCAACTCTCACATCCATACATGACCACTGGAAAAACCATAGCCTTGACTAGATGGACCTTTGTTGGCAAAGTAATGTCTCTGCTTTTCAATATGCTATCTAGGTTGGTCATAACTTTTCTTCCAAGGAGTAAGCGTCTTTTAATTTCATGGCTGCAGTTGCCATCTGCAGTGATTTTGGAGTCAAAAAAAATAAAGTCTGACACTGCCCCATCTCTCTCTCTCTTGAATCCCCATAGAAATCAAGGATACCCAAAGCACAATTTTAATGATAACTATTGGTATCTTCTCACTAGGATATCGATGCTGTCCTTAGGCAGTGGTGGCTAGAAGTATGCATGCTCTAGTTCTTGCCTATCTTGGTTTCTTCCATATTTTAACTTATCCACTTTTCCATCCCTCAGTGACTGGCATAGCTTACTGTTTGGAGCATGCTTTCGTAATTGTTTTTGTATCCGTGCATGCATGCTAAGTCATTTCAGTTGTGTCCCAACTCTTTGTGACTCGATGGACTGTAGCCTGACATGCTCCTCTGTCCATGGGATTCTCCAGGCAAGAATATTGAAGTGGGTTGCCATTTGCTCCTTCAGGGGAGCTTCCCAACCCAGGGATTGAACAGTCTCTTATGTCTCCTGCATTGGCAGATAGGTTCTTTACCACTAGCGCCACCTGGGAAGCCCTCTTGTGTCAGTGCAAACATCCTAATGGCTTGTCTTTCCTTCTCTCTGTATAGTGTAGCTTCATGGGAGTCATGAAGGGAAAGTGAGTCTCTGAGATGTACCACTAAGGCAGCCTATCCCTTTCTAAGCTGAACTGCTACACGGCAGCAGAACACAGAACTTGCTTTGGTTATTTTCAGAGTCTAAGCAGAAAATGCAAACAAATAAATATAGAAAGACATAGGGCACTCTAAGGTGGTGGAAGCCTGGGTATCAGAGAGTATGTGCCTTGCTTTATAGAACCAGCGACCACTCAGCTGTTGCCATACAGAAATGTGGGGTCAGAATTGCCAGATCTTCCCAATTTTTAAAAAAATATTTATCTATTCATTCATTGATCTATTTTTGGTTGCTCTGGGTCTTTGTTGCTGCATGTGAGCTTTCTCCAGTTGTGGTACATGGGCTTCTCACTGCAGTAGCTTCTCTTGCTGCTGAGCATGGGTTCTAGAGCATGCCAGCTTCAATAGTTCCTACACGTGGGCTCAGTGGTTGTGGCTCATGGGCTCCAGAGCACAGGCTCTATAGTTGTGGTGCATAGGCTTAGTTGCCCTGAGGCATGTGGGAAACTCCAAGACCAGGGGTCAAATTGATGTCCCCTGCACTGCAAGGCAGATTCTTAACCACTGGACCACTGGGGAAACCCAGGTCTTCCCATTGTTCAAGAGAAGTCTTGAAATCTGGACTTGTGGGTAAATCTACCAATTTTTGGATTTTGATGATTAACCAAATGGGAATTAATGCTTGAAGACCAAACAAGACAGGTTTATGGATAGATTTTAGTCTAGGCACTCGGTTTTCAGCTCTGGACCTTTCTTCATCTCTGCAATGCATCCTGTAATATATCAGTTTCCTGTGCTTCTGGCTACTTTAAACTTTATGCTTTGTTCTTCCTTATTCTCTTGCCTTGTTTGAAATTGATAACCTTATTCCAGACCACTTGCTTTATGGTGTTGCTCTAGGAATTACCCCACACTCTGATCCTTAGTTGCCCTTTGACTTCATTCCAAGCCTGAGGATGGTTGGCCAAGCCTTCCAGCCTCCAGCCTCTGCTTGAATGCTCTCCATGACAGGGAATTTACTACTGCCCATCAGCAGATTGCATCATATAAAGCCATATAATGTAATGGAAAGCCTGCAGATTTTGGAGTAAAATAAATACAAGTTCATCCCAGCTTAGTTACGTAGCCTGGGAAAGCCACTTTCATCTGTTAAACAAATACTCATTTGTGGAATTAAATGTGATGACATTGGTCAGCATGGTGTCCCTTTCACATCAGAAGTGCGAGGATCATAGCAGTGGTTTCCAATCTATCATTTCCTGTCCATTGGTCTCAGGAATGCCCTCCTGAGTATATGTCAAATCTCACTGTCACATTGTGGTCTTTCAAAAGTAAGAGCCATGTTCCTATCTCCTTGTGTGTTTTCTAGACTCAATGGAATTGGTCATTTCAAGTGTAGAGAGACCCCATATGGACATTAACCCCAGTCATTTCTGGGTTTCAGACAAGATGGGGAGGTGTTTATGATTATTGGAGAGACATGATTATTTGGAGAGACAGCAATGAGCAGTCCTTATGAGAGCTCTTGGTTCCTTCCCCAGGAATTGAACCTGGGTTGCCGGAAGGAAAACCAGGAATCCTAGACCACCAGGGGCTAGAGGCTAAAAGAAAATTTCCCCTGGCTGTTGCCCCCACTGAAAGCAAGAACGTTTCAAAGAGGCAAAAACTGTAAAAAGAGGCACAAAACTTATTATTAAAGACAGCACGATGTGTGGGAGAGCACACAGAGAAGCAGTTTATATATGTAAGTCAGAATCAAGGCAGAGACACACACCCAGTGAGAAGGTGTACGGGCATCCTCTATAAACAGGAGAGCTCAGTAAGGAGGCGATTTAAATCACTTATATAGGACGTCCTTCCGGGTCTTTGTTTACCTTTGGCCAATTATCTTGTTTCTTTCTTCCCTCCTGACTGCTCCTAGGACCCTCCCCACGATGCAAGCATGACTTCTGCTAAGATGGACCCCAACCCAGAGCCCTGTGGGTTCATATCCACACCTATTATGGGGTAGCACCCCCTCCATTTTTGACCCCCTAGAAGGCTTCCTGAGCATGTGCAGACAGGAAAGGTCTTCCTTGACCTTAGGAGTAGTCATCTTATCTCTTTACTTAAGCAGAACTCAGCTTCTGCCATTAGCTTTGTCCTTGGAGTATCTGGGTGAGAACAAAGCTTGAATTTTACTCCACTTGACAAACACCAGCTGTCCAGCCCAGGAGCCCATCTATCTCCTACCTCAGTGATAGACAGGGCCTTCTGGAAACCTGTGTGGGGGATGGAGGATCTACCAGGGGAAGGGGTCATCTCAGGAAGAGGTTCTCAATGGAGGGGGTTTCATTCAGTTCCAATGCTCCAATTTGAGAGACAGAGGTGGGAGTAGGGTAAAGGTCTTTCTCAGCACTGGGATTTGTGTCCACAGCACCTGTGGACACATGCCCAGCTGAAGGCAGTGCATCAACAAATGAGCACAAGAAGAACAAAAGGAAAAGAGCTGATCTGATTCTGTAAAACACAGGGACTCAGGACAGGATGGTTTGGAAGCTCATGAGACTAACTGGACCGTGAGGGTGAGAGAGTGTCCTCATTGACACAACTTTTGCTTCTCACCACCACCATCCCCAGTAGACAAACCCCTCTCAGGATTAAAGGAATACTGGCTTATGCAGTGCTTTACACATGAGACTTGCAATAATTGCTATTATTCGGTGTGATGGTGTGTGGCTTATAGCATCTGTGACTTGACAATCAAGTAATGAGCTATTGATGAAGGAAATGAACCTGATGACAGCTGGGGCTGGAGACCATTAATGTATGAGCCTTTTCCTGCTGATATTATCACCTGGGACTCTTTGATAATAGCTAATAATTATAATCACATTTATTGAGATGTTACTCTGTGCAGGGAGTGCTTTATATGGGTTATCCCACGTAAGCCTCACAACAATTCTATGAGAAAATTGTTATTACTGTTCTTATTTACAGATCAGGAATCTGGGCAGATGAAAGCACTTCCCACTCAGTGCTGGGAAGTGCGGGCTTCCCAACATCTAGAGAGTTTAAGAGACACAAGTAGAGAAGTAACAGAGTGTAATAGGGAATCTAACTCCACATTAGATCTTTTTCTTTCACTTTAACCTTTTTATTCTATTGCTTTTGCTTTGAGTTAAGAACACTGCCTATAACTTGAGATACAGGATAGTCCATTCTCAAGGCTCTGACCTTTTAGGGCATAACACTTCTCCATTCATAGAGAGATAAAAAGTTGTAGAACAGAACAACACTTGTCTTGCTGGAGGTTTACAGGAACATCATGAACTGACCTACCTGAACAGGTGCAGGAACAAAAGATTCCTGCCCCAAGAAGTTTGCAACAAACAACCACACTCCTCCCCATTTTAGTATAAAAGAAGCCTGAATTCTGACTGAGGTAAGGCGGTTCTCTAGGATGTCTGCCTGCCATCTTCTCAGTCTGCTGTCTTTTCAAATACAGTTGTTATTCCTTGCCCCAACGACTCATCCATCTCCCAACTTATTGGCCAGTCTTGTGTTAAGAACAAGTTTGGACTCAGTAGCAAGAGTACATGTGGCCCACTGAGCTCTGCTTGTCCTCAAGGAGGGCTGATGTTCAGACTGAGCAGAGATGGGCTGGAAGCATCATAGGTGAGGATTCCATGGAGATGGAATCCTCTACTTGACTCTACTTTCCTTTGGTAATAGGGAAACGTCAGTGTCCGTGCCTTCCAGATATTAATGTGCTTGTGAATCAGATGGGGATCCTATTACAATGCAGACTCTGAGTCAGTAGATCTGGGGTGAGGGGCAAGATTCTACTAAGCTTAAAATCCCCTGCTGCTTCTGCTGCTGCTAAGTCGCGGCAGTCGTGTCTGACTCTGTGCAACCCCAGAGACGGCAGCCCAGCAAGGCTCCCCTGTCCCTGGGATTCTCCAGGCAAGAACCTGGGGTGGGTTGCCATTTCCTTCTCCAATACATGAAAGTGAAAATTGAAAGTGTCAGTCATGTCCAACTCTTAGCGAACCCATGGACTATAGCCTACCAGGCTCCGCTATCCATGGGATTTTCCAAGCAAGAGTACTGGAGTGGGGTGCCAATTCTGCAAGTCCACAGATCACATCGTGGGTAGCAAGGATCTAGGCAACTCTGAAACAATGGAGCCTGTGGTTAAAGAACTGACCTTGTGGGGAAGGAGTAGCCTAATTCTGGTCTCAACTTATTCTGCCACTGAGCTAATTCAAACCTGACAAATCAACTCTTGCTATATTAGCAGAGGGGACAGTCACAAGGAAATGAGGCCCCACAGCCACTCACATGGATCTTTCCTTAGTTCAAATGAAGCTAAAATGCTTTGCCATTACACAACTTTTAAAAATTGCACATTCAATGTAGCAAAACCACAAAGTTAATAAAGCTAATTTTTTAACATCAGTTTAATGTGATGGTAATATGTTTAATATTGTGGTAAATCAGCACCTATTAAGTGAACAGGATATAAATTACTATAGACAAGTTTCTCTTCCTTTTAGCAGTGTCCCTCTGATTTTTAGTGTGAAATCACTGCAAAATTTATTTTTGTAAAGTTCATGATGATGCTATGTGGCCTTCATTTGATTCAAAATTATCTTTTATCTGTTATGCTCACCTCTCTCATTTTTGCATTAGCCTGTGACAATGAAAGTCATATGTTATTGCTTTCATGATGACAAATCAAAATTTTCTTTTAACAACATTAGAAGCCAAAGTCTTCTCTCATCAAAATGTCTTTGGATTGCAAAAAGGAATCTTTGCTTTTATTCCTGACAAAATAGTTCTAAAGGAATACAAAAACCAGAAGATGCAAAATTATGTCATCTTGTTTGTTTATTAATTTTTAAGTTATTTTTTAAAAATGTTTATTTTTTTATTTCATCAAACCAGTATATTTTTACTTCCTACTTCCTCATGTGAGAATATAGAGTATCAGTTCTGTTTCCATCTCTATTTCCCCACCTTCTTCTGAATTGTTACTTTTATAATGCCATATTTACAGTACTTACATTTGGTTCTACAATGGTGATTAGTCCTCTGAACTTTATCAGTAGATTGATTCTGAAAATTGAAAATCAATAGTGATTTCATTATTATGACTGTTTAAACATGACTTGGAGAAGGCAATGGCACCCCACTCCAGTACTCTTGCCTGGAAAATCCCATAGACGGAGGAGCCTGGTAGGCTGCAGTCCATGGGGTCGCTAAGAGTCAAGCATAACTGAGCAACTTCCCTTTCACTTTTCACTTTCATGCATTGGAGAAGGAAATGGCAACCCACTCCGGTGTTCTTGCCTGGAGAATCCCAGGGACGGGGGGGCCTGGTGGGCTGCCGTCTATGGGGTCACACAGAGTCGGACACAACTGAAGCAACTTAGCAAACGTGGCTCACAACACAGCATTTCTATGATTAAATCTTCTTTCTTATATGACTTTTCATCTGGAGTTCAATTTTTTGGAACTAATTACTTTTGGCATATTTTAAATTTTGTTCAACCTCTTCCACAAATTTGGTATTCTATCAAGTCCTCCTGTTTCCCTGGAGAACACCCCCTGAGCCTCATGTGTCTGATAATGTCTTTATTCTACCATTTTCTTTATTGATACTTTAGTTATGTACTGAATCCTAAACTGAATTGGTTTTCCCCCCAAAAGTCAAAAGTCCCTAATGTCTCGAGTTGTTGGTGAGTAGTATAAAGCTGCCTTTTTGCTTGTGTTTTGAATTTGCTCATTACTTCATTGCTACTCTTCCCTATCATTCATCTCTTGGTCAGATGTTCAGGGCTCCTGTGCTGATCTGAGGGTTTTGGTTTTTTTTTTTTTTTTTTTTTCCACCTCTGTGTTTTCCCATTCTACTTCTGAGATATTTCCCAGATCATTTTTCCAACTTTTCAATTGAATTATTTTCTACTCTGACAAATATATCTTTACTATCTGGGAGAAAATTTCTTGGTCTGTGTTTATTCCATTTTTTTGGTATGTGTTTATCCCTAACCCTATGCTTCTTTTACTATTTTCTTAAATCTCTCTGAGGACGTACCTTAGAGTCTGGGTATGTTCCCTCCTGTTCTTTGTAAGATTCCTGTTCCCTCCAGAATCATGTTGTGTGTCTGCCCCTTTTAATGTGGGAAAATCTCTCATTTGAAGACTTTGAGCTCTGTAAGCTCAAGAACAAGTCAGTTAAACTTGATGAGGTTCCTGTGGCATGAGTGGATTTTGCTCATTTTGCCAATTTGCTCTAAGTGAGACCAGGAGGCAAGTAATCCTAACCTGGTGAGTCGCTAAATGATCAAACGTAAAAGACATTTCTCTGGCGCTTTCCAGTTTCTCTAGATGAGAATACTCCTTTTTAAAAGTATTGGAATAGAAGCCAAGCTTCCAAGAATTATGTCTTCCAGAGTGAAGTGGATTTCACTGTTTCATATATAGACTTTTTTAAATGAACTTTTACATTTTATATTAGGGCATAGTCAATTAGGCAGTTTCCTAGGTGGCTCAGTAGTAAAGAACCCATCTGCAATGCAGGAGATGCAGGAGACGAGGGTTCAGTCCCCAGGTTGGGAAGATCCCTTGGAAAATGAAAAAGCAATCCACTCCAGTATTCTTGCCTGGAGAATCCCATGGATAGAGGAGCCTGGCGGGCTACAGTCCACAGGGTCGCAAAGAGTTGGACACGACTGAAGTGACTGAGCACGCATGCATAGTCAATTAACGATGTTGTGACAGTTTCAGGTGAACAGCCAAGGGACTCAGCCATGCATATACAAGTATCCATTCTCCCCCAAATGCCCCTCTCATCCAGGCGCCACGTAACATTGAACAGAGTTCCGTGTGCTGTATAGTAGGTCCCTGATGGTTACCCATTTCATTAATCACCTTGTTTTCTACCCTACAATAGTAATCTTTACCCTCTTTTATACCTGATATTTCATAGTTTGCTGCTACTGCTGCTAAGTCGCTTCAGTCGTGTCCGACTCTGTGCGACCCCATAGACGGCAGCCCACCAGGCTCCCCCGTCCCTGGGACTCTCCAGGCAAGAACACCGGAGTGGGTTGCCATTTCCTTCTCCAATGCATGAAAGTGAAAAGTGAAAGGGAAGTCGCTCAGTCGTGCCCGACTCTTAGCGACCCCATGGACTGCAGCCTACCAGGCTCCTCCATCCATGGGATTTTCCAGGCAAGAGTACTGGAGTGGGGTGCCATTAGGGACCCTTAAATATGTGGAAAGACATACTGGCTCCCTCCTCATTTAAATCTCCTTCCTCTACTTATGCTGGGCTGTGGCTTTCTGGATTCTGCTTCACCAGTTTCCAATTCTTCATATCTTATCCATCTTCCAGAAATTAGAAGAAATAATTCTTCTGATGATTCTTTTTTATATTCTCTTATCATTGAATATTGAGATGTTATTTTCATTCCTTTAGGAACATTTTATGGAGGTATTTGGGAGAGGGAATTTTGTCAAACATTCAACTTCAACCAGAAGTCATTATTCTTCCCTTGACATCAGAAATGCCAGTCTACTGGCAGCCTAGCCCTCCCTAGATCATTAAAGGTAGGTGCTTCCTTTAATTGGCACCAATGATTACTTGGTGTCAATGAAATTATAAACCACATGCAAAGACAGTACTTGATCATAAGAGTATGTGTCAGTTAAGATGGTACTTCCTATAAGTAATAAGTGGCCCCAACTCAATGTGTTTAAACAACTAAGAAAATGTATTATCTCATATATCATTAAGTCGGGGGAGGCAAGACCATAGTAAGTAGAATCAGGACTCTGTTTATTATTGAGATTTTGTTGGCTGCTTTTCTCTGTATGTGGACTCACAGTAGCTTCCACGTGGTGACAAAATGGCTTCCTGCAGGTACACAAGGTGATTTCCTGCATGAACACAAGACGACTTCCTGTATGTGCAGAAGCTGGCTTCCTTCACGGACACTACAGGCAACGAGGGAAATTGTTTCCCCTCTTTTGAATCGTGTGAATGAGAGAGGAGGGAAAAAAACCTTACCCCAGCCACAAAAGAGAGAAGTCATCCTGGCAATCTTAAGCCTACCCTACACTGTGAAGTCACCAGGAATGCTAGTTTACTTAAATCTGTGTTTCTGAAACAAATAATTGCAAGAGAAATAGGATTGCCATGGTTTTCAAAAAGAAGCCAGAATCCACTTTGAGAACGTGGGCTGAGTGAGATGTGGGCATGCCTGAAGGGAAGATGGGGCTTTGAAAAAGATGACTGGGAAATAGGACACAGGATGGCTCAATAACAGGGCCCACCATTGGTGGATGACCAAGTACATGCTTACACTTTAAATTATTAGTGCCAGCATGACAGTGTACCATTTAAGGATCCTCACAGAGAACCCTCAGGCACCTGACAACACATTTATGAAACGCCTTATAGCCCTCACCACACCACACTTTCTCTAAGGAGCAGGTCTTTCCGTCAGTCACTGCCTCTGTGCTCCCTATTGCAAGTAGACTCAATGTGCCCTCTGAAATGAAAGTTGCCTGGGGGGCTCTTTTTATAAAAATATTGACTTATTTATTTTGGCTACTGGATTTTCACTGTTACGTTTGCTGTCTGTAGTGACGGAGAGCAGGGGCTACTCTCTAGTTGCGGTATGTGGGCTTCTCATTGTGGTGTCTTCTCTTGTTCCTTAGCACAGGCTCTAGGGCATGTGGGTTTCAGTAGTCACTGCACTTGGACTCAGTAGTTGCAGCTCACGGCCTCCAGGGTGCAGGCTCAGTAGTTGGGGCTCATGGGCTTAGTTGCCACACAGCATGTGGGATCTTCCCAGACCAAGGATTGAAATAGTGTCCCTTGCATTGGCAGGTGGATTCTTAACCACTGGACCACCATGGAAGCCCTGTCTGGAGGATCTTAATTGCTGATACTGAGAGGAGAATCCCTATCAGAGTTTTGAGTCAGCTTTCTGGGAGGTAAAGCCATGATGCTGTCCCAATCCTGGAGACATTTAAAAAAGAGTGACCGTTATTACTATTCTCCAACACTACCATTCCTTTCTACTGCCTGACTTCAATTTATAGCTCATGCTCAGTTCTTGATCACGCTGCTATCTGCCTCCACCTCCTATATTAATACCGTGTGTGGGAGTAATTCATCGTCCAATGTATTACAAAAGTGTCAACCGTGCTAGGTTCATCCAGGCAACAATAAAGTTCAATTAAAACAGAAACTTGCAGAGTAAGTGAATGTTATCTTACCTAGGCCCAAGAATAATTTCTCAGACTTTGAAGGTCCAAGTTCTGTTAGTAAAATTAGAAAAAAATTATGTAACTTGGGAAAGCTGAGCAGGTCAAATTTGAATGACTTTGCTTTTATTAATGGGTTTATTCTACACATGTTCCTGAATGTCTCCTATGAGAAAGCAGCTGGATGAGACCCTTAGGGAGACCTATATGCTCTCCACCCATAGCTGCTGTTGCTGCTGCTGCTAAGTCGCCTCAGTCGTGTCCAACTCTGTGCGACCCCATAGACGGCAGCCCACCAGGCTCCCCTGTCCCTGGGATTCTCCAGGCAAGAACACTGGAGTGGGTTGCCATTTCCTTCTCCAATGTATGAAAGTGAAAAGTGAAAGTGAAGTCGCTCAGTCATGTCCAACTCTTAGCGACCCCATGGACTGCAGCCTACCAGGCTCCTCTGCCCATGGGATTTTCCAGGCAAGAGTATTGGAGTGGGGTGCCATTGCCTTCTCCGCTCCACCCATAGAGCAGTGTCTTAAATTGTTGTTTAGTCACTAAGTCATGTCCAACTCTCTTGCAACACCATGGACTGTAGCCTGCCAGGCTTCTGTGCCCATGGAATTTCCCAGTCAAGGATACTGGAGTGGGTTGCCATTTCCTTCTCCAGGGTATCTTCCTGACCTAGGGATGAACCCACATCTCCTGCATTGTAGGTGGATTCTTCACCCACTGGGCCACCAGGGAAACCTCAGTGTCTTAAATAAAGTTCCTCAAAGACACAGACTACTGAGATGGAGGTCTATTAGAGGTGCTCTTGGAATTAGCACCTGTGAAAGGGTGAGTGAAGCAAAATTGACAAAAAGAAGAAATTGAACAACAATGCAATTGCAGCAAAGGACTGAGCTCATTCCCACAGGGAGCTCTGGATGGGGAGTGGCCTTTTACTGTTACCCTGAATTGAAGCAAAGAAGCCAGCCAGTGTGCTTCATCCACTTGACCAGGCACCAGAATTTCACAGCTGCTGAGGAAAGGCCATAACTTCCAGCAAGGCAGCTCCCTTCAGCGGAAAACAATTCTGGCAGAGTGACTCAGCTGTGAGCCGTCCCCAGCCAACCTTTCCAGAAGCTGAGGAATAAATGCTTTGGTTCTGAGGGGAATCTGGGCAGTTGCACCCCAGGGAGTGGAGTTAAAAATGTATAGCTTGACTTCTGGTCAAGGGAGAATTATAAGGTATGTGTCTTAAAGCTCTACTGCTATTCCCAACACATGGCAACAAATGAGAAAATGTAGAAAGTAATTAGTGAACTTCCTTGGTGGTACAGTGGATAGGAGTCCACCTGGCAATGCAGGGGATGTGGGTTCATTCTCTGGTCAGGGACGATTCCACGTGCCGTGGAGCAACTTAGCCCCTGTGCCACAGCTACTGAGCCCCAGCTCTAGAGTCCACGAGCTGCAACTACAGAGCCAGCGTGGCCAGAGCCTGTGTTCCACAGCAAGAGAAGCCACTGCAATGAGAAGCCCGTGTACCACAACTAGAGAGTTGTCCTGATCACTGCAACTAGAGAAAGACTGCACACAGCGGTGAAGGCCTGACACAGTCAAAGATAAACAAACAAAAAGAATCTTAGGTTTTATAAAAAGTAATTAGTGAAGATGTGCTTTCATATAAGGTATAAAAACAAGAATTTTAAGGATATATTCATATATTGAAAAGTGAAAATGTTAGTCACTCTTCATGACCCCATGGACTGTAGCCCGCCAGGCTCCTCTGTCCCTGGAATTCTCTGGCAAGAATACTGGAGTGGGTAGACATTCCCTTCTCCAGGGGATCTTCCCGACCCAAGGTCTCCTCCATTGCAGCTGGATTGTTTACCGTCTGAGCCGCCAGGGAAGCCCACATATATTTGACACGTTGTCCTAATATGAATGCTCTTCCTGGGCCCAAGATGAGTCTTCATCGCAATGAGGTGACTTTCTACAGTAATTAGAGCAAAGTTTCCTTACTTGTATCCTATGAGAGTGAGAGCGAAAAATCAACCTCTCCTATAACCTCAAAATTAACCACAGACTTACCCTCCAGTCTGTGTCACCCCAATCCAAAAGCAGTCAAGAATCATTATCTGTAGAGCAGAAATGGAAGGTAGTATAGGGGATCCTGGAGCAGTCAAAAGGCAGGTTGGGGTTTGGCTCCTGTGAGAAGATGGAGACTAAACATTCCCCACAACAGGAAGGGGACAAGAGCCAAGATTACTGCTTCGGTGCAGGAGATAGACTCTCTTTTCTCACCTCTGAAAGAAAGCTGAAAAGGCTGAGACTTACTACAATGAGAGAGTGAGGCAGTCAGGAGGGAGTAAACACAGCCTCTCTCCAAAATTTGGATAAGCAGCGCAGTGGCTCAGTAGAGGCATCTGTGTTAGTCCAGTACGATCAACATGTACCTTAATTCAACCACAGAAAACCCGGTTCTGAATCGGGGCTTGTGGAGAGCCAGCTGCAAACCTGGAAGCAGAGAGGAGTGAACACAGAGAAAAAGAGGAGGGGGAAAAAAAGCTTTTCACTGCAGATGAGACAATAATACAGAATAATGAAGTATTCAGTGAGGTCTAATATTAAGAAAGAGATCCTATAGAGTCCACAATGAACAATCAACAGAGTGGTGATTGATAAAAATAACAATAAGCAAATAATAGAATAACCTGAAGTTAATGTTAAAATAATGTTCCAGAGGGTGCTATCAGCATCATGGTGGCATAAGAAGCCCCTCACTTTTGTCCCCCTCTCTCCCAAACAACAACAAAGAAGCAGTAGCCATCCATGGCCAGAAGTATGTTCATGGAGCTGCGAGATCCAGCATCATATAGGACCTGAGAGGAGCCGTAACCACGTGTGTGGGCTAACGTGCAGGTAGACCCTGGTCCTGGCTATGGACCTGCTGTGGGCCATGAATTGGCTCCAGCCCCTCTCTGTTGCAGCCCGTGAGCCCCTGGTAAACACTGTCTTAGATAATCACCCACAGATAAGAGAGCCTTTGCAAAAGTCTAGGTTTCAAGAGGAGAGGTTCCAGTAGACTGTTGGGGGAAAACAGATGAGTTGGGATGCACCATAGTGCATAAGATGAACAGTTTTATTAGTGTACACATACAGACACACATGGACACACACACACACATGTGAAACTGCAAGAAAATAAATTTAATTTAGTTTTTCACCATATATACAAAATTAGAAATAGTCTAAAAATGTAAAAGGCAAAGCTATTCAATCTTTTAGGATCAGTATAGAAGAAAGTCTCTCTAGGTAGCGAGGCATTTCTTAACCAATATAGAGAAATTACTAAATATAAAGGAAAATATGAATAAACACAAGTACATTAAAATAAAGTACTTTGTTTACTACATTTCACTAGAGAAATTGGAAAGGTAGGTTGTAACTTCACATTTGTATGAATCTGGATTTTATAGTCACTTGGAAATGGCAATTCTGAATTTCCAAAGATTATTTTAAAACACTATATGCTCTTAAGCAAGTTCAAGTCTTTTCCTCAAACTGGATTTATACCCTTACTTTTTTCATAATATGGCTTTGTATTTGTCACCATTAAAAGTCTGAATTTTAAACAGAAAAAAAGAATATGTGGGATATGTGTGTGTGTATGTGAAAGTGAAAGTGTTAATCGCTCAGTCATGTCTGACTCTGCTATCCCATGAACTGCAGACAGGCTCCTCTGTCCATGGAAATCTCCAGACAAGATTACTGGAGTGCTTTGCCATGCCCTCCTCCACGGGATCTTCCTGGCTCAGGGATTGAACCCAAGTCTCCTGTGCTGCAAGCAGATTCTTTATCCCTGAGCCACCAGGGAAGCCCCGATATAAACTCTAGACTGATATAATTAGCAAGAATTGGTGAATTGAAAGTACTACTAGAGTACTGTAAGATGCAGACAGACAAAAATATTTTTTCATTGAACAATAATTAAGAAACATAGAGAATAAATTGATAGTATCTAAAATACATCTAACAGAAAAATTTTAAGTATAGAATAAAGTGAATAGCAGAGTAGAAATATTTAAAAAGATAATGGCTGAGAATTTTCCGGATTTGCTGAAAAATGCACCAAATCCAAGTAAACTATGTGAAAATGAATGTTCATCCAAATACATTGTAGGGAAATTTAAGGACATCAAGAAATATTGGCCTTTAAGTTACCAGAAGAAATAGATTACCCACAAGGGAATGACAATTACATTGTCAGCAGACTTCTCATCCACAACCATTAATGCCAGAAAACAATGGAGTAATGTATCTTCAGTGCTGAGGGGAAAATAACAATAACCTATAATTTCATACTTGGCTAAATGTAAAGGAAAAATAATGGTAGTTTCAAATATCAATGATTAAATTAAATACTGCCTGTAGATCCTTCCTTTGTAACTCATCCGGTAAAAGAATTCGCCTGCAAAGCAGGAGACTTCAGTTCGATCCTTGAGTGGGAAAGATCACCTGGAGGAAAACAATGAACCCTGGTTCAATTCCTGGGTCAGGAAGACCCGCTGGAGAAGGGATAGGCTACCCACTCCAGGATTCTCGGGCTTCCCTGATGGCTCATATGGTAAGGAATCTGCCTGCAGTGTGGGAGACTTGGGTTCTAGCCTTGGCTTGGGAAGAGCCCCTGAAGAAAGGAATGGCTACCCACTCCAGTATTCTGGTCTGGAGGTTTCCATGGACAGAGGAGCCTGGCAGGCTACAGTCCATGGGGTCACAAAGAGTCAGACGCAAATGAGAGATTTTCACTTTCACTTTTTCATAGGCCCTTCTGGGCACTCACAGAAAGATTGTCAAAAGGCATAATTCAGGAAGAAAGAGATAATTCTTAAAATTGCTATTGGAATATAGTTGCTTTAGAATGTTGTGTTAGTTTCTGCTGCACAGCAAAGTGAGTCAGTTACACACATACATATATCCGCTCTTTTTTTTCAAGTTCCTCCCCTTTTAGGTCACCACAGATCACTGAAGTAGGTTTTCATTAGTCATTTATTTTATACATAGTAATGTATGTCAGTCAGTCCCAATCTCCCAATTCGTCCCATCTCTCCCATTCTCCCACTTGGTAACCATAAGTTCATTATCTACATCTGTGACTCTATTTCTGCTTTGCTAATAAGTTCATCTGTACTATTTTTCTCAATTCCACATATAAGTGATATTATATGATATTTGTCTTTCTCTTTCTGACTTACTTCAGTCTGTATAACAGTCTCTAAGTCCATCCATGTCTCTGCAAATGGCACTATTTTGTTCTTTTCCATGGCTGAGTAATACTGCATATTATCACATTATCGTATCTTCTTTATCCATTCCTTTGTTGATGGACATTTAGGCTGCTTCCATGTCCTAACTATTGCAACAGTGCTGCAATGAACAGCAGGGTGCATGCATGCTTTTGAATTATGATTTTCTTCCGCTATATGCCCAGGAGTTGGATTGCTAGGCTCTATTTTTAGTTTTTTAAGGAACCTCCATACTGTTCTCCATAGTGGCTGTATCAATTTACATTCACACCACAGTGTGGAATTTACAATCCCACCTTTTCTGCATTTATTACTTGTAGACTTTTTGATGGTGGCCACTCTGATTGGTGTGAGGCAATATCTCATTGTAGTTTTTATTTGCATTTCTCTAATTAGTGATGCTGAGCATCTTTTCATGTGTTTGTTGACCACCTGTATGTTTTTAGAGAGATGTCTATGTAGCTCATTCAGCCATTTTTTGATTAGGTTTTTCTTGATACTAAACTACATGAGCTGTTTGTATATTTTGGAGGTTATTCCCTTGTCAGTTCCTTCATTTGCAAATATTTTCTCCCATTCTGAGGGTTGTCTTTTCATTTTCTTTTTGGTTTATTTTGCTAGGGCAAAAACTTTTAAGTTTAATGAGATTCCATTTGTTTATTTTTGTTTTTATTTTTATTACTCTAGGTTGTGGATCAAAAAAGGCCTTGCTCTGATTTATGTCAAAGAGTGTTCTGCCTACATTTCCCTTGAAAAGTTTTGTAGTGTCTGGCCTTACATTTAGGTTTTTAATCCATTTTGAGTTTATTTTTGTGTATGGTGTTAGGGAGTATTCTAGTTTCATTCTTTTACAAGTGGCTGTACAGTTTTCCCAGCACCATTTATCAAACAGGTTGTCTTTTCTCCACTGTACATTTTTGCCTCCTTTGTCATAGATTAGGCGACCATAGGTGCATGGGTTTATCTCTGGAGAAAGAATTTTTGACCTGAATCAGGCAGCCAGTAAATAAACATTTATTGAGCGTCTATTATGCATCAAACACTGGGCTTGACACTGTAGGTAAATAACTCCTAGCCTACAGAGTTTATTCATTGTTGTTCAGTCACTAAGTCATGTCCAACTCTTCATGACCCCGTAGACTGCAGCACCCCAGGCTTCCCTGTCCTTCACTGTCTCCTGGAGTTTGTTCAAACTCATGTCCATTGAGTCAGTGATACCATCCAACCATCCTATCCTCTGTCACACCCTTCCTCTCCTATCGCCAATCCTTCTCAGCATCAAGGTCTTTTTCAGTAGGTTGGCTCTTCCTATCAGGCAGCCAAAGTACTGGAGCTTCAGCTTCATCATCAGTCCTGCCGATGAATAGTCAGGGTGGGTTTCCTTTAGGATTGACTGGTTTGATCTCCTTGCAGTCCAAGGGACTCTCAAGAATCTTTTCCAGCACCTCAGTTCAAAAGTATCAGTTCTTCAGTGTTCAGTCTTCTTCATGGTTCAACTCCCACATCTGTACATGACAACTGGAAAAACCACAGCTTTGATTATACGAACTTTTATCAGCAAAGTGATGTTTCTGCTTTTGGTCTAGCTTTAAAGAACTAAGTTGAAGAGCATCTCAAGCAGAAGGAATGGATGGTAGAAAGGTCTATGGGCATGAAATCACATGGGTGTTGTAAGGGTAAGTAATCAAGAGTTGAGGTCAAATGGCTCATGGTTGAAAGAGCTGAAACTGAAAAGACTGACTGAGTCCAGAATACTCTTAAAGGCAATGGGGATCCATTAAGAGCTTTTAAGAGTGATTAAGTCCTGGTAATTTCAATTTGGTATCAACATGGGTTGTTAAAAATGGGAATATAGAATGTGTGAACCCCCAAACCCTCCTTCCAGGGAGATTAAAGATGTCAGCCCTTTTCTGCATATCATCTAATACATCTGAATTTTTCCAGTTCTAGTTATTGACCATCTTTACATTTTGATGCTGTGGGTCAGAAATGGAGAGAGTGAAAACAGGGTAAATCCCAAATGAAACAGTGACAAACTAAAACAAAAGGGTAACTTCTGACCTTTAGTCTGTTTTGTTTTCTGAAGCGACATGTGCACATGAATTTGTTTCCCTAGCTACCATGCAGAAAAATAGAAGATGCGGTATTTGGTAATTTTTATGGCTATTAGGATAATAAAGTGTCACAGAAAGTTATTGCATTTTAAGACAGTATTCTCTTTCATGCACAGACTCTGGGGAGCAGGAAAAAATGAGGAAGACATTATATGCAGAAATAGTTTGTGTGTTTATGGGTCATTTTAGAAAAGTTCTGTGTTACTAGGCAAAATGCTAGTCACCAGTGGCTGTATTATTAATGTATGCTATGCTCTCAGGAATTAGCCCACAATGTAGCTCCTCTGAAGGTAGATACTATGTGATGAGTCTGATACTGGAAGTTCTTCATCAAAAGCATATAAAACTGTCTGGCCATTTTGATTTTGTGTTGGAGCAAAAAACACACAATGTAGCAAACATAGACAGGAGCTTTCAAAAGAGGTTATAAAGGACCAAAGTGTGTTTGTTACTGTAAATAGTCAGGGAATGGGAATGCTTCACTTTTGTCTAGGGAACCTAATGGGTTTTATATCCCGAAAATTGCAAATTCAGTCATGGTAGTTGAATGAGAAGAAATTTAAGGGAAGTAGTTTTTATGAAGCTAAAAGTTGTCTTTACAGGTAATCCAATCCGATCCTTGGAATCCAAGTACTTCCTAATTACAATCACAGAAAGGGGAATGGATATGCCAACACTGTGATGGCCTTCTCCAGGATTCTGAGAATAGAAAGTCTTTCCTTGCATTCTAAGGGGACTTGAGTAGATTACTCAACCCTCAACTTACCTTAGGCAATACTATAGAGAAACCTTATCAGATGAAAACCTGTCATTCAAAGAAAATGTCAACCATGCCTACTCTTTTTGTAATCTATCTCACCACCATTGGGTAAACCTTTCTAACATTTCAACACGTTGATATTGCTAATATTCTCTACCATCCACTGGTTTATATCCTTAGAATATAACCCTTAGAATAACAAAACCCCTTAGAATAACAAATATGCCTCCTCTGATCTTTCCCCTACATTCACTTTTCCCCAGATTACTCTGTGAGCTCATTTTACCACACAACATGTTTGTGGTTTCTGTGTTTAAGTGAAAGTCGCTCAGTCATGTCCACTTCTTTGCAACCCCATGGACTGTAGCCTGCCAGGATCCTCTGTTCATGGAATTATCCAAGGCAAGAATACTGGAGTGGGTTGCCATTCCCTTCTCCAGGGGATCTTCCTGACCTAGGGGTCAAACCTGGGTCTCCTGCATTGCAGGCAGATTTTTTACCATCTGAGCTACCAGGGAAGCCCCATGTGGACGCATCTGTGTTTGAGTCATACCAAACCATTCATGCTTTTCAGGACATGCCATTCTTCTTAGTCACCTGTTTCAGATGATCCCTGAGCTAGCTTGAGGAATAAAAGAGTGTGACCTGGGATACTCAGTCCCTTCCTAACCCAGTCTCACAAGCAGATACATGCACACCAATGTTCACAGTAGCATTATTTACAATAGCCAAGACATGAAAGAAAACAAGTGTTCATCAACAGATAAATAGATTAAAAAAGATGTGGTATGTGTGTGCATGTATATATATATATACACATATACACATATTTATGTGTATAAACATACATACATTTGCATGTGTATATATAGAAACACAAGCTGGAATCAAGATTGCCGGGAGAAATATCAATCACTTCAGATATGCAGATGATACCAACCTTATGGTAGAAAGCAAAGAAGAACTAAAGAGCCTCTCTATGAAAGTGAAAGAGGAGAGTGAAAAAGTTGGCTTAAAACTCAACATTCAGAAAACTAAGATCATGGCATCTGCTCCCATCCCTTCATAGCAAATAGATGCGGAAACAATGGAAACAGTGACAGACTTTATTTTCTTGGGCTCCAAAATCATTGCAGATGGTGACTGTAGCCATGAAATTAAAAGAGACTTGCACCTTGGAAGAAAAGCTATGACCAATCTAGACAGCATATTAAAAAGCAGAGACATTACTTTGCCAACAAAGGTCTGTCTAGTCAAGGCTATGGTTTTTCCAGTAGTCATGTGTGGATGTGAGAGTTGGACTATAAAAAAAGCTGAGCACCAAAGAATTGATGCTTTTGAACTGTGGTGTTGGAGAAGACTCTTGAGAGTCCCTTGGGCTGCAAGGAGATCCAACCAGTCAATCGTAAAGGAAATCAGTCCTGAATATTCAGGAGGAGGAATATCCAGAAGGACTGATGCTAAAGCTGAAACTCCATACTTGGCCACCTGATGTGAAGAACTGACTCATTGGAAAAGACTCTGATGCTGGGAAAGATTGAAGGCGGGAGGAGAAAGGGACGATAGAGGATGAGATGGTTGCATGGCATCACCGACTCGATGGACATGAGTTTGAGTAGGCTCCAGGAGTTGGTGATGGACAGGGATGCCTGCCGTGCTGCAGTCCATGGGGTTGCAAAGAGTCGGACACGACTGAGTGATTGAACTGATACACATACACACACATACACATGCATGTGCATGCTAAGTCACTTCTTCGTGTCCAACTCTTTGCAACCCTATGGACTATAGCCCACCAAGCCCTGCTGTTCATGGAATTCTCCAGGCAAGAATACTGGAGTGGGTTGCTGTGCCCTCCTCTGGGGGATCCTCCCAACCCAGGGACTGAACCTATGTCTCTTATGGCTCATGCAGTGACAAGTGGGTTTTTTGCCAATAGTGCACCCAGTAAGTCCATATATACATATATGCATTTATATATATATATATATATATGTGTGTGTGTGTGTGTGTTTGTGCGTGTATATATATATATGTATATATATTTGTAGCAACATGGACAGACTTAGAGATTATCATATTAAGTGAAGTAAGCCACACTGAAAAAGACAAATGTATGTTATCACTTACATGTGGAATCTAAAAAAGATAAAAATGAACTTATTTATAAAACAGAAACAGACTCAGACATGAAAAATAAACTTATGGTTACCAAAGGGAAAGAGTGGGGAGGGATAAATTAGGAGTATGGGATTAACAGATGTATATTATTATAAATAAAAAAAGCAACAAGGATATATCATATAGCACAGGAATCTATATTCAATATCTTATAATAACCTATAATGGAAAAGAATCTGAAAATATATATATATATTATGTTTCATATATATAATAATCAATATATGTCATATATATGTACATATATATAACTGAATCACTTTGCTGTATGCATGAAGCTAATACAATATTGTAAATCAACTATAGTTCAATATTTTTTAAAGTCATGAGTGAATATAGGTAATAAAGCTGAGTCTCAGAGAGGTTAAATAACTTACCCAAAGTCACAGAGAGTTATCAATGGAACTGATTGGAATCCATGACTATCTGATTTAAGTAAAGCCATCAATCATGCAGAAAGTGCCCATTCATACTAAACTAAACTTACAGAAAGCTGACCATGTATTTCACTTCAGCAATGACAGGTCGTGTAAAAGTACTTGAGGTCAAGAGTAGATACTTTTCTCTAAAGAAATGTGAACTATCCAGAGGCTAAGAAAGTTTCTTGGTTTTGATTATTTTTTGAGTGTGCTAGGCCTTCTTATCTTTGAAGAAGAATATAAGGATGAAAAAGCATTCACAGGTTTTTTTCAGCCTAATTGAAATATTCTCTACATCAAATATGCTCAATGTAGTAGAAACTACAGATGTTATTGCTTTAATTTTATAACCCAATTATTCTTTTATTTCTAGTTGTCTTCAGGATAAATTAACTCTTATCAGCTATTCAAATAGGTAATTATCATAAAGCTAAATACCATACAACCTCATAATCCATGTCAATTTATAGACTAAACTGAAGTAAAATCACACTCTGGAGTTATAGGAAAGGAACTGCAGATTTTTATTATTTCTCAACATTTTATCCCAGAACACCCAAATGAAATTTAACAAGGAGATGATTTCTTTTTGTGAATAAAAGGATCTAGAATCAGTTAGCTTTTTTTATTGTAGCAAAATGAATGCCAAACTTGAGGTGAAAGATAATAAGTTTGGATACAAGATCTATAATTTATCAGCTATGTGTTGGTCAAATTATTTTATCCCTTTAAGTTTCAGTTTCCTTTTCTCCAACAGAAAGATTAGGATATTTTACCCCAAGATGATCTCTGTCTATAAAATCCCATGCCCTTATGCTTCTAATAATGCTGTAACACTCTGGCCAGAATGTCTCAAGACTTAAAGCTTTGTGGTAATAATAGATGATAAGGTCAAGTCACGTAATCTTCAAGAATAAAATTGTATTCATCTGCATCACCTCAGGGCAGAGCCATGATTAAGGAGAAGAAAGTGAGACACTCACATCAGAGCAAAATTTAAGGGTGCTCCCCAAAACTCAGTAATCAAGATGAACATTATTTTAATGCAATATTTTTAATCAAAATTAGTGCAAAAATCCACAATGAACAAATATCAAATATTTCAAAATAGGATCAATACTCAGAAAAAATTTGTATTAGTCAGAATAGGCTTGTTCATATTGCAGTTTTTTAAAAGCATAATTTTCATATCTCTGGTGGTTCAACTGGTAAAGAATCTGGCAGCAATGTGGAAGACCTAGGGTTCAATCCCTGGGTCAGGAAGATCACCTGGAGAAGAGAATGGCAACTCACTCCAGTATTCTTGCCTGGAGAATTCCATGGAGAGAAGAGCCTAGTGGGCTATAGTCCATGTGGTCCTGGAGAGTCGGACACAACTGAATGACTAACACCTTTACCTTCACCTTCTGATATCTCAGAGGCTAATGGAAAAAAAAAATGTTGAGTTATTGTTTCTATTACAAATTTGATGAAAGTCCACACAGGTCTTTTCTCCCCACAGTTACACAGGGAATCATGGCAGGCAGGCAGTCTCTATGATTGCTGCAACAGAAAAGAGAGCTAGAGGGTCAATGTATGAGTCAGCAGGCTTACGTGTTCAGTCACTCAGTTGCGTCTTACTCTTTTCAACCTCATGGACTGTAGCCTGCCAGGCTCTTTGTTCATGGGATTTTTCTGGCAAGAATACTGGAATGCATTGTCATTTCCTCCTTCCAAGGATATTCTTGACTCAGGAATCGAGCCTGAGTCTCCTGTGTCTCCCGCATTGGCAGATTCTTTACCGCTGAGCCACCTGTGAAGCCCCCAGGATCCCTTTACACTCAAAAATTATTGAGGACCTCAGAGTTTTGCTTGTGTGGGTTATATCTATCAATATTTACTGCATTAGAAATTGAATCTTATAAATTTCAAAAATATTTATTAACTAATTTAAAAATGGTGATAGTGGTTTAGTCACTAAGCTGCATCCAACTTTCGTGACCCCCATGGTCTGTAGCCCACCAGGCTCCTCTGACCATGGGATTTCTCAGGCAAGAATACTAGAGTGGTTGCTATTTCTTTCTCCAATATGAGTCACCTTAGGTTCAGTAATGCTGCAATAACAAGTGGTCCCAAAATTTCAATGGCTTCCAACAACAAAGGTTGATTTCTAGCTCACATTACATGTCCATCATGAATCAGCTGCTGTACATTTTTTTCACTCCAGGCCCAAGGCCGAAGAAGCAACACTCATCAAGGACATGCCACTCTCAAAGCAGAGGGAAGAGATAGAAGGCAAGGATTCTACGGTAACAGTAAAATTCCTGTGCACAATGGCACACCTCAATTCTACTTGTATTTCATGGCCAAGGAAAGTTATATGGTCTATCAGGTATCAATGGAATGGAGAAGTAGAATCCTCTCCAAGGAAGAAACAGCAAATATTGTAAATATAAATCTATGCTCCACAGTCCACCTTCTTTTCATGGATATTCAGTTCCTTTCCTTCTATATATACACACACTCTCTGAAGAGGGCTGCCTGAAAGTCCCATTCAATCATGACATTAGTCACAAAGCCCAAGATCTCTACGTCTTTATCCCCAAACCTATGGACTAAAAGTTTTCTGCCCCACATATTACTATGATTAAGGGCAGAAGAACTTCATTAATTATCTATTTCTGTATTTACAGCAGAGACAAATAATAATGGTCCCTGTTTTACCTTAATTGAACCCCATATCCAAATAATTATGATCATAATAAGCTTGTTTTTGTTTTATGCCTGAAAGATTTGTAGTGGTTGGTAATAGAACAATTAAAGATCAGATCATAAATTGATACTTGCAATGGGGTGTTGTCATTAACAACACCATTACCAGAAAAAAAAAAAAACAACCTCACTAAGACACGTGACATTGTCTTTTGGACTGAGATGTAGATAAGAACTAGAAGAGCCTCAGGGAGTCTTTGTGAAGTTGACTCCTTGAAGGCAAGTAAAGAACTTGTTATTAGAGACTGGAGTGAAAAGGATATATATTCTTTTTAATGGTGAAAAGTATGACAACATTGTTGCCTGGGGTAATGTGGAAAACAGATTTCCAGGAATAATGGTGAAACTGCCAGTTGATTTTCTTCAGCTATGTATAAAAAAAAACAACGACAAATGGAAAAAGGTGAACTTGTTTAGCTTTCAATTTCAATAATAATTTAGAGGAAATATAAGTGAGCCAGGACCCGTAGGTTCAATAAAACTGTTTCTCATTCCAAGTCTCAAGACAGCAAAATGGTCTCAATACAAGAAATGGCCTCAAGGTAAAGATCATCTCAAGGATGAGACTCAGATCCTTTGCTAATAATAAGGAAACATGTACAGGTATGTCTTGCAGACTCTCAACTAAACAATAAGGCTTCTAAACATCTTTAAAATGTTGTTTCACAGCACTGTGACTCTTAAATGAAGCCAAAGAGAGCCCATCATGAAGAGATCTGTGAGTGTTGTTTTTGTCTAACGGAGTAAAGCCTAGTACAATTTATAGGAAACTCACATAATATTTAAGATAATTAAATTTGTGGAAGTACTGGCAACTTACAAAAGGGACTGAAATAGCTTAAAATTATGAGTCTTCAACTTTCCAGGAGAAGGCTGAGAAGTCTACTCAATTGCATACCTGATGGATTTCTTATGGAAAGGAACGGTCTTAGATGGTATAACCAAGAACCATGGAAAATCCTTCAATTCAGTTCAGTCACTCAGTTGTGTCCAACTCCATGCAACCCCATGGACTGCAGCATGCCAGGCTTCCCTGTCCATCTCCAACTCCCAGAGCTTACTCAAACTCATGTCCATTGAGTTGATGATGTCATCCAACCATCTCATCCTCTATCGTCCCCTTCTCCTCCCACCTTCAATCTTTCCCAGCATCAGGGTCTTTTCAAATGAGCCAGTTCTTTGCATCAGGTGGCCAAAGTATTGGAGTTTCAGCTTTAGCATCAGTCCTTCTAATGAATATTCAGGACTGATTCCCTTTAGAATTGACTGGTTGGATTTCCTTGCAGACCAAGGGACTCTCAAGAGTCTTCTCCAACACCACAGTGCAAAAGCATCAATTCTTTGGCACTCAGCTTTCTTTATAGTCCAACTCTCACATCCATACATGAGTACTGAAAAAAACCATAGCTTTGACTAGATGGACCTTTGTTGGCAAAGTAATGTCTCCATAAAATTTTTAATATGCTGTCTGGGTTGGTCACAGCTTTTCTTTCAAGGAGCAAGTGTCTTTTAATTTCATGGCTGCAGTCACCATCTGCAATGATATTGGAGCCCAAGAAAATAAAGTCTCTCACTGTTTCCATTATTTCTCCATCTATTTGCCATGAAGTGATGAGACTGGATGCCAGGATCTTAGTTTTCTGAATGTTGAGTTTTAAGCCAACTTTTATACTCTCCTTTTTCACTTTCATCAAGAGGCTCTTTAGTTCTTCTTTGCTTTCTGCCATAAGGGTGGAAAACCATTACTGGGAAGTAAAACTTGGGCCCAAATCAAGGTACCAACAACACCTTCCTGGATGTATTTCAGAACTGCTCTAGACAAACAACTGCTGTGTGCACCCCAATTTCACCACTTTTAGTGTCTTTTGTGTCTCTCTATTGCATGGTAGTATACTTAGGAGATAGCTTAGTTTTTTAATGTGTGGGTCTTCAGGTCAAGAGAAAACATACTCATGACCAAATTCAAAGAGTCTCATCTATACCAGGACATGATTTAAATGACAACTTGGAATTTGAGTCAATGCCATAATGAGGTGGGACTTGGGAGGTGTCAGAAGGGACTAAGTGTGTTTTTCATGTGAGAGGAATGTATTTGTGGCCAGAGAGAGAATTATGGCAGATGAAAGATAACCACAAATTCTTTGACACCTTCTCCAATCCATTTCCTCCTGTTTTGAATCTGAGCTTGTCTGTGAATTCTTTGATTAACAATACAGAAGTGACACTGTACTATATGCAATAAATTTATAGTTTCAGCTAAGAAGAGTCCCAGGAAGAATGTTGAAACTACTGGTTGATTTTATTTAGCTACACACAATAAAGTGAAAATGGAAAGAGATGATCCACAAAAGGAACTCTCTAGTTTTCAATTTCAACAATTTGGAGGAAATATTGGGTTGGCCAAAAAAAGTTCTTTGGATTTTTCTGTTACATTATATGGAAAAACTCGAGTGAAGTTCTTGGCCAATCCAATACAAAGGAGCCAAGACCCCTAAATTAAAAACAAAACTATTTCTCATTCCTAGACTGTCAAGACAGCAGAAAGATCTCAATAAAAGAAATGGCCTCAGGGTAAAGATCATCTCAAGGATAAAACTGAGATCCTAGACGGAGCTTTGTTCAGAGCTTACACTTTAAGAGGACCTACGGTTTCTGCCATGGTCTCTTAGAAATATGGTTATGCTTCAGAAGGAAAAGATGTCAAAATCTCAGTGATTTGATCCTTATTCCTATTTAAAGTTCACTGCGAGTTAACTGCAATTCTAACCCACATCATCTTTATGATCGGTCACGGGATGAATAAAGTGCTTCTATCTGGACAATTTTATGGCAAAGGGAAAAAATAAAATAGAGTAACCATATGTTGGCTGTTTCAGCTTCTCAATGGACATGACACGTCTCACATTTCTTCACAGCCTGTTGACAAAAACCAGTCACATGGCTCAAACCTAACTGCAAGAAAGCTTGGAAATGCAAAGGAGTTCACAAATATTTGGTAGATTTCTTTGTCATGGAGGGAATATTATTAAACTCATAGAAATCCCTCTTGCTCTGAGGGCTCCTTAAATGGTCAGCAGTGTTTCAGGTTTTAAGTCAGAAGACGCAATACAAGTTAACACCAAACCTCTTATTTTTCTGAAGCATGGGATCCTAGTGGGATTTTAATCTAATTCTGAGAAACTAAAAAATATGGCCAGAGTTGCACTCTGAAAATTGTAGAGTAGTTCAAACTGCTTCAGCTAGCATCTTCCATGGAAATTTTGCAGGAAAAAAAAAAAAATGACTATGCTCAAATCAAAATCTTTCCTGGAAGTCCCCCAGGAGTGCTTTTGAAAAACTGCTCTGCCAACATCTGGGATTGAATTTTAGAATTCTCAGGTTGGAAGCAGGGAAACTAGTTAAGAGATTGTTGCAATAATGTAGGCCAAAAATAATGAGTTCTTGGCCAATGTAAGGAAGTTGGAGGTGGAACAAGGGGATATATTCCAAGGATATTATAGAGATAGAATGAAAGAATTTCAGGGACAAATGGCTGTGGGTGGAAAATCCAAAAAGTTAGAAACTAGGGTGGTTCAAATATTTGAAAAATAAAAAATAAAAGTCCCAGAATAAAATATGGGTGAAAGCTATTGCCTTTCATTTCATAAGCAGGAAATCCAGGAAAAGATTAAAAGTTGAGAAATTTGACTACAGAGGCTTTAAAAATACCTTCACTCTTTCAGTATATATAAATACAAGATCAAAAATCAAAGGAAAAAAATTACAAAGCTGGAAAAAATGTTGCAACTTAGATAACAGAGCTCTGATATGTAAAGATTGCTTACAAATCAACATTAAACTATAAACCCCCAAATCAAAACTGGTCAAAAGGCAACTCACAAAATAAGAAATATCAGTCACTGATAGTCATGTGATATCCGTTTTCATTGGTGATCATATAAATTTAAAGTTTAAAATGTAACATGAACTTTTCCACCAGATTACAAATACTGAAGCTATTTACAAAATCTAGTGTTGGTAATAATTTTGGAAAAACTGTATCTCACAATCACTTTTAAAAGAAGTGCAAAGTAATATAATTTGGGGGAGGGAAGTATGACAATGTGTAAATAATTTTCAATGAAAATATCTTTTTTTGCCAGCAATCTGACTTCAAAGAGTTTATGGGAAGAAGATAATTGTGCAAATTTTTTTAAAAATTATATTCAATGATGTTCATTGTGGGAAGGAGCATATTGGAAAACTTAATACTACTTAGAAAAAAAAAGAACCTGTTAAATGAATTATGGTATGTTTATAAAAAATAAAATACAGCCCTTGTAGATTTATATTTATTGACCTGGAAAATTGGCTAAATTATATTGCTTAATTAAGAAAAACAAAGCTACAGAATTGTATTGTCTGATCAAAAATATACAATTATATGTTCATAATCAATCTAGCTTATTTGAAAAGGAGAGTTTTCCATAAGGGTGTTAGGGAATCCTACAGCCACTGAGAACAAAACAGCAGCTAGACCCAGCACACACATTGTTATAACTCTCTCTCTCTATCCCTCTCCTCTCCTCCTCTGCATTGATTAAAAAAAAAAAGAACAATGTAAGAGCTGTGAATTAAGCTTTTGGGGGGACTTAAATGAGGACTATAGCCTGGGAAATAGCATTTTAGATAGCCCTAAGAAACTACTCTGAAGAGGTGGGGGAAATGTCAGTATATATGTGAGTTTGGTGAGGCAGCTACATGTAATCAAACATACATTTTTGCAGACGGCTGCTGCTAGTCTCATAAAGGTTACTGCTAGCCACAAGGAGCAGATGTCACCATTAATAATTTTACTGCTCATCTAGACATGATGAACTGTAAGAATTGGGCTCGTAAAATCTTCTGAAAATATCTATCTGAAGTCCTATTCTGCTGGTTTTTCCCAGAATACAGAGTGCCTCACCCCTGAACACTCTGAATTCCTTTCAGGGTGTATTGCAGGTTGGAAGCTGCAGGAGCTCATGATTTAATCCTAATAGAGGTAGATGTTATTGTTGTGTGTGTATGCTCAATCATGTCCGACTCTTTGTGACTTCATGGTCTGTAGCCCACCAGTCTCCTCTGTAAAGGAATTTTCTAGGCAAGAATACTGGAGAGGGTTGCCATTTCCTATTCCAGGGGATCTTCCTAACCCAGTGATCAAACCCAAATCTCTTGTGGCTCCTGCATTGGCAGGTGGATTCCTTACCACTCTGCCACCTATGTCAATTTTCAGTTGGCATTTGTATACAGGAGGTTGTTTTTAAAGTCACAGTCCACCCTTCCATTTCTGTTTTCCAGTTCATATAGCAGAAAACAGGTCACCAATATCTTATCCTAAATGAGCATTTCTTTGACTCAACGAAGTTGCCTATTTAGACCAGAAAATTATGGTCTCTCTAATATTCCTTGGTCTCCTTGGCTTTCCCTGGTGACTCAGATGGTAAAGAATCCGCCTGCAATACAGGAGACCTGGGTCCAGAAGATCCCCTGGAGAAAGGAAAGGCTACCCACTCCAGTATTCTTGCCTGGAGAATTCCATGGACTGTATAGCCCATGGGGTCGCAAAGAGTCGGACACAACTGAGCGACTTTCACTTTCACTATTATGATCTCAGCTCCAAGTCCTCAGGGACCCACTATGATTGACTCAATTCAGGAAATTTTCAACGCTGGTTTAAGCAACTGTTAACTGGATAATAGTGTCATATTTTATAAAACTTACTCTTGTGGTAACCAAGAGTGAGACTGAGGTGGTATTGCCTCCTTCACACAACCTGGCTTGTATCCTAATAAGTAGGTTTGAGGGATAAAATAAAAACCATCCATCTTTTCTTGGCCTCTCCCTAATATCCCCCAATCTAGAAAAATCAACTCTACTATTACTTTTCTAATGCTTGCATTATATTTATAATATAGAAAAGAATGTGTGGATCACAAAAACCTGTGGAATACTCTTAATGAGATGGAAATACCAGACCACATTACCTGCCTCCTGAGAAACGTATGCAAAACAAGAAGCAACAGTTAGAACTGGACATGGAACAACAGACTGGTTCAAAATTGGGGAAAAAGTACAAAAAGGCTGTACACTATCACCTTGCTTATTTAACTTATATGCAGAGTACATCATGTGAAATGCTGAGCTGGATGAATCACAAGCTGGAATCAAGATTGCCAGGAGAAATGTCAACAGCCTCAGATATACAGATGATACCACTTTAATGCCAGAAAGTAAAGGGGAACTAAAGAGCCTCTTGATGAAGGTAAAAGAGGAGAGTAAAAAAGCTGGCTTAAAGCTCAACATTTAAAAAACAAACATCATGACATCCAGTCCTATCACTTCATGGTAAATTGACGGGGTAAATGTGGAAACAGTGTCAGATTTCATTTTCTTGGGCTCCAAAATCACTGCAGATGGTGACTGCAGCCATGAAATTAAAAGATGTTTGCACCTAGAAGGAACAGCTATGACAAACCTAAAGAGTGTATTAAAAACCAGAGACATCACTTTGATGATAAAGGTCCTTATAATCAAAGCTATGGTTTTTCCAGTAGTCATGTGTGGATGTGAGCATTGGATGATAAAGAAGGCTGAGCCTGAAGAATTGATGCTTTTGGACTGTGATGTTGAAGAAGACTTTTGATCAAAGAGATCAAACCAGTCAATCCTAAAGGAAATCAATCCTGAATATTCATTAGAAGGACTGATGCTGAAGCTGAGGCTCAAATACTTTGGCCATCTGATGCGAAGAACTGACTCATTGGAAAAGACACTGATGCTGGGGAAGACTGAAGACAGGAGGAGAAGGGGACATCAGAAGATGAAATGGCTGACTGACTCAATGGACATGAGTTTGAGCAGGCTCCAGGAGATGGTGATGGACAGGGAAGCCTGGTGTGCTGCAGTCCAGGCAGGTGCAAAGAGTCAGACATGACTGAATGATTTAGCAACAACAACAACAACATTACATTTAGCAACTAGGAGTTCTTTGGTGACCTTGGAAAGTCTTAGTTCAGTGACTGGGGAAGTGGTCAAAATATGGCAGCTGAGGAGTTATTGAGAAGAGAGAAAGGAGAGATAACAAATTTGAGCAGTGGATAACTGTTGAGTAGTATAGAGTCAGGAACTGCCTCTGGGTGAAGGGCATGAAAAAGATGGTAAGCCTAAGATGGCTCTTGACAAATAGAATGAGAACTCGGAGTTTGAGTCTATAATTCAAACCTCAATTTATAGAAAAAAACAAAAATTGGGGGAATCAACTGAGGGAAAATTGGAGGATATTCATGAGGAGAGTAAATGTCAATTTAGGGGCAGCTGAACAGAGTCCAGGAGTAATTTTCTCCTTCATGGAGCAATGTACTTAGAAAAAGTCCAAGTCCCAAGGAAGCCAATGCCTGCCCCACTCCACTGAGCTCCAGACTCACAGAGGACAAGTCCATGCGGATGTCTACAGGTATTTAACCACTAATGTAACAAAATGAACTCATTGTCTTAATAAAGTACTCACCTTCTTACATTCTGAACTTGAACTAATAACATCACCATCCACTTAATTTCCAAAGTTAGAAATGTCATGGTAAGCTTTGATTTCTTCCACATCTAGATGGTCACCAAATGTTCTCGATTTCAACTCCTAAACTGCTATCAAATTTTGTCTTATGTCTTGCTCCCTGCCATCTCTGGATGTCGGTTCTTGGTCTCATCTTTTCCTATGGGACTCTGTTTCACAATTGGTCTTTCTGTCTGCAGTGTCAACCTTTTCATTTCATTCTCTGTACATGTATACAGAGTATTTCTTATAAAAACTTAAGATTACTTAAAATCCATTAATGTCTGTTCATCACCATTAATTTAAACTACTTTACAAACATCATCACCACTTTCTCCTACACATCGTATACTCTTAACTCCATGCAATTACCTTAGGAAGGTTACAGCTGGGTCCCTAGGGCAGGAGACAGATGGACCCCAGGCTGAACAGTTTCTTCCCTGTGACAGAAACTCCATAAAAGGAGGAGGATGGAAGAGTCTGCGCCCTGCTCAAATAAGAGATGAAGGACCACATACTCCTCATCCTCGAAGTTAAGGAGGTCTCCCCAACTAGACATGTGCAGAAAGGCTCTTTGAGGGTCAAAAACAGAATGGGCATCACCTCATAGTAAGTGATGTCAACCTACCCATAAACCTCTTCACTAGAATCCATCTCTTGGATAAGAGATGCAAACAAACACAGGGAGGAACCTGAGCTATACCAAATACAGACTCAGAACCAGGCAAATCAAATGACTGACCAAAAGAAAACCTGAGGAAAAGTCCCATGAAATTCAAATGCCACAAGGGTGCAACTCAGCAACTCCCTCTCTGAGCCCAGCTCTGTGTTTATCCACATGAACTATATACTCTTTTTTCCTCCTAACAAACAGTTTGCTTGTTTCACTGCTTTTTGTCTCTGTGAGAATTCTTTTCTCCAAAGCCAAGGGGTCAGGGCTATGCCACTAATCACTGCTCTAGTGGTTAGGATTTGGTGCCCTCACCACCACGACCCGGCCTCAATCTCTGGCCGGAAACCAAAATCTGCTTCAAGTCACTGTAAGCCAAGGCCACCCCAGATCACTAGCATGTAAGAGTCTATCTACTTGGAATTCTTTCTCCTTCTCTTTACACGGAAAACTACTTATCACTAAATGGAGGGTGAGAATGTCATTTATTTTGTGACACTTTGAGCTTCTCAGGGGAAAGCACGGTGTCTTTTTTTAATTTTTGCATCACTCATGCCTTGCATAGTACCTGGAAACCAGCAGGAGATTAAAAAAAAAAAATTGAATGTTTTTGCTCCACTCTGAGCCCTTGAAGTGCAGTCAAAACAACCACTGAATAAGCTTCAGCCAGCTCACTTAAAAAGTCACGAACAGGAGATCATGTTTCTCTTAACTTCTAACCCCTTTCCTTTTAAAACCATTGATCATTAAGTTAGTCGTTACATAAATAAATTTTCCAGGCGCTGCACCAGGGACTGGGAACACAATGGCAAACAATACACATTCCTTGCTATGGAGGAATTTAGAATCTAGCGTAATTCTTAACTGTTTGCACTTACTTTCATTTCTTTGCCTCTGAACTCCTTGCTAAATAAAGCAACTTACTAACTAATGCCTCACCTTACATTTTTGGACATTGATCTACAGGATGGCTTTTGGCTTCTCTACCTCCTCTGGCTTTGGACTATTCTACAATTTCTAAGAAATTTCCATCTTATTTATTCATGTTTTAATTGGAAGAAAATTACTTTACAATGGTGTGTTGATTTCTGCCATACAACAACACAAATCAGCCATAATTATACATACGTCACCTCCCTCCCCTGCACCCACCCCATCCCTCTAAGTCATCACAGAGTGCCAGGCTGGGCTCCCTGTGTTATACAGCAACTTCTCACCAGCTATCTATTTCACACATGGCAGTGTACATACGTGGATGATACTTTCTCCATTTGTCCCACTCTGTCTTCCCCGTACTGTGTCCACAGTCTATTCTCTATACCTGCATCTCCATTCCTTCTCTGCAAATAGATTCACCAAGGCCATTTTTCTACATTCCATATGTATGTGTTAATATACTATATTTATTTTTATCTTTCTGACTTGCTTAACTCTGTATAACAGGCTCTGAGTTCATCCATCTTCCTAGAGCTGACTCAAATTCATTCTTTTTTATGGCTGAGTAATATTCCATTGTATAGATGTACCACATCTTCTTTATCCATTCATCTGTTGATGGACATCTAGGTTGCTTCTATGTCCTAGCTACTGTAAATAGTAGAACTTTACATTTTAACCCTGGGAAATTATGAGAACACAAATGCAGCTCTAATCCTTGATAGTATCAAGGAGGTGGGGTCCGGGGGAAGCACACACACATTTTCCCTACCCGTCTTAGGTTCTCTGGCTGGGACCCTATAAATTAGATTGGCAAAAGGCAGATCATCAAGAGAAAAACAAAGAGAGATTTACTAACAGGGGCATTGTTGGAGGCACCCAGTGATGAATAGTTCAAAGGGGTGGTCGGAATTTGGGCTTTATACTATCTTAAGCTAAACAAAGGAGAAAGTTTGGAGCTCCTGAGTAGAAGAGATGGGAAGGTGATCAGGGAAAGCATAGCAAACAAGGCTTGTTTGATAAGATGTGTCATGCAAATCAAGTTGGTGCCATCTCCAGGGATGAGTTGTTTTAAGATCTCCTCTGCTTAGTAGGAGAATGAGAGCCCTCTCTACAAATGGAAATTTCCTTTGTAAATGGAAATTTCCTTTACAAAAGGAAAACTTGTACCCTGTTTTTAGAGCTTTCCTTGCATCTGCTGGCTCTAAATGGCCTTTAGCTCAAAATAATCCATATGCCAAAGAGGCATATTTTGAGGTGGCATATTCTGGTACCCTTTACTAGTAACCCAATTTTACCAAACTTAGGCTTCCAGATGGCTCAGTGGTAAAGAATCTGCCTGCCAATGCAGGAGATGCAAGAGGTTCAGTCCCTGGGTTGGGAAGATCTCCTGGGGGAGGAAATGGCAACTCATTCCAGTATTCTTGCCTGTAAAATCCCACGGACAGAGGAACCTGGCTACAGTCCATGGAACGCATGACCCCTTTGAAAAGATTTTCAAAAAATAGGTAACTGTAGAATGTTTCAGCCCCAATCTCTCCTATGAGTTGACTTCGTACTCTTGACCCAGAGTAGCATTTGTAGTGTTTTCTCCACTTGGGTTGGGCCCAATAAGAATGCAATCTGGGGGTCTTACATCCAGACAATAAATTTTCAAACTGTCCTTTCCAGCTTTGCAAGTGCAAGGGAGATAGAAGACTGAGAAGAGAGGGATGAACAGCCAGAGTGAGCTGTCAGTTTCAAGAAGGTCATTGAGTTTGCTCAGGCTGCCAAGTTCCTGGGATTGTTCCCAAACTCCCACGGTGCCGCTTCAATTTGGCTCCAGACACTATGCCAATAGACTAGGATCTCTGGCTCATTCTATGGAACCAAGCCAGATTCCTCTGGGGTTTCAGATGCTCTATGGGTGTTAACTGGGCATCTCAAGAAGTCACATTCTTGCTTTCAGCCTCCTCATTGATATTTTCTGTTCAGAAACAAAAGCTGGAAATGGTTTATTATACTCTGAGTTCCATCCATATTATACTCTGAATTCCATCTTCCTGAGTTCACTCAAGGCATCTTTAAAACCCTCAGAATGGCCAGACTGACAGGAGCACAGCCTCTATTGCAGTCTCCCATGGTGTCTGATGCACCTCTAGAAGCATTACCATAGTAATAACAATGAAAAATAATAATGATGCCGCTGGTTAAGTTTCCAGCTGGATTTGGGCTGGATCATGCTGATTATATTCCAACAGAGAGCTGATTTCAAGATTCATCCTGGCTTACAAGCTGGATACTAAAAACTCTCTTAGCATATTAGCTTGATGTTGAGTGAAAGGTTCCTCCTGTTTTTCAGTGAAATGAGGCAAATGTTGAGAGAAAAGCCAGAAAGGACAACAGATCTGAAGCAGGAGGTAGATGAGCCCCCAAGGTAAAGCAATTGGAGATTCATCCCCTGCAGGACAATTGAGAGAGGTGGCTGGGCTCTATCCAGATAGAAGACAAGACACCACACATTTTTCTAAGTCTTGAAGTCAAGAGACCTCCCCTACTACATATGCACAGGAAGGTACCTCAAAGGTCAAAAGGGGAATGATGCTAACTGATGCTAAGCTACCCACAGACCTCTTCAAGGGAATCCATCTTGGCTAAGAGATGTGTGTGCACACAGGGAAGGATCCTGAGATGTACTATATATGGACTGTGAACCAGGCAAATCAAAATGTTTGGTCAAAGGAAAACCAGGAAGAAATGCCCCATGTAAGTGATGCAAACCCCCATGAGGGTGCCACTCTTTCTCTGAGCCTGCCCTTGTGTCTGTCCACACATACTGTACTCTTCTTTTCCTCCTAATACGTACTTTACTTGTTTCACAACTTCCCGTCTCTGTGGGAATTCTTCTCTGCAGAGCTGAAGAGCCAGGGCATTGTCACTGACCAGTGGTCTAGTGGCTAGGATTTGGTGTTCTCACTGCTGCAACTTGACCTCAATGTCTGGCCAGGAACCAAAGGCCTGCTTCAAGCCACCTGAGGTCAGAACCATGGCTTCCATGTGCCAGAACCAAAATAGAGGAGAAAGGAAAAACAGGCATGAAGAGATGCTTACATTCCCACAGAGGCCAAGTTTATTTTATAAATCAAAAAAGTAACATGAATAACTAAAGGATCATGAAGAGACCATATGAATGTTTTAGTTTTAACTCCCACATCTGATTCTGAGGCAGGACCTAGATGAGCCCCAGAACTAACAGCTGGAGTTCATCCCCTGTGGATGGAAACTCTGTAACAGCAGGATAACTGGAGAGGTTAGTTGAGTTCAGTTTAGTCGCTCAGTCGTATCTGACTCTTTGTGACCCCATAAATCACAGAACGCCAGGCCTCCCTGTCCATCACCATCTGCCAGAGTTCACTCAAACTCACGTCCATTGAGTGGGTGATGCCATCCAGCCATCTCATCCTCTGTTGTCCCCTTTTCCTCCTGCCCCCAATCCCTCCCAGCATCAGAGTCTTTTCCAATGAGTCAACTCTTCCCATGAGGTGGCCAAAGTACTGGAGATTCAGCTTTAACATCATTTCTTCCAAAGAACACCCAGGGCTGATCTCCTTTAGAATGGACTGGTTGGATCTCCTTGCAGTCCAAGGGACTCTCAAGAGTCTTCTCCAACACCACAGTTCAAAAGCATCAATTCTTCGGCACTCAGCTTTCTTTACAGTCCAACTCTCGCATCTAGAGGTTAAGCCCTGCCCAGATAGAAGGCAAGACACCACGTAGTTCTCATTCTCAAAGCCAAGGAGACCTTCCCAACTATAAAAGCCCTTTGGAGGTCAAAGAGGGAGTGATGTCAAGCTAACCATAGGCCTCTTCCCTGGAATCCATCTTGGCCGAGAGATTGGCACACACCCACGGGAGGATTCTGAGATAAATCAAATATGGACTCAGAACCAGGCAAATCAAAATGATTGGCCAAAGGAAACCCAGAAGAAATGCCCCATATAAGTGATTTAAACTGCCTTGAAGGCAGGAGTCTCTCTGCCCCTGTGTCTATCCACACCCACTGTACTCTTTTCCTCCTAATAAACACTTTTCTTATTTCACCACTTTCCCTCTTTATGGGAATTCATTCCTTCAAAGCCAAAGGGCCAGGACCTCGTCACTGACCACAGCTTTAGCACCCTCAGGGTCACTGCCCGACCTCAGTATCTGGCCAGGAACAAGAATGCTGCTTCCAGCTGATGCAGGCCAAGGCCACTGGAGATCAATTCCTCTTTCATACAGGGAAGCTAGTTAGTATTGACTTGAACAAGCTGGAAACTACAGAGCCATTGAAAATGTGAGGATAACTTCTTGGTTTATGGAATTGGAAGTACCAACTCAAGACCTAGAATAGAAATTCTCAACCTTGGCTACACCAGTACCCAATCTTCTGCTAGACCGGTTACATCAGAATCTTTGCGGATGAAATCTAATCATTAATATTTGAAAGCTCCCCCAACAATTCCAGATTGGAAAGTTAAAGTTAAGTGGAGAATCTAAAATGAATAGCAGATATATTTAAAATGGATAACCAACAAGGACCTACTGTATAGCACAGGGAACTCTGCTCAATGTTATGCAGCAGCCTGGATGGGAGGGGAATTTGGGGGAGAATGGATACATCCATATGTATGGCTGAGTCCCTTGCTTTCCACCTGAAACTATCACAACATTGTTAATTGGTTATACCCCAAAACTAAATAAAAAGTTTCAAAAAATTAAAGATTAAAAAACAAAAACAAAAACAAAGTGAGCAGCAGAAAATGGAAAGTAAAACTTAAGACAGTTAAAGATCCAAGAAAGAACAACAGAGGCTTAGCTGTGCGGGTAGGGGTCAACACTAGACTGTTTAATGGGACAGGACGAAATGAACATTGGTATTTGTAAGCCTCTGCTAAAATCCCCATATTATTTTCTAGGTCTTACCTCACTGAGGGGACACAGAAAGATCCATTTATATTCGTTCATCCCTTCTTTAAGCAACCATTTCCTGTCACCTACATCACTTACGCACTGTGGTAGATGGTGGAGCTACAACAATTAATGAAACCTAAACGTATCCTCCAGAAGTCAATAACACGGCAGAGAAACAACTAATTATGGTCATCAGAGTAAATCTTCTAACAGACAAAATTAGAAATAGCTGTGGGAGCAGTGAGGGGAGAGTGATACAATTAAATCAGACTTCTGGCTATGGAGAACCAGAAAAGACTTCAAGGAAGAGGTAATTTTTGAGCTGAGATTTCATATATGAGTAGAAGTTTTCTGGATAGCAGTAGAAGGTAGAAGGAAGGAGGCAAGGAAACCAGAAAGAAAGAAATAATCATATATATGAAGAGTTTGTTTTGATGACTGTGTCAGAGTGATCATGACATGCTTTATGGGGTAAAGGGTAGTAAGAGATAAGATTGAAGAGGAAAGACAGAGCTAAATTTTGGAGACCATTGACTTGAGGAGTTTGTACTTTGTGGGCAATGGTACCATTTACCAAAACATGGAACAGAGGAGAAAGAACAAGGCAGTAAATAAAATAGGCTCAGTTTTTTACTTGAAATTGCCCATCCTACTTTCAACAATTGAAAGAAGACTCTCAACTAACGTTATTTCTCTTAAGCATATAGAAAAATAAGTCTCTGAGTTGCTTTAAGATGGAGACAGAAAGATCCTTGGGGAAGAATTCAGTTACTTTTCATGACAGCAATCTGAAACTATTAATAATGATTTTTACATATTAAATTATTTATATTTATTTAGGTTCAGTCATTGAGTTTATAAAAGCCAAGGATTGTAAACTCAAAGGACTTTTGGGCAAACAAGTGATACAGATCAGGGGGTTACTGAAGTGAAAGAGAAAGTTTAAGTTCTATCAAAAAAACTAAACTCTTATTTAGCTCCAAATGTTTTTTCCTGAGCTTTAATACAGGGTCTGCATTGCCAGATCTTCATATATTTCAAAGTAAGTCAAACTTTCATGTACACAGATTCTTATGTAAACTCTCCCATTTGTACATGTTGACAAGTATTTCATTAAAAAAAAAAAAAATACACTGTGTTAGCTGGCGGGATTCATTCATAATCCCAGAACTCTTAACCTTCTTGAAGTTAAAAGTTTACAATTTGAGATAACTTTGTAAGGAGTTCCAAAAGTTTCTTTCAGTTACAAAATTAGCTCTTGTCATTGGCCTTAAGTCTCATTCTTCCAAATCTCTCAGAATCTACGCTGTGCCAGGAATTTAGGAACTAGACCCTGTTCGATTCATCCATGTCTTTTGTTATTTTGCTGATTTCAATCATAGCCCCATTCAGTGTTCTTGTTTCTGAACAAATACTACAGATGAGTCTATGTTCATAGGACAGTAATTCTATAGATATGGAAAGTTTGTAGCTAAAGTCGCTACTATATCAGATCAGTCGCTCAGTCGTGTCCGACTCTTTGCGACCCCACGAATCGCAGCACGCCATCTAAAATGAGTATAATATCCTCACATTAGAAGAAACCAGAGTCAGATAGATAAAATGAGTGACTCAAAGATAATAGAATGAGTTTCTGTCAAAGTGAATTTGAGAACAAGTTTTGTGGAGTATCTCACGCCTGGGCTGAGGGCTCATTGTGTGTTTGATTAATCTGTTCTTGGTTGCAGCAGTTAGCTATTTCTGCATAACATACGACTATAAAATATCAATGGAATACCTTAATAGGTAATTATTTCTCACTCATGTGTCTGCAGGTCAGCTGGAGTTCAATCGTCTTCAGCTGCACTCTAGTGTAGAATCTAGTTCTAGAATCTAGTTCTAGATTTCAGGCCTGGCTCAACTCATCTGACATAGCTCTGCTCCCACTTCTGGGGCCCAGGCTACCTGGGAAGAATAGTGGCTGCCTGAGGAGCAAGCAGAAACATACAATGCTCTTAAAGATGAGCCCAGGCTCACAATTCATATGCTATCATTTCCATCTATATTCCTCAAGCCAAAGCAAGTCATTCGGCAAAACACAACTTTAATGGAGCATCAAGTACACAGCCCCATAGAGATCTGGATGGGAGGCAGAAATGAATAGACACTAAATATTAATCATATCTATCACAGTATTCACTGAGGAAATATATTGTGCATGGCACTGCATCAAGCACTTCATTTTATTAAAAGCAGTCTTCACAAGAGCCCTGTGTAGTACACATAATCACCTCCATTTTACAGGTAAAGAAATTGAGTTTCAGAGAGATTAGATAAGCTGATGAATGGCACACACACTTGCTAGTAAGTCTGTTACTAGAACAGACTTTGAAAACAGATCACCTATGCACTTTGTAACACTGAGTCTTTTCTCTCTTCCCACATCTAGAAGTCATTACCCATCGTCAGAAGCTCAACACATTTTTGAGTCTTTGAAATGTATCACTGGTATCAATAGTTGATCTTTGTCTGCATGCTGGACAGTCACAGTCATGATCAAACCCCTGTATGGGCAAACCCCTGTGGTTATAAGACATGAAAGGAATAGAAGAGAAAGGCAGAGAGGACTGTAGCAGGAAGACTGGCTTCTTACACGGCAGCAATCCCATCCATATGTTCCTAGATAGAAATTCCAAAAAAAAAAAAAAGAGAGAGAGAGAAAGAGAGAAAATGTAACTCTGAGCCAAAATAATGTGCAACCATTCGGTGACATGATAGCTGTTTCACATTACAGTTTAGCCTTTGAGTAGAATCATAAATAAAAGAGAACACTTATTCTCTTAAAACACAGTTCCAGAGACCATATAAATAAATGGAACTGATTCAACGTGGAAGTTCTAATAGACAGACAAAAGACCATGACATTAAGTCAAATGCTATTCTCTCTCCTTTGTACTAACACAGATTCCTAACCAGAAAGGGCAAGACCTGGCTAAGGCACTGGCCATAAAGGGATGTGTGATGAATCAGGTCCTGAGTCAAAGATCACTGATTCCTCTGATGTTCTTCTTCTGATAATGAGGTACCCTAATCTTCCTATCAGCTTTTATTGTACCTTAAATCTTAATGCTGGGTTTCCAATTTGGTCCTCATTGAAAGTTGCTGTTCTGATAATTTTCTGGTTTCCCTGACTATCTCTAGAGATGGAGGAATCTCCTTAATCTAACAAAATCTTTTTCCCCAGAATTAAAACCCCAGACATGAATTTGTTTCATTCTCTCTGTTAAGGATGACTTTCAAAAAATTCATGAAGGACCTACTGATAGGCCTGGCTTTGCTGTCCACAAGCAAAGACTGACCAATCACTGTGCTTTCATAGAGAATTTGCATTGCTGCATCTTTGAATGTTCCAAAAGAAGTTGTATTTTTATGTAAATGAATCTTTATGTGAACTCCCAGCTGGCATTTTCATCATTAAGGGAAACTTATGAGTAGCTTCAGACTCTCAGCCCCCATCAGAGGTCAGGAGAGAAAGGGTCTAAAGATACCTAATGCCAGATATGTCAATGTCAGCACCACTTTTAGGTATCTGTCCCTAAGTACTGCCTTCTCCATGGCTAGTCAGGAGCACAGTAAACAACCATGGTCTAGTCCAGGGAGTCAGAAAACTACCATCTGTGGGCCAAATTTGGCTCACTGCATGTTTTTATAGATAAAGTTTTATTGAAACACAGTCACAATCATTTATGTTTGGTCTATGCTGGTTTTGTACTGTAACAGCAGAGTTAAGGACTTACGACAGAGACCATATGGCCCACAAAGCCTAAAATATTTACAATCTGGCCATTTGTAAAAAAAACTCTTTCCAATCTTGGGATAGTCCTTTGGCTATCTCAGTTCAGTTCAGTCACTCAGTCATGTCCAACTCGGCAACCCCATGGACTGCAGCACAGCCAGGCTTCCCTGTCCATCACCAACTCTTGGAGCTTACTCAAACTCATGCCCATTGAGTCAGTGATGCCATCCAACCATCTCATCCTCTGTTGTCCCCTTCTCCTCCTCCCTTCAATCTTTCCCAGCATCAGGGTCTTTCCTAATGAGTCAGTTCTTCACATCAGGTGGCCAAAGTATTGGAGCTTCAGATTTAGCTTCAGTCCTTCCAATGAACAGCTAGGACTGATCTCCTTTAGGATGGACTGGTTTGATCTCCTTGCAGTCCAAGGGACTCTCAAGAGTCTTCTCCAACATCACAGTTCAAAAGCATCAATTCTTTGGCACTCAGCTTTCTTTATGGTCCAACTCTCACATTCATACATGACTACAGGAAAAACCATAGCTTTGACTATACAGACCTTTGTAGGCAAAATAATGCCTCTGCTTTTTAATACACTGTATAGGTTTGTCATTGCTTTTCTTCCAAGGAGCAAGCATCTTTTAATTTCATGGCTGCAGTCAACCACCTGCAATGATTTTGGAGATCAAGAAAATAAAGTCTGTCACTGTTTCCATTGTTTCCCCATCTATTTGCCATGAAGTGATGGGACCGGATGCCATCACTTGGATATCTAAACAGAGAATTGTTCAGGTTCCTGAGCTGAGAATTATCTTCTGCACAGCTCACTGTCTATCAGTTTTTAGGGAAATATTCTATCTTCTATTTTGAGTGGTGATATCATGTGTTTAAAGCTTAGATAATATATCAGTTTTAAGATAGTCCTAAGATATATTCATATATCTTATATTTTACATATGCTTATATATATAAATGTATATTCTTGGACAATCTTTCCATTCAGAGGTTGGATCTGAGGCCCTAGGCAGACTGGTAACTCACGTGTAACAAACAGTGTGGCAGAAGTAATGCAGTGTGACTGCTGACTCAGGCTCGTGTTCAGCTGTGTCCGATTCTTTGCAACACTTGGGACTGTAGCTTGCCAGACTCTCTCCGTGGAATTTTTCAGGCAAATTTTCAGGCAAAATACGATAGTGGGTTGCCATTTCCTTCTCCAGGAGATCTTCCCAACCCAGAGATCAAACCCACGTCTCATGTCTCCTGCAATTGGCAGGCAGGTTCTTAACCACTGGTACCCCTGGGAAGCCCCATGCACCATGCTGATATCTGACTACAATTGATAGAGATCTCCAGCTGTGTCTTGCCTGAATTCTTGACCCACAGATCATGAGAAAACTTAAATGGCTATGTTATTTTTTATTGTGGTTTAAACAAAAAACAATAAATTTACCATCTTAACCATTTTTAAGTGTACAGATCATATTGTTGTACAACAGAGCTCTAGAACGTTTTCATCTTGCAAAACTGAAATACTTATCAACCATGAATTTCCCCTCCTCAAGTCCATAGCAATCACCTTTCTGCCTTCTGTATCTATGATTTTGAGGATGTCAGATAATTTGTATGGGAAGAATCATACAGTTTTTGTTCATGACTGGGTTATTTCACTTTGCATAATGTCCTTAAGGCTCATTCATACTATAGCATGTGAGAGAATTTCCCTTTTTAAAGGCTCTGTGATATTCCATTGTACAGATATTCTGCATTTTCTTTATCCATTCACCTCTTTATGAACATCTGAGCTGCTTCCACTTCCTGACTATCATCAATAACTGTGATGAACATGGGTCTGCTAATATCTGTTTAAAATTCTGCTTTGAATTCTTTTGGATATATACCCAGAAGTGAGATTGCCAGATTATCTGATAAGTCAATTTTTAATTTTTTAAGGAAACTCCATACTGTTTTTCAAGTTACCATTTTATCTTTCCATCAACAGTGTACAGGGTTCAGTCTTCTCCATATCCATGCCAACACTTGTTAATGCTCATCTTTTTTATAATAGCCATTCTAACAGGTATATAATGATGTCTCATTGTGGTTTGGGTCGGCATTTTCTTATGAGTAGTAACGCTGGGCAATTTGTAATGCGTGTGTTGGCCATTTGCATACATTTTTGGAGAACTGTCTGTTCAAACGGAGAAGGCAATGGCACCCCACTCCAGTACTCTTTCCTGGAGAATTCCAGGGACGGGGGAGCCTGGTGGGCTGCCGTCTATGGGGTCGCACAGAGTCGGACACAACTAAAGCGACTTAGCAGCAGCAGCAGCAGCATGGAAAAACAGTATGGGGGGTTCAAAAAAAAAAAAAAACTGAAAATAGAACTACCATAAGATCCTGCAGTTTCACTTCTGGGTATATATCCAAAGGAAATGAAATCACTATTGTGAAGAGATAGCTCTACCCCATGTTCAGTGCAGCATTATTTATAATAGTTAAGACATAGAGACAACCTAAGTGTCCATTGATAAATTAATGGGTAAAGAAAATGTGAACACACACACACATTTACTCAGCCATAAAAAGAAGTAAATCCTGCTATTTGTGGCAACATGGGTGAAACTTGAGTGCATTATAGCAAGTGAAATAAGCTTGACAGAGAAAGACAGATACTGTATGATCTCATTTATTTTGTTGTTGTTCATTGTTGTTTTGTCCAACTCTTCCGACTCCATGGACCATAGTCCACCAGCAACTCTGTCCATGGGATTTCCCAGGCAAGAATACAAGACTGAGTTGCCATTTTCTTCTCCAGAGGATCTTCCCAACCCAGGGATTAAACCCGCGTCTTCTGCATTGCAGGCAGATTCTTTACCATTGAGCCACAGGAGAAGCCCCTATCTCACTTATAAGTGGAATCTAAAAAAATTTTTTTAAATATTCAGAAGTAGAGAGCAGATTGGTGGTTGGCAAAGATAGAAGTGGGTGGGTGGGGGTGGGGAATGGGTGAAGGTAGGGGTCAAAATGTACAAATTTCCAGTTTTAAGATGAGTAACTCCTGGGGATATAATGTATAGCATAGTTAATGACACTGTACTGCCCATTTGAAAGAAAGTGAAAGTCGCTCAGTCGTGTCTGACTCTTTGTGACCCCATGGACTATATACAGTCTATGGAATTCTCCAGGCCAGAATACTGGAGTGGATAGCCTTGCCCTTCTCCAGGGGATCTTCCCAACCCAGGGGTCAAACCCAGGTCTCCCACATTGCAGGTAAATTCTTTACCAGCTGAGCTACCAGGGAAGTACTGCACATTTGGAAGTTGCTAAAAGAGTGGATCTTAAAAGCTCTCATTGCACACACAAAAACTGTAGCTATGTGAGGTGATGGATGTGTTAACCTTATTGAGTAATCATTTTGCAGTATATCATATATCAAATCATTACTTTATATACCTTAAACTTACAAAATATTATATGTGAATTATATCTCAATAAAGCTGAGAAAAGAAAAACAAGGAAGACTGACTCAAAGTGTAGAAACAGAAGCTCAGAATATGAATACCAGAGCCATGCAGAACAACTCCCAATGTACAAGCCATTTGCTTCTCCAGGGGATCTCCCTGACCCAGGGATCAAACCCAGGTCTCCCACGTAGCAGGCAGATTCTTTACTGTCTGAGTCACCAGAGAAGCCACCCCCAAAGTACAAGACTGAGTGCAAGGAACTGACATTTGCCTGGCTAGAATTCAGAATTGTGATGGACTGGTGGCTGATACATATCTGTCTCCCACACACAGTTTTTTTAACTGAATTGCCTATTGCAGTAATTTTATCCTTAGATCACCAATGTATCTTAGAAGTGCAATAAGGCAGATGATTTGTCTCTCTACGTCTTTAAATTTAGAGGACACACCCTGACCAGGATCTACTGTAGATAATAAAATCCTGAAGTCTGCACCTGATACCAACTCAGGCTGAAGTATCATCTAATAGATAGCATCAGCTTTCAGTAATGTGAGTGAGTAAACTTTGGAAAGAATAAAGCATTATGAAAAAGGGGAAGTATGTTTGAAAAGGGCCAAATAGAAATTACAGGAGAGTAGCTTCCCTGGTGGCTCAGACATATTACAGTCTCAATGATAAGCAAAAATGGAGACTAAGGAGATATGCTTGACACCTTTGTAATTTAGCAAACTTAAGAGCAAGCTTTTTTTGACCACAGTGACATCACCTTGTTTAAAATAGCATCAGGCAACTTTCCTTGCTTCCTGAAGGCCAACCAAAAGCTGACCTCACCACCCCACCTCACTTGTACCACATACTGAGACTGACCAATGAACAAGTGACCCAGAGGCCACCTTTGTGTTCACTTTTAAACATGGCTCAAAGAAATTGTTAACTTCTCTACATTGTGAGTTAGAGAGCACTATTTGGGTCACCAGTTGAGCAGCACAGTCTGCCTGCTCAGTCACCCTCTGATCCCAGACTGAGCAGCAGAGGCACCGGTAGGATGGTGTAGAAAGGAAACTACCAGTTTGCCAAGTTTATCCTAAACCCGAGCCTATCTTAAGATGTTTGCAATGATTCCTTTTAAAAAATTATTTATTTTAATTGGAAGATAATTAGTTTACAATACTGTGGTGGCCTCTGCCATACATCAACATGAATTAGCCACAGGCATCCATGTGACCCTCCCACCTCCTTCCCCACCCCATCCTTCCAGGTTGTCACAGAGCACCAACTTTGGGTTCCCTGCATCATACATCAAACTCCCACTGGCTATCTATTTTACATTCAGTAATGTATATGTTTCAACGCTACTCTCTCAAATCATCCCCCCCTCTCCTCCCACTGTGTCCAAAAGTCTGTTCTTTATGTCTGTGTCTCCTTTACTGCCCTGCCCATAGGCTCATTGGTACTATCTTTCTAGATTCCATATATATGTGTTAATGTATGATATTTGTCTTTCTCTTTCTGACTTACTTCACTCTTTAAAATAGGCTCTAGGTTCATCCACTTCATTAGAACTGATTCAAATGCATTCCTTTTTATAGCTGAGTAATATTCCACTGTGTATATGTACCACAACTTCTTTATCCATTCATCTGCCATCTTTATCCATTCATCTGCCATCTTTATCCATTCATCTGCCATATTTATCCATTCATCTCGGTTGCTTCCATGTCCTAGCTATTGTAAATAGTGCTGCAATGAACACTGAGGTACAAGTGTCTTTTTCAATTCTTGTTTCCTCAGGGTATATGCCCAGTAGTGGGTTTGCTGGGTTGTATGATAAGTTCTATTCCTAGTTTTTTAAGGAATCGCCATACATTTATAATAAGAATACTTTTAGTCCAAAGTAGCATCTGCTGTTATTTACTACCTGTGGCAGGAAGATAAACTTCTTGGTTTTGCTTTATCAAACCCACAAGAGAAAAATCAAGCCTTTGTTACTGAGGAAAGGGAAAAGGGGGTAAACTGAGATCTGGACATAAATAGCAACCAAGTAACAAGCAGAATTAGTTGTAAATGGTATTTTACCCATGTAGCTTTTAGAAGTCATTTCAAGATGGAAGATAGGGGACTTCCCTGGTGGTCCAGAGGTTAAGACTTCATGCTTCCACAGCAGGAGGCATGGGTTCAATCCCCAGTCAGAGAACTAAGATCCTGCCTGCCATGTGGTTCAGCCAAAAAGAACAAAACAAAACTGAAATCACTGTGACTTTAAAAAAAAAAGACTGGAGGCAATTAAAAGAGTGGGGATTAAAGGCATCTTCACCTCTGAGCCTGTGTTGGGTTCAATCTTGCCAACTTTACTCACCATCTTGTATAAAATAGCTGGGACATTGTGGGGAAAAACTTAGCAAGGAAGAAGTAGGAAGGAGAGGGACATTGGGACATTTAAGGCCACTCTAAGGAATAAGAACAAAGTAGGGATCCTGTTACTTTCAGCAGTATTTTTTGCCAAACCCGTTGCCGGCCATGATCCTGCTTCTTCAGGACAATTACAAGGAAGAGCATCTGGCGTGCTTCTAAGAGCAGAAGCACACCCCTGAAAATCAAGGGGGACTTGAAACTGGAAAAACCAATTATTAATGGTGATCACTATGAACCATGCATGTCTACGTAGGAGTGACAGTTCTCTGAAACTCAAACACCTTATCGTTTGCACACCCAAAACACAGGACACCATGAACAGGCAGTGTCGCCGAATATCAAATTCTGCATTTCAGGCACCATCCTCTCAGGGGAACCAACCAACACGGAAAATATCAGTGCAGACACATGCACAGTTTTATCCAGTAGAGAACCTTTCCACCAGTATCGCAGGGTTAAGTAGCACAGCAATAGTGGCAGGGCAGGGAAGACAGAAACAGAGGCAGGGCGCAGAGAAACTTTTACCCAAGATATTAAAAGACCCAGGGAATTAATGGGGGAAAGAAAGGTGGAAATGAAAGAAGCAGCACAAGAAAAAAGAGAAAAACTAAGTAGGAAAACAGAGAGGATGAAAGAAATGAAGAAGGGTAGTTTAAAATGGAGAAATGATGAAAATAAAACTATTTTCATCAGTCTCATAGTTTTCAGAGTACAAATCTTTTGCCTCATTAGGTAGGTTTATTTCTAGGTATTTTATTCTTTTTGATGCAATGGTAAATTGGATTCTTTCTCTTTCTGATCTTTTGATGTTAACATGTAGAAATGCAATGAACTTCTGTGTATTAATTTTGTATCCTGCAACATTACTGAATTTATTGATGATTACCAGTAGCTTCGTGGTAGTATCTTTAGGGTTTTCTATGTGCAGCAAGTCCCCTACATAAGAACCTTTCGATGATGTGAACATTGTTTGCATGTCTAATCATGTAAGTTAGCTCATGTGCATCCTTTACAAGTGGCTGTCTCTTATGTACTTTACTGTACAGTACTCTATGGAGTACGGCAGTATAGTATCTTTATTCCAAGTGCAGAATGTCTGGAAGCAATGTTGATGTAGCTGGTACTACTGTACTCTTGTAAATCTATTCTAGTACAGTACTATGGAATAGATTGTGTTAGTTGGGTGTCTAGGCTAACTTTGTTTGACTTACAAACCAATTGGACTTATGAATGTGCTCTCAGAATGGAATTCTTTCACATGTAGGGGACTTAATTTATAGTGTCATGTCATCTGTAAACAGTGACAGTTTCATTTTTTCATTTTCAGTGTGGACTTATTTCTTTTTCTTCTTTGATTGTTGTGGCTAAGACTTCCAAAACTATATTGAATAAAAGTGGCAAGAGTGGACATCCTTGTCTTATTCCTAATCTTAGCGGAAATGCTTTAAGTTTTTCACCATTGAGTATGATGTTAGCTGGAGGTTTGTCACATACAGTCTTTATTATGTTGGGGTAGATACCCTCTGTACCCACTTTCTGGAGAGTTGTGTTGAATTTTGCCAAAAGCTTTTTCTGCATCTATTGACATGATCGTATGGTTTTTATAATTCAATTTTTTGATGTGGTATATCACACTGATTGATTTGTAGATACTGAAAACTCCTTGAATCCCTTGGATAAATCTTGCTTGATCATGGTATATGAGCCTTTAAATGTATTGCTGGATTCAGTATGCTAGTATTACTATTTTGTTGAGGATTTTTGTGTCTGTGTTCAAAAACCTTTACTACAAAAGCTAGAAGATGCTGTTGGAAGAAATCAAATATGACACCAACAGATGGAAATATATACCATGTTTTTGAGTTAAAGGAATCAATATTTTCATAGTGATTATACTGCTGAAGGCAATCTACAGAGTCAAAGAAATCTCCATCAAATTACCAATAGCACTTTTCAGAGAAATAAAACAAAAAAATTTTCAATTTGCATGGAGACAGAAAAGACCACCGAATATCCAAAGCAATCTTGAGAAAGAAAAACAAAGCTGGAGGAATCAGGCTTCCTGACTTCAGACTATACTACAAAACCACAGCCATCAAAGCAGTATGGTACTGGCACCAAAAAAAAAGAAATACAGATCAATGGAATAGGATATAAACCCCAGAAATAAACCCATGAACCTATGGTAAATTAATCTGTGACAAAAGAAGCAAGACTATATAATAGAGAAAAGACATCTCTTCAATAAATGGTGCTGGGAAACTAGACAGCTACATGTAAAAAATGAAATTATAACATTCTTTAACACCACACACAAAAATAAACTCAAAATGGATTAAAGACCTAAATGTAAGACTGGATACTCTAAAACTCTTAGAGGAAAACATAGGCAGAATACTCTTTGACATAAATCACAAAAATATCTTTTTTGAGTTGTCTCCTAGAGCAATGGAAATAAAAGCATAAAGAAATAAATGGGACCTAATTAAACTCAACCAGTCCATTCTAGAGGAGATTAGCCCTGGGTGTTCTTTGGAAGGAATGATGCTAAAGCTGAAACTCCAGTACTTTGGCCACCTCATGCGAAGAGTTGACTCATTGGGAAAGACTGATGCTGGGAGGGATTGGGGGCAGGAAGAGAAGGGGATGACAGAGAATGAGATGGCTGGATGGCATCACCAACTCGATGGACGTGAGTTTGAGTGAACTCTGGGAGTTGGTGATGGACAGGGAGGCCTGGCATGTTGCGATTCATGGGGTCACAAAGAGTCGGACACAACTGAGCGACTGAACTGAACTGAATGACTGAATTAAACTCAAAAGTACAGCAAAAGAAACTGTAAACAAAACAAAAGACAACCAACAAAAACAGAAGAAAATAATTGCAAAGGATGCAACCAACGAGGGCTTAATCTCCAAAATTTACAAACAGCTCATGCAGCTCAATATCAACCCCCCAAAAAAAGGCCAAACCAAAAATAGGCAGAAGACCTAAATAGATGTTTCTCCAAAGAAGACATACAAGTGGCTGAGAGGCACATGAAAAGATGTTCATCACTGCTAACTATTAGAAAAATGCAAATCAAACCTACAATGAGATCACTTCACACCAGTCACAATGGCCATCATCAAAAATCCTACAAGTAATAAATGCTGAAGAGGGTGTGGAGAAAAGGGAACCCTTCTACACTGTTGGTGGGGATATAGTATAGTCACTATGGAGAACAGTATAAGATTCCTTAAAAAACTTGAAATAGAGCTACCATATGACTCAGCAATCTCATTCTTGGGCATATATCTGGAGAAAATCATGGTTGAAAGGATATGTGCACCCCAATGTTCATTGAAGTGCTGTTTATAATAGTCAAGACATGGAAGCAACCCAAATGTCCATTGACAGATGAATAAATAAAGAAGATGTGATACATACTCACAATGGAATATCACACAGCTATTAAAAAGAATGAAATAATGCCATTTGCAGCAACGTGGATGGACCTGGAGATTATCATACTAAGTGAAGTAAGTCAGAAAAGAAAGACAAATACATGATATGTCTTATATGTGGAATATTTTTTTTAATTATACAAATGAACTTATTTATAAAATAGAAACAGACAGACTTAGAGAACAAACTCTGGTTACCAGTGGGGAAGAGTGGGGGTCAGAGATACATTGGGAGTTTGGGGCTAAATGTATTTAGATACATTTCTGTATCTAAAATAAATAACTGACAAGAACCTGCTTTACAACACAGGGAACTCTGCTCATTATTCTGTCATAATATAAATGGGAAAAGAAGTTGAAAAAGTATAATTGTATAATTCAGTTATACATACATATACATATGCATATGTATATGTATACAGCTGTACACCTGAAACTAACACAACACTCAATTATACTCCAAAATAAAATAAAAACTAAAAAAAAAAAGACTTTTAAAGCCCAGATAAGATAGAAAGAAATTTACAGATCAATGTAGAATAGATCTAGAAATATATAATCAGGGTTCCCTGGTCTGTATTAATTGATTCATGTGTCATTAGGAACCTCATATGCAAAAATTTATACAGGAAAAAATAATGAAGATGACCTAAGAAACCCAGATTTGTTTGATTCTTCATTTTGCATATAAACATCTCATTGGTCCAGAACTGTTTATTGAAAAACATTAGTCATTCTCTATTGAGTTGTATTTAACCTTTGTTGAAAAAAAATCAATTGATTAGGAAACTTATTTTCCAAAACTGTAGTCCTTATCTTGTAGCATTATAATTATTAGTTTATATCTCTGATCCTGCCTTGAATTCAGGACAGAGAAAACTGCCTAGATCACTACTATAATTCTCACAGCATCTTTTTCTTTTTTTTAATGTGGACCATTTTTAAAGTCTTTATTGAATCTGTTATAGTATTGTTTCTGTTTTATGTTTTGGTTTTTTGGCTCTGAGGCATGAGATCGAACTTGAAACCCCTGCATTGGAAGGCGAAGTTTTAACCACTGGATCACCAGGGAAGTCCCCCTCATAGCATTCTTGAAGTAGATATTTAATAAATACAAATGCTAAAAGAGGCAGGGGTCGGGGAGGGCAGGCAAAAAAGCTGAAAGCTCAAAAGCTCAAAGTCTTTCTCTACTATTTAAATTTGCTGCCTTCCTCTCTCCGTCTGAATTTCACAGCCTGGAAGGCGTCCAGGCGTCCATAATTCCTCCCTCTTCTTTGCCCTAATTCTCCATCACTTTCTTTGCTGACATTGCCTCCAAATGTTTCTTGTGTTCATCACTGTCTTCCCATCTTTGGTATCTCTGCCCTAAATCTTTAAATGACAGTTTCATAATGCCACCTTCTCTTTAGCTGCCAGTGTGATAAGAGCCAAAACAGAAGATAAATTATATCATGTCCTTGTGTCATAGTCTGTGATGGCTCCTTATCACCGACAGGGCAGAGTTCAAGGACAGGAATGGTCCAATACTGGACACTGTCAGGGCTTAGCCCAGCTCCCCTTGACTCTCTTCTGCTTTCTAAGTACCTAGCCCTTCTACCAGCTTCTACAGGCTTTGCTCCTCAGGGCCATAGCTTAGACTCTCCCTGGAGGATTGTCCCTGCATGAATGGAGCCTCTGTGCCCACAGGTTGAGAGAGTCAGAAGTGTCAGGGCAATTTATCAACTGACTGAAACAAGAGTAGGGAAACCCAACTTCCTTGCTTCAAGTAAAGGCCAACTTTGAGGTGTAACTTACACTCCAGAGCTCCTCTGCAGGATTGAGTTACGTCTAGGACTTTGCCTGATGTCACAAACCTACTTGGTATACTTGTGCCTAACAACCCCTCCCCCTAAATTAATGGTTTAAAACAACAGATATTTATCTCATGCATTATCTGAGGGTCAGGAATCGGGGAGCAGCTTACCTGGCTGTAGTCAAGCTGTCAGCTGGTGCTGTAGTTGTCTGATGAGGGTAGAGAGCACGCTTCCAAGATCACTCACATGGTTGTTGGCAGAAGGCCTCAGTTCCTTGCCAGATGGGCTTCTCTGTAGGGCTGTTCACAAGACATGGCAGCTCTCTTCTCACAAATCGAATGATCCACAGAAGGAGGGAGCTGGTAAGTAAATGAGAGAGCACCCAAAACATAAACCTAATCTCAGAAGGGCCATGCCATCACTTCTGCTAGAAGCTACTGGTCACTCAGATCAGTCTTGGTACAATGTGAGAGGGGAGAGCAAAAAAGGATACCAGGTAGTGGAGAATTGCTGGAGTCATCTTGGACACTGGATACCACAGGTGGCTTCTCCCTCTTCTCTACCCTGCTCCAACCATTCTCTTATCAGATTTTCCTAGCATTGCTTCTAAATCAGTCACTTGCAGCTAAATCCTGTCCTCAAGTACTGCTTCTGTGGAAGCCAATCTAAGACTTTTTGCAAAGTCATCCATGATATCATCCTTGTCTTCTTCTCCAACTTCACCTCTTGCCAATCAATGTGGTATCCTTAATGCAACAGAAATAATAAGATGACTCTTGAAATCATCTATACATGGCATGCAATCTTTCTATGCCCTTCCTCAGATCTTAGTTATCTTTTTAGCTCTATCACTTGCTACAATTAGATATTTGTCAAATGAATGAATGATTGAGTGTATCTTAAAATACTCTTTATCCTTAATTTGCTATTGCTGATTAGATAGAGGAAAGGATATAGCTTTGTTCTGTCACCTCAGGCAAAGTGAAAACCTTTGGAAGTGCCTTCCAAAATGGAAATCAGAGAACCCATTCATTCATTTATTCAGTCAACAAGTGTTGTTGAAAGGTTACTGTGTGCCTGGTTCTTTCCTGAGCACTGGAGATATTGTAGTAAAACAAAGTGACCAAAAGTTACTTTTAGGAGCTTACATTCTACTGTAGGAAATAGTAACAGCTAAAAAGAATTGAGTGTTACCATAACCCAGGCATTGTCATCTAGATATAGATATAGGTTATAAACATAGATATATCTCTATATATCTCACTTATTTAATTCTTACACAACACTTAAAGAATATTTAATTCTAACACAACAGGTAGTTCTCATTATTATTTTCATTTTACAGATAAGAAGAATAATATGTAGAGAGTAAATGTACACCTGGAGTTCAATCCCAGGTAGTAGTACTAAAGAAATTGTGTTATGACACATTAAAAACTGTAAGTCAGATTTTGTCAGGGGACTGCTGCAATGGGGGCTGTAGAGGGGAGAGAGATGAGACTCAAATCTGAATACAACAAGGACAAGTGGATTTATAGCTAAGGATCAGGGCAGGAGTCAGTGGGTGAAAAATTATTACAAAGAAAAATCAGGGCTAGGGATATTCTGGCTAAACTGACTTGATAGGATTTTTGCTGCAGGCAAGAGTGACCAGATATGAAGAGTGGAGGATGATAAATTTGATCAGGTATAAGGGTGGGGGGTTTTTCACTAAATTGTCCCAGCAGACTTCTTCCTATTCAGTTCAGTTCAGTTCAATCACTCAGTCATCTCCGACTCTTTGTAACCCTATGAATTGCAGCACTCCAGGCCTCCCTGTCCATCACCAACTCCAGAGTTTACTCAAACTCATGTCCATTGAGTCGGTGATGCCATCCAGCCATCTCATCCTCTGTCGTCCCCTTCTCCTCCTGCCCCCAATCCCTCCCTCCCAGCATCAGAGTCTTTCCAATAAGTCAACTCTTCGCATCAGGTGGCCAAAGTATTGGAGTTTCAGCTTTAGCATCATTCCTTCCAATGAATACCCAGGACTGGTCTCCTTTAGGATGGACTAGTTGGATCTCCTTGCAGTCCAAGGGACTCTCAAGAGTCTTCTCCAACACCACAGTTCAAAAGCATCCATTCTTCAGCGCTCAGCCTTCTTCACAGTCCAACTCTCACATCCATACATGATCACTGGAAAAACCATAGCCTTGACTAGACAGACCTTTGTTGGCAAAGTAATGTCTCTGCTTTTCAATATGTTATCTAGGTTGGTCATAACTTTCCTTCCAAGGAGTAAGCATCTTTTAATTTCATGGCTGCAATCATCATCTGCAGTGATTTTGGAGCCCAGAAAAATAAAGTCTGCCACTGTTTCCACTGTTTCCCCATCTATTTCCCATGAGGTGATGAGACCAGATGCCATGATCTTTATTTTCTGAATGTTGAGCTTTAAGCCAACTTTTTGACTCTCCTCTTTCACCTTCATCAAGAGGCTTTTGAGTTCCTCTTCACTTTCTGCCATAAGGGTGGTGTCATCTGCATATCTGAGGTTATTGATATTTCTCCCGGCAATCTTGATTCCAGCTTGTGCTTCTTCCAGCCCAGCATTTCTCATGATGTACTCTGCATATAAGTTAAATAAGCAAGGTGACAATATACAGCCTTGATGTACTCCTTTTCCTGTTTGGAACCAGTCTGTTGTTCCATGTCCAGTTCTAACTGTTGCTTCCTGACCTGCATATAGGTTTCTCAAGAGGCAGGTCAGGTGGTCTGGTATTCCCATCTCTTTCAGAATTTTCCACAGTTTATTGTGATCCACACAGTCAAAGGCTTTGGCATAGTCAATAAAGCAGAAATAGATGTTTTTTCTGGAACTCTCTTGCTTTTTTGATGATCCAGAGGATGTTGGCAATTTGATCTCTGGTTCCTCTGCCTTTTCTAAAACCAGCTTGAACACCTGGAACATCATCTTTCACGTATTGCTGAAACCTGGCTTGGAAAATTTTGAGCATTACTTTACTAGCATGTGAGATGAGTGCAATTGTGTGGTAGTTTGAGCATTCTTTGGCATTGCCTATCTTTGGGATTGGGATGAAAACGGACCTTTTCCAGTCCTATGCCCACTGCTGAGTTTTCCAAATTTGCTGGCATACTGAGTGCAGCACTTTCACAGCATCATCTTTCAGGATTTGAAAGAGCTCAACTGGAATTCCATCACCTCCACTAGCTTTGTTCGTAGTGATGCTTTCTAAGGCTCACTTGACTTCACATTTCAGGATGTCTGGCTCTAGGTGAGTAATCACACCATCGTGATTATCTGGGTCGTGTATTATCTGTGTATTCTTGCCACCTCTTCTTAATATCTTCTGCTTCCATTAGGTCCATGCCATTTCTGTCCTTTATCAAGCCCATCTTTGCATGAAATGTTCCCTTGGTATCTCTAATTTTCTTGAAGAGATCTCTAGTCTTTCCCGTTCTGTTGTTTTCCTCTATTTCTTTGCACTGATTGCTGAGGAAGGCTTTCTTATCTCTCTTTGCTATTCTTTGGAACTCTGCTTTCAGATGCTTATATCTTTCCTTTTTTCCTTTACTTTTCGCTTCTCTTCTTTTCACAGCTATTTGTAAGGCCTCCTCAGACAGCCATTGTGCTTTTTTGCATTTCTTTTCCATGGGGATGGTCTTGATCTCTGTCTCCTGTACAATGTCACAAACCTCCGTCCGTAGTTCATCAGGCACTCTGTCTATCAGATCTTGTCCCTTAAATCTATTTCTCACTTCCACTGTATAATCATAAGGGATTATATTTAGGTCATACCTGAATGGTCTAGTGATTTTCCCTCCTTTCTTCTCCCTATAGCTGGGCTAAATGTACCCAGGACAGAGCCCAAGGGCAAGTTCCAGTGAGAAAGAGTACTCAGAATAGCTTGACATGAGTTAGGTCAAAGGGAGAGTCTTTCAGAAGCATTCCAGAATCTATATCTTTGTCTACTGTAATCGGTGAGTGGAAATGAAACAGAGCAGGACCTTGTGGGGTTTCTGGGCACAGGGGCTTTTCTGTTCGGCTTCCCTGACCTTCCCTGAGTTCTAAAGGGCAGGTCTAAACAGTTGCTAATCAGAGGAGGGAGGGGATGCAGAGACAAGGGAGAAGCAGCCAAGAAACAATAGTGCAGCCTCCTGGCAGGGTCCTGGTTTGCCTTAAGGGATACATGTAAAAATATCCTTTAGCTCTTTATAAAGGAGTAGGCTCCCTCCCCACTAATGGAAGATGTTAGCATTCTTCATTCCAGAGAAGACCACCTGAGGCCAGATTAAAGGAATCAGAGAAACTCATCAAGAGATTACCTGAGATCAGATTAAAGGAGTGGAGGCCCTGCACATACCCTAAACCCCACCTTTAAACTATGGCTATAAAACTCATCAGACTCTTCTGGGTTGGGACACATAGTTTTGAGGGCACAAGCCCACTGTGTCCGCCTTTGCCTGGCAAAGCAATAAAGCTATTCTTTTCTACTTCACCCAAAACTCTGTCTCTGAGATTCGATTTGGCACCAGCGCACAGAGACCAAGCCTTCATGATCAGAAGAGCATGAAAAATGTCTTGACATGGCAATACTAACTGCAAATCTGTCTGCCTATCTGGCTTCCCAATGTGTCTCTTTCTAAATTCTGAGAGGGTAAAATAATGAAACTGTATTGAGATCTAGTTAACCTAGAATAAAACTGCCACTTGGAGCAGGAATCACCCAAGAGGCAATGCAGTGGAGAGGTCAAAGTGGGAGTCAGGAGTCAGGCTGGGCTAGAACGAACCTGTACAGTAGTATGATCCATGTCCTCATCTGCATGATAAGAGAGCTGAGAAATGTGGTTCTAAGATTCTTTCCTATGTTCCCTTGACAGCAACCTTAATGGTCTAGCTCTTAAGATCCCACCACCTTTACAGCACATAACCTTGCATTATTTTTATCAGCCTGCATACCTATCTCCCCTGCTTAACAATAATCCCTGTGTACAATGAATGCTCCCTTACACACCATGATACACCATATATACTATTGCATCTTGGTCATGTTTTCCCATAAAGAATGGGTCTCTATATCCAGGAGATTCCCTTGCAAAGGCTCCTTCAAGTTCACAGAAGGAATGAATAAAACAGTCAAGATTTAGATGCAGGCCTGCCCCATTCCAAAGCTGGCACTCTCCATGTACATCCAGTGACTCAGAAAAGAGCAATTGCTTAAATAGAATTCAGCTTGGTCAGTATATCATTCCTGATAGCCTACTTCAAATATTTATCCCTCAGAGACAAACACACTGACACATTCACACACAAGTTCAACATTTACTTTTCAAAACACCCCAGATGGTATATTTCACATTGAAATCTGTCCTCCTGGGAGCAAGGCAGGTCCTGACCTGGATTTTCAGCTTGAAAACACCATGGGAATATACTTCAGAGGATTTAAAATAACAAGATTTCACCAATATTGATACTTTAATTTCTTTAGATTCATGGCAATTCATTGTATTGTTCCTGGCATGCCTTTACATTTTAAATTGCTAAATAATTTTGAATAAAACAGGCAGGTATTTTTTTCCCCATGGAAACTGGTTTCATTGAAGATTCATGTAGCTTCAACTTCCTGTGATACCTTTGTTCCCACAAGTCTATAAGGGTTGAGATTCTAGCAAGAAATATAATGTATTCAGAAGAGGTAAATGAGAATTTACAGAAGTGACCACTTAGAAAGTAGTGGGCAGAGATCAGGGAAATTGATGAGGGTGATATGACAGTTTAAGACCAGTATTAGTGGAGTTCAGGTCTTCTGAGCACAAGCCACCTATTCTCATTGCTTGGCCCTTGCAATAAGCCTTTCTCTGCTTTAAAGAAAAAAAGACTACTATTAGCAAGAAGCCATTAGCATCTTGAGTGTGAAACAGTAAGGAGAGGGAGCATGTAAGGAGACCTAGTGAGAGTTGGGGAGAGATCTCCAGAGAAGAGCCCAATCTCTAACCCTCTGCAGGCTGAGCAAAGTAGGGAGGGGTAGATATCTGTCTCATCCCACCTTCCTGTCTCTTGCTGGTGCTTCCCATTGGGCTTACACAATCAGGAGTTGCACATAAGGAAAAGTGGGTGATGCAAGTGCCAGGGCACAGAGCAGGGAGAAAACTGAAGAGAAAGCTGGAAAAGCAAAGTGAAATTCTAGTTCAAAAGTCAACCTCTTTTGCCTGGGCCCCTGCTCTTCAGAAATCAGGTGTGAGAAAAGGGACAGTAGAGGCTGAATGCAGAGTGTGGCCTGTCTGCTATTCTGGGGGTGAACAAGCATCCATTTGGCTAAAATAGGAAATCTTCCTCTTCAGTAACCAATGGTTGGATGGGTACATTAGCTTTGCTTTCCATAAATGGGAAAAGTCAATCAACAATGTATAGAAGAGAAAGAAGTGAATCAAATGCTATAATTAGGAAGCATAGCATAACTGAAACAGCCACGCACTTAACATCTGAAAATTCAAATATGTTGCGGGGGTAGCCAAAGGGGAAAAAGAAACTTTAATAATGCAGGATGTTCTGCACATCAGGCACTCCATAAGCTGATGTATGGAAGTGAGAGTAAAATAGATGACATTAATCCACTGTTCACCCATCAACCTCAGGTGCCCTCAGCCCTCTCATGGTGCAAGCATTTGCCCCTCTATATTCTAGTGCATGTAGACAGTCACACATCCTTTATTACATATTTAAGATGTCTGTGTATGTTAATATTTATGCATATGTGCAGGATTGTAGGGAGAAAATCATGTGGACTATTCTTTAAAAGCAATTTGAGGAATTTTCAGGTGTCTTTGGATCTGCAAACAGCACTTTTGGAAAACTGTAAAACCCAATGAAAAGATTTTTAAGAACGAACTATTTTATTTTGTTTTCTGTTCACTGACTTTAAAATCTCGCTCCTGCATAAACTATGACTCTACTGTTATCCCTCAACCACCAGATAGGAATTAAGAAAGGAGCTTAGGGAAGATCCATTGTGGAAAAAGGTATTCAGATCAGTTCAGTTCAGTTCAGTCGCTCAGTCATGTTCGACTCTTTGCGACCCCATGAATTGCAGCACGCCAGGCCTCCCTGTCCATCACCAACGCCCAGAGTTCACTCAAACTCATGTCCATTGAGTCAGTGATGCCATCCAGCCATTTCATCTTCTGTCATCACCTTTTCCTCCTGCCCCCAATCCCTCCCAGCATCAGAGTCTTTTCCAATGAGTCAACTCTTCGCATGAGGTGGCCAAAGTATTGGAGTTTCAGCTTTAGCATCATTCCTTCCAAAAACCACCCAGAACTGATCTCCTTTAGGATGGACTGGTTGGATCTCCGTGCAGTCCAAGGGATTCTCAAGAATCTTCTCCAACACCAAAGTTCAAAAGCATCAATTCTTCAGCACTCAGCCTTCTTCACAGTCCAACTCTCACATCCATACATGACCACTGGAAAAACCATAGCCTTGACTAGACAGACCTTTGTTGGCAAAGTAATGTCTCTGCTTTTGAATATGCTATCTAGGTTGGTCATAACTTACCTTCCAAGGAGTAAGCGTCTTTTAATTTCATGGCTGCAATCACCATCTGCAGTGATTTTGGAGCCCACAAAAATAAAGTCTGTCACTGTTTCCACTGTTTCCCCATCTATTTACCATGAAGTGATGGGACCAGATGCCATGATCTTAGTTTTCTGAATGTTGAGCTTTAAGCCAACTTTTTGACTCTCCTCTTTCACCTTCATCAAGAGGCTTTTGAGTTCCTCTTCACTTTCTGCCATAAGGGTGGTGTCATCTGCAGATCTGAGGTTATTGACATTTCTCTAGGCAATCTTGATTCCAGCTTGTGTTTCTTCCAGTCCAGCGTTTCTCATGACGTACTCTGTGTATAAGTTAAATAAGCAAGGTGACAATATACAGCCGTGATGTACTCCTTTTCCTATTTGGAACCAGTCTGTTGTTCCATGTCCAGTTCTAACTGTTGCTTCCTGACCTGCATGTAGGTTTCTCAAGAGGCAGGTCAGGTGGTCTGGTATTCCCATTTCTTTCAGAATTTTCCACAGTTCATTGTGATCTACACAGTCATAGAATGCCTTTAGAAGGTCACAAAAAGTAACCCTTAATTATACAAAGGGGGCTTCCCTGGTTGCTCAGCAGTAAAGAATCTGACTAATATGCCTGCCAATGCAGAAGCCAAAGGAGACCGGGGTTTGATCCCTTGGTTGGGAAGATCCCCTAGAGAAGGGCATGGCAGGTCACTCCAGTATTCTTGCCTGGAGAATCCCATGGACTGAGGAGCCCGGCAAGCTACAGTCTATGGGGTTACAAAGAGTTGGGCGTGACTAATTATACAAAGAACTTAAAAATCTATGTATTTATTGGCCATTCAGTCATAAAAACAGCTTTTTATGAATAGGACCATTTATTTTTAAGTCTTTATTGAATTTGTTACCATATTGCTTCTGTGTTTTTATGTTTTGGTTTTTTGGTCACAAGGCTTGTGGGATCTTTGTTCCCCAACCAGGGATTGAACTTGTACCCTCAGCATTGGAAGGCAAAATCTTAACCACTGGATCACCAGGGAAGTTCCAAGGACAAGCCTTTTAATACTGGATGGATTTGAGCTCCCCTAGAACATACTTGGGGTTTTCTGGTGAACTTTGATCTCAAAATCAGCATAGATTATGTAGTGCTGTGGTAACAGATATGCCCTCAAACTTCAGGGGCTTAAACAGATAAGGGCTTATTTCTCTTTTTCCAGCTTTATTGAGGTATAACTGACAAAAAGTGTGCATATTTAAGGTATGTAACATGATGATCTAATATACGTATACATTGTGAAATGATTACTACAATCAAGCTAACACATCTATCACCTCATATAATTATCTTGTTTTTGGTTTTTTGATTGGAACATTTAAGGTTAACTCTCTTAGCAAAATATTATACAATATAGTATTGTTAACTATAGTTACCGTGCTGTATGTTACATCCTCAGAAATTATGAATCTTTTTAATATAACTGAAAGTTTGTACCCTTTGACCAATATCTCCTTATTTTCCCCACCCCACAGCCCCTGGAAACCACCATTCTACTCTCTGGTTCTATGAGTTCAAAGTTTCTAGATTCCACATGTAAGTGAGATCATATGGTATGTATCTTTCTGTGTCTGCCTTATTCTACGGACCATGATGTCTAGTTCATCCATATTGTTGCAAATGGCAGTATTTCCTTCTTATCTTTAGGTAATATTTCATTGTATATGTGTATCGCCTCTTCTTTATCCCTTCATCCATCAATGGACACTTAGGGCTTATTTCTCACTCACGCATCCAGGGGCTCTGCTCTCTGTCATCTTGTCTTCTCTTTAGGACTCAGAATGATGGGGCTCCTCACAATATCAAACATTGCAGGAAGAGTCTCACAATAGTAATCAAATATTTCTATTGAGTGACACATGACTCTAAAAATCATATCTCACTAGCCAGAATTGTTCACATGGCTCCACTCAATGGGGTTAAGAATAGCAAGTATGTGGCATCCAGAAGGTGGAGATTTCTTGTTTTATTTAAAGTCACTCAGTCAAGTCCGACTCTTTGCAACCCCACAGACTATACCATCCATGGAATTCTCCAGGCCAGAGAACTGGAGTGGGTAGACTTTCCCTTCTCCAGGGCTCTTCCCAACTCAGGGACTGAACCTAGGCCTCTCCCATTGCAGGTGGATTCTTTACCAGCTGAGCCACAAGGGAAGCCCTTGTGGAGAGTCAGAAGCACTTGCTGTTTAGAATTACCAGCTACCATATCAATATAATGCCCTTTCCCATTTCCTGAGAACAGCAGGAGGGACCTGGGAATCTGAATGGAGTGGAAAGCTGGGATCATCAGATTTCATGGTCAACAAATTCAGAGCTAACCAGTTATATCACTGAACCTGTGCCCAAGTCATCAGGACAGTACCATTTAGAAGACTGACAATGTGCTTGTTGATGTTACTTGTCAGGGCTTTGGTAACTTAACCTTAGCAATACAGTCACCATTTTAAAATCATGAAACTCCATAGAAATGTATGTGACATACATACACATATCTATAAACTTCTATGGTTTTTCCAATAGTCATGTATGGGGAGGGAGTTGGACAATAAAGAAGGCTGAGCACCAAAGAAATGATGTTCGCCAAAGAATTGAATTCTGGAGAAGACTCTTGAGAGTCCCTTGGACTGCAAGGAAATCAAACCAGTCAATCCTGAAGGAAATTAACTCTGAATATTCAGTGGAAGGACTGATGGTGAATCTGAAGCTCCGATACTTTGGCCACCTTTTAAGAGCCGACTCATTGGAAAAGACCTTGATGCTGGGAAAGATTGAAGGCAAAAGGAGAAGGGGACAGCAGAGGATGAGATGATTAGATAGCATCACCGACTCAATGGACATGAGTTTGAGCAAACTCCAGGAGATAGTGAAGGACAGAGAAGCTCCCAGTCCATGGGGTTGCAAAGAGTTGGACATGACTTAGCGACTGAGAAATAACCACAACATAAACTTCATACATGTACTAGTGTGCTAATTTGTTATTAATATGTACATTACTGAACACAGAAATATAAACCTTTAAAGGATGAAAAAAATAAATATATGGTCTAATATTTCCCACCCAATATATTATCTCACACTCTCCTTGGAATATTTGCACTCCACCCTGGAGACTCTCTCCCTTACAGAACCGAGAGGTTTAAGCCACATTCTCAAGTAGGGGAGACTAACAAGGAAGGAGTATGTGGCTCCATAAAATTATGTGTAACCTCAGCTACAACCCTAAAATAATAACTGTTAATATCTTGGTACATTTCCTCTCTCTCTGCACAACTACCCACACATGGAAGTATTTTAAAAAAGAAACTATAATGGACAAACTGATTTGCAATCTCCTTTCCCTACAGAACACATTGTGAACAATATATTGCATATTCTTTTACATAATTTTTATAACTTTTATCATTTATTTCAGCATATTCATTGTGAAATATTATTAAATGGGTATAAGCAAAGAGAAAAATAAAAATCACCCATTTTCCATTACCCAGATGTAACCACTTTTGGAGCCTGGCAAGCTACAGTCCATGGGGTCACAAAGGTCACAAAGGTCACAAAGGTCAGACACAACTGAGTGACTAAAACCACTGTTAATACTTTGCTGTTCTGGGGTTTTTTGTCCAGTTTCTTTTCAGTACATTCATCCAGTTGCAGTTCAGTCATTCAGTCATGTCCCACTCTTTGCAACCCCATGAACTGCAGCACTCCAGGCCTCCCTGTCCATCACCAACTCCTGGAGTCTACCCAAACCCATGTCCATTGAGTTGGTGATGCCATCCAACCATCTCATCCTCTGTCGTCCCCTTCTCCTCCTGCCCCCAATCCCTCCCAGCATCAGGGTCTTTTCCAACGAGTGAGCTCTTTGCATCAGGTGGCCAAAGTATTGGAGTTTCAGCTTCAACATCAGTCCTTCCAATGAACACCCAGGACTGATCTCCTTTAGGATGGACTGGTTGGATCTCTGTGCAGTCCAAGGGACTCTCAAGAGTCTTCTCCAACACCACAGTTCAAAAGCATCAATTCTTCAGTGCTCAGCTTTCTTTATAGTCCAACTCTCACATCCATACATGACTACTGGAAAAACCGTAGCCTTGACTAGACGGACCTTTGTTGGCAAAGTAATGTCTCTGCTTTTGAATATGCTATTTAGGTTGATCATAACTTTCCTTCCAAAGGAGTTAAGTGTCTTTTAATTTCATGGCTGCAATCACCATGTGCAGTAATTTTGGAGCCCCAAAAAATAAAGTCAGCCACTGTTTCCGTTGTTTCCCCATCTATTTCCCATGAAGTGATGGGACTGGATGCCATGATTTTAGTTTTCTGAATGTTGAGCTTTAAGCCAACCTTTTCACTCTCCTCTTGACTTTCATCAAGAGGCTCTTTAGTTCTTCACTTTCTGCCATAAGGGTGGTGTCATCTGCTTGTTTGAGGTTATTGATATTTCTCCTGACAATCTTGATTCCAGTTTGTGCTTCTTCCAGCCCAGCATTTCTCATGATGTACTCTGCATATAAGTTAAATAAGCAGGGTGACAATATACAGCCTTGACATACTCCTTTTCCTATTTGGAACCAGTCTGTTGTTTCATGTCCAGTTCTAACTGTTGTTCTTGACCTGCGTACAGGTTTCTCAAGAGGGATCACATTATGTGTACCTTTCTGTATACTGTTTTATCATTTTGTATGTATTGTATATGCTTCCCAGGTGGCACAGTGGTATAGAATCCACCTGCTAATGCAGGAGGTGTGGATTTGATCCCTGGGTCAGGAAGATCCCCTGAGTAAGAAATGCCAACCTACTCCGGTATTCTTCCCTGGAAGATCCAATGGACAGAGGATCCTGGTGGGCTATCATCCATGAGGTCACAAGGAGTTGGACATGACTGAACAACTGAGCATGCACACACATGTATTGTTTATACACTTCCATATAATGAAGTGCTTTCCTACAACAGCATTGGAAGGGCTCTACATGACAATGTTTCAAAAACTGCAGTTCTCTGCAGGTTGTTCTAAAAGAGTCTAATAGGTACATTGAGAAGAAAATGTTTGGAAAATACTGCCTATTTGAATTGTTATAATGCACATTTGCTATTAAAGTCTCTGAAAATCCTACAACTAAAGAAAATATTTAACTTTGTTTAACATGATGTTTCTAAAATTTATTCAAGCATGACTCACTTTTTTGAGACGCTTCAAATAACATCCTTCAGAGCAGTGCCAGTTACTCTGTAATTATATTCCAGTCCTGCCTTCTTAAACATACAAGTTGTCACAATTATTAACCACAAATACCTGCACTGTAATGAACACTCTTGTTACTATATATTCATACCCTTCATATATTTTAATATAAGTTTAATAAAGCAGAATTGTCAACTTGAAGCTATGCAGATTTTGGAAGTTTCTTTCCTGACAAATCACTTTCCAGAAATGTTGAACTTATTTATACTCCAATTTCCATACAACCATGTCAGCACTGGATATTATCACTAAAAAAGTGAATAAATACATGCATAACTGGTCTTCCTATTTTCACAACAATTAATGTTTATTATAGAAAAATTTTAAATTAATATTAGAAAAGAGAGAAAGGTAAATTACCTATAATCCACAACTCAAAGCTAATCACTGTCAACATGGGTGTCTTTTTTAAAACAAGCCTATAATTATGCAAATTATATATCATACTACTTTACAGTTAATATTATGGCTATAAAATGTTATTTCTTTGCTTAAGTTTGCAGTTGTTTTAATACCAGCAAAGCAGAGCAGTTTTTCATGTTTATTATCTCTGGGTTTCTTTTAGATAATTGTTTATTCACATCTTATGTTCATATTTCTGTTGAGATCTTTATGCTTTTCTTATTGTTTTAGGGGTGCTATTTATATATATATTTATAAACTTCACTATTTTTCAGGTTTGTTGTAAATATTTTCCACAGATTAGTGTTTAGTTTTCAATTTTACACATGAAGCTTTTTCCTTCAGAAGTTTCTGGTTATTTATAGCTTTTTTCTTTAGACATTGGTCACACAAAGATTAGAAAAACCTTCTGTTCTTCAATATTTATCATTTTCAGAAAATCTGAATAGACCAGTCACCAGTACAGAGATTGAAGCAGTAATCAAAAAAATCCCCCCAAAAAACATTCAAAATTAGATGGCTTCCCAGGTGATTTCTCAAAGAAGATGTAATACTTAAATTTTCCAAACTATTAAAAAAATTTGAAGAGAAAGGAACACCTTCTAGTTCATTTTATAAGGCCAAAGTCACCCTGATGCCAAAACCAGATAAAGACAACAGCAACAACAACAAAATTACAGGTCAATATATCTGGTGAACATAGATGAAAAATCTTCAACAAAGTATTAGCAAATTGGGTTCAGCAATACATCAAAAGAATACACTATTCACCATGATCAAGTTATTCCAATGATGAAAAAATGATTCAACATCTGGAAATCAATCAATGAAACATACCACATTAACAGAGGAATGTGATAATTTCAGTAGATGCAGAAAAAACATTTGACAAAAATCTAGCACTCATTTATGATAAAAAAAAAATCTCTCAATAAAATGGGTATAGAGAGACATACCTCAACATAACAAAGGCTGAATATCACAAACCCACAGCTAACATCACATCCCATGGTGAAAACCTGAAAGCTATCTTCCTAAGATCAGGAACAAGACAAGTATGCTCACTCTCACTACTCCTATTTCACATAATATGGGAAGTCCTAGCCAGAGCAATTAAACAAGAAAAAGAAATAAAAGATATCTAAATAGGAAACAAAGAAGTAAAACTGTCATTTGCAGATGACTTGATTTCATATGTAGAAAACTCTAAAGACTCCACCCAAAACAAAACTTATTAAAAATCATAAATGAATATAATAAAGTTTCAGAGTTCAAAATCAATGCATAAAACTCTGTTGTATTCTATGCAGTAACAGTGAGCTAGCAGAAAGAGAAACCAAGAAAGTAACCTGTTTAAAATCACACACACACACACACACACACATATCTTGGAATAAATTTAACCAAGGAGATGAAACACCTTTACACTGAAAACTCTAAGAAATTGTTGAAAGAAATTGAAGAAGACACAAACAAAATGGAAAGATATTCTGTGCTCATGGATTGTAAAAATCAACATTATCAAAGTGTTTTATTAACTAAAGCAAATTCTACAGATTCAGTGCAATCCCCATCAAAATCCCAAGGACATTTTTCACAGAAATATAACAAAAATTTCTAAAATTTATCTGGAGCCCCAAAAGACCCTGAATAGTGAAAGCACTTCTGAGAAAAAAGAACAAAGTTGGGGGTATCACACTCCTTGATTTCAAACTATACTATAAAGTCATAATAATAAAAATATGATGATATTGGCAGAAAAACAGATCAGTAGATCAAAGGAACAGAATTGAGAGCTGAGAAACAAATCCACACATATATGGACAATTAATTTACTACAAAGGAACAAAGAATACATAATGGAGAAAAAACAGTCTCTTTGACAAAAGGTGTTGGGAAACCTTGACAGCCACATTCAAAAAAAAAAGAGAACCTAGATCACTATCTCACACCATACACAAAAATTAATTCAGAGTGTTTTAAAGATTTGAATGCAAGACCTGAAACCATAAAACATCTACAAGAAAGCACAGGCAGTATGCTCTTTGACACCAGTCTTAGCAATATCTTTCTATGTACATACCACCAAGCAAGGGAAACAAAAGTAAAAATAAACAAATGGAATTACACTAAAAAGCCTCTTCACAGCAAAGGAAACCATCAATAAAACAAAACTACAACCTACTGAATGAGAAAAGATATTTGCAAAGTGGCGCGAGTGGTAAAGAATCTGCCTGCCAATAAAGGAGACGCAATAGAGGCAGGTTTGATCCCTGGGTTGGGAAGATACCCTTGAGGAGGAAATGGCAACCCACTCCAGTATTCTTGCCTAGAAAATCCCATGGATGGAACAACAAACAACCTGATTAAAATTGGGCAGAGGAGCTTAATAGATATTTTCCAAAGAAGACATACAGGTGGCCAACAGGCACATGAAAATATGTTTAACATCACTAAATATACAGCAAGATATCACCTCACACTGTCAGAATGGCCATTACCAAAAAGACAAGAAATATTAAGTGTTGTCAAGGGTCTGGAGAAAAGGGGACATTCACACATTGGTGGTGGGAATGTAAATTGGTACAGCCACTGTGAAATAGATTCCTCAAAAAATTAAGAACAATAATACCATATGACTCAGCTATCCTACTTCTACATATTTATCCAAAGAATAAAAAAAATACTAATCCCAAGAGATATCTATATCAAGGCATTATTTACAATAACTAAGATATGGAAAAAACTCAAAAATATTTGAATAGATAAAGATGTTATGTACAGCTGGGACATAGAAGCAACCTAAATGTCCACTGAAAGATGAATGGATAAAGAAGATGTGGTATATATACAATGGTGTTGAGGTCCTTTGATGGACCGGAACCTGGTGGTCCAGAGTTGATGATAAGAAAGTAAAAGAGAAAGAGAAAGAGGCTGATATTCCTTGGTTTACACAGAAAACCAATAAAGCCCTTGACACGGGGCTTGCACTGCTTCACGTAGGCACAAGGCACCCTCTCACGAGGGTCTTGCAAGCCCGGGCAAGAAAGTGAGCTCAGCAGGCTTCTGCACTCCAAAGAATTGGCCTGAGAGAAAGAAAGAAAGAGAGAGAGAAAGAAAGACACGGGGACCCAAGCTCTGATGGAACAAGGGTGTTTCATTCAACGTAGTGTGGGTATATATACTGTCTTACAAGGTAGCTTTGTTCAGCAAAGATAAAGATCAAAAGTCCAGACTTACAAATTATCAAGGAAACATAAGGCAATCCATATCAAAGAGAGAGGGTTGTAAATAATCACTTTTACCGTACAGCTCATAAAAAGGAAGAGGGTCATAAATAGTTACTTATCACCATATGGAAAAACTAACGAAGGAAATGCATGCATCCTTCAGCCCCAGGAGCGGTTTGAATATTCAGGAATTAATAAGGAGCAGAGGATTCATGACAGATCCAAAAGAGTATACAGGAAGCCTCCTGTTGAATGCTTCCTGGCACAATGGAATATTACTTAGCCATAAAAAAGAATGAAATTGGGTCGTTTGTAGTGATGTGAATGAACCCAGAATCTGTCATACAGAGTAAAGTAAGTCAGAAACAGAAAAACAAATATCATATATTAACACATATATATGGAATCTAGAAAAATGGTACAGATGAACCTATCTGCAGGACAGGAATAGAGATGCAGACATAGAGAATTGGCGTGTGGACAATGTGGAGAAGGGGAAGGTGGGACAAACTGAGAGAGGAGCATTGACATATATACAGTACCATGTGTAAAACAGATAGCTAGTGGGAAGTTGCTCTACAGCATAGGGAACTCAGCTTGGAGCTCTGTGATGACCTAGAGGGGTGGGATGGAGGGGTGGGAGGAAGGCTCAAGAAGGAGGAGATATATGTGTGCATAAAGGTGACTCACTTCATTGTATAGTACAAACTATCACAACATTGTAAAGCTTTGATTGTACTCTAAAAAAAAACAAAAAAGAAGTTTTACATATATGTGTATGTATACATATATGTATATATACTGTATGTATATACAATGAAATACCACTCAGACATAAGCAACATTAAATCTTGCCACTTATGACAACATGAATGGAGCTTGAGGGTGTTATGCTAAATGAAATAAATCAGACAGAGAAAGACAAATACCTCATGACTTCACTCATATGTGAAATATAAAAAACTAATAAAATCGAAATGAACAAACCAAACATGTAGAGATACATAGAACAGAGTTATGGTTATCAGATGGGAAGAGGTTGGGGGGAGGGAGAAATAGATAAAGGGGGCCAATAGCATGGTGATGTACAGAAAACAGATTTTTAGTGGTGAGCCTGTTGTACCACGTTACAGAAGTATGGATAGAAATACAATGATGTACACTTAAATTTTCCATAATATTATAAATCAGTGTAATAGAAACAAATTAAAAAAGTAAATAAGTATTGACAACTAAAAAAAAAACTGTATTATTTTCTTACACTATTAATGGTTTTACATCTTTGATCCAGCAGGAGAAACAAAAAGCAGATGCCAAACCCAGGAAGACAGGATTTATGCATCCTTTGATTTACATTCAAACTTTGCCCACATGATTTAAGGTATTGTGCTATGCACAAACATCTCTCAAATTCCACCCAAGTTCTTTAACTTTTGTGGTCCCCAGAATATTAAAAGTATACCATGTCTTTCTCCTTATCATCTCTACAAATCTAAATATCCTGTTGACTGAGGCATGTTCTTTTTGCCAGCAAGTTCTGTCCATTAACTCTACTGGGTGAGGGTGTGCGTGCTCACACACACACACACACACACACAATATGTTCAAGTACATATACCCTTTTAAAGAATCTATGATCATATATCTTTTCATCTTCCTGTTATTCAGTCTAATACATTTCCTTTTTCTGTTTAAACAGATTTGTGCTGATCAACACTACCCATCACATAGCATCTGATATAATGAACACAGTGCTTGGATGAAGTCTCAGGAGGGGAAATGGTGAGATCAGCTTTACACGTTAATGAATTTGACTACATAAAAATTACAAACTTCTGCTAATAAAAAAATACAATTAAAATAAATATTTAATATCACTAATAATCAAAGAAGTTTGCACTAAAATAATAATGAGAAACATTTTTCATCTATATAATTAGTAGAGATTAAAGAATGATAACACCCAATGTTTGCAAGGGCAGAAGCAAAGATGAGGTTGCCACAGTGGTTGGGAATATAAAACCTTACACTACATTTCTGGGGGCCAAGTGGGCAGTACCTATTAAGAGTTTTTAAAGATCATTTGTCTCAGTACTTCTATTTCTAAAAAACTGACCTCTAGAAATAATCATAAGTATGCAAAGCGATTTTTGCAGAGTTTTCATTGCTGAACATTTGTAATATCAAGGGGGGAAAAAACAGACAATAACATTAGTGCACAATTTGGAGTTGGTTAAATACATTTTATGCATCTACACTGTGGGTACTATGGAGCTATTAAAAATCATGTTGCAAAAGAAAAATTAATGACATGGAAAAATGCTTGCAGTATACTGCTTGGTTAGTGATGGTGGTATGAGAGCTGTGCAAGTGAGGAGCTGACGCCAGGAAAGACACAAGGTGGTAGATGCCTTTAATGAGCTTAAATGGGCCAGTTCAGAGACAGGCTGGAGGGGAAAATATGATATAAGGAAACAGTTTGGGAGTCTGGAGCCCTATGCATGAGTCAGCTACAGTCAGGGTACATATAAAGCGACAGGGACAGAGAAAAGCAAGGGAAACCTTAGTGATTATTTCTTAAATTCTCCATCACATATGAAAATTCTTCTTATGATCAGGGAATTTTTTTAATAAGACTATAACTTTAAAAAATTATTTAATTTTTGGCTGTGCACTGCTTCTTGGGCTTTTCTCTAGTTGCGGTGAGTGGGGACTACTCTCTAGTTGCAGGACAGGAACTTCTCAATGGAGCAGGGCATGTGGACTCAGTAGTTGCAGCTCCAGGGTTCTGGAGCACAGGCTCATCTTTCTGGGTCAGGGATCAAACCCACATCTCCTGCATTAGCAGGCAGAGCCTTTATCACTGAGCCACCAGGGCAGCCCTGGTCAGGATGAGGATGAACTTTGTTCCCATCTTTGTACTCCCCAACTTTGATTCAAGCCTCTTAAAGATTCTGAGAAGGAGGTACTTGTTGTCCTATATATAGAAAATATAATACACTGATGAAAGAAATCAAAGATGACACAAATTGGTGGAGAAATATACCATGTTCGTGGATTGGAAGAATCAATATAATGAAAATGAGTATACTACCCAAAGCAATCTATAGATTAAACACAATCCCTATCAAGCTACCAAAGGTATTTTTCACAGAAGTGGAACAAATAACTTTACAATTTCTCTGGAAATACAAGAAACCTCAACTAGCCAAAGCAACCTTGAGAAAGAAGAATGGAACTGGAGGAATCAACCTTCCTGACTTCAGACTATATACAAAGCTACAGTCATCAAGACAGTATGGTACTAGCACAAAGACAGAAATATAGATCAGTGGAACAAAATAGAAAGCCCAGAGATAAATCCATGCACCTATGGACACCTTATCTCTGACAAAGGAGGCAAAAATACACAATGGAGAAAAGACAATTTCTTCAACAAGTAGTGCTGGGGAAATTGGTCAATCACCTATAAAAGAATGAAACTAGAACACTTTCTAATAGCACACACAAAATAAACTCAAAATGGATTAAATAAACGTATGATCAGAAACTATAAAACTCTTACAGGAAAACATAGGCAGGACATTCTGACATAAGTCATAGCAAGATCCTCTATGACCCACCTCTCAGAGTAACGGAAATAAAAACAAAAATAAACATATGGGGCCTCAGAGATCAGATCAGATCAGTCGCTCAGTTGTGTCCAACTCTTTGCGACCCCATGAATTGCAGCAAGCCAGGCCTCCCTGTCCATCACCAACTCCCGGAGTTCACTCAGACTCACGTCCATTGAGTGGGTGATGCCATCCAGCCATCTCATCCTCTGTTGTCCCCTTCTCCTCCTGCCCCCAATCCCTCCCAGCATCAGGGTCTTTTCCAATGAGTCAACTCTTCGCATGAGGTGGCCAAAGTAGTTTCAGCTTTAGCATCATTCCTTCCAAAGAAATCCCAGGGCTGATCTCCTTCACAATGGACTGGTTGGATCTCCTTGCGGTCCAAGGGACTCTCAAGAGTCTTCTCCAACACCACAGTTCAAAAGCATTGATTCTTCGGCACTCAGCCTTCTTCACAGTCCAACTCTTACATCCATACATGACCACAGGAAAAACCATAGCCTTGACTAGATGAACCTTTGTTGGCAAAGTAATGTCTCTGCTTTTGAATATGCTGTCTAGGTTGGTCATAACTTTCCTTCCAAGGAGTAAGCGTCTTTTAATTTCATGGCTGCACTCACCATCTGCAGTGATTTTGGAGCCCAGAAAAATAAAGTCTGACACTGTTTCCACCGTTTCCCCATCTATTTCCCATGACGTGGTGGGACCGGATGCCATGATCTTCGTTTTCTGAATGTTGAGCTTTAAGCCAACTTTTTCACTCTCCACTTTCACTTTCATCAAGAGGTTTTTGAGTTCCTCTTCACTTTCTGCCATAAGGGTGGTATCATCTGCATATCTGAGGTTATTGATATTTCTCCGGGCAATCTTGATTCCAGCTTGTGTTTCCTCCAGCCCAGCGATTCTCATGATGTACTCTGCATATAAGTTAAAAAAGCAAGGTGACAATATACAGCCTTGATGAACTCCTTTTCCTCTTTGGAACCAGTCTGTTGTTCCATGTCCAGTTCTAACTGTTGCTTCCTGACCTGCATACAAATTGCTCAAGAGGCAGATCAGGTGGTCTGGTATTCCCATCTCTTTCAGAATTTTCCAGTTTATTGTGATCCACACAGTCAAAGGCCTTGGCATAGTCAATAAAGCAGAAATAGATGCTTTTCTGGAACTCTCTTGCTTTTTCCATGATCCAGCAGATGTTGGCAATTTGATCTCTGGTTCCTCTGCCTTTTCTAAAACCAGCTTGAACATCAGGAAGTTCACGGTTCACATATTGCTAAAGCCTGGCTTGGAGAATTTTGAGCATTACTTTACTAGCATGTGAGATGAGTGCAATTGTGTGGTAGTTTGAGCATTCTTTGGCATTGCCTTTCTTTGGGATTGGAATGAAAACTGACCTTTTCCAGTCCTGTGGCCACTGCTGAGTTTTCCAAATTTGCTGGCATATTGAGTGCAGCACTTTCACAGCATCATCTTTCAGGATTTGGAATAGCTCCATTGGAATTCCATCACCTCCACCAGCTTTGTTCGTAGTGATGCTTTCTAAGGCCCACTTGGCTTCACATTCCAGGATGTCTGGCTCTCGGTCAGTGATCACACCATCATCATTATCTGGGTCGTGAAGATCTTTTTTGTACAGTTCTTCTGTGTATTCTTGCCATCTCTTCTTAATATCTTCTGCTTCTGTTAGGTCCATACCGTTTCTGTCCTTTATCGAGCTCATCTTTGCATGAACTGTTCCTTTGGTATCTCTGATTTTCTTGAAGAGATCCCTAGTCTTTCCCATTCTGTTGTTTTCCTCTATTTCTTTGCATTGATCGCTGAAGAAGGCTTTCTTATCTCTTGTTGCTATTCTTTGGAACTCTGCATTCAGATGTTTATATCTTTCCTTTTCTCCTTTGCTTTTCACTTCTCTTCTTTTCACAGCTATTTGTAAGGCCTCCCCAGACAGCCATTTTGCTTTTTTGCATTTCTTTTCCATGGGGGTGGTCTTGATCCCTGCCTCCTGTACAATGTCACGAACCTCATTCCATAGTTCATCAGGCACTCTATCTATCAGATCTAGGCCCTTAAATCTATTTCTCACTTCCACTGTATAATCATAAGGGATTTGATTTAGGTCATACCTGAATGGTCTAGTGGTTTTCCCTACTTTCTTCAATTTCAGTCTGAATTTGGCAATAAGGAGTTCATGGTCTGAGCCACAGTCAGCTCCTGGTCTTGTTTTTGCTGACTGTATAGAGCTTCTCCATCTTTGGCTGCAAAGAATATAATCAATCTGATTTTGGTGTTGACCATCTGGTGATGTCCATGTATACAGTCTTCTCTTGTGTTGTTGGAAGAGGGTGTTTGTTACGACCAGTGTATTTTCTTGGCAAAATTCTATTAGTCTTTGCCCTGCTTCATTCCGTATTCCAAGGCCAAATCTGCCTGTTACTCCAGGTGTTTCTTGACTTCCTACTTTTGCATTCCAGTCCCCTATAATGAAAAGGACATCTTTTTTGGGTGTTAGTTCTAAAAGGTCTTGTAGGTCTTCATAGAACTGTTCAACTTCAGCTTCTTCAGCGTTACTGGTTGGGGCATAGACTTGGATTACTGTGATATTGAATGGTTTGCCTTGGAAATGAACAGAGATCATTCTGTCGTTTTTGAGATTGCATCCCAGTACTGCATTTCGGACTCTTTTGTTGACCATGATGGCCACTCCATTTCTTCTGAGGGATTCCTGCCCGCAGTAGTAGATATAATGGTCATCTGAGTTAAATTCACCCATTCCAGTCCATTTCAGTTTGCTGATTCCTAGAATGTCGACATTCACTCTTGCCATCTCTTGTTTGACCACTTCCAATTTGCCTTGATTCATGGACCTGACATTCCAAGTTCCTATGCAATATTGCTCTTTACAGCATCGGACCTTGCTTCTATCACCAGTCACATCCACAGCTGGGTATTCTTTTTACTTTGGCTCCATCCCCTCGTTCTTTCTCGAGTTATTTCTCCACTGATCTCCAGTAGCATATTGGGCACCTACTGACCTGGGGAGTTTCTCTTTCAGTATCCTATCGTTTTGCCTTTTCATACTGTTCATGGGGTTCTCCAGGCGAGAATACTGAAGTGGTTTGCCATTCCCTTTTCCATGGACCACATTCTGTCAAATCTGTCCATCATGACCTGCCCGTCTTGGGTTGCCCCATGGGCATGGCTTAGTTTCATTGAGTTAGACAAGGCTGTGGTCCTAGTGTGATTAGATTGACTAGTTTTCTGTGAGTATGGTTTCAGTGTGTTTGCCCTCTGATGCCCTCTTGCAACACCTATCATCTAAACTTAAAAGCTTTTGCACAACAAAGGAAACTATAAACAAAGTGAAAAGGCAGCCTTCAGAATGGAAGAAAATAATAGCAAATGAAACAACTAACAAAGAATTAATCTCTAAAATATACAAGCAGCTCATGCAGGTCAATACAAGACAAATAACTATCAATCAAAAAAGTGGGCCAAAGAAGTAAACAGACATTTCTCCAAAGACAGACAGATGGCTAACAAGCACATGAAAAGATGCTCAACATCACTCATTTTATCAGAAAAATGCAAATCAAAACCACAATAAGGTACCATCTCATTCTGGTCAGAAAGGCTGCCATCAAAAAGTATACAAACAATAAATGCTGGAGAGGGTGTGGAGAAAAGGGAACCCACTTACACTGTTGGTGGGTCAGCCACTGTGGAGAACAGTGTAGAGATTCCTTAAAAAACTGGAAATAGAACTGCCATATGACCCAGCAGTCCCACTGCTGGACATACATACTGAGGAAACCAGAACTGAAAGGGACACATGTACCCCCAACATTCATTGCAGCACTGTTTACAATAGCTAGGACATGGAAGCAACCTGATGTCCATCGGCAGACAAATGGATAAGGAAGTTCTGGTACATATACACAATGGAATATTATTCAGCTATTAAAAAAAGAACACATTTAAGTCAGTTCTAATGAGGTGTATGAAACTGGAGCCTATTAAACAGAGTGAAGTAAGTCAGAAAGAGAAACATCAATACAGTATATTAATGCATATATATGGAATTTAGGATGGTAACAATGACCCTATATGCAAGGCAGAAGAAGAGACACAGCTGTAAAGAAAAGACTTTTGGACTATATGGGAGAAGGGGAGGGTGGGATGGTTTGAGAGAATAACATTGAAACACGTATATTACCATATGTAAAACAGATGACCAGTGCAAGTTCGATGCATGAAGCAGGGCACCCAAAGTCAGTGCTGTGGGACAACCCAGAGGGATGGGTTGGGGAGGGAGGTGGGAGGGTGTTCAGGATGGGGGGACACATGTACACCTGTGGTTAATTCATCTCGATGTATGGCAAAAACCACAATATTGTAAAGTAATCAGCCTCCAATTAAAATAAATTAATTAATTTTAAAAAAGAAAATAACATCCCATTTCACTAGCTACAGGGAGTTCAATTGTTTGCAGTCAAGCACATCGGCTAACAGACTCTACTATAGTTGCAGTGCCCATTATATGCTCAGTGTTTTAAATATGTTTATCTCATTTAGTCCTTCCATCCCACTGTTACCAAAAAAGTCTAAGGGGTCCGACTGCTCACTGCTCAAAACCAATAAACAGGCCAGATTGGTGGAAAGGAAAGTTGGCTTTATTTCAGATGTCGACTACTGGGGGAGGGAAGTTGGTGGACGTCTAACTAAAAGCCGACTCCCCTCCTCTACCGCTGCCAACCAGTGGGGCAAGAGCTTTTATAGACAGAAGTTAAGGGGGACTACATGCAGAAAAATAGCACAGACAGCTCTGACAGTCATTTTCAAATTGGTCATCAGCATCGTTTTTGTTGTTTTAGGTACAGTTAGTCTTCAGTTCCAGGGTTGGCTTGTGTCCATGTCTTTGACGCCAGTTCTCGGAACTGTGGCAGCCTTTGACATGGGTGTGGTCCACTGGAGAAGGGAATGGCAAACCACTTCAGTATTCTCGCCTGGAGAACCCCATGAACAGTATGAAAAGGCAAAACGATAGGATACTGAAAGAGAAACTCCCCAGGTCAGTAGGTGCCCAATATGCTACTGGAGATCAGTGGAGAAATAACTCGAGAAAGAACGAGGGGATGGAGCCAAAGTAAAAAGAATACCCAGCTGTGGATGTGACTGGTGATAGAAGCAAGGTCCGATGCTGTAAAGAGCAATATTGCATAGGAACTTGGAATGTCAGGTCCATGAATCAAGGCAAATTGGAAGTGGTCAAACAAGAGATGGCAAGAGTGAATGTCGACATTCTAGGAATCAGCAAACTGAAATGGACTGGAATGGGTGAATTTAACTCAGATGACCATTATATCTACTACTGCGGGCAGGAATCCCTCAGAAGAAATGGAGTGGCCATCATGGTCAACAAAAGAGTCCGAAATGCAGTACTGGGATGCAATCTCAAAAACGACAGAATGATCTCTGTTCGTTTCCAAGGCAAACCATTCAATATCACAGTAATCCAAGTCTATGCCCCAACCAGTAACGCTGAAGAAGCTGAAGTTGAACAGTTCTATGAAGACCTACAAGACCTTTTAGAACTAACACCCAAAAAAGATGTCCTTTTCATTATAGGGGACTGGAATGCAAAAGTAGGAAGTCAAGAAACACCTGGAGTAACAGGCAGATTTGGCCTTGGAATACGGAATGAAGCAGGGCAAAGACTAATAGAATTTTGCCAAGAAAATACACTGGTCGTAACAAACACCCTCTTCCAACAACACAAGAGAAGACTGTATACATGGACATCACCAGATGGTCAACACCAAAATCAGATTGATTATATTCTTTGCAGCCAAAGATGGAGAAGCTCTATACAGTCAGCAAAAACAAGACCAGGAGCTGACTGTGGCTCAGACCATGAACTCCTTATTGCCAAATTCAGACTGAAATTGAAGAAAGTAGGGAAAACCACTAGACCATTCAGGTATGACCTAAATCAAATCCCTTATGATTATACAGTGGAAGTGAGAAATAGATTTAAGGGCCTAGATCTGATAGATAGAGTGCCTGATGAACTATGGAATGAGGTTCATGACATTGTACAGGAGGCAGGGATCAAGACCACCCCCATGGAAAAGAAATGCAAAAAAGCAAAATGGCTGTCTGGGGAGGCCTTACAAATAGCTGTGAAAAGAAGAGAAGTGAAAAGCAAAGGAGAAAAGGAAAGATATAAACATCTGAATGCAGAGTTCCAAAGAATAGCAACAAGAGATAAGAAAGCCTTCTTCAGCGATCAATGCAAAGAAATAGAGGAAAACAACAGAATGGGAAAGACTAGGGATCTCTTCAAGAAAATCAGAGATACCAAAGGAACAGTTCATGCAAAGATGAGCTCGATAAAGGACAGAAACGGTATGGACCTAACAGAAGCAGAAGATATTAAGAAGAGATGGCAAGAATACACAGAAGAACTGTACAAAAAAGATCTTCACGACCCAGATAATGATGATGGTGTGATCACTGACCGAGAGCCAGACATCCTGGAATGTGAAGCCAAGTGGGCCTTAGAAAGCATCACTACGAACAAAGCTGGTGGAGGTGATGGAATTCCAATGGAGCTATTCCAAATCCTGAAAGATGATGCTGTGAAAGTGCTGCACTCAATATGCCAGCAAATTTGGAAAACTCAGCAGTGGCCACAGGACTGGAAAAGGTCAGTTTTCATTCCAATCCCAAAGAAAGGCAATGCCAAAGAATGCTCAAACTACCACACAATTGCACTCATCTCACATGCTAGTAAAGTAATGCTCAAAATTCTCCAAGCCAGGCTTTAGCAATATGTGAACCGTGAACTTCCTGATGTTCAAGCTGGTTTTAGAAAAGGCAGAGGAACCAGAGATCAAATTGCCAACATCTGCTGGATCATGGAAAAAGCAAGAGAGTTCCAGAAAAGCATCTATTTCTGCTTTATTGACTATGCCAAGGCCTTTGACTGTGTGGATCACAATAAACTGGAAAATTCTGAAAGAGATGGGAATACCAGACCACCTGATCTGCCTCTTGAGCAATTTGTATGCAGGTCAGGAAGCAACAGTTAGAACTGGACATGGAACAACAGACTGGTTCCAAAGAGGAAAAGGAGTTCATCAAGGCTGTATATTGTCACCTTGCTTTTTTAACTTATATGCAGAGTACATCATGAGAATCGCTGGGCTGGAGGAAACACAAGCTGGAATCAAGATTGCCCGGAGAAATATCAATAACCTCAGATATGCAGATGATACCACCCTTATGGCAGAAAGTGAAGAGGAACTCAAAAACCTCTTGATGAAAGTGAAAGTGGAGAGTGAAAAAGTTGGCTTAAAGCTCAACATTCAGAAAACGAAGATCATGGCATCCGGTCCCACCACTTCATGGGAAATAGATGGGGAAACGGTGGAAACAGTGTCAGACTTTATTTTTCTGGGCTCCAAAATCACTGCAGATGGTGACTGCAGCCATGAAATTAAAAGACGCTTACTCCTTGGATGGAAAGTTATGACCAACCTAGACAGCATATTCAAAAGCAGAGACATTACTTTGCCAACAAAAGTTCGTCTAGTCAAGGCTATGGTTTTTCCTGTGGTCATGTATGGATGTGAGAGTTGGACTGTGAAGAAGGCTGAGTGCCAAAGATTCGATGCTTTTGAACTGTGGTGTTGGAGAAGACTCTTGAGAGTTCCTTGGGCTGCAAGGAGATCCAACCAGTCCATTGTGAAGGAGGTCAGCCCTGGGATTTCTTTGGAAGGAATGACGCTAAAGCTGAAACTCCAGTACTTTGGCCACCTCATGCGAAGAGTTGACTCATTGGAAAAGACTCTGATGCTGGGAGGGATTGGGGGCAGGAGGAGAAGGGGACGACAGAGGATGAGATGGCTGGATGGCATCACTGACTCGATGGACATGAGTCTGGATGAACTCCGGGAGTTGGTGATGGACAGGGAGGCCTGGCGTGCTGTGATTCATGGGGTTGCAAAGAGTCGGACACGACTGAGCAACTGATCTCATCTGATCTGATCTGATGATATGGGTACAGTCTGGTCATCATGTAGTTACCCTCTTCCACCTAGTGGGGGTTTCACTATCTGTAAGACAGCTCACAAGATATGGCTCAGTATATTATCTATTGCCCTTGAGAAGGAACTAAATGTCCTTGACTATGCTTAATGACTACATTATTATTATTTGGTCTCCTTGACTGTTTGCCTCTGTTTTTGTATGTTCTCATTTCCCTGATTAAACTTATTCTTTGGCTAAAGTTTTCTACAGGCAAGAGGCAAGCAGAGGACACGGGGGCAGGGGGGGACACACAGGATCTTGCTCTGCTTCACCAGCTCTTCAATAAGTAAGTGGCAAAGCAGAAAATGTATCCCAAGATCTGTAAGAATGCCAAACTCATTCTCAAACCAAGAGCAAGCTTCTACTCTTCTGTAACATTCTGTGTTCTAGCTACAGAATGAGCACTTTGGAATAGAAAGATCTCTGAATTTCCTTCCATGTTAAATAAGTAGATAGCTCTGTGTCCTGGAGGATCTTTCCCAACACTATAGGAAATTCAAGAAATCTCCGTTGGGTGTCTGACCTTGTAGCCATCTTTCTATCATTCTTAAAAGAAGCTGGTGAAATGAGATTAATCTAGAACCTGTCAGTGACCTGGGGGCTAGACCACAAGGCCCATCAGTGTTGCCCAGTACTGGACAGGCTCTGGAGTTACTCTTGCTAGCCCTAACTCACATTCCCAGGGGGCGGTTTCCCACCCTGACTGCCCTCAGCCAACTGAAGCATTGCCCTCATAAGCATTTTTTTCAGGTGGACTTCCAACGGCTTTGATGGAGAAGCTGAAACATAGATTCCAATGAACCAAGTATAGGAATGGCGCTGGGGAAACAAGCTGCTCTCCCAGCCCTGTTGGGCTTCCCTGGTAGCTCAGCTGGTAAAGAACCCACCTGCAAAGCAGGAGACCCTGTTTCAATTCCTGGGTCAGGAAGACCCCCTGGAGAAGGGATAGGCTACCCACTCCAGTATTCTTGAGCTTCCCTGGTGTCTCAGACAGTAAAGAATCCACCTGCAATGTGGGAGACCTGGGTTTGATCCCTGGGTTGGGAAGATCCCCTGGAGGAAGGTATGGCAACCCGCTCCAGTATTTTTGCCTGGAGAATCCCACGGACAGAGGAGACTTGCAGGCTATAGTCCATGGAGGCGCAAAGTTCAACACGACTGAGCAACTAAGGACAACACAATCCTGTTACCAACTGGATGACCCCTACATAAGCCATGGGACTGTTCTCAGCCTCTGTTTCCTCCCCTGAGAAATTTAGGACTGTGATTCAGACAAAATGCAGTAATGCTAGTGGAAGCTCTTTGAAAAATGAGAAGAGCATTGTACAAATGTGAGGGGCTATTATTAATTCAGAGAGGAATTGAAGAATCTAAAATTGTCTTGCATTTGAATAGCGTTTCTTATTTTGCAACGTGCTTTTCTCATTTTGTCTTCACAGCCACCATGTGAGAAAGTAGGGCAGTTATTATTATCTCCATTTTATAGATGAGGAAACAGAAGGAAAAGTGGCGATGCCAGCCCTGGAAGCCAAGCATCCTGATTTCCAAGCCCAGATTCATTCTTATATATTTGCAAGTAATTTTCTCCTATCCATCGTGCAGACGTTAGAGTACACCTGTCAGCAATGGGGTTGGGAAACTGTCAGCAAGATCTAAACCAACAGAAGGATGGCTAGCCTACATTGTTCATTTTGGACTAACGTGAGCTTTCTATGAAAAAAGAATGTAGAGTTCTGGCTTTTCTCCATTGCAATGGAGGACAGGTTAAAAACCAGAAACAGACAAATACTAAAAGCTAGAAGAGATTCGGCATACCTTTTTTAGAATATGCACCCCACAACGGTCATCTTTCTGCCAGCCTAAAACTCAAGGGTCAGCATCAGCAGTGTGGTCTGTGTGGTCTGCACCAGCCTCAGGCCGACCCTGGAGCCATCCCACAAAAAATTCACGTCTAACTAGGAAGCACGGGCTGAAGACTCACAGCCAAGTCTGAGTTTTATCATCTCCATTCTAACAATTATGAAGAGGACATTTTAAGTGCTTTGACTTTTAAAGACATTTTTTAAAGTATTTATTTATTTATTTTTGGCTGTACATGGTCTTCATTGCTCCGTGGGCTTCTCTAGTTGCGGTGAGCGGCGGCTACTCCCTAGCTGCGGTTTTTGGGCTTCTCACTGCAGTGGCTTCTCTTGTTGCAGAGCTTGGGCTCTCGGGCACACAGGCTTCAGGGGTTTCAGCATGTGGACCCAGTAGTTGTGGTGCATGGGCTTAGTTTCTCTGCGGCATGTGGGATCTTCCCAGACCAAGGATTGGCCCTTGTCTCCTACATTGACGGGCAGATTCTTTACCTCTGAGCCACCAGGGAAGGCCATGCTTTCATAGAACACTTCTGCACTTACCGGGGTTTCCAAATAAGCCTGTAAGTTAGATTGATACCACTCTTAGAAATAACTCAGATGCAAAGAACATGCATGCTAAGGAGGTTTTATCACTTGAGTCACAAGCAAACCCAACTGTCCTCTTATGTGACTGTGGTTATTGTCCAACATACTCCCTTGAGTTTTGGCCATGTAATTGGTTTAACCTCACAAATGTATATACAGTTCCAGACCTGAAGAAGCTCCATGTGTTTCTATTGTCCTCTTTCCCTTATGTGATCCACTCCAACAAAAGTGTGCCCTAGAAAATGGAGAATCCAAAAAGAATGAGGAAACAAATACCATATATTAATACATATATGTAGAATCTTAAAAAATGGTATAAAGTGAAGTGAAAGTCACTCAGTCATATCTGACTCTTTGCGACCCCATGGACTACATGGTCCATGGAATTCTCCATGCCAGAATACTAGAATACTGGAGTGGGTTGCCGGTCCCTTCTCCAGGGGATCTTCCCAACCCAGCGGTTGAACCCAGGTCTCCTGCACTGCAGGCGGATTCTTTACCAGCATTTGCAAAGCAGAAATAGAGAGACAGACTTAGAGAACAAATGTACGGATACCAAGGGGGAAAGGAGTTGGGTGGGAGGAATTAGAAGATTGGGACTGACATATATACACTATTGATATTATGTATAAAATACACAACTGATGGCAACACACTGTACAGCACAGGAAACTACTTAGTGCAGGATGGTGACCTAAATGGGAGGGAATCCCAAAAGAGAGGGCGTACACGTATATGTACTGTCTACAATGTGGGAGACCCGGGTTCAATCCCTGGGTCGGGAAGTTCCCTGGAGAAGGAAATGGCAAGCCACTCCAGTACTATTGCCTGGAAAATCCCATGGACAGAGGAGCCTGGTAGGCTACAGTCTATGGGGTCGCAAAGAGTCGGACACGACTGAGCAATCTTCACCACCATATGTATATGGTGATGAACATCTGATTATTCAGATATTCATATTCAGCAAAGTGAATATCTGATTCACTCTGCTGTGCTATAGAAGCAAACACAACATTGTAAAGTAACTATACTGCAATAAAAATTAATTAATAAAAAAATGAATGAAGAGATACATGGAGGGGCTCTAACCCAGCCTAAATGCTGATGTTCAAAGCATGGAGTCTAACCTAGCAAAACTTAAAAAAAAAAAGTCATGGATGAATAAGCATGAAATAAATGCTGGGTGTTCTAAGCCTGTACACTGTGGAATAGTTTGTTATGCACAATATTGCTGCAAATAGTTGACTAACACAATTGCCTTTAAATTTTAGGGTCCATGTAGGTTTTTAAAAAGGATTCTTGATTTTTCATGGGTGGCAGGTAAGAATGTCTCAATATATAAAGCCAGAAATGCTCCATTTCTTTATCTTTCCTAAAGCAAACTAATTACAGCTGTAAGTTTCCAGGTACTGAAGTGATGACATGACCAATATCATTCAGTATTAAACTCCCTCCCCAGTATATAGTCTCATATAAATATACCAGGCATATATATCACCAGCCAAATGGAGAAGGGGCCAAGGAGGTGCCCAGTTTTGCCCTTACTCCTTCATTACTCTGGAATTCCACCAGTATTATCACTGTTGCAGGCAAGTTCAGAAGTTAGTGGTGAAATGGGAGGTTTCACTTTTTACTGATTGACATCATCCCTTACTTGACTGGGTCAGGCTAAGTGGAAAGTCCTTAGGTGCTGTCAAATCCAATGGTAAGAAGAGTTGGATGATAATATACTTTAGAGAGTTTACAATGAGTCTCAACGATCCCAGGAATGCAAAGATAACTCTATGTTTCTCCATTCATTCAGGACTTCTTTGATGCCTCTCAAAGATATTTATATTTCTGTTTGTTTGGGCCCTGCATGTTTCTTATTAAGTGTATTATTAAGTTATTTCCAGAGGTTCCTCATTGCCAAGGATAAATGCCAAGTTCCTTTGAGTGCCTAGAAATGGTCTTTATTTTCAGACCCCTACCTCCTTGGAAGAAAAGTTATGACCAACCTAAACAGCATATTAAAAAGCAGAGACATTACTCTGTCAACAAAGGTCCATCTAGTCAAAGCTATGGTTTTTCCAGTAGTTATATATGGATGTGAAAGTTGGACTATAAAGAAAGCTGACAGCCAAAGAACTGATGCTTTTGAACTGTGGTGTTGGAGAAGACTGTTGAGAGTCCCTTGGACTGCAAGGAGATCCAATCAGTCCATCCTAAAGGAAATCAACCCTGAATATTCATCAGAAGAACTGATGCTGATGCTGAAACTCCAATCCTTGGGCCAAGTGATGCGAAGAACTGACTCATTTGAACAGACCCTGATGCTGGGAAAGATTGAAGGTGGGAGGAGAAGGGGACAACAGAGGATAAGATGGTTGGATGGCATCACCAACTCGTTGGACATGAGTCTGAGCAAGCTTCGGGAGTTGCTGATGGACAGGGAGGCCTGGTGTGCTGCAGTCCATGGGGTCACAAAGAGTTGGATGCGACTGAACTGAACGGAACCTACCTTAGCAGCCTCATTTCTCTTCCTGATGGCCACATGATGTTTCATTCATGGTGAATGACGTGAATCTACTATTATATTTCCTTGCTTTATGCTTTGATAGCTACCTCCCTCTTTGCTTTGGATATTCCTCTGGCATCACCTGCTTATGCTTGAAAGTCTACTTTTAATAGCATCTCATCTTTAGTAGAGCCAGGAGTCAGATGAGGTGAGAGAGGTACCCAGGACACAAAATTTAGAGGCACTCAAAATCAGGTAAGTGACTCCTTATATTTCGTGTCCCAGGGACCTCATGCACCCTATCCTACTCCTGACCCTTCTCTTTGATGCCTTCCCTGTTATACTCTACACCTTCCCAAGAATAGATCCTTCATGTAGACTCCATACCTTTCCATGCTACAGTATTTCCCACAGTGAATTGTATTTTCTTAGGACAGAGACCATGCCGTCTCATCTCTGTGGCACCAGCACCCTGCCTGGTATAGTATATTTTATGGATAAAAGTAAAATAATAGCCATTATGTTGTTGTTCAGTCACTCAGTCATGTCCGACTCTTTGCAACCCCATGGACTGCAGCACACCAGACTTCCCTGTCCTTCACTATCTCTCAGAGTTCGCCCAAACTCATGTCCATTGAATTGTTGATGCCATTCAACCATCTCTTCCTCTGCCATCCCCTTCTCCTCCTGCCTTCAATTTTTTCCAGCATCAAAGTCTTTTCCAAAGAGTGGGCTCTTTGGATCAGGTGGCCAAAGTGTTGGCACTTTAGCTTCAGCATCAGTCCTTCTGATGAATATTCAGGGTTGATTTCCTTTAGACTGGTTTGATCTCTCTGCAGTCCAAGGAACTCTCAAGAGTCTTCTCCAGCACCAAAGTTTGAAAGCATCAATTCTTTGATGCTCAGCCTTCTTTATGGTCCAACTCTCACATCCGACCTGACTACTGGAGAAACCATAGCTTTGACTATACAGACCTTTGTTGGCAAAGTGATGTCTCTGCTTTTCATACATGAGCATTTATTTTGTATCCAAAAGGGTTCTAAGTGCTTTAGTTGAGTTGCAGCTAAACCCCTAACAAAGGCCTAAATAGATAATATTATCCCAACTTAATAGCTGAACGGACTAAAAGAAGTGAAGTACATTGCAATATCACACAATCTAAAGTGGTAACACTGGAATTTGAACCCAGGTCCTTCTGATGCCAGACCTTGTGTGCATAATAGAAAAAAAAAAAAAGATTCATCACTAACTTAAACTGAATAAGAATCAAAAAGGAGAAGAGCATTTTTTGGTTATGTCAGTCAAGATCTAGGACCATCACTGCAAAGGGCAGTGAGGCTTTGTGAGAGGAGGTGACTCTTTGACATATTGTCCTCCTGGTGAATGAAGTCCTAAAATGCTGACTTTTTCTCCAAAGGTACCAACATTGGTGGGAGAGATGATCCTAAGTGCTGGTCCCAATCTAGAAATGTAAAAACAAAACCAAGACTACTGCTTTGGATGGCATTGACCAAGGACAATTATTGCCCAGAGGACTTTGAACCCTGTTTATAATCCAGCCAGAAAATTCTGCCTCATTGGCAGTGGATCCCTTGCCAGTCAGCAAGTTAAAGAGATATTGTGTCTCCGCCATCAACCCAAATCCATCAGCCCTGAGAGATGAGCCATGCAGCTGGTATGTCATTGCTTCATGTTCTGCAGTGTTACTTCCTACACCAGACAACTACCTTGTACTTCTAGGTTCTCTGCTATTCACAGTGTGTAACTGAAAAACAGGTAGCTAAATCCTAGGCAGAAAAATATTCTTCACCACTATACCAGTGGAAAATAATTGACCAAACTAGGGACTCCAGACTCAAATGCACTTAACAAATGAATGGCCAGCTGGGGACTAGGGCAAACTATAACCTACATGTTGTATTGATCATGTCCTTCTATTTTCCATATTTCTGATGCTTTGACATCTTGGGAGATCCTATTAGAAGTATTTTGCCTGTGTGCTCAGTCGTTCAATCATTTCCGACTCCTCATGACTCCATGGACTGTCACCTGCTAAGCTCCTCTGTTCATGGAATTTTCTAGGCAAGAATACTAGAGCTGGCTAACATTTCCCTGGGCTAGTCAATTCCTAAAGATAGTAAAGGATTTGCCCAATAGCATGCCTTTCATATGCAAACCAACCAATCCAGAGCTCACACCTCCAAACCGTGTCCTTCAAAAGGGTCTTACATTCTGAATCACTAGTGCCCTGCAATTCTAATCACCCCAGGACCAGATGCTAGACATCTAGGACAGTCCCAGAGACCCTTGAAAGTATTCACACTGGCTATTCCTATACCTGCTTATCTTGATTTGCCTTGCCTTGTCTTTGCCTGCAGATACTATGATAAGGTTCTGACTCATGTTTTCTTCCCACTTCCTCTGTCTGCTATCAACCCTGGTGCTTCCCTGTGTGCCCCCTACCCAGTGGCATGGCGTGGAATACCCCCTCCTCTGTGTGTAGAAAGCTATCTTTCAATGACCATTCTCTCCTAATCAATTGGCCTCACTGTGTATAAATAATAATACATCAAACATCCATTTTAAAATACATGCCCCTGTATAGGGGAGAAATCTCTACTCGTTTCCAGCTGATTGTTGTCAAACAAGAATCTGCCCAATATTATAGACATTCTGAATTTTTCAGAAAAACCAGAAACCTGATTTTCTTTACTTCTTAAAGTTTTATTGTTTATAAGTAATTCAGACATAAAATTCTGTGTGGTTCATGCATATATTAAAACAATAGAAAGCTGAGGTTAAAACAAAGACAGAGGAAATATAATAGCCAGACACCGGAGCTGCAGATTGTAATCTATGGTTTTCCATGTATTGGCACTGTGCAGACCAGAGTGAACACATAGTCTTAGCTCTGAGACATAATCTACTTGATCATTACAAAAGTAAACATTTTTCAAGCTTTCTAACCTGACTCCCTGTAAGAAATACATTCTACATTACAACACACACACACGTCTATCTATCCACCTGAAATAAAAATGTTACTCTTCCTATGTGTTAAGCACTTTGACATTTTCTATTCTATTCCATGTACTTTTATTTATGATGCTTGTTGCCACCCACTACTCCATTGATTTCACAATTTGTCAGTGGATCTTAAACTGCAGCTTGAAAAAAAACACTATACATTTAGAAATTAGCAGTACCAGTCCACCATATTACAGATGAGGAAGCCGAGATTAACAGAGTAAGGAATTTGTCCAATATTACACAAGATGAATGGCAGAGTCAAGCATAGAATTAATTACCATCTTCCAAATATGTTTATATTCCTAAATAAACAGTATAAACATGTATCAGTGTGGGTGTGGATATCAGTCAGGATTCAATGGAAAAAGTGCCACTAGAATGCACATACACACACACACACAATCTAATCGTACACAGCCGAAGTCATTAAACAATTTCTGGAAGGCTATTCTGTTCATGTTTAATGCTAAGTCCACAAAGGCTATCACAGGCTAGATCTCATGAGCTCTCTGATCTCACTTCATCATGGACACACATATATCTCAGGAATGAAGGAAGATCCAGGAGAAGTCTTATCTCAAACCAAGGACTGGAGGCAGCAGATCAACAACTTATGAGCTGCAAAATGGCTGCTGCTGCTCATCAGCCCTGCACATCTCCCAGGAAACTCTCTCTGTGGCCCACCCTCTCATTAGCAACTTAGAAAGTATACTCATGGCTCACTTTTAAAAACTGAATATTCATTTTTTCAGTTATTAAAATCAGGAATACATGGTATCTGCAGATGAGAAAAAGAGCATACTTTGTTTTTATTACTCTCCCTTCTTTCTCCCAGTTAGTTATTATCTGAAAATTTAAGCTCGAATTTTTATTTTCAAAATAATACTGTTTTGTCAAGGGAATCTTATAAGGTTTGTTCACATTTGCATGCTGTTAGTTGACAACAATTATATGTCTTAACTCTATGTTCAATTGATTCCATCACTTTCTGCCAATCCTTTTAGCCTCAAATTTCCTTCTCTAAGATTTACTTCCTTTAATTCATCAGTACATTAGATTGGTAAATTTTTTGTGGAATTTATTTATTGGCTTGATTTTAGTAAAATACTTCCCTCACCTTGCATATCTAGAAATTATCCTTCTATTGCATTCAAATTTGAGCAAGAATTTTACAACTTTTCCTCCTCAAAACTGTGTATGTGGTATGTTCCCCAGGTTACATTGCTAAGTGAAAAAGCAAGTTGTTAAAATGTATGTATACAACACTACCACTTACATAAGAAAAAGAAGATACAAATGAACACACATGTAAACACACATATTCTCTCTCTAATTAATACATTGCTTATGTAATTAACATGGGTTAATACATATATATGTTACAATATGTTAAATTGTGTTAATTCACATATGTGTTAATGTAGCACTATTGGCTGCATGTTGAATTATGCTAAATTAACATAGTATATTAGTGATATCATACAAGTGTTATAATAACATGCAACATATGTTGGTTATATGATAATTATACATATATTATGATCAGTACATTCTATGACATCATGTGTTAAATATGTTAAATTAACACATATGTGTTAAGAATAGAATAAACCTGAACACTTAACATGGTTAAATTAGGAAAAGCTATGGAGAACAGTATGGAGGTTCCTTAAAAATCTAAAACTAAAACTACCATATTGGTAGCAGTATGATAGCATATTGGTAGCAATCCCATTACTGGGCATATTCTATGGGGAAACCATAATTCAGAAAAGACATATGTAACCCATATTCACTGTGGCACTACTTACAATAGCCAGGACATGGAAGCAACCACCCATCCATGTGAAAGTCCATCTACAGATGAGTGGATAAAGAAGATGTGGTACATATACACAATGGAATATTACTCTGTCATAAAAAGGAATGAAGTTGGGTCATTTGTAGTGATGTAGATGAATATAGAGTCAGTCATACAGAGTAAAGTAAGTCAGAAAGAGAAAAACAAGTGTCATATATTAATGCATATATATGGAATTTAGAAAAAATAGTACTGGTGAACCTATTTGCAGGGCAAGAATAGTGATCCAGGCATAGAGGATGGACTTGCAGACACAGAGGGTGAAGGAAAGGGTAGGATAAGTTGAGAGAATAACATTGACATATACACACTACCATATATGAAATAGATAGCTAGTGGGAAGTAGCTGTATAGCACAGGGAGCTCAGCCTGGTGAGCTAGATAACTTAGATGGATGGAATGGCAGAGAGGTGGAGGGAGATTCAAGAGGGCAGGGATATATGTATGCATATATATATATATATATATACACATATATATGAACAATAACTTTAAAAAGAGAGTATTATAAACCTTTAAACTTTCATAAGAGTTTCAGAAAGCCTGTTCACCCAAAATGAAAAATGCTTGCATTTTATGAAATATGAGTTAGCCATTATTTCTAGAACTTTTCAGTGGATTATATATATTTTTTAAAGATAAAATATATCATGAGTTTATGAAAAATCCTTTTTTTATTATTTATTGTTCTTTTATTTTATATTATTTGTTCATACTCCTTATACAATTTCCCTTTTAATCAGCCTTATTTGGTGAAAGATCTAAATGGCCCTGGATTTTATCACCAAACATGGTGACTATGTTTTTCATGAGTTCTACATCTTTCCATTTGAAAGCTTCTAAAATATGACTGTCTAATCTTATGCCAGAAGGCTGATAAAAATAGCTCATCTCTTCTCAGTTATTAGGGTTTTTTTTTCTTCTCCTTAATGCTTAAAGGATTTTTTTCTCCATCCTCATGTCCAATGTCACTGAATATATGTTGGTCATTTGATATCAGTGCTTCTTAGTTGACGTTGTGTCCTTCTAATTTTCAAATGTAGATTATCCTTTATTCAGGGAAGTTTTTTTTCTATAATATTATAGTTTTGTTGTTGTTGTTACATTTGCTCTGTTCTCTTTAATCAGGGCTGCCAATTACACATACATTGCAATGTTTTTGGCTTCCAAACCTTTCAAACTCTTTGTTCTTTTTACTCCATTGTATTCACTTATCAAGCTTGTTTATGTTCCTCACTGTATTTTTAGAAATGTTAGCTCTTCTTGGTGATGCTTCCCACCATTGCTTCCCTGGTGGCTCAGATGGTAATCAGCCTGCAATGTGGGAAACCTGGATTCGATTTCTGGATTGGGACGATCCCCTGGAGGCGGGCATGGCAACCCACTCCAGTATTCTCGCCTGGAGGATCCCCGTGGACAGAGGAGCCTGGCAGGCTACAGTCCATGGGGTTGCAAAGAGTCGGACACGACTGAGAGACTAAGCACAGTACACAGCACCATGCATTTTATTCACTTTATGGGTTTATTTTTCTCCTCCATTTTTTCTTAGGTTCTTCTAAGTTTACTTTTTCCCTTCTCTGTCTTAATATGTCTTCTCTGAGCCTTTGTATCTGTTACTTGATTTAAAAAAAAATTTTTTTTTACTTAATAGAGAAGTGTTTATATAAGCTTCCCCTAAATTGCTACATAATTATTCTAGGCCTTATTTCACATTTGCCTTGTATTTTATTTTCTAAATTTTCTTTGTCTTTTAATGAGAATCACATGTTTCTAGAAAAGCTCTGAGACAAAAGAATGGTTTGGAGGACAGGCTGGAAGGGTGAGCTATGGCAGCTGGTCACAGAGTTAGGTATTCTGTCTTAGAATATTTTCTTACCAATTGTGTTATTTAGCCTTGTCTCCCTTCTATCAAATTTCTCCCCTCCTTTAGGTGGCATCTCTGCCTGTGTGTGTTGGGAGAGATTGTTCTATTTAGCTTGTAGTGATGTACAGGCTTGAGTACCTTGTATGACGTATCTTCCAAGTTTTCATCTTATGATTTAATGTTTATTTTTCTTCTCTTTCCATCTCTCCTCCTCTCTTGTAAATATTATATGTCTTCATAATTTCTAAATCACCCCCCACCAGTGTGTGACATTTGAATGGCCTCATCTTTACAGACAACAATATTTGGCCCATATATTTGGATAACTCTGAATGATGACTGAAACCTCTAGAGGTATATCTTCTCTAGATGTACAGTTTTTATTTTGACCCAATTTAACTATATTCTTCATATGTTGTAATTTGGAGCTGCAAATCTTTCCTAGTTTTATTGAATACAGAATTCTATTTATTGCTTTTCTTTATTTTTGTTTACTGTTGGTTTTACCCAAGAGAGAGGATAAAAATGCTTTAAATATATAAAAGATTTTGGAGAGTCTAGATTTGTATTTTAGAAAGATCACTTTGGCTCAAACAAGAAACATTGCAAAAGATAAGGAAGCAGGAAGGATGTAGGGAGCAGGAGTTTGCTCAAGACTGGAAACAGGAAAATCATTGAGAAAACTAATGAATCCATGCAAAAGAGAGATGATGAGGTCTGAGAAAGGTCATGAGTGAGAAAAAAGAAGTAGGAAGGAAAAAGATGTAGAGCTTGGGGGTCATCAGCTTATTGATGATAATTTAAGTGATAAAATTAGGTGGAAGCCTGGAGAAGTTTCATAGAAGAGAAGTGAGCTAAGACAGAACTCCTTAGAATAAACTCTTTGGAGTAAAAAATGATGGAGGATCCTACAAAAGAAAATGAGAAGTAGATACTTGAGAAGCAAATGGAAAATAAAACGAGGACTATTGAAAAGGCAAAAAGTGTCTCCAATCAAGCTGAGAGTTTGATAAGATAAGGTCATAAAAGTTGACACTGGACTTAGTTACATGAAAATCAACCCTGATGAGTGCAGTGGCAGAGATGGAAGTGGAAACTCAGTATTAGGAGGTTGAGGTGGGAATGGATGGTTTCAAGGTAGAGATGGTAAATACAAAAAACTCTCAGAGAAGTTTGATAGTAAACAGGAAGATACAGAATACAGGGTCAGCTTGAAGGAAACTTCTTATATAGTAACAAATTAGCACTAGAGCTTTAGGGTACCCCTATACCCACAATAGTTCACATTTATACAGAAGTTCAGCTCAAAGAGGTTTTTGCATACATAATCGCATTTCACATGCACCTCACTGACTCACCTCAATTTTATTGATGAGGTAACTAAGGCTGAGAGAAATAACAATGAACTGCCTTCCCAAAAGGCACAAGAAGAAACAATTGAATCATTGCTTTACTTCACTCAGTATGACAATATCTAGGTCCATCCATGTTGCTGAAAATGGCATTATGTCATTCTTTTTTATGGCTGAGTCATACAGAGAAAGACAAGTATCATATGGTATTGCTTACACGTGGAATCTAAAAGAAAATGGTACAAATGAACTTATTTACAAAACAGAAATAGAGGCACAGATGTAGAAAACAAACCAGAGGGGAAGCTGGGGTTGGGGGGCATAAATTGGGAGATTGGGATTCGCACGTACATAATACTGCCTATAAAATCAGGCTTCCTTGGTAGCTCAACTGGTAAAGAATCTGCCTGCAATGCAGGAGACCCCGGTTGAATTCCTGGATTTAGAAGCTCTCCTAAAGAAAGGGTTAGGCTACCCACTCCAGTATTCTTGGGCTTCCCTGGTGACTCAGATGGTAAAGAATACATCTACAATGCAGGATACCTGGGTTTGATCCCTGGGTTGGGAAGATCCCCTGGAAGAAGGCATGGCAACCCACTTCAGTATTCTTGCCTGGAAAATCCCATGGACAGAGGAGCCTGGCTGGCTACAGTCCATGGGGTCACAAAGAGTCAGACATGACTGAACAACTAAGCACAGGACCTATAAAACAGATAACTAATAAGGACTTACTGTATAGCACAGGGAACCCTTTTCAATACTCTATACTCAATACTCAATACTCCTATATGGGAAAAGAATCTTAAAAAGAGTGGATATGTGTGTGTGTGTGTGTGTATAACTGATTATATATATAACCAATAACCAATTCACTTTGTACAGTAGAAACTAACACAACATTGTAAATCAACTAAACTCCAATAAAAAAAAAATTTTTTTTTTTTAAAGCATCACTTTACTACATCTTAGGCACAATCCCACATCTCAAGTCCTGAATCAACCTAAGTTTTAGCATCCTTGCAAGGAGCAAAACAGAGCCAACATGTTACCTGAGCCCAAACTCACCATGCAAATTGTTTGATTGAAATCCTTACTTTTATTTACAATGGAATAAAATTGGCTTCGCATTAACTTCCCCAGAACATTTTCTCTGCCCAGGTATTTCCATGCAAGGTTGATACTAGTTAATTACCTGAATTAAATATTTTACAGCCTAAAAGGCTTCTCTGTACTACACGATTTATAAATATTCATTCTTCAGAAAGCAGGATGAGAGAGAATGTTGGTTTCCAGTGGCTGCCTTTGTAGCAAACTACTGAATAGTAACCCTCTGAGGCAGCTTCCGTGCCTGAGTAAAATGTTTTTGGATCCTCAAATCCCTTATAGAAAAACAATTTCTTCAACACAAAACCATTTTTTGCTGAGCCACTAAATAACTTCTGCCTGCCTGTATCAGGGACAGCCTTAAGGTGATATGATAGATGCCAAGCAAATAATCGATCAATACACTGGTTTCGGTCTCCGTCTATCAGTTGGGCATTGTGCGGACTAATTAGATGATAAAATGTGATGAATGCGTATTAAACTCAGCCTCTCCCTGGAAGCTCCCAGGGGTCCTTCCCCATTTTCTAGCTGACCTTTTAGAGCTCAACTTTATTGTATGTGAATGCAATTAAATCAATTTGTCAGATATTTGCATTAGTCTGGCTTGTTCAGAATTCAATTATTCAGTGTCACTTTACTGCCCTTCGGAGGCTTGTGCACTGGCTCATTTTCAAGTAGTGGATAAAGGCAGAAATGGCTAGTCTTGTCAGGATTCAAGCCAGTGAATGCCTTCCATCGACGATAGCTCTGAGGTCCAGCTTTGCAGATCCTTTCTCCTCCCAGGTCTCTGGAGAGATAATGATTGGGCTCTCAACATGGTTGAGCTTTAATTATGACTCTGCTGCTTACTAGAAAGATGACTTGAGTAAGTTATTTAATCTGTGCTAGCCTCAGTTTCTTCATATGGCAAATGAATCATTTTACTTTAGGTTTCCTCCAAAGTAGACCCCAAGAGTCATATTGGCATGCAAAAGGAGAAGGGGGTGGCAGAGGATGAGATGGTTAGATAGCATCACTGACTCAATGGACATGAATCTGAACAAACTCCAGAAGATAGTGGAGGACAGAGGAGCCTGGAGAGCTGCAGTCCATGGGGTTGTGAAGAGTCCATGACTTAGCAACTCAACAATGAACAAGTTTGAGAGGTGACAGCAGCAAACACAGGTAAGGCAATAGGGCAATGAGACAGAGATGGGGAGCAGCAAACATGAGGTACATTAGCAAACAGGTTACTGCTGCAACTGGTGCTCAGTCCCTCTGGGGACCCCTGGCAGATGAAGCAGAACTTTCACCAGAGTTGTCCCTCCCAAGAGCCAAGGAGCTTGGACATATCCCACCAACTGCTGTGCATTACTGATTGAGAGCTGCTCCAGGGTGTTAACCCTCTGACACTTCAATGAGGCTCCCCTAAATAACATTGGCCAAGCATCCTCCTGAGATGAATAAAAGCCCTCAAGCAGAGAGTCATGGATGCTTTCAGTCAGAAGCCATGTGGACACAGGAATATGGTGGCTCAACAATGGCACCCACTACAGGGATATGCCCCAAAGTGGTAGTGCATGTCAAGTCCTTAGTTCTATGACTGGAACAAAATAAAGCACTTGATGTAATAGATCATTTCTGGAAATGTGAAAATGTAGGAAAACAGCTTTCACCAACACAGGTATCAAACTGTGATCTTAAGTGTACGGCAGAGGGAAAGCCACTACATTATATGCTTTCCTTGGAGGAGTAGATGGTAAAATCATGGAAGACTTTCTGAAGGTGGTGACATTTGTACTAGATTTTTAAGGATGAATAGGAATTGATGGAGTTCAGGGCAGGCTGCTTTGAGACATGGATTATTTTGAACTGAAGACAATCAAGACCCAATAGACCTAGGAAGAGATTTTTTTAACCTCTCCTTGACTGCCTAAACAGAAAGTGAAGAGGAACTAAAAAGCCTCTTGATGAAAGTGAAAGAGGAGAGTGAAAAAGTTGGCTTAAAGCTCAACATTCAGAAAACTAAGATCATGGTATCTAGTCCCATCACTTCATAGAAATAGATGGGAAAATAGATGGGGAAACAGTGGAACCAGTGTCAGACTTTATTTTTGGGGGCTCCAAAATCACTGCAGATGGTGATTGCAGCCATGAAATTAAAAGACGCTTACTCCTTGGAAGGAAAGTTATGACCAACCTAGATAGCATATTCAAAAGCAGAGATATTACTTTGTCAACAAATGTCCGTCTAGTCAAGGCTATGGTTTTTCCAGTGATCATGTATGGATGTGAGAGTTGGACTATAAAGAAAGCTGAGCGCTGAAGAATTGATGCTTTTGAACTGTGGTGTCGGAGAAGACTCTTGAGAGTGCCTTGGGCTACAAGGAGATCCAACCAGTCCATTCTAAAGGAAATCAGTCCTGGGTGTTCATTGGAAGGACTGATGCTGAAGCTGAAACCCCAAAACTTTGGCCACCTGATGAGAAGAGTTGACTCATTGGAAAAGACCCTGATACTGGGAGGGATTGGGGGCAGGAGGAGAAGGAGATAACAGAGGATGAGATGGCTGCATGGCATCACTGACTCGATGCACATGAGTTTGGGTGAACTTCAGGAGATGGTGATGGACAGGGAGGCCTGGCATGCTGTGATTCATGGGGTCGCAAAGAGTCGGACACGACTGAGTGACTGAACTGAACTGAACTGACTGCCTAAAAATACCAAAGATAAATTTTTATGCCAAAAAGACTTATCTGCATGGCAAACATTTGTTTCCCAAATATCTATCCTTCTCAACTTCCTGTGTTTTGTTCCTGTGTTTCCTTCCCTTTGGGAGCCCAGACCCCTATCCCCTTCTCCTTAGCTCATGATGGCATATAAAACTTAATTACCTGATTGCTAGGGAGCCTCTCATGTCTTGATGAGGCTCCTGTATGTACGAAATTAAATTTGTTTTTCTGCTGTTCGTCTGTTCTATGTCAATTTAATTGTTAAACCACTCAAAGAACCTAGAAGGGAAGAAGGGAAATTTTTTTCTCCCCAACAGCATTCACCAGGCACACATGGGGCATAAAGACATTCTACACAGAAGAAATAGCAAATCCAATGACCCAGAGATGTGACAAAGTATATGTTTGGTGACCTGCTTGTAGTTCAAAATGGCTCAAGTGTAGGAAGAAGGGGAGTTTTATGTCTTGATGCCAGAATTCAAGTCATGAGACAAAGTTTACATTATTCAAGGGCATTATATATAGTATCCTATAAGCAACAGAGAATCATTGGATGTGTTCCATAAAACGTGTAATAGAGAACCCACCTGCCAATGCAAGAGACGTGAGTTTGATCCCTGGATCAGGAAGTTGCCCTGGAGAAGGAAATGGCAACCCACTCCAGTAGTCTTGCCTGAGAAATCCCAAAGACAGAGGAGCCTAGCAGGCTACAGTCCATGGGGTAGCAAAACAGTGGGACATGATTTAGCAACTAAATAGCAACAACACGATGAGCAGCAGAGAGTCATTGGATCTGTTCCATAAAACTTAGAATAGACTCTTGGGTGACACACAAAGAAATCTATTTATAATAGAAATAAATAGGTTAATAAGTGTGGGTTCAAAAGATCTTCTGCACAGGAATGAGAAAAAATGTAATATTTTATGTGAAAAGTACTTCAGGGTTATCTTTGAACCAGCATGTTACATGACTTCAAAGGAGGGAAAAGAAAAAACAAGCTAATTCAAACTTAGATTGCATTCATAGAAATAATGTAGGATCCAGATTAAGGGTGTGATAGAATCCTACCTGTTCTGCACCTTCTGAGAAGCTCAGAAAGTAGTTGACCAATTTTAAATGACAGATCTTTCTAAAGAGATACTGGTTACACTGGAGCAAGCCCAGCAAAGAGTGAGCAGGATGTTAGAGTCTAAAAATTGTATAAGACATGGAACGGCGAAAGAACAGAGCAGGCAAGCACAGACGGTAGACACACGGAACATCCATGAACTGGCTTCTGTTGTGAGGAAGAAATTACATCTATCCTGTGTGGTTCCAGAGCCTAAAGATTCAAACCCCAGTTGAAATGTGTTTCAAGCCAGTGGAAATAATCAAAGTCATCCATTGCTGGGATAACCAGCCCTGGGAGGGAGAATGTTCTCGCTCCAGGGGAGTGGTCAGTAAATGAGATGAATATGTGTCTAAAAACTCTCTTCAGCTCTGACTCTGTGGCAGGGATTCCTCTCCAGGTGTCCCCTGCTGGAGGCTCTCCACAGAAGAGGGCATTTTTCAGGGCACACCACAAAAACATCATTCTCAGTGGTTATAAAAACAAAAGGCATTCTGTACGAATGGACTTTGTGGTTGTTGTTTCTGCATGTTCAATATAGAAGTTCTTGTTCCTTTGGAGGTCATGGCCTTTGGATATGCACACAACCTTTGAATTGTGCTTACTAAATTATAGCAGGGGACTTCAGCACCCGAGGAATTTTGACTTTCTGGGCTTATAAGCAGTAATTTTCAGCTGTACTCCAGACTTAATTTTGCTAACCATAATTGAGCAACTGTAAAATACTGCTATATTAATGTTTTAAAGCACTGGGACCATCTCATTCTAACTTGTAATTAATTTTGCTTGCCAATTATCTGTTTGAAATAAATTTGTGTCTGAACAGCTATAAAAAACAAAACAAAACAAAAAGACAGCATCTCTGTGTGGCCAGCTGCAAAGCTGGATTAAAGAGAACAAGAAAAAATGAGAAGTTTCTTTTTGCTGTAAAAGGAAAGAATAGGCATTGAGTACTAGCTATGTTCCACAAGCATATAACGTTAGTAATAGCAGTAGTGGTAGCTATTGTGGTTCTTTAGTCAAAAAGTCATGTCTGATTTTTTTGCAACCCCATGGATTGCAACCCCCCTGGCCCTGCCAGGCCCCTCTGTCCATGGGATTTCTCAGGCAAGAATACTGGAATGGGTTGCCATTTCCTTCTCCAGAGGATTTTCTGGGCCTAGAGATCAAACCCATATCTCCTGCTTGGCAGACGGGTTCTCAACCAGTGAGCCACAAGGGAAATCCCAGTAGCAGCATTAGCAGCGGCCAAAATTTATCTTATATAAATCTATTTAATTCTCATAAAAGATCTCTGCACATGTAAGTGAAAAAAAGGAAGAAAAAGATCACTGAGTTTAATCACTTTACTAGATGAATTCTCTTGCTATGAACAGTATTCTGTGAACCTTGATGCAGTCCTATGAAGACTCCTTTAGGAGAAAGAAAAGGAAGTACTTCCCATTTAGCTTGTGCTTAGTCACTCAGTTGTGTGACTCTTTTCAACCCAGTGGACTGTAGCCCACCAGGCTCCTCTGTCCATGGGGATTTTCCAGACAAGAATACTGGAGTAGATTGCCATGCCCTCCTCCAGGGGATCTTCCCAACCAAGGGATTGAACCCAGGTGGATTCTTTACCATGTGAGCCACCAGGGAAGCCCACTTGCCATTTAGAGTTTGGTCTAAAAGCAAGTCTTTCCTTTAGACAACAGAAGGTACTTTCTATGAAACATCATACAACATCCCTCTAGAAACGATAATTCAGGGGATTATAATGGAATCCCTCCTGTAAAAGCATATGTAAGCTTTTAAGCATCACTTAAGGTGCACCTGTTAGATCTTCCTGCTTCTTTAGCTCAGACCCTCTAAGTAATCATTCTCCTGAATCGTGGTACCAGATCGCTAAGTTACTTTGACTTCCTGCTTTGCCCATTTTGCTCATCTTCTGGATTAACCACCACACCAAAAATGGAAGCATCTAGTGCCAGTCCTGATTCCTCTCTCCCACTGGACTATCTGCCTGCAGTTCTGACAAAGCCGCAGATGCTGCACCTTTCTGCTGAGGGTGAGGGGACTTCCCAACACATTCTTTCTACGAAGTCAATCTGCGTTTTCATGGGCTGACGTCAGCAGTCCCAGGTAAGCTCCTTTGTGTCACTTCCACCCATGCAGGTTCACCTGTTGGCCAAGCATGCTCACTGGCTTCTGTTGTTTTGTTATACCACAACTGGAGAGGAGCCAAAGAGCAAGTGTGTCTTAATCAAGGTTCCTTCTGTTATCTCAAACCAAAAAAGGGAAATGAAAATAATGCAGGAGTATGGCTTGGAACTGAAGGCTAGAGAGTACAGCCAAACCTCCCAACAAGGGGCTGTCTCTCTCTCTTTCCCTCACCCTCATCCTCCCCATATACCTCTTGTTCCCCACTTTACTCCTTCTCTCCCTTCCTCACACCCTTTCTGAGGCCAGATGGCCTTTCATCTCTGCTTCCATATGTCCACTTTATTCCCCCTCGAAGACTATCTTTGGCTGACTTAGAGAGCAAATGGCCAAATGTAGCTGCCCTACAGCTCCCAAATTTGCATATTCTTGTTTCAAAATGACCAGCAAAGATTAAATTACAATTCTAAATCCAATTCCAAGTTCCTGGCAGGAAGAATTGGCTTTCCAAGTGAAGCTAGTGGTAAAGAACCCGCCTGCTAATGCAGGAGACATAAGAGACATGGGTCTGATCCCTGGATCCAGAAGATCCCCAGGAGGAGGGCATGGCATCCCACTCCAGTATTCTTGCCTGGAGAATCCCATGGACAGGGAAGCCTGGTGGGCTACAGTCCACGGGGTTGCAAAGAGTCAGACACCACTTAGCACGCACTTAGATGCAACTTAGCACACACGCAAGCTCTATTTAAGGTCAGGTATCCATCTTACCAATGTGGCATAGGGCAGGAGTACATGGCTCAAAAATAGCTCCTCAATTCCATCTCTGTGAGGTGGGTGCAATGGTTCTTCAGGACGAGGAAATACTGGATGGGATGGGCTTTATGCCTCTGGCTTTATATCTCAATCACAAATCATCTTGGAAAGCTGCCTTCCACTTTGGCTAGTACTCTGAGATCTCCTTAATTTATTGGCAAGCCTTATTTTAATCTCTTCTACCAGGCATTTTGCTGATTCATGGAGGAAAACAGACCCTGTAAATTAAGTTTCTAATAGCAAATACTTTCCTAGAAGTAGATGTTCATGCTAGTAGGATGGGTGGAGAAGGAAAGGAGTTAGGAGAGTTCATGGAAGAAAGCTCAGGAAAGGTAATATTGTATCTTAGAGATTAGGTTGGTTGGTTTACTTTAAATATTATGGAATCTAGTAAGTTAGTCTCCATCAAAAAAGAGTGAGTCATCAATAAAAACAACAACAACAAAAAAGAGTGAGTCAGTCAAGAGACCAGATACATGTGCAAGCCTTAAAAGAGGCAGAATAGAAAAAGATAATTTTCAATGAGATATCAAATTACAACTTCTCAAGTGTGCTAGAGTCTTCAGAAATACAGAAGGAGCCTAACATAAAAATTTTGAGTATACCTCTTTCTTCAGGCAGGTGAATTTTGAATTTATTTTCAAACTTTTTTCACAGGGGATATGAGGAGAAATCTTTTTTATGTATGTTTGGGAAATGCTTGGATATAAGCCTGCTTGCTGCTGGAGAGGTGAGATAGTGAAGAAGTTCAGGACAGAATCAGATAAATCTATGTTCTAATCCCATGATTTAGTAGTACTAACTTCTTTGAACCTCAGTTGTTATCAAAGTAATATTGTAGAGATTAAGGTTGTGAATACATATCTGGTGTATAGTTAGTGCTTAATGTATGATGCCTTTTAAATTTTTTTTAAATTTAAATTTACTTATTTTTAACTAGAGGATAATAGATTTATAACGTTGTGTTGTTTTTGTTCAGTTGCTAAGTCATGCCTGACTCTGTGACCCCCTAAACTGAAGCACGCCAGGCTCCTCTGTCCCTTACTATCTCTTTGAGTTTGTTTGAACTCTTGTCCGCTGAGTCAATGATGCTATCTAACCATCTCATCCTCTGCCGCCCCCTTCTCCTCTTGCCCTCAGTCTTTCCCAGCATCAGGATCTTTTTCAATAAGTCAGTTCTTCACATTAGGTGGCCAAAGTATTGGAGCGTCAGCTTCAGCATCAGTCCTTCCAATGAACATTCAGGGTTGATTTCCTTTAGTATTGACTGGCTTGATCTCCTTGGTGTCCAAGGAACTCTCAAGAGTCTTCTCCAGCACCACAGTTTGAAAGCATCAGCTCTTTAGTGCTCAGCCTTCTTTTTGGTCCAACTCTCCATGGTGCCTAGACACTAGCATACTTCTCCTTCGGGCTGCTTTCCACCTTCATCCCCAAGTACATTCTGCCTCCTTGCCTGGGTCTGAAACAATATTGTGTTGATTTCTACTGTATATCAAAATAACCATAGATATACATATGTCCCCTCCCTCTTGAACCCCCTCCCACCCCATCTCACCCCTCTCCCACCCCTCTAGGTTGTCACAGAGCACCAGATTTGAGCTCCCTGTGTCAAAAAGAAAATTTCCACTGGTTATATAATTTTACATTTGATAATGTATATGTTTCCATGCTACCCTCTCAATTCATCCCACCCTGTCCTTCCCCCACTGTGTCCACAAGTCTGTTCTCTATGCCTGTGTCAGCATTGCTGCCCTGTAAATAGGTTCATCAGTACCATCTTTCTAGATTCCATATATATGCATTAATATATCACAATGGCATCACTGACTCAATGGGCATGAGCTTGAGCAAACTCAGGGGGATAGTGAAGGACAAAGAAGCCTGGCATGCTGCAGTTCTTGGGGTCACAAAGAGTTGGACATGATTTAGTGACTGAATAACAATACGATATTTTTCTCTTTTTAACTTACTCTGTATAATAGGCTCTAGGTTCATCCGCCTTATTAGAACTGAGTCAAATGCATTTATTTCTTATGGCTGAGTAATATTCCATTGTACATATGCACCACAACTTCTTTATCCATGAATGATGCCTTTTAATTCTATTGTTGTAGTTATAATCATTTATTATATAAATGATTTTATTGTGGAGGAAACCATTGTGCTGTACAGAATGACAAAATGTAGCCAATACTATTGTGCTTGCTTGGATCTGTGATTTCTCCAGGGCTTTCCTAATCCCTTTCTCCCCTTCCTTGTGTTTAAATCTCAAAACCTAAGACCTAGAGCCTAATCTCTCATCATTGCCCAAGTGACTATTTATAAGAAAAATTAACCATATTGGGCTCCAGATTCATCCTTCAATGACTCTCCAAACTCCTTAGCATGGAACACAAATTACTTCAAGATCTACCTATTTCTCTAGCCTCACTTCCTCACTTCTTCACAGTTTATACTCTTGCAATAATACAGTATTTAATGATACCTTGATCACATTATGTTCCTTCCTGATTTTATACCTTCACACATGCAATTCACTATACTTAAATGATGAGTGGCAACTGACATGGGACTAACTAGTTCAGTTCAGTTCAGTCCCTCAGGCGTGTTCAACTCTTTGCAACCCCATGAATTGCAGCACGCCAGGCCTCCCTGTCCATCACCAACTCCTGGAGTTCACTCAAACTCATGTCCATTGCATCAGTGATGCCATCCAGCCATCTCACCCTCTGTCGTCCCCTTCTCCTCCTGCCCCCAATCTCTCCCAACATCAGGGTCTTTTCCAATGAGTCAACTCTTCGCATAAGGTGGCCAAAATATTGGAGTTTCAGCTTTAGTATCAGTCCTTCCAATGAACACCCAGGACTGATCTTTAGAATGGACTGGTTGGATCTCCTTGCAGTCCAAGGAACTCGCAAGATTCTTCTCCAACACCACAGTTCCATAGCATCAATTCTTTGGCGCTCAGCTTTCTTCACAGTCCAACTCTCACATCCATACATGACCACTGGAAAAACCATAGCCTTGACTAGACAGACATTGGCAATGTAATGTCTCTGCTTTTCAATATGCTATCTAGGTTGGTCATAACTTTCCTTCCAAGGAGCAAGCGTCTTTTAATTTCATGGCTGTGATTTCATGAAATTAAAATTAATTTCATCTGCAGTGATTTTGGAGCCCAGAAAAATAAAGTCTGACACTGTTTCCACTGTTTCCCCATCTATTTGCCATGAAGTGATGGGACTGGATGCCATGATTTTAGTTTTCTGAATGTTGAGATTTAAGCCAACTTTTTCACTCTCCTCTTTCACTTTCATCAAGAGGCTCTCTAGTTCCTCTTCACTTTCTGCCATAAGGGTGGTATCATCTGCATATCTGAGATTATTGATACTTCTCCCAGCAATCTTGATTCCAGCTTGTGTTTCTTTCAGCCCAGCGTTTCTCATGATGTACTCTGCATATAAGTTAAATAAGCAGGGTGACAATATACAGCCTTGACATACTCCTTTTCCTATTTGGATCCAGTCTGTTGTTCCATGTCCAGTTCTAACTGTTGCTTCTCGACCTGCATACAGGTTTCTCAAGAGGCAGGTCAGGTGGTCTGATATTCCCATCTCTTTCAGAATTTTCCACAGTTTATTGTGATCCACACAGTCAAAGGCTTTGGCATAGTCAATAAAGCAGAAATAGATGCTTTTCTGGAACTCTCTTGCTTTTTCCATGATCCAGTGGATGTTGGCAATTTGATCTCTGGTTCCTCTGCCTTTTCTAAAACCAGTTTGAATATCTGGAAGTTCACGGTTCACATATTGCTGAAGCCTGGCTTGCAGAATTTGAGCATTACTTTATTAGTGTGTGAGATGAGTGCAATTGTGTGGTAGTTTGAGCATTCTTTGGCATTGCCTTTCTTTGGGATTGGAATGAAAACTGCCCTTTTCCAGTCCTGTGGCCACTGCTGAGTTTTCCAAATTTGCTGGCATACTGAGTGCAGCACTTTCACAGCATCATCTTCCAGGATCTGAAATAGCTCAACTGGAATTCTATCACCTCCACTAGCTTTGTTCGTGGTGATGCTTTCTAAGGCCCGCTTGTCTTCACATTCCAGGATGTCTGGCTCTAGGTGAGTGATCACACCATCGTGATTATCTTGGTCGTGAAGATCTTTTTTGTACAGTTCTTCTGTGTATTCTTGCCACCTCTTCTTGATATCTTCTGCTTCTGTTAGGTCCATACCATTTCTGTCCTTTATCGAGCCCATCTTTGCATGAAATGTTCCCTTGGTATCTCTAATTTTCTTGAAGAGATCTCTAGTCTTTCCCATTCTGTTGTTTTCCTCTGTTTCTTTGCATTGATCGCTGAGGAAGGCTTTCTTATCTCCCCTTGCTATTCTTTGGAACTCTGCATTCAGATGCTTATATCTTTCCTTTTCTCCTTTGCTTTTCCCTTCTCTTCTTTTCACAGCTATTTGTAAGGCTTCCTCAGACAGCCATTTTGCTTTTTTGCATTTCTTTTCCATGGGGATGGTCTTAATCCCTGTCTCCTGTACAATGTCATGAACCTCCATCCATAGTTCATCAGGCATTCTGTCTCTCAGATCTAGTCCCTTAAATCTATTACTCACTTCCACTGTATAATCATAAGGGATTTGATTTAGGTCATACCTGAATGGTCTAGTGGTTTTCCCTACTTTCTTCAATTTAAGTCTGAATTTGGCAATAAGGAGTTCATGATCTGAGCCACAGTCAGCTCCTGGTCTTGTTTTTGCTGACTGTATAGAGCTTCTCCATCTTTGGCTGCAAAGAATATAATCAATCTGATTTTGGTGTTAACCATCTGGTGATGTCCATGTGTAGAGTCTTTATCACACAGCTCTAATAATTAAGACAACTTGATATTGGTTTTAAAAAAAATCAGTAAAATTCAACAGTGTTTCAAACTGATCCATGTTTATATGGAAATTCAGTTTGAGTTAAAGGTGATACTTTATACTTAATTCATGGTATTGGGACAATGTCATTTCTTCTTTAGAAAGAAATTTAAATTCTCATCATACACACACACTACATATAAATATAGATCCCAGATAGAAAAAATACAGTGTGAAAAGTAAAGCTATTGAGATACTACCTGAAAATGCAGGGAACTATGTTTGTAATCTCAGAATCCAGAATGACTTTTTAGGCAAAGCCCATAAAGGAAGATTTACTGTTTTGACTAAATAAAATTAAAAACTTTTTAAAGTCAAAGGAGAGTGTAAACTAAATTTTTAAAAAGACAAATTTCCTCCTCCAAAGGATCTTCCCAACCCAGGAATCAAACCTGCATCTCCTGCGGCTTCTGCATTGGCAGGCTCATTCTTTACCACTGAGCCACTTGGGAAGCCCAATACTTAACATAGTCATGGGGATTTCAAATATGAGTTGGCTCCTGTCTCTTAGCAACACTTGACATCCTTGGATGTCTGACAGCAACAACCCTAAGTCCAGGCTGGATTCTTGTCCAATTCTACAAATAGGTCCTCATATGTAAAGTGTTCTGCACAGTATCTGATGCAGTTAGAGCTCACCCAGTAATAGTAATATGCATATTATTGTAGTTTTGGTACATTAAGTAGCCATTAAAATAGAAATACATTCATCCATGAGAATTGAAATGTAATGACCTTTTGAGACTCTTTTTTTTAACATCAAAGTGGGAAAAAAAAAACTGCATAGACCTCAACTTCTGGCCAAAATGGAATACCAGGGACCACATTTATTCTCCTACCAAAAACAACTAAAAATGTACATAATATATGAAACAACAGTTTGTAAGACACTGACCACCTAGCAGTGAAGAACGGTGAACCCAAGAGAATGGAAACAAAAGAGGTAAGAATCTGTGGGCTGCCCCTAAAGCAGAAGTACTAATGTTCTATTATTTTTCTGAGTTACTAATATTCTAATATTAGTTACTAATACTGAGTTACTAATGTTCTAATAATATTTTATTATTTTCCATGTTACTAATATTCTTATATTTTTGCCCAATATTCTCAGATCATTAACTATATGATATGTAAAACCAATAATAATGATTGCATGTGTGTGTGTGCATATGTGTGTTAGTTGCTCAGTCATGTCTGACTCTTTGTGACCCCGTGGCAGACTGTAGTCTGCCAGGCTCCTCTGCCCAAGGGATTCTCCAGGCAAGAATACTGGGGTGGGCTGCCATCTCCTTCTCCAGGGAATTTTCCCAACCCAGAGATAGAACTCACATCTTTTGTGTCTCCTCCATTAGCAGGCAGATTCTTTACCACTGCGCCACCTGGGAAGCCCTAATAATGATTATGTTGATGCAAAAAAAAAAAAAAAACAGCACAACCTAACACTTGAGAGTAATGCTTTATTTGTTGGACAAAACTTTGTAGTTAACTCCAGGAAGAAAGTTAAGAGTTTGTACTTAACTCTGGGTTTGGAAGAAACTGCTTCCAAAGAGGTAAGGGAGGAGCCAGGATATACAGAAGCTTTTGCAACAAAGACCAGGTAGTAGGAACATCAAAATACTACTATTAATTAAAGAAAACCAGGTATCTCAAGTAAAGGAATATAGTGTTTTTCTATGTATGGAAAGATCCAAGAGTCTGAGCTCATATAAATCACTCCTTTGATATGCATCTTAGCTCTCTGGGGCTAGACTCCTGTGTTTTCTCATCCTAATTCTCCTCAGGATGCATTGTTGGGGGTAGCTGCAGTGGCTGATGACTTGATGGTGGGCATCCTGTTTCTATTCTGAATTCCGTCAGGGCTCACTACTGGGGCCACTGTAATGTGATGGCTTGATGACAGCAACATCCTTTGTTTACTGATATGTCAGGCAATCTTTCTTATTCACAATTATAAAGAAAAACACAATGATTATAACTAATACACTATGAAGACTGACTAGGCATTATCTCATTTAATCCACAGAACTCAGGTGGTATGTACTATGAATATAGATTAGGAAAATGAAACTCTGAGAAGTTAAGTTACAACTGGCCCAGTGCTACACAGCTAGGAAGATTCAGAGCTAGGATTTGGATCAAGTGACTCTACATAGAAGTTGGTTTGTGGAGACAGCATAAAGATGGAGAAACAGGTTCTGTAAGTCAGGCACACAAGCTAGAGCAGGTCTAGAAGTGTCCTTTTGAGGCCTGTGCTTCAAATTGTAGTAGGCATGGGTTTCCCTGGTGGTTCAGCTGGTAAAGAATCCGCCTGCAATGCAGGAGACCTAGGTTCAATCCCTGGGTTGGGAAAATCCCCTGGAGAAGGGAACAGCTACCCACTTCAGTATTCTGGCCTGGAGAACTCAGCTGGAGCGACTTTCACATGGATCTAAAGAACAAGGAGAACAGCCTTGGGAACAAGAGTGAGTTGATACTAAGCCAATGGTCTTGTGAGATAAAATTTTATTCAACATTTCATGGGCAATGCTGACCTCAGAGTATGAGCAAAAATAAACCAACAAGAAGCACTGAAATTATTGATCGGATTAGAAGATAGGAGGAAGGGAACGGTAAGAAGCTAGTATGGTAGCACTTGAAGTGAGAAGAGGCTGGTGAGGTGGGATGGCATTTTGATAAAAGCCCAGAATCCTGACAATTAGCCCAATAGTTAATGTAAGATAGCCCTAGGGAGGACACAGAGCTGATCTATAGGTGGAATTGTGAATCCTTGTTTGGAAATGGAATGCAACCATAGAGAGAAACAAGGTCATCAAGAAAGGTCATAAGAACATAAAGATGTCATTTTCCCCATCCCTGTATGTTATTGTTTAGTCACTAAGTCATTTCCAATTCTTTTGTGACCCAACGGACTATAGCCTATGAGGCGAGGCTCTTCTATCCATGGGATTTCCCAGGCAAGAGTACTAGAATGGGTTGCCATTTCCTTCTCCAGGTGATCTCCCCTACTCAAGGATCAAACCCATGTTGCCTGCATTACAGGCATGTTCTTTACCTCTGAGCACCAGGGAAGCCCCTTCTCTATGTGTACCTGAGTTCTATCCATAGATCCCTTGAAGGTCCATAGGTCTCAGATTACAAACTCTGCTTTAGCTCCATAACACCCCAGAATCCCTCCAAGTCATTAGTTTCAAGACCACAAAATTGAAATGAGCCTATTCCTGGAGCTCCATGAGGGTAAAGTGAGGGTAAAGATATTCATCCTTGGATCACTGGTATCTGATAGTTCTCAGGTATACAGTAGGGGCATAACAAAAGGTACCAGATATACAATGCATGCATTGTTCAAGATGCTAATGGGATATGAACAGGATACCCCAATTGGGTTTTATGAAGACTAGAGTTAGGATATCAGCAACTGGAAGCCACCAGAGAAATGACAAAATCTGCCTCATGGGACAACAGAAAAGGCTAGAGGTGGAGTTGGGGGAGATCTAAAGCCTGAATGAATCCAAAAAACACAGTCCTAGGGGACGGAAGACAGAGTCAGTCAGGATATTCCTGATATTCCTCCACTGATCACTCCTTGAGAAAACTCTAGGATCCTTCCTTATTTGTAAGCCTTCATGTGATAAACACAAGCTTCTCAAATACAACTAATGTCTGAGAAAGCAAGGTTTCTTTCCCATTAAAACGTCTCCATTGACTCTGCTGCTGCTGCTGCTAAGTCGCTTCAGTTGTGTCCAACTCTTGCGACCCCATAGACGGCAGCCCACCAGGCTCCCCCGTCCCTGGGATTCTCCAGGCAAGAACACTGGAGTGGGTTGCCATTTCCTTCTCCAATGCATGAAAGTGAAAAGTGAAAATGAAGTCACTCAGTTGTGTCCGACTCTTAGCGACCCCATGGACTACAGCCTACCAGGCTCCTCCATCCATGGGATTTTCCAGGCAAGTGTACTGGAGTGGGGTGCCATTGTCTTCACCATTGACTCTATTGCTTTGCAAACAAGATCATCTATAGACACAGAGAGAGAGAACAACAAATGTATGGATACCAAGGAGGAAAGAGGGGTGGGGTGGAAGGAAATGAGAGATCAGAATTGACATATATACACTACTGATACTAAGGATAAAATAGATAACTAAAATCAATAACAATAAATAGATAATGAGGAACTACTGAATAGCACATGGAACTCGACTCAACGTGTGACCTAAATGGGAAGGAAATCCCAAAAAGAGGGTATATATGTATACATATAGGGCTTGTCAGGTGGCGCTAGTGGTAAAGAATCTGCCAGCTAATGCAGGAGACATGAGACATGGTTTGATCCCTGGGTCAGGTCTCTTGCTTGGAGAATCCCGTGGACAGAGGAGCCTGCTGGGCTACAGTGCATAGGGTTGCAAAGAGTCGAACATGACTGAAGTGACTTAACACACACGCCCGCACCCACGTATGGATACATACAGCTGATTCACTTTGCTGCACAGTAGAAGCTAATACAACATTATAAAGCAACTATACTCCGATAAAAATTAATCTTAAAAAATAGTCCCCATTGGCATCCACTGAAAGATTAAACTCTGATGTAATCCTCTGCAGGAGTGACTTGCATTTCCAGTCCTGCAGGCAGGAGGTTCAAGTGTCCTCCTCCCCCAGTGCACTACACCTCAAAGGTCTTGAAAGTGCCTTGTTTGTTCTGAGATGAGATTCCCCCCACCCCCACACCCACGCTCTGGAAGCCACAGCTCCTTAACCTTATGCAGATTACGCCGATAAGTAAAAGAGGCTTCATACTAAGTGTGTCGCTTCCCCTTCCCAGGGAGAAAGTACATTCTTTCCACACTTCGGTGGCCCTGGACCCAGAAGGCATACTTCTTCACAGTGCCCTCTAACTGTGTGGGGAGCACTGAAGTGGTAATTACCTTAGAAAGTGCTTTTTCCATGTCTTTGGCTGCAGAAAAATAACACGCTGCCTCTCTTTCCATGCGTCTCACGGAATTATGTAAATAGACCCAAAGCAAACCAGTTTAAATGATTATAAAATGGATTTCTAAGTGATATCTGTTACCAGACAAGAATACTAAAACACCCTGCTCTTTCTCAGTCACCAAGATGAAAGGATAAAATATTTAGTAAGGGGTGTTTCTCGGATGGAAGATGGCTTCTGCATGAGGGGCTCCTGGGGCTTTGCTGACTCAATCATCAGGGACCCAAGGATGTATGAGTGATGCCTTCCCCAGGCTCTGACCACATTTCACAAAATGACTGAAGAAAGAAAGTTGATCTAGAGAATGTGTAAGGGACTCGCCAAATGGAAAATGATTTTCAAAATTGAGCACACACAAAAGCACATGAAAGACTATTAAAACGGGATTCCTGATTCAATGCGTCTCAGTTGGAGCTCAGAAATCTTCAGGCTCCCTGGTGATGCTGATGCTGGTGGCCCATAGACCACACTTTGGGTAACACCTGCTTAGAGGAAACAAAGGCATATTTCAGCCCAATATTGGCAAGTTCCTTGCCCCATACTCTTGAGGATGACCTCTCGCCAACTCCCAGGCTTGTGAAAATGGGGCCTGCCTTTCTTGACCTCAGCTCTCCAGTCAGTATACCTTATCTCACCAAACACAGTGATTGTTCCGAAAGTGGGCTGGTGACCCATCAGAGCCCCCATGGATGCTGGAAAAGGGATATTCTTTCCTTCACTTCAAGATCTCAGATACTATGGACTGCGTGATTCTGAAGCTACACATATCTATTTCATAGCCAATTGGAAAGAGACTGTCTAAAACTGAAAGAATCCGGGGAGGGGGAGGGGAGGGGAGGGGAGGGGAGGGAAGGAATGAAGAAGAAGGAAGGGAGAAAGAGGAGAAAGATCTGACAGTGTTATCTAAAGCCCTGGATCCAGTCTTGCATAAAAACCAGCTGACATGATGGACTTTGCTGGTGAGTCCAGAAACCCCCTTCCCACGTTTTTTGGACTTAAACCAGTTTGAGCTTTCCAAAGAAAGCTTCCTCACAAATATATGTTCCTTTCAATGGCTATAGAAACTTTAACTTGGGGTGTCTGCCAAAGACCCAGCATTGAGTGAAAAGAGACCACATATCCTAACTTGGGTGACTATAATCACATGAGTAATATGACCCTCCAAGTCCAGCCTTGTTCATCTCAGCTCAGATGGCACACAAGTGGCCGTGCTCGTGCCTCTCATCCGTTGAGTTTTATTTATTTTTATTTTAGTTTAGTTTTTAACTTTACAATATTGTATTGGTTTTGCCATATATCAACATGAATCCGCCACAGGTATACACATGTTCCCCGTCCTGAACCCTCCTCCCTCCTCCCTCCCCGTACCATCCCTCTGGGTCATCCCAGTGCACCAGCCCCAAGCATCCAGTATCGTGCATTGAACCTGGACTGGCGACTCACTTCATATATGATATTATACATGTTTTAAAATGACTCTCCTTGAGGGTGTGGGGAAAAGGGAACTCTCCTATACTGTTAGTGGGATTGTAAACTGGTACAGCCACTATGGAGAACAATACGCAGGTTCCTCAAAAAACTAAAAATAGAGTTACCAAATGATCCTGCAATCCCACCCCTGGGCATACATCTGGAGAAAATTATAATTCAAAAAGATACAGGCACCCCAATGTTCACAGCAGCACTATTTACAATAGTCAAAACATGGAAGCAACTGAATGTCCCTCAGCAGGTAAGTGGATAAAAAATATGTGATACAAATATACAACAGAGTATTACTCATTCATAGAAAATAATGAAATTCTGCCATTTGCCGCAAAAATGGATGGACCTAGAGATAAACTTTGTCTCTCTGGCGTTCGCACAGTTTGAGTTGCTATGTCATGTTCGTCCCTTCAGAGTGTCCTCAGGGCATTCAACCCCAGTCCTTACCCTAAGGACCAAGGACGAAGCCCGCGCCTCCGCACCCAGCATGCACGCACTGTGGGCGAATGCAAGCTTGTGAGCCTCTTCTCCACTGGTAATTGCCATTTGGCGCGAATTCTGTGGTGGGTTTTTTTTTTTTTTTCTGTTTATGCTGCCCTCTGAGATTCCAAAAGTCCCCACTGACCCAACCTGTGAGACGGTTTCCTATTGTGAGGAAACTTCTCCTCCTTCACTACTCCCTACCCAGGAGGGATCTCCTTCCCTGAATTCTCTGTCTCTCTTTTCGTCTTTATCTTTTGTCCTACCTCATTTTGAAGAGATGGGGTTGCCTTTCTGGGTATCTGCAGTCCTCTGCCAGCGTTCAGAAGTTGTTTTGTGGAAGTTGCTCCACGTGTAGATAATCTTCTGATGTATTTGTGGGGGAGAAAGTGGTGCTCCCTTGCTATTCCTCGGCCATCTTGGGACCGCCTCCCAGAGAATATCGCAGTAAGAGAAAGACAAACGTTGTATGATATCGCTTATATGTGAAATCTAAGAAAGATACAAATGAAATTATCTACAAAACAGAAATAGACCCACAGACATAGAAAACAAACTTATGGTTACCAAGGGGGAATTGGGGGGGGGGGGGGTATTAGGAGCTTGAGGTGAATATATACATATTACTATATATAACTAACAAGATGTGTAGTTATATAGATAACCAACAAAAACCTACTGTACAGCATAAGAAACTATACTCAATATTTTGTATATATAGGCTTCCCTGGTGGCTCAGTGGTAAAGAATCCACCTGCCAATGCAGGAGACGTGGGTTTAATCCTTTTGTTGGGAAGATCCCTGGAAAAGGAAATGACAACCTGCTCTAGTATTCTTGCCTAGGAAATCCCAAGGACAGAGGAAGCTGACAGGCTACAGTCCATGGGATTGTAAAAGAGTTGGACACCACTGAGTGACTAAACAACAACAACATACATATATATGTAACAACACATACATAAGTATGTATGGTGATGGTTTAGTCACTAAGTCATGTCCAACTCTTGTGACCCCATGGACTGTAGCCTGTGAGGCTTCTCTGTCCATGGGATTCTTCAGGCAAGAATACTGGAGTGGGTTGCCTTTTCCTTCTCTCTCTCACTCACTGGCTCTCTCTCTCTCTCACTCTCTGGGAAATAGATGGGGAAACAGTGGAAACAGTGTCAGACTTTATTTTTCTGGGTTCCAAAATCACTACAGATGGTGACTGCAGCCATGAAATTAAAAGACACTTACTCCTTGGAAGGAAGGTTATGACCAACCTAGATAGCATATTCAAAAGCAGGGACATTACTTTGCCAACAAAGTTCTGTCTAGTCAAGGCTATGGTTTTTCCTGTGGTCATGTATGGATGTGAGAGTCGGACTGTGAAGAAGGCTGAGCACTGAAGAATTGATGCTTTTGAACTGTGGTGTTGGAGAAGACTCTTGAGAGTCCCTTGGACTGCAAGGAGATCCAACCAGTCCATTGTGAAGGAGATCAGCCCTGGGATTTCTTTGGAAGGAATGATGCTAAAGCTGAAACTCCAGTACTTTGGCCACCTCATGCGAAGAGTTGACTCATTGGAAAAGACTCTGATGCTGGGAGGGATTGGGGGCAGGAGGAGAAGGGGATGACAGAGGATGAGATGGCTGGATGGCATCACTGACTTGATGGACGTGAGTCTGGGTGAACTCCGGGAGTTGGTGATGGACAGGGAGGCCTGGCATGCTGCGATTCATGGGGTCGCAAAGAGTCAGATATAACTGAGTGACTGATCTGATCTGATATGTACATGTATCTGAATCTCTTCACTGTATACCTGAAACTAAATAATTCTTTAAAATCGCACCCCTATTTGTCGAGTTGATGATCCCATTTGCTCTCTGGGCTAGTCCTCTTACACATTGTCTTAATTTTTCAGATGATCAGAAGTGAGATCCTGGGATGCCACAGTCCTGTTCTCTGAGGAATATGACACCTCATCTATCCAAATAAGCTTTTTTCAGATAGATATGGTTCACCATCTTCTGCAGAAACCAGTGGTTTCTACAGGACTCACCTTAGGAGAAATTCACTGAATTCCTTTTTAATACCAGAGCATCATACCAAAGAAAACACTTCTAATTGTACCTGCCCCTGACAACTCCAGATCAAATTTCCAATGTGAAGATAAGACTACCATTATGTTTCTGACACCTTGGGTCAACCTTTTGGAAAAATTCCACATGCTGCTTGCTATTGCTCATATTACTTGGCTTATCTTGCTCTTACTCTTTTCAGAGCCTCTTCTTTCTGCCCATCCTACTTGTCCTCTCTTAGTGTAATTTCTCTTTGTCTTTCCCCTAAAATGCTATTATATCATCAGTGTCACTTCTCCTTCTCAGACTCCTTCCATCCTGTCCTGACCTTTCAGCCACAGTCAACTGCTTAATCAGTTATTTCAACCAGACCAACCCCACTCCACACTTTAGAGCCTTGTTCCTCAATCACGTCCATAATCGAAACCCTGTGAATCAATTTTCTTAGCCCTTAAGGTACTCCCAGGCTAATGTGTAGTGGTTAAATGTTTGGGCTCTGAAGCCAAACTCCCAGCAGTCAGTGCCCAGCTTGACCCTTCATTCATTAATTAATCTTCCTGGGTTTTAGTTTTCTTCGTCTGTGCAAGGGGTATTATGACAATAATAGTAAATGCTTTGTAGGTTTGTCATAAGTATTAAATGACAATGAAAGCAAAGCATTAAACAGTTCCAAGTGCATAGGAAGCATTCCATGCAAGTATTAGTCTCTAGTACTAATACTTTGACGCTCAGCTTTCTTTATAGTCCAACTCTCACATCCATACATGGCTACTGGAAAAACCATAGCTTTGACTAGACAGACCTTTGTCAGCAAAGTAATGTCTCTGCTTTTTAATATGCTGTCTAGGTCGGAGAAGGCAATGGCACCCTACTCCAGTACTCTTACCTGGAAAATCCCATGGACGGAGGAGCCTGGTGGGCTGCAGTCCATTGGGTCACTAAGAGTTGGACACAACTGAGTGACTTCACTTTCACTTTTCACTTTCATCCATTGGAGAAGGAAATGGCAACCCACTCCAGTGTTCTTGCCTGGAGAATCCCAGGGACCAGGGAGCCTGGTAGGCTGCCATCTATGGGGTCGCACAGAGTCGGACACGACTGAAGTGACTTAGCAGCAGCAGCAGCAGCAGCAGCTAAGTTGGTCATAGCTTTTCTTCCAAAGAGCAAGCATCTTTTAATTTTATGGCTGCAGTCAACATCTGCAGTGATTTTGGAGCCCCCCCAGAAATAGTCACTGTTTCCATTGTTTCCCCTTCAAGTTGCCGTGAAGTGATGGGACCGGATGCCATGATCTTAGTTTTTTGAATGCTGAATTTTAAGCCAGCTTTTTCACTCTCCTCTTTCACTTTCAGCAAGAGGCTCTTTAGTTCTTCTTCACTTTCTGCCATAAGGGTGGTGTCATCTGCATATCTGAGGTTATTGATATTTCTCCCCAGCAACCTTGATTCCAGCTTGTGCTTCATCCAGCCCAGCATTTCACAGGATGTACTCAGCATATAAGTTAAAGATGAGTAAAACTGAGTTTTGGAAAGGTTAAGTAACTTACCTAAGTAAAAATGTGAGAGCTGTTACCATTACGTCAGTTTTTTCCAACCTCTTTTTGACTCGTGGTGGTGGTGGTTTAGTCACCAAGTCAAATCCGACTTTTGTGACCTGCTGTGGACTATAGCCTGCCAGGCTTCTCTCTCCATGGGATTTCCCAGGCAAGAATACTGGAGTGGGTTGCCATTTCCTTCTCCAGGGGATCTTCCCAACCCAGGGATTGAACCTGTGTCTCCAGCATTTGCAGGCAAATGCTTTACTGCTGAGCCACCAGGAAAGCCCTTGATTTATGGACCCCTCTCTTAAATAAATATACTACTGTAAATCCTTAGGGGCTTTTGATCATTTCAGCATTTATACATGTGCCTTCTTTTTTAAAAAAATTGGTTCCTTATAGGTCTGTATTATTAAGCAGCATGCTATAAAGATCATGCTACAATCTTTATAACATTAAGACAAGTGTTGACTTGTCCCCATTTAATTTGTGATATAAAACTGGCAGATTTACCTTAAATAATTTATGAAAGAAAGAAAGAAGTCGACTTCAGAACAGAGTTTTACTATGTTGTAAGGCATCAACAAGACAGAAACTCCTTTTATGAACGGATGTTTAGAATTCTAAATTTTATGCTGAATTTTAAAAAACATAATTGTTGTTCTAAACCATAAGCCACAAGAAAAGGTTTCCAGCTGATGTTTGCAAGCACTTCTCTGCAAATAACACATTGCAGGTGTGGAGAGTCATTATTCTCAATAAATGAAAAGTGAAATTGTATATAATTGTCACTGTATTTTCTATTTTTAACTGTAGTTTTGAAGGATATTTTGGTGTACCATATCAGACCTTTATCAGATGAATATGACTTGCAAATCTGGTGAAGATCAGTCTGAAGTAGATTTTCTGATTTATTATCATATCTTTCTTCCTGGTTAACTTGCTGCATTTCTGTATCACCCTGCTGTATACTTTCTACTGTCAAATAATGGTGTATGCTACAGAATCTATTGCTTGGATGCAAACAGCCAAATCATCTCAGCGTGACCCTGAAGCTCACCCTGGATTTCTTGGTCAAAGAGAGAACAGGGATGATCAAGCTCCCCCCTTCATCTTGGTGGGAGTGGCGGCACCATGGGACTAATGGAATCTTCCCAACCCTGGAAGCTGCTGCTCCTGCTAAGTCGCTTCAGTCATGTCCGACTCTGTGCAACCCCATAGACGGCAACCCACCAGGCCCCATCGTCCCTGGGAATCTCCAGGCAAGAACACTGGAGTGGGTTGCCATTTCCTTCTCCAATGCATGAAAGTGAAAAGTGAAAGTGAAGTCGCTCAGTCGTGTCCGACTCTTAGTGACCCCATGGACTGCAGCCTACCAGGCTCCTCCACCCATGGGATTTTCCAGGCAAGAGTCCTGGAGTGGGTTGCCATTGCCTTCTCTGAACCCTGGAAGAAAGTACTACAATTTCATATGGGCCCAGATGTCTCCAAGGGCTGAGAGCTGGCATTAGCAGACAAACTCTGGCAGTCCTTCGTTGTCTATTAATACCCCCCCTGATATGTCAAAAAGGAAGGCAGGATGGACCTAGAGACTGTCATACAGAGTGATATAAGTTAGAAAGAGAAAAGCAAATATCACATATATGTGGAATCTAGAAAAATGGTGTAGATGATCTTATTTGCAAAGCAGAAATAGAGACACAGACGTAGAGAACAAACATATGATACCAAGGGGGAGGGGAGGCAGGTGGGATGAATTAAGAGATTGGGATTAATGTATAAAATAGATAACCAATGAGAGTGTTTTGCTCAGTCTTTTCTGATTCTTTGTGACCCCATGGACTCCTATATCCATGGAATTCTCTAGGACAGAGGAATACTAAAGTGGATTGACATTTCCTTCTCCAGGGTATCTTCCCGACCCAGGGATCAAACCTGGGTCTTCCAATATTGCAGGGAGATTCTTCACCATCTAAGCCACCAGGGATGCCCTTAATTTTGTAAGAAACCTCCAAATTGTCTTCCAAAGTGGCTGGTACCATTTCGAATTTCCACCAGCAATGAATGAAAGTTGCTAGTGCTCTACATCTTCACCAACATTTAGGGTTGTCAGTATTCTGGATTTTGGCTATTTTAATAGATGTGTAATGGTATTTATTGTTTTTTAAATTTGAATTTCCCTGATGACTTATGAAATAGAGCATCTTTTTATATGCTTATTAGTCATCTATATGTTACTTAATTTTTAATACATAAAGCATAATTAATTTTTAAATGAACACAAAGGACAGATGCAAGGTAAATATATAAAAATAAATCATATTACCACACACCACTAGAAAAACAGAAAGAGAAAAAGAAATTCTATTCAAAAAGAACTTCAACCAAATAAAAACAGATATATGAATAAATTTTATTCCCTCCAAAAGGTGCTATTTATAAAATTTTATTCCTAGTTATGAATAAATAAACCTTATAAAGTGAAGGTATGGATCATAACCCTGGATAAGAAAGCTAAAAATACCGTGAAAATGTAAACTTACAACAAATTAATGTGTAGAAACAATGTAGTGATTAGCCTTACATCTCTTACAATGACAGATGCTTTCATTATTCTTGTTGTTCAATGGAGAGAGCCGATGCTTAGAGATGTTAAGTAACTGACTAAAGTCAAAACAGCCAATTAGTAGGAGAGCTGGATTGTCTAACACTAAAGTCTTTAAGAAAACTACTGTATTGCTTTCCAAACTCAAGTAACATCCAAGTATTAATAACATTCCAATGAGTTTTTTTTTAGTGCAGAATGGCATAAAAATGTTAAAATGTAATCTTGGAGGACATTTTAAAAAGAAATCTAACATGAAATCAACAACTAGTTCTACCAAATAATTAAAATATATTGCATATATTTGCATATATTGCATGGTAGGACAAAGGCCATCAGAAGAGGCCATTATACAGATGTTCGGGGAGGGTGGATCAGGTGAAAGACAGAGGACAGAAAGAGAGAAGTTCATCAGGAGAATTAAGGTTCTTGCCCCAGTTACTATCTGGAGATAGGGCTAGTTGTCCAAAATTGCTCAGTGGCAAAATGAAAGAACTGGGTTGAAAGATGATGAATATGCTCTGAGAGCTAGAAAAGAATGGGGAACAGCAAAGGCTTTCATGGAGACAATACAAGAGAGACAGGGGTGCTCCACAGTGACTCACTTTGACCTCTAAATCTTGTGTATCTAAAGGGAAATAGCTTACTTTCCAATAACCACAGGTAACTGCGAGTCCATCAAAGCTCATCACAAGTTGAAAATGAGGTGTCATGAATGTCTCATAGTTTTTTTAATTTTTATTGGTGTATAGTTGATTTACAATGTTGTGTTAGATTCAGCTATACAGCAAATTGAATCAGTTATACATCTATATACATCCACTCTTTGTTTTTCTGTTTTGTTTTGTTTTTAATCCTTTTCTCATTTAAGCTGCTACAGAGTATTGAGTAGAGCTCCCTGTGCTATACAGCAGGTTCTTATCAGTTACTTCTTTTATATGTAGTAGTGTGTATATGGTAATCCCAATCTCCTAAGGGGGGAGGCATAAATTGTCTCATATTTTAGACTTTTGACTTTCTCTCAAAGTGAGGTAAATAGACAAAGACTCAGAAGTAGGCAACATTGACCTAAAGCAAATAGAATGCCAGATATTTCTTCACCAGTGGGTTTGAGATTAGCAGAGAACTGCAGTCTAGAATCTGCCACTCTGGTGAGCCACATGCAAGACACCACACAGCAAGGGAAGTCTTTCATAGAGGGGAAAGGAAGTTGGGAGCGCTGTAGTAAATAAGAAGTTCATAGCTTTTCATTGGCAGAGTCCTTGAAAGGGAAGAAGAGTCTTTCTTCTTCCTGTTGGGCTCCACTATTGGCACAGGATGTGAGAGCTCCCCCTTCTGGTCTCCCAGCTCTCTTGTATATTAACTTTTTACAGGGAACTAGAGAAACCTATCGGAGAAGGCAACGGCACCCCACTCCAGTACTCTTGCCTGGAAAATCCCATGGATGGAGGAGCCTGGTAGGCTGCAGTCCATGGGGTCGCTAGAGTCAGACACGACTGAGCGACTTCACTTTCACTTTTCACTTTCATGCATCGGAGAAGGAAATGGCAACCCACTCCAGTGTTCTTGCCTGGAGAATCCCAGGGACGGGAGAGCCTGGTGGGCTGCCGTCCATGGGGTCCCACAGAGTCGTACATGACTGAAGTGACTTAGCAGCAGCAGTAGCAGAGAAACCTATATGCAGGTCAGGAAGCAATAGCTAGAACTGGATGCCAAGCAACAGACTGGTTCCAAATAGGAAAAGGAGTACGTCAAGGCTGTATATTGTCACCCTGCTTATTTAACTTCTATACAGAGTACATCATGAGAAACGCTGGGCTGGAAGAAGCACAAGCTGGAATCAAGATTGCCGGGAGAAATATCAAGAACCTCAGATATGCAGATGACACCACCCTTATGGCAGAAAGTGAAGAGAAACTCAAAAGCCTCTTGATGAAAGTAAAAGTGGAGAGTGAAAAAGTTGGCTTAAAGCTCAACATTCAGAAAATGAAGATCATGGCATCTGGTCCCATCGCTTCATGGGAAATAGATGGGGAAACAGTGTCAGACTTTATTTTTGGGGGCTCCAAAATCACTGCAGATGGTGACTGCAGCCATGAAATTAAAAAAACGCTTACTCCTTGGAAGGAAAGTTATGACCAACCTAGACAGCATATTCAAAAGCAGAGACATTACTTTGCCAACAAAGGTCCATCTAGTCAAGGCTATGGTTTTTCCTGTGGTCGTGTATGGATGTGAGAGTTGGACTGTGAAGAAAGCTGAGCACTGAAGAATTGATGCTTTTGAACTGTGGTGTTGGAGAAGACTCTCGAGAGTCCCTTGGACTGCAAGGAGATCCAACCAGTCCATTCTGAAGGAGATCAGCCCTGGGATTTCTTTGGAAGGAATGATGCTAAAGCCGAAACTCCAGTACTTTGGCCACCTCATGTGAAGAGTTGACTCATTGGAAAAGACTATAATGCTGGGAGGGATTGGGGGCAAGAGGAGAAGGGAACGACAGAGGATGAGATGGCTGGATGGCATCACCGACTCAATGGACATGAGTCTGAGTGAACTCCAGGAGTTGGTGATGGACAGGGAGGCCTGGTGTGCTGCAATTCATGGGGTCACAAAGAGTTGGACACAATTGAGTGGCTGAACTGAACTGAACTAAACTGAAGTAAGTAAGTGAAGTCACTCAGTCGTGTCCAACTCTGTGACCCCATGTACTGCAGCCTGCTAGGCTCCTCCATCCATGGCATTTTCCATGCAAGAGTACTGGAGTGGGTTGCTATTTCTTTCTCCAAGGGATCTTCCTGACCCAGGGATTGAACCCAGGTCTCCCACATTGTAGGCAGATGCTTTACTGTCTGAGCCACTAGGGAAGTCCTACAGGGAACCGATAGAGTGCAAATGTTTATTTTTTAATTTTAAAGTTGTTTTCTGTGCTGGATTTCTTCCATGTGCTCCTGTAGATCTTATTTTCCCTTTTCCCTCTCATCTTGACTACAAAAGGCTAAGCTGTATAGACCTCATTACACATACTCCTGCCCAAGGCTGGGACTAGGATGAGGGGAGTGAGGAACTGAGGGTACAAAATTTAAGGAAGTCCATGCTATCAGGGCTGTGCAAATGCTCCAAGCCCAACCCTGCATTTTCACAACCTGTGAGTGAGCACAGTCTCAAATGTTGACCCCTTGATGCCTCACTTTCCTTACCATAATCTCAGCATTAGAAGTGAGTTCTGCCAATGAAGAGTCCTGGAAAGAAGTCAGAAAGAGGATGGAGACTTTCCTGGTGGCCCAGTGGTTGAGAATCCGTCTTGCAATGCAGGGGACAAGGGTTCAATCCCTCATCAGGAAGCTAAGATCCCACATGCCATGGAGCAATTAAGCTCATGCACCACAACTAGAAAGTTCATGCATTGCAGCAAATAGTCAAATAAATAATAAATACATATGTATATGATTAATTCATCACCCATACTCCAATGTTTAAGAAGCAAAAAATGATGAGGATGGACAGTGAGGTCATATCATTTATCACCTGGGTGCCCTTAGAGGTCACGCTAGGCCAGCTACTGTACTGACAGGTCAGCATTACAGCCACGGTGACTTGCTCTCCAAAGCTCTGCCTCCTTCCACTTGTCCCTAGGATGCTAGAGACAGAAAGTCAGCTGAAACTAGCCCAGATGGCAGCACTGTCTTTCATGGTTCCCCTACATTCATGCACGCAGGCAAAATCAATTCAGTCATGTAAATTGTCCCAAAGAGTCATGTCACTCTTTGCGATACTATGAACTGTAGCCCACCAGGCTCCTCTGTCTATGGCATTTTCCAGGAAGAATACTGGAATGCATTGCCATGCCCTCCTCTAGGGGATATTCTTGCCCCAGGGATTAAAGCCTAGTCTCATGTTGCATTGGCAGGTGGGTTCTTTACCATTAGCACCACCTGGGAAGCTCTACCCTACACCTACACATCTATAACTCATCCCTTTGTAACTAAACTCTCCTTGAATAATCTTATTCTGAGTATGTCATTTTCCTGTTGAGACTCTGTCTAATATATGTTCCTCACTCAAGCTCTGCTCTTATAGTGTACTATGAATTAATATTTTATGAACCTTGTAATTATCTTGTGAATAATCCAATGATATTGCTTTGCACATTTTTACATTAAAACCATTAATTATGTAGACGGAAATATTTCTCTTTAAATGCTTCATTTTTTGCATAACTGTTTTCACCGCAAAAAATAAAAGTGGTCCTGGGCTTTCTTAATTTCCATGAGACCCTAATCTGCAAAACTTTTTCCCACAACAGTGACACATCACGATTCAGAACATGGGCTTTGGGGTTAGACGCAAGTCCCAGCTCACCTCCTTGCTAGCTGAATGACCTTGGGTTAGTCACTTTCTCTAACAGCCAAGGAGGCTCCAGTTGGTCCTTCTAAATTTAGATTTTTCCCTCTGATAATATTTCCCATCTCAGTATCTGAGCCCAGCCCCTGTATTGAGTTGTGGCCCCAGTTGGGACAGCACCCTACTACTGCCATATAACACACTAAGTCTTGTCTCTTTAAATTGAAGTTCTCAAGGACTTCCCTGGTAGCTCAGACGGTAAAGAATCCGCCTGCAATGCAGGAGACCCAGGTTCGATCCCTAGGTAGGGAAGATCCCCTGGAGAAGGAAATGGCTACCCACTCCCATATTCTGGCCTGGGGAATTCCATGTACAGAGGAGCCTGGGCAGACTACAGTCCATGGGGTTGCAGGAGTCGGACACGACTTAGTGTCTGTGCAAAGTCCCTGGTAGTCCAGTGGCTAAGACTCTGCACTCCCATAAAAGAGGACCCAGGTTCAATTCCTTCTTAGAGAACTAGTGAAGATCCCACGTGCCACAACTAAGACCCAGCACAGTCAAATAAGTAGATAAAAATAAATTTTTATTTAGAATACATTAATTGAAGTTCTCAGCTCCAGGGAAAATCACACACACCATCAGCTTCCATATTTGTTCACTGGCACCTTTCCTTGCCAACTGACAGTGAACTGGATACACCTGAGGGAAGCAAAGTTGGAGACAGATTCCCGGGGCGGGGGGAGGCGGTGCGGGGGTGGGGGGCAGGCCAGCTGAAACAACAAAACGGGAGTTATTTTTGAAATGTTTCCTTTGCAAGCCCTCCCACTCACTGTAATATCTGGCTGAGGTGTGAGTGGCTGATTCCAGCAGGTATCAGTAACAGATGGAGCCAGCTAATTATGTCTCTTACATGTGAGTAGAGATAAAGGCGTTAATTGTTAATTGTACACATCTCCCGTTTCCCCACCGCAAGGCACTGGGGCAGAGGCCACTTCCCAAACCAACACAAACATGTCCTGTGCCTGTGGCTGAAGAAGAGAGTGGAAAGCAGTTGGAGAATGGCGTCCCCAAGATGGCCAGCCCTTCTCTAGACTGGCAGTGAAGGAGCAGAGTCTTGAAATGAGAAGAGGCCATTTGCATCTCCCCGTGCCCCTGGGCCAATGAGGACCCAAACAATGAAGGCTCAGCTAATGAAAGCTCAGCATGGAGGTGGCAAAGTGCTGCTTCCCCACCAGGAAGTAACATCTGGTAATTGTAGCCAGTGTGCTCTGCAGGGAACTTAGCTCCTTGAGAATCCCTGTAGTACTGAGGTCTCTACACACCAGCTTGCATGCCCCCCTTGACGGGATGCTGAAATTACTGCCATCTTGAATCTCCCTCCATCTTCTCAGCCTCAAGACCACACCCGCTGGTAGTCCCAAGATTTTCATCTGCTCGTTGTCTCTTTCAGGGAGTCAGCCTTGCCTCATTTTCAGTAGAGGAGATTTGGAGTGGTGGATCATACACCCCAGTGTGATAGAACACGCCATTCTAGACACAATGATTGGCCCAGTAATGGTCATGTGGCGTGAGTCCAGCCAATCAGAAGTACTCCCAACACTTAAGTTGAAATTCTTGAGAAGAAATGGTCTCTGGGATTGCTATTCTTAGAGATAGTGTAAGCCACTAGCGGCCCCAGTTTTGGTTTGTTTTGTTTTGTTTGCCCACCATGAGGGCAGCAGATGCTGTCGATGCCTGCATCATATTCCCTTGGCCCACTGGTGTTACCTACAGCTGTGATGGGTTGTCTCCCACCTCAAGCATCTGAATCTTTCTTCTTCTCCATCTGAATCTTTCTTCTCCATCTGAAGGTTTTTGCTGGTACCCCAGGACCCATCTAGGCAAACCTGGAGTGTGAGAGAGCTGATGCAGTCTTCAGCCAATGAAGATTGGAAAACAGTAGATAAACACCCTAGTGTCCCTGCCTCTGGTGGTATGATCCTGAGCATGCCCCACATGGTCTCTACAAAAATGCCAACACTACTTGCCCACAGTGGTCACCTGCTCACCTGTTGCCCCCTTTATTACCTTTTCTCCTGTCTCTCTTTCACCTTCCCCATGGCCTCACTTGTGCTTCCTCAGATTACTTCCTGTGTTAGTCCTATGCCTTGGAGAATCTACCTGCCAATGCAGGAGACACAAGAGATACAAGTTCAATCTCTGGGTCAGGAAGATCCCCTGGAGTAGGAAATGCAACCACAGTATTCTTGCCTGGGAAATTCCAAGGACACAGGAGCCTGTTGGGCTACAACAGGCTTTTGTGATCTTAGGATTGCAAAAGAGTCTGACATGACTTGGTGACTGAACACACACACACACAAACACACACACACAACAGTTTATAGGAGAAAACAGAGCCAAAGGTCATCATTGAGCACCTAGATCCAGCCATTCCTGAGGCTATAACCCTTTGAATGATGCTGTAAATTACAGCATCACATTTTCCTTTTTTGTTTGTTGTTTTTGTCTTTGTATCTGATATTTTTAGCTAATTAGCATTGGGTTCCTGTCAATTGCAATAAAAAGGATACTGACTGACTTGTGGATATTAATTATACCTAGTGTTGGTGTGAAATCCATTTTTCTTCCTTTGGAATTAGTAAACTAACCATGGTGATGGTTGGCTTTCCCAAGCCTTTTCTATGGCAAGCCTTGACTCTCTCCCTTCTCCTTACCCAGAATAGGATGACAGAGATAGAACTAAAACCCCTCAGATTTGGTGTCCGCTTCAGTCCCTCTGGGCTTCTCTTGTGGCTCAGCTGGTAAAGAAGCCGCCTGCAATGTGGGAGACCTGGGTTCGATCCCTGAGTTAGGAAGATCCCCTGGAGAAGGGAAAAGCTACCCACTCCAGTATTCTGGCCTGGAGAATTCCATGGACTATATAGTCCATGGGGTTGCAAAGAGTCAGACACGACTGAGCGACTTTCACTTCACTCAGTCCCTCTACCTGCACTGCGCCTGCCCAGAGCCCAATTCTTGGGTGCAATAAATGCTGGCTGAATTGAATGAAATTACTTAAATGTGACTTACTCTAAATTGTTATTGACCCTGCACATGTGGGCTACTGGCAAAGCTGCTAATTAATCCAACAATCATTCAAAGGCAATCAAGTTTCATTAATGTGGGTTCTGGCCTCATTTCTAGAAGCACATTTAGATTGACAGCTGTGGCCTGGCAGCTGGAGCAGACCCTTCTGGCCAGTGAAATGTGATGCTTCATGGAAACTCTACTCCCTGGCAATTTAGGAGGTTCAGTCAGCACTCCTTTCCAACCAGCCTTCTCTACTCACAAAGAAAAATTCTGTGCCAAGGTTTCTGTCTGTCTCAGCAGCTTGCTCACCTGAGTTCTCCCCAACCAGCTTCTTCTGCAATTTTACAAAAGGAGGCATTAAGCCTTGTGTGTTTCCACTCTTCACCACCAACTGCAGAACCTGAAAGCAAAGTTCTGGGCAAAAGATGGACAAATACGCTTTGGACACAAAAGTTAATTATTTACAGTTTAAGATAAGTGATCTTTGCTTTTCAAAGGTAGAAGTGAACCTGAATAAGGAGTATAGGCATTTTTAAACTATTCTTGCCATTTTTCTATAAAATTAAAATACATAAAAGTTTTAAATACTGAAAAAAGTAAGTTCAGCCCATTCCAGTATTCTTGCCTGGAGAAGTCCATGAACAGAGGAGCCTGGAGGGCTACAGTCCATAGGATCGCAAAGAGTCAGACACGACTGAGTAACTAACACTTAATTCCTGTCACTGATAGTGATTTTTCCCTTATATTTTAAATATTCTTTTGGCCATTTCAATTATTTGAGCCATCTTGAACCACAGATCTCACAAGAAACCATTTAAAAACCCCATTCACCAGTGAGTGGAATTTAGTTTCTTATCCATACTTCAATATGGGACCCATTCTTATTTCTAGGCACATGAATCATATACAGACTTTCATTCCAGGAACTTCTTGATCTATTCTTGGCTTCTTGCTCCCACTGAACAGAATAACTACTCTCTCTTTATTTTAAAGTATGTGCCACTAATAGTCCACTTATTAAGAAATAAGCATTTTTGCCCAGCAGGACTCATTCTGAGCCTCTGAATGACCCAAGTATTTCCTGGTGGTTCAAGTTGAAGCTCAGCCAACCTCCCCAAGTAGTCTATGACAGCTCATCTTTCAAGAGGCTTTTTTTTGTCCCTTCCCCTAAAGTGATTTTACAGAATTCACTTCCATTTTGGAATGTTAAATGTATTATGTGGACTGAAAATAACAAATATACAGGTAGTGAACACTATTTTTTCAGGAGAACACACTATCTTAGGCGGGCAAAGAGAGGAAGGGTCTCCCTGCCTTCCATGCAATCATTCATTTTTTGAAACAAATACTTATTTAAGAACCTGCACTGTGACAAAAATTGTTCAGGACACATGGGATAGGAAGAAGAATCATAATCTCCATCCCTGATTCATATTTGTCAGGTCAGGATTTCCCACCAAGGGTTATAGGTATTTTGAAGTTTAATCCCCTTAACCATCAGGGCAGCTAGGAAGGTCTTGAGGTGGGTATAAGCCTTTCAGCCGGGTCATCTTAAACACAAGCTGCCTCAACCATTTATCCCCATCTACTGTAAAAATCAGATCATTTTCCATGTTTCTTATGACATGGTAAGATTAAGAAATACTAGAGGAGTCAGAGAATTTGAGAAATAAAGCCGATTTTCTTTTTTCCCCATGTTTATTGAAAAATGATTGACTTACATCACTCTATAAGTTCAAAGCATAGAACATGATGGCTTGATTTACCTATATTGTAAAATTATTAACCGCAATAAGTTCAGCTAACACCCACCTTCTCATAGAGATACAATGAAAAGAAAGAGAAAAGGAATGGAAAGGAAATGGCAACCCACTCCAGTATTCTTGCCTGAGAAATCCCAGGGACAGAGGAGCCTGGTGGGCTGCAGTCCATGGGGTTGCAGAAGAGTCGGACACGACTTAGCAGCTAAGCAACAACGTGATGTCTGTTCACAGGTAAACCAAACAGTGTACTGTGTTTACTTTGGCTTTTCTAGTGCATTTTGTTTTCCCTGGAGTAAAATGATTTTCTGGTGTGTTTTTATTGGTTTAATTTTCTATTTAAGTGAAGTGAGTGAGTGAAGTCGCTCAGTTGTGTCCGACTCTTTGCAACCCCGTGGACTGTAGCCCACCGGTCTCCTCCATCCATGGGATTCTCCAGGCAAGAGTACTGGAGTGGGGGTGCCATTTCCTTCTCCAGAGGATCTTCCCGACCCAGGGATCGAACCCAGGTCTCCCGCATTCAAATCCAAACATTTCTCCAATTTTGTAAATCTCTTTTCAAAATCTTCTGGTACATTGGTGTTGTGTTAAGTGTTCTCAAAGAAATCACTCCTGGAGACTTCTCTAACAATGTGGGTCCCATGCTCTCTTGGCCTGAGTGCCCATTACTGTCACCCTCAGGATTCCTTCTGATTCTGCCTTATGCTGGATCTTCTGAATCTTGGACCCCATGAATGTATTTATTTTATTCAAAAAACACATTTTTTGGTAAAGGACATTGTCCAGTAGTTTTCCAATAAAAGGAGTTCGGGAGATGGAAAAAAAAAAAAGAGGAAAGGAAAATGGAAAAAAAATTTTTTTAATCATTCTGTTAATAACTCTTAGTACTCTTTATTTCTCTTTTAGACCCTTATGTTTATTTATCAGGTGAACAGTGCATTTAAAAATCATCATTGCTGGCTGGTTCATGTTGTTGTGTGGCAGAAACCAACACAACATCATAAAGTAAGTAGCCTCCATTTAAAAATAAATTAAAAAAAAAAATCATTGCCCAAAACTCTTAGTATTTTTTTAACAACTTTCCCATATCTTTTGCAGAAGTGTTAGCTAAATGCTTCATGTCATACATTACATCCCTAGTACTTACCTATCTTATTACTTGAAATTTATACCTTTTGACCACCTTCACCCATTTTTTTTCACCCTTGATTCCCTGTCTCTGGCACCCACCAATCTGTTTGCTGTATATATAAGTTCAGGGTTCATGATTTGTTTTGCTTTACGATTCCACATATAAGTGAGATCGTATGGTATTTGTCTTTCTCTATTTGACTTACTTCACTTAACACAACACCCTCAAGGTCTATCCATTACTGAATAATGACAACTTTTATGAGTACTTACTATGCATTCGGGCTTCCCTGGTGTCTCAGATGGTAAAGAATCTGCCTGCAATGCGGGAGACCTGGGTTGGGAAGATACTCTGGAGGAGGGTATGGCAACCCACTCCAGTATTCTTGCCTGGAGCATCCCCATGGGCAGAGGAGCCTGGCAGGCTACAGTCCGTGGAATCACAAAGAGTCAGACACGACTGAGCGACTCAGCACAGCACAGTACACACTCACTTCTTTTTCTTTTTTTAAATTTATTTTTGGCTGCACTAGGTCTTAGTAGCTTTTGTGCAGGCTTTCTCTAGTTTCAGAGAGCAGGGCTGCTATTTATGGTACTTGAGCTTCTCACTACAGTGGCCTCTCTTCTTGCAGCGCATGGGCTCTAGGTGCACGGGCTCAGTAGTTGTGGCCCACGGGCTTAGTTGCTCCGAGGCATGTGAGATCCTCCCAGACCAGGGATCAAACCTATGCCCCTGCATTGGTAGGTGTATTCTTATCCACTGCATCACCAGGGGAAGTCCCGTATTCATTTCTACTCTAAGGACTTTACACATATTACCTCCTGTTCTCCTCATAACAACTCTATAAGTTGCATAATGTTATTCTCATTTTTCAGACAAGGAAGCTGAGACAAAGGTTAAGTAACTTTCTCAAGTTTACACAACTAATAAATGACAGCTGGGATTCCAAGTCAGACTTTCTGGTCCTAGACCTGTGCTCCTTATCACCCCACTGTACTGCTTCTAATCCCACTGCTGGGCATACACACTGAGGAAACCAAAAGGGAAAGAGACACGTGTACCCGAATGTTCTTCGCAGCACTGTTTATAATAGCCAGGACATGGAAGCAACCTAGATGTCCATCAGCAGATGAATGGATAAGAAAGCTGTGGTACATATACACAATGGAGTATTACTCAGCCATTAAAAAGAATACATTTGAATCCGTTCTAGTGAGGTGGATGAAACTGGAGCCTATTATACAGAGTGAAGTAAGCCAGAAGGAAAAACATCAATACAGCATACTAATGCATATATATGGAATTTAGAAAGATGGTAACAATAACCCTGTGTACGAGACAGCAAAAGAGACACTGATGTATAGAACAGTCTTATGGACTCTGTGAGAGAGGGAGAGGGTGGGAAGATTTGGGAGAATGGCATTGAAACATGTAAAATATCATGTATGAAATGAGATGCCAGTCCAGGTTTGATGCACGATACTGGATGCTTGGGGCTAGTGCACTGGGACGACCCAGAGGGATGGTATGGGGAGGGAGGAGGGAGGAGGGTTCAGGATGGGGAACACATGTATACCTGTGGCGGATTCATTTTGATATTTGGCAAAACTAATACAGTTATGTAAAGTTTAAAATAAAATAAAATTTAAAAAAAAAAGATTTAATCACAATGCATGATGGTAAATTCTGTAACTTACTCATGCCTAAAATGCTATGAATACACAGAGGAGGGCCTAAGCATCTCTTCCTGGGAGAACTGAAAACTTTACCATAACATCCTAAATATTGGCTGACAGAACTTGACACCGAACAACATTTACTGGATTTCAAAACAAGACTTTGGAAAACACAGAATTAAAAGTTTTTTCTCTAATTAAGGACCACTGTGATGTAATTATAACATGAATCAGACTAACTTAAATGTAAATAACAGCAGGACCACAATGCCAGGAGCTATGAAATCAAAATGTTGACACAAACCTTTCTTGAACAAAAGCTTATAATCTTGATATTCAAACCATGTACTTCTTTCTGTCCTCATGTGGTACGTGTGTGTTGTTGACCTTTGGTGTGAAGTTTTGATGCATTTAATTTTTGGATTTCTGGGACATGATTTGATCGATTTTTGTACTAACCTATTCCCAAGTACTTATCAGAAATTTTAGTCAGGATTTGGTGAATTTTAAGATTAAGAAATATCCTGCCTTATTTTCTTATTGGACTAGTCTCTTCTTCACTGCCACTTACAGTAATTTCCTGACATGAACAAGTTACCCATTTGCTTGAAAACTTTCAGGAGTCCCACATCATTCACAGGGAAAGCCCAAGCTGAATTCTTTATTCCAAGGGGAGAAGAACTAACATGATCCTGGTTATCTTTCCAGCCTGGTTTGCCATCATCTGCACTGACAAATCCTAGTCTTCAGCCACACCACATTTTCCTCCTCTTCCCACATTACAGGCTCCATTCTTACCAGTTTCTACAGCTTTTTATATGTTATCTGTTCTGCTCGGTGTCTTTCCCCTAGAGATCCAGTTGAATAACACCTATTGCTTATTCTTACATCAATACAAAGCTCGAAAGAGAAGTTTTTCATGATCCTTTGCACTCCAAGTCTTGCGCAAGTTGCTGTTAAATATTTCTCTATGCTGCTTTGCACAGTATATCTATATTTTATCTATCTACATGTCTGTAAATATATATGTATCTATATTCTATTTAAACAGATAGATGATAGATCTGTATAGAGATCTACATACATATATATCTATAGATACAGATAGATGGATAGATATATAGATAATCGATAGATAGATATTGACAATCTTTTAGGACACTCTGGGCTTATCTGGTGGCTCAGCCGGTAAAGAAGCCGCCTGCAATGCAGGAGACCTGGGTTTGATCCTTGAGTTGGGAAGATCTCCTGGAAAAGGGAAAGGCTGACCCACTCCAGTATTCTGGCCTGGAGAATTCCATGGACTGTATAGCCCATGGGGTTGCAAAGAGGCAGACACGACTGAACGACTTTCACTTTGGGACACTGTATTTGCATGATTCTGAATTCTTCCTGGAAAGAGCTTCCCACAAATGCATCATCTCTTAGCACAGGGATTGATATGGAGAAGACTTCGATGTTTGTTGAATTAACATTTCTAAGAAAGTGTGACAGGAGGAGAAGAAAAATAAAACATTGTTTTCAAATTAAAAAAAAAAAAAGGAAGCTTGAAAGCTAAGCATTATAGGAGGAGGAGAACTAAAACATAAACTAAGATAGAAGAATTTCCTAAAAGCACAGTGAGCTCTCCAATTGAGAGAGCCTGTGAAAGGCAGAGAGAGGAGGACTTATGTTACTAATCTTAATGCAAGCCTGGGGCAGAATAAGGAAGATTGCTTGGATGTCGGGGAGAAGGTGCAATTCTAGTAACAAAGTGAAAGAAATCTGGCTTTGAAACAAGGAATCCAGAGTGAAAGAAGATTTAAAATATTTATAAGGGTAAAAGCAAATGTTGTATTATACACTAACTAACAGGCCACACAGCCTCTGAGCACATCTCCAAGGCAAGGCTTCTGAAGTTCTCTCTGAAGAGGCAGTGTGTACATGTACGGCTTGACACGCCATCTCTCTCACCAACAAAACTGGAAAGTCTCCTTTATCACAGCACATATTTGTCCTTGCTGTATCCAGCAAAGCCTTTTTCTGCTGAGCTTAAAAAAAAAAAAAAAAAAAAAGAACGAAAATAAAGGGGGAAAAATAGGAAAGAGAAATCCTATTTAACCAACTTGCAGAGGTTATCTCCTGATAATTGAGCTTGGAACGAGGCAAGCTACCTTCTCTTTGCCAAGGTCATGGATGACTCTTGGCTAGGTATCAGGCAAGGGGCAGGAGTGCAATGCAGGGTAAGTGGCTTTCCTCAATCATGGCTGCTTCAGAGCCATTGTAAAGAGAACGCTTTCCTTGTGGAATGCTTAATAATCTTTGCAGCCAAGGGGATGACAGCTAAGATTACAAACTCAGAAAAGAATCCAAGAAAAACCAGCCTGCTCCAGCCCCAGTGATTCTGTAGCCATTAATCGCAGAGACACCACCTGGGGAAGGCTGGTGCTCGACACAACGAAAAGAGAAAACCAGGCCCTAGAGTCCTTTATTGGAGAGCTGGATGGGCGTAAATGAGGCAAATCTGGGGTAAAATTGCAGAAGAACCAGCCCAATGATCTGGTAGCTTCCATACTGCATTGTCCTCCCTCCCCCCACCCATTCACAGGTGGGTTGTCATGAAAAGAAGGAATATAATGTTCCTTCAATGTTTACCAAAAGCCCTAGGGACTTTGATATATTTTATTTCATTTCATTCTCACAATAGCCCTGTCAGATGAGTGTGATTATCTTCATTTTCTAGTTGAGAAAATTAAGTCTCCGAAAAGCTACCTTCTCAAGGCTGTGCAACTAGGAAGAAGAGGGGCTGGTTTTAACATAGACTTCCTCATGGTAAGAAATATTTCTCTATTTATGTTATACTGTCTAGATCCTGGGTTAGATAATAGGAATACAGAGGCAAAAAAAAGATACCATTTTTAAGCCTCAGGGAACTTAACAGTCTGGAAGAGAAACAGGTATATGAAGAATTACATTGCAATGTAGTAAACTGAGTTAAAATTGAAGCTCGGTACTAAGTACAAAAAAATGAGCCAACCTTCTGGGAGTGGGATCCTGAAATGATACCAAAATGAGATGACTCCTAAGATGTCTCCATCTTACGGTTAAGTTTTAACCTAAAATCTTGGACCTTTCCATGAAGAATATGCACATACAGGAGAAAATGAACACATCTAACATTTATTGAGCACTTACTCTGAACAGAGAAAGAAATGTCTGGATGTCATCCTGTGTAAGTTGGACCCCTGGTCTTCATTATGGAAGAGAGATAAGAGAAAATGCCACCGTATGCACCATATCTTAGAATTGATAAGGATAAATTAGGATAATTAAATCGTTTAGAAATTCCACCAGGAGGACTTCCCTGTTGATGCAGTGGCTAAGAATCCTCCTGCCAGAGGAGGGGACATGGATTCGATCCCTGGTCTGGGAAGATTCCACATGTCACAGAGCAACTAAGCCCACATGCCACAACTACTGAGCTGCCCTCTAGAGCCCGCGAGCCACAACTACTGAGCCTGCGTGCTTCAACCACTGAAGCCCATGCACCTGAGCTTGTGTCTGCAGTTAAGAGAAGCACCGCAAGGAGAAGCAGGTACATGGCAACAAAGAGTAGCCTCACTGGCCACAACTAGAGAAAGCCTACCCACAGCGACCAAGACCCAGTCCAGCCAAAAATGAAACCAAATAAATAAATAAATATTTTTTAAAGTTAAAAAATAATAATAACACCAGAAATTCCACTAGGAGATTAAAGACAGAAAGGGCACTTTAAGGGAGTTTGGGAGACTGTTGTAAGCTGACGACCACTCAAGAAAAGAAGAATCCAGTAACCTAGCAACCATCAACACTCCCTTGAAGAAGACCAGGAACATTCAACCACCAGGCACATTCAAGCCACAAACTCTCATAGTTATAAAATACAAGACAATGGAAACGGGGCCTGAATCTCATTACATGAAGTCAAGGGGTTAAGGGTCCTTGAAGAGTACCATTTCTACACATAGCCAAGGTAGGAATATAGGTAAAAGGGGAAAGAAACCAGGTGAAAGAGGGCATTATACCAAAACCTGAGATGAATTACCATACTTTACTGTTATCACCCTGCTAATATACACATGGTTTAAACAGTGCTGTGATAGTCCTGGTTAGACCATTCAGAGTCAAAGGAGGAATTAATGATGTAAGCCTAGACAACTGCCCAAAAAGGAGGGGGAAAGGTGGTCTTCTCCCCCTCTCCACTTCTTCTTTGATTATGAAAGTGTAGCCCACTTTGTTCCTGGGGCTGTGGAACAAGTATCCTATGCTAATAAACTCACTCACTGCCTAACACTGTCTCACAATGAAATCTTTATATGTCCAGTCTAAGAACCTGAGCTTCAGTAAATCTTGACACCAGGTGAACAGTTGCAGTTAAAAGCCAGCAGGCTTGAGTCCCCTCCTAAGTCAGGGATTGTGGGTTCAAGTCCCAGTCTGAGGTGCCCCTGGGTTCAAGTCACATCTGAGAAGCAGTGTGGTTTCAGAATGACCACACCCACTAAGGCCTGATCAAATGTATGTATGCTAAAGATTATCAGGACATCCATTCTTTTCTAAAGGTGGGAGAACACGGGAAAAACCAGGACTGGGGTAGACTTACTATCTCCTAAAGTACCCCAAAAATGGAAGTGAGAACGTTTCTATTGTTTGGGAAGTGAGAAGGTTAGGATAGCTATTATGATGAGAAATGAGAAAATTAAGAGATGGTGTCAGAGGACAAATTTTCAGCCGTAAAGTAAGACCAGTGAATCCCATGGCCTCTGGCAGGTCTGCAAAGTCTTTCTTCCTGAGGAATAATGACCTCGGATGTGTCCCTTGCTACCTGTGAAGGCAACATTGCAAGCCTCTCTCGTTCAAGGTTTCGTCCCAATAACTAAGAGAAAGAGCGGGAGATGAACAGGATAGACTGGAACACTCCCTCACCAACTGAACCTCAACTCCAGCTGAACCTTGCCGAGCTGCTGTGACCTCTGTGCCTGGTTTACTTCCTGACCTTTCTCCCACTAAATCCCTCTCCTCAGCCCAGGCTGGAGCTGCATGGAGTCTGGAGTGAAGTGATCATTTCCCCATGTTATTACTTATGGGCTGCGTGACCACAGAAACTTCTTCAGCCTCTTTGAGCCTACGTGTCCTCTTTTATAAAAGGAAATCATTTCAGTTAGCCTCTTTTGCATCATTAATAAAATACACCAAAACACAGCAGCTGAAAAAAAAAAAAACCTACACAGCCATTTTGGGACTTCTCTGGTGGTCCAGTGGTTGATGAATCCATCTTGTAATGCAGGGGACATGGGTTCCATCCTTGGTTGGGTAACTAAGATCCCACATGCTGTGGAACAACCAAGCCCATGCACCACAACCATGAGCCCACAGCATGGCAACTAGAGAGTCTGCACTGCAGTGAAAGATGCCAAGGGCTACAAGGAAGACCCAAGGCAGCCAAATAAATAAATACTCTTAAAACAAACAAAAAAAAAACCTTCTTAACTCATGGTTATAGATTGGTAATTGGGGTTAAATTCATCTGGGCAATTCTGGTCTGAGAGGTACTCACTCATGCATCCGGGGTCAGCTGCCAGCTGTTTGAAACTGGCTGGTGGTCAGGTAGGACAACAGGAGCCACTGATCTATGAATGTCTCATCACATGGCAGCCTGGCCTGGGCTTGTTCACACAGCAGCTCAAGTTTCCAAGAGGAGCAAAAAGGCAAGTCCTGAGGCATCATCACTTCCCAGGTCTCTGCTTGCACCCAGGCTATCAGTGACCATTCGTGAGAAGAGTCATATGACCAAACCCAGAATCGGTGTGGGAGGGCGCTACCCAAAGGCATGAGTATGGGGCAAGCATACAAAAATCATGGGGCCTAAACCCACTGGGGCCACCTCTGAAATCAATCTACTTCCAGGATAATTATAGGACATTTGAAAGAAATAAATAACACAAGGCAAGACAAAAAATTAATCACAGTTTCTGGTACATAGTAAAGGCTCAGTGAATGTTATCTATCATTGCTGTTGTTGCTGGAGTGGGAGAGGGGTGGTGAGAAATACTGCTCAAATTTTTGTAAACAAGAGAGGATTTCCATTCTGAGTTACAAAAGGAAGGAATTTTAAAAGAATAATTTCCTATCCTCTTAAGACCCTCACTCCTTCCCAAGAAAGGGGGGAGTGATTCATCTAGTTGGTGAGCTTCATTTCTCTGACGGGTGGTTCTCGATGTCATGGTCTGAAAAGGGAATCATAAACCCTGCTTGCCTCATAGATTAACTGAAATGACATATGTAAGCATGATTTGTAAAGTGTCAATCATGGTATTAACACAAACTGAGGTGTAAATGCACCACGGCAACACGGCATAATAATCCCAATTACCATTTGTTGAGTGTTTACTATGTTCAAGACTTTTACAGGCATCATTTTGTTTTATCTTCCTGATCATCTTGGCTAAAATATGTCTTCCTTTCATCTTAATTTATGACATAATTGAGCCTCAGAGAGCAACTTGCCCAAAGTCACACAGCTGGCAAATGGTTAAGCCAAGCTTCAAATTAATTTTGTTATCACCACCACCTCCCCCCCACCTCCCCACCACCCCCCCACACACACACAGTCAATGTCTGGAGACATTTTCTCATCACAACTGGCAAGAGGATAGAGATACTGACATCTAGTGGATGGAGGCCAGGGATGCTGCTTAACATCCTACAATTACAAGGCAGCCCCCACAGTGAAGAATTACCTAACTCAACATGCCAGTACTGCAGAGGTCAAGAAACTCTGCTTTAATTCCTATTAGTGATGGAGGATAGTTGGACAGTGCAATTAGTAGACTCCTAAACTACATTGCTTGACTCCTCCTACTGTGCGATGCTGAGCAAGACATTTAACAACCCCATGCTTCAGTTCCTCACCTCTGGAACAGGGTTAACAAGAGTTCCCACATCATAGGAGTATTGTGAAGATGAAGTAAATTACTACATGTATTTGGGATAGTGCTTGACATTTAGTAAAAGCTCGATAAATATTCACCATTGATGGATTAAGAAGCCATGTGCATTGTAACCTCTATCTCCGGCCCATTTCTTCCCAGCCCTGCTCACACTTCATGCTCATGATGACTGAAGACTCTGAAGTCAGACAGCTTGGATTTCCTGGTCTGTATCCTGATTGTTAATTTGATGGCTTAGGGAATGGGATTCTAAGTGGTCAAGATCAGATAAGGTGCACTTTCTTCAAATAACCTTATGAAACTGGTACTATTTCACAGATGAAACTTTGGAGGGTTCATTCATTTGCCCAAAGATCCAGCCAATAAGTGGAGAGTCAGGATTCAAACCCGACCCTGAAGCTGGTAGCTGCCACCTCTTAAGGAGCTGCCACTGAAAGCGTTCCGTGCCATCACCAGTGGATTTAGAGTCGAGCCCTGCCTCTCCATCTACGGAAAGGACGAATCTGCAGGCGTGAGTCAAATGCCGGTGCTGCCACTTAGTAGTGAGAACTTGAGAAAATAACATAATCTCTCTGAGCTGTCCTATATAAAAAGATTGCAACTTTGTTGATTGTTGATATCAACCACTATTTAAAGACTTTGAGATTTCAGGAGGTAGATGTCCCCTTAGAATGCCTCAGAAAATCCATCTGTGAAGCTAGATTTAGTGGCTTTGAATAAAGTACAAATGGTCATTTAGTAATCCTTGAAATGCCTCCATTTCTAGTCTGACCTTGCCCAGTTATGGGGGTTTATGGAGCAGGGTTGATGGCCAGGTACGTATCTGAAAAATGCCATATGGCTACCCATGGACCATTCAACTGTGTCTGGGTCATAGCACACAAACGTGAGAGGAGAGGAAAGGTCATTTAATAGGACTATTGTACTCTCAACTTTACCGGTTCAATAACTTCCTCAGCATTCTCAAGAAACTAATATTCCCCAGCCTGCTCTCTTCACTGAACTTTTTAGGTAGCTCTGACCTCTTAGCTGTTTCTTGGAGACTGCAGGTGAACCTCACTTATTCTCCCATCTTCCCTGTGAGCCTGTAAATTCTCCTTGATTCTCCAGAACTGTGCTACTATAGATGAAGCACTGCTCTCAAAGTAAGAATTTCTAGGTGTGAATGAGCCCTGATGGGATAACTCTGGAAAAACGACTAAAATTCTCTGAGCAGTGGTTCTCTCATTCATAAAGCAGAAACTAATAATATCAGTGTCAAGAGCAATTGGAGAATAAAATTGGTTTAGTTACAGTTAAAGTGCTTTATAATGTGTATAATGTATAATATGCTATGATTATTTCTTACGTAGATATTGCTTTTGCTGTCATTTATTAAGCCTCTCTGATATACCATGAACTGGGAAAGAACTTATATGCATTAGCTCATCTATTCCTCACAAACAATCCTACTACATAGGACCCATTGTTGGCCCCATTTGAGGGCTAAAGAAAGCAAGGATGGAAGAGGTTGAAGAATTTCTCCAAGTCAGTAAATGGTAGGACCAGTACTTGAAACTGGTCTCTCATAGTTCAAGTCTCTGCTCTTACACTGTGCTATAGAGTCTCTGGCTCTCTCCAAAACAGAATAAAAGGGTGAAAAAAAACGGAGGGAACCAAAGTTATTGGCACTGAGACAATTGTTCTTTCTTTTAGACTTTAGGAAAACAATATGTAGTGAAGTAAACAGACAATGCATACAGACCACTGAGTGGCAAAAGTGTTTATAATCCTCATGACAGCTTCATAAGATAAACATCCTTTTTTGACAGCTGGCTCAGGGGTTTAGGGCTTCCCTGGTAGCTCAGAGGTTAAAGCATCTGCCTGCAATGTGGGAGACCTGGGTTCGATCCCTGGGTCGGGAAGATCCCCTGGAGAAGGAAATGGCAACCCACTCCAGTACTCTTGCCTGGAGAATCCCATGGACGGAGGAGCATGGTGGGCTACAGTCCACGGGGTCGCAAAGAGTCAGACACGACTGAGCGACTTCACTTTCACTTTCACTTTCAGGGGTTTAAGAGATGTGTGTCCAAATCATAGAACTAGTAAATAAAGGAACCAAGACTTGGACCCAAGTTTTCTGGGACAAATTCCTACCATCTTTCCACTATTCCAGAATAAATTGAAGCTTGGTTCAGCCGTTTGCCAGCTGTGTGACATTGGACAAGTTACTCAAGCTCTCTGAGGCTCAATTACCTCAGAGTTAGAGGGACGACATGGGCATCCCCGCTGGCTCAGTGGTAATGAATCCACCTACAATGCAGCAGACTTAGGTTCAATCCCTGGGTCAGGAAAATCCCCTGGAGGAAGCAAATGGCAATCCACTACAGTGTTCTTACCTGGAAAATCCCACAGACAGAAGAGCCTGGTGGGCTACAGTTCATAGGGTCACAAAGAGGTGGACACAACTAAGTGGCTAAACAACGACAAAAGGAAGGCATGTCATCAAGATCAGGACCATCAAGAAGATAATAAAATGAATGAGTTGCCAGTCCAGATTTGATGCAGGATACTGGATGCTTAGGGCTAGTGCACTGGGACGACCCAGTGGGATGGTATGGGGAGGGAGGAGGGAGGGGGGTTCAGGATGGGGAACACATGTATACCTGTGGTGGATTCATTTTGATATTTGGCAAAACTAATACAATTTTGTAAAGTTTAAAAATAAAATAAAATTTAAAAAAATAAAATAATTTTGTAAATTGTAAAAAAAAAAAAAAGATAATAAAATGATGCATGTAAAGATTCTGAAGGTAGCAAGCACTCAAAAAAATGATTGCTGGAATTATTATACCACATCACTTCAATGTGTCAGTGCCTCATTTTGTATCATGATTAATGATATTTATACATTATGCTGAATTTTTTGAACTGTTTTATTTTTTATCGTTATTATATCATATGGTTCAAATTGCAAATGCACAAATCTTCCAGGTTTATTGAGATAGAACTGATATATAATATTGTGTAAGTCAAAGATATATAATGAAATTATTTAATACATGTATATATTATGAAATGATTACTGGAATAGGGATAGTTAACATCTAGCACCTAAAAAGTTACTATTTTTTGTATGTGTGGTGAGAACTTTTAAGATCTACTCTCTAGCTGCTTTCATATATACAACACAGTATGGTTAACTGCAGTCACCATGCTGTACATTACAATACCAGTAATTATTCATTCTAAGATCATTGTTCAGTCACTAAGTCAAGTCCGAGTCTTTGCAACCCCACAGATGGCACGTCAGGCTTCCCTGTCCTTCACTGTCTCTCGGAGTTTGCTCAAACTCATGTTCATTGAGTCTGTGATGCCATCCAACCATCTCATTTTCTGCTGCCCCCTTCTCCTCCTGCCCTCAATCTTTTCCATCATCAGGGTCTTTTCCAATGAGTCAGCTATAGCTGGCACTTTTTACATTTTGACCAACTCCATTCATTTTTGCTATACGTCCTTGCCCCTGGCAATCAGCAATCTGCTCTCTCTTCCTATGAGTTCAGGTTTTTAGATTCCACATATAAATGATCCAAACATAAATGATCGGGCACTTTTGTGTTTCCATCTCTGACTTGTTTCACTTAGTATAATGCCCTCAAGGTTTATCCAGGTACTTGTAACTGGCAGAATTTCCTTCCTTTTATGGTTAGGTAAATTCAATTGTGTGTATATACCACATTTTCTTTATCCATTCATCCATGGATGGACAAACACTTAGATGGGTTTCATGTCTCAGCTATTGTGAATAATGCTGCAATGAGCTTGGAAGTGCAGATATCTCTTTGAGATGGAGTTCACTTCCTTTGGATATATATCAGAAGTGGGTTTGCTGAATAATATGGAAGTTCTAGTTTTAATTTTTTTAGGAACCTCCATGGTGGCTATAGCAGTGTACATTCCTACCAACAGTGTACAAGGGTTCCCTTTTCTCCACATTCTCCCCAGCACTTACCTCTTTTTTTTTATCATAGATATTCTACCAAATGGGAAGTGAATCCCATTGTGTGTGTGTGTGTGTGTGTGTGTTTTCTTTGCTTTTCGATTCCAACAATAGACTTACTGTCAAGGATAACAGAAACATAGGGAGAGGGCCTACAGAACCTTTCCAGCACCCCCTTAATGCACACATAAGCCCCCTAAAAAGCTGGCCCAGAGAACCCATTATAAACAGCACAGGGCTGGGAGTGAAGACAGTCTAGTTTGGTTGCCACTCAGCCATGTACAAAGAGGAATTTAATGAGTCACTTCTGCTGTCTGGGTCCCAGTTTCCTCATTTGTAAAATAAAAGTCTTGAGCTAGTTGACTTCAAGGTCACATCCAGCTCCAGCAAGCTGGGATTCTGTGTTGACAGCACCCTTCCAAGTGGACCATATGATCATCTGGATTTTGAAGAAGTTGCCTGCTTGTCACAGTACCGTGAAAGACTTCCTGGCAAATCCCGAATGAAAACCTTTTACTCTCCCCTGGAACCTCCCCACCCCTCAGCTCCCCTTTATCCCTGAAGGTAGAGAGCATGGCCCAAGGAAACATTTAGCTCCAATTCCATATATGTATAGATAGATAGATAGGTTGGTTGCTGGACTTCTCATAGAATTACCCCATTTGTTCTGTCTACAAAACTAAACTGCACACTAATGACAGGATTTTTTCGTTTTAACATGAAGAGCTAATCATGCCCAACTCCTGCTCAAACATCTATCATAGTTGTTTACCACCTACTGTAGCAAACACTGTCGATTGCCAACTCTGCAGTCATTTGTCCCCTTTCCCTACTTTCTCTCAGGCCCAATTTTGCTCCACTATCCTCTACCTGGCCATATACTTCACAATTGGGTCTGTCTCCCTCCAGGGGGCGAGTCAAGGTTAGAGTGAGCCAGTCATGGTGGTTGCATTCCCCTTGCCAGCGAGTGGTTTAGGATCGGGCATGTCATGCAGTTTTGGCCACTGAGCCATGAGGATGAGTGGATGGGAGCTTCTTACGAAAGCTTTTCCTCACTGATTAAAAAGATACATATCAAAAAAAAAAAAAAGATATATATCAAGAAAGAAAGCAAGCAAACAAACCTCTCCTTTTCAGTCATCTTCTGATCAGGAGAAGAGCGAGTCTGAGGACAAACCATCATACCAAGGATGGCAGAGCAGAAAGGTGGAAGGAACCTAGGTCCTTAATGCTAGAGTTAACCACTGTGCTTTCGTTTGCATTTCCCTATTCGTTAGTTTCTTGAGCAGTTTTGTTTACCGGTTGGCCATTTGAATATCTTCTTTGCAAAAACATCTATTTGGGCATTTTGCCCATTTTTTTTTCAATCAGATAATTTGCGGTTTTGTTATTGAGTTCTTTATATATTTTGGATATTAACCCTTTATCAGATAGATGGTTTGAAAATATCTTCTCCCATTCTGTAGGTTGATGATATTTCTTTCACTATGCAGAGCCTTTTTAGTTTGATGCGGTCTCACTTGTTTATTTTGCTTTTATTGCTTGTGCTTCTGCTGTCATATCCATAAAATCATTGCCACCACCAATGTCAAGAATGTTTTTGTCTCTGCAACCTTCTGGGAGTTTTATGGTTTCAGGTCTTACATTTAAGTCTTTAATCTATTTTGAGTTAATTTTTTATGAGTGGTGTAAGATACAGGTCCAATTTCATTCTTTTGCATGTGAAAATCCAGTTTCCCCAACACATTTTTTAAAGAGACTACTTTCTCACCATTATTTTGGCTCCCTTGTCAAATATTAGGGGACATTAGTTGAGGTATGAGTTTATTTCTGGGTTCTTCATTCTGTTCCATTGGGTGCTCTTTGTATCTCTTTGTTTCTCTGTCTTTCTCTCTCTTTTGTTAGTCCAGGAAGGAGTTGTCATCTTGTTTATTTTTTCAAAAACTTGACTTACGGTTTTGTTCATCTCTTCCACTGTTTTCCTATTTTATAGTTTACTTATTTTTGCTCTAATTCTTACCTGTTCCTTCTTTCTGTTAGCTCTCAGCTTAGTGTATTCTTCTTTGGCTAGTTCTTTGGGCTATAAGATTACAGTTGAGCAAATCTGCAGAGTGGGCTCCATAGTCACTCCTGGCTGGGTAGCATCTCAGGCTGTTCTTCCCAGGAGGCTATTGCCACTGGCTGGACTCTATGTTCAGGCAGGGCTGCAGACAGAGCAATGCAGGCAGATAAGACCATAGGCCGTGCTCTGCAATCAGGCAAGGCCACACGCTATGCCTCAAAGTTGGGCAGGACCTAGGCAGGGCTTCATGACCAGGAAGGCTGCCTGGCTATGCTCCACTGTTGTACAAGGTGACTGGCTAGAATCACTGATTAGGAGGGTCCTCTATATACTGCATCTGGCCAGGGCTAAAGACTCTGCTCTGGAGTCAGGCAGTGTTGCTGTTGCTGTACAGTCTCCCTCATTAGGACTGGATCACGTCACTGGCTGGGCTCCCAGTACAGGCAAGGATGCAGTCTGTGTTGAACAATCAAGCAGGATTATAGGTTGAGCTATGCTGTGGGGCAGGGCTGTAGATTGAGTTCTGCCTCTCTATAGTACTGTAAGCTGAGTTCCAAGGATGCCTAGGATCACTGTCCAGGGTCCCTGGTGGTACAAGATTAGAGACTATATTTAACAGTTGGGTAGGGTCTCTGGCATAGATTCTGCCCGAGCATAGCTGTAGGATGGGCTCTATGGCTGCCTGGGTTGTCTGGCTAGGCTTCCTGGTTTGGTAGAACTGGAGACTAGACTGAGCAGTTGGACAAGGCTGCATATTTGCTTTCTTGTGAGGGCAGAGCCATAGGAGGGCTTCGCAGCCAGGACAGCTCATTGACTGGGAACTCAAATCAGGCAGAACTACCAACTGAACTCACTGGCCAGAAAGGTCATCAGCTTGGTTCTGCAAATGAGCAGAGTCACTGCTCGTGATCTCTGCTCAGGTTTTGCTCAAGCAAGTGTATGACCCACCAAGTTCTGAAGATTGATGACTATCAGCCTTGTCCCCCTTCTCTGACTCTGTCTGATCACTGATAATTAAACCCTGCAGATTCTCCTGTGACCATCATGAGTCAAGACCCAGGTGGGCCACCTGGGAGATACCCCACTATACTGAGAGAGCTGAGTGTCCACCTTGGGTTCTCTTTTTCCCACTGGAGAAGCCATAGGCCCAGAGGGACTCACTAGGTTCGGCAATGTGCTGGCCTGGGGAGGAGCAGTGTGGTCTGAGAGTAGCCACTCCTCTTACTGTCTGATGTGGTCCCTCTCTGTCTCTGTGACCTAGAGTGTCCTTCAGATTCACACCCACTTCTAGGATTTTCACAGTGCTGTCTTGTCTATGGATCTTCTTGTGAAACACACTGACCTACATTGAAACAGGAATTGACCTACATTGCCATCTTGATGCGGTCACTTACACATTGTGCTTAAATAAATACATCACTTCAGTACATCTTTGTGACAAGCTGGGGTTACAGCTCTCTTTTTCAGATGATGACATTGAGATGGTAAATAATAATGACACTTGTTCAAATCACATAAATGGTAAGTAAAGGATTGGAGATGCAACCTGGTCTTCTGATCTCAAATAAAGAATAATTCCTATTGTACTGTGCCAGGCATTGAATACAATGTACACAACCTCTTCATCCATTTATTTACTCAACAACTATTGAGTTATCCCTCAAGTTTAAAAGTGAAAGTTGAATTCAATTTTCTTCTCACGTGGGGTCACCTTTTCCAGTCACAAAATTGAATTTCTTATGGGTGATTGAAGAGATCTCTCCAAGAGGCAAAAATAGATTTTATTCATTTAAGCACCTACTGTATGCTGATAAATATGCTACCATCAGTTCAGTTCAGTTCAGTTCAGTCACTCAGTCGTGTCCGACTCTTTGCAACCCCATGAATCGCAGCACGCCAGGCCTCCCTGTCCATCACTAACTCCCGGAGTTCACCCAGACTCACGTCCATCAAGTCAGTGATGCCATCCAGCCATCTCATCCTCTGTCGTCCCCTTCTCCTCCTGCCCCCAATCCCTCCCAGCATCAGAGTCTTTTCCAATGAATCAACTCTTTGCATGAGGTGGCCAAAGTACTGGAGTTTCAGCTTTAGCATCATTCCTTCCAAAGAAATCCCAGGGCTGATCTTCAGAATGGACTGGTTGGATCTCCTTGCAGTCCAAGGGACTCTCAAGAGTCTTCTCCAACACCACACTTCAAAAGAATTCTTCAGCACTCAGCCTTCTTCACAGTCCAACTCTCACATCCATACATGACCACAGGAAAAATCATAGCCTTGACTAGATGAACCTTTGTTGGCAAAGTAATGTCTCTGCTTTTGAATATGCTATCTAGGTTGGTCATAACTTTCCTTCCAAGGAGTAAGCGTCTTTGAATTTCATGGCTGCAGTCACCATTTGCAGTGATTCTGGACCCCAAAAAAATAAAGTCTGACACTGTTTCCACTGTTCCCCCATCTATTTCCCATGACATGATGGGACCAGATGCCATGATCTTCGTTTTCTGAATGTGGACTTTTAAGCCAACTTTTTCATTCTCCACTTTGCTATGATATAAGTGCTGTGAGTGTGTGTGTGTGTGTTTGTGCTCAGTCACTTCAGTCATGTCCAACTTTTTGTGCTCCCATCGACCATAGCCTACCAAGCTCCTCTGCTCATGGGATTTTTCCAGCAAGAATACTGGCATAGGTTGCCATGCCCTTCTCTAGGGGATCTTCCTGATCCAGGTATAAAACCCACATTTCCTGCATTGCAGGCAGATTCTTTACTTGATGAGCCACTGGGAAGCCCCAGTATAAGTGCTATGAGGGAAAAAATAGAGTCACCATACCAACCTAGAGACGTCAGGAAAGCATCCATAGAAAATGATATCCAAATCCACTTGTGAGTGATAAGTAGATGTTAGCCAGGTAGTAGCTTTTCAGGCAAAGGAAAGCATGTACAACAGAGAAGTGTGGTGCATTAGAAGAAGTGGTAGGAGTTCCTGGAAAGCCAGATTACAGAGGCGAATGCAGAAAGTCAGGCAAGAGAGGAAAGATAGGGGAAGAACTTTGCAGATTTGCTATATAAGTCATGCCAAGGAGTTCTTACTTTATCTGAAATCCCTTGGGAAATCATTTGGAGATTTTTAAGGCAGAGGTAAACAAACCAGGTTACCGATCAACTTAGTGATAATTTAGAAATATCACTGTGGCTGGCTTGAGGATGGTTGGACTAGAGTAGGGGAAAGACTAGAAAGAGTAAGACCAATTAGCATTGTTTGCAATAATCCAGGTGAGAGCTGATACTGGCCTCTGAGTAGCAGTGAGCATGAAAAAAAAAAAAAAAAAGGATGGATTCCTGGGATATTTGGGAAACAGCATTGACAGTGTTTAGCAAATTAATGAGTTAAACTGATCATTTCCTCATCTCTGCTACTGTCTCAATATTTGCACGGGCAAATGAGTAGAGCTCAGCCCTGCCAGATCTGAATTTGGAGAGCTACCAGAAGATAGGTGGTGGGGTCAGTTCTGAGGATCCTTCAAAAAGGTGAGTTTTGACTGTTGAGCATCTTTCCCATAAACATACTGGAAAGTCTCCTAGCCAAGGGGCCAGTGGAAAAAGTATATAATGGGGATCAAGGTCTCCTTGGGGATGACAGCTGACATATCGACACTCTTGTAGCAATGGGGCCAGCAATGGCCTACAGCAAACTCCTCCAATCTGGAATTGGCTAAATTGGATGCCTGACAGCTTCAAACTCAGAGACAGAGCCTGCATCTCAAACAGAAGAGGGAAAATTGTCTAAACGCTTCAATTTCTGTAATTGAAGCAATTGCGCATCATTTTACATGCCAGCTTGCTGACAGGATAACCAGTTTGAGCTCAGTGTGGGAATTCAATTATGTATCTTCTGTCTGTATCTTTGAAAGAAAGCCACCCGACCGGCCTGTCAAACACCCAGCATGTTTGCCTGTTGGAAATTGCTGTCTCTTCTTGACACAGGAAATGTCTCCACAGAAGAGAAACCTATTATATTTTACAAAGCTAGCATACCCTATCACAAAACTTGACAAAGAAAGCATAGAAAAAGAAAACTACAGGCCAATTTTATCTATGAATATAAATGAAAAATTCCTAAATAAAATACAAGCATGTGAAATATGGAAATATAGCACTAGAGCTTTTCCATTAAAAACTGAAGCAAGGCAGTATGTTCACTATAACCTTAATTATTTAACATTACTCTGTAACGTCTGGCCAATGCAATATGACAAGAAACATAAATAAAGTTTATAATTGTTGAAAAGGAAGTAGTGAAATTTTGCATTATTTTCATATATCTATTTAGAAAACTCAAGCAAATGAACTGAAAAGCTGAAAAAACTTTAGCACTTATAAGAGTTAATTAATTTCTCTTCTTGGAATTTAATCTGAAGAAATATTCAGAGATTCAAAGCTTTATAATAGAGTCAATGGCACCCCACTCCAGTACTCTTGCCTGGAAAATCCTATGGGCAGAGGAGCCTGGTAGGCTGCAGTCCATGCGGTTGCTGAGGGTCAGACACAACTGAACGATTTCACTTTCTTTTCACTTTCATGCATTGGAGAAGGAAATGGCAACCCACTCCAGTGTTCTTGCCTGGAGAATCCCAAGGATGGGGGAGCCTGGTGGGCTGCCGTCTATGGGGTCGCACAGAGTCAGACACGACTGAAGTGACTTAGCAGCAGCAGCATCCCAGCATGATTTTTATTAGTGACAAAAATTGAAAATAATTCAAATATCTAATAAGGGCATGATCAAATATTTTAGATCCAGATGATGAAATATAAAGCCATTAAAACTTATACTTAGAAAATAAAATAAAACTTTAAAAAACTTGTACTTTAACAAGTATTTAACAACATGAAGAAATGCTCACATATCATGAAAATAAAAATAAGAGTAAAACAATACAAGCCTAAATTCAGTGTGATTCCTCTTGTAAAGTAAGTAAATATGTATATACATATATCTATATAGAAAATATATTGGAAGGATGGAATATAGAAATGGGATTACAGTTGTCACTGGGGTTTTTCAGCTTTTATAGAATTTACATGAATCAGTCTCACAAATTACACTATATATATGGTGGTGGTTTAGTAGCTAAGTCGCCTCCGACTCTTGCAACTCTCTGCCAGGCTACTCTGTCCATGGGATTCTCCAGGCTAGAATACTGGAGTGGGTTGCCATTTCCTCCTCCAGAGGATCTTCCCAACCCAGGGATCGAACTCAGATCTCCTGCATTGCAGGCAGATTTTTTACCAACTGAGCTACGAGGGTAGCAAATGAACTTTTGGTGGTAGTTTAGTTGCTTAGTTGACTATACACTCTCTCTATATATATACTATAAAACACACTATAAAATTAGGAGATTAAGTCAGATGATATTCATGGTCCCTGCCCTTCTGTTCTTGGTGTTAATATGACAATTTTCTATGAAAATTTGACACTTTAAAGCATAAAAGGATCTGCGACCTTATTATCCCCTATCACTCTGTATTGGACTGTCACATAATATCAACTAACTTTTCTCAGAGATTCTGGGCAGCTGGCCTTCCTGGACACAGAATCAACGTTCAACCTTATCATTCACAAAGACTTCTTACCTAGCCCACTCTGGAGTTCAATTTGTTACACAACTCATTGTTTGCCATACTTGGTGTCTCCCCTGGGCCCTTCTCACCAAGCCTTATCAAAACCACATCTGAGATGAGCTTCCCAGGTGAGCTTATTTTCCAGCATCATTATATCAAGAAGCACTTGGATTCCTAGGTCAGGACCCTCCCCTGGGACATCTACCAACTGCAGGGCTCTATATTTACTTAGGATCTCCCTTGATAGATTCCTTGTCTGAATTTTCCCTTACATAGATAACAGCAGACCCTGCATGGACATCAACCTAGCAGACCAATACTAGGGATTAAGTGCAAAGGATCTGCTCTAGTAGAAATATTTTACCTACTAAAAGTGTCCTGGAGTAGGAAAACCTTGGGGATTTACTGAGCCGAGTAACTTTAGAGAAACTGAGAGTCAAATCCAGAGACCGTAGCCATGAATGTCCCATCCACAGGAGGACAGCAACACCATAAACCAGAGATGAAATCAAGGATAAAAACAAGTCAGAAATTATGCAGAAAAGCCTGGACACAGCTGCAGACCCAAGACTCAACTTCAGTCATTAGCTGTGGACATGTTGTGATGGATAAAAGCAAGGGACACAGGAACACAAACTCAAATGCCCAATGAGTCCAGGAGGTAATCTGAAAAAATGAAGCAGGTTACCAGGAGAATGCATGTCTCTATGTAGTAATTTTTATCCACTGCTACCAGATCTGTTTTTATTTTTTTCTTTTCTTTTTTTTTAAATAAAAGCTGTGTGCTATGCTGTGTTTAGTTGCTCAGTCGTGTCTGACTCTTTAAGACTCCATGGACTGTAGCCCACCAGGCTCCTCTGTCTGTGGGGATTATCCAGGCAAGAATAAAAACTAGAGCCCCAAATATTTGTATAAAATGCTTCCCAGGTGGCGCTAGTGGTAAAGAACCCATCTGCCAATGCAGGAGATGTAAGAGACATGGGTTCGATCTTTGGGTTGGGAAAATCCCCTGAAGAAGGAAATGGCAACCCACTCCAGTATTCTTGCCTGGAGAATCCCATGAACAGAGGAGCCTGGTGGGCTCCGGTCCATAGGGTCACAAAGAGTTGGATACAACTGAAGCGACTTAGCACATACACATGCTTAAACTTTTAAATGTTGCCAGATAACATTGTGAATATTATATAAATAAAAAACAACAAAAAAAATTTCAGACTTGATTAGGTCAATGGAGCTCAATTTATGACTTCTGATTAAAAGTTAGAAAGTTGGAAGGACATAAGGAATTGATTTTTATAACATTGGCATATCCTCAACTAAACCCAGCTAAGAAACTTTCCTTCTTAGGAGTGTAAGAAAGGAAAAATCATGCTTTTATTTGCTCCAAATAATGATCCATCATGCCTCAGGGTGTTGCAAGGCAGAATCTGTCACCCACCCAGCCTGAGCCCCACCTATTCCCCCGTATCTAAGCATCTGGTCAGTTCCCAAAGATTGAGTATGCACACCCAGGGAAACCAATTTTGAGGAACTTAGAGGTACAGCAGTAGTGACAGCAGAAATCAGAATGCCATCAGACTTCTAATAGGCTCTGACCCATTGATAGTTTCTTTGATCTTTTCTAGCCACAGAAGACTTCTGACACTAACAGTGTGGGGTTTTTTCCCCTCCACCAACAACCAATTTTCCAACTCTCCAGACACCAGCTGGGTGTCCTAGAATTTAACCCAACTGTGATACTAACCACCTGGAATAAGCATCAGCTAAAGGGCTCACCGGAGAAGGCAATGGCACCCCACTCCAGTACTCTTGCCTGGAAAATCCCATGGATGGAGGAGCCTGGTAGGCTGCAGTCCATGAGGTCACTAAGAGTCGGACATGACTGAGCGACTTCACTTTCACTTTCCACTTTCATGCATTGGAGAAGGAAATGGCAACCCACTCCAGTGTTCTTGCCTGGAGAATCCCAGGGACGGGGGAGCCTGGTGGGCTGCAGTCCATGGGGTTGCACAGAGTCAGACACGACTGAAGCGACTTAGCAGCAGCAGCAGCAGCAAAGGGCTCACAAGTTAAGCTCTCAGCCCCAAAGACTGCCTCCACTTCAGATGCTAGTTGCACCAGGACTTTTAATGAACTGGATATATATTCAAGGAGTTCCCACAACCTCCATTTCAGGTTCAATCATTTTCTCTAACAGCTCGCAGAAGTAAAGGAAAGCACCTTACTTACATTTACTAGCTTTTATAAAGAATAAAAATGAAGAGCCAAATGAAGAGGAATAGAGAGCAAAGTCTGGAAGGGTCCTGAGCACAGGATCTTCTGTCCCATGGAGTTGAGGTGCACCACCCTCCCAGCACTTGAAGCTTTCTGAGCCCCATAGTTTAGAAGTTTTTAATGGAGGTTGCATTACATAGGCATGATTGATTAGATCTCTTGCCATAGGCGATTAACTCAATCCCCAGCCTCCCTCTCCTCCCCGGAGGTCTTCTAATCATGCTTTGGTCTTTTCTGGCAACCAGCCTCAATTGTGAAGTTATTTAGGAACCCCAGCCACCAGTCATCCCCTTAGCATACAAAAGGATACTCATCACCCCAGGGACTCCAAGGGTCTTAGAAGCTCTGTGTCAAGAAGACCAAATATTTATAATAACATATGTTCCTATAATTCCCTTTCACTTGGAGGGTTTTAGGAGCTCTGTACCAGGAACTGGGGACAAAAATCAAATATATATTATTATATCATGATATCACTAGAGCTAATCTGTTGGACTAGCTCTAGTTGATCATTGTCTATTAATATGAGTCTCCAGGGAATGTGAACTAGTCCAAGTCAGAGAGATATGTCCTCACTGAGAACAGTGGGTTTGTCAACTTTCAAAATTCCCTGTCTAACTCAAGTTTCAGATGTATATTGACCAACACATGGTCTATAATTTATCTCAGAGGCCTTTTGATCCTTTCTTGGAAGCTTAAGAAACGTACAAAGCATATATCTCCATGTTGTTGGCATGAGTAACCTAAAAAAAAAAAAATATATATATATATATATATATATATATATATTTCACCTGAAATTTCTTCCACAAAGGGAAACCAAAAACCAGACATAATTAAAGAAATCATAAATTTCTCCAAAACTGAAGGACTTGAATTTTCAGGTTAACATACCCTCCTGGCACCCAGCACAAAGAGTGAAGACTCACATCAAAGCTTATTTTGATGACATTTCAGAACAATAGATAAACTGAAGATCCTTCCAGGAAGGAAGAAACTAAGATACTTTCCTTCATTAGGAGTGTGGGAAAGGAAAAATAGGTTGTATATTAAGATAGAACATTACAACGACATCTGGAAGCCAGAACACTCTAGAGAAACACTTATAACATCTGAGGAGAAATAATTTCTAACCTACAATTTCCAGCTAGCCTAGAAATCTATTTGTGAAAGTAAATAAAAGTCAGTTTTAAATATTCAGAATCTCAACCAGTTTCCCTTCTTTTCACATTTTCTCAGAAGCTACTAAAGAAAATACACCACGGAAAAAAAAGACATAAAGCCCAGGAAAAAAGGTGAGCCAAAAGAAGATGTCAAGGAAGTTTCCAAGATGGTGGTGAAGATTCAGGATAGCATCTGTATAAATGGCCGAAGGAGTGATGATCAAAACTGGAGCAAGAGATGGAAAGTTCCAGGGGTCACAAACACAAAAATCTGGAAACTTATGGAATACAATTGATACTGCTGCTGCTAAGTCACTTCAGTTGTGTCTGACTCTGTGCGACCCCATAGACAGACTCCTACCAGGCTCCTCTGTCTCTGGGATTCTCCAGGCAAGAACACTGGAGTGGGTTGCCATTTCCTCCTCCAATGCATGAAAGTGAAAAGTGAAAGGGAAGTCGCTCAGTCGTGTCTGACTCCTAGCGACCCCATGGACTGCAGCCTACCAGGCTCCTCCATCCATGGGATTTTCCAGGCAAGAGTACTGGAGTGGGGTGCCATTGCCTTCTCCACAATTGATACTAAATGAGTTTTTTTAGAATTTGTTGAATAATTTGGAAAGGAATAAGTATGTAGAAAACTAAGCAGATGAAGTTTAAAAAGAGACAATTATTAACTCCTGGAAAAATTAAAAGTAAGGAACTATAATCATAGGACGACCATATGGACTATCAGAGAACAGTATTTTTATAATCATAATAATGTAAGAAACTATTTAACATAAAATTTTGATATAACCATATTGAGAGAGTGAGGAAAGAGGGAGAGGAAGGCAACAAAGCAAGGATTGGAGTAGTATAAAAAAGCTAAATTCTTGTGTCCCGGGGTCTTAGAAAGCCAAAGATTATTTTTTAATTAAAATTCTTTAAAAATCAAGAAATGGTAGTATAGGCATATAATTTATAAATATGAAGGTAAATATTAGCAAAACTGGAGATTTTAAAGTGATTCCCTTTCATAGACTAGTCTCAAAGCTGAGATAAAGGTGAGTGGTGACTACCATGTTTTGTTAAAATGTTCATAATATTATATGACTTTTTGAATTATGTTTCTGTGTTGCATTGATAAAAAATGTTTAAATTAAGTTTAAAAAGATACTTGAATAAGGAATATAGTCTTTCTTACATTATGATTCTGAATTATTACCTAAAACATCTCTACCCATAGCAAATATCCTACCATTTATTCCAGTACTGGTCAAGACCACTGAAGCCCTAAGTCTATCCCTGACCTTTCTGCCTTTTGGTCTTATAAATTTTACTATCACTAACATGCTCATAATAATCATCTTCCTTCTAAAACTCTCTTCTTCATCTGGGAAGAAGTTAAGGGAGAAATGTTGGAAGAGAAATGCAAAATAGAACAAGTTGGAAAGATGACAAGAATGATGATTTAACTTAAAAACAGCCAACCCATTAGACATGGTATAAAACTGGAAAAGTTACTGTTGTTTAGTCATTAAGTCATGTCTGACTCCTTTGCAACCCCATGGACTATATATAGCCTGCCAGGCTCCTGTGTCCATGGGATTTTCTGGACAAGAATACTGGAAAGGGTAGCCATTTCCTTCTCCAGGGGATATTCCCAACCCAGGGATTGAACCTGGATCTCCTGCACTGGCAGGAAGATTCTTTACCACTGAGCCACCTGCAAAGCCCTTGGAAAAATTTGCTAGTTGCCAGAAAGTATCCATTCTCCCCTCCTTTAGCAATGGAACTTGATGTTTTAGATTAATTTATTTTTTATTGAAGTAGAGTTGATTTACAATGTTGCATTAACTTCTGCTGTATAGCAAAGTTACTCAGTTTTACAAATACATATACATTCTTTTTTATGTTCTTTTCTGTTATGCTTAGGTCTTGAAGCTGCGCAAGCACAGTCCTGACAGGCCTTCGGGGTGCAGCCCAACAGTATGATAATCCCTAGTTGCATCCAGGTCACTACAGATGGCAATATTGCATAGAATTCTATTTTATTTGGAGTGGCAATGCCTTCTTTCAAGACTGCTTTTCCCCACCTCCCTTGAGGCCAGATGTGACCCTACGAGCGCATTCTAGTCAATGAAATGTAACCCGAAGTGTGGGTTGGAGGAAGGCAACTACCTCAAATGGGCCATCCACCCATTTGCCTTCCTTTTCTTCCTTCTCCCCGCTGCCTGGTGATAATTAGAGTTCCCGCAGGCATCTTTGACCATGAGGTGCCCTTGATAATAAAAGTCACACACTGGAATGGCTTATATGTACCAGGAACATAAAAGGAGCTGAATCAATAATGAAGATGTCTCCCCAGACTTGAGTGTTGGCCTCCAGACTTCTTTAACATAGGAGAGAAATTAACTTCTCTTTTTAAATCAGTTTTAATTTTAGCTTCCTGACACATGCAGCCAAACCTAATTCTAACTGATACAGAAATGATATCAAGTGTATGTTTAATTCTTCTATAAATGTCTCCAAATGGACTGTATTCCTTTAAGAAATGTTTCTAAAGCAATTTTTATGGGAGACTTCTAATATGTGAACTGAACTCAGCTGCTAAGAAAAACTATCATGGAATTATACAATGTATCAATAATCTCTTCTAGGAACACTAAGTTCACCGGAAAAGGTTATTCAAGTAGAGAAAAAAGCTGAGGCAAGTAAAGCAAGGGGAAAAATTCTCTTTGGATGGGTAAAAGAGAGAAAATAAAGCTTTTGACATTGTAGGGAGGAAGAAATGCTATGTTCTGCCTAAGCAGGGGCTCTTGTATTTTCCTTTCTCCTGAAAGCTTTGATCTTAAAGTCTCTGAAAAGAGATTAAAGAAGGAAAGACAGATAGTGAAAGTGTCAAAGATTTGCTGACTGAGCAAGGACGTTCCAGGCAGTAAAAGAGGGAAATCTGGCTAATACGCGCAAAGCTATGAGCAACCGATAGGGGAAAAGAAAGGGGAAAAAAACACCTGGGAAAGTGAGCCAGTGGAAGCTACTAGGAACCTTCGGTAACAACGCTTGCCTGTTTGATGGAAATCTGAGTTAGTTCTGGGAAGCCTGGACACCAGGTAAGGATTCATTGATGTTGTTCAGTCCCTAAGTTGCATTCGACTCTTTGCGACCCTAAGGACTGTGGCTCACTAGGCTCCTCTGTCCATGGAATTTTCCCAGGCAAGAATACTGAAGTGGATTGCCATTTCCTTCTGCAGGGGCTCTTCCCTACCCAGGGATCAAACCCAAGTTTCCTGCATTGCAGGTGGATTCTTTACCACTGAGCCACCGGGCAGTTGATAAAAGAGTCTACAGTTCCCTGGGTGAGGCCTAAGCTGCAGATGGAAATACCCAGGACCCACTCAACGAGATTTTGATGTAAAGATCTCCCAAGTAGCTCCAATGTACAGCTAAGGTTAGGAGTCCCTGGAATTGTTGTTCATTCACTCAGTCATATCCAACTCTTTGTGACTCTGTGAACTGCAGTACAGCAGGATTCCCTGTCCTGCACCATCTCCCAGAGCTTGCTCAAACTCGTGTCCATTGAGTCAGTGATGTCATCCAACCACCTCATCCACTGCCACCCCTTCTGCTTTTGCCTTCAGTCTTTCCCAGCATTGGAGTCTTTTCCAGAGTGGGCTCTTTGCATCAGGTGGTCAAAGTATTGGAGCTTCAGCATCAGTCCTTCCAATGAATATTCAGGTTTGATTTCCTTTAGGATTGACTGGTTTGATCGCCTTGCTGTCCAAGGGACTCTCAAGAGTCTTCTCCAGGACCACAATTTGAAAGCATCAATTCTTCGGCTCTCAGCCTTCTTCCTTAGGCTTCCCTGGTAGCTCAGCTGGTAAAGAATTGCCTGCAATGCAGGAGACCCTGGTTCCATTCCTGGGTTGGGAAGATCCCCTGGAGGAGGGCACCCCACAGGCAACCCACTCCAGTATTCTTGCCTGGAGAATCCCCATGGACAAAGGAGCCCAGCAAGCTACAGTCCATGGGATTGCAAGGATTTGGACAGAACTGAGCAACTAAGCACACATACACAGCCTTCTTTATGGTCCAACTCTCACATCCATATATGAGTACTGGAAAAACCATAGCTTTGACTATATAGACCTTTGTCAGCAAAGTGATGTCTCTGCTTTTTAATACGCTATCTAGGTTTGTCATAGCTTCTCTTCCAAGGAGCAAACATCTTTTCATTTCAAGGCTGCAGTCACTGTCCACAGTGATTTTGGAGCACAAGAAAATAAAATCTGCCACAGTTTCCACTTTTTCCCCATCTATTTGCCATAACGTGATGGAACTGGATGCCATGATCTTAGTTTTTTGAATGTTGAGTTTTAAGCCAGCTTTTTCACTCTCCACTTTCACTTTAATCAAGAAGCTCTGCAGTTCCTCTTCACATTTTGCCATAAGGGTGATGTCATCTGCATATCTGAGGTTATTGATATTTCTCCCAGCAACATTGATTCCAGCTTGTGCTTCATCCAGCCCGGCATTTTGCATGATGAACTCTGCATATAAGTTAAATAAACAGGGTGACAATATACAGCCTTGATGTACTCCTTTCCCAATTTTGTTCCATGTTCGGTTCTAATTGTTGCTTCTTGTCCTGCCTACAGGCTTCTCAGGAGACAGGTAAGGTGGTCTGGTATTCCCATCTCTATAAGGATTTTCCACAATTGGCTGTAATCCACACAGTCAGAGGCTTTAGCATAGTCAATGAAGCAAAAGTAATTTTTTTTTTGAATCCTTGCTTTTTCTATGATCCAACAGATGTTGGCAATGTGATCTCTAGTTCCTCTGCCTTTTCTAAATCTAGCTTGTACATCTGGAAGAAGTTCTCAGTTCACCTACTGCTGAAGACTAGCTTGAAGGGTTTGAGCATAATCTTGCTAGCGTGTGAGATGAGTGCAATTGTGCAGTAGTTTGAACATTCTTTGGCATTGCCTTTCCTTGGGATTGGAATGAAAACTGACCTTTTCCAGTCCTGTGGCCACTGCTGAGTTTTCCAAATTTGCTGGCATATTGAGTGCAGCACTTTAACAGCATCATTTTTCTTAAACTGCTCTCAATGTGCTTTGTGCAACACAGCAACTAAGTTCAGCTATTGCCTATCAAAATAAAAATATTCATTTTGTTTAAAGTTATGTTTATTGTTGCTATGTGTATGACATAATTACAGCTTACAATGAGTTTCTCTACACATTATCTTATGCAATTAGCACAGCATACTTATAGAGTTATCAGGAAAGTAAGATTCAGAAGGTTAAATGATTAGCTTAAATCCCAGGATACATCTTCTGTTTTCAAATTTTGGACACATAATTTAGTACGCACTCCCACTAACTGATGCTGAGTCAGGACTAAATATGGAGAACTGTGATTTTATGTTTCACTGATCAAAAATCAGTTTCCCCCAACGTGATGTATAGATATGAACCAGGAGAGAAAATAAACCCCATCCAAGGTGACTTTCTTGGGATACTAGTGAAAATAAAGTGTAGGCTTCATTTGTGATTGGTTAGGTTTGTCTGAGAAAAGCAAAAGTAATTTTTTTTTTTTTTTTTTTGTCTCCTGTTCCCCTGCTAGAGCAATGTCCACAATACTGGTTAAATCCTCAGTCTAACCTCCTTTTCTCTGGCCATTTAGTTTAAGATTATTGTTTTTATAAAAATGAGAACTATCTTTTCCATCACTGCTCACAGAGAAACTACTGAAATTTCTAGTCATTTCAAAACCATTTGTCTACTTCTTCAGCCCTCATCCAAGTCAAGTGTGTCATGAATTCTGGCAGCTGGAAGCAATCTCAGAAGGACTGACCATCAAGATTAGATTCAGAGCAAGTTATATATGTCAGTACTGTAGTTTATAAAGTATTTTACATGTGCTGTATGTAATTTGAGCCTTAGAATAATCCAGCATCACAGCCATTAGCATTATCCTCAATTTGTATCTAAGAAAACCAAATCTGAGCGAGTTAAATGCCTTAAGACAGAAAGTAATGGAGCTGGAAATTAAACTTAGAAATTTTTTTCTTACCCCAAACTGCAAGCTTATACTACAATACTACATTAAATTAAAATATCTAACTCGTCTCTGTATTAAATCAGTTAAAGCCAACTGATTAACCACAATGAAGAAGATACTTTTTATTTTTTATTTGCCCATGTTATATAAACTGTTTCAGAGATTTAAAAAATAAATCCTCAAAGGCAAGAATTACATAGAAAATATAAAATACTTTATAAATATTAAAAATACATAGAATTACTATTGTTACTACATAAAAATCTTTTAAGATCAAGAAAATATTCTAATTCCATTATAAAAAAGCAAAGATCATGAAAAGGCAACTTGGTATAAGAAAAATATAAATAAATATGAATATTCTATGACACTGATAATCAAAGACATTTTTAGGGACATGTGGTCATCTTTCACCTTTGGAGTCTAATTACTGAGTGCTGACCAGGGCCTATGAAACCATCAGGTATTCTGATGGGAAGGTGAAAGTCCTCCCATAAACTATCTTTTGGAGTGTACATTGACACAATGGTTCTGAAAGTACAAAATAGTCTGGAAATGTGTGGTAATATGGGTCAGTTCAGTTCACTCACTCAGTCGTGTCCGACTCTTTGTGACCCCATGGACTGCAGCATTCCAGGCTTCCCTATCCATCACCAACTCCCGGAGTTTGCTCAAACTCATGTCCACTGAGTCAGTATGCAAGTTGCTCTAACCATCTCATCCTCTGTTGTCCCCTTGTCCTCCTGCCTTCAATCTTTCCCGGCATCAGGCCTTTTTGGAAGAGTCCAAAAACACTAATACCAAGAAATTTGGGATTAATATTAGCACCCCCTAAATTTTTAAAACTCCCAGTATGCATAAACTAGGATTGACAATTAAGTTACCATCATTATATCCTTTAGTAAGGGAACACTGGCCAGTGAGTATTAGACTCACAAATCTGGATGTAAAATCAGCGATGGACCCACTATCCTAAGGCGAAAACAGAGCCTCCAAGTTGTAACCGACACTTAGAGGAGGATATTTGCAAGGAACGGGAAGACGGCTGGCACACAGTTGGGAAGACAAAGCACTGACCTGTCTCATTATATCCTGTTAGGAAAGGGTTAAATATGGAACAAACTGTAGATGATATTTACCATGAAGATTCTAAAACTATAAACATTAAAATGGATGAGGGTGAAAGTCCATTCTCAGCACACTTATACTGGTTCTATACCTTATGATCATGAATGGCATACTGGCTAGTTTATTGGAAGTTCCCTAAGATATCATGACTTCAAAAGTTGTTGTATTCTTTCAAATGTTACCCCCAATCCTGAGACAATACATAGGTCTACCTTGGGAATTTTTTTGTTGGTGGTGTAATGTTTATTATGTGAAAAGTTCATTTACCCAGAAGTTGCAATGTAACATCGGCATTATGATAATTGACTCACTCTCTATGACCTCATTGACTTAATTTATAACATCATTTTTAAGTTATTTAACTTGGCTTACAAATCAGAAAACATCAAGACAGCACTTCCTTGGTGGTCCAGTGGCTAAGGCTCCTCCCTCCCAATGCAGGGGGCCCAGGTTCAAACCCTGGTCAAGGAACTAGATCCCACATGCTGCGTCTAAAGGTTCTGCATGCCTCAACTAAGACCCGGTGCAGCCAAATCAATAATTTAGTTTTTAAAAAAGGAAAACATCAAGACATACATGTTTACTTTCTTCCATAGACCTACTGGAGGGAAGGGAGAGAATTCTAACAGTTTTATTTCTAGATAAGCCAAGTAAATTTAAGTTCTATATATGATAAGAATGATGGAAGATTTCTGGAAAAAATCTGCTGTTACCAGAAGAAATTTTGGAAAATGTCCAGCAACTTTAAAGTGGCCAGAAGTGCAGGGTTAGGCTAAACAAACACCTCAAGGGTACCCAGGCATCCAGTACACAGGCTGCCAAAGCACAAGTAACCCACCAATCTTGGCAAACATACAACATACACCTAAAGCCAAGGCTTCGCTAAAGAAATCCACCTGCCAATGCAGCAGATGCAGGAGTCATAGCTTCCATCCCTGGGTTGGGAAGATCCCCTGAAGGAGGGCATGGCAACCCACTCCAGCAATCTTGCCTGGAGAATCCCATGGACAGAGGAGCCTGGTGGGCTAAAGTCCATGGGGTTGCAGAGTCAGACCCAACTGAACAGACAGGGCACACATGCAGCTAAAACCAATCACATGCCTATATTTCACATATGGCATTTACACCTAAGTTGAAACCACTGTATTCTAACCAAGGTTAGAATTGACACCTAAGTTCAAGCCACTGTCTTCTAACCAAGGTAAGCTTCAACTTCCTTAGGAGACACTCTTGTGATCATAGAAATAGAGTCTTGTCCCACTGTGGAATTTGCTTTGGGGTGTCCTTACCAAAACACCTCAACATTTCCTTGGTTACATTAGAAAGCCTCAGGTAAATCTAATATGATGCTGCTCATCACCTTGACCTTAATATATTGGATCACATCTGTGTACTTGACCCAACTGTGTCAATGAGAACCTTTCTTCTTGGCAACTGGAAATAGGATTAAGACTCCCATCTCTGATGACTAACTAGCGGAGAGCTATCAGCAGTGATTATTGCCAATCCTATATGTGATATCTATGGCTGGTAACATATTAACCCCAAACTTGACAGATTAAATAGTAAACGTGTTATTTCATAGTTTCTGGGGATCAAGAATTCAGAAGGCACTTAGCTTTATGGTTCTGTCTCAGGGAGTCTCCTGAAGTTGTAGGCAGGATGTCAGCTGGAACAGCAGCACCAGAAGGTTGGATTGGGGCTGAAGAATTAACTTCTGAAATGACTCACTCATATGGATGTTGGCAATTCCTCCTCATATGGACCTCTCCACATGGCTATTGACATGACATGACATGACATGACATGACATGACCTCCCCAGAACAAGTGATCCATAAGAGACCAGCAAGGAAGCCATGATACATTTTTGGTCCTAGGCTCATAAGTTACAAAGTATCATTCTGCCACATTCTATTCATTCAAAGTAAGCCACTTAAGTTCAGCTCACACACAAGGGGGAACTAAGCTCCACCTCTTGTCAAAGAACTGGAGGACATATTTTCAACCCCCTCCCACTCCCACCCAAGCATATATGTAAAGAGAAACAGAAGTGAGTAAATGAGAGAGAAGTCTGCTGGGTTTCCTGACTCTAGTCTACTTCTGAGACCAGCTGCACCCATGCATTATAAAACACTGCTTATTTTTTTTAATTTGTTTATTATTTATTTTTGACTGTGCTGGGTCTTCATTGCTATGCACAAGCTCTCTCTAGATACAGTGCATGAGTTCCTCATTGTGGTAGCTTCTCTTGTTGCGGAGCACTGACTCTAGAGCTCATGGGCTTTAGTAGTTGTAGCTCATCGGCTCTAGGGCATGGGCTTAGTTGCCCTGTGGCATGTGGAATCTTCCCCGACCAGGGATTGAACAGGTGGATTCTTAACCACTAGATCACCAAGGGAGTCCAACACTACTGTATTTTTAAAGACAGATTTTCTTTCTGAAGTTATCTTGAAGTAAATGTGTTAGTCACTCAGTCGTGTCCAACTCTTTGGGACCCCATAGACTGTAGCCCACCAAGCTCCTCTGTCCTTGGGTTGCCATTTCCTTCTCCAGGGGATCTTCCTGAACCAGGGATCAAACCCGGGTCTCCTGCATTGCAGGCATATTCTTTACCATCTAGCCACTAGGTACCCTCCCCGATGTTATCTTGAGTTGGTTTTAATTACTTTTCAACCAACAGAACCTTAATCACTAGATGGATCCCGCCAATTAAAAACTTTGATTCTTTTGTCGATTCTGCTTAAGCTACTCTGCTCACTCACCCAGAGACCTGGGCATTGATTTTTCACAATGGATACACCCAAAGCCTCTTATCATTCTTCCAGACGACCCCCACCTACCAAAAACTGCAATAACCACGTGTACCCTTCTTCCAGCCCTGCCAGTACCCTGTTCTGGATGCCACCTTGTATTATAAGAAGAGAGAAGATAGAATAAAATACCAGAATGGAAGATCTTCCAGAGCACATGTGGTCTGGACAGTAAGAACAGGATTTCTGAGAAGGGCATGTCCCTGAAAGCTTGAGTTCAAAGTCACCTGCTACTGAAGCCAATAACAACATTAATGTCTAACGAATGACCTTAGTCTTTTGCTAAAAGTGTCTCTCTTTACTCAGTCTCAACTATCTGGGCAATATTTCATTAAGTATATTGCTGGGAAAAGAAGAGAGGTCTCCAAAATCTCCAAATAGGAAAAACTATGGTTAAAAGCACAACAGTACATACTGATATAAAAGAAAACCCTCTCTTATTACTTACTGGGAGGTTACAGGTTCTGGGGTGACAGACAAAATAAATTGGAGATTAAGGCTTTATGATTGCTTGTTTGTACTACCCGAGGCAGAGAGATGTTTCTGGTGGGTGCCAAGATTTTGGTGATTGGGGAGGTCCGGTGCAGCATAGATAGGGAAAAACATCAGACTTTATCAAAGTCATTGACAAATATTTCTCAAAGGGAAGGAAAGGAAAAGGATCAATATTCCTAGATACCCTCTGGTATGGTTGACATTTTGCTAAGTAATTTTCTGACTGCCTACAGACCTAGAGTGTATATTCATAGTAAATCCTGGGGGAACACAACCAAGATCTCCTCTTCCAAGACAATGCAGGGACTTCCCTGGTCATCCAGTGGCTAAGACTCTGCACATCCAACGCAGGGGGCCCAGTTTCAGTCCCTGGTTAGGGAACTAGATCCCACATGCTGCAACTGAGAGTTCACATGATGCAATTAAAAAAGATCCCACATGCCACAAGTAAAATCCCACCATGTGTAAAATAGACAGCTAGTGGAAAGCTGCCATTTAGCCCAGGGAGCTCAGCTCAGTGCTCTGTGATGACCTAGAGGGTTGAGATGTGGAGTGGGGTGGGAGGGAGTCTCTGGAGGGTGGGGTGGGAGGGAGTCTTTAGAGGGTGGGGATATATGTATACATATAGGTGATTCACATTGTTGTAGAGCAGAAACTAACACAACACTGTAAAGCAATTATGTTGTTGTTGTTCAGTTGCTAAGTTTTACCCAGCCCTTTGCCACCCCATGGACTGCAGCACGCCACACTCCCCATGTCCTTCACTATCTCCCGGAGTTTGCTCAAATTCACGTCCATCGAGTCGGTGATGCTATTTAATCATCTCACACTCTGCCACCCCCTTTTCTTTTGCCTTCAATCTTTCCCATCATCAAGGTCTTTCCCAATGGGTCAGCTCTTTACACCGATTTTAAAATAAATTAATAAATAAAAGAATTTTCATATAAGTTTTTTAAAACAAATACCCACATGCTGCAATGAAGATCAAAGATCCTGCAGCCCACAGCTAAGACCTGACACAGTCAAGTAAGTAAATAAATAAATATTAGGGGGGGAAAAAGCCAAAGCAGTCCACCTGGGAATATAGGCGGCTGGAGGCTCACAGCTGTACCTCTTACTAGAAACTGCAATCAGTTACAGGGAACTACATCACCCAAGGTCACACACCGTCCCAGGGGACGGCATTTGGCCAATAATCCTTTGGATCAAGGGTTCAAAGGCTCAGCACCTCTCTCTCAATTTGGGACTCTGGAAGTCTGTCCCAGGTCAAGTTCTTGTCCAAGTTCTAGAGGCCTCAGCTGCAAGAATATTGCAGGTCAGCTCACCCCTCTGCCCACTTTTTCACAAGTGTATCTCCGCAGTAAGCCTCTACCTCCAGCTGTCCATCTCAGAGTTTCCTTCCAAGGATCCTACTAAAGCAGTACTGTGATCTCCATTATCCAGATGACAAAAATTGAACTGCAGAATTTCATCCACATGCCTGTGGTCATGCGGCTGATGCTGGAGCTCTGATTTGACCTGAGACTGTCTTGTTCTCAAGTCATATTGTTCCCAGGTGAACTCTCCACCAATCATACATTTAATATCTTTTCCCGTTTTTCAACTTTAGTGACTGGAAGACATCCTGAAGGTTAGACCTGAAAATTCTTATCATTGCAGTGGTCTGCCGGCTTTGTTGTAACAGTCAGTACAAATTTTGTTTGTATATTAGTCTTGATATATCTAGACAATGCGAACCTGTCTCTAAAGGGATCCCATTCTAAGGGAATGGAGAAAGCAGTTTGTCACTTTGAGGTCTTGCCTAAGGATCTGCCCATCACCACTGCAGCTACTCTAGTCTTCTATATAATTTTACTTAGTAGACTATATGTTTTTCAGTTTTTCTGGCAGGACCAAAGCAAACTTCTGTGTTCTCAATTGCAGTAAGTTATTTATGGGCACTTAGGGAAACTGAGGAGGAGGAGCAGCTCCAAAGCATAAAAGGGAGACATGTGGAGAGGAATGTCCAGTTCCAGATTCTTCCAGCCCAACCCATCAGGGTTGTAGGCAATGGGGATGAAGACCAGTGGTGTCTGGGGAGCCAGAGACACATTGAGAGTTGTGTCTCCAGACATTGAATTTCTAATACATCGACCAGCAGAGTGATTTATTAGACTGACCTAACAGATCTATATCAGACAAATCTCACCTTCACATTAGGATCAACAAACCCAGGAATTGCTTTAATATTAGAGAAAAAATATATACTTTTTATGGCTGCCTTTGTGAATCTCATACAACCAGTGACAGAGAAATAGTTATGTTTTCTATCAGAGAAGATGGAAAGAGATTCTCTGCTTGGTCTTATCTCCATTTTAAAGTGTCTTGGTTCTTTTGGTTTATTTTTGTTTTCCCATTACAAAAACAAATACCATGGCCAGTTGTATAATAAAACAGAATAATATAAGCTAATAAGTAAAAGTTCCCTTTTCATTATTTTCCAAAGCCACTCCTTGTTTTGCCAAAAGTTTTCACTTTCATCTCAGGTTCAAAGGATTTGTTAACCAAATAAGCCACTCATTCTATACAAATTAGTAATACCAATATTTATTAGAGAATTATCTAGGTTACTTTCAATATAAAAGAAAAAAGAAATAGAAAGAGCAGAGGATACATCACCAAATTGGGTTTTGACCAACATCCAGATTCAAACAACGCTGGGAAGTCCTATGTCACAGCACATCTGGAGTCTCAATTGGGAAAAGGTCCCAGGCAGCGAATCTGCTCTGTGGATGAGACTTCAGAGAATGCAGTTTGGTTCTGGTTTATAATCCCAGGATGCAAATTGATATCATCATCAATCTGTGAGCAAATTACAGCTCTGGTTTCATGTTAATGCTGTTTGTTTTGTCTTGTAAAACTTGGAATGTTGTTACACATTGGGGTTTGGTTGGCCAGGGCCCCTCCAAGGGCTCAACAATTTCAAGGTTTGTCCCCTATCTTATCCATGGTGTGGCAAGTCTTACACTGCAATGAAGCGTAGCCCCTGCTCACCGCAACTAGAGAAAAGCTTCCATACACCAAGAAGACCCAACACAACCGAAAATCAAATCAATAAATAAAAATTTTAAAAATAGAATCATATTATACACCTTGTTTTACCACATTTTTCTCTCTGAATGTATCATAGACACCCTTCCAGGTCAATCAATTGAGATATAATTTATTTTTGTTGTTAATTTTTTTGTAAATTGCTATACAGTAAAACCAACATTTTTAGGAGTTTGCAATTTTATGAAGTTCAGCACATCTATGCATTCATATAACTAACCACTGCCACAGTAAGGATATACATTTCTATCACCTCAGAAAGTTCCCTTGTTCTCCTTTATAATCACATCCTGCTCCAACCCCTAATCTCTGGCAACCACTAATTTGTTTGCCAGCTTTCAGTTGTGTCATTTCAAGATTATATCAATCACATTGCATGTAACCTTTCAAGTTGGACTGTTTTCACTCAGCGTAATGCCTTTGAGATTCATCTAAGTTGGTGTATGTATCAATAGTTCACTTCTTTTTATCACTGAGTAGCAATATCCCACTTCTGTATTCTTGCCTGGAGAATCCCATGGACAGAGGAGCCCGGCAGCCTACAGTCCATGCAGTCGCAGAAGTCGGGCACAACTTAGCAACTAAACCACCACCAGTATCCCATTGTATGGAAACACCAGCTTATTTATACTCTTTTTTGTTTGTTTTTTTTTTTTTTTGCTGTGCTGTGCTGTGCTGCGAAGCTTGCAGGATCTTAGTTCCCTGAATGGGGACTGAACCCAGTCCCATGGCAGTGAAAGCTCAGAGTCCTAACCACTGGACCACCAAGGAGTTCCCTATACTTATTCCTTTTTAATGACTGTAATAGATTCCTCAGTGGGTACAGAACGATGTATTCAACCAGCCTTATGTTGAGGAATATCCAGGCTGGTTTTGAATTTTCCCCCAGAGATTGGAATAAAGATCCTTGAACATCTATTTTAATATAGAAGCGATTTCTTTAAATAAGATGATTCTTAAATGTTGGGTTGCTAGGTAAAAAGTGTGTGTAGTTTATTTTTAACAAATATTTAATTTTTTCCAGTATTACTTGTTGTCACATCTCCTATTCCCACCAGAGATATATGAAAGGATTTTTTTCCTCACATTTTTGTCAGCTTGAGATGATTTCTCTTTTTAGCTCTTTTCCCCCAATTGAATGGATTAAAAAAAAAGTACTATCTTGTGTTAGCTTTAATTTACATTTCCCTGAACCTTTTGGATTCCAACTGGTCATTTGGAGACCCTCTTTGGTGAGAGGTCTAATTATAGTCCTTTTGCTGAATTTTCTTTTACATTATTTACCTGTTTCTTCTTAGTTTATAGGAGGTCTTTGCATGTTAGGAATATTAATACTTTTTCTACCATATGTGTTATTGAAAAAATTCCCCATCCTATTGTTTGGCCTTTGATTTTGTTTTGTTCTTTTGCTGTATTTTTGGTTTGGTTTTTAATATAGTCAATGGGTCTATCTTTTTCTTCTTGGGTTCTGGGCTTATAGTCTGGTTTGATTGGAAAGTCATCCTTTATCCAAGTTCTTTTAATGTTTTAAATATTTTTCCCCAATATTTATTTCTCTTAATGTGTACAAACACCTTAAGAGTGAACTATTATCATTTCCATTCCTCTCTTACAGATGAAGGTTCCTGGGCTTGGAGGGATGGCGTTACCTGCCCAAAGATTCACATCAAAGAGGGTGCAAAGCAGTGACTTGGACCCCAGTGGTCCAGAGAGAGCCCAAGGAACTTAACCACCAAGCTTGCCCTCGCCTTCATCAGCTCCAAGTCATATCCCAAACCGTCCTTAGGAAGTGTTGTCCTTGGTCTTCTACACAGGCTGAGAAAAAATCTTTACAAATAAGTGACAAAACAAAAGGAGTAGGATAAGAGCCCACGGCCACTCAGCGATGCAGCCAGTATCTCTGACGTCAAAACCACAGCTTCAGAAGGTAACAGCGAGGATAGGACCTGTGCGAGGGCAGTGGGAAGAGAAAGGGCAGCTATTTATTTGCTTTGGAGCTGGGGAAGTCATGTACACCAGCGGTCCACAACCTTTTTGGCACCAGGGACCAGTTTCATGGAAGACAATCTTTCCCTGGAGCAGGGTCTGGGGACAGTCTCCAGATGATGCAAACGCAGTAGGGTTCCCACTCCTATGAGAATCTAATGCCACTGCTGATCTGACAAGAGGTGGAGCTCAGGTGGTAATGTGAGTAATGGGGAGCAGCTGCAAATACAGATGAAGCTTGCTTACCAGCCCACTCACCTCCGGCTGTGCACCCCAGCTGCTAACAGGCCACCAGCTGGTACCAGTCTGTGGCCTGGGGTCGGAGACCCCTGATGTACACAGTGGAACCAACACAAAGTTTGGAATCAGACAGACCTGGGAGAATAGCATTTCTGCCTCTTACTAGCTGAGTGAACCAGGTCAGGTCAGGTTACTTCATCTTTCAAGCTCTAGCTTTCTCACTTGTAATATGGCAATAATATTAATAGTATTAATATCTGTTTTCTGAGAGAGGTTATGATCCTGTCATGATGCGTGGCACATAGTAGGTGATTAAAGATGTACCTTTCTCTGTCTTTTAATGCAAACACTGATTCTGGCCCAAGAAAGGACAGCCCATCTTGCCAACCATGCTTTTCACGAGTTTAAGGAAGCAGAGTTGTGAATCCAAAAAGCACAGGGACGTGTAGACCTAATAGGCATACAGCCTTTAGGCATAATAACAGTTAATATTTACATACGCTTGCCTTGTGTCTTGTACTTTGTCAACTCATTTAATCTTTATGACAACCCTGTAATCTAGGTACAATTATTTCTTCATATTTACAGTTAAAGAAACTGAGTCATAAAGAGATTAGGTAACTTTCTCAAGACCATGTAGTCTGTAAATGGAAGAGCTGAGATTTGAACACAAGGGCATCTGGTTCCAGTATTCACAATGTAGTCAGCATCCCATGCTATGTATAGTCCTCTATATTACACCATACCACACCATCATATCACACCAGACCATGCTATACCATGTGTGTGTTAGTAGCTCAGTCATGTCCGACTCTTTACAATCCCATGGACTGTAGCCTTCCAGGCTCCTCTGTCCATGGAATTCTCCAGGCAAAAATATTGGAGTTGTTTGCTACTTCCCTCCTCCAGGGGATCTTCCCCACCCAGGGTTGAACCCGAGTTTCCTGCACTGCAGGCAGATTCTCCATCTGAGCCACCAGGGAAGCCCAAACTATATCATATGTCTATCCAAATGCAATACCAGAGACTCGTGATGAACTAAGGATGATAAATTGAATGAACTGGGGAAATGGGCTAGCTGACGTATGAGCTGAGAATGAAAACTGGGCATTGAGGTCTCCAACAAACTTGAGCAAAGATTATCCTGTGGCCTCCTGTCCTGCTAAGGGTCTAAAGTGTGCCTTTTCATTTCAAGCCGTGTGAAAGACCACTCCTTCTGACAGCTTCCTGTGGAGCAGACCCAGCATCTGTCAGGATATTCTATAAGCAAGCGGCAGAAATCAGCTCTAGCTAATTTAATAAAAAGGGAATTTAATGGAAGGATGTATGGAGAATCTCTGAGAAGTGAAGGAAAAACTGAACAACCAGAAACAATGTGAATTGGAACCATTCTGGGTGTCAAAGTATCAAGAACTGAGGACTAATCTCTTTTGGATCCCAACATGAAGATGAACAGACTTGTCATTTCCCAGCCCCTATGTTACTTTTCTCAAAATTCCAGGAAGAGGGCATCTGATTGGACCAGCCTGGGGCTTGTACCCACCTGTGGTGAGAGGAGGATGTGGCACTAAGAAGCTGCTGCCCCATAAGTTCCAATGCAGGGGATGTGTGTTCAATCCCTGATCGGGAAGCTGAGGTCCTGCATGCCGGGTGGTGTGGCCAAAAATGTTAAAAAACAAAACAAAACCCTGCTGTTAATAATTCACATCATCTTACTCACCTGAGTTGGTCTATAATTTTGGTAGACAGTTGCCAGCCCAGGAACAACATCTCATCTCAAGATCCTGAGTCTTATTTTGACTCTCAAACAACAGAGATAGAAGTCAGAGGATTCCTCCCATTGCTAGCCCCCAGTAGGATGACTCTGAAGCATGTCTCGGGTGGGACTAGTCCTCATTGCCCAAAGCAGTAATCTACTTGTTTGCATATTTGTACTGTTTCTTTACCCTTCCCCCCTCTTTCTTCAAAAGTGCATCTAATATCATCTTCCAAATAAACCTTCACTTGAGTCCTTTACCCAGGGTCTGTTTTGGCAGAAACCCAAATCAATACAAGTACCACATTTAACAGTTCAATGATACAGTGTATAGTGTGGGGAGGGTAGTTACCCTCCTCCCAAAAAAGCAGGGTGCTCTCACCAAAAGAAAAAAGACGTTGGAAAGAAAAACAAAAGGCTCAAAGCTCAGGCAGGAAGATCTTAGCTTTCTCTACACAGACACACCACTTCAGAATCATTACCCAAAGCTCTGTCTGCCCAACAGAGTCCGTGTGAATCAATTCCTCTTTGTTCCTCTTCGAAATCCTCAAGGCCAGAGCCAAGATATTCAGACAAAGGAAAGTCCGACTCAGACACTTTAATGCAAAAGAAGAAGGCCCTGGAGACCTGTAAATCAGGAGGCATTACTGTTGTCATGGACAGTAAGTGGGAATGTATCTGACCATCTCACCTTCTGTGATGAGTAGACATCAAATTGCTCCTTGTCACCGTGCAGACCCTTAGATCATCCTGTAACATGTCCTGGGTACTTAGTAGCCTGGAGATTGTCCAACCTTATAAAGCACAGATTACACTTAAGAATTCATGATGATAAGAAAAGAGTCATAAAATCAGGACCCAAGGGAGCAAACTCTGAAATCCTTAGGAATTCAGCAGGAATCTGATTTGGCTCCTGGCTGATTATTCAGTACATAGAAGCTGAGGCTGCTAATGAGACCTGAAGAAGCCTCAGACCTATTCTAGAAAGTATTCAGAGGGCCCATCACTTACCTGGATCATAGGTTGCCCTTAATGTACAAAAATGTTAACACCCCTTGCCCCCAAAGAGCTCCATTGTTGTTCTTTAGTTGCTCAGTCATGTCTGATTCTTTTGTGACCCTATGGACTTTAGCCAGCCAGGCTCCTTTGTCCATGGGATTACCCAGGCAAGAATACTGGAGCGGGTTGCCATTTCCTTCTCTAGGGGATCTTCCCGATCCAGGGGTCAAATCTGTGTTTCTTTCATTGGCAGGAGATTCTTTACCAGTGAACCAACAGAGAAGTCCCAAAGAGCTCCATACAGACCTATAAACAAACAATTATGCCAGAAACAATATGCATTTATTCAGTGAATATTTATTGAGTTTATATTTATGTTAAATTCACACTAAATTTTTGCTCACACATCTGTGGGTCAGTTGGGTTTTGACTGATCTAGATTGGGTTGGATTCAGGTGTGCTGAACCTGTCTCTCCTTTTCTCTGGGATGAACTGGACTCTTAGGACATTTGTATCCTATAGTAATGACAGGAATGCAAGAAGGCCAGTCCTAATATACAAGTGCACTCCAACCCTGTGCCTGTACATGTCCACTAACATCTCAATGGTCAGAGTAACAAGGTCAAGAGGCAGGAAAGTGAATCCCACCCCCCATGAGGTCAAGATAGATGGATAAATAATACTATTACAAAGGAGATGAAAATAGAGGCTCATAATTTAATTTATTGCAGCCTTGTGAAGATCAAAGGAAATGAGCTGTGTCTAGAATCACCCACAGGTAACAGAAAGAGCCAACAGCCATGATGAGGTTAGAGAAACATACAAGAGGGGTACGCAATCCAGTTTACAGGGGTCTATGTAGCTTTTCATATGTCATAAAGGTTCTCCTACACTCCCTACCCTAGTAAAGACCTACCCTCAAACAGAATGAGACAGTTCCAGATGTCCAACTGCTGGACAAAGGGAGTCAAGGGCTAATATTCTTTATTCTCTTTATTCTTTAATTTAATTCTTTATTCTTATTCTTTATTCTCAGATTACTGCCATACCTAAGAAGACATTGGTGGCCACCAAAGGAACAACTTCAAGCAAGCAAGGAAACAGTTGTAAGCAAGCAGTTGGTGCAGAAACCAGGCCACAGGCAATGAAGATTTTAAAGACATAGTTCCTATCTGAAAAATGTATAGATACTTATTCTGAAACTTACTGGAGATGACAAAAGAGTAAGAAAAAGAAGAAAAGGTAGAAGAATGTACCATTCCAACCTCAGGACATTTATACATGCTTTTCCTTCTACCTGGGATGATTTCCCACCAGATCTCTCAGAACTGATTCCTCCTTACCCTCTAGATCTCAATTTAACTGTCACCTCCTCAGACTTACCCTGACATCTCTCTCCCCATATAAAGCATCCCGCCCTACCCCATATCACTCTCTAGTACACACTGTTTTCTTCATTGCATTTATTAGTACCCACATTTGTGGTTTTTATTTTGTTTGTTGACTTGCTTATTTTCTGTCCTCCCCCATTAGAGTGGGTTTAGATACCTTTGTTCTGTTTTATTCACTGTACCCCAGTGCCTTCAGTAATGTCTGGGATATAGTTTCTCAAAATGATTGTTAAATAGATAAATTGATGGAATAATCAATGAATAGCTCTGAAAATAGTGAAGAAGAGAAGAAAGTGGGATGAAGTGATAGATGATATAGATAAAGAAACAACAAATAATAGAAAAGAAATAAAGAGAATATAGATAATTGAGAAATGCAAAGAAAGCAGGTAACGAAAGAGAAAAAGAACTTTACGACTTCTCTGGCAGGCCAGTGGTTAAGACTTTGCTTTCCAATACAGGGGGTGTGGGTTCGATCCTTGATTGGGGAGCTAAGATTCTACATGCCTCACAGCCAAAAAGTCAAAACATTAAAAAAAAAATCAGAAACAATATGGTAACAGAATTCAATAAAGACTTTAAAAATGCTCCACGTCAAAAAAACTCTTTTAAAAAAAAAGGGAAGGAAAACAATTTCAGAAGAAAATTGCAGAGGGAACAAAAGAGTTAAAATCTGCAGCCGATGCTCAGATGCTTGGTGTCTGAACAGGATGATCAAGGGGAAGAGTGCTGAACAAGGGTCTTGCATTTCATTTGCATCACTTTATCCATCAAAATCTGACCAGAAAGCAGAGTTGGAAATTGCTACACATGTTGCATTCTTGTTTGTGCTGAAAACTATTACAATAGCTCAGAACCAGCCCTGCAGGAACAGAAAGGTCAAAAGACAATCTGTTTCTTGTAAGTAAATAATAATAAATTACCATGTTTGAATACACTCAGGAGCCCCACTGCGCTGCAGTGCCATTCCGGATTAGAATCTCTTGGTGACAGCCCAGGGGCTTGGGGCCCAGAAGGTCCCCACTGTTTGCCTGAATACCATGTCCCATTTTCATTCTGGCAAATTACTGCCTCCTCTCCATTTATTCTTTTTCTCCTTCTGAGATTCCTACCAGAATTCTAATTCTTAACTTTTCTCTTTTCTTGCAAAGATGTATCCCTCCCAAATGCTTTATGGGGACTTCATTGGCTGAATCCTTCAGTTCACTAATTTGTTCTTCAGCTGTATTCATTCTGCTGTCTAACTTACCCATTGACAATATATTTTCCATTTTTTACAATATACTTTTCATGTCCCAAATCTCCAAATGCTTCTTCAAAACTTCTTTTTTTTTAATTTATTTTATTTATTGATATTTTTGGCTGCACTGGGTCTTCATTGCTACTCACAGGCTTCCTCAAGTTGTTGTTCAGGGGTTTCCCATTGCAGTGACTTCTCTTGTGGAGCACAGTCTGTAGGGTGCTCAGGCTCAGTAGCTGCAGCTCAAAGGCTCTAGAGCACAGGCTCAGTAGCTGTGGTGCACTGCTTGTTCTTGCCTGGAGAATCCCAGGGACGGGGGAGCCTGGTGGGCTGCCGTATGTGGGGTCGCACAGAGTCGGACACGACTGAAGCGACTTAGCAGCAGCAGCAGCAGCAGCAGCATGTGGGATCTTCTCTTAGCAGGCGTTGAACCTGTGTCCGCTGCATTGCAAGGACCACCAGGGAAGCCCTCTTCAAAATTTCTTATTTCTAGTTTATGTTCCTAAGATCTTTGCTTATTCCTATCAGGTTATTGGTTTCCCTTATTTTAAAAAAAACCTGTCTGATTCATTATTTCTGCTTCTTATAGCATAGATTATAGAATCTGATGTCTTGTTATATTTTCCTATGAGATCATATTCTTTGGAACTATCAAGTACTTTGGCTGTGACGAGTAAAAGGAGGGAGTAGATGGGGTTGATGGCAACATCCTTGACCCCATTCTGTATTTTTTCTGGTAAACAGGGTTGTGGGAAGGATAGTTCAGGTCAGAGAGGCTGGTGTAACAATTCCTTCACAGTCCTTTCCTTTATTGCCTCTATCCCTCTCCTCTCCTGGGAATGGGCCAGGTTCTAGACTGCAGACAGTGCTGCTCTCCATGAGCAGCCACCCTCTGTAGGGAATATCCAGAGGCTGGCCAGCTCACCAGCAGTCCTTGCCATCAGCTCTCCACCCCCACAGAACTCCAGCCATATTTGGTTATCATGCCAACTGCCTCAGGCTAGCACTGGGGTAAGGCCCCATTTCCCTGCCTGCAATAGCTAAAAAGGGGCCAACTCAAGTTCTCACCTTGCCTACCTGTCATCTGTGGCATCTGAACCTCTTTTCATACCAACAGTCTATCACTTTCACCCTCTCCAAATGATTCCATAGTTTTAGTTATGTTCTAGGATCCATGATATGAGAGTTGGACCACGAAGACAGTTGAGCGCCAAAGAACTGATGCTTTCAAATTGTGGTGCTGGAGAAGATTCTTGAGAGTCCTTTGGACAGCAAGAAGATCAAAGCAGTCAATCCTAAAGGAAATCAACTCTGAATACTCATTGGAAGGACTGATGTTGAGGCTGAAGCTCCAACACTTTAGCCACCTGAGGTGAAGAACTGACTTATTTGAAAAGACCCTAATGCTGGGAAAGATTGAAGGCAAAAAAAGGGCACAGCAGAGGATGAGACGGTTGGATGGCATCACTGACTCAATGGACATGGATTTGAGCAAACTCCTGGAGGTAGTGGAGGACAGAGGCACCGGGCATGCTGCAGTCCATGAAGCCACAAAGAGTTAGCCATGACTTAGCAACTGAACAACAACAGGATCCATGAATCTCTCTCTCACTCCTGCAACATCTCCAGGATTAAATTCAGAAAGGAGTGAGAAGTCTTTATCAATTCTCCATCTTGGCTAGTCTATTCTTCATTCATAGACTAACACACACACACTCAATAAAGCGTAATAGTTGGGAACTCTGGTAAGCATATTTGCAGGACAAATTTTCTGGAAATGCTGCAACAATAAATAGACTCATCTTAAATTTTGATAGAAATTGTTCAAGTGCCTTCAAAATGGTGTACCAATTTGCACTGTCAATCTCAGTGCCAATTCCCCTGCAAAAACTGTATACATGGAGTATTACCAAACATGTCAATGTTTACAACAAAAATATATAGAAAAAAAGCCCTTGTCCCTTCAATGTGCTGTACTTTAGTAATGAGGAAAATTGGTTGTTTTTTCATATATTACAGCATTTCTTATACTAGTTAGAAAGAGCGCTTGACCTAAATATCATCTAAGTGGCTTGTTAAATAATTTGTGGAATATTCAACTTATACAAAAAATAACAATGATGAATAAATACAAGGAAAAATACTCTAATTATAATTAAAGAAATAGGAAATAAAACAATAAATATGAAACCGTTATTTTTAACCTCATACAATTGGGAACGATCTGAAAATGTAATAGCTTCCATAGTTGGCAAAGTCCCTCTGCTAACACTAATTCAAATAAAAGTGATGACCTCTGTCATATACTTTTGCCCCAAATCTTGCCTTTCCTACTTTACTACAAGCTACTGAAAAGGTAGCATTAAAATCTTTTCTACCACCTATTTTCTTACTTTCTCTGAACTTAACATCCATACTCCCTAAACTCTTGATGAGAAACAAGGTAAAGAGAGAAAGAAATCAACTAGAATTACACTTGCCAAAGTTTAGTCCTCCAAGCATTTGACACACAAGAGATTACCTAATGTCATTTTTTGTAATTTTTTTATTGGAGTATATTTGGTTTACAATCTTGGGTTAGTTTCTGTTATACAATGAAGGAATTAGCGATATGTATACATACATCCCTTCCCTCTTCAACCTCCCTCCCACACCCAACTCCACTCATCTAGGTCATCACAGAGCACTGAGCTGAGCTTCCTGTGCTATAACACAGGTTCCCACTAGCTATTTATTTTATACATGGTAATGTATTTGATGCAGAAGGAAATGGCAACCCACTCCAGTGTTCTTGCCTGGAGAATCCCATGGATGGAAGAACCTGGTGGGCTATAGTCCATGGAGTTGCAAAGAGTCAGACACAACTGAGTGGCTAACACACAATGTATTTGAAAGTCGCTTAGACATGTCCGACTCTTTGTAACCCCATGAACTGTAGTCTGCCAGGTTTCTCTGTCCAGAGAATTCTCCAGGCCAGGATACTGGGTTCCCTTCTCCAGGGGATCTTCCCAATCCAGGGACCAAACCCAGGTCTCCCACATTTCAGGCAGATTCTTTACCACCTGAGCCACCAGGGAAGTGGTAGTGTATTTATGTCAAGCCAAATCTCCCAATTCATCCCATCCCTCCCTTTTCCCTTCTCTATCTGTATGTCCATTCTCTGTGTCTGTGTCCCTATTCCTGCTCTGGAACTAGGTTCACCTATACCATTTTTCTAGATTCCACATGCATCAAAGGAAACCATAAACAAGACAAAAAAGACAACCCTCAGAACAGGAGAAAATATTTGCAAACAAAGCAACAGAAAAAATGTACAAATAGTTTAATATTAAAACAAAAAAGCAGGCCAACCAAAAAAAAAAAAAAATGGCCAGAAGACCTAAAGAGACATTTCTCCAAAGAAGACATACAGATGGCCAAAAAACACATGAAAAGATGCTCAACATCACTAATTATTAGAGAAATGTAAATCAAAACTTCAATGAGGTATCACCCCACATGGTCAGAATGGCCATCATCAAAAAATTCACAAACAATAAATGCTAGAGAGGGTATAGAGAAAAGGGAACCCTCCTACACTGTTGGCAAATGGATACAAGCACTATGGTGAACAGTATAGAGGTTCTTTAAAAAACTAAAAATAGAATGAACCACCTAGTGTCTTAATATGGTCCCTTTGAAGGCAGTGATATCTGAGGACTTGAGTACTTACTTGGACTGTAACCCCTGGAAGCAACAGTAAGGGGGTGATGAGAATGAGGCAGGAAAAGGGTAACCATCCCAAAGGAGCAGTTCTGAGGTTGTTAATGCTGTGGGCAGCTGGGGGTCAGCCCCACTGTGGCCCTGTGAGGAACAGTATTGCACCTCAGGATTGTCTCTATGAAGGAGAGGTAGCAAGGATCTTTGTTCACTGCCTCCCATCCCTTATCCTTTGAGGGTTATCTAGAGGCTTGCTAACTTTCCTGCTATTCCAGGCTATCATGTGGCTTCAGGAAAATACACTGAGGTGTAAGCATGGAGATTAGATATTAGCAGAATGTTGGCAGCCTCCATGGGAATGGACCTCCAGCATCAACTCTGCAATCAGTGGTGAGCCAAGGGCATGAAGCAGATGCACAAGACACATCCACCCGGTCCTACCCTGGGCCTCTTGTGACTGTGATTAAGGAGGAGCTCATAGTGAAGAAAGTTCTTCCAGCTCTTAATAAGGCCTTGCCTTTTCCAACATGGCTACTCCTAACCCCAAACCTGTGGGACACTGTAAAAGCAGTCCTAAGGGGAAAGTTCATAGCAATACAGGCACACCTCAAGAAACAAGAAAAAAGTCAAATAAATAACCTAACTCTACACCTAAAGCAACTAGAAAAGGAAGAAATTAAGAACCCCAGGATTAGTAGAAGGAAAGAAATCTTCAAAATTAGGGCAGAAATAAATGCAAAAGAAACAAAAGAGACCATAGCAAAAATCAACAAAGCCAAAAGCTGGTTCTTTGAAAGGATAAATAAAATTGACAAACCATTAGCCAGACTCATCAAGAAACAAAGGGAGAAAAATCAAATCAATAAAATTAGAAATGAAAATGGAGAGATCACAACAGACAACACAGAAATACAAAGGATCATAAGAGACTACTATCAGCAATTATATGCCAATAAAATGGACAACGAGGAAGAAATGGACAAATTCTTAGAAAAGTACAACTTTCCAAAACTCGACCAGGAAGAAAGAGAAAATCTTAACAGACCCATCACAACCACGGAAATTGAAACTGTAATCAAAAATCTTCCAGCAAACAAAAGCCCAGGTCCAGACGGCTTCACAGCTGAATTCTACCAAAAATTTAGAGAAGAGCTAACACCTATCCTGCTCAAACTCTTCCAGAAAATTGCAGAGGATGGTAAACTTCCAAACTCATTCTATGAGGCCACCATCACCCTAATCCCAAAACCTGACAAAGATCCCACAAAAAAAGAAAACTACAGGCCAATATCCCTGATGAACATAGATGCAAAAATCCTTAACAAAATTCTAGCAATCAGAATCCAACAACACATTAAAAAGATCATACACCATGACCAAGTGGGCTTTATCCCAGGGATGCAAGGATTCTTCAATATCCGCAAATCAATCAATGTAATACACTGCATTAACAAATTGAAAAATAAAAACCATATGATTATCTCAATAGATGCAGAGAAAGCCTTTGACAAAATTCAACATCCATTTATGATAAAAACTCTCCAGAAAGCAGGAATAGAAGGAACATACCTCAACATAATAAAAGCTATATATGACAAACCCACAGCAAACATTATCCTCAACGGTGAAAAATTGAAAGCATTTCCCCTAAAGTCAGGAACAAGACAAGGGTGCCCACTTTCACCATTACTATTCAACATAGTTTTGGAAGTTTTGGCCACAGCAATCAGAGCAGAAAAAGAAATAAAAGGAATCCAAATTGGAAAAGAAGAAGTAAAACTCTCACTTTGCAGATGACATGATCCTCTACATAGAAAACCCTAAAGACTCCACCAGAAAATTACTAGAACTAATCAATGATTATAGTAAAGTTGCAGGATATAAAATCAACACACAGAAATCACTTGCATTCCTATACACTAATAATGAGAAAACAGAAAGAGAAATTAAGGAAACAATTCCATTCACCATTGCAATGGAAAGAATAAAATACTTAGGAATATATCTACCTAAAGAAACTAAAGACCTATAGATAGAAAACTATAAACCACTGGTGAAAGAAATCAAAGAGGACACTAATAGATGGAGAAATATACCATGTTCATGGATTGGAAGAATCAATATAGTGAAAATGAGTATACTACCCAAAGCAATCTATAGATTCAATGCAATCCCTATCAAGCTACCAACAGTATTCTTCACAGAGCTAGAACAAATAATTTCACAATTTGTATGGAAATACAAAAAACCTCAAATAGCCAAAGTGATCTTGAGAAAGAAGAATGGAACTGGAGAAATCAACCTGCCTGACTTCAGGCTCTACTACAAAGCCACAGTCATCAAGACAGTATGGTACTGGCACAAAGACAGAAATATAGATCAATGGAACAAAATAGAAAGCCCAGACATAAATCCACGCACATATGGACACCTTATCTTTGACAAAGGAGGCAAGAATATACAATGGATTAAAGACAATCTCTTTAACAAGTGGTGCTGGGAAAACTGGTCAACCACTTGTAATAGAATGAAACTAGAGCACTTTCTAACACCATACACAAAAATAAACTCAAAATGGATTAAAGATCTAAACATAAGACCAGAAACTATAAAACTCCTAGAGGAGAACATAGGCAAAACACTCTCCGACATACATCACAGCAGGATCCTCTATGACCCACCTCCCAGAATATTGGAAATAAAAGCAAAAATAAACAAATGGGACCTAATTAAACTTAAAAGCTTCTGCACAACAAAGGAAACTATAAGCAAGGTGAAAAGACAGCCTTCAGAATGGGAGAAAATAATAGCAAATGAAGCAATAGACAAACAACTAATCTCAAAAATATGCAAGCAACTCCTACAGCTCAATTCCAGAAAAATAAATGACCCAATCAAAAAATGGGCCAAAGAACTAAATAGACATTTCTCCAAAGACATACAGATAGCTAACAAACACATGGAAAGATGCTCAACATCACTCATTATCAGAGAAATGCAAATCAAAACCACTATGAGGTACCATTTCACGCCAGTCAGAATGGCTGCGATCCAAAGGTCTACAAGCAATAAATGCTGGAGAGGGTGTGGAGAAAAGGGAACCCTCTTACACTGTTGGTGGGAATGCAAACTAGTACAGCCACTATGGACAACAGTGTGGAGATTCTTTAAAAAACTGGAAATAGAACTGCCTTATGATCCAGCAATCCCACTGCTGGGCATACACACTGAGGAAACCAGAAGGGAAAGAGACACATGTACCCCAATGTTCATTGCAGCACTGTTTATAATAGCCAGGACATGGAAGCAACCTAGATGTCCATCAGCAGATGAATGGATAAGAAAGCTGTGGTACATATACACAATGGAGTATTACTCAGCCATTAAAAAGAATACATTTGAATCAGTTCTAGTGAGGTGGATGAAACTGGAGCCTATTATTCAGAGTGAAGTAAGCCAGAAAGAAAAACACCAATACAGTATACTAACACATATATATGGAATTTAGAAAGATGGTAACAATAACCCTGAATATGAGACAGCAAAAGAGACACTGATATATAGAACAGTCTTTTGGACTCTGTGGGAGAGGGAGAGGGTGGTATGATTTGGGAGAATGGCATTGAAATATGTATAATATCATATATGAAATGAGTCGCCAGTCCAGGTTCGATGCACGATACTGGATGCCTGGGGCTGGTGCAATGGGATGACCCAGAGGGATGGTATGGGGAGGGAGGAGGGAGGAGGGTTCAGGATGGGGAACACATGTATACCTGTGGCGGATTCATTTCAATATATGGCAAAACCAATACAATATTGTAAAGTTAAAAAATAAAATAAAAAAATTTTTTAAAAGGCCTGTTTTTCACCCACACTAAAGTCATCCAATTACTAAGACCTTCTGCTTCTAAGAGCTGACTTTGGCCATGGGGGCTCCATCAGTAGCACCTGTTACCCCACATTGTTCTTTTCCTCAATAACTAGTCCTTTTGTGGAATTATCTTCATTTATTTTTATAGTTTCTTTTTTACCCTTGTGTGGAAATTTTAAGACTTCCCAGATAGCCCTCTATATGTTGAAAATTCAGGGATGCCAATCATGCCTTTTCCTTCCCATATGGATTCTAACCAATTTGAGTAAAAGATGCAAAGACCCAGAAGAGGATCAAGAGAAGGATGAGTTTTTACTTACAGAGTTGAATTGGAGAGCATTACATGGGTCCCCTTATAAATCTGCATGACCTACATGGTCCAGTTTTACCCACCTAGTTACAGGCTGAGAAGCTGGAGCAAACACAGAAGAGGCTGCCTGGTCTTTAAAAAGAGAAAGACATTCAAGTAAATAAAATCTTTAAAAAAGAATATGAAGGACTTCCCTGGTAATTTAGTGGCTAAGAATCCACCTGCCCATGCAGGGGACACATGCTCAATCCCTGGTCCAGGAATACTCCACATACTGAGGAGAAACTGAGCCCAAGTGCTCCACAGCCACTGAGCCTGCGCTCTAGGGCCTGTGCTCCTCAATGAGAGAAGGCCGCACAATGAGAAGCCCACGCACCACAACCAGAGAGTAGCCCTCGTTCACACCAACTAGAGAAAGCCAAGGCACAGCCACGAAGACCCGGTGCAGTCCAAAGGAAAGAAGTAAACATTTTTAAAAAGAATGTGAAGAAAAGAAAGTATTGGAAAAAACTGAGATATCATCCTCAAGATATTTTGCTTCTCTACCAATCAGTTTCTCACTTGATAAGTGAGCATCTATGTACTATCCCAAACGTGTGTTTCAGTGAATGCTAGAACAATCTAGCAGCTACAATGAAGACTTAGATGTCCCTCCTCTGAAATGTCAAATGTTTAAATTGATTACTGAACATTTAATAATAAAATTCCAATGTTATTAAACAAAAAAGGAGAGGGGGGAGAAAGGCCAACATGTGTGGTACCTGGGAGGAAATAGGTCCAAAAAAAGAAGGAAGAGAGACAGAAGGAAGCAGGGAGATTCATAGAGAAGAAGAGAGAGAGGGAGAGATGGAAGGAGGAAGACCATGGACAGAAAGAGGGAAGGATGGAAGCCTGCCCACTGGAATGCCCAACAAGGAGGTAAGCCCAGTCTTGCCCAAGTGCATATGCTTCCTCCCCACACTTATTAAAAAGCAAAAGAGTTAACTGAGCCACCAAAAGGCTACAGGCTAAAGGCGGGAGTAGAGAAAATAGGAATGGCACCCACTTACAACCTGCTGCTAATTTCCTTTAGACCTTGAACTTATAGCAGTTAGGATGTCTGCTTCAGAGGCTAAAGAAAATCACTGACATTAACAGAAGGCTTCATATGCAGAACTTTTGAAATACCAATAATCCTAAGAGGTCCCCAGTAAGCTCTTTCCTCACTGCACTCCTATATTTATACAAAATGAGGCATATTCCCTATTGGAAAAACCCAGGCCTACTTGGACATCTCCAGGCATGTCTACCCCCCTGCCCCAATTCTGAGCACCAAAGGCTGCCTCTGAGAAATCATTATTTATTGCACACCCATCACCCATCCGTGGGGGAGATTTGTCACAGCTGCAGAAACACTTGCATTCTCTGCACATCTTCATGCCTTTGGGAACCCTGACCACAAAATGAGTTGATTTTAACTGTGTCTTGCAGGGAGGGTACCTATGTTTAGCAATTATCTTTGGAGTCACTGAAATAAAAGCTTCTGAAAATTAATGATTTTCACCAAGGTGTTGGCTTCTTTATATGCAGAGTTCAGCTGCACAAGATCAAAATAAAACCAGGCAGATAGTATTAAGGGAAGAGTGGTTTTTCCAAGAAGAGGATACAGAGAGGGAGATGGTACAGGATAAAGAAAAGAACTATGGACACAGACATAGGAAGCATTAGTCACTCAGTCATGTCTGACTCTTAGTGACCACATGGACTGTAGCCCAACAAGTTTCTCTGTCCATGGAGTTCTCCAGGCAAGAATACTGGAATGGGTAGCCATTCCCTTCTCTACTAACTAAATACTAAATGACCATGGGTGAATCACTCCCTGTTTCTGACTCACGGTTGTCATTTTTTTTTTAATGGAGAAATTATATGTGAAGAAACAAAAATGAGTCTCTTTAAAATTTGACCTCAGAATTTCTCCTAAGAAGAGAACTGATCTAACTTTTCATAAAAGCATATTTCAGTAGGTAGTTTGGTGTATAAAATGAGACATTCTATCCCTGGGGGTCCAGGGATTAGAACTCTGCCTTTTCACTGCTGAGGGAGAGAACTCAATCCCTGGTTGGGGAATTAAGATCTCACAAGCTGCATGGCACAGCCAAAAACAGAGAGCAAGACATTCTAAACAATATGGATTAATCTGGAGCAAGTATAAAGGAGATCTAAACTTTTTTGAATAAGAAATGAACAGGAATTTAGCATTAAGTCAGCTAATAGGAAGAGTGGAGAAATTCAAAGGACAGGGGAAGGGATTTCAAGTAGGGTAGGGAACTGATGTTAGAAAATAAGAGATGACCAGTTAAACATGAGTGGAATGATGTCTGTCATTTTTCACAACGAAGCAGTGAAAAGCATATGCATAGTTCTCTTTCACCCTCAGCACTAGAGGGCTTCCTGTTGCCTTTAGAGCTCACCAGAAGAGAGAGCACCATTTGCTTGGGTTCCTGAGTGCACGTATGGAGCTGAGCCCTGCTTGGCAGTAATACAGGGGCACGCCACTATAAGACACAGAGTTTCACTGTTACAGGAGTATAACCTAGTTTCTTCTGGGTCTTCTTTCCTGCTTCTAGCATAAGGCCCCTAACAACTTCTAGAAAAAAATGGGTTTCTACCACACACGGGATTGAGATTGGTGCTGGTCCCATTTCACTCTCTTCACTGCTCTTTCTGTGCTTAGGGAGTAATGACTTCTGTGGATCAAATCCCCAGGTATCCCTCACCTGTTGGATAGAACAGCCAATAGGAGGTGACAGCAAGAGCTCAGAGATTGAGGGGAGACAGATGGTGGGGTATTTACTCCTGGGCCCCAGCTGGGCTCTGGTTCTGCCCACCTGCCACTACCAATCCTGGCTGGTTGGCCCCCTTCCACCTGCAGCATTTCCAGGTTCTAGCAACACTGCTTCTCCCCACATCCGTCCCTCACAGTGGTGATGTCTCCCCACTGTTGCTGTTTGTGGGTGCCTCACCCACTGTGGTTGGCTCCTTCCTCCTGACCACACCTCTATAAAGAGAGGGTACCATTCCTCTCTCCAGGAACCCTGATGTTTACAAGGCCAACACCAGTTTTATTTACATTTCAGAGGACGAGGTGAACCTACTGTGCTGAAGGACGTAAGAATACCCAGACAATCTAATACAAATAATGACTTTAAAAAATTATATGAAAGGGCCTGGAACATAGGATGTATGGTACACATATGGATCTGAATCAAAGAAATAAAGCTTTTGTTTCAATGAGACATCTGAGCACATCATATCTGTCCATTTCACACCTGCCTTGAAAGAACTGTCAGTCCTTAGGTGACATAGGCTATAAATGGAGGAGATTGTCAGTATCTCCTTAAACAAATCTCTTGTGGATTTCATCTCAGCTTTAACAGAGGCTCCTCGGGATGGGGTTGCAGGGAACTTGAGGTGACACTGAACTCCTGGGGATATTCTTTTTACTTCCCCTACAAGATCTCCTAAATGAAGAGAACAGATATCCATCAGGCCCTTCCATCTCTTCCCTCTCCCTGCACAGGTCTCAGAGAATGTGAAAATCTGCATGCGTGCTAAGTCACCTCAGTCGTGTCCGACTCTTTGCAACCCTATGGACAGTAGCCCAATAGGCTCCTTTGTCCATGGGATTCTCCTGGCAAGAATAGTGGAATGGGTTGCCATTTCCTCCTCCAGGGGATCTTCTCAATCCAAGGATCAAACCTGTGTCCCTTAAATCTCCTGCATTTGCAGGCAGGCTGTTTACCACTAATGCCACCTGGGAAGCCCATAAAAATCTGAGGGCTTTCTTTTTTTGATATGTTATTATTTTCCTGGATATCACTTTTTAAATTTTTTATTGGACTGCTTAGTTGATTTACAATGCTGTTAGTTTCAGGTGTACAGTAAAGCAATTCAGTTATACATACACATATATTCATTTTTTAAAAGATTCTTTTCTTATATAGGTTATCACAGAAGACTGAGTAGAGTTCCCTGAGCTTTCTTTTCTTTCCTCACTCAGACACTGATTCAGGCACCTACACAATGAGCGGGCAGCATCGAATAAGAGTGAAGAAGCCAAAATGCTGTGATTTGGTATAAGCATAAATTAGATACTAAATCATGTTTGATGAGGTAAGAGCAGACTTGAAGATCTAATCATTGTCAAGGAGGCATGCTAAATATTGACGTAGTAACTTATGAAGCAGTCTACAGGAAAATGGGAAACTGATGCTAATGGTAAGAGTGAGGTATGTCAGTACAAGAAGCAACTCCAGAACTCATCCCTCAAATGGAATAGGATGTGAGTGATGCCCCTGGGGCCCGCAGCGTAGGGCACTCATTCCTCCAGAGTCTAGAAGACAACTCAGCAAAGATGACTCCTTGCAGTTCTTTGGAAAACTGTGGTGGCTACCTCTATCCCTTCACAGACATTCATTCTCCTGTTGGTTTTAAAGACATAGTCCTCTGAGCCAGGCTTACGATGGGCTGGGCTGTCCTTCCATGAAGTGGGGAAATCTAAGAGGAGCTGCCATGCCTTCAGATGGCCCATCCAGCTAGGACTGTTTAACAAATTTGCTCAGTCCTGCTGCTCTCAGTGAGGCCAGAAGGAAAGAGTGAAACGTATTATCCTTTCTGACATAAGTGACTTTCTTTTTAAGGCTGTAATCTTTTTTATTGGCATATAATTGATTTATAATATTGTGTTAGTTTCTGCTGTACAATGAAGTGACTTGGCTATATGTACTTATATGCATATATCCCCTCTCTCTTTATCCTCCCTCCTATGCCCTCCCTCATCCCACGCATCTAGGTCATCACAGAGCACCGAGTTGAGGTCCCTGTGCTATACTGCAGGTTCCCATTAGCTAGCTATTTGACACATGGTAGTGTATTTATGTCAAACCTAATCTCTCAGGTCATCCCACTCTCCTTGCTCCACTCTGTGGACACAAGTGACTTTTTGATAGAATTTACAAATATACAATCTAATGTTTGGGGCAACCCAGAACTCTCTTTGAACACAGGACTCAGATCATTAACTAGCTATTAAGCATCAAGAGATAGAAGAACGGGATGAGAGAATAGCATCAAGAGACATAATAACATACTGTCTAAATAACACCATAATGTCCAAGACCCAAGTACTTGGGTATCGGTCACCAGTCACTTTGCTAGCTGGGTGATCACTTCACTTGGATGAATCATTTCAGTCCTACGCCTCGGTCTCCCATGACTGTAAAGTAGGGAGAATACGAATACCTTCTTCGTTAGATTGTTGTCTATATTAAATGAGTTCATATCTTTGGAGTCTAAAATAATGCATAGCACATAGTAATAACAAGTACTTAAGTACTTGTTATTTTTAACTCTGGATAGCCCATAGGCAACCCAAATTCAAGTGTTCAAAATGGAAATCATCTTTTCCTTTCCTTTCAAAACACACATTTCTTCCAGGCATTCTGAGTTATTGATCTTATGAATAATTTCAACATTTCCCCAGGACCAAAACTCCACCTCTTAAGACTTCTTCCCCTTCTCCTACTTCCCCACAACTGGTAACCAAATACAGCTAATTCTGTCTTTGATGCATCTTATACCTGTCCTATCCTTGCTGTAACCTTCTACCGTAGCCTCAGTTCAGACCCTACACTGGACCACTGAAATGACCCCACAATTCACTTCCCTGTTTTCAGTTTCATCCTGATCATCATCCCCGTCCCAATCCAATCCTTCCCACCACTTCTGAAATCACGTCCCTAAAGTGCAGATCTGAGTGTGCATGTTAGGCACGTTAGGTTAGGCTGGGCTACATAACAAACTCCAAACCTCAGGGTCTTAACACAATGGTTTATTTCTCATTTACATACCAGTCCAATGTGAGTTGTAGGGTTCTTCTCAGGGTCCCAGGCTGCTTCTCTGTGTTAATTATGTTATCTGCAGCTCATGGCCTGGTAGATAACAGCTAAGCCTAGACCCCAGTGGCTCAGCTGGTAAAGAACCTGCCTGCTGATGTAGGAGACACAAGGGACAGGAGTTTGATACCTGGGTCAGAAAGATCCCCTGGAGAAGGAAATTGCAACCCACTCCAGTATTCTTGCCTGAAAAATTCCATGAACAGAGGAGCCTGACAAGCTCAGTCCATGGGATTGCAAAGAGTCGGACATGACTGAGTGCACACACACACAAGCTTAGACCAGTAATTCTTAAACTTTGATCTCAGGATCCCTTTACAGCCTTAGAGAAATCTGTTCATGTGGATTAAAACTAGCAATTTTTACCATATTTGAGATTAAAACAGAAATTTTAAAAAATTGTTAATCTACTTGTTCATTTAAAAATAACTAACTCATTACATAGTAATATAATAAAATAAAATACTTTTTATGAAGAATAAAACAAACAAGTAAATAGAATATTTTGTTCCAAAACAAAGCAGTTAGCAAGAAGAGTAGTGTTGTTTTGCATATTTTTTTCAAATCTTTTTAACATATGATTTAATAGAAAAGAGCAGAATTCTCATATCTGCTTTTGTGTTCAATCTGTTGTGATATGTTGTTTTGGTTGAAGTAATAAGGAAAATCTAGCCTTATACAGATGTGTAATTGAAAGGAGTATTGTAATAATGTTTTCAGATAATTGAGGATATTCATCTTTGAAACAATCCTCAAACTTGACAAGTGCTTATTTTCTTAAGGGTTATTTGCAATATAAACAATGAAATCCTATCAATGAATTTTTCCTATTCTGCTACATAAACTATATCGGTCAATCATACAGTTTGAAGAATCTTTTACTTGCATGGTTTTGCAACATCATGCATTGATCATTTGGAAACTATTGGTTCCCTAAACTACGCAGAACTTCAAAAAAGTGACACATATTATTATGCAACATTTAAAAAATTACATCCCTTAACGTCCCCCATTTCATCAGAAATGCCTTTAAGAATTGGGAAGCTGTTGAGCTCATATTGGCACATACACATTTTTCCAAAACTCTCATTTTCTCTTGGAGGATAAACTTTATGATCTGCAATGTTGTCAGTTGCTTTCCCTGAAGTTATAGATTTCATTCATTCTCAAGAAATACCCATGTCTGAATAACCATCATTTATCTGTCATTGTTCTTTCAAGAAAAAATGGAGTTACATTTAAAAGCAGCTAGATCACTTTTTTTCCTAAGCTGTATTTTGAAATCAAAAATTTAGCAAGAAGAGTGGCATTATTTTCCATCTTGAAAATTCTCTAATGTTGGGCTTGCAGATGAATTGCATAAGCACCTTTTCTCAAGACAACCATCTTACCTTAATTGGCAGCAGAAATGCTTTGTACATTCATCCCATTTCATCACTGAGAATAATAAAGAAACTCAAGCCTCAAGAACTTAATAAAATTAATCACTTTGACTACTACCCCAAGGATATTTACAAGTGCAACTAGTATTCTTTATAATTCAGGTGTGTAGCAATGAAGAATACAGTGACTACTGATAAGAGTTTGTGCCATGGCTTTGAGTTATCTGAGTGCCAGTTTTATTATGAAACAGTTTTTACATCAGTATGACTATGAGATGCCCTGGGATCAGTTTTCCACACTTTGAGAACTCTGGCCTAGTCCACTCTGATTAATACAGTATTTTATATACACTCCTGTCTAATCAGCTTCCCATCCCCAACCACAGTGCTGCTGCTCAGAGCTGTTTCATGAACTGGTGCCAGTCCACAATGCACAACAAAATGCAGAAGTTGCGAGTGAGCATTTAGAAACTTTTATACTAAATTTATGTCTGTAGAACCTGACCCCCCCCAAAAAAAGGATGCTTTGTACACCTTTGTTTTTTGTTTTCTAACATTTACTTTTATTATATTTTACAAAATATCTATGACAAATTAAAATTTTTAAAGCTCTTAATTTCCAAGTAAGAAAATAAATTTTTTTAATCCCATTTGTAACAAAGCCAATACCATACAGTCTACATTATTGTGGCTATGTACAAGATATTCATATCAGGAAGTAATTCCTCCTACTTTATTCCTTTTTAAAATTGCTTTAGCTCTTCGAACTTTTTCCTTTCTGTGTAAATTTTAGAATAGTTTTGTCTGTCATCTGCAAAATATATTTCTGCAATTTTGAGAGAAGTTGTGATAAGCCTATCAGTTTGCGGAGAATTAACATCTTGACTATGTTAAGGCTTTCAATCAAGGGACATGGTATGTATCTACATTTATTAAATCTTTGATTTCTTTCATCAACATTGTGTAATTTTCAGTGTACAAATCCTGTACATGTTTATTATGAAGTATTTTATTTTTGAGAGGTTATAAATGGAATTGTAGTTATAACTTTAGTCCCCACATGTTCACTGCTAGTATATAGAAACACAATTTTTTAATGTTTTTAAATGTTTATCTTGCATCTTAAAACCTTTCTGATTCACTTATAAGTCCTAGGAGTTTTGCTTATTTGTAGATTTGTAGGGACTGTTTTATTTTTTTCTTTTCCAGGTTGTATACATTTTATTTCCTTTCTCATCATTGCATAGGCTAGATCTTTCAGCATTATATTGGTTTCTAGTTTGATTCTATTTTGATTATAGAACACATTCCATATTATTTCACTCGAACTTGTAAAATTGTGATACCAGTAGACTGTAGTAAGTTCTGTATATATACTGTAATACCAAGAGCAACTACTAAAAGACTATACAAAAGACGTGTACACCAAAACATTACATATAAATAAAAATGGAATTTAAATAAATCAAGAAGACAGGAAAAATAAAATAGAGAAACAAAAACTGAGGGAACAAACCAGAAACAACAAATAAAAAGGTAGACTTAAGCCCAACCTTTCCCTTCTCCTGGGGATCTTCCGAACCGAGGGATCAAACCCAGGTCTCTGGCATTGCAGGCAGATTCTTTACCAGCTGAGTCACAAGGGAAGCCCACATTAAACGTAAATGATCTAAATATACTAATAAAAGAAAGAGATTGGTAGACTAGACTTAAAAACATGATCCAAGTTCAGGTGAAGTATAGAAAACTTACCTTCCTTTACATTTCGTCACCTTCTATGATTTGCAAATGTTTTAAATATTTCCTTTATATATATATTTAGAATTACATCCAGTTGTGTTATATTTTTGCTTCAAATGTGAAACATGATTTAGAACACTCAAGAGAAGAATGAAAATCTATCATAGTTCTTATATTTTTTTTCTTACTTCTTTCCTCCTTCCTGGTATTCTAAGAGTCTTACTTTTATCACATCCTTTCAGTTTAAAGAATTTCCTTTAATCATTATTTTAGGGCAAGTCTGCTGGTGACAAATTCTCTTTGTGTTCTATCATCTGAAAATGTCTGACTTTACTGTTATTCATGAAATATACTTTCACTGGGTATAGGATTCCAAATTGCCAGTTACTTTATTTCAGTACTTTAAAAATGTTATGCCACCTCTTTCTAAACTCCATGGTTTCTGATTAGAAATCTACTATCATTCACATTCTTTTTCCCCTACAGATAAGATATCTTTTTCCTCTGGCTGCTATCAAGTTTTTTCTTATGTCTTTAGTTGTCACAGATTAACTCTGACATTTCTTGGCATGGATTTCTTTGGGTTTAACCTTTGGAGAGTATATTCATCTTCTTAAATCTGTAGGTTTGTGCCTTTTGCCAAATTGGATAGTTTTCAGTCATTATTTCTTCAAACACATATTTAGTTCTATCCTTGTTTTACTCTATTTTTGGAATTTTGATGACATAATTATTAGATCTTTTTGCTATAGTCCTACAGGTCCCTGAACCTCTATTTTTTCAGTGCATTTATCTCTGTTCAGATTGGGTACTTCCTATCATTCTAATCTTCCAGTTCATTGATTCGTCCTTCTATCTCTTCTACTCTGTTATTAACCCATTTCCTGAATTTTTTATTTCAATTATTATGTTTTTAAGTTCCATTATTTCCATTTGGTTCTTCTTTATGTCTTATATTCACTAGGACTTTCTATTTTTATTTGTTTCAAGCATGTTAACAATTTTTTGCTGAAGCATTTTTATCATGGCTGCCTCAAAATCTTTGTCAGATAACTCTAACATCTCTATCATTTCAGTTTTGGCATCTATTAATTTTTCATTCAGTTTGAGATCTTCCCAGTGCTTGGATTGATATGTTATTTTCAACTGAAACCTGTACATGTTCATATCATGTTGTGACACTTCATATTTTAAACCTTCTATTTTGATTGGATTTTTTCTGATACCGTTTTGGAAGCAAAAGAGGGCACGCCACTCAATTCCTGCCAGATGGATATGTAAATGCAGGTTCTCCACTTGGTCTTTGGGTTGACATCCATGTATAGGTTTCCTCATTACTGTAAGGGGTGGGAGTAACTGCTCCCCATATGCTCTCAATGGACACCTTTGTGGGAGTGGCCTTGTTACTTCTGACCAATGATAAAGATTTAGGCCTCCTCTGGCACCACCCCAGAGGGTACAGGAAGAGGAGCCTCATTACTGTCAGATGAGGGTGGAAGTTCAGACTCATCACATGGTCTCCATTGATACTACAGGATGAGGATGGGGGACTTGTTACTGGCTGGCATAGATGAAGTCCCAGCTTCCTTATCACCCTTCTCTGATATTACCCATTGTGGGAGCTGAGGTACCTAACAAGAGTCTCACAAAAGTGCAAACAAAGGCTCCCCACTCAACTTTTGTCAGTGTGGTTGGGCCATAGTTTTGTGGTGTTTGGCTGCAACAGAGCAGTTATTATCTAAAGTTCAATCTCTTGGGACTTCCCTGGTGGTCCAGTGGTTAAGACTCCGTGCTTTCAATGCGGGGAGGGGGGGGTGGCGGGGACGGGGGGGCTGTGGGTTTGATCCCTGGTTGAGTAACTAAGATCCCACATGCATGCAATGTGGCTAAAAAAAGTTACAAATCAAAATAGTCTTATCACTTGCTGGGCTTCTCCTTTACTGAGCCTTTGGCTACAGAGATGAGGCTTTTATTCGGGTGTTTTTTGTTTTGTTTTGTTTGTTTTTCTGCCTCACTAGCACTTCTGGATTGCTGACTTCTTCAGCTCCAAGTCTGGGATATAGGGGGAAAATAAAACCAAGTGAACTCACCACTATATTGCTCCCTGGTCCTCAGCCAATCTGGTTTTTTCTCTCCACCTTTCAGAGTCTTCTGATGCTTGTTTTATATATAATGTCCAGGAATTTTAGTTTTACTTCGCAGGAAGATTAGGGAAGAGTACCTCTACTTAATCTTTCCAAAAGTAGAAAATCTGAAACCAGTTTTATTGAGGGGGAAAACCCTTATGAAAAAGAAATAGTTTCTTTTACATTCTCTCCTTTTCTCCCTCCTTCCCACTGAAGTTGTAAGATCCTGGATATAACCTTACAGTCTTTATTCGTACTCTCTTAAACATTTACAAATGCACAATACACCCATGAACCAGAGTTTTGTCATGGTTTTTGCCCAAACAAAATCATATTCTATATATTTTCTATGTAACTTGAAATCCTTTTTAATAATGCATAATGAACATTCTTTCAAGTCAATAGTTATTCATCTAACTCATATTTTTTTCATAGTTTTGTTAAGTTACCTAATATTTCATGATATGGAAGGATCATGCTATCTATTTTCAATTTTATTGTCTCAATGAATAAAATTTATATAGGATAGGTTACCAAAAGCAGGGCCAATTAAAACAAAGCAAACCGTATGCATATTTTTAAGTTAAACAAATATGGCATGGTTATGGTGCCAAAATGACTCATGATTTGCATGTTCACCAATGATACATGAGAACACGTATTTCTTCCAGCATCCTCAGCAGCTCAAGGCATTTCCCCTCATTTCAGATTTTTGCACGTCCGCCATGGGTAAAATAGTATTGATACCTTATTTTGATTGCCATATATTTATTGGCCACTTGGATGGTCCCATTCATGCTTTTTTCTATTTTTCTGTTGGCATTAGAATATTGTTCATCAGTCTGTGACACTCACACTACAGCCTTAACTGTCATATGTATTACAGATATGTTTTCCTAACTCTAGCCTATTGCCAGAGCATTTGTGAACATTTTCCTTATCACACTTACAACATTGCATTTTCCTTCTCTGACAACTGCTGCTTCTGCAAAGGCTGTGCCCCTTAAACTAAGGACCATTTGCTCAAGTCTGTAGCCCCAGTCCTAAGCAGAAATCTGTACATAGTAGGTACTCATAGGATATTTAAATTGGTTGTTGAATTTCCATCTCAATAAAAGCATCCCTTCGTGTTCCCTCTCCTTTGTGCCACCTGAGTGACACATTAATTACAGATGTTCCATTAAGTGTCACCCTAAACCTCAACAATTACAACCTGAAGCAAACAGCCCAGACAAAATGACAGCATGCTCTTCCCCAGAGCTGCACTGTGGACAGGAGGAAGGGCAAGAAAATTGCACAATCTGCTTGCATTTAGATGGAAGAAGTCAGTTCACACTGTGGGAGAGGGGAGGGAATGTGCTTATTTGTTATTCCAGGTTATAAAGCCTGTTTTGGTGTTATGTGTCATTTAGAGAACAATCTGACATTCAGATGGCTCAAAGCTTTTATGCTGAGTGATCTGCTTCTGGCGAGGGAGTGAGATAAAGGAGGAAGAAGTAATTTCTCCTCAGTCTTACAGACCGTGCTCCCTCCTCTAGGAAAGGGGGAGACTCCTGGTCAGCCAACACTGCCAAAATAAAGGGTGACAAAAGCGGAGCTTGGACGAATGATGAATGGAGGAGGCAGGGATGTGTGGAGAATGAGAAGTAGACAAAGGAGACTTCCCTGGTGGTTTAGTAGTTAAGAATCCACCTGCCAATGCAGGGAACGCAGGTTCAATCCCTGCTCCGGGAAGATCCCACATGCCTCAGAGCAGCTAAGTCCACGTGCTTCAGTTACTGAGGCCACACTCTAGAGCCCACAGTTCACAACTATTGAGCCCACATTCCTAGAGCCTGTGCTTCACAACAAGAGAAGCTGCTGCAATGAGAAGCCCGCACACCACAACTAAGAGTAGCCCCTGCTTGTCACAACTAGAGAAAGCCCATGTGTAGCAACAAAGACCCACTGTGGCTGAAAATAATAAAATAAATAAGAGAAGAGAAACAAAAGTTTTTTTTAAAAAGAAGTTGAGGAAGATGTGGAGGAAATAGAGGGGAGACATGTTCGAGGGACTGACTGGACAGCAGTTTGTGGGGATCACCCAGAGATAGAAAAAAAGAACCCAGTCTCCAAAGTGGAACAAATATCAGTTCTAATCTTAGCTGTGTTACTTACTTATCCCCTTGCCATGTGGTCCAAACTAACTGGTCACCTAAATGGCACATGAACTCACAGCTGCAGGCGCCAAACCCTCCTCTATCTCACATTCCTGTGTGTTGTTGACACAGACAGGATTCAAACCCAGCCGAAAGTCAGACTGGGACTTGAACCCACAGGCTGGGACTCAAACCCACCGTCTTATAATTAGAATCACTCACCGGCTCTCAGGTTCCTTATGAAGCTCAGGATCCTAATGTCTCAGTGCAAAAGGAATTCAGTGAGAGAGGAAAGTAATAGGTAAGACGTGCATGTATTGGAGAGACACACATTCCATAGATAGAGTGTTGTCCATCTCAGTGGAGTGGTAAGGGTGGCCCTGGAAGAAACACACTGCACAGAGTGTGGGCCATCTCAGAGGGTGAGAGGCCCAGAAACAGGGAGTGGCTAGCTTTTATGGGCTGGGTAATTTCACAGGCTAATGAGTGGGAGGATGATTCAAACTATTTGGGGGAAGGGGTGGAGACTTCCAGGAATTGAGCCACTGCCCACTTTTTGGTCTCTTATGTCAGCCTCAGAACTGTCATGGTGCCTGTGGGTGTGTCATTTAATTAATGTATTACAATAAGTATATAATGAGGCTCAAGGTCTACTGGAAGTTGACTCTTCCACCATCTTGGGCATAATTGGTTCTAACCACTTTCTGTCCTATCCCCAGTGGCTACGCTCAGTGCTGAAGAATTGATGCTTTCAAGCTGTGGTGTTGGAGAGGACTCTTTAGAATCCCTTGGACAGCAAGGAGACCAAACCAGTCAATCCTAAAGGAAATCAGTTCTGAATAGTCATTGGAAGGACTGATGCTGAAGCTGAAACTTCAATACTTTGGCCACCTGATGTGAAGAATGGACTCATTGGAAAAGGCCTGATGCTAGCAAAGATTGAGGGCAGGGGAGAGGGGGACAATGGAGGATGAGATAGTTGGATGGCATCACTGACTCAATGGACATGAGTTTGAGCAAATTCTGGGAGACAGAGAAGAACAGGGAAGCCTGGCATGCTGTAGTCCATGGGGTTGCAAAGAGTCAGACACGACAGTGATGGAACAACAACTCATTGGCTACGTCATTCTTTTACAGGTTGTGCCCTGCCCCCTTCCCTCCTGTTTCATTGCCACAGAAAATCTCTCTGTATTCCATTCCACACCTAATTGTTCTGTGTGCTTGACTGCTGTTGCTGGATTGGAGTTTTCTGCTAGGCTGGCCTCTTACATGGAGAAAGATCATCCTTTGTTTCTGGAGGTCATTCTAAAATACTTAGGATAAAAAGTCTAATTTTTCCCAATTCCATTTCCATAGCAGATCCTTGCCTCTGAGATCCTGATGTTAGGAGAGCCCAGATGGCTACATAATGCAGCCAGTCCCAGAGAGGCCATGCCTGGCCTTGCCAGGGCATCCCCTATTGGGCTAATTAAATGCTCCCAGGGAGCAGAGACATGCTGCCCCATATGGCGGCTCCTGCAACAACCATGTGACCTGAGTGTGGTGGGCAAAAAGGGAAATGGTTCCAGGCAGAAACACTGTTCAAAATGAATGTGATTCATGTCTCACAGGAAAGTAAAATGGAGATAACACTCTTACGAGTTATCTGGGAAAACTTTTAATTAAAAATATGCAAGAAATGGAACTTCCCTGGTGGTCCAGGGGCTAAGACTCTGAGCTCCCAATGCAGGGGGCCCAGGTTTGATCCCTGGTCAGGGAACTAGATCCCACATGCTGCAACTTAGAGTTCACCTGCCAAAACTAAAGGTCCCTCACGCAGCAATGGAGACTGAAGATCCTGCATGCTGCAACTAAGACCAGGAGCAGCCAAACAAATAAATAAAAATACATTTTTTTACTGTGAAAGAACTATATAGAGAAAATATCAAAGGGCAAAAAAGATAGTGAGTAAATTGAAATACTCCCAATTAGGAAAAGTCACTATTTTAAATAGGTGCCATTTCTGCCTGCTTTGGAGTGAATGTTTGCATTACCCCTAAAGTCATAAGTTGAAGTCTGCTTTTTTGTTTTTTGTTTTTAAGTCTTGCCTGCCCCCCCACCCTGCCCCCACCACACCATGCAGCATGCAGGATCTTAGTTCCCTGACTAGGGATCGAACTCATACCCCATGCAGTGGCTGCAAGGATTCCTAACCACTAGACCACCAGGGAAGTCCCTTATGTTGAAGTCAATCCCAATGTGATGCATTTGGAGGAGGGACTTTGGAGAGGTAAGTGGGAGTAGGTGGTGTCTTCATCAAGGAATGAATGCCCATATATAAAGAGGAAGAGACACGAGAACTCTATTTCTCCACCACATGAGGCTAGCAAGACAGTGGCCCATTACAAGCCAAGAAAAGGTCCCTCATCAGAACCAGACAAGGCCAGTACCCTGATCTTGGACTTCCAGCCTCCAGGACTGTGAGAAATAAATTTCTGTTGTTTGAGCCACCCAGTCTATGTTATTTTCATATAGTAGCCCAAGCTAACTAAGAAATTCCCTGAATACCTATAGAATTGTAAGTATTAACAGTTAGAATTGAGTCCCAGTATTTTTGGAACTTAGTAACTTAATAAAAACCTTCATCTGGGGGGAAAACATATGCCTAAGAACAGCCAAGAAATCTTGAAATAGAAGAACAATGTTAAAGGACCACATATACAACAGATTATGACGCTGCAAGAATAAAACAGCAAGACACTAACCCAGGAGTAGGTGAGTGGATTAATAGAACACAATTTGAGTGCCCCAAAATGGACAGATCAGAATTCAGTGTGTGGCAAAAATGGAATTTCTCATTGATGAAGGCAATAAATGGTGTTTGGTACAATTGTCTATTCATTCAGGAAAAAATTAAGCTAAATTCCAACCTTACACCAGACAGAAAAATCAATTGAAACAGTATTAGAATCTAAATAGAAAAAATAAACACTAAATGTACCATAACACATTTACTTATTACAACAATCCTAAAGGATAGCTATTTGATCCCCATTTTGAAGATGTAGAAACTCGGGCTATGGATAGATCAAGCTGCATATCTGAGGTCACACGAGGTCACATGCCAGCAGTTCATAAAAGAATCACAGACACTTTTTTCTCCAAATGAACCTATTAGGTGAATTCACCTTACAATTGTCTTTTGATCTAGTTCCTAACAATCATTTGGAAGTGGCAAATGACTGTCATCTCCAGCCTAACACAGAGCCCAGGCAAAGAACCTGATGAGACCTCAAGTTCAAGAGAAAATTCAGGGTCTTCCCTGGCAGTCCAGTGGTTAGGACTCTGTGCTTTCAATGCGGGGGGCATGGGTTCCATCTCTGGTTGAGGAACTAATATCCCACATGCTTCAGTGTGGCCAAAAGAGACAGAGAGAGAGAAATTCAGGTAAAAACCTCCAGTTTCAAAACCTAGGTTTCTACCCAGTGAGGGAAATGAACAGGTGCCATGGAGAAGAATGGGGGGATTTTGAATCAGAATTAGTAGTCTTCAGGTGCTTTAGCATTATAGCTTAGTGATCTTAGTAGAGATTGTCCTCCAAGAAGATGAGCAGGTACCTCCTAAAGGGACTGAGCTGGATGGAAGTGGGGGAGCAGGGAGGGGCCAGGGGGCTGCCTCCCAGCCCATTCATTCTTTATAGAGAGTTTCTCCCATGGGAATGGAGACTCAGTCACTGCACACTTCTTCCACGTGTGGCAAAGGACTGAGAGAAGAGCTCACTGATTACAGAAGGCCAGTGACACAGCACCCCATGTGTTCAGTGCTATGTGAGGGTCTCCAAGGGGTGCTGTAGAGGACAGAGGTGTATACAACTGACTCTCCCCAGCCCTAGCTTCTACTGCCTCACAGCTGTCTCCACATGCATGCATGTGTGCTAAGTCACTTCAGTCGTATTCAACTCTTTGCAACCCCTTGGAATGTAGCCTACCAGGCTCCTCTGTCCATGGGATTCTCCAGGCAAGAATACTGGAGTGGGTTGCCACGCCCTCCTCCAGGGGGTCTTCCTGACCCAAGGACTGAACCTGTGTCTCTTAGGTCTCCTGTATTGGCAGGCAGGTTCTTTACCACTAGTGCCTTCTGGGAAGCCCCCAATCTCCTCTAGGCCCTCCTATGTCTCCAGTACTTCCCAATTGCCTGTTTTAGTTTCCATCCTATCCTGGATTACCTCCAAGCCCCTCTCTGTCTGCCCCTAGCACACAATTTTCCACAGTCACTGCCCCGCCCCATGCTTCACATTCAAAACAGTCTCCTCATGTCTCTTCTACTTGCTACCTAATTCACAGAAGAAAGAACTCCTTCAAGAAGGGCACAGAAAGATATGTATGAGTTTTCCAGGCAGAAGATCAGAAAATGGAATTCCAGGAAAAATTGACAGGGAGAGAACAGAGGGAAAGTGCTCTGTGGGCAGTAAACATTCAGAACGGCCTGAGTGAAGTGTCGACCGGCATGGAGGTCTGCGAGGTGGACACCAACCAAGTTGTGAAGGACCTAGTATTCTGTGCAATCAGGAACTGAGCTTCATCCAATAGGAAATGGATAGTCATTGCAAATGAGGTTTTAGAAGGCATGAGCCTTTTCTTCTACTGGATTTACAAGATACAAAGGACATCCACACCAATGGCCTCTCACTACACCAATGGCCTCTCATCTTGAAAACCCTAAAGATGTCAGGAGTCTAAGACCCTCAACTGAAGGTTATTTCAAGTGATTCTGGATATAAGGTTAGTGTTATCTGTGTGTGTGTGTGTGTGTGTGTGTGCACGTTCAGTCATGTCCAACTCTTTCACAACCCCATGGATTATAGCCCACCAGGCTCCTCTATCCATGGGATTTTCCAGGCAAGAATGCTGGAGTGCGTTGCCATTTCCTCCTCCAGGGGGTCTTCCTGACAGGGATGGAGCCTGTGTCTCTTGCACCTCCTGCATTGGCAGGCAGACTCCTTACTGCTCGGCCTCCGCCACTGCTAGTAATCTCTATTTCGGGTGACTCTGGACAGCCACGCTGCCGATCAGTGCCTCGCATGCTGCTCTCTGGATACTGCTGCTGTCTTCAGACCTATCCTCCAGGCACTCCCCTAAGACTAACGAGGACCTCAGCTCCTGCCTCTGCTCAGGACAAACTTACCTCCACCACTGATCGATGGCAAACACTGCTCTCATATCCTGACATTTCGACCCTCTGGTCATTTCACCTCTGACAAAGATTGGAAAGCATGGCAAACAATATTCCTCTCTCTCAACCAATCTCTTTCTCAATCTCTCTTTCTCTCTAATTCACTAGGGCTCACTCCCATCTAAGTCTCTCTAAGTTTCTATGTATATCTATCTCTGTCTCTTTCCTCATCCTCCTCCTCTATTCCTCTCCTTCCTTCTCTCTCTCTTTAATCTTTTTTCTTTTACACACATGTGCACAGAACATTTTTCACAGTCTCATTATTTTAATTCAGTTTGTGATGGGTTGATTTTTAAATTACTGGTATAGATAATCAACCCTAAATAAAATTGATAACAGCTAATACTGCATCCAGCACAATCTGTTACTGACTAAAAATTGACAGAGGAATCAAACTTTATTTTTTAAAAAATTTAGATCTGCAAATTTTGACCTAGGGGGAAAATGGACTTAATAGAATTAAGGACTATCACACAAAATAGAAGCCAGAATCTGTAAAATTTGCTATGGATAATACCTAATCAATACATCAAATTTTGTTTCAAATTTAAAATGGAGAAGAATTGATCCAAATGAAAATAAGCTCAGTGAGAGTTAACATTTCTGGAAATGGTTTAACTTGTGCTGTGGAGAAAATTGATCAAGGGATTAAATTGGCTTAATAGAATTTACTCCAGAAAACACTTTCTGGATGAAAAGTCCATCTGAGTTGATATAATGCTAATTAAAAGTCTTGGATTCAAAATGTTCTCAGGTCAAAAGAGCAGGAGCAAGTCTTAAAATCAAAACAAAGGGGTCATAACATCCACCTGGTATAGCAACAGATTTACAGGGACACCACCCCAGGCTACTTCCTTTTGCCTGGAAGCAGACCTTTTGATCTTCTAAAATAATTTTAAAATGAAAACCATATGACTGAAGGAATAAGTCAGTCACACGGAAACATGTGAGCTTCTTGCTGCTGCTGCTGCTAAGTCACATCAGTCGTGTCCGACTCTGTGCGACCCCATAGACAGCAGCCCACCAGGCTCCCCCATCCCTGGGATTCTCCAGGCAAGAACACTGGAGTGGGTTGCCATTTCCTTCTCCATGAAAGTGAAAAGTGAAAATGAAGTTGCTCAGTCGTGTCTGACTCCTAGCGACCCCATGGACTGTAGCCCACCAGGCTCCTCCGTCCATGGGATTTTCCAGGCAAGAGTACTGGAGTGGGGTGCCATTGCCTTCTCCGTGAGCTTCTTAGGTGCCAGAAATATTAGCAGAACAGAAAGTAACATGTGAGAATAACATACTAGGATTATAGAAGGACTACTCATAGAGATGAGAGGATCAAGTAAAACAATCCCTAAAATGCCTTTGGCTTCCCAGGTGGCTCAGTGGTAAAGAATGAGCCTGCCAATGCAGGAGCCTCAGGAGACACGGTTCAGTCCCTGAGTCGGGAAGATCCTCTGGAGAAGGAAATGACAACACACTCCAGTATTCTTGCCTGGGAAATCCCATGGCAGAGGGGCCCGGTGGGCTACAGTCCACAGTGTCACAAAAAGTCAGACACAACTGAGAACTAAGCATGCACGCAAACTGTGTTTAACCCCAGACCAAGTAAGACAGCAACAAGTGCTAGTTCTGTGGCAGTAGTAACAGCAGCATGGTAGTCATAGTCCTACTGATGGCATTATTGGAGAAGCTACACGGAAGATTTACATGTCAGCCCTAAAACTAGGTCCAGTTTAGAGAAATTTCTTAGACTTCCTGCTCTCCTCCTCAAAACCACCTCCAACCAGCTCCTTCTCATTTCCCAGTGCTCATCCGGGTGCACACAAAGGCACACCCCCCACCACGTGTGTATGCAAAGCTCTGCTGTGGTCTCTGTTCTGGCTGTCCTTCCTGGAGTGCCCTCTCTCTCTCATCCCCACCTGAAAAATATTCCTGTGTCCTTCACAACCCAGCTCAAAGGTCATTTCTTCTATGAATTTTCTATTGGCTCTTCCACTATGCTCCCAGAGCCTTTTATCCATATTTTATCAGCTCATATTTTAAAAATTAAGTTGTTATTTCCCCCTTAAACTGAGTTCCTTGAACGTCTTTCTCTTCTTGAGTCCCTGGCAGCTGACACCCAGTAGACACCCAGGAAATGTTTATTTGGGCTAGATTTACTAATAACACTCAAATTAGGATAAATCTTCCCTTTAGAGAGATTCATTAGGGTAATCTGGCCTATTTGGCGTAGAGAATTAGATTATAGTGCCTTCAAATAGGAACACCTCTGACTAGTAAGTGATGTTCTGATGAAATGCCCATCTAATGCTAAAAAAAAAGGTTCCAGAACATTCCACAGAGCTGTGCAGACATTTACCTGTGAAGACTTGTGACCATTGTGTTTGCAAGAAGTTTCCCGAGTCAAGGAGACTCGGAGGCGATGCCCACCCAGCCCCCCAACCCTGTGGACATAGCCTCAGAAACCCTGGAGAATTTCACCACATTAACATCTAGAATGGTTTGATGCCAGGTGATACATTCTATTCCGAATTACCATTATAGCAAGATAATTTATTGAGATGTTAATGTGTTGAAGAATTGCAAGAACAAAAGTGCATTTTGTGCTTTGGAATGTGAACTTCTTCCTCTCTTAGTCTAAGAAGGCAGTCAGGCTTTTGTTATTTTTTTCTTCAAAGTGTTTTCAGAGCAGAAAGTCAAAGCTCCTGAAAGACAACATCTCTCTCTGGCCTTTGTGAAAACCTCAAATCACAGAGAAGATGATGTTGGCCATTCTAGAGGAGGATGGGAGGATGATAAATAAGAGGAAATGCTGAAGGAGCATGATTCCAGCACAACAAGAAAGAGATGGGATCCTCAGTAGTGGGATTACCAATCTACATCCCTATAGAGCCTGAAAGACTCGGTAGAACTTCGTGTGGTACATCAGGGAGGCTGGGCTTTGAACACCCCCAGACTTTCATCTTTTAGGATTTAATAAGCTCTTTGGCCACCTGAGGTGAAGAGCCAACTCATTGGAAAAGACCCAGATGGTGGGAGAGACTGAAGGCAAAAGGAGAAGAGGGTGGCAGAGGATAGGATGGTTGGATAGCATCATTGACTCAGTGGACATGAATTTGAGCAAACTTCGGGAGACAGTGAAGGACAAGGAAGCCTAGTGTGCTGCAGTCCGTGGGTTTGCAAAGAGTCAGACACGAATTAGCGACTGAAAAACAAGACTTTCAACCCCAATGAAGATTTTCATGTGAAGGCACAAAATGGAGGCTGAATGTCCCAATTTCAAGGTGCCATTCGAGCTTATTATTACAGATGAGGAGTATTGACTAAGATTAGAAATAACCTCCCCAAATACACTTGCTGTTGTTGTTTAGTCACTAAGTCATGTCCAACTCTGCCATCCCGTGTACTGTAGCCCACAAGGCTCCTATGTCCATGGGATTTCCCAGGCAAGAATACTGGCATGGGTTGCCATTTCCTTCTTCAGGGGATCTTCCTGATCCAGGGATCAAACCCATATCTCCTGCATTGGCAGGTGGATTATTTACCACTGAGCCACCTTACTCCACCTAATTTTTTACCTTCAGGGAAAGTCAAAAGAGTAAAGTGACTCTCAGTAAAGATAACATAGAGCTTCCCACCAGCTAAGCAGATTGCTGGTTCAGCACGGAATTTAAGAAAATAAAGAGGAGTGACATTTCTTGCATAACCTGGATGGTGCTTGTGAATCATTAGCTAGATTATATGAATGCCTTGATGGAGAACACATGTGGCACCTGGCCTCTTATACTGGAGGCACCTCCCAGATGTGTTCTTTCTGACAAGACAGCTCCTGCAACTTCTCAAGGGCATTGCAAACATATCTGTTTCCTCCTGGCCTGGAAGCTGCTATGTGGATGTTGATTTTCCTTGAGTGTGTTACAACTGGACCCACATCAAAGTTCTCAGTTTCAGAACTTCCCTGGCAGTCCAGTGGTTAAGACTGGTTTGGTTCCTAGTTAGAGAATTAAGATCCCACATGCCACAAAGCCAAAAAATAAAAAATTTAAATCCTCAGTTTCACAACCAGCATTGAGATTTAAGGAACTCATGGGTGAGTGCTAATATTTAAAGTTCCAAATCTCCTCAGCTTTTTTCATTTTTCATAAAGTTTTCATTTTCATAATATAGTTCATTTGATCAATAAATATATATTTAATGCTTATTGTGACTCAAGCACTGTGCTAGGCCCAGAGCAATGGGGCACAGCTATTTCTAAATAACAACACATTCTACTGTTTTCTCATAGGGGCTGAGTTAACAGCTGATTCCCTGGGAATTGTACATTGTGTGTTTATAGCAAGAAAGCAAGAGGAAGGAGCTCTGTCTTTTGGTCCAGATATTTTGAAAACCTCATTTGTCAAGGGCAGTGACGGCTATCTCCCCTGAAGTGGATGACTTCTGAAATCATGGTGGAAAGTTAGAGAGAATATCTGTACTATATCAGCACATGACATCACCGCCTACCTGGTCCTCTGGCTCCCAAACTGGGTGACATGTGATTAGAAGAATCCTGAGGGAGTTTTTTTAAATATATTGGTTTCCAAGTCCTACCCCAAACCAATTAACTCACAATCTGGGGCCTGCCAGACTTAAATGTATTAAACCAGCTCCCGAGTGATTCTAAAATACTGGTGTCTGGATCCTAATTTAAATTATTGGTATGTGGGCTGATGAGGCATTTTTAATGTATAACAACAACATAAACATTTTATTATTTCATTGAGCGTCTTAGTTTCTTCGTATCACGATGGAATGATGAGAAAACAAGAATCACCAAAAAAAACCCCATGAGCAGAGACTTCAAGGCAATTGATGGGGACAGAGGGAGAGGCTTGGCAGAAATGCCGTCACAGTCCCAGCGTCATGCCCCTCCAGAGCCGGCTGGGCTGGAGGTGGGGAGGTGGAATGGCGAGAAGGTGGCACTGTTGCAGCTGTCCTTGGCATTTCTGCCTGGTGACTGATACACAGGTGCTAATCGGGCATTTTAAAAGCTCTCCTCTTGGACTAAAATGTGGCCCCTGGATTGACAATATCATCTGGGAACCTATTCAAAAGGCAAATTGTCAAACCCCATCCAGTAGTCATGTACAGATGTGAGAGCCGGACCATAAAGAAGGTTAAGTGCTGAAGAATTGATGCTTTCAAACTGTGGTCCTGGAGAATATTCTTGAGAGTCCCTCAGACTACCAGGAGGTCAAAACAGTCAATCCTAAAGGAAATCAGCCCTGATGCTAAAGCTGAAGCTCCAATACTTGGCCACCTGATGTGAAGAGCTGACTTACTGGAAAAGACCCTAATGCTAGGAAAGATTGAGGGCAGGAGGAGAAGCGGGGGACAGAGGATGAGATGGTTGGATGGCATCACCAACTCAATGGACATGAATTTGAGCAAACTTCGGCAGATAGTTAAAGGACAGGGAAGCCTGATCTGCTGTAGTCCATGAGGTCACAAAGAGATGGACACAATTTGGTGACTGAAAAACAACAACAAACCCCACCCAGCATCAGAAACTCTGAAGACAGGGTTCAGCAATCTGCATTCTGACAAGCCTTCCAGGTGTTTCTGAAGCAAGCTAGAGTTAGACAACTACTGCTAACAGTCGCCCAAGCCAGCAACCTGGGAGTAATCCTCATTTCTCCTCATCCACAATCTCCCCACATGTAGCTGAGCCTGTCTATCCTAATCAAAAACGCATCCCAAATTCTAATCTTTATCACCACTGTTCTGGTCCAGATGGTCATCATCTCCTGCCTGGGCTGCCATGACAACCTCCCAAAGCAGTGGTTCTCAACACTGGCTGCACACTGATGCCTGTACCCCATCCCACAGGCTCTGTTTAAATAGCCAGGGGGCAGAGAAGCAGCTGGGCATCAGTGTTCTTTAGAGACCCCCACCTCCTGCCACAGGGAAGTGTAACATGTAGCCCGGGGGGAAACCTCTGTCTGAAATGGTCTTCCCCTCCCACTTCTGCCTTTGTAGAAGGGCTACGGCCAGGATCCAAGCCCAAGGGGTACCATTCAAAGTGCAGTGTATATAAAGAATATCCCCTGGGTGGTGCATTGGGGCAGCCCTATTCTCTCCTAAAGGTGGCTCAGTGGTAAAGGTGGCCTGCTAATGCAGGAGACACAGGTTCAATTCTTGGGTCAGGAAGATCCCCTGGAGAAGGAAATGGTACCCCCAACTCCAGTATTCTTGCCTGGGAAATCCCATGGACAGACGAGCCTGGCAGGCTACAGTCTATGGGGTCGCAAAGGAGTTGGACATGACTTAGACACTAAACAACAACATTCTCTCCTAAGCAGGAGGAAGGATCTTCTCAAAACATAAATCTTATCAAGTCTCTTCCCTGCTTAAGCCCTTAAGTCTTACCGTGAAAGTCTTTATCAAGGTCTAAATGCCCTGCACCTTCTAGCCCCTACCTGCAACCTCATCTCCTCTCCCAACACTATTCTCTCCCCAAACTGGCCTTAATCAGTTCCTGAGATCCACGAGGTCCTTTCTTGCCTAGATCTCTTTGTGCAGCTTGCTCCCTCTGTCCAGAATGTGGTTTCTCCACTGGCCTCATGGCTGACATCTTCTCATCCCTTGGGTCTCAGGTCCAGTCTCCTGTTCAGAGTCACTGTCTTTGGCCACCCCCCTTTCTTCTCAATTATTCTTTATGTCAGTCCCATGGTTATTGTGATTTTTTTTGGAGGGAGCTGTGCTGCATCTTGGTTGCTGCATGCAGCTTTTCTCTAGTTGCACTGAGTGGGGGCTACTCTCCCGTTGCGCTGCTAGTGCTTCTCACTGCGATGGTTTCTCTTGTTGTGGAGCACAGCCTCTAGAGCACTCAGACTTCAGGAGCCGTGGCTCAAGGGATAGCTAGAGCATGGGGTCAATGATTGTGGTACATGAGCTTAGTTGCCTGCAGATCTTCCTGGACCAGGGATCGAACCTATGTCCCCTGCATTGGTAAGTGGATTCTTAACCACTGGATCACTGGGGAAGTTCTGGTGGTTGTCTTACAGCACTTATCATAACTTTTAATTGATTCATCTATCACTTTAATTACTTGTTTCCTCTCTCTCTCTCTCTCTCTTTTCTCAACCAGCCTAGTTTAGATTGAAAGATCTGTGGAGTCAAGGATAATTTTTGTTTTGTCCACCTAAGCACACTACCTGACATATAGTGTACAAGAAAAATTTGTTCAAAGAATTAATTAATCATTCCTACCTAGATCTCTTCATGGAGCTTGCTCCCTCTGTCCAGAATGTGGTTCCAAGAAAAGGTAAATCCAAAAAAGTCTGGACCTCCACAGAGAACACATACAAGAAACAGGAAACTGGAACCCTCAATGGCCTGAGCACAAATTCAGGAAGAAGGACCAAGGTGTGATTCCAATATTGCAAACTAAGGCTGGAGAAAATAGCCCTAAAATGTGGATATTGAACCCTTCGTTGTTCAGCTGCTACACTGTGCCCAACTCTTTGAGACCCCATGAACTGAAACATGCCAGGCTTCCTTGTCCTTCACTATCTTCTGGAGTTTGCAGAAACTCAGGAAGAAGGGCCAAGGTATAATTCCAATCTTGCAAACTAAGGCTGGAAAAAATAGCTGTGATGTGTGGATATTGAACCCTACTGGTAGAAAAATGGCAGAAGAGAATAAGAAAGTACAGCAACCTAGGGGACCACAGAAACATCAGTAGATATTCCTGGAAACAGAAGTTACAGTGGCCCAAGCAATGCCAAACTCCTCGCAACAGGAACTGCATGTGTCCTGGGACTGAGGGGTTTGCAGAACTGCTATTCCCACAGTTTCCCTAATACACGCATTGAACACCTTCTTCTATGTGCCAGGCACTAACATAGATGCTGGCTTAAGGGCCATGAGAAAAACAGACAATGAGCAAGCATAGAGTCTAACAAGAAAGCTAGATAACAAACAAGGAATTTGAGTAAAAGAAATTCAAATTTTGTGGGGATGGAAGTTTATATAATTCGGGGAGGAAGGAATGTCCTCTTAAAAAAATACAAAACTACAAATACAGAGCCAGATACAAAAGTAAATATCTATGTATGTGTCAAACTCACAGAACTATACAGCAAAAAAGCATATGTAGGGACTTCCCTGGAGATCCAGTGGTTACGAATCTGCCTCACAATTCAGGGGCTGCAGGTTCGATCGGGGAGCTAAGATCCCACATGCCTCATGGCCAAAAAACTAAAACATAAAACAGAAGTAATATTGTAACAAATTCAATAAAGACTTTAAAAATGGTCCACATCAAAAAAAAGTCTTTTAAAAAACAGTATATGTAAATTAAAAAATAAATTCTGAACCAAAGCAAAAATCAGTGTATGGCAGAGAAATGCACTCAATAAATGTTATGTTGCATTACCATCTCCAAAGCAAAAGGCAAGTATGTACTAAGACTGAGTAGAGAAATCACAACAAATCACAAATTTTTCAGTTCAGTTCAGTTGCTCAGTCATGTCCAACTCTTTGCGACCCCACGAACTGCAGCACGCCAAGCCTCCCTGTCCATCACCAACTCCCGGAGTTCACCCAAAACCATGTCCATTGTGTCAGTGATGCCATCCAACCATCTCATCCTCTGTTGTCCCCTTCACCTCCTGCCCTCAATCTTTCCCAGCATCAGGGTCTTTTCAAATGAGTCAGCTCTTCACATCCGGTGGCCAAAGCATTGGAGTTTCAGCTTCAACATCAGTCCTTCCAATGAACACCCAGAACTGATCTCCTTTAGAATGGACTGGTTGGATCTCCTTGCAGTCCAAGGGACTTACAAGAGTCTTCTCCAACACCACAGTTCAGAAGCATCAATTCTTTGGCACTCAGCTTTCTTCATAGTCCAACTCTCACATCCATACATGACTACTGGAAAAACCATAGCCTTGACTAGATGGACCCTTGTTGGCAAAGTAATGTCTCTGCCTTTTAATATGCTGTCTGGTTGGTCATAACTTTCCTTCCAAGGAGCAAGTGTCTTTTAATTTCATGGCTGCAATCACCATCTGCAGTGATTTGGAACCCAGAAAACTAAAGTCTGACACTGTTTCCACTGTTTCCCCATCTATTTCCCATGAAGTGATGGGACCAGATGCCATGATCTTCATTTTCTGAATGTTGAGCTTTAAGCCAACTTTTTCACTCTCCTCTTTCACTTTCATCAGGAGGCTCTTTAGTTCTTCTTCACTTCCTGCCATAACGGTGGTGTCATCTGCATATCTGAGGTTCTTGATATTTCTCCCAGCAATCTTGATTCCAGCTTGTGCTTCTTCCAGCCCAGCGTTTCTCATCATGTACTCTGCATAGAAGTTAAATAAGCAGAGTGACAATATATAGCCTTGACGTACTCCTTTTCCTATTTGGAACCAGTCTGTTGTTCTATGTCCAGTTCTAACTGTTGCTTCCTGACCTGTATACAGGTTTCTCAAGAGGCAGGTCAGGTGGTCTGGTATTCCCATCTCTTTTGGAATTTTCCTCAGTTTATTGTGATCCACACAGTCAAAGGCTTTGGCATAGTCAATAAAGCACAAATAGATGTTTTTCTGGAACTCTCTTGCTTTTTTGATGACCCAGTGGATGTTGGCAATTTGATCTCTGGTTCCTCTGCCTTTTATAAAACCAGCTTGAACATCATGAAGTTCACAGTTCACATATTGCTGAAGCCTGGCTTGGAGAATTTTGAGCATTACTTTACTAGCATGTGAGATGAGTGCAATTGTGTGGTAATTTGAGCATTCTTTGGCATTACTTTTCTTTGGGAATGGAATGAAAACTGACCTTTTCCAGTCCTGTTGCCACTGCTGAGTTCTCCAAATTTGCTGACATATTGAGTGCAGCACTTTCACAGCATCATCTTTTAGGATTTGAAATAGCGCAACTGGAATTCCATCACCTCCACTAGCTTTGTTCATAGTGATGCTTCCTAAGGCCCACCTGACTTCACATTCTAGGATGTCTGGCTCCAGTTGAGTGTGAGTGATCACACCTTCATAATTATCTGGGTCGTGAAGCTCTTTTTTGTACAGTTCTGTGTATTCTTGCCACCTCATCTTAATATCTTCTGCTTCTGTTAGGTCCATACCATTTCTGTCCTATATTGAGCCCATCTTTGCATGAAATGTTCCCTTGGTATCTATAATTACAAATTTTAAAAAGACTGACAAATGCCACAAACCACAAAATCCAGGGGAAAAAATTGTATATTTCTTTCTCTATGTATTTCACCTCAAACTCTTTGGTTGCTTCTTTGTATGAAGACAATTTTGTATAATTTTCTACAGAGAGATTAGAAAGTTAATTTAGTATTTCTTCTAGGGTGGTTGACTAAATTTTATTTCTTAATTAATTGTTTCTTTAAGTGTCATCATTTTTTTATTGGCATGTTCAGTAAATTTAAAAAATTGTTTGTCTTAAGCTGGAAGACTTCTATTAAGTTGCTTTCATATGTAAGTTATAAGATTTGGAAGACTCTTCTATAGAGGAGCTTTTATCAGTGCACATTTCAAACTTGGTTTCTCATTCATTACCCATATAATTCTGGTGCCAGGTACTAAAGGGCACATTTCAAATATGGATTTAGTCCTGGCTCTGCACTGTCATGGCACATCACCTGTGAGTCGTTACAGTAGGCAGCGGAAGTACACTTGAAAGCCATTTTTATCATGGAATTGCTAGCAATAGTTTAACCATATGCATAAGGAACTGCAAGCTACATAAATATATCTCATTAACCTCAAACTAAAATGCATCCTTGACTTAACTCCTACTTAGTTACAGAAAACTGCCTGCAGTTTCTCCAGTGTTATTCAGTCTGAAGGAAATGCAATGGGGAGGGCAAGTCAGAGCAGACACAGACATGAGTCTTAATGAAATGCACTTAAAATATTTTACTATTGGGCTTCCCTGGTGGTCCAATAGTTAAGTATCCACCTGCCAATGCAGGGGACAGGGGTTCAATCCCTGGTGTGGGAAGATCCCACATGCCACAGGGCAACCAAGCCTGTGCACCCCAGCTACTGAAGCCCATGTACTCTAGGGCTGGCAAGTTGTATCTGCTGAGCCTGCATGCCTAGAGCCCATGCTCCACAACAAGGGAAGGCTCTGCATCAAGAGAAGCCACCACAATAAGAAATCCATGCAAAGTGGATAAGGAACTAGGATTCGGAGGATGTTTGGGTTTGGCTTGGCCACAGCCTCCAGGCATTCAAGCCCTATTTTCTGAGGATCTCAGAGCTGCTGGGGAGCCTGGTGGGCTGCCATCTATGGGGTCGCACAGAGTCAGACACAACTGAAGCGACTTAGCAGCAGCAGCAGCAGCAGCACTGATTGGATAGGAGTGAGAGAGAGATCAAGCCCTGAACCTTTGGAGTGGGAGTGCTGACTCTAAGATCTTAGACTACCAGAGAACTAATCCTGCTGCTGCTGCTGCTGCTAAATGTCGTCAGTCATGTCCAACTCTGTGCGACCCCATAGACAGCAGCCCACCTGGCTCCCCCACCCCTGGGATTCCCCAAGCAAGAACACTGGAGTGGGTTGCCATTTCCTTCTCCAGTGCATGTAAGTGAAAAGTGAAAGTGAAGTCATTCAGTCACATCCAACTCTTCAAGACCCCATGGACTGCAGCCTACCAGGCTCCTCTGCCCATGGGATTTTCCAGGCAAGAGTACTGGAGTGGGGTGCCATTGCCTTCTCTGAAAACTAACCCTAGGGAGTATCAAATAGTGAGAACTCACATACATGAAACCACTTGAATACAAGACCCAGCATCACCCAACCACCATAGCACCCTGTGCAGGATGCCTCATCTAAACAACAAACAAAACAAAAATACAAACCAAATCATCAGCAGACAGGAGTACCACCTCACTCAGTCTTGCCCATCAGAGGAAAAACGAACAAACAAACAAAAACTCAGCACAAATCTCACCCTATATGAAGCTTACACAAGCCACTGGACCAACCTTAGGAGGGTAGAAACCAAAAGGAAGAAAGAATTCAACCTTCTTAAAGGAAAGAATTCAACTTTCCTTGAAGCCTGGGAAAAGGAGACCTCAAACACAATAAGTTAAAAAAAAAAAAAAAGGCAGAGAAATACTGCACAAATGAAGGAACAAACTAGAAACACAGAAGTCCAAATAAATGAAGAAGAAATAGGTAAACTACCTGAAAAAGAATTCAGAATAATGATAGTAAAAATTATGAAAAATCTTGAAAACAAAATGGAGAACATGCAAGAATCAATTAACAAAGACCTAGAAGGATTAAACTATAAACATACAGAGACAAACAACACAATTACTGAAATTAAAAATACTCTGGAAGGAATCAATAGCAGAAATCTGAAGCAGAAGAACTAATCAGTGAGCTGGAAGATAAAATGGTGGAAATAACTTCTGAAGAGCAGAATAAAGTAAAAAGAATGCAAAGAACTGAGGATAGTCTCAGAGACCTCTGGGACAATATCAAATGCACCACATTCGAATTTTAGGGGTCCCAGAAGAAGAAGAGAAAAAGAAAGGAAAATTTTTGAGGAGATTATAGTTGAAAATTTCCCAAAGATGGAAAAGGAAATAGTCAATCAAGTCCAAGAGGCACAAAGAGTCCTATACAGGATAAACCCAAGGAGAAATATGCCAAGACACATACTAATCAAACTAACAAAGACTAGACATAAAGAAAGAATATTAAAAGCAGCAAGGGAGAAGCAACAAGTAACATACAAGGGAAACCCCATACACTTAACAGATGATCTTTCAGCAGAAACTCTGCAGGCCAGAAGGGAATGGCAGAATATATTTAAAGTACTGAAAGGGAAAAATCTATAACCAAGATTACTGTACCTGGAAAGGATCTCATTCAAAATTGATGAAGAAATAAAAGCTTTTCAGACAAGCAAAAGGTAAGAGAATTCAGTACCACCTAGCCAGCTTTACAACAAATGTTAAAGGGACTTATATAGTCAAGAAATACAAGAGAAGAAAAAAGATCCACAAAATCAACCCCAAACAATTAAGAAAATGGCAATAGGAACATATATATCAATAATTACTTTAAATGTAAATGGATTAAATGCTTCAACCAAAAGACACAGACTGGCTGAATGGATACAAAAAACAAGACTCATAAATATGCTGTCTACAAGAAACCCACTTCAGACCTAAAAGACACTTATAGACTGAAAGTGAGAGGATGGAAAACTATATTCCATGCAAATGGGAAGCAAAGAAAGCTGGAGTAGCAATCCTCATATCAGACAAAATAGACCTTAAAATAAAGAATATTACAAGAGATAAGGAAGGACAGTACATAATGATCAAGGGATTAATCCAAGAGGAAGACATAACAATTGTAAATATCTATGCACCCAACATAGGAGCACCTCAATACATAAGACAAACACTTACAGACATAAAAGGAGAAATTGACAGTAACACAATAATAGTAGGAGGCTTTAACACCCCACTCACAGCAACAGACAGATCATCAAAGCAGAAAATTAATAAGGAAACACAAATCTTAAATGATACATTAGATGAGATGGATCTCATTGATATCTTCAGGACATTCCATCCAATTGCAGAAGAATACACCTTCTTCTCAAGTGCACATGGAACATTCTCCAGGATAGACCACATCTGGGGTCACAAATCAAACCTCAGTAAATTTAAGAAAATTGAAATCATATCAAGCATCTTCTCCTACACAACACTATGAGACTAGATATCAATTAAAAGAAAAAAGCTGTAAGAAACACAAACACATGGAGATTAAACAACACATTTCTAAATAACCAATAGGTTACTGAAGAAATCAAAGGGAAATAAAAAAAATTTCTAGAAACAAATGACAATGAAAACACTACAACTCAAAACCTATGGGATACAGCAAAAGCAGTTCTAAGAAGGAAGTTGATAGCAATACAATTCTACCTCAAGAAACAAGAAAAACATCGAACAGACAACCTAACTTTACACCTAAAACAACTGGAAAAAGAAGAACAAAAAAAATTAGTAGAAGGAAAGAAATCATAAAGATCTGAGCAGAAATAAATGAAAGAGAAATGAAAGAAACAATAGTAAAAATTAAAAAAACTAAAAGCTGGTTCTTTGAGAAGATAAACAAAATTGACAAAACTTTAGCCAGACTCATCAAGAAAAAAAGAGAGAAGAATCAAATCAATAAAATTAGAAATGAAAAAGAAGAGGTTACAACAGACAATGCAGAAATACAAAGGATTATAAGAGACTATTATGAACAACTATATGTCAATAAAATGGATAACCTGGAAGAAATGGACAGATTCTTAGAAAAGTTCAATCTTCCAAGACTGAACCAGGAAGAAATAGAAATTATGAAAAACCCAATTACAAGCACTGAAATTGAAGCTATGATCAAAAATCTGCCCCCCACCATTGCCAAAAAAAAAAAAAAAAAAAAAAGCCCAGGACCAGATGGCTTCATAAGAGAATTCTATCAAATAGAGAAGAGTTAATGCCTATCCTTTTAAAACTCTTTCAAAAAACTGTAGAGGAAGGAACACTTCCAAACTCATTCTACAAGGCCACCATCACCCCGATACCAAAACCAAAGACAACACACACACACACAAAAAGAAAACTGCAGGCCAATATCACGGATGGATATACATGCAAAAATCCTCAACAAAATTTTAGCAAACAGAATTCAGCAACACATCAAAAAGCTCATACACCATAATCAAGTTGGGTTTATTCCAGGGATGCAAGGATTCTTCAAAATATGCAACTCAATCAATGTGATACACCATACTAACAAATTGAAAGATAAAAACCATATGAAAATCTCAATAGATGCAGAAAAGGCCTTTGACAAAATTCACCACCCATTTATGATTAAAACTCTTTTAAAAAATGGGCATAGAAGGAACCTACCTCAACATAGTAAAACCCACATATGATAAGCCTACAGCAAACATTATTCTCAAAGGTGAAAAACTGAAAGCATTCCCTCTAAGACCAGGAACAAGACAAGGGTGTCCACTTTAGCCACTATTATTCAACATAGTTTTGGAAGTCCTAGTGACAGCAATCAAAGAAGAAAAAGAAATAAAAGGAATCCAAATAGGAAAAGAAGTAAAGTTCTCACTGTTTGCAGATAACATGATACTGTACATAGAAAACCCTAAAGATTGTAACAGAAAATTACTAGAGTTAATCAGTGAATTTAGCAAAATTGCAGGATACAAAATCAATACAAATAAATCACTTGCATTTCTATATACTAACAATGAAAAATCAGAAAGAGCAATTAAGGAATCAATCCCATCCACCATTGCAACAAAAAGAATTAAATATCTAGGAATAAACTTACCTGAGGAGACAAAAGAACTGTAAACAGAGAATTATAAGACACACAAGCTGGAATCAAGATTGCTGGGAGAAATCTCAAGAACCTCAGATATGCAGATGACACCACCCTTATGGCAGAAAGTGAAGAGGAACTCAAAAGACTCTTGATGAAAGTGAAAGAGGAGAGTGAAAAAGTTGGCTTAAAGCTCAACATTCAGAAAACGAAGATCATGGCATCCGGTCCCATCACTTCATGGGAAATAGATGGGGAAACAGTGGAAACAGTGTCAGACTTTATTTTGGGGGGCTCCAAAATCACTGCAGATGGTGACTGCAGCCATGAAATTAAAAGACACTTACTCCTTGGAAGGAAAGTTATGACCAATCTAGATCGCATATTCAAAAGCAGAGACATTACTTTGCCAACAAAGGTCCGTCTAGTCAAGGCTATGGTTTTTCCTGTGGTCATGTATGGATGTGAGAATTGGACTGTGAAGAAGGCTGAGCGCCGAAGAATTGATGCTTTTGAACTGTGGTGTTGGAGAAGACTCTTGCGAGTCCCTTGGACTGCAACGAGATCCAACCAGTCCATTGTGAAGGAGATCAGCCCTGGGATTTCTTTGGAAGGAATGATGCTAAAGCTAAAACTCCAATACTTTGGCCACCTCATGCGAAGAGTTGACTCATTGGAAAAGACTCTGATGCTGGGAGGGATTGGGGGCAAGAGGAGAAGGGGACGACAGAGGATGAGATGGCTGGATGGCATCACTGACTCAATGGACATGAGTCTCAGTGAACTCCGGGAGTTGGTGATAGACAGGGAGGTCTGGCGTGCTGCAATTCATGGAGTTGCAAAGAGTCAGACACGACTGAGCAACTGATCTGATCTGATCTGAATGAAAGAAATCAAAGATGGCATAAACAGATGGAGAGATATTCCATGTTCCTGGGTAGGAAGAATCAATATTGTGAAAATGATTACACTACCAAATGCAATCTATAGATTCAATGCAATCCCTATCAAATTACCAATGGCATTTTTCACAGAACTAGAACAAAAAATTTCACAGTTCATATGGAAACACAAAAGATCCTGAATAGCCAAAGCAGTCTTAAGAAAGAAGAATGGAGCTGGAGGAATCAACCTTCCTGACTTCAGATTATACTACAAAGCTACAGTCATCAAGACAGTATGGTACTGGCACAAAAACAGAAATATAGACCAATGGGACAAAATTGAAAGCCCAGAAATAAACCCATGCACTTATGGGTACCTTATTTTTTTACAAAGGAGGCAAGAATATACAATGGGGCAAAGACAGCCTCCTCAATAAATGGTGCTGGGAAAACTGGACAGCTACATGTAAAAGAATGAAATTAGAACATTTCCATTTCCTAACACCATTTCCTACATTTCCTAACACCATACACAAAGATAAACTCAAAATGGATTAGAGACCTAAATTTAAGACCAGAAACTATAAAACTCTTAGAGGAAAACATAGAATACTCGATGACATAAATCAAAGCAAGATCCTCTATGACCCACCTCCTAGAGTAACGGGAATAAAAACAAAAGTAAACAAGTGGGACCTGATTAAACTTAAAACCTTTTGCACAGCAAAAGAAACTACAAGCAAGGTGAAAAGACAACCCTCAGAATGGGAGAAAAAAATAGCAAATGAAACAACTGACAAAGGATTAATTTCCAAAATATACAAGCAGCTCATACAACTCAATATCAGAAAAACAAACAACCCAATCAAACAGTGGGGAAAAGATCTAAATAGACATTTCTCCAAAGAAAACATACAGACGGCTAACAAACCCATGAAAATATACTCAACTTCGCTCATTACTAGAGAAATGCAAATCAACCTAGAGGGTTGGGGAGGGAGATGGGAGAGATGTTCAAAGGGGAGGGGATATATGTATACCTATGGCTGATTCATGTTGAAGTTTAACAGAAAACAACAAAATTCTGTAAAGAATTATGTTTTAATAAAAAACAAATAAATTGAAAAGAAAGTCCATGCACCCCAACGAAGAGTAGCCCCCATTCATCAAAACTAGAGAAACCCTCAATGTGGCAATGAAGGCCAGAGCAGCCATAAATTAAGTAGCTTACTTTTGCAAATTTTCAAAAGACTTATGCAAGTAAGGGGGCCCTAGGCTAGCAAACACTGGGGCTGATGGAAATGGTTATTGTTGTATTATATGTTCAGCATCCTTCCTCCCTTTCTTGGACAGAACCCATCTTTCCAGACAAGAACACATTCTTCTAGGTGATTTGAAGTAAACATGTGAACTAGGCAGACAAGCAAAGCACAAATACCACATCCCCCTGGTTACAATAATTGGTACAGGGATAACCAATTGATATGAGAAATGTCAATTAGCATCTTCTCTAGTTTGACACATGGTTCTGGGAGAATTATGTACTTACTGTCTCTGTGACTGTGGGCTATAAGGTTACTGTAAACTAGAACTAGAACTTCAGTGGCACAAAATGCCAAAAGGAAGAAAGGGGGAAAGAAAGTGGAAGGAAGGAAAGAAAAAGAGGAGGACTTCCCTGATGGTCCGATGGTTAAGAATCCGCCTGTCAATGCAGGGGACACGGGTTCAATCCCTGGTCTGGGAAGATCCCACATTCCATAGAGCACCTAAGGCCATGTGCCAAAACTACTGAAGCCCGTGTGCCCTAGAGCACATTCTCTGCAACAAGAGAGGCCAGCACAATGAAAAGCTCATGTACCACAACTGGAGAGTAGCCCCGATTTGCCACAACTAGAGAAAACCCTCTCAAAGCAATGAAGACCCAGAGTAGCCAAAAATAAATAAATTAATTAAAAAAAAAATTTTAAAGAGGAGTGAAGAAGCAAATGGCAACCCACTCCAATATCCTTGCCTGCAAAATCCAATGGACAGAGGTGTCTGGCCGGCTATAGACCATGGGGTTGCAAAGAGTTGGACACGACCTATCGACTGAGCGTGCATGCATACTAGTTGAGTTTCCCAGTAAAAAGCTCTGTGTTGTGGACTTTGATCAGTGTTCTCATCTGATCTTCAAAACTCTATGAAAAAAGGAATGCTTTTGGCAATTAAATTTTTTAATTATAAAATACATACTAATTGCACACACAAAAAAATTGTTTGCACTGCTGGTAGTTGGCAGATCCAGACTCTGAATGAGTCTCTAACTCCCAGGACCAGAACTGTGCCCTAATTTCCTTTTCCTGTCTTTTTAGTGGTCCTGTCTCCTGCCCATTCCCAGCTCTGTTGTACCACTTCTCTATCCCGTCTAAGCCTTTGGTTTCAGCTATGAATAAGTGCCTACTTCAATCATGAATTAGTGATGGCTTAAAATACTACATTTTTGCAAATAAAATTCAAAACTGAGAGCTGATTAAGGGCAAGAATACATTGTTTTATTCATCTTGGGATCCCCCAGCACTTAGTATGGCTTCTGATTTAGAGTAAGTGGAGATTAAAAAATGTATAAATGCATAGACATTTAAAAAAGAGGAGGAAGTGGATGGGGGCGGGGGAAAAAGAGGAGGAAGAGGAAGAGGCAGTAATAACAGTTAAGGTAAGGAGAGATGGAAGACAGACAAAACGCAGGACAGAACTTCAGCTCCAATATCCACCACAGTTCTATCCATGAGGGCCACAGTCTTCTTACTACGTGACTCAAGAAATTCCCTCTCTGCTTAAACAAGTTTGAGTACCGGCTCCTCACAACGGAAAAGGGCCTGACCATTCAGAGAGTGTGCTGCAAGGGGAGTTAACCTAGTCTATGGAGTTGGGAAGGAGTTCCCTAAGAAAGTGACCTTTAAGCTGAAACTGGAAGGGATAGTGGGCAGTAACCTCCAAATCATTCCAATTTTCAAGTAACCCAAAGCTGCCAGGTTGGCTTCAGAATAGAGGATGCGATCTGATGGATTTAATGAGACCTCTGCTCCCTTCGAGATGAAGAAAGCCCATAACAGTGCAGGAATTCTTCTCCTCCATACATGCAACTTTGCACATGGACATTCACTAAAGCTGAGAAGTAGGAGAGAACATTTGTACCCTCCAAGGTCAGGCTGCGGTTCAGTGTCTAAGCTTACCTGAGGCTCCAGCCTCTGCCCTCAGTCACTGGAAAGTCACGGTCCTGACACTGATATCAAGGACCAATACCAGAGGATAAAGGGGGTCTGGAGGGATAAAATAGGAGGTTGGGATTGACACATACAATAAAATAGATAACTAATAAGAATGTACTGTACAGCACGGGGAACTCTATTCAATATTCTGTAAGGGTCTATATGGGAAAAGAATCTTAAAAAAAAGAGTGGATATATGTGTGTATATATATAACTGGTTCACTTTGCTGTACACCTGAAACTAACACAACATTATAAAGCAACTGTATTCCAATAGAAATTTTTAAAAATAGATAGGAAAAAAGGACCAATTCAAGGAACACCATATAGAATCATAAATTAATGGCTACTACCACAATAGTGGTAATAAGAAACATGATGCATATTTTACAACAGTTCTATGCTATTCTCAGGGAGAGTTCTAACATATATTATTATTTTCCTATAAGCATAATAACCTTTTGTATAGCTCTTACTTATAATTTGTATAAAACTTTTGTATACAGATCTTTTCCCCACCAAAAAGGCAAAGAATTACACTTTGTAGTCATTTTTTCCTGTGATATCATTTAAATTTCTTATCCCCATTTTGTTGATGGACTATCCCCTCTTTATTGATAAGAAGATGAAGGTGCAAAGAAAACCAGAACTGAAAATATGAGCAGGTCCAACAAGAGAGAATAGTTATACGGCATGAGAATCATTCAGAACCTGTAATCATTCTTGGTCACAACCAAACTTAATAATATTATATTTCACAATTTTTTATTTATTTATTTTTGGCTGTGCTGAGTCTTCATTGCTGCGTTCGGGCTTTCTCTAGTTGCAGTGAGCAGGGTCTACTCTCTAGTTGCGATGCACGGGCTTCTCGTCGCAGTGGCCTCTCTTGTTGCAGAGCACAGGCTCCAGGGTGTGTGGGCTTCAGTAGCTGCAGCACACATGCCCAGTAGTTGTAGAATGCAGATTTAGTTGCTCCACAGCAGATGGGATCTTCCTAGGCCAGGGATTGAATCTGTGTCCCCAGTGGACTCTTAACCACTGGACCACCAGGGAAGCCCACAATATATTTTAAAATAAATTTAAAAAATGGAGAGAAGCTTATGGTTCAACATGGCAGGCAGAGTGTCCCCAGTCTTTCCACATCCCATTCCCTTCATGAGGTGTTAGAAGAGATGGGGTACCAGAGAAATACACGCGGTAATAGGAAAAGCTGAAGACACAATAAAGGAACAGCATGTTTTTGGCATCAAGTTAAAGGGACAATTAGAAACTCCAGGCTTTAAAAATTATAAGAAAGTCATGGTATAAATATCAAACTAGTTAAATGTGGCATGATTTTAAACAAACTGATGTTAAGAATAGGAAATCTTTAAACCTCAATGCTTTTGTCATTCTCATTTGAGCAATCCAAGGGCTGTGACTTTAGATTGACAGGGAAAAACATGTAGCTGTAATTCAACCCTTGGTCCGGGCATGAATGATAATTAAGTCATTGTAGTAATGAGGATACTGGTTTGTGTTTAGTTTTTAGTGTCAACCTACTGGCGAAGAATTTGACTGTGTTTGAAGAACAGGATGTAGCTGTTAACCATCTTGGCAATATGAAAATAGCAGGGGAGCAGTCAGGGGATGGGAGATAGGAGGATAAGCTGAGACAGAAGGAAAAAGGAAAGGAAGCAGTAATGTCCTCATCTCACCAAGAATACAGGAAAATAACACTGATGAAATAAGAAATGGGAGGATAGAGAATAGCATTTAAACTATATTATAGACAGTAACAAAAGTAATTTTTAAGGAACTAAAAGCAAATGACTAACTATTTGGAGGAGAAGGATAGAAGGGGGAGTGTTCTTTACCTGAACTAAATTCTCATCTTTCATAGAAACAGAGATTAAAAATTGCCTGCAGCTGATAAACCAAAAAATAGAGATCTAAGTGTATTATTTAGAGTTTTGGTGGCAATAAACAGAAACAAAGTTACCTCTGGAGAGACGACTGCAGGTAGGTGAAAAGCTGTTGCTTTTTGTCAATAAGTATGTCTGTATTATACGACTCATCACTATGTATGTATATTCCTTTGATTAAAATTTAAAAAATTTTAATAGATAAAATTCTGGAGATGGATTCTCTGAATCAATGACAATGTTGTGATAATATCTTTTCATGATGTTAGAAAAGAATGGACCTGGCTTAATAGTGCCCTGGGGAGCAGTGGTATCCCCCACAATACAATTCTGTGAACATTTATTGAGTAAATAGATTCTCTGTGACAGGACCTCTGTTAAGCCATGGGGAGGATAAAAAGATGAATCAGACATGGTTCCTGCCTCCAGGAGCTTACAGGAAAGTAAAAGAAAAACATGAACACACAAGATAAGGCAGAATATACTAAAGGCACATAGTTCCATCAAAACACAGTGGGGTGGGGGAAGAGAAGGAAGGGTTGGTTACGGGATTCAATATGAGGCAATGGGGAAGTATAGCTGATGCTGTCAGAGCCCTACCCATACCCTCTTAGCTCTCTCCATCCCTGTGTATACTGACAACATCCCAAAGAAAATACCTGTAATTCTTCACATGAGGGTTAAGGGGATCTAGACAAAAAAATACCGTTGTCTTGAGTGATCCTGGACTATAGCATCTCATGATGATTGGTAGGTTAGTAAAGAAATTCTCTGACCACAGGATTGTGGTCCTATTAAATAAAGTACTTCCTGAAGTGAAGAATGGGTAAAATTTGGACAAGCTGAGAGCATTGCAAACAAAGAGTAGAAGAAGCAGAGACAGGGAAGGTAAACAAAGCTTTCTCTATGGAATTTCCCATGGCCTCTGAATCCCTCTATTTATTTATTTATTTTTGGTCGTGCTGGGTCTTCACTGCTGCTCTCGGGCTTTGTCTAGTTGTGGCAAGCAAGGGCTACTCTCTACTTGTGGTTCGTGAGCGTCTCACTGCAGTGGGCTCTAGGACATATGGGCTTAAGTAATTGCAGCCCGTGGGCTGTTTCCTCAAGGCATGTGGATCTTCCCAGACCAGGGACTGAACCTATGTCCCCTGCATTGGCCAAGTGGATTCTTAAGCACTGGACAACCAGGGAAGTCCCCAAATTTCTCTTTTGAAGAATTTACCTATCACTCTTAAAAGTATTGGGTTCATATCCTGTCTTCTTCAGCTGGGTAAGAGTATGAAACTAAGAACTGAATTATTTAGTAACTGAATCCCTAATAATAACTCAACATCTAGAAGATGCTCAACAAGTTGATGAAATGGGAAATGACAAAATGAGAGAAAGAATGGGGAGAGACGGGATGGAAGGTTAGTGTACAAGTCCACTCTTTGCCCTGAATGGCTACCTCCCTTCCTGTAGAAATGGCAACTGGTATCTTATAAGAGGCCCTCTTGTTTCAGAAACTCAACCTCTGGTCGAGTGCCATATACAAATATGGAGACAGAGTTTTACATGAAGTAGAAAAGAGTAGCCTTACTGCTTTGCCGGGCAAATGGGGCCACAGCAGGATAATGCCTTCAGAACTGTGTGTCCCACTCTGAAGGGGGTGGTGAGGAGTCTCTAGTGTTCAGGAGCAGGACATGATTCACTCCTGGACATTCTTCTGGTTGGTTGGTGGTGAGGTAATTGGAAGTCAGCATCATCAACCTTCTGGTTCTAATTGGTCTATGTGCCTGTGGGCAGCATAAAGTTAACTTCTCCCACCTGGCCTGGAGTTTCAATATCTGCAAAACAGCTCAAGGGACGTGGCTCAGAATATTAACTATAGTCCTTGCATTGCATATGCATGCTAAGTTGCTTCAGTTGTGTCTTACTCTTTGTGACCTCATGGACTGTAGCCCGCCAGGCTCCTCTGTCTGAGGAATCCCCAGAATCCTCTGGGATTCTCCAGGCAAGAATACTGGAGTGGGTTGCCATGCCCTCGTCCAGGGGATCTTCCCAACCCAGGGATTAAACGTGCATCTCCTGCATTGGCAGGCAGGTTCTTTACCACTAGCTCCTCCTTGAGGAGGAACTAAAGGTCCTTGACTTCGTTTAATGGCTAAAGTATTATTGTCTTCCTTTCTTTTATTTTCTCACTTCTCTGATTAAATTTATTGTTTCTCTAAAGTTTTTCTACAGACAAAAGGCAGGTGGAAGACATGGGTGAGGGTCTATTCTGGGAAGGCCTCCTAGGGTCCTTGCCTGGTTACACTCTCCCCGTGACCATTTGTCTTTGGTCATTTCTCCATGCACCACCCTTCTCACAACCTGTTTCTGTCTTCACTGGATCCTTCTTTATTTCCACTCATCTCTCTACATTTGATACCTCAGACTATCTCTGGCTTCTTCACTCATGTGTGATCTAGAGTCAGATTTGCCCCTTTGATCAAAAAATATTGAGTTCTTACTGTATACCAGGCAACAGACATAATTTCTGTCTCCTCTGAACTTACATTCTCCTGAGGTAAGCAGATAATCATGCTCAGAAAATATTACAGACTGTGTTTGAGTGATATGGAGGAAATGGACAAGATGTTACGAGGTAGAATAATAGGTGATCTAAATTAGTCCCATGTTGTGGGGGAAGGGAGAGTTATAAAAGACTTTTCTGGGGGAAGTGACATTTAAGCTGGGATCTGGAAGAAAAATAGAAGTTACTCAGGTAAAGGGGGAAATGTTTGAGAGATACGCTGGAGAACTTAGACCAAACCATTAAATCATTCAGAGCCTTACAGACCACATTACATTTTGCCATAGTAATAAATATCAATGGCTTACAACAGCCATCTATTTTCAACTCATGCTATGTGTCCATTGTGGGTCTTGTCTTCATGTTGCCTTCATGCCTGATGGATCAGCCTTTATCTGGGCTGATGCCAGCCTTATAAAAATGGAAGAGAGAAAAATAAAGAGCTCTTAAACCTTCTGCTTAGAAATAACACATATCATGTTGACCCTCATTCCACTAACCAAAGCAAGTCACTTTTGTGTTCAATAAGGTAGGAACATATGATCCTCTTACATGGGGGTGGGGGGTGGGGTGGGTATCCCTTCAAGTCACATAACCAAGTTTATCATCAGAAAGGTAGGGAAGTAGAATCCTCTGCTAGGGAAGGACACCAACTACTTTGAACACAAATACGATTTCAGACAAATATTTTATTCTAAGAGCAATTGAAAGTCATTGAAAGGTCTTTGTGATAAGATTCATAATTTTTAAAAGATCCACTATAGTATGGATAATGGTTTGAAGAGGGTCAAAATTAGATTTTGGCTGGTTACCATAATGGTAAAGCTGGAGCTTCCCTGGTGGCTCAGACAGTAAAGAATCTGCCTGCAAAGCAGAAGACCCAGGTTGGATCTCTGGGTCAGGAAGATTCCCTGGAGAAGAGTATGGCTACCCACTCCAGTATTCTTGCCTAGAGAATCCCATGGACAGAGGAGCCTGGCAGACTACAGTCCATGGGGTCACAAAGAGTTGGACACGACTGAGCAACTTACACAAGCACATTCAAAGCTGTACTTTTTGGGCTTCCCAGGTGGTGCCAGTATTAAAAAATAAAAATAAAAATGCCTGCCAATGCAGAAGATGTAAGAGACTTGGGTTCAATCCCTTGATTGGGAAGATCCCCTGGAGAAGGGCACAGCTACCCACTCCAGTATTCTTGCCTGGAAAATCCCACAGATAGAGGATCCTGGAGGGCTACAGTCCATAGGGTTGTAGAGTCAGACATGATTGAAGTGACTTACTGTGCATAGTGAGGAAGAGAGAGGAATCAACAATGCTGCCCAGATTTGACTCTCCCTACATTCACACCATAGTTACCTACTCATTCGTAGCCACCTACTCATTCGTAGCCACCCTCTTCTCTCACCATCCGGGTGTACCATTCTGCTCTCCATTCCAAATCCTGCCACTGTATCAAGTGATTTCGGTATACATTTGAGCAACCCATCTATCTGCCTTTCAAATCTTGTGTGTGTGTATGTGTATTAAGAACCATGAACATGAGATTTTCATCTTAACCAAGTTTTAAGTGCACAATATAGTATTGCTGATAATAGGCAATACACCATATAGCAGATCTCTAGAACTATTAATAATTCATCTTGCATTTTTTAAAAAAACAGCTGTTATTGAGGACTCTAAGAGTAGAACACACTCTACACCTCAGTCACCTACTTTACTCGCTGTTTACAGGGAAGCCGCCAGGCTTTTGGAGGACATGGCAGCCCACTCCAGTATTCTTTCCTGGAGAATCCCATGGACAGAGAAGCCTGGTGGGCTATGGTCCATGGGGTCGCAAAGAGTCAGACACGACTGAGCAACTTTCAGTCTTTTACCAAGATAAATACTTTTGCTGAGTGCTAAAAAATTGATGCTTTTGAACTGTGGTGCTGGATAAGACGTTTGAGAGTCCCTTGGATAGCAAGGAGATTAAGCCAGTCAATCCTAAAGGAAACCAGCCCTGAATATTCATTGGAAGGACTGATACTGAAGTTGAAGCTCCAATACTTTGGCCACCTGATACAAAGAACTGACTCATTAGAAAAGACCCTGATGCTGGGAAAGATTGAGGGCAAGAGAAGAGGTGACAGAGGATGAGATGGTTGGATGGCATCGTGGCCTCAATGGACATGAGTTTGAGCAAACTCAGGGAGATAAGGAAGGACAGGAAAGCCTGGTGTCCTGCAGTTCATGGGGTTGCAGAGTCAGACACGACTTATCAACTGAACAACAATACTTTTGACTGCATGTATTTCTTAGCCAAACACACACACACACACACACACACATATAAACTAGCTTCTCCTTTCTCTCTTCAGAGCAGTTCTTCAGAGTTATCTCCCAGGCTGAGGTCCTCAGTAAGACCATGAATAAAAACTGAAATGCACAATTATCATGTTATGTGTTTTTCTTTAAGTTGACATTATGACAACAGAACTGAGTAGTTGTAACAGAAACTGTAAGCTTCCTAGGTAACTCAGCAGTAAAGAATCTGCCTACAATGCAGGAGACACGGGAGATATGAGCTTGATCCCTGGGTCAAGAAACCCCCCCTGAAGGAGGAAATGGCAACCCACTCAAGGGTTCTTGCCTGGAAAATGCCATGGACAGAGGAGCCTGGCAGGCTACAGTCCATGGGGTCGCAAGAGTCAGACATGACTTAGCAACTGAGCATGGGCACGCAACAGAAACTGCATGGCTCAGACATCCAAAGTCATTGCTCAAGACCCCTTGTTTCACCATTGCATCCATATAACCAAACTTGGCATATGGCAAACCTTTGAAAAATTATTTGTCCATGTTAATCTCTCTCTCTCTCTCATTCTCTCTCCCCTATAAACTGTCAAGATTTTTTTTTTAACTTAGCTTTATGGTTCAGTAGAATGGATTCAGTAAGTCTTGAAGACAATGCCCTTCATGGAATGTTTCACTAGCACCAGGACACTTCATCAAAACAGGGCTCATTTTACTTTTCCACCAGTAAGTAACTGCAAACAGAAATGGCTCTCCTCTTCTCCAATGAGCAATGGTCCTCTGGGAGACTTGACATTCTCCATTTAATTACCAGTAACAGTTAGATGATTTCCTCTGGGTGTTACTGTGTCTCAGTCGGGAAAGTCACTCACACAAACAAGAAGAGGAGGTGTGTTCACTGTTCCCAAGGCTGCTCACCCACACCATCAAATCAAACAAAAGGAATTTTACTTTCGGTCTTCTTTTGCTCTCATACCATCACATCTCCTCCTTCCGAAAAAAGTTTCAATTCATTTGGCTCCAGATTACCTCAAAAGAATGAGTCCTTTTCCAGCCTGTGGAGAGATACCAAGAAAACAGCTACAGATTTAAAACAAAGCATTTTACCTATGTCAGCCCTTTCCAAAGTTTGTCAGTAACGCAAGAATAGCGTGAACCTGGAATGAGACATATACCAGTCTCAGGGCAACCGGGGAAGAAACTGGTGAACATCATGAATTATAATCTTCCAAGGTCCCAGCCACTCCTTGGAGGCTCAAATAGCCCCCTTCCTTAGCACAGTGTGATTTTATTAATAGTTCTATTAATCTCCCTCAACTGCTGGGGAGATCCCAGACTTAGATCTTGGGAGGTTCCCAGGCAATTATTTAATAACTGATTTACTCTGGCTCCTGAGGAATGTTAGTTCTTATGCAGCATAATCTGGTTTCTGCAAAATAAGACCAATCATCTCTTCATCTCTTATCTGTTTTTACAGTGGTGCGCTGAGGAGAAATTTTGGTGAGATAAGTAAGTGGGTCGTGTTGCACAGTCACTCAGTCGTGTCCAACACTTTGAGACCCCAGGGACTGCAGCATTCCAGGCTTCCCTGTCCTTCACTATCTCCTGGAGTTTGCTAAAACTCATGGCCCCTTATATATAGAGGTCAGGGTTTGTATACAGAGATCAAGGTTTCTCAACCTTGACACTTTGGACGCTTAGGGGAGGATGATTCTTTTTCTGGGAAAGATTGAAGGGAAAGGAAAAGGGGGCAGCACAGGATGAGATGGTTAGATAGTATCAGAGACTCAATGGATGTGAATTTGAGCAAACTCTGGGATATAGTGAAGGACATGGGGAGCCTGGTGTGCTGCAGTCCATGGGGGTGCAAAGAGTCAGACATGACTTGGAGACTGAATAACAATAACAACAGTTCTTTTGGTGGGGGCTGTCCTGTACATGGTAAAAGGCTTTGCAGCATTCATGGCCTCCACCTTCTAGATAACAGTAGCAGATCCACAACCCCACGTGGTGGCCTTGCCTTTCAAACCAAGCTCATCTATAGCTACCCCTCCAGGCTCCAATGCCTAGCTTACCCTGGTTCACTATGTTCTAATCCCACTGTCCGACCTTTAAACTTGTTCCCAAATTTATATTTGCTGCCCCTCTGGCTGAAAGGTTCTTCTCCCAGGTCTGCACATGGCTCCTTCCTATCACCCAGATCTCAACTCAAATCATCACCTCCTTAGAAAGGTCTTCCCCAATCGACCTTCGTAAAGCAGCCTGTCTTCCACTCTCCACCCTATATTCCATATATCATTGCCCAGTTTGTCTCCTTCATAGCATTTACTAGGACTTGAAATCATCATATTCATTTGTTTGGTCTGCGGTATTTTCCTAGACTATAAGCCATGAGAGACCGTGGTCCATCCTGCTCTCCTCTGCATCCCCAGTGCCTAGCTAAGGATTAGTAGTGTATAGTAGGTATTCAATAAATAGCTATTAACAAATGACTCAATGAATGAATAAGTAAGATTAGAACCTAAGTCTGCAAGGACTTTACAGGATTCCTTCCAAGAGCCCAACAGAATTGGATTTCAAGAGAGAAATTCAAGAGAGAAATCATGAGAAACCATTCCTGGTTAAGAATATATTTCCTGCATTCAGATACCAACTCTGCCATGTTGCTAAGTTCTCCAACTCTCTGTTTTTTTTTAATGAATTTTTAAATTGGAGTATAATTGTTTTACAATGTTGTGTTAGCTTCTGATGTACAACAATGTGAATCAGCTATATGTATATATATATCCCCTCCCTCTTCTTTCTGTTTTCTTGTCAATAGAATGGAAATAATAATGGTCTCTTCCTCTAGGACTGCCTCAAGTATTAATCGAGATAATAAATATAAAACTCTTAGTGATATTTTATACTTAAATATAAAAACTCACAGAGTAATAACTTCATGGGAAATAGATGGGGAAACAGTGGAAACAGTGTCAGACTTTATTTTGGGGGGCTCCAAAATCACTGCAGATGGTGATTGCAGCCATGAAATTAAAAGATGCTTACTCCTAGGAAGGAAAGTTATGACCAACCTCAACAGCATATTCAGAAGCAGAGACGTTACTTTGCCAACAAAGGTCCGTCTAGTCAAGGCTATGGTTTTTCCAGTAGTCATGTATGGATGTGAGAGTTGGACTGGGAAGAAAGCTGAGCGCCGAAGAATTGATGCTTTTGAACTGTGGTGTTGGAGAAGACTCCTGAGAGTCCCTTGGACTGCAAGGAGATCCAACCAGTCCATCCTAAAGGAGATCAGTCCTGGGTGTTCATTGGAAGGAATGATGCTAAAGCTGAAACTCCAGTACTTTGGCCACCTCAGGCGAAGAGTTGACTCATTGGAAAAGACTCTGATGCTGGGAGGGATTGGGGGCAGGAGGAGAAGGGAACGACAGACGATGAGATGGCTGGATGGCATCACTGACTCGATGGACATGAGTCTGGGTGAACTCCGGGAGTTGGTGATGGACAGGGAGGCCTGGCGTGCTGTGATTCATGGGGTCGCAAAGAGTCGGACACAACTGAGCGACTGAACTGAACTGAAGTACTGTGTGTTCTGTGTGTGCTGTTGTGGTGGTATGGTGTTTTTACCAATCAAGAACTTTTCAAAATGATGACAACCACTGCAGTATACAAGATTCCAGTGCCTCCCCGTAAATCTACTTTGAAAGAGGAAAAGCAGCCCCACAGAACTTTCTACCAGGAACTTTTCCCCTAAAGCTATTTCCTTCTAGTTAAATCTGACTTTATCTTGGGCCCCAGCTGAAAACTACTTACATCGTAGTAACCTTTAATAGACCAGAACAATATAATTGCCACCTCCTAGCATTCTCTTCTCCAGGGTGAATAATTCGAATGCCTTGAATGCCTCCTTGCTTTTCCCTCTTTCTGATCTTTTATATTTATTGTTCTCAGCTTGGAAATAGATCCAAAAGAAGGAGGAGAGCTGCTGTTGTCTTGGTAACTGTGAAGGGATGGACAACCAAGTTTGGATGAAACAAGAAAAGTTGCGCTGTTTTTGTTTTTTCATTTTTCTTTCTGATCAAAAACATCTCTTTGCTTTGAAACAGAGACACGTGGCTGACACTGTCATTTTTTGTATATTGCCTCCTGATCTCCCCCGTTCTCAATCCTCAATGGGAAGGGAGAATTATCAAACCATTTGATGGGAGGAAGTGCTTGATGACACCTCAGTTTATCGCCACTTTTAAGACTTAGTTTTGTATTCATCCTACAAGGCACATAACCTCTCTTCCTAGTTTCTCTTTTGGTTTACATTACAAACAGTTGGGTCCCTACCTATTCTCTAGCTAAACATATTAACTCCTAAAGATCAGGAATCGTGTTTGTTCCTTATATTTTTTAAAAAATCATTTTTAATTACACAAATAAAATAATAGCATACAATAACTTCAACAATCTATGTGCATACCCACTACATGCCACCACTAATTCCACATCATCAACACACACATGTTAATTTTTGTTGACATAAACAAAATTATATCATATGCGCTGTTTTCAAAGTTGCTTTGTGTACATCACGTAACACAGATATTAATAGTATGGTCCCCATCTCCTTTCATTTTTGTTATCATTTCCAACCCTTTATTTTCAGATTTTATGTATATATTTTAGCCTTGGCTTTTCTCTTATAAATAGCATGTAGATAATGTTAATTTAATAATGTATAATAATTTAAAATAATGCTATTTTAACCAAGCAGAGTGGCAATTTAATAGAATGATAAGAGCATAGCCTTAAGCATCAAAGAGCTTGGGTTTAAGCCTGGATTCTGACTTTAAGCAAATGGCTAAGTCCTTCTTAAGCTTCAGTTTTCACATCTCTAATGGGAGAGTAAAAATAGAACCCACCAAGCAGAATTTGAGCAAACTCAGGGAGATAGGGAAGGACAAGGAAGCCTAGTGTGCTGTGGTCCATGGGACCACACAGTCGGACACAACCTAGTGACTGAACAACAACAAAGGAAATTTCACATGCTTTATTGTGGTTAGGAGTACACACTGAAGCAGCACCTCAGGAGGGCAATACATGAAAAATATAAAAACTGAAGAGTATATATACCTTCTTTAAGTGATTTTTTAAAATTTTATTTATATTTTGAGATAATTTTAAGAAATAATAGTTGTAATAATATTGTAAATAATAGCTGTAAGAAATAGTACACAGGGACTTCCCTGGTGGTCCAGTGGCTAAGACTCTGTGCTCCCAATTCAAGGGGCTCAGGTTCGATCCCTGATCAGGGAACTAGATTCTACATGCCACAATTAAGAGTTTGTATGTCACAACTGAAAGATCACTCGTGTAGCAACTAAGACACGCTGCAGCCAAAGAAATAAAGAAATAGTACACAGAGATCCTATGTAATCTCTATTCAGTTTCCCCAGTGATAACACTTTGAAAAGCTATATAGTACAGTATCACAGTTAAGATATTGACAAAGACTCCATCCATTCATCTTATACAGATTTCCCACTTGTACTTATTTGTGTGTGTATTTAGTCTATACATATTTAGTGTATATATACACATGTATATATGTGTGTGTGTTTAGTCCTATAAAATTTTATCACATTCGGGTTCATATATCCACCACCACAGTCTAGACGATGAACAGTTCTGTCACCATAAGAATTACTATCTTCGCTTTTTCAAAAAATATTTATTTATTAATTTGGCTGGGCCGGGTCTTAGTTGCAGCATGTGGGATCCAGTTCTCTAATCAGGGATCAAACTTGGGCCCCAGCATTGGGAGCACAGTGTCCCAGTCCCAGGACCATCAGGGAAACCCCTCTCTGCTTTTGTATGAATAAAAATAATATTTAAGTTTCTTAGATTTGATGATATCTGTAGTATTAACCAGCTTTTTTCCCCCTTTGCCTTTTTATAACCACTCCCACCTCCCTCCCACCCTCTACCCACCCTACCCCCATCCCATCCCTAAACCACTGTAATCCCTAATCTGTCTGTAAAGGGGATGATACATTATGTAGTCTTTTAGGATTGGCTCTTTTCATTCAACATAATTCCTTAGTTACATCCAAGATGTAATGTGTACCAATATCCTTTTTTATTGCTGAGATGTGCCTCGGTTTGGAATGCAAAGCAAACCACCGTTGGCTTAATCATTTACCTGTTGAAAGACATCTGGGCTGTTTTTAATCTAGCAATGCAAAAATCTGGAAATGTATCCCTCAGATACAATAGTAAAGAAACAAAAGAAACCCAAAATTCATCAGTGAGGACCTGGTTAAACAAACTGCATTAGTTCACCATAATGTATACATATCTTTGTAGAGATATTCCTTACATTTAACTGATAGAAGAGTAAATCTAGTGTTTTTTTATGTGCTCTTTTAAGTGTTACTGACAGCAAGGGAGATGGAGAGACAGTGTTTTTGTGTTTCTAATAATACCATTCTATAAATTCTATATTCATGTCCAATATTTCTCTCTCTCATATTGCATTGGCCAGGTTCTCACTAGAATTGTAATTATCAGTAGCTAAAGCAGGCATCCATGTGTTGCTTAATGACAATGTTTCTAAAGATTCACCATTAAGTATATTTCCTGTATACTTATGTGACTATTCCTTCTATTTCTAGAGTTTTTGATCATGAAAAGATGTTGCATTTTAGCAAATGTCTTCCCAGTATCCAATGAATGATTTTCTCCTCTAATCAGTACATACAGTAAGTTACATTGATAGTAACATTCATCCCCAAATTTGAATTTCTCAAATAAATCTTGGTTAATCAAGATGAACTTTTACAATATACCATTAGATTCAATTTTCTAGTTCATTTTTTATAGTTTTTGCCTCTATATTCATAAGTGATATCAGCCCATAATTGCATTTTCTTGTCTTGATAGCAGGATAGCCTTATAAAATAAGATTGGAGGGTCCCCATATTTCTTCTATGTTCTAAAATATGTCAGTGAGCTCTTCCCTGACACTTGGCAGAACTTGCCTGTGTGCTCAGTCACTTTCAGTCATTTCAGTCACTCAGTTGTGTCTGACTCTTTGCAACCCCAGGGACTGCAGCACGCCAGACCTCCCTGTCCATCACCAACACCCGGAGCTTGCTCAAACTCATGTCCACTGAGTTGGTGATGCCATCCAACCATCTCATTATCCTCTGTCATCCCTTTCTCTTTCTGCCTTCAATCTTTCTCAGCATCAAGGTATTTTCCAATGAGTCAGTTCTTCGCATCAGGTGGCCAAAGTATTGGAGCTTCAGATTCAGCATGAATCCTTCCAGTGAATATTCAGGGTTGATTTCCTTTAGGATTGACTGATTTGATATCCTTGCAGTCCAAGGGACTCTCAAGAGTCTTCTCCAACACCACAGTTCAAAAGCATCAATTCTTTGGTGCTCAGCCTTCTTTATGGTCCAACTCTCACATCCGTACATGACTACTGGAAAAAGCATAGCTTTGATTAGATGGACCTTTGTTGGCAAAGTAATGTCTCTGCTTTTTAATATGCTGTCTAGGTTGGTCATAGCTTTTTTTTCCAAGAAGCAAGCATCTTTTAATTTCATGGCTGCAGTCACCATCTTCAGTGATTTTGGAGCCCAAGTCACTTTGTGTGAAAGTCACTCAGTCATGTCGGATTCACCTTTGTGACCCCATGGACTATACAGTCCATGGAATTTTCCAGGCCAGAACACTGAAGTGGGTAGGCTTTCCCTTCTCCAGGGGATCTTCCCAACCCAGGAATTGAAGCCAGGTCTCCTGCATTGCAGGTGGATTCTTTACCAGCTGAGCTACTCTTTGCAACCCCATGAACTGTAGCCCACCAGGTTCCTCTGTCCATGGGATTCTCCAGGTGAGAATACTGAAGTGGCTTGTGATGCCCTCCTCCAGGGGATCTTCCCAACCCAAGGATCAAACCCGTGTCCCCTGCATTTTCTGCATTGCAGGTGGATTCCTTACCTGCTGAGCCATCAGGGAAGCCCCAGAACTTGCCTATATAACTACAAAGGACTTGTGTCTGAGATGATAAGGAGGGAGAGCTGGTTGGTAGATGGACCTCTAACTATCTTTTCTATTTTAGTGGGTGTTTCTCTTGGTCTTCTTGGGCCAATTTTCGAGAATTCATATTTTTCCCTGAGATTTTTAGTCCATTCATCTATGTTTTCAAATGAGTTGATATAAAGTTATATAGTTGAATAGTTGATATAAAGATATATAGTTATATAGTTGAATCATATCAAACATGCATCCAACATATGTGAATTCAACTATACATGCCCCAATTTTTTTATTTTTTAAAGAAAAGAGGGAGCCTGATAGTTTAAACCGTGTGGACAATACTTCTGGTTATTCTAATTATAGAGGCTATGCCTCACCTGATAAAGATGTGACTCTACTGTTCATGCAGCCAGTCTGTTTCTACATTTGAGTATTTCCCCACTCCAAGCATGATTCTACAGGTTAAAGGTATTTTTTAAGTTATTTATTTATTTTTGGTTACACTGGTTCTTTGTTGCTATGCGCGGGCTTTCTCTGGTTGTAGCAAGTGGGAAGTACTCTCTAGGGGCCACATGCAGGTTTCTCACTGTAGTGGCTTCACTTATTGGGGAGCATGGGCTCTAGGCAGCAGGCTTCAGCAGTTGTGGCTCATGGGCTTAGTTGCTCTGCAGCATGTGGAATCTTCCTGGACCAGAGATCAAACCCACGTCCTCTGCATTGGCAGGTGAGTTCTTAACCACTGGACCATGAGGGAAGTCCAAAGGTATTTTTCATATAAGTTGGCCACTAATCAAATAAGCAGGGATGAGATTCAAAGATGAAGAAAAATATTAGATTTTTGCAAAAGCATATCTGTCTCCAACATGAGCACAACTTACAAAAAAAAAAAAAAAGTCAATGACAATTTTTGTTACATGCAGTTTTTATCTCACCTCCTGACTTCTGTAGAGCTGCTATACAAAGCAGTCTCCTAATTTGAAAAACCTCCCCTGTATCCATCCTGTATCTTTCCTAACACTGTGTGTGTTCTCTCTCTTTGCCGTGATCATACTTTCAGAAAGTTTGTGTGTTTTTTCAGTTTTTCAAAAAATCTAGCTTTGGGTTTTACTGATCATCTCAACTGTTTGTTTTTTTTTTTCTCTCTTGTTTCATTTGTTTCTGCTTTCATTTTTTATTAACTTGATACATCTGTTTTATATGTAGGTTTATTTTGGTTTTGTTTTCTTGCCCACTTCTGATGGAGTGTAGTTTGAGATTTCAAAGGGAAATAGCAGTCCATCAGTTTCATATCTTGGAATCTATCCTAGAGGAGGATTCACACATTTGCCCAAACAGAAAACATAAAAATTTTCTTTTCATGCTATTGTTTATAACAAAAAAAGAAGAAAACCTAAAAGTACATCAATATGAATATAACTTACTAAACTATGCTGTACGGAAACTATGGAATAGCACATAGCAGATAAAAAGAGAAGGAGAGCTTTGTGAATTCTGCTTTATTTTTTTTTCCTCTAAATACCTATCCAGTTGTCTTTAAGCTTTTCATTGAATAATATGACTTTTCTCCCCCACTTGGAAATTCTATCCTCATAATATACTAAATCTTCATCTGTCCTTAGATCTATATTTCCATACTTTAGTCAATGCCATAGAGCTATCAATCTATTTCTCTTGTCTATATATCTGTTATAAATTTTATTGCTTTATAATGTATTTTAATACATGATGGAACAGGTTATTTCTCATTACACTTCTTTTAGAGAATGTTCCTGGTAATTGCCGCAAGTTTCAAGAAAAAACACTATTGAAATTCTGATTGGAGTTGCATTGAATTTATAGATTTCTTTAGTGAAAATTGACATCTTTATAATTTTGAGTCTTCCTATCCAAGTGCAAGGTTTGACACTCCATTAATTCAAATCTCTTCTTTTATGGCCCTCAATAGAGGTTTATAGTTTTATTCATATGGATCCTTCACATTGCTTGTTAAGTTTATCTGTAGATATTTTATAAGCATTGTCTCACAAGTATATGGAAACAGGTATATCCCAAACTAAACTTTTAATCTACCTCCTGAAATCTATTCCTTCACCAGGTCATTCCCAGTGCTATTAAGGCACGTGTATTCCCCTGCTGCAACTGTCAGGCATCCGAGTCTCCCTCAACCTCACATCCAACTCATGATCAAGTCTAACCATTCTATTTCTAAAATATATTGCAAACCTGCTGACTTCTCTTTACACTATCACTCTCTTTGTCCAAGCCCAGCCACCATCTTAACTCATTTCAATGACTTCAAAGCTGCTTTCTCCATGTCCTCTCCTTTCTTCCTCCAATCCATTCTTTTCATGGCAGCACTTTTTTAAAGGTAAACTCATCATATCACTCTCATGCTTAAAAATCTACAATGGCTTTGCATTGCACTTACTGCAATTCAATGTCTTTAGCAAGACCAACAAAGTCCTAAATGATCTGGTCCCTAACCAGCTCTTCAGCCAGATATCCCACCACTCTGCTTCTGAGCCATTGGACTAACTGCAGTTCTTCAAATTATTGATTGTGGTTGATTATATTATTATTTCTAATTCTTCACTTCATCCATGTAAGAGAATTATATAACTTTGTCCCATTGATATTGGACTTGCCATGTTATTCACTTTGCCAATGGAATGCAACTATATGATGCAAACGGAGGCTTTAAGTAAGGTCATGGTTTGGCTTGTCCTCCTGCAAGTTGGCAGAACAGCACACTGTGATTAGCTGCTGGTTGCAGATTGACAGACAAGTGCAGCAGATCTGAGCCCATCCCTTACACTAAAATTGTTTTTTCCTAAGCAACCTGAATACCCTTGGGCAGAACAATTTGCTGTTTTAAGCCACTAAGATTTTGGGATTGTTACACAGCATCCATCACAGCAATAATACATTAATGCACTAAGTTCTTTCCTATATCCAGGACTTGATATAGAATATAAGTTCCTATGTCAGGGACCTTGCTTAATGTATGTTCTTCTCTAGACTATAAGTCTCACGATGGTTAAATCTGTATCTATTCTGTGTACCTCTGTAAAGATAGGGCCTAGTATAATACTCACTATGTGGTAGTGGCTAAATAAATACTCATGAAATAAATTATCAGAGGTATTATAGATACCATCTTTGATGTCATTAAACTTTGTAACACTGTTTTAGGTATATAATTGTTTTATCTGTCCTATTACCAATAATTTGACTGAACTCCTCTATTGTTCCTAATCACTTTTCAGTTGATTCTTTTGGGTTGTCTGTAACTAAAGTCATATCATGTAGTTGTCATCTGTTAAATCATGGTCCCAATAAACCATACCTCCCAGTATTTACACACTTGTGTAGTCAGTCCATTGCCCTTGATTTTGGGCAAGGCCTGTGATCTGTTTTTGTTTGTTTGTTATACTTCTTATCTTTATTGACATATAAATACTATGTAGGGAAACATGTTTATAAAATACCAAAATGCTATAAATTAATAAAGCAATAATAAGGTCCCAAAAGAGATATCAGTTTAGTTCAGTTCAGTTGCTCAGTCGTGTCCGACTCTTTGAGACTCCATGAATCGCAGCACGCCAGGCCTCCCTGTCCATCACCAACTCCCGGAGTTCACTCAAACTCACGTCCATCGAGTCAGTGATGCCATCCAGTCATCTCATCCTCTGTCGTCCCCTTCTCCTTCTGCCCCTAATCCCTCCCAGCATCAGAGTCTTTTCCAATGAGTCAACTCTTCGCATGAGGTGGCCAAAGTACTGGAGTTTCAGCTTTAGCATCATTCCTTCCAAAGAAATCCCGGGGCTGATCTCCTTCACAATGGACTGGTTGGATCTCCTTGCAGTCCAAGGGACTCGCAAGAGTCTTCTCCAACACCACAGTTCAAAAGCATCAATTCTTCGGCGCTCAGCCTTCTTCACAGTCCAACTCTCACATCCATACATGACCACAGGAAAAACCATAGCCTTGACTAGATGGACCTTTGTTGGCAAAGTAATGTCTCTGCTTTTGAATATGCTATCTAGGTTGGTCATAACTTTCCTTCCAAGGAGTAAGCATCTTTTAATTTCATGGCTGAAGTCACCATCTGCAGTGATTTTGGAGCCCAGAAAAATAAAATCTGACACTGTTTCCACTGTTTCCCCATCTATTTGCCATGAAGTGATGGGACCAGATGCCATGATCTTAGTTTTCTGAATGTTGAGCTTTAAGCCAACATTTTCACTCTCCACTTTCACTTTCATCAAGAGGCTTTTTAGTTCTTCTTCACTTTCTGCCATAAGGGTGGTGTCATCTGCATATCTGAGGTTATTGATATTTCTCCCCAGCAACCTTGATTCCAGCTTGTGCTTCTTCCAGTCCAGCGTTTCTCATGATGTACTCTGCATATAAGTTAAATAAGCAGGGTGACAATATACAGCCTTGACGTACTCCTTTTCCTATTTGGAACCAGTCTGTTGTTCCATGTCCAGTTCTAACTGTTGCTTCCTGACCTGCATACAGATTTCTCAAGAGGCAGGTCAGGTGGTCTGGTATTGCCATCTCTTTCAGAATTTTCCACAGTTTATTGTGATCCACACAAAGGCTTTGGCATAGTCAATAAGTAGAAATAGATGTTTTTCTGGAACAGAACTATAAAAATTGTAACTTAAACACATAAATGTTTTGCTAAAGATTCATTTGGAAATTAGTCCATTTTACTTTCTTTTTTTAATTTATTTTTAATTGGAGGTTAATTGCATTACAATGTTGTGTTGGTTTCTGCTGTACAACAACATGAATCAGCTCTAAGTTATGACCTGCTTTTAATCAATAGACTATAGGGGAAGTGACACTGGGCCAAGATTTAAGGAAGCCTAGAAGATTCTACTTTCATGTTTTTGAGAGCTCACACCCATCTTGTAAGAATCTGGTTCATCTGTTGGAGAGATCACATGGAAAGGCCAGAGAGAGAGACATACACAGTGGCAGGTTGGGGGAGGGTGTGGAGAAGGGGAGGAGCCACCACAATCGGCAGAATTTTGAACAAATGAAATGATTGTTGTCCTAGGCCACTGAGTCTTGGGGTAGTTTGTACACATCAATAGATCACTGAAACATCTGTAAATAACAACTTTGTGTCCTCAGTTAAAATTGCTGTGTTACTTGATGTGCTGTGCTTAGTCACTCAGTTGTATCCAACTCTTTGTGACCCCATGGACTGTAGCATGCCAGGCTCCTCTGTCCAGGCAGATTCTCCAGGCAAGAACACTGGGGTGGGTTGCCATGCCCTCCTCCAGGGAATCTTCCTGACCCAGGGGACCAGACCCATATCTCCTGCGTTGCAGGCGGATTCTTTACCAGCTGAGTTACCAAGGAAGCCCACGTTACTTTATACGCCTATCTAAATATATTGACTAGGGCTTCTCAGGTGTCTCGGTGATAAAGAATCCACCTGCCAATGCAGGAGATGTGGGTATGGTCCCTGAGTCAGGAAGATCCCCTGGAGAAGGAAATGGCAATCCACTCCAGTATTCTTGCCTGGGAAATCCCATGGAGAGAGAAGCTTGGTGAGGTACAGTCCATGGGTCACATGACTGAGTGACTAAACAACAACAGTAAATGTATCAGCTAGTCTTTGATCCCATTTTGTGATAAAATACATAATAAATTACAAAATACATAATAAAATACAAAAATACATAATAAATTGCAGTATTTGCTTAGGAAAATAAAGTCAGAGAAAAAAAGGCATCAAGCTATTCATATTAGTTATTTCAAGAGTGTAGAATTATGGAGGAAGAGGCTTTCAATTTTCATTATATTTTTCTGTAATGTTTGAATTTTATATCAGAACATGCATTATTTGCCTCATTTTACTCCTTACTTTAGAAGAATTTTTTTATTATCTCACAATTATGTGAACACTGGCTTGCTTTCTTTTTGCTATAGGTATAAATGTGTACCAGTTTACATATTTTATCATGTTAAGTATATGTACCTTTATTGTTATGTAACCAAATGTTTAAAAATCAGCACTGGATTTTCAAATGCACTGATTATCCATTTTTCATTTATCTAAATTAAGTATTTTTTATCCTTTGATCTGTTAACCTAATATTTATGATCATTAGGTTATATATCAAATCATCCATGTATTACTGATTGTACTGGTAAAAGAAAAATCTTAATACAGTAGGGGATCTGCCATAGGAGAATTCCATGAAGAAGGACTGGGGTTTGAGAGAGAAGCAGATCAGTGTCCCCAAGTTCCTTCCAACTGGCCCAATAGACAAGGAGTCCACATATTCAGAGCATAAGCACTTTCTGAATTCTTCAAAGAAAAATCCACCTCACACCAAATGCCTTTTAATCACAATCCACATTCACTGCCTGAGCTGCAGTGATTTTCAACTGTGCTAACAGAACCCAACCAAATAGTTCAAGCAAACACCATAAAAGATGTTGTGTTGGGGAAAGAGAGGTATGAGGCCAAATAAACAAAGGAACTAACCCCAAATGAAATAGAGTTAATAGAAGAATCAGAAGATAATTCTAAAATAAGTATAGTTGATACACTAAGAAATATTTGAGTAGATATTACATTCTTAAAATTAGACCGCCAACAATAAAAATAAGCAGAATTCTTGAAATTTAAATCATGAATACTAAATTAAAAACCCAACATAAAAGCTGAGTAGCAGGACAAATGAAGAACACAGGAGCAGGACACATGAAGACCACTTTGGGGATCCAGAAATCACAACAGGTTTTTCTCTGGAATGTAGCACTAAAGTAAAATTAGGAATTTCTCTACACCTGACACCCTCTCCATCCATCCAACATAGCTCGAAAATTTGAAGTCACCTTGTTGAGCATGCCCTTGGAGCAGGAAGACAGAGGCTGTCACTTCACTTTAAAAAACCTTTAAATAAAGTTTTTAAATTAAAATTTAAAATTTTAATAAAATTAAACATAAATAATATCTTTCAATGAAATTTGAAATATTACATGGAATATGCTAAAATAAGACTTTTCCATGGTTTGAGGTGAACTGAGTGACTAATAATGACCAGGAAAATCCTGACACTTCCCTGGGACCTCTCTCAGGGCTCTAGAATGGGTTTGAACAAACAGCAGAAAACAAGAATAAAACTGTCAACCCCTACAGTCCTGCTAGTTCCATCTAATGGCTCCATTTGGTTTTCAAACTATAGAGTACATCTGAAACTCCAGCAGAGCTTGTTAAAAGTAGATCTGGAGGCCCCAAGCCTCAAAGAGTCATACTCAGGAGGCCTGGAGGAAATGCAGCAATCAGTATTTTAAACAACCCCCACCAAATAATTCTAACCAAGTTTACTTGCTCACCACACCTTAAATAATACTCTTCAAACCCACAGCCCAACCTACAATTGCTTTCCTCTGTGCCTCAATGCAAGCTTTTCATTTCCCTTAAAAATCCATTTCAATAGCCCGAAATGCCATTTCTTTAGCAAAGCTCTCCTGGATCCCCTTCTGGGCTCCTATTTTCTTCCTGTACCTGGGGGCATTTGTAACCTCCCCTAAATTTTAGCACTCTGGATAAAGTCATAGGCTTTGGATTAAAAGCCTGGGGCTCAGGTCCCAGTTTTGCCACTTTACTCGCCTTGTGACCTTGACCAGATCATTTAAATGTCACAGGCCAAAGCAACAGTTGAGAACGGGAGACTAGAAGCCCAAGATGCTGGAATGAGAATATACATACAATAAATCCAAAGGACCAGAGGTGAGAAATGAGGTTAGAGCTGCAGATCAGGTGAAGAGTTCAAACCAGGGACAAGGAAGATAGAAGAAAGAAAACGTTGGGGTAAAGAAATCAGCAAAACAGAAAGGAAGATAAGAAATCAGCTGAGAAGGGGGAGAGATTTGGGTACAGAGCATTTGTAGCTGGCTCATATGACTCACAGGACTCATGAGGGCCACTATACACACATCTCCCCTGATCCTCCTTCAGGGACATCACCTTGTACTTAATTTCAGCCACTGCAGTGTTTACACCAGAGAAACTGGCAAACCTTGCAAATCAGAGTTGTTGGTTTTTTTAAGCAAGTTGGTTGTCCAACCTGTCCCAGCCCACCACTGAGTCTACCTGAGATTAATTGTTCTTAAGCATCAAATTTTGTGAGTCGTCTTTTTTGGCAGGCAGGTTCACACAAACAGGCAGAACAAGCTCATTCAAATGGCCATTTGTTTTTGTTCAGCTGCTAAGTTGTGTCTGATTCTTTGCGATCCCAGGGACTTCAGCGTACCAGGCTTCCCTGTCCTTCACCATCTCCCAGAGTTTGCTTAATTTAATGGCCATTGAGTTAGTGATGCCTTCCAACCATCTCATCCTCGGTCTCCCCCTTCTTCTCCTGCCCTCAATCTTTCCCAGCATCAGAGTCTTTTCCAATGAGTCAGCCCTTTGCATCATGTGGCCAAATGGCCACTGAGGGGAAAGGAATGAACGCACAGATGCATGAATGAATTTTCCTGAAGATGTTCCTAACATGAATTCCTAATGGAAAGGAATTATAAGTATTTTAGTAATTGCAGCTTTTCAGGTGGCAAATGAGAGAGGCATTCCCCACAGACTGCAGTCAAGAACTCAAGCATCATTATTCAATCACAGACATCTCTTCATGAAGCAAATAAATAGATATTTCCAGGGAATTTGGCAAAGCCAATTTTTGCAACCTCCTTTCCCTTTTAGCAAGGAGAGTGGGAAAGTTCATGATGGAAGTTTCTCAGCTGAATGAAAGTCATAAACAAACATGGACTGGACTCCCCCAGTAGATGAAGACTCTCTGATTGCTCCAGGATCAAATACATTAATACAAATCTGAGGTCTGACAGATTTCAGACCTCAGCAGTCTCTCTGCACTCTCTCCACCAAAACCATTTCAGCTGACTTGATCAAGGAATGTGTTACTGATTTTTTAACATTTGGACAGGAAGTGGTAGTGGGCATATGGTTAACTTAAGCCAAGACTGGATTACAATTTAGCTGTGAGAGCCATAACATACTTTCTGCCTCTTTGCATGTGTGCTCAGTCACTTCAGTCATGACCAACTCTATGCAACCCTATGGACTACAGCCTGCCAGGTTCCTCTGTCCATGGGATTTTCCAGGCAAGAATACTGGAGTGGGTTGCCATGCCCTCCTCCAGGGGATCTTCCCAACCCAGGGATCGAACACATGACTCTTATGTTTCCCGCATTGGCAGGCAGGTTCTCTACCATCAGTGCTACCTGGGAAGCCCTTCTGCCTCTTTACCTGATCTATAGCCATGTAGTTAGTGTAGACTGAACACGGGTTGGTATATGCTTTAGAAAAAGCCAAGGATGTACTTAGAGGTTATCATGCTAAGCGAAGTCAGAAAGAGAAAGACAAATACCACATGATGTCGCTTATGTGTGCAATCGAAAATACAATGCAATTCAACGTATCTATGAAACAAAAATAGACTCAGAGATACAAAGGATGACTTGTGGTTGCCAAGTGAGGGGAGGGGACAGAAGGGATGGGAGTTTGAGATTAGCAGAGGCAAACTATTACATATAGGATGGATAACCAACAAGGCCTACTGTATAACACAAGGACCTATATTCAATATCCTGTGACAAGCCATATTGGAAAAGAATATGAAAAAGAATATATGTTTAACTGAGTTCACTTTGCTTTACAGAAGAAATTAACACAATATTGTTAATCCACTATACACCAATAAAATTTTTTAAATTAAAAAAAAGAAAAAAGCCAAGGGACTTGCCTAGATTCCTCAACACATTTTGAACTTTCCAGATCTTTATTTGGAGGAATCATTGTACAAACTCACTAAATAATTTTAGTGTATACTTTAAAAAGCTGGAAAATGTGAATGTGTCCTTCAAGTGTATTTATTATCAGAGCAGCAAGACAATAAAACAGCTGCAGGTAGAGCCTAAGTTGCGATGCTTGACACCTACAGGTACTCAATAAATTCTTGGTGTTGAGTGGATGTGGAGGAGAGAGAAGAAGAAAGCTTGTAGGAAGGCTCTCTCTTACCCTTTTTCATCTTAGACCAAGCTGCTCAAAAACAAAACATGATTAGTTCGGAATCAAATGTTCTCCTTCCTGGGAAGAAGGCTCAGAGGAGGCAAAATGAGCAGGATGCTGTAGGCAGTTATACTGATTAGGAAATTAGGAAGCAAAATAATCTCTTCTCATCAATAAGTGAAAGCAGGTCATTAGAGGCTTCTTGTGAAATGTGAAGACAGTCTCCTGTGAGGACTGTTGATGCTCTAAGGTTCAAACAGCAGAAGCTGAGTCCCATTTGGGTATGAATTCGGGTTTTAAAACTTATCCTTCTCCTGAGTCCTAGTAGTACAATTAGAATTAAATTAAATTGGATCATGAACATTTGAACTGTATAAAGAAAAATACCACATCATATTGAGGCATTCATATGTCTTAAAGTTTTGCTCTAACCCTTCCATGTTTTTATTTTTTAATGAAGTATAGTTGACATATACTAGTTTCAGGTGTACAACATAGTATCTTGATATTTTTATAGATTATATATTGGCTATATTCCCTGTGCTATACATTACATTCTTGTAACTTATCTGTGTTATACCTAACAGTCTGTACCTCTTAATCCCCTTTACCCCTGTTTCCCCTCCTCCCACTCCCTCCCTTCTTGCAACCACTCCTCTGTTCTCTGTACTCTTATTTCTTTTGTAATGTTTGTTCATCTGCTTGTTCTTTAGATTTTGCATACAGATGAAAATACATAGTATTTGTGGATATTTTTAAGTGTTTATATTCATAGTCAGTTAATTATGACTTATTTTATTTAGAAGCTTTTTTATTTTCAGTGTAATTGGCTAAGGTTTGCAGTAGAGACTAAGGAAATGAGCCTCTGATCCACCCCCTTCTCTGAGAACTGCCTTTGCTCTTCTGGACCTCAGCCACAGTGACTTTCCTTTGTGGCCCTGATTTCCAGCATGGCTGAGTGGATCAGCATGGACACTGGCTCAGGCTGAGACAAAATCTCTCTGGAGAATTTGAACTTGGGAAGCGAGGAACAGACTCTAGGGAGTGTGGGAGGATGTTTGAATGCTAGACATGTAACTTGGGAGTTTGGGGCCAAATAAGGGTTTATTTAACTTATATGCAGACTATATCATGTGAAATCCTGGGCTGGATGAATCATAAGCTGGAATCAAGACTGCTGGTAGAAATATCAACAATCCCAGAAATGCAAATGATTCTACCCTAATGGCAGAAAATGAAGAGGAACTAAAGAGCCTCTTGACGAAGGTGAAAGAGGAGAGTAAAAAAGCTGCTTAAAATTCAACATTCGAAAAACTAAGATCACGGCATCCAGTCCCATCACTTCACGGCAAATAGATGGGGTGAGGGGGGGGAATGGAATAAGTGGCAGATTTAATTTTCTTGGGCTCCAAAATCACTATGGATGGTGACTCCAGCCATGAAATTAAAACATGTTTGCTTCTTAGAAGAAAAGCTATGACAAACTTAGCATATTAAAAAGCAGAAACATCATTTTGCCAACAAAGATCCATCTAATCAAAGCTATTGTTTTTCTAGTAGTCATGTATGGATATGACAGTTGGACCATAAAGAAAGCTGAGCACCAAAGAATCGATGTTTTCAACTGTGGTGCTGGAGAAGACTTTTGAGAGTTCCTCAGGCTGCCAGGAGATCAAACTGGACAATCCTAAAGGAAATCAACCCTGAATATTCATTGGACGGACTGGTGCTGAAGCTGAAGTTCCAATACTATGGCCAGCTGATGCGAAGAGCCCATTTATTAGAAAAGACCCTCATGCTGGGAAAGATTGAGGGCAGAAGGAGAAGGGGGTGACAGAGGATGAGATGGTTGGATAGCATAACCGACTCAATGGATATGAGTTTAAGCAAGCTCCAGGAGACAGTGATGGACAGGGAAGCCTGGCATGCTGCAGTCCATGGGGTCACAAAGAATTGGACATGACTTAGCGACTGAACAACAACAACAAAGGTCTGTAAAAGCGGACAGAGCCAGTTTAGTGCAAGAGCATAAAGCACATATGCCGACCAAAAAGTAGAGATGGAAATAAGAGACCTGAGAACAAGAAACTCCCTGGGTTCCCAATGGCTTGACAGATTCTGCTTCTGGCCTCGCCAGGTTCTAAGTGTTCTTATGTGAAAAATCCCAGCATTCCTTTTTTAACTGAAGCGAGTTGAAAGTGGGTTTCTGTCACTCATCACCAAAAGCAGCAAAAGCTAAGTATTCTGACACAGTTACTCCTAGCTCCTGGGAAAACCTCGCTCATTGGTCCAGCAGCCACAAGTCAGGCATCACCTGTATCCTATGCTATTGTTGTTGTTGTTGCTCAGTCATGTCCAACTCTTGGTGACCCCATGAACAGCAGCACACCAGGCTTCTCTGTCCTCCACTATCTCCTGGAGTTGGCTCAAACTCATGTCCATTGAGTTGGTGATGCCATCCAACCATCTCATCCTCTGTCATTAGGCAAGAACAAAACAGAGGTGTGTCCTGGAGCTGGACGAGTGCCTGGATCCTAGTCTCAGGTCTACCTCAATCCAGCCATGTGACCTGGAGCACACTGTACACCTCACTGTGCCTTTGCTTTCTCTTCTACAGTATCCCAAGTCCACCTCTTTCCATTTGCAAGGTGCTGAGTGGGTCCTCAGTAGATACTGATCTTCTTCCATTAAAGTGACAGTTTCTTCCACTTAGGAAATGTGGGGGTTTAGCTCCTCTATTGATCTGATTTTTTTCTTTGAGACTTTGAACTCTTAAAATAAAGATCTTAAAAAATACCCAGAGTATTTCATGCTAATTCAGGGTCCATTTCAAAAGATGGAGCCAGGCTGCCTGGCAGCATGGATCTACTGGTTGTCTTGCTGCAAGACAGAAACGAACCAAATAACATGAAGGGACATGATCAGGGAGTTGAGGATCTTTATAAGCTTTATCACATTTAATCCTTACAAACAATCATATTCCTAATATACAGATAGGGAAAATGAGTCCAGAGTATCTTAGTAACTTTCCCAGGTGTCACAGGGGACAACTGGGAGGGCCAGAACTATACTCAGGTCTGAGTGATCTTAACCACTGCTCTCAATTTTCCCACTGCCTGCAGTTTGATATACAACCCACCCTTGACCTTTGTAGAAATTCTGCTGTCCAGACCTTGTTTTTGTGGTTTTGATATGACTCATTGATCTTCCAGAAAGCAAGAAATGGGGAAATGGGCCACTTTCCCTCATCCAGATATGAAATCCTTCCTGACTGTGACTGCTATCTCCATCCCTTCACCTCTCCATTATCAGTCTCCTCCTCTGGAAACATAAGTTTTAAAATAACATCAACATTGGCAAAGTGTTCTGAGAATGACACAAATAAACCATGGGAAGCACTTCAGGAAATGTCTAGCAAATAGTGAACACTTGAAAAATGTTGGTTATTAAACATAGCATCTGCTTACCTGCCTTCCCCTGGCATAAGTGGCATCCTTCACTTTTAATCAGATTTACACCTTTATTCAGCAAGGAGATCAAACCAGTCAATCCTAAAGGAAATCAATCCTGAATACTCATTGGAAGGATTGATACTAAGGTTGAAGCTCCAAGACTTTGGCCACCTGATGCAACAGATGACTCACTGGAAAAGACCCTGATTCTGGGAAAGATTGAAGGCAGGAGGAGAAGAGGGTGACAGAGGTTGAGATGGTTGGATGGCATCACCGATTCAATAGACATGAACTTGGGCAAACTCCAGGAGATGGTGAGAGACAGGGAGGCCTGGTGTGCTGCAGTCCATGGGGTCGCAAAGTCGGATGACTTGGTGACTGAACAACAACAACACCTTTATTCATTTATTCCTTTGATCCACAAACAAGTATTAGTGACCATGCTATGAGAGCACAGACATGGATCTAAATCGACATTTGGAGTTAGGGAAGTGAAGAAATAGGGAGGGGTGTTCAGAGAAAGAATAATGTAGATTAAGGCTAGGATGCAGGAGGAGATATGACACGTTCTAGGAAACAAGTAGCTCATTTTAAGACATAAAGTTAGAGCATATCATTCTTACGATCAGAAGGATTGATAGTTTTCCATATCACTCACAGTTGTGATATAAGCTGAAGTCATCACAAGGAATGGTCTACAAGACCTCTGATGATATGCCTCTGCCCACTTCTCTCTGCCCTGCTCTCCTCCAACCCACCAGCCTTCTCACAGATCCTTGAAATCACCCCCAGGGCCCTTGCACTTACAGCTCCTCCTCCAGATATCTGCGTGTCTCGCTATCTCAGCTCCTTCAAGTCTTCATTCAACTATCACCTGAGATATATCAGTGAGATATTCCCTGAACACCTCCCACCCTCTCCTCTCACCCACTACTCCTTTCTTGCTTTAAGTCTCTCCACTGAACTTATTGCCTTCAGATAGGTTTCATCTGTCTACCCAACTAGAATGAAGCTCTGAGGTTTTGTTTCTGTTCACTGTTACATTCTCAGCACAAAGAAAGGACTGTTCCTACGCCTGATAAAGGTTAACTGAATGAATGAATGTGGTCAGTCACAAAATGGCTAAAACAAAAGAGAAGTTGTCAAGAGCCAGATCACAGGGAGGCCTGTGACAAAGAGACAGAATCTAAGCTTAAATCCTGTGAGGAACCATGAGGGGTGACGGCAGGGTGTGGTGTGATCAGAGTCACACTGTAAACAATCCCTTAGACTAGGGTGTGGAGAATAGGACAGGTAGCGAGACCATTTCAGAGACTGAAGCTGTGATCTCCATGAGAAGTCAAGGCGGCCTTAATGGAGGCTGTGAGCACAAGGATGGGGGAGAAGGAGCCAAGTGACAGGCATCTAAAGGGAGAATCTGTGGGGCATGGTGACTGGCTGACAATGGCAAATACCTAAGGGGGGCAGGCAGCATCTTAAATGACTCCTTTGGTTTCTTTTAGAGAATATGAGTGGCAATTTGAAGAAGGAGTGAGTTTGATTTTGCATATATTGCATTTTATGTGCCAATGAAGATGCCCATAACTAGTCACAGAGATTTGATGTTCAGTGAAGATCTGAGTTAGACCAAGGAATCTCATTGCATAAACGGTAGTTGCAGGGGTTCCAACTGAAATCATAGGTCCTGGAATTGTAATAGAAGCCTTATGGTGGCACCCTACAGTGTGGGGGGTGAGAGATGGTAAGAAGTATCAATAAAAACTGATAGAAATCCAGTGGGAAACAGATTTTACTCTCTCTCCAGGTAGAACTTGGAATGCGTTATTCCAATATAATCCCCTATGGTAACTGACCCTGCATAATAATTAGGTACAGTGCTATTGGTCATCTACATTGTGGGTGAATTTGGTCTTGTGTGCTAGCGTAGGAAACTAACCACCTGCTGCATAATACTGTTTCCCTGATAAAATGTATAGCCCATTCACAAGCTGAGCACTGCTGATACTACAAGATGAGAAATCCTCATAGCAGCCCACATTTTTCAGAATTCCAGCTGTACGTTGTGAATTCTTCCACCTAAAGGACAACTGTTTCATAAAATGTGAGTAAAGTATGTTTCTAATTCCCAAATGGGTTGCTGATGCTGAGGAATGTAGATCATCTACATAGTATCACAGCTGAAGCTCTGAGATGGGAGGGATCCTTGAGCAGTAGAGCACAGAGGAAATAGAGGTGAGCTCCTAAGGCATGATAACTGAACTCTGGGAACACAAATATCTGAGAGTACATTATAAAACTTGGTAAATGTGTTACACACAGAGTCTGTGGAATTCATAGTGCAGGATCTGGATAAAACAACTGGCTATAAATAGTTGGGATCTTTACTTACTTCCACAGCCCACACCAGATCTTGGTTTCTAATGGTGGTGGTTTAATCACTAAGTCATGTCCAACTCTCTGCAACCCCATGGACTGTAGCGCACCAGGCTCCTCTGTCCATGGGATTTCCCAGGCAAGATTACTGGAGTGGGTTGCCATTTCCTTCTCCAGGGAATCTTCCCAACCCAGGGATTGAACCCAAGTCTCCCACATTGCGGGTGGATTCTTTACAGACTGGAGCCACCAGGAAAGCCTGGTGGGATCTTTGGGTTGCCACTAAAAAAAAACTCAAACTGACTTAAGAAAAAGGAGAGAGAAAGAAAGGAAAGGAAAAGAAAAGAAAGGATGGAAGAAGTTAGGAAGGAAAAAGAGGAAATGCTATTGGCTCACTTATCTGTAAAGTCCAGGGAAAACTTCTACAGCTTCAGGCATTACTGGATGCTGAATGATGGTTTCCGGTCAGTTTAGCTTTCTACCACCTCTTGACTGATTTCTTGTGTGTTGGCTGCTTGCCAAGCAAGCTGACCCTTCACAGAAGCAAGATGCCTGCCATTCGTTTCAGGTTTATGTTTTATTTTCCCAACACATTCACAGAAAGAGGATGCCTCTTTTCCAATCACTCTAACAAACAGAGTGAACACAAGTGATTGGACGAGCTTGGGTCCCATGCCATCCCTAAAGTGACACTAATACACAGAGGGAATAGAAACCATATCAGCCACACCTGAGTTACATGCAACCTACAATGCAGTCAGACCTGAAGTAGGAGAAATAAGTGATTCCCCAAGGAAATTATGGATTCTATTACCAGAAGGAGGATTAGATGCTGGGCAGCAAGAATACCAGATGTCTCAGGGGAACCAGGCTGGAGAAAAAACTTCCTTAGGGGCTTCTCTTCCCAGAAGGCCTCTTTAAGGGCTGATTCAAAGGTGTTAGTGATCTCAAGGAGTCAAAAAAAATAAATAAAAAATTTCACATTAAGTGTAGAGAGAATGGGTTTGACTGAGGACATATCTCCCACCTATGAATGGGAGAATGCCTATCTCCAACCTTTCTGTTTCACCCACCTTCTGCTACAAGACCCAACAAGTTGACTTTAGTACCCAGCCTTCCCCCGTATTCAGTGTCACGTTGATCTCTGCTGTTATTTGGCAGAATGATTAAGAAGGAGAAAATAAGAAATTAAGTTCAGCAATTCTTGAGATTGGCGTTGAGTATGGAAACAAAAGTTACTTCTGAAACTTGTGGGTGTGCTTTCTTTTAATTTGGCTGCACTGGATCTTAGCCTTAGCACATGGGATCTTTAATTGTGGCATGCAGGATCTTTTAGTTGCAGCATGTGGGATTCAGTTCCCAAGCCAGGGATCAAACCCAGGTCCCTGCATTGGGAGCCAGAGTCTTAGCCACTGGATCATCAGGGAAGTCCCTACAGGTGTACTTCCGTGTAGAGTCTACCCCTACTTCCCCTCACTCTAGAAATTCATACTGTATGTGGCTCACCCTCAGGTCATACTTCTTTAAAAAGAGAAATTGTTATTCTACATGCAGGGAGATTGAATGATAGGGCCTGCCACATCCTCTATTTTCTGTGACAGGGAAAGGGGGATGGGTTGGAGCAAAGAAGGGCTGGGGTGGACTCAGCTCAGGCACCAGCCAAGGGACCGGTGTCAGTAGTTGGTTTAGTAAAGCAGGCTGTACAGGTCACAGGATGGGTCTAAGATGAGAAAAGTAAAGTCCTAAGTAGTGACAGGGATACCAAGAGAAGGCAAATAAGGAGTCTAAGGACACTGCATGAAGCAACACAGGCTCCAGAGTCCACTCCAGTTGCTCTAACAGAAGTGCTGCAGCCAGGTGGGAGAGTGTGAGAGTCGGTCCCTAGAGGTGATTCAAGCTCAAAGACAACAGGAATTAACAAGGAGAGAACGCATAATGAAAGCCGAGTAGGTACATACTAATGTACGTATGGACTCGTGTAGATAATACCTGGGACTCTGGAGTAGGGCCAAAGTCATGATGCTTGGACATTCCTCCATAAATCTAAAAATGTAGCCCTTTAAATTCAACCTCTGATATCAACCAATAATATGTTCAAAAACCTTCCTAAGTCCTACTCTACCAGAGCCAACTTTATAGCCTGATGTTAAAATAGTGTTTTCCCATGAATTCTTTATTAAACTTGTTTCTTGACTTATGATCTGTCAACAAAGGGGTTGTTGTCTCCTAAAATATGGATCCAGCTTTTTTAAGGCCCACACCTTGGCTGGGCACTCCTTTAAGAAAGCTTCCTCTTTTGATGGCTATTTTTCTGCCGAAACAGATCATTAATTCTTTCAGTCTGTGTTCTTGTCATGCCTGAAGCATTTATGCCTTACTTAAGCCTTTCATTATAATCAGCTGCCCTTACTTTGCTATTCCCTGCAAGGGCTTTGCCTCAATCACATAAGCATTAGAACAACTGCCCTTTTAGCTATGGATCAAGTTTTCTTTGGGGTGCCCTATGTAAATGAGAACACTTCAAAATGCTAATTTATAATAAGTCAAAAGTTGACTGACAGAGTAATAATACTACTGCTATGAGTGGACTGTTGAGAGGCTAAAAGAATGGATCAAGAAAGAACACAGCTGGGAAGAAGAGATGAACTGATCAAAAGCAAGGACAGAAAAGGAAGAAAGAGAAACACAGGCAGTGGTTGCCATCAGAGGTGTGGGGATGCTATTAGGCTGGAACTGGCAGGGGAAAAGACAAATTTCTTTGTTACTGTCATGACAGCTGTGTAACAGAAAACAATATAAGATTTGGAAGTCTCCAGGAAAAACAAATGAATTTGATAGAGTAACTGATAGGATAAAGCACTTTTAAAAACTATGTATATGAGAAAGGCAAGTATTACAAATAAAAAGGACAAAAGAAGGATAATGGGAAATTTTTCAAGATAAGAAATATAATCACTGTATACCTTTTGACTCTTTATAACAATAATAGATATTGTTCACCAGTATTCCTACGATTAGTTTACCCTTGAACAACACAGTTTGAACTGCATAGTTCCATTTATACACCAATTTTTTTCAGTAAATATATACTACAGTACTACATGACCCATGGTTGGTTGAACCCATGGATGTAGAACCATGGATACACATGGCCAAACCTAAAGTGATACATGGATTCTTGATTGTGTGGTGTCAGCATCGCTAATCCCCATTTGGCTCAAGGTTCAATTATATAAATAGTGACATCACTATAGTAGTAGGATGGGAGATAGGGAGTATAAGTGAGCTAAATCCTCAACTATTACTTCAGGATGTACATAAATAATACCTGAAGTTGATACATCAAGAAATAGGTAAAGGAACTTATCATTTGGGAAACAGCTTGAAGAGTTCAAAACAGTTCTCTGCCTTCAGAGAACAGGAAATGAGGGTGGAACAGAGATTGTTGCTTCTCATCACAGTTCTTGTGTTATCTAACTATTTTTAGTTAGCACCAGACTTAGTGTCAGGAAAAGTTTTACCAAGGACCTGCCCTGTGCTAAGTATTGTTGTTATTTAATCAGTAAGTTGTGACCGACTCTTGTGACTCCATGGGCTGTAGCCCGCCAGGCTCATCTGTCCCCGGGATTCTCCATGCAAGAATACTGGAGTGAGTTGCCATTTCGTCCTCCAGGGCATCTTCCCGACCCAGGGATCAAACCCATGCCTCTTGCATCTCCTGCATTGGAGGGCAGATTCTTTGCCACTGAGCCAAACGACAAACACTTCTCTGGCTTACTGCCAGATACTAAGCACTTTACATTTATCAACTCCTTCAATCTCTGAAACAACTTGATGAAGTGGTTAATCTTATTTTTCCCATTTAACAGAAAAGGAAATTGAGGCACAGAGGATGAAAACCTTGCCTGAGGTCACAGTTGAGAGTGGTTGCGCTAGCATCTGAGCCCAGGTAACCCAGCTCATAGCCTCTGCACTTTGCCTGCTCCCTAACAAAACCAAGGCATGGATATTATTATCTCAACTTTGGAGACAAGGAAACACGGGGACATAAAAAGTCATTTTCTAAAATCACATAGATAGTGGATAGGATCTGTATGACTATGGGTTTGATTAACTTTAACACTCACGCTCTGTCTCTCCATGGCATCATGCAACTTTGTGTTTAAAAAGGTTAGACAGTTGTGAACAAGGCAAGAACATCCATTTCTGTCACTGCTATGTAATATAGTGCTGGAAGTTCTAGCCAGTGCAGTAAGGTAAGAGAAGAAAAAAGGTGAGGAGAGAGAAGAGAAGAGAAAAGAAAAAAGCATACTGATGAAAAGAAAGAGAAAAGGAAGAAATAAAGTGGTCCATATTTACAGAGGACATGATATGCTACACAGAAAATTCCAAGTAATCTACAAAATACAACTAGAATAAATGAGTTCAGCAAGGTGACGGGATATAAGATAAATATTCAAAAATCAGTTCTATTTCTACACATTAATAATAACATATAAAAGCCAAAATTAAAAATACAATACCATTTATAATCATTCCCTTCTGCCCAGGTGACACTTGATGTGCTGAGACATGAAGAGTAAGGAGTCTATAGAGACTAAAGCAGGAATGATCAAAGTAAAAGAAGTAACACAGGCTCTGATGTGATGGAATGAGTCTGAAAGTGTTCCAAGAACTAGAAAAAAGTCCAGTACAGCTGGAGTAAAATGAGTAAGATGGAAGAATGGACTGAAGGGAGTTTGGAGAGAGAAGCAGGAGCCGTGGAACCTTGAAAAGGCATACTGAGGCATCTTCTCCTTGGGAAATGATTGAGGGGAAATGAAACAATTTGATTTCACTTCAGATTGAACGATCACTCTGGACACTGCAGAGACAGCTTTGGAGAGGAGCAAGAATGAAGACAAGAAAAATGGGTGAAGATCACTGAAGCAAATAATCCAGGAAAGAGATAATGGTGCTGATTCTAGCTAAGATAGTGGCAGGAAAACAGGGGATTAAGAATGAATTTTGGAGGTAGAGTCAGCAGTACCTGTTGATGGACTGAAAAAAAAAAAAAAAGAGGACAAGGAAAAGGGAGGGGATCAAAGACAACTCCCAGGTCTTTGGCTTCAGCAACTGGAGAAACAATTACGCTATTTGCTAAGATGATGAAAAACATGGGAGAAATAAGTAAGCAGAGGAATGGAGCTGAGAAATCAAGTTTTCAGTGCAGGACATAATAAGGCTGAAATTCCTAAGGGACAATCAAGTGAACATGCCAAGTAGACTCTCCAGATCCAAAAGAGAGCTGAGATACAGACTGAAAGGGGACAACTTCAGCATATAGATGGGTGGTTCTTGATTCTGGCTGCTCAATACATTACCTAAAGGGCTTTTCAAATGTGCTACTGCCCAGACGCTACCACCATATCAACTAAATCAGAAGCTCTGGAGGTAGAAACCAGGCATCAGACCTTCTGAGGAACACTTAGATTTAGAGATTAGAGGAAGGAGAGGGACCAGCAAAAGAAGATTGAGAAGTGGCCAGTGATATAGGAAGATGCCCAGGAGCTATGGCTCATGGAAGCTGAGTGGGGTATATTTCAAAAAGGAGATAAAACATTGCTACACCGGATGTTATAATTCAATGAGCAACACACGCAAAGCACTTTGTAAATTTTTAATTGATAAACACTGGGCTTCCCAGGTGGCGCTAGTGGTAAACAACCTGCCTGCCAATGCAGGAGACAAAAGTGATGTGGATTTGATCCCTGGATTGGGAAGATCCCCTGGAGGATAGCATGATAACCCACTCCAGTATTCTTGCCTGGAGAATCCTATGGAGAGAGGAGCCTGGTGTCCATAGGGTAGGGTTGCAAAGAGTCAGACACAACTAAAGCGACTTGGCACAGCACAAACAAACACTAGGTGAGATAGTAGCATCATCTAAGGAGAAAAATTACTCTCCTCCTGGTACAATAGTCCTACCTGGGCCACGGGCCCAACAAACCTGAACCTTAGATAAATGCTGGCAAGGGAGGTCTACCCCTGGCACTTCTTACACTTATAAGAAATAATAAAAAATATTATGGCTATGAGGATTAAACAAATTTATACCCATTCTCCTTAGCTCAATGCTTAGCATTTCATCATCAGAGTAATAATAGTTATCATTATTATTTACTCTAACAATACTAAATTATTTCTAATAATAATAAGCATTGATTTCATTACATAGTATTATTATTAATGCAAACATAGTGCTTTCTATTTGCTAGGCAAAGTTCTAAATGCTTTACATATACTTACTCTGTTAGTATTCCAAAAGGTTAGCTATTGATTTGTTGCTGTTGTTAACTCCAAATGACTTGTTAATTCCAAGTGATTTGGTTTCCCGAGTGGGCACTAGGGGCTTCAGCATCCCAGAACCATTGTTCTGATGTGCAGGTCAATAATGGCCTCATGAGGCTTCTCTGGATGTGGCAGAGAAGATGGGATCTGTCCTGAGGGAAGTCTATGGGCCTCCAGCACCATGAGTCAATTCCTAGGACCACCTGAAGGACAGCAGGGCTGTCCTATAGGAGAGCTGTGTTCCACAGTGATGTCTGAATTCCTTCATGGAGGCTATGTCATAGGCAAGTTCACATCTGGGCATAGAGACAATTTCATCTGGGTTCTTCAACTCAACTACCGATCACTCGTACATATCAGGTACTTAAGCCTCACGTTGGCTTTGGAAAGTAGAGATGGTTATTCCCCATTCTACAAGAGAGGAGACAGAGGCTTAGGTTAAAAACTTTTGTGCAAATTCACACAACCAGTTAGGATCAGAGTCAGGACTCAAACTGAATACCCTAAATCCACATTCAGACCTTCTTGTCTACCATGCTAATCTTTTTTTTTTTTTTTTACCAAATTTTAAGGAGTAAGAGCTATGGCCAAACTAAAAGAAATCAATGACAAAGACCCCAGAAGAGATCACCTTCAATACACTAAGGAAAAAAAAATGGGCAAGGAATATGAACAGGTAATTTGCAGAAGAGAAACACAAATGCCAAAAAAAAGAGGTAAATAAAATATAAATTTTAAAAAATACATGTATATTATTTTACACTCATCAGATTCATTTTAAAATGTAAAAGTCAGAAAACAATAAGCACTAGAAAGGATAATGGGTACAACCCTTAGACATTGCTGTTGGAAGCTATAAATTGGGGCATAGAATCCAGAGAACAAAGCAAGGTATCTAGAAAACTTAAAAACTCATAACCCCATGATTCTACTTCTAGATATTGTTCATAGAGAAACTTCTCTCATTTGTATACAAGGAGACACGTATAAGGATATTTCCTACTGGTAGCATGGGAAAAAGTAACTATTTAAATATCTCTTTATCAGGGAATGAATAAATAAGATTGTGTATTCATTCCATAGAACACTGTCTAGAAGTTAAAGTGAATAAACTAGATCAATGCATATCATCATGAATGAATCTAAAATATACATACTTGACTGAAAATGGCAAACTGGCCGAATGATACATGAAGTACAATATCAATGAAAGAACTGATTTTTAGAAGCAGAGGTTCTAGGATTAGTGCAGAGTGAAGAGCGAATGTATTTGGAACCAGAGCAATCTTTGGTTAAAACTCTTCAACAAATCATTTCTGAAGTCTCCCCAGTTCTTTCTGATATCTTTACTTCTGTCTTCCTTTTTTCCCCTTCCAGTTTCTCTCTCTCTCCTAAAAACCCCTAATCTAATTTCCATGAATCAGTTTCAGAGAAACTGTAAATTCTCTGACATCAAAAGTAAAGCTTTGAATTTCTAAGTATTATCCCTGGGAAATGGGTCCATAGTTTCCATCAGATTATCTGAAAGGTCAGTGTCCCATTAAGATTAAAAATTCAGAGGAAAAAATTTTTTCAAAAAAACATGCAGTTCTGATACTGTTTCCTTTGTTTATCATGCCCTGGGAGTAACAGTTATTTCTCGTCAGAAGAAAAAAATAATAGAGAGAGAAAATGTAAAGTGATTTGTTCTACCCTGTTTCCACTAGCCCCTTGCCCTGGGAGAAAATGCCCTGCCTTTGGAAACATAAACGTCTCCATGCTCCCCAGGCCTCCCATCCATCATTACAGGCAGGCACGGGGCAGCAGCAGCCAGCCTCCTTCACTGCCACTCATGACCCTTTCCATCAGATGTCTAGCTCCCGCCAGTTTGTTGACAATTATGAAGATTTTTTCCCAACCCAGTCAAACAGCCTCTGCACCATCAGAGCTCTCCAGACCTGGGGAAACTATAAGAGACCAGGAAAGCATACCTTGCTTTGTAGAGGACGCCCCAGCAGAGGGCCCAGACCCAGGTCCAGACATAGCTACAGGGGCTCCCCAGGGCTCCTCTGTAACCTGGAGCTCTGGGCCCCACAGTTCTCTAAATTCATAGGCTGTCTGGAGAGACCAGTGGGATAAGGACATTTAATACATATACTTGGGGTGAGCTGAGGGTCAGCCAGGTGGCTCTGCTGAGCTTGGCTGGCTTGCTCACATGGATGTCAACTGGCTATCAGCTATCTGGATTAGCCTCTGCCAGGTGCCTGGGCTCTGCTTTGCTCTAAATGTCTCTCATTCCCTAGCACTCTAGCCAGGGCATGCTCTTACGGTAAATAGGAAAGTACAAGACAGCAAGCACTGAGCCTGCACTAAGCCTCTGCCTGCATCATATCCAATAATACCGGTCAAAGCAAGTCACAGGACCATGCCCAGAGTCGAGGACAGGGCTTGTTACCCTGCCCACAGTGAGCAGGCTCTGCAAGCCAGGGGTCAGGCTCTACCTTTTATCAGGGATGTCTTTTCAATTTTTTGAGCAAATAAGAGACTACTTTCCACCTATCTGATTAGTGAAGGAAAAAAAAAATTTTGTAACACTGTGTTCCAGGCACCATTTAAATGAGGATAGGGAGTGTTAAGAAGGGATGCAATGAGGCTTCCGTGGTGGCTGAATTGGTAAGTAGTCTGCCAATGCAGGAGATACAGGTTCAGTCCCTGATCTGGGAAGACCCCACATGCCACAGAGCAAGTAAGCCCATGTGCTACAACTATTGAGCCTGTGCTCTAGAGCCCAGAAGCCGAAAATACAGAGACCACAAGCTCCAGAATGAAGACTACATGCTCCTGAATGAAGACCACACACTTCTGAATGAAGACTACTGAAGCCTGAGTGCCCTCGAGCCTGTGTTTCCTAACAAAAGAAGCCCACATATTGCAACCAGAGAGTAGCCCCCACCCACCACAACTAGAGAAAAGCCTGCCCAGCCAGGAAGACCCAGCACAGCCAAAAATAAATAAATGAAATTATTTATAAAAAAGAAGAAGAAGAAGGGATGTGAAGAAGGTGAGCAAATAAGCCTCACTGAAATCTTGAGTACGAGTCATACTGGAAGAGGGAAGAGTAAAGCAAAGATGGGCTCCCAAGGGAGAGCTGGAGCCAGGGGAGAGTACAGGATTTGAAGGCAGAGAAATGAAAGGGAGACCAGGCTGTGTAGGGCCACTGTAAGGAGTTTCTTATAAACTCTTGCACCTTTCTAACCTTTTAAAACCAAATGTGTGTTCCTTTCAAACCCATAATTTTAAAGAAATACAGACAGCAAAAACAAATAACAATCCTGAGCTGCTCTCCAAGATTCCAGTATTAGTGGACTCTATGAGCATTTTCAGAGAAGGCAATGGCACCCCGCTCCAGTACTCTTGCCTGGAAAATCCCATGGACGGAGGAGCCTCGTGGGCCGCAGTCCATGGGGTCGCTAAGAGTTGGACACGACTGAGCAACTTCACTTTCACTTTTCACTTTCATGCATTGGAGAAGGAAATGGCAACCCACTCCAGTGTTCTTGCCTGGAGAATCCCAGGGACGGGGGAGCCTGGTGGGCTGCCGTCTATGGGGTCACACAGAGTCGGACACGACTGAAGCGACTTAGCAGCAGCAGCAGCAGCATGAGCATTTTATCCTAATTCCCGGCCACCACATCCTCGAGCTTCCTGGAGCCTGCAGAATATTATCATTGTTGAGCGCAGGCTGCCCTCTGCTGTTCACTTTTGGATGCGCACCTATGAGTATCCCCTGAAGCAGCAAAGTCATTGTCCCAAGAGAAGGCAGATAAACCGTTGTCAGAATGCCTCGTCTTCCTTGCCAGCAAGTTTGATATCTCAGGAAGCCCTTGAAGGACAGAATACAAGAACAGGTCTCCCAAAGCTTTGCACACTCATTTTCCATCATATATTACACTTTTGAAAGGACTCAATTACTTGTCAACTTGCTCATTTGGTCCTCCACAAACCCATGCAGGGCAAAGCAGTGGGGCCTTGGTAGCCCATTTTGCAGGTGAGAGGACTGAGGTTTCAAGAGACTGTAAAACTGGCACTCAGTCCCATTAGCCCGTGCATAGTAAACCGGGTGAGAGTCACGACCCTCCAAGCCCACTCCAGCACAGCTGAAGGGCAGCAAAGGGGAGATGATTTGTTCACAGTCTAAATACGAAACAGAAAATAAAAATCTTTTTTTCAGGATAAAAAGCTGTGACTTGTCATCATACCAACCAAGCCTCCTTCTCATGGTCTCTTCCTACCTTGATCCGAGTCCCATCACTGGCCCACAGTGATTCTCTGGTTTCTGATATGAAGATTTTGCAGCTTTTGGCAGAAGGATGGAGAGGCGGGAGAAGGCCGTGACCCTATGCTGTGGCCCATGTCACTCTGTACCTCTTGAGGAGCATTTTCTAACTTTAATCTGTGTTTCATTCCAGAGCATCTCCTACTTCTCTATCTTCCCCACCCAGGAAGTAGCAAAAGCTTCTAAGACCCATGCCCTCAGGGTAGAGTTACAGAGATACAAAGAGAAAGAAAAGCATGGGTGCTCACCTTTTTAGTTTTAAAAATACGCTTTTGAAACTCACAGCAGAGAAAATCATTTGAGAGAAAGGGTTTCTGTTTCTCCAAACCCTAGGCTTGGGGTGTCAGTTATGAAGATCCTGAAGAACCCAAGCATCAGACTTAGGTCACAGACCATAAAATTAAAGGGTGAGAGGTTATGTTTTCCTGCCCTGGAAAAAGAGGACAATTCTCAGGAACAGTGAGGGAAAGAAGGTAGTTGAAGCCTGACAATCTGGAAACTTTATCCAAAGAGAAACAAGCTAGGAGACACTTCGCAGAAGGGTTTTTTTGGAAGTTGTGTGCTGCGTGGAGTGTCATGTAAAACTCTCCATCGCTTCCCGACAAAATCTTCAGTAGGATCTGCACTGCCTACTAATGCTTAGGGAAGTGTGACTTACTTTTCAGGGGATGTGAAAAAAAAACAAGTGCTGCGTTACCTGTACCTTAAGGTGCAAACTGAAGTGACACATAAGCAGAAGCCAATATACCAACTGCTGTAACATCCTTGGCCTTGGGAAGCTCAAACCTGAGAGAATGAAATCTCCTTATCAAAGCCATCATTAAAACATAATTTGAAAAACATGTTAAAGGCTATTCTAGAAATACAAAATATTGTATGTACATATTGGAGACAGTAACTAGCTCTACCTGGGAAACCGAAGAATATTTCACATTTCAAGGTGAAATGATAGCTTGACAGATGGAGAAGTAAAGAGAAAATCGTTTTGTTAGAACTAACAGAACAGTCTCAAAATGGTCACGTTTCTCTTGACTGGGTAACAAAGTAAACGAGAGCAGAATCCTAGGAAAACTGATTGGATTAAATAAATGAATAGGCAATGAGTTAGAGTGCTAAAAAATAAAATACAGATGATAAAAGAAAGCATGAACTACACTGTAATTGTGAGATTTGATTTAAAGAAGAAAGTATTAAACTAAGCAAAGAGGTTTATGTTAATGATGACAAAAGTACAACCCACATGAAGATCTAACCATCATAAATGTTTATACGCCAAATAGCATGTCTTCAGAGTGCTTACAGCAAAAACAGCAGAAACTAAAAGACTTAGACAAAAACACAGTGTAAATGTTCATTCAGTTCTCTCAGCCCGTGACAGATCAAGTAGATAAGACATTCATAAGGATACAGAGCTTACAAACAATATAGCTGATGAAGTTGAGCTTACAAATACAGGCATCAACATGAATATGATATTCAGCCAAAAACTACTTGCTGAACATCTACTACGTGCTTAGCACTACTCTAGGTGTTGAAGGTACAGAAGTGAATAAAACAGAAATAAATTCCCATGCTTGGGGACTTACATCATAGTGCAGAAAGAAAGACATGTGATCATTGGGCTAAGGTGATGGCAGACAGGTTTTTCTACCATAAAGTTAATATTTTTCCTTTTGTAAACAATACATTTCCTTTTGGGAGATACTCCAAGATGATATAACTAGCCTGTTTCTCATCATGCATGTATTTACCAGTTTTAACATTCATTAATGACTCTTACCTAAAAAAAATTATTGCTCTGGTTATTGCTGAATGGTGATCTTCTAGTTCCCTCATGGCTTCTATTAATAGATTTACTAGTTGGAATTCTACTGTAAGCAAAATGTTTCCCTCCTCACCATTTATTTATTCATATAGTAACATCTATATGGACTCATGGATTCTTATTTTACTCATCATCCAGGACTATCATTATTTATTTTGTTGTTCAAACTGTCCCAGATTTGGTCAGTGGGAGACTCTTAAAACTGACTCCTGAGGCCTTTTCCCATGTCCCTATCAACTGAGCACTTTCCTTGCTTGCTGGTATATGATATTCCAAGTTCATACTGTACTTTTCCTACCCTTGCCTTGGAGTCACACATTTCTCCAAGACATCTTGACTCTTTTTATTGGAGAATGGGATTTAGACACCAAGATATGAGTATTAGGTGTACTCATTATTACTGGGTTGTCACTGCTATGAGACCATCTCAGACATTAGATAGAAAAGAAAGACATATATATATACATAATACCATTTATATAAATAATACATTAATAAATCTATTTCTGTATTTTTCTACCCATATTTAAAATCATGAATTCACATGGATATTTCCAGGTCCAATCCAACACCACTGGATTTATTCAAGCCTTTCCTTTTCCCACATTTCCCCCCATTTGTCTGGCAGTGAGAAGCTTGTCTCTCATTTTTCACAATATATTTCCTTTGGGATACACATAAAACAGTTTCAGAATTGTTATTTTAAACACACACACACACAAATTGAAGAGTTCAGTTTCTAAAACATAAAAAGACTATTGGGTATGTCTTTTTTATGTTAAAAAAAAGAGAGAGAAAGGAGAGAAAATTAGAGTCCAAAATATGCACTGAAGGATGCCACAGGTATAAAAACAGATCTTTTCAACAAATCAGCAAGAAATCCCAAGTTTACAGATAAGAATCTCTCATTCCTTTTCCAGCTGGATGAGAACCTCACATGTGATGCTAGTTTAGCTGAATATAAGTCTGAGTTCAAAACTGCTTTGCCTCACAAATTTGAAATCATTGGTAAATTGCTTTGCAGGGACTTTTAGATTCACCTCCATATTAACTTTTGTCTCATAGTTTCTTTTCTTTCCTTTTTGTTGCCCATTTGTACTGCACTTTGGGACAAACCATCACAGATTTGTTTTTAGTGGTGTCTTTTCAATGGTTTAGTCTATCTTGAGGGATTTTTTTAATGTCAGTGTGCTCGTTTCAAGATCTTTAGTGCTTCTTTTTCATATCAGCCTATAAAATGTTTTGTGAATGCTATTTCTTGTCCAATAACTCTTAAAATATGAGTTATTTGTATTTTAAAGTCTTTCTATCCCATATTTCCTATTTTCCTGTTTCTTGTGTGTTAGTTTTTTCAGTTTACTCAATTTGTTACCTACTGTTTAATAACGTTATTTCCCAAATATTTTTGTGATTCCTGAAGGTATGCTTACCTTTCAGTTGACAAAAAGAATAACCTAAGAGTTCCAAGAAATTTAAAAAATGTAAAACCAGTTACCCATATAAGAAAAAATGATCATAATATCATCAGACTTCTTAACAACACTATCAGAAGACAGAGAAGCAATGTCTATGAAGTTTTGAGAGAAAATTATGTGGAGTCCAGACTTCTAGCTCTAGTCCAACCTATGAAGAAAACTAATGCCATAAAAAAGCTTTGAATCCATGAAAGAGAAAACTAACCCCTAAAAAATGACAGTTACTTGGAGAGGCAAAAGAAAATGTTAAATTCTATAATTAATAGTTTCAGAAATATTCAATAAGAAATCACATTAAAAACACATTAAAACCACATTAAAGGGCTTCCCTGGTGGCTCAGTGGTAAAGAATCCACTTGCCAATGCAGGAGACATGGGTTCAATCCCTAATCTGGGAAAATTCCACATGCCGTGGAGCAATTAAGCCTGTGAGCCACAGCTATTGAGCCAGTGTCCTAGAGCCCAGGACCCACGACTACTGAAGTCGCAGGCCTCTGCAAAAAGAGAAGCCGCTGCAATGAGAAGCCCAAGCACCACAACCAGAGAGTAGTTCCCACTTGCAACAACTAGAGAAAAACCCACACAGCAGTGAAGACCCCGCAGAGCCAAAAATAAATAGTTTTTTAAAATCATATTTAAAACTCCTGTTAAGAAAAATAATTATTAAAACTATTTAAACTTTAAATAATTAAAAATTGGAAATTTATAAAATATATTCACTATAATTTGACAATATATGGACAGCACAGAATCATGGAGCTAAAAGCCTGAATTTATGATCAAACTAAGAGACTCCCAGAATGAACATAAAAGAACAAAAAGATTAAAAGTCTTATGTAAATAAAGTTCAGAGAAGTAGAGAATAAATACAGAATTTCTGCCATTTGTCTGTCAGTAGCTCAGAAAAAGGAAACACAGAAAATGGAGGGGATAAAATAATAAAATAAATAATAAGGGAAAACTTTCCCCACAGTAAGGAAATGTAAATCTATGAATAACCAAAATATGTATAAAATGTTATACAATAAAGTTATTTTTCAGACATTCAAGGATTCAGAAAATTGATACTCGTTCTTTTAAAAACAAAAAAAAAGCACTCATTTTTTCAAAAAAAGAGGAAAACATAGCACCTAAGATACAATGGCTCTAACCTAGTAATACATAAAGTGAGTGAAAGTCGCTCATTCGTGTCCGACTCTTTGCTACCCTGTAGACTATACAGTCCATGGAATTCTCCAGGCCAGAATACTGAAGTGGATAGCCTTTCCCTTCTCCAGGGGATCTTCCCAACCCAGGGATCGAACCCAGGTCTCCCACATTGCAGGCAGATTCTTTACCAGCTGAGCTATCAGGGAAGCCCAATACATAAAGGGAGACCCCCTAGACATTTGTGTAGCAGGTTGCAAAACAATTAGTTTAAACCCAAGGTGGAAGTCAGAGGCCTCTGGCAGAGCTAGAGATGTCTTTGTAAAAAAAGACCATACTCAACACAGAGTGGAGTTGGACATCTGTTAGAAATATGGTTATGCTTAGGGAAATTATAAAGACAAGCTTCTTGAGCTACAGAGAGAAAAATAAAAAGAAAAGCAATTAGAAATTCCAGAACCACTTTCTCCCAAAGAAAGCTATATAAGGAAGTTAGAGTCTAAATATAAAGCCAACCTAAGTGTGAAGTGATTTTTGAGCAATTGATGGATTCTAAGAAAAGATAATCCAATTTATTTTGATACCATGGAACACTTACCTTCATGCATACATGTTTAGCAGCATAAGATCCTATTTTCCTTTCGACAAGTCCAATGATAGTACTTAGCTCTGGAATGAAAGATATTTATATTATATTTATAATATCATAATAATACATGTATTTATTCATTTTCAATTATTTCTGTGTTAAATCTATTAGCAAAATATAAATATTATGAAAGTGGCAATACACAGAAGTTGGGAGCCAGAGGAGAGCAAAAAAATGTAGGAGTACTAATTTCTACATCTTTGATAGTATCAGATGATATTGTCTGAAGATAGATATTGGAAAAATAAATTAAAGTTTGTAGATCATATTAACTTTAGAGGAATAATTGCTAGAACTATAAATAATTAGCTAGCTAAATTTGGAGGTGGGGACTTTTAAGTAAGATTTCCTTTTTCCTTTTTTTTTTTTCCCCTGTTGACAAAGATTTATTCACTTTATTCCTTTGTCTAAAGAAATTTTCCATAGGTTTGACAGTATTATCACTGGTTTCACAAAGATATTATGGCATTTCTTTTGTTTTTTAATCTGGAACTATTTTTACTTTTTAATTTTTATTTTATATTGGACTATATAGTTGATTTATTAATACAGTGTGTTAGTTTCAGGTGTACAGAAAAGTGATTCAGTTATACATCTACAGATATCTAATCTTTTCCAATTCTTTTCCCATTTGGGTTACTACAGGATATTGAACAGATTTCCCTGTAGGTCCTTGTTGGTTATCTATTTAAATACAGTAGTATATATGTCAACCCCAAACTCCCAGTCTGTCCTTGTCTGCAACCTTTCCCCTTTCATAACCATAAATTTGTTTTGTCTGTGAGTCTGCTTCTGTTTCATAAATACAATCATTTGTATCATTTTTTTAAAGTACCACATATAAACCATATCATATGATATTTGTCTTTCTCTTGTCTGATTTACTTCACTTAGTATGATAATCTCCAGATTCATTCATATTGCTGCAAATGGCATTATTTCATTCTTTTTAATGGCTGAGTAGTATTCCATTGTATATATGTAAGATAAGACTATCCCTTAACTTTCAAAACAGAGCTTCAATAAATACTGTCTGTATATAACAAATAAAAACAGTAAAAGTATAAAAAATTATTTGTTATGAAAGTAACAAGCATAATAATTCAAAAGAGAAATGGTTCAAAAGTAGATTATGCTGAGGAATGGAGTCAGGGGTCTGGAAAAGTCTTGCTTTTCATGTTATGCCTCCTTTCTATATTGCTTAGCTTTTTTCCCCCACATTGTGCTCTAATTTAGTGATGAGTTTTTAATGTGTTAAAATATTAGGGCAACCACTGAAGAATAGAATAGGATCTATAACTTCTAAAAACCCAATATGAAAAAAGTGAACCAAAGAAACTCAATCAATGCAATAATATGCAGCAGAATAGGGGAGGGAGACAAAGAACAAGGAAGTATTGTAAACAGAAACATAAAGTATGATGGGGATAAAAAGACACATAACTTGAAAGGCAAATGGATCCAAAGGTTAATCTATTTTATTAAATGAGAGAAACATATTTAAAAAATAAATTGACAAAAGCTTTGGCTATGTTATATATAGCTGCTGCTGCTGCTAAGTCACTTCAGTCGTGTCCGACTCTGTGTGACCCCATAGACGGCAGCCCACCAGGCTCCCCCGTCCCTGTGATTTTCCAGGCAAGAACACTGGAGTGGGTTGCCATTTCCTTCTCCAATGCAGGAAAGTGAAAAGTGAAAGTGAAATCACTCAGTCATGTCCTACTCTTAGCGACCCCATGGACTGCAGCCCACCAGGCTCCTCCGTCCATGGGATTTTCCAGGCAAGAGTACTGGAGTGGGGTGCATTGCCTTCTCCGGTTATATATATAGCAATAAAATTCAAATCATGAATTCAGGGAGGATCTTAAGAGAAAAAGAATTGAGAAGAAGATAGAACAGAGAGATGTATATTCTTAGGACCACAAAGATGAGGTGAGCCCAAACCACAGCTGAATCTAGCCAGGTTCAGCCAGGGGTCTAGCTGTGACTGAATGGGGCCAAAGCCATGTCTGACCACCCAGACAGTGTTATGGGCTGAATTGTGTCCCCCTCCCACCACCAATCATATGTTCAAGTCCTAACCCCTAATACTTCAGGATGTGACTGTATTTCAAGATAGGGTGTTTTAAGAGGCTATTAAGTTAAAATGAGGTCATAAGGGTGTGTCTTGATCCAGTATGACTGGTATTCCTCTAAGAAAAGGGATAAGAGATAGATACACACAGAAGATCACGTGAAGACAGGGAAAAAACGGGTATCTACAGTCAAGGAGACAGGTCCAGAAGGAAACCAATCCTATGGACACCTTGCTCTCAGACTTCTAGGCTCCAGAACCATGAGCAAGTAAATCCCTGTTGTTCAGGGCACCCAGGGTGCAGTAGTTATGGCAGTCCTGGCAAATGAAAACAGAGGGTCTCCTTTTATTAGAGACCATAGCAAAAATCAACAAAACCAAAAGCTGGTTTTTTTTTTTTTTTCAAAAGCTGGTTTTTTGAAAGGATAAATAAAATTGACAAACCATTAGCCAGACTCATCAAGAAACAAAGGGAGAAAAATCAAATCAATAAAATTAGAAATGAAAATGGAGAGATCACAACAGACAACACAGAAATACAAAGGATCATAAGAGACTACTATCAACAATTATATGCCAATAAAATGGACAACGAGGAAGAAATGGACAAATTCTTAGAAAACTACAACTTTCCAAAACTCGATCAGGAAGAAATAGAAAATCTTAACAGACGCATCACAAGCACGGAAATTGAAACTGTAATCAAAAATCTTCCAGCAAACAAAAGCCCAGGTCCAGATGGCTTCACAGCTGAATTCTACCAAAAATTTAGAGAAGAGCTAACACCTATCCTGCTCAAACTCTTCCAGAAAATTGCAGAGGATGGTAAACTTCCAAACTCATTCTATGAGGCCACCATCACCCTAATACCAAAACCTGACAAAGATCCCACAAAAAAAGAAAACTACAGGCCAATATCACTGATGAACATAGATGCAAAAATCCTTAACAAAATTCTAGCAATCAGAATCCACCAACACATTAAAAAGATCATACACCATGACCAAGTGGGCTTTATCCCAGGGATGCAAGGATTCTTCAATATCCGCAAATCAATCAATGTAATACACCACATTAACAAATTGAAAAATAAAAACCATATGATTATCTCAATAGATGCAGAGAAAGCCTTTGACAAAATTCAACATCCATTTATGATAAAAACTCTCCAGAAAGCAGGAATAGAAGGAACATACCTCAACATAATAAAAGCTATATATGACAAACCCACAGCAAACATTATCCTCAATGGTGAAAAATTGAAAGCATTTCCTCTAAAGTCAGGAACAAGACAAGGGTGCCCACTTTCACCATTACTATTCAACATAGTTTTGGAAGTTTTGGCCACAGCAATCAGAACAGAAAAAGAAATAAAAGGAATCCAAATTGGAAAAGAAGAAGTAAAGCTCTCACTGTTTGCAGATGACATGATCCTCTACATAGAAAACCCTAAAGACTCCACCAGAAAATTACTAGAACTAATCAATGACTATAGTAAAGTTGCAGGATATAAAATCAACACACAGAAATCCCTTGCATTCCTATACACTAAAAATGACAAAACAGAAAGAGAAATTAAGGAAACAATTCCATTCACCATTGCAACGGAAAGAATAAAATACTTAGGAATATATCTACCTAAAGAATCTAAAGACCTATATATAGAAAACTATAAAACACTGGTGAAAGAAATCAAAGAGGACACTAACAGATGGAGAAATATACCATGTTCATGGATTGGAAGAATCAATATAGTGAAAATGAGTATACTACCCAAAGCAATCTATAGATTCAATGCAATCCCTATCAAGCTACCAACAGCATTCTTCACAGAGCTAGAACAAATAATTTCACAATTTGTATGGACAAACAAAAAACCTTGAATAGCCAAAGCGATCTTGAGAAAGAAGAATGGAACTGGAGGAATCAACCTACCTGACTTCAGGCTCTACTACAAAGCCACAGTTATCAAGACAGTATGGTACTGGCACAAAGACAGAAATATAGATCAATGGAACAAAATAGAAAGCCCAGAGATAAATCCACGCACATATGGACACCTTATCTTTGACAAAGGAGGCAAGAATATACAATGGATTAAAGACAATCTCTTTAACAAGTGGTGCTGGGAACTCTGGTCAACCACTTGTAAAAGAATGAAACTAGAACACTTTCTAACACCATACACAAAAATAAACTCAAAATGGATTAAAGATCTAAACGTAAGACCAGAAACTATAAAACTCCTAGAGGAGAACATAGGCAAAACACTCTCTGACATACATCACAGCAGGATCCTCTATGACCCACCTCCCAGAATATTGGAAATAAAAGCAAAAATAAACAAATGGGACCTAATCAACCTTAAAAGCTTCTGCACATCAAAGGAAACTATTAGCAAGGTGAAAAGACAGCCTTCAGAATGGGAGAAGATAATAGCAAATGAAGCAACTGACAAACAACTAATCTCGAGAATATACAAGCAACTCCTACAGCTCAACTCCAGAAAAATAAATGACCCAATCAAAAAATGGGCCAAAGAACTAAATAGACATTTCTCCAAAGAAGACATACAGATGGCTAACAAACACATGAAAAGATGCTCAACATCACTCATTATCAGAGAAATGCAAATCAAAACCACTATGAGGTACCATTTCACACCAGTCAGAATGGCTGCGATCCAAAAGTCTACAAGTAATAAATGCTGGAGAGGGTGTGGAGAAAAGGGAACCCTCTTACACTGTTGGTGGGAATGCAAACTAGTACAGCCACTATGGAGAACAGTGTGGAGATTCCTTAAAAAACTGGAAATAGACCTGCCTTATGATCCAGCAATCCCACTGCTGGGCATACACACTGAGGAAACCAGAAGGGAAAGAGACACGAGTACCCCAATGTTCATCGCAGCACTGTTTATAATAGCCAGGACATGGAAGCAACCTAGATGTCCATCAGCAGATGAATGGATAAGAAAGCTGTGGTACATATACACAATGGAGTATTATTCAGCCATTAAAAAGAATACATTTGAATCAGTTCTAATGAGGTAGATGAAACTGGAGCCTATTATACAGAGTGAAGTAAGCCAGAAAGAAAAACACCAATACAGTATACTAACACATATATATGGAATTTAGAAAGATGGTAACAATAACCCTGTGTACGAGACAGCAAAAGAGACACTGATGTATAGAACAGTCTTATGGACTCTGGGAGAGGGAGAGGGTGGGAAGATTTGGGAGAATAGCATTGAAACATGTAAAATATCATGTATGAAATGAGTTGCCAGTCCAGGTTCGATGCACGATACTGGATGCTTGGGGCTGGTGCACTGGGACGACCCAGAGGGATGGAATGGGGAGGGAGGAGGGAGGAGGGTTCAAGATGGGGAACACATGTATACCTGTGGCGGATTCATTTTGATATTTGGCAAAACTAATACAGTTATGTAAAGTTTAAAAATAAAATAAAATTAAAAAAAAAAAAGAAAACAGAGGGTCTCCTTTTATTGATAATGATATTATAATTAGAAGTCACATGCCAATGACACGGGCAGAATAAGCAGCAATTACCAGTAGAATAGCACATGGTCTAGCCAGTTCCACTTTAGCAGAAGGTCTGGTGAGTGGTTTGGGAGGTTTATGAGCAATTAGCAAAGGATTAAGAGAGAGAGAGATGGGCTTGGGATATAAACTCAAGGAAGCTGGGCTGAAGCTGTGAGCCCCAGACATTTTTAGCTACTGCAGCCCTATTCTTTCACTGACATGGTCAGAACTAAGGTAGAAAATGTTGGCAAATCCATGTTGCATAATCCTTTTATCTGGTGACCACTGATTAGTAGAAGGAAACCCCCACTAACAATAAGCAGGCTCATTTTCCTGATGGCTTTGTGAACTAGTTTACTAGTGGCTGGATAGTCATCTGCCTTATCTGCTTTTCGTATCCGTCCCTTTTTTACCAAGAAAGTTTGGACCTAATTAAAGAAATGAGGATATATAGCAGGCAGTCAACAAAGTACATCAATAATCTCCAATTAAAAGACAAAGACTCAAAGTAAGGATAGGGAAATAGATCAGTGGAACAGAATAAAAGCAAGAAGACTCACACCTACTCAATCCACTTATTTTAAACAAAGGTGTCACGTCAATGCAATGAAGAGAAGAATTTTTAACAAATGATGCTGAACAATTAGGGAAAAAATAAAAAGAACTTCCTCTGTCTCCTTTATAAACAAACATGAATTTTAAATGAACCATAGACTGAAATTCAAAAGGCTCAAAGTCCTACTTTTTTAAAGTGAAACACTTGAACAGAAATATCATATATCAATAAACACTGGAAAAAGTGCTCAACATCATTATTTATCAGGGAAATGCAAAAGACGGAGACTCACTGTTTCTATGTCCTGCTACGCAAATATGGGCTGTGCATTCCTAAAAATGAAAATAACTCCCTTAAATGTGGGAGATGAAAGGGATGGAAAAATCAACACTCTCATTCTTTTTTTTAATATTTATTTGGCTGCCCTGGGTCTTAACTGCAGCATGCAGGATCTTGGTCTTCACTGAGGCACGCAGGACTCTTAGTTGCAGCATGCGGGCTCTAGTTCCCCGACCAGGGACGGAACCAGGCCCCCTGCGTTGGGAGCACAGAGTCTCAGCCGCTGGACCGCCAGGGGAGTCCCCAGCACTCTCATTCTTCATTAGGAATGTAATTGGCACAGATTTTGGGAGAGCAATTTAGCAGAACTTAACATCATTTTACGCAATCATCTTCGACCCAGTGATATCAGTTATAGGGATAATCTAAAGAGAACGCACCCCTGTGCACAAAAATGCCTAGACAAAAGTATTCACTGCAGATTTGTTTGGAATGAAAATCTAGAAACTCTCTAAAATATTAGCCCATAAATATGGGAAAAGGTTAAGTTATGGTACATCCATTATACATATGAGAGATGCAATTGTTAAAATGACAGAGTACATGCCTACTTACTGACATGGAGAGACCTGTAAGGTATACAGACCTGCTGCTAAGCAAAAAGAAAGAAGTCACCGAACACTGTAAATGGCTCTATTTACATTAAAGACTCAACTCTGGGAGATAGTGAAGGACAGAGAAGCCTGGCATGCTCCAGTTCACAGGGTCACAAAAAGTGACTGAACAACAACAACATCTTTAAAGACACATAAACAAAAGCAAAAGTAAATTTCTGGAAGGATGCACATAGGAATGTGGTAATGTCCACCTCTGTGCACACAGGGAGTAAGGATACCTTTCATCACTTTTTACTCTTTCTGTTATTTGTTTATAACTAGGATGAATTTACTTGTTACCACTGTAATTATTTACAAAATAATGCAATAAAAACTGCTTTTTAAAGTACTGAATATGAATTACTAACAGAACTAACACAAGATTATGTGCCACACGCTCTGCTAAAGAGTCTTACATACCTTTTTTCATTTACTCTCACAAAACAAGCACTGGTACTCATTTTTTTAACTTTTTATTTCATCCTGGAGTACAGCCAATTAACACTGTTGTGCTACTTTCAGATGACAGCAAAGGCATGCAGCCATGTGTATACATGTTATCCATTCTCCCTCCAACTCCCCTCCCATCCAGGCTGCCATATAACATTGAGCAGAGTTCAACACTGGTACTCATTTTTTATTACATGAGAAAGCTGAAGCTTAGAAAATTTGTTGGTAGTACAATGGCCTCTCAAAAATCATCTGAGGAGTGACTCTGAAAAAGAAACTCTGATGATTGGACCTCATGTCAGATCTACAGAATCAGAATTTCTGTGGATGGGGTCCAAGCATCTGTATTTTGTAGTTAAAGCTCCCGACAGTGATTCTAATGTGCTCACAGGGTTGAGAACCAATGACTGACATTGATTCTCAGTCTGAGGTCATATTGCTTGCAATTGGAAGAGCAAAGGTTCGGATTCACTGACACTTCATATGCAAGAAATGATAGAGATAAAGAGATGACAGAGATGTAGACAAAGATATACATACTGAATTTTTTTTTCAGCTATTGAGAAAGAGCATCTCAAGCATAAAACGGTCCATGCACTAATTCCGCTTCTTCCTTCTCCAGAACCCATCCTCTGAATCTGTCTTCTGCAGTGGTCCCTGAAACTCCTGTGGGATGATGTTTCAAATAGTTAACGACCAGACACCACAGGCACAGACCAATCAGAATGGACCCTGAACTCAGCACTGGGGCAGGAGTCAGGCTTTCAGCTTTTGATCAGTGAATCCTAGAGAGCTGAGGCGGTCCCAGGGAAAACAGCAGTGGGATGCCACTTAGCAAGCTCAAGACAGCAGCTGTTTACTAACCAACACGGAAATAGTTCAATATTTTACCAACTAATACAGTAGTAGCACCAGTGTCTGTCTGCACCTAGACTAAGATCTGAGGATTTGGCGGGGGGTGGGGGGGATGGGTGGGGGTGAGTATTTTTGAAGGTTGTTCTATGATGGTCTGCCTATCAGGCCATTTTATGTCTCTACCCAAAGACTGCTTATTGACTGTCGGGAGGGAAAGTAAGAGGCTGGCACACAATCTGTGATCCACACCGAGCTGCCCCACCAGCTGTTGCATGCCTAGCAGCCCCGGCTCCCAGCCCGATTCATTCCCAGCTCCTAGGGGGTTTGTCACTTTGCTGGTTATTGCTATGTTTCCATCCTGAAATGGCAGCTCCAGTTGTGTTTCCCAGATAATTTCGAAGATGCTAATTGCCACCTGCTGATTTCCTGTATAAACACTGTACTTCACACATGAGATTAATCAGAGTGCTGTGGACTGTTCTGAGGAAATGTGTGTATGTGTGTGTGCTCACTGAGTTTCATTACTGTGGCGGATTTAAATCATAGGCAATGTTTGCTCACAAAGCTGCATTAGCAAAACGACAGGGAAAACAAAATTACAAAATACCATAAACTGCAAGCTCATAGACTGTATAAACAACTACTCGAGTCAGCCGACGATGCACTGACTAAATTCTAGAACTGAGCATGAGGAAGGTAGCCTCTCTAAAGGAGACTTTGACGCACAGATGCTTATGTTTCTAAAAGAAACCAAACCTGAAAACATTTTCAAAGGTTTAGAGAAAGTACATTCTCTTTAGATTCAAGATTGGCCTTGTGTCAAATCCTAGCTCTTTCAGTGACTACCTGTAATATTCATGCAAATTACCTGGGTCTCCAAACCTCCATTTCCTCATTTGTAAAATGGACATTATAATATCTAGGTTGCCTGAGACAACATGTATCAGGCCTAATTGCATGTTAGTCTGAAATGTATGGCTTGTGACAGAAATTTAATTCAAAGTGACCTCAGCAAAACAAGAAATGTATTGGCTCAAAATATTAAAAAATTAGGCCTCTGGCTTCAGGTCTATGAGCCCAAATGATGACTATGGAACACTTTGACACCTTCTCTACTTTCTGGCCCTGCTTTCCTCTGCCAGACCTCATTCTCAGGTAGACTTTACTTATGGCAAGCTAGTAGACTAGCCAACAGCCCCACATGTTTTATCCTCTCAGCAACCACAGAGAACTGGTATAGATTGCATTTCACTTGGAAAATGACCCACTAGCCCATTCTCAGATCACATAGTTGGGTAGGAAAGTGTCTACTCACATAGCCCTAGTCAAGCCCTGGAGATATGTACAAAATCAGTCACATATATGATAACACAGATGGACTTCTGACCCCAAAATCATTGCGAAGTTTGAAGGACAGCCAGCCTCATAAGTTGGACCATAAAGAAAGCTGCATGCCAAAGAATTGATGCTTTCAAACAATGGTGCTAAAGAAGATTCTTGAGAGTTCCCTGGATAGCAAGGAGATCAAACCAGTCAATCCTAAAGGAAATCAACTCTGAATATTCATTGGAAGGACTGATGCTGAAGCTGAAGCTTCAATACTTTGGCCACCTGATGTGAAGAGCTGAATCACTGGAAAATACCTTGATGCTGGGAAAGACTGAGGGCAGGAGGAGAAGGGGTGACAAAGAACGAGATGGTTGAGTAGCATCACCAACTCAATGGATATGGATCTGAGTAAACTCCGAGAAACAGTGAAGGACAGGAAACCCTGGCGTGCTGCAGTCCATGGGGTCTCAAAGGGTCAGACATGACTTAGTGACTGAACAACAACATAAGAAGGAAAAATCAGTATTCCATCATCAGAATCTCAACCCCAGATTGGTACTCAACCTTCTGTATAAGCAGACGTCCCGAGTGACAAGACAGAGAAGTTTGCTCAACTCAGAGATGCTGGTCAGCCCTCATGCTCACATGGGATGAGATGATTTCTGTTCTAGGCCAACAGTGGAAAGTGGTAGTTCGCAGACTCAAACCCAGGCCCATTTGGCCAAGGTAGTCATTTGTCATTTTCTGTTTCCAAGCATCTCTGAAAGCTTACTGCATTTCCTATAGGAAACTCTCATAGTATTCCAGCCAGTGGTCCTGGTCTCCACCTAGTCACTTTATCCCTTTATCTAGCCCCATCCCCACAAGTGGGGCAAGATGGGGTCCTCTACCCCTTCATTTCCATTGTCCCTCCTCCTCAACTTCCCCCCTGATGTGAACAGGGTCTCCAGAGTGTGGTAATGTATCAAATTTATCCTGTGATAGTTGGTCAATATTAGCCACAGGATTTCATGGTCTTTAGGTATCTTGCTCTAAAAAAAAAAAATTAAAATGTGAGAAATCAGGGCAAATGGGTCTTATCAGGACAGATTAAAAAGAGTAGGTGCACAAGAAGTCTAGCTGCTGCTGCTGCTGCTGCTGCTAAGTCGTTTCAGCCGTGTCTGACTCTGTGCGACCCCATAGATGGCAGCCCACCAGGCTCCCCCGTCCCTGGGATTCTCCAGGCAAGAATACTGGAGTGGGTTGCCATTTCCTTCTCCAATTCATGAAAGGAAAAGTGAAAGTGAAGCCACTCCGTCGTGTCTGACTCTTAGCGACCCCATGGACTGCAGCCTACCAGGTTGCCCCGTCCATGGGATCTTCCAGGCAAGAGTACTGGAGTGGGGTGCCATTGCCTTCTCCACAAGAAGTCTAGAGCTCTTGTTAAATAAGAATGGAGGGATGCCAAGATAAAGGGGACTTCTTGGTGTCTATGAAAGTAAAAACTTAGCCTGATTGAAAAATAATACACATAAAACAGAAATGTTGGTAGCAGCATCTGGACTCTGATGCCCTTCCTGACCAGCTATGAGGAATATTAAAGTCCTTTCTATAATGAGTTGAGTTTATTTGCCTTTCTGGTCACTTGGTTAAAGTACCAGTGTTAGCTACAGCATAAAGTGACATGCTCCTTAGCACAGCTCCTGATTCAGATCACCCGGATCTGAACCCAAGATCCTCCACTCCACAGCTAGAATGCCTTAGGCACATTACTTAACTTCTCTGTGCCTCCATTTCCTTGTTAGGAATAATAGCATCTGCCTCCCAGTGTTGGCACAAGAAAGAAATTAACATCTATACAGGAACTAATTCAAACTAAACCTGGCTCATAATAAAACTGAATACACTTAGCTGTTCTGCAAGCAGCAACCTAGTCTCCCTTCCTTCAGGAAACTAAGCTCCTTGTCTGCATGAACTTGGTTGATTGGGTAATACCTCAGGACAGTGTTAGGTCTCTCTATGGACTCACAGAGGCAAAGTTGAGGTACCATAGGGATGTGACTTGCACCCACGGAGCTTTGATTTCCTTACAAATTGCTACTTGCTTTTGTGCACTTGATTTTCTGATTGACAGGGATTTTTCTTCTGTTTGACAGTGCTGGAGTAAGCTCGTCCGTTGGCTTACTCTGAAAGGGGGGAAAGGTCGGCAGCAAACTTTTCTTGCCCTTAGGCTGAAAAGGCTTGGCACAGTAAATTACAAGAGGTGAGCTACGCTAGTCACAGGAGGGCATAAAACGGATGTCAGACTTTGCTAACAACTAGGAAGCAGCATCACAAAGCAGTAGCAGGTGTTACCAAAACTCCAGAGGCAACGGCTACAGAACCCAGAAGGGTAGTTATCCAGGCATAGAGATGAGGGTGGAGACTACTCGATGGGCTGGCATAAGCCAACTTTGCCTGAAGGCTTGTCTGCAGCTCTTGTAGCTCCAGGTATCTTGTTAAGGTCATCTTTGCATTCTGGCACTTCCAACCTCCCTCCTTCACCAACTTATACACTCGGGTCACTCTGATCCCTTGCCTGTACTCCATTCAGTCACCTCTAGAATTCCTTTTATCAAGTCAATTCCTACTCATTCCTCAAGCTTAACTAAATTTGTTTCCTCCAGAAAGTTTGTTGCCCACTTCCAAATCCTTTGAACTGATGGCTCTCTTTATACAATCAGGTGGAATTAAACACTGTCTTATGGCACTCCTTACACTCAAGCTTTGTAAGACAGCAAACATCATTGGTTTTACCTGGGTAGCATCTTTTATTCTTCCCTCTGGTAGCAATACCTACCTGATTTTTTTCTTTGGGAAAAAAAAATGCTTCCAAACTCTTGGTCCATGTGGCTGTTGGAGGAGGTCATCAAAAGGACATGACCACCAGGTGACCTCCGAGCTGGACCAGGGCAATCAGAGGCTCTTCAGGCCCTTGCCCTGTCCTTGAAGTATAAGTATACATCCTGTCCTCCAGTCGTACAGTGAAAGCTCTTCAAGGATACAGCCTTGAGAGAGTAATGTGCAGTAGAAGGCCAACTAGACTGAATACATGATTGAATACAATCAAAGCCTCTATATAAACTACTACAATTCTAGGGTGGGTACCAAGATCTACTCATCCACGGGCACTAAGACAAGCCTTGTATGTAAGTTCTCTCACATGCTATCAGGCGCTGCAGTGTGGAGACCCTCCAAATGCTCCTGCCCCCAATCCTGGGGAGAACCCTGTAGTCTGTAGGGACGGAGTCGGGGAGATTCCCGCTAATGCCTGTTGCACGAGTCCGGTTGGGGTGGTGACCCGTTCACATGGACTGCAGTCGCTCTTCAGCCCAACACAGACACCATCTGGAGGGAAACGGGAATGGACTGCAGTTGCCAGAGGGCTGAACTCAGCATTTGGTGATCACTTCCAGCAGGTGCAGTGGTAAAGAATCTGCCTGCCAATGCAGGAAACTCAGGAAACACAGATTCGATTCCTGGGTCAGGAAGCTCCCCTGAGATGGAAATGGTAACCCATTCCAGTATTCTTGCCTGGAGAATTCCATGGACAGAGGACCCTGGCAGACTACAGTCCAAGGGGTCACAAAGAATCGGACACAATTGAGCCACTGAGCACACACACACACACACACACACACACACACACACACTTGAGCTCTGGTCATTAGCCCTTTGCACTGACAGTTGGGCTGTTCTAAGGGGATTGACCCCACAGCTTAGAAAATGGAAAGCTGAGGGGTGGCTGATTATGAATAAGCCCTTGTGGAGTCAGGATATGTGCAAAGTCATTTGAGTTTACCTGTTTAGAGCTTGAGTCAGTCCTCACTGTCCTCCACATCCTGGCTCAGAGTGTGCCAACACCCCAGGGCAACCAGAAGTTGACATGGCCTAGGTGCAAGCCCTGGCAGCTGATCCTTCAGTAGATACAACAGATGGGTGCACAGAAGTGACCACAGTAGTGCCTGAGTGGGATGGTGCACTGCCAAGATTAACTGCACGCCCCTGAAATACAGTGACTTGGTTAATGCTCGAACAGCATGACCTGCGTGTTCCAAATATTTCCAAGGCAGCTGCAAAAGTCTAGGGTCACCCACTGGGGTTCCCAACTGGCAAGGGACTGGAAGACTGAATGATTATACTGGCCCCTCCCTCTGAGTGAGGGCTCTAAATATGCCTTGTTTTGTGTGGTTACTGTATCTCGCCTAACCCAAACTTTCCTCTGTCACTATGCAAACCAGGCAGCCACCACTAGGGGATTAGAGAAACTGACTACCCTCATCAAAAAAAAAAAAAAAATCAGTGATCAATGGTCACTTTTCAAAGGTCATGATATGCAAGACTGGGGAAAAGAACATGACATCAAATGGAGGTCCCACCTCCCCTATAAGCCACAGGCTGCAGTGTTGCCAACAGTCAGGCCCAACTGAGCGACTTCACTTTCACTTTTCACTTTCATGCATTGGAGAAGGAAATGGCAACCCACTCCAGTGTTCTTGCCTGGAGAATCCCAGGGACGGGGGAACCTGGTGGGCTGCCGTCTATGGGGTCGCACAGAGTCGGACACGACTAAAGCAACTTAGCAGCAGCAGTGTCGGTAAAAAAAGGAGGAGGAAACATTAAAGAAGCAGATTAAATTACTTACAGGTAAAATCTCCCTGGTCAGGTGGACTAAAGTACTGTCCCAGCCTTTAATATATTTGAATGACAACCAGTAGGGTCTGTTGCCCCATCTGCCAGTAAGGGGACCCCTGCCCCAAAACTCAATGCCCTAAGGGTAGGCAGTCTCTGGAGGCAGACATTGCCCTGACTCCCCCATCTGGATCAATGTGCTGAGAACACCAAGCCCTGCTGCACCTGGGAAGGGTGTTATCTACTGGAATCTGTGAGGGGACATCCCACTGGGATGGGTGGATTCCTTCACACCCCTGGGTGAGGGGGCACTACTCAGTCTCCACCAGGATCCTGTTGTCTTGCTGCAGGCCGGACCAGCTGAAATGTACTCTACCTGGAATGGAACGTACCATCAAAGAGGGGAGAAGGTGAGATCCTGGTCTGGCATTCCCCACCCATCCCCCATCCATCTCCTCACACCTGACAGTGCTACCTTCCCCACAAGCACAACTGGGTCAAGTTCTAAATGCTGCAGCCGCATTAACATCCAAGGGTCAGGCCACAGTTGTAGTTCTTACAGAAGGGGAAGACCTCTGCATATAAGTCCCTGCTATGTTTCTGTCTTATTGACCTTGGTCTTCTGCTGCTCCTGTGGTTTCCAGTCCTGGGATGGGCACCTGATGGAGATACCCTTCTACAGTGGGCCCACCTGATGTCTGGCAAACCAATCAATCCGCCTGTTGGGTATGTGGGCAGCTACCCATCTCAACTCATCAGGACTGGCATAGTGGGTATCACCACTCCAGGGAGGGGACTGGAAGGCCTCTAAAGCAGTACCTTAAGGAATGACAAGCCAGAACTAATACTCTTCATTCATCTGATATCACCAACACTGATCCAGAAGACTGGCCCCTACGATCAATAACACTGAACAGAGCACACTTTTTCTGTCAATCAAACTACACAGCCAGGCCATCAAACTGCTGACAGGAAGGGTCCTAAAAATATCACTGGAGTCATGGGTGGTTCTCAAATTTGGTTTGCACTCAAATTTGGGGTGGGTTCACTTGGGTCCATGCCAGGTGGCGGACATTTGAGCACCTGGGCAACTCAATGTTGGGAACAGAAAAATCACTCTAAAAAGAAAGGACCCAGACTTCTCTGGTGGTTTAGTAGTAAGAATCCACCTGCCAATGCAGGCGACATGGGTTCAATCTCTGGACCAGGAAGATTCCACATGCTTTGGGGCAACTAAGCCCATGTGCCACAACTACTGAGCCTGTGCACCCTAGAGCCTGTTGGTCTGCGGTAACAAAAGCCACGTCCATGAGAAGCCCACGCACCACAACTAGAGAGTAGCCCCTACTCCCCTCAACTAGAGAAAGCCCACATGCAGTGATGAAAACCCAGAGCAGCCAAAAATAAAATAGAAAAAAAAAAAAAAAAACAATTATACCATGGGTGTGGGATGGCTATCACTGAACTGTGTGGTCATTCTGTCACATTAAGAGCTAGTGACTGATTTGGCACTAATTGGTCACACCACATATCTGCTAGATGACCTGGAATGTGACCCAATGGCTGTGTGGCTCAGGCCTTTGGCCATGCCTTCCACTTGTGGTTGGGCCGCTGTGACCCTGGGTTTTCCTGAGCCCAGGGGAGAATCCACCCAGAGTAACAAAAGCTGCCAAACTCCCTGCGGTCAAGGCCAGATGGGCATGTCCTGTTTTCCACTCCATCCACTCCATCTGGCCTCCATCTTTATCCCCTCTATTGGCCTGGAGGACAATCATAGCACACACAGAAGCCCTTACTAAGTTCACCCAGAAACTCTTCTAGGACAGCTAGCAAAGGCTGTCCTTACTAGACACTGAAGTATGTCCAGTGAGAAAATCCATCCTACAAAATAGGATGGCCTTGCATGTTGTTACTACAAGGTGTCACCTGTGCCATGACCCAAACAAGATGTTGTGTGTTCACACCGGATGAGTCAGCTAACACAGCATCTTTAACAAACCTCACGAGGACACAAGCGCTTGCCCTGAGTGATCCGGCCCCTAGCCTAGGGGGTTTAATAAACCAATGGCTCAGATCATGGGCTTCTTGATGGGAAAAACTGTTACTTATGTTGAGAATCATTATCTTGATGTGTGTTTTCTCTTGTATGTGCCTCTACAGCTGCTGTGGCTTCTGCCTCTAGTGCAACCAGATAACCACCCAACAAGCCACCTCCCTGCTGGTGACACCCCTTGCTGACCACTCAGGGCCCACTGTGGAAGTGGGGGCTAGGTGGAGTGTCAGAGGAGGTCACCAAGAGAACATGTCCACCAGTTCACCCATGAGCTGGACCCCACTAATCAGAGGCTCCTCACTCCCTTCCTTTGTCCTTGGAATGTATGTTTTGCCCACTGCCACAAAGTGCGGGCTGTTTCAAGGACAGAGCCTTGAGAGAGCAGTATGTTGTTGAAACCATCTGGACAGTATTCATGACTGAACCCTATTAAAGCCTCTACATAAACTATTAAGATTCTGGGGCTGGGTGCAGAGATCTAGTCATCTTGTGGCCCCTAAGCCAAGCCTTATGTGTCAGTTCCCTTGCCTGTTACACCCACCACCTACCCATCTGGAGTGGCTGCCTCTTTTTGGTCTCTCTTTGTCTTCCATGTACAGGGACATGTTTACCGACCCAGAAGTGGCTCAGAAAGCTCAGCTCCAGAAACGGACATGTGGCCCAGGTCTAATCCATCAGGTATTCCACCCCCCTGGTCACAATGATTGGTTGAGGAATGGCACATGACCCAAGTCAACAAACCTCATCAATGTCAGCCCCAGGATTTTTGCTGGATTGGGAAAAAAATAAAAGAGCAGGTACTCTCTTCCGAAAGACCAACAGCTACCATAGGATGTAAAGAACCTTTATGAAAATAAAGCCAAGTCAGAAGAAAGCAGAGCTGAATAAATGGAAGAATCGGATACCTGATTATACCTGAGGGCATAATCTGGATAGAGCTGTGCCTGAATTTAAACTTTCCCTGGACATTTCAGTTATATGAAACAAATTCCCTTCACTCAACAAATATTTTTTTTTTCAACAAATATTTATTGAAGGCCTACTGCTCCAAACACTAAAACACATTAGTTAACATTTTTGTAACTTAATATGATATAAACTAGATTTCTTCACTTGCAACTGAAATAGCTTTCAAAAAGACTTCATGTTGCTTAATTACTGCATTGCCATTTAGCATCCTTCATGTGGATGGCTCTTTTTCCTATGTAGATCATGAATTCATTAATAGAGACCTTATATTATATCTCTCTGTATCACCAACTACGGTATGTACATAATTGTAAATAACTGACAAATCATTTGTTAAGTCAATAAATAAAGGCTACATTTATTGGGCATCCAAATCTAATAGCCCAGTTCACAAGAAATGTCCAAGGAGACTGGCCAGTGAGCTCTGATTAGACCCTGGATTTCAGGAGGCATCAGTGCTCCATGAGCACAAACATAGCATGATAATAAAATCAACACTCATCCACAGAAAAGGAACATATCACAGTCAGAACATATGCACGTGCCTACCTCTGCTCTCAGCCCAAGTTCCTAGAAATGACCCAAGAAAATATATTGTTAAATAATAAATACATAACATTGATGACAATCAAGAAAAAGTACAGCAAAGGAGCATAAATTCTGAACAGAAGAAAAAAAGAGCTAAAAAGATGCTTAGAAAGGAATTGGCCGTGAAGATGGAGTGGTTTCGGGATGATCCAAATTCAAAACAGGAAGCAGTGAGTAGTGAATGGTGAATGGAGTCATCAAAGAACCCAGTTCAAAGCAACTGAGTGGTCAGTCCATTCACTGAGACTTTTACGCTCCTGGGGAGTAGGTAGCAACCATCTTTTCCTACAAATCAAAGCCGTGACTGAACACAAAGGAGGGACACATGACACTGCAACTCTCAGGAGAAATGAGAAATACTCAAACCAGAACAAAAACTATCAGGTCACTCTACCTGGCAGCACACCAAGTCCCTTCTAACACTGAAAACAAGCTGATGCATTATTAACAGGTGAATACTGAGTGTCAATCTCAAACATGAGCGGTTTGGGGTGGGGAGGGACAAGAATTCCCAGATATAATGCAAAATCTAATCCTCCTATTTAATCTCTCAACAGCCTTTAATAAAAATGGCCCCCTTTCTCCTTCTTGCAACAGCTATTTTCCTTGGCTGCTATGACACCACACTCAAATGGTTTTCCTTCTACTTCTCTGGTGAGTTCTACTCAGTCTGCCATGCAAGATTCCTCTATTAGTTAGTTAGCTAGGGCTGCTGTACCAAAATACCACAAACTGAGGGATACAACAGAAATCTATCATTCATGGTTCCAGAGGCCAGAAGTCTGAAATCAAGGTGTCAGCAGAGTCACACTCCCTCTGAAGGCTCCAGGGAAGGATCTTGTCCAGGCCTCTCTCCTAGCTTCTGCTAGTCCTTTGACTGTGGTAGCAAAACTCCAGTCTTCACATGGACTTCTCCCAGTGTGGGTGTCTATTTTCAAATGTCCCCTTTTTATAAGGACAAATGTCATAATGGATTAGGGCCCCCCCTAGCCCAGTATGATGTCATATTAACTAACTACATCTTCAATGACCCTATTTCCAAATAAGGTCACATTCTGAAGTACTGCATGTCTCTACTTCAACATATGAATTTGGCAAGGGACAAAATTCAACCCATGACAATTCTCGTTCACTGTCTGCTAAACAATAGGGTGCTCTAGGGCATGAACCAAGCTTCACTTTCCTTCGATATCTATGTGTGTGCACGTATATGTGTGCTCAGTCATATCCAACTCCACCTATACTCTTTCATGTTCTTTTCAAGTCTGATGACTTTTAATACATGAGGATGACCTCACCAAGGCCTCCCCCTTGAGGTACACCACCTGTCTACTTGACACATCTCTAATAAAGATCTCAAAATATCACAACCAAATAAGAATTAATGATTTTCCCATCACCGTGCATGCATGCTAAGTCACTTCAGTCTATTCGACTCTTTGTGACTCTATGGACTATAGCCCATCAGGCTCCTCCATCCATGGGATTCTCCAGGCGAGAATACTGGAGTGGGTTGCCACGCGCTCCTCCAGGGGATCTTTCTGACCCAGGGACTGAACGCAAGTCTCTTAGGTCGCCTGCACTGGCAGGCAAGTTCTTTATCACTAGTGCCACCTGGGAAGCCCCCCTTCCCGCCACCATTTCCCTCTAAAAAAACAGGTCCCTATGAGTTCTTTCCATGTCAAATACTGTAGTACCATCAACCCAAATACCCTCAAACAAAAAAATCTAGGAGCCATCCTCAATTCCTCTTTCTCTTATGCTCCATAACCAAGCTGTTCCAAGCCTGCTAGTTCTACATTCAAAATATATAGAACACAACCATTTCTCTCCACTTTTGTTGTCACTCCCAAATCTGAGTCACCATCACCCTTTGCCAGAACTAAATCTAGAGGCCGATTTCGCTACTCTTCCTTCATTCTTACCTCACTTCAATTCGCTCTCAACATCAGCCAGGGTGATTTTGTTAAAGTGTACATCAGATCTTGTCACTTGCTAGTTTAAAATCCTCAAATGTCCATTTTTAGAATCAGTTACCAGGACCTACAAGACTCCTGCAACATGGTCTGGCCCCTGCCTGACACTGCGTCTCACTCCGGTCCCACTGCTCCCCTTGCTCAGTATGCACCAACCACACTGGTCTCCTTTCAGCTTTTATGTTTTTAATATATTATTTTTTTAATCTTCTGGCTGTGCTGCACAGCATGTGGGATCTCAGTTCCCCAACCAGAGGTTGAACTCATGCTGCCTGCACTGGCAGAGCACAGTCTTAACCACTAGACCGCCAGGGAAGTCCCTCCTTTCAATGGTGTGAACACTCCACGCTTTCCTACCTCCAGGTCTTTCATTCTCTTGCCTTTTCTCCTTCCGGAAATGCTCTTCCACTAGCTGCATATCTATGGTTCCATCTCATCCTTCAGACTCCAGCTCACAAATATCAAACCTTAGAGAAACCTCTCATTGATCAGCCTTTCTAAAGTAACCTCTGCCTAGTTACAGTCTATTCCATCATCTTATTTATTTTCTTCATAGCATTGATAACAATCTGATGTTACGCTATTTATTTATGTTTCCTCGTATGTTATTTTCCTCCTTCTCCAATCTCCACCTAGAATGTAAGCTTCTTAAGGGAAAGACTCATGTATGTCTTTCACCACTGTATCTTTGGTATTCAACATTTTGCCTAGAACATAATTAGCTTCAATATCAGACCAGTCAATCCTAAGGGAAATCAACCCTGAGTGTTCATTGGAAGGACTGATGCTGAGGCTGAAGTTCTGATACTTTGGCCACCTGAGGTGAAGAGCTGACTCATCAGAAAAGACCCTGATGCTAGGAAAGACAGAGGGCAGGAGGAGAAGGGGACGACAGAGGATGAGATGGTTGGATGGCATCACTGACTCAATGCACATGAGTTTGAGCAAACTCTGGGAAGATAATGAAGGACAGGGAAGCCTGGCATGCTGCAGTCCATGGGGTCACAAAGAGTTGGACACAATTTAGCAAGTGAACAATAGGATGGTGTTTAAAGGATGGGTGTGTGAAACATTATATAGAAACATTAATAGACCCTAGAAATCATCTTACTCAATTCCTTCTATGCTGAGTACTCTCTTGAATACTGTTTCCACAGTGGATCTGGCCCAGGAGTCTATATGGAATCAGATTTTCTCCCAAAGACACAGAGATGCCCTCACCTTCCTACAGAACAGGCATACTTTCCACTGCCTTCCTCATAAAGTTCAGATGCTCTCCACACCTGTGTGCACAACTTCATCTTTCATCACTTCCTTCCCCTGAGCTAAGGTCAAAGGAAGGCACACTCAACTTCACACCATTACATGAAAATACCACTCATGCTCATGGTTTTGCCTCTCTTTCGAATACTAAACATCCCTCAGCTTCCCTCTATGAAGGTTTTCCTGGTAGCCAGAGAGGCTATACTCTGTACTGTCACAGGCCTTCATGCATCCCTCCACTACATTTATTCTTGTTGTTTAGTCACTAAGTCACATTTGACTCTGTGCCTGTCAGGCTCCTCTGTCCATGGGATTTCCCAGGCAGGTTTATATGACAATTCCATGACTAATTTTCCCCATTTTACTGTTAATACTTCAAATAAAAAAGTTATGTCTTATGTCTCTGCTTATCCCACCAGTGCCTAGCATAGCACCTCATAGCGATGCAGAGAAAAACCGTTGACTATTACATATGCGTATCAAGAAATAATTGAGGATTTTTCATTATTGTATTACTCAATGTGGTGAAAAGAGCTGGAACATTTAATTGGTTATTATTCTGTCAACTATCTGACCATCATTATCGAACCAGTGGGAGAGGCACTTCTTAATCTGTGATATGGAAATTTATTTCAATTAGTTATAATTTGGTTAAGAAATCATATTTGAAAATATTTATACTATGTCTGAAATAGACACACCAATACAAACATACTCAACTTTTTCACTTTTCACTTTCAGCTTGGATTTTTTTAACTAAGCATAAGCACTGATAGAATTTCTTGGAACTATAATGTATTAATATACACTTAATATACAATTAATGTTCACTTTTATGGTAACCCTACATTAAATCTCATTGGCCAAAAGCAAGTTATAGCTGCTCTAGTTGCTGGCTAAAGGCTGGCAGATCAGCACCATGGACAGAGGACAATGGTACAAAAGGTCACTCCAGGGCTACTTGTAAAATAACAGCTGTGATAGCAGATGTACTAACAAGGAGAGACTGGTATGAATGTTCCTCTGGGGATCATGGGAAGAGCATGACATTAGGGTTTGGGTATTAAGAAAACAACCACTCTGCCACGATGGTTCTGAGTAGCATGATCTGCTTCATTTATTGACCCAGATTGATTCACTACTTTTTCAACAGCTTGATCTTCTGTTCCCAAGGTGCCAACATTTTCATACTGAAGTAAATGTAAATACCTAACTAGAAAATATGAAGAATATTTGTTCTTTTTACCTGTCCAGCATCTATGACCCTTTTTTCCTTTCCAAACCACCTTTCAAACAAATAAGACATCTTTAAAAGATGACACTATGGAATTTTTGATACTGTTGGGAAGCATTTATGATGATATTGAAGTTGTGTTTACGGTGGAAGTTCCTGTCTTTTAGCAGTACATCCTGACAGTTAACAGATGACATAATATGGTATCTGGGACTTGCTTCAACATAATCCAGGATTAGGGGAGTGGACAGAGGTATAGGGAAGATAAGACTGGCCATGAATCACTAACTGTTAAAGGCAGAGAATGAAAACATGAGAGTTAATTCTCTCTACTCTTTTATATGGGCTTTCCTGGTGGCTCAGACAGTAAAGAATCTGCCTGTAATGCAGGAGACTTGGGTTTGAGCTCTGGATCGGGAAGTTCCCCTGGAAAAGGAAATGGCAATCTACCCCAGTATTCTTGCCTGGAGAATTCCATGGACAGAGGAGCCTGGTGAGCTACAGTCCATGGGATCACAGAGTCAGACACGACTGAGCAATGAAAATACATACACACTTCTATATGTTTGAAGTTTTCCATTAAACATATACATATAGGTGTGTATGCATGTGTCACTGAAAGACCACACACACAAAAATAAAAAGTGATTCCTGAAGAATGTATAACCCTGCTCCTAACAGATAATGCAGGGCAAGCCTTAATACCCTCTGCTCCAAGAGTTCCTTTAAGGAAGCTGAGCTATAACTGTCCACTGCAGACTTGAAACTTTGAGCTATAACTCTCCACTGCTCCCTAATGTACCTGAGCTGCTTGTGACACTTGCTTCTCCTAAAAACACCAGATGGCTCAAGGAGCTTATAAAAGACCTTATTTCTTAGCTGACTCAGAATTGTGGGTGGCCACTTAAGTCTGAAGTAACCTGGGGCAGTTATATCACCTCACTGAGGAGTCAACGTCCTTAACTCTAAAACAGAGGTAATCTTACCTGCTTTGTAGGATTTCCATGAGAACTAAACTTTGCCTAGTCAGGTCTTACTCCTCCTTTGTTTCTCATCTCTAGCTTCCCCTCTTCAAGAAACTTTCCCAGACTTCCTGACTAGGCCATTTCCTCTAATACACAGACTCTCAGCACCATGTTCCTCTCGTTGGCAGTACCTGCCGCAGTTACAACTATCCATTGTGTAATGTCTGCCTCTCTCAACAGCAGCAGGGGATGCTGTTTTTTCTCACCATCTATCACTATGTCTGGAAAAGGAAAAAAAAAAAAAGGCTCAATAAAAATTATTTTAAAGAGACAAAAGAAATGAAGCAAAGTAAACTTTGTAGCCAGCTGTGTAAAGACAACTTCTGGTATATACTAGATGCCCAGTAGAGTCTCACCTTGGAGAAGGCAGTGGCACCCCACTCCAGTACTCCTGCCTGGAGAGTCCAGTGGACGGAGGAGCCTGGAAGGCTGCAGTCCATGGGGCCTCTGGGGGTCGGACGCGACTGAGCGACTTCACTTTCACTTTTCACTTTCATGCATTGGAGAAGGAAATGGCAACCCACTCCAGTGTTCTTGCCTGGAGAGTCCCAGGGACGGGGGAGCCTGGTGGGCTGCCGTTTATGGGGTCGCACAGAGTCGGACACGACTGAAGTTACTTAGCAGCAGCAGAGTCTCACCTAATGTCTCTTGGCTGTTAGAATCTGCATGTCAAAATTTAACTAAGACTTTCTCTGAGAAAGAAAAGCCACTAAGTTGTATTTTCTAAAAGGCTATCTACCCAATTCCCCACCCCCAGCACAGGGAATTTTTTTTTTTTTTTTTTTGCTTTGCACGCTGAGGTATGCCAAATGCCTAAAACTGCCTGGCACCTAATCAGTAAAGGGATGGAGAGAGGGATGGATGGGTGGGCACTGTTCGGGGGTTTCACATATAAGTTGGGTGACTGGACAACTCCTCCCGGCACCACCAGGAGGAAGCCGCAGCCCGTTGGAGGGACTCTGAGCCAGAGACGACACCCCCTCCGAAAATTTTTGCACTCCCCCTCACCCCCCGCAGACTTGCTGGGTGCCCGAGACAGTAAGAATCTCCCAGGCGAAAAGCAGACCCTCACGCTGCACTTCAGGCAACTGATGGGACATTTACAGATGCAGATATTCACAGCAGCTCCCACAGGGGATGGGCCAGTGCGGCGCCATGTCCCTCCGCAAGGGCTGCAGTCCCGCCGTCCGACCGCCTCACGCAGGAGTCCCGCCAGCACGCGACAGGTCCCAACGGTTCACGGAACCCTCCGCCAGGCAAACGAGTTCTCACACCGCGCGACAGAAAGAACTTTGCACCGCCTCCTCAGTAGCGCTCCTCCACCTCACAGTCTCCCCGCCTCCCAGATTCCCCGGCTGAGCGAGGACGCCCACTCCCCTTTCTTGTGCAGTTCCACTGCCTCCAGCAAAGTGCCCGTACTGTGTCCCTCCGCCCCGCGGACGCAGCGCGTAAGCCCCGCCGCGCCCCTTCTCATTCCTAAAGTGTCTCAGCAGCGAGTCACTGCGCCGCGCGCTCTCGCGAGAGTCCACCGCGCAGCCCCCTCCCCCCAGCCCCTCGCTAGCGAGGGAGGCTCCCCTGAACCCCACGGCGCACGGGCGCGAGCGGCGCATGCGTGGCCGCGGCTCCCAGCGCCCCCCGCGCAGTCCGGGAACAGAGCGGATGAGCCGCCAGCGAGGAATCCGTAGCCTCTACCCTGCGAAGCGTCGCTTGGTCCCCGCAGCTCCTCTCCCTTAAGGGGCAGAGCCGCTTAGCGGCTTTCCTCAGCGTGCGGAAGTTTCCTGAGGACGGCCCAGGCCACCTTGAGCCAGAAAAACCAAGCGCTGGCCTCGGATAACGCCGGCCCCTACCAGCTGCCCACAGCGGCCTGGGCGCGCCGCCGTGTCCCGAGCCTTGAACCCGGAGCCGGGGGGGGCTTGCACACCCGGCCCCACCCACTCGGGGCCTCGCCTCCCCGGGCCCCTGACACACCCCTCCCGGCCCCACTGACCGCCCTCGCCCTCCTGTCCTCGGTCCCCTAGATTTTCTGGTCCTCTAGCCTCGCTGTTTCAGACATTGCACTAAAAGATGAATCCTGAAAAACCACATCGCGGGGACATATATTGTGGCGAAAAGAGGCCGAGTTTTTGGACCTTAAAGTACAAGTTCATCTTTTCAAGGGCCTAGGATAGATTTGAGCTATCAGCCTAGGGTACCCTGTTCCTGCTGACACTGCTGTTCTCACCTCCCTTCTTCCCCATACTTCCAAAACCATTAGCAGGCGGCTCTCGGAGGTTTGACTTCTTTGAGTCTCCTTAGAATCAGACGTGAGGTTGACCTCCGGGTTAGAGCATGGCTGCATCCGTGGACCCTCAGACCGACGCGCCCCTGGAGGTTGAAGGATGCCTCATAATGAAGGTGGAAAAGGAGCCCGAGTGGATATCAGAGCCCATTCTGGAAGGATCGGATAGCTCTGAGTCCGAGACCTTTCGCAGATGCTTCAGGCAATTCTGTTATGAGGATGTGACTGGACCCCATGAAGCTTTCAGTAAACTCTGGGAACTTTGCTGCCGGTGGCTGAAGCCAGAAATGCGTTCCAAGGAACAGATCCTGGAGCTGCTGGTGATTGAGCAGTTCCTTACCATTTTACCGGAGAAGATTCAGCTGTGGGCACAGAAACAGTGTCCGGAAAGTGGAGAGGAGGCGGTGGCCCTGGTTATACATTTGGAGAAAGAGACTGGAGGACTAAGACAGCAGGTGAGAGAGGCTTTTCCAAATTTTTATGTTTAGCAAGGAGAGGGTGGAAAGGAAAGTGGACAAGAGATGCATTGCAGAAAATGCAAATTACAGAAGGATAAATAGTAATGAAAGACCTTTAAAGGGGATCTACCTAAAAGGGATCAGAATTTCATATCAAATAGGAAGAAAGCTTTGGTTGAACTATTATCTTGCAAATGACACTAAACATTATGCATCTGAGTATTTGTTTTAAATCTTTCCATAATGTTTCCCCAAAATTTTGAGAGATCAATACATTATGCTTCACAGGATTTGACTTCTGCAGCTTGCTCCTAAAGAGGGCTGTTTTGATCCCTCTCAAAATAAAAAAAATTTTTTAAAAAGAAAGGACTTCATCAGTTATCCCAGGGCCTCCTGTAGTCCTTTAATATTCCAGTCCATTCTTCTGAAGTGCCGTCCGTGTCATCATCCTTGTCACCCTTCTCCATTTTAATCTCTGATCCTTATTGTCAGTGACTTTGCATGCTCCTCTAATTGTTTTTCAACAGCCCCTTTCCCTAACCTCATGAAATCCTGCAAGATTTGCACTTTCACCTGCCAAGGGATTTGCATTTATGTAAAGACCTGTCTATTAGCAAGTTGCTGTGCTGGTCAGAAATAGACACTCAATGTCAAGATTAATTTTCTAAGTTTTCATTTCACTAGTGAATTAGTGTTCTGAGAACTTGCACTTCTCTGTGAACCTAATAGTATCAGAATACTCAGTATTCTGATACCAAGGAGGCTCTGTATTTACTCTTAACAGATTTTCCCTCTCTGTATATTCCCCCTCTCCTGTTCCCTTCTGCCTAGACTTTTTGGATAGCACTATGGACCTGATGTCCTCAGAAGTCCCATTGGGAATGGAATGAAATTTTCACTCCTTCTCACATCTTCTATCCTTCTTTGATATCTTTCATGGGGGAATTTGGCCCTGATCTGGCCCTCTTTTCCTCCCTTTTTCCATTATGGCATTGACTTTATTTCCCAGGTTAGCAGTCCTGTGCACTTGGAGAAGCAAGCCCCCCTTGGAGCAGCCTGGGAGGTGGCAGACTTTCAGCCAGAGCCAGTGGAGGCCCAACCCAGAGTGATGTCTCAGGAGGAAGCTGAAAGCCTCCACTCAGGACGCCAGGAGCAGCCGAACCAAAAGAGAGAGCTTCGACCCTTACCCAAAAATGGTAAGAAGAACATAGTGCATGCCCTATGCAGAGACCGTGGCAGATTTGTTTTGTAGCCCTAACATTCTGACTTGTTCACTATAGGGCCCTCTCGATACATACTTGAAAATAAATTGAATATTTGGGGAGAAGGACTTCATTAGCTTCAAGAGTTGGGAATATGGGTGACGACTCTTTGGGACCCCATAGACTGTAGCCCACCAGGCCCTTCTGTCCATGGGGATTCTCTCGGCAAGAATACTGGAGTGGGTTGCCATGCCCTCCTCCAGGGAATCTTCCCAAGCCAGGGATCGAACCCAGGTCTTCCACATTTTAGGCAGATTCTTTACCGACTGAGTCACCAGGGAAGTCCAAGTAAAAGGGATCTTAAGATGAAATTTGAGAAAGTTTAAATTGTCCAGACTGGCCTTAAGGTCTACTAATGTTATTTAAGAGTCTGCATTCTGCAATCAGCTTGTGGGTTTTAGTTCTGCATGTATATGGTTTCTTGGCTGGCTATAAACACCTTGAAAGATTGGAAGAGGTAATGAGATTTATTTTCAAAAGTGACTCAAAGTAAGGTACAACAGAAGTGATATGTGAGAGGGATAAGACTTCGCAGAGAAGAGACCATTGATGCTCATGTCTGCCCTGGACATTAATGAGTCAAGTCAGATACAAGGAAATGAAGACCTGTCCTCCCCATCCCCTGCAGCGTAGTGTCAGGCTTAAAGAGAGGAGTGGAAAGATCACTGGACCTTGAGCACAGTATAAAAAAGCATGGGTTTATATCCTTTCTCTGCCCTTCTTTCTTTGTGATCTGAGCAAGTAATATTAATTAACCTCTGTATTAATGCATAGAGATTAAGAGATTAGACTTTAGAAGCAGACAATCTGGGTTCAAAACCTAATTCGGCCATTCTTTATCTGTGTGACCTTGGTCAAGTTGCTAAACTTCTTGAACTTTTCCATTCTATCATCTCTAAAAGGAAGATAGTAAGATTTTAGCATAGAGTAAAAGAAGTGCCATAAAAAAGTCAGTGCATAATAGTGCTCAATAAATGTTAGTTTACTTTCTCCCACAATGGCATGGTTATTTTTAAACTTTCAAATCTATCTGATTTACACAATCCCTCATCAAGAGGCAAGATTCACTGCTTCAGACACCACCTCCTTATCTGTCCTGAAATTCATGTTATGATAAAATGCTTTGCAAATATTAATGGTTTCTGGATTCTTCAGTGTTTGTTCATCAACATCAAAGTTCCTGTGTTCACATGGATTAGATGTTGTCAGTTACTTTACCTGGTAAATGTATGGTATTTCTGGGTTTTGCTATTCCAGGGTGATAAGGAGTTCCTAAAGTGGGAAAGTTTGTCTGTGGAGGTTCTTACTGGGCGTATGGAGGACAGGAAATTTGAGGGATAAGTATCTCAGAAAGGTGAATGCCTTCTAAAAGATGACATAGGATTTCAGCCAGGTGTGCCAAAGGAAATAATATGTTTCCAAGGAAATGGTTCCATTTGGTTTCGTAGAAAGTAGTAAAGCAAGCTTCTGAGTTCTTGGCCACAGTAACATTTATTTTTGAAGTTTTCCTAGATAGTGCTAGGGCAGAAGTTAGACTACAGATTGTCTTATACTATATAAGTTTATTTATTTTCTTTCCACCTTTCTGGGGGCACGTTTGCCTGTAGTATTCAGTACTGCGTGTCTATATTTGTTAACTTTATAAGGATGATATGTACTCAGAGGGGATGAATTTATGCTAGAGATTGCAAACTGGTAACTCATGTGACAAGTCAAACTTGTTTCTCAAAGAGTTTGGGGATGGAGGTTTTGTTTGTCTGTAGTTCTCAAGGTTTAAGACTTGAGATTGTACATAAAAATCCAGCTTTCTGACTTATCTTGAAAAACGTTAAAAGCTCTGGCTATGGCAGGGCCATAGTCTTTAACAGGGAGGCATCACCCAGAACCGAACACTGGACCTGTGCTCTCCAGTTCCCCACAGTCCTCACCTCCCCCCTTTCATGATGTACTTTACCCGCATACTTCCTAAAAGCATCTGCATTTGTGAGCCCTGCTCATGGTTTGGAGCACTGTTCTGAACTCATTGAGAAAATGACCGATTTGTGTTGGTTTTTTTATACATGCTTATCCATAAAAGGAGAAGCAGATGAGTAAAAGGGCCAGAGCCCACAGCACTAATAGTTTATTTTCTTCTTACAGCTCGGCCTTCTCCCTGGGTTCCTTCTCCTGCTAATGAATGGAACACCATAGATCAGGAAGTAACAGCCACTCGAGTTCCTGTCAGGTCCCAGGTAAATTGTAACAGTTCTCTCTGGCCTAACTTCCTAGGATATTCAGTCACAATGATTTCTTCAAACCTCTGTACCCACTCCAAGAGACTTTTCCCCCATTACTCCTTTTCCAGAAAAGACTGCACGCAGCCTTCTGAGTAATCAGACTCCTTGCTGAATCCTTTCTCTTATGATTCTTTATAGTACCTTTGCTTCATTTGGCACATAATGTATACTTAGTTCTTTGATTTCAGTTTTTATCTAGGGCTTTCCTATCCTTCATCCATGATCATTCATCCTTCAGAACCTGTGTGGTTGTCTTGGTAGTCATTACTCTTAGTGTGTTACAGGGACCAGTGAAAGATGTCCACATGGCAAGAGGTTTTTCCTACAAAAAGAGTGTGCATCAGATTCCTGCTCACAAAGACCTCTACCGGGATATTAGAAAGGAGAGTGTTGGGAACATGGTCTCCCTGGGTAAGGATTCTATCCCTTTTCAAATAAAAGATGTGAGGATTTCTAGTGTATTCACTTCTACTGATAGTAAAATAGTTATAAAAATGTTATTTTAAGGACCATGGGTTTTTCTAGTCATTTCTGTGCTCTAGCATACCATGTTCTCTTACCTCACTCATTCCTTTCTTCCAATTTATCTTATAGATTTATACATATTCTTATAATTTAGTGATTAAAACATTAGAGAGGTTTATAGATGATTGTCATGTTATTTAAATATAAAACTCACCTACATCCACTAGACTAAAAACTCTATCAAATCACAAGTTATTTTTAGGATTTGTTTTTGTTTAACATACAGTAACCCCAACATTGTGCACAGAGCCTATCTATGGGTGGTGTCCAGCAAATATTCATTGAATGGATGGAAATCTTATAAATGGAAGAAAAAAAGTGATTTAAATATAATACCCTTGTGAATTATTTAAATAGCACACATTTTTACAAGCACACATAACCACTTGTTAAGTGTAATTTTACAAGCAGACTTTTGAAGAACTGTATCATCTGCTTTAACGGCAGGGATAAATATGCTTCATTCATATGTAAGCTGCAAGTCAAAGATTACTTATGAATAGAATTAAAGGCCTAAAATGTGTACAATACACACTATAGATACTACAGACCTGTGCTGTTTAATAGAGTAGCCACTAGCTACCTGTGGCTATTTAAATTTATAAAATTAATTAAAATCAAATGAAGTTTAAAATTCAGTTTCTCAGTGGCAGTAGCCATATTTAAGTTATTCAGTGACTGTACTGGACAGCATAGTTATAGAACTTCATCACAGAAATTTCTGTTTGACAATACATGTAGACACTAAAGTATAGAGATTACAAAATGGGCCATGTCAAACTGAATGAATGAAGATAAGCCAACAGTTGTTTGTGATCAGAAAGCAATTAAAGCACTTGGAAAAAATTGCCAATTTAAGATGATACCAATGACACACCAGTAACAAAGCACTCTTCCCAAAACAGCAGGACCCTTGATTTTAACTTTCACTTAGGGCATCCATGCCTCATTGCTGACCATTCATCCTTCAAAGAGTGGGGTGGTTATCTCAGTAGTCATTGCTGTTAGTTACAGAGACCAGTGAAAGGTACCCACGTGGCAAGTTGCCCACAAAATAGGTGTTTCCTAGTGTTGCCTTGGATCGCACAGCATCCAGACCTAGTAAAATGATGGATTAGAGGCCTTGGTGAAAGCTGCCGTGAGTGGGTTAGAGACCACACTCTGCACCTTCAGCTGTAGCCCAGTGATTCCATGTGTAATAATTATATATGGAAAGGCTCAGGGACACCTGACACAGTGTTTTATCTTAGACTGTAAACTAAAGGCTCGTAAATCTAGCCTGAAAATTTATTTTGGCCTTGCACAGAGTTGTAACTTAAAATTTTTTCATAAATCTGGATTTCCAGCATCTCTTAAAAAACCTACCATCAGGCACATTCTCACACTGCAGCAGGTGACCAGAGCAAAGTGGAGGAACTTGTGCTGAACGGCCAGGGCTCTCACTCCAGACTGCCTGGTCCTTGTAGATGTTTGAACTGCCATTGTCCGTGCCCTTCTCTCATGTGAAAATGAAGAGCAGATCCTCAGCCCCAGGGTTCTTTCAGCAAGGATTTGATTTAATGCTGCTTCTCTAGGAGGGGCTTCCTTGATAGCTCAGTTGACAAAGAATCTGCCTGCAATGCAGGAGACCCCGGTTTGTTCCTGGTTCGGGAAGATCCCCTGGAGAAGGGATAGGCTATCCACTCCAGTATTCTTGGGCTTCCCTTGTGCTTCAGCTGGTAAAGAACCTGCCCGCAATGCAGGACACCTGGGTTCCATCCCTGGGTTGGGAAAATCCGCTGGAGAAGGGAAAGGCTACCCACTCTGTATTCTGGCCTGGAGAATTCCATGGATTGTATAGTCCATGGGGTCACAAAAAGTTGGACATGACTGAGTGACTTTCACTTCACTCTCTAGGAAAATTCCATGAAGCTCTTGTGTGTGTTTTCTATAGAGGAAAACTAAATGTTATTACATACCTATTAGACATTAGACATGTTATAGATGATCACTTATTTAATATTCCTAGCACCTTGTTGAGATTCCTAGGTGGCTCAGTGGTAAAGAATCTGACTGTCAATGCCACAGGAGACATGGGTTCAGTCCTAGGTCAGAAAGATGCCCTGGAGGAGGAAATGACAACCTATTACAGTATTCTTGCCTGGGAAATCCCATGGACAAAGGAGCCTAGTGAGCTACAGTCAACGGGGTCACAAAGAGTCAGATGCAACTGAGCATGCTCACACGGACCTTTGGATAGATGATATTATTCCCTCGGAAACTGAGGCTCAGAGAGATTAAGAAACTTCCCCTTGTCAAAAAGTAAAGTTAAGTGGTGGAGCTAGGATTCAAATTGAAGACATTTTGATCTCCACAGTACTGTAAGGTAAAAAATTCAAGTTGCTTTCCTATTATTGCATCTCTTTCCCATTAATTTTGCTAGAGTGTCTCCAAAACTTCATGACTTCTCACCTCCCACAGCCCCGGTGTGTGTGTGTGGGGGGTGTGTGTGTGTGTGTGTGTGTGTGTGTGTGTGTGTTGAGTGGGGGAGTGAGGAGATACAGGGAACAGCTGTAAGCACACTTGATAAGTAACAAACACCAGTTCACAGGAGCATGCTGTGAGTCTAACAATGTTAGATACTTGAGAGACAGTCAAAGGTAATAAGTGTTTCTTACCCCTAAAGATTTTCCTTTAAGAACTAGCTGGGGAAGGAAGTGGTACATGCATGAGATGTGAAATGATAGTGTAAGTTAGTAGGTGATTGTGCGGAATAACTCATGCAGGAATCTAGTGAGCACTGTCATTGTTGAGGAAGGCTTTAGAAAAAAGACCAACTGGACAAGATCTTTAAAGGATAGCTGTGAACAAGTGGTCCGGGAGAGCATGCTAAGCAGGACCCTGGAGCATGCAGTCGTGATCTCTCTAGCCTGAAATGTGTTTGTCTCACTGTAGGAAGCACAGGGTCTGCAGCTAACAAGATAGCCCGGCTGGAGCCAAGAAAGGAGCCATGGACCATAGGTCTGCAGTCCTCTAATAAGAGGACTGTCCTGCGAAGCAACTACATCAAGGAAAAGTCAGTTCATGCTATTCAGATCCCTGCAAGGAATGCAGGGAAAACATGGAGAGAGCAGCAGCAGTGGGGCCTGGAAGATGAAAAAATAGCAGGCGTGCATTGGAGTTACGAGGAAACTAAGACTTTTCTTGCAATTCTCAAAGAGTCTCGCTTTTATGAAACACTTCAGGCTTGTCCCCGAAACAGCCAGGTATATGGTGCTGTGGCTGAGTGGTTGCGAGAATGTGGCTTCCTCCGAACACCAGAACAGTGTCGGACCAAGTTCAAAAGTCTGCAGAAGAGTTACCGAAAAGTGAGAAATGGCCACGTGCTAGAACCCTGTGCCTTCTTTGAGGACATGGACGCTTTGTTGAATCCTTCAGCTCATGCTTCATCCACGGATAAGCCAAGGGAGATTCTGTCTCTCCCCAGACTGAAGAGAATTGGCATCAGTGCTAAAGAACAGATCGATTTGGTGGAGGAGGAAGAAGCTGCAGAGGAGTCTGATGGTGATGAAATGGGCGTTGAGTTTATCCGGAAGCCTGAGCTTCATGGTGCCCCTGTCATATTTCAAAACCTGAGTGGTAAGAATGGCGCTTTTATTCTGGTATGAGAATGGATGATGTGGTCTTGTGGAAAAAGGAGTAGACCCCCCAGAAGTGACCAAATGCAGGGAATTCTGACACACACACCTTGCCACTCATCACTGTGATTGGCCACATAACTGAAAGTGCTCCTAGGTGTTCGTTGCTGCCCCCAGTGCAGTCTGAGTAACAGCCATGAAGGGTTCTTTTTCAGGTTAGAGCACAGCATTGAGTATTTGGAGTCTGGGGAGGGAAGATAAATGGAGTCCAGGGGTACTAAGGATGTAACATTATCTGAGAATTGTTATAATGCAGTCAGTTGTGTTAGATTATAAAAGTCAGGGACCCATTATCAAGGATAGCCGGTAAAAGAATGTGTAACCAACAAAAAAAGAATTGAAAAAAATGAAATTCTGAAAGAAGAAAGAGAAAAAGGAATACGAAGTAGATGCAACAAATGGAAAGAATAAAAACAGGATGGTAGATGTGTATCTACATGTCATTAATTACAAATTTAAAGGACAGGTTTTTCAGATATATTTTTTAAAAACTATATTTACAAGAGATACATCTTTAATATAAAAACACAGAGACATTAAAAGGATAGAAAAAGATATTATGCAAAAGAATGATGTTGAAATTTGGGGACTGGGAAATGCAGAACTAAACCACCAGTTGACAGTCATTGTATGACAGTTGACTTATCATATAACTACTTAGAACTCAATTTTCTGTCTTTAAAATACAGCTTAAATTATAAGCATAGTTGTTAGTGTTAAATGAAATCATATGGATGAAGGCATTCTGCAGATGCTAAAATGCAATAGGACATTGCCTGATGTCACAGTTATTAGTACCACCTTATGAAAAAGATGATAGTTTCTTAGATAAAATGGAAAAATAAACCAGACTAGAAGAGCTGAGACTGTAGCCATGATTGTACCTATTCACAAGAAACAAATCTCAGGAAAAAGATGGGAAAATGTATTACACGTGTACAGGTAATCACCATTCTGGAGATCCATAAACATGAGGCTCAGACAGTTTCAAATTTGGGAATCCAGTGAGACTGAAGGAAACCAGTGAGGCAGAGGATAGAAAAGACTTTCCTACTACAGATTACAACACCCCAAAAGCATGTTTAACTATATTCAAATATACTCTTAAAACTTTAATTCTGCTATAAAAGCAGGACATCTGCTTGTCTTATAGATCATTTCATCTCTTGAAGTAGAGGACTCAGTAACATCAAAAACTACTCTGGATATAGTTCTGCTCTTCAAAGAAGATGGGTTAAAGAGGTGATAGCAACTCTCATGCTGTTGGGTGTCTTAGTCCATTATTCCTAAAAATTTTTAAAAGGCAGGCAGCTGAGTCCTTAATAACCATAGCAATGGCAGATTTAGGGGCTGCATTTTTATTCTACCAGATAAACTTTGAGATCAGTATATCAACTTTAAAATCCTTTTGGGTTGTTTTTACTAAATAGATTCGAGAATTGATATCTGTACAGTTTGCGTCTTCCTACCCAGAAGTATAGTATCTCTCCATTCTTTCTAATTCTTTTATGTCTTTCAATATAATATTATAGAATTTTTATACAGACCCTCTCCTTTCTTGCAAAGCTTATTCCAAGACATATCATTGTTCCAGGGAATGGGATTTGTTTTCCTGTACTTCTTATATTTTGTAATGTATGAAGGCTACATACAACTTATATCTTTGAACTTCACCCTTGAATGGCTGCAGACACCTTGTATCTTTGAACTTTATCCTTGAATGGCAGGTGTGCACTGGGGCTACGAGGAAACCAAGACTTTCCTTGACATCCTCCATGAGACTCGGTTTTACGAAGCGCTGCAAGCCTGTCATCGGAAGAGCAAGTTGTATGGGGCCGTGGCTGAGCAGCTGCGAGAGTGTGGCTTCCTCCGAACTCCGGAACAGTGCCGGACCAAGTTCAAAAGCCTTCAGAAGAGTTACCGCAAAGTGAAAAATGGCCACGTGCTAGAGTCTTGCGCATTCTACAAGGAGATGGATGCTCTGATTAACTCTCGGGCATCTGCTGCTCCCACCAGCTCCCCAGAAGAAGCCCCGTCACCCTCAGGTCAAGAAAGAGAGGACATGGAAATTGAACCCCAGGAACCTACGGTCTGGGAACCTGAGGAGGACTCCCAGGAGGCGCTTGTTGAAGACTCTGGCAGTGAGAGAATGAGTGAGGAGGAAATCATGCAAGAACCAGAATTCCAGGGACCTCCATGTTTACTGCAAAGCCTGAGTGGTAAGGATCATTGGGGCTCTGGGGTAAAGGAGGAGTCAGTGGGATTACTGACAAATTAGGAGAGCTGGCACATCACATGTGCATGTATGTTCATTAAACAGTATTTGTGTGTCCTGTGCTATTTGAGGAGAAGAGTAAAGTAGCAGTGAATAAAACAGAGTCCCTGTACTCATGGTGCTTCTGTTCAAGGGCAGAGCTTACATTTTTGTGATTTAGTCTTTGGGATCTCAGCCTTTGTTTTTGTGTGTCGGGGGCAGATAATGTTTATATCTCCTAGAAATACTGTTGGGAAGAACTTGGAATTATATGTGAGAAAAACTCAGGTCAAGGAGACATGTTGGTAAGCTCAGAGCAGAAATGTCTGTTATGTGTGATATGCATAAGAAAAAGGCAGAGACAGACTTTATTCTGGTTCTGAGCTCTACCTACGGGTGTCCCATCAACCACTGGATGCCCTCACAGGCATCTCACCAGCAGCCCAGCCTTAAAAGTTTCAAAAGGAATATCAACACCTTCCTTCCCACACCATGGCTCTTCCTGGTGCCCTCCCATAGCACATCCGACCTGGAAAGGTCGGGATGTTTTTTGATGCCTTCTCTTTCGTTTACATCCAGGCAGATGACATATTTTCTCAACTGTTGGGGAATTTGCATCTGCCCCCTCTTTAGTTGCCGTAACCACTAGTTTAACGTTTCTCTGTCTCTTGCCTAACCTATTGTAAAAGTCCCCAAACCAGTTTTCCTCATTAGATTTGTGTTAAGCTTCCACAGCCATCCTTAATCTGAGCTTGTCTTTTTAATCTTACCTGTCATTATTTTCCTTCCTATACTCTATGCTGATTCAAAACAAACATTTGAAAAGGGAGTTCACACACATGCTCTTTGGTATTTTTATGAGAATTTGTAGTAGGCAAAATGAAATTGTTGACTCTGGAACTGCTGAGTTGATAACTTTGGAAACAAAGTCCTTCTGTACCATCTCTGGTGAACCTTGTATTTTAAGATGAGCTCCAGACCTGTCACCAAATTACCAGGCTCTGTGTAAGCCAACTGCTAGGCTGTAACTTCCTCCAAGGCCCAGATGGACCCAATCAGAACACTTCCCAAGATGACATGATTAGGGCTTCTTACGTAAGTCAGTGGATTCACTGATGGCTGTCCATGGGACTGAAAGAAAGTAAGGCCCAGTGAATCAGAAAAGAGTCCCCCTTGCCTGAGGTCAGTGAAGCACACAGAAGCCTTAACGTACAGGGACTGTCAGCTGTATTATTTATATTAACCCAGAACTGGTCTGAAATTTTTATTGTCTTCTTTTTTTCAGATTTTGAAATTGAAAGTAGTATCAAGGAAGATGCAACACAGGTGATCTGTAAGGACATGGAGCAGCATAGGGCATTCATAGAAAAGTCTAAAAGGGTCGTTTCCCAGAATGTTGATCCAGGTAAATATTGTAAAAGAGATTGCATCTCAGGAAGACAGTGGGAAAACCTTCACGGAATCCGACAGGGAAAACTGATGCCTCAGCCTCGAGATTTGGGGAAAGCCGTAGTGCATCAGAGGCCTCTCGTGGGGAAGAGGCCCTTTCGGCTCCTCAGATATGGAGAAAGCTTTGGAAGGAGTGCGCGTCTCATGTGCCGCATGACCCACCAGAAGGAAAACCCTTCTAAGTGTAGTGTCTGTGGGAAGTGCTTCGGTAGAAGCAGGAGTCTAGTCCGACACCAGAGAATCCACACGGGAGAAAAACCTTTCAAATGTCTCGACTGCGGGAAAAGCTTTAACGACTCCTCCAACTTTGGTGCCCACCAGAGAATTCACACAGGAGAGAAACCCTACAGATGTGGAGAGTGTGGGAAATGCTTCAGCCAGAGCTCAAGTCTCATTATACACCAGAGAACCCACACTGGAGAGAAGCCCTACCAGTGTGGAGACTGCGGGAGGAGCTTCACCAACAGTTCGCACTTCAGCGCCCACCGGAGAGTCCACACCGACGAGAATCCCTACAAGTGTGTGGACTGTGAGAAAAGTTTCAATAACTGTACGAGATTTCGCGAGCACCGGCGAGTACACACCGGGGAGAAGCCCTACGGATGCATCCAGTGTGGCAGACGTTTCAGCAAGAGTTCTATGCTCACCAAACATCGGGAGGTTCATGTGAGAGAAAAGCTGCTGCCACCCCCGCCAGCATTCTGCTCCCCGGAGAACCCCCTCAAGGGCAAGACTGATGACTTCAGGCAGACTTTATGATGATGAGCTCTTCTCTTGCTAAACGTTCCCTTAGCCATTTTACCCTGATCTCACTCTCGGAAGCAGTCTTTTCTTAGCTAGAAAGAGTCATTGCCAAGATAAGCTTGAGAATATAAACAAGCTAAAGGCTTGGATCCTGTTCTTACCTCTGCCTCTTACTTGATTAGTCTATCCCTCTCCTTCTATGTGTCTCAACCTTTTCCCTTTAATAAAGTAAAGAAGATACAGGGTCTGAGTGCAGAGGGAAATTCTCTTCAGTATGTCGAGGCCACTGCCATGGGATCACTAAACCCAACAACATCCAGAATCCTTCAGCGCAGGGGAGAGTTGTTGCCAAGGAGATGAAAAGTGTTCAAAGTCGTTTTCATTATCTGCCATGTGTGATCCTGGATGCGACTCGATCACAGTTTCCTGTTTGGGTAGAAATTTCGGGAGCCTGATAAGAACCACATCGGATCTGTCTTGGGTTTGAAGGTATTCACTAAAGGAGACTGAAGATTTTTTCATTCCCTTCAGGAGTCTGTTGCAGTGTACCTTTTTTGTGTCAAGAAGTTGATCTAAAGAGCTTGGGTAGTGTTTCTGTATTGTCACTGAAACAATGCCCTGCCCTCCATAGAGACAGGGCACAACTGATCACCCATTGTCCTTTGTAGACTAACCCTCTCTGTACCTGAAGACTGACATGCCCTTGGCTGTTGCCTCTCCAGCCCAGGAGTAATGCAGTTCCCTTTACTGTTTCTTGTAAGTCCTACACTTACCTCTTCATTGTTCTGGGTGCCCTTGTCTGACTCTTCTGAACTACCATGCCTTCCTCAGACTGAGTAGCATGCATGCTCCTGGTGTGTCTCATTAAAGTGGAATTCAGACACTTTCCAGTTCTGAATGTGTAACTGCTCTGGTTTTTATCTAGAATATGACTGATAGGTGGCAAATTTTCTGCCTCCCAACCCCACACGTAGATATAATGTTATATAATTTTAGATAGTTTTTTAAAACTCTGAGGAGCCAGGGAAGAAGTGTGTTAGAGACCTGAAACATTCACTATTTCAAAGACCAGTTGGACTCCTTAACCCTGCTTTAGATCAGGTAGTCGCCTTGGTCCAGACCAGCACTCCAGGGCAGTTTGTTAAGTATACCGTTGTCTTTTTTTGAGGCCAGCTCTTGTTCCTGTGGTCATAAACCTCTCTGTAGAGCCGAGTAATCTGTACAATTCTACAGCTCACTGAGTGAAGGTGGAAATACTTTCTGACACTTCCAGCCCAGAACACTTTCTGTTTTCCACACTTAACCTGTTGTCTGAAAAGTCTCCTTGACAACCCCCAGCACTGACCCAATAACTACTGAAGGAAGAGTTCAGATGGGGAGATAGTTCACTTACAGATGTTGCAGATAAACACCTGGGATTTGTCATCCAAAGCTGTTCAGGATGCGACCAGTGGCATTTATACCCTTAAGATGACGGTGACCTCAGGGGACTTTGCTTTGGGAAAGGAGAAGTCACAAGTTTAGTGGAAAAATAACCAGAGTCAAGGCTGTGTGTAGATCATTTTTTCACTTTTCTCCTTTCCTTTGTCAGATGCTGTCTTATTAGAAGACATCTGAGTATGTTTGAATTTTCTGAAACTTAGCCAAGAAGGTACCAAGGAGGATATAGGCAGGAAGGAAGGAAACCCAACCTATGGTGTCAGAATAGGCTGTGGCCTGTTGGAAGGCAGGTGACTCAGGTAAACGTTGATAAATGTTTCTTTCTGACATTCGTTAGGAGCGTTACGATTGTTCACATCTCACTAGGTTGATTTCCGCTGTGTTGTCCAAATTATAAATCCCTAATAGTTAAGTGAAGTTTCATGTCACTAGTGTGCCCAGCACAGAGAGGTGTGTGTGGTGCCAGTGGGTGTGTGCTTGTATTGTGTAGATGTTCTGGAATTCCTGCTCTAGAGAAGATGCACATTAATAGAATCACCACTTAGTAATAGGTACCCAGGGTTGATCATTATATCAAAGCATGATTCAGGAAAGTAGATGATTTACTATAAATATTAATTAAGCACTGTTATGTGTAAGGCTATGTTCTAGGCACAGTGAGGGATATAAAAATGAAAAAAGGCTTGGTGTCTGTGCTCAAGAAATGTGCAACATGGTGAACAAACTATTGCAGCAAAAGATAATGCCAATTACATTCATGTCAGTTATGGAACATTATTTGTTCATTAATGAAAGAGCCACCTTCTCTTGCAGAAGAGTTTTTCTCAATGCCTAAAATCATATTCTCTACCTCCATCTCTTAAATTTCCCCAGTGGCCAGAAAGGCTCAGGAACCATTCCTTCTCCAAGTGGAATAATCCAATTCTGTCTGTCATGTCTGGGATCATGCCCAGGTGGAATTTGGGTCCCCTTACCTATTCTCAGTTGTAAGTGGGCATTTGGACTTGTATTAAATTAACTTAATGAACTTTGCTTCTATAGAAGGAGACAGTCCTACCCACCATCTTAGACCAAGGCTATTTGTATTTTGTCTTTTTTCAGGTGGAACATGAAAGTCAAAAGTGAAGTCACACTCTGATTACTATGTCTCATATCACATAACATTGCCTTCATGACAATCCATACAAGTTTTTTTTCCTAAGTTTCAGTAGCAGGGAAAGCTCTGATCCTAAAGCAAAAACAAAGTTACCTTACAAACACTGTGACTTTTTTTTTTTTTTTTAGCAACTTACTACTATTCTTTCTTCGTTCTGGCTGGTGGAACAAAGAAACTTACAAAAACAGAACTTTTAAGTCACCTCAGCCAACCACTTAAACATGTATTTACTTAATCCTGTCTTATATCTTTATACCCCATATCCTATTTTTTTAAAGTGTACATAAGTAGTCATTTTATTCTCTTGACTTCTTAACCAAGACCCTTTGGAGCCTGGCTGTATCCCTGTCTGCGCTTACTGTGTTACTCCCACAAATACCCTAATTCTTACTGGCATTTTTATTACACATACAACCTACTTTATTCATCTGGAAGGAAACATTTTTTTTTAAGAGGAAAACTTCACAGTATGCTTAAAACATCTCAGGGCAGCCTGCCACCTAGAATGAGCATTAGACCAGAAGCTGTAAGACAGGTTTCATTCTTGTCACTACCACTTTCTGAGTGTTGTTGGACAAACCAGAGTCTCTCTCGGCCTGAGTTCCTTATCTGAAGAGAAGTTGAGCATGATTGCCAAGACCACTCCAGCTCCTGTGAGGCTGTGGGGCATCAGAAGAGAGAAGTTATAAGACCAGGCCACCACCCTGGCTCGTCACTGCAGGCAGTATTCAGGCCATACTGAATCCATCCCATGAGTCCATCCCATACTTCAGCAAGAGGTTGCTGTGAGCAGTCCAGGAGCATGCTCAGTGAGGAGAAGGGACAAATCACTCATGTTCAACAGCAGGCGACAGACAGTGGCAGGTAGCTGCAGTGAAGAAAGCGAATTTGGGGACCCTGGTGCCCCATGACAAGCCTCAACTCTGAGGGAGCCGGGGACACCCCAAATGCAATGCTAAGCCCTTACCTCTGAATGCATTCCTAGTATAAATGTATGTCCACTCATTGTTTTGTGTGAATGTTCACTTAGATGTCTTCTTGAAAACTTGTATGTGAAATAAATGCCTAAATAAATGACTCCCATTGGTTTTTGCCATAATTTGAAGGCTGTCTTCATTAAGGAAAAAGAGAACTTATTCAAAGGTAATAAAAGCTGATTCTCACAGCTAAAGAGAATCTCAGTCTCTTTTCCGGTCCACTGTTCTGCCCCGCAGCTAGCAGGGGTCTCGTGTGAGCCCACAGCTATTCCCCTGCAGCAGTCCTCTGACAGCTATCACTGCCATTGTCCTAGAAGATGCTTGGCTCTAATTCCAGAGTAGATTGGCCTACTAGATTAGATTAGTAGAGGCACACACTGGGTGTATGCTCGGTGGGGCAGGCACACACAGCCTCTCCTGGTGGAACCAGTCAACGTGATTCCCCCAGACACAGTGCTGCTTTTGGTTCACTGTTTGACTTAAAGAGTTTCAGTGGCTTCCACTTAGCCCTCCTTCCCGTAGCAGCCCCAACTCCATAGGTCACAGAGTCAATGTAGAGATTTTGCCACTTGTTGAGGATGTTTTTCCAACTATACTCTTAGAAACTGAGAAGAACTGCAGGATGAATTTTGAGCTAGCTCACCTAAATATGAGGTGGATTCCAGACAAAGAGTCGCTCCCATCTAGACCTTACAAGCAGCCGACCGCAATAGCACGCACCCAAGGTTCTCGAGAGTGATAACTGCTCGGGGTCAGTACCTGAGAGTCCCTGTACATTTTCTATACTTTCCTTGAGCAAATGACCATGACCTTTTTGGAGGAAACAAAGGCTCAGAATATTCATGTTAGAGTTCTTCCACAAGATTATCTGATCTTCCATTTCTCTATGGAGATTTAGGTCTGTGAACTGACTCACAGAGTTAGTTAGATGAGAGATTTTAAATCTCAGGCATCAGGAGGTGGCAGGTGTGGGAGGCCTTCTCTGATGGTCCAGTGGTTAAGAATCCACCTTGCAATGCAGGGGACACTAGTTCGATCTGTGGGAAGATCCCACCTGCCATGGGACAACTAAGGCCACGCACCCTAGAGCCTGTGCTCCGCAACATCAGAAGTCATCACAGTGAGAACCTGTGCCCTGCAACTGAAGCGAGTAGCCTCCACTCACCACGACTAGAGAAAGCTCACGTGCAGCAACAAAGACCAAGTGCAGCCAAAATATATATTTTTTAAATCTCTAAGGGGAAAAAAGATCTATCTTAAGGCTACAAATGTTCAATTCCTACAAGTACCAGTTAAGACAATTAGATTTCACAGGAAGAAGAATGAATCCTTTGTGTTTCAAACACCAAAAGGAACACAGCTAATCACAACCTCCAAACCCCATGATGGGTGCAGGGATTTGGAAAGGAGGCAATGGTTTGGGGCCCAAGACTGGCAAACTGCCTACCCTGCTCTGAGGTGGTAGATGCCGCGGCAGTGTGGGAGTAGAGGGGACAGGGAGCAGGCTTGGAAGGCCGGCCCTAAGAGTTGGTTGGGTACATGCGCATGGAGCCGTGGGACAGGCAGGTGTGCTTGCGACCCCTCTTGCTAGAAATCATCCCAGCCGAGACAAGCATGACTCAGCTGTAGAACGTGCTGTCTCTGAGGACCGCTGCCAACAGCCCCGTGTGGTAGACAGACGAATGGCAGCCACAGAGGGCACACAGTAGGGCGTTAGGACCTGAAGATCATGGAGAGAGGGATGGGTAAAGCAGATGTGGTCTATTTATGTAATGGAATATTAGCCATAAAAAAGGATGAAATAATGCCATTTGTGGCTACCTAGAGATTATCATATGAAGTAAACCAAAATCAAATAGGTGGTATAACTTATATGTGGAATCTAAAAAAACTGATACAAATGAATTTATTTCCAAAACAAACTCACAGACACAGAAAACAGGATTACCAAAAGGAAAGGGTGTAAGGAGGGGTAAATTAGGAGTTTGGGATTAACAGATATACACTAAAGGTAAAATAGATAACAACAGCCTACTGTGTAGCACAAGAAACTATATTCAATATCTTTTAATAACCTAAAATGGAAAAGATGCTGAAAAAGAATATCTGAAATCACTTTGTTGTGTGCTTGAAACTAACACAACATTGTACCTCAACTATAATAAAATTTTTTTTTAATTTTAAAAAGTTAGGAAATGAAAGTAGAAGATTGGCATACTTCCCTTTTGGATTGCTTAAATTCAGAGTTCTTGGACAGTCTTCCGAGGGTAAGATGCAAGAACATAATACTAAGCCCCTCAACAACATAGCATGTGAGGACTCGGGCCAATCCTGGCAGAAGGAAAAGAAGCAGTACTTATGCTTCCTGCAGCAGAAAGAAACACTAGAGAATGTGTCCAAAATCCTGGATTCTAATTGAGTTCTGCCTTTAGATCACTGTGTGATTATAGTCAAATTATTTAGTTAGCCTCTCTGGATTTAGGGGTTGGACAGCATGAGTGGTTCCCAACATTTTCCCCTCAAGAGGTCTAAAGGTCCTTATGTGAAGGTAACTGAGAAAATACATGTGTGCAAAGTCCATTCAGAATCTCCTTGTCAGAGATCCACCCCCTTGCCATGATTCTGATATCCACAAGTTTCAAAACCTTTGATTAGATGACCTTAAATATAAAAACCACCACACTGTCCACTTACAGTTTTGAGGCAGTGTACCAATGCTTTATAAACATCTTATTTATTCTCAAAAGCATGCCAAAGGAGGTTTTCCATTGTACAGGTAAGGAAGTTGAGACTGAGAGAAATTCAATGGTTTCTTCAAACGTATACAGCAGACAAGCAGTTCTCAGACAAGTTCTGAGATTTAAACCTGGATCTTTCTTAAAATCCAAACTCGTAGCAACTGCATTTTACTACTGTCATACAGTTTCAAGCTCCAGCATCCTCAAATTCTGTGACCTCATTGTTCCTGAGAAGATGAGAGGTGGGGTAGAGGTAAACAGGTGATCTGTTTCAATTTTGGATTTGACTCAGAAAAACATCTACTTCTGCTTCACTGACTACACTAAAGTCTTTGACTGTGTGGATCACAGCAAACTGGAAAATTCTTAAAAAGATAGAAATACCAGACCACCTTACCTGTCTCCTTGAGAAACCTGTATGCAGGTCAAGAAGCAACAGTTAGACCCAGACATGGAACAATGGACTGGTTTAAAATTGGGAAAGGAGTATATCAAGGCTGTACATTGTCACCCTGTTTATTTAACTTCTGTACAGGGTAAATCATGCAAAATGCTGGGCTGGATGAATCACAAGCTGGAATCAAGATTGTTGGGAGAAATATCAACAACCTCAGATACACAGATGATGCACTCTAAAGGCAGAAAGTGAAGAGGAACTAAACAGCCTCTTGATGAGGGTGAAAGAGGAGAGTGAAAAAGCTGGCTTGAAACTCAACATTCAGAAAACTAAGATCATAACGTCTGGTCCCATAACTTCATGGCAAATAGATGGGGGAAAAGTGGAAACAGTGGCAGATTTTATTTCTTGGCCTCCAAAATCACTGCAGACAGTGACTGTAGCCACTAAATGAAAAGACGTTTGCTCCTTGGAAGAAAAGCTATGACAAATCTAGACAGCATATTAAAAAGCAGAGACACCATTTTACCCACAAAGTTCGTATAGTCAAAGTTATGGTTTTTCCAGTAGTCTTGTACAGATGTGAGAGCTGGACCATAAAGAAGGCTGAGTGCCAAAGAATTGATGCTTTTAAACAGTGGTGCTGGATAAGACCTTGAAAGTCCCACCCATAGACAGCAAAGAGATCAAACTAGTCAATCTAAAGGATATCAACCCTCAATATTCATTGAAAGGACTGACGCTGAAGTTGAAGCTCCAATATTTTGGCCACCTGATGAGAAGAGCCAACTCATTGTAAAAGACCCTGATGCTGGGAAAGATTAAGGGCAGGAGGAGAAGGGGGCAACAGAGGATGAGATGGTTGGATGGCATCACCGAGTCAATGGACATGAATTTGAGCAAACTCTGGGAGACAGTGAAGAACCGAAGTGCTGCAGTTCATGGGGTTGCAAAGAGTCAGACAGAATTTAGCAACTGAAGAAGAACTGCAGCAGAATGCATTTGAAAGTCATGAGGATCAGCTTATGCCGTTCTTTCAGTCAATGAGTACTCAGTCCCTTCTATACAGCAAACACTAAACCAGATAACATGGAGTCACAAAGAGGAATTAGCATCGCTCTTCCTCTTGAGAGCTTATGGTCTAGAAATTGACATAGAGACCCAGACTTGAAATCCAATTACAAGTGAGGAGTGAGAAGAGTTGTAATACACATCCTCTGTCCCTCTCCTCGTGGGGGGAAGAGGCACGTAGGTGACAAGGCAGGAGACATACTGTCCCTTATTCAGCAACAGTAACATGTGATGACGAAGATCATGTGAACCCTGTGTTTTTCAGGTCTACTACATCCTTCTAATTTTCTGTATATTCATTCTCTAATTTTTGAAAGTTTGATATTGAAATTCCAACTAAAAATCTTAATTTATCTACTTAAAATATAATTGTAATATATACAGTGAAACTATATGTAACTTTGTTCTGTATTTTCCAAGTCTCTTGTAAATGTGTCATCATACTTTCATCATTTAAAAAAATAAGAAAGAGGAAAAAAAAAAAGCGATCATGAATTCTGCAGTCAGATGTACCTGATCTTAAATTTTGGCTCCACTAATGTACAATGTGACTTTGAGTAACATCTCTTGAAATCTCCATTTGTTCCTCTGGAAAAAAGGAAAGACTAAGAGTTCCCTGGTGGCTCAGATGGTAAAGAATCCACCTGCAATGCAAGAGATCTCCCCCTGGGTCAGGAAGATCCCTTGGAGAAAGGAGGGGTTACCCATTCCAGTATTCTTGCCTGGGAAATCCCATGGACGGGAGCCTGGCAGGCTACAGTCCATGGGGTCACAGAGTCAGACACGACTGCTACCTGTATTCACTTCCTGAGGCTGCCATGAAAAATGACCACAACCTTGGTAATGTAAAAAAGAGCAGAAAGGCATCCTCACCATTCTGGAGACCAGAAGCCTGAAATCAGGGCATCATCCATCCACACTCCCTCCAAAGGCTGTGGGGAAAAACCCTTCCTCACTTCTCATAGCTCTTTTTGGTGACCCCACAACTCTGCCTCTATCCTTCTTCCAGACACGCCTTCCCTGTGTCTCTATGTCCTTTTCTGTCTCTTATTAAGTCACTCTCCCGGGAGTTAGGGCCCATTCAGATCCAGCATGCTACCTTTCTTTGCGTCTGCAAAGCCCTTATTTTCAAATAAGGTCACTTTTTTTTTTTTTTTCATCTTTTGGCTGCAGCACGTGGCATGTGGGATCTTATTCCTCCCCCCGGGATCAAACCTGTGCCCACTACAGTGGAAGCCCAGTCTTAACCACTGGACCACCAGGAAAGTCCCAAGTAAGGTCACATTCTGAGGTTCCAAGTGAACATGAATTTTGGGGGAACACTCTTCAACCCACATACCTCACAGAATTATTGTTGCGAGGAGTAAATGAAATAATACATGGAACACCTTCTGCACAGTGCTGAGCACACAGTGAACACTCAGGAAATGTTAGCCGTACGCATGTATGTGTGTGTGAGTCTGTGGATATATATACATGTATCAGATCAGATCAGATCAGTCACTCAGTCGTGTCCGACTCTTTGCAACCCCATAAATCGAAGCACGCCAGGCCTCCCTGTCCATCACCAACTCCCAGACTTCACTGAGACTCACGTCCATCGAGTCAGTGATGCCATCCAGCCATCTCATCCTCTGTTGTCCCCTTCTCCTCCTGCCCCCAATCCCTCCCAGCATCAGAGTCTTTTCCAATGAGTCAACTCTTCACATGAGGTGGCCAAAGTACTGGAGTTTCAGCCTCAGCATCATTCCTTCCAAAGAAATCCCAGGGCTGATCTCCTTCAGAATGGACTGGTTGGATCTCCTTGCAGTCCAAGGGACTCTCAAGAGTCTTCTCCAACACCACAGTTCAAAAGCATCAATTCTTTGGCACTCAGCCTTCTTCACAGTCCAACTCTCACATCTATACATGACCATGGGAAAAACCATAGCCTTGACTAGACGAACCTTTGTGGGCAAAGTAATGTCTCTGCTTTTGAATATGCTATCTAGGTTGGTCATAACTTTCCTTCCAAGGAGTAAGTGTCTTTTAATTTCATGGCTGCAGTCACCACCTGTGTATATACAACTATTTTGTTGCTTTTTAATGTGTTTGTATTCATTTTTGGCTGCACTGGGTCTTTGCTGCTGTGCACAGGCTTTCTCTAGTTATGGTGAATGGGCTTCTTATTGCTTCTAATTTTATCAAACTATTTCCTCCCGTTCCCCTTTTTTTAATGGTGATTGTAGCAAGCTTTTCCTAAACATTTACTGTATGCAAGGTGCCATGGTAAATGCAACCAGTCCATTCTGAAGGAGATCAGCCCTGGGATTTCTTTGGAAGGAATGATGCTGAGGCTGAAACTCCAGTACTTTGGCCACCTCATGCGAAGAGTTGACTCATTGGAAAAGACTCTGATGCTGGGAGGGATTGGGGGCAGGAGGAGAAGGGGACGACAGAGGATGAGATGGCTGGATGGCATCACTGACTCGATGGACGTGAGTCTGGGTGAACTCCGGGAGTTGGTGATGGACAGGGAGGCCTGGCGTGCTGCAATTCATGGGGTTGCAAAGAGTCGGACACGACTGAGTGACAGAACTGAACTGAATTGAACTCATTTGATCCTCACAGTATGCCTGTTGCTAAGGAAACTGAGGCTCAGAGAGTTTAAATAAATTACCCAGGCAGGGTCACATGGCTAAGAAGTGTGGGGAAACTGGGATTCGAACCCAGGTTCAGCCGACTCCAGGGTCCTAATTCTTAACTGAAGTAGGTCCATTAAGCATCATGCTGGGTCTTGAATTTGCCTTCATCGAGTTCTTTGCCTTCCCTCTCTTCACTTGGATGTGTTGAGCACATCATTCGCCATCTCTTCCTATCTCACCCTACTCCTTTGGTCGGCTGCTGCTGCTGCTAAGTCGCTTCAGCCGTGTCCAACTCTGTGCGACCCCATAGATGGCAGCCCAGCAGGCTTCCCCGTCCCTGGGATTCTCCAGGTAAGAACATTGGAGTGGGTTGCCATTTCCTTCTCCAATGCATAAAAGTGAAAAGTGAAAGTGAAGTCGCTCAGTCGTGACCCCATGGACTACAGCCCACCAGGTCCTCCGCCCATGGATTTTCCAGGCAAGAGTACTGGAGTGGGGTGCCATTGCCTTCTCTGACTCCTTTGATCTACTAGATATATTACAAGTTCTTACTAGACGTTCTTCCAGCAAAAACTCCTCCTTTCCTGACTAACCCTAATGACTCTTCCCCATCATTTGAAGTTTCTGTTCTATTATTGCACAGTTCCCCTGCTCAGTGGTAAAGAATATGCCTGCCAGTGCAGGAGACGTGGCTTCAGTCGCTGGGTCGGAGAGATACCCTGCAGAAGAAAATGGCAACGCACTCCACTATTCTTGCCTGGGAAATCTCATGGACAGAGGAGCCTGGTGGGCTACAGTCCCAAATGTGACTTAGTGACTAAATAACAATAAACAGTCCTTATTCACAATTCTGCTTGTTCTTAATCCCAAGAGTTAATGTTTAAGTATAACTGTATGTCTTTAGATTACACAAACAGTGTAAGAGCCCAGCCTCTGGAGCCAGACCTCTGGGTTTGAACCTCAGCTCTACCACTTCCTGAGTGACCTTGAGTAAGTCATTGGACTTCTCTGGGCCTCACTTTCCTCATATGCAACATGAAAAATAATAATATAATAATAACAATAATATGTACCTGTACAGTTGTTGTGAAAATGCAATAAATTACCACATGTTTAGAACACAAAGCAGATCCTGGCATGCAGGAAGTGCTTAATAAGTGTTAGCAGCTTTTTTTTTTTAATGTGAATGATTTTTCAAGTCTTTATTGAATTTGTTACAATATCTCTTCTGTTTTGTGTTTTGGTTTTTTGGCCAGGAGGCCTGTGGGATCTTGGTTCCTTCCCCAGCCAGGGATCAACCCACACCCTCCTGCATTGGAAAGTGAAGTCCTAACCAGTGGATCTCCAGGGAAGTCCAACTAGCTATTTTTATAATCACCTTCATATCGTTTTTTAGTTTTATTTTTTGGCTGCGCTGGGTGTTCGTTGCTGTGTGCAGGCTTTCTCTAGTTGTGGTGAGTGGGGGCTTTTCACTGGGGTAGTGTCTCTTGTTGTGGAGAACAGGCTCTATGCGAGCGGGCTCTATAGTTGTGCACAGGCTTAGTTGCTCTGCAGCATGTGGGATCTTCCTAGACCAGAGATTGAACCCCTGTTCCATGCTTTGGCAAGCAGATTCTTTTTTTTTCAATCTTTTGTTCTCTTTTTTTTTAATTGTTTATTTTTAATTGAAGGATAATAATTGCTTTATAATATTGTGTTGTTTCTGCCATACATCAACATGAATCAGCCATAAGTATACATATGTCCCCTCCCTCTTGAAACTCCTTCTCACCTCCCTTCCCATCCCACCCCTCTAGGTTGTTACAGAGCCCTCCCCCAACCAGGTTTTTACAGACCCAGCCCTGGTTTGAGTTCCCTGAGTCATACAGCAAATTCCCATTAGCTATCTATTTTATGTAGATCCTCATAGAGAAGACACTGGAGAAGGCAATGGCACCCCACTCCAGTACTCATGCCTGGAAAATCCCATGGGTGGAGGATCCTGGCAGGCTGCAGTCCATGGGGTCGCTAAGAGTTGGACACGACTGAGCGACTTCACTTTCACTTTCCACTTTCATGCATTGGAGAAGGAAATGGCAACCCACTCCATTGTTCTTGCCTGGAGAATCCCAGGGACGGGGGAGCCTGGTGGGCTGCCGTCTATGGGGTCACACAGAGTCGGACACGACTGAAGTGACTTAGCAGAGAAGACACACACTCTACTTGTAAGGTATGAAGTTTGGAATGTGTCATTTTATTCTTTTTTATCTTTAGTTATTCTTTATGCTCTTATCTTTCATCAAACACCTCTGTCTCCCTAGACTTGTGCTATGACACATTACATATTTCCTTGGAAAATCCTTGCAGCTCTGGGCCACCCTCATATCCACCCTCATTCTCAGCTAAAGTGCCATGAGTGGGTAGATTCATGTCCTGGATAGCCCTGGGAACTAAACCAGACCCTCGAGTCTGCAGTGGGCTTTTCAGCAGGGTCTTGAGGTCTGTGATCTGGAACTGATTTTGAGTCCAAACAGGACTCTAGAATGGACTTAGCTCCAGACTGAGTTCCCACGGGTCTGGCCCAACCTGGACTTTTGCTTCCTCCCCAGCAGTGTCCATTTCTGAAAGGAAAGGCCAGCCAGTGGGCACACAGAGGAAATATTGGACTATTTATTGCAAAGCTGGATTGACAGCTCAGGCAGCAGGGAAACAGACCACAGAAGGCCCTTTTGTAACAGAGAAATCAGGGACTAGAGAAGGAGAAAGAGGATGAGGGAAATGACCAGAGACACACTAACAATCACCTCCTCTACTCCTGGGACCTTCCCTGGCAAAAGCTCTTCTGTTGCGCTGTTTCTACCTCCCTCTGGGTGGCGCTGGCGACACATTCCCTAGGCTGAAGTCTCATGAGCACAAAGGAATGCGAAGGACCTAGCACCACTGAGAAGCCAGGCCCAAGTCAGGGGAATCGTGTCAGTCACTCCTTGGAGGCTCTGCCCCGACAGGAAATGCAAAGCTGTCTGGTCTGTGGTCCAGGATGGAGCCACTGAAGGTCCCTGGGGTGGCAGGAATTCCACCATCTCAGCCTCACCGTCCCTTTAGGATTAGACGAATTTTCGCATCTCCAATGAAGAACCTACAAAAAAAGGTGGCTCATTGAGGTCTCCAAGTCTCTGGAAGAGAGTCCTTCATCACATGTCTCCAGGTCCAGAAGAGATGCCTTCCTGGGCCTTTCTAGCCTCAATAGCCAGATCTCCTGGGGTAGAGGGAGAAACTCTCTTCTGTTGGGTTTCCAACCCCTTTTCCTGAAGATCCTCATCTGTACTATTTTGAAAACATCAGAGAATGATTCCTGATGCTTTTCACTAAGCCACAGCCCAAGCCGGGACTGCAGATGGGCAGCGATGCAAGCAGTCTAGATCAGCCCAGCCCAGTGCCTGTCCCTGCCCAGACAGCAGGCTCTGTACCAACTCACATCCCTACACAACTTGGAGCAGAAAGTTGGATCCTTGAGGCTCACAGATGACAGCTGGAGGAGAAGCAGTCAAGCAGATATTATCCTCCTGATAATAACATCAACCTTATCCATTGCACACAGTCAGGGAGCACCGCTTACAATGTGTCTTATGTGAATGGCATCTCCTGACATGCATGCTCTTGGAGGCACCATTGACATGATTTTCTATGTGGATAGGGTTCCCTGAGTTGTATGACACCCCTGTGGGGAGCTATTCCTCCCCTACTCTCAGTCAATACAGTTGTTCAGGAGGGGCTGACCTCACCCGAACTCCAGGATTAGGCTCATGCTCAGACATAGCCAATAAGAGAGTTGGCCCCAGGGCTACAGAGACCAGTTCAGAGGTAGACATGGCTCACACCGGGCCAGTTCAACCCAGAGAACAGCAGATCCACGACTTTTGTAAGAGCTGTTGTTCTATTTCCTCCGGTCTCAGTTATTGAGCTGCTAGGATGGAAGCCTGGAATGCCTGGTGGGCATCTTTGCCTCTATTGGAGAGGCTTTGCCTAAGCACAAAGCCTATCCAGAGGACAGTAGAGCCTGTGAGAAGGATCAGCCTTACAGACATTGTGTGAGCTCCCACCAAAGTCAGGGCTACCTGTAAACTTTTCAGTTATGCCAGCCAATGAGCTTCCCTTTATGACAAAAGCTGTATTCAAATGAATTTCCATCACTTGCAGCCAAAGGTCCCAGAGCCATAATCTTTGCCTCTTCTCTGCTCTCAACCCAAGCGAGACCCTAGCTCCCTACCCCTCGATGCCCTGGAAACTATCCCCATGCCCTAGATGGGCCACGACCCCGTGTCACATTCCTACCTGATGAGCACTCCTACAAGCAGGCTGGCCAGGAGGGGCCCCAGCCAGTAGATCCAGTGGTAGTCCCAGTGGTTGGCCACCATGGCAGGTCCAAAGGCCCGGGCAGGATTCATGCACGCTCCAGACACAGCACCCCTGCCAACGCCCAGCCACACTCGTCAGCAGGATGCCAGCCAATGAGCCCCGATGCACCCTGGTTCATCCCCTATGTGGGCCTAGATCACACACTACCCAGAAACCCTCTCTACACTATGATAGCACGGGCGTCCAGAAGTTTCCCAAGAAGACACAGGTGAAGAGACTTCTAACACGAGGAAGTGAAAGGCTTGACTCCTCCCTGGGGTCCTCCCTAAGGTCTGCCACTCCCCCAACACCCCTCTGGAAGAATGGCCAGCAAGCAGGGCCGGCTCAGTGACGGCAGGAAGGAAAATGGACCTACGCCTTCTCCAGAGTTGATAAAGTCAGGCAACTCTTAGCTATATGAACTTAGGGTCAAGTGGGTCTAGATTTAGAACTCTAGAGATTTCTACGGGTGACATTTGTTTCACCTTTCTGTGTTTCAGTTGAGGTGAGCGTGCATATCTCATAGGTTGTTGTCAGGGATGGATGAGACAACACATACAGAGCCCATGTTTCTCATATAATTCATTCCAAGTGTTAACTCTAACCCAGATGACCTGGTTGAGGTCTTTGTTGTGCCGCAAGCTTGGGGCCCAGCATCTCCCACAGGGCGGCTGTTCCCCAGGAGCACCTCTCTAGTCCCGGTGTCTGTACCCTCGCCCCATTGACTCAAGCTGGGGTCCTCACTCAGGCCTCACCCCGCAAGGACGCCACCTGTGGCCAGCGGTCAAAGCCGGATGAATGAGTCAATAGGTTTGTAAGTGAACCAAGAGCCACTAGGGGGCAGCAAAGCCCTGCTACTGCTCTATACGCCTATTTTCCCAGCCTCCCCAGGCGCCACCTCCCAGAAGATGACTTAGGGTCAGAGGACAGAGCTAGAAAAGGCTACACCTGGTTAGAAGCTGGCCTTCAGGAACGAGTTCCCTCATCCCCCCTTTAGCAGGGGCTCTTGTCCCAGATCTTTCACTTAATTTGCCACTGCCCAATGACGTTTGATGCTTCCTGGTGGCTCAGATGGTAAAGAATCTGCCTGCAATGCAGGAGACCTGGGTTCCATCCCTGGGTTGGGAAGATCCCCTGGAAAAAGGAATGGCAACCCACTCCAGTATTCTGGCCTAGAGAATTCTATGGGCAGAGGAGCCTGGCGGGCTACAGTCCATGCTAAGTCACTTCAGTTGTGTCCGACTCTGTGTGACCCCATAGACGGCAGCCCACCAGGCTCCTCTGTCCCTGGAATTCTCCAGGCAAGAACACTGGAGTGGGTTGCCATTTCCTTCTCCAATGTATGAAGTGAAAAGTGAAAGTGAAGTCGCTCAGTCGTGTCTGACTCTTAGCGACCCCATGGACTGCAGCCTACCAGGCTCCTCCATCCATGGGATTTTCCAGGCAAGAGTACTGGAGTGGGGTGCCACTGCCTTCTCCATAGGATTGCAAAGAATCAGACACAACTGCGTGGCTAACACACACAATAACTTTAATGAGGGACTTCCCTGGTAGTTCAGTGGTAAAGAATCCACCTGCCAACACAGGAGATGCAGGTTGGATCCCTGGGTTGGGAAGATCCCCTGGAGAAGGAAATGGCAACCCACTCCAGTATTCTTGCCTGGAGAATTCCATGGACAGAGGAGCCTGACGGGCTATAGTCCCTGAGGTCACAAAGAGTCGGACATTACTGAGCGACTAAAGAACAATGACTTAAATAAGTCACCGGTGTCTTCTCTGAGCCTGTTTCCTCAGGTATGCTGCAGCTACTGCTAAATCGTTTCAGTCGTGTCCGACTCTGTTCAACCCCATAGACGGCAGCCCACCAGGCTCCCCCGTCCCTGGGATTCTCCAGGCAAGAACACTGGAGTGGGTTGCCATTCCTTCTCCAATGCATGAAAGTGAAGAGTGAAAGTGAAGTCGCTCAGTCGTGTCCAACTCTTGGAGACCCCATGGATTGCAGCCTACCATGCTCCTCCACCCATGGGATTTTCCAGGCAAGAGTACTGGAGTGGGGTGCCATTGCCTTCTCCATTCCTTATGTATAAATGGGGAGACATAACCCTTTGTCTCCTTAATGCCTTCCCAAGCCTACTGAGAGGCTCTTGATAAACAAGACAATGGGTGTGAAAGCTCTTTGTAAGTCTGAAGCTAAAATCTGGCTGCTGGCAATATAAACACAGTCTACAGAAATGATTTCTTGATACTACAAAATTAGGACATGCACATAAAAACCCAGTCTTCTGACTTCCCTGGAATGAAATTTAAAAGGTCACCCCAAGCCCATATTCCCACACACTGATAACTTATCAGAGGTGCATGGTGGGGGCCTCCCAAGACTCCGCAGTCCCCACCACTCCCTGTTGTATGCCTCCTATGGCCCACTTCCCGGTTAAACTGTCTGCATGGCTTCTGTTGGCTACCGACCCTCAGGCATATGACCCTCAGGGAGGCTCTGCAGGTCTGAGCTCCTCCAGGACCGAGCCTCGGCCCAGGGCTGAACACTGCAGTCCCCCTGCCGAGCAGCACTCACCCTGCCAGGATGTCCACGGTGACAGAGAAGCCGATGCAGAATGGGGCCAGAGGACCTAGCGTCTTCTCGTTGATGGCGCCCATGCACACGGTCAGCGCCAGCACCGTCGTCAGGATGACCTCCACCACCACTGCCCCGGCCACCTGCTCCGGCTCCTGGACTGTCACAAAGGCCGCCCCGGTCGCATTCCAGAACCTGTCCTCGGGACTCACCGCCTGTGGAGCGCAGTGCTCAGCCCCACAGTGGGGGTGGAGACACGGCTGGGAACTGGGTTGGTCCGGGGGTGGGGGGTTCACACGCTTTAAAGCCAGGGAAGGGTCCTGTCCAATGTGCAGCCAGACATATCTGGAACCACATCCCAGCTCCACCAGTTCCTACTGTGTGGCTTCACCTGAGCTACTGGACTTCTCTGAGCCTCATTTTGCTCATCTGTAAAATGGGGATAACCTAATGGTGGCTCCAGGTGTGGTGGACCAGAAGCATATGAAACTTAGATGACCTTTTTTTGAAAAGAATACAGAAATACCTAATTTTTACAAATTTTGCAAACACATACACTCAGGTGAACACATTGCCAGCCCCCTAAAAGACCTCTTTGAAGGGATGAGAAGAGCCATGGAACTTAAGCTCATTGGCTTCCCAGGAAGTCGGCCTCTGGGTCATCACGACCCCTGGGAGGGCAAACAAGCTTCTGGACCCAGAACTCAAATCTGGGCCCTGCTGTGCCTCAGCTCATCTGAACCTGGGCAAGTCACTGCCTTCTCTGCCCCTCGGCTTCCCCCTCTGCAAAGTGGGGGTGCTGATAATAACAGTTCCTGGCCCAGGTGGTGGGTGCTCTCTAAGGACAGCTGCTGACTTCTGGTCAAGCTGGAGATTAAATGAGAGGATTCTGTCAAGTGCTGGGCAGGGGTGCGGGGGGAACACTCAGTGAGCTCACTGCTGCCCCGCACTCATCTCCATCATGTTGGATGAGTCTGCAAGTGGCCCAGCCTGAAGGAGAGTCCAAGCATTGCTTTCCATGGGGAATCAGAGCAGTCCCCATTCTAAACAGACAGGGCAGCAGGGTCTCAAATGGGGTGTGCGGTTACCAGGGCAGGGAAGATAGCAAAATGGGGATCAAGACCATAGTCTGCAGTGGGCAGCGCTTAGAGCCACAGACCAAACCCTAGCCAGCCTAATAGGCACCCCCTTCACTCCTACCCACCCCAAACTCCCCCACCCCGCCACAAGCCAAGCAAAGCCTTCATGTTGAAGGACTCCTAGTTAAGACGTAAGAAGAGCAGGAAAGAGAGAGACAGAAAAGAGAAGAAGGAAAAAAGAAACTCAGGTGGGCAAAGAGAGATAAAGAAGTCTATGCATGGAGTTTGGTGTATAACCATAGCAATTCTGTGGCTGAGAGGAAGAGCTAGCCTTTCTGTTGGAATGGGAGATTTCCAGTAAATTGAGTGTTCACTCCCATCAAAGGTAGAGTAACTCAGTTTAAAGGCAGGCAAACTGGAGAACACACAGAGAAGTTAGTTCAGGAGTTTCTCAAGGAGAAGAACCATATGCATCCTGAATCCTCAGCTGGTGCTTAGTGAGATGTTTGTAGAAGGAATGAACAAGTGCGTGAATGGATGAATTTTAAAAATCAGCATTATCTAAAGCCACAAATGGACTCAGGAAGAGAAACTTTCAGTTCTGAATTCTGATTCCTGGTCTCCCCAGGGAAGGCTGTATCCAGACATGGACAGAACAGGGTGGGTTTAGAAAGAACCAAAGGCCCTTTGAGTGTTCCCTTCCGGGTAGAAATTTGGTGGGCTTCCCTGGTGGCTCAGATGGTAAAGAATCTGCCCGCCAATGCAGGAGACCCAGGTTTGATCCCTGGGTCGGGAAGATCCCCTGGAGAAGGAAATGGCAACCCACTCCAGTATTCTTGCCTGGAAAATTCCATGGACAGAAGAGCCTGGTGGGCTACAGTCCATGGGGTCATGAGAGTCGGACACAACTAAGCGACTAACGCGTTCACTTCCAGTCCCATTGGAGGCAACAGGAAAAGAGTCAGACAGTCCCCACTCCCCACCCCCACGCACCCCAGCAGCCCTGGCAGAGCCAAAGCCCCCAGCCCAGCCCCCTGGGGGATCACCCACCTTAGCCAAAGCGGCCCCGATCAGCCCCCCACACAGCTGGGAGATCCAGTAGGGAAACAGCATCGTCAGCTTGAGGCCTCCAACCAGCATGGCTGCCAGGGACACTGCAGGATTGAAGTGTCCACCGCTATTGCCCAAAAAAAGCAGAATGAGTCATGAGGCCAAGGCTTAGAGCCTGGGTGCCCACAGCACCCTGGCTGGCCCTGCAGGGCCAATGTCAGTCAAGGGCAGCCCAAGCAGAAAACAGGTGCCGGATCATCCCCACTTTCCCTGAGGTGCGGGGTGGTGGAGGGAAGGTAATGAGAGGGGAGGCTGGGAAGGGAGGGCAGCCCAATTCCTGTCCTACCCCCAGATCCAGGATGACCCAGAGGAAGAACATGATGGAAAAGCATCTCTCAACTCCTTGTCGACCCCCGCAGAGCTGTATCCAGCCCTTCAGAGCTGTGGCCACAGAGCACAGCAAGATCCCAGGCTTCAAATGCATAGCCCAGGAGAGGTATCCCGGCCTCCCCGTAAAAGTAACCAGGCCCTGAACACTAGCTCCTGACTGGTTGAACTGCTCAACCAATAAAAATCCTAGTTTGGGTCTGAAAGTGTGACTAGCGTTGTGTGTTAAACTTGAGGTTAAATGTTCCTGGAAATGGCATTGGTAATCGGGAGTGAGGTTAGAGGTTCATGATTATATTGGGGGTTGGGATCTGGGGTTTGCAATGTGCAGGGAGGTTAGACAAAATCGAACCTAGGTCAAAGGGCTGGTTCAGGTTGGCTCCATGGGGCAGTTCCATTGGTCCTGGGTAAAGAGCCTTCCTCTTGACCAAGCTACTCAACCCATCTGAGTGCCAGGGCCAGGAGGCCCCTGAATACCCTGCTACACCCACTGGCATCCTGTCCAGCCCCACACAGATAGAAGAGCTGTCCTGAGAGGCTGGCTCAACAAGCCCTCAGGAGCATGGGATGGACACTCCCAATAAGAGGGACAGTGACCCCAAGACCCTCCATGTCTCCCCACCTGTTCAGAGCCCACTAATGGGTCTGCCCACCCAGTGGGCACAGGACACTGAACTGAGACTGGACAAAGGACCCTGGCTCTGGACACAAGACTTGGTCCAACATTTCAGGACCAGCTGCCCCAGCTTGTCTGGCCGAGCTCTGCACAGGCCCTCGGGGAGCTTCCTGCAGGGTCAGGAAGCACTAGCTGATCTCAGACTCAGTCGATTCGGGTCCATGACCAAGCTTAGCCTGAGCTCTGCCAAAGCAGAGAGGTGGGGGGCAGGGGCAGGGGCAGCCTCCCGCCGGAGACTGCAGAGTTAGAAGCCTGTCTGCCATCAGGCCCCCCACCAAATCACCCAGTCCAAAATGCGTGAGAAACTCACTCAGAGCATGGCTCAACCAGGAGAGGGCTGGAACACCACACATGTTCAAGAAACTCACTTCACACTCATTAACGATAAAACAATCATCCATTGTTTACTCACTACAGGCTTACTGAACACCTACTCTGCGCTAGGTGCTGGGCTGGGTACTCCAACAACCTCAAAGTCAGTGCCTGGTTCGTGGTAGGTACCCAATAAATATTTGTTGACAAAAAACAGATGGTTGGATGAAAGGCTGGCATTTCAGATAGGCAGTCTCCTGCAGTGCAAAGCAATGTCCTCTCTGGCCAGCTGGCCTGGGTTCAAACCCCAGCTCGGCCACAGAAGAGCTGTGTGACCATGGGCAAGTGATAAAACCTCTCTGTGCCTTAGTGATCCCTATCTCATAAACTCTGTTGCAAAAATAATTAATACATGTTCCTATAGAGTGGTGGCAGATAGTTGGTATTCAACAAGTATCAGCTATTATTATCATCTTCCTTTTATTCCACCTAACGTAGGTGCAGTTACTTGCCCTGGTCACCCTGCTAAGCCATGACAAATGTTGCCTTCATCCCTGAACCAATGAGAACAGAGGACTCTAATTTTCATCCCACCTGCAGCTTCCCTTAGATATTTAAAGAGAAATGTAACAGTTCTCTTTCCATTCTGTTTTTCTGAGAAACAGTATTTTAATTTCCTTACTCAGATCAGTTTTCTGTGAGAGATTAAATACAAATGAACCAGATTCTAGATCTCCCTGCCAGACACCTCATCCAATGGGTCGTTTCTCCTGGGAGTCCACGACCTCCCGGTGGAGCCTCCATTCAGGGGAGGGCTAGGCAAGGGGAGCCCCTCGGCCCTCCCTACCCCACCTGGTGGGTTCTTCTGTGAGGCATTGCCTTCCCCTAGGTTGGAGCAAATCCCTGTCCTAATGGTAACTATGGGCTTTCCAGGTGGCTCAGTGGTAAAGAATCCACCTGCCAATGCAGGAGACATGGGTTTGATCCCTGGATTAGGAAGATCCTCTGGAGAAGGAAATGGAAACCCACTCCAGTATTCTTGCCTGGGAAATCCTGTGGACAGAGGAACCTGGTAGGCAACAGTCCATGGGGTTGCAAAGAGTTGGACACAACTTACTGACTAAACAACAATAACAAAGGTAACAGTAACACAGCCACCAACAGTGATTGAGCGCTTACTATAGACTGAGCACTTCACAACATTTCATTCTTGTACCTCCACCAGGAGGGTCTGGGTTTAGGCAACAGACAGCTTGGGTTTGCATTCTGGCTCTGCCCTGGGTCCTTGGATGAGTTACCTGACCTTTCCCCTTCACAGTGAAAAAATGGAACTAATAATAGTACCAACCACCCAGGGGTGTAAGGATTACATGAATTGCTATACACAAAGTGCTTGGAATAGTTCATGGTAAGCATGAGCATTATACCTGCATTGGCCTGAGAAATAAGATTTAGAAAATGCTGTTCCCATTTCATAGGTGAGCAGTTGGGTTTGGAGAGTGACTTAACCAAAGCTGCAGAGCTCATGGACTGAAGAGCCAGGATTCTAACCCAGGCAGTCTGACCCCCCAGCCCACATTCTTATCCACACTGTTCTCGGGATCCTGGGTGTGTGCCCCTGGGTGCCTGCCCACCATGCCCCTCCCTGCCCCCAGCTCCCCGCAGCCGGCACCAGGCTGAGTGCCCAGAGCTGTTCCCACCTGATATTCCCCAGCGTGGCAATGACCAGCCCCAGGGCCAGCCCGTGGGCCAGCGCTGGCTGCAGCCGCCCGGTGTCCGGCCCATTCTCGATGACCGACAGGCAGCCGATGAAGATGAACAGAGCAGAGCCCAGCAGTTCCACCAGGCAGGGCTGCACCAACCGCTCGTACCAGCACCCATGCGACCGGCCCCTGTTGCTGGGCTCCTTCACCTTGACGCTGCCCGACTCCAGGTCACACATGGATACAGCTGCCTGCGGGGGTGGGCAAGAGAGAGAGGGAGCCGGATGAGAGGAGAGCCCAGAAGGAAGCCCCCAGCACCTCCACCTTTAATGAATCCTCAGCCACCCACTTGGAGGGCCAGGCTGCAGAGGAAGAGGCCAGGAGTGGACCCACCTCTGTAAACATTGGGGCGGAGATGACTCTTGGAGGGACTCTGTCCTGCCCTGGCTGGGAGACCCACACCTGCTGTCCCGGACAGGACAGTCTTATCTCCAGGACCCGGGCTGCCAGCCCACTAACAGGCTCTGCCCCTTTTAAAGGGCTCCAGACACTACCGAGGGTGCCGAGAAAGCAATAAAGACCAGTGGGAGGTGGCCCTGAGGTCATGGAGAGGAAGCCTTTTTAAAAAAAAAATCTCAGCTGGGCAGGGCAGGGGGGTGGTCAAGGATTGCTGAGTTTTCTACCAACAAAGGGAAAAGGCGTTGTCTTTGCTGCGTCACCTGGAGAGAACTCTAGGTCTTCCCCAGCAGGAGATGGAGGGGTCCAGAGGAGACCCGTGTGTGTGAGTGAACATGGGAGGCTCCCACTAAATCGGGACCACAAATGGGAAGTAAGGCTGAACTCAACTTCAGTGATGTTTTCCACCAATTTCCAAGGACACCTCCTTGTATCTGAGGCCCTGACACCTCCACACACTCACACTGAAAGGCTGATCCAGGGCTGAGGGTGTAGACGGATGACCGTCCTGGGAGATTGCAGAGGCAATGGTAAAGCCCGTGGACTTTGGAAACAGGCTGCCTAGAGTTCAACCCCAGCTCCTCCATGAACTACTGAGTAACCGTGAGCATTTGCTCACCCTCTTTGTACCTTAGTTTCCTCCCCAGTGTAGGGATGATAGTGGTGGGGCCAATGGGATAGAGTTGTGTGGTTTAAATGAGTGATGATCAGGGGACTTCCCTGGTGGTCCAGTGGTTAAGAATCCACCTTCCATCGCAGTGAAGTGGATTCGATTCCTGGTTGAGGAGCTAAGATCTTGCATGCCGCAGGGCAACTAAGCCTGCGGGCCGCTACTACTGAGCTATCTCGCCGCTATGAAGACCCAGCATAGTCAAAAAAATTTTTTTAATTAAAAAAAATAAATGAGTGAAGATCATAAAGTGTTTAGACACAGATGTTTATGATAGACACAGGATAAGTGCAATACCAGTGCCAGCTGATTTAGAATATGTATTTATGCTAATTGATATTTACTGAGAACTTTCTACATGCCAGGCACTTGGTTAAATACCTTATACGTATTATCTCATTTAAACCTCACAATAACCCTATGAGGTAGGTACGATTATTACAGCCACTTGAACAGATGAGGAAGTGGAGATTAGGAAGGTTAAGTTCCCCAGGATCACAGAGCTTTTGTGACAGCAGAATGTATGGGCTAAGTCACAAAAGGACAAATACTATGTGATTTCACTTATATCAGGTACTGGAATAGACACATTTATAGAGACAGAAAGTAGAGTGGTGGGCCTGGGAGGAGAGGAGAATGGGGAGTTAATTTTTAATGGATACAGTTTCAGATGGGGAAGATGAAAAAGTTTTAGAGATGGATGGTTGCACACCAATATGAATGTACTGAATGTCACTGAACTAAATGCTTAAATGGCTAAAATGGTAAATCTTGTGTTATACGTATTTTATCACAGTTGGAAAAAAAAAGTGTATGTTAAGCCACTTCACTCACAATTTTTAAAAAAATCTTGTGGGTTAAGCCTTTCTAAAGGGATGGATGTATGGATGGATGATGGGTGGGTGGACAGATGATGGAAAAGATGCATGGAAGATGGGCAGATGGGTGGGTGGATGGATGGATGGAAAGAAGGAAGGGAGGAAAGAGGGAAGGGCAGGGGAGAGAGATGGGTTTCCTTATTCATCCATTCAATAAATATCTAAATATCGACTGTGAACCAGTCACTGTCCTAAGAGCTGGAAGGAAACGTAGCAGTGAACAAGAGAGGCAAAGATGCTGTTCAGTGTTTATAACTATTATCTGCATGTTGTATATAGTCACAGAGAAGTAGTATCTGGGATAAGAGAATTTTAATGAAAACTTCCACCATTAACTGATAACTCATTATGTATCTAACGCTGTGCTAAGCACTCTGCACGTATTTACAACTCAGTAAGTCCTATGACTTCTTATCCCCATCTTCAGATGATAAAAACGAGATACAAAGATGCTGAAGAACCTGCCCAAAGTTGTGTAGATAAAAGTATCTACTTCAGGACAGAAGCAGATGCATCCGGACAAAGGTTTGACAATTTGCTGAGAACTCGTTTCGGCTTGCCGCCCGGGAACACAGCACCTCTGTTGAGTATCTGCACATCTTGGAAGGTTTCAGGGCCGCTCTCTTGCTGGTTATCTCGAGACTTGTTCTCTCCCTGCTTCGCACCCACAGCACACTGTACACGTTGTTCCTTACTCCCTTCCTGCCGTGTCCCTGAAACATGGGATAGCATCCAACCCTCAGCTCCCCATCTCTCTCACTCTTTGCTCAAGTCCTGCCAAGCGCTGCTTCCAGAAGATTCCTCTCCTATTTTCACCCAGGCCTTCATCAGTTCTTGCTTAGGCTCTTGAAAAGAAAATCAAATGTTTATTATACACCTGCCAACTATAGACCCCGCACTGGACACCTCTTATGCGTTCCCTCGATAGTTAATATTCCCAATAATCTATTATTTTCTTACTTCACAAGTGGGAATGCCCAGCTGGTATTACTATAACAACTCCTCATCTGGTCTTCTTGCTTCAACCGATTTCTTTTCTTTTTTTTCAATTTTTCAATTGAAGTGTAGTAGATTTATGTTAATTTTTGCTGCTCAGCAAAATGACTAAGTTATATACATATATATACATATATATATATACACACACACACAATCTTTTTCATATTCTTCTCCATGATAATTTATCCCAGGATATAGAATATAGCTATACAGTAGGACCTAGTGGTTTATCTATTCAATATATAATAATTTGTATCCACTAACCCCAAATTCCCAGCCCATCCCTTTCCCCCACCCTCGGCAACAAGTCTGTTCCCTATGGCTGATGTCTCAGCCAATTTCAATCCATTCCTTTAAAACTAGCAGCCAGCAGGGCCGAGTTTAGCATTTGGGTCCAGGTTTGGGGATCAGGTTTCTACACCTATACCCCCAGCTATTCTCTCTCAGCCTCAGTTTCCTCCTCTGTAAAAGTGGGCTAATGGTGGTACCCATCCCCATAGGATTGATGTGTGGATTGAGACAGCCCTTAGCACAGTGCCCAATTCAGAGCAGGAGCCCAGTAACCAGTAGCTTTTATTATGGTTTGCATTAGTCAGAGTAGACTCACCTGTGTAACAAATAACCACCACCACCCCCCCCCCCAACATCTCAATGGCTTAACATAGTGAAAAGTGATTCATCATTCACAGAATAACAACAGGCCCTTCATGGTGACTCAGGGAGCCGGGTTACTTCCATCTTGAAGATCCACCATCTAGGTCCTCAGATCTTCTCCACCAGCCAGTAAATTCGGGAAGAGAATGTGGAGGATTGTGCAGGGGGTTTTGTGGGGTAGACCTGTGACTCCGTCATCTTCAACTCTGCAACCCCTTTGACGGTAGCCCACCAGGCTCCTCTGTCCATGGAATTCCCCAGGCAAGAATACTGGAGTACATTGCCATTTCCTTCTCCAAGGAATCTTCCCATCTCAGAGATCAAATCCAGGTCTCCTGCATTGCAAGCAGATTCTTTACTGTCTGAGCCACCAGGGAAGTCCTGCGGTAGACCTAGAAATGGCAAATACCATTTCCATTCCAGTTGATTGAATAGAACTCAATCACATGGCCTCAGAATAGTCTGGGAAGGACTTCCCCGGTGGTCCAGTGATTAAGACTCCACGCTTACACTACAGGGACACAGGTTCCGTTCCTTGCTTAGGAACTAAGATCCCGTATGCTGTGCTGCATGGCAAAAAAAAGTCTGGGAAATGCAGTCTGACTCTGTGCCTAGAGGGAAAAAGAGGCATTTTGTGAGCACTCAGATATTTCTACCATGTGGTGGCTACTGTTGTTCTCCAGCCTGTCAGTCTAATCCTATTTTTCCTTGACTTCAAACTTTCTAGCACCTTCTGTGGCAGTCAGGGCAAAACCAAACTCCCATACCAGCCATTCAGTTCAGTTCAGTCACTCAGTTGTGTCCAACTCTTTGCGACCCCATGAATCTCAGCACGCCAGGCCTCCCTGTCCATCACCAACTCCCGGAGTTCATGCACACTCATGTCCATCCAGTCAGTGATGCCATCCAGCCATCTCATCCTCTGTCGTCCCCTTCTCCTCCTGCCCCCAATCCCTCCCAGCATCAGAGTCTTTTCCAATGAGTCAACTCTTCGCATGAGGTGGCCAAAGTACTGGAGTTTCAGCTTTAGCATCATTCCTTCCAAAGAAATCCCAGGGCTGATCTCCTTCACAATGGACTGGTTGGATCTCCTTGCAGTCCAAGGGACTCTCAAGAGTCTTCTCCAACACCACAGTTCAAAAGCATCAATTCTTCGGCACTCAGCCTTCTTCACAGTCCAACTCTCACATCCATACATGACCACAGGAAAAACCATAGCCTTGACTAGACGAACCTTTGTTGGCAAAGTAATGTCTCTGCTTTTCAATATGCTGTCTAGGTTGGTCATAACTTTCCTTCCAAGGAGTAAGCATCTTTTAATTTCATGGCTGCAGTCACCATCTGTAGTGATTTTGGAGCCCAGAAAAATAAAGTCTGACACTGTTTCCACTGTTTCCCCATCTATTTCCCATGAAGTGGTGGGACCGGATGCCATGATCTTCATTTTTTGAATGTTGAGCTTTAAGCCAACTTTTTCACTCTCCACTTTCACTTTCATCAAGAGGCTTTTTAGTTCCTCTTCACTTTCTGCCATAAGGGTGGTGTCATCTGCATATCTGAGGTTATTGATATTATTGATATTTCTCCCGGCCATGCTGCTGCTGCTGCTGCTGCTAAGTCGCTTCAGTCATGTCCGACTCTGTGCAACCCCATAGGCGGCAGCCCACCAGGCTCCCCCTTCCCTGGGATTCTCCAGGCAAGAACACTGGAGTGGGTTGCCATTTCCTTCTCCAATGCACGAAAGTGAAAAGTGTAAGTGAAGTCACGCAGTCGTGTCCGACTCTTTGCGACCCCATGGACTGCAGCCTACCAGGCTCCTCCGTCCATGGGATTTTCCAGGCAAGAGTACTGGAGTGGGGTGCCATTGCTTTCTCCGTCTCCCAGCCATATCTGGACTCAATTCCTGCCACACAAATCATAAAGGATTTGTCAGAAGGGCCGTGCACCTCATCCCCTCCCTGCCCAGGCCGTTCCTTCTGTTGGAGCTCTCTTTTGCTCTCTTGGCCAACTTCTGCTCCTAACTCAAATCTCAGATCAAATATTTGTCCTTTTTCCTGGGCCAACTACATGCCAAGTGCCCCTCCCCCGCTAGAGCCAGGATTGGAGTCAGGAGCTACAAAACCAGTGGCTGTCCTCAGAAAATCTGAATGTCATTCAAGCAGAACAACGTGTCCTCACAACATGAGAATTTTTCTGTGATCTGAGGTCCCCATGTGCAATGTGGCGGTCTCCCCAAACCACCAGGATGACTAGTAAGTACACTGGGGAAATAGTACCATTCTCAGAAATTGTTTTACTGGAAAACTCTTCAGCCTTCCAATCCCAGGTCTGGTTGACATGACCAAAGCCTCTAATTTTTATCTCTGCTTGGATGGCAACATCTCTGCATCCTTAGGTACCTGTCTGCCATCTGCCATCAGGTCTAAACAGAGTATAAGAGCAGGTTGCCTTTTTCCTAACAAAGCACTTTCTCCTCCTTTCTCATATTGATGGCTGCACTATTATGGAGAAAATGTAATGGTGGTGCCATGGCAACCACCTTGGGATCATGAGGTGCAACTTGCTAGACGTGTGAATCCTTGATGACATCACCAAGGCACCAGACAGGCCCAAGACCAGCTACTCCAGACTTCTTGTTAAATAAATATACACTTCCCAGAGAACACCCCAAAGAGAGTGACTTCATAAAGGGGCTGTGGGATATTTTAAATTTTCAAGGAAAATAAATTGATGCTCAGTATCTGTCAGACACAGTGTGAATTACTAGCTAAGTAGTTCACACTTTTCTATTAGATGGTCCTACATTCTTTTCAATGACATCATATCTTTGCAACCTGGTTTTATGGGGGTTGCCGTAAAAAGAAAAGGGCCACATGAAAATCAGTCTGGAAAGGAAGTGAGATTGGCAGTGTTCAATCCGATTTCAAGCCCTGAGAAAGTGTGCAGTGCTCCAAAGGCATACATATCCCATGGTAAGCAACTGTAGTATTTAAAAATGAAAGTTATTAAAGAGTACAGTTAGTTATTTGTGTTATTAAATAACAATTGAGTTATTTAATTATAGTTATTTAAGAATGAAATAAAATATTTCTTCTTTCAATATACATGAATTTTCTTTAATGGTGACTAAGTTCAGTTCAGTTCAGTTCAGTTCAGTAGCTCAGTCATGTCTGACTCTTTGCAGCACGCCAGGCCTCCCTGTCCATCACCAACTCCCACAGTTCACTCAGACTCACGTCCATCGAGTCAGTGATGCCATCCAGACATCTCATCCTCTGTCGTCCCCTTTTCCTTCTGCCCCCAATCCCTCCAAGCATCAGGGTCTTTTCCAACGAGTCAACTCTTCACATGAGGTGGCCAAAGGACTGGAGTTTCAGCTTTAGCATCATTCCTTCCAAAGAAATCCCAGGGCTGATCTCCTTCACAATGGACTGGTTGGATCTCCTTGCAGTTCAAGGGACTCTCAAGAGTCTTCTCCAACACCACAGTTCAAAAGCATCAATTCTTCGGCACTCAGCCTTCTTCACAGTCCAACTCTCACATCCATACATGACCACTGGAAAAACCATAGCCTTGACTAGATGGACCTTTGTTGGCAAAGTAATGTCTCTGCTTTTGAATATGCTATCTAGGTTGGACATAACTTTCCTTCCAAGGAGTAAGTAGTTAGGCAATAAATGTTGTGTTTTTTGGACTTAACTAATAAATGTAACTATTAGATATTCTTTCTGGCCAAGGAACACAGTGAACCAACAAAGTCTGAGAGCCTCTGAGTAAATAGTACATGTCCTTCTCTTTCAGGCACTGGGGGCTGAATTTTCTATCCTTTGCAGCAGAGAACAGTTATTGCTGATAAGCTCTGTCCCAATATACCAAAGATACTGGGCTTTCAGTTTAATAATTTCTTCTTAAAACAAGTCACTCTTAGTAGTGATGCAGATGCTTGCTCATTCAGGCTGATCATGAGATCTGTGCTCTGTGGACAGCCACAGAAGCACGCAGCAGAAGAGTGACCAACCAGGCTTTTGGACTCTTTAATCAATGGAAACTGATAAGAGACCAGACAAGAAAATCAGGCAACACTTTACTGAGACTCCTGCTCCAGCAGGAGGGAGTAAAAACAAGTAAAATGTCCCCTTGATCACTCCCAGGTGCAGGGCTGGGGGGAGGGTGGCGAGCCAGTTCCTTAAATAAGGTGAAGGTAGGGGTGGATTGGTGGGTCGGGCCAGAGGGGCAGCTTAGGTGGTCTGCCCACCCCCTTAGTGGCACTGTGTGCAGGTGTGTGTATACACAGCACCCTGTTTTGCTCCCAGCACCTCAGTTAGATTTTGGTCTTTTTATATCTTTTGTGTCCTTAATTTGGCCCAACTGTGCATGCAGGCAGTTATTGTTAGTCCCTTATAGTTTCTTTGTATTTTATTGCTCCAGGAGACGTTTGTCCAGGAGCAAGCACTGCAGCAAAGGGTTTCAGGTCCCAGCCTGTCTCAGAACGCCTCAGTGTCTTCTGAAACTGTGCCTTTATTTCTATTTAAATAGCGCTGCCAGTTGTTTGCAGCTATGATTGCTCACTTGGAGCTCAGGGCAGGTTGGTTGATAGAAATGAATCTGGTTTTCACCTTTCTGGCGGCTCAGATCCCAGATTTAGTTTGAACCTGAGCATCTTCCTTCCCTGGAGAAGCCACCAGCACCCTATTTTCTCCCTTGCCATATCAAGTTCAAATATCAATGTCTTTGGAGTCACTAGTAACCAGAATCAGACATGTGGGCCCCGTTGTGTCAACTTAAAAAAAAATGCACAACGTGAGAGTTGTGAGTTTAGTTTTATTTGGGGCAACACGAGACTGCAGCCTAGGAGACCCCACCGCGGCTCTGAGAAGCTTCTCCAAAGAGTCAGGGGGGAAAGGCCAGCATATATGTGATTTCAGTGAAGGGGGAATACACTGAATCCAGGACGTATTTTCCCAGAAGCTTTCTGCTGGTCTCATGAAGCTTTAGTAGTCACGAGGAACAGTCATCAGCATGAAAGATTTTAGTGCTTTTCTAGATATGAGGAGATACAAGGATTGGGCTCATAAAATCAGCTCCTGAAAATATCTATCTGAAGACCTGTCCTGTTGGTTTTACCCTGAGTACAGACTGCCTCCTTTCTGCTCTCCACCTTGAACTCCTTTCGGATAGTGTTGGAGGTCAGCAGCTGCAGCAGCACATGAGTTAATCGTTGTAGAAGTAGACGGAGGAGGAAATAGCAAACTACTCCATATGCTTGCTGCAGGAACCCCATGAACAGTATGATAAGGCAGAGTGCCCATTATTGTTGCTCAGTCGCTCAGTCGTGACTGACTCTTTGCAACCCCATGGACTGCAGCGCGCCATGCTTCCCTGTCCTTCACCATCTCCCAGAGCTTACCCAAACTCAAGTGCATTGAGTAGGGGATGCCATCCAACCATCTCATCCTCTGTCATCCTCTTTTCCTCCCGCTTTCAATCTTTCCCAGCATCAGGGTCTTTTCAAATAAGTCAGTTCTTTGTATCAGGTGGCCAAAGTATTGGAGTTTCAGTTTCAGCATCAGTCCTTCCAATGAATATTCAGGACCGATACCCTTAAGGATTGACTGGTTTGACCACAGTTCAAAAGCATCAATTCTTTGGCATTCAGCCTTCTTTCTGGTCCAACTCTCACATCCATACATGACTACGGGAAAAACCATAGCTTTGACTAGACGGACCTTTGCCGTCAAAGTAATGTCACTGCTTTTTAATATGCAGTCTAGGTTGGTCATAGCTTTTCTTCCAAGGAGCAAGCATCTTTTAATTTCATGGCTGCAGTCACCATCTGCAGTGGTTTTGGAGCCAAAAAAAAAAAGTCTGTCACTGTTTCCATTGTTTCCCATTCTATTTTCCATGAAGTGATGGGACCAGATACCATTGTCTTGGTTTTTTTAATGTTGAGTTTTAAGCCAGCTTTTCACTCTCCTCTTTCAACTTTCATCAAGAGGCTCTTTAGTTCCTCTTCACTTTTTGCCATAAGGGTGGTGTCATCTGCGTATCTGAGGTTATTGATATTTCTCCTGGCAATCTTGATTCCAGCTTGTGCTTCATCCAGCCCAGCATTTCACATGATGTACTCTGCATATAAGTTAAATAAGCAGGGTGGCAATATACAGCCTTGACGTATTCCTTTCCCAATTTGGAACCAGTCTGATGTTCTATGTCTGGTAATAACTGTCCTGTTCTAAAAGTGCCCATGGCAAGCGCCACCTTGTAGCTGACAGTCAGAATTCTTTACAGCCAGAAAGTCATTGGGCTGAAGGAGAAGTCCACTAAGTCTCAGTGTTTACAGGAGGTCATTTGCTCACCATCTGCATGTTTGGGACAACAATGAAAATGGTAGCAATGGACTTCCATGGTCGTCCAGTGGTTAAGAGCACTTCCTCTGCAGGGGCCATAGGTTCGATCACTGGTCAGGGGAGTTCCTCATGTTGTGCAGGTAGGCCAAAAAAAATTTTTTTAATTTTTAATGGCAGCAATAATGTCTACCATTTGCTGAAGAGCTTGACACTATAAGCATATTTCATACAAAAAATCAGAATGTTCCCATGTTGTCATTTTTTTTGCTTTTGTTATTTTATCTACTATTTGGACAGTAATAATCATTAAAATTAAATAACTCTACCCAGTGGCTCAGCGGTAAAGAATCCTCCTGCAATGCAGGAGCTGGAAGAGACATGGGTTCAGTTCCTGGCTCGGGAAGATCCCCTGGAGGAGGGCCTAGCAACCCACTCCAGGATTCTTGCCTTGAGAATCCCATGGATAGAGGAGCTTGGTGGGCTATGGTACATAGGGTTGCAAAGAGTCAGACACAACTGAAGTGACTTAACACGGCACAGAAGAAGGAACCCAAAGTGTCAACAAACATGAAAAGATAATAACCAGGAAAAAACTCAAAGGAAACAACAGAAGAGAAATTTTAAAAACTTGATTAACATTCCATACTGACAAAGAGGGAGAAAATGGGCAAAACCATATATTTCTGGGAAAAGTGTACAAAGCTACAATATTTTGTAACACAATCTTGCAATATACATGAAGTCTTTAAATTCACCTACCCCTAGGCCCAAGGAGCCTTATGTTTGAAAAGCGATCCTATAAAAACAAAAACTCTAGAATGTTCTTGGTGGTACAGTGGATAAGAATCCACCTGCCAGTGCAGAGGACATGGGTTTGATCCCTGGGCTGGGAAGATTCTGGATGCCGTGAGGCAACTAAGCCCACGCACTGCAACTCCTGGAGCCCTCGCACTCTAGGGCCCGTGAGCCACAGCTAAAGAGCTCCCTGTGGCTCAACCACTGCAGCCGGCGCACCTGGAACCTGTGCTCCTCAACAAGAGAAGCCCCTGCAATGAGAAGCCTGCACACGGCAATGAAGAGTAGCCCCCACTCACCACACCTAGGTAAAGCCCGTGCGCAGCCGTGAAACAGCCAGGGTAACCAAAATAAACAAACACACACTTACAAACACACAAAAGCTCCAACTGGTGAGGGACATTGATTTCATTATTCTTTATTGGTAGCAAAAGCTGAGAACTATCTGAATGGTCATAATGCTGGAAACAGTTGAACTAAATAGGAAGCATCTACCCTAGAAAGAATGTCTACTTTCAGAGTCCTGAACATCCCATTGTTTCACTCAGCATCAAGCCTTTGGACAGTCTATTTCTTTTACCCAAACTGCTCCCTAATGCTGACAAAATCTTATTCATTCTTCAAGTCTCAACAAAGATATGATAATGTTTTGTAAAGGTGTAAGAGAGAAAGCATCATGAAATGTAAATCACGTGGACAGGCCAGCAATTGAATGAATCTCACAAACAAAGGGAAAGAAGTCAGACACGAAAGAGCACAAACAGTGAAACAGAAAGTTCAAGGACAAGCTTTGGGAGGTAGTGACTGAGATGGGCACGTGGAGACTTCCCGGCTCCATCACTTTCTGTTTCTTGATTGGGTTCTGGCTAAGGGTGAGTTCACTTTGTGAAAATTCATCAAGCTGTTAACAATGTATGTACTTCTCTGTATGTACATTGAACTTCAATAAAAAGTTTAAAATAAACCCAATCTATTATATTTTAAGAAGTCACCTTCTGGACATAACCAAGAGGAAATCTGTAGGTGAATCAACGGTACTGAAGAAGAAGACACTGAATTCTATCTCTACATTGTTGCCTACAACGTTTTATCCCCATAAAATACAAAAATGTGTACATTTAGAAATTGCCATTAAGAATCAGAAGCCTTGGACTTTGCTGGTGGTCCAGTGGTTAAGAATCCGCCTGCCAGTGCAGAGGACGTGGGTTTGACCCCTGGCCTAGGAAGATCCCACAGGCTGCGGAGCAACCAAGCCTGAGGGCCGCAACCACCGAGCCTGTGCGCCCTAGATCCTGTGTCCATAACAAGAGAAGCCACCGCAATGAGAAGCCTGCATACCACAACTAGAAAGTAGCCCTCGCTCATGGCAACTAGAGAAAAAGCCCTTGCAGCAGCAAAGACCCAGTATAGCCAAAAAATAATAAATAATTTTTAAAAAATCAAAATCTTCATTCTGCTGTTTGCTACTCCAGTAATTGAATTGTCATCAGTAGCAATACAGGTTAACAGCCAGCAAGACCTCTTTCAGGCCTTGTACTGAGCATTTAACAAACATCACCCTTTTGGCTCTCATGACAGTCCTGTGAGGTGGGCGTTGTTCCCATTTGGCAGCCAAGGAAATCGCAGTTCAAAGATCTAGTGACTCACTAAAGGTTAGAGGTAATTAGGGTCAGAGATAGTTTGCTAACTCCAGAGCCTATGCTGTTACAGGCAAAATGTCTCTGTAAGAGGTGAAAGTGAAAAAAGTTTTGAAAGTGTTAATCATTCAGTCATGACTGTTTGTGACCCCACGGACGGTAGCCTGTCAAGCCCCTCTGTCCATGGAATTCTCCAGGCAAGAATACTGGAGGGGGTTGCCATTCCCTTCTCCAGGGGATCTTCCCGACCCAGGGATTGAACCCAGGTCTTATGCATTGCAAGTGAATTCTTCACCATCTGAGCCACCACCAACTAGCAAAAAAAAAAGAAACAAGAGATATCTTTTGAGAGACTCATTTGGTTTTTTATTATTTCTAAAAAAGCTTTATTGAGGTACAACTTATCGACAATAAATTACAGGTTAAGTGTACCACTGACGCTTTGACCTATGGTATACCCATGAACGGAACAGGCAATGGCACCCCACTCCAGTACTCTTGTCTGGAGAATCCCATGGACGGAGGAGCCTGGTAGGCTGCAGTCCATGGGGTCGCTAGAGTCGGACAAGACTGAGCGACTTCCCTTTCACTTTTCACTTTCATGCATTGGAGAAGGAACTGGCAACCCACTCCAGTGTTCTTGCCTGGAGAATCCCAGGGACGGGGAAGCCTGGTGGGCTGCCATCTATGGGGTTGCACAGAGTCGGACACGACTGAAGTGACTTAGCAGCAGCAGCAGTGATTAACAGCGAGGAAGGGGGAGAGGAGCAATAAAGGGTTGGGGAGTGGAGGTACAACCTGTTGGGTGTAAGACAGGCTATGAGGATGTATAGTATAACATGAGAAATATAGCTAATATTTCGCAACCACTGCAAACAGAGTGTAACCTTTAAAAATTGGGAAAATTTTTAAAAATTAAAAAAAATAGAAATAGAATCAAACAGCATGTATTCTTTTTTATCTGGCTACTTTCATTCAGTGTATTTACTTTTGATTCATCTGTCTTGTTGTGGGTCCAAAATTAATTTCTTTTGGTGGCTGTGTAGTATTCTATTTTTTATCCATTCATCATGAATGGACATTATCCCAGTTTGGGGATGTTACCAGTAAAGCTGCCATGAACATTTTTGTACAAGTCTTGGTTGCTGCTGCTGCTGCTAAGTCGCTTCAGTCGTGTCTGACTCTGTGCGACCCCATAGACGGCAGCCCACCAGGCTCCCCTGTCCCTGGGACTCTCCAGGCAAGAACACTGGAGTGGGTTGCCATTTCCTTCTCCAATGCATGAAAGTGAAAAGTGAAAGTGAAGTCGCTCAGTCATGTCTGACTCTTTGCGACCCCATGGACTGCAGCCCACCAGGCTCCTCCATCCATGGGATTTTCCAGGCAGGAGTACTGGAGTGGGTTGCCATTGCCTTCTCCACAAGTCTTGGTAGTAATATATAATTTCATTTCTCTCTCTTTTTTATTACTTATTTATTGGGTTTGTTTTTTTTTTTGGCTGTGCTGGGAAAGACCTGCTTTCTCTGGCTCCGCAGTGATTGGGGGCTACTCTTCAAAGCCCAGTGCATGGGCTTCCCACTGCAATGGCTTCTCTTGTTGCAGAGCATAGGCTCTAGGTGCACGGGCTCAGTAATTGTGGTGCATGGGCTTTAGTTGCTCCTCAGCAGGTGGAATCTTCCCAGACCAAGGATCGAACTCATGACTCCTGCATTGGCAGGCAGATTCCTATTCACTGTACCACCAGGGAAGTCCACTTTCACTTCTCTTGAGTAAATACCTAAAAGTAGAATGGTAGGTGTATTATGTAACTTTTAAGAAACCACCAAATTGTTTTTCAAAGTGATTATAGATTCCCATATGCAAGGCTTTTAGTTGCTAATAGATGGATAGTGGTATCTTATTGTGGTTTTAACTTGCATTAATTATAACTAATTTTGTTGAACATCTTTTCATGTATTTACATGCCATCAGCCTATCACTTTTCACTTTCATGCATTGGAGAAGGAAATGGCAACCCACTCCAGTGTTCTTGCCTGGAGAATCCCAGGGACAGGGAAGCCTGGTGGGCTGCTGTTTATGGGATCGCGCAGAGTTGGACACAACTGAAGCGACTTAGCAGCAGCAGCAGCAGCCTATCTTCTTTGCAGAAATGTCTGTTCAACTGTTTAAGCCATTCAAAAAATTTTTGGTTCTTTGTTTTCTTATTACTGATTTTGGATGATACTATATATACTCTGGAGACTGTCAACTACATATTGGCACTTGCAGTGATCACTTGCCATCTGCCTCTACAAAGATGAAAGCATATGCTGCTACAGCTGCTGATTTCCAGCACTACCTGAGAGGAGCTCAGTGTGGAGAGCACAAATGAGGTACTCTGTGCTCGGGGAAAAAACCGGCAGGACAGGTCTTCTGATAGATATTTTCAGGAGTTAATTTTATGAGCCCAGTTCTTGTATCTCCTCACATTTAGAAAAGCACTAAAATCCTTCATGGTGATAACTATTCCTCGTGACTAGCTAAAGCTTCATGAGACCAGCAGGAAAGTTCTGGAAGAATATGTGCTTGATTGCATGTATTCCTTCTTCACCAAAATTAAACATATACTGACCTTTCATCCTACCTCTCTGGAGCAGTTTCTCAGGGCTATTTGAGGTGCTGTCTCCCCGACCGCAGTCCTCATTGTGCCCCAAACAACAAACTTGCAGCTCTAATGTTGTGCATTTTTTTTTTGTGAACAAGACAAAGACTTCATCAATGATGTGTTTGGCAGCTTTTTCTCCTAGTCTGTGTCTTGTCATTTTTTGTCTTGTAATCAAACTTACTTGGGTTTATCTCACTTGTGAAAATGAACTTCCAGATAAGAGAACTCTGCACTGGGGCCGAGTTAAGGAAAAGGCCTTGGCCTTAATTAAGGATATTCTCCAAATTTATTTTATTCTCTGTCTTCTCCTTCTCCAGATTTTCTAACTTCTTCAGAAAATCTAGTCTGAGTAGAAAAAAATGCTTTTCTCAAAAGTTTAAAATAGTATTTTACCCCAATAATAGGAGAAAAATTGGATGGTAAGCTTAGGGATAAGGTGAAGTTGATAAACAGCAAAAAAAAGTTAAGTCTTAAGACTTTTTAAAAAAGGGTCTAGAATTCTGTGACAAACTTAGAGAAAACCATTCAGACTTGTTTTTACACAGAAAGAGGGGAAAAAATTATTTGGTGGGTTTGAAAATGTCTGAGCCTAATTCATCAGAAGTAATTGGGTGTAAAACAATTCAAAGCAGCAGAATAAATAAAATAGTGAAACTACTTTGCTTTTGCTTTTATTTTTATGATTTTGTTGTAAAAGTGAATTTCTGTCAGTCAAATGTAAAATTTAACTCCTGACTCTAATAAAAGTGTCAGACTGCAAATAATACCACCTTTCATGAAACATAAAAATGATAATATTTATATATTTCTCAAAATAAAGTTGTATAATCATATTAAACATAGTTTTCCAAACAACATATATTCCTTTCCTCACCTCCAGCCCCCTCTCCGGCCTCCAGAAGGTCTGCTTGTGTGTCAAACTTGATTGACTGGCTTACATCTGTCTGTTGAGGTCAGCAGGTTCAAGAGAACTTGGTAGGAAGGACAGCAAGGTCCTTTTTTGTGATACAGCTAAGTCAGAATGCCATTCTCCCTCCCTTTATCTGCTCTGTTAAATATAAAATTCCAGGCACAGAACTAAATTCAAGACAAACTTATTGCATGGTCCTTTGCTTTAAAGGATATTGAGCAAGAATCTAATTTTAGAAGTTTATTTTTATGCTATAAACTTCTTATAACTCACTGAAAATTAACAGAGACCAGGGAGATGTCTAGGAGGGCATAGGTGAGGGTAGGTATGTATGCATGTGTGTGCCTGTGTGTTTTGCATGATTCTGTGTGTGCATGTGTGAGAGAGAGAGACAAAGACGGAGTCCTCGGAAAGGATTCTGAGGCTGGCTCACACACCACAAAACTGACACTTAGGACTGAATATTCTTGGTTGGGGGTTTCCCTGGTGGCTCGATGATAAAGAATCCACCTGCAAAGCCGGAGACCTGGGTTCAACCCTCAAGTTGGGAAGATCCCCTGGAGAAGGGAACGGCAACCCACTCCAGTATTCTGGCCTGGAGAATTCCATGGACAAAGGAGCCTGGCAGGCTACAGTCCATGGGGTTGCAAAGAGTTGGACATGACTGAGCAACTTTCACTCCACTTCACATTCTTTGCTGGGGGGCTGTTCTGTGTAGGATGTGTGTGTGCTCAGTCACATTGTCGGATAATCCCCAGCTTCTCTGGTCTTATACTACCCAGAGTTGTAACAACTAAAAATGTCTGCGGATATTGCCAAATGTCCTCAGAGGCGGTGGAGTGTGGAACAGAAGGGAATTTGAGTTACCCAATACCCACAAGGTGCTGATGAAGCCCCTGTAAGACCAGAGGGCCCAGACCCAAGCATTCAGGGCTGATGTGGCATTTGAAGGACGATGACCTCAATAATTGCTCAGATATTATTGCTGGTAATGGGGCCTGAACATCTTATGTTGCTTTATAATGTATCCAGCAAATTCTTGATGATTTCTTCTGTTTGCAGAGCGCTGCACTAGGCAAAGTCTGGGAGGCATGGGGTAAAATGTTTCCTTAGTTTAGGAAAGAAGGGAAAAGTTTTCCCAGTTATAAGTGGTTCTTTTCTAATTTAATTTTTTATTAAGGTAAAATACACGTAACACGAAATTTAACATTTTAGGGCTTCCCTGGTGGCTCAGTGATAAAGAGTCTGCCTCCTAATGCAGGAGACACAGTTTCCACCCCTGGTCCAGGAAGATCCCACATGCCATGGAGCAACTAAGCCCATGTTCCACAACTATTGAAGCCTGCAGGCCTAGACCCCCTGTTCAGCAGCAAGAGAACTCACTACACTTAGAAGCCCACACACCACAATTAGAGAGTAGCTCCCGATCGCCATAATCAGAGAAAAAACTAAGGTTTTCTCTCTGGTTATAAATAATTAAATAAATTTAACATTTTAAGTATACAGTTAAGCAGTGTTAGGTACATTCACACTATTGTGCAATCGTCACTATTATTCATCTCCAGAACTTTCTCAAACTGAAATTCTGTCCCCTAACTTTCCATTTCCCCCTCTCCCTGCCCCTACTAAGCAACCACCATTCTACTTTCTGTTTCTGTGACTTTGACGATTCCAAAGACTTCATATAATGCAATCATACAAGCTCTGTCCTTTTGTGACTGGCTTGTTTCATTGAGCATAATGTCCTCAAGGTTCATCCATGTGGTAGCAGGTGTCAGAATTTGCTCCCTTTTAAAGACTCTACGATATTCCGTTGTATAGATAGACCTCATCTTGTTTATCCATTCATCTGTTTATGGATATTGGTCTTACTTTCACCTTTTAATTATTGTGAATAACGCTGCTATGAACATGGGTGTAATAATTCTTTCTCGATTGCTTTCTATTAAAAAGGCACTTGTTTTCTTAAAATTTTGTCTCCGTTTTTCTGTCACTGCTTCTCTAACAGTCTCTCTCTCTCCCTCTCTCTCTCTCTTGCTCTCTCTGCTGTCCTACCCCCATTGTGGATATCTGACATTAGTGTCTACTTAAGATCTAATTTCTCCTTCCTTTGGTAATCAGTTCAGTTCAGTCTCTCAGTCCTGTCCAACTCTTTGCAACCCCATGGACCACAGCACGCGAGGCCTCCCTGTCCATCACCAACTCCCAGAGCTTACTCAAACTCATGTCCATTGAGTCAGTGATGCCATCCAACCATATCATCCTCTGTCATCCCCTTCTCCTCCAGCCCTCAATCTTTCCCAGCACCAGGGTCTTTTCCAATGAGTCAACTCTGCATCAGGTGGCCAAAGTACTGGAGTTTCAGCTTCAACATCAGTCCTTCCAATGAACACCCAGGACTAATCTCCTTTAGGATGGACTGGTTGGATCTCCTTGCAATCCAAGGGACTCTCAAGAGTCTTCTCCAACACCACAGTTCAAAAGCATCAATTCTTTGGCACTCAGCCTTCTTCACAGTCCAACTCTCACATCCATACATGACCACAGGAAAAACCATAGCCTTGACTACACGGACCTTTGCTGACAAAGTAATGACTCTGCTTTTTAATATGCTGACTCCAGTGTTCTTGCCTGGAGAATCCCAGGGACGGGGGAGCCTGGTGGGCGACCATCTATGAGGTCGCACAGAGTCAGAACGACTGAAGCGACAGCAGCAGCAGCAGCAGCTAGGTTGCTCATAACTTTCCTTCCAAGGAGCAAGCGTCTTTTAATTTCATGGCTGGAGTCACCATCTGCAGTGATTTTGGAGCCCAGAAAAATTAAATCTGACACTGCTTCCATTGTTTCCCCATCTATTTCCCATGAAGTGATGGGACTGGATGCCATGATCTTCGTTTTCTGAATGTTGAGCTTTAAGCCAACTTTTTCACCCTCCTCTTTCACTTTCATCAAGAGGCTTTTGAGTTCCTCTTCACTTTCTGCTGTAAGGGTGGTGTCATCTGCATATCTGAGGTTATTGAGATTTCTCCCGGCAATCTTGATTCCAGCTTGTGTTTCTTCCAGTCCGGCATTTCTCATGATGTACTCTGCATAGAAGTTAAAAAAGCAGGGTGACAATATACAGCCTTGACGAACTCCTTTTCCTATTTGGAACCAGTCTGTTGTTCCATGTCCAGTTCTAACTGTTGCTTCCTGACCTGCATACAGATTTCTCAAGAGGCAGGTCAGGTGGTCTGGTATTCCCATCTCTTTAAGAATTTTCCACAGTTGATTGTGATCCACACAGTCAAAGGCTTTGACATAGTCAATAAAGCAGAAATAGATGTTTTTCTGGAATTCGCTTTGGTAATAGAATCTTGATTTCCTTGAGAGAACCACATGTCTTCGACTCTCTGTTCACACAAAATGGGCTTCCCTGGTGACTCAGACAGTAAAGAATCTGCCTGCAATGCGGAATACCTGCATTCGATCCCTGGGTTGGGAAGAGCCCCTGGAGAAGGGAATGGCAACTCACTCCAGGTATTCTTTCCTAGAGAATCCCATGGACAGAGGAGCCTGGCAGGCTACAGTCCATGGGGTCACAGAGTTGGACACGACTGAGCAACTTTCACTTTCACACAATTTGGGTAGAGCTGTCTCCACCGCCCCCCCTATCATTCAGCTCCCCAACCCTTCAGGGGCATCAAGCCAGTGAGACAGTCCATGTCCAAGACCATCCTGACTGGTTGAGCACTGAGCATATGATTCAAATCAAGCCATTAACATGCAATCCTGAGAATTTTTCTGAAGATTTTGGGGACCTTTCTTTATTTATTAAAGTGCTCTTTCAATAAAGAAGTGTCCTTACTCTGGGTTACTGAGGGGGACAATAGAGGCCTGGAACCACTAACCACCATCTTTGTCAACAGAAGAGATGAGTCCTAAGAAACAGAGCCATGTAGAGGAAAATAAAACCAAGAGGGAGACACGATTGATGACATCTATATTATGGCCCTGATCCAGCCACTCTGGACTGTCTTCTTAGATCTTTTCCTTTCTGAAGACAGCTGGAGCTGGGTTTCTGTCACTTGAAAGAGAGAAAGAAAGGGAATGAAACAAGAGAAACAAAGGAAGGGAGGATGAGAGAGAAGGAGGAAGAAAGAAGGAAAGAAAGAAAGAAGCATCCTGCTTAATATACTCTTTTCTTCCACGGTTACTATTTGCTTTTCAGAATTCTTGAAATCTAAGCAAGCAAATATTTCCTTGGTGTTTCAGGACCACAGAGAATTGTTCCTGTTCACGGGGTGGAGGGGTTGGGGTAGGGCAACGCTTCAGTCATCCTGTGACACACCTATCCACCCAGAATGGAGAGGATCAAGAGATAATGTCTTGTGAACTTTACAGTCAAATCAGGGAGGTGTGTCAGGCACAAAAATAACTGTTGTAAAGGAAGAATGGGAGAGCAAAAGCCACCTTCAGATGAACTTCCCTGGAGTTTATGGCTGCTCCCAAGTTGGCCTGACCCTGGGCCAACAGACAGGTTGCACCTCCTCTGCCACCATGCCAGAAATTATGACTCTAAGAGTAGTCGCCTGCATTCCCATTCCCTTTGGGAATGCAAGTGCCAAGGTGAGAATTACATATCGTCATTATTCTCAAAGGGAAGGGAAGGGTGTCAGGACCAAGCGGGACTCCGGCCAGCAGCCCATTGCAGCAAGTTCAAAGGTTATGGTGACCTCTGTTAGGAACTTCAATGTCTCACCCACGGGTGGGCAAGGACTTTCTGGGCTGGGGCAAGAATGGAAGTCAAGTGATGCTGGCCTGTAATGAAAGCAGGACTGCAGGAGTCATGGGGTAGGAATGGAGGGGAACAAAGCCAAAGATCAAGGACTCAGCTAGCGTGCTCCACAGTCAGGAGCTGGCTTGTTACATAAAGGAACAGAAGCTGTAGGTGTTACTGTGTGTCCTGGGAGGGTTAAATTAAGGCCACAGGTCTGAGGGTACCTGGATATAAATACCCCGGGCATAGTGAGTTCCTGCTTTATTTCATTTAGTCCTCCTAACTTGTGTGAGGCAGGGTTTATCATTATGAACCCATTTTACAGATGAGAGAGCTGAGGCCCAGAAAGGAGAAGGGCTTTGCCATAAAATGTGGAGCTGGAATTTAACCAAAACTGCTTCCAAACTGGTGCCTTTTTATTGTCTGAACTTGGTGAAATGTCATCTTACAAATTTTTTTAACTCTTTAGGTGTGGCAACTCACTCTGCGAACTATTTTATATTATTTTTTAAATGAAGCAAAGATGAATATTTTTAATGATAAAAGGTACAATTCACAAAGAAGATAGACATCATAAACCATTAGATACCTAACAACAAAGAAACAAAGATACATAAAGCAAAAATCAGAAGAAATATAAGGGAAAAGAAAAAATATATAATCATAGACATATTAACATTTCTCTGAGAATATTTTATCAAGTACAGAAAAAATAAGATTAGGAGCATGTTGAATGATGTCATTAATAATTTAAATATGATATATATCTATTTATATTGATTTATATGAATCTTATATCCTACACAAATAAATTCAAAATTTTGTATCTCATACATTGTTGTTAGATGTCCATAGGACATTTGGAAAAACTGGCAAAAAGATAAACATTACTAAATTTCAAAGAGTAGAATCCTTTTTTGTGTGTGATTCAGTTATACACGTATATTATTTTTGAAATAATTTTCCATTACAGGTTATTACAAGATATTGACTATAGTTTCCTGTGCTATACAGTAAATTTTTGTTGCTTGTTGCACATCTATTTTTTTTAGTTAGAAATCTGCTAACTATTTCATTCCCACAATCATGGTTACACATACATATAGATAGAGTACAAATGGATAGCACTTATTCAGCTATATTTCTCAGTTCTAAACACCCTTATTTTTGTGCTTAGGAGAAATAAAAACAATCCTATCAACATGAATAATAAGAGTTTTACCTTTGATACACACATTGCTATCAGGTAAAAAAGCTTCCAGTTAAAGATAAGCCATACATTGCTTTTTAAGAAATTCTACATGTAGGTCTGGGAGTGAATAACTTGCTGGAGTCATAATATTCAGTTCCTTGATAGCTGGTAGGCTTTTAAAATGAGTTCTTTTAAACCCAAATATATACATGGAAGGGCTTCCCAGGTGGTACTTAGTCATTCAGTTGTGTCTGACTCTTTGCGACCCCATAAACTGTAGCTCCTCTGTCCATGGGGATTCTCAAGCAAGAATACCAGAGGGAGTTGCTATGCTCTCCTCCAGGGGATCTTCCCAACCCAGGAATTGAACCCAAGTTTCCCACATTGCAGGCAGATTCTTTACCATCTGAACCACCATGGAAGCCCTCCCAGGTGGTACTAGTGGTAAAGAACCTGCCTGCCAATAAGGAAGACATGAGACTTGGGTTCGAACCCTGGGTCAGGAAGATCCCTTGGAGGAGGGCATGTCAAACCACTCCAGTATTCTTGCCTGGAAAATCCCATGGACAGAGGAGTCTGATGAGCTGAAGTCCATAGGGTCACAGAGAGTCAGACACGACTGATGCGACTTAGCACACACACATGTAAGCATATGCATAGAAATATAAATTGGGGTTCAAAATCATGGATTAAAGATACTTAAATAGGAAAACTGATTAGGCTCTTTTTTTAAAAAATAAAATATTTGTCTAATTCTATACTTCAAAATAAATTCTAAATGAGCCCAAGTTTAACATGTAAAAGAGAGATCCATTTCTCTATTAGTATGGAAAGACCATGGTGTTGAGCTGTAGAAAAGAAAAACTACCTTGTCCACTTCTTTGATGAAACCTTCTGGTCACGCATCTGTGATTTCACATGGTTGGAGCGTTCATCGTCTCCCTGGGAGTTGCAACTTTCTGTAAGTTTTCTCCTGACGAACCAAGGAAGGAGGCATATGCAGATTTCTACAGAAATTATGATTCTATGGAAGATTTTGAGGACATAAGGAAAGCTAGTATCTTTCAGAGTGAAAAGTGAGTTTTGAACATAAAGAATTTCTTGGGTTGAGTTCCATAGAACTTTGTCACTTACCTATGTTCCTGAACTATGGAATGATAAATATCTGGGCTAAGGAATAGTCTCTCTTGATAAATAAATGATTAACAAATACTATGGACACTAAAAAAAAATGTAAGAAAGAGATCATAAAAGCCCTAAAATAAAACATGGGTAAATATTTTTATAATCATGAGAGGCTTGACATGCATAGACGTCTATTATACTGGAAAAGGAATCAACCTAAAACCGATAAAATACATAATTTCTAAACCAAGAAAGAAAAAAATGATTATCATAGACAAGAAAAATTAAAAACCGGGGGAAAATACTGCACATAAATGACAAATGTCACTGACCTTACTGGGTAAAGAGCTCTTAGAAATCAACGTGAAAAAATAACCACAGAGAAAAATGGGGAAAAGACACAAACAGGGAATTGGAAATAATAAGTTCACAATAATGTGTGAAAAGAGTCATGGTAACTAAAGAAGTGTAAGAACATCAAAGAGATGTCTTTTTTTCACTTATTTGAGTAAATTCCAGGAGATAGTGGAGGACAGAGGAGCCTGGTGTGCTGCAGTCCATAGGGTCGCAAAGAGTCAGCCGTGACTTAGCAAATGAACAACAACGTCCTTTGGAGGTAAACAGATAAGTGTGAAAAGATTTATACAGAAGGATTGTGCCTAATTGCCACAAATTTATAATATTGAATTAATATGGAAGCAACATAGATACACATTAACAAAAGACTACTACTTAGTAAGTGGCTTTTTATTTTATTTATTGGAGTATAATTGATTTACAAAGTGGTGTTAGTTTCAAGTATTAGTGGCTTTTTGAATATGATGTAAGAAGCCTTTCACACTTCAAATAGTTATTAAGTACAAAATATCCTCTTGATCCACCGAGTCTAAAATATTAATTATCTGACCCTTACAAAAATTGTCCCACCTCTGTTGTAGATCTCTATGTGTGCTGTGCGTACAGATCTCTATACATTGTTGTGAAACTTTGGGGTAAAAATGGTTTATAATACAGTATGTAGCATATAATTCCATTTATATGTAAAATCAAATACATATATTGAATTGGCCAAAATGTTCATTCAGGTTTTCTATGAGATCTTATGGAAATACGTGTCTGCACAGAGAAAGAGAGAGAAATTAATACTTCTATAAATTTTCTGTGAACAGTGACTCTAAATGTTGTTTATTCCTTTATGGATTGAGTTATCATTACAATTATTATTAGTAGACAATTGATTGACATACCCCAACTATACTGCACATGTTGATAATGATTAAACATAAAAAATAAAATTTTATAAGAAATATATCTTTTAATGAGATGGATAGAGTGAGTTTTGCTTATTTATTCAATGAGTTCATATATCCCAAGATGACTCTAGCTTATTTTTGTAAGACAGGGCTCAGCACCAACTCAATTTCTATTTTTCATTTTTACAGTAGGCAAGGAGAGAACTTTCACAAAAACAAATAGAAGGAGGTTTCTATAGCAATGCTACACATTTTTTCAAACACCTTTTGAGTTATATGCCGAAAATAACCTATTCCTTAAAAAAACTTCTTTCAAATCTATTGCTTTAAAAAAAAAAGTTCAAAGCATGCTAAGCTATTGTATCCCCCTTCAATTTGGTTGAGAGCGAAGAATCCTTCAAATCTAAAAAAGGACTTGTTTGATACTTGGTCAGTATTATTTACTTTCTCAGTGCCAGCCAGTACCAGTATTTCTTTGTTCTCCCCTCTCCCAGGTTTTAATTCCCAGAGCAAAACAGCAGCACAGATGTGAGATGGGGCAGAAGGATGCTCTTTGGCGAAGTGGGAGGGTATGGAGAAAGGGAGCAGGTTGCACAAAGTGAGGCCCTGGATATGGATTCCCTTAAAACAGTGTTTCTCAACCATTGTTTTCCATGATCTCCCCTCTGCAGAGACTTATGGGGAGGGAGGAGGGAGGAGGGTTCAGGATGGGGAACACATGTATACCTGTGGCGGATTCATTGTGATATATGGCAAAACCAATACAATATTGTAAAGTTAAAAAATAAAATAAATAATATATTAAAAAAATTATTACCCATTAAGCACTAATACCACAGGTAATATCTCATATCTGTTTGTGACCCCATGGACTGTAGTCTTCCAGGCTCCTCTGTCCACAGAATTCTCAGCCAAAATACTGGAGTGGGTGGTCGTGCCCTGCTCAGGTCTCCTGTGTTGCAGGTGGATTCTTTACCGTCTGAGCCACTGAAGAAGCCCACTAATGCCACAGATAATATTTCATATCTGTTTACATACTGTGGTTCTTTGGAGGGCTAATAACCACCCTAAACCTGGGCTTCCCTGATGGCTCAGTAGTAAAGAATCTGCCTGCCAATGCAGGAGATTCAGGTTCAATCCGTGGGTCGGGAAGATCCCTTGGAGGAGGAAATGGCAACCCACTCCAGTATTCTTGCCTGGAGAATTCCAAGGACAGAGGAGCCTGGCAGGCTACAGTCTACAGGGTTGCAAAAAGTTGGACAACCCTCACCCTAAGCAATTTTTGCTCCCGTGGGGGCAATATCACCTCCGTTGAGAATGGATGCCTTAAAAGTACACCGTGAGCACCCTGGGACATCTCCGTGACCTCCCAAAGGAAACATTTGCCGCTGGGCAGCACACAGCCGGTCTCTTCTAAATGGTCCCACATTACAGTCAGGGGCTCTCTTCTCTCTCTCTTTCATCACCCCGCCCCCCAACCCCTGCCTCCAGGGCCCACTCACCTGGCACATCCTCAGATGTCAGCTCACACATCTCTCTCTCTCCCCCCGGAGCACCCTCCTGGACTTGCCACAGGGTACTGAGATAGCCAAGTTTTTTGTTGATGGGGAGGTGGGGAACACTGATGGCTGGTGCTCTGTGAGTGCAGACAGCATGCCTGCCATGTCCATCATTAGATCTTAATTCATGGCACACAGCTTGACACAGAACAAGCATTTGTGAAGTGAGAAATGGAGTGTTTCCTATAAACAAAGGATGTCCCAGTCATCAGCGATTGTGGCCACCATGGACGGTGAGCTGGTGAGCCCTGAGGGAACTCGGGAAGGAAGAAACACCTGCCATCTAGCAGCCATCAGACTGCAGCCACTTCTTGGAGCAGTTTCTCAGAGCTATCTGAAATAGTGTCTCCCAGGATACAGTGCTCATTTTTCCCCAAATAAAACTCGCAACTCTTAGCTTGCAAATTTTTTTCAACAGCAGGAAACATTCAACCAATACTTTGCCTTCTCCTCCCAACCTGCACCCCCACCTGTAAGGGTTAGCTACTGTGGGGTAACAAACTATCCCCAAACATAGTGGCTTAAGACAAGAACCAGGCACTTAGCTCACAATTCTGCAAGATGGCTGGGCAGTTCAGGTCAGGGCTCCCTTGACCTTCTGTGGTCAGCTAGTGAGCTGCCTGAGGCCTGGGTCTGGGGAGGGCCTCATCCATACAGCTCATTTCAGCTCCACGTGATCGTCTCATCCAACAGACCCGCCCCACCCAGGCTTATTTTCATTGTGGTCACCACGTGGTTCCCAAGAACAGTGAGAGAAGGTGAACCCGAATTCACAAGCAACCTGTCAAGTTGCTCATGTTTTCAGTTTTTTTGACCATGCCATGTGACAGACACATGGGATCTTTATTTCCCCACCAAGGATCGAACCTGCACCTCTAGCATTGGGAGCACAGAGTCTTAACCACTGGACCACCAGGGGATTCCCCACTCACCTTTTCTTATCACCGTATTGGCCAAAGCAAATCATGTGGCCGCTCCTGATGCAAGGAGTGGAGACAGAGACTCTAGAAGTCTTTAAGGCCATTCTTTGCAATCTACTGCGCTTCACCAGGATCAACATCAAAGCTGCCTTTGTGACGCCTTTTCTAGTGGGTTTACTGTAATGTTCCATTTAGCATCATTTCACCAAGGCCCTGCTCCCTGGTTCCCACTCCTCAAGAACCAACCCCATCTCTCCCTTCCATAATAGGTTCCCTCTCCTTATATCTCTAAATTATCTTTCTTCTGGTGTCAGGAAGCCATGATCCACCCTCGGGTTTCAGACCCCAGCACTCAAACTCACCCACAGTAAGGATACAACGGGTGGGTAAGACCAGAACAATGGGCCCTCCCTGCGTTCGCAAGGCTCTGCCTGGTCATTTAATGACTCACTTATCACTGAGTTCAGCAAGTTCTATTGGCAGACAGTGCACAATGATTTCCCCAGCACTGGGCTTAGCAAGCTCTTGGATCTTGTTCCCCGACTCCCTGCCTCTCCTCCCAGAGGTTCAGTGGGTCTGGCCTTGAGAGGTACCCCCATGCAAACAGCACTTGGAATACTGCAAGAGTTGCTGCCATTGAAGTCATTGCTTTTCTCTTGTGCTGATCTTCAGATTGACAAGCTGTGAAACAACACGTATTATGAACCACAGTCATAACCTACTGGGGTGTCCATCATTGGTGATAGGTCCTGAGGCCCCAACATCTGAATCTCAAATATTTTCATAGAGGGGTTAAAAATCAAATGTGCAATAAAGGTATGATTGCATCATCGTGCGAAGACATGATGGCAATCTTGAGTCACTTGAGTACTTGAGCAGTGCAATTATTGTGTTTTATTTGTTCACTTGCTCTACTGTTTCTTAGTGCCTCCTACAGAGAATGTGCTTGATAAATGAATGAGTAAATTGCGGAATGAGTAAAAATGATGACAAGTTCACACAAGGACCATAAAGGCAAAAGCATAGGATGCTGTTACAGCCCCAGGGGATATTTACACAGGGTGATGGGGAGGTGATGTTTAACCTCAGCTTTAAGGGCGAAGGCTGACTCAGGAAAAGGAACAGCAGGTGCAAAGGCCAGCAGAGGCAAAGGGTCATGATGTGAGGTCTTGAGTGTTATGATCCCTACTCATCTTGTGTGAATCTTATAGGATTTAAGATAGTAAATTTAATTTAAGCTAGTTAACTAGTTCAAAAGGGAGTCACGGGGCTTCCCTAGTGGTCCAGTGGTTAAGAATCTGCCTGCAAATGCAGGGGATATGTGTTCAGTCCCTGGTCTGGGAAGATTCCACATGCCATGGAGTAACTAAGCCTGTGTGCCGCAACTACTGAAGCCAGAGCTCCCTAGAGCCTGTGCTCTGCAATGAGAAGCCCACATCACAATGAAGAGGAGCCCCTGATCTCCACAACTAGAGGAAGCCCTCGTGCAGCAGTGAAGACCCAGAGCATCCATATATAAAACTTCTAATTATCTTGTTTAAAAAATGGAGTCACAGTGGCCAATGTGAACATCCACGTTAGTTGTTTTGAAACATCCGCAGTAGGAGTGTGAAGAGTCCTAGAGGAACAGACTAAGAGCGTTACCTTAGGAATGTGATGCGCAGTGTACCTCACTGGAACAGAGGGCCAAGATCTCCTCCCCTGGAGGAACTTGACTCCTCTGAGAGAGGTCACTGAGCCGAGTGACTTGCAGCCACTTTGCTGGAGGACCCGACTCTCTGCTCTGGGAGACCTTCCAGATGGAAGCTGCCCGACTCCGTTGGAGCAGAAGGTGACCTCCCACCCACACCTACTGTGACTTATTGCCGGTTGGGAGACAGCTGAGATGACTTCTTTCAGGACTTCTTGGAGTGGTCTGCTACCCCTTTTCCCTACCTTAAACCTGTGTTGTGTGCCATAAACCAAGTGATTCATGAACCGAATATTGGCTGTTTCTTACATCTCCAGCCCCCTGACTGCGGGGCCCTGTGGCAAACAGTTTGGTAGGTTGGCACAGCTGGGAGGAGGTCGTGGTTAGGGCAGAGAGGCACAGAGGAGGTGGGGGAGCTGAGGAGGGATGCCAACTCTTGGGTCTCATAGGCCACAGGATGGAGCTGGATTTCATACCAAGAGGAGGAAGTGAAGTGAAGTCACTCAGTCATGTCCGACTCTTTGTGACCCCATGGACTGTAGCCTACCAGGCTCCTCTATCTATGGGATTTTCCAGGCAAGAGTACTGGAGTGGGCTGCCATTTCCTTCTCCCACCAAGAGGAGGAAGTGGGGCTTAAAGGAGGATTTTTAAGGAGGGTGTGGAATAGTTCATTTGATATTGGAAGTAGCAACCTTGGAATGAAGCTCTGCCTCTGGAGTAGCCTCACTTTCCTATGAAGACCTCTGCCCTCCACTGGGCTGGCCCTGATAAGCATTTTCATCTGGACCACTCAGTCAATTTGACCTCCCAGTTTTCGTCAAAGGTTCCGACCTCAAACTTACTATCATGGAATCTCGTATAAAGTATCCAGCTTTGAGACATTATTTTAGCACATCAGTTCTGTGGGCCTTTCCTTTTCCCCAGGTTTTCTAGATCCTACTCTTGTATGCACTACAGCATCCCAGAGCTATGTACTTGGACTGTGCTGCTTTGGTCCAGAGTAATTTCACTTCTGTCATCAGCTTCCATCAAGGGAACCTGAAGCAGCAGCTGCAAAGCCAGGCCCCACACATCCCCAGATCCCACTGATGATGCTCTGGAGAAGCGTCCTGGGTCTCTGTGCAGGAAGATGTGTGCCTCTCTAGAGCATGGAGCTGGCTGTGGTTTTATGGAAGCAGAATCATATTTCAATCCTGAGGACTTTGGGGGAGCCAAATTTGTAGCCCACTTCCAAGACCTGTGTGAGACAATAAAACATGCACATCTCTGGGCCTTTTTTGCCCCCTCTAAACTCACGTTCCAGCTGCCCAAGGGCTTTCTAGGTAAAGAATCCGCCTGCCAAGGCAGGAGATATGGGCTCGATCCCTGGGTGGGGAAGATCCCCTGGAGGAGGAAATGACAACTCACTCCAGTATTCTTGACTGGGAAATCCCATTGACAGAGGAGTCTGGTGGGCTACAGCCCATGGGGTTGCAAAGAATCAGACATGACTGAGCGACTGAGCACACATCTCTCTCCTCTCCAGCTCCGCCAAGGCATTTATTTTTGCCTTTTGTGTTAATGTAGTTTTATTAGTCACCTCAATTCCTTTTGTGGCATAAGGGGGAATATAAAAAAGTAAAGCAGAATAAAATTATATATCCTGCCTATGACAGGCACTTTATTCATGACCCTCCACACTTTCCTCTCCTCCCCTTCAAAAAAATAAAAGTAAAAAACTCTAAGATGAAAATATAGTTTGACTCTGCTTTGGACTTCATAAATTTTCTGATATTATGCAAACATATTCTCTGTGCAGGAGAGCAAACACAATCAAAATGACTCCACATCGGGTGGCTGATCACCTAAAAGCTTTAGTTTCTTTCTCTTTTGCCCATCTTGCATTACAAAAGCCAGAAAGTAAGACATTTTATTTCCCAGCCCCTCTTGCAATTGGACCCAGTTTTAGGGTTGCCAGATAGCAAAAATTATTAATATTTTTATTTATATAAAATAACAAAATAACTGGGGATACCCAGTTAAATTTGGATTTCCCATGGGACATACTTACACTGAAAACAAAAATCTGTGTTTACGAAAATTTAACTGGCTAATCTGTATCTCATTTGGCAATCCTACTCAGTTCTTATCATAAGGTATAGATGAAAGTTATGTTTGAGCACATTTGGGGACCACTTTATTCTGTTGGCACAGATGGTAAAAGCGTCTGTCTACAATTCGGGAGACCTGGGTTCGATCCCTGGGTGGGAAGATCCCCTGGAGAAGGAAATGGCAATCCGCTCCAGTACTATTGCCTGGGAAATCCCATGGACAGAGGAGCCTGGTAGGCTACAGTCCATGGGGTCGCAAAGAGTCGGACACGACTGAGCGACTTCACTTTCACTTTCTTCTGGATAAAAAGAGACTACTAAAGAAAAGACTTATCTTTCCTGCCATGAATGCAATTGTGATGCCTGACACTCTCGCAGCTACTTTATCATTATAAGGCAACATCAAAAAATTAAAGCCAACGTGCTCAGCAAGACAGAGCACAGAGAGCAAACCCAGGTCCTTGATGGTATTCTCCAATCAATATCACTGAAAGCATCCTAGATACCCACTGGTGGTGCTGTCTTTTGGGTTTGTTTAAGTGTATCTGGTGTATAATGCTGTGTTAATTTCAGGTATATGGCAAAGTGACTTAGTTATAAACATATATTACTTATAAATATTATATATAAATATACTGTTATATATTTTTGCAGATTCTTTCCATTTATTATAAGATACTGAATATAGTTCCCTGTGCTAGAGACTAATAATAGGTTTATTTTATATATATAGTAGTGTGTTTCCGTTAATCCCAAGCTATCTATGCCCTCCCCGCTCATTCTCCTTTGACAACCATAAGTTTGTTTTCTATGTCTGTGAGTCTACTTCTATTTTATAAATAAGTTCATTTGTTTCATTTTTTAGATGACACATGCAAGTGATATCACACAGTGTCTGTCTTTCCCTATCCAACTTCCTTAGTATGCTGATCTCTGGCTCCATCCATGTTGCTGCAAGTGGCATTATTTCATTATTTTTTAAGGCTGAATAATATTTCACTATGTGTATATACATCTTTTTAAATATAGTTTTAAAAAAACTTTTAGCTACCTCGAGCAACAGATGGAATCTTTGTTCCCCAACCAGGGATGGAACTCGTGTCCCTTGCATTGGAGATGCAAAGCCTTAACCACTGGACCTCCAAGGAAGGTCCTATGCCATACCTTCTTTATCCATTCATCAGTCAATGGATATTTAGGTTGCTTCCTTGTTTCCTTGTCTTGGCTATTGCAAATAGTGCTGCTATGTACACTGAAGTGCCATGTATCTTTTTGAATTAGTTTTCACCTTTTCTGGATACATGCCCAGGAGTGGGATTGCTGGATCATATGGTAACTTAGTCATGGTGTTTTCTTAACATTATTTCTGCTAAATATTCAAAATCCTCACTAAAATTTCTGCAGAAAAAGATCACTCTTCATTAATGGCACATAGGGCAGCCCCCAAATGGGAAATAAGCGAATGTAATAAATGTGAAAAATTTATCAGAAATAAGGAAATGATGAGGCATCAGGGCAGCCATGGGGGAATATTCTATGCTATCTGGGGCAAGGGGAGAAGGGATATATATATATATAATGCAGCAGTCAAAAGCACAAGTTCCAGAGCCAACCTGCCTGGTTTCAGATTCAGTTCCATCATTTATTGGCAGTGACAATATTTCAAGGAGAGAGGTGGTCGCCCACATCAGATGCTACTGAGAAGTTGAGACAGCCAAGGACTGAGAAAGGGTCCCTGGATGTGATGGTTTCAACGTCGCTGATGTCCTTCCCAAGAGCAGCTTCAGTTAAGCAGTGTGTGCAGAAAGGATTAGAGGTTTTAGATGAGTGGGTGGGAGAACAGGAGAGGCAGGGAGTGACTGTAAATCCTAGGTGAAATCAGTTCCAAGCTCCAACTCAAACACTAAAACCACACTTTGGAATGCATGTCTTGGTTGTGAGAAGTACGGGGGTGGGGGTGTGGGAGGGCATGAAAGGGGACTCCTGGCGAGATCCTCTAAAGTGCTGGGTCAACCATTCCCTCTTGCAGTGCTGCTCAACGTCAGTATTTCCAAATGTATCACTTTCGCCATCTCTGCTGCATTCATTTTTAAAATGAGATTTATTTTTATTTAAGGGATATTTTATAACACAACCATCAACAGTAATGGTGTATCCTTAGCTTCGAACAGAATGTAATCCATTAAAAAATGTAAGGAAAAACAGAAATATAATTGAAGCCAAGCAAAGTTTTGAAAACTTCAGCCAAATGCTACTGCTGCCACAGTTGGTGAAGTGCTATAACACTCTGACCTTCACTTATGATCAAAACCAAAACCGATGCTGAGGAGGAGGTGAGGAGGAAGAGGGGTGGGTTGGGAGTTTGAGGTTGGCAGACACAAACTGTTATATATAGACTAGATAAAAAACAAGGTCCCACTGTATAGTACAGGGAACTAGATCCGATTGTAATGAACCATAATGGAAAAGAAAATAGAAAAGAATGTATACATATGTATAACTCAATCACTTTGCTGTACAACAGACGTTAATACAACATTGTAAGTCAACTGTACTTCACTTAAAAAACAAGACCAAAACATTAGGAACAATGCTAACATGTTAGGGCAAACACACACAAAAATGAAACAAGTTATAAAAAAGTACGTTCCCTGACCACTGATAATGTGCTATGAACGCTTTCCATTCCATTCCTTATCTTTTAAAAATAATGGACTTGATTCCCCAGATGGATTCACCACCCATTAATGGCTAGTACATGGTTTCAAAAACAATGAATTAGTAAATATGACATTAGTGTTGAAGACCCAGCAGTACCAGCCTGCGAACTTTTTCTTGAACTAATTCTTAAGATCTGAAAGGTAAGTGAAAAGCAAGTAACTTTCTCACTGGGTTCACGCTGTATCACCACCGACTCCCGCCCACAAGCCCACTGTTGTGTAGTGGGATGCAGGTCACACTCTAGGAACACTGATTTCTGATTCTGCAACCTCTAGGAGAGGACGGTTGGGGGGCTGCCTTGCTGCCATTCTGCATACTCAGGTCCAAGTTCACAGCTCACTCACATAACCAAGAATGTTATCAGGCATGGACAGGCCTTACGATTCTGAATCTCCAGGGATCCTTTAATCTGTACTAGTATTGTATATGTATTAATTTCTTACTGCTGCTATAACAAATGACCACAGACTCACTGGCTTACAACAATACAACTTTATTCTCTTCTTTTCCTGGGAGTAAGAAATCTGAAATTAGTTTCACTGGGCTGAAGTCCAGGTGTTGGCAAGACTGGTTCCTTCTAGACGCTCTGAGATATTCTCTTGCCCTTTTCAGCATCCAGTGGCCACTTATATTCCTCAACTTTCGCCCTTCCCTCATCTTCAAAGTATATCACTCCGGTCTCTGCTTGTGGCGTCACACCGCCTGTTCCTCTGACTCTGCCCTCCCTTCTTCCCTTAAAAGGAAGGACTCTTGTGATTACATCTGGCCCACCTGGATGCTCCCACCTCAAGATCCTTAACTTAATCACATCTGCAAAGCCCCTTTTGCCATACAAGGTAACATACTCTCAGCTGGGGGGATTGGGAAGGGACGTTTTAGAGGGTCATCATTCAACCTGCCACAGTGACCAAGGTGAAGGAGGACTTGAGCAGGCAAGGGCAGAAACGGGAGCAGAGACGCGCTCCAACCTCTGGTCAAGATGCCACACCTAAGAGCACACGGGAGTAAATCCCACAACGGATGCAGGAGCTGAGTCTGACTCACGGGCAGTGGGCCAAGGCCGAGGTCAGGCTGAGGATCTTTGGTTCCAGCTGACAAAGAGGGGAACCACAGTCCCCCCAGGGGAGCAAAGGATAAACAGCAGAGGACCAACACACCGGCAACTGGCAACGGAGATTTATTTAAACTGTTAGCCAACAGGAACAGGAACTTGTACAACCACCCCAGTAAACGAGGCTTCTTGGAGAGTGGGGGAGAATGGCAGCCGGGGCTTCCCCACCACTCAGGAAACTTGGGAGACTCAACTCCGGAAAAGTCGCTGGCTTCAGCTCTGGCTCAGCACGAGTCTTGAACAGATCAATAAGTTATTTCCTTCAAACCTGAGGGGAGGAAACGCACAGATGCTGAGAAGGGGCTGTCACAGGCTGAGGCCGAGAAAACAGTCAGAGGTGGAAGAATGTGAGCCTGGGGCCCCAGGTCCATGGGGACCGGCTCTGGGGCGGCGGCTGCACATTCAATTACTGCACCCGGGCCTCCTGGTTGTGTAAGATAAGATTCCACAAGGAAACAGGAGGCTGGATGAGACAGTGTTTACCGGTGGTTTAAAAGGGATTAAGAAATGTTACAGTGGTTTATGGGCTCTCCAGTAAAACCCACAAGTCCATTCTTTAAATGCTGAACTTTTTTTTTTTTCTGAATTAATACCTTTCATTCAGACAACTTGTTTAACGAGTTCATTCTTGAGTGTTCTGCTTTTTACCTTAAATACATTTGAAAATTACTATTGCCCCATTTTGGGTGAGAAAGAAGTCAAAGGGTTACTGACTAGCCTTAGCAATTTTTTTCACCCTTTTGTCTTTGAATCAAATTCAGTAATAAAAAAGACTGGTGTAGGCAATTTATTTCTTCACATATCTAGTAATTTTTTAATCAAATACTAACCAGTCCATCCTAAAGGAAATCAGTCCTGAATACTCATTGGAAGGACGGATACTGGAGCTAAAACTCCAATCCTTTGGCCACCTGATGTGAAAGACTGACTCATTGGAAAGGACCCTGATGCTGGGAGAGACTGAGGGTAGGAGGAGAGGGGGATAACAGAGTGTGAGACGGTTGGATGGCATCACCGACTCGATGGACATGGGTTTCAGCAACTTCTAGGAGTTGCTGATGGACAGGGAAGCCTGGCCTGCTGTGGTCCACGGGGTCACAAAGAGTTGGACACAACTGAGTGACTGAACTAAACTGAACACGGTGGGTGGTAAGCTGGGGAGACTCTGAATTCTGATATCTTCCTCTGAAGAGTGTTGAATTTTGTTTTAGCAGGTGATTTTATTATTGGAGAATCATTCTGATTTTCCAGAGTCTTGGCTGTAGGTTTGTTTAGTATCAATCTGTTCGGATTTTGACCTACAGCCTATTCTTTAGGAACCTGGTCTTTTAAATGTTGAACTTTGAGCAAACACAGACAGTTTCTCCTCTACACACATACAAGTTAAGTACAGTAAGTCCCTTACAACGAATGAGTTCCGTTCCATTCCATTCCAAGAGTGCATTAGCAAGTCCAATTTGTTCATAAGTACAACGAAGTTAGCCTCCATACCCAACTAACACAATTGGCTACATAGTACTGTACTGTGATAGGTTTATAATACTTTTCACACAAATAATACATAAACAAACATACAAAGTAAACATTTTTAATCTCACAGTACAGTACCTCGAAAAGTACAGTAGTACAGTACCCAGCTCAGCATAGAGGGGCTGGCATTGAGTGAAGAGGCAAGAAGAGTAACTGCCAGAAGGGGGCAGGGAAGTGGGAGGCTGGGCTGTCAGCAATAGGAGACGGAGGAAAGCTGCGGGGTCACTCACACCTGACACTGACGGAACACACGTTCGCATCTTTAAAAGCTCGCAGCTTGAAGGTTCGTATGTAAGTGATTTACTATACAGATACCACAGGTAGCCAGGTGAGAAGTGGGGAAAAGAAGCCCCTTACATAGAAAAGCTCAATGCATCATTACTTGACAGAATCTAGAATTAATTCTATACTATTACAAGTCACCTATATTTTTTAAAAGTGTAAGAAAATTAAGTAAATGCAGACAGAGCTTCATGACAGAATATTTATAAAGCCATGAAAATTATGCTCATGCAGAGTTTTTAGTAGCAAGGGGAAATGCTTATGTTATAATATTAAGCTTAAAAAGATCCAGAATCAAGGTTACATAGATAAATTAAACCCCCCTAAAAACAAATCAACAGCTAGAAAAAGAAAAGAAGGGAAAAGCTGCCAGAGGTTATCTCTGAGTGATGGGCATATGGGTGATTTTTTTTTCTTTGCCATACTTTTTTTTAGAAGTTTCCAAAGTCTCTGCTTAAAATTATACTGTTTTCAAAAATGGGGGAAAACAGCAGTACAAAAACACAGTAATAAATGATTTTTTAAATAAAAAATAAATGGATTTTGTGGACAGAACTGCCCAGCTGGGTAAATTTATAAACTGTTGGAAAGATAAGCCCAAGAGGATGATTAACAACCTGGAATTTTCACACAGGAGACAGGCCTTGACTCCAAGCTCTTTGTTTTATATTCACTACTTGCCTACGGCAGTATGTCTGACAGAGCTATAGGAAGTCTGAGGGCACTTTAACAGCAAAGGCCAGAACTGGGATCTAAAACTATCTCCACTGGGCTGGAGAGGCGCCCAGGGGAAGCATGGTCAGCACGGGGCAGCTGTAAAGGAGGAACTGGGTTAAGATCAAGGCAGCAAGGCACTGAGACAAGGCTCCGGGCTTTGTCCCCATGGCCTGACTCTTCCAAGCCAGGGGAATTCACCTCCAATATAAAAGAAGATGAGAGAGAGAAATTCAACCCACAGCTGCAGGGGTGTTAGACAGAAACAATGACCTGTGTGTTTTAACATCCAGCAAACCTGGTTACAAGCAGATCAAAAAGCTGAACACTGGATCCTTTCATTAAGATGATTACAAGACTCAAGGTCTCTTACCATCCAGTTGAGGAAATTCCACAAACAGCCCTAAAGGGCTGTTGGTTGGTTTTCATACATGTGGTTTATTTAAGCAGTTCTCCTGGGTTTTGTGCTATAAAATCAGAGGATATAACTGCTGATTCTCTATGTTCACAGATCCATGTATACGAGCCCTAGTTCCTCCTGGGCAGAAAATTCCCATTGAGCGTTACGTTCTCCAGAGACAAAAAATTCCCTAGAAAAATTCCAATCAATATAAGTGAAGTTACCTACCTAGTTCGCTTCCTCCTTTGGTGGCCCAGCAAAGGCAGTAATGCTGCATGAGCTGTTCAAGAAGCTCCCTTTCATCCAGGAATTCAAGGGCCTCTATTCTGTGGAATGAAAAGACAACAGTACCAATGTATCCAATTAAAAATGAAGGCCGTGACGCATACTGCCGGGCGTGGAAACGCATTCAGGATAGACTATGCGAAAAGAAGCGGGCTACAGAATAGTACGTATGGCGTGGGACCATTTTAGCTATTTTTGAAAAGAAGAAAAAAAACCTCCATAAGCAAAGTCAAAAGTGACAGATGACAAACTAGAAGAGAATGTCTGTAATACAAATGGCAAGGGGGTAGATTTCCTTGTTATATAAACGAGCTGTTACACTTCAGTAAGAAAGAACACTTTTTAAAACTTATTTAAAAGATGGGTAAAAGACCAGATCACTGGCAAGGAAAAAAACAAGGGCTTTTCAATCTCATTTATGTGAAAAGAAACGTAAATTAAACCAGGACTCCTGCCGTGTCCTGCCTGCTGCACCCGGTGGCGTTCTGCTCCAAGACATTGCTTCAGATGTCATGGACTGCGCTTCGGAACCACTGGCAAAGAAGATCTTTAAAGGAGTTTTAGGAGTGGAACCTGTGGGCACTTCTGGTGTGTGTTTTTTGTTTCAAAAGATGAACACAAGCCAAGATTTTAGGCAAACGATGAGCAAGAAATTTCCCTTCACCTTGGAAGTTTACTGCAAACCCACTGAACATTCAGGATGGAATGTATGGAGTCAGAAAGCAAGATGAAAGAGTATGGTTAATGGCGAAAATTAGGAGTCCGATTATCTATCAAGGTTTGGTCTATTTCATAGGATCGGGCAAGATTAAAACTCCAAAGTTGACATAGATGGATTTTAGAATATTTAAGGTTAAATGTAAATTCTAATTAAGCTGGAGATTTTGTTCTTCAGACTAACTGTGAAGAAATTGATGAGGGTTTCTTTTATTACATTATAAACGGAGTTTTGTTTACTACTCAAAATAAAGTGGTTCTCCTTAAAAAAGTGTTGTGCACCTGAAACGAACATTGTCTGTCAATTATATCTCAGTTTGAAAAACTGCTGTCGTTAGCATATATCCACACATCAATATAAACACCAGGCACCACTAAACAGGATATGGTGACCTGAACATCTTGACATGCAGAGATAATTATAAGCTATTGTTAAGCTTTTGAAAGGATGGTGGTTTACAGGCAAATACATGTATCAATCTACTGATTCAAAAAATACAAATCTATAGGTTGATAAATATTTATATACACATAGAAAAAGAATATACTCCAATTTATTCACAGCACACAACTGCTCTATACTTCATGAACTTTACTTGAAAATTGTTTTAGAACAACAAGCACGTATTTCTTTTATAATGAGGGGGAAAGTTCACTTAAAAATCCATAAGCAGACTGCCCCCCACCCCCCTTAGGACCCCTCGGGCAACGTGACTTTCCTCCTTTTCCAAAACACAGGGATTGTGCAAGATTTCCACTGCAGAGGTGTAACTGTTTATTTTGACTAAAATAATGTTTGGGCATAAACCTTATCTTGGCTAATAGCTAATGAGTTACTCTCAAGGAGCTAGCAATGTTTAATCTATGTTAGCAGCAGTTAACTTGTGTCAAAATAGGTCTAGTTTGGGGTTGGGTTTTTTTTTTTTTTTTTAAAAAAAACATGAAAAGGTATGGACAATGATGCCTTTCATTCACAGTTATTTGCCATGGAGCGGACTCTTGTCAGTCCCGTACCTGATCCTTTCGGCATGAGGCAACCTGCTGTACACTTCCATCATGTCGATGGCTGACGCCGACTCCCACCCGCTGGACAGGAGCCGTTCTCTCTAAAACGCGGGGCGGAGAGAAGGGAGACGACAGGAGCTGTCACACGACCCGAGGCGCTCTTTGCACACACAGCTTCCCTCGGAGGGCTCCTCTTTAAAAAGCCCATTCTGGACCCTCTCATCTGTCTTTTCATTTCCCCATATTCTCTACTCAACAGGTACTGTTACAATGGGGGCACCCTAAAGTATAATATTTAAAGAGAAATAAAGGAAGAAACTATTCTATACAAGTATCAGCTTTTTAAAGGGCCCTGGTGGTAATGACACAAGCCATGTAAAAACTAAGCCATTTAAAAGGCAGTAGGGGTAGGAAAGTGCCTCTTCACCAAAAAATTTCTAAATTTTGGGGGAACGATTACAGTTTGCAAGAATTTAAGTCAAGTACAAAGTGGGAATCATGTCTGGATCCTGATTCAAATACACCAACCGTGAACAATTTTTTAGACGACTGGTAAAAGCCGAGTATGAATTGGGTGGGTGTCAGCTGCTATGAAGGAGCATGTCCACTTGTCAGATGTGATCATGGTATTATCATTATCCTGGGCAGAGGAAGGTCCTTACTGGTAGGAGATTCACACTGAAGTACTTACGAGGGAAATGAAACAGTGTCTGGGATTTGCCTTAAATATTCCAACGATGTGCTCAGACACTCAGTCATGTCTGACTCTTTGTGACCCCATGGACTGTAGCCCGCCAGGCTTCTCTGTCCATGGGATTATCCAGGCAAGAACACTGGAGTGGGCTGCCATTTCCTCCTCCAGGGTATCTTTCTGACCCAGCGATTGAACACACATCTACTCGTGAATCCTGAACTGCCGGGAGATTCTTTACCCCTGAGCCACCTTTCCAATGACACCACCAATGAAAATTTGGGGGAAGGGGTAACAATATGGCAATGACAAAATATTATTAATTATTGAAGTTGGCTGGTGGGACATAGGTGTTCGCTTTAATTATTCCCTCTACTCTTATGTTGTTTGAAAAACAGCATAATAAAAAAGTAAAGTAACAGGAGACAGGAAATGTAAACTTGTATTTTCCATGCCAAGATGGTAGCACAGGGCTTGGATCTCCCCCACACGATGAACCAGTGGCTGCCCGCAGGCAGGCACTCCGGAAGGACCCTCACGTTCTCCCATCTGCGTAGGAAGGAAGCCCTTTCTCGGTTGGCCAGGGTACAAGAGGACACCCGGGCCTCTGCCCTCTGACCTGCGACTCCAGCGACTTGCAAGTCTCCACTCCGGCCAGGTCACACTGTCGTCTCCGCAGGTTCTCGATCATGATCTGCCCAAACCGGTCACCCATGTTTACCTGGGAAGGGAGGGGAGGCTGGGCACTACTGCAGGGTCTCTCTGCTTCTTAAAACATGCAAAACAAAATAACCACATCCTGTCGCTAAGCGGTCAAGGCTGGTAATACCCAGCGCAGGTCACGGAGCCCCAGGTGCAATGCTGATGGAGTACAGCCCTCGAGAGGCACCTGGGCAGTGTTCACGCATTGCCAACACTCAGCCTGGGACCAGGTAACTCCACCCCCAGGAGCCTATCTCACAGGTAGACTTGCGTCTGTATGCGAAAATGCAAGAACATTTACTGCAGCACTGTGTATGACAGAAAGGATCTGGAAAGAACTTAAATACCCATTGCTTGGGGTTAAATAACTTCTGGCAGGTTTATACAATGAAATATCATATAGCCATGAAAACATAAAAAGCAGGCAGACAGACAGATATGAGATGGCCCCTAAGACAAACTCTTGAAAAGTAATTTACAAAGGAATGTGTATAGTATGCCTCCATCTATCTTTAGGGGGGAAAAAAAATCTCTCTTCACATTTATATATGCACAGGAAAATTCTAGAATACAGCAAGGTTGCTTCCCAGGTTAGAGGCCAAAGTCTGCGATAGAGGAGAGACTTTTCTTTGTTTACCCTTTAAACTACATGACTTTTTTTTTTTTATTTTGCATGTGGCATTACTTTCTGAATAAAGAAGAAAGGCAATGCCAAAGAATGTTCAGACTACAACTGCACTCATTTCACATTCTAGCAAGGTAATGCTCAATATCCTTCAAGCTAGGCTTCAACAGTATGTAAACCAAGAACTTTCAGATGTATTTCAAAACAGGATTTAGAAAAGGCAGAGGAACCAGACATCAAATTTCCAATATCCGTTGGATCACAGAAAAAGCAAGGGAATTCCAGAAAAACATCTACTTCTGCTTCACTGACTATGCTAAAGACTTGAACTGTGAGGATCACAACAAACTGTGGAAAATTCTTAAAGAGATGGGAATACCAGACCACCTTACCTACTTCTGAATTTTAAAAAAAAATGGTTTAAAAAACATCATGTACATATGTGTGCAAAATGGCTGATGCATGTCAATGTATGGCAAAAACCACTACAATTTTGTACAGTAATTAGCCTCCAATTAAAATAAATAAATAAAAACCATCATGTATATATGTGTGCAAAACAAAATATTATGCACATTAATGTAGCACACACACTGGTACTTTGTCATATATAAGGTATCAAAACTTCAGCACTTTAACAATATATGAAGTGATTCCCCAATCCTCTGCACGTCAAGAACCAATGTTACTCTTTTTTGGGGAGGATGCATAGGGCTTATGTGGCAGTAATGATATGATTGCTGACTATTCATTCAGAATAGAAGCATATTTATGAGCACAAACTCCTTCATTGTATTGCCTCGGTTTGAATATTGGCTTGATATTTAATAGCTGTGAGCAAGATACCTAATCCCTTGGTTCAAACCCTTACCTGTAAAATCAGGATAGTACTAGTACCTACCTTGTGGGCTGTTGTAATGATCAAACAGGTTAATACATATGAAACTCAAAGAAAAGCGCCGGCTATATAATAATCAAATTCTAAGAATCTGAAATCATTATTACTGAAATAATCATCATCCATGTTGTTTTGTCATTTAACTATTAATTAAATAACAACATAAGACATATGAGCAATTGACGAACGTAAGGCTAATGATTCTGTACTTGTCAGGAAATAAATGAATTAAAAGTTGATTATTCACAAAATGAAGGTGGTGGGCAGGGTTTAAGCCCTTTGAGGGACGGCTGTGGTCAACATGCTAAAAACTAGTACAATCTCAGCCCTGCACCAAAGTGACAGGGTCTCTGGCCAAAATTTATTTAACCCCTTATCTCTCACGTGATGTTGAATAAAAGAACACACAAATGAAACACTGCACATGTGAAATGTGTGGAAACGTGGGAAATGAAATTCCTTCTTCCCAGGTATGGTGTCCCGAAAACAGAGACAGGTCGCCAGGATTTATCCACGTTGATAGTACAGACTGACGAGGCCAGCAGCCATTATATTCATTTACCAGGTCAAAAGACTACGTCTGCGGCTTCCCTGGTGGTTCAGTGGTTAAGAATCCACTTTGCAGTGAAGGGGATGCCAGTTCCAACCCTGGTCCGGGAAGATCCCACATGCCTTGGAGCAACTAAGCCCATGAGCCGCAACTACTGAAGCCCGTGTGCCCTAGAGCCCACGCTCCACAAAAGAAGCCACTGCAACGAGAGGTCTGAGCACCACAATTTGAGAGTAGTTCCCACTCTGCAGCCAGACAAAGCCCACGTGCAGCAACAAAGACCCACTGCAGTCAAAAATAAATACATAAATATTTAAATATTTTTTAAAAAAAAAAGACTGAATCTGAGGAATGCTTCCAATTAAAGAGAGGAAAAGAAGAAAAATCAACCAACCAAGAACCACCTATACTAGAACCTGGGCTGGGTGGGGGGATGGGGAAGACAGGAGACCAAGGTCCAGCCCCAGACCTGTTTGTAGCAATGAGACATGGTGCAAGGCCCTGCACTGCCCTTATCTGTAATAACATTTGAAAATAAAAAGCAGTAAAAAAAAAAAAAACAAAATAAATTCAATAAAGCTAAACTAAAATAAACAATAAAAGTAGCTAACATGTATTGGCACTGCTTATCATCAGTCCACTGCTGTTCAACATCTCAGGAGTTCCCATAATAATCCAGAGAGGCAAGTCTTCTTTTTTTAATGAATGCACTTGCCAAATTTAGTCTGGATTATTTAGACCTGAGAGGCAGGTATTCTTATATAACCCTGGGGCTCCGAGAGATCCAAATAATAACTGAGTTAACAGCTTACTTAATGTTGTCAATGCTTGTGCACCTGTTAACTCGTTTATGAACTATGAGGTTGGGGGACTATTATCCTCATTTTTCAGATGAGGAAACAGGCACAGAGAGGTCAAGTAACTTGTCCAGATCACGGAGCTAGGCAGTCTGTCTCCACAGCATGGACTCCCAACCACAGAGCAATTCTGCTGCAGGTCATACAGACCCAAGATGAATTATTCCAAAACACCAAAACATAACCTTTCAGGCACCAGATGAGAACAGCGAGCCACAGGCCAGACTCAGTGATTTTAGAAATTAGGAAAGTGAAGTGAATTCTCCAGGAATTCAGTCCTTGGAATTCTCCAGGCCAGAATACTGGAGTGGGTAGCCTTTCTCTTCTTTAATGGATCTTCCCAACCCAGGGATTGAACTCAGGTCTCCCGCACTGCAGGAGCTGTGAGCTCATTGAAAGAGCTCAGCTCAGCTCATTCCAGCTGAGCCACAGGAAATGTTACAGTAAAATCCTAGATTTCTAATCTCGAAAAACTGGGAGTTCAGGCAACTCTAGGCTCACTCCACATGGTAACAACTGACTGGCACTGAAAAGTGGGCATCCGTGAAATGGGACGCGGGTGTCCCAGGTCACCACAGGCCCCACTACTTCACAATGTGTGACACCCGGCCAGCTTCTTGCATTTGCATCACTATCTGCCTCTGAAGGCATGTGAGTTTGCTACCCCTACCCTGATGACAGCCAAAATTCCCTCCATCAAGATCAATGACTTTATAGTAAACACAGTGATAAAGTAAGAACACAAAAAGCTTCCTTAAAGGCCAAGATGGAAGTTCCAGAAACTCTAGATAAAAATTTGCAGGCACTCTTGAACTCAAAAATACTAGGTTTAGGGCAGTCATTAGGAATCCACCCTGGAATGCAAGAGACACTGATTCAATCCCTATTCCGGGAAGATCCCACATGCCGCCTGGCAACTAAGCCCACGTGCCACGACTACTGTGCCCTTGCTCTCGAGCCCGTGCTCTGCAGCAAGAGAAGCCACCATCACAAGCCCTGGAACCCTAACTAAAGAGTAGTCCCTGCCGGCTGCTACCAGAGAAAGCCCCATATGCAGCAACGAAGACCCAGTTCAACCAAAAAAAAATTAAATAAATAAACCTCAAGAAAAGAAAAGAATACTAGGTTTGCTGGAACTGATTAACAAAGGAGCTACAGAGGCAGAAGGAAAATAATAAGGGACCCTGTGTACGAGACAGCAAAAGAGACACTGATGTATAGAACAGTCTTATGGACTCTGTGGGAGAGGGAGAGGGTGGGAAGATTTGGGAGAATGGCATTGAAACATGTAAAATATCATGTATGAAACGAGTTGCCAGTCCAGGTTCAATGCACGATACTGGATGCTTGGGGCTGGTGCACTGGGACGACCCAGAGGGATGGTATGGGGAGGGAGGAGGGAGGAGGGTTCAGGATGGGGAACACATGTATACCTGTGGCGGATTCATTTTGATATTTGGCAAAACTAATACAATTATGTAAAGTTTAAAAATAAAATAAAATTTAAAAAAAAAAAAAAAAAGAAAGAAAATAATAAGGGAAAGCATATTCCAAGGGTGCTCAAGAGAGAGAAAGCCACCCCTGGAGTCCTGCACAGAATGTGGATTTCTTGAGCTTCCTCTTACCTGTTCGTAGTTTATGAACATGGCAGCCTCAAAACTGTTGGCGGCCCACTTGAGGAGGTTTGCAGACTGCTCCGGAGTCATGTACACCAGCACACATTCAGCTATCAGGAGGGTCGGCAATCTTAAGGGAAGGAAAAAAGGCACATAAATATGTTTTCATCCAGATGGGACTCTAAATGCACTCATGTTGTAGTTCATACCCCAGTGCTTTCAGTTTTCATATTAACAATCAATGTAACACGACTCTAAGTTTTACAATGCAAAAAGGTGAGCGATCAGCAATCACTTTTGTTTTGCAGTTGAAAATGCAGACTATAAAAATGGCTACACGTTCTTCCTAACTGTACATCCACACTGTGGCACGGTGCAGGCAGAGTCTCCCACTCAGAAGGCAGAGTTTATTTCCCTCCCCCTGGAATCTGGGTGAGTCGTGTAACCTGCTTTGGAATAGCAACAAACGTGATACCAGCAGAAGCTTGGAAATGACCTGGACGCTGGCACTTGCTCTCTTGCTGTACTTGGAAACCTGAAACCACTGTGGAAATGAACCCAAGCTAGCTTGCCCTAGGAGAGGAGGTCCTGTGGTTGAGAATGACGCAACTCCACTGACCAATCTGTTCTCACACATGGACGAACCCCAAAGGACATGAGCGAAACCTGGCCCCTAGCAGATGAACCACCCAGCTAAGCCCAGGCCAGGTAAAGCAGGCTATTTGGGAATTTTTTGTATGATTTTTGCAACTTCTTTGTAGACTTGAATCATTTAAAAAATGAAGTTAAACATATTTACAATATATTTTGTAAAAGGTAGCTATTAGCAACATTAGAAAGAGGATTAACACTTTTCAAAATATAACTGAAAGAAAAGCAGACAAGACAGCCCATAAAGGAAAACAGAGAACACAAATGAAACCACAGGGAAGAATATGTAATCTGAATACTTGTTACACAAATTTTTTTTTCATCTGTTTCATAGATCTCCAAAGTGAGGCAAACTTCCTACGAAGATCTGGTCTGATTTATACATGATTACTTTCATGACCTACCAGCACATTTTCCAAACAGCTGGCTATACAGCTGCAGCTGTACTCAGAGTCAGATGCAGCTGACTCAGGGGCCTACTGTGTGCCGATTTCTGCTCAACTGTTTTCACATGTGCTACCTGATCTTCAAAACCATCGTGTGAAATAGTTTTTATCCCAGTTCATAAATGAAGATACTAAGGCTCAAAGAGATTAAAAAAACAAAACCCCAAAACCCTCCCTCTATTAAACAACTAGTAAGCAGAAGTAAGCTTCTTGGCATGAAAGTTATGACAAACCCAGACAGTGTGTTGAAAAGCAGAGCCATTACTCTGCTGATAAAGGTCTGTATAATTAAGGCTATGGTCTTCCCAGTAGTCACAAACGGTTGTGAGAGTTGGACCATAAAGAAGGCAGAACGCCAAAGAACTGATGCCTTCAAACTGTTCAGTTCAGTTCAGTCACTCAGTCATGTCTGACTCTTTGCGACCCCATGGACTGCAGCACACCAGGCTTCCCTGTCCATCAGCAACTCCCGGAGCTTACTCAAAACTCATGTCCATCAAATCGGTGATGTCATCCAACCATCTCATCCTCTGTCATCCCCTTCTCTTCCCACCTTCAATCTTTCCCAGCATCAGGGTATTTTTAAATGAGTTAGTTCTTCACATCAGGTGGCCAAAATATTGGAATTTCAGCTTCAGCATCAGTCCTTCCAATGAATAGTCATGACTGATTTCCTTTAGGATGGACTGGTTGGATCTCCTTGCAGTCCAAGGGACTCTCAAGAGTCTTCTCCAACACCACAGTTCAAAAACATCAATTCTTTGGTGCTCAGTTTGCTTTATAGTCCAACTCTCACATCCATACATGACCACTGGAAAAACCATAGCTTTGACTACATGGACCTCTGCTGGCAAAGTAATGTCTCTGCTTTTTAATGTGCTGTCTAGGTTGGTCATAGCTTTTCTTCCAAGGAATAAGCATCTTTTAATTTCATGGCTGCAGTCACCATCTGCAGTGATTTTGGAGCCCCCCAAAATAAAATCTCTCACTGTTTCCATTGTTTCCCCATCTATTTGACATGAAGTGATAGGACCGGATGCCATGATCTTAGTTTTCTGAATGTTCAGTTTTAAGCCAACTTTTTCATTCTCCTCTTTCTCTTTCATCAAGAGGCTCTTTAGTTCTTCTTCACTTTCTGCCATAAGGGTGGTGTCATCTGCATATCTGAGGTTATTGATATTTCTTCTGGCAATCTTGATTCCAGCTTGTGCTTCATCCAGACCCACATTTTGGATGATGTACTCTGCATATAAGTTAAATAAGCAGGGTGACAATATACAGCCTTGACATACTCCTTTCCCGATTTAGAACCAGTCTGTTGTTCCATGTCCAGTTCTAACTCTTGCTTCCTGACCTGCATACAGATCTCTCAGAAGGCAGGTAAGGTGGCCTGGTATTCCCATCTCTTTAAGAATTTTCCACAATCTGTTGTAATCCACACAGTCAAAGGCTTTGGCGTAGTTAATAAAGCAGAAGTAGATGTTTTTTTGGAACTCTCTTGCTTTTTTGATGATCCAACAGATGTTGGCAATTTGATCTCTGGTTCCTCTGCCTTTTCTAAATTCAGCTTGAACATCTGGAAGTTCACAGTTCACATACTGCTGAAGCCTGGCATGGAGAATTTTGAGCGTTATTTTGCTAGTGTGTGAGATGAGTACAATTGTGCAGTAGTTTGAGCATTCTTTGGCATTGCCTTTCTTTGGGATTGGAATGAAAACTGACCTTTTCCAGTCCTGTGGCCACTGCTGAGTTTTCCAAACTTGCTGGCATATTGAGTGCAGCATCACTTTCACAGCATCATCTTTTAGGATTTGAAATAGCTCAACTGGAATTCCATCACCTCTACTAGCTTTGTTTGTAGTGATGCCTCCTAAGCCCCACTTGACTTTGCATTCCAGGATGTCTGGCTCTAGGTGAGTGATCACACCATTGTGCTTATGTGGGTCACGAAGATCTTTTTTGTATAGTTCCTCTGTGTATTCTTGCCACCTCTTCTTAGTATCTTCTGCTTCTGTTAGGTCCATACCATTTCTGTCCTTTATTGTGCCCATCTTAGCATGAAATGTTCCCCTGGTATCTCTAATTTCCTTGAAGAAATCTCTAGTCTTTTCCATTCTATTGCTTTCCTATATTTCTTTGAACTGATCACTGAGGAAGGCTCTCTTATCTTTTCTCGCTATTCTTTGGAACTCTGCATTCAAATGGGTATATCTTTTCTTTTCTCCTTTGCCTTTAGCTTCTCTTCTTTTCTCAGCTATCTGTTAGGCCTCCTCAGACAACCATTTTGCCTTTTTGGATTTCTTTTTCTTGGGGATGGTCTTGATCACTGACTCCTGTACAATGTCATGAACCTCTGACCATAGTTCTTCAGGCACTCTATCAGATCTAATCCTTTGAATCTTTTTGTCATTTCCACTGTATAATCGTAAGTGGAAGCTAGAAAAAACTCCTGGAAGTCCCCTGGACAACAAGGAGATCAAACCAGTCAATCTTAAGGGAAATCAACCCTGAATATTTGTTGGAAGGACTGATGCTGAAGCTGAAACTCCAGTATTTTGGTCATCTGATGCAAACAGCTGCCTCACTGGAAAAGTCCCTGATGCTGGGAAAGACTGAGGGAAGAAGAGGAGGGTGTCAGAGGATGAGAGGGCCGGATGCCATCACTGTTGCAATGGACGTGACCTTGGGCAAACTTCAGGAGATGCTGAGGGACAGAGAAGCTTTGCGTGCTACAGCCCATGGCGTCACAAAGAGTCAGACTCGACTGGGTGACTGAACAATAACAACATGCAGAAGTAAAATAGGAATCCAGGGTAAGATTCCAAGACTTGTGTTCTCTTCATTCTGAGTGGGCTCCAGGCCCACTGGTATCAGCTTTAGCTAATCTCCTGCTGACCTCCACAAACCCACATGCTCCCAAGAAATCCAGCAACACACCCTTGAGAGTCAAGACCTTCCTTCTGCTAAAAGAATACACACTACTTGCTCAGCATCACTAATTTCATTAGAGAAATGAAAATCAAAACGACAGTGAGGTATCACCTCATGCTAGTCAGAATGGCCCTCATTCAAAAGTCTACAAATAACAAATGCTGGAGGGGTTTGGAACCCTCCTGCACCATTGGTGGGAACGTAAGTTGGTGTACCCACTATGGAAAACAGTATGGAGGTTTCTCATAAAATTAAAAATAGAATTACCATATGATCCAGCAATCCCTCTCCTAGACATATATCTGGACAAAACTACAATTCAAAAAGATATAGGCACTCCTATGGGCAAAGCAGCACTAGTCACAAAAGCCAAGATGTGGAAGCAACCTAAATGTCCACCGACAGAGGAACAGATGAAGATGTGGTGTATATACACAATAAAATACTACTCAGTCATAGAAAAGAGTGAAACAGTGACATCTGCATCAGGACTGATGCAACTAGACATTATCACACTAAGTGCAGCCATCTGCATCAGGACTGATGCAACTAGAGATTATCACACTAAGTGCAGCAAGTCTGAAGAGAAAGGCAAATCCATATGGTATCACTTATATGTGGAACTTAAAACATGGCACAAATGAACCTATCTACGAAACAGAAAGACTCACAGACACAGAGGTCAAAGCTGTGGTTGCCAAGGGTGGAGGGGCAGGGGCGAAGGAGGAATGGACTGCAAGTCTGGGATTAGCAGACGTAAACAAGTATATACAGAATGGATACTCAACAAGGTCCCACTGTATAGCACAGGGAACTATACTCAATATCCTGGGATAAATCATAATGCAAAAGAATATAACTAAGAACATAAATGTGTGTATAACTGAGTCAATGTGCTGTACAGCAAAAACTAACAACACTGTTTCTCAACTATACTTCAATTAAAAAATATAAATTTAAGAAAACACGCCATATTCCGCAATTTGTGAACCATGTAATGGTCTCCCCAAAGGAAAAAAGAAGTATAAATACTCTTGGCAATGTATGGACCTTACTTCTGAACACTCAAATGAGACAGATTCAGACAGTAAAGCTGGAGTGACAAAGCCCATTTGACATTTGGGCTGGTGGGGACGTAAATCCTGTGAATAACAACCTACTTGATGATTTCAGAAGAAATGTAAGCAAGAACTTCAATACGCTGAGATGACAGCCATCACCAAGCCAATGCGTCAGGAAGATCACTCTTCCACCCTCTACTCCTCCATCGCCCAAAGCTCATCTGTATTTCTGTCTGTCCTTACCCTCTTTCTTCCCCTCTCAGAAGACTGGGGGGTGTTTCTCTTCCCTCAAAGGCAAGTTAACTCAGTCCATGCTCTTCTTCCTCCCTTCCCTGTCCTCCAATGATTTCCCTCATCGTTCATTTTTCATTGTTTGCCGCTGATTCCTCGCCTTCAATTTATTTTTTTAAATAACTTTCCCTTTCCCTTCCCTTCCTTCCAAACCTCTCCTTGAGCCTTTCACCTCAAATATCCTGGAAAGTGTTATCCTCACCTATGGCAGACCAAGTAGATAGGCCTTTTCCTCCCACTAGCTCTTTATCCATTTGACCAGCATCACTCTGCTAAAACCACACCTCCCACTGCCCTCCTCTGCCTCCCAAAGGTACCCACACTCAAGAATCCGGTGTGCACCCTTCTGGTCCATTTTAAAAACACTTCCTTGATGTATACACATAATCACAAAAATACAGTATTTGGGGGGAGGAGTTGATTGTACACATTTGGTATCACACTCTGCATATAACCTGCCATCTAGTTTTTAAAAACTCAATATTAAACTTTTGAGCTCTCTCCAATTTTACGGATCGTTTTACATAAAACTTTTTACGTAAAACGTCATGCATTTTACGGATCATTCATCCACTCTCCTCCTGATGGACATTTCAGTTGTTTCCAATTTTCTGCTACTAAAACTGAAAGCTGCAGTGAATGTCCTCCTTGTACATACATGTAGACCTTCTCAGGAGAGACACACCCAAACATGGGACTGCAATATCACATGACACCAGCAATTTTACTAAATTCCAGATTGCTCCTTGCAATGTCACACCAAGATCACTTCTACCCGTGGTGTATGAGCATCCCTTTCCCCCAATATCCATGCCAACACTTGATATTCTCAGACTTCTACCTTTCCGGCAACCTGGTGGTGGTACAACAGAATTTCATCTGATTACTACTGAAGTTCTATAGCATTTTAACATGATACCCAGTTTCCTCTGAGCTGCCTGGTCATCTATCCTTTGCCCATTTTTCCACCAGACTTTAGTGGTGGAAATAGTAGCTATTCTTTTATACCCTGGATGCTAATCCTTTCTTTATATGTTACAATTATATGTTTCTATGCATACAATTATCTTTCCTCAAACTTATGATATTAGGAATCAGTATTTTACAAAAGCAATACAAGCGATTCTCATGAGAAAACAGACCTGGGGAACACTGCTTCTCAAAAAACTTCCGAAAACTACTCTAAAATAGCAATGAAATGATAAAGATTACAGAGGACAAAATGGTATATGTAATTACACTGTACTTCCAACTGGTCTTATCCCCAGTTAGCATGAAATCACAGATGTAAGAGGTTAAAAAAAAAATCTCACTGTGTACTCATGTTACATTTCTTTAACTTCTCTTCCAGGTCAGCTATATCTCGGAGATCTGCTCCAATGATGGCATATCTTGTTGAATCCAACATGTGCCCATCTGTAAATGCAAGAAGAGATGGTAATTTCAACAGAAACTGATCAGGAAGAGATTGTAACTTCAATGGATGTGGCTTTTTCAAAACGAAAGTAAATGTACTGTTTTTCTCCACTATAAAAATGCATGCTCATTATGGGGGGGAAAAAATCAGGAGGTGAAAATTAACTAAAGTCATACCTTTCAAAGATAACTATTAGTGTTTTAATGTATAACATTCTATCCCTTTTTCTATGTGCTTAAATTCACATACACAACACAGACACATCCTCCCCCCCGCTTTCTCCCCCGTCAAATACACAACACAGACACACACATACATACACCTTGCACAATAAAAGAAAATGGGACCACCCAATACTTGTTCTGAAAGCTTTTCCTATTTAACAACAGTATCAGGAACAAATGAACTTACAAAACAGGAAGAGACTCACAGGCTTAGAGAATGAACTTATGGTTGCTGGGGGAAAGGATGGGGGAAAGGATAGTTAGGGAGTTTAGGATGGACATATTCACACTGCTATATTTAAAATGGACAACCAATAATCACATACTGTACAGCACATGGAACTCCGTTCAATGTTATGTGGCAGCCCAGATAGGAGGGGAGTCTGGGGGAGAATGGTTACATGTATATGTATGGCTGAGTCCCTTCACTGTTCACCTGAAACTATGATAACATTGTTAATCAGCTATATTCCAGTATAAAATAAAACACAGGGAAAAAAAAAACAACAGTACGAGGGACAACATTCTCTGTAATGATTTCACAGTGCTTCACTGAGTAGATAAAACAACTTACTTAGCCAATCACTCAGTATTAGACAGACAGTATTTCCAAATCTATTTCGTCTGAGACATTGCAATGAATATCCTTATATACATATTACAAAGGACTTGCCCAGTTATGCTGGTTATGATGAGCAGAATCAGGAGATCAAAAGAGGAAGCCTATTTAAATATTGGTACTAATTGCTCTCAAAATGTTTTGTCAACTTGCAAGACATTACATTTAAAAGAAAACAGTTGATGTACTAAAGTATTTACAGATAAAATAATATTATGTTGTTCAGTCGCTAAGTTGTGTCTGACTGCAAACCCATGGACGGCAGCATGACAGGCTTCCCTGTCCTTCACTATCTCCCGGACAGAGTTTGCTCAAATTCATGTCCACTGAATTGGTGAGGCTATCTAACCATCTCATCTTCTGCCACCCTCTTCTCCTTTTGCCTTCAATCCTTCCCAGCATCAGGGTCTTTTCCAATAAGTCAGCTCTCCACATCAGGTGGCCAAAGTATTGGCGCTCCAGCTTCAGCATCAGTCCTTCCAATGAATATCCAGGGTTGATTTCCTTGAGGACTGACTAGCTTGATCTCCTTGTCCAAAGGAGACACGAGTCTTCAAGAGTCTTCTCCAGCACCACAGTTTGAAAGCATCAATTCTTTGGTGCTCAGCTTTCTTTGTGGTCCAACTCTCACATCTGTACATAACTACTGGAAAAATCATAGCTTTCACTATACGGACCTTTACTGGTAAAGTGATGTCTCTGGTAATATGCTGTCTAGGTTTGTCATAGCTTTCCTTCCAAAGAGTAAGTGTCTTTTAACCACCATCTGCAGTGATTTTGGAGCCCAAGAAAATAAAATTTGTCACTGCTTCCACTTTTCCCCCTTCTATTTGTGATGAAGTGATGGGAACAGATGCCATGGTCTTAGTTTTCTGAATGTTGAGTTTTAAGCCAACTTTTTCACTCTCTTCTTTCACCCTCATTAAAAGGCTCTTCAGTTCCTCTTCACTTTCTGCCATTAGAGTGGCATCATCTCCATATTTGAGTCTGTTGATATTTCTTCCAGCAATCTTGATTCCAGTTTGTGATTCATCCAGCCAGGGATCTCGCATGATGTACTCTGCATGTAAGTTAAAAAACAAGGTGACTATATACAACCTTGTCATACTTCTTTCTCAATTTTGAACCAGTCTGTTGTTCCACGTAACAACTGTTGCTTCTTGACCCACATACAGGTTTCTCAGGAGGCAGGTAACATAATATTCCCTTTAAGATATTCCAACAGAGGTTGGATGAAATGGTATATATTATGATTCTCAAGCTTTGGCAAGAATCAGAATCACCCAGAGTTCTTGTTGAAACTGATCAGTCTCTACTCCCTGAGTTTCTGATTTATATTTTTTCAAAATGTTATTGTTATTCAGTCACTAAGTTGTATCTGACTCTTTGTGACCCCATGGACTACAGCATGCCAGCCTTCCCTATCCTTCATTATTTCCCAGAATTTGCTCAAATTCATGTCCATTGAGTCGGTAATGCCATCTAACTATCTCATCCTCTGCCAGCTTCTTTTCTTCTTGGCCTCAATCCTTCCCACTATCAGGGTCTTTTTGAAAATGGAAATCCATATTTCTAGTAAGTTTCCAGATTGTGTTGATGCTGTTAGTGTGGGGCTAGATTTTTATTTATTTTTTCAATATTTATTTATTTGGCTGCACCTGGTCTTAGTTGCAGCATGTGGGATCTAGGTCCCTGACCAGGGATCAAACCCAGGCCCCCTGCATTGGAAGCATGGGGTCTGAGCCACTGGACCACCAGGAAAGTTCTATGGGACTACACTTTTAGAACCACAGGTAGATGAAATGACACTGGCAATAAAATTAGGCGATGGTACATGGAGATTCATCAATCTAGTCACATTATTTTTGTGTAGCCCTGAAATTCTTTTCAATTTAAACTTTCCATTTTTAAAGATAGATTAGAATATAAAAAGAAATTAAATTGCTTGATTATTTACTCCAAGCACTGTTTGCTCAACTCCCTCAAAGGTACAAACCATGGAAGGAGCTGGGACATTTGACAGCCACCCTGCATCACTGCTGAGAACCCAGTTCTCTCCTGAGAACCCAGAGCAGAAAAGTGTGAGGAAGGAAACAGCACGTGAGCTTGTTTTCCTTTACTGAGAACCCCGCTGAGCGAGTTCAAATACACTTGGCCACATCCCATAAGCTAACAAGAAATACCTTCTAGGAACCTGCTAGATGTCAGGAAACCACTCAAGGACAAAGCCAGGAGATCCAGAGTCAGTCCCGGGCACTGCAACACCCGAGTCCAGAAAAGAATATAAAGGACGTGAAGGCACTTGCTTGTCCTGCTGTGAAAACAAGCAATGACTCTCAAATGCCTGTGTGCCTTCTGAAAACATAGATACTAAAATTGAGGTTTTCCATCGCTGACCACAAAAAAAGAGAGGCCCAGAATGTTGAAGCATGTGGTTCCCTCGGACCATGCAATTCACAAAAGACCCATCTTACTAAGAGATGTGGATCTAAAGATATATGCAAGGCAAAAATTGCACATGGTTATGATTACTCTTAAAAATTGAGCATAAGGCATGGCAGAGTTGCAAAGGGCAATGACCTAGAGTGCACCCAGCAGTGGCCCAGCTGTATTCCCAGGCAAGCTGGCATACTATCTGGGAAGCCCTAGACACAGTGACCCCAAGGTATCATCAACGATAAAATCTGATGCTCTAAATCACACATACGCCACACCTGTCATGATCCTCAGAAGTCAGGGGCTACTCAAGCTGTGCAGAAATAGAAAGTCTGTTATCTGCCCTTGAAGAATGCCTGACCCTCATTTCACAAGAAACAGAAAGAAGATACAGGCCCAGGGTAAGTTTCAAGGGAGGTATATTATTCTGGGACTTCCCAGGTGGCACAGTGGTAGAGACTCCACCTGCTAATGCAGGAGACTCAAGAGACTTGGGTTCAATCCCTGCATCAGGAAGGTCCCCAGGGGAAGGAAATGGCAATCCACCCCAGTATTCTTGCCTGGAAAATCCCATGGACAGATGAGCCTGGCAGGCTACCCTCCACGGGGTCACAAAAGAGCCAGACATGACTAAGCGCACATTACTATTCTAGGAAAATGCACCATTTTTAGAAAATCTATCAGTGGCAAGAGACCAAAAAAAAACCCAACAGAAAAACCTTGGTGCCGTTAGAATGTTTCTGAAAACAGATAAGAAAAAGACCTTCTCACCAAAATGAGATTCAGAATCCTTTCCTTTATTTCTATATTCTACTTTGAAGAGAAAAATAGAAGGGGACTTCAAAGCATTTGTGTGATATTCACATAAGAACAACTTTCTAAAGGAAGAGCTGGTCCCTACTCAATTCTGGAAAGCAAATTAACACTGATTTAGAACCTTAAATTGCTACCAGTAGCTCTCTCTGTGCGGAGAAGGCAATGGCACCCCACTCCAGTACTCTTGCCTAGAAAATCCCATGGACGGAAGAGCCTGGTGGGCTGCAGTCCACGGGGTCGCTAAGAGTCAGATACGACTGAGCGTCTTCACTTTCACTTTTCACTTTCATGCATTGGAGAAGGAAATGGCAACCCACTCCAGTGTTCTTGCCTGGAGAATCCCAGGGACGGCAGAGCCTGGTGGGCTGCCGTCTATGGGGTCGCACAGAGTCGGACACGATCGAAGCGACTTAGCAGCAGTAGCAGCAGCAGCAGCAGCTCTCTCTGTGATCAATCATTAGAGGACTGACTTCTAAGAGGATTTAAGAGGGAGAAGTCCTGAAGACATAACGCCATGACATGGTTTTTAAAAAAATTAAGAACAAATTAATACCAGGCCAGAATGGCAAGACAAGTATAAAAATCCTATTCCTCAGGCTTGGTCATCATTTCATTCAAGCAGCAGCTCTCAACTTTGTCCCTAGGGAACACTGGGTGGTGTCTGGAGACATTTTTGGTTGTCACAGCTGGGGGATGTTCGAGGCATCTAGTAGGTAGAGGTCAGGGACAATGCTAAAACATTATACATTGTGTGGGACAGCCCCCCAACAGGGGATTATTCAGCCCCAGATGTTAGCAGGACTGAGGCTGAGAAACCCTGTGCTAGACTTACACACAAAAATTCGAAGATTAGTTGATGCTGAAGTTTAAAAAAAATCTTTGAATAGTTGTAATTATTCTCAGATAGGGGAAACTTAACATGCTGTAGCTTGGGAACAGGATATGGTTCCCAAGATGAAAATTCTCTGGAGTGCATCAGCAGAGGAATGGGCTTCGGAGTCAAAACAACCCTAAGAGCAAAGTTCTATTCTGCCAGTTCCCAGTCACGTGATATACCACTCACGACTTTTTAAACATAAAATTCAAACAATAGCAACCTCATGTGGCTATATCGAACATTAAGGGCAATGTGGCAGTGTGAGCTCCAGGACTTCCCTGGTGGTTCAGTGGTTAAGAATCCACCTGCCAGTGCAGGGGACATGGGTTCGATCCCTGGATTGGGAACTAAGATCCCACATGACACAGGGCAACTAAATCTGTGTGCTACAACTATGGAAGCCCGTGCTCTAGAGCCCACAAGCTGCAACAAGAGAATCCACTGCAATGAACACCTCAATGAGAGCAGCCCCCGCTTGCGGCAATGAGGGAAAGCCTCCCTGGAGCAACAGAGTCCATGCACCACAACGAAGACCCAGTGCAACCAAAAATAATAATTATTATTAAGTGCAAGCTCCATGGTTTCCAACTGTGTACCCTGAGGTGCCCTGGGACAGCACAACCAACTTGGCAGAGCATGATGTTTCAAAAAATTTTTGAGGGAAACACAGAGACCCTCCACATGGATCAGACACAAGCAAACCACCAGTCAAAGCAGTCACAGTGTCCACTTGAGACTTCTGTGCACTCACTTTTAATGACACCCTATCTCTGCAAAGTTGACCTCTCAGATACGACTGTGATTAAAAAAAAAAAACACGCCACTACTGCTCAAACATCACTTGCAATATTGCAAGAGGAACAGGTGGTGGTGTCCCACCTGCTGCTAGGTAAGGTCATGACGTGCCTGACAGGAGCACGTATCCCATTGGAAGTAACTGTGGTTATTTAAGAAGGAAATTAGAAGAGCATTTGTTCTTAAACTGTATGCGTCTTTTCTTTCAAATGATCAAGAAGCTGTTAAGAGTATAAATGCTTACAACGCTTGAGGCTAAACTTATTAATAAACAGAATTATTGATATATTTTGTAACCTAGGGTCACTATGAAAAGTTTACTGAGGCGCTTAGGGCACTGTGATCCAAGGAAAGTAGGGACTCCTTGCCTGACCCAATGCCTGGGATGTCATGGAGGTCTTCTGTGAAGATCAGACACAGATGATTAAATCCAGGTAGGTGCTGAGAAGCTCCACCCAGATGAAAAGTGTTAGTCGCTCAGTCGTGTCCAACTCTTTGCGACCCTATGGACTGTAGCCCGCCGGGCTCCTCCATCCAAGAATACTGGAGTAGGTAGCCATTCCCTTCTCCGAGGGATCTTCCCGACCCAGGGATCAAACCCAGATCTCCTGCATTGCAGATGGATTCTTTACCATCTGAGCCACCAGGGAAGTCCCCAACCCAGATGAACCCAACCCAAATTGGCAAGCTGCAGGATGGTGAGCTAAACAGTTGTTATTTTAAGCCATGTGCTTTCCAGTGGTTTGTTTCAGAGCAAAAGCTCACACAGGTTTTAATTATCTGCCTCATTAAGCTCATGCCTACAAAAGGATAGGCTTCCCTGTTGGCTCAGAGGTTAAAGCGTCTGCCTGCAATGCAGGAGACCTGGGTTCGATCCCTGGGTCAGGAAGATCCCCTGGAGAAGGAAATGGCAACCCACTCCAGTACTCTTGCCTGGAGAATCCTATGGATGGAGGAGCCTGGTGGGCTACATTCCATGGGGTCGCAAACAGTTGGACACAACTGAGTGACTTCACTTTCACTTTCTTTCTACAAAAGGCATGAAGAAATGTAAGATTAACACGATGCAACAGTGTAAACACACACACACAAAGAATCCACAGTGCATACGAGTCATGATCTCTTCCATCACCTCCAAGTCAGCATTTCAAGAGAGATGGGTTCCTATGTGCTGTTAAGCTGGAGTGAAGCCCATCAATCTCATTCATTGTATGTCTTCAAGGACAGACGCATTATTAGGACTGCCAGGAGTTTTTAGGTCTACAGATTTTCGAGAACACTTCAGTTTAAAAAAGGCAGGGGGGGTGGGGGGTGGGGCATGTTGTAAAATGGATTCAGCCTCAAGTGGATTTCTGGGCCACACAGAAGTTTTGCTGGTCTGTCTGTCCATCAGTCCACCTGGTAATACTTAGTGAGCTCTCACTATGTCCGGGGCACTGAGTTTGGGGAATAAGTGGGTGAACAGGGAGATACTGTCCTGCCCGCATGGGGCCTGTGATCCAGCAGGGAAGATGAACGCTGGGCAAGTGTGGAGAGCACTATAAAGATGGGGGCGGTCTTGTGGGAACAGGATCCCACTTCCCTTAGAACAGAGTCCCGACTTCTTGACCTGGCCTGCAAGATCCTAGGCGATGCAGTCCCTGATGGCTTCATCACACCACCTCACTTCCAGGTTCAGTCACACTGGGCTTTCGGCATCCTTGCACGCTCCTCCTTTGCCTGCACTTGCCTTGATTGAGAAAACCTCCCTAGAGTTTCTCCTTCTTAGGGTTCAGTTGAAATGCCTGATATTTGGAAATGCTTTGATTGGGCTGCCCTTTTTACTTTAAATTCATCCAGCTCCACACAGGAGTTGAGATGGATTACAAAAACATGAATGTTCGTTCATTCAAGCCTTCAGGTACATGTTTATTCCATTAACAATCTGTGTCCCAGGCACTGTTTTGGGTGCTGGGGATACAGTGATGAATGAGACAGGAAGGGTCCCTGCTGTCATGAGGCTTATCCCCTCGGAGACAGAGACAGTGAGTCACAGAGCAAATGAAGAATCAAGATAACATCAGAGTATTAACTGCTATGAAGAAAAGAGGATGACTATATGGACAAAGTTCCATATAGTCAAAACTATGGTTTTGTAAGGAGATCAAACCAGTCAATCCTCAAGGAAATCAGGCCTGAATATTCACTAGAAAGACTGATGCTGAAGCTGAAGCTCCAACGCTTTGGCCACCTGATGCGGAGATGACTCACTGGAAAAGACCCTGATGCTGGGAAAGATGCAGGAAGAGAAGAGGGTGAGAGAGGATGAGACAGTTAGATGGCATCACTGACTCAATGGACATAAATCTGAGCAAGCTCCAAGAGATAATGAAAGACTGAGGAGCCTGGTGTGCTGCAGTTCATGGGGCTGCGAAGAGTTGGGACACAACCGAGCAATTGAATTACAAGAAAAGAGTATGCATAGAGCATGACGTGGCAGCTGAAATGAGACATACGTGACCACATGGAGCCCATGAAGCAAAATTAGAGCCAAAGAGTTCCAGACCAAGGGAAGAGGAAAAAGTCTGAAGATGAGAGAGAGCTTGGCACAGTCAGAGGATAGCAGGAGGGCAGTGTGGTGAGATCCTAGTTACTATGTTCAAAAATAAAATGAGGAGGCATCCATTTGACTGATTAACCATGTGGATTTCGGCTCTGGGAAGATTTAAGCAGAAAAGTCATAGAACCTGACTTACTTTTTAAGAACTCATCCTGATTTACTTTTCATTGTGTATCCATTTATATACTTTTAATTTATTACCCTATGAATACTTCAGCTTAAGAAAACATCTATCATTAATTCTAAGATGCATTTTTTTTAACATTTTAACATGTCTGAAATCACGATGCATCTAAGAGCTGTTAATGTATCTGTTTAATTTGTCAACACTCCTTCTTTCTTATTGATAAACAGTGGCGATTCTTAAAATGACAGACCCACAAGTTTGAAGGAAAAGGATAATTTTTAAATTTTTGTCACTTTTATTATCACCTATCACTTTTCTCATATTTTCATTTTCATTTTTATTTATTTTTTATTCAATTTCTCTTTTCTCAATACAATGGCAACATCAACAACTATAAAGACTGGAAAATTTACCCACATTAAGACCCAGAGTTAAAAAAACAAACAAGAATAAGAAAAAAAATCTGCAATTAAAAAAAACTGACAAAAGGCATTTATCAAAGAACTATCTTTATAAGGGTTCTTATAAACTGAAAAAAAAAAAAAAAAAGGAAACATTGCAACTGAAGAAAAAATTGAGCAAAGGAAATTTACAAAGAAATTCCCAAAGGCTAATGAAATAAAAGAAAGATAACTCACTAGCACACTAAGTTATATAAAATTTTAAAATAGGACATCATTTCAGCTAATCATACTGCCAAATTTCTACCTATATTTAAAAATATTTAATATATGAAAATATCTAGTGTTAGTGAAGATTTAGAGAAAGAGTATCCTCATCTACTCTTAGTGAACACAGAAATTAATAAAAAGAATTCTGAAGATCCTAGTAGTAGCTATTAAAATTCACAATGCACAATCCTTCAACCTAGCAATTCCTGCAAATATGCACATATACATGTGTCTTCTATAGCACTGTTGAATATAGAAACATAAAAAGGCAGCAATCTAAATGACCATCAGTGAAAGTGAAAGTCGCTCAGTTGTGTCGAACTGTTTGTGACCCCATGGACTATACAATCCATGGAATTCTCCAGGCCAGAATACTGGAGTGGGTAGCCTTTCCCTTCTCCAGGGGATCTTCCCAACCCAGGGATCAAACCCAGGTCTCCCACACTGCAGGTGGATTCTTTACCAGCTGAACCACAGGGAAGCCCAAGAATACTGGACTGGGTAACCCATCTCTTCTCCAGCAGATCTTTCCAACCCAGGAATCGAACCTGGGTCTCCCACATTGCAGGCGGACTCTTTACCAACTGAGCTATCAGGGACCATCAGTAGGGACTAGATTAAATAAAATGGAATTTCCGTGCAGAGGAAATGGCTATAAAGCCACTAAAAATAAGGAAGGATTATATACACTGACATGAAAAGATAGTCATGATTTAGCAGGACATGAAAAGAGCAAGTCACAAAACAGTATGTATAAATTATTTATTTTATTAAAATTACATATAAACCTATATTCATATATAGAAGCATAGATCATTCATTCAACAAATACATGTTAAACTACAACAGATATTTATTCAATGTGTTTAGACATTCATTCAACAAAAATTTACTGAATCTTTTATGTACCAGGCATTGGACTATATTTATGTGTGTACTTTATTATATGTATATTCACCTTTCTCTGGGTACACTGTTCATCTATAGGAGAAAATACTCAGAACACTGGTTATCTTGGATAAGGGGAAGGATTATGGAAGGTCCTCTCTCCTTTGAATGTTTCTATACTGACAGATCAAAGTTCCAGCAAAGTACTAGACAGTTCACTACAGATAACTGTTCTGACTCAAATATTAACCAAACATATAGAAAATTATGACAGGCCAAGTGTGGAGAAAGCAAATCGGCCAGCAAATGACAAAGCTTGAACAGTTTCTACTTATAATCTGTATAAGGGAAACAGAGGTCGGGGGAGATACTATTTTCTGTGGAAACTTTCTTAGTAATCTGATCACTGGTAGGTATCTAAGGCACTGTGGTTGTGTGAAAGAGAAGGCGTACCTAGTTATCTGACATTCGTTGTGCTATCTACGTCACCCATCCGAGAAGGCCATCCTCTCTAAGCACATTTTCTGACCTGAATTTTTAATAAGGCCCTTGAACGTCTCTATCAAATACAGATTGAGAATGACGGAACATTCTGGAAGAGTTTTACTATAATTTGAGAGGCTTTAGAAATGAGCAAAGTGTTGTTTGCAAGCATTCATACTTAAAACCTAGGGAGAGCGACTTCCCTGGTGGCCCAGTGGCTAAGACTCCACACTCCTAATATAAGGGGTCCAGGTTTAATCCCTCTTCAGGGAACTAGATCCCACATCCCACAACTAAAAAGACTCTGCATGCCGCAGAAAGATGGAACATCCTGAGTACTGCAACTAAGACCTGGTGTAGTCAAATATACAAATTTAAAAAAAAATTTGAGGGGAAAAATGAAGGCAGGGGCCAAGCAGGTGACATAAACCAGGAAGCATGTCTGGTGTGAGATAAGAGTGGGTGGTGGGGTCAGAGCTGGGGAGGACACGACCTGTCGAACCAAGGCAGCTGCTGCCAGTGATCACCATGCAGGAGTCAGGGTCTGATGTTTTCCAAGATCTGATATTTCCAAGCAAAACTGGAAATCAAGACTTTCATGAAAAATCTATTTTTGAAATGCTGACAACTAATTTCTCTTTATAAAAAGATTTAGGACTGGGGACCTATGGACATCTAAAATGAGTCATACCAAGTGAGTGAAAGTTGCTCAGTTGTGTCTGACTCTTTGCAACCCCATGAACTATACATACAGTCCATGGAATTCTCTAGGCCAGAATACTGGAGTGGGTAGCCATTCCCTTCTCCAGGGGATCTTCCCAATCCAGAAATTTAACCGGGGTCTCCTGCATTGCAGGCGGATTCTTTACCAACTGAGCTATCAAGGAAGCCCAAGCCATACCAAAAATCATTTTAAATTTCTTCCTGGTAACAGTGGTGGAAGACAACATTATAGCAACAGAAGGATAGATGCGAGCATGCGCACACGCGCACACACACACTAACTCACACACACACACTAACTCACACTCGATCTTTAAAAAGAAAAGGGGAAAAAAGAGCTGACATGGTCCTACAGCCCAGGTTGTATGACTCAGGTTACGGATACTTGCCCATTTGAAGTGTGTCCTCTGAATGCAAGTCTAAAATGGGTTTTGATAGGAGAGGTTTCAGTCTGCAGAAGATGGGAAAAAGAAAGATAAGGCAAGTAGCTCATTTACCACTAAAACACAGACACTCATACAGACACAGCAAACAGATATTGGGTTGGCTAAAAAGTTCGCTCAGGTTTTTCCATCAGATGTTATGGAAATATCCAACAGACTCCTTGGCCAATCCAATATCACTAGTGTTCAAAGGAAGGACCACACCAAACGGTCATCTGTTTAATCACACTTGACCTTAGACACATACAGTAAAAGTCTACAGGATATGAGTGTCAGTCAGGTTAGGTCAGCTAAGCTGAGAATCTGCTATCAAATCACAAACAGATCACAACACACTTACTTAGAAACAGCTACAGACAGGCAAGCAAGAATCATTCAAATGTTCCAGTATTTTTCAAGTCATTCAAATGTCTTGCCTCTTCTCAAACAGAACTTTTTAAGACAGCTTATTATTCCTCACAGACAAACTAAAAATATTGACTCTTACTGAGACCTAAAGTTTAGTAACATTTATGTGATAACTCCCTCCATCAAGAATCTGCAAAACACTAGGGAATTCCCTGGTAGTCCAGTGGTTAGAACTCTGTGCTTCCACTGCCAGGGGCCTGGGTTTGATCCCTGTTCAGGCAACTAAGATCCCATAGGCCATGGTATGGCCAAAAAAAAAAAAAAAAAAAAAAGAAAGAATATGCAAAAAATCAGAAATCAGAGAACCAAGTTCAATACCCCAACAACCATACACAAATGTCAATGTTTTTTAACCCCAGAAACCCACCCTGGGCCTTGAGCCTATCTGCCCTGATTTCACTCAAGAGTTCCAACAAGTTTAGTCACACTTTGTATTTAGTCACACTTCGTAGTGTTCCCAGAACATCAGAATTACAGTACAGCACCTTCAAAGCATATTTAATGTAGATATAATTTTATATTTAGAAAGGGTAAAAAAACTTATTTTCATGTGTGTGTGCACACAGTCATATCTGACTCTTTGTGACCCCTTGGACTGTAACCCTCCAGTCTCCTCTGTTCATGGAATTTTCCAGTCAAGAATACTGGCTACTGCTGCTAAGTCGCTTCAGTCGTGTCCAACTCTGTGCGACCCCAGAGACAGCAGCCCACCAGGCTCCCCCATCCCTGGGATTCTCAAGGCAAGAATACTAGAGTGGGTTGCCATTTCCTTCTCCAATGCATGAAACTGAAGAGTGAAAATGCAGTCGCTCAGTCGTGTTTGACTCTTAGAGACCCCATGGACTGCAGTCTACCAGGCTCCTCCGTCCATGGGATTTTCCAGGCAAAAGTGGAGCGGGTTGCAATTTCCTCCTCCAGAGGATCTTTCCAACTGAGGGATCAAACTTGTGTCTCTTGCATCTCCTGCAGTGGCAAAAGATACAAGGATAAACTAAAAAAATCAAGTTTGAAAATGACCTCCAATTCTCTCTGGATGTCTACAGAATGAGACATCTCTAAAGGATAAGCAGAAACTTTTGTGCTTATGAAAAACTTGGTTAAATGTAAGAACTGGGATTTTATTTATATGACCACTATAAAAAGGAGAGTGGACCTGTAGGTTATAACTGTTGGAAAACAACCTTGGTCTTGAAGTCAGGGTTTAAATTTCAGTTCCACCGCTTTCTAGCCAGGTGACTTTAGGCAAATTAACTAAACTTCTCTGAGCCTCAGTTTTCTCATCCTGTAGAAAGGGGTCAATGATACCACTTAATTTACAAGTCAGCTCTGAAGATTGAGAAGGACCATCCAAGTGAAGCATTTAACATGGGAGTAGGCAAAGAAAAACTCTTGGCAAAGATTAGCAAACTCACCACTTACAACTTGGCAAATTCCTTGAAAACTGAACTCAGAATGGCCCCTGTAACATCTCTTATATAGTAACTGTAACTTCAGCCTCCCATTCATTCATTCAAAAAATTCTGAATGGACTTCCCTGATGGTCCAGTGGTTGAGAATTCGTCTGACAATGCAGGGGACACGGGTTTGATCCCTGGTCCAGGAAGATTCCATTAAGCCCGAATGCCACAACTACTGAAGTCCAACTGCCCAAGAGCCTGTGCGCCGCAACAAGAGAAGCCACCAGAATGAGAAGCCCTCAGAACACTAGAGAATAGCCCCTGCTTGCCACAACCAGAGAAAGCCTACACAGCAACCAAGACTCAGCACACACACACACACAAAAAATATATATGTGCTGTTGTTATTTTTTTTTAAAAGAATTTTACTACGTATCTATTCTGGGGCCAGGCACCTTTCTATATCCTAAGAAGTAAGCAAAATACACATCAAAATTCAGATTAATACACAACACTGTTAATCAACTATCCAAAAATTTTTTTTAATTCAAATTACTAATCTACTGTAAGTCACTTTTTGTTAATGTTCAGGGGAATTACATAAACAGAGAGAAGAGTCACAAAGGACGGTATATTTCCTGTTGATGACTGCACAATACATTGGAATGAGGGTCCTGGGGCAAGAAAGAGAGTAGGGACGGGATGAAACGTGAGGTTCCCACATTCAGACCTGCGGTCTCCCAGGAGCTGGTTCTGAAGCCCACCAGGCTCTTGCTTCTGGCCAAAGCCACACTTACTTGATGCTGTGCAGCTTTCTCGTGACTATCATCGGAAAGTCGATTTCAAAATATTTTCTTGGTAGAAGATCTTCATCCTGAAGAAAAAAAAACAGAGGGTAATCTTTATACAAGGTTTCCCCGGTGGCTCAGTGGTAAAGAACCTGCCTGCTAATGCAGGAGACACAAGTTTGATCCCTGGGTCAGGAAGATCCCCTGGAGAAGGAAATGGCAACCCACTCTTGTATTCTTGCCTGGGAAATCCCATGGACAGAAGAGCCTGGTGGGCTACAGTCCATGGGACACGACTTCGTGACTGAGCACACCTGCAATTTTTATAGAATTATTACTCATACATTTACCGATCACTTTCATGTACCAAGTCCTAGGGGCCCAAAGAACAATGGCGGTGCTTCAGGATTTAAAATCAGGGTAATGAGGACTTTCCTGGCAGTCCAGTGATTTTAAGACTCACACTTCTACTGCTGGGAGCAAGGGTTTGATCCCTGTTGGGGAGAACGAAGATTCCACATGCCTCAAAGAGTGGTCAAAATAAAAAATAAATTAATTAAAATCAGGGGAATGATATAGTCAGAAATGTTCTCTCCAATTTACTTGGTCTCAGCATCAAGAATGGATGGAGGGGAAAAGAAGATTATTGTAGTCATCCAAGAGAGAAGTGATGGGGAGTCTGAACCAGGAGAATGGTCACAGGGATGTTAAGAGGTGGTCTGGAAGGAGGACAGGAGAGTATTTCTCAAAAACGCAGCTTGACACCTATTAGGGTCAAGAAACCAATGTGGTGGGTTGTAACCAGCAGACTGGGGATGAAATAAAATAAAGTAATATACATCAGTAATTTTCACATGGAATTAGGGTCGGCATTATTTTGTGATATATAGTGGGGTGGGGTGGGGTGGGGTGGTAGACAGCAGGTACTCTGGAGCCCGGGGATGGGCGAAAGGTTCAAATCCCCACTCCACCACTTGTTTGCCCTAAGGCCTTGGGACAGCCACTAAAATCCCTGGGCCAATGTTTCCTTATTTGAAAAGCAGAGAAAATGATTAACACCTCATAGGGTTGTGAGGATTAAAGAAGAAACACATGAGTAACACTCAGAATGGGGCCTGCCCTTAGTAAGCATCGTGGGTGCCCTTATATCTTGTGTGTACAGACATATGTACATAGATTTAGGTCCTGGCTAGGGGTGTACAGTTTTTTTTACTGTGGCTACAATTTTAAAAAGTGAGAAACACACACACACAGCCCTGCTTCCCTCTTTTGCTTTTTCTAGCTTAGTCAGTGGTTATACCCCATCCAGTCACCTACTGGTTGTGACAGAATTCTCTCCAGCTTCTCCTCCCTGTCCAACAATAACTTAGCCCCAAATGTATGCAAATAGGTTTCCCTAGTGGCTCAGAGGTAAAGAAACCGCCTGCAATTCTGGAGGCACAGGAGATTCAGGTTCGATCCCTGGGCCGGGAAGATCCCTTGAGGAAATGGCAACCCAATCCAGTATTCTTGCCTGGAGAATCCCATGAACAGAGGAGCCTGGTGTGCTACAGTTCATGGGGTCACAAAGAGTTGGACAAGACTAAGCGACTGAACACACACACACATACAAATGTATGCAAATATGAGATCACTATGTAATAATACTATGAAACTAACACAATATTATGTCAAATTATATGATATCACTTATATATGGAATCTTAAAAAAAAATGATACAAATTAACTTTTGTACAAAACAGAAACAGACCCACAGACACAGAAAACAAACATGGTTATCAAAGGGGAAAGAAGGGAGGGATAAATTGGGAATTTTTATATATATATATATATTTATACACACACTGCTGTGTGTTTAGTCACACAGGCAAATCTGACTCTTTTCGACCCTCTGGACTGTAGCCCGCCAGGCTCCTCTGTCCATGGGATTCCCAGTCAAGAATACTGGAGTGGGTTGCCATGCCCTCCTCAAGGGGATCTTCCCGACCCAGAAATCAAACGAGGGTCTCTTGCATTGCAGGTGGATTCTTTACCAGCTGAGCTATCAGGGAAGCCCATATATACACACTACTATATAGAAAATAACAAACAAGGACCTACTGTATAGCAGACTATACTAAATAGTTCATTATAAGCTCTAAGGGAAAAGACATATATGTATAACTGAATCACTCTGCTGTAACACACTGTAATTCAACTGTACTTCTCAGATGCATCTTCAGCTGTGAAGACAAAAACACCACCCGCATTTGCCTGTAGCAGCTCGTCATACCCTAAGACTTAGCAAGAAACAAGGCGCCCTACAACCTGGCCAACATACCCAGAGGGGCTGATATCCAGAGCCTGGTGGGGGCTTCTTTGGTGTAGAATAGGACAAACAAAAAGGTGGGGTATGGATGATACCCTTGTTTCTGACTTGAGTGATCCGGCAGGTAAGAGTACCATTTATGAAGACAGTAACGAGAGATGGCCCCTTCATGGATCACCGCCTTGTTGCAGGCAAAGGGGCTTACGTAACTCAGTGACGTTATGAGCCATGCCATGCAGGGTCACCCAAGACGAACAGGTCAAAGTGAAGAGTTCAGACAAAACACGATCCACTGGAGGAGAGAATGGCAAACCACTCCAGTATTCTTGCTGCAAGAACCCCATGAACAGTATGAAAAGGCAAAAAGATATGACACCGGAAGATGAGCCCCCGCCCCCCGGGTCGGAAGGTGTCCAATATACTACTGGAGAAGAGTAGAGCAAACTGGAGACAGTGAAGAATAGGGGAGCCTGGCGTGGGGCAGTGCAAGGGGTCAGAAAGAGTCGGACATGACTTAGCAACTGAACAACAGCAGCAAGTGAGAGATGGAGGACAGGTAGGAAGTGGGAGCAGACCTGCCCAAGGACGGAGTGATGGGGGCAGAAACCACGAGCACGCACTTCCCGGTAGGCAAGGGCAAGGAACAAAATGAGATCCACCCACATGGAAAAGGGTCCTCAGTTAAAATTTCAGGAGATCTGGTTTGGGAGAAGGAGGGGAAGAAGAGGGAATGAGGAAGAAGGAGAAGTAAGGAAGAAGGAAGAAAAAAAGAAAACAAAGGGATGAGATGGTTTCCTGCCGTCAGAGGAGATCTGGCTCACCCACCCTCAGCCGTTCACTCCTGGAATTGCAACACACACCTGCTGCAGGACTGCAGAGCAGGGCTAGGTAAAAGCTGTCTGAAGAGATTCAGAGGATATGTTGAAAGGATACACCGAAATGACTTTTCCTAAGAAATTCTACAACAGCTTTCAAGAACTTGTACTCACAAGGTATGGAGCAATAAGAACACCCTAAAATTGGGACTTCCCTGGTGTTCCAGAGGTTAAGAATCTGCCTGCCAAGGCAGGGGACTCGGCTTCGATCCCTCATCCAGCAAGATTCCATGTGCCATGGGGTTACTGAGCTGGTGCTCTAGAGCCTGTGCTCTGGACCAAGAGAAGTCACTACAATGAGAAGTCCGCACACTGCAACTAGAGAAAGCCTGTGTGCAGCAGTGAAGACCCAGTGCAGTCAAAAAAGCTACTGGAAAAAAAAAAGGCCTAAAATTCCAGAAGACCACACGGACAATCCAAAGCAAATAAATGAAGGACAGCCTAGAGTCCTACATCACTTTGTACTTTTTAAAGATCTTTCTCAGGCACTCAGGCACTTGATCCTCCTAAGAATTCTGAATAAGGGATCACTGTCAAAAGAAAGTTTCTAAAAGGCACACCAGGACATTTTAACAAACAGCCATCCTCTTTCTTAGCGTTCAGAAAGGGGCAAAATGGCTCTGGCGAGTGATGCTTCAACTTTTCATTCTGCGATTCTCTGTGGCCCTTCCGACACCACTCCCAAGTAGCTCACAGGGCACAGGAGGCAGGGAGACACCCAAAGCTGAGCATGGCCACTGGGAGGCAGCCAGGAACAGCCACGAAGAAGATTCAACGTGATCAACTGCTTCACAGGTGGCCAAAATTGAGACTGCTTCCCATCCACACCTGACCCTCTGGTTGGACAGAAACAGAATCCAAGGGCTACCAAGAACCAAGGCCCCTCTGTGATGACATAGAAGGGTGGGATGGAGGGGTGGGAGGAAGGCTCAAGAGGGAGGGGATATATGCACACTGATTCACTTGGGCTTCCCTGGTGGCTCAGATGGTAAAGAATCCGCCTGCAGTGCGGGAGACCTGGGTTCAATCCCTGGATTGGGAAGATCCCCTGGAGGAGGGCATGGCAACCCCCTCCAGTATTCTTGCCTAGAGAATCCCATGGACAGAGGAGCCTGGCAGGCTACAGTCCATGGTGTTGCAAAGAGTTGGACACGACTGAGGGACTAAGCACAGCATAGCTGATGCACTATGTACAGCAGAAACTAACACAACATTGTAAAGCGATTATACTCCAATTAAAAAATAATTCAAAAAAAAGAACCGAGGACCCTTACAGGGTTTCACTTACCCTTTATTTTTGCCTCATGACAAGATCAACTTTCCCTGTTCTTGCCTGCTGCCTGAAGATGGGCATCGGTGACTGTTCAGTCTTGAGCCCCTGAGATTATACAGAATGAGCTCACATGGTCGTGGCTCCAGAAAGCCTGTGACTTGCAGCTGAGCCTCTGCTGGGGCAGCTGGGGGCACTGTCCCAGGTGGAAAGAGCCCAAGACATCACGATCAATGGACAAGATTTCCCTGCTCTTTTATAGAGGCACATACAGCTCTAAAACAGGGATCAGCAAACTTTCTGGGAAGAAAGTAAGCAGTTTAGCCTTGGCAGACCCAAAGATCTCTGTCGTAACTACTCAGCCCTGCTGTCCAAGTGCCAGAGCAGCCATAGGCAAGAGGTAAATAAATGTGCGTGGCTGTATTCCAATAAAACTTTATTCACAAAAACAGGTGGCAGGCTGGATTTGGCCTGTGTAACCTTTGCTCTAAGGGAGCAAATAAGATAATATTTGTCTTAAAAAGAAAAACTTAAGATTTTTTTTTAAAAAAAATCCTTCAGATCAATATAATTATCAAATAATTACACTGATTTCCAAATTTCCACGTAAGACTTTGAAGCCCTGTGCTAGTCCCCCTTCTCCCCTCTTTTTAATAATTTTATTTATTTTTGGCTGTGCTGGGTCTTCACTGCTGTGCAGGCTTTTCTCTAGTTTCAGCGTGCAGTGTCTACTCTCTAGTTGCTGGGTCTTCTCTTGTTGCGTACGACAGGCTCCTGGGCAGGCAGGCTTCCGTAGTTGCAGTACATGGGCTCAGTGGTTGGGGCTCCTGGGCTCTAGAGCACAGGCTCAATAGTTAGGGTGCATGGGCTTAGCTGCTCGGTGGCATGTGGGATCCTCCCGAATCATGGCTTGAACCCGTGTCTCGTGCATTTATTTGGCAGGCGGATTCTTATTCATTGAGCCACTGGGGAAGCTCCTTGTCTTTGTTTCTTGCAAGAGGTGCATATGCCTCCATGTACCTTGCTCAGAAATTAAAATCTCAGATTTATTAATGATTAACCCACCTACAAGATGGGGGTAAAAGAAAAAATAAAAAACATGGCCAAGTCCAAAGGGTGTCAAGTCGAAGGAGGGATCTCTCCAGCAGCCCGTATTAATGCTGGCGGTACACACTCTTACACTGCCTTCTGTTCCAGTCGCTTCCACCATACCAGGGTCACAGTGTTATAGGGGCACAACTAACCCAGAGAAAAGACCCCTCAAGCGACCACAGGGCTGCGTGCAGAGGAAAGAGGAAGGAATCGGGAGTTTGACGAGCTGCAAGCCAATGTTGGTCCACATCCCAGTGCCACTAGCTGTCCAATTTGGGGGAAGAACTTCCAAAACCTGGTATTCCCCATCTGTGTAAGTTCCCCCAACAGAGCTCTCATGTTAATTCCTGAGGTCATGTATGTAACCGCACTTCATAGGGACTTCCCTGGTGGCTTAGTGGTGAAGAATCTGCCGGCCAATGCAGGAGACACAGGTTCAATCCCTGATCCGGGAAGATCCCACGTGCCACAGAGCGGGAGCTATTGCGCCTGTGCTCTAGAGCCCGGGAGCCGCAACTACTGACCCACATGCCACAGCTCCTGAGTCTGTGCCCTAGAACCCACGCTTTGTAACGAGAAGCCCCCACAATGAGAGGCCCAGGCCCTGCATCCAGAGAGGAGTCCCCACTTGCCACAACTAGAGAAAAACCTGCACAGCAACAAAGACCCAGCACAGCCATAAATAAACAGATTAAAAAAAAAAAAGCAGTCATAAATATCAGTTATCTTATCCAGAAGGAAGAATAAGCGGCAAATGATTAACACTAGGGCCATGCTGAGGCCACTGATTTTTGAGTAAGAGGAAGGTTGAGAGTTCTTATGACCAAAGACCTTCTTAAAACAGATAATGCAGGTTGAGTTACGCTATACCCTCTGATTTATCTTGCTCTCTGTCTGCAAGAAATCTGGAGAATGCACATATCCATTACTGCCACCGGATAGAAGAACCAAGAAAAATCTGTACAAACCTACCAAAAAAAAAAAAAGAAAGGAAAATGCCATCAGTGAGATATTCATAGGGAAAAGGTTTGGTGATAAAATCCAGTCCAGGAATCAAAGACCACAACTTCAGCCCTGGGTTTGCCACTAACCAGACCCAAGTTTCCTTTACCTGTGAGTGAGTGTAATCACACCTGCCCTTAAACAACCCCAAACAGAACAGCTGAGGAATCAAATCAGAGAATGACTTCAAAAAGGCTTTGGATCATGTTATCTTTACCCAGTCTTGCAAATCTCCCAGTGTTACTACCTAAGACACTGTTATTCTAACAATAAAATCTTCAGGTCTCATCAAAATTACAAACACATGTGTTCTTTTGTCTCAGCAGTTCTACTGGTAGAATTCTTTCTCTGATACATTTCCACACATGCAGAGGAAAATGTACCCAAGGAATTGTATTCTAACCCTGTTTGTGGCAGCAAACTGTGAGCAACAACCCACATATCTTCACTAGGGCCCTGGTGGGATAAAGTATGGAGCCAATGGAAGTTGTGGGGGATGGGAGACAGGCTGCCACCCCATTTTAATCTTTTTTTTTCAAGTTTTTGAACCAGGTGAACATCTTCAGCAAACTAAATTAAAACGACTGTAGAGAAGGGGGGAAATTTACCTTTAACATCCAGAAGGTGGTATCCATCCCGGCCCCAAGATTTAGAATTTGACAATTACATTCTGTCTTCCGTAGAAATGCCTTTGTAAGCTGACTGACGCCATGGACTCGAGCAAAATATCCTAAGTGACAGACAGAGAAGCAAGCTATCACTTGGTGACGACAGGAATAATCCATGCAAAGCCCACAGTGCTAGGGAGAGCAGAACAACACTGTGCCCTTCTTCAGGGTCAGGAGAAACAATGACTTCCAAATTCTTCTTTTAAGAAAAAAAAAAAAGCTGATCAGACCAAAATAAGTATAAACTACTTAATGGTAGTTTAAGAAAAATAAAATGCCCTGTCCTGTTACTTAGGAAAGACGAGTATCTTTTATCAAGACACTTTTAAAAGTGTCTTGATAAAAGTGTCTTTTATCAAGATCCAAATGTCCTCTTGGAAAGGTGCTTTTTCACGGCTCCAGGGGAAGTTAATGAGTACTCTGCTAAAACTTGTCTGCAATGCAAGAGAAGCAGGAGATGCTGGTTTGATCCCTGGGTTAGGAAGATCCCCTGGAGGAGGGCATGGCAACCCACCCCAGTATTCTTGCCCAGAGAATCCCATGGACAAAGCCTGGTGAGCTACAGTCCATAGGGTCCCAAAGAGTTGGACACAATTCAGGGACTGAGCACACATGGAAAATAACATTTTCAGGTCAGGAAATTGGGCAGATGAATGTCAAAGCAAGGACAGCCATGATTCTTATCTTGTTCCTTTCACCTCCATCCTGTGTGGGTTACAGCCTCTGTGTTTATAAAATGGCATCACCAACGTGAGGGTGGCGAAGCAGGAAAGCAGAGATACCAGCAAGTGGTGGCCTAATTAATGGACTTGTTAAGCTCTAGGGTGAGGAGCTGGAACAGAGGAGATGGGAAACCCAGAAGGGAGACAGGAAGATAGCGGCTATCTGTTCTAATGGCCTGATACTCAAGGTGCAAATGCTTTAAGAGCAAAATTTGAGAGTAGCATTCAGAAACTTTGTCATTTGACAGACAAATTTTAGTGAATGTGCTGATAAATAATTTGGGGGGATTCCCTAACAGTCCAGTGGTTAGGACTCTGTGTTTCTACTGCTGGGACCAGAGTTCGATCCCTGGGCAGGGAACTAAGATCCCACAAAGCTGTGTGGTTCAGCCAAATAAATAATCAGTTGATAACCCCTACATGACTTATAAACAAACAAATACTTTGGGCTTGTGTTTGCATTTTATTTTTCTAGTAAATCACCTTTTTTTTTTTTTTTGGCTGCACGGTGAACCATGCAAGATCTTAGTTCCCCAATCAGAGCTCGAACCCGTGCTCCCTGCAGTGGAAGCATGGCGTCTTAACCGCTGGACTGCTAGGGAAATGCCTCTAGTAAATCATCTTTATTGTACTCTGCAGAATATCATCCGCAATGGATTCAATTTGAGGAAACAATGTCCTCACCTCAGATGTTTGGGGAGTGCTCTCCTCCTGGGCTGGAGGTCCCCAGTCTAGACATGTGGACCCGGGAGGGGAGGAAGGAAGGGGGCTGCCACGCGGCCCAGGGCTATGGAGAACGGTGGCTGCCTGCCTCCAGAACACTCCCTGGGAAATCCATCTGGACAGCGGCAGAGGCGGGCTTCAGGAAGGCCTCTTGGCCAGGCCTCGCCCGGGCTAACTGCTGCCCAATTTTACTCTCAGTTCAATGTTAACTACCAAGTCCTTCTCTTTAGGAACCACCATTTACACATTTCTTTGCAGTTCTTACAGAGCCCACCTACAGGACCCATCTTTAGGGCCAAGATTCCCCTCTACCCACAAGAATCATGGTCAGTGGTCAATTTTTCAATCTGGCTGCAACTAAGTCACACTCCTGTCTCAAATCCTTTGACTTTCTTGCTGGAAATTACTTGCAGAACCTAACAGTGTTACTAACAAAATAGGGCAACAACAAAAATAACCCCCTACATGAACAGACAGCTCTCAGTAAAAGATATGTAAGTGGCTTTTAAACACAGAAAAATGAGTTTCAACCACACCTTAAAATAAGGGGAATGTAAAACACCATTTTTCATGTACCAGAGGAATAAAGATTAAAAGTTTCATAACACACTGTGCTGGTGTGGAAGTTGGGAAACGAGCACTCTAGTGGAAACAGTACACCCCAGAACTCTCTTTTTAAGAATGAATTCCTAGAAGCCCAGGGATTCATGAGATGTAGGGAAGGGAGCTGGGCACTTGCCTCGGTTAATTTCAGGCGCCTTCCTCTCTTTAGAGAGTCTCACCAAATGCTGGATGTAAGGGTCCTGCCAGTAGCCAATGCTCACTGCAAACCTGAAAGAGGTGAAAAAGGAAACAGGTGATTAGAGCGAAGGGTCAGGCCAGGTTCCACGGTCAAGTTCCCAGGAACCAGGTCAAGGATCCAAAGATTCATCTCTGGCCAAATCATGCAACTGGAGGTTATCAGAATAAGCGAAGTCAGAAAAAGAAAGATAAATACCACGTGATATCACTAACAAGTGGAATCTAAACTACAACACAAATGAACCTATCTATGAAACAGAAACGTTTGCTGACAAAGGTCCGTCTAGTCAAGGCTATGGTTTTTCCAGTAGTCATGTTTGGATATGAGTTGAACTATAGACAAAGCTGAGCACCAAAGAACTGATGCTTTTGAACTGTGGTATTGGAGAAGACTCCTAAGAGGAAATCAGTCCTGAATACTCATTGGAAGGACTGATGCTGAAGCTGAAACTCCTATACTTTGACTACCTGATGCAAAGAACTGACTAAATGGAAAAGACCCTGATGCTGGGGAAGACTGAAGGCAGAAGGAGAAGGGGATGACAGAGGATGAGATGGTTGGATGGCATCACCGACTTGATGGACATGAGTTTGAGCAAGCTCCGGGAGTTGGTGATGGACAGGGAGGCCTGGCGTGCTACAGTCCATGGGGTCGCAAAGAGTCGGACACAATGAGCGACTGAACTGAACTGAACTGATGAAACAGAAACAAACCATGGACATAAGAGAGCAGACTGGTGGTTGTCAAAGGGGAGGGGACTGGTGGAAGGATGGAGAGGGAGGCTGGGGTTAGCAGATGTCGGCTATTACATATAGAATGTATAAACAACAAAGCCCTACTGTATAGCAGAGAATTATATTCAATATCCTACATTAAACCATAACAGAAAAGAATATTTTAAAAAAGAATGCATGTGTGGGGTATACACACACACACACACACACATATAACTGAATCACTATGTTGTAAGCAGTAATTAACACATTGTAAATCCACCACACTTCATTTTAAAAAAATGAAAGGTTAAATAACATTTAATGCTCCAGCACAAGTTTAAACAGACTCATCCATCCATCCACCTTTACATTCACAGTCACTCCCATCACACTTCCCACCACAATCATTTCTTACCTCTCTCTTCCTGCGTATCATTAATTCCTTTCCCAGGACCCTGGCCTGGCGTGCTGCGATTCATGGGGTCACAAAGAGTCGGACACGACTGAGCGACTGAACTGAACTGAACCGACTGAAACAGCAAGTAAGCTCACCTCATATTTCATACAGCTCTTTGAACATTTATTCACACAGGGAACTCCCTGGCCGAAGCCAGTCAGGTAACTCTGTCCAAACAAGAGTTTTGTGTCCAGGGGAAGGGAGACCCAAAAATAAATAGCAAATATCACTAATAACTACCAAAGTATTTGTCCTGACTCTGTCAGTCCTTTCATGTCCCTTAAGGAGGCTGTAGTGGAGAAACCAGGAACAAATAAAGCAGCTACAACTTGGAAAGTGCCAGGGTAGCCTAAAAGTTCTCAACCCTAGTCTACACTACAAGCAATGATAGATGCCGTGTTCCAAGCCTGGGAGCTAATGCCCTGATTACCATTGGAAATCTCCTGGCAAACATAAGTGGAACCAGCCTCAGGATAAATGAGAAGTCAGGGAAGGAATCTGGATCCCTAGGGCCATACCACACCCCGCAGGGGCACAGAGCCTTCTCTACCACACAAGGAAAATTTAGTGAGATAATAAATGTCTTTACCACTTACATCAAATTGAGTCAGGCTTCTGTTACTTACAACCTTAGGCATCCTAAGTGATATCCTGCATAATACATCCACTCCACATTGCCTGATAAGTAAGCTGAAACTTAAAAGCGTGTGTGTGTGTGTGCGTGTGGGCGTATATGGTGTCACCCAATTAAGTTCTAAGCTCCCAGATGCACAAATTACATCTTTTCTTTTCTTCATACCTACCAACAAGGTTTATGGGCTCAGTCACTCAGTCATGTCCAATTCTTTGCGACCCCATTGATTGTAGCCCCGCCAGGCTCCTCTGTCCATGGGATTTCCCAGGCAAGAATACTGGAGTGGGTTGCCATTTCCTACTACAGGGGATCATCCCAACCCAGGGATCAAACCCGTGTCTCCTGAGTCTCCTGCACTGGCAGGTACATTCTTTACCACTGCGCCACCTGGGAAGCCCCTACCAACAAGCCTTACTGCTGCCTTAACGGCAACAGCTGCTGAATTCTGTACAAACATGCCCCCCAGTCTCCTGCACCCATGTCTGCACATCCAAAGGCATTCTCAAGGAAGCACATATGAGAAACACCCAAAATACTAAGGAACACAATTTGCTAAAAGCCCAGACTGTCCAAGGAGAACAGCAGACCGAGTTTTACAAAGCAAAGTTGCTCAGTTGTCTAAAACAGTGATTCTCAGGAATTCCTGGAGGCCCAGTGCTTAGGTGGAGAAGGCATGGCACCCCACTTCAGTGCTCTCGCCTGGAAAATCCCATGAATGGAGGAGCCTGGTAGGCTGCAATCCATGGGGTTGCGAAGAGTCAGACACGACTGAGAGACTTCACTTTCGCTTTTCACTTTCATGCACTGGAGAAGGAAATGGCAACCCACTCCAGTGTTCTTGCCTGGAGAATCCCAGGGACGGGGGAGCCTGGTGGGCTGCCGACTATGGGGTCGCACAGAGTCGGCCACGACTGAAGTGACTTAGCAGCAGCAGCAGTGCTGAGGACTTCACTGCTCAAGGCGAGGGTTCAATTCCTGATTGGGGAACTAAGGCACATATCTCAGCCAATAAAAGTAGTGCTTTTTGAACAATGAGTTGTGACCCATTCATATCACAAAATCAATGTAATAGTTTGCAAATCTCCATTTTAAAAAATGAAGTAGAACACAGTAAAGCAGAAAATAGCAGCATCATACTATCTTGGAGAAGTCAGGACTGTTTTTGTGAAACTTTTGTTTCAATGTGTGTTGGGTATATAAGCGCTCTGAAAAAATGTTCTTGAGAACTCCCTGGCAGTCCAGTGGTAGACTTGCAACTCCTGAGCTTCCACTGCAACAGACATAGGTTCAATCCCTGGTGGGGGAACTAAGATACCACAAGCAAACAATTACCAAAAAGAAAAAAGAAACACTGATTTAGGAATCATTTCTCGCCATCTAGTGGTAAAAGTCATATGTGCAGTTGCAGCAAGACCAGTAGATGATGTAGATGTGATGAGAATACAGGTCAAACTGTTCCTGCCCCACATCAAGGGCAAGAATCCTGTAGACAACACAGAACCGCTGTTGACTACTCCCCACAGAGATGGCACTCACCCACCACCAAGAAGCTTGAACTGCTGAAAAGCTGATCAATTTGCCTCCCTCTGAGTGTTCCCTGCTGGAGTCATTAGTGGCCTCTTGGATAACAAGGAGCAGTTTCTATTCCTTCCAACTCTGCATTATCGGTCGATTTAATACTATTGATTCAGTCCAGCAATGTTTATTGAGAGTCTAGCAGTATTTGTTGTCTGCTAAGTGCCGGGCATTGGATTACAGTGGTGAACAAAACAGAGAAGCGACAGAGACAGAGATCACGACAAACGAAGCAATTATATGGTGAATGGAGGAGCTATAGTAGAGGTTAAAGGGAAAGCCTCTTACAGGGCATGGCTGAGCTGAGTCCTAGAGAATTAGGGAAGGGCAGCTGTGCAAAAGGCATTCAAGACAGGAGGAACTGCAGGGAGAAACGCTCGGGGGTGGGGGTGGATGTGGAATGTTCCAGAAGCAGGAAATAGGGAGGGCTGGAGGAGAGTAAGAAAACAGGAGAAACTGGAGAGGAGGTTGGAGAGAGAAGCAGACTCAGGTCATACAGGGCCTGGCAGGAGCCTGGGATGGATCCCCACAGCACACAGGGCATGGTCAGTGATGTCTGGCAGTACAAAATGGTAGGGCGAGGCATGGACATAAGCCAAGGACCACCCCCCCCAATCACTTGGGGAGACACATGAACATAACCCAAGGACCCCCCCCCAGTCACTTGGGGAGACACATGAACATAACCCAAGGACCCCTGATCACTAGTTCCCATGACTCCTGCTTCCTAAGGTTACCATCACATGTCTCTCCCTAGTCCTCAAATCCAGATGACTGCCAGTGGTTACCATGCCTCGGAGTTAAAAAGGATCTCACAGCTTAGCCTGGGAGAGCAGCCAAGATAAAAAGACTAACACACTGCTGGCAAGAGGAAGGAAGAGGGCGCTGCTGTGCGCTGCTCCTGGGAAGTCCGAAGGGAGGTGAGCACCATGATTCAGGATCTACAGGCCGCCAACGCAGCTGAGCAGGTAACAGTCACCTACACAATCAGTACCAACCAGTCATCTATAACAGGAACTAGGGGACTTTCCCTGATGGTCCAGCGGTTAAGACTCCACACCCCCAATGCAGCGGAACTAAGATCCCACAGGCTGCATAGGGCGGCTGGAAAAAAAAAAACAACAAACAAAAGAACTGGGCACAGCAAGAGGTTCATAAAACGTAGACTATATTTCATCATATCTAAGACACCATCAATTTCAAGATTGAAAAAAGAAATTAAAAAAACACTACCAGCAAATGTTTCTTTTTTAATTGCTTAGAATTTTACTTTTGTAATTATTGAAAAAGCTCCTTTATTGGGCCAGAGTGTCATCATCTCCCTCTGTCTTGTACAGACAGAAAAAAGTGTGAGGTAAGCTGGCTAAGCCCTCACTTTCAGGATATCTGTGCCTTTCCACACAATACTGACCTCTCTGTCACCAAGGGCATTGGTGAGGATGTATTTCTTTCCTTTAATATTTGTTGATTTATTTATTTTGCCTGTGCTGGGTCTTCACTGCTGCTCACGGCTTCCCTCTGGCTGCAGAGAGCACAGGCCACTCTCTAGTTGTGCAGGAGCTTCTCACTGCAGTGGCTTCTCTTGTTGTAGAGCATGGGCTCCAGGCGTGTGAGCTTCAGTAGTTGTGGCTCCCAGATTCTAGAACACAGGCTCAGTAGTCGTGGCACACAGGCTTAGTTGCTCCATGGCATGTGGGATCTTCCTGGATCAGGGATTGAACCCATGTCCCCTGCATTGGCAGGCAGAGTCTTAACCACTGAGCTACCAGGGAAGCCCCTACGGGTGCATTTCTTAAGAGATCTCCAACATTCTCTCTGAGATTTTCTTCCAAGCAGCTGACCCTCAGCCTGGAAGTTTGATTACTGGCTCTTTCTTGATCTCATCAGAAGATATTAAGGAATGATTTTCAACAGCAAACAGGATTTGTGTCTTTCTTCAAATGGCCTTAAAAGGTAGGTGGACTAAAGCACCGGGGGCTGTGGCCACAGCTCTCCACCAGGCCATGCCATCAGGAATAACCCTGTGTCTGCTGGCACAGGTAAGGACGCCTCTGATGTCACTTGACAGTGACTGCAAGTAATGTTGGGAGTTAAGACACAGGTGATTTCAGAAAAGTTAAAATCCAAGACCATGTGCATCACAGAATGGCTCAGACAGCACTGCCACAGACACATGCATAACTGAAATCACCTTGCTGTACTGCCGGAAAATAATGTAAATCAACTATACTTCAATTTTAAAAAATAGTACAGAAGCAACCTAAGTGTCCATCACAGAGAAGATAAAGATGTGCTACATATAAACAATGGAATATTACTCAGCCACAAAAAGGAATGAAATTGGGTCATTTGTAGCTATGTGGATGGACCTAGAGACTGTCACACAGAATGAAGCAGGTCAGAAAGAGAAAAACAAATATTGTGTATTAATGTATATATGTAAGGAAATGGCAACCCACTCCAGTGTTCTTGCCTGGAGAATCCCAGGGATGGTGAAGCCTGGTGGGCTGCCGTCTATGGGGTCACACAGAGTCGGACACGACTGAAGTGACTTGGCAGCAGGCAGCGGAATCTAGAAAAATGGTAGAGATGATCCTATTTGCAAAGCAGAAACAGAGACACAGATACAGAGAGCAAATGTATGGATACCAAGCAGGGGAAGGGAAGATGGTGGGAGGAACTGGGAGACTGGGACTGACATACATACACTGTTGATACTATGTATAAAATAACTAATGAGAACCTACTGTATACCACAGAGAACTCTACTTAATGCTCTGTGGTGACCTGAGTGGGAAGGAAATCCAAAAGGGAGGCGATATATGTATATGTAAGGCTGATTCATTTCACTGTTACAGTAGAAACTAACACCACAATGTAAAGCAACTATATTCCAATGAAAATTAACTTAAAAATAAATAAAAAATAAAGTTAAAAAAAATAGTACTGAACTGTGACGAACCACTTAGACTATAAGGGACTCACCAGATGTCAACATTTAACAATGAAATAACTAATGAGAGGAATATTTGCCATTTTTAAATGATGCTATTGTTTCTTTTTAAATTAATTTTTCCCATCAAAAAATTAATATTGTCTTTATAACAAGAGCAACAGTAAGTTTGGCCATGATGCAACTGATACCTTGTGCTGCAACCACTGAAGCCCGAGTGCCCTAGAACCCATGCTCCACAAGAGAAGCCACTGCAGTGAGAAGTCTGCACACCACAACCGGAGAAAGCCCGAGAGCAGCAACAAAGACCCAGTGCAGCCAAAAAATTAATTAATAAAAAAAAGAGCGACAGTAACTTTGGACTTCATAAACAAACATAAAAGCCAATTATTACACTAGAAAAATAACGTGTAACCAGTCACAAAGTGCTAATATCCTTACAACATACAGGACTCATTAATAAGGGAAAAAACGAGTATCACAGAAGAACGGGTAAAGGACAAAAATGAACCATTCACAAAAGAAGCAACTGGCCAGTGAACCAACAAAAAGCTCAGCCTTACTGATGATCATAAAAAAAAACAAAATGAAGATGAAAGCAAAACCAGAGAGGAGTAGTGCTCCTAACAAATCTGCAATAAAACTCTTTTCCAGTAGAACCTGGCTTTGGAGAGGGATGAGAAGAGGGCCCTAGGGCACCACTGTCCAAACTGGTAACTGGCAGTCCTGCTTCAAGGCACTGTGGCAACAGGTACAAAAAGCCAGAGTCACGTGAGAACACAACGGCCGACAGTCCCACTTACCGGGATTTTATCCTTAGGAAATAATTAGGAATGAACACAAAGGTTTTTTTTATAAGACCACTGAACCTGGACTTACAGTATCAGGTCGACAAAATAGGCTACAAGATTACATGGCCAGGACGTCCCTACGTGTGTTAGAATGAACGCATAAGACCTATAAAGTAGATAGTGAAATGTTAACAGCAGGGATCTCCCTGGTGCTGTGCACCTAGGCCTGCTGTCATGTCCATGATTGCACTCACTTCCCAAACTCAGAAAACATCCCTTCCATCTGAATATCATGATTTCAAGTTTCAAACTCAGAATCGAAGGGTCAAAAATCTCAGATATGGAAAGACCTGAAAGAGTCACTCAATCTTCATTCAATCCACTACTGCTTTCAAAATGTTCATGACACTCACGTACCACCTAGTCAAAGTAATATGTCTTTTTCAAAAATTTATTTTACTGAAGTGTAGCTGATTTACAATGTTATGTTAATTTCTCCTGTATAGCAAAGTGACTCAGCTATACATATATCTATTAATATATTCGTTTTCATACTCTTGTCCATTATGCTTTATCACCGGTTGCTGAATACAGTTCCCTGGGCTATACAGTAGGACCTTATTGCTTATCCATCCTATATATAATAGTTTCTACCTGCTAACCTCAAACTCTCAATCCTTCCCTCCCCCACACCCTCTCCCCAAAGTAATATGTCTTTAAATAAACTCAGTTTTCTTAGTACTCAGCTCTGAGGTGCTACCTAATATTTCCTTCTAACACACACTGTAACAAATACCTAACTATTAACATTTAAAACATCTATCTCTGTCCCGCCTGAAACCGTCTCATATTCCTCCCATGGGAAACACTGATCTGGCCCAACCACCTATTCATTAAAGAAACATTTATTGATTCCGTCCTATTTGCATGAGTGTCAACTGCAATACTGGAAAATTCATGGAAAGTTGTGAAACGTCCTCCAACAGGGATTTCTTCATCTGAGGATTCAGGGAATGGGAAGGGACCCTCCCTGCTGTCTCAGACTAGCAGGAACAAGGCAGCGGCTGGTTTGTTTCACTTCTACAGACTCACCATGTGCTTACTGCATGCCAGGCATTATTCACATGCCTGACAAACAGAAACACATAGCACCCTCAAAACAACCCTAAATAGTTTGTTCAAGCTGTGAAACCTTCAGGGAAATTAACTTGACTACTTTCAGATCAGATCAGTCGCTCAGTCGTGTCCGACTCTTTGCAACCATATGAATCGCAGCACGCCAGGCCTCCCTATCCATCACCAACTCCCGGAGTTCACTGAGACTCACATCCACAGAGTCAGTGATGCCATCCAGCCATCTCATCCTCTGTCGTCCCCTTCTCCTCTTGCCCCCAGTCCCTCCCAGCATCAGTGTCTTTTCCAATGACTGAACTCTTCGCATGAGGTGGCCAAAGTACTGGAGTTGCAGCTTTAGCATCATTCCTTCCAAAGAAATCCCAGGGCTGATCTCCTTCACAATGGACTGGTTGGATCTCCTTGCAGTCCAAGGGACTCTCAAGAGTCTTCCACAACACCACAGTTCAAAAGCATCAATTCTTTGGCGCTCAGCCTTCTTCACAGTCCAACTCTCACATCCATACATGACCACAGGAAAAACCATAGCCTTGACTAGACGGACCTTTGTTGGCAAAGTAATGTCTCTGCTTTTGAATATTATATCTAGGTTGGTCATAACTTTCCTTCCAAGGACTAAGCATCTTTTAATTCCATGGCTGCAGTCACCATCTGCAGTGATTTTGGAGCCCAGAAAAATAAAATCTGACACTGTTTCCACTGTTTCCCCATCTATTTCCCATGAAGTGATGGGACCAGATGCCATGATCTTCGTTTTCTGAATGTTGAGCTTTAAGCCAACTTTTTCACTCTCCACTTTCACTTTCATCAAGAGGCTTTTGAGTTCCTCTTCACTTTCTGCCATAACGGTGGTGTCATCTGCATATCTGAGGTTATTGATATTTCTCCCGGCAATCTTGATTCCAGCTTGTGTTTCTTCCAGTCCAGCGTTTCTCATGATGTACTCTGCATAGAAGTTAAATAAACAGGGTGACAATATACAGCCTTGACGAACTCCTTTTCCTGTTTGGAACCAGTCTGTTGTTCCATGTCCAGTTCTAACTGTTGCTTCCTGACCTGCATACAAATTTCTCAAGAGGCAGGTCAGGTGGTCTGGTATTCCCATCTCTTTCAGAATTATCCACAGTTTATTGTGATCCACACAGTCAAAGGCTTTGGCATAGTCAATAAAGCAGAAATAGATATTTTTCTGGAGCTCTCTTGCTTTTTCAGTGATCCAGTGAATGTTGGCAATTTGACTTCTGGTTCCTCTGCCTTTTCTAAAACCAGCTTGAACATCAGGAAGTTCACGGTTCACATATTGCTGAAGCCTGGCTTGGAGAATTTTGAGCATTACTTTACTAGCGTGTGAGATGAGTGCAATTGTGCAGTAGTTTGAGCATTCTTTGGCATTGCCTTTCTTTAGGACTGGAATGAAAACTGACCTTTTCCAGTCCTGTGGCCACTGCTGAGTTTTCCAAATTTGCTGGCATATCGAGTGCAGCACTTTCACAGCATCATCTTTCAGGATTTGAAAGAGCTCAACTGGAATTCCATCACCTCCACTAGCTTTGTTCATATTGATGCTTTCTAAGGCCCACTTGACTTCACATTCCAGGATGTCTGGCTCTAGGTCAGTGATCACAGCATCGTGATTATCTGGGTCATGAAGATCTTTTTTGTACAGTTCTTCTGTGTATTCTTGCCACCTCTTCTTAATATCTTCTGCTTCTGTTAGGTCTATACCATTTCTGTCCTTTATCGAGCCCATCTTTGCATGAAATGTTCCTTTGGTATCTCTAATTTTCTTGAAGATATCCCTAGTCTTTCCCATTCTGTTGTTCTCCTCTATTTCTTTGCATTGATCGCTGAAGAAGGCTTTCTTATCTCTTCTTGCTATTCTTTGGAACTCTGCATTCAGATGCTTATATCTTTCCTTTTCTCCTTTGCTTTTCACTTCTCTTCTTTTCACAGCTATTTGTAAGGCCTCCCCAGACCGCCATTTTGCTTTTTTGCATTTCTTTTCCACGGGGATGATCTTGATCCCTGTCTCCTGTACAATGTCACGAACCTCATACCATAGTTCATCAGGCACTCTATCTATCAGATCTAGGCCCTTACATCTATTTCTCACTTCCACTGTATAATCATAAGGGATTTGATTTAGGTCATACCTGAATGGTCTAGTGGTTTTCCCTACTTTCTTCAGTTTAAGTCTGAATTTGGCAATAAGGAGTTCATGGTCTGAGCCACAGTCAGCTCCTGGTCTTGTTTTTGCTGACTGTATAGAGCTTCTTTGGCTGCAAAGAATATAATCAATCTGATTTCAGTGTTGACCATCTGGTGATGTCCATGTATACAGTCTTCTCTTGTGTTGTTGGAAGAGGGTGTTTGTTATGAACAGTGCATTTTCTTGGCAAAACTCTATTAGTCTTTGCCCTGCTTCATTCCGTATTCCAAGGCCAAATTTGCCTGTTACTCCAGGTGTTTCTTGACTCCCTACTTTTGCATTCCAGTCCCCTATAATGAAAAGGACATCTTTTTGGGGGGGTTAGTTCTAAAAGGTCTTGTAGGTCTTCATAGAACCGTTCAACTTCAGCTTCTTCAGCGTTACTGGTTGGGACATAGGCTTGGATTACTGTGATACTGAATGGTTTGCCTTGGAAACAAACAGAGACCATTCTGTCGTTTTTGAGATTGCATCCAAGTACTGCATTTCGGACTCTTTTGTTAACCATGATGGCCACTCCATTTCTTCTGAGGGATTCCTGCCCACAGTAGTAGATATAATGGTCATCTGAGTTAAATTCACCCATTCCAGTCCATTACAGTTCGCTGATTCCTAGAATGCCGACATTCACTCTTGCCATCTCTTGTTTGACCACTTCCAATTTGCCTTGATTCATAGACCTGACATTCCAGTTTCCTATGCAATATTGCTCTTTACAGCATCGGACCTTGCTTCTATCACCAGTCACATCCACAGCCTTGTATTCTTTTTGCTTTGGCTCCATCCCTTCATTCTTTCTGGAGTTATTTCTCCACTGATCTCCAGTAGCATATTGGGGACCTACCGACCTGGGGAGTTCCTCTTTCAGTATCCTATCATTTTGCCTTTTCATACTGTTCATGGGGTTCTCCAGGCAAGAATACTGAAGTGGTTTGCCATTCCCTTCTCCAGTGGACCACATTCTGTCAGATCTCTCCACCATGACCTGCCCATCTTGGGTTGCCCCACGGGCATGGCTTAGTTTCACTGAGTTAGACAAGGCCGTGGTCCTAGTGTGATTAGATTGACTAGTTTTCTGTGAGTATGGTTTCAGTGTGTTTGCCCTCTGATGCCCTCTTGCAACACCTACCGTCTTACTTGGGTTTCTCTTACCTTGGGCGTGGGGTATGTCTTCACTGCTACTCCAGCAAAGCGCAGCCATTGCTCCTTACCTTGGACAAGGGGTATCTCCTCACCGCCGCCCTTCCTGACCTTCAACGTGGGATAGCTCCTCTAGGCCCTCCTGCACTCAAGCAGCTTACAAACCTACTTACCCACATGGATTCAGACCCCACCCCCAACATTTCCGGGCTTCCCCAGTGGCTCACTGGTAAAGAATCTGCCTGCAAGGCAGGAAACACAGGAGTTGCAGGTTCAATCTTAGGGTCAGGAAGAGCCCCTGGAGGAGGGCGTGGCAACTCACTCCAGTATTCTCCCCTGGAGAATCCCAAGGACAGAGGAGCCTGGAGGGCTACAGTCCATAGGGTTGCAAAGAGTTGGACACAACTGAAGTAACTGAGCATGCACGCCCACCCAATGTTTCAGGTGCTTAAATAGTACGAATTTGTCGTGTGTGTGTGTGTGTGTGTGTGTGTGTGTGTGTGTATTGTTTAACTACTTATAGATGTATATGTATGCGAAAGCTGCTCAGTTGTGTTTGACTCTTTGCGACCCCATGGACTACACAGTCCATGGAATTCTCCAGGCGAGAATACTGGATTGGGTAACCATTCCCTTCTCTGGGAGATCTTCCCAACCCAGAAATCAAACCCAGGTGTCCCACATTGCAGACTCTTTACCAGCTGAGCCATGAGAGAAGCCCATAGATGCATATGTAGCTATGTAATTCCATATATATGCAATTGCAACAACAACAACAAAAAAAATCAATGAGTATTCTCAGCATTAATTTTCAAGTTTGGGGGACTTTCCTGGTGGTCCAGTGGCTAGGACTCTGCACTCCCAATGCAGGGGGCCCAGGTTCAATCCCTGGTCAGAGAACTAGATCCCACATGCCTCAACTAAGAGTTCTCATGCCACAACTAAAAAAATAGATCCCTTGTGCCACAACTAAGACCCAGCACAGCCAAAAATTACATAAATAATTTAAAATATTTCTTTAAAAAATTTTTCAAGTTTGGGATTTTTCTTTTTTTTTTTAAAGCATAGAAAGGTTTATTACAGGGCCAAGCAAGGAGAACAGGTGGCTCGTGCTTAAAAAAAACCTGAAAACTTCAGTTAGGGATTTTAACTGTACACTGCTTGTGGTCTTTAAGTGAAAGAGTTAGTCGCTCAGTTGTGTCCGACTCTTTGCAACCCCATGGACTGTAGCCCGACAAGCTCCTCTGTCCATGGAATTCCCCAGGGAGAACACTGGAATGGGTAGCCATTCCCTTCTCCAGAGGATCTTCCCAATCCAGGGATCCAACCCGGGTCTCCTGCATTGCAGGTAGATTTTTTTACTATCAGAGCACCAGGGAAGCCCTTTGGTCTTTAAGATACTGCTCTAATTTTTAAATTCATTGTTGTTCTTTTACATCTTTTAGTTGCAGTTTTTGGTTTCTATTTCCTGTTGGTTTCATTCTTGGTTTATAAATGGAAGACAGGAAGCAAAGTCTTGAGGCTAATAGACTCTGTACCTAAACAGAGTCTGAATTCGCTTCCTTCTTGGGAACTCTGGAAAGCTTGTTGCTTTCCTGAGTAGATCGGCAGACCTTAAGGGATCAATCACCTGAAAAACTGGGTCTGAATAACTAAGAAGACTCACAGGATAGTTTCCTCCCAAAGGAGACTACTGGCATGGCCTCTTGGCTTCATGTAACATCTAATTACTTTACAAGGAGTAATATGATCTACAATCTACTGTCTTGCTTGTAAGAAGTCATAGTGAATAGTGGGCAAAGTGTAAACGAAAAAGGAACCTACATTCACACAGAGTGAAATAAGTAGGAGAATCAAGTCAATCCCCTTGGTGTAATGTCCCATATCTAACTTTTTAACAACAACCAAAAAAAAACAAAAAACAGAAAATGTAATTAATATAACACAGAACATAGTAACAGGATGCCATGGACCTGAATAATGCTAAGTTTTTAACTAACTCCAAGTCAAAACCCTAGCCAGCTTTTTTTTTTTTTTAAGAAACTAACAATTGATTCTACAATGGAAACACAAAGGATCTAAAATAGCCCAAACAAATCTTCAAAAGAAGAGTGAAGTTGGAGAACTAAAACTGCTTAATACTACTTAATTTTAAGACACACTATAAAGCTGAAGTAATCAAAACAGTGTGGTCTCAGCGTAAAGGTGGAAAAATAGATCAATGAGACAGAAATAGACCTATACCAGTGCTGCCAGTTGGTTTTTTACCCAGAGTGCCAAGGCAGCTCATGTTCCTACATGTTGGGCTTCCCTGGTGGCTCAGTCGGTAAAGAATCTACCTGCAATGCAGGAGACCAGGTTTTGATCCCCAAGTTGGGAAGGTCCCCTAGAAAAGGAAATAGCAACCCACTCCAGTATTCTTGCCTGGAGAATGGACAGAGGAGCCTGGCAGGCTTCAGTGCAGAGGGTTGCAAAGAGTTGGTCACAATTTAGTGACAAAATGACCACACACACCACCACATTTTCCTACATGTGTATGTATATGTAAAACACATCATCTGAAAAAGGAGCTCTATCCAAAATATATAATGAACTCTAACAAGTTAAAATCAACATTACCATCATCAATAAAAATAGGAAAGGGCTTTAATAGCTAATTCACAAATGACGATGTAGGAATAGCCGATAAGTATACATCTGTCACCAAGGAAATGCCATTTAAGGCCATAATGAAATGCTATTGCACACCCACTGATGAATGTTAAACGAGGATATGGAGCAACCAGAGCTTTGACACATTGCTGGTGGGAAGTATAATCTGATAAACCACTTTGGAAATTAGTCTGCAGTTAAATGAATACTCACCCTGTGACTAACCAATTCTACTCTTGGATCCAAGAGAAATTTAAGGTTTATATAAGAATGTTCATTGCAGTCCATTCAGAATGGCCAAAAACTAGACACAACTCTAATGTTCATCATCGGCTGAATGGATGAACAAATCATGGTGTATTCACACAGCACACAAAGGAGCAAGCCATTTTACACTGACAAAGATTCTCTCCTTGACCAAACTCTAGCCAGGCTCCACTGAGCCCTCCTAGACTAGACCTTGATCTTGGCCTACAATATAAAGACCTGAACAAACAACAGAGTTTCTAACAGCTCTAGGCCACACCCCTAAGGATGTCTCCAATCCCCCTTAGGGTGTGGACCTGAGAAAACTCAAGAAGAATTTACTGTTTGTTCCAGGCAACACCTGAAGATAGAGCCTTGCTGTCTCCCAGTTAGCAAATCCAGATGGTTTCACATGGACTAATCCCCTTTTTCACACTTTCTATAATTTTTCTCTGATTCTACTGACTCCTGGCTTGTTCCCCTGCTTCCTCCCTCATTCTCCCCTTAGGATACCCTCTATACAAATCAGAGTTGAATTCAGTTCATGCTGGATTCTTTTCCCTGTTGCAATAGTTATTACTTATTAAAATATCTGACCTTACCACTATAACTGGCATCCAGCTTTATCTTTGACAATGTGCACAACATGGATGAATCTCAAAGACCATCTTGAGTGAAAGAAGACACAAAAAGAATGCATTTTGTATGATTCCATTTATATGACATTCTAGAATTGGGAAACCTGTGAGAGCCCAAATCAGAAAAATGGTTGCTGGGTTACCAACCATCTCTAGTTGGTGAAGAGACCAACTAGAGATACAAGGGAACTTTATGGAGTCTCAGACATATTTTATATCTTGTTTCAGGTGGTGGTACACAGATATATGCAACTGCCAACTCTCATCAAACTGAATATCTTACTCTGTATAAATTATCTCCCTCTCCTTGCCACCCTTCTAACAATATCTGAGGGAGCTTTCCCTGGTTCAGTTCAGTTCAGTCACTCAGTCGTGTCCGACTCTTTGTGACCCCATGAATCGCAGCACGCCAGGCCTCCCTGTTGCTCAGTGGTAAAGAATCCACCTGCCAACACAGGACATGCGGGTTTGAGCCCTGATCTGGAAAGATCCCACATGCTACAGAGCAACTAAGCCCGTATGCCACAACTATTGAGCCTGTGCTCTAGGGCCCAGGCTCGGCAACAAGAGAACCCACCACTGTGAGAAGCCGTGCACCGCAACTAGAGAGTAGCTGCCACTCGCCGCAACTAGGGAAAAGCCTGTGCAGCAACAAACACCCAGCACAGCCAAAAGTAAATAAAACTATAAAAAACGGTCTTTAAAAAATATGACTATCTGAGGAAATTCTCGAGGGGAAAAAGATGAAGGATGTAGCACATCCTCCAAGTCCCTTCTGCGATACGCACTCGCCCCCTTGCCTAAGAGGACCCCAATGTGGTTTGAGGCAGCAATCTGCCCTATTGGGTGCACACTTTCCTGCACCCAGGAGCAGAGCCATGTGTCCTAACCTTAGCTGATGAGAAGTACATGGAAGTCTACAGGGAAGGCCTTCCCAAAAAGCTACTGCTTTCCTGATGAAAAGGGACAGTTTCAGACACAAAATGTGTCTCTTGCTAGCATTCCTTCATTTTCCTTCTTCCTAAACCACAGCTGCTCAAATGGACTTAAAAAATTCTGATAACCCTGCTATAAATCTCCCCTTACCCTGTGAAGCAAGCTATGGAAGCTCTGAATCAATTCACAACTGAATAATTTTGTTACTCAGAAGTTTTCAGACATAAAAATGAAAAAAAAAATTTCAACTACAAGAATAACATATGCATTCAGTTCAGTTCAGTTCATTCAGTCATGTCCGACTCTTTGCAACTCCATGAATCACAGCACGCCAGGCCTCCCTGTCCATCACCAACTCCCAGAGTTCACTCAAACTCATGTCCATTGAGTTGGTGATGCCATCCAGCCATCTCATCCTCTGTCGTCCCCTTCTCTTCCTGCCCCCAATCCCTCCCAGCATCAGAGTCTTTTCCAATGAGTCAACTCTTTGCATGAGGTGGCCAAAGTATTGGAGTTTCAGCTTTAGCATGAGTCCTTTCAATGAACACCCAGGACTGATCTCCTTTAGAATGGACTGGTTGGATCTCCTTGCAGTCCAAGGGACTCTCAAGAGTCTTTTCCAACACCACAGTTCAAAAGCATCAATTCTTCAGTGCTCGGCATTACTGCATTTGGTATATGATACAAAGGACATTTCAAATCAATGGGGAAAATATAGACCACTCAACAGATGGTGTAGGGACAACTGGCTAATAATTGAATACAAAATTAAGGTAAGCGCTTCCCTGGTGATCTAGTGGTTAAGAATCTGCCTTGTAATGCAGGGGACACTGGTTTGATCCCTGGTCCGGGAAGATCCCACATGCTGTGGGGCAACTAAGTCCAGGTGCCAAAACTACTGAACCCAAGTGCCTAGAGCCTACAAGCCACAACTACTGAACCCACATGCAGCAACTGCTGAAGCCCTTGTGCCCAGAGTCCACGCTCCATGACAACAGAAGCCACTGTAATGAGACGCCTGTGCACGGCAGCTAGAGAGCAGCCCCCACTCGCCCACAACTAGAGAAAGCCCATGCACAGCAAGGAAGACTCAGGGAAGCCAAATAAATAAGCTTTGAAAAAATTAAGTTAAAACTGCTATCTTATGATGTACAAAATAATAAAGATAGATGAATGATCTAACCATAAAGCCAAAGCCACAGAAGTGCTTAAAGAAAATGCTATAAGGATTGAGAATGGCCTTTCAAAGCTTTACCCAAAAACCACAAGCCATAAAGTTATGTTGTCAAGACTACAACCTGAAGAGTCACCATTTCTGTATTATGAAATGGACAGTACAGGCTACACTGAAAAAGACAACAACAGCTTGAAAGAAAACACTGCAACAAACAGCAAAGCAATGGATCACTATTGCAGATACAAAAGGTCCTTACAAATCAGTAATAAAAATACAAATAACCAAACAAAAACAAGACAACAACCCAGTAGGGCAGTGACATCGAGAGTGGATTCGCTCTATAAATATCCATGAGTGTGAGCAGACAGACAATGCTCAGCCTCACTTGTGATTTTAGAAATGCAAATTAAAAATAGGAAAGCAGCCTGGCATTTGCCTTCAAAATATTTCAGGTCAGAAGCTGGGCCCTGCTCTCTGGGGTACAGCTGTAAAGATGCAATCAGTAGGCTGGTCAGGCCAGGGCCCTCAGGAAAACACCGGCTTTCCTACGAGGTGATCCTGTGACCTGCTTTCATGACAACATGACAATGGTGGTGGGGGGCTGGGGGGTGGATTTTTGGATTCAGTTGAGAAATCAGATGAACTTCTACAATTTGCACAACAGACTTTCAGTCTTACAGCCCCTGGTCTGGTTTCTAACAGACTGCTGAAAACCAGCAAAGCAGAACACCAGAATTCTAAGACCTCATTAGGAAGTAACATCTTGAGCACTTGTATTCAGGTCCAATCATTTTCTAGGGAAGGAAATGGCAACTCACTCCAGTATTCTTGCTTGGGGTAATCCCGTGGACAGAGGAACCTTGTGGGCCACAGTCTATGGAGTTGAAAAGAGTTGGACCCGACTTAGTGGCTGAGCGTTAATCACTTTAACCATCTGACACATGCTTACTATGTGTCTATACTGTGAAAGGCACTAAAGTAGACAGGTCCCTGCTTTGTTTACATTCTGAGGAAAGACAAACATTAAACAACATGTCTGAACTACACCTGGGCTGATTCCCACCAAGGACACACAGTGTCACAAGAACATGGGACGGGGCTCTATCTTGTCTGCAGGTGCCTGAGAGGCCTCCTTGAAGAAGCCACATCTGACACAAGCCAAAAGCCTCGGTGCCATCTATGACTCCTGTCTTACTGTATCTCTGATCCGTCAATACACTCATGACTCCTCAGTCTTATCAGCTCGGCCTTCAGTGTATCCAGAATCATGGATTCCCAGCATCTCTACCACTACAATCCTCATCCAAGCCCCCAGCATCTGACTTGAGCTATTCCGAGAGCACGTCTCCCTGCCTCCATGCTGCCCCCTACAGCCTGTTGTCAACACAGACGCTGAGAGGATCCTGTTCCAGCCCAAGACGGTGGATGTCTTCCATTCCAAGGCCCCCGGCAGCTCCCATCTCGCTGACACTGAAAGCTGGGTCCTCACAAGAGCTCCTCTCCTCTTTCACCCGGGTCTTTCTACTCCTGGACCAGCCGGGCCAGCTCCTGCCCCAAGGAGCTTCATACCCTCTGCCTGGGACACTGCTTCCCCAGCTGTCCATCCTTGGGCTCACTTCCTCCCCAGCACTGACTTTGGTGGGACTGTCCCTGGGCATCCCAGCTCACGGGGCAACTCCCTCCAACACTCCTGCGGCAGCGCCCACCAGTGCAGGTGCCAGGTATGTTGCTGGTTTGTTTCCTGGCTGCTTCCCCCATTACATGCCCCACAAGAGCACCGCTTGTGCCTGCTTCATTCACTTCTACATCGTCACTACCACAGGGCCTCCGTAAACCGAGCAGGGTCTCAATAAAGAACATCAGGTGGAGAAATTAGTCTGAGGGATCACGTGGAACTGATCAGACAAGGGAGGGAGGGAGAAAACATTTCGGGAGGGGTTGGCCTGCTGAAAGGCCCCAGGGAAGGCAGGCACAGGGCACGCTGGAGGAACTGAGAGGGAGGTGGAGAGACGGGCAAGAGTTAGGGGAAGCAAATTTGGAGAAGCAGGGTGGAGCACACAGGGCCGGGTGGACCACGTGAGGAACTTCGCTATTTTTCTAACAGCGATAGCGTGTGCGCGCTCAGTCATGTCCGACTCTTTGCAACCCCATGGGCTGAGGCCCGCCAGGATCCTCTGTCCATGGAATTTTCCAGGCAAGAATACTGGAGTGGGTTGCCATTTCCTACTCCAGCAACAAAAAGCCATTAAACCAGGGAGTGACATGGGTTTGGGCATCTTTCCCAAACTTCTGGCTTTGGTGTGAGAACTGGATTTGGGGAGGGAAGCACCACTGGGGAGCTCAGCTGGCAGATTAGTGCCCTGGCTCAGATCACAGATGATCTGAGTGTAGACTGAGACAGCAGCTGTGGAGGTGGAGGGAAGGAAATAGATTCCAGAAATATTTTCCAGGTACATTCTAAGGTCTGAGTAATTGATCGCAGAGAGGGTAAGTGAAAGGGCAGTTCCATGATGACTCTGATCTTTTTCACTCATGAGCCAAGTGGAAAGGGGCACCATCCACTGACTTGGGGGCAGGGGGTGGGGGAGGGATGGCTTGTCACAAAATTGAGGAAGATAATCTAGAGTGCGGTTTCGGAAATAATGTATTTGAGGTCATTCTGAAAGTGAAAGTTGCTTGGTTGTGTCCGCCCCCCATGGACTGTAACCCGCCAAGCTCCTCTGTGCATGGAATTCTCCAGGCCAGAATACTGGAGTGGGTAGCCATTCCCTTCTCCAGGGGATCTTCCCAACCCAGGGATCGAACCCAGGTCTCCGGCACTGCAGGCACATTCTTTACCAGCTGAGCTACTGGAAGCCCAAGGTCATTCTGAGACCACCAAACAGAGATTTCCAGTTGGCAGGGATAGATCTGGAGCGTGATTTGATCAGGAAAGGAGAGGTGTGTCCTACCACCGAGTATCACGTTTTCCCTTGTGGCAGATGGAGAATCAAAAAGGTTCAAGTAACAAAGTGACAGGGTAACATTTGTGATTCTGAAAAATCACCCCGGCCACGGCATAAACACTTGGGACAGGGGAGGTGGCCAGACTAGAAGCGGGCAAGACAATAAGGACGTTTGGTGCCAGGTCAGGAGAGCAAGGGCTACGGCCAACAGGAAGAAAACGGGACAGATTTTCCATCCGTTGCCAGCCTGTCTCCCCCACAGCTGCTGGGGACTTTTCTTTAAATTTTTATTTAGCTTTGACTGGGCTAGGTCTTCAAGGCTGCACGCAGGCTTGCTCGAGTTGCAGCAAGCCGGCTTCGAATTGCAGTGGCTTCTCTTGTTGCGAAGCATGGGATCTAGAATGTGGACTCAGTAGTTGCAGTTCACAGGCCTAGTTGCCCCACAGCATGGGGGATCCTCCTGAAGCAGGGATCAAACCCGTGTCTCCTGCACTGGCAGGCATTCTTAACCACCGGATCACCAAGGAAGCCCCTAGGGATTTTTCTAAAACACAAACTCAGAGCATGTCAGTTCCCCCACTTTAAAACCCTCAGGACCTCTCCTGCTTTGTTCTCTGACAACCTCTCCAGAATTCTTTCTACCTAGACCCCACCAGTGGAGAAGGCAATGGCACCCCACTCCAGTACTCTAGCCTGGAAAATCCCATGGACGTAGGAGCCTGGTAGGCTGCAGTACATGGGGTCACTATAGTTGGACACGACTGAGTGACTTCACTTTCACTTTTCACTTTCATGCATTGGAGAAGGAGATGGCAACCCACTCCAGTGTTCTTGCCTGGAGAATCCCAGGGACAGGGGAGCCTGGTGGGCTGCCGTCTATGGGGTCGCACAGAGTCAGACATGACTGATGTGACTTAGCAGCAGCAGACCCCACCAGAGGTCAAGTTCCCCTAACACTTCAATCTCAAGAGCTTCAATGTCTATGCTCTTTGACGTCTCTTATTTTCTTCCGCCTGGCCAACACCTATCTTTCTAAGATTCAACTCCTCCCTGATGAAAATAAAGAAAAGTGGTGCTAACCCCTAGGAGCGGGCCTGGCACCGCGAGCCAGGCTTCACTGCTGTTAGATGCTTGCCTGGTGCTCACAGAGGCCACGCTGTCCTCTGGTTGGACAGAAACAATCTCACAGGACGACCTGCACAAGGTCACACTAAAACAGTGATGAAGTGAGACAAAACCAGGACTCCTTCATCATTTTGTCCAAACAGACAAAACCAAGGCCCGCTGCAGGGTCCCAAGTACTCCTCTCCCCCAGCTGATGCTGAGTGACTGTGGCTTCTTTATTAACTATAGCTTGTCTGATTCTAGTCACACCTTCTTCTTTTTTCAATAAATTTTGCAATGTATTTTAATTCTTTTTGGGGGGGGGGGAGTTTATTTATTTCAGGCTGTGCTAGGTCTTCATTGCTTTGCACAGGCTTTCTCTTGTTGTGGTGAGCAGGGGCTACTCTCTGATGCTGTGCTCGGGCTTCTCATTGTGGTGGCTTCTCTTGTTGCACAGCGTGGGCTCTACGTGCCCAGCCTTCAGCAGCTGTGGCGCCCAGGCTTACTTGTTCCGCAGCATGCGGGATCTTCCTGGACCAGGGATCAAACCCGTGTCCCCTGCACTGGCAGGTGGACTCTTATCCACTGCACCACCAGGGAAATCTGTCACACCTCCTCAAAACGACTAAGCTACCTACGCAATCACAGAACTGTCTCTACCTCTTGTGAGCACCCAATCTTGGGCAAATCCCTGCTTCCTTGAAACACCCCCCACCAAATTATCTAACCAAAGCCTAAATCCTATAAGTTCTTTCTAACACCCCTTATGGAGAGACCCCAAAGCTCCCCATGAGGTGAGCTCTCTATCACGAGAATGAGTCATTAAATCCATTTACCATAAAAAGGAACAAAATTGTGCCATTTGCAGAGATGTGGATGGACCTAGAGACTGTCATACACAGTGAAGTCAGAAAGAGAAAAATAAATACCATATATTAATGAATATGTTGGGAATCTAGAATAACAGTACAGATGAACCTATATGCAAAGCAGAAACAGATACAAATGTAGAGAACAAACATATAGACATCAAGGTGGGAAGAGGGGGTGGGATGAATTAGGAGATTGGCATATAGACACTACTATGTATAAAACAGACAAATAATGAGAACCCACTGTATAGCGCAGGGAACACTACTCAGTGCTCTGTAGTGATCTAAACAAGAAGGAAATCCAAAAAAGAAGGGATGCACATATACACGTCTGATTCACTACGTGGAACAGCAGAAACTAACACAACAGTGTAAAGCTACTATGTGTGTGTGCACGTGTAGTTGTGTCTAACTCTGCAACCCCCTGGACTGTAGCCCGCCAGGCTCCGCTGTCCATGGGATTTTCCCAGCAAGAATACTCAAGTGGGTTGCCAATTTCTCCTCCAGAGGATCATCCTGATGTAGCGATCAAACCCAAGTCTACCTGCATCTCCTGCGTTGCAGGCAGGTTGTTTACCACTGAGCCACCTGGGAAGCCCCTAAAGCAGCTATCAGTTCAGTTCAGTTCAGCCGCTCAGTCGTGTCTGGCTCTTTGCAACCCCACGAACCGCAGCGCACCAGGCCTCCCTGTCCATCATCAACTCCCGGAGTTCACTCAAACTCATGTCCATCGAGTCGGTGATGCCATCCAGCCATCTCATCCTCTGTCGTCCCCTTCTCCTCCTGCCCTCAATCTTTCCCAGCATCAGAGTCTTTTCAAATGAGTCAGCTCTTTGCATCAGGTGGCTAAAGTACTGAAGTTTCAGCTTCAAATCAGTCCTTCCAATGAACTCCCAGGACTGATCTCCTTCAGAATGGACTGGTTGGATCTCCTTGCAGTCCAAGGGACTCTCAAGAGTCTTCTCCCACACCACAGTTCAAAAGCATTAATTCTGTGGCACTCAGCTTTCTTTATAGTCCAACTCTCACATCCATACATGGCCACTGGAAAAACCATAGCCTTGGCCAATGGACCTTCGTTGGCAAAGTAATGTCTCTGCTTTTTAATATGCTATCTAGGTTGGTCATAACTTTTTCTCCAAGGAGTAAGCATCTTTATATTTCATGGCTGTAGTCACCATCTGCAGTGATTTTGAAAGCAGCTATACTCCAATTAAAAGGAAAAAAACCCTGTTTAACTAAATTAGATATATTTCTAATGGCCTCTGCTAAAGAACATTGACAACTCTTACAGTAGGAAAGGATGGTGAAGTTTCTAGGAGGGAAGTTAACTGAGTGCCAATCTGAAGGCTTCCACTTTCTGTGACGCAATACCCTGGCATCACCCTGGTTATCTTGAGGATGAAGGGAAGGTGGAGTAAATCAAAAGTTGGAGGAAAGTGAAAAATGTCTGATTTAAGTCTCTGGAAAGTGGGAAAGGGAGCTACCCAAAGCATCATACTGGAATGAATGAGTCAGCTCTGTAAGGGTGCAGATGAGGCTGGCTGACACGAATCCACACAGGGCCAAGCTGCCCTGCTGTGTGATTTCTACCATCAGTACTCAAGCTGGAAATGGAGAGTCTGGTTCAATCCAGGGTCTGACGTTTACTAGGATGAAGGGCAAGGGAGATAAAGGCACTGCCAAGAGATTACCAGGGAATGGACCATGAACTCTGAGCTCAACTGACAGGCAGGAGCCTAGAGGGAAGCATCTAAAGGCTGGAGAAAACCATGGACGTCCTGCTCTGAAGGCAGAGCAGAAATAACTGATCAAGCACACTGAAAAGAGACTGGGGTTGGAGGGTGCTGCACTGTTCATCTGTGAGGTGGTATACACAGCACCCGGAAATCCAGGGGATTACGGCAGGAATGGTAATAGAGGCGAATGAGCAGAGGTAATCACTGCAGGCGAGGTGTTCAAGAAAACAAGTGCCCTGCCTATAGGGTGGGTCCTGCACACACACACTAGAAAGTCAACTAAGATGATGGCATGAACTGAGGCAGAGGAAGGCTTGTGGGCCAGGTGCCCAAGTCGTCAGTGAATTAGGTGAGTAACCAGCAAACAGATAGAAAACAGTAATATGGAGGAGAGGATGCTGGGGACATGGGTCTCAAAGAAATGGGGGGAGGAGACAAAGGGCAGTAAGGACACAAATTTTGACCATCCTAATGCTAGGACCCTGGAGAAGGAAATGACAACCCACTCCAGTATTCTTGCCTGGAGGATCCCATTGACAGAGGAGCCCGGCAGGCCATAGTCCATAGGGTTGCAGAGAGTCACATATGACTGAAGCGACTAAGCACACACGCGTGCTAGGGCAGTCAGGGTATGAGAAAACAGAGGTGTGACTTGACTTCAAGTAAACGACGCTCCCTGGGAAGGGCCAGGGTCAGTGCAAAGAGAGGGACGGAACGACTAAAGAGAGGCTAAGGAAATAGAGGTGGCTGGTGATCAAAGTAGTAATTTCAAAGGACTCAGTGGGGACTGCAGGAGGGGGCTGGGGGTCAAAGGTAAACAAGAGTGGGAAACTGACTGAGGGGCATGGGACGAAGTGAGCGATAGGAGAGGAGGCATGGGGAGTGGGGATAAGTTAGCAAGAATGCTGAGTGCTTTATAGACAGCTGTTGAATCAGACGGGATTCTTAGGCATAAACCTAGTATACCTGATCACAAGAGTTCTAACTATTGGACTGTAGGAGGGACAGAGTCTGTGGTAGTGACGATGATGAAGACTGGGGACAATGGGATGCTGCTGATGACAACGACTACCAATTTTGAACACCTACTATGCACCAAGCACTGTTGGAGGCACTCCACATTTAATCCTCACAACAGCTCTCTAACACCATGAAGGGCCCTGTACCAAAGAAGAGAGCAAATTAAAACAGAAACAACAGGGACTTCCCTGGTGGACCAGTGGTTAAGAATCCACCTTCCAATGCAGAGGAACTAACAGTTTGATCCCTGATTGGGGAGCTAAGATCCCACATTCCACACAGCAACGAAGCCCACGAGCCACAACTAGAGAATCTGTGCACTGCAATCAAGAGCCTGCATGCAGCAATGAAAGATCCGGCATGCCACAACTAAGACCCAATGCAACCAAATAAGTAAATTAATTTTAAAAAAAAAGAAAGAAAGAAAGAAAGACAGACAGAGCAGAACAGCAGGAGCCCTGGGGAGCTAACTGAGCTCTTTGAACATTATTTTAGGGATCTTACAGCTATAACTCAGGGTGGCAGGAACCAGTTGAACCCACAGCTATTTCAGTAACTTCAAACAAATAACATTCAGACTGGAGGCAAATTAAAACTAGCAATAAGAATTTACTTTAGGCTTTTCTTCATGCCAGATCCTGTGCTAACCTCTGCATGATCTCATTTAATCCTTAATCCTCCCATCTAAAAGGCCAGTGACTATTACTATCCTCATTTTCAAGATGAGGAAACTGAGGCAGAAACACAGTAATGTGCCCACAATTCACACAAGGAATCCCTATTTAACAAGATGAATTTGTGACTAGACTCATGGGTTCCAAACGTTACAGGGAAGATGCAGGTCACAGTATCACAGACTTTGAAAGTCCTTGAATCCTGCAAAACATTTTTAAAACATTAACTTATGGATTCTCACCATCTCATTGCATGTTTTTTCCAGATGAGAGAAAACCTGGTGCAAAAAAAAAAAAAAAAAAGGGCTCTGAAGAAATGCATCCAGATGGCAAACAGGTCTGGTTTTTATAGACCCAAGACCCATCCCAGAAGGTTCTGATTCAGTGGATCCAGAGTTGGGCCCAAGTAACTGCATATCTTTTAGAAGCTCCACAAGCTATGCTAGTGTGCAGTTCAGGCTGAGAAGCACTGCCTTAGGTTCTCTGCAGTTCCAAACCCAAACTCTCTCTACAATGTTGAGATGGCTGAAGAACACTGAGGGCACTAAAAAACGAAGCAGAGAAGAGCTGAGATTATAAAACTATCCAAGAGAGAGTCAAGGAAAGACATGCTCTAGTTACATTATTTCTCTGTACTTTTTGTGTCTGAACTATTTTATAGCTAATTTGCTTTTTTTTAAAATCATTTTTATTGGAATATGGTTGATTTATAATGTTGCATTAGTTTCTGCTGTTACAGCAAAGTGAACCAGTTATACATAGACATATATCCACTCTTTTTTAGATTCTTTTCCCATAAAGGTCATTATGGAGTACTGAGTAGAGTTTCCTATGCTATAAAGTAAGTTCTTCTTAGTTATCTCTTTTATATATAGTAGCTAATTAGCTTTAAGTAAGCAAGTTGGCCAGACTTCCCAGGTAGTGCTAGTTGTAAAGAACCCCTCTGTCAATGCAGGAGACCTAAGAGACGCAGGTTCAATCCCTGGGTCGAGAAGATCCCCTGGAAAAGGGCATGGCAACCCACTCCAGTATTCTTGCCTGGAGAATCTCAGGAACGGAGGAGCCTGGTGGACTACAGAATTGGGGTCACAAAGAGTCGGACACAAGTGAAGTGACTTAGCACACACGCGAGCAAGCAAGTTGGCCACAAATGTTACCAACAAATATTAAATAAGCCAATCATTACCAATTGATATTAAGTAAACCTAACCCTAACCTGCTCTTGAAAAGTATTTTATTTTCCTCTGATAATTCTGAAGACACTTCTGATTTTCTTCGCATACAGCAGCCAATATGAGAAAAACTGCTCTTAATTCAACAGTCCTACGGATGTAGTCAACAGCAACCAAAAGCTGGAGAAGAAATATGTTGGGTATAGTTCATTTAAGTTCACAAATTCCACCAAGAACTGCCTTCACGCTTTTAATACTTACAAATGTATTTATTTCTGTAATCACCCACCACTAACACCTAGTACATGCCAGACACTGTTCTAAGTGCTTTACTAATATTGAATATCACTTCATCTTTACTTTACAGATGACTGAATATCATTTCATCCCCACTTTATAGATCAGGAGATTGAGACAGAGAGTAGTTTAGTAACCTGCAGAAGTATCCACAGCTGGGACCAGCCTGACAGTCTGGCTCCAGAGTCAAAGTTCTGAATCACTATGCTTGGTCTCCAAGAACCTACACAAAGTGCCAGCCCTAACCCAAAACTTTTGTTTTCTGGACTCAGTCCCTACAGAGCCCCAGCTTCCAAGGCATTTATTCAGTTCCTCTAACAGTTCATGAGCCTTCTTTGCTCTGCCTGAATACCCTCCTACATGCCTATTCTCTCTTTTTTTTTTTAAGTCTTCTGTTCCCAGCTCAAACATTATCAACTAAATTACAAACTCTAATGGTGCACTGTATTTCTCAGCACACAGCACAAAACTGTAATTATGCTACTTCCTGAGTAATTACTTGCTTCCTGCCTTTTCCAAGCAGGCAGGTGAATTCAGACACCATGTCAATCTTGTTCATCTTTTGTTCTCAATCACTGAATACCTACCAACCGAAACGAAAAGCCTGGCACAAAGTAAGCTCTCAATAATTTTTGCTGAATGAATGAAAGAGTAGCATACACTCAAGCCTCATGTTTTCTTTTTCGTGATTTCAGGTACTTGACACATACCTCTGCTCACAGCGTCTCTGACACAGCCCTCACCACACCCCTAAAAGTGTAAACTCCCATAACACACAGGTAACAACTCTGAAAAATACTGGCTCTGCACGCAAATATTAGGTGGCCCTGGACAGGTCATCTCCCCCATTAACTGGCCTGAGTTTCAGGTGCACAATGGGGATCATGACAAGTCCCAGTGAAACGTAACCTATGAAAGAGGGAGGACCTGCACTTCTCCTCATAACCCATCAAAACTACAGTTATTACTTGCTTCACGTGTTTCCAACAAACGTGTCTCCGAGAAGGCCAAGTCCATGTCTGCCTGGTTCGGCGCCATGTCCCAGGCACAATAACCCCAGGCTTGTACAGTACCTGGCAAACGGCAAAAGTTGGATAATTAAATGTGAAGTAGATGAATCCCTGCTCTGAGCATTTCACAGATGTCACACCAGTTGACCGACGCCTTTTGGCGTAAAAGCGTATTCCTTAGACACAGCCCGCACCCCCGACCTAGGCCCCAGACCCCCGGAACGCTGGCCCCTAACCCCGCGCCGGGCAGGCACCTCTTGCATATAGAAGCATCTTCGCAAGTGCCGCGCACGCCCTCGTCGTCCGTGTCGGTAGGGGAAGAACAGGTGGTGAAAGAGGGCCTCCTCAGGCTAGCAGCCATGGGTGTGGAGGTTTCGGGGTGGTGCGTCCACCGGAGACATGGAAACCGGATCGACGGACGCCTGAGGAAAGAGTGAGCGGGAGAGAAGGCAGGAGAGAGGGGCTGGGCTCCACCAGGCTCAGCTGGCGCAGTTTAGTGACGCCACCCGCGGCGGCTGCCCCTCAGCCTGAGGAGATGCCCATTGGATCACTCCTTTGGCCCCGCCCACACAACCCGGAAATTCCCTGAGGGGAAAAGTAAACTAAAATTGACGCAAGAGAGCACCGCAATGCTCTCCGGGAAGTGTAGTCTTAGCTGCTTTGGAAGGCCACCTGGTTTCCACAGCTAGTCACGGAATTTTATAACTGTAATTACCTCAAGGCGGAAGAGCTGGCAGGATCATCAGCGTTGTGGCGAAGGACAGAGTATACAGCCGGAAACAAGTGTCAGTGTTAACAGTGAGTTGGGGCTCAGTCTTATTCAACAACTCAGCAAATATTTATTGAGCGCCTACTCCGCGCCAGTCACGCAAAATCACCCTAGCTACATTTAAAGTGTGTGTGTGTGAAGTCGTGGTGGTGACCAGGTTGGTACAATCAGAATGAATCCCAGGAGTTGGATGGGAGTCACAAAACCTAGAAAAAGCTCTCTTTTCCTGCAGACTTAAACTTAAAGGCTCTACCTTTGGAGCTACCGAGAGCCATCCTACTATCTCATATCGCCTGAGAATGATGCTTATTGGAATGGCCCATGGAGTCTGGAGGACTGTGTGCTAGTTAGGGGTAACCTGGCTTTGCAGTGTGGGAGCTTCTGGGAACATCACCAGAACCTGTGACGCTAATCAATCAGAAGAAGCTGAATTCAGAAAGATAAAATAAACCGTTATCCAGCACTTGGAGCTTTCATCCTGAGCTGAGTGTACATTATTTCTCCCTACCCATCACCACGTGATAGAAAGTCAATGAAACCATTATATTCGTTCTTCGCTGGCCCAGTATTCCAAGTTTTTGGCCTATAATGTCATAGCTGTAGCCTGTTGAAAAGTCTATCTTTCCTCCTTTGAACTACTTTCGCACCTTTCTCAAAAATCAGTTCAGCCTATTTCTGTGGGACTATTTCTGGGTTCTGTGTTCATTGATCCATGTATCTATGTCTCTGCAAATACTACATAGTCCTGGTTACTCTGCTGCTGCTGTTAAGTCACTTCAGTCGTGTCCGACTCTGTGTGACCCCATAGATGGCAGCCCACCAGGCTCCCCCATCCCTGGGATTCTCCAGGCAAGAACACTGGAGTGGGTTGCCATTTCCTTCTCCAATGCATGAAAGTGAAAAGTGAAAATGAAGTCACTCAGTCGTGTCTGACTCTTTGCGACCCCATGGACTGCAGTCTACCAGGCTGCTCCATCCATGGGATTTTCCAGGCAAGAATACTGGAGTAGGGTGCCATCACCTTCTCCCCTGGTTACTCTAGATATACATTAATAATAAATTTTAAAACAGTGAACTGACTGCTCCCATTTTATTACTTTTTCAAAGTTGTTTTGGCTATTCTATTTCCCTTATCTTTCCATAAAATTTTAGATTAGTCTTGTCTATATCTAGGGAAAAAGGCATACTGGGTTTTAATAAGAATTACATTAAATCTATCAATTTGGGGAGAATTGACATTTTACTATGTTTTGTCTTCAAATTCATGACCATAGCATATCTCTGCATTTATTTAGACCTTTGATTTATTTTATCAGTGTTGTAGAGTTTTCAGTATACAAGTCCTGGACATACTTTATTAGATTTACAATTGATTATTTTAATTAGTGATTGTAAATGTATTGTAATTTTTGGCATCCACACATTCATTGCTAGTATCTAGAAATACTGTTGATGGTTGTGTTTGTTTTGTATCCTGTGACATTATTGAATTCAATTACTTTTTAATAACTTCTTTTGGCATGAGGCCTGCAATTAGAGTTCTATTGTTTTTTCTCCTTTTTGCTGTACCTCACAGCATACAGGACTTCCCTGGTGGCTCAACTGGTAAAGAATCCACCTGCAATGTGGGAGACCTGGGGTTAGATCCCTGGGTTGGGAAGATCCCCTGGAGAAGGGAAAGGCTACCCACCCCAGTATTCCGGCCTGGAGAATCCCATGGACTATACAGCCCATGAGGTCACAAAGAGTCGGACACGACTGAATGACTTTCACTCAGTCACTCACTCTCACAGCATACAGGATCTTAGCTTCCTGACCAGGGATCAAGCCTATGCCCCCTCCTGTAGAAGCTCAGAGACATAACCACTGGACTGCCAGGGAAGTCCCGAGATTCAACCTTGAGAGCTGTTTTAACATCTGGTAAAGTTGAGAGGGCCTCAAATGGCTTAACTGCAATTCTCCACTCCTCCTTCTCCCACAGGTAAAGTTCCCCTAGCCATATTATCCTTCTTAGCATAGGAACCAGACACAATGCCTGCTCATTCCCAAGTAGCAGACTTCAGTTCTGTTCAGCCCGATGAATTATTCAAATAGGCAGGAACCAGGGCGCATCCCCATTCTTTGGTATTACAAAGTCTGCCTCCCAAGCCCCTCCTTGTTCATTCTGTTTCCAAGTGCAACCTCCTGTATGGCCCTGCATGATATGTGGTGTCTTCCCCTGGGCTGTAGGTAAATGTGGCTCATAAATTGCTGTCCATCCCGTCTTTTGGGGTCGAGTGTTGAGTGTCAGCCAACCCCATTAACCTAGGGTTGGAGTTTCTCTTTCCCCATGGATTGAAGAAGTAAAACAATTTGCATCACAAATAGGATGGTCTAACTCAATTAAGGATACCTCGTTAGCTTTAACTATGGGTTCCTTTGCTAGTTAACTGGTTTGCAAGGCAGTAGTTACTATCTTGGATGTAAGTGCCAGTTGCTGGCCAGCTTGGGCTTTAGCTCATGTTCTGTTATCTCAAATGGATTTTGCCATCTCCTTCCACTCTGTGCTCTCATGCTGGCCAACTAGGCAGAAACTATTGTTAATTGACTATATCCCAGAGTGAGGTGCCATTGAGTGTGGCTTGTGTCTGGCAGGTGGTCGCTGAGGCTCCTACTTGAGATCAGAAACAACATAAAGTCCTAACTGATGGATGCTAGAGTTCCACAGCACTTTGCTTACTGTGTCCAGCCTGATGACCATCACTGGCTGCTTAGGGCAGTCATAGGGACTCTGTTTGGGAAAGTAGCGCCTTCCTGGGGCGCTTGTGTTTGTAGTCTTGGGGATGAACCTTTGTGTTGTTTGTAGAAAGGAAGGAGGCCACAACCTCAGGAAGATTTAAGAATGACCACTTGATTGACTCCTGAGTCACTGCTCTTCAAGCAAAGGTAGTGTCTTTGCCCATCTCCTGTGCTGCAACTTCTCTTGGGATTCTTGTGTGCTCTCCTGACCCCTAAGGGTTTGGAGGTACACATCCATGGCAGTTCATGGTCCGAGAACTGATTAAAAAAAAAACAAAAGTAGGGGGAAAGGGGCACTGATACTCAACTGCTCTCTCAGTGCAAAACCCCCAGACAACACCTGTGAGTTTTGCTTCTCATTGTTACTTACCAGCACGCCAAAGGACTGATCAAGATCAGTCTAGAGCTTGAGGCCCCCACCCAGCCCATAGACAAAATGATCTTACTGGATGTGGATTCTAACACTGTGGAGATGTACTGGCATTCTCTGGAGGAAGGGAATAGCCTTCTATAGGGCCCGCCATCCAGCTTTCTTTCCCCGTAACCACCCAGAAGCTCTGCACCACCTGTGATTGTGAAACAAAAACCTGTGACGTTAGATGGTTAGAAATCAAAAATGTCTTGAGACACTGTGTTCCGGGGGTTTGGGGAAACAGTGCACATGGGGGAAGAGGTAGGGCTGCAGCAGAAGATGGTTTTGATCCACCAGCTTCAGGGCTGTGATCTTTCGCTGACTCCCTGCTGCCTACCCTGGTGTGGCACAAAATCCATGTCATCGGGGTTATGAGCAAAAACATTCATGGTAGCCGTGTGTCACAATGAAGGGATTAATTCAAATGTGACTTAAGTCCAGAGGGAGGCCCTAATCCTGAAAATACTGATCTGAGAGATTCTTTGTAGGAAAAATAATAAATGTGAACAGGGTAAAAAGACCCCCACCCCACCCCAGGACTTCCCTGATGATCCAGTGGTTAGGACTCCGCCCTCCAGCACGGCTTAAATCCCTGGTTGGGAAACAGGTTCTGCATGCTGTGGGGTGTGGCCAAAAATTTTTCAAAACAGACCCTCCCCCGTCAAGTATATCCAGTGACAAAAAAAAAAAGAATGAATGAAAGAAACCTAGATACAGGGGGAGGTACCAAAAGATTCAATTAAACAAAAGTTCACCATTTGACCCAAATGGGAAACCAAAATTTACTAAAAATACGTTTTATGGCAGAAACATAAAGGGAGCTGATTGGTTTTCGTGCATCTGCAATATAGGCTTGGGACTAATTTTAACATCTGCCAAAATGCTACAGTTGGCAAGCTTTCATGGACTTTATACTAAAGCATCAAATTACAGTTATACCTAGTGTAATAACCATGCTTTCTAGTTCCTGTATTTAATGCTTTGACATCTGAGGCCTTGCTCCTCTTGGAGAAACTGCCCTGCAAGGGTTAGCTAATCCCTAGAGATAGCAAACAACTCACCTGTGAATGTACCTTTCACATGTAAACTGGCCAACCAGAGCCCACACTCACAACCACCTCCTCTATGGGGCTCTTACAATCTGGACTGCTATCCCTCTGCTCTAATTACCCCAGAGATGGGCACCAGACAACTAAGGACACCACTGTGCCCCAGAGCCCACTGAGGTTATTCAAACTAGCCAATCCTAAACCTGCTTGCCCTGCCTCACCTTCTCCCTCCCATGGAAACCATGAGAAAGACTCTTGCCCCCTTCTGCTCCTTGCTCCCTCTGCCTCCTTATGGACCCTCGTGCTTCCCCAAGTGGCCCTCCATGGTGAGCTGGGCCTCCTGTTTCTCAGGATCTGTAGGCATAAAAAGCTTCTTTCATTTCTATATCTCTGTGTCTTACCATACCTGATTAAAATGAATCTCAGATACCCTTAAAACACCTGCTGCTGCTAAGTCACTTCAGTTGTGTCTCACTCTGTGCGACACTATGGACTGTATCCTGCCAGTCCCCTCTGTCCATGGGATTCTCCAAGGAAGAATACTGGAGTGGGTTGCCATGCCCTCCTCCAGGGGATCTTCCCAACCCAGGGATCAAACCAGCATCACTTATGTCTCCTGCATTAGCAGGTAGGTTCTTTACCACTAGCGCCACCTGGGAAGCCCTAAAACACCTAAATTTAAATATACTAAATAGTTTGCTAATTATAGATGTGGCTGCTAGGTTTCATTCAATGCCGATTTCAACATCCTTTCAGCCAGTTTGCCGTTATCTCCAAAGGAGCACAGTACATTTCACCCTGTTACCCGCACGGTCCCGAAACAGCTCTGCTATCACACACAGCCTTTGCAGACAGTCTTAACTGCACCCACCTTTCTCCAGGAGTACAGGTAGTGATATTACCTGTGTTTATTTTATTAGTTTTTATTGCAGTATAGTTACTTTACAATATTGTGTTACATTATCAAAAGGAACCAGCCATCCATATACATATATCTCTTCCCTTTAGGATTTCCCTCCCATTCAGTTCCCCACAGTACCTGAAGTATGTTCCCATCAGTTGTCTATTTTATACATAGTATCAATATGTGAACCCTGAACTTCCTGATGTTCAAGCTGGTTTTAGAAAAGGCAGAGGAACCAGAGATCAAATTGCCAACATCCGCTGGATCATGGAAAAAGCAAGAAAGTTCCGAAAAGCATCTATTTCTGCTTTATTGACTATGCCAAAGCCTTTGACTGTGTGGATCACAATAAACTGTGAAAAATTCTGAAAGAGATGGGAATAACAGACCACCTGATCTGCCTCTTGAGAAATTTGTATGCAGGTCAGGAAGCAACAGTTAGAACTGGACATGGAACAACAGACTGGTTCCAAATAGGAAAAGGAGTGCGTCAAGGCTGTATATTATCATCCTGTTTATTTAATTTATATGCAGAGTACATCATGAGAAGTGCTGGACTGGAAGAAACACAAGCTGGAATCAAGATTGCAGGGAGAAATCTCAATAACCTCAGATATGCAGATGACACCACCCTTATGGCAGAAAGTGAAGAGGAACTCAAAAGCCTCTTGATGAAAGTGAAAGTGGAGAGTGAAAAAGTTGGCTTAAAGCTCAACATTCAGAAAACGAAGATCATGGCATCCGGTCCCATCACTTCATGGGAAATAGATGGGGAAACAGTGTCAGACTTTATTTTTCTGGGCTCCAAAATCACTACAGATGGTGACTGCAGCCATGAAATTAAAAGGCGCTTACTCCTTGGAAGGAAAGTTATGACCAACCTAGATAGCATATTCAAAAGCAGAGACATTACTTTGCCAACAAAGGTCCGTCTAGTCAAGGCTATGGTTTTTCCTGTGGTCATGTATGGATGTGAGAGTTGGACTATGAAGAAGGCTGAGCGCCGAAGAATTGATGCTTTTGAACTGTGGTGTTGGAGAAGACTCTTGAGAGTCCCTTGGACTGCAAGGAGATCCAACCAGTCCATTGTGAAGGAGATCAGCCCTGGGATTTCTTTGAAAGGAATGATGCTAAAGCTGAAACTGCAGTACTTTGGCCACCTCATGCGAAGAGTTGACTCATTGGAAAAGACTCTGATGCTGGGAGGGATTGGGGGCAGGAGGAGAAGGGGACGACAGAGGATGAGATGGCTGGGTGACATCACTGACTCGATGGACGTGAGTCTGGGTGAACTCCGGGACTTGGTGATGGACAGGGAGGCCTGGCGTGCTGTGATTCATGGGGTTGCAAAGAGTCGGACACGACTGAGCAAATGATCTTCTCTGATCTGATCTGATCAATAGTGTGGGCTTCTTAGGTGGCACTCACAGTTAAAAAAAAAACAAAAACAAAAACCCCACCTGCCAATGCAGAAGACAGAAGAATCGGGTTCAGTCCTGGAATCTGGAAGATCCCCTGGAGGAGGAAATGGCAACTCACTCAGGTATTCTTGCCTGGAGAATTCCATGGACAGAGGAGCCTGGTGGGCTACAGTCCATAGGGTCGCAACACACATGCATGTCAATAGTGTATATGTGAAGGACGACATTACCTTTATGACGTCCTCCTTTGCACACATTTGTTTGACACACTTGTTAAGGACACATGAGTCCAACATCTTTTAGTCCTTTTTGGATTCTTGGGAAAACATATCCCTTGTTTACAAATTTTACTTAAGCCTATTTATGCTGTTACTTTTAAATGAGCCCACCTTGAGTGGAGACCCCTCCAACAACAGGCTCTAGAACCTAAAATCAACAGGCACTCCCTTTAGTGCCCTCAGAGACTCCTTCAGTAAAGAGGCTTTAGCAACTTCCCCTCCTGCCTCATGGAGTCTCTGGACTGCCCATGTTGTCTATAAGTCATCCTTGGGCTTCTGATGCAAGAAATTGCTCTCTTTGGCCCTGTGTCACATACCATCAGAGCAGGAATCGCTGGCCACACATTGATAACTGTGTCTTTCCCAGATCCCGAGTTTCCATACCCAGCTGCCCATGATTCCTTGACATAGGAGCAAAGGTATGGGTCCCCAAGCTCAGCATGGGTAGCAAGGCCTCCTTTCTACAGAATGGACCCAAACCTGGGCCATCTGGCACATCTTACTTGTAGGTGGGCATGGCCTCCAGTCATCATCCATTGCCAGATGCCCTGGAGCTGGAAGATGTCACCTCTCCCTCAGGCCGTTTGGGATCAACTGAGTGAATATCAGTAAGTTCAGATACTTTATGTCGTAGAGGACCACCTCTTCCTCTTGGTCAAGGACCAACTTCACTGCCTAGGAAAGGGCTTCACCTACTACCTAAAAGTTTCATCGTCAGCAAGGTTTAAACTGACATCAAGGGACTTCCCCAGTGGTCCAGCAGTTAAGACTTCCACCTTCTAATGCAGGGAGTATGGGGTCAATGCCTGGCTGGGAAACTAAGATCCCACATGACCCATGGCCAAAAAACCAAACATAAAACAGAAGCGATATTCCAACAAATTCAATAAGAACTTTAAAAATAGTCCGTATCAAAAAAAAAAAAAATCTTTAAAAAGCAAACAAACTGATGCCAAGGTATCAAATATTCAATTGTGGAATGAAGCCATGAAATCAAGTGTTAAGGGTTTTGCCTTGACATCTGATCAAATCAGAGGGCTTCAAATGACCTGACTTCAAACTCCCCTCCCTTTCTGCCCCCACAGGTAAGGTCCCCTAGCCAAGTCACTCTCCTTATCACAGGGACCAGGCACAGTTTATCCCCAAGAGCAGCCTCCAGGTCCCTGCCAGCCTGTGAAGTCAAACAACCCTCTAGAGGGGGAATTAAAGATACCTCCAATCTCTTGTTCCTCTAAAGTCCTCCCTCTAAAGCCCCTGCTTGTTTTTCTTTTCCCAAGTGCAGCCTCTGTGGCCCTACATGGTGTCGGCACGTCCTTCCCTGGGCTATAAGTATATGTGACGAATAAACTGCTGGAAGGCTTATCTATTCAATGTTGGGCCCTCACCATAACTCTAGAGTAGGAATGCACTTCCCCACAATGGGTGGAAAGGAAGCAAATGAGACACTTCTTTGATCTGCACTCTTGGGGAGGCATTATCCTGCTATGATCAAGCTCGTGGGCTTGAAGTTATTTGGGTAATCATCTGTCTGGGTTTGCAAGAAGTCACATATAGCTGGAGGGTGGCCTGTGGGTGGTTGAGGAGTAGGAAGTAAGGTTACTTTGGTAACCTTTGTTTTGGTTACTTCTTTAAAGTTTGGCTACAGGCAGTGGGAACCCCTAAGGTAATTTAAAGCTGGGAAGTATCATCAGATCTTTATGCTGGAAAGTTCAGTTTTACCGACGTCTGCAAAATGGACTCAAGGAGACCCAGGAGTGGCACCAGCAAGACCAGTGAGGAGCCTACTGTACTAGTTCATGGAAGAGCCAGGAAAGGAAGGAATTGAGGGCCCTTTGGTAGTTGACTGGATATGGAGCAGGGGAGACAAAAAGATCATCATGACTCTGATGCCTCTTGCTCGGGTGACAAGATGGACATAGGTTTTAGGAGATGATAAAAGGAACGGAGGAGGATTCTGAAGGAAGATCCTGAGTTCCCTTTTGGACACGTTGATTTTGAGAAGCCCACGGATGTCCTGACAGAGGTGTCCAGCAGACAATCAGATAAGTCAGTATGGAGTCAGGAGAAGGGGGAGGTCAAATATAGCCATTCAGAAGTCATCATCAGCATCCAGGTGAAAGTAGAGGGGATGAGCTTGCCCTGAGACCACAGGGAGGTGCAGTTAGCTGAAGGCGGTACCTTAGAGAACAAATCCATCAAGAAGTTGTCCGAAGAACCTGCTGTAGAGCACAGGGAACTCTGCTCACTGTTAGGTGGCAGCCTGGATGGGAGGAGAGTTTGCGAGAGACTGAATACGTGTATATGTATGGCTGAGTCCCTTTGCTCTTCACCTGAAGCTATAACATTGTTAATCAGCTATACCCCAATACAATATAAAAAGTTCAAAAAAAAAAAAAAAAGTGATCCAAAGAAGAAGTCACAGAAGAAGCAGAGATAGAAGATTCTGATGTTAGGAAAGGATCTTAAGGAGAGTAGCATCTCCAGAAAAAAGAAAGTGGAGAGAACTTTTAAGAATGAAGATGGGGCTAACATTTAGAAGATATCACCAAGAGTTTAGGGAAATAAGAAGACTGCTTTCTAATGCATTAGAAAGAAATGGCAAACCACTCCAGTATTCTTGCCTGGAAAATCCCATGGACAGAGGAGCCTGGCAGGCTATAGTCCATGGGATAGTGAGAGTTGGACACAAATTAGCGACTAAACCACCACCACCACTGAGAGTTTAGGGAAATAAGAAGACTACTTTATAATGCATTAGAAAATACCTGGGACATTGAGACAAGATTTTGTGGTGCTTTCAAAAAGAAGTCCGCGAGGGCTTCCTGGGTAGCAGAGTGAATAAGAATCCACCCGCCAATGCAAGGGTCCCAATTCGATCCCTGGTCTTGGAAAATGCTACATGCTGCAGAGCAATTAAACCTGTGCACCACAACTACTGAAACCCACGTGTCCTAGAGCCCTGCTCTGCAACAAGAGAAGCCACCACAATGAGAAGCTCAGTTCAGTTCAGTTCAGTTCAGTCACTCAGTCGTGTCCGACTCTTTTCGACCCCACGAATCGCAGCATGCCTCCCTGTCCAGAACCAACTCCCGAGTTCACCCAGACTCATGTCCATCGAGTCAGTGATGTCATCCAGCCATCTCATCCTCTGTCGTCCCCTTCTCCTCCTGCCCCCAATCCCTCCCAACATCAGAGTCTTTTCCAATGAGTCAACTCTTCGCATGAGGTGGCCAAAGTACTGGAGTTTCAGCTTTAGCATCATTCCTTCCAAAGAAATCCCAGGGCTGATCTCCTTCACAATGGACTTGTTGGATCTCCTTGCAGTCCAAGGGACTCTCAAGAGTCTTCAACACCACAGTTCAAAAGCATCATTTCTTCGGTGCTCAGCCTTCTTCATAGTCCAACTCTCACATCCATACATGACCACAGGAAAAACCATAGCCTTGACTAGACAAAACTTGTTGGCAAAGTAATGTCTCTGCTTTTGAATATGCTATCTAGGTTGGTCATAACTTTCCTTCCAAGGAGTAAGCGTCTTTTAATTTCATGGCTGCAGTCACCATCTGTAGTAATTTTGGAGCCCAGAAAAATAAAGTCTGACACTGTTTCCACTGTTTTCCCATCTATTTCCCATGAAGTGATGGGACCAGATGCCATGATCTTTGTTTTCTGAATGTTGAGCTTTAAGCCAACTTTTTCACTCTCCACTTTCACTTTCATCAAGAGGCTTTTGAGTTCCTCTTCACTTTCTGCCATAAGGGTGGTGTCATCTGCATATCTGAGGTTATTGAGATTTCTCCCGGCAATCTTGATTCCAGCTTGTGTTTCTTCCAGCCCAGCGTTTCTCATGATGTACTCTGCATAGAAGTTAAAAAAGCAGGGTGACAATATACAGCCTTGACGTGCTCCTTTTCCTATTTGGAACCAGTCTGTTGTTCCATGTCCAGTTCTAACTGTTGCTTCCTGACCTGCATACAGATTTCTCAAGAGGCAGGTCAGGTGGTCTGGTATTCCCATCTCTTTCAGAATTTTCCACAGTTTACTGTGATCCACACAGTCAAAGGCTTTGGCATAGTCAATAAAGCAGAAATAGATGTTTTTCTGGAACTTTCTTGCTTTTTCCATGATCCAGCGGATGTTGGCAATTTGATCTCTGGTTCCTCTGCCCTTTCTAAAACCAGCTTGCACATCAGGAAGTTCACGGTTCACATATTGCTGAAGCCTGGCTTGGAGAATTTTGAGCATTACTTTACTAGCGTGTGAGATGAGTGCAATTGTGCGGTAGTTTGAGCTGGAGCACCGCAACTAGAGAAAGTCCGCACAGCAACAAAGACCAAGCACAGCCACAAACAAAATAATTTTTTAAAAAGTCAGTGAGAAATGAGATGGTGGGGACGAGTGAACAATTTTTTTTCAGAACCTTTGTTGTGAAAAGTAGAGAGAGATGGTAGTAGCTGAAAGAGCAGAAAGGTAAGGACTGCTTGCTGGAGTGACTTGGACAGGCTCTGAAGCTTAGGGGAAAGAGACAGGCACAAGATAAGGCCGGAAGGAAAATCAATGGAATGAAATCTTTTAAAAAGTCTGAGTGGATAGTTTCCGGGGCAGAGTGGAGCAATTAGACTTTAACTGCAAAGCTGGATCCCTTGTCCTCTACAATAAAAGGGGAAAAGTAGAAGTGGAGGGAAGTGAGTAGATGGTTTAATATAGGAAGGGGGTGTGGGAAATTGGGAGTTCCTGACTGCTGGCCTCTAGTGTCTCCAAGAGGACATAAGGCATATTTCAGGAAAGCGATGACAGTTTGGAGCGGTTCTTAAGGAAATGGGCAAGACAGTTGGTCATGGCCATGATCATTTTGGCGATACAAACTGCGTAAATGATGATTAATAGGAGCTAGTTAAAAGAATTAGGGTACATCTACACAGCAAATTAACTGCTGCTTTTTAAAAAGGGTAAAAGGGAATTCATTCACACCTGGAAAGATCTCTAAGGTGTAGTTTTTTGTTGTTTTTTTTTTTAAGTCAGAGAATATACACAAATATGCAAATATTTCTAAAAAGCCTGAGAGAACACAGTTTACTAATAGAGTAGTTTCCCAGGCAATGAAAGGTTTTCCAGGTGGTATTAATGGTTAAGAACCCACCTGCTAATGCAGGAGATATAAGGGATGCAGGTTTGATTCCTAAGCCAGGAAGATCCTCTGGAGGGAGGCAAGGCAACTCACTCCAGTACTCTTGCGCAGAGAATCCCATGGACAGAGGAGCCTGGCGGGCTGCAGTCCATAGGGTTGCACAGAGTCAGACACGACTGAAGTGACTTAGCACAATAGCACCAGGAAATGGACGAGTGGGACTTAGCCAGGAAAAGTAACCTTTCATTCTTAAAAACTTTATGCGTCTTGTACTTTGGGGCTGTCCACCTTTTTTCTTATACAAAGACTGTGCACTTGTATATTCTATCATTTTGAACATTCTGTGTGTATGTGCTTAGTCATGTCTGACTGTTTGCGACCCCATGGACTGTAGCCTGCCAGGTTCCTCTGTCCATGGGATTTCCCAGGCAAGAATACTGGAGTGCGTTGCCATTTCCTCCTCCAGGAGATCTTCCCAACCCAGGGATTGAAACTGTGCCTCTCGGGTCTCCTGCATTGGCAGGCAGACTCTTTACCACTAGCGCCACATGGGAAGCCCCATTTTGAACGTTAACAAAAGGTAATATTTTAATTTCCCAAAGTCTACATAAGTATCTGCTTCTTATAAAAAAGTGAAAGTATAACAAACACTATTTGAAGCATCCCTTGGCCACAGCCTTCAATCCCACTCATGCCCTTTCTCATAAAAAGTAACTACTGTTGAAGTCTCATAAAAAGTAATTATCTTTGAAGTCCTTAAAATATACACTTTTTTTTTAAAGTATTGATATTTTTATTAAACAAAGTGACTCTGAAAAGTCACGCTCTGGTAAGGCACACGAACACAGTGACTTTGGTTTTTTAAAGTGGCTTAGTTTCTCGTCTCTGAAGAATCATCTATGGCTTTGAAAAGTCTTTCGACACATCTCCAGCCCTCTTGCCAGGTGTCAGCACCAAAGGTGGGTATGTAGGCAAAACATCAGTAACAGCATTTAAAAAGAAGATGCCCAGACTCAGAGCTTTTAGGTCTGGGTGGGTTAGTCCCAGAGATAGCTGTGAATGTTGATTCACATCTGGTTTTGGGGGTGTAGATTCTGAGATAGTTTTAAGACTTGGTGGTACATTTTTAGGTGGTTTTTTCTTTCCTGGTGAACCCAAAGACTGGTTTGAGTGGCAGAAGAGTGAGATGAGATTGTGTTTCTAGAAATTTAACAGATTTCCGAGAAAGAATTCTTCGTCCTTGATTGCTGATTTGGTCTCAGAGGTGTGTTGGGGACACTTTTTGTTCCAAGTCAGCCAGTCATCCATAGGGTACCACTGCCTTGCTCTTCATTCACAATCACATCTATTTCTTCCTTTGTGATACCCAGAGTGTTACGCATTATCTGCAACACTTCGTGATGTTGTTTTTGGTGTTTGAAAATACCCTATGAAGAGGTTTCTCACGAGGCTCTTGTCAACTTCTTCTGCATTACTTAGTAACTTCATCAATTTCTTCTGTACCTCACCCAGCACTTCCTGTTGGACCTCATTTTGTCTTTTTCAGATCTTTAACTTGTTCTTCCTTTAGATTCCAGGCAGCATTCACTTTCTCCTGATGTCCTTGTGCCGATGTTAATTTTCCTTCTAGGTTTATCTACCTTCGCCATCCATTCTGCGGCTACCACTTTCAGGTTAGCTAGTGCTTGAGCATCCTCCTTTACTTGTTCTCACGACACAGAAAGCTGTCTCAAAGTGTCATCTCTCTGCGTTGGGATGATATTCACTTGTTCGTTCAATGACTCTATCTGCAAACTGGCTTGTTGATTTGCACTTTCCATTGCATTAGAAGACAGAAGGAACTTTTCCTCCAATGCGGTGACTTTCATTCTTGTTTAGCCGCTCTGTCTTCTGCAGCCAAAGCCTCGCAGTTATGAGACACTTCTGCTTCGACAGCCCATCATGCACTCTCTCCTGCTCCTGCTTTAAGCATAGATCTTTGCTGTGTCAATGTTGAACCTCTGTCTGGAGGGCATGGTTTTCCATTTATTTCTGTTTTAGTACCAGTATGGCTTCATTTCTCTCCTGTCGAAACGTGTCTTTTCTTGCATTGATGTCACTACATTTAAAAAATGACTTATTTCCCGTTTTGCCTTGTTCTGTTTCTTTTAACAGATGCTCAAAAGCAAGTGCCTTCTCCTCCATTGTAAAGTATTCCAATTTTTTCTCTCTCCACATCATAGACAGCTGCATATTTGTCTCTTGGAATGCTTGATTTTCTGTTTCCTTTTCCCTAGATGTTTCTACTATTTTTTCCTTTTCCTCTTCTAGTTGACACATCTCTGATTCAACGCTGACTGCTATCTCCTTCAGGTTGATTACTGCCTGCTTCAAAAGGTCGTTTTCACTCACTTTATTAGTGAAATTTGCACTTAAACAAAGTAATTCATCACTTTTTGCTTGGATTAAAAGCTCCTTTTCCTTAAGTTTTGTAAGTCATCTTGTTTCTCCTGTAGATGCTTCATTTCTGAATCCACTTGTTCATGCTGCTTTCTTTCTAGTTCTGAACCATCTGCGATGGAATTGGACAATCTCTGATTATCTTCCTGGAGGGTTCTAATGGTTGCATCTTTTTCCTCCATTAATTTTCTTAACTCTCCAATCTCTTCTTTGAGCATTTTGGAAGAGTCACTCAATTCATCAGCTTTAACTGCCTTAAGAGAGGCTGCTGACGTGGAGCTAAGTGGTTCTTCAGAAGGCTGTGGTAAAATCAGGTCAGACACTCCAAAGAGAAGGCCTTTGGCCCTGCTTCTGCAAAGCTGCTCTAGGCTGAGATTAATTTCTGCTACCTGCTGCTCCAAGTTTTTGAGTTGGATTTTATCCCTTTCGTCATTTTGATCAGGTCAGTACAGTTCATCTGTAGTTTAGAATTATTAACCTTGTCAACTGAAACCGGTGCCTGAAATTGTTGAAGTTCTTTCTGAAGACTGGTGGACCCACGCTGCATATTCTGTACCACGGCCATCATGTGCTCTTTCCATTCTTCTAGCATCTTCACCTGCTGTCTCAATTTATCATGTTCCCATAGAAGCTCCTCAAATGGATCCATATGAACGACTCTCACCTACCACCATTGCTGGACGTCTGCACTGTTGCCAGTAAAGTCTGACACTTCTGAGTCAAAGCATCAATTTCAATGTCTTTTTCTCAAACCATGTGGGATGAATTCTGGATTGTTTCTCTAAACATATCCTGATCGTTTCTCTAAACAAATATTCTCTAAACATATTTCAGGATATGTTTGGATATGTTCAGGATATGTTAGAGAAATCCGGTGGAGAGTTCTGTGGTGGCATCTTTGAGTTTCAGGAGGTCAGCTTCTTTGGCAACAATTACATCTATCCTGAAATTTTCTCTTGTAAGGATGATTATTTTCCCTAGTTTTCTCATCTAAAACAGCTAACATTAATTGATGAATCTCTTCATTACCTTGGCCACTGGAAGAAGCTGAAGATACTTTCATACAAAGAAACAGTATCTCCAAAGCTTTTTGCCAGATGAGCTAAGTTAGCTTACCATTCTCACCATGGGACAGCTGATCAATCTGTTCAGTTAAAAGAGTATACTTTTCAGTTAGAAGTTTAATCTCTAATTTTTGTTATTTCTTGTAATAACCTTTCAGTTTCGGCTTTAGATCAGTCATGCTTTTCACTTCCGTTTTCTATGTGAAGATTCTGAACTTCTGTTACTTGAAAAATGTCACAGCATTCTACCGGCATGTACTGGGATTCTTCAGGCAACTGGGTTTTGATTTGTTCTGTTGCATTTTGCAAATTCCTGATTTCCTCCCCTTGGGCGGAAAAGAGCTGATTGTTTTTAATATTCATTTGCTCGCATTAGTACCTGAGATCTTTCTATTTCTTTTGATGAGATTTAATTTCAAGATTATCTTCAACTGTGCTCCATGGAGAGTCCTCAGATTCTATTTCTGGAACAGTTTTAGGGTTAATCATTGTTGCGGTTTGACTGTGTTCTTCCCTCAGTTGTTCCAATTCTTCTTTCAGATGATTATTTTCTTCTCTCATGGATGCAAGACTTTTGGCTTTTTCCACTATGGTTTGCTGCAAATTTTCCATTTTTCTTAAGGCTTGAGCATACTGATTTAACTCCTCCTGAAGCTGTGAACCTCCTTGAAGTTTTTCAATAAAAAAAAAAGTCTTTCTCCCTTATGTTGTTTCAACTGCTTCTGCTCTTCTAAACTAGACAAAATTTCTTTGGTTTCTTTGTGGTCAGCAATCATCTGCTCAACAGTATTTCTCTTGACCGAGTTTAACCAAACCCTCACACTCCAGCTATTAGGCAGAGCTGTCTGGGTTCTCTGTACTTGACGGTTCTTTAATAGCTTGCTCAGACTTCCTCCTTTCTTCCAGTAGCCTCTGTTCCGCCTGACACAATTCTGCTTCTGTCCTTTTTGCGTTTTTTAATGAATTAACTTTTCTTTTTGCCCATCCAACTCTTTAGTAATGTTCATTTTATCATCTTCAAGTTGACGAACGCTCTTTTTTTTCACATTCTAGATCTTGTTTTAGTTTACTGATCATGCTGTCTCCTTCATTTTTTTTTAAATTTCTGATCTTTCATCAAAACCACACACATTGTCATTTTTTGTTTCTGCCTGTCCAGCTCTCCTAACTCAGGGATCAGTAATTTCTTTTCAGCAGTGCTCTCATTGAGTTTTCCTTCTTTGATTTCCAAGTCATATCTTAAATGATGTACTTCTGAATCCAAGTTCGTGTGTCCTATAGTTGAGCTTTTAATGGGTTCATATTCATTGCTCAGTATGACAAGTGATAGTTGAAGTTCCTTTTCTCTATTTAATAATGAATTCTCTTTTTCTAAAACTTGGGCTCGTTTTTGAAGCTTCAGGTTCTCTTCAATGAGATTTTTATTCTGCTTCAAGCTACTTAATCTCATCATTTCATTTTCAGCATCAGACAATGGCTGTTGTTGTCTGGATGCTTCTTCCAGGGATGTTCTCTGTGGAAGAACTATTTCCTTTTCTGTCACAGCATCACTATGCTTCTTAGTAGAAGGCTTCAACTCACCTTTTTTAAATCTTTTATTCGTTTCATTTATCTGGTCTTGTTCTCTAACTAAAGCATCCATTTCCTTTTCTACGGAAGATAATTTTTTTTTAAGGTATTTTACTCTAATCTCAAGTCCTTTGATTTTCTTGGTAGATGCTACTTTTTCAGTGGCTAGGACTTGAATAGCTTTTTGCATATCATGAATCATCTCCTCGTAATCCTTTAATTGTTTTCGATGCCTGCCACTTATTTCTGCCAGTTTCTGCTGATGAATTTCCTGCAGTACTGCCATTTCAAGTTGATGGTCATCAATTTCCTTATTTCGATTCTGTTCAAGTTCCTTGATAGTATTTTGCAGTTTATAGATTTCCTTTAGATTAAAACTATCTGCTCCACGTGCTGTAGAAGTTTGAGCAAAATGTCTCCAATGGCTGACATCAGCCTCAAGTCTTAAAACTTCATTTGACAATCTATTTATTTCTTGTTGTGACCAAATTAGATCAGTGAAGTCCATATCATCATTCTGGAAAGCTAAAGCACGCTGATAGACATCATAACCCAGTGAAGAGGGTGCAGGAGTTGAGGGCTGAAAGCTATCCTGAAGATTTACTGAGTGGGTGACTGACTGCAGCTTTAGCCACTGATCCTTCATTGCGACCTGTCTTGCTGTCAGAAGTCTGATTTCTATGTCTTTCTGGCGTAACTGATGTCTGTAGCTAGTAATTTGCTGCTTCAGCTGAAGCTCTGAGGCTTCATACTTCTGTTCAGTTCAGTTCAGTTCAGTCGCTCAGTCATGTCCGACTCTTTGCGACCCCATGAATCGCAGCACACCAGGCCTCCCTGTCCATCACCAACTCCCAGAGTTCACCCAGATTCACGTCCATCGAGTCAGTGATGCCACCCAGCCATCTCATCCTCTGTCGTCCCCTTCTCCTCCTGCCCCCAATCCCTCCCAGCATCATAGTCTTTTCCAATGAGTCAACTCTTCGCAAATAGCTGTGAAAAGAAGAGAAGCGAAAAGCAAAGGAGAAAAGGAAAGATATAAGCACCTGAATGCAGAGTTCCAAAGAATAGCAAGAAGAGATAAGAAAGCCTTCTTCAGCAATCAATGCAAAGAAATAGAGGAAAACAACAGAATGGGAAAGACTAGAGATCTCTTCAAGAAAATTAGAGATACCAAGGGAACATTTCATGCAAAGATGGGCTTGACAAAGGATAGAAATGGTATGGACCTAACAGAAGCAGAAGATATTAAGAAGAGGTGGCAAGAATACACAGAAGAACTGTAGAAAAAAGATCTTCACAACCCAGATAATCACGATGGTATGATCACTGACCTAGAGCCAGACATCCTGGAATGTGAAGTCAAGTGGGCCTTAGAAAGCATCACTATGAACAAAGCTAGTGTAGTTGATAGAATTCCAGTTGAGCTATTCCAAATCCTGAAAGATGATGCTGTGAAAGTGCTGCACTCAGTATGCCAGCAAATTTGGAAAACTCAGCAGTGGCCACAGGACTGGAAAAGGTCAGTTTTCATTCCAATCCCAAAGAAAGGCAATGCCAAAGAATGCTCAAACTACCGCACAATTGCATTCATCTCACATGCTAGTAAAGTAATGCTCAAAATTCTCCAAGCCAGGCTTCAGCAATATGTGAACCTTGAACTTCCTGATGTTCAAGCTGGTTTTAGAAAAGGCAGAGGAACCAGAGATCAAATTGCCAACATCCGCATAGAAAGCACACCTTGTCTCTTTCTCTTTTTCTCTTCTTTATGATATGGAGTGACATTCAAGGTAGATTTAAATCAATAAAAGAGAAGCGGCACTACAGTAATAGTATTCAAATGGGAATAAAATATATTTAATTGCCTCTGACTTTTTTACTAAGTGGCATCTCACATACACACAGTCCTGCAGCTTGTTTCACGCAACTATTTTTTTTTTTTCTTAAAAAAAAAACCGAGGGAACATGTACATGGGACACGCGTCCGTCTTAAGAGTCCAGGTTGCTGTATTTTGACAAACGTCTACACCTGCGCATAAGCACGGCCCTGATAAAGACTTGGACCGTTTCCACCGTCCCAAAGCTGCTTTCCCCTTCCACTTTGCGCACCCCGTCCCCCACCTCCGAGAGCCCTGTCCGGGGGTCTAGTCCCGAGGGTGAATTTTTGGCGGTTCTTGGGGTCTCCACTCTTTGTGTCTGCTTTGCCCACCGCGTGTTTGCGATCTAGTCTGGGAAGTGAGTTAAATATTAATATCACCCGAGCAGGCGATCGCTGAGCGGAAGCACAAGCACGCCGAGGTCCGGGTGGACCGCCGGGCGCCGGGTGGCCGCGCGTGGCCGGGCCCAGGGAATCTCCTGGCGGCGGGGGGACCACATGGCCCCCGGGCGGGCGGGCGGCGGAGGCCTGGCCGCGAGCCGCCCGGGGCCTGGAGCTCCTCGCCCGCCCCGACCCGGCCGAGCCGGCGGGCGGCGCCGCTGGAAGTGACGCGGCGAGGGCGGGGCCGCGGGCCTGGGGAGCAGTGCCGCCGCCGCGCCTCGGCCGGGAAGCGATGTAGGAGCCGCCAGGCCGTCCCCCGTCCTGCCCGGCCCGAGCCCCGCGGGCCGCCGCCGCCGCCGCCACCATGAAGAAGCAGTTCAACCGCATGAAGCAGCTGGCCAACCAGACCGTGGGGAGGCGAGTGCGCCGCGCCGGGCCGCCGGGGGTCGCGCGGGCCGGGGGTCGAGGTCGGCGGGGGGAGGGGGGCGGGCCGGCTTCTTCCGCGCGCCCGGCCGCTGCGGGCCAGGCTGAGGCTCCGCCCGAGGCCGGCGGGGCCCAGGGTCGGGGTCTGCGCCACGCCGCGGCCTGGAGGCCCGCTCTGGGCCGCCGCCTGGCCCCCGGAGACCGGCCGGCCGGGCGGGCAGCGCCTCCCGCTCCTACCCCTCGGGGTCCCCACTGCCCCGCGGAGCATCGCCCTCCTGGGACTGGAACTGCCCCTCGTCCTTCCCTACCCCGGGATCGGGCAGCCCCGGACCGCCGCCTGGGGCTACAACTCCGATCAGTGGTGTGTCCGAGGCTGCCGGGCTTGGGGGCGGCATTCCCAGCCTTTCCGTGTGGCCCCCTGCTGCAAAACCTCACTTGCAAGTGCCTGGGGGCGGGGATGGCGGGGAGGGCGAGCAGTCAAGAAGCAAGGGTCATAAGCCCAGCGGATCTGCCTAGTGAGTTTCAGAACGCCCTTTGAGGGAGTTACAAGGTGGTGCTGTCTCTAGACCAGAGGCGAATATGAACTGTACAGCTTGACATTTAAAAAAGCTTGGGGGAAAAAAATTAGGAGAAAAGGATTCTGGAAACGCCTAGCGCCAGTTTAAAAATAAGTATCATTTTTAAAAGTCTTTCTCACTTTGGGTTTGGAAGCAGCTCCTGCTCCCTGCTTCTTTGGGATTCCTTGACTGCTTGACAAGCCCTGATTCTGAAATGACAGGAGAGAACGGGGTTAGTAGAGGATCCGGCCATTGGGACAGGACTGGTCTGTGGTCTTGAGAGCTTCTGAAGATGACCGTCATGTGCTATGTTACCTGGGGCAGAATTTTCAAGGTCTATCCAGGGCAAGTTAGCTGTATGGTAGCGATTTTGCTGTTTATTCTGGAAAGAGAGATGAATGCGGGAATTTTTTTTTCACCGCGTTGGCTTCTTTTTTTTCAGCAGTTGAGTCGAAGGGGGAGTTTGGTTTGGCCAAAGCACGTGGGACACTTCTTTTTTGTGTGTGTGTGTATGAAAATACTTTTACTTCCTCCTGAGTTTTCTAAATGTGCTCTTTACTGTTTCGTTTCCCTCAACTTTTTGCTTAGTTTTGTTGTTTAGGTCTTTTTGGTACCCCACCCTGTTAGCTTGGGGTGCGTTTATCCTTTTTCCAGAGTTCATTCCTGTCTAGGCTAAAGCCTAGATGTGCCTTATTTTCTGTTATTTGTGGGGAAATGATAGAAATAACGTGGAGAGGAAGGTTGACAAAGTATTGTGGTGGTGGTGGTTGAGTCTCTATGTCCTGTCGGATTTGCGACCATGGACTGTAGCCTGCCAGGCTCCTCTGTCCATGGGATTTCCCAGGCCAGAATACTGGAAAGTGAAGTGGCTCAGTCATGTCCGACTCTTTGCAACCCCATGGACTGTAGCCTACCACGCTTCTCCGTCCATGGGATTTTCCAGGCAAGAGTACTGGAGTGGGGTGCCATTTCCTTCTCTGGGGGAATCTTCCTGACCCAGGATTCAAACCCATGTCTCCTGCATTGCAGGCAGTCTCCTGCATCCCAGGTGAATTCTTCTTGGCTAATCTACCAGGAGAGAGTATTGGTGATGGCTCATGTTTCAGTCAAGAATCTGGGAATGAGTTACAAGATAATTCTGTGAATTTTCTACCCCTCTTAGTGTTCTCAGGAACATGCATCAGAGAATCAATATTTAGTGAGTGTCAAGATGCATTTGTCAGAGTCATTTTGGCCTGTTTATACATTGTATCAGGCAAGTGTTTTTTTTTGTTTTTTTTTTTAAACAAAGTTCTGAGGCTTTAAAAGCTGCAAAGCTGGTTCAGGGAAACTGTTCAGGGTGTCTTTGGCCCCTGCTTCCTCTGTCGCAGCTTCTCTTTTTATACTTTTAAATTCTAGCCTCTTGCCTACTTTCAGTTTTCAGTGGAGGCTATAAGAGTCGGACACGACTGAGCGACTGATTTGATCTGATCTGATCTGATACTTTTCTTACATATTAGCCTGTACTTGGAACTATCAGAAAGAAGTCTCTTTTACCACACCTGCCCTGGGTCACCTCCCACTTGTTCCTCAGGTCTCCTTGGAAAGGTCTCTGCCTCTAAAAGGCCTTCTCTGAGACAAAGTTTGGATGTCCCTCCTTGGCTCTTTGCTAACCCCATACAGCACCTGTTTTTCCATAATGTAATTGCTTCTTTACTTGCCCGCATTCTTCATCGCGCTAAACATTTAAGAATGTTTACTCTTTCTTCTTTGATTCCCAGGATCTTCTGTGGTTCCTATCACTTGGCAGATCCTCAATAAACATTGTCAAATGAATGTAAATCCAGTTCTCACTAGACTGTTCAAGTGGTATGGGAAAACGAGAACCGGACAGAATGAATGGAGTGATGTGACTCACCCTAAGACTGTAATTCTGGCTCTGACCTTTGACTCTGTTTGAAAATCTTTATTGCTTGATGCAGTGTAGGCTGCAGCTATACAGTAGTATTAAGGCTGTGGAAATTATGCACCTCAAATCAAAACTGTTTCTACTGGGGAACCTGTTGCTTTACTGCTGTTGATTTCCTATATATGTTTGTCTCTCCCCCATCTCCCTACTTAAGTAATTGTAAAGGACTAGGGAGGAAAGATGGAGGAGGCAGGAGAGAGCCTGAAATTGTTATTGGGCAGAAGCAGATAGTTGGTGGATACCAGAACCAGGCTTTTGGATGTATTGGGGTCAACACAAAGGCTACCACACACACAGTCACTAATGAGTGAAGTTGTATGTGTGAATGACTTGCCCACAGTGTGTACTGCCGGTTTGTGGTTCTAGGTGGTGTCTTGCGATGAAGTATTCTCTTTGCAGAATGAGGACCTTGTGAGTAACCCCACTCTGAGGTTCCATGGGACCGACATGTGGGAGAATTAGTAATGGCTGGAAAGAGTGAGTTCTCATGATGCAATTTGTTTGCAATGGGTGGATGAGTCTGTTTCAGAAGGTGGTTCAAATGAGGTGGTCTCCTGAGGTGGGTGTCCCAAAGGAGACAATGAGGATGGTTCTTTTGTGCCCCTTGCCTTTTGTTGATTCATCTATTCAACAATTGTTAGGCCTAAACTGTGTGTGAGTATGTGAGGTATTGGAGTCTGTTTCTGCCTCCCTGTTTCTGCCCTGAAGGAGCTCAATGCATTTGTGGAAGAGATAGGCAAGCAAAGAAATAATTGTTACCCTGAGATACGTGCTTTCAGAGGGCTGGCTAATGCTGGTTCTTATTGGATGGGGGAAGGTAACAAAAAACAGAAGAAAGCTTGGGCAAAGCCTTTTGGCTTTGTTTTCATCTCCAAGCACTTTGAGATTTCTTTTGTGTTAATGAGGTCTCCCTTAGGGGTAGTATGAAAACCCATTTCAAGCTGCCACAAGAGAAGATGGGAATTAATTGGCTTATATGTGACCAAAAAATATCCAAAAGGAGTCTGGCTTCAGGCTGGGCTGGATCCAGGGGTTCACTCTCCGGACAAGCTGGATCCACAGAAGGACCCCTCCCCGCTCCCACCTTCCATCATCCTCAGTTCCATTCCCAGAAGGACGGAAAAACCTTTTCTCCCAGTCACTGTCTCCAAAGGCCCACAATTGACTCAGTGCTTCTGACTGGGTCCCCTGCTTCTCCCTGGAAATGGGTGTGGAGTCAACACCCATCTAAACCTTAGGGACTGAGAGTGGGGGAGCACTGGCTCCCCAAGGGAAACCGGACTGCTGGTTAGGAAAAAAGAAACATCATGTCAGGTCTTTTGTAGTCTGATTCCCTGGACAGAGGAGCCTGGCTACAGTCCACAGGGTCGCAAAGGGTCGGACATGACTGAGCACAGCCCAGCACAGCAGCAGCAAGAAGCAGGCATTTTGTTCTTTGAAAATCCTTGGTGCACATAATCCAGTGGACACAGGTGGCGATTTGGAGGAGGTGATGCCCTGCCAGGAGGAAAGTGTACACGGGATGAGGACTTTGAGGAAGGTTTAGTTATGAGGTTGGAGTGTCCAGGAGAAAAGGAATCTGAAGGACTAACCAGGAGAGTTATGACCTAGGTGAGGCTCTGGGAGGGAGTGTCTCCTTGGGTGTGGGTTCCTGCCTTGACTGAAGTACTCCCTAGAGGTTCAAAGCTTTTGAGATAAGCCAAGGTTACAAACTCAAATACCTGGAGGGGCCAGATGAGTAAAATAAATGAGTGACTGAAGACGGGTAAGGGTTGGGGACGTGCCCCTCCTTGCCCCCCTCCTACGGTCTCACCAAAAAGGGCACATGAGAATATGGACCCAGAGTGACTCAACCTTTGCAACTTTCCAGAAAAGCCTGAAATCTGGATTTTAAATGAAAGTTTGCTGCTGCTAAGTCGCTTCAGTTGTGTCTGACTCTGTGCGACCCCATAGACGGCAGCCCACCAGGCTCCCCCGTCCCTGGGATTCTCCAGGCAAGAACACTGGAGTGGGTTGCCATTTCCTTCTCCAGTGCATGAAAGTGAAAAGTAAAAGTGAAGTCACTCAGTCATGTCCGACTCTTAGCGACCCCATGGACTGCAGCCTACCAGGCTCCTCCGTCCATGGGATTTTCCAGGCAAGAGTACTGAAAGTTTAGGTGGTATTTAATGGAAATGAGACGATCACTGTGATCCTGGGACACACAGAATCCATCATTGGCCAGATTTGGCTTGTGGGTCACCAGCTGGCAATTGTTGTCTAGAAGGACCTGGGACTTCAGGATCCCTATTATTATTTTTCTTATTTTTCCTGTACCTTACCCTGATATTATTGGAGAAGGAAATGGCAACCCATTTCAGTATTCTTGCCTGGAGAATCCATGGACAGAGGAGCCTCGTGGGCTACAGTCCATGGGGTCGCAAAGAGTTGGACATGACTGAACAGCTAACACATACCCTGATATTATTACATTCTCGGTTCTTTGGATTTGTTGAAGAGCTCATTCTTCTCTTTATAGGTGTGGTTTAGTCATTAAGTCATACCTGACTCTTGCAACCTCATGGACTGTAGCCTGCCAGGCTCCTCTGTCCATGAGATTTTTCCAGGCAAGAAACTGTAGTGGGTTGCTGTTTTCCTTCTCCAGAGGTTCTTCCTGGCCCAGGAATAGAACACACATCTCCTGCATTGCAGGTGGTCTCCCTCACTGCAGGCGAATTCTTTACGCCGAGCCACCAGGATGGAAATCTTTAAAAGATTTGATAGTATTATTCATCAGCTTCTCTCTAGTTGCTTTACCAAGTGCTGTACCAAACCAGGGCTTCCCTGGTGGCTCAAATGATAAAGAATCCGCCTGCTATGCATGAGACCTGGGTTTGATCCCTGGGTTAGGAAGATCCCCTGGAGGAGGGCATGGCAACCCACTCCAGTATTCTTGCCTGGAGAATCGCCATGGACAGAGGAGCCTGACAGACGACAGTCAGTTGGGTCACAGAGTCAGACACGACTGAGCAACTAAACACACAGCACAGTACCAAACCACCTGGCTTGGTTGTTGCTACTGGCAACGGTCATTTCTATTTTAGAAAGAGGGAAATGACTTGCCAGGTTCACACAGCTACTAAGAGGCTGAGGCATGACTTGAGTCCTGGGCTTCTGACTCTGGATCCCACGTGCTTCCCACTGCACAATCTGGGCTGCCTTTTCACCAGGGAAGGATTAATGTCTATTAAATGTCCTTGGTGCTTATTAAGCTGCTGGGCTCAGTGCTTTGCATAAATTATCCCGTTGCCCTCTTTCAGTAACTCCAAGAGGTGATTTGTTCCTGATATAATGATAAGGAAGCCAGAACTCAGAGAGGTCATCAAGCTAGTAAATGACAGATTTAAACTCTGGATTCTAGTTCCAAAGCAGCTGTAAATTCATACTTCATGTGGGAACTCTTAGGTAAGAAACCTGTATGAGTCGTGAGTGATGCTTTTGTTAAAATCCTTGAGGCTGAGAGCTGGATATTGCTCTGGTTTAGTGGCTCTTACCAGGTGTCGTTTTACCCCCTGGGGGACATTTGGCGATGTCTGGAGACCTTTTTTTGATTGTCCTGACTTGGTTGGGGGAGGGGTAGGTGGAGTCCTGGGAGGCTGCTACATATGCTACAAGGCACCTGACGAGAGAGCCTCACAGCCCAGACTTATCTGATCCCAAATTCAAGACTGCTGAGACTGACAAAGCCTGTTCTAGTCCCTCCAGGATCCGGACACGTGAATTATCCAAACCAAGGCACCAATGTGTTCTCTTTGGCTTATTCAGTACTTTTTTTTTTTTTTTTTAACAATCATTGGCTCATATTTTTATCTATTTTTTAAAATATATTTTATTTATTTATTTGGCTGCACCGGGTCTTAGTTGTGGCACTCTGGATCTTAGTTGCAGCATGTGGGATCTGTTTCCCCGACCAGGGATCGAACCCCGGCCTCCTGTGTTGGGAGCTCGGAGTCTTTGTTGTGCTGTGCTTAGTCGCTCGGCCCTGTCCTACTCTTTTTGAGGCCATGGACTGTAGCCCGCCAGGCTCCTCTGTCCATGGGGATTCTCCAGACAAAGAATACTGGAGTCTTCATTGGCTCCTATTTAAAAATGAGAAGTTTTCATATGAAAACCTGGATTTCCAGCAGCTTGTAAAATCTCAGAAGACCTGGCAGTGCCTGCCACCCCTCCTGAGTACAGGAGGCAGGAGCTGAGCTCCTGTTCAGCCCAGTCCCTACCTGGCTTGTTTTAGTCTGTTATTGGGTTGGCCAAAAAGTTCGTTCTGGTTTTTCCTGAAGATATCACGGAAAAATCTGAATGAACTTTTTGGTCACCCCAATATAGTCTTTGCCGACCCTTCCTGAAGGTCACAGATGTCTGCTGACCTTCTCCCCCGCCCAGGTGGGCAGCGCTAAACTCTCAAGGTGAGTCAGCAATACCCCTCTATCCATACACCCGGAATAGCTCTCTGGAGCCACGCAGACTCCATCTTGTCTCGTCCACGGTACAGCCCTTGTTCTTGTCAGCATCACATCCTACATCCCTCACCTGCTCTGGGCTTTCCAGGTGGCCCTGCTGGTAAAGAATCCACCTGCAAGTGCAGGAGACATGGGAGACTTGGGTTTGAACCCTGGGTTGGCAAGATCCCCTGGAGGAGGGCATGGCAATGCCCTTGGGATTGCCTGGAGAATCTCCCAACAGGAAAGCCTGCTGGGCTATAGTCCACGGGGTCTCAAAGAGTCAGACACAGCTGAAGCGACTGAGGATGCACCCCCTTCTCTGCTGCCTCATTTTACTCACATGGAATTTCTCTGAACAGTAATTCTGAGACAGAGGAGGCAGCTGTGCTCTGCTCCAATCGGAGTGGATTCCATCCAGCCTCTGCTTAGAGCATGGGTGGCAAGGAATCTGGTACCTTTGCAGCTTCTTCTGAATCTGATCTTCTGTGGCCTTATGATGTACTTTTCATATTGTGAAATCCTAGAATAGCAAACAGGGTATTTATACGTGAGTGAAAACCCATTATTCACCAAGAGGGGGGAAAAAAAAACCCCAAAGGATGTGGTCACATAGCATCGTTTTCACATATCATATAGCATATGTAATGCAGGAGACCCCAGTTTGATTCCTGGGTCGAGAAGATCCTCCGGAGAATGGATATGCTACCCGCTCCAGTATTCTTGAGCTTCGCTTGTGGCTCAGCTGGTAAAGAATCCACCTGCAATGCAGGAGACCTGGGTTTGATCCCTGGGTTGGGAAGATCCCCTGGAGAAGGGAAAGGCTACTCACTCCAGTATTCTGGCCTGGAGAATTCCATGGACTGTGTAGTCCATGGGGTCGCAGAGAGTCAGACACTAGTGAGCGACCTTGACTTTCACTTTGTGCCTGTGATTCCCAGGGTGTACATGGCCGGCCTCACCAGGGTCAGGTGTAGGGTCCTGCACTCTGGCATAGGGTCCTGGAGTCAGCCTGTGCGCCATGCGTTCTTCTCAGACTGTGGATGGTTTTGCATATTGTTCTATTTCTGTTTCTCACATATAGATAAATGCCATTATAATTAATCAAGTATAAATCCATGTAAAAATATTATTATTGCACTCCCATCTGCTTTGTGTTTGTGTATGTGTTCTTAAATGTAGATACCAAAAGTATAATAGGCCCACAGTCCTTTATCCAAAACCTCTGGGGTCAGATGGGCTTCAGAATTCAGAATTTTTCAGATTTTAAAGAAAAGTGCACATATGTGGTTATTATTAAATATAATATCTCCAGTACTGTCTGGGGCAGTCGCCCATAATCATACATGTTAATATTTCTATAGCAAAATATGTGAATGTATTTAATGCTAAATGGAATCCTTAAGATTATAAATAGCTTTGTGTTAGCTTAGGTCAAGTTATGTTGTCAAATGAGTTGCAAAAAAAAAAAGTTTTTTTTTTTGTTTTTTTTTTTAATTTTAGAGTGATGGATAAGGGATTGTGGACCTGTAATGTTCCTGGTGAGAGAGTCTGAAATTTTGCTTTACATAATGTCTCCTATTTTCCAAAAAGTTGGGAACCACAATTAATACTCTGTAAGGAGGGAGTCACAAACTCAAATGCCAGGCAAGCAAAATTAATAAGTGAAGTGGTAGACAGGTGTAAGGCATAGGGCATGGTGAGGACTATGAACCTAGTGAGGCATGTTTAAAGGGGACAGTTGGGACCTCCCTGGCAGTCCAGTGGTTAAGACTTGCTTGGCCTTCCAGTGCAGGGGGCTGCAGGTTTGATCCCTGGTCGGAGAGCTAAGAACCCACATGCCTGGCATTCAAAAAACCAAAACATGAAACTGAGGCAATATTGTGACAGATTCAATAAAGACTTTAAAAATGGTCCATATCAAAAAAAGAATCTTAAAAAAAAGGGATATCTGCTCTCAGCTCCAGCACTTGTCGCGGTGAAATGTGCATACATCGTAGTCACATCTCCCCTTTTTAAATAATATTTATATTCCAGAAGTCAATTTCTTGGTGTTTAAATGCTCACAACCAAAAAGAAAAAATTAGTGTAGGCCCAAGAAAATATAACTTCAGGCTTTCTCTGGTCTTAGGCTGCCTGCTTTGACCTCTGGTTTTAGAGACTAACTCTTATGGTATGAACGTTGGACAGTAGTGTTTTGATAATGAACTTAATTTGCTTTCTCTTAAGATGGGGGACCAAACATTTGTTCTGTCATCATTCATTATACTTAACACACATGTGATAGATGTTTTGAGTATAAAATTCATAATAAAAATGAAACATTATTGTTTAGGCATTTTATTTTAGAATTGCCTTATTTTCCAGCCAGTGGTAAGTTTTCTTTTTCATCTATGACATTGAAACTCAATCTTGGAAGTCATCAACCTTGGAAAGGGGAAGGAAAGCCCTGTGTTAAAATAGGAGCCTCTTTTTAGGATAAAGGAATTAAGGGAGGTCGGAGAAGGCAATGGCGCCCCACTCCAGTACTCTCGCCTGGAGAATCCCATGGACGGAGGAGCCTGGTGGGCTACAGTCCATGGGGTCGCTAGGAGTCGGGCATGACTGAGCGACTTCACTTTCACTTTTCTCTTTTATGCATCGGAGAAGGAAATGGCAACCCACTCCAGTGTTCTTGCCTGGAGAATCCCAGGGATGGGGGAGCCTGGTGGGCTACAGTCCATGGGGTCGCTAGGAGTCGGGCATGACTGAGCGACTTCACTTTCACTTTTCTCTTTCATGCATTGGAGAAGGAAATGGCAACCCACTCCAGTGTTCTTGCCTGGAGAATCCCAGGGATGGGGGAGCCTGGTGGGCTACAGTCCATGGGGTCGCTAGGAGTCGGGCATGACTGAGCGACTTCACTTTCACTTTTCTCTTTCATGCATTGGAGAAGCAAATGGCAACCCACTCCAGTGTTCTTGCCTGGAGAATCCCAGGGACGGGGGAGCCTGGTGGGCTGCCGTCTATGGGGTCGCACAGAGTCAGACACGACTGAAGCGACTTAGCAGCAGCAGCGGCAGGTTATAATGCCTCTGTCTTTTTCATGGCCATAGTGAGCTGAGGTGACATTGCCCGCCTGCCCTGGATTGGGACAGGGAAGCGCCCTTCACCCCTCTCTTCTGAGGCCGTTTCCCCCGGGTGATCTCAGCCCCATCACTGCCACCACTCGACTGACGACTCTCAATCTTGTGTCTGGCCCTAGCATCTCTTTGTCCCTAGACTGAACATCTCCACTTTAAGTATCCTGCTAACATTGAACTCATGAACTTCATCCCCAGATTGATCTCCTTTCCTTGGATTCCCTAGTCTCCAGGTCGACAAACATGGGCCTGCAAGCCAAATCCTGCCCACCACCTGCTTTGTAAAAAAAAAAAAAAAAAAGAAATAGCCATGCGCTGATGCAGCAGAGCTAAGTAGTTTTAGCGGTGATCGTCTGGCCCACAGAGCCTATGCCGTTTACCATCTGTTCCCTTTACTGAAGAGCTTGCTGACTCTTGCCCTAGTGAGTGGAATGCCACCACACCTACTCAGTCGCCTGTCAGGCCCACCCTCCCCCTCCAACCCCGCCTTGTTCATATCCAGGCTGTCACCACCATCTGGCAGTTCTGCCTCCTGAGTATCTTTTGACTTGGTCTCTGCCCCTTGATGACCATTCTTCCAATGACCTTAGTTCAGGCTTTCGTTTTTGTTTTTTTTTTTTTTTCCACCTGGACCCACAGTGTCCTTCCAGCTGGCTCTGCTGGCTTGAGCCGATCCTTGTCCCTTCTGAGAAACATCTAGCTCTCCTCTTACTTTTGACGTGGCCTGTCGCTGTTTTAATGATCTTAGCCGTTCCCCTCTAAATTATTATTATTTTTTTCCTGATGAATTTTCTGGAGTTTTGAATCCATACATTTGTAGGAAATCAGTATTTTTGTGGTCACTGTACTGCAAATTGGGGGTTCCCTGGTGGTTCAGTGGTAAAGAATCCACTTGTCAAGCAGTAAATGCAGGTTCGATCCCTGGGTCAGGAAGATCCCCTAGAGAAGGGCATGGGAACCCACTCCAGTATTCTTGCCTGGGAAATCCCATGGACAGAGGAGCCTGGTGGGCTGCACTCCATGGGATCGCAAGAGTTGCACATAGCTGAGTGACTGAGCAGGCAGGCGTGTGCTGCAAATCGCCTGCTAACATGACAGCATGGTCGTTTCCTTTGCAGGACATTTACAGCAAGTATGTCCCCCAGCAATGCACATCACCGTGCAAGACATGATGAGTGCCATGTCTCATCATCACCCTCGTAGCCCTAGACAAGTAGTTATTTTTGGTTGTGCTGGGTCTTTGTTGCTGTGTGCGGGCTTTCTCTAGTTGTGGTGAGTAGGAGCTACTCTTCATTGAGGTCTGTGGGCTTCTCATTGTCGTGGCTTCTTTAATCGCAGAGCACAGGCTTTAGGTGCACGGGCTTCCGTAGTTGTGGCACATTGGCTTAGTTGCTCCTTGGCATGTGGAATTTTCCCAGCCCAGGGATCAAAGCCGTGTCCCCTGCATTGGCAGGTGGACTGCTAACCACTGGATCACTAGGGAAGTCCAGATGTTGTCTTTTTTTAAATTTACTACTTATTTTAATTTTTTCCACCAAAGTTGAAATGACCATTGTCGCTATATTTGTGTTTCCTTGTACGTTCAAGTTTTCTGTATGTCATTTGTGTATTTAATTGCCATGGAATTAATGTTCAGTTGTCAGTTTCACTGTTCAGTTACCAATTCAGCTCAACCAACGTGTATTTTGTATGTGTGCTAAGTTACTTCAGTCGTGTCCAGCTCTGCGACTCTATGGACTGAAGCCTGCCGGGCTCCTCTGTCTGTAGGATTGTCCAGGCAAGAATACTAGAGTGGGTTGCCATGTCCTCCTCCAGATGATCTTGCCGTCCCAGGGATTGAACTTGTGTCTGCTGCAGTGGAAGATGGATTCTTTACCACTTTGCCACCTGGGAATATCCAACGTATATTGAGAACCTGTCAAATGCTAGGGCCTAGGGTAACCGATGCCTAGGAACTTGAGTGGGAAGACAGACACACAAACAGATAATTCAAATACAGCCAAATGTATCTGTTCTAGTGGATTTTAGGTGTTAGTAAGTAAATATTAATGCCATATCTTGATTTTAAATAGATAGAGCCTGTTTGTAGCAGATGAAAACATATTCAGTTCACCTCAGCGCTCTGAGTTGTAAGATTTGCTTCCTGTGTCTTGATATTTCACAGCTTGTTATTTGCATAGGCCTCTTCCTTTTAATTAGTCTTAAGATGTTTCTCTTCCTCTCCTTTCCCTCAATTCGTTTTTAGGTATCTTCCTTATCAATAGTCTAATCTAGAAGTCAATTTGATCTCTCTTTTAATGTTTCATCAGCATTTCTTCTATGGTTTCTCAGTGTTCTTCCACATGGGTTAGCCAAGTTTTTGCCTCCTAGAGTTTAAATCATAAATTGTAGACTAAACAAAAGCTGAAATAAATACAAATATTTAAATATATAAATGTTCAGAACTACATGGAAATTCTTGTAGGCAACTACCTGTTATCTGTCAGCATGAACATTTACACATCTACCAGCTTGGATTTCACATGGTCATTGGATACTTTCAGATGCATTGCCTGAAGTGGCCACTTGAACCCATGCCCAGCTATACCTTGGGAAAATATACCAGAGTATTTCTGCTTCACTAGCTGTGGTGAGTGCTAGGCTAGATGGGGCAGGGGCTCAGGCTTGTGGTCTCTGAAATGTGCTGGGGGCTCAATGAAGCTTTTCTGACATGAGATACTTTAGCAGTGTTGGAAACAGGCAGGAAGAGATGACAGGTGATTAAGAATTCCAAGAGAGAAGAAAAATTCATAGTGGAAAACCTAAAGCCCTGAAAAGTATCACATAAGATCAGATCATTCGCTCAGTCGTGTCCAACTCTTTGCAACCCCATGAATCGCAGCACGCCAGGCTCCCTGTCCATCACCAACTCCCGGAGTTCACTCAAACTCACGTCCATCGAGTCAGGGATGCCATCCAGCCATCTCATCCTCTGTCATCCCCTTCTCCTCCTGCCCCCAGTCCCTCCCAGCATCAGAGTCTTTTCCAATGAGTCAACTCTTCGCATGAGGTGGCCAAAGTACTGGAGTTTCAGCTTTAGCATCATTCCTTCCAAAGAAATCCCAGGGCTGATCTCCTTCAGTATGGACTGGTTGGATCTCCTTGCAGTCCAAGGGACTCTCAAGAGTCTTCTCCAACACCACAGTTCAAAAGCATCAATTCTTTGGCGCTCAGCCTTCTTCACAGTCCAACTCTCACATCCATACATGACCACAGGAAAAACCATAGCCTTGACTAGACGGACCTTTGTTGGCAAAGTAATGTCTCTGCTTTTGAATATGCTATTTAGGTTGGTCATAGCTTTCCTTCCAAGGAGTAAGCGTCTTTTAATTTCATGGCTGCAGTCACCATCTGCATCTGTGATTTTGGAGCCCAGAAAAATAAAATCTGACACTGTTTCCACTGTTTCCCCATCTGTTTCCCATGAAGTGATGGGACCGGATGCCATGATCTTCATTTTCTGAATGTTGAGCTTTAAGCCAACTTTTTCACTCTCCACTTTCACTTTCATCAAGAGGCTTTTGAGTTCCTCTTCACTTTCTGCCATAAGGGTGGTATCATCTGCATATCTGAGGTTATTGAGATTTCTCCCGGCAATCTTGATTCCAGCTTGTGTTTCTTCCAGCCCAGCATTTCTCATGATGTACTCTGCATATAAGTTAAATAAACAGGATGACAATATACAGCCTTGACGTACTCCTTTTCCTATTTGGAACCAGTCTGTTGTTCCATGTCCAGTTCTAACTGTTGCTGCCTGACCTGCATACAGATTTCTCAAGAGGCAGGCCAGGTGGTCTGGTATTCCCATCTCTTTCATAATTTTCCACAGTTTACTGTGATCCACACAGTAAAAGGCTTTGGCATAGTCAATAAAGCAGAAATAGATGTTTTTCTGGAACTCTCTTGCTTTTTCCATGATCCAGCAGATGTTGGCAATTTGATCTCTGGTTCCTCTGCCTTTTCTAAAACCAGCTTGCAGATCAGGAAGTTCACGGTTTATGTATTGCTGAAGCCTGGCTTGGAGAATTTTGAGCATTACTTTACTAGCATTTGAGATGAGTGCAATTGTGCGGTAGTTTGAGCATTCTTTGGCATTGCCTTTCTTTGGGATTGGAATGAAAAGTATATTCTTTATTTAATATTTTTTTGGTCTATAAATTGAAAAAAGACAACTATATCTGACTCTTGAACAGTGGTAAAACTCCACCCAGCTCTTATTTTCAAATTAGCTAATGAAAGGTTGTGTATAGATCCATATGATCTCAAGTCCAGAATGACTGTGGTATTTCAGTTCATAAGTCCCTAGATGCATTTCGATCCAGTAGGAGAAGAAGTAAATGGGTTCTTCAAAGTTTAAGAGGCCTTAAAACCAGTATACTCAGTTTTCTTCACTTTATTTGAATGAATGACCATCTATTGCTGAATAGACGGTTGTGCTGCACATGGAAAGTCTACTGAGGCATGATTTCCACAGTGCAGCTTTTAGTTTCTTTACTTTCCATCATACTTGTTTGTCCTCTCTTATAACCTTTTCAGTACTCTCACTGCTTTTGCATTTCTGGACATGCTAGGATTAATCATAATTCCCAAACAACCCCAATATGGCCGAACTCAAACACATGATCACCCATGACCACTAACACCCAACTTTTTGAAGTCAGGTAGTGTTGACTGGCTTTTGTTCTCCTCTGCGGAAGACCATCATTAGAAAGACTTCTGTTCCAGCTTTGGAGACCATTGCAGTGGATCTGGGGAGCCCTGACATGCAGAAGGTTGAAAAAATTAAGTCAGTTTTCTTTAGGAAGACAATTCTGGCAGCAGGTGGCAGAAGGGAAAGAGGAGAATGTGAAAGGAGGCTAGCTAGGAAGCTCTGGAATAGACTGAGGGAAGTGGTTGTGGCCAGAGCTAAGACAAGGGCACTGGCGATTGACTTGAAAACACATTTAACAGTATGATGTGTGAGGTGAAGGGAAGAGGTGTACAGTTAGATGTTACTTACAGAAATAGGTAACACCATGATACGTGGCTTTTCCAGTGTTTTATAATGCTTCTCTCTTTTTTTAAAACATATAATTCATAGATCTACTTTTTTGACTGTGCTTTCTCTTCCACTAATTTGTGGCTTTAGTGTGCCTGTATGTATGTGCACACCAGTTTTACTGTTGATTGGTAGCACGTTTTGAATCTGGTACATATGGTGTCCATGAGCTCTTCTTTTTCAGGTATTCTTTCCTGTTTCTGTCTAAAAATGAATTTTGGTATCACTTTTCTAGTTCCTAGAAAAATTCATTTAGGATTTTGATTGATATGGAGCTCCCTCACTTATCCAAACAATATTTATTGGGTGCCTGCTATGGGCTAGGTCCTGAGGAGACAGAAATACCTAAAACCCAGGAATTGTGGTCTAGGAAACCTGTGAACTAGACCTGGGGAGAATTGATATCTTTACAGCGTGAGCATGACGCATCTCTTTATGGACCCAGAGCTTTTCTGTGCTTCCTAAATATTTTGTTGCAATAGTTCTTGTTGACAATAGTGCCTAATTAGTGTAATTGGTAAGCATGGGTCATGCTGATGTTTGCATATACTTTACAGCTTCTCTAGCTACAGTTGATAATTTTGTTACTTCTTTGACTTTTCTGTATATACAATATTATCTGTGTTTGTTTCTGTTTCTTTTGGTATTATTTTAATGATTTATTTTTCTTTCCTTATTTAATTAGTTAGACTCCCCAAAATAATGTTTAGCTGTATAATTGTTTATAGCAATATTGTATAAAGGGCATGTGATTGCACCTCTAATGGGCATTCCAGAAACATGATAAGGAATGCTGCTGCTAAGTCACTTCAGTCGTGTCCGACTCTGTGTGACCCCATAGACAGCAGCCCACCAGGCTCCCCCGTCCCTGGGATTCTCCAGGCAAGAACGCTGGAGTGGGTTGTCATTTCCTTCTCCAAAGGAATGCTTAAATCCTGCTAAAATGCAGATGTCCTAACCCGAATGCTTTCCAGTGGAAATCAGCAAGCATTTCCCTCTACCCTTCTCTCTCTTTTCTGGCCACACCACTTGGCATGTGGGATCTTAGTTCCCCAACCAAGGATCAAACTTTTGCCCCCTGCCTTGGAAGCATGGAGTCTTAATCACTGGACCACCAGGGAAGTCCTTCCGCTCTTTTCTTTTAGCCTCACACCTTTTAATATGTATGATGAGCCTTTATTCTGTCTTAGTCATAAGATTGACAGGTGATCTTATGGGAAGAATGCTGAACTTGTAGACGTTCACCTGTATGGAGAAAGCAATTGCAATGCACTTAGGCTAAGGAAGGACTTGGAAGAGAAAGTTAGAAATAGAGGAGGTTTTATTTTTTAACTTATTTCTTTTAATTGGAAGATAATTGCTTTACAGTGTTGTGTTGGTTTCTGCCATACATCAGCATGAATCAGTCATAGGTATACATGTTTCTCTCCCTCTGGAACCTCCCTCCCAGCCCCCAGCCCATCCCATCCCTCTAGGTTGTCTCAGAGCACCAGGCTGAGCTCCCTGTGTTATACAGCAACATCCCACTAGCTATCTGGTTTACATATGGTAATGTATATATTTCAATGCTACTGTCTTAATTTGTCCCATCCTCTCCTGCCCCTACTATCTCCATAAGTCTGTTCTCTACATCTGCGTCTCTATTCCTGCCCTGCATATAGACTCATCGGTACGATTTTTCTAGATTCCATATATATGCATCAATATTTGATATTTTTCTCTTTCTAACTTATTTCAGTTTGTATAACAGGCTCTAGCTTCATCTACCTCACTAGAATTGATTCAAATTCTTTCTTTTTTATGGCAGAGTAATATTCCATTGCACTTATGTGCCACAACTTCTTTATCCATTCATCTGTTGACAGACATCTAGGTTGCTTCCATGTCCTGGCTCTTGTAAATAGTGCTGCAGTGAACATAAGGGTACATGTGACTTTTCAATTATGGTTTTCTCAGTATATGCCCAGTGGTGGGATGGCTGGGTCATATGGTAGTTTTTTATTCCTAGTTTTTAAAGAAATCTCCATTCTGTTCTTCATAGTGGCTGTATCAGTTTACATTCCCACTAACAGTGCAAAAGGGTTCCCTTTGATGCTGCTGCTGCTGCTGCTAAGTCTCTTCAGTCGTGTCTGACTCTGTGCGACCCCATAGACGGCAGCCCACCAGGCTCCCACGTCCCTGGGATTCTCCAGGCAAGAACACTGGAGTGGGTTGCCATTTCCTTCTCCAGTGCATGAAAGTGAAACGTGAAAGTGAAGTTGCTCAGTCGTGTCCGACTCTTAGTGACCCCATGAACTGTAGCAGGCTTCCTCCATCCATGGGATTTTCCAGGCAAGAGTACTGGAGCGGGGTGCCATTGCCTTCTCCCTTTGATGAGAGGAGTTTAAATGGAGCATATGTGACGATATGTTCATAGAACTTGTCAAGTGGTCAATAGGTCACAGATCAATGGACTTAATTGTAGTCTTTGAATCTTAGAATAGTTTAGGAACAGATTTGCTAACCCACAGATTTTGATGAATGTTTTAACAATCCTCTACCCAGAAATAAAAATCTCCACAAATACACACTCGTATATAATTTCATGGACTTCCCAGACATCTTCAAGCCTATGGACAAGAACCCCAGGATTAAAGGAAACCCATCTATATGGTCTGCAGCTCAGGAAGCCTACTGGTGATCAGAGAGATGCTGGGCTGCAGTTTCCAGGCTGTGACCTGGTCCTGATGTACAGATGGGTCCCTCACACATCTGTCTATTGTTCTGCAGTCTCCAAAATACACACTCGAGGTCTCTCTGAGAGCCCTCCCCTGCCAAAAGAAGAAATCTGGTTCTCTAATTGATGAGATTTGATGAGCACATCAAATTACTGCCCCTTAATATAAATCAGCTTGTTGGGCAGATTGTTAATTTAGTTGTTTTTTAAACTTATAGATGAGGGCATAAGGAAGCTGACATTGCTCTAGGGCAGTGGGGGTATGGTAGGAGGTGAATGCGAGATCCTCACTGTGCCGCTCACCGGCCAGCTCTCTCTCTCTGACCTTGGCTGTGTCGGCCTCCCTTCTGTGTTTCCACAGTTGTCCGCCAGAGAACAAGCCCGGGTGTGTTTAGGAAGTTGGCAGGTGATAAGGAGACGCTATAAGACAGTAAGGAAACAGTCTGAGACAGCAAGTTAGTACTGGGGAAAAGAGTCAGGTGAGATCCCACCTCGCCACTCCATGCCAAGATAAATTCCAAATGGATTAAGAGTTTCGTGTAAAAAATAAAACCATGAAATGAATAGAAGGAAATATGAAAAGAACTTCATGCTCTGCGTTACAAATGCAGAGAATGAAAAATAAAAGATAGCCTTTAGATTTAGCCACATAACTAAAATTCTGTCTATCATAGATCATAATTAAAATTATGGTGAATGAGTAACTAAAAAATCAAGAGCAGCCACAACAGAGGGTTAATATCCTTAACATATAAAGCTTTCTTACCCATCATTTTAGAGAACTCTACTGGGGCTTCTTTGGTGTCTCAGGCAGTAAAGAATCCACTTGCAATGCAGGAGACTAGTGTTTGAGTCCTGGGTTGGGAAGTTCCCCTGGAGAAGGGAATGGCTACCCACTCCAGTATTCTTGCCTGGAGAATCCCATGGACAGAGGAGCCTGGCGGGCCACAGCCCATGGGGTCGCAAAGAGTCAGACATGACTGAGCAGCTAGCACTTTCACTTTTCACTTTCACTGCCATAAGCAAATACCATGAGCAGAAAGTCACAGAGGAAGTACAGATGAGCAGCAAATGTGTGAGACTCTCCAGAATTCAAGGAACTGAAGAAGCCCCACAACGCTTTGAGACTCCATTTTTCATTGACCAAATTGGCAGAGTTGAAACTCATGTTGTACTGCTGCCTTGGGAGAGGGGAGGAAGGCTGTGTCACGCACTGCTGGTAGAAGTGCAGAGTGGCTTTCTTTTCCAGAGAGAAATTTGCCATTGTGTTTAAGAACCACTTCCATGTAGGAGAGGAAGGATAAATTGAGACTCTGGAATTGACATATACACACTACTATATTTAAAATAGATAACCATGGGACTTTCCTGGTGGTCCAGTGGCTAAGATCCCACGCTCCCAATGCAGGGGCCCCGGTTCCTTCCCTGGTCAGGGAACTAGATCCCACATGCCACAACTAAAGATCTCACGTACCACAGCTAAGACGTTGTGCGGCCAAATGAATGAAGATAAATAAAATATTTTTTAAAAAAAGAAAATGCATTCATTAAAAAAATAAAATAGGTCTAACCAGCAAGGACCTACTATATAGCACAGGGAACTCTGCTTAATAGTCTGTAATCACCTAAATAGGGAAAGAATTTGAAAAGGAGCAGATATATAGGTGGGAGGGGGGTTCAGGATGGGGAGCATGTGTACACCTGTGGCAGATTCATGTTGATGTATGGCAAAACCAGTACAATATTGTAAAGTAATTAGCCTCCAATTAAAATAAATAAATTTAAATTAAAAAAATATGTATAACCGAATCACTTTGCTGTACACCCAGAACTATCTCAACATTGTAAATCAACCATAGTCCAATATAAAATAAAAATTAAAAAAAAGAGAAAGATCTACTTCAAAAGTCTTAGCCCCAGATTCTCTGTCTGCCACCTGACTGAAGTCTCGTACTCTCAGATTTCTCTGTAATCCAGTTCCTCCTAACCTCGTTGAAGCCCCATTCCTCCTCCAACCTCAGTCACCCTGGTGCCTCCCTTTGACACCGCTTTCAGAACTCTGTGCAGCCGGCATTTTCCTTTGGCCTGTTCTGCAGCCCAGCAGCCTGATGCCTTTATCTTCTTGGCAGCTTCACTCCAATACCTGGGATGCAGGGCGCGGTCCAGAAAGATCATCCAATTGTGCAGGTTAGGGCTGCCAAAAGTTTATGGCCTCCAAGCTCTGCCGGGCTTTTCATACTGCTTTCCTATCCTTGGCTGAGTTTTCCATCCCATTTTCCTAAGTGTCTTCGCCAGACTTTTTACTTTCCTCAAACCTACTCCACCCGGCTCCAGACACACCCACTCTCCTCAGATGACCTGCCTCCTAACTGCCGAGAAGACGGGCTGCTGCCCCCGGTTCTCGGTCCCTGATGCTTAAGGGGTACCATCTTCACACTCATCCTTGCTTCTCCTCTGCCCACCTCGCAGGGGTCTTTCTTCATCGGTCTTCCCCAGTCTCTTCTGCATCTTCAGGTCTCCCTCCCTTCGCTGGCTCTTTCTTCTTGACTGCTGACTGTGTTCAGGTTTCTCTCCGCTTTCTGAGAAAGCTTTGCCTCTCCCCCCTCCACCCTGCATCTTGGCTTCCAGGAACCATTCTCCTCATACTTTCCTGTCCTCTCTGCCACCGTTTGCATTTTTAACCAGTCTCTCAGCCTCGCTTCCCTCCCCGCCCCTCCCGGGGGACTCGCCTTCTGCTCCCTGCCTTGGCTCCTCTTCTGTTGTGATCACAAGCCTTCCGTCCTCAGCCTCCATCTTCCCATCTTCTCTGTAGGATTCGGAGTGAACTCCCCTAAATCCATGTTTGCTGCTCGTCCTTACAGCATGATCTGAACTCCCCCATCCAGACGCCTCTTCTGTGCTTCAGAACCATACAACAAAAAATCATACATGCATCAAACCATACACACATCCATCAAAAAACATACAGGACTGCTCCACCTGACGTTCAGCAGAACCCTGAAACTCGGCATTTCTGGAGCTGCCCTCATCGAACTGACCTGCAGATCCTTCCAAATCTCCTCTCTAGGTGAAGGGCCTTGTTATCCAGTTAGCTACTCAAGATAGAAACTTGGTGATCACTCTAGGCTCTTCCTTCTTGCTTCCCACCCACATCACATCACCAGGACCTGATCACTGTCCCTCTGTAAAAACTCCCGTCCCCTCCTCTGCCTGCCCACTGCTTTCTTTTTTTTCTCCCCCCTTGTTTAAACATGTTTTTGGTTGCGCTGGGCCTTCGTTGCTGCGTGTGGGCTTTCTGTAGTTGTGGCACCCAGGCTTCTGCTGCAGTGGCTTCTCCCGTAGCTGAGCACAGACTCTAGCTCACGGGCTTCAGTAGTTCAGCACACAGGCTCGGTAGTTTTGGCTCACGGGCTTCGTTGTCCCACAGCGTGGGAGCTTCCTGGCCAGGGACTGAACTGGCGTCCCCTTCTTTGCAAGGCAGTTTCTTAACCACTGGACCACCAGGGAAGCCCTGCCCACTGCTTTCTTACTTGGGGTCTGGACCCTCCTCTTCCCTTACTTGGATCTCATATATGTGGGTCTCTTAACATTCTCCTCACTCTCCATTATGTGTTCCCCTCAGTCATTTTCCACACGGTTGCCAGAAATATCCTTCCAAAGAAAAATCATTGTAATAACGGTAGCTTACATTTATTTGGGTGCTTACTGTATACCAGGCACGATTCCAAGTGCTAGTTATGTACCGACTCACTTAATACCCAGCACAATTGTATCGAATTATCTCCTTTTACAGGCGAGAAAACAGAGACTCAGTACCTTGTCTGAGACCACAGAGCTTGTAAGTCTGTCTCCAGAGTCTATACTCTCAACATCCTGTGATGAAACAGTAACTGAAAACATGTGAGAGGCATTCTAGGAATTTGCACCTCACACATATGATCTCTTTCCATCTTTTCAGGTCTCTAACTTCGAAACTCAGTATCTCCATTTGGGGGTTTCCTGGGTGGCTCAGTGATGAAGAATCCGCCTGCCAATGCAGGAGATGTGGGTTCGATCCCTGGGTCGGGAAGATCCTCTGGAGAAGGAAATGGCGACCCACTCCAGTAGTCTTGCTGGGAAATCCCACGGACAGAGGAGCCCTGAGGGCTACAGTTCATGAGGTTGCCAAAGACTTGGACATGACTGAGCAACTAAACAATTTCCATTTTTCCACATGAGGAAACAGAGGCCCAGAAATGTGAAGTAACCTCGTACTTACACAACTTTTAGGTGGTGGATGGGGCTTTGAGCCCTTGCAAACTTAGCCCCCTCGTCTACCCACAAGGAGCTGGGGGTGTGTGAGGGGGTACCTTCTGAAATCAACACTTTTATGAGTGTTTTTATATTCTCCTTTCAAAGTTATAGGTGGCAAAGGAGGTATGCATGTGTAAGGTGTTCTCACTTATAAGAGCATTTGTAGTGGTAAGGAAAGATTAGCTTCCTGTTTGAATGATATCCAGATGTGATAAAATACCAGATTAGCCCTGTGATGCCGTAGAAATTCCTCTGCTCACTCAATGTGCTCCATTCGGATTGCTCTCTCTCTGCCTTTTGATCTGCTGATTTTTTAATCAGGAATTTTTGTAAATTCTTAGGGACATAGCTATCGTAATAACATATTTCAGCACAGCAAATTGGACTGTCATCCCCACTAGTAGCTTCCTGAAATTATCCATGGTAGGAAAATTCTCTGCTAAGGAGAGGAACTTAAGACATTATTAGAGATGGTTTCATTTAAGATGATTGGCTAAATACATGTTTATTTCTTCTCTCCCATTAAAATCTATTGAAATGTTAGAAGAGATATTAAAAAATATTTTTTTTAATTAAAAAATAAGTTACTGTAAGCCATTCAAAAAAAGTCCCAAGTGACTTTTTGAGTAGCAGGTAGCTCTACAGATGACTAAAGCAAGTGCAGTTTTATTTGCTCGTTTGTTGTCCAAGGCAGAACCATAGTTTGTAAGAAAAGTCCCCAGAAAAGATATTACCTCCACTTAAAAAAAAAAAAAAGGGGGGGGGTGGCTACAAAAAGATACAGAGTTCTTGGAAGTTAAAAAAAAAATACAGCACTGTCACCATTTCATAAAATGTTTCTCAAGGGACTAAAGAAGTAGTCTTCAGAGAAGAAGTAAAGGAAGTTTCTATGTTCTTTAATTTTCCAGAGTACAGGACTCCCCCAGATGTACATCATCAGGGATAATACTAATAATACTAATAAAACAAAAACAGAGTTATTTACTAGGTCCTTACAGAATTAGAGAAGTATGCTCTGTCTTCCTTCAACCTCCCATCCCATTCATGTGGGTAAATTACACTGATCTTCACACTGAAAGAATGCCACGCTTCTGCCTGCCTTTCTGACGGCCGTCAAGGTGCTTTCTATTAACCAAAACTGAGGGCAGTTTTGCCCCCTGACCCCAACGTTTGGCAATATACCTAGATGATTTTGGTTTTCATCTCTGGGGTAAAGGGGATACACTCCCACCGGCTTCTAAGCCGAAGGTTCCAGGGCCACTGTTAACGTTCTGCTGCCCAGGACAGCACCCCCAGCAAGAAGGAATTATCTAGACCAAAACGCTAGTGGTGCCAAGGTTGAGAAGTCAACTCTAAATTGCCTAGCACACTTGGAGCCCGAAGTTTTACTTTATCTCCTAAGACTTCAGAGATGTGAGCAGTTAAAATCTGAAAGCTAAAAACTGGCAGTCTTCTTTGTGTTAAACTGTCCTCTAATACTTTACTAGAAAGTAGATGAAATCTCTTAACATTTCACTGTGCCTAATCTGCCTGCATGGAGAAACTAGGGTGTGACATTAAATTTGACATTGAATGCCTGGGGCAAACATATCCATGGTTAGAATGACTGGCCCATCTCTCTGCCACTGTGTCACGGTCAGTCTGTCTGGTTCTCTTTCCCAGGGAGTTTGGGTACAGGCTCATGGTGCCTCTCTGATCCAGGCTACAGGCAGCCATGACTAATGGGACTTGGCATGGGAAGTAAGAGCTCAGAGCTTTCTGCAGTCCAGACTGGATCAGCAGGGATGTCTTATGCCTACACTCTCTCCATCTCCCCAGTCCTCCCCACTGCAGTGTTGTAGTGAGGTCTTCAGAAGATGAAATCTTTTTAACCTTTGTCTTTCTAAAAATGTCTTTATTTCGCCTTCATCTTTGAGGGAAATTTGCATTTGATGTGGAATCACTGGTTGACTTTTTTGCTCTCGCCACTTCAAAGATGTTATTCCATTGTCATCTGATCCTAGTGTTTCTGATGACAAGTCAGCCGTCATTCTTGTTGTTGTGCCCTTGTCTGTGAAGTCCCCTTCTGTTTTCTTCTTCTTCTTCTTTTTCCTCTCTGCTCTTTAAGATTTTCTCTTTATCCTTGAGTTTTAACGATTTGACCTTGATCTTTCTTTTTTTAGATTTTTTTGTTTTTAGTTTGGCCACACTGTGCAGCATGGGGGAATCTTAGTTCTCAGACCAAGGATCAAACCTGTGCCCCCTGCATTAGAAGTGCAGGTTCTTAACCCCTGGACCACAAAGGAAGTCTCTGACCTTAATCTTTTTAAAAAAAAAAATTTATTTTTATTTATTCATTTATTTCTGGTCGCACTGGGTCTTCATTGCGATGTTCAGACTTTCTCTAGTTGCAGCAACCAGGATCTACTCTTCACTGCAGCACTTGGACTTCTCATTGGAGTGGCTTCTGTTGTTGTGGAGTACGGGCTCTAGGTTGCATAGGCTTCAGCAGTGGTGGCATGCGGGCTCAGAAATTGCTATACTCGGGCTCTAGAGCACAGGTTCAGTAGTTACAGTGCATGAGCTTAGTTGCTCCGCAGCATGGGTAATCTTCCCAGATCAGAGTTCAAACCTGTGTCCCCTGCATGGACAAGTGGATTCCTATCCACTGCACCACCAGAGAATTTCTGACCTTGTTTTTTTTAGGTGTGTTTTCCTTTGTGTTTATCCCACTAAGAGTTCTCTGAGCTTGGGTTGCTGGTTTGATATTGTTCATTAAATTGGAAACTTTTCAGCCACTGTTTGTTCAACCATTTCTTCTGTCTTATGTTCTTTCTTTTTTCCCTTGAGCACTGTATAGTTACATATGTGAGAGACTGATATTGCCCCATAGGCTTTAGATACTTTACATCTTAGCTTGGATAATTAGTTTCATTTTCCAAATCACCTCTAAAATCCCTCACCTATGCATGCCTTTTCCATTAGCTCCTTTAATATTTTTATCATAGTTGTTCTAAAGTCCCTGCAAGGTAATTCCAACATCTTGGCTATCTTTGGATCTAGTTCTGTTGACTCTATCACATCTTAATAATGCATGTCTTCTGTTTCTTTCCTGTGGTTAAGTTTTGATTGAATTCCAGATATGTGTAGAAACGGAGAACATGTGCCTCTTCTGTCAGGCCATTTTTGTGAGGACTCAAATCAGTCTAGTCTGTTGTGTGACTCCAGGCACAGGCTTCAACTTCTTCAAAGGCAGGTTGAAAATTTTCCCTCTGTCAGGACTCTTTTAGCTCAATTTTCTTGCTTATCCTGTTTAGTAGGACTTGTGTGCCTGCATCAAGAGAGCTTTTCTCAGCTCTCCTGTCCCTCCCTGTGGTTGAGGACCAATGCCTGATACTCATGTTATGGCCCAAAGTCCTGCAGGTTCTCTGCTCTCGCCTGCCCTTAAGCAGGCTCTGTGTACTTGTGCCTTGGGCAGCCTGGAGTGGGAGGTGCCAGCTCTCCCACCCCTTCCCTAAGTGGTGGACTGCCTCTACCTCTCGCTCTGTGTGAGGCCCAGAGTCCTGGAAGGTTTCTCTAGTTCTCCTGCTTTGCCCTCAGACTACAGCAGGTCTGTGCATCTGAGCCAGAGGGGATTCTCTCCTACCTGTATCACCATGTGTCTGTTCCCTCTCATGCTGTCTCTCTTACCTCTGTCCCTCACTGCCTCACTGTCCCCTTGTTCTCTATCCAACACCCATGCTTCAAAATCCAGTTCACCCAGTGATGGCCACAAAAGCCATCACTAGTTTCAGAAAACCTTTCTGGTGTCTTTGGTCTGCTTTAGATGCCCTCTCTTTGCTCTGTAACCATTGGCAAGTTAATTAACTTCTCTGTGCCTAGGTTTCTCATCTGTAAGATGTATGTAATAGCAGGATTGATCTCATCATTATCTTGAGGATCAAATGAGTTACTATATGTAAAGCACCTGGAACACAGACATTAAGAACAGGATCTCTGGAATAAAATTGCCCAGATTAGGAGCTTAGCTGTGAAAACCTTGAGCAAGTCACTTCTCTGTTCCTCAGTTTCCTTATCTGTAACATGAAGATGATATTAATACTGCTCACCCCATGACGTTATTGTTGTGCCTTAAGGGATTAATTCTTTTTTTAAAAAAATATTTTATTTATTTATTTGAGTATGCCAAAGCTTGGTTGCGGCATGTGAACTCTGAGTTGCAGCATGTGGGATCTTAGTTCCCCGACCAGGGATCAAACTTGGGTCCCCTGCATCAGGAGCTTGGAATCTTAGCCATTGGACCACTGGTGAAATCCCAGGAATTAATTCTTAGAAGCACCTGGAACAGTGCTAAGCACATGGTATGAGTTCAGCAAATGTTAACTATGGTGATAATAACAGACAACTACCCGTCTTAGAGGGTCCTGGGCTCCCCATTGAAGCACTCACTGCACAGGGAGTCATCATGTATTTTCCTTGATAGTCCTCCAGCTTGTCAGGGCAGGGGCTGTCTCTCTTACTTGTGGTGGCCCTTGGAAGGGAACCCAACAAATATTTGTTCAGTGACTAACCACTTGGGAAGGTTAGTGGCAAAATATACATGACAGCAACTCAGTGTTGGGCTGCAAACTCCACTCAGTTAACATTTCATTTGAGTAAAAGCCTCTTTTGAAAATATCCATTTTCTGTTTCGAGTCATCCACAGCATCCGTTCATCCATCAAGCTGTGGTGTTGGAACACTCTTCCCTTTGACCTTTAGAAAAGGGCAAGTGAAGATTGATGGTGTTCTCCACCCAGAATCTATCCGTCATCCCTCAAAAGCAGCCTCACCCCATTTTTCCAGGTGAATGTTGTTTCCCCTTCATCTTGTGCACCACACTAATCATGGAACTTGCTGTGCTACATCTGTGATGTGCATTCCTTGTAGAAACCTAGAGGGTCCACACTTACCCAGATTCTCAGTATTACCTGCCTTTAAAAAAATTTTGATTGTTGTTTATAAAGATGCAATCCTCAATTTGCAAAGCACGGTTTTACAGGTTTCAAAATATCCTCTCATTTGCTGCTTTATTGTGGCTTTTAAAAATTGTGTAAGATCGTTGATGCAAATATAAATAAAGTAAGATACAGGAAGGTAAAGGATATATTTTTGGATCATACGGTTAGTTTGTGATGAAGCTAGGACCAGCACCTAGCATGAAAATTAATTCAGAGAGACTCAACTTTGGTTAATGATCTTGAAATTGCTCTCTTTCTGAGGGTCCAAAGAGTTTTGTTTCATTCTGTAATTTATTTAATGGATGTTTGCCTCAGTTTCCACATCCATGAAACAGGGATAATAAAAATTACCCCATAAGAGTACGTGTAATATAAGAAACTGAAATAATATATGTGAAAGTGCTTTCATTTTTTTTTTTTTTTTTTAAAGAAAAGGAATAGATGCCAAGTCTTAATTTAATGTTGGAAATACGGTGGTTTAAACAGGTTATAATTCATGAATTTTATTTTATTTATTTTGGGGGGGTTTGCACTGGGTCTTCGTTGCTGTGCAGGCTTTTCTCTAGTAACGGAGAGCAGGGGCTGCGTGCTCTGCGGTGCACGGGCTTGTCATTGTGGTGACCTGTCTTGTGGAGCACAGGCGCTAGGCACATCCGATTCAGTATTTGCAGCACGCAGGGTCAGTAGTTGTGGCTTGTGGGCTTTAGAGCACCTGGGCTCCAGTAGCTGTGGTACACAGGCTTAGCGGCTCATGGCACGTAGAATCTTCCTGGACCAGGGATCGAACCCATGTCCCTGATTGGCAGGCCTGTTCTTATCCACGGTACCACCAGGGAAGTCCAATCCATGAATTTTAGTGTCTGCATTTGATTTATTTCTTGAGCAGAGAGAGCTCCATCCTTTTATACATTTTTCTGAAACTTTTAAAACGTGTTTTTGAAGCCATGAGTTTATAGTTTATAAATTCTGCCCTATTATTTCTGTTAAAATAGCGGCGTGTCATTGGCTGGCATGAGACTGTGAGGGGTGGATCTCTCTTCTTATCCCGTCTCCTGGATGATGCCTGGGGTCCTCCAGGTGCTCTTCCTACCTGCGTCCTGCTGTCAGAGAGGTCATTCTAAAGTTCAGACCTGGGCTTCGGCTTGCTACTCCATTGCCGAGACAGCATCAAGTGGCTCCCTTTTGCCCTCTGCTTCCTTAGCAGGCAGAGCCTCTGTGTCAGCCAGGTCCCCGCCCCCAGTGCTCTGTGCCCCAGTGCAGCGCCCTCTCCAGATCCCTTCCCCCACGCCATTCGGATGTTCCGTCTTATCTGAGAACTTCTTGGATGGCTTCCCTGTAAAACCTCTCCTGGCCGCCCAGTTCATTACCCTTCTCTCTGTGCTCCTGCAGCTCCATGCGAACCTGTTTTATTTTCTGTCTTTCCCATCAGCTCCCCAAGGGTGGAGACTGCAGTGCATCTCTGTCTTGTCTTCCCTGCCCAGTTCTTGACATTTAGAGAGAGCTCCATGAATACAGGCTGAATGAATCAAGATCAGAGACACCTTGTGGCAGGTCCTTCCTCAGGGGGTTTCTATCTGCAGAGCTCCTCGGCCCCTCTGTGAGCTCGCACTTGAGAGCCACCGACGCTGGCATGTTTACAGCCTCATTACCGTCCTGTGGGGCTCAGCCACTTAAGACGTTGATCCTTTGATGAGGGTTTTGCTAACTCACCACATATCTGATCTCTAAGTTTCTGTGTATTCTGTGCCTGTGCTTCTCTTTGGTGGCCTGCAGCCCACACAGCATTATCACAACCAAGCCTTTGTTGCAAATGACCAGCCTGCCCTGCTCCCGCTGTGTAAGTGTGACATAGCTTTTTGTCTTTGTGTGGTCTGGGCTCAGCCGTGACTTCTCCCAGGAAGAGCTACAACAGCTTGATGACTACGGAAAGCTTTTTCTTAGATGGACTGTCTTGGTTTTATCTGCTGGTGGTGGTGGTTTGCTTTAATTCTGAGAACGACTAACATTCCATGAACTCAGTGCCAGAGACCCAGTTTATGAGAGAGAAGTCAAATGAGATAAATGGCATTTCTAAATATCCACTAAAGTGACAGTATTATGGTTATTCCTATTTGAAGCTTTTAGGATTATTCCCATTTTACAGTGGGGGAAGTGGAGCCTCCTGTCTGCAGCTTGTGTGTGTTAATTGCTCAGTCGTGACCCTTTGCGATCCCATGGACTGTAGCCCTCCAGGTTCCTCTGTCCATGGAATTCTCCAGGCAAGAATACTGGAGTGGGTGGCCATTCCCTCCTCCAGGGGGTTTTCCCAACCCAGGGATCAAACCTGGGTCTCCTACACTGCAAGCAGATTCTTTACCTTCTGAGCCACCAGGGAAGCCCTGCAGCTTAGCTGACCACAACACTGGGATTCAAAGTCAGGTCTGTCTGACTCCAGAGCCCAGACTCGCAGCTCTTGTCATGCTGTTTCTCCTTAACCTTGAAACTTAAAATGCAACTTAGAATCTGCCATCCATTGGTTTCTTGTCCCTCAGCGAACTCCGCCTGAGAAGGAAGAGCGTGGACCCAGTTGTGAGTCATTCCTATCAGACCACATCCTGAATGGTCTTGACCTCGAAGGAGGGTGTCTCTGGGCTGTTATCCAGGAACACTGTGGGCTCTCCCCTCTGTCTACATTTACTGCAGGTCACTCTCTCCACCATGTCTCAGTACTTCCTCTGCCACCGCCTCAGACTGTCTAATATAGGGGTTCTCAGCCCTGGCTACACTTTGGGGTGGGCTGGGAGCTTTAAAAAAAAGAATGCCAGGCCCCACCCTTCAAAGTTCTGATTTAACCTTTCTGGTTTGGGGTCCAGCTATTATTCTTTTTTTTAAAACAACTTCATTGAGATAAACTCTTTTTTTTTTTTTTTTTTGGCTTCTCTGGGTCTTTGTTGCTGCGAAAGGCTTTCTCTAGTTGCAGTGCTAAGGGTTCGTTGTGGCGACTTCTCTTGTTGAGGAACATGGGTTCTAGGGCTTCAGCCATTGTGGCATTTGCCCTGAGGCATGTAGGATCTTCCTGGACCAGGGATTGAACCCATGTCCCTTGCATTGATTGGCAAGTGAATTCTTAACCAATGGACCACCAGGGAAATCTGAGATATACTTTGTATGTCATAAAATTCACCCATCACCCATCTTAAGTATCCAATTTGATGATTTTTAGCAAATCTGCAAAGTCAGGTAACCATCACCACCATCTGATTTTAGAACAGTGGCATCACCCAGGAAGATTCCCTCGTTCCCCTCTCTGGCTAATCCACATTTCCACCCTTACCTTCAGGTGGCCACTGGGCGTCTTTCTGCCTCTCTAGATTTGCTTTTTCTGGTCATTTTATGTAGACAGAATTGCTTGCATTATTTCAAAAGCCCCCTGCATTATTCTGAAAGAATTGTAATGCGTAGCCTTGGTTGAGAACCGCAGTTATCTCCTGGTTTTTCTTTTTTTTACTGCTGTTCCCTGGGTTCAGCCAACGCCCGCCCACGAGGGCTGTCGTTTAGATAAGCTGTAAGCGAAGTAGGTCCGTCTAAGCTGGGCTGAGAACGTAATGATCATTTATAACCTGCTTTCTATGGGAACATGCTTTCCAAAGTCCAAATGTGCTGACTTAGGAAGAAGCCTTCGGACGGGAGCCAGCACAACCTGTCTTCAGACGCGGAGTGCCTCCACCGGCCGCCCGGCCCTGAGTCAGAGCCGAGCCCTTGACTTTGTGTGGCTTTGCCTTTGGCACTTTCGATTTAGATTTTTTGCGTGGCTTCGCAGTTGCTGCTGGCCTCTTGCCTTGCTTGGCAGTGAACAAGACCCGACCCCCTCTTCCTGGTCCTCCTCCTCGCTTCCCACCAGAGGTCTCAGCTCCGCGTGCACTGTTTGTAGTGTTTGCAAAATATTCCTCACGTATTTTTTACCTGTTTGAGGAAGCTTTGAGAGGGAGTTTTGAGATGGCAAACTCAGGTGCCCCCAGGCACGAGCAGGTACTGTGAGTGAGTAGAGCAGGCCTGGGAGGGGGCACTTGGACGCCCGACCACTGAACGGAGTCGGACAGTGTGCTGGTGGCCATGAACTTTCTTTCTCACTTTGCCATAAGCAGTCCTCGGTGGAGCTTTTAGGCTGATCTCATGGTTAGAGCAGGGATGGCAAATAGATTCCATTCCAGGTGCCAGAGGGGCGAAAAACCCAACTGACCAAGCAAAAAGCTGTCAATTCAACATATTTTAAAATGTAACAATTCAGCTCGGTCATTGATTCAAATTCAAAGAATATTACAGAGAGTCAGTTAAGATTTATAGGGTTTGTTGTTATTTAAAGTAAAAAAAAAATGTATATATTACTTAGAGCAGCTGTAAATGTGTGGGTAAAATCCCATCATTTGGGGAAACAAATCAAAGTAGAGAACTATGAGATGTTTGTTGCCCGTACTATTACCGAAACAGTTTCTCCTTAATCATTTTCCCTCTGATTTCTTTAAACTTTTTATTTTGTATGGAGGTATAGCCAATTAGTACCCAGTTTCTTTTCAGCATTATGTATGGAGATTTTTTTTCCCCCATACTATCCCTTTAGAGTTCTATAAATGTTCCTTTAAGGCTTTTAAAATTACTTTGTGGAATGTGTTGCAAATTGATTCATTTATAAAGTGTCAGAGGGGCCTTTATTTTTGAAATCCAATTAAGTAGATTTGCAATTCCTTCCCAGGAACTTAAGAAGACAGCTAATCTAATGAGATAAAACAGGAAAAACTCACTCAGTAGTCCCCTGACTCACTGTGAAATCAGATGAGTGAGCCCAAACTCAGAGCCCAGGCTCAAGGGGATTTTGTAAACCCTTGTAACAGGAGATGACAACGTTGCACAAAATCTGGTTCCCAGCAGAATGAAACAGACCCCTTAGCCGTGGGTCTGGCTGCGGTGATTCCTCTGAGAATATAAATTCCGGCGCACGCAGTGACCATGAGGGGCTATTGCCCCACGTATGATATTGAGAATCCACAAAAGATTGATCAGAGTTTATCTTGTTCATCAAAGATGCGTTTAGGTATTTGCAGATAATCAGAATTTAAAATCAGTCTATTAAAACTTCTCTCCATGTCCCATTTCTTCCCCCCACCGCCTTTAATTGGCGTATCAAAGTGAAAGTGTAAGTGAAAAACCTACAGAACTCGGATCTCTTGTGAATTTCTAAACCAAAAAATGGTAGCACTGTGATCTTGGAGGCCATGGAAGCCCTCAGTGTTAGATGATGGTTCTGGCTCCTGTACCACTGATTTGCATCCCTGGGTAGAGAGGGTACTGGGTGGGTAGAAAGATGAGCCCCTAGAGTGGCTGAAGGGACCAAAGAGGAATAATCTAATGGTGTCCTGAAAAGCCAGTGTCTGAAATGCAAGTTGGGAAAGTGCAGAAATCCCCCTTCAAAGTCAGAAGAATTTGGAAGCGATTAAAAAGGATTGGAGTTTCATGGGAAACCGTATTTCACTTGTACACGGATCAGGAGTCAGCAAACTGTGGCCTGTGGACCAATTCCAGCTGCAGCAGGCTCACGATGGTTTTTGCATTTTTAAATGGTTGAAAAAAAATCAAAAGAAGAAGAATATTTCCTGACATATGAATATTGTGTGAATTCAAATTTCAGTGTCCATAAATAAAGTTTATTGGAACCCAGCCAGGTTCATTCATTTTTATGTTGTCCCTGGCTGCTTTTGTGTTACATGGCAGTGCTGAATAATTGCAGCAGAGACGATGTGGCCTGCAAGCCTAAAATATTTATTATCCAGTCTTTCCAGAAAAAGTGCGATGCCTGACCAGACAATTGTATTTATTTCTCATCCTGCAATCTGTTTACAAGCAGAAACCGAGGAGAAAATCATTGTTATAATACATGTTTTGGGAGGGACATGGGTGGGTGGAAGTGGGTAGGCGGAGCGGAAGCTTAATTTCTGATTTTTCACTGTCACCGCATGACCAGCCCTGGGCTGTGCCTCCACTTTTGAAGGATATTGTCAGAGCCAGCAACCCACATTCATTTTAGCAGCTGCGTCTCGAACACGAGGTGGAGAAAATACACCTCCAGACCAGCCTCACATACCAGTCTGCAAAGTGATTCTCAAAAGCCTGTGGGCGTGGTTTGCACCACACACTGTGACCATCACTGCCGCAGCCCCCGGGTCAGCAAACTTTTCCTGTGAAGAGCCAGCTGGTGTTCTGAGCTCTGCAGACCACACGGTCTCTGTTGCAGCAATTCAGCTCTGTTGCTGTAATGAATGCAACCATAGATAATACATCAACAGATCAGCCAGGCCACGCCCTAAGAAACCTTGACTTGTGCACACTGAAACCTGAATTTCATAATTTTCACATGTGATAAAATATTGTTTATTGCTCTTTTGAGTTCTTTCAACCATTGAAAAATAAAAACTCTTTTTAGCTTGCTGTCCATACAAAAATATTCAGTGAACTGGTGTGATTTGACCTATAGGCCATAGTTTGCTGAACCCTGGTCATAGGGATGGTTTATGTTTTTGTTTTTGTTTTTTTTCATGAAAGATGAATTTCAGAAGAAAATATCACATTTTAATTGTAGTCATTGTGGATTTTACAGTGGAAGGCAAATCTGTATTTATGTGTGGCTGTTTTTCTGCCTTAGTGTGACTGTTTTCCTCGCTATCGCTTTTGAAATCTAGAATATTCTTTATTGCATCTCTTTCTCTGTCATTGTGACAGTCACTTTGTCATTCATTCATTCAGTATATATTTACTAAGCGTTTGGGGTTCCCCGATGGCTTAGTGGTAAAGAATCCACCTGCAGTGTAGGAGATGCAGGTTTGATCCCTGGGTCAGAAAGATCCCCTGGAGGAAGAAATGGCAACCCAATCCAGTATTCTTGCCTGGCACAGATGAGCCTGGCAGACTACAGTTCACTGGGTCACAAAGAGTCATAACACGATTAAGTACACACACATTCAAGTGCTTTCTGTGTGACAGGCAGGGGCTAAGCGAATTGTTGGGGAAGGGTTGATGCTAAGATACACCTGGTCCCTGCCCCCAGGGAGCGTTCTGTTGTGCTGGGATGAGGTCAGTAATGCTCAATAAGTGCTTGGAAGATCACAGTGTGCATTGAAGGTGTGAACTTGAGCATTTGTGTCCATGGCTCCCATGGTACGTGCTTTAAGCTGATGTCTGTTCCCCAGGAAGTAGAATGGCAGTTCATGATATGCTAGCAACATCTGGCACTGAGTGTAGTGATGGCAGAAACTCCTCCAGAAATCAGTCCACGGATAGAGGTGGAAATTATCAAGGCCAATTGGAAATCTTCCTTTGTCCCTTTTCCTCAGTTGAGCTTTTCTGGAAAAGGTGACTACGTTATGGCCCATACAGCGTGGCTGCTTTTAGACTTTGGGAATTAGAAGAGGGAAATCTTAATGCTTTATCAGAAAGTGATAAGTAAATTAAAAATCGTGCCTGATGGAAGCCTTGTCTGAATGACTAGTGAAATTGTGCAGCAGCTTGCATAGGAAAAAACAACCCCCAGAGTAAAATGGCGAGTGGGAGGTACCTTCCTGCTCTGTATTGTTTTTCCAGTTACAGACAGGAAACATCAAGTGTGTTTTCAAGCATGGAACACTGGACACAAGGAAGGCTCAGACAAAGCAGGAAAAAAAAAAACCAACCCTCATATGCAAAGAGTTTAGGTCTGTGTAGCAAAATGCTTGATTGAAAACAATCCGATTTAGCAAGTATTATTTTTATAATTGAATCACTTTGTCTTGATAAATTCAGTCTCAGTAAAACTAAGTTTCTTTGGCTTAGGTAAATGGCTTTTAAATGGGGACCTTGGCCAGTACTCTGAATGCTAATCGCCAAACTCTTTTAGGGCAAAAATTCCACATCTGTGGTAAAGATGAATGTTCCAAAGCCCTTCAGCATAGAAAGGGCCGAGTCTTGGACTGGTCACAGTGATGAGGGAGGTCAGGTTATTTGGACCACATATGGGAGGAGGTGGAAACATTGGTGGTTCCCTAAAGTTAAGATGGGGATAGCACCGTCCATCGGGGAGTTTCTGTGAGAGGGAGGCATCCTACTTTGTATATTACATTCTACAGTTGTGATTTAGAAGTAATCTTTCAGGGGGTTCAGGATGGGGAACACGTGTGCACCCGTGGCAGATTCATGTTGATGTATGGCAAAACCAATACAATATTGTAAAGTAATTAGCCTCCAATTAAAATAAATAAATTTATATTAAAAAAACTTAAAAAAATAGAAGTAATCTTTCCTAGATAACCCATATTCATGGATTGGAAGAATTAGTATTGTTAAAATTCTATACTACTCAAAGCAATCCAAAGATTCAGTATAGTCCCATCAAAATTCCAATGGCATTTTTCACAGAAATAGAAAAAAAAAATGCTAAAATTCATATGGAACCACAAAAGACCTTGAAATAGCTGAAGTATTACTGAGCAAGAACAAAGCTAGAGGCATCACATTTCCTGATTTCAAACTATATTATGAAGCTACAGTAATCAAAGCAGTATGACACTGGGGTAAGAACACACACATAGACCAATAGACCAAAATAAAGAGCCCAAAAATAAACCCACACATATACAGTTAACTAATCTTTGACAAGGGCACCAGGAATGCACAGTAGGGAAATGATAGTCTGTTTGAAATGCTGTTGGGAAATACACATATCCATATGCAAAAATATTAAACTGGACTCCTACCTTACACCACTCACAAAAGTTAACTTGAAATGGATTAAAGACTTAAATACAAGACCTGAAACCATAGAGGTCCTAGAAGAAAATAAGGGGAAAGCTACTTGATATTGGTCTTGGAAATAATTGCATATATATAACACTGAAAACACTGGCAACAAAACTGAAAATAAACAAGTGGGACTACATCAAATTAAAACACTTCAGCCCAGCTAAGGAAACAATCTACAAAATGGGAAGGCAACTTTTGGAATGAGAGAAAATATTTGCAAACCATCTATCTGATAAGGAGTTCAGTTCAGTTCAGTCGCTCAGTCGTGTCCGACTCTTTGTGACCCCATGAATCGCAGCACACCAGGCCTCCCTGTCCATCTCCAACTCCCAGAGTTCACTCAGACTCACGTCCATCGAGTCAGTGATGCCATCCAGCCATCTCATCCTCTGTCGTCCCCTTCTCCTCCTGCCCCCAATCCCTCCCAGCATCAGAGTCTTTTCCAATGAGTCAATTCTTCGCATGAGGTGGCCAAAGTACTGGAGTTTCAGCTTTAGCATCATTCTTTCCAAAGAAATCCCAGGGCTGATCTCCTTCACAGTGGACTGGTGATAAGGAGTTAGTATCATATATATATCATGTATTTTATGAGTTTGCAAATTGCATTGATGCAATAGCCAAAAAAAAAAAACCAACAACAACAAATAACCTGATTAAAAAATGGTCAAAAGATCTAAACAGACATTTATCCAATGAAGACATTTTTCCATGTGGCCAAAATGTAACTGAAACCCTTTTACACTGTTGGTGGTGTAAATTGGTATAGCCGTTAAAGAAAACAGTATGGAGGTTCCTCAAAAAAAGAACTACCATATGATCCAGGAATCCTATTTCTGGGTGTATATCGGAAAGAAGTGAAATCAGTATTTCTAAGAGATAGTTACACGTCCATGGTCATTGAAGCATAGTTACAATAACTAAGGTGTAAAAACAAAGTGTCCATCAGTGATGGATGAATAGATAAAGAAGTTGCATACACACAGGCACACAGGAGCATTATTCAGGCATGAGAAAGAAGGAAATTGGGAAATCCTGCCATTTGCAACACGTGGATGAACCAGAAGGACCTTATGCTAAGTGAAATAAACCAGAGAAAGACCAATACTGTATGATCTCAATTATATGTGAAGTCTTAAATAAAGTTGAACTCAAAGAAACAGAGTGGTGGTTACCAGGGAATGGGGCATCAGGGAAATGGTGGGGATACTAGTCAGAAGGTCAGATCAGATCAGATCAGATCAGTCACTCAGTCGTGTCCGACTCTTTGCGACCCCATGAATCGCAGCACGCCAGGCCTCCCTGTCCATCACCAACTCCCGGAGTTCACTCAGACTCACATCCATCGAGTCAGTGATACCATCCAGCCATCTCATCCTCTGTCGTCCCCTTCTCCTCCTGCCCCCAATCCCTCCCAGCATCAGAGTCTTTTCCAATGAGTCAACTCTTCACATGAGGCGGCCAAAGTACTGGAGTTTTCAGCTTTAGCATCATTCCTTCCAAAGAAATCCCAGGGCTGATCTCCTTCACAATGGACTGGTTGGATCTCCTTGCAGTCCAAGGGACTCTCAAGAGTCTTCTCCAACACCACAGTTCAAAAGCATCAATTCTTCAGCGCTCAGCCTTCTTCACAGTCCAACTCTCACATCCATACATGACCACAGAAAAAACCATAGCCTTGACTAGACGAAACTTTGTTGGCAAAGTAATGTCTCTGCTTTTGAATATGCTATCTAGGTTGGTCATAACTTTCCTTCCAAGGAGTAAGCGCCTTTTAATTTCATGGCTGCAGTCACCATCTGTAGTGATTTTGGAGCCCAGAAAACTAAAGTCTGACACTATTTCCACTGTTTTCCCATCTATTTCCCATGAAGTGATGGGACCGGATGCCATGATCTTCGTTTTCTGAATGTTGAGCTTTAAGCCAACTTTTTCACTCTCCACTTTCACTTTCATCAAGAGGCTTTTGAGTTCCTCTTCACTTTCTGCCATAAGGGTGGTGTCATCTGCATATCTGAGGTTATTGATATTTCTCCCGGCAATCTTGATTCCAGCTTGTGTTTCTTCCAAGTCCAGCGTTTCTCATGATGTACTCTGCATAGAAGTTAAATAAACAGGGTGACAATATACAGCCTTGACGAACTCCTTTTCCTATTTGGAACCAGTCTGTTGTTCCATGTCCAGTTCTAACTGTTGCTTCCTGACCTGCATACAGATTTCTCAATAGGCAGGTCAGGTGGTCTGGTATTCCCATCTCTTGAAGAATTTTCCACAGTTTATTGTGATCCACACAGTCAAACACTTTGGCATAGTCAATAAAGCAGAAATAGGAACTCTCTTGCCTTTTCCATGATCCAGCGGATGTTGGCAATTTGATCTCTGGTTCCTCTGCCTTTTCTAAAACCAGCTTGCACATCAGGAAGTTCACGGTTCACATATTGCTGAAGCCTGGCTTGGAGATTTTTGAGCATTAGTTTACTAGCATGTGAAATGAGTGCAATTGTGCAGTAGTTTGAGCATTCTTCAATTACAAGATGAATAAATTCTGGGGCTCTCACTCAGTTGGTAAAGAATCTGCCTGCAATGCGGGAGACCTGGGTTCGATCCCTGGATTGGGAAGATCTCCTGGAGAAGGGAAAGGCTACCCACTCCAGTATTCTGGCCTGCAGAATTCCATGGACTATATAGTCCATGGGGTCGCAAAGAGTCAGACATGAGTGAGTGACTTTCACCTTCACTACAGCATGGTGACTATACTTAATAATACATACTTGACATCTGCGGAGAGTGGATCTCAAGCATTTTCACAACTATAAAAAAAGGTAATGGGATGTGTTCATTAACCTGATGGTGGTAATCACTTCGCAATGTGTGTGTAAATCAAATCATCACATTGTATACTTTAAATATATGGAGTTCTGTCAATTATGTAAAGCTAGGGGGGAAATAATCTTTCCTGATTATAGGCAATTTAAATTAATTTCATTGAACACAAAAATCTGATTCAGAAGATGCACTGGATCTCTTTCTTTTTTTTTTTTTTTTTTAAATTTTATTTTATTTTTAAACTTTACATAACTGTATTAGTTTTGCCAAATATCAAAATGAATCCGCCACAGGTATACATGTGTTCCCCATCCTGAACCCTCCTCCCTCCTCCCTCCCCATTCCATCCCTCTGGGTCGTCCCAGTGCACCAGCCCCAAGCATCCAGTATCGTGCATCGAACCTGGACTGGCAACTCATTTCATACATGATATTTTACATGTTTCAATGCCATTCTCCCAAATCTTCCCACCCTCTCCCTCTCCCACAGAGTCCATAAGACTGTTCTATACATCAGTGTCTGTTTTGCTGTCTCGTACACAGGGTTATTGTTACCATCTTTCTAAATTCCATATATATGCGTTAGTATACTGTATTGGTGTTTTTCTTTCTGGCGTACTTCACTCTGTATAATAGGCTCCAGTTTCATCCACCTCATTAGAACTGATTCAAATGTATTCTTTTTAATGGCTGAATAATACTCCATTGTGTATATGTACCACAGCTTTCTTATCCATTCATCTGCTGATGGACATCCAGGTTGCTTCCATGTCCTGGCTATTATAAACAGTGCTGCGATGAACATTGGGGTACACGTGTCTCTTTCCCTTCTGGTTTCCTCAGTGTGTATGCCCAGCAGTGGGATTGCTGGATCATAAGGCAGGTCTATTTCCAGTTTTTTAAGGAATCTCCACACTGTTCTCCATAGTGGCTGTACTAGTTTGCATTCCCACCAACAGTGTAAGAGGGTTCCCTTTTCTCCACACCCTCTCCAGCATTTATTACTTGTAGACTTTTGGATCGCAGCCATTCTGACTGGTGTGAAATGGTACCTCAAGTTAGCTTCATCAGTGTGGTATACCGAGTGTCCACAAAGCAGGAAAACAGAGAATAAACTCATCTTTAAGCTGTCTGTTAACATTTTCACGTAGTATGTTCCGTGTGTTTTTCAGTCTGTAGATACTTTGCAAGTCAAGTGCCTCTAAATTTACAGGAAAGGATCACAGTTGTCAGTTTGAAGAAAGAACCCCGATCTGCCTTGTATTTCAGATGCTCTCATGTCTGTGTCCTGTTGCTCGTTTGTACAGATGGACAGTGGGACCCATCGCTTTACAGTCCTGCTCCACTTAAGTTTATGCATTGCTTGAAACCATATCAAGCGTGCGGCTGAAAAAAGTAACGAACTATTGTTACTTTTTAACTGTTTTAAAAAGTGCTATTTTTTTTTTAATTTGTTGTAATTTTAAAAGTCAAATAACAAGAAAAGGCTTATGCACAAATTACAGTGGATTCTCTCCTCACTCACTGCACTTTCCCATTTGAGCTTCCCTCACTCAAGAGGCAACTGCTTTCAAATTTGTGCTGTTTATTTTGGCATTAACTCCTATCTATATTTATAGATAATATATATAAACCACTGTCTTTTGAGTTATCAAGTTTAGGTATTATTTATTGACTTCCTGTTATGATAAATGAGGGTTTAGGGCTCTCTACTTCTGCTTTCCCATCCTTCCAATACAGTTACACTACAACTTTTGCATATATTGCTATTTGATATATATAATACTATGTTCAATCAGTTATTTGCATCAAAGCATAGAAGTAAACTAGGACTGTCTTGCCAATAGACTTTTGATTTTTCTGAAGTTAATTCTTGCTTTCTTTTTACATTAGCTTTATTTTCTTTGTGGCTATAGCAGTGCTATGCTCATATAGCTGACTCTCAAAAAAAAAACAACCCTGATGTGTATTATGTGTATTTGTTTGTATTGTATTTGATTTTTTTTTTAAATTCATTTCAAGTTACCAATGTGAGGTCACTGAACAAGCAGCAGGGACAAGATGCACGGTTTATTCTCTCAAACCACTGAGCTGTTACTAACTCTCTCATACCTACTAAACACCCGCATTGGAATTTTATCTTATTAATTATTTTTTAAATTGAAGTATTCTTATTGCCAAATTCAGACTTAAATTAAAGAAAGTAGGGAAAACCACTAGACCATTCAGGTATGACCTAAATCAAATCCCTTATGATTATACAGTGGAAGTGAGAAATAGATTTAAGGGTCTAGATCTGATAGATAGAGTGCCTGATGAACTATGGAATGAGGTTCGTGACATTGTACAGGAGACAGGGATCAAGACCATTCCCATGGAAAAGAAATGCAAAAGAGCAAAATGGCTGTCTGGGGAGGCCTTACAAATAGCTGTGAAAAGAAGAGAAGTGAAAAGCAAAGGAGAAAAGGAAAGATACAAACATCTGAATGCAGAGTTCCAAAGAATAGCAAGAAGAGATAAGAAAGCCTTCTTCAGCGATCAATGCAAAGAAATAGAGGAAAACAACAGAATGGGAAAGACTAGGGATCTCTTCAAGAAAATCAGAGATATCAAAGGAACATTTCATGCAAAGATGGGCTCTATAAAGGACAGAAATGGTATGGACCTAACAGAAGCAGAAGATATTAAGAAGAGATGGCAAGATTACACAGAAGAACTGTACAAAAAAGATCTTCACGACCCAGATAATCACGATGCTGTGATCACTGACCTAGAGCCAGACATCCTGGAATGTGAAGTCAAGTGGGCCTTAGAAAGCATCACTACGAACAAAGCTAGTGGAGGTGATGGAATTCCAGTTGAGCTCTTTCAAATCCTGAAAGATGATGCTGTGAAAGTGCTGCACTCAATATGCCAGCAAATTTGGAAAACTCAGCAGTGGCCACAGGACTGGAAAAGGTCAGTTTCCATTCCAATTCCAAAGAAAGGCAATGCCAAAGAATGCTCAAACTACCGCACAATTGCACTCATCTCACACGCTAGTAAAGTAATGCTCAAAATTCTCCAAGCCAGGCTTCAGTAATACGTGAACCACAAAATTCCAAATTTTCAAGCTGGTTTTAGAAAAGGCAGAGGAACCAGAGATCAAATTGCCAACATCCGCTGGATCATGGAAAAGGCAAGAGAGTTCCTATTTCTGCTTTATTGACTATGCCAAAGTGTTTGACTGTGTGGATCACAATAAACTGTGGAAAATTCTTCAAGAGATGGGAATACCAGACCACCTGACCTGCCTATTGAGAAATCTGTATGCAGGTCAGGAAGCAACAGTTAGAACTGGACATGGAACAACAGACTGGTTCCAAATAGGAAAAGGAGTTCGTCAAGGCTGTATATTGTCACCCTGTTTATTTAACTTCTATGCAGAGTACATCATGAGAAACGCTGGACTGGAAGAAACACAAGCTGGAATCAAGATTGCCGGGAGAAATCTCAATAACCTCAGATATGCAGATGACACCACCCTTATGGCAGAAAGTGTAGAGGAACTCAAAAGCCTCTTGATGAAAGTGAAAGTGGAGAGTGAAAAAGTTGGCTTAAAGCTCAACATTCAGAAAACGAAGATCATGGCATCCGGTCCCATCACTTCATGGGAAATAGATGGGGAAACGGTGGAAACAATGTCCGACTTTATTTTTCTGGGCTCCAAAATCACTACAGATGGTGACTGCAGCCATGAAATTAAAAGGCGCTTACTCCTTGGAAGGAAAGTTATGACCAACCTAGATAGCATATTGAAAAGCAGAGACATTACTTTGCCAACAAAGGTTCATCTAGTCAAGGCTATGGTTTTTCCTGTGGTCGTGTATGGATGTGAGAGTTGGACTGTGAAGAAGGCTGAGCGCTGAAGAACTGATGCTTTTGAACTGTGGTGTTGGAGAAGACTCTTGAGAGTCCCTTGGACTGCAAGGAGATCCAACCAGTCCATTGTGAAGGAGATCAGCCCTGGGATTTCTTTGGAAGGAATGATGCTAAAGCTGAAAACTCCAGTACTTTGGCCACGTCATGTGAAGAGTTGACTCATTGGAAAAGACTCTGATGCTGGGAGGGATTGGGGGCAGGAGGAGAAGGGGACGACAGAGGATGAGATGGCTGGATGGTATCACTGACTCGATGGACGTGAGTCTCAGTGAACTCTGGGAGTTGGTGATGGACAGGGAGGCCTGGCGTGCTGCGATTCATGGGGTTGCAAAGAGTCGGACATGACTGAGTGACTGATCTGATCTGATCTGATCTGATAGTTGCTTTACAATGTTGTGCTAATTTCTGGTGTACAGCAAAGTGATTTAGTTACACATGCATACATATATATTTTTTTCATATTCTTTTCCATTATGGTTTATTATGAGATATTGAGTATCATTCCCTGTGCCATGCAGTATGACCTTATTGTTTATCTGTTTTATTTATAGTAGTTTTTATCTGTTAATTCCAAACTTCTACTAACTTATCCCTCATCTCAGCTTCCCTTTCTGTAACCATAAGTTTGTTTTTCATGTCTGTGAGTCTGTTTCTGTTTTGTAAATAGGTTCATTTGTATCATATTCTAGATTCCATATATATTGATATCATATGATATTTGTCTTTCTCTGACTTACTTAAGTTGGTATGATAATCTTCAGGTACATCTGTTTTGCTGCAAGTGACATTATTTCATTCTTTTTTATGGCTGAGTAATATTCCATTGTGTGTGTGTGTGTGTGTGTGTGTGTGTGTGTGTGTGTGTGTGTATACACATACCACATCGTCTTTATCTGTTCATCTGTCAACACTTACGTTGCTTCTGTATCTTGCCTATTGTAAATAGTGCTGCAGTGAATATTGGAGTCCATATATCTTTTTGAGTTATAATTTTGTTTGGAATATAAGCCCAAGAATGGAGTTGCCGGGTCATACAATAACTCTACGTTTAGTTTTTTTTAAGGAGGAAACTCCATACTGTTTTCCATGGTGACTGCACCAACGTACATTCCTACCAACAGTATAATTAACCTGTGTGGCTCAGCTGGTAAAGAATCCTCCTGCAATGCAGGAGACCTGGGTTCCATCCAGGTTTGATCCCTTAGAGAAGGGAATGGCTACCCATTCCAGTATTCAGGCCTGGAGAATTCCATGGACTGTATAGTCCATGTGGTCACAAAGAGTCAGACATGACTGAGCAAATTTAACTTCACTTCACCAACAGTACAGGAGGGTTCCCTTTTTCCCATAATCTCTCCCACATAAATTATTTATAGGCTTTTTACTTCTGGCCATTCTGACCAGTGAAGTGTACTACACTGTCATTTTGATTTGTATTTCTCTAATAATTAGCAATGTTGAGCCTCTTTTCATGTGCTCATTGGCCATCTGTACCACAATGGGAGGTTTAAAATTAAGTTTTCCTCTTCTATTTTTAAAATTTTGTTTCATAAGTAGACATATACGCTCTGAATCTTCTCTTTTGAGCTTATGAATATTTTAATAGGCCTTGGGACTTTTCTCTGCACATACTTATACTTACAGAAGGAGATAGCATGCTCTCAGAGTCGTCCAGGGCCCTATCCAGAACTCTGGGTTCTGGCCAGTGAAGACAAATGAAAGCTGCATTGTCTTGAGGTGGTATTTTGCTCGAGGAGTGGCAAGGCTGGGATGAATGGTGAAGCTATGGTGGTCTCATGCCAGGTTTGTCCCTGCTCGGCCGACTCACAGGCTTCTCTCCGAGGCCACTTGCTTGAGATCATAGTCAGCTGGGGTCCTGCTCCACTTCCCTAACTGGCATGACTACCTATGTTTGGCGCTTCAGCAATGCCTGGCACCATGCGTGCCAAGCGAGGGCTAGGATGACGTATTTTGGCCGGCTGCTTCCAGAACTCGTTCATAGAGTTGAGTTGGCCTCTTTGGGAACCTGGGGCCTTGGCCTGATCTCCAGGCTCTGCTCCTCTGGACCTGGGAGGATTGAATCAGGTCAGAGTTCTAGTTTCCTGCAGAAACCACAAGTGAGCCTCTCCTGTAGGCATCTCCAGGTTAACTGGGGCACTGCTGTTGATGACTGATATTGGAGCTCTCCGTGCCAACGGCTGGGTTTCGCTTGATGTGCCATCTCCCAAGCGTGGGATTGGGGGTGTGGGCCACCATCCTTCTTGCATCTAGTGCCCTTCTGAGCCTAGCAGTGTTTTGCGGTCATTCTTGGGGGTCCCACCGGTTTTTCTGGCCAGATACCTTCTCCTTCTCTTGTGTTGGTTCATGGGCAAGACCAAGGTCATGCAGCCTTCCATTCGGCAGTGTATCTTATAAAAAGGCTTCAAATTTTCTGATTCATCAATGGTCTTGCCTCCTCCCTCCTACAGTGTGATCAGAACTGAATTTTTTTTTTTTTTTTTCATTTTCCTTTAAAAATGTCCCAGTTTGTTTCAATGGGAATTTGGTAGGGATGTTAAATGACTGGGCTTAAATCACTATTTGAACCAGAAGTCCAGAATGTAGTGATTTGTAGTGATTCTGGCTATACCAACAATGCTGCTGTTTTGGACTGCAGAGAAAAATCTTCTTGGAAAAAGATGGTGGTCTGGCACGTGAGGTTCCAGCAGCTCACATTCTCTGCTGATTGTCAGCTGCTGTATCAGTCCTCTAGAAAGGTCAGCAGGAGTTCTGAAGCATAGATAAGGATGAAAATATTTTGTCTCTTTTGAAAGTAAAGATGAGATAGCTGAAGGAAGGAAGACTTAAGTGTTGTTACCCTGTGTGTACGATTGCATAACCTTTCTGGATCTGTGGCACACTTGTTTGCTGTGAAACTCAGAAGTGATCATTTTAAGAACTGAAGTTTAATTTTTTCCAGAGCAGTCTTTTCTCAAAGTGTGGTCTACAGGCCTCCTGCCAGGGAATTCTGGGCAGGGAGGGGCTTGTTACAAATTCAGGATCTCACTACAATTCTGGACTATGGCATTTTAAGGCCACACCTCCTCCCCCACCCCCCCTTGCTGGGTCTGTGCATGCCCAAGTTTGAGAACCACTGATCTCAATCATTTGGTCTTGAGGGTTGCTAGTTTCTGCAAACTTTCATTTGTTTGTTTCTTTGTGGCTTTGCTAAAGTCGCCCTCTAATATAAAAACTGGTAAAAATCCCCCCTTGTGATCATTCATTTCTACCTGTTGTGTTTTAAACTCCAGAATACTAATTACTCAGTTTCATGGGTTGCTTTTTATTTCCAGACGTCTAACTCTGAACTTTGAATTTTTCCCACAGGGCCGAGAAAACAGAAGTCCTCAGTGAAGATCTGTTACAGGTAACAAAAGAAAGACTTTTTAAAGTGCTCCATTTAAATAAGAACAACAACAACAAAAAAGCCCATAGGTAGAAAAAACCAAACAAATCAAAAAACCCATAGGGGAGAACTGAACCTTATGGTTCTTTGTTTTGGGGGGATTTTTCCCGAAACAGAATTAGCATGATTAGCATGGTTTTGAGCAGGAAAAGAAAAGCAGTTGAGTTGCACGGTGATAAAAGGGGATCTGAAACTTTGGTGTCATGTTATGAAGTTCAGATGGGGCTAGTCCCCAGTTCAAGTGCCAGGTGTTGGGGTGGGGACAGGGGGCGGAGCCTGGCTGGGTCGTCTGGGCAGTTGGCACCGTGGCCTGGTCACAGGTCCCTGCAGGCCGCTGTGCAGTGCCCTTGATGCAACAGGCCCCACCAGCTGCAGCAGTGACCCCACTAGCTCCAACAGAGTTTGGATTTTTTGCTCCATTTTATGCTTCTTTTCCCCCAAACTGAGCTAAATTGGGTCCTGCAGGACTCAGAGTCTCAGTGACAGTGACCAGGTCTCTCAAAACCACCCAGGGGCTCTAGGGTGGCCTCCAATGGCTAGGCCAGAGTTTCCTCTTTGTACAGGAAGGGGCGTTTCCTGCCACAGACCTTAATTACAGCTACTCCATGCCATCTCTCAGTAGGCTTCCCTAACTGTGGGGCTGGGCATTTCTCCCAGGAGGGCTGGGACCCTTATATACACATCACTTCACCCAACCCCCCTTGATCCCCACCCACACTGAATACTTCGAGAAAGACAGGACCCCTTCCACATGCAGGTTTTGTTAAGACTTCTCCACCTGTCTCCTAGCCTCTTATTTTCATAACCTGCCTCAGGTGTGCTCCAAGGAGTCCCTGGAGACCAGAGATCTGCTCCCAGATGGCTTTCTGTCTCTTCCCGTGGAGAGAAGGAGCTGCATAATTTAGAAAAACACCGCCTGTGCTCTGCTCCCACCCCATGCCAAAACAGTCTCCTAAATTATGATAGTCTTCTGCAGGTAGAAGATTTTAAGAGCACTTTTTTTTTTTCTATTTTTAAGGACTAGAAATTTTTATCAAGGACTAGGTTTTTTAAAAAAGATTTATTAAAGAACTATAATCTTTAAAAAATGTTTTAATTGAGGTATAGTTGATGTACAATATTATAGTTTAGGGCTTCCCAGGTGGCTCAGATGGTAAATAATCTGGAAACCCGGATTCGATCCCTGGGTCAGGAAACTCCCCTGGAGAAGAGAATGGCTACCCACCCCATTATTTTTGCCTGGAAAATACCATGGACAGAGGAGCCTGGCGGGCTACAGTCCATGGGGTCACAAAGAGTTGGACACGACTGAGCGACTAACACACACATATTGTAGCTTAAGAATCAGATTCTTAACACTATTTCCCCACTAACTTTAATCAGATATTTCAAATCCATTTTCAGACTTTTAGAAATATTGTTTGTTCCAGTTCCACTAGGTTTTCCTGTGAACATTCTCATTCCCACATCTCATGTCAGTAATTTCATCCCAAAGTCCTGAGGAGAGACCAGAGCTCTTGCTGGCAGGTGGAGGATTGCAGAGATCATACGGGACTCAGACAGTGACTGTCTGTTCTTGTCTCTTTGCTCAAACACCCACTGGGGCCTGAGGAGTTTGCTAGTTTCTATAAATCCTTATTATTTTTTTTTTAATTTATTAAAGTTTAGTTGATTTGCAGGGTTGTATTAATTTCTGCTGTACAGCACAATGATTCAGTTATAGCTATCTATATATCCTTTTTCCTATTCTTTTCCATTGCGGTTTATCACAGGATATAGGAACTCCTTATAACACAGATACTCCACGTCTGCAGCAGTTGTTTTCCTGCTCTTATTTCTGTGATCTTTAGCCATGAAGAAGGCGTGTCGTGATTCAAAGTGCTGAGTCTGGTGACCAGCCACCTGTATTCCATGCCAGGTCTGCCCCTAACTAGTTGGGTGCCCTCAAGAATTCTCTGAACCTCCCTCTGCCTCAGTGTCCACTTCTCTAGAAGAAAGGTAATCGACATGTCACGCCGTAGGGCTGTTAGGAGGGGCTCATGGGTTAAACGTGGTCAGCCCTGGGGGCAGAGCCTGGCGCATAGTAAGGGGTAAATATTAGTGACTTGTTGATACGATTGCCACTTTCACAAGCCACGGAAGTTATTTTGTTTCTGGTGTGAGACTTCCCTTAATTTGCTCTTTCTCCTGCCTCTTTTCTTAGATCTCAGTTAGAGCAGTTCAAGAGGCCGCCCTTTTATCTTGTTTGTATGGAGTTTCTCCAAGAGGCTGCCAACCCCAGGAGGGCAAGAACCACAAATTATTTACTGTTGTTTTTCCAATACCGTGTACAGGGACTCAGTATATACTTGTTCCTTCAACACATACTACCTTCCATTCATGGGCCAGGCAGTGATCAAAGCACTCGGGATAAATCAGTGAACATAAGAGACCAAGGCCCTGTCGTTGTGGACTTGATAAAAGTGAAGTCACTCAGTCATGTCTGACTCTTTGCGACCCCGTGGACTGTAGCCCACAAGGCTCCTATGTCCATGGAGTTCTCCAGACAAGAATCCTGGAGTGGGTAGCCATTCCCTTCTCCAGGGGATCTTCCCGACCCACAGATCCAACCTGGGTCTCCTGCACTGCAGGTGAATTCTTTACTGTCTGAGTCATCAAGGAATTCTAGAGGAAATTGGGGCTTCCTTCTCAGCTCAGTCAGTAAAGAATCTGCCTCCAATGCAGGAGACCTGGGTTCAGTTCCTGGGTTGGGAAGAACTCCTGGAGACGGAAATGGCAACCCACCCTGTTATTCTTGCCTGGAGAATCCCATGGACAGAGGAGCCTGGCAGGCTACAGTCCACGGGGTCGCAAAAATCGGACACGACTTAGCGACTAAACCACCACCGGTGGAAAATGGAATCAAGTAAAAATGGAGTTTTCTGGGTTCCCCCCGTCCCTGCTTTTATGGCCAATGGAGAATATGTATTAATTTTCCAATGCCTTACAATCAGGTCATTATAAAATTTGGGGCAAGTGATGTGGCATCTGGTCCTAAATAAATGAGGCTGCAGATCAGGGTCCTGGGAGGGGCCCCCAGTCTGAAGAAGGGCTGCTTGAGAAGGAGGCCCAAAACCATCTCTTTGGGTAAAATATTTTGGGGTAAAAATGTATTCTGCTTGAAATCTGTTGATTTTTCTTTAAAATAGAAAGCATCCCTAAGGGCCTGCCCTCATTCTTAATGAGTCATCAGAATACACATTTTTGGCATTCCTTCCTGTAAAAAGCAGCTCTCTTTGCCATAAACAGCCATATCCCAGCAATAATATTTTGGGAAGCCAATGATGATGAGTGGGCCCCAGGAGTCAGAGTTTCTTACTGTTGGCTGTCCATTTTGCTTTAGAGGTTTGATCTAAAACAATAAATAAATAAAGGCAAAAACACCCCCACCCTCCTCCATCCCAAGCCCAATAAGGAACAATAAGGAATAATTTTGAAAACACTGATCTCAAGTATCAGTTGCGGAGCACATCTTTTGACTCTTCTGTCTGATGTACTGCGTGTGGAGGACTCCATTGCCACAATCTAGAGAAAGCTGAATGTCCCCGCGGCTTTCCCACTGGGCAGTGGGCCTGGACTGGCCTCAGCTTGTTCATCTGCAGTATTGCTGGTTGGACCCAGGACTTTGCTGGTGCTGTAGTGTGTGGCTTGGCCACCACTCATCAAAGAGCAAGCTCTAGTCAGGACTGTCCCCTCCTCCTGCACATGGAGTCAGCCTTTAAGGGATCTGAAGCTTCACTGCAAAACCAGGGGCCATTTTGGCCTCTGGGAGAGTATTTGACAATATTCAGGGGCAGTTTGGTTGTCAGAAAGGGGGCAGTTGGGTGCTACCGGCGTCTAGTGAGTGGAAGCCAGAGATGATGCTAAACACACCGATAATGCACTAGACAGCTGCCCCTAGCCCAGAATTATCCAGTCCAGCTGCCAGTAGTGAGAAGTCCTGGTGTAGGTGCATGGGAACCTTTTCCATTTACACCTGAGAGCTGAAAAATTCTATGGCAGGACACTTTTCCCTGCCTACATGCAAACACTGCAGGAGAGGAGGCTGAGCTGGTTCCTGAGCCCTGCCAACCACTCATCTGTCTTTGTGTTTTCAGATTGAGCGGCGCCTGGACACAGTGCGCTCCATGTGTCACCATTCCCACAAGCGTCTCATGGCCTGCTTCCAGGGCCAGCATGGCACCGACGCAGAGAGGAGACACGTGAGTACCCGGTGGGACTCGGAGCCCCGATTCTCGTGTCCCTGAGAAGCTTCTTGCTCTTTATCAGTCGATTTTTCCCAAGTAGCATCAGAAGGTTTGGCTGCAGACATGAACCTTGTATCGCCATTCACGCTCGTGACTCGTGCCTGACCGTAGCATTCTTTCATGCTTCCCTGAGCTGAAGGCCCTGCTCACACTGAATTCTCTCCAGGTGCTTTTAGAGGTTGAAAGTGAAAGTGAAAGTCACTCACTCGTGTCTGACTCTTTGCAACCCCCTGGACTATACAGTGCATGGAATTCTCCAGGCCAGAATACTGGAGTGGGTAGCCTTTCCCTTCTCCAGGGGATCTTCCCAACCCAGGGATTGAACCCAGGTCTGCCACATTGCAGGCAGATTCTTTACCAGCTGAGCCACAAGGGAAGCCCTTTAGAGACTGTACCATCAATTAGAAATCCTTTGACAGCAGAAAGCTGAAAGCCTCTCTTGAATTATCTGAGAAAGTAGAATTAACTGACTTACTCATAAGTCCAGTAGTTGGGATGACTGCAGGTAGGGCTTGGTCTAGCTTTTCAGTGATGTAACCAGGACCCCAGTTTCTTTCCTTCTCTCCTCTTAGCTATTTCAGTGTCTGCTTTATCCCTCATGGTGCAGGCTGGCTACCAGCAGCTTCCATGGGCTGCCTGCTTCTTTGTGCATGTCCAACTGAAGTAGAGAGCATGTCTTCTAGTAGTGTCCTTAATGGAGTGAGGAAACTTCTTTTTTCCCAATCCATTGGCAGGTAGAAGTCCCTTCCCATTGCATTGATGTGCGTTGGGTCACATTCTCCATTTCTGAACAACCTCCTCCCAACCCCCACCAGTTACGGTGGGTGGGGGTGAGTTTGGGTGAGGAGACGGACGTGCTGGTTAGCTTAAGTTAATCACGGCTCATCCCAGAGTTTGGGCTGTGGTCTTACCTCCAGCTTGTAGGCTCCATCAAAACCAGAATAGATCCTCAGCAGGACTCAGGATGCTGTTATAGGCAGGAGGAAGGATGGGCTCTAGGAAACAATCCGACGTCTACTCCAGGGTACGTTTGCTCAAAGCATCCCAGTCCCCGTATCACTTGAGCAGAGCACAGCAGCTTTGTTCATCAGGCGGTTGCCTCCTTAGTGTACAGGTTCCCAGCCTGTGAGCATACTCTGACCCTTAGAAGCCCATGTAACTCTAAAGTGGGAGTTTTAATGGCTTTTAGGGAAGCTATGATTTCCCATATTGTTTTATTTGTCAGTAGATGTTGCATAAGAATTGGTGGCAGATGATCTGTGTCATCTCCTCTGATATTTCCTACACATGTTTCTGGCCAGCTTGCCATCAGAACCAGGCCCAACCCACTGGTCCTGCTGCCACTATTCCTTCATATTTTCTTGCCATGGCCTCTGCTCTGCTCCCCTGTTAATAACATTCTCTAAGGGTCTTCCATTCATCTCCTTATTCTCGCCTTCATACTCCTTGGGGCCCCTCCTCTCCTCATGGCTCCTAACTAGTGTGTTTATTCAGGTACTTGTAAACCATGTTGTCTTTTTTTTTTTTTTTTAATTAAACTTTTGATTTTGTACTGGAGTATAGCTGATTAACAATGTTGTGATAGATTCAGGTAGACAGCAAAGGGACTCGGCCATACATATACATGTATCCATTCTACCCCAAACTCACCTCCCATCCAGGCGGCTGTATAACATTGAGCAGAGTTCCTGGTGCTCTACAAGTAGGACCTTGTTGGCACTTGTAAACCATCTTCAATCAGCAAAATACTGCCTCCCCTGGTTATCTATTTTAGCATGCATAACCTAGTCTTCCTTCTGTGTTGACTTGTGAATCCCATGCACCCTACTATGCAGACCAGGTTATCTTATTCTCCTGCTTGTCTTATCCTCTCCCTCCCATAGCTGCTTGATTTGCAAGTCCTGTGATTCTGTCTGACTATGTCTTGAATTCCTCACTTCTACTCCATCTTTACCACCTTTGCCTAAATGTAAGACCCAGTTACCTGTCATATGGACTGTTCAGTCACTTCTTGAGCTACATTGTCTGCCTTTAATTGCCTTCTTTTTCTAGCCTTTCTTCAGTGTGATCACCAGAGTTGGTTTCCTCAAATACAAATTGATCCTGGACTTCCCTGGCGGTCCAGGGGTTAAGACTCTGCACTTCCAGTGCAGAGGGCACAGGTTCAATCCCTGGTCAGGAAACTAAGAGCCCACATTCCATGCAGAGAGGCCAAAAAAACAAATACAAACAACAAAAGTTGATCCTGTTATCCTTCTGCATGATTTAATATTTTATAGATTACACTCCACTTAAAATTGTTATAAAATATTGGCCATTTTCTCTGTGCTGTACAAAATATCCTAAAGTCCAGGCTCTTTAGAGGACTTGTGTGTTCAGTCACTCAGTTGTGTCCATCTCTTTGAGACCCTATGAAGTGTAGCCCACCAGGCTTCTCTGCCCCTGGGATTATCCAAACAAGAATACTGGAGTGTGTTGCCATTTCCTTCTCCAGGGGATCTTCCTGACCCAGGGATTAAACCTGCACCTCCTGTATTGCAGGAAGATTCTTTACCACTGAGCCACGTGGGGAAGATGACTTGAGCCCATCATAATCTGATCAAATTTTCCTTATCAGTCTCAGTATTTCCTGCTTCCTCCCATTCATGCTATAGGTCATTGTCCTTCACACAGAGCTGTCTTCTTGTTCCTTTGGTCTACTTTGAGACACAGCCCAGGACCAAGAATGGACACCAGAGGAGGAGAGGGGTAGTTAAGGGAGGCTTCCTGGAGGAGGCAGTGGCCTAGCTGTAAAGGAGAGAGAGTGTCAGGTGATGGGCCTCTTCAGGCAGCAGGAGCAAAGGTGTATCACCCTCATTTCTGAAACCTAATGTCTTAGCCTTTGTTTTCCAACCTCAAATCAAAGTGCCCAAGACAGGCTCTGAGAATGTCTACAGTCTTCACATGGGAAGAGGAGTCACCATGGAAATGACAGGTGATAGGTGGCCATCAGATGTCAGTCATGTTGAGAAAATCACAGCAGCCTCTCAGGCTTGAGGAAATACCAGAGGAGCCTCCCCCAGGCCCCATCGAAAGCTTACATGCTTGGAGAGAGGCAAGAATTGGAGGGAAGAGAGACGTAGCAGGTGGCCTTCTCAACCCAAACTTCTCAGCTTATATTGTGGGTCATACATGTTAGATCTGAAATTATTTTTGTGTACCTGGCATGCCTTTTGTAAATTAGGACGCCCTCAGCCATCTCTGTGGAGGCGTCTGATGTGAGTAGACAGCATCTTCATTAATCAGCTCAAGTGTCCAATGAGCGGAATATCTGTAATCTGGACATTAGGAAACAGGATTGTTGTGCTTGGGAGTCAGGGCATGGAAACCACAGCTTAGTTACAGCTGGGTACTTGAATGATACTTGTCAAAATAAACTCTTCTCTTTATGATTTGTTTCCCCATAGACCTCCATCTAGAGTTGCACAAAGTATATTTCTCTTCCTTATTGCATTGAGCATACATTAAGTTCCCTTAGAAAGGCAGCATCACCAAAACATATGAATTATCCTCTGTTGTGATCCAAGTGTACTGCCCATTTTCTTATAGCTTCCTAGTCTAGAAAGGTGGAAGCCAGAAGCGTCTCCTGTGGGGCAGATAAAGCCTGTTGTTTGTTTATTTGAAAATAACCTGACAGGCAAGGGAGATGGATAAATATATTTGTTGTTATTTATTTTTATTTATTTTTTATATTATTTTGTTTTATTTTTGCTGTACCATGCCGCATGTGGGAACTTAGTTCCCTGACCAGGGATCGAACCCATGACCTCTGCATGGAAGTGCACTGGACGGCCAGGGAAGTCCCCATTGTTATTTATTTTTTAATTTAAATGTGCCATTTTGAATGGGCTGTCCATTTACATGGTCAAAATCCATAATATTCAAGTGAACGTAACATGATGTTTCTCCCAGCTCTGTTCCCTGGGCCCCCAGTGCCCCTCTCCAGGACCACCAGTAGTAGGAGTTTCTTGTATAGCCTTCCAGAGAAATTCTATAAGTATATCGAGTGGACCCGTTTGAAAGCAGGAAAGGCAGGTGCCGTGCGTGAGGTTGAGGCAGAGCTATGCCACGGCAAGGTGAACCCTGGGTTTTAAACATGAGTGCTGTTCCTACTTGGAAGGCGAAATGACATGGGGTGCTGCAGCATTGAAAGCAATTTTTGTTAGCAGGTTATGGTGTTATGACCAACCTGCGTGCAGCTGTCCTGGCATCTTCTGCCCATATTCTGAGATGAACCACCAGCCAGGTGTGGACAGACTCTGAACCAGGGCTCAGGCCATCAGCACTAAGGTCTGGCTCCGTGCCCTCACCGGGGTGCCTGGTCAGGCCACGTAAGCGCCCTGGGCTTCCCATTTCCCAGCCGCACTATGCAAACATTAATCAGATGACCCTTACGGTCATTTCTAGCTGAAAAAGCAATCTCTGATAGGAACAGGAATGGTTTTATGCTTAAAAACCTTAAAAATCTCTTTTGGATATTTAGCTTGGTATTTTCAAATTTTTAATGGAAGCAAAATCTTTATGATTACAGCCAATGTAAGAGCCAGTTTAAGAATGAGTATTCTAGCAGTTTTTGAAATTTGAGCACTTCATGGCATTTATTTGCCATGATAATCAGAGGGCATGATCTGTGTCTTACGTCCCATGTCCCTAGTGCATGGGACATAGTATGCTCTTGATTAATCAGTAATTATAGTAATGGCAACAACAACAGTAATAATAGCAGCTTACATCTACTAAGTACTTACCATGTGGGGGGTTGCTTGACCTTGACATCTCTCCTTTAGTCAACAGACAGCCCTAGGACCCTTGTACTGTTAGCCCTAATTTCCAGGCATGAGGAAACGAACACAGAGGTTAAGTCAGACAATTGATACCTTTGAGACCAGAATCTAAACCTAAACAAGTATCTCTTACCTGTGCGGTGTACCTGGAGGAGAAACCAATGACTGATGATCTGACGCAGGTAATTAAGAATGGGTGTCAACTCTAATGAAAAAAACAAAACCCCATTGTCTTCTGCCTTCCAGAAAAAACTCCCTCTGACAGCTCTCGCTCAGAATATGCAGGAAGCATCAACTCAGCTAGAAGACTCTCTCCTGGGGTAAGAATTGACTGCTATCAGAAAGAGCCGAGCGCCCTGTGGGTTGGTGGAAGTGGGTGGCTGGGGGGCGGCCTCCTGTGTGACCAGAGGGACTGTGAGCATGATGGCATGGCCCATCTGCCAGGGGAACGGCTCAGGCCCCAGGGGAGGCCCCTGGGATGCTAGAGAGTCTCTTTTAATAGAAGCAGGGATCAATGCTACAGAGGGCGGATGATGAAGTAATTGATAGGTCAATGTTTATTCTGCTGAGCCTGGATATAAAGAACTCAGTCCCTTCCATGGTTCAGGTATTGACTCAGATTTGTAGGCCCTGACCAGTCCCTTCCAATCCTTAAGAGTCACTTCTTTAAAGATGATCACCGTAATGTCAGTGGAGGCCTTCTCAAAATAGGGCCTTTGCTGAATTATGTGGCTCTTTCTTTTTTTTTTTTTTTTTACAGTGATCATGTATTATATAGTTTTAAAATCTAATAGTAAAGCTGTTTTCATTGTAAAAGGGAAGGCTGGCCTTTCCTTCCACCTGCTTCTCTATGAGGCTAGTGTCCTTGGGTCCTGTCAGCTCTCTCTCCTGCTATCAGACAGGCCCTCCTTTCCCAGCTGGGTATGACCTTTGGAGTTTTCAGCCCATTTCCAGGGTCTGCCATGCTCTGCGCCCTGTAGTTCTCTGTTGTTCTTCGACGGGCACTGCCTAGGCCGTGAAGACAGAAAACAAATACAGTATAATGAACTTTACTATTATTTTCTAGCAGACAAAAAACAAAATAGTATAATGAACTTGATGTATGTTTTAAACGATTTTCAGAGTGCTTTTGAGAATTCTTGGTCGTCCCCTGATCCAAGGACCTAACCTTTCAGTGAGTTGCCACCTCACTGTTTACACACATCCCACCCGTGCACACACACAGTGTACCCGAGATAGTCTTGTTCATTTTAGAGAACAAGCCTGTGGACTCACGCCCTAATAAATTTATAACATTTTTAAGGCTCTATTGTGTAGCGCCCTAAGGTGTTCCCATCATGGGGAGTGCGGAGCTGGCTCAGTGTGGGCTTTGGGGGCCAGATTTAATGGATGTACATGTGTTGTCGGGGTATCTTGTTTTTAAAGGAAGATGCTGGAGACGTGTGGCGATGCTGAGAATCAGCTGGCTCTGGAACTCTCTCAGCACGAAGTCTTTGTCGAGAAGGAGATTGTGGACCCTCTGTATGGCATCGCAGAGGTGGGGGCTTCGGTGGGGGCTGGACGGGGAAGGTTCACTTGTATCTGAAATTTTAACAATCAGTGCTTTTGACATTTATGCTTCTTTTTGGAAAAAAGGGGAGTAAGCGGAGGGTACAAAATCCTTTGCCTAAAGAGGAAAAACATTTGTAAATAAAGACTACAATTTCAAATGTTAAACTGAAAACCCTGGAGCTCGTCCCATGTGGTGTGTTGGTGTGTTCTTCTTTGCAGGTTGAGATTCCCAACATCCAGAAGCAGAGGAAGCAGCTCGCCAAACTGGTGTTAGACTGGGACTCGGTCAGAGCCAGGTAAGATAAAGCTGAAAAATAACCCACAATGCGGTCTTCCATGACATGCCCAGCAACCACGCCCCTCCTCAACACAGATGAAGACCGCTGGGTGGACAAAGCGGAAGTTGCCGCAGACTCACACACCTGACTCTCAGACCGAGTCACAGCCCACGTAACCTGCTTTCCGGCCTCATTCTCCCAGCGGGATGGTGTTAGAACACCCTGCTGTTAATCAACCAACAGTGAAAGGAGACAGGAAAAAAACACAAACCTAAGTGTATTCAGGGAAGAAGAGATAGTTCTAAGAAAAACTAAGAGCGTTGCTCTTGGAGTAGTAGAGTGTAGGAATAAATAGATCTGTGATCTTAGCAACCGCAAGGGTCCCACTGTGTCAAGATACACTCGTGTGGTTTTGATCATTTTTCACAGTCAAGGGATTCTGTGCTCCACTCCATCCTGGAACAGGCATTCCTTCTCGTTGCACGTGCTTGTGGAGAACAGACAGGACTCAAGGAAGGGAGTAAATCGTCCTTCCTTCGTAGAGCATAGTTAGTTTCATTTTTTAATTGTCACATTTTATCGAACCTCTCTTCCCCTCTGACCTTCTTCTCATCTGCACTTTCCTGTGGTCTCTTTTCCACAAGATGAAAGGACTGCGGAAAGGGGAACTCAGTTTCCTTCCAGATAAAGGGAAAGAGCCTGACTGTAAATTTTAAAAACATGTAAGAAACTGCTTATGTTCTGCCAACAACCAGAAACAGGAAGAACTATATCTGAAGCTGTGTCTGCAAATAGATTAAAAAGCACTTTTATCTTTAATTTATCACTGCAGACCTTGTAATCTATTGTATACTCAAATGTTTTGCTGTATCAGAGAAAACATCATGCGATACATTCAGAAAAGCTGGGAAAATATTTCAAAATACAATATAATTAACTCAAAAATAGAAAGAAAGAAATGCTGTGCTCAACAGGGAGGAACTAAGTAAAACCAAGTAACCATCCCAGAGGGCTGATGTCAAGTGACCTGTCTGTTAGCGCTCCGGGCTCCAGCCTCAGCTCCATCCGTGAGGGCATTTGTATCGATGATTCATATGAGAAACATGGGGATAAGGGAGATGGCCCCCATAGGCCCGATCCTTTCTCATACCTTATACAGGGGTTGACAAGCTTTTTCTGTAAAGGGCCAGATAATAAATGTTTTCAGCTTTGCCACCCAGATGCTCCCTGTTCCAGCTACTCAGCTCTGATGTTGTAGCATAAAAGTAGCCCTGGGCATTGTGTAAATGCATGAGCAAGGCTGTGTTTGAGTAAAACTTTATTTGCAAAACAGGTGGCTTTGCTGAGCCCTGCTTTGTTAATAGTCGTCATTGCGCTCTTGTGAAATAGATGTGGTTATTTCTGTTTGGCAAATAAATGGAGACACAGCCACCATTTACTGACTTTCTATGTGTCAGATGCTTTTATCACAGATTGAGGAAGTCTGTAACAGGGCTGCGTTTCCTTGTTTCTAAGATGCCATTGAGTGTCATATGCACGACTGATTTAATACCTGATTTCAAGAGGGAAATGAAATAGAAACACCACTGTATTAAATGTACAAATCAATTGTTAAGACACATCCTGATATAACGAATGTTGAGATGATAAAAGAGACATCTAGGAATTAACACATGGTGAAAATGGTAATTGCCACCACCTACCTGGGTGCTTGCCACATGCAGTATACACATACGTGATATGTCAGTTCTTCGATTCTCCCACCAATCTCTATCAGTTTGCCTGTTCATGTTTTCAACAGACATGAAGTAGGTCCTTACTGTGAATCAGACTCTATCAGATACTGAATGCAGAGACCCTTCAGTGAGGGTTGTCGGGGGACGGGGGTTAGGAGGTTATGTGATATCTCCTACTTTGAGAGGAGACTTGTATTGCAGACACAGGAGGCACCCGCACATGGCTTGTCTATGACTTGCTTTGGCCCTGAGACATAATGAACAGCAGAGCTAGGATTCTGAATGCAAAGTCCATCATCGTCTTGCCGTCTGTGTATGTGTGATTAGAATCTTGTGGCCAGAACCAGGATCAGGGAGTGCAGGCTGCCCAGTGGTAGATTTTTGCTGAAGAAAAGGAAGAATGTTTTTATGGTCAATTAAACAAAGCTATGAGTCACTCTTGCTGGAGTTGGTTGAGCAATATTATAGATGCCTACCTGCCCAGAATTTACATCTGCAACACACACATCCCATAGGAGATTTCAACACTGATTCATCCTGTGTTCATGGCCCTGTTCATTTAATGATCAAAGAAACTGAAATAGATGAATATTTCCTTGTTAGTTTTACTTATTCATGTCGTTTTTCCCTGGAGGAAAATGGTAGCGCTAATATCAAGTGGGACTCCATCACATGCACACGCATATACGTATATGTTTGTTCTCTCCTTTGTTGCTTAGGACAGTTCTGGCGTGCAAACGGCATTTGTTTTCTTAGTTTTGCAGATGAGACAACCTGAGGCACAGAGAGGTTAGACCATTGCCCAAGGTCACACAGCTCATGAAGGCAGAGCTGACCTTTAGACTTGAGCCTATCAGACTTCAAAGTCAATGCTTTTCCTTCGCCAGCTTTGCTTCAGCAGATTTACTGAAGCCTTGTGTGGAGGAGTACACCATATCAGGAGCATGAAAAAGTAGGGCAGAGCCTTTTGAGGGCAATGCAGTCATCTGGGAAGCTTGATAAGTTGCTAACATGGGTTCTCATCTGCATCCATATAACATCCATGTTTAAATTTGAAGTGCTAGAACTTTCCACAATAGCAGGTATGTCCATATTTAAAAAGAAGTCAAAACACACTTGAAAACCGAAGAGAAGTTGTTTTAGAGTGTTATTCCCTATGCACCGCCCCCCTGCCATGACTATTGCTGTATAATTTGGGGGAAGGGAGTCCTTTTGACTTTCTGTGAAAGGAATGTAAACATTCCACATTATGTTTCAGATTTGCTGTAGCTGTTGTCTTTGGAATATTAACCCTTACAAGTGATTTTAATTCTTAAAGTGCTTTCACTGCTATCGATTACTAGTTCCGTGACTGAAGTTCTGGCTTTCACCTGCTAAAAGTAGTCACAGGTCAGGACAGTTGTTGACAGTGTTATAAGGGGTCCTGAAGAGCAGCAACTGACCCCCAGTGGCACAGGGAACATTCTAGATCAAAGAAAGAGAACAAGGGGGTATTTCATGGCGACGATTCCAAGATTGGACGCTAGAGGAAAAAGTTCCATGGACTGATCTCCAGCAGTGGGGCTTGCATGAGACAAGACGTGTCAGTTCCACTCGGAGCGGACAGCTCCTCCCAGCACTACGAGAGTCCGGTCCCGGCGGGAAGCCTGTGTCACTTTCACCAGTTTCCTTTCTTAGAGAATAAACTCCAGAGAAGCTGGCATCCTAGGTACTGACACCTGTCCCAGGTAGAATCAGTTTTGGGAAAGGAATCTGTCTCTGTTAGATCCTTGACTCCGTAAGATTGAGTATATAGAGTGGATTCTCAGATAATACCTACCCCTGTGCTTCTGCAGGTGGAACCAGGCTCACAAATCTTCAGGAACCAACTTTCAGGGGCTTCCATCAAAAATAGATACCCTAAAGGAAGAGATGGATGAAGCTGGAAATAAAGTAGAACAGTGCAAGGTAGGAAAATTCCCTAATGAATGTGTACTTAAATCAGTCTTTTGATTTTTGCAAGTGATGGATGAAAAGTCAAATATTGCAAATTATTTAATGTCTTCTATAATTCCTATTAGAATTCCCTGAATGATGTTCAAGGTGGTTTCTATTTTCTTCTTCCTTCTTTATTTTCCAAGGCTCTACATTGCTTTATAATCAGAATAAAACATTATTTTTTAAATTCAAGTAGGATTTTTTTTTTTTAAACTTGACTAAAATGTCTAAGCTTATTTAAAACAAAGATTTTAATAGGTATACCTATGGCTGATTCATGTTGATGTATGGCAGAAACTAATACAACATTGTAAAGTAATTGTCCTCCAACTAAAAATAAATAAAGAATGGGGGGAGATAAAGGGAGAAAACTATAGAAAAACATATCATAAAAGTTATAGACATTAAAATAATGCAGAGCAAGCACAACAACAGAATTGTATAGATTTTCTAGAATGAATGCTATTGTGTTTAAGGGTTGAATATATAGTAATGGGGTCATAATATGTCCATAAGAAAGGGAAGGATTATTTTTAAGATGTTGCTAGGACAATTGGTTTCTCACTTGGGGAGAAATATAAAATTTATATCTCATAAATTAAATTCCAGGCTAGGTGGTTAAGTGATCTTATTCTCTATGCATTTATCTATGAAAATAGATGTTTATTCCAAATGTTATTTGAGGTGGTAAAGAAACAAGTCTTTGGTGAGTCTTAGAATCATGGCCTGAAACTTTTCCTCCTCTTATTATTCACCATTTTCCAAAACTGGCATTAGGACTGGATATTTTGGTTCATTCAGGTTACACTATAATTCACTTTTCAAGATAGGAAACCTTGGACAATTTGCAGCAAAATGACTTGTTGAAAATAGTATAGTGGGTAAGAATTAATACTGAAGTCATGCCATAGCCTTTGCATTTAAAAGATGGTAACCACGCAAACGCTTCTGATAAAAGTCTCACATTGGCTTTTTCTTGTTCAGAGACTTGTAGCTTTGCCATTGTCACTCATATCTGGTCTAACCTAGCTCTCGGCTGCTGGCTCCTTATTGGATATAAATTTGACTAGAAGTTTGGAGAAGGAAACGGCAACCCACTCCAGTATTCTTGCCTGGAGAATCCCATGGACAGAGGAGCTTGGTGGGCTACAGTCCACGGGTCACAAAAAATCGGACACGACTGAGCGACTTCACTTTCACTTTCACTTTCACTGTGGGTGTCTGAACTGCTGCATTATGGGCTGATGTCTCTTCTCTGAACTTCCACACCATGGCTTGTGGGAAAGTCAAATGGTGAAAACGTATGAAAATATCTCCTCCTCTTTATGTTATCGTCTAGTTCCCTAAGATAGTTAGGAAACTATCTTACCTACTATGAAACTACCTACCATAAGGTAGTTTCCTAAGATATAAGTTCTGTTTCACTGATTCTCTGTTGCGCTGTGTATGATCTGATGTTTAATTAAATCGAGTTTTGAATTCCACTGACTATATTTTTCATTTTAAAGTTCTAATTCTTCAAGTCTGCCCTTTTTGATATTGCATTATTTTTTTTTCTTATGTTTTCAGTCATTTATGTATGCTTAAGTCTTTGTTCATTTTGTTTTCTTAAATTTTCTGGGAGAGTTTCTTTACGGTAGACTGTTTCTCCTTTATGGTGGACTGTTCTGCAGTTTTGTCTCATGAGCTTATTTTAAGAGGGACTTTATCTGTGGGCCTTCTTGGAATTAGGAGTCAGTCTCCCAGAGGGTATTGCTAGTCCAGGGCAATTTTAAACTAAACTTTCTCATTTTAAGGATTTCTAGACCATACATATAATCAACTCAAACTTCAAACCCTCATGAAAGTAGATCTGTATTTGAGAACTCTCAGGGAAATGTTTTACTCTACCAGATCCAGAACCCTATCCAAAACAGAAAGTGGTACACTAAAAAAAAGAATATATGTATATGTGTATATATATATATATATATATATGAAATTCTATACGTATGTATATGAAATTTTGAAATATGGGTATATCCAATTGCCCAACTTATCAGTTTTAAACAAATTATTTAATTTTTATGTAAGTAATTCAGTTTGTTGTTGTTCAGTCACTAAGTTGTGTCCAACTCTTTGTGACCCCATGGACTGCAGCACACCAGGCTTCCCTGTCCTTCACTATCTCCCAGAGTTTGCCTCAAACTCATATCCATTGAGTCGGTGATGCCATCCAACCATCTCATCTTCTGTCACCCCCTTCTCCTGTCTTTTCTTCCAGTGAGTTGGCTCTTCACATCAGGTGGCCAAAGTATTGCAGCTTCAGCTTCAGCATCAGTTCTTCCAATAATATTCAGGGTTGATTTCCTTTAGTATTGACTGATTTGATCTCCTTGCTGTCCAAGGGACTCTCAAGAGCCTTGTCCAGCACCACAGTTCAAAAGTACCAATTCTTTGGTGCTCAGCCTTCTTTATGGTCCAACTCTCACATCTGTACATGACTAATGGAAAAACCACAGCTTTGACTATGCAGACCTTTGTTGGCAAAGTAATGTCTCTGCTTTTTAATATGCTGTCTGGGTTTGTCATAGCTTTTCTTTCAAGAATTCCATGAATTCTTTTAATTTCATGGCTGTAGTCACCATCTGCAGTGATTTTAGAGCCCAAGAAAATAAAATCTGTCACTGTTTCCAGTTTTCCCCCATCTGTTTGCCATGAAATGATGGGGTCATATGCCATGATCTTAGTTTTTTTAATGTTGAGTTTTAGGCCAGCTTTTTCATTCTCTTTCACCCTCATCAAGCGACTCTTTAGTTTCTCTTCACTTTCTGCCATTAAGGTGGAATCATCTGCATATCTGAGGTTATTGATATTTCTCCCAGCAGTCTTGATTCCAGCTTGTGAGTCATCCACCTCAACATTTCGCATGATGTACTCTGCATATAAATTAAATAAACAGGTTGACAATATACAGCCTTGATGAATTCCTTTCCCAATTTTGAGCCAGTCTGTTGTACATTAGTTCAAATATCAAAAGTATAAAACAGTATAAAGTCTTTCTTCCACCCTTGTCCTTCTCCTCCTAATTCCCACTGCTCCCAACAGGTAATCCCTGTTATTAAGCAAACCCTATTGCTTTTTTTCCTAGAGGTATTTTTATACAAACATGGTGGTAAAAATCTTTCCTCTCCCTCTTTTACACTGGTAGTAACATACTATACCAGAAATAATGTTCTGTTTCATATCTTAACAAGGCATTTTGATAATAAACCTTAGAGGTTTATTATCAGGCCATACCTAATAAGATCAGGCCATAATAAGTTTGCTTATTCTTTTCATCATCCATATGTATGAGTATACCAGTCAGTTGATGGACATTTAGTCTGTGGCTGTTTCATCACGTTTTGCTCTCGGAGTTCATGGATATCAATTCTCAGATGCTATTTGCTTTCACTTCTCTTTTCTTCAATGACACATCTCCTCTTCCACTTACCCAGGATCAACTTGCAGCAGACATGTACAACTTTATGGCCAAAGAAGGGGAGTACGGCAAATTCTTTATTACGGTAAGCACTTTGCCCTGGCAAGACATGAAAGCACTGTAAAAGTTGAGTCATTTTAGCTTTTTTTGCAAAAGATGTCATTTTTGGTTTTGCTCAGCCATTGTGTGTATGTCCATCCAATGCTAACGTTACTTTTGTTTTTGAATGTGGGTCTGTTCTCAGTTATTAGAAGCTCAAGCAGATTACCATAGAAAAGCATTAGCAGTCTTAGAAAAGGCCCTTCCCGAGTTGCGAGCCCATCAAGGTAACGTAACCTGCGTGCTGGCCTGATGCCTCCTTCTCGCCTCTGCCACTTCCGCCTCTGTTCTTCTTCACCCAGCTCCTTTGCATGCGTTTCCTCTGGACAAAGCTGCTCTGCCTCGGCGGGCACTGTTCCCCAGCACACTTTCATCTTCCCTTGCTGCATTCTCTAATTTCTTCCAAGCCCAAATTAACATACTAACGGAGCATTCGCAGTTCTTCTGAAACCTTCAGTTGAAGAGAAAGCTGCACCCTTTGGGGTAGCACCTGTTCTTCTGTCTTCTAAATAGGCTCAAAACCTTCTAGCCTCTAATTACCTTCTCCCAAATCAGTCACTTGTTCCATAGGGTGTTATTCTGGCTCTGGGATTCCAGGAGCATACACTCTAGGAAAAAAGTTGGGGGCTTCCCAAAAGAAATTTTAGAAACCAGTACCTGATACCTCAGCATTAGGCATGTAATCAGTGTGATCGGGTCATGAGAACGTGACCACCTCATTCAGATCTTGTTCTCATCAGCACTCACTTTGCCCACTGTGTTCAGGCACATTGCTGATCCTACCCTTGAGTTATGAACAGTCTGAACTTTCCCTTGATGTTTAGTTTTGATTCTAATCCTCTCTGATTTGCTATCAGAACATCTCCCAGCAGAGATCAGTAAATGATCAGACACTGCTGTCCCCTTTAGACATGTTACATGCTTTGCCTTATGGTATGGTCCTGACATTTGGAACTTAAATGCCCCTGACAGAAGCCTTGGTCTTGAGCTGAAAGAGGATTAAGCCAGGCGCTGAGTGTGACAACTCCATGATTGTGAAACATACACGTGTGTGCATGGGTGTGGCTGTGCTCACACACTGGCCCCTCAAGAATACCACTCCTCTCTCCTAAATATTAATAGTAGGCCATCCCAACAGATAGTCTTTGTGCCTGAGAGTTGTTAGATTTCAGAATTAGAAAATTCTGTGTCTTGCCTGACTCTTTAGCCCATTTCCCATCTGATTCCATCTCCTAACTCTTGGGTGATGGGGTTGAGTCACAGTGCAGAGGAACGAAGCAGCCGGCGAACACTCAGCCTTGCAAGGGGCCAGCTCTTGCTGGCCAAGGTCAGAGCACCAAGAGCCTGTAGTTACGGGATACCTCCTATGCTCAGTGCTCTACACAGGACAAAATAGTAAACTTCACCATCTTAGCCTTTGAAGCCTAGTCTGGAAGGGTTGGCTAAAGGACGCAAAAAAGAAATTTCTTTAGCAGCTCCACTCCCCCTTTTGAAAAGCTCCTGTTCTATTTTTACCCAAGGCTCTTTTCCCTGGAGAAGCATGTCAGAAAGTCATGGGGAACGGGCAGGGGCAGGCAGGCGTTTTAGGAGGGACAAGGGAAGCCGGCATGTGGCGGGAGCAGCCGTCCAAAGAAATGAGATTCTTTCTCTCTCTCTCTCTGAGGCTGCTGCCTTCGCCCAAGCCTTGCAGTTCAGCCCCTTCCACCTCTGCCTCCAATCTGCCTTTTATCTTAGTTCTGTCTTCCTCTTCCTTCTTCTCTATTTCTAGAAAGACTCAGAGTGTCCTTATGGTAGGAAAAAAGCTCAACCTCCCACCCAGCGCCCTGGTCTTCCACTCTGGTCGTCTGACCTTTGTTCAGCACCTGCTTGTCCTCAGCATGGAGCTTCCTTGCATCACATTCTCCTTGGTTTTTCTGGGAGGCTCTTCAAATGACTCGTTTCTATCGACCACCTCAATTTTCTAACCACCTTCCCACCCGTGTGCTTTGTGGTCTGATTTCCACTTCCAATCACTTTGCTATTAAAGCCAAAAATGGAAGACAAAAGGCACTGCAAGTCCCATTGGGCCAGTGATTCTGGATTGTCAGATTCTGGCATGCGACGTGGCTTGAATGGGCTCTTCCTTGCCAGTTCCCCCACTCATTTTGTGTTTTCTACCACTGCTGGGGCTGTGTTTTCTCCACATCAGAAATTGAGCCTTTTCTGCAATCCAGTCCTTGCTCCTGTGTTCTTCTGCCTCCCCTCTTCCCCAGCTTTTCTTTCCAGGCCCCCACTCTCGCCTGCATCTTCATCCACACAGCCTCAGTCTCAGGCGATGACTGGCTGTTGTCTTAAACTCAGCATATCTCAAGCAGCAAACTGATGCTCCCCCACACCAGCTGACCTTTCCTCCGCCTGGGCTCCTCAGGACCTCCTTTCCTTCAGACAATCCAGGTTTCAAACCTCAGAGCCCTCTTTTCCTTCCTTTCTGATGCCTCCTCTCCATTCCCACTCACGCCCCCATCACCTGGAGCAAGAGTGTGGACGAAAGTGTCCGTTCCCAGACTCAGGATCCCTGCTCTCTTCTCAGCCCAAGTCCTCCTGGTCTACTTAATTCCTATCCCTCTTCTAAGACTTTCACCAAGCTCCCCTCCTTGAGAAGCCTTCTCTGACAACTGAAGCCAACAGTGAACACTTGCGTCTCCCAAATCGCTCTAGCATTTATGGTCTACACCAGAAGTCGCAAACAGCCATTTCTCATTTAAAAAAAAAAATTTTTTTTTAAACTAATTGCCATCACTTAAAAACCCTAACAGTCCTAATCTCTGGCTTCTCTTGGAAGTTCAGAGGGTCTGGTGATGCTGGACCTGCTTTCCCGCACGGTGACACGGGTCCAGCTCCCAGGAGCGGCTGCCGCCTCGGGGCAGACCACGCACACGCTCCCCACCGGATGGAGCTCCTCCGGCGCCCCTGCACACAGTCATGTTTGCGACCCTCGTCTATACCATTTTCTGCAGTGATTTAGCAAACACGTCTCATCTTGTTAATTTCTGTTGTCTGTTTACATGTGTGTCTTGTGCTCTCTTCACACTCTGATTGCTCTCGTCCCGGGGAGTGGGGCTGGGGGGTGAACTCTGACCCAGCACTGCAGATCTGTCACTTGAGGGGTCTGTCGTTGAAGGGGCAGCCCCGGTGGTAAAGTCTGCCTCCGGAGTGGTCTCTAAGCCAAGGGCTGTCACACGTATCCTCTGCCAACGTTACACCAAGATGGGGATGGGACACCCTGTCCAGTGTTGACCTGAAAGTTCCGGTGGGGTCTGGAGTGTGCCCGCCCCTGAGCATTGCAGGGCCAGGCACAGGGAGGTGATGGCAGGAATCATTTTCAGAAGTCCCTGGGTGATTCTGATGTGTCCTCCCCCGCCAGGGGAAGGTCAGCTGTCCCTCTTCTGCCTGTGTTGAGAATCATTGCTTTAAATAAAGGGACGAAGTGTTTGAGGTAAGATCTGGCCTTTGAGTGGATTGTCCCAGAGCTCTGTCTTCTGAGAAGGGCCAGGCCCCTGGGTGCTGGTTGTGTTCAGAGTTCCACGGACCAGAGCTGGGGCCCTCACCAGGGGCGAGGGGCCTCCTAACAGTTCTGAGAGTGGCCACTGCCCTCCACCCCCTCACCCCTTCCTTTAAGGTCCTAGGGTAGGAATTTATGTTGGCCCTTTCCAGTCCTGTATGATAATGCTCGGCTTGTGTTTACATTTTTAAGAAATTATTTCCTTTTTCAATTGAAGGAGTCGATTTCTTGTACCCTACTTGCTCTTTCCACCAAAGAAAAGCAGCCTTTGACCTCTGACTTCCCAGGAGCGCCCAGGTCTCCGGGTTTGTAGGATTTCCCTTTCCTTCCTGCAGTGGGCCCCTCCCGCCATCACGTGCGGAGCGGTGTCAGAGCCAGGCTGGGGTAACACTGCCCACCTGGCATTCAAGATTCGAATAGCAAAGTGGCTGAAGGACACATGTCCACATGCCGAGAGGAACCCTTCCTGAACCACGTGTCCCAGTGGAGTCCCTCCCACCAGCTGACTTGCTCTCTCTGGCTTCTGCACGCATCTCCATCGGTGCTGGGTCTCCACGGGCCCCCAGGCAGCCCGGGTCCCACTACCAGTTCCTAGTCTCCCTTGTGCATCCACGTTGTAAATGCCTGTTTCTGTCTGCCTGCTCTCTCGTTTGTCTTTCTGCTAAGCCGCCTCACCTCTCTCGTGGAATGAAGCAGCGCATATGACCGGAAAATAATACACAGCGTTGCTTTGCTGCTGTCGGCACGCCTCCAGCCTAAGCTGCCTTGTGGGGGCTGCGTTCCCTCCACTCAGAATCCTGGGCAGTCGGGGGGTCTGGCACCAAGAGGTGCTGCAGGTCCGGGGGTAGGAGTTTACGGTGGCCCTCTGCAGTCCTGTTTAGTAATACTCGGCTGGTGTTTACATTTTTAAGAAATTACTTCCTTTTTCAATGGAAGGAGTCGATTTCTTGTCCTCCGGATAGAAAACCAGTGCTGCTCTGCACGGCTCGGTCAATTTCTTTACAGTGAAACCTCTGTGCTCAGACAGGCCATTGGTTTTGGCCCAAGGCAGCCCACCCATCTCGGGTGCATGTTGGGCCAGAAGCCCCATTGCAGCTTTCACTGGGCATCTCACATCGGGCACCATGTGGGCATGTCGGGCTCTGTTCCATAGGCCACCTTCCCAGCCTGGCACATACGTAAACGGAAAGGACACGAGCAAAGAGGACACGTTTCCCCCTTTCCCAAAGCCTCAGCTACAGGCTGCTAAAGAAAAAAGGAGAAATCCCTTCTGGTAGTCTGGGGGAGGAAATAACTTGGTGACGCCCACGAGGTGGTCGAGTGTCTCACTGGACAGTTTGCTGCTCTAGATAAGTGGGCGGAGAAGCCCGCCTTTGGGACGCCTTTGGAAGAACACCTGAAGCGGAGCGGCCGCGAGATCGCGCTGCCCATCGAGGCCTGCGTGATGCTCCTTTTGGAGACGGGCATGAAGGAGGAGGTGAGGGGCCCCACCGTCCTGGGCCGGTCTCCCCGGACCAGTGACTCTTGAACTGCGTTCACTGTGACCACATTTCACACTGAAACCCTGTCCATGTTACCTTCTGTAGACATGGAATGAAAGAGAGCTTTCACAGAGCAATATTTACTTTGCCTACCTGCAGTACACTCTGCCTTTTTTTTTTTTCTTTTGGTCCCATTTGATTATTTCATTTTATACTGTGGTCATGATTTGTGAAAGTGAATTTCATGATGTACTACTGAACCAGAGCTTATGTGAGCTTTGGTTTCCAATAGCAAGATTCTTACATTTGTGTAGTACTCTGTGAGGTGGGGGAGGGTGGTATTTACATACTTTTATTTTATGAAATCCTTACCCCAGGTGGCGCTAGTGGTTAAAAAAAAAAACCCCACCTGCCAATGCAGGAGACGTAGCGTTCCATCCCTTGGTCAGGAAGATCCCCTGGAGGAGGGGATGACAACCCACCCCTGTGTCCTTGCCTGGGAAAGTCCATGGACAGAGAAGCCTAGCAGCCTAGAGTCCATGGTGTTGCAAAGAGTTGGACACAACTTAGCCACTGAACAACAAAAGCAAACAGCTGATTAACAACCTTGTGATAGTCTCAGGTGAACAGTGAGGGGACTCGGCCGTACAGATACGTGTATCCATTCTCCCCCAGACTCGGTCTCATCCAGGCTGCTGCATAACATCCAGCCGAGTTCCGGGTGCTGTATATACAGGAGGTGATGCTAATGGCTTTGCGTTGTCTTTAGGGCCTTTTCCGAATTGGGGCTGGGGCCTCCAAGTTAAAGAAACTGAAAGCTGCTCTAGACTGTTCTACTTCTCACCTGGATGAGTTCTACTCTGACCCCCACGCCGTAGCAGGTGAGCTCCATGGAAGAAGGCGCCTCGAGGTGGTGACAGAGCATTAGCTGAACATTTAATATTAAGTTTAAGTAACAGATGAAACTGAAATGGTCTCCTTAACAGACTTAAGTGACAAAACTGAAATGACAAAACTCAAAAGTGTGCGTGCTTTCCCTTACACATACATATCCTTTCTGTTCCTGTTTTGGGGGTTTTGTTTTATTTTCCTGATTATTAAGTAAAGGTGAAAGAAGCTTATAATCCAAATGTTTGGAGGCATGCTTGTATTCTCTTCCTTTCTTTTACCCCCAAATCTCCATCTGCGCAGAGAAATGATGCCTATTAATTTGACCTTGAAGCTAATTTTACTTTCTGTTGATCTCTCAATATATTTTACAAGGGACAGAAATTGTCTTGTGAATATTTCATTCTCTAACCACTCCTGCCAGTTCATGATTTGTTCTATGTATTGTGAGTGGTTATAATTGAGGTCATTTGAATTTGCAAAATAATATATCCTAAGAGTCCCAGCCTTGCCCCTTGTCACACTCAAAGAGGGTGTTACTAATTTCAGGTGCTTTGAAGTCCTATTTACGGGAGCTGCCTGAACCCTTGATGACTTTTAATCTGTATGAAGAATGGACACAAGTTGCGAGGTAAGTGTAAAGAACACCAAGTTGTTTTTTTCTTAATTGATTTACTTTTAACTGAAGGATAATTGCTGTACAATATTGTGTTGGCTTCTGCCATACATCAACAGGAATCAGCTGTAGGTATACATGTCCCCTCCCTCTTGACCCTGCCTCCCAGCTCCCACCCATCCCACCCCTCTAGGTTGTAACAGAGCACCGGTTTGAGCTCCCTGAGTCATACAGCAAATTCCCACTGGCTGTCTATTTTACATATGGTAGTGTGTATGTAAAGAACACCGAATTTTAAAAGTTAAAGAAAACAATGTAATACTCTGTCTTGTTTGTAAATCACCTTACTCTTGGGGACCACAAAACAACATTAAAATAAGGTATTTTGAGCTGTGTGGGAACTCAGCTGTGCAATAATATAATATTGACATGATCAGTAACAACAGTTGATGCTTACTGAGCATTTACTGCAGGCTAAGTACTGTACTAATCTTTATGCCCGTGAATTCCTGCAGCCAATAATTAATAACATGAAAAGCAGAAATGGCTGTTATCCTCACTGTTCAGATGAGGCTTACGAAAGACTGGTGTCACTTAACTGACAGAGCTTGGAATCCACACCCAGAACTCTGCCCCGGAGCCTGAGTCCCTGTTGTTTATCTCTTCCCCTCCAACCCCGGCTTCTGTCTGTCCAGAAGTAGTTGGTTTTAGGCAAGGCAGAACTCATTGCAAAAGTTCTAGAGGCTTCTCCCTGGCCGCCTCCTGGTCAACGTGTCCCTCCCAATTGACTCGCTTCCTTTCAGAATGCCTAATTCCTCACCTATAAGGGGAGGGGAATATACCTCCCCTCCCCTCCCCTCCCTGCATCTTCAAATACTCACCTGTTCCCATCAAACGAGCAGTGATTCGAAATAAGCCATGTGTTCTGATGAGTCATTCATCATCAGTTGAACCAGGCATTTGGGCTTTTTTTTTTAAGGTGTTGACTTTTTTTTTTCTTTAAATATTTAGTTATTTTTGGTTGCATCAGGTCTTAGTTGCAGCATGTGGGGTCTTAGTGCCCTGACCAGGGATCGAATCCATATCCCCTGCATTGGAAGGCAAATTATTAACCACTGGACCACCAGGGAAGTCCCTGAGCTTTTCTATGCAGCTATGGAGCAAGGCGTTATCCCTGGCAGATAGTCAGGATTTTAAAGTAAGAGTGACCTCTTAGTCCAGTTGTGTCCTTGGAACCAGCACGGGGCACTGCCTGCTCTGGGTACCCACATTTGTGGGGCTGGAGGAACCCACCGAGCAGTGTCAGGTCAGGGGTTCTGGAGTCTCGTATTGGGTGGGCTCCTTCCCTCTTACTAGGCCTTGACTTTTCTCTCTGTTCTGAGATTCCCAGACTCGTCCCTGTGAGGAAATAAGCAGTAAAAGAGGGAATCTGTCTACTGGTGTGTTGATTCTATACTTAAGAAATGTCATCCCCTCCCAGTGACACATTCACTGGCCTCTAGAGTGTCATTGTGTTTAACCCCTACCCACAGCTCTCCAGGCTGGTTCAGCTGTCGAGGAGGTTTTAAGTCCGAAGGTGTGTTGTGTGAGCAACTTCTAACGCCCTCTCTTGCTGGTGGGCAGAGTTGATTCTTGCCCTGCGGGCTCTGATCTGACCCTTTCTGGGTCTGTGAAAGCTCGCACATTGAAACTCTGCAGCAGAAGAATTCCTGTAATTGCTTCAAAACAGAAAGGGCTTCTTAGCCCGGAGGCTTTGGGCAGTACTGAGCGTAGGGAGAGCCCCGGGGATTGGGGTGCTAGGAGCTTGGCCGGCTCATCTGCTGCTGGGCCACCCTTGGGACAAGAGACCTGAGCCCCGGACGCTGTACAGGAATATACACATTGTCTAGATAGAATTTTCAGAATGCCTCCTGGGTGCCAAACGTTGATCTAGGTGGTTTCTCATTGTTCTGTCTCTGAAAGCTCAGTCACTTGGCAGAATTAACATTCTTATCCCCAATTTGGCACTTCAGGAGATTGAGTCTTAATGAGGTTGACTAACTGCTCAGAGTATGTTAGTATTTGACTCCGCATTTGTTTCTTTCCAAAATCTGTGCTTTCTAATTTAAAAATTTTTTAATTTAATTTTTTATTTTTTGGCTACACCACCTAGCATGTTGGATCCTAGTTCCCCAACCAAGAATTGATCTTGCACCCCCCCGCCCCGGCCCCATGCATTGGAAGCTCAGAGTCTTAATCTTGGCTGTGCCACATGGCCTGCAGGATCTCAGTTCCCTGACCAGGGATTGAACCTGGGCCACGGCAGTGAAAAGTGCCGAATCCGAACCACTAGAAATTGCTGTGCTGTTTTCCAACTGTGCTTTCTCTGTCAGTGGGGGCATCGCTGCTAATATAGCAGATGAACACAGGTATTCCTAAAATGAGTATTAATAAATGGTTATAAATAATTTTTTTTCTCAGCATACAGGATCAAGACAAAAAACTTCAGGATTTATGGAGAACATGTCAGAAGTTGCCACCACAAAATTTTGTTAACTTTAGGTATGTATGATTGGCATTCTGCAAATTAAGCCACCGAGCTGCAGTGAAGAAAGGTTTAATCCACAGAGGCCACTGGATTCAAGCATGTTTGGCACAATCAAAAAAATGCTCTGGAGGGTAACTTGGGGTTGCTGGGAGTGGGGCTTGATGTATATTACTGTGATGTGTCTGGAGCACGGGTATCATGTCTGCCATAGACAGGTACATCTCCTGACCATTTCATCACTGCAGCTGTTGGGAAAAAATTCTTATGAAAAGTTTGATTGACAGTATGTTGGGATTGGAGTCCAAATTGTCCAATATCTAAAAGGCAAAAATTCAACAATAGTTGTCCTTTCTGTAATGTGTTTCACATATGCTACATAATTTATTTTAAGCAGAGTACAAATTATCCTGCTCAATAAAACTTGAAGAAATGGAGATTATGTATTAGTTTGTGGGATGGCTGTGTTTGTAGGAAAAATTGCCATGGAATAAATTTTTAGTATTTAACTTCAGTTTTCTCTTTGACTTAAAATGTAACTTTGAAGAAGCACAGAGAGAAGGGTAAAAAAGGTAGCCTGAGGTAATAAAGTCATTTAAAACCAAAGAAAACTTTGTAAGGAGATATGATCTGAAATGACAGATACTTTACTGGTGAAATTTCTGGTATGTCACCTGACCTTTAATTTCAGTCTTAGATCCTGTCACTAAGCTAAAGCTAAATATTCTAATATTTAGCTAATATTTTAAAATCTAAATATTTTAATATCTTAGCTATCAACCTTGCCTTATGAATGTGTTAAATTTATAATCCCTTACTTGATTCATTTAACACACCCAGCTTGTAATTGCAGGTACTCTTTCTTCAGTATCTTATGGTGGAAACTAAATTACAGTGCTTGGTACTTTGGGATTTGAGCTTTTATTTTGTTTAACTTACTCATTATAATTTTTACTAATTGTTTTTTGACTAGGGAGGACATTTCCATGGTCAAAATTCAAAGATGTACAGTGGAAAAAAATCTCTTTCCTCTTCTTGTGTCTCAGCCACCTACTTCCTCTCCTGAGAAACAATCTATGTTTTCAGTTTCTTGTATATCCTCTCAGCAAGAGTTGATAGATGTAGAATCAAATATATATACATATATATATGTCTACATACATATCTACAAACATTTCTGTCACACCTTTCACTTTTTTTTTTTAAACCAAATGGCAATGTATATTATGTTCATCATTCTCCTCCTTGCCGTCTTTGCTATAATACATGTCCTGGAAACCTCCATATCCATATCCATATCAGTGTGTAGTAAATTTTTATGGCTACATAGTATTCTACTGTATGGATATGCTATGATTTATTTAATCAGCCCCCTCTTGGTAAATAGTTGGGTTTGTGCTTAATTTTTTGCTTTTATAGTGCTATTCTTGTACCTGAGAGTATATGATAAATTGGACATTTTCATAATTAGGGCCTAAAGCATTCTCATATACAGTTTCTTTTAAGCAATAAACCTATACTTGTATTTAAAATCATGTTTGTAAAAAAGAAACTATGTTCACATTAAAAATATATTGACCCCACTGTTAATCATACTGTAATCTATTTCAGGGTAGAGAGATACGGCATAAAGGAAAAACAGATTAGAAATATATAGCACATAGAGATTGAATCATTGAGGTTTGCATTTGAGCTGTTTTCCCATTCCAAGCTGTGAACTATCTGTTCCCTGGGACAAAGAACACGTACTTATGGAGAATGAAATGGCAACCCACTCCAGTATCCTTGCCTAGAGAATTCCATGGACAGAGGAGCTTGGTGGGCTAGTCCATGGGGTCACAAAGAGTGGGACAATAAAGGTTACTTCAATAACAAAAACAAAACAAAACACTTAACCCAAGGCAGCTTCAGGTTAAGTAACACCGTGCAGGTAGCATCTGTGGGATCTGGGGCTGAGCACCCCCTGGGCAGGAAGGTACTGCTCCTCCAAGTATTTCAGAGTAGATGCTTTTCTTCTCTCTTTTGTTCCGTAGGTATTTAATCAAGTTCCTTGCGAAGCTTGCTCAGACCAGCGACATTAATAAAATGACCCCCAGCAACATTGCAATCGTGTTAGGCCCTAACTTGTTATGGGCCAAAAATGAAGGGTGAGTAACCGTTCCCTGTATCCTATTATCTAAGTTCTGCTTTTCACCTGATGGGAAGGGTAGACATGAAATTCACTTCTGAAGTCGATCTTTCCCTGATAGCCAACTTTCTCAGACCTTACTGTGCGCTGGGTCCTGTCCCACATGCTGGTCACACAAAGGTGTAAGAGACTTTGTCCCTATCCTCCAAAGACCCCAGTCCTGGGCAGCCAGGCAGGTGAACGGTGATCGTGCAGTGATAAGCTCCACACACACATCTCTGCATCCTAGACGTTATGAAGGAGGAACACAGCTCGGGCTGAGTCATTCAGGAGGGGACGGCACTTGACTGATGATGGATGAGTGGTTTTCCATGGGTAGGACCTGAATGAGCCGTGGCACAGAAGGCATAAAAAGGCCCTGGTCTCTGTGTTTGGGGGTGAGGGGTGGGGTGCATCATGTGGTCTCATATAGCTTGAGCACAGGGGTCATGAGGCTATGGGTGAAATTTATGGAGCCACTTTATGAAGGGCCTCATGCATCTTGCTGAGATGTTAGCAACTTATTTTATGGGTCATGCTGGGAAGAGGGCATCAAGATTTCTCAGCAGAAGAATCACTTGAGCAAATTGGATTTAGAAAGATTATTTGTTGGCTCTGAGAATTGTAGATTGACCAGAGGAGAGGTATCTAAGAGGTCAACTAGAAAGCGTCTGGGAAACCACTCATGTTGACGTCTGCCACATAACCTTTTGAAATTGGTGATCTGTCCTCATTTTTACAGATGAGGATGCTGAGGCTTAGAGAGGACTAATAATTTGCTTATTGCACAGCAGGGAAGTGGTGGGGCCCACAGGATCTGTCCTTAGCTTTTACCACTCTTCCCTGCCTCCCCTCACTTCTCTTCAGCTTTGTAAAATCATGAATGGTTCAAGTTACCATTCAAAAAATATAAGGACTTTCTGAATCAAAATTTTTCTATCTTTAATTCATCCATTTCCTTGTGTTATGCCCACTCTTGTTTTGGAAAGTATTTATAAAATTATTTACAAAGATCCAACGTCATAAAGCAAAAGATAAGTGAATATAAAGGCTAACTACATAGTGCATCATATCCTATAGCAAATAAATTCCAAGGTAGACCAAAGAGGTAATTATAAAGAGTGATGTTGTAAACATAGCAAGTTAAAAAAAAAGTAAATAAACATAAATGTGTCAGGTAAATATTTATTAGCTTTGAGCATATAATGTAAGAGGATTTTATAAGCATAAAAGCAGTTTAGGAAACAGATAAAGTCAAAAAGCTCCTTAAATAAATAGCAATTCACAAATGGGGAGGGAGTTCCTCTAAAAATATCCAGATATATAAAAAGGTCTTGAAATCAATAGGTAAGCAATACCTCCTCAAAAAGAAAAATTGGCCAAGAATACCAGTGAATCGTTCCTCCCCGGTGCTGAGGTTCTAAGGCAGGAGAATCAGAATCCAGGTGGGTGGAAGGGAAGTATGAACCAGAGGGGAGGGTGATTTTCAGGCAGAATTTGGATTTAGATCCCAACTAATCTGGAATTTGAAAGGAGCTAGAACTTTCACGTGGTTGGAAATCAGAACAAAAATATTCTTCCCAGTGGAAAGACAGGTTCTAGTGATAAAAGGAGGGAGGAAGTAGGTTTGGGACAGTCGGATGTGGGATCCAGTCTGTCAGAGATCCAGTGTCCTCCTTTATATGAAAAACCTCAGGACAGTCCTGACACTGTAAAAATTGAGTGCAGTGAAGAATCTGAGGCTCTGAGCGTGGTTGGTGCCCAGTAAATGTCAGGCCCTTGCAGCCCGTCTGCTGTCCTGTGTGCTGACTCTGGACTGGATGTGAGTTCCTTAACAGCAGGAACAACAATTCTTCTTTATTTTCCTTCTTGTGAGCCCTGGCATTCAGACACTGTCAACTTCTGAACACGCACCTTGGGACCAGTCCACATCTGTATGTGACAACCTTAGTGTGTGTGTAAACCTCTGTGTAAACGCAGAGCCCAGGTCTTCTGTGTGATAAGAGACACCCCGAAACACCACATACGCTTGGCTGCATCATAGCCATGATCACCATTGTATATGTGATCCAGGGTCTTAGACAGTGTGACTCCCACAGGCAAGAGTATGGAGTGGGAAAATGCAGGCCTGTCCCCAAACAACTGAAAACCAGCATTCTGAGACATCACTGGGGACTGACTTACGTCATACTTGTTAGCACAGACTAAGGAGTGACGGCCAAGTTAGGGTAATTTTTCTTTCTGGGTGATCACTGCCACACTCCTTGGCCAGAGCCTGGTGGATCTCATTTTTGCCTTTGTACTTAAATGTTTTATCCTTTCAATATAATTGAATTGCCCTGACTCAACCTGCAGAAATTAGAAGCTGCCCTGGGGAGGTGGTTTAACTTTGTCAACTTCCTTTGCAGAACGCTTGCCGAGATGGCAGCGGCCACATCCGTCCACGTGGTTGCAGTCATCGAACCCATCATCCAGCACGCCAACTGGTTCTTCCCTGAAGGTGACTGCCGCTCCGATTTCATCGACACACTGATACACAACAGTAGTATAAACAGTCTTTCTTTGTTGTTTATCTTTGAAGTTTTCATTGCGGTAAAATACACATAATATGAAATTACTGTTTTAAGTGTACAATTCAGAGGATTAACTGCATCCCCAGTGGTGTGCAGCCACCATCATCTGTTTCCAAAGCTTCTTCACCATTCCAGACTGAAGCTCTCTGCCCACTGAATGATACGTGTACATTATCTCTGCCCCTCAGTCTCTGTAACTGTTAATACTGTCCTGCTTTCTGTCTCTGGGAGTTGGTGATGGACAGGGAAGCCTGGCGTGCTACAGTCCTTGGGGTCACAAAGAGTCGGACACAACTGAGCAACTGAACTTTCTGTCTCTGTGAATTTGCCTATTCTATGCATGTCCTATAAGTAGGATCATAGAATGTTTAACCCTGTGTGTCTGGCCTGTTTCATTTAGCATAACAATTTCAAGGGTCATTCATCCATGTTGTAGCATGTGTCAGAATTTCATTCTGTTTTAAAAATCTGAATAATATTCCTTGTATGTATAAACAGCATTTTGTTTATCTGTTAGCCGACTGGTGGGCACATAGGCTGTTGGCACCTTTTTGACTATCGGTAATTGGCCACTCTAAACATCGGTATACGAGTATCTGTTTAATTCCCAGATTTCGGTTATTTTGGGTACATATCCAGGAGTGGAATTGCTGAGCTATATGAGAATTCTATGTATAAACAATCTTTTTAAGGAAGCAAGTGCATAAGTAATCCCATCACATTGCCTTTACTTTTTCACACTTCTTTTTAGACCCTTGGCATTCCTGTTTTCACACAATAGTAACCTCACTGTTGGGTATTTCACTTTGTTTCACGGCACACGGAGTCATCCATTCAGCCAGTGTGTGTTGAGTACTCGCTAGGTGTATGTGTTTGCTGGTGAGAGGTGCTGTCTTCCCTGGAGAAGGAGACCTGATCGTCAGAGAAACTCTAACACATGACACCTTTGAAGGAAGGTGGAGGGAGGATTTGACAGACTCAGGTGTCAGGCACAAAGGGCCAGGGATGGCTCTATAGAAGAGGTGACGCTGACATGCAGGGACCCTCAGGGGTGCAGGGCCCCCTTTCGGGTCCTGGTTGGGAGTCTGGCCCTTCTGCCCCAGCTTTGCCCGGAGCAGCCCAGCTGTCATCCTCTGGAGTGAAAGCTCCTTGAAGCCTGGTCAAGCACATCTCTTCTCTGTCTTTTTTCTTCATGGTCATCTTTCTTCTCATCTGTCTCTTCCCCTGAGTTCCCGCCATCCAGAATCACACCCCACTCATGTAAGGATGCATAGTGAATGTGTGATGGATAAGTGATAATTGGCATTTTGCCCAGGGTTTCCTTTTTTTTTTTTGGAGGGGGTCAGTGTTCATTGAGGTGCAATTTGCATAAATTAACAACTGACTGTACAATGTAATGATTTTTAACAAATTCATTCAGTGTGTACCTGCCACAATGATTATATAGACTGTTTCCATCATCCCAGAGAGTTCTTTCATGACCCTTTTCAGTCATTCCTATCATTCAGCCGGTGGCCATCATTCATCTGCTTTCCGTGTCTACAGTCTGTCTTTTAAACATTTTTATATAAATAAGAGTATGGAGTGTAGTCTTTTGTATCCGGCTTCTTTCATTTAGCATCATGCTATTCAATAAGTTCAGTCGCTCAGTCATGTCCGACTCTTTGCAACCCCACGGACTGCAGCACCCCAGGCTCCCTGATCATGCTTTTGAGAGCCAAGATTTCTTTTGAGAAAACGAGTCTTCAGAACCTGCTATAGACAGTATGAAGTTGATACCGCCCTTTTTATCTATTTAATATCAAGCTGTAAATATCTTAGTTTTTTCTGTTTCCAATAAGTAGTCATTCATGCTCAGTATCCTCTTCCATATTCCATGTTTTCTTTTAAGGAAAGAGAAAGCAGGGGAGTTGTGTAACTTGGATTCTGAAGCATACCCCTCCCTTAGCTCTCGTTTTCTTACCTTACCCCCCACCTTGGTTTGGGAAACTGTCCTTAAGAAGATGAGGTGCCTGGGGCTTCCCCTTGTGAAATAGTGAGGGCTCGTGAACGAGAGGAGTCTCCTGTCCCAGTGGGGTGTCCTCCAGCTCTCTTAGCCCCCGTGTGCTGTGTCTCATGTACACATTTCTTTTTCTTCCGGCAGAGGTGGAATTTAACGTGTCAGAAGCGTTCGTACCTCTCACCACCCCAAATTCCAATCACTCATCCCACACTGGAAACGACCCTGTCGACTCGGGGACCCTGGAGAGGAAGCGGCCTGCCAGCATGGCGGTGATGGAGGGGGACCTGGTGAAGAAGGAGAGGTGTGTTCAGAGCTATGGATCTTCACAGTGGTGGGAGCTGGCACAGGGAAGAGGCGGTGGACCCGTGGTCCCTGGTCCTGCCTCAGTGGACCTGTCTTTCGGGAGCGACTCAGTGAGCACCCAGGCCTGTCAGAGTCCAGACAGTTTCAGGAACTCGGCTCTAGTTCGTTGCAAACATTAATCTGCCCCGACAGGAGGTGTGTAGCCGCCAGTTAATACTCGTACCTGGCGCGTCCAAGCTTTGCTTGGTGGTCTGTGATGAGCCCACACAGTAGCATCACACACATGTTACAAATTCACCTAAATGTACTTGATTGGAGAAAAAGAAAAAAAAGAGTTAAATATTGAGGATGTCTGTCCAGGAGTGAATATGAGAACAACCCACCTCTCATGGTGATCTATGTGAGCTGGTGTCTAAAGACACACGTTTTTGGTATAACTTGGTTCCTCATTGGATGCCAAGCATAGAAGCCTCAGTTTTTGCCAGTTCTGGAAGAAAAAAAACTGTGTCGGACTTAGTAAGAGGCAGTACTAGTCTCTATACTAGGCTCGTTGGGTGATCTGTGGGATTTTCAAACGTTATTAAGACTATTTGTGGTTTTTGCCTTCAGATGCCAATCTGTCCGACATGTATGCTGAAATGCTACTGTGTTTACCAGTAACGCTGGGTTAGGAGTTGCGTGCTTTTCTCATGTACATGCAATAATCTTCCTGGAAATAGTTTTACATGAAAACTAAACAACAAGCTCTTATTCTAACTGCCCGCTCTTAAAGTGAGGTCTGTTTTTTTGTTTTGCCTTTTTGTTGTTTGTTTTTAAAACCCATGGCAAAGGAAAAGGCTTTACTCTTCTGTTCTGCCACTCTGGAGGCCACGTTTATTATGTGCAGAAGCTTCACTCCTCTGAACCCACATTCACACACGCAGAAGAGCTTCCTGGTGACAGTGTCCTTCGCAGAATTAGCCTTTGTGTATCTGAAGTTACAGACTGCAGTGTTAGGGTCTAGTTAGCACGTGATAAAGAGTTCCCAGCCATCTTCCTGGATGAATTCTCCCCACCAGCTGACCCAGTAACCACAAGCTCAGGCAGCCATATAACTCTTTAATCTTTTGAACTGGCCAAAAGGGTTAAAGTTCATACACCAGTGGCTTCAGTAGAAAGTGAATCTTCCTTCTAACCTATCCTCCAACCACCATCTCCTTTCCCAGAGCGACTGTTTTTCCAGTCCTACACATCCGCTCAGATACATTCTTTGCATATTTACCATCATTTCTGGGCTTCCCTGGTGGCTCAGTGATAAAGAATCTGCCTGCCAATGCAAGAGACGCAGGAGATGTGGGTTTGATCCCTGGGTCAGAAAGATCCCTTGGAGTAGGAAATGGCAACCCACTCCAGTATTCTTGTCTGGAGAATCCCATGCACAGAGGAACCTGGTGGGCTACAGCCCATGGGGTCGCAAAAGAGTCGGACGTGACTTAGCAACTAAATAACAAACAGCGCGTCCTTTTGGATATATTCTTTGCATACGCATAGACCTAAGTTTGTACATCTCAGCTTAAGAGGTGACGTAAGGCTGTCTGACTTTGCTGCTGGTGGCACTTCTGCACTCAGCTTCCCCCTTGATGGGGAAACACACAGATTCCAGGTGATGGTCTCGTGGAAATAAACTATGGAAATGAACACGCTGTCATGAGGGCGCTCACTCAGGGTGAGGCCTGCGTGTTTGCTTTCAGCTGCTCACACCCACTTTGAGAAAGGACGTTGGTCAGTACCAGGTCCAGGTTTAGAGCCCTGTTACTCCGTGCCTGGGTAACAGGAGCAACCATTCATCTGGTCCTTGCCGCTTCATTGCATGCTGGGCAACTGGGGTGGCTGTCCTCGCGTGTGGGGTTTAACGTGTGGGGACCGACGGGCGTCTGTGTCAGTGGTCGGCTCGCATGGTGTGTTGCTCACTGTTTCTTCTCTCTGTGTAGCTTTGGTGTGAAGCTTATGGACTTCCAGGCCCACCGGCGGGGTGGCACCCTAAATAGAAAGCACGTATCCCCTGCTTTCCAGCCACCACTCCCGCCCACAGATGGCAGCACCTTGGCTCCAGCGGGCCCAGAGCCCCCTCCCCAGAGCTCTAGGGCCGAGAGCAGCACAGGGGGTGGGACTGGCCCCTCCTCTGCAGGCATTCTGGAGCAGGGGCCCAGCCTGGGCGACAGCAGGTAAGGAGGCCAGCTTCTGCTGGCAGTGGGTGCCAGACACCCCAGCCTTCTTGCAGGTGCTGGCCTGCGGGCATGGCCTCCATGCCCCAAGGATCACTTGGCACGGCATGAACCATCTTTGCCTTCACTTCTCCTGGCAAAGGATGGAAAAAAAGACTGCAAATTGCTTGCTTCCTTTCCTGTTTTCAAAAGAAAGCAACATTTGTTTGCATTCTTTACCATACTGCTTTAGGGTTGGGAAGCTAGAAGCCAATAAGTGTCTCACAGTCATAAGCCTCTCTTACCTGTTTCATGTATACTCGTTATTCACATAGCATTTGCTTGTTGTCATCCAGAATGCTAACTATAAATGTTGGACTGTAACAAGTTAGTAAGATAATTATATTCCTCGCATTCCTTCACTCACCCATTCATCCATCCATCCAATCAGATGTACTGAATAACTGTGCTGGACCCTATACTGAGCATCCCCCCAGCCCCCTGACTTTAAGTCTTGTAGGGGAGGTGATACATGAGTACAAAGTAGAAAATAATGGTAGATTTTCTTTGGAGGCTCTTTGGTTACTTCACCTTTTGATTAGCAACCTGGAGTGGACTGTGAATTTATAGCAGCTTTAAGGAAAAATACCTTTGACCTGGAGACCTTTATTGAATTGGCGTGAACTCAGTTCTCCACTCTGACCTGGGCAGATGGCCACAAGAGGCCACTTGAGGTGGTATGTTGGGTGGTTCAGAGCTGGCAACTGCTGTAAAAGATGAGCCCCTCTTGTACATGCTAACATTTTTATTGTATTTGGTCTACCTCGGCCACCTATAAAGCACTGAACGGTCATATATCAAGTAAAATAAAAGATAAAACAAGGATGGCCTGTGAATCGTGCACTTTTTTCCTGCCCAGAGGTGACTTTGCCTTGGGGGAGCTCCCTCAGGTCTTCTCCTTTGGTGGGGAGAGACTGCTTGTCATGTGCAAAGCGTAATGAGATGAGAATCTCATTAAATTCTCATAGCTAACTGAGGGCTTTGTGCATTCCTACATTCCTTTCTACCAGCATAATTGAAGGAAATATACCTCCTGGTTAAAAATAACTAAGGCTTCAAACTCCCTGGTGCTTCAAACACACATTGTAAGCTCCACCTTGGCCTGTCCATAACTGCTGCCACACAGGTATTCATTTGGGCCTAAATCTTTTGCTTGGAGAAAAAGTCTTAGCAGACTCACATTTTCATTTACCTGCAGCGTTCAATTTGTTTTAATCAGGCAAAATATTTTATTTAAGACAGAAATTAGTCTTCACCGCAGAAGGACAAATAGGATCTCCGTCATCAATTTGCTCTTTGTTTTTTGTGCTCTGTAGATATCTTGGGGTACATCTCATCAATGGCATTTACCTTGACAAATTGTAGCTGTAAAGTTCAGTATAGAAAGTTCTGAGCCAGGGATGAGTGGAACCTCAGATCTGATCTCTACGCCACTATTAACCCACCCTGGACCTTGAGTAATCATTTAGCCTCTCAGAGTTTCTCTTTCCTGCAGGCCAAATTATTGATAATAATTGAGCACTTGATCATTTAGCGTAGCATTAGTGTTTTGCTACTCCATTTGCTTAGTTTGTCCAACGTGTATGTCAAAATGGTATTATTTTGAAGTCCAAAAACCCTTTCATGTCTTTAAATGTTGCCCAATTTAAGTACAAGCTCATTAGAACTTGAAATTTCTTATTGATTGCTGCAAAATGGCCTCTCGTGATTTTTAAGTGACAGAGTAATTGGAAGACCATCTGGTGCCATGAATCTCAAAATCTGTGGTCTTGGCTGGCACCAAATAGATACCAGCTTCAGACCTGAGTGAGCTATTTAAAAGTTCAGACCACCTCCTTGCCTGCTATGGGGAAAACTAGTGGGAATCCCATACTTTACAGCATATTTAGCTTTTCTAGCTGGGAATGCTTGACATCTAACGTGGCTTCTGCTCCCCATAGTCCTCCAAAGCCCAAGGACTCTGCGGCTGCGCCCGCGCCTGGGAGGAACAGCAGTCAGGCGGCCCCCAGCCCAAGCCAGGCCCAAGCGGCTGCCGGCTCCCATCAGCTCTCTGTGGGCCCCGCACACAACTCCGCCGGCCCGAGCCCTCACACTGTGCGCCGAGGTAAGTCCCCACCACCTTCACTCGTGCCCTTGGGGAGGGACATGCACACCTCCCTGGGTCAGCGTAGTGGTCAGGCTGAGAAGTTCTCCGGCTGATGGTTCCACATCTGTTGTAAAGTGGCAAGCAGAAATACCAGTCGTTAAGGAAAAGAATCCTTAAGGGAAGTGGAAAAATGGGGAGCAGGCAAACAGACCTTTCAGAATATGTTTGAGCTACCAAGCCTAAGAGACAGTCGTTTCTCCAGAAATGCTCCCTGTTTTCCAGGAACCTGGTGTTCTAAGCCCTCACTCTGTTTTCGGAACCACAGCCTCTGTCCCAGCCAGGCTTCCTAGGCCTGGGAGCCCCCAGGCTCTCTGGATTGGGCTCTGGGCCTCTGGGTCCCCATTCACATGTAACCTGACCTGCTCCCACCTGTGCCACTGTGGTCCTCACCCCCGCAGGCAAGGACATGGCTTTTTTTTTTTTTTTTTTTTTTAATGAAAAATTCTTTAAATTCTGTAGTGCTTTACAGTTTTTTCAAAAGTTTTGCACACGTGATTTAATATAATCCCATAATAACACCCCTTTTTTCCATACCCCTTTCTTGCCCCTCCCTCTATCCCTCTCCCTAGTGGTAACCACTGGTTTGTTCTATGTATCTTTGAGTCTGCTGTATTTTTGTTTTATTCACCACTCTGTTGTATCTTAGATTCCATGTAGAAGAGATACCATACAGGATTTCTCTTTCTGACCTATTTTGCTCAGCATAATGCCCATCAGGAGGGGGATGGCTTTAAGCCACAAAGCTGAGTGCGTCATCCTGGCTGGAACTCTCAATACCTTCCATGCAGACCTCCCACCAGGCACCCTGCATGGCCTGGCCACGTGGTCTAGGTTGGCCCCTCTGAGCCCAGCTCTTCCCTTGTCCCCTTACTGACTTCAGCCTCACTAGTCCACTCTCTGTTCCTCAGATGCACTAAGCTTACTCCCTCTTTAGAGCTTCTGCACATGTTTTCTCTTCTAGAACATTCTGTCCCACATCTTCACATGGTTCCTTCTTTTTTATTTTATTGGGGTCGGAGCACATGAGATCTACCCTCTTAAATATTTGTGTATAATAGACAATGCGCTCTTCAGTGCATAATACAATCCTGTACTGTAGACACAGTGATATACAAGAGATCTCCAGAAGCTGCCTAACATGACTGATACCTTATGCCTGTTGAATACCAGCTCTCCATCATTCCCCGTCTTTACTCCTGCCCCCAGTCCCTGGCAACGCCCATTCCACTCCTGGTTCCAAGAGTTTGACTGTTCTTGATACCTCATGTAAGTGGAATCAGTTAGAATCTGTCCTGTGACTGGCTTGTTTCACTTCGCATCATGTCTTTAAAGTTCATCTGCATTGTTATATATGACAGAATTTCTTACTTTTTGAAGCTATTCCATTTTATGTATATACAAACTTTTTAAAGTCCAGTCATCCCTTCTCAGTGTAGTAGGAAAAAAATTTGGAAGTAATTTTTGATGCAAATAAAGTATAGAAGATGCATATCCAATACACTAAATACTAAATTTAAAAAATCAGGAGCCACTTAAAGGGCTGATATCCTGTTCATCATAAAACTGAGATAAAAATTAGTTGTACTAAGAAATACCTTTTCACCTCGGGAAACATGACCATTTTTATTTAAAGAAAAAAAAATCCAGTTATCCATCAATGGGCAATAGATTGTTTCAACATCCTGGCTATTGTGAATCATGCTTCAGTGGACATGGATGTGCAAACAGTCTCTTCAAAATCCTGATTTCAGTTCTTTTAGATAAATACTCAGAAGTGAGATTCTTCAATCAGTGTGGTAGTTTTATTTTTAATTTTTTTTAGGAGACTTCATTCTGTTTTCCATAATGGCTGTACCTATCTACATGTTCCCACCAATAATGTATAAAAGTTCCAGTTTTTCCATATTCTCACCAATGCTTGCTGTCTGTTGTTGTTTGATATTAGCCATTCTAGCAGGTGTGAGGTAATATGGCGTTTTGGTTTTGATTTGCATTTTCCTGATTGTTACAATGTTGAGCACCTTTTCATATGTCTGTTGGCCATTTTTATGTCATCTTTAGAGAAAGTCTTGAGTCTATTTTAAAATCAGGTAATTACTTATTCTGCTGTTGAGTTGTAGGAGTTCTTTATATATTTGGGGAATTAACACCTGTTCAGATACATGATTTTGAAATTTTTCTCCCATTCTGTAAGTCGCCTTTTCATTCTGTCGACTGTTTCTTTTGTTGCTTTACCAAAGCTTAGTAGTTTGATATAATCCCACACATCTATTTTTGCTTTTGTTGCCTATGCATTTGATGTCATATCCATGAAACCACTGCCAACACCAGTGTTATGAAGCTTTCCCCTTGTGTTTTCTTCAAAGAGTTTTACAGTTTCAGTTCTTACATTTAAGTCTTGGATCCATTTTGAGTTGACCTCTGTGTTTCGTGTAAGATAAGGGTGCCATTTCATTCTTTCACATTTGAGTATCCAGTTTTGCCAGTATTGTCTGTTGAAAAAACTATCCTTTTCCATTGTGTATTCTTGGTACCCTGTTGAAGATCAGTTGGCAGTACAGACACAGATTCATTTCTGTGCTGTCTGTTCTCTCCATGCTTCAGGTCTCAGCTCAAAGACTTCCCCAGTGAAACCTCGCTGACCACCCAGTCTGAACTGAGGACCACCACTCACATAAGTCATTCTCTTATCACATCACTCTATTTCTTTCAGAACCTTTTTCTCCATCTGAAATTTTTAAATTTGTGTTTTAACATATTGCTAGTCTCCTCTCGTAGCTCACAGAACTGGGATCTTGCCTGTCTCACACACTCCTATATTCCTAGTCCTGGTCCCGTGCCTGTTACAGAGTGGATACTCAAATATGTATGGTCTGGGAGTTAGAGAAGCTTGAATGATTCAGATCTTGGGATGATTTTGCTCTCCTCCCACCATCTGGGACATCTGGCAATGTCTAGAGACTTCTTGCTTGTCACAACCAGGGAGGGGAGTGGTATTGGCCATCTAGTGTGTGGAGGACCAAGATGCTGGTAAACATCCTACCATGTGCGAGACAGCCCCCCGCAACACAGAACCATCTAGCTCCACATGTCAGTAATGCTGAGACTGAGAAACTCTGGTCTACAAAGAGGCATGATTCACTGAAGATGTTTCTAAAGCCAGTTAAAGTCCATGTGAATCAGGCTACCCTATGTCTTAACTCCAAACTACATTTATTGGAGTATGGATGATCTTCAATATAAAATGACATATATATATTTTAATATTAAATTTGATATAACTTTAGACTTAAAGGAGAGTTGCAGAGATAGTGTAGAACAGGTGCACATAGTCTTCACTGAACCTCTCTTAAATTTTTATATTTTTATAGAACAACTATCAGATCAGATCAGATCAGTCGCTCAGTCGTGTCCGACTCTTTGCGATCCCATGAATTGCAGCACGCCAATTCCCTGTCCATCACCAACTCCCGGAGTTCACTCAGACTCACGTCCAACAAGTCAGTGATGCCATCCAGCCATCTCATCCTCTGTCGTCCCCTTCTCCTCTTGCCCCCAATCCCTCCCAGCATCAGAGTCTTTTCCAATGAGTCAACTCTTTGCATGAGGTGGCCAAAGTACTGCAGTTTCAGCTTTAGCATCATTCCTTCCAAAGAAATCCCAGGGCTGATCTCCTTCAGAATGGGCTGGTTGGATCTCCTTGCAGTCCAAGGGACTCTCAAGAGTCTTCTCCAACACCACAGTTCAAAAGCATCAATTCTTCAGTGCTCAGCCTTCTTCACAGTCCAACTCGCACATCCATACATGACCACAGGAAAAACCATAGCCTTGACTAGACGGACCTTTGTTGGCAAAGTAATGTCTCTGCTTTTGAATATGCTATCTAGGTTGGTCATAGCTTTCCTTCCAAGGAGTAAGCGTCTTTTAATTTCATGGCTGCAGTCACCATCTGCAGTGATTTTGGAGCCCAGAAAAATAGAGTCTGACACTGTTTCCACTGTTTCCCCATCTATTTCCCATGAAGTGATGGGACCGGATGCCATGATCTTCATTTTCTGAACAACTATAGATACCCGGAAATAACTCTGATACAGTGTTATTAGCTAAACTTCAGGCTTTGACCACATTTCCCCAGTTTTTCCACTAAAGTTCTCTTTCTGTCCCAGTGTCAATCCAGAATCCCACATTTCAGTTATTTTTTTAAGGTGTACAGTGTGATGATTTAATACATGTATACACTGTGAAGTTATTACCACAATCACAAGAGGTTAATATCCAAGATATATAAGAAACTCATACAGTTCAATAGCAAAACAGAATATCCCATTTAAAAATGGGCAAAGAGTATATTTCTGAGTTCATTTTCTTGTGTTATCATCTCTGTAACCAGGACTGGGGAAACAGAATAAATAACAGTTTTGCTATTAAAAAATCTTACGGAGGCTCTCCTATAAGCCACCATCGTCTTTGTCTGCATCCTAACTGATGCTCAAGGGAAGTTAGGTCTTTTCTACCTGGATTTCAGGTATAGCCCTGGAAGCGAGGTTGAGATTCCTTCATAGCCCCTTTAGGAGTTTTTCCTGCGTCACAGATCTCAGGTTTCGTCACAAGAAGAGTCTGAGCCTTTGTGCACCGTCCACCTACCTGGCTCAGCCTCCCAGCACCTGCGTGGTGGGCTTAGACGAGGCCTGCCTTCCTCCCAGCCTGGCCTCCATGCGGGACTCGGACCTTGTCATGCTGCTCTCATGCTTTCTCTCCAGATTCCCTCTACACCCTTAAATGTCAGGAATGATCTTTTATTCAGCATGAATATGTAGTTAATATTGTTTAGAACAGAATGCTGGAAATTTTTCTTTTTAAGTTGCTTATGATAACCAGAGTGCAGCTCATGTTCCAGATTCCTTTGTCAGTGGGTTGGTTGTTTCTGTGGGAAAAGATCTTCCCATTTCCAAGGTCAAAAGTTCTATCAGGCCAGCAGAGCAGACTTTATTCCTTTTTTATTCCTGAATTCTGTACCTTATGAGCAGGGAGCCAGGCAGCGTAGAAAGGAAGAAGAGAGACAAAAAGAGTCCGAGGAGGCCACAGGACATGGTGTGAGCCTCTGCTCTGCTCTGTACTGGCTGTGTGACATTTTACAAACACTTGACCTCTCTGAGCCTCGGTTTTCTGGACATGAAATGGATATGATAATGCCTGTCTTGCAGTGAGCTTATGAGACTTAAATGAGACAGTCTATGTAAAGGGCCTAACTTGGTGCCAGTCACGTATTAGGTGAATGATACACCTTCATTTCTTCCCTTTGTTTCCCTCTTACTTTCTTGCAGGATTAGAAGGATCTCAGCAGAATTTGAAAAAATGCTAAAGTTTCTCCTTTCCACCCATTTCTCCCAACCCCACACCAGCTCCAGACTTGTTTTTTTCTCCTACCCTGCCATCCTTGGTACCAAATTCCCACCCCCAGTGATACTGATCTTAGCTGACGTAGGGAGTAGAGTGATGCAATTCAACTCTTGGAACTGAATCCAAGGCTATCATCCAGATTTATACTTTTATCTAGAATATATCTATTAGCACAAATGATTCTGGAATTTGTAGAATTTCTGTTAATAATAAAAATATATCATGCCCTCTAGGAGATGAAACCTCAGGGCAAGGGGTCCATGGTTACATACAGGTGGCCCAGTCGTGCTTAGAGACCCCCTTAGCGTTCTTGGAGAAGAAAATGGCAACCCGCTCCAGTGTTCTTGCCTGGAAAATTCCATGGATGGAGGAGCCTGGCAGGCTATAGTCAATGGGGTCGCAAAGAGTCAGACACGACTGAGCGAATAATACTTAGCTGTTCTTAAGGTGCTTGACTCCATGTAAGTGGGTCAGCCTCTGTTAACTGAGTTTTCTAATCATTCAGCTTTTAAAATGACAGATTTTTAAAGATCTATATGTGTACAATGTACTTTTGTAAAAAAAAAAAAATAGCCTTTTTATTTTGGAATAATTTTAGATTTACAGAAAAGTTACAAAGGTAGTCTAAGAGATTGGGTGTACTTCTCACTCACTTTCCCCTATAGTTAACATCTCCCATCACCAGGGTACTTTATCACGGCTGTGAAACCAACTCTGGTACATTACTACTAACCAAACTCCGTATTTTGTTCAGATCTCACCAATGTTTCCTCTACTGGCCCCTTTCTGACCCCAGCTTGTCCCCACCCCCAGGACAGCTTGGTGGCATTTAGTCAACACCACCTCTCCTTACCGTTTCTGGACTGTGACAATTTCTTAGTCTTCCCTTAGTTTTTCGTGGCCTTGACAGTTCTGGGGAGTCCTGGCATTTTGAAGACAGTCTGTCAATTTGCGTGTTTCAGATGCTTTTCTCATGGTTAGGCTGACTGTGGGGTTGGGCGAGGAGGACCACAGAGGGGAGGTGCCCCTGGCTGACATGGGTTTGGGAGTTGGGGCAGGTCTGGATCTCACCTGGCTTACATGGTGAGGTTAAGCTCGGTACCCTGGTCCAGGGGGCTTGGCCATCCCCAGCGCTCCGCTTCCTGAGAGATGTTTTTCCTTTGCGCAGCTGTTAAAAAACCTGCTCCAGCACCCCCGAAACCAGGAAACCCGCCTCCCGGCCACCCCGGGGGCCAGAGTTCTCCAGGAACATCTCAGCACCCACCCAGCCTGTCGCCAAAGCCGTCCACCCGCAGCCCTTCTCCCCCCACCCAGCCCCCGGGCCAGGCCCCGAGCCAGCCCTGCGCCACCTCGCAGCTCTCAGCACCGCGGAGGTACTCCAGCAGCCTGCCTCCGATCCAAGCCCCCAACCACCCGCCGCCGCAGCCCCCCACGCAGGCCGCATCGCCGTCGGCGCTCACCAAGCAGGGCAGCCAGGGCCCACCGGCGCCCGGTGAGCCTGGACTCGAGCAGTCGTCCCACACCCCTCCCCAGACTCCAACGCCCCCCAGCACTCCGCCCCTCGGAAAACAGAACCCCGGCCAGGCGGTGAGTAATCCCGAGACCGCACAGCCACACGCTGGAACCTTACCGAGACCAAGACCAGTACCAAAGCCAAGGAACCGGCCCAACGTGCCCCCGCCCCCTCATCCTCCCGGCGCACACGCCGCCGGGGACGGCAACCTCAGCATCGCAGCTCCCACCGCCTCCAAAATAGTCACAGGTAAGTGGGAAATGGATTCAGACAGTTCCCCTTGCCAACTCTACCTTGCTTTATTACTATTCTCCTTCATTTAGGCTTCGATTTTACATCAGGGGTTGGCAAACCAGGACTGCGGGCCAAATCTGGCCTCCAGGTTGTTTTTATAAATAAAGCCTTCCATTTGTTGACATGTTCTTTCTAGCCACTTCTATGCTAAAACAGCAGAGTTGTGTCGCCCTTTGGAAAGTCGTATACTTCCAGAGCCTTCAGATTTCCTACCTGGCCCTCAGGTTTGCCAGCCCCTGATGTGTAGGGTCACTATGTTTGAGAACCATCTACGTTTACATTTTCTAGGTATAATGACCTCATCCAAGCGGAAGGTATTGTCCAACTGGAGCATGATATTCATTTCTTAGTGAACTCCTCATTAAAATGTTCGTTTTCTTTTTAAGAGTAATTTAGAGTAAGTGAAGCATTTCAGGTATAATCTTAAAAAATATGTTTTATGCTAAACTGGATGCTCTCAGCAGGGAGATTTGAGACGCATGAGAATGCCAGCCTTTAATGGCAAGGAACAGAAGAATCGAGATTTCCTTTTAATTCTATGGAAACCTGTTTTAGGTATTGATGATTATACAGATTTTACCTCTCTCATGGGATATTTTTTATTGGCAGTCTGGAACATGACCATTTATTTAATTGTGATTTTTTTTTTTTTTAATTTCCATCTCAAGTGCTCTAATTTACTGTTTAAGGATGAGATGGATGGATTTTTTTTTTTAATGGTTTTAAAAATGGTAATTAGTAGCTTTGAATAATTTCTTAGAACAGCCTAGTTTTACATTTTCCTAAGTGGAGCTGTTTTTAGAGAAGTAGCTGAAATATACCTCTGGGCCCTCCAGCCATGCTGAATGACATCTCTGCTAAAAATGAGCAAAGGATACATCCCACCCTAAGTGACGAGGGTTAACCGTCTAGTTTCTTTTTTGATAACTTTTTTTCCCCCAGGAGTATATTGCGTGATTTACATGTGTTATAAATTGTGAGCTTTTTTTTTCTGATGACACCTCAGCTTTTATTTAAAAAACAAAGCCACATTGGTTTGTTTGTTTGTTTGTTTCCCAATAGATGCCCTTCCTAGTGCCCTCACAGGTGGGGAAGGTTTCCAGGAGTAAGGTCTGTAATCCTCCCCAAGCAGCTTGCCCGCAGCCCCAAATGCTCCTGCTTAGCCATGTTTTGTATACGTGCTTTTGACTTTGTGCTCAAGAGCAGCCATCCAACCCCCTGCCATCCATTCTCTAGCAGGTAGACATCACTCTTGTTTATAGAAGCACTTTGAGCTGCAGTGCTCCGAATTTGAGATGTAGGTGTCAATAGATCTCGAGCCCAATTTCAAGCCGCTCAGATAAGAATACTAAGAAATGTTTCCTTTCTTTTTGGTAAGCTTTTCCCAAGCGTCTGCTCTGCTCAGTGTGATTTCCCTGTCATTGATTGGCTCCTCAGCATCCAACCAAAGAGAACTGGGGTGCAGTTAGCCCAGAAAATGGCGTCCCTTATGTCTTGAGCTTTAATTTTGAATTAACTGCATGGAGCTTCTTAATTCGGTGTTTAAAATTCTCAGGATCCCCCATCCCCTCCAAAAAAGTTCTTTCTCCAAAGATCCCACACTAAATTTCTTTGCATTCTGGCATGCTTACATTTTGCTTTCTTAAACCACATGAGCTTTTTGAAAGGTATTGTGAGGCTCATCTGAATCTAGCCTTTAGGTCCACGCTTGGACGGCATAAGGCTCCCATCATATGTCCAACTCAGTTCTAATCAGCTGACCTGAGCCTTAAGCCTTCAGTGGGCTACTTAGAGTTTTCCCAGCTTTGGCCTGAGGAAGACTTTCTGTAAAAACCAGAAAGGGAAAACAAGAACTCAATCTTTCAACCAGTGGAGGGCTCAGGTCTTATTCCACCTTCCTGACTCCTGGGTAATGAACCCAGAAGTCTGCAGTTACCCAGTTGGGTGTGGAAATCACAGAGTGAAAAGACTAAACCCTAATTAAGGCTGAGCCTTTTAACACTTTAATTCTTGTGATACATCAGAATTTTATTTCCAGATCTGCCCTTTTCTTTAGAGGAAAGACTACAATCAGAATTGTATCTGCTCTTCAAAACCATGGTTATCCGGGTGTTTTTATTCCAGAAACTTATTTTATTGATGTGCTAGGACACTGTAATGTTCTGTACTTTAACAACTGTCAGATAAGTGAAATTTGATATTATAAATACTTTCCCTAGGATATTAGCTAAATATTGTAAAAATCAATCTGTACTTTGAATTCTCCTAACTCAAGAAATTCCAGGTCACCATATCTTTGTTTTACAGAATTAATTTTTAATTTCTTCAAATCCCCTGAATTGCCATTAGAAGTACATAAAAGGCCAGCATTTAGAATTTACAAATACGCTTGTGTTGATCATGCTGCTGTTAACCAATCTGGAATTCAGTCATTGGGTTTTTCAAGAAGAAGAAAATGTTTTAACTTCCCTAGACAGGTAGTCCTTTATTATGAAATCATGTTTTCACTTGGAAATCTCTAGACAGACGAATTCCTGAAAACAGGTTATTCACTGAGAGCATTTAATCTTAAAAACTGATTTATGGCCTGGGGATTAAGATAAGCTCTCAGGGGAGATTCCTGATACCAAACAGGTTTGGCAGTCAATTTTTGGCAGCTCAGCACCAGAGAAAGGAGGGATTCTGCAGTCCTTCTGAATCTCTTCTTAATTGTTAACTCTAGAAAGCAGTAGGAAAAAAGAGCCATAGGATTTTAGCTTTGCAAGGAAAAGAGTTTTTACATCTTGCTGTTTTTAAAGTAATAGATTTTAGAGTGTTCTAATCTAAACATTTCATTAAATAATTTAGATGTATGACCTGCCATATTCAGTAAGAACTGAAATTGGAATATTTAATGGTAAGGAAAAGGCACCTGATTGGCCAAAGCATTGTTGCTACTTGATGATCATGTCCGCGCACTAATGCCTGAAGTTAACCGTTCACTCTAACCCTGCCTGCTCGCACCCCCACTAACCGTGCATGCACTGAGGGAGGCTGGCCTTGTTCATGCTTGCTGCCAAGGACTGTGAGTGCTGTGTTCACACACCCGCGTCACCGGGCTGGCCGTGTCACCTGCTCAACTTCTAGTCTTTTCTGTTCCGGGCAGGCTTGAGGGGTAGTGAAAAAACACACTAGAACCAGACATGCCTGAATTCGAATTTCAGCTTTCTGTGTAACAGCGGCACCGCGGCACCGGGTTGCTCTGTAAAATGGTGACATCTGCAAGAGTAACTATCCAAGGCATTAGAGTAGATAAAATAAGAAAAGGACCGTACAGTTCTTAATATACAGGGGGTCTGAGTCAGTGGTAGCTATTTATTATCATTTTTATGGAGAAAAAATAGATAATCAGAGTTAGGTATTAGATTCGTATGTCACCATTTTAAAGACTCACATGCCCGGATCCAGACATGTCAGGTCTGGAGCCCAGTATTTTGATCCCAATGTGCCACTTAGTAGTGGGTTGAAAAGACAGTGCTCTGGACTAGAAGATATATATATTTTTAATTGGAGTATAATTGCTTTACAATGTTGTGTTAGTTTCTGCTGTACAAGAGCATGAATCAGTTATATGTATATATATATCCCCTCCGTCTTGAGCCTCCCTTCCACCGCCCACCCCACCACCCCTCTAGGTCATCAGAGAGCCCTGTGCTGAGCTCCCTGTGCAGGAATGGAGTAGAAGATATTCTTAATTTAGTGAGCCTGAAAGTTAATTTAGTAAATCATTCGTCCACTGCACAGTGGTAGAACCAGTCACAATAATCATCATCAAACACTCGACACTTTGCTGGTTCTCATAGCTTTTGCTTTTTAAAATTAAGCATTTTTTTTTAATAGCATGAAAGTAACGTATTGGGACTTCCCATGTGGTCCAGTGGTTGAGAATTCACCTTCCAACGTAGGGGATGCAGGTTCGATCCCTGGCTGGGGAGCTAAGATGCCACAGGCCTTGTGGCTAAAAAACCAAAACATAAAACAGAAGCAATATTGTAACAAATTCAATAAAGACCATAAAAATGGTCCACACTAAAAAAAATTTTTTTCCAAAAAAGTAATATATTAAAAAAATAAATAAATATGGATACTAAAGCAAATTGGGAAATTAGAAACAATAAGAAATCACCCTTCCATAATTGAAGAAGTCCACTATTCATATTTTATTTTTTCCTTCTAGTTTTTTTTTTTCCTAAAAGGCAAAGGGATGCATGATCATAATTGTTTGGCATACACAGAGTTTGATTTTACGTTTTTATTTTACTTTACATCATGTGCTCTTTCTTATATTATGATATAATTTTTATAACTTTATATGATATGCTATTTCCCATGTTATAATGTAGTTTTTCAATGACTACATGATATTTCATTAAGCAGATGTTTTATTGCTCACAGTTGGACATGTAAGTGGCTTCTGCTTGTAGTTGCATTTTTATTTTTAATAAGTGGATGTCAGGATCATGTCAAGATAAACATCCAGTGAGACCAGAACAGGCGCTCTCCTTTGACTGAAATAATAAAAAGTTGACTCAAAGTCGCTTGCAGATGAGTAAGCCTCTCCCAGCCCTAGAAAACTGATGAGGATTATAAGGAAGTCATTCCCTCAGACTCTAGCTTAGAGAAGGGTTTAATGGTTGAGAGGGGGGTGGTTCACCCTGTACTTGTGCCTGAAATGTTTAATTTCAGGTTTGTGTTTGGACCCCTTAACATGTCAGAGTGGCTATCAGAATAACCTTGGCCTTTCTGAAGGGCAGGTTTATCACTTAAATCACTACTAAATATTGTTGACGTGACAGACTTCCTAGGACCGTACCCTAACTGTAGAATGCCAGTTCCCACCCTCAGAAGGCCCACCCTTAGATGTGTGTGTGCGTGCTCAGTATCTCAGTCGTGTCCAACTCTTTGAAGCCCCATGGACTGTAGCCCACCAGGCTCCTCTGTTCGTGGAATTGGAGGATCCAGGGTATGTTAGTCAGAGCCCCAGAGCAATGGTGAACCACAGGCATGGCATTCTACCAGCAAGCAGAGGCTGTGACTTGGCCCTCTTGCTCAGCCTTCTTATAATACTTTTCATATGAACTTAACTCCAAGAAATATGCTCAAAGACCAGCCCATCTTGGAGTGCGTATAATGAAAAATGATGCCTTGCGTAAATCCATAGCCAGAAAGTTTTGAAGATGTTTTTTTAAAAAACATTGACGGGCTCCTATAGGCATCTTTCTAAAAGAACCTTTATGTCCTTTGCAAATAATGAGCCGAAAGTCTTTAAGTCACTAAAGACACTAGTGACACTTTAAGTCACTAAAATGAGCCAAGAGTCTAAGCCTCAAGCCATTATCTGCTCAGGTGCTGTCTTCTCTCCCAGGCCCCTCTTCCAGGGGCATCTAGACTCCTCTAGGGAGGTGGAGAGGCCTTCTGCAAATTAAGAACCAGGCTCCAGAGCCCAGCCAGTCTGGCTTAGCTCCTCCTTCCAGGGCTGGCTGTGTCCCCTGGATCAGAGAGCCGAGCCCCGCCCCAGACTCCCCCTTGCTTATCTTATGGCGGAGTCAGTGCCGCCTTGGGGTGATCTCACGAGGGTTCAGTGTGATGCTGTGATGTGGTGACGTGTGTGGCGCACTCAGCACCACACCTGGAAAGTAGTAGCTGCTCAGTAGCTTCGGCCACTGGGATAAAGATCTGTCTCTTTCTGAAAGCTGGCTCTGCACACATGCCGTGATTCTTACTGCTTTTTGTGTGTAAACAGATTTGTAGTTTTCTTTCAAGAAATGGTTCATACAAAAGTGAGATGGGGGAAATCCACCAGCCTCAGGCAAACCAGGCAGGGTGAAGTAAAGGAATTTCCTCTATGTCCCACCACACATTTTTCTTCTAAGTATGTAAGTAATGTGTGTTCATCCTAAATAGCTAGAGAAATTCAGAAAAGTCAAGTCCAGAAATTATTGGTGATGTTAAAAAAAGAAAAAGAAGAAAAATAACAAGTTTGTACTCTGAAAAGGATCTGTTACTGATAGGTGTTACGTTTACATGTAAATAGAGATACTGATCAGTAGAAATCTAACTCATATGCACACTCCCTTTGCATCATGCATGTCAGTTCCACAGTTCTGTGTAAAGTCTATGAGCCAAGAAGTGGCACTGGCTGATTGTCCCATCTGTCTTGTTGGGTTAGGATAATGGTAAAGGGGTTGAATGTGCATTGAGTTTGTTGTATCAGTGTTGTCTTCAAGACATGGCCACTTCTTTACATGAGGCTGTTGGCAAAGAGGATTAGAAAGATGGCTGGACTAGATGACTTTTTATCTATTCTTCTGTCCAGACAGACAGACAGACAAACAGCCACAACGTTTATTGAATATCTGCTATTAACTCATCACTGTTCTGGGCACTAAGGATGCACTGTAAATAGGACAGACGTGGTCCCTGCCCTCGTTGACTTTCATTCTGCTGAGGACAAATCTGAGACACTGTATTCTGTGTACATAGACCACCCTTTCCTGTACCTTTACACAGTGCAGTTCAGCACCACTCAGTTGACTTTACGATTCCCATAAGACCTGAGCTATCTGAAATGACACACAGCACCTCAACTCTTTGACACCTTGGCACCTGCATAAATTCGGATATTCACCTGAGTTATGGTGCATAGCAAATCTCAAGGGATGGTCTGCCAACCCAGGAGTGACTGAGAGAAAAGGGGTACCCCAGGAAGTAAGTAGACCTCGCACCTCAGAGCTGTAGGGATGTGTCAGAGCAGGAGTCTCAAAGAAGTGAGCCTCCCAGGATACAACTGCATTTGCCAGTTCTGCCTATGTGGATCAGGAGTGGCTAAAACAGAAGTACTGTTTAGTACTGTTTTATTACTGTTGAAAGCAGCTTCTAGCAAGGGCAGACTGCACAATAGCCAGTACAGAAAAGCAGCTCTAAGCATAACAGGAAAACCCCACCACACGTCCCCCCTGCCGCCCCACCACCCACTTCCCTGCTCCCTACATGACTAGCTCTAACCTGGCAAAAGGAAACTACAACACATCTAAACATCTCCCACCTCTCTTCCACTGCCCTAAAATCCCTAACAAGGCTCATCATTTGCTAGAATTCACATCTACTAGAGAAACAAATTTTTCAAGACCGGAAGGCCTGTCTCCCCAACTTAGCCATGGGCTTCAACTAAAGCTGTGTCTGACTTGTTCACTCTTGCATCCTCACAGCTAGAATGTGGTAGGTGCTGAGCAAGTATTTGTTCATGATGAAGGAATCTGAGACCCACCATCTCACTAGGAAGAGGGCTGTGATTGGTTCAGGTGTCTTGTGAGCAATCATGGCTTGAGGACCATGTATTTGCCATCTCACTGAAGGAGTTCCAGCCAACGTAATAAGACACGAAAAAGGAATTGGAGGTATATAAGTATTAGAAATGGGCTTCCCAGGAGGTGCTAGTGGTAAAGAACCCCCCTGCCGATGCAGGAGATATAAGAGACACGGGTTCAATCCCTAGGTCAGGAAATCCCCCGAAGGAGAGCATGGCAGCCCACTCCAGGATTCTTGCCTGGAGAGTCCCATGGACAGAGGAGCCTGGTGAGCTATAATCCACAGGGTCGCACAGAGTCGGACATGACTGAAGCAATTTAGCACGCGCTTGCACAAGTATTAGAAATAGATGTGAAAATTAATATTTGTAGGAGATTTGGTGCTCTGCCTCAGTGATTGTCAGCCAGGGGTGATTGTGCCCTCCCACCCTCTTCCCAGGAACATTTGGCAGTGACTAGAGATATCTTTGGTTGTCAGCTGTGGGAAGGAGAGCTGTGTGCCATTAGCATCTCACGGGTTAAGGGCAGGGATGCTGCTGCTCAGCATCCTACAGTGCATAAGACAGCCCCACACCCAGGGTGATCTGGCCCCACATGTCACTAATGCCAAGGTTGAGGCCACAGCATTCATTAATAACAGGAGGAAACTCACCAGCCTCAGAGGAGGGAACCCTTTCCAGTGAAGCTCAGCCCTTCCCGCAGCCCAGATGTTGTCAGCAGATTTCAGTTAATGCCTTAGAGCTATTGGTAGGAATAAGGTCTCTCTTCCTCAGTCACAGCAAGCAGATCCTTCCAGGGTTGCATCTCTGAGGATTGCCGTGGGCTCCCAGAAAGGACCACCAGAGCCAGGTGGTCTGTGCCATGTGGCTGTCCCTGGGGTCTCCAAGGCTTGACTCAACTTCTTAGGGCTAACGGTGCCTGTAGTAGGGGAGTGTGCGTGCATGGGCTGACTCTCAAACTCTCCAGCTTCTCTCCTTCTCAGAGAACCTCGGTGGCCTCTTGGGCATTTCCACACCATTGATACCATGTCTCCTCATGTTTTTGTCCAGACGCCAATTCTAGGGTTTCAGAACCGCTTCGCAGCATCTTTCCTGAAATGCATTCAGACTCAGCCAGCAAAGACCTGCCCGGCCGCATTCTGTTGGATATGGACAATGATACAGAAAGCACCGCCCTGTGAAGAAAGCCACACCCCACCCTTGACCCCTTCCGCCCTGGCGAGTGGAGCAGGGGCAGGCAGATGTTGATCTTCATAGACCAAACAGTGAGAAGCTTTCAGTGAAGGGGAAAAAGAAAGGCCTCACCATGCTGGACGTGGCCTTCTCACAGCCCCAGGAGAGAGCAGAGGCTGACACTTAAAGCTGGATGACCTGTGTCTTGAAGAAGTTGGCTTTCTTTATATGGGAAAGAATCATGCCAAAAAATTTTTTTTTCTTTTTTAAAGAGAGATACCTACAGTGGAAGGTGTATCCTTGCCAAGACATGTGTTGAAAGCTTTTGTCCCTGCTGTTCACACAGGCAGCACCATCGGCAACTTGGAATGAACAAAGAGCCATGCATTAACACTCTATTTAATGAAGTACATCCATTATGCTCACCTACTTCCTGCTGCTTGGACTTTGCTTCTCATCTATCACAAGGGAGTTTCCTCTCCTTCAGACATGCTGCAGAATCATTTTGTATGAAGTATGGTCTGTGTCTCCCCGACCCCTCAGAACCACGAGCATTGGGGGTGACTGCTGGATCCGTCACCTCAGCAAACTGGATCGCCTTGTGCCTTGTTGGATTGCCAGAATGTAGACAGAAACGTACTGTTCTTTTTTTTTTTTTTTAAACAATGTAATTGCTACTTGATAAGGACCGAACGTTATTCTAGTTTCATGTTTCATTTGAATTAAATATATTCTGTGGTTTATATGATAACTATCATTCTTGCAGGCAAAACTGTGGATTGTGTGTGTGCATGTTGTCATCTGTCACTTAGCTACAGAGAACTGTGGATGGGGCACTTCCCTGGCAGTCCAGCGGTTAGGAGTCTGCTCTTCCACTAGAGGAGGCGTGGGTTCCGTCCCTGGTCAGGGAAACTGAGATCTCACACATCAAAAAAATTTTTTAAATTAAAAAAAATAAAGACTTGTGGATGGGACAGCCGAAAGTCTTAACTGTGAACGTAGAAGTTTGAAAGGGTCAAGAGCAAGGTCGCAGCAGTGAGACCCGCCCCCAGGGGACCCAGAGACCTCCCAGACTGGTTCTCTCTCATCGAATGTTCCAGGGGCTGGGCTCTTCCTTTGCTCTTCTTACCAGTCCTGATTCTTTTTCTTGTCTGGAGACACTTGTCCAGCGACACTTAGACACTTGGAGGCCAACTCTCAATATCTCAGCCCCACAGGCTCAGTGCAGGAGGCAGAGCCATTCATTACCTTCCAGGGAAATCCCTCTTCTAGTGACCGGAAAGCACTTCTTTCCCAGGATTGAAATAACCTGGGAAGAGTGGATGCGGGACTGGAGCAAAGTGAGGCCGATTGGCTGGACACCTATTGTGTTGCTAGTGCCTCCCTGTGGCCCAGATTTGGCATCGTCTCTTGGGACACAGGCTGCCATGCTGGCTGCCCCAAGTGGCTCCACTGATAGAATCACTCGCCAGGCACATCCATGACCCGACCCCTGCTCAGAAGCCACTGGACCTCCTTCCCCTGTTGTCATTGTTTTTCAGTTGCTCAGTCATGTCCGACTCTTTGCAACCCCATGGACTACAGCATACCAGGCTTCCCTGCCCTTCACTATCTCCAGGAACTTGCTCAAACTCATGTCCATTGGATCAGTGGTGGCCATCCAACCAATCTCATCCTCTGTCACCCCCTTCTTCTCCTGCCTTCAGTCTTTCCCAGCATCAGGGTCTTTCCCAATAAGTCAGCTCTTCGCATCAGGTGGCCAAAGACTGGGGCTTCAGCTTCAGCATCAGTCCTTCCAATGAATATTTAGGACTGATTTCCTTTAGGATTGACTGGTTTGATCTCCTTGCAGTCCAAGAGACTCTCAAGAGTCTTCTCCAGCACCACAGTTATATGAATTGACTGAAACTTAACTTGCAGAAGACAATCACTTTTTTCTCTTAACTCAAAGTTTAACTCCCTGCACTTTTAAATTACATTGAAAATATGTACCTGTAAACCTGTTTACCCCCTATCTTAAATTTGTGTTTACTGAAGGCTCACTCTTTCCTTCCTCATACACCACCTCTGTTCTTTTTCTCTGCTCCCTCCCATCCCGGTTTAGCACTATAGTAAAAAACCTCTAGAGAAAGCAAAAGTCTCCGTGTATTGATACGTTGCTCCTAAGTATTGACCCGCTCTCCAAGGAGCTCAGCCATCCAGTCAGGCATCTCTGCAGACCTTGGAGATACTTCTTCCAGAATGCCTGAACTCACACTCCAGAGGGAGCTGGGATGCCATGCTTGCCCAGGAGACGGTGTGGGTGCCTGGGGAGGAGGAAGGGCCATGGCAAACATTCTCCCCAGAACGTATGCTGAGGTTTATTTGAACAAAATGATTCTGAAATACACCAAACCCTACCCTCTTTACTTTAGGAACAGTGGTCCCGTTTCACTCTCTCGTTGTTTGTAGCTATCAGCCTACCGCAGCGGCTCCCATCTAAAGAAAAATGAAGCTTGCTTGCCCCATGTGTGTCAGCGGCCGCTGTCCTTTCTGAATGGCCGAGTCATGGTGTGGGACGTGCGGCTCAGCTTGTACTCAGAGCTGTCATTGCACCACCACGGGAGCACCTCCAAGGTGCTGCAGAGACAAGTCACCCCTGTGTGGGGGGCAGGGGTTGCCACGTGACTGTCACCTTGCCCGGGGTATACTACACATGACAGGAGTCTTTGCACCATACCCACCATCAGAGAGGTGGAGAGGTCTGTAATCCAAACTCACATGGCCTTCCCTGACCATCAAGGGAGGTGCTGGGATCTGCCCTTCAGACTGTTCCCTTCCCTTCTCCATACAAATATTCCTCATGGCAGCATCAGTCCTGGGTGCCCAGGCCTTCTGTTCCTGCTTCCCTGCCCACAGCAACACCAGAGTCGAGGACCTCTCACCACGCACCCCTTGCAGGCAGCACCCATCTGCCTGTTCTTGGTCTAGCCCTTTGGAGGCTACAGGGGGTCGGGGTGTCCCCTGGTTACCTTGATTGTACTGGGCTGTACCCTGTGAATTCCCTACAGGTCAGATGCAGGTGGAATGACTGAATTCCTGAACCTGTTTAATACCCTGGTTCCCTTGGGGGCTCCATGGAGCCCCTTGGTCCCCTTCTTGGGGCTTCAGCTTCCAGTACTGTCCTGAGCCCAGTGAGTCCTTAAAGTGCTCATATTTGCAGGACTTAAGACAAACCCTCTTTCTAGTTTCTCTACCTGTGGTCTAGTCCCACCATTCTGCCACCTGCACCCTGAGCCTGATGGTCTGTGAGTGCATTTCAGAGCCCTAAGTAGTCTCTGACTCACAGTATAGGGTCTTGCATGAGACTGGGCGGCACATCACTGACAGATATTTCTAGACCAAAGGCATCCACTTCGCCAATAGCCTAGTGATGGAGCTGAAGATAAAGATCTGTGAACATGGTGAAGCCACTGGCTCTGATGCAACCAAAAGGCAAAAAGCGGTTCAAACTGCCTGAGCCGCCAGCTTAGGGAAAAGGCATGAAGTGGTGCCGAGTTGAGGCACCTTCTCTGGCATCACTTTTAGAGGTGTCTCTGCAGTTCCCTCTCCCATTAACCCATCTCCATCACTGAGGCCATTCTGCATTTCTTGCCTGGTACCCTCACCACAAATTCTCTCCCCTCCCCTGCCCCACCTTTATTTTTTATTGTTTTTTGCCTAAACTTTGTAGGGTTTGTCTCTGTTACTTGCAAGCAAATGACTCCTACTCGACACACTCTTCAAAAGAGAGTGTAGCACTACATGCTATAATACAACCAGAGATGATATCACCCCAGCCAGCAGAGGCTGCCCTCTTCTGCTCACTGTCCGGCACGTAGCTGTACAAACCCCTGGCAATCCCACAGGCAAACTCTCCCCACATCACCCCACCCTTTTTATCCACACAGGTATCCATAAATGGTACACACTGTCAGTTATCGCTGAGCAACAAATGACCACTAACTTAAGCAGCTTAGAACAATGCACATTTATTATCTCATTGTTTCTGTGGGTCAGAAGCCCAGGCAGAACTTATCTGGCCCCTCTGCCTGGGTCTCACAAGGCTGCAGTCAAGGGTCACATGGGTCTGGGGTGTCATCTGGAGGTCCGACTGGGGAAGGACCCACTCCTAAGCTCCCTCGGGATGTTGTCAGAAGTCACGTGCTTGTGCTTGTAGGACCACAGGTCTGAGAGCCTGTGCTGCTTGCTGACCGTGATCTAAGTGCTGCCTGCAGTTCCCGATCATATGGGCTTCTGCAGGGAGGCTGCTACTTCAAGTCAACAAGGAGACCCCTAGAGTGAGTCTGCTGGCAAGACCGTGTCTGCGTGCTATAATACAATCACAGGCGGCATCTCACCACCCCTGCCATATTGCGTTGGTTAGAAGCCAATCACAGGCTCTGTCCACACTCAAGGGGAGGGGATTACACAAGAGCAAGACACCAGGAGGTGGGGATCACTGCAGGTCACCTTGGGGTCTACCCATCACCTACGTCAAAATGTCACCACAAATGACCCATCAGGATATACTTGAGCCAAATATATTTTGAGAAGAACAAAAACAAAAATTCATCAGAGTTCTGTTTTTACCTTCTATATTTGTATTTGAATGCAGTTTTCATACATATCAATAAATTATATTTGGATGACCCAAAGTGTTTTTCATGTTATTTCATGGTAGAAACAGCATTCTTGCTTTCACCTAAAGATGTTTAGAATTGAAGCTGTGTCTTATAATGATTTCTATGTCTTCTTTAGGTGAATACCATGGGCTTACTCTTCCATACACTGACCTAGACCCTGGGGAACCAAGCTGAGCCACACAAATGTGGTCTTGGCCTGCAGGAAGCTTGCAAACAGATACCTGGCAGCAGGGAGAGGCTGGGGGATGGGGAGGGGTGGACCATGGAAACACGTGGGAGGAAGGTCCCTGTTGGTAGAGAGAGGAGTGGAGAAGTGGGCTCTCCAGGTGCTAGGAATGGCCTGTGAGGTGAGAGATAGCACAGAAGTAGAGGGGGAGGTGGGCCACGGGCAAGGAGTGAGCCTGGCGAGGGAAGCGGGAGCTGGAGTGTGAAGGGTGTGAAGGGCCTTAGCGTCAACCAGGGAGCAGCGGGCTGTGGATGGAGGAGCAGAGTGACTGTCGGATTTGTATTTTAGATCCTTGCGGCTGTGGTGCTTGTTTTAGGGGAACAGCATTGTGGTGAGTCAAGCAGAAAGGCCCAAGCTAAGGCAGAACTTGGGACGTGCAGCCGATCCCCTGATTTTCTTATGGCACAAGATTCCAGGGCACCAACTCAAGTCTGTTTCCCAGAGATCATAGAGAGGTGCAAACTTCACAGTGAGAAAACCTTTGGGGACCAGCTATTTCTTCACCCAAAGCCATCAACAGTGAAAGGCACTCCTGCTTGGAAAATGAGGTGGGGAAGAGTTCACCCAGCCCAGGAGATGTGTTTCCTGGAGGGCTGGGAGTCTCTGCTTGTCTCACCTTTTGGATTTGGCTGTTGATGTTACTTGATGGACAAAAAGAGTAAATGACTGCCTTTTGAGACAAGGAAGCCTTTACTCTTCTCTCTTTTTCCAGCTTCTAACCTTCATTTCCTTGTAAGAAGGGCTAGGGACTTCCCTAGTGGTCCAGTGGTTGCGAATCCACCTTGTAATACAGGGGACTCAGATCCAATCCCTGGAAACTAAGCTCCCACATGCCACGGAGCATCTAATACCCTGTGCCACAACTACTGAGCCTGCAAACCACAAACTAGAGAGTTCATGCACCTCAAGGAAAGATCCCGCGTGGCGGAATGAAGATCCCACCTGCTGAAACTAAGATCCAATGCCATAAATAAATAGATAGATAAAAATAAATAAAAGAAGGGCTAAATATTATGTTGAAGATGGCCCATTAACAGCTTTGACACCTAGTGGTAAACAAACAAAGCTTTATTATTTTTTTCTCCTTCATTAAAAAAATCGGAACATTGATAACAAATGAGAGCTCGGACCCCTGGGTTCACCCCCACGTTAAGCAAAGTAGCCCCAGAGAAAAATGGCACAGCTGATGCAAATGATGAGGTTGAGGTCCAGAAGGGTTTTCACCAAGGGGTTTTCTTCCAGGGAAACTATGATCGGGTCCGCTCTGCTGGGTGCCTGCTCCTTGCCCTTGTTCTCCACCCCACAGAGCCACAAGATGGCTTTCACCACTTTGGACCGCTTTGTGGTCATGTCGCCTAAAAAGAACACAACAGATAAAGGTCATAAGGGTGAGCTGTGTCTCCCAGACAAGAGGGAAGAGAGTCTCACCCAGTATGTTTCAGACACTGTGATAAAAATTTTATGTTCCTCTTCTGGAAGGTATTTGTTAATACCTCAATCTTGGAAGACTTGAATTCTGAAAGGTTGGTGTTTTCAGACTTTTCATGATGTTTAGGTGCAGAATTTCAGATGAATTTCAGCCTCTTAGATAGAGGCTCAGACTAACTTGAGTGAAGCACAAAGCGGGTCAGCAGAGGCAGAGATGGGTTTAGGACCTGCTTGATCTGACTCCCTCTCTGTGTGTGGCACCGCCTGCCAGAGGCTGAAGGGAGACGGGCACTCTTGCAGGGAACTCTGTCTCCACTCAGAGCTGGGGCTGTGAAATCAACTGCGGAAGGAGCCAGGCAGGTGGCCTATGGGAGTCAGAGGAGCTGATTTGCTTCTTACACACATCATCTCTACCAAGGAAGATTCTCTCTCTCATGTTTTCCTGAAGCACATGGCCTTCTGCATCTATCCTTGTGTTTCCCACTATAGGATGCCATGGGTTCATAGCCACAATTTTTTTTAAGCCATTTGCTATTGTTTAGTCATCAAGTCATGTCCCACTCTTTTCGACCCCATAGACTGTAGCCCTCCAGGTTCCTCTGTCCGTGGGATTTCCTAGGCAAGAATACTGGAGTGGGTAGCCATTTCCTCCTCCAGGGGATCTTCCTGACCCAGGGATCGACCTGAGTCTCCTGCATTGGCAGGCAGATTCTTTACCACTGAGCCACCAGGGAAACTCCTTTAAAAGCCATGTGGGGTGATTAATGACAACCACAGCCTTGGGGTCATGTAGGCAGAAGGGACTGTTGGGGACTTTGACTAACTGTATATCCCAGGTCTAAGGACCAGCTGCTTCCCACCTCCAGGCAACTTTTGCCAGGCAGGCATATGGGCTCCATGCTGCCAGATCTTCCAGTTGTTCAAAAGAAGGTGGAAATCTGAAATGTTATGAAATCTCCCTACTTTTAAATAACTCACATTAAAAGAGTAGGTGGCCTAAACCAAAATATGTCCGCAAGCTGAGAGTTTAAAACCAGTAATTTAGAGAATGCCAGCAGTAACCCCAGCCTACCACGTGGGGGTTTGCGAGGATCAAATGAACTGTTTTAGCAGGCACTCAACAAACGTTGGCTCTCATTGCCCACCTGAAGCATCTGTCGAAAGTTCCTAACCCTTTCAGTGGCCAGAGAGTGAGGGAAGACCAGACCCTGGGAATGAGGAGATGCTAAAATGCCAAGTGTGCTCCTTTACTTGCTAGTGATATGATAGAAAAATGTCCTCTTAAACACATACTGCTTCTTGAGGTTCCTACTGCAACCTAGGAAAAAGGCAACTCACAGCTGTGGGTTTTGGACAGGTTTTCTTGAACCATCTCGAACTGGGTGTTAGTGCTGCTGGCCTCTGGTGTCCCGTTTTGAGAAAGGGTAAGAGGCGGTGGGGTTGCTGATGGCACCTGTTCCTTCTGGACCACAGGGTCATGGCGAGTAAACCAGGTCAAGCGACTGACCTATGGAACAGAGAGGAATGGAGATGGGGGTGGGGTGGTGATGTTCATCCCTTTCTCCTACCTCCTTCCAACCCCAGGCTCAGCCTTCATGTCCAAGTCTCTTCCAGTCTCTCCCTCCCACTCCACCTTCCAACAAGCTTCAGCTCCCTGCACTCTTCAGAATCAATGGACGTTTCCCCCACTCATTCCCCATCTTTCTTTGAAAGTCCCAAATCTCTTGTGGGGATCTCACCCTCCCTCATTCTAATAAGAGCTTAACCCCAGCCCAGGGGTATGTGGGACCCAGCGACCAGCATTCAGCTCATCCATTTCTCTGGCCACAGCAACTGGGTTGGTTCATGGGTGACCATGTGTTTTGGGCTGATTCCATCAATGGGCATGAGCAGCTTCACTGGAAATGCTAGGACTAAATGCTTATGCTTTTGCTTAATGACACTAAGAGAGGATATATCCTAGAAGCTGCTGACCCCATTAGGGGCTGGAGAATAGGAATAGAGGCGAGAAGGGACTTCCCTGGTGGTCCAGTGGTTAAAAGTCCACCTTCCAATGCAGGAGACACAGGTCAGGTAACTAAGATCCTGCATGCAATGGAGCAACTAAGCCCTCACACCACAACTACTGAACCTGTGCACCCTGGAGCCCACAAGCCACAACTGGAGAAGACCATGTGCCATAACACAGACCCAGTGCAGCCAAAATAAATAATAAAATTTTTTTTAAAAAAAGAAGAGGTGACCAATGGATTCAGATGGTCTTTTCTGGAATCAAGTTCCTCCAAAGACCGAACCCTAGACTTCACAGCTTTTTGAAAATCAGTCCTGGTTTTCTGTTGCTAGCAGTGAAGGGTCTCAATGGCTATAGGGTCAAACCCCAAAGTACCATTTCCTTGGAGGGCGGCTCTGTGAACCAGCTCACGGCACACACAGTGATCAGGGTGACTGAGGACAGGATCATAGAGAAGTAGAGGTAGTGGACATCCTTTACCACGGCTGGGCGCTCATCCAGCTGGTCACAGCGAGGCTGCACGTAAATGAAGTCCAGGATCAGCCGAACCAAGCCTAGGAGGAGGCCTAAGACGAGACCGAAGAAGGCACCCTGCAAAGCAGAGCAAAGCAAAGCTATCTTAGTCACATGCCTCCGGAAAGCTCAGCAAGCCCTCTCCAGAATGACAGTCACTGCGCGGGTCAGTGATTCAAAAAGTGTGGGAGCTACTTATCTGCTTATCTTTTACATACAATTGATCCACTACATATAATTCCCTGTTAATTCAGCTTCCCTTTTGAAAGATAAGATGCATCAAAATAGAAGCTTCATTGCTTGTTTTCAAAAAGCCAGGTAACATCCTCCCTGGATCTTTCTCCCCAGATCTCATCACCACCCCCCCAACAATGACACCTGATATCCACTTGTCCCCTCTCCAAGTCCCTCCTCTCCCATCCAATGGACTGAAGGGCTACCTTTTCATTGGCCCGCTTCCAGAAACATCCCATGATGAAGACCACAGCCACAGGTGGCTGTAGGTAGGAGCTGATGGACTGGATGTAGATGAAGAGCTGGCCGCCCTGGCTGGCCTGGACCACGGGGATCCAGAGGATGGAGACCAACACCAGAAGCAACACAAACACCCTGGTTGGATGAGAGACACACACCCCCACATTAGTTTTGTCCTCCCTGGATACTTCTCTTTTTTTATAGCTTTCTGGAGGTAGAATTTATATACCATAAGATTCACCCATTATGAGTATGCAATCAAGTAATTTTGGTAAATTTATAGTCATGTAACCAACATCACAATCAAGTTTTTGAATATACATCACTCCAAAAACATCCCCTCATGCCCATTTACAGTCTATTCTTGTTTCCAACCTAAAGAAGCACTTCTATCTGCTTCTATCTCTGTGAAAGAAAATGGAATTGTTAGTCCCTCAGTCATGTCTGACTCTTTGTGATCCTATGGACTATACCCACCAGGCTCCTCTGTCCCTGGGATTTCCCAGGCAAGAATGCTGAAATGGGTTGCCATGCCCTCATCCAGGGGATCTTCCTGACCCAGGAATCAAACCCAGGTCTCCTGCATTTCAGGCAGATTCTTTTCCATGAGTCACCAGGAAAGCCCCACAGGGGCTTCTGTGTCTATAGGTTTGCTTTTCTGGACATGTCACATAAATGGCACACAATATATACAATACATGGTCTTTTGCAGCTGGCTTCTTTCATTTAGCATGTTTTGAAGTTCATCAGATATCATGTATCAGTATTTCATTCCTTTTTATTGTTGAAAACATTCCGTTGAGTGGATATGCCATTGTGTAACTATTGTTGAAAACATTCCATTGAGTGAATATGCCGTTGTGTAACATTATTTATCCTTCACCCATAAGTGGACATTTAGATCGCTTCTACTTTCTGGCTCTTGTTAAAACTGCTGCTATGAACACTTGTATACATGTCTTTGTGCAGACATATGGTTTTATTTCTAGGAATGCAGTTGCTAGGTCATATGGTAAATTTTTATTTAACTTTTTAAGAAAATGCCAAACTGTTTTGAACAGTTGAACCATTATATATTAACACCTGCAATTCACAAGAATTCCAACTTCTCTGCCTCCCTATGTGCTGTTCAATTATAGCCATACTAGTGGGTGTACAGTGGTCTCTTGAAGTCATTTTCTATCTTCGTGAGAATTAGATTACACAAAATTAGATTAGAAAATAGATTACAATCTCATTTTGAAGATTGTTCTAGATTACAAGGTCTTTGTCAAATATTTGGCTTGCAAATAGTTTCTCCCAATCTGTGGCTCATCTTCTCATTTGCTTTCTTTCCTTTTTTATTTTCTTGGCCACCCTGCACAGCATGTGGGATCTTAGTTCCCTGATCAGAGATGGAACCTGAGCCCCTTGCACTGGAGGCTCGGAGTCTTAACCACTGGACCACCCAAGTCCCCTTGCAGTTTCTTTTGAATTGAAAAAGTTTTGGGTTTTGATGAGATCTAATTTAGCTCTCTTTCTTTTTTTTAACAGAATATGTTTTTGATGTCATAGTTAGTGGCTCAGTCATGTTCCACTCTTTGTGACCCCATGGACTGTAGCCCACCAGGGCCCTCTGTCCATGGAATTCTCCAGGCAAGAATACTGGAGCAGGTTGCCATTTCCTTCTCCAGGGGATCTTTCCAACCCAGGGATCGAACCCTGGTCTCCTGCATTGCTGGCGGATTCTTCACCATCTGAGCCACCAGAGAAGCCTTTTGTTGTCATACGTTTCCCTCAACCATGGCTGAGACAGCCCTAGGAATGCACCTTCTTGAGAAGCAGAGCCCCGAGATGCTTGTTAGCATACCTTTTGCATAAAATGTGCATGCCACTCACTTCACTCATTTTCATTCCCTGCATTACGCTTCAGGAGTTGGCATTAGACTTGGTAGAGAAACCTTCCCCCAAACCTCCAGAACACCCTCCTTGCTTTTACCTGGCTATCTCCTATTGACCCCTCAAATCCCAACCCAAGTTAGAGACTTTCCTCTGAAGCCCTAGTTCTGGCTCATCTGTCATAATACTCATTGTGGTTAAAATCACCTGTTTACTTATGCTTTTCTTATTCTAACTCCAAGAAAGCAAAATGAGTCTTTTCTTTTCACTGTTATGTGCCCAGCACCTGGCAGATAGGAAGTGCTCTTGAATGAATGAATGCCTTACTCATCCACAGGGTCCTGGTGTCCTTCAGCTTGGCCATCAGAGCGGGGCTGAGCCAACCAGGAGAAGTCACTGTTTGGACTTTCCCTTTGAATGGCTCAGCTTTTTCCTCCCTGGGTTATCCTGACTTTTCAGACTCTTGCCCGGCCCCATCCAATAAGACTGTGAAAAGTGAAAGAAAGTGAAGTCGCTCAGTCATGTCCGACTCTTTGCGACCCCATGGACTGTAGCCTACTAGGCTCCTCCATCCATGGGATCTTCCAGGCAGGAGTAACTGGAGTGGGTTGCCATTGCCTTCTCCAGGGGATCTTCCCGACCCAGGAATCGAACCCAGGTCTCCCACATTGCAGGCAGACGCTTTACCGTCTGAGCCACCAGAGTAAGATCGTACCTGCCCACAATCATAAGCTCCTTCTCAGATGCCCGAGGCCGGAGATGGTTCCAGAGGTCCATGGTGAAGATGGTGCTGGCACTGTTAAAGATGGAGGTGAGGGAAGACGTCAGCGCCGCCACCATTACGGCCATCATGAGCCCACGGAGCCCTGGGGGCAGAAGGGAGCTCTATGGGCCTTGGGCTTTTTTCTGCCTTCACTGTTGACCCCATCGCCCAGGTCTGCGGCCAACCAGTCCTGACAGGTTCAATGCTGACAAGGCAGAACTCAGGGCTGGGAGCCGAGAGGAAGGACACAGAGGTGGGTGGGGTACAGCCCCCTGCGTAGCCAGCGCCTGAGCTTCAGCTGGGGGCCCTCGCATCTTGTCCCCCACCTTGGATGGGAGCCCAGCCAGGGTCCTCCTTTCTCGGGGGGACTCAGCTGAAGGGTGATGGATCATTACCTGTAGGCAGGAGTTCCAGCACAAGTTTGGGATACGCGATATCAGAGCAGCCGGCGGGGTTGCTACAGACCTTCCGGCAGATTTCTGGGTCTGCACAAGCCACTTCGTCTGTGGAGGAAACAAGCCCAGAGATGGCTAGATGGACCCTCAGAGCCCCAGGCCCGGCCAAAACACAGCCCGGCGCCGGTCAGCACCAGGAGACAGGGCTACTGCATAGAAGTGTAGAGCTCAATGAAATAAAAAGGACCCTGGACTTGATTAAGTGGTCAAGAATCTGCCTGCCAATGCAAGAGACACGGGATCGATCCCTAGCTCAGGAAGATCCCCTGGAGGAGGAAATGGCAACCCACTCCAGTATTTTTGACTGGGAAACCCCATGAACAGAGGAGCCTGGCGGGCTACAGTCCATTGGGTCGCAATAAGTCGGACATGATTTAGCCACTTAAACAACAGACTTGATAAACCATGGCCTTCTCACTTAACCATCCTGGACCTCAGCTGCTGTATCTGTGAAACTGGGACAGTAACGGAACTTTACTTCCTAAGATTACAGTGAGGACTGAGAAGGTACACGTTAACACACTTAGCACAGAGTCGGAGGCATGGGAAGTGCTGAGTTCATTTCAACTACTTTTATTGTAACCTCAATAAAGCTGACACCGCACGACCAGTCTCGGCACAGTGTCTACATCAGCTTCCTTAACTCCCTAAAAAGGACACAAGCAATTCACCTCTTTACCTAAGTTTATTGGACGTGCAAAGGAGAACGCCATCATTTGACACATGGCAAATATTTTTAAAATTCCTCTTTTCCCCATCTCCTTCCCAATAGCACATATAGTTCAACAGCTGTTCCTCATTTTAGACTCATAAAAACTCGACCCACTTGGAAGTTTTCTCACCTCCTCTTTCTCCATTTCTGTATCAATTCTTTTCTCTCCCAAGCAGCATCCTGATTTTCTAATGTAAATCCATCCAGAATTCCTGGCACCTCTAGTTCTTCATCTCTACCTGTTACCGTGATGAACACATCCAAAGCATACAAGCATAGACCTCTTGTTTACAAGATAGAAAGAGATAAAAAAAATTATACTAATGTGTGGTACTGATAGGGACAGAGTAAAGGGACAAAGTAGACGATTAAATAGTTAATCCCACTAGGGGACTGTATGCAAAAATATATATATAGGGGAGCCTTGTAAGTTAATGATTACTCAAGGGAGCAGGTTTGCTCAACCACAAAACCAAGAAGGCTGGCTTAGCAACAAACCCATGCAACAGAAGCATGGGACCTGCCCCCAAACAATAAAACGATGGTGACACGGGACCCACAGCCTGCCCAGTGAGCTCAGTAAGTTACTGATTCCTAAGACATGCTCTCTGCACACATGAAAAACAATAATCTGTGAACCTAGCTTGACCCTGTAGGGATGAGAAAAGTCCCCTGCGCAACCTGGAGAAGGAGCTGATGTTGGAAGCCTACTGAAGAAAGACAAAGAAGTTCCTCTCCCACCCCCTACTTTTCCTTTGATTATGAAACTGTAGCCCAGTAAGCTCTCGGGGCATGGCACCCCCTTGCCCACCTGCTTGTAAGACTTACAACTGTTCTATTCTAAGAAATCACTTCTCATCCATCACTTTGCTTCTCACAGAATTCTTTCTGTGCTGAGACATAAAGGACTCTAGTACCAGGAGCTCTTTGGAGCCCCCCTGAAAGGCCACTAAACAATTTCAGTGCAGACTATCTGCTCAATACACGTTTGTTGGGATGAGGCTCGCTATCTCATTATTAGTGTTACCTTCAGAGAGGGGAAGGGACCTGATTATAATCACCCAGCAAGGTCATGATGGAGACAAGTCTCGCAACTCCCAATCCAAAGTTTCAGAGAAGGCCCAGAGTGTAGGTAGTTTCACTGGTCTGGCACGTGTTTGAATGAGAGCTTTCTTGTTACTTTCTGTCTTCCTCAGCTCCTCATATCTGAGCTGAGCTGTGCTCCTCACCACCGTCTCCGTGCCAAAACATCACCACTCACCCCTGCTGGACCACTTATAAATCCTCATATCTCTTTTGCCAGCTGGATCTATTAATAGGGGTCACTCCCATAAACAACTCCCAGACCCTCCCTCTGTCTTTCTTCCTCATTCTGATGGGTGGCACTGCCTTCCAGCCCACGTCCGATGGCAAGTGACAACTACCCGCAAGACTCAGTTTAGGGGTGGGCTTGGATTCCATCACTGCCCACGCCCATCTCCTCCCAGGTTCTGATGCAATACCAATTTCATGATGAACGTGTAGTTGAAGCCTCAAATTCACAAGTGGCCTCGAATACAGGTGCTTGACAGGGTTACAGCAGGCAGGTAGCTAGGTATGAGCAGGGAAATGGGAGCAGGGGCCAGGTGGCAGGAAATCTTGTAAACATCTTGTAAATGTCTTGTAAACAGTGAGGCAGATGAAGGAAAGCAGGAAACTCCATACTGACCAGAAAACTACATATTTTAGGTGATAGGGTTCAGGTAACAAAGAAAGCTGGGGAAAGGCAGGAATCTCCTGCCTCCAAAGGCAACCTTTTGCTTAGTATGTTCTTATTACAATAAAATTGGCCTTACAGATAAGCACCCACCATGCACTGATGCCATGACACTTCTGATTTAACCTGAATAGGGGCAAAAACCCCTCCTCCCCTTTGGAAAATGGAACTGGGGTTAAAATCAGGGAATACAACTCCAAACTCCTCCTTCCTCAGGGAATAGTCTACCCCTTCATTTGTATGAAGCCCCTCAACACCAATGATAAAGAATCCCAGGGCGGCGGTTCCTCACCTGTCTGCCCACTGTCCCCTTTGCTTAAATAAACTCTCACTTTATCTTCCTAACCTCTCTGAGTTGTCTCTGAAATCTTTCGGGACAAAGAACCTTAAATTCACTGGCAGCAATGTTATCTCCAGATGAGGTTAAATGCCTGGTCTTTATAATTTTATCTGGGTTAAAACTATTAGTTTAATAAATGTGAACATTTAAAGTACATCACGACTTTAAAACCTAGTACTGTTGATTCTTTTCTTTAATTAAAATTTTTTATTGAAGTATGGTTGTATAATACAGAAGCTTATAATGTTTCAGGTGTACAGCAAAGTGATTCAGTTATATATATATATATATATATATACACACACACATATGTTATTTTTGAGATTCTTTCCTTTATTGATTATTAGAAAATATTGACTATAGTTCCCTGTAGGTCCTTGGTGTTTATCTATAGTAGTGTGTATCTATTAATCCCAAATCCCTAATTTATCCCTCCCTGCCCTCTAATATTTTTTATTGTTCTTTTTGCCACACTGCACAGCTTGCAAGGTTTTCGTTGCCCGACCAGGGATAGAACCTGGGTCCCCTGCAGTGGAAGTACAGAGTCCTAATCATGGGGTTGCCAGGGAGATCCCAATTCTTCGTTTTCTTTTTTAAGGTAGTATAAGACCTAAGAAATGGAAATCACCCCAGACCGCTTCATCCATTAGGAAGCCCAAGAACTAACTGGTCTTTGTAAAATTTCTCCACTCACAGCTATGTCTTCTCAAAGCCGGGACCCTTCCCTCCACTTACATCCATGAGTGATAAACGGTGCTGTGGCCACAATTAATAATACTGATAACAGGGGATTTCCCTGGTGGTCCAGTGGCTAAGACTCCATGCTCACAAAATAAGGGGTCCAGGTTCAATCCCTGGTTGCTGAACTAGATCCCACAGCCCACAGCTAAGAGCTGGCATGTTGCAACAAAGATCGAAGATGCCATAATTAAGACCCAGCGCAGCCAAATAAATAAATAAATATATTTTAAAATAATAATAATAACAATTGCTATGGAACAAAAGTAGATGCCTCCAGAACTCTGATTCAGTTTAGACAAAATTCATATTGCAGACCATAAATGATATTTGACAGGAAGTATTGAGAAGGAACAATCTTTTTGAGAAAAATGCTTTTGAGAGGTCAAAGTTCTTGGCTTGTTTATGGTTTGTCTGAGGAAGCTTTGGAGAAGGTTAGAAAATAGTTACATTCCTGTGGCCAGAAGGCTGTAGGGAGCCTCCCAGGTGGGGCAAAGATCTTGTTTACATTCACATGTTGTGAGTTCAAACTCTTAGTGTCCAAAAACTCCTGTCTTTAAGGGACACCAAGAAGGAGCAAGACTCCCTCTGAAATAATTCATTTAACAACCAAGTTTTTGTTTAACCCTCTAGGAATGCAAGCTTCAACCATGAAACATGTGACACAAAGTTTATAATGCATGTTTAGGGAAGAAAATTATGTTTGTTCATTCGGGCTGAAAAATATGCTCGTCACAAGGAAACTATTTGGCTCAGCTTAAGTTATAAATGAAATCGACAGCCTTGCAATCGTTAACCCACCATTCACTAATATCTGCTCACGTGTCTTGGGTGAATTAATCAACCGTTTCATACGTTGAGTGGATTCCCTTGTCAGATCCTATGATGATGCTTGAAATAAAGGATGACTCTAGCAGAGTCCAGTCCAAACACAGCACCAAAACTCCTTCTTCCAAAATGCAAGCATTCATAGAAGTTGTACTGTGATGCAGATGCTGCAAATTAACACTCTACACATAAACCTTCTCATGTAATTTTCATAACTCTGTGAAAACATTGCTATTATACCAATTTTTTAAATATTTATTTATTTGGCTGTCCCGGGTCTTAACTGTGGCCTGTAGCACCTTCATTGTGCCATGGGGTTGTGGTGCATGGACTCTAATTGTGGTAGGGGGGCTCAGTTGCTCCATGGCATGTGGGATCTTAGTTCCCCGACCAGGGATCGAACCCGCATTGCAAGGCAGATTCTTAACCACTGCACCACCAGGGAAGTCCCTATTACACCTATTTTAAAGACAAGCAAATTGAGACCCACAGAGGCTAAACAACATCCCCAAATCATAAAGCTAGGATCATGGCTAGGACTCAAACCCTTAGTTTATTCCAAAGCTTAGGTGGAGATGATTGGCTTTGTAAACAGGTACATTTCTAGACTCTTGGGTTTCATTGTTTTGAGGGTCATTTTGCTTCTTTCTTGGTTTCTACCAGTGTTCCTTAATGAGTGGGTATTGTTTTTCGGATGGACTAAGTGGAAGAGGATGTTGTCCAGGCTCATGAGAGCCCAGGATCAGAGCATCCTTTGAGGCAGTGCTGGACCCATCTGAAGATTCAGTAGGGAGCTGCTGGAGCTGAGATGGAGAGAAGAGTGGAAATGGGTAGGAACAGTGGCTTGGCCCGGCCCCTGGCCCTTTAGACCAGGGATTCTCCACCTTCTGTTGGGCCCCATCCCCAAAGACCTGGATTCAATAGGTCTTGGATGGGGTCTGAAAAGTTTGCCTTTCTAGCAGGTTCCAAGGCAACTCTGATGCTGCTGGACTGGGGACCACACTTTGAGAAGCTCTGATCAAGATCTTCAAATCTACCATGCCCACCTCACCATCTCCACCCTGCCTCACTCTCTCAAATTCATTTCTCACTTATTGCTGGTACCATAGGCTAGAGTGTTTTGATATCTATTTTCTTTTACTCTTTCATGAGGACCAGACTCATCTGAGATGTTACAACTCCCTAGGGTCATGGAATGTGGCATTATGTTTCATTTAATAATCATCACTGATTGGCTGACTGCTATGAGTGAGGATCAGGGTCTTGTTATTGATCTTCCAGATATAGATCCAAAGCTTAAGATGTGATTTCCTGAGAGAGACAGTAGCCTGATTAAGAGTCAGGTTTTGGAAGCAGATGCACCTGTCTGCAGGTACAGGTATAGAGATCACCAGTTCCTGACATCACAATGACTCCCAATAACATTTTCCACTCCTAGGCCTGTTTAATCCCCATGCTGAAAACTTCATTCCTCTACCAAGTTTTTTTATAGATAAGGAAAATACTTTAGAGGTTTGATACACTAGTTTTGTTAAGAAAAGTACCCCACCAAGGGTTCTATGCTTCCCTTGTGGCATATTAAAAAGCAGAGATATTACTTTGCCAACAGAGGTCCAACCAGTCAGAGCTATGGTTTTCCCAGTAGTCACATATGGATGTGAGAGTTGGACTATAAAGAAAGCTGAGGGCCAAAGAATTGATGCTTTTGAACTGCGGTGTTGGAGAAGACTCTTGAGAGTCCCTTGGACAGCAAGGAGATCGAACCAGTCAATCCTAAAGGAAATCAGTTCTGAATATTCATTAGAAGGATTGATGCTGAAGCTGAAATTCCAATACTTTGGCCACCTGATGGGAAGAAACGACTCATTGGAAAAGACCCTGATGCTGGGAAAGATTGAAGACAGGAGGAGAAGATTGAAGGCACAACAGAGGATGAGATGGCTGGATGGCATCACCGACTCAATGGACATGAGTTTGAGCAAGCTCCGGGAGTTCGTGATGGACAGGGAGGCCTGGCGTGCTGCAGTCCATGGGGTCGCAAAGAGTCAGACACAACTGAGCGACTGAACTGAACTGAACTGAAGGGTTCCATTGGGCTGAAGTTGCCAAACCACTGAAGTGTGAGGGGTGCCCTCATGTGAGATTTCAGGGAGCTGGCATCTGGAACAAGATTTAGCCTAGTTTGTGGTTTTAAAATAGATATGTATAGTTGAGGGACTTCCCTAGTGGTCCAGTGGCTATGACTCCACACTCCCAATGCAGGGACCTGGGTTCAATCCCTGGTAAGGGATCTAGATCCCACATGCCACAACCAAGTGTTCACGTGCCTCAACAAAGATCAAAGCTCTCAAGTGCTTGCAACTAAGGCCTGGTGCAGTCAACTAAATAACTAAAATATATAGTTGAGGCAAAGCCCTGGATAGGTCTCCACTCTGTTAGGCCTGGGACATCTATAGGACATGCCCATTGAACCAATATTGGGAAACAGCACAGAGTCAGTAGATACTGGAATGGAGATGCCTCAGTGGAATCACAAGGAAGGGACACCAGTCTCACTCTCATGGGGCAGTCGGTAATATGTTTAGAACACTCTACTGGGTCTGAGACTCACAGAAAATCTCTCCTCCCAGCTGTCTTCTTACCTGGAAAGAGGACACGGCTGACCATACCCGGGAACACCATGATGAAAAGGGGTAGCACCTTCAGATATGCAGCCATCAGAGAGCCCCCTTTGGCGTGGGACAGGTTCTTGGCAGCCAGAGTCCGCTGAACAATCACCTGGAAAACAGTGGGGTGGTTGGAAGTTGAGATGACTTTCTCTTAAAGCAAATTAGATGTGCGTGGCTTCTTGGTAGGCATATAGACTCAGGAGCCTAGTGGATCTGGCTTCTCCAAAGAAGCATCTCTTTTATTTTCAATCCCTGTGGCCCAGTGGTCCAGCCGCAGGAGCTACACCAAGGCAGAGAAAGCAAGAACTGGAAGGAGGATAGAAGAGAAAGAGAGGTTCTGAGATATTTCCACCAACAGGATTGGTGTATCTGGGCTTATAGTTACTGCATACTGGTACACCTAGGTCTTAGCCTGACCCCCTTCTCTCTGATGGGAGGCATAAGGTAGGTCTTATCAAGATTTATCCCTTTAGAACAGATTGGTAGTTGCCAGAGACAAAGGGTGGGGGTGGGAAAAATGGGTGAAGGGGGTCAAAAAGCACAAATTTTAGTTATAAAAGAAGTCCTAGGGATGTAATGTACTGCATGGTGACTATAGTTAATACTGGGTCGCCTATCTTTAAGTTGCTAAGAGATGTTCTTAAAAGTTCTCATTACACTAAAAAAGGTCTCATCATAAGAGAAATAGTGTAACTATGTATGGTGATGAAAAATAACTACATTTATTTTGGTGATGATTTTGCAATATACCCAAATTTTGAATAGCAAAAAAAGATTTATCCATTCAAAGGGAATGACATGCTATCGAGTGTTTTTTGAGTGGAAAGATGGGTCCCTGCTCCAGCCTTCAGATTGCATCTACATGAGCTCAGAATTTTCTCTACTATTTCCTGAGGTTTGGGGTCTTGAAGCCTCTGGAGAAGTTGCAGAGACCTTGGTGAATTGTTGTTTAGTCGCTAAGTCATGTCTGACTCTTTGTGATCCTATGGACTGTAGCTCACCAGGCTCCTCTGTCCATGAGATTTCCCAGACAAGAACACTGGAGTGGATTGCCATTCTTTTCTTTAGGGGAGCTTTCCAACCCAGGGATCAAACCCATGTCTCCTGCATGGGCAGGCGGATTCTTTACCACTGGACCTCAATGAGAAACAATGAAGTCCGCAGGTAAGAAATAAAGACCATGGAGAAGGATACCAGAGTAAGTTCCAGGAGTTTCTGAAGGCTAGTACACCTTCCTGCAGTTCGTAATCCATGAGGTAATAAATTCCCCACCCTTTTCCTAAGCTGGTTTAAATTTGATGTGGTTTTTTTTTTTCCTGTGACTTGCAAACAAGTGTTCCCTCAACTGCGTAGATTATTATTATTTGTTTGGATGCTGTCAATGAATGAGTCTAAAACATGGAATCAGCTTATTTGAGGAGAGGTAGGGGAACAGTGAGGCTCCCTCTATCCCAAGCTGGGGACTTAGCTGTCTTTGTCTAGAAGCTGATTTAACTGTTACCTGTCGTTTCTCATAACTCCAAACATACACCCATTGGGCTTTCTAGAATACTTAAGAATGTGGTAGTTACATGTAACAATATAGCATCTATAGGATACTTTTTTTTAATGGCTTCATTAAGATGCCGAAGGGGCATCCCCAGTAGCTCAGTGATAAGAATCCGCCTGCAATGTAGGAGGCACAGGAGACTCAGGTTCGATCCCTGGATTGGGAAGATCCCCTGGAGAAGGAAATGGCAACCCACTCCAGTATTCTTACCTGGAGAATTCCATGGACAGAGGAGCCTGGTGGGCTATGGTCCCTGGGGTCACAAAGAGTTGGACACGACAGAGCAAGTGAACACAGTTGCTCAAAAGTGCCAAATTAGGCATTTGAGCTTCAATCCTTGTCAGTCCATCTGGAAGCAGATAGGAGGGTTTATAGCTTTGGAAAACCTAGCCCTTGTGATGGCAGGTTCAAAGCTGTGACTGAAAGAATGTTGGTTTTTATTCCCATGAAGTGGAGCCTCCAGAGGGGAATTTAAGAGGCAGCTGAGTAAGTTTTAAGAGAGTTGTGCTGCTCAAAACCCCACAAGCCCTGTGAAGAGTGTGTGGCTCTGTATGACAACCCCCAGACCCAAGTAATGGAGCAGAGCTCATAGAAATGTTATGAACATGAATGAGCTAATACATAGGAAATGCTTCAATCAATTACTGGTAAATGGCACAGTTATCAATAAATGTTTAAGTGTCATTATGGATTGTGATTTGCCCTTCTGTCTCTGCACAGAAAGATCTAAAACACGCTCTCAATCAGTGCACCATGCATGCCACTTTGCCTTTCTTCTGCTCTAAAGTGAGCTACACACAGAGCTGACCAAACATGTGCTTCTCCTAGGGCAGCACCAGCGCAAGGAACTAACACATAACACAGCCTTTGGGGGCCACAGAATCCAGCTCAGCAGCAACAAGACCAAGAGCTGTGGGATCCAAAGAAGGCTTGATTTTCTGGGCCCTCTAGCCCTCCCTGGCATCCGGAAGATGATCGAGTCATCCTGGATTAAGTCCCCAGGCTCTTGAACAATACGAGGTGGGTCGAAGGTGGGCTTCAAGGGATGTACACTGAAATCCCAGCTAGTAAGGGGGTGAGGCATCTCAAGGAAATATTCGTATTGATTAATAAATATAAGCTGGTGACCTGTGTCAAGAGCAGTAGCATAAAACCATAGCAAAAATGTAAATGATTTTAACAGTTTATTAAATGCCCCTGCAACAGAAAGGACTATAAGCAAATTCCCAGTGCTTCTCTCTTTTACAATTATCAGTAATCCCACTAATGAGAAAACAGAGGCTGAAGATATTAAACAAAGTTATGCCACCTGAACTTGAGTCCAAGCCTGTTAAGGTTTAGAAAGCCCAGGCTCTTAGCCTGCATCTGAACTGTCTCCTGCCCAGTTCAGATGGGCTGACTATTGGCTGAACTCTCCAGCCAATATTTGCTAAGGAAAAGATCAGGGGAGGGGGTCAAGAGGGGAGAGTGATTTTCTAAAGGGGCAACATTGTACCCATCTCTGGCTTGGGTTTTAGCTCTTCACTCAGAGGCGTTCTCACCCATGGGGTGACCGAGGTTCACTCTCTGCAGTGCCTCCTGCACCAATTCAGTGGCCCAGCTCCATGATCATTATTTTGGTTAAAGTCTCATCAGCTCTGAATATGAAATACAGCTTCCAAAATGGCACACAGATTGCTGATCTTTAATGTAATGGAAAAACCGATTTCAACAGATGACATATTCACGGGCTTGAAATCTGAGAAAGTATAAACCGGTGTGCAGTGAAATGGCTCCCGTCCTTCCTGGCACACCTACCCCGGGAAGTAATCGCCCTCAGTTTTAGGTAATCCATCTGGAGTTTCCTTCAGCACATTCACCTCTGCGCCTGTGCTCTTTCAGTCGCTCAGTTGTGTCTGGCTCTTTGCAACCCTATGGACTGCAGCCCACCAGGCTCCTCTGTCCATGGAATTCTCCAGGCATGAATACTAGTGGGGCTGCCATCTCCTCCTCCAGGGGATCTTCCCAACCCAGGGATCGAACCAGCGTCTCTTATGTCTCCTGCGTTGGCAGGTGGGTTCTTTACCACTAGCACCACCTGGGAAGCTCTTCAGCAAATACAAGCAAATGCAAATACGGATTCTATCCCCACCCCACCTTTCAACACAAAAGGCTTATTTTACCCACAGCAGTGTCTTTTGCTTTCTAATTTCTTTTTTTTACACCAGTTATATATTTGCTTTAAGGGATTGGCTTTGGTGGGTCCCTCTGCCCCAAACTCTCTTCCTTGACAATCACCAGAACCCACGTGCTCTCCTCCTTTGCCCAAAGGTCACTTCTCAACCATGATTCTCCTGACCATCGTATTTTAAAATGTCATTCTCACACTCTCAACTTCCTTTTTTTTTTTTTTTAATGCCAGTTATCACCTTGTAATGTTCCATTTATTTATTTACTGCCGTCTACTTCTGTCAGAAGAAAGTGAGTTCTACAAGGACCGAGTGTCCTTGTTTACCTGTGACTTCCAAGCAGCTGGTACAGTATTTGTGGAGCAAATAATACCAATGTCAGCTAAAACCTCCATTTAAAATATATCATCGCTTTTGCTTACTGGGTCTTTCCAGACATTCAGCAGGATGTATCAAGTTTTCCCTTTGCAAAAAGCAGCAGCTTCAGATTTGCCATATGAGCAAGAATAACCAGATAAGGTGTAGAGCAGTAGAGAAATAAGAGAACAGATAGGGGAAGGACAAAAACCCAGCTTCTAGACAACCCAAGGAAGCATTCCAGGGGCTCAGCCTGCTGCCCTGTACCTGATCCGTGCACCAATACCAGAGAGACGGGATGGACATTCCAAATAGGATCCCGGGCCACGGGAGATCAGATGTCACTGGGTCTCGGAAAATATGGAAGGCATCTTCCCGGGGGAACCCGCAGCTGCTGTTCCTGCTCCGGTTGCTAGCCATGGCCAAGAAATATTTCTCCTCCAAGCCTTTCAACCCACCAACTGCAGCGAAACCTAGAATTGAGAGGAAGCCCAAATTTGCCAGGAACTCAGATTGATCCACAGCAGCTCATGAGGGGATGGTTGGAGATTGGTGAAATCCTACTTAGAACCACAGCAAAGTTAATTGACTTAGAGCTTCTTAGCCTCCTATTTTAAAAAAACATTTTTTAATGCCTTTGATAGTGACTATGGATTGCTTCTTAGAATAATATTTCTAAATATATAATACAAAATTGTCGCTTAGTCGCTAAGTTGTGTCTGACTCTTGCGACTCCGTGGACTATAGTCCGCCAGGCACCTCTGTCTATGGGATTTCCCAGACGAGAATGTTGGAGTAGGTTGCCATTTCCTCTTAATACAAAATACATCAATTATAAAGGAAGCCAAATACATCGAAGGCACTCATCAAACCATAAGAACTAAGACATAGTAATTTATTTATTTGCACCATTAAATACAAAGACTCCACAGTGGGTCAAATAACAATCTAGTTTTAAAGTAACCATGGACACAGACAGTGTTTCAACACATCAGCAGCAATTATAAAAACATTTGGATAAAAACATCAGGGTTATATTTTGGTTTCAAAGTCACAGATATTGCTAATATCCCTGTGGGGAGCTGCCTATGCTAATAACTGAAAGATGCTAAATGTCACTGATAGATTTGTGAAAACAGATGGATTTCTTTCCCATCCAAGGTTCACAAAACCTGTACCTTCTGTCCATGAACCCCAAGTTAATAAACTCTGCCTTAAGGAAATATACATTCACCTCTAAACTTCTTCTCAGCTATCCCAATTTATGGTATTTCAAGAGTGGTCCAAGTAACCTATGGCCTTGAGAAAGTCATTTCTCCATCTGAGATTCAGTTTTTCATCTGCGAGTGGGAATAATAAAGTGCCAACCTCACAGCACTGAAGCAAGGACTAAGTGAGATTCTGCATATAAAATGCACAGCATCTGGCACAAACATGAGTTGTCTGTAAAAAATAATAAAGCACTGTAGTTTGCAGATAATTTGCTTCGTTATATTAATCGAAAGGATTCAAGGTTATCCCCCAAATAACATTGCTCTCACTGGATTATGTTCTGGAAGATTGTGTTTGTCTTTTTTGTTTCATTTCTTTTCTTGGGTATTTTTTGTCTGTTTGTTTCTTGGTATGGAAGAGAAGGGGTTGGTGTTACCATTTGGCTAAGAATGATATGTAACCTGCAGCCTGGCTTATTTTTGTGGAAGAGTGTGGTAAACAGTGGCTACTGGAGGGAAAATATTTTTGATGATAAATTTTTGTATGCTTTTTTCCCTGAAAAATTATTTTGTGGTAGTAGGAGGGAAGTATAATTATTTGTGGTCCAGTTATCAGTAATTGGACCTTGAATATATACCATTCAAGTCAAGAGAAAGCTAGACAGACTATATTAATATTAGACAAATTAGACTCCAGAACAAAGAATACAGCCAAGGATAGACAGGAATACCACATAATGATAAGGAGGTCAGTTCACCAAGAGCTCATAACAATCCTAAGAAGAGAAAGAAGTCAACAATTATAGTTGGAGACCTCAATACCCCCTTTTTAGTGGTTGATGGAAAACTAAGACAAAAATATTTATACAGATAAAGAAGATTTATACACTATCAACCAAGTTGACCCAATTGAGATTTATAAAGCACTACACCCAACAATAGCAGAATACATATTCTTCTCAAGTACTCTTGGAAGGCTCATCAAAATAGGCAATGTTTCTGGCCATAAAACAAACCTCAATAAATTAATAAGAAATAACATCATACAAAATATATTCTATTATTGTAATGGAATTAGACAAAAAAATAATAACAGAAATATATCAGAAAAATCTCTAATATTTAAAAATAAGTTGTCCCTGTTTGCTGATAATATATTATATATAAAAAATCCTAAAGATTCCACCAAAAACAGTTAAAACTAATAAATGAATGAATCTAGTAAAGCTGCAGAATACAAAATCAATATGCAATAATCAATTGTGTTTCTATATATTATTCAGGCTTAGACATAGTGGTGGCTTAGACAGTAAAGAATACGCCTGCGATGTGGGAGACCTGGGTTTGATCCCTGGGTTGGGAACATCCCCTGGAGAAGGGCATGGCCACCCACTCCAGTGTTCTTGCCTGGAAAATGCCCATGGAAGGGAGGAGCCTGGTGGGCTACAGTCCATGGGGTCGCAAAAAGCTGGACACAACTGAGCAACTAAACACATAAGCAGATACTATCGGAAAGAGATATTCAGAAAATAGTACCATACACATTACTACATATGAAATAAACAACATAGATTTACTGTATAGCACAGGGCACTATATTAAATAATTTATAATCTATAATGGAAAAGAATCTGAATATATATACACACATATATATATTTACACCTCAAACTAATACAATACTGTAAATTGACTATACTTCAATGAAAAGAAAGCAATATTGTTTCTAATTGCATCTAAAAGAATAAAATAGCAATCAGTTTAATCAAGGAGGTGAAAAGATCTGTACACTGAAAACAATAAATAAGAGTGATAAAAGAAATTGAAGAAGACCCAAATAAGTGGACAGATATTCCATGTTAAATGGACTGGAAGATCAAGATTGTTAAAATGTCCATACTACTCAATGTGATCCACAGATGCAATGAAATCCCTATCTAAATTTCAATGGCATTTTTCACAGAAATAGAAGAAAGAAAAGAAAAGAAAAAAAAAAAAAAACAATCCTAGCATTTACATGGAACCACAAAAGATCCTGAATAGCCAAAGCAACCTTGAGAAAGATCAAAGCTGGAAGCAAAACAGTATGATATTAGGAAAAAGCAGTCCTGTAGACCAATGGAACAGAATTCAGAGCACAAAAACAGGACCTTCCTGGTGACCCAGTGGTAAAGAATTCACCTGCCAATGCAGGAGACATGAGTTAGATTCCTGGTCTGGAAAGATTCCACATGCCACAGGGCAACTAAGCCCTTTCACTACAACTATTTAGGCTGTGCTCTAGAGCCCAGAAACCACAACTACTGAGCCCTCACACCACAACTGCTGAAGCCTGTGCACCCTAGGGCCTGTGCTCAGCAACAAGAGAAACCACTGCAATGAGAAGCCAGCATACCACAATTAGAAAGTAGCCCCCCTCACTGGAACTACAGAAAAGCCCACACAGCAATGAAGACCCAGCACAACCAATAAATAAATAAATAAATTTTTAAAGGCACAGAAATAAAACCATGATAAACAAGGGGATTCGAATTGACATACACAAATTACTATATATTAAATAGATCACTAAAAAGAACCTACTGCATAGCACAGGCAACTCTCCTAAATATTCTGTAATAATTTACATGGGAAACGAGTCTTAAAAAGAGTGGATATACATATATATTATATATATATATATGACTGATTGATTTTGCTATACAGCAGAAACTCACACAGCATAGTAAATCAACTATATTCCAATAAAGATTAATTCTAAAAAATAAAATAAGCTTTATGATTAAAAAAAAGGAAGAAAGAAAACCATGCAGATATTGTCAATCAATTTTCCACATTTAAAAACCTGCAGATACCTTAGGAGAAAGTCTGCTAGATATAGTAGAATGAGGAAGGTTGCCGAAGGTAGATCGGTAATCTCTCTCCTGACTGATCATAATGAATTAAGTAGTGGAACTTCCTCATTGAGACCCCATATTTAGGAAGAAAGATCAGGAAGTTGGCTAAATAGCAAACCATGTGAAGGTCTATCTTTTGGCTCTTTTGCCTCCAAAACCCGAGAGTGTTATGAGTCACTTATGTGGCCCTGTAAGGTTCAAAATGTTGTGATAGCAACCACATTCAACATTTATCTAGTGAGGCTGAACATGTGTTTTTATATATTTATTACTCATTTGTTTTCTTCTTTATATAAACCAGTGAAGTTTTTCTTCTTCATAAAGGTCCATAACATTTCCTGTTACAGTTTATAATAAGCAAGTCTTATTGCTGTTTTTGTGTGTGTGTGTGAAACTAATTTATTATTCCATGATTTTTAAAAAATTTTGTTTGAAAGGTAAAAGTAACACATGCACAACATTCTGCATAACTGTGCAGAAAGACACAAAGTTAAGGTAAAAATTCTTGCCTACACTCTTTGACTCCTGCTCCTAGGCTCTTCCCAATAAAGTTATTACCCACATTATCTCCCTACTCTTATCACCAGCCAGTGTGATAGGGAAGGAAGAGGGTGAGATCAGAGGTCAGTCTGACTGGGGCTTGAATCCTGGCTTTGAATTCTAGCTTTGTGACATTGGGCAGCTTTTCTGACAGCTGGTGCCCTAATTTTCTCATCCAACAAAGGGAACAACAGTAATACCAATACCATTGGGTTGCTGTGAGCATTAAATGATAGCACATCCGGATCACAAGGGTTTTAATACTTATTAATTTTTGAACTTTTAATTTTGAGATAATTATACAGAAGAGTTGTATAAGTAGCACAGAGAGTTTCCATACACCCTTCTCCTAGTATTACGGAAACTAAGAAATTAACATGGGTGCATTACTATTAATCACAATAGAAGCTGTTCCGATCGCACCGCTCATGTTCTTTTACTCTTCTGGAAGTTTAGTTCAGGATCCTACACTGTGTTTATTTGTTGTGTCCCTTTATTTTCCTCCTCTCTTTGTAGTTCCTCAGTCTGTCTTTATTTTTCATGCCCCTGATGCTTTTGAAGAATACTGATCATTGTAGTTTGTAAAATGTTCCTCAATTTGTCTGATGTTTATAAACGATGAAGTTGAGGGTGTATATTTCAGCAAGAATGGCACAGAGGTGGTTGTGTCCTCAGTGACCATATCAGGAGCTACATATGGGTACATCTGATTATTGTGTTATCAGTTACTATATCTTGATCATTTTGTACAGTGGTGCCATGCTTCTCCACTGTAAAGTGGATGTATGTCCCCTTGTAATTAACAAATATTTTGGATGTGATGCTTCGAGACCAAGCAAATACGCTATTTCTTCATAAACTTTCACTTGCTAACTTCAGCATTTATCGTTGGCTTTTGCCTGTAGCGGTTATTACTATGGTGTTCTAATGGTGTTATTCTATTTCCCTCACCCCACCTGCATTTATTAATTGGAATTTTCCTGTAAGGAAGAACGATTCCTTTACTTCCTTTTACTTTGTTATTTAGTTATTTATCCACACCAGTATAAGAAGTTCTATTAATTTTTCCTTAAGAAACAGTTAAATTTCCATGATCAGCACAGTTCTCTTCCAGCTAAAATAACAAATGCCTCAAGCAGGAATCCCCAGCTGGGTTTGAAACTGTGAAGAAAGCAGATGTCCCTTCTTGAGAGAGGTGCTGTCATCCACCCAAATGACCTTGGGACCCCACTTACTGTAGCCCATCAGGATGAGCGCTCCTATAAGCATGATCAGAGTCTGTAGAGCATCCGTGTAGATCACAGCTGCCAGGCCACCTAGAGGGAAGATGAGCACAGAGGTGACAGTCAGGTACTCTGATGGAGAGGAGTTATTCTGGGTGGTGGCAGAGGAAACTTTGAAATTCAGGACCTGATGGGACAGAGGTCTTAGTGTTGACTCTTTGCAAAGATGGCCACAACAGTATCCATTTCTCATGTGCCTGCCCATTTTGTCATGTAGCTTTGCTGCTCCTTTCATATTGAGGTGAAGTTGATTTCTCTTCCTCTTAAATTGGCTTGGCCAAATGGCTTGCTTTAACCAATAGATATGGTGGAGGGGGATATTATGGAGCTTCAAGCCTGGGCCTCAAGGGGCCCCTGCAGCCCCTGCTCTTGTTCTTGTGTTGTCCTAAGACTACTATACTTCTTTAAGAAGCCCAGTCCAGGACTTCCCTGGTGGCCCAGTGGATAAGAATCTGCCTGCCAGCGCAGAGAACATGGGTTCGATCCCTGGTCCAGGAAGATCCCACATGCTGCAGAGCAACTAAGCCCGTGTGCCACAGCTTACTGAAGCCCTCTCACCCTAGAGCCTTTTCTCCACAACGAGAGAAGCCACCACAATGAGAAGCCCACGCACCGAAACTGGAGAGTAACCACAACTAGAGAAAACCCCTGTGCAACAGCAAAGACCAAGCACAGTCAGATAAATAAATATTATAAAAAAGAAAAAGCAGATACATATCAAGGCCCCCTGATCCCCACCAGCCACTCTTCTGGGATGCAAGTCTTGGGGGAAAAGACGAGCCTCAGGCTCCAAAATTGCAGTGGTTTGTGATCCAGCTGTGCACTGTGCTTATGAATACACCTGCTCAGCATTTAGTAGGTTCTAAGGAAAAGTTCTTAAAGAAATAAATGGAAAATAGCTTTATGCAGGTATGGTAAACTTTGAAATCCTCCCTTCCATCAGACAATCTTTTTCCTTTGGACAATGGCCAAGAGAAATCATATCTTCCAGGGTAACAGATTAAGAGTTCATAAAGACAAGGTCTTAGCATACTGGAACAGATGGACCACAGCCCCTGCCCACCACCTCTCCCAGCAGCACCCCTTGTCCAGTCGTACCTGCAATGGTGTATAGAGCTGTGACAGCCAGCAACCCGACTATGGCCAAGTAGAGATTTACATGCAAAGACTGCTGAATGAAGATGGCGCCTGCATACATGTCCACCTGGAGAGAAGTTGATGGGTGTATGAAAGAATGGACATTTTAGCACAATTTCCCCAGGTTCAGGCCCTAGCCTTGATTCTGAGAAACACAGAAACATCATATGTTATCCTTTCTTCACCCATCTCTTCCCAGATCAAGGGTCTCAAATGGGAACCCTATGGGTGATTATGTTTGAGATCCCTTCACTAGGCTAATACAGGTTCCTCAGTGGTCTTCCTGCTTCTCTTCTTGATCTGCTTACACTTCATCCTCAACACTGCAGCCTTATCAAATACTGTCATGATCATCTCATCCTCTCCTCCTCATCAAAATTCTTCAGTGGCTCCCTACCTGCCCCAAGATTGTTGTTCAATTGCTAAGTTCTGTCCGACTCTTTGCAACCCCACGAACTGCAGCACACCAGGCTTCCCTGTTCTTCACTATCTTCTGGAGTTTACTCAAACTCATGTCCATTGAGTCAGTGATGCCATCAAACCATCTCATCCTCTGTTGCCCACTTCTCCTCCTGCCCTCAATCTTTCCCAACATCAAGGTCTTTTCCAATGAGTCAGCTCTTTGCATCAGGTGGCCAAAGTATTGATGCTTCAGCTTCAGCATCAGTCCTCCCAATGAGTATTCCTTGAGGATTGACTAGTTTGATCTCCTTCTGTCCAAGGGACTCTCAAGAGCCCCTCAGATAATGTCCAAATAAGTTAGAGCTCTATGCCAGGTGCTTCACAGTTTGTCTGCCACTTGATTTCATTTCCTTTACTCACTTCATGCTCCCAGTCCCCTAGGCATGCTGAAATACACCCTGTTTCCCTAACAAGTCAAACTTGCATGTTCTGTCCATCTATCTGGAATGCCAATTCCTCTTTCTCTATATTTTCTCAGCATCGTTCTCACATGTAACTTCCCTTGGGAAGGCTTCCCCACGTCTGTAGATTCCCACCAGGATGAGAGCAAGTGTTGTCCTTCTAAGTCTTTCTTTCACATCTGGAGCTGGCAGAGTCAGTTATTGTTGTTTGAATTGAATGGAATGCCTATACCCCGCCCTTAGACGCCTCACATCGGACAAGGTCTCCCCCAGTTCCAGACTGAAGAGAAGATGGCATCCTTGTGAGTCAGGCCGAGCCGCACCTCCTGGAGATTGCCAAGCATCTGCTCTTGGCCGCTTTCCAGGAGATCTGCCTATCCAAAAGTCAGGGTGGGGCAGGTTGAATGGCTGCCAGCACATATGACTCATAGCTGATAACTGCCTGATCCCAGGAGGAAAATGACAGACTCACCCTAGGGCTCTCAGAGTCCCATTCAGTGTCGGGTGCCATCCTGAGATGTTGCTGAAGAAGCTTTGGCAGAAGACAGGGGAGGAATCCTCTCCACCTTTTCCCCATACTTCCTCCGTCCCTGCTTGCCCTTTGCCCCCACCCCTCCCATCTTCCTAGAACCTCCCAGAAGCTTCCTCAATAAGAGAAGAACATGGATGGGCAGTGGAAGCCACAAGCAATGGGCTGTAATGAGCTTCTCACCCGCTGCGTCCCCGTCTTACCGAGATCTTGGTGAAGATGTAGATAAACAGGTAGAGCACAGCCAGGATGATGGGAATCCTGTTGCCACCAAAACGTTTCCGTAGGTACTCTGGCATCGTGGTGACCTGGGGACCAGAGCTGAGCTTTTGCCACCCAGCAGCCCTTCCTCCCCCTCCTCCCCAAACTCAGAAGCACAGATGGTCTTCTTGGGATTCTCAGTGGGAGACTTAAGAGGGAGGAGAAAATGGGGACCAAAGGGTGGGGTGAGGATGAATTAGGGTTCTGTGAAAAGCTATGTACTTAACTATCATATATGCCAAATGTATATCCTATCCCAATTTTTGCCATTTGTGTTATTAATGTTATTTTATAAAACTTATAAATGTTACTAAAAAACAATGTTTTTCTTTAAACCAACTCATGTTTTTTTTTTTTATATTTATTTATTTTTTAAATTGAAGGATAATTGCTTTATCATGTTTACATTTAAATAAACATCTAAAAAGAGAAGGAAATTGCAACCCACTCCAGTATTCTTTATTCTTGCCTAGACAATCCCATGGACAGAGGAGCCTGGTGGGCTACAGTCCATGGGGTCTCAAGGAATCCAGACACAACTGAACACACACACACACTCACATCTATAAATAACAATGCAAATCACTACTGTGAAATGGAAAAATCAATCCTAAACTTAAGGGAACCAGCAAAAATATACACATTGATAATAAAATAACTCATTTATGTTCTCTTCATTTCTGGTGCCTTCCTCTTGCATACCAAAAACCCTGGGCCTGGAACCTACTCTTTAAAAAAAAAAAAGTCATCAGAAAAGTGTTGGACAGATGTTAAAAGCACACTAACCCCAACATGAGACATTACCCTTGAGCTCATTGAAGACAATGGAGGAGGCAATAACTTCTCTAGATGATTCAGTGTCGTTGGTTCCATATCTAATGCATAAAATCATCTCAACAATCTCCATTTGTCCTTGCTCTAAACTTTGGGAAAATTGCTCTAAACTGTTAACCAGGTTACCAGGAACACAGAATCCTAAAAGCAAAATGTGCACATTCCAAAGACAGCAGAGAGACCAGGGCAGCACTGAGTGAGCGGCTCGCCCATGGTCCAGATGGGTGGTCCCAGGCTGGCTGTCCTTGCCATATGGGGCACCCCAGGGGCTGGGTCATGCTGATGAGAACCATTATTTGGGTGATACTTTTCTTGGGGGATGGCATGTCCTTTCCCAATCTCCTCACTGTACCCCCAGACTTGGGTTCAGAGGATGCTGTGTCTGGACAAAAGAACCTCAAACCAAAAACTTTTCTTCCATGAGAACCTAGATCTCGGATGGAGAAGGACAGAGTGCTGATTATATTCACAGAAATCTTTGCAGCTCCTCTTCCAGGCTGCTGCTGCTTGGATGTTTCCCAGTCTAATCCAGGGAGGAGACTAATGGGTACCCAAACATGAACTGACAGATGGCCAACCATCCATCCCACGGTCAGATGCGAAGGCAGAAGAAGCTCGGAGGGGAGACTGGGAGAAACTGGATGGCCAGACTTGATTTAAGAATGATAAACTGAGACTTCCCTGGTGCTCCAGTGGCTATGCAGTGGACCTGTGTTCGATCCCTGGTCTGGGAACTAGGTCCCACATTGCCGCAGTTAAGGGTTTGCATGCTGCAACTAAAGATCCTGCCTGCCACAATGAAGACCCAATGCAGCCAAATTAATAAATTTAAAAAAAAGAATGCCAAATTGTTAATAGTAAAACCTGGGTATTCAAGACTATAAGGGTGTACAGTGTAAAATTATTTCAACATTAATGTATGTTTGAAAATCTTTTCATAATAAAATACTGGCCAAAAAATTGAACTCTAGAAATAAATATGTATGTGCTCAGTTGCGTCCAATTCTTTGTGACCCCATCAACTGCACCCCCGCCAGGCTCCTCTGTCCACGGGGATTCTCCAGGCAAGAATACTCGAGAGGGTTGCCATGCCCTCCTCCAGGGGATCTTCCCAATACAAACCCAGGTCTCCCACATTGCAGGCAGATTCTTTACCAACTGAGCCACCAGGTAAGCCCATAGAAGTAAATAAATGAACACCTTGAAATTTTGAAAACTTGAAAAGTATCTCTTCCCTCCCCCATCCCTGAAAGGGCATTTAGGGGTTCTGACCCCGGTGAATGTCTTGTCTCAACCTTCTGATTTGTTGCAAGGCAAACAGGGGTTTTTCCTGAAGCACATGCCACTAAAGTCTGACACTATCAGGGAATAACACACAGAGGGATTCAGTCAAACCGTACTGAATGGACACACTCTTGGTGACGGTTTGTGGTTGTTCGTTAGTTGCTATGTCGTGTCCGACTCTTTTTCGACCCCATGGACTGTAGCCCACCAGACTCCTCTGTCCATAGGATTTCCCAAGCAAGAATACTGGAGTGGGTTGCCATCTCCTTCTCCAGGGGATCTTCCTGACTCCAGGATCAAACTGACATCTCCTGCTTGGCAGGCGGATTCTTTACTACTGAGCCACCTGGGAAGCCCTCTGGTGATGGTGTCAGAGCTAATTAGAGAGAGCGCATGAAAGCTTTGGCCCATTCAGATAGGTGGACTAAGGATGATGCTGCTCAAGCGGATTCACTCTCTGGTCTGTGAATGACAACCATCAGCTGGTCTTGCTGGAGAGCGACATTCCTATCCTTGGCTGACAGCCTTTATTATCAATTGACCTCCATTTCGATCTACAGAGAGCTGCACAGCCTGCTACATGCAGGAAGTTTCTAATGAGCTAAGAGAGGAAGGAGGCATGAAAGTCATCAGAAAGTGAGCGGCACTGGTATCTAGAAATCAGACTCTGGGGAGAAACGTGATGCTAGCTGACAGATGGGAGGCAGCGCCCAGGCTGTTTGTCGTAAAGTGGCTGAGAAGGCAATTTGGAAGAAAACAAGGTTGAGAGACAGAGATGTGAATGACTGTTGACACAGGAACCACCCTATGAGTGTTGCTGGGTGAACATTAACAGGAAATAAACACAGCCAATGACAGCTGCCCCGAGAGAGGACCTCCTGAGCTCCATGCTCTGGGGGCTCCTCATCTTCTGAGGATGGAGGGTGGCGAGAGGACGTCAGCATCTGTCTTACTCTCCCTTGAATCAGATCCAGACCGCCACACACCATCCTCATGGGAAACCCCTCCCTCTTCCTCAGAAAGCCATGTCATCAGTCATAGCAACCTCCGCTCACCCCAACCCTCCCCAGAACCCTGTTCAGCAGCCAATGAGAATTTCAGTTCCTTTGTGGTCTTGCCCTCTTTCTAGGCTTTCCTCCAGTCTGGAAGCAGTTTCAAGGACAGTGCAGAGAACCTACATGGGACACCTTGTACAGTGTCTTAGCCCCAACAACAGACAGGCATTTCTACCTCAACAACTCATTTCTCTGGCCAGCATCCAAACCTCGTCATCTCCAGGACTCCATTCACCTCCAATCCCCAAAGTTTTCATCAATTCCACCATCTCATTTGCTCAGCCTGATGACCCTGGCTTTGGCACTTGACTGAGATTTTCAGTCCCTAAATGGTGCCTCTTCTTTTGAATGTCAGCTCATCCTGCCTTTTGATTCCTTCTGAAATCATGGACCCTGCTACTGAGTAGCTTCAACAAATATTTTTCAAGTATCCACTATGTATCAGACACTACTTACTTTTGGCTGCCCTGGGTCTTTGCTGCCGCGTGTGCAGGCTTTTGATTGCAGCGGCATCTCTTGTTGCAGCGTATGGTCTCTAAGTGTGCAGGCTTAGTAGTTGTGGCCCACAGGCTTAGTTGCCCTGTGGCACATGGCATCTTCCTCAACCAGGGATCAAACCCATGTCCTCTGCACTGGCAAGCAGATTCTAAACCCCTGGACCACCAAGGAAGTCCCCAGACCTTATTCTACACACTGAGAGAAACCAAAACTGGTTCCTGCCCTCCTGGAGCTTACGATCTAATGGGAGAGACACGCAGTCTAGTGCAGTGGCCCTCAATGGAAAGAAGAAGATTTCCTATCTCCCCAGGGAACATGTGGCAATGTCTGGAGACGCTGTGGCTGCCACAATTTGAAGGGTGCCATTGTCATCTAGTTGTAGCTCAGTCGGTAAAAAATCTGCCTGCAGTGCAGGAGACCCGGGTTCGATCCCTGGGTTGGGAAGATCCCCTGGAGAAGGAAATGGCAACCCCACTCCAGTATCCTTGCCTGGAAAATCTCATGGACAGAGGAGCCTGGTGGGCTACAGTCCATGGGGTTGAAAAGAGTCAGGCACAACTGAGCGACTATCACTAATACTAATTGTCATCTAGTGGATAGAGATAGGGGATGCTGAGAAAACATCCTAAAATGCACAGACCACCCCTCATACATGCATATACACACACACAGCAAAGACTTATCCTGGTCCAGGGACTTCCCTGGTGTTCCATTAGCCAAGACTCTGTGTTGTCAATGCAGGGGGCCTGGGTTCAATCTCTGGTCAGGGAACTAGATCCCATGTGTGGCAACTGAGACCCAACACAGTCAAATAAATAGATATTAAAAAAAAGAGAATTAGCCTGCCCCAAATGTCGCCACAGCTAATGTTGAGAATGTATAGTGGGAGAGACACAGTCTAATGGGAGAGGTGGATTAATCTGATAATCACACAAGCAAATACAAAACAGCCATGATAGCAAACAAAGGAGGAGACTTAACCTAACCAGAAAGGTTAGCCCTCCAGACAGGGCTTCCTGGGGGAAGAGTTGCTTAAAGTAGGAATTGGACAGATGATAGGAGCTAACAAAGTCACAAAGGAAAAGGAAACTTTACAAGAAGAGGGGAAAGTTTTGCATTAGGCTGGTGATGCAGAGCCTGTTGAGGATGAGAAACTGTTAAATACTGTCTGGAATACAGTTCGCATACAGCTCAATAAATCCTTCTTCAAAGAACGAATAAATGAATGAACTGACAGGAGTATACTGTGGATGGAGAGTAGGGTGGATCTCTAAACAGTAGGAGTCATTTTCCGTATTCAAAAGTAAAATTGGTCTATAATTTTCTTGATGGATAAAATTAGCATCATCCTAGTCTCAAAACATGGTATACAAAAGTCAATCCTAGGTGGATAATTGACTTAAAAATGAAAAGTTCTAGATGGTAATATAGGAGAATATCTTTATGACCTTTGAATAGGAAAATATTTTTAAAATAAGATATAAAAGGCAGTAATTAAGGAAAAGTGGTAAATGGAACACCATTAAAATTAAGATCAGTTAAAGAGAACCCTCTTACACCATTGATGGCAATGTAAATTGGCACATTCACTATGGAAAACAGTACGCAGGTTCCTTGAGTGAGTGAAAGTTGCCCAGTTGTGTCCGACTCTTTGTGACCCCATGAAATCGAGGTCCATGGAATTCTCCAGGCCAGAATACTGGAGTGGGTAGCCTTTCCCTTCTCCAGGGGATCTTCCCAAACCAGGGATCGAACCCAGGTCTCCTGCATTGCAGGTGGATTCTTTACCTGCTGAGCCACAAGGGAAGTGGAGTTTCCTTAGAACAGTAAATGTAGAGTTATTGTATAATCCAGCAATCCCACTCCTGGGCATGTATGCCAGAAAAGATTATAATTCAAAAAGACACATGCAACCCATGTTCACAGCAGTATTATTTAAAACAGCCAAGACATGGAAGCAAGCTAGATGTCCATCGACAAACAAATGGATAAAGATGTGATATATGTATACAATGGAATATCACACAGTCATAAAAAAGAATGAAATAATGCCATTTGCAGCAACATGTATGCACCTAGAGATTATCATACTAAGTGAAGTAAGTCAGAGAGAGAACAAATACTGTATAATATATTTGATGTCTAAAATATGACATAAATGAACTTATCTACAAAACAGAAATAGTCTCAGACAGAGAACAGGCTTGTGGTTGCAAAGGGGGTGAGTAGTGGGGGAGGGATGGATTGGGAATTTGGGGTTAGCAGATGCAAACTCATCTGTAGAATGGATAAACAACAAGGTCCTCCTGTATAGCACAGGGAACTACATTCAACAGCCTATGATTAACCGTAATGGAAAAGAATATGGAAAGAATATATATATATATATATATGTATAACTGCATCAATTTGCTGTACAGCAGAAATGAACACAATGTTGTAAATCGACCGTACTTGAATAAAATAGCTTTTATTTTTTATTATTTTTTTTTTATAAAATAGCTTTTAAAAAGATCTGTTTATCAAAAAATACCATTAAGAGTTAAAATGCAAACCACAGAGTAGGGGGCAAAGACACTTGCAATACATGTAATCAGCTTGTTTCCAGAATGTACAAAGAACTTCTATCAATAAGAAGAAACTGTAGAACATAAGAGAAAAGTTGGCCAAAGTCCTAGACATGTTACTTTCCCGAAGAGGACAATGAATGGCCAGAAAATATATAAACAGAATTGCCAATGGAAAGCACAGGGAGAAAACTACACAGTCACCAAATTGGCAAGGATTTTAAAACTGGAAAATGCCAAGTATTGCCAAGAACATAGAGCAATGGCACAAAGGGAATTTGCATGCCCCACTGCTGGGAGTATAAACTGAGAGAGCTACTCTGGGAAGAAATTTGGCAATGTCTAACCAAACTTGGCACCCCACTCCAGTACTTTTGCCTGGAAAATCCCATGGATGGAGGAACCTGGTGGGCTACAGTCCATGGGGTCGCGAAGAGTCGGACACGACTGAGCCAGTTCACTTTCACTTTTCACTTTCATGCATTGGAGAAGGAAATGGCAACCCACTCCAGTGTCCTTGCCTGGAGAATCCCAGGGACGGGGGAGCCTGGTGGGCTGCCGTCTATGGGGTCGCACAGAGTTGGACACGACTGAAGCGACTTAGCAGCAGCAGCAGCAGCAGCAACCAAACTTGATAAACACATCCAATGACCCAGAAATTCCATCTATAGTTAGATTTTCCTCCATAAACATAATGTTTATATTCATCAGGACACTTGTATAAAAACGTTACCAGGACTTCCCTGGTGGTCCAGTGGTTAAGAATCCACCTGGCAACACAGGGGACATGGGTTCGTGGTCTGGGAAGATCCCACGTGCCGTGAGGCAGCTAAGTCTATGCACCACAATTACTAAGCCTGCAGTCTAAAGCCTGTGGTCTGCAACACGAGAAGACACCGCAATGAGAAGCCCAGGCACTGCAGCGAAGAACACGCCCCACTCAGCGCAACTAGAGAAAGCCCACGTGCAGCAACGCAGACCCAGCACAACCAAAAATAAATAAGTAATTTTTAAAAATGTTATCAGCAACACTGTCCATCACAGGCTAACACTGTGCTGTGCTGTGCTTAGTCTCTCAGTCGTGTCCGACTCTGTGACCCCATGTACGGTCCCCACCAGGCTCCTCTGCCCATGGGGGTTCTCCAGGCAAGACTACTGGAGTGGGTTGCCACGTTCTCCTCTAGGCTAGCATTAGGAACAACCTAAATGCTTGTGAACAAAAGGAGAGACAAATATACTGGAGTATAATCATACTCTGGGATACTACATAGCAATGGAAATTAACCAGGTACACGCAAGGAAAGAACGTTACCCACCATTCCATGTACTATATTTCATTCCAAAAGAGTAAAATTAAACCATATTCTTTAGGTGTGCACAATTAAAACTATAAAGAAAAGTAAGGGAGTGAGCTCAGTGAAAGTCACAAAGAAAGGAAGACATTGCTATCTGGTAAAGGCACGTGAGGGAGAGTATGACACTTTGTGACTCGATCTGGGTATTCATTTTACAACAATTTGTTAAGCACCACATTTGTGTCTTATCACTTTTCTGTGTTTATTTTATTGCCCAATAGAAATGGATTGGGTAGTTTTTTATTGCTCCTCAGCACTGTGGCATTTATTATCTAACATCAGCTTCATCTCCCCTTTGAATAAAATGTTGACCAAAGAACGGCTGGAGCCACAGGAATTTTTAATTGAGCAATAAAGCCTGGAGATCCTTTCACAGCAGCACAATTCTGTCAATTTCAGCCCTTTTCACGGCATGATATTCACAGTACAGATACCCAGTCCCCCAATCAGTGATACTGTGGGAGTCCCCAGGTTTCTCTATTACAAACCACAGCAATCATTTCAATTCTTCATGCCTCTTCTTAACCTTCAACCACACAAGTTCCTTCCTCACTCTCAGCAAATGACACCATCTTCTACTTCACAGAGAAAATAGAAACCATCAGCTAAAAATATCTGGCCACCCTACCTTTAAACTGACCTACATCTCCGCCATCCTTTACTCCTTCCTATTCAAGGTGCTCAAGAAAGACCCACTGATCCAGAGATCTTCATTTCTAGTTAGTGTTATTCTGCCTCAGAGATTTTGTCCATGTAGGGGCTGGGCAGACCCAGGCTTCCCGTCGACCAAAAGCCATGCTTTTAGACTCAGTATTATCTCCAAGCGAGATCATTTATTTATTCCTACCTCACTGCCTTTGCATAAGATTGCACTATTTCCAGTACAGAGTGATTTTTTAAATGATTTTTCTGATCATTAAGTAGTTCGACTTTGTATATTTTTTAGTTTCCATAATAAAAAGTTAAAATCAGTCATTACTTGATGAATAACACTGATACTGTGTGATCTTGGTCTGCCTAGTAGAATATCTAAAACAGGACTAAGTCGAGAGGGTATGTGTGACAGAAAGCTGTCAATAAGAGCAGAAGTGATTTTTTAAACTACCTCTGTCAGCAAGTCTAAAGCACTACTATTTTGTAACAAAAAATTTGACATATTACATCAGCCAGAAATAACTCAATTATTATAGTTTTAGGTGGAAAGGAAGGAAAAAAAATCACTGAATCATGTGGGTGTGTGTATCTGTGTTGAAAGCAGTAATCTGTTAAGGCTTAAACATTCAGAAAAGACTGTGATTTTGTGTTTTGACATTCAAAAAAAAAATTTTTTTTTGAGCCCACATTTCTTCCAGCCTCTGAATACCCAACATGTATCTTTGATGTCATTACTCAAAATGTTCCATCATTACTAGGTGGGAATTACCAAGGACAGTGTTCTTAATTGTCCTAATTAATACACGAGTCACCGCTCACTGATGCTGCAACCTCTTGGGGACTGTGTAACTGATGTCCACTGGCAGGACAGAGGGATGCTGCTGGGAGGGAAGGGATGAACGCAGGGCTGACCCTCCCTAAGGATCTTCCTATTCCATAGCACCTGGGCCCCCTCAGACTCACCTGACCAGTGATGTAGATTGGAAGGAAGATCCAGGACAACATCAGCACGAAAAATAAGCCCTGCCCGAGAAAACAGAATCAGGACTCAGCTCCTGCCCACATTGTGGTGACAATTTGGATTTCCTTATGTCTGGATGGAAACTGGTCTGGTCTGCTCTGGTTCCATCTCTTGCTTACTGAGTAACTCACCCTCCCTGGGCCATCACATCCCCATATTTAAACAGAACATGGGGATGAAGTGGGGCAGAGTGGCTCCCAGGGCTATGTCTCCCAAACCTTGCATATCCCACTTTGTCCCCTTGTGTTCCCTCCCCTCCTTGGGCAGGGGTTAAAACAAGGCTGTGAGGTCAGGCAGGTCATGCTGATGAATAGCTGGTGCTGGGAGAGTTTACACAGGTCTCTGAGGCTCATTTTTCTCACCTGTGCGATGAGAGTAACAGCACCACCACTGGGTTGTTGCAAAGGAATCAGTAAGACGATGCTTACTGAGCACTTATTATATTCCAGACATTCCCGTGCACGTTTTACAAGCATGAAGTCATTTAATCCTCACAACAACCCGATATGGAAGGTACCATTATTTTCTCTGTTTTATACATGAGGTTCAGAAAGGTCAAGTAATTTGCCCAAGGTCACATAGCCTGTAAGTTTTAGAGCCCAGATTTGAATCCAGATGGTTTGGTTCTAATCTGTAATTGAATCCCATAATATGATGATGTATGCAGTGTACTTAAGTCTATGGCACAGGGTAAGCGCTTAAAAAATGAGTTGTTATGAAGATGAAGATCACTATTAATAAGTGCATCCCCTCCCAATCAGTAAAAATCATATCCTGAATGAGCCTGCTACACAGAGAGTGTGTCCTGTCTCCTGAGTATCTGCAGGGTGGCAAAAAGATCAAGAACCATGGAACCACATAAGTTTTGTGATGGGCAATTGATATCTAATATACAGAAACACCCCCCAGTCCCACAAAACCTTGTATCTTCTGCCTCTGCACAGAAGAGACTCGTGCCTTCTTTACACATATATTTGCCTTATGGACTCCCATCAAGCAAACACGGGGAAGCCTGCAATATGACTTGTAGATCAAATTGATTTTTGCTAACCAGGGATGCCCTTGATGCTTCCTGCTTGTTTCTTCATAAAGCACCACTATATTTAGAAGAGCAGAGCATGCATAAAGCTGCCCCCTGCCCAGGATCCACCTGTTAGGTAATCTTGAACTGACATTGCCCTGGAAACATACTTACATTAAGCTCGTAAGCAGTTACAGAAAGACCCGCAGCAGCACCTGACCCTGCCAGGCCAACAAAATGTCCACTTCCAACGTTGCTGGCAAACAAGGATGCACCCACCTGTGGGGAGACGGACAGGTCAGATCTTGCAGCCAAGCTCTGCGGTGGCTTCTTCCCACTCCCCTTCTTCCCATACTCCAAAGGGACCAAGACAAAAGGAGAAAGTGGGGCCATCCCTAGTTTATCTAGCAATAAAAACCTCTTCTCCGAGACTCTTTTACTTCCACCTTTAGGAAACTGACATAACAAATATGCATATCTAGGTTGCCTAAAATGTAAATTGTGCCCCCCACTAGGCTTGTGCAGTGCACAACTGAACAACTGTATGCAGCATCCCTAGGGGTTAGGGAGGATAACAGGTGTTGAAGAAAGTGCTCCAGGATGAGAATCAGGAAGCCTGTGTTGTTCCTCAGTTCCACTTCTCACTTGGCAAAGTGGAGAGCCCTTCTAGTAGAACTCTAAGTGAGCAGAACAGTTCTTGAGGACCCCAATTCCTGGACTTCATTGATTACATAAGACAGACTTGGGCACCTGGCCCCAAGTTGAGCCAATTACATTCTCTCTCCTGGGAATCTGGACCTGGGAAATCATCTTTGCTGGTCCCTTAGACTTGGGGGCATGTAACCCAGGGCAGTGTGTGTGTAGCAAGGGGATGGGGAGCGGGGTGAATAGCACATTCATGTCTGCCACTCTGAGAGGAGAATGGAGAAGACTTGCAGAAAAAGGCAGCTCAAGGGAGGACAGAACCAGATAGAGACAAAGATAGAGACAGATGATGGGGGGAGAGAGCGGGAACTGTTTGCGAGGGGACTGTGGTGCCTCCCGTTGACTTTCTAGTCCCTGGTTTTCATCTGACTCTATGCGTTGGTCTGTCAGTATCACTTGAGTGTTATAGCTTAGTAGTGTTTTGAAGTAGAGAAGTCCTAAATCCTCCAACTTTTTTCTTCCTTTTCAAGTTTGTTTCAGCTATTCTGGGTCCCTGGTGTTTCCATCTGAATTTTAGGATTGCCTTACCAATTTCTGCAAAAAAAAGGAGGGGGGGTGTGATGCAGATGGAATTATGACAGGGATTGTGTTGAATCTATAGTTCAGTTTAGGGACTGTTACTATTTGTGTTAAATAGACACTACCTAATGTGCCCTTTTAATTCCCTTACTAGCTCAGGCAGCTGCAATGTCAAATTGATGGTTTTTTAACTAACACCTCTGGATAAAAAAGCTGCTCATGCTGCATGATCATTGATTTGGATCAAATAAAGACAAGTTGTACAAAGGGTGCATTCTAGAGTAAAACACTGGCAATAATATGAGAATGAGGCTTTGAACAAGATCCAATCCTGTTCTAACCTACTGGTCTTCAAGACTACTGCAGAGCTGAAGAGAAGGGGATGGGAATAGAGCCAGGTGAAACACGACAAAGCTTCCTGTTCTTATTGCGATTCAGTTGTTTTTCTTGAATTAAAGCTCCCTGGGGGCTTCCCTGGTAAAGAACCTGCCTGCCAGTGCAGGAGACATGAGAGACACAGGTTCAATCCCTGGGTCAGGAAGATCCCCTGGAGAAGAAAATGGCAACCACTCCAGTATTCTTGCCTGGAGAATCCCATGGAGAGACGAGCCTGGCGGGCTATAGTCCATAGGGTCACACAGGGTCAGACACGACTCAAGTGACTTAACACACACGCATGGGGGCTTCCCTGGTGGTACAGTAGATAAGAATCTGTCTGCCAATGTAGGGGACACAGGTTTGATCCCGGGCCTGAGAAGGGTCCGCATGTCAGGGAGCAACCAACCCCATGCTCAGCAACTACTGAAGCCCACGTGCCCTAGAGCCTGTGCTCTGCAACAAGAGAAGCCACTGCAATGAAGAGGAGCCCCTGCTCACCACAACTAGGAAAAGCCCACGCAGCAACAAAGACCCAGCGCAACCCCAAAACGAATAAAGTAAATAAATAATTCAATAATTCAAAAAAAAAAAAGCTCTCTGGAGGAAATTTCAAAGATCTTTACTCTGCCATTCCCAATGACACCACCCTGCCTGTTCCTCTGAAATGTGACTTTTCCACTCTTCCCATAAAGAACCCACACTGGCTGATGGCTTGTTTTGACCGATATGATGCAGTGAAAGTGACGCTGTGTGACTTCCAGGTCAAGGCTCAGCAGCCCGGCAGCTTTAATTTTTGCCCTTTCGAGTCAAACGCCTTGTAAAAGCCTTGGGCTGGGTCACTAAACGATGAGGGGCATGTAGAGAGTGAAGCTCCAGCCTTCTAGCCATCCCCACCAGAGCCACATCTGTGGATGGGGCCGTCTTGGTGTCTAGCCCATCCAGCCAACAGCTAAATGCAGCCAAAGAGCTAAAGTGCTAAAGAGCAGAGGAGGAACCACCCACTCTACCATGCAATCATTAGAATAATACACTGAGACTTCCCTAGTGGTGCAGTGAGTGAGAGTCTGCCTGCCAATGCCAGAGAAATGGGTTCAATCCCTGGTCTGGGAAGAATCCACATGCTGTGGAACTGAGCAGCTAAAGCCTGTGCACCCCAACTCCTGAGTCCTCACCCTAGAGCCCACGAGCTGCAACTACGGAGCCTGTGTGCCTAGAGCCTGTGCTCCGAAACAAGAGAAGCCACTGTAATGAGAAGCCTGTGCACTTCAGTGAAGAGCAGCCCCCACTCACGGCAACTAGAGAGAGCCCAAGTGGAGCAATGAAGACGCAGCATAACCAAAAATTAATCTTTTACAAAGATATAATATACTGTATATACTGTATCTATATATAACGGAGTCAGTTTGGTATACAGCAGAAATTAACATAACATTGTAAGTCAGCTATACTTCAGCTTTTAAAAAATAAATAAAAAAAATTAATACACTGTAGTGGTTGTGAGCAACTACATTTATGGGTGGCTTCTTAGGAGCAATAGCTAACTGATGCACTTGTTCCAAAGCCCTTTCTCTTAACCACCCCTCCTTTTCGTTGACATCATTCTCCGGAGTGAAGAAAGCAAAGAAAGTTCCACAACTGCCCTTTTCTTCTTGACCTGGAGAAGGGTCATCCAAGAATATGAGCAAAGAAATGGATACAAGTATGCAAAAGCAGGCATACTTAGGTGAGCAGCTATATTCCAACTGAATTTTTTTTTTTTTTGAGCCCAGCATCACTCATGATAAAGACCATTTGACCAGTATTTCTTAAAGTTCAATCATTGCGGGACTTCCCTGGTGGTCCAGTGGCTAAGACTTCACCTTCCAATGCACAGGATGTGGGGAGCTAAGATCCCACATGCCTCATGGCCAAAAATCCAAAACACAAAACAGAAACAATATTGCAACAATTTCAGTAAAAACCGTAAAGAAAAAATTCAGTCACTGAGTACTTCTTTTGTAGCCATCTCTATGTCCACTACACCTGCACTGGTATTTACTCAACATTTTACCTTATACTGACTTCTTTAACTTATATATATGATTATGTATTTTATTATTTAACCAATTATTATATATTAATATGATACATGCATATATATGTATTTACAACTTTATGTGGAAAACCAGTATCACTTGCTTTACATAGAAAAGAACCATACAAATAAAATGAAAATGAAAAAAAAAAGTTATAAAATTCTATCTAGGTTCTCCAGACTACCAAATTTACTTACCCTGAAGCTTGCATTCTCTTTGTTAAACACAGATTAGTCCGTGCTAAAAGACCGGTAAAGCCATCTTAGTAGCAAACTGTGACTTTCTTTTATGTAACCAAAAGGACTGACTGAGAATAGGAAAGGGAATGTTCCCACGACGTAATCTGACGTTACTCAGTGTTGTGTCTGCACAACTGAAAAATCGCGGTGCACCCGTTCTTCACACTTAGGAAACGCTGCACTAGATTACAGGCTCCGTGAGGGTGAAGACAAGCTCAGTGAGGTCTCCTCTGTTTGGTGCAGTGCTGGACAGGGAACTGTTCTAATGAATTCACTGAATATATAATGCAGAGCTCATTTTTGGTATCTTTTGAGAACAGTGTGGTCATTGTCTTCAGACATCGTATAGACCAGAGGCTCAGATACCTGTTATCTCTCTGTATCTTACATCTTTTGGACTCCCTGCAAATGGGAAATGTCTTCTCTCTTTTTATTTGGGAGATTTAACAATTATAATAGAAGATCATGAATAAAATGATCATTCCTGATTCCTTACTCAGGACCCATGAAGCAGAGGCCTATGTGCATATGTGTGTGTGCATATGTGTATACATGTGTGCACATATGTGTGCATGTGTGTATTTCCACAAACTGTGGAAAATTCTTCAAGAGATGGGAATACCAGACCACCTTAGCTGCCTCCTGAGAAACCTGTATGCAGGTCAAGAAGCAACAGTTAGAACCGGACATGGAACAACAGACTGGTTCCAAATTAGGAAAGGAGTATCTCAAGGCTCTATACTGTCACCCTGTTTATTTAACTTATATGCAGAGTCCATCATGCGAAATGCTGGGCTGGATGAAGCACAAGCTGGAATCAATATTGCCAGGAGAAACATTAATAACCTCAGATATGCAGATGAATCTACCTCTATGGTAGAAAGCAAAGAGTAACTAAAGAGTCTTTTGACAAAGGTGAAAGAGAAGGGTGAAAAACATGGCTTAAAATTCAACATTCAGAAAACTAAGATCATGGCATCCAATCCCATCACTTCAAATAGATGGCAAATAGATGGAGAAACAATGGAAACAGTGACAGATTTTATTTTCTTGGGCTCCAAAATCACTGCAGATGGTGACTGCAGCCATGATATTAAAAGATGCTTGCTCCTTGGAAGAAAAGTTATGACAAACCTAGATAGTGCATTAAAAAGGAAGGACATTACTTTGCCAACAAAGGTCCATCTAGTTAAAGCTATGGTTTTTCCAGTAGTCATGTATGGATGTGAGAGTTGGACAGTAAAGAAGACTGAGTACCGAAGAATTAACGCTTTTGGACTGTGGTGTTGGAGAAAACTGTCGAGAGTCCCTTGGACTGCAAAAGACCAAACCAGTCAATCCTAAAGGAAACTAATCTGAATATTCATTGGAAAGAGTGATGCTAAAGCTGAAGCTCCAATACTTTGGCCACCTGATGTGAAGAGCCAGCTCATTAGAAAAGACCCTGATGCTGGAAAAGATTGAAGGCAGGAGGAGAAGGGGACAGAGGATGAGATGGTTGGATGGCATCACTGACTCAACACACATGAGTTTGAGTGGGTTCCCGGAGATGGTGAAGGACAGGGAAGCCAGGCGTGCTGCAGTCTATGGGCTCACAAAGAGCAGGACATGACTGAATGACCTAACAACAACAACAATGTATTTAGCAATGCCTTTAGCTCCCCTTGAATAGAGAATACTAATTGGGCTGTTGTATTTGTTATTTGGGTTCTCAACATTCTTTCTACCTTGTCTCAGTAATGGTCTCCTGCTGTCCTTCAGGGTCTAGCCCTTCTTATTTCTCATCACATACACCTCAGAGCAGGCTCCACGCCCTCCAGATAAGGTGCTGAGTGTGTGACCCACACTTGAGTTATTTAACACAGCAAACTACCTTGGTCACAGTGACTAACACAGAAATGGGCTTGGGACACATATTTTCCAGGGATCCTGCCATGGAAGCAGGTGCTCTTCCCATGCTAGGCTGGAGACAGAAAGGATGGAAAGTCTGGAGGAGTGGCCATCATCTTGTTGACATGAAGTTGAGCCTGTTTGGGAATGGCACCCTTCCAGAAGAAGAGATGCTGATAGAGATAGATAGATAATAGACAAATAATGGATAGATGGATAAATGTGTGTGCTTCATCGCTCAGCCCTGTGTCTGACTCTTCCCGACCCTATGGACTGTAGCACACCAGGTTCCTCTGTCTATGGGATTTTCCCAGTCAAGAATCCTAGAGTGGGTTGCCATTTCCTCCTCCAGGGGATCTTCCCAACCCAGGGATTGAACCCACATCTTCTGTGTCTCCTGCATTGCAAGTGGATTCTTTATCCTCTGAGCCATCAGGGAAGCCCAGATAGACAGGCAGATAGATAGAAAGATAGATATTAATAGAAAGACAGATAGATAGACAGATAGATGGAATAAACAGAGGGAGAAACCAGGTCCCAGGGATCACTTGCGCCCCTATACCCTGCCATACCTGAAACCAGACCAACTCTAGGTTTTTCCCTTAGGTGAGCTGATGGATTCTTTTTGTTCAAACAATTTCGAGTTGGAGCTAAGTCTTCTCTAGTTTAGACTGTGACTTCCAGACAACATGGAACCAGAGAGTCCTGAGAAAGCAAAGGCTAGACAGAGTATCAGGACTTGAAGAGTCTTTTAATTGAACCAAAGACTACTTACTGGCCACCACAGCATGTTGCCTCCAGCTAGAAAGTAGCCTTTCACGGTGTCTCTTTTGGTCTTCACTGTGGACTGAAACAGAGAAGAGCAGTGGGTAAAGGAAGTGTTAGTAATCAGAGGCACCCCCAGATGGTCTAGTCCCAGATTATAACCCGGGAGTCCAGCAAGCCAGATTCAGACATCAAATATATTTTGGAGTTTGTTTGGTATGGGGTTTTGTTTGTTTTTGTAAGAGTCCCTGAGCAATACTTCCCATGGCCATTATTTGCATGAAATATCTTACTTCACTATTTTTTGCACCATGCAGTTTGTGAGATTTAAGTTCTCCAACGAGGGATGGAACCTGGGTCCTCAGCAGTGAGAGCACAGAGTTCTAACCACTGGACAACCAGGGAAGTCCCTTAACTGTAATTTTTTTTTTTTTTTAAGTGAGGGACTTCCCTGGTGTTTCAGAGGCTAAGACTCTTTTCTTCTACTTCCCTAGTTAGGGAACTAAGATCCTATATGCACTGTGGTGAGGCCCCAAAATAAAAATTTTAAATTAAAAAAAAAAAGCCTCTCAGGTCCTTCAAAAAATTAGTATAGGTGATGTATGATATCATATAAGTTATAGGTGATTTACAATTTTAAAGGTTGTACTCCATTTATAGTTATAAAATACTGGCTATATCCTCTGTATTGTGCAATATATTCTTGCAGCTTATTTTATGCATAATAGTTTGTACCTCTTAATGCCCTACTCCTCTGTTTCTCCTCCCCTCTCCCCACTGATAACCGCTAGTTCCTTCTCTACATCTGTGATCCTACTTTTTTGTTCTTTTTATTTTTTTTCTTAAGATTGTTTTTTGATGTGGATCATTTTTAAAATTCTTTATGGAATTTGTTTCAATATTGCTTCTGTTTTATGTGGGGGTTTTTTGTTTGCTTTTTTGATGATGAGGCACGTGAAATCTTACTTCCCTGACCAAGGATGGAACCCACATCCAGCCAGGGAAGTCCTTTTACTTCTTTTTAGTTATTTTCACTAGCTTGTTGTACTTTTTAGATCAAACATGTTTTGTTTGACCCATGGTTTGTTTTTTCTGTTTATGTATTTGTTTCTGGCCGTGTGGAGTTTTGGTTGTGGCACCCAGGTTTCTCTCTGGTTGTGGCACACGGGCTCAGTAACAGATGGGATATTAGTTCCCCTACCAGCGATCGAACCTGTGTTCCCTGCATTTGAAGGCGGATTCTTAACCACTGGTCCACCATGGAAGTCCCTGTTTGATGTCTGGTTTTTAAGATTTTCATTTGAATCCCTTAGAGGAGACAAACTGTTGAGGTCATCACCCCCTACAACTCCCTGCCTCACACATGTATAATAACCTACTAGGTCCCCCTAGACATCTGAGTTTTAGACCATGCTTTGTCTGTGACAGCCCACACTGGATGTCATTTACTGAGTATCAGTACTATGTACCCGGGGGCTGCCCTGGTGACTCAGACGGTAAAGAATCTGCCTGCAATGCAGGAGACCTGGGTTCTATCCCCTGCGTCGGGAAGATCCTCTGAAGAAGTAGCAACCCACTCCAGTGTTCTTGCCTGGAGAATTCCATGGACAAAGGAGCCTGGAGGCTACAGTCCATGGGATTGCAAAGAGTCCGACACGACTGAGTGACTTTCATTCAGTCACTCACTATGTGCCAGGCTCTGCAGTAAGCATTTTGAAGCATCATCTCATTTTAATCCTCACCAACTCCTGTGAGAGCTTCTCTGGTGTCTCAGATGGTAAAGAATCTGCCTGCAATGCAGGAGACCCAGGTTCCATCCCTGGGTTGGGAAGATCCCTTGGAGGAGGGAATGGCAACCTACTCCAGTATTCTTGCCTGAAGAATTCCATGGACAGAGGAGCCTGGAGGGCTACAGTCCATGGGGTCACAAACAGTTGGACTGAGCAACTTTCACTTTCAATTTCTATGAGGTTGGTATCATCAAGCCAATCTAATACACGAACAAACCAAGGCTCAGAAGTAGTCCCTTATCTAGTGCCATATTTCTACAGAGAGGAAGACTGAGAACTCAAGCCCAGGTCAGCCTGATTTCAGAGCTCTTTGGGAGTGAGCTTCTTGGCCCTAAAGGTACTTTAACAGAGACATTTAAACCACTAAGTGATCTTGGATAAGTTGTAACTTCTTCCAGCTCTGGGTGCAGATATTGGTAAGAGGAGTCTTACTGGATGAGAGATGACATGAAATGATATCTTTTCATCCCTGCAAAAGATCTTACTATAGCAAACAGATACTTTGGCTCATTCCTGCTGAATCCTGACATGGGAAGTATTTTCCAAGAGTAAAGAACTCCTGGTGCTAAAAGGGATCATCTAAATCCAGGGCTCCCCAAACCAGTACTACATCAGAGTCTCCTGATTCTCTTGTGAAATTACAGATTCCCAGCAACTCTAACCCTTATTCTAACTCTGCCTGTACTCCCTAATCCTGATCCCAATCCTGTCTGACTTGAAAACCTTGACTCTTAGGACTTCCCTGGTGGTCCAGCAGTTAGGACTCCACACTTTCACTGCATGGGGTATGGATGTGATCCCTGGTTGGGGACCTAAGAACCCACAAGCCATGCAGTGTGGCCAAAGATAAAAATAAAAAAGAATCAAGTTCTACTTACTGTAAAACCTTGAGCCAGTCTCTCCCTCTGACTTGACTTACCCATAGTCCAACAGCCAGGACAAAGAGGAAATATAGAACCAGCACTGCGATGTCACCTGCTTCCAGCGTCCTCCGGGGAAACGCCTCCAGGGGATCTGACTGTGTGAGTGGAGGGCTGCTGGCGCTGCTCTCCATGGTCCTGAACGAACTCTTGCAACGCTGTGGAAGTGCAAATGTGTGTCACATGCCAGGACCCGGTGCCACTCTCCTCACCCTCTCTGTAACTGTCTCCTTGGGCAACCAAGCAGGAAGACACATGTGGAAGGATGTGTGATGGAGACAGACCTCAGGAAGGCAAATCCATCCGTTCTCTCTGTCATTCACCAAATATTTACAAGGAAGTCACATCCAATCTACAGTTAATGTTCACCAACCCCACCGCTCACTTGGCAAAATACAAAGAAAAACAAACAGCTTAAGTAATATAGATGTCTCACCACCCTCTTTCACGTATCCAGGAGTGAGAGAAAAACAGGACACCCGAGTCAGTCTGTTTCCCTGGTACCTCACAGCCAGGTGAAAGTCAAGCCAGCAATTTTGCCTAAGGCTCAGCCAGTCAATACAATCTTGTTTCACTGCTGGATATGCCCATAAAATGTGTATGTTTATTTATTTTTAAATTTGTATTTATTTTTTATTTTGGCTGCACTGGGTCTTTGTTGTTGCGAGTGATCTTTCTCTCCTCGCAGTGCATGGTTTTTTCATTGTGGTCGCTTCTCTTGTTGCAGAGCACCAGCTCTAGAGTGCACAGGCTTCAGTATTTGTGGCTCGCAGGCTCTAGAGCACAGGCTCAGTAGTTATGGCTCACAGGCTTAGTTGTCCCATGGCATGTGGAATCTCCCAGGACCAGGAATGGAACCTGTGTCCATGCGTTGGAAGGTGGATTCTTAGCCACTGGACCATCAGGGAAGTTGAAATGTGTTTCTTTAATAAACATGTATATAGCACCTGCAACATGACAGGCATCATCCTAAGTGTTTATAACCTTGCAAAGTGGGCAGCCCAATAATGGGGTAACACAACTCATAGATAATAACACAATATAATGTTTCATACAAGTGGGTGTGTATAATGACAGACATATTAAGGATTCAAGCCTAAGAGTCATCCAGTTGGCTCCACCCCTTACTGACCCTGAGAGCTTGGACAAATTCCCTAACTTCTCTAATTCTTTGCATTCCCATCTGAAAATGGGACAATAAGAGGTTACATTTCACAGATCGTCATGATCTAGTACCTGTAAAGTGTGGAGAACAATGCCACACACAGCTGTGCTCAGTAAATTATAGATATTATCACTATTACTAATTTTCTACAATAGGCAGTGAGGCAAAGACCACCTAATTTTACATGGAGGAAAAGAGATGATAGTATATGAGCTGGGTTTTGAAGAATGCGTAGGTGGTCCTACACGCCATGAGCAGGGATGCAGGTACATTCCAGGCTAAGGCAACAGTATCTACAGACATTAAGATGTGAATAAGCATGTCATGCTTAAGGAACCATCAGATTCTTCCCTGAGGATTAAGATTGGGAGCAGGGAAGTGGGTAGTGAGGCTCATTATCTATGAAGGCATTAAACCAGCTCTTTGATGACATTCAAAGGATTCTCTAAGGTCAGTAGTTTTCTTTCTACAGAAAGCAGATATCATCACCTTCAGATATTATCCCCTGTTTCTATAACAAATATTTTATAATACTCTTTTTACTGAATACTGAAATGAAACTCACAGATAATGTTACCTACCTACACACATTTAAAAAATCAATATAAAGCTCTATTATAAAAGAGAAATAAAAGAACAGCAATTTATGGTTAAAATGATGGATAATTCAACATATAACTGCTCCATCTGACGCAAAGGGGGAGTCAGATCCTTTTACCTATTATACTGAGTAAGCTTTGAATTTAAGAGAAATAAGAAAACTGGAATCCATTTGATTCCAGAAGCACAGAATAAAGTGTGACTCTACAGAGGAAAACCAGAATGTTTAAATCTGAAAAAAAAAATGCTTTGTGATTTTAAATGTTATAAAGAAATCCAAACAACTCCCATGATATACCATGTTTTTATAGAGCCCTCTGAGAAATATCAGAGACAGCCCCGATAAAATAAAAAGCCGGTACATTTTTTAAACCATTTTTTAAAAAATTTGAGTACAGTTCATTTACAATGTTGTTAGTTTCAGGTATATAGCAAAGTGATAAATATTTTCAGATTCTTTTCCATTATAGGTTATTATAAGATATAGAATATAGTTGTCTGTGATTTTAATGTAAAGGAAAACCCAGAACACTTGTTTTGTGCAAACTGCAGATAGGTTCTGTGTGCTGTGCTGTGTTTAGTCACTCAGTCATGTCTGACTCTCTGCGACCCTACAGGCTGTAGCCCACCGGGCTCCTCTGTCCATGGAATTCTCCAGGCATGAATACTGCAGTGGGTCGCCATGACCTCCTCCAGGGGATCTTCCCAACCCAGGGATCAAACCCAAGTCTCCTGCATTGTGGGCATATTCTTTACCATCTGAGCCACCAGGGAAGTCCAAGAATACTGGAGTGGGTAGCCTATCCCTTCTTCAGGGGATCTTCCAGACCCAGGAATCGAACCGGGGTCTCCTGCATTGCAGGCAGATTCTTTACCAACTGAGCCACCAGGAAAGCCCCAGAACTGATAGAACCTGGAGATTAACTGAGAGAGGGGAAGAACTGGGGAGCCATTTCCTGCTTCTTACCAGAGCTGCCCAAAGGTGGAGTAGCCTGGTCACCTGGGTGACACATTCCTGGTTCTTAAAGCAAGGCTTTTCATCTGCAACACTATTGGAATTTTGGATCTCGTATGCAGGTCAGGAAGCAACAGTTAGAACTGGACATGGAACAACAGACTGGTTCCAAATAGGAAAAGGAGTACATCAAGGCTGTATATTGTCACCCTGTTTATTTAACTTATATGCAGAGTACATCATGAGAAACACTGGGCTGGATGAAGCACAAGCTGGAATCAAGATTGCCGGGAGAAGTATCAATAACCTCAGATATGCAGATGACACCACCCTTATGGCAGAAAGTGAAGAGGAACTAAAAAGCCTCTTGATGAAAGTGAAAGGAGAGTGAAAAACTTGGCTTAAAGCTCAACATTCAGAAAACGAAGATCATGGCATCTGGTCCCATCACTTCATGGGAAATAGATGGGGAAACAGTGGAAACAGTGTCAGATTTTATTTTTCTGGGCTCCAAAATCACTGCAGATGGTGACTGCAGCCATGAAATTAAAAGACGCTTACTCCTTGGAAGCAAAGTTATGACCAACCTAGACAGCATATTCAAAAGCAGAGACATTACTTCGCCAACAAAGGTCCATCTAGTCAAGGCTATGGTTTTTCCAGTGGTCATGTATGGATGTGAGAGTTGGACTGTGAAGAAAGCTGAGTGCCGAAGAATTGATGCTTTTTAACTGTGGTGTTGGGGAAGACTCTTAAGAGTCCCTTGGATTGCAAGGAGATCCAACCAGTCCATTTTAAAGGAGATCAGAAAAAAATAATAATAATAAAGGAGATCAGTCCTGGGTGTTCTTTGGAAGGAATGATGCTAAAGCTGCAACTCCAGTACTTTGGCCACCTCATGCGAAGAGTTGACTCATTGGAAAAGACTCTGATACTGGGAGGGATTGGGGGCAGGAGGAGAAGGGGACGCCAGAGGATGAGATGGCTGGATGGCATCACCAACTCAATGGACATGAGTCTGAGTGAACTCCAGGAGTTGGTAATGGACAGGGAGCCCTGGCGTGCTGTGATTCATGGGGTCGCAAAGAGTCGGACACGACTGAGCGACTGAACTGAACTGAACTGAACTGAATTCCTTGTTATGAGGGGGCTGCCTGGTGCATTGTAGACGTTTAGCAGCATCCCTGGGAGCCACCCACTCGAGGCCAGCAGCAGGTGTCCACAGCTGCGGCAGCCACAAATGTCCCCTGTGTTGAGAAGCACTGCCTTAGAACCCAGGAGACTAGAGACATTCATTTAGAGAAGATGCCTCAGGGGGGCGCTCAGTAACCTTTGACATCCCTTCCCACAGCAAGTGCAGTACTGAGCGTCTCTCCCTGGGCCTGGGCCTTGCTCTTCTGTTGAGAGGATGCTCACAGCTTCTCAGACCTGTGAGAAGATCCAAACAACCACTGATCCATAACACTGATCCAAAGATGGACAGAAAAGAGAAGGAGGGAAGGAAGGAAGATGGACCAGCCGATATCAGGCAAACCCAACTCACTGACCCAGCTCGAAGGCAGGAGTATGTAACAGAAGCCCAAATTCCATCCCAGGTCATCCCTCAGCCCTCCCTGCCTCAGTCACGCTTAGGTTTTATGATCATTGTCATCAGTCCAATGGGATGGTAATAACCTAACTGAACCAGAAAACTCGCAAGGAGAAAGTGGGAAGGGAAGACTGTGCTGGAGAGCTCCCAAGGGTGGAAGCAGAGATTCATAAAGGAGGCTCTAACCAGGAGGCAGATTTGGAGGCTAGAAAACAAGGGGGCTAGATGGTCCTTAAGGTCTGACTCGAGGGTGAAGCCCTTCTTGGTTAAGCAGTGTTCTTACCGCCACTCCACAGACAAGGAAGTGGTGTCGCATGACTGAGTGCCCCAGGCGGGGCTCAATTCCAGATCTGATTGCAGAACTATGTGTTTTATGATTTTTATTTTTCAATTTTTTTTTGACTATGCGGTTTGTGGGATTTTAGTTTGAACCCTCATCCTCAGCAGTGAAAGCATGGAGTCCTAACCACTGGACTACCAGGGGATTCCCTGACCATCCTTTTTAAAAAATGATCATTATTAAAACATAGCTGATTTACAGCATTGTGTTAGTTTCTGGTGTGCAGCAAAGTGATATATATCCTTTTTCCGATTCTTTTCCATTATAGGTCACTCCAAGATATTGAACATAGTTTAATACAGTAGGCCCTTATGGTTTATCTGTTTTATATATAGTAGTATATCTGTTACTCTTAAACTCTTAATTCATCTCTCCTCTTTTCCCTTTGGTAATCATAAGTTTGTTTTCTACGTCTGTGTCTGTTTCATATGTAGATTAATTTGTTCATTTTTTTTAGATTCCACCAGTAAGTGCTTGATTTACTTCACTTGGTATGATCATTTCTAGGTCCCCCCATGTTGCTGCAAATCGTATTATTTCATTCTTTTTTATGGCTGAGTACTATTCCACTGTGTATATATGTGCCACATCTTCTTTATCCACTCTGTTGATAGACACTTCTGTGTCTTGGCTACTGTAAACAGAGCTGCTATGAATATTGCATGTATCCTTTTGAATTCAAGTTTTCTCTGAATATGTGCCCAGGAGTGGGATTGCTGGATCATATGTTAACTCTAGCTTTTTGAGGAACCTCCACAGTGTTCTCCATAGTGGTTACACCAATTTATAGTCCCACCAACAGCATAGGAGGGTTCAGAGACTGCATTTTCAAACACTTCAACTGCTTTCAAGTACCCTGCTGCTTCCAAAACTGGGGACTTGAGGAAGATGGGGACTAAGAGTGGAGAAAGCAGCTTAAGGTAGAGATTTATATTGAACTGGGAGTGGGGCAGCTTGTCCTAAAACTCTGCAGGTCTGAAAGGGAGGAAGGGGAGGAAGGAAGCAGGGGCATTAGACAGACTGGTGAGCCAGCCCTCCCCCGTCCACAGCCCCGCTCCCAGCTGCCCCTTCCAGGCCTCTGCCTGCCAGGCACCGAGAGGGGCAGGAGCAGATAAACAAGCCATTCATCACCGGCTCTGGGAGGCTGGCACTGACTCCAGGCTCTTCTCGAGTCCCAGGGAGGTGGGGCCCTGCCGGTGGCCAGGATGCATGGCTTTCTTCAGGATGGGAATAGGAGCTAGCAACATGGACCAGAGAGGCTGCAGAACCCAAGTGCTGGAGTCTTGGCCACCTGTCCCAGGGGAGCCCTCCACATGCCCTCGTACAGCAAAGCCACGCTATCACTGTAACAGGGATCATCTCTAAAGCTATTTATTGAAGTTGCGGGCCTGGAACTCAGTTTGCATTGATTCTCTTACTCATCCTGGTCAGCTCAGTGAGGCAAACACACTTGTTGCTATTGTTCAGTCTGAGTTGTGTCTGACTCTTTGTGACCCCCTGGACTGTAGCCCACCAGGCTCCTCTGTCCAAGGGATTTCCCAGACAAGAATCCTGGAGTGAGTTGCCATTTCCTTCTCCAGGGGATCTTCCCAACCCAGGGACTGAACCCAAGTCTCTTGCATTGGCAAGCAGATTCTTTACCACTGAGCCACCCAGGTATAACCCAGGTTATACTTTCATTTTACAGGTGGGAAATGGAGCCACAGTGAAGTAAGAGTGAGCTGGGTTCAGGTCACAGCTGTGCCACTGGGCTCTGGGTCATAGGAAGTGCAGAGGTGGGATTCGAACTCAGGTCCTGAATTGAAGCTCACTGTTACCCTATACTGACTTGTCTCTTTTTTCCTCTCTGCCCTTCTCTCCTTCTTTCTATCCTCCCCTCCTTCACTCTTCCCTCCATCTACTTGTATCTTTGCCACAAACATTTATTAGGCACCAGCTGTGTGCCAGGCTCTGTGCTAGGCCTGGGGGACAAAGTGGTGATGACAGGGAAACTGGCCCCTATCCTCACGAGATCTCACCCAGCCCCTTGCAGCCCCTTGCATGCCCAGAGCTACCCTCTGCACTGCCCCGGAGGGCTTCACTTCCAAGGACGGAACCACCCTGTGGGAGGCCAGGGTTAACAGGAGTCTGTGCAAAGCAGGCACTCTAACAACGGCCCTGTTTGCAAGAACACCCTGCCCTTACTGCTGCCAACTGGCCCAAGAACAGAGGAAATTCAGCAAGCAGAGATGGCTGCTCAACCCTTTCCTTCTGGCCGCTTACATAACTTGCCAAAGCAGATGTGGAAATTTTCCGAGCCCCAGTGCTAGGCAAAGACAGGCAAGCATGCCCAGAGCAGGGTGGGGGCTCTGACTGTCTTCACTGCATTCGGGTTTCTCAGGCTGGCTCCTCTATGTGCATCTACTGGTGGGGATAAGTTTTTTTTCCCCCACATTATTCTTTACGACGTGTGTGCATCTGAAACATTTCATAATGAAAGAAAAAGAGACAAACGGAACAAGATTTACAGCATAAAACCATACATGTATGTTAAATATGGATACATGCTGATGGGAAAAATAGTACCAACTATTTTGCCAGGATGCAGGCCTATTTGCTGAAGAATAACAAACCCATTACAGGGACAGAGAATGAGAGAGATGGAGAGAGAAACCAGGGAAGAATTCTGCACTGGGTAAAGATGACAATGACTGTCTAACTACAAATTTTAATTATTGGAGTTTTTAAAAACTCCCTGGGAAATAGATGCACTTCGATCACCTGTAAAGACGTTAGAACTGCACTGCCCGGTTCAAATCCCAGCTCTACCTCTCACTAGCTGTGATCTTGAGCAAATAACTTCTCTGAAGCTCAGTTTTCGCATCTATAAAATGGGGATATTAATCAGGCCTATGTCACAGTTTTGCTAAAAGCATTAATCAAGTTCGTTATAGAATGTGATCAGACCTACTAGGTCTCACCTCGTCCTTCTCTCTTTTTTTTTCATTAAGCATTTATTTATTTATTTATTACTTTTTGGCCACTCTGAGCAGCATGCAGGATCTTAGTTCCCCAACCAGGGATCAAACCCACAGAGCTTAATCGAACCACAGGTCAAAGCACAGAGTCTTAACCTCTGGACAACCAGGGAAGTCCCAACACATTCTTCTTGTAAAACCATTAAAAGAAAGAAAAAGAAGAGAGAGCATGGACTCTGTGGTCATGCAGATCCTGGCCTCTACGTGCATGAATCTCATTTTAAGCACATAGCGCCCCTAAGAGGTCGGGTTTCTGGTTAACCCCATAGAAAGCCCAGGCTGGGGCCTCAAGGCCATGCCACTGGTAAATGACTGAACTGGGACTTCCAACTGGGGCTTGATCTGCAAGTTCTTGACTACCACTGGGCACGTGGGCCCTTAGCACGGAAAATTGCAGAGGTGACCACACGGGCCCACATAGGCTGCACCTCCCAGGGCCAGCAACCCCTCACACCTTTTTCTTCCATTCCCCTGTGAAGGTAACTGCCCCCTCTTCAGCCATAAGCCTGGCCTTTGGCTCAAGATGCTGATGGTAGAGGCAGCCCCATCAGAGGGAGGGGGTCAGTACTGTAAAGGCTGAGCGGGGCCATCAGAGCCTCAAACAGCAGAACAGAGGATGGAAGGAGGACCACTTCTGGCCTGCCCAGACAGCCAATGCCACGCGGTTTGTTAGGAACAGGTCTCTAGAAAGAGACCAGAGGACAGATTCTGGGGGTCTCTGGGCTGAAGCAGAGGCTGGGACTGTCCCTTGCCTGTTGGAAAGAGCCACCTCCCCGGTCATTAGCTAGAAAACCATGGGCACGGTAGGGCCTGACAGCTTTCCACAAAGAGTCCCTGTGGGGTTAACAGGTGTGAGTGCAAGGGACCCTGGTGTGAGGCTTCTTCTCCAGCCCCTTCCCCACTTCAGTGATGACCTTGTCTCATGACTCCTAGAGAGAACAGATGTCAAAAGGGCACCTTCTGAGCCCAGACCTGTCCACCCAAGTGCCAGCATGGAATCTCTCATGGAGTCTCAGTTGTCATCTCAAAGGTAACTCATCCAACATAGAGATGGTGATCTTCAAGGGCTTCCAGTCCATTCCATCTCCCTAAACGGCAACTTCATCCACTCTGCTGCTCAGGTCAGAAGTCCGAGAGTCATCCTCAAATCTTGCATTCATTCAATTTTGCATTCATTCATTCTTGCATTCATTCACTCATCCAGTGGCCTGTGAGCACATCCAGGTACTGTGTCTAAGCACCAAAGATGCTAGGCCTGGCAAACATACCAAAAAGGACATTATAGTGTCTCTTGTTCAACTCCCAGAATCTCAGTCTCCCAGAATTGACCTCTGACTCCATTCTGTTGTATGTCCAAAGCAGAGCTGGACTCCATCTATTTCCTCACTTTACTTCTCTGGCTTTCATTCAAGCCGCCATCACTGGCGTCTGGTGCAGAGGAAGAATCTTGCCTCCCCAGTGCCACTCTTGCTTCCTTGGAATCCACTCCCTTCACATGGAAGCCAGAGAGATCTTTGAACATAAATCAGATGGGTTCCTTTTCCTGCTCAAAGCATCTCAGTGCCTGCTGTCTTGCTCTGCCAGCCCCATCTCACCCTGGTCTTCTTTCTAGCCTGGTCTACTTCTGCCTCAGGGTCTTTGCCATTCTGTTCCCCCCACCTGCCATGCTCTTCCCTACACTCTTGGCTTGGCAAACTCCTACTCATCCTTCGGATGGCACCCTACTGTCTCAGCCCCAGAGGAGTCTTCTCTTGGCTTCAGTATAAGTTGGATGATTTGCCATCATAACAAGCACGACTTCCCATCACTGTTGAATCAAGCAGGACATCTGATTTGTACGATTCTCTCATTACCACTCGTTCCCACTGCACTGTAAGCTCCACAAAGGCAGGGGCTCTGTCCATCTGGCTCACATTGTGTCCTCTGAGCAGGCACTCAATGTGTGCGAGCTAAGTCGCTTCAGTCATACCTGACTGTTTGCAACCCTGTAGACTAGAGCCCACCAGGCTCCTCTGTCCATGGGATTCTCCAGGCAAGAATACTGGAGTGGGTTGCCATGCCCTCCTCCAGGGGAATCTTCCCGACCCAGGGATAGAACCTGGGTCTCTTATGTCTCCTGCATCGGCAGGTGGGTTCTTTACCACTAGCGCCACCTGTGAAGTCCCCATGCACTGAGTAGACTTGTATAACAAACAAATGGGGGATTTTCTGAGCCTTTGCTATATACTCGCAATTGTGACCCAGCTTGGGACTGTCCTGGGGGTTCAGTGGTTGACTGCACGCTTCCAATACAAGGGGCGCAGATTCAATCCCTGGTCAGGGAATTAAGATACACACACACACACACACAAAATTGTGACCCCCCTCCCCCACCGACCACCACCCAAAGTCATATCCTCAAGATGTCCAGTGAAGGAAAGCATCTCTCCCACCTGCTCCCCAGAATCGTCATGAAGACACCTTTGGAAAACCAGACTTGGTGGATAAGCTCGCGGCTGTCGGAGCTGAGTCTCAGCTTCTCCAGCTCACTATCTGTGCAGCCTTGGGCGCGTTTCTTTCCGAATCGGTCTCTGCTGTGAGTTAGGGTGGCTGGGCCAGCCATTCCGGTCCACCACGCAAAGCTCTCCGCACGTGCCTGCCATGTATCAGTGACTCCTATTTGCTTGCAGTTAACAGCAGTCGCATGGAAGTCACAGGCAGTGCCCCCTCCACCCCCTCACCCCCTCACCCCCACCCCCCGGCAGTGTTTCGCTGTTTAGGTATTTTTGCACCTGCTTATTTCCTGGGACCTCATGAGTCCACTACACCTGTGGGCTGGGCTGCGCTGAGGTTCACACTGTCAATTGACAGATGAGGAGAAATGTTCACTCCAGGAGCCTGAAACCGGGTAAGTGGAGGATCTGGGACGCCAGCACGGCCTGGTGCTCGGGCTGCATCAGCCCCTGTGTGGGGGGCAGGACTAGCCCCCTCCCAGAAGAGGAGCTCTGCGCCCCCCACCCGGTCCTTTGCCAGCGCTGCCTCCGGTCCCCGGAGTAGCTGTCCCCTGTGTGCAGAATGGTTATCAGTTTGGGGACTGCGGGAGTGGCGGACGGAGTCTTACCTGTCTCGGTGCAGGGCCAACCTGCCCTGGGTACCGGCGGCGGCGGCGGCGGAGACAGAGATGGCCGTGAGGTGGGAGAACTTTCCGGGTTCCTTTTCCCTCGCAGCCAGAGTTTGAAAGGACAGCGGTGGCCTTCCCTCCTGCCCCGCCTGCTGAGAGAGGCTCCTCGAAGGTCAAACTCCAAATTCCAGCCTGGGCTTACTGCAGGGGTTAGAGGAAGCGTCAATGATCTCCCCCAGGGCGGTAGGAGAGGCCCCGGGCCAGCCCCAACCCTGAACTTGAACTTGAACTCTGAGCAGGCCCCGGAGGGGAAGATGGGCTGACCTGAGCCCCGCCCACATGGCCCCACCTCCTCACCTGGTGGGGGGCCCATGGCAACAAGGGGGCGGGCAGCGGCTGCCGCCCGGGGCGCATCATGCCTGCTCGCCCACTCTGCCACTGGCCCGCCTCCGCGCTGGGGACAGGCGGGCTTGGGACGAGCTGGAGGCGGGGGAGGGGAGAGGCTGGCAGGGGACGCAGGGGACAGAGGGACAGTCCCAGGAGGGCACTTGTGGCGGCCCCACCGCTGGGACAGCACCAGTAACAGTGACCACCTTTGTTCGATTCCTTTGCCCTGCGCTTTCCAGACCGAGGCAGGACAAAGGCAGGCGCCTGGAGCCCTGAGGAGTTGTCAGGAGTGACTGAGCCCGTGGCCGGGGGCCCGCAAGACCAGGACAGGCAGTGGGGGACCGCGGAAGGCTTGCAATGAATGCTCAGAGCATTCAAAAAAAAATTTTTTTTTTAAAGAAAAAGGATAGTTACTAGCGTTTGCAAAATAAGGGATTGAATGACTCTGGATTTCCGTGTTTACTAGAACAATCTGAAGATCTGCCATTCCACACAGCCGCAGGACAGCCACTGACTAGAGCAGGGTGCTGGCTGCCTCCCCACCACCACCACCACAGAGGCCACCTCCAGCCTCCTTCCCTCAACCTGGGCCCTGGGCGGGGGCAGCCCCTGGCTCAGAGCAGTTCAGAAAGCATGGTGAGAATCAACATGCTCCAGGCTCCATTCTAAATGCTTCCACATCTCTGCTCACTTGGTCTTTCCAACAAGCCTCCTGGACTGATAGTATTATGTCCATTTTACTGATGAGAAGACAGAGGTAGAGATGGGTGAGTGGCTTGCCCAGGTCACCAGCTGTGAGTGGCAGAACCAGAATTTGAGCCCAGAGCATTTCCTTCCAGAGCACTGCAGGGCCTGTGGAGGTGGCTTAGAAACAACCTCAGTGGACAGAGGCAGCCTGGATGCACAGACACTCAGTGATTGGACTGACATCAGCATGAACAGGGGGCCTGCCTAGGGCGAAAGATGGACAGAAGGAACAGCTGGAATCAGAAAAGGTGGCTGGTGGACAGACAGCCGAGGAATGGACAGCCTAAGCCTGTGACCGCAGACTCAATACCAGAAAGGCAGAACAGGCTCCATCAAGCCGAGGTCCAGTCCTGACTTCGTAGGGGCATGTCTGGGGGATCAGGGGCACGTTCCCTGGTTACAGTGCTACAAACAAAGCACACAGATGGGTGAGAAAGCAGACGGCACCATGGCGGGCAGGAGAGCTATGGCCCAGCCACGACTCAGCTCCAACTGGGGGAACACAGGCCAAATGCGGCCAGACCTTCCAATTGTTCTGGAAAAATGACAAGTCCAGAATTTTAGCCTTATGGTTATTTATCTATGAGGGCTGATTGCGGCCCACTGGTCCCTGGAACGCTGCTTCCTACAGTTTCTCTCATTGTCCAGCTTCTTTGGCTTTCGTTCGATACTGTAAAGAGTAGAAGATGGGGCTTCCCTGGTGGTTCAGTGGCTGAGTGGCTGAGACTCTGTGCTCTCGATGATAGGGACAGTGTAAATGGACAAAGTAGGTGATTCAGTAGTTAATTCCACGGGGGGAGTGTAAGTAGAAAAAATATGAGAGACCCTTGTAAGTTAATGATCACTCAAGAAGGCAGGTTTGCTCAACCACAAAATCAAGCTGACTTGCTTAGCAACAAAACCATGCAGCAGGAGCATGAGACATGTCCCCACCGCCCCCAAAAAATGGTGGCATGAGACCCACATACTGCCCAGTAAGCTCAGTAAGGTTATGACCCCCTGAGATAACCTTTCTGCACACTTGAAAAACAACAATTTGCCCGTGTGTACGCTTGCTTAGCCACTCAGTCATGTCTGACTCTTTGCGACCCTATGGACTATATAACCCACCAGGCTCCTCTGTCCATGGGATTCTCCACACAAGAATACTGGAATGGGTTGCTATTTCCTTCTCCAGGGGATCGTCTTGACCCAGGGGTTGAACCGGCATCTCCTGAGTCTCCTGCACTGGTAGGAGGACTCCTTACCACTGAACTACCCACAATAATTTGTAGAACTAGCTTGACCACCTCGGGCTGACCAACTCAAACCTGAAGGAGGAGTTGATGATGGAAGCATGACATCTGTTCAACAAAGACAAACAAGTTCTGCCACCTCCCACTTTCCGTTTGCTTATGAAACTGTAGCCTCAGTTCTCAGGGAGCAGCATTTCTCAGTCACCCACTTGTAACCTTCACAAGCATCCTATTCTAATAAATCACTGCTTACCTATCACTCTGCCTCTTGCTCAATTCTTTTCTACACTGAGACATAAAGAACTATGGTACCGGAGTCCTTAGGAGCCCCCCCTGAAATGATACCAAACTATTTCACCAACGCAGGGGGGCCTGGTTTGATCACTGGTCTGGGAACTGGATTCCACATGCCGCAACTAAAGATCCCTCATGCCCTAACTAAGACCTTGCACAGCCAAATAAATATTTTTTAAAAAAGAATAGGAGAGAAGGTGGTGCAACCGCTTTGGGGAATCTTTTGGAAGTTTCTTATGAAGTTAGCATATTCCTACCCTCTTTCCCAGTTGCTTTGTCGTGTCCAACTCTATGCGACCCCATGGACTGCAGCCCGCCAGGCTCCTCTGTCCATGGGATTCTTCAGGCAAGAGTACTGGAGCGGATTGCCATTTCCTTCTCCAATCTCTACCCTTCTCTAATTCATTCCACCACTTTTATCACTGTAATTTGCTTGAGGGAAACCATGATATATTTCTTAATGGCCCTAGCACTGAGCCATACTGAGCCCAGTATCCCCAAACTGACACCTTAATTGGTCCCAGATGGAAAGGGGAAACTATTGCTCTTACATCCATCTTTCCTTTCTGCAGGCCTAATGCAGGTCACATGTGAAGTGATTTTCCATCTGAGGACTAATCTCTGCTGACAGTGGCCTGCATGTCACACTGAGTCTCTTGAGCTGGATAGTCTCTCTCCAGAGAACTGACAGGTAGGGTGGGGTGGGGGATGGCTGATGGAAAATAGTGAAAGTGTTAGTTGCTCACTCTTGTCTGATTCTTTGCAACCCCATGGACTGTAGCCCACCAGGCTCCTCTGTCCATGGAATTCTCCAGGCCAGAATACTGGAGTAGGTTGTCATTCTCTTCTCCAGGAGATCCTCCTGACCCAGGGATTGAACATAGGTCTCCTGCATTGCAGGCAGATTTTTTTCTTTCTTTTTTTTTTTTTATCATCTGAGCCACCAGGGAAGCCTATGACCCAGCAATTCCACTCTTAGTTGCTTACCAGGAAAAATGAAAGCGTAAGTTCCACAAAGACTTTACACAAATGTTCAGAGCAGCCTTGCTCACAATAGCCTCAAAGGGGAAAAACAGCTCAGTGCTGATCAACAGAAAAATGGACAAACTGTGATGCTTTCATACTGTAAGCAGAGAGGGTAGGTAGGGATTCACTGGAGAGACAGAATCAGGCATGGCTTTCCTGACAGAAGAGAACCCTTTTTGGTCTAAGCCATTTTGTGATCTAAGCTTGGCCATAATGCTCACCATTGAATAGGTCTCAGTAATTGATGATTTTAGGGGAACAAAGGGAGATGGTGAAGGACAGGGAAGCCTGGCATCCATAGGATCCCAGAGTTGGACAAGACTTAGGGACCGAACAACAACAACAAAGGAACTAAGAAATGAACAGGGAAATGGCAATCAGACAATGGTGCAGTGATAAGGCAGGGTCCTGGTTCCTCCTCCAGGGATACACGTAATAACATAACTGAGTTCTGCAGACACTAAGGCCCCCACCCGGGTGGAGGGTGGAAGGACGTTGTTGACCCTCCTGACTTCATCAACTAATAAAGCTTGGACACTGTCACCCTTTGCCCCAATTCTATGCTGAATTCTCCTCTGCTTAAGTCCCTTCATGAATATACATGTGCCTGTAGCTTAAAAATTTCCCCAATTTTGCTGTTCTGGGAAACACTGCTTTGGGAAAGATCCTCATGTTCTCCCCACTTGCTGCAAGTAATAATAAATCCTTCCTTCTCCTTATCTTTGGTTTGGTTACTGGCTCAACACCCACCAAGAGGCAAGCTCAGTTTTCAGGTAACAATACTCTGTAGAGAAACACATTTGTTTTTAATAGGACAGACTAATGACATAAAGCCATGTATGAATCTCAGAAATATGCCAGGCACAAACACACCTTTTGATTCCATTTATGGGAAGTTCAAGAACAGGAAAGATCAATCTATGGTGATAAAGTCAAGAGATCCAAGTACTTTCTGGGGAGAAGAAAATTTCTGTATCTTAAGTGGTAACTATATGGGTATATACCACTGTTCAAATCTATTGGACTGAATAAGATTTGTGCATTTCATTGTATGCAAATTACACCTTTAAAAAAAAACAGGGTAGAAGGTGCAAATGGTGCGTTTGGCAAATCAGCTCTTGCTTCTCTGAGGGTGGAGTCTGTGGTCTTTACTCAGATCTTATCTCCCAGGGTTTAGCTCCAGTCCATTGTCTCCATGTAAGAAGGTGGGTCCCATGTCATCAAAGTGCCTGACTTTGCAAGAGAAATCCCAAAGTCTCCATTTTTATATGAATTCTCTAAGGTTGAGTGAGTAGTTTGGAATTAACAGAAACAGATACAACTGCTGTACAGTCATCCTTCTGTATCTGTAGTTTCTATATCCTAGGATTCAATCACATACAAACCAAAAATATTCAGGGGCAAAAAAATCTGAAAAGTTCCAAAAAACAAAATTTGAACTTGTCACATGTTGGCAACTATTTATAAACCATTTACATCGCATTAAGCAGTAGAAGAAATATCAATAACCTCAGATATGCAGATGACACCACCCTTATGGCAGAAAGTGAAGAGGAACTAAAAAGCCTCTTGATGAAAGTGAGAGAGGAGAGTGAAAAAGTTGGCTTAAAGCTCAACATTCAGAAAACGAAGATCATGGCATCTGATCCCATCACGTCATGGGAAATAGATGAGGAAACAGTGGAAACAGTGTCAGACTTTATTTTTTTGGGCTCCAAAATCACTACAGATGGTGATTGCAGCCATGAAATTAAAAGACGCTTAGTCTTTGGAAGAAAAGTTATGACCAACCTAGATAGCAAATTAAAAAGCAGAGATAATACTTTGCAAACAAAGTTCCATCTAGTCAAGGCTATGGTTTTTCCTGTGGTCATGTATGAATGTGAGAGTTGGACTGTAAAGAAAGCTGAGCACCAAAGAATTGATGCTTTTGAACTGTGGTGTTGGAGAAGACTCTTGAGAGTCCCTTGGACTGCAAGGAGATCCAACCAGTCCATCCTAAAGGAGATCAGTCCTGGGTGTTCATTGGAAGGACTGATGCTGAGGCTGAAACTCCAGTACTTTGGCCACCTCATGCGAAGAGTTGACTCATTTGAAAAGACCCTGATGCTGGGAGGAATTGGGGGCAGGAGGAGAAGGGGACGACAGAGGATGAGATGGCTGGATGGCATCACTGACTCAATGCACGTGAGTTTGGGTGAACTCTGGGAGTTGGTGATGGAGAGGGAGGCCTGGCGTGCTATGATTCATGGGGTCGCAAAGAGTTGGACACGACTGAGCGACTGAACTGAACTGAACTGAAGCAGTAGAAGTAATGTAAAGATCATTTAAAGTATACAGGAGGACGTGGTACATGTAGTTTATACAACAGTACTATGCCTTTTATATAAGGAGCATGAGCATCCTCCAGTTTTGGTATCCATGGGTACTGGAACAAACCGCCTGTAGACACAGAGGGACCACTGTGGGTATCAAGTGATGCATGTATAGTTTTCAGTTGGTAACCCTGTGTGATATTGTGGTTCATACTAAGAAATATATATTTGGTCTTCACCTCTGTTTCTGGCTTCCCTGGTGGCTCAGATGGTAAGGAATCTGCCTGCAATGCAGGAGAGGAAGATCCCCTGGAGAAGGGAATAGCTACCCACTCCAATATTCCTACCTGGAGAACCCCATAGACAGAAGCCTGGCAAGCTACAGTCCATGGGCTCACAAAAAGTCAGACATGACTGAAGCAACTTATCATGCTTGGAGGTGTTTTTTGCTTTGTTAATGAGATGATTTGGGGGCCTCAGATTGGTTGCCAGGGGAACTGACTAGGTGTTCAGAGGGTTGGAACTTTCAGTCCAACCCTTTGACCACTCCCTGGGAGTGGGGGGTAGGAAGGGAAGGGCTGAAGCTTGATTCAGTTGCCAATGGCCAATGACTTAGTCAATCATGTTGTTCAGTAGCTCAGTTGTGTTCGACTCTTTGCAACCTCATGCACTGCAGGCCAGGCTTCCCTGTCCTTCACCATCTCCCAGAGCTTGCTCAAACTCATGTCTGTTGAGTCCGTGATGCCATCCAACCATCTCATCCTCTGTCATCCCCTGATGCTACTTCCAGGTAGACAGAGTCTAGTGCAGGTGTCAGGGCGTTGCATGGTGGCCAGGAGAGGGGTCTGGGGAGAGGGACCCACAGGTTGACATTGGTCCCACAATCTTACCCAGTTTCCCCAAGTCATATCCCCTGCTAGTCTGGAGTCCAGGCTGAGCTCTGTGTGAGGTCATAATTCCTTCCTGTACCTTTTACGGTCTTTTAGAAACATACCTCACCTACTCACACACTGTACTCCAATATTGCTGTTTATAGTAACAACTGAAAAGATCAAACCTTCAAAACACTGAAATAGGTAAGCTGTCCTGACCAATAGGCAAGGGTAGTGCAGTGAGCCGAGTGGGGGATAAAACGAGAGACATTTCTGAAATTAGAAACTGTGAGACCTGGCTGCAAATGACATTCACAACACCCTCTTGGCAGAAGATGAAATGAGATGCCACTGAGAAACACCGGCCAATAGAAGGTGCTCAGTCCATGCTGGCTCCTTCCCTCTTCCCAGACATAAACCCCAGTTACCTGTCTTGCGTCTAGTTGCCACTGAGAATCTCAAACCTTCTATATATAAAGAAAATTCTTTATGATGGCTTCAACCAGTAAACACTGCGTTCTCTCTCTCTCTGGTTTTGTTTGTTCGTTTCTCCCAGAATCACGTTTCCGACAAACCTGGGACGTGGGTGGCCTTTCACCCACGGTGGCTTCAGGACAGCGTGCAGGTTAAGAGCCCAGAGATGGGGTCAGGCAGACCCCAACCCCCTTCTGGTTCCTCTGCTGCCAGCTGTGTGCGCTCATGTAAATGACTCAAGCGCTCTGAACCCAGATTTTCTCATCTGAGAAAGGGGATGTCATAATAGTAATACAGAGCGATTTTACCAGGAAGCTCAACAAACTAAACCATATCACATTCTTTATGATTGTTGTTCAGTTGCTAAGTTGTGTCCAGCTTTTGGTGACCCCATGGACGGCACATGCCAGGCTTCCCTGTCTTTCACTGTCTCCCTGAGTTTGCCAAATTCATGTCCATTGAGTTGATTCTTCATAGTACTAAAATGTTGTTTTTCTTTTCGCTCTCATTATTTCATGAATGTCTAGTGGAGTTTCTGGAAAACTACAAGACCTGAGATGTTACAACAGACTGAATGCAGAAGCAGATGTCAGCATCCAGCTGTCTTCTATTCAACCAGAGATTTGCAAACGTGTAAAACAATGCCAGTCTTCTACTAAATCTTTCTGGGAAGTCTTGTGGTTTTTCATAAAAGTATTACTTATTTAACATATAATGGGTTTCTTACTGTTCTTTTAAAATTAATGTATTTAATTGTTTCTCCATTTAAGCATCTAATTCAGTAAAATATCTCTGTCTATTAATATAACGCACATAAATGAAGTCAAAGAATGCTGAGATCAAAAAGTTTGAGAATTGCTGTGCTGTGACAAACTTAATTGGAACCTGTGGCTCTGGGAAGAGTCTTTGAAATGGTCTAAACCCAAATCCATACAGTTCATTAAAAGGTATGTTCTGATCAAAGTGAACCCTACTTGGGAAGCCTGTTCTTGGCCACAGGGTCTTTGATAGAAAGTTGTTTGTAAGTCAGGAGACCTTGCAGGTCAGCGTATAGTGTGGATTGTTAATGAATCAACAAGGATTCTCCTTAATCACTAAACACTTTAACAGCAGGTCATCTGTGACGGCGAGGTTGAAGTTTGGAGTGTGACTTGGAGATTATTGGGGTGGAACAGCATCCCGTGAAAGCCAGCTTGACCAACACTGCCCCCAGCATGAGTCTGGGTTACAAGAGACGGTTGTAGTGACAGGTTCCTTGGCATCCTTCCAGCGTGGGGCCAGTCGTAAGGCTTGTACTCAGTCCCTGGGCTCGGCTTCCCGTGTTTGGTTAAATCCTGGTTCTACTAAATTAGTGGATCACTGTCGCCTCTCTGCTTCACCACACTGGTCCTGGGTGTTCTCCATTAGTCAAATATTTAGGTAGGGTAGTTGTTAGGGTTAAGGGTAGATAGCATCACCAACTCAACGAACATGAATCTGAGCAAACTTCAGGAGATAGTGGAGGACAGAGGAGCCTGATGTGCTGTAGTCCATGGGGTTGCAAAGAGTCAGACATGACTTAGCAACTGAACAATGACAAGGAGTGAGTAAAAGAATTATCTGAGGTGGACACTAGCCAGTGAAATCTGCCCTTCCCCCTTCCCGCACGACACGTGCGTCCAGGTGTGACCGCTGGCTTGAAAGGGCATGTGACCTAGGCGATCTCTCTGTCTCTTGCTTAAGACAGATCTCCGGCCAGAGCTGTCGCCCCTTCCTGCCTTTCCTCTGGTCAGGATGGTGACAATCGGATGGTCTTGGAGGCACCTGTGGAGGCCAGCAGCTGGGGTCCCTGGCGGAGCAGAGACGTTGCCAAAGTGGAGACTCTCTGTGGACTGAGAAATGCAACTGAAAGGGCTTCATTTCTTAAGTCATGTCATCACTGGGACTCTGGTTGTAACAGCACAGCCTTCTGTCCTAAAACATTCAGGCAAAGCATTTGGATGGATGGCATCATCAACTCAACGGACATGAGTCTGAGCAAACTCCAAGAGGTAGTGAAGGACAGGGAAACCTGGCGCGATGGAACAACAACCCAGCATTTGGAAGAGTTCATGCCTATGACAATCACTAAGATTCGCAATCAGGATCCGGGGGTCCTGCTCTGGAAGGACACACCTTTTCTTGTCTCTCATCACTGGAAACACACACAGAACACATTCTTAATCTTTGACGTTGCAGCAGAGACATTTCAATTTGCTTTTATTTTTAGTTTTTAAACTTATTTTATTGACATATAGTTGATTTATAATGTTAATTTCTGCCGTACAGCAAAGTCATTCAGTTATACGTGTATATATATTCCTTTTAATATCCTTTTCCATAATAGATTATCCTAGAATATTGAAGAGTTCCCTGTGCTATACAGTAGGACCTTGCTGCTTATCCATTCTATATAATAGTAAACGAAGACCATGGCATCTGATCCCATCACTTCATGGCAAATAGATGGGGAAAAAGTGGAAATAGTGGCAGATTTTATTTTCTTGGGCTCCAAAATCACAGCAGACAGTGACTGCAGCCAGGAAATTAAAAGATGTCTGCTCCTTGGAAGAAAAGCTATGACAATACTAGACAGTGTATTAAAAGGCAGAGACATCACTTTGCTGACACAGGTCTGTCTAGTCAAAGCTGTGGTTTTTCCAGTAGTCATGTACGGATGTGAAAGTTGGACCATAAAGAAGGTTGTACTCGACTTAGCCACTGAACAACAAGAAATAATAATTTGCATCTGCTCATCCCAAATTCCCAATCCTCCCCTCCCTCTCCTCCCTTGGCAATCACAGGTCTGTTCTCTATTTGACTTTGCTTTCAAACTTCACACAGTGTATGATCTGAGCAAGTCACTCTCCAAAGATTCCTCATCATCTGCTAAACAAGGGAGAAATAGTATTGCCTCCCACCCAGGGGAGCTGGTAAGGCTTCAACAATATAATCCATGTAAACTGTTGAAGTTTCTTCTGCAAGGGCTGAATAATTGTGTGCTCTCATTTTAGTGATCGCTTTCAATATTTCTGGCAGAGATGTCTTGTAACTTTCCACCTATTGCAATTGTTCTGAATCTCAATCTGGCTCCTGCATCAAGCAGGTGTTTTGCCAGCCAGTGAAAGCCTTCCTCAGCGATCAGTGCAAAGAAACAGGAAAACAACAGAATGGGAAAGACTAGAGATCTAGAGATCACTTCAAGAAAATTAGAGATACCAAGGGAACATTTCACACAAAGATGGGCACAATAAAGGACAGAAATGGTATGGACCTAACAGAAGCAGAAGATATTAAGATGAGGTGGCAAGAATACACAGAAGAACTATACAAAAAAAGATCTTCATGACCCAGATTATCACGATGGTGTGATCACCCACCTAGAGCCAGACATCCTGGAGTGTGAAGTCAAGGGGGCCTTAGTGAAAGGTTGTTGTTGAATCACGCGAATACACCGGGATTCTTGGCCCCCGGAGGAGAAGAATTCAATCCGGGGCCAGAGACGAGGCTTGATCGCTCAGAGCTTTTGTGTAATAAAGTTTTATTAAAGTATAAAGGAGATAGAGAAAGCTTCTGACACAGGCATCAGAAGGGGGCAGAAAGAGTACCCGCTTGCTAGTGTTAACAATGAAGTTATATAAGCCAAAGAATGTCTGGAGGTTGCAAAGACCTCATCAGACCCACTCCCATAATTTACATCTTAAGGTAACACTGTCCTCAGGCAAGATACATCCTTGTAAAGACCAGGTCTACTCCCATAATTAACATTTTAAGATAACAAAAGGTTGAATCCAAAGACTGTCCTTAGGCAGGATACATTATTGTTATATAATCCTAAGGAATGTAGAGAAAGACAAAAAAGTTTGTCCTTTCTTCCTCCTTGAGAATTCCAGACCCCTCTCTCCTTGGGGACCCCTAGACTCCCTATCAACTTGCCTAGGAACTGACTCTCTCATTCCCCCCTTTTCTTTTAGGAGAATTATGTTGCCTAGGGAAAAGGGGCGTCGTTCTCGTTCCATAACTGCTTCCGAGCTGACAAGGGGCGTTGTCCCTAAATTGGTGAGGCAACATATTCTCCTAATCCTCATATTGAGGATATCTGATCCAGGGGCCCCAAATAGTAGCTGGAGGAAGCTACAGCAGTAGCAGGAGTTTGAGCAACCATTTGTAACTTAAAAGCTTTCATGCGGCTAGAAACAAATCCAGTTATACAATTACAGATGCAGGGAGCCAACAGCAAAAACTCAACATTCAGAATCATAATTAAAAGTTACATTATGTCCATAGTTAAAGTGCAAAGTGTTGCACCAGTCCATTTTAGGGTTGGTAGACGTCATCAGATGAAGAAGAGGCATTGCATGTGATTGCTGTCGAAGGTATTCACAGACTTGGAGAAAGTCTTTTCCTTGAAGTGGGGATGTCCACCACGGGAAGCCTTCCATTGACGAAGAGGGGAGTGCTCCACAGACCCAGCAGTTAGACCGATTGTGGAATGCAGCATAGGAGTGAGCCCAGGACAGGAAGACATTGTCTTGAGGATCCAACGGCAGACTCAGGATATTTGGAGTCAGCAAAAGTAAGCTCACATAGGTTATCAGGCCCATCCGCTGCCCTTTGCTTAACTCTAGAGCTCAGGTCAGAGCCACAAGCTCCGCCAACTGAGCACTGGTTCCCTGGGGGAGAGATTTTGCTTCCAAAACCTGTTCAGCAGTCACCACGGCGTAACCTGCTTTACGCTTTCCATCTTGATCAAAAGAACTGCCATCTGTAAATATTTCCATGTCAGGATTGTCTAATGGGGTATCCTTAGATCCTCCCGAGCTGCATAGTTTAAAGTTAGGAATTGAGAACAATCGTGATCAGGTGTTTCATTTTCCTTCTCAGGAAGGAAAGTGGCAGGATTTAAATTTCCACAAACTTTAAGCTTAGTTACTGGTCCTTCTAACAACAATGACTGATACTTAAGAAGCCTACTGTCTGTCATCCAAATATTAACCTTAGAATTTAAGATTCCACTCACATCATGAGAAGTCAGGACAGTAAGGTTTCGTCCATTAATTATTTTTAAAGCTTCAGGTGCTAATAAAGCCGCTGCCCCAATTACTCTTAGGCAGTAGGGCCACCCACGTGAAACTACGTCTAATTCTCTGCTTAGATAAGCAACAGGTTGCTGGTGAGGTCCTCGGGGTTGTGTCAAAACTCTCAATGCCACACCTTTTCTTTCAGTAACAAACAAATTAAATTCTGACCCTGTGGGCAAGCTCAGAGCTGGAGCTTGCAGGAGAGCAGTCTGAAGAACCTTAAAAGCCTTTTGAGTTTCTGGAGACCAAACCAGTTTGTCGGTTTGGGCCTGCTGAGTTTCAGCTATAAGTTTATATAAAGGCCGGGCAAGTTCCCCGTAACCCGGAATCCAAATGCGACAGTAACCTGTGATTCCCAAAAATCCTCTCAATTGTCTTAAAGTCATAGGTAGGGGGTGATTTAGTATAGGTTTAATTTTCTCAGGGCCTATGGCCCTAGTCCCTTCTGATATGATTAGGCCCAGATATCTAACTGATTGTTGACAAAGCTGAGCCTTTTCTCTTGATGCCTTGTAACCACAGTCCGCCAGAAAGTTTAAGAAATCTTCTGAGGCTCGCGAACAAGCTTCCTCTGTCTCAGCACAGAGCAAAATATCATCTACATATTGTAACACCACTACTTTAGAGCTATTAAAGTTTTGTAGATCTCGTGACAAACTTTGTCCGAATAAGTGAGGACTGTCACGAAATCCCTGGGGCAAAACTGTCCAGGTTAATTGAGAAGCTGGCTGCGTAGGGTCTTCAAAGGCAAATAGGAATTGACTTTCTTCCGCCAAAGGCACTGAATAGAAGGCATCTTTTAAATCAATTACTGAGAAATATTTGGCCCGTTCAGGAATTTCAGACAATAGAGTATAAGGATTAGGCACTACGGGGTGTAAAGGAATTACAGCCTCATTTATTATTCATAAATCTTGAACTAGTCTCTATTTACCATTTGATTTCTTTATACCCAAAATAGGAGTGTTGCAAGGACTGTTACAGGAAATTAATAGTCCCTGTTCCTTTAAATTTTCAATGATGGGTTTTAACCCTTCCTTAACTTCAGGTTTCAGTGGATACTGCTTCTTATGTGGAAATACGTGCGGGTCTTTGAGCTTAACAACTACAGGAATAGCATTTTGAGCTCGACCCACAGATTTTCCATCCGCCCATACTCTAGGATTTACATTTTGTTCAACTAAAGGGAGAGAAAGGGAGGGCTCCATATTCATGAAAACAGAGGCATGGACCTTGCTCAGTATATCTCTTCCCAAGAGGGGTGAGGGAGATTCTGGCACAATCAGAAACTCGTGTGAAAACAGCACAGAATCCCAGTTGCAAGATAAAGAATAACTGAAATAATACCTTTTGGCTCGTCCAGACAGTCCCATTACGGAAGCGGATCGGGAAGAAAGTGGGCCAGGGGCTTCAGTGAGCACAGAATAAGTTGCCCCAGTATCTAAAAGGAAATCGATGGATTGGCCCTGCACAACTATTAATACCCGGGGTTCCTCAGGTGTAATTAGGACAGGAGCTTGTGTGGGGACCCCCGGGCACCTTCAGTCCTGATTGTCTTGAGAGTCCGACCCGGGAGACCTACGCCTCTGGGGGCAGTCTCTCTTCCAGTGTGGTCCTTTGCAGACCGGACATGGAGCCGGGGGCGGCTTAGATGCCTGAGGGCAATCCCGCTTGAGGTGCCCCTCCTTTCCACAGTAGTAGCAAGCCCATCTGTTTTCACCTGGGCCCCTCTGGGCACTTTTCTCAGGCTGTTTAAGAACGTTTTTCATAGCCATGGCGAAGGCTTCCGCCTTTTCCTTTGTCCTTTTTTGCCTTTCTTTCTTTTCCTCATATTCCCTACCATAATAGACTGTCTGAGCCAGTTGTAACAGAGTATCTAAAGACTGATTTGGTCCATACGCCTGTTTTAATAGCTTACGGCGGATATCTGGAGCCGACTGAGTGAGAAATCTATCCTTTAAGATTACTTTTCCCTCTTCACTTTCGGGATCAATCTCAGTGAATCCGCGAAGGCCTTCTCTCAGTCTATCTAGGAATTTACCAGGAGCTTTTTCCTCCTGTTCTATATCTGCCAATTTGCCATAGTTTAAAGGCTTAGAACGTGCCTGCCTAAGTCCTTCAAGAATACACCTAACAAAATGACTCTGATCCCATCTTCCTTTAGCTGTGTTGTAGTCCCAGTCTGGTTCTATAGTTGGGACCGCCTGATTCCCAGTGGGGAGGGCCGATATCTCGTTCTCCCTCTTCCCTACTGATTCATTACCAAGCCATTTATCTCTATAAGCAACCGCTTTTTCCAAAACTCGAGTCTTTGACTCGGGAGTCAGCGTTTGTCCTAAGATATACATCACATCCTTCCAAGTGAGGTCATAAAGCAGAGTAACACCTTTAAAAGCTCTAATATATTTTTCTGGGTCATCTAAATAGTCTCCCAGATCTTCCTTGATTCTTTGTATTTCTTGATAAGAAAAAGGCTTATTAACTCTCACAGACTGATTATTTCTCCCGGTGGGTGTTTCATAAAGAGGCAACAGCTTGTGTGACTGTTCCTCAGTCTTCCTGGCTGCTCTGTGCATATGGTCCCAGGGATAGATTGGAGAAACCTGTTTTTCCTCTTCTCTTTGTCTCCTGTCCTCCATCTCATCTCTTACTTCGATGGTCTGAGTTTCTACTGAAACCAGAGTAGTCTGAGGTCGTACTGAGACAGGAGTTGTTTGGACCTCCATGTGGGCAGTTTGAATCCCAGTTTGGAGTCCCCAGCACGGGGGCAAAGTAAGAGGACAGGAGGGAGCTGAAGGTTTCACGCCCAAATCTATACCCTTAGGACATAAGTCTGGCATATTTCGCAGAGAGTAAAAGGGCAACACATATGCTACTTCTACCCATTTCCCTTGTTCCTTACAGAACTGGTCTAATTGTAGAACAGTATTATACTTAAGAGACCCTCCAACCGGCCACCGTTCGCCGTCCTCCAATGGATACCGTGGCCATGCAGTATCACATAGGAAGACCAGGTGTGTCTTCTTTAAGCCCTGGGGATCAAATCTATCCCAGTTTTTCAGGATACAGTTCAGAGTGAGGCTGGAATTGTTAGCTCCCATCTGTAAGAGATAAAAAAAGCGACCAGCGCCATTTTTCTACCGGAGGCGTCCCTCCCTGCTCTAGATGGGGGTGTAGACAGAAGTTACACCAAAAGCTTTTCCTTCCTGGTCGGACTTAGTCTGTCCCTTACCGACGCAGGCGCCATACTCGTCCCTCCCGGTTCTACCACCGAGATGGGGTGGGGATGTACCAGGGGTAGACTTGATAGCATCCCTACTTGACGTCCAGCTCTTCACCCTTAACCTTGTTTGCCTCTGATGTCACCTGGGGTGAATCAGAGTAACCTTCCAGAATGCCTCCCAAGCTAAAACCGCTGTGGGAAACATTCATCACCTGAGTGCCTGTGCACGACCCTGAGCATTTCCTGACTACAATAAGACCAACGCGAACATAAAACTGAGATGTTCTTTCCAAGCATCACCACACCAGTATAACAGCCTCCTCTGATCCACTAAGAGCCGGCGTTACCAAAGGAAAAAACCCATCACAGTCCCAATCTGAGTAACCTTTAACCTCAGAGATGTTCTGGGAGCTAGAGCTCCATCTAGCTTCCGAACTTTTGATTCCTAGCGAGGCTAGACACTTTCTTGACTACCAATCCAAGTTTGGGACCTAAGCCACAGTATACAGTAACAATATAGATCACAAGTCTCTTGAAAGTCTATGATCCGATAGATTAGGTTAGTACTTCTAATTCCCAAGGGAGTTATGAAATGGTCAAAGAGACCGAAAAGTTTGACCGAGAAAGGAGAGTTCGGTCCACACGCTTTGCCCATTTCTGGTCGGTTCCCGAAGGAGACATTGAGTGCCTCTTGGCATTGGCAGGTCGGTGTAACGCCCCGACAGGTTTCTGCCATAAGCCGTATGAGATCACTGTGGAACCGCAGAGCAGGGCCCCTTACTTGCTTCACGCAGGGCCTGCCATTCATTCACACAAGCACACCGTAGAGTTAGTAAAGCACGGCAGAAAACGTGTTCGCTAAGAGAACAAAGAACTAAAGCTCCAAGCATCCTTACCTTGTCCTGAAGGATCCCGGACGAGCCCCCAAGATGAAAGGTTGTTGTTGAATCACGCGAATACACCGGGATTCTTGGCCCCCGGAGGAGAAGAATTCAATCCGGGGCCAGAGACAAGGCTTGATCGCTCAGAGCTTTTGTGTAATAAAGTTTTATTAAAGTATAAAGGAGATAGAGAAAGCTTCTGACACAGGCATCAGAAGGGGGCAGAAAGAGTACCCGCTTGCTAGTGTTAACAATGAAGTTATATAAGCCAAAGAATGTCTGGAGGTTGCAAAGACCTCATCAGACCCACTCCCATAATTTACATCTTAAGGTAACACTGTCCTCAGGCAAGATACATCCTTGTAAAGACCAGGTCTACTCCCATAATTAGCATTTTAAGATAACAAAAGGTTGAATCCAAAGACTGTCCTTAGGCAGGATACATTATTGTTATATAATCCTAAGGAATGTAGAGAAAGACAAAAAAGTTTGTCCTTTCTTCCTCCTTGAGAATTCCAGACCCCTCTCTACTTGGGGACCCCTAGACTCCCTATCAACTTGCCTAGGAACTGACTCTCTCATTAGGAAGCATCACTGTGAACAAAGCTAGTGGAGGTGATGGGATTCCAGTTGAGCTCCCTCAAATCCTGAAAGATGATACTGTGAAAGTGCTGCACTCTATATGCCAGAAAATTTGGAAAACTCAGCTGTGGCCACAGGATTGGAAAAGGTCAGTTTTCATTCCAATCTCAAAAAGGCAATGCCAAAGAATGCTCAAACTACCACACAATTGCACTCATCTCACATACTAGCAAAGTAATGCTCAAAATCATTCAAGCCAGGCTTCAGCAGTACGTGAACCAAGAACTTCCAGATGTTCATGCTGGATTTAGAGAAGGCAGAGGAACCAGGGATCAAATTGCCAACATTCATTGGATCATAGGAAAAGCAAGAGAATTTCAGAAAAATATCTACTTCTGCTTCATTGACTATGCCAAAGCTTTTGACTGTGTGGATCATAACAAACTGTGAGAAATTCTTAGTGAAGTGAGAGTCGTTCAGTCGTGTCTGACTCTTTTCGACACCATGGAGTCCATGGAATTCTCTAGGTCAGAATATTGGAGTGAGTAGCCTTTCCCTTCTCCAGGGCATCTTCCCAACCCAGGGATCTAAGCCAGGTCTCCCACACTGCAGGCAGATTCTTTACCAGTTGAGTCACAAGGGAAGCCCAAGAATACTAGCGTAGATAGACTATCTCTTCCCTAGGGGATCTTCCCAACCCAGGAATCGAACTGGGGCCTCCTGCGTTGCAGGTGGATTCTTTACCAAATGAGCTATCAGGGGGAAATTCTTAAAGAGATAGGAATACCAGACCACCTTACCTGCCTCCTGAGAAATAGGTATACAGGTCAAGAAGCAACAGTTAGAACCAGACATGGAACAACAGACTGGTTCAAAATTAGGAAAAGAGTGCGTCAAGGCTGTATTTTGTCACTCTGCTTATTTAACTTATATGCAGAGTACATCATGTAAAATGCTGGGCTGGATGAAGCACAAGCCAGAATCAAGACTGCCAGTAGAAATGTCAATAGCCTCAGATATGCAGATGACACCACCCCTATGGCAGAAAGCAAAGAGGAATTAAAGAGCCTCTTGATGAAAATTAAAGAGGAGAGTGAAAAAGGTAGTTTAAAATTCAACATTCAAAAAACTAAGATCATGGCATCCGGTCCCATTATTTCATGGCAAATAGAAGGAGAAACAATGGAAACAGTGATAGACTTTATTTTCTTGGGCTCCAAAATCACTGCAGATGGTGACTACAGCCATGAAATTAAAAGACACTTGCTCCTTAGAAGAAAAGCTATGACAAACCTAGACAGCATATTAAAAAGCAGAGACATTACTTTTCTGACAAAGGTCTGGCTAGTCAAAGCTATGGTTTTTCCAGTAGGCATGTATGGATGTGAGAGCTGGACAGTAAAAAAGGCTGAGCACCAAAGAAATGATGCCTTCAACTGTGGCATCACAGGAGAAGACTATTGAGAGTCCCCTGGACAGCAGGAGATCAAACCAGTCAATCCTAAAGAAAATTAACCCTGAATATTCATTGGAATCGTTCAACTTCAGCTTCTTCAGCATTACTGGTTGGGGCATAGTCTTGGATTACTGTGATATTGAATGGTTTGCCTTGGAAACAAACAGATCATTCTGTCATTTTTGAGACTGCATCAAAGTACTGCATTTCAGACTCTTTTGTTGACCATCATGGCTACTCCATTTCTTCTAAGGGACTCCTGCCCACAGTAGTAGATATAATGGTCATCTGAGTTAAATTCACCCATTCCAGTCCATTTTAGTTCACTGATTCCTAGAATGTCGACGTTCACTCTTGCAATCTCCTGTTTGACCACTTCCAATTTGCCTTGATTCATGGACCTAACATTCCAGATTCCTATGCAATATTGCTTTTTACAGCATTGGACCTTACTTTTATCACCAGTCACATCCACAATTGGGTATTGTTTTTGCTTTGGCTTCATCCCTTCATTCTTTCTGGAGTTATTTCTCCACTGATCTCCAGTAGCATATTGGGCAGCTACCGACCTGGGGAGTTCCTCTTTCAGTATCCTATCATTTTGCCTTTTCATACTGTTCATGGGGTTCTCAAGGCAAGAATACTGAAGTGGTTTGCCATTCCCTTCTCCAGTGGACCACATTCTGTCAGACCTCTCCACCATAACCCGTCCATCTTGGGTGGCCCCACACGGCATGGCTTAGTTTCACTGAGTTAGACAAGGCTGTGGTCCATGTGATCAGATTGACTAGTTATCTGTTGACATCACAGCCATAGTTGTTACAGGAGCAAAAGTTTATGCACTCAACACACAGATCAAGCAAACCAAAAGGCTGGAGTTTGGAGCAGAGAAAGTTTATTGCAGGGTCAACCAAAAACAAGTGGCTCAAGTTTCAAAAAATCTGAACTCCCCAGTGGTTTGGGCAAAAAGTTTTCATAGACAAAATGTGGGCGAGGGTTGGAGGTGTGTGACTTTGTTCTGATTGGTTGGTGGTGAGGTAACAGGGTGGTGCTCCAGGGATCTTGTTCTCAGTGGAAAGTTACCTCCTCCACCTGGGTGGGAGCCTTAGTTCAAAGACATGGTTTTGCATGTTCCTCAAGGAGGAACCAAGATCCTGCTTTAACACTGGGCTATTGTCTCAAGACTGCTCCTCCCTTGTTTCTGCATTCCCTCCCTTTCCTGATTAGCAACTGTTTGATCCTGCCCTCAGGAGCTTAGGAATGGTCAAGGAGGCTGAATAAAGCCTATTTCCTACAAACAAGAAACGGGGACATAGAAAGGATTTGTATCCAGGAACTTTACAGGGGCCTACTCAGTTTCACCTGCCAAATATGGCCCCCTGCTTGTTGTTATAAATAAAGTTTTATTGGAACACAGTCATGCCATTTATTTGCATTTTGTTTCTGACTGCTTTGTGCTACAGTGGTAGATTTGAGTACTTGTGACAGAGACCATATGGGCTGCAAAGCCTAAAATATTTACCATCTGGCTCTTACAGAAAACTTTTGCTGTCCCTTAACCTACAGAATCACTCAACGAGTTAGCATCCCCAGAGTTTGGGGCACTAACAGGAAAGATTTTCATCCCTACTTTTCCCTTTCAGAAGACAACACAGCCAACTGGTTGGGGAAATGTCAGTGGAAAGAATGTAGTCTGGTAACTCTCTGGTAACAAAGATATGTCATTCTCAGAAACCTTCCAAGGGAATTCCCTGACAGGCCAGTGGTTAGGACTCTACCTTTCCACCATTCTGGGGCTTCCCACATGGTGCTAGTGGTAAAGAACCGCCTGCTAATGCAGGAGACATAAGCAGGTTTGATCCCAGGGTCAGGAAGATCCCCTGAAGGAGGGCAGGCAACCCACTCCAGTATTCTTGCCTGGAGAATTCCATGGACAGAGGAGCCTGGTGGGCTACAGTCCATGAGGTTGCAAAGAGTGGGATACAACGGAGGCGACTTAGCATGCACACACATATCCACTGCAGGGGACACTGGTTCCATCCCTGGTTGGGGAACGATCCTTTAATCCCTCAAGCTATGTGATGCGGCAAAAACAAAACAAAAAAGCCCTCCACTCTGACCATCAATATGGTTACTTTGGGGACTTCCCTGGTCACCCAGTGGTTAAAACTCTGAGCTCCCAATGCAGGGGTCTTGGGTTCGATCCCTGGTCAGTGAACTAAGATCCTGAATGCCAACTGGTGTGTCCCCTTCCCCCAAAAAAAGTTATTTTGAGACTTTTAATAAAATATATAATCTTTCTATATCTTTGTCAAAGCCATTGAGAGAAGAAACGCACAGGATAGGATTGTGAACAAAGCAATCTCTCAATACTTCTCTCTAGTACATGTATTCATGCTTAAAATCTCAAAATAGAATGCTGTGGGGAAGAAGCTAGATAAAAGAGAGTATGTGTGGGATGATTCCATTTACGCAAGATTCTAGAAAATGTAGCTGGATCTGTTGTGGCAGCAGATGAACATTTGACTGAGTGAGGGGATGGCAGGACAGATGGATGTTACAAAGGGGCACAAGCTAACTTTTGGAGGTGATGGATCTGTTTATTAGCTGGATTGTAGGTCCTTTCCTCCTATATAGCACAGAAAACTGTATTCAATACCCTGTGATAAACCATAATGGAAAAGAATGTGAAAAAGTGTGTGTGTATATATATATAACTGAATCACTTTGCTGTAGACCTGAAAGTAACACAGCATTGTAAATCAACTGTGTGTGTGTGTGTGTGTGTGTGCACGCACACCACGCATGCATGTGTTCAGTCGTTAGTCGTGTATGACTCTCTGGGACCCCATGGAGTGTAGCCCACCAGGTTCCTCTGTCCATGGGATTCCCCAGGCAAGAATACTGGAGCGGGGTGCCATTTCCTTCTCCAGCGGATCCCAGGCATTGAACCCAAGTCTCCTGCATTGGCAGGAAGATTTTTTTTACTGCTGAGACACTATTACTACTACTACTACTACTAAGTCACTTCAGTCGTGTCCGACTCTGCGACCCCATAGACGGCAGCCCACCAGGCTCCCCCATCCCTGGGATTCTCCAGGCAAGAACACTGGAGTGGGTTGCCATTTCCTTCTCCAATGCGTGAAAGTGAAAAGGGAAAGTGAAGTCGCTCAGTCGTGTCCGACTCTTCACGACCCCATGGACTGCAGCCCACCAGGCTTCTCCGTCTATGGGATTTTCCAGGCAAAACTACTGGAGTGCGGTGCCATTGCCTTCTCCGGCTGAGCCACTGGGGAAGCCCAAATCGGCTATAGTGTTGTTCAGTCGCTCAGTCGTGTCCAACTCTTTGCAACCTCATGGGCTGCAGCACACCAGGCTTCCCTGCCCTTCACCATCTCCCAGAGCATGCTCAAACTCAACTACACTTCTATTTTAAAAAACAACAAACTCATATGGAAAAAAAAAAGTCTTAAAAACAAAACAAAGAGTCTTTTTATAAATAGGTTCTTATGGGGAAACACAGACCATCTCAACATGAAAGGGAAGCAGTGAGATGCTCCTTCCAGTTCTTCCCCCACAAACTTGCAGAAGAAGATGGCTAGTCTGCCCTGTTCGACCACTGCGCCCTCCCTGGGTTCCTTTTCTGCTCTTCCTCCCATGCTCTGTGCCTCATCCCAGTGGGCTCATTTCACGGAGCTGGAGCACCTGGCCTCCTTTGCTCTCAGGTTTCCAGTTAGACTTGGCAGTGAGAGGCCAATGGGAGGTCCGAGAGTAGTGGAGAATGGTCGGGGTGTTTGTCCCTCCCCCTCCCCCACCATCCCAGCTCTCCTGCAGCCTCCCTGTGGTCCTGGCATTGTCTTCGTTCCTCCACGGCCGGCTGCTGCTCTGCAGAAGACCTGTAACATTATTCCCTCCTTCTTTCCAGCCTAGGAATCACAGTTCCCCACAGTGACTCTACGACAGGTGTTTTACTGACCCTTTTTGGTGCCACTGATCATACTTACATCTCAATATACTGTCCCTTTATGAAACTATCTTTGGTTGAATTCTTTGGACTGTGATATCTATTTCATGCTCGAACCCTAACTCACAAAGCTTTCACCTGTCTGTAGGACAAATTCCCTATGACACTCTCTATTGGGACTTTGGGGGTTCCCTGGTGGCTCAGTGGTAAAGAATCAGCCTGCCAGTGCAGGAGATGTGGGTTCGATCCCTGAGTAAGGAAGATCCCCGGGAAAAGAAAATGGCAACCCACTCCAGTGTTCTGGCATGGAAAATTCTACGGACAGAGAAGCCTGGAGGGATATAGTCCATGGAGTTGCAGAGAGTAGGACACAACTGAGCGCAAACAAACAAGGCCCCACTTTAAATCCAGGGTGATCTCATCTCAAAATATATGTGCAAAGATCGTTTTCCAAATAAGGCCACCTTTGCAGGTTCTGGGGGTTGCAATTCAGGCATACCTTTGGGGACCACTATTAAACCTGCTACAATCTGGTAAAATAAATAAATAAAAACAGTTTTTTGCATTTTTTTTTTCTTCAGGCAATGGGGAGTGTGGTATCATTAAACGCTCTCTTGGGTGTGAGCAACAGAAACTCAACTCAAACTAGCTTAAGAAAAAACATCGGCTCACACAATGAAATGTACCAAGCTTCTGGTCTGGCAGGACCCAGTGTCTAAAAACATGCCATCAGGCCTTTATTTCACTGGCTGTGATTTCTGGTTTTGTCTTTGCTTTGAAGCAGCTTTCTTCTTCACCATGGTCCTAAAAGGCTCCAGCTACCACCCATTCAGGTTCAAGTCCAATAGGAAACAAGGACTCCCCAGCAAATCTGACAACAGTCCTCACAGTCTCTGGTCTGAATCTTATTGGTTCACATGCCTATTTCTGAACAAATCACCTGGGCAACGGAGCACAAATGCTTTGTCCCTGTTGTCCTTGGCGTTCACTTGCTAAGTCACTAAGTCGTGTCCAACTCTTTGCTACCCCATGAACTGCAGCACACCAGGCTTCCCTATCCTTCACTATCTCCCAGGGTTTGCTCAAGCTCATGTCCATTGAGTCAGTGATGCCATCCAACCATCTCATCCTCTGTCCCCTTCTCCTCCTGCCTTCAATCTTTCCCAGCATCAGAGTCTTTTCCAGTGAGTCAGCTCTTTGCATCAGGTGGCCAAAGTATTGAAGCTTCAGCTTTCGCATCAATCCTTCCAAGGAATATTCAGGGTTAATTTCCTTTAGGATTAACTGGTTTGACCCCCTTGCTGTCCAAGAGACTCTCAAGAATCTTCTCAAGCATCACAATTGAATGCATCAGTTCTTCAGTGTTCGGCCTTCGTTACGGTCCAACTCTCACATCCATACATGACTACAGGAAAAACCATAACTTTGATTATATTGATATAGTCACTTTGTTGGCTAAGTGATGTCTCTGTCATCCTTGAGTTGTTCCCAAAGAAAATAAAGATTGGTATTTCCAGAAGGTGGAGGGTGTGCTGGACAGAAAGTCAATGCAAATCCACTCCCCTTGCTCATTGGTTCATTATGAAAATTTGGTGAAAAGTGCTTGGCTGGGGCATAGTTTAATGATGGGTTCTCTCATAAACATGTGGCTGTACCCTTTCCCACTCAGAAACCAAATGCCCCAAATCCCTTCCACGAGAGGGCAGGTGGCCCAAGAATCGAGACAGTCCTTTGTCCTCTTTCTGTAACTCCTTTCCATCACATAATCTCCTGAGGAACATACCCTCCTGTGAACCATTCCAGACTCTTTCTAAAGTTAACCAGTGTAGAGACAGAATGCATGCATGACCCACTGAATTTATTTTCCTTCAAGTAAAAATGAGATTATACTAATAGGATCTTCTGCAACTGTACTTTTTTTTTCCCCCTCTTAGCCATGTTAGAGATGCCTTTCTGTAGTGGTTTATCCATATCTTTCTCATTGTCTTAGTAGCTGAATATTCCAGCTTCTGGATAAACTATAGTTTATTTAACCAGTCCCTTCTTGGAGCAAATGCTGCTGATGCTGCCCGATACCCAGTTTCCTCTTTTCCACTAATCACAGAACACTCACGTTGCAGATGAGGACATGACATTCCAAATAAAGAGTACAAGTAACAGCCTCCAGATTGGTGTGATCAAGCTCTGACTCGTGGGAAGTGAGCATGGTTGAGGCACTGACATGAGGGTCCTGCCTTTAAAGAAAAGGGGTGTGTCCTCTGCACACCGCTGTACCTGTTCTCACTGGATGGGATGTGCCTGTGGGAAGGAGCTGTCTCAGGCCATACAGATGAGAGAAACACTGAGCAGATGGAGAAACTCGGGCAAGCAGCCCCGACACCTGACAGCCAGCGATGGAGCAGCCAGCCACTCGGTTCTGTGGTTGAAGCCGCTGCTCTGAGGTCTCTGCAGTCCAGCCAGTGAGCCAATGCTCCTAACATGAGGTCCTCTAACCAAAAGCAGGGGCATCTCCTGGCCACACCCCAGACCTAGGGACTCTGACGTCTTTTAACAAAATCTCCGGGAAAGTCCGCACACATTATTGTTTTAGAAGGACTGATCTTATACCCTTAATGAAGGGTGGTTCCACTGTCTGCAGTTTTTATTACAAGCAAGGCTGTCATGATGATTGTGGTCAACATCTTCTCTTAGACCGGAATCCCTCTAGGTCAGATCCTAGGCATGGGATTGCTGGTCCATGGAAGACTGATCTTTACAAGAGTTTCTGAGGGTTTTTTGTTTGGCTGGTTTTGATTCTTTTTTTTTTTTTTTTTTTAAAGATTTTAGAGTGTTTTGGTGGGAAGGCCTGCTTATCTCAGAAAACCTTAATGTGACGAAGCTTCTTCTAGAAAAAAAGGAAATCACCATACGCCCCCTGGTGGTTATTCCGAGTGGCTAAAAGACCTGGCAAGCCCAAACCCGCGAAGGGTTAGGAAATCCACAGCAAATGAGGATTGTGCTCTCACGAGGTCTGGCTGCGTGGCTTCAAGGCTACTCCTTACTAGAACTGCTGTAATGGCCATGCAAGCAAAGGGCTGTTTGCAAGAGTATTGACATTCTAATGCAAGACTGACCAAAAGGAGTCCTAAAAAATGGCTAGATGGAAACATAATTGAGGCATAACAAACCATACGTATAGAAAATGTCCAGTGGATGAAGTTTTTCTTTTTTTGGCCATGTTACATGTGGGATCTTAGTTCCCCAACCAGGGATTGGACCCACACCCCCTTACACTGGAACCACAGAGTCATAACCACTGGACCACCAGGGAAGTCTCAGGATGAGGTGCTTTTTGTTTTGTTTTTTAAATTGAAGTACAATTGATGTACAGTGTTATATAAATTTCAGTTGTACAACATAGTGATTCACAATTTTAAAGGTTACATTTCATTTGTAGTTGGAGAATTTGGCCATGTTTCCTAAGCTGTGTAATACATCCTTGCAGCTTATTTATTTTGCACATCATAGTTTGTATCTCCTAATCCCCTACCCTTGTCTTGCCCCTTCCTTCTCCCCACTGGTAACCACTGGTTTGTCCTCTAGATCTGTGAGTGTGTTTCTTTTTCATTATGTTCACTAGCTTTATTTCTTATATTCCACTCATAAGAGATATCATATAGTATTTGCCTTTCCCTATCTGACTGACTTCACTAAGCACAATAGCCCTCAAGTTCATCCATGTTGTTACAAATGACAACATTCTATTCTTTTTTATGGCTGAGTAGAAGGCAATGGCACCCCACTCCAGTACTCTTGCCTGGAAAATCCCATGGACGGAGGAGGTTGGTACGCTGCAGTCCATGGGGTCCCTAAGAGTCAGACCTGACTGAGCGACTTCACTTTCCCTTTTCACTTTCATGCATTGGAGAAGGAAATGGCAACCCACTCCAGTGTTCTTGCCTGGAGAATCCCAGGGATGGGGGAGCCTGGTGGGCTGCCGTCTATGGGGTCGCACAGAGTCGGACACGACTGAAGCGACTTAGCAGCAGCAGCAGCAGCAGCAGCAGTATTCTACTGCAGGCTTCCCTGGAAACTCAGCTGGTAAAGAAGCCACTGGCAAGTGGGAGACCTGGGTTCGATCCCTGGGTTGGGAAAATCCCCTGGAGGAGGGCATGGCAACCCACTCCAGTTTTCTTGCCTGGAGAATTCCATTGGCAGAGAAGCCTGGTGGGCTACAGTCCATGGGGTCACAAAGAGTCGGACACAGCTGAGAGCCTAAGCACAGCACAGTATACAGTAGTCTATTGCATATACACCACATCTTCTTCATCCATTCCCTCAGTTTTTTGGTGGACACTTAGATTGCTTTCATAGCTTAGCTAGCATAAGGGATGAAATAAAATTTGCATTTTAAGGCAAGACAAGAAAAAATAAACAAATTTTTCTCTCTGTGATTTTGATTATTTGCATTTCTCTCATTACTGGCGACCTTGAGAGCACATCTTTTCATGTGCTTGTTGGCCATCAGCATGTCTTCTTTGCAAAAATGTCTATTCATGTCTTCTGCCCATTTTTGAGATTAGGTTGTTTTCTAGTGTTGAGCGGTATGAGATGTTTATATATTTTGGATGTTAACCCCTTGTCAGTCATATCATTTGCAGATATTTTCTCTCATTTACTAGGTTGTCTTTTCATTTTGTTTATGATTTCTTTCGTTGTGCAAAAGCCAAGTCCCATTTGTTTATTTTTGCTTTTATTTCCTTTGTCTTAGAAGTGACAGATCCAAAAAATATATTGCTATCATTTATGTCAAAGACAGTGGATGAGTTCTGACATATGCGCGTGCACCTATGAAACCAATGACACAGGATAATATCCACCACCCCCACTGGTTCCTGGCACCCACCCCATCTCCAGACAATACTGACATGGTTTTTGTCACTGTTGACTAGTTTACATGTTCTAGAATTTTATATAAACAGAATTAGGTTGCATGCACTCTTTTTTGTCTGGCATTTTTTCACTCAGCATCATATTTTGAGATTCATCCACGTTATTGGATTTATCTATGGTTATGATAGCTTCATTGCTTTGATTTTTTATTTTTTTTATTATTTTTTTGAAATTTAAAAATTTTAAATGGAAGTATAGTTGATTTACAATGTTTTGTTAATTTCTGCTATACATCAAAATGACTCAGTTATACATACATATATATATATACACTCATATTCTTTTCATGATAATTTCATTGTATGGATGTATCACAATTTGTTTATCTGTTCATCTGTTGGTGGATATTTGGCTTATTTCTAGTTTGGGGTAACTGTGAATAAAGTGGTGTGAACAACAGCATACGTCTTTGAATAGATACACTTCTTCCCTTCTCTTGAGTAAACGCTTAGGTGGGAAATGTCTGGGTCACACTGTCAGTATATTATTCCATTTTAAAAAGGAAGGAGGGGATTTCCTAGTGGTCCAGTAGTTAGGACTCTGAGCTTCCTCTGCAGGGGACACAGTTTCAACCCTCCATCAGGGAATCCTGCATGCCATGTAGCATGATTAAATATGAATACATAAATAAATAAAAGGAAGGAAATTTTGACACATGCAACAACATGGATGAATGTTGAAAATATTATGCTAATTGAGATTTACATTAAGCTGGAAACTCCAGTACTTTGGCCACCTCATGCGAAGAGTTGACTCATTGGAGAAGACTCTGATGCTGGGAGGGATTGGGGGCAGGAGGAGAAGGGGATGACAGAGGATGAGATGGCTGGATGGCATCACTGACTCGATGGACGTGAGTCTCAGTGAACTCCGGGAGTTGGTGATGGACAGGGAGGCCTGGCGTGCTGCGATTCATGGGGTCGCAAAGAGTCGGACACGACTGAGCGACTGATCTGATCTGAGACATGGAGGGCCACATATTGGATGATAAAGATCATTTATATGACATGGCCAAAACAGGCAAATTTATAGTGGCAGAAAGGTTAGTGGTTTCCCAGGGCTGGCAGATGGAGAGGAGATGGAGGGCGACTGCTAACGATGAAATGTTCTAAACCTGACCATGGTGATGACTGCACGATCGTGACTGTACTGGAAACATTATATGGCATGTGAGTTATCTCTCAATAAAGTTGTTATAATGAAAAAAAAGCAGCGAATGCTCTTAGAGTGAAAGTAGATCAATTAAGACAAAAATACAACTGATTTTTTCTAGAAGTTGCAACCCACTGGAGGCATACACTTAAACCAGTTCTAGCTTGTCTGGTCACTGCTCCTAACTGTTCTATGTCTAATAGCTCAACTGCTTTCTGTCATGAGAACAGTCTCACTCTGGAATTTAAGATTCTATGTTAGGGGTCTCTAGAAAAACAGAAACAATAGGACATTTAAGCAATTGGCTTATGCAATTATCAGTTCAGTCGCTCAGTTGTGTCCGATTCTTTGCGACCCCATGAATTACAGCACGCCAGGCCTCCCTGTCCATCACCAACTCCCGGAGTTTACTCAGACTCACGTCCATCGAGTCAGTGATGCCATCCAGCCATCTCATCCTCTGTCATCCCCTTCTCCTCCTGCCCCCAATCCCTCCCAGCATCAGAGTCTTTTCCAATGAGTCAACTCTTCACATGACGTGCCCAAAGTACTGGACTTTCAGCTTTAGCATCATTCCTTCCAAAGAAATCCCAGGGCTGATCTCCTTCAGAATGGACTGGTTGGATCTCCTTGCAGTCCAAGGGACGCTCAAGAGTCTTCTCCAACACCACAGTTCAAAAGCATCCATTCTTCGGCGCTCAGCCTTCTTCACAGTCCAACTCTCACATCCATACGTGACCACAGGAAAAACCATAGCCTTGACTAGATGAAACTTTGTTGGCAAAGTAATGTCTCTACTTTTGAATATGCTATCTAGGTTGGTCACAACTTTTCTTCCAAGGAGTAAGCGTCTTTTATGCAATTATAGAGGTCAGCAAATCCAAAAGCTATAGCATAGTCTGGCTGGCCGTACACCCAGGAAGAATCAACGATGAATTTCAAGTGCAAAGGCCTACTGCTGTCAGAATGCATTCTTATCTATTTATTTATTTAATCTTTGGCTGGGCCACAGGGCATGTGGGATCTTAGTTCCCTGATCAGGGATCAAACCTGTGTCTTCTGCAGTGGAATGGCGATCTCTTAACCACTGGACCACCAAGCAAGTCCCTTTAATTTTCTTTCATTTTTTAAAAGTCTATATATTTAAAAATACTCTCACAGAAATATCTGGAATAATATTTGACTGTGGCCCAGTTAAGCTGGCACATAGAATTAACCATCCCAGATTCCGCCCTGTCTAGTTTGAAACTCCAATCTCAACCTGCAGTTGAAAGTTCCTGCTCCCTTCCCTCCCTTCTGATTTTCAGAACCCTGTTCCTTGACTCTTCCAAGAAGGTGCTCTCTCCTCTGTGTACCACTCTGGTCTGGGTGGGTCTTTCCTGGAGCCTGCAGGGCATCTCGTCCTCTGTACAGCCCCCTCAAGCTCTCTCCCCACGGCCAGGCACACCCACAGCCCAGCGAACTGCCCACCTGGGGAAGCTAGGTGGCCCAGCTCCTGTATTTGGACTCCCTCAACCCCTCTGAAATGCCATCCTTTGGAGGTCAGGAGCAGAAGCCCAACTGTCCCTGGCACTGTCTGGCTCAGCCTCCAGTCTCTCAAAATTCTCTTTTCCTGCGTGCTGCAGGGGCAGGGTCAAATGGCTGAGGGCCAGGTCACTGCAGAATGAGTCACCCCTCTTTTCTTTAAAAAGATTAAAAAAATGTGTATTTATTTGGCTGCACCAGGTATCAGTTGCAGCCCATGAGATCTTTAGTTGCAACATGTGAACTCTTGGTTGCGGCTTGCAGGATCTAGTTCCCTGACTGGGGATTAAACCTGGGCCCCTTGCATTGAAAGCTTGGAGTCTTAGGCACTGGACCACCAGGGAAGTTCCCACCACCCCCGTCCCCCTCCTCCCCCATCCCCCACCTTTTTAATGGTCATTCTCACGGAAAGCCTTTTCCTTACCCTGCTCCCTCCCCAACCAGGATGAAGGCCTCCTTCCTTGGCCTGTCTGCCCCAGGGTGGATCTCCCATTGCTTAGCCTGTCCTTCCTCGGCTGGAGCCCCTCTTCCTTAGCCTGTCCCCTCCCCCAGGATGGAGTCCCCCCTTCATTAGCCTGTCCCCCCCCAGGATGGAGTCCCCCCTTCATTAGCCTGTCCCCTCCCCCAGGATGGAGACCCCCTTCCTTAATCTGTCCTCTACCCAAGGATGGAGCCCTCCTTCCTTAGCCTGTCCCCACCCCCAGAATGGAGGCCCCCTTCCTTAGCCTGTCCCCTCCCCCAGGATGGAGCCCTCCTTCCTTAGCCTGTCCCCATCCCCAGGATGGAGCCCCCTTCCTTAGCCTGTCCCCATCCCCAGGATGGAGCCCCCCTTCCTTAGCCTGTCCCCATCCTCAGGATGGAGCCCCCCTTCCTTAGCCTATCCCCATCCCCAGGATGGAGCCTCTCGCTGTCAGGGCTGTGCAAGTGCCCTCAGAAGTGAGTGCCTCCTTCCATCTCACACCCCAGGTACCTTAGTCCCCTCTCCATCACCCTGGTCCTGCCTCTCCAGGGACACTGCATCCCCACCCCCACAAAGGGTACCTCTATCGCCCCATCCCTGAATACGGACTCATTCAGTTTTCTCAGGATGTCTTGCAGGGAAGGGCTGCTCCCCTTGCTGTGACTGAAGGAGAAGGGTGTCCCCAGTCCCATGTGAGGTGCCTGAGGAGCTGGCAGGGCTGGCGGGTGGAGAGCATCCAGCCATCACCCACAGGGACCCAAAGGCTGGCGGGAAGCCAGCGGGTGGACAGTGAGCTGGTGGAGGAGGCAACAGGTGAGGTCAAGGCCAAGAGGTGAGGTCAAGACCAACAGGGCACATCTAGCAGGGCCTCAGTGGCCACAGGAAGGAGCTTGTACTTTTGCCAAGCGCAGCGGGAACCTCGAAGGGTTGGAGGCTGGGGAGTGACTGGATCTGATCTCACTCTGCAACCGGATGGGAGGATGACAATACATGCGTTCTGGAAGGAGGTAACGCACAGGGACTCCTTGGAGATACTGAGAGATGCTCTGAACGGAATAAAACGGCACGTGCTAGACCTGGGCTTCTCATTCTCTGCAGCTGGATAATCCCTTCCTCTGTATGTGTGTGTGTGTGTGGTGGGGGGGGCGTCCTGTACATTTCTAGGACATCGAGCAGCATTCCTGGTCTCTAACTGCTGGATGCCAGGAGCAGGCTCTCCCCCCACCCCCTTATTGTAAGAGCCATAAAGGTCTCCAGACATCCCGATTATCCCCTGGGGCGGGGCCAACATCACCTCCAGTTGAGAATCACTGTTCTGGACAGAAGAACGGCTGAGGGTGGGAGGGGACTATTCGAGAGAAGGTTGGGAAGGGGTTCCGTGCACAGGCTTCTTTGCTTGGAGTGGAATCAGGAGTAGCCAGCTGAACACCTGGGGCAAGACTGATTCAGAGGAAGAGGTGATTCCCTGGGGCGGGAGAGAGCAAGGGAGTCTGGGGAGGGCTGAGGAGAGGAGAGCAGGTGAGGATAGGGGGTAAAGCATGGTAAGGGGTCTGGGTTTTTTCCTAAGTGCTACAGAAAGTCATCAGAGGGTCATAAACATGCTGGTGATGTGATGGAGCTGAAGCCCCAGAGTTTAGGGGCACAAAGGGACTTTCTGGGGTGATCGACACGGCTTCTATCTTGGTGGGATGAGGGATACATGAGTGCATGCACTCATGAACCCACTGAGTGGTACGCTTTAGAACTGGGCTCCTGTATTGTATGAAAATTATGTCAGTTTAAATATATATATATCTATTTGGCTGCACCGGGTCTTACTTGTGGCACTCGGGATCGTCAGTCTTTGTTGCAGCACACACAGTACCTTTTACTTTCGGCATGTGGGGTCTAGTTCCCTGGCCAGGGATCTCGAACTCAGGCCCCCTGCATTGGGAGTGCGGAGTCCTTGCCACTGGCCACCAGGGAAGTCCCCATGGCGGCTTTTAAAAGGACAAAAGGCAAAGCTCACCCTAGCTATTGTGAGGCGGGTGGACAGAGAGGGTGGAAAGCAGGAGATGTCCTGGCTGAGGTCGCGGCGTTGGGGGTGGAGAGATGGTCTGATTAAAGACTTCTTTTCAAGGCCAAGCAGAAGGATTTTGGATGTTGGGGGTCAGGGACTGAGCTAGCAGATGGTCTGATGAGGATTTCAGCCCAGAGTGGTGTCATTTCAAAGGCTGTAGACCAATAAAAGCTTATTTATCTACTCTCTCTCTTTTTTTTGCCACACCTCCAGGCATGTAGGATCTTAGTTTCCCACCAGGGATGGAATCCGTGCCGCCTACAGTGGAGTTCAGAGTATTAACCACTAAACAGCCAAGGAAGTCCAAATTGTTACTCCCAAGGGCACAGGTGTGCCGGTGGGAAGAGCTTTCCCTTGGCCATGTTGCCTCGTCCTTAGGCACTCAGGATGTCCCATTTCTGCCCTTCACCTGAACTGCTATGTATATAACTAAGATTGTCTTTATTTTTTAATAAAGGGAGTGCCATCATATTTCTGGGACTTCCCTGGTGGCTCAAATGGTAAAGAATCTGCCTGCAATGCGAGAGACCTGGGTTTGATCCCTGGGTCAGGAAGATTCCCTGGAGAAGGGACTGGCTACCCACTCCAGTATTCTGGCCTGGAGAATTCTGTAGACAGAGGAGCTACTGTTTGTGGGGTTGCAAAGAGTCAGACACGACTGAGCGACTAACATTTTCACTTTCATCATTTTTAAATTATTAAAATTTTTTTAAAATTTGGCTGCATCGGGTCTTCGCCGTTGCGGAGCACAGGCTCCAGCGCGGGCAGGCTCAGCAGTGGCACCCAGGCTTAGTTGCCCCATGGCATGTGGGATCTTTATTCCCTACTAGGGATTGAATAACTTGTCTCCTGCATTAGAAGGCAGATTCGTAACCACCAGACCACCAGGGAAGTCCCTAAGGTTGTCTTTCAATGTGAGTCATTTAAAAAGTAAATCTTGAGTAAAGCTGAGGGTAAAAAAATAAATAAATAAATAAATAAAAATAAAAAGTAAATCTTGCTTTTCAGGGACTGCGAATCTGGACAGATCCTGGCTGGGAGAAGGACTTGAATCTCATTGTGCTCCCAGCCTTTCGACTCTCCCTGGAAGCCCCTCAGTAAAAATGGCCTGATCCAAAAAAAAAAAAAAAAAAAAAAAGTAAAACCTGAATGAGTGTATTTACAAGGCAACCTTAGCACACCAGGGTTACTTGTTATATCTAGCAGGGGGATGATAATAACTAGCCCAGTAAAACCAGACAACGTTATTGAACGAAAAATTCAAAATAATGAAATACTTGAAAACTAAATTCCTGAAGAATGGGACATTTTTTCTAATTTATTTTTAATTGAAGGATAATTGCTTTACAGTATTGTGTTGGTTTCTACCAAACATCAACATGAATCAGCCATAGGTTTAGCCCTGTCCCCTCCAAGAATGGGACTTCTGATGCTTATGTAATAAGGGCCTATAGTCATTGCTAGGCCTTAACTGTATTCCTTAAAAATCTCTTTGTCATCACTTATCTGTGTTCCTATAGGAAAAATATTAAAACAGAAGCAAAACTAAAATAGTGACTCTAGGAAGTGCAAACAAGGGCTTGAAGTCTCTGGTGCACACTTGAGGGGCTCCTTAGATCCCTTGGAGGAGAGCATGGCAACCCACTCCAGTATTCTTGCCTGGAGAATCCCATGGACAGAGGAGCCTGGCGCGTTATGGTCCATAGGGTCAAAGAGAATCGGACATTACTGAAGTGACTGAGCATGTGGTACGCATCTTAACCCTGGGGGCACCCTGGGCCTTTGCTGAGCGCTGGGACCTGCCTGGGATCCTGACCCAGCACACCCAGCACAGCCAAGAAGTCCCAGGAGGGCCTTAGGATGGCTATAGAGTTAACACTATAATTTTTTTTTAACTTTTTGTTGTCAATTTATTATTTACCCCTTTGCCAAAACCCAACGAGGCAGGCATTCATTTGGGGAGTTCTCTGGAGGCCTAGTGGTTAGGATTCCAGGCTGTCACTACTGTGGCCCAGGTTCAATCCCTGACAGAGATCCTGCAAGCTGCACAGGGAGGCCAGAAAAAAAAAAAAAAAAAAGGAACAGAGTTTTTAAAAAGATCCTCTAAAACAGCCGAAGAATCAGTTTTACCTCTAGTACTTTTCTGAAGGACAGAAATCAGGAACTCTAGGGCATTTGTCCAAAAGCAGTGTTAAAAATATCTGCTCCATCAAGAGAATGATTTGACGATCACTCCTTTAGTAAGACCTTAATTTACATTTCAGATGGAAAGTTTTCTTCGGATAGTTGTAGATTCACATACAGTTATAAAATAAATAACATAGAAGGGAATCCCCTGGTGGTCCAGTGGTTAGGACTCTGCACGTCTACTGCCGAGGGCCAGGGTCCCATCAAGGTTTTAAAACATGTCTGCAGTGGGGCTGGAGCATGGGGACTTCCTTCTAGTTCCCGGGCGATGCTAGCAGGCAGCCACAGTGGAGCAAGCGCTATCCCCACCTTTCTTTCTGCTGGTCTCCTGTGTTGTCCCCCTGGCTCACACTGATGCCCTCCCAGCCTGCAGGACTGATCCTGTCCCACGCCTGGCTGTTGCTTCACCGCCCTTAGGGCTCTCCTCAAATGCCACCTCAAGGGCATGGGTTTTATTCCAGCTGCCTAGGCCGTCAGTGGTCATGGTAGCACTTTTCAGCAGAGAAAGGGAACGCTGAGTCAAAGCCTCAGGGTGGGACCCAGTGGACGAGGCTGGGAGTTATCCTTGACCGCCTGTACACACCGCAGACATCCCCAAGGAGCAATTTCTAAAGTGTGGGTATTCCAAGAAATAAAAAAGCAAAAACATTTTTTAAAAAAGGGACTTCCCTGGCTGTCCAGTGGTTATGAGGCTGCTTCCACTGAAGGGGAGTGTGTGTTCAATTCCGGCTACAAAGATTCTGCCTGCTGTGTGGCACAGCCAAAAAATAAAAAAAAAATAAACAGGACTTTCCCTGGTGGTCCACTGGATAAGAATCCGCCTGCCAGTGCAGGGGGCCTGGGTTAGATCCCTGGTCTGGGAGATTCCACATGCTGTGGGCAACTAAGCCTATGGGTTGACCGCATGCTCTAGAGCCCACAGCCCTAAACAAAAGGTTCCGCAATGATAAGTCCCCTTCAGTGCAGCTAGAGAAAGCCCCTGCGCAGCCACAAAGACCCAGTGCAGTCAAAAATAAATAACATAAAATTTAAAAAGAGAAATAGGGACTTCCCTGGTGGTCAAGTGGCTAATACTCCGAGCTCCCAAAGGAGGGGGCCCCAGTTCAAACCCTGGTTGGAGAACTAGATCCCACATGCCTCAACTTAAAGTTCGTATGTGGCATCTAAAGATCCTGTGAGCTGCAACTAAGACCCAGTGCAGCCAAATAAAAATATAAATAAACATTTATAAAGTGTGGGTCCTCTGTGATGCTGTGCCCTTAACTCCTCTGCAAAGACTTCACATCTCTCCCTGAGCTTTGACAGGTTGTCTCCACCCAGAACTGAATCTATTTTTTGGTTTGTTTTTTGGATAGCTTACTTATGCCAGTAGCACTGATTTTTCAGAGTCATGACATCACCATCTTTTGTCAAAAAACGGACATAAGGAGTTGATTTTTAAAAACTATGAAATCTGAAAATTCAGGTGGTTCCGTGATATGGTGAAACTGAGCAGGAAGACCTAGTGGGGCTCCTGGGCACAAAAGTCTTTCTGTATCTCCTATTTCTTGTTTGCAGGAAATAGGCTTCATTCAGCCTCCACAACCTTCCCTGGGTTCCAAACGGTTGTTAATCGGGGCAGGCGGAGGATGCAGAGATAATGGAGGAGTCGTCAAGAGACAATACTGCAGCCTTAGGGACAGGATCCTGGTTCCCTCTCAAAGGATACACAGGTGACTTTTGAGCTGTTTGGCAGCTCAAGTGGGAAAAGTTAACAGTATGCTGCCCCCAAACAGGTAGACAGACCCCAGACTGGTTGGAATCAGAAAGTTGATGGGGCTGACTCCCAACTGTCTCATTACCAACCTCAGAAGAATATTCATGGGCTGATGACACCCTCTTTGACGCTTCTATAGTAAACTCCTCACTACCCGCTCCGGGTTGGGACACACATTCTTGAGGGTTATCCGCCCTCTGGGTTCCCCTTTGCCTGGCAAAGCAATCAAGTTGTCCTTTTCAATCGCACCCAAAACAGATTCAGTTTGGTACAGGACAGAGTCTGGATTTTGGCCGCCAGTCCAGGCAAGCTGACCCCAGCGGATTACTGTCTTTGAGGAGAAGGCAGTGTTGGGCAGGCCCTCAGGGAGCAGCTCAGGATGTCTAGAGCCCAGGACACGTCCAAGGGAGGAGGAGCTGTGTAGCTCCTGGGAGCTATATTTGGAAACACATGGCTGGATGTGTTAAAAGGTTTAGATCAACTCTAAGAGGCTGTTAGTGACTCAAGGTCACTGAGCCAGGGGAATGTCAAGGTCAGACTAATCAACTAGCCTAAGGCGTGGCCAGCTGAGAGAGATTAAGGAAGGTTGAGGAGGAACACAGTTGTCTAGGGACTAGAACTGTTAAAGACCAGGCAAACACCAAACCACTTCTTAATTTTTTAAATCAAACACTTTATTTCCACATAACAAGCGCAAAAAACTCCCAAACACTTTAACAATACAATTAACGCAGTTATGAAGTCAATTATATACTACTCAAAGCCCCAAAAGGTCAATCAGCTTAACGTTCCAAACATTTCCAGACGTGGTTTTTCAAAGCTACCTTTGGTTTTTGGAAAAACCAGTATGGAAGTCAATATACATTGAATGCATTGAACAACATTTGCTTATATTAAGGTGTCCAACAACATTAGCTTACACCTGGCAAGTTGGAGCATGATCTGAAGTCATACGCTGAAATACATACACAGGTTCTGCCCCCGCAGCTCCTGCGGTGAGGAGCGAGGGCCGTGAAGGGGGAAGAAAAAGGCCAGTCCAGGCTGTGGCATTTCTCATTTTGTAACAGAGGTATGAGAGTTAACACTAAGAACACTGTCAAGTCATTAAGCTTCATGTTCCAAATGGTCTCTTGCTGAGGCTTGAGATGGGCACAAATGGTGGGGAAGATGAAGTCACAGGAGAGTTTTGAGCAACAAGATCCCAAAGATGCTCAGAGAGGGTAGGAAGGAGCAAGCAACAGTTTCCCATTGTTCTCACATTATTTCAGGGTGAAATTGTGAATAAGTTCGGATAAAATGTTCAAATATTTGCTTAGATTTTTTTTACTAGGTTGCTCTATGAGAACCCTCATACATAGCAACTTTGAAACTTTTGTTATAAAAAAGAGCATACAAATAAATTCACAAAAAAGAGACAGTTAATGTTGAGCAGCCAAAAAGTCATGGTTTATTATATCTGAAGAAAGTTCATAATTCAAACACAACCAAACTGTACATTTTACAATCACATTCTATTTGTAAACAGTTAAAAGCCACTGACTTCTTTTGCATCTTAGGACACAAACAGTTAGAATCAAGGCAATGAAATGATGGCAAATTCTGTACTGTTAAAATTTTTACCCTTGTTTAGTCTCTCTTCTTTGACTAAGCAAGCATTATAATACCATTTGTGGGCAAAAAAAGGGGGGGGTGGGGAGAAAGAAATTTTAAAAATGGTGTATAACTCGTTAGTTTGCAACAACATTTAAAATTTTCTTTATACAACGAACAATTCTGTAAGCCCAATATCTTGGTTACAGTATGCATAGTTACTGATTTCGGCTTTAAGGTACAACAGTTAAACATTAACACAGTCACGAGAGAGCGGAAACAGAGAGAGCCACTTGATGGGATTACAAAAAATTATTACCTATTGATTATTAGCAAACCATCATCACTCACTAATAAAAAGATAGCATCTGAAAGCAGAATCTCAAACTCCAGCTTTAAGCATTTTTTTGTTTTTTTTTTCTTTTCTTTTTTTTTTTTGGCAGAGAAAATTCTTAAACAGAGCAATATGTAGTATCAGTGCTAAAAGTTGGGGTTTTTCTCTTTTCCTATAAGAAACTACAAGGAGTTTTTTTTTTGTTTTTTTTTTTGTTTTTTTAAACTGGGGAACTGGTTTTCCTGAGAACCATGCTCTTTGATTTAGGACAGGAATAGAAAAACAAAAGAACATGGCCAAATGCTGCTCCTTTTTCCCAGAGATAGAAAGCATCTTTTAAATCATCCTCCATTTTTTTTTTTTGTCTTTTAATTTTTTTTTAAATGATGGAAGAGTAAACATTTTTTTTTTCTCAAAAAACAAACAAAAAAATCTGTAAACAAGAAGGCTCAACGTGGGAACCTTCAAAACAAAATGGAAAGCCTATTCAAAGTGCAGGGCCCGTCCTGGGTGGCAGGTGGGCTGCAAGTCACAGCTGTGGCCACAGTTTTTCAAACTGCAGAGTGAAATTCTTTAGTTTTATAACATGAAAAAACTGGTGCAATACTTTCATTTATAGTCCTAAGTCAGTATCATAACTTGATCTTTTAAACTCCACGATACCACAACAAGGTAGGCAAACATCAAGGCATAGTAGAGAGCGCACACCTTAAGAACATCCTTGAGTAAACATTTGCACTGGGACAGCTGCCCTCCCCGTGCTGCCGAGTGGACGGGGAGAACACCCTTCAGTGCAAAGTTAAAAGCTCATACATTATCAGCCCAAAAAACGTGTTTGCAAAAAGAAGAGAAAAAGAATGAATGGGGGGAGGGGGAGGAAGGGGGGAAAAGAACTCAAAGGCTAAACATGATGAATATACACAAGTGAGCTCATTCTATACGGTTTAGCATGTATGGCGCTATTTGGGAGTGTAAATAGATAGATACCTTTTCACATTATAATATTGGCCTGCATGATTCAAGTATTCAAACTGATATGTTTCAGGGAAAACAAAGTGGAGAATGTGCAGAGAATAGCTGTTCCCACAGGTGGCCCCTGGCTGCAGGCGGCGAGCCCAACTTAGTGCTCCTTTCTTTCGCGGCTTGAGGTCGAAGTTCGTGAGTCTAGTCTACACTGTTACATGGACTCTCCACCCCCACCCAGGTGGTCAACAGAAAGAAAAGCATTAATGGGGGATGGGCTGCTAATTCCCCGGGGGTCGCTGCTGCTGGGAGGACCCCACAGGCTTGTGGAATAATGTGGGGTCCCCCAGAGGGAAGTGCCATGAAGGTCTCCACAGTTAGTTCCCGACAGCCCAGCACCATTCCAGTGATTGAGATCGGTCCGGCTGGAGAATGAGTGGGAACAGTCGAGGGAGCCCAGCCGGCTCTGGCTGGACCCGAGAGACTGCCAGCTGGGAGAAGGGGTCAGAGACTGACTTTGTGCAAAGAAACGACTGATCTCCTCTTCACTGGCAAACTCAGCAAGAATAGTAGTGTTCCCCAGTACACACCTGGAGGAGAGACACAAGCAGGCCTGGTGAAGACGGGGGCCAGCTGAGGGGTCTGAGCCAAAGTCAGGGGGGCATTCTGTCGCCGTGGAGGGGGAAAAGGAGAGGGCAGGGCATAGCAAGGGTCCCTCCCGCCAGCCCGCATCCGCCCTGGAGGCCACACGTAGTGGGGCACAGTGCCCAGGGCTCTCCAGACCCAGACGTGCCACCCAGCTCTGCTGAGGCATCAAGATCACGTCCTGCCTCCTAACTGGCAATTTAAGGGACTTTCTAGGGCCACTTTGATCTGGGGTGATGTGCTCCCTTCTGAACGCTGCCCTTGGAGCCAAAACACAGGAGGCTGCAGCTGTTCTGAGATGCTCACTGCGGGGCCACATGTGCCGGCCCAGGGGTGGTGCGCAGGGTCACCAGAGGTGCTTCCAGCCACCCGAGGGGGCCCTAACAGAAGGATTCCGAACTTGCGACCCCAGGGGCATTTTCCAGGCGCCTGCGCAGAATGGGCAACTTACATGTGCAGAGACTTTTGTGCCTTCACTACCTCTTCTTTTGAACTGTAACGGACCAAAGCGTTTCCATGTGGGAGGTTCAGGTGGAATGTTATCAGTGGGCCATGCTGCATGCACAGAGTACGCAGAGTTGAGCCATCAATCTAGGAAACAGAGCCGGGGAGCTGCCAGTTAGACGCACCGCCGCGAGGACCATCCGGGAGGTGGTCCCAGGCTGGGACTCTGGTTCTCTCTCTTGCCCAAGGTCCTTCACTCCTGGTGCCACTCTGCACTGGGACTCACTGCTGTCATGGGGCACAGCGCCTCCCTCCCCACCTCCACTGGTCCCAGAGCCATACCTCTGTGGCCTCTAGACTCCTGGATATTCCCCAGATCCCCAATTCCTTAGTTAGCCATTGCCCCTGCTGTGGCTTCAGGTCTTCTCTCTTCCCTGCCCTGAGGACAGGATTCATCAAGGCACTGCTCCCTGGGGAGGAGGGGGGTGGGCTCTTAACACCCAGCCTCCAGAGGAGGGGGTCATCCAGGGACTAAGAAAATGTTCTCATCTAAACGGGCAGACACGGTTTCTCAAAATGTGGCACAAAGACCACCTGTGTTAAACTAATCTGAACGCCCTTACAGAAATGCAGACCCCCGGGCCTAGCCCAGGTCTGCTACATGAGGGTCTGCGGGGTGAGATTTAGGACTCTGGTTTTGATTGGCTCCTGTGCATTTCATAGCATAAGAACCGCAGGATCAGACCAGCAGCCTGCCTGAGGTATCCGCAGACCCTTCTCTGCCAGCCCTGACATCTGTTTAGCCCACTGAGCAGGCCTGTGCAGCCCTCCTCTCAGACTTACACCAGCATGGAAGCCTTTGCTTCCATGGGACCTGGAACCAGGACACCATCAACCAGGATACCTGATGCTCTTACCTGAGGTGTAAGGTTTTTTAGAACAAGCCAATTTGTTATTCTCCCTGAGCTGCTCTCACCCCAGCTGGAACCTAAACAAGGAAGAAAAAGGACAAGTCAGCCTTTTAAGACTGTGGCCTGAATGGCTGTTCTGGACAACACAGCCCAGTTACACTGGAGGGATTCAGAAAGATCACCTGAGATCAGGGCATCCGTTTCCTTCCTTCTTACCTGTGTTTCTCCTGGGGTATTTTCCCCACAGGCTAGGATGCCACCTCACTCCAGCTCTGACCAGCAGCTAATTCCTGGGGCACATGGCTTGGGCTCTGGGGGTGAAGGGCTCAGAGGGCTGCCAGCTCATCACGGTGGGAGAGGGAACCACAGGCCAGATGTCTTTGGGCTCTTCCCATTTATAAAGCTAAACCTATTCCCTATTTGGGAAGTAGCCTAGCTTCACGATCATCTCAGGTACTGGATGACTTTGCATGCAGGTCCCACAGGGTGCGAAGTTAGAGGGGATTTAAGAGTCTGCCAATCGTCCAGACATTCCTTGTTTAGCCTGGGCTACCACAGGGGCTCTGCATCTGGCTTTCCTGTCTGGCCCCAAGGCATCATCTCCCTCTCCCAGCAGCTTCAAGACATGATCCAGTCACTCCTGTCTAAAGCTGTTCGAGAGAGCCTCATAAACCCTTTAGAAGATGGCTGCATGCCACAGCTCAAGGCACTCAGCACTCCCTGAACACCGCCCCCCAACCCTTGCCAAGCTCTGACTTCAACAGGAAACCCTGTGTTTTCCCAGGTCTCCGCGCCCTGGCCTACACGGCCCCCTCTGCTGACGTGGCTGACTCACACAGGCTTCCCGATCCCACCCGACTCCATCGACCCTCCTGAGGGTCAGGGGTCCTCAGCCACATTTATGATGCCCCTCATCATGCACCGCCAGGCAGTGAGCTGGCACCCAGAAGATGCCTGTGGCCTAAAAGAATCGCTCACACATTACACCAAGCTAATTTGGATTTAGTAACTTGGAACAGACTCAAGTGTTCTTTTCACATAATTAAAACCTTCCCTCTAAGGAAACATTTTAAGTTTTATTTCAACCAATCACTGGTCTAAAGATTGGAAATTATTATTAATGAGGTTTCACTACAATTTTCAGCCTGGAGATGAGAAAACTTCGTGCACTTGGGGACAGGGGAGCAGATGAGCCATGAGCTGTGTTTGTGGCTGCGTGTGCAGTGTACGCTGGGGGAGGCGGCGGGGACGCGACCCAGTACAAGTCCCGTGTTTGTCGCTTACAGAAGGAGCAGGGGGGGTGGGAACCACTTGTCCCAGGGTTCCTAGGACAGTCCGGTTTATGCCTGCATGGTTAATTAACAGCACCTCCTTTCACTCTGAAACGCCCCTGTTTATTCAATAAAATTTCTGATGATCCTAAATACAGGCCAAGCTTTCACCCCAAAACAGGCCCCTTAAAGGCCCAGATGGGCTGTCCCCGCTGACCCCAGGTTTATCAGACGATACTTCTCCGTGTGACATGGTGTCACCACAAGTCTGCCACGTGCAGGAAGTTACTACACCGAATGAGATGAGCTCTTGAGCAGCTTCTGAAAGGAGGGGTCCCCATTCTATTAACGTCATTGCTGACTGGTGTGTGTTTCTGGGGAAACCTAAATAACGTGGGCAAAATTTAAAGTAAAATTTAACACTCTCCAAAGCACGGCAGAAGACAGTAACGAACTAGGAATCTTGCACTGTGTTACCTTCTAACCCTATTCACAGAGGACAATGCAACAGTCTCCTAGACTGGTGGTACTCTCTAGACTCTAGGCCTCTAGACTGGTGGTACTGCTGCTGTTCAGTCAGTGAACCACAAGAAACCACCTTCTTGCACGTCGTCTTACCTGGGGTATACCTGGCGTCAGAATTTCCCCATCCTCCACCTACTCGAAGGGGAGAATTATCCCACGAAGACAAGGGTGGCTTCTGACCAGTCAGTCCCGGAGGTGGGCGGGACGGAGCAGTGATGTTTTTAGGTGGCAGAGGGACCTTCCACAGCTCATGAGCCAGAGAGGTGTTTGTAACTGAACCAGGGGACCATGTCAATTTGGAATCACTATTTCTGGCTACTCGAAGGAGAAAAACAAAAAGGGGGAGAAGGGAGAGAAATGCTTTCAGAAAAGACAAAATTTAAGTAATGACAGTACCCATTCTCCCAATAAAAGCAGATCAGACAAAAATAAACTTTAAAAAGGAACCTGCTCCCTTGCCTCAAAACAGACTGTTTGTCTCAGACCTGTGAGACCCTTAGTCCAGCTAACACAACACACTGAACACTGCTTTGAACTGCTTCAAAGAGCAAGTGGGAACTCCACACCGTAACAGTCATAAGGAGTCCCTCAGGACCGATACTCAGACCACTGGATTTTAGCATTTCATTATTCACTCATGAAAAAAGTAGACCCGACTCAGGGAGTCCTCACAGCAGACATTCACAGGGGACACTCTGTACCGAGCGCTGGTCTGCTGGGCTCGTGGCGTACTTCTCCTTCTGATCCTCACGCACTCTCTACTGAGGTTCAGAGAGGGTAAGCAATTTGCCTATGGGTCCAGTGCACAGCCAGGAACACAGGGAACTAAGTAAAACGAATGCTAAAATAGGCGGAGGAGCAGAAGCCAACAGAAAACCTTTTTAACTTCTGTCACCGTCAACTATTTTTCCTACCTGATCATAAGGAGCTTGTCTTTAAGCCAGCAGACTCAAAGTGTGATGGAAGACTGCTCACAACCCAGTTTATTACTGGCTTGTGACAGTATGAGAAATTTAGAGTGAGCGTTTGTAAACTCTGAGAGCAACCTGACACTACCCCCAAGGCTGTACTCATTTTTCTAGCACTTTCAAGTTTGGGTTTACTGTATTTCACAAAAGAGATCAGTCTGCAAAGGACTGGACATTAAAAAAAAGGTCCTTCACTACAGATAGTCGAGAACTACTGCTTTGAACTAAATTACATTTAATCTCAGATGAGAGTGGCTATTCAGTGAAACCTGATTATTTTAATAAATGACGACTAAATACGACAAATTTTAAAAGGGGGCAAATAGTGTTAAAAATATCATCCCAAGCTCAGAAATATACTTCCCTAGCTCCCTGAAAAGACGACTCTGGATTAAAATAAGAGGGAAACCCAACAGCCCCGGCCCAGGCTCGGACGGGGAGCGCGCGGGGACAAGGCCCACCTGCAGTGCTTTGTGCTGTGCTGCTGAGGGGAGCGTTGTAGTTGGAGGCACGAATGGATGACCAGGCACTAGTTGAAGGCAGCGTGGTGTTCAAGGATGAGGATGACCCTGCACAAGGAAGAGCCCAGCGAACCATTCACTAGAGCGGGAGACCAGGCATACTGAGACACAAAAGCATTCAGAGAACCTGCAACTTAAGCGTATGCCACAGGCATTCGGACACAGGCGTGTTCAGGCCTCAGGCACGGTGCCCACGATGGCAGTTTCCTTCTTGCCTCCACCTTGGCTCAGAAGAGGTCCCTCTCCCACCCGTCTCCTTGTACATGTCTGTGAGACTATACCCCAACAGTGCGATTGGCAAGAGGCAACACCGCCTTGCTTCTCAGTAGCAGGCTCCATCTGAGTCCCTGGCCTGTCTCTGAGCTCATGCCTGCTTGCTGGGCAGCTCACCAAGGCGCCCTGGCACCGGCACCACTAGTGGGCCAGGCCTTTGTTCCTCCCCACTGCGCCCCACGTGCTCCAGAACCTAGCCTCTCTTCCTATTACTGCAAATCCCCTTGATGGCTACTCTAGTTTAGCTCCAGACCTGACCATTCTGTGAATCTCTGCAATAGTTCCTGCTGCTGGATCCTTTAACTACAGGCGTGAGCGCTCACTGCCCACGTTCTCCTGTGAAAGCAGTGGTTGCAGGTGGCTCCACACACGGCTGTCAGCTAATTCAGCCACTTCAGAATGGCAAGGGTTCTTATCTCACCACAGTGACACGGCGAACATCTGTCAACAAACTATGTATTTAATAGAAAGTGTGGACTGTTTGACATTTTCTTTATTACAAACTGTGTAAAGGGACAGTGCTGAGGATGTATGTTACAAAGATCTGTCCTCCTTCACTCTGCTCACCTTTCCTCTATTGTGTGTGCACGTGGCATTCCTGTACATGGTGAGAAACAACCCTGTGATAAGGGAGGAGGAGGATTTTATGTGATAATCCATCGCAAAGCGCATCGGGATGCATGGACCCTTAAATTGCTCTTATTTTCACTCTGAGAGACCAAGAAAGCCAAATGCTTCTCCAGAGGAAAGTTCTTTAATATCCAGAGTGTGAAAACAAATAATAATACAACATCTTTCATAAGAAAGAGCCATTTCTTAATAACTACAATATGGCAACTTGTTATAAAATAGTTATATACTAATATAGTTATTAGAAAGCAAATGTCTGTTGGTTCTTTAAGTTAATATACGTGTTCACCCTATCAAGTGATAATAAATCCCCATCAATTAAAAAGTGGTTACGAGTTACCTATGGTAATCAAGAATTCTGTTATCACTGCCAGAAGCCCCTTGGATGTCAGGGGTTGTGTTGTGCTGGAGTGACTCTTGCTGCTCAGAGTTTCATGTCTACCTTGAGCCCTGCACCCTTCAGAACCCTAAGTTGTACCCGCCTACATACCACTGTTCCTGTCCCTGAGGTGGTCAACTTCCCGCACAGTATTAATTGAAAGATTGTTTATGACACTGCCAGGAGTGACGTAAGGGTCAGTTTCAGGGTCAATGTTTGGATAACCTTTCCATGGTTCACCAGGGCGAAATTCTGGAAATAAAAACTTCAAATTAGTTCAGGCTTAATCATCTAAAAATCCACTATTAACTATCCCAAAGTTTTATTCCTAAAGTTTATGCAATTCTCAAATATTTCCCAATATTCTCAAATTATTTTCCAACACCCTAACAGGCTGATTTAATATCACAACTAATATAAGCTGTTATTAATGAGTAACTTGCCAATTTTTGCCTGAAGTAATTTCTCTGGGTTTATATATTTTTAAAAGTGTATTTTAAAGTGCTTTATTACAATCACAAAGCTACAGCAACTTGGACTGGACAAAGCAGGCTGTAAATGCATTTCTGGTGATTCCTCAATAGATGGGAATGCTGTCATGTCAGTCCCCAGACAGCTGGAGAAGAACAATGAACACAGGTTTCTATCACGCTTCGTGCTGGACTAATCAACCCCACCTTCACAGCATACAGGCACCGGTAACAGGCCAGGTCACCCAGCAGCCCAAACCCGACGCTCAACTTCTCATTCGCCATTTCTGTGCTCTCCCCCACCCTCTGTGCAAGTCAGTCCAATCAAACAGAACTGGGGCCAAATCATTTGTATGTCCAGAGGTACTGAAATCTTAATGGAAACAAACTCTCACAAAAGAAGATGCCAGCATTTACCTGGTGGCCAATTAACACTGCTAGAGCCGTTAGGCGATTTGGCACGTGGCCAGCCATCTCCTATTGAACCTGGAGGACTGGCTGGTGAAGTACTGCTGTTCATAAAGTCATAGGGAACAAATGGAGACTCTTCCAGCCTGAAACCACTTGAAATAGCACCTAAAAAAGAGAAAATGGAAGGGAAGTGTGAGCAAAATATACCATCACATTTATTTCTTGTAGTTTGTCAAATACAGTAAGAAAACCTTTTATTAGATCTGTGGGTTCCAAACTGTGTTCTGTAGATTAGGTGAAGATGTCAGCAGGAAAAAAAAGCCCTGCGCTTTCTTCAAGACCTCAATCACCTCTCTCCGATGGGGTCCTGGTCCTCAGTGACAGTGTATTCATTGACAGAAAAGCTGGAGGACAGAGGGTGGAAGGAGAGAATGCATGGTGAGGAGGGGCAAGGCCGGCATGGGAAGAGTTTGGGGGAAAAAATTCCAGCCAGTGGGTGAGGCCTACACAAAGACTGGAGGAGAAAAACTGTTTGCCACTTCTCAGGAACTGAAAGATCATATGGTCTGGAAAATAGTAAATGGGAGCGTGAACAACATGAAGGAGTTGGGCCCTGATCTTGAAGAGCCCAAGGACATTCTGTCTTAAATGCTTGCAATTCAAAGATCCTGAGGTGGGGTGTTGCATGCTCCAGCTGCCCCGGCCCCACCACTGCAGACTGACCGATGCCGTCTGCTCCCTCCAGCCTTCAGAATTGGCAACGCCCTCAAACAGGGCTTTCTAGGCCTTGGCAGTGAGTTCATTGTATCGAAGGGTTTTAGGAAGGGAAGTCATACTAATACAGTTCCATTTATTTTGAAGTCACATTTGCTGCAGTGTGGAAAAGAGAAGGAAAGCTAGCACAGAAGCAGGGAGAACATTAGGAGACACAACAGATGCATAAACTAGAAAGCAGAATGGGCACTATTCAGAGATGGACTGGATGGGGAGACTGGAGGAAGGAAGAAATCGAGAGTATCTCTGAGGCTCAAATATCCACCAACTGATGAGTACATAAACAAAACGTGGTACATGTGATCCAATTCAACTATAAAAAGGGATGAAATACAGCATGCAGCAACATGATGAACCTTGAAAACATTACGCTAAGCCACAAACGCCAGCCGCAAGAGACCAGATACTACACGCTTCCACTTCCACGAAATGTCCAACACAGACAAATCTATAGAAAACAAAAATACTAGTTTTCACTTATGCCCAATGGAGGTGGGAGGAATGACACCAAAGGGGTTTCTCTGGGGAAATGTACAACAACGGATTGTGTGATGGGTATACAACTCTGAGAACGTACTAAAAGCCACAGAAGTGTACACTTTAAAAGGAGACTTGTCCGTGTAAATTATCTCAATCAACTTTTTAAAAAAGAGAATGCCTCTTAGATTTCTAGAATCAATTTCTGGAACGGGGAGGAGCAAGGGTGAAGAAAGTGAAACCTAACAGATCCCTCTGGGGTTCTCTTGCATACAAAAGCTTTTCCACGTCCCCCATTTCTTGTTGTAGAAAAAAGATCTCGGCCTCCTAGACCTCCCCCGAGTTCCAAATGGCTGATTCAATTAGGGGAGGGAGGGAACGCAGAAACCAAGGAAAGGCAGCCTAGAAACAACAGCACAGCTCTGGGCCAGGTCCTGCGTCCTCCTCCCAGGACATGCGTTAACAACCCCCAGCCGGGTGGAGGACGCTGACTGCAGGCTGAGCACCAGCACGGGGCCCCAGAGCATGGGACCCAAAGGCTCGTGGCTGAGATTCCTGAACCACCAGCCACCAGAGGAAGGCAACACCCTGCAGCCCACCCCCTCAGTTTTGCCTAGGAAAAAACCTCTTCCCCCGAAAACCATGGCGAGTTGGGCTTTTTGAGCACCAGCTAACATTCTCCTTGCTTGGCCCTGCAGTACGCTATTCCAAACTCTGCCATGTCTGTTTGGCCTCACTGTGCGTCAGACACACAAAACTGGATTCAACAACAAAAGCAAAGTGTCTTGTCCATTGTATATTTTGAAACAGATGTGAGGAAAGTTTTGGTTCATGGACTCAAGGCTGCTCCAGCTATGAGCTTCTGGTAAAATACGGGACCTCATGCCACTCACTGGTGGGCACTAACCCATCCCTGACTTGAATCAGTTCTATCCCACCAATTCCACTGCCCTCTCTTCTCTGGCTTCCTCATCTAGCTATTACTTTTATCTGAGTGAACTATGTATCTTAGCTGAATTAAAGCCACTTGGAAATAAAGTAGGATATATAAAGTAGGAGTTCTAAGTAATACAGTAAGTAAGCATGATTATCAAATTTCAAGTGATTAATTCTTATGCAAGAACCAGCAATGATAAAAGCACTCCCTGTCCTCTGCTTTTTTAAAAAGAACAATTTCTACTTATCAAAACTTCATTTTGTTAAAAAGTAAAATAGACGTGACTTAAGTGTTAGCCATGGTCCAATTACATTCTATCAGTCACTACATGGGAGAAGATCAGAAAAATGAAACATAAATTTTATGTGGGAGAGTTTAGTTTAAGCAAATAGAGCTGGATTTACACTGGAGAAACGGGCCTGTCTTAGAGGGAGGGCACTCATGACATAACAATGATGGCAACAGCAATAACCAGGAAGGCTGAGACCCACCGGTCACTTACGTGTCTAACCCTGGGTAGTGCTTAAGAGATACTGCCTTACTCATCCTCAAAACACCACAAGGGGTACTATTATTACTCCCATTGAAGATGAGGGACTGAAGTTCAGAAAGGTTAAGTTACTTGCCGCTAGCTAATATGCAGCAGTTAAGCGTTGATTCTAGGATCCGCATTTCTTTTGACATTTTTACCACTGTCTCAGCTGCCACTTTTAAGGAAATCCCAGATGTAATACACCAGTGAGAGGCAAGTTAGCTTAGAATTCAGGGCTGCTTGATTCACGTTCCAATGTTCCTTCAATTACATGGCAATTTCACCTTCAATTTCGGGTATTCATCAGTCCAGTGTGTACAAAGCAGCAAACTGACCTTTAAGCCAATGTTGGTCCAAGTTTTAAGAGAAAATCCAATGAAAAGGAAAGGAATCAATGTCACAGAATATCCTTTTAATACTAATCAGGGGAACACAGATCTGATGTTACTTAAGTTAGAAAACAAGTCTCTCCTAGCTCTTCCTTATTATCTAAAATCACTAGACCCTGTCAATTTTGCCTCCTACATAACTCTTTTTTTTCTGTGATCGCAAAGATTTCGGAATTGTTTTGTTTTGGGTTCCCTGTATATAGCATACAGTCAGGTTTTACTTTAGGATTCAATATGAATTTCTTTTCATAAATTAGTTTGACCCACTTACATTAATCAAATTGATATATATTTGGTTTTAGTTCTTTCATGTAACTTTCTATGATGCCTTTTACTTCTTTATAAGCAACAGCCCTCAACTCTAAAATAAACGTATTCCTGCTCCTGAACATTGTACTTTTCCCTGGGCAACGAGGGGCAAGGGGTTTTATAAACTGGTGAAGAAGACAGAATCATAGGACCATAAAGTATCACAAATACCCCAGAGCCCAGTCCAACTCTCACTGTTCCACAACTCCGGGGTTAAATGTCCTCGTTTCCACTCTACTCCCCTGGTGTTTTGACTGTGGAAGGTGAACAGAAAAGCGTTAGCACAGCACGGCTAGGCTGCACATGGCAAAGAGCTCCAAGACTAGCCCTTGATGGTTGCTGGGCTCCTGTAGCTCCCAGAGGAGCCTGCCAGATAAGAGACCCTTTGCATAACCACGGCCATGCCAGCGTTTATGATAACAACGGGACATGTGGTGGACATCTGTTCTTCTGTGCATGGGGCCTGGGTCATGCTCTTTTGTCTCAACACACAGGGAACCCAAGACAAAATGATTCAGAAATCTTTGCAATCACAGGAAAAAAGAGTTATGTATCCAGGGTCTGCAGGGTGCTGGAGACTGACACGCAGGTGTGTTCCACGACTATACAAGTGACTCCCACTCCCGATAAAAACCGAGGACACTAAGGCTTGAGTGAGCTTCTCTGCTTGGCAATACTTTGTACATGTTCTCACACACTGTTGCTGGGAGAATCAAGTCCAAGAGATTGCACTGAGAGGGGACAACAACAGAAAGCTTCTCTTAGTTTCTCCTGGACTCTCTTCTATGCACCTTTTGCCTTTGCTGATTTTAATCTGTATTCTTTTGCTGTAACAAACCATAACCATGAGTATTATAGCTTTTCTGAGTTCTACGAGTTCTTCAGGGAAACTAGTATACCTGGGGATCTCTGACAGACAGTCTCTTGACTTTGCCCTTTCTTCTCAGCTCCACAACTATCTTACTAGCCGCTAAGCTTCACTAGATGGAGATAAAAATAGAATCCGTGTAAGACTGTGATGCAAGTTATCACAGCCAGCCAAACCTTTCCCACAGGCCTCTCCTGTCTCCAGGCTCAGCCCATCTCTGACGTGAGCCTGAATACTGCAATCAGACCACTCCCCCTTAAAAAATGATTTCTACACTCCTCTGCTACAGCCCCCATTTCCTATAGCATAGAAATACAAATGCCAATAGGGCCAACCAGGTTTTATAAACAAGTGAAGCAAGTTGCCTTTAGAAAAAAAAATCCCATGGTCCTTCCTCAAGTTAAAACACAAGTTCAGGGAAATATTCCTCTGGTTAGGGAGTATAGAAAAATATTTCTCCACCAGTGGGAGGGAAGATCCAAGTGGAAGGGCAGTGGGAAGAATGAGCTGAGGGCAGCAGCCACTCAGCTCGGGATGCTGACAGCTCCGGAGATTGGTGCCGGCAGAGCTTTCCATTCCGCAGAGATGCCAGAAATCTGAACACGAAACTTCGTGAACGTTTAAATGGATGCTGGTTCCAAAAAAATTATTTTCAAAATAGTGAGGGTCTAACAGCACGTAATACAGACCCGCCATTTGGGGATCACTCCTAAAATACATGAGGTTAGATCTCGATTTTGTTTTTATAAGGGAAAAAGAACAAATTGCACCAAAATATTAATAACAGAAATAAAATGATTAACATTTCTCTTTGTTATGTAAAGAAAACAGAAAACAAAGCAAACAAAAAGAATGTGCCTGAGAAGAAGACTCTAAATCTCCACCAGGATGAAGACATATAACAAGAGGAGGAAAAGAACCAGGGAGCAAACAGGAGGAGTTCAGGGAGAAAAATGACAGGATAAATAACCAGAGTGACTATGATATGAAAAAGCACCTTCGTTAAACACACCGAAAAGCTTAAAAAACAAAAACACAACCTTTTAAAACCTGAATTTAGAGGGAATTTAGCCAGTATTTTTCAGTAACTATAAATGGAGTATAACCTTCAAAAGCTGTGAGTCACTATACTGTACACTTGTAACTTAGTAATACTGTACATCAACTCTATATTAAGAAAAAAGAATAGGAACTTACACTGAAGTAAACGAAAAGCATCAACTTCCTCTTTATTCTGAAGAGAATGTTACTAGAATATGTTCATTAGACTGCTAGGTATACAGGTATAAAAGTATTTACTGTTTAAGCTATTTACTAAAAAACTTAAAAATTCACTGCTCACATTCTAGGTTTATGCAGAATTAAACAATAAAGTGCATGGTAAAAAAATGATAAAAAGCAGATAAAAGTTTAAAAAAAGAGAAGATAAAGTACAAAATATAAAGTTACTAATTGAATTGAATGAAAAACGGTAATAAAAGATACCACCACCCACCACTTGCATGTCTCATGCCAGGCAGTGAGACAGGAGCTTTATGTTATCTCATTCAATCCTCAATAGTCCTACGACGCTTCCTTTCCGCTTCACAGATGCAAACACTATGCACGAACTAGGATCAAATCCCAAGTCTGACTTCAAAACCTATGCTGCATGACGACACGCCGTTTATACAACGCACGCTATATACCAGCATGCCCTGGGTAGGCATACCAAGCGCTTGAGAATATGATACATACAACACCTACAACAGCACGGCAAGGAAGGAAGCATTTCATTTTTACAAAGAAGCTGAGGCTCAGACATGTGAAGCAGACATGGAAACATTTATTTTAACGAGAAGGCAGACAATCATATGGTAGCAACACTTCTCTGGGTCTCCGCATCCTATCTCTCCACCCGTTCTCCTCCAGGTTTCTTTATTCCTACTGGCTCCAAGACTCTGTCCATATTCCCTTCTATGGTCCATCAGTCTGGGCAACCTCGTCCATGTCCGTGACATCAACATTCTGATGAACACCAAATCTTACTCCAGCCCAGATTTTTCTTCTGAATACTAGGCCTCTACTGGGCTTGTCCATGTTGAGCTATTTCCAAAATATTATCACCACATTCTAAAATCAATCCATTATCTGACCCAGCAGGCCTGTTTCACTTCCTACATTTCCTCTACCAATAACTGCATTATCATCCACTCATCCTTTCACCTAGTAAAGGTTCCCCGAGCGCTGCAATGTGCTCAATGGGACTAGATAAGCAAAGCACAGACTCACTCCTCCCTGTGATGGAGACAGGCCTTGCTTGCTTGCTAAGTCACTTCAGTCATGTCTGACTCTGTGTGACCCCACAGACGGCAGCCCACCAGGCTCTCCCGTCCCTGGGATTCTCCAGGCAAGAATACTGGAGTGGGTTGCCATTTCCTTCTCCGATGCATGAAAGTGAAAAGTGTTTGACCCTCAGCAACCCCGGGGACTGCAGCCTTCCAGGCTCCTCCGTCCATGGGATTTTCCAGGCAAGAGTACTGGCCTAGATGGATACTAACATAAGACAGATATGCATAAGAGGTGCTATTCCAGCACGAAGCCTGGAGGAAGCTTCTTGAGAATGACCCTTGAGCCCAGGGTGAGGTATAAGATTAGACCGAGGAAGGAGATAAACACAGGAGGCGCATTACAGATAATCGTGTATTTGCACAATGAGCGAAGTTAGTTACCCAGTCCCTTTGTCCTTAATTCTAACGCTCCCTTCAATGCACTCCCTCTTCTCATGTCTGTTTCCCCCTTTCTCACTCTGGTTCCTTTAAGCCTGGGCATCTTTAGGCGGCCACGCGTTTCAGCTTTAGAGTGATTTTTCAGGCACAGAAGTTTTCCTTGACGGCTCCATGCCTGCTACTGCAGCTGTACCCTGCTCCCCCTCTCTTGCAGGCTGTCAACCCCCAGACATGCTCGTGCGGCAGAACTCACCAGGCTATCCTGTCTCTGAACTTTTCTCATGCTACCCTCTCCATGTTGTTCTTTCTCCAGTTCTTTGGTAAACTCTCCAAGACTCGGTTCAGAGAAGCCCCTGTTTAAAGCCTTTGTAGACCCGCCACACCCATGGTTTGTTATTCCTTACTCACTTTTCCAATGGAGTTACATTCTTATACTGTTTATCCTTTTATACGTATTAATTCTCAGAGCACCTGTCACAGCAAACTAAAGTTGTTTATATGTTTATTTTTGCTACCAAATAATGAGCCCCTTCAGGGCAAGTACTTTTACTTGCATACTCAATCGTATGCACATATGTACACGTGTATCTATGTACTCCAGGTGGTTGAGCACAGTTCTTGGAAAGAAAATATTTCATTAACATCTACTAAATGAATGGATAAGAAACTATCAGAAATCAAGTTTTGTCTTCTTTTAATGGTAGACGTCTTTGATCCCTTACATCAGGTTAAGCAGAATATTAAAACAGTAAAATAAGAGCAAAAAACTAAATGACCATCTAAAGAGGGAATAAGTAAAAAAATAAATGTGTACTCTGACCTCTATTTTTCACAATAGCACAATAAAGGTCTTATTTTAACTAAGATTCAATAACTAATAAAGTACTTTTTTAATAATGAGGAAAGGTTCTTAAGAGAATTTAGCTATGAAAATATGTATTTAAAAATAAGGTCTAAATTTAGAATTTGACAGTTTTTAAAAAGTCAGAATATAAGAATGTATCTTATACCATGTTTGCTGGAGTTTTGATCCAAAGATGTGTTCACAGAAATGCTGTCCACTGTAGTCCACTTCCTTAGTCTTGACTGTGGCTCTTTAATACTGTTCATATCCATATTTACATTCAAGTTTGAGTTCAAGCCTAAAAATAGATAACAATTTTAAAAAACCACTTTATAAAAATATAGCACATCCTCCTTATGGTACCACAACTTTCATTTTCTAGAAAAACATATGCAGTTAATCTAATGTTTTCAATCCTGTCCAATGTTCCTTAATAAATATCCTGCAAACGTGGCACAGCCAAATGATTATGGACAAAGGCAAGGCAGGCAGGACAGATACTCTGGGCTCCTGGCCAAGGTCAAGCAGAAACGTCGTCAGAAGAAAGAGCCTGGCTAGGGTACCAGAGAAAGCAATACACAGAAATTCTAAAGAGCTAGCTAATACTCAATATACATTTTTAAACCACAAAACTGTCAGTACTATACTTGGATTAACTGTGGAAAACTACTCTTATAATTTTGATTATTTTTAAATTCCTTGGCAAAATAAGAGAAAATTCTAAGGCAGCCAAGTATTTGTTTAGCTACTAAAATATATCTCTTTAGGAACTTCCCAAGAGTACCATGCATGAAGAATTACAAATGATCATGTTCAGTTGCTAACTTTTGCTAATAACAATTTTCAACTGCCTTACCCACCAAAGGACACTATTATTTAAAAGTAAGACTGTCCTGCTGTAAGTGCAGGACTGTACCTAAGGGCAAGACTTTCATATCCCAAGGCGCAACTTACTTGATTTGCTTGTGACACATATCGGCCTTAGATATTCTCTTGGAACAAAGATGGAAATTTCTATCTTAGTCACTGACCATTAAGCCAGTATTTCTTGAAGTGTGATACTGGGGACCATCATCTACAGAATAATCTGAGATGCTCGTTAAAAATGAAAACTTCCCAATTCCCTGCTTCTACTGCAGGGGGCACAGGTTTGATCCCTAGTTTGGGAACTAAGATACCACAAGTCATGCAGTGAGTCCAAAAACAAACAAACAAACAAAAAAACCAGAATTGATGATAGATGTTTTCTTTAGCTGAAGTATGCACAGGGTAAGAAATTAAAAGCATATAAATGGGCACACAATGAAAAGTAAGCCAAAATGAGTTCTTAAAAAGTATGTGAGGTTCTATTACTTCTCTGCTTAAATCTTTCCAGTGCTGAAATCTACACTACATTCCGCATGCCATCAAAAAAAAAGGAAATAAATTTAAAAAAAGAAAACTTTTCAGCAAGAACCAGAATCTTTGTTTAATACATCCAAATGGTTCTTTTAATCTAAAGTTTCAAAATAAATGGTTTTTAGATACTGAGTCTGGTGGAGAGTCCATGTGATACTAGGTCAAACTTAAAAGTTTAATAATATAAATTCGCTAATATCACCCCTATTTGGAAAAAGTAATTAAATTTACTGCCCTCTGGACTCATCATTTAGACCCAGTAGTATGAAAGCTTTTTAGGTCAAGGTTTAGACAATAAATATCTTAGACTCAGTCGGTCACATGGCCCGAGTGTCTTTATGCAACTCTGTTGTAGCACAAAAGCAGCTAGGAAATACATTAACAAAAGGACATGGCTGTGTTCCAATAGAATTTTATTTACAAAATCAGGCAGCGAGACAAATTTGACCAATGGGCTGTAGTTTGCCAGTGCCTGATTTAGACAACCACACTGGCGCTTGCCTGGGTTAAAGCAGACTTCCTTAATCAGGGAGAAGTCTCCTGCTCTAAGGCCAGCCAGGATAAGAAATTGCTTATTTAGAAACTTATCTCCTCAGTGGCCCAATCTATATGCTCAGTATGTAATCACACAGTGAGAGTCACTTCCTTTTACTAGTGAGACCAAAACCTCTCAGTGTTCACCTGAGTATTCTTTTATCACCATACTGCTGTCTCTGGGAGGACATGGCTTCTATGGTATTCGCCTAACAGACAAAGGAATGTAAAAAGACTGCTAACAACTCCTAAAACTCAAAGTTCCATCAATGTCCTAGCTGAGTCCATAGCGAAACCAGGGAGAGCTGAGTCATGTATCAGGTCCAGCCAACATGAAACGGGAGCAGGAATAACAGCAGGCCCAACCTCCGCCCACAGCCTAGAACATGCCAGTTAACTGAACATCTTCAACAAAGTTGGGCTAGTAACCAAAGCAGCTGGTTTACAAAAGAGAAAGAAAAAGGGAAACAAACAGGGTGTGAATGATCAAAGGTCAAAAGATATTCAAAGGCACAAGAAGAAAAAGGACCTAAGGAAGAAGACATATAAACCTGAAATTCCCAGAGGGAACAAAAAACCTGGAGACATAAGAAAAGAGGGCCTGGGGGAAGCAAATGTAAATGCAATAAAAGCAATTTCTTCTCTCATCCCTATTTTTTACATTTATGCCAGTAATTTATTGTAAACATTTAAACAATAGTTAAAATTTCAGATGTGACTGTTCCAAGCAGCAAAGCTCAAAATTTCTCTGGTGTGCTCTAATAATTTCAGTCCTCCCCTCCCCTTCATATCCTATAATGAAGATATCTGAGTATTAAAAAGAAATATATATATGTTAACTCATTTCAAACAAGCATCTGACTCTGACCCCATGGACTGCTGCCCACCAGGCTCCTCTGTCCGTGGGATTTCCCAGGCAAGAATATCGAAGCATGTTGCCATTTCCTTCTCCAGGGGATCTTCCTGATCCAGGGATCGAACCACGTCTTTTGCATCTCCTGCACTGGCAGGCGGATTCTTACCACTGCACCACCTGGGCATGGGCTTTGTGAACTGTGTGATTTTCTTAAACAGAGAGAGACGTTCCTAAAGTAAGAGAGGCTAACGCTAGAAGCAGAGTGGCCACTCAGAGCCAGAGCAGCTAAAGAACCACGTGGTGCTCATGAGAGAAAAACTGGACAGGTCAGAAAGCAAGAGGTCAACTTGTGATCACCAAGCACCAGCCCAAGGCTTTTGGCCAAGGAGAAACCCACCTATAGGGAAGTTGCTGAAAGCATTTATTGGTGATGGCCCTTTTTGCAGCTCAGGTGTAGTGTGGGGCATGACATTTTCAAGGAAAGACTTCATGGCTGGCTGATGGAGTGACTGTTGCTGAGATGGCGGAGTTTGTTGCTTCACCAACAGGTTTGGATCAAGTTGACGAGATTGTTGCATCATCTGCTGCTGCACGCTAAGAGGTCGACCCTTAAAACGACAAAATGATTGGGAAAAGTTGGGGAGAGAAGTCTTTACGGATACCTTCAATCCCCCCTTCATTTTTGAATTCAGTTCCTTCTCATCAGGAAGGTGAAGAATCACTGTCCACCAGTTAATAAGACTTCCAGGCAGACAGAAGACTTAATGTTTTCCATTATATTTTAATAAAGGCATTTCAACTGCCTTGTCACAATGGAATTGATCAAAGTGGAGTGTGAGCAAAGCAAGGGGAAGGATCACACCTACCTGCTGGTCTTGCTGCTGCCGGTTCCCAGAAGGCACGCTTCTCTGACTCTGCGCCCTTTGCTGCTGCGCTAACAATCGCTGGAAGGAAAAGTGCAAACAGGTTGTGAGCATCACATCATCACAGACAAGCGTGCCGCAGAGTGACTGTGGCAGAGGGACCTAGAAAGGCATGGCTCCATCTAGTCGATGCCAACAAGCCCTGCCTCATCCAGTAACATCTCTTGTTTGGACTCTCTGGCCTCCAGCCATTCTGGTGGATTGAGTCCTTTGATCAATCTAAACTTCCAGTTCATCAGGTAAACGTTTCCCAATCATCCTACTCCCATGGCCACTCCAGACTTGGCTGGGCTTGCTCACACCGCATCCTGCCCTTCCAGTTTACCATCTGCCTTCACTTAGAGACTAGAAGCTCCCTGAGGGCCACGACTATGTCTGCTCTGTCTACTGAAAAACACTCTCTGCACAGACTCGAGTGTGGCGTTTACAGTAGACAATGAATGTACACTGAATAAGGCTGTTATTCTATTCTACTTACCTGTAACTGGGAGATCTGAGAAAGCTGGTTTAGTTGGGATAGCTGGTTCAGCATGGCTACCTGTTGAGGGCCAAAGAGCGGATTCAGGCCACCGTTGTTTGGTGCATACTTCAGCAATGAAACTGGAACCTGAGGATCACAATGGTAAGTTAACTATGTTGATAAAATAAACTCAAGTTCACAAAACATACTATGTGTTTTAAAATATCAGTAGAGCAATTACATTTGTGGATTATTAAGGCGGGGGGGGGGGGGTTGTTTTTTCTGGCTTCATTAATCTATTGTTCCCATGTATTTTCATGGGTTAAGTAAAAAGTGATAGTGATGAATCCTTAGCCAGTCAATTCATATTGCTACTGTCATCCTCCCCTCAAGGTATTTTATAAAAGAGAATGATAGATTTGAGATTTAAATTGTCTTTGACTCATTTGCTCCACCCTACCCACCACCCTTTGTAATAATAACTCATTCCAAATTAGCTGCATCTCAAAGTGGCAAATAAATAATCCGACGACCAACCAGTCATCTCATTCAAATATCAATTTCTTTGAGGTTCTACTCCAGGTAAACAGTAGAGAATATAGTGGAAAAGCTTACTTACCTGAGGGGAGAGTAATGGAGGAGGCACTTGAGCACGGAGACTAGGCTGAGATGAACTGAGAGGTTGTGCTGGAGGCTGCTGCATGCCCCGGGGTTGTGCTGCTGTGTTTCCAACACCAAACATACTGGGATTGCCATTCTATGGAAACAAACCACCACCACCAAATGACACTGGGATTCTTCAGGGACTAACATCCCATTACCACACACTGTAATTCTGACTTAAACACAGCAACTACATGAAAGAGAGCTCTTATTACTTATACAAATCAACAGAGAGCCTGAAATACACGTGTGGACTTACCTGTCTAACAGAATTCAAGTTTTGCATACCCAGCCCTGCTATGGAGCCCAGGGCCTGGTTAGGTAGTGCACTATTTGAAGGGGGAAGCTTCATGCTTTGACTGGACATAAACTGCATGTTTTGGGATTCATCTGCTACAATGCCATCCTGATTGGACAGACAGAAAGACGTGCAACACCAGCCAAGCAAACAAGTGGAAGGGAGAAATCATTGCAGCAACAGGAGAGAAGTCACATGACATTCCAGCATCAACAGGAAACAGGTAGAAAACAGAAGAGATCAGATTAGTGTTAATTCTAGAGCACACAAAAAGAACCAAACATATTTCACGGGGTTAAGAGGAAAATATAAATACGATCCCTGTAATCAACTGCAACATAAAAGGACAATGAACTACAAGTCCAGTAATATTTGGAACTGGGTTATAACCCTTCATATTATATTAAATGTTCTAAACTATTAATGAAAAATTATGCTATTAAGTGTATTGCTTTCTTGGCCACAGGGGTAAAACAAGACAGAAAACAGACAGACAACTTACCTTATCAAAATAAGGACTGCGCTCCATGGAAGACTCTTTGGAAATCTGAGGCCGAGAACCAGGGCCTTTCCCGACCGTTCGATTGTAATCACCAATATTTAGGCTATGTTTATCTATTTCCATTCGTTTGTCTTGTAACATTCCTAACAAATGCAGGAAATTATGTCATCAAGTAGGAAGAGAATTAACCTACTTAGTTTCAGATAAATTTACAACAGAAAGAGAAACACTCACTTCCAAACCAAAATGGCTTCTGCCTCGACATGTGCAAAGCGCACTAGCACTTAACGAATCTTACGTTCCTCACAAGTTGGGGTTAGCAGACACTATTATTTTATTGAACCAAGTAACTTGAAACCAGACTAGTAAACAGAAAGGTAAGACATTGCTGGTCATCTCACATGTGCTTCATTTTATAATAGCAACATAGTTTCCAGTAACCAACAGCAGGAACAGCACCAGGACCAGCCATCACCCAGTAGCTGCTCTCGGTGTGCCAGGCACCGCTGTGAACACGCATCTCATTGAATGCTGACGGCTCTACTGCCATCACCCCACTCAGCAGATGGGAAAGATCTCCCCTCCCTAAGGGCTTGCTCTGCTGACTTCTCTGCAGTAAATACGACCTCCTCTCATGGCATCCCTGTGTCTATCAAAAATCTGTGCTTGAAACAGCCAGCTCCCAGGCTACCATCCTAAACAAAGCTCTGACTTCACATCCTTACCATATTATGCCTCCTGAGTCCTCCTCTCTCCATAGCTGAGCCACTTCTTTGTGTTTCTTTGATGTTGGGATGTACTCAGTACGTTCAAGGTCTCAGTCTTTCAACTCTCTTCAAACTGGCCTCCCTTAGGCTTATTCACCATCAAGGTAACCCTCAAATACCAATGTCTACCCTGACTTGACGCCTGTGCTCAGTGGCACATCTTCAACTGCCTGCTGGGCACCGTCACTTGAATGCCCCTTCGTCACTTCTAACTGGAGAAACCAAGCACGATCTTGCCCTTCGATCTTCATGGGGCTCAGATGCAGTGTCTCTACTCTCCTAGTCATACAAACTTGAGACCTTGGTTTTCAATTTGTTAAAACTGCAGTCCATTTCCTGGTTCCTTAGGCTCCATCCTCAGATCTCACCCACAATTTCTTCGCAACTGCTGTCCTCCTTTGAGAGCTGCTGCTGGAGCCACCACCACGACACACCCACCTTTACCACCCTCGTTTTAGGCGAGTGGAAAGGGAAAATTTTTAACAAAGGGAAGTACAGTTGCTCAGTCATGTGACCCCATAAATTGTAGCCCACCAGGCTCCTCTGTCCATGGGATTCTCCAGGCAAGAATACCAGAGTGGGTTGCCATTCCCTTCTCCATGGGATCTTCTCAACCCAGGGATTGAACCTGGGGCTGCTGCATTGCAAGCAAATTCTTTACCGTCTGAGCCACCAAAAGGAAAGTATTCTTCAATAAGCATTTGCAACAAATTCTTCCCTGTTCTCTTTCCCTCTGTTAATTCACCGAAACATCCACAATAGCCATTTTCAACTCTTTTCCTCACTTTTGACATTTAACCTAGGCAACTCTTCTCTCAAATCTCTAAGTTGTTCTTTCCTAAAAATCCACATTATCTCTGCCTACCTAATAAAATCTTTTTTAAAAAAGTAGTGTGATATATCCTCTCCCCAAACCATTCCTCCAACCATTTGGCATCACTTCAGAAACCACCTGAGCTCCAAATGTAGCAGCCTTCCCTTGACCAATTGTATAAAAAGGCCCTTAGCCCTTGGTTAAGTTACCAATGATACCTCTCCTAACCTCCAAGGTCAAATCCATACCAAGACAATCACTTGTTCCATTTCTCCTCTTTCCTTAAACGCCATTTTTTGCCCCTGGACTTTGTCCTTGGTCCATCACTCTAATCCTCTTGTCAACCCCCCCTTTTGTTAAAATTTTAAATTTTTTGGCCATACCACGCAGCTTGCAGGACCTTCCCCAACCAGGAACCTAGGTCCATGGCCGTGAAAATGCAGAGTCCTAACTGCTGGACTGGCAGGGAATTCCCTCCACAACCTATTTTTGAAGCTGTACTACCATTAATGTCTAATTAATTATACTTATTATCTCCAGCCCTACCTTTTATAAGCTCCACACCCAGATTTGTTTTTACTAGTTATTGGATATCATCACATGGTTTTCATAGCAACTTTGAACTCAGCAATCTTGTCTGTCCAACCCATTATATATTTCCTATCTCAAACAACAGCCAGTCACTGGTTCATTGTCTCTCAGCTCCAAATTCACCCTTGTTGACTGCTCTCTGAAACTGTATCTGGGCTCTACATTTTCTTCCTTTGCCAACTGGCACTGAGGTTTTATCAGCAAGGGGCACTGGAGAGACGCTGCAGGCAGAAGTTTTGCCTACTTGCTCTTGGAGGCTCTGGCAGTGCTTCAGCTTCTCCTGTGCCTTACCCTTGCAGTTCAGGGTGGTGAGCCTCACTTGAGGCCTTCTCCCACCATTCCCAAATACCTCCAAGCAGCTCTGTAGCAGAGCGTCTATGGGGACACAGCCCTCCATGAGAAGCTTGTCCCAGCACCCTAGAAGGGTAGATTGCCAGCAAGTTCCAACAACATAGCATCCCAGCAACTTCTCTTGCCATTCAGTGAGTCATGCAGGAGGCAGAGCCTTGTCCTCGTAGGAACAGACACATATTCTGGATATGGATTTTTCCCCCCCCCTTACCATCCATGGTCTCACAGAGGCCTTATCCATCACTCCTCACAGCATTGTCTGATCAAGAACTCATTTCATAGCAAAGAAAAGACTAATAATGCGCTTAACTGGTCTTACCACAGACATCACCCGAAAGTAGCTAGCCAAACTGAAAGGTACAAGTGGTTACTGAAGACTTGGGTGCAAAGCAAGCTGAGAGGCAACACCCTAAAAGGACGCAGCAGGAGTCCAAAGGTGAAAGCAGAAGCGGCTTCTCTCACCACTTCACCCAATAAGTAACAATTCTGCGTGCTACCTACTGCTTATCTATCTGTTAGCTGTGCAGGCCATTTTCTTCTTTCTCTTTGCTTTCTGCATTTTTAAGCTGCTGAAAGTTGACTTTTACAATTTAGTCTCTAGGTTACTTCTTGTATCAGCTATCCATATATTCTTAGGTGGGCCTGTTATTATCTCTTCCTAGCCAATCCCTCATCAATCTAACAGTAATTCTTTACATCTGTATTAAACTTTGCCTGTTCAAATTACTATACGGTCCCTCTCCTCCATCTGGACTTAGACTAAACCAGTAACACGACCACCTACACAACTGTCCAGACAAGGAGGCTGGGAACTATCTCTTACCACACCCTTGTGCTCATCCTCTGTAACAAATTGGTTCAAATAAATGATCAACTTTTACTGATTGTGATCCCTATATCTCCACTGAATTAAGATTCTTCCCACCAACTGTCTTAGCTTAGAGCTATGAAAATTCTCACCAGCTACAGCAACAAAATCTCTAACTGGTTTGCTATATTTAGTAACTTTTAGTCTTCCTCCGCTGCTAATGTTTTCTGTCCCAAGATTTTCGATCTACAGCCATGACTATTTTTCTAAAACATAAATCCAAATCATTTCATTCTCTTGCTTACAATTGTTTAATCTCTTATTTTCAGAATAAAGCTCAGACACCCAAGTGCCACATGATTTAGAACCCACCTAGTTTTCTAGCAAATCCACCTAGGTACAGCTTTTACTACCACCACACTCCCACCACCATAGTCAATTTATATCTATCTATTCTTCAACTACATGGAACTACTTGCCATTTCTCCAATATGGCTTCAGATGTTTCTGTCATTGTATCTGGGCCTTTGTAAAAGTGTTCCCTAAATTAAGAAGACTGTCTCACCCAACCTGGATAACTTATTCTTGACAGGACTACATCTGCAGTAACCAAAGACTAACAGTACCATTAGCTTAGATTTGCACAGTGATTTACACTTTAAAAGGCACACCAAATCGCATAATCCCCACATTCTCATATACACCAGAGAACAGGAACGCTGAGGCAGAAACCCAGAGCTCCCTCTCCTGGTTGAGGTCAATGCTTTTTCAATTGGATTACGTCACAAGTGAGTCTCCCTATCAATGATGAATATGAAACTCAAGTTGATTTAATTTTTTCTTACCTCCAGAAAGGTCCATCTTATTGCTCTGTACATTTTCTTCTGGTGAGTCTCTCTGAAAACGAAAAAAGTAGCTTGTTAGTTGAGCTTAACTTGCAAACGAAAATAAAAGTGAAGCATTTTACTATTTCCTTATTTGTGAAATTTAAGTGGAACATAAAACATGTTAGGCAATGAACACTGCCTAACATGATAAAAAATAATAAAAGATATGTGATCAGTATTTTTAGCTCTAACTATAAAAATAAAGAACTCATGGAAAATTTTATTCTAACCTCAGCATATTCATAACGACTCAGAGAACAATTAAAGAAAAAAAAATGAAATCAGGGTAAGTTTATGAACCATTAAAAGGGGAGGAGGTTGCTGAAAAAACATACTTACCGAAAAACTGATATTTGAAAACTGTTTAACAAATGGATTTATCCATGCTTCTTCTTGTTTGTTTCCACCTTTCATCATTCCCTTTGTAAAATAAAAGAGCAGAAAGATGCCATGGCCATCTCTATTTATCTGGGTATAGTGATGGATTAATTAAACTTCAAGACAATTCCCAACTCTCATTTTTAGCCAATAATTTCTCCTCCAACCAACTCTTCTCACCGAGTTGTTAATAATTAAAAATCAACTTATTTGATTTTCAACTTCCTTTGCTCCAGTCCTCTGGTATAGCTGTAATGCACAGAGAAATCTCTAAGGGCAAGCAGTCAGAAGGAAAAGACAGAAGCAAAGGGCCTTGATGACCCACAGAAAGTAAACAGGTCCTCTGGATAATGGAGAACTGTTCATCAGACAGTTTCCAATGTACAAGTGGACTGTGTTCTAAAAAATTAATTATAATTTGGATCTGTAGAATTCTCACACCAAAGCAAAGTAAAAATAGTCACTAGGCTCTCAGGTTAGTCCAAAGAAACCAATTAAAACCATAATTTAATTATGCTATGTGCACTGTACTGAAAAAACACCATATGTTTCCATACGAAAGAGTATTTTAAAATTCCAATTTATGTTGCCAAGAACACAATATCCCCAGCAGCAACTAAAGCTGGGATTCTTCCTTCTTGGTGTTGGCTTTCTGTGGCTAGTTGGGGTATGGAAGGTACGGAAACCACTTGGAAACATGAGCTGAGAGAACAAATGGTCCATGATTAGCAGCTTGGTAGACAGGGAGGCTGGAAGCCATAGAGACCAAGGCCGCCCATAAATGATCACAGAACCATTCTCAGCTTGTTGCCATAATTTCCCTATCCCGTTGCTACTACCTGTTCCTTCTGACTGCGGAACAGAACACAGCTTCGTAATTTCCCCTTGAAAGCAGGTCTCTGAAGCAAGCATCTAACCCTTTCCAAGGCCTGTGAAGTTGACTTTGATTCCTTTTCCTCTTTTACCCCCACCCCATACTTAACTGGTTGCTAAGATCTGTCTCTTTAATCCCAAGTGTCTCTCACATCAGTCCCTTCTACTAAATATTTATTTCTGCTTCCTAATTCAGGCCGTCCTTTCTAACCTGAATGAATGCAGACATTTCCTAAATAAGATCACTAACTTTGGTCTTTCTTCCAATTTTAAAAACCAAACCGATGCTGCCTTTTATTCAATTTGATTGGCTCCATACATTATGCTAAATAAAGTTCAAATTATCTGGCATCGTACTGAAAACACTTTAGTATCTGCCCCTAATCTAACTGTGGAGTAGACTGTCACCTCTTCCCCCCCACATTCTGTATCTCGGGCTACCACTTTTCCTAACACATCCCACTCCCAGGCATCCTCGAAACTCGAGCTAACACTCCTTAGAGCACTGCTCACACCCCCATACGGAACCCTGAGCTCCCTGAAGTATGCGCTTATCCTAGTGTTTCTGAACCCCCAGCACTAAACACAGTACCTGGCACACAGCAGAGGCTAAATAAATATTTGCAGTTGCTTTCTAAAAGATTTTTACTAGTAGAAACAAAGGAGAAAGAGTAAAAAGGCTACACACCCTTTCCCTTCTCCTTTTTTTGCCACTCAGACCCTGTAAGGAAAGACAAAGTCACAAAACAGCATGGTCCAGTGGGAAGAACACAGGGTTTGGAACTGGAAGACCTAAACTTAAATCCCTGCTCTGTCACTTACTAGTTATGCAACTCTGGGCAAGCCACCACCTTTTCCAGTTTCAAATTCCTTATCAGTATTCTACCTCAGAAGGTTATGGGGATCAAATGATTTATGTAAAATATGGGAAAACGATTCATACACTATATGCTGAGGCAATAGGCAATTGTAGCCCAATGAAGAAAAGTCTTAAAAATGAAACTGGCAGGTCCTAGACTTAGAATCCCAGGCTCAAAAGGGAGGGACCCTGGCCATGAGCTACTGGTATCTGACTTCTTAGGTCCCTCAAAAAGAATTCATTCTCAAACAGGTTGGAAAGGATATATCAGAATCACCTGGGGGGACTAAGCACATATTTTGAAAATGGGCCCCAAGAAAATCTGACACTAGTCTTCTCAAACCTGGCTCTGCATCAGAAACATTTGGAGAGCTCATTGAGAATAAGAAACTTGGTTCAATTTCCAAAACAACAGTAGGCCTAGAGTATAGGAAATTATACTTCTAACAAATGCCTTACAATTCTGATGTAGAGCCAGGTCTGGAATAAGGTTTGTCCATATAAAAGCAAAACCAAACACTCTACTCATTCCTAGGGACCTCTGTCCCAGGACCTTACTGAGTAGAGAAGGGACGAAGATGGGGGACGAATAAGGAGCACGGTAACTCTGGGTAACGTGGAGGTTCGGGGCTCCAGGTGAGGAGGTGGAATGGGAGATGAACTGGCAGTGTGATAGGAGGAATCAACATGTAGATTTGCCCTTCTCTTCATCCTCCCCACTGCAGGCACCATCCTGGGGTGAGGGGTTGTCCCAGGTAGCACTGGTGCAGGAGGAGGAGAGAGATGCCAAGCTGTAGCAGTGGGCAGAAAGGACCTTCCTGTGGTCCTAGGTCTCTCTAGATGGCTGCCCACACAGGAAGCTCTACCTAAGTTGGGGATTGCGTGGACTATACTGACTACCATAAACGTGCAGGCAAGCACGTTATCTTCTGTGGGGAAACTACCTTTGGAATTTAAAGTTTCAAGGGCTTTGCCCTTGAAATGTTTACCTTCGAAGACATTTTCTTTGTATATGGTGGCCAATTTAAAGATGAATTAAGCTCTTGAGATGAATTACTATTCCACATTCCAATCTCTACATCTTCTTCCTCTTCCCAGCCAGTGGGGCGATTTCCAGGCAAGGGCATATCATCACCACACCAGCCGTCTTGCATAGATTTTGGCCCTGATTGTGGATTTGTGACAAAAAGAAACATGCTATAGTCAAACAGTTCTTTCTGGAGGATGAGCACTCATTAAGGGGGAGAGCTGGGGGACAACCTAAAAACCCTCTTTTATTTCCCTTCCCAGGTTTGCATGGCAAAAATGTATGTAATATACTGAGCTAAAAGCTAAACAAGAATTTAAGTTTAGTAAAATTTTCGATAAAACACTTCTCATGCTTTTACAAATCAGAGGATTCCTAAACATGGGACATTGGTGGCATTCATGTTTGTATTTGCTTAGGAACTCGAGGATGAATGGAATTTTTAAAAATTCATCTTAATACATATTTTTAAGGAGAATGGCCCAAAAGTACAGCATGCAGGTCAGAAGCAGAAAGTATCTCATCTCTATACTTGGTCTTTGGAATCCCTAGAAGAATAGTAACAATGTCTGTCTGAATATTAAGGGTCCTTCCTGAACTCTGCTCATTATCTGTATAGTATTTAGGGGCCTGTCTGGTACCTGAGCCAGACCGCTTGGATATGTGTCCCCATGACTATTATACTCAGTCTCTTGCGCTGGATAGCATGAAAGTTGCTTGACAATTACGGTAACATGTGGATACATTATCAACTTCATAAACGTTATCCAATTACTTAATTACAGTCAATGAATCACCACTGCTATCCAACGGAAACCAGGAATTATCAGTAACTTACCAGATTTGCTTAATGTTTGTGGACCAACAGAGCTGGAGCCCCACGTGGATGTGCTGGATGCCGCAGCAATGGGTTCGCCCCAGCTAGGCCCACTGTCTACAGGTTTACCCCAGGCTGAAGTACCATTATCCACAGTTGTGGCTGGAGTTGAAGTCTCCCCCCAGGGCTCACCCCAGCCTTTAGAAAGTGTGGGAAAAGAAGTCATCAGCAGGTTGAAGGGGTAATAAGGAATACTTGGGGAACAAAAGAAGACCTTCACATTTGTGTATTAAATAATGATGCTGTGATGGGCAAAAAGGATGTCTTCTGTTTTATGTCAAGAAGACAAATAATTTTCCATTATTATAATCTAACTACACTTCTTTTTCACCTCTTCTTTCAAAACTGTCCTCGAGGTGCACAGCAGATTCTTTTGAATAATCTTAATTATGGCAAGTCATCCTCCTTTGAGGATGAATTTAATTCCTAGAAAAGCCAAGTCATTCTGAGTCAAACCTAGTCAAGCAGGTGATCAAGCTGGGTAACAGTATGTGTATAAAACTTTTACTATAAGTACAACCCTTCAACATCACTGTTCTGGAAAATGTAATTTAATAAGACTAACGATAGGTAGGCATCCTACTTGTATACGCTGGACAACACTTCTTAAAATTTATTAGGCTGTCCAAAGCCAACCATAATCAACAAAGGCAAAGCCAAGCCATAAATACATTGTTTTAAAAGAACCACAACAGCCTTCCCCTTAGATACATATACCTTTCTTCTAAGAACTATATCTAAATTAATAATACTCAGAAAAAAGAATTAGGCGCTGAAACGTTAGTTCATGAAAATACTTCTGTCTCTACATCCAACAGGATTATTATTCAATGAAACCTCCATTAAAAAGACAGTACATCTCAATGACAACTAATGAAAAATGTCATTGTCACATACATACACGCTGTATTCAACATGCCTACTTAAATAAATCCCTTCTACGGCCAATTACAGTATCTAGATTTTTAGAGGACTGTACTTTTAAGTACTTGTTTTATTTCTGGGGATAGTCAAATAATAAAACCAAAATTTAACAGCTCGAGTCAGAAAAACTGAGAGAGGAAAGTGTACAGTATTCCCACTTGACATCCCCTTTCCAATTCTGCCTTCTATAACCTTCCAGATAGAGAATGGAGTGCGTGGGATTCACAGCCAATACTACCAAAGGCAGAGCCATTTCCCAACAGTAACACCTTCCCCATAATCTTCTTTCCTACAAACTTCTCCTGGATTAAAGTTAAAAAAGAAAAAAAAAAAAAAAAGTTTGTGTGCACATCCAAAAACAGTCAACTGACGACCGTGAAGTACTATGAGAAACAATCAAGACTGCAGAAAACGAGAACTTACCGGAGCCACTGCTCGCCTCTTTGTTTGAGATGGTACCTGCAGACGGTAGCAACTGGTGTACCTGTGCTTGCTGGTCTGAGCGGCTGCTGCCATTTGGGACGTTTTTGTTCCACATGTTCACATTTTTGTAGTTGTATTTGCTGGGATCTCCCCAAGCTGAAGTCCCATCGTCAATCTCCATTTTGCGACGTATGGATTCTGGGGATGGCTCCTCCCAGCCCGTGGGTTCTTCCTCTTTCGCTGGGGCTGGCATAGGTCCTCCCAGCCAGCCTGTACCAGGAGGTTTGCCTGTCGCTGGCGGGATGCCCCAAGATCCGACAATGTCTTGTTGCTTGTTCCAGTCTGGAGAACTGACCGGCTTTGATGAATCTCCCCAACCTAGAGACTGATTAGACTTTGGAGGGTCTCCCCATCCCTGGGAAGGATTCGGTTTAGAAGATTCGTCCCAGCCTGATGAATTATTTGGATTAATGTTATTTCCCCATGTAAAAGAACTGGTTTTACCGAGTTCATTCCAACCAGAAACAGACCTATCACTGTCACTCCCTCCTGAGCTAGACTTCTTGTTAGCCTCTCCCCAATGGTTACTCCTTTCTCCCCAGTTGTCACCGGCAGAGACGGACCACCCTTGGTTTGACTTTTGTCCGTCACCCCATCCCTGTTTGTTCTTTTGCGAATCATTCCATGCGGACTTCTCTTCTTTGCAGTTCCCCCACTGATTGCTCTTGACCATTCCTGTAGCAGCAGAGTCATCTTCCCATCCCCCCTGGCAGCTTGAGCCTTTGGAATCTCCCCACCGCAGAGCAGGTTTGGGCTCTCCCCACCCCGATACAGATGAGGTATCATTACTACTCGGGCTAGTCTTATCTACACACGCCCCTGAGTTAAAAGTCTGTGTTGCAGAGCTTCCCCAGGCCTCTGTCCCATTGTCAGTCTTTCTCTCCCCTCTCGGTGATGTTTCTGTATCCCAGGCAGTATTCTGCTTAATAGGAGTCTGTCCCCAGCCAGAGTTGGACAGGACACGTGGATCTAAGTCAGTTCTGTTTACAATGCTTTGGAGTAACGTGTGCTGATCCATCTTCCTTCTGTCTCTACTCTGATTTTCCCCAGTCGCTTTCTCCTCGAGGCGTCCAGTGCTTTCTGTACTACCTTCACCCTCCACTGTACCTCCCGTTTTGGCCCACACGCTGCTTTGCTCATTTGTCTGAGATGCGGCAGAACCCTGACCCTCTTCCTCAGTAGACTTCCATCCGTTTGTAAACTTCTTACCGTTGCCATTTGCACTGTCACTGGAAGGCTGGTTGCCAGGCAGTTTGTTCCACTCCACGCTGGGTGTGTTAGTGCCAGTGTTTTGTGCAGGAGTTCCCCACCCTCTTCGACTTCCTCCAGAATTTGCACCATTTCCCCAGGATGCACTCTGGGAATTCACTGTTCCAGACTCCCACACGCCGCCTCCTTTGTTTGTGTTAACTTGAAAGTTAGTGCCCATAGGCCCGTTTATGCCAGGCTGCATTAGAGTTGCATTCACAGTGTCACCATTAGCTTGGCCATTAGGGCTTGAACATTTGTCTCCAGAGTAATTAGAACCATAGGCACCCCATGTAGTACCGTAAGAGCCTCCACTTTTTGACTCTCCATTGCTAAGGTGAGAAAGGGAAGTGCCATTTACAACCGAGGGAGCCTGTATCTGAGGATGATTCATTGTGCTCACACGCCAGGCCCCTGTATTACTAGGCAGTTCATTATTCTGTACTGAACCGGAGTTTGGTAAACTAGAGGTCATAAAGTTAGTAGTGTTATTTGGTCCAGTCATTTCAGTGGTAATATTTTGAGGTTGACCACTGAATGAAACCTTCTGTGTACCACTTACTTCAGATTCACAAGTTTCCTGAAGGCTTCCCCAGGTACCATGGGTGGAAGCACCACCCACTTTAGAGTTAATACTCTGATTGTTAGGCATCTGGCCTAAGGGACTGCACTGAATATTGATGCCAGAACTACCACTCCCTACAGGCCCTTTTAGGGCAAGTCCGTTGTTCTCTAATACTGGCCAGGCACCATGGTTGCTAGCTGAATTCAAAGTGCTTGGATTTAACCCTCCATTTGATGAAGAACTTACAGTGCCCCAAGCATTCATTCTATTGTTGCTACTTTCTGATTTGCTTTCAGGAGCATCCACAGAGGCCTGACATGTGCTTATTATGGCTCCATGGGAAAAACCCCACGGCCCAGTGCTACTTCCGTGGCCCACATTATTGCTGCTGCTACCAACCACAAACTTGTTTTGGGATCCAAGTCCAGTGCTATTCCGAAGGCCATCATTTTCACCACCTGTGCTCCCTGAAGCCATGATAGTGATGGGTCGCTCTGATTCAGAACTGGAGGCAGAATCAGCATCCATACATTCTGAAACCAACTCCGGATCACTGCCAGGGGCTGAGGGCCATGCTTCTTTTTCAGGGGAGTCGTTCACAACAGCATTCTTACAGTTTGTACTAGAGTCACTTGTAGACGACACAGGTCCCCGCTCTGAATTTTCATAATGGGATCCTGAAGTATTGTGGTTTATATCTAGAATAAAGAAGAAACACAAAAATATATCAAGTGTTTGAAAAAATGATGAATATATTATAAATGTGTATGGCTCCTCAACAAAATATAACACTTGTCAATATAATTACAAGGGCACTGGTTATATCCCAGCCACTAACTTTCCATATTCAATAATTAATTCCACATAGGCAGGGAATTTTGCTGCTTAGTTCATTTATGTTATTCCAAGAGCACAGAGTAGTACCTGGAACATAATAGCTCCTCAATACAGACATGAATGAATGAATGAATGAACATATCAGCAAATAAAGAATTTGGAGTCAGGAAGGATAAGGTAGAAATGATTTATTAGGATGATGGAACAACCTAGGCTTGGAGGCCCAAGCTCAGGAAGGAAGGGGCTGGGATGGAAATGGGAAATGACAAGTGGACAGGCCAAACTTGGCGAAATGTACTAGAAATATATTAGGAATCCTTTTCTATCCACATGTTTTTAGAACAGCTATTTCACACAACTGTTTTGGGTATTATAACAAGTTTATAAGAATTATAAAGCCTTTTCCATTATGTTTGCATTTCATTAGTGTTCAAATTCAATCTGAAAAATACAGCACACAAGTAGAAATATTGCCTTCATAAAAATGTGTTAAGAGCCATGTTTATTCGAAGACAACAGAAAACGGTTGATATGCTAAAGATCAAAGTTATGATTAAAAATTCAACTGCTGACATTCAAGACATTAATGACTAGTCATACAATCCTATAAACTTAAGACTTACTGGTATGTATTATCATCTAGTTATTTTATTGCTTATAGTATTTTCCCAAATGCATCACTCTCATTCAGTTTAAAACTCTGGTTAAGTCATAAATCTTCAGAGATAAGATGTGGGCATTTAGACTGTCCTGAGGGGGTCGTTCATATTGTAGTTCTTTACTACAGTAGTTATTAGAATCAGATTTAGTGTTTGTAAGTAATACATATGCTTAAGTCATGTCCCAGATTTAATGAACCAAACACTAGGTGCTATAAGCCCAGAAAGTAAAATATCACTCATTGTGAGGGTATAGTGAAGTGACACTCAGTTGTGTCCAACTCTTTGCAGCCCCATGGACTGTAACTTTGCCAGGTTCCTCTGTCCATGGAATTCTCCAGGCCAAAATACTGGAGTGGGTAGTTGTTCCCTTCTCCAGGGGATCTTCCCAACCCATGGGACGAATCCAGGCCTTTTGCATTGCAGGTGGATTCTTTACTGTCTGAGGAACCAGAAAAGCCCATGAGGGTATTGCTGACATGGAAAATCAGATTCAACATGCATCATTATTTCTCAAAGCACAATTGCTAAGCAGCAAAAGGTGAAGAGAGCTAGAAAGACGAGTTAAAAAAAAAAGGGAGGGGGGGGGGCTAAACAGAGACCAAAAATGTATACATAACTCATTAAATATATATATTTTCTCAGAAGTTCTCTAAGTGCTTCTGACTTCCACTCTCTAATTAAAAAGTACTTGGCAGTTCAAAGCTTCCAAGGAAAGCTTTTCATCTTTCAGTGCCCATGAGGAGGATTTCTCTCAGGAAATAAAGGACACAAAAACACCAGTCTCACTAACAGACGGTGCCTGCAATGCGGGCAGCTATCACTCAGCACCTGGAGCACATGCTTGATGCGGAATGCTGTCCCTGAATCCTCCAAACAACCCTACAGTAGGCATTACCTTCCCTTTACAGATGAAGAAATGGAGGCTCAAGGGCTGCAGAAAATAAGGTGAGAAAATCAGAATTCATCCTAACGGAAAAAAGCGGGGTGGCTGAGAACATAACTGGAACTCTAGAGATACCGAGACTGAAGTCTGTGCAGTAGCTGTACGACCAAACTAGTAAGATGGGAACATACACAGTACATACGGACTTCTCTACCTGGTTGTTAGTTAACCTAGCTTCATATGTAAAGTATGCAGCTCACTGCTGGCTTCAAATAAGTGCTCTATGAAGGGCAGTTTGGTGCAGTGATGCAGAGTAAAACTCTCAAAGCCAGCCTGCTTGGGTTTAAAAGTCGCTCTGTTATTTACCAGCTGTGTGACTACAGGTAAGACCCTCAAATCTTCCTGTGCCTTGGATTCTTCAACTATAAAGTGGGAACAGTAATAGTAGCTACCTCACAGAATTGTAAGGATTAAATGATTGCTAACTAAAATTTCTTTGAACTGTATCTGATTCAGATACAAATGAGGGCCATTATTTTTCACTAATTAATGTGTATCAATGATTATCATAATTTTCAATCCTATCTGCAAAGTTCTTCATTCTACCATACCTCTCTCATAAAGAGCAAAATTAGAAACCATACACCAATGTGCTTACTTTAAATCTCTACTTAGATATCTCAAAAAGGTTATTAACTCCTAGATTATACCTCCACAGGTGCCTCCTCTCAAAGGAAAAAAACAAGCCTGCTTCTTTTCCAGTTTTCTTCATCTTGGTAAGTTTCCTAAAACCTAAGATTTACCCTTGATTCTTTCCTATGAACAGCAAATCCAGAACATCAGCAAGTCCCAAACCTTTCACTTTTCTCCAAATCTAAAACAATCAAGCCATGGTCTATAACAAAAGTACTTCTGATATATTATTTGCGTGTGTGTGTCTTGCCACTTCCCATTCAACAGGAATAAGAAAACAAGACTGAGAAAGACAGACAAAACTACCCAAGCTGAAAACAAAGGAATGGACCTGGGGTTTAACACTGAAACATAATCAGCATTCCCCTAACAACAGGGAAAAGACAGGAATCTGTTATCAATACAGTTACTCAGGTTTGTGCTAGAAGCACAAACTGATGAAATATGACACCCAAATGAGGTCAAGATAGTAAAAAAGAAACAAAAAGGGCTAATATGTAAAAAGCCAGTTTTCCTATGCACCAAGAATAACCAACAAGAAAATGGGATGGAAAAGGATCCTAATTATAGGAACCACAAAAAGTATTAAGGAAGCTTTGAAATAAAGTTAACAAAAATATTCGATTAAATTTTATTGCAGGTCATGAGACTGATTAAATATAAACTTGCTCCTTAATAGGAAGATATAACAATGTTCCTTCTGAGTTTAATTATAAAAATTTACTAACAAGAGTCGGTAATTTGATTAAAGAGATATAAAGATTTTAAAATTCACATAAGACATATAAATAAAATCCGTAAAAGTGGATTAATCCACTTTTATCATGCATTAAACAGCTCTGTCCTATCAGAGTACATAAGAACAGAAAAATTAACCCAGAAATGGACTCAAGTATATTATCTAAGGTTATATGCCAAAGGTTAGCATTTTAAATCACCTAAAGAAAAGGAATATTCAATACTTTTAAAGATTTCTTAAATGAGATGATCTATCAAAAGTAAATCCAGATGATTCAAGTGTTAAAGATGAAACCATGAATTTGTGATGAGAATTTTGTATACATAAAAGCAAAGAATCCATTAAAAAAAAAAAAACTTGGCTATTTACAAGAAAGGTAAGGGTTTTTTCTTTTTTAATGTCTGAATACATCAAAAGCAAAACGCCCCAGAGAACAGCAGAAAACACTTTGCAAACCAATTCTATTATCTTTAATAGTAGTGAAACTTTCTCACAATCTGGCCATGACCTAGTTTGGAGGGGTTTATGGTCCACACCTGCCTTTTGCTGTGTATGCCCATGTATTTTAGGAAAATAAGAGATGCCATCAGTAATTATTAGCTAAAACTCCATTTTTAATCTGGAACATACTTGATACTTTCCCAAAAACATAAATTAAGAGGCTACCTCAAAAAACTGCATTTACCAACAATAAGTCACAAAGACCACTTTTTGTTATGAAAAACACTTTAGCTTAGATAGAAAAATCTGAGTGTGTCGGGGCGGCGGTGGGGGGGAGTGCTGGGCGGGGCATGGGGAGTGGGGTGAAAAGTGCAGGACTCCTCAGCGATCACAACTAAAACATTTCACAGTTGGAGACTACTTCAGAATTGAAAGAAGTCAAATAATACACTTTCCTTAACACACAAGGAAGCCAGAATCCACCATTACAAATGATCTGGAAGATAAACATACAGCAACATTAGTAAGTAGAAGATGACAGTCACACTTTCCCAGGAAATTGTGAGGAACAGTGAGATTGTAAACCCCTGTACTGGTGGGAGGAAAGTGGACAGTTCAGTTTCACAGTGTACTGCAAAATACAAAATTTAAACCAAGATTTGGAAGGCTGCATGTAACTGAGAAAAAACACTTGAAATCTAAAATCAGCACCCCACTCTCATACAAAATTACCATAGGAAGACTGAGGGCAGCTCTAGTACTATACCCCAAAAAGAACATTAAAAAAAAAAAGGATATGCGGAACCTAGAAAAATGGTATAGATGCTTACTTGCAAAACAGAAATAGAGACACAGATGGAGAGAACAAACGTATGGACACAAAGAGGGGAAGGGAGGGTGGGGAGGTCTGGGATTGGCATATGTATATTACTATGTATAAAATAGACAACTAATGAGAACTGACTGTTTAGTTCAGGGAACTCTACTCAGTGCTCTGTGGTGACCTTTAGGTTACCTTTAGGTCACCTTCCCATTTATCAGAAGGAAATCCAAGGAAGAGGGGATATGTATACATGTGGCTGATTCACTCTGCTGTACAGCAGAAACTAACACAACATTGTAAACCAACTATATTCCAATTTTTTAAAAAAGGGGGTGGGGTGGGAGGAAATTCCAGGCAGTCCAGTGGTTAGGACTCTGCTTTCTCACTACCGAGGCTCCGAGTTCAATCCCTGGTTGGGGAACTGAGATCCCGTAAGGCATGGCCAAAAGGAAAAAAAAAAAGAAGAATATAGCAGTGTATTACACAGCACCTATTCAGAAAGAAGATACATGGGGTAAAGCAAAGACTGGTGAGAATTCAAGGGAACTGTATAATTCATTCATGAATTTAGATCCAGGAAAATTCTACATTTTTCTAAGTTAAATATGTACCATGTAACAAACAAAATAGCCAAACATATGTTTTTTGCCTTAAAGACTTCCAATCTCACCAGAAAGAAAGGCCTTACAGCATTTCAAGGAAGTATGAAATGTTATCATTTGGAATATGAGAGAACTTTAGAGGCACAATTTCAAATAGCACTTGAGCAAGAAAGTGAAAAATGTTTTCCTTAGTTATTCTCATCTCTAGTCCAGGAGCTGGCAGAGGTTTTCTGTGAAGGTCCAATTAACAAATATTTTAGGTTCTGCCAGCCAAATAGTCTCTGTGGTGGCTCCTCTACCACAGCAGCCGGAAAGCAGCCACAGATAACATGTAAGTGAATAGGTGTAGCAGCCTTCCAGAAAAACAGGCTGAGAGCCTAGGTTAAAGATGGTTAAAGACAGAAGCAGCACCACAACCAGATGCAGCGCATGGATTCTGACTGGCTTCTGGTCGGAGCGACGGGGTGACTCAGCTACAGAAGAGACGCTGCGCGCCTGAGCTCAGTCAGTGGTGGCGGCGGCGCAGAGGAGGGGGCAGAGCCAAGAGCTGTTCCGGACTTAGAACCAGCTGGGCACGGCAAACCAGAGGCCTGCGAGACGCGAAGAAGAGGGAGAGTGAAGCATGAGCTTAAGATTTCTCAGACGGGTGAGTGGATGAAGGGGGGGGCCAACCTTTCGAGCAATGGGATCCAGAATGAAAAACCAGTATGTGACAAGATAATTGAGTTCAATTTCGGACATGTTGAGTTTGAAGGCCCAACAGCAGCTGAAGACATCCAGAAGAGATGAAACCTAAAACTGGGGAGAGAGATGAAACAAAGCCACGGGAGGGAATAAAGTCTGAAAACTGGTCAAAGGAAAACCAAAGAATGAAAGGGCTTTAAAAAGGAGAACATGGTCAATGATTTTAAAAAATGTAGATATCTTATTAAGATAAAAATGGGTGAGTAAGTCTGCTTTTTAAACCACAATTAAAAATAAAAAAGTCTGAATTTGGCATTCAGATCAGTGACCTTAGCAAGAACTATTTTAATCAAGTGAGCAGAAGCCAGATGACAGAGGACTGAGGCAATGTATTAGAGAGTCCAAGTATAGATTATTTTTTTAAGAACTCGAAAGTAAAGAGAAATTCTACAATAACCCCAAGAGAATTGGAGTTTAAAGGAATTTCTTTTAAAGATTATAAAGACTTAAATATGTTTACAGACCATGGGACACGCTTATAGCAAGAAGTCACAGGACAGCAAGGATGCACATTTACTGCACTAAAAGGACAGCTGAGCACAGGCAGATGGACAGTATTCTAACCTTTAAACATTTCTGGTAACTTCAACAGTTTTTCATTAAAACAGCCCCAATTTTTAGTAATTCACCATTATACTTCACATTTCTTTAAGTTTCTTTAAAAAAAAAAAAAAAAGAAAGAAAGAAGCACAGGAAAATCTATAGCATTAATACAAAAAAACTCACATACCCCTCACCTTAGGAAATATACTACTAACATAATAGAAAATTCCTGTGTACCTTCTCTTGATTATATCTCGTTTCTCCCACAGTGGGTAACTGAACAGTAACCACACAAAATGCTATATTTGAATTCATTCATATGCAAGGCATAATGCTGTTTTGCAAGCTTTATATTTTATATAAATGATGTGTATGTGTGCTAAGCTGCATCTCACTATAAACTAAAACACATTCTTGGTACCATCTGCAAAATTCTGAATACAAACTACGTATCACAGGATACTGCTGAAAACATCCCTCTTTTGCCTAAGGGTGATTGTGGTGTCACAGTTGTATAGAACACTACTTTATTCTTTAAAAAATTATCTGGAGAAGTAATAAAGGTGAAGCGCAGTGAAATAAGGCACACGTGTGCATGTGTATGTACATATAATGTACTAAAAACAGCTGGATTTGAGTGGAGGGTATACGGGTGTTTACTGATCTATTTAATTCTTCTGAATGTGTCATGTCAGCTGATGATCAAGTGTGACCTGGAACACTCTGGCTCACAACAGCAACACTGCCGCCAGCCCTGGTAAAGCACATCAGTAACCCCAAACTCAAGGGTTATTTGGGGAGTAGTAGGGTCTTACACCTTAAGGCTTTAAGAAATCACTGAGAGAGACAGTGGCGACTGCAACCATCGCTACATGCGTGCGGCACAGCCACAAACTGGCAACTCCACCTGCAGAGCTGTGCGGTTCAAAAGAAACTTAAAATTCATACCTTTACCACAGTTCCCATGACTTCTTTTCATCCTTCACTCTACTTACCTGCTAGCCTATGAAAGATTTAGTTGTGTGACCGCTAATTTAGACTAGGCACTAGCCCTCCTCTTCACTGCAGTGAATAAATGAGAAATGCATTCTGTGAAGCCAAGGCAAGTGTATCCAGCACTCCTCACCTTCACTATGAAAACTTTCAAGTAAATTTCTGCGTGCTACTGTATGTATCAATTTAAATGTCAAATCTACTCCATCACCTCTCTCTGGTTAGAAAAGTAAACAAGTCAAATACAAACAGACAAAGACAGTCAAGGATGTGCCCCCACATTTCTGAACTACATATAGTTTCACACTACGCAATCATCAGGTTTCTGGGCTATCGTTCATGCTGTTTATACTGTCCAGTACACTGCTCTTCAATGATCACTAGGCTATTTTCTAATCTGTAAAATGAAAATTAAACATGTTAAAACACTGTGTGGGTCATAAGCACCCCATAAGGGTTAGTCACTATATTATTGCTGTCACTATTAATTATTATTAGCCCTTCAGGAGCCAGGACTGATCTAAGAAGTCCTCTCTAATAAACAGATACCCAAGGCTCCACTAGGTTTCTATTATCATTTCTAGTAGCACCTACAAAGATATTTTAACATAAATATGAAACTATGCTGGTAAAAGGGGATTCACAAATGTTTAGAAAAAGACAAAAGCACAAGTCTGCTTCTCTTGAAGAATGCTTTGCTTGCATCTTCTTCTGCATTCTCTGGGGATTTAATTCTAAATTTTAGTCAGACTGCTGTATCCGTCTTGTTTCCATCTTAGCCTCCACATTAATACTGTCCACCTTTGTGAACTTGTTTTAGAAACAGGCGGGCTATCTTTCCTTCTCAGCCCTTTGTTTTTTTGAAGACTTCTTCCTATGTCCACATCTTAGGCTTCTTTTCACCTGAATGTATACCCATAACACATTTGGGTTTTTTGACCCATACCGATCTTTGAGAAAATTCTTGAACTCCCATTGTTTCCATTTCAAAAACAGCTTTGCTCTTTCATGTCCCCAATTGAAAAAGCATATTCAACATGTATTTCCTAAAGTTACTATCCCACTTTCCTGTTTGTTAAATATGCCATCATTGCTTAGCTTGCAGTAGGTACTCAAGAATTTGCTGCATATATAACCTCTCCAAAGTCTTAACTACAATGATGCTGATGACTCAATACAACTGCTTCCAAGCTGACTTCCTAGAGGAACTTCAAACCAAATTATTCACTGCTTGGCATTAGATGTAACATGTCTCAACCAGACTCTTCCTCCTGAAAAGCACAGGTCCTTCTAGAAAAGTCTCAGGGAAAATAATTCACTCAGTGCCCAAATATCTGACCCTAAACTAGCTGCTTTAACATGTCACATAGCATAATCCTCAAGGCAACCTTATAGACTGGGCACTACACTTCACAGATTAGCAAGGACGGTCTGATAAGTCATCTGGCCAAGCTTACACAGTGATAGGCGTGTAGGGGTAAGTATTGACTCAGGCTGATGATTTAAGTTTGCATCCTTTCCAATGACTTGCTTCTCCAATTACCTATGCCAGAATATCACGTGTGCCCTCTGCCTCCTCACCTATCACATCCAGTAGGCTGCCAAAGCACGGCATGGTTGCTACGTGCACAGCTTTGGAGTCTGTACAGATCTCAGTGTGAGTGCAGGCTCTGCTACTGATTAGCTGTGAAATACTGGATGATAAAGTACAGAGCAGTTCCTGGTATGGAAGAGAGCACAGAGGCAGAAAATGAGTAAGTCCACCTGGGACAGTTAGGAAAGGCTTCTCAGATGAGACTCGGACACACGGAGCAATTAAGTGACCTGCCAAGGTCGCACGCTGGTACACTGTGGAGCCAGGACTTAAAACACCAGGTCCATCTGGCTCCACAGACTCGGGCTGGTTACTGGTCTGCTACTGCTTTCCTGTGTGGGAATCTTGATTATCCTCAATTCTCTACATGGCTTGGGATAAAAGCATCAAAATAGTTCAATAAATGAATGGACAAACCAACCGCCACAACACAGGGAAATAAACTGGACTCTGAGAAAACTGTAATCACATACTGAACTTATTTTCTGCCTCACAATCATTAATGAGCTGAGAAAAGCCATTCTGGGATAATAACCGATTGCATGTGCTCTGAACAGAACTTTCGTGGGTGGTGGTCTTTTTTTACAGCACGTGGTAACCGATCTCAAGTCATTTTTGTCTTGGTGCCTCAGTTTCCTCTACTGAAAAGCAGAGCTAAGAACAGCTGATACCTAACAGGGCTGTTGAGGATTAAATGCAGTTAATATGCACAACTGGTTAGCATATAACTTTAGCTCTATAGCTATATATATATATAAGCTGTTTACTAAAATGGGTTAAGATCTGAAGGGAGAGTGATAGTTAACTTACAGGAAACACTTTAAGATTCCCCACTCACAAGTTCCTGCATAGAATTCTTACTTTACAACCCAGATATGGATGAATACAAATACATCACCAAATAGGCATGAATTTATAAACTTGCTACACTGCTAACGATGATAGTTGGAGTCTCGTAAGAAATGCCTTCTCTCACCTGACTGGTTTTTGCTGATCTGCACCTCTCCGTTATTTTGTGGCTGTTGATTTGTTAAAGCACTGCTTTCTGACTGGCTGCTTAACACTTTAACAGCAGATCCCAGGTTTGCTGCTATGACGGGAAAATGCTGACCCCTCTTTAGAAGCTGCTTATGTTCCTGGTGGCGAAATCGAGGTGGTACTTCCCGGGGATACCGAGGCAAGGCCTGTGGTGGCGGCTGCGGCTGCTGCGGCTGCTGCGGTTGCTGCTGCTGCGGTTGCGGCTGCTGCTGCTGCTGCTGCTGCTGATTGTTGGCTGTGGCTCGCTTGGCATTATTATTAGTGCTGGTTGCTGTGGAAGTGCCGTTATTAGAGTTGGCAGGCTGAGGCTGGCTTACACTGGGCTTTATCTGTTCTGGCACTAATCCCAACAAAAGAAAAGGGGTGGAAAAGATTAGCCAGTAAAGTGTACCTCTATTGCAAGCCATCTAAGCAAAAAGGCCCCAAGGAAAACAATCCTAAAGGAATAGACTCTTTATGTGTGCAGGGGTATCCTCATTCATGGGCTCAAGTTTTCTTGGGAAGGATCACTGCCAAGCATCAGCTTTTTACTTCAGCTAACTACCTATCCGATAAAGGAATGGACAGCTATCAGCATTCCCCGTCCTGGATGACAGCTCAGCTCACCACCTCTTTCCCTTGTTATCTCTGATTAGAAAACAAGCACTGATCATACAACTCTGTAACTCACAGTAACTAAAAGAACAAAGTTGACAAAGTTTTGGTAGTCCCTAAAGAATCCTCAAGTCCCGGGTGACTGTTCTGAATTTGCCTCATTCTTAGTGCGTTTGATCCCTAGTTTTCATCTTTGAAAGACAACACAAGAGTAAGGGCAAAAAATAATCCTGCTAGACAAGGTTAACATTGTTTTTTGTTGTTAAAATGTAAAATCTGAATCAAATAAGAAAAATTCAGAAGGGGGACAAAATACAAAGATCATACGATGAGATGTGTGAGACTAACCTAAACTAGAGAAATAATTTGAATATGCTGGCTTAAGCAAATCAGAGAAACACAATCTGTGTATGGTACAAACAGTTGGAAACTACAGTGAATTTCTGGACTCCTAAAAGAGATTAAATACGTTAACTGGTGGAAATACTCTAAACCAGGGAAGCTATACCCAATCTCTAAAACTACAGAGAGGCAGCACGGTCTATACAGAGAGGCAGCACCGTCTATACGGTCTATGAACTGTCGGTGCCAGATAGACCCAGGTTTCAATCCCAGCGATGCCTTTAAAAAGCTCTATGTCCCTGGACAAGCTGTATAAACCTGAGCCTGTGGTCTCCTCTGTGAAACAGGGTAACACCTATTCCTCACAGAGCTATCCTAAGGTTGAGTATGTTAATAGTGGTTACAGAGCACCAAACATAAGGCTAGGCAGCATACTCTGGTTTACTGTGCTTTGCTTTATCACACTTTGAAGATATTGCATGTTTGTACGAAAAGTGTGTGGCAACCCTGCATCAAGCAAGTCTACTGGCAGCATTTTTTCCCCAACAGCATCTGCTCACTTTGTCAGTCTGTTTCACCTTTTGGTCATTCTCACAGTATTTCCAACTTTTTCATTATATTTATTATGGTGAACTACGATCAGTGATCTTTGATATTACTGCTGCAAAAAGATTGGGACCCACGATGGCTCAGCTAATGATTAGCATTTTTAAAGCAATAAATTATTTTAAAATTAAGGTATGTACACTTTTTAAAGACATAATACTATTAAATATCTTAGACTACAGGACAGAGTAAGCATAACTTTTATATGCACTGGGAAACCAAAAGATTCGTGACTTGCTTTATTGCAATATTTACTTTATCGCGGTGGCCTGGAACCAAATCTGCAATAAAATGCCTATACATAGTGTCTATTTTTAAATGATTGGCACAATACCACTTTACTCTTTTGTAGCAATTTAATCAGCTTCGCAGATGCCACTGTCAAATAAACAGTGATTCATCTCCATGTGATTGCTGAGGACACAGAAAACTCTTCAAGAGCACCAGGCCTGAAACTAAAACAGCCCCGCCACTCACGAGCTAGGTTATTTCTGTATCTTTTTCCTTGTCTATATGATATAGACAGCGTTGGTCTAATACCCAGCACAATGTAAACACTCAGTAAACAGAAGCCATTACTGCAGCCCCAAAAAAGAAATACTCATCAAACACCTACAATGTATATGACTCTGTGATAAAGTACTGATTACCTAGATTGTTTCCAAGTCACTCAACTTCCTCTTACAAGCCCTCAGATCTACAGCCGCCTCTCATTCAATGGTCTAGCCTCATTATTGTCTTCTTTCTCTGAACAGCTGGAGGATTTAGTTTATATTACTGACACTAATATATGATCTTGACCTCTTATTTTTTAAAAATCTGACTTTGACTTTTCTAAAGTAATACAAAAAAAAATTGTAGTTCAGGAGGAATTCCTTAGATTACAAATATTCCAACTACTGCTTCAAAGTCCTTCTATTCTTGACGACTGAAAAGCCTCTTATTAATAACTTGGGCCCAGTGTATTCTAGGTCTAATTACTTTATGTATGAAAATTTTGCCTCCTAGACAAGTTAATGCTCTTAGAATGTAACAGTAATGTATATTCCTTTGTTGTGAGGAAAATAAGGAACCAGAATATTCTAAAATATATCTGAAACCAAGAGGATCAAATATATGTTAACTATGATATTATAAGGCACATAAAAACTCTTAACTCTGCTTTAACATGCCTAGTATTGAGCTCAGTATGGTATCTGGCAATTGAATGTAACCTTAAAGTTTTATAGTTACCCACTGCTAAAAAGTAAGTTTGTCCACCACTTTATTCCTAAAGGGAAAAGACGGACAACAATTTAATACCCAAACAAGATGTTATTTATGTCAGATAGCAACAGGAAAGTGTTCTTTAGTACATTCAAGAAAGTAGGAAGATAACTTACATGGAGACACGTACAAGAACCCTAACGCTACTGTAGAAGTGAGTAGGAATTCGGAAGCAGTATTACACTGGTCACCCAGCAACCCCACACTTACCTCAAAAATTCAAAGAACTCCTGTATTTTTCATCAATAAAGTGCCACAGAGAAAAAGAGGCTGAAATATGATAGATACTAGTCTCTAGGACCAGAAAACTTCAGTGACGCCAGCAAAAAACAGTGAGACGTAACTACTGATTATAAAACTAAATAATCTGAAGTAAAGTCTCAGATGTAAACGTGGGATGTCGTAGCAAAGAAAAAAGGAGCTAACAGTGCATGCAGGTGTGCCAGGATACGGGCGGGGCTGCTGGGTAACAGAAATAAGTATGAGCAATTCTGGCTACTGTCTACATGTAAAGTTTAGGTTAATTATGTCAGTAAATATCTAAACCACCAGAAGAGGGAAAAATGACAAAACCATTCAACAGACACAGAAAATGCAATAAAGAGAATTGTTTTAAAATTGTGCTTAACATGAAATACAAAATGAAATGCCAAGCATAAGCCTCAAAATATCTGTAATCACAATAAAAATGTGAATGGTTAAATTAGTTAATAAAGACCATAAAAAGGGCTAAGAAAAGAAAAAACAAACTTAAGGAATACACTTTGCAAAAATCACTCCTGAAACAAAACAATTCAGGAAAACTGGTGGAAAAAAGTACAGAGACAGATACACTAACAAGAAATGCTAACAAAATTTAGATGAAAGCAGACTTTTAAAATTCAAAGAGAACGCATTATAAAGACTTTGCATTTTGATAAAGAAACCAACTAAAAAAGAAACAACCAGGTAAGAACCTTTATATACCAAATCTTAGTATCAAAGTATGTAAACCAAGTGGACACAGAAAAGAAAAACTGGAAAAAAAAAAAACCCAAAACCTTGAAATCAGGTAACACCTTTTTTGACAATTACTCATGAAATAGTCAGGAAGTGCATACCATTCAGCACTAAAGAAAATATCAATGAATTACAAAAAGTAGGAATAATACAGATGATATTCCTGGACTACAATGTAATCACACTAGAAAAACTAGCAAGTAAAACTGCCTTATTCAAATAAATCTTGAGTTGAAGAGGAAATAAATACCAGGACTCTAGAGCTATCAAAAAAAAAATCATGAAAACAATACACACAATAAATTTTAAGACATGACTAAACCAGGGAATGAGAATGTGAAGAAACCAACTCAAGTTAAAAATCCAACAGAAAAAATAGGTAAGAAATCAGTAAAGATAAAAACAGAAACCAATGATTTTAAATGTGAATCAATAAGGAAATAAAGATTTAAATATATGACACAAATAGTTTTAAAAGACTATAAACAATATATGCTATAATTTTACATTTTGATCTGAAATATTTTACACTGTTGATTCAATTTTTTTGAAATGCAAAACAGTGATCCAATAAATCCAAGGCATGATTCTAAGAGAGAAGGAAACAGTTAACCTAATTTTTAAAAAATATAAAAAATGAGATGATTTCTAAAATTAAGATATTTCTTTAGGTTCAACTTATAAATAATTAGAAAAACTGGAGGAGGGAATTATTTACCACAAGATTCCAGAAGAGGCAGAAAAAATAGACTAATTATCACAAAAGAAATGAAGAAATTATTAAATCATCCATCAGGATCAGACAGTTTGATCAAAACTACCATGCATACTTCATTTTTTAAAAAGCTAGCACATTGTTACAAAACATCTCTCTAAATCAAATGCTATTCAAATTGTTGTAGGGCACAGCATAAGATCGAATACCAACATTAACACTATTACTAATACATCAGACAAAATTTTAGTAATCTCAAACAATGGGGGAAATAAAAGAAGAAATATAAATAGTACTGGGGGGAAAACACATAACTTCATATGTAGAGAGTCTGTAAAGACAAGATTCTATGTGTAATACATACCAATAAAACAGAAAACCCAGCTAATGGCTTGGCAAACCTTTTCTGTAGAGGGCCAGATAGTAAACATTTTAGGCTTTCCAGGCCATACAATCTGTTACAACTACTCAACTCGCTGCTGTAGCACAAAAACCAGCTACAGACAGCACGTAAATGAATGGATATGATTGTGTTCCAACACAACTTCACATAAAGAAGCAGGCAGTGGGCCAGATTTGGCCAGCAGGATATAGTTTTCCAGTCTCTGCTCTACAAATATAGTTTCCCAAAATGAGCTCACAGAGGAGTAGAAGATCCTACGGTATAATAACGGCAGAAGACATTAAAAGGTCCTGAAAGATTTACCTAAGAAGCACCTGGCCCAGATGACTTCACAGAGAGTGTGTGTGTAAATAAAGTCCTCAAGAAACATGTATCTATCCTACATAAACTATTACAGAACAAAGAAGTAAGTACAGGTTCAAAAGACTGGCTAGATTCAAATTTTGGCTCTGAAACTTGGTAGCTACATGACCATGGGCAAGGTATCTATTCCCTCTGTACCTTTTCTTCATCTGTAAAATAAAGTTAAATATTAATACCTATACCTATAGGGTTTTGTGAGGGTTTAACACAATAATGGATGTAAAGAATTATTAATAAAAACAGTGTCTGGCACATGGTTAGTATTCAATAAACATTAGTGATTACTATTTAGGTAAAAAAGTTAGATGAACCCCAGGTTTCTGGCCTGGAATTTGAGTAGAGAGTGGTATCATTTACAAAGATACGAAATAGAGAAAAATTAAATCTGGGAAGTACGTGTGAAAGAACGAGTTTAATTAGTTTTTGTTGTTGTTGGTAGGTTTATTACTATAGGACAGCCATTCTTGAACTTTTTGGTTCAAGACCCCTTTACAATTTTAAAAATTTGGAACACTAAAAATCTTTCATTTATGTGGGTTACACCTATAGACATTTACCATGCTAGAAAACTAAAAAATTGTTTTAAATATTTATTAAATCATTAGGAAAATTCTTTATATATTAAAAGTTCTTTTTTTGAAAAAAATTACTATTTCCTAAAAAAAGAAAACAAAAGCATGCATTGTTTTATATTTTTGCAAATCCCTTTAACATCTGGCTTAACAGAAGGCAGATGGATTCTCACAACCACTTCTGCATCCAGTTGGTCGTGATTTGCACATTGTGTCCCCTCTAGAAAACTTCACTATAGACTCATGAGAGAATAAGTGAACTAGACAAATAAAGTCTTTCTATTATAATGGAAACAGTTTTAACCTTGTGGGTCTCAAGAGAGCTTCAGGGAGCCTGTCATGTGGCCTCAGGTAAACTATGAAAACCATTGCTATAGGAATGCTAAATGATTGGGAGAAAGATGGTTCTAGAATTCAGTAAAAGTTTGAACTTTTTCAAAATATGGCTTTAGCATTCAACATACAGGTAGAAAAAGCAGCTATGAAGCTGTAAAATAAGAAATGGCAAGACTTAGAAAGAATAGGTTAGACTCATCAATTCAATCATGCAAAAACCCAACTAGTCTCCTTGACTTAAGTGTTGATCCCACCCTACCCTCTTTTCACTCTTTTCCCAAACCTGTGCCCTATGTTATCCATATTTTTAAAGTGCTTTCAGAATTAGAGCAAAGTCTTTAACACAGCCCGTTTACCACTTTTCCAGATTCATAACTCTGCTATATCCACATCCATCTCCTCTTCTGCATCAAATGTCTGGTTTTCCAAAAGGTATCATGCTCTTTTATGACATTCCTTTCTTCCAAATATTTCCACCACCTTTCCTAGGAAACAACCAATCTCCCCCTGACTTCTCCCTCTCCCAGACTCAGCTAATATTAGAAGTATATTATGACAATGCCCCTCCCCCACTCCCACAAAACTCTGGGGCATCTCTTACACTGCAATGTGCTCTTTAAGTGCAGGTTTCTTATTTTTTCTTCCTTTCTCCACTGGTGTTCCCAGAACCAAACACAGCAAATGGTCAAGAACTACTGGTTGAACAACAACTTATGAACCGTCAGCATATATGAGATGACTGAATCCAAAAAACAAGGCAGAATGATACTGAGGATGAAACACTGCAACACCAACGTTCAAGAGGTGGAATAATCAGGAACCAATGAAGAAAGACAAAGAATGATCAAGGCAAGTAGAAAGAGTAAGGACAGTGATGGTCACTGCGTAAGTACACTGCTGAGTAACTCACCGGTCACAAACGCCTGCTCTAAAAGAAATCCAGAGCCAACGTCCAGAAAACAAGACAAGTTTAGTCAATATGCTTGTTAATGTGGAAAAGACATTCTAATTAGCCCTAACATTATCCATAATATCAGAAAAGTATTCTGAAGAAATTTCATTCAGCTAGTATAAAACATATTCACTGCAATTTTTCACTTTTACTTTTTTTTGGCCATACCATGACCCAATTTGTCTTTTGCAGTTTAAAGGAGATAGGCAAAATTTGAATTGGCCCAGAAATAAACAAGCATTTTAATTTTTGAAAATGGAAAAATTACTCAAGATAGAATTTAAATCCACATCTTCCTGTACTGTACTCCAAATCAAGACTCTGTGAAACAATATTACAATTAAATCATTAACTTTTGCTTTTTTCTACTTTTATCCTAATTTTCTGGCATTTCTTAATGTAAAAACATCATTTCATTCTGTAAACCTTAAATTGTTGCTAAAAAAAAATCTATTAATTGGAAAAAAAGAAAAACCCACAGCAATAGTCTTATATTCAAATAAAAAACCAATAAAAAAAACAATTTAATATCCAAAGTTCTAAATATACCAAGCTCTAAATTTGTAAAAACAAGTTGTTATGTATTCTTATTCCTTAATGACTGAAATTATCTTATATGAATATTTGCTTCTTTAAAATAACATTTAAAAAATTTGTTAATTTTAATACATTTCAGAAAAAAAATTAAAATGAACTTTCCTTCAGTTATCTACAAATTTAAAGAACAGTTTAAAGAAAAACCAGCCATCAATCACCTTGTATTACTACTGAACTCCCCAAAACATCAGTTAATACAGCTTAATAACTCAAGATCTTCCTTTATTATCCTTTTGAAGTTTACAAATCAGCTTTGCATAATAGTTTCCCTATTGGCTACACTGCAAATTTTCTAAAAGTACAAGCATAAATAATAACCATAGTATACAAACTGCCATTTTAAGATATGGTTTCACTTTAACAGAAAGAAGTATTAAATGGATGTCTGGAAAATAAAAACCCACATACAGATTTTCATTTGAATTATTCAAAGGACTAAAATAGTTAAAATTATTAAGCATCTATAAAATATAGAGTGCTTAGGCAAACTTACATTAACCTAGAATTACTATTTCCAATCTCAGTATGTATCATTATATGGGAAAAACAAAAAGTCAACCTCTTTGAAGGCAAGATAGCATGTACCAGTGAAAGCTGGTCAGTTAGAAAACAGAATTGTTCAAATATTTTTAAAAAGTTTGTGTCATCTATAGATTAACAGTCCTTAAAACCTTTATTACAAGGAATTATTTTATGCTCTTAAGAGTCACAAAATAAAATAACTTTGGGAAGAAAAGTTAACATGTAACAAACTAGTATATTTAAACTTTACTGTTTATCAGGCAATACCATGTATAATATTTATCTTTCTCCCTTATTATTAATGTTTCTAATATGTAATTATAATCTCTTTAAGCCTAAATTCTCAAATTAATTATTCTAGTTGTTCTACTAAAATAATAAGGTAGCTTTTAATAACATTCACTTTAAAGAATCTGCCTCACATTCAGAGGAAGTGAAAACAAGTATGGGCAATAAAATTAACAAAATCAATTATTTCCGCTTTCCTGATGAATAACAGCAACATTATCCATTTGCAGTCAAGAGTTTCACAAAGCACAAACCTGATAAAAACATCATAGCAGATTAGAAAATTCTGTATATCAAGAAATTCCAAAGATAGTTATTTCCAACTTTTGTTGCTTCCCCACGCTGCAGCTTTCAGAAGAAAATGGAGGAAAGGCATAATGTCATTTTACTGCTACAGAAACAACGCCTGCCAACTATCCCTATATATGAGGCCCAATAACTTCAATTCCATCTTCTTATATTTTAAGCGTGAGGTGGAAAGGGAAAGAGGCAGCTAGCTGAAAATGTGAACAGCAATTCTACTCAATTATAATGAGCTTATAAATCAAATTTATTAAAAACATAGCCAAACACTGTACTACTATAAAAATCATTTCTGCTATCATTAATAAGCATACTGGATGATTTAACAATATTGATTCTACTTCCCCTGTATAATACATGTTCTTTGTCCCTTACTAACCTGTCAGTTTTAGAACACTGAAAGGCACAGAGGGGGAACTCTGGCTTTTCAGTTGACACACAAAGATGCAGTGCTAAAACCTTCACTGTGGATAAATGGCTGCAGTTTTAAGTGCCACTAGCCAATCTGCAAAATAGCTAAATGCTTGTCAATCCATTAACTTCTGCTAATCCTTAACAAGTTGAACTGAATGGCCTTTTGAGAACTTGAAAAATAAGACTTAAAAACTAATGTTAAACATAATAAATTGTATTTATATTTTATACAGGTACAAGCAAATTTTAATTTATTTTTCTTTTTTTGCCACGTGGGATCTTGGTTCCCCAACCAGGGGTCGAACCCTTGTCCCCTACATTGGGAGTGTGGAGCCTTAACCAGTGGACCACAAGAGAGGTCCCAAATCTTAACATTAGTTTAAAGGTTCCTCAGAAAAAATACCAAACAGCAAGATATAAACAATCACTTCAAAATTAGATCCCAAATTTAAAACAAACATTAAATTGAATTCACTTGGGTGTTGTTTTTTTTTTGGCCATGCCAAGGGGCATGTGGTATCTTAGCTCCTCAAACAGGGCTCAAATTCATACCCCACGAAGTGCAAACAGAGTCCTAACCACTGGATCACCAGGGAATTCCTGAATTCCCTTAGTTTTAATGCATTTCAAAATCCCAGAGAAATCAGAAATTTTCCTGGTCTTAGCTCTGCTGCTTCAAAGAACTCTTATCTTCCTACCCCAAATCTCCCATCTTAAATTACCAACACAAAGAGAAACAGAACTGATTTGTCCTTCTGCAATCCTCTAGGTTTTGATGACTGAATAAATTATTCTGCCAAGCTTCATTAATGAATTTCCGGATGAAATCACCATATTAACAAATTCTGTTCTTCAGCAAAACACCGAAGGAAGGTTTATCTGTTCTAAAGTACAGATCTTTAAGAGCTAGAGAATACCCACACAACATTCACAATATGGTAGTCTCGAGATCTTTGGTTAATTTCTCCACCAAATCTTGCCCAAATGTGTGAGATGCAGAGAAGTGGGAAGATGAAAGATTTATTTTTCAGGCAGAGGCTCATGCTTAAAAAAGAAAAAAAACTGCCTACTGTAATTTTTTACAAAGGGAACTCTACTCAATTTTCGGTAATAACCTAAACGAGAAAAGAATCTGAAAAAGAACGGATATAAATACATGTATATGTGCAACTGATTCACTTTGCTGTACATCTAAAACTAACACAACATTGTAAATCAACTATACTCCAATACAAATAAAAATTAAAAAAAGATTTACTGCCCTCAAGTCTCTTCTTCATATAACTAACAATTCTAGAAGTGACCCCCAAATTTAACTAAAAGTGCTATGGGGAATGGGGAAACGTGTTTAAAAACAAAAAACACACACACCAAACCAAACAAAAACCAGGTGCTTCAAGCCTCACAGATTCACTAAATCAGAACCTGTATTTTAAAAAAGGTATCACATGGTTCTCATGTCTGAGTAAATTTGGAAAATCATTCTACTACATACTGTAGCAACATTTACAGAACTTTTGACTTCCGTTTGTGACTCCAAAGGGGAAAAAAAGGGTAACACCTAAAAATTTAATTAGAAGTCAGTAACAAGAACAACAGAAGTCCCAAACATACTGAAAAAAAACAAAAACAAAACAAAAAGTTCACAAAATTTGTATAACAGAGGAACTGTCATAATCATTGAAGATACAAACTATTTAAGAAATACTGGATGAAGAAATAATTTTTTTAAATTAGAAAAACCACTCCCATATATATAAAAATGAAGTTCAGAAAAATTAAGCAGTTAATACTATACAATGGTATTTCTCCCTGGAATCTCATCCGCAGAACAACCTAAAACATATGATACAGTCCATAATTTTAGAATTTTTTTCATCAAACACATCAAATGGAATGTTAATGAGCTTATTATACAGAGAGCTCATGTAAATAGAAAACAAAACCTCTTAGCTCAAAAAGTAAATGGGTAGAGAAGAATGGATCATTTTTAAGAGCAAAAAAGTACAAATAACAACATATAACACTCCATTTTACCAATAAACAAAATTGATTTCTATTCAAATCAAAGCAATAAAATACCAATTTTAGCCTGACAAACTTATAAAGATCATATATCCCACCCTCATATTCCTTGCACTATTGCAGAAACACTACTGTGATTCACCCATGTTGGGCTGGGTTCTACTTTAATGAGAGGAAAAAGCAAGTCATCGTCTGGGTGAGGAGGAACTCTGAAACGACTGGGGAAACTACTAGCATGATGTTTCAAGGGACTCAAAGGTTGCTAAGATACTACAAAACCATAGCTGTGAAGCTAAAATTTACCATGTATCAGCTGGATACCATGCAATTTAATATCCATTTATCCTCACATGAGTCTACGCATTTGAATTATTACCTCAATTTTACCAGTAAGGCAACTAAGGCTCAGAAGAAGGCTGCCCATGATTAAACATCTAGTAAAATGGTGGAGCTAAAATTTAAAACCAAATCTGACCTCCATATCAATGTTCCTTGCAGTATACATTTTCATCTTAAAAGCTACAGATCAAAAATTTCTAACCAGTGTTTATATTAATAAGTTATCTATTACATACTCAGCATTAACTACCCTCCAGGTCCTGTGATTTATGTTCTATGTATCATTTCATTCCCACATTAAGTAGCCTAGATAATCTCCTTTTAACAGAGTCAAACCCAAGTTTAGAGGTTACAGTACTTGCTCAAGGTCGCAGAGATAAGAACTACAAAGGCAGGATTCAAATCAAAGTTTATCTGACTCAGAAGACTGGACTTTTAACCACTATGCTTGGTTTATGCAAAAACTCCAGGATTACCTCATTAGATTACCTTATTTGCTTCCGGCAAAATGCTGCCTTTAAGTATCACTTTATCAGGTGCACTTTCACTAAGGCTACTGCACTGAGAGAGAGCTTAGTATGCATCCAGAAGCTCAGCTACTATTCTTATTACAGGTGCTCTGTCGCTAAGTCATGTCCAACTCTTTGCAACCCCACGGACTGTAGCCAGCAAGGCTCCTCTGATGGGATTTCCCAGGTAAGAATACTGGAGTGGGTTGCCGTTTCCTCCTCCAGGGAATTTTCCCTACCCAGGGATCGAACCTGTGTCTCCTGCACTGGCAAGTGGATTCTTTACCACTGAACCACCATATATAGTGAAATTATCATATATAATGTGTTTTTTCCTAGTCTGGAGTTTTCCCTTATAAAGTTAGTATAAACTGATTAGGCTACTCTTGCTAATCCATCCCAATTTCTACTCCAAAATTTAAACAAGATTCCTAATTCATTTTCTTTGAAACTGAAGACCTAATTGTTGCCCAGGCATAATATCTCAGGGCTCAGGATACAAACCCAGGATGCTCCCACAAGCCACCAACTATAGGCTCAACAGTCTCTGAATCTCATTTCTAACAATAGTTGACGTCATTAACTACATTAATCTCCACTTTTCTCATATTCATTTCATCTCCTTTGTCCTGATCCAGTCTCATCAGACATCCGAATACGCAAAACCATTTCTACTTATTTTAATAATTTATTATTATTTATAAGCAAACACATCTACATTTACTAGAAATAAAATGGTTCTTTCCTTAAAAAAAAAACCAAAACAAAAAAAAACCAGTGTGTTGGGGGGGAGGTTCTTAGCATTTTTTATAACCTCTTGAGTATATAAATTTAGATTTACATGTATAAATCTATATAAATCATTTTTCTTTCTTAATAGGAGAAAAGGAAAAATTGTGACTCATATACCCCAAAATAATTGTTTTTATTGGCTCCCACGAAGTTAAAGGCCATTTTCCCCATCTCCTGTTAGCACACAGCTAAAAAACCTTATCTGTTACACCGCTCAAGCACATTTTCATAGAAACACATTCACCATTGGTAAATTCTTAATCAGTAAGAACCTCTGCTTCCTCTAAGAGGTCAGCACCCATTTGCCTTCAAAATTTCTCATAAAGCCAAAGTACTATCATGGCACATCTGGAATTAGAACTTGGTCTTCCAAATATTACCTAATGCCTTCCTGAGGTACAAAAGTCATATCTGTACTATGCACACTGTGGAGAAAAACACCAAACTGAGCCCCGATTCTGAAAGCAGACCTTCCCAACCTGTGGGGCAGAAACAGGCTACACGGACGCTGCGGGGGCAGCACTTCGGAGTCTGGGTGCTCAGACTCTCTGGGACTGTCATCTTCAGCTGAGCGCAGCCTCTTCTGTTTACAACAGCTCCACAAACGGCATTTTCTACGTGTGCCATCATGTGAACAAGGTCAGGCAACGTGCTTCAAGTCACAAACTCTTTGGGCCTCAGTTTTCTCCTCTGAAAATCTATGCAGTACAGTGACCTTTCATCAAGCCACCAAAGCTCCTGAATTTCATCATCATAGGAAGCTTTGCGATTAAGAAACTTAGGATTTCAGGGGGAAAATGGAGTGCTAAGCTGAGATCACAGGTAAACACATTTACTTTTACTAGAGTAAAACATGGGGTCGCAAAGAGACAGACATGACTGAGCGAGTGAACTGAACTTAAAGTAAAACAAGGATGAGGATGGCAGCCCAGCAGGAGCAGGGGCTCGGGAGTTTGTTCTATTCATGCACAGCAGTGACCACAGCAGTGCGTGGAACAGGGTGGGCCCACAATAAGTATTTCACAAATGTTAAAAATCCTTGAAACGCCAACTACCTCACACATCACAAAGCTGTCAAAACCTTTCTAATCAAAAAAATTATGCTGGTAATACAGTTTTTCTTTCTTTATGCTCAAATGGGAAATACCATATACATATGGGAATATGTATATACATATACTTTCATATACTATTAAAAGACCTTTCTGTAATATTTTTAAAAGACGCATTGCTTTAGTTCATTTGTTGCGTATTATTAAAGCATGGGCAATGGTGTAGCTCTCCTGTTTTGTCTTCCATGTAACCAACCACAGGGATGTTTTCAAAGAAAACAAAGCCATAGACACCAGTAGGTTAGTAGTTCAATCCTTACTCAGACATTAATCAGCTGCATAACCAACAGGCAAGTTACTTAAACTTCCCTAGTCTTCATTTTATCTGTAAATAGTGATAATGCGATCCACTCTCCTAAGGCTGCTGAAATTATTAAATGCAGGCTTACACCGCACTAGTGCACACCGAGGAAGCCCTCTTCCCATATTAGTTTTTAAACATCCAGTGCATGAAGTTCCCAGCCTGCTGCTCTGGTCCCTTCCCTGGGTCCCACGTATTTCCCAAAGTTCAACAGCTGAGAGCTGGTTTTACTCTTCGCACATCAAGCTTTTTTCGGCCTGCTGCAGTACAGTGTTTTGAATCACGGGTGCCCGTTCACTATTAGTGACTAAATGTTTAGAATCTCACCTTGGTAAAATGAAGTAAATGTAAAGCACAGTGCATGCTGCACATTAAGTGCTCAGAGTTAACTAGCCTGATGTCTCCAATATGAGGTGACATACAGCTGATTTAACAGCTCAACATTTCGATCACACCCTAGATCAATGGATTTAAGTAATGAAATTGTGTTTGACAGAAAAACAGAAAAGACTAGAACTGAATACAAATAATGGTTTCTAATTGTGGCAGAAACAAAAATGTTTTAAATGTTGATTTAATTCTCCTGAGTTTTAAATTAATCCAGAAAGAGAACAGAAGTAATAAACTATGCTTCCCTGTGTGATCATCAGAAAACAAAAAATCTGTACCAAATTTTCTCTGTTCCTGCTTCCATGTGAAAGCTCCCCTTATCTCCTTTAGGAGCACTAGGGATTACCATTCTCTATTAGCTTGCTTATGAAACCACATGAAGAAAGCCCTGGCATGATAATATACAGAGAGACAGAAAAATAACTATCAGCTGACAAAAATGAACAGTGCTTATTTTTTGGTAAGGAATGTACAATCCTTCATATGCTTCCAAAACAAGCCAGTGTCAGAGCTGGAAAGTTTTTTTTAATGACCTTTATTCTCCAGAGAGTTCCCAATCACTTCTTCCTTGCCTGTACAGTGTATAGGGCCACAAGATATTCATCCATTCCTATATCTCACTGTAATTTTTTTCAGCCCTTCATTTCCCTGCTGTTTCAAAGAGATACTCAAATACATTCTTTAAAAAGGAACTTCAAATATTCAAACATGCCAATACTTATGCTCCTCACAGTTTTTCAAAGTTCAAGTCACAAGAATAAAATTTTCAAAAATTTCATTATGTCACTCATAAGGGTTCACACTTCTATGAGATGAACCATGAGTTCACTGCACCAAGAAATAAACATCATATTGTTTTCATATAACAAAGCTGGTCAAGAACTGAATTCGTGACACCTTACAAAAATCCAGCTTTTATACAGTTTCACCACTGAATGACAGCAACACTGGTAGGTGTTACTTAATTGGGAATGGCAGTAGCCTTAGAAAAAGAAATAGCTCATTAAGGCAGACTTCTAAAGAAGTGCCGGGCCTAATTAGTTACGCTCAGTCTGAGCACTAAAATCTTGACTCTAAAACAAGGAAGGAGGAGGCTCTAGAGCTATGTGGGCCAATAAAATTTTAAATTCAGTTCCTCAGCAGCATTAGCCACATTTCAAGTACTTAAAAGCCACTTGTAACTAAACCTGGGCTTTATACAGACTCTATAATACAAAAAGACAAAAATGATGCTGATAGTATAAGCTATAATCTTGAATTAAGGTGAATTCTTAAATGTTGGCAATCAATTAAAAATTTAAAGGATATCAATAAAAACACCTGTGTGGAGACCACAGGCGATCAGGGAGAAATGGCAGCTAAACAAATTATTTTGCACTGGGTTGTAGAACACAAAAGTTAATAGAAGAAATGGTAAAATCGAAATATAGTCTGGAGTTCAGTAATACCAATCAACGTATGTCAGTTTCTTGGTTTTGACAAAAGTACCAAAGAAATGTAAGATGCTAATAATGGGGAACTGGGTGAGGTCTATATGGGAACTCTCTGTACTATTTTTCAACTTTTCAGTAAATCGTAAATTATTCCAAAATTAAGCTTAGCAAAAACCAACTGCGTGAGCCAAACCCATATTACAAGACTTTGATTTGTAATCTAATCACTGCAAACCCCAAACCATAAACACCATACAGATATTATACACATCACGAAAACATACACTTTCATGAATCACAGTAAGTGTGACCAAGTATGAAAGGAGCTGCCATCCAAAGAAGGATCAAGTGAGTAAAACAGCTGGCAAAAACAACAAAGTACTTTGAAGTGACCTTCATACACTCAGCCTAACATTCTCAGAATTGTGGAAAAAAATTTTTTTTAAAAGATTCAAATATGTTCATGTTTCATGTATGGATGTAAAAGAAATGACTTCTGTTTGGAAAGGATATAAATAGCAGGCACTCAAAGATCATGCTTAAAGAAACAAAAATATCCATGGACCCGTCAAAAATCTAAGGTTAGAATATAACTTTGTGCCCCAAGTTTAATACATGTCACAACATCTTAAGAAATCAGAAAGGGAAGGATCAATGGCAGTTGGAGGGATCCATCAGAAAATAAGTTCTGAGAGGTTTAGAAAAGCTGAAAGGCATCTCTGGCTGAGAAATGGGATCAAAAAGAAACACAAACAGGAATGAACATAAAAAGATAAGAAGGATCTGAAACATATGAAGGAGTGATGGGAAACAAGCTGGTTAGATTGTGGGAGGTCGGATTAAAGAGGGCCTTATAAGTCAATCAGGAGTTTGGTTTTGAAGCAAAGTAACAAACACAACTCAACATTCCTATCGAAGGGAATGGTGTGAGAAAAGTGGAATTTTAAGAAAACTAATTTGGTCATGGTCCTACTAAAAAAAAAATTTTTTTTCTTGTGGCCACACTGTGAGGCTTGTGAGATCTTGGTTCCTTGACCAAGGATGGATGGAACCCATGGCCCCTGCAGTGGAAGCATACAGTCCTATCCACTGGACCGTCAGGGAATTCCCCATGTTAATTAATTAGTTTGGCAATGCTACTCCCTACATCATTCCACATCCCTGTAACTTTCTTAGACATCAGGTTCAAGACCACAATATCACCTTCGGGTTCTCTTCTGCTCTCACCAGTTACCAACGCTACCAATCACATCTCACACCTCTGTCATCCATCCCCTACCTCTACTGTCAAGACCTCAGTTCAAATCCCCATTACTCTCTCTATTCCTTCTCTTCCCTCTTTGGTGACACTAGACACAACTGACAAAGAAATATTCCTAAAGCATAGCTTATGATCATGACCTTTACATGCAAAAATCAGCACCAAGTCTTTCGGTTCCCCCCACCTCCGTGCCTATATTCTGCCGTCTCCCTTTAACATTCCTACACTCATTCTCCGAATATTCCCTCTTCTTGCTCACCTGCCTCTTCTGCCCAGTGTCTTCTGTCGGCACCATCTTTCAAATCCCTGCCCATATTTCAACCAAACTTTCCATGTAAGTGACTGACAGATTTACAAGAATGAAAAAACAAATGATGATGTCACGCTCTTCTTAAGCTCTTCCTCCAGGGGCTCCTTTAGTACATTTAGCATATAAGGCCCTCTTTGGCCCCTACCAACCTCCTTCAGAAAAATCCTTTAACCTTGCCCACTTATTACTGGGTACTTAATGCTCTTGGAATACCACTAGTACATATTAACATCACATTATTTCTTGTCTCTGAGTCTTCAATCACACTGATCCCTCTGCCATTTCATTATTTTCCTTGACTGGCTGTCTCATCTTTTAAGACTCACAACCTCAAAAAAGGTCTTCCTTAACTGCTCCTGTTCCCTCTCAAACAACTGCATCTAAAAATGTGACCTTAACCAACACCTTACCTCTGACTGCAGTTATCAGTCAAATGCAGAGATTATACTTTTGGTATAGCTTAAGTAAAAATTTACAATCTCTAGGCCGATAAGTTCAGCATCAGACAGCCATACACCTTTCACTAATTTCTGGGAGGGTGAAGAAATTCTGATTCAGGATCTGAGAGGAGTCAGGTTCCTGTTTCCTCACCACCCTTAAGTCTTTTGCTTGGCATGTACTAGGGGCTGTTCAATTTGACCATAAGGCTAGCAATCGAATATTCTCAGTGATAACACAGAATGGATGTCACTGTCTGCCTACAGGAAGGAGCGGGAGACAACAGTATACAGAGAACAAGGAATAAAGTCCTAGAGGCAGCTCCAGACAAGACGACTTTTAGACGGAAGACTAAAGGAAAGGTACGTGTGTTCAAACACTCAAATCAAGGGAGTATGTTAGGAAGTGGTGATTAAAGAGATAGTTGTAAGGTAGGTCTTGAGACAGGGTATTTTTAAAGTGGTAATATATACTACAATAAACCATAAATTCCCCAAAGGTGACTCCAAGGTGATGTCACTGCAGAAGTCTGCCCCCACCCCTTTGTTCCTTTCACGCTCTTCTCTCTCCCATCCTGGAGAGGAATAAAAATGCATATCAACAACCTTGCTTTCATGAAAAAAATAATAAAAAATAGCTTTAAACAACGTACCTTTGATTTTTTGTTCAGTGGCCTAAAATAAAAACAAACAAACAAAAAACAATGTAAATATGAAACTGAAAGAAATGGACTGTTATGATAAAATGTTCATACATTACTATTACATAAGACATATACACTTTTATTAAATAAAGAATCCATCATTTAGATGAACGGCATAGGAAAAGATATGCAAAGAAAGCATGCTTTTCCCATAGATGTGCCCCATTGTCCCTGACACAATGTTTATTAATTTAAAAAAATTCTTGAAATGTTTTAGGCACAAAGTGGAGAAGACACCATTGTATGACAGTATATAATAAAAAATGGAACTGCACTTCTCTCATCATTTAGTTTTAAAATTATTTTTATATAACTGTCTCCTTTACCTTCTGCATATGTTTAAAAGGCTTCAAATTTTCTTATTTCAAATGATAAAAGATAAATCATGTTTTCTGGAAGAAAGCTGCATATAACTTCTTTGGCCAAACTAGTAACAAATTTAACTTCTGGAAGTCAGGCTGCTGCAGTTAAACATAGCTAACATTTAGGTATTTTGGGGTGGGAAAAATTATGAAACATATTTGTCTCTTCTGATACATCTGACAATTCAATTCAAATGACTGTGTTCTGAAGCTAAACTGCTATGGGCCCTGCTTCCCATGCCTGCCATTACTTGCACTGTGTCTGATACAACAGGGAGAGGGGCTTGAGCACAGCAGGACTGCCTGAAGGTGCCTGGCTCAAACTTCAAGGGCCTTGATAAGAATTGATTACAAAGGCCACAAGCGAAAATCAACTTTTTGATTATGCCCAATTGCATGGGAATCCTTAAAAAAAAAAAAAAAAAAAAAAGATACAAGGATAGGCAGATAGGCAGGGAGGTGAGGGAAAACTGAATAATTAGTTACTGAATAATCAGGAATTGTTTCTAAATGAAGATAAGCCTTTTTATTAAACTGTCACGGGACAGGATAAATCATTTTGCTTAATCATAGTAAATTGTTGCCAAAAACACCATTTTAAAAATTATATCATTATGGAACTACATGGTAAAACACTGTATGGCAATTACTATAATACTGAAGCCATACCAAACATGAACCTTTGCTCAGAAAGGCAGAGATTAAATCCAAGCACTTAAATGCTTTACCAAGTTTAGAGCACTAGCAACAAGTAAAATAATGGAGGCCCATCTTTACTTTATATGGATTTAAAATTTAAAAGAAAAAAAAAATTGATGGAAGGACAATGGCAAAAGACCAATTAGCTTGAACACTTAATTTATTTCTGGGAGAAATTGTTTTTAAAATCTGGCAGTAGAAAAATAGAACTCAATACCTGAATACTTTGAAGTATTATAAATATCATGCCAAACAATAAGATAACATAATTTTCTGAAACAAAAAAATCAACACAGAAATTATTCTGCATTGAAAATAGACATAGTGTGCTGTTCTGTGGGGATTTCTGTCTTTTTGTTTAACTCTCCTGGTTTCTTCCACCGTTTATTTCCAAAGGAAACGAGGCTACAGTACATAGAAACCATGACCATATTACTACATCTCAAGACATACAATATTGCTCTTCCAGGCCTTACAATGTAAAGGGCATCTACTATGCCAGCTCCTTTGGGGAAAAAATCCTCCACATTGCTTGAAAACAGTGGTTAACCTCATTCAAGGACAACAGCACCAAGGAGACACTCAAAGGAGTCTGCCCATCAAACACCAACTAATACAGTGAAAAGAATGTTAGTTACCAGAACCCAAGAGCTCCTGATGAGAAGCAAATGGAATGATTCAAACAGGTTTTTGTGCTGAGTTGGTTCAGGGACCCTGTATATTACACAACCTATTAAAAAGAGAATTTTCCAAGTGGGGGTCAGCGATTTTAAGAGTATTTGTCTGTAGTGCTCAAAATGAGGCGACTATCCCCATGTGGTTACTAACCACTGAGAGAGTTAGTGTGAGCATTTTTTAAAAAGGTAAATTATCCTGTTGATAATATTTTATACTGATTACAAGTTAAAACAGCAATATTTTGGATATATTGGGTTACATAATATATATTAAAATTAACTTCAATAATTTGTTTTTATTTTGAAATGACCTTGTCATTTAAACTGTCTAGGTCTCAGTTTCCTAATCCCTCAAATGGGTGAGGAGGAAAAAAAAAATCAAAACTGTACTGCTTACCTTTCCAGGGCTCTCATGAGGCTCAAATAAAATATAAATCTTTTCTGGATAAATAATACTATTCAAACATGAAGTATCATTGTGGATCTTGTACAACAGAACTAAACGATTCAGCAAACTGAGAAGCAAAAGTATTTCTATTTTGAATATTGTTTTCTTAAAAAACAAACAAAAAAAACCTGAGCTGCGATCCCACAAGCAATTAGCACCACTGTCTCAGTTTATCAGGGAAGACAAGTGGCAGACATGCCAGGTCCTTGCCGGCTGCTTTGTTTCTGTCAGGCTCTGCACCACTTGCCCCAGCTCCTCGACCCTTACATGCGCCTCAGTGGTTAAGAACTCAGGGTCTGAAGCCCAGCTGCCTCATTGTCACTCCTGGCTTCACCATGAACAGTGTAATCATGGTCAAAATTAGTTACCTTCTCTAAAGCTTGGTTTCCTCATCTATAAGACAGGAACAAAAACACCTACCTCAGACTTGTTGTTAGGCTAAAAGGATTGAACTCATATAAAGAGCTTGGGGGGGGGGAAGAGAGCGAGCGAGCACGTGGGGCAGCACCAAGCATACAGAAAACATTCAATAAACAGGACCAAGTGTGGCTACCGTCGGCCCTACTCGCCCATGCTCTGGCTCCATGCTCTCACACTTGGAAGGGATCTGACTCAAACTCACTCCCAGCTCCCAGGTCTTGCTTTTTTCCCCTCTCTTTCAAATCACCTAAAATGTCTTAACAGTGCCAGGTAAGATTCCCAGTCTCAGAACAAAATGACCTTTGGGAGACATGACTAGTATATACTAAAATTTCCAAAGAGGAGGAATGAAATTGGAAGTTTTCTACACTTTACGTCTCATTTAAACTCAAAATGAGTACATTAAATCCACAAAGCCTTTTATAAAAATCCCTTCAAGCTTTTAACACAGTAACAAAAATACTCATGAATACTGACTTTTACACATTCTCAACCAAAACATTCCAATTTGTCTTGGTGCTTCTCTCCTCCAACCCTCAACCATTATATGCTTTCTAGGAACTATAATTACATGTTTAAAGTAAAGTTGGTACTAAATTATCCCTCTATAATTAACCTGTTTCTCATCCTCCTTTTTCCTTCTCACATTTCCCTCAAGATTCCTGCTAGAAATTTCTTCTAAAACCAGAAAGGAGAGAAATTCATACTAGCAACCTACTGCTACTATTGTTGCCCTTTTCTTAAGTACAGAAACTACATTCCTGTGCTATAGCAAATTATTTTCTGAGCCTAGAATCAGAAGATAAGCAAATAGCCATAATTCTTTGATGTGAAATTAAAAAAAAAAAATATCTGGTCATTGATTTCTGTTATTAATTAGAGATGTACTAGGACTGAAATATAAAAACCATGCAATTTTGTGTAAACAAATTTTATAGAGGAATTTAAAATATTTAAATTGATACTTAATAGACAAAATTAGAAAAACTATCATAGTATAAATAGTATAGTGAGCTTTGTCTGATTGTTTATGTAAGCAATTATGTTATCTAGTTTTTCATCTAAAATAGAAACTAACTTGAGGTCTGAATTTGAATTTCTTTTAAATTTGAATTGCCACAGTGGCAATTAGGAACTGTTAAATCTGTTTTCTGTATTCATGGCATAAAGATTTATTAAATACCTTATAAAAACTATCATATTATTTCCAGCTTTAAAGTTCACCTTTGGTTGGTAAAAAATAAAAGTACAAGATAATGTTCTGTACCAAAAGGATAAAGCCACAGCACCGAGTTTTGGAAAAGCACCAGCTGGGGGAAACAGAAGATTTCAGTTCTATTCCTGCTCCATCACGCTGATGGTGACACCTAACTCATTTTAACACATAAACTCACTGAATTAAAACAGACAGTATCTGAAATCTTTTTTCAGAAACAAAAATACGTAGTCTTTTAAAAAGTGTACACAGATTACGTAAAACAGTCTGTTTTTACCATAGTGAATTCGTGTTTTCAACACTTACACAAATAGGCTCGTCTCTCTGACTTATGGAGATGTCTGTCATCTACCTGGATACACCTGCCGGCTCCTACTACAGCCAAAGACAAGCTTAAGGAAACGTCGAGTTCCTGTGACTCACGAGCTTTCATATGGGCTGTAAGTGTGCCAACTTGGGAGATTTTCCCTTTTGTTTTGTTTTTAAAGAGCTATTTGGTAACAGCCTACAGAAACACCAGCTGTCCTCATTTCACCAATGGGTTGTATTCAAATTCAGTTGTAAGCCAGTTATGTGGAATTCAGAGAACAGTCCTATTTACAGGGCCAGTTTAGTCTACTAAGCTTAACAGTTATTAGCAGTATTAAATATTCTTTATATTATGTTCAATCCCTAGATACTACTGTGTATACAGAATACATAGCAATACCCTATCAAAGCTGAAGATCTGATGAAAGGGAAAAAAGCCTTCTTCACATCTCTAAGCCTCTGATGGTGGTTTCATTGGGACACAGCTGGGGTGAGAGATGAACCGTACTGTGAGGCAGAGATGGAGCGGTATGAAGAACTGTCGCTTCAGATTTTGTGAGAGGCCAAATGTCACAAAAATCATCATTCGTGCATTAAAGACACTGACTTGGTGATTCAGATTTGGTGATGAAGAATGGAAAGGTAAACTTCAACGACTAGAGTCATTACTTAAATATGTGACAACTTTTTAAAATTATACTCACATTACGTATTTTAAAAATATAGTATTTAAAATCTTAAAAGTTCTCCTTACAAAAAAAAAAATATGATTAGCTAGACTTCTTATGGTGATCACTGCACAACAGACACAAACACTGAATCCTTACGCTGTATACACGAACTACCGAAACAGTTACCAAGCGGCGCTAGTGGTAGAGAGCCCACCTGCCACTGCAGGGGACATAAGAGACTCGGGCTCCACCCTGGCTCAGAAAGGTCTCCTGGAGGAGGAGAGGGCAACCTACTCCAGCATTCATGCCTGGAGAATTCCACAGACAGGAGAATTTGGTGGGCTACAGTCCATGGTGTCGTAAGAGTCAAACATGACTGAAGTGACTTAGCATACACTAAAACGCTGTATGTCAACTATTCCTTAATTAAAAAAAAAAAAAAACAAAAACAATATTTAAAGAAATCATTTGAGTAACTCCTCCCTTTCTTAGAATTTCCTCAGTAATTACAGTCAATTCCAAATTAACATGTTTCATTATACAATAATGCCTCTTCTCTTGTCGTTTCACATACATGCTAAACTTACCAGCTAAATATTGAACTCTAGAAGCAGGGATCAATATGGCCTAATGCCATCACTCAGATGCCTGACAAACTAATGATTCTACACAAAGTGCACCCTAGCATCTTTCTCAATAAATCTCAAGTTTCTTAAGACTCTCTTTTCATTAAGTAATTGGCCTTCAAACAAGAGTATGATAAGCCTTCCTCCCAACTTTAGACTTACAGAGATACAACTTGTTTCATAACAAATCCTGAGCAAAGACTGATCAATTGCAAAAACTGTCCTATACCAACAAGCCAGAGGCCTAAGCCATCACCAATGCCAAAACTCTGTATACTAGGAACCATCCCAAACCTTACCTACCAACTACCAATGCATCTTTCCCCCTCATTCCTGGGTAACCAAAGGCTAATAATAAGGGTCACCTATTAAGTCAACTCATCTCATCACTTACTCATTCTCAGTGCTCTGTACTCTGTCCTTCTCCAGTTTACTGGCTTCAGCGTAACCCAAACTCTGCAGTCCACAACTGAATTATATTTCTTTTCCCCTTTCTGTATATCCCCCAACCTAGTTAAACTTCTCCTAAGATTCCCTGGTGGCTCAGACGGTAAAGCGTCTGCCTACAATATGCGAAAGCAGGTAGATCCCTGGGTCGGGAAGATCCTCTGGAAAAGGAAATGGCAACCCACTCCAGTACTCTTGCCTGGAAAATCCCATGGACGGACGAGCGTGGTAGGCTACAGTCCATGGGGTCACAAAGAGTCAGACACGACTGAGGACTTAACTTTCACTTTCAAGATGTATTTAGCCACTCAGTCTAGAACCTAAGGGTCAATCTAAATTACTCCTCCTTCATATCCTTTAAACAAATTTTATGGATGCTTTTAATAGTCCCTTCACTATTATCACAGTCTCTGGTTTCTACCCAACCCAATTCTACACTCGGTCAAGGCTCTAAATACAGTTCTAAAATTGAAAATTTTATGTCACTCTACTAAAACGTCTTTGGTCACCCAATGGTCAAAATGAGAGAAGTGCCAACAGCTATGAACAGCCTCTCCAGTCTCGTCCCCTGACATTTCTACACTTGGCTCCTTTCCTACCACCCCTTTCAATCAAAACCCATACTTGAACCCATACAAGCTATGGACACTTAATTCTCAGTTACTGCTGGAACCCTTTTCCATTCTGCTCCTCATTCACTTGGTTCATTTCTATTCTAAGAAAATTCCCCTGTCTCTCTACCCCATTTTAGGCTGAGTTAAACACTTCTCTCTGTGCGTCCAGTAGCTCCCTACCTGCCATAGTTTGGTGCCTGAGTTTTTCCCTACTAAATAATGGGGAGGTAATTCTGTTACTATAGTCTAAATCTGGTTGCTACTACAAAAAGATATTTATTTAAAAATTAAAGTCATAACTTTTCATTAGAATACAAAAATGGAATAGTATCTCCTTGGGTCTTTAAGAACGTTTTTAAGGTCCTTGAAACGTTATAGTAGGAGACGAGTGCCCAGCTCAGCTACCTGTCATCAGCCTCCACTATTAATTTGTAAAAATCTTTACAGCCGTCTTTTATTTTTCTGCAATTTGTGTTGCTTTGATTATAGTTTTTAATTAATGTACTGGCTAAAGACTTTTTGCAGCAATTAATTATGTCTTAGGCTTATTTTTAAATATCCTTTAATTACAGAAGGATACCATGAGAAACTCTCTTTTTTAGGTAATGAAACTTATGTTTCTTGATTATGACAGTGGTGATGATATGACTCTAAGCATGCTTCACAACACACAGGACTGTACACAAAGAAGTGACAATTTTACTGTATGTAAAACCAATATATTATAATAAAAATAAATTTTAAAGTAAAAAAAATACATATATACCCTAACAAAACCTGCAAATTAAAAAAAAATGAGCCTAGTACTAAATAAACAGGGGAAAGAAAACTGACACTATTTCCTATTATATTTATTACTACTTCCATTATTATTTCCTATTATGTGTATGTATTACATTATCTTATTTAATTCAACTCTCATTTTACAAAACATAAGGAAACTAAGGCCAGAGAAGCTAAATAAAGTTGAAGGCCACAACCTTCTGTATGCTATGTGGGAGAGCCAGACTTCAACTCCTCTCTAGAAAGCTACAAATTCCATGCTCTTCTCACTATAAAATGATATTAATTATCACAAAAACCTAGGAACACCTAATTGAAAAATAAAGACCTATGAAAGGACTTACCTTTGAAAAAAATTATTGGAAAGATCAAATAACTATGCATTAAATTATACACACATTACTATTTATGCATTAAATAGTAAAGACATTAAATATTAAAATGAAACACCACTGAAGTTAAAACATTAAATCAAATGCTTTAAGTAATCCAATAAGAGTAATTTCTTTTTAAATCTATATTTGCTTAATATAAGTAATTAGTTTATACATATACTACCTTCTTTTGAGCAGCTTCCTTCTTTTTCTTGTCGTCTTTTTTCTTTTTCTTTTCTTCCATCAACTGTTCTTCTTCTTGCACTAAATCCCTGAACCACACAGTTGCAATTAACTTTCCCAAAATGAATGAATAACAGTAATGTTGCATATAGACTCATTTTCACTCTTATTATTATTGGAAGATATGGCAAATTATTCATTTACCATATTCATTAATATAAAACACAACTTTAAACCTCAATCTAAGTATACAGCCACTGAACAGTACTTTTCCTTAGTAAGTAACAAATAGTAGAGCTTTAATATTATAGTAAGGAAGATAACTTAAAGTTAGCAAATTTTACGTTGGCAAACAAACAACTCCCTCCAATTCTAGAATGTCAACAACATCTCATGAGCAGAGTTATCTTGTTTCAGTAGCTAATGGCAACGCCTGGAACCACCCCTCCATCCAACCCTCTCCAGACCAGTATCTGGCATGTTTTCAGCTTTCCTTGCTCTAAAAAGCTTTATACTTCTTTTTTCCCCAAACTTTAAACTTTTAGTTTTGTATTGGGGTAGAGCTAATGAACAATGTTGTGGTAGTTTCAGGTGAACAGTGAAGGGACTCAGCCATACATGTACACTTATCCATTATCCCCCAAACTCCCCTCCCATCCAGGCTGCCACATAACATTGAGCAGAGTTCCATGTGCTATACAGTAGGTCCTTGTTCATTATCTATTTTGAATACAGCAATGTGTGCATGACCTTCCCAAATGTCTAACCATCCCTTCCCCTCTGGCAACCATAAGTTCTAAGTCTGTGAGTCTCCTTCTGTTTTCATACCTATTTTAGAACACAACTTATTCATAAAAAGAGGACTTGTATTTTAGCATTATACTAACTTCATATCTTATAAACATTCAAAACTATTCTATCAACACTTGGGAAACAATCCATAATGCACTAATACAAGTTTGTTTCAGTTCTTAAAATCAGAAATGTTCATTGGCAATAGAACTCCCGGCTCAGGATTTCAAGATGAATGGGCAAATGTGTTTGTCTCCTCTTTTCTGCTCTCACTCACCAAAATGATAGGAGAAAAGGTAGTAAATCTATTCACAGCTGATGAATAAACAAGAGCAAAGGAAGCTACAATCTAAGAATAAACACAGAGAAGTCTTAAATGGCTGTATGTGCCATCCTCTGGTGCAGCTCCAGAGAGGCTCCAAGATTAGAGCTGGCTGAGCACAAACAAGCATGGAGTAAAGACTGCATAAGGAATAGAAAGGCCCCAACCATTCAACAACTCCCATCCAGTCTGCATTCCTAGATGGCTACACGGCCACAGGTAGCAAACGCATTCAAATTCAGCCTATAACCATAAAAAAAAAAAAAAACACTGAAGTAAAGCCCGACAGTCAACACCCTTCATACATACAGGGCTCCCCATCAACACTCCTCCAGCCCGTTCAACGTACAGGGCTCCTGGGTAATGAAATCTACACAAAATTGGAGGAAATATACTCATTACCTACATTAATTACTCTAGTGTCTAGAACCTAAATCTTCATTCATAATATCAACAGACAAACAAAGATCACAAGACACCTAAAGAAAATCAACACACAAAGGAAAAGTACCTAATTCTGCCCTTGAGGAAGATTTCCAGAGGGGTCATTATCAATACCAGGCAAAGATGGATCAAGGAACAGGAACTAGACACTTGGAAAACTGTAAAATAATTCATTAAGGCTGGAATGCATATGGCAGTGGGGATGCAGCAGAAGATAAAATGAGAAAACACAGACAAATACGTAAGAGACTAGAAGGGGTGCTACAGGTACACTCACACTGAGATTACCCAAAACTTAAGCTTAGGGAGACGGTGAAAAACAAAGAGTGACATTATGTAAAACTGATGATAATTTAGTAAAGCTAAGTTTACAACGGCTAAAATCAGAAGTTGGAAGAAGAGGGTGGTAACTGTTGCTGTCGTTCCTTTCACTCTGTTCAAAGTAGCACTGTCTTGTGGCTGATCAAGCCAGGTGTAACCACGATTCCCTCTCTAGCATTCTGTGTCAGGGAGGCAATGGAAGTGAGCAAGCCTGCACACTATAATCCTAGAAGTCAAGGCCTGAGATAACTACAGCATAAGAGAAAAACAAGCATTTCAGTAAACAAAGGCAAATAAATTACATCACTGTTGTGTTACTCAACCAAAGCTGTTTACTAGCTCTACAGACTTAAACTCTCTCAGCACCAAGAAGAAACTGGGGATAAATTACCATGTGCATCAGTTTCATCACCTTTTTATCAGGCTTCTTCAATGAAGAATGCTTTCTTAACACATATGAGTAAGCACTCAAATGCCTAGTTAGGAACCCTTCTCACCAGTTCTCAGTGATATCTCGAAGACTGTATTCATTCTGCTTTTAAGATATTTAGGGTCACTTATGCAGAAACATCAGGAATCGTTAGCATTTGCTCTTTGTGTTTGCCTGTGAATTGTAGAGAACTCCTTGTTCTGTAATTACTGTATAGGATGCTCCTTTACTATTTACCTGGAATTTTTTTCATCCTTCTCAAACTTCATTTTGAAGACCTTTTGATGACATTAGCAAGTGTTTTGCAGACCAAAAATGACCTCTTTAGTACTTAAAAGATGAACCATTTTCCCTCTTGAAAATATTACACCAGAAGCATAAGAAAAACAAAAGTTCTCCTCAAAACTGTCATTACAATCAACTAACCCTACTTTTCCCACATCTCCTTCAGAAAGCCAACTGGAAAACACACACACACACACACACACGCCCACAACCACCTGTGCCCAAAGACTGACTTCCAGAATTTAAATGCTAACAGAAATTCATTCAAAATATTTGAGTTTATTGTTCACCTTATTTATCAAAAGGAATAAGAGTGGATGGATTTGATAGGTCTACATTGTCCATCATATTTGATATGCACTCCACAAAGAGAACAGTGCAGTCAGCAAAATCATTCTCCCCTTAAAAGTTAGCAGCAGGGCATCTCAAAACGCAAGTTCTGGGCCTAGAAATGAGAACAAACCTGAGTGATTGGAATGCCACAGTGACTATGCTGGGCATTTTATGGATATTTTCCCATTTGTCACTCTTTTTTAAATGTTAGGGACAGATTTCCCTTCTATAGATTGAAGAAACTGAAGCTCAGAAAGGTTAAGGGACTTGTCCAAGGTCATACAGCTAGTATGGAGTGGGGTCAGGATGCCAATGTAGGTTCTCAAAGCCATGGTCTTCCCTTTCCCCTACACCCTGCTGCTGCTGCTGCTGCTGCTAAGTTGCTTCAGTCGTGTCTGACTCTGTGCGACCCCATAGACAGCAGCCCTCTAGGCTCCTCTGTCCCTGGGATTCTCCAGGCAAGAACACTGGAGTGGGTTGCCATTTCCTTCTCCAATGCATGAAAGTTAAAAGTGAAAGGGAAGTTGCTCAGTCGTGTCCAACTCTTAGCGACCCCATGGACTGCAGCCTACCAGGCTCCTCTGTCCATGGGATTTTCCAGGCAAGAGTAAGTGAAAGGGAAGTTGCTCAGTCGTGTCCGACTCTTAGCGACCCCATGGACTGCAGCCTACCAGGCTCCTCTGTCCATGGGATTTTCCAGGCAAGAGTACTGGAGTAGGGTGCCACTGCCTTCTCCGCCCCTACACCCTAATACTTCTCAAAGTCAAGCACCAGCGCTCTTTTCAGAAGCAACAGAGTTTGCTTTAAATGAGTTAAGTGAGACAACATCTCACTTTTTTCTTCAGACTGTGTGCATACACAATTCTTTTATTTCCTTCCACCTTTTGTAAGAACACTTCAAAAAGAATGTATTGGGTTGGTCAAAAAGTTCCTTCAGTTTTTAAGTAAAAGACACATTTTTCATTTCACCAAGAATTTTACTGACCAGTGTATTTACTATTTTGTTCCACTACTTTCTGCCATTTTTCAAGGCAACTTCATAATCCCATCTTCCCAAACTTTTCTTCTTTTTTAGCAAAGAACTGTTCCAGGTGCCTTTTACAGTCTTCCAGGGAAGTTAAACTTTTTCATAAAGAGAATTTTGTAAAGACCAAAATAAAAGGAACTTGAAGGTGCAATGTCTGGTGAATATGGCTGATGAGTCAGAACTTTCCAGACAAGTTGTACCTGGTTATCAAAGAAACATGTGGTCTTGTGTTACCCTAAATGGAAGATTCTGGGTTTTCTGTTGACTAATTCTGCACACTTTTTGTCAAAAGCTCCTTTCAGTTAGTCTAACTGGGAGCAGTTAGGCTTCCCTGGTGGCTCAGAGATAAAAAATCTGCCTGCCAATGCAGAAGATGCAGGTTCGATCACTGGGTTGGAAAGATTCCCTGAAGGAAAGGACAACCTGCTCCAGTATTCTTGCCTGGAAAATCCCATGTTCAGGACAGAGGACCCTGGTGGGCAACCATCCACGAAGCTGCAAGAGAGACATGACTTAATGACTAAAACAACAACTGGGAGCAGCACTTGTTGGAATTAATTGCTTGGTTTTCCGAAAGGAGCTCATAATAGAGGACTCCTTTCCAATCCCGCCATAAACAAATCACCTTCTCTGGATGAAGACCAGCCTTTGGTGTGGCTGGTGGTGGTTCATTCTGCTTACCCAATGATCTCTTCCATTCCACATTACTGTTCAGCATCCACTTTTCATCGCCCACCACAATTTCTTTTAAAAACAGGACATTTTCATTATGTCTAAGTACAGAACTGCACGAAGAAATATGGTCAAGGTTTTTTTTCACTTAACTTGTGTAGAATCCAAACATCAAATGATTAACATAGTCAAGGTGGTGGGAATGATTTTCAATGCTTGATATGGATATTTTGAGTATATTGGTTATCTCCCACATGGTATAGCATTGATTTTTCTCAATGTCTTGATTTGGTCACTATCAACTTCAACCAGTACTGGAGTGTGGAGCATCGTCCAGTGACAAATTTCCAGCATGAGAAACTTTACAAACCACTCTTGATACATTGGATCAAGCACAGCACCTTCTCCATGCACCGCACATCTTTTTTGCATTTCAGTTTTTTACCTTTCTTGAAATAATAAACTATAATATGCTAAAAGCATTGCATTTTCTTCCATCTTCAATATTAAAATGGCTACACAAAACTCACCAATGTTGATAAGTCTTTTTTTAAAAAATGCACATTGATAGGACAGCTGTCACAACAGACTCATACAAAACTGTTTCCAATGAAGTTAAAAACAATTAAGAGCTATTAGAACCACTGTATAGGAAACCAAACGAACTTTTGGGCCAACTCCATACTACAGGAAACTCAAAATACTGGAGTTCCAAACACCATGCAGGTATAATCAGGAGTAAGAACAGCAAAAGATTCCATGACAAAGACCGAACAGCCACTGGTTTTAACAAGAGGGGACCAAACACTGGTGATATTTAAGACAGCAATTTTAGTACTTTTTATTTTGTGAATGTTTGTGGGAGGGCAATGTGGGAGAAACAACTAGTGAAGAGCTAAATGGTCCATGTTTGAGGAGTTCAAGTTTTTTTCTTTTTTTAGAGAGAGAAACATGAAGGTAGCTAAAAAGCTTTCAGAAGTGAGCAATAATGCTTGCCCTTAAGAAAAAAAAAACACACTCATGAAAAATTCAAGTTGCTTGACAGTACAAGAGAGGCTATGTATTCATATTCGCCTGTATGTGTATAAAATGACTCTAAAAGAACACCTAAGAAACCAACAGTAACTGGGGGAGGGGGCAGAAGGAACTAGGCATATGGGGGAAGGGAGCTCTCAACATATAAACCTTTTCATTCAATATTTTAAGTTTCAGCCATGTGAGTAAGTATTCAAAAACTTAAATATTAAAAGTTTTCCAGATTAATATTAAATTTCAATATTTAAACAGTAAAAGGCTGTTCTCTGTTTCTGGTTTGCTGGGAGATCCAGTCATGAGTGCATGCTATATTCTGTTAAAATTCTTTTCTGTCTCTACTGAAATGGTTATAGAATTTCTGACTTTTGATCACTGATATGATTAACTCTGTCGATGGATCTTCTAGTATTGAACTAAGCTTTGCGTTTCCTAGTATAAAGCCAACTCAATACATTTTTTCCAAAATAAACTGCTGGGTTTTCTTTCTAATAAAGGCAAAAAAAAACTATACTAATTTCACTGGTAAAAATAATCAGGGATAATAATATCCGGTGCTGGCAAAAATGAGAAATTAAGAGGTTCTCTCTTACTATAGTCTTTTGCAGAATATTGTGGTAACAGTTTTAATAATTAAAGTTACACATAATCTGAGACTTCCCCAGTGGTCCTTCCAGTGGTTAAGAATTCGAGCTTTCACTGCAGGAGTCACGGTTCAATCCCCACTTGGGGGAAGTAAGATCCTCCATGCCATGGGGTGCAGCCAATAAATAAATAAAGTTACACATAATCTAACCAGCCATCCCACGCTTCAGAAGGTATCTTACAGTGATAAAGCACTGGCACACAAGGCCATACGCATATGACCGGAAAACTGAAATGTCCATCAGTAAAGAAACGGCTCTATAACAGCATAGCATATTGCACTGAAAATAAGTTGCCCTGTCTGTTGATTTGAAGGAATGTCCCTAACATTGTTAAATGAAAAAAAGCAATTTGTAAAACCGTGAACAGTGTTAGCTCATATTTTTTAAAAGTTGTCTGTCTGTTTTGTATACCCTCCTGAACTAGGAACATCAGAGGAACCTCACAACTGAACCACTATTTAAAGGAATTGTTAAGTTTTTTAAAAGAAAACCCCTATTTAAAATATTATGGTACACATGCACAATTTTTGTAAATTAGTACCAAAAATGAATGCTTTTTAAAACACCGTGTCTAGGATTTGCTTTCACTACTCTAGGCTGCACTCCATCCTCCCAAAAATAGGAAAAGAGAAAAAAATGAAACAAGACTGACAAAATGTTGACAACTGCTGAAACTGGGTAATGGGTACAGAAAGCTCTTTATTCTGTTCTACTTTTGCATATGTTTGAAAATTTCCATAATAAAAGACAAAAACAATCACAAGCCTCCACTCAAATGAGTAAGGCAGCAAGGTGGAAGATTAGGACAGATAAAAGGAGATGAGCCTGTGAACCAAGAATCTTGGGAAGACAAAGGGCAAGACAAGTGTCCTTAATGGCAGCAAGTCTGGGATCCACAAGGCCCTTCCTGGACCTGCTCTTCCTGATTCTTGATTGTCAGCTTTCCCTTCATTCCCAACATGAATATCATTCAAAGCAATCACTTCCAAAGGATACTCCTGTAAACTGCTGTAGGACATGAATTAGCAAGGACCTCTGATGAACAACTTGGAAGGATCTGTTAATAGTAAATTTTTAAACGTCACTGATCAACTTCAATAGAAGCCTCTACAAAAGAAAATGTACCAAAACAGATACTGCAAAACAGACCAAAATAGACTAAAAACCGAACAACAGGGGAAAGTTAAACCATAATGTACTCAGATCATGAAACATTACACATTAATTAGTTTTTTTTTTTTTTTTTTTTTTTAAGGAGGGGAGTTACAGATTTCCATGGTGTGCAGGAAAGAGTTATTATTAGCACAGCAGGTTGAAACCACTATCCTGAGAAAGGACTGCAAGACTGGCTCCTGACTGGGGTCAAGGCACTTGCATTTCAGGGAGGTTCCCACCAATCCCAAATCAACATACAAGCAACACAGTTTTGCTAAAAGCCTACTTTGTTTTTGGTGGTTGGGAATTTTGGTACATAGTAGGCAGAAGGTACCTACAATTGTTCAGTATTGTTGCTCAGTCGTCAGTCGTGTCTGACTCTTTGCAACCCCATGAACTTTTTTTAAGGGGCTGGCTGTAGATGGTACCTACACAATCAGCCCCTAAAAAAAAAAACCTACGCACTGAATTTCTAATGAGCTTTCCTGGTAGACACTTAACACATGTTGTCATAATTTGATGCTAGAGAAATTAAGCACATTCTGTGTGACATCACAGGGACAGAAATCTTGGAAGCTTTCTCCTAGTTTCCTCCGGATTTTGACCACTTGCCTTTTCCCTTTACGGATTTTGTTTTGTATACTTTCATTCTTACGATTCACAGCCATGAGAATGACTATACGCTGAATCCTGCGAGCCTTCCTAGTGAACTGTTAAAACTGAAGGTGACATTGGGGATCCCCCAACAAACATGGCTTTACAGAAAGATCTCTAAGACACACCACTGAGTTAAAAAAAAAGTCAAGGTCCAGTTCAGCGTATATCATTTGTTAGAAAATCAAAAAGAAAATCCCATTTTAAAAAGTGCATATCCAGAGCATAGCAAAGAAGCAGACCTTCAAGGTACCTGGATGATCTGACTCTCTCCATCCAAAATTATTTAATAACAACCCACACAATGTTTAATCAATAAATCAGTAAGGATGTGTTTGGGGATTCCTGTAAGTCAAGCAGTCTGCTGTGTACTAGGAGAACTCAAGTAGAATTCATCATTTTTAAACTATAATTTTGTAGGAACAACAAGTGAACACGCCTGAAATACGGAAACAAGAAATCATCTGGTAGGGGCTATAAGCAAGCTTAGAAAAACAAGATATGTGTATGAGCTGTTACAGTTACAGCTAAGGAAAGCTTCAGGGAAAAGTAAGAAGTTGATCTGGGTCTTAAAGAAAAGTCAGGATTTCTACAGAGCCAGAGAGGGGCTTTTTCAGGCAAGGAAGTACAAAAGGGCATGGACACAGCAAAGCACGGAGACCTACTAGCACGGCAAGATCCAGAGCCAGTACTGACTGGGGTAGAAAAGGGGAGAAAAAGCACTGGGTAAAAGCAGCAAACAAACCTGCAGAACAGGGTGAAAAGACTGCTGCAGTAATCCAAGTAGAAGTGCAATGTCCTGAACCATGATGGTGGCAAGCAGAAACGAAAAGCAAAGAAGAAATCCAAGGTAATCACAAGAAACTGAATCAGCTGACAATATCAATAAGATTGACAAGAGAGATAGGCTAATGACAACTCCAGATTGTAGAAAGCGAAAGTTTCTAAATAGAAGCTCTGCTATTAGAAATGATAATACAGAAGTGATAAAAAGTGAAAGTCACTCAGTCGCGTCTGACTCTGCAACCCCATGGATATACAGTCCATGGAATTCTCCAGGTCAGAATACTGCAGTGGGTAGCCTTTCCCTTTTTCAGGGGATCTCCACAACCCAGGGATCAAACCCAGGTCTCCCACATTGCATTACCAGCTGAGTCACAAGGGAAATAGAGAAAATAGAGGGAACTTTCCATAGCGCCCAACTAGCCTATCAGTCACAAGTCACTGTAAGGCAGGTCATCTTCACACAGAAGCCAATTGTATGTTACCAATTAGTTATGAAAATAATTTCACATCTTCTGCCAAAAATGTTGTTCACCTACTTTTTCCCTTACTCTGTTTTTCCCTTACTCTGTTTTCTCCCAGCCTTTCCCTATCTGCTCATCAGCCTTTCCTTTCTCCCTCCTTCTGTCCTCCTACATCTGAATCAATCACCAAAGCCAGCCTAGTACCACACAACAGGAAGTTGCTGGTAACCTACAAAGCTGTATAATTTCACCAGCTAGTAGAGACAGAAACTGAATTAAGAGTGATCAGATTTTCAAAATGCAGCCTTGATATGAAAAATACAGGATAAAAATGAAGTTTTTTGTTTTTGAAAATAAGGAAAGTGTTAGTCGCCCAGTCGTGTTCGACTCTTATGATCCCACTGACTGCAGCCCACCGGGATCCTCTGTCCATGAAATTCTTCAGGCCATAATACTGGAGTGGATAGCCACTCCCTTCTCTAGGGGACCTTCCTAACCCAGGGAACAAACCCAGGTCTCCTACATTACAGGCAGATTATTATTTACCATCTGAGGCACCAGGGAAGCCCAACATAAGGAAGACTAGTACTTATTTGGAAATAGAAAAGGGGTTAGGGAACAAAAGTATCAGAGAAGGTAATAATCAATGAGGTGACACGAGAGAAGCTTGTTTACAGTCACAAGTAGTAGCTCAAGTCATTAAATAATATTGATACATCCATAAAATGCAACACTATGCTGCTATAAAACACATAAGAAGGTCTCCGTGTTGTGACATGAAAGGATCTGGACGGTATATAGTTAACTGGGAAAAAAAATGTTCAGTATCCTACCTTCCATGTTGAAAGAAGGGGAGGGATACACTTCCCCATGTGCTTGTATTTGCATAAAGGAATTCTAGAAGCACACATACAGAGAAACTAATAAAAATACATATTTGTGACAGAAATACGTGGAGAAAAAGAGGACAAAAGTCAGGGTAGCAGCAATACTGTATATTTCTATATTGCATTTGATTTTGAGCTATAAAGCACAGTTCAAAGTCAGCATATCTTCCTTTTAAGCATAAAGAGAAAAATAGGATATGATGAGGTAGCCATGAAGATCCAGATGATATATAGTTTGGAACTCCTAAAGAAGTAGGAAGCTGAGCTTGAAAGGGGGTTTCTATTGGCCTCATAATCTGAGCAATAAAATAATACTAGTAAAGGATTATAAGGATTACAGCACAACACAATGGTAAAGCCCAATCCAAAATCTGGTTTGCTAAACAACTCTCCTAAATCCACTCCTCTTTTGAGGCTTAATTTAATTACTAGTTCCTTCATAATTCCTTCCAACTCATACAAAACTCACTCTTGACCTCTGATTAAACAATACTCTTTTTCTAATTATTTCAGATGTTAATCTCACTCTTCCAAATAGAACTAATTACTGCTCTGGGAACAAAAACCAGCTCTACTTGCACTGTACTCCCCCAGCACCAGGTACTCCAATTAAATACCAATTCCCGCTTTTACCACTCTTTCTTCTACCCACATTCTACTTCTTTAAGGACCAGTTTAAATCCAATCTATTCAAGCAAGCATTTCCTGGGCAGCACAGCATGTGGTTAAGAGCTCTGGCTCTGAACCTAAAAGAGAAGCAGGTTTAAATGTCAACTCCACTACCGACCTGTATAAGCAACTTGTTTAATTTCTCTAAAGCCTCCATCTCGTTTATAAGAGGTCTTAAACGCTACCTCCCTCAGAGATGTCTTGTGAAGATTAAGTAATGCAGAGGAAGTGCTTAAGAGATGCGCGTCAGTGTATACTGAACATCAGCCACAAGGGACTAGGTACAAAGCACCGCACTAAGTTAATGTTAGTATACCAGGAAGCTTGTGACCAAAGACAAGACAGCATACAGTAGAAACAGAAATGGCACACCTCCCAGAATGGTTAACTTCAGGAAGACAAGCGGTAACAAGTGTTGGCGAGACACGGAGAAAAGGGGAACCCCTGAACACTGTTGGTGGGAATGTAAATTGGTGCAGCCACTATGGAAAACAGTATGGCGGTTCCTCAAAAAATTAAAAAGACAACTACTAATGATCCAGCAATCTCACTTCTGGATATATATTCAAGAGAAATTAAAACAGGGTATCAAAAGATACCTGCATTCCTATGTTTACTGCAGCTTTATTCACAATAACCAAGACAGAGAAACCACCTAAGTCCATCAATGAATGAAGATGCTGTATATACATACAAAGGAGTAGCATTCAGCCTTGAGAAAGAATTCTGCCATCTGCAACAACATGGATATGAACCTTAAGGGCATTATGCTAAGTAAAATTAGTTCAAGAAAGACAAATACTGTATGACTATCACATACATGTGGACTCCAAAAAAACCAAACTTGTGGTTACTAGTGACCAGGAGACAGGAAAATTGAGATGTTGTTAAACAGGACTTCCAACTAAAGGGAATAATAAATTTGCAAATAAGGGGAATAAATTCTGGAAATCTAATGCACAGAATAGTGATTACTGCCGTTGATACTGTGTTTTATGTTTCAAAGTTGCCAAGAGACTGGGTTTTAGATGTTCTCATCACAAAAAAGAAACGATAATTATGTGACCTGAGAGAGATGCCAGCTAATACTTCTGTGGTAATCCTGCTGGAATACAGCAGACCCCTGAACAAGGCAGGGATTACAGGCACAGACCCTATGCAGTCGAAAGCTGCATGTAATTTTACAGTTGGCCCTTCAAACCCACAGTTCCACATCAACAGGTTCAACCAACCACAGATCATGTAATACAGTACTATGTATTTAGTGAAGAAAAAAAAATTTACAGATAAGCGGGACCATACAGTTCAAACTCACATTTCTCGAGGGTCAACAGGTATATAAATATTTCAAATCAGCAAGTTGTACATATTAAACTTGCACGAAGTCAGATGTCAATTATATCTCAATAACATACACACACAGGTTATGTACTGACAAAAGAAAACGGAATCGACTTTGTTAATCATACCTTAATAAAACTGGAAAAGTAACTTCCCTGGTGGTCCAAAAGTTAAGAATCCGCCTGCTAATGCAGGGGACACAGGGTTAAAGCCCTGGTGTGTGAAGATCCCACATGCCTTGAAGCAAATAAGCCAATGGGCTACAACTACTGAGCCTGTGCTCCAGAGCCCATGCTCTGCAAACAGAGAAGCCCACACAGCACAATTAGACAGCAGCCTCCTCACTGCAACTAGAGAAAGCCTGAGCATAGCAACCAAGACCCAGTGCAATGAAAAGAAATAAAATGTTTTTAAAAACTGGAAAAAATTTAAAAAGGAAAAATGGAACTGGATATATAGAAACAATTATTAATGCACAATTCAGAATGAGGCAGATGCCAAAGCAAACAGTTCGAGACTCCAGATTTCAGACCAGACCACACCAGGTATCAAAAGACATTAAGATGTCACAAGAAAAGAAAACTACAGATCAATAACCCATGGGACCACAAACTCAAAAATCCTCAACAGAAGACTAATAAATCGAATCTAGCAACATATAATGGGAACTATATGCTATGCCCAAGTGAGACTTATCCCAGGGATGCAAAGCTGGTTTAACATACAAAAATCAACGTAATATAACATTGACAGAACCAAGGATAAGACAACATGATCTCAATAGATACAGAAAGAGCATCTGACAAAAGCCAATACCCTTCCAAGACAAGACAAAAATGTTCACACCAGGAATAGACGGAACTTCAATAATCTGATAAAGTCCACAGTTCACATTGTTCTTAATGGTTAAGACTGAATGCTTTTTCTCTAAGATGAAACAAGACAAAGATGTTCACTTTTACCACTCCTATTCAACATTTTCCTGTAGGTTCTAGTTAGGAAAATAAGGCAAGAAAAATAAGTGGGGGAGGAGGCTCAAGAGGAAGGGAATATATATATATAAAATTATGACTAATTTGAGTTGCTGTATGGCAGAGACCACCACAACACTGTAAAGCAATTACCCTCCAATAAAAAAAGAAAAGAAAAAGAAATAAAAGGCATTAAGATTGGAAAGGAAATTATATAAATGAGTTCACCACAGCTGTAGGATATAGAACCAACATACAAAAATCAATTGCATGACATGCTACAGCATGTATGAACCTTGAGAATATTCTGCTAAGTGAAGTCAGTCACAAAAGGACAAACACTGTGATTCCATGCACATGAGTTACCTGGGGCAGTCAGATTCACTGAGACACAAAGTAGATGGTGGTTCCCAAGGGTGGAGGGGAGGAGAGAACGGGGTTTTATTGTTTAGTAGGTACAGAGTCTGCTCTGCAAGATGAAGTTATGGAGGGAAATGGTGGTGACAGTGGAGCAACATTATGAATGTGCTTAATTTCACTGAAATGTACACTCGAAAATGTTTAAGAAATAATAGCAAATGAAACAACTTACAAAGGATTAATCTCCAAAATACGCAAGCAGCTCATGTAGCTCAATACCAGAAAAACAAACCACCCAATCAACAAGAGGGAGAAAACCTAAACAGACATCTCCCAAAGACATACAGACGGCTAACAAACACGAAAAATGCTCGGCATCGCTCATTACCAGAGAAAGGCAGATCAAAACTACAATGAGGTATCACCTCGCACTGTCAGAACGGCCAACATCAAAAAACCTACAAACGATAAATGCTGGAGAGGGTGGAGAGAAAATGGAACCCTTTTACACAGCTGGTAGAAAGGTAAATTGATACAGCAACTATGGAGAATAGTATGGAGATTCTTTAAAACAAAACTAGGATTAGAACTACCCTATGACTCACCAATCCCACACTGGACATTTACCCTGTGTGTGTGTCTGTCGCTCGGTCGTGTCCGACTCTTTGCGACACCATGAACTGCAGCCCGCCAGGCTCAGGCTCCTGTGTCCATGGAAACTGCCGGGCAAGAATACTGCAGTGAGTCACCATTTCCTTTTCCACCATATACCCTGAGAAAACAACAACTGAAAAAGACACATGTTCCCCAGTGTTCACTGCAGCGCTATTTACAACAGCTAGGACATGGAAGCAACCTAGACGTCCATCGACAGGTGACTGGACAAAGAAGCTATAGTACATATATGCAATGGAATACTGCTGCTGCTGCTGCTAAGTCGCTTCAGTCGTGCCCGACTCTGTGCGACCCCATAGATGGCAGCCTACCAGGCTCCCCCGTCCCCGGGATTCTCCAGGCAAGAACACTGGAGTGGGTTGCCATTTCTTTCTCCAATGCAGGACTACTACTTAGCCATTAAAAGGAATGCACTTGAGTCCGTTCTAATGAGGTGGATGAACCTAAAGCCTATTAAAAAAGAGTGAAGTCAGAAAGAGAAAGACATATCATTCATTAATGCATAGATATGGAAATCTAGAAAGATGATACTTTCTAGAAGTACTGATGAAGCTACTTGTAGGATGGCAATGGAGATGCAGACATAGAGAACGGGCTTGTGGACACAGTGGGGGAAGGAGAGGGTGGGATAATCTGAGAGTGGCATGGGAACATATCTATTCCTGTATGTAAACAGATAGCCAGCAGGAATTTGCTATGACACAGGGAGCTCAAAGCAGTGCCCTGTGACAACCTAAAGGGGTGGGATGGGGTGGGTAGGTTCAAGAGGGAGGGGGCATATGTACACCTATGGCTGTGACTCATGTTGATGTATGGCAGAAAGCAACACAACATTATAAAGCAATTATCCTCCAATTAGAGATAAATAAAAATTTTAAAATAGTTTAAGACAGCAAACTGGCTGTACCAAAATTTTAAATTTCTGTGCTTCAGAGGACATCAAGAATGTGAAAAGGCAACCCACAGAATGGGAGAAAATATTTGTAAATCATTAATCCAATGAAGAACTTGCATGTAGAACATATAAAGAACTCTTGACAACTCAACAATAAAATATAACCAAATTTAAAATGGGCACAGGATTTGAATAGACATTTCTCCAAATCAAATACACAAATGGTCAGTAAGCATATGAAAAGATGTGCAGCGTTATCAGTCATTACAGAAACACAAATCAAAATCACAATGAGATACCACTCATTGGTGAGGACGTGGAGAAAATGAAATACACTGCTGGCAGAAATGGAAAATGGGTGCAGCTGCTTTGGAAAGGCTGGTGGTTGCTCAGAAAGTTAAAACATAGAACATATGCCTCGAAATTCCACCCCTAGGTGCATACCAAGAGAACTGAAAACACACGTCCACACAAACACTTGTAAATGAATGGTCACAGCATCATTATTCATCATAGCCCCAAAGTGGAAGCGACCTTAATGCGCACCAACTAATGAATGGATAAACCCAATGTGGTATAGCTACACAATGGATTATTTTTTGCCCATAAAAAGAATGGAGTACCGATACATGCCACAACATGCATGAACTGTAAAAACATGCTTAGTGAAACAAGCAAGACAAAAGGTCACATATTATGATTCCATTTATACAAAATGTCCAGAATAGGCAAAACCATACAGACGGAGTATAGACTAGTGGTTTGCCAGAGGTTGAGGGGTGGGGGGAGGGGGGGTATAAAAAATGTTCTGGAATTAGGGAGCTGTGATGATTGCACAATTCTGCAAATAAACTAAACCAATGAATCATACACTTTAAAAGGGTTTACTTTATGCTATGTGAAAGTGTTAGAAAAAAATTTTTTTGAGGGAGAAATTGAAGAAGACATTCAGAGAAGGAGGAACAGAGGATAGAGCAAGAGGTAGAAGGGATAAAGCTAAACAGATAAGGTTAGCACAGACAAGAGTTTGGGCTTCAATTCCAGAGTCACTAGGGAGGTGGTGGAGGTTTCTAAGTGACAGGCTGAGAACTGCAGCTTGAGCATGATTAACTTGCAGCAATGTAGAGAAGGCACATTTTACATTCCCTTCTAGCTTTTCACAGTGAGATTCTCACTTATGTGCCTCACATCATCTAGGGACTCACAAGTAGAATATTAAGTGAAACATATTTCTCTGACATCCTTGCACGGTCAATTAACAGCAACAAACAGAGATTTGCTCAGTTGTGTCCAACTCTTTGTGACCCCATAGACTGAGGACCCCAACAGGCTCCTCTGTTCATGGGATTCTCCAGCCAAGAATACTGGAGTGGGTTGCCATTCTCTTCTCCAGGGGATCTTCCTGACCCATGGATCAAACCTGGGTCTCCCACACTGCAGGCAGATTCTTTACTGTCTGAGCCACCAGGGAAGCCCCTGACACGGTGAAGTAATGCTTAAAACACATTTAAAATTAGTGCATATTTCACACCACACAGCACTGTGTTCCAGTGTTTTATGGGGATACTCCAAAAGAACAAGAGAAAAAAGAGACCAAAGTCAACAAAACACAGATGTCAAAATTGTAAAAAAATATTCAGTATCACTGCAGCAAGCCGTTCAATCAATGCTGGCTGACTCAAAATTACTAGTAAGAACAGCAAAACAAATGACTTGGTTTCATCGTGTTTGTTTTTATACAAAATCTAATCAATTGATGTTTGCAGAAAATATCTTGTAAGGTTCAAAGTATAAAATTCCTTAACCAAGTTTCAATCTGTTTTGAACATTCCATTTGAAACGGGAAGTCAGCTGAGTCATGGTCACACAACACACTAAAATTCAAAATGCCTTTTCCCTGTTAAAAGAGTAGAAACGCCAGGATTTCTGCTTCACAACCAGCTCACACAGAGTATGCTATTCAAGACCACCTTGATAGGACATTTAAATTATACAGTTGGGCTCCCAAAGCCCAAGTTTCAAATTCAGATTCAATCAACCAAGGATCAGGAAAAATTCCAGAAAGTTCTAAAAAGCAAAACCTGAATACCTATACATGGGCAAATGTTCACATAGCATTTACACTGTATTTACAACTATTTACATAGTATTTACATTGAATAAAGTATTATAAGTAATCTAAAAGATGATTTAAATATAAGGGAGAAAGTGTGTAAGTTATATGCAAACACTATGCTATTTTATATGAGGAATCTGAGCATCTTTGGATTTTGGAACGGTCTGGGCTGGGGGTTTTGGAACCAACTCCCTGAGGGTCAACTCTTTTATTTTCACATTGTTGCTGTTTGAGGTTTTTTTTTTTAAGAAAAACTATGCCTTAGTCAAATGTTACTTTCTCTTTTTTAAATCTTAAAAATCTCTTTATTCACATTATTCAGCTCCTCTATCATCCTCCCTATGACACAATGTTTCTTAATATTTGGGGAGCCACAAACCTTTTAAGTATTCTAAGGATTTTTTTTAAGCATACATTCAGTTTTTTGAACTATTTCATACCATCTGTGATCCCTGCGGAATTCAAGATAAGAGACTGTTCCAGTGCCACAATGCCCCTCTAATTTCAACAGGGGCGTTCTTTTGAAGAAAGCACATCACAAGCCCAGCCCAACGTTTCATTTTCTTACTAGGGTTATCAGTTTATTACAGGTGAAAAGCCAAAAACACACAACGTTTATGTCTAACAATAAAAGAAGTTCTCTTCAGAATAATCTTTCAAAAAAGCTGCAATCATTACAGTTGGCCAATTTAAAAAAGACTTGTAATTACTGTAACCTCAACTATTTAAAATTATACCTCAGCTTCAACTAATTGTTTGGCACATCCTAAAATGAAAAACAGAACAAAACAAAACACTGAGTTAGTGTAAAGGTAAAGTACCGGGTAAACCTTCAGTTCATTTCCTTCCGAGTGGCGGGGAGGGCCTGACGGGAGGCCCTGACAAGGAACACGTCAGCTACGTGGCACTGCTGCCAAAGAGGCCAACCTGAACCTAATCACACCGAGACCACGGGGCAAACCCAAACTCAAGTCCCAAACACACCTAGTCCAGACTATACCAGAGTGTCAGTCACGGACGGGCAAGAAATGGATAAGGAACTGCTCCTGATGGAAGGAAGTGAAGACAACTAAATGCAACCCTGGATTAAGGAACTGAGAAAAAAGAAGACAAGACATTATCAGGACAACTGGGAAAATCTGAATATGAACCAAATAGTACTGTAACAAAGCTAAACCTCTCCAACTGTGATCTATTTGATTGCTGTTACACAGAATGCCCTTGTTTTTTATTTAGGGGTGATGGCATGATAAAACCAATGTGGCAAAATACTAGTAACTGGTAAACCTAGGTGGAGATACAAATGTTCACTGCACTCTTCTTGCTACTTTAATCAAGATTAGGATGATTTTTAAAAATTTTTAAATGGGAGGACATTTTCTTGATTTTGAGTGAGAGACATCATAAGTTAACCTAAGCAGAACATATACAGCCATATTTAAGTCTTTCCAACTGTGGGCAATACTTTTAAGACTGTCATGAAACGGAGCTGTAAAGGACAGTAATTTATACTCACAGATTTATTTCAGATACCAAAATTCAAAAGAGGTTACAGAATGGTACTCAGGTTTTTTAATGTTTATATTTAAAATTTCCATAGAGGGTTGTTACACACTTTAAAATTAAGCTTACCTTTTATGATTCATTTATTCTACCAACTGATGTACCAAATAGCTTCAAAATAAAGCTAGAAAGAAACCTATCAATATGAAATTGTTGGCCTACAAAGCACATCACAGGAAAGCAACACAAAAATTGAACAAAATCAGAAGCTTCTCCCCCCAAATAAAGTTGGGTGAATTCCAAGAGCACCCTATCTAGGAAGTTCACACCTGCTTTCTCTAGTCTTTTCTTAGCACATCCCAGGTAAAGGTGTCTCAGATAAAAACGTTCCAGGTTAGATGCTACATTATACAGTATGCAGAATCTTTAACAACTTCTCTCATGTGATGGCATTTAATGGTTGGTTTTAGGGGGTAAAAAAAAATCAGCATAACATAAAGCATGTAACTTCTACCTCAGATAACACACACTACATTAGTAAAATGGTCACAAAATAGTCTATTGAGGTAATTATTCTATTTTCAGAAAGAAAGAAGAAATCCAAGTTACCTTTTTTCCTATTGTGCAATATAAAATACTGCCTAGCCTGAAGTACCTGAAGCCTGAAGAGTCAAAAGGTCTGTCTGAATCCCAGATTTGTCATTTTAGAGACTATAACCTTGACCACAGCTTTCACACTTGTAAAACGAAGGGATCCAAATATTGGCTGGTGTTATGGTCTAGATCTAAATACACAATGATTTTATCATTTTGGCTTCCTATATACATACATATAATTTACAAAATTTAATTTATATGTGTACTTTATATACATTATATAATTTATTTATATATGAATTTACTTTATATACACACACATATACTTACTTTTTAAAGTTAGATACGTTGAATTAGAAGGGATTTTTTTTTTTAAACCATAAACTGTAATTTATCGTCTTTTTTCCCCAAACCTTGATGTCTGTTCTCACATTTATTTTATTCAGAGGCTGAGCCAATCTCCCCTTCACCCAAGACGGAGACCCCTGTATATTTAGTGGATTTTTTTTTTAATTAAAAAAATTTAGTTGCATCAGGTCTTCGTTGTGGTGCACAGCTTCTAGAGCTCGAAGGCTCAACAGCTGCTGCCCATGGGTTGAGCCGTCCCAAAGCACATAGGCTCTTAGTTCCCCTATCAGGGATTGATCCCAAGTCTCCCGCACTTGATGGCAGATTCCTAACCACTGGATGGCCAGGCAAGTCCCAAGACTCCTGCAGTTCTAAGACTCCTCTCACACCTAATTCCAGTAAGTAGGTGCCAAACCCCAGATTCAACATCTTGAGTAATCTCACTCCTGCTTTTCTACTACCACTTTAATTCAGGTCATCCTCACCTCTTGCCCAGATCACTAGTTATCATTTTTCTATCCTATCACCACCCTACCTAAAAGCTTCGTACTAGCTTCCCACGATGTAAGATTTATGCAAAATATCCTTCACCAGATATTCAAGAAACTCTACCCCTGCCCCCACCCTTACACACCAATGCAACTGAACTACTTACTGCTGTTTCACAATTGCCTATACTTTCTGGATGTCGTACCTTTATTTCTGCTGTTGTTCCTACACTGCCTTTTTCTCTACCTTCTAAAATGGATTCCATTCTTTAAAATTTAGTTTCAGTGGTGATCTCCCGTATCTAGACACTACATTACATATTTGTCTTTTGAATGCCAGGATACTGACAAAAAGTGACAACTTTAATGGCTGACAGTAAATTAAGAGAGTTGACCTCATGCGGGCAACCAAATTTATCCACTGTGCCAATTTTATTTAACTGGCTCTGGCTATCTGTCACTCTGTCTTCAGGGTTTGCAGCTTAGCAGAGGAAAAGGAGAATGGCAGTAAGATTTCCGTCATTCATTCAGAGACTGGAGGAGTTTCCAAACAGGGGGTCTACAAAGTGGGAATTTGGAGTCCCACGGTATTACAAAAGATGTTTAATGCTTACAGATTTAATGTTAAAAATCCAAATGTTTGGTTATATTCAGGAAACATGAAGATCTAGAACAGTGTGGGTGATTTCACCCGAGGGGATCTCTGGTGGTATCTTAAGGCGTTTTTTGACTGTCACACCTGAGTATTTCTGGCCGATGCTGCTACACATCCCGTAGTACACAGGGCAGACTTCAAAACAACAAATGATCTGGTCAAAATGTCAACAGTGGGTCTACTGGTTAAGAGTCCAAGCTTCCAGTGCAGGGGGCATGGGTCTGACCCCTGGTCAGGGGACCAGGATCCCACGTGCCTCGTGGCACAGCCAAAAAAGAGGTCAACAGTGCCCAGGATGAGAAACTCTTATCTAGGAGTGCTGCCTGTATATGTGGGTTCTGCCTCTCCAAAGATACTTTCACATTTTTTGGAAGTGAAGAACCATGCCTCTTGTGAGGCAACACAATACAGTCCAAAGCGTAACATCTCCTGCAGTTTACCAGTGGTGTGGCCTCCTGGAAGTTACTTAATCTCTTTGTGCATCAAAGTCTTCACCTGTAAAACAGAGACCGAGATCCTGAAAGCACCTACCTCAGAGAGTTCCAGGATCAGATGAGTCGATGTAAGATCTTCAAAGTGTGCCAGGCAGACAGAAAACACCCACTAAACTCAGCTGCTGCCGTTCTTCCCTTCCCTAGTGCCTAGCCTTGCATTTGGAACATCTAAGATGGGCAAGAAATGTTTACTAACTGAATATAGGATAATGCCTTCCTGGGGAGGCACAAATTGGTAAAGACAAATATACTCTGCTTATTTGGAAAAAAGGAAGCACAGAGCTAAGGATGGAGTTCAAAGGAAGCATCTGCCCACCTAATCTTCTCTCCCTCCTCAGAAAACTTTTAACCTTTAGGAAATGTTCCCCTCGCACAGGGACCTTGGTATACAGTGGCCTGTAACATCCTTTATATTTGTTTTTCCTTTTCATTCTTTCTAACCAACTGAAGACCTTTGAATTTATGAATGGAATGGTATCTTCTTTTGACCCTTGCATCATTTACCCGGTGTTAGTTATTCATGTGCCCATTACAGCCTTCCTCCTATAATGCACATGGAGTCTGTGGCCAGGGACAACACTTGACTCCTTTTTATAAAACCCAAGGGGCCTAACAGACCTTGGCAACTGGCAGGCCCAAACCTCTCCCTTTACAGATTAGGAAGAGAGAGGCTAAGTGATTTGCCTAGAGTCAAGGTCATATTGTTAAGTGACAAAGCTGGGATTCAAACTCTGATACACAGCTGATACAGACTCCAAGTTCTATCCAACTTGTAATAGCATATAGAAATTATACCTGTGGTTGAGACAATTTTTAATTACGTCCCAGAAAACCTCCACAGAAATTACACTGATAGTTACCTGACAAAGCAAAAATAGAAATAGACTAACATTCCAAGCTCCTTTCTGAAAGTGTACCTTAAAAACTCAACCTGTTTTATTTAATTGTTTCCTATCTTAACATTAATAGCTTCTAACAAGACTTAAATATCCGGTTATTTAGTCAGGCTTAATTTTCTTTAAATGACTGTGTAATTATTTTGAATAACAGAATATCTCTTATTTGTTAAACCAATGACGACCATCCTTCACTGACTGAACAGATTCTTTAATGACCAGTTTAACAAATTAATATCTATATAACCCAAAGACCAGCAATTTGAAATGATTCTATATGCTGAAAATACATTCAGATGATTTGAATTGTGAATGTTAAGACCTCAATACAAACACAAAACTTACAATCACCAAGCACAAACTACATTAAGACCTGAGACAGACAATTTTTATTTTATTTCGTTCGAGTAAAAGCTGCTCACTGATTAGGCTAATCTAGAAGTTTCTCTCAGTGTCCCAATATGATGCAAAAGAAAACGGCGAAAAAGAAAGGAAAAGACTGTAAGACCAGAAAATGAATGTGAAAAAGAGTTAAATGCCTTGATGCTTAAGCAATTACAGCTCAATAAAGCTCGACATTTTCATAGGGGCATCGTTTAAAAAACAAAAAAAGCCCTTTGTGGTGATGATTTAAGTTACCAGTGCAAAAGCACTCAGGTCCAAAAGGAGTGAGAACCACTTACTGGGAACAGATTTTTAATTATTTTACCACCTGATAAAAGGAGCACACACCGAACGTAGATATAAATGTATTTTCAAAAGAAAACAAAACGCAGTCTATGCTCGGTAAAGTTCAAGGGCAAAACTGTTCCCAGTGCAACAGAATCCGCCTGACTACAATGTGTTGGGGGGGGGTGGGGAGCGAAGACATAGTATCTTTTTATAAAGGCAACAATTTGAGTTACAAAGTAATAACGGGGAAGCCAAAACAGTTTGACAGCCCGCCATAAGGGCCGCCTCAATCATGAGTCACACAATGCCTGCAACCATTTACAATAGTAATTAATGCACAAGTCCCCTAATTAAATTCTAAAAGGGTGAGAATGCTTTAACTAAGTTTACAAGAATTGCTTTTCGCTGTTTTTTGCCACCCCCACCCCCCCGCCCAAGAAAGGAACACACGCGTAATTACGCATCTCCCCGCAATTCCTCCATCCAGTATTCCCTCCAGCCTCTTCTCCGTGTCTGTTCCCTGCGTGCGATAGAAAATGACACGGGAGAACTTCTAAACCCAGCAAAGGCGAGCCAGGGTGGAAATACACGATTAATGAAAGGGGGTGAGAGGCGGAAAGGGCGCCCATCTTACCTGCTAAGATTCCTTTCTACGTCTTTGGTAGCTTTAGCTTCCAATTCTCTGAAACGGAAAAGAAAAAGGGGGAAAGGGAGAGAGAGAGAGAGAGATGCGCGTGAAAACGGAGCTGCTGCTGCAGAGGCTCGCGCCGGGGCCGGATGGGGCGGGGGGAAGGGAGCCCGGGGGGGCTCACAAAGCTGCGGGGCTGCAGCCCCGACTGCGGTCAGGCGGCGCGGGCCAGCCGCAGCCCCCGGCCCGGCCCCGGCGGCGCAGCGCGACCCCTCTGGGCCTCCCGTCCGGCCTCCGCAGCGGCGCAGCCGGCGCCCCCTTCGCCGAGGCCCGAGGTCTCGGGGACGCCCGGCGCCGCCGCCGCCGCCCGCTATCGCGGGCCCTGCGGCAGCGCCCGAGGCTCCTCCCGCCCGGAGGGAGGCCCCCGCCCCGCTCACCTCATGTGGTAAAGTGCACGCAAGTGGGGCGCGGAGGGCTCGCGAGCCTCAGCCCCGTATCGCCGCGGGGAGAGGCCCGAGCCGCGCACCAGCGCCATACACACCGCTACCGCCGGCCGCCGCCGCCACCACCGCCGCCGCCGCGCCGCCGCCGCAGGCCCCAGACCGTGAATGCCCCACTCGGCAACCCCTTCCGGGAGTGTCGCAGCCACCGGCCTCAAGATGGAGGCCCTAGCAACTAGAGCAGCAAACTGGGCAGACCCTTGGCAACCACCCCGGCGCGGCGCGGCCGCGGGCCGGACCTCCCTGGAGCTGGTCACAGCCTCGGAGCTGCCCCGCACAGCGGCCTGGGGGCCCACCGAATCCTGAGCCTACCCTTTCTCGGCGCAGTCGGCTCGGGTTCTGACATGAGTTCCCTCCCCTTCTCCTCCTTCTTTGCTGCGACACAAGTTTCCTTCCCTGCTGCCCGGCCCCTCCCCCACAGAAACACATCAAAAAAAAAAAAAAAAAAGAATCGCCTAAACCGCAAATTCTATCCCTGCCGCAGCATGATGAGCCCGCGCGGCTTTTGAAATCCGTCACTTGGAATTATTTTTGACCTTGGGCCAATTATTTAACCTCTCTCCTTCTGTTTCCTCCTCAGGTAAAGAATGCATACCTGAGGACGACTGTGACGTTTAAACGCGACTTTTATCCCTCGAGTTAGGCTGACCATTTGACTCAGCAGTTCCTCTTCCATGAATTTCTGTTCAAAAAATAATCCTGGGTAGCTACAAATATGTCACCATCGTGATACTAAGTCCCGCGTTGATGGTAGTGAAAAATTGTGACGGCGAAAATGTCCAGAGTTGCGAGGTGGCTTTAAAGAATGAACTACTTCATGTGTTAGGATACTGTTGAAAATGATGGTAAGGAAGAGTAACAGCAGGAGGGGGAAATGGTTACAAGGATAAGTGAAAAAGCAAGTTCTTCAGTAGCTCACATGGTGAAAACATGTAGATAGAGTAAGATACATACATATAGATAAAATAAAAAATATATACCTACCTGTAGATACAAGATACATACTTACAGGTAGATACAGGAATATACATACCTGTAGATACAGTCAGATACATACATTCTTGTGCATATGTGTGTATTCTTTCAATCCTCTCACAATGGTTTTGTTTTTCCTCCCCTAATCTAAAGATGACTCCAACTCTGTGCTTGAAATCCATTCCTTCTCAGAAACCTCACTATACCTGTCATCCCATTTTCCTCTTTCGACTGACTTTGATCCTTTCATTGTCTTTAAAACATGCCTAAATGTCTCCCATTAAAAAAAAAAACAAAAACAAAAAACAAAGCTCCCTTGACTTTCCAGTTCCTGTCCTCTCTCAGGGAGATGTGTAATGTGTGCTAAATAGCTTCAGTCCTGTCTCTGCGACCCCATGGACTGTAGCCTGCCAGGTTCCTCTGTCCGTGGGATTCTCCAGGCAAGAATACTGGAGCGAGCAGATTACCATTTCCTTCTCCAGGGGATCTTCCCAACCCAGGGATGGAACCATGCCTCTTTTCTACCCTGCATTGACACGGGGATTCTTTACCACTAGCGCCACCTGGGAAGCCCCTGATGTGTAATAAGTTAATGAATAAGAGAATGAATGAATGCACAGAAGGTCCTAAAGCATATGTACCAACATGTTAACTGATGATACTATAAAGTTTTAAATTTTCTTGTAAATATATCTTTTTTCCATTTTTATACAATAAGCTTGTAAAAAAATTTTTTTTAATCTCTTACAAAATGTAAAATTTTGTTGTTTAGATGCTAAGTCATATCTGACTGTTGTGCGACCCCTTGGATTGTAGCCCTCTAGACTCCTCTGTCTGTGGGATTTCCCAGGCAAGAATACTGGAGTGGGTTGCCATTTCCTCTTCCAAGGGATCTTCCCCATTCAGGGACTGAACCCAAATCTCCCAAGTCACCTGCATTTCAAGTGGATTCTTTACCACTGAGCCGCTGGGGAATCTCAGTGTGAAGTGTAGGGGGCACTGAATAAATCTTAGTGACTTTCCTTTTCTTGCCATCATCCCTAAGTTCAATTCATCCATGTGTATATTTGGTTTGGTTTTCTTTTACTGTTCTTTCTACTGAAAGTATTAAAAATTATATTACAGTATTTCTTTAGGAATTAAAAAATTAGAACATGTATATATAGAACAGTATGCTTTCATACCAAGTTTATAATAATTTTGCATAAGAGCATAAGGCAATGAAAACAGCTGTTAAGATTAGCTGATTTTTTTTTTAATTAGACTTTCTTAGGTTTGAACAGGATTTCTCTGATAGCTCAGTTGATAAAGAATCCGCCTGCCATGTAGGAGACCTGGGTTCGATTCCCTGGGTTGGGGAGATCCCCTGGAGAAGGAAAAGGTCAGTATTCTGATCTGGAGAATTCCATGGACTGTAGAGTTCATGGAGTCGAAAAGAGTCAGACATGACTGAGTGATTTTCACTTTCAGGTTTGAATAAATCATTGATTCTCAGCTGGGGCAATCTGCCCTCCAACCCTCACACAAAGATTTAGCAATTTCTGGTTTTTGAGTATCACAACTAGATACTACTGGTGTCCATGTGGGTAGAGGCCAGGGTTTTGGTGAAACATTCAACCCTGCACAGGAGATTCAACCCCCTGCCCCTAAAAGGCAGAGAAGGCAATGGCAACCCAGTCCAGTACTCTTGCCTGGAAAATCCCATGGGCAGAGGAGCCTGGTAGGCTGCAGTCCATGGGGTCGCTAAGAGTTGGACATGACTGAGCGACTTCACTTTCACTTTTCACTTTCATGCGTTGGAGAAGGAAATGGCAAGCCATTCCAGTGTTCTTGCCTGGAGAATCCCAGGGACAGGGGAGCCTGGTGGGCTGCCGTCTATGAGGTCACACAGAGTCACACATGACTGAAGTGACACAGCAGCAGCTGCCCCTAACAGGAGAGTATCTGAACCAAAATACCAATAGCACCCAAGTTTGGGAAACCCTGGAACTAATTCCCAGCTCCAGGGAAGCTGAGAAGATGCAATTTCTTGAAGATCTTTTCAGAGTGGTTTGACAACCCTCCAGGGCTGTATTATGAAGTCCTGATAACTACTTTTTGCTTATCTCTTAAACTTGATTCATAGGGCTAGGTCAAAGAAGACTACAGAAAACCAGCACTGATTCCTTATCAGAAACCTACTGTGACTTCCCTGGTTGTCCAGTGATTAAGGCTCTGTGTTTCCAGTGCAGAGAGCGAGAATTGAGTCCTTGGTTGGGGAAATTCCCTGTGCAGTCAAAAAAGGAAAAAGAAACTACTAAGGGATCTTCCTTAATATTCTTTCCCTTTATTAATAATTACTCTGTCTATTGAATGTCCCATCACCATACAAACATATTCTATTAAGTTCCACAGAAAGAAAAAAATGCACACAAAACAAAAAAGTTCCACGGATACCTCATTCCTCTCCAACTTTTTTTGTTTGTTGTATCCTCTCTTATGAGCAAAACTTCTTCAAAAGGTGTTCTACACCAGCCGATTCCTCCTCCTTTCCCAGCCCTCTCTAACCTGTCATCCCCACTCCCCACCCCAAATCACTCTTATCAACATCAGAAATAACCTTGATTGTCACTAAGTTGTGTCTGACTCTGTGATCCCATGCACCAGGCTTCCCTGTCCTTCACCATCTCCTGGAATTTGCTCAAACTCATATCTACTGAGTTGTTGATGCCATCCAACCAGCTCATCCTCTGTCGCTCCCTTCTTCTCCTGCCCTCAATCCTGCCTAACATCAGGGTCTTTTCCAATGAGTCGGCTCTCCGTATCAGGTGCCGTATTGGAGCTTCAGTTTCAGCATCAGTCCTTCCAGTGAATATCCAGGGTTGGTTTCCTTTAGGATTGACTGGTTTCATCTCCTTGCTGTCTAAGGGACTCTCAAGAGTCTTCTCCAGAATCACAGTTCGAAAACATCAATTATTCAGCACTCAGCTTTCTTTATGGTTCAACTCTTACATCCATATGGGAGTACTGGAAAAACTGTAGCTTAGATTATACAGACCTTGGTCAGCAAAGTGATGTCTCTGCTTTTTAGTATGCTGTCTAAGTTGTATTAATAGCTTTTCTCCCAAGGAGCAAGCGTCTTTTAATTTCGTGGCTGCAGTCACCATCTGCAATGGTTTTGGAGCTCAAGAAAATAAAATCCACCACTGTTTCCACTTTTTCCCCATTTATTTGCCATGAAGTGATGGGACCAGATGCCATGATCTTAGCTTTTTGAATGCTGAATTTTAAGCTAGTTTTTCCTTGTAGCATATGCAATCTAGTTCCTTGACCAGGGCTCAAACCCAGGACCCCTGCATTGCAGGCTCAGAGTCCTAGCCCCTGGACTGACAGGAAGTCCAAAATGACCTTGAAGCTCCCCAACTCAATGGTAACATTTCTTTTCTGATCTTAATTTACTTCTTAGCTGTATTTGTCACAACTGATCAGTCCCATTGTCTTAAGAGAGCTTCTTTTCCTGATTGTCTTGGCAGCACATTCTCCTGGGTTTCTTTTTACATCTCTAGCCATTCATTTTTGGGGTATCCTTTGTCATCATCTTCATTTCTTCAACAAAGAAATGTTGATCTCCAAAGCTCCCCCCACCCCTATCTCTCCTGAGATGGGTAATTTCATCCTTTCTCTTGTTTTAAAATACTATTTAAATGCAGATAACTTTCAAATTCATATTTTTAGCCCATATCTCACATGTATACCCCAGAAGCTAAAATGCCAGTCTGTCTATGCAACAAGTATTTGTCAAGCTATATATATTCTAGGTGCTGTGGCAGGGGACAACTCTGAGCACTACAAGAGCAACTACTCCTATGTGTAAAGTCTAATGAGGCAGACTATTCTTTTTTAAGCAAACTCAGAAGCTCCGGGAGTTGGTGATAGAGAAGCCTGGTGTGCTGCAGTCCATGGGGTCGCAAAGAGTCGGACACAACTGAGCGACTGAACTGAACTGAAGTGTATAATTACAAACTATAACAAGTGCACAGAAGGAAATGTATGTTGTGCTGAGAGAGAAACAAAGGAACGTTACATAGAGTGTGTAGTCAGAGAAGGTTTCTTGGAAAATGTAAGGCTTCACCTGAGAACTGAGAGATAAGGGGCAGAGTGTGTTACTGTTGCGATGCTCAGTCACGGATGACTCACGTGACACAACTCATTGAAATAAGCCAGTGCCATTTCCTACAATGGAGCATATTCTCTACATTAAGTGAATATTGCTACATGCCTCATGACTGATGTTTACAGTTTGATAATTTGTATATAACATTAAATATGCCTTTCCTACCATAATGTTTTTCTATTTCTGGAAAAATCGGTAACTATGTCAGGAAATTCTTGCTTCTTCTTAGTGAGCATAGTAAGAGACAGAGGCTGTTTGAAATTAAATGTAAATGTCTTTTCTTCATTTGTCTTTCTTCCTTGGGATTTTTGTTCCTTTGGTTTCTGAGGTTACCAGAGCATAAATGTTCTTCAACCCTCTTTTTCCTATCTAAGAAGGGTAATTGGCTAGCCTAGTCCTTGGAAAATTATGTACTTGAAAGGCTTTTGTTTTTCTCCCAAGTCTCTACCAGATATCATCATGAAATGTATATGTACTTTTTAGATGAAGCTCACTCAAAAGATTTTTAAATTTAGAAAAATGTCCATAATAATGTATAAATGGATATTGAAGACATGAACATAAATGAGATTTCCTGGAGAGAGTGTATTTGTTTTATTTAACTAAAATATATTTGGTACTTAATATGTGGCAATTGATGGGCCAATTATGCAGCGTTTGAAGTACTTTAAAAATATTAATTAATCATTATTGTTGTCCTCACACAGCCCAATAAGGTAGGTATGTTATCCCCATTTTACCAATGAAGTTAATTACTTGTACAAAGCCACCTAAATAATAGGTGGTAAAATCAAGCAATTTGTTTTCAGAGCCTAGATCACTAAACACTACTTTGTAAATCTGTTTTCCTCAACTGAATCAGACTTTGTAGCTCCCTTTGATAAGAAATATTTTGTAATACCACCCCTACCATCCCTAAATGATCATCATAGATAGTAGAAGTTACTTAACATATAATTTTTAAATCACATAAAATGATATCTGAAATAAAGAGTCAAAGAAGTGTAAGTAAAATAAAACAAAATATAATAAAAAGTCTTTCACTATGTAAATATTTGGCAATTGTCTACACTGGAAGACTCAGTAAAGTTGGCAGATCCCGGCACCTATGTGTTGAATCACTCCTACCAGTGCAGCCTGACACAGCAGTGCTGAAATAACTACTCATACACCAAGAAGTGTAGTGATGCTGGAGATACCATTTCTCTGGAAGAGGGAACAACTCTCAGTCAAAGTTCTCAACAACTAGAAAACAAGTCTCTTTCAATTTAGGGGAACATTGCATTACTAAAATTTTAAGGGTATATTAACACTGGGGAAAAAAAGAGTTAGGTCCTTGGACAATTACAAATGTGCCTTTTACTCATGAGAGTGTCTGGATGGGGGGTGGGGTTGGGGAGCAATCCTACATTTTGTGTGACTATCCCAGATGGCTCAGTGGTAAAGAATCCCTCTGCCAATGGAGGAGATGTGGATTTGATCCCTGGGTCAGGAAGATCCCCTGGAGAAGGAAATGGCAACCCAATCCAATATTCTTGCCTGGGAAATCCCATGGACAGAGGAGCCTGGTGGGCCACAATCCATGAGGTCGCAAAGAGCCAGATATGACTGAGTGACTGAGCACACGTGTTTGTGTGTGCGCACACACACACACACACCCCTGTTCAGCCCCTCTCCACTGAATCTTGCCTCTTTGTGATGACCCAAAGCTTTTCAGTGCTTTCCCCTGACTCCTCTGAGAAGTGGAGATGAAGGATTACATTATGGAGAACTATCACTGTCAAGTGAGGAAAGAGTGGAGGAAAGCTACTCCAGTGACCACCTCGCAAGGCGGGACTAACAGTATTACGTGTAGTGTAATGGGGACAAATGATGCTTCTCAGACTGACACATCGAAATTCAGCCTTATTCCTTCTCTGTCCCACTCCCCCACCACAAACAAAACTGTTCCCAAAAGACGGTTTCCCCAGATAGTAGTAATACCTAACAGTAAAGCATCCCAGCCAGAAACCTGAACTAATTTTGATTCTTCCTTCCCTCCTCTCCAATGCACCCTTGTTATTTTGTTTCCAAACTTCTTATTTTTCCCCTTCTGCCACCCCCACCCATAACCCTGAAAATGCCACAGGTTCTCTTTTCTTTCTCTTTCTCTTTGTTGTAGAATAGTTTAAATACAAAAAAATGCACACATTTGAAGTAAAAAAAAAAAAAAAAATGACGAGTCTTGACAAATAAATATGCCCTGGAAATTCCCTTGTGTCCCTTTTCATCACTCACCTGTTTTCCCTTCACCCCACACACACACCTGACACCCAGAAACCACTGTTCTGACTTACATCACTATGGATCAGTACTATCTATTCTGGAGCCTCATATAAACAGAGTCATATGGTATGCGTATATCCTTTTGTGCCTAGTTTCTCTTGCTGAACATATCTGAGAGTCATTCACACTGTTGCATGTGTCAGAAGTTCATTCCTTTTTGTTATTGAGAGTTATCCCATTAAATGAATGTAGCACGGTTTGCTTATCATCCTCCTGCTGACTAATACTTGGGTTGCTTCCAGTTTAGGGTTATTGTGAATACAGCTGCTCTGAACTTTTTTTTTTTTTTCTGAACATTCTTGTATGAATTTTTTTTTTTTTTTGGACATGGGACATATGTTTCTCTCTCTCTTGGATAAATAGCTAGGAATATAAATACTGAATCACAGGATAAGTGCATTCATAACTACAGAAGAAGCTATACAATGTTTCTGAAATGGTTACAACAGGTTACATTTCCAGTCCCAGAAAGAGCTCAGGTTATTTTATATTCTCACCAGCTTTACACATGTTCACTTGAAATCCTTCTCCATTTAGCAGCCCCAGTGATTTTTCTTCAATTGAGAACTTGATGATCTTACTCTCCAGTTTAAAATATTAATTCAAAGGCTTTCCAGGGCTCTTGACTCAAAGCCTAATATATTTAATGTGGTTGGCAAGGTCTCCCAGTGCTATCTGCAGTCACCTGTCTTTTCCCAGACAATTCAATCCAAGGGCTCTTCTTTTGTTTTCTAAAAGGTGTCCAGGTCTTGACCCAGCCTGCTCCTTACCATTCTTCAGCTCTCCACCCTATGTCACTTCCTCAGGATAGACTTTGCTGACCACCAGCCACGTTGACTTTGTTAGGTCTCCCAATCACATATTCTAAAGACATCCTCTACTTCCTCTTCATGACATGATCGCATTTGTAATGTAGTACTTCCATCATTATTTGCTTAATTTGGGGGAAGGGTTGTTTGATTTTTAATTCTCCAGATTCCTTGTAAGCTCCAAGAGAGCAAGGTCCACATCTGCCTTGTTCTCACTGTATCTTTTGTATTTAACCAAGTTGCCTAGTATTTATTAGGCCCTTAATAATACTTACTGGATATAGGAATGATTTTCCATGCTTGCCTACCTCCCTCTATCCAAATATTCACATTGCCACCAAAGTGATATCCTAACAAATAGTCTGATCAGGTGCTGCTGCTGCCACTAAAAAATTCTTAAACAAATCTCTGTTCTTAATAGAATATTATCTAAAATCCCTTGCTTAGAAAAAAAAAAAAAAAAAAAGGCTCTTCAAGAACTCTTACTGTGTAACCTGCCCTGTTTCTTAGGATTCCTGCTGTGTGTTCCAGTGTCACTGAGTTATTGCTACTTTCGTATGTTTTTCAAAGGCTCTCTGACTTGAACATGTTGTTTACCTCCTATCACGTCTACCTAACAAACTTCTATTTCAAATCTCAGCTCAAATAGCCTTTCATAAGCCTTCCTAGAGATTCTCTGGACCTCTTACTAATATACATGCAATTCATGTATCAAAATTAACTTAGACCTCACTGACTATTTCCCCCTCTTATTTGGGTAGAAACTCAGCTGTCCTAGAAAGGACCCCTTTAGCATTTAGGACTGGAATCTTACATGTTCTCATGAGATAACTCATTTTATCCAGGCACTGCTGGCATGTAAGGCCCACAAGAATGGGGACTTGTCCGTAGGTTTCAGAGTTGTATTCACAATACCTAGAGTGGTGCCTGGGAGGTATTAAACATTGCTTTAATATTTGTTGAGTGATGAAGAATGAATGTTGTCTTTAGTCCAAGCAGTTCCAAAAGGTGAGTCAAGGAGCATCATTGTTCTCCTAGGTACCAGCTTGTTACCATCTTGACTACCAGCAAGAACTAGATTCTTCTAGACATCTTACTTTCTTAGATCTGCTGAGTTTGGCTTTATCTTCCAGATACAAGCGACATTCTTTCATAATGCTTTTGTTTGATCCACCAGGAGCCTTGATTGTTTTGGGAGGATAAAGTGGGTACTTCTACCTCTTACTAGGTCTCTCAACATTCACTACTAAATGGCAACCCACTCCAGTACTCTTGCCCGGAAAATCCAATGGACAGAGGAGCGTAGTAGGCTCCTCAGTCCATGGGGTTGCAAAGAGTCGGACACGACTGAGCGACTTTACTTCACTGTTTCTCTTTTTCTCTGAATTGAAGAAATGATAATAGCACCTGCTTTGCCCTGAGGGCAAACCTCCTTTACTCTTAGTTCATTAATTTTAGTGAAGAAATGCTGCAGGAACACTTTAGAATTTAAAATTTTCTTATACACACTGAACAAATATAGGGGCTTCCCAGGTGGTGCTAGTGGTAAAGAATCCACCTGTTAATACAGGAGACATAAGATACACGGGTTCAATCCCTGGGTCGGGAAGATCCCCTGGAGTGGGAAATGGCACCCCACTCTAGTATTCTCACCAGGAAAATTCCATGAGCAGAGGAGCCTGGTGGGCTACAGTCCTGGGGCTGCAAAGAGTAGGACACGACTGAGTGACTAAGGACATACACAGTATTAAAATAAATATAGTAAGGGATATAACCCTCTCAAAAAAATAGGAAAGTATATGTCTGGAGAAGGAAATGGCAACCCACTCCAGTATTCTTGCCTAGAGAATCCCATGGACAGAGGAATCTGGCGGGCTACAGTCCATGGGGTTGCAGAGTCGGACCCGACTGAGCAACCAACACGTAGGTCTGCATAGACACAAATGTATACTCTTCATCATTCATTAAACATTAGGTGAGGAATAGGGACTTCAACATCCACTTCCAACCAAGGTGAAGTAGACAAAGCTCTATTTACCCTCCCTTCTGAAAAAAACTAAAACTACAAATAAAATTTATGAAACAAGAGTTTTCAAAACACTGAGCATCAAGGAATGAAAGACAGTGATCCCTGGGACTTCTCTGGTAGCCCAGTGGTTAAGAATCCATCTTTCAATGTAAGCAATTCGGGTTCAATCCCTGGCTGGGGAACCAAGATTCTACAGGCTGCAGGGCAACTAAGCCCACAAGCCAGAGGTAGAGAGCTGATGTGCCGCAACTGCTGAGCCCGTGCACTCTAGTGCTGTGCTTCACGGCAAGAGAAGTCAGGGAGCCTCGACTAGAGAAAGCCCTTGAGCCACAACAAACACCCGGGGCAGCCAAATAACTAAGAAAGTGATCCCTGGGAGATGGAAACAAAGGAGGTGAGCCCTACGATGGCCCAAGATGACCGCTTGAGGATAGTTTCTTGGCAATAATACAGTGGTACAGGGAGGGGGAGCCCAAGCAGGGTGGACTCCCTGAATTGAGGCAATGAAGCTGAGAGTCTGGAGCAGTAAAGTGCAATCAAAGTGGCTAGACTGACAGGTCAAAGTGCCAGAGAGGAGAGAATCACACAGGTGGAGTGCTCTAGAGATCTGCAGAGGGTCACACTTGCCGCTTTAGCTGAGAACCGACAGTGCTTTCATGTCATGGAATGACTCAAGATTGGGAAATATTGGAAGAACTGGAAGGAAAATATATAGACTCACAGAGCTCCTGTTCCTATTAGTGCAGAAAACCTCGGGCATCAGGTGGAATACTCAGGAGGGTTTTGCATTAATATTGGGACAAAGTTAGGTCTAAACAAACACTATTTTAGTGCTACCCAACAAAGTTTAAAAAAAAAACAACCCACAGCTCTGGTGCTACACAACGAAGTTTAAAAGAACTCTCTAAAAGGTTCAAAGAGTTTTTAGGTAACTACATCCCAGAAGAAAATTTAGGACCACTTATATGAATGCAAAAGTATTCAACATCAAACAAAGTAAAATTTGCAATGTCTGGCATCAAATAGAATATTGCCAGATATGTGAAAAAGTAGGAAAATATGATTGTAATAAGAAAAATTAATCCATTGAAATTGACCCAGAAGTGGCATAGATGCTAAAATTAAGAGGAAAGGACATTAAAATGATTATTATAACTATATTCCAAATGTTCTAAAAGTTGAGATGTGGAAGATTTTTTTTTAATATCTAAAGTAAATTTCTGGAAATTAAAACTACAATGTCTAAGAAGAAAATATACTGGGTGGGGTTAATAGCAGATTAGACCTTGGAAAAGAAAAGATTAGTGAACTTGAACACAAGGCAATAGAAACTCTCTAAAATAAAACAGATTGGAAGAAAGACTAAAAATTAAATGAAGAGAATTAATTAACTGGGAAACAACCTGAAATGCCTAATATGTGTGCTATTGGAGCTTCTGAAGGAGAGAAATGGGGAATAGAAAAAATAGTTGAAGAAATAATAGTAAATTTTTTCCAAATTGCATGAAAACTATAAACCACAAATTCAAGAACATCAACAAACGTAAAACCCACCCCTCCATATACACACACTATGATGAAAATGGAACAGTACAATATAATAAAATCATTTAAAAGCAGTCATTAAGAGAAAAATCTTAAAAGCGGCTAAAGAAAAAGACATTATAACCAAGGAATAGAGTCAGAAGACAGTAGATTTTTTTTTAGAAACAGTGCAACCAAAAAGACAACATATTTCAAGCATTAAAAGAAAAAAATTGATTAACCTAGAATCCTATTATCTGCAAAAATACACTCAAAAGTAAAGAGTAAATAAAGGCTTTTCAGGCTTAGAAAATCTGAAATAATTGTCACCAGCAGATCTGTACTATCAGAAAAAAAAAGTGGTAAAATGAAGTTTTCAGACAGAAGGAAAATGAGCAAGATAGAAATCTAGAGTATATAAATCCTTCTTCAATGCATGAAAGTGAAAGTGAAGTCGCTCAGTCATGCCCGACTCTTAGCCACCCCATCGACTGCAGCCTACCAGGCTCCTCCGTCCATTGGATTTTCCAGGCAAGAGTACTGGAGTGGGATGCCATTGCCTTCTCTAATAAATGAATAAAGAGCACTGCAAATGGTACCTACATAGGTAAGTCATAGATAAATAAGAACACATTTTTTCTTGTTATGTGGAGACCCTGGTTGGATTCCTGGGTTGCAAAGATCCGCTGGAGAAGGGATAGGCTACCCACTCCAGTATTCTTGGGCTTCCCTTGTGGCTCAGCTGGTAAAGAATCCGCCTGCAATGTGGGAGACCTGGGCTTGATCCCTGGGTTGGGAAGATCCCCTGGAGAAAGGAAAGGCTACCGACTCCAGTATTCTGGCCTGGAGAATTCCACGGACTGTGTAGTCCATGGGGTCGCAAAGATTTGGACATGACTGAGCGACTTTCACTTTGACTTCATCCCACAGCATCATCAGATATCATTAAAAGATAATTGTTTAAAACAAAAATGAGAGAAATGTATTGTGGGGTTAACAACATATGTAGAAATAAAATGTAAGACAACAATAACTCAAAATCTGGAAGAGGAGAAATAGATGTACTGTTGTAATGTCTGTTTACCAAGATGTATACTATTGCTTAAAGGTAGAATATGATGAAGAAAGTAAATGTAAACCCTACAGCAACCACTAAAATAACACAATAGTTAACAGCTATTAAGCCAACAAAAGAGTAAAATGGTGTAAGGTAAGGGCTTAGTTTTATTCTTTTGCAGGTGGCTATCCAGTTTTCCCATCATGCGTGCGTGCTAAGTCACTTCAGTTGTGTCCAACTCTGTGACCCCATGGACTGTAGCCCGTCAGGTTCCTCTGTCTAATGGATTCTCTAGGCAAGAGTACTGGAGTGGGTTGCCATGCCCTTCTCCAAGGGATCTTCCTGACCCAGGGATCAAACCCTTGATTCTTCTGTCTCTCACCATTTGTTAAAAGTCTGTCCTCTAAACATTAAAAGTTCTTGGCATCCTATAAAGGAGTAAAATGAACTCACAATAATTATACAACTAAAAGTATACAGGGAAAAAAAAAAAAAAAAAGGAAAATGGAAACAAAGAACAAATGGGACACACAGAAAACAAAGAGCCAAAATGTGAAATTTAAATTTACTAGATCACGTCAGATGTAAGTAGTCTAAGCATCCCAATTAAAGGCAGAAATAGAATAGATAAAAAAGGATCCAGCTGTATGCTGCCTACAAGAAACCCCCTTTAATACTAAGACACAGACAGGTTAGCGGCAAAGAGAAGGAAAAAAATAAACTAAGCTAACACCAATCCAAAGAAAGCTGAAGTGTTTATATTAATATTAGCAAAGACTGTAGAGCAAAGACTATTACCAGGGAAAAAGATGATCCTTTTTTAACAATAATGGGCCAGTTCATCAAGAGGGCATCCCAGGTGGCTCAGTGGTAAGGAATCTGCCTGCGAGTGCAGGAGACACAAGTTCGATACCTCGTCTGGGTCAATCCCACATACCACAGAGCAACTAAGCCCATGTGCCACAACTATTGAGCCTCTGCTCTGGAGCCCAAGAGCTGCAACTACTGAGCCCATGTGATAACAACTATAGATGCCTGCCCGTCCTAAGAGCCTGTGCTCTGCGACAAGAAGCCACCGCAATGAAGTCGGAGCACTGCAACTAGAGAGTGGCCCCCGCTTCCCGCAACTAGAGAAAAGCTTTCACAGCAGCAAAGACCCAGCACAGCCAAAACTAAATAAATAAATAAATAAATTTTTAAGAAGAGAGGAAATAATGAAGATCAGGGGGGTAATCAGTGAAACAGAAAACAATAAACAATGGAAAAATTAATGAAACAAAAAGCTAGTTCTTTGAGAAACTAGTTTTAATCAGCAAAATTCGTAATTTTTTAGCCAGGAAAAAAGAAAACACAAAGTAATAAGAACAGAAATTAATGAGATGATGATGCTACAAGTTAAAAAGACATTAAAATGACAATAAGCGTATAAGCCAGTTTATGCCAAAAATTCAGCAACTTAATTAAAATGGCCAAATTCCTTGAAAGACAAGCTACAAAAACTCACTCAAGAAGAAGGAGATGACCTGCACAGTCCTTTATCAGTTTAAAAATTTGACTTTGCATTTAAAAACCGTCCCATGAAGAAAAGTCCAGATCAAGATTGCTTCATTTATCCTAGTAAATATTTAAGAAATGAATAACATCAAAATCTACCAAACTCTTCCAGAAAATTAAAGAGGAGGAACTATTTCTCAATTCCTTATAAGAAATTAAAATTACTCCAGTAGCAAAGGCCAAGATATTACAAGAAAAGAAAACTACAGACCAACATTTCTGATGAACATGAATATGGAATTTAAAGTGTTTTTGCAGAACAAACCCAACTGTATATGAAAGACAATATTCCACAACCAAGTGATGTTTATTCCAGAAATGAAGTCAATCATCATATTATAAAACTATACAGAATCCACCTGCAATGCGGGAGACCTGGGTTGGATCTCTGGGTTGAGAAGATCCCCTGGAGGAGGGCATGGCAACCCACTGCAGTATTCTTGCCTGCAGAACCCCCATGGACAGAGCCTGGTGGGCTGCAGTCCATGGGGTCGCAAAGGGTTGGACATGACTGAGCAACTAAGTACAGCATGTAAACACAGTAAAACATATAAGAAAAATCATATAGTCATCTCAATAGAGGCAGAGAAAGTTTTGGAAAAAAATCCAGTATTTGTTTCTGATTAAAGAAAAAATCTCATAGCAAACTATGAATTGAAGGGAATTTCCTCAACATGATACAGGGCACTTAAATTCTACAACTAACATGATAGTTAATAATGGAATACTGGATATTTTTCTCTAATATTAGGAATAAGACAAAGATTCTTACTTGAACCTCTTCTATTCAACATTGTTCTGGGGGTGTCAATACAAAAGAGTAGAAATGAAGTACAACTATCTTTATTCACTTTCGATGCAGAAAGTTCTATAGAATCTACAAAAATGCTACTAGCTTTAGTAAATGGGTTTAAAGGCAGCATACAAAAATCAGTTCTATTTCTATACAATAGCAATGATCAATAGGAATTTGGAATTAAAAATTGCAACTATTTTCAATGGTATCAAAAAATATGAAATGCTTAGAGATAAATCTGACTAAATGTGCAAATCTATACCCTGATAACAAAATATTGCGGAGAGAAATTAAAGAGTAGTTAAATAAACAGAGAGATAAGTGGCGCTTACAAATTGGAAGACTTGGTATTATTAGGATGTCTGTTACTCTAATTTGATGTATGGTAGTGGTTTAGTTGCTAAGTCATATCCTACTCTTGTGACCCCATGGACTGTAGCCCACCAGGCTCCTCTGTCCATGGGATTTCTCAGGCAAGAATACTGGAGCGGGCTGCCATTTCCCTCTCCAGGGGATTTTCCTGACCCAGGGAGCAAACCCAGGTCTCCTGCATTGGTAAGCGTTCTCCTGCCATATAGGCAGATTCTTTACTGATGAGCCACCAAGGATTTCTAATTTGATGTATGTATTTACCGGAATGATAATCAAAATCCCAGCAAGATTTTTTTTGGAGGGGGGTGGGGCTTGGTAAAAATTGACGAGTTGATTCTAAATCTCATCTAGAACTATAGAGGACATATAATAATGAAAATAACCTTGAGAAAGACCAAGCAACCCAACCTCAAGGACTTATTAGAAAGCAACAGTAATAGTGTGGCATTGACACCAAAATAGATAAATAGATAAATGCACCAGAACAGAAAATCCCAAAACAAATCTATACCCATCTGATCAATGTATTTTTCAGCAAAGGGTGCAAAGGTAATTTTTTCAATAAATTTGTAAAAAAAATAGTACTTCAACCCATTCCTTATATCAAACATACAAATTAACTCAAAATGGATCATATACCTAAATATGAAAATAAAAACTATAGAACTTTGGGAGTAAACATAAGAGAAATCTTTGTGACCTTGGGTTAGGCAGTCACCAAAAACATAATCCATAAGACATCAAAATTAAAACATATCAGCTCTTTAAAAGATGCTGTTCAGAGAGAGAATGAAAAGCCACAGACAGGGAGAAAATATTTGCAAACCACATAAAGAATTTATGTCCAGAATACATAACAGAGTCACAAAATTCAATAAAGAGAAAATAACCCATTTTTTAAAATAGGCAAAAATGTGAACAGACCTTCAGTAAATAAGATACACACACGCTCAAAAGATTTAGTACTTAGAGAAATGAAAATGAAAACCACCATAGGATACCACTACACACCTATTAAAAACGTCCAAAAACAAGGCTCATAATACTATTGTCGGTAAGGAAGTGAAGCAACTGTAGCTCTTATACACACTGCTGGTGGGAACATAAATTATTCAGTTATTTTGAAAAACCGTTTTGATAGTTTTTTAATAGGTACTTACCTAAAAGATATTTGTTCATACAAAGACTTGTACATCAATGTTCAGAGACATTTCCTTTGTAACACTTCAAAACTAGAAACAACCCACTGTCCATCAACAGAAGAATGCATAAACAGACTGATTAATATATATATAGTACAATATTCTTCAGCACTTACAAGGAATGAACTATTGATATGCACAATGTGGATGAACTCAGATCCAAAATAGGATAAATTGTATGATTCAATTTATATAAAATTCTAGAAAATGCAACTTATTTTATAGTTATAGAATGGAATAGATCAGTGCTTGCCAAAGAATAGGAAAGATTCAGGGAAATACGAGAGAGCAAGATTACAAAAAGACAAGAGAAAACTTTTGGGGATGATGGATATGTTTATTATTTTGATTGTGGTGATGGTTTCACAGCTGTATACATATGTCAAAACTCCTCAAATTAGACACTTTAAATATGTGAGTCAATAAAGCTATTAAAAAAAAAAAAAGGTTTGGCAAAGAACAGGATATTTACATAATTTCAAAACACCTCCCACAAAATGCTTCAAAATGTAAAAGGAAAATGAGTAACTTTACATTGGAGAAATCTGAGCGATACCCTGTTAGTGATCAAAGTGAACATCATCCAGAGATTGTAATATCTGAATCTAGCACCACTTGGTAACATGCAATAAGAACACGGCATCATTTTGTGGGGTTCCTGTCAAAGATGAGTAACTTGATCCTGATGATGAGGAAACCTCAGATCAACTAAATTGTGGAGCATTCTTCAAAAGAACTGGCTTGTAATTTTTTTTATGTGTCAAAGTTATAAAAATCAAGGAAAGACTGATGGAAGGAGACTAAAAAGATACAGCCATCAAAAACAATGCTTGATTCTGAACTGGATCCTTTCCCTAGAAAGACATCATTCAGATATTTATGGACCTGAAGAGTTCGAGGATTAGATGATAACGATGTTAATTTCTGATTTCAATCATTGTATTAGGTTATCCATGAGAGTTTCTGAGCTAATGGGAAATAAACTCTCATTTACTGTAGGGTGATGTGGCATGGATTTGCTTCTATTTTCAGGTTGTGTTAGCAATTTACTCTCAAATGGTTCGGTGCAGGGGTGGGAGTTCTTTTTCTGTATTTCCAACATTTCTGTTAGTTTGTGATTGCTTTAAAAAAAAAGTTCTACTTACTCATTTATTAATGTATTTGAGCTATCAGTGGAGTAGATTCACAGAAGTGAACTAGCTGGGTCAAAGGATTTGAACATCCTTAAATGTGATGTTGTGCTTAGTTGCTTAGTCGTGTCTGACTCTTTGCAACCCCATGGACTATAGCCCGCCAACCTCCTCTGTCCATGGTGATAAGTATCACCAGATTACCTTTCAAAGAGACTGCCAATTTATGCCCTGGCCAACAATTTATGAAAGCATCCATTTCCTCTTATTCCTTTTGGGCACTATTAAGCACTTTTGGTTTTTCCAGTAGTCATGTATGGATGTGAGAGTTGAACTGTGAAGAAGGCTGAGCGCTGGAGAATTGATGCTTTTGAACTGTGGTGTTGGAGAAGACTCTTGAGAGTCCCTTGGACTGCAAGAAGAACCAACCAGCCCATTCTAAAGGAGATCAGTCCTGGGTGTTCTTTGGAAGGAATGATGCTAAAGGTGAAACTCCAGTACTTTGGCCACCTGATGAGAAGAGTTGACTCATTGGAAAAGACTCTGATGCTAGGAGGGATTAGGGGCAGGAGGAGAAGGGGATGACAGAGGATGAGATGGCTAACTCGATGGATGTTGGTGATGGACAGGGAGACCTGGCGTGCTGTGATTCATGGGGTCACAAAGAGTCGGACACGACTGAGTGACTGAACTGAACGGAACTGAAGCACTTTTTAGCCATGCCACTGGTGTAAAGGTATCAACACTTTTAAAAATATTTATTTTTAATTGATTGATGATTGTTTTACAATGTTGGTTTGATTTCTGTCATACATCAACATGAATTACCCATATCAACACTTTTGATCTTTGTCAACGTGTTATCTCATTTAAATTTATATTTCTTTAGTCACTAGTGAGGTTGAGAGACTTTTTATGTATTTATAAGCAATTCGGATTTCTTTTTTGTGAACTTCATGTTGACAAAAAAGTCCAGTTTGAAGCTGTTCATATTTTCCCTTTTATTTATGAACTCTTTGATATTAAAGAAAGTGGGGTTTTTTTTGTAGTCTGAATTTTTTTCACTTTTTTCTAGTGCGTTATCTATCTTTTAACTTAGTCTATGCTGTTTTTATACTACGCAGCTATTTTAATTTTTATGTAGCCATTTTTTTTCCTATTCAGCTTCTGAGTTTTGTGGCTTGCTTAGAATGATTTTCTTTGATTCAAAATTATATGCGTGTGTGTACACATGCCCATGTTTTCTTATTCTTTGTTTCACTTATTTACATTTAAATGTTTATTTGTCTGGAATTTATCTGGTGTAAGGAATCAGATAAGCACCCAGCTTTATGTTTTCTTAAATGGCTGGACAATTACCTGAGAATCAATGACTATATTGTATGATTTTATTTCTTTCCTCCCTGATTTGAAATACAGCTTTACCATACACTAGCTGCTCAAATGTACTTAATCTGTTTCTGAATTCTAACCTGTTTCATTAATCTGTCTTTCTTTTCATGTACCAGTAGCAAACATTTTTCATAAATGCAGCTTTATAATATGCTTCAGTGCATACTAGGGTCACGAAGAGTCGGGCACAACTTAGTGACTAAACCACCACCATACTAGGGTTAATCCTTCTTTATTACTTTTCTTCTTCAGAATTTTCCTGGCTAGCCTCACTTGTTTATTTTTCCATTTGAATTTTAGACTCTGTCTACTTTCACAAAAACCTCATAATGTATTTTTATTGACATAAAGTTAAAAATAAAGGTTAATTTAGGGAGAATACATATTTTCACACCATTAAATCTTCTTATTGATGAACATGGTATGTATTTTCATTTGCTTCTTCTTCCATTTTCTTTCATCTTTGTTGTTGCTGACATTATAAAAGTGAGTATTGGTGCTCTTTTAAGTACAGTATTTTTCTTCCTTTTTTTCTAGCTTTCTTTTTCTGAAACATAAAAATGCTGTTGATTTTCGATATTTCTCTTGCAACCAACCACCGTCCTGGCTTAATTCAGTCTGTTTTAGAGATTTTTTTTGAAAGAGTTTTTCCAATAGTACTCTTGGGTTGTCTAGATATGTAATTATATTACCTGTGAATATCATCATATTGTCTTCACGTTGGAATGTTTAAACTTATTTTTTAAATCTTGGGTTCATCTAGAACAATGTTTAAAAATAACTGTTAAAAAAGGTAAGGGCTTCCCTGGAGGTCTAGTGGCTAAGAATCCACCTGCCAATGCAGGGGACATGGGTTCCATCCTTGGTCTGGGATGATTCCACATGCCAGGGAGCAATTAAGCCCATGTGCCACAACTATTGAGCCTGTGCTCTAGAGCCCAGGAGCCACAACTGCTGAAGACCGTGCACCCTAGGATCTGTGCTCTGCAACAAGAGAAGCTCCCGCAATGAGAAGCCCGAGCACTGCGATGAAGAGTAGTCCCTACTCACCACAACTGGAGAAAGCCCACGCACAGCACAGCCACATATCAATTAATCTTTAAAAGCAAAAATACTGAATGATACCCAATACTCTGTAATGACCTATAGGGGAGAAGAATCTAAGAGAGTGGATACCACAACTAGAGAGTGGCCCCCACTCTCCACAACTAGAGAAAGCCCACACACAGCAGTGAAGACTCAGCATAGCCAAAATATAAATAAATAAAAAAGAGTGGATATACGTACATGTACAACTGATTCACTTTACACCTGAAACTGGCACAACATTGTAAATCAACTATACGCCAATAAATTTTTTAAAAATTTATCAAGGTGTCTTTATAATTGATAAAATAGAAATGTCAATAAAGGAAAAAAAGCTGAATGAATGACAAAGTGAACACACACGTGCAGCTCCATACACCCCCCTCCCAGTTTCCATTCTTACACCCCTCCCCACAGGAAACCACTGCCCTGTTGCGAACGGGTTGTGTGCATTATGGTTTTAAGATGCTACTGGATTCTGGTTTGTGTGTGAAGATTACACTGGCTTTGTGGGAAAATCTGACTTTCTTTTCTCTGTGTATTAGGTTTGAAATAACTAAATTGCCAATATTCAACCGTTTTGGAACTTCAAAGATAGAAATAGCATTGAAAAAATTTATATAGATGGAAGGACATTCAGAATACCTAATGTTGTTAAGACGGCAACACTCCTCAAGTTGGTTGAGAGATTTAACACAACTGTATTGGAATACCAGCTGGACTCTTGATAGAAATTGACAAGCTGATCCTACAATTTATGTGGAAATAAAAGGGACATAGAATAGCCAAAGTGAAAGTGAAGTCGCTCAGTCATGTCCGACTCTTTGTGACCCCATGGACTGTAGCCTACCAGGCTCCTCAGTCCATGGAATTTTCCAGGCAAGAGTACTGGAGTGGGGTGCTATTTCCTTCTCCAGGGGATCTTCCCGACCCAGGGATTGAACCTGGGTCTCCTGCATTGCAGGAAGACGCATTACCATCTGAGCCACCAAAATAGCCAAAGCCACCTAGAAAAAGAACAAATTTGGATGGCTCATATTTCTTGATTTCAAAAGTTACTACAAAACAGTAACTAACAGTTTGATAGACATAGATATCAACATAAAGATCAATGGAATTGATCTTTATGATTTTGAGAATTGGGAAATAAGCCCTCATATTTACAATCACTTGATTTTTCAACAAGGATATTAAAACAATTAAATGAGTGAAAGAGTAGTCTTTTCAATGAACGGTGCTGCGAAAACAGGATGGTCAAATGCAAAAAAATGAAGCTTGACTCCTAACTTTCACACATACAAACATTAACTCAAGATGAATCAAAGACCTAAATGTAAGAACTAAACCTGTAACACACTTAGAAGAAAGCATAAGAGTAAATCTTTATGATCTCGGATCTGGCAATGGTTTCTTAGACATGAAACTACAAGCACAAACAAAACAACAAAATAGATACATTCAGTAAAGTGGACTTCATGAAAATTAGAAACTTTGGCACATCAAAGGACATTACCAAGAAAGTGAAAAAGAAAACCAATTTAATGGAAAAATATTTTCAAATCATGTATTTGATGAAGGACTTATATCTAGAAAATGAATGTAAGGAACTCTTAGAACTCAATAATAAAAAGATACATAACCGTGCACAGAAAAAGGAAACCATAAACAAAACAAAAAGACAACCTATGGAATGGAAGGAAATATTTGCAAACAATGCGACTGACAAGGGCTTCATTACCAAAATATACAAACAACTCACACAACTCAATATTAAGAAATCAAAAAACCCAATCAAATGAAAAAAAAATTGGCAGAAGACCTAGATACATATTTCTCCAAAGAAGACATACAGATGGCCAACAAGCACATGAAAATATACTCAACATTGCTAATTACTGCTGCTGCTGCTGCTAAGTCACTTCAGTCGTGTCCAACTCTGTGTGACCCCATAGACATCAGCCCACCAGGCTCCCCTGCCCCTGGGATTCTCCAGGCAAGAACACTGGAGTGGGTTGCCATTTCCTTCTCCAGTGCATGAAAGTGAAAAGTGAAAGTCAAGACGCTCAGTCGTGTCCAACTCTTAGCGACCCCATGGACCGCAGCCCACCAGGCTCCTCCGTCCATGGGATTTTCCAGGCAAGAGTACTGGAGTGGGGTGCCATCGCCTTCTCTGCTCTAATTACTAGAGAAATACAAATCTAAACTACAGTGAGGTTATCACCTCACCCTGGTCAGAATGGCCACCCTCAAAAAGTGTACAGATAATAAATGGTGGAGGAGGTGTGGAGAAATGGGAGCTTTCCTACACTGTTGGTGAGAATGTAAATTGGTGCAGCTGCTATGGAGAATAGCATGGAGTATCGATGAAAAACTCAGAATTACCATATGATCTAGCAATCCCAATTCTCACATCCATATGTGATTACTGGAAAAACCATAGCTTTGACTATACAGGCCTTTGTTGGCAAACTAATGTCTCTGCTTTTTAATATGCTGTCTAGGTTGGTCATAGCTTTTCTTCCAAGATGCAAGTGTATTTTAACTTCATGGTTGTAGTCACCATCTGCAGTGATTTTTGAAGCCCAAGAAAATAAAGTCTGTCACTGTTTCCATTGTTTCCCCATCTATTGGACCATAAAGATGGTTCATTAAAGAGAGAGTTGGACCATAAAGAAGGCTGAGCACTGAAGAATTGATGCTTTTGAACTGTGCTGTTGGAGAAGACTCTTGAGAGTCCCTTGGACTGCAAGGAGATCAAATCAGTCAACCCTAAAGGAAATCAATCCTGAATATTCATAGGAAGGGACTGATGCTGAAGCTGAAGCTCCTACACTTTGGCCACCTGATGCGAAAAGCTGACTCATTGGAAAAGACCCTGATGCTGGGAAAGATTGAGGGCAGGAGGAGAAGCAGACGACAGAGGACAAGATGGTTGGATGGCATCACCAACTCAATGGACATGAGTTTCAGCAAGCTCCAGGGGATGGTGGAGGACAGGGAAGCCTGGCGTGCTGCAGTCCATGGGGTCGCAAAGAGTCGGACACGACTGAGTGACTGAACAACTAGCAATCCTAATCCTGGCCACATATGCAGAAAAAGAAACCCTCTAATTTGAAAAGATACATGCACCCTAATGTTCATAGTGGCACTATTTACAATAGCCAAGACATGGAAGCAACCTAAGTGTCCATTGACAGATGAATGGATAAAGAAGATGTAAATATATACATACACACACACACACACACACACACACTGGAATATTACTCAGCCCTAAAAAGAATGAAAGAATGAGATAATGCAATTTGCAGCAACATGAATGAACTTAAGAGATTATTACACTAAGTGAAGTAGACAAAGAAAGAAAAATATCATTATGTCATTTATTTGTGAAATCTAAAAGATAATACAAATGAACTTATTTACAAAACAGAAATAGACTCAAAGACATAGAAAACAAACTATGGTTAATAAAGGGGAAGGAGGAGAGGGATAAATTAGAAGTTTGGGATTAACAGATACAAACTACTATGTTTTAAAATGGATAAACAACAAAGCCTTACTGTATAGCACAGAGAACTATATTCGATATCTTGTAATAACCTGTAATGGAAACGAATCTGAAAAAGAATATATATATTTATGTATAACTGAATCACTTTGCTGTACACCTGAAACTGATACAACTTTGTAAATGGATTATACTTGAAATTAAAAGAGAAACATAACTCTAAGAAGAAATGTGAAAAGGATCTGTAAGACATTTCTTCAGGACAAATGGCCAATAAACACGTGAAAACATGCGCAACATCATTAGTCATGAGGGAAATGAAAAAAAAAATTAATGAGATATCACTTTACATGTACTAGAATTGCTATAACAAAAAAAGACGGATAATTACGAGTGCTGACAAAAATGTGGAAAAACTGACCCCCCCATACACTGCTGGTGAGAATATAAAAGAATACAGCCACTTTGAAAACAGTCTAGCAGTTCCTCATAACATTTAACATAGAGTTACCACATGACCCATGAACTTCACTTCTAAGTAGACACCCAAGAGAAGTAAAAACATATGTCCACATGAAAATTTGTACACAAATGTTTTTAACAGTTCTATTTATAATAGTCAAAATGTAGAAATAACTCAAATATGTATTGACTGATCAATGTGCAAAGAAATGTGGTAGATCCATTCAATGGAAGATGATCTGGGTATAAAAAGGAATGAATTACTGATACCACCCACGACATGAATGAGTCTTGAACACATTACCATAATTGAAAGGTGTCATATGAGAAAGACTCCATATTATTAATATATGATTCCATTTATAGGAAATGTCCAGAATAGGCAAATCCATAGAGTCACAAAGTAGATTAGCAGTTGCTAAGGGTTGGGATGGAGACAGTTGGTGAACTGGGGGATGATGGATATTGGGGTTTCTTCGTGGGGTAGTGAAAATGTTCTAAAATTGATTATGGTAATGGTTGACTGAACTGAACTGAATGGTTGCATAAGTCTATGAATATACTAAAAACTATTGTATTGTATACTTTGAATGCATGAATTGTAGGGTATGTGAATTATATCACAAGAAAGCTCTTACCAGAAACATGTCATTTCATATGGTTCAACCCAATATTGTCCAATGTCTCTTTTACAAAGTTTCTTTAAAAAATATTTATTTATTCATCTGCATCAGGTCTTAGATGTGGCATGTGGGACCTTCCTTGCTGTGTGCAGGTTCTTTAGTTGTGGCGTAAGAACTCTTAGTTGCGGCATGTGGGATCTAGTGCCCTGAACAGGTATCAAACCCAGGCCCCCTGCAATGGGAGCACAGAGTCTTAGCCACCGGACCACCAGGGATGTCCCCCAATATCTTAAATAGCATCAGCTTATATGGTATGGCTTGAAGAACTGAATCTAGGAAGAGAAGAGGGAGTATAAGATAACCTGCATGAGAAGGTAGAAAAGGAGACAACCAGTGGGAGCAGTGGGGGGCTGGTTTGCTTTTTGGGGAGAGGACTTAGACTTCCTGCATAGGAAGAGGAGAAAGAAGCAGCGGAGTGGAAGATGTTGAAGAAGCAGGAACAAGGTTGATAGATGACCTCCAGAGTCAAGGCGGAAGCAATCACCTGGGAAGGAGTTCAGCCTCTCTCCCGTAAGACAGGAAGGAAGAGGGAGAGGATGAATTCAGATACTAATTAGTTGATGGTGCAGGGAATTTTTTTTCTTCTTACTGGCCTCAATTTTTTCTGGAAAGAAGGCAAAATCGTTTGTAAAAATAAAAGAAGAGAGAGCAAGGTCGTGGGTTTGAAGAGAGGGAAATGTCAGGGCTTGGTAAGGGGAATGAACGAGGAAACACAGGGGCTTGGGAGGGCTTGAGGGCTTGAAGATCCAGCTGCCAGCAGAGGAATGGACTCTGAAGTGATGCTGAGACATGACCTCTGCAGATCCCTGGAGTCTCGTTCGTTTGGGAGCCATCTCCTCCTAAGTCATTCCTGCTTCAGGCCAGACAACCCCAATTCTTTCAATATTACTCATACATTTTGGCTTTGAGCCTCTTACTCTCTGGACAGCCTCCTCTGAACTGGCTGCCTTTGGCAACCTTTCTCCCAGAACAGAATGTTCTTTGTTGGTGAGCACTGATCCAAGTCCACCTCCCTGATTCTGAGCCCTATGCTTTCATTAATTCAACCTAAGATGACCAGATTCCACTTGGCAGCCTCATGGCATTGGGTCAGTGCCAAATAAATACAAGGAGCAGACAGAAAGCTACCTGATAATATATCAGCCTCCCGCCTTGTTAGGCAGGGGAGAAAGTGGCGTGGGTGGAGACCAGCAGTTTGTCAAAGAAGTTAGAAAGATGTTTAACAAGGTGAGTAGTGAACGTCTAAAGGTGTAGGATCAGGGATCAGGGTGAAAACACATCTGTGGGCCATTCCCCCAGGGTGTGTAAGGCCAGCCAGACTGGCACGCCACCCGTCACCTTGAACCTCGTTACTGAACACAGCCAGTCAAGCATATTACCCCGGAGATCCACAGCCCATTGGGGTTCAGGAGTGTCACAAGATAAAGGGGAAGGTGCAAGGGAACCCTAGGAAATATCTTTCGACCTCAGCTGCTGCAGTTACACAGGCGTTACTGCTGGTCTAAGTCTCTGGCGTAGAGTCCCTGATTCTAGAAGGCGTAGGATAAACATGGTAGAAGGAACACTGCCTTTGGTGTCAGATAAGACCCTGATGCTGGGAAAGATTGAAGGCAGGAGGAGAGGGGGACGACAGAGGATAAGACAGTTGGATGACATCACCAACTCAACGGACATGAGTTTGAGCAAACTCTGGGAGACAGTGAAGGACAGGGAAGCCTGGTGTGCTGCAGTCCATGGGGTGGCAAAGAGTCAGACATGACTTAGTGACTGAACTACAAGCAGATTTCAAGCCCATCTCTGCTACTTATCTGCCTTGTAACTCTAGAATTTGGCATGCTGCTTAACCACTCAGAGCCTCAGTTTCCACATCGGTAGAATGGAAATTAATCGCATCTACCTTCAGGGCTGGTGGTTGAGGAAATGGTACCAGTGGCCATTCAGTGCCACTCTCTTGTTCATTTCTGGGTCTTTATTTTGGCAATTCCCTCAGAAGTACATTTTACACAGCCCAGATTTGCCTGAATAGTTCCTGGTCATCCTTCACACCTCATCTGGCTCTTTTCTGTCTCCTGTAAACCCTCTTGGATTAGATGTCCTTCTCCTTGCTTGCTTTGCTCCTCCCTTCCCAGGACTGACCGCACCACATCAGAACTCATTACCTGTCTCTTCCCAGGTCTGTGGGGGCAGGAACAGGATCTCGCCACCAACGTACCCCCAGTTCAAGGCATATACCAGGCACTCAGCAGATAAGCGTTGAAGAGATGAAGTTTCGAAGATGAAATGGAATAATGCATGTTTAGCCCATACCTCCCAAAATTCACTAGGAAGACAAAGGAATACTTAACCACTTTCTAACCCCCCTACAGGTGCTTTGGCTTCCTTAAAATTCTCCCCAAGGGCTTCCTATGGTCCAGAAGCTGCTGCTGCTGCTAAGTTGCTTCAGTCTTGTCTGACTCTGTGCGACCCCATAGACGGCAGCCCACCAGGCTCTCCCACCCCTGGGATTCTCCAGGCAAGAACACTGGAGTGGGTTGCCATTAAGACTCCACATTCCCAATGCAGGAGGCCCAGGTTCATTCCCTGGTCAGGGAACTGGATCCCACACGTTACAACTAAGAGTTTAACATGCCAAAACTAAAGATCCTACATGCCACAACTAAGTTAATTCATTAATTTTAAAAATTCTCCCAAAGCCTGTGGGGAGAATCCAGGGAAGAGAGCACAACCTCTGGAAACAGAATGCGTGAGTTCCTCTCCTGCCTCTGTCACTCACCAGCTATATGACTTACCCTATCTGTGCCTCAGTTTACTCATCTGTGAAATGAGTCATAGGTTGTCACGGAGATTAAATAAGCCATTCTTGCCATAATGCTTGTAACAACGCCTGGAATGGAGTAAATACCGTAAAATATTTAATAAACATCCAGAAAATGCCCCACACCAGTACTCCTGGCTGTCCTGCTATGCTCCTCTCTTACACCAGCTGCCTGTGATGATCTCCCACTCTTGTTGATAACAAAACAGCACCTAATCGTGTGCTGTGGAGTCTAGGCAACCTCCATCTCAGTTAGAAGAAATCAGCCACACTCGTGTGATTACTGAAACCACAGCTTCTCACTCTTTAATGTGTCTCTCAATCAACTGAGGATCTTATGAATTCTGATTTGGAAGCTGGGGCAGGCCCGAAATGCTCCATTTCTAACAAGCTCTCAGGTGATGCCTATGTTGTAAGTCCACGGACCACATTGAACACTAGGATTCCTTTTTCTCACAGGTAAGTGAAAGACTAGCCTATAAACAGAAGTGAGAAAGAAGATTAGAATGAAAGAAATCAAAAGATACACAAACATAGGCAGTTTCTACCGTTGTTTCTGCATTTTAATGTTGTCAGTGTCTGTCATTCTCTTGGCCACAAAATGGTTGCTTTGGCTCTAGCCATCAAGTCCAAGACCCAGGCAGAAAGAAGACAGAGTGCGTCAAGAGGAGGACCAGATTTTTATTTATTTTTTTTGGCTGCACTGTTCCTTTTGGCAGCGCGTGGGATCTAGTTCCCTGACCAAGAATTGAATCCAGATCCCCTGCACTGGAAGCTCAGAGTCTTAACCACTAGACCACCAGGGAAGTCTCAGAGGGCCAGTTCTGAGCCTGCATCTTTAACACAAAAGCAAAAACTACCCCACAAAGCTCTGACAGAACTCTGCTTACCTCTCATCGGCAAGAGTGCTTTCACATGGCCACCGTTAGCTTCAAGGAAGCCTGGAAAGGTGTTTGAGCACAGTCCTGCCCCCAAATGACTTCATTTTCTTGGGCTCCAAAATCACTGTAGACGGTGACTATAGCCATGAAATTAAAAGATGCTTGCTCCTTGGAAGAAAAGCTATGACCAACCTAGACAGCACATTAAAAAGCAGAGAGATTCCTCTGCCAACAAAGGTCTGTCTAGTCAAAGCTATGGTTTTTCCAGTAGTCATGTATGGATGTGAGAATTGGACCATAAAGAAGGCTGAGCACTGAAGAATTGATGCTTTTGAACTGTGCTGTTGGAGAAGACTCTTGAGAGTCCCTTGGACTGCAAGGAAATCAAACCAGTCAATCCTAAAGGAAATCAGTCCTGAATATTTATTGGAAGGACTGATGCTGAAGCTGAAGCTCCAATACTCTGTCCACTGATGTGAACACCAGACTCATTGGAAAAGACCCTGATGCTGGGAGGGATTGGGGGCAGGAGGAGAAGGGGACGACAGAGGATGAGATGGTTGGATGGGATCACCGACTCGATGGACATGAGTTTGAGCAGGCTCTGTGAGCTGGTTATGGCAGAGAGGCCTGGCATGAAGCACTCCATGGGGTGGCAAAGAGTCAGACACAACTGAGCAACTGAACTGAACTGAACTGCCCAAAACAAAATGTAAAAGAAAGAGAGGAATGGAAAAGGGATAAGCAACTGGCAATATCAGCCAGTCTGTGCATATGCCCAGATTCATGTACACACTTCTTTTCACTCAGAAAATTATGGGATTAGTAAAATAGTCTCTCCCTCCTCTGGTGGAGGCATGGGTCGGTGGTGGCCTGCTGCAGGGTTGGGGGCACAGAGTGTAGCAGTGCGTGCATGGGCCCTTTTGAAGGAGGTCGCCATTATCTGCAATATCTCCACCATAGTTTGGCCTCAGGTCAAATAATAAGAAGGGAACACATTCCCGCCCTTCAACAGAAAACTGGATTAAAGATTTACTGAGCATGGCCCCGCCCATCAGAACAAGACCCAGTTTCCCCTTCAGTCAGTCTCTCCCATCAGGAAGCCTCCATAAGCCTCCATCAGAGGGCAGACAGACTGAAAACCACAATCACAGAAAACTAACTAATCTGATCACATGGACCACAGCCTTGTCTAACTCAATAAAACTATATGCCATGCCGTGTAGGGCCACCAAGACAGACGGGTCATGGTGGAGAGTTCTGACAAAATGTGGTCTACTGGAGAAGGAAATGGCAAACCACTTTAGTATTCTTGCCTAGAGAACCCCATGAACAGTATGAAAAGGCAAGAAGATAGAACACTGAAAGATGAACTCCTCAGGTTGGTAGGTGCCCAATATGCTACTGGAGATCAGTGGAGAACCAGCTGCAGAAAGAATGAAGAGATGGAGCCACAGCAAAAACAACACCCATTGTGGATGTGACTGATGATGTAAAGTCCAATGCTGTAAAGAGCAATATTGCATAGGAATCTGGAATGTTAGGTCCATGAATCAAGGCAAATTGGAAGTGGTCAAACAGGAGATGGCAAGAGTGAACATTGACATTTTAGGAATCAGTGAACTAAAATAGACTGGAATGGGTGAATTTAACTCAGATGACCATTATATCTACTACCGTGGGCAAGAAACCCTCAGAAGAAATGAAGTAGCCATCATAGTCAACAAAAGAGTCCGAAATGCAGTAGCTGGGTAAAATCTCAAAAACAACAGAATGATCTCTGTTCGTTTCCAAGGCAAACCATTCCATATCACAAAATCAAAGTCTATGCCCCAACCAGTAATGTTGAAGATGCTGAAGTTGAATGGTTCTATGAAGATCTACAAGGCCTTCTAGAACTAATATCCAAAAAAGATGTCCTTCTCATTATAGGGGACTGGAATGCAAAAGTAGGTAGTCAAGAAATACCTGGAGTAACAGGCAAATTTGGCCTTGGAATACAGAATGAAGCAGGGCAAAGGCTAACAGAGTTTTGCCAAGAGAACGCACTGGTAATAGCAAACACCCTCTTCCAACAACACAAGAGAAGACTCTACACATGGACATCACCAGATGGTCAACACTGAAATCAGATTGATTATAATCGTTGAAGACAAAGATGGAGAAGCTCTATATAGTCAGCAAAAACAAGACCAGAAGCTGACTGTGGCTCAGATCATGAACTCCTTATTGCCTAATTCAGACTTAAATTGAAGAAAGTAGGGAAAACCACTAGACCATTCATGTATGACCTAAATCAAATCCCTTATGACTATACTGTGAAAGTGACAAATAATTCAAAGGATTAGATCTGATAGACACAGTGCCTGAAGAACTATGGACGGAGGTTCATAACATTGTATAGGAGGCAGTGATCAAGACAATCCCCAAGAAAAAGAAATGCAAAAAGGCAAAATGGTTGTCTGAGGAGGCCTTACAAACAGCTCTGAAAAGAAGAGAAGTGAAAGACAAAGAAGAAAAGGAAAGATATAAGCATCTGAGTGCAGAGTTCCAAAGAACAGCAAGAAGAGATAAGAAAGCCTTCCTCAGTGGTCAGTGCAAAGAAATAGAGGAAAACAATAGAATGGGAAAGACTAGAGATCTCTTCAAGAAAATTAGAGATACCAAGGGAATATTTCATGCAAAGATGGGCTCAATAAAGGACAGAAATGGTATGGACCTAACAGAAACAGAAGATATTAAGAAGGGGTGGCAAGAATACACAGAAGAAGTATATAAAAAAGATCTTCATGACCCAGATAATCATGATGGTGTGATCACTCACCTAGAACCAGACATCCTGGAATGCAAAGTCAAGTGGGCCTTAGGAAGCATCACTATGAACAAAGCTAATGGAGGTGATGAAATTCCAGTTGAGCTATTTCAAATCCTGAAAGATGATGCTGTGAAAGTGCTACACTCAATATGCCAGCAAATTTGGAAAACTCAGCAGTGGCCACAGGACTGGAAAAGGTCAGTTTTCATTCCAATCCCAAAGAAAGGCAATGCCAAAGAATGCTCAAACTATCACACAGTTGCACTCATCTCACACGCTAGTAAAGTAATGTTCAAAATTCTTCAAGCCAGGCTTCAGCAATACGTGAACTGTGAACTTCCAGATGTTCAAGCTGGATTTAGAAAAGGAACCAGAGGTCAAATTGCCAATATCTGTTGGATCATCAAAAAAGCAAGGGAGTTCCAGAAAAACATCTATTTCTGCTTTATTGACTATGCCAAAGACTTTGACTGTGTGGATCACAATAAACTGTGGAAAATTCTGAAAGAGATGGGAATATCAGACCACCCAACCAGCCTGTTGAGACATCTGTATGCAGGTCAAGAAGCAACAGTTAGAACTGAACACGGAACAACAGACTGGTTCCAAATTGGGAAAGGAGTACGTCAAGGCTGTATATTGTCACCCGGTTTATTTAACTTATATGCAGAGTATGTACTCTGCATGAGAAATGCTGGGCTGGAAAAGCACAAGCTGGAATCAAGATTGCCGGGAGAAATATCAATAACCTCAGATATGCAGATGACACCACCCTTATGGCAGAAAGTGAAGAGGAACTCAAAAGTCTCTTGATGAACATGAAAGAGGAGAGTGAAAAAGTTGGCTTAAAGCTCAACATTCAGAAAACAAAGATCATGGCATCTGGTCCCATCACTTCATGGGAAATAGATGGGGAAACAGTGGAAACAGTGTCAGACTTTATTTTGGGGGGCTCCAAAATCACTGCAGATGGTGGTTGCAGCCATGAAATTAAAAGACACTTACTCCTTGGAAGGAAAGTTATGACCAACCTAGATAGCATATTCAAAAGCAGAGATATTACTTTGCCAACAAAGGTCCGTCTAGTCAAGGCTGTGGTTTTTCCAGTGGTCATGTATGGATGTGAGACTTGGACTGGAAGAAGGCTGAGCGCCAAAGAATTGATGCTTTTGAACTGTGGTGTTGGAGAAGACTCTTGAGAGTCCCTTGGACTGCAAGGAGAACCAACCAGTCCATCCTAAAGTAGATCAGTCCTGGGTGTTCATTGGAAGGACTGATGCTGAGGCTGAAACTCCAATACTTTGGCCACCTCATGCGAAGAATTGACTCATTGGAAAAGACTCTGATGCTGGGAGGGATTGGGGGCAGGAGGAGAAGGGGACGACAGAGGATGAGATGGTTGGATGGCATCACCGACTCAATGGACATGCGTTTGAGTAAACTCCGGGAGTTGGTGATGGACAGGGAGGCCTGGTGTGCTGCAATTCATGGGGTCACAAAGAGTCGGACACGACTGAGGGACTGAACTGACTGAAATGACTGACTGAGGCCTCAGGGATAACCCATTATCTTTGTGCTGAATCAGCGTCATTAGCATGAAATCTTCCTTAGGAAGTTCTCTAACAGTCATATACCTAAGCAATGCAGTGGAATAGTCAAAATCTGCCCACCCCTCCCATCAGCTGTTTCCCTTCTATTATTTTTTTAAAATAATAACTCCATTGAGACATAATTCACATACTATAAAGTTCATCCTTTTAAAGTGTACAATTCAATGGTTTTCACTATAGCGACAGACTTATATAACTATCACCTTTATCAATTTTAAACCATTTTCATCATCCCCAAAAGAAACTCCATATCCATTTAGCAGACACTCCTCCCTCCCTGTTCCTCCAGCCTCTGGCAACCACTAATCTGTTTCTTTATTTCTATGGGTTTGCCTACTCTGAGTATTTCACATAAATGGAATTACACAATATGTGACATTTCACTGAGCATAATGCCCTCTGTGTGCATCTATGTTGTCACAAGTGGCAAGAGTTCATTCTTTTTATGGCTTAGTAATATTCCCTTACACACACAAAGATAAATATATATATTATAATACTGTGTAATAATACAATACATAATACACAATAATACAATACTAAGTGGGAAAGGAATCGGAAAAAGAATCAGTACATGTATATGTATAACTGAATCACTTTGCTGTATACCTGAAACTAACACAACACTGCTAATCAACAATACCCCAATATAAAATGAAAATTTTAAATAAATAAATAAACCAAAATAAAGCCATGGGAACTTCTTCAACAACTCACTGGACCTGCTCAGTTGTTCGTGCTGGTGGACGCTGGTCCTGGGAGCGCTCTCTGGCCTTGCTCTTGGATCAATGCATTTAGCACCGTTGTCTGAGTCCAGGTGTCGGGCTTTTAAAGATAAGTGGTTTGGTTGCTATTGTGTGGAGCTTGGACCAAGGGGACTTGGCTAATTGGGAGCCTCAGGCCACAGAACAAATGGCCACATGAAATTATGTCCCTTTGAGGTACTGTTGTAGGCGTTCCTGGTGGCTCAGTGGTAAAAAAAATCTGCCTGCAAAGCAGGAGCTACAGGAGACACAGGTTTGATCCCTGGGTCAGGAAGATACCCTGGAAGAGGGCATGACAACCCACTCCAGTATTCTTGCCTGCAGAATCCCATGGACAGAGGAGCCTGGTGGGCTACAGTCCTTGGGGTCACAAAGAGTTCGACATGACTGAGCGACTTAGCATGCACAAGGTGCTGTTACCTCCCCAGGGTGCTGTAAGAGGGGGGACATGGGTGGGGACATGCCAGTCTCTGTCCCATGTCTAGGCCTGGGGACAATTCCCCCCTCTTGGTATTCATTGCTCTGTCTCCCCTCCATCTAAGATACTTGCCTTTTCCCCTCATTCTCAAAGATGACCCAACATAGTCCTGCAACAAATAATATTTGAAAGAATAAGAGTCAAAGATGCAGGCTGTTTTGAGGTTCCTTCTGCTTTCTTCCATATCAACTAATCCCTTTCAGGTGAGAGAACACAAAATCTGCTTTCCTTCTTACAGCCCATGAGGGAAAAATCTACTGGGAACACATTATGAATTAATTGCTCACTAAACTATCTTGCCATGGTATGAGTATGCTTATTATGATTATTTTTCATGCTACTTCTATTATTATTTTTAAACTATTATTCTAAGTAATAGTTGGGAAAATATTTGCCAGTTTGTTGTTGATTAGTTGCTAAGTCGTGGTCAACTCTTTTGCGACCCCCTGGATTGTGTAGTCCACCAGGCTCCTCTGTCCATGGGATTTTCCAGGTGAGAATACTGGAGTGGGTTGCCATCTCCTTCTCCAGGGGATCTTCCCGACCCATGGATTGAACCTGTGTTTCTTGCGCCTTCTACATTGGCAGGCGGATTCTTTAGCACTGAGCCACGTGGAAAACCCCATTTGCCAGTTTACCCTAGGGTAAATACAGCTTTGATTCAAATCTGAGACCTCAAAAATGTGTCATTCAATATAGATTCTGGCACCTACTGAAAGCATGATAAATATTAATTTTCCTTCCAGGGTGTTCACTAAGAACAGTTCTTGGTGAGGTGTTAGATATGAAGGGATGACTATTTTTTATTTTTTTAAGATGATGACCAGAAATATACTATTTCTTTTTTTTCAATCGAAGTATGGTTAGTTTACAATGTTGTATTAGATTCTGGTGTACAGAAAAGTGATCCAGTTACATATATATAAAATTTTCAGATTGTTTTTCATTATAGGTAATTATAAGATATTGAGTATAAGGTCCTTGTGTTACATTAAAAATTAAGTATAGTTTCCTGTGCTATAGAGTAGAACCTTGTTATCTATTATCCTTGTAGTACTATGCATATATTAACCTCAAACTCTTAATTTATCATCCTCTCCCCTTCCTCCTTTGGTAACCATGGCTTGTTCTCTATGTCTATGAGTCTGTTTTGTAAGTACATTCATTTGTATTATTTTTTTAGATTCCACACATAAGTGATACTTTACAAGATTTCTTTGACCTACTTCACTTAATATGATAATGTCTAGCTCCATCCATGTTGTTGCAGATAGCATGGTTTCATTCTTGTATATGACTGAGTAACACCACATCTTCTTTATCCATTTATCTATTGATGGACATTTATGTTGTTTCCATGTCTTGGCTATAATAAATAGTGCTGCTATGAACACTGAAGTGCATGTTTCTTTAGGGCTGACTATCTTTTAAATAAAGAGTGAAAATTCCAGAATTGCATGTATAGTATGACACTATTTTTTTTTCAAAAGCACAAAGCAACAGTATGTGCATGCTACAGGAAAAAAGAAACATTTAGATAAACTTCTGTAAGGATAGACTCTAAGCGCACTGAACAGAGGCAGGGAAAGGAAGCCTAGGATTGGCGATGGCAGCTAAACGGGACTTTTCCTTACCTGTTACGTTTTCATTGTAAGGAGGAGATATTCATATATTGCGTGTACAATTAAAATCATTTTCTGACAAGTTCACTTATGATTGGAACACAAGTGGATGAGAGAGAAGCCAAGTAGCCCTAAGGAAGGTATGCACAGGGTACGCTTTGCTTTCCTTCTTGGCCCTTGGGTCTCTAATATGGGGTTTCCATAACTATATGAAGTTATGTTTGTTTGTTTGGAAAAGGGACAAGGAGCCTATTTTCTGAAATCCGGGTGACTCACTGCTCCAGATACCAAAGATCTTCACCTTTCTGGGTCTGTTCCAGACCTCCAACAAACTCCTGGCAACCACTTGTGATGATAACTTGGGAACCAAAAAGGGAGAGATATGTGGTCAATGGAGTGAGAGGGACTCCAAAATATTGGCAAAAAGGCTAGCAGGTCTGGAGGTGAGGCTTAATTATCTTTACCCTCCAGAGACTTAAAAAAAATTTCTTTATTTCTTTGGCAGCGTTGGGTCTTGATTGCAGCACACGGATCTTTGTCGTGCCATCTTTCTTTACGGCACACAAGTGCTCAGGCTTAGTTGCTCTGCGGCATGTAGGATCTTAGTTTCCTGACCAGAGATCAAATTCACATCTCCTGCCTCGCAAGGCAGATTCTTCACCACTGGACCACCAAGGGGGTCCCTCTAGAGACTTCTGCATTTCCTCTTCTGTAACACATTTGATAGATTGCATTTATCTACTCAAACATAGCCTTCATAACAAATTCGTTTTCTTTTTGGTGTCTTATCTAATGCTACTGATCACATCTGCTGAGGACCATGAGTTTTCTCATGGAGCTACTGCACTGAGTTAGCATCATACGGTCCAAAAGCAGAACATGAAACTCAGTGCTGACCGACCCCAGGTTCAGAACCCCTGCCACCGTGTCATCTCGGGTGACATACTTGACATCACTCACTTTTTGTTCTCTTATCTATAAAACGGAGATTAAGTAAACTAGTATCTGTGAACAGACTGGAACAATGCTTTTGGCTTTCATATAGCAGGCACCCAATCCATGTTAGGGTTACATTATCCAGAAAAGATGTTTCTGGCCCTTATCAGTCACAAAATAATACAGAAAGTTACCATTCCTTGAAGCTTTTTGCTGAGAAAAAGCTCACTTTTTATGACCATGAAGTGGCAACTTCTGGCTGAATAATTTCTCTTTCTGACCGTCCATATTTCTTTTCCTTAAAAAACTTTTTTCGTAGCATGTATCATCATCTAACCAACGCTGTATGTGTACTTAATTAGCTTTGTTGATTGCCTGCCCCTCCACTAAGACATCAGTTGGATAAGGGCAGTGATTTGTGTCCTTGTTCTCTGCTGCATCTCCAGCAGCTAGCCCAGTGCTGGCACATAAGAGCTCCAGAAAATGTGTTGGATCCATGAACAAATATTCCTAAATTTTCTCCAGGTCTGTATATGGTCCCAACCATGTCAGAACATTTGGAGTCTGAGGAATGATTCTAGTCAAGATAATATATTTTAGCCTCCAGTCTTAGGTCTCTTCTTCAATTTGTTCTTGACCCATATCCACACTAGGCATCTAGCAACACAATCTCAAACACAGCTCATTTTCATCACTGCCAAGAAGGTTCTTTTGAAGTATTGGATCTGGTCATGCCACTCTTTTCTGGAAGAATCTAACATTGCTTCTTGATGGTTAGGTCTCCATGTTACTTTTTTATACCAGTTAGGATGCTCCTAGATGTTTTTAAAACCAGAAAGCATACCTCCAACTGGTTTAAACAATGTGGACATGAATCGAATCCAATAAAGAGTCCAGATATGGAGTAGACAGAATCTGATTGGATCCTGTGGCTCCGCTCCATTGACCTTGGCTAAATCCTACATAGGTTTCATTCACAGGCTTGTAGAGAGAAAGCAGCTTCAGTGATGGCCTTACTTCCTTACTCAATAATATCCAAAAGAGGAGAGACCAATGTACCTTTTTTAAAAATTTACTGAAGTATAGTTGATTTTATGGGATTCCCAGGTGGCACTAGTGGTAAAGAACCCACCTGCCAATGCAGGAGACATGGGTTCGATCCCTGGGTTGGAAAGATCCCCTGGAGTAGGAAATGGCAACCCACTCTTGCCTGGAGAATCCCATAGACAGAGGATCCTGGTGGGCTATGGTCCTAGGGTCACAAAGAGTTGAACACAACTGAAGGAACTTAGCACACACACAGTTGATTTACAATGTTGTGTGAATTTATGATGTACAGCAAATGGTTCAGTTTTACACACCTACCTTTAAATATTCTTGTCCTTTATGGTTTATTACAGGGTATTGAATATAGTTCCTTGTGCCACACAGCAGGACCTTGCTGTTTATCTACCTATGTAGAATAGTTTTCATCTGCTAATCCCAAACTCCCAATCTTTCCTTCCCCTACCTCTCCTCCACCTTGGCAACCACAAATCTATTCTCTACAGGTGTGTGTCTGTCTCTGTTTCATAGATAGGTTCATTTGTGTTGCATTTTGAATTCCATATGTAAGTGATATCATACTGTATTTGTCTTTCTCTTTCTGACTTACTTCACTTAGTACAGTAATTTCTAGGTCCATCCATGTTGCTGCAAATGGCATTATTTTATTGTTTCTTTTTTATGGATGAGTAATAGTCTATTGTGTGTGTGTGTATATATATCACATCTTTTTTTGGCTATACTGGGTCTTCATTGCTGCTCGGGCTCTTCTCCAGGTGCGGTGAGCCAGGGCTATTCTCTAGGTGCTCGGACTTCTCATTGTGGTGGCTTCTTTTGTTGTGGAACACGGGTTCCAGGGCACATGGGCTCAGCAGTTGTGGCCTCTGGGCTGTAGAGCACAGGCTCAATTGTTGTGGAGCACAGTCTTAGTTGCTCCACGGTGTGTAGGATCTTCCTGGGCCATGGATCAAACCTGTGTCTCCTGCATTGGCAGCTGGACTCTTGACCACCAGGGAAGCCCCTGCCACATCTTGTTTATCCATTTATCTGTCAATGGACATCTATGTTGTTTCCATGGAGAGACAAAGGTATCTTGAGTCCGTCTCTCAAACGTCATGAGTCCTTGTCTACCTACCCTCTGGGCTAAGTTGGGTCATTGCCCCTTTTAAAATCAGTCCCTGCCTCTAGGAGAAGACCATACTCTGGCTGACCTAGGTTCAGATTTCCGAATCAATCACTGATATGTAGGATGTAATATACTTGGCTTTTTACCAATCAGGCTCCTCCCTTTCCCTGCTTCCGTGGAGCGTCAATGCCTCTAGTGGCTTCTGAATGGTTGAGAGGAGGTGGGAAGGGTGTTGAAGGAATAACAGAATCTGCTTTGCAATACATCTCATGGCACCCTCTATACTTTTCCTTCCATTACACAATTGTTTTGAATAAATATTAGTCAATGAATAAAGAAATGAGTTGGGTTTCACCTGCTAAAGATGAAAAGAAAGATATCCAAGAAAACTGGAAGAGCTAAGACTTCTTAAGGTTTATTATAACTAGAGCCTGGGTCTTCTCTTGTGGCTCAGTGGTAAATGATCTACCTGCAGTGTAGGAGACCCGGTTTTGATCCCTGGGTCAGGAAGATCCCCTGGAGGAGGGCATGGCTCCTCACTCCAGTATTCTTGCCAGGAGAATTCTATGGACAAAGGAACCTGGTGGGCTACAGTCCATGGGGTCCCAAAGAGTTGGACATGGCTGAGCAACTAACAATTTCATACACAGAGCCTAGGGACATAGGGCTGGGAAGAATTTCCAGAAATTAGACCCAGTGAGTGTATCAGTATTCTCCAGAGAAACAGCAATAATAGGATGTATATAGAAAGAGATTTATTATAAGACATTGGCTCACATGATTATGGAGGCTGAGAAGTCCAGACCTAGGAGAGCCTAGTGTTGTTTCAGTCTGAGTCCAAAGACTGAGAACCAGGAGAGCTAATGGTGTAAGTTTCAGCCTAAGTCTGAGTCCAAAGGCAGAAGACTGAGGTCCCAGCTCAAAAACCATCAAGCACAGAGCAAGAATTCTTTCTCACTCAGCCTTTCATTCTCTCCAGGCCTTCAACAGATTAGATGAGGCCCACCCACCTTGGGGAGGGCAATCTGCTTGACTTATTATACTGATTCAAATGTTAATCTCATCCAGGAACACGCTCACAGACACACCTCATCCAGAAATAACACTTAATCAAATATCTGGGCACTCTTTGCCCCAGTCAATTTGACACATAAAATGAACCATCACAGTGGACCACAGTCAAATTGCAGAAGGTCTTATACGCCATGATAAAAAGGGTGGGTTTATCCTCAGGTCATTTAACCATTCACACAGTCTTTGATCTCCTGCTCCATGAACTGTGCAAGGAGGTGGGGATAAGATGATGAAATAATGCAGATATGAGCCGTGACCTTTTAAGGAAGAAACGGGAGAAACAGTCGCACATGTCCCCCACCCCCAAGCCCAGTATCTGCAGGGAATTTGTTTCAGGACTTCTTGCAGACAACAAAATTCATGGATGCTCAAGTCTCTTACAAAATGCTGTAGTGTTGCATGTAGCCTACACACATCTTCCCATATACTTTTTTTTTTTCCCCCATATACTTTAAATTAGCCCTAGATGCTTGGCACTCTTATGGATGCAGGTACCATTGGGTACCTTCTTGCAGAGCAAGTTGAAGGTAGCCTTTCTTATCTATGAGCTTCTTGCACTTTTCTGGGAACACTGATGCTGCTTCAGCATTGTCAATGAGGGTTTCCCCGCCCCCATCTTTAAGTTCTTGAGCCTGTAGTGCTTACAAAGCCAGCCAGCCAAACCCTACCATCCTGCATCTTCCTCTCACTCTCTTTGAGCCCCTCCCATAACCTCTGTGCTCACAGAGGCTGCATGCTTTTTCATGCATAAGTTTGCCACCATTGGGAACATGTTTCTATGACATGTCTTCTGACCACACACTTAATGCTTGCTCAGTCTTTGCAAGTACCTTGTTATGGAGCAGAGACCGTTTTTGCCATGGTAGGGCCAGCACTGACTCTTCCACAAATTTCAGCTTTTTTCCGCATCTCTGTATAAATGCTTGGTTCGTTCTTAGCAACCTGACTCCTACTTCGGCAAGCCTCATGCCGCTTTTCGAAAGATGAAGATTTCTGTTTTCTTGTCGAGAGATGGCACTTTATGCTCCCTCTTAGCCTTTGAGGGATTGCTTTGACCACTTAATTGCTCTTTAGAAGCTATTTTTTCCTTCACAAAAACAAAGAGTTCACCTAACACAGGGAGCGAGGGAACAAACAGTGAGGCGAAGGATGCTCAAACAAGGAGCGCTGGAGAGACTCTGAGGACCTGTAAGGGGCCCTGAGGCTGCAACAGGGCAGAGCTACACATCACTGCATTCGTTGGATTCAGAGTAGTGCTCCGTATGCAGCAAATTCAAGTGTTGCTTTTTGGAACTTTCTGGAATAATTTTTTTTCAATTACTTTCCATCTGAAGTTGGTTGAATCCACACGTGTGGAACCCAGATACAGAGGGCTGACTGTAGAGACACTGGATAGCTAATTATCTAGATGCCATCTCCTCTGAGAAGGTCTCTCTCACTGCTCACCCATTCTCCAGGGGGAGCCAGTCTCTCCCTCCTCTGGGCTCGCAGGGTCCCCTGAGGTAGGTAATAACACAACAGGTCTAAGAACGCTCCTGAGTGCATGCATTCACTTGGGTAGACCTCAAACAGCTCTATGTGATGGACATCAGGATCGTCCGTCCCCTTTTAACAGAGAATATAAGTAACTTGGGGTCTCCCTGGTGTCTCAGTGGTAGGAAAAAAAAAGCAAATCCATCTGCCAATGCAGGAGACACAGATTCGATCCCTGGGTCAGGAAGATCCCCCGGAGAAGGAAATGGCAACCCACTCTGGTATTCTTGCCTGGGAAATCCCATGGACAGAGGAATCTGGAGGGCTACAGTCTATAGGGTCACAAAAGAGACAGACATAACTTAGTGACTAAACAATGACAACAACATAAGTAACTTTCCTGGAAACACAGAGCCAGTAAGTGGTAGAGCTGAGGTCTGAACCCACCAGTCCCACTCCAAAGAGCAGGCTCCTCAACATCACGCCAGGTAATGCCCTTGATTGGCTGTCAGCATCATCCCCATTTTATAGGTGAAAAGACTGAGGCTCAGGCTAGGATGTGCCTAACGCCACAGAGTTTAGGAGCTGAACCTGAAAGCAGACAGGTGGCCGAGACTGAGCTTCTTCCCATCACACCTCCACACAGCCCTGAAGATGCCTCTGTGGAGGCATCATGTTGTATAGTGTTTAGTTACTTCCACGTCTCTCTCTGTTCTCCAAGAGAGAGACTCCTCAAGACTAAAGAAAGACTTAATCCAGTCCCCTCCGTTTCTTCAACTCCAGCACAGTTTGGGCATTTAATCCAATATACAAATGTGTGCTGAATGAATGAAATGAAGAATCAATGAATAATCGTTAGGGAAGTTCCCAGACCCAGGCTAAGGGCCTGTGCTCGAGGAGGTTTGGAAATAGTCTCAGCAAACTGGCGATGTGTGTGAGCCTGTTTCCTTAGCCTCAGGAAGAAACAAAACCCTTGAAAAGGAAGAAAGAAAATGGGGCGTAACAAGGATTCCGGGCTGGATTCCATGACGTCACCCTTAAGTTGGGTGTCTGGGCTGGTAAACAAAGGCTCTTGTGACAGGGGCCCTGGCTGGCCACTCGGCCGCGTTGGGGAGGCAGGGAAAGCGGCCTGCCTCAACGCTGGCCTCCACCCCAGCTTTAGCCCAGGCGCCTCTGCATTCAGCAGGTATCTCATCCAAGGGAAAACCAGGACAGGAAATCACGTTGCCATGGAGACCAGAGAGGCCCTTCCAGACACAGGGGAAAATAAACACGTTCTGGTTGGACTTAACCCCCACGAAGCCAGGGTGGTATCACCACCTAGTCTGAGATGTCCTGGTTTTCCTTAGAAACAGCCAGTGGCCTCTCCTCCAAGGACTGAGTGACAATTCCAGCCCACTCGGGGTCCCTGGGCCAGGGTCACCGCAGGGCTGAAGGAGGAAGCCATTTTTCTGCCCTGATCTAAGACCTCCATCTCCTTCACAGCTCAGGGCTCCCTGCTGACAAGGACTGACATTGCATATGGTGCTTGCTGGGTGCCAGGCAAGATCTATTAACTCCCCCAATCCCCATGACAACCGCTGAGGGAGGCCTTGTGTTACTCTCATATCCATTTTACTGATGAGAGAACTGAAGCACAGAGGCACTGTGACTCACCCAAGGTCATCAGATAGTTGATGTTGGCACCAGATTTGATGGACTTGGAGAGTTCTTTGGCAACAGGGTATAGCACTTAAGAAGACAGCACTTTGGGAATTCCCTGGCGGTCCAGTGGTTAGGACTCCATGCTCACTGCTGAGGGCCTGGGTTCAATTCCTGGTCGGGGAACTAAGATTCTACAACCCACATGGTGCAGCCAAAAAAAAAGGAGAGAGAGAGAGACAGGACTTTGGAATCTCCCAAATTAGCTGAGTGACCTTGAGCAAGTTAATTAGTGTCTCTGAGCCTCAGTTTCCCCACCTACTTGAAGCACTGTTTTAGGATTACATTCAATGCACATTTACTGAGCACATACTGCATACTAGGCACTATGTTGGGCCTTGAAAGTACAGTGGGATGGAAGACAAACACGATTCCAGGATCAAGCAGCTTGTAGATGGACAGAGGGAAGTACCCCTCCCCCTCCCTCCCCCCCAACCCTTCCCAGAGCTCTGAGGCAGGAAGGAGTTGGCCCCTTGGAAAAACTGGAAGAAAGCCAGAAGGGCTGCAGTTCGACCGTAGGTTTCCCTCTAACTGGAAGAGGTGGGGTTTGAGCCGAGGCCTGATGCTGTGAGATTACAGAAGAAAGTCAGGTTTCAAGGGCACTGTCAGGGGTCCGTCCTGCCTAAAGGGGTCTAGACTAGTGGTTCACTAGCCAATTCCAGATGAAGAACTAAGTTTGGCCAGTCTGCTTGTTTTTGTATGGGCCTGCCAACTAAAAATGGCATTTACATTTTTAAGTCATTGAAGAAGAATTTGAAAAAATATTACTCTGTGACATGTGAAAATTATGTGAACTTCAAATTTCCATGTCCATAAATAAAGTTTTATTGGAACGCAGCCATGCTCACATTGATGGAGGGGGCTCTGGCCACTCTGGTGCCCAGCCAAGGGGTTGAGTAGTTGGGATAGAGATATATGGCCTATGGAGCCGAAAATACTGAATGCTTGACTCCTGATGGAAGGAAGTTTCCGAGCCCTGGACAAGACGCCTCTGGCTTTGGGTGGTGGTGGTGGTTTAGTCACTAAGTTGGGTCTGACTCTTGAGACCCCATGGACTGTAGCCCACCAGGCTCCTCTGTCCATGGGACCCTCCAAGAATATTGGAGTGAGATGCCATTTCCTTCTCCAGGGGATCTTCCTGACCCAGGGATTGAATCTGGGTGTCCTGCATTGCAGGCGAATTCTTCACCGACTAAGCCACCTGGGAAGTCCCTGGCTTTAAGTAGCAGGGTGTAATTAGGGAGAGATTGTGCATCAGGACCTTTGAAGGGCAGCGAGGCCAGGAAGCAGCAGTTCCCTGTGAGTTAGAGGTGATGCAGGTAACAAGGTGCTGGGTACCACAGGTGTTCACGCCTGACGTCCTCACCATGGTAGGTTAAGATGATGGTTCTTGCTTCACACACGAAGAGAAGGACTGATGTCCTCGGGACCTGCCCAGAGTTACGCAGTGGTAGGGACAGGGTCAGGATTTGAACACGGGCAGTTTGTACTCCGCCACCTCTCAGGTGGCTTCAGTGATGAGACAGGTTTCCCTGGGGATGCCATGCTAGACTTGCAGCTGACTCGGGCTACCAACTTGCCTGTCCCAGCAGCTGCAAGAGAGTCTTCTGTGGCCACCCCAGCACCTGTAGTCCTGCTTTGTATTCAGGGACTTTCTTCTTCTTATTATTATTATTGTTTTTGGCTGCATGGGGTCTTTGTTGCTGCCCGTGGACTTTCTGCAAGCAGGGACTGCTCTTCATTGGGTTGCACAGGCTTCTCTCGTTGAGGACCACAGGCTCAGTAGTTGTGGCACACAGACTTAGTGGTTCCGAAGCATCTGGGATCCTCCCGGACCAGAGATGGAACCCGTGTCCCCTGCATTGGCAGGTGGATTCTTCACCACTGGGCCACCATAGGGAAGTCCCTGGACTTCACTATTTGACAAAGTCTTTGTGGTGACTACCGTCTGCTTGCTCTCAGAAGCAGGTTCCTTAGCGCTTCACAGCATAGGGCTCGAGACCCCTCCAGAACTAGCTGCATGACCTTGGGCAAGTTAATTATTTCTCTGAGCTTTAGTTTCCCCTTGGGATATAAATGACTACCTTGAAGGAAATTGTTGTGAGAGTTAAATTCAGGAACACACTTATTGAGCACTTACTGTTTGCTGTATACCTTGTGCTTTTGGGAGGCCAAAAAAAAAAAAAAGGACTATTCAAAGGGCTCCCTTACTCAGGGGCTTCCCATTGGTTTTGACCACTAGGGAGCCCCAGAAGGTAAGGAGGTTGGAAGGATTTCATCTCCAGCTTGCACCCTGCTGGGTGGTGGCTCCTTAGGGTCACAGCTCCTGCATGGCGGTCTTCACCCCATGGGCTTCTCTGTCTCCAGGTTATAGTAGCCACTCTTGCCTTTCAGGTCTAGAGGTGATAAAACAACCCAATGTAATTAGTCCCGGGGGATACTTATGGTTTTTCTGACACACTGTCCTCCCTTGGAAAGAGTTTCTTAAATGCCCCTTAAATTACCCGATTTGAGTGTGCCTACACTTTCCTGCTGGGACCCTGACTGGCACACTCTTCATTTAAATTAATTTTCCAAGCATGGTGGGCGTATTATATCCTGCCCAGTCTCACAAAAGATCTGTGGGGAATCTCTCCAGTTCCCCAACACAATATTTGTAGTTGAAAACCCCATCACAACTTTGTCATAGATGAATTATATCCCATACTGGTGAGGGTGTAGGGGAATAGATATTTTTATACACTGATGGGTAGGAATGTAATGTGGTAAAGACCGCTGCTATTGCTGCTGCTAAGTCGCTTCAGTCGTGTCTGACTCTGTGCGACCCCATAGACGGCAGCCCACCAGGCTCCTCTGTCCCTGGGATTTTCCAGGCAAGAATACTGGAGTGGGTTGCCATTTCCTACTCCAGGGGATCCTCCCAATCCAGGGATCGAACCCATGTCTCTTGTATTTCCTGCATCAGCAGGCAGATTCTTTTACGACTGCACCACTGGGGAGTCTCTAATTTAAAAATATCCCTTTGACCTAGTAACTTCATCCTCAGGAATTTATCTCAAGAAAATAATCATACAAGTGTGAAGCGATGTTCTGTTATATTAATAGTCAAACCAATCATCTATTGGTAGTTGATGAGATACATTAGTTCACTCAGTGGATATTTTTTGAATGCCTACCAAGCTTCAAGCACTGTTCCAGCCCCTAAGGATCTAGTGGTAGGCAAGTCTGTTGAAGTCTTGTGCTTGTGGAGGTTATATATTAGCAGTTGAGTTAATTACAGCACATGTATATAATGAATGATATGCAACACGACCACAAAATTAGTAGCTCCAAATGTATGAGTATAGAAAGATGCTCATGATGTATGATTAATAGAAAGAAAATCTGGCTACAGAACAGGAAGTAAAATAGGATCCTATTTTTATTTAATTGATTTAAAAGAAAATATGGAATATGAAACAAATTGTTAATAATTATTGATTGAGACAATGAGGTAATCATGACCTTTCATTTTCTATTTTATGCATCTATATTATTTGAGTTTTATTGGAATAAGCTTTACCAATTAAAAAAACTATTTTCACTGGAAATATATAATCTCTATCTCCTGGAACAATATAATCTCTAAGCCTCTAAATCTCTAAGTAAAGTAATATTTATTTTTTTAGGGACTTCCCTGGTGGTCTAGTGGTTAAGAATCCAACTTCCAATGCAGGGGATGTGTGCTAGATCCCTCATTGGGGGACTAAGATTCCACATGCCATGGGCAGCTAGAGAGCCTGTGTGCTGCACTAAGAGAAGCCAGAGAGCTGCAACTAGAGAGAAGTCACCGCACAACCACAACTAGAGAAAGCCCATGTGGCAACGAAGAGCCTGCACAGACAAAATAAAAAATAAGTTAATTAAAAAAGTAAAGTAGTGTTTACTTTTTTTAATAGCAAAAGTTATACCTAAATACATTCTTTGTGTTAAAATTTCTAGACATACAGGCAAAGTTTAAGTTCTTCTTAACCACACCCAGGGAAGCATGCTATGACTTGATACGTTTACCTCCAGACGTATTTCCAGATATGTACATACATTTACTTGGAGCTACAGAAATATATTGTGTATTGAGGTGTTTTTTTTTTTCTTTTACAAGAATGATATCCTACAATAAGCCTTCTTTTGTTTCCTAAGATTTATTTACTTATGGCTGGGATGGGTCTTCATTGCTATGTGCAGGCTTTCCCTAGGTGTGGCAAGTAGGGGCTACTCTTCATTGAGGTACTTGGGCTTCTCACTGCAGTGGCTTCTCTTGTTGAAGAGAATGGGCTCCAGGCTCACAGGCTTTAGTAGCTGTGGCACATGGGGTCAGCAGTTGCAGCTCAGGGACTAAGTTGATTCTCGGCATGTGGGATCTTCACAGGCCAGGTGTCGAACGTGTGTCCTCTGCATTGGCCAGGTAGATTCCTATCCATTGGGCCACTGGGGAAGCCCTACAATAGGTTTTGTTCTTCACCCTGCTTTCTAAAATTCAATGTTGTAAATGCCTTACATTATAACCAATAGATTGACTTCATTTCTCTTAACCATTCCATAGTATTCATAGCATGGTTAAACCAAATTAATTTAGGACCTTAGAAGGTTTAGAGCATGCAGTTTAAAATTGAGCCCTAGGTCATATATGACTTATCTATTTTTACACAATAAATTACCCCAGAATTTAGCAGCTTAAAACAAACTATTTACTATCTCACAGAATCTGTGAATAAAAATCTTTCACAAGTCTGCACTCAATGTGTTAGCCAGGACTGTGGTCTCATCTGATGGCTCAAGTGAGAGAAAATCCACTTCTGAGCTCACACACATGCTTGTTGGCAAGCCTCTTTGCTGCCTGTCTGTTAGAAGGTCTTTCTCAGTTCCTCGTCAAGTGGATCTTCCCAGAATCCAGCTCACAACATAGTAGCTGTCTTCCCTCAGAGACAGCAAGCAAGACAATGCATGAGAAATGGAAGCCAGAGTCTCTTTGTCACCAAATCTTAGAAGTGGGCTTCCCTGGTGGCTCAGACAATAAAGCGTCTGCCTGCAATGTGGGAGACCCGGGTTCCATCCCTGGATCGGGAAGATCCCCTGGAGGAGGAAATGCTAACTCCAGTACTCTTGCCTGGAAAATTTCCATGGACTGAGGAGCCTGGTAGGCTACAGTCCATGGGGGTCGCAAAGAGTCAGACACGACTGAGCGACTTCACTTTCTTTCTTAGAAGTGACATCCCATCACTTTTGCTATATTATATTCATTTGAAATAATTCACTAGATCCAGTCCACATGCAAGGATGAGGAGATTATACAAGGGCAGGGATATCAGAGGATAAGAATCGCTGTGGGCCATCCTGGCCATTACCTAATCTGGGAAAATAAGCAACCACAAGAACAATGGATATGATGAAAGATAACAGAGGAAGCACAAGTAATTCAAGGCAGGAGCATCTTAACGACTTATCCATTCATTCCACAAGCACAGGTAATTCCAGGCAGGAGCTTCTTAAGGACTTATCCATTCATTCCACAAGCACAGATAATTCCAGGCAGGAGCTTCTTAAGAACTTATCTATTCATTCCACAAGCTTGTACTGAGCCCAACCAACGTGTTTCAAGCCCAGACACTACTCTAGGTTCTGAGGATAAAATGGTAAACAAGACAGACCAAGCTCAGGCTCTCATGGAGTTTATAGTATAGCAGAGGCAAGCAAGGCAACTAGAGAGATAGTGAGCATAGGAAACAAGACAGTGGTCGTGTAATTCACGAGCGGTTTAATAGGTAGACTCACCACGTCTGCTGGGGAACTGGATGTGATGAGGGAGGGGGAGGGAAGAGTTGAAGATGATTCCCATGTTTCAAGGTTAGGCAGCTGATAGACCCTGGTACCTTGTCCAGGGGGAAGAAAGCTAGAGGGCAAATAGACTTAGGGAAGGACAATAAGCTCAGTTTGGATGTGATGAGGTTAAGGAATCTCTGGGACAACCAGGTGATACTCAGGAGGTAATTGGACACCAATGTAGCAGCTCAATGGGCTTCCCTGGTGGCCCAGATGGTAAAGAATCGGCTCGCAATGTGGGAGACCCAGGTTCGATCCCTGGGTTGGGAACATCCTCTGCAGAAAGGAACGGCAACCAACTCCAGTATTCTTGTCTGGAGAATTCCATGGATAGAGAAGCCTGGAGAGCTACATGGGGTCACAAAGAATCAGACACAACTGAGTGACTAACAAACACACACACACACACATTAGCAGCTCAGCAGGGATGCCCAGACTCGAGACAGAAAGGCATCAAGGGAAATTTCCCTAGTGGTCCATTGGTTAAGAATCCACCTTCCAATGCAGGGAATGAGGGTTTGATCCCCAATCAGGAATTAAGATTCCACATGCCACGGGGCAACTAAGCCTGCAAGCTACAACTAGAGAGACCACACACTCTGGAGCCCACACGCTACAACTACTGAGCCCAAGCACCACAATGAAGATCCTGAGTGCTGCAACTAAGATCGGATGCAGCCAAGTAAATAAATACATATTTAAAAAAAAAATAATCAAAAGTTGTCTTGAAAAAAGGTTTAGAAAAGATAAAAAGGGGTTTCTCAGGTGGCACTAGTGGTAAAGAACCCACCTGCCAATGCAAGAGACATAAGACACATGAGTTTGATCCTTGGGTTGGGAGGATCTCCTGGAGGAGGGCATGACAACCCACTCCAGTATTCTTGGCTGGAGAATCCCATGGACAGAAGAGCCTGGCAGGCTATGGTCCATAAGGTTGCAAAGAGTTGAAAACTATTGAAGCAGCTTAGCATGCATACATTGTCTAAGGTAAAAGAAGTGCTTAAAAAAGACACACACACAAAAAAAACCACATCAGTGGTGTAATGGTGATATTTGCATGTGTGCTAAATCATTTCAGTGGCATCCAACTCCTTGTGACCCTATGGACTGTAGTCCGCCAGGCTCCTCTGTCCATGGGATTCTCCAGGCAAGAATGCTGGAGTGGGTTGCCAGGCCTTCCTCCAGGGGATCTTCCTGACCTGGGGATCAAACCCTCACCTCCTCTGTCTCCTGCACTGGCGGGAGGGTTCTTTACCACTAGCACCATGTGGGAAGTCCCCAATGGTGATATTTAAGCCACACTAATAAATGGAGAAAGGAAAAAAGGCTAGTGGAGCCCTGAGAAATAGGAATGTCTCTAGGGTGGGTAAAAGGAAAGAAAAGCCAAAAAGAGAGAGAAGATTAAGAAACAGAGAGCCACGGGGAAGCATCACGGATTCTGCAGAAGAGAACTGGAAGAAAGAGGAGTGAACAGCTTTGTCTAACTCAGTCAAGATGTGCCCCTTGGGGCAAAGAGGTCATCAGTGACCATGATGAGAAGCGCTTCAGAAGTGTGGAGTGGGAAAGCGAGAAGGTTGAGAAGTGACTGAGGGATGGGGAAGTACAGACAGTGCAAGTAAACCATTCTTGAGTTGTTGTTGTTGTTGTTGTTTTTAATCCCATTGGCACATAGATGAATACTGAGGCACTGTCAGAATTAAACGTCCACCCTTGACACTATTGGAGAAGGCAATGGCACCCCACTCCAGTACTCTTGCCCGGAAAATCCCATGGACAGAGGAGCCTGGTGGGCTGCAGTCCATGGGGTTGCTAAGAGTCAGACACAACTGAGTGACTTTCACTTTCCACTTTCATGCATTGGAGAAGGAAATGGCAACCCACTCCAGTGTTCTTGCCTGGAGAATCCCATGGACAGAGAAGCCTGGTAGGCTGCAGTCCATGGGGTCGCACAGAGTCGGACACGACTGAAGCAACTTGGCAGCAGCTTGACACTATTAAGTCTCTGGGAGGCTTTCAGCTCTTCTTGTCTCATTCAGTCCTAATTCTCTGGTTGTAAATAGCTCCATTAGGCAAGAAGAATAGAATTGCTTCGGATGAGTTGGGGAAGGAGTAGAAAGGAAAGTCAGAGAGGAGGGGCATACCTGTCTGGACTGTGAAGTTTTGTAACCTCCGTCAACGGAGAAGCAGAGGTCTCCAGGAGTGAAAAGGCTGAGGTGCTGGGAAGTCCTAGATTCCTCACGGTACTCAGTGTCTCCTGTCTAAACAGAATCTCTTTCCAAAGCCAGAGTGTGTCCATATCCTTTAGCAAGACGGATTTTTTTTGTTTGTTTTTTTTTTTTATTGCATTGCACAGCAAGTGTGATCTTAGTTCCCCACCCAGGGATCAAACCCAGGTCCCCACAGTAAAACTGAAGTCATACCGCCTGGACCTCCAGGGAATTCCCCGAAAGATGGAATCTTAGAAATTCAGGCATTTACGAAGTAGGAAGAATCTCAGCTTTTCTCAGGCAAAGTATCTTTTTGGATGTCTGCAGGGTCAGTTTGTTCTTTCTGTCTAGAAAAGGCCTTGCTTCTTTAACTTTTCTTCTTCCCTTTGGGATCAGAAAATTGCCTAACATTGGTGGTGTTGGCTGGAGAGTTGGAGTGAATTGAGGGACATGGCTCCTCTGGCAGTCTTTTCATCATCTTTCCTGCAATTCTTTCGAAAAATGTTTACTTCACGTAATTGTTCAGATTTAAACCAAACTGTGTATGTGTGTGTATGTGTGTTGGGTGGCATGAGAAGTGTTTTAAGACAAATAGTGGGTAAAAAGCTTCCTTTGCACGTGTATCCTTCTGTCACAATACTGAACGATTTGTCTGCTTTTATGCGTCACTCTGTTGCAATGGAGAAGAAAGGATGTCCCAGCCTCCACCTTCAATCCAGGCTCTGTTACTTGCAAAGTCCCTTTCTAACTGGGCTCCTGCTGGCTCAGATGGTAAAGAATCTGCCTGCAATGCAGGAGACCTGGGTTTGATCCCTGGGTGGGGAAGATCCCCTGGAAAAAGGAATGGCTACCCATTCCAGTAGTCTTGCCTGGAGAATTCCAAGGACAGAGGAGCCCAGCGGGGTACAGTTCTTGGAGTTGCAAAGAGTCAGACATGACTGAGCGACTAACACTATGACATTTACTTTTCTAACTAGTCCCAAATTACTAATCCCACCCAAGAAAACTGGCGCCTTGCTGTTTGTGGACCCATTGAATCACTTGATACTATTTCACTTTTGAATCACAAGTTGGAAAGAAAAGGTAGACCATTTAAGAACATTAACATTTGACCTGAATCAACCTTCTATTGAGAAGAGATGCCCAGGGCTGGGAAATCTGAGAACTAACTTGCCATTGGGATTTTCTTGTCCACTTGCTTTCCAAACAATCATATCTAAACAGCTGTTTTGTTTTTATCATGTGTGACCTCCCATTTCATTTTATTAATACGTGTTCAAACACTACCTGCATTTAGAAAACAGGTACATTTTGCAAAATGTGACTGTCAATAATACTGATTTGTAATCTGTAGAATTTACTCCTTGGGAGAGACTCATCCAGGTCTGATGTGATGGTCCTCAACCAGATTTTCAGCATCTATAACGTGCCCCGTCGAGGCAGTTTGTGTAGCTCCTTCCATTTTCTCCTCCTCCCTGTGATAATGCTTCTGGGGACTGAACCAATGCTGTGTTATATCATTGCTCTTAGTGTTAAGATTCCCAGCCAGTTCTTTTCCACTGCACTGAATTCAGAAGCTCCACTGTTATTTTTTCACTTCTTGACCTATTTCCTCTACCTTTCCCAAGTTCCTCTCTAGTTGCATTGATACAACCTTCTCCTGTGTGATCTCTGCTTTTCCTGCTTCCAAAAAGGTTTTTGTTAAGTGGATGTTTTGTTAAATTTTCCTTTGTATCTGCCTCTTTTTTTCAGTCTTGGCCTATTATCTCATTGAGCGTAGACCATTTTTCACACATGCTGCCTTCTTTGCAGTAAATCTTTGTATCAGGAAAAACATTTTCTTCTGAGCTCTTTCGCCTAGGTGATTTATCTCATGCTATTAAATATTTTCATAAGTCCCAAGATTTTATTTTTATTCATTAATAATATATTCATTAGCTTAATTTGATCTATGTGTGTTGCTGGAATGCCTTTAGATTGAATAGATGTTTCAACCAACGTTTGGAGCAGGAGGGCAGAACGTCACTAACTCTGTTTCTGTAGGATATTCAAGGCTAGACCCTACCTTACTTTATTCAGAATCCCTGAAACTTAGTGCTTGGCTCTCAGTAGTTGTCAAAACTTGTTGGGTGATTCTGTTGTACAACTGAGGTGAGAACCACTACTTATTAAGTATAAGTGGCTTATTAAGAATCAGTAGAAGCTAAAAACACCCAGCAAAGCTAGCAACATAGCACTGAATTTTGACCAAAGCAGGTGGCACCAGTGGTAAAGAACCGGACTGCCAATGCAGGAGATATAAAAGACTCAGGTTCAATCCCTGACTCAGGAAGATCCCCTGGAGGAGAGCAGCCCACTCCAGTATTCTTGCCTAGAGAATCCCATGGACAGAGGAGCCTGATGGGCTACAGTCCACAGGGTCGCAGAGTTGGACATAACTGAAGTGTGATGGACAGGGAGGCCTGGCGTGCTGCGATTCATGGGGTCGCAGAGTCGGACACGACTGAGCGACTGAACTGAACTGAAGTGACAGCATGCACGCATGCACAGATAAAGCAATGAAGATGCTTATGAAATTCGAGTCTATTATAACTTCATTTTCTTAAAATGAGAAAGCAACAAATCTCAGCAGGAGCCTTTAGGCTTATTGCTAAGGCTAGTGTTGAAAGTAAATTTTGGACACAGTGCTTTTAAAAAGAAATGCTTTTGATATTGTTGCTCATGTTGATGTTGTTTTCATATCACAGATGTTTTTTAAAGGCTACAAAAATTATAGCGCATATTCCTGACTCCCTTTCTGAGGTTGTTTTATGTTTTGATGGTATCTGATGCCAGGCTTTGCTGCTAAGAATAATGTAGTCTAAAGTGGGTTGCAATGTAAGGAGCACATAAGTGGGGACTTTGGTCTGTTTTCATTCACAACTGCATTTTTTACTGGGTGAACGTCATGTAGTGGTCTTACAAAAATATTTCTTGAGTGAGTTGTTGAAGGGTTGTTTCGCTGCTTGGGTGAGTGGAATTCTCCCCCTGCCACCACCTGTTTTCCTTACCTTTGCCTGAGACATGACCCTTGCAAAAGGAACCCTCTGACATCCCTAGGTAAGCAAGGCTCTGTCCTCTCTCTGGGAAGGCAGCAGAGCCGTGATCCCAGGACGTGAACTTTGAAACCTGGTGGCTCAGATCTGAGTTTGCTTCTGACACCTAATAGCTGTATAACCTTTGGACTTGGGCAAGTTACTTAAGCTTTCTTTTCTATACTCTCTCACAATCTTACTATACAAATTTTCACAGATACAGAAAAGTTGGAAGAATAGTACAATTACATACTAATATATGATATATGATAAACATAATAGTAATATATGATGTGCTATTTTTTAAGATTTTTTTTTTTGAGGTGGACCATTTTTAAAGCATGCCGTGCTGCAGTCCATGGGGTCACAAAAAACCGGACATGACTTACTGACTGAACAAAAACAATTTTTAAATTCTTTATTGAATTTGTTACAATATTTTCTCTGTTGTATGCTTTGGTTTTTTTGGCTGCAAGGCATGTGGGATCTTAACTCCCAGGTCAGGGATCGAACCCACACCCCCCTGCACTGGAAGGTGATGTTTTAACCACTGGACAGTCAAGGAAGTCCCTGTACTATTGATAACCCAATAATGAACCACCCAGATTCAACATTTGTTAATATTTTGCTATATTTTCTAGGTTTGCCATGCATACATATGTACAAGGATTACGTATTAATAATTTAAAAAAAAAAATCTTTGTCCTAGGTTCATGGCACACAGCTCCTAACACCCTTGGGACTCTGGAGTGATGAGTGTCTTTTGTATGCTAATGAGATGACTGGTGCGTAGGGGCCATTATATAGCTTCAGGGTGGGTACTGGTCCTCAGAGAGACCTAGTGTTGAGGACAGGGTTGGAAATAGCAGCTTCACCTTTCTCCTGGGAAAAGAGAGGTGCTAGAGATATGAGTTAATCACCAATGACCAATGATTTAATAATATCTGCCTGTGTAAGGAAACCTCCATAGAAACCTCTGAATGATGGCGTTCAGAGAGCTTCTGAGTTGGTGAACACATCAACAATCACATCAGTGTTGGTGAACATCTCAATACTAGGAGAGGGCACCCAACATATGGAGAGAGCATGTATCTCCTCAATATATGGAGAGGGCATCCACCCTGCCCTATGCATCTCTTCCATTCGGCTGTTCCTGAGTTGTATAATGTTGTTTTTTGAAAATTCTTTTCAACTTTCCCTTACAGTACTTGTTGACTATCTGTCTCGTGCTGGTATTTAGCCTTAGATGGAGTTTACCACCTGCCTTTTAGCTGCTAAGTCATGTCCAGCTCTTTTGCAATCCCATGTATTATAGCCCGCCAGGCTCTTCTGTCCACGGTATTTCCCAGGCAAGAATACTGGAGTAGGTGCCATTTCCTTCTCCAGGGGATCTTCCCAACCTAGGGATTGAATCCACGTCTTCTGTATTGGCAGGTGGATTCTCTGCCGCTGAGCCACTTATTAACCAAGCCCGTCCTGGTTAATAAGTCCAAAAATGTAAGTAAATTGCTTTCCTGAAGTTCTATGAGTCATTCTAGCACATTATCAAACCTGGGGTGGGGGGAGGGTTGTAGGAATTCCCCGAATTTATAGCCCATCAGTCAGAAGTACAGGTGACACCTGGTGCTCACGACTGATTTGAAGTAGGGCAGTCTTAGCCTTCGTCTTAATCTGAGCCCTTACCCTGTGGAATCTGTGCTAACTCTAGGTGTGTGTGGGCTCAGTTGCTGTCTTGTCCAACTCTTTGTAACTCCATGGACTGTCGCCCACCAGGCTCCTCTGTCCATGGGATTGTCCAGGCAAGAATACTGGAGTGGGTTGCCATGCCCTTCTCCAGGGGATCATCTGGACCCAGGGATCAAACCCCTGGCTCTTGCATCTCCTGCACTGACAGACAGACTCTTTACCACTGCACCACCTGGGAAACCCAACTCTGGGTAATTAGTATTAGACTGAACTTGACTGTAGAACCCTCCACTCGTGTCCAGAGAGTTAGAGAACTGGTTGCTGGTGTTAGAAAACATCACAGAGTAAGTATATGTACAGGTAAATTACAAGCATCATTACAATTCTCCCCTAAATATTTTGGCCTGTCTCACCTAAAAATAACAGGCACCAACAGAAGCACCCTATGTAGCATTTTCACACTTAGCAAAAATTAACAATTTCCTAATGTCATCTAACATGCAGTCCATATTCAGATTTTTCCAAATGTCCCTTAAATGTCTTTTATGGCTGTTTCTATTTTCCATATCAAGATTCAAGGAGGATCACAAATTCCATCTGGTTTTGATGTCTCTTTACTTTCCTCTTTTCTAGAAAAGACCCCTACCCTTTCATCAATGACATTGGGAAGCGTCCAGGCCAATTATCTTGTAGAATGTCCCACATTCTGGATTTCTGTGATTGTTTCCTCAGGCAGGGGTGTGCTATGTAACTTTTCTAGGCTTATATCCCCATCTGTGAAATGGGTATCCTCACAGTAGCTGCCGCCGGTTACTCCACACGGTAGATGCAAGGATTAAATGCAGAAATGCTTGGCAAGTGCTCAGTCTGGTATTTGGCACAAAGTAAATGGTGCTATTGACATCGCCATCAGCACCCTCCGCATCACCACCACCGTGCTCAGCTCCCCAGGTTCCAAGCTGCAGTGACACGCGAACTCGCCTGATCCTTTCCTCACCCTTCCGGGATCTCAGGCTCATTTTGCTCTGTTCCTTCTGTCCTGCAGAGCTTAATTGATTAAATGCATCTCTCACTAGCCCCTCCAAGAACGGGTGGCTAACCTTTACCCGTCCTCCTCAGGACACGCTCTTTGTTCAGAAGCACAGTTGCATTACCCCAGAGTGGTTCAGACGATCGTGAGGCATTGACCGGTGCGGTGCCCACCCAAGAAGGAAGTGAGTGCTTTGTCATTGTTGGTTCTGGTGGTGACCTTGGTGTGGAGGTTGTTGGTGCCGCAGCCGCTGCAGTGCTGATGGAGGGATGCTGGGGGAAGGAGATTGGCTGGCGAGGGAGGAGAGGAATGTGCTGCCAGAAGACTGGGCTCAGAGCCAGATGCTAATTACGATGGCCTGGGGGTGCTAGTACCCGCTGTCAGCATCATCTAAGAAGGGGGGGGGAGCTGGTAGGCTTGGGGGAGGTGAGAGAAACAGGAAAGGTGAGAGGGACTGACAGGTTGGAGAAATCCACTTGTTCCCCTAGGGTCCACCCTCCCTTCAGACCCAAGCTGTCTGGGAGAAATCGTGGCTGTTACCATAGCAACAGCAGCAGCTGATGCATGATGCACGGTGTCTTTATTAGAGAACCTCGGTCAAGCTTGTGCCAGTATTTTTCCATCTGAATCTCATTTCTTCAGTAAAACGAGAGGCTGGAGGCTGGGAATGGCATGGGTGGGGCTGGGGGTGTTTGGAGATGGAGACAGAGTTCTCAGATACTCTACTGAATTTCTGAGGATTGTATTATAGATTGAAGAGAAGCAGATTTTTTTTTTTTAACATTGCCTTGATAAGACATCATTTAAATATTCAAACTGCTTCAGAATTTCCTTAAATTATACATGAATTGCTGAAGTAGCATTCCCGTTGCCTTGGAAAGGTGTAAAGGATTGCACTCGTGAAACCTTAGTGGAAGGGAATGTCTCTGGTCAGGAGCGGCACCAACCTGGCAGTCGGACCGACCTTAGACTCCTAGCCCCGTTATTTCCCTGCTGACTAGCTTTGGGCTATTTACTTTACCTCATTAAGATCAATGTCCTCATCTGGGAAATAGAGGTAAGAAGAAGAACTGCCTCATAGGGTTGTGATGAGAAATAAGGGAGCCGATGCATACAGAGTAAAGCCCAATTCTTAACCCACATTAGGTGCTCAATAAATGGTTGCTACTTTTCCTACTGTGAACATTTCTGCTACTACTGCAATTATTTCTATGACTCTGCCTATTGCTCTACTCCTGGTACTATTACTGTTACTATGCTTACTATTACTATAACAATGACTGCTGTTACCCCCTCTGACTCGTCCTCCTCTTATCACCATGGAGATAACACAAATCAGCTGAGTACAGGATTGACTCACTGGCAACTCTTCTTCCTTGAATGATACCAGCCTGCCCGAATTTGCTGGCACCTCATTGTTGCCCTCACTGGCTGTGAATCTAGGGTCAAAGGTATGACTCCACAGACAACCAGGGAATCCTGGAAGAGCTATAGGATCTTTATTAGAAGAGATGGTACAGCTGATGTATTTCAGGATTTTTCCAAACTTGTCACTTAAGTACACCCTCTCTATTTTCATCCTGTGTACCACCCACGTTGTTCTTTATTTCAGGTTTTCCCCTTGAACTTGACCCCTTTTTATTGGCCAAATGAATGTGGTTTTGAAGGAAACTTTATAGCGCTATGAAAATGTAAAACTAGCATCACTTGCCATGAAAGAAACTATAAAAGTAAAAGTGATGGAAACAATTCAGGGCTGTTGAATTCTAACCTCTTCCTACTGAAAGTTTTCAGACTGGGGCTCACCATCTGTTCGGGTTGGCAGGTATTAGGTGTTAAAGACACATGAGCACCAGAGTGAAACTGCCTTGTGTAAAGTACTGAAAACCACTGGAGGGGAATGACTTTGTCACTACACAGTCCAGGAACCTCTTTTGCTCCACGTGTGTCCCCACGAAACCACTGCTGACCATAATGAAGAATAAATAATTACCTCATCTTCAAGGCAGAGGAGGTGGGCAAGCAATAGGCCCTAGAGTAGACTGAATTTCAGGTGCCCTTCTAATTGTTTCCCTAGTGGCTCAGATGGTAAAGCATCTGCCTGCAATGCGGGAGACCCGGGTTCGATTCCTGGGTCGGGAAGATCCCCTGGAGAAGGAAATGGTAATCCACTCCAGCACTCTTGCCTGGAAAATCCCATGGACGGAGGAGCCTGATAGGCTACAGTCCATGGGGTCTCAAAGAGCCGGATACGACTGAACGACTTCACTTCTAATTGTTCAGGACACCAACAAGTGGACAACCCAGCGGAAGGAATGGTACTGGTGAAACATGGGGGCACCTGTCATGTAGCTGCTCCATTGAGCAGCTTCAAGTAGCTCAGAATCACTGAAGGTGGAGGGGCTGACGGACAATGTCCAAATCACGAAGGCTTTGTTAGCTGCACTAAGGAATTCTGAATTCATTCACTGAAACAAGTGCAACCACTGAGATATATGAAAGAGTAGAAAAACAAGAGTAAAAACTGCTATTGTTCACAAGCACGAACTATGCACTGGGCATTGAATCTTCCCAGTAATTCTGAGTGGAGCAATACTATCCCTGTTTCACAGATGAGAAAACTGAAGCTTAACGAGGCTAAGTCACTTGCCCAAATGTGGAGGACTGCAAAAACGACCACAGCTCTCCATCCACCGCTGTGTTTGCCACATTGCTGTCACCTGGCAAAGGGACTCTGCAGCTCTCCCCACCAAGAGTGGAATTTGTTCTCCCACCCACTGGCCTCGTGGTCAACTTGAACCAGAAGAATGTGGGGGAGGGATGATGGGCCAGTTCCAAGCATAGGCCTCAAGAGGCCAGCCATGTTTCTGCTCGTTCTTCTGGAGCCCTGACATGACTATCTGTACAAGGCCTGGCTGGCTTACTGCAGAGTGAGAGGTTGGGCAGCCCAGAGTCCTGCTGTTCCAGCTGTGGCCCAGCCACGTGGCAGAGCCCAGCCAAGATCAGCAAAGCCACTTCTCCAACTGCAGCTGAGCCCAGACACAGGAGTGAGACTGGGAGAGGCCAGAACAACCAGCCATCGACCACAGACTCATGAGCAATAAGGAATGGGGTTCATTAGTTTTAGAGCTGCTTTGGCTGGTAAAAGATAACTGAAAAATCTGGCTAATCTAGTGAGTAAATGTTGGAGTCAAGATTTGTTCCTAGCCTATATTTGTTTGTTTTTTGTTTCCAGGCTTTGCTTTTTAAAAAAAAATTATTTATTTTTAATTGAAGGATAATTGCTTTACAGTATTGTGTTGGTTTCTACCAAACATCACAGGCTGTGTTTTTAAATACAATTTCTCAAGAACACTGAGATTTCCAACTTACACTGGTATGTCACATTTTTTCAGTACAACTGCTTGCAACTTTCCACTGGACATGGATTACAGCTGCCCTGCATGCCCACCTCACAAAGATTTGAGTGATATACCAGCTGAGCATAGATATAGGAGGAGCAGGGAAAGACTGTATCCCCAGAAACTTTTCTATAAATGGCACCTTCAATAATTCATATACAGCAGTGATTCTAAACCAGAAATGATTTTGACCCTCTAGGGGATACTGGCGGTATCTGGAGGCAATTTTTTTTATTGTCCCAACTGGGGAGTGGGGTGCTACTGGCATATCATGGATGGAGACCAGGGGCGCTGCTAAATATACATCCTATAATGCGCAAGGCAATGTCCCACAACAAAGAATTGTCTGGCCAAAATGTCAATAATGAGGAGGCTGAGACACCCTGTTTTAAGATAATATGTAAACAAGGGACTTCTCTGGTGGTCAGTGGTTAAGACTTGACCTTCCAATGCAAGGGGTGTGGGTTTGAGCCCTGGTCAGGGAGCTAACTAAGATCGTACATGCCTCTTGGCCAAAAAACCAAAACCAAAACAAAAGCAATATTGTAACAAATTCAATAAAGACTTTAAAAATGGTCCACATCAGAAGTAAGTCAGACAGAGAAGGAGAAATATTGTATGACATCCCTTATATGTGGAATCTAAAATGAAATGATACAAATGAACTTACTTACAAAATAGAGATTCACAGATTTAGAGAATGAATTTATGGCTGCTAGGGTGGCGGGGAGGGGAAGAAGGTGGGGAAGGGATAGTTAGGGATCTACACGCATACACTGCTATATTTAAAATGAATAATTAACGAGGGCCTATGTATACCACATGGAACTCTGGTCAATGTTATGTCGCAGCCTGGATGGAGGAGAGTTTGGGGGAGAATGGATACATGGATATGTATGGCTGAGTCCCTACACTGTTCGCCTGAAACTATCACAGCACTGTTAATCATCTATACCCCAATAGGAAATAAAAAGTTAAAAAAAGAGATTATGCAAAAAAAATGGTTCACATTAAAAAAATAATAAACAAGACCATCATTATGACTATAACAAAAATACTTTTGAGTAGTGGATCTCGACCCTAGCTATGCATTAGATTCATCCAGGAAATTTTCTTAAAATACTAATGCTGAGCCCCCATTCTCAAAGACTCTGATTCAGTTGGGTGGGGTCATTTTAAAAATTCTCTCCAGGTGATTGTAATGTACAGCTCGGGCTGAAAACCACTATTTTAGGAAAAGTAGTAGACAATGAGTCATACAAAGAATATAGTGAGATGATATTTTAAAATATAAAATATATTTTTTAAAATATACATTTGCCTCTTCTCTTTGTCAGAGGAGACTCTCTAACCTGATTCTTGCTCCTCTGATGTTAGAATCTGACTGCAAACCTCTAAGTCCTTTAGTCCCATGGCTTACTTCCCCTGGCTTCTGTTTCCACAACTGTTGTGGAAACACATTTGCCTCTTCTCTTTGTCAGAGGAGACTCTCCAACCTGATTCTTTTAAAAAATACATTTGCCTCTTCTCTTTGTCAGAGGAGACTCTCCAACCTGATTCTTGCTCCTCTGATGTTAGAATCTGACTGCAAACCTCTAAGTCCTTTAGTCCCATGGCTTACTTCCCCTGGCTTCTGTTTCCACAACTGTTGTCCTAAACAAACACTTTTTTCTCTGATGCAAAACTCTTCCAGCTCATGGATTTTTATAAGAACTTCATATGCAGGAAGAGTTCACGATTTATTATAGACTTTCCTGGATGTTTGGGGATTAGTCAGGACACTCTATCCAGGAGAGTCTCCTAATATCACTCTGCTTTTATTCTCTCTTCTCTTCTGTGCACTAACAGGTTAACTCAGCAGGCTTGGGATGGCCAAACCATACACATTTCAAAGAAAAGGAATGGCCTTTGATCTGCTTCTGGGAGATGACCTCTAAGCCCTTGACTATCTTGCTTGATGAGAGTGGCTTCATATACCTGGGATCTTGGGCCATGCTAGATGGTTTATACTAATGTGTGATTTATGGTGGGGGCTTTGGGTCATTCTGTATTAGTTCAATTTCTGGAGAGGCTGGAGACCGAGTAACTAAGATCAGTCACACAGTCATTCTGTGTCTCCATGACTGATCCCCAACAAAAACCACAGACATCAAAGCTTAGGTGAGCTTCCCTGGTTGACAATACTTTGTGTGTTGTCACATATTATTATTGGGAGAATTAAGCAATATCCCTGTCATTCCACTGAGAGGACACAGCTGGAGCTAGTGCTGGGACTGTCCTGTGTACCTTTCTCCTTTGATGGTTTTAATCAATATCCTTTCACTGTAATACCACTGAGCCACCAGGGACACCAAATGATGGTTGCAGTAGAGCTCAACTGAAAAGACACTTGCTCCTTGGAAGAAAAGCTATGACCAACCTAGACAGCATGTTAAAAAGCGGAGACATTACTTTGCCAACAAAGGTCCATCTAGTCAAACCTATGGTTTTTCCAGTAGTCATGTATGGGTGTGCGAGTTGGACTATAAAGAAAGCTAAGCACCAAAGAATTGATGCTTTTGAACTGTCGTGTTGGAGAAGACTCTTGAGAGTCCCTGGAATGGCAAGGAGATCAAACCAGTCAATCCTAAAAGAAATCAGTCCTGAATATTCATTGGAAGGACTGATGCTGAAGCTGAAGCTCCAATACTTTGGCCACCTGATGTGAAGAACTGACTCAGTGGAAAAGACTCTGATGCTGGGAGAGATTGAAGGCAGGAAGAGAAGGGGATGACAGAGGATGAGATGGTTGGATGGCATCAATGACTCGATGGACATGAGCTTGAGTAAACTCCAGGAGTTGGTGATGGACAGGGAGGCCTGGTGTGCAGCAGTGCATGGGGTGGCAAAGAGTCGGACACGAATGAATGAGTGAACTGAACTGAACTGTAATACACTCTGTGATCATAACAGTTTTCTGAGTTCTCTAAGTCCTCCCAGCAAATCTTCAAACCTGAGGGTGGTCTTAAGGTCCCCTGACACATCTTCCCACTCTCTTTTCTCTCTCCCACTTCTTCTGGAATAAACTAAGATTCCTCGACTAGTCTCTTGCAAGGCAATGGTGACCATGGGCAAATCATTTTGGATCTCCTTGCATGTGTGCAAACTCTCTCTCTCTCTCTCTCTCTCTCTCTCTCTCTCTCTCTCTCACACACACACACACACACACATGCATTCATACTCAGAGCTGTCCTACCTTTACCAAAACCAGGGCTAGAATCTAGGAGTCATTTCCTAGGTTCACCATAAGGCCAGTGAAAGTAGAATGAGGAACACAACTGGCAGTGTACCTCTCTGCAAATAAGCTGAAAGTCTCTTCACCACTCCCTCCCAAAAGTCAGTGATTGCGTAGATTCCACAGTATGGCTGTACCATGATTTTCTCAACCAGTTCTGCATTGTTAGATACTTGGATTGTTTCTAACAATTTTGTGCTTCCATATAAAGGCACCAATAAAGATTCTTGTACATTAATTATTAGGCTCTTCTATAATTATCTTAAGTTTCTACACATGGAATTTCTGAATTAAAGAGTACAGATGTTTTTAAGATCTTTGATAGAGTATATCTTCTAAGGACTATATCAATTAAAATTCACCAGTTCTATGCAAACAGGATTGTTTCCCTGCTTCCTTATCACATTGTGCATTAATTACTTGCTCCATTAATTAATAAATTGCTCTACCAATAAGAGGATAGTTAATTAAACTATGGTACACTTATACTACGCAACATAATGGTGCAAAGAATAAAGGAAGCTTCTGGAATATAAAAGTGAAGATAAGCAAAGAGATAGGTTTTTCTATCCCAATATAATGAAATGGACAAAAATTGACAACAATCTAGATTTAAAAAGCCACCATGGAACTTCCCTGGTTAAGAATCCATTTGCCAATAAGGGACAAGGGTTTGATCCCTGGCCTGGGAAGATTCCACATGCCGTGGGGGCAATTAAACCCACACACTGCAATTACCAGAACCTTCACGCCCTAGTACCCATGCGCTATAACAAAAGAAGCCACTGCAAATTGCAATTAAAAAGTAGCTGTTGCTTGCCACAACTAAAGAAAGGCCATACACAGCAACAAAGACCCAGCACAGCCAAAAATAAATAAGAATTAAATTAATTAATTAAAAAAAACCCACCAGGATCATTTAGAGGAAGGTTTATGACCCCATGTTTTGGCTTTAAAATGTCAATGGAAAAAAATTCAGAAGCTTCATGCAATCAATAGGCAGCATTCTGCCCTATATCCCAGGGAGCGTGAAGCAGGGTAAGGAATAGGTAGAAGATATAGATGAAAGTCCCGAAAAATCTTAGTAATATTTCCCTTCCCACACCCACTGGAGGAGAAGCTCCTTGCTTCCATCTTGGAGTCTTACAAGAGAGCTGAAAAACAGGTAGGGGCTGGCATGGTGTATTTCAGGTAACAGGAAAGCAGGAAGGGAGATATAGATTGGTTTCAACCACCTGCTCTATCTTCTGCCATGAAAGAAATGGACAGAAGAGCAGACTGTAAAAAAATAAATCAGATAAATCTCTCAGTGGTGTGTGTGGCAGGCGGAAGTACCTGCTGCCTGTTTCCCTGCCCCGCTTCTGGCTGAGAGGGACGTGGGAGTGTCAGGGAATACACTGACTGAAATCGTCCATCCTGGCCAGGCAAGACAGAAGCCACTTGCATGAGTTAGCTTAGAACAGGAGGTCCTGGTAAGGAACGTGGAACTAACAAGCTATCACCAACCGGAAGAATTCGAGAAAGATCAAAAGCAAGGAGACGCCAGCCCCTGGGTCCTATCAACCTTCTAGAATCTTCCTCGCTGGAATCCATCTTGGTGACACCAAGAAGGAACCTGAGTCAGAAAGATTGGCCAGAGACACCCTGGAAACTAACCCCCTCACCATAAAACCTGAGACTGTGAGCCACGTGGCAGAGCAGTGCTCCTGGGTTCCCTTACCCTCCTGCTCTCCTCCTGGGCGCCCCTTCCCAATAACGTCTCCTGCTTTGTCAGCACGTGTGTCTCCTAGGACAATTCACTTCTGAGCATTAGACAAGTTTGGGCCCTAGAAGGGGTCCCCCTTCCTGCAACAGGAGGAACGTCTGGGAAAACTGGGTGATGGGATAACTGAGGTAGTCAGTCCTGTGATGCAGCTGTTAGTGCAACGGTGGAAAACAGGAACCAGCCTCCAAAGGCCACTAAGGCGTGTGGTCTCAGTCTATCTCTGTTTCCCTCTGCTGCCTGCCCCATACCATCCCCAGTGCAAAAACTGACAAAACAGAAACCCAGGAGTCTCATCCATTTTCTTTTCTTTTGGGATCTCAATAGACACTTACTAAAGGAAATAGACATTTACCATCAGGAAATGGAGGCTTGAAATATTACCTGAAAGCACAAAAGGCAACCTAAAATGATAAAGCTAAAAACGACCAGAAACAAAGAGAAGCAAAGCAAACATAAAGCTTGTGTCCAAATGGTAGAAAATAAAGGAAATATTAAAAACAGAGAGTATAACATGAGAGAATGGAAACAAACCACATCTGTTATTTCCATAAATGAATGTGGAGTTTTTAAACAATTTAAAGAGAAAGACTTCCTGGGTCAAAGAAAAAATGAAACAAAACTTTTGGTTGAAAACAAAAGAGTATGCCAAATGAAATTTCTCAGGAAGTTTGAAGGGTGTGAACAAAGACATATCAGGTAAAGACAACAAAAATGAAGCTGGGTTCATGATATTAATACCAGACAAGGTTGAATCTATAATTAAATTAAGAAATGGAGACAAACAGGGCATTTGATAATAACAAAGAGTGTGTACACTCCACAATTAGGCTAAAACTTCAATGATATGAGGACAGAATTGAAGCCAGTATGGAAATAATCAGAGCATCAACTTTCAACAGACACCAAGAACTAACAACAGACTTACGTAGCTCACCTCTCCCAGTCTACAAGAAAGGAAATTAAAAATACAGTTTTAGAGGACCCGAATGTATATTTAACTATGCTGACTTTGTTGTTTTGTATTGAATGCTGTACACTGATAATAGAGGATATATCTTTTCATGGTTCTGGGAAATTTTAAAATTTAAATTTAAAATAATTAAAAAATATCAGGCCACAAAGAAAATCTTAAAAAAATTTAAAAAGTAGAAATATAACAGACCATTCACAAATAACAACACAAGAAAACTAGGAACTAGCTACAAAATTAGAAGGAAAAAAACCTACCCCATGTGGGTGGGGAAGTGTGGGAAGAGAAAGAAAAATCAAAGAAAAAATTTAAACCCAAAGTTCATAATATCTCAAATAATGATATGAAAGTCAATATGTACCAAAACCTGTGTCACAGAGTTAATATGGGTTGTTAAGAGAAAAATACAGGGACTTCCTTGGTGGTTTAGTGGTTAAGAATCCAACTTCCAATGCAGGGGTTTTGGGTTCAGTCCTGGGTCAGGGAACTAAGATCCCGCATTCCTCAGGGCAACTAAGCCCACACTGCGACTACTGAACTCATGCACCGCAACTAGAGAAGTCCATGCATTGCAACAGACCCAGCGCATCCAAAAATTTAAAAAAAATAGAGGAAAATACAGAGCCTTAAATACGTTTAAAAAAAAAAAAGCAAGGAAAACAAACAAATTTAGTATTCAAACAAGTTAGAGAAAAGAAAAACAAAAATCAGAAGGAAGAAAATCATAAAGAAATGAATCAACTAGAACTCAAACCAATTTAAAAAGTAGAACTGGGTAATCCAAGAACTGACTCTTTGGGATGAGGTTGGTTAAAGTAAAATAGAGAAACTACTGAGTGAGCTAATTAGAAGAAGAAGAAAAAAAAACCCACAGGGGAAAGCAGCAAAAACACATTAGAAATATGGGGAGGAAAATAACATCACACAGAGGAAATGAAAAGATTTAGTACCTAGCAAAACTTCATGCAATTAAATTTGAAAATCTGAAACAGATGATGAGGGTGAAAGAGATGAGTTTAAAAAAAAAAAAAAACTGGCTTAAAACTCAGTATTCAAAAAACTAAGATCATGGCATCCAGTCCCACCACTTCATGGCAAGTAGATGGGGAAATAGTGGAAACAGTGGCTGACTTTATTTTTGGGGGCTCCAAAATCACTGAGGATGGGGACTACAGCCATAAAATTAAAAGATGCTTGCTCCTTGGAAGGAAAGCTATGACAAATCAGGATAGTGTATTAAAAAGCAGGGACATCACTTTGTTGACAAAAGTCCATATAGTCAAAGCTATGGTTTTTCCAGTAGTCATGTACAGATGTTGAGAGTTGGACCCTAAAGAAAGCTGAGTGCTGAGGAATTGATGCTTTTGAATTGTGGTGCTGGAGAAGACTCTTGAGAGTCCCTTGGACTGCAAAGAAATCAAACCAGTCAATCCTAAAGGAAATCAACCCTGAATATTCACTGGAAGGACTGATGCTGAAAGCCAAACTCCAATACTCTGGCCACCTGATGTGAAGAGCCGACTCATTGGAAAAGACCCTGATGCTGGGAAAGATTGAAGGCAAAAGGAGAAGGGGATGACGGAGGATGAGATGGTTGGATGGCATCACCAACTCAATGGACACGAATCTGAGCAAACTCCTGGTATGCTGCAGTCCATGGGGTCTTAAAGAGTCAGACACAGAGTAGTGACTGAGCACCAACAACAAAATGAACACAATGTTATAAATCTTAAAACAGTAAGCAAGAACGAAACTGAGAAGTTGTCAACCAGCTCCCTACCAAAAGTCCACCAGACCCAGAGGGTTTCTTAGAGAGTTTCTTCTAAATGGTCAAGAAATAAACTATTCGGCTTCTATATAAGTTGTACTAGAGCACATAGAAGTAAAAGACATTCACATTCTCTGTGAAAGTCACATCAAAACCTGAAAATCATATCTGAAAATCTATATACCAAGCTCATTTATAAATATTATATCTTAAATACGATATTGCTAAAGAACACCTAACATATTTCATGAATGTAATTAATGCTGTGTTAAGAAATCTTTTTTTTTTTTTTCCTGTGCTGCGTGGCTTGTGGGATCTCAGTTCCCATACCAAGGATTGAATCCAGATCATGGCAGTGAAAGCCTGGAGTTCTAACCACCAGGGAACTCTGAAGAACTCTCTTAAGAATATTGTTGCCCATAAGTCTTCATTAAAAAAAAAAAAAAGCACCATAAAATAAAACTTTAAATGTTATTTGTATAGACTTGAGAAAATATCTTCATATCTTTCTAAATCTTGACAGTATATTTGGTTGAACTTTCTTTTTTATCTCCGAATTTTGAAATATGCCCTCTATTTTCCTTCATAAATCTTTCTAGAGTTTTATTGATCTTATCAAAGATCTGGTTCATGGATTTATTTAACAATTCTTTGTCTTTGTTAATGTAATAGTAGTTGCCCTGTTATGATTGATTCAATCTACCTACTATTTTAGTTCATTTAGTCCTTTCCCATAACATCTTTTTATCAGAAACTTATTTCTTTTTATGCTTTCTTAATAAAAGTATTTAAAATTATGATTTTGCCTCTGATTACTGGGTTGCCTCATCTCATCAGTTTTGAAAGATAGTTATTTTTGTGCTCTTTTGTACACAAACAGCAACTGAAGTTTTAATTCCCTCTTTTCCCCAAAGTAATTTTATATAGGGAAGTTTTAAAAATTCTAGGTATTTTGATGTTTTCATTAACCCCAAAATACATTATTCATTCATAGTTTGTTTTTTATCAAATACACAACTTGACTTGTACAGTTTCTGCCTTTGGGATTTAAGTTTTCACTTGGCCTGATATATTATCATTTTTTAGTCAAATCCTGATTTTCTTAAATTTTGTTCTTCAGAATGAGAATATCTTAATTTCTTGCTTAATTATATTTTTGTTAGTATTTCTTATAATTCCATAGAAATGATTACTTTTTATTCCCACATTCTTTGCCTCAGTCTTTGTTTTAAATTTGAGGTAATAAATTCAATCACACTTAACAAAAAGCTCTAAGATAGAAAAAATGTTGACTCCAGTTCTTTTGAGAATGCAAACACTGGCTTTTTAAAAAACATGTTAAAGAGATATTTACATGCTAGTGATAAAATTAAGTTAAATATGTAACTTTATGAATTTCTGTCATTATAAAAGTAAGTTTTTGCCTGTTTGATAACTTAAAAAGGCAAAGAATTTTCTTAAATTCAGAGATTCATTTTAATAGTCCCAAGGACAATTAATTTAAAATCTTAAAAAATTAAACATTTGATGCAGGAAATGGTATTTGCTAGAGTGTTTGTTGTAAATAATTTTGCTTGTTTCCTCAATGTTGTAAACTACATTTATCACAGAAGTTAATTTTTCTTACTGATGTAATTATAATGAATCCAGACAGCACATAAACTCTAATTCTCTTGGAGTCAAGAAAAGTTCTTGAAAGACTTTTCTTCTTCAGTTCAGTTCAGTTCAATTGCTCAGTCATGTCCGACTCTTTGCGACCCCATGGACTGCAGCACGCCAGGCCTCCCTGTCCATCACCAACTCCCAGAGCTCACTCAAACTCACGTCCATTGAGTCGGTGATGCCATCCAACCATCTCATCCTCTGTCGTCCCCTTCTCCTCCCACCTTCAATCTTTCCCAGCATCAGGGTCTTTTCCGACGAGTCCGTTCTTCAAATCAGGTCACCAAAGTATTGGAGTTTCAGCTTCAGCATCAGTCTTTCCAATGAATATTCAGGACTGATTTCCTTTAGGATGGACTGGTTTGATCTCCTTGCTGTCCAAGGGACTCTTAGCGAAGTCATATTATAGAAATAAATGGCAATTATAGTGCAAACTATTTAAAACCACAAAGCAGTCTCATTTTCTTTGACAATTCCTACATTTTTTTTTTTTTACAGTGCTTTGCCTTTTATCTCATAAATGTTAACAAATATTATCTTTTAGGAGGATTGTACCTACTGCCATAAAATAATACTTGGTCTAAAATGGTTTTTTGTCCTCCTTCCTCGAAAATTATTACTGTTCTGTTTCCTTTGTTTTTGTATTTTGGATGTATTTTTAGATCACCCCATCCCCTTTTTTGCTTAACACTTTCGATTCACTTTCCATAGATTTGTCTCTTGGAAACAAGATGTAGCTAGATTTAAAAATCTCATCCCAAAGGGCTTTGTTTTTTAATGGGATTGGTTAAGTCTTTTCATTACTGTTCTATTAGCACTTATCATTGTCATCATGTTTTATACTTTCTAAAGTTAATGCTCCCTTGTTTATTTTTTCTTCTTGTCATTTGCAAGATGAATCATGCTGCCTTTGTTGGTGTTATTGTTCGACTTTTTATAGATTTATGCATTTCAGTTTTACTCCCAGACACATATCCTCTGCTTGGTTGGTTCAGAGTTTCCATAATCCTGTCTTAGTGAAAGGCTGTGATCTTAGGGAAGTGGAATGTGATTTCAATTTAAGACATGGTTTGAAGCTAATGCTCCCAAGAAGCTCCAATTTCAGGACATTTTTACACAAAGTTCAGGAAGATTCCCAAGCCTCTCTGCTGATTTTATTGTCTTTCTTGACTAATCTATTTACTCAATCAATGTCAGGTAGGTCAAGGGGAAATTTGGGATCAGGATTAAATTAATCAATCTATGTCCTCTAGGGCCTGGGGGTAAATACGATCTATGGAGAGGCAAAAAACTAGCACAGGGGTATTTATTAATGTGAAATTGGGGTTCTTTATGATAAAGAAGGGCAAATTGAGGGTCTCAAACACTTCGATTTTTTTCCCCCTCTCTTTCCTGAGAAAGGTAATGTTGTTTGATCTCATCACCACTTGTCTGGATCCTAACTGCCACTGAATCAACATCTGTATTTAAGAAACAAAGGAAGCAGGACAAAAAGAACAGTAGATATGAAGATAGGAACTAGAAAAACAATTGGTGTGTTGGAAAATGTTGGTGAGGTCAAGGGGCTGGATGCGAGTTTGGGACTATGGTCTGGGGACTTTAATGCAATAGCAGCACGTGATACGTAACCTGGATGTCTGCCAAAATTCGGGTGGAGGCAAGCCACGTAAATTAGTTTTTAATCACTGTTTGGCACTTCCCATTTTCAGTTTACAGGAGGGCCACTATATAATTTGTTTATCTTCTTTTTGAAGCATTACTTTTGACTTATGCATTAAATGTTATAATCATGTGATTACACTTATTTAGACACCATATAATCCATATTGCTGTTAATTCTATTTAATTGGTGTCTTTGTTCATCTTTCCACTTCTGTCAAGACTTCCCCTTTCTTAAGATCTTTTCTCCAAATTAGTTTTCGTTAGATGAGTAAGACACGAATGCATTCTTCTTATTAAATCCAAGTTAGCCTAAGTTTCCTCTTTCCCTCCACAGAAACACAGAAGGAACCACTTGGTGTGAATCTATCTTGATCTATCGGTCTAATCAATTTTTAAATGTGGTATTTGTTTAATGACATCACATTGAACAGCTTGCTTTTTCCGGTTCCCCACCTAGAGATATGTTTTAAAAACCTAATCAGAGATCTATTTTAAACTGTGACACAGAATTCCTTAGAATGGATATATCACAATTTTTTTGGCCATAACCCAAATGATGGATATAAGGTTTTTCTGGTTGGTGGCCACTGTAAACAATGTTTACAATGTTGCCAGAACTTCCTTCTACGTGCCCTCCTGGGCACATGTACAGAATTTCTTTTGGGAAGAAACTGAACAATGGAATCATTCAGTTTATTGTTTAGTATTTCTGGAGCTGTGTTATCCAATACAGTAGCCACTAGCCACATATAGGCATTGAGCACTTGAAATAAATTTTTAGCTATACCTAATATTTAAAATTTCAAAACTAAATCAGAAAAACAGATTTTTTCTGTTACATTGAATTTCAGTAGGGCAAACAAATAACTGCATTGCATAAAATATTATTTTTATAATATAGGGCACATGTATGCTGTTATAGGTAGGCCACGTGTGCACATTTCTAGGATAACATATAAACATATCACCTATTTAATTGGTATATATGGACTGGTTCAATTTTTTTTCAAACTTAAAACTTTTTATTTTGTATTGGGGTATAGCTGATTAACAATGTTGTGATCATTTCGGGTGAACAGCAAAAGGGACTCAGTCATACATATACTTGTATCCGTTCTCCCCCAAAACCCCCTCCCATCCAGGGTGGCACGTAACATTGAGTAGAGTTCCATGTGCTATACAGTAGGTCCTTGTTGGTTATCCACTTGAATACAGCAATGTATACATGACCTTCCCAAATTCCTTAACTATCCCTACCCCCTGGCAATCATGTTTGTTTTCTAAATCTGTGAGTCTCTGCTTTGTAAGTAAGTTCATTTGTACCATTTCTTTTAAGATTCCACATATAAGGGATGTCATACAATATTTCTCCTTCTCTGTCTGACTTACTTCACTTAGTATGACAATCTATAGGTCCATTCATGTTGCTGCAAATGCATTATTTCATTCTTTTTAATGGCTGAGTAATATTCCATTGCATATATGTACCACATCTTTATCCATTCCTCTGTTAATGGACATTTAGGATGGTCCCATGTCTTGGCTGTTGTAAACAGTGCTGCAATGAACATTGGGGTGCCTGTATCCTTTCCAATCATGTTTTTCTAACGGATATATGCCCAGGAGTGGGATTTCAGGGTCACATGGTCATTCTAATTAAAAAAATTTTTTTTTCTAATTTTAGATTGTTAGGGAACCTCCATACCGTTCTCCATAGTGGCTGTACCAATTTACATTCCCTCCAACAGTGTAGGAGGGTTCCCTTCTCTCCATACCCTTTCCAACATTTGTTGTTTGTGGATTTGGGGGGACTGTTTCAGTTTGAATAATTTTTTTTTTCTGTGCACTGAAGTAAATCACTGTAATGTGTTTACTGGAATATTTTATATGGATAGGATACCTTTTAAATTGTAATTGCTTTTGAACTGTGGTGTTGGAGAAGACTCTTGAGAGTCTCTTGATCAAACCAGTCAGTCCTAAAGGAAATCAACCCTGAATATTCATTGGAAGGACTGATGCTGAAACTGAAACTCCAATATTTTGGCCACCTGATTTGAAGGGCTGACTCATTAGAAAAGACCCTGATGCTGGGCAAGACTGAAGGCAGGAGGAGAAGCGGACAACAGAGGATGAGATGGTAGGATGGCATCACTGACTCAATGGACATGAATTTGAGCAAGCTCTTGGAGTTGGTGATGGACAGGGAAGCCTGGTGTGCTGCAGTCCATGGGGTCACAAAGAGTCGGACACTACTGGGCAACTGAACAACAATATGTATTATTTTAAGTATAATATAATTCAACTACTTTTCTACATACAAATCAATTTTTAAATGTATAAAATGAAGGCATATACTGATGATCCAATGGAGTTGCAGAAGCTAGCAAACAAAATAGTAAAGAAAAAAGGGACTGGAAGAGGATAATGCCACAAATTTCACGATGAATGTCAATTGCTATTTGCTATGGCAGAGCAAAATGAAAATGCTGTGTTGTTGTGAAACAAACATTTTAAAATAATAAAGTAGAAAATATTGAGGCATTTTCTGCACATACAGAGTTTCTTTTGATAAGAAGTGTTCTCTCAACATTTAAAAAAGAATCAGTGAGGCAGGACTTCCCTAGTGGTCCAGTGGTTGAGAATCTGCCTGCCAATGCAGGAGACACTGGTTTGACCCCTGCCCCAAGAGGAGTCCACATGCCATGGGGCCGCTGACCTGTGTGCCACAACTACTGAGCCCATGTGCTCCAACTACTGCAGCCCTTCTCTGCAACAAGAGAAGACACCACAGTGAGAAGCCTGCACGTCACAACTAGAGAAAAGGTTGTCTCAGCAACAAAGAGCCAGCACAGCCATGAATAATAAATAAAAATTTTAAAAATTGCACACATATAAGTACACACAATTTTTAATGTAAAGATGGTAAAAGAAATGATTTTTTCAATTGTGAAAACTTTATTAAAAATTTATAAAGAAGAAACTAAAAAGATATTTCATAACAAGTGAGCAATTTTCAATTAAGCTACCAAATGCCCATAGAATAAAAGAACTTATCAAAGATAAATTAATTCAAATTTTGAAAAATACCAAATTTTAGCTGAGTCATGCCATGAGACACTGTCCAGTGACTACTTTGGGTATACTGAGTCTTAAAGGTCTTCCAAATTTGTACAGAAACATTGTAAATTCATGGCTTAAAAAACTGCTGATTAGAATTTTTGAATCTTTGACATCTGATAAAGAAGAATTTCAGTTAGATATGAAAAAAAATAGTTTCTATTATAACAGATGGCACTCCAGCTATGTTAAAAATCTGGATTTATTGGAATTTCCAAATAAGAGAATGATATTTTCCTTACTGCTTTATCCCACCGTATGATATATACTGAAAATATTTGTGTTCACTTTCAGAAGCACATTCTATGGAAAGTGTTATGGATACAGTTGTTAAAAATTTTCAGTGTATGCATTCAAATGCTGTGACTCATCACCAGTTTATGGAAAGAAATAAAAAGCAATAAATGCGATGATTTTGTATCCTAATCTATGTTCGTGGGTTGAGTCATAGGAGAATTTTACAGAGATTTACTGCACTGTCAATTCCAACTCAAGATTTTCTTGAAACAGAAGAAACTCTTACCAAATACTTAGGAATCAAAGATAAACAATGGCAGTGAGATTTAAGTTTTCTTACTGATATCACAGTGGGTATGAATGAGAGGCACTGAAGCTCTAAGGAAAGACAAAAAGCTACCTTGTGACCCAGTTAGAAAAGTTCAAGGGTTTACACTAAAATGGAAACTTTTTATAATGTAAATCAACAATAATTTTTATACCTTTAATGGTATGAATCAACATATAAAATATTTTAAATGATAAGCAGTATTATGTAAATTATCTGCAAAACCTACCCAAAATTGGAAGAATAAATTTAGAATTACTTTTCAATTTGTGCAATACTCCTTCATATTCCATCTTAATATTACTGAGTTGACACAAGAGACAATGTATTAACATAACTTGGACAAACATAGCTTTGAAATGGATAAACTTTTGCTTCAAACAATTCTTCTAATAAAGATCTATTTGTCTTGTCAATGTGGAGGTGAATATTAAAGGCAAATGATTTTTGGTACTTGATTCAGTAATTGGATAACTTTTAAGCAGGTCTGGAAGAACTTGGGAATGTGTTTCTAGTTTTTTTTTTTTTTTTTTTTTTTTTTGCTAGGATCCTCTCTGTCCGTGGGATTTTCCAGGCAAGAATACTGGTGTGGGTTGCCATTTCCTTCTCCAGGGGATCTTCCAACCCAGGGATTGAACCCACGTCTCCTGCATTAACAGGCAGATTCTTTACTAGCTGAGCCACCAGGAAAGCCCCAAATATAAACATAGATCAAATATTTCCAATAAAAATGTAGCATCTGGATGAGCTGTGCTGTGAGAGAAAAATACACCCTGAATTCCAAAGACTTAAAACAACCATAAAAAGGAACATTTCTGGATAAACAACAAAGTCCTACTCTATAGCACAGGGAACTATATTCAGTACCCTATGACAAGCCATAATGAAAAAGAATGTATATATGTACAACTGAATCACTTTGTTTCATATCAGAAACCTAACACAACATTGTAAATTAACTATACTTCAATGAAACAAAACGTTTAAAAAGGAATATCTCTTACCAATAATTTTTTATATTTTGATTACATGTCAACACAATGGTATTTTGGAAATACTGGTTAAATAAAATATTAAAATTAATTTCACCTGTTTCTGCCTTTTTCAATGTGGTACCTGAAGATTTTAAATTACATATGTGGCTTGCATTATTATTCCATTGGACAACACTGATTAGAATCCCTCCCTTCTGATTACCACCAGATTACCCCCGAGAGAATTATCCATTGTGATTAGGTCTGACAAGAGGGCAGTTGAAGGCAGCTGCTTTCTCTCTCAGCTCCCACACCATGGAAATAGGTGGAACCTGATCCAAGGAGCCATGAACCTGGGCTGTCAGATGCTTACTCCTGGGACTTTGATTCTGGGCTGAGTGGTGCAGAGACAGAAGGATTGTTTGGAAGCCAACCTTAACATGGTATCTGTGGCACTGTGTGGTCCAAACTGCATTGCCGCTACTGATGAGGGTGGGCTGGAGAATCAAACATAACGTCCACTATAGAAGCATAGCCGGAGGAATATGTAGAATCAGGCAAAGATGGCACCAAGCCGTGTGAAGAGAGAGCTAAATCTCCAAATAGGGAATAAGCAAGAAAGGTGGAAGCCAGGGAGATGGAATCAGAAGGAATGTGGACTGGAGAATGAGCTGAGACTAAGCACGAGGGTGGATGGGGTGGTAGTTGCAAGAAACACACAAAGATTAAGTAAAATGCAGATAAGGACTCTGTGCCTGCCCTAACCAGCAGTCTTGCTAAGAAACCCATCCTTGGAGTCTTGGGGTGAGTACTTGGGTTAATTCAAGAAAAAGGATTCTCTGGAACCATCCAACACCATGGCAACCAAGGAGGCACTAATGGGGATTACTGTTGACAAAAGAAGCAACAGACATGACCTTTTCCCTCCATCCTGGTGGGGGTTGGGGAAGGGAGATGGTGCCCATTTCCTGTTCCCTCACCTTACATATAATGTATCCTACTGATAATATATTACATACAACACATTCTCTAAAGGCTAGGTCCTGTGCATCAGTGGGATGCAGGCTTAATTCCCAGAGATTTAAAGGTTCATGGCTATCACGCCAGGATTGATGAAGGGTCCAGTTAATAACTGGGCTCCTGTGACCAAGTCCCTACTTCATGCTCTGGTTCCAATGGCATCTCCCTTTCTCATTCCTGGGCCTGAGTCTCTGTGTCAGTGCTTTGCTCAGGATGTTGTTTGCTCCTCCCAGAAGTGGGAAATGTTCCTCAAACCACAGCCCTGCTTTCAGTTCCATGACTGGAGCTCACCCTTTATCTGACTTAGCCAGATCTCAGATGCTCCCAGACTTCCCACGGCTTGCTCCCCACGCTCCTGTGTTGAAATCATCTGTGACAAAACTCCTTGGTCTCTTGAAGTCTGACTACCCACATGAGCGGATCATTCCTTCAGACACTCTGTTCTGTCTGCACGTCTGAACCTCCTCACTTGGCCTTGGCTCAGAGCCCCTCCCCATGTGTCTCCTGCATTGCAGTTTATTCCTGGGTGTCTGGTCCCGTCAGGAGCTGCAAGATCACAGTCACTGATCTGGGTAGGTCCAGACAACTGTTATCTCAGTTCTCTCTGCCTAGAAGAAAATCTTTCAGATAACTAATGGAACCTATCATATTGCACAGAGAACTCTACTCAGTGATCTGTGGTGACCTAAATGGGAAGGAAATCCAAAAAAGAGGGGATCAAAAAATGGGCCAAAGAACTAAACAGACATTTCTCCAAAGAAGACATACAGATGGCTAACAAACACATGAAAAGATGCTCAACATCACTCATTATCAGAGAAATGCAAATCAAAACCACAATGAGGTACCATTTCATGCCAGTCAGAATGGCTGCTATCCAAAAGTCTACAAGCAATAAATGCTGGAGAGGGTGTGGAGAAAAGGGAGCCCTCTTACACTGTTGGTGGGAATGCAAACTAGTACAGCCACTATGGAGAACAGTGTGGAGATTGCTTAAAAAACTGGAAATAGAACTGCCTTATGACCCAGCAATCCCACTGCTGGGCATACACACTGAGGAAACCAGAATTGAAAGAGACACATGTACCCCAATGTTCATCGCAGCACTGTTTATAATAGCCAGGACATGGAAGCAACCTAGATGTCCATCAGCAGATGAATGGATAAGAAAGCTGTGGTACATATACACAATGGAGTATTACTCAGCCATTAAAAAGAATACATTTGAATCAGTTCTAATGAGGTGGATGAAACTGGAGCCGATTATACAGAGTGAAGTAAGCCAGAAAGAAAAACACCAATACAGTATACTAATGCATATATATGGAATTTAGAAAGATGGTAATGATAACCCTGTATGCAAGACAGCAAAAGAGACACAGATATATAGAACAGTCTTTTGGACTCTGTGGGAGAGGGCGAGGGTGGGACGATTTGGGGGAATGGCACTGAAACATGTATAATATCATATAAGAAATGAATCGCCAGTCCAGGTTCGATACAGGATGCTTGGAGCAGGTGCACTGGGATGACCCAGAGGGATGGTATGGGGAAGGAGGTGGGAGGGGGATTCAGGATGGGGAACACATGTACACCCATGGCGGAGGCATGTTGATATGTGGCAGAACCAATACAGTATTGTAAAGTAAAAACAAAAAAACAAAAAAGAGGGGATATATGTACATGGCTAGCTGATTCACTTTGCTGTACAATAGAAACTAACACAACATTATAAAGCAACTATACTCTGATAAAAATTTAAAAAAAAAAAAAAAGAGAGAGAGTGAAAAGTTGAAAGCTTTTGCTCTAAGAGCAAAAAACAAGATAAGGGTGCCCAGTTTACCACTCCTATTCAACACAGTACTAATGTCAAAGTATCTCAGTCGTGTCTGACTCTTTGTCACCCCATGGACTGTAGCCCACCAGGCTCCTCTGTCCATGATGTTCTCCAGGCAAGAATACTGGAGTGGGTGGCCATTCTCTTCTCCAGGGGATCTTCTGGACCCAGGGATCGAACCTGGGTCTTCTGCACTCCAGGCATATTCTTTACCATCTGAACCACCAGAGCCAGAGCAGTTAGGCAAGATAAAGATATAAAAAGTATCCAAATCAGAGCGGAAACAGTAAAACTAAAAAAAAAAAAATCTTTCTCTGAGGGAGCCAGTAAAACTCACCCTATTCTTTCTGGCTATTACTTTGATCAATACCATCTCAATGAGCTATTTCTCTCACAGCTGTCTTCGCCTATTGTTTTTCCCAAGAGACTGACTTCTGTGGCCACTTTTCTCTGAATGAGCTCCATGAGGACAAGGGTATTCAATATTTAGCTGACTTGATGTATACCATGTACTCAGAAAAGAACCTGGACATAGTAGGTGCTCCATAAATAACCACTATAAAGGAAAAGGAAACTATGACTTAAGACTCCTCAGAGGGTTCAATACATGTTAACAGTAACCAGTACCCAGGTTTATATATACAGAATAAATCTTACTTATAGCATCATAGGTAGTTCTGGTTTTATCCATGCTAGTCTTAAGAACATCCAATGATACATGAAAGCAGGAACTCTCTTCCTCCCCATTTGGACGTACATTTCAGTTTTTGTCCACCTTTCCACTATCACTACTGGCCAGTTTTCCCAGCCACGAACCCAGGTGATGTCACCCTGATCCAGCAGATCCCACCAGCCAGCCTTTCCTTATTATCTCCCTCCTGGGTCCCTACGGAAGCCTCCTAACTGGTATTCCTCACTTTCTTTTTCCCTGACTCCTCAACTGTCCTCTGCAAGTGGCCACTGATGGTCCTAACACTGTGAATTGCACTGGACACAGCGTAGGTGTCAGAATGGCCAGAAGGTGACTCACCACCTCGCTATTTGAAGAAGGACACGATACCTTGAGAAGTTGACTGCTGCTTTGGGTACACGGTCCATTGGACTCTGTCTCAGAGTCATGAGGGTTACATGTCAAATCTCCCCTTCTGTCTCTTACCCAGTTTCGATTTCATCCCCGAGTCATTCAATGGTCAGCAATTTGAGCTGATGCTTCCTCTGGTTTCCTTGGTTGGAACCCCAGGCAGCTCTGAGCTGAAAAGACTGACCCATGGCCCCCAGTGTGAGCGATACTACCTGTTCCATTCCTCGGGCAGCGGAATGTCTTGGGAGCCAGGACACCTGGCTTCTAGGCCTGGCTCTGCCACTAGCTGCATGGCTTAGGGCAAATCACATCACCTCTCTGGGCCTGTGTTCACACCTGAGAAATGAAGGGGTTGCATCATATTAGTAATTCTCTGCTTTGAATTTTTTTTTCTCCCTCCCAAATACAGCCAGTGATACAGATTTACCTATAAGACACACATCCATAGGCCAATTTTGGGTGCTAACTAATTCCATCCCTTTCTTCCCCGACTCAAGAACGCCTATCCAAATGCAAGGGAAGGACAGAGAAAGTCTGTTTTTATTAATATTTTAAAAAATAATAATCTGCAAACTTGGTATTTTGACTGTAATAGAATTACACTTATTGAGGATTTAATTACCCACCTTGAAAATAAAAAGAGAGAGAAGGGGAGGGAGAAAAAGAGCATAAGGAAGAAAAACTCATCACTTTAATAGTGAGGAATCGCACAAAAGATGGGTAACAGGGACCTATTGGCTCCCTGGTTGTTCTCGGTCTCTCCACACCTCCCATCCTGTGAGGTTCTCATTAAGCTGAGAGTTACACAATCATTTTTTAATACAAAGCCCTACAGGGAGGCCAATGACGTCAGCTCGTGTTCAACTAAAACAAAAATCGATACTTATGCTTTTCTGGGAGAAAACTTGTCAAAAAAGCATCTCTTCTCCAGTATGGCCTTTTCCTCTGAGATTTTTTTTCATTGGAAGCTTCATGCGGTTTTTAACTTCTCTGCTGCCTTACTGATCCTGGTGTCAGATGTGACTCTGCAGACATCTACGCAGTCTTATTTACAGGTCTTATGAGTCACCCTTGACAACTGTTTGATTTGTGAACCAAGGTGGGCAGCTGCTGAATTATGTACCTCTAAGGTCTTCATCCAGCATCCAGGTCCTGCAAACAGCCTGGCTTAAGCTACTGTCCTCTGCCTGGTTTCACCTGATCTTTTGGACTTTTCCACGCTCTTGCCTAAAAGGAATGCACCATGCTGCTTCACCAGTAATTTTTCTTAGCAACATTTGTATCCATTTTTCAGCCTTATCCCTTTGTAAAAAAAAAAAAAGATATATCACCACTGTCTCACTGTAAGGCTGTCTCTTGCCTATGCTAATTCTTCCTACTGTATTTTGATTCAACACCCTTGCCAGCATCATTCTTTCTGTCACCTATGTCTTCAGTGTCTCTTCTTTAATAGATTGTAAACTGTAGGAGGGCAGAGATTGTGTCCAGTTTATTCACTGCTCTTTACTGCTGTCAAGAACTGATACAAAAGGTACCAATAAGTAGTTGTGGACTGCATGGGTGACTGACAGATTGAATGCAGAAGTAAACGAATGAAACTACTCCTGGCTAGAAAAAGACCCTGATGCTGGGAAAGATGGAGGACAGGAGAAGGGGATGATGGAGAGAATGAGATAGTTAGAAGGTATGACCAACTCAATGAACATGACTTTGAGCAAACTCTGGGAGATGGTCAAGGACAGGGAAGCCTGACATGCTGCAGTCCGTGAGGTTGCAAAGAGTCAGACACGACTGAGTGACGGCACAACTCTTGGCTACTGATTTCCTGCTTTAGCATGTAAACATGCTCTGGTTTTGCTCATTTTTCATGATAAACACACAACCACTGAAAAAGAAAACTGTCAGCCCCACACAATTCACTCCTAACTTTTAGAGTTAAAGGACTTGAAGTATGTGTCAGCATTTGCTGTTTCCAGCTCCTCAGATCCCATTGCCCTCAGACCTCTGCAGTCTGGTATCTGTTACATGCACAAGAGTGAAGCTGCTTCCACCAACACCATCAAGAACCTACATGTTGCCAGACTCAACGGACAGCTTTTTGTCCTCATTTGATCTCCTGACTCTAAATCCTAGAAGTATTTGAATGTCTGCTGAATGAATTTATTATTCTCATATAAGCAGAAGAAAATTATTTATATTCTCATATAAATAATTTTAAAAATACATGCCCACTCCTGGGTATATATCTGGAGAAAACCATAATTCAAAAAGATACATGTACCCCATTGTTCATTGCAATACTGCTTTACAGTAGCCAGGACATGGGAACAACCTAAATGTCCATCGACAGATGAATGAATAAAGATGATATAGTGCACATATACAACGGAATATTAGCCACGAAAAAGAATGAAATGATGCCATTTGCAGTAACATGGATGGACTTAAAGATTACCACACGAAGTGAAATGAGTCAGAAAGAAAAAGATAAATATCATATGATATCATTCATATGTGGAATCTCGAATATGACACAAAGGGCCTTGTTCACAAAACAGAAATAGACCTACAGACATAGAACACAAACTATGGTTACCAAAGGGGAAAGGGGGGAGGGATAAATCAGGAGTTTGGGATTAGCATATACACACTATCACATATTAGATAAACAAAGGCCTACTGCATAGCACAGAGAACTAAATTTAATATTAACATTTTATAATAACCTACAAGGGAAAAGAATCTGAAAAAATAGATACATATGTATATATAACTGAATCGCTTTGTTGAAACTAACACAAGATTGTAAACCAACTATACTTAAATAAATAAATACAACCTAAAAAATAAAAATAATAATGAAACACAAAAATGACAACAAAAATAACTATTGCTTCAGTTTTCCCTAATGATTAGCTTAAGGGAAGCCAGGTACAAAACCAGTTAGAGGTTATAGAGGTGCGTTTGTTTACTGATTCACTTATTCATTCAAACATACACATGTAGTGAATCCCGTTATGTGCCAGGTATTGGGGGAAACAGACAAGGCAACAGATTTCATGGGGCCTTCCGCTGGTTGTACCATCCAACTATGAGATAGCTAACTTTGAATTAAAAAAAAATAATGAAACTGTTAACATGTAATATTTGTATAGAGAAGGCACACAATTACAAATGTTCAGTCTGATGAATTTTGAGAGACTGAACACGCGAGTGTTAAGAGCACCTGGATTAAGAAACAGACCATTAACAGAATTCCCACTGTGCCTCCTTCTAGACACTCCTTCACTTCTGCAATAACTGTTAACCTGACTTTGATGTCACAGGCCACTCTTCCTGTTTTCGTGCTCTGTATAAGTGAAATCCTATAGAATATGCCTCTCATTGCCTTGCTTCTCTTGCTCAACACGGTGTTTTGGGGATTCATGGATATTGTGGTAAGTAGCTGTGGATCATCCATTCTCCACTGCTATCTGAACTCTCAGCAAAGACTCTCAGCCTCCCACAATATTATGCTTCCCTCTCTCCCAATAGGGCTTCCCAGGTGGCTCAGTGGTAAAGAATCTGCCAACACAGGAGACCCAGGTTTGATCCCAGGCCGGGAAGATGCCCTGGAGAAGGAAATTTCAACCCACTCCAGTATTCTTGCCTGGAGAATCCCCACGGACAAAGAAGCCTGGTGGGCTACAGTCCATAGGGTCACAAAGACTTGGACTTGATTGAGCAACTGAAAACAAAACTCTCCCAATAACATTTCCCATCCCCTTTCCGTGCTTTCTCTCCATACTTATTATCACCATCTAACATCCTGTACATTTGATATATTTTGTTTATTATTTGCCATGCCTGGAATGTGAGTTCCATGGAGCTAGATAAGTGCTCAGTAAATACCTTTTGAACAAATGAATCTCGGCTACTGCTGCAAGGCTCCCAGCTTGCCCAGAGCAGTGCATGGGGCGGAGGGGGGTGGGGAATGCCGTGTCGCCCAGACAGAACAGATGGGGCAGGTCTGCAGCAAAGTGCCATTTAGCAGAAGATGCCAGCCTGATGTGGAGCCAGGTGTGGTCTCCCACTGTGACATCTGTACCACAGCCATGAATACCAATGTGAAACTCCTCCATAAAATGCTTGCAAATGATTTTTTTTTTAAGTTTACTAAAACTGAAAAAGAAAAAGGTCCAGAAATATCTATCAATAGGGAATATCCTTTGGGATCCTGGAAAATTGGATGAGAACTTTCTGTCTTTGTATTATTTTGCATTCTTTGAATTGTTAATAATAAGGTCTTTGACTTAGTGATTAAAATGTAAAGAAAAACACACCACAGTTAAGTAGAATTATCCTAGTATTGTAAAAAAAACCACTGAATATTTTACAAACTGATAGCAAAGATATCACAACAGCTTACATTTTGTAAAAATCACAACTTATCACAGTAATAGAAGAGTGCCTGGCTTATAAGGAAGCACTCAAATATTTCTTGAATAAATGAATGAAAACATATTAATATGTTCAGTCATCCCTCTAGGTCAAATGAGAAAAAAATCATTTAATAAATGCTGAAAGAGCATTAAAAGAGAATTCATATTAAAAAAGTATATATGTATAACTGAATCACTCTGTTGTACAGCAGAAATTAAAACAATGTTGTAAACAACTGTACTTCAATAAAAATAAAAAATAATTCAGCATCCATGTCTGATGAAAACTCTTGGCATGTGTTAAAGAAGGTTTCCATCGCATGCCTCTCTGCAAACCACTGCAATCTGGCTTCTGCTGGCACCATGCCATGGAGACTGCATTCCCCAAGGCGCTCAGTGCCCTATATATTGCCAAACCCAATGCACTTGGATGGGGACCAATAAATATGTAATGAATTAAGGAGTGGATGATCAAAGAATCTCAGATCAACAGTCAGCATCGTCCTTAACAATAAAACATCAGACCTTGTCTCTTTCAAGTCAGAAGCTGAACCAGGATATGAGCAACCGCTGTTATCTGTTGTTTTTCTGGAAGCTCAAGCAAAAACAAACAAAAAAACCATGGAGACAAAACAAGGTATAGCTCTTGGCACTGAGACAAAAACGATCTTTCCTGCATGAAACCTAGGAGAATCATCAAAAAACGATCAGCAATAAGAAAAGAGTCCTGGAAATTTACAAAATATATACTCAAAGAGCAACAATTTTTCCCCAAAACCAGAAAATGGAATGTCCATGCAATGATATGATTAAACAGCTGAGAAAGTACGATATAAAGAAGGCAGGGGGTATTTTCTGGTGATCCAGTGGTTAAGACTTGGTGCTTTCACTGCTAGGACCAGGTTCAATCCCTGCTTGAGGAACTAAGATCCCACAAGTCGAGTGGAATGGGCAAAAAAAAAAAAAAAAAAAAAAAAAAGGCACAGATTCTCATGAATAAATAGTAAAGCAATTTAGCTTTACAAATTGAAGAAGTTGTGTGGAGAATGCTGCTGCTACTGCTGCTAAGTCGCTTCAGTCGTGTCCGACTCTGTGCGACCCCAGAGACGGCAGCCCACCAGGCTCCCCTGTCCCTGTGGTTCTCCAGGCAAGAACACTGGAGTGGGTTGCCATTTCCTTCTCCAATGCATGAAAGTGAAACATGAAAGTGAAGTCGCTCAGTCGTGCCCAATTCTTAGCGACCCCATGGACTGCAGCCTACCAGGCTTCTCTGTCCATAGGATTTTCCAGGCAAGAGTACTGGAGTGGGGTGTGTGGAGAATAAGACTTCTTTAAAAAAAAAAATAGCTGAATGTGAAAAATAAATGATGCTTAGGTTGTGAATTCAATATTAAATTTTAGGTGAAACAGACAAATTGGATATCTTCCATAAACAGATCACATACAGCGTAATTATGAGAGAGGGTCAAGGTCATTAAAATGGGGCTGATATTGCCCTACCCTAGAAAGCATATCCCACTTCCTCTGTTACTGTTTTTAATTACTGTCTGAAGTCCCTGAACTTGTAACCTCAGTTTCCCTAAGATGATAATCTGCTCTCTTACAGAAGTGACTTCACAAACATGGGACAGTGTAGAAACAAGAATAGAGGGGATGGACAGATAGGTCCAACTTGAGCCCTTTAGGTTCAGCAGAGAGTTTCTATGGTCCTTGTGATAATTTGTAATTTTTGCATGCTATTTAGTGTGTGTGGAACACTTAAAAGAACTTTAATATCTAATGTACATTTATTTTGAAATTTTATTGATTAAATTATCACAGGAAGCACTAGGCATATGGTGATAAAAAAGACGGATGAAGTCTATGCCTTAATGATGGCAGATGGGCACAGGGAACAAACAAATACACAACTAACATTACTTCAAAAGTGATTGATGCACCTATAGTCAATTAATCTATGGCAAAGGAGGAAGGAAACACAGGTAGAAAAAAATATCCATCCTTTCAACAAGTGGTGCTGGAAAAACGGACTAGCCACGTGTAAAACAATGAGATAAGAGCATTTCCTCACACCATACACAAAAATAAACTCAAAACGGTTTAAAGACCTTAATGTGGGTCATTTGTAGTGATGTGAATGAACCCAGAGTCTATCATAGGGAGTGAAGTAAATCAGAAAGAGAAAAACAAATATTGTGTATTTACGCCTATATATGGAATCTAGAAGAATGGTACAGATTAACCTATTTGAGGGGCAGGAATAGAGATGCAGACATAGAGAATAGACTGTGGACACAGTGGGGAATGAGAGGGTGGGACGAATTGAGAGAGTACTTTGGCCACCTCATGTGAAGAGTTGACTCATTGGAAGACTCTGATGCTGGGAGGGATTGGGGGCAGGAGGAGAAGGGGACGACAGAGGATGAGATGGCTGGGTGGCATCATTGACTCGATGGACGTGAGTCTGAGTGAACTCCAGGAGTTGGTGATGGACAGGGAGGCCTGGCGTGCTGCGATTCACCGGCTCGCAAAGAGTCGGACATGACTGAGTGACTGATCTGATCTGATCTGTAAAATAGACAGCTAATGGGAAGCTGCTGTGGAACAGGGAGCAGAGCTCGGTGCTCTGTGATGTCTTAGCTGGATGGGCTGTGTCCGCGTGCTTAGTCGTGTCCCACTCTTTGCTATCCCATGGACTGTAGCCCTCCAGGTTTCTCTGTCCATGGGGTTTCAAAGCAAGAATACTGGAGTGGGTTGCCATTTCCTTCTCCAGGGGATCTTCTCAACCTAGGGATTGAACCCACGTCTCCTGTATCTCCTGCATTGCAGGCGGATTCTTTACCCACTGAGCCATTGGGGAAGCCCAACAGGATGAGAAGGAGGCTCAAGAAGGAAGGGATATATGTATACATATAATGAATTCATGCTGCTTACAGCAGAAACTAACACAACATTGTAAAGCAATTATTATGTGCACACGCTCAGTCATGTTCGACTCTTATGACCCCATGGACTGTAGCCTGCCAGGATCCTCTGTCCATGGGATTTCCCAGGCAAGAATATTAGAGTGATTTGCCATTTCCTTCTCCAGGGAAATCAATTATATTCCAATTTTGCCAAGAAAAGACCTACGCAGTGATAAGAGAATAGACTCTGTATGATTTCAATTCCTTTAGACCATGAAATTTTTGCACCTTGTTTTATGTCCCTGGATATGTTCCAGTGTCTCCTAGTTTACAGTTTATGGGAATGTGAATAGAATTTGTATGCTACTGTTGTGTGAAAATTGTATATATCTTAATTATGCTTAATTGGTTCATAGTGCTGTCCAGGTCTACACATCCTTCTACTTCTCTGTCCTTCCTGTTAGTCACTTAGTTGTCCTAATCTTTGTAACCCAATGGGCTGTAGTCCACCAGGCTCTTCTGTCTGTGGAATTCTCCAGGCAAGAATACTGGGGTGCGTTGCCATTTCCTTCTCCAGGGGATTTTCCTGACCCAGGGATCGAACTTGAGCCTCGTGCATTGCAGGGTTCTCCTGCATTATGGGCAGATTCTTTACCATCTGAGCCACCTTCTCTGTATATTCATTCTATTAACTTTTGAGTGATTGATATTGAAACTCCAACTAGAAATCCTAATTTATCTACTTAAAAAATATTTGTAATATATAGCGGAATTATATGTAATCTTGTTCGATATTTTCCAAGGCTTCTGTAAATGTGTTATTGAAAGTGTTAGTTGTTCAGTTGTGTCTGACTTTTTGCAACCCCATGGACTGTAGCCTGCCAGGCTCCTCTGTCCATGGAATTCTCCGGGTAAGAATACTGGAGTGGGTTGCCATTCCTTTCTCCAGGGGATCTTCCAGACCCAAGGATCAAACCTGGGTCTCCTGCATTGCAGGCAGATTCTTTACCATTATACTTTCATAATTTAAAAAAAATTTTTTTTAAACAACAATAACTAAAAAAAAAAAAAAAGGCCTAAATGTAAGACCTGAAACAATAAAACTTCTAGAAGAGAACACAGGCAGAACAGTCTTTGATGTAAATCATAGCAATATTTTTTTGGATCTGTCTCCTTGGGCAAAACAAAAGCAAAATTAAACAAATGGCACACAATTAAACTTAAAATCTTTGGCACAGCAAAGAAAATGATCAACAAAATGAAAAAAACAATCCACAGAATGGGAGAAAATATTTGTAAATGATGTGACCAACAAAGAGTTAATATGCATAACATACAAACAGCTCATACACCTCAACATTAAAAAAAAAAAGGCAATCAAAAAGTGGGCAAAAGACATGAATAGATATTTTTCCAAAGAAGACATACAGATGGCTAATGAGCACATGAAGAGATGCTCAACATCACTAATTGTTAGAGGAATTGCCAACCGAAACAATAATGAGATATCACCTCACATCTGTCAGAATGGCTTGTCATCAAAAAGTCTACAAATTAAAAAAAGTCTACACATACTAAATGTTGGAGAGGATATAGAGAAAAGGGTGCCCTGATACACTGTTGGTGGGAATGCAAATTGGTGCAATCACTATAGAAAACAGTATGGACATTTTCTCAAAACTTGGAACTACCATGTGACCCAGCAATTTCATTCCTGGGTATATATCCAGAAAAAGACAAAAACATTAATTCAAAAAGATACATGCACCCCAATATAGTAGCAGTACTACTTATAATAGCCAAGACGGGGAAGCAATTCAAGTGCCCACAGCAGATGAATGAATAAAGATGTCGCACACACAGACAATGGAATATTATTCAGCCATAAAAAGAACGAAATCCTGGCATTTGCAGCAAGCAATGTAGATGGACTTAGAGAATATTATGCTTAGTGAAATAAGTCAGATAAAGACAAATGCAGTATATCACAGGTATATGAAATCTATAAAATAATACAAATGAATGCATATGCAAAACAGAAATAGACTCACAAATATAGAAAACAGACTAGTGGTTACCAAACGGAAGAGGGAAGCGGAGGAGGGACAAATTAGGGGTATGGAATTAACAGACACAAATTACTATGTGTAAAATAGATAAGCAACAAGGATCTATGGTATACTACAGGGAATTATAGTCATTATCCTGTAACAGCTTTTAATAGAGTATAATCTACAAAAATACCAAATCACTATGCGGTAAACCTAAAACTAGTATAATGTTGTAAATCAACTATACTTCAATTTTTAAAAAGTAATTGATAATACTCTGCAGAAAATAAACACAGTTAAGGCGATAGACATGAAAGGGAGTATAGTTTGAAGACTTCCCTGAGGAGGTATTTGAACTGAGATCCAAAACCTACGAATGAGCAAACTGCGCAGAAGCAAAGCATCCGTGCACAGCAAACAGAGCACAGTTTCAGAAACAGAAATGAGCTTGGTGTGTTCCAGACTCTGCAAGGCAGCACGGCGGGGGGAACAGAGTGGGCGATGGAGAGAGGAGACGGAAAGCCAAGTAGATGCCAGGTCATGTAGGGTCTTGAAGACCGTGGGGAAGGAGCCTGGATTTTCTTTCTTTTTTTTCTTAATTTACTTGACTGCAGTGGGTCTTAGTTGCCGCATGCAGCCTCTTTCATTGAGGCATATGGACTCTAGCTGTGGTGAGCGGTCTCCAAAGCATGCGGGCTTAATTGCCCTGTGGCATGTGGAATCTTAGTTCCCGAAAGTGAAAGTTGTTCAGTTGTGTCCAACTCCTTGTGACCCCATGGACTATGTAGTCCATGGAATTCTCCAGGCCAGAATACTGGAGTGGGTAGCCTTTCCCTTCTCCAGGGGATCTTCCCAACCCAGGGATTGAAGCCAGGTCTCCCACATTGCAGTCAGATTCTTTACCAGCTGAGGTACAAGAGAAGCCCAAGAATACTGGAGTAGGTAACCTATCCCTTCTCCAGTGGATCTTCCCAACCCAGGAATTGAACTGGGGTCTCCTGCATTGCATGTGGATTTTTCACCAACTGAGCTTCCCTGTCCAGGGATCAAACCCATTCTCCCTGCATTGGAAGGAGGATTCTTAACCACTGGACCACCAGTGAAGTCCTTGGGTTTTATTTTTACTGTGAAAGGAATTTTTTGGGAGGTTTTGAACAAGGGAATCGTGTGGTCTGGTTTATGAGCTTTAAAAGCCCATTGGGGCTACTGTAAGAATTCATAGTCTGTTGGGAATTCCCTGGTGGTCCAGTGGTTAGGACTCAGCGCTTTCACTGCCAGGGATCCAAGTTCAATTCCTGGTCAGGAAACTAAGATCCCACAAGCCCATGAGGTTTGGCCAGAAGCAAACAAACAAAATGAAAAGAATTCATAGTCTGTAATGAGGAGGGGCACGCATGGGGCAGGCCAGCCAGATGAGAGGCCCCTTAAAGGTGAAAGATGATACCGTCTCGGAAGAGGATGGTAGCAATGTAATTGAAGAGAAGTGAATAGTTTGAAGATAGGTTACGATGACAGAGCCAAATATCTTCCATATGGGTTGATTGGTGTGGATGTCAGGTAATGAGAAATTAGGAAAAACATCTAGCACTTCGGATTAAGTATCTGGGTGGATGATGGAAAGATATTGGAGGGATTGGGGTGAGAGGGGACAGGTTTAGTAAGGGAAATCAAGAATTCTAATTTGGATATGTAAACTGTGGGGTCCCTCCTAGATACCCAAGTGGAGGTGATGAGCAGGGAGACGAGGAGCGCATTATAAGGCCGTAGCTGGTATTTACCGGAGAGTATTACCAGCTCCAGTATTCTTGCCTGGAGAATTCCGTGGACAGAGGAGCCTGGTGGGCTGCTGTCCCTGGGGTCGCATAGAGTCAGACACGACTAAAACGATTTAGCATGCATGCATGCATTGGAGAGGGAAATGGCAACCCACTCCAGTATTCTTGTCTGGAGAATCCCAGGAGCCTGGTGGGCTGCTGACTATGGGGTCACAGAGTCAGATACGACTGAAGTGACTTAGCAGCAGCAGCTGGTATTTACAGACATGAGACCTCAGGTAACAAAGGAAAGAATTTAAGTGGAGTGATGTTGAACTGTGGGGCATATTTATGGTAAGTGGGAAGAGGAGGAAGAACAAATGAATGGATGGAGAGGGAACAGGAGGCAGACCAAGGAGAAAGTGAATCATTGTGTCAGAAGCTGCAGAGAGGTTGAGGAAGACGTGGCCACTGGGTTGGCAAACTGCTGGTTATCAGTGACCTTCACTAGAGAGCTTCCATGGGGCTGACCGGAGTGGGCATTCGTGGGGTCAAAAGTACAAGTGGAGGTCTACTCATCACAGATCTAAATATTTAAATAATATCAATGAAACAAACTGCTGAATAAAATATTATTGTATTCATTATATATTGGCAGGCAAGGTTCAGACTTAGAATTCTCCACTTCCTTGAGTTCCTTATCAGAATGAACTGGTATAAAGAGAACTTAGCCCCTGACCTGCTCCCCTTCCCCTTTTTCTTCCCTCCCTTCAGACTGAATGTCCAATTTTACCTACACTTGCTTCCCCAACCCTCCTCCCCAGCCAACAGCCATCTCTGAAGCATGGAGAAACACACACTGCATCCCTGTGATTTGGGGAACAGCCCCTCGCAGGCCCTGGGAACTGGTGTGGGACCGCTGAGACTGACTGGTGAGGGTCCTAGGCATCCTGAGTGAGGTCAAGGAAGGGGGAAAATCCAGGGGTTTGTGTTCCCCTCGTGGGGAGGGGCAAAGCCAAAGGGGGATCTGAGCACAGTCCTCTAAAGCAGGGGTCCCCACCAGGCACCAGTCCGTGGCCTGTTAGGAACCAGGCCGCACAGCAGGAGGTGAGTGGCGGGCAAGAGAGCCAGGTTTCATCTGTATTTATAGCTGCTCCCCATTACTCGGATCACTGCTTGAGCTCACCTCCTGTCAGATCACCTATCTCAGCTTTCAAAAGAGAACCACATAAGATCCCTGCAGTGAGAAGGAATGGGTCCGGGACCTATTTGTGAATAAGCCAGGTGAATCAACTTTGCCCGTGCTAGAAGAGGATCAACTGCTTGAGATGGCAAATGATGATGGCCTGAAAAGCATGTCTGAGACAACTTCAAATCTCCACACATTCTGGATTAAAGTCAAGGCGGAATATCCTGAGATGCCATAAAAGCACTGAAAGACCTGCTTCTGTTTTCAACATCCTATCTTTGTGAAGCAGGGTTTTCCGCAGTGACAAAAACCAAAACAAAATTATAAAGTAGACTGGACATAAGCAACACACTTTGGGTGTCACTGTCTCCCATCACCCCCAGAAGGGACTATCTAGTTGCAGGAAAACAAGCTCAGGGATCCCATGGATTCTGCATTATGGTGAGGTGTATAATTATCTCATTACATATCACAATGTAATAATAATCAAAATAAAGTGCACAATAAATGTAATGCACTTGAATCATCCTGAAACCATCCCCCACCCCCGTCTGTGAAAATCTGTCTTCCACAAAACCAGTCTCTGGCGCCAAAAGAGCTGGGGACCACTGCTATAAAGCATGTGGCTTGGGAGCAGTATTGGAGTAGGTTAAAAAGAGAATGGGGGCTTCCCAGGTGGCGCCAGTGGTAAAGAACACTGCCTGTCAATACAAGAGATGCAAGAGATGAGAATTCAACTCCGGGGTCAGGCAGATCCCCTGGAGAAGGGAATGGCATCCCACTCCGATATTCTTGCCTGGAGAATCCCATGGACAGGGGAGCATGGCAGGCTACAGTCCATAGGGTTGCCAAGAATCAGACATGACTGAGCACACACAAAGAGAGAATGGAGAATATGGAGTAAAGTGGTGAGAAAACAGTGTGGACAGGCCTTTGAAGGAACTTTCCCCATAATGGGGTAGCAGCTGGAAGGAAAGGAAAAGCCTAAAGACAGCACTCTGGCGTGCTGATGGAAAGGATGCTGCTGCTGCTGCTCCTAAGTCGCTTCAGTCGTGTCTGACTCTGTGCGACCCCATAGACAGCAGCCCACCAGGCTCCCCCGTCCCTGGGATTCTCCAGGCAAGAACACTGGAGTGGGTTGCCATTTCCTTCTCCAATGCATGAAAGTGAAAAGTGAAAGTGAAGTCGCTCAGTGGTGTCCGACTCTTAGCGACCCTATGGACTGCACCCTACCAGGCTCCTCCATCCATGGGATTTTCCAGGCAAGAGTACTGGAGTGGGTTGCCATTGCCTTCTCCATGGAAAGGATGAGTAGAAGGAAAAGCTGACGAGGAAGAGGATGGGGATAATATTGGGTGCGGAGTCCTTGAGCAGGTGAGGGGGACGGGATCCAAGGCTTGGTGGAAAGATTGGCACAAACAGTTCTTCCACTATTAGACAAGGAGAGCAGCTTGAAAGGGCACAGATGTAGACAAGCTGGCAAATCTGGCAGTGGGAAGAAAACAAAATCATTCTTTTCTAATTGCTCCCAATATTTACAATTACAGAGTGAATGAGATCATCCACGGAGAGTAGGGAGAGACAAATTGTGAAAAGTTATCTGAGACACTTGAAAAAATGGTTAAGATGGTCAATTTTATGTTAGATGTACTTTGCCATAATTAAAAATAATAATAGTTTGAGGGAATTCCCTAGTAGCCTAGCGGTTAGGATTCTGGGCTTTCACTGCTGCCGTTCAGACCCTGGTTGGGGAACTGAGATCCCACAAGCCACACGGTGCAGCCAAAAAAATAAAAAATAAAGAAATAATTTTTAAAAGGTGAAAAAAGGCTAATAAATAACCACCCTGCCCTTAAAGAAAAAAAAAAGCTACTTGGGAATACAGGAGAGTAAATATATTGGGGAAATTTAATATTAGAAGCAGTACCAGGGACTTACTGGAGATTTGTGGACATAAATTTAAAGCAAAACCAATAAGCTTAATCGTGCATGTTTTTCCTCTGCTGCCTTCAGTTGCCAGGCTACAAACAGGTGAAGTAGGCAGAATGTTAGCTTAAGAGAATTTGATTGATTTAAGAAGATTTGTGACTTTAATTAAAAATATTTAAGAGAATTTGATTGACTCAAACTAAAACTGAATGTTAAAAAACTTCTGGATTAGTAAATAACTTCAGATTTATTAGGTCTGTAAACAGTGTTTCAGCGCTTAGCAATTTTATTTATTCCATTTATAAGTCTGCCTTGTCAGACGTTTGAAGCACTGAAGAGAATCAAATCTGTAATTGTGGTTAAAATGCCAAAGCTACGGAAATGTTATTAATCAAGTTTGTAAATGATGTTAAATATTTAGGAACATTTACTATGTCAAATTTACATGCTAATTTAGCATTGATATAAGAACAAATGAAAATTAGTCATTAACTTTAGATAAGATAAAGCTAGACTTATAAATACAACAATATTATCTGTGAGTCATATGTTAAAGGCTTAGGGAAAATTGGGTTTCTAGATTTACAAATTTAGCAAGTTGTAAAAGTGAAAGTCACTTAGTCATGTCCAAGTCTTTACAACCCCATGTACTATACAGTCCATGGAATTCTCCAGGCCAGAATACTGGAGAGGGTAGCCATTCTTTTCTCCAGGGGATCTTCCCAACCCAGGGATCGAACCCAGGTCTCCCACATTGCAGGCGGATTCTTCACCAAACTGAGCCATGGGAAGCCCTTAGCAAGCTGAGCATTAGTTAATATAGAAGTAACTGGACTTCCCTGGTGGTGCAGTGGTTAAGAATCTGTCTGCCACTACAGTGGACATGGGTTTCATCTCTGCTCCAAGAAGATTCCATATGCCATGGAGCAACTAAGCCTGATGCCACAATCACTGAACCTGTGTGCCTAGAGCCTGTGCTCTGCAACAAGAGAAGTCACTGCAATGAGAAGCCCGAGTACCCCGACAAAGAGTAGCCCCTACTCGCTGCAACTAGAGAAAGCCTGCACGTAGCAAGGAAGATCCAGCACAGCCGGAAAAAAAAAAAAAAAAAAAAAAAAAAATATATATATATATATATATATATATATGTAACTGTAGCATACTCCTGTATGCATTAAGGCCCAAATGTAGTGTTAAAAGTACAGCTACTCCTTATAAGATGCCATCTTATGCCAGTTGCACTATTTTATTTTCTCAGCACAGATATCTACTTCCCGTGCTCCCAAATTCCACTAAAATGACAGAAAAATATTATTGATATATACAAAATTATTCATATATACAAAATTATGTATACTTAATATGTATTATTTATGTAAAATATTTATATAGTCTGGAAAATTTTGCATATATAATTGCCAAAAAACAAGAAAGAGTCCTATTATTAAATCAAAAATGATGAAGAAGGGACTTCCCTGGTGGTCCAGTGGCTAAGACTCCACATTCCCAATGCAGGAGCTGGGGTTTGATCCCTGGTTGGGGAACTAGAGCCTACATGCTGTAATTAAGAGTTTGCATGCCACAACTAAAGATCCCCTATGCTGCAAATATGACCTGGAGCAGTCAAATAAATATTTTTTACAAAGAAAGAAATGATGAAGAATTCCTGTAAGGCTCTATAAAGTTTGCAATCAAGGGCAAGACTAGGGTAGAGAAAACTTGACACTAAACACTGCTGAGGAAAAGCAGCTCTTCCCAAGGAAGCCAGGGGGAAAGCCAAGATTAGAATAAGCAAATATGAAGAGAGAGAGAGGCCCCCCTACGGTTGTTACGGTAATTAAGTACCAGGCTGCATTTGGCCTGGCTGGATCAGACACTGCCCTCTAGTTGACAGCTCCAGGCAGAGAAAGTTCCCAGGATAAAGACCCCAGGACTACTTTCTGAACAAAGGAATAAATAACTTTCCTAGAGAAGGCTCTGAACTTGAGGGCTGGCCTGGATCGGGAAGCAGAGCCCTTCTTAAAGGGCTTCCAAAACAATAGGGACCGAGGTCGGGGAGGAAGAGGAAAGGCTATTTCTGGTGCCTGGCCCTGTCATAGCTACCTAGCTAGCTCTCCAAGGTAGAACACTTCTGAATAATTCCAGGAGCCGCAGAAGGCGAGCAGTGCCCCCAAGAATACACAATGCCTACTAAGAAGGAGAGAATACCTGTCCTCTTCGAATATAAATGTACTACCTAGTCAGGCAGTACAGTTACCCCATCCCTTAAAATCTCAGAAACTGGCTCCTGGAATAAGAACAGAGGTTCTCATTTGGAAGCTCCAGCTTCCAACACTGCAAATTCTAGGGAAAGGAGTGGTGGATACAAGAAACATGCCGTCTAAAAACACTGAGGACTTCCCTGGCGGTTCAATGGTTAAGACTTCACCTTCTAATGCAGATGGCATGGGTTTGATCCCTAGTCAAGGAACTAGATCCCACATGCCATGTGCTACAGCCAAATTAAAAGAAAATAAAAATAAAAACACTAGGAAAACTTATGTCTATATCTAAGTAAATGTAGACATGTGTACTATGAGAAAAATTAAGACCTGGAACTAGAATTTCATAAGACTTCAACATTGGAGTGAGGGCAGGAAGGAGTTTGAAAGCAGGTTATGGCTTGAATTGCTCCAGGGATGCCGAAGAAACAGAGTGAGCCTAGGTACTGAGAGAAGATATCTGGCAGGAGATTTAAGATGAACTGAAATGGGGCACGCAGGAGGCTCTGGGGTAACAGTAATATTTCATTTCTCAAGATAAAATTGTGTTTTGCTTGCTTTATGTTTTTTTTCCTGAGTGTCTTATATTTCTGTACATATGGTATTTTACAATAAAACATTAAAAAAAAAATCAAGAGTGACTGCTAGATGTGGAATTCTCAAACCTGACTACATACACAACATGGGAAAGTTTTAAAAATACCAAAGGCCACTAAATGGCCATCAACAGAGGAATGGATAAAGAAGATGTGGGACATGTACACAAGAGAATATTCAGTTCAGTTCAGTTCAGTCACTTAGTCGTGTCCAACTCTTTGTGACCCCATGAATCACAGCACGCCAGGCCTCCCTGTCCACCAACTCCTGGAGTTCACTCAAACTCGTGTCCATCAAGTCGGTGATGCCATCCAGTCATCTCATCCTCTGTCATCCCCTTCTCCTCCTGCCCCCAATCCCTCCCAGCATCAGGGTCTTTTTAAATGAGTCAACTCTTCGCATGAGGTGGCCAAAGTATTGGAGTTTCAGCCTCAGCATCAGTCCTTCCAATGAACACCCAGGACTGATATCCTTTAGAATGGATCGGTTGGATCTCCTTGCAGTTCTAGGGACTCTCAAGAGTCTTCTCCAATACCACAGTTCAAAAGCATCAATTCTTCGGCACTCAGCTTTCTTCACAGTCCATCTCTCACATCCATACATGACCACTGGAAAAACCATAGCCTTGGCTAGATGGACCTTTGTTGGCAAAGTAATGTCTCTGCTTTTTAATATGCTATCTAGGTTGGTCATAACTTTCCTTCCAAGGAGTAAGCATCTTTTAATCTCATGGTTGCAATCACCATCTGCAGTGATTTTGGAGCCCCCCAAAATAAAGTCTGACACTGTTTCCACTGTTTCCCCATCTACTTCCCATGAAGTGATGGGATCAGATGCCATGATCTTCGTTTTCTGAATGTTGAGCTTTAAGCCAACCTTTATACTCTCCTCTTTCACTTTCATCAAGAGGCTCTTTACTCAGCCATAAAAAGGAATGAAATTGGGTCATTTGTAGAGATGTGGATGGACCTAGAGACTATCATACAGAATGAAATAAGTCAGAGAAAAATGTATCACATATTAATACATATATGTGGAATCTAGAAAAATGGTATAGATGATCTTATTTGCAAAGTAGAAATAGAGACACAGACATAGAGAACAAACATGGATACCAAGGGGGAAGGAGCCGTGAGATGAATTGGGAGACTGCTGCTGCTGCTAAGTCGCTTCAGTTGTGTCCGACTCTGTGTGACCCCATAGACGGCAGCCCACCAGGCTCCCCCGTCCCTGGGAATCTCCAGGCAAGAACACTGGAGTGGGCTGCCATTTCCTTCTCCAATGCATGAAAGTGAAAAGTGAAAGTGAAGTCGCTCAGTGGTGTCTGACTCTTAGTGACCCCACGGGCTGCAGCCTACCAGGCTCCTCCATCCATGGGATTTTCCAGGCAGGAGTACTGGAGTGGGGTGCCATTGCCTTTTCCGGAATTGGGAGACTGGGATTGATGTATATACACTATTGATACTGTGTATAAAAGAGATAACTAATGAGAACCTACTATATAGCACAGGGAACTCTACTCAATGCTCTGTAGTGACCTAAATGGGAAAGAAATAAAAAAAGAGAGAGATAGGTACATGTACAGCTGATACACTTTGCTGTACAGTAGAAACTAGCACAACATTGTAAAGCAACTATACTCCAATACAAATTAATTAAAAAAATGCTAATGGCCAGAGCACACCGCAGACCAAATGAATTAGAATCTGTGGGATGGGGTCAGACTTATGTATGTGAGAATCACTGTATTAAAAGAATAAAAATAAAGAAATTAAATAGGAGGAAACAGTAATCATAATCAAGGTCAACGGGTTAAATTCCCTAAGTAGGAGACGGAATTCAGCAAGATCACCAAGATTCATTTTCTTCATTCTCATGTTCCTCTCACTGTATTTGCTCTGTTCTCAAAATCCTTGTGGCTATAAGACTATCGTAGAAATGTTACCATTATATCCCTTTAGGTTTACATTAAGAGGGAAAGCACCCCTGACTTTCTGCCAGAAGTCTCAGCAAAGCTTTCATGGCATCTCTTTTTTATTTTCCTACTCTGATCATGCGATCAACCCTGAGGTAATCACTATCACCAGGACACTTTGGTTAGCCAGGGCTCTTTCACAGGTATAGACTCTCCTGCCCCAGATTCACAGTGGAATCAGTATTACCAGAACTAATAGGATTAGAGTGGTGGGGGAAGGTGAAGCCTCAAGCAAAACCCAGAAGCTGTTGGCAGAAGTAGAGTGAATGGAAGTTGAGCAACCAAAAAGAAAAAAAAAAATTCCATAAGGGAAATATATAGATTCGAGGCAAGAGAAAACAATAAAGACTAAACCAAAGTAGGGAGGTTCAAAGTGGAAGTTAAGAGATGGAAGCTGGTTGAAAAAAATATCTTGCCGTGCAGAAACAGTTGTCTATAGCCTTGACTGAGGCCAGAGGAGAAGCTATTAAGGATAGTGGACAAGCTGAGTCAGTCTCCATAGCTACCAGTCCATCCTGTATCCCCAAATATGTACCTGCAGCTCAGATTTCTCTCTCCATATTTAAATACACACCTGCCTTCTGGACAACTATCCTGCATATCTCAGAGGCAGTTCAAATTCATCATGTCCTTCACTTAGTGGCACAGATGGTAAAGAATTCTCCTGCAATGTGGGAGACCTGAGTTTGATCCCTGGGTCGGGAAGATCCCCTGGAGGAGGACAATCCAATCCAGTATTCTTGCCTGGAAAATCCCCATGGACAGAGGGGCCTGGTGGGCTATAGGTCGAGAAAAGAAGGACACGACTGAATGACTAAGCACAGCACAGCACAGCACATCACTTAATTATCAAAAGATGGCAAATCACTTCCTCTTAAATCCGCCCTCCTTTTTCTGTCAATAACCTCAGGCTCTAAACCAGAAAACTGGAATCATCTTTCATCTCCTTCCTCTCTCACCTTCATGTCTCACCTTTCTCTAAGAACGGTTTCTATCTCCGTGCCATCTCTCAGAGCCACTCCTGATTCTTCATCAGGACTTAACACAATTGTGATTTAATCGTTGGGTAATTTGTTTGAATAGTGGTCACTTCCATGAGGCTGGACTCGGGACAATAGACCCCCATTGCATTCTTTCCATTCTTGTATCCTCCAACACAAGCTCTGTTCAGTAGGTTCCTGCATGTTTGTAGAAAAAATGAAGTCGGCCAGTATCAAGTTTTTTGGGGGGAACACAGGTACCTTCATTTGTTTACTTATTTTAATTAATTGATTTACAGCTGTGCTAGGTCTCTGTTGCTGCATGTGGGCTTTCCCTAGTAGCAGTGAGCAGGGCCTACTCTCTAGTTACAGAGCATAGGCTTCCCATTGCAGTGGCTTCTCTTGTTTGGAGCACAGGCTCTATGCATGCAGGCTTTAGTAGCTGTGGCATCCGAGCTTAGTAACTGTGGCACCCAAGCTTAGGTGCTCCGCAGCGTGTTGGATCTTCCTGGACCAGGATCAAACCGTGTCCCCTGCGTTGGCAGGTGGATTCCTAACCACTGGACCATCAGGGAAGTCCCCATCTCCCAAACTCAACACTATTTTCCTGAATAATCTGAAAATGCAGAGCTGATTATATTTTCCCCTCTATTTAAAATCTCTTTCAGTGATCCCTAAAGGAAAGGTGTATTCCTTAAATTTTCAGTGTTTAATAACCATTTATTAGCTGCCTGGAACATATGAAAACCTACAATTTTAGGTAAACATTCACGAAAATTTTAAATAATAAAATTAATATATAACAAAATTAATAGTGTTCAAGTATCCCATGTTATCAAACCTATTTATCTCCTGACCTTGAGTTTGGAAATCAAGTTCATACAGCAAGGGATACATACACTTGGTACCTGAATTTTGGATAACAGGTAGCAAGAGTTTAGATTGTGCCATATACCAGGCTTACTAAAAAGAACGATTCAAATATACTCAGATCCACAGTTTGGATAGAAAGTTGAAATAGCAAAGGTAGAATGGTGAGGAATAACAAATCAGCAAAAAGGATACTATTACTTGCAATCAATCCTTCAGTTCAGTTCAGTTCAGTTCAGTCGCTCAGTCCTGTCCGATTCTTTGTGACCCCATGAATCGCAGCATGCCAGGCCTCCCTATCCATCACTAACTCCCGGAGTCCACCCAAACTCATGTCCATCGAGTCGGTGATGCCATCCAGCCATCTCATCCTCTGTCGTCCCCTTCTCCTCCTGCCCCCAATCCCTCCCAGCATCAGGGTCTTTTCCAATGAGTCAACTCTTCGAATGAGGTGGCCAAAGTACTGGAGTTTCAGCTTTAGCATCATTCCTTCCAAAGAAATCCCAGGCTGATCTCCTTGAGGATGGACTGGTTGGATCTCCTTGCAGTCCAAGGGACTCTCAAGAGTCTTCTTCAGCACCACAGTTCAAAAGCATCAATTCTTCGGCGCTCAGCTTTCTTCACAGTCCAACTCTCACATCCATACGTGACCACTGGAAAAACCATAACCTTGACTAGATGGACCTTTGTTGGCAAAGTAATGTCTCTGCTTTTCAATATGCTATCTAGGTTGGTCATAACTTTCCTTCCAAGGAGTAAGCATCTTTTAATTTCATGGCTGCAATCACCATCTGCAGTGATTTTGGAGCCCAACGAGTGTTCTTGCATTTATAGCTTTAATTGGACATTCCTTAAAGAAAAGTCCGGGCCAATCAGGGGTAAATCATTAACAATATCTTTTTTTCTGTTTACAAACAAAGCACAAAATATGTATTTGGGCCAAAAATCACAAAATTCAAAGTAAAAAATAAAAAATAAAGTCTGAAACTGTTTCCACTGTTTCTCCATCTATTTCCCATGAAGTGATGGGACCAGATGCCATGATCTTCGTTTTCTGAATGTTGAGCTTTAAGCCAACTTTTTCACTCTCCTCTTTCACTTTCATCAAGAGGCTTTTGAGTTCCTCTTCACTTTCTGCCATAAGGGTGGTGTCATCTGCATATCTGAGGTTATTGATATTTCTCCCAGCAATCTTGATTCCAGCTTGTGCTTCTTCCAGCCCAGTGTTTCTCATGATGTACTCTGCATAGAAGTTAAATAACCAGGGTGACAATATACAGCCTTGACATACTCCTTTTCCTATTTGGAACCCATCTGTTGTTCTATGTTCAGTTCTAACTGTTGCTTCCTGATTTGCATATAGGTTTCTCAAGAGACAGGTCAGATGGTCTGGTATTCCCATCTCTTGCAGAATTTTCCACAGTTTATTGTGATCCACACAGTCAAAGGCTTTGGCATAGTCAATAAAGCAGAAATAGATGTTTTTCTGGAACTCTCTTGCTTTTTTGATGATCCAGCGGATGTTGGCAATTTGATCTCTGGTTCCTCTGCCTTTTCTAAAACCAGCTGGAACATCTGGAAGTTCATGGTTCACATACTGCTGAAGCCTGGCTTGCAGAATTTTGAGCATTACTTTACTAGTGTGTGAGATGAGTGCAATTGTGTGGTAGTTTGAGCATTCTCTGGCATTGCCTTTCTTTGGGATTGGAATGAAAACTGCCCTTTTCCAGTCCTGTGGCCACTGCTGAGTTTTCCAATTTGCTGGCATATTGAGTGCAGCACTTTCACAGCATCATCTTTCAGGATTTGAAATAGCTCCACTGGAATTCCATCACCTCCACCAGCTTTGTTCGTAGTGATGCTTTCTAAGGCCCACTTGACTTCACATTCCAGGATGTCTGGCTCTAGGTCAGTGATCACACCATCATGATTATCTGGGTCATGAAGATCTTTTTGTACAGTTCTCCTGTGTATTCTTGCCACTTCTTCTTAATATCTTCTGCTTCTGTTAGGTCCATACCATTTCTGTCCTTTATCGAGCCCATCTTTGCATGAATTGTTCCCTTGGTATCTCTAATTTTCTTGACGAGATGTCTAGTCTTTCCCATTCTGTTGTTTTCCTCTATTTCTTTGCATTGATCGCTGAGGAAGTCTTTCTTATCTCTCCTTGCTATTCTTTGGAACTCTGCATTCAGATGCTTATATCTTTCCTTTTCTCCTTTGCTTTTCACTTCTCTTCTTTTCACAGCTATTTGTAAGGCCTCCCCAGACAGCCATTTTGCTTTTTTGCATTTCTTTTTCATGGGGATGGTCTCGATCCCCATCTCCTGTACAATGTCACAAACCTCCGTCCATAATTCTTCAGGTACTCTGTCTATCAGATCTAGTCCCTTAAATCTATTTCTCACTTCCACTGTATAATCATAAGGGATTTGATTTAGGTCATACCTGAATGGTCTAGACATAATATACACATGTATATATGTATCTGGGTTAATGACAGATTCCATTTATCTTGCTCTACTAAATTAGAAAGCAAAAGTACAAATGCATGCATGCTCAGTCATTCAGTCATAGTCAACTCTTTGAGACCCCATGCACTGTACCCTGCCAGGCTCTTCTGTCCATGGGATTTCCCAGGCAAGAATGCCGGAGTGGATTGCCATTTCCTACTGCAGGGGATCTCCCTGACCCAGGGATCTAACCTGCATCGCCTGCATTGACAGGCCGATTCTTTACCACTAGTGCCACCTGGGAAGCCCGTAACTAAGAATGATGGGTGGCAAATGCTTGGTGGCCCTACATACTGTGCTGTGTGTATTTGGATGGGGACATATACCTAGAAACAGCGGTGAAGTCTCTCACTGAAGGCCAGTTTTACAAGCAGTTAAGTCAAAGGCTGTATGGTTGGATTTCTAAAAATATTTATTATTTTTTGCTGTGCTGGGTCTTCTCTGCTGCACATGGGCTTTCTCTCGCTGCAGGGAGGAGGGGCTACTCTCTAGCTGCCGTGCATGGCCTGCTCATTGCCATGGCTTTTCTCGTTTGGAAGCATGGACGTTTTAGTAGTTGCGGCATGTGGGCTCTAGAACTCAAGCTCATTAGCTGTGGGGCACCAGCCTAGTTGCCCCTCGTGCCCCTAGTTGCCCTAGTCGGCATGTGGGATCTTCTCTGCCCAGGGATCAAACCCATGTCCCTTGCCTTGGCAGGCAGATTCTCAACCACTGGACCACCAGGGATGTCCTTGGATGTTTTAACTTGGATGACAGATACAAATGCATTTCTAAAGTTTTCTGTTTGGGTCCGGCTCAGGAAAGAATTTCTCCATGTTTTCTGGCACACTGAATGGTTTTTAAACATGCCCAGTGTCACTGATGTCTTTCTCCAGAAAATGGAAAAAAAATCAAGTGTTAGGGAAGACTCAGTGTTGGCTGACAAAGCCTCTTGCATCACAGTTCAATTTCCTGATATGTTATCTTCTGCACTTAATATCTGATGAGGTTGAAATGAGAGGTTTGAGATTTTCAACCTATTGCCCATGGCATGTTGACACCCACTGGAAACCTTTGAGATAACATTTCCTCACAACACCAGTAATGACAAGGATGATTTCTGGTTTCTGGTTTTTGCTGGCATTATTAGTGTTATAAAGAAGTTTTATCTCCTCCCTCGTTTCAGTTTTTCACATGAGTATGTTCCCCCTGGATAGCCAGCACATTTTAGGGTAGAAACACAGTTTTAGTCCAAGCCACCCATTTCTTCGCAAGACTCATGGAAAAGACATATGCTTTGTCGTGGAGATTTGATGGTGCTAACAATTTTCGTTCCTTCTTCACCACTTAGCGAAGATCACCATTCTTAACTGTTCTTAGTAAATAAGACAGTGTGCAATCTTAGCACTCGGATACAGCTGGTTTTGAGTAGTTGAGGGAGGTACAAGGCAAAAGCGGCCCTAATTCTTCATCCCTTTGTCATAGTGTGGTAGCACCCTCCCCTTCTACTTCTGGGTTGGCCACAGGAGTTGCTGTGACCCAATGTGCGTGCGTGTGTGCTTGCTAAGTTGCTTCAGTCATGTCGATTCTGTGCAACCCTATGGATGGCAGCCTACCAGGCTCCTCTGTCCATGGGATTCCCCAGACAAGAATACTGGAGTGGGTTACTGTGCCCTCCTCCAGGGGATCTTCCCGACCCAGGGATCGAATCTGAGTCTTTTATGTCTACCTGCATGGACAGGTGGTCTCTTTACCTCTAGTGCCCCCTGGGAAGCCCACTCGTGATCCAGTGGACGGCAGCAAATGTGACAAGGCAGAGACCTGAGAAGTGCCTGCATGTTTGGGCTTGCCTGTCCTTCCTCCTGTCTCTTTGCCACATGCACATGCTTGGGCCAGCCTGCTAAAGGATGAAATGGACAGAGTATAGCTACCCCTGTTGTCCCAGCCAAGTCTAACCCAGACTAGCCACACTGCTACTCAGACAGAGGGAAGAACCCAGCTGAGGGCAGCAGAGCTGCCTACACGATGACCCACAGCTAGGACTGGCTTCATGGTTCTTGGCCTTTGCAGTCACACAGGGTCCTACGGTAAGAAAGATCCCATGCTTGGTTTAATGTTCTGTTGTCATTACTTTAAAATTCTTCATAATGTCTAAATAAGGGGCCCAGCATTTTGCTCTGAGCTCCACAAAATACACAGCTGGTCCTGCTCACATCTTGTCACTGACACCAGGGTAAGCCTAGCTGAGATGAGAAGAACCACTCCACTGGCCGACAGGCTCATGAGATTAATGAATTCCTATTATTTAAGTGGTGAGGTTTTGAAGTGGCTGTACATTTTTTTAGCAATAGATACAGGAACTTCCTTGGTGCTCCAGTGTTAAGAATCTGCCTTCCAATGCAGGGGGCATGGGTCCCAACATGGTTGGGGAAGTAGGATCCAACATGCCCCATGGTCAATTAAACCTGTAAGCCGCAACTACTGAGTCTGCCTGCCACAACTAAGACCCATTTAGTTCAATTCAGTCGCTTAGTCATGTCCGACTCTTTGCGACCCCATGGACTGCAGCGTGCCAGGCTTCCGTGTCCATTACCAACTCCCGAAGCTTGCTCAAATTCATGTCCATCAAGTCGGTGATGCCATCCAACCATCTCATCCTCTGAGACGAGAGGCAGCCAAAAAATAAACAAATAAATATTAAAAAAAAAAAAAAAAAAAGTGATACTGACATACCAAACCTTTTTGCTGGAGACATGCCTGGTCCTTCATCAGCATGCCCTCAAATACACTTCTAATCTGCATCATATCTCACAAAAATATTAGATGAAATGATAATGAGAATTCAAAATTATAAGGTATGTCTTTCTCTTTCATATGGGTACCACAGAGATGCAAAGAGCTGGTTTATTCTATTCCCACTAACGGTTTTGTTGTTGTTCCTGTTCAGTCATTAAGTCATGTCCAACTTTTTCCAACCCCATGGACTGCAGCATGCTAGACTCCTCAGTCCTCCACTGTCTCCTGGAGTTTGCTCAAACTCATGTCCATTGAGTTGGTGATGCTATCTAACCATCTCATCCTCATCCCTTTTCCTTTGGCCTTCAGTCTTTCCCAGCATCAAGGTCTTTTCCAATGAGTCAGCTCTTCCCATCAGGTGACCAAAGTACTGGAGCTTCAGCCTCAGCATCAGTCCTTCCAGTGAATATTCAGGGTTGATTTCCTTTAGGATTGACCTGTTTGATCTCCTTGTAGTCCAGGGGACTCTTCAGAGTCTCCAGCACCACAATTCAAAAGCATCAATTCTTGGGTGCTCAGCCTTCTTTATGGTTCAACTCTCACAACCATACGTGATTACTGGAAAAACCATAGCTCTGATTATATGGCCCTTTGTAGGCAAAGTGATGTCTCCGCTTTTTAAGACGTTGTCTAGGTTTGTCATAGTCTTCCTTCCAAGGAGCAAGCATCTTTTAATTTCATGGCTGCAGTCACTGTCCTCAGTGATTTCAGAGCCCAAGAAAAGAAAATCTGCCACTGCTTCCATTTTTTTCCCTTCTATTTTCCATGAAGTGATAGGATTGGATGGCATGATCTTAATTTTTGTAATGTTGAGTTTTGAGCCACCTTTTTCACTCTTCTTTTTGCTCTCATCAAGAGACTCTTTAGTTTCTCTTCACTTTCTGCGATTAGAGTGGTATCATCTGCATCATTTGAAATGTTGATACTTCTCCCAGCAATCTTGATTCCAGCTTGTGATTCATCCAGCCCAGCATTTCTGCATGAATGAGCGACTAACACACACACACACACACACACACACACACACACACACACTCTGCATAGAAGTTAAATAAGCAGGGTGGCAATATACAGCCATGTTGTACTCCTCTCCCAATTTTGAACCAGCCAGTTGTTTCATGTCTGGTTCTAACTGTTGCTTCTTGACCCACATATAGGTATTTTAGGAGACAAGTAAAGTGGTCTGATATTCCCATCTCTTTAAGAATTTTCCATGGTTTGTTCTGATCCACAGTCAAAGGCTTTAGCATAGTCAATGAAGCACAAGTAGATGTTTTTCTGGAATTTCCTTGCTTTCTCCATGATCCAATAAATGTTGGCAATTTGACCTCTGATTCCTCTGCCTTTTCTAAACTCAGCTTGTACAACTGGAAGTTCTTGATTCAAGTACTGCTGAAGCCTGGCTTGAAGAATTTTGAGCATAACTTTGCTAGCATGTGAAATGAGCACAACTGTGTGTTAGTTTGAACATTCTTTGGCACTGCTCTTCTTTGGGACTGGAATGAACACTGACCTTTTCCAGTCCTGTGACCACTGCTGAGATTTCAAGTTTGAAAACCCACATTGAGTGAAGCACTTTAACAGCATCATCTTTTAGTATTTAAAGTAGTTCAGCTGGAATTCCATCACCTCCACTAGCTTTGTTCATAGAGATGCTTCCTAAGGCCCACTTGATTTCATACTTCAGGATGACTGGCTCTAGGTAAGTGACCACATCATCATGATTATCTTGGTCATGAAGATCTTTTTTGTACAGTTCTTCTGTGTATCCTTGCCACCTCTTCTTAATCTCTTCTGCTTCTGTTAGGTCCTCACCATTTCTGTCCTTTATTGTGCCCATTCTTGCATGAAATGCTCCCTTGATATCTCTAATTTTCTTGAAGAGATCTCCAGTCTTTCCCATTCTGTTGCTTCCCTGTATTTCTTTGCATTGTTTATTTAAGAAGGCCTTCTTATCTCTCCTTGCTATTCTGTGGAACTCTGCATTCAGTTGAGTATATCTTTCCCTTTCTGTGGTTTTACTCAACTATAAAACAAAATATAGCTTTGTTTTACAGTTGTACTTAACTATAAAACAAAATAAATTACTCAACTATTAAAAAAATTTTTTAAAACCCCTGATGCTGGGAAAGATTGAATGCAGGAAGAGAAGGGGACGACAGAGGATGAGACGGTTGGATGGCATCATTGAGTTAATGGACATGAGTTTGAGTAAGCTCCAGGAGTTGGCGATGGACAGGAAAGCCTGGCATGCTGCAGTCCACAGGGTCGCAAAGAGTCGGACACAACTGAGGGGCTGAACTGAACTGCAAACAAAATCTGGCTGTCATCACTACAATAAGAAGAGTTCCACATCTTTGTGTGTCATTTGCGCTATGCAGCATCCTGTTCTGACATTAGGTTTGCCCATGACTGCTCTGGCTTCCTCTCCCAGCATTTTATTTGTCCCGAGTTTGAGGCCAGTTTTATAAACGTGTTGGCCGTAGCATGGCTTTCATCTGTGGATGCTACTGTTCTGGCCTCTTCACATTTAGAAATAAAATACATCAATTTCATACCAGAAAATATTATTTTGTGCCTGCTTCAGGAAAAACTACTGGCTGACCCACAGGCAAGCATGCTCAGTTGTGTCCGACTCTTTGTGACCCCATGGACTGTATGTAGCCCACCAGGCTCCTCTGTCTATGGAATTTTCCAGGCAAGAATACTGGAGTGGGGTGCCATTTCCTTCTCCAGGTTGACCTATAAAGTTATTCTATTTTGTTTTTTCATTTGCCTATTTTTTGGTTGTGCTGCATAGCATGTGCGATCTTCGTTCCCTGAACCCATGCCCCCTGCATTAAAAAAAGGAATCTTAACCACTGGGCCACCAGGGAAGTCTCCAGGTTATTCTGTTTTGGGAATGATGTAAAACCACTGAGAGCATCACTAAGCATTCTGACAGAGGTTTCTAATACAGAGTGCACACTGGAGACAAGAGGAGAGTAAACCTCTGGTTCAATAAAATCCTGTTTTTAGATATTCATAGCCACCCTTCCCATTCACACTTTCCCTTTCAGCTGCTTGAGTGAATTCATCATGTTCACAGATGCTCTTGTTCCAAAAGATCCTGAAATCCTGTTCACTAATTATTCTTCTGAATTGTAGTTTTTGTACTATTTTTATCATTGCTTTTACACTTCAATGAATCACTTTTTCAGTCATTAATCTATTTTTGTTAATCAGAGTCATAACACAACACAAGAGTAACAAGAAAAAATGCAAACTTTCCACACATAAACAATAATATTCCAATGATATAACTAAAATAAAGGATATCCTAATAGTTTTAACTACACCTTAAGAGTCTGTCCAATTTGAGCCATCTCTACGTGTGAACCCTTATTAAGAGCATAATGGTATTTGATAATTTTTCTTCCATTTCAAATTCATAAGATTTTTAAACAGGTATCTTTTCATTGCTTTTGCCATAGAAGCTGCTTGAGGACTGTTAATTTTATAGATTAATTGACCACATTTTAGAAACATCGACCTAAAAGAAAAAGCCTGTACTCTTAAACATGGTCTCTAAACCATTTCATAATCTAGTCCCTTGATTCACATAAAAGAACTATTGTTATTAGTGTGTATACCCACACACACATTGTTACTAGACAGTAACAATAGCAACCGCACACTTCTATTGACTGAGCCCTTAAATGATACCTCGTGATCAAGTGTCATTTTAAGCCTTTTAAATGGACTCTGTTATTTCAAACTCACAGTAATCCTAGGAGGTAGGTACTGGTTTGTTTTTATGAATTTACACATAGAGAATTATGAGTATTACAGAGGTACTTGCTCGAGATTGCAGAGCTAATTAGAGGCTGAGCAGGAGTCTGGTCCCAGGCTTGTCTAACTCTTAAGGACACCATATTACCTGGCCCCCACCCCGCCCCTTCAATCTGCCTTCCTGAACTCTTTCTCACAAATGCACACAGCCTCTCTATTCCCAGCGAAGATGTCTTCCACCTGTGATCTGTGTCCATCTTGTTCCTTCTGTCTAGAATGCCCTCTCTTTCTCCCCGTGTCACCTTCGTGAACTTTCACTCACATGCAGCACCCAGTTTTAGAGTCTTCTCTGTGAAGCCTTTCCTTCCCCCGACACCCCAGATTTTTACCTTGTCTGTAATAGCAGCCTAAATTTTATTTCTCTCCATTCTCCAGACAAAGACACAAAAATGTCTAGAGTGACAGCTGAATTATTAAGAATTATAAGATGACAGAACATAATTTACTACACTGTGCCTGACTGTTCCCTGGTATATCATTAGTCAACTCCAGTTATTGAGTTGTGTTCAATGAATAGGCAATTCCTTACCTGGACAGAGGAGTCTGGTGGGCTACAGTCCATGGGTTCCAGAAAGAGCTGGACACGACTAACACTTACCTTAAAATATTATTCTCAGGAGGTCAGAAAACAGAGTTAATTCTTACTGTACCTATAATAGCAACTAGTTAACTTCATGAAACACAGGAAATACATTATCTATTTTGTTGTTGTTGTAGTTGTTTAGTTGCTAAGTTGTGTCTGAGTCTTTGTGATCCCACAAACTGTAGCCCGCCAGGCTCCTCTGTCCATGGAATTCTCCAGGCAAGAATACTGGAGTGGGTAGCCATTCCCTTTTCCAGGGGATCTTCCCAACCAAGGGATAGAATCTAGGTCTCTCACATTGCAGGCAGATTCTTCACAGTCTGAGCCATGAGGGAAGCACCAAAGCAATAAGTACCTTTATAATAAAAAAAAAAAAAGAAAGTGAGGTTCCTAGAGCAAATGAACCCAGCCAGGGCCTCTTGCAATGGAGATGGTCACTTCTTGAGAGTTTCCAACTCTGGAAAAATGAACGTCCTCAAGAGACTCCAGAATCAGGACTTCCCTGGGGGTCCAGTGGTTAAGAATCCATCTTCCAACACAGGGGATGCAGGTTCAATCTCTGGTCAGGGAACTAAGATCCCACATGTGGTGGGGCAACTAAGCCCAGATGCCAGAACTACAGAGCTCACACGTGGCAGCTGCTGAGCCCAGGTGTTCTGGAGCCCATGCCCCACGACTAGAGAGAAGCCCACATACCACAAGGAAGAGCCCTCACACCAAACGAAAAATCCCATATGCCACAACAAAGGCCCTGCATGCCAAAAAGAGACAAAATTAATTAACAAAGAGAGAGACCCCAGAATCCACCAATAGCATATATCCTTCCTTTATAAAGTTTCTGGCTGCTATGACCTGAGTCTCACAAGCTCCAATTTGGTTGTATTTGCTACTTCCCTGCAGGTATACAAGTTGCCCCTTTCTGGATCCCAAAAAGCAAGGACTTGTGGGCATGTGGATTATCACCAATTTCATCAATATCCTGCACTATTACTATAAATCAGCCTTGGTTCCAGAGCTATGAGCTGGAAGAATACAAAATAGAAACTTGAAAGGAGGTGTATATACAGGACTTCTTTAAACCACTTGTCTGCATTTCTCTTAATGCCAACTTGTTTAATGCTGTCTTTTCATTAATTCAAAACAAGATCCACAGGCTGCCAGTTGTTGACCCAGAATCAAGCAACATCTTGTACATCCTCACCCACAAGTGCATTCTCAAGTTCCTCAAAGTGTTTATCACTGAGTTCTTAAGCCAGAATTCATGTCTAAGTCTAATAGAAGATTAGCTTCTATGCCAGCATTGCCATGTTCTGCACTATGACCCCACAGACATGGCTCTGGGCATCTCTGTACAGGATCTGCCAGTGAATGAGGAAGATCAGGTAGTGAACATCTATTCCACGTTTGATGTTATCTGTGCTAAGTCACTTCGGTCATGTCCGACTCTTTGGGATCCTCTGGACTGTAGCCCGTCTGGCTTCTCTGTCCATGGGACTTCCCAGGCAAGAACACTAGAGTGGGTTGCCATTTCCTTCTTCAATGATATTATCCATCAGGCAGCATAAAAGACCTACCACAACCTAGATGTGCCTGTAGTCAAAGCCCTCAAAATCGATCACATTACTTTAAATGTAGCTTCAAGTGCTACCTGCATGAGGCTCTGGAGACCTTTCTCAGCAGGCTAGTGGAAGCAGGGAGTCACCAACTCGTGGTGGTGGATGAGAATGATGTGATCAAGGGAACTGTATCACCATCTGTCATCCTGTAGACCCTGGTGCTCACAGGCAGAGAGAAGCTGCCCTAAGCTGGGGGACGAGGTCAGGTGGCACCAGGGGATGTGCCCCACTCACTGCTCGCCCAAAGCTCTGGGAACCCCAGAAGAAACCTGGAGGCTCTTCCTTGCTCAGGAGCCCCCCACCCTCCTACCCGGAAGCTGGGAAGGCATGGGGAAAGGAAGGAGAATAAATTTTTAGGTGTCCTTATCCTCACAATACTCAGAAAAACTTTTAGCCTAGCTCAGGCTAGCTCCTGTCCTCTTATTCATATCCCCATTTCTAGGCAAACCATGAGCTCTGTGCCCCTCCAGAAAATTTTACACCTCACGAACTAGAAGAACAAACCAAGCCCAAAATCAGCAGAGAGAAAGAAATAAAAAAAAGGTTGGAGTAGAAATAAATGAAATGAAGACTAGAAACAACAATAAAAAGGATCAACATAATTAATAGGTTTTTTTAAAAAGATAAAATTGACCAAGCTTTAGCTTGACTGAAAGCGAAAAGTGAAAGTGAAGTCGCTCAGTCGTGTCTGACTCTTTGTGACCCCATGGACTGTAGCCTACCAGGCTTCTCCGTCCATGGGATTTTCCAGGCAAGAATACTGGAGTGGGTTGCCATTGCCTTCTTCAGGGGATCTTCCCGACCCAGGGATCGAACCTGGGTCTCCCACATTGTAGGCAGATGCTTTACCGTCTGAGCCATCAGGGAAGTCAGGAAGCCATCAGGAATTAGCTTGATTAATTAAGAAAAAAAAAAAAAAGAGAGAACCCAAATAGCTGAAATCAGGAATGAAAGAAGAGACATTACAACAATAATTCAAAGGATCATAAGAGACTGCTGTGAGCAATTATATGCCAACCAATTGAATAATCTAAGAAAAAAATGGATAAATTCCTAGAAACATCCCACCTCCCAAGACTGAATCATTAAGAAACAGAAAATATGAACAGACCAATAACAAGTAAGGAAATTGTACCAGTAATCAAAAACCTCTTAACACAGAAAACTCCAGGACCAGATGGTTTCCCTGATGAATTCTAACAAACATTTAAAGAAGAATTAACAGCAGTCTTTCTTAAACACTTTCAAAATATTGAGGAGTACAGAATTCTTAAACTCATTTCACAAACTAGGATGACCATGATGTCAAAGCCAGATAAGGACACTATAAGAAAAGAAAACCATAGGCCAATTTCACTGATGAGTATTGATACAAAAATTCTCAACAAAATACAAATTGAATTCAACAGCACATTAAAAGGATCATACAACCATCCTCAAGTGAGGTTATGTCTGGGATGCAGACATGGTTCAACATATGCAAATCAATAAACATGACACACCACATTAATAGGATGAAGGATAACAATCATATGATCATCTCAATAGATGCAGAAAAGGGACCTGCGTGGTGGTGCAGGGGATGAGAATCCTCCTGTCAATGCAAGGGACATAGGTTCGATCCCTGATCCAGGAAGATTCCACCTGCTGTGGAGTAACATCCTGTGAAGCACTACTACTGAGCTTGTGTGTCAGAACTACTGAAGTCTGAGCGCCTAGAGCCTGTGCTCTGCAACGAGAAGCCACTGCAATGAGAAGCCCCCCTGAGTGCAACAAAGAGTAGCCCCGTTCATCACAACTAGAGAGGAAGCCTGCACAAAGCAACAGAGACCCAGTGCAACAAAAAATAATAAATAAATAAAAATTTTAAAAACAGATGCATAAAAGTACCCGGCACGATTCAACATCCTTTTATGATTAAAAAAAAACTCTCAAAAAACTGGGTATACCTTAACATGATAACCTCAGATATGCAGATGAAACCATCCTATGGCAGAAAGCAAAGAGGAACTAAAGAACCTCTTGATTAAGGTGAAAGGAAAGTGAAAAAGCTGGCTTAAAACTCAACATTCAAAAAACAAAGATCATGGCATCCAGTTCCATCACTTCATGGCAATAGATGGGGAAACAATGGAAACAGTGACAGACTTTATTTTCTTGGGCTCCAAAATCACTGCAGATTGTGACTGCAGCCATGAAATTAAAAGATGTTTGCTCCTTGGAAGAAAAGCTATGACAAACCTAGACAGTGCATTAAAAAAACAGAGACATTACTTTGCCAACAAAGGTCCATCTAGTCCAAGCTATGGTTTTTCCAGTAGTCATATAAGGATGTGAGAGTTGGAGCATAAGGAGGGCTGAGTGCTGAAGAATTGATGCTTTTTAGCTGTGGTGTTGGAAAAGACTTTTGGGAGTCCCTTGGACAGCAAGCAGATCAAACCAATCAATCCTAAAGGAAATCAGTCCTGAATATTCATTGCAAGGACTGATGCTGAGGCTGAAGCTCCAATACTTTGGCCACCTGATGCAAAGAACTAACTCACTGGAAAAGACCCTGATGCTGGGAAAGATTGAAGGCAGGAGGAGAAGGGGATGACAGAGGATGAGATGGTTGGATGGCATCACCGACTCGATGGACATGAGTTTGAGCAAGCTCCAGGAGATGGTGAAGGACAGGGAAGCCTGATGTGCTGCAGTGCATAGGGTTGCAAAGAGTCGGACATGACTGAGCGACTGAACAACAACATGATAAAGGCCATATATGACAAACCCACAGCTAATATCATACTCAATGGTGAAAGGTTGAAAGCTTTCCCATTAAGACTAAGAATAAAACAAAGGTGCTCCGTCTCAACATTTCTATTCAGTGTAGTCCTAGAAGTCCTAGCCAGAACATTTAGGCAAGGAAAAGAAATATAAAGCATCCAGATCATAAAGAAAGAAGTAAAAGTCTCTTTGTTTGCAGATGATATAATCTTATACAGAGAAAATCCTAAAGACTCCACCAAAAAGAAAAAAAAGTTAAAACTAGTAAATGAGTTCAGTAAAGTTGTCGATACAAAAATAAACCTATAAAAGATGCATTTCTATACACCAACAATGAACTACCTGAAAAAGAAGTAAATAAATGCTGTTTATAACAGCATTAAAAAAAATAAAATACTTACAGGTAAATTTAACCAAGGATATGAAACTATATGGTAGATTATCAAGTATTGATGGCAGAAATTGAAGACACAAATATGGAAAAATATCCTGTGTTTGTGGATCAGAAGAATTAATATTGCTAAAATGATCATTCTACCCAAAAACATTTGTAGATTCAAAGTAATCTCTATCAAAATCCCAATGCATTTTCCAGAAAAATAGAAAAAGCGACCCTAAAATTTGTATGGAACCACAAAGACTCTGAAGAGCCAAAGCAATTCTGAGAAGGAAGAATAAAGCTGAAGGCATCATACTTAATGATTTATTTCAAAGCTATAATAATATAACAGTATGGTACTGGTATAATAACAGACACATAGATCAAGGAAAAAAGAATCAAGAGCCTAGATAATAAACCCACACATGTAGAGTCAACTAACATTTTATAAGGGAGCCAAGAGTAGTCAACAGGGAAAGGATAATCTCTTCCATAAATGGTGGGAAAACTGGACATGCACATGCAAAATAATAAAATTGAACTCCTATCTTATACCACCCACAAAAATTATCTGGAAATAGATTAAAGATTTAAATAGAAGATCCAACATGGTAAAACGACCAGAAGAAAGCATGGGAAAAGAGCTCTTTGACGTTGGTCTTAGCAACAATTTTTGGTGTATGACAACGAAAGCACAGGCAACAAAAGCAAAAATCAACAAGTGGGGCTGCTGCTGCTGCTGCTGCTAAGTCGCTTCAGTCGTGTCTGACCCTGTGCGACCCCATAGATGGCAGCCCACCAGGCTTCCCCGTCCCTGGGATTCTCCAGGCAAGAACACTGGAGTGGGTCGCCATTTCCTTCTCCAATGCGTGAAAGTGAAGTCGCTCAGTCATGTCCGACTCATAGCGACCCCAATGGGCTGCAGCCCACTAGGCTCCTCTGTCCATGGGATTTTCTAGGCAAGAGTACTGGAGTGGGTTGCCATTTCCTTCTCCAATGCATGAAAGTGAAAAGTGAAAGTGAAGTCGCTCAGTCGTGCCCGACTCTTAGTGACCCCATGGACTGCAGCCCACCAGGCTCCTCCGTCCATGGGATTTTCCAGGCAAGAGTACTGGAGTGGGGTGCCATTGCCTTCTCCAATGAAGATCCTACTACATGCTGCAATTAAGACCCAAAGCAGCCAAATAATTTTTTTTTTAAGTCAGAGAAAGACAAATACTATATGTTCTCACTTATATGTGGAATCTATAAAATTCAAACTCTCAAAAATAGTAGAATGGTAGTTGCCAGAGGTTGAGGCATGGGGGAAATTGGGGAGATGTTGGTCAAAGGGTGCAAACTTTCAGCTACAAAATGAAAAAGTTTTGCTAACCAGACTCAATAATACTGTGCTATATTCTTAAGGGCTTCCCTAGTGGCTCAGATGGTAAAGAATTTGTCTGCAATGCAGGAGATCCGAATTCAATCCCTGGGTGGGGAAGATCCCCTGGAGAAGGAAACGACAACCCACTGCAGTATTCTAACCTGGGAAATCTCATGGACAGAGGAGCCCGTCGGGCTACAGTCCCTGGGGTCACAAAGAGACAGACACAACTGAGCAACTAACACTTTCACTTTCATATTCTTGAAAGTTGTTAAGAAAGTAGATCTTAAATGTTATCATCACAAACACAAAAAGGTGATTATGAGAGGATGAAAGTGTTAACTAACCTTATTGTAGCAATCATTTCACTATATATATGTATCAAATCATTACATTGTTTACCTTAAACATATATATATGTCAATATGTCAATAAAGCTAGAAAAAAGGGAGAATTAATCAGTAAAATTCACTATACTAAAAGAATAAAATAGGAAAATCATTTTATCATCAGAAAAGACAAGAAAAAGTATTTAATAAAATTCAAAAATAACTCATAATTAAAAAAAAACTCCAAGCAAAGAAGAAATAGGAATTTTCTTAATCTGATAAGAGAGAAAACTCTAAAACACCTCATTCAACCAAAAAAACAAAAAAAATCAATTTAATGTTGAATGTTTTCCCTTTGTGATCAGAATGAGAAAAGGATAATTGCCATCACCATTTCTATTATATTGTATTAGAAAACTTAGCTGATATAATAAGGCCATGACAACAAAAATGAAAAGGTGTAAGGATTTGGAAGGGAACAAGATAAACTTGCAGAAAATAATTTGGCATTTTCTTGTAAAGTTGAACTTACACATACTCTATGACTCAGCACTTTCCCTCCTAGGTATATAGCTTAGAGAAATTCTTGCCCGAGTGGAAGGCATGTACAAGACTATTCAGAGCAGTGTTATTCATGATACCCCCAAACTGAGGGGGGAAAACAAATGTCCATCAATAGTAGGATGGATAAATAAATTGTAGCACATCCACATGGTAGATTACTATACGTCAGCAAAAATGAATGAACTATAGTTACATACATAAACAGGGATGAATCTCAAAAATAAAATGCTGAGCAAAATAAATGTCATGGGAAAATACGTATGGTCTGATTACATTTATATACAATTCAAAAAGCCGAGAGAAAACCTAATATATTGGTTAGAAATGTATGTGTGTGTATATGTGTATATATATATATATATATAAAACTAGAAGAAAAATTGTTACTACAGAAGTCAAGATAGAGATTACCTCTAGGGAAAATGAAGAGGGATGTTATTGAAGGGCTTCGAAGGCACTAGGTGGGGCTTCCCAGTGGCTCAGATGGTAAAGAATATGCTTTCAATGCAAGAGACCTGGGTTCAATTCCTGGGTCGGAAAAATCTCATGGAGAAGGGAATGGCAACCCATTCCAGTATTCTTGCCTGGAGAATTCCATGGACAGAGGAGCCTGGTGGGCTACAATCCATGTGGTTGCAAAGAGTCGGACACGACTGGGCAATTAAAATGCACACATATGCACACAAGACACTAGGTAGGGACTTCCTTGGTGGTCCAGTGGCTAAGACTACACCCTCCCAGTGCAGAGGGACTGGGTTCCACCTCTGATCAGGGAGCTAGATCCCACGTGCCACAACCAAGAGTTTGCATGAAGCAACTAAGAGACCACATGCTGCAACGAAGATTGAAGATGACCACGTGCCACAGCTAAGACTCAGCACAGTCAAAATAAAAAATACAAACAAGGTACCAGGGAGGTGTTACAAGCATATTTTTATTCTTCAGGTTATATGTATATGTGCGTGTGGGTTAAGTCATTTCAGTTGTGTCTGACTCTGCGCGACCCTATGGATTGTAGCCTGCCAGACTCTTCTGTCCATGGGATTCTCGAGGCAAGAATACTGGAGCGGGTTGCCATGCCCTCCTCCAGGGGACCTTCCCAACCCAGGGATTGAACCCACACCTTTTGCAGCTTTTACACGGGCAGGCGGGTTCTTATCACTAGTGCCACCTGGGAAGCCCAGGCTATCTGTATATATGTATGTATTAATACATAAACATTTTATGTGCTGTACATTTCACCATAAAAGTATCTTCAAACGCAGTTCTCTTTAGGTCTAATTACCTAGTGGAACACATTCAATGATACCTTGGGCAAATAATCAGCAAAGTCTAGACTCTGGGAAAATCTAGGACAAATCATTTTGTTTCTACAATATAAAATCTCAAGGAAAAAAAGAAGAGATAAAGAAAGAACCTATAAATTATAAAAGACATAAGAGGCATATTAACCAATTACCAGGTTTAGACCGTAATTTAGGTGGATGCTCATGCAAACAAATTATTACAAACATAACAACTGCAGACATGTGAACACTAACTGCATATCTGAAAAGAAGAATTTATTCTTATTGGGACGTGGTGATGATACAGTGGTTATGTTTTTAAAAGGGGGCCCTTGTCTTTTAGAGGTAGTTGATGAAATATTTACAGGAGAAATTATATCATGTCCAAGATTTGATTCAAGATACACTTGTTTGGTGGTGGTGAGGGTCTTGCTGGGGTGCAGGAAGGGATGCTATAGAGAAAACAAGATTGGTCACGAGTTGAAAATTAGTGAAACTAACGTTGGTAGACTGGTTTTCACTACGTTTCTAAATACATTTGGGATTATGCATAATAAAATTAAAATGAAAACCAGGATCAAATTTTAAAAAGGGAACTTCTGCTAAATCAAGATCTGTTTTGAAGGGGAAAAAATAAAGGAGTAAGACATCTTGGGGTTCACTGACTTCTCACTCTGCCCAAAATAACACCATTTATTTTTCACAAGACAATCTAGATCCTTGCTTCTAAATCTTCAGTGTACCTATAAGTCACCTGAGGATTTTTAACATGCAGACTTGGATTCAGAAAATCTAGGTTGAGGCCTGACGGTCTGCATTTCTAACAAGCTCCCAGGTGATGACGATGCCAGACTACCTCCAAGAATGCAGTCTTTCACCTCATCAAACCTCTATTCTGCTAAGCCTACCACTAACTCATCCTCCATCATCCCTTCCTGGTTCCATTCCCACTCTGGCCCAGCTTGGATTCTGTGGCTCACCTGGACAATCCATTCCTCTGAAAACCCCTTCAACACCTGGCCCTTTTCTTTCCTGTGGAATTCATTCAGCAAAACTTCAACCTAACTTGCACTCCAACTTCTCCAGGTTTTTGAAGCCAGCACTTAAATGTTACTGGAGAAAAAGAGACGATTTTAAATCCATGCTCTGTTTTCAGTAGGCTCTCTGCTGGGCCCAGCAGCCCTGTTTTTCTCTTTAGGATGCTTATCTCACCCTCTCCATTTCATATGTTCACCTCCTCCCTCTTCTCATCTCCTTTCTCTCTGCTAAAGACTTTGTCTTATATTTCACTGGGAAAATAAAAGTTGGCTGATGGGAAATTCTTCATCCTCTCAGCACCCAATCGTCATGTATCACCTCCATCTTTTTTCTCATTATTCCCTCCTAAAAGGAGGGACTTCGCTAAAAATCTGGGACTTTGCTGGTGGTCCAGTGGCTAAGACTCTGTGCTCCCAACTCCGTGGGTGCAAGTCTGATCCCTGGGCAGGGAACTGGATCCCCCATGCCACAACTAAGAGTTTGCATGCCACAACTAAGGATCCCGCATGCTGCAATGAAGGCGGAAGGTCTCGAGTGCCGCAGCTAAGACCTGGTGCAGCCAAATAAGCAAATAAAATAAAATAACCTTATCATCACCTCTTGACTCACACACACTTTAGATCCCAAGTCCCTCTCTCCCTTTCAACTGGACCACTCCAACAGTTTACATAAACTACAGGCTGCTGCTTTTATTTTTTAAAAGCAAAGATAAAAGCAAGATAGATCCCCAACCCTGACCCATATCTAAATGATGCTGGATTTCTGTGCTCCTTTTTGAAGTTTATTCACCTTTATTCATTCCTTCAGAGTGAAAGTGTTAGTAGCTCAGTTGTGTCCGACTCTTTTCGACTCCTTGGACTGTAGCCCACCAGGCTCTGTGGGATTTCCCAGGCAAGAATTCTGGGGTGGGTTACTATTCCCTTCCCTGGGGAATCTTCGCAACCCAGGGATCAAACCCAGGTCTCATGCATTGCAAGCAGATTCTTTACCACTGAGCCCCTAGGGATTCACTCCTTAACACACCCCAATCTGGCTTCCATCATCACTGCTCCACCAAAATTGTTCTCGTCAAAATCTTCAGCTACCTCCATGTTGCCAACTTGAATAGACAATTTCCTGTCCTCAGTTTACTCAACATCTCAGCAACATTTGACCACGTTGACAGAATGCTTATTTTTTTTTTTTTTTTTGCCTGCCCATTATCTTTTTCCCTACCAAAATATTCTGATCCTCTCCTAATCTTTCCATCTTAGGAAATGATATCAGCAACCTGCAGGTCCTCATGACTATGTCCCTTTTCTTAAACTCCAATCAAGTTCATCAGCAAGGCTTGTTCTTTCTGCCTCCTAAATATTTTTCCAATCTGTCTACTCCCATGCCATCTCCACTGCGGTTACATTAAACTAATGCCTCCTATTTCCCCAAATAAGCCACCTACTTTGCCTCAGGGCCTCTGTACACACTGTTGTCTTGCCTAAAACACTGAAACACACTCCAAGTGCTAAATGGCCCAAATTTCACTCTAGGGAAACAATCCCGAAGTCTTCTTGAATTCCAAGTCATTCCCAGATAACCGCATGAGAAGAGGAGGTATTTCTACACCACTTTTCTGATGCACTCTTCTGATGCACATCTGAAAGAGATGCTCAGACCCTTGGTTATTCTAAGCAGAAAATAAAGCTTGATATATGACCAGATCTAAGTTCATCTCTAATCATAGCAAAACTGGCTTTAAACTTCCTCTTGGCTTTCAGTTCTTCCCATAGTAAATGAAGACAACATCAGGCTTACCATTTCGAATTCATATAGCAGTCTGGAAATGAATAGACATAGTGTTTTATAACTCCTCTTGTCAAGAGGTTTATTTCTTCATCCCTTCAACCTGAGCTTGACCACGTAACTTGTCTAGGCCAATGGAGCACTAACAACCACAACGCAAGCAGACGTTTGAAAGTGCCTGTGCACCAGGGCTTCCCTTCTCTTGTTGAATTTGGAAACCAGCCTTCATTTGAAGAGGATTGAGCTAGCTTGTTAGACATGGAGACACAAGGTCTAGTCAGTTTCAATTGCCTTTGCCAGTTAGTAGACTTATGAGTAAGACCATCTAAGATCAACCACCGCCAGCCAGCCTGCCAGCTGACTAGCTGTATGAGTGAACTAGGCAAGTAACTCTGTCCAGATGATCCCAGTTGCAGCTGTCAACTTGTAGCATACTGAGCTATAAATGATGGTTGCTTGAAGCCATTAAGACTTGGGGTGCTTTGTAATGCAGCAAAAACTAACCGATACACCTCTGGAAGGAGTCTTTTCATACTGCAAATACAATTATGCTACTTCCCTGTGTAAAATGTTTAAAAGGTTTTTCATTGATCTTGAGATGAAACCCAAGTCATTTTAGCAAGGCCTACTGTGACCCACTGACTCAACGGACACGAATTTGAGCAAACTCTGGGAGCCAGTGAAGGGCAGGGAAGCCTAGCGTGCTGCAGTCCACGGGGTTGGAAAGGGTTGGACACAACTGAGCGACTGAACCACAACCGCTGTGACCCACACTATCTGGATGGCCTCACCTCCCATGGTCCCCCTGTTTTTCCTCTTGAAGTGGTCCCAGTTCTCCACTTCAGATACCCCATTCCCTCTCCCTGGAATGCTCTTCCTGGCTCTTCAGCTGGTTGACTCCTATTCTCCTTTCAAGTCATAATTTAAATACCACAGCATCAAAGGGGACTCCTTTGAGCAAATCTTCCCCTATGCCCCCAACATATTTGTCTCTGGTTATATATTCTCATGCTACCCTATTATTCTCCTTCTTAGGAAATACTCTAATTTGAAACAAAAATACATAGTCTTGTGTGACGATATGTTTATTAGCTGCCTTTTCCACTGGACTGTAAACTCCATGAGAACAGGAAGTCTCTATTTGTTCACAGATGTGGCCCCAAGCCTTGCACACCGCCAGGCACACAGGATTGGGCATAGGTATTTGGGGGAAGGAAGTTTATCACAGAGGTTATCAGTGCAGGCTCTGGAGAAAAGCTGCCTGGACTCAAATCCGAGCTCCATCACTTACAAACTGAGTGACCTAACTCACTCCTTGGGGCCTCAGTGTTCCCATCTCTAAAATGGGGATACACATAGCATCTCCACCTTGAATTGTGGGCTGGATTATGCTCAGTAATAGTCCATTCTTGGGACTTTCCTGGTGGTCCAGTGGTTAAGGATCTCCATTCCAATGCAGGAGACTCGAGTTTGATCCCTGGTTGGGAACTAAGACCCCACAGGTCTTGGAGCAACTAAGACCACACACTGCCACTAGAGAGAAGCCCACTTGCCAAAACAAACATCCCATGCACTGCACCTAAGACCCAACGCAGCCAAATAAATAAATATTTAAAAAATGTTAATTATTTCTTGCTGAACAGATGCCAGCACACCTAGGGAATGGTGAACCAGAAGCTTCTGACACGGCCAACGTGTCCTTCCTCTGTGGATACAGACACTGCCATGATTAAATTTACTGTGTCTTCCCTGTGGCTAGTTTCTCAGCCAGCGCTCTGTCTCATTCTGCCGAGGTGTGGTTTCAAACTCTAAGCCACCTCTGAGAGGTGCCTTGTGACATCTGAATGAGCCCCTAAGCATTGAGCACTGGATGTTGACTTCTGCTTTCACACCCGATATCTCTGGCTCTTTCACACCCGAGTCAGTCGTTTAGGGTCAAAGGACATGGTCTCCTAACTGCTGTAACCGCAGTTCCTATCACTTGATGATCCCCTTGGGTGAGCCGGGATCTGGAGCCAGCAAACATCCACCCAAGAAACAGTTCTGATGGCCCCAGTAAATCCATCAGTCACCCTTAACACATACAGGCACGCACACATGCGGGACAGGAGCTGGGCCTTCTGCATTGTCTTAGTGAGCAAACCGTCTCAGGAGGGGTTGTTGGGTACATTTCCAACCATCAGGTCCCCAGAAGCTGGTCCTTCAGACTCTGGACAGAAAGATCGTAAAATCTAGGTACCTCTCCCAAATGTTTACAGTCCAGGGGAGAGGGACTCCTAAGAAAAGCCAGGAGAGAGAGAGACAGAGGGTGGGGGTGATGACGAGAGAAAAGGAGAGGGGAGTGGAAAGGGAAGAGGTGAGAAGTAAGAGAGGCTGAGAAGAGAGAAGAGGGAGAAGACAGGGAAGGCAGGGTGCAGAGATGGGGCGCACATGCCAGCCGGCACAGCCGCGCAGCGCTGCCCCCAGGAAGCCTGCGTCTGTTTGGCGGGGCGGGAGCCGCGGGTCCCCAGAGCCCGCCGACACTTCCCGGCCAACGCGCCCAACCAGGGTGCCCGTGCACGCTAATGAGGGGTCTAGATCGGCTTCACACACGATCGCTCCAAGTGTTCAGGAACTTACCGGGCTGCGGAATGATGGGGTACAGCTCCCGGGGGACCGCCCCCCGCCCAGCAGAGGGGCCTTGGCCTCCAGGTACCCGGTGCTCACAGGTTAGTGGAGGCAAGACGACGGGTTTTCCATTTAGGCCGGCGCCAACCCAAAGGGAAGGGAGAGCCAGACCAAAAGGCAAAGGAAAGGAGGGGAACCTGCTTGTGTTTTTGTATTTAAATTGTTTTTGAGCCCACGTAGCCCCGGGAGTCACATGCTGCCTCCAACATCACCGGAGTCATCACATGATACAGGTCCTCCATCATGTGACGAGACAAATCTGCCTAATTTCAGCCCCCCTGCCCCCACCTCCAGCTCAGAGACTGGCAGATAAAGTGCTTCTGGAGGAGCCCCCTCCCCCCTAGAAATCAATGATTGAAGGAGGGATGCAGATGGAAAACCTCAGAGCCCCAGCAACGCTCGGATCTTGATGAATAGTTAATATGCCTTTTTCCCTCCTCCTAAGCTACTGCGACTTGGAGCAGCGCCAGCCTCATTTGAATTCCAGCCTTTGTGAATAACTCAAGTGTCGCCACCGTTGCTCCAGCAATTGCAGGGCTTTCGAGCTCACACCATCCTGCCTCGTTCTGGAATACCCGACTGGGCTGGCTCCCCTCCCCACAGCTTCCATGCCTCCTTACAGAGCAGTGGGAGCGGGGCGGAGGTGGGAAGCGATGGAGCTGCAGAAGGAGAGACGCTCCTGCTGAACCTTCCAGTCCCCCCCGCCGTTTTCCCCCCTAGCTGCAGTAGGAGTCAGGTGGGGCCCGTCTGGCTCTGATTAGGCTGTCTTCCTCTTAGCGATCTAGCGCAGTTCTGTCTGCAGCCCTCTCTGCACTCACGCATTCCTTCGTTTCCCTCCTTAATCAGGATTCAGTGAAATAGATCTGGCTGGAAAATCTGTGAGGCTTATTTCCTCCCATTGCAGTAACCTCCTTTTCTCGCTTGTTCCTACACCCAAACAATCTTTTATTAAACAAACTCATTTTTTGTGTGTGTGGCGTACCTAGTACATTGTGGATCTTCCGCAAGGGAAGAGAAGCGATGTTAAAGAAATGCGCGAAGTGAGCTCTCCATCCTGGAGGCGCACATTGTTTGTTAGAGGCAACAGAAACAGCAACAGATGTAGCAGATGCAAATGTCAGAGTCACACAAACTGAGGCATGAGAAATGTCAATCTTGTATTTGTCTACTCCCCAACCTCACTTCTCCCTCCAGCCTCCCCACCCCACCCCCACCCCCATCCTACCCAGTATAGTAAATTTAATCTAATCATTTCCGAATAAACTCGTCTGGGTGACTTTTCTCTGGTTCAGATTTAAAATCAAATTAAATGTTTGTTCTCTTGACACTCTCCATACTAGGGTTGCTACTAAGCTCTGACACTGACTCAAATAAATAAACAGGTAAACAAACTATATGGACCTCTTTCCTTAGAAGAAAATAGTATGACTCACTGTCACCTTATAATTTGGGGGCCTGTTTGAGCAAGGAAGATCACAATTAAAGTTCAGACAGGCAGCAGTGTAAAATGCCCATAAGAGGAAATCAGTTTTCCATAATCAGAAATTTTGTTCTAAGTCCTATATAATAAGAGCAAAGGTGTCTGTGGTAGGCACAGGTGGCTGAGTTTACATGATGTGATACATTAAGCTTCCTGTGTGGGGCAGAATGACTATGTAGGGTAAAATTAAGTTTTCAGTTCAGTCTCTTAGTCCTGTCTGACTCTTTGTGACCCCGTGGACTGCAGCACACCAGGCCTCCCTGTCCATCACCAACTGCCAGAGTTTACCCAAACTCATGTCCACTGACTCAGTGATGCCATCCAACCATCTCATCCTCTGTTGTCCCTTCTCCTCCTGCCCTCAATCCTTCCCAGCATCAGGGTCTTTTCAAATGAGTCAGCTCTTTGCATCAGGTGGCCAAATTTTGGAGTTTCAGCTTCAACATCAGTCTTTCCAGTGAGCACCCAGGACTGATCTCCTTTAGGATGGACTGGTTGGATCGCCTTGCAGTCCAAGGAACTCTGAAGAGTCTTCTCCAACATCACAGTTCAAAAGCATCAATTCTTCAGCACTCAGCTTTCTTTATAGTCCAACTCTCACATCCATAATGACTACTGGAAAAACCATAGCCTTGACTAGACGGACTTTAGTTTGGCAAAGTAATGTCTCTGCTTTTTAATATGCTGTCTAGGTTGGTCATAGCTTTCCTTCCAAGGAGCGAGCATCTTTTAATTTAATGGTTGAAGTCACCATCTGCAGTGATTTTGAAGGCCAAAAAATAGTCTGCCACTGTTTCCCCATCTATTTGCCATGAAGTGATGGGATTGGATGCCATGATCTTAGTTTTCTGGGTGTTGAGCTTTAAGCCAACTTTTTCACTCTCCTCTTTCACTTTCATCAAGAGGCTCTTTAATTATTCTTCACTTTCTGCCACAAGGGTGGTGTCATCTGCATATCTGAGGTTATTGATATTTCTCCCAGCAATCTTGATTCCAGCTTGTGCTTCCTCCAGCCCAGTGTTTCTCATGATGTACTCTGAATATAAGTTAAATAAGCAGGGTGACAGTATACAGCCTTGATGTACTCCTTTTCCTATTTGGAACCAGTCTGTTGTTCCATGTCCAGTTCTAACTGTTGCTTCCTGACCTACATACAGGTTTCTCAAGAGGCAGGTCAGGTGTTCTGGTATTCCCATCTCTTTCAGAATTTTCCACAGGGTGTAGACAATTAGAGCAATTATAATTTTGCACACCTAAGTTTGTGTGGCCGTGAAATTTGAGTTTGTTATATCTGGACTGCAAGGAGATCCAACCAGTCCATTCTGAAGGAGATCAGCCCTGGGATTTCTTTGGAAGGAATGATGCTAAAGCTGAAACTCCAGTACTTTGGCCACCTCATGGGAAGAGTTGACTCACTGGAAAAGACTCTGATGCTGGGAGGGATTGGGGGCAGGAGGAGAAGGGGACGACAGAGGATGAGATGGTTGGATGGCATCACTGACTCAATGGACATGAGTCTGGGTGAACTCCGAGAGTTGGTGATGGACAGGGAGGCCTGGCGTGCTGAGATTCATGGGGTCACAAAGAGTCGGACATGACTGAGCGACTGATCTGATCTGATCTGATATCTGAATTTCTGATGCCTTCTCTAGACAATGTGCACCTTAAGGACAGAGATACTGCCATATGCATTCTACAATTCATATTCTTTGTTAACACATCCTGATTGTGGTTCCAACATCAATATTTCCAGCCCCAGGGATGACTCCATTCTCCTTCACCAGAGATTGCTCCAAGGATGGACATTTGACCATTCTTTCCAGAAGATTCTGGAGCTGCTGGAACCTTCTTTATCCTGCTTGACAAGAGATAAACTCACAAGGAAAAAGTTCTTTCCTTCTGTGCTACTTTTTGTTCATTGGATATGGTCATGGGAGGCAGCCTTCATGTGTCAATGAGGTAAAAAATATCATTGTCATAACACTAGGATGTTATAAAGAAGGACAGAAAAAACACTTTTAGCCACATATTTTTATCACCTGTGGTTGGAACGTATCCTAACTGATCCAGCATCCTTTGAATTTGTCAGTTGCCTCCTGGTCATCAATGGCCTTGGAAGAATAGCATCAGTGAAGTTGTGAAGGTGGATGTTTGATGATAGTGAGTCGAGATGTAAATTGGAAAATTCTGTTCCCAAAAATATGGAGGACTGAATAAGCATAGGGAAATTATAGATAATGTATAACAGCTTTCTTTTAAGTGCATAGCTGAGTGCTCTAGAAGGGAAGAAGAAACAGAAAAGCAGAGAGCTAAGCACCTGAGTTAACACCGTGTCAACCTTGGGAGCTGGTGTTTAATGGGGACATGGCAACCTTAGGGGACTGGGCAGCAACCTTGAGCAGTGTAGAGACAAAGTCTTGTGTCTGGGGAGATGCAACAGAAATTTCCACAACAACTTAGGGCCCTTAAAGGGCTGTATTTTCACTGAAAATGTGCAACAGAGAAAAGTCCACATTTACATTCAAGAAAACATGCAAGTTTATGTGATTTGACCTGAAATCTGGGGAAAATCTCTCATAATTAATAACCAAGGCCTGTCCTCATGTGTCTTTGATGTTTGAATATACACTATTTGTATGACCCAGGAATACCCCAAGTGGAAAATAACACATAAAGAGAGGAGCCTTGGAGAGGCAAACATAAAACAGATCCCAAGGCAAATTCCCTAAACTCAGGCTCCACAGAATTCCCACAGATTAAGTTCTGACTGCAGATGAGTTCATAATCCAAAATTGTAAAGCATCAGTTATAACATATAAAGCACTAGTAGACAGAACAAAGAGCAGCATTTGATCCTTATAAATTTCATGCAATAATACAGTTAAATGAAGACTATTTTAAAAAACATTATGCTTAACTTTTTAAAAAAAGATTATTGGCTCTTAATTCCAAATAAGATGGAATAACAGGAATTGGATGTATCCTTCTGCATGAAACAGCTTAAAATAAAAGATTAAATAAAACAACAGTTTTCAAGACATTGAAAAGGGCAGATGAAACAAATGATATTAGCCCTATTATTGCCCCATGTTACTACCTGGAGAGAGTCTCCAGGTTGTAGTAAGAGAGGTGGGACTCAGACTGAGGCTGGCAGTCTCCGTGAGTTGAGGACACAGAGCAGGGACATCACAGAAGCCAAGGCAGTTAAAGTTTGCCAGGCAGGGTACTGGAGAGGAGAGAGCCTCGCAGGGAATGAGCTCCAGAGATCTTCTGGTGTGCCCTTCAAGTCTCCAGCTGAGTACAGATCATCACATGTGATATCACATGTCATCATACATGTGATAAAACTACCAAAGACAATTGAAAGAACCACCCTAAGAGGAACCAATTCCTGAGGCACATACAGGGCCAGGAATAATTCCTGCTCACCACACTAAATTGGAACACTTTGTAATTATTGGGTAGAATACTAAGAAGTGTCTTGCTGCAGTGTTAGGCCCAAATAATCCCCAAATTAAACACAACTCTAGTTCAGTCAAATAAACCTTAAAAAGCAAGCCTTAAAAAAATTGATATATTTCTGAGTAGCTTAACTGATTCCCATATCAAATTTCAATAATATTTAAAGAAATACAAAAACATCCAAGCACACATAAAAATAAAATTCACAGTTCTACCATCTAATCTCAAATATTATCAAACATGCAAAGAAACAGAAAAATATCACACAGTGGTAAAATAAAAATAAAAAATTAAATTAAAAAATTTAAATTAAAAATAAATAAATTAATTAATTAAAAAAAATAAATTAAAATGACACAAAATCGAATTAGTACGTAAGAAAATCCAAGCAGTTGTAATAATTATGTTCCATATATATAAAAGTCTAGAGGAAAGATGAAATATGTTAAGTGGAAACATGGAAGATATAAAAATGACAAAAATCAAGCCTCTAGATATGCAAACTGTAATGACTGATATAAAAATTATAATGTATAAGATTAGAAGCAGATTATACTTGTAAAATAGAATATTAGTGAATCTAAAGACATAAAAGAGCTTCCCAGGTGGTGCTAGTGGTAAAGAACCTGCCTGCCAATGCAAGAGACAAAAGAGACACAGGTTGGATCCCTGGGGTGGGAAGATCCCCTGGAGGAGGGCATGGCAACCCACTCCACTATTCTTGCTTGGGGAGTCCTATGGACAGAGGAACTTGGTGGGCCACAGTTCATAAGATTACAGAGAGTCAGACATGACTGAAGCAACTTAGCATGTATTCACACAAAGACATAACAATAGAAATAATCCCAAGTAAAGCATGTAGAAAAAAAAAGATTGAAAGAAATTAGCTGACTATTGTGAGCTTTGGAAAAACTTCAAACAGCCTAATATACATGTACTTGGAGACCCTGAAAGGAGTGGGATAGAAAAAGTATTTTAATAAATGGCAGTTGAAATTTTTCTAAGTGGATAAAAACTATAAACACAGAGATCTAAAAAGCTAATCAAATACCAAACACAAAAATAAAACTACACCAAAGAATATCACAATCTAATATTTAAAAACCAATGATAGAGAAAATATTAATAGCAGTCAGGAGTCACTTCACATTTGTTAGGATTGCTATTGTAAATAGACTATATTTCAAGATGACATTCTATACATGGTAAATCCTAAAGATGCTGCCAGAAAATTACTAGAGCCCATAAGTGAATTCAGTAAAGTTGCTGGATACAGAATTAATATACAGAAATCTGTTGCATTTCTATATACTAACAACAAAATAACAAAGAGAAGTTAAGGAAACAAGCCCATTTATCCTTACATCAAAAGGAATAAAATATCTAGGAATAAACCTACCTAAGGAGGCAAAGGACAGAAATGGTATGGACCTAACAGAAGCAGAAGATATTAAGAAGAGATGGCAAGAATACACAGAAGAACTGTACAAAAAAGATCTTCATGACTCAGATAATCACGATGGTGTGATCACTGACCTAGAGCCAGACATCCTGGAATATGAAGTCAAGTGGGTCTTAGAAAGCATCACTACGAACAAAGCTAGTGGAAGTGATGGAATTCCAGTGGAGCTCTTTCAAATTCTGAAAGATGATGCTGTGAAAGTGCTGCACTCAATATGCCAGCAAATTTGGAAAACTCAGCAGTGGCCACAGGACTGGAAAAGGTCAGTTTTCATTCCAATCCCAAAGAAAGGCAATGCCAAAGAATGCTCAAACTACTGCACAACTGCACTCATCTTACACACTAGTAAAGTAATGCTCAAAATTCTCCAAGCCAGGCTTCAGCAATATGTGAACCGTGAACTTCCTGATGTTCAAGCTGGTTTTAGAAAAGGCAGAAGAACCAGAGATCAGATTGCCAACATCTGCTGGATCATGGAAAAAGCAAGAGAGTTCCAGAAAAACATCTATTTCTGCTTTATTGACTATGCCAAAGCCTTTGACTGTATGGATCACAATAAACTGTGGAAAATTCTGAAAGAGATGGGAATACCAGGCCACCTGACCTGCCTCTTGAGAAACCTGTATGCAGGTCAGGAAGCAACAGTTAGAACTGGACACGGAACAACAGACTGGTTCCAAATAGGAAAAGGAGTACATCAAGGCTATATATTGTCACCCTGCTTATTTAACTTCTATGCAGAGTATATCATGAGAAACACTGGGCTGGAAGAAGCACAAGCTGGAATCAAGATTTCTGGGAGAAATATCAATAACCTCAGATATGCAGATGACACCACCCTTATGGCAGAAAGTGAAGAGGAACTCAAAAGCCTCTTGATGAAAGTGAAAGAGGAGAGGAAAAAGTTGGCTTAGAGCTCAACATTCAGAAAATGAAGATCATGGCATCTGGTCCCATCACTTCATGGTAAATAGATGGGGAAACAGTGGAAACAGTGTCAGACTTTATTTTTCTGGGCTCCAAAATCACTGCAGATGGTGACTGCAGCCATGAAATTAAAAGACGCTTACTCCTTGGAAGCAAAGTTATGACCAACCTAGATAGCATATTGAAAAGCAGAGACATTACTTTGCCAACAAAGGTTCGTCTAGTCAAGGCTATGGTTTTTCCTGTGGTCATGTATGGATGTGAGAGTTGGACTGTGAAGAAGGCTGAGCGCCGAAGAATTGATGCTTTTGAACTGTGGTGTTGGAGAAGACTCCTGAGAGTCCCTTGGACTGCAAGGAGATCCAACCAGTCCATTCTGAAGGAGATCAGCCCTGGGATTTCTTTGGAAGGAATGATGCTAAAGCTGAAACTCCAGTACTTTGGCCACCTCATGGGAAGAGTTGACTCATTGGAAAAAGACTCTGATGCTGGGAGGGATTGGGGGCAGGAGGAGAAGGGGACGACAGAGGATGAGATGGCTGGATGGCATCACTGACTCGATGGATGTGAGTCTTGGTGAACTCCGGGAGTTGGTGATGGACAGGGAGGCCTGGGGTGCTGCAATTCATGGGGTCGCAAAGAGTTGGACACGACTGAGCAACTGAACTGAAGAAGGCAAAAGACCTATACTCTTAAAAGTACAAGACACTGGTGAACGAAATTGAAGATGATACAGATAGAAAGATATGCTGTGTTCTTGGATTGGAAGAATCAATATTGTTAAAATGACTATATCACCCAAGGCAATCTACAGAGTCAATGAAATCCCTATCAATTACCAATGACATTTTCCTCAAAACTAAAACAAGTGATTTAAAATTTTCTATAAACCTTTCCTGGTGGCTAAGAGGTTAAAGCATCTGCCTGCAATGCAGGAGACCTGGGTTCGATCCCTGGTTTGGGAAGATCCCCTGGAGAAGGAAATGGCAACCCACTCCAGTATTCTTGCCTAGAGAATCCCATGGACAGAGGAGCCTGGTGGGCTACAGTCCACAGGGTCGCAGAGTCGGACACAACTGAGCAACTTCACTTTTACTTCACTTTCACTTTATGGAAACATAAAAGTCGCCAAATACCCAAAACAATTTTGAGAAAGAAAAACAGAGCTGGAGGAATCACACTTCTTGACTTCAGACTATGCTTCAAAGTTACAGTGACCAAAACAGTATGGTACTGGCACAAAATCAGATACATAGATCAATGGAACAGGATAGTGAGCCCAGAAATAAACCCATGGGCTGATGGTCAGTTAATCCATGACAAAGTAGGCAAGAATATAAAATGGAGAAAAAACAGTCTCTTCAATAAGTGGTGCTGGGAAAATGGGATAGTTACATGAAAAATGAATGTTGTGTACATGAATGAAGGTACATGAAAACAATTACATGAAAGAAAGAATGAAAATAGAATATTCTCTAATATTAATACAAAAATAAAATGGATTAGAGACCTAAATTTTAGACCAGATACTAATAGAACTCCTAGAGGAAAACTTAGGCAGAATAATCTTTGATATAATTTGCAGCACTATTTTTTTTGCATCCATCTCCTAAAGTAATGGAAATAAAAGCAAAAAAATAAAAACAAATGGGACTTAATTAAACTTAGAGGTTTTTGCACAGCAAATGAAATCATTAACAAAATGAAAATACAGCCTACAGACTGGAATAAAATATTTTCTAACAATGTGACCAACAAGGGGCTAATATCCGAAATGACAAATAGCTCATGAAACTCAATATCAAAAAAACAACCTGATTTAAACAATTGGGCAGAGGATAGATGTTTTCCCAAAGAAGACACACGGGTGGTCAACAGGCAAATGAAAATGTACTCATCTAATCATCAGGGAAATGTAAATCAAAACCACAATGAGATAATATCTCACATTATCAAAAAGACAAGAATAACAAGTAAGGTTATATTGGTAAGGACGTGGAGAAAAGAGAACACTCATGCACTGTTGGTGAGAATGTAAATTGGTATATCCACTATGGAAAACAATATGGAAGTTCCGCAAAAAATTTAAAAAATAGAACTACCATATGAACTGGCAAATTCCACTTCTGGGTGTTTATCCAAAGAAGGCAAACACACTAGTTTGAGAAGATATACATACCCCTATGTTCACTGCAGCATTGTTTACAATAGCCAAGATATGCTAGCAACCTATGTACCCACACATAGATGAATGAATAAAGATGTGGTATATAAATACAATGGACTATGACTCAGTCATAAAAAAGAATGAAATCTTTCCATTTGTGACAACATGGATGGATGCATGGAAGGTTATTATGCTAGGCGGAATAAGTCAGATAGAAAAACAAATGCCTTATGATTTCGTGTACATGTGGAATCTAAAAACCAAAAAAGAAAAGACACAAAGGAAAAACCAGAAACAGACTCATAGATACAGAGACAAAAATGATGGTTGCCAGGCAGGGGATGGGGGGAGGGTAGAATGGAAGAAACAGGTGAAGGGGATTAAGAGGTACAAACTTTCAGCTGTAAGATAAGTAAGTCATGGGGATGTTATGTACACATAGGGAATATAGTCCATGATATAGTAACAGCCTGTGTAATGACAGATACTAATGCCTTATGGTAGTCATCATTTTATAATGTATAAAAATACTGAATCAGTAGGTCATACACCTGAAACATTAATTTTGGCTTATTATAACTCAAAAAACTTTAAAAAAAAAAGCTCATGGATAGGTACATGGAAACTAAATCCCTTAGTTATACACTACAAACAATCAGTTAACCAAAATAAATAAATTAACAAATAAAAGAGGTTGGAGGAAGAGAAGATGAAATAAGGGAAGTAGCAGAAGAAAAAGTTAGTCATCTAAAGGAAGAACATAGACTGATATAGGTCAACTTAGGTTGACCAAGGATTCTAGTCATGAATTTACAATGGCCTTGAAAACATGAGCAGTCCAGAAATTTATAGAATCCAGTACTCTTGCCTGGAAAATCCCATGGACGGAGGAGCCTTGTAGGCTGCAGTCCATGGGGTTACTAGGAGTCGGACACGACTGAGCGACTTCACTTTCACTTTTCACTTTCATGCATTGGAGAAGGAAATGGCAACCCACTCCAGTGTTCTTGCCTGGAGAATCCCAGGGACGGGGGAGCCTGGTGGGCTGCCGTCTGTGGGGTCGCACAGAGTCGGACACGACTGAAGCGACTTAGCAGCAGCAGGGGAAAACTTAGATATTTTATAGGCCAAGTTTTGCTAATCTGGAGGACTTGGCCAAGTCCCCAGCTAGACATTGTCTAACAGTATTATTGATGAGAGAATAGGATTGAGGGATTCCAGCTAAACATAATGGATTGAATATATTTCCTTCTGATTCTCCCTGAAAATTCACTCTAATGATAATACAGAGAGAAAAGGGGCACAAATGAAAAGGAATAGGAAAGGAAACAATAACAATACATTGCTGGAAGATGAAATTCAAATGAACAATCAGAAAATCAGAGTTCTAAATCAGTAGCCCAAAGTCAAACTATTCATAACACAGAAGTCCAGGAAGAATCAGAATACATAGGTGATACTGCTGAAAGCAGGAATGCAGTTAGGGCCAGAAGACTGAATACACAGCAGCTCATCCTGCAGAATGCAGAGTAGCTCTCTAGAGAGCAGTGGTTCTCAACCCTTGGCTGCACATTGAAACCACCTGGGGAAATGTAATTTTTTTTTTTAATTTTATTATTCTTTTTCACATGCAGGAAATTGTGTAAATCTTTTTTAGATTTATTTTTTATTTTAACTTTTTTTGGCTGTGCTGGGTCTTCGTTGCTGCTCATGGGCTCTCTCTAATCACAACAAGTGGGGGCTATTCTTCAGGGCAGTGTACAAGCTTCTGATTGTAGTGTCTTCTCTTGTTGCTCAGCACAAGCTCTAGGTCCACACTTCAGTGGTTGTGGTGCACTGGCTTAGTTGCTCCGCATCGTGTGGAATCTTCCTGGATCAGGGATCGAAACCGTGTCCCCTGCATTGAGAGGCGGATTCTTAACTGCTGGACCATCAAGGAAGTCCTGGGGAGATGTATTAAATCAGAAACTCTGGAGGGTAGCATCTTCAGTGTTTTAAAATGCCCCAGTCTTCAGTATTTTTAAAGTTCCACAGGTAATTTCAATATGCAGCCCCGGGAGAACCACTGAACAGAAAGGCTCAGGATTTGAGGACATCAGGCATAGCTGTAGTAGGGATGCTGCAACAAGAACAGAAAGATCGACTTAAAGTCTGTATACAGAGTGAAACCTATCTGGCTTCAAAAAAAGTTTCTGGTAGCCAGCTTTGTAATTATACTGCACCTCCTCTATCCCATTGTGAAGAGTGGAAAATTCCTCTTTGGGAAACTAGCCCAAGAAAAGAGCCTGGGAGATACTAGCAGCTGGGTCTCCCCTAGTGAAATGATGCAACAAGAACAATAGAACCCACTTGACAAACCTCACACACAGTTTTTCATGCAAGGGGCAGGAAGTAAAAAAAACAAAACAAAACAAAACACAAAGCCTATCATCTCTCCACCAGTCCTATTATATCCACGAATAAAGAACAGAATGTTATTAAAAGGGAACAATAGAACAAAAAAAGAATTATGAGAAATTATAACTATACTAGCAAAAATAAAAACTGGGAAATGTTGAAGTCTTCACCACAAAAAAACATAGATGGAAAATAGGAGGAAAGTGATAAGAAAATTAGACAATCACCCAAGGAAATCTTAACATCTAAATAGAATAAGTCCAAGGAGAAAAACGAAATGGGAGGACATTGTTCCACAAGTAATAAAATAATGTTTTCTGGAACTGAAAGACAGGAGTTTCTAGATTGAAAGGGCTCAGAGAGCACTCAGTGAAATAAATTTTAAGACTCACATCAGTGTATATTACTGGGCTTTTTAATGCACCCAGGATGAAAAAGTTCCCAAAAGTTTCCTGGGAAAGGAAAAAAAAAAATCATATATAAATGGATTAGAAATCAGAATGGATTTGAACTCCTTATCAGCAGTGCCAAGCTGCATCATGAGAAAGGCCTCCAAGTATAAGTGAAAACAATTTCCAACCTAGAATTCTGTTCCTTGTCAAGCCATACATCAAGGGTAAGGGTGAAGTAAGAACACTTTTACTATTACAGGGGCTCAAAAAGTTTACCTCTCATGCATCCTTTCTCAGGAATTTACTAGCGCACGTGCCCTCTACCCCAAATGAGGAAACAAACCTAAAAGAGAGACACAGGATGGAAAACATAAAGATCCAGTGCAGATGAGAAGGTGAGGAAAATTTCCAGGATAATAAAATGAGCTCCTGGGGTGACAGCTGTGTGACAGGCTAAAAAGAATAAATGTAAAGAAGGTTCTAGGAGAATTATCACACACAAAAAGATAAAGCCTAAGGAACAAGATTTATTTGAATATTCCAAGAGGTTGTTTACATTTCTAATAATCTACAGGAAACAGAACACTTTTAAATTAGTTTAAAACTTTTATTTTTGTCTGTGCTGGGTTTTCATTGCTGTGTGAGAGCTCTCTCTAGTTGCAACAAGCAGAGGTTACTTTCTTCATTGTCCTGCTCGGGATGTGCATTGCGCTGGCTTCTCTTGTTTCAGAGCATGGGCTTTATGGTGCGTAGGCTTCAACAGTTGCAACATGGGCAGTTGTGGCTTTCAGGTTTAGTTGCTCTGTGGCATGTGGGGTCCTTCCTGACCAGGGATTGAACCTGCATTAGCCCATGGATTTCTAACTGCTGGACCACCAGGGAAGTCCTAAACATTTTTTTTTTAAATGAACCAGTTATTAATTCCAGGAAAAATAAAATTTTACAAGAAAGAAATCCTTATATACCAGATGACTTAATTCTGGATAACATATCGTAATGTACACACAATTTGATTTAGCCTAAATAATAAAACTTTTATTTAGAGGATGGGAAAGGATGTCTATGTGGTGGGGTGGGGGCAGGTGGAGGCAAGGAAGAACTAAAATAATTGTTAATACTTGAAACTGGAAAATCAGGAAATAAGAGGAGCATGCTCTATTTTTATTATAAAAAGGTTTGGGGTTTTATTTTTTTAGGTTTTTGGGTTTTGCTTTGGGGTAGTTTTTTTTTTTTTTCTTTTGTTTTTTGTTTATATATTTGTTTTTGGCCACAACACTCAGCATGTGGGATCTGAATTCCCCAACCAGGGATTGAATTCGTGTCCCTTGACCTGGAAAGCTGAGTCTTAACCACTGGATCACTGAAGAAGTCCCTACTTTTGTATATTAAAGAAACAATTAGCAGAGTTGAAATTGCCTCTGGAGAATTGGAGTTGGGGTGCCTCAGCTTAGGGCAAGAGACTGAAATGTCTTGAAGAAATTTGTGACTTTAAAAACTATGTACAACTTTGTTAAGAAACAAAATTTAAAACTTGCAAATTGAGAATGCATATGATGATCTGGGTGAACTTCATAAAAAAACACTAACCATCAGAAAATGGGGGATGGAGAATCAAGTAGACTTTGGACTTGTGGATGATTCTAAACAACTGAGGGCAACGGAACTCTATTTTATTGGCATTCTTTTTACCAGGGATATCTTTTTCAAATGGTAACGGGCCATTTGTATACTGAGTAATAGTTGAGTTTGTAATTTTTAAAAGTTGTAGAGGGGACTTCCCTGGTGGTCCAGTGGCTAAGACTTCATGTTCCCAATGCAGGCGGCCTGGGTTCAATCCCTGGTCAGGGAACTAGATCCCACATGCTGCAACTAAAAAATACCGCATGGCAACCAAGACCACAGGAAAGAAAATAACAAGTTGTAGAGGGGGGAAAAAAAAAGAGTTGCTATTCTTAAAGAACTAACTGCAGCGTCTTCTGCCCTCTAATGGTATAATTCATCACAGGGGAATTGTTTCTTGGTTCAGAAAAATACCTTAATGACTGATTTCAGTTTAAAAGATGAAAAGCCTATGGTATAAGACAAAAAAGAAGGAGGCTGCTGTATATAGGAAAATGAGGATGTGATTTGCTCTGGGAGAAATGTCAGAAAATCTATGAAGACAGAGATTCTAGTGAGATTAGAAGAGAAAAATCAGCACAAGGAATAGACATCAGGAATTCAAAAAAGGGGAAACCAAGGTAAACCAGATCTCACAACTACCATCAGAAATACTGAGGAAGAACCCGGGTTTCCAATAGACAGGCTGATTTGGAAAATAAAGACCAAACTATTTAAGAAAAGATGATTCTAGAAGGCTGGAGTAAAATTGATCAACACTTGGGTTATACAATAAAATAAAATCTTGGATAAAAATTTAACCTATCTAGAATTTTAAGATGTGAAAAAAATCTACTTTAAATGCCTGTCCAGTTCTCTCAAAGTATTTACTGAAAATTCTATCCTTTTCACATCTATTTATGCTGAAACTGTTACTACTTTTATATTTGGGTCAATTTCTGGAATGGTATTCAATTCCACTTAATTGTCTGCCCTTGCTAGTACCAATACCATAATGATCTGAAAATTATGTATGTTTAGGTGTTTTTTCCCCTTTCCTGTAATAGCCAGGCAAATGAGGCCTGTGTGGCCTCACCTGCTTCCTGGCAGTGCGACCAGGTATAGCCATTTATTTCTGGATAGAATCTTCACCTTTATGAATCAACATTGTAGCCTAAGATTGAAGTCAAGGAAACCTGAAGTGCAACTTCCATTTCAAAAGTGAACTCAGAGGGAATATTCCTCTTGTGCTCCACAGCCTTACCCTTTCTCTACAACTTTGGTCAGTCGCTCAGTTGTGACCAACTCTTTGTGACACCATGGACTGTAGTCCACCAAGTGCCTCTCTCCGTGGAATTTTCCAGGCAAGAATACTGGAGTGGGTTGCCGTTTTCTATTCCAGGGGATTTTCCTGACCCAGGGATGGAACCCGCATCTCTTGCGTCTCCTGCACGAGCAGGCGGATTCTTTACCACTGGACCACCTGGGAAGCCCCACCTCCGACTTAGTGATGATCTATTTGTTCTTCCCAAAAGGCCATCTGCTTTCTCAAGAAAGAGAATTACAGGCATTTCTTCTTTTTTGTTTATAGCCAATAATATTTATTATAAGCTTCAAAGTTGCTAACAGACTATATCCTTTGTTCTCACCACAAAAATAAATAACTATGTGACATGATAGAGATGTTAGCTAACACACTGTTGGCAATCATACTGCAATATATGTCTATCAAATCAACAGATTACATAACTTAAACTAATACAAAGTTATGTCAGTTATATATAAAGTATTAATGAAGTGTGCTAATTAGCTCTTTTGATATTAGAAACATTTAAAATTATAAGATATCAATGTGACTTTGTAAATTGATATTTATTAAATTTTATTTCCCAAGCTAATAAATATTTAACAATATATTATTAAACTATTAAACTAAGAAACAAAGACACATTAAATGTAGAAAAATATTTCCCAGAGTAATTACAAGAGGTAAAAATTGATTGCATGACTGGAAGGCTGTTCTTTAGCCTGAGATTCTGACTTGAAATTCTGAGTAAAGTCAAGATTCTTTGGATTCTTGGATTGGGTTATTTTTGAATCCAAATTAACTTGAGAGAGTCAAGTTGAAATCCCTCCTATATAACAATTCTATTCAAGGGATTCAAAATTTCAGGAATTGACTGTGTTTCAACATTTTCTTAACAGAAAAATTGCTACTAATCGATGAACTGCTATTTTTATTCTTAGTATGTTTCCACCAGTTATAATCACCAGGATGGCCACCCACCACTGAGTGACAAAATCAGACGAAACCATATATATACACACACACACACACTCACAAAAACAAAGAGAAAAAACCCAAACTTTAAAAATGTGGTATTGTGGTAGAAATCACACATTTGTGACCATGTCTGCCCCTTTTATATTTTACCTGGTTCCTAACACTGATATAGTTTGCCCTATATTCATTTTTCATTAAATTTGTTAATTTTTAGGAGATGAAAAAGAGTCAGTCTACCAGCTTTAATCATATATCATTAAGCCTAGGTAAAAACATATTTATAAGCAATTATAAAAATTTTCAGGTGTCATTGTCTCCACAAGAGTATTTTAAATCTTAAATGTATGTCCACTCTTGTATTAGTATCTTAAATTTTTTTTTTTTTTACCTGTGCTGGGTCTTCGTGGCTGCATGTGGGCGTTCTCTAGTTGTGGTGAGTGGGGATTCCTCTCTAGTTGCAATGCGAGGGCTTCTCGCTGAGGTTACTTCTCTCATCGCAGAGGACTGACTCTAGGGTGCTTGGGCTTCCCTAGCTGCAGCTTCTGGGCTCTAGAGTGTGGGTTCAGTAGTTGTGGCACAGAGGCTTAGTTGCTCTGTATGTGGAATCTCCCTAGTGATCAAACCTGTGTCCCCACATTGGCGGGCAGATTCTTACCCACTGGACCAACAGGCAAGTCCTTGTATCAGTATCTTTTACCACTACAAGACTTTTTCTTTCAGCTTGCAACTCAATTGTTTTTAAAACTTTTTTATTTTGTATTGGGGTATAGCTGATTAACAATGTTGTGATAGTTTCAAGTGAATAGTGAAGGGACTCATCCATACATATCCATGTATCCATTCTCCCCCAAACTCCCCTCCCATCCAGGCTGCCACATAATACTGAACAGAGTTCCACGTGCTGTAAGTAGGTCCTTGTTGGCTATCCATTTTAAATGTAGCAGTGTGTACATGTCCATCCCAAACTTCCTAACTATCCGTTCCCCACAACCTTCCCCTCCCCCCACCCCAAGGCAACCATAAGTTCATTCTCTTAAGTCTGTGAGTCTGTTTCTGTTAAGTTGATTTGTACCACTTAAGATTCCACATATAAGGGATGTCATACCATCTCTCTCCTTGTCTGACTTACTTCACTCAGTATGATACTCTTTAGGTCCATTAATGTTGCTGCAGACGGCATTATTATTTTTAATGGCTGAGTAATATTCCATTGTGTACCACATCTCCTTTATCCATGCCTCTATGGATGGGCATTTAGGTTTCTTCCATGTTTTGGCTATTGTAAACAGTGTTGTAATGAACACTGGGGGTGCATGAATCCTTTCAGGTGTTTTTCTCCAGATATATGCACAGGATTGCAAGGTCATATGGCAATGACCTTTTTTTTAAGGAACCTCCATACTGTTCTCCATAGCGGCTATACCGATTTACATTTCCACCAACAGTGTAGGAGGGTTCCCTTCTCTCCACACCTTCTCTAGCATTTATTGTGCATTTTTTGATGATAGCCATTTTGGCTGCTGTACCACTAAAAACTTTAAAAATAGAAAAATGAGAAAGATTTATACTGGCCAAGCCAACTTCATAGCAAATTACTAAATAGCCACACTGCACAGTGGAAAAGATTCATGTTGGTGTTGGTTTAAAAAAAAAAAAATCACTGTTCACCCAAGTGCATAATGAAATTATCAGTTACGGTTTTAAAATCCTTTTAACATGACATTAAAAATAATCTCAAAGTCAACAAAGAAAGCCTTGGTATAAATACTTGAAGTTACTGAAAAAATTCACGAGATCATTATTTTGGTTGCACCTGGTCTTTGTTGCTGCACGTGGCAAGCAGGGGCTACACTTCATTGCTCTGCGTGTGCTTCTCATTGTGGTGCCTTCTCTTGTTGTGCAGCGTGCGTTTCAGTAGTTACAGCATGTGGGCCCAATAGTTGTGGCCAGAGCGCTTAACTGTTTCACAGCATGTGAGATCTTCCTTGACCAGGGATCAAACTCAGGTTCCCTGCACAGACAGGTGGATTCTTAACCATTGGACGACCAGGGAAGTCCACACATGAAATCTTTGAATATTCCTGTTAACCCCATTTCTTTCATATTGTATACCTGTTATTCATTTATAGCAGCTTCACATTATCCTTTATCAAGGATTTATATGGTTTATTCACTTATTTCAAAATCATTCTCAATTCTTAAAAATCGAAAGGATGCCATTCCTTGATGGCTCAGCAGGTAAAGAATCCACCTGCAATGCAGGAGACACAGGAGATGCAGGTTTGAATCCTGGGTCGGGAAGATCCCCTGGAGGAGGAAATGGCAACCCACTCCAGTCTTCTTGCCTATAAAATTCCAAGGACAGAGGAGCCTGGTGGGTTACAGTCCATGGGGTTGCAGTGTCCGACATGACTGAGCGACTTAAGCGCATGGTATATAAAAAAACAAAGCAGGATACGCTGTGTGTGTGTGTGTGTGTGTGTGCTAGTGAGCTTTTCATTGTTGCTAAGAAACCCACTGAAGCTGGCTTAATGGCAGTAGTGTAAAAGGACTTTAATGAAGGTTCCAAATCAGAGGTTCTGTTCTGTACTGTTTTGTACAGTAAGAACAGAGCTCACTGAAATAGGACAGGAAAAAGTGGACAAGACATAGATGGGGACACTTGCAGAAATCAGAATAAACAAACCATTAAAACTAGTTGCCTAAACTTCTCTGAATCCCTGCCTTAAACATCTTGGAGGGGATAAGCTTTCTTCATTTGGCATGCTGAGACTAGTAAAGGAGCTCCTTTTCAACCCTTAATTATAAGGCTTTGTCTATCTTTGGCACGCTAAAGCACCTGGTCATTGGAAGGACACTATCTCCCAGACCTATAGGAGCTCAAAAGTTATATTCCTGTCTTTAAAAAAGCTGACATATTGCTGGCTTCCATGACGCAGTGGAGAATAGACAGTTCATAGTAAGCACTTTGGAGAGTTAATAATACTATAGCATATTCGGTGATGCAATTGTGTCCTGAGGGTGTTCTTTTGAAGTAGGCAGGCAACCCTGAGGACTCAAAACAATCAAGCTAACTCTCAAACAATGGGTAGAAACTTGTGATACAGAGGAGGAAGGAAATTCCAGCCAGAGCAAACAGTCAGAACATGAGTAAGACAGAACATGACCTTTTTGGAAACCAGCAAAGATAGGTGGGTTTCACATGTCCAACTCCAAATGGCAGGGATTACGTAGGCACTAGCTAGAGTACTCCGGGTTGGGCTGAACTTCACAGGCAGTGGAGCTTCCTGCTCAAAGCAGCACTAAACATGAGCCATTAGCATTCTCAAGGGTCAAGTAAGGCCTGCACCTAGCACAGTGCCTGGCAGTTATTTCTTCAACTTTCTTTCAAGCCTTTTAATTGTTAAGCAGCAGTTATCAGAACCTGTATCTAGTTTTGGGGACTGAGCTGTTTAGACAAGCAAGATGGGAAAGGGTGAGCAGGTTTGGGGAGTGTTAGCATGTGGTTGAAATGATGCGATACAGGCAGCTATAGAAGGAAAGCCAGCAAGTGACTAAGGGATGAGTTGAAACCTCAGGTCTAAATAAGGCCAATAGGGAAAGTAGCTGAAAAAGGTTGCAGATGACACACTGGAGTTGAAATTTTAAGATGGGTATGGTGACGGGTGGTGATCAACTCAAGAAAATTGTCATAGGAGTGGACTGCAATTAAAGTGAAGGCCAGCTGAGCTCCAAGTGAATTATTAACAATGCATCCAGGTAATGAAACTGACCTCATATGATAGAATGTATGATAAAAAGTGAGTTCTAGATGCCAAAGTCCTCAGTGAATGTGGGTGATATGGTCTAGATGTGGGGCCGAGATTAGTAAGAATGGAGTGTGGTCTTGCTGGACTATCTGAAAGCACAAGTGGACCGTGTTGTGAGCTTGGAAAGGGGTGAGGCGAGCAGTGGGTGGAACTCCCCCGTGATGGAGATGTCTGGAAATAAAAAGAGTGACTTAAGAATCACAGCAAAAGAGCTCTTTAAAGTCAAGTTGGTTTCACTTAAAGGCAACATCTCCCCAAGCTTAACTCAGTCCTGAATTGCTTTCCTGATGTGAACAGCATTTTCGTTTTACCCTTACATGTTTTCAATCACTTAATGTTTTTCCTTACGTATTAAATGCTGCATTAGAAAACATCCTCACGTATGTTTGTATACCACCTAAAACCGAGTACCAACAGCAGCATACAGGACTGTAAACATGGTACACTTTGGAAATAATATCAAGGAAATGAACTGAGTTGCTGCTAATGTAAACCTGTTCTCTCACTACCTGTCCATTGCCATGGACCAAAGTATTTCAGGATCATTACCTCACACCAGAACTCTCTCTCTTCCTCCTTTTAGCCACTGTCTTCTTAATCTCTATTTACACAGCTGTGTTTCTAAAGTACCAATCTTACCCTAGCTCCCAACATCTTTTCAATAGCTTTTTATTGCCCACAATAAACTTCCTGAACCAGAGCCATTAAGGACACCCACTGTAGTCTCTACCTAGTGCTTCTGGACCTATTACTGCTCACTGCTGGACACAGATTGGGTAGGCCACGTATGGTAAGTGCGATCTAGAACTTTAAGACTTATTCAACCAGAAATCAAATTAACCACGATTCCTTATTTCTGGCCACCTATTATCAGCCCACAAATGAAGTATATCTTCCATGTTTACTTCAGGATTTTATACATACAGTTCAGTTTATACTAAAGACTCAAAAGATACTTTAAATAGGGAAATGGAAGAGGGAAGTGAAGTCATGACACACTTTCCTTCAAATAAGGCAAACATTCAACATTTGAAAAGTTTACTGAAAACTTTTATTGTAATCAAAAAGTGACATAACAGGGTTGTAATGAATTCAGCAAATCATTCTGCTGATATTTTAGAACTGATATCAGCTTTTGCCAGGCAATTAAAAAAATTCAAATGTGAAAATTTCACAGTACAGTAAACTCCACCCCAACTAATTAATGGTGGTTAAAAATAATAGGCCCTAGCAAAACCTCTCATGTTACATGGTCACAACTCACAATTCTGTACAAAAGTTCGTGTTATAAAGCTCTGATGTAAAAATCAAATCAAGCAGCAATATTTTAAGTGCAGCACAGGGTCTTCCGTATCATTATTTACAAGGCTTGAATCTCTTTACATTATAACAAAATTTAATACAGATGACTTAGGAATTAAGTCAATTTTTAAAAATCTGCCCTTCTACACAGTGACAGATTTCACTTTTTGGTCATCCTTCTCCTTCTCCTTTTCTTTATCTTTGCTCTTCTTTGACTTCTTTTTCTTATGTTTGTGTTTTTGGCTTTTTTCCAATTCTGCTTCAGTGCCTGCATGCTTCTTATGCTTCTTATGCTTTTTATGTTTCTTGTGCTTTTTCTTTTCCTTCTTTTTCTTCTTCTTCTTGCTGTCCTGACTTTCTGCAGAGCTGGCACTGCTGCTGTGGCTCCGGGTTTGGCTTCCAGAAGGGCTGTGACTTCTGCTTGGACTGACACTCGGGCTGCTCTGACTCTGGCTCCTGGTGACGCCTGCCTGGCTGACTGCTGCCGTGTCCAGGCTCTCCTTTGCTTTCTCCACTACTTTATCTTTCAGTTCCTTAGAAACCTTTCCTGCAGTTTCTTCCTCTTTTATAGACACATTGCTTTCACTATCACTTTCATTATAGTCTGGTTCAAAAGCAGCTTCATCAGTTTCTCTAGTTAAGTCAGAGGACAGTCGAGAGGAGTGACTTAACTGGGGCTTAGGCTTGATGGTGTTCTTATCAATTTGCCCAGTAACTTGCTCTTTCTCAATCTGTGCCTCAGGTGGGTTAAGTATACTAAGTGATTTATTGCCACTTGACTCTTTATTGTTCTTTGCCTCTAACATATGTTTCTCACGATCTTTACAGGGATTTTTATCTACAGATTTTGTCTCTTCACTTAAGCGTTTAGTATCATAAGTGGCTTTATGATCATGAGGTTTTTTGTCTCTCGTGGGACTAGAATTACTTTTTTTGGAATCTCCTGTTCCTTTTTTAGGCAACTCTCTCTCCTCCCTTGGCTTAGTTTTTTGTCCAGATGCAGAGTCTTTACTCCGAGGAGGAGAGTCTTTTCTTCTTGTTAATTCATTCCTTTCATCTCTACGTTTGGAACTTGAATACTCTCTGTTGTCATAATCGGCTTTTTTGTCTCTGTTGGGAGTGAAGTCTTTATTTGAGGACCCTCGAATGGAATCATGCTTATCTTCTTTCCCAGAAGTTCTAGTCTCTTTGGAAGACTGAGGCAGACCTTTAAAATCTCCTTGCTCACTCAGACGGCCCAGATTACTATCTTTCTCTGGCTGAGTGCTGCTGTTCTTTCTCTTTTCTGGGTTTTCCTTTTCCAGTACTGAGTGATCTCGATCTTTGGTTTTCCCTTTTTCACTAGACGCAGAGTTTTTTGAACTTTTGACCTCATGCTGTGCAATTTCATGGCTCACTTCCTTGGCGAGTTTCTGAATTTTCTCTGATGATTCACTTTCTTTTTCAGTATACTTGATTGCATTTGGTGGTTTAGTGCTAACATTTTTTATAATACTGGCAGGTTTTCCTACACTTGATATAGGCTGTGAGGTGGATTTAACATCTTCTTCTTCAGATTCAAAGTCATCTTTATCCCATTTGGATTGGGGAACCTGGATCATAATAATAACATCTTCAGCAGGAGCTGTGTTGTCATTATTATATTCTTCCATTGTTTTAATGACAGTTCGCTTTGTATCTGTTTTTTCTTCAGATTTCCGCACAGGACTGCCTCCAGTCGAACTGGTACTAAAAAGAATTAAAATATTTTTTATTCAATGAAGAACTCGTAACTGTTAAACACTGATGAGTATAAAAAGACTCAACTTAAATATGATAAATGCCCTTTCAAGTTTCAAAAGCCCACTTACTCTGCTCTAAGATATGTGTGTATGATTACATAAAAGTGTGGCTCACTCCCAAAATCTACTTAACATCTGTTATCTTTTAACAATTGTTATCCTCAAAGACAAGAGTAACCAGCTAACCCCTAACATCAATACATTCTGAAGAAACATATTCTCCTTTTCTCACCCCCGCCATTATCAGATACCTGGTGTAATCCACAATGCAACCCTCCCCCACCCCACCCCTCCCCAATTATCAGATACCTGGTATAATCCACAAGTGTTGAGCTGGATCCTTCAGTTCCAGTCACTTTCCGCCTGACCTTTCCTTTGACTTTTTCTTGTTTCACTTTGCTGGATGTTGATTCCAATTTTTCAGAGGGTTCTTTTGTGTTAGATACATTTTCTGTACTTCCAATTTTTTTACCCGTTTCTCTGTTAAGCTTGATTTTTTTGGCTGGAGCAGCTGATGATGAAATTTTGTCTTTTTCAGGTGTCCTATCCATCTTTTCAATATCAAGCTCCATTTTGCGCTTGGGTGATGGTTTCACTATTTCAGTTACTTCTAATTTAGAGATTTTCATTGAAGATGACTCAAAATCTTTATCTACACTTTTTTCTTCAGTTTTTCTCTTCCTTTTTTCTCCCTTGCTATCAAGTGGTTTACTTTTCTCATTAGGCTTCCTGGCCTTTTCTTCCTTACTAGTTACCTTCTCTGACTTGATGTCTTTGGAGTAGTCCTTCTTCACTTTTTCCTCTTTGACTGGTTTTGTCTCCTGATGCTCCTTTACTGACTTTGAGTGAGCTTTTCTGGGGGTACCAACCGTCTTTTCATCTTTTTGAGAGGAAGACGATGATTTCACATTGTCAGTCTTCGGGGTCTCCTCTTTGGCTTTTTTAAGTGGAGGTTCAGATCGAGGAGATTTTTCACGCTCTCCATCTAGTTTTTCTTGGGGTCCTTTAGCAGGTTTTACAACAGTTTCTTTTTTGGATACAGTAGATCCATCATTTTTCCGTTTGGTCTTGTCACCTTTTGCTTTAGGTTTATCTTTTTCTCTCTTGTCTTTTTCAGACACTGATTTAAAAGTAATGGATTCAGCATCCATTGGTTCGTCTCTAACAGGTGTAGCATCATCTCTACTTGGGAGAACAAACAATGAGTCTGTTTTATTTTCCTCACCACTTGTAGGCTCTCTTGATTTCCTAGAAGTGTCTAGTAACTCTGGGTTCAGAAAGCCTTCACTTTCTTCCCCCTTTCTTCTTTTTCGATGTTTCTTATGTTTATTTCCTTTACCATCTCCTGGAGCATTTTCACCTTCCTTGTCTTTTGACTTTGTATTATCCTTCTGATTGTGACTGTCTCTCGATGAAAGCTTTTCTGGATAGTTGCCACCTACATTTCGACTTCTATGACTCTGTCCACCAGAGTAATCCTCTCTGCGGCCTCTTGTGAAGGGAGAATTCCTAAGGTTAAGTGGTAAAAATCTTTCTGGAGAAAAGTTCTCTCTATTTGCTGATGGTCTAGGCTGTGCTCCAGTAGCAAAGCCTTTGTAATATTTTTCATACCACTCTCGATATTTTCTCTCCCATTCTCGATAACGTTCTTTCTCAAATGGGTCTCTAAAGTCAACATTCCTCCCATAATAAGCTTTCATGTCATAAGGTGGTGGAACTTCTCTGAATCTGTTAAAATATTCACGCTCTGTTTCTCCTTGAGGTACATTACGTTTATTAGGAGACTGTCCCCTAAATGCTTGAGGAGATCTTGATCGTGAGTGATACCGTCTATATGGAGGTGACCTTGACCTAGATCGATGATACCCGTGCGATCTAGACCGTGAACGGTAATTTCGACTCTTTCCTCTGCCTCTTCTGGGGTACGGAGGTGATCGTGAATAGGAACGAGAATGTGAGCGGCTAAATGATCGAGAATAAGAACGTGACCGCGTTGAACCAGATCTTGATTTAGAATAAGTATATGAACTTCTTGAATAGGATGAACCACTATAGGGAGACTTGGACCTAAAAAAAAAAACAAAAACAAAACAATAATTGATAGTTGAGAAATATATACTAAATAAAATACAGATTCTTGCATTCAAGTATGTTCTCCTCATGGTTCCATATTTCTTTATATCAAGTTTCATCTTAGATGATTAAAGAGGCACACTGACCTCTACTGGAATGGAATAAAGTACACAAAGATCAGAGCAATCACTTGTTGCAAAACAAAAGTGAAGTCTTAATAATTAGAGTGAAGTGCATTAATGTACCGTGAATTATATGAGCTAATCAACACTAAACAAAATGCCAATTAAATTTAAATTTTACTTCCTATCTGATTATTTTAAGTAGCACTGATTTTTCTCTTTTTGTCCTTTATTTGGCCAACAGTCTAGCTTTAAAAGGAACCATATTTCGAGCATAAGCTTAAAAAAGAAGTCTTCTAAACAAGCTTCTAGGGAATTTTTATAATTCAGTTTTTCTATCAATAAAGCAATTTGTAGTCTACTGTTATTTCATAATTACACAGGTTAATGTTCCAGCAGAAAGCTGTAGCCTTAAGAGGGTCCTCAGAAATGTATTCTTTGGCTACTCCCCTATTTCTTTCCTTCTATAAACATTTCCCAATTTTTTTCATACTATAAATAACTTCAAGGGACAAGGGTAATTTAATCCCCATAACTGCTAGTTCTACACAATAGAATTTACAGTGAGATATTATTTCAATAAACAGATACTGGGAAATAAGCTACATTTCTATAAACCTAGACCGAATCAGAAAAATTCCATAACTGTGATGTTATTTATATCCATAGCTAATCCCTGGATATTCAAAGTCCCATTTGCAATTCTGTTGTGAAGGCTTGCAAAACACTAACCTGGAAAATGAGCGCCTACGCTCCTTTTGAATCTTTTTGTATTCCATCAATTCCTTAGCAAAATCATTTGTAAACTCATCTAGCTTGGACTTTTTCTTTTCCCTAGTAAAATAAAGTTAAAGAGTGAAAGTTAACAAAAACCATTTAAGAAAACTAACAAGACAAATGTAATTAGATTATGAATGAAATGAATGAAATTGCCATTAGTTTTCCACTTTAAAACTATAAATAACTAGGAATCCCTGAGGAAGTTGCTTGTATGACTTGGTTTAATTTTTAGGTGATTTTTCTTACACTAACTGGAAACACTGGAAAATGCTTCCAAAGATACCTGTTTAATGTTACATCAGAAAATGAACGTGTAGAGTAATTTCAAATTAGAACACTTACTCTTCTTTTAGTCGTCGTTGCTCTCTATAGAATTCTTCCCTGGACAAAGGTGGTGCTTGTGTTGTTGGGATGGTATTAGAATGAGCAGTCTGTACTCCAGATGACACCCAAGGTGCGGATAAATTGGTTGGAGCTGGAGGAAACCCTGGAGGGGGAACACTATACCCAGCAGGTGGTGGCTGGCCAGGAGGAAACTGAGGAGAGAACTGTGGTGGAGGAACACCTGGGAGAGGAAGTGTGTGGGGAGGAGGCGGATACAAGGGAGGGGGTGGGACAGGAACAAACACTGGAGTCGCTGGCAGTGACGGGCCTTGAGTTCTCTGTGATCTTTCGCTGTGGTGTCGTCCACGGTTTATACTTCTGGAAAAATAATTCCAAGATATTAAAGCATCTGAGATAAGGAAGCTTATCTTTTCTATCCCAAAACTATTTAAATAAGCATCAGGACACTGATATAAACTGAATGTAAAGGTAACATCATTCACATGTTAAAAACAACTTTTCAGGCCAGTTAGGGACTGAGAGGATATACATTTACAAGGCCTTCTTTATATGGAGACACTATGTTTAAAAGTTCTCTTGTGAAGTTCCAATTATCACTTCACAATGATCTCTTGTTACTTCCTAATCCATCATTTAAAGGAGCTGATAGGTTAAAGCCTGTGATCTGGTTCTCCCCAAAATGCCTTCCAAGATCAAGTTTAAATGAAGAAAACCCACTTCCTATAATCTTTTTGAGTAAATATGTAAAGACCCTTCAAACTAGAACAATTATTAGATTACATTTGTAATCAGTAACTGAAAATCTGTTTTATTCTCACACAGTTAAAATAAGTGCTAAAATTCTGCCTCATCAAAGAAACTGTTTTTTTGTGTTTTTTTTGTGTTTTTTTTAAAAAGTGGGCTTATTTCTGTTAAGCTTTTTAAAAGGATCTTTAAATTACAGGTAACTGGTATACAACAGCAGCAGCAGGGGTTTAGATTTTAAGCCTCTTCAGAGAGTCTGATTTAGTAAATATCCTATTAAATACGTGATTTAGCAACAAAACAGTAGTTATCCTTCATAAGCTTAGCAATTCCCTTTGGTGCACTAGAAGATATCCTTAAGAATGACCTAGAGAGTAAAACTTATGTGGGTTACTTCTTAGATTGACACTGCTTGTGTATCTCCAGAGCAAGGGTCCCTAACAATCTCTTGTCTCTTCTTTTAGAAGAAAAGATGGCAGAAGACTGGGACAACTGAGTCTAGGGGAGAAATATGTGCAATTCTTCTTCACATTAGGAGTTGAACTGGTTAACATTCACTTTAAATTAATGACAACACCTTAAACACTGTATAGGCTTTACTGACTTTCCTCTACACTCAACAGAGATAAGCCAATATTCTGCTATGTGCTGACAAGGAGAAAGTAGTCCTTAAATAGGAGTAGCAAAGATGTAGCCTTAAAAAACCAATATTTAAAATACTAAATGTAACCTATTCTTTTACAGGCCTCTCAAGCGCAACTCAAGATTTAAGTGAGGTATCTGCAAACCAAATGAACTCACTCCCCTTGCCACTGCCATGCTTTAATTTTTGCTGTATTTTTCAGTGTGTCATCAGATTACCGTTATTCAGGACTTTTAGCAAGCCTACCTGTAGCAGCTTCTCTCTCCTCTTCTAATTTGCTGTGGTGGAGAAACCAAGTATCCAAGTTTGTTGGAACTGTGTGGAAAGATAAAATAGGCTTGAGTATAATACATGATCTTTTTGTGCACAGACTTTAAGACACCTATTTTTTAACTATTCCGGAAACTTTTCCTTACTCCCTGACCCTGATTCTTGCTTGTTCCAGATAGACAGATATGAGCAAGCATATGTACCTGAATATTTTTTCTGATTAACATTATAAACAATGAAGCCTCAATATAAACTTCATGTAGTATATGTTAATTAGCATTAAAAAAGATCCCATGTACTTAAAAAAAGTTCAGTATTTATTTATTGGCTGTGCTGGATTGCTGCTCGGGCTCTTCTCTGCTTGTGGGGAGCAGGGGCTGGTCTTTGTGGCAGTGAGCAGGCTTCTCACTGGGGTGGCTGCTCCTGTTGCACAGCATGGACTCTAGGGCGCATGCACTTTAGCAGTTACAAACCCTGGGCTCAACAGTTGCAGTTCCTGGGCTTTAGAAAGCACAGGCTCAACAGCTGCGCTGTATGGGCTTGGTTGGTCCTAGGCATGTGGGATGTCCCCGGACCAGGCATCAGAACCCTGCACTGGCAGGTGGGTTCTTCACCAATGAGCCACCAGGGAAGCCTTGAACTGTTACAGAAAAGGAAAAGAGTCCTTTTATCTGCTGGGAACTATGTGGAGGTGTCTGACATGTGAGGTAAGTAGCACCATTCCAATTCTACAGATGAGGCAATGGAGGCTGAGAAGTACAATCACACACTCACTGTCATACAGCTAGTAAATGCAGGAGCTGGGATTCAAACCCAGATCTGTCTTCAAATCCCATATTCTTTCTACTGATAGATTTGTATGTGTGTGTTTTAGTCACTCAGTCATGGCTGACTCTGTGACTTCATGGACTTTAGCCCACCAGGATCTTCTGTCTATGTAATTCTTCAGGCAAGAATACTGGAGTGGGTAGCCATTCCCTTCTCCAGGGAAATCATCCCAATCCAGAGATTGAACCTGCGTCTCCCACACTGCAGGCAGATTCTTCACCATCTGAGCCACCAGGGAAGCCTTTTCTACTGATACATTCTTAACATACTTTTTCTATAATGAGTCTGATTTATCTTTCAAACAAAAAGATCAAAGTTTTAGAATATAAGCCAGTTTATATAAATTAAATATATGAGCTATATAAACATAAATATTATATAAAACAATAAACAAATCTGATTTTTAGTGCCATAAAAAATTATACCCTATAGAATTTTTTGCTTTTTCTTCTGAGAGGAGGAAGGACTTATTACAGGGACTGTTCACAAAGCATGTCTCTCAAACTTTATAGATTTTAATATGCAATAGAATTTAATTAACTGAACTATTCAAAATGAGAAATTTTGTGATTGATACGCTTTAAAAAGAATTTATTTTAGAAAACACATTCTTTTAGAAAATAATTCTTCATATAGTCTTGAGTTTGTGACATTTTACATAAAAACTGTAAACTACGGCATATAAGAGAGTTTATAATAAAAGACACTCAGCAACACACTACTTAGATTGTAATTTCTATCTCTGGTTTGAAAGCAATCATCTGAAGATTATGTGAAACATATACTTACTGTTCCCAACCTGGTCGACCACCACCTGGACGAGCAGCATTTATTCTTACTGGACCTTGGACAAAACAATAAGAACAACTAAATATAAAATTATATGCTGAATAAAGCTAAAATTATTTTTTAAGGGAAAAAGTTCAAACCGAAATGATTTTATACTCACCAGTTGTGGGGATCAATTGTCCATGCAATAATGACTGTCCAAGCAAAGAGGGGGTTCCAAGTACAGGCACCTGGTAACCCTTTAGAAAAAAACACAAATAGTTATTAAAAAACAAAACAAAAAACTACTGTAATAATATAAAAAAGTCTCTAAATTTAAAAGCCAATGAAACTTACCTTCTCTTCCATAAGAGCAGTAATTGCAATTGAAGAAGCTCCCTTTGAATGTTCTGATGCAAGTGCTGCAGCTGGCAGTATTTTATTATCTGAATCCCTAGGAAATAAAATAATTTACAACAACATTAAAAGGTCATTACAAATAGAGAATGAAAGGTACAAACTTCCAGTTATATAAGATAAGTACTCAGGATGTAATGTACAACATGATGACTGTAGGTAACACAGCTGTATGGTGTACTGGAAAGCTGTTAAGAGAGATTAAATCCTAAGAGTTCTCATCACAAAGAGGTGAGAACTCTTTTCCACTTCTTATTGTATTTAGGTGAGAAGATGGATGTTGGCTGATCCTACTGCAGTAATTATTTCACAATATGTGTAAGTCAAATCAGCATGCTGTGTGCCTTAAATTTCAATGAGAATATTTTCCATATTTTTGAAGAAACATTCTATCATTCCAAAGATTGAGTCATATTTAAAAGGCCTCAAACACTTGCGGAGAGGAGCCACCCCACATCCAAGGAGCGGCAGCTGCGCGCCAAGGAGGGCCAAGAGGAGCTACTCCACGTTCAAGGTCAGGAGGGTGGGCCAGTGAGGAGATACCCCTCGTCCAAGGTAAGGGGCAGCAGCTGCACTTTGCTGGAGCAGCTGTGAAGAGATACCCCACATCTAAGGTAAGAGAAACCCAAATAAGATGGTAGGTGTTGCAAGAGGGCATCAGAGGGCAGACACACTGAAACCATAATCACAGAAAACTAGCCAATCTGATCACAAGAACCACAGCCTTGTCTAACTCAATGAAACTAAGCCATGCATGCCGTGTGGGGCCACCCAAGATGGGAGGGTCATGGTGGAGAGGTCTGACAGAATGTGGTCCACTGGAGAAGGGAATGGCAAACCACTTCACTTTTCTTGCCTTGAGAACCCCATGAACAGTATGAAAAGGCAAAATGATAGGATACTGAAAGGGGAACTCCCTGGGTTGGTAGGCGCTCAATATGCTGCTGGAGATCAGTGGAGAAATAACTCCAGAAAGAATGAAGGGATGGAGCCAAAGCAAAAACAATACCCAGCTGTGGATGTGACTGGTGATCGAAGCAAGGCCCGATGCTGTAAAGAGCAATATTGCATAGGAACCTGGAATGTCAGGTCCATGAATCAAGGCAAATTGGAAGTGGTCAAACAGGAGATGGCAAGAGTGAAAGTCGACATTCTAGGAATCAGCAAACTAAAATGGACTGGAATGGGTGAATTTAACTCAGATGAGCATTATATCTACTACTGTGGGCAGGAATCCCTTAGAAGAAATGGAGTAGCCATCATGGTCAACAAAGAGAGTCCGAAATGCAGTACTTGGATGCAATCTCAAAAATGACAGAATGATCTCTGTTCGTTTCCAAGGCAAACCATTCAGTATCACAGTAATCCAAGCCTGTGCCCCAACCAGTAACGCTGAAGAAGCTGAAGTTGAATGTCTCTAAGAAGACCTACAAGATCTTTTAGAACTAACACCCAAAAAAGATGTCCTTTTCATTATAGGACCTGGAATGCAAAAATAGGAAGTCAAGAAACACCTGGAATAACAGGCAAATTTGGCCTTGGTGTATGGAATGAAGCAGGGAAAAGGCTAATAGAGTTTTGCCAAGAGAAAGCACTGGTCGTAGCAAACACCCTCTTCCAACAACACAAGAGAAGACTCTACACATGGACATCACCAGATGGTCAACACCGAAATCAGACTGATTATATTCTTTGCAGCCAAAGATGGAGAAGCTCTATACAGTCAGCAAAAACAAGACTGGGAGCTGACTGTGGCTCAGATCATGAATTCTTTATTGCCAAATTCAGACTTAAATTGAAGAAAGTGGGGAAAACCACTAGAACATTCAGGTATGACCTAAATCAAATCCCTTATGATTATACAGTGGAAGTGAGAAATAGATGTAAGGGACTACATCTGATAGAGTGCCTGATGAACTATGGACAGAGGTTTGTGACATTGTACAGGATACAGTGATAAAAACCACCCCATGGAAAACAAATGCAAAAAAGCAAAATGGCTGTCTGAGGAGGCCTTACAAACAGCTGTGAAAAGAAGAGAAGTGAAAAGCAAAGGAGAAAAGGAAAGATATAAGCATCTGAATGCAGAATTCCAAAGAATAGCAAGGGGAGATAAGAAAGCCTTCCTCAGCAATCAATGCAAATAGAGGAAAACAACAGAATGGGAAAGACTAGAGATCTCTTCAAGAAAATCAGATACACCAAGGGAACATTTCATGCAAAGATGGGCTCGATAAAGGACAGAAATGATATGGACCTAACAGAAGCAGAAGATATTAAGAAGAGGTGGCAAGAATACACAGGAGAACTGTACAAAAAAGATCTTCATGACGCAGATAATCACGATGGTGTGATCACTCACCTAGAGCCAGACATCCTGGAATGGGAAGTCAAATGGGCCTTAGAGAGCATCACTATGAACAAAGCTAGTGAAGGTGATGGAATTCCAGTGGAGCTATTTCAAATCCTGAAAGATGATGCTGTGAAAGTGCTGCACTCAATATGCCAGCAAATTTGAAAAACGCAGCAGTGGCCACAGGACTGGAAAAGGTCAGTTTTCATTCCAATCCCAAAGAAAGGCAATGCCAAAGAATGCTCAAACTACTGCACAACTGCACTCATCTCACACGATAGTAAAGTAATGCTCAAAATTCTCCAAGCCAGGCTTCAGCAATATGTGAACCATGAACTTCCAGATGTTCAAGCTGGTTTTAGAAAAGGCAGAGGAACCAGAGATCAAATTGCCAACATCTGCTGGATCATGGAAAAAGCAAGAGAGTTCCAGAAAAACATCTATTTCTGCTTTATTGACTATGCCAAAGCCTTTGACTGTGTGGATCACAATAAACTGTGGAAAATTCTGAAAGAGATGGAAATACCAGACCACCTGACCTGCCTCTTGAGAAATTTGTATGCAGGTCAGGAAGCAACAGTTAGAACTGGACATGGAACAACAGACTGGTTCCAAATAGGAAAAGGAGTATGTCAAGGCTGTATATTATCACCCTGCTTATTTAACTTCTATGCAGAGTACATCATGAGAAACGGTGGGCTGGAAGAAGCACAAGCTGGAATCAAGATTTCTGGGAGAAGTATCAATAACCTCAGATATGCAGATGACACCACCCTTATGGCAGAAAGTAAAGAGGAACTAAAAAGCCTCTTGATGAAAGTGAAAGGAGAGTGAAAAAGTTGGCTTAAAGCTCAACATTCAGAAAATGAAGATCATGGCATTTGGTCCCATCACTTCATGGGAAATAGATGGGGAAACAGTGGAAACAGTGTCAGACTTTATTTTCTGAGAGCTCCCTTGGACTGCAAGGAGATCCAACCAGTCCATTCTAAAGGGTATCAGTCCTGGGTGTTCATTGGAAGGACTGATGCTAAAGCTGAAACTCCAATATTTGGCCACCTGATGCGAAGAGTTGACTCATTGGAAAAGTCTCTGATGCTGGGAGGGATTGGGGGCAGGAGGAGAAGGGGACAATAGAGGATGAGATGGCTGGATGGCACTTCATGGCAAATAGATGGGGAAACAGTGGAAACAGTGTCAGACTTTATTTTTTTGGGGCTCCAAAATCACTGCAGATGGTGATTACAGCCATGAAATTAAAAGACGCTTACTCCTTGGAAGAAAAGTTATGGCCAACCTAGATAGCATATTGAAAAGCAGAGGTATTACTTTGTCAATAAAGGTCCGTCTAGTCAAGGCTATGGTTTTTCCAGTGGTCATGTGTGGATGTGACAGCTGGGACTCTGAAGAAAGCTGAGCACCAAAGAATTGATGCTTTTGAACTGTGGTGTTGGAAAAGAGATCTTGAGAGTCCCTTGGACTGCAAGGAGATCCAACCAGTCCATCCTAAAGGAGATCAGTCCTGCGAGTTCACTGGAGGGACTGATGCTGAAGCTGAAACTCCAATACTTTGGCTACCTCATGCGAAGAACTGACTTACTGGAAAAGACCCTGATGCTGGGAGGCACTGGGGGTAGGAGGAGAAGGGGACAATAGACGATGAGATGGATGGATGCCATCACTGACTTGATGGACATGAGTTTGAGTGAACTCCGGGAGTTGGTGATGGACAGGGAGGCCTGGTGTGCTGCAATTCATGGGGTCCCAAAAGCCAGACACGACTGAGTGACTGAACTGAACTGAAATAATTGCAGAGTTCAAAAAATAATAGATCTGCAGAAAATGTCTGCAGTACACAAATATTCTTACTTCAGGAATGCATTATCTGTGATGATAGGATTATAAGGTTTCCTTTTGCATGTAACTAAAAAATTATTAACGGGAAAAAAGTTTTAAATTACATCTTGTTGTTCTAACACTATTCTCCATCACACTTGCATTAAGGTGACTTAAATCAAAGATGATGTAAACTTCTGGGGACAATGAGCCAGACTGGACTGTTGAAGAGTTCTTCATATGTAAGTAAAATGTATGATGAAGGAATCTTGTAAAAAGTACAATCTATGAAATGATAGAAACTGGTGCAGTTTTAAGACTACTAAAGCTTAAAAAAAAAGTTGCAAAACCAAAAAGAGAAAAAAAGGATTTAGAGTTAAATTCTACTTCCAGCTCTAGTAAGTCAAAAAGGTACTCTAAGCTAAGTCAATGAATAACAGACCACTCCCACTATTAATCAAATGAAAGGCTGAACTAGATCAGTGGGATTTTATTCTTTTTCATCATGATTTGTGACATGATACTCAAGTTTCCTGTGCTGTACAATAGGATCTTGTTGTTTATCCATCCTATATATACAAGTAGTTTGCAGGGATCTCTTTAGTATACTTGTAAAGGTCCTACTCCTAAAAATTTTGCTTCTGGGAACATACCAGATGCTTCTGGCATCTTAATTTTTCAAAGCTGGTTCATTTTTTTAAGACTTGGACTTATAGAGCCACTGGACTATATAGTCATAGGTCCTTTTCATTTCAGAAGCGGTAGGATTTAAGTGAGGTTTTGCTACTCTCCTACATAATTATGCTCCAAAACAATTATTTCTGACCTTTATACCAGTGTTTCATCCTGTCCCCTCTGTTCTTCTACTCAAATCTACTGTTTTTTAATACCGTCATTATGACCATAAGTGAACGCTCCCTCCTGTGAACTGCAAAGCTGTTATGGGATACTATTCAACATTTAAGAGGGGTTGCTGGCAATCTGTATAGTTTTTGACTTTAGGACACTTAATCATTTACAAATGAATCTCCTTCATCTGTTTATTCCTCCAGTAAGACTAAGTCATTTCTTTTTTTTTCATTTGGCCATGCTATGTGGCTTATGGGATCTCAGATCTCCAAAAGGGACTGAACCCGGGCTCCAGCAATTCAAGAGCCAAGTCCTAATCACTGGACTGCCAGGGAATTCCAAAAGACGAAGCCATTTCTTACAAGTCACCCACCTTACTGAATACAGTAGGATGCTACAGACTGCCAGTCACTAAAACAACAATTTAAGCAATATACAATTAAAAAAAAAACGTCTCTGGTCTCAGTTGTTTCCTAACAGTGAGAAATACGGACTTACCGAAAAGGTCCATCTGATTTTTCTGAGTGGACTGATATGGAGACTGTTGCAGTTATATCAGGTACGGGGGCTGGGGCAGAAGATGGATTTCCAGGGACAGGAGGGGCCAAAGAAGACTGATTAGAGGTTAGTGAAGACATAGATGGAGCCGGGTGAGTTGATGAAGATGTCACTGGAATCATCAGAGGATCTTGCTGTCTTGATATTGGAGATCTCATCAGAGGCTGTAGGTTCCGCTGGATGAGTGGTCTTGGAGGTGGTATTGGGGGAGGGGGTGGGGGTAACTGTTTTCTTAGTCTTTTCGTATAACCAGTTTCATTTTTGAAGTTATTAACAGCCTACAGACACCAAACATAAAAATGCAGAAAAAGATGTAGTATTTACTCAAGCACAGTTAAATCAAAAGATTTTTTAAAAATTTTCATAAAAAGGAATATAAATATAGCTACCTGTCGTAAGAACTTATTGGCAATTAAAGCGTCAGGAGAGACGTCATTCTGATGACATGTTGGACATGTATGTTCATCTGATTCCAAGAGTGCTGTCCTTATACCTATGTATAAGATTTTAAATATTAACAAAAGCACAGTTAGGAACCCAGTTTTTGGCCATGAATTGAAAAGATGTGTTCAGTTACACTACTATTTTCCAAGCACACATTACTAATCACTTCTATTCTTAGATTAAGAAATTTAAAAGTAAATTTTAAATTTAAGAAATTTAAAAGTAAAATTTCTCTCCTGGTATCACTCCTCTGCTCCAACCTCTACCTTAAACACAGAAGTAATGGATATAAGCTAAACAAACATTTAAATTGAGAGAAAGGACACTCTTTCTCAAATACCATTCTCTTGGTTAGCTAACATCTAATGTATTATAGGGAGAAAATAGAAATATAGCCTAGAAAAAGACAAAATCATTATGTTGTAAATACAGGGCTTTTAAAAAAGCAATCACTTAGGAATACCCCAGTGGTCCAGTGGTTAGGACTCTACACTGCTGAGGGCCAGGGTTAAATACCTAGTCAGGGAGTTTAGATCTTATAAGCTATGTGGCATAAACAAAATTTAAAAAGGCATCACTAGGAAAGGGCATTAATATAGCAGAAGCATTATTCAGGCAAGGAAATCAGAAACATCTATAGCACAGCAGGTAAGAAGGAATACCAAATTACAGATGTACTGATTATGCTTCAGTATAGTAAAAAAAATTCCAGTTATATAAAGTGGTTTGTAAAATTTAAGACACACTCTGAAACAAGCCTTAAGTAACCTCTTGACTTTTGTCTTCACTGAAGAGGCTCCATAACAAAGATTTGTATTCCAAGACTGTCTTTTCTTATTTTTCTTTTGGCTGCACCACATGGCACACAGGACCTTAGTGGATCTTACGTTCCATGACCAGGGAATGAACACCCTCCGACTCCCGCAGAAACACATGGAGTCTTAACCACTGGACCACAAAGGAAGTCCCCCAAAGCAATCTTTAGGAATGAAAAGGACCAAAGCAGGACTGAGCAAGGGAATTTTTAGATGACATTATTTTCATCTGGGTAAGAAGGGAAAAACTTAAGGTAAGTGGCAGAAGAGAATCAAGTGCTAATATAAGATAAATGACTAGGAAAAAAGTCACAAGCAACCCCCTGGCAACTGTTTGGGTAATATGTTTACAGACCATAGTTCTCAATCACCCTTAGGAATTTTAGAGTAAGCTATTTTTCACATTCCTAGAAAGGGACTTATTTTTAAAAAATACTTTGGAAATGTCTAAGGCCCCAAAAGCTTTTAAATTTCTCTATATTGATACCATTTAAAACATATTTGAAACAAAAATCCTACATTTTATAAAACCTCAGTAAAGACACCTTGATGAAGGTAAAGAAAGTGGTCAATTCTAAAGGACAAATAGACTTTTTTTAAAAAAAGGAGCAAGAAAAAGTTATTAAATGTTCACTGATGAATGTATCAATAATTCATGTTTTATCATTTAAATACATATTGTTGCTAAGAGCCTTTCCAAGGAAATACACACACTCTAAAATACGTATCTTCAAAGGTTCAACATTTCTTACATTCATCACAGTAACTGTTTCCACAGCAGGGAATGACAACAGCATCAGTCATAATATCTTTGCAGATGAGACACAACAACTCATCTGGGATAGGATCATCTTCTTCTGAAGATGATGATGGTTCTTCTGGCAAAAAAGGTGGTTTTTCTTTCTTCCCAATTGCATATGCCTCTCTGTAAAAGAAGGTCTTAGTGTTTTAACACTGTTATGGGAAAGTATTTCCAAGATATTTATATATTTTACTATACAATAGTGGGAACTTATAATCTAGTATGATGCCAAATTAGTTTATACAAGTGTAGTACTTTCCAAAATAAGAAAGCAGTTATGAATATCCTCCCCTAAACAAAAAGATATAAAACAAAATCCTAAGAGAGTATAACAAAACAGAAAAAAAAGCCATAACATTGGCTAAAAGGATCTTAGATTCTGTATTTCTAAGAACTGTGAGTCAGAGCGGTACCGTGACACAATCAAGCACCACAAAGCTCTATTTAAATGGCAGAGCCAGGGTCTGAGCTGCAGTGGTGGCCAACACCCTAACCACCGCCCCCCGCCTGCCGTGTTTCCTGGAGAAGGCTTCTCCCTCCTGAGCCTAACAGTCTCCAAACCTGTGAAAATACTCGTGTGAATGTCACAATACGGGAAACTAAAACTGGTACTGACATTACACAATTAAGGTGGATAATTCAAAGGAAATATGTCACTAATCACACATCAATAATTAATAAACAGAATTAGACTTCAGAACAGTGGTCTTATACTTAGTATTATGAGAGATTAATCTATGTATAGACAGTCGGAGTAGGAAATGGCAATCCACTCCAACATTCCTGTCTAGAAAATTCCATGGACAGAGGAGCCTGGTGGGCTACAGTCCATGGAGTCACAAAGAGTTGGACATGACTGAGCACAAGAAATATTAATGATTTAATTAGAAAAATGTGTAAAAAACTTAAAAGTAACACCTCATTAGACATTTGGGGGTCCATTTTTTTGTAAAAATTTTGTGGAAATGTTGGATATTAAATACATTAAAAACAAAGAAAAAAATAAGCCATTCTCAGACTTAACACCACCGCTTCCAATACCCCCATCTTCTCTGTAATCAGGCACATTTGTAAAACATAGGAATTCCTAGAGAAATCTTTTCTCTTTCATTCAGGAACAGAGTGTGTTCAACTCAATGCTAAAAATGCAAGAATCTCATCTGGACAGAGCAGGGTACCTGAGGTGTGTTATTTGTGTTGCAGTTGCTCCATAGACATCACCACGATTCCAGAAATAAGTATCAATTTGCTTATGCCCCATTGTTCCCAATTTGTGAAAGAGGAGTCTCCCACTGCCCAAAAGAGAGAAAAGAAAAAAAAAAAAAAAAAAAAGAGGAGAACAGAGGATAGAAAAAGAAACAGAAGAAGAGTCTGAGTTGCTTATCAGTGGTGTTAGTGGCGAGGGTGAAAGTTTCATTTAAAATATTTGGGTTCCCATTTTCCCCAGTATTTGCTGTGTGTTTGGCACAAATGCACTTTTGTATTCCAGTATTCAAATAGCAATGAAGTTAATTATTAGTTATGAGTTTACAGGTGATGTTAATTTTTCCAACACAAATTTCTACTTAAATACTTTTACATTTACATCTTATTGTATTAAGATGAAGCGGTCTGCTCTTAAACTTTGTCTGTAAAAAGCCATCAATTTCAACCTAAAACTGTTTGGATGCATGTATGAAATGTCTGAATTAGAAACAGCATACAACAAACTGCTCTAAGATGAACCACAAAAACACACAATGGTAGACTGATAAAAAATAGATGGGAGTGAAGTTGAGAAAGTGAGCAGGGTTGGGAGTTTAGAAAAACATTAATTCTTATCTGTTAACTAAAACAATGTATTTACCTACTCAGAAACAATCTTTTTTCAGCATCATTCTCTAAGCATAGCAGTTTCGTTGTCCTTACCTGCTCATCACATTTTGATAATACAGCACAAAGCAGACAAAAACTGTTCTTAATAAATATTCTGTCACTGGGAACATGGATATCTATTCTTTAAATTGATGTTTCTCAAGGCATGCCTTGAGCATCCTCTAACCTCATATTCTCCTGGAGGACTTGTTAAAGATGCAGACTGAGAATATAATCCCTCGGGGGTGGGGAGAGGAGTGGGACAGGGCACCTAGACTGTTTTAACACACTTCTGCAAGAGATTCTTATGTACAATAAAGTTACAGAGTCACAGTCTCAGGGAACACTTAATACTGTGTTTCATGTTGTGTGAGTTTGCAACAGTTGAGGGTAATCAAAAGATAATTAAATTTATTAATAAAAGCAGATAAAATGGGAAGTGACCCAGCTGAACTATGCCACTAGGTTTCCTGTCTATTCATTTCATTAAAAATTGGCTCCTAAAATAAAACCTGAGAACATGTGAAAAATAAGCATTAAGGTATGGCTTACAGAGCTACTAACAGTTTATAACAGAAAAACAGTTCTGAACTGTTATATAACAGATCTCAACTAACAGTTTATAAACCATACTTGAGAATCTTAAGATTCACATAGTATATCCAAACTAGTCAAGATACTTGAGTATTTCCTTTAATCTTCACACTTAAATCTGCCTTGATATCTTGCAGAACTTTTATTCTTAAGCCTCTTGTTTCTTAAAAAGTCTAAGACACTTAACTTGTTCATTTAAAAGATGCAAATAGCATACAAGATTATGTAGGAGTATGTATGTGAATGAGGAAGAAAGCAAGGAATGACAGAAAAAAGAAAAATTAGAAGACCACAAGGAAAGTGGCACTCACTGGTAACAAAAACCCCAAATACATTTTTAATTTGCTTTAAATGGAGCAGACTGCAGCCTCTCATTCTTAACACAGAAATGCAACATATAGACTAAGACTTGGTATACAATGTTTATAAGGAATCCAAGTAGACAAGTTACAAGCCCAAGATTAAATAAAACACTATCACCTGGATTGACTGTAATCTCCACAGATCATACCCAATTTGAATACTTACGCATCTATAGTTGGTATGGCATATTTTCCAGTGTTGGTAAGCATTGCACCTTTCATGTTAGGATCTTTCACTTCCATCATAAAACTTCTGGGAATTCCAGTGCTCTTTTTAATCCTAGGACCAGATTCAAAGTTCTTATCCTACAGGTAGGGGAAAGGAGAGAGGAGGAAGAGAAAAAGCAGTTGCCATTATTTAATAATATTAGCTAACACACAGTATTTACTATCTGCTTGTATTATCTGTAGAGCTTTACACGTATGATCTCATTTAATCCTCACAACAGCCATGGGAGCTAAGTAGTACTATCACTATCTTCATTTCACAGAGAAGAAACAACAGGCTTGGAGACATTCACGTAACTTGCTCCCTCAGTGGCAATGTCAAGATTTGACACCGGTAGTTTGGCTCCAAAAGCTGTGCTCATTTGCCACTATAACGTAGAAGCCAATATTTACCAAGAGAAATAATATGGCTAAGGAAAAATTTTAGTTTGAACTTACCCCATTTGTTGGGCAATTCTTAATATAATGGCCAGGTTTACCACAACGGAAACAAGTATAAGATGGAGGTGGTGGACCTAAAGGTTTCTTCATGTAACTGAAAGGGGAAAAAAAAAAATTACATGAACACAAAGACTTAAAAAAAAAAAAAAAGCTTTTGACATGGGGGGCTGTTAAGTACCACCCCAAAGTACATACTAGAATAAAGTACTTATAAACTTACTTGATCGGGTCGTATTCATGGCCAGATTGCGACATCATTGCTTTAATTTTATCTTCTTCAGAAGCATTGGCTTCAGCCAGATTGGCAGTCTGTTTAACAGGTAATTATTTGACACACACATTAGAAACACATTTAAGACCACACAGCCAAAGACAACACCACTCATCCTGTAAAGAGCAATATCTAATCTTGCATAAAAACAGTTATTTACAAGTATAACCTAGAAGAGGCATGGGGAGTGCCTTAGGTCATTACATGATGTTTGGGTGTCTATAGGGTTGAAGAAAGTCCTGGGGGCACTCAAACCTTAGACCCTGTTTGTACCTTACATTAAGATTTACATACTACTCTTCTAAGTTAAAAACTGAGATTAAGTTAGAGAAACACTTGACATTTTTAAATATTAAAAATAATTCAAGTGTCATAGCATTAAGCATCAAGTGTCAAGCACACGACTTAGAGGTAGGGCTGGGGATAGGACACTGAACATATTATGCAGCAGATACTAGAAACAGAAGGCTCTTTAAGTAGTGGTGCCAAATTTAAAATTAAGTGCAAAGCACATGCATTGAGCATTCAAATTATAAATCCAACTCTCCAAAGATTTATGAACTTCACCTCTGAGGTATTACATACAGTCGTCTAGATAATAAGCAGGGTCTAAGGGAGTGAGTCCTAATAACTTGAATCTTCAAGCATCTAGCACTCATTATCAGCCATTCATTAGGTTTTAGCTTTACATTCATCCACAAAACAAGCAACCAGTTTTAACACTTTATTGTAATTTTATATACAAAGAATGCTTAACATTAACAGAGCTTAGAACAACAGCAACATTTACAAAAAACTGGATTACAGATGTTGAACAACTAATTTGTTTGAACCCAAACATTAACTTACAAATAGTTAAAAAAAAAAAAAAAAAGTCCCCCAAACCTCCAAAACTCCCCAACTGCTTCCCACAAAGAAACAATGGAGGAATAGACCAGAACTCAAATATGGTCCTTACAGTACAGAAGACTTTAAACAGTGAACTATAAGTTGCTAAAGATGTTAACTCTATGCTAAACCACTTTGTATTAAAAAATTATTGAGGTTGGTTTTAGAATTATCAACTTTGTACTTTTCCCACAACAGGAGTTTAAAAAGCTGTATTTGTTACTAGGACATTTTGGGGATACATTCTAGGGGATAAGGACAAAACCTACAACAAAGCCAAGGACAAGATAGGGACAGCACTAATGGAAAACTTGTCTACTCATTCACTTTGGTTGCTAAATATAATTTTATATTTCTGATAGAGGGGAAAAAAGGATTTTTGGAAAACTTCCTTCTTGGCCCTCAAAACACTACCTGTTCTCTATCATTTGCCTTTTTTCCCCTAAAGGCATAATTTGCAAACTAAGTCTATTGTTTTAAAAATTAATCCATCACTAGTGCTTTCCCAAACAAAAGGTACACACTGTTGAGCAGAAAACTGCAAGCAATCTTATCGCAAAACATGGCATATACAATGATTTCAGGAGGTAACAATTTGCCCCTCTGCCAAACATACACATTGGTATATTCCTGCAAACAACTTTATACATTTACACAATTCATGTAGTCTGTGTTCAAACAAATTAGGTTGTTTAAAACTTTTTCTAATGCAGACAGACTACGAGTCTATAGCATAGAGAAACAACTGTATCACATTTAAAACGTTAACTTTCAAGGGATCGATTCAAATATTCAAGAAATAACCACGCAATTGTCCATGTAAAGGAAAGCTTCTATTTTGGCTGCGTAAAGTCCACATAAATTACAGCCAAAATCAGGGAATTCCTCCAGAAATCTGTTAGTTTCCAATGTATAAATAAACAAAATGTATGAGAAAAAAGGCAAGTAAGTGTAGCTTCATTTGTTTCTTCTGTCTTGAAGATGAAACGCCAACATTATGGTGAAGCAAAATACTCCCCCTATCTTCTCAAAACGGCAGCTACTCTTTACAGGATAGTAATAATATGTACAAATGTTTCTGCAAAGTATTTCCTCCCCCAACCCCTCTTAAAACAACTGCTCCACATTAAAAAAAATTATGATGTTAGAAAAAGATTTATATTTTCAAGAATATATATATACCTTTGTAAGCTGGGCCAGAGAAATAGACGCAGAAGAGTCATCAATCTGTTCATAAAAAATTAAACACACATTCAAGTTCCACACTGAAAACATCTGAAAGTGATCATTTACTCCCTATTGCCACTTAATGTTCAAATATTGGGTATTTTTATTAGAAGTTTTTGAAAGAATGTTATCTTGTTTTAAGCTGAAATGTAGCTCACCCAACTTATCCTTTTCCACACATCTCACATACAGTAAATAAAGGCTAATGGTTGAAGGGGATGCTATTACAATGAGAAAACAGTAAAGAAAAGGATAGGAAAGCTGCTCAGTGTGGTGATTAAATACTAAGAGTTCCAGGTTTATCAGTGGTCTCTAAAACTAATGATGCTCAAGACAATGTACACTAGAAGAGAGAATAAGAAATCTTTCTAACTTTCCTATAATGCCAGTATACAACCCTGTAACAACAAGCAGCTCTTTAAAGGCTCAGATAATTGCTTTAATAAAACAGCTCCCAAATAATTGCTACTTTCCCACTCTTTTGAGTACGTACTGCTCGGTCTGAATAAGTTTATTCTCCCATGCAAAGCATCAATAGCTAATCTCGCCAAAGAAACCACAGCTTTATGAGGGCAAAAATTTTAAGCCAAATAAAGGGAAACAAAAGGCATCCTGGGGCAGGGCAAACAGAGCAGTTATAGGATGGACTTCAATATGCAGGGGAAATAGTTACTTTAATCAAAGGGAGCAAGTATTAAACATGGATATAAGAGGGCTTTAAAACACGTATGTTCAAATGTATTTAAAAGTGCTTCATTATTTGTTCCCCTGAACTCTATTAATATCAGTTTTTAACAAGTGTTTATGCATGGGTGTGTATATGTATACACACACACAATCTTTAGCGTGTAACTCTAAAGACATGATTTCCCTACAAGTGTACCAAAATGAAAACATTATCAGCTTCCTATATAGTAAGTGGGTTGCTTATTCAACATGTTACAAATTTCTCATGCATTACTGGTCAGAACTCTTCTTTAAAATGGAGAGAATGTAAAGAGATGTCTGGATCAAAGAAAAAAAAAAGTGAGTCTTCATCATGCATTTTTCAAGGATTCCAAAGAACTGAGAGTATTTGAAAAAGAAAAAAAAAAAGCAGCATGACTTGGAGCCCCAAATAGAAATGTAACCAGTTTCAATATGTAGTTCTTAGCTTAATGCCACCACAGCAGGAATGCAATAAATGGAAATAAAACTAATGTTGGCTAAATTTAAAATATAACTTATACAGGTCTTAAGAGTTTTAAAAGCTAGTTTGATGGATATTACTGTTGGGATGTTTATCTAAACAAAAGGTTCTCAGCTCCACATTGAGGGACTGTAGAGTCCATAATGCACTAACCCCATATACATTCCTAGCCATATAATCTATCAGTGGGTTGAAGTGTTCTTTCCTTAAAGAATGAATATCTCAAGAGGTAAATTTAGGAAAGAAAAATTGAAAGAACACAGCCTATTTTTACCCAGAAAAATTCTGACCTATTCAATCTATTTTGAAGAGCGTAACGTTTTATATCAACCAGGAATTACCTGAATTTTAAGAAATAAGGACTGAACAAACTGCTGTCAACCATCATCTATGCTATGTTTCTAATCAAAGAAACAAATAGCCTTTTAAAACAGTCTTTTACTATATAAAATATGCATGCTGATCACTTCCTTAGAAAGAAAGCAGCAGTTATATTACACTTTTTTACTGCTGAAACCAAAAAAAACTAACTTTTTTGTTGTTCTTCTTCCCCTCAAATACAGCTGTCTTTTTGTTATTATGCCAGGCTTTCCTATTCTTCCTTTGGGCCAACTTGTTATTAGGAGTATATATTTAGTTATGAGTGCTTTTAGATATTCAACAGCTTCTAAATCACTTTTTTCCCATCAAATAATCTGTGGATTCTTTACCAATTGAGCTATAAGGGAAGCCCCTATATATAGCACATTAATACCCTATAAAAATACAAGGAGGTATAATTTACCACAAATTTAGAAAGGCATCTAATTGTTTTCTACATATAGAGAGATATTAAGAAATAAGTGAAAATGCTGACAAGAAATGATTTAAAAATGAGTAGGAATTTATATGTATTAAACATCAATTAAAAAAACCCTACTTTAAAAAAGTAGTCTCTAGAAACACTGATTAATATGCACACTGTGGACACGATTAAAATTAACCTACCTCTCTCACATCTAATTTGTGGTCTTGCTTCTGGGAGCAAGAATCTGAAATCTTTTATGTCAACTATACTTGCCTGAAATTAAAGGATCTTACAAAATGTAATTCTGATGAAGGCCCACAGCTTTGGAACACGGAAGGATAACTACAAACAGCAAAGCTGTACAATATAGAAACAGCCATCCTTGATTAGAGCTGGCTTAAGTTACCAAAAATGTACATACATTTACTTTTACTAATCGGAATTAAAAAAATCTGGCTTTAGTGATTTTGTCTTAATTGTGAATGTGCATAGGACATCTAAGTCTCCTAAGATGGGCACTAATTATGCTTTATGAATATATTTTCTCGTATTTTAAATGTCAGCAAATGTACCCCAAGCAAATAATGGGGATATTATGTTATCTAATTTCTCCACTTCAAATAATTCTACCTAAAAATTAAAGCCACTTTTAGTTATTTTTTTTTTAAAAAAGAAGAAAGAAAAGAGAAACCTAAATAAGCATAAAATAAACTGCTTCTTATAAGTGTAATACAGACATGCCAGGGAACACACAAGGCTAAAAGAATGTTAACTTTATTTATGAACATGTGATCTGTGCTTATACACATGCTAATAAACAAAAAGGAAATAATTGTTTTCAAGAAATAAAACTTCATCTGAATTAGTTTAAATACTGTATAAAATGTACTTTATACAAAATGTGTTACATTAACTACTACAGTCACCAGTATAGTCAATCTAATTTGTGCTAGCATTTGGATACATAAAAATCAGTTTTAAACCAATCACCAGCAAAACAGAAACTTGTGGACAGTTTTTACAGCATTATGCTTAAAAAAAAAAAAAAAAAAAAAAAAAACCCAAACCCCCCAAAAACCATATACCCCAAAGAGGGAAAAAAACTCCCAAAACACTAAGTTTTGATTTTTGAATCACTATATTTAGTTCCATGAGAACTAAAGGTCATATACTTTAGAAAACAAGTCCAAAGTTCAGATATTCTATGTTATCGTGTTTAAGATTCAATGATCCAAGGTTAGTGAAAATACCTGATACACAATTAAAAAGATCACTAGTATTTTAAAAGGATAAAGTTGAAAGAGCAAGCAATACCCTTAAATTCTAAGTGAGGATTTCAGACATCTTGTATTGTGTACAAATCAAGCCTGAGCACTCAAATGTTTAGAGAACCATCAAGTTTTACAGAACTCAATTACTACAGATCTCTGTTCTGAACCGGGTGTTTCACCCTATGACTTAGGAATGCTGCTACCTTTTACTTAAAAGCTCAAAGTCAAAATGGTGTCATACTTAAGGTTACTAAGATGTTAACCTGGTTAAGAGGAGTTACCTTTGATAAGCTACAGCTTTCAGTTAGCTTACAATTAATGCAGCATTTTAATACCTTATGAGAAAGAGGGAATTATTTTAATCTGGACAACTGAGCAGACTAGAAGTATAAGATCTCTATTAAAACTTGAGTACTCAATTGTATAAAATCATCAAAATTATCGACGAGACATTGTATACTTGTAGGGGGCCCAATTCCAGGTTTCACTTTACAGTACAGATGTCAACAAAGAATAGGAGCTCAAAACTGCCAAATAAAGCAAAACTAAATAATAAAAGCTGCGTCAATGGTCTCTGGAAAGCTCTATGACGTGTCTGAACTTGGAGAAAGCATCAAACTTTAAATATAAGCTTTGGATGTTGCTAATGCATTTTTCAAAGCCATCAATCAGGCAGAAAAAAAGAAAAAAAAAAAAACCCAAAAACCAAAAAAAAACTAAGTGATACAACGTGAAAATGGCAAAATATACATTCCAAACATTTTTTTTTATTGCAGGAAACAAAAAGCACACAACAGCCTGTACATACATACAAAATACTAACTATAGACAGACAGATGCAGAACATGTTACCATGTTCATCAGTGTAAAACCTACACGATCTAAAAAGGATCATACATTAACTGTGCAACACCGTGTCATACAGGGAGAATGCTACCATATTTAATATGAAACAGTGGTTTTTGGGCACAAATTACCCATTTCTACAAAATAAAGTGTGTAAATTATGCCACATATATCCATATTCAACTGAGCTGTCATCAAAATACATTTTATTTACAATATGTACTATGATCAACTGGATATTATGTTCTAAAAATGATTTACTTCACTGCTACATTATAAAGGAAAAAGCAACGTGTAGAAAAAGTGTGAGATTGTGTTTTTACATACTGCTTTTGAAGTTCCCATCACTGGTTCAGTTCGACTTCTAAAAAGACAAAAAGAAAAACAGCATTAACTCTCTGAGTAGCTATTAATCAATTTTTGTGCTAAAAACGTCTCTCCAATCATAAATTTTTTAGGAACACAACTTTTCCTTGGCACAAAGATTTAAAAACAACCAATTTCAGAAGTAATAAGTATACTACCTTATTTAATTTTTACTACCTTTGAACAGTTTAAGATGCATTTTTGGTTTAAAAAAGAATCCATACTTGGTAATTATAGATGTGTATCTTTCTACCTAAAATAAATGTTTTCTGAAAAGTAGTATGAGGATTTTGTTATTCAAGAAACTTTGTGGCTATTTCTTAATAGGTTGAACAATTATATTAATCCTCACTTTTTTAATAGGTACAGATGAGAATTTTCATACCCTGAATTACCTTACAGCAAGACTGCTGCTGTAAATATTTTATAATTTGGAGCCCTGAGAAACTGTTATGCTCCAGAAACTAAATTTCAAATCCAGAAAGACAGGTTGGCAGTTTCATCTTTTTAAAAGTCTCAACACAGTGACCAAGATAAAATAGGAACTCTATCTTCCAGAAAAATCAACAGTTTGACAGTGTATTTTCGTTAAAAGAATAAGTTTAATAAGTTGGTTATGGAGAATTGAACTGATTTTTAAAAATATATACACAAGTAAGTTCAAGAAGGAATTCCTTTAAAAGTCCACCCAGGAAAGGGTATGAGGGTCAAGTTGCTAAAATATAGCCTGCAAAGGCTTAGATTTAGTTTTAAGTTTATGCTATCCTGACAGAAAAATGTTAGATAGCATATGAAAGGAATTTCTGGTTTGTACATGACTGGGACATCCTGAGATAAAAATGAAAGTTTCATTTACTAGTATTTGCTCAACAAACTAAAAAACACTTCATGAGGCAAGTATATTATAAAAGAAATCAAATACATAGTGAATTACGCATGCAATTCTGTAAGAGGCAACTATTTCCCCATGTACTTTAAACAATTCTCTCCCTAAAGTTTCTGAATATCAGAACAATCTCCTGAAACTGAATGTGTGCTATTTTTACAAAGCACTTAGTAAATTAAGGTATAACTTCACACTAAATTCTAGGAATTAATTCTTCCCTTATAATGTCTCAAAATTATATAAAGCTAAAGGTACATAGCTCACTTGGTATTTACAGAAGGAAAAAAAAAGTCTTCAGCTTTTAAAGTTACTATACAAAAGATTTAAGAACCTCCAAATGTTAAAATATGGAATAGAACTTTAAACTAAATGAGAACAGTCTTAGAAAGAAAACTTGCCCACATGAAGCAAAGCTCCAGGAAATGACTTTATTTTACCTCAATTCCAAGAACACATTCCATTTCCTAGGACTGGCAAATTCCAGAATGTTTCATTGACCAAAAGCAGAATTTGCCAGAATTTCACTGACCAAAAGCAGAATTTGCCAGAATTTCAAGTAAGTCTATCTTACCTCTGAGTATTTTTTAAATAGCGCAAGTTGCTATCCTCCTCACAGATTATACTGAGTTGGCCAAAAACTTCGTTTCGGTTTTTTCATTCCATTGTTTGGAAAAACCTGAAGAAACTTTTTGGCCAACCCAATAACTGTTATCAGCATTAAAATGGCAAGAAAGCAGAGAAAGTTAGATATAAAGTTATAATCCTGCCCTTTTAGTGAACTCCTTAAGCTATAGACCATTCCTAAGTATTACCACTATAATTCCTACTTCAATAAAGGGCATTTGCCATGTGCCAGGCACTACTGAATTCCTCCAATTCCTTGGAGTTACATATATTTTATTTTGAGGAATCTGAGGTACAGACTTTAGGTAATTTACCCAAATACAATTTCACACAACTGGTGTGAAACAATAAATGGGAGTCAAATCTAAGCCTGATTCCAGTGTCTGTGCTCAAGAATCCTATAAACATTATCGCTTTCCAACAAAGTCCCTTATTAATGAGAAGCAAATACTAGCATTACTGAATACTCCTGACGCTGACAAAATATTTAGGACAGATTTCAAGACACTTACATTCTTGTAGTGAAAAAATGGTAGGGGGGAAAGTGCCCAGGTAATAAAAACCAACGAAGGGGAAAGATTTACTTATTTGAAGATCATTTGCTTTTTGTTAGTATTACCTATATAGATCAAAAAGCCTACTAACTCTTACTTCTGACTACAGTTTAACTGGGGAAAGAAACCAGGAAAACAAACATTCTCATAATTTTAAGGATTAAGAAGACATACTCACTAGCACAAAGTAATGAGTTCAGTTCTAAAGTATACCTTTTCCTTCTCACAAAGTAAAAAGTATTTTGAGAACTTGCAAATGTGGAATTTCATAAATACTTACATAACATATGTCTTGCTTGTAGATTTAACACCTCCAATAGGAATTCTTCTAACAATTACAGATGAATTTTTAGGAATTAGAGCATTATCATCAGTATATTCTGTAAATAAAAGGATAAAGAGTTGAATTTCTATTTAGAAATTTGGGTAAGTCATAGTCCTCAAGAATTAGAAAACTTCAACCAGACATAAATGTTATGGGAAAAGAGCATTAATAACAACATGTTCCTTGCATCGAGATTATTGTCAGGACAAATATCCAAAGCCATAAGGAGTTAACACCAAATATGTCAACAGGTTCTTGGTTTTGGCACCTCTACCAGAGATGGAGGTGGAACCCCAAGTCTCAGGAAGACTAAGTCGTTCTCTATTTAGCCAGTAATGCTGAACATCTGAACTATATGAGGAAAAAGTTGTCATTTAGAATGAAAATATTTTCTCTCTCCTGGTGACTCAGATGGTAAAGCGTTTGCCTATAATGCGGGAGACCTGGGTTCAATCCCTGGGTTGGGAAGATGATCTGGAGAAGGAAATGGCAACCCACTCCAGTGTTCTTGCCTGGAAAATCCCATAGACAGAGGAGCCTGGTAGGCTACAGTCCATGGGGTCGCAACGAGTTGGACAGGACTGAGCGACTTCACTTTCACTTTTCCTGGGCTGTACAAGAGTATTACTGGGGAAGACAGACTAAAAAGTATGACACATTTTGAATACTTTGTAGTCAAAGAAAAAAGGGCTTTGTAATAAAGAATTCAAAGTGGGATGCAACTCTGGATAGAATGTTGATTCAAGGAAAGCCCCTCTGAGGAACTGACATCTGAGACTTAGAGAAGACAAGATGTGCAATAACACTGGCAAAGAATGTTTCAGACAGAGAAGCATGTGGAAAAAAATGACACAGAAAGGCCAGAAGAGCTGATGAAAAGGACAGAAAGACTAGAAACACAGGTGCAGGTTACATATATTTATATTTTGTTTCTAAGTACAACAGGAAGTCATTGAAGGATTTTAAATAAAAATTATGACAATTTGATTCATATTAAAAACAAAAACTCTGGTATCTAAGTGAAGAATGAATCTGTATAGGAACAAGAACAGAAACAGGGTGACTAAGGAGGAGATTGCTGCGTAGTTCAGTTAAGAGAGAATAATGATCTGCTCTGGAAGTGACAGAAATCAAGAGTATGTTTTAAGGCTTTCTGACAGATGTGGGTGGGGTCAGAGATGGAGGAGAAAGAGAAATCAGGCATGAATTCCTGGGTTCCTGGCGTAAGCAACTGGACGAACACAGATGCTACTTTCTGAGCAGACAGACAGGAAGAATTATCCTACTCTTGGGACTATTACTTGGAATAGTTCTCTAAGAACGAAATTCAAACAAAAAATGAATCAGTGAGTTCAACGATGGTTTAAAAAAAAAATTTGCTATGAAAGGAATTTGCAAAATTACCAAAAATAATCCACTACAGGGGGATATATGTAAAAATGTAACCATCTCCCTTAATCAAACAATTAAGTATCAGGGTTCACTCTTTAAATTACTGAGTTTACCTGACTCACTTAAGTTACTCAGCACCAAGTGCTCTAATTATTAAGCTTACCAACCTCTGTTCTAATTATTTTAAGTTTATCAAATATGTAGTAAGCATTTTAAGCTTTTATAGATGTACTGGCTCTATCCTTTCTAATCACATTATCATAAACTGGGTTTCCCAAGTGGCACAGTGGTAAGAGACACAAGTTCGATACCTGGATTGGGGAGATCCCCTGGAGGACGAAATGGCAACCTACCCGGTATTCTTGCCTAGAAAATTCCACAGACAGAGGAGTGCAGGGCTACAGTCTATAGGGTCATAAAGAGCTGGACACGACTGAGTGCACATACACATAAATTGTTCAGGAAAGGGTTCTTTTTGGTATATATATTTCAAGTAGAAAGCTTTATCTTCATAAGTATCCAATTAGAGTGATGCAATTTTCTAATGTAAGACTACCATCATTATCTTTTGCATAGTTCAGGATAGTTCCAAGTTCCAAGCAAGCTCTAAGAAAGAAAAACCCAGAAGCATGGGAGATGAGGAATCTTTAAAAAAAAAAAAAACTAAAACTTTATGTCAAATACCAGGCAATTAAGTTGCTGACTATGTAACAACTGTCAAAAGAGTTCACTGTAGGAACAAATAGCAACTGTGTTCAGGAGCTTTCCAAGATGACTTTATTCACCTCATCAACACAGTGCTGTCAAGCTTCAAGTCTGGCTCTGATGCCACATGCTAATTGACCTTTTAAAGTATCTGAATTACAGTGATGATTTCCTACCTTTAAAATACCTCAATAAGTAACCTGTTAGCTTCAAAAGATCCTCTCTATTTGACACTGCCATTTTTGACCCAAAAACATGAAGAATATAGATGAAATGAAAAACAAGACAAATTTAAGAAATGGAGAAATAGTCTTTTGAAAATTCTTTTTCCTCAGCTTCCAAATCTTTTTTACCCAAAGTTCAGAATAAAGGCTGTTGTGTGTGTGTGTGTGTGTGTGTGTGTGTGTGTGTGTGTGTTTGGAGGAGGGGGGGGGGATAATTGCAAATAAGCAGAAAACTGAGAAAAACAAGTTTATATAGGAAAAACACAAAAAGATAATTTGAGATTTATTTTGAAATGTAGTCTAGAAACAAAGAAGCAGAATTCTTAAATCTGAAACATGAAATTCTGATTCAAGCATTTCAGTCTAAGATTTAAGAGTCCTAAACATGGACAGACTTCCAAAACTGTCTGGAATCTTTTATAGAAACATGATAGAAACATTAATTCAAAGAAACTAAAGTGATCCAGTTCGCCATTCTTTCCTAGGCAATCTCCTAACTATGAAGCTATAAATATTTATTCTGTCCTCTTTAATTCACTGGATGGTGCTAAAAGCAAGTGGCATTTTTACTCAGCTACCTTGTGACACTGATACTACTTGCCATAAAATTCATTAAGTGCCTAAATATCTTTTTCTCTCCTAATCTGAGGACAGCATAAGATGCAAAATTTCTCTTCTCTTAACCAATCCGACAGCAAAGCTTACTACAGCAAAGTTTTCTCCAATAATGACGGCTCACAAATAAACAAAAAACATGGGGCTGGGCAAAGCACTTTTCTGCTTTCAGCATTTGTAAAAATAAGGTATTAAATAATTTCCTAGCTTAGAAAAAACATAACACATCACAAACTCTTAAATTCATGGACAAAATTCAATCAACAATAATTTATTCCAGTCTAACAAAGCTGTAATCAGTTATTAGATGGAAAAGACTGATGGAGTCTAGTCTTAAATGAGTAAATTGTGTTATACTCAAGCAAAATATGAAATCTGTGTATGATTAAAACTGCCTTAATATTCTCTAATTTCACTTAATAGTTTATTTTCTCTCCTTCATTAAGCATCATTAACATATCCAGATGTCCTAAAATTATTATAAATCCATCTGTTAAGTGTGACTGTAATGCTTAAGGAAGGCTTCTGTGGCCTTAAAAAATATTTCCTTAAAGGTATTTTCTTGAATGTTTTTAAAAGCTGTTTCTCAACTAATCATGATCACCAGCAATTTTTCCTCACAATCACAATTTCCAAAGCCTCACATGAAGCGTCTCTTAGGTCTGATACACTGAAAAACCGGAAAGGGGGGAAGCGGAGAATATTCCTGCACATGTTATCAAGTTAGTATACAAGTTCTTTCCTACTACTTTTGAGTGCTGTTCCTTAATACAATTATATTTATGTCTGGATGTAAATGTAAAAACAGCTCTTGTACTTGACAAAGTGGGGGAACCTCCCCCAATTTCAACTAAAAGAACCCATGTCCCACTAAGCCAAATTTAGTGATCAATAAACTACCCTAACTAGAACTTCACTTCACTTCTCATCTTATCAAAAAAAACTCAAAAGACACAAAACGACACATCAGCGTTGCAGTCCTGAGAAAAAGAAACCGAAGTTCAAAGCCAGAATCTGAAAATAGAAACTCTTAAGAGGCCATTCTGTCTCATTTTCGTATCTATGTTAAATTCTCAGTATCATATAAAAAGCTTTAATAAAAGAGAAAAATTTAAAGATTCCAATTAGTGGCTTATGTATGTATATTCATATGGTAGCACAGCAGACTATTTTTCAGTATCCTAGTATCAATATAATCATATAAAATCAAGCAACCACTATTTTAAAAAATATGTACTTTTGATCTTTATGAAACTGCTAAAATTTAAGAGCAATGTGATGAACGCAGAGCTCAACTACTTAATTCTGAACTTAACACACCAGACAAAAGTGGTCACACCAGAACGTACCAAGTTCCAAAAGCAATTCCAACTTTAAAAACCGGCTGGATTAAAAACATCAAAGGGAGGATCTTTGTCCAAACACAGGCAACTACAAAATTAAAACTAACTAAATAAATCGGGGAAGGGAGAAGAGGAGGACATAAAATTTGCCATCAAACCCCCTACGGTGATTAAGTTAGAAAGGTATAGAAGGTTCTCCAGCGCTGCTTTACAAAGAAGCCTTCCTCATGCTCTCCTCTCCTCCTTCAGATGGAAAACAGATTAGGAAATGCCCCAGGGTAAGCACTCAAGACAACCAGGATGACATCCCCACCCCTTACCATCAAAACCTTCATTTAAAAAAATCATTTGGGAGGAATCATCAGACAGTTGGGGATCGCCCGGTTGCAGATGATCAAAGTATACAGAAAAAAATCAAAGTCAGTTAAACTCGGGGGGCTGACTGCTGCAACCCCTGGCTATCAATGAAAGTCATCCCCAAAGTGTTAGAACGAACAGTCCCACAAGAGATATAATGGCGGTTAGTCTCCTGCCAGGCACCTCGCCACCAGCATCTCTCTTCCACCAGCCAGGATCCGGAGCCCGGGCGGCTCTTACCTTCTTTCGTCTGTGCGTTGGTGATCTGCAGGTCGCAGTCGGCAGCTTTCAGCTTCTCTCTCCCCATAATCTGCTTCTTTAAGTCGCAGAGGGAGATGTGGAGCCCATCAAAGGTGACGGTATCATAGTTGAGTTTAGAAGAAAATTTATAATGCACACAGGACATGGTGCCAAAGGATTCCTAAGGTTCAGCGAGGAGACGTGGACACGCTCAATATATGTATATTTATAAACTTAAGAGCAAAATATGTACACACACAAAACACTCAGAGACACCGAAGGACCCTAAAAGGCCTCAGATTAAATACCCCCCCAACCACAAGCAGGGGTTCGTAAAAACAATAATTCAGAACCCGCCCCTCCCCCCGGATATTCAGAATCGCTTCATGTGGGAGGAGGCGGACGAGGACGGGGCAAGGGGGCAAGCGAGAATCCGCCAACCGGCACAATGTCACCCGGCTGGGTCCCCCTCGCTCATGCTAAGGGCCGGCAGGAGACGGGGGCAGCGGTGCAGTCAGTAGCGGTCAGTCCACACGTTAAGAGTCCAAGTGACCCCGTGGGGTCAGGGGTCCATAGCGCGGCCGCACCTCCCGGATGGTCTCTTTCTCCGTGGATGGGGGTGACCCAGGCCCCGGGAGAAGGCAGAGGGGAGAGGGCCTAGGCCCGGAGTCCACGAGCGGCCTCTCGCCTCCTCCTGGCTTCCGGACGACCGGCGTCGGCTGCCCCAGGCCCAGGCCCCCGCCACGCAACAGACCCCTTTCGCCTGCTCCCCGCAGGGCCACGGGCGGCCCCGCGGCCTAGGCCGAAACGCGCGGTCGGCGGAGGAGAGGCCTTCCCGCAGGCCGCCCCCGGCTCCGCCTCCCCCCCGCCGCCGCCGCCGCCGCCGCCAACGCCAACGCCGCTCAGACACAAAGCCGGTACTAGGCCTCGGCTAGGCCTCGCAGCACTTCCTCACCACCCCGGGCCCCAGCCAGCGGCCGGGGGGCTTCGGCGGACCCTCGCGACGCCGCCGAAGGCTCCCTGACGCTTCCTCTCGCCGAGTGCTCCGAGCTTCTCTCGCCTTTCGCTTCCGTCGCCTCTCGGCCCAGTACCGCGAGATTAAGCCCGGAAACCGCCGGGCAACGGCGAGGGCTCCGCCGGCTCCCTGTTTTGTTTCGCCCCTCTGCCGCTCTCGGGCCCTCACCAGGCGCCGGCGACACCTCTGAGCCAGGCACTATGGCGGACGCGGCCTGGCTTCGGGCGAGCGCCCCACTCCGGGGTCTCTTAAGCAGGGATTGCACGGGCGGCGCGCGCGGGGCGGGGCTGGCGTGCGCCGATAGGCGGGCCGAGGGGCGAGGCTTGGGCGTCACAAAGCGCACCGGCCCGCCCACGTGACCCCGCGCTTTGTGACTCCCGAGCGCGGAACCTGAACCAGCCGGGTGAACGGAAGAAACCATCTGCCTCAAAGGGCGGGGTGACAGGCAGCAAAGAGGACCGGCTCATAGCGCGGTTCCCAAGGGGAGCTTAGGTTTCCGCTGGTGCCTGGCTAGTTCCCACTGAAAATTGGCGTGTGGGAGGGGCACCTAGCTGACTCCTCCTTCCACACAACCCCCATCGATCTTCCCGAGCCCCCCAGTTTAAGTAAACATTATGGTTGCTATGCAGTTAACTATGGTTGCCATGTAAGCACCCCCTAGCTTCCCCTTACAACAGACTGGCTATCTAAAGCTCTTCCTAAGGAGAAATTCTGGAGCAGCCCCGGGCTAGAACAGATAACAGCCACTACTGGGAAGATTTACTGAGCTCTTACTACGTGCTAAGCATGGGGCTAAGCGCTTTACAACACTTCCAGGTTCTGAGCAGTTGCCTGCTTTGAAACCCTACCTGTGGGACCCTAGATTTTACTCCTGTGTGCCTCCCGTTTCCTAGGTTATAAAATGCTCTTTAAAAAAAAAAAATCGTACTTGGCTTACAGGATTGTCATGGATTAAATGAATACGTTTTCATTGCTGAGGACCGTGCCTAGCACATGGTTCAATGTGGCTCAATAAATGTCAGTTTAACAACATCAACAAAAAACCCGAGGTGGTCAGCACTACCACTTTCCAATTTATAGATGAGAAAACTGAGGCTAGGGGTCGTGCACTTTCTGAATTTGCAGAATCAGAGGAACGTCTTGTCGGTGGCGGGGTCCGAAATTCCTTCGCTAATTGCCAGTAACTAAGCACCACCCAGTCTAGTGTTCGTGCCCGGAGAATCCCAGGGACAGGGGAGCCTGGTGGGCTGCCACCTATGGGGTCGCACAGAGTCGGACACGACTGAAGCGACTTAGCAGCAGCAACTAAGCGACTAAGCACCCCCTCAGTAGATTGTCATCTTTTCTCCTTGGTGCTTGGGGAAGTTACCATTACATCCATACAATTCATAATGTCATCTTATTGGAAAAGTCTCCGGAGGCCACCTTATTTAAATAGGACCGTCATCACTCTCCATTCCTATACACTTAAATTTTCTTCCAAGCTCTCATCATTACCCGCAGAGTTTATGTCTACTTTTAAATCGTCTGTACTGAGAAAAGGGACTTTTGTCTCTTTTGCTTATGCTATCGGAGAAGGCAATGGCAACCCACTCCAGTACTCTTGCCTGGCAAATCCTATGGACGGAGGGGCCTGGTGGGCTGCAGTCCATGGGGTCGCTAGGAGTCGGACACGACTGAACGACTTCACTTTATTTTTTCACTTTTATGCATTGGAGAAGGAAATGGCAACCCACTTCAGTGTTCTTGCCTGGAGAATCCCAGGGACGGGGGAGCCTGGTAGGCTGCCGTCTATGGGGTCGCACAGAATCGGACACGACTTAAGTGACTTAGCAGCAGCAGCTTATGCTATATCTCCACCTCAGAACACTGCTTGGACATAGTAGGCACTCAATGTGTTGAATAGCTAACACATTTTTAATGTGATCTATAGTAATAGCATGGTTTTAAGATTTTGGCAAATTAAGGACAGTCCGAGAGATACAAATACAATTTAATTCAACCACATCATCATCAATGCTTTTCACATGTAACACATTTGTCTTTTATCTTCTTCAGTAACCCACTAAAATTTTCCTGCTCTTGGGTCCACTTAAGAAGGGCTGCTTTTCTTGAAAAAAAAAAAAAAAATTTCTGTGTGAATGAATGAGGGAAAAATCACATATAATGAAAGAAAATGACAAATCATCCTAGTATCTCTGCCTCCAAAGTGGTGAATCTGTATCCTTTCACTAGTCTTTAGCTAATCCCACCAACCCTAATTTAATCAGTCAACTTGATGAGATTCAAAGGATGCCACACCCTTAGGGTAGAGTAGGTCAGAATCCTGTCAGAAGAGCACTAAGAGTTCTCTGAAAGAATACACAATCAGTGGTATGACTGGGTCCAACAACCAAGAGCCCTTTACAAAACTCTGTTTACTCTGGGTACTTATTTTTGGAGACCTCACTCTGGATCACGCCAAACAGGTCAAATGTATCCACATTAAATACACTTTTGATGAGATTTAATTAAGTAGCTTGATTAATGACAAAATTTCATTAAATTCCTTTATTAATATCAATTTTGTAAATTTCTTTTGGTTGCGCAGAATGACATTCCCTGCCACTGCTGTACCCAATTCCCCAGTTTTTTCAAATAATTTATTTATTTGGCTCCATTGGGTCTTCGTTGCTGGAGGACTTTCTCTAGTGTCAGCAGTTGTGGCTCCTGGGCTCTAGAGTACAAGCTCAACAGTTGCGGTGCACGAGCTTAGCTGCTCCACAGCATGTGGGATCTTCCCAGATCAGGGATGGAACCTGTGTCTCCTACATGCAGGTAGATTCTTTACCATTGAGCCACCAGGGAAGCCCTCTCCAACATTTTTGTAAGTCCTTGAGAAGCCTTTTGTGCTATACCTATGGTGAACGAAGCCTCCCTTTCCAAGAGCCTGTTAGTGACTCAGTTGTGTCCAACTCTTTGTGACCTTGTGGACTGTAGCCCACCAGGCTCCTCTGTCCATGGGATTCTCCAGGCCAGAATACTGGAGTGGGTAGCCATTTCCTTCTCCAGGGGTTTTTCCCCACCCCGTGATCAAACCCAGGTCTCCTGCACTGCAGGCAGATTCTTTACCATCTGAACCTCCAGGGAAGCCCTTCCAAGTGTCTCCTCTGTAGCAATTTTGGGACACTTATAGCTAGGATTTTATAACTTTGTCCTTCTCAAGCCCTCTGTACCTCATCCCTCCACCAAACATGTGCATTTAGTAGATTCCTTACCTTAGTTCCTTTGGCTAAAATTTGTGAATTGGGAGACCCACAAAGCTCTGCCTGTCCACTGCAGGGAACATGGACTACTACCCAGGCTCCAGAAGTTAGGGTGAAGACTGCCCTCATGGAGACTGCAGTTTATTTACAGTTATAATCTAATCTCCCAAATGCCCCAGATCATCGGATTCTTAGTCTGGTCTGCACGCTCTCAGACCAAATTCATCAAAGGTAGATATGTATGTCCCCACACCGCCGATCTACCAATGTATCTTCCCCAGATGGTTGATTGCCCTTATATTACTTTTGTATTTATTTATTTAGCATTAAGGCTACAAAAGTTTTTGCATTTTTTATAAAATACGTCAGTCTTCTCCCCTTCGTGTGTTTTGTGTTTGTGTGTGGTGTGCGTGTGTTGCCATTGTTGTTGTTTTTGGCTGCGTCACACAATTTGTAGGATCTCAGTTCCCAGTGGATAAGGGACTTGGGCCCTTGACAATCAAAGTGTCAAGTCCTAACCCCTGGACTGCCAGGGAATTCCCTCCTTCAAGGTGTTTACCCTTACTTCTGTACAGTTCCTGGCCATTCAGCACCCACCTTAGATGTTTATTTGCTGTGTTTCCTTCTAGTTTATGTATGAACTTCCTGAGTTTAAATTCTGTAATCTGTTTGAAGGGTTCTACACAGAGCAAAGATCATTTTATCCCTTTTAAAACAGTGCAAGGGACTTTCTGTCTTTTGTTTTTTAACTGTATTTTTAAATCTTATGTCTATAATACATAGATGATTTTAGTTTTTAGAAGATTTTTGCTATATTAGTTTTGACTCCCTTCTATTTTGTCTTCTTAACAGCATTTTAAGGCACATTTAATTTGTTGAAAGCTAAAGGTCATTGATTATTTAAGTCCTCACATGAACTGAGTTTTTGAAAACTGATATGAACAACCTATTTCCTCCCCACTATTAAGTCATGTATCCACTCAACACTCATTCAATTGGGAATTCCCTGGCTGTCCGGTAGTTAGGTCTCAGCACTTTCACTACAGGTTCAATTCCTGGTCAGGCAACTAAGATCCCCACAAGACATGCAGTGTGATCCAAAAAAGAAAAAAAAATATGACAATACCATGCATAGAAGACACGTGTAGGGAACAGTGAGATCCCTTGTCATCATCGCGAGGTATACGCTGGAACAGTCATTTGGAGAAAAAGTTTGGAATTCTCTTGCAAAACTGAGCATTCCTTTACCCCATGAATCAGTAATTCCCCTCCTCGATTTGTGAAACAGTTAAAATAGTACTTTCCTAGAAAGAGTAAGGGGTTGTAGGAGAAGAAATGAGAAGATGTTCAATGAGTATAGAGTTAGTATATATATATGTCACTTTTATATATGTAGTATCTTTATGTATATAATATCTCTATATAGTATCTCTCTATATATACATAGTATCTTTATATATATATATTATATACATATAGTATCTTTCTCATATTGGTTATAAACACAAGGCAAAATTTAGCTCATGAATTTGGACAGGAATTTTATGGAAGCTCTCTTTTTAATAACAAAAAGCTGAAACAACCCAAATGCCCATGCTGTGAGAATAGATACATTAAAATCTATCCAGACACTGGAATGTTGTACAGCAGTGAAAATAAATAAAATATAGCAACGTGCAATAATATGGTGATAGGAATCTTTTTAGCTGTTCTTGAATCAAAAAAGCAACTCTCAGAAGATAGTATATTATGCAATACCCTTTCTGTGAATTTCAAAAACAGGTAAAACTAAACAATGTATAATTTAGTTAGGCATTTGGATATAACACATCTATACAAGACAACTGGAGAGTGATTCCCTCTGAGAAGGAAGGATAAAATACAGAGCAGGAGCTCAGAGTTGTTGGAATTATCTTGTTCTTGGATAGGTTCACTCTTTGTGATCACATGGGCTGTAGCCCACCAGGATCCTCTGTCCGTGGAATTCTCCAGGCCAGAATAGTGGAGTGAGTTGCCGTTCCCTTCTCCAGGGGATCTTCCCAACCTAGGGATCAAATCTAGGTCTCCCACATTGCAGGATTCTTTGCCATCTGAGCCACCAGGTAAGCTGATAGGTTGGCAGGTATTCATTATTTTACTGAAAATAAAGAACAATTAAACTAAAAGGGAGTCATGCACAGAACAATGATAACAAGTGGTCAGGAGATCAGGGTTATGATTAATTCATTGATGTGCCCCTGAGGTTTCAGCCCTCCCTTCTTCCTGCTGCCGGCAAAGAATCTCACAGACAGGAAAATTAAGCCTCTTTCAAAGAAACCAAAGTTAGCCTAGCTCCCTAAACTCTTGTAGCACTTAAAGCCATAACTGTAAAAACAAGCAAACAAACTTCATGTTTTGCTTATACTTGTATATTTTGGTTCTAGTTTTCTTGTGTTCAGATCAGAGTCTACTTGACCGTCAGACTCGGGTTGAGCTGGAGGACCTGGAGCTAGAACACGGCACCGGTGACCTCACATTGTCCTGTGTCTTCTAACTTCACTCCACCCCATAAAAGTGGGACTCAAAACCAGGACTGTTTTGAAGAGGTGAGGCCTCATAAAAGCCATCAGGGAATATTATGTATAGACAGACACACGCCATGCTTACTTCTTCCAGGAATGCAAGGGTTCTGGATAAACACAGAAGAGAAATAGGAATGGAAATATTATTGTGCCAGAGCCTAGGCAAAGCTCAGAACCTCCGAGAAGCCTCTTCTGTCTAGGGTGAATCCGACCTATTCATTCATTCCCTCAGACATGAAGTTTGTAATGAGCGTCAGTATGTTCCAGGCACTGTGCTGGCTGCTGGGCAATCTGCAGTAAACCTATCAAAGCCCCTGTCTGTAGGAAATTTACAATAAGGAAGGAAAGTCGTGTAGTTTTAGAGGCTCCCAAACTTGCTGTGTGACCTTAGGAAAGTACCTTAACTTCTCTGGCCCTTGGTTTCCTCCGGGGATGTTTTATGGGCTCACGTGACTGCACTCAGAAGGATCCTGTGCTTGGTTTAATGCTCCGCTGTTGCTGTCTAGACATTCCTCACAAGTTTCATTTTCATTTTGCCCTGAGTCCCACAGAGTGCGTAGCCGGTCTTGGTTTCCTGTCTTTTTGGGCGGGGATTGGGGGTTGGAGAAGGAAATGGCAATCCACTCCAGTACTATTGCCTGGAAAATCCCATGGATAGAGGAGCCTGGTAAGGCAACAGTCCATGGGGTCGCAAAGAGTCGGACACGACTGAGCGACTTCACGTTGGGGGTTGGGGGGTGGGGCTGGGTGCTGTGCCCTGCAGCATGCCGGATCCTAGTTCTCCAACCAGAGATAGACCAGAGCCTCTTGCATCGGAAGCAGGGACTCTTAACCACCAGACCATCAAAGAAGTCTTTGGTCTTAGTTTCTTGATTTGTAAGACAGAGTTAAAATTGTGCTTTCCTAGAAACAGAAAGTGGGCTTCCCTGGTGGCTCAGCAATAAAGTAATCTGCCTGCCGATGCCTGCCAGAGCCTGCCAATGCAAGAGTCACGGGCTTGATCCCTGGGTCGGGGAGATCCCCTGCAGTAAGAAATGGCAACCTACTCCAGTATTCTTGCCTGGAAAATCTATGGAGAGAGGAGCCTGGCAGGCTACAGTTCCTGGGGTCGAAAAGGGTCGGAGACGACTGAGTGACTATAAACACACAGAAACAGAAAGTAGGCATTGGCAGAGGGGGAAATGGGAAAAGTTTCAGTTTCATTAGACGAAAAAGCTCTAGAGATCTGTTGTACAACAAAGTAAATACACTTCACACTACTAAGTACATTTAAAAATGATTTTTACATTTTATGTTAAGTGTAAAAAAAAGACAAAAACTAGTATCTTCCTCATAAGGTTGTTAATATAATTCCCTGACAGTGTTTGGCATAGAAGCACCACATAAATACATGTGGCAAATGCTAGAGATATTTCTTTGAAGTGCTTCCAATTCAGGTAAACATAACAACAACACAACAGCTCTGGCTGGCATTTGCCATCCATTTCCTATTCACCACGCCCTGTGCCAAGTATTTTCAATGCAACCCTCCTTAAATTTTCCCAAGAACCCTGCGAATAAATCCTAATATTATTCCCATGTTATAAACGAGGCAATGAGGTTCAGAGAGGTTAAGCTGTGCTTGATGTCATATAGGATCCATCATTTAAAACAGGGTGTGCCTGGCTGGGCAGGGTGGTCCCTAACCATGACTCTATGTGACAGCAGGGGAATCCTACGGAGGGGCCCACGAGGAGAGGCTCCTTGTCTTTGGGTACCAGGAGCAAAGCTGATCCACAGCCAACAGACTGTCTCCCACCTTCTTTCATCTCACACTTCTTTTCTGTTATCTTCAGCCCTGTGTTTTATCTTATCTCTGCTCCTGGATTAAGTTTTCAGAGGGCACAGACTGCATCTGCTTCAGCTATGTCTCCTGGCAGGCACCTGGAATGTGCTGGATAATTATTTGTAGAGTCCCAAAATGACTCTTGGGAGATGGTGAAGTACAGGGAAGTCTGGCATGCTGCAGTTCATGGAGAGTCGCAAAGGGTTGGACATGACGGAGCAACTCAGCAACAACAAAATGACTCCTGATAAGTGGTTCTGTCTGGCTTCTCTAGCAGTAACAAGCTTGGTAGATTAAAGCAGAGCTGTGGCCTTGAATCTATCTACCCATTAAGGAAGTACAAATGGAGTGCCTTTAGGTACACAGGCCATCTCTTAGGCTTTGTGTGTGCCCCTCCCCCCGACTCTGCCCCCAGGATTGCTGATCTGGTAGGTCTGATTCTTTTTCCTATTTCATGCAGGAGGAAAACCAGGGCCCAGAGAAGGAAGCCCAAGGTCACATCCCTCAGAGGTGAGGCCAAGGTCACAGTTAGGAGTGATAGAGCCAGGTTTAAACCCAGTGGGTGCACTGAGTCTCTCTGTTGGGAGTTCCTCTCACTGTGTCTACCCCCTGTGCCTGTCTTGGTGTCTACCCGGCTTTCAATTTGCTGCTGATACAAAGGCATCATTCATCTCATGGATGCTTATTGAGTGACAGCTTGTTCCTAGCATTGTTCTAGGCCTGTGGGATAAGGCTGTGAACATGACGGGCAAGGCTTTTGCTATCCGAGAGTTTCTGTTCTAGTCGAGGAATGTCACAATAAGCAACGAGACAAGTAGAGAGAAGACAACTGTAGAATGTGATAAGTGCTGTGAAGAAAATTAAACCAGGTTAGGGAGATGGAGAGTGATGGGAGTGGTGGCTGAGGGTGACTTAGCACTGGATGGTCAGGAGAGGCCTCTGTGAGGAGGTGACATTTGAGTGTGAGGTTCTAAGAAGATTCCCGGCGGGATGAATGCCTTGTGCAAGAGTCCTAAGGTGTAATCAAGGGACAGTCAAAAGGCTGGGATGGCTGAGGCACGGATAATGATGGGGAGTGTCCAAGCTTAGGCCGCAAGCATATGCAGGGGCCCAATCACATAGGACCATAAAAGCCATTTAAACAAATTTTGATTTAGATAGGAATGTTCTAGAGGAGTATGAGAACTCGGGCAGGACCCTCTCGTGTTAACAATCAGAGCAATTTGAGTATGACTGATACCACAGCTGAACTATAATTATCCTCAGAAGCATCTGGGAGGTTCCAGGAACTTGAAGGGGCCTGGGATAGCGTGGAGCTGTCAGGTGTGGCTATTTAAAGGCAGAGTTTGGGTGGCACATACACCATGGCTCATAGCATCATTCCCAGTGGTCACGCGACCAGGGTTACACTGCGGATAGGTGGGGAAGGATGATGCAAAGGAGAGCCGTTTCTTCCGGTAGCTCCTGGAGCCTGTTCCACCTGTTGTGCAAGCTGGTGACACAGATCTGGCAGGAATGAGTCAAAGGTAGCCCTAATCGTCTAGGTATGTGATTTGGTAGAGGAAGGGGCTGGGGCTAGAGATTCTCCCCAGTGAGGCTGGCAGAGGGAGACTGGGAGGAGAAAGGGATGTCCATATTTGAGCCCTGACTCTGTGACTAGGCACAGAGCTGGATTCCAAAGCAGAGCCTGAAGGGTCTGATTCAGCAGGGCTTGGAAGGATATGTAGGGGTTTCTGATGAACAGCTAGGATAAAGAGCCTCCACATTCCTGTTGCACGTGGGTAAGTGCACAGATGCAGGCAGCGCATAGTCTTGGTGGAAATCCCAGCTCTGCCACGTACTACGTGAGGGGCACTGGACAAGCCAGGTAAACTCGCTGTGCCCTGGTTTTCGTCACTGTCCAATGCAGCTCATAATAATAGTACCTCACTCACAGGTTACTGGAAAAACTAAAGCACCCGAGAGCAATTCCTGCATAGACTAAGTGCCATGTAAACATTGTTGCATTATTGCATTGACCGTCAGGTTCATCCTGTAAGGAAAACATCATCATTATTCAGATTTATAAATGAGAACTGAAGTTAAGTGACTTTTTCAAGGTCACACTGAAAGTATTTCATTTGCCAAAATAAAAAGATCCCCCTCAAAAAATCCCCCAAACCAAAAATACAACACCTACACTCATAATCACTATCAAATTACCTATGACCTCTTTCACAGAACTAGAACATTTTATTAAAAAAAATTTTTTATTGGAGTATAATAGCTTTACAATGTGTTAATTTCTATTGTACAGCCGAGTGAATTAGCTTTACATACACTATATCCCCTCTTTTTTTAAATTTTCTTCCCATTTAAGTCACCACAGAGCATGGAGTAGAGTTCCCTCTGCTATAGAGTAGATTCTTACTAGTTATCTATTTTTGGAGAAGGCAATGGCACCCCACTCCAGTACTCTTGCCTGGAAAATCCCATGGACGGAGGAGCCTGGGGGGCTGCAGTCCATGGGGTCACTGGGAGGAGTCGGGCACGACTGAGCGACTTCACTTTCACTTTTCACTTTCATGCATTGGAGAAGGAAATGGCAACCCACTCCAGTGTTCTTGCCTGGAGAATCCCAGGGATGGGGGAGCCTGGTGGGCTGCCATCTATGGGGTCGCACAGAGTCGGACGGGACTGAAGCGACTTAGCAGCAGCAGCAGTTATCTATTTTACACATAGTATCCATAGTGTCCTGGAGAAGGAAATGGCAATCCACTTCCATACTCTTGTTTGTAGAATCCCATGAACAGAGCAGTCTGATGGGCTATAGTCCATGGAGTTGCAAAGAGTCAGCCCGACTGAGTGACCAAGCACACACACACACACCCATAGCGTATACATGTCAATCCCAATCTCCCCATTCACCCCACGTTTCTCTTTCCCGCTTGGTGTCCTCTGTTTGTTCTCTGCATCTGTGTCTTATTATACAGTGTTTGTCTTTCTCTGTCTGACTTATCTCACTTAATGTCCTCAAGGTCCATCCAAGTTGTCACATGTGGCTGGGTTTCCTTTATTCTCATAGATGAATAGTATTCTAGTGTGTGTGTATGTGTGTGTGTGTGCCACATCTTCTTTAATCATGGACATTGAGGTTGGCTCCGTATCTTGGCTGTTGTGGATAATGCTGCAGTAGCCATGATAGTGCATATATCTCTTCAATAATCTGAAACAACACGTTTTAAAAATTGTATAGAAACATAAAAGAGCCCAAAGCAATAGCCAAAGCAGTCTTGAGAAAGGAGAATGGAGTGGGAGGAATTGACTTCAGACTCCTCTGCTGACTCCTTGACTTCAGACTATACTACAAAGCTATAGTATTCAAAACAGTATGTTACCGGCACAAAATCAGACACATAGATCAATGGAACAGGACAGAAAGATCAGGAATAAACCCATGCACTTATGACCAATTAATCTATGATAAAGGAGTCAAGACAATACAATGGAGAAAAGACAGTCTCTTCAATAAGTGGTGCTGGGAAAACTGGACAGCTGCATGTAAAAGAATCAGTTTAGAACATTCTCTACCACCATATACAAAAATCAACTCAAAATGGGTTGAAGACCTAAATGTTATACCAGATACAATAAAACTTCTAGAGGAAAATATAGGCAGAGCACTGTTTGACATAAATAGCAGCAATATCCTTTTTAAGCCACCTCTTAGAGTAATAGAAATAAAAACAGAAGTACATAAATGGGACCTAATTAAACTTAAAAGCTTTTGTGCAGCAAAGGAAACCACAAGGAAAATGAAAAGACAAACTACAACTGGGAGAAAATATTTGCAAATGATGCTCATACAAAGGGATTAATTTCTAAATTATACAAACATCTCATACAGCTTAATAACATCAACAACAAAAAACCCCCCAACAACCCCATCAAAAAATGGGGGGTGGGGTGGGAAAGAGGTCCAAGAGGGAGGGAATATATGTTTACATATGGCTGACTCACTTCACTTCATTGTACAGCGGAAGCTAATCCAACATTGTAAAGCAATTATACGCCAATAATTTTTTTAAATGGCAAGAAAAAAAATGGGCAGAAGGTCTAAATAGACATTTCTCCAAAGAAGACATACAGATGGCCAACAGGCACATGAAAAATGCTCAACGTCACTAATTATTAGAGAAATGCAAATCAAAACTACAATGAAATATTACCTTACAACAGTCAGAATGGTCATCATCAAGAAGTCTATAAACACAAGCTTCCCTAGTGGCTCGGTTTTAAAGAATCTGCCTGCCAATGCAGGAGACGCAGATTTGATACCTGGTCTGGGAAGATCCCACATGCCTTGCAACTAAGCCACAACTATTGAGCCTGAACTCTAGACCCCGGGAGTCACAACTGCTGAGCCCACGTGCCGCAACTACTAAGACCGTGTGCCCTAGAGCCTGGGATCTGCAACAAGAGAAGCCACTGTAATGAGAAGCCTGCACACTGAAACTAGAGCATAGCCCCCACTAATTGCAACTAGAGATAAAAGCCCTCACAGCAACAAAGACCCAGTACAGCCAGAAATAAACAAATAAAATCACACAGGAAAGTCTACAAATAACAAATGCTGGAGAAGGTGTGGGGAAACAGGAACCCTCCCGTACTGCTGGTGAGAATGTAAATTGGTGCAATCACGGTAGAGAACTGCACAGAGTTTCCTTGAAAAATTCAGAATTACCACATGATCCAGCAATCCGACTCCTGGGCATATATGCGGAAGAGACTCACATACGCAAAAACACCTCTCATTTGAAAGGATACATGTGTCCTGGTGTTCATAGCAGCACTATTTACAATAGCCAAGAAACAACCTAAGTGTCCATCAACAGATAAATGAATAAAGAAGATGTATAATCTATAGACAATGGAATGTTACTCAGTCATAAAAGAATGAAATAATGCCGCTTCCAGCACATGGATGAACCTAGAGATTAACATACTGAGTGAAGTAAGTCAGACAGAGAAAGACAAATATCATATGATATCACTTATATGTGGATCTAAAATATGATATAAATGAACTTATGTACAAAACAGAAATAAACTCGCAGACATAGAAAACGATCTATGGAAACAGGGAAAGTGATAAATTGGAACTTGGTGTTAACGGACACACACTACTATCTATGGGCTTCTCAGGTGGTGCTAGCGGTACAGAACCTACCTGCCAGTTCAGGAGACGTAAGACACGTGGGTTAGATCCCTGGATCAGGAAGGAGGAAGATCCCCTTAGGTAAACAATAAGGACCTGTAGCACAGGGAACCACATTCAATATCTTGCTATAACATATGATGGAAAAGAATCTGGAAAAGGAAATAATATGTATGTATGTACATACATAATTATATTTATATAATATATGACTGAATCACTTTGTTGTACAGGCCAAGCTAACATATGGTAAATTAACTACACTTCAATTTTTTTAAATGGCTAAAAGATAAAATCTTTTGGGGAAAAAAATCACACTCAATCTCAAAATGCTCCAATGCTCTGGGGTCCAGTGGGCCCATACGACACTTTGCTCTGCAGACAGGAGGCAAGAACATTACCCTTCTTGCAGAGTGGTCCTGAAGGTGAAATGTGGCAGTTAAAAAGAGTGAGGCAAAGTCCCTCTTCCAGTCAAGGACGTATACCCTCCCCCCTCAGATCAGTCACATGCAGTTAACAGTGATAAAATGCTGGACAAAATATTAAAAAAAAAAAAAGTAATTAATGACCTGAGGGCTTCCCAGGTGGCACTAGTGGTAAAGAACCCCCCTGGCAATGCAGGAACCTTAAGAGACGAAGGTTCGATCCCTGGATTGGCAAGATCCCCTGGAGGAGGGCATGGCAACCCACTTCAGTATTCCTGCCTGGAGATTCCCATGGACAGAGGAGCCTGGTGGGCTACAGTCCAGAGGGTCAAAAAGAGCTGGACACGACTGAAGTGACTTAGCATGCAGGAGGGCACTGCGGAATGACTAAAGACAGGCGGGAGCTAGTGGTGGCCGTTACGTAGAAGAAAAGAACAGGACCGGGTGAATGTCCTGTTTTCAAAGGCAGCGCAAATCTGTGCTAAGTGGAGGCGCTGGAGGTGGGGTGGCTACAACTCTGCCAGAATTCCTGGGTTTACTGACCTTAAGAGTCAGAGGGCTGAGTGCTTATGAACACGTGCTAAGTCGCTTCATTCGTATCTGGCTTTTTGCAACCCTATGGAAGATGACCCACCAGGCTCCTCTGTCGATGGAATTTTCCAGGTAAGAATAGTGGAGTATGTTGCTATTTCCTCCTCCAGGGGATATTCGGGGCCCAGGATCAAACTTGGGTCTCCTTCATTGCCAGCAGATTCTTTCCCGATTGAGCCATGGGCTTCCCTTTCATGAACACCGCCTCTGGAAATTGAGGGGTAAATCCTGGAAAGGGAGATCCAGAGAAGAGGAACCTCACATTCTGTACGTGACCCCTGCTGAAATCTCTAGCAGATCACTTGTAAACAGGGCAACTCCAGCTGTGGTGGTTAAACAAAGTGAATCGCTACACTTCAGCAGCTGCTTGCCTTCCAGGGGAGGTGGTCTGCAGCTTGAGTTCAGCCACAGTGTCTGCCTGCTTCAAAAAAAGAAAAAAGGAATGCGACAACCTGCTATAAATTGATATGGGAGGATGTTCAAGATATATAAAATGCAAAGCACAGTAAAACCCAGTGTATAATAGGCTTCTAAAATTATATGTATATATATTGTGTATGGGACTTCCCTGGTGGCTTAGATGGTAAAGCGCCTGCCTACAATGCGGGAGACCCGCGTTCAATCCCTGGCTTGGGAAGATCTCCTGGAGAAGGAAATAGCAACCCACTCCAGTATTCTTGCCTGGAAAATCCCATGGACAGAAGAGCCTGGTAGGCTACAGTCCATGAGGTTGCAAAGAGTCGGACACAACTGAGCGGCTTGACTTCACTTCACTTCACTTCATATTGTGTATGCATACATGCATATGTACAGATGCACTTGTATATATCTAGAATATTTCTGAGAAGCTGAAAGGATACACAGGCTGGTAACAGTGATTGCCTTCTGGGAAGGAAAGATGGAGTTAGATGGTTGGTCCAGCCATATGAGCAGAAAGAGTAATTTCCCCCTTTGTTTTCATATTTTTTCTTTTGAAGTCAGATTCATTGAGGTCTAATTTTCACACAGAACAATTCATTCATCTTAGCTTACAGGTTTCTGATTTTTGGCAGAATACAGTCACATCGCCAAGCACCATCGTCTCCAAAATTCCCATGTACTCCTCTGTGTAGTCAGCCCCTCGCTCTACTGCCAGTCCCAGACAACCATTGACCTGCTTCTCTTCCTGCTATTTTACCATTCATCCTATAAATGGCTTCATACTGTATTTTGCCTTTTTTTGTGTGTGTGTGTGTCTCCACTATACCAGCATGTGAGATCTTAGTTCCCTGATCAGGGATGGAACTCATGCCTCCTGCTTTGGAGGCACAGAGTCCTATCCACTGGACTGCCAGGGGAAGTCCCCATACCATATGTATGTTGCGTTTTGAGGCTGTCTTTTTTCACTTAACGTATTTAATTTGACATTCATCCATGTTGAAGCCATGGTTCATTCCTTTCTGTCACTGACTCATCTTCCATTGTATGGGTGCATTGTGGTTGGTTACTCATCGGCTAAAATATTTGGGTTGCTTTTTATTTTGGCTGTATGCAGCTTATTATATACTAGTGAACATGTGAGCATGTTTAGCTGCATCAGACTCTGTGCAACCCCATGGACTGTACCTGCCAAGCTCCCCAGTTCGTGGGATCGTGCTCGCAAGAATACTGGAGTGGGTTGCCATTTCCTCCTCCAGATCTTCCTGACCCAGGGATCGGCTTATGGGATATTAATTCTCTTACCAGGGATTGAATCCATGCTCTCTGCAATGGAATCTCTGAGTCTTACCTGCTGGACTGCAGAGAAGTCCTTAAGTTGTTTCTTGTTTGGGCGATTATGCATGACACTGCTATAAAATTCAGGTTTAGATTTTTGTATGAACATGTGTTCATCTATCTTTGGTAAATACCTAAGAATAAGTTATTGAGCCATCGTACATGTAACTTTACAAAAAAACCCTGCCAAACTGTTTTCCAAAGTAGCTCCATCTTGCATTCCCACCAGCAATGTATGAGACTCCCCACAGGTCCACGACCTTGTCAGTTCTTGATATTTTCAGTCTTTTCCCTTTTTTTTTTTTTTTTTTAAAGTCTTTCTAACAGATATGTGGGAGTATCTCATGTATATGTCCCAATAGTTAATAATGAGAAGCATCTTTTCAAGTGCTTATTTGTCACCATATGGAGTCGCAAAATGTTGGGCATGACTTAGCTACTGAGCAACAACAATCTTTATAACAGAATTCTTGAGATATAATTCACATACCATAAGATTTACCTTTTAAACATATACAGTTCAGTGGCTTTAGGTATATTCACAGAGTCATGCAGCCATCATCACTAATTTTAGAACATTTTAATCACCCCACAAGAAACCCGGTACCCATTAGCAGTCATTCCCCACTCATGCCTGCTAACACCAACTCACCTCCTTCAGTCCTGTCCCAAACCATAATTTGTCTTCATGGATTTGTTTAATTTGGACATTTCATATAGATGAAATGATGCTCTATGTAGTCTTTGCTGTCTGGTATCTTTTACCTAGCATCACGTTTTGAAGATTCATCCATATTTTCAAGGTTTATCATGTTGTAGCATGTGTTGGGGAGAAGGCAATGGCAACCCACTCCAGTACTCTTGCCTGGAAAATCCCATGGACGGAGGGGCCTGGTGAGCTGCAGTCCATGGGGTCACTAGGAGTCGGACACGACTGAGTGACTTCACTTTATTTTTTCACTTTCATGCATTGGAGAAGGAAATGGCAACCCACTCCAGTGTTCTTGCCTGGAGAATCCCAGGGACTGGGGAGCCTGGTGGGCTGCCGTCTATGGGGTCGCACAGAGTCGGACACGACTGAAGCGACTTAGCAGCAGCAGCAGCAGCAGCATGTATTGGTACTTTTTGCTGAGTAATTGTCCACCTTTTATATGGCTGAAAGATATACTGTTGTATAGATTTGTTTATCCATTCCTTTACTGGTGAACGTACGGGCTTTTCTCTAGCTCTGGTGAACGGGGGCTAGCCTCAAGTTGCGGTGTGCAGGCTTCTCATTGCGGTGGCTTCTCTCATCTGGAGCACTGGCTCCGGGGTGCCCGGGCTTCAGTAGCTGTGCCTTCTGTGCTCTGGAGCACAGACTCAGTAGCTGTGGTGTGTGGCTTAGTTGCTCCACTACACGTGGGGTCTTCCTGGGTCAAGGATGGAACCCATGTCTCCTGCATTGGCAGGCAGATTCTTTACCACTGAGCCACCAGGGAAGCCCCTATGTTCAACTTTCATGGGGAACCAACAAACTATTTTCTATAGCAGGTATTCTATTTTGCTGTGTGAACTCAGAGATCTCAGGTCATTCCCAGGTAGGCCTGCCCCAGCCCAGACCTGAAGCTAATTAACCCCTTAGTCACACTGCCCCAAACCCTACCCAGCAAATTAGAGTTGGTTTATTAAGTGCCTCCTCTTCCTACAGAGACACTGTTCATGCACCTCCCTTCTACCCATCCACTTAAAAAAGGAAAAAAAGAAAGAAAACTATCAGGCATCTCTGTCTGCCAGGACCCCATTTGTTTAGTCGCAAAGTCGTGTCTGACTCTTTTGCGACCTCATGGACTGTAGCCCACCAGTCTTCGCTGTCTGCAGGATTTCCCAGGCAAGAGTACTGGAGTGTATTGCTATTTCCTCCTCTGGGGAGTCTTCCTGACCCAGGCATCAAACCTGCATTTCTTGCATTGGCAGGCAGATTCTTTACCACTGAGCCACTTATGGGCTCAACGCAGCATCTGTCTAAGTCTGTTTTCAGGTCCCTTGAGAGTCACATTCAGATGAACTTCATGGAACCACACAAAAACAATCTAAGCTTCTGGGGTGACATATAAAGGCTTACTTGCTCCTTTACTTAAAATAACCCCCTTTTTGGCCCCAGCACTTGCAGGGACCTTATTTCTCCCACCAGAGATCACACCTGGTCCCCTGGCAGTGGAAGCATGGAGTCCTAACCACTGGGCCTCAGGAAAGTCCCAAAATACCCGCTTCAGATCATGTATATTGTCCTAGTGAAGGTACACAGCCTACATCTAGAAACATTTGTCAGCCTGCCAGAGACATCTTAAAAGGTTCTCCTAAAAGAAAAGCATGGGGAAATTTCACAGGGCATGAGTCCACTCCTATGGGACAAGATTCTTTCAAGACAGGGGTAGCTTCCTTTTTAAAAATTTATTTCTTTTTTAAATTGAAGTACAGCTGATGCATAATGGTAGCTTCTTTTTGAAAAAGTTGATTAATTTTTTGGTTGTGCTGGGTTTTCGTTGCTGCGCAGGCTTTTCCCTAGTTGTGGCGAGAGGGGTCTACTCTCTAGAGCAGTGCACTGGGCTTCTCATCGTGGTGGCTTCTCTTGTTGCAGAACACAGGCTCTGGGTATGCAGGCTTCAGTAGTTGAGAACATGGGCTCAGTAGTTTCGGCTCCCGGGCTCTAGAGCACAGGCTCAGTAGTTGTGCGGCACAGGCTTAATTGCTCCGTGGCATGCGGGATCTTCCCAGATCAGGGATCAAACCCAAGTCTCCTGCATTGGCAGGCTGATTCTTTACCCCTGAGCCACCTGGGAAGCTCCACAATGACAGCTTCTTATATGACGAAATAGTCTAGGGAGCATTGGCAACTGTTGGAAATGTGCTGGGACCAATGGAATTCTGAGAATCTCAAAGAGTTGTTCCTCTTACTTGAAAATGCCTAGCGTCCTCAGAGATTCTCACTTGCCTCCTCCCAGGGCCAAAAAGTAATTCAGGAGAAACAATCTATCGCCCCGCCCCCCACCTCTGCATCAGTTTAGTTTGCTGAAGGGATAAAATGTAAATTTGAATTTGCATGTACTGATGGCCACTGGGGAAACCCTGCCTGGAATTGAGTTCCTCTAGAAGCAGATCCTGAGACAAGGATGTAAATGCACATAGTTTATTTGGCAGTTGATCCCAAGAAGCCTCAGTAGGGAATTAGAGTCATGAGACAGGGAAAGGAAGGAAGCCAATTAAAAGTGTTTCATGGAACAGGTTACTGCTGTGGGTAACTGGGGCATAAACCCCACTGGGGAACTTTTTTTTTAATTCGACTGCACTGCACAGCTTTTGGGATCATAGTTCCCTAACCATGGATTGAACCCACGTCCTTGGCTGTGAAAGGGTGTGTGTGGGGGGTCCCAACTACAAGATCGCCAAGGAATTCCTCATAAGTTTGTTTTCTATGTCTGTGAGTCTATCTCTGCTTTGTAAATAAGTGATTACACATATAAGTGATAACATATTTGACTTACTTCACTTACTATGATAATCTCTAGCTCCATCCATGTTGCTGCAAATGGCATTATTTCATTCTTTTTTTATGTCTCATATACAAAAGAAATCATTTTGTATATGATATATATGTGTGTATACCCATATACCATATATATATAATCATATCTTCTTTATTCATTCATCTATCGATGGACATTGAGGTTTCTTCTGTGTCTTGGATATTGTACATAGTGCTGCTATGAACATTGGGGAACGTGTATCTTTCCAAATTAGAATTTTCATCTTTTCTGGATATATGTCCAGGAGTCAGATTGCTGGATTATAACCCTATTTTTAGTTTTTTCTTTTTTTTCCCAATTTTTTTAATACTTAAATTTATGTTTAACTGAAGGATAATTGCCTTACAATATTGTGTTGGTTTCTGCCATGCATCAGCATGAATAAACTGTAGGTATACATATATCCCCTCCCTTTTGAACCTCCCTCCCACGTTCCTCCCCATCCCACCCTCCTAGGTTGCTACAGAGCCCCAGTTTGAGTTCCCTGATTCATACGGCAAATCTTCATTGGCTATCTTTCTCTTATATGGTAATGTATATGTTTCCACGCTACTCTATTTTTAATTTTTTAAGGAACCTCCATGCTGGCCTCCACAGAGCACAGTATTTTCAACGTTTGTCCACGCTGTATTATGTATCAGTACTTCACTCCTATGACTGAATAATATTCTACTGTATGAATATGATGTTTTGTTTATCCATTCAGTGGACATTTGAGCTGCTTCTGCTTATTCACTGTGATGGACAGTGCTGCTATGAACATCTGTGTACAAGTATTTGTGTGGACATATGTTTTTATTTCTCTTGGGTAGATACCTCGGCATGGAATTACTTGGTCATATGGTAACTCAAAGCTTAACATTTTGAGAAATCACCACACTGTTTCCAAAGCAACTGTACTATTTTACATCCCCAATTTTTTCACATCCTCGCTTGTTCTTCTTTTTGAGTGTGGACATCCCAGTGGGCGGGAAGTGATATTTCACTGTGGTTTGTATTTGCATTTCCCTAATGACTGATAATGCTGAACATCTTTTCCTGGGCTTATTTTGGCCACCAATTTTGCTTGTGTGGTGGTTTAGCCTAGATCTTCATCCCTGAAGGCTCTGGGTCCTAGGTTTCCATGCTGGAAGGAGGCTGGGGTTGCTCTAATTGCCTCTTCACAGTTAAAATAGGCCATGGGAGCACCCAGGGGGCACCCCAAGAAATCCTCTGAGTTTAAGAATCCTCTTCTCTGATATATATGATATATGATAGCAGCATTATATATTGCTCATTATATATGATAGCAGCAATCCTATGTCCTTGTAATAATGAGTCAATTAGCCCTGCTAATATAGTAACTGGGCTTCCCAGGTAGCGCAGTGGTAAAAAATCTGCCTATCAATGCAGGAGATGCAGGTGACTGGGGTTTGATCCCTGGGTTGGGAAGATCCCCTGGAATAGCAAATGGCAACCCACTACAGTATTCTTGCCTGGAAAATTCCATGGACAGAGGAGCCTTGTGGGCTACAGTCCATGGGGTCTATATCATCTGACAACCAAAGCACTGGACACAACTGAGAGGCTGAACACACAACACAGTATAGTAATTGCTTTTTTTTTTTTTTTTTTTGGCTTGCATAAGGAGTTTTAAGTGACCAGGTAGCAAATTAGCCTTAGGTTAGTGGAATGATCCCTAAACCTTCCCTTAGGAACAGAGACTTCAGTTCAGCAGAGCTTCAGGTTGCAGGGAGAGGCAGTATAGATTCCCTAAGTGCGTTGCTGGGAGTGATGGTGGAGAGGAATACGGTTCTCATACGCATGCATTACAACTGTTAGGGACACACCATCACATAATGGCCACTGGTTCAAAGTATATATTGTATCTTGAGAGACAGCATCCTAACCCTCCAAGGTGTCATCCTTGAGCTGGTGTCTTAGCCATGCTTTTAAGAGGCCATTGGAGCGGTCTATCAGGCAGCTTCTGAGTGATGTGCCATATTATGCCCAAGTCCTTCACCATAAAGGGAATCCCGTGGTCTAAGACTTTGTCGCCCAGGCTCCCATGATGGAAAACCAGACACTTTGTGAATCTTGAGATAGTGGTGCTGGCCAAAGTACTGTGGACGGGAAAGGTAAACAAACCCATACTTGAAATCCAGATGAATCCCAGTAGGGACAAACCACTGCCTCATCCAGGGGAGAAATGGTCCAATGCAATCTCCTTGCCACCCGTGGGCTGGTTGGGTTCTTCCAGGGATGCCATCATAGATAGGATTCAGTGTCGACGGATGATGCTGACAGGCTAAGTGTCCAGCAGCAGCAGTGGCTAGACCAGCCTTGGTGGGAGGGAGTCCACGTTGTTGGGTCCTTGCTGAGTCTCCAACTCTGCCAGGTGGTTATTCCATTGAAGGGCTCACAGCTACGGCACGGTTACAGCTGATTGAAGAGGCTGGCCAATCTCCACTGGACAAGTCACCCTGTGCACTCAGCTTTTAGCTGCTCTCTTTTGCCCTCTAATGGTTATTAACAAAAGGCACGAGGATCCACACACTTCGTGCTTCTCCCACAGATCAGATCCACCCACGTACTTCTGCTCTAAGATCTCTGATCTTCTAATCTTGCTTCTTCAAGGCTCCCGACCAATCACTGAAGCCACTCACCACTGCTGAGAAGCTAGCATATATCCTTAACTCAGGCCACTTCTCTCTTCTCACAAAATTGATGACCAGATATACTGCTCAAAGCTCTGTCCAGTTTTCCAAAGCTGCCCCTGGGTGGAGAAGTCATGTAGGAGCACTGCATTTTCTTTTATTTATTTATGTATTTATTTTCACTTGTGCTGAATCTTCGTTGCTCTGTGGGCTTTTCTCTTGTTGAGGCAAGTGGGGGTTACCCTGTAGTTGCCATGCACGGGCTTCTCATTGCGGCGGCTTCTCTTGTTGTGGAGCACAGGCTCCAGGGTGCATGGGGTTCCATAGTTGTGGTTCCCAGACTCGAGAGCACAGATTCAATAGTTGTGGTGCATGGGCTTGTGGAATTTTTCTGGATTGGGGATTGAACCGTGTCTCCTGCATTGACAGGTGGATTCTTTACCGCTGAGCCACCAGGAAAGCCAGGAGCAGTGTATATTTTAAGTATACAGATGAAATAAATATTATTTATTTATTTAAGTATATTAAGTATTTTAATATATTGAGCCAACCCATCTAGGATTTTGGCTTGAATTTTCTCCTTCAGCAGGCCTATAGGGAACTTTTATGAGCCAAGGATGAAGGTCAGAGCAATAGAGGTAGGTAACAGGGAGATCTGGGCCACATGTTTGTATTACTTAATCAAGACCTCTGGACCTGCTCTGGACTGGTCCCAAATGTGCCATTTCCACTGTACTATGGGTTTCTAAGGCACTCGCTCAATGTTATGACTTGGTGGGTCTAACAATAGTCAGCGTATGATGGTTATCCCATGCTTAGGTAGTCAGTCTCTACTAAAGTCCAGTAGCATGCCAGGGGCTGATTTTTCAAACTCTCAGGAGTTCCCTGAAGCAGATGGCATGGCCTTTGTCCAGAACCTGAGGGGTCTGTGTTGCAGTTCTCCTATCGGGGCTTGCAGAGATTTTACCCAGTATCATTTTCCACCATGGATACCTCTCTGCCATGGAATCTATACAGCTCCAGTTTCAGGACCCTCTGTAAGGTGCAAACCCAACTACACAGCCCTGTTTTTTTTGGGTCTAATTCAAAACCAGTAGCTCCCTGAGGTAGCAAGAAGCATCATCCCCAAGTATGTATAATTTGTCTCTAAAACCCTGAGCGTCCATCTTCTGCTGTATCTTCTTGGTAATATGAAATGAGAGGTGCAGTATCCTTCCCTTTGTCTCAGAGGGGATGACTTGCTATGCCCTAGACCACCAGGCTGAAAGGAAAACCTCACCAGTGTGGCAGACTCCGGAGTCTCTGTCGAGTTTGTCTCCTCTCCCGTGGTACACCAGAATGTCCAGACATCTTCCACTTCCTGTTCATCAGCTCTGATGGGCATGGTGTCATCAGTATAGTGGACCAGAGGGATATGTATGGTGGACCAGTGGATATCCAGAAGATCGAGATCCCTTGGGATGACATTATAACAAAGAGCAGGGGAGTTGGTGTCACTCTGGACAAGACCACAAATGTGAACAAATGAGTGGAACGCCTCTTGATCCTTCTTTCTTTTTTTATTATTTATTTATTTTTGGCTGCACTGGGTCTTCATTGCTGTTTTTTTTCTAGTTGCAGCAAGTGGGGGCTACTCTTGCTCTGGCTTTTCATTGTGGTGCCTTCTCTTGTGGAGTACTGGCTCTAGGCGCTTGGGCTTCAGTTGTTGTGGTGCACGGGCTTAATTGCCCCATGGCATATGGAGTCTTCCCGACCCAGGGATTGAACCTGTGTCCCCTGCATTGGTAGGTGGACTCTTATCCACTCTACCACCAGAGAAGCCCCCAGGTCCTCCTTTCTGATGGGGGTTGAAAAGAACTCACCTGCCAGGTCAACAGATATACCCAGTGCAGAGGCTGTGTTCATCTTTGCAGCGAAGATTTCCAAAGAGCAAGAGGCAGCCACTGAAGGGTGTTGACTGGGGGAGTCATATAGTTATATTTCCACTGTAAAGGGTCACTTGAGATTCTATGTAAGGAATAGATTGGAGGAGAGGGTGGGAATAGATCCAGTCCAAGCTCATGTTTTGTGCTTTTTGCATATTTGGAGTAATCGTCCAGTGCATTTGGTGGTATTTTCTGAATAACTACATATTAAAAAGCAGAGACATTACTTTGACCAAGGTTTGTATAGTCAAAGCTATGGTTTTTCCAGTAGTCATGTATAGATGTGAGAGTTGGACCATGAAGAAGGCTGAGCGCTGAAGAATTGTTGCTTTTGAACTGTGGTGTTGGAGAAGACTCTTGAGTGTCCCTTGGACAGCAAGGAGATCAAATCATTCAATCCTAAAGGAAATCAACCCTGAATTTCTTTGGAAGGACTGATGCTGAAGCTAAAGCTCCAATACTTTGGCCACCTGATACAAAGGCCAACTCATTAGAAAAGACCCTGATGCTGGGAAAGATTGAAGGCAGGAGGAGAAGGGGACAACAGAGGACAAGATGATTGGATGGCCTCACTGACTCAATGGACAGGAGTTTGAGCAAGCTCCAGGAGATGGTGAAGGACAGAGAAGCCTGTCATGCTGCAGTCCATGGGGTCGCAAAGCGTTGGACGTGACTGAGTAACTTAAAAACAAACTGTGAGATAGTGAATTACCAGCCCTCTCTGGACCCTGGGTACTATCTTTATTGTCAAGCCAGTTTTTCTGTTACTAGTAACCAAAAGCATCCTAACAGATAAAGGACTGGTAGAATGTAGCTCTGGAACTGCTTGCGACATAGAGAGAACCTTCCTTCAAATGAAACCAGCACAGAAAATGGAGTCAAGAGGTTCAGAAAGATAAGTTCCCAATTCTATTTTTTGAACACCAGATTCAGCAGTGCTGGCATGTTCAGTTACATGAGACATGGAAGCCACCTAGATATTCATTGACAGATGAATGAAGAAGATATGGTATACATTTATAAAGGAATATTACTCAGCCACAAAAAGAATGAAATTAGGCCATTTTCAGTAACATGGAAGGACCTGGGGTTTCCCAGGTGGCCTAGTGGTAAAGAAACTACCTGCCAATGCAGGAGACATAAGAGATGCAGGTTTGATCCCTGGGTCAGGAAGAGGGAGGAGGGCATGGCAACCAACCCCGGTGTTCTTTCCCAGAGAATCCCATGGACAGAGGAGCCCAGTGGGCTCTAGTCCAGAGAGTAGAGTCAGACACAACGAAAGTGACTTAGCACACATGCACAGATGGACCTAGAGATTATCATATTAAGTGAAGCAAGTCAGACAAAGACAAATATCATGATATCTCTTATATGTGGAATCTAAAAAAATGATACAAGTGAATTTATTTATGAAGCAAATAGACTCATAGACATCAAAGACAAACTTACGGTTACCAAAGCAGGGAATGGGAGAAGGGATAAATCAGGGATTTGGGATTAACAGATACATACCACTATACATAAAATAGATAAACAACAATAACGTACTGTATAGCACATAGGACTATATACCTTCAATACCTTATAATAACCTAAAATAAAAAAGAATCAGAAAAAGAATACATCAGTTCAGTTCAGTTCAGTCGCTCAGTCATGTCCGACTCTTTGTGACCCCATGAATTGCAGCACGCCAGGCTTCCCTGTCCATCACCAAATCCCGGAGTTCACCCAAACTCATGTCCATCAAGTCGGTGATGCCATCCAGCCATCTCATCCTCTGTCATCCCCTTCTTCTCCTGCCCCCAATCCCTCCCAGCATCAGAGTCTTTTCCAATGAATCAACCCTTCGCATGAGGTGGCCAAAGTATTGGAGTTTCAGCTTTAGCATCAGTCCTTCCAAAGAACACCCAGGACTGATCTCCTTTAGAATGGACTGGTTGGATCTCCTTGCAGTCCAAGGGACTCTCAAGAGTCTTCTCCAACACCACAGTTCAAAAGCATCAATTCTTTGGCGCTCAGCTTTCTTCACAGTCCAACTCTTACATCCATATATGACCAAGAAACGCTGGGCTGGAAGAAGCACAGCGGAAATCAAGATTGCTGGGAGAAATATCAATAACCTCAGATATGCAGATGACACCACCCTTATGGCAGAAAGTGAAGAGGAACTAAAAAGCCTCTTGATGAAGGTGAAAGAGGAGAGTGAAAAAGTTGGCTTAAAGCTCAACATTCAGAAAACTAAGATCATGGCATCTGGTCCCATCACTTCATGGCAAATATATGGGGAAACAGTGGAAACAGTGGCAGACTTTATTTTTTGGGGCTCCAAAATCACTGCAGATGGTGATTGCAGCCATGAAATTAAAAGACGCTTACTCCTTGGAAGGAAAATTATGACCAACCTAGATAGCATATTAAAAAGCAGAGACATTACTTTGCCAACAAAGGTCCGTCTAGTCAAGGCCATGGTTTTTCCAAGAAGATATACATAAAACTGAACCTCTCCTGTACACCTGAAACTAACACAATATGGTAAGCAATTATATTTCAATAAAAAAAATGAGAACAGGACTTCTCTGGTGGCCTAATGATTAAGCATCCACCTTGCAGGAGATGTGGGTTTGATCCCTGGTTGGGGAACTAAAATCCCACCTGCCTTGGGGCAACTAAGCCCCCTGTGCTGTAACTGTGGAGCCCATGTGCTGCGGAGTCCACATGCACCCCCACTAGAAAGGCCATGCACCACAGCGAAGACCCAGAGCAGCAAACGCAGCAAAAAAAAAATAAAAAATGAGGCCATTAGGGTGGGCCCTAATTCAACCTGACTGGATTTAGGCCACAGAGAGATTTGAGGGGAGCACACAGGGGGACAACATGTGGAGATGAAACAAGAAAGTGGCCATCTGTAAGCCAGGGAGGAAGCCCTCAGAGGAATCCAAGCCTGCTGGCACCTTTTTTAAAAAGTAATTTTATCTTTCTTATTTATTTATTTTAATTTATTTTATTTGACTGCCCCGGGTCTTAGTTGCAGCATGTGGGATCTAGTTCCCTGACCAGGGATTGAACCCAGGCTCCCTGCGTTGGGAGTGGAGAGTTTTAGCCACTGGACCACCAGGGAAGTCCCACTCCTGGTGCCTGGATCTTGGACTTCCAGCCTCCAGAACCTTGTCTGTTGTTTAAGTCCCCCAGTGTGTGGAATGTGGTCATGCCAGCTCTAGCAGACGCTTCCCCAATCCTCTCCCAGTGCCTCCTGGGACCACTTCCCAAACAAACAATTGGCACTCAAATCCTTGTCCCAGGAACCCAACCCTCAGACCAGTGATGAGAAGGTCTTGGGGTGCACAGAGCTTTATAGATCAATCTGTAATGCTCAGAAGTCAGGGATGCAGCAATAGAGTTCAGGGCTTAAAAGAGATTTGGTGGGGGGGAATTTCTTGGTGGTCCAATGGTTAGGACTCTGCCCTTTCACAGCAGGAGGTGTGGGTTCCACCCCTGGTCCAGGAACTAAGATCCTGCATGCCACTTGGTTCGGCTAAAATAATTTTTGGATTTTTTTTTTTTTAAAGAGAAAGGGACATGGAATCTAAAATATCCATAAGTGAACCTATCCACAAAACAGACACAGACTCAGAGACATAGAAAGCAGACTGGAGGTTGTCAAAGGGGAGGAGCAGAGGGAGAGGGACGGACTGAGAGTTTGGGGCTGGTAGATGCAAACGATTACATTTAGAATGGATAGACAGAAAGGTCTTAACTATAGAATACTATATTCTATATTCCCTATATATATATAGGGGACTATATTTAATATCCTGTGATAACCCATAAGGGAAAAGAATATTAAATAAAAAGATGTTGTAAATTGATATTTAAAATATTTATAATTTACAATACTTATAAGATTGTAAATCGACTATACTTCAATTAAAAAATGGGAATAACTTCTTAGGACTTCCCTGACAGTCCAGTGATTAAGACCCTGCTCTTGCACTGTAGGGGTCATAGCTTCAACTCCTGGTTGGGGGAAATAAGATCCTGCATGCTGTATGGTGCTCCCAGTCCATTTCTCCTCCAGCTCCCTCTCCCCCTAGTCCCCCTCCTCCCCAAAGTGTGGGATTTGGGGTCAGAACTGGGCTCTGATCCTGGCTCTACCGTCTCTTGGACCACTGTTGTAGCCTCTCTAAGCCTCAGTTTCCTCTTCGGTAAAATGATGATACTGTAGTACCTGCCTCACTGGGGTGCTGGGAGAATGAACAGAGAGGAGGCAAGTCACGCTTGCTTAGCGCCTGCCACGAGGGTCTACACTTAACCAGCAGCAGCTGATCCTGGTAGTGATGGCGTCCATGACACCCGAGTCCCCCCCAACCCTGGAGGGCAGCCTGAGCTCTGGCCGACTGCAGGCCAGGTCCCACTCGGAGCTTCATGGATGGAGAAAAAGGAAATAAAACGGAGGCATCCCTGGCTCTGCTGAATTTCTAGTCTGGGTGCCCTGAAACGAGATGGCTTTTCACGACACTGTCTATGTCCCCGAGAAAAGAACATTCAGCTGGTGAGCGGGGGACCTCCGTCCTGGTACCTACATGGTGCCCTTTATGTTCAGAAGGCAGGGATCCTGCTTTTGCTTTGGTTTATCGCAAAGGTCTTGCATAACGCCCCATATGGGTGGACGGCTATGCACGTTAACTCTAGGGCAGGACCTGTAGAGCTGCAGCTTCTCCCACAGGATGTTTGTGCTGTTCCGGCAATGTTCTGGAAGGGCTTTGCAAGCAGGACTATCTCTCTGAATACAAGATGATGGCCCTCTCCAGTCAGGTGCTGTGCCTCCTTGATAAACAAGAGGGTTCTCAAGTCAAACGGGATTCGGTTAAACTCCTCTCCACGACTGAGCGACCTCACTTTCGCTTTTCACTTTCATGCCTTGAGGAAGGAAATGGCAACCCACTCCAGTGTTCTTGCCTAGAGAATCCCAGGGACGGGGGAGCCTGAGGGGCTGCCGTCTATGGGGTAGCTCAGAGTTGGACATGACTGAAGCGACTTAGCAGCAGCAGCAGCCACTTCCACTTATGAACTCTGCGGAAGTCACCACGGGGAGTAACTTCTGTGGATTAGTACAACTCAGCGTTTAGTAAGCTCTCAGTAAAAGCTGCCTCCAAAAGCAAACACAAAAAGTCTGTGTTAGTCGCTCAGTTGTGTCGACTCTTTGACCCCATGGACTATAGCCTACCAGGCTCCTCTGTCCTTGGGAATTCTCCAGTAAGAACACAGGAGTGGGTTGCCATTTCGTTTCTACAGGATCTCCCCGACCCAGGGATTGAACCCTGGTCTCCTGCGTTGCAAGTAGACTCTTTACCGTCTGAACCTCTCCTAGGAGATTTCATGCAATGGAGAAGGAAATGGCAACCCACTCCAGTGTTCTTGCCTGGAGAATCCCAGGGACGGCAGAGCCTGGTGGGCTGCTGTCCATGGGGTCCCACAGAGTTGGACACGACTGAAGCGACTTAGCAGCAGCAGCAGCAGTAGGAGCTTTCTGCTTAGTTCTCTGTCTGACCACTAGAGGTCAGGCTAACCCCAAAGTTCAAAGCACCTTAACCGTGTGCAGAGGCAAACGCGGACTTAGCCCGTGTAGCGTGTATTTGCGCTTTCCAAGTGTGCCTCTGCCCTTCCCAAACAGCCCTCAGGTCCAGGCTAAGAGCATGGAGACACCCAAACAGGGCAAATATGTGGAGTGACTTTCGAGAAATCATCAGCGTCAAAAGGAGGCAAAAGAGGGAGAAAGCCGGAAATCATAATAATTTCTTGAGTCTTAAAAAAAAAGACTTCCCTGGTGATGGAGTGGTTAAGACTCTACGCTTCCACTGCATGGGGTGCGGGTTCCATCCCTGCTGGGGGAACTTCTCATAAGATCCCACAGGCCGCAATGTACAGCCAAAAGAAAAAAAAATTCTGAGTCAACTATGTATGCGTGCTAAGTTGCTTCAGTCGGGTCCAACCCTATGGACTGTAGCCCGCCAGGCTCCTCTGTCTATGGGATTCTCCAGGCATGAATACTGGAGTGGGTTGCCATTTTCTCCTCCAGGGGATCTTTCCACCCCAGGGATGGAACCTGCCGTCTCTTATGTCTACCTGCACTGGCAGGCGGGTTCTTTATCACTAGCGTCCTGGGAAGCCCCTGAATGCCATGAGGAGCCAGTTAATTTATTTCAGGCCTGGAACTAAGAACCACTAAAGGCTCTGAGCACTTCCCAGGCATGGATCCTTCCCATCTTTGGGCCAAATCTTTCGGGCGTGTTGAACTAGATGGGGCCCTTGATCGCTCGCACCTTTTTCACTGTTTGTGGCTTTTCTGAGATCACACAGACATAGGTTCAAATCCTGTCCTATCAGTTGCCAGCTCTGTGGCCTGGGCAAGTAGAACCTCACTGGGCCTCAGTTTCCCCCTCTGTCAAGTGGTCCAGCTTTCCTCCCGCAGGTCATCCTCCAGCCTCTCTGACTGTTCTGTGTCCACTGGCATGTGAGCTTCTGGAGGTAAGACTCCATTGCTCCGTATATCCTTTCTAATGCTTGGAGCAATGCCTGCCACCTAGTAGGTGCTCAAGAAATATTTGATGGGTGTCTGACTCTCTCCACTGGATGTCCCTTGAGGTGCATCACCACCCCCCACCACCACCATTTTCTATATTCCCACTGAAAGCACATGACCTCAATCATTTCCTAATGACTGTTAAGCCATTCTCAAACATGTGTGCTTCTCTCCTACCAACTTCTGAGATTACCAAGGGGCATAAGCGGCCTACTCTTGAGATCTTCAAGTTCAAGATGAGACAAGCTGGTGATTGTGAGTCCAGGTCTCCTTGGTCCTATCCCCTGTTGGATCTGCCACCCCCATATGTTTATCTGACTCTTGGCCGCTTAGAAGCAGAACTCAACAGTGGTCTCTTCAGTTAAGGGGAGAGCAGCTCTAGGGCTGGACAGTCTCAACAGGTGCCTCCAAATGTCAAGAACTCAGAGCATCTCTCAATGTTATGTGGCAGCCTGGATGGGAGGGGAGTCTGGGGGAGAGTGGATACATATATATGAACGGCTGAGTCACTCTGCTGTGCACAGGAAACTGTCACAACATTGTCAATCGGCTACATTCCAATATAAAATAGAAAGTTAAGAAAAAAATAGATAACCAACAAGGACATACTGTATAGCACAGGGAACTATGTTCAATATCTCATAATAACTTATAATGGAAAAGAACACATATCTATATCTACGTATCTGTGTAACTGAATCACTCTTCTGTACACCTGAAACATTATCAATCAACTATACTTCAATAAGAAATTAAAAAAAAAAAAAAAGAACTAAAGAGAGAGCCATGGGCAGGCTGGGTCCAGTCTGGGCTCTTCTCTGAATGGACAGGCAAGGAACAGTCATGCTTTTGGTCCAAAAGTATGAAAGTATTAGTTGCTTAGTTGTGCGACCGCATGGGCTGTAGCCCGCCAGGCTTCTCTGTCCATGGGATTCTCCAGGCACGTATACTGGAGTGGGGCGCCATTTCCTTCTCTAGGGAATCTTCCTGACCCAGGGATCAAATCTGGGTCCCCTGCTTTGCAGGTGGATTCTTTACCATCTGAGCCACTAGGGAAGCCCACTTCAGTCCAAGCCACCTGCTAATGCTCCTAAGCAGCCAGCCACACTTGGACATGTCACATGTTGTGCACAGTCTTGGATCCTAAATACAAATGGACACATTACAACCCAGCCACACCTGCTTGTCTTAAGACCTAGGGGCCTCAGCTGATTGGGACGATCCTGGCTCCTGGGCAGGTTTGTCATCTCTGGGTAGACCAGATGGACCCGAAACAATGACAGGGGTTCACATCACATAGATGTCATTCCTTAGGATAATTGATCAGCCACATGGCAGCTACTGCTGTCCTTACTTGACTCATTATATGGCTTGTCAGCCCTGCTGCTGAACAGAACTCACTCACGGGGCATAGTAAACATTTCGGCTGTATTCCCTAGGTATCAGTCATTATTCTCTAAGTCCTGGTATAAATTAACTCCCACAGCAGACTTGTGAGCTCAGTCGCTCAGTACTCTTGTTATTCAGTCGCTCAGTTGTGTCCAACTCTTTGTGACCCCACGGACTGCAAGGAGGCCAGGCTTCCCTGTCCTGCACCATCTCCCAGAGCTTGCTCAAACTCATGTCCATTGAGTCGGTGATGGTACTGTTATCAGCTCCATTTTATGGAAGAAGAAACTGACAAACACAGATAGGAAGCATTGATAGGAAGCTGTAAGGGACAGAGCTAGGATTTGAATCCAGGTGGTCCAATTCTCCTGCCTGGATGCCGTAAATAGATGAAAGCTGGGGTGGCTTTTCCCAGTCTGGAGACTGACTTTTTCTTTGGCTTTTGATCTTAGCAACTGAGAATCTGCTTCTATTGTTCACTGCTTTTACAGTAACAACTTTCTCCCTTAAGGCAGTGGGTGAGTGACTCATGTTACGTTGCCTGGGGGATTGGGGTGGGGAAGGACCACAAGCAACAAAAGATGAAACCTCTCACTTGTGCCTCTAGCATCCTGTTTCCCCACTCCTCTGCCTTCACTTGATTTCACTTCCTGTCAGCCTCAAGCCTTGGGGATGGGTTCTAAGATTCTGGGGCCTGTCCAGGCCTGCCCTTCTGGGATGCCCTCTCCCCCAGGGCGACATATCATGTAAGCCACCACACAAGATTTTAAACATTCTGGTAGCCTTCTTAAAAGGGTAAAAAAGACACCAATTTTAATATTGTTTTAACCCAAACTATCATTGCTTTGGTGTGTTAACAGTACAAAGTCATTACATTGTTTTTGTCATACTAAATCTTGGAAAATGCCAGGGTGCATTTTATACTTACAATCGCATTTCAGTTCAGACTAGTTATTACGGGGATAGATTAAAGGAACCAAGTAGATGATTAAACAGTTAATCCCACTACAGGATTGTAAGAATATGACAGACCCCTGTAAGTTAACGATCACTCAAGAAAGCAGGTTTGCTTAACCACAAAGCCAGGCTTGCTTAGCAACAAAACCATGCGTCAGAAGCACGAGACATGCCCCCAAACAATAAAACACTGGTGGCATGAGACCCACATCCTGCCCAGTAAGCTCAGTAAGTTGCGACATGCTCTCCGCACACGTGAAAAACGATACTTTATAGACCCAGCTTGACCATGTAGGGACAAGGAATCTCCCCTGCCCAACCTGGAGGAGGAGCTGATGATGGAAGGATGACATCTCAAGAAGGACAAGAAGGTCTTCTTCCCCTCCCCACTTTTCCTTTGATTGTGAACCTGTAGCCCAATAAGTTCTTGGAGGCACGGCATCCCTTTGCCCACCTGCTTGTAAACCTCACAAGCATCTTATTCTAACAAATCCCTTCTATCAGCACTTGGCCTCTCACTGAATTCTTAGACATAAAGGACTGGAGCTCTTCGGAGCTCCCAGAGATGCCACCAAATGGTTTCAGCTACATTTCTTTTTTAAAAATTAATTGGAAAGATGGAAGTATATTGATTTACAGTGTTGTGTTCATTTCCACTGTAGAACAAAGTGAGTCAGTTATACACATATATATATTCGTTTTTATATTCTTTCCCATTGTGGTTTATCATAGGATGTTGGATATAGTTTCCTGTGCTGTACAGTAGGGCCTTATTGTCCACCTATCCTGTACATAATCGTTTGCACCTGCTAACCCCAAACTCCCAGCCCATTCCTTCTTCAGTTCCTTCTCCCTCTTGGCAACTGCAAGTCTGTTCTCTGTGTCTGTGAGTCTGTTTCTGCAAACCAGTCACATTTCAAGTGCTCAAAAGTCACATGTGCCAACTGGCTCCTGTATGGGATGATGTAGCTCTAAACCCTAAATCGCTTTGTCCTGCAGCTTGGTCACTGATATCAACCGGTGGCTCTGAAGTCTCCCTCTCCCGGAATAATGAGCTTGGTTCTCTTTCAGTGGAGACTCTGTCCTTGGTTTGCAAACAAATTGCAGACCAATTGTGGGATGTTTTCTAGAAGGCAAATGTTAAGCCCTGGCCCAAGTTTGCTTGACCCACGGAGAACGTTTACTAAACACTTCTTAAGTTTGAAATCCTGGTTAAGGGCCTGGGGATTGGGAGCAAATTCTCTCTGCAGAGAAGAGGACTCGAGACGTGCAGAGGGTCCCCCTCAGATCTGCAAGTGGGAGCAGACTAGCGCACATGCATCAGGCTCCCTGAGGCCAAGGAAGGGCCACCGAGAAGGCTTGGGTGGAGCTGACATGTGGCGGGAACTATCTGTGTTCTCGCTGTTGGGGCCCCGGGCAGGCTACCCCCCAAATATGCCTCAGTGGCATATTGATTTTTTGAATTAAATAAGAAACAGCTGATGCAAGGGGAACATTTCTGGCCTTCCTCTGGGTCTGCCTGAAAGCAAGAAATAAACCTCTCACATGAAAGCTGCCTCCCCTGTCCCCGGAGGCAGAAGGACAACCTGTACCTCCAGAGGCAGGACTTATCAGGCCCAGAAGCCTGTAGAGAGAAACCTGGTTACTCCTTTACTGTCCTAACCCAAGCCCAAACTCTGTTCAGATTCCTCACTAATTAAAGACTAAGTTTCTTTGTTCTGTCAATTCCTCACAAACCTATTGTTTCTTTGTCTGAAAAGTATAAAATTTACCTACTTTGGCCACTTCTTAGGTCCCGTTTCTATAGGGTTTCCATGGGCATGAATTAAAAGAAAATTTTTTTTTTAATTTAATCTGTCTTGTATCCACTTTATTATGTCCAGGCATAAGAACTCGAAAGGGATAGAGGGGGAAATCTCCCCCTCCTTGACATCAGCAACCAGAAAGAAAAGAATGCCTCACATGTGGAATACAGAGCAGAACTGTGAGAAAGATACTGCCTTGGTCATGCCCAAATCAGTCCCAGACTAAGGCTGTTCTGGATCTTGCCAAGCAATCTTAAAAACAGGCCTCAAAATGTTCAGATCATTTCTACTAACTTAACTACATCCTAAAGCAAAACCTCCAAGTATTTAAAAGAATTAAAAAACAAAACTTCAGGGGGAATTCCCTGATGGTCCAGTAGTTAGGACTCTGAGATTTCACTGCCAGGAGTACAGGTTCAATCCCTGGTCGGGGAACTAATATCTCATAAGCTGCGCGGCATGGCAAAACAAAAGTTCAGCACTCAACAGTGTAACATTCAAAATGTCTGACACCCATTAAAAAATTACTAGGCAGACAAAGAAACAGGAAGCTATGAGCTATAATGAGGAGGAAAAATCAATCACTGGAAACAGATTCAGAAATGTCAGAGATGACAGAATTAGTAGACGAGGACATTAAAACAGCTATTAGAAATGCACACCAAATGCTCCGGATGAGAGAGGAAAGCTTGAGCATGTTAACGAGAGACACGGGAGGTATTAACAAGGACCCAAACTGTAAGATCTGAGAATCTCAAGGAAATCCAAGCAGTTCTTGGCTCCAACACTTGCTCTGCTAACTGTGCGTAACTTAATGTATCTGTTTCAGCCCAGGTTTCCTCATCTGTTGCATAAGAGCTAATATACGCTGATCATTTGTTCTGTGCCAGGTATTGTTCTAGGAGCTTTCCACAAGAAAACTACACAGGTGCTGTTATCATCATCTCCATTTTGTGAGTCGCTCAATTGTGTCCGACTCTTTGCGACCCCATGGACTGTGCAGTCCATGGAATTCTCCAGGCCAGAATACTGGAGTGGGTAGCCTTTCCCTTCTCCAGGGGATCTTCCCAACCCAGGGATCAAACCTAGGCCTCCCACGTTGCAGGAGGATTCTTTACCAGCTGAGCCACGGGGAAAACCCAAGAATACTGGAGTGGGTAGCCTATCCTTTCTCCAGGAGATCTCCCTTGCCCAGGAATCGAACCAGGGTCTCCTGCATTGCAGGCGGATTCTTTACCAACTGAGCTATCAGGGAAGACTTGTCTCCATTTTACAGTTGAGGAAATGGAAGGATGGGACACCAAAGGCTTTAGTAACTTGCTAAAGATTTCGCAGCTCAGAAGCCTGGTGAATCCAGGATTCAAACCAGAGCCCAAGTTCTTGACCTCTACACTCTCATGCTGTTCTCGGTTCTGTAAGATGAGAAGAATAATCATGTTTGCCCTATAGGCTTACAATGTTTACAAATTATTTTTATTTTATTTCAGCTTTATTCACGTATAATTGACAAATACAGTTGTAAGATATTTAATTGTACCACATGGTGATTCGATACACATAGTCTTTGGGAAAGGATTCCATCATGTAGCTAATTAACTCATCCATCACTTCACATATTTACCTTTTTTTTTGTTGTTTTTTTTTTAAAGTGAGAACGTTTACGTTTTAAGTTTCCTAAGTTGTACTCTCTTGGCAGTGTTTTTTGTTTTGTTGCTTTAAGTATTTGTTTATTTATTTGGCTGCACTGGGTCCGTTGTGGCATGCAGGCTCTTAGCTGCTGCATGTGAGATCTAGTTCCAGGGATTGAACCCAGGCCCCATAGACCGGGGCTCAGAGTTTCAACCACTGGATCACCGGGGAAGTCCCACAATTCAGTGTTATCAATGATGGTCATCACGATTTTTTCTTTTTTCATTTTTTTTTTTTAATTGAGGCAGGCTAGAGTCCATGGGGTCTCAAGAGTCAAAAACAACTTATCAACTAAACCACCACCACCGTAACTGATTCACAATGTTGTGTTAATTTCTCCTCTACAGCAAAGTGATTCAGTTATACATATATATATAATCCCTTTAAATATTCTTTTCCATTATGGCTTATCACAGGATATTGAATAAAGTTCCCTATGCTATACAGGGAACAAGTAGGAACTTGTTTATCTGTTCTATAGGCAATAGTTTGTATCTGCTAACCCTGAACTTCCACTCCATCCCCCCCTTCCCTCTTAGCAACCACAAGTCTGTTTTCTATGTCTGTGTATGGTCACCACAGTTTACCTTAAATCCTCAGACCTCACTTATTGCATAGCTGAAAGTTCATAGACTTTTTGTGATGGGTAAACTGGACAAACCATGGGAATGTGTTCACTTAGCACAGAGTGTTTACTCAAAATGAAAAATAAATGAAAACTTAAAGAGGGTTCACAATGCCTAGTGTGTGGCGAGGTAAGTTCTGTAAAGTCTCAAATGAGCACTAATACCCACTATTTACCAACTGTAACAGAAGATTCAGGAGGCCACAGCATGCCCTGGGCTGTCACGTAGAACCATTGTTTCCCTGGGGTCCCTTGGAGAGGGACCTCCCCCTCCTCCCCCTCCTCCCCCTCCCTCCCCCTCTCCCTCCTCCAGGTTTTGAAGAGCTGTAGTTCCTCGTCCTTCCTGCTTTGCCTGGAGCATGCCAGCACTGCTCAGAGCAACAGCTCAGAGAAGGTAACTGAAGGCTCTTTAGTGTCTTTAGCTCTTTCTTTGAGTCACCAAAACAGCATACTTTTTTGTTTAATGATACGGCCAAATCTCAAAAAGAAGCACACACAGGCAAGTGGTCCAGTGTAATCTGGCTTCTAAAGTGTTCTTTGCAGGAGGAATAGGGGGAGGGATAAATTGGGAGTTTGGGATTGACATATACACATTATTACATTTAAAATACATAACCAACAAGGACCTATTGTATAGCATAGGAAACTCTACTCAATATTCTATAATTGCCTAAATGAGAAAAGAATTTGAGAAAAAAATAGGTATATGTATTGATATATATATCTTTTTTATATATTAGGTATATCAGTTAGTCAGTTCAGTCGCTCAGTCATGTCCGACTTTTTGCGACCCCATGAATCGCAGCACACCAGGCCTCCCTGTCCATCACCACCTCCCGGAGTTCACCCAAACTCATGTGCAAGGAGTCGGTGATGCCATCCAGCCATCTCATCCTCTGTCGTCCCCTTCTCCTGCCCCCAATCCTTCCCAGCATCAGGGTCTTTTCCAATGAGTCAACTCTTCACATATATAACTGAATCACTTTGCTGTATACCTGAAACTAACACAATATTGTAACTCAACTATACTCCGGTATAAAATCAAAATTTTAGAAACTGTTCTTTGATGCATTCTGAAACACAATTCGATTTAATTGGTTCTGGATTAGGTCAACGGAATCTCAGTTTGAGCTCTGGTCAACTTTGCTATTTTCTGTCCAGATCTACTCCTGGGATCAACTATTAGAGAAAAACATGTCTCCAGTTCACTGTAGACATCACTGAACAAGCTGAAAGTATTTTCTTTTATGAAGCTATTTGTTTGCATAGATGGTTTTGTAAATTTTTTTCAAAATTAGGTTAGTATCAATGATATAATGATATATTTATTCCTTAAAAGTTCCACTTATTATTTCTGATTATAAAAATAACACGGTGCCCAGAGAATATTTGGAAAATGGAGGTATATAAATAAAAGCAGGAACCAAAAATTATCAGTAAACCTGCCAGCACATTTTAAATTTTGGTGTATAGTTTCCAAGCAGTTGAAAAGTGTCTATCTGATAAAAATGGGGTCACACTTCTAAAAATTGATGTATCATGGCTGTCTTGCTCAGCCATTACTTATTCTTCTGTAACATAAATTTTTGTGTGGCTCCATAATAAATATACAGTAGGTTACATTTAATGCAAATTTGAATTACACAGTCAGAAATAGTAGGGTATAAAATATTAATTAAGATTTGTTTTATGGGCAAAATTTGAAAGAATGTAAATCTTGCTTTGCCTTTATTTTTGGGGAGGGAATTTAATCTTGCATAATGTGAGTTTTGCATTCTGTGTGATCTCCAGCTGTACAACCCCTTGCATAAAATGTGACTGTCCTCTGCTACTGTTTATTTAGCCAGCCCACTATTGATGGCCACTTATTATTGCAATGGGGCTTTCTTGGTGGCTCAGACAGTAAAGAATCTGTCTGCAATGTGGGAGACCCAGGTTCGATCTCTGGGTTGGGAAGATCCCCTGGAGAAGGGAATGGCAACCCACTCCAGTATTCTTGCTGGGAGAATTCCCTGGACAGAAGAGCCTGGTGGGCTACAGTCCATGCAGAGTCACAAAGAGTTGGACATGACTGAGCAACTAACACTGTTATTGCAATGAGCTTTCTTGCAGATAAGTCTTTGCACACGCCCATGATTACTGTTTAGGAAAAAATTCTTAGATGTGGAATTTCTGGGTCGAGGCTTTTGATGCACATTTTCCAAATCCCATTCTTAAAGGTGTCAACATTTTCCAACAAATATCCACCTAGTGCTTACTATGTGCCAGGCACTATTCTAAGAACATCCTCCTGATGATGATATGCAGTATGTACTACTGTTATCATCCCATTTCACAGAAGAGGAAGCTGAGGCAGCAGCAGCTGCTGGATCATTGAGCTAGTAAGTGCTAGAGCTGGCTTTGGGCTCCTAGCTCTTAACTCCTGTACCACCAATGCTGCTTCTCCAGCATTTTGAGCAGTAGAGTATGAGGTGGTCATTTTCCAGTACTGTTGCCCACAATGGCGTAATATCTATCTGCTCAAATGGATTGTGACTATTCAGAAATACTATTTATGCTGGGAAATCAATCCATCTATTAGGGAACGCTTGAGTGAAATCCCTCACTTTGACCAGGGAAGATCATAACCGCTTGCCTGAGTTGTCTCACAACAGGAGGTCTCAAGAAGGAACATGGTGCTGCCACTGAAACTAATTAGAAGAATTCGGGAGGAGTCCAAGGAGGGAGAAGATGCCAGTCCATATGTCTTATCAACCTTCCAGAATCCTTTGCGCTGGGGAACCCATCTTGGCCGAGAGATATGCATACCACCAGGAAGGACACTGAGTCAGACTATGGGCTAAAGAAGGTGACTGGCCAGAGACAACCTGGAAACTAACCCCATTACCATAAAATCTGAGGCTGCAAGCCATGTGGCAGAGCAGTTCTCCTGGGTTGCCTTACCCTGCTGCTTTCCACCTCGGTGCCCCCTCCGGTAAAGTCTTTTGCTTTGTCAGCACGTGTGCCCCCTGGGACTATTCATTTCTGGAAGAGGTCCCCCTGCCTGCGACACTGATACTATAAGAGAGAGAAAGGAAGTTCTAGTTCTTGGCTATCAATGAATTACTCGCCTGTCTGATTTCTTTTTTAAGAAACTGCATCAAAGTACTTTCAGAAGCTTCCCCCAGGCAGAAGAGAGGTTTAATCTTTGGTCTTCACATAAGAGATGTTTCTGGGGTCCACTTGTTCTTCCCAAATCTCTGCTCACAGCACCAGAATTTTAGGAAGCTCTTCTAAGTTATAGGGCCCTCTTCTTCCGCTGTCTGCTACAGATGCTGGCGTCATACTTCAAGGACTCTGCAGCTCATCCCTGAGCCAAGGTTCACAGTAGTAGACTTACACACATAAAGACTAACAAAGAGGCATGTTTCACACCTAAAGACTAACAAAGAGGCATGAAACTCGACTCTTCACCCGAGGTAAAGAGCTGAGTTTACTTACACGCCCTGAGCTCACCTACAGGATGACTAGACTCGCCCCTCTTAGAATACACACGGTAAGTTGCTATAACAAAAATACCCAACAATACTTGGCTTTAAAGAGTAAAGCAGTTTTTCCTCTCTCATTTAACAGTTCTGAGGTGAACACTTCCCATGCTGGGGTAATTCTAATCTGCATGGTCCCTCAGTGACCTATGTGATAATGTCGCTTTCCTTTGCCTGCTTAGCATTAAATTCATCAGCGTGGGCCAGGGAAAAGGGAAATAACACAGTGGAGACACGCCCACTGCTTAAGGCCTATGCGCCCATTGCTTCCACTTGCATTTCATTGGCAGAAAGGGAATCACGTGAACACATCTAACTGCAAGGGAGGAAATGTAGTTCAGCCAGGTACCAAGAAAGGAGAGAATGGATTTACGGGCAAGCTAGTGGCTTCCAATGGACCCTCCAAACAGGGAACAAACCCAGCAGGGCATCTGTCTGTGCATAATGAGGTTATCATGATATTTCTCTTTCTTGTCCCTCTCCCTATATCCTATCAGAGGGAGAATTTAACAATAAGATATATAGGCGTATCAAATTTGTTTAGAGTGCACCAGCCTCATGGATTCTGGAAACTTACTCTTAAAAGCGTGAATTCATTTTCTTATTTGCATGTGTGCTCAAACTACCATTTGCACTCATCTCACACGCTAGTAAAGTAATGCTCAAAATTCTCCAAGCCAGGCTTCAGCAATATGTGAACCATGAACTTCCAGATGTTCAAGCTGGTTTTAGAAAAGGCAGAGGAGCCAGAGATCAAATTGCCAACATTCATTGGATCATGGAAAAAGCAAGGGAGTTTCAAAAAAACATCTATTTCTGCTTCATTGACTATGCCAAAGCCTTTGACTGTGTGGATCACAATAAACTGTGGAAAATTCTGAAAGAGATGGGAATACCAGACCACCTGACCTGCCTCTTGAGAAACCTGTATGCAGGTCAGGAAGCAACAGTTAGAACTGGACATGGAACAACAGACTGGTTCCAAATAGGAAAAGGAGTACGTCAAGGCTGTATACTCTCACCCTGCTTATTTAACTTCTATGCAGAGTACATCATGAGAAACGGTGGGCTGGAAGAAGCACAAGCTGGAATCAAGATTGCCAGGAGAAATATCAATAACCTCAGATATGCAGATGACACCACCCTTATGGCAGAAAGTGAAGAGGAACTCAAAAGCCTCTTGATGAGAGTGAAAGAGGAGAGTGAAAAAGTTGGCTTAAAGCTCAACATTCAGAAAACTAAGATCATGGCATCGGGTCCCATCACTTCATGGCAAATATATGGGGAAACAGTGGCTGATTTTATTTTTGGGGGGCTCCAAAATCACTGCAGATGGTGATTGCAGCCATGAAATTAAAAGATGCTTACTCCTTGGAAGGAAAGTTATGACCAACCTAGATAGCATATTAAAAAGCAGAGATATTACTTTGTCAACAAAGGTCTGTCTAGTCAAGGCTATGGTTTTTCCTGTGGTCATGTATGCATGTGAGAATGGACTATAAAGAAAGCTGAGCCCTGAAGAATTGATGCTTTTGAAGTGTGGTGTTGGAGAAGCCTCTTGAGAGTCCCTTGGACTGAAGGGAGATCAAACCAGTCCATTCTGAAGGAGATCAGTCCTGGGTGTTCATTGGAAGGACTGATGTTGAAGTTGAAACTCCAATATTTAGGCCACCTCATGTGAAAAGCTGACTCATTTGAAAAGACACTGATGTTGGGAAAGATTGAGGGTAGGAGAAGAAGGGGACGACAGAGGGTGAGATGGTTGGATGGCATCACTGACTCAATGGACATGAGTTTGGGTAAATTCCGGGAGTTGGTGATGGACAGGGAGGCCTGGCATGCTGCAGTTCATGGGGTTGCAAAGAGTTGGACATGACGGAGCAACTGAACTGAACTGAAGTTGCTAAGTCGCTTTCAGTCCTGTCCAACTGTTTGTGACCCCATGGACTATAGCCCGCCAGGCTCCTCTTCCCATGGGATTTTCCAAGCAACAATACTAGAGTGAGTTGCCATGCACTCCTCCAGGGGATCTTCCTTACCCAGGGATCAATCTGCATCCCTTATGTCTCCTGCATTGGCATGTGGGTTCTTTACCACTAGAGCCACCAGGGAAGCCCCTTCTTGTTTGCTCTGATTCAAAAATCAGCTCATAGTTTAAAATCAGAACAGAGTACACACACTTCGGAGACAAAAAATTGTGAACGGGAAGTCCAGTTCCATCTCTTACCTACAACTGTGTGACCAGTGGCATGTTCTGTAAACTCTCTGAGTTTTCATTTGCTGAGAAGATTAGAGAGCATGTGGAGAGAACCAGGTACAAATCCTGGCTTCTGTGACAAAGGCAATTCTTTTAATCTATCTGAGCCCCAAGTTTCCTGAAGAAAGGAGGTAATATCCTACCTCTCACTTGGTGGTATAAATAATATATGTCCTGTGTGGGGAGGTCAGTATAGGCTCAGGGTACAGAGAAGCTCCGGAAGTTACCTACATTCAGGCTCATTCGGGGCTTCCATCGTGACTCTGTCTTCCTCTCTAGGTCGGTCAGCTTCATCCTCAGGCTCTGCATCATGACCCTGAATGATGATGAGACGGCTGTGACATCCTCAGAGGAAGAACAAAAGCTGCTTCTCTCCCAGACACATGCCTTCAAGTCTCCTTGTCTCTGAAGGGCTATGTGCCTGTGTTTGAACTGTGCTTTGGGAATGAGATTAGCTAATTGGTTTAAGTCATGAGGACCCACTCCTAGAGTTAGGGATGGGGTCACCCCCAAACAATTCTATGGCAGTCATATAGTTCCTCCAAAGTGGAACTGGGCTGTAATTACCAGAAAGGCAGCCAAAACAACAGATGTCCACTATGGAGAATGTGTTTGAAGGATGAGTTAATTGGGCCTCATTATGGCCCAATTTTTGTTTGTTTTTTGAAATTATGGGCTGATTTCTTCTGCTGATAGATGAACTATTCATGGTCGCTGGCAGTTTTCCTTCATAGCCCTCTTAATGGCCTTCTAGAGTTTCTTTTTATTGCTTTGCCCATACCCATGAATGCTTTTCTCCCATGACATCTTTTAACAGCTTTCTGACCCCACGGGTTCATCAGACACCCCCAAACCAATGGATTGAAGAGGAACCAAATAGGAATCCATATATTTCTGAACTTGCAGTGTTTGTCTTTGAACAAGCAATGACATTTTTGTCTCCAAAGTCTGTGATGTACATATATATCATAAGTTCTGGAGACAAAAATTATATATATATATATGAAATTATATGTGCGTATATACACACACACATGTATATGTTAATATGGATAAGTAAACTTTTAAGCTCTCAGTTTCTCACTTGTAAAATTTGCAATAGAAACAGATACTAAGTTCTTTTTGGCATGAAGGCCCTTGGGAGATGCAGTAACAACAAGAATAATGGCCAAAATTAATATGGAGTGCTCCCTACATGCTGTCCTAAACTCTAAGGCATATGGTATTTTATCTCATTTGATCTTCACAACATCCATACTAGGTGTGAACTATTATTACCTCCTTTTGGAGATGAGAAATTGAAGATTCAATTGGTCACATGACATGTTCAAGGTCACACATTATTGTCTACTTGGAACTGGAATCCAGGTTTGTCAGATTCCAGAATCTGTGCTCTTAACTGTGCTAAAGTGTCATTGCAGCTTCCATTGGAGAGGAAAGGATTCAGATTTGGGAGTCAGAAGACTTGCACTTAAATTCTGAATTCAGCACTGTGTGACTTTGGGAAAGTTACTTAACCTCTCTGAGCTTTAGTAAGAAGTAAGATGGAAATCATAATTACTCCCTATGGGTTAGGGGTCAGAATTAAGATTGTTGAATCAATGGATGTAAAACTTGGGGTGTGTAATAGGTGCTCAACAAAGGAAATGTATCATAATAACCCACTAAACTACGCTAATTTATAGAACATTGCTACCAGGCGGACAAGAACTCTGTGAATGAATCCCTGGCTTCTGAGTCACTGCTCTAAAGGCTCATCATAAATAAATATGTTTGTGAAAGAAACTGCCTTTAATAAAACTTTGTCTGTTTCAAACTGAGAAGCATGCATTTGACATAGACAATTGACAAGTGACGGAGCAGGGATAATATTTTTTAAAAACCCATAGCAATGAATGCTGTTTTGCAAACAGAAGTGTTTTTCCTCTTTCAGTGATCTGAGTCATTTTTCCTCTTAAGGGGAACAGTTTTCTCTATTAAGGCCCATTCATGAGATTTGTGTTCACAGGAAAGAGGAGGGATGAAAACCTCTGCTGGCACGAGGAAGGCCGTAGGATGGGGGAGAAGGAGGATGGGATCCATGAGGAGTTCTGAACAGGGATGGGAAATGGAGCAAATGCCTTCTTTCTGATCTGGGGGGTTGGACCTAAAAGTATCAGAAAAGAGGAAGGACATGGGATCAGACCAGTGTGTGCAGTCTCCCTCCCTGGGGGTCAAGGCTCCTGCTGGATAGGGTGGAGGATGGGGGTTAGAAACAACTAGAAGCATTTGGGGGAAATACTAGAACAGTGGTGCTTGGGGCATAATCCCCATTTGAGGTTCTGGGGTGAAAAGTCATAGGGAGAACCACACCACTGTGGGGAGGCTGTATTTATACTATTGAGGGTTTGGTTGCCTATGTCAAGAGGGCCTTTGCTGGTGTCTTGAGACCCTAACAGTTCCCCAGTGCCTGGGAACACCTAGCCCTCCCCTCCACCATCACCAATAAGAAAGCGAGTGAACTTTCCTGACCAGGGATATAACCTGTGCTCCTTGTATGGGAAGCACAGAGTCTTAACCACTGGATCAACAGGGAGGTCCCAGAAACTGGGTTCTTGAAGATGCTTTTGGACTCCTGAAATGACCACCTTATTTCTGCCTTCCTTGGTATGTAAGAGAATGTGAAGTGAAAGTTGCTCAGTCATGTCCAACTCTTTGCAACCCCATGGACTATACTGTCCACGGAATTGTCCAAGCCAGAATACTGGAGTGGGTAGCCGTTCCCCTCTCCAGGGGATCTTCCCAACCCAGGGATCGAACTCAGGTCTCCTGCATGGCAGATGGATTCTTTACCAGCTGAGCCACCACGTTTGCTCAATAGGGCTCTTATTATGTAAGAGAATAAATTCCCCAAGTTAAAGCTGTTTGAGATGAATATCTTCTACTTGCAGCCAAAAGCATCCTAAATGAGGCAGAATGTGGAGAAATTTTTGACCTTGCAACTCTTGCTTCATAAATATATCTTCTTATAATGTGGCTGTAGGAAGGAAAATGGTGTTAAGTCATTAACTTTGAAAACCACTTGGATCACTTCCTTCGGGCAAGCTTTATTCCCAGACTGTTGAACCCTCTGGGTTTGACAGCAGCATCTACTTCACATGGTTAACACCTCCCCTTACTTGTCTTCAAAAGCTTTCCTAAGGGAAGAGATGAAGCCATACTTGTTAATTCTTCTTGAACATGAAAAACAGGGATTCTTTTTGCCCTTTTAACATGTATTATTAAAATGTAAAAAAATATGTTCTTCTAGAGTTGCCTGGAAAGTGAACTGGGAGCAGTTAAACATCAAACTCACTGCCAATTTTTGGCTTTAACTAGAATCACCTTTGCCTTTTCCTATGGGAGAAAAGGAAGTCTTAGAACTAAAAGAATTTCAAGAACTGGATTTTAACTGCTGAGCTGACCAGAGATAGAAGGCTAACAACGACTGGAGCTGTATAATTTGGTTCTCTTTTTAACATTCAAAGTTCTCTCTGACTTTCCAAAATTGTATCTACTTTGGTTGAGCTTATTTTTTCCCCTAATCAAATGACATTTCTTGGAACTCATCATCACATATGCCTACTTACTTTGTGCAATTATTTCAGGATAATTTACTAGCTGTAGAAAAAGAGGGAGGGCAGGAAGGATGGAAGGAAGGATAGAGGACAGGAGGGAGAGGGAAGAGGGGGGAAGGACTAATCCTTTCAAGGACTGTTTTCTTTACAAAATGTCCCAGAATTTCATATCCAATAGACCTGCAATCCTCAAGCCGTGTCTTTCTTTGTGGAAATGCTGTTACTTCTTCTTGTTGTTTAAATTTAATCTAAAGTAACTTCAAGAGATGAGTTGAAGGCTGGGGTAGATAGAAGATGTAAAGATGTCACTAGTTCAACCCTGTTCCAATTTGAACAAGCTTAGATATTAATTGATTTCTACTGGGGGCTTTGAAAACGCTTATTGGAAAAAACATTTCCATTACAAAATACACTTTGAAAACGACAGTGTTATATAAGAAGAAACAAGTGCATACAACTCAAATATTATTGTCTTGACCTTTAAGGTCATGTATGTCTTCCATACAAAGTAGTAGATAAGAATCAAACTTAAACTAATAATATTGTAAAAGCTGGAGCAGTTGTTATTCAGTGTAACATAAACCCCAGCTATTTAGTGGCTTAAGGTTCTAGACATTATGAGTCACTCATTCAATGCCTGAAGTTAGTCAATGGTAGTTTTCCGTGTAATCATTCAGGGATTCAGTTGTATTGGTTATCTACTGCTGTGTAACAAATTATCTAATGAAAACACTTGTTACGTCACATAATTTCACAGGGTCAAGAATTTGGAACTGCCTTAGATGAGTGATTATGGATAGAATCTCTCACGAATAAAATATCTTATATTCAAGATATTGGCCAGGGTTGCAGTCTCATCTGAAAACATAACTGGGACTGTAGTTTCTGCTTCCAAGATGGTGCACTCATGTGACTGTAGGTAGATGCTCATTGGTAAGAAGCCTCAATTCCTTAGAGCTGCTTGAGCATCCTTACAACATGGCATTGGCTTCCTTCAGAGGAGTGATTAAAGATAAGACAGAAACTACATTTTTTTTTTGTTTGTTTTTGTTTAACCCCATGGCTTATGGGATATTAGTTCCCCAATCAGGAACTGAACCTGGGTCCTCAGCAATGAGAGCTTGGAGTCGTAACCACTGGACTGCCAGGGAATTCCTTACAATGCCTTTTATGATTTATCTTCAAAAGTCATACTTCATCATTTCCATTAAATCCTATTGATTACACAACCCAATCCTGTTCAGTTGCAGAGGTGAATATATGAGTATGAATACCTGGAGATAAGCATCATTGGGAACCATATTGGAGGTTGGCTACCACACTAAGCTCCTTCTATCCTGTGCTCTTTCCTTTTCCTCTGTCTTGAAGCAGAAAATACTAAAATCCAAGAGCACAAATGAGCTCCTCCCCAAATTGGGAGGGTTTATGGACCAGGATAAGAACATGTACACATTGTCAGTCTTTTCTGTCCTCCACTATCTCCCGGAGTTTGTTCAAATTCATGTCCATTGAGTCAGTGATGCTCTCTAACCATCTTATCCTCTGCTGCCCATTTCACCTTAGGCCTTCACTCTTTTCCAGCATCAGGATCTTTTCCAATGAGTCAGTTCTTTGGAACTGGTGGCCAAAGTATTGGAGCTTCAGGTTCAATAAGTCCTTCCAGTGAATATTCAGGGTTGATTTCCTTTAGGACTGATTGGCTTGATCTCCTTGCAGTCAAGAGACTCTCAAGAGTCTTCTCCAGCCCCACAGTTGGAAAGCATCAATTCTTCAGCATTCAGCCTTCTTTATGGTCCAACTCTCACATCCTACATGACTACTGGAAAAATCAGAGCTTTGCCTGTATGGACCTTTGTCGACAAAGTGATATTGCTTCCTTTTTTTACACTGTCTAGGTTTGTCATAGCTTTTCTTCATAATTTCTCAACTATATGGTATCCCAACTATAAAGGTGGCTGGGAAATGTCATACTGTGTTGGGAACAGCCAACAATCTTAAACCATGGAATGGAGAGCATGAGCACTTGGTGGAAAGATAATTGTCTCTGCCATAGGAAAGCTAAGAAGAAAACATGCAGAATGGTTAATGTAATGGCACAGAACAAATGCTCAATGAATGCTAATCATTATATAGCATTCTTCTGATGCTCTAATGCCTACCTAAATCTTAGCATGTAGTGGGGTTAAAGTAAATGTTTATTGTCTGAATGAGTTAAGGTAATGGATGTACAATGGACATATGTGTTCACATGTGCTCAGCTGCTCAGTTGTGTCCAATTCTTTGTGACCCTTTGGACTGTAGCTCCCTAGGCTCCTCTCTCCATGGAATTTTCCAGGCAAGAATACTGGAGTGGATTTCTATTTTCTTCTCCAGGTGATCTTCTTGACCCAGGGGTTGAGCCTCTGTCTCCTGCATTGTTAGGGGGTTCTTTACCACTGAACCACCTGAGAAGCCCTTACAATGGATGTACAAAAGAGTACAAATGGGAGGAACTGTAACTGATGTTTTTGAGCTAGTAAGTTGTACTGGAGAGCCTTATTAAGGTATAGATCTTCCTCTGGAAATAGATATTGCTGTTCTCATTTCAGTTGAGGACAGATATAGAGATAGCAAATACCTAAGGGCTTCCCTTGTGCCCCGGCTGGTGAAGAATCCGCCTGCAATGCAGGAGACCTGGGTTTGTTCCCTGGGTTGGGAAGATCCCCTGGGGAAGGGAAAGGCTACCCACTCCAGTATTCTGGTCTGGAGAATTCCACGGACTGTATAGTCCATGGGGTCACAAAGAATCAGGCACAACTGAGCGACTTTCACTTTCACTTTCAAGGCTCTGTGGGCCATAGAGTCATTGTTGCAATTACACAAGGCTGCCATTGTAGTGTGTGAGCAGCCATGGACAATATGAAAATGGGTAGGTGTGACTGTGTTCCAATAAAACTTTATTTACAAAACAGACGGTGGCCCAGATTTGGCCCAGTTTTGGCCCAGTTTTCTGGCTTTTGCTCTACAGTACTGAGAAAGCAGAAACATCATGACTGAAATAATATGACTAGAATTATTTCTGACTAATGGCAGAAATAATATGACTAGAAATAACAATATGGCTAAATCTTTGAAAGTTATTGAATGAAAGAAGGCAGAAACATAAGAGTTCTCTGGTGGCCTGGTGATTAGGATGTAGTGCTTTCACTGAGGAGGACTGAGTTCAGTCCTTGGTCAGGGAACTATCCTGCATGTTGTGTGGCCCAAATGCAAAACAAACAAAAAAAAGATAGACACAAAGAAATCTGCCATTTATATCCAGTTCAAAAGCAGTAAAAATGAAACGATATTGTTTAAGGGTGCATATCGGAGAAGGCAATGGCACCCCACTCCAGTACTCTTGCCTGGAAAATCCCATGGACGGAGGAGCCTGGTGGGCTGCAGTCCATGGGGTCGCTGAGGTTTGGGCACGACTGAGAGACTTCACTTTCACTTTTCATTTTCCTGCACTGGAGAAGGAAATGGCAACCCACTCCAGTGTTCTTGCCTGGAGAATCCCAGGGACGGGGGAGCCTGGTGGGCTGCTGTCTATGGGGTCGCACAGAGTCGGACACGACTGAAGTGACTTAGCAGTAGCAGTAGCAGCATAGAGGTGGTGAAACTATAAGGCGAATTGAGGAATTGATTATTAAAAAATCAGGATGTTTATTATCTCTGGAGAGTGAGGAGGGGTTGGAATTGGGAGGGAACACAGGAAGAACTTCTGGGGATGATGGCAATAAGCATATTTCTTAACCTGATGGTGGTTTCATAGGTATTCACTTTATATAATTTGTTCCATTGTATATTTGTGTTTTATGTACAAAAAGTACATTCTATTTCTTATATATGATGAAGAAAAATGAAGATTAAGAATCATGCACCATGTTCTTATGCTTCATTACCTAATTGAAATCCCCTTTCTTTGGTTAACAGATATTAACCTTTGTTTCTACATCATTTTTTATTAGTCAACTCATTGGTATTCAGCCCTGGCTGTGTATCAGAATCTCCAGGGGGAGTGTGTCTTCCTCCCAAACATAGTTGCTTGAGCCCATCCTCTTAAGATTTTGCTTCAGGAGAGCCAGGTGAGAGCCTAGCTAGGCCTTGGTAGTTTGCAGACACTCCCCAAGCAATAGTGATAGGCAGCTGGGGTGGAGAGCCTCTGGTTTCAGCTCCTGCTATCTCATTGCAATTTCTGCAGAGTATTCCCCTCAGTCACACACTTCACCCCCAATATTCATCCAAGCTGACAAGCTGAGCATTTTATTTTTAATTGCATTTTCCTTGAAGTTAGTTTGCCTTTGAGTAAAAAAAGACTGGGGAACACATGTATACCTGTGGCGGATTCATTTTGATATTTGGCAAAACTAATACAGTTATGTAAAGTTTAAAAATAAAATAAAATTAAAAAAAAAAAAAAAGACTGGTCCTATTCAAGGTGTTATCTTATCTGGCATTTATTCTAGCTTTCCATTCACCCCTTCCTAAACTCCAGCACCTCGACACTTCCTTTTTGGTACATTCACTTCCTTATTTTAAGCCCAGGGCACATTCTTGGCTCCTTACAGCCAATCCCATCACTCTTTTCTCCCCAGTGCTGTGGCGGGCTTGCCACTCATCCCAGCGTAGATAAGTGCCTGTTTATCCCTCGCCTTTGTTTCTGGGCTTTAAGTCAGTTTCCTATCACGGGGAAACATTCCTTCCATCCTCTGCTGACTCATCTTTATCAGCATTTACTGGAGAACCTTATCAATAGCCTTTTGAACAGCAACGTAAATTAAATTTATCCCTCTTATCCTCCTTCTTTATTTACCCTTCCAAACATCACTAGCAACTGCAAAATATTCCAGATTGACTTCCTCTTGGAGAAAGCACTGCATTTATTCCCAGTAGATTTAAAATAAATGTTGGATCATTTGTTCATTGGAAGGTAATCTCCATTTCTGCTCAAGTCAGGGTAACTGTAAGTCCCTGTATGCCTTGGACAGTTCTGCCTTATCCCTGGTAATTGTTAATGGTGCCCCCTTTTACTTGAAGAAAAAAAAAAAGTCAGGATGATGGATTTTATGATCGCCTTGTTAAAGTCCATTATGAAGTATACTTGAAAGATAACTAGAGGAAGAGGAAGAGACTGGATCCTCATGCTAAGAGGCACACATTAACTGTATAGGTTTGATCATTATAAACCCTCACTCTCAAAGTGTGGTCTCTAGACTAGCGGCATAAGCATCACTTGGGAGCCTGTGAAAAATACAGAATCTAAGGCCCAGTCCAGACCTACTGAACTAGAATTTTCATGTGAATAAGACTCCCAGGTGATTTGGATGCACATTACAGCTTTTGAAGCGCTGTCCTGAACCTCACCAGGCTTCAGTTTATTAGAAAAATAAAAATTGTCCAGTCTCCACACAGCATTAAAATTATATCAGTGTATACAACTTGCTCTGTTTTAATAACAAACCCACAAGAACAACAGAGAAGTACATTAAAAACATGTACTTACATGGTGGATGACTTGCTTTTCTCTTAAAAAAAAAAAAAAAGAACAAGATGGCAGAGGAGTAGGTGGATGTGGAGTACATCTCTCTCTTGGATACATCAGGAATACACCTTTAGACACAGAAGTGCATGCAGAGCACTAGCTGAGAGTGGACAGGAGTACCTGACCAGTGGAAAAGAATATATAGAACCATGCAAAACTCGGTAGGGTGAAGGAACTAGGGTGAAAAACAGGAGTGTTAGTAGGACTGGACCTGCCCTCAGGCGGTGGGGGAACTGAAGCAGCGGGCCAATCCCCATATTGGGGCAATTGTCTGAGTCAGAGGAGAAACATTCAAGGCTGAGAGCGAAACAGCTGATCTGTGGCAGCCTAAATGGAATGAGAATCAGACAGTCCTTGCCACAGCCATATATACCCCAGACAGGGATGCAGGTTCCCTGGAAGGCACAGCAGCTGGGAGTTGGAGTTTAGGGAGTGTGGAGCAATCCCAAGGTGAGGGCTGCTCTTAACTGTGGAGAGACAGATCAAGGGGACGTGAGGGAGGAGACTGTGGTGGGAAATGCCTGTGGAGGAAAGCCAGACAGCCACGGAAGCAAGGCAATACTGCTGAGTCACGCATAGTGGATGGAGCCATCACCATACCCTCTCTCTCCCCACACTGCCAGCATCTGCAGCTGAACAGTAGAGAGGCTGGCCCATCAAATGCCTGTTGTACTGAACTACAGAGTAGGACCCCACCCAGGGTGCCCCTTTAAGTGCCTGATGCGCCAATCTACAGAGTAGGACCCCAGGCAGGGTGTCCCCTCTATGTGCCTGATGCACCCAACAGCAGAGAAGGACCCCAGGCAAGGAAGCCCTCTAAGGACCTGAATGGGTGAAGCTATGGAGAAAGACTAGCCAAAAAGGCCTTCTGATCACAGCTACAAGAGGCTGGAAAGAAGACTCTGATAGGGCCATAACTTCTGTGGTGGAGACAGTCCGTGTCCCTGCACACTTGGTGCCGCCAGGGTTCCCGCAAGCCAAGCAGCTGCCCCACCTTCACGCTCAACTCTCATTGGGGCAGAGCTGCCACAGGCAAAAAAGTCTTGTGTCTATAGGTGAGCAGCATCACTTCGGTAGTGTCCAACTCTTTGCAACCCTGTACACTGTTGCCTGCCAGGCTTCTCTATCAGGGGGTGGTGGTGGGGGGCGGTTTTCCAGGCAAGAATACTGGAGCACATTGGCCAATGCTGGTTGCCATACCCTTCTAGAGCGCCACATTTCCTGCTTCCCTAGCTGCCAAGTCCCTTGAGTACCGGGTGCTGCCAGAACCCCTGCAACCACCTCCATACCTGGCCCTCACAGGGCCAAACCCAAGTCCTCCTGGATAGCCTCAGGAGCAAACCCCAGTGGATGATCCACATGCAGAGGTGGAAATAAAACCACAATTGAAACCCAGGGGCAGTGTGGCTAAGGAAGAAGACCCAAAACCTCCCCACCAGCTGTACAAGCTGCAGATTAAATCCATACAATCAACTAGGCAGAGTCTGTGTCTATGGAATATATAAAAGGTCATTGAGAGCTCCCACAAAAGAAAACACACTAGTTCTGATAGCTGTGGACATTGAAAGCAAGAACACACAGGAGTAGGACCTGATTAGAATCTGAGCTGCCCCCACAGCAGGTCCAGAGATCAGCACAGTGTTGGAGGGCATCCTAGGGAGGTGAGGTGGACTGTGATTCCAGGAAGGGAAGGACTTTGACAGCAGTGACTCAAGAAAAACATCTATTATTCTTATGTCTTGATTTGTTCTGTAGATTCTGTTGGATTTCTTTTCTTTTCGTTTCTCCTCCCTGCCCCCCTCCCCGCCCCCCCGCCCCCTCCGCCTCCCCCCCCGGCCCCCCCCACCCCAGCTCTGTTGTAGTTGTCGAATTTACTGGCACTATGAAATCCAATTTCATATCCAATAGGGGCGGCAGCTGAGAGGAGCAACCCCACATCCAAGGAGCGGTGGCTGTGTGGGCACAGGAGAGCCAAGAGGAGCTACTTCACGTTCAAGGTCAGGAGGGGCGCCCAGTGAGGAGAGATCCCTCGTCCAAGGTAAGGAGCAGCGGCTGCACTTTGCTGGAGCAGCCATGAAGAGATACGCCACGTCCAAGGTAAGAGAAACCCGAGTAAGATGGTAGGTGTTGCGAGAGGGCATCAGAGGGCAGAAACACTGAAACCATAATCACAGAAAACTAGCCAATCTGATCACACGGAACACAGCCATGTCTAACTCAGTGAAACTAAGCCATGCCGTGTGGGGCCACCCAGGACGGGCAGGTCATGGTGGAGAGGCTAACAGAATGTGGTCCACTGGAGAAGGGAATGGCAAACCACTTCAGTTATTCTTGCCTTGAGAACCCCATGAACAGTATGAAAAGGCAAAATGATAGGATACTGAAAGAGGAACTCCCCAGGTCAGTAGGTGCCCAATATGCTACTGGAGATCAGTGGAGAAATAACTCCAGAAAGAATGAAGGGATGGAGCCAAAGCAAAAACAATACCCAGTTGTGGATGTGACTGGTGATAGAAGCAAGGTCCGATGCTGTAAAGAGCAATATTGCATAGGAACCTGGAATGTCAGGTCCATGAATCAAGGCAAATTGGAAGTGGTCAAACAGGAGATGGCAAGAGTGAATGTCGACATTCTAGGAATCAGCAAACTAAAATGGACTGGAATGGGTGAATTTAACTCACATGACCATTATATCTACTACTGCGGGCAGGAATCCCTCAGAAAAAAATGGAGTAGCCATTATGGTCAACAAAAGAGTCTGAAACGCAGTACTTGGATGCAATCTCAAAAATGACAGAATGATCTCTGTTCATTTCCAAGGCAAACCATTCAATATCACAGTAATCCAAGCCTATGCCCCAACCAGTAATGCTGAAGAAGCTGAAGTTGAACGGTTCTATGAAGACCTACAAGACCTTTTAGAACTAACACCCAAAAAAGATGTCCTTTTCATAGGGGACTGGAATGCAAAAGTAGGAAGTCAAGAAACAGCTGGAGTAATAGGCAAATTTGGCCTTGGAGTACAGAATGAAGCAGGGAAAAGGCTAATAGAGTTTTGCCAAGAGAACGCACTGGTCATAGCAAACACCCTCTTCCAACAACACAAGAGAAGACTCTACACATGGACATCACCAGATGGTCAACACCGAAATCAGATTGATTATATTCTTTGCAGCCAAAGATGGAGAAGCTCTATACAGTCAGCAAAAACAAGACTGGGAGCTGACTGTGGCTCAGATCATGAACTCCTTATTGCCAAATTCAGACTGAAATTGAAGAAAGTAGGGAAAACCACTAGACCATTCAGGTATGACCTAAATCAAATCCCTTATGATTATACAGTGGAAGTGAGAAATAGATGTAAGGGCCTAGATCTGATAGACAGAGTGCCTGATGAACTATGGATGGAGGTTGGTGACATTGTACAGGAGACAGGGATCAAGACCATCCCCATGGAAAAGAAATGCAAAAAAAGCAAAATGGCTGTCTGAGGAGGCCTTACAAATAGCTGTGAAAAGAAGAGAAGTGAAAAGCAAAGGAGAAAAGGAAAGACGTAAGCATCTGAATGCAGAGTTCCAAAGAATAGCAAGGAGAGATAAGAAAGCCTTCCTCAGCGATCAATGCAAATAAACAGAGGAAAACAACAGAATGGGAAAGACTAGAGATCTCTTCAAGAAAATTAGAGATACCAAGGGAACATTTCATGTAAAGATGGGCTTGATAAAGGACAGAAATGGTAAGGACCTAACAGAAGCAGAAGATATTAAGAAGAGGTGGCAAGAATACACAGAAGAACTGTACAAAAAACATCTTCATGACCCAGATAATCACGATGGTGTGATCACTCACCTAGAGCCAGACATCCTGGAATGGGAAGTCAAATGGGCCTTAGAGAACATCACTACGAACAAAGCTAGTGGAGGTGATAGAATTCCAGTTGCGCTATTTCAAATCCTGAAAGATGATGCTGTGAAAGTGCTGCACTCAATATGCCAGCAAATTGGAAAACTCAGCAGTGGCCACAGGACTGGAAAAGGTCAGTTTTCATTTCAATCCCAAAGAAAGGCAATGCCAAAGAATGCTCAAACTACTGCACAACTGCACTCATCTTACACACTAGTAAAGTAATGCTCAAAATTCTCCAAGCCAGGCTTCAGCAATACGTGAACCATGAACTTCAAGATGTTCAAGCTGGTTTAAGAAAAGGCAGAGGAACCAGAGATCAAATTGCCAACATCTGCTGGATCATCAAAAAAGCAAGAGAGTTCCAGAAAAACATCTATTTCTGCTTTATTGACTATGCCAAAGTCTTTGACTGTGTGGATCACAATAAACTGGGGAAAATTCTGAAAGAGATGGGAATACCAGACCACCAGACCTGCCTCTTGAGAAGCCTATATGCAGGTCAGGAAGCAACAGTTAGAACTGGACATGGAACAACAGGCTGGTTCCAAATAGGAAAAGGAGTACGTCAAGGCTGTATACTCTCATCCTGCTTATTTAACTTCTATGCAGAGTACATCATGAGAAACGGTGGGCTGGAAGAAGCACAAGCTGGAATCAAGATTGCTGGGAGAAATATCAATAACCTCAGATATGCAGATGACACCACCCTTATGGCAGAAAGTGAAGAGGAACTAAAAAGCCTCTTGATGAAAGTGAAAGGAGAGTGAAAAAGTTGGCTTAAAGCTCAACATTCAGAAAATGGAGATCATGGCATCTGGTCCCATCACTTCATGGGAAATAGATGGGGAAACAGTGGAAACAGTGGCAGACTTTATTTTCTGAGGGCTCCAAAATCACTGTAGATGGTGATTGCAGCCATGAAATTAAAAGACGTTTACTCCTTGGAAGGAAAGTTATGACCAACCTAGATAGCATATTCAAAAGCAGAGACATTACTTTGCCAACAAAGGTCCGTCTAGTCAAGGCTATGGTTTTTCATGTATGGATGTGAGAGTTGGACTGTGAAGAAAGCTGAGCACTGAAGAATTGATGCTTTTGAACTGTGGTGTTGGAGAAGACTCTTGCAAGTCCCTTGGACTGCAAGGAGATCCAACCAGTCTATTCTAAAGGAAATCAGTCCTAGGTGTTCATTGGAAGGACTGATGTTAAAGCTGAAACTCCAACACTTTGGCCACCTGATGGGAAGAGTTGACTCATTGGAAAAGACTCTGATGCTGGAAGGATTGGGGGCAGGAGGAGAAGGGGATGACAGAGGATGAGATGGCTGGATGGCATCACCGACTCGATGGATATGAGTTTGAATGGACTCTGGGAGTGGTGATGGACAGGGAGGCATGGCGTGCTGTGATTCATTGGGTCACAAAGAGTTGCACATGACTGAGCGACTGAACTGAACTGATGAAATCCAATTAAGCTTTTGAGGTTTTCTTTTTTTTCCCCTCAGTCACATTTTTTGTTGTTGTTATAAATCTCTGCCTCTACATTGGGCTTCTGCAGTTCTGTGGACTTTCCTTTTTTTTCTTCTTTCTTTTCTGTCTCTCTTTTTTTAATTTTAATTTTTTAAACCTATTATTATTTTTTCTACATTTATTCCTCTGTTTACTTTTCCTGCTGTTCTTTCTCCCTTGCAGTTAATCTTTAATGTTAATCTTCATCAGTTCAGTCAGTCGCTCAGTCATGTCCAACTCTTTGCAACTCCATGAATTGCAGCACACCAGGCCTCGCTGTCCATCACCAACTCCAGGAGTTCATTGAGACTCACGTCCATCGAGTCAGTGATGCCATCCTGCCATCTCATCCTCTGTTGTCCCCTTCTCCTTCTGCCCCCAATCCCTCCCAGCATCAGAGTCTTTTCCAATGAGTCAACTCTTCACATGAGGTGGCCAAAGTACTGGAGTTTCAGCATTAACATCATTCCTTCCAAAGAAATCCCAGGGCTGATCTCCTTCAGAATGGACTGGTTGGATCTCCTTGCAGTCCAAGGGACTCTCAAGAGTCTTCTCCAACACCACAGTTCAAAAGCATCAATTCTTCGGCACTCAGCCTTCTTCACAGTCCAACTTTCACACCCATAGATGACCACTGGAAAAACCATAGCCTTGACTAGACGGACCTTTGTTGGCAAAGTAATGTCTCTGCTTTTGAATATGCTATCTAGGTTGGTCATAACTTTCCTTCCAAGGAGTAAGCATCTTTTAACATCATGGCTGCAGTCACCATCTGCAGTGATTTTGGAGCCCCCCAAAATAAAGTCTGACACTGTTTCCCCATCTATTTGCCATGAAGTTATGGGACCAGATGCCATGATCTTCATTTTCTGAATGTTGAGCTTTAAGCCAACTTTTTCACTCTCCTCATTATTAGAGGAATGCAAATCAAAACTACAATGAGATACCACCTCACACCAGTCAGAATGGCCATCATGGAAAAGCCTACAAACAATAAATGCTGGAGAGGGTATGAAGAAAAGAGAATTCTCTTGCACTGTTGGTGGGAATAGAATTGATACAGCCACTAAGACAGTATGGAGATTCCCTAAAAAACTACAAATAAAACCATCATATGACCCAGCAATCCCACTCCTAGCTATATACCCTGAGAAAACCAAAGCTGAAAAAGGCACATGTATCCCATTGTTCATTGCAGTACTATTTACAATAGCTCGAATATACAAGCAACCTAGACGTCCATTGACAGAAGAATGGATAAAGATGTTGTGGTACATAAACACAATGGAATGTTAATCATCCATTAAAAAGGAACACATTTGAGTCAGTTCTGATGAGGTGGATGAACCTAGAACCTATTATACAGAGTGAAGTGAGTCAGAAAGAGAAAGATAAATATCATATTCTAACACATATATACAGAATCTAGAAGAATGGTACTGAAGAACTCATTTACAGGGAAGCAATGGAGAGACATATGAACCTGGGGAGAGGGGAGGGGAGGGTGAGATGTATGGAAAGAGTAACATGGAATCTTACATTACCATGTGTAAAGTAGATAGCCAACAGGAATTTGCTGTATGGCTCAGGAAACTCAAACAGGAGCTCTGGATCTACCTAGAGGGGTAGGAGATGGGAGAGAGGTTCAAAAAGGAGGGGATATATGTATACCTATGGCTGATTCATGTTGAGGTTTGACTGAAAACAGCAAAATTCTGTAAAGCAATTATCCTTCAATAAAAAAATAAATTTAAAAAAGTGAATAAATGGAATCTACTATTCAATCAAAGGGCTACAACATTATTTTGTTGTCATGGAATAAGAAATGTGCCTGGTTAAGATGGCTTTCATTGGAGGAGAAAATCTATGTAATAGGAGGCAGACATGGGCAGCTAATACAGGAGCAGGGTGTGATGTTCACTATTCAAGTACAGAGCATCTGGATGGGGCACCAATTATCATAGGATGCCTATTTTACTAAATTTTGATGCCTTCTTCTCTGGTCTCTCTAGTTAGTGCTAGAAGCATTTACTAGTTATTCTTTGATAATGGTAACTTGAAAAATCTGTATTAATGCTTTTCAGACATTTTCATGGATATACCTCTAATGTCATAGAGTAAGAGTGGATACTGTGAAGCAATGAAATTGTGTGCTATATCTCTAAAACTCAAATAAATGTCATCTTCTACTAAAAAGATAGAAGGGAAAGAAAGAAAGAAAAGAAGACAGAAAGAAGTGAAAGAAAAGTACCGGTCTTTTAAAATATTTTTTAAAAGATTTATTTATTTTATTTTTGGCTGTGCTGGGTCTTAGTTCCTGTGGGCAGGCTTTGTCTAGTTGTGGCAAGCTGGGACTACTCTTCATTTGTATTGCGTGGGCTTCTCGTTGTGGTGGCTTCTCATGTTACCAAGCACGGGCTCTAGGTGCACAGGCATCAGTAGCTGTGACACCCAGCCTCTAGAGCTCAGGCTCAGCAGTTATGGCACATGGCTTAGTTCCCCCACGGCAGATGGGATCAAAGTGAAAATCGCTCAGTCATGTCTGACCTTCTGCGACCCCATGGACTATACAGTCCATGGAATTCTCCAGGCCAGAATACTGGAGTGGGTAGCCTTTCCCTGGGAGAAGGCAATGGCACCCCACTCCAGTACTCTTGCCTGGAAAATCCTATGGATGGAGGAGCCTGGTAGGCTGCAGTCCATGGGGTCGCTAGGAGCCAGACACGACTGAGCGACTTCACTTTCACTTTTCACTTTCATGCATTGGAGAAGGAAATGGCAACCCACTCCAGTGTTCTTGCCTGGAGAATCCCAGGGAGGGAGTAGCCTGGTAGGCTGCAGTCCATGGGGTTGCACAGTCGGACACGACTGAAGCGACTTAGCAGCAGCAGCAGCAGCCTTTCCCTTCTCCAGCAGATCTTCCCAGTCCAGGGATCATACCCAGGTCTCCTGCATTGCAGGCTGATTCTTTACCAGCTGAGCCACAGGGGAAGCCCTGGATTCTTAATCACTGGACCATCAAGGAGGCCTAATTACCAGTCTTAAAAATCCAAATGCTGGCATGATCTAGAAAATACTTAACTAGTATACTTATTATTATTATAGAATTGGTCATTGAATATTTTGATTTGCATGAATGCTTTATGTCCCTGTTTTTTTTTTAATTAAAAATTCATACACAAATGAAAACAGAAAGGAAAAAAAAAAACTTGTCAATACCTGTTTTTGTCTTCTATTTTTCCATTCTGTTTTTTGTTTTTTGGCTGCACCATGAGGCTTGTGGGATCTTAATTCCCTGATCAGGGATTGAACCTGAACCCCTGCAATGAAAGCTTAGAGTCTTAATCACTAGACCACCAGGGAAGTCCCACTAAGATCACTTTTGCCCATTCAGAAAAAGTATTCAGGTTTTCAGTAATAGCAAAAAAGGAAAAGATATTTTTTATTAACTTGAGGAAATGTTTCTTGTACTGGAACTTAAGAAGCATATGCAGATTGCTCTCTGGGTGTTGGGGACGTGATGATTACCAACCAATAGATGGAATATTTATGTCCTCCGCCCACCTCAAATTTATGTGTTAAAAGTCTAACCCCCAATGTGATGATAGCAGGTGATGTCTTTGGGAGGCGATTAGGTTGTGAGGGTGGAGCCCTCATGAATGGGATTGTTGTTCAGTTGCTAAATCTTGTCTGATTCTTTGCTGCCCCATGAACTGCAGCATGCCAGGCTTCCCTGTCCTTCACTATCTCCCAAAATTTGCTCAAACTCATGTCCATTGAGTCGGTGAGGCCATCCAACTATTTCTTCCTCTGTTGCCCCCTTCTCCTCCTGCTCTCAATCTTTCCCAGCATCAGGGTCTTTTCCAGTGAGTCAGCTCTTTGCATCAGGTGGCCAAAGTATTGGAGCTTCAGCTTCAGCATCAGTCCTTCCAGTGAATTTTCAGGGTTGATTTCCTCTAGGATTGACTGGTTTGATTTCCTTGCAGTCCAAGGGATTCTCAAGAGTCCTCTCCAACACCACAGTTCAGAAGCGTCAATTCTTCGGCACTCAGCCTTCTTTACGGTCCAACTCTGACGTCCATACTTGACTATTTGAAAAACCATAGCTTTGTTTTTTGTTGTTAAAGTGATGTCTCTGCTTAGTGTCCTTTAAAAGAAATCCCAGAGAGCTCCCTTGCCCCTTCAGCCATGTGAGGATACAGGGAAAAGACAGCTCTCTATGAGCTAGGATGGGAGTCGTCACTAGACCCAGAATCTGTAGGCGCCCTGACCTTGGATTCCCCAACCTCCAGAACTGTGAGAAATAAGCTTCTAATGTTTATAAGTCCATGGTATTTTGTTACAGCAGCTCAGATGGGCTAAGTCATTTACTCATTCAGCACAGGCGGCAGGAGGTTGGTATCTTTGAGCAGATAAGCCTGTAGCCCTCCTGATGCTGTAGGACTGATGCTGAAGCTGAAGCTCCAATACTTTGGCCACCTGATGCAAAGAGCTGACCCATTGGAAAAGACCCTGATGCTGGGAAAGATTTGCCTCCCACAAAGCACCATTGTCAACCTTCTGGAAGCCCAGACCTGGCATGAGGTCCAGGTGGTTCCTGGCACCAGACACAGAAAGGAATGTCTCTGGATGTTTGATAACATCTGACTTCAGGAAATACCGCTGCACTAAGCTTGTAGCAACAAGATTTCATTGCCCTGCTTAAAAAGGATGTGATTCAAACATAGAAAACATACTTATGGTTACCAAAGGGGAAGGGAAGGAGGAGGGATACATTAGGAGTAGGGATTTGCAAATATATACACTGCTGCTGCTGCTGCTGCTAAGTCGCTTCAGTCGTGTCTGACTCTGTGCGACCCCATAGACGACAGCCCACCAGGCTCCCCCATCCCTGGGATTCTCCAGGCAAGAACACTGGAGTGGGTTGCCATTTCCTTCTCCAATGCATGAAAGTGAGAAGTGAAAGTGAAGTCGCTCAGTCGTGTCCGACTCTTCACGACCCCATGGACTGCAGCCCACCAGGCTCCTCCGTCCATGGGATTTTCCAGGCAAGAGTACTGGAGTGGGGTGCTATTGCCTTCTCCCAAGTATATATTACTGTATATCAAATAAACAACAAGGATCTACTGTAGAGCATAGTAGCTGTATTCAGTATCTTGTAACAACCTATAATGGAAAAGAATCTGAAGAAAATACGTTAAAAAACCTGAATTACTTTGCTGTACACCTGAAACTAACACGGCATTGTAAATCTTCGTACTTCAAAAAAAAAAAAAAAGAAAAATGCGCTGAGTGGTTAAGACTCCTCGTTTCCACTGTAAGTAGTGAGGGTTTGATCCCTGGTTAGGGAACTAAGATCCTGCATGCCACATAGTGGAGCTAAAAAATTAAAAGAAAAAAAAAAAAAGGAGCCCTGGGTGTTTTTCCACTCGTTGACTGGCTGACAATCTCTTTCTGGTCACCCAAGGGTGGAGGGAAAGCCCATTACTCCCTGCTCTGTTGCGGGAGCTGAGTAAGCATGGCTATTGGTGGTGAGTGGACATAATTTATGATCCCCACAGCATGACATTCTCACGAGGATAACATGCAGAGATGTAAGGTTTTAATTTGGGGACCCTGAGTCTGGCCAATGTACCCATCCTTGGGGCCCAGGAACTTCCAATGTCCCACTTCCTGTGTACAGAGAGATGACATTTCAGAGGGGCTGTGCATAGGATAGGACTTTTATGTACATTCTATGCTGACAACACTCTTGCTCAGTTGGTAAAGAATCCACCTGCAATGTAGGAGACCCAGGTTCAATCCTTTGGTTGGGAAGATCCCCTGGAGTAGGAAATGGCTACCCACTCCAGTATTCTTGCCTGGAGAATTCTATAGGCAGAGGAGCATGGCAGGCTACAGTCCATGGAATCTCAAAGAGTCAGACACAACTGAGAGGCTAAAGCACTAATTACCATACACTCTACAAGCCCTCTTCATGCACCATGATTGGAAGATGTAGACACTTGGGGAGCTAATAGTCCAGTGGGGGAGTTGACCTCTGAAAGATAGTTTAATGAAAGAAAGAAAGAGATTGCAACCTGTTTGTGGGGATGTGATGTACCTTATTTACTTGGGGAGGTCAAAGAACAAGTTTAGGCAGAGATAAGCCTTGACTCCAATCTCAAGGGATAAGTAAGCATGAAATAGGCAGGGGAGATCCTTAGGAGGAAGGTCACTATAGAACAGTGGTTCTCATCAGGGGGTAACACCCCCTTCCCTGACCCTCCCCAGACATTAGGCAATGCTTAGAGACATTTTTAGTTGTTGCAACTTGGCGGGGTCGGGGAGGGGCATCTAGTAGGTAGAGGCCAGGGCTGCTGCTAACATCTTATAGTGCCAGGACAACCCCTGCAGCTGTCTGGCCCCAAATGTCAATTGTGCCAAGCCTGAAAACCCCTGTACTAGGGGAAAGGACAAGCATCTTTAAAGGACTTGAAGTATCAGGGAGCGTAAGTAGGGGGAAAACAGATGCAGGCTTATCTAGAAGTGAGAGAAGTAAGAAGGGACTTCTGATGTGTTTTTCCCAATACCACCACGCAGTTCTCCAATCTTCAGCAGACATTGACTGAGTGTCCTACAAATTTAATTCAGTTCTTACACTGTGTTCCTGGAGACAGCGCCAAATCCCACAAGTTAAGGGCTCAGTCTCATGAGAGACTTCACACTTCACACACCCTGCTTCACACAGCAATCACAAGTCCATGTTGTCACTTGAACATCTCATGAACTGGCTATAAATTGGGGGTTCCCTGGCCCCTCCATCACATTCAATTAATTTGCTAGAGTGGCTCACAGGACTCAGAAAACATTTATTGTTTTTACCAGTATGTTTATTTTTTATTGAGGTGTATTTGATTTATAATATTATATATGTTTCAGGTGTGGGCTTCCCTAATAACTCAGCAGTGAAGAATCTGCCTGCCGTGCAGGAGCTGCATGAGATGGGGAGTTTGATCCCTGGGTCGGGAAGTTCCCCTGGAGGAGGGCGTAGCACCCACCTCCAGTATTCTTGCCTGGAGAATCCCATGGACAGAGGAGCCTTGCGGGGGTGGGGAGGATACAGACACGACTGAAGCAACTTAGCATACATGCATGTTTCAGGTGTGCAACAGAGAGATTCACATATTTTGAAGTTTGTGAACATAAATTTTCCTGGTCTAGTGGCTAAGACTCCACAATCCCAATACAGGGGGCCCAGGTTTGATCTCTGGTGAGGGAACTAGATCCCACATGCCACAACTTAGAGTTTGGAGTTTCCTTGCCCCAACTAAAGAGCTCTCACGCCTCAACAAAGATGAAAGATCCTGTGTGCTGCGACTAAGACCCAGTGCAGCCAAATAAATAAATAAATAAGCAAAAATAAATGTCAAAGAAAATCCTCAAAAGAAAAAAAGATACAGATGAACATCCAGGTGAAGGAGTACATAGAGCAAGGTCTGAAACAATCCTGATCTTGCAACCAGGAAACTCTTCAAATCTCATTGTCCAAGAGTTTTGATAAAGTTTAATTTTTAGCCCCCTTCCACCTCCCTTCCCAGAGGTTGGTGGGTGGGGCTGAAGGTTCCAGCCATTTAATTACTTGGTCTTTCAGGCAACCAACCCCACTCCAAGGCTATCTAGGGTGCCTCCTTTAAAACATGCTCCTTAGGAATAACAAAAGCCATCCCTATTACTCAGGAAATTCCAAAGGTTTTAGGAGCTTTGTGCTAGAACTGGGGACAAACACCAAATATATTTCTTATTATACCACAGAACCAAACTTAAGAAGGGTTTTATCTATCAAGACCAAAATATTGAGGGACTGCCCTGGTGGTCCACTGCTTAAGAATCTGCCTGTCAATGCAGGAGACAATGGTTTGATTCCTGGTCCAGAAAGATTCCACATGCAGGCAACTAAGCCTGCTTCCCACAACTACTGAAGCCCTCACTCTAGGACCCGTGCTCCACAATAAGAGAAGCCACAGCAGTGAGAATCCTACCCACTGCAACTAGAAAAAGCTGGTACTAAGCCCTTATGCAGCAGTGAAGATCCAGCACAGCCAAAAGTAAATTAATTATTTAATTAAAAAAAAAGAATATTGAACTTTAAGCTGGGGCATTAAGAAGCACCAAATGAATTATTAAAAAATTAATATATGCTTTTTAATAGACAATGCTAAAGGAGTGTTTGAATAATCTCATGATTGGGATTATATGCCATTTATATCTTTCCTAAGTATCACGTTGTAGACACATATACAGACATTGTATTTTGTCACAAATGGTATTTTTATAATAAAATATTATTCATTTTAATTTAGTCAAGAAGAGTTAATCATAAGATGAAAATCGCAAAAGAACTATGAAAAAAGGTGTGTGATTATTTTATCAGATCCTTGGGAAGAGGAAAGCCGTTTTGAACTTAACAGCAAGAAGAAAACCTGTAAAGGAGAATGCCCTTGGGTTTTAGTACATAAAAATTCAAAACAGTGTTTAGAAAAATTACAAAGAAACAAAGAGAACCCTGGTAAACATAAAAATAATGGAAGAAATTGTGAAGAAAATGGTTGATTTTACTACACAATTCTTCAAGTATCTGTGAATCAAATATGTGTTCAAAAAATGAAGAGGCAGCAGGTGCTGTGGGAAAAACACTTTAATATCAAAAACAGTCTTGCAATTCAATAGGAAAACCTCAATAATACCCGCATATGAAAAATCAGCCAAAGGACATAGATTCGTGGCGTGTACCTAAATAGGTAACAAACATAATAAAACAGTTTAACCCTTCTATTAAAGTTCCTGCATTAACCAGACATCCTTAGGAGATAACATTCCCTCTTAATCTCATCATGAGTCATAACTTCTTAGGAGATAACCTTCTTTCTTAATCTTGTAAGGGGTTATGGGACCCATGACCCACTGCTTCCTTTGTGTGTGTGTAGATCTGGATTGTGTAAACTGTCAATAACATGTAATTTCCTGTATGACCCTCTGTCTCAAAAACCTACTTATCTGTGCTTTGACCTCTAATGGGTAGAACAGTCCTTAGAGCCTTTTGAAAGGCTGTCTCTCAGATTTATAAACCTCTGGTTAGCTCAAATAAAATCTTCCATTTATTTCTTAGATGAACTGATTAATATTTGTTGACAAGCTTAAGCAGTCACGGTGGCTTCCCTGGTGGCTCAGAGGTTAAAGCGTCTGCCTGGAATGCAGGAGACCAGGTTCCATCCCTGGGTCGGGAAGATCCCCTGGAGAAGGAAATGGTCACCCACTCCAGTACCCTTGCCTGGAGAATCCCATGGAGGGAGGAGCCTGGTAGGCTACAGTCCATGGGATATAAAGAGTCCGACATGACTGAGTGACTTCACTTTCACTTTCACTACTTAAGCAGTCAAAGGCAGCATCAGTTCAGTTCAGTTCAGTCACTCAGTTGTGTCCAACTCATTGCAATCCCATGAATCGCAGAACGCCAGGCCTCCCTTTCCATCACCAACTCCCTGAGTCCACTCAAACTCATGTCCATCGAGTCGGTAATGCCATCCAACCATCTCATCCTCTGTCATCCCCTTCTCCTCCTGCCCCCAATCCCTCCCAGCATCAGAGTCTTTTCCAATGAGTCAACTCTTCACATGAGGTGGCCAAAGTATTGGAGTTTCAGCTTTAGCATCAGTCCTTCCAATGAACACCCAGGACTGATCTCCTTTAGGATGAACTGGTTGGACCTCCTTGCAGTCCAAGGGACTCTCAAGAGTCTTCTCCAACACCATAGTTCAAAAGCATCAATTCTTCAGAACTCAGCTTTCTTCACAGTCCAACTCTCACACCCATACATGACCACTGGAAAAACCATAGCCTTGACTAGATGGACCTTTGTTGGCAAAGTAATATCTCTGCTTTTGAATATGCTATCTAGGTTGGTCATAACTTTGCTTCCAAGGAGTAAGTGTCTTTTAATTTCATGGCTAAAATCACCATCTACAGTGATTTTGGAGCCCCCCCAAAATAAAGTCTGACACTGTTTCCACTGTTTCCCCATCTATTTCCCATGAAGTGGTGGGACCGGATGCCATGATCTTAGTTTTCTGAATGTTGAGCTTTAAGCCAACTTTTTCACTCTCCTCTTTCGCTTTCATCAAGAGGCTTTTGAGTTCCTCTTCACTTTCTGCCATAAGGGGGGTGTCATCTGCATATCTGAAGTTATTGATATTTCTCCTAGCATTCTTGATTCCAGCTTGTGCTTCTTCCAGTCCAGCGTTTCTCATGATGTACTCTGCATAGAAGTTAAATAAGCAGGGTGACAATATACAGCCTTGATGTACTCCTTTTCCTATTTGGAACCAGTCTGTTGTTCCATGTCCAGTTCTAACTGTTTCTTCCTGAACTGCATACAGGTTTCTCAAGAGGCAGGTCAGGTGGTCTGGTATTCCATCTCTTTCAGAATTTTCCACATTTTATTGTAATCCACACAGTCAAAGGCTTTGGCATAGTCAATAGAGCAGAAATAGATGTTTTTCTGGAACTCTCTTGCTTTTTCCATGATCCAGCGGATGTTGGCAACTTGATCTCTGGTTCCTCTGCCTTTTCTAAAACCAGCTTGAACATCTGGAAGTTCATGGTTCACATATTGCTGAAGGCTGGCTTGGAGAATTTTGAGCACTAGTTTACTAGCATGTGAGATGAGTGCAATTGTGTGGTAGTTTGAGCATTCTTTGGCATTGCCTTTCTTTGGGATTGGAATGAAAACTGACCTTTTCCAGTCCTGTGGGCCACTGTTGAGTTTTCCAAATTTGCTGGCATATTGAGTGCAGCACTTTCACAGCATCATCTTTCAGGATTTGAAATAGCTCCACTGGAATTCCATCACCTCAACTAGCTTTGTTCACAGTAATGCTTCCTTCGGCCCACTTAACTTCCCATTCCAGGATGTCTGGCTCTAGGTCAGTGATCACACCATCGTGATTATCTGGGTCGTGAAGATCTTTTTTGTACAGTTCTTCTGTGTATTCTTGCCACCTCTTAATATTTTCCGCTTCTGTTAGGTCCATACCATTTCTGTCCTTTATCAAGCACATCTTTGCATGAAGTGTTCCCTTGGTATCTCTAATTTTCTTGACGAGATCTCTAGTCTTTCCCATTCTGTTGTTTTCCTCTGTTTATTTGCATTGATTGCTGAGGAAGGCTTTCTTATCTCTCCTTGCTATTCTTTGGAACTCTGCATTCAGATGCTTACGTCTTTCCTTTTCTCCTTTTCTTTTTGCTTCTCTTCTTTTCACAGCTATTTGTAAGGCCTCCTCAGACAGCCATTTTGCTTTTTTTGCATTTCTTTTCCATGGGGATGGTCTTGATCCCTGTCTCCTGTACAATGTCACCAACCTCCATCCATAGTTCATCAGGCACTCTGTCTATCAGATCTAGACCCTTAAATCTATTTCTCACTTCCACTGTATAATCATAAGGGATTTGATTTAGGTCATACCTAAATGGTCTAGTGGTTTTCCCTACTTTCTTCAATTTAAGTCTGAATTTGGCAATAAGGACTTCCAGGCCTGGAGGCCTTTTTCTTTTGTCCCCTGTATCTTGAAGGCAATACGCCCACCTCTGTGACCTTCCCTTAGTTCCAAAGGGCATATGCCAACAGCTGCTAATTAAAGGAGGAGCAGCCAAGAAACCACCTGAGGCAAGATTAAGGGGACCAGAGAAGCTCATCAAGATGAGACTGAGACTTTCTTGGTGGCACAGCGGAGAAGAATCCCCCATGCAATGCAGGGGCAAATGGTTGGATCCCTGGTCTGGGAGGATTCCACATGCAGTGGAGCAACTAAGCCCGAGCACTGAAACTACTGAAGCCCGAGAGTTCTAGGGCCAGCCAGCCACAAGTCCAGAGCCTGTGTGCCGCAACTACTGAAGCCTGTGTGCCTAGAGCCTGTGTTCAGCAGCAAGAGAAGCCCACGGATTGTAAAGAGGAGTAGCATCCACTCACCACAACAAGAGAAAGCCCAGTGCAGATAAAGAGAAAGCCACGAAGACCCAGTGCAGCCACAAATAAATAAATACATAATTAAAAAAAAAAGATTAGGAGACTGATCACCTGGGACCCTGCACACCCTCTAATCTTATCAGCAACCCCACTCTTGAACCATTGCCATAAAACTCCTCACCAAAGTCCCCTGAGTTGGGATGCATAGTTTTTAAGGACAGGAGCCCACTGTGCCCCTCTTTGCCTGGTAAAGCAATAAAGCTATCTGTTGAAGAGTCCGAACACCAGTTGGAAAAGAATTTCTAGACATGGAGTATTGCGGAAAGGAGTGAGTTTATTAAGAACAAAGAGCAGAGATAACATGGGTGCTTTGAGGGCAGTTGGCCAACAACTCCTGACAGGCCAGGGAGAGTCGACAGTTTTTGGGGGTTAGTAGCCAGTTTTCAGACCCTCAAGACAAAGAATGTTCCTGCTGGAAGACTGGCATTAGATGATTGGTTGGGCTTCCCTGGTGGCTCAGAGGTTAAAGCATCTGCCTGCAATGAAGGAGACCTGGGTTTGATCCCTGGGTTGGGAAGATCCCCTGGAGAAGGAAATGACAACCACTCCAGTATTCTTGCCTGGAAAATCCCATGGACAGAGGAGCCTGGTGGGCTATACTCCATGGGGTAGCAAAGAGTCAGATGATTGGTTAGGGTGCTATTATAGGGTGAGTACCAAGGTGGCATTTTTACCTAATTTGGAGTCAGGAAGCCTGTTAGTGATGATCAGGGAGATCAGCAACAGCTACAATGGGGCTCAGTCAGCTTCAGAGGTGACCTTTGTTCTGGGCTCTGCTTCTGTGGCCTCAGTGCAAGACCTCACACCTGTGGCCTTGGAGCAGGACTCAACACTATCCTTTCCTACTTCATCCAAAACTCCATCTCCAAGATTCGATTTGGCAGCAGTGTTCAGAGAAGCTGAGTTTCCAGCATCATTGGTGGTGAATAGTGGGCAGGCCACTGGCTCTGTCAACAGCATAATGCATCAGGGCTGGGAGTGGCCAAGCAGCAGAGACACAGGGACGAAACAGGACTAGAGCTGGTGCAGTTGACTTCCATGCTGCATATGGAAGCTGGCTTGCATGTGGCACATCCACCCACCTCCTCTGAGAACACCTAGAAACACACAAGAGGGAAATGTCATGCTGTTTGATGGATGGTACTAGTCATGCCAAAGTCTTGGCTCTCTGTGCACCGAGGCGGAACAGAAATACAGAGACAGAGATATGGAGGGAAAATAGAGAGTTGCATTCTTTTTTTGCCAGGCAAAGCAGGAACAAAGTAGGCTAGCACCTCAAGCACTGCGTTCCACTCCCTGGGAAAAAGGGAGAGGTCTTACAGTCAGTTGCTCGTGGTCAGGGAAGTACTTTAAGTATCAAGGCAGAAACAAACTTGCATTCTTCTTTCTTCTGTAAAATTTCAAAAGGGTGTCTTACTGTCAAGATTAGGGGGTGTGCAGGGTCTTAGATTGGCGCTAGTGGTAAAGAACCCGCCTGGCAATGCAGGAGACCCGGGTTGGAACCTGGGTCAGGAAGATCCCCTGGAGAAGAAAATGGCAACCCACTCCAGTATTCTTGCCTGGAGAGTCCCATGGTCAGTGGAGCCTGGCGGGCTACAGTCCATAGGGTTGCAAAGAGTTGGACACGACAGAGCACCCATGCACGCAAGGGTCCCAGGTAGGGTCCTAATCTGGAGGAGCTTCTCTGTCTTGCCTCAGGTGGTTCTGCAGCAGCTCTTCCCATGACTAGCAACTCTTCAAATCTGCCCTTTGGAGCTCAGAGAAGGTCACGGAGGCTGGACTCTTGCATATAAGAAATGGGGGACAAAAAGGCCTCCATGCTCAGGAGCCTCACAGGGCCCTGCTTGGTTTCATTAACCACCCATTGGATGGAGGACAGGCTGAAGGTGGACTCTGCCTGCCAATCCCATTTTAGCCCAATGTTACCTGAATCCTCATGTGATGATTAGCCCCTACCTCTGGAATAGAGGGCCCAGAGTTTTCTCCTCATTATGGTTAATAAATTGCTAGCTGAATGGTACCACAGTGATCTGATGATGCTCCTGGACCTTGGGTTACGCCAAATAAAGAGAAAATATTTGATATTACTGAGATTTTAACCCCATTCGTCCCTGAGGTAAGACAGTGGCTATGGGGAGACTACTGTTGAGGCAGGGAAGTTTAGTTTGAAAGATTTTTTTTTTTTTTTTTAGGAAAAGGTAGAGGAGGCCAGGTGTATTCACAAGGATCTTTTCCATTTAGACAGATGGAAAGCAAGCAAACTGGCTTTGAAACAGAACAAGATACTGGCTCATGTAATGAAAGAGTTCAGGGGTGTCTGGATTAGGCAACTCAGATGGGACATCAGGTTTCCATCTCACACTCTCCAGCTCTTGGTGCTGCTTTCTTCATGTTAATTCCACTCTTGGCTTTGAGGCCAGGCATAAGAGGATGTAAAGCAGCCTTGGGTTGCAGGTTGGGAGATGGCAGTTTCCTTGACTGCTTAGCTACTATTTGGTCCATTTAAGTGGGCTTAAAGCTCAACATTCAGAAAACAAAGATCATGGCATCCGGTCCCATCACATCATGGGAAATAGGTGGGGAAACAGTGGAAACAGTGTCAGACTTTATTTTTTTGGGCTTCAAAGTCACAGATGGTGACTGCAGCCATGAAATTAAAAGACGCTTATTCCTTGGAAGGAAAGTTATGACCAACCTAGATAGCATATTGAAAAGCAGAGACATTACTTTGCCAACAAAGGTTCGTCTAGTCAAGGCTATGGTTTTTCCTGTGGTCATGTATGGATGTGAGAGTTAGACTGTGAAGAAGGCTGAGCGCTGAAGAATTGATGCTTTTGAACTGTGGTGTTGGAGAAGACTCTTGAGAGTCCCTTGGACTGCAAGGAGATCCAACCAGTCCATTGTGAAGGAGATCAGCCCTGGGATTTCTTTGGAGGGAATGATGCTAAAGCTGAAACTCCAGTACTTTGGCCACCTCATGTGAAGAGTTGACTCATTGGAAAAGACTCTGATGCTGGGAGGGATTGGGGGCAGAAGGAGAAGGGGACGACAGAGGATGAGATGGCTGGATGGCATCACTGACTCGATGGACGTGAGTCTGAGTGAACTCTGGGAGTTGGTGATGGACAGGGAGGCCTGGCGTGCTGCGATTCATGGGGTCGCAAAGAGTGGGACACGACTGAGCTACTGATCTGATCGGATCTGATACATTTTAATTCATTTTACAAAATAGGGCTCCATTACACTGCCCTTTTAAACTTTTAGTCTGTAATGACAGACAAATGAAAGGCGAGGGTGCCTGTCCACCCCTACTTTGGGGAAGGACATGTGAGTCTTCCTCTTATCACGCGAGAAGTCCTTTCAGGTGAGTGCTGAACTTCTATCCCAGCTTCAGGGGATGCAGCTGATCCTAAAATAGTTTTGGCAGGCAGGGAAAATCTCTACTCCTTGGAAACTTTAAAGGCACACAACCAGATATGGCCCTCAAAGGCAATGAACAAACAAAGAATATAATCCCAAAGCAAGCCTGGCATAATGAAAAGTGGCCCTGGGAGAGAGAGGCCATTGAGTTCAATGTAAATTCCTCTGCATATTTACTCTGTGATATTGAAGAAATCTTCAAATTGTATTCTACTCCTTCACAAAGGAGAGAATTGGACTTTATTTGAGTGTTTTCTACTGCTCTTTCTGTGTATTCAGTCCTCATAAAAATTCCATGAGGTGGGTTCTTAAGTCCCCTTGTCAATAATAAAAAAAAATTAACCAGTAGATCTAAGGAAGAAATGAAAAAAAAATTTTTTTTAAGAAATAGAAAATTTCAGGACTTCCCTAGCAGTCTGGTGGTTAAGACTCCATGCTTCCACTGCAGGTGGCCCAGGGTTCAATCCCTAGTCAGGGAACTAAGATCCCACATGCTGTGCAATGGGGCCAAAAAAAAGAGAGAAATGGAAAATTTAATTTAAGGCAAACTGAGGATTATAACACAGGAACAGCCTCTCAGAAAGTTCTAAGGACTGTTCTGCCCATTGAGATCAAAGCACAGTTATGCAGGTCTTTGATAAATGATGTAGATAGTTTTTGCAATCCAGCTCTGCAAGTACAAAGTAGTGGGTCATTGTGACCCTTTACAAAATCAAGAACGTGTGTCATCTTTTAAAGAGTTGTCTTATTGGTGCTTGAAGAATGCTGTTCTTTGTGGCTGAGCAGGTTTCTGCCAATGGGGAAGTTTGGTCCATGCATAATGCAGGTACACAATGCACAGTGCGGGGAGAGAGGAGAACAAAGGGCAGAGCAGATGTTTTACATTTTCTTGTCTTGCAATAAAATATGAATTTTATTCTATATTCTACTTTATAAAAGAGGAAACAGAGGTGTAGAGAGGTATCTTGCCTGGGATTTGTACTCAGTTCTGTTCTGCTCCTGGGAGGGTGAGTGTGGATTCCTTCTGAGATCTAAGATTTCAGAAAAGCTCTACAAAGCTGATGCCACTGAAAAGAACAAAATTGTACCTCTTTGGTTCAGAATCCACCAGCTCAATCATTTTTTGTTGACTTCTGGTTTTTCTTTTTTAATTTGAGGAGACATTCTCCATGTTCACGACTTCCCTGGTGGCTCAGATGGTAAAGTGTCTGCCTACAATGCAGGAGACCCAGGTTCAATCCCTGGGTTGGGAAGATCTCCTGGAGAAGGAAATGGCAACCTATTCCAGTATTCCTGCCTGGAGAATCCCATGGATCCAGGATCCTGATAGGCTTCAGTCCATGGGGTTGCAAAGAGTCGGATACGATTGAGCTACTTCACTCTTTCTTTCTTTCTTTCTCCATGTTCACAAGTACATGGTCAAGAAAGTCAACTGCAGAAAGAAACTGAAGCCATGGTGGGGACTGAGTTGACCGTGAAAGGGGCTGAGGGTGTTTGCAGACACAGTCTTTCCAATGAGAGACTTTTCACTAGGGAAGCCCAGACAAAAATCCTGTGACCAAAGCTTTAACCCTTAGCTGCTTCTAGCAGCTGTTTTCTCTGCCTTCTTTTATGTCTCTAAACTTTTGTCTTTGCTTTCTTATTTTTTCCTACAACTTTTTTTTTAAATGTAGGTTATACACCTTTATTGTTACATCTTTAACTTAAAAAAAAAAACAGCTTTACCTTTTCATCTTTAATTTTTCATAGGGTGTTTTTTTTCTCTTTAAGCTTTTAATGTCAGATTATTGTAACTTTGTATTGATTTCCCTTTTATTTCAAGTCATGTCTATTTTTGTCTTTTTATAAATCTCAGCCGTGTTTTATTGAAATCTTCATGAAAGAATCATTGTATCTTAAGAATCTAGTCTTTTCATTTTCTCCCTCATCACATTTTAGCATTTTACTATTCACCTGGAAATTTTAACAGATATATTTAAATGCAGATGTGTATGAACAAAAAGTAAAAGTTCTCCTTTCCCAATGCATTCCCTAGAGGTAACTGCTAGGCTTCCTAAGTAGTGCTAGCGGTAAAGAACCTGCCTGCCCCTGCAGGAGATGTAAAAGAAATGGGTTCAATCCCTGGGTCTGGAAGATACCCTGGAGGAGGGCATGGCAACCCACTCCAGTGTTCTTGACAGAGGAACCTGGTGGGCTACAGTCCATAGCGTCACAAAGAGTTTTTGACACAACTGAAGCAGCTGGAATCAAGATTGCCGGGAGAAATCTCAATAACCTCAGATATGCAGATGACACCACCCTTATGGCAGAAAGTGAAGAGGAACTAAAAAGCCTCTTGATGAAAGTGAAAGAGGAGAGTCAAAAAGTCGGCTTAAAGCTCAACATTCAGAAAACAAAGATCATGGCATCCGGTCCCATCACTTCATGGGAAATAGATGGGGAAACAGTGGAAACAGTGTCAGACTTTATTTTTTTGGGGCTCCAAAATCACTGCAGATGGTGACTGCAGCCATGAAATTAAAAGACACTTATTCCTTGGAAGGAAAGTTATGACCAACCTAGATAGCATATTGAAAAGCAGAGACATTACTTTGCCAACAAAGTTTCGTCTAGTCAAGGCTATGGTTTTTCCTGTGGTCGTGTATGGATGTGAGAGTTGGACTGTGAAGAAGGCTGAGCGCCGAAGAATTGATGCTTTTGAACTGTGGTGTTGGAGAAGACTCTTGAGAGTCCCTTGGACTGCAAGGAGATCCAACCAGTCCATTCTGAAGGAGATCAGCCCTGGGATTTCTTTGGAGGGAATGATGCTAAAGCTGAAACTCCAGTACTTTGGCCACCTCATGTGAAGAGTTGACTCATTGGAAAAGACCCTGATGCTGGGAGGGATTGGAGGCAGGAGGAGAAGGGGACGACAGAGGATGAAATGGCTGGATGGCATCACTGACTCGATGGACGTGAGTCTGAGTGAACTCTGGGAGTTGGTGATGGACAGGGAGGCCTGGCGTGCTGCGATTCATGGGGTCGCAAAGAGTCGGACACGACTGAGTGACTGAACTGAACTGAACTGAAGCAACTCAGCATGCATTAGTTACTCAAGGGTAACTCCTAGAGGTAAGTGCTGTTAATGGTTAGGTGTCTGACCCATTCGGGTGTTTTGTTTGTTTGTTTTCTGTAAACTGATATATAAACATGTTACCACTCACATTCATTTCTTTATTAGAAACGACATCACACTATCCTGAACATTATCGATCTTGCCTTTGTTTACTTTTTTTTGCTGTTGCTTTTTATTTGTCATGATTGTTCTCACTTTCAACCTTATTTATTTTATTTTTTCTTTCTGCACTTAAATGGAATAAAAATCAGCACCTTCATGATTTATTCCATGTATTATATTTTGATTATTTACATAGAGGGAAAATAATCTACTGTATCAACTGATGAGTTTTTCCCCTTGTAGTTTCTCTTTACCCAATGACCCTCTTCCATTTGGACAACTGGAAATCAATCATCTGTTGCCTGAAGGGAGAGTGTCACAACAGAAGTGCTTTTGAGCCTCTAAAGTTGAGGTCATGGTCTATGCCCTAGATTTAGGAGACGATAGAGGAGATAAAAATTCCCTGGACTAGGGGAGAGGTGAAGAAAAGAGTATAAGAATGAGATGGAGGTGGGAAGGGAAAATTAATGGGACTCTACTATAGATCAAATGTTTGCATCTCCCCAGACTCCTGTGTTGAATGCCTAAACTCCAGTGTGGCTTTGTTTGGAATAAGGACGCAATTAAGGTCACAGGGAGTCAGACATGATTTAGGGACTGAACAACAACAAAGGTTAAATGAATCATAAGGGTGGAGCCCTGACCCAATAGGATTAGTGTCTTTATAAGAAGACACAAGAGAGCTGCTGCTCCCTCACACCTCCACATGCATGTGAGGACACAGAGAGAAGGGGCTTGTGTGCAAGCCAGGAAGAGAGATATTGGGCCCACTGGACCTTGATCTTAGACTTTTCAGCCTCCTGAACTTTGAGAAGACAAATTTCTATTGTTTAAGTCATGTCTTGTTATGGCAGCCCACATAAACTCTAGGACAGGTTTGGGGATATCTCTCATCAATCCCTGGTCCCAGATCACACATGCCATTGAGCAACAAAGCCCTTGCACCACAACTATTGAGCCTGTGCTCTAGAGCCTGGGAACCACAACTACGGAAGCTTGGGAGCCTTGGAGCCTTTGCTCTGCAACAAGAGAAGCCATGGCAATGAGAAGCCCAAGCACTGCAAGTAGACAGTAGCCCCTGCTCACTGCAACGAGAAAAAGCCAGCATGCAGCTATGAAGACCAAGCACAGCCAAAATAAATAAATAAATTATTTTTAAAAACTATTTTCTTACCTGCACTGGGTCTTAGTTGCAGCATTCGAGCTCTTAGTTGTGGCATGTGGGATCTAATACTCTAACCAGGGATCAAACCTGCATTGTGAGCATGGAGTCTTCCATGCTCACTGGGCTTCCAGGGAAGTCCCATTCAACAAATCTTAATGAGGGGCAATCTGGGAGCCAAGGTTATAACTGTGAAGCAAGAGACACAGCTCCTGCTTGCATTATATAACACTGTACCTCCACAGTGTAACAGCCAGAACCTAGGAATTGTTTGATGGTGGCAAAGCAGAAAGGGCATAAGACTCTCCACACATTTCCTGTTGCCCTCGAGTGGCCTAGAGAGCACCTGAAATGAAAGTAGGAGGTAGTAGTTAAGTGAAAATGGAAAGGAAAACAAAAAGGAGAAAGAATAGTCAGTGCCAGATGGTCCCTGTTTGCTTTTACTGATTTTCTTGACACAGTGATTGATAGACTCATAGACTTAGAGACCAGTTCATCCAGGGCTTCTCAAACTTCTTTGTGCATCAGAATTTTCCAGATGGTTTGTTGCAGCATGAAATTTCTGGTCCCCTCTTCCAGAATTTCTGATATAGAAATTTTGGTTAGGGCCCCAAAATTTGTATCTCTGTAGGTAATCCAAAGCTCTTGTCCATGGTGTGTGTAGCTCTAATCTAATCTAATATTTTATTTAAAAAATTTTTTTTATTGGAAAAAAATTTTTTTTTGGCCAGGCCTTATAACATGTGGGATCTTAGTTCCTTGACCAGGGATCAAACCCACGTCCATGTAGTGGAAGCACAGAGTCCTAAACACTGCACCACCAGGAAAATCCCCTAATGTAACATTTTGAAAAATGGCACCCACAGATGTAAGTGATTCTCTTAAGGTTATACAGTAAGTCAGTAGACTTACTGTATAAGATGGATGGCTCAAGGATCTGTATTGGCTCTGTGAAATCAAATGCACATTTTGTGACATGACAAGAAAAATTAAACATAAATTTTCCCCGCCTTTTGGCCTCTTCCCTTCCCTGGTGGCTGAGATCATAAAGAATCTGCCTGCAAGGCGGGAGACCTGGGTTTAATTCCTGGGCTGGGAAGATCCCCTGGAGAAGGAAATGGTAAACCACTCCAGTATACTTGCCTGGAGAATTCCACGGACACAGAAGTCTGGTGTGCTGCATGCAGTCCATGGGGTCACAAAGAGTCGGACACGACTGATCAGCTTTCACTCACTCACTTACTTACCCCTACTGTACATTGTGTATCTGCATGTTGTGTTAATCAAACCTCCCTGGGCAGCAGAAATACCTGCTCAACCGTAAAGACCAGCATTCTCCTAGCACCAACAAGTGAAAGTAAAAGCGAAATTGAAGTTGTGCAATCGTGTCCGACTCTGTGACCCCGTGGACTGTAGCCCACCAGGCTTCTCTGTCCATGGGATTCTCCGGACAAGAATACTGGAGTGGGTTGCCATTTCCTTCTCCAGGGGATCTTCTCGACCCAGGGATCGAACCCGGGTCTCCTGCATTGCAGGCAGACGCTTTACCCTCTGAGCCACCGGGGAAGCCCATCAAGACAACTCCTTAAATGGATAACATTCCTTCATGATCTTGTAAGAGGTCATGATGCTGCTTAGATATGGATTGTATAAACTGTCCATAATATGCCTTTTAACGTACAGCCTTTTATCTCAAAAACCCTTTTATAACTGTGCTTTGACTTCAAACAGGTGGAAGAGTTCTTGGAGCTTTCTGTTGTTCCCAGGTTTATAATCCTCAATTTGACTGGAATAAAAATTTCCATCTCTTCTTAGATCAACTGATTCACTTTTTGTCAACAACGCTTATATTAAATTGGTGCAAAAGTAATTTTGGTCTTGCCTTGTTGAGTTTTGCCTTTTGATATTAGAATATATTCTTAAATAAATGTGGTTATGTTACACATCATTTTAACACGGATTTCTTGCTTTGTGCTTTTTGCTAATGAATTATTACTTGCTGTTTATTTTGTATGTATTTTAGACTATGGAAATGATGTTAAGTGAAAAGCAAGCTTGAGGGATTTTCTTATTTGAGTTCAAAATGTGTCATAAAGCAGTGGAGACAACTTGCAACATCAACAATGCATTTGGCCCAAGAACGGCTAATGAGCATACAGTGCGGTGGTGGTTAAAGGAGTTTTGCAACGGAGATGAGAGTCTTGAAGATAAGGAGCACAGGGGTGGCCATCAGAAGTTGACAACAACCGAGAGGATCATTGAACTGACAACTGGTCAACTGATGGGATCATTGACTGGTCCTCTTACAACCGAAATGAGAAGTTGCCCAAGAACTCGAAGTCAACCATTCTATGGTCATTTGGCATCTGAAGCAAATTGGAAATGTGAAAAAGCTCAAAAAGTGGATGCCTCATGAGCTGACCACAAATCAAAAAAATATCGTCAATCTAAAGTATCATCTTCTCTTATTCTCCACAACAACAAACCATTTCTTGATCAGATTGTGACATGTGATGAAAAGTGGATTTTATATGACAACCGGTGACAAGCAGCTCAGTGGCTGGACTGCAAAGAAGCTCCAAAGGACTTCCCAAAGCCAAATTTGCACCAAATCAAGGTCATGGTCACTGTTTGGTGGTCTGCTGTTGGTCTGATCCACGACAGCTTTCTGAATCGAGGCAAAACCATTACAGCTGAGAAGTATGCTTAGTAAATCAATGAGATGTACAGAAAACTACAATGCCTGCAGCCAGCATTGGTCAACAGAAAGGGCCCAGTTCTCCACAACACCCGACCACGCATCGAACAACCAATGCATCAAAAGTTGAATGAATTGGGTTACAAAGTTTTGCCTCATCCGCCATATTCACCTGACTTCTCGCCAACTGACTACCACTTCTTCAAGCATCTTGACAACTTTTTGCAGGGAAAATGCTTCCACAACCAGCAGGACACAGAAAATGCTATTCAAGGGTTTCTCGAATTCCAAAACATGGATTTTTATGCTACAGGAATAAATAAACTTATTTCTCATTGGCAATGTGAAATCAACAAATGTGTTGATTGTAAAGGTTTCTATTTTGATTAATAAAGATGTGTTTGAGCCTAGTTATACTGATTTAAAATTCAGGGTCCTAAACTGTAATTACGTTTGCACCAACCTAATACCATACACTCATACCTGGATCAACCCCATTGACCCCTCAGGGGTCAGGGCAGATGGGAGGTTGTGAATGGCTGGGCCTGGGTCCCCGGTCACCTCTTCAGTGAGGGGTAGTGTGAACTCCATCAGAACAACACATTCTTGGCAATTCCCTGGGGGTCCACTGGTTAGGACTTCACACTTTCACTGCTGAGAGTGTAGGTTCAGTCCCTTGGGTATATAGATCCAAAATAAAATCACAATTTTTTTTTTGCTTGTATATTTATTTACGGCTGCCGATGGGCTTTGTCTCTCTGCATCGAGCCATGGTTTCTCTTGTTGCAGTGCTCAGGCCCTAGAGCATGTAGAGTTAATTGTCCTTTGGCATATGGGATCTTTCTGGACCAGGGATCGAACCTGTGTCCACTGCATTGGCAGGCAGATTCTTAACCATGGACCACCAGGTTAAGTCTGAAGTGCATGTTCTTAAAGTGAAGGAATTTTGTTCCCCAGATGGAAGTAAGGTAAGTGCTTTCAGTAGGGCCTGAAACAATATGTTCTGTAGACCATAAACTACTGGGCAGGGTGAATGAGCTATTGAGATAAAGCCTCATCGTATATAAGAGCCAGGCTCTGGAGGGATGCTGTGGAAGATGTATGGGAGAGGCAGTCTAATCCTTGATCCCAGTACCTAACAGCATAAGGCTCTGCATAGTGCCTTGTGAGGAGAAGGCAACGGCACCCCACTCCAGTGTTCTTGCCTGGAGAATCCCAGGGATGGGGGAGCCTGGTGGGCTGCCGTCTATGGGGTCACACAGAGTCGGACATGACTGAAGTGACTTAGCAGCAGCAGCAGCAGTGCCTGGCTTCTCAGGTGGTCAGCGGTAAAGCATCCATCTGCCAATACAGGAGACTCAAGTTCGATCCCTGGGTTGAGAAGATCTCCTGGAGGAGGAAATGGTAACTCACTCCACTCTTCTTGCCTGGAGAATCCCATGGACAGAGGAGCCTGGCAGGCTACAATCTATGGGGTCTCAAAGAGTCGGACAAGACTGAGCAACCGAGTACACATGCATGCAATACATAGTGCGTGCCATAGATCACTCCTTGACACTGGAGTGTGAACTTCAGGTTTAAACCCTTCTAGCACTGAAAGGCAAAGATGAATTGGTAGTCTGGGAAACTCTTGGTTGGGCTCAGGGCTCTAGGGCTCAGTCAGGGATTATTTGTTTTTTTTTGTTTTTTTCCTTTTTTTTTTTTAAGCTGATGATCTTGGGGAGAGGGTCACAGAAAGAGGGTTTTCAGGGATGGGTCTTTTCATTCCTACTAGTTGCCTTTAACTTTCAGCCTCATCCTGGGGAAGGGGTGCATGAGTGGGCCACAGGAACTGGGAGGCATTGGTTGGGTGGTTAACCCTGGGACCAGGACTTAGTGCCCATCCAATAAGGATTGTGATGGGTCCAGGCGGCACCAGTGCCCTCCTCACTCTCCTTGGCTTAGCGGCTGCCACCATGGCCCCCATGACTCTGGTTTCTGGGCAGCAAGGGCTGGGTTGGGGCCCAGGGAGTCATAAGGACCTTCTGCAGGGATGTTCCCTTTTGGGCTGGAAGGGTGGGTGAGACTAAAAATACCACCTATGTGACATATTTACTCTGTTCTTGTTAATACACCAGAGAGATTGCCAAGAGTCACTACACCAAGCCTGTGATTAAACCATAATAACCACTTTCATGTTTATAAATTTTGTCCTTGATATCAGAGAGGAGTATTTTTAGGCTAGAACTTGGAACTAACACATCGCAAATGCAGGAATGTAGATTCAAGCATGCATGCATGCTCAGTTGCTTCAGGCGTGTTCAACTCTTTGCAATCCCATGGGCCACAGCCTGCCAGGCTCCTCTGTCCACGAGATTTTCCTGGCAAGAATACTGGAGTGGGTTGCCATGCCCTCCTCCAGGGGATCTTTCCAACCCAGGAATCAAACCCACATCTCCTGCACTGCAGGCAGATTCTTTATCACTGAGCCCCTGGGAAAGCCCAGATTTAAGCATCTCTCCTTAAGATTTACCTCCCAGGGCACAGCAAGTCCAGAGGGCTCTGTCCACAGGTGGCAAATTGGGATTCTCCAGGTACATGAGGTAACACATCCTTTTATCCCAGGGCATCTCATCAAATGTGGAAGCTTCATGAACATCTATGCTCTTCCATTGAACTCTGTTTCCAATTTCATAGGGCTACTTTTATTCATCTGTTTGGTAAGTCATTCGACATACATTTATGGAGTGCTCACCATGTGCCAGGCACTGACGATAATAAGTCTGTGAATGAACAGACCAGTTTCAGTTCATTTTCTGTTCATGTTTTCTGAATGTAAACATGGAGTTTACCTTCTAGTGGACATGGTGGCTGCTGATTGGGGAACAATGCGGTAAATTACTTTATTTATGTATTCAATATTAGGTAACTTGTAAGAAATGTACAGGGAGAAATGATATATAATTTCCTAGGGTGACAGGGAACTTTGGATGATGAAGTCAAGGAAATTGTGAGCTGAGAAGGACCCAGGCATAGGAAAAGCCAAGTTTCTGACCCAAATCCCCCACTGGTCCCCTCCCTCCTGACTCTTCTTCCTGTGACCATTTCCGCTGCTTTTGGAAATTGTTTTAACTGACACTTGATTCTTCTTTCAGGATATTGATTCCCCCTGCTGCTCTTGCAAATAGTTCAGTTCAGTTCAGTCCCTCTGTCATGTCTGACTCGACATGACAGGCCTCCCCATTCATCACCAACTTCTGGAGTTTACCCAAACTCATGTCCATTGAGTCGGTGATGCCATCCAACCATCTCATCCTCTGTCATCCCCTTCTCCTCCTGCCTTTGATCTTTCCCTGCATCAGGGTCTTTTCAATGAGTCATCTCTTCTCACAGGTGCCCAAAGTATTGGAGTTTCAGCTTCAACATAGTAGTTGCTCATTCTCCACACCCCATTGATTCCGGGTCGGAAGCAGGGTGTTGGAGCCCTCATTCCTAGTGCTCTTTCCATTGGCACATCAATGTCCCCAGTCCTTTGAGACTCCCGCCATCTGATTACCTCACTTCCTCCCTCTCACTACTGTCGTTCACTCATACCCCCCGTTCCATTCATTGAAGACTTTAGGACTTGGTCCACTATCTGCTTTTTCAAGCCAAATACTGACCATCAGCTGCACTGTTTGCCTGATGCTTAGACCCTTAGACATTCTTTGGCTTTAATCCTTTTGACTTTCACCTTCAACCCACTTCAGCCACTTGGACTTGTGTGGGCTCCACCTTAACAATCTTAAAAATTCCAGGACTTCCCTGGTAGTCCAGGGGTTAAGACTCCATGCTTCCACTGCAGAGGACTCAGGTTTGATTCCTGGTCAGGGAAGTTCTGCATTCTGCCCAGTGTGGCCAAAAAGAAAAGTCTCAAAACTCCATGTATCACTCTAAACAGGGCAAAACCAGGTTTCCTCAAGACTGTTTCTCAGCTTGATTTCACAGGTTAAAAAACCAAACGACTATTCTTCCGGAGAGAGCCATGGAAAATGTTACTAGTTCTTCCTGAAAGGATCTTGAGACAGTGGCAGAGGGGTGAGGTACCTCACATAATATACAAGAAGACTTTCTAAAAATCACCTCTGTTCACCTGTCCCCACAAAGTCCCACATCTTATGGCAGTTCCTTATCTCCTTCCTTCTGTTCAACCCCCAAGTCCACTTAGTTCTCCTGTCTCACTCATTCTTTCCTCTCCTTGCCCCCTCTTTACAACTTCTCCTTAACTCAGATCTATGTCTTTTTTTAAAATTGAGGTATAGTTGATTTACAGTACGGCATTAGTCTCAGGTGAACACCAAAGTGAATCAGTTATACATATATCCACTCTTTTATAGATTCTTTCCCCATATAGGCCATTATGGAGTATCGAGTAGGGTTCCCTGCTGCTGCTGCTCTAAGTCGTGTCTGACTCTGTGCGACCCCATAGACGGCAGCCCACCAGGCTCCCCCGTCCCTGGAATTCTCCAGGCAAGAACACTGAAGTGGGTTGCCATTTCCTTCTCCAATGCATGAAAGTGAAAAGTGAAAGTGAGTCATTCAGTTGTGTCCAACTCTTGGTGACCCCAGGGACTGCAGCCCACCAGGCTCCTCCGTCCATGGGATTTTCCAGGCAAGAGTACTGGAGTCGGTTGCCATTGCCTTCTCCACTGTGTTATACCGTAGGTCCTTATTGTGTGCTCAGTCCGTCAGTCATGTCCAACTCTTTGCAACCCCATGAAGTGGAGCCCCAGCCTCTTCTGTCCATGGAATTTTCCAGGCAAGAATACTGGAGTGGGTTGCCAGTTTCTACTCAGGGGATCTTCTCAATCCAGGGATCAAACCAGCATCTCTTGCATCTCCTGCTTTGGCAGGCAGATTCTTTACCACTGTGCCACCTGGGAAGCCCAGGTCCTTAATAGTTATCTATTTTATATATAGTAGTGTATATATGTCAATCCCAACCTCCCAAGTTATCCCTCCCTGCCTCTTTCCCCCCTGGTAACCATAAATTAGTTTTCTTCATCTGTACTCTTATTTCTCTTTTGTAAATAAGTTCATTTGTACCATGTTTTAGATTTCACATATAAGCAACATCATATGATATTTTCTATATCTTTTAAAAATGCCCTTGTATAGGATTCTTCATGTGTTCTGCATCTTCATCCATTGCCTCATCAGCAGATCAAGCAATCAAAGAACCCTCCTCTCCTTGGGAAATGGATGTGCATGTGGGTGGGAAATTATAACCATTCATCATATGATTTGTCCTCATCACACCCCTCAGGCTCCATCATCTCCCATCTGTGCAGGGCTTTTGTTTCCATCCCTCCCACAACACCTATTCTTCCAACTTAGAGTGACTTCCAGAGCTCCATTCTCTCCAATCCCCTGGCCCCTGTCTAATGTCTCTTCATCCCTTCACAGCTGTGACCCATCTCAGGGGTGGTCCTCTGAAGGATTATTTCCCTTGTACTTACCCATGTCTGTCTTTTTATCATACCTGTCAAGCCAAATTCAATCCGAATTCCTCAGTGGGACATCTCTGCATCTACCCCTGGAGAAAATCACACGACTTGAACACTGGTGCCTTGCAAATCCATGGCAACAGATGCTGGTCCCCCAGAGCTGCTCATAAATCCTTTCAGTTGTCTGCAACTAATTTCTTCTCTGGTTTCCCTCAACCTGCGTTCAGCGGGCCTGAAGCCAAGTCATGTTTGGACTTCGCAGTTAGGAGAACAAACAATTTCTCTCCCGTCTAATTGGAGTGTTTATTGAACTTGAATTGGGTTTCTTCCACTTGAAATCAAAAGACTCCAGATAAATAGAATGAATGACCCAAGCTAAGAGAAGATGCTGGGAGAAAGGATATCCCTTCTGAATGGATATTATGTTGGGAGTTATTGGTTCGCTGTGGTGTCTAGTCCATGAAAGTCTAAGGACAAGTCTGGTTGTTGGGGAAGCACAAACAGATCTCATAGAGAATATTCTGGAAGACAATTGACAGGAGCATCTCTGCCCTCTTCCTGTCTTTGCTCCAAATCCTCCTTAGAAAAGCAGAACTGCCTGCAGTTTGAAATGGACAATCAGACGCTGCTGACAGCTGCAGCCCAAGAACTTCGGTTCCTGGCAAAAGGATCCCAACACAAAAGTATTTCTTTGTGGAAAATTACGCATTCATCGGGCTCATTTGAAACAAAATATGATTTGCATCTTAACTTCCTGTAACAAGCTCCAGTTCTTCTGTAGATTTCATAATGTCTGATTTCGTTGGACCAGATTGGTGGGGCACATGCTTTACCAAACAGTTTAAATTCAAGCCCAGGTTTTTCTTATTTTAAATAGCAACAGCTGCTAAGCATGATAATTATTGTATTTCATCAAAATAAACTCACTAAGTTGCTCTGACTGTTCCTTGGAGCTGCTCTGCTGGGGGCTGGGGGGGCCCTCAGGGCTGTCAAAGAAGGAGCATAGACTGGATATGAAAAACACAGGAGATGAGGTCTCAGGCTGGGAGAGGGGGATGTGGAGGAAATGGATGGACAATTCCAGAGACAGAGAAAGGAAAAGACAATGTCTAGCTGGAGGCAGAGCCAGTGAGAGTCTTCCCTCTTAGTATCTGGTTGGGCTTTCCCTCTGCAATGTTCAGCGAGTCCATGCTTCTAAAAGATCGAAAGCATATGGGAAGGAAGGAAGGAAGCATCAGGGCACTGTCATGGGAGCTTTACATATTTATAAGGCTGCCAGCATGATCTCTCTTAAAGAGAATTCAGACCATGTCATTCTCTTGCTTGAAACTCACCCCTAGTGGCATCTTTGTCCAGCAGTCTCCACCTGGGTTGGCTTTCCTGGTGGCTCAGTGGTAAAGAATTTGCCTGGAGATGCAGGTATGATCTCTGGGTCAGAAAGATTCCTTGGAGAAGGAAATGGCAACCCACTCCAGTATTCTTGCCTGGAAAATTCCATGGACAGAAGAGCTTGGCAGGCTATAGTCCTTGGGGTATCAAAAGAATCTGACACAATTTAGCTACTGCTGCTGCTGCTAAGTCGCTTCAGTCATGTCCAACTCTGTGTGGCCCCATAAATGGCAGCCCACCAGGCTCCCCGTCCCTGGGATTCTCCAGGCAAGAACACTGGAGTGGGTTGCCATTTCCTTCTCCAATGCATGAAAGTGAAAAGTGAAAGTGAAGTCCCTCAGTTGTGTCCGACTCTGTGCGACCCCATGGACTGCACCCTACCAGGCTCCTCCGTCCATGCGATTTTCCAGGCAAGAGTACTGGAGTGGGCTGCCATTGCCTCCACCTTGGCTGCCTATAAGAATCATTGGAGAGCTTAAAAAACACCCACTGACTAGGCTGCACCCCAGACAAACCATATCAGCATTAGTGGGGTGGAACTCAGGCATCAGCATTTGTTTAAAGCTTCCTAGGTTGTTCTGTTACTGAGTCCAAGCTTGGTCCGCTCACCACATGACAGGCCAATAAATCAGAGACACGAGGTGTTGAGGCAAGGAATATGACTTTGTTTGGCAAGCCAGCTGACTGAGAAGATGGCAGACTGATGTTTCAAAATATCTAATTGTTGGAGTTTGGCTGCCAGGTTCTTTCATAGGACAAAGAGGGAGAGGAGTTGAGAAAATAAAAACCAGTGTCTTGCAAATATCTCCTGGAATGGCCAACCTCAGGGAGGGAACGTGTTAATCTCTTTAGGCAGAGGGGCAGGTTTCCCTGAGGCAGGACATTATGAATGATTATAATAACAAACCAGTCAATCTTAAAGGAAATCAACTCTGAATATTCATTGGAGGGACTGATGCTGAAGCCGAAGCTCCAATAATTTGGCCACCTGATGGGATAGTGAAGTGAAAGTCACTCAATTGTGTCCAACTGTTTGTGACCCAAGAATTCTCCAGGCCAGAATACCGAAGTGGGTAGCTGTTCCCTTCTCCAGGGGATCTTCCCAACCCAGGGATCGAACCCAGGTCTCCCGCATTGCAGGTGGATTCTTTAACAGGTGAGCTATTAGGGAAGAAAAGCCAAGTTATTAGAAAAGACTCTGACGCTGGGAAAATTGAGGGCAGGAGAAGGGGGTAACAGGATGAGATGGTTGGACGGCACCACTGACTCAATGGACACGAGTTCAAGCAGACTCTGGGAGACAGTGGAGGACTGAGGTGTGCTGCTGTCCATGGGGTCACAAAGAGTTGGACACGAATTAGTGACTAAATAATAGTGCCATAATAACAAAAGCAATGAAAAACAAAGGTTAAAGTCAGTGACATAGATCCACCATGGAGTCACAATTGGCTCTTCCCTACAATAGTTCCCACGTGTGGTCAACATTAAGAACCACTACATTAGATTCTGCTGCTGTTGCTGCTGCTGCTGCTGCTAAGTCGCTTCAGTCGTGTCCTACCCTGTGCAACCCAATAGACGGCAGCCCACCAGGCTCCCCTGTTCTGGGATTCTCCAGGCAAGAACACTGGAGTGGGTTGCCATTTCCTTCTCCAATGCATGAAAGTGAAAAAGTGAAAGTGAAATCGCTCAGTCGTGTCCGACTCTTTGCAACCCCATGGACTGCAGCCTACCAGGCTCCTCTGTCCATGAGATTTTCCAGGCAAGAGTACTGGAGTGGGGTGCCATTGCCTTCTCCAACATTAGATTCTGAATTAAATCCAAATGACTGACCATAACCAGGGAGGCCCTGACTGATATGGTCCCTCCTGTCTTAACTCAGCTTAAGTTAGTAGTCTTGCAGATCTACAGTCTGTGTGGATCAAAGAATTTTCCATACTTGTCATTATGGGAAGATCATAATTTCCATGTCCTGGGAGACCCTATGTGACCTGGCCACCTGTCCCATGACAGGTGAGAATGTCCCCTGGACATTCTCTCCCTCCTCCTACTGTCCTTCTGTCTGTTCTTTTCTGTTCATAAAATGCTTCTCTCTTTTCAGAGCTGCTTCATCTGTGGTTTCCTTTGCATTGTTTTGGTAGCATATTCTTTCTCTAGGCCCTCTCATGGCCAACTTATCAACCAGACCTCTTAGAAGCCTTCTGTGACATCTCACCTCTAACTTATCTCTTGTTTAATTTCCATCTCATTACTGCATTTGTTTCCTGTATAGCGCATCACTGTCTGAAGTCATTTTGTCTACTTGTTCCTGATCTCTATTTGAGAAGGTAAACTGCAACTTCAATTGACATGTGGCAGATGTTCAGTAAATATTTGCTGAATAAAAGAATGAATGTACAGTAGGTCAGTCAGAAAATATCAACTGAATTAATGACTTTTTTTTTTAATTAATGACTTCTTAGCACCCTTCTAACGAGAGGTGTATAAGTCATCAAGATCAGAGGTTTGGTTACTTTTCCAGGATTACAAATAAAGGCCACAGTGGTTTGTTGGGGGAGCAGGCGAGAGTAATTGTGGATTTTGGGGGATTCTGCTATCATCGGATACGGCAACTCCTTCACTAATTGGCAAAGATGTGTAATTAGGCTTTAATTGTGGGCTTCTGAAGGGACTATTTTAAAACCACATCTGTGGCAGCCTTTGGTGGAATCTGACTTTCTGACCTTCTAGAGGGTGATGGGAGGGCAGTCGAGATGACTGAGAAACCAAGGGAGAACCTCACTCTTTGGGGGGTGACACGTTCTCAGCATCTGCGGAGGAACCGGGGGCTGGGTAAAGGAGCATGTCTTGGAATCTCAGGGACTCCCCTGAGTCCCCTGACTCATAGCAGTTGTCAGCTGGTCTCTAGAGATCTGCACCCTGCAAGGAAACCAGAGATGGCCTGAGTCATACAGTGGTGGTCTCTGCAGCCAGTCAGCCCATGTGACAGGGCTGGAAGGAATGTGGATTCTGCCTTCCTCTGCATAATTGGCCTGGGAGCCTTTATCAGTAGTGAAAACCAAGGGCACCTTGCTTCTCAACTTTGCATCTGGATTTCAAAATAATAACAATAGGGGATATGTTAGTCTGCTTAGGCTGCCATAACAAAATACCACAGGCTGGGTGGTGTAAACAATAAAAACTTTATTTCTCACAGTTCCAGAAGTGAATGGTCTAAGATCAAGGTGTCAGCAGGTTTGGTTTGTCCTGAGGCCTCTCTCCTTGACGTGTAGACTACTGCCCATCTAACATCTCTGTGTACTCACATGGTCTTTCATCAGAGACCCTTTCTCCAAATACAGTCACATTTTGAGGCACAGGCTTATGGCTTCAACATAGAAGTTTTGGGGGGACATAATACAATCCATAATGTGTGACATTTGTTGAGTATTTATTGCATGTTAGCCTCATGCTTAATATTTTGCAAATGTCAATCATCTCACATAATTTTCCTACCTATCCAGAAGTCTGTACTATTGTAACTCAATTTATTAAAAAAACAAACAAAAAAAAAACACCAAACTGAAATAGAGAGTTTAAGAAAATTGTCAAAGTTTAAAGATAAAAGTGCCAGAGCTCAGATTCAAGTCTGGGTATCTCTGATTTTAGAGTCTGCTCTCATCAAATCTGTGCTAAATTGCTGAATGCTACAATTCTGGTTTTTCTGTTCTCTCCATCTGAAATAGCTACTACATACATTTTGTGAATATCAAATATCTATCCTTCCTATCTCTTATCTGTCCTCAAATAGTTTTATCTCTTTATTTTAAAAAAAATACAGAAATTCTGGAGATTTTCTTGTATTTGGCCTTTAAGCCCTTTATTTGTTTTCCTGCCATAACCAATCTGCTCTTCCCTGCTTCTACTTGAATAAAAAAATTCACAAAATGAGTCAGTTCTGATGAGGTGGATTAACTTAGAACCTATTATACAGAGTGAAGTGAGTCAGAAAGAGAAAGATAAATATTGTCTTCTAACATATATATACAGAATCGAGAAAAATGGTACTGAAAGATTTATTTTCAGGGCAGGAATGGAGAAACAGATAGGGAACAGACTTATGGACATGGGGAGAGGGGAGGAGAGGGTGAGATGTATGAAAAGAGTAACATGGGAAACTTACATTACCATATGTAAAATAGATAGCCAATGGGAATTTGCTGTATGGCTCAAGAAACTCAAATAGGGGCTCTGTATCAACCTAGAGGAGTGGGATGGGGAGGGAGAGGGGAGGGAGGTTCAGAAGGGAGGGGATATATGTATACCTATGGCTGATTCATGTTGAGGTTTGACAGAAAACAACAAAATTCTGTAAAGCAATTATCCTTCAGTAAAAAAATAAATTTAAAAAAATTCACAAAATGAGGTTTTCCTAGGTCATTTCCTGTTCAAGGTGTCCCTTCACTGTGGTTGCCGTTTTGTGCTTTCGCAAGAACTCTAAGGAAGTGAATATCAGTTGGGCACTATATATGAAATAAATATAATGATCATGCAGGCATGCCTTCCGAGAGGAAGGGGAAGCCATCTGCTTTAATAACTCAAGTTAATAAACACACAGATAAAACAGGAGCTGCCTGAGGGAGCTGCCCACCTGCCCATAGAAATCTTACTCCAATGTTCAGGGTAAGGCTTGTTGTTGTTCAGTCACTAAGTCATGTCCAACTCTTTTTGACCCCATGGACTGCAGCTTGCCAGGCTCCCCTGTCCTCCAGTACCTCCCAGAGTTTGCTCAGATTCATGTCCATTGAGTTGGTGATATTATCTAACCATCTCATCCTCTGCCACTCTCTTCTTTTGCCGTCAATCTTTCCTAGCATCTGGGTCTTTTCCGATGAGTTGGCTCTTTGCAACAGGTGGACAAAGTCTTGGAGCTTCAGCTTCAGCATCAATACTTTAATGAATATTCAGGGTTGCTTTCTTTAGGATTGACTGATTTGGTATCCTTGCTGTCCAAGGGACTCTCAAGAGTCTTCTCTTGCACCACAACTTGAAAGTGCCAATTCTTCAGTGCTCAGGCTTCTTTAAGGTCCAACTCTCACATTTGTACATGACTACTGGAAAAACCATAGCTTTGACTATACTTCACTGCTTTCTCTGTACCAGCCCTCTCACTTATCAGTTCAGTTCAGTCGCTCACTCATGTCCTACTCTTTTCGACCCCATGAATTGCAGCACACCAGACCTCACTGTTCATCACCAACTCCCAGAGTCCACTCAAACTCAGGTCCATCAAGTCAGTGATGCCATCCAGCCATCTCATCTTCTGTCGTACCCTTCTCCTCCTGCCCCCAATCCCTCCCAGCATCAGGGTCTTTTCCAACGTGTCAACTCTTCCCATGAGGTGGCCAAAGTATTGTAGTTTCAGCCTCAGCATCAGCCCTTCCAATGAACACCCTGGACTGGTCTCCTTTAGGATGGACTGGTTGGATCTCCTTACAGTCCAAGGGACTCGCAAAAGTCTTCTCCAGCACCACAGTTCAAAAGCATCAATTATTCGGTGCTCAGCTTTCTTCACAGTCCAACTCTCACATACATACATGACCACTGGAAAAACCATAGCCTTGACTAGATGGACCTTTGTTGGCAAAGTAATGTCTCTGTTTTGAATATGCTGTCTAGGTTGGTCATAACTTTCCTTCCAAGGAGTAAGCATCTTTTAATTTCATGGCTGTAATCACAATCTGCAATGATTTTGGAGCCCAGAAAAATAAAGTCTGACACTGTTTCCACTGTTTCCCCATCTATTTCCCATGAAGTGATGGGACCAGATACCATGATCTTAGTTTTCTGAATGCTGAGCTTTAAGCCAACTTTTTCACTCTCCTCTTTCACTTTCATCAAGAGGCTTTTGAGTTCCTCTTCACTTTCTGCCATAAGGGTGGTGTTATCAGCATATCTGAGGTTATTGATATTTCTCCCAGCAATCTTGATTCCAACTTGTGCTTCTTCCAGCCCAGCATTTCTCATGATGTACTCTGCATAGAAGTTAAATAAGCAGGGTGACAATATACAGCCTTGACCTACTCCTTTTCCTATTTGGAACCAGTCTGTTGTTCCATGTCCAGTTCTAACTGTTGCTTCCTGATCTGCATATAGGTTTCTCAAGAGGCAAGTCAGGTGGTCTGGTATTCCCATCTCTTGCAGAATTTTCCATAGTTTAATGTTATTCACAAAGTCAAAGGCTTTGGCATAGTCATTAAAGCAGAAATAGATGTTTTTCTGGAACTCTCTCGCTTTTTCCATGATCCAGCAGATGTTGGCAATTTGATCTCTGGTTCCTCTGCCTTTTCTAAATCCAGCTTGAACATCTGGAACTTCACGGTTCATGTATTGCTGAAGCCTAGCTTGGAGAATTTTGAGCATTTCTTTACTAGCATGTGAGATGAGTGCAATTGTGTGGTAGTTTGAGCATTCTCTGGCATTGCCTTTCTTTGGGATTGGAATGAAAACTGACCTTTTCCAGTCCTGTGGCCACTACTGAGTTTTTCAAATTTCCTGGCATATTGAGTGCAGCACTTTCACAGAATCATCTTTCAGGATTTGAAATAGCTCCATTGGAATTCCATCACCTCCACTAGCTTTGTTCATAGTGATGCTTCCTTAGGCCCACTTGACTTCATATTCCAGGATGTCTGGCTCTACGTGAGTGATCACACCATCATGATTATCTGGGTCATGAAGATCTTTTTTGTATAGTCCTCCTGTGTATTCTTGCCACCTCTTCTTAATATCTTCTGCTTCTGTTAGGTCCATACCATTTCTGTCCTTTATCGAGCCCATCTTTGCATGAAATGTTCCCTTGGTATCACTAATTTTCTTGAAGAGATCTCTAGTCTTTCCCATTCTGTTGTTTTCCTCTATTTCTTTGCATTGATTGCTGAGGAAGGCTTTCTTATCTCTCCTTGCTATTCTTTGGAACTCTGCATTCAAATGCTTGTATCTTTTCTTTTCTCTTTTGCTTTTCACTTCTCTTCTTTTCACAGCTATTTGTAAGGCCTTCAGACAGCCACTTTGCTTTTTTGCATTTCTTTTCCATGGGGATGGTCTTGATCCCTGTCTCCTGTACAATGTCACCAACCTCCATCCATATTTCATCAGGCACTCTATCAGATCTAGTCCCTTACATCTATTTCTCACTTCGACTGTATAATCATAAGGGATTTGATTTAGGTCATACCTGAATGGTCTAGTGGTTTTCCCCACTTTCTTCAATTTAAGTCTGAATTTGGAAATAACGAGGTCATGATCTGAGCCACAGTCAGCTCCCAGTCTTGTTTTTGCTGACTGTATAGAGCTTCTCCATCTTTGGCTGCAAAGAATATAATCAATCTGATTTCGATGTTGACCATCTGGTGATGTCCATGTGTAGAGTCTTCTCTTGTGTTGTTGGAAGAGGGTGTTTGCTATGACCAGTAAGTTCTCTTGGCAAAACTCAGTTAGCCTTTGCCCTGCTTTATTCCGTACTCCAAGGCCAAATTTGCCTGTTACTCCAGGTGTTTCTTGACTTTCTACTTTTGCATTCCAGTCCACTATAATGAAAAGGACATCTTTTTTGTGTGTTAGTTCTAAAAGATCTTGTAGGTCTTCATGGAGCCATCAACTCCAGCTTCTTCAGCTTTACTGGTTGGGGCATAGGCTTGGATTACTGTGATATTGAATGGTTTGCCTTGGAAATGAACAGAGATCATTCTGTCATTTTTGAGATTGCATCCAAGTACTGCATTTTGGATTCTCTTGTTGACCATGATGGCTACTCCATTTCTTCTAAGGGATTCCTGCCCACAGGAATATATATAGATATAATGGTCATCTGAGTTAAATTCACCCATTCCAGTCCATTTCAGTTCGCTGATTCCTAGAATGTTGACGTCCATTCTTGCCATCTCCTGTTTGACCACTTGCAGTTTGCCTTGATTCATGGGCCTGACATTCCAGGTTCCTATGCTATATTGCTCTTTACAGCATTGGACATTGCTTCTATCACCAGTCACAACTGGGTATTGTTTTTGCTTTGGCTCCATCCCTTCATTCTTTCTGGAGTTATTTCTCCACTGATCTCCAGTAGCATATTGGGCACCTACCGACCTGGGGAGTTCCTCTTTCAGTATCCTATCATTTTGCCTTTTCGTACTGTTTATGGGGTTCTCAAGGCAAGAATACTGAAGTGGTTTGCCATTCCCTTCTCCAGTGGGCCACATTCTGTCAGACCTCTCCACCATGACCTTCCCGCCTTGGGTGGCCCCACAGGGCATGGCTTAGTTTCACTGGGTTAGACACGGCTGTGGTCCATGTAATCAGATTGGCTAGTTTTCTGTGATTATGGTTTCAGTGTCTCTGCCCTCTGATGCCCTCTCTCAACACCTACTGTCTTACTTGGGTTTCTCTTACCTTGGATGTGGGGTATCTCTTCTCAGCTGCTCCAGCAAAGCACAGCCACTGCTCCTTACCTTGGACAAGGGGTATCTCTTCATGGCCGCCCCTCCTGACCTCTTATAACCATCTTGAGCTCTCACTTATAACCATTTCCAATTTATAATCTGATATGAGACCAGAAATCTCCTCTAACCTACAGGAAACCTGAAGTTCAATGGGTTAGTAACACTGTGGAGTTTGGCAGTATGGAGGTGGAAGAGAAGTTGAGCATCACTCTAAGATTTCAGCCCCAAGGCTGAGAACTGAAAACTCTGAAATACCTTGAACTTGAAGCACCAATATAATAGCAAGGACAGCTAAAGTTTCTCTTCCTGTAAATGACTTCATGTCCCTTCTGGCTTACTGTGTGTGGAGGGGTTTCTTTCCCAGATAAAGAGTGCTGTCCTCGTGGAGCTTTCTTAGGCCATCTCTGGAATCCCAGGCAGAAAAAAAGGAGCAGTTTGGCTTATTTCCTGCTGGAAATACGCAGAGAGGGTGGCTCAGTGAAGGTCTTTAAGCTGAGCACTCCAGCTCTTGCCAGGATTCCTCTCCTCCTCTGGTCCAGATGTCTTCCCTGTCAACTCAGATGTCCCCCCAGGAGGCATTTCCATTGCCTCTGGCTGCCCCCTCCCTTCCCTTTGCGTTTGTTTAGATTCTAAAAAGGGATTTATTACATCTGTCTTTGGGCACATGTTCAAAAACACCCAAGCCAGGAGGTGAAATTTGCCCAGATTCACATTGTACCCATCCATACAGCACTGCCCCCCAGCTATACTGGGTCAGGGAACTTTCACAACAGCCTGAAGGACAGTAGAGTTGTCCTTTGCCAAATCCAAGCAGTTTGGGCCTCAAAGTCACTTTCTGACTACTCAATGAGATGGGTTCAGAGAATCAACAATCAGCCACCTCCATCCAAGGGTCTGCACGCAGCTGGTGATGACACGGGGTGATCTGCAGGGGGGTGCCTCCATCACCCTCAAGGGAGTTAGCCCACCCTCCAATTCTCCTTGATATTATTCACTCTAGTCCTTTGCTTTTCCTTTCAGTCGCCTTCTCTGCTGCCACATATTGACAGCTCTATCTTAGTATAAATTTTAGACATCATCTGTTTTTATGAAAATTTCCCCTGTTGTTGGCATTGTTTGCCCTGTTTTCAGAACTAATTTCTTTTTTGTCTATTCTCTGTTAGCATCGTGCATACAACTTTCACTCCTATACTTAATGCATGGTTATTCACTAGTTCGGAGAAGGCAATGGCACCCCACTCCAGTACTCTTGCTTGGAAAATCCCATGGATGGAGGGGCCTGGTAGGCTGCAGTCCATGGGGTCGCTAAGAGTCGGGCATGACAGAGCGACTTCACTTTCACTTTTCACTTTCATGCACTGGAGAAGGAAATGGCAACCCACTCCAGTATTCTTGCCTGGAGAATCCCAGGGATGAGGGAGCCTGGTGGGCTGCCGTCTATGGGGTCGCACAGAGTCAGACACGACTGAAGCGACTTAGTATAGCATAGCATAGCATATTCACTGGTTACTGGTACTGGTCTTTTGTTAGGCGATGGAAAAATAGTGATGTGTGACAATATATAAGAGTTTAGCCTTCCTGAAGCTTATTTTCATTTTTTAAAAAATTTATTTGGCTGTACCAGGTCTTAGCTGTGGCACAAGGGATCTTCCACTGTGGCATGCAGGATCTTGTTCCCTGACCAGGGGTAGAACCTGGGCTTCCTGCACTGGCAGTGCAGAGTTTGAGCCACTGGATCACCAGGGAAGTCCCTCTGGAGCTTACTTTCTAAGTTGCAGAGACAGACCAAAAAACTCTCACTAAATATTTATCTTCCTGAGTTATGAACTGCTTTACTATCATAGCGGTCATTTTTCTCCTCATCTTACCAAACTCTGTGTACCACTGGCTATGTGCCTGGCTCATATGTGTGTACCACATATGAACTCCCCATAAGGTAGGCACCATGCCTTACTCACTCTGTGTACCATCCCCCACACCTGCCATGTGCCATCGTGCCTGGCATCATGTCTGCCACGCAGTAGACACTTAATTCATCTCTGTTGAATTTGTGATTCATCTATATTGTCATGTTGATTAATTATAAAAAAGCCTGGGCAGGCAACTTTTAAAACAGAAACTTTCAAATTCAAGGGGAACCCATTAGGAACAGGTTTTTTCCTGTTTTCCTTAACTCTTATCTTTCAAGCACATTCAAGCATACACACAAAGTCTAACTAGGGAAACAATAATGACTTCCAGTACTTATCACAGAGGAAATTTATGAAGGGATTTGGTTATATAGGCGATGGAGGAGAAAATGGTAAGATGTGGCTGATTCTAAAAATGGCCCTAAGATTTTTTCTCCCCAGTTTAGAAATGGAGCCTATATCTTTACCTGTGGAATTGAGACAGGTCTTGTGACTTGCTTTGGAAAGAAGTGATGTTGTGTAAGTTTAAGTGTGGGCCTCAAGAGATCTTTCCTATTTCCCTTCTTGTTCTTAGAACCAGCTGCCAACTGAATGTATCTGGGCTAGGCTGTTGGATAATGAGAGACATATGGACCCACCATCACCTCAGATGACAGCCAGCCAGCTCCCTAAGTGGAGGCCCCTGCAGATCTGGCTGCTGACTATGGATGCCTGAGTGTGCCCAGCCAAGACCAGCAGAAGAATTTCCCAGCTGATCTCAGTCTAAATTGCTACCTCATGCTTGGTGAGCTACAAAGAATGGTTGTTGTTTTAGCCATTAAGTTGTAAAGTAGTTTGTTTCAGAACAAAAGCAAACCAGTACATGAAGTAATCCAGAAATTAGCAACAGCAGGGGTTGTTACTATTGGTGGCTGTAGAGACATAGGGAGGAGGCTATATGCAAGGGGCCCTGGGTAACCTGAACACCCAACAGAAGAGGAATAAGGGCAGAGATGACCCATGGAGGCTTAGAGGTGCAGAGCAGCCAGAGCTGATTGAAGCAGAGAGAGTGAAATACACAGATTTCTCTCTTCTGTTTGCCCTCCAGCCTCCCACCAGGGCTAGACATTATGAGCTGAGCTCGGCTGGCAGCCAGGTGGGACAGGAGCCTGGAGATGTAGGCTTCAGGGACCAGTCCCTTCTGCAACACAGAGCAGAGGAGGGAAAGGCCTGGGAATGGATGCAAGTCCTAATAGGCCCAAGACTGATCCTACACATCCTTTGGGAGAAAGAAAAAGAAGTCGAACTACTTCTTTTTTATTTGTATTCCCCATTCAGGACTGCAAGGAGATCAAACCAGCCAATCCTGAAGGAAATCAGTCCTGAATATTCATTGGAAGGACTGATGCTGAAGCTCCAATACTTTGACCACCTGATGCAAAGAACTGACTCATTAGAAAAGACCCTGATGCTGGGAAAGATTGAAGGCAGGAGGAGAAGGGAATGACAGACAATAAGATGGTTGGATGGCATCACTGACTCGATGGACTTGAGACTGAGCAAGCTCTGGGAGTTGGTGATGGACAAGGAAGCCTGGGGTGCTGTAGTCCATGGGGTCACAAAGAGTTGGACACGACTAAGCGACTGGACTGAACTGATTCAGGTATTTAACCCAAACTAAAAATGAACTTTAACTGTTGGAAAGGTGTCATTGCAACTGTCTCAACTTTTAACAAAATATTGCATCAGACTGTATTAGCATATTTATAAAATGTTGCACCCACAATAGCCCATTGAAAACACAAATCATCAAAACAGTTTGAGTGGTACTCTTGTTAGGTCAAAAAGCACAGACAGTATAAAACACGAAATTAAAAAAAAATGTTTTTTATTTAAAAAAATGTTTTGGCTAGGCTACACAGCATAAGGGATCCTAGCTCCCCGATGAAGGATCAAACCCATGCCCCCTGCATTGGAAGCATGAGAGTCTTAACAAGTGGACTGCCAGGAAAGTCCCTAAAAAACTAATTTGATTAATATAAGTTCATCCAGCAAGCATTAAAAACTTTTTGTATGTCAAGCACAATTGAAGGGTGACACAACACATATGCACACACATATAGACACAGATAATTTCAGTAGAATACAAGGATTGATTCAAGGGATTAGATCTGGTGGGCTGAGTGCCTAAAGGTCTATGGACAGAGGTTCATAATGCTGTACAGGAGGTGGTGACCAAAACCATCCCCAAGAAAAAGAAATGTAAGAAGGCAAAGTGGCTGTCTGAGGAAGCCTTACAAATGGCTGAGATAAAAAGAGAAGTGAAAGGCAAAGGAGAAAGGGATATATCCAACTGCATGCGGAGTTCCAGAGAATAGCAAGGAGAGATAAGAACGCCTTCTTAAGTGAACAATGCAGAGAAACAGAGGAAAACAATAGAATGGGAAAGACTGGAGATCTCTTTAAGAAAATTGAAGCTATCAAGGGAATGTCTCATGCAAAGATGGGGACAATAAAGAACAGAAACAGCAAGGATCTAACAGAAGCAGAAGATATTAAGAAGAGGTGGCAAGAATGTACAGAAGAACTGTACGAAAAAGGTCTTACGACCCAGATAATCACAATGGTGTGATTACTCACCTAGAGCCAGACATCCTGGAATGCAAAGTCAAGTGGGCCTAAGGAAGCATCACTACGAACAAAGCTAGTGGAGATGATGGAATTCCAGTTGAGCTATTTCAAATCCTAAAAGATGATGCTGTGAAAATGCTGCACTCAATATGCCAGCAAATTTGGAAAACTCAGCAGTGGCCACAGGACTGGAAAAGGTCAGTTTTCATTCCAGTTCCAAAGAAAGGCAATGCCAAAGAAATGTTCAAACTACAGTATAATTGCGTTCATCTCACATGCTAACAAGGTAATGGTCAAAATCCTTCAAGCTAGGCTTCAACAGTGTGTGAACCTTGAACTTCTAAATGTGCAAGCTGGTTTTAGAAAAGGCAGAGGAAACAGAGATCAAATTCTCAACATCTGTTGGATCATAGAAAAAGCAAGGGAACTCCAAAAAGACATCTACTTCTGCTTCACTGAATATGCTAAAGCCTTTGACTGTGTGGATCACAGCAAACTCTGGGAAATTCTTAAAGAGATGGGAATACTAGACCACCTTACATGTCTCCTGAGAAACCTGCATGCAGGCCAAGAAGTTACAGAACTGGACATTAAACAATACTGGTTCAAAATTGGGGAAAGAGTACATCAAGGCTGTATATTGTCAACCTACTTATTTAACTTACATGCAGAGTACATTATGAGAAATGCCGGGCTGAATGACTCACAAGCTGAAATCAAAATTGCCTGTTTGCTCAGTCATGTTCACCTCTTCGCGACCCCATGAACTGTAGCCTGCCAGGCTCCTCTGTCCACAGAATTTTCCAGGCAAGAATATTGGAGTGGGTTGCCATTTCCTTCTCCAAGATTACCAGGAGAAATATTGACAACCTCAGATATGCAAATGTTAACATTCTAATGGCAGAAAGTGAAAAGGAACTAAAGAACCTCTTGATGATGGTGAAAGAGGAGAGTGAAAAAGCTGGCTTAAAATTCAACATTCAAAAAATTAAGGTCATGTCATCCAGTCCCATCACTTCATGGCAAATAGATGGGGGAAAAGTGGGAACAGTGACAGACTTTATTTTCTTGGGCTCCAAAATCACTGCAGATGGTGACTGCAGCCATGAAATTAAAAGATACTTGCTCCTTGGAAGAAAAGCTAGAGTCCATAGGGTTGCAAAATGTTGGACATGACTTAGCAACTGAACAACAACAACAAAAAAAGGAGAAAAAAGGTCACAATTTCTGTCCTCTCTCATTTTGGCAGTAGCCAGGGCAAGTAAACAGGAGGGTATCCTGACATATCTTTCTCTTATTGAGGGTTGATTCGTTTGCTTATTTGAGCTCACCTGAATTGCAAAAGAAGATCCAGAGTTGTCCCTTGGTATGGTAGATTGGTTTCAGGATTCCTGTGGATGACAAAAGCCAAAGATGCTCGTCCCTTATATAAAATAGTGTAGTGTTTGCATATAACCTATGCACATTCTCCTTTATACTTTAAATCATCTCTAGATTACTAATAATACCAATACACTGTAAATGCTATGTAAATAGTTGCTTGTGGGCAGCAAATTCAAGTTTTGCTTTTTGGTACTTTCTGAAAATTTCTTTCCCCAAATATCTTTAATTCGAGGTTGGTTGAATCTGCCGATGCAGAGTGCAAGGCTGCAGAAGGCCGGCTGTACTTATTATTCTGTACCTTGTTTTTTTCCCTTAACAATATATGGACATCCCTCCAGATGAGTGAGGCTTCACTCATTTATTCATTTAAATATTCTCTTGCCAGTTGACAAGTTGTTTTTCATTTTCAGCAACTACAAAAATATTGCTGTATCCTTGAGATGAGCCTGGGTATATTGGGACTTTCAGTAAAATAGATTCTCAAAGGCAGGATATCTAGGTCAGTGGAAGTTTGTATTTTTAATTTTAATTGATGTGTCCAGATTACTTTTCTAAAAGGTTGTAGAATTCCTATTCCTCAATGCTGTCAGCTGGAACTGGACATCATCATTCTTCCACTTGCAAATTTTGGTCAATGTAATGAGTGAAAAACATGCTGCAATGGTTTAATTTGCATTTCCCTGACTTCTATAGACATTGAACATCTTACTGTGTTTATTGACAATTTGTACATTCCCTTATGTGAATTGCCTGCTCATTTCTCTATTCAGTTATCTTTTTTTTATCATTGGGTGAAAGCTGTTTGAATATTAGTAATTGTTCATCTTTATCCATATGTTTTGGAGAAGGAAATGGCAACCCACTCCAGTATTCTCGCCTGGAGAATTCCATGGAGAGAGGAGCCTGGTGGGCTGCAGTCCATGGGGTGGCAAAGAGTCAGACATGACTGAGTGACTAACACACACACATCCATGTTTTGCAAAGGTTCCCTTTTATCCTCAGAATATCATTTGTTTGTTTGTTTGTTTTTAACTTTTTATTTGGAAACATTCAGAGACTAACACAAAGTTATGAAATGGTACAAAGAGTCCCATGTATCCTTCACCCCACTCTCCCAAGGGTAGCATCTTCTATAACTATAGTACAATATCAAAACTCTATTTGTCTCTTGATATAGCATATGATGCTATTTTGCTTTCAATAACTTTCTTATAAATTTTAGTATCTGGTAAGTTAAATTTTAGTATCTGGTAAGCAAAACGGCTGTCTGAGGAGGCCTTACAAATAGCTGTGAAAAGAAGAGAAGCGAAAAGCAAAGGAGAAAAAGAAAGATATTCTCATTTGAATGCAGAGTTCCAAAGAATAGCAAGGAGAGATAAGAAAGCCTTCCTCAGCAATCAATGCAAAGAAATAGAGGAAAAAACAGAATGGGAAAGACTAGAGATCTCTTCAAGAAAATTAGAGATACCAAGGGAACAATTCATGCAAAGATGGGCTCGATAAAGGACAGAAATGGTATGGACCTAACAGAAGCAGAAGATATTAAGAAGAGGTGGCAAGAATACACAGGAGAACTGTACAAAAAAGATCTTCATGACGCAGATAATCACGATGGTGTGATCACTCACCTAGAGCCAGATATCCTGGAATGTGAAGTCAAGTGGGCCTTAGAAAGCATCACTATGAACAAAGCTAGTGGAGGTGATGGAATTCCAATGGAGCTATTTCAAATCCTGAAAGATGATGTTGTGAAAGTGCTGCACTCAATATGCCAGCAAATTTGGAAAACTCAGCAGTGGCCACAGGACTGGAAAAGGTCAGTTTTCATTCCAATCCCAAAGAAAGGCAATGCCAGAGAATGCTCAAACTACCACACAATTGCACTCATCTCACACACTAGTAAAGTAATGCTCAAAATTCTCCAAGCCAGGCTTCAGCAATACGTGAACCATGAACTTCAAGATGTTCAAGCTGGTTTTCGAGAAGGCAGAGGAATCAGAGATCAAATTGCCAACATCTGCTGGATCATGGAAAAAGCAAGAGAGCTCCAGAAAAACATCTATTTCTGCTTTAATGACTATGCCAAAGCCTTTGACTGTGTGGATCACAATAAACTGTGGAAAATTCTGAAAGAGATGGGAATACCAGACCACCTGACTTGCCTCTTGAGAAACCTATATGCAGATCAGGAAGCAACAGTTAGAACTGGACATGGAACAACAGACTGGTTCCAAATAGGAAAAGGGGTATGTCAAGGCTGTATACTCTCACCCTGCTTATTTAACTTCTATGCAGAGTATATCATGAGAAACGCTGGGCTGGAAGAAGCACAAGCTGGAATCAAGATTGCTGGGAGAAATATCAATAACCTCAGATATGCAGATGACACCACCCTATGGCAGAAAGTGAAGAGGAACTCAAAAGCCTCTTGATGAAAGTGAAAGAGGAGAGTGAGAAAGTTGGCTTAAAGCTCAACATTCAGAAGACGAAGATCATGGCATCTGGTCCCATCACTTCATGGGAAATAGATGGGGAAACAGTGGAAACAGTGGCTGACTTTATTTTTGGGGGCTCCAAAATCACTGCAGATGGTGATTGCAGCCATGAAATTAAAAGACGCTTACTCCTTGGAAGGAAAGTTACGACCAACATAGATAGCATATTAAAAAGCAGAGATATTACTTTGCCAACAAAGGTCCATCTAGTCAAGGCTATGGTTTTCCAGTGGTCATGTATGTATGTGAGAGTTGGACTGTGAAGAAAGCTGAGTGCCAAAGAATTGATGCTTTTGAACTGTGGTGTTGGAGAAGACTCTTGCAAGTCCCTTGGACTGCAAGGAGATCCAACCAGTCTATCATAAAGGAGATCAGTCCTGGGTGTTCATTGGAAGGACTGATGCTGAGGCTGAAACTCCAATACTTTGGCCACCTCATGCGAAGGGTTGACTCATTGGAAAAGACCCTGATGCTGGGAGGGATCGGAGGCAGGAGGAGAAGGGGACGACAGAGGATGAGATGGCTGGATGGCATCACTGACTTGATGCACATGAGTTTGGGTGAACTCCGGGAGTTGGTGATGGACAGGGAGGCTTGGCATGCTGCAGTTCATGGGTTCACAAAGAGTCGGACACGAATGAGTGACTGAACTGAACTGAAGTTAAATCCCACCACTCCATGCTTTTTCTTTATTTTGGGGGCTATTCTCAGATTCTTATATTTTTTATTCAAAATTTAAAATAATTTTAACCACTCACTCTCCTTGTCTTCCCCCTAAAATTCTGATTTCAACTCAAAGTTACATATTAGTTTGTGAAAGATTGACAGTCCTGATTGTAAGTCTCTTAAAGTTACGTGTTAGTTTGTGGACGATGGACATTTCAAAATACCAAGCTTTCCTATTCAGGAATGGAATATTTCTCTTCAGCTATTCAGGTCTTTTTTATACTTTTTAATGAGAATTTAGGTCTCTTCATGTAGATTATGCACCTTCTAGGGACAATTTATTCATAGTCATGTTAATTTAATTTAATCACATCTGCATTATTCCTTCTGTCATTTAATGCAATATACTCACAGGTTTTGGGGCTTCCCTCATAGCTCAGTTGGTAAAGAATCTGTTTTTGTGGCTCAGCTGGTAAAGAATCTGCCTGCAATGTGGGAGACCTGGGTTTGATCCCTGGGTTGGGAAGATGCCCTGGAGAAGGGAACAGCTACCCACTCTAGTATTCTGGCCTGGCGAATTCCATGGACTCTGTAGTCCATGGGGTCACAAAGAGTTGGCCACGACTGAGTGACTTTCACTTTTCACTTTCAGAGGTTTTGAAGATTACTTTGTGGATACCTTTGGGGAAGGGTGTTATTCTATCCACCACAGTTGAGATGATTTTCATGTCTTACTGTTTATTGCTGGCATGAAGAAAATTTCATATATTTATTTATTTGCCCTCACCCGTATGGTGTGTGAGATCTTAGTTTCCTGACCGGGGATCAAACTCTTGCCCCCTGCAGTGGAAGCAGAGTCTTAATCACAGGACAGCCAAGGAAGTCCGTATTTACTTTTGTATTCTTAACTACTATCATTCACTGTACCAAAGTTTAATTTTTTTGGTTAATTTTATTTTTGGCTGTGCTGGGTCTTTGCTGCTTCCAGGGCTTTCCCCTAATTGTGGAATGCTCTAGTCTCGGCGTGAGGACTTCTCATTGTGGTGGCTTCTCTTGTTGCAGAGCATGGGCTCGAGGGCACAGGCACAGCAGTTGTGGCACGTGGGCTTAGTTTCTCTAAGGCATGTGGGATCTTCCCGGATCAGGGATCAAACCTGCGTCTGCTGCATTGGCAGGTGGATTCTTTACCGCTGAGCCACCAGGGAAGTGCCCCAAAGTTTCATTATTTCAAATAGCTTTGGCTGAATCTTTTGGATTTCCTGAATATGCAGTTATGTCATATGAATATAAAGTAATTTTTGTCTTTTTTTCTCCCAGGTTTTGTGTGGATTACTTAATAATACTAAGTAATGTATTGCATTAGTTAAGGTCTTCCAAGCAATGTTGAGAACGATAACTTTGACAGAAATGACTTCAGCTTATATTATACATGCTATCAGTTTTTGGTAAATGATTTCTATCATTTAAAAATACCTTTGCTTTTTGTGTGTTGGTGGGAAATGAACTCATAAATGTTCTTTCCTCCACACTGGGGGTGGAGGAGGTGGTGGCTAGACTCTCATACCTCTGAGTCTGAGAAAGGGACAGATTTTTTTTTTTTTTAAACCACTCTGAGATTAAGTCAGGTGAACTGGATATTTTCACTTCTGTCTCCTGGGGTCAGCAAGATGGAGCAATCCCCACTAAGGACATCCAAGAGAATGCCAGTGTCTACCATACATCTTTTCTCAGAAAGCCATTAAGTCTTTGTCTCAGCCCAAGAAGGAAGCCCCATGCTGTCCCTCCCCTGGAACTCTCAGAACAAGTGCTAACCTCACATACCTTGCGGTTTCCATCAGAGCTCTTATTTTGGTATGTATATTGCTCCAAAAACAGACCACAAAGGGGAGGGACTGGGGATAGTCACCCAGTTGGTCATCTTCCTAGAACTTTCTAATTATGTCACGCTGAAATTATGAAGCAGATGAGTAACACGATCAGATTTCTGTTAAAAAGTATTTCTGGAAGAAGCTTAAGTGATCAATTTGAATCATATCCCTGTTAAAAAAATATGATAAGCTGCACTGTTACATAAAATATGGCATATCCACAGAGGAGATTATAAGAGAATGTGAATACAAGGAAACAGAGGTCATCTTAGAGGGAGCCTGTCACACCATGTAGCAGCCCAAATAAGGTAGTTCTGAATATACTGACATGGCAAATCTCCAAGACATATTAAGTGGGAAAAGGAAATAGCAAAACTGTTTATGCCACCATTTATTATTTTTTTAAAATCATACAAAAGTAGTAAAAGAAATGTTTTTTCTGTGTAGATATGCAAAGAAAAACACTCCCAACTGGTTACCATGGTTAAATCTTGAATTGTTGATTATCTATATTGTTTATATTTTAAAAATGATAATATATTCATGCTTTGTGCAATTAAAAATGCTTTTCAAATAATAAATGAAACAGACTTCGGTGAGTACAGAACAGAACTCATGGGAGCTGAAAGTAGTATAGCATTAAGTGAGATGCCAGAAAAAAGCAGAGAAGTGAGAGGTACTTAGGAAGTAATAACCAAGATATCTTAAAGCATCTGATAGAAAGGGAGGAGTCTAGGATGATTTAAGGTTTTGGGTTAGGTGATGGGGGTGGATGAAATCTAGGGGGAGCAGGCGTGGGGGTAAATGTCCTTAACAGTTCCTTCCAAGCTTAAGGCATATGAGGCCACTGATATCTGTGGTTTCTGTATCTGGGGAGATAATTAAGAGAAAACTGAGAAATAAACCTTCACCTAAATTCTTGACTATAGTGCTACATTAACCTCACAACTTCCTAGAGGAAAATGCCAGAGCGATTAGTTATTGTTACAATGATGTGAAAGTCACTCAGTTGTGTCTGACTCTTTGCGACCCCATGGAATTCTCCAGGCTAGACTACTGGAGTGGGCAGCCGTTCCCTTCTCCAGGGGATCTTCCCAACCCAGGGATCGAATCCAGGTCTCCTGCATTGCAGACAGATTCTTTACCAGCTGAGCCACGAGGGAAGCCTGATGATAGCTCTGGTCAGACTCCAGGGTCATCCCCTTGTTGAGTATGCTGGTGGGCACGTGTGTCTTGAACACATGCCTTGTCTGGAATGGTAAAGCCGAAATAACCTACTTCAATCTTCCTTTTCCCCCAAACCACTCTGGAACCCTCTTGATTCTCAGACCGTTTGCAACCCCATAGTGACCTGGGATTAGAGAGAAATGAACCAATATTGGAATCAGTAAATAAGAATCCAAAGAGAAAAGACAAACAGCTCTCTCTGCATCATGCTAACACACACACACACACACACACACACACACAACACACACACACACCACCCCCAACACCCTGGGTCTTGCTCTACCCAGATCTTAATGCATAAAAACGAATCCTCTTTAGGGGTGTGTGTGTGTGTGTGTGTGTGTTTGAAGTGGGTCTGGGATGAAGATGAGGGTGGGTGGAACTTAGAGTTCAAATATCCCCTCCACAGTTTGTTCTCTTTTAAACGCAGTTTGCCAACCAGACTGTGGACAACTTAAGACCGGTGTTTCTTCGGCCACTTATCAGAGGAGATAATGCTCATGACTCCAGCCATGAAAATTTCTCTCAGCTATTCATCTGGGACCAATGGAAAATGACCACTGAATTTAACAAGAGCCCTTTCCAAACATCTCTTTGGCATTGGCCCCAGAAGCTGCTGAAAAAATGTCAGGAAGGAAGTTAATAAATTAACCTCAAGGCCACATTCTTCACTGCATCTGGGAGCCTCTCGGTTAATTATCATCTCAATGGTGTTCAGTTACAGTGTCCAGTCAGGCCTCCCAGAGAGTGTTAACATCCTAAACAAAGTCCAAACCATGCACCACTCATGACAAAATCCCTAGACATGCCACCACTCTGCATTGTTCACACTCCAAACCTTCCTTTATCCACTTAATCCCTTGTTTCTACAGTGCAATTAAAGCTCCTTTCCTATTTTTTCTGCTTAAAGAAGCAGCAGGATATCCACCCAGTCTCCACCCCCCAGGTTCACTGACTGGAACTTGAATTTTTCTGCACTCACAGCAGAGACTCTCAGGCCAGGTTGCACACTGGAATAATCTGGAAGCTTGAGAAGCCCTATTTCTAAAGATTTGGACTTAATTGGCCTCAGGTTAGGTCCAAGGCATCAGGATTTTGAAAAGTTATCAGATGATTCTAATGGGCAGTTGGAGTTGAGAGCAATTCACCTACATCCTGGACAGGTTCATGGACTAAGCAAACTACAGCTCTTCCAAACAGATTTTCTCCAATTCAAAGTCTCTCTCTCTTTTTCCCTTTTTTAAAAATTGCAGGATGGTTGCTTTACAATATTGTGTTGGTTTCTGCCATACATCGAGTCAGCCACAGGTATACAAAAATGTCCCCTCTCTCCTGAACCCCCTCCTGTCTCTCTCCCCGTCCCATCCCTCTAGGTTGTCACAGAGCAGTGGGTTGAGCTCCCTGTGTCACACAGAAAATTCCCACTTTCTATCTATTTTACATATAGCAAATGTATATGTTAGGAGAAGGCAATAAATAGCAACCCATTCTAGTACTCCCATGGACGGAGGAGCCTGGTAGGCTGCAGTCCATTGGGTTGTGAAGAGTTGGACACGACTGAGTGACTTGACTTTCACTTTTCACTTTCATGCATTGGAGAAGGAAATGGCAACCCACTCCAGTGTTCTTGCCTGGAGAATCCCAGGGATGGGGGAGCCTGGTGGGCTGCCGTCTATGGGGTCGCATAGAGTCAGACATGACTGAAGTGACTTAGCAGCAGCAGCAGCAGCAATGTATATGTTGGGCTTCCTGGTGGTGCTAGTGGTAAAGAACCCACCTGCCAATGTAGGAGACATAGAGATCCCTGGGTTTGGAAAATCCCCTGGAAGAGGGCATGGCAACCCACTCCAGTATGCTTTTAGTTTTTTAAATTAATTAATTTTAATTGCAAATAACTTTGCAATATTGTGGTGGTTTTTGCCATACATCAACATGAATCAGCCAGGGGTGCATATGTGTCCCCCATCCTGAACCCCCTCCTCCCTCCCTCCTTCCCACCCCATCCTTCTGGGTTGCCCCAGAGCACTGGCTTTGAATGCCCTGCTTCATGTATTGGACTTGCAGCAGTAATCTATTTTACATATGATAATATACATGTTTCAATGCTATTCTCTCAAATCATCCCACCCTCGCCTTCTCCTGCATAGTTCAAAAGTTTTTTCTTTACATCTTTGTCTCTTTTGCTACCTTACATATAGGATCATCATTACCATTTTTCTAAATTTCATATATATGCATTAATATACTGCATTGGTGTTGCTCTTTCTGACTTACTTCATGCTGTATAATAGTCTCCAGTTTCATCCACCTCATTTGAACTAACTCAAATGCATTCTTTTTTATAGCTGAGTAGTATTCCATTGTGTATATGTACTACAACTTCCTTATCCATTTGTCTGCCAATGGACACCTAGGTTGCTTCCATGTCCTGGCTATTGCAAACAGTGCTGCAATGAACATTGGGCTACATGTGTCTCTTTCAATTCTGGTTTCCTCACTGTATATGCCCAGCAGTGGGATTTCTGGGTCATTCAGTTTAGTTCAGTTGCTCAGTCATGTCCGACTCTTTGTGACCCCATGAACCACAGAATGCCAGGCCTCTCTGTCCATCTCCAACTCCTGGAGTCCACCCAAATCCATGTCCATTGAGTCGGTGATGCCGTCCAATCATCTCATCCTCTGTCATCCCCTTCTCCTCCTGCCCGCAATTTTTCCCAACATCAGGGTCTTTTCAAATGAGTCAGCTCTTCGCATCAGGTGGCCAAAGTATTGAAGTTTCAGCTTCAACATCAGTCCCACCAATGAACAGCCAGGACTGATCTCCTTTAGGATGGACTGGTTGGATACCCTTGCAGTCCAAGGGACTCTCAAGAAGACTCAAGAGTCTTCTCCAACACCACAGTTCAAAAGCATCAACTCTTTGGCGCTCAGCTTTCTTCATAGTCCAACTCTCACATCCATACATGACCACTGGAAAAACCATAGCCTTGACTAGATGGACCTTTGTTGACAGAGTAATGTCTCTGCTTTTTAATATGCTGTCTAGGTTGGTCATAACTTTCCTTCCAAGGAGTAAGCATCTTTTAATTTCATGGCTGCAATCACCATCTGCAGTGATTTTGGAGCCCAGAAAAATAAAGTCAACCACTGTTTCCCCATCTATTTGCTATTAAGTGATGGGACCAAATGCCATGATCTTAGTTTTCTGAATGCTGAGCTTTAAGCCAACTTTTTCATTCTCTTCTTTCACTTTCATCAAGAGGCTCTTTAGTTCTTCTTCACTTTCTGTCATGAGGGTGGTATCATCTGCATATCCGAGGTTATTTATATTTCTCCCAGCAATCTTGGTTCCAGCTTGTGCTTCCTCCAGCCCAGCATTTCTCATGATATACTCTGCATGTATGGCAGTTCTATTTCCAGTTTTTTAAGGACTCCCCACACTGTTCTCCATAGTGGCTGTACCAGTTTCCATTCTCATCAACAGTGTAAGAGGGTTCCCTTTTCTCCACACCCTCTCCAGCATTTATTGTTTGTAGACTTTTTGATGGCAGTCATTCTGACCTGTGTGAGATGATACCTCATGGTGGTTTTGATTTGCATTTCTCTGATAATGAGTGATGTTGAGCATCTTTTCATGTGTTTGTTAGCCATGTGTATGTCTTCTTTGGAGAAATGTCTATTTAGTTCTTTGGCCCACTTTTTGATTGGCTTGTATGTCTTCCTGGTATTGAGCTGCATGAGCTGCTTGTATATTTTGGAGCTTAATTCTTAGTCAGTTGTTTTGTTTGCTACTATTTTCTCCCATTCTGAAGGTTGCCTTTTTACCTTACTTACAGTTTCCTTCATTGTGCAAAAGCTTTTACGTTTAATTAGGTCCCAATTGTTTATTTTTGTTTTTATTTCCATTTCTCTGGGAGGTGGGTCAAAGAGGATCTTGCTATGATTTATGCCAGAGCCACTCCAGTATTCTTGCCTGGAGAATCTCATGGACAGAGGAGACTGGTGGCTACAGTCCACAGGGTCACAAAGAGTCGGACAAGACTGAAGTGACTTACCATGCACACACACATGGAGTATGTTTCCATGCTATTTTCTCAATTCATCCCACCCTCTCCTTCCCCCACTGTGCCCACAAGTCTGTTCTCTATGTCTGTGTGTCCATTGCTGCCCTGCAGATAGGTTCATCAGTACCATCTTTCTAGATTCCATATACATGCATTAATATAAAACATTTGTCTTTCTGACTTACTTTCCTCTGTCTCTCTTGGTTCTACTTTTCTAAAATTCTAATCTGATAGAAATTTCTGTGATGATTGTTAACCTAAAACAAGAAAACTATCACTTATTTTACCAGCAAAACAAGTTTACTTGGGAAAAGCAAAGATTTGCAATTTAGGACTATGGCAAACCACATGCAAGCTTCGTAAAGCAAAGGAGGGGAAACTCGGACTTCCCTGGTGGTCCAATGATTAAGAATCCACCTGCCAATGCAGGGAGCATGGGTTTGATTCTTAGTCCAGGAGGATTCCACATGCTGCCCCGAGTTGCAACTACTGAAGCCCACGCACACTAGGGCCTGTGCTCTGCAACAAGAGAAGCCACTGCAATGAGAAGCCCGAGCACTGCAGCTAGAGAGCAGCCCCACTCACCACAACCAGAGAAAACCCACACTCAGCAACGAAAATCCAACCCAGCCAAAAATAAATAAATTAAATTAAATTTTAAAAGGAGGGGAAACTCTCTTATAGAGGAGAAAGGGAAATTGGGAGGGGCCGTTATGTCCACTGTAGGAAGCTGGGAAGTTGAATATAGTGGCTTTCCATTGGCTGAGATGTGACCGTCTCTCATTGGCTGAGCTGTTGCCAGGCAAGGAGAAGATCTCTCTTCCTCCTGCTGGTGGTAGTAAAGTAGCATCACTTCCTGCTGGAGATGCAAGGTAAGTCTCTTCCTGTTGGGAATCTGTATTGATGTTGAAAGGTACATTTGTGAGAGCTCCCCCTTCTGACCTCCTGACCCCACTGTAATAAGATTTCTTTCTCTTCATTAATTGTCCAATGGGAAATGCTCATATAAGGACCAGAACTAGAATGAGGCAAGTGAGGCATGCAGGGTGCAAAATTTAAGGAAGCTCTTGCTTTCAGACGCTGACACTTCAGTTGTACAATTCTGGGAGTCAGTGCCTCCTTAAATTTTGAACAGATGGTAACTCACCTTAATCTTGGCCCTGGTTCCTATAGCACATGCGTTCTTTATTTTTCAGGTTTCAGGGAACCCTACATGCTTTTGATCACACTTGTTTCTGAAAAAAAACAATAATAATTTTATTTGTTTATTTTGGCTGTGCTGTGTCTTTGTTGCTGTGCGGGCTTTCCTCTAGTTGAGGCGAGTGGAGTCTATTCTCTAGTTGTGGTGCTCGGGCTTCTCTTGCTGTGAAGCAGGGGCTCTAGGGTGCACAGGCTTCCCTAGTTGTGGCTTGCAGGCTCTAGAGCACAGGCTCAATAGTGTGCACGGGCTTAGTTGCCCAGACCCACTGAGCCACCAGGGAAGCCCCAGCCCATGCATGATGAGGATGTTACTGCCTCCAGCGGGGCAAACATTTGTTCCCGGTTGTGGGGGTTGAGGGAGAGGCAAAACAAAGCTTGCTGTTTTTATGTATGAAACACAAGATACTGTGGTGCCCTGAGGACAAAAAAACAAGATGAGCGAGAATGGTCTCAAATGCAGGAAAGAAAAAGCCAGACCCTTATCTCCCTTTCCACCATGTTGTAACTGTTGCAGAATATTTAAGCCCTCCTGAGTGGGATGGCCTGTCCCCTCCTACCCTCCTACCTACCTAAGGAAATGTATTTGTCTTACTCTTCTCTCAACCTATGTAGGGAATGTGTATATACCTCACGCAATCAGCAAATGACTAGCAAGCCCATTCCTATTGCCCGGCTATAAACACAGACCAAAGACCCATATCTGGCCTGGCTCTCTCTGGAGCCCATCCACTGTTCTAACAGTGTGAAAGTGAAAGTGTTAGTTGCCCAGTCATGTCTGACTGTTTGTGATCCTATGGACTGTAGCCTGCCAGGCTCCTCTGCCAGACAAGAATACTGGAGTGGGTTGCCATGCCCTCCTCCAGGGGATATTCCTGACCCAGGGGTCAAACCCAGGTCTCCTGCATTGCAGGCAGCTTCTTTACTCTCCGAGCTACTAGGGAAGCCCTCTAACAGAGTCTCCTGCTCTGATAAACTCTGTTCTCCTCTCATTCTGCCTCTTGTCTGGAAATTCTTTTCCAACAAGTGCACAGACCATGAAATATACATATACTATACCTGTGCTACTAAAATTTCATGGTGGGGGGATGTGGAAACTAGGGGAAAAAATGCCTAAAAAGACTCCTAGAAGAAGCAATAGTGAAAAAAAAAAAAGGTGGAGAAACACTGATATAGAACACGGAGCATAAATGGTATTAAGCACTTGGAATGTAGCTAATAAGACTGAGAAACTGAATTTTAAGTTACATTTAATTTTAATTCATTTCAGTTTAAATACCTACCTGTGGTTGCTGATCACTTTGATACACAGTTCAGATTGAGAGAATGGACAAGACAAATAAGATTATTACAATCCCTGCTCTGGTCCAAAGCACAAACATTCTGGAGACAAATGGGAGCTTCCTGGCAATTCACAATATAAGCACTGATCCACTCACTCACAGAACATCTCCGAACCCGACGCATTTCACCAGCTGTGCACCCTGGAGGAGCAGACAAGAAGCAGAGCAGAGGAAAAAGGAAGATCCTACTAGGGAAAAATGCACTACAGGAAGGTAATGAGGACATTGTTTGGGGAGAAATGATCTCCCAGCCATGTGATTGACTTCACTGGGGGGATGCTTGAAACATACTCCTCACCCTCTCTTATAACCAGAGCCCCTCACATTTATACGTTTTTATTTTTATTTTTTGGCCATGCCTCATGGCTTGCAGGATCTTATTTCCCTGATCAAGGATGGAAACTGTGTCCACAACAGTGAAAGCACAGGTCCTAACCACTGGTGCTTAGTTGCTCAGTTGTGTCCGACTCTTTGTGACCCCATGGACTATAGCCCGCTAGGCTCCTCTGCCCATGGGGATTCTCCAAGCAAGAATACTGGAGTGGGTGTCCATTTCCTCCTCCAGTGGATCTTCCCAACCCAGGAATCGAACCCAGGTCTCTCACATCACAGGCAGATTCTTTACCATCTGAGCCACGAGGGAAGCTCCCTAACCACTGGACCACCGGGAATTTCCATGCCTTGTATTGACTAAAAGGTAATATTTCCATAAAATGTCATGGCTCTGCTCTCACCAAAGTCCCAATCTTAAACCTGTGTCCCTTTGAAAAGTATTGTCCATCCTCAGCAGGATCCCCAGTATGCCTGATGCAGCTGTTTCTTATTCTAGAACTCCTTGGGCCTATGCATTCTGTTCCAAAGGCACCTTGTATTCCCATAGTGGTCCAAATGATATTCTCCCCTCTCCCATCCACCTACCCCACAACACAATTCTCCAGCCTAAAGCTGCTGTACTCTCAGGAGCCCAGGGAGAACAGTATATCTTTCTACCCTACTTTTCCTTAGCTTTACATTTAAAAAATTTTATTTAAAACATATTTATGTATTTATTTGACTGCATTGGGTCTTAGCCATGGCCCATGGGCTTTTGGTTGGGGCATGAGGGTTTCTCTCTAGTTGGGGTGCAAAGGCTCTAGAGCTGCAGCAGGCTTATTTGCCCCCCAGCATGTGGGATTTCAGCTAGTAAAGAATCTGACTGCAATGCAGGACATCCTGGTTCATTTCCTGGGTTGGGAAATTCCCCTGGAGAAGGGATAGGCTACCCACTTCAGTATTTTTGGGTTTCCCTGGTATCTCAGATGGTAAAGAATCCACCTGCAATGTGGGAGACCTGGGTTCAATCCCTGGGATGGGAAGATCCCCTAGAAGAGGGCATGGCAACCCACTCCAGTATTCTTGCCTGGAGAATTCCCATAGACAGGTGCGCTGGGGCCCATGGGGTTGCAAAGAGTCAGACACGACTGAATGACTAAGCACAGCACATGTGGGATCTTAGTTCTCTGACCAAGGATCAAACCTTCACCTCCCGGAGAGGAAGTACAGCGTCTTAACTAGAGAAGTCCCCACTAAGCTTTTTCAAGTGAGTACCTTGGTTCCTTTCTCTTTAACCAGGGTAGGTCTGATACTCTGCAGATTCAGGTGGCATCTTTCTCCTTTCTCTTTCATGCCCACCATTCCTGTCTTGACTACAAAATGAAAACCTGTTTTTCAAAGTCATTCTGTTCATCCTTGAATTTCTGACATTCTCCTTTCAAATCCCCAGCAATCATTTGTTCTCCAGATACCAAAATCTGAAGCCACCTTACCTATTTGGTTGTTGTTGTTGTCTTTTAAAGATTTTTTTTTTTTGATGTGGATCATTTTAAAAGTCTGTTTTGAATTTGTTACAATATTGCTTCTGTTTTATGTTTTGGTGTTTTGGCCACTGGGGATCTTAGGTCCTTGACTAGGGAGAGGACTGCACCCCCTGCATTGGAAGGCAAAGTCTTAACCTGAGAAAACATGAATTTTAGAACAAAATGGTTTTCTATTTTTTATTTTATATTGATTTATTTTTGGCTATGCTGGATCTTTGTTGCTGCACGTGGACTTCAGTTGCGGCGAGCAGCAGCTACTCTTTCATTGCAGAGCACAGGCTCCAGAGCGTGCAGGTTTCAGTAGCTGCAGCTGGACCACCAGGGAAGTCCAAAATGCTACTTTAAATCCCTAAAAGAAACTCGTGGGTGTGCAACCGTTTTATTACCTTTTCCTTTCACTCCCCCTGAAGGAAACAGCACATTTCTGGTATTGTAAGATCTCCCTGCTTCCTTATGTCATTGATATTTGAACCCAGTCCAGGGGTCCCTAACTCCATGCCCATTATCTTGGTTTAGGAATGGCCAGCTCTGGGTGACAAATAGAATGGAAAGAGTATGGATATTGCAGACCACACCATTTCCCAACCCCCAAATCTGCAGTCTGGCTCTTAGCCTGCTTTGAGGAGAGCCTCAGTTGGTCCTATAAGTGAATAAGATCTGGAGCCTCTCACGATGCAACTGGGGTTTCATCCTGGTGCTTGATCTGTCTAGCGTGCACTGGAGCTCACAAGACATGAGGGTGACATTTCCAGGACTTTTGCAAGCTGACTGTTATGTACAACCTTTATTAAAAATGAAGTTAGGGACTTCCCTGGCAGTCCAGTGGTTAATACTTCCACATGCAGAAGATGTGGGTTCAATCCCTGGTTGTGGAACTAAGATCCTGCATGCCTTGCAACCAAAGAAAAAATAAATAAATAAACAAAACCATAAAACAGAAGCAATATTGTAACAAATTCAATAAAGACTTTAAAAATGTTATAGTTATATTAAAATGTTATATGATTATAAAATGTTACATATAATTTAAAAATGTTAAAATGTTATAATTATGTATAACATCAAAAATATTAAAAAAAAAAAAAAGAAGTTGTACTTAATAGTGGTTACCAGAGGAGAAAGGGCAGGGGGCAGGGGAGAAGGAGGGCAAAATAGGTAAATAGGGGATCACTGTATGGTGACAGATGGAAACTAAGCTTTTGATGAGCACGTGATACAATATACAGAAGTGGAAATATCATGTTGTACCCATGAAAATTACATAGGGTTATAAACCAATGTTACCTTAATAAAACAAGTGATACGTGTGAAAGTCACTCAGTTGTGTCAGTCGTGTCCTACTCTTTGCTAATTCTCCAGGCCAGAATACTAGAGTGGGTAGCTGTTCCCTTCTCCAGGGGATCTTCCCAACCCAGGGATCAAACCCAGGTCTTCCACATTGCCAGGTGGATTCTTTACCAGTTGAGCCACCAGGGCTTCCCAGGTGGAACTAGTGGTAAAGAATCTGTCTGCCAATGCAGGAGACACAAGAATGTGGATTTGATCCCTGGGTTGGGAAGACCCTGTGGAGTAGGAAACAGCTACCCACTCCAGTATTCTGGCCTGGAAAATTCCATGGGCAGAGGAGCCTGGCGGGCTACAGTCCATGGGGCTGCAAAGAATTGGACACAACTGAGCCCCTCAATAAAAAATATAAAAAATTAAGTTACATAAACTTATGATTAACTAAATTATATTTTTAAAGGTCATAAATATTCATAGCTCATTGCTTCCAGATAGTTTTACATTTCCTATACTCTTGGAGTATAAAAATGCATACATACGTATATGTATATCTGTCTATAACCAATATGCTATATAGTGCTTAGCCTACGGTCACAGAAATACTGTGAAAATACTACATAACAGGCAGCCAGCTCCCAGCTCTGCGTTCAGTGACATCACGGTGATAGCTTGAAATCAGCTGCTGTTGAGTATTCACACCACGGAAATCAGCCAGGGCTTAAAATCAAGGATTGATTTCTTTCCTTGATTAAATGTCTAGACTTTAGAAAGCGATACAAATTTTAATAATGCAGACTAAACATAAAAGTGTGTCTACAGTGGTTACATTGTGAATACTACAAAATATTGTGAAATCATGATTGAGTTGTAGCTGTAGGTTGACTCTAGGGAACAAGAGTTCAGCAAAATTCAACGAAAGCATTCCATAAGAATGAACTTCACAGCACTTCAGGGGACAAGGGTTAAATCTCTGATCCAGGAAGATTCCACATGCCAAGGAGCAACTAAGCCTGTGTGCCTATGCTCTAGAGCCTGGGAACCACAAATACTGAAGCCCGAGTACCCTAGAGTCTGTGGTCGACAACAAGAGAAACCACTGCTGTGAGAAGCCTGTGCACAGCCAAAATAAAATAAAATAGAATAAAATAAAGAAAGAACTAACTGCACGATAAAGGAAACAATCAACGGAGTGAAAAGGCAGCCTATGGAATGGGAGAAAATATTCACAAACCATGTATCTTAGGGATAATATCCAAAATATATAAGGAACCCTTACAACTTAGTAGAAAATAACTAATAACTCGATTAAAAAATGGATTAAGAATTTGAATAGAAATTTTTTCCAAAGAAGGTGTTCAGATGGCCAGTAGGTATATGAAAAGATGCTCAATATCAATAATCATGTGCCTAAATGCAAATAAAAACCACAAAAAGATATTACCTCATTCCTGTTAGGGTGGCTATGATCAAAAAGTCAAAAGACAGTTAAGTGTGATTGAGGATATAGAGAAATTGCAACTCATATATTTTTGGTGGGAATGTAAATGGTTCAGCTGCTATGGAAAACAGTATGAAAATACCTCAAAAAATTAAAACTAGAACTACCATATGATATATGTATCATGATATATATGATATATGTATCATATATCATATCATATTTTTACCATATGATCCAGCAACCCCATTTCTAGTATTTATCCCAAAGAACTGAAATCAGGATCTCAAGGAGATAATCTGCACTCCCATTTCGCTGCAGTGTTAGTCACCATAGCCAAGATGCGTAAACAACCGAAATGTACATCAGTGGATAAATGAATAAAAAAATGCGAAATATACATAAAATGGAATATCATTCAGCCTTAAAGAAGGAGCAAATGCCACTGTGTGCAATAACACACATAAGCCTGGAGGACATCATGCTAGGTGAAATAAACCAGTCACAGAAGGACAGTTACCACATGATCTCATGTGTGTGTGGGTGCTAAGTCACTTCAGTCATGTCCAACTCTTTGTCACCCTATGGATCATAGCTTGCCAGGCTTCTCTGTCCATGGGATTCTCCAGGCAAGAATACTTACCTCTCCTGCATTGGCAGACTGGTTCTTTACCACTAGGGCCATCTGGGAAGCCCATGATCTCACTTGTGTGTGTGTGTGCGTGCACACGCGCACACACGTGTATGCATTCTCATTGTGTCTGACTCTTTGCCACCCCATGGACTGTAGCCCACCAGGCTCCTCTGTCCATGAAATTGTCCAGGCAAGAATACTGGAGTAGGTTGCCATTTGCTACTCCAGGGGATCTTCTAGACCCAGAAATCGATCCCTCATCTCCTTCATCTCCTCCATTGGCATGCAGGTTCTTTACCACTAGCAACACCTGGGAAATGATCTCATCATGGGAAATAGATGGGGAAACAGTGTCAGACTTTATTTTTCTGGGCTCCAAAATCACTACAGATGGTGACTGCAGCCATGAAATTAAAAGACGCTTACTCCTTGGAAGGAAAGTTATGACCAACCTAGATAGCATATTCAAAAGCAGAGACATTACTTTGCCAACAAAGGTTCGTCTAGTCAAGGCTATGGTTTTTCCTATCGTCATGTATGGATGTGAGAGTTGGACTGTGAAGAAGGCTGAGCGCCCAAGAATTGATGCTTTTGAACTGTGGTGTTGGAGAAGACTCTTGAGAGTCCCTTGGGCTGCAAGGAGATCCAACCAGTCCATTCTGAAGGAGATCAGCCCTGGGATTTCTTTGGGAGGAACGATGCTAAAGCTGAAACTCCAGTACTTTGGCCACCTCATGTGAAGAGTTGACTCCTTGGAAAAGACTCTGATGCTGGGAGGGATTGGGGGCAAGAGGAGAAGGGGACGCCAGAGGATGAGATGGCTGGATGGCATCACTGACTCGATGGATGTGAGTCTGAGTGAACTCTGGGAGTTGGTGATGGACAGGGAGGCCTGGTGTGCTGCAGTTCATGGGGTCGCAAAGAGTCGGACACGACTGAGCAACTGATCTGATCTGATCTGATCTAAAATAAAGTCATGCAGGTACAGAATTGTGGTTGCCAGCAGCTGGTGGGAAGGGGAAGTGGGGGTTTTTAATCAAGTATAAGATTTCAGTTATGCAGGAGGAATATGTTCTAGAGATCAGCTGTATAATATTGTGTTCATAGATAACAATGTGTTAACTGAAAAATCGAAGAGGATACATCTCTTAACTTTTTAAGCACAATAAAATATTGAGGAAGAATTAATCAGCTTTGTGTAATTTACAACAGAGTCTTTTATATTTTATCATTTGCAAATTATGTGATGCACTTTCTTTAGAGCTGCAGAATTTATAATAAACTTATGTTTGTATAGACACACATGCATTCTCCCCACTACTCCCCCAGAGCTGGTTGTTAAACATTTACCAGCGCTCCCAAAGCTGGCTGTCCAAGCAGGACTTTGGTAAAAGGAGTGCTGCTGAGCGGTTCCAGCTCAGTCCCTGCCAAGCTCAGATTCCCACATCCTGACAGCTCTGTCCCATGGCAGGAACCATGCTTCCTCCACCTGGGACTCAGCCCAGAAGTGCAGTTTGGCACTGACAGTGAGGCGTTCTCTGAGGCGCTGGCCACCCACATCCCTGCCTTCTGCGCGCACACTCGCTTCCCTCTGCCAAATTACCAGATGTGAGATGTGGCTCAGCCCAGGGAAGAAACAAGGAAAGATGGCAGGGATCCTGATCCCCTTGGTCCTCAGCCTCCTGCTCTCTACCCAGATGTCAAGGGACTTGTATACAGACAAAACCCAAGGTGTTCTTTCTCTCACAGATACTTCTTCCTGTGTGGCCTCCAATCATCTCCTTTAGAACTGCCTGGTACACACGTACTGCCTTGGAGCCTATCTGGGCCCGCTGGGTCATCATCTCCGGGGGCAGTGTCTGTGCTTTCAACTGCTCTGTTCATTCATTCATCTGCTGAGTGCCTGCTGTCTGCCAGGCATTGTTGTAGGCTCTGGATATGCCAGAGAACAAAGCAGACAAAAATCCCCATTTGCACAGAGGTAGGGCATCCCTGGTGGCTCAGACGGTAAAGAATCTGCCCGAAATGCAGGAGACTTGGGTTCAATCCCTGGGTTGAGAAGGTCCCCTAGAGAAGGGAATGGCTACCCACTCCAGTATTCTCACCTGGAGAATTCCATGGACAGAGGAGCCTGGCGGGCTACAGTCCGTGGAGTCACAAGGAATTGGACACAACTGTCATCTATGGGGTCGCCCAGAGTTGGACACGACTGAAGCGACTTAGCAGCAGCAGCAGCAGAGTCAGGAACACTTTGAAAAGAGAATGAAGTCATTCAGTCGTGTCTGACTCTTTGTGACCCATAGACTGTAGTTGGCCAGGCTCCTCTGTCCATGGGATTTCCCAGGCAAGAATACTGGAGTGGGTTGCTACTTCCTTCTCCAGGGGATCTTCCTGACCCAGGAATCGAACCCATGTCTCCCGCATTACAGGCAGACTCTTTACAGTCTGAACCACCAGGGAATCCCTGTTTTGTTTTGTTTTTTTTTTTTGAACATGAACACTTTCACACTATACTAATGAAGAACACTAAATAGATATGTATGGAAAATATAGGGTATATTAGTTAGTCATCAGTGCTAGGGAGAAGAATAAAGCCAAGATAGGGGGTAGGAAGTATGAAGGGGAAGAGTGAGTAAAGATCTGAAAGAAGATAGTGAGCCATGTGACTATCTGGTTGGAACAGTGCTCCAGGCAGAGGGAACAGCAAATACAACAGCCCTAAGGAAGGAATTTGCTTGAAGTCACCAGAGAATAGGAGGAAGCCAGTATGGTTGGAGAATTTCCAGAAGATTCTTCGGCACACAAAAATGGAGAACTCCCTAGCAGAGCAAATGCCACTAACTTTTTCTTTCTTTTTAAAAAATATTTATTTATTTGGCTGTGCCAGGCCTTTAGTTGCAGCACCCAAGATCTTTGATCTTTGTTGCAGCATGCAAGATATTATTTTGCAACACGTTAACTCTTAGTTGCGGCATGTGGGATCTAGTTCCCTGGACAGGGATTGAACCTGGGCCCCCTGCATTAGGAGCACAGAGTCTAAGCCCCTGAACCTCCAGTGAAGTCCCTAACCCTAATTTTTTCATGTGAAGTCTGTCATCCTCTCCACACTGGTGTTTCCAGACTCTTTCTCCACCATTTATTTCTTTCACTAAACATTTATTGAGCACTAATGAAGTGCCTGCCTTATGAGGCTGAAAGTCCTTCACTTGTAATCATTTTCTGGAGTCTTTGCCTGTCCATCCAACACCCTCTGACTCCATCTGGATTTCATTCTTCAGTTTCTTGAACTCTAAGGTTTGAGCCTACTGCTGTCTCCCAAACTCTGCAGTTACCCTTTATTCTCTGCTTGTGGCCACAGGATAACATTAGTTCCCCAAACCTGGGTCCAGCTCCCAGAACTTCCCTGTCCCAGCAAAAAGGCTCAGATCCCTCACTGGCCTGCGAGGGATGTTGGGAGACTGAGTTTACTCTTGGACATTGAGCTTGAGGTATCTGGGATGCACAAAGGAGGCCACACACAGCAGGTCATTGGACTGATCACCCTCAGGCTCAGAAGAGATGGTACGGATGGAAGTAGTGATTGGATTCAATATAAGCATTTGTCAAACTGCATTCTACGTGCTAAGCTGGTGCTTCTCAACACTGACTGCACATTCAAAGTGTCTGGAGAGCTTTTAAAAAATATATCTACAAGAGCCCTACTCCAGGCCAGTGAACACAGATCTCTGGGGATGAGGCCCAGGCCTCTGCATATTTATAAAGCTTTCCAGGTGATTCTAGTAAGCAGGGAGAATTGAGAGCCACTGTGACACATAAGCTGCATCAACCTTGGCTGCACATTGGAATAAACCAGGGAGCTTTAAAAAGTATTGCTGCCTGGGTCTCACCCACAGAGGTACTGTGTAAAGTGGTCTGGGTGCAGTTCAGCCTGCGGAGTTTAAAAAGCTCCCCGGGTAAAGCTCTCAAGCTTGAGACCAACCGTGGGTACTGTCCTCATCCATCCACTGAACTCGATGATGAACATGGAGGAGGAGAGAGAATTACAAAGATGAACCATGTATCTCTTCACCCTCAGGACTCTCACTCTGTCTTAGAAGGCACTTTAAATTAAAAGTTGATCAAGGGGACTCCCCTGGTGGTCCAGTGGTTAAGAATCTGCCTGCCGATGCAAAGGATATGGGCTTGATCCTGAAAATACCATGGACAGAGGATCCTGGCGAGCTACAGTCCATGGGGTCACAACGAGTTGGACATGACTTAGCCACTGAGCACGCATGCGCACACCAGGAAGCGTCCACATGCCGAGGAGCAGCTGAGCTGGTGTGCCACAGCTACTGAAGCCTGTGTGCTCTAGAGCCTGCACACAGCAAGAGAAACCACTGTGATGGGAAGCCTACATACCACAACTAGAGAGTAGCCCCCGCTCACCGCTACAGAAAGCCCGCAGGCAGCAATGAAGATTCGGTACAGCCAAAAATAAATAAATCAAGTGAACCTTGGCACTTGGAAAACTCCCATCACCTTCCTTGTACTGCACCCTGTTCTAACTCCGAAAACTCAAACTCCAATAGTCTGTTTTGATGATATACCCTGTTCTACCCAATCAATCCCAATAGACCTGCAGTGTGACCTCCCCATTCTTCAGTCCTTCCCAAACTTCCCTTCCCACCTGGATTGCACACTCAGACTCTTAATGACACTCTCACCAGTCCTCAAATCTTTTGTCTCCTTGGCGTTCTATCACTCTACTTCACCAAATCCTATTGTGTTCCCTCCTAAATATTGTTAGGATGGGTCTGCTTCTTTCCATTCACTGTCCCACTTCAGGATGCCCCCATTAGCTTGAATGCCTGTTTGCAGTCTCCCAAATGGATACCCACCAGGGTTCTTGGCCTTCCCTGCTGCTGCTGCTAAGTGGCGTCAGTCGTGTCTGACTCTGTGAGACCCCGTAGACAGCAGCCCACTAGGCTCCCCCGTACCTGGGATTCTCCAGGCGAGAACACTGGAGTCCCTGATCAATAGAAATTGACTAGAGGCCAGACAAGAAATTCAGGCAAGGCTTTATTGATCTTGGTCTCAGTTTCCTTATAAAGTAGACATAGTACTTGCCTTATAGGTAAGTATTCAAGAAAGCAGAGAAAAACTCCCACTTCTTGATGGGAAGAGCTGCACCATAGTATTTGGTGAATTAGCATGACAGAATAAATTCACTTATTTTGGCTGTGTTGGGTCATAGTTGCTGCATACAGAATCTTTGTTGCATCATGTAGGATCTTTCGACTGGGGCACATTGATGTGGACTCTCTAGTTGGGGCATGGGGGCTCAGTAGTTGCTCAGTAGCACAAGCTTAGTTGCTCCACAGCATGTGGGATCTTAGTTCCCCCATCAGGGATTGAACCCACATACCTTGCATTGCCATACGGATTCTTTACCACTGGGCCACCAGGGAAGTCCCAACAAAAGTGGTTTTTAGTGGGCTTTGCCAACCATGACATACCCTGGTCCTTTGGCCATCAGGCATGAGACAAGAAAACCAGAAGCCTCCGTACAGGTTTCTGAATTCAAACTAGGGGAAGTAGGGTGAAGCCCAGGAGGTATGAGCTTGGCCACTGCTGATTGCCACGCTTTCAGCTTCATGGTGGAAACAGATGTGAAGAAAAAAGTACCGCCTACCCAACAGGGAGTGGTATATGTGTGGTGGGGATGTGGGCTGGATGGGCAGATCATGGAGCAGGAAGTACCTGAGTTCCCAGTTTTATTATCAATGAGGGCAGCTGCTTCCTCATCTTTCTCAGGTGGAGTTACCTTGGTCAGTAAATCCCCTACTAAGCCTCAGTTAGTTGAAACTAGGTCACTTGAAACAATCTAAAGAAACTTCACAACACACAATCCATGGAGGAATTAGTCAAGGAGGAGGATTAAGGCATTAGGTAAAACCAGCCCCTTTGAAAGCGGGGGTTGAATTGGGGGAGGGCTGAATTGGTTGATGACATAGGTGAGGGTGTAGCCTTGGGTGCCCATCTAAAATGAAAACTCTTAGCCAAAAATTCAACTGAATTGCAAAGGTGTTTAGGACTTAGGGGGAAAATGAAAATGTATTCTTCTAAATCAGAAGGAAAAAAAAAGTGTCTAACAGGTTGTGAATAATTCAGATTTAATTGCTAGGAAAATGCCTTCCTTTTCTTTTTCTCTTTTTATTCTTTCTCCTGCCTGATGCTTAGGCAGCAGGTTTAGGAGATATTTTCGTTCCAGAAATTCTCCTTGAGAAATAGAGAGCCAAGTCCTCAGCTTTCTCCTTGTTGGGTGTGAAAACCGGGTGTTTGGATGTGGGCAGGAAGGAGTCTCAGGTACCCCCTGCCTCTTCCAACTGGATGGTGCTGGTGTGGTACCCACTGTGGGGGTCACGATCCAATGCCTCGGGTCTCTGTGCTTGTGGCTGAAGGCATGGGTGTAAAATTCTCCCAGCCATGCAGATGGGTGCCATGACAATTTTGTGGTATTGCATCACAGACCTGGCCTCATCACTGCTCAGAAATCCCATTACACGCCTATTGCCATTGATTTCAAACCCCATTACTCACTTGGAGCCCTCTGTACTCTATCCCATGCCCAATTCTCCCCTCCTCTCCAGAAGATGAATTTTTAAAATAACAGCTCTATTGAGATGTAATTCATATACCATAAAATTCACCCCTTTAAAGTATACAATTCAATGACTTTTTAAAAATATTTACTTATTTTTTATTTGCCTGCACTGGATCTTAGTTGTGGCATGTGGGATCTAGTTCTCTGACCAGCGGTCCAACCCTGGCCCCCTGCATTGGACCATCAGGGAAGTTCCCGATGATTTTTCATGTATTCACAAAGTTGCATAATCATCACCACTATCTAATTTTGGAATGTTTTTATAACTCCAAAAAGAAGTCCCAGGGACTTCCCTGGTGGTCCAGTGGCTAAGACTTCATGCTTCTAATGTAGGAGTCCCAGGTTTGATCCCTGGTCCCGGAATTAGATGTCACATACTACAGTTAAAGATCCCATGTGCCACAACTAAGACCCAGCACAGCCAAATAAAGTTCAGTGCAGTTCAGTTCAATTGCTCAGTCATGTACAACTCTTTGCGACCCCATGGACTGCAGCACCCCAGGCTTCCCTGTCCATCACCAACTCCTAGAGATTACTCAAACTCATGTCCATTGAGTCAGTGATGCCGTCCAACCATCTCATCTTCTGTAATTCCCCTTTTCCTCTCAACTTCAATCTTTCCCAGCATCAGGGTCTTTTCTAGTGAGTCAGTAGACTCACATCAGGTAGCCAAAGTATTGGAGTTTCAGCTTCAGCATCAGTCCTTCCAGTGAATATTCAGGAATGATTTCCTTTAGGATAGACTGGTTGGATCTCCTTGCAGTCAAAGGGACTCTCAAGAGTCTTCTCCAACACCACAGTTTAAAAGCATCAGTTCTTCCGTGCTCATCTTTCTTTATGGTCCAACTCTCACATCCATTCATGACTACTGGAGACATGACTGCTACAACCAACTGTGGAAAAGACTCTCTTAAGAGTCTCTTCTTAAAGAGATGGGAATACCGGACCACCTTACCTGCCACCTATGAAACCTGTATGCAGGTTAAGAAGCAACAGTTAGAACCAGACATGGAACAACAGACTGGTTCAAAATTGGGAGAGGAGTACATCAAGGCTGTATATTGTCAGCCAGCTTATTTAACTTCTATGCAGAGTACATCATGTAAAATGTTGGGTTGGATGAAGCACAAGCTGGAATCAAGATTGCCGGGAGAAATAGCAATAACCTCAGATATGCAGATGACACCACCCTTATGGCAGAAAGTGAAGAGGGACTTCTTAATGAAGGTAAAAGAGGAGAGTGAAAAAGCTGGCTCAAAACTCAACTTGAAAAAACTAAGATCATGGCTTTTGGTTCCATCACTTCATGGCAAATAGATGGGGAAACGATGGAAACAGTGAGAGACTTTATTTTCTTGGGCTCCAAAATCACTGTAGGTGGTCACTGCAGGCATGAAATTAAACGATGCTTGCTCCTTGGAAGAAAAGCTGTGACAAATCTAGACAGCATATTAAAAACAGAAACATTACTTTGCCAACAAAGGTCCATGTGGTCAAAGCTATGGTTTTTCCAGTAGTTGTGTTATGGATATGAGAATTGGACCATAAAGAAGGCTGAGTGCTGAAGAATTGATGCTTTTGAACTGTGGTGTTGGAGAACTCTGGAGAGTCCCTTGGACTGCAAGGAGATCCAACGAGTCCATCCTAAAGGAAATCAGTCCTGAATATTCATTGGAAGGACTGACGCTCAAGTAGAAGCTCCAATACTTTGGCCACCTGATGTGAAGAGTCGACTGATTAGAAAAGCCCCTGAAGCTGGGAAAGATTGAAGGCAGGAGGAGAAAGGGACGACACAGGATGAGATGGTTGGATGGCATTACCGACTCAGTGGACATGAGTCTGAGCAAGCTCGGGGAGATGGTGAAGAGCAGGGAAGACTGGGGTGCTGCAGTCCATGGGGTAGCAAAGAGCTGGACACAACTGAGTGACTGAACAACTATTGAATTGCTAGGTCATATGGTCACTTCTGAGAAACAGTTTTTCAAAGTGGCTGCTCCACTTTGCAATCCTATCAGCAATGTATAAGTATTCCAGGTTTTCCACATTCTTGCTAACATTTGTGATTGTCTCTCTTTTATATTTTGTGATATCTCACTGTGGTTTTTGATTGGCAAAGCCTAATGACTAATCTTTTCCTGTCAAACTTATACCCTTGTCCACTTTAAAATTAGGTTATTTGGGTTTTTATTTTTAAGTAGTAATAGTTTTTTATATCATTTGGGTACAAGTTTTTTTTATCAGATGTTTCCAAGTATCTCCCAATCTAAGGGTTGTCTTTGTGTGTGTGTGTGTGTGTGTGTGTGTTTTATTTTATTTTTTTCTTTTTGTCCGTACCATGCAGCTTGTAGGATCTTAGTTCCCTGACGAGGAACTGAACCTGGACCCTTGACAATGAAAGTGCCGAGTCCTAACCACTGGAGCACTAGGGAATTCCTGTCTTTTTGTTTTCTTTTTGGTGTCCTTTGAAGCACACAATTTTTAATTTTGATGATGTCTAATGTATCTACTTCTTTCTTATCACTTTGGCTTTTCCTGTCATAGCTAAGAAACCACTGCCTAATCTGAGGTATTGAAGATTAACTCCAGTGTTTTCTTTATAAGTTTTATAGTTTTAGCTCTTGCATTTAGGTATGATCCATTTTGAGTTTATTTTCTTATGTGGTGTGAATTGGGTCCAACTTGATTCTTTTGCATGTAGATATCCATTCCGTCACAGCATCATATGTTGAAAGTCTTCTTTCCTCAGTGAATTGTGTTGGCAATCTTGTTGAAAATCAATCAGCTACAAATGTAAGGATTTTTCTCTAGCCTTTCAGTTCTGTTGCATTGATCTACTTACCCTCTTGCCAGTACCACACTGTCTTCATAGTGACTTTGTTGCAGGTCTGAAACCAGGAGTTCTGAGTCTTCTAGCTTTGTTCTTTCTCTAGATTGTTTGACTATTCTGAGTTCCTTGAATTTCTATATGAATTTTAAGGTCATTCTGACAATTTCTGCAAAAAGACTGCTGGAATTTTGATAGGGATTCTGCCAAATCCATAGATCAGTTTGGTGAATATTGCCATCTTAACTATATTAAGTCTTCTGATCTGTGAATATAGGATGTCTCTCCTTTCTTTTGGAGAAGGCAATGGCACCCCACTCCAGCCTGGAAAATTCCACGGACAGAGGAGCCTGGCAGGCTGCAGTCCATGGGGTTGCTAAGAGTCAGACACGACTGAACAACTTCACTTTCACTTTTCACTTTCATGCATTGGAGAAGGAAATGGCAACCCACTCCAGTGTTCTTGCCTGGAGAATCCCAGGGACAGGGGAGCCTGGTGGGCTGCCCTCTATGGGGTCGCACAGAGTCGGACACGACTGAAGCAACTTAGCAGCAGCAGCTCCTTTCTTTAGGTCTTCTTTTTTTGAGTAATGTTCTACACTGTACAAGTTTTGCACTTCTTTTGTTCAGTTTATTTCTAAGTACTTTATTCTTTTTGAGGCTATTTTAATTTTTGTGATTTTTCTTAATTTTTGTACTGTTCATTGCTACTATATAGGAATACAACTGATTAGTTTATGTATTACTCATATTACACAATGCTGCCATATCTGTTAGTTCTAATAGTTTGTGTGTGTGTGTTCCTAAGAATTTTCTATATTTTCTGCAAATAAAAATAGCTGCACATCTTCCTTACCAAGTTGGATTCCTTTTATTTTTTCTTGCCTAATTGCCTTAGCAGAAGAGTTTTGGAATGGTTTAATATAGTGGTTTTAGGATGGTTCATGGCCTTTGGAATCAGTCAGATATGTCTTTGAATTATAACTCCACCATTCCACTCACTCACTCTGTGATTGTAGGCTGGTATCTTGATTTCTTTGAACTTTTGTGTTTCACCTGTAAAACCCAACTTGCAGGGTTTTAAAATATTTATTTTTAAAGTAAAGCACAATATATATAAACTAAGATACTGGGGTCCAGCCCTGGTTGGATCCAGGGATTCCCTCCGGAGAACGGCGTCGGCGATTAAAAGGATAGATAAAGAGATAAGGAAAGACTTTGGCAGTAAAGAAAATAGAGGAGAGAAGAGAGGCTGATATTCCTTGGTTTACGCAGAAAGCCAATAAAGCCCCAGCACGGGACTTGCTCTGTTCACGTAGGCCGAAGGCACCCTCTCGAATTGCGGAAGGTGCCCCACCTTAGGCACCTTCTCCAGTGGGTCTTAGAAGCCCAGGCAGGAAAGTGAACACAGAGGGCCCCTGTGCTCCAGGGGGTCAGCCTGAAAAGGAAAAGTAAAGAGAAAGAACACATGGGGAGACCAAGCTTCAGTGAGCGGGGCCTGCACTTTATTTTCCAAAGTAGTTTTTATACCTTAAGTTGTGCATAGAGGATAATGGGGCGGGGAGGGTGTGGAGTCATGCAAGGTCAGCAGTCCTTGATCCTTATTGAAGCCAGGCTTTCTTTCTGCAAACTTATCATATGCAAAAGTTTTAGGTGATTTACATCATCTTCTGGCCAGGAGGCCTGTTAACATTTTATGACCCTTTCTTCAGAAAACTTATTTTTCTCTAAAGGTGATTATTCTAAAGTCAGGCGCCACCCTCCAAAAGCATTAGACAAAGTTGCATTCCTATAGGGCAAAAGTGTGGTGGGCTATAACAAGAAAAGAATTAACTCAAGGGTCCAAGGTTACAAACATTAAAGCTACTACTTACATTTCTATACACTAACTATATTAATCAATACACTCCCAAGGACACAGTAGGTAAGGGATATGGAAATTTGGCAGCAAGCATTAGCTCAACAAAGAAATCCTCTACTAGTTCTATTTTAACAGTTTTAACTCTCTGAGAAGCTCTGCATTGTTAGAATATCTTAAGCTTCCTGTGCCTCTCGTGGTTGGGAGGCTGTGAATCTGAACAAACCTGTCAGGCAAGCTAGAAAGTCATCAGAGGGGTTTGAATTGAAACACTCCTATTATGCCCAGGAGACTTATTAACTAGAGTTTTAAGTTGATTTTCTTCAGAGAAAGGTGGTCGGGGATAGCCCCTCGTTAATGTCAGAAGAGTTGGTGAAAGTCGTGAAACAGTAAAACAAACAGGCTCAGGTTTTGGGGTAGATGCTCAGGCAGGCCCAGAGGGGCACCCCTTGAGTTCTGGCTCGCCTTGCCCACCAGAACTCTCCCGCATGACTTTGTCATGGGTGAGGACTCCTGTTCTGGCTCCTGGCACTAAGATGTACTCGTCAAGTGTTTACTTTGATGAATTTTAACTATTGTATACATTTGGGTAACAAACATCTGAAAATAAGAAATGAAGCATTACCATCACCCCAGAAAACTCACTTGTACCTCTTTCTAAGTGAATCTGTTTTTTCTGTCCTTATATATTTGTTTAGCCTGTTCTTAGATTTCATGTAAGTACAACCATGCAGCATGTTTTCTTTTGTAACTACTTTCTTGTATTCAGCTCGGTGTTTTTGAGATTCATCCATGCTACTGTGGGTGTCAGTGGTTTATTACTTTTTTTTTTTTTTATTAATATTGTTGGGTAGTATCCCATTGTGTGAACATACTACAATTTGAAATATGTCCTCCACTTGATGGGCATTTTGAATTGTCTCCAGTTTGGGCCACTATTATGATCCAGGTTACTATGAACAATTGTGTATTTGCCTTTTAATAGAAGTATGTTTTCATTTGTCATGGATAAATACCTAGGCATGGAATTTCTGGGTCATATAGATGTATCTTTGGGCTCCCCAGGTGGCTCAGTGGCAAAGAATCTGCCTGTCAATGTAGGAGATGTGGGTTCAATCCCTGGATTGGGAAGATTCCCTGGAGAACAAAATGGCAAGAAAGTATTGTTGCCTGGAAAATTCCATGGATGGAGGAACTGGGTGGCTACAGTCAATGGGGTTACAAAAGAGTTGGACACAAATGAACACACATGCATGTATAAATGTATCTTCAACTTTATAAAAAATTTCCAAATAGTTCAAAATGGTTGCATGACTCTGCATTCTCACAGCAATGTATGAGAATTCCAGTTGCTCCATATTCCTGTCGGCACATGATTTTTACCATTCTCATAGGTTTGAAGCGGTATCTCACTGTGCTTTGGCATTGGCCTGATGGCTAACAATCCTGAGCATCATTTCATGTGCTTGTTGGTTATTATATATTTCCTCCTGTGAATTTTGTTCATGACTTTTGCTCATTTAAAAAAACGGAGTTGTTTAGGGGCTTCCCTGCTGCCCAATGGTTAAGAATCTGCCTGCCAGTGCCAGGGACAGGGGTTCGATCCCTGGTCCAGGAAGATCCCATGTGCCATGGAGTAACTAAATCCATACACCACAGCTACTGAAGCCTGCGTGTTTAGAGCCCATGTTCTGCAACAAGAGAAGCCACTGCAATGAGAAGTCTGTGCACATCATCTAGAGAGTAGCCCCCTGCTCGCCACAGCTAGAGAAAGCCCACATGCAGCAATAAAGGTCCAAGACAGCAAAAATAAATAAAATTAATTAATTAATTAAAAAATTGAGTTGTTTGATTTTCATTGTTAATTGATAGATGTTTAAACTATATTTCGTATACTCTTCCTTTGATATATTTACTATGGTTTTCCCCAATCTGTGTGCAGATTGTTTTGAGATTCAAATGAGGAATGGTACATTAAGAACAGGGGTTGACACACAGTAACTGTTCAAAATAAAAAGAACAGAGGCTACCAGAGCATAACCTTCCTCAATTTTCTGACCATCTATCCTGAGACTGAGTTCTTCTCCACCCATCCTTAGGATTTTCTTCCTTATTTTAGAGGGCAAGAAGAATTTCTCAATGTAAGCCACCTCAGCAGGTTCTTGCTATATGAATTATGCCCTCCCATATCTGTTACACCTTCATCCTGTACTCATACATATTCAAAAATCTAAAGTTCCTTCGTTTAAAAATAAAAACAGGTGGGAGGAAGACAAAGGACAGTGATTTTAAGTGACCTTTTTCTTCTTTCTGGAAAATTTTAGGATTTTTCTCTTTATTCTTGATACTTTACATCCACGTATGGGACTTTTAAAATTCATCTTACTTCTCAGTGTTCTTACCTGGTTATCTTCTCAGAGACCTGACATAGTTGTTGTATCTTTCCAGTTAATCACCTTGACAAGTACTCCTGGGGCCACGCTTCTTTCCCTTGCCTCTGAGTTTGGAGTTTATCTCCATATATTCCTTCCTTCTCTAGTGATTCTCTTGCAAATGCTGTGATGATGATCCTCTAGTTCTGTTTATCTGTAGTGTATATGTTGTCTATTTCCCAACTTCTGCTTTTTTAAAAAATGTATTTATTTATTGGCTGTACCATGCTGCATATGGGATCTTAGTTCTCTGACCAGGGATCAAAACTGCACCCCCTGCTTTGGAAGTATGGAGTCTTAACCATTGGACTACCAGGGAAGTCCCTTCTAAGCTTTATCTTTGACTTAAAATTTCTGACCATCTGATGATGGTAACTTTCTTGCTTTCCTGTGCCATTATGAATTTGTTTCATGGGTTTAGGGGTAACAGATAGAGGTGTTTATATTCTATGTGTCATAATAGCCAATCTCCAAAGGAATTTTTTAATATGCTACTTATATAATGAGTATGTAAGTGCCATCACTTCATGGCAAATAGGGAAACAATGGAAACAGTGACAGACTTTATTTTCTTGGGCTCCAAAATCACTGCAGATGGTGACTTCAGCCATGAAATCAAAAGACGCTTGGTCCTTGGAAGAAAAGCTGTGACCAACCTAGACAACATATTAAAAAGCAGAGCAATTACTTTGCTGACAAAGGTCCATTTAGTTGGTTTTTCCAGTAATCATGTATGGATGTGAGAGTTGGACCATAAAGTTGAGCACCAAAGAATTGATGCTTTTGAACCGTGATGTTGGAGAAGACCTTTGAGAGGAGTCTGCAAGGAGATCAAACCAATCAATCATGAAGGAAATCAGTCCTGAATATTCATTGGAAGGACTGATGCTGAAGCTGAAGCTCCGATACTTTGGCCACCTGAATGGAAAGAGCCAAATCATTAGAAAAGCCCCTGATGCTGGGAAAGATTGAAGGCAGGAGGAAAAGGAGATGACAGAGGATGAGATGGTTGGATGACATCACCAACTCGATTGACCTGCGTCTGAGCAAGCTCCAGGAATTGGTGATGGACAGGGAGGCCTGGCGTGCTGCTATTCATGTGGTCGCAAAGAGTCGTATATACGACTGAGCGACTGAACTGAACTGAACTGAGCACTTAGGCTCCCAGGGGATGCGGATTGGATTCCTGATTGGGGAACCAAGATCCCACATGCCTCACAGCCAAAAAATCAAAACACAAAACAGAAACAATACTGTAGTGCAAGAGCACTGGCTTTGAGCTGCCTGCGTCATACGGCAAATTCCCACTGGCTATCTGTTTTGCATATGGTAATGTATATGTTTCAATGGTACTCTCCCAATTCATTGTACCCTCTCCTTCCCCCCCGCCCCTCTGTGTCCACAAGCCAGATATGTTCTCTACATCTGGCCGATTCATGTTGATATATGGCAGAAACCAACACAATATTGTAAAGCAATTATCCTCCAATTAAATAAATTAACATACTGTAACAAATTCAATAAAGGCTTTAAAAATGGCCCATGTGAAAAAAATCTTTAAATAAATACATAAATAATTAGTGGGAGATTTAAAAAGCAAAGCTATCTCTGAGTCACTTGGTCTCTGTTACTTGCACTTTTATCAGCAGCCCACCCTCCTCCCCGAATCATCTGTCCTCATTCACCTGCACCTCCTGCTTTTCACCCTATTCCACCCCCTAAGCATCTATGTGCAGTCTCTCCAAGCAACGCAGAAGCCTGCCACACAGGCTTCCCTTTAATGGGCCTTAAGAAGAACCCTTAACTAAGTCTGTCATCAGTGTGAGTAGGAGATGAGTAAGCAATTAGCATTCCTTACTTAATGGACCAGTATTTCTTGCGGGGGTGAGGGGCGGTGACAGTACCAGTTAGGAGATAGATGTAAAGCTTTAATCTTGTTTCCTGATGGACATAGTACAAGGTGAGGTGAAATGCCTCCTCTTAAAGGGTCCACACAAGTGAGCTTGAGAACAACTTTGTCTAGGGTGGCACTGGACCTGTGACATAGAGGTAATCTTCTTATACGTCAGGCTTGAGAAATAAAAATGCTTTCTGGGCTAAAGGAGCGGCCATATGAATCCATCTGGGCTAGGCTGAAAGGCATGAAGGTATGATTCTAGGAAAAGTGTTGGATACAAAGGAACACAGAGAAGGCATTTCTGGCAATTGAGACAGTACCACGTACCAAGGGATGCTTAGACATGTAGAGGATGTATTTCTGGTTGGATAAAAGAAAGTGTCCATTCATTTGGTGATTGTTTATTGGGCTTCCCTAGTGGTAAAGAATCTATCTGCCAATGCAGGAGATGCTAAGAGATGTGGGTTTGATCCCTGGGTTGGGAAGAACCCCTGGAAGAGGGCATGGTAAACCATGCCAGTATTCTTGCCTGGAGAATCCCATAGACAGAGGACCCTGGTAGGCTACAGTCCATAGGGTTGGAAAGAGTAAGACACCACTGCAGCGACTCAGCAGGCATGCATACATGTATTGAGCACCTACTATGTACTAGTTACTCTTCTAAGTGCCAGGTTTACAGCAGGAAAGAAAACAGGCCCCAAATCTCTTCTCTCATGTTACTTACATTCCCGTTAAAGCATAGTGGAGCACCCTGGGGACAGAGCAAAAGGAAACTTTAGTTGGTGATTGGAGACTTTTGGAGATGATCTACGAGCACGATTTGAATTCTCTGAGGTAGAAATTCAGGGACAGATGAAAGACCTTGGATCTCTCATCTTCCTGGGAAGAGGAGTTTAGAAAATTCCAAGAGCTCATTCTCAGGGAGCATGAAGGAGGTCTAGCAGAGCAAGAGGACTTGTTAACTGGTTTGATGGTTGGAAGAGATTCTTGAAGGAGACGTGATAAAGGGTTGTTGGGAGGGGATGGTGTGAACTCATAAGCAAGCCTGCCTTGCTGGGGTGCCGATGGTGAGAGGAACCAGTTCATTGGGAATGAGAAAGACACAGAATTATGTATTAGCTATGGGCATGTGCATTGAATTGGGATCTGACACCTGTGTACATGACCTTGAAAAGTTTTCTATTTTCCTCTTCAGTGACGACCTCAGGAGCGTTTTTTTGTTTGTTTTTGGTGGTGTTTTTTCTTTTGGCTGTATCGAGCAGCATGCAGGATCTTAATTCCTTGAGCAAGGATTGAACTCACAGCCCTGGCCGTGGAAGCATAGAGTCTTAACCACTGATGTGCGTGTAGCCTGCCAGGCGCCTCTGTCCATGCGGTTTCCCAGGCAAGAATACTGGAGTGGATTGCTGTTTCCTTCTCGAGGGGATCTTCCTGACCCAGAGATCCAAACTGTGTCTCCTGTGTCTACTACATTAGCAGCAGATTCTTTACAGAGCCACCTGGGAAGTCCTTAACCACTGGATCACCAGGCAAGTCCCTGGGACCTCAGTTTCTTCAACTTCAATGGAAACAATGCTGTAGCTTCTTGTGTGGATTTAGCCAGCAAATGCCTATATATGTATATTAATATGTGCCTGGCATTGTTATCCTGTTTGCAAACTATCTCTCCACAGGTTAATTCAGCCACGTGTAGAGGGTGACTGGAGGAAACATGCCTTTATCTCCCTAGACTCTTGCGGTCATTGCCTGGGGGTGACAGGCTCAGCCATCCAGGGTCACTCGGGGTCCACTCCAGCCGGGCAGGGGGCTCATGGCTGCCTCTCTGCATCCTTTCACTTGGAGGCCTCTTTTCACTTTGTTTTACAATATTTCCCGAAGCTCTAATTGCTACACTTCCTCAAATGTTTTTAATACAGGCAATCAGCGATGGCTGCAATTAGGAGGCCTAATTACATCGGCATTCTTTCTCTGCCTCAGAAACCAGCATTGGAACAGTCACAAATAAACCTTAATGAAGACCAAAGCTCTTTCTTCAGTCTAAAGCCATTTGTAATCACGATCTGCTATTGTCAAAGCCAGCAGGCAGAGGAGTCCTTAGAAGGACTGATGCATATTCAGCAGTGGCAGCAGAGAGGGAGATGGGCTGGGGCCTGGGAGGAGGTGAGCAGGCAAGCTTGGGGCTGGGCGTCTGTGGCCCAGGCGGGTGTCTGAATGGGTTTGCCCTCAATCTACCTTTCTGCTTTAATTGCTTTATTTGGCTGATAAAGTCTCTTAAGCCAAGGGTCCCCAGCCTCCAGGATCAAATGCCTGATGACCTCAGGTGGAGCTATTGTCATAAAGATAGAAACAAAGGCATAATAAATGTAATGTGCTCAAATCATCTTGAAACCATCCCTCCTCCACTGGTCCATGGGAAAATTATCTTTCATGAAACTTGTCTCTGGTGCCCCAGAAGGTTGGGGACTACTGTCTTAAGCCACGCTTTAAAAAAAATTATTGAGATGCATAGCTTCCCCAAAGTGGCTCAGTGGTGAAGAATCTGCCTGTCAATGCAGAAGATGCAGGAGACTTGGGTTTGATCGCTGGGCCAGGAAGATCCCCTGGAGGAGGAAATGGCAACCCACTCCGAAATTCTTGCTTGGGAAATCCCATGGACAGAGGAGCCTGGCAGGCTACAGTCCAAGGAGTCAAAAAGAGTTGGACTCGACTGAGCATGTATGCACGCACGCATTTAGCTGCACATTTGAATGGTAAAATGTGAATGTCTTAAGAATAAGGTTTAATTAATTAAAAACATGTATACGTACAGTATTCGTGTAATCACTGCCCAGATCAAGATTTAGAACATTTCCAACATCCTGGACAGTGCCCCCTGCCCTTCTGTGCTGTATCCATCAGGGTCGAATCAGAAAAGCAGAACCATGATGAATGTTAGGTTACCAGGGATTAAAAGAATTTGACTTTAGCCAACTGTGGGAGGAACTGGGGAATTAAGAGTTCAAAACAGGGCATGGGGGAATCAGCAAAGGCACTCACTCGGAGCAAGGACACGGGTGAATGAGTCAGAGATTGTCAGAAAGCCCGGAAGCTGGCCACATCCGGCTGTAGTAGTGAGACCACAGAAGAGCTGGTGCAGAAACCCGAGGGAAGCTGTTGGTTCTTTAGCTGCTGCCTCTGCGCGTGCTCAGTGAAGCATGTGGCAGTGATGGGGTCACTGTGGGTCAGCAGGTCCGGGGGGCATTCAGGAGAAGGGCTGGATGCAGCATACAGAGCAGAGCCGGGGCAAACTGAAACCTGGCAACATCTCTCTCTCACCACGGTGAACATTCAATAAAATGGTCAACTCTAACTTGGAACCATTCAGGGAGGGCGATTCTGGAAAACGTGGATCCCAGCACAACCAGGCTGACTGTTAGAACAGTCAGGCACAGAGGAAGAAGTTTCGTGTCCACTAAGTGGCTGGTGGGGTTTGTGTCCTCCAGCTGAGAGACTGCAGGTCCTTGACAAAGTCTTTATATTCAAGCTGCAGGACACCCAGTATAGTGCCTTCCCCAGAGCCAGTGAGGGGAGGAGGTCTCCAATCCCTCCTTATTCCAGCCCCCATCTCCCTTTAGGAGAAGGCAGTGCTAACGGAATTGAGTCAGATTCTCGGATAGTGGCCAAGATCACTGTGCTTCAGTGCCTGGGTGTGGCCTATGGCTATGAATAGTGGTTCTCAACCTTGGCTTCCCAATGGAATCATCTGGGAAGCCTTATAAAATACTGATGCCTGGGCTACCCCCAGAGAATCTGGAATGCAGCATTGGCATGGGGATTTTAAAAAGCTCCCCACATGATTTGATTGGACAGTCAAGGTTGGGAACCGCTGGAGAAGCAAGAACTACAGCTTGGTAGGCTGGTTCTTCTCTTTCAGGGCCTTTCTACTTTCCCATGCAACAATAAGATTAAATAACTCCAAAACAAGGGAAGGGGGCACAGCACAGTCTTATTTATAAGAATGACATAGCCAAGTGTGCATGCGTGCCAAGTCGTTTCAGTCCTGTCCGGCTCTTTGCGACCCTGTGGACTGTAGCCTGCCAAGCTCCTGTGTCCATGGGATTCTTCAGGCAAGAATACTGGAGTGGGTTGCCTTGCCCTTCTCCAGGGATCATCCCGACCCAAGGATTGAGCCTGAGTCTCTTATGTCTCCTGCATTGGCAGGCGGGTTCTTTACTGCTAGCGTCACCTGAGAAGCCCAACATAGCCATCTTGTTGTTCAGTCGCTCAGTTGTATCTGACCCTTTGCAACCCCATGGACTGCAGCATGCCAGGCTTCCCTGTCCTTCACCATCTTCAACATAGGCATATGCCGGGAGCCAGCACGGGAGTCCCCACCCATGACAAGGTCATGTGGGAGAGTTCTGGTGGGCAAGGCGAGCCAGAACTCAAGGGGTGCCCCTCTGAGCCTGCCTGAGCCTCTACCCTAAAACCAGAATCTGTCTGTTTTACTATTTTACGACTTTCACCAACTCTTCTGACATTAACGGGGGCTATCCCCGACCACCTTTCTCTGAAGAAAATCAACTTAAAACTCTAGTTAATAAGTCTCCTGGGCATAATAGGAGTGTTTCAATTCAAACCCCTCTGATGACTTTCTAGCTTGCCTGACAGGTTTGTTCAGATTCACAGCCTCCCAACCACGAGAGGCACAGGAAGCTTAAGATATTCTAACAATGCAGAGCTTCTCAGAGAGTTAAAATTGTTAAAAATAGAACTAGTAGAGGATTTCTTTGTTGAGCTAATGCTTGCTGCCAAATTTCCATATCCCTTACCTACTGTGTCCCTGGGAGTGTATTGATTAATATAGTTAGTGTATAGAAATGTAAGTAGTAGCTTTAATGTTTGTAACCTTGGACCCTTGAGCTAATTCTTTTCTTGTTATAGCCCAGCACACTTTTGCCCTATAGGAATGCAACTTTGTCTAATGCTTTTGGAGGGTGGCGCCTGACTTTAGAATAATCACCTTTAGAGAAAAATAAGTTTTCTGAAGAAAGGGTCATAAAATGTTAACAGGCCTCCTGGCCAGAAGATGATGTAAATCACCTAAAACTTTTGCATATGATAGGTTTGCAGAAAGAAAGCCTGGCTTCGATAAGGATCAAGGACTGCTGACCTTGCATGACTCCACACCCTCCCCGCCCCATTATCCTCTATGCACAACTTAAGGTATAAAAACTACTTTGGAAAATAAAGTGCGGGCCTTGCTCACCAAAGCTTGGTCTCCCCATGTCGTTCTTTCTCTTTCCTTTTCCTATTCAGGCTGATTCCATGGAGCGCAGGGGCCCTCTGCGTTCACTTTCCTGCCTGGGCTTCTAAGACCCACTCGAGAAGGTGCCCAGGGTGGGGCACCTTCAGCTATTCGAGAGGGCGTCTGCGGCCTATGTGAACAGAGCAAGTCCTGTGCTGGGGCTTTATTGGCTTTCTGCGTAAACCAAGGAATATCAGCCTCTTTTCTCTCCTCTATTTTCTTAACTGCAAAATTCTTTCCCTGTCTCTTTCTCCTTTTATCTATCCTTTTCACCAACGCCATCCTCCCAAGGGAACCCCTGGATCCAACCGGGGCTGGATCCCGGTAGGCATAGGACATGACAAAAACTGGTTAGAATCAACTAGGTCCAAGATGGTGAAATATTCAACTTCCAGTGGACTTCAAGCCTCATTATACACTCACTGTAATATATTAGCATAATCTAAGTGACACACCCACCACGATGGTTACAAGGCTGACCATCAAAGACCAAAAGATAGGCAGTGGTCCAATTCCTGGAAATCTCTGTTTCTGCCCCCAAATCATTGGAATAATCCTCCCTTTATTAGCCTATGAAATTACCTAGCCCATAAAAACAAACCATGCCATATTTCAAGGCTGTTCTTGCCTTCTAAAATGGCCTACTGTCTGTGGAAGGTGTTTCTCTTTAAATAAATCCACTTCTTACCTACCACTGTGTGTCTCACTGATATCTTTTTGTGATGCAACATCAAGAACCTGAGCTTCATTAAGTCCTGAGACCAGGTATGTGATCTCAGCTAAAAGACCGTGGGTTCCAGACCCAACATGGGCTTTGTCTGGGTTCAATCTGAGACACAAGATTTCAGCTCTGGGGTTGGCCTCCTGGGATAGGTTTCCTCCTCATGCATTGCATTGCCTAAATAATTAGATTTGGAACATGGAGGAGTAAGAGGCTCTCCTTAGGCCTTACGGCCTTGTCGTCTGCTTCAGTCCAGTAAACCAGATTTCTTGTGCCAGTATATTCTCCCCTTTTCCCCATAATTGTGAGGGTTATCCACAGGGTCAGAGAGAAGCTAGAGGAGCATAGGTCCACTCTTCTGGGACAGTATTCTCAAAGCAGTCTTTGTATAAAAGACTGGCATAATGTTCAGTATGTCGCTATGGTTAACAATGCTGTATTGTCTATTTGAAAGATGCTAAGCGAGATCTTAATAATTCTCAAACACACACACGCCCGTCTTACTGAGTCCAAGTTCATACTGCTCAATGAAGAACAGGCCAGTGAATTGAAATTCGAGTTGCTGGGGTGAAGAATAGCAACTTTATTCAGAAAGCCAGCAGACTGAGAAGATGGTAGACTGGTGTCCCAAAGAACCATCTTGCCTAAGTTAGAATTTAGGTTTCTTTTATTCTAAAAGTTGATCTCAGGTGGCCTTGGCTGGCAGCAGCTTGAAGCAGGGCTTTGATTCCTGACCAGAGAATGAGGCCAGGTCACAGCAGAGAGACCACTGAATCCTAGCCACTAGACATGGTCAGTGACAAGGCCCCTGCTCTTCAGCTTTGCAAAAAAAGAATTTCCACGATGACAGAAAGTAGAGAAATAAGTAAAGTGTTTATTAGGAGGAAAAAAGAGTACAGTAGCGTGGACAGACACATGGGCATACTCAGAGAGGTAGAGTCATGCTTTCATGGCAGTTTAAATCACGCATATAGGGCATTTCTTCCTGGTTTCCTTTGGCCAATCGTTTTGATTTGCCTGGTTCAGAGTCCGTATTTGGTATATCTCAGGATGCTCCCATGCATGTAGCACACACCTCTTAGCCAAGATGAATTCTACTGAAGAGGCCTATGGGAAGTTAGCATCACTTAGCATCACTCTCCCTTTTTACTTCCAAGGAGTCTTCCTCTGCATGTGTAGTTGGGGAGGTTTCCTAACTTTGAGAATGAGAAATATGTGGTCTTTTATTTTCTATCTGGGCAGGACCCTACCTCCTCCTTGATTGTCCTGCTCTTCTCCTCTTGGAGTATCTACTGTGTTGGGGTGGGTGAGGGAGGGGGGTGGGGGGGCGGGGAGGAGCATCTAACTCCTGCCTCAAAAGGGGAGGGAGTAAAGTCAAGCTTTTCCTGGTTCCAACCAGCCTTCAGAGGGAATGTGTTAATTTCCTCCTTCCTGCAGTCATTCACAGGTGAACCTTGCCAGGATATTTCCTGTGAGGTAAATAAAGGTATTTTAGCTTAATGCTCATTGTCTGGGATGCAGGGTTCCCAGAGTTGGGCTATTGTGTATAATTTAAGCTTATGGGCAACAAGTTAGTGATTACCTTGTAATAGAATACAAAGGTTGTTCCCTATTACACAATCGTAACTGCATGAGGTTGTTGGTGAAAAATTAATCAAACTAAGAAAGAAATGGGAAATCTTATTCAAGTCAAACTGAGGATTATAACCTAGGAAGAGCCTCTCAGGAAGTTTTATTCTCCCTGTTAGAAGTCAAAGCACAGTTATATAAGTTTTTTGAGACAGAAGGCTGTGTGTTAAATGACATATTATTGGCAGTTTACACAATCTAAGCATCATGTGACTCCTTACAAGATTGGGAAGGCATGCTATCTTTTAAGGAGTTGTCTTGTTGGTGCTGGAAGAATGCTGCTCTTTATGGTTGAGCAGGTATTTCTGTTGATGGCAAGTTTTGATCGATGTGTAATGCAGGCGCACAGTGCCCAGTAGGGCAGTAGAGAGGAAATCAAAGGGCAGAGAACATTTTTTATGTTCAAATTTTTCTTGTCTTGCTATAAAATAGGAATTTTATTTCACAAGGTGATGGATGTGTTCATTAACCTTATTGAGGCAATCATTTTGCAACATATATATGCATATATAAATATATATAAACATTATGTAAGCCTTTAGTTCAGTTCAGTTCAGTCGCTCAGTCGTGTCCGACTCTTTGCAACTCCATGAATCACAGCACGCCAGGCCTCCCTGACCATCACCAACTCCCGGAGTTCACCCAAATTCATATGCATCAAGTCGGTGATGCCATCCAGCCATCTCATCCTCTGTCATCCCCTTCTCCTCATGCCCCCAATCCCTCCCAGCATCAGAGTCTTTTCCAATGAGTCAACTCTTTGCATGAAGTAGCCAAAGTATTGGAGTTTCAGACTCAGCATCAGTTCTTCCAATGAACACCCAGGACTGATCTCCTTTAGGATGGACTGGTTGGATCTCCTTGCAGTCCAAGGGACTCTCAAGAGTCTTCTCCAACACCACAGTTCAAAAGCATCAACTCTTTGGTGCTCAGCTTTCTTTACAGTCCAACTCTCACATCTATACATGACTACTGGAAAAGCCATAGCCTTGACTAGATGGACCTTTGTTGGCAAAGTAATGTCTTTCTTTTGAATATGCTATCTAGGTTGGTCATAACTTTCCTTCCAAGGAGTAAGCGTCTTTTAATTTCATGGCTGCAATCACCATCTGCAGTGATTTTGGAGCCCCCCCCAAAATAAAGTCTGACACTGTTTCCACTGTTTCCCCATCTATTTCCCATGAAGTGATGGGACCAGATGCCATGATCTTCGTTTTCTGAATGTTGAGCTTTAAGCCAACTTTTTCATTCTCCTCTTTCACTTTCATCAAGAGGCTTTTTAGTTCCTCTTCACTTTCTGCTATAAGGGTGTAAGCCTTAAACTTATACAATGTTCTATGCTGGTTATATCCTAATAAAGCTAGAAAAATAATCCCCATGGGACTCTTAAAATATCCCCTTGTCTTGGTCCTACTCAAAAATTCAACTGAATCAGACTCTCAGGGAAAGTGGGTACTGGCTTAGGTATTTTGTATTTTATGTAAATTTGCTTATTTTATAAAAAATTCTGTTGAGTTATGGTATATCACAAGGCTTCCCCTGGTAGCTCAGATGGTAAAGAATCTGCCCAAAATGCACCCAGGTTCCATTCTTGGGTCAGGAAGATCCATCTCCTGGAAAATGGAATGGCAACCCACTCTAGTATTCTTTTTTGTTTGTTTGTTTCTTTCTTTCTTTTTATTTTTTTAAATTTTATTTTATTTTTAAACCACTCTAGTATTCTTGCCTGGAAAATTTCATGGACAGAGAGGAGCCTGGTGGGCTATAGTCCATGGGATTGCAAAGAATCAGACATGACTGAGTGACTAACATATATACATATAGAATATTACAGTAGAATTTACAAATCTTGTTTTCAGCCCAATGAATTTTTACATAAATATATACCCATGTATTATACTAACACCTCGATGAAGCCGTAGAACTTTCCGGCTACTGCTGAAAACTCCATCATGCTTCTTCCAGGCAGTAACTCCTCCCACCACCCCAGGATGTCTGTGTGTGCGCTCAGTTGTAGGATTCTCCAGGCAAGAATACTGGAGTGGTTTGCCATGTCCTACTCCAAGGGATCTTCCTGACCAAGGGGTTGAACCAGCATCTCTTGCGCCTCCTGCGTTGGCTGGCAGATTCTTTACCACTGAGCCACCTGGAAAGCTCCCTGTCCTAGGATAGGGCACTACTATCCTGACTTCTAACACCTGAGGTCCATTCTGCCTGTTCTTGAACTTCATAGAAATGGGGCCATGTAGCATGCAGTCTTTTGGAGCTTAGCTTCTTTCCCTTAACAGGTCTGTGAGATTCATCCATGTTGTGAGGGTCAGCAGTTATTTATTCCATCGAATGACTATGCCACAACATGTACATCCATCCTATTTCCAATAGAAATTTGGTTGTTTTCAATTCTTGGCTAACATAATGAAATATGATGAATTTTATACATATTTTTGGTATACACACCAAAAATTTCCATCAGTGCACTCATTTTTCTTAAGCATATAATTAGGAGTAGAATTGCTGGGACATAGGGCAGGTGTATGTTTAGAATTTATACATAGGGAATAGGGTTTTTTTTTTTTTCTTTTTTTTTAAGCTCTTAAACTGGGCCTAATGCTTAGCCAGGATTAAGAATAACTGTTCTGGAGGGTAAGTAGAAGCATTTTCAGTAAACATGGGTCTTCGTTGTAATAAAACCTAAGACAAAAGAGGGTTTGCTATGCCTTTAACATAATAAGGCCAGGTTTGTTACTTCTCATGGGATAAGGTCAAGGTCAATTCTTAAGAGACAAGTACATTTCTCAGTTAGCCTAAATGGGAGTGGTTTACAAAAGAGAAATTAACCTCACATCTGATTTCAATAACCTTAGGAGATAATAAGCCATTGCCTGAGGTGGAGATACCCACAAGCCTCCTTTCCCTGCACCTCTCATCCGTGGACCAGGACTCTTCCTTCTTACCACTTGGAAAACTAGAAGAAAGTATCAAAGCTTACCTTCTCCACCAGCAGAAAGTGCCAAGGAGACATCTCTTCATATTCAGGAGACGTTTGAGATGGCTCATTTTGTAACATGTGAGACCAGCCTGGATCTCATGGGGTTTTATTATTATGAGGGGCTGGGAGAGGGGTAGCTTGGCTTGAGGAAGGGGCATGTGAAAAATACTATATAATGTTATAGTTAAAACCTAATGTAATTGTAACTAATATAATTAATGTATAATGATTGTTATTGTTCATTTGCTAAGTCATGTCCAATTCTTTGCAACCCCATGGACGGCATCATGCCAGGCTTCTCTGTGCTTCACTGTCTCCCAGAGTATGCTCAAACTCATGCCCATTGAGTCAGTGATGTTATTCAACCATCTTATTTTCTGTCGCACTCTTCTTTTGCTTTCAATCTTTCCCAGCATTAGCGTCTTTTCCAGTGAGTTGGCTCTTTGCATCAGGTCACCAAAGTGTTGGAGCCACAGCTTCAGCCTCAGTCCTTCCAATGAATATTCAGGACTGATTTCCTCTAGGATTGACTGGTTTGATCTTCTTGCCGTCCAAGGGACTCTCAAGAGTCTTCTCCAACACCACAGTTCAAAAACATCAATTCTTTGGTGCTCAGCCTTCTTTATTGTCCAACTCTCACATTTGTACAAGACTACTGGAAAAACCATAGCTTTGACTATGTGGACCTTTGTCAGCAAAATGATGTCTCTGCTTTTTAATATGCTGTCTAGTTTGGTCATAGCTTTTCTTCCAAGGAGCAAGTGTCTTTTAATTTCATGGCTGCTGTCACCATCCACCGTGATTTTGAAGCCCAAGAAAATAAAGTGTGTCACTGTTTCTACATTCTTCCCATCTGTTTGCCATGAAGTGACGGGACTGGATGCCATGATCTTAGTTTTTTGAATGTTGAGTTTTAAGTCAGCCTTTCACTCCTCTTTCACCCTCATCAAGAGGCTCTTTAGTTCTTCACTTTCTGCCATAAGGGCAATGCATCTACATATCTGAGGTTATTGATATTTCTCCCAGCAATCTTGATTCCAGCTTGTGCTTCATCTAGCCCAGCATTTCACATGATGTACTCTGCATAGAAGTTAAAAAAGCAAGGTGGCAATATACAGCCTTGACCCAATTTTGAACCAGTCTGTTGTACCATGTCCGGTTCTAACTATTGCTTCTTGGTCTGCATACAGGTTTTTCAGAAGACAGGTAAAGTGGTCTGGTATTCCCATGTGTTTAAGAATTTTCCACAGGTTGTTGTGATCCACACAGTTGAAGGCTTTAGAGTAATAATACATAATATAATAATAAAATAAAGGGAGTATTCATGGACAAAGGAGAGGAATACTTTCTGGAGATTTAAGCATTTGTGTTTGGACTTAAAAAAAAATTACATCTGTTGCCCTCTCCCAGTCTGGTTTCTGTATTAGTTGTTTATCTCCTGTTGGCAAATGAAACAATTTCCATACTATTAGAAGGGCAGAGAGGATGGATTCTGTGAGGGAAAGTCCCTGCCAGGCAACTGAAATCTTTTCTTTTTAGTTTTATTTATTTATTCATTTTGGCTGCAGTCCATGGGGTCGCAAGGAGTTGGACACGACTGGGGGACTGAACTACTACTGGGCTTTGTCTAGTTGGAGCAGGTGGGGACTACTCTTTGTTGCAATGCTTGGTTTTCTTACTGCGGTGGCTTCTCTTGTTGCAGAGGATGGGCTCTAAGGAACCGGCTCAGCAGTTGTGGTGCATGGGCTTAGTGCTCCATGGCACGTGAGGTCTTCCTGGACCAGGGATCAAACTCAAGTCCAATGCATTGACAGGTGGATTTTTTAACCACTGGATCACCCCGGAAGCCCTAACTGAAATCCTAACACACCATGACTGTCTCTGATGAGAACCCAGCTTTGATGCATGCAGCATATGGGGCCATGCCAGAAATTAAGGTCATTTTCTCTGCCCTAACATGCCCTAGAAGGTCATGCTATCTCTCATGAGTCTTTGTGTTGTGATGCTCTGGGCCCCTCTGGGGGAAATCAAGCTCTATTCTGTGGGAAGTGGAAGGACTCACAATCTTTAAGGAGAAGCTTCCAGGTGACTGCGGGATCTCCTAGGAACAATCCAAGTACCTTTAAAGGGTGAATCACCCCATCTTCCTGGAAAAGTGAAAGAAGAGCTCTCATGGGCTCAAAGGAGGAAAACAACTCTTGGGTAAATCCCTGGGATGGATAAAAGCAGAACTTCTCAGGTGCTTGGTTCCTTGGGATGGTTGGTGGGTCTCTAACTGGAAGCACTCCCTTGAAGCTGTCACTGCTTGAAGGGCTGCCTTGACTTTGCATTGTGACAACTGAGGTCACAATGAATTCTACACTGAATGGATAGCAATGTGGGCTTTCAAGGAGGCGTGTCAACAATGGATGGGTGGTACACCAAGACGTGGACGTTTTCTGTCCCCTAAATTTCTCCTATTTTCCTCCCCACTCTGAAGACTGGTAATGTCATCAAGTATCCTTTTATTTAAATTTGCTATCCGTCCATTAGGGAACCATTGACTAAAATGACCTGCTCTGGCCATGCAGGATAATAACCGTTTGCCTGAATTATCTCACAACAGGAGGTTCTGATAAAGAATATGCAACTGACAAGCTACTGTCAGCCAGAAGAATTTGGGAGGGGCCAAAAGGAGGGAGGGAGATGCCAAGATATAATATGTCCTGTCAAACTCCCAGAAACTCTCATGCTGGAAAACATCTTGACTACACACATCTTGAGATACACATACTGTTAGGACAGACCTTGAATCAGATCAAATACAGGCACAGGTAGTTCTGAAACTTGGCCTACCCTCGTGCTGAACTGAATCTCAAAGACAGAGCTTTGGGCACAGTAGTTTTATTGCTTTGCCAGGAAAGGGGAACACAGAGGGCCAATGCCCTCAGAACTGTGTGTTCCAACCTGGGGGAGGTTGGGTGAGGAGTTTTATAGCAATGGTCCAAAGGGCAGGGTTGTTGATAAGGACCAGGGTGTGTCCAGGGCCTGCATTCCTTTAATCTGGCCTCAGGTGGTATCTCCTAATGAGCTTCTCCTGATGAGGTTCTCAGGGTTATCAAACTGTGGTTCTCTGGAATGAAGAATGTTTCATAAGTAGTTAACATCTTCCGTTTGTGGTGGGTTTTAGTTCTGCAGAAGAGCTCAAAGATTGTTCTGTGTATTCCTTGAGGCAGAACCAGGACACTGTCCCCGAGCTGCACTATTATTTCTTGACCGCTCTTCCCTTGTCATGCATCTCCTCCTTCCTTGATTAGCAATGATTTGAACCTTCCCTTTGGAACTCAGTGAAGGTCATGGGGGCTGAAACCTGTTTCCTACAAACAAAAAGTGGGGGGCAAAGAAAGGCTTCCATGCCCAGAGCCCCACAGTGTCCTGCTCAGTTTCATGCAAGATGACTGGCCAGAGAAAACCTGAAGGATGAACTCCACCACCATAAACTCTGAGACTACAAGCCACGTGGCAGAGAAGTTCTCTTGGGTTCCTTTACCATACTGCCCTCTGCCTGAGCACCCCATCCCAATAAATTCCCTTACTTTGTCAGCATGTATGTCTCCTTGGACAATTCATTTCTGAGTGTTAGACAGGAACCCAATCTCGGGCCCTGGAAGGGGTCCCCCTTCTGATAATACCTCTACTGTCTTCTTGCTCTCTTTTGCTCATGGGAAGGATGAACTTGAATCTCCATTTCTCCTGGTTTTGTTGCAGAGAAGGAGCTAATTCTGACTCCATGTTGGAAACTGTTTCTTTGACTTGCTTTTCATTACTTTTGTTATTATAATCACACATAATAGCCTGCCTCAGAGGACCCTGCCTATCTGCCTGACTGTAAACTAAACTACCTTTTTTCAGCTCATAGAGACATAATCTGACCCTGCCACTTGTGAATAGCTACAACAAAAGGAAGACATTAACACACCCCTTTCAAAATCTGGCTGTTCCCAGAGATGTTTTGGAAGGCTGAAGACCCTTTCACTTTACTCCCCCATCACCTCTTCCTCTCTTTCATTTATTTCCCCACTGCCTGACCCTCTCTATTCTGCCTTTTGATTTTAGCTTCTCATTGCTTCTCTCCCTGACCTGGCATCCAGACTCTGATGAGATGGTTACTCTGAGACATTAGTCTGCCATCTTCTTGATCAGCCGGCTTTCTGAATAAAGTTATACTCCTTGCCTCAACACTTTGTCTCTCAGATTCATTGTGAGGTGAGCAGAGCAAGCTTGGACTTGGTCACAGTTTCTCCATGTGGAGAGAAAGAAGAATCCGGGTTCCATGAAGAAGGGGTGAAAGGTAAAGGGGATATTTTCCAATTCTGCTTACCTTTGAAGCAGAGCAGGACGCTGTGGGGTTCTTCTGGGTACAGATCCTTTCAGTGTTTCCCCATTTCTGTTTGTAGGAAATAAACTTCATTCAGCCTCCTTGAACTTCCCTGAGTTCCAAAGGGCATATTTAAACAGTTGCTTACCAGGGAAGGGAGGGAATGCAGAAACTTATGAGGAAGAGTCAAGAAGCAATAGTGCAATACAATATTGTAAAGTAATTAGCCTCTAATTAAAACAAATAAATTTAATTTAAAAAAATAAAATAAAAAGAGAGAGAAAAAAAAGAAGCAATAGGGCAGGGGCTTCCCTGGCAGTTCACTGGTTGACTCTACACTTCCACTGCCCGGGTTCCCCTGGTCAGGGAACTAAAATCCCGCAGGTCATGAAGTGTGGCCAAAGGGAAAAGAAACAACATTTCAGGGCCCTGGTTCCTCCTCACGGAATATGCACAGCAAAATACCTTTTAGTTCTTCTGCTGGAACTAAGGCCCCCACCAAGGTGGAGGATGGTGACTTCAGGCTGAGCACGAGATTCCTGGAGCACTGCCCTGTTACCTCACCACCAACCAATCAGAAGAAAGCCAGCACACAGTAGAAGATATGAAGACTTTGACCTGCTCCCCAAATGATTCTCCCTTTAAAAGCTTGTGTGTGTTGCCTTAGTCACTCAGCCATATCTGACCCTTTGCGACCCCCATGGACTGTAGCCCACCAGGCTCCTCTGTCCATGGAATTCTCCAGGCAAGCATACTGGAGTGGGTTTTCATCCCCTTCTCCAGGGTATCTTTCTGACCTAGGAGTCAAACCTGGGTCTCCAGCACTGAGGGCAAATTCTTTATCATCTGAGACACCTGGGAAGACTTCATGGTTGAGCAGAATCTTCGGAATTGGTTTTTGGACACAAGTCAGCCTTCTCCCCAGGTTGCTAGCCTCCTGAAAAAAAAAAGTAGCTTTTCCTTTCCAATCGACTCTCAATATTTGAATTTGGCCTTTGAATGGCACTCAGAGTTTGCTAACACTTTGCTTTCTTCTCCTAAAGTAACTGAAATCAGACACTACTTGCTTCCCAGAGAATGGACTTCCTATTGAAGACCATCCCCAATTTAGTAGCCCTCAAAAGACCACATAGAGGAAATGTTAAAAAAGGAAGAGCAGTATGGGCTCATGCCAGTTTTGAGTTATTTGGTAGAAATTAAAGATTTATGACTGTACTGACTCCTGCCCAATGTTGTGAAATATTTAAAATCTAATACAGTGAATACTAACATCATTACTGAGGAATATGAAAGTGTTAATGTTTCAGAGCCCTGATGCTACCCAGGCCTAATATTAATCATGAGGAAGCTTAATATTTGAACAGAACTGGAAAGAACTGGGCTGCTTTAAAAGCCTTCCTTTTGTGTTCAAAGAGGACATTATCTTCTGAGGGATGGAATGGCCTCCATTTGCATAATGTCTTTCCTTTTGTTCCTTCTGTTGTCCCAACTAATTGCTTTTGAATACACGACCTCTGCTATTTCCCCTATCTTTCTTGCCAATAATGATTTGCCATCCTCTTCCCTCTTGATATGTAAAATGTAGGTAAGTGCGATACTTCAAAGCACAAGACTTCTTGTGAGTCCCCTACAGCTGAGATGGCAATATGGACACATTGACCATGGGGTGCCTGAGCATGGATCGAAGTAGGGAGACAGAAGCCAGCTCCCTGGGGCTCCCTGATAAAAGGAAGCAGCTCTTTATGTTATGGGAGAGGGTGGGTTTGAAGAAAAGATGAATAGATTTAGATTGTAGAAGTTTCCCTTCTCAAGAGAGACTTACAGTGGGGATGCCAGTGTAATATAAAATTCATATTTTATGGAAAGATTAGAAAAAAGTAAACTAGAGCATGTCCTCTGCCCTTTGGTCCCCTCTCTCCCCTCACTGTGCATTGTGTGCCTGTATTATGCATCGACCAAACTTCTCCATCAGCAAAAACAGCAGCATTCTCCTAGCACCAAGAACACAACACCTTAAAAGGTAACTAACATTCCTTCTTTATCTTGTAAGGGGTCATGATGATCCACCACCTTGTACCTACAGATCTGGATTGTATAAACTGTCAATAATATGTCATTTAACGTACAGGCCTCTATCTCAAAAAACTTATAAAACTATGCCTTGACTTCTAATGGGTGAAACAGTTCTTGGAGTTTTCTGAGATGCTTTTCCCAGGTTATAATTCTTGGTTTGGCTCAAATAAAATTTTCCATTGCTTTCTTACATGGACCGATTAATTTTGTCAACACCAGCTTGGTTGTGGTTAATAAAACCGGTTATGTTTCTGTGACTCAGCTGTTCACCTTTCTCAAAATTGTCCTGAGACCACAAGGGGCAAAAATACTAGGGCTGGGGATGAAGATGGAGAGGGCTAGTGATGAAATAAAATTCATAATTTATGGCAAGATGGGAAAAATTTTGATAAAGTGTTTCTTTGCCTGTTTGGGCTTCCTCCCTCCCCATTTAGCATTTATTGTATCTTTTGTTTCTTTGTTTTGTTTTTTGACCATGTAGCTTGTGGGATCTTAGTTCCCCAACCAGGGATCGAACCCATGCTCCCTGCAGTGAAAGTACAGAGTCTTAACCACTGGACTACCAGGGAAGTCCCTTGAGTGTGTTTTCTGCATCTGCATGGGGACTTCCCAGGTGGTGCAAGTGGTAAAGAACCCACCTGCCAGTGCAGAAGACATAAGAAATGTGGCTTTGATCCCTGGGTTGAGAAGATCCCCTGGAGAAGGGCATGGCAACCTACTCCAGTATTCTTGCCTGGAGAATCCCATGGACAGAGGAGCCTGGTGGGCTATAGTCCACAGAGTTGCAAAGAGTCAGACATAACTGAAGTGACTTAGCAGGCAAGTGTATCTATATTAATCAGACCCCCTTAGGAGATCTGATTAATCCTACTTAATCTCATCAAGACCATCCCCATGGAAAAGAAATGCAAAAAAGCAAAAAGGCTGTCTGGGGAGGCCTAACAAATAGCTGTGAAAAGAAGAAGCAAAAAGCAAAGGAGAAAAGGAAAGATATAAACATCTGAATGCAGAGTTCCAAAGAATAGCAAGGAGAGATAAGAAAGCCTTCCTCAGTGATCAATGCACAGAAATAGAGGAAAATAACAGAATGGGAAAGACTAGAGATCTCTTCAAGAAAATTAGAGATACCAAGGGGACATTTCATGCAAAGATGGGCTCGATAAAGGACAGAAATGGTATGGACCTAACAGAAGCAGAAGATATTAAGAAGAGGTGGCAAGAATACACAGAAGAACTGTACAAAAAAGATCTTCACAACCCAGATAATCACGATGGTGTGATCACTCACCTAGAGCCAGACATCCTGGAATGGGAAGTCAAGTGGGCCTTAGAAAGCATCACTATGAACAAAGCTAGTGGAGGTGATGGAATTCCAGTTGAGCTCTTTCAAATCCTGAAAGATGATGCTGTGAAAGTGCTGCACTCAATATGTCAGCAAATTTGGAAAACTCAGCAGTGGCCACAGGACTGGAAAAGGTCAGTTTTCATTCCAATCCCAAAGAAAGGCAATGCCAAAGAATGCTCAAACTACCACACAATTGCACTCATCTCACACACTAGTAAAGTAATGCTCAAAATTCTCCAAGCCAGGCTTCAGCAATACGTGAACCATGAACTTCCTGATGTTCAAGCTGGTTTTAAAAAAGGCAGAGGAACCACAGATCAAGTTGCCAACATCCGCTGGATCATGGAAAAAGCAAGCGAGTTCCAGAAAAACATCTATTTCTGCTTTATTGACTATGCCAAAGCCTTTGACTGTGTGGATCACAATAAACTGTGGGAAATTCTGCAAGAGATGGGAATACCAGACCACCTGACCTGCCTCTTGAGAAATCTGTATGCAGGTCAGGAGCAACAGTTAGAACTGGACATGGAACAACAGACTGGTTCCAAATAGGAAAAGGAGTAGGTCAAGGCTGTATATTGTCACCCTGCTTATTTAACTTATATGCAGAGTACATCATGAGAAACGCTGGGCTGGAAGAAACACAAGCTGGAATCAAGATTGCCAGGAGAAATATCAATAACCTCAGATATGCAGATGACACCACCCTTAAATGGCAGAAAGTGAAGAGGAACTCAAAAGCCTCTTGATGAGAGTGAAAAAGGAGAGTGAAAGAGTTGGCTTAAAGCTCAACATTCAGAAAACAAAGATCACGGCATCTGGTCCCACCACTTCATGGGAAATAGATGGGGAAACAGTGGAAACAGTGGCAGACTTTATTTTTTGGGGGGCTCCAAAATCACTGTAGATGGTGACTGCAGCCATGAAATTAAAAGACTCTTACTCCTTGGAAGGAAAGTTATGACCAACCTAGATAGCATATTCAAAAGCAGAGACATTACTTTGCCAACAAAGGTTCGTCTAGTCAAGGCTATGGTTTTTCCTGTGGTCATGTATGGATGTGAGAGTTGGACTGTGAAGAAGGCTGAGCGCCGAAGAATTGATGCTTTTGAACTGTGGTGTTGGAGAAGACTCTTGAGAGTCCCTTGGGCTGCAAGGAGATCCAACCAGTCCATTCTGAAGGAGATCAGCCCTGGGATTTCTTTGGAAGGAGTGATGCTGAAGCTGAAACTCCCGTACTTTGGCCACCTCACGCGAAGAGTTGACTCATTGGAAAAGACTCTGATGCTGGGAGGGATTGGGGGCAGGAGGAGAAGGGGATGACAGAGGATGAGATGGCAGGATGGCATCACTGACTCGATGGACATGAGTCTGGGTGAACTTCGGGAGTTGGTGATGGACAGGGAGGCCTGGCGTGCTGCAATTCATGGGATCGCAAAGAGTCGGACACGACTGAGTGACTGAACTGAACTGAATCTCATCAAGATTCATTACTTCTTAGGAGATAACTTTTCTTAATCTTGTAAGGGGCCATAATGACTCCTGACCCCCACTACTCACTCTGTACTTGTAGATCTGGAGTCTGTAAACTGTCAAAAACACATCATTTAATGTACAGCCCTCCCTCTGTCTCAAAAGATTATGTGGCCATGCTTAAATTCTCCATTTGCCTTGAATAAAATATTCCATTTCTTTCCTAGATTGATTAATTTTTCATCAATAGTAGTATTGGTAATTACCTAACAAGTTCTCAGTTACTAAGCACTGACTATGAGCTGGTCATATGTTAAGTACTACACAAGCATTTGCCTCATTTAGTCCTCACTGCACAAATAGAAGATGGGTTCTCTTGTGATTCCCACTTTGCTGTACAGGGGAGGAGAATACTTTTCCTCTTACACTGTTTAACTGAGTGGATGGGGCCATGCAAACTAAACTAAGAAAAGCTAGTTAACAGAAAAAGAGGCTGTCGGGGAGGAAGACATTTTCTTCTTCCCTTGTAGGTTCTTCTGGCTGGCCTAAGAATTAAACTGACACGAGACAGATTAAGAGGAGAAAATCAAACAAAAGTTTAATAACAAGCATATATGGGAGAGCCCAGGAAAATGGAGTAATTTACTAAAATGACTGAAACCTTCACCTTAAATACCATCTTCAGCTTAAGATAGAAGAAGATGTTAGGGGTAGGCATCTGGGACTTCAAAGGTAAGGTAGGCAACTCACATGGATATGGAAAAGCAAATATTTGGTAAATAAATGTTTGCTGGTCCAGGCAGAGGCAGTGGGACACAGAGGAGTTTTAACAAACAGGCCTTGCTAGGCTCCTCCGGGTCTACACACCTAATGTCTTACTATAGTCTTTGGTGATGTTCCTTTGATATAACATGTCCTCTATCTACATTCTTTAGGCAGCTAAGGAGGAGGTCAAAGTTTCTTGCTGAATCTTCTGTTTCTTAAAAATAACCAACCTAAATAATCAATCATGATCCTCATGCCCCAAAGACAGATTTTGGAGTGGCAAATTTTGTTCCCCTATAAGGTATACAAATTATATATGACATTGATATTTTATTTATTTTTTTTATACAAACAAGGGGATCTCATGGAAGAGGAAGTGAAAGCTCAAAGAAGTGTTTCTGAAATGGGAAGGAAGGGGACAGGACATAACCTTTAAAAGAATGACATAGCCACAAGTTACAACAAAAACTGGTTAGAACTAACCAAGCCCAAGATGGCAGAAGATTCAACTTCCAGTAGACCTTGAGCCTCATTAGACACTCATGTGTCTAATTCCTCATTGTAATACATTAGCCAAATGAGACACCATGACAGTTCTGAGGCTAATCATAAAAGGCCAAAAGTGACTGGTGGCCCAATGCCTGAAAATCCCTACCACTTCCTCAAAACAGTTGGATAACCCTCCCACTCATTAGCCTATGAAATTCCCCAGGACATTAAAACTAATATCCCATATTTTGGGGCCTCTTGCTTTCTAAGATGGCCTATACTCTGTCTGTGGAGTGTATTTCTCCCTAAATAAATCTACTTCTTACCTATCACTTTGTCTCTCACTGAATTCTTTCTGGGAAGAGACTGCAAGAACCTGAGCGTCATTAAATCCTGAGACCAAGTGTGTGGTCTCAGCTAAAAGACCATGGGTTCAAGTCCCAATCTGAATTGCATGGTTTAGTCTGAGAGGTTATATACCATTTTAACAAAGTGCAATACATTTAGTTAGAGAGGTGACAAGAGGAAGGAAAAGGGTTTGGGCTTCTAGGGGCAGTAGATTGTGAGAAGGCAAATATATGGGAGAAATGATGCACGATAAGGGTTATTTCAATTCAATTTCTTTGTGCAAATTCAAGCTGGTGCCATCGCCAGTGTGACAAGAGTTGTTTCTTCTTTTTGGAACAGGATTGAGGAGGGGGCACACCTTCACGGAGGGAAATTTATGCCTTGCCTTGAGGCAGTAAAGAGGAGGATAAAGAGCTTTCTCTGCATTTGCTGTTTCTTGCTTGCCTTCAGCTCAAAATAATCCTCTGCCGAAGTGGCATATTTCAAGATGGTATATCCTGATCCCCTCCAGCAGCTGAGTTAAACTGAAGCGCAGAAAGTCACGTACCTAAAGTCACAGAGCACAGACTTGAACTTGATAGTGAAGGTGGGGTCGGGGCAGCAGATGGAGCTTCCCAAGGCACAGCGGTCATGGTCATTGTTGAGGAGGGGCAAATTTACCTCCTTCCCCTCTTGAGTTCTTGCAGCTGGACTCATAATAAAATGGACACAAGACAGATTAACTGGAGAAAAAGAGACAAATTTTAATTTGTATGGACAGAGGTCTTATAGAAATGGAATCTAAGGCTGAATGGATACAAAAACAAGACCCCTACATATGTTGTCTACAAGAGACCCACCTCAAAACAGGGGACACATACAGACTGAAAGTGAAGGGCTGGAAAAAGATTTTCCATGCAAATAGGGACCAAAAGAAAGCAGGAGTAGCAATACTCATATCAGATAAAATAGACTTTAAAACAAAGACTGTGAAAAGAGACAAAGATGGTCACTACATAATGATCAAAGGATCAATCCAAGAAGAAGATATAACAATTATAAATATATATGCACTCAACACGGGAGCACCGCAGTATGTAAGACAAATGCTAACAAGTATGAAAGGAGAAATTAACAATAACACAATAATAGTGGGAGACTTTAATACCCCACTCACACCTATGGATAGATCAACTAAACAGAAAATTAACAAGGAAACACAAACTTTAAACGATACAATAGACCAGTTAGACCTAATTGATATCTATAGGACATTTCATCCCAAATCAATGAATTTCACCTTCTTCTCAAGTGCACATGGAACCTTCTCCAGGATAGATCACATCCTGGGCCATAAAGCTAGCCTTGGTAAATTCAAAAAAATAGAAATCATTCCAAGCATCTTTTCTGATCACAATGCAGTAAGATTAGATCTCAATTACAGGAGAAAAACTATTAAAAAATCCAACATATGGAGGCTGAACAACACGCTGCTGAATAACCAACAAATCACAGAAGAAATCAAAAAAGAAATCAAAATTTGCATAGAAACGAATGAAAATGAAAACACAACAACCCAAAACCTGTGGGACACGGTAAAAGCAGTCCTAAGGGGAAAGTTCATAGCAATACAGGCACACCTCAAGAAACAAGAAAAAAGTCAAATAAATAACCTAACTCTACACCTAAAGCAACTAGAAAAGGAAGAAATGAAGAACCCCAGGGTTAGTAGAAGGAAAGAAATCTTAAAAATTAGAGCAGAAATAAATGCAAAAGAAACAAAAGAGACCATAGCAAAAATCAACAAAACCAAAAGCTGGTTCTTTGAAAGGATAAATAAAATTGACAAACCATTAGCCAGACTCATCAAGAAACAAAGGGAGAAAAATCAAATCAATAAAATTAGAAATGAAAATGGAGAGATCACAACAGAAAAGACAGAAATACAAAGGATCATAAGAGACTACTATCAACAATTATATGCCAATAAAATGGACAATGAGGAAGAAATGGACAAATTCTTAGAAAAGTACAACTTTCCAAAAATCGATCAGGAAGAAATAGAAAATCTTAACAGACCCATCACAAGCACGGAAATTGAAACTGTAATAAAAAATCTTCCCGCAAACAAAAGCCCAGGTCCAGACGGCTTCACAGCTGAATTCTACCAAAAATTTAGAGAAGAGCTAACACCTATCCTGCTCAAACTCTTCCAGAAAATTGCAGAGGATGGTAAACTTCCAAACTCATTCTATGAGGCCACCATCACCCTAATACCAAAACCTGACAAAGATCCCGCAAAAAAAGAAAACTACAGGCCAATATCACTGATGAACATAGATGCAAAAATCCTTAACAAAATTCTAGCAATCAGAATCCAACAACACATTAAAAAGATCATACACCATGACCAAGTGGGCTTTATCCCAGGGATGCAAGGATTCTTCAATATCTGCAAATCAATCAATGTAATACACCACATTAACAAATTGAAAAATAAAAACCATATGATTATCTCAATAGATGCAGAGAAAGCCTTTGACAAAATTCAACATCCATTTATGATAAAAACTCTCCAGAAAGCAGGAATAGAAGGAACATACCTCAACATAATAAAAGCTATATATGACAAACCCACAGCAAACATTATCCTCAATGGTGAAAAATTGAAAGCATTTCCTCTAAAGTCAGGAACAAGACAAGGGTGCCCACTTTCACCATTACTATTCAACATAGTTTTGGAAGTTTTGGCCACAGCAATCAGAACAGAAAAAGAAATAAAAGGAATCCAAATTGGAAAAGAAGAAGTAAAGCTCTCACTGTTTGCAGATGACATGATCCTCTACATAGAAAACCCTAAAGACTCCACCAGAAAATTACTAGAACTAATCAATGACTATAGTAAAGTTGCAGGATATAAAATCAACACACAGAAATCCCTTGCATTCCTATACACTAATAATGAGAAAACAGAAAGGGAAATTAAGGAAACAATTCCATTCACCATTGCAACGGAAAGAATAAAATACTTAGGAATATATCTACCTAAAGAATCTAAAGACCTATATATAGAAAACTATAAAACACTGGTGAAAGAAATCAAAGAGGACACTAACAGATGGAGAAATATACCATGTTCATGGATTGGAAGAATCAATATAGTGAAAGTGAGTATACTACCCAAAGCAATCTATAGATTCAATGCAATCCCTATCAAGCTACCAACAGCATTCTTCACAGAGCTAGAACAAATAATTTCACAATTTGTATGGAAAAACAAAAAACCTCGAATAGCCAAAGCGATCTTGAGAAAGAAGAATGGAACTGGAGGAATCAACCTACCTGACTTCAGGCTCTACTACAAAGCCACAGTTATCAAGACAGTATGGTACTGGCACAAAGACAGAAATATAGATCAATGGAACAAAATAGAAAGCCCAGAGATAAATCCACGCACATATGGACACCTTATCTTTGACAAAGGAGGCAAGAATATACAATGGATTAAAGACAATCTCTTTAACAAGTGGTGCTGGGAACTCTGGTCAACCACTTGTAAAAGAATGAAACTAGAACACTTTCTAACACCATACACAAAAATAAACTCAAAATGGATTAAAGATCTAAACGTAAGACCAGAAACTATAAAACTCCTAGAGGAGAACATAGGCAAAACACTCTCTGACATACATCACAGCAGGATCCTCTATGACCCACCTCCAAGAATATTGGAAATAAAAGCAAAAATAAACAAATGGGACCTAATTAACCTTAAAAGCTTCTGCACATCAAAGGAAACTATTAGCAAGGTGAAAAGACAGCCTTCAGAATGGGAGAAGATAATAGCAAACGAAGCAACTGACAAACAACTAATCTCGAGAATATACAAGCAACTCCTACAGCTCAACTCCAGAAAAATAAATGACCCAATTGAAAAATGGGCCAAAGAACTAAATAGACATTTCTCCAAAGAAGACATACAGATGGCTAACAAACACATGAAAAGATGCTCAACATCACTCATTATCAGAGAAATGCAAATCAAAACCACTATGAGGTACCATTTCACACCAGTCAGAATGGCTGCAATCCAAAAGTCTACAAGTAATAAATGCTGGAGAGGGTGTGGAGAAAAGGGAACCCTCTTACACTGTTGGTGGGAATGCAAACTAGTACAGCCACTATGGAGAACAGTGTGGAGATTCCTTAAAAAACTGGAAATAGACCTGCCTTCTGATCCAGCAATCCCACTGCTGGGCATACACACTGAGGAAACCAGAAGGGAAAGAGACACGAGTACCCCAATGTCCATCGCAGCACTGTTTATAATAGCCAGGACATGGAAGCAACCTAGATGTCCATCAGCAGATGAATGGATAAGAAAGCTGTGGTACATATACACAATGGAGTATTACTCAGCCATTAAAAAGAATACATTTGAATTAGTTCTAATGAGGTGGATGAAACTGGAGCCTATTATACAGAGTGAAGTAAGCCAGAAAGAAAAACACCAATACAGTATACTAACGCATATATATGGAATTTAGAAAGATGGTAACAATAACCCTGTGTATGAGACAGCAAAAGAGACACTGATGTATAGAACAGTCTTATGGACTCTGTGGGAGAGGGAGACGGTGGGAAGATTTGGGGGAATGGCATTGAAACATGTAAAATATCATGTATGAAATGAGTTGCCAGTCCAGGTTCGATGCACGATACTGGATGCTTGGGGCTGGTGCACTGGGACGACCCAGAGGGATGGAATGGGGAGGGAGGAGGGAGGAGGGTTCAGGATGGGGAACACTTGTATACCTGTGGCAGATTCATTTTGATATTTGGCAAAACTAATACAGTTATGTAAAGTTTAAAAATAAAATAAAATTTAAACACACATAAAAAAAAAAGATGATGCTGTGAAAGTGCTGCACTCAATATGCCAGCAAATTTGGAAAACTCAGCAGTGGCCACAGGACTGGAAAAGGTCAGTTTTCATTCCAATCCCAAAGAAAGGCAATGCCAAAGAATGCTCAAACTACCACACAATCGCACTCACCTCACACGCTAGTAAAGTAATGCTCAAAATTCTCCAAGCCAGGCTTTAGCAATACGTGAACTGTGAACTTCCAGATGTTCAAGCTGGTTTTAGAAAAGGCAGAGGAACCAGAGATCAAATTGCCAACATCTGCTGGATCATGGAAAAAGCAAGAGAGTTCCAGAAAAACATCTATTTCTGCTTTATTGACTATGCCAAAGCCTTTGACTGTGTGGATCACAATAAACTGTGGGAAATTCTGCAAGAGATGGGAATACCAGACCACCTGATCTGCCTCTTGAGAAATCTGTATGCAGGTCAGGAAGCAACAGTTAGAACTGGACATGGAACAAAAGACTGGTTCCAAATAGGAAAAGGAGTTCGTCAAGGCTGTATATTGTCACCCTGTTTATTTAACTTATATGCAGAGTACATCATGAGAAATGCTGGGCTGGAAGAAACACAAGCTGGAATCAAGATTGCCGGGAGAAATACCAATAACCTCAGATATGCAGATGACACCACCCTTATGGCAGAAAGTGAAGAAGAACTAAAGAGCCTCTTGATGAAAGTGAAAGTGGAGAGTGAAAAAGTTGGCTTAAAGCTCAACATTCAGAAAACGAAGATCATGGCATCTGGTCCCATCACTTCATGGGAAATAGATGGGGAAACAGTGGAAACAGTGTCAGACTTTATTTTTCTGGGCTCCAAAATCACTACAGATGGTGACTGCAGCCATGAAATTAAAAGACGCTTACTCCTTGGAAGGAAAGTTATGACCAACCTAGATAGCATATTCAAAAGCAGAGACAGTACTTTGCCAACAAAGGTTCATCTAGACAAGGCTATGGTTTTTCCTGTGGTCATGTATGGATGTGAGAGTTGGACTGTGAAGAAGGCTGAGCGCTGAAGAATTGATGCTTTTGAACTGTGGTGTTGGAGAAGACGCTTGAGAGTCCCTTCGACTGCAAAGAGTCCAACCAGTCCATTCTGAAGGAGATCAGCCCTGGGATTTCTTTGGAAGGAATGATGCTAAAGCTGAAACTCAAGTACTTTGGCCACCTCATGCTAAGAGTTGACTCACTGGAAAAGACTCTGATGCTGGGAGGGATTGGGGGCATGAGGAGAAGGGGATGACAGAGGATGAGATGGCTGGATGGCATCACTGACTCAATGCACGTGGGTCTCAGTGAACTCTGGGAGTTGGTGATGGACAGGGAGGCCTGGCGTGCTGCGATTCATGGGGTCGCAAGGAGTCAGACACGACTGAGTGACTGATCTGATGGCAGAAAGTGAAGAGGAACTAAAAATCCTCTTGATGAAAGTGAAAGAGGAGAGTGAAAAAGTTGGTTTAAAGCTCACCATTCAGAAAACTAACATCATGGCATCTGGTCCCATCACTTCATGGCAAATATATGGGGAAACAGTGGAAAGAGTGACAGACTTTATTTTAGGGGACTCCAAAATCACTGTAGATGGTGATTGCAGCCATGAAATTAAAAGATGCTTACTCACTGGAAGGATAGTTATGACCAACCTGCTGCTGCTGCTAAGTCACTTCAGTCGTGTCCAACTCTGTGCGATCCCATAGACATCAGCCCACCAGGCTCCCCCATCCCTGGGATTCTCCAGGCAAGAACACTGGAGTGGGTTGCCATTTCCTTCTCCAATGCATGAAAGTGAAAAAGTGAAAGTGAAGTCGCTCAGTCGTGTCCGACTCTTAGCGACCCCATGGACTGCAGCCCACCAGGCTCCTCTGTCCATGGGATTTTCCAGGCAAGAGTACTGGAGTGGGGTGCCATTGCCTTCTCCAATGACCAACCTAGATAGCATATTCAAAAGCAGAGACATTACTTTGCCAAAAAAGGTCCGTCTAGTCAAGGCTATGGTTTTTCCAGTGGTCATGTATGGATGTGAGAGTTGGACTGTGAAGAAGGCTGAGTGCCGAAGAATTGATGCTTTTGAACTGTGGTGTTGGAGAAGACTCTTGAGAGTCCCTTCGACTGCAAAGAGTCCAACCAGTCCATTCTGAAGGAGATCAGCCCTGGGATTTCTTTGGAAGGAATGATGCTAAAGCTGAAACTCCAATACTTTGGCCACCTCATGCGAAGAGTTGACTCATTGGAAAAAACCCTGATACTGGGAGAGATTGGGGGCAGGAGGAGAAGGGGATGACAGAGGATGAGATGGCTGGATGGCATCACTGACTTCATGGACATGAGTTTGGGTGAGCTCCAGGAGCTGGTGATGGATAGGGAGGCCTGCCGTGCTGCAATTCATGGGGTCGCAAGGAGTCGGACATGACTGAGCAACTGATCTGAATTGAACTGAATATGGAAATAGCACCACACACTCCAAGAGAAATGTTATTCTAGAATGCCTCTTGTGCGAGTGTTTCATGTCCAGGGTTACATCAAGTCATGGTCAGAGATGCGTGAAGCGGTCTTGATGTTTCGTTTTTGCCTTTGAACCGGATTCTGAGGGACAGGAAGTTGACCTGGTTGCCTCCTCCACAGCAGGGTTCAGGGGAGTGTGAGGGTGAAGCCTGAAAATGGAGAACTTCAAGGATGATAGAAGGACACCATCCACCACTGGCCCCGAAGTTAGGAGAAATCCTAAAGAAAGGTGAGCCTTCAATTCAATCCAATAAACATGAACTATATGCCTAAAAAAAAAAAAAAAAAAAAAAAAAGAAATGGAATCTAAGAAGTGGCCAAATCAGGCAGCTTGTATACTTTTTAGACAAAGAAATAAAGGTATGAGGAATTGATGAGACAAAGAAAATTAGGCTGTGGGGGCTTCCCTGGTGGCTCAGTGGTAAAGAATCTGTCTGCAATGGGGAAGACCCGGCTTCAATCCCTGGGTTGGGAAAGTCCCCTGGAGAAGGGAATGGCAACCCACTCCAGTATTCTTGCCTGGAGAATCCCATGGACAGAGGAGCCTGGTGGACCACAGTCCATGGGGTTGCAAACAGTCAGACACGACTGAGCGGCTAACACTTTCACTTTTCTTAATTAGTGAATTACCTAAACGGAGTTTGGGCTTGGGGAAAGTAAAGAGGTAACAAGACTTGTTTATACAGTTTTCTCACCTCAGATAAGGGTGTCCTCTTTACCTCCAGATGCAGAGAATGGACCTTTCCCATGAGAAGTTTAATGATTGATTACTTATTGATTGACTGATTTTCTTTGACTTGGGGATTCTCTGCCCTCTTCTTTCTTTTTAAAAAAGATTCATTTATTTATTTTTAATGAAGTATAGTTGATCTACAATGTTACGTTAGTTTCAAGTGTGTAGCAAAGTAATTCAGCTATACATATATACATAAATATCCATTTTTTCCAGATTCTTTTCCCTTACTGGTTATTACATAATACTGAGTATAGTTCCCTGTTCTCTACAGTAGGCCCTTGTTGGTTATTTATTTCATATATAGCTATATGTATCACATGGGAAGTTTATTTCCTGCTTCCAGAGAAACACAGAGGAGGGTCAAAGTGTCCTGTTACATCAATTGTTTCTTAACTTTAATTCAGCATAATCAGTATATAATTGAGGCCTACTTTGGGGGCAGTTGGTCCCGAAGTCATGTGGCTCAAAATTTCTGCTCTCCCAAGCTCTTTAGCCTTAAGAATGCCCAACACGGGGGAAGAAACTGCTAGACATCTAAGGAGGTAGGTGGTGGCTGGTAACAGAAAGATCCAGGGGGATGGGGCCAAACCAGGAAACGTCCGCCAGGGGGGTGAGGTGCGGGGAGGGGGGGTCAGTACTAAAGGGTCAGAAATCAGAAATGAGTCATCACAGGCGTGGGGAATAAAACCTAGAACTTATGTCTTTAACAAGAGGTAGGAAGAAGAGCGGAGAAGGCAATGGCACCCCACTCCAGTACTCTTGCCTGGAAAATCCCATGGACGGAGGAGCCTGGTGGGCTGCAGTCCATGGGGTCGCTAAGAGTCAGACATGACTGAGCGACTTCACTTTCACTTTTCACTTTCACGCATTGGAGAAGGAAATGGCAACCCACTCCAGTGTTCTTGCCTGGAGAATCCCAGGGACGCGGGAGGCTGGCGGGCTGCCGTCTCTGGGGTCGCACAGAGTCGGACACGACTGAAGCGACTTAGCAGCAGCAGCAGCAGGAAGAAGAGGGAAAGCAGGGAGGGGGAAGATATTGACAGGTAAGGCTGTAAAGTGTTTTTATTATCAGTTATTACTTTTATTATTCCTTTAAAAATTTATTATTATTATTATTATTATTTTGTTCTTGGCCACACAGCACAGCATATGGGATCTTAGTTTCCCAAGCAGGGATCAAACCTGAGATCCCTGCATTGAAAGTGCAGAGTCTTAACCACTGGACCACTAGGAAAGTTCTTGTAAACAGATTTATTGCCTGGAGTTGGCTTATGTGATTGTGGGGCAGGCTGGGCAAATCTGAAATCTGTAGCACAGGCTGTTAGGAAGGGCAGCCTGGAAACCTGGGCAGGAGCTGATGCTACTGTCCTCAGGAAGAATTTATTTATTTATTTATTTTGGCCATGCCACACATCCTGCATTATCTTAGTTCCCTGATCGGGGAGTGAACCCAGTGAACCCAGTCCCTGGCAGTGAAATCACTGAGTCCTAACCACTGGACCACCAGGAAATTCCCCAGAATTTCTTCTTCTTTAGGGTAACCTTGGCTCTGCTCTTAAGGCCCTTCAACTGATTGCATCGGGTGGCCCAGATTGTTGAAAATAATTCCTTTTACGTAATGTCAACTACAGATGTTAATCACATCTGTAAAATCCTTCAAAGCAACACCAAGATGAGTGTTTGATGAGACTACTGGGATATTCACATAAAGTGGACCATCACAGTGCTCAATAAACGCTGGGCGAATTGACCAGTAATAAGAAGCCAAAATTTATAGAGTAGTTAATAGATGCCAGGCACTGTTCTGAGAACTTTGTACGATTAATTTGTTTACTATTCCCAGCAAACTTATAAGGTCAGTATTGTTATTACTCATATTCGACTTTAGTGCTGTTTGTCAATCAGTATTTCCCCTTCTTCTTTCTCTGGGCTTGTGGTAGGTTTTCACTTTGTTATCCCCTTTAAATTCAGTATAGCCACATAACTTATTTGATCAATGAATTATGAACAGGAATGATATGTATCATTTCCAGGCAGAAACTTTTAAGGGCCAGTTTAGCATCTCTGTTTTCTCCTTGTCATTTTGACCAGCAATATCCAGATGGTGGACCCTCTACTGAGCAAGATGAACAAAACCCCAGCTGACCCCCAGTGGACACATAGCCTGTATTTTAAACTACTAATATTTGGGGCTTATTTGTTTCCATGATATAACCTAATTTATCCTGATTGTCTCCCTTTAAAGATAAGGGAACTGAGGCATGGAGAGATTAAGTCACACAAATAAAAATGATGGAGCCAGGATTCACATCCAACCATCTAACAGTCCCTGCTGTCTAGAACCCTACAATGTCTCATATGATGCCAAAAACTCAGCCCCTACGCACTGGTGCTGAATAGAATAGAGACAAAGCTTTGTGTGAAGTAGAAAAGAAGAGCTTTATTTCTTTGCCAGGCAAAGGGGAACCCAGTGGGCTTGTGTCCTAAGGAACTGTGTATCCCAACCTGGGAGGATTTGGTGAGGAGTTTTATAGCAATGATTCAAGCCTGGGGTTGCTGATAAGAATTGTGTGCGGGGCTGGAACTCCTTTAATCTGGCTTCAGGTGGTCTTCTCTGGAATGACAAATGCTAACATCTTCCATTTGTTGGGGGCTTTAGTTCTATAAAGAGCTCAAAGATGAGCTCTTTATGGGTACCCTTAAATGATTTTATATACCCTTTATATGCCCTTAAATGACTGAGTTCTATAAAGAGCTCAAAGATGAGCTCTTTATGGGTACCCTTGAGGGGGAACCAGGACCCTGCTCCAAGGCTTCACCACTGTTTCCACACTCTTCCTTCCTTATCTCTGCAGCCCCTCTCCATTCCCTGAGTAGCAACAACTTGAATCTGCCCTCTGGGACTCAAGGAAGATCATGGAGACTGGAGTCTACTCCCTATAAACAAGGAAAGAATGGGGGACACAGAAGTGCTTCCAGGCCCAGGAGCCCCACAGGGTCCTGCTCTGTTTCAAGATTGCCATCTTTTCTTAGGTTTAATCCTTAATCCTTTCTGTTGGGAGCAGGTTTTAATTCCCCCATCTCCACCAAAAACTTCTGCCATTGTCTGGAGACATTTTTGGTTGTCACAACGTTGGGGGTTGGGCAGGGCAGTTGTGCTCCTGGCATCTGGTGGGTGGAAGCCAGGGCTGCTGCTAAACATCCTACAATGCTCAGCACAGCCCCAGAGCAGAGTTATCCAGACCCCAATGTCGCTTGCACCACCTTTGAGAAGTTCTGCCTTACACAAAATTCCTCTGTTGTTTACATTAACCACAGCTGGCCACTTTTGCTTGCCTCCAGAGGCTTGGTTGGGTTGTGATGAGTTAGTTAATCAATTAATTGAAAACAGCAGGGTGTCAGTGCTGGGCTGGGTCTTCGCTGACATTTGCCTGACTGATCCGGAGGAGTGAGTGGTGAGAGCGCCACATGCGCCGGTGACACATCCCTGTGCCAGGGAGTGAAATGCCAAGCCACTGGCGACACGTCGTCGCAGGAAGAGCTCACCAGGCTGTGCAAGTGGGCAGAGGAGTTGCCAGGGATGAGCTTTCAGTGTGGGCAAGTGCAAGGTGCTGCATTTGGCAGAAAATAATCCAAGCTATACTTAGAGGCTGGAAGAGAATGGAGCAGGATAGAAGAGAATGAATAGAAATGGAAAGGATTCCAGACACTGAGTCCCAAGACTGATTCTAAGACTCACCTGAGCTTCAGATAATGATACTGATGCCAAGGCCCTTGGCTTGGATGTATTTGCTCAGAGTTCTGGGCTCTATTATCAGATCTACTTTTTATTTTCTGCAGGAACACAGACTCCACTTCTCCAGATTCTCTGATTTTCAAAAGAATTTCAAAATCCTGGCTTTTATATGTAAGTTCCCATCACCCCCCTCTTTTGTAACTTTAAATTTTGATATAATCTCAAGCCTATAGAAAAAAAAATCACAAGAATGAAGAAAGAGCTTCTTCCCCTATCCTTTATCCAGATGCACCGGTTGCTATCATTTTCCCCATTTGCTTTATCACTTCAAGTTCCCAAATTTTACGAGCATCTCATGGATTAAGCTAAACAAGAATGTAAATAGACTTTGTTCCTTAATCTGTCATTGGCGACTCATGAAGCTCAGGCCCCCTTTTGATCAGTTAAGTTGAGAGTCAGCTGCGAGTGTCTGAACACTTGTATTTTAAAAAACGTCCTGCAGATGGTGCTAATGGACATCCAAGGCTAAGAACCACTGGTCTGGGTCCCTCATGGTAATGTTATTCCCTTTATTGGTGACTGGCTTATGGGTGGACATGCGGCCCAATTCTGGCCAAATAGGGGGAAATGTAATGGAGTAGCTTCTAATAAAGATTTCTTCCTTCTTAAAGACGCACAGTAAAGAGGCAGCATCTCGCACAGATGTTGCATCTGTCTATGATGGGATATTGTACCTGGGTATGATGGATACTGGCCCAAGGATGGAACTGTGGAAAGATGGAACATCTTTGGGTCCTTGGATTTATCTTTGAGCTGCTGAGTTAACTAACCTGTGTGTGTGTGCTCAACAGCTGCAGTCATCTTTTCCTTTTTGTGACCACTTGGACTGTGGCCTGCTAGGCTCCTCTGACCATGGGATTTTCCTAGCAAGAATACTGGAGCGGGTTGCCATGCCCTCCTCCAGGGGATCTTTCTGACCCAGGGATGCAATCCACGTCTCCTGTGTCTCCTGTGTTGCAAGTGAATTCTTTACTGCTGAACCACCAGGGAAACCATTAACTAACCTAAACTTGAGATTTCTTTTTACAAAGGCAACATTTTTTCTTACTTAAGTTGAACGACAGAAATGAGCAGTCACTTGCTAAAGATCAATGCCTACCTTACGTCATGTAGAGTTATTACTAGGAACCAACTCTCCAGCTGTGGATGATATTTTCAACATCACTTCCCCTGGAATCTGGAGCCATGTGACTCTTCTTACTAATGAAATGAATGGGTTGCTTCTGGGTCAAGGTGATTGAGTTTAGGGGCATGATCCTTTGCTTTCTTACCACTACCACTCTCCCCTCCCCCATCTACCCAGGTGGATGAGATCAGGCCACCCTGAAGCCACAAGATGGCACAACTGCAGGACAGAAGCAGCTTTGTCCCCTGAGTTACAACTTGAGTAGAGTCATCCAGGAGCGTGACTCAGCCAAAAACACCTGCATTGGACTTTGTGTGAGCAAGAAGTAAAGGTTTATTTGGTTAAACCCTAGAAACTTGGGAGGTTGTTATGATAACTTAGTTTACCTGATCAACACAGTCTAGTTAAGTTAGAACTGAGTATTACTTGCAGCCAAGAGGTTTTTACTTAAAGCATCAGAGAAGGCCCTCTGAAGTCCAGATCACCATCTTTTTTTTTTTTTTTTGCTGTGTCTTGAGGCTTGCAGGTTCTTAGTTCCCCAACCAGGGAGCAAACCTGTGGCAGTGAATGTGCTGGGTCCTAACCGAGGGAGCACAGGGGAAGTCCCCACAGACCACCATCTTAAAACTGGTTTTTGTTTGGTTGGTTTTGCTATTATTTGCAAAGAAGGAATCAGCAGTCCATAAATTTTACCTAACACCCAGGAGGTGCTTGCTTTCAGCCAATAACATGGCCTTGCCATTGCCTTTATGCTGGCTTTGATTTTCGGCTCACGATTTACTGGCCCTCAGACACTGCCCCTTGGTTTTCGGTCCCCGGTTCTGTCTCAGTCTTGGCTCTTTCTGAACTAAACTGGCTTTGAAGTTCTGACCCCCCTTCTAGAAACATCCTGGCTAAATACTACTCTGGTCCAGCTATCCCGCTGTCCCCAAGAGGGACTCTCAGCTGCTCCCATATGGCTGGGTGTTCTCCAGCTCTGGAAGCTTCAGAAGTTCTTGTCAGTGTTCACTTGGTGACTAGGAACAGAGACCCACTCAAGCTTGCTCGAGGAAAGAGGAGATTGTTGAAGGAATTCAGAAAAAGTCTCCCAGAGATCCCCTGAAATACGACTGGGCCAGAAGGAAATGGGACAGAGAAGCCATTAGAATCCAAGAAAGCCACGCTTTTCCTCTCCCTGTGCTACTTGTTTTCCCCTAAATAATACTCCATGCGTTCTCTTTCTTCCCTTTACATAGTTGAGCACTTACCAGATGAAAAGCTAGAACAAGACAGTCAAGGACACTGGTCTCACAGAACTTATCTTCTAGTAAGTAAACAGATACACAAAAGATAAAATATTACACCCTTCTGAATGATCAAGGGAATAAGTATGGACTATAATAGAGAATAACAGGGGATCTGCTTTTGAGAATTGGCAAACAAAGAGGTGACTTGTCAGCTCAGACCTGAAGAACGGGAAGAAGACAACCATATAAAGAGAGAGATTTCAAGCAGTGGGAGCATTGGATGTGAAGGCCCTGAGGCAGAAATATGTTTGGCTGGATCAAGGGACTGAAAAGGGAGGACATGTGACTGGAGTGTAGGCCGCAACATGAAAGGTGGCATGGAATAAAAGATGGATAGGTTAGTATGGTCTTAATAATGCAAGACTTTGGAGATCATGGCAAAATTTTGGATTTTATTTAAGTGTAATGGGAAGGCTTTGCAGGGTTGTCTCCTCATGACCAGTTTTTTCTTATTTTTAAAAATAACTTCAGCTTGCCTTTGCCCCATTGTTGCCACCCTAGTCCCAAGGCTTCCTTGTATCTTTTCTGTTTCGCTGTCCCTAGCCAACTAGCAACTGATTTCTGTGGCTGTTAGTTAAAATTTCCAGCAGAGATCATCTGATTGGCTCAGTTTACCTTTTAAAGTCAAGTCACAAGTTCCAGGTTACCGGCCTCCCTATGAATGAGTCGGCTAGCCTTCAATCAGATACAAACTGTGATCCAATCAGCTGTGTCTGGCAGCAAGTGTGTAAGAGTGTGTGTGTGTGTGTGTGTGTGTGTGTAAGTGTGTGTATGTTTGTGTGAGTCACTCAGTCGTGTCTAACTCTTCGCCACCCCATGGACTGTAGCCTGCCAAGCTCCTCTGCATCTCCTGCAATGGCGGGTGGATTCTTTATTAACTACACCACCTGGGAAGCCCCCATCCACCAGAGACTGTGGATAAAGCACGTAATACAAAAACTATTAAAGAAATATTTATTTCAAAAGATGAGATTTAGGAAACTAATATTTCCCTAGGTGCCTAACATAAAATTTCTGAAAAGACAAATAGATTGTCTCTAACATATACCTGACCTGCCTCTTGAGAAACCTATATGCAGGTCAGGAAGCAACAGTTAGAACTGGGCATGGAACAACAGACTGGTTCCAAATAGGAAAAGGAGTATGTCAAGGCTGTATATTGTCACTCTGCTTATTTAACTTCTATGCAGAGTACATCATGAGAAACGCTGGGCTGGAAGAAACACAAGCTGGAATCAAGATTGCTGGGAGAAATATCAGTAACCTCAGATAATGCGGACACCACCACCCTTATGGCAGAAAGTGAAGAGGAACTCAAAAGCCTCTTGATGAAAGTGAAAGAGGAGAGTGAAATAGTTGGCTTAAAGCTCAACATTCAGAAAATAATCATGGCATCTGGTCCCATCACTTCATGGGAAATAGATGGGGAAACAGTGTCAGACTTTATTTTTTTGGGCTCCAAAATCACTGCAGATGGTGACTGCAGCCATGAAATTAACAGACGCTTACTCCTTGGAGGCAAAGTTATGGCCAACCTAGATAGCATATTCAAAAGCAGAGACATTACTTTGCCAACAAAGGTCCGTCTAGTCAAGGCTATGGTTTTTCCAGTGGCCATATATGGATGTGAAAGTTGGACTGTGAAGAAAGCTGAGCGCCGAAGAATTGATGCTTTTGAACTGTGGTGTTGGAGAAGACTCTAGCTAGTCCCTTGGACTGCAAGGAGATCCAACCAGTCCATTCTAAAGGAGATCAGTCCTGGGTGTTCATTGGAAGGACTGATGCTAAAGCTGAAACTCTAGTACTTTGGCCACCTAATGCGAAGAGTTGACTCATTGGAAAAGACTCTGATGCTGGGAGGGATTGGGGGCAGGAGGAGAGGGGATGACAGAGGATGAGATGGCTGGATGGCATCACTGACTCGATGGACATGAGTTTGGGTGAACTCCAGGAGTTGGTGATGGACAGGGAGGCCTGATGTGCTGCAATTCATGGAGTTGCAAAGAGTCAGACACGACTGAATGACTGAACTCAACTGAACTGAACGTATACCTAAAATTAAAATTCCTTTTTTTTTATGTTTCAAAGTCTTTAAAAATTTTTCTGAACATTTTTTTGTTTTTAAATTGAAGTATAGTTGATTTATAACATTATGCCTGTTGCTATACAGCAAAGTGACTCAGTTGTACACATATAGACATTATTTTTTTCATATTCTTTTCCATTATGGTTTAATCACAGGATACTGAATATAATTCCCTCTGTTGTACAGCAGGACCTTTTGTTTGTCCATCCTAGATATAATAGTTTACATCTAGGAATCCCAAACTCCCAGCCCTTCCCCACCCCACTCCCCTTCCCCTTGGCAACCACAAATCTGTTCTCTATGTCTGAGAATCTGTTTCTGTTTTGTAAATAGGTTCGTTTGTGCCATATTTTAGATTCCACATATAAGTGGTATCATATGGTATTTGTCTTTCTTTTTCTGACTTCCTTCACTTAGTATGATAATCTCTAGTTGCATCCATGTTGCTGCAAATGGCCTTATTTCATTTTTTTTTTTTTTTATATGGCTGATAAGTGGCCTCTGAATGTACTCAGGGTCAAAATTCCAAATCTTTTACATGGTTGTAATTCTCTATCCTCTGGATCCAGCTTTTCCCTTGGTTTTGTCTGATGCCGCCCTTCCTGTAACCTGTATGCATTCCAGTTTTACTGACTTTTTAGGAGTTGGAGGTGGGGGGGTCTCTCCAGTCTCAGGGCCTTTGCATATGCTGAGGTTTTTTTCCCTCCCCGTGTCCTTCTTTCACTTGGATAACACAAACTCTACTTTTAGGTATAATTGTAAATGCCAACTCCTGAGACTTGACCCTGCAACAAAATTAGAGCTCCCTGTTTACAGGCCTATGTACTTTTTGCTCTCTGTTTTCCCCTTATGACACAATTGTAAACGATGCTGATTCGTGTGTCTAGTTGTTTAGTACTTGTCTCCCACACTGGACTGACAGTGGTTGTATCTGTGGGGATTGTAGTTGTTTCTGACACATAGTAGCATAGTAGGTACTTGGTAATAAGTGCTAGATGAATGAATGAAGGAATGAATGTTATGAAGTGAGAGGTTATGTAGCCCAAGAAGCCACTAAAGACTTCATGGAGGTGGACGAGGCTTGATTTTTGCTCTTGAAGAATGGACAAAACATGGAGAGGGCAAGGGGAAACATTGTAGGCAGGAATAACACTCATCAGCAACAGCAGAGAGCTGGGAATAGGTATGTAGATGTGGGGGCTTCCCAGCTGGCGCTAGTGGTAAAGAACCCACCTGCCCGTGCAGGAGACATAAGAGGTTTGATCTTTGACTCGGGAAGATCCCCTGGAGGAGGGCATGGCAACCCACTCGAGTAGTCTTGCCTGAAGAATCCCCGTAAACAGAGGAGCCTGGGGGGGCTATAGTCCATGGGGTCACACAGAGTCGGACACAACTGAAGCGACTTAGCATGCAGGCATGCATGTAGATGCTGGCTTGATTAGAGGTGTGTGTTACACAATCTGGAAAATAAGATTGGATTGGTGGGAAATGATCCAGTAGGAACAATGTAAATCTGAGAACAATATAAAATATTAGCTAACCTGATAGCTCAGCTGGTAAAGAATCTGCCTACAATGCAGGAGACCCTGGTTTGATTCCTGGGTTGGGAAGATCCCCTGGAGGAGCGCGTGGCAACCCACTCTAGTATTTTTGCCTGGAGAATCCCCATGGACAAAGGAGCCTGGTGGGCTACAGTGCATAGGGTCAGAAAGAGACGGACATGACTGAGCAACTAACACAAAATAGCAACATTTATACGGTACATATTTTCTTTCAAGTATATTTCTAAGTGCTTTATGAAAATAAGCTCATTGAATCCTCACCACAAACCTATGAAGTAAGGACTACTTTTGCGTCCCTTTTACAGCAGGGAATGCTGAGGCACAGGGAGATCATCTTGTTAAGGTCATCATGGCTGATGAATGCAGAGCTGGGATTCAAATCTGGGCAGTGCAGCTACAGCGTCTGCTTGCTTGAATGTTATGCCCTCTTGAAAGGTAGAGACAAAACTTGGCCCTGAGGGCTGCAGAATAGAGATACAAGACAGAGAAGCCCCAGTGTTCTGCTCTTGAAATTGGCCGTAGGATGTTGCTGGTCCATAAATGAGAGGACTGGGAAAGGAGCTGCATTGTGGTGAAGGAAATGGAGGGGAACTCAGCAGTGGAGCAAGAGATTTGAGAAGTGTGACCCAGAAGGCTTAGTGAGTGGCTATTGCATAGAGTTTAGAGTCAGGTAGATGCCAGTCCGAGCACCTCCTTTGCTGTTTCTTTGCAAGTTTTAACATCTATCCAATGGATTTAATGATAGTACATACCCAAATGTTAGGATGGAAAAACACAAATTAAGAGAAGTTCCTGACACATTGCTTGGCACACGCAGTAGGCGCCTAGTGAATGTGAATACTCTTCACAGGACTTTGGATGACCAGGATTGCCCAGGGTCCTGGCTGTGAACTGGAAGTGTTGATATGAATATGTACTTGATGCCAGCCAGCCGGGTGCATCTGAGCGGCCTTCACGCAAAGGCACTCTGAGGTCTCACACACTGAAACCTTGCAGGGAGCAAGGGGGTCCTTCCAGGGGTCAGGTGCCTGCTCCTCTCCTCCAGCTCTCTGGCCTTTGCAGAGGACTTCGTACTGGGTCTCCTGAGCAGATGTCCAGTTAGTTAAGCCACTGGGTTTTTTCTCTCCATCCCTGATCAGCTCCCCAGATGCCCTGTTTTTGGCAAACTCCTGGTTCTCAGGGCTGCAGGCTGCTGAGTCTTCCCTTCACAGTATCCATCACCTACCTGCTCCATCTCTTAGATATTTCCCTCTCCAAGAGTGCCTGGAGCCACTCCTCCCGAAGTGTTGGATGAGATAATTTGACCTGACACATGGCCGCAGTATTAGAGAGCAGTGTTAGTGAGGAGGTTTTCCCCTTGCCGTTTTTCCTGATTAAGCCAAGGGAAGCATTTTCTTTGTTGCTAGAGTATCTTAACATCTTTCTAACATTTTGATTATGTCCATTTTTACAAAGAGCAGGCAGCCAGCCTTTGGCTTACAATAGGCAGCAGCTAGAATATGGCAGGACTGTGTTGCTTTTTTCTGTAGTTATTCTCCTAGTTACCATTTGCTTATGGTAAGCAATTCCAATTTTCTTTTTTACAGTAGTGATATAAAGTTCATTTTCAAGATATATTTATTAAAGTAAAAAGCAAGTCAATTTAAAGAGAAACATTAAATAAATAATGGCCAGTGTGGTACGTGGGTATGAAACATTTTTGCGAGGGTTGAATTCAAATGACTGAGGTTTGGGAAATGCGGGCAGAGGGAGGAAATTGGTCAAATTAGGAAACAGAGTCTTGGCTCTCAATGCTGGCTCTGTTATCGGTACCTAAGACACTCTCCTCGAGCCTCTATTTCCTCACCTGCTGAAATGCAGATAATAATTCTTCCTACACGTGGGTTGTCTTAAGGATTCAGTGAGATAATTTGATGTATGTGTGTAATTTGCAAGCAATGTCTCTCAAGTGTCAAACAAAACAAATTGTTACTAGTCTGCGCTCTACAATAAAATTCACTGTGGGTGTGAGTGTGGGCACGTGACTGGCTTCCCAGGATTTGGAGCCTGCAGTGGGAATGAAGTCTGGACAATCACACACCCTCTCTGGCCTCAGTTTCCTCCTTGGTAAAATGCGTATATTTCTGGGAGGATTAAATGATGCAATACGTGTAAGTTTCCACAACACAGCCTGGTACCTAGCAGAGTTAGGTAAGTGTAAGCTCCTATGACCATAACTCTGCCCCCTTGAGTGGCTGGAGCTGGAAGTGGGATGGAGGCGTGACAAGTTGGTGTGTGCCACACTCACCCCAGGAATCACTGCAGGCAGAGATGCTATCTGTCTCTCATGCTTTCTGGTATCAATATTCAAAATATTCAAATGTCCTTCCACTTTCACTCCCCTGAGCCCCTCAGGGACTGTGCAAAGTACACCCTTACCCCCCAAAGAGACTAGCTTCCATTTGGCTTCAGTTTTCCTACAGTCATGCTTGCTGCGGACTGAATGGGATCCCTCCCCACCATCTAAATCCACACACTGAAGCCCTAAGCTTCAAAATGATGACATTTGGAGATGAGGCATTTGGGAGGTAATTAGGGATCAAGCTCAAGCTCAAGAGTGCATGCTCAGTCATGCCTGACTCTTTGTCACCCCATGGATTGTAGCCCGTCAGGCTCCTCTGTCTGTGGGATTGTCTAGGCAAGAATACTGGAGTGGGTTCTCTCCAGGGGATCTTCCTGATCCAGGGATCGAACTCGCACCTCCTGCATCTCCTTCTTTGCAGGCAGATGTTTTTTACCACTAAGAAATCGGGAAAACCCTTAATGAGGGTGGGCCCTTGTGATGGAGTTAGTGGCTCTGTCATGTTAGGACACAGTGAGAATGTGGCTGTCTTCAAGCTAGGAGGAGAGCCCTCACCAAGAACAAAATCTGCTGTCATCCTGATCTGGAACTGCCCAGCCACCTGATCTATAGTATTTGTTATGGAAGTCAAAACTCAGATAATGCTCAGTCTACCCAGATGTCATCCATAAGGTAAAAAGCATAAGATGATGCTGTGAAAGTGCTGCACTCAATATGTCAGCAAATTTGGAAAACTCAGCAGTGGCCACAGGACTGGAAAAGGTCAGTTTTCATTCCAAGCCCAAAGAAAGGCAATGCCAAAGAATGCTTGAACTACTGCACAATTGCCCTCATCTCACATGCTAGTAAAGTAATGCTCAAAATTCTCCTAGCCAGGCTTCAGCAATACGTGAACCATGAACTTCCTGATGTTCAAGCTGGTTTTAGAAAAGGCAGAGGAACCACAGATCAAGTTGCCAACATCCTCTGGATCATGGAAAAAGCAAGAGAGTTCCAGAAAAACATCTATTTCTGCTTTATTGACTATGCCAAAGCCTTTGACTGTGTGGATCACAATAAACTGTGGGAAATTCTGCAAGAGATGGGAATACCAGACCACCTGACCTGCCTCTTGAGAAATCTGTATGCAGGTCAGGAAGCAACAGTTAGAACTGGACATGGAACAACAGACTGGTTCCAAATAGGAAAAGGAGTAGGTCAAGGCTGTATATTGTCACCCTGCTTATTTAACTTCTATGCAGAGTACATCATGAGAAACGCTGGGCTGGAAGAAGCACAAGCTGGAATCAAGATTGCTGGGAGAAATATCAATAACCTCAGATATGAAGATGACACCACCCTTAAATGGCAGAAAGTGAAGAGGAACTCAAAAGCCTCTTGATGAAAGTGAAAGAGGAGAGTGAAAAAGTTGGCTTAAAGCTCAGCATTCAGAAAACGAAGATCATGGCATCTGGTCCCATAACTTCATGGGAAATAGGTGGGGAAACAGTGTCAGACTTTGTTTTTTGGGGCTCCAAAATCACTGTAGATGGTGATTGTAGCCATGAAATTAAAAGACGCTTACTCCTTGGAAGGAAAGTTATGACCAACATAGATAGTATATTCAAAAGCAGAGACATTACTTTGCCAACAAAGGTCCTTCTTGTCAAGGCTATGGTTTTTCCAGTGGTCATGTATGGATGTGAGAGTTGGACTGTGAAGAAAGCTGAGCGCCAAAGAATTGATGCTTTTGAACTGTGCTGTTGGAGAAGACTCTTAAGAGTCCTTTGGACTGCAAGAAGATCCAACCAGTCCATCCTAAAGGAGATCATTCCTGGATGTTCACTGGAAAGACTGATGTTGAAGCTGAAACTCCAATACTTTGGCCACCTTGTGTGAAGAGTTGACTCATTGGAAAAGACTCTGATGCTGGAAGGATTGGGGGCAGGAGGAGAAGGGAAAGACAGAGGATGAGATGGCTGGATGGCATCAGAGACTCGATGGACATGAGTTTGGGTGAACTTCAGGAGTTGGTGATGGATAGGGAGGCCTGGCGTGCTGTGATTCATGGGGTCGCAAAGAGTTGGACACGACTGAGCGACTGAACTGAACTGAATCATTTTACACAAGACGTTCTATTTAAGCCTCACAACTCTGTTGAGGAGAATACTGTACCATGCTCCATTTTACAGATGAGAAGGCTGAGGCTTGAAGATCAGGTGGACTTTCCCCAGTTCCTAGAGCTACTGGGTACCAGAGCTAGATTTCTGAACACATGTTTGCCCCCAGTAGCTTCTGGGGATTCAGGCAAGGGTTACAGACTCTGCCATTGGTGACAGCACCTTGCTGTCCTCAAGAGGGGAAGGCGGATCCTTCCTAGTGACTGGAGTGTGGATGAGCAAAGTTCAGCTTTCAACGTGGACATGAGTCAGCTTGAGGGCAGGGCAGTGAATTTGTGCAGGAATTACCCAGAAGAAACAAAGCACCCCCGCTCTGTGAGTTACAACAAGGCAAAACCTTTAATACATGAGTGCTTATTACATTAGCTGCTTCGGGGCTCTGACATCTTTGATTTCTGGTCATGTTATTCTAACACGGAAAGGTGAATGCCTCCCTCTGGGCCACCTGGGCGGTTAAGTGGCTTGAGGATTTGCATGAGTGGACAATGGGGACACCTGTGCACACACCTGGGGATTTGGAGACCCCACCACCCCCCACCCAGCCACCACCTGTGACTTTGAGTAAAGTCCTCTTCCAAGGAGGGAAGAATGAGGAGGTCCTTCCAGTAAAGAAGGAAGAGAGGAAAACATCTGTCACAGATACACACAGAGAGAAACGACATCATGGGATTGGCTTGAAAAGTGGGGGAAGGGATGGACCGGTTAGGACCTGGAGGGGGAGGGGCGAAATGTGGGAGAGGGCTGAGTCCATTTGGTTTCATTCTTTGTAAAAAGTAATACCATCACGAGGACCATGCCATGCAACCTCAGAGACTCCTCTGTCCACTTCCCCCCGCGCTGTGCTGGGGCGGAGGGCAGAGGGCCGAGGTCAGTTCAGACGGGCGTGGTGCGCCTGTTGGCCGGATTATTATGCAACGACTCTTTGAACTCTTTGGGCGTGGAGTTGTGGAACTGTAGAAAAGCGTGGTCCCGGTCGGAGTTGAGGAGGGTCCCCATGGTGATCTTTGAGGGGTCCCGGGACAGGGTGAACATTGAGATGTCAGTGGAAGGGATGGTGTGGAAGCCTTTGCTGATGGGGGACAGGTCTCGGGATCTGGGTTCCGTGGAGCGGGAACTCGACCGCCTCCGAAATCTATACCTGTAGGGTGGAAGGCGAGCGAAGGTCGATTTCTTCAGGAGCTCCGAGTGGGATTTGGCACGTAACTGCTGATGCTTTTCTATATAGATGTGCACGGCGACGACACCCACAATTTCCGCGATGATGAAAGAGAAGGCTCCGAAGTAAAAGGACCAGCCATAGGAGTAGCTCTTTTTGGAGTCACGCTGCCCAGGGTCTCCAGCATTGGCTGATATATAAACTATGATGCCGATGATGTTGCTTAACCCTAAAAGAAAGGGAAAGAAAAATACATCCTTTATAAACCTCAGAGGTAACTGTGACTCAGGCTTGAACTATTTATTTTGAAAATGTGGAGATGACAGGGAGAGAGGAGAATGGATTTATGGCCGGAAATCCAACTGCTGAACTCTTCCTGCAGGGTCTGTCTCTCGGGAAATGAAAAATTCTGCTGATCCATCCCTGGAGGGAAGCATTCAGCTAAAGAATACACCTTACTCCTCCAGCAAGTGCGGCAGAAATCAAAGTGCATGTATTTTCCCTTAGAAACAATTCATTCCATCAAAACTTAGTCTTCAGCACTAAGTCATGAGAATGGTAAAATGAACGAGATACAGATCCTTGCTCTTGAGTTCGTCACCATTAGTAGGAGAAACTGACATGTAAATGCAATTACAGCAAAATACAGTCAGGGCTCCACCAGAGACATATATAAAATGGTTCAGGAGCAAAAAGAGAGGATGACTAAGCCACTTTGTCCTGAAGACAAGGTGACGTTTGAGCAGGTCCTGAACAGCTCCTGGCTCACCAGGAGATGAAAGGCTGTTGACAACAGAGTTGAGAATAACTTATAGTAGCGGTCTCGCCTGGATGGTGGGAAGGCTGATGGCATCTTGAACCTCAATAAGAGGCAGCAGAGAGAGGAGGCTTAGAGAAGAAGAACGGGGTTAGAAGTGCTTATTGAGAGTCCAGATATGGCTGCCCAGTGGATATTTCTGGGTCTGGAACGAAGTTTGGAGAAAGAATGACCCATGGGTAAGGGACAGTAACTAACTATATCTTTTTATCTGCATGGGGGATACAATAATGTTTTAAATTAGCTATTGTTCAAACATCAGGAATTGGGGAATGTGAAGCTGTTGTCCCCAGTAGGCAAGGTCTGCAGACTTGGTGTCCCCAAGAGCCAACAGAATAGTTCTGGAAAGAGCTGCCCAGTCGCTTGGAGAGAAATTGATTCTCTAGGGAGTAGTAAGAAGGAATGAAAGAACCTGAGGGTCTGTGGCTGCTTCTCTCACATGATTGTCCAAAGCTAACAATATCTCTTTGTGTCTCTTTGCTTTAAGGGCCTCATCTGAGCCTTATACCAGTAATGACTCAGGGAGGCTTGTACATCAGCTGGAGTCTCCTAGCCTACAAACCCAGGCTGCCTCTAAATGGAAGTTGTCCCTTCTTACAGTTCCCAGTGCGTACGTGCTAAGTCACTTCCATCATATCTGACTCTTTGTAACCCTATGGACCGTAGCCCACAAAGCTCCTCTGTTCATGGGATTCTCCAGGCAGGAATACTGGAGTGGGTTGCTGTGCCCTCCTCCAGGGGATCTTCTGGACCTAGGGATCCAAACCAGGTCTCTTACGTCTCCTGAATTGGCAGGCTGCTTCTTTACCACTAGCGCCACCTGGGAAGCCCACAGTTCCCAGTACTAGTTGGTAAATAACGATTTCCATTGGCCTGCTGAGTATCCCCACCATTGAACACCTCATACTCTTCCTGTATCAGGAAATCCTGATCCTCAGGATTTCCCCAGAGTCCAGCAACCAAGTTTTTTTTTTTGTTGTTGTTGTTGTTCTTTTTAATTGGGGTATAGTTGCTTTGGAACTTCCCACTAGTGGTAAAGAATCTGGCTGCCAATGCAGGAGACCCAAGAGACATGGGTTTGATCCCCTGGAGTAGGAAGTGGCAACCCAGTCCAGTATTCCTGCCTGGAAAATTCCATGGACAGAGGAGCCTGGCGGACTACAGTCTATGGGGTTGCAAAGAGTCGGACATGACTGAGTGACTGAGCAACATGGTTGCTTTACAATGTTGTATTAGTTTCTGCTGTACAACAACATGAATCACTGATAGGCATACATATATCCCCTCCCTCTTGGACCTCTCCACCCCCTATCCCTACCACCCATCTAGGTCACCATCGAGCACCGAACTGAGCTAGTAGGAACCTACAGTAGGTTCCTGCTAGCTATCTGTTTTATGCATGGCAGTGCCCATATGTCAGTCCCAATTTCCCAATTCATCCCCCCACCTCAGATCCACATGTCCATTCCCTACATCTGCATCTCTACTTCTGCCCTGCAAATAGGTTCATCTGTACAAAGGGTTAAAGCTTGGCATAGCAAGGGCCACTCCATTCTACTCCAGTGCTACCGTTCTGATTGACTGGTGCTCATGCATTAAAGGGATTCATGTTTTGAATATGATCTCTGGCCACACTCCATCTAGGACTCTCCCCTAGAAGGCAGGGCCAGGGTCTGCTTCTTTCCTGTCTCCTCTTGGTTTTACCCAGCACAGGCACTCAGCAGGTAGGCAGCGGGTTCTAATCACGGAGCTATTTCTTCATATGGGGGTTGACACGGCCAGCCCTGTGTCAAGCTGCAGAAAACCACAGGGTGAAAAAAACGGCCCCTGTTTCTGGAGTGTCAGTTTGGCTTGAAGATGAGTAGGGAAGACACATTCTTTTATATTAAAGTGAACATGGATATAATAAGGAGAAGAGAGCAGAATTCACATGAATTTTTAAGTATAAATGGGAGACAGACTTCAAAGACATTTCAGCTCATGGAAGGCAGCTTCTGGTGATGCCCCCTGACTCCCCAGGGTCACATATTTCACTCTCCTCTGCCTGCAGGGAAATTTTGGTGGCAAAGTTTGAGAAGCCCTGGAAAGAAGTCTTGCTAAAAAAAAAAAAAAAGAAACTCAAAGAGATACTCGGATGTCAGCGCAGGTTAAAGGAGGTGACAAGCCAAGTGAGTTGCCACTTGTTTCTAGGGCATTGACGATACGCCAGGCACTGTGCAAAGTCTTTACGTGCATGATCTCAATTAATCATTGCAACAGTCCTGCTTTAAAAAAACAAAAAAACAAAAAACCTTTTTTTTTTTTTTTACAGATGAGGAAACTGGGACACAGAGAAAATAACTTCCCAAGTCAACACAGCTGGGAAATGGCCTGTGTGCTCCTGCTAAGCTGCTGCAGTCGTGTCCAACTCTTTGTGACCCCATGGACTGTAACCCACCGGGCTCCTCTGTCCATGGGATTCTCCAGGCAGAAATACTGGAGTGGGTTGCCATGCCCTCCTCCAGGAGATCTTCCTGACCCAAGGATTGAGCTGGTGTCTCTTAAATCTCCTCCATGGACAGGTGCATTCTGTCCACCTGGGAAGCCCTGGGAAATGGCAAAGGTGGGGTTTGAACCTAAGATTGTCTCCTAAAAGCTCCCTGAGCTCAGATCTAGCTAGGTTTGTTCACCACTATGGTCTCATCTCCTTGCCCAGAGCCTGACCCAAAGCAAGAGCACAGTGCATATTTGTTAAATTGAATCAACATGAGAATTAAATGGTACAACATATATAATACCAGCTATTATGCATCCTAGGTGGTCCTAGTGGTAAAGAACCCGCCTGCCAATGCAGGAGACATAAGAAATGCAGGTTTATGCCTGGGTTGGGAAGATCCCTTGGAGAAGGACATGGTGACCCACTCCAGTATTCTTGCCTAGAGAATCCCAAGGACAGAGGAGCCTGGCGGGCTACAGTCCACGTGGTCACAGAGTTGGACATGACTGAAGTGACTTAGCACTATACATCCCACAGTTACTGCCACCTAGATGCAGTTCTAGGCATTTTCCATATACCAACTATCTAATCCTCTGAGCAGGCTTAAGAGGTAGAGCCATTATTACCCCCATTTTTCAGATTAGGAAACAGAGGCACTGATTGGTTAAGAGACTTGCCTGAGGTTACCACACAGGGGAGTGGTAGAGCCACGATTTGCCCCAGGCAGCCTGACTTCAGAGCCCATGGTCTTGAGCATAATGCCCAGTTCCTGGCACATAGTAGGTACTCAATAAAGGGTTGTTGACTGCTTGCCAGAAATCATAGGACCTTAGAATAACTGAGCAAAAAGAGCCTTCGGGAGTGCTGAATCCTACTTTCATTTTGTAGGTGGAAAAACTGAGGCTCTTTAGGGCCCTCAGGGAGGTCAGTGGTGGGGGGAGAGCTAGGACTAGACCCCCTGCTTCTGGTTCCCCCTCAGGGCCTTGTCGCTGCTCCTTGTGTTCCCCGGTTCCCGTGAGTCTATTCTACCTGCTGTCTCTCACAACACCCCTTGTAACAGGACATTTGCTGGTTACACACTCTCCCTTCACAATCCCCTTAGGGGACAAAATAATGATCTTCTCCTGCTTAGGAAACCCTCATGTCAGCACAACACAGCATCCCCTGGGTCAGTCAGAGACCGCGAGGTCTGGAGGGGCCCCCAACAACTAGAACGTGCCTCAAAGCAATGCAGGTCCCTGGGTCTGCCAGCTGTTAGCGTCTGTCCACACCGAGTGTCGCCTTTAATAAAATCATAGGCTGATCTTATCCTCCTGACAAGATGGTCTGTGGCTCGAGTTGGTTCCCAGACACTCAGCGCTGGATTCCGTCCACCTTCCCCTTTTCCAAGAAGGGAAAAGAATAGGGAGGATACTGAGAAAGATCTTAGAGGGGGCTGGGAAGCTGGGCTTCCAACTTCAGAACTATTGTGTTGCTTTTAACTTGCTAGAAAATAATATTGTGCTTTTTACGTTCAACCTCCTTCCAACAACCCTATGAAATAAGCACTTGTACTTTTCCCCCCATCTTATAGTTGAGGAAATCAAGTTACAGGGATTTGGTAACATTTCCAGGGTCCCATAAGTTTAGCCAAAATTCAAATCCAGGCAGGTAAGCTATTCTTTTTTTGTGGTTGTTGTTTCATCGCTAAGTCGTATCTGTCCCTTTTGCAACTCCATAGGCTGTAGCCTGCCAGTCTCCTCTGTCCATGGGATTTCCCAGGCAAGAATACTGGAGTGGGTTGCCATTTCCTCCTTCAGGGGATCTTCCCCACCCAGGGATAGAAACCCACATCTCTCACATCTCCTGCAATGGCGGGCGGATTCTTTAGCACTATCGCCACCGGGGAAGCTGCCCCTCTGTTTCTACCCTAGTAAATATTCTGCCATTATGGGTTAAAGTTTGGAGGTCATCATCAAAGAGTCAAGCTCTCTTCCCTCTTATCATCTCTAAAGCATTTCATTCAGATGGCATCGACTGAAGGGTGGGGTGGAAAGAGACTGCAAAGCAATGAAGGTGTGGAAACCCAAAAGGGAGGAAGATGAGGAGGGGAGAGGAGGGATGGAGATAAAGGAGGAGAGAGGAGGCAGAAACAGGAACCCTTCTCGAGACTGTCTCATCCTCCGTACCACCCTCTGCCACCTTCCGGTCAGGGCTGCTATTGATAAGATCTTCCCTGAGAGCATCTGAGGCTGCTGGGTTTTCTGTTGTTCCCAGAGATGCTCTGGACAGCCTGAGGATTTGAGTTCTTGAAGAGCTGTGACAAGTAGTTCACCAGTAAATCCAGGTCTCACGGGGCCAGAAATAGTGTATGATCATATCCAGAAGTTGGACCTCTTTAAAACACACTGGACTCTTCTCTCGGGTCACACCTTATACACACCATACACGCTCCCTGCCCACTCTGAGCAGACATACACAGGCACACTCTTATTAATCATTCTCCCATCTCTAAGCCGACCTAAGTACCCCATCTCCTCCTCATCTTCCCTCTGTCCATTCTCCAGCTAGATTGTCAGCATCTTTGCTTCTTATTAAAGCCTTTGGTTCTCATTCTTAACACACAGGTCGAACATTTTTTTGCTCCTTCCCTGGAGGGAACCCTGAATAGCATGGCTTTGTCCTTCCGGCCCTGGCTTAGGTTTGGTGTCTGTGATGCTCTCTGGGCAGAGGCCAAGATGCTCACCTGCAGAGACAAAAAAGATGCCCGCGCTGAGGATGACGTTGTGTCTGCTGCGATGGAACTCGCTGGCTGCCACGCAGAGCCCGCCGAAGAAGAGCAGCGTGACGCTGAGGATGGGGAAGACGCTGGAGGCCCTCACAGCCCCTGCGGAGAGAAGGAGAGAGGGTTCTGCCTGCACCCAGCCAGCCCTGAGATCCCCCTCCACAGACATGGGGGTGCCTGGTTGGAGGACAGCACGTGAGCAGGAGGAGTCTACATCTAACACACTGGGTTTGGGGTTAACGGTCTGTAGTCATCATCCTGAAATGCATAATAGCTTTATCTTTGAATGTGTGTTTTTCAAATAAGTCTGATGGGCCAATGGAGCATGCACCATGGGCTTCGAACCTCAACTCATGTGGCATCCCACTCCCCACCACATTGCTACCTCCCGTTCTCCGTGGGGTGGTTCCTAGCTGCCCCCTCCCCAACCCCAACTACTGACTGCTGCCACCCTTGGCTCCTGGGCATGGACACAGGGAGAATCAGGATTGGGTGCAAGCCCTGGGCACCCTTGAGTGTCCTTATGCCGGAGGGAGTGTGACATTACATAGCAAGTAAAAGACACCATGACAGGTGGAGAGAGAGAAGGCAGAAGAAGGGAAACAGTATTTTTGGCCTGCGTTTTGAACCAGAAACACATTTCATTTTGCCCTGGGCCCTGCAATGTAGGTAGCTGGTGGGGCATCCTGGGATTCCCATTAGATCACAAGCTCTCTTTCCCAAAACACACGAACATTCGTTTAGTACTGAGTCTGGCAATGACCATGCAATATCTATTTAGTCACTGGATAAACACATGAATTTAGTTATTCATTCATCAAGGCTTCTGGGGCACCTACAAAATGCCAGGGGCTCTTCTGGGTCTTGGCATACTGACAGAAATGTTTAAACACCCCAAGGGGCACAGGTGTGGCCCTTCAAAGGGGAAAAAGGGGAGGCTAGTTGAGGCCCAGGGCAAGTCTTCGAAACAAGTGTGTTAACTCTTGTTACTGGATCATAGAGAGGCCCTAAGGTTTTGGGGGAAGGGGCCTTTAGGTGGGGATCCCAGTATTTACCCACCCAGTATTAGAGTTATTTCCTGGAATACTTGGGCCAGAGTATCAGTTGGATAAATTCTGCCTTCATTGAGGTACAAAAGAGCTAAGGTCCCACCCTTACGGGGCTTACATTCTAACAGAGATGACAGGTAGGAGCTGCTACCTAATTTTTAGGGCCCTATGCAGGATGAAAATGCAAGGCCTCTTGTTATAAAATTATTAAGAATTTCAAGATGGTATGGTGACTAGACTTATCATGGCAATCATTTTGAAATGTATAGAAATATCAAATCATTTTGTTGTGTAACAGGAACCAACATACTGTTGTAGGTTAGAAAGTGAAAGTCACCCAGTCATATCCAACTCTTTGTGACCCCATGGACCCCAGTCCATAGAATTCTCCAGGCCAGAATACTGGAGTAGGTAGCTGTTCCCTTCTCTAGCAGATCTTCCTGAAGCAGGGATCTAACTGGAGTCTCCTGCATTGCAGGCAGATTCTTAACCAGCTGAGCTACCAGGGAAGCTCCAATTGTAGGTCAGATCTACTTCAAAAACAAACTCATAGAAAAAGAGACCAGATTTGCGGTTACTAGAGGTGGGGACTAGGGGGAGGGGAATGAAATGAAGGTGGTCAAAAGGTACAGACTTCCAGGTTATAAGGAAAATAAGTACTAGGGATTTAATGTGCAGCATGGTAAATAAAATTAACACAGCTGGACATTATACATAAAAACTGAGAGAGTAACTCCTGAGAGTTCTCAACACAAGGAAACAAACTTTTTCTGCTTCTTTAATTTTGTGTCTGTATGAGATGGTGAATGTTCACTAAACATTCTGTGGTCATCATTTCATGATGTATGTAAGTCAAACCATGATGCTGTACACCTTAAATCTATACAGCACTGTATATCAGTTATATATCAATAAAACTGGAAGAAAAGATGAAATAAAGGTGACTGTCAAAGGCATATATAAAAAAAGAAGACTTCCAAGATAGTGAGAGCAGAGAGCATGGACCCAGGTGTGGGCCCTTGAAGGGTGGGGCTGGTGTGGCTGAAAGGGCTGTAAGAACCCAGACTTGAGCTGACCATGGCATGGACTCGGTTGTAGATGGGTGGTGAGAGACTCAGGATGCATTTTGAAGGTAAATCCTAAAGAACTGGCAGTGGGATGTGAGAGAAAGAGGGGTTGACAATGACTCGAGGGCCTGGTGCTTAGCCGCTGAGCAGATGGTAGCATCTTTACAATCACGGCGCATGTGCAGGAGCAGTAGGGCAGCGGGAAAAGGTGGTCAGTGCATTCTTGGCGTTGAAGTTCAAGCTCAGTGCTCAGAACTTCACGGCCCTGTGGGTTTTCTCACGGATGCAGCTGCAGCCCTTCCTACTGCTGCAGCGTGGCAGTACTCACGCTCCAAGGGCACAGGGCTGGGCTCTGCTTTTGTTGTTGCTGGTGTTTTGTTTTGTCTTTTTCACGGAAAAAGTTTTCTGCAAGTTTGGTAGCTGGTTTGGGATCTGCCTGGGAGGGCCGATGGAGGAGAACTGGGGTGAGATTCTCTTCATGAAAAGAAGAAAATGAAAAAAATTCTAGCTTTTGTTTAGGGATGACCACCCCAAGTCACCCAGTGTTGGGGTCTGGGCAGACCAGGATCCCAGTAACTGTCCTCATTGTGATGGGAAAGTTTTGGGAGGGGCTTCAAACTAACTAGAAACCTCAATAGGAGACCTGAAGCATGATGGGAGGGGTACTGGATGTCCTGACCCCTGGGAGGGTGATTAGATCAGTCCCCATCCTGGCTTCAGGCCAGTCAGTCACTGTCCAGGAGTCCTGGCCTAGGCCTGGCTTGCCCTGCACATCTGGGCCCCACACAGGCTTGCAGGGGGCAGGGCGGGCCCCCTGGTTCCTCTAGTGCCCATGTCAAGGGGTATCCTGGGAAGTAAGCTCTGGGGTCTTTGGTGGGCATAGCTTATCTATAGCATCTAAATATTTACCCATATGGCCTATGAGTTTCCATATGAACCTTGGCCCTGGGCCCCACAAATATTAGGAGTGGGTCTACCCCCAGTGATATCAAGGACTTGTTAGGAACTCTTGTGCAGATCTCTGAAGCAATCGTTTGCATTGTATCCTTGATGGGAATTGCTGGAATATTCAATGTGATGAGTTCAACTGATTAAAGGAGAGCACCTTAAAAACAATTTTTTTAAAAAAAATTTCAAAGTAAGATTACAGTGTGATTATGCCTGAAGGAGATGATCTGAACGTTGGAAGCTACTGAATTGCGTTGGTTGTGTGTATTTGCGATGTGTGGCTGTGAGACGTGGGAACGTGGTTGCTTCCTATGTGGTGTGAGAACCATCTGGAAACCAGGCGGTGGCCAGATCCCATTTCTGCCCCATTTCTGCCCCACGGGCGGGATCAGAGCAGGTTCTGAAGACTCTGGCTACAGGTGCCAGCCTCACACAGGATGTGCTCTGCTGCCACTTTCTCCTAAGTCAGGTGGAGTCTACCCTCGATTCATTCACTGTTTTTTTTTTTGGCTGTGATGCATGGCTTGTGGGATCTTAGTTCCCTCACTAGGGATCAAACCCCAGCTTCAACAGTGAAAGCACCAAGTCCTAACCAATGAACCGCCAGGGAATTCCCAACCTTGGATTTGGTTTATCTAGATGAACAAGAAGGTTTTTGTCTGGCTTCAGGACAATTAAAGACGTCTTGCTGTCTTCTTTCCCTGTTTCTCCTCCCTAATCTATATGGGGCTAAGCTGTGGTCCTAGGAGTGGGGAGGGAAGCTTGTTCCAGGGTAATTTCATCTTCGTTGTCTGAGCAGGGCTTGGCCAGGTCCAGTGCTATGTTAGGGATTTCTCTAGTCTAGGGATCCCCAACCTACAGGCTCTGGACTGCTTCCCATCTGTGGTCTGTTAAGAACCAGGCTGCACAGCAGGAGGTGAGTGGCGGGCCAGTGGGTGAAGCTTCATCTGTATTTACAGCCATTCCCCATCACTCACGTTACTGCCTAAACTCAGCCTCCTGTCAGATCAGGGTCATTAGATTCTCATAGGAGCCAGAACCCTATTGCTTCAATCTTCCTGAAACCATCCCCTCAACCGCCCGACCCCTGCTGTCCATGGAAAAATTGTCTTCCATGGAACCAGTCCCTGGTGCCAAAAAGGTTGGGGACCACTGCTCAGGTCAACAGGACCTGTGGACTCTTAAACCTTCTGCTACAGATTTAAACTGTAACCTCCCCAACCACATATAAGGAAGAAGAAAAAGCAAACAAATTAGTGTGGAGAATCCCATCCTCCTGGGGTGTGGTCACAGCAGGAACTAGCAGTGTGTGGATTGGACGGGCTGGAGACCCCTGCAGGAACGGGACCCTGGCCCCACGTGACTGGGTCAGGGATTCCAACATTCCCAGCAGGAAATTCGTGTGCTTGGGACAGTCCCTCCTTAACTGGGTTCGGTGGCTGATGGTGAGGACCTTCACCTTCCAAGAGGGGAGAGATATATTTTGTTGGAAAAGAGGTGCATCTCTTGGAAGAATTTAAAATCAGTTTTGCAAGTTGTGAAATAGAACTCACAGTTCTGTTTTATCCCCAGCAGGGCAAACATCAAAATGGGGAAGAAAAGTAAAAACTTAGGCACTCTGATAAAACCCCACTTGTGATGGCTTTAGAATAATCCTTTTTTTGAGGAAGTCCAAGTAATAATAATCTATGTCATCCCCCAAACTCTGGTCAAGCTCCCTCTCTAAATGTGGCTTCTATTCCCACATCAGATCTTTTTGAGCTGCTCATATAAACCCTAGGCAGCATTGGACAAATCCAAGTAGCTGAAAAAAGAGAAATAATATGTTTACGTTTTAAAATTTAGCTTAGAAGTGTCTGTTTCTTTCAAACTGATCCCCCAGCACCACTTAGATTGTTATGTGATTAAAGGCTCATATGAATACCCACAGCCCCTCTGCAGACTAGCAAGCATGAGTAGAGTGAAAACTGATTTTAATTGTAAAACACTCTGCTTGAGTTATGAGTTACAGGCATAGTCAGAATACCACAATTTCTTGAAGTTTTTATTGATATTACTGTAGTAGTTTTTAAAAAAATGTTACATTTAACACTCTCTAATAGTAAATTAGTCAGTGCCTTAAAATTTCCCTTTTGAGGAAACTCAGGCTCCCTGTTGAAGAAATTCTATTTAAATTACATTGTTTCCAATTCCCTCTGTGCCAGGATCAATGTCAGACCCTTGGCTGCTGTTGGCCTTGGCTGTTGTTCATCCCATGCCACAAAAAAGAGCCAACACGTATGGTTTCAGGCGGCGTGTAATGTGCATCAGCTTATGTAATTTTCATGACCCTGTTAAATGGATGACTTTATAGTCTTCATTCCTGACTATAAAAAAAGGTGAGAGACTATTTGATGATGCAGTTTTGATTTGCATTTCTCTAATTATTAGTGATGTTGAGCATCTTTTCATGTGTTGGTTGGCTATCTGTGTGTCTTCTTTAGAGAGAGGTTTATTTTAGGTCTTCCACCCATTTTTTGATTGTGTAATTTGTTTTTGTTTTTTGATATTGAGCTACATGAGCTCTGTGTATGTTTTGGAGATTAATTCCTTGTCAATTGCTCTGTTTGCAAATATTTTCTCACACTCTGGGGATGGTCTTTTTGTTTTGTTTATGGTTTCCTTTGCTGCACAAAAGCTTTTAAGTTTAAGTATGTCCCATTTGTTTATTCTTATTTTCATTATTCTAGGAGGTGGTCAAAAAAGATCTTGCTGCGATTTATGACAAAGAGTGTTCTGCCTCTGTTTTCCTCTAAGAGTTTTATAGAGTTTGGTCTTACAATGAGAGGTAAAGCAACTTGGCCCAGATCTAACCCAGCTCGGAGGGCGTCAGCGGAGTAAAAGCCCTGGTCGACTAGAATCCAGAGCCCTTGCTCAGCATACCCTACTGCCTCCTACATTCTGTATTCATGACAGTTCCCCATCATATCAGGGTCACTGACCTTGGGACAATCTATGGGGAGACACTGGCCCTGCCCCAATGCTATTGAAACTGAAGAAGGGTGAACCTTGGTTTACATTTATTCTCCCAGGCCTTGCCCCTCAGGACCTCGCCCATTAGCACTTCATCCATTAGCACCTCACCCATTAGCACCTCAAATCCACCCTCTGGGGCAGGTGAAAACTTGTATTCAAGTTAAAGAAAACCCTTAGATTTTCTTGTAAGTGGACTAAAAAGAACTTTTGAGGTTTGATTCACCTTTTTTTTTTCTTTTCCTGTTTCTAGTTCATTGAAATGAAAGAGACTCAGATATCAGAACTGCCTGAATGTCTCTGTCTACTAGCAAAGATTTTCCTGAAGCTTCATTGCACATATCCATTTCTGAGGCTAGGTATTGGGGAGCCTCAAACTCAGAGGCAGCTGGGTGACTGCAGGGCACCCCTCCTCACCATCCTCCCGCCAGGGGGACCCTGGAAGTCGGGGAAACTTACGCAGGAGATACTCAGCTGTATCCTGTTCGTAGTCAGCATCTTCGGGGAAGTGATCAATTTTCTTGCACACGCCTCGGAAAGCCCCTGTGGAAACAAGTGTGGCCCTGAGTCGGGGGAGGGGGGCAGAAAGAGCACCTGGGTCCAGCCTGGGGCTTCTCCTCTCCCACAGTGAAGATCGTTCAGACTTGGTGGTTCTGCCTTTGTGGGTCAATCAGCGTCTTTCTTGGGGCACAAAAAGGAGATTAGTAGGGGAAAAAAATAAATAAAGCTGGGGATGGAAACTTTCTGCTTAGATTTTTGCATGATCCTGGGATCTATTTAGAAGGGCAAAGAGCTAGGAAGCATAAGCATTCATCATGAGAGCTGTTATTTTTTCCCCAGTCAATGAGGGGAAAGGGGAAAAGAAAGTGGAATATACACGTGTGTGTGTGCATGTGCGTGCTGAGTTGCTTCATCGTGTCCGACTCTTTGCAATCCCATGGACTGTAGCCCGCCAGGCTCCTCTGCCCATGGGATTCTCCAGGCAAGAATACTGGAGTCGGTTGCCATTTCCTTCTCCAGGGGATCTTCCCGACTCAGGGATCGAACATGTGTCTCCTGTGGCTCTTGCATTGTAGGTAGATTCTTTACTGCTAAGCCACCGGGGAAAACCCAGTGGGTAGACATATATGTGTGTATATATATATATTTATATATAAAAACTTATCGTCCCATTTTACAGATGAAGCAACTGGCCAATAGCATTGTGCTTAGGGACTTCCCTGGTGGTCCAGTGGTTAAGGATCCACCTTGCAATGCAGCAGACTTGGGTTTGATCCCTGGTCAGGGGAACTAAGACCCCCTCATGCTGCAACAAAGCCCCGAGGAGCCAAATAAATATTTTTGGGGGGAATGGGAGAGAGGCTCGTGAGGGAAGGGATATATATTAATATATAGTTATGACTGATTCGAGTTGTTGTATGGCAGAAACCAACACAACCTTGTAAAGCAATAATCTTCCAATTAAAACACAAAACAAAACTGTGCTTGCGCTCAAATGTGTAAGAGGTGAGCCAGAACACAATCAAGGTCTGCTGGCTCCTCGGTGTGGATTCCAGGCACGGATTCGGAGTAACCCACTCTCTCTGATAGATAACACAGGATAGTCCCCTTTAACGATCCCCTTGCCTGGAACCACAGCTTTCTGGGCTCTGCTGTGCAGCTCACTCCTTCAGGAGGACAGAATTGCATGGGTATATCCTGGGGAAACGACAGTCAGCATTCTCTTTCCTTTTCTTCCTTCGCCATCAGCCTGAGTTAACTCATTGCGGGTGTTTGATAATCGTTGTGGGTGTTTGTTAACTAGCCAATTAGCCAGTCTCCAGGGCAGTTAATGGCTCTGCCAGTTCTCATAAATGACAAACAATTTCAGAACCTCTCACCACAACACAGTGTGAAATTATGCCTTATTGTTCTTGTCTCTGCCCGTAGAGATGGCATGGAGGTGAGGGGCCAGGTGGTGTCGAGGACCGCAGACAAGGCTTATATTCACACACAGCTGGGCTTATATTTTCAGAGTAGTTACTGTAAGAAATAAGATCATATATGAAGTAAGATAATTTTTGCAAAGCTCTAGGCGCATCATTATAATGGCTAGCACCTTTGAAGTGCTTCCAGTGGGCAAGGCACAGAGCTGAAACCTACATTCTTCTCATTTACTCTCATCCACCACCCTAGGAGGTAGGGACTATTCACACTGACATTCGATGATGAGCCAATGCAGGATGGCAGAGGAGAGAGAGTTGTCACAGCTGGTGAAGGGAAGAGTCAATATTTGCATCTGGCTTTACCATTACACATGTCTATTATTATCTGATAATAATAGGAGTGCAATGCATTTTTAAAAACATTTTATTTCTTTATTTGGATCTTAGTTGTGGCATGCAGGATCTAGTTCCCCAACCAGGGATCGAACCTGGGCCCCCTGCATTGGGAGCACAAAGTCTTAGCCACTGGACCACCAGGGAAGTCCCGTGCCATGTATATTCTTAAAATTTTAATGAAGTGTAGTTGATTTACAATGTCCTGTTAGTTTCTGCTGTTCACCAAAATGATTCAATTATACGTATATATATATATATATATAATTTTCATATTCTTTCCATGATATCTTATTACAGAATATTAAATATAGTTCCCTTTGCTATACAGTAGGACCTTGTTGTTTATCCATTCTATATGTCTCAGTTTGCGTCTGCTAATCCCAAGCTCCCAATCCATCCCTCTCCCTACCATCCCCCGACCCCGACCCTTGGCAACCACAAGTCTATTCTGTATGTCTGTGCATCTATTTCTGCTTTGTGGAAATTCATTTACGTCATATTTTAGATTCCACATATAAGTAGTATCATATGGTATTTGCCTTTCTCTTTCTGACTTACTTCACTTAGTATGATAATCTCTAGGTTCATCCGTGTTGCTGCAAACAGCATTATTTCATCCTTTTTAATGGCTAAGTAACATCCCATTGTCACCCCACTCCAGTACTCTTGCCTGGAAAATCCCATGGACGGAGGAGCCTGGAAGGCTGCAGTCCATGGGGTCGCTGAGGGTTGGACACGACTGAGCGACTTCACTTTCACTTTTCACTTTCATGCATTGGAGAAGGAAATGGCAACCCACTCCAGTGTTCTTGCCTGGAGAATCCCGGGGACAAGGGAGCCTGGTGGGCTGCTGTCTATGGGGTCACACAGAGTTGGAGACGACTGAAGTGACTCAGCAGCAGCAGCAGCAACATCCCATTGTGTATACGTACTACATCCTCTTTATCCATTCCTCTGTTGATGGACATTTAGGTTGCTTCCTTGTCTCGAGGAGAGCCATGTATTTAACCTGCACTGCAAGTATGCTGCAAACCAGAGGCATTTCACAGAAAATGGCATGCGATATGAGCCCATTCTCTCGGTTCTGATTCTCCACTTACCAGGCAGAGAAGGGACTCAGAACCAAGAAGGGGAGTCTTGGAGAGAAGGCTTGAAGACTCAGAGAAATTATTGGAAGAAGGACAAACTCAGAACTCCTTCCCTGATATTGAGAAAAGGCCTTCCTTTTTCTTGTTTGGATTTGAGAGTTTCAGCCAGATTCCTGTTTGTTTTTAAGCCCCATCCCCTTCCACCTGGCTGGATAACAAATCAGAATAAGTCACACATGTGAAGCACTTACCGTACACCACATGCCATTCTAAATCCTCTCTAGCACTCAAGACAGCCTGTTGAGGTACCTGGTTTTATGAGTCCTATTTCACAGATGAGGAAATCTATAAAGTAGGTGATTTTCCCAAGGATACAGCTACAAGCGGCACACTCAAATGTAAGTGTTTCAGACTCCAAAGCCAAGTTCATAATCACTACTCAGAACTGCACTCTCTTCAACACATTTTAGGGTTGTAAGCAAAGTCCTTTGCCAGATGGCTGTATGACCATTTCACGGTCCATCCATTGTTATAAACCAGACCATAGGATGGTGGTTTTTCCATCCACTATGTTTTTCCAGGGTTTACGTCAGGGGCCACTGGGCAGGGAAAGAAGACTGGTTGTGGGACCCACCTATCAATAGCTATTTCACATTCCCAGCAAGAGATTTCATAGGAAGGAGAAGTTCAGCTGAAGACTAAATGTGAAAGCTACTGAAACAGACCAGTCAGAACCACACGGGACTAGAGGGCTACACACATGCCCGCATCTGCTTGTGAAACGCGCCTTACCTGAGGGGGCTTAAGGCAGCTTGAAACTAGGATGCAGAGCCAGCAAACACCAGTGGCTCCTGGAGACACGGTCAAGAATTTTAAGTGGTCTAAAGCGTCGCACCACCTGTTTTGTACAGCCTACGAGCTGAGGCTGGTTTTTGCATATGTAGATGGTTGGAAAAATCAAAAGAAGAATGTTGTTTCATGACACATTAAAAAAAAAAAAACTAGACGAAATTCAACTTTCAGAGTCTGTAAATAAAATCGTATTGAAATCCAGCCATGCCTGTTTGTTTACAATTTTTGTGCCAAAATGGCAGAGCTGAGTAGTTGTGGTAGAGACAGCAAAGCCAAAATTATTGACTGTTTGCCTAAGGAGGCTTCCCAGGTGGCTCTAGTGGTAAAGAAGCCACCTGCCAAGGCGAGGGGCGTGAGAGATGTGCGCTTGATCCCTGAGTTGGGAAGATCCCCGAGAGGAAGGCATGGCAACCCACTCTAGTATTCTCGCCTGAAGAATCCCAAGGACAGAGGAGCCTGGTATGTTACAGTCCATGAGGTTGCAAAGAGTCAGACACAGACTGTGTACAAACTGCGGTGGGAGCAAAAGTGGGAAACAAATGGGCCTTCTTGGGGCTGGGGAGCTTAATCCAAGCTGGAGCTTCTGAAGCAGATAATGTTCATCTAGGGCAAATTTGGACTGAAGAATGTTCTGTTTGGTGTGTTTGTTTATGTTTTGTTTTTCACTTGTATTTTATTGTATTTTGATTTTAAATTGTATTAATATTTTTAAATTAATCAATTATTTTTGGCTGTGTTGGGTCATATTTGCTGCATGTGGGCTTGCTCAAGGGCTTTCTCTAGTTGGGGAGACTTGGGGGTAGGTGGCTATTCTCTTTGCAGTAGCTTCTCTTGTTGCAGCGTATGGGCTCTAGGGCACGTGGGCTTCAGTAGTTGTGGCTCCCGGGCTCTAGAGTGCAGGTTCAATAGTTGTGACTCATGGGCTTAGTTGCTCCTGAACATGTGGAATCTTCCCAGACCAGGGATCGAACCCATGTCCCCTGCACTGGCAGGTGGATTCTTTATCATTGGACCACCAGCGAAGTCCTGTATATTTTTATAAGTTAAGTATATCGCTGCAATTTAAAATTCAGGATATGTCCCAGGAAAATCTGATTTGCAGCTTCTCGTGAACAATGGGGCGCTCTGTCCCACGTGTCCATGTGAAAACAATCCCCAGCAGCTGGGCATCAGTAACCCCTCCCCCGATTTGGACTGGATGTAAGTTTCTCTAGTTGGCCAAAGTCCCCACCCGGCTCTACTTCACTTGAGCTACCTGTGGCGAATTACCGCTCCAAATCTCCATTTCTTCTTCTTCTACAGGATGAAGATAATAACAATAATAACTTCATGAGGCTGTCATGAGAATTAATCGAGGCTGTAATAGTAGTGCTGCACTCAGCAGTTTCTACAGAGCTCTTTTAATCAGGCAATGACGAAAGGCACTTAGTATAGTTCCTGGCACATAGTAAGAACTCAATAAATTATAACTATTCCTACCATTGGCTTGGGGAGGTATTTTAGGACCAGAAGAGACACATTGGTGCCATGATGAGATTTTAAAAAGCAATACAAAAGGAAAGGGAATCAAGAATTTCCCTGAGGAAGACTCCACACTGAAAATGAAGCTGCTGGCACCGTAAGTCATACACTCATCAAAAAGTGAACTTGGCCATTCGTACAAATAGCATATTGCCAGCTCCCAGAAATAACCACTGTTTAGCATTTCTGTATGTTTCCTTCCAGCCTTCTCCCCACACCCCCCAGGCTGTAACACACAAGTAGTTTTTTTTTAAAAATCAAGATTTTGCTGTTCTTATTCTCACTTATATTTTCTCATCAGTATTTCCCCACATCAGTAAAATCTAAGGAAAACAAAGGATGGGATTGGACTTGCCCATGAACTGCAGAGGATGGAATCAAGAGAGATGCTGAAAACAGGTACCCTGTGAGGATGAAGTCAGGATACAGAGATAAGCACTGTCCTAGTACAGCTGAGGCTAAGACACTGGGGCTGAGAGACGCAGAAACCAGGAATGTGGGACACCAGGAGAGGGCTCGGTGGTGGTTGGTCTAGGAGACAGACCAGCGGTTACAGGTGAGAGGGGATGGGAACCCCAAGTAGAGCACATAGGGAGCTAGGCTGTGAGAACTCACAGACCTCAGGACCCCAAAAAGAGCTTTGGAATGACAGGGAGACCCAAGAGAGATTTCCTGAAGTGCTGAAGTGTAATTACAGGGACTGGATTTGGGGTGGCAACAAGACTCATCCTGCAGAGAACTTTACAGTAATGGCTTATCTCTGGCTCTGACAATAGAAGAATACTTCTTTCCTATGAGGAAGGCACCTCCTTTAAACCAACAATCCTTTTCAAAGGTCAAACCCTAGAAATAGTCCCATTACAATCAAGAATGAGATATGAATGCCCGCAATTGCCTCTATTATGTACCATGGTTCTACAAGCTCCAGTACAAGAAGAAATAAAACAGAATTAAGAGTTATACACGATAAAAAATAGGGTAAAATTATCATTTCTTTCCAGGTGATCGAATAGTCTATTTGGTAATGGAAGCTGGAGGCAATTCACTATGAAAAAAATAGTAGAATGAATGAAAGAAGTCAGGAAGGTGGCTCCTGGCAAGATATTAAACCATAAAACAAAGCTGTAATAATTAAGTCATTGTGGTACTGACGTTGACAAAGTACATTTATTAGGATATTTTTTCAAAGCAGAGAAATGTTAGAAAGAAAATAAGGAGCAATCCATTATTCCGTATTCAGATAACCCTTGTTAAACTAAAAGAATATATGTACGTAGTTAGAAAATTCAAACAGTATATATAGAAAAGGGATAAGATTAAAGTAAAAGCGCTTCCTTCATCACCCAAAATTCTCTCACTTGATAACTTTGTAGAGTGATTTCTGTTAACTGAATGTTGAATGAAATCATGTCTAAACTGAGATCTGAAGGTTAATTAAAAGTTAATCAGAGTAAGGGAGGTGTGTGGCTCCAGGCAGAGTGGAATAACTTGTGAGATGATGAGAGGGAGTGAGTGAAAGAAAAACTCATTTGGGTCCTCTGAGTGATTCAGGGTGTTAAGAGGATCGATGGTGGCTGGTCTGGGAGACAGATCCAGTAGCCACTGGTGACAGGTGATAAGGTGATGGATACCTGGGGTAGGGCAGGCATGAGAACTGGGCTGTGAAGATTGATTGCTTCAACCTCCTGCTCCCTCCCTCCCTCCCTCCTTCCTTTCCTTCTTTCCATCCTTCCCCCAAATTTATCAAACACCCACAGTGTACCAGAGCTGTTTTAAGTCCTAGGAATTGACTAGTGGCCAAGACAAAGAAGATTCTGGTCCTCAGAATTTATATCCTCGCTGGAAAAGAGAGTCTATAGACTATTCAATAGAAGAATAAGATAACTTTGTTGTAAAGAGACCCTACAGGATGATGTGATGGTGGGGGAGATGGTTGGCAACTTGGGGCAGGGTGGTCCAGGGGAACATATGAGCTCAGACCTGAGTACAGAGAAGGAGTCAGTGGTGTGAAGAGCCCGAGAAAGGGCTTTCCAGGCCAAGCGCAGTGCAAGTGGCTCTGGGGTTGGGAATGAGCTTGGGGAACAGAAAGGAGACCAGTGGGTGGAAGAGGGCTTCTTGTGGGGGTGTTACCGGGTCCATCAGCTGCCCTTCAAGCTGTCCCTTCAGCACTGAGGTCTATGGAATATCTCGGAGGTTGGGTTGCACAAGGACCAAGGTCACCTCCATCTCTTCCTTAGGGTTGGGGTAACCTAAAGGATCTACATGGCCTTGAGGGGCTTCCAGACATGCAAGGGAGGCAGCCAGGCTGGGGAGGGAGCCCAGAAAATGGGATGTTTGTGTTTTTAACTCATAAAGCCCTTGTCACATATCTCCAGGGAAAGTGGTGTTTCCACGTTCCCTGGCTCAGTCTCCATCCTGAGTATTTCCTTTCAGATCTAAGTACTGTGGGCACCCAGCCTGATCTTGGGAAATGGCCATCAACAATCATGAAGTGGGGATTAGGCTGTTTTGCTTGGAATTTCTTTTTTTTTTCTTCAGGTTTTTTTAAACTGAAGCATGGTTGATTTACAATGCTGTGTTAGTTTACACACACACACACACATACCCATTTTTCTCAGCTTCTTTTCCCTTATAGGTTATTACAAAATATTGAGTATACTTTTCTGGAATTTTTACAAACAAGTCAGCTTCTTGTAATTTGGAGAAATAAAGGCTGTACCCTCTAAGAGATGGGAATACCAGACCACCTTACCTTCCTCCTGAGAAACCTGTATGCAGGTCAAGAAGCAACAGTTAGAACCGGACATGGAAAATGGACTAGTTCCCAGTACTCCCTTGATGTCAGTACATCAAGGCTCTATATTGTCACTCTGCTTATTTAACTTATATGCAGTGTACATCATGTGAAATGCTGGGTTGGATGAAACACAAGCTGGAATCAAGATTGCTGGGAGAAATATCAATAATCTCAGCTATGCAGATGAGATTGGCACAAAGTGAAGAGAAACTAAAGAACCTCTTGATGAAAGTGAAAGAAAAGAGTGAAAAAGTTGGCTTAAAACGCAACATTCAAAAAACAAAGATCATAGCATCTGATCTCATCACTTCATGGCAAACAGATGGGGAAACAATGAAAACAGTGACAGACTTTATGTTCTTGCACTCCAAAATCACTATGGATGGTGACTGCAGCCATGAAATTAAAAGACGCTTGCTCCTTAGGAAAAAAAATTATGATGAACTTAGCATATTAAAAAGCGGAGACATCACTTTGCCAACAAAGGTCCACATAGTCAAAGTTACGGTTTTCCAATAGTCGTGTATGATGTGAGAGTTGGACCATAAAGAAGGCTGAGCACCAAAGAAATGATGCTTTCAAATAATGGTGGTGCTGGAGAAGCCTCTTGAGAGTCCCTTGGACTGCAAGGAGATCCAACCAGTCAATCCTAAAGGAAATCAATCCTGAATATTTGTTGAAAGGATTGATGTTAAAGCTCCAATACTTTGGATCACCTAATATGAAGAGCCAACTCACTGGAAAAGACCCTGATGCTGGGAAAGGTTGGGGGCAGGAGGAGAAGAGGGCGACAGAAAATGAGATAGTTGGATGGCATCACCGATGGACGTGAGTTTGAGCAAACCCCAGGAGATAGTGAAGGACCGGAAAGCCTGGCATCCCATGGGGTCACAAAGAGTCAGGCACGACTGAGCAACTGAACAGCACCTCTTCAGCAGGTACATATTTGACTTAGAAAGAGGTTGTCCAGTGACACAGGCATAGGAACAAAGCTTTGGAGCCCTCAGGCCTGAGTTCAAATCTCTGTTCCACCACTTACTAACTCATTGGTTGAGCGACCTTGGATGAGTTATTTATTCCACTGAGCCTCGGTCTCCTGTAAGAAAACAATAATCTGCAAATAACTTCTCAAAGAAAGAAGTATGTTACCTGCTGTTTGTTTAGATGTGCCCTGTGCCACGTGTCAAGCTAAGGGATCTTTGTGTAGTGCTTGCAACCCCATGAAGCGGGCACTCCTGCTGGTTGTAGACTGGAGTGAGGAGCGTGGATTCTGGAGCCAAACTGCCTGACTGTGAGAGCTGGCTGTGTTGCAAGTTACTGAACTTACGTGTATCTCAGTTTCCTGTCTGTAATCTGAGAATACTGGTGGTATATAGCTTGTGGGGTTTAATGAGGATTAAAAGAGTTAATATTTGTCTAGAGCTTTAGATCGATGGTTACTATTATGTGTGTGTTAATCCAATCACTCCATTTATAGACAGGAAACCTGAGGCCTAAAACCAAGGTCTGTCTAACTTTAGAGCCTGAGGTCTTAGCAAAATCCGCTAAATGGTACTAACATGGTGCTGAGCCCCAAGAACAGCATTAACAAACGACAGCTTCTGGGACTTCCTTGGCAGTCCAGTGGTTCCGGCTCGAAGCTTGCAATGCAGGAGACGCAGGTTCAATCCCTGGTTGGGGAACTAAGATCCTGCATGCCACATGGTGTGACTCCTATTGCATCCCACCCCCTGCCAAAAAAAAAACAAAAACAAAAAAAACCCCAAACCAAGGGACAGCTATTAATGTTGTTACTAACTATTTGGGGCACAGGGGGAAAGGAAGCCATGGGGAAGCTGGAGATCGTGTCTTCTCCCTGCCACCCTCACATGGACGTGTCTATACATGCACAGACCTGTGTGTGGGCGTGTGCACACGTGTGATCCCACATAGAGATGAGCCAGGAAGGAAGCCTGGGGAGCTGCCACACCCCAGCAGGAACAGGCCTAGACTGCCGGCTGTACCACGTTTGGGCAAGGGCCCGACAGAGCTTTTCTGGGTCAGCTAAAGACAGCTCTGATTTCAGTGGTTTTGGCTTCAGGATGGGAAATACCAGACCCAGAGCAGAAAGACCAGGGGAAGTGAGAGAGTCATTCAAATCAACCATCCTTTTTTCAAGTTTGCAGTCCTGAAGGGAGACCCTGAATGGAGGGCAGTTGTCCACAGGATGTCCATCCTCTGAAAGGAGGAGATCAGACTGGCAGAGCCCCTCAGTGGTCTTCAGGCGGGTCCCCCACCATCCACCTTCTGCGGACTGTGAGCAGCCCATGTTGATAGTCCTGGGGCAGAATTTGGTGGCTGTGGCACCTTCCGACCTGACAAAGGATTACTTCTGAGCAGTCTCTGGACAGTGACCATGTGCTCAGGTTGAGGGTGGACGCTCCTAGCCAGCCCCACCCAGCCCAGCATCAGTGCCCAGAACCTGGTCCAGCCCAGAAACACAGCCAAGCCAGTGCCTGGACCTTGCCACCCATTCCATTTGGCTGCTGCAGACAAACGTCAGGCCCCCAAACTTGAGCTCAGAATGAAAACCAAGGCTCACTTGAGAGGAGGGATCTGGGTCCAGTGATATAGGTCTTTTGTTAAATGCTCATTGTGATGAACCTGCCTTGAGAAATCAGGAAAGAAGAACAAACATCAGGTCTGTGCCCTGAAAGTACTTGTGTTAAGAAAGCAAAAACCACCACCTAATGGTAAGGATGCCTGGGTTCCTGGTGTTAAAGCAGATCTTTATTACAGAGGATAAGGGTACCTTGAAACAGTGCTTCCCAACATGGGATGCACATGGGGATTTCAGGGGCTGAGGGAACAGCTGGAAAATGCTGATCTCAGTTCCACCTCTGAAGATTCTTACTTAATTAGCCTGGACATCTGGAGTTTGTACAGCTGCCCAGATGAGTATAACTGATCAACTAAGGTTGAGACTCATAGTCTTCAGGGGAGCTCATTTAAGAATAGGGACCAGGACTTTCCTGGTGGTCCAGTGGTTAAGAATCTGACTTGCAATGCAAGGGATGCAAGTTCACTCCTAGTCCAGGACGATCCCACGTGCCTTGGGGCAACCAAACCTGTGGGCCACAACTACTGAAGCCCGTGGACCTGAGAGCCCGTGCTCTGTAACAAAAGAAGTCACCACAATGAGAAGCCCGCGCACCATGACAATTGCCGCAACTAGAGAAAACCTGCCTGCGAGAAGCAGTGAAGACCCAGAGCTGCCAAAAATAAATAAATAAAAATAGGGACCATCATTTCATAGCAAATAATAAAATTCAAGGTTGTTCTTCCAGCCTTATCTTGAAAACAGAATCATCACTTGTGAGACTATGTGTATTTTGTCTTATCTTTTCTAAGTACATACTAGGATGAACCCAAAAGTCAGTTATGTGGATTTTTGGTGGGAGGGGGCAACCTTTGTCTGATACAATCGCATGATGATGCAATACAAAATCCTTTGCTTTCCCAGCTGGATTATAAAGTCTGACTTTCAGAGCCGGATCATAAAGTGGGTCACTTTTGCGAAAAATGTTTGAGCATGTCATCATTTTCTCAAGGGTTCCTCTTAATCCTTTGATATTCAAATGGCTGGGATGCGCCTATCACATCATCACTCTTGTCGGTTTTCTCTTCTCCCATTGTTAACCAGCACCCTTCTGCGCGGGCTCTTGGTCACCCTTGGCTGGCATGTCACCCCACGCCACCAAATTCCCAACAACCCTCACATCCATCTCGTGAAGTCCTGACTATGCTGCAAGATACCCATTCTCACTTTGCAGTCATTTTTGCCTCCTATTTGCATTGTTTGGTCACATGTTGACATGAGCTGGCAATCAGAGAGAGGCTGCCTGGCCATGACCATGAACCACAGGGTATTCAACAGGGGTGCGGTGGGACGGGGCTGAGGGTGTGTTTGAGCAGAGATTGATTTTATGAAAGGTCAGGTCACATAGTCACAGTAAGATGGAGTTTGCTGGCTCATCTGTGCAGCCTCGCATGTGCAGGATTTGGATAATGAATTCACCAATAATGAGGACCCTGAACTAGGTGTCTTTGAGCAAGACGCAGCACTTGGGGGCACAGCAATTATGGCTCATGGCTCCTAATAGGAATGAGTGAATTAAGGAGAAATAAACAGGCTCTTCTGAGGCTCCTGAACTGCTGTCGGTGCACATCCGAATTCAGTCTTTTGTTCAACAGATGTTTGCCAAGGAGCCTGGTTTGCATTAAGCTGTGTCCTGGGCACACGGGATTCATCAGTGAATGAAACAGACTAGGTTCTGGAGCTCAAGGCTGTTATAGCCTAGTGCAGAGGGACCAACAGTGAATGAATAAATAAATGAAACAAAGGTTTCTGTAAAAATGGAAAAGGCGATTTCAAATAGTGATAAATGCCATGAAAATAATAATTCCCAGAGACAGAGAGTGTCTTGGGAGGAGAGGGAGAGAATTGTAAGATTGGGTGGACAGGGAAGTCTTCTCTGCAAAGGTTACCTGAGTGACAAGATTTGAAGATGTGAGGGAAGAACTTTCTAGGAAGAGGGCGCCCCAAGTGCAAAGGCCCCAAGGCAGGGTAATATGGAGCTTGTTTCTGGAATCGAGGGAAGTGCAGGGAGCAGATTAAGGGGGAGACAGGATAAAACCAGGTCCACAAAGGAGCCAGGGGATGGAGTCCCTTTGAGGTCAGGGCTGGGACCTGGAGAGGTGTGTGGTCCATGCTTCTGGAGGGCTTTATATAGGTGAGAAACACAATCTGTTTTACAGTTTTAGAAGATCTCTTAGACAGTGGCAGGGGCTTGCATAGGCACAGGAAGGGAAGAGCATCATCAGAGGAGTCATTGAAAGCTATCATGAACCTTCTGAAGAAGTAACTGGTGATGGGGGAGGAACAATGATCCAGCCAGAGTCCAGCCACATCCACCTGGAGAGAGATGCCTGATCAAGTGAGTGTCCTGCCTTAGAACCAAGTACAGAAAGTTGAGCTCAGAGCAGGGGCCTGTGGTGCTGTCTGTCCTTCTCTGCACCAGTTCTAGGTCTGATTTATTTCTGCAGAGCCTGACATTGGGCATTTTGCTTGATTAGCGCCTTTGCTGGGTTTGGGGTAAAAATTTTGTGTGGTCTTTAATTATCTGGTTAATTGCAGGCCCAACTGGAACTCCATTCTAACCCAAAGCCTGGGTCCTAGCTGGTTCTGAAGTGCAGAGTCAAGAGCCTGGCCCATCCTAGCCAAGACAGCAGTTCTCTCCACTTCTGTGTTTTGGATGCCCAGTTTGGCACCTGAAACTTCATAGGCACTGGTGTAGAACGCCTACTTCTGCCAACTAGGCAGAATAAGCCATGTGTTTGGGGGTACCAGGAAAGCAGGGGTAAAAACAGAAAGAAAAAAATGAGAATGGGAAATTAATCGATATTTGACTTTTACAAAATATCATTAAAATAGCTAAAGAATTGATGTTTTTGAATTGTGGTGCTGGAGAAGGCTCTTGAGAGTTCCTTGGACAACACAGATCAAACCGGTCAATCCTAAAGGAAATTAATCCTGAATATTCATTGGAAGGATTGATGCTGAGGAAGCTTTAGTACTTTGGCCAGCTGAAGAGATGACTCATTGGAAAAGACCCTGATGCTGGGAAAGATTGAGAGCAAGAGGAGATGGGGGTGACAGAGCATGACATGGTTGGATGATATCACCGACTCAATGGACATGAGTTCGAGCAAACTCTGGGAGATAGTGAAGGACAGGGAAGCTGGCATGCTGCAGTTCACGGGGTCGCAGAGTCAGACACGACTTAGTGACTGAACAACAACAAAATTAAAATAGCATGGAAAAAATCCTGAAACGTGTTGTCCTTCCTTATTTAACAGCTTAGTATTATTATTTTAATATCAGATTATCTATGAGGGTGGGGGTGATCCCCATAATCATTTTAGTGAAAAATCATCTTAATCTCACCTTGGCAAGCATTGGCAGTAGTCAAAGAACCCATCAGTTTCCAGACCAAACAAATGGCCATGGCAGAGGTTCTGGGGAAAACCCTTTTTCTCTGGCTTCCTGGAAAAGCTGGGTGCATCCACATGAGAATCACCTGGGCTCTTGTTAGGAAAAAAGAGATGTATTCTTGGGCTCTCTACACAAGGCAGTGAGTTAGGGAGAGTCTGAGAAACTGTTAGTTAGCAGGCTCTTGCAGGATTCCGAGGTTCACCGAGTCTGAGAGCCAAATTCTGCAGCCAGACAGACACAAGATCATTGTCACACACACAAAGGACTTGACCTCTGTGAGTTTGTGAGACCTTGACCGTGGAACAGGTCCAGATAGGGTTTGAAAGGGTTTGTGGAAAGCAATTCCCTCTTACAAGGTTGAGGTTGAGGCCATACAAGTGTTTGTTGTTTTTTTTTTTTTCAACAAGGGAGCATCACACAGCCCTGAGTCCCTGCCCTGAGCAGGGATCTCAGAGCAGCCGATCCCTTGAACTTGGCCTCCACACTCCCAGGTGCTAGCAGTTCCCAAGGGCAGCGCCACACAGCATCACAGAGACACCCTGGCAGACCTGAGAGACATCCATTGTGCAACTTGGAACCGACTCCTGGCTCCCTGCCTGTGTTCTTTAACACGAGTAAGCAGCATGTGAATGGCACACTTACAGTGTAACAGGTGGAGGTGTGGGGTTTCAAGTTATTGTTATTTTTTCAATAGATTGTACCTTTTTAGAGCAGTATTAGGTTCCGAGCAAACTTGAGGGGAAGGTCCAGAGATTTCTGATACTCTCCTGCCCCACACACTCATTACTTTACCTTTATCTGCATCCCCACCAGAATGGTACCTTTGTTATAACTGATGACACATGGTTTACACTGTGTAACCCCCACTGACACATGGTTATTACTCAAATTCATAGTTTATATTCTATTTCATTCTTGATGTTGTATATTCTTTGGGTTCGGACAAATATCTAACAGTACGTATCTATCATTATAGTATCACACAAAATAGTTTTCACTGCCTTAAAAAATCCTCTGTGCCAGTGAAGTAAGTCAGAAGCAGAAACACCAATACAATTTATTAACGCATACGTATGAAATTTAGAAAGACAGTAACGACGATTCTATATGCAAGGCATCAAAGGAGACACAGATGCAAAGAACAGACTTTTGGACTATGTGGGAGAAGGCGAGGGTGGGATGACTTGAGAGAATAGCATTGAAACACGTATTTTGCCATATGTGAAATAGAAGACCAGTGCAAGTTCGATGCATGAAGCAGGGCACTCAAAGCTGGTCCTCTGGGACAACCCAGAGGGATGGGGTGGGGAAGCAAGTGGGACGGGGGTTCAGGATGGGGGGACACATATGCACCGTGGGTGATTCATGTCGATGTAAGGCAGAAACCACCACAGTGTTGTAAAGAAAGTATCCTCCAATTAAAATAAATTAATTAATTTTTAAAAATGCTCTGTGCTTCACCTATCTATCCACCTCTCTCCTGACCCCTGCCGACCACCATTCCTTTTACTGTCTCCTTTTGTTGTGCCTTTTCCAGTGTCGTATACTTGGAATGTCATACCGTTTCTGTCACGTAGCCATATGCATTTAAGATTCCTCCATGTCAGTCGCAATCTCCCAATTTATCCCACCCCCTACATTACTATGTATAAAACAGATAACTAATGATAACCTACTGTATAGCACAGGGGGAAATAAAAAGAAGATACAGTCTGTTTGTAGGACATATGTTAAGTTAACCTGAAAAGTACATTCCAATATACTTTAGGTGTGGACAAATACTGCTTGATTCCACTTGTAGGAGGTACCTACTGCTAAGTCACTTCAGTCATGTCTGACTCTGTGCGACCCCATAGACGGCAGCCCACCAGGCTCCCCCGCCGTCCCTGGGATTCTCCAGGCAAGAACACTGGAGTGGGTTGCCATTTTCCTTCTCCAATGCATGAAAGTGAAAAGTGAAAGTGAGGTTGCTCAGTCGTGTCTGACCCTTAGCGACCCCATGGACTGTAGCCTACCAGGCTCCTCTGCCCATGGGATTTTCCAGGCAAGAGTACTGGAATGGGGTGCCATTGCCTTCTCCAATGAGGTACCTAGAACAGTCAAATTAGTGGAGTCGGAAAGTACATTGGTATATACGTATGACCGAGTCACTCTGCTGCGTACCTGAAAATATCACAGCATTGTTAATCAGTTATACTCTAATACAAAATAAAAAGTTAAAAAGAGAAAGCACATTGGTAGATGCCAGGGACCAGGGGATGGGGAATGGGGAAGGGGGAATGGGGAGTCAGTGTTTAATGGGGACAGAGTTTCAGCTTAGGAAGGTGAAAAATTCAGGAGATGGATGATGGTGAAAGAGGTCCAGCAACGTGAATGTACTTCGTGCTGCTGAACTGTACAGTCACATAGTCAAAACAGTGTGTTTTATATTATGTGACTTTTACCACAATAAAAAATATATTTTTTTAAAGATTCCTTCATGCCTTTTCATGGCTTCATAGCTTTTTTCTCTATACTGAGCAATATTCCATTGTTCGGATGTGCGACAGTTTATTTATCCAGTCACATACTGAAGGACGGGTTTCCTAGGTGGCACTAGAGGTAAAGAACCCACCTCCCAGTGCAGGAGATGTAGGAGACATGGATTCTATCCCTAGGTCGAGAAGATCCCCTGGAAGACAGCATGGCAATCCACTCCAGTATTCTTGCCTGGAGGATCCCACGGGCAGGAGAACCTGGTGGGCTACAGTCCATGCATGGCACGGAGTCGGACACGACACGCATGCACGCATGCATACTGAAGGACATCTTGATTGCATCCAGGTTTTTGGCAATTGTGAACACGGTTGCTATAAATATCCATGTGTAGGTTGCTGTGTAGATATAAATACCAAGGAGTATTTGGACAAATACCAAGGTATATGATTGCTGGATTGTATGGTTAAGTGTATATTTACTCTGTAAGAAAGCACCAAACTGTCCTCCAAAGCAGCTGTTCCATTTTGCATTCTCACCAGCAATGTTTCCCAGGTGGTGCTACTGGTATGGAACTCACCTGCCAATGCAGGTAAACATAAAGAGACACAAGTTCGATTCCTGGGTTGGGAAGATCCGCTGGAGGAGGGCATGGCAACCCACTAATCCCATGGGCAGAGGAGCCTGGAGGGAAATAGTCCATAGGGCCGCAGAGAGTTGGACACTGAAGCGACTTAGCACAGCACAGAAGCAATGCGTGAGAGTTTCTGCTGCTCACCCGCTTTTGGTGGGGTCAGCGTTCTGGGTTTCAGCCGTTTTACTAGGGGCTTGGTGGTATCTCATGGTTTTAATTTGAATTTAGTGACACGTTTGTTATAGTTTTTGGCCCATTTTAAAATCAGGCTCCTTGTTTTCTTAATGGTGGTCTTTAAGAGTTCTTTTTTTAATTAATTAATTGGAGGATAATTACTTTACAATATTGTGGTGGTTTTTGCCAAATATTGACATCAATCAGTCATGGGCGCACACGTGTCCCTCCCATCCTGAACCCCTCTCCCACCTCCTTCTCCACCCTATCTCTCTGGGTTGTCCCAGAGCACCAGCTTCGAGTGGCCTGCTTCATGCATCGAACTTGTACTGGTTATCTATTTAACATATGGTAATATACATGTTTCAAGAGTTCTTCATATATTTTGGGTAACAGCCTTTTGTCAGATGTGTCTTTGGCAGATACTTTCTCCCAGTCTGTGGCTTATCATCTCATTTTCCTGACATCATCTTTACAAAAGGCTGTTTTTTCAGCACTAATTTGGCATTTTCTTCATTAAAAAAATAATCCAGAAAAGTTTACGTGCATGTGTGCTAAGTTGCTTTAGTCTTGTCCGACTCTTTACGACCCTATGGACTGTAGCCCTGCAGACTCCTCTGTCCCTGGGATTCTCCAGGCAAGAATACTGGAGTGGGTTGCCATGCCCTCCTCCAGGGTATCTTCCTGACCCAGGGATGGAACCCAGGTCTCTTACATCTCCTGCATTGGCAGGCAGATTCTTTACCACTAGTGCCACCTGGGAAGCCCTCCAGAAAAGTTTATATATATATATATATATATATATATATATATATATATAAAGTGACATCTTTTAATTCTTGAGGGACCTGGACTTAGATTTCCACCCCCTGCAATCTCTGAGAATATTTTGCAGGATCAAACCCAAACCTGGAGTCTATGTAGAAACCGTCCATGTAGAAATCTACACTTTTTGACATTTTGTGGCATTCTGACTCCACTAACCTGAGAAGGGGGAGAGAGAGTCTTCTGCATCTGTTTCCAGCTACCCTGAACTGCTCATTTCAACCTTCACTGGGCAACTCTGCCCAGCGCGAGCAGATCTGCTCCCAGCAAATCCATCCTGGGCCCTGACATTTATCCAGCATCTTTAACTCTCTTCTAGTCATTAAGCATGGGTGGTTGCCACAGCAACCATTAACTGCACCTGACATCCAGGAATAGTTCTGGCGTTTGGAGCAAACTCCATCCTGGGATTTAGTTCTGCAAAGTACAGAGCCTGGCTGCCTCCCTGTAACCTGTGTGGATGTGATGGTTTCTACCCCATCTGGGCAGGAGAAAGAAGGTGTGGCCTCTTTCTCTAGATCCTCCATTCTCCCTGCACATTCACCCACTGGAGTCTAAGTTGCAGTATGATGGGGGTGAGGCAGGGGTGTCTCTGGGTGGGGTGAGTCTAAGGGCAGGTGTGTGTGTGTGTGTGTGTGTGTGTGTGTGTGTGTGTGTGTGTGTTTGTGTGTGTGTGTGTGAGAGAGAGAGAGATGGGATAGGGATGCCCCTACCTACCCTGAGGAGGGCATCTGAAGTTATCAGTGTTTAGTCCTTCAGTCGTATCCGACTCTTTGCAACCTCCTGGTCTGTAGCCCTCCAGGCTCCTCTGTCCATGGGGATTCTCCAGGCAAGAATACTGGAGTGGGTTCCCATGCCCTCCTCTGGGGGATCTTCCCAACTCAGGGATCAAACCCATGTCTCCCGCAGTGCAGGCAGATTCTTTACCGTCTGAGCCACCAGGGAAGCCTGAAGTTATCAGAGGTGGGTGCAAATATATTTTAGAAAAGCATAGAATGTAAACGGGCCTGGTGCCCACGTGTGGGTATGGCTGCATGCCCGTGTGCTGTGTGTGTGTGTGTTGGGGTGTGGTATGTGTACCTGTGCTGTACTCAGAATGAAGCGAGGTCCCTAGAGTAAAGCCCATCTGACCTCCTCTCATCTCTCCATTCCCACCTGGTCCTACCTACACCTCTCTCTTTCACTATACTCTAGGTCAACCATTCTCAAACTTTAACATGGGCACGTTGTTAAAAATGAAGATTTGAAACTGGTAGGTCTGGGAAAGGGCTTGAGGTTCTGTCTCTTCTGGGATTTCTAACCAGCTCGTAGGTGGTGTGGCTGCTGCTGGTCCGTGGACCTTACTTTGAGTAGCCGGGTCTGACCCAGGGATTCTCAGTCCCGGCTGACCCCAGAACCATCCTAGAAGTTCTTAAACAGTATTGGTATCCACACCCCACATTTCTGGATGTGGGGGTTGGCCTTTTTTAGCTATTCCGGGTGATTCTAAAATGCTGCATCTTCCCAGGTGGCACAGTGGTAAGGAATCAGCCTGCAAAGCAGGATACTCAGGTTTGATTCCTGGGTTGGGAAGATCCCCTGATGAACAATGGCAACCCATTCCAGTATTTTTGCCTGAGAAATTCCATGGACAGAGGAGCTTGGTGGGCTACAGACCGTGGGATTGCAAAGAGTTGGACATGACTTAGAGACTGAGCATGCACAGGTGATTCTAATGTGCAGGAGGTTGAGGAACACAGCTTTCTGCCTGCCCCGCTCTCTCCTGGCCCTTTTTGGAGCTGTCTTGTTCTCAACGTTTAGGTCTCCTCCTGCCTCTAGTTGCTTCCTTCACATCATTTATGATTATATGTAAGTTGTTTATTATCTTGTTTATATTTACTGTTGTTATTTAGTCACTCAGTTACGTCTGACTCTTTTTACAACCCGCGGACTATAGCTCCTCTGTCCATGGGATTTCCCAGGCAAGAATACTACAGCGGGTTGCCATTTCCTCCTTCAGGGGATCTTCTTGACCCAGGGATCAAACCCAGGTCTCCTGCATTGCAGGTGGATGGTTTACCACTGAGCCACCAGGGAAGCCCTTCTTGCCTCGTTTAATTTCTGACTTCTTCACTAAAATATAAGCACTGCTGTATCTCAGACACCTTGTACAAAGTCTGGTACATAGTAGGTGCTTCATCAGTATTTATCAAATGTCTGTTTGTTGTGTATTGTACCTGAGGGAATTTTAGACAAGGTGGCTTCCTGTTGGATAAGGACAGAAGTTCTGCACAGTCCTGTGTCATCTGGCCTCTTCCCAGCTCCAGATTCTTCTTCCCATACTCCTCTTGCTCCTGCCTCAGGACCTTTGCACCTGCACTCTCTCTGCCTCATATATCCTTCTCTACCCATTCCCTGTTAGATTAATTCCTCCTGCCCTTAAGATCTTACCATCCACATGTACTCAGGCTGATGCCATCTAATTATTTGCTCTCACAGCACCCCATGTTTCTCTTTTGGGGGAACATATTATAAATAATTAATTATGGGTTTAATTATATGTCTGTTTATTCTGTGCTACCATAAATTCCAAGAACACACTCCTTCTTGTTTGCTCCTGTCTTCCCAGTTCCTGGCACACAGTAGGTCATCAAATCAACAAATAAGTCAGTGAAGGGATGAGTATGGAGCATTTCCTCCAAGTCTGAATTCTTCCCTAAGTTTCTTGTGTTACTGTCTCTTCACTGCTTGAGACCCTCTTAATTCCAGAGTCTTGCAAAATCTGGGCCCTGGAATTGCCCCCTTGCCTTTTCCTCCTCCAGGACTGTGGCTTTTTCTCCTGGAGTCCTGAAGCCCAGCCCACTCCTTAGAGATGTGCATCTTTTCCCAGGAGGGATGCTGAGGTTCACAGCACACTCACTGGGCTCCTGGCAGTGCTGTCCCCGGGCATGGTCAGTCAGCCTCAAGCCTGGAGCCTACAGCCAGCTGTCATTAACTAGACTGGCTCAGGATCAGGGCATGGTGGGAAGAGATCAGGTGGGTCTCTCTGATGATCAGGGAGGCTGAGGTCAGTACCAGGACTCTGGAGGGCACATGTGTTCTATCTGCCTGAGGAGGGTCTACACTCTTGTCTTTTGGTATCAGCACCCTGATTCCACTGTAGGAAATAATTTCTGCCTCACTTCAGCCTGTGTGTCAGGGGTGGGATGAGAAGAGTGACGACGTTATTAGCTTAGAGGTGGACGTGCAATGACCCATCAAAATTCCAAATAGGTCTGGCCATTGTGGTTGACTATAAGTGGGGAGCACGTGACTTAAGTTTGACCAGTCAACACATTCCATCTCTCTGATCAGAGTGACTGGTTCAGGGATGGGCCAGTGACCAAGTTGGTCTGGTGAGGAATGGTCCTGGAGCCTAGGCTCAAACTGTTAAGGAAGAAAAGTGCTCTTTCCCACTGGGTTGCTAAGGTAGTAAGCTGGAACTGGAGTTTGCCAAGGACCCCTCTTGGAGAGGGCAAGCCTGAGGATGAAACAGAGACAAGAACGTACAGCTCAGAGGTGTTGAAGGTCTGAATCTTGTTGACATCATTTGAACCCCTGGATGCAGCCATGTCTTAATTAAGTAAACCGTTGAGTGTTTCAGCTACATAAGCCAGTAGCTCCTCATGTATGCATGCTAACTCACTTCAGTCGTGTACGACTCTTTGTGACCCTATGGACTGTAGCCCACCAGGCTCCTCTGTCCATGGGATTCTCCAGGCAAGAATACTGGAGTGGGTTGCCATGCCCTCCTCAGGGGATCTTCCTAACCCAGGAATCGAGCCCACGTCTCTTAACATGTTTTGCATTGGTAGGCGGGTTCTTTTCCACTAATGCCAGCTCCTCAGGCAGTTTATAATTATTTGAGATGGATTTCTGTCATTTACGAATGAGAGTATTCACAAATATAGGATCACCTTCTTGGAACAGTAAAAATCCTGTTATCTGCCAAGTCCAGTTTTAAGCACTTTCGGTCTAACCCGATGAGATAGGTACTCATCTTATTGATAAGGAAACTGGTCATAGAGAAATATGTAACTTGTCCAAGATGACACAGGCAACCTGTGGCAAACTCAGGATTCAAACCCAGAGACTCATTCCAGAGACCATGCATGTACCACTCTCCTGCCCTGCCTGTCTCTTTCTTGTACTGACTCTACTCAGTGTTGGCCACACAGTATTTCATCCTTACACCACATCACTTGAAATGGATCAGCTCTTGTCATGGACACATTACAATTTGTAAATTGAAGCTCAGTGAGGGTAAGTATCTTACCCAATTAACACAGCCCAAGAGGGGCAGATTGACAACTTAAATCCAGGTTCTTCTGACTCCAGAATCTCAGTGTGCTTCCTCATGACTAACCAAAGAACATTTCAATACCCAGCCCTTTTCTAGGTTCTCACTGACTCTAATTCCTCCACAGGGCTTTCCCTGGCTGTGAGAGTTCTCAATCATGTCACAGTCTAAGCCTGTGCCTCTCCCTCCAACCCTCCCCCCACACAGACTTTTGTTTCACCAAAGTATAAGTCTCACCCCAAGGAATCCAGATTCTGTTTCTTTACTCAGTAAATATTTCTTTCGTAAATGAATGAGTGTGCCTCCTGCTGGAAGGGCTGGCTTGACCATCAGCAGTTACTGATACGTCCAAGAGGTGATCCTGATTCAGGCATGGCTGGATCCAGAATCTCAAATGAGGTCATCAGGATTTGATTTCTCATCACTCCTCCTGTTTTCAACTTCCAGCAGCTGTCTGAAAAGCTATCCACTGAAGAAAATTGGTGAACCCAGAGCAAAGCACATCTGTCTCCCAACTTCAGGTTTGCCCCAAACCCATGTTGCAAACCCAGGTAACTCATATAACCATTTCTGGTCTTGGTGTTCACATTTGTGAAATGAGGATCACCAGTCCTACCTGTCCTGCTTCTCAGGTTTTCTGTGAGAATCAGTGAGGCCGTGGCCCAGGAACAGTGCTGAGCATGGTCCCCCAGGAGCAGAGCTTGCTGGCTTGGGCGAGGCTTGTGTATCTCTGGGACTCAGGCTACTGAGTGTGCTGGATCTGAAGTGTATGAAGGAATAAAGTGGGACAAAGCTGTGTGGTCATTGACTCCTGCTATAAATTAAGTGATGTTCCCCAATCGTTTTTTTTTCCATCATCCTTCCTTTCACTCCAATGAGGTAAAAGAAATGAGAAAGCCTCAGCAGATGGCACATGCAGGCAAGATGACCCAGACCAGATGTTTCCACCCTCTGAGCTTAGATGCCCTTCAAGGAAAGGGATTGGCTGAGTTTAAATCCTTCCTCCAATGGAGCAGAGCTCATAACAGAAATTCATTCGTGTCACTCAAGAAATAGCTATTAGGGGACTTCCCTGGTGGTCCAGTGGCTAAGTCTCCACTTTCCCAATGCAGGATGCCTGGGTTTGATCCCTGGTCAGGCTTCCCTGGTAGCTCAGCTGGTATAGAATCCTCCTGCAATGCAAGAGACCCCAATTCAATTCCTGGGTTTGGAAGATCCCCTGGAGAAGGGATAAGCTACTCACTCCAGTATTCTTGGGCTTCCCTGGTGACCCAGATGGTAAAGAATCTGCCTGCAATTCAGGAGACCTGGCTTCGATGCCCGGGTTGCGAAGATTCCCTGGAGGAGGACATGGAAACCCAGTCCAGTATTCTTGCCTGGAGAATCCCTATGGACAGAGGAGCCTGGCAGGCTATAGTCCATGAGGTCACAAAGAATCGGACATGACTGAGTGACTGAGCACAGGGAACTAGATCCCACATGCTGCAACTAAGACCGGGGGCAGCCAAATAAATAAATGTTAGAAAAGAAATAACTATGAGCCACCTCCTAGTTTCCAGGACTCCAACTACTGCATTGCAACTACTGTTCTGTGACTCAGAAAGCACCCCTTCTGGTGTTCTCAGAAGCTACCAGGTCCTTCTGGAGGGTGGGGAGGACGAATGAACAAGTGACTTCAGTGATCAGAGCTGTGAGGAATCTCAAGCAGGACAAGGGGCTCGGGAGTCACTGAGGGTGACGATCCATCGGGGTGTCTCTGAGGGGCATGTGTGGCCTGAAGACTGAATGGGGAATGAAAGAGTCCCACCTCAGGTGGCGGGAAGAGGAAGCACTGGGCCCTGAGGTGGGAGTGAGCTGGGCTGTGGAGAGACAGGGCAGACCCAGTAGGGAACGGGAGAGTCGAGTGGGGAGGAGATGGAGACTGAGCCTATGGAGGAGGGGAGAAGAGTTGTGGGCTACAGAACAGCACTGGGGTCTTATTCCAAGTATGGTGGAGGCTTGGGGAGGGAGAGTAAGTGGGAAAGTGATGTGACTAGATGGACATTTTAATGACACCTCAGGCTGCTGGGCTTTCCTGGTGGCTCAGCTGGTAAAGAATCTGCCTGCAATGAGGGAGACCTGGGTTCAATCCCTGGGTTGGGAAGATCCCCTGGAGAAGGGAACGGCTACCCACTCCAGTATTCTGGCCTGGAGAATTCCATGGAGTCCATGGGATCACAAAGAGTCGGTCACAACTGAGTGACTTTCATTTTCAGGCTGCCGGGTGGAGGGTGGTCTTGACAGAGAGAAGCCTAAAAGCTGGGGCCATGTGGTTCTGGGGCGGGAGCGATGGATGATGACAGCTAGGACTAAGAAGACAGGAGGCGGGAGAAGCGCTTGGTTAATTCTGTATTTTGAAGGCAGAGCTGAAAAGATTTGGTCATTGGATGACGGGGGAGAAAAGAGACATTGAGGTTCTCTACATTTTTGGCCTGTGAGAGTGCTGTAAATAGTGGTCCCAGGAAACGAGATGGGAAAACTGGACAAGGAGCATGTTTCAGAAGGAAATTTAGACACTAAATTCACCCGCAGAAAAATACAGTTGTGTCATGCAGACTTGGGTTTTTAGGCTGAGATCTGTATCCATTTAGAAATAGAAGCAAAGAAGAAGGGGATTGGAACCCCAGCTCCACCACTTCCTGTGTGATCTTGGGCAGTTTTCATTGCCCTTGAATTTCAGTTTTCTATAAACAAGGACACTATTATCTTTTCTAAAGGCTTTACTGTTATTGCTTGTCTTTGGGGGCATTCAATGAAATAATGTGTTACAAAGCATCCAGCAAGATGCTAGGCATATAAAGCGAAGTCACTCAGTCATGTCCGACTCTTTGCGATCCCATGGACTGTAGTCTACCAGGCTCCTCTCTCCATGGGATTTTCCAGGCAAGAGTACTGGAGTGGGTTTCCATTTCCTTCTCCAGGGGATCTTCCTGACCCAGGGATTGAACCCAGGTCTCCTGCATTGCAGGCAGATGCTTTAACCTCTGAGCCACCACAGAAGCCCATACACTGTTGCTGCTGCTGCTAAGTTACTTCATTCGTGCCCAACTCTGTGCGACCCCATAGACGGCAGCCCACCAGGCTCCCCCATCCCTGGGATTCTCCAGGCAAGAACACTGGAGTGGGTTGCCATTTCCTTCTCCAATGCGTGAAAGTGAAAAGTGAAAGTGAAGTCGCTCAGTCATGTCGGACTCTTAGCAACCCCATGGACTGCGGCCTACCAGGCTCTTCTGTCCATGGGATTTTCCAGGCAAGAGTACTGGAGTCAGGTTCCATTGCCTTTTCCGGAAGCCCATATACTAGGTGCTAAATAAAAGTCAGCTTTAGCTTTCTTCCTTTTGCCTTTCTAGGCAGAGGTCAGGTTTCCTTTACCTTTGTGGGGTGTGGAGGGGATAGAATTTGAGCGGCAGAATGGGTTGGGGGGAATTTTCCCCTCTTACTCTACCTTTTAAAGTGGATCATGAATGAGTTTTATATTTTTGGTTTCATTTCCCTATATTTTTCAAATTAAAAACTCTTCTAAAAACAGAGGTGGTGATGGTTTTAGTTGCTAAGTCATGTCCAACTCTTGCGACCCAATGGACTTTAGCCCACCAGGCTTCTCTATCCCTGGGATTTCCCAGGCAAGAATACTGGAGTGGGTTGCCATTTCCCTCTCCAGGGGATCTTCCCAACCCAGGGATCAAACCTGGATCTCCCATGTCTCCTGCCTTAGCGGGTGGATTCTTTACCACAGAGCCACCAAGGAAGCTCCCCTCCAGAAACAGAGGTAGCGTTTAAGAAAATGTTTAGCTGATCAGTGTCTGGCAAAGGGCTTTTATGTTCAATAAAAATGGCAACCAGAGAGGAAAAGAAGCAATGTGTGCCTGGTGGGGAGGGGCGGGTCTGAAGGCTAAAAGAAACTGTGGCCATGAAGTTCACAGCTTGTCTTGGCAGTTTCTGGCGGGTACCCAGGGGTGATCAGGGCTCCCTTGAGGTGCTAATGAAATCATAGAGCTGTTCTCAGGCACTGGCTGGGCTTGTTTCTCTTGGGCATCTGGAGACGGTGGCTCTTTTTTCTCACCTAGCTAAGGAGTGATGCTGATGTGAGAATTTCAGTGCTAGGAGAGTGGGAATCATCAATAGGTCATGGAGTGGCCATGGGGGTGGATACATCTGAGTTCCAGGTCATTCTGCCCTTCTCCTCCAGTCTGTCTGGCTTCCAATTCAGGTCCCACTATCATATTAGCTGTGTAACTTTGTTTCCCTTTGTGTTTTTTAAACAAATATTTTATTTCTGTATTTGGCTGCACTGGGTCTTAGTTGCAGCATGTGGGATCTTTTTTTTTTAGTTGCAACATGTGAAATCTAGTTCCCCAACCAGGAATTGAACCCCGGGCCCTCAGGATTGAGCCCTGGGCCCTCTGCATTGAGAGCTCGGAGTCTTGGCTACTGGACCACCAAGGAAGTCCCACTATCTGTGTAACTTTGGCAGGTGAATTAACTGCTTGAGGCCTCAGTTTCCTCATCTGGAAAATGGGTATAAACATAGTCCTTGACTCTTGGGGTTGTCATGAGGATTAAATGAGATCACATAAGGGGAAGCATGTCACAGGGTGAAATGCTCATGAACTCCCATTTAGGATTTGTGTGAGTATTATTTCCAAGGTCTACAAGTCCTTATCCAAAATTCTGAAATCCAAAAAGCTCGGAAAAAAAAAGAAAGTTCCTTGCTATGTATTTGGTAACAAAACTGTGAGGTCATGACATGGACTCAGTTGCTGATAAAACCTGACCTAACAATCTAACTTGAGAAAGTAACTGTCATCTTTACAGATCTCACTTGTTAGAACTATTTTGAAGTTTTGCCACAGAGTAACTAATGCATCTGATGGCAGGGTGCTGCTGCTGCTGCTAAGTCGCATCAGTTGTGTCCGACTCTGTGCGACCCCATAGATGGCAGCCCACCAGGCTCCCCCATCCCTGGGATTCTCCAGGCAAGAACACTGGAGTGGGTTGCCATTTCCTTCTCCAATGCGTGAAAGTGAAAAGTGAAAGTGAAGTTGCTCAGTTGTGTCCGACCCTTAGCATGGACTGCAGCCTACCAGGCTCCTCCGTCCATGGGATTTTCCAGGCAAGAGTACTGGAGTGGGGTGCCATTGCCTTCTCCGGTCATAAAGCCATCTATGGTAAATGTACCCTAGTCTCTCTAAAATTCTAAACACTCTGATGCATGAAATGTACCCGGGTTCGCAAACTACGTGTTCCCCAGCCTTTATGGCCGTCTCCATATATTTACACCACCTTTTAGTATTTGTCTGATACGTCTCTTTAAATCAACTTACTTTTTTTAAAACCCAATTTTATTTAAAAGGAGGCTTTATAACCTGACTGTAAATGGAGAACTAGTATTGCTGGCCATAAATAGAAGGCCACCTCGAAAATAAACACAATGAAAACAAAATGATGTTATTAAATTCCAGCTAGACACTGTGAATTGAAAAGCAAATAGCTTTCTCGCCATGTGGTAAGATGCTACTTAATGCCATGTCCAGATTCTAGGCATCAGCCATGGTAGGTACCCTCTGAGGCATGGGAGCCTCTGCGGGTGGGCTGTCAGGTAACCCCCAGGTAGAAGGGAGGGCCAGGTAACCTCATTTCATCTAGGCTGGGTGGCACTGATTTTCAGTGCCTCAAGGAACAGCCTTAATAAGGGCCCCTTATGTGATTTGCTGTTGTTGCTTAGTTGCTAAGTTGTGTCCAACTCTTTCGTGACCTCATGGACTGTAGCCCACCAGGCTCCTCTGTCCATGGCATTTCCCAGGCTAGAATACTGGACTGGGTTGCTGTTTCCTTCTCCAGGGGATCTTCCCAGCCCAGGGATCAAACCCGTGTCTCCTGCTTGGCAGGCAGATGTTTTACCGTCTGAGCCAAAATTTTCCCTAAGCCACCCTAACCACCCTGTAACAGGCCATTTCCGCCTAATATACAAGGCCCCTTGGGCCTGTGTTGCTGAGACTTCGTGTTGAAAGGGCTATCATATAATAACCAGACGGTAGCAAGCCTATGAGCTGATGCCAGGCAGGAAGCTGGTGTTTGTTCATTCACTCATCCATAAAAATGTCTATGGAGGGCCTACTGGGTGCTAAGCATAACACCTGGCTCCAGGAATGCAGCGAAACATTAGATGAACAAAATCTCTGCCCTTGTGGATGTGGGGGAGAAAGAGAGAGAAAGAACAAGCCTTTCTTGTTCAAACAACATAGCACGAGGGGGACCGTGCTATGAAGGAAATCAACAAAGTGTAACACAGCCAGTCACAGCGGGAGGAGAAGGAAGCTTCTGGAAGGGGCATCTGAGCTGAGGTTGGATGCAGAACATGAGCCAGCCATGCCAAGAGCAAGAAGGAGAGCATCCTGGCCGAGTGACTAACAAGTGCAAAGGCTCAAAGGCTGGAACCCTTGAGAGCAGCGCTTCCCAAACTTCAGGGGCACAGGGTCCCCTGCAGGGCTTGTTACAATGCAGATTCCCGAGAAATTCTGACTCAGCAGATCTGGGATGGGTCTGAGATTCTGCACGTTTAACAAGATCCCAGGAGATGCTGCTGCTGCTGCTGCTGGTCTGGGGGCTCCATGGTAGCCCCCAGGGCTCACCCATCCCTGTGAACAGTGGCTCCTTCACGTTCTGTCTGTAGTCTTTGGAACAGGCTGAGGAATACACCCATCCCCTCCACCCTACCCATGTCGCTTCCACCATGTGATTCCATGATTAGGTGGAGTCTAACCGCCTCAGAGAAGGGCTTCCCAGGTGGCGCTAGTGGTAAAGAACCTGCCAGCCAGTGCAGGAGACACAGGTTTGATCCCCAGGTTGGGAAGATCCCCTGGAGGAGCACATGGCAATCCACTTCAGTATTCTTGCCTGGAGAATCCCATGGACTGAGGGGCCTGGTCCATGGGATTGTGAAAAGTCGGACACAACTGAATAGACTTAGCCTGCACACACGCAATGGTCTCACAGAGAGCCAGCCTGGAGGCATAACTCAGTGGTTAAGAGCTCAGGCTCAGGCATAGCCAACCCCAAGCTGAAACCTGTCTCCTGTCTCTGCCCCTTCTTGCCCATGCAGCCTTGCTTGAATTTTTCAGCATCTCCATGCTGCAGTTTCCTTAACTGGAAAGCTGGAATGGCCAATTAAATGAGATAATATAAATAAAGCATGGAGCATGTCCGTGGGACCTAGGCTATGTGGGCAATAAGGGTGATGATGGTTACTCTGCAGCCTGGTGGGTCATTTGTGAGATCCCTTCATTCACATTCATTCACTCATTCTCTAGTTTTGGAAGCTGGTCCTACTTGTCATGTGATGTCTGTGTCCTAGGTACTACAGAAGACATTTCCCCTGTGTTATTACTATGTTGTAAACCAGTCAATCCTAAAGAAAATCAGTCCTGCATATTCATTGGAAGGACTGATGGTGAAGCTGAAGCTCCCAAACTCTGGCCACCTGATATGAAGAACTGACTCATTAGAAAAGAAAGATCCTGATGCTGGGAAAGATTGAGGGCAGGAGAAGAAGGGGACGACAGAGGATGAGATGGCTGGATGGCATCACTGACTCAATGGGCATGAGTTTGAGTAAGCTCTGGGAGTTGGTGATGGACAGGGAAGCCTGCTGTGCTGCAATCCATGGGGTTGCAAAGAGTCGGACACGACTGAGTGACTGAACTGAACTGATGTTATTATTTGTGCATTTTTATCCATATTTCATTAGTGAGGGGACTGCAGATCAGGGAAGTCAAGGAACGCTTGATGACCTGGCCAAGTAGCCAAGCTGGAATTTGTACCCAGATCTGTTCATTTCTGCTCCCCATGGGGCCACCACATCAGGACTTTGGGGGGTGGGGTGCCAAACTCTCTCTCACTCCGAGGATCCAAGTGCAGACCAGGCACAGCTTGGAGCGAGCTGGGGGGTTCCAGGGCTGCTGGGGGTGGGGTGGAGTCTTGGGTGTCTCAGTCGGACTGCTGGGAGAAGGTCTGGGAAGACAGAGCAGAACAAAGCCACGGATGGGCCAATCCGTTGTCACCCCTGGAAGTGGCATGGCTGCCTGCTCCGCACTGGCTCCATGGGGACTCGGGGAAGTGGGCCGGAACCTTCCCCAGGGAGCTCACAAGCACAGGCTTACAAGCCAGAGTGAGAGCCCAGGGTTCAGAGTTACTCGCAGCATGCTGGGCATTCAGGCAGAGGCTCAAGGAAAGGCTGACACCAGAGCTCAGCCAGGGCACTGATGGGGGAGGGCCTGGGGCATGTGGCAGGGCAGGCACTGGCAGACAAACAGGAGGGGCTCCTGCCAGGGATGGTAAAAGGGAGGTTGTGTCTGCCCTTGATGTCTCAGGATGGATGAAGTTCAAAGGGTCCCTGAGATCCTCCAGGTGGCGAAGACCTTAGGTCCAGCCTGGCTCCCAGGCTATGGGGCCTTGGACACGTTACATTTTCTGAACCTCTGTTTCTTCCTTGGTAAGACAAGGATAATAACAGTACCACCTCATTAGGTGCACCATGCTGTCTGGGGCATAGTATGTGCTCAGTAAATGCCATCAATCCGATGATACCGCTGATGGTGAGGATGGTGATCAGAGGAGGGAGCAGTGAAGTGGCGTGTGTGTTCTGACAGCTGAAGAAGAACACGGGTCCCTTCCTTGGATTCAAAGAGCCCTCTCTTGGGCTGGGAGAGACACAGAGGCAGGTGAATCTCCACCCAAGATACAAAGCGAGTCAGCAGTCTGACAAGTGTGGCCTGGCCTCGGGGAAGCGCTCAGTGAATACCTGTTGAATTAGTAGAGTTCCAAAAATAATCCTGCGAGGCACAGAGGAGAGGCTGGGGCTGCTGGGTGAGGGAAGCACCAGCGGGAGTGGGGGGTTTGTTTTGGAAGCTCCCAGATGGAGCCACCTCCTTAGGATCTTCAGGTGGGCAAGGCCGCTCCCATGTTCTAGGAACTTCCCGAAGAACCTGGTAGAGAATAAAAAAAGCCCGCACGCACCCACAGCTTCCTAATACGGCAGCCCAGGGGGATCCCACCCTTACAGACTCCCTGATTTCTCAATCACGTAACACTCAGAGCCCACGGCTCCCATTTTCCACTTTCTTCCTACCTGGATTTCCTGACTGTGGAGGCTTCTGGATGGTGTAAAGATGAAGGAGGTTGAGTGAGGGGATGAAGGAGGAGAAGGAAAAGAAGGAAGAGGAGGGGCTGAGAAGGGGACGGGGCATCCTTGGGGAGTTTGCTGGGTTTCAGAATGAAGCTGGGTTGCTGGGGAGTCTGTGGGCACACAGAGGTGTATAGCAACATCCATATTGTAAGGACGGGGGGCGTCCCATACATACAAAGCATTCTGAAGGCTGATAAATCCTGGGGAAAGAATGGGGCTTTGGCTCAGACCGAGGAGAAGTGTGTTTTCTAGATTCATCCAGGAAGGCAGGGCTTCCTTCCTTTCTCACAGCATGGTGCCCTGGGGTGAAAGGTCAAGGCCACTCACAACCTCTCAGGTGACACGGTTCAGCCAGGGCCACGGGGCTGCCCTGCGGGTGGAGTGAAGCCAGGCCCCTGCATCAGGGCAGCTTCAAGGGCAGAGGAGCGGAGCAGCCTCACAGCGTCCCGTGCTCAGAAGAATCCTGGCCTTGGTTGAATGCTTTGTTCTTACCGTCTTGAAATTTTTAATATTTTTGAAATGATGAAAAAAAATTTCATTTTGTACTGAGTCTATTAAAGTATGGATCTATTTCTGCTCACCAGGAGCCTACATCTGGAGAGAAGCTCTGCCCCGTGGTAACCAGGTATCCATTCTTTTTTGGGGGGGCCATACCACGCAGTATGCAGAATCTAAGTTCCCCAACCAGGGATTGAACCCACGCCCTCTGCATTGGAGGTGCAGAGTCCTAACCCACTGGACCGCCAGGGAAGTCCCAGGAGCTCTGCTTTCAGATAGTGAAGACATAGTAAGTATATCTTTTTGGCCAGTTTCATCTTTTTTAAACTGATCCTGAACAGTGTAGAAAATGAAGCTTTTAAAAATATCACTGCATTAAAAACAAAACCAAACCCTCTTAGTGTGATATTTTGAGCCTTGACTCTGGAGCCAGGCTACCTGGGTTCAAACCCCAGTCCTGACGCTTCAAGCTGTGTATCCTTGGGCAAATTGCTTAACCTCTCTGAGTCTCATTTTTTTCATCAGCAAATGAGAGACAGTAATAGGATTTATATCAGAGAGCTGTTATGAGAAATAAATCAGTTCATATAAAGTTCTTAATATAGTGGAAGTTTTAACTTAATATTTTAGAAAAGATAAATCATGGGGCCTTCCCTGGTGGTCCAATGGTGAAGACTGCTTCAAATGCTAGGAGCACAGGTTCAGTCCCTGGTCAGGGAACTAAAATCCCACATGCCGTGTGGCATGGCCAAAATTATTAATTAATTAAAATAATAGCACATTAATGTTTTTAAAAAGGACAAAGCATTATACACACTGAGATTGCTATTTATTCAGTGTTTACTGGGTGCTAGAATCATACTTTCATTCTTTCCTCACTACAGCACAATAAGATACATATTATTATTACTATCACCCAAGTTTTTACAGATGGGAAAACTGAGGCACAGAGGAGGTAAGTGACTTGTGTAAAGAAGCACAGCTAACAAGTGGCAGAGCTGGGCTTTGAACCAGTCTGATGGTGGTGGTTTAGTCACTAAGTCGTGTCTGATTCTTGCGACACCATGGACTGTAGCCTGCCAGGCTCCTCTGTCCATGGGATTCTCCAGGCAAGAATCCTGGGGTGGGGTGCCATTCCCTTCTCCATTGAACCAGTCTAGCTCTGCACTTTTACACTGTGTTCCTCTCTTAACACAACTCACCAAAGCTGGAGTGGGATGTGGGTTGTTCTGATGGGCTGAGACGCTGACCTGGGTTCACACTCCGATCCATTTTAGTCCTGGAACCTCCCAGCCAGGGGGTCACGGTTCATTGTGTGAATGTCTGCTCCTACTGCCTAATTCAGTCCAGCCCAGCCACCAATATTTAGCGCCCTACTCCTTCTTGTTGACTCTGATTTCATATTTAGAACAGATTGACTGAAGGCTGATTTTAATATTTTCCCCAACATCAACCCCCAAACAGGTCAGGTCCCTGGACAGACATGATGTGTGCTCATTTTGTTCTGTGGATAATGATCTTGGCTTGGAGAAGTATTGCATCTCCCCCTTGCCCTCACCTATCACCATTTTATTTCTTAGCACCCATGTAAAAAAGCTCTTAGAATGTGCCAAGCACTTTTTAATAATACTTTATATATGTTAACTCATTATAACCCCATGAGACACTAACATTGTTCCCATTTTACAGATGGGAAAATTGAGACACAGAGAGGTCAAGTAATGTGCCTCACATCTCTTTGCAGAGTTTTTACTCTTAACTTCTGCCCCATATTGTGGCTGAATGAGACAGCCCAATAGGGTCTCCACCCAGAAAAGGGAAACAGCTTGAAAACGCCCTAAGGACTGGTTCCTTTGTGTCCACGCTGGGGAGCTGGCCAGGAAGCAGGACCCAATGGAGTCCCTGGTTTGGGGTCTTGAGGGGTCATCACCTGGAGTACATCTAGGAGGAATATGTGTCTCCATGCATGTGTGTGTGTGTGTGTGTGTGTGTGCCTGTGTGTGTGTGTGTGTGTGTGTGTTTGCACGTGCGCTAAGTTGCTTCAGTCGTGTCTGACTCTTTGTAATCCTATGGACTATAGTCCACCAGGCACTTCTCTCCTTGGAATTCTCCAGCAAGAATACTGGAGTGGGTTACCATTTCCTTCTCCAGGGGATCTTCTCAACCCAGGGATCAAAACTGCATCTCCTGCGTCTCCTATATTTCAGGCAAATTCTTTACCACTGAGCCACCTGGGAAGCCTGTACGTGCACCCACTTGAACTCTAACAGCCTCAGGAGAATAGCTATTCATCTCTGCTACTGACAGCTCACAGCAGGATGGGGGGGTCCAGAAAGCCCCCTACCTTGTGAACATTCTTCTCTAAGGGGGAGAATCCACAGTGAAATGCCCGTGCTTGGAACCTGAATCCAGGTTCAAATCCCAGCGCTCTCACCTACTAGCTGTGGGACTTTGGGCACATCGCTTAACCTCTCTGTATCTCAGAGTTCCCCATCTGTAAATGGGAATAACATTAGCTTCCTCCTCGGGCTGCTGTGAAGCTGAAAGGAAGTATTAACATACAGTAAGTGATGAAAACAGCACCTAGCAAACGCTGTTTAAGCAATAGCTATTTTCACTCTTGGTCTTCCCTATCTCAGGCAGGTGAGTTTTTCATAGATTTCCCCTCACTCTCAAACATCCAATTTGTTATCAGTGTCTGTCCACTCAATCACCAAAGCTTGCTGCTGTTAGGAATGCTTCTTCCTCACACTTTAGTTTTTGGGAGCTCCAAAATCACTGCAGATGGTGATTGCAGCCATGAAATTAAAAGATGCTTACTCCTTGGAAGGAAAGTTATGACCAACCTAGACAGCATATTAAAAAGCAGAGACATTACTTTGTCAACAAAGGTCCATCTAGTCAAGGCTATGATTTTTCCAGTGGTCATGTATGGATGTGAGAGTTGGACTATAAAGAAAGCTGAGTGCCGAAGAATTGATGCTTTTGAACTGTGGCGTTGGATAACTGTGGTGTTGGACTGCAAGGAGATCCAATCAGTCCATCCTAAAGGAGATCAGTCCTGGGTGTTCACTGGAAGGACTGATGCTGAAGCTGAAACTCCAGTACTTTGGCCACCTGATGCGAAGAGCTGACTCATTTGAAAAGACCCTGATGCTGGGAAAGATTGAGGGCAGTAGGAGAAGGGGACGACAGAGGATGAGATGGTTGGATGGCATCACCGACTCAATGGACATGGGTTTGGGTGGACTCCGGGAGTTGGTGATGGACAGGGAGGCCTGGCGTGCTGCGATTCATGGGATCGCAAAGAGTCGGACACGACTGGGTGACTGATCTGATCTGAGCACATATTAAGCACTAAATAGCATTTGTTTATTACCTTCCTTTTCTACCCTATCTACTCATCAGTCCTTTTTTCTTTGTCCGTATCACCCTTACTTTGTGCACACTGGGGAGGTACAAAGTGCTGCTGAAACACTTGCACTCAGAGCCTGACTGTCCTACTTGACTAGCTGTGTGACCTCAGGCAGGTTGCTTGACATCTCTGTGCCTTAGTTTCTACCTCTGCAACGTGAGAACAACAATTCATAGAGCTGCTGTGAAGGTTAAATAAGTCCATTCGGGAGAGAGTATTAGGCCAGTGCATACTTGCTCAGTCACTTCAGTCACGTCCAACTCTTTTCAACCCCACCAGGCTTCTCTGTCTATGGGATTATCCCAGCAAGGATACTGGAATGGATTGCCACGTCCTCCTCCCGGGGATCTTCCCAAACCAGGGATCAAACCCTAGTCTCCTGCATTGCCGACAGATTCTTTACCTGCTGAGCCATCGGCGAAGTGCTAATTAGGCCAGTGGTACATAGTAAATGTTTCAAATGCTTATTGTTAGCTTTTACCATTGATAATATTAATTGATTAGGTGCTTACAATGAGATCCGGCCTGGACAAGAAGATGTAGGAATCCAGACATAAGTAAGACACAGGCCGGCTGCAAGGACAGCTTGCAGAGACGATGGATGGCGTGGAAGAGACAAGGGCCCAGCCAGCGAAGTCCTACATGCTGTGCAGATTCCGACGTGCAGAGGAAGGAAGTGGGCGCGCCGCCTCTGCCCTGGCCGCTGTAGACACTGGTAGAGCAGATGGCTTCAGGAACAGCCACACCCAGGCTCGAAGCTGTGAGGTGTGGATCTGAACCCTCTTCCTCGGGGGTGGGGACCAAGGTCACCAATGAACGGGGACACGGCGTTGGGGGTGATCCACCATCTACCCCCTAGCACGTGGGGTCCTTCCACCTTTATCGACCTTCCTCCTGGGTCCCCGGCTCATCTGTTCATTCAAGGTTTTCGGAGTGTCCACAGAGTCAAAGGCCCTGTCAGATGCCCAGGAGTTTCAGATACAAATACGGCCCCCTGGAGAGTTCAGCGCAGAGCCAGGGAGGCAGACACAGCAGCAAGATGCCCATCAGGAACACAGATCTCACGCCCCTGGATGGGCACAGGGAGATCCTTTTCTTGCAGGTCTGGGTCTGCTGGAGGGATCATGGCCTCTCCACCCCACCCCCTATTTGGGGAGATGCCACCAGCCACCAGAAGTAGGGCTGCGAGTCAGAAAGAATATCAATGCAGTGAAGTCCTCAGGGGATCAGAGTCACTGCCTATCACACCCCAGGAAAGATTTCTTCCCTGGTCGCATAGTGTCCTACACCATTAAAAAAAAATACTTTTATTTTTATTTATTTGACTGTAGCAGGTCTTAGTTGCAGGATGCAGGATCTTTGATCTTCCTTGCAGCATGAGGGATCTTTTTTTTTTTTTTTTTTTTCAGTTGCAGCATGCAACCAAAATCAGAGATTGAACTCAGGCCCTCTGCATTGGATGCATGGAGTCTTAGACACTGGACCACCAGGGAAGACCCCTACAATCATTTTGTTATAAGTTATGCTATGCTTAGTCATGTTTGGGGACTCTTTGAGACCCCATGGGCTGTAGCCCGCCAGACTCCTCTGTCCATGGGGATTCTCCAGGCAAGAATAGTGGAGTGGGTGGCCATGCCCTCCTCCAGGGGATCTTCCTGACCCAGGGATTGAACCCAGGTCTCCTGCATTGCAGGCGGATTCTTTACTGTCTGAGCCACCAGGGAAGCCCTTCATTATAAATGAGAACATCCAATTTTTCCAAGAGGCGCATGGAGAAGAGGCAGCCTTGGGTTGTTTTCCCATCTCTGCCTGCCGGGTACTGGGCTGGGAAAACCATAGGTAAAGTTTACAGACCTCAGAGTCTAGTGTGTGCCTTGGAGTTTTCGTAGTTTGTGTTCTCAGGATACAGATCCTGAAGATTTGCATGTCAGGTTTTTTGGGATGGGCTCCTGGGGGTGTTCCCTGTGTGGTGGGGGAGTAAGGGAAGAAGGGCAGGCCAGGGGGCATATGCAACTGTGATGTGGTTGTTATTTGGTCTCAGTCTGCTCTATGGGTATGGGGACTCTGGAGCTGAGCTGATATTTAGAGATGTCCTGAATGAAAGCAAGGGGGTGGGGTCTTTGTACCCTGTACCTTAAGCAGCTGTTTGATGTAGGATGCCCCTTGTGAAAGGCGTGTGACCTTGGCCGAGGCAGCTCTTTATACTGAGGACAATTTCCAGAGAGCTCTTTATACTGTATCCTCTTTATACTGAGGGCTCAGCTATGAATGGGCCGTGTAGTCCAGTAGCTGGTCAGATGCTGTCCAGCATCTGTCACTCGGATCGAACAGACAGGGGTGCCAGTCTTGGCTCTGCCACTTACTAGCTGAGAGACCTTGGGTAAGTCAACCTCCAGGAGCCTCATTTTCCCCATCTGTAAAATGGGGATGAGGCCAGGAGGGGCTTCATAGAGCTGGGATGGGGACTAAAGAGGGGCTGCAAGTGAAGTTGCAGCACAGGGCGTGGCAGTGTTGTGAGAAGTTGTGGTTATGCCTGAGATAGAGCCAGACATCACACCTAACGCAAACTGTGGAACTTGTGTGTGGGGGGGCAGGGGGCGTAGGGGCAGGAATTGGGGGTGGGAAGAATTGTGTCCAGGAAATCTTCTCACAGCTGGGGACAATTGAATTCTGAAGGCATCGTAGTACCTGGACATGCAGGCAAATGCATATGTGTTGGGGGTGGTTAGCCAATGGCTAGCCCCCTGGAGGAGGGCACGCAACCCACTCCAGTATTCTTGCCTGGAGAATCCCCATGGACAGAGAAGCCTGGTGGGCTACAGTCCATGGGGTCGCAAAGAGTTGGATATGACCGAGCGACTAAGCACAGCACAGCACAGCACAGCAGCGCAGCCAATGGCCAGAAGGAATACTTCCTAGCACAATGGTGAGCAAGAGGCCATGGACTGCCAGGTGTCCCTGTCTTTTGGGGTCAGTGCCAGTGCCCTCCTCCCTTTGTCCCACACGCCTGCTGCACAGGAAACCGTGGTTTAGTACCTCTCTGCTTCTGAAACTGCAATTCAACCTTTTTACCTTGCTCAGCACGGTTGCTTCATCAACTAGAAGGGAAAAAATGAAAAGCCCAGAAGGAAGAATAGGAGCCCTGAGTTTCCATGGGGCGAAATATAAGCCCCAGTTAAATGCAAAGAAACCCAAAGGGCAGTGACCACAGTGACGCCAAGAACAGCCCACTGGTGTGATAATTCCCACTCCTGCTGACGGGCGGTGGTACAGCTGGATGGGTACCATCGGGGGGCAGGCACCAAAGCAAACCCACCTCCCTGCTTCCATCAAAAGGCTCACAGACCAACTGGACCTGGAAAATGTGCCATCAATTGCTGGCATCCTAAAGGAGACTGAGGTCAGCTCTGAGCCTATCACATGATTTTTGGTAGTTCGAATTATACATTCCAGCCTCTGAGAGCCGCCCTCTCTGGATTTCCCATCAGGAGATGTGCATAGATATAATTGGAGGAAGTAATTAATCAATGAACCAATTCATTTATTCAGAAAACACTGATTGATCATCCAATATTTGCCAGGCACTGCTCTAGTCATGGGGCCATAGAGGTGTCAATGTTGGATTGCTGCTGCTGCTAAGTCACTTCGGTTGTGTCCGACTCTGTGCGGCCCCATAGACGGCAGCCCACCAGGCTCCCCCGTCCCTGGGATTCTCCAGGCAAGAATACTGGAGTGGGTTGCCATTTCCTTCTCCAATGCATGAAAGTGAAAAGTGAAGGTGAAGTCGCTCAGTCGTGTCCAACTCTTAGCAACCCCATGGACTGCAGCCCACCAGGCTCCTCCGTCCATGGGATTTTCCAGGCAAGAGTACTGGAGTGGGTTGCCATTGCCTTCTCTGAATGTTGGATTAGAACTTTCCAAAAACTGAGTCTATGCTGAATGAGGGCTGACAGTGGTCAGAAGGAGCATGAGAGAAGCTTCTAGAAGCTGATCGGGTGATGGATACATAGGAGTATTCAGTTTATGAAATTTCACTGAGTTGAGGATGCATTTCTCTGCGTGCATGTTACACTTTTCGTGCATTTGTGCTAAGTCACTTCAGTCATGTCCAACTCTGCAACCGTATGGACTGGAACCCACAAGGCTCCTCTGTCCATGGGATTCTCCAGCAAGAATGCTGGAGTGGGTTGCACTTTAATTTTTTTAAGTTTAAAATTTTAAATCTCTAAGTACTAAAAAGATGATTGGTACCTTTTCCCTCTTGTATTTTTTTTTAAGAACTATTTAAAAATATGTATAAGGAAGTACAACAGATTCTAATTTTTTTCCCATGATGACTAACTTCGGTCATCTTTTGAAATATCAAATCTTGTTTTAAAAAAGCTTTTCTTTCTGTCACTCTTCCCCCACCACATGTCCTTGCGCAAAGCACGGCCTTAGTTTACCATGAATCCAGCCCCAATGGTAAATAAAACCTGCAAGGTCTCAGTCTTCCTGAAACTGAAATTCTAATGAACAAAAGCAACCATTTCACAGGCCAAGAAATACAGAAGCATGTTCGTTACCTGCAGATAGCAATAAATGCTCTGAAGGCAATCGAACAGGGCAGTGGGGGTACAGATCCAGTGGGCAGTGGGACTAGCCAGGGAAGAGGACCTGAAACATTGATGTTGAAGTAGCGTTCTAAATGATAAGAAGACCACAAGAGGTGCTTCTTAGGCAGCAGGAACATGAGGGTGAGAGACTCATGTCACTAGGCATTTTTAGAGTATGAAAAAAAAAAGATGGATGTGGGGACCCTGGAGGGATGAAGCCAGAGGGGCAAGCAAGAGGTAAAGCAGTTTTTTGACCCCTAGTTGTATCTTACAACTACCTGGGGAGTTTTTTTTGGGGGGAGGGGGCAGCTCTGAGTCTTCGTTGCTACGCCCAGACTTTCTCTAGTTATTGCCAGCAGTTGTTGCAGACTACTCTCTAGTTGAGGTGTGTGGGCTTCTGAGTGCGGTGGTTTCTCTTGTTTCAGAGCATGGGTTCTAGGCAAGAGGGTCAGTACTTGTGGCTCACTGGCTTGGTTGCTCTGCCTAATGTGGAATCTTCCCACACCGGGGGTTGAACTCACGCCCCCTGCACTGACAGGTGGATTCTTAACCGCTGGACCACCAGGGAAGTCCCACCTGGGGAGATTTTAAAAAAATATACCAGAGTCTGGAATCTACCACATCCAGATGGCAGGCTGGGCAGGATGTGTTCAAAATCTTCCCAGGTGTCTCAGTATGCAACCTGGGCTGAGAACTACTAGTGTGTGCCTGGAAGCCCATAGGTTCTTCAGTTTTGATGGGCAGCCCAGTCACTGGAGGAGCTTGTGAAAATGCAGATTCTGGTTCAGTAGGTTGCCTTCAGCAGCTGCATTTCTAACAAGCTCCCAGAAGATGCTGATGCTCCAGGTCCAAGGACCACACTTCGAGTAGCAAGGTTTAACGGGGCTATGATAAGAAGGCTTATTTTTAAAAGAACCTTGGGAAGCCTTTGGAGAATATTAAGCAGAAGGAGAGCTCGACCTTATGGGTGTTTTCAAAAGATTACTCAGGAGACAATGAGGAAAATGGATTAGAAGGAGAAAACAGTGGAAGCCAGAAGATAAGAGATGAGGGAGTAAAAGGGAAAAGCTGAGTGACTGCTCTTGCTTTCCACGTGCCTGGGTCCTAGGGATCCCTGGCATCAGGATAACAGAAGAAAGATTCAGAATTTACAGTGTCTCGGTGTTTAATTTAGAATCCCTCTCTAAGACTTCCCTGGTGGTCCAGTGGTTTGGAGTCCATGAGCCAGTGCGAGGGACATGGGTTCCATCCCCGATCTGGGTAGGTCCCAGGTGCCATGGGGCGACTAAGCTCGTATACCTCAACTACTGAGCCTGTACCACAACTTCTGAAGCTTGCATGCCCTAGAGCCCATGCTCTGCCACAAGAGAAGCCACCACGATGAGAAGCCCACATGCCACCTCTAGAGAAATCTTGCACACAGCAGCGAAGACCCAGTGCAGCCAAAAGTAAATAAATAAAAATTAGAATCTCTTTCTATGTCATCTCACTAGACACTCAGAACTATTCCATGAAGAATTACTCATCTGAGTAATGACTTTCAAACCCAGATCTATGCCCCAAACACAGAAATCTAGGAAGCAGAAAGGAGATGCCAATGTAGGGAAGTCCAGAGGACTGGAAAAAATACAGTTGTTTAAAAACTTAAGAAAATGATCATGAACATGGCAGCTCTTTGGTTGCCAACTAATAGTGTTCTCTTGGGTGAAAGAACATGGTCTGCATGCCAAGATGAACGAAGAAGTATGGTTTTCATTTGGAGGCTTAATCTTGCTGGATGGATAATAATTCCCTCGGCTCCATTCCCTGCCTTACGGGATGCTTTTAAATCAATCCCCCACAGCCCTGAAAGGCTCATGAGTCAGAAAAGCAGAAGAAGCAATGAAGGCCATAGAGTGTGGGGCACATGCCTTCGCAGGGTGGGCAGAGGTCCCCCCCGTCCCCACACCTCTTGTGACTATTTTGGGTGGTGGTAGGGGAGTCACATTTCCCCTAACACCCCATGAAGTTGACCTGGCTTATTCTGCCACTAATGGTTTACTGTGTTCCGGTCTTAATCCCTCAGCCTCCAGAGAGTCTGAATTCTAACTTGTTTGGAAACTCACTGACCCAGGAAAGAAATAAAAGTGAATATTTTCCCACTGGCTATCTGCTGTATAACACAGGGAGCTCAGCCTGGTGCTCTGTGGCAACCTAGAGTGGTGGGAGTTGAGGGAGGAGACATATGTGTATCTATGGCTGATTCATGCTGATGTATTGCAGAAACCAACACAATATTGTAAAGCAATTATTCTCAAATTGAAAAATAAATAGGTAACGATAACCCTGTATGCAAGACAGCAAAAGAGACACAGATGTATAGAACAGTCTTTTGGACTCTGTGGGAGAGGGAGAGGGGGATGATTTGGGAGAATGGCATTTAAACATGTATAATATCATATAAGAAACAAATCGCCAGTCCAGGTTCAATGCAGGATACAGGAAGCTTGGGGCTGGTGCACTGGGATGACCCAGAGGGATGGTATGGGGAGGGAGGTGGGAGAGGGGTTCAGGATTGGGAACACATGTACACCCGTGGTGGATTCATGTTGATGTATGGCAAAACCAATACAATATTGTAAAGTAAAAATAAATAAATAAATAAATAAAACACTTGTTCAAAAATAAAAATAAAAAAGTGAATGTTTTGCACAAAGAGACTCACAGAGAACAAACTTATGGTTGCCAGGAGGAAGGATGGGGGGAAAGGATAGTTAGGCAGTTTGGAAAGGACATGTACACACTATTATATTTAAAACGGATAAATGACAAGGACTTACTGTATAGCACATGGTGCATATGTGCGTGCTAAGTTGCTTCAGACGTGTCCGACTCTTTGTGACCCTATGGGCTGTAGCCCACCAGGCTCCTCTGTCCATGGAATTCTCCAGGCAAGAATACTGGAGTGGGTTGCCATTTCCTTCTCTGGCGGATCTTCCCAACCCAGGGATCAAACTTGCATCTCTTATGACTCTTGCATTGGTAGGCATGTGAGTTCTTCACCACCAGGGCTTCCCTGGTGGCTCAGACAGTGAAGAAACTGGCTACAATGTGGAAGACCCGGGTTCGATCCCTGGGTTGGGAAGATCCACTAGAGAAGGAAATGGGAATCCACTCCAGTATTCTTGCCTGGAGAGTTCCATGGAAGAGGAGCCTGGTGGGCTATAGTCCATGAGATCGCAGAGTCAGACATGACTGAGTGACTAACAGTTTCAGTTTTGGTGCCACCTAGGAAGCCTGTAGCACATGGAACTCTGCTCAACTTTATGTGGCAGGCAGGATGGGAGAGAAGTTTGGGAGGAAATGGATACATGTATATGTATGGTTGAGTCCCTTTTCTGTCCACCGGAAACTATCACAACATTGTAACTGGCTATATCCCAATACAAAATAAAAAGTTTAAAAAAATGAATGCTTTTGCAAGACAAAGTAACCCAGTGTTATTTGAACACAAATTATTTGAACTTGTAACCCAGTAACCCAGTGTTATTTGAACTTGTTTTGTGTGGGATCCCTTTATAGTATAAGAAAATGGTCATGGATTCCCACATAATTGACTTAACGGTTTTCCTATGAACAAGTGAGTGCCAATACCAAAGTCCCAAACAGGAATTCTGAAGGTCATATCTTGCCAGAGGACATATTTTGGCTGGCTCTGACAGTGTTTTGGAAAGATTGCCAATCATGACCACCATTTAAAAACTGCAAGGGTTCACACAAAAATCTAGATTTCTGGCTTCTTCAAAAGAAATCAGAGGCCCTGGTGACACTGGGCCCACATTTCTATAACCAGGCCCTGAGTTTCCCAGTTTGCCAGCTCTCTTTCCCTCATGTGTAACCCACCTGGTTCTGTAGGTACCTGAGTTTTGTGACCCTTTATACAGATTCCATAGTCCATTGTTTACCCCATGAGGTCTCAGGTCCACAAGTTGGGAATAAAAGACCTACTCTTTATCTGGACTTAAAAGCAGTTTGGAAGCCACTCAGATCAAAAGATCTTAGTCATGGCTCAAAAAAGTACTCGACAAAGCAAGAAATAACCACAGATTTCCACCTGGAGCTCTTCTCTGATATTAGTGGTCTCTGATTCTCAAAGTGGGGGAGTTGTGCACACAAGTACTTTCAGATTTTGATCTCTTCAAGCAAAAAGGGACTTCATATCTCTCATATAGCATGAGAAATGTTAGCTTAGAATGTGTCATTCTAGGTGGTGTGTGTGATCAATTTTATTCAAACCTGATTGTCAGCAAAGAGGTTCAGGGCATAGTTCTCTAACTCCTGTCCTCCCCTCAAAAGAAGTTCATGGAAGGCAATATGGCAGTATAAGTCAAAAGCCTTTAAAATATAGCTATCTTCCAAGCAAAAACACTAATTTGAAAAGCTATACGGACACCAATGTTCACTGCAACATTATTTAAAATAGTCCAGATATAGAAGCAACCTAATTGTGCATCTATGGATGAAAGAATAAAGAAGATACATTTTATATATATATATATATATATATATATATATATATATATATATACACACACACACACACACACACACATATATATAAAATGGAGTACTGCTGCTGCTACTGCTAAGTCACTTCAGTCGTGTCCGACTCTGTGCGATCCCATAGACGGCAGCCCACCAGGCTCCCCCGTCCCTGGGATTCTCAAGGCAGGAATACTGGAGTGGGTTGCCATTTCCTTCTCCAATGCATGAAAGTGAAAAGTGAAAGGGAAGTCGCTCAGTCGTGTCGGACTCTTCACAACCCCATGGACTGCAGCCCACCAGGCTCCTCCGTCTATGGGATTTTCCAGGCAAGAGTACTGGAGTGGGGTGCCATTGCCTTCTCCGAAATGGAGTACTACTCAGACATAAAGAAAATGAAATCTTGCCATTTGTACAACATGGATGGATCTAGAGAGTATTATATTAAGTGAAATGAGTCAGACAGAGAAAGAAATACCATATGATTACACCTTACTTACAGGTGTAATCTAAACAAACCAAACAAATAAAACAAAATCAAAACAGACTTATAGATACAGAGAACAAATGTGTATTTGCCAGAGAGCAAGGGGTGTTGGGGGGGCAAAATAGGTGAAAGGGATACAAACCAGTTGTTATAAAAGAAGCCACAGGGTTTTAACATGTTACCTAAAGAATATGGTGGTGAATAATACTGTCATAATTTTGTAGGAGGACAGATGATGACCAGACATATTAGGGTGATTATTTCACAGTGTATGCAAATGTAAAATCACTATGCAGTACACGTGAAACTAACATCATACTGTATGTCAATTATAGTTCAATTAAAAAATATATATAGCTAATGGCAAAGAAGAAAGCTAAAGCAGACCATGTCATACTGGACTAGAACTGAAGACATGAATATGAACTCATGTTTAGCTTAAAACAGATACAGGTAGATAAATACAGAAATGATGATAGATACATCCATACACATGGCTCAATGTACACATACGTTTCCGAGCTCTGTCTGCTAGGAGGGCCTGGAGTAAACAGCAAAGTGCATAACCAACACCCAGTCTTGGTTTCTAATCCCATTCTCCTGTAAAAGGAACCAAGAATTCTTGGGAAAACGACTTCTTCTGGGCAGAGAATGTACAAGATGAGCCCAGAACATCCTGGAGTCCAGAAAAATAAGGAGGCTCTCAGACACAAACCGATGGGAGAATGTCAAAAGGACAAAGGAACCAAGTGAAAGAGCTCCCAATGGCTAGAGCTGGGACAATTGAAGGAGCAAAATAAATAATGGAGTAATGAATTATAATCCACAGTATAAAATACACGTCTGTAAATTCATATTGATATAAATGAATGAACGAATGAATAAGGAAGCATGGACAATTCTCTCGTACAGAAGGATTCTAAATAATTGATGTAGATACTGCCGCCTCCAGGAAGGGGAGCATGACTCTCCACTCATTAAGTGTGGGAATCAGAGTAATTGTGTGCAGAGTAACTTCCTTCCAAATAACACAGTACAGGAAGTGGGGGAAGTAACTCTACAGCAGAGAAACCTGATAAACACAACCTCAGTCTGGCGATCAAGGTCAACACCAATAGTGATGTCATGTGGACAGCACGTACCCTTGATATGATGTGATGAGAATGGCACTTTTTGTGGTTTTGCTCTCAAAACCCCATAGTCTCTGATGTGATCATGAGAAAAACATCACACAAAGTCAGACTGAGGGACATGCTACAGAATACCTAGTCAGTACTCCACAAAACCATGAAGGTCATCAAAAACAAGGAAAAAATCAAAAACAAGGAAAAACTGTCACAGCCTAGAGGAGCCTAAAGAGATGTGATGACTAAACATAATATGACATCCTGGATGGAATCCAGGAACAGAAAAAAGGACATTAGGCAAAAGCTAAGGAAATCAGAATAAAGCATGTGACTTAAAAGGGCTTCCCTGGTGGCTCAGACGGTAAAGCGTCTGCCTGCAATGCGGGAGACCCGGCTTCGATCCCTGGGTCAGGAAGATCCCTGGAGAAGGAAATGGCAACCCACTCCAGTACTCTTGCCTGGAAAATTCCATGGACGGAGGAGCCTGGTAGGCTACAGTCCATGGGGGTCGAAAAGAGTCGGACACGACTGAGCTAATTCACTTTCACTTTGGTTAATAATGTACCAATACTGGTTTATGTTAGGTGTTGGATGCTCAGTCATGTCCAACTCTTTGTGATCCTGTGGATGGGATCGCCAGACTCCTCTGTCCATGGAATTCTCCAGGCAAGAATACTGGAGTGGGTAGCCATTCCCTTTTGCAAGGAATCTTCCCGACCCAGGAATTGAACCCCGGTCTCCTGCATTGCAGGTGGATTCTTTACCATACGAGCCACCAGGGAAGCCCGATATTGATTTATAGTTGGAACAAATACATCACAGTCTGAGAACTTAACAGGGGAAAATGAATGTGGGAACCATTTCTAGTGTCTTTGCAGCTTTGCTGCAAATCTAAACTATCCTAAGTAAAAAGTATATTTTAAAATATGTACATCTTTTGATCCAGTGATTTTCAGTTTTAGAAATTCTTCATAAGGAATTATCATGAATGCGTGCAAGAATTTATTCATTGCAATGTATGTGTGTCTATTGCTTTTAACTGGAAGCAAACTAAATACCCAACCCAAAGAGATTAAATTAGTTATGACACAGCATACAATGAAATATTATCCAGTCATTAGATGATAAGGGAAAACATTTGTCGATATAGAAAAGATGATCATGATGCTTTAGTAAGGGAAACAGGACACTATAAAAAGTGTATGGTGGGCTTCCCTGATGGCTGAGATGGTAAAGAATCTGCCTGCAATGCAGGAGATCCAGGTTTGACCCCTGGGTCAGGAAGATCCCCTGGAGAAGGGAATAGCTACCCACTCCAGTGTTCTGGCCTGGAGAATTCCATGGACAGAGGAGCCTGGTGGGCTACAGTTCATGAGATCGCACACAGTTGGACACAACTGAGCGACTAACACACACACACATAAAGTATGGTATAATTCCATTTGAGTTAAAAATAAGGGATTAACTAGAAAATATAGATAATCTAAACATATACGTTCAATAAAGGTTATATCTCCAGGTTATATCTGGGATAAGAGAATATAAGGATAATTAATGTTACTTTGAAGCTAACTTTTATTATCTAAGTTTTTTACAGTGAATAGTGCATTGCTTCTACAGTAAAAGAGCCATTATACATAATAAAGTGAAAAAATGTTAGTTGCTCAGTCATGTCTGATTCTCTGTGATCCCATGGACTGTGTAGCCCACCAGGTTCCTCTGTCCATGGAGTTCTTCAGGCAAGATACTGATGTGGATAGCCATTTCCATCTCCAGGAGATCTTCCCGAGTCAGGGATCTAACCCAGGTCTCCTACATTGCAGGTAGATTCTTTATCGTTTGAGCCACCAGGGAAGCCCCTATAACACAGTAGTAGTTAAGCAGGGTTAAAGATTTGATACCTTTACTTAAGAGGGAGGGAGGGAGGGAGAGAGGAGACGGGAGGAGAGGTTATGGGGGGACCTGTAGGCCTCGAAACATCCACCAGGATGAACACTCATCCTCAACAAACCCAGCCTCCCTTTGCATAGAATGGCTGAGGAGTGTCTTCAGAGATAACAGCAGTATCACCGCAGCCCCCTGAGCTTCTCTTCTGCAGCTCTTATCTCAAAAGTAATTGATTAATTTTTTGTGCACAGCTGGGTGTCTGGTGAGGAAGCAGTTTAATTTTGTTTTCTGCAAGACAAACTGTAGTTCCGGAAGAGCTGCACGTTCAGAGGACAAATTCACAGAAGGAGACCAAGACGTGAAGTTGTGGAACGCTGTTCAGTGCAAACTGGCCCAGCTGACGGTGCAGGAGGGCAAGCAGACTCCTAGATGGAAGTGACCTGAGTGGGGCAGGAGCAGGGCGGGATGGGAGGAGACAGGACCAGGACTGAGGACATTAAGTCAGGAACTGGTAGACACTGGAAGCACCCCTGACCTTGTCATCCTGAGGGCAGACTTGAACTTGAATCTATATGCCCTATTTTGGTATATGATAGAAAAGTCTCCTCCTTAGCTCTTCCAGGAGTGGTTAGTAGTTAGAGGCAATGGCTCTGGTTCAGATCCTGGCTCTGTCACATACAGCTGTGACTTAGGAGGGTCACTCCTAGCCTTGATTTCCTCGCCTGTAAAATGGGGATAATCCTAATCCTGCCCTCACAGAGTTGTTTTCAATTCGAGATTGAAAGAGTTACTGTATGAAATATGCTCAGGATAATACCCAGTTTATCAATTGATAAATCAGTCAGTAGAAATCAGCTGTTTTATTATTCACACCTTAAAGGATCAGAGAAGCCTTGGTAGAAATCCCACCCTCTCTGGGGACTGAGATCTAGCTGTCATTGGTACCAGGAGTAGCAAGCTGAGAATCTACTGGGTATTTCCCCCTCCCAGCAGCAGGCTGGGGGACTTGGCTGCATGGAGGCCCATTTTGAAGCTGGCATCTCAGGGGGCAGCTGTGACATACCCTACTCCTGGGAGCACATCTGGGCTGGAGTTCAGGCTGCAAGTCTGGAGGAAGCTGAGTGACCATTCAGACCCCAGGAAGCAATCTGGAGACTTAAGAGACTTAAGGAAAAAATTTGTACTTCCAGCTAACCTGGCAGGTGGAGGGCTAGGATGTGGCCTCTGGAGGGTGCTCTGGAGAAACCACTCCTCAGCTCAGGGCACACCTGCCTTCGCCCACCTGTATGTAAGAGCAGGTACCCCTAGCACCACCCTATCTGCAACTACTGGCATCTAGAGAACACTCAGCCTCCATGATTTGAATAAATAAAGAAGTGCAATATATTCTCCCAAATCTTTTAATACCTAGCATCTCATTTAATTCTCATAACAACCCAAGGAAATACACAGAGCAAGAATCATTGATCTAATTTTGCCAGATAAGCCGGGCTTCCCAGGTGGCTCACTGGCTAAAGAATCTGTCTGCCATGCAAGAGTCGCGGGTTCAGTCCCTGGGTTGGGAAGATCCCCTAGGGCAGGGCATGACGACCCACTCCGTATTCTTGCCTAGAGAATCCCATGGACAGAGCGGCCTGGTGGGTTGCAAAGAGTCGGACACGACTGAAGCAACTGAGAACGCATCAGCGAAGCCAGCACAGGACTCATAACTGGCAAGATCCCCAGATATCGACCCCATATTGTACTTTCTACTAGAGCAGGCTGTTTCTAAAATATCTTTCATTTGTTTGTTTTGCCAGGAGTTAAGAACAATATGGTTTCATCACTATCATCTGCCTAGACTTTTAGGGGAGTGTATAAAGTCAGTTGACCTCTTTGCCAAGCATCCCCTGGCTATAAAGACAATTATCTCCTCCAGTGCCCTGGAACCTGGACCTTCTGCCTGTCAAAGCAGAAGGACTTCTCCTGCAGCCTGTGGGCAGCATTAATGAACAGAGACTGGGCACCCTGGGGCCTTGGCATAGGCAGTTCTGCTGCCAGTAGGGATGCTGTTATGTCCCTTCACACTGAATAACTCAGGGGATTTCTCATACCCAAGCCAAGAGGATGTGGGCCCAGCTGCCTGGAGGGGAGATATTCTGGTGTCTTCTTCCGATGTCCTCTCTAAGTTAAGAGTTTGCAGATAAGCAAAAGGAAGCAATTTTACTACCCAGATTTGCCTTCTTGTTCCTGCACCTACAATCAGGTGCACAAACACAAAGTTTGTGGGACAAATATATCTTTTCAGAAGCAGCAAATTTTCTCAGAAGGGAGATAAGGCAAAAGCAGTTTTCTATGAGAACACATTCCTGCAGTGGAAGAAGAGGCTGTAGATCAGATGGATGGGGATAAGAGGCAGAAGGATTGGAAAGCTCTTGATTCACGGGTTTGATTTTTTTCCCCCCTCTACCCATAATGCTTCCAGTATGAATCCCAGAACCAGATGTAGGGTATAGGAGTGAGAGAGGACTTCCCCTCTCTAGATCTCCCTTGGCATTTTCAGCGACACTCAAAAACATCTGTTGGATGATCCTGGGCAGATAGTTGGGCCGGTCTGATCCTCAGTTTTCTCAAGCAAAGCTGAAACGGAACCAGATTGGAGGAGCCAGCAAATCTCAGCTGCAGAATATTTCCCTGTCAATTGCAGAAGGCATCCCAAGAATCTTATTACCAATTACAGTGTACGTTCTGAAATATGCATGGGATATACATTTTATTTTTATAAATCAGGGTAGGTTCTATTCTCACTCAGTGGCTTCCTGATAAGCTTTGTTGAGTGGAATGGGGAAAACAAGTGCAGTGAAAAACCGTACTGTTATCCATTTTACAGATGAGGAAACTGAGGACTCTGAGAGTTAAAAGTAACGTGTGCAGATCCACAGCTGCCAGGGATGGAGGCAATATATGACTGCCGGTGATGTGGTTCCAAAGATCACACTCTTAGCTGGCTGTCAAGTGGAGCGACAAGGACAAAGAGAACCAGAGGCTGAAGATCACAGTTGGAGGCCTCTTGAGGTCGCCTAGTCTAATCCTCTTATTGTGTAGAGAAGGAAACAGGGGCCCCACAGGGAATGGTTTATTCCACAGCTCAGAGCTAAGGGGCAGAGCTGAGACTAGAGCTAAGATTCTGGCTTTTCCAACAGAAAAGACTTCAATATTTTCCTGACAGCTCTGGGATCTTTAAATCCAGAGGACAAGGAAGGACTTTTTTTTTTTCTGTTTGCCCTTCTTTTTTTAAGAATTTATTTATTTTTAATTGAAGGATAATCGCTTTACAATGCTGTGTTGGTTTCTGCCACACATCAGTATGAATCTGACATCAGTACACACATGTCCCCTCCCTCTTGAACCTCCCTCCCACCTCCCACCCCATTGCGCCCCTCTAGGTTGTCACAGAGCACCAGGATGAACTCCCTGCGCTATGCATCAACTAAGGAAGGACTTCTTGACTTGGGATGAGAACCAGGGTGGCCAAGATCTGAAAGGTCAGGTCTACACAAGCAATCATCCACACATTTCCAAGAGCCGGATGTTTGACACAGGATGGACTTGACATCCAAATGACTGAACAGATGCTTTACTCTCTCTCTGCTGACTTTCAGGTCTTCTCATCAAACACCCTGGCTTGGTTACCTCTCTAACACACTGGGGTGACATCCTCTCTGTCTTCCCTTGTTTTCCACCCGGTCCCAGCAGGTGAGGCTCTCTTCCCAAATCCATTTCATCGTTCAGGATTATTGTCTGGTTCATTCTGGCTTAGATGGTACCCAAATTTCTTAGGACTGACTCAAAGGAAAAAGCATTTTGTTAAAATAGATGCATTGCTTTTAAACAATTTGTCCTCCTACTCAGTTTTTCTTTTTGGAAGACAGAAACTGAATATAGATTTGTGGGAGAGAGATAGAGGGAACCGGAGAAGAGGGGTAGAGAGGAAGGGGAGAGGAGAGAAGCTGGGGAGGGTTGGGCAGCGGAGGGGAGGGGAGGCAGGGCAGGACCGGGGGATGTGAGTTTCAGGGAGTGTACCAGGAAGTGAGCCAGGACCCTTTCCCACTTCTGGTTGTGTACAAGCTATCACCCCAAACCAGGCCTCCTTGATGTCAAAAAGGAATCCACTCCCTGGCGATCCACTGCCCCAAACGCCTAGTTTCATTGGACAAAAGCAAGGAAGGCCCCCTCTCTGGTCCCCGACATGGGGTGGGAAGCCAGTGGCCCGAACCCGGGAGAAATGGGCACACAGCCCCCTAGAGGGGGATTCCTGCTGACTCTGTTTCCCCATTCATGCATGACTCCCTGTGAGGAGCGATTGAAAACCTCAGCCGTTTGGCACCACGGGAGGGCAGTTCATGCATATTCAAATCCCTCCCTTCCAGCGCTAAACTTAGCTGCCACCTTGGCTCATCCAGAATGCCTTCCACCTCCGCGGGCCCCGATTATCTGCTCCACCTGTGCCCGGGAGCCGGGCTCGTCTGTCGCCCCCAGGTCCTTACCTCATCAATAAGCACCCCTCGTTTACCCAAGTCTCCCTCTCCAAGGCTCACCTGAGTTCCATTCTGCCTCCCTTGACGAAGTACAACCCCCTTAACCCTTTCCTCCACCACCATAGTGTCTTCGGGTTCTCACCTTGTGTACTCTCCGTGATAAGAACAGCTAACACTTAACCTGACCCTACCGTGTGCCCCTTGTTCAACGGCATCTTTCGGCTTGCTTAATCCTATCACAATCATATGAGGTTGATGCTGTTATCATCTGTCCCCTTTTGTTTAAGAAATGAGGAAACTGAGACCCAGAGGGGTTAGGTAACTTGGTCCAGGTCACACAGCCAGTAAGTAGCAGAAGCAGATCTTGAACCCTGAACAGGGTGGCTCCCAAACCATTGCTCCTAACCATGAAGCCATAATACCTCAGCCCTGCCCTGCTGGCTTTCACCAACACAACCCATTCTAAGGAGGACACCGAAATGGCCATTTATTCAGGTCCAGGCCCTTCAAGGGCACTTCGTCCTCTCCGAAAGGATCCTTCTACCCCTCGCTTGATTTAAGCTACATGGTTTGTCCTCAGTTGACAAGATAAAATAATTGAATGGTTGCCCGAAAAATGTGGTCTGTAAGTGTGTCCTCACGCAGAGGAGATAGCCCGCCACGCCGGCGGGACATGCAGACCACCCCCGCCTACCAGGCATTCTGGGGTCCCTCTGGATGAAGCCAGACAAGCGCAGATGAATCAGTGTTGGCAACATCAGCAACAAACAACGTCAGGGCCACCGAGTGCTGCCTACATGCCCAAATGATGCCAAATATCTTATCAATCATTATCTCATTTAATTTCTGTAACATCCCTATAAGGAAAGCATTAATACTAGTATTTTGCCCTTTTACAGACATAGAACCCAAGTATCAGGAAAGTGAAGCGAGGGATCCGAGGTCTCACTGCCAGTGGCAGTAGACCTCGAACTTGAACCTGTACTTCTGTTGTGCTCCTCCGGGGTTTGCACTGTGGCTTTGGGGACTTTGCCATTGTCCCCACGATGAGGATATCATGTTTTATTATGTGAAACAGCATTCTTTTAGGAAGGGAAACAGTCCTTTCTGAGCTTGGTATCAAAGAGAGTGGCAGGTATCTATATATTCTGAAATTTATTTATTTTGACAATGATTTATTGGACACTTTGCTAAGTGGCTGGCCCTGTGATAAATGTGTTTCATCTATGATTCCAAGTTACACTTGAAATAACCCCATGGCCACACATAGTATCCCATGACAGGTGAAGGAACCCCAAGAGGTTAAGGAATTTGCAAAGGGACAAACCTCGAAGCACGTCTGGGACCCCAGGTGGGCCTGATCAAAGGTTTGCTTAGCCATCAGGTTTACCTGCATTCGAGTGCTGCAGCCGTGCATTTGACCAAGCTTCCCCTTGTTCAGGCTTCCCTGGTGGCTCAGAGGTTAAAGCGTCTGCCTGCAATGCGGGAGACCTGGGTTCAATCCCTGAGTGGGGAATGATCCCCTGGAGAAGGAAATGGCACTCCACTCCAGTTTTCTTGCCTGGAGAATCCCATGGATGGAGGAGCCTGGCGGGCTACAGTCCACGGGATCGCAAAGAGTCGGATACGACTGAGCGATTTCACTTTCACTTTTCTTTTCTTTCCCTTGTTTAAGGAAGCCTGGTTTATGGGCAGCCCTAGGAACCACTTTTCCAAGAACATATTTCATTATGAGATGCATTTCACTCTCACTCTTGGCGTAGTCCTGTCCCCAATTTTTCTTAATCTAGTTAAAGTATTGGACCTATCTTTTCTTATGTTATGTACCTAGAAACTGCCTTAAATTCTTTCTAGAAGAAGATGATTGTGCTGTGCTGTGCTTAGTTGATCAGTCGTGTCCAACTCTTTGCGATCCCGTGGACTGTAGCCTGCCAGGCTCCTCTGTCCATGGGGATTGTCCAGGCAAGAGTACTGAAGTAGGTTGTCATACCCTCCTCCAGGGGATCTTCCCAACCCAGGGATTGAAACCAGGTCTCCCGCCATTGCAGGCAGATTCTTTCCCAGCTGAGCTACCGGGGAAGCCCAAAAAGATGATTATAAATCAACAAATATATTAAATATTAATTTTGAATCCCCATAGAGCTTTTGTCACATAGTAGGTCTTGATTATACCTATGATGATTTTTGTCCTAACCTCACCCCTGATTGGCTAGAGTCTAAGCTTCTCTAACCCCTCAGCCCTGGGCTTCCCACCATTTTTAGCCACAATCCCACATCTTTTTTTATGGTTGCATTGTCTCCACTAATAAATAATAGCCAGCATTATTAAATGTTTCCCATGTACTCGGTACTGCTCTAATGCATTTTCAGGACATAACTCACTTAGAGTTATGTCATGAGATAGATATTGTTCCCATTTTACAGATGAGGAAACCAAGGCACAGAAGAATCAAGTAACTTGAATAAGGTCCCAGAATTTGTAGGTCATGGAATCAGTACTGCAAACCCAAGTGGTCTGACTTCACAACCCGAATCCTTAGCCAGATGCTGTGCTCCCAGCCACTCTGAGGGCAGTGGGACAGCCTTGGTGGGCTGAGTGGACAGAGCCCCAGAAGATGAGGTCTGCAGGAAGCCGGAAGGGAGGCAAGGAAAGGGCCCCCTGTGAGTGGGTGGCCACCCATTGTGTTGATGGCTCAGGCCCACAGGCTTCATCAAATCCCTCTGAGATGCAAGGCTCCCACTCTTGTCAAATTGAACGGGCTTTGCAGATTTCAGTTTCAATCCTGCCAACTTGAAAGTTTTAGCATTTCAGCTGTTTCAGAATTATAAAAGCCTACAAATGCTAAGGTGCTTTTTTTAGAGTTTAAAAAAAATGTGTCTTTTCCCCACCATCACATAACAATCTGAAGGTTTTTTTTTTTTTTTTTTTTTTCAGATTCTTGCCAAATGTGTATTTTTAAAGATTGCATTTGGCCAAAGACCAGAAGTGGAGACTCTGGGAGGAACGTTGAGGAAGTTCTAAGACACGTTCAGAGGGGAAGCTCTTTCCTTGCTGCATAACCCAAGGTCTGCTGGGGTGATGCTGTTTATCTCAGCTTTCTCACTCCCTTGGGTGACAGAGTGCATCCCTGGGACACTGATACTTCAGTGAGTTGGGTGACCCAGAGGACATTTGAATAGCAACCATGGCCAGGGAAGACCACCATTGCTGTGTGAAAAGCTTCCGGTTCTGCAACTGAGGAGCCAGATGGCCCTCAGTGGACAGTTACCACGCCCACTGGACCAGGTGCCAACTCATTCTTCACTAATTAAGTGTCGTGTGCATGTGTGTGTGTGTGTGTTTATGTGTCAAAGACTCTCCCCCGGTGTGAATCAGCTCAATCATCGTTTTGCAGTGTTTCAGCTTCAGATTGCAAACATCTACCAACAAATAGGAGCCTTGCTTTCTAACGAGCTGGAGATGTGTGGAAAATAGAATCACTCACAGTAGTAGGGAGCCACAGATGTTCCAGGGAGGCAGCAGGCTGTGCCAAGCACAGACGGTACGTGTGCCCACGAGACAGGATGCAGAATCTTGCCATGCAAGTGATGCCCACACACCTCAAAAGATGAAGGGATGAAGATGGGTGGGATGCAATCTGGTTCCTTCTTCTAAAGGCCTGGCCTTTTAAACAGCTGCATGACATGACATTTAGATATGGTCCAAGAAGCTGAATGTTTAAATTTGAATAACTGCCACCAAGGTCTTCACTACCAAAGGAAGGGCAAGGTAAGTTTCTAAGGAATCTGAAAGACCTCAGTTCAAATCCCAGCTCCCACACTTACTGAGAGCTCTCGAAAAGTCATTTAACCTTTCAGGGCCTCAGTTTTCTCATCTGTAAAAGGGGTTAATAATAGGGTTCACGTGTTGGATTTTTGTTAGGACTGAATGAGAGTGCAAACAAAATTCTTGACATAGTACTGACTCACAGCCAATGCTTGATAAACAGTAGTTATCACAACCATCACCATCATTTCTACTCTGCAGTCCTAGGAAGATGATCTTGACTCTGCCGAGTGTCATTTTTCTCCTCTGTATGATGGAAATAATGATGCCTATGTCACAGAGTTGAGTCAATGTTTATCAAGTTCCAAGACAGTGCTCAATACATAGGCTCTCAAAGCTGGATTCATTTCCCTTCTCCCCTGACTAGCCTTGAGTCTTACTAAAAAACATCATCAAATCTAATTGCTGAGAATCAATATTGGCCCAGCATGATGCAGGTTCCCTCAGGACCTGTAAACTGGGAGGCATGGGTATTGACTGGTCCCCAAGGAGATGATGCACTAATAGGTAAGACAAGACACTGAGTGGGATGGTTATGCTGCCAGGGAGACCAGGAGGCTTGGAGAGTCTCATGAAACTTGCTCAAGGATGAATAGCAGGTTGGTTTCCAACCCAGGTCATTCCGACTCCAGAGTCTATACTTTTAACTATGATTGTGTGTTGGTAAACAGTTCCCAGTTTCTCTTAGTTGCTTCGTTCTCTGTTTTGAGAAAGAAAAAGAAAGAGAGTAGGGAGAGGAGAAGAGGAGAGAGAGAAGAGGAGGAGAAAGCTGGCTTTGGAGTTGTGTGCAGGGCAAACAAACATGTCCACCTAGCAACCTGGGAGCTCACTTCTCACTCAGCTCCCCTTGAATGAGGAAGTCCTACGTGGAGGTCAATCAAGCTCATGGCTGTGTTCCTCCTTCCCAGCAGGAGGCACAGCTTAGCCTGTTCAAAGTGAACATCAAAGGTCACATCATTTTGGGGCTCAAGTAAAACAGTGTCAGCAAAGGCATCCTTGGAAGAAATCCCATATGGTGGTTGAGAGCACAGGTCCTGGAGCCACACAGAACTGGAGCCAGATCTAGCTACACCACCTACTAGATGGGTGACCTTGAGTAAGTGACTTCAAATTGCTAGGCCTGTATCTGTTTCTGGAAAGTGAGGATGGTAATAAACAGTATCTGTTTTCTATGGCAGCGAGAGTGAAATGAAAGATGCACACTTAAGGTGCTGGCTGATTACATGGGAAGGGCTCAGTAAATGGCTTTGCTGTTGTTTTTACTGTTCTCAATGACTTTCCTGGTGGCTCAGATGGTAAAGAATCTGCCTGCAATGCAGGAGACCACGGTTCGACCCCTGGGTCAGGAAGATCCCCTGGAGAAGGAATTGGCAACTCACTCCAGTATTCTTGCCTGGAGAATCCCGTGGACAGAGGAGCCTGGCAGGCTACAGTCCATGGAGTCACAAAGAGCTGGACACGACTGAGTGACTAACAACAGCAACAATTACTGTTCTCAGAGCAGTGCCCCCTGGATTTTGTGCATCCAACAGACCCATTCTAGAGAGCTTCCTTTCAAACAAATGTCTTGAATTTGTGTGGGCAGGCAGCATTTTAATAATTATAGTATTTGCCTGGTAACCATCCCCTACTTGCTAAAATCTTTCAAGATTTTCAAGTCTGTCAATACCTTTTAGGATGATAAGCCCATGCCTGTATCTGGCAATCTCACTTTTGGTAATCTAGCCTATAAAAATAAAAGCAAGGGTACATAGCGACGTATGTGTAAGAATGACTATAAACAAAACAAAACTGGAAGCAAGGTGAATGCTCACCCATGGGGAAATGGTTGAATACACTGAAGTGATTCCATTCTATGGAATATGATATAGCTATTAAAAGGATTGAGTTAGATCTGTGTCTATTGCCCTGGAAAGAAACCCATGATGTATCCAAGGAGAAAAGCAAGTAGCAGCTAATATCTCATTCAATTTTAAAAATAAAAAAAATCCCCCCTGCCCCGCTTGTGCACGTATGTGTGTGTTTTGAGGGTGAAGAAGATGTTGAGGAAACATATCTAGCTGTTAACATGGATTGCTTTGGAGTAGGGTAATGTGGAAATAGAGTTGGAATTGAGCAGGGTATATTATTACTACCTTTTCTATGTTTGGATAGTTTCACTGATTACAGGAAATATGATACTTTTGTAGTTTTTGAAGGGGAAACTTAATGTTTGCCTACATAAGAAAAAAATAGTGGTGTGATCACTTGTGGTGTGCAAGCTTGTGTGATCACATAATTTAAGAAAGGATTTTCTTCACAGCCTAAGTGCCCGAAGAAAGGGGCTGCATCTTTTCAGCTTTGTGTGTCTAAGACCAGCAAGGTGACTTTCTTACCCAGAGGAAATACTCAAGGAGTGTATAATATAAGTGAATAACACTTAACTCAGCCAGCGTTAGGGGCTCTGGCTTTTCAGTGAACTCACTGAACTTGAAGTGAGTTTATATTCAGATGAATCTTCTGATGATGATTATGCTTAACTAATTCTTTACCACAGAGCTACATTCTTGAACTTTTCCTTTTCAGTGATTTTATCAATGACTCTGTGAGAATCAGAGTGGCAAGCTAGTCAATCATATTGGCAGATGACACTTAGCTGGGAACTCTAGTGCCTTTGCTGGATGAGTTGGGATCCCCAAAAGGACTTCTTCCCATTAAAACCTGCCAACCTGAACAAGATGAAACTTTAAATCTGGGTTAAAAAGTCCCAAGAGAAAAAACATGTTGCTCAAAATGCATTTGGCTAGCTGCCTTCAAACAGTTTTTCCCAGCTTCTTAAAAAATACATAAAAACCCAGAAAGAGATGAAACCTCAAAGCTGAAAAATTGAAGGCTGAAAGACAACTCAATGGCACAGTGTTGGAAAAAACAGAACCAACTGTACGTGCAGTTGGAGACAAAATGATAAACTAGAGAGGAGAAAAGATAGACTTGGAAAAACACAAGCTTTAAGCAATCACAGTGTTCAACTCTATACCAAAACATTTGTATGTTTCTATGAAGTGAATGATTTTCTAGGAAACAGAAATGACTCCAAAAAAAGGCCTGATACAAGCAAGTAACACATGAAAGATATTGTCAAAGAACTACTTTCAAAAAGGCCCCAGGCCCAGAGGGTTTTACATGAAAATTCTCCATGTTATTGAATCTATTTCAGAGCATAGCAAATCATTTTATCAAGCTATCACAACTCTGATATCTAAACACAGCACACAAAAGGCAGACTACAGATAAATTTTACTGATCAATATAGAGCAGGGGTCTAAATTATTTATTAGCAGATTTATTTCAGCATTATATATCAAAAGTAAAATAAAGCCCAAAAGGATTTATTACAAAAGGCATTAACGGGGTGGGAGGTGGGAGGGAGGTTCAAGAGAAAGGGGACATGTGTGTACTTACAGCTGATTTATGTTGATATATAGAAACCAACACTGTGTTGTAAAGCAATTTTCCTCCAGTTAAAAAATAAATAAATTTAAATTTAAAAACATATTATTAACAAGTCAAGGGAGAAAAAGCTTGCAATCTCAGTAGATATCAAAAAATGTAAACGTCCAAATAACAATGTAAACCTCCATACCTGTTTAAGATTCTTAGTTAGCTAGACATTGATAGAAGCCTCCCTAGCATGATAAAGAAAACCTTTCTAAACCAATAGCAAAAACCATGCCTCTTGGTGAAACAGCGAGAAGCAGGATTAGGGGAGAAGAAATCACCCTAGGAGCTTGCTAAAATGCAGATTAGCAAGTTTGCATAAACTTGGGGATTTATACCTAGACAAATCACTTTGAGAACTACAGTCCAAAGGCATTTATAGTGAGGGGCAAGGCAAAGTGGTCTTTAAGCACTACCATTGCTGGCCATCATCCTTTGGGGCTCAGGCAAAGGGAAGCGAGCAGGAAGAAAATAAGTTTTATCTATTATTTGCAGATGTCATGATTGTTTACCTAGAAAACCAAGTGAAATTAACTACAGTGCAACTGGCAACAATAAGAAAGTTCAAGCAGCTTCTAATTGCAAATCAATACCTTCCTCACATACAAACTACTTAGAATATATCCTGAAAAAGGTACCCGTTAACATTAGCAACCAAGAATATAAAAGCTACCTGAAAATAATATATACCCAATCAATGCACAAGCTTAAATGAGGAAACTGGCACAACTTCTCTAAAAGACCTTACAGGAAATGTTAATACATGGGAAATTTATTACCTTTTTGTTGAGGAAGATTTAGTGTTCTGAAGATGTCGATTGTGCCCAAATAACTCTATTAATTAAATTTTCCTTAATATTCCATATCTCTGGCAACTTGACAGAATGGTCAGAAAATTCACTGAGAAAAATCAGAAGAACTGAAAACGTACTGGAAAAGAAGCAGAGAAGAACTTCGCAGGTGGTCCAGTGGCTAAGACTCCCAATTCAGGGTGCCAGGGCTCGATTCCTGGTCAAGGAACTAGATCCCACATGCTGCAACTGAGTTCACATGCTGCAGCTAGAGGTCCCGTACACCGCAACTAAAAAAGATTCCCAGTGCTGCAACTAAGACCCAGCCTGCACCTAAATAGATATTTTTAAAAAGGTAATCAAGCCACTCTTAGGGAAAAAAAGGCAGCATAATAAGGAAGCACATGCCCTTCTGGTAATAAGAATCTTAAAAACCTGTGGTATTAAGTCAAACAAAAGTATGATAGAACCTCAGAAATAGAAGTATCAAAGTAAAGAATATAAAGTCCAGAAGCAGATACAGATTTGTTTGTGTGTGTGTGTGTGTGAACTGAATCGAAGAAAAAGGCCATAATTCAATGTGGATGAACTATTTTATAAATAGCTTAATTTGCAGTTTAAATATCTAGGGAAACTTTGTGTCCAAGTTCTTGAGATTCTCTTATCTGCCAACAACAAAGCCAGAAAGAAATTAACATGATGGTAGCTTCCAGGAATCAAGGGTTCAGGACCAGCCTGCAATGAGTCCAGTAAAGTCTGCAGGCTTTTAAAATATGCACTAAACTCTCAGGGTATGTAATTGCAGGGTTAGAAAGGATGGCTGTGGGAACTTCCCTGGTGATTCAATGGCTAAGACTATATGTTCCCAGTGCAGGGGGCCCAGGGTCGATTCCGGGTCAGGGAACTGGATCCCACATGCTTCTATTAACAGTTCTCATGCCCCAACTAGAAGTTGACATTCCTCAACTAAAGATCCCACAAGCTGCAACAAAGATCAAAGATCCCACGTGCCTCAACTAAGACCTGGCACAGCCAAATACATAAATAAAGTAAAGTAAGAAAAGAAAGGGTGGGTGTGGGATTTTAGACCCTGTTCCACTATTTACTTGATGTTTGACCTAGAGCAAATCACTCAATTAACCGGAACATCAATTTTCTCATCCAAAAATGGGGCTAATGCACCCAGGTCCTGACTCATTCGTAAGGCGGTGAGGGAAACTGAAGTCTATATGAAAGCCCTCTGTAACAGTGAAGTGTTGGGTGACAGTGGACATCTAGTAGCCCCACTCTAACTTAGGGTGGTGTCACAGAAAATGGGTTAAGAGCCCATGCTGTGGTGAGAGGCTGCCTGTGTTTGTTACATTGTGGTTCCATCATCTACCACCTGTCTGATTTGAAGACAGTTCCTTCACCTTTCTGAACCTTGCTTTTGTCATTTAGCAGCTGTGGGTTCTTGATAAAGTTATTTATGTTGGTGTTGTTTAGTCGCTAAACTGTGTCTGACTCTTCTGTGACCCCATGAACTGTAGCCTGCCAGGCGCCTCTGTCCATGGGATTTCCCAGACAAGAATTCTGGAGTGGGTTGCCATTTCCTCCTCCACAGGATTTTCCCTGACCCAGAGATTGAACCCGAGTCTGCTGCATTGCAGGCAGCTTATTTACCACTGAGCCACCAGGGAAGCCCCAAGTTACTTAACCTTACTGTATTTTGGCTTTGTTCATCATTAAAAGGGTGATATCCATAGCACCTACCCCAAAGATTGTTCCAAGTAGCAAATTAAAAAGCACGCATGCTGCTTAGACCAGTGCCTGACATGTAGTAACTGATGCTTGTTGTTCATCATCATAATTATCTCTGGGATCTATGCCTCTCCTACTCCAAGGTTTGACCACATAAATCAGTCAGCCCTTTGGGACACCTTCTCTACAGTGATTGGCTCAGTAACAGACATGGAGCTTATCAGAGCCAATGAAGTGCAATGAGATTTACACTTGCTGGGCAAGAATCTCATACTCTTTTGCTGAGTTCAAGCAAAGACACATTCAGCCCTGAGAGTTGCTGTTCTGTATCTGTCTCTGAGTCTCTAATCCATTACTCTCAAATGGAGTCAACAGAGAAGAAGCAGAAGAAAGAATGGCAAGAAAAATAGCATTACTTGTGAATTCAGTACATCAAGCCATACCTTTACTGTCCAAGCATGTGACCTGGTAGAATCTCTCTCTCTCTCAGTTAGAATTGGGTTTTCTGTCACTTGCAATTGAATGAATTCTAAGTGATACAACAGTGTTATTGGACTGTGATGACCTCAAACCAAATGTTCCCAGGTTCTCCAGAAAAGAACAGATTTGGTCATGTTAGTAACAGAAACTCAACACTTTGTATGTTTTTCATCCTCAGTGTCTGGTCACACAATTATGTATGACAATCCTTTATCCAAATGATGGGCATGTAAAGGATAAAAACAACACTGCCCTTTTCCAATTCTGGTTGAGAGCATGGGGCTTGAAACAAGTCAAGAGCTCCAAGCTCATGACCTTCAAGCAGCAGCCCCAGGGCTGGAATGGAAATTAACCGGAAACCATCATTTCAAATTTCAAAAGGTCACCATTATGAAAAGATTCTTTAATGTTCACCCCAAATCAGATGATAAGTAAGCAATGGAAGCAGATGGGGTTGAAACAATGGTTTCACACTACTTGCTTTCCACGACCCAGTAAACTCTATCTGTCCCCAGTTAGATTGGCAGTGACCTCCTGATGTTGAAATCAGACTTTTAACATCAGTTAATCTGTCACGCAGAACCTCATTGAATGACCTGTCCAGGGTGACTCTATTAGAATTAGCAGAGGTTGGAAGGCACACATTTGTTTTCTGATCAAAAAGCCTAGCTACATACATGGAGAAGTAATTAGACAAGACATCTCTTACAAGATCAAGATGAGTGTATTCAATGACCTTCTTAACGCCCCCAGCTGAATGTTAGATGAGAAGCTGTAAACTCAACCTGTTAAAAACTGTTTAGTTTTTAACACCATCTTCCTGTACAAAATTTCCATCAGTAAGAGGTATCATTGCTCATCCAAAGGTGAAGCCAGAAGCACAAGAATCCCCTGACTTTATTTTTCTTCACAATTGACAAGCAACAAATAGGAACTTCTGTGGATTCCAGCTTTTACACACCTCCCAAAGTAATGTGATTCCCCATCACCAATAGGGGAAATCCATCATTGCTCCTGGATTATTGCATTAAAGCTTCTCAACTGGCCTTCTATTCTCCCATCCACTGTCCACACTGCATCTGCAACGGGCCTCAAAAATGAAAACTTTATCATCTCAGATTTTTTTTTTCTTACTATTCATCCATTTATTTATTTTTTGGCTGTGCCAGGTCTTAGTTGCAGCAGGCAGGAACTTAGCTGTGTCATGTGGGATCTATTCCCCTGACCAGGGATCAAACCCAGGGCCCCTGCATTGGGAGCACAAAGTCTTAACCACTGGACCACCAGGAACATACCTCATATAAGTTTTTCTAACTCTCACTTTAAATTTTCCAAAGGATTCCTGTTGCACCTAATACACTCTCCCCAGATTTGCATGACTTGGTCCCTGCCGTTCTGTGCACTCGCCCACCTATGAATGTGTACCTCTCTGCAACCATTACTGAGTGTTTTAGTTCCTCTGTGGTGCCAGCCTCCAGACATCCATACGTGCTGTTTCCTCTTCCTGGAGCACTGCTTCATCCTTTCATTTTCTAACTCACATTCATCCTTCAGTTCTTGTGAGAGTTGTAGTTTTTATCTTGGAAAATTCTTAGACCAGGGAGGCAGCTTGGTAGTTAAGCGGGAAAGCGATATGATCATATCTTTTTAGTTCTAATTCTGTCTTTGACAATAGCTAACTGTGTGGCCTTGGGCCAGTTACTTAGTCTCTCTGTGCCTAAGTTTTCTTATCTGTAGAATGGTAATGAAAGCTTTGATAAATGGATCAAACGCGATCATGTAAATGACTTGGCATAGTGGCTGGCTCATAAACTGTCAGACGATGTTAGATATTATCATTATTTTATGCGCCATACATGGGTGACTCCAGAGGTTCTGTCTTTGGTTCTATTCTATTCTTTTTCACAGCCTTATGGGAGGCTATTATTCTCATCCAAGTCTCTACGCTTTGCCTCTGATGATTTGCAAATGTTTATTTCCAAATCAAACTTCTTTCCAAACTTCTAGTCTCTCACCGGGGTTTTTGCAATAGCACTCCCGCACCCGCTCCCTGTTGCCCTCTTTCATCTGTAAAATCTGTTCCCGCATGACACCCGACTACAATTTTAAAAACATCAGTTTACATCGCATTACTCCTCTGCTTAAAACCTTTCAATGTCATCCTATTATCTTTCGATCAGGGCTATCAACCCCCGCTCTGTTGACACGTAGAACTAGAAAATTCCACTGTGGGGGCTTTCCTGTGCATTGCAGAGCATTTAGCAACATCCCCTGATGCCACAAGATGCAGGAGTACTCCCCCACACTCCTACCAAGTCGTGATGACCAAAAATGTCGCAAGACTTTGCCAAATGTCCGTCCCATGGGGAGCAAAATTATACCATATTGAGAACCGCTACTTAGCTTAAATTTTTTATAATTGTCAAAGTCATTCCTGAGTCACATGCTCATCCAGAGGGCCAGGCTGGAGTCAGTTCCTCTCAAATCATGTGGACAGAGGATAGAGTGATAGGGTGACATGGTAACCCCAAAAAGAAAATCAGAGTACTTTTACCAGAAGAAGTGGGGTGGATGTGGGGCTGGTAAAACAACATGCAAACAAGAACAGCCGTTTCTGGAAGCATCCCCAAGCCTCCCTCTGATTTCCCATTTTTCTCTTTGTTTCCCAGTGCCTAGCACTAGGACTGGGCACAAGAAATATGTGTTCAGTGACTGTCCCAGTAGTCCCTTCCATTTCTGAATTTTTTCATCCTCACACATGGTCTCCTTTAATTTGAGGTAGAAGACAGACAATTTATCAATTTAAATCTTTACCCACAGAATCCTGAGGACTCACAGCTCAGTTTTCCTGCCCTCTGCTTTGTCTCACATGTAAGGAATCACACCACAAATCCCGAGCTTTCCCTTCTTTGTGAGGACGTGGCTAAGCTTTGTCAGTGTTTGTGAACAAAGACACAAGACCCGGTGAATCCTTCAGGCCCTGTCAAACTTGATACCAGCAGGGTTGCATTTTAATCAAAGACACCTCTTTCAGCGCCTGCTGAAATCTCACATTGCCTCTTACATCCCAGTGATGGGGGAACAATGGCTGAGCTTAGCTGCAACTAAAGAGGACTCAAAAACAGAGAGACCAGAATGTGCCAAGAGACCATGGTTTAGGTCCCAGTGGAAAAGAAAAGACAGAACTAGAAGGAAAGCTTCTGACAAAAGTGTGAACATGGCTTCTTTAGTTTCTCTCCTCGACCACTTGAAGTTTGTCAACAAGAGTAAAAGTTTATCTGTAAAGAGATTCTGGTGTGTTTTGGTCTCAGGACTCCTATTATACTTGTGCACATTATTGAGATATTTCTGTGCATTTAATCTAACAGTATTTCCTGTATTAGAAAATCAAACTCAGAAAAATTCATATTCATTTGAAAACAATGATAGACCCAATTGCATGCTAACATAAATAGCATATTTATATGAAAATAGCTTTATTTTCTAAAACAAAAAACATGAGAAGAGTGGCATTTGGTTTTACATTTTTGCAAATCTCTTTATTGTCTGGCTTGATAAAAAAAAAAGAGGTAGGTTCTCATATATGCTTCTGCATTAGATCTGTTGTCAAATGTTTTGTTGAAATATATGAAGAACACCTAGCCTCATACAAATATGTGGTCTGCAAAGATCAATGAATTTGAATAGCCTTTGAAGATGATCACAGATATCTCCTTTGATAGTACGCCAAAACTCATCAAGCAGTTTTTTTTTTTTTTTCTTTTAAACGGCCAGTTGCAATGTGGAGTTTGAAAACATATGCCTTAACTTTTTATGCTCTAGTACATTAAAATCCATGGTTCTTTCTAATCCTGTATTTTGAATGAATCATTTATCCAGGGATCATTTTTAACATCATGCATTGGTCATTCGGGAAATATCAGCTCACTGAGTTATACAAACCTTCCAAATTTGGCACATTTCATTACAAATAGAAAAAAAATTGCATTCACTTATGGGGGCAGATAGAAACAAAATTGTAATTTTACTTGCAACCTTGAATTTTTTTCCTTGGCAATAAACACTGTCAGTTGCTTTCCTTGAAGTGACAGGCTCACTTAGCTCATTTTCAAGAAAATGTCTGCCAAACACCCAAGTCTGAATAACCATAATTTGCCTGTCAGTCATCCTTTCAAGTAAATAGGGTGTTTCGTGGGGGAAAAGCAGCTAGTTCAGCTCGCACCTCAGTGGCACAAGTGGCTTTGCTGGAGACCAGTGGTGGCCTTTGGTTTATGGTGGAAGTACTTTACCTGTCCTTCCCGTGTTGTTACATACAAAGTGAAACTAGCACTTCCTTTCACTGTGAGTGGGTGGTGGTAGTGAACACAGTGACACCCGGAGCTACTTGGCGTATTGCCATTATTCCAGACTCCAGGAGTGTTCTCCACCTTTGTTTCTGCATCATCTGTGCAAAAGTCAATACAGTGAAAAAGGCAAATCACATTTTATTATCACTATGAAATAGTTTTGACTTTGCAGACCCCATGAAATGATGTTGGGAGGCTCCGTAGTTAACAAAAGACATTTTGAGAACTCTTGACAGCAGCAGCCTTAAGGATATCAGTTTTCAGATTTAAAAGACCCGGAGTTCAATCTCACTTCTACGACCACTCACTAGTTGTGAGAATCTGAACAATTACTTCTCTGAGTTCCATTTGTTCATTGGCATGTGTGTGCTGAATTGCTTCAATCGTGTCCAATTCTTTGCAACGCCACAGACTGTAGCCTGCCAGGCTCCTCTGTCCATGGGATTCTCCAGGCAAGAATACTGGAGTGGGTTGCCATTCCCTTCTCCAGGGTATCTGCCCAACCCAGGGATTGAACCTGGGCCTCCTGCATTGCAGGCAGCTTCTTTGCCATCTGAGCCCATTTGCTCATTGGTAAAGTGGGTATAAATACCCCACAGTGCTCTTGAGAGGACTAAGGGAGATAATGCATACAGGTACTCAGTATGCCCTTGCTACTGTTATGTATTAAGTGCTAATGGTTCCTCACTGTGGCTCAGTGGGGGGATATTCTAGAATACATATTCCCTGACATTTTGACCACGTACATCAACAAGTATGAAAGGAATCAGGTCCATGATGTATCACCAAAAATCATGAATTTTGTTTCTTGATAGGGTCTGCATCAGCTATATCATTGGCTTTGCCTCAGGAAAGCCAAGACTGAAAATTCTTGGGGACTAACAGTACAGTGGTAACTATAACCTGGGTGAGTCCTTGCTGTTGGCAGAACAGTGCCAATGGGCAGATTTTGTCTGATCTGTTTATCACAGGAGGGTGGTAACAACCAACACCAAGTTAGTACTCCCGTGTGCCAGGCACTGCTCTAAGTGCTATACAAGGACTAGCTCATTAAATCCCTGAAACAACTTTATGAGTAATAATCACCACTTTACAGATGAGGAAACACAAAGAGAGATTAGTGGACACATCCAAAGTTATATAACTCTATGCGGTTGACCTGGGATTTGAACCCAAGTAGTCTAACTGTAGGAGCTGAGTTCTTAACCACTACCCTGTACTGAGGAAACAGGAAAAAAAAAAAAAAAAAAAGAAGGCTGAGTGATTTTTCCAAAACGTTCCTTTCCCTGCCACAGGGCTTCTGTTTAAAAAGCCTAATTTTGCTCTTAAATGACCTGTTAGAAAACTCTTTGAGTCAATCAGAAACTCCAGGAAAAATAAAAACTGTAGCAAATAATACATGGCATGATTTTGAACAACTAGTTGAGTTGTAGAAAGGAGACTCCATAAGGACATTTATCTTTGAATGACTCAGACTGCAATGACATTGAAACCATAAAAAAAAACATGTAATCCTAGAAAACAACTTAGCTTTGTATCAAACATTGTCTACATAATCATAATAATGTTCATTTGTTTTTCAAACTCCAGAATCAATCTATAGCCCCAGCATGGAAGACATTAGCATATTTATAGAATAGAATGCAAATGGAGTGAATCTTGACCATGAAAAAGTCCAAATATAACTGACAGACATGGGTGGGTAGGAAGGAGGGTATATGTACATCCTCATTCTGCAAAGTGGGAAGCAAAGATGTTCTTCCCAAGGTGGCTGGAAAAAGAAATGAAGATTAATATTATTTTTAGAAATTAGAAAGATAATCAATACAGAGGGTAGAGTGAGTTAGCTAAATCCTTGCCTATTATGGCAGGAAGTCAATAGATTATAAATCAAAAAATGTTTATAATATGTTTATCAAAGAAGAAACATACTATTTAGAGATGTGGATGTAACCATCAGAGGAACTGAATCAGAAATGTTTGTTTTTTTTTTAAAAAAAGCTTGCTCTAAGGAGTAGTACTTGAAGTGGGGAGGGGTGAAGCCCCTTGAAGTACATGCTTGTCATTAAAAGCCCTTCTGTATGATTTGATTTTTAAAAATAGTGTGCATGATTAAATATCTTAATAGATTGTAAGATACCATTTTAAAGCTTTTGAGTAAATTATGAATAATTTGAACTGGAAGAGAAAAATATATGCTTTCTAATCTCCTTGACATGGTAGACCAGAAAAAAAGGGAAATAATATTTATTAGAGATTCATCAAACTGAAGTAGCAATAGTTTGGGGGTAAGGGGATGAGATTGCTGTAAGAGCCCAGGGGAAAACTTACCTTGTCTATTTTATTTTAAAAGTTGATATTGAGGATATGTTTTTCTATGACCTTTATATTCAAGGTGTTTTAATTAGGAAAATACAATAGGAAAAATATGCCACTCAAAAGAACGTGACAAAAATCAAATATCCAAGATTATTTGTTTTTTAAAAAGTTCAAAGAATTTCGAAAAAGAGACAGATGTGTCATCAATTAGTCTCCATAGACCTTTAGGTAGACTGTTTTTCTGTTCTCTTTCCTCTCTGCTGAAGAATAAAAAGCCATGGGCTCTGAATTCATTTCTACTCCAGCCCCCAGCACCTGGCAGAGGTCAGTTCTCCTCTGTGTGCCCTCCACAAGTTTCTTCGTGCGTTAGACAAATGTGTTCTGAGCACATATTGTAGGCCAGGCACCTTGGGGACACACAAGCCCTAAGAGAACATTGCCGTGACAGTGAATAGTCCCCCTGCCTAATCCAGGATCCCCTGGTCTATGTCCCGGGAGCATCCTGAACTGTTCATCTAGGTGCACTCAGCATCTTTCCTACACAATTGTGAACTTGTCTATTTTCTGCTGAATCCTGGGCACCCAGAACAGTGTCTGGCACATAGTAGGTGTTAAATAAGCCCTCACAGAGCAGGAGGCAGACTGGAGGTTCCCTCAAATGCAAACCACCTACTTCGAAGTGTCTTATTGTCTCTCCAGGCTGAGAAGAGGGACCAGAGCACAGGAGAAGATGCCAGCCTGACGGGGATAATCTGTGAGTCAGGAAGGGGTTACCCAACAGGAATGATGACTCCAAGAGCTTTGTAAGATCCGGAAAGCATTAGAAACTTCCGCATCATTGTCATTTAGTTTAAACCCCATTTCCTCACAGTGAGAAATACAATGCTGAAAACAGTGAGGGACCGTAGCTTGTTTTCAGAAGAAGGAAAAGGAGGCTGAAGAGATGTTATTCCACTGTGCCCAGTCTTAGAGAAGCATGAGGACCGGGTGGGGTGAAAGTTTTAAAGGTTAGAGCTGAAGTTCTTGCCTGGTGGAAGCAAGAAAGGTCACAGTTCAAAGTTCTCCTTCTGTCAAGCAGCAAATAATGCAGGTGAGAAGACCCAGACACGGCAAATCCAAGACTACATCATTCCTGGGATTCAACTCTTTCAGGGACTTCCCTGGTGGTCCAGTGGTTAAGAATCCGCTTTGTAATGCAGGGGATGTGGGTTCGATCCCTGGTCAGGGAACTAAGATTCCACATGCCTTGAAGCAACTAAGCCTGCCCAGTGTAACTACTGAGCCCAAGGACCACAGCCAGAGAATCCATGTGCTGTAATGGAAGATCCTGTGTGCCACAACTAAGACCCCACACAGCCAAAGAAGTAAATTAATTAAAAACTCTTCCAAAGGCTTCCAGTTCACTCAAAGTCCAAGTTCTTACTACTTCCTTCCGACCTCCATCTCTCTCACCTGTTCTCTCTTCCTCCTCACCCATCCTGTCCAGTCACACTGACTTCCTTGCTCCTTAAACACCCAAGGCACCTCCCCTCTCAGGGCCTTTGCACCTGCTGTTCCTTCTGCCTGGCAGGAACGTTCTTCCCACCTGACTTGGTTCCTTACCTTTTTCAAATTTGGGGCTAAATGTCACCTTCTCAGGGAAGCTGACCTTGACCATGCTGTTTACAATTTCACCCTCCTCCCCCACCCCATTCTTCTGCTTGCTTTAAGAGAGTTTGGAGAAAGTCCACGGTCTTGGGCTAAGACTCTCCATTTCCTATGCTCAGCCCCAGGGACTCCAACTGGAAAATCATCTTTGGGGGTGGCCCAGAATGAATTTTCCTTGGTTCAGACCTTATTATCTCTTAGAACCCAACCCCTGCCATTTCCCCACTGCTCAGAGCTAAGCCATCACTCAGCACAGAGTGAAAAAGCAGAAAAGAGCAATTATGATGCTGTGCAGCAGGCCTTTGACTCAGATTAACATCATTGCCTGTTGATTTGATCTTTTTCTTTTTCTCTAAACACTTAAGGCATTTTGATTGCAAGCCAGATTCATCTTTGGTGAAAAGCAATATTTTGAAAAGCCGGGACTTACTTGGTAGTACATATTTTAAGACATTTTAAGTTGATAAACAGCTAATTGGTTCTGCCGTCCTGTGATTTGCAAAGGGTCAGAATGATTTGTTGTAAATATGCATCTGTATTAATGGCTCAATGCCAAAATCAATTTCCACAGGTGACAGTAGAATTTTGTAATAGATGAGGTGATGGAAGACACTTCAGCTGTTACCCATGAGGTTCAGAGTCACCTTAATTTAACAGGTAGGCATTATTGTATTCCAAGGCAGCTATGCATGATGCTGAATAGCATACGCTGCAGAATATAGAGTGGTGGAAATTCCATTTCCTAAATATGCAGGTAACCAAATATATACAGAATCTGAAGCACAAGGAGTAGAAACAGTGCCTGCCGGATCTGTACACAATATGTCTCACACAACATGTATTTTCTTTTTCCCTTCCCCAAGTTTGCACCCAGGATATGGAGGGAAATTTTAAATGAGACAGTTAAAATATTATGGATCATCTTTGAGGGGAAAAAAAATGAAAAGTGAGCTATGGACAAACAATATTGAGATCTTCAAGTCAGACTTGCTCAAAATACAGACTGTTGAATTATCATTCATTGTGGCAGGGATTATAGGATACATTATTTTAAAAGTAGTTTGTAAGCACTTAATGGCAGAACAATGATTGTCAGGGATTAGCATGGATTCACTCAGAGAAACTCAAGGTAATGAAATTACTTACTCACAAGCAATAAATTCAATGTATATTTATTAAGCATCAACTGTGTGCCAGGCTTTTGTTCTAGGCACTGGTTCAGGGAAATGTGGTGGATAAAGTGTCCGAGAGACTTCCCTAATGGTCCAGTGGTTAAGAATCTGCCTTGCAATGCAGGGTATGCAGGTTCGATCCCTGGTTGGAGAACTGAGAACCCATATGCCAACTAAACCCATGAGTCACAACTACTGAGCCTGTGTGCCACAGCTAGAGAGAAGCCTACCTCCCACAACACAGATCTTGCATGCTGCAAGTAAGGTTTGATGAAGCCAAAAATAAATTAGCAAATATTTTAAAAGGAGGAGACATATGTTATATGTTACACATACTCCATGTGTTATATGCTACATATATGCTATATGTTACATATTCTCCAAAAAGCATATGTGATAGATAACATGTGATAGTATTTCTTACAACATGAAAATTAAAAGGTGGATCGACGGTGTTAAGTCTTGCTGCCCCAGGCTCACCTGAGCAGCCTATTGTGAGCCCACTCACGCCCAAGGTCACTAAGAACTAGAGCTGGTGGTACAATAGTCTTTGGCGTGTCTGATGTGACTCAGGTGCTCTTCAAAGATGTCTTTAGCCTTGGGTACTGTGTGAGAATCAGGCTGCAGACCCTAAGTACCAGAGTTACCTAAGTCAGACACCTTGACTCCTCCTGCCTGACACAGAATGTAAAGCTCAAAGAAGTCAAATAAATGATGTGCCCAAGTCTAGTCCTCAGGAAGTGGGACACCCATGAATCTAATGGCTCTCTTAAGTTTGCAAACACCACAAATTCAAGGTAGAGGATGCAAGAGTCTCCAATAGTTTGCTCATCTGCCTCTAGTCAAACTCTGGAAAAGAAACATTGCTCTTATTCCAAATGCTTGGTGTTGCCTTTTTATTTTTTTCAACTTACCTTTGATTCAGAGGTGGTGTTTCTTCAGAACCTATTGCTACCATATCTCAGTCTCACTAACTCTGCCACATCTTTCCCTTGATCTTGCTTCTGGCTTTGTAATAAAAGTTGGCAAAGGCTGGGTTAATTATTTTTCACCACAGTTCCATCTGTTGAATGGTTCAGAGCCATGACGAACATCAAACTCTCCTGGATACAGGAGTGGGAAGGTTAGAGAAGCCCAGCCCACCAGGCCTTGAATCTTATATTAAGACAGTGCAGTGTGGAGATTAGGGTGAATTTTCTGGTTCAAGTCCCAGCCCTGCCACCACCTCGCTGGTGATCTTCAATTGTCCAAGCCTCAGTGTCGTCATTGGCGGGAGAGGCCTGCTGGTTGTCCCCAGGGCTATTACGAGAATCAGTCCCTTCTGTTTACACTAAGTGCTTAGCCAAGCAGTTCAGTTCAGTTGCTCAGTCATGTCCGACTCTTTGAGATCCCATGGACTGCAGTGTGCCAGCATCCCTGTCCATCACCAACTCCCAGAGCTTACTTAAGCTCATGTCCATTGAGTCGATGATGCCATCCCATCATCTCATCCTCTGTCAAGCAGGTAGAGTACAGTAACGAAAGGCAACACAGGGTGGGATTGGAATTCCAGTTCTGCCTCTTATTAACCATGTCCCTTCTGGGTCCACATCCCTTCATTTGTAAAATGGGGAGAATAGTAATGGCTACCTTCTGAAGAATGCATAAGGATTAAATAATGTTTGTCAAGTGCTCACTTACAACAGTGCTTGGCGTAAAGCATGTGTCTGTTAAATAAATAAATAAATGCTCAGGAGTTAGCCCCTAAATGAATGCTCAATCTGCTCCAGTAATCATAGCTTCGTGCACAGAAGGTGTTCATTAAGTGTTAGCTAATTATTATTTTACTATTTCCTTGGCACTTCTTTCTGGGATTCTCATGACCCATTCTCTCCTTCAGCAACTTCCTTAGAAGCATCCTCCAGGGTCCACCTTGATATCTCACCTGCTTACCAATCCCAGAAGGAAGGGCAGACCTATCCTGGAAGCAGGCCCTTTTGTGGGACCCACAAACCCAGGAAGTAGCCTACTGATGTTGACTCTCCATCTTGCTAGGAGCTATCTAAGCCAGATAGCTTCTAGCACCAGACGTTTCTGTTCATTTGCATCGTTTTGGAGCAAGCCTTAGTAGACTTCAAAATGGTATTTAAATCCTGAATTCTTTCTCCTCTTCAGTTCTCTTTTTTTCTGGTTGTTGTTGGTCTTGTTGTTTTTAAATTTTCACAAGTTCCTCTGATCCATGGGGCTTCCCTGATGGCTCAGATGGTAAATAATCTGCCTGCAATGCAGGAGACCCGGGTTTGATCCCTGGATTAGGAAGATCCCCTAGAGAAGGGAATGGCTACCTACCCTAGTATTCTTTCCTGAAGAATCCCATAGACAGAGGAGCCTGATGGGCTATAGTTCATGGGATCAGAAAGAGTCAGACGACTGAGCAATGAACACTTTCACTTTTTTTTTTCCCTAATCCTTGCCCCATAGTATTAATGTTACTTAGAGGGGTTCTGTCAGTTTCCCTCTTTGTAGTCATCTGGGGTTTCTCTGCCATTTCTTGTTTACTCTTGTGTCTTCAATTACCACCGATGCCTAGATGATCCTAAGTATCAACCCAGGTTTCTTCTCTGCCCTAAACTCTGTATTAGTGATTCTTAACACTTTGGGAGAATGAAACTACTTCTAAAAAAGTGCCCATTCATATAATATTTTTCATGGAGTTTCATAATCATATGAACATTATTCTTGGAACTATACAGATGAGTAGCTCTGTCTAGATTTTCAATACCAGCTGCCTCTTGTGGACTTAATTTCTTCACCCTCACTCACCCAGTAGCCATGTCTGATTGAGTCTACTTCAGTCTGCCTCTAGGATCTTTTTTTAAAATTTCTTCATAGCCGCCAGAACACAGGTTACCAAAGTTTTCTTCTCTTGCCAGCTCCAACAGATGTTTTTCCTTACATACCTTGGCAGGGGCTGTCTTCCTTAGATACCATTAGAGAGGGGAAGATCTCATTGACTTTCTTTCAAACTTTTCATGGCTCAGAAAGAGGACAAGGACTGCCTGGGCAAAGAACTAAATGAGAGTTCTTCAGGAAAGAAGAGAGGACAGAATACCTGAATACCTGATCAGATGAACAGTCTATGATAAAGGCAATGTAGTACCAGGAAAAAAGAAAGAAATTTGACACTCTTGGGAATACAAAGGGTACTTCTCGAAATAAATTGTTATTGTAGATTCCTACATATCTCTGCAGTGAGGTGTAGCAGGGATTGGCAAACTACTTTTTCTTAAGGGGCCGGACAGTAAATATTTTAGGCTCTGCAGGCCAAGCAGCAAAATTGAGGATACTATATAGGTATTAACATAACAGGAAAGAAAACAAATTTCCATAATTTAAAAATATACAACACTAAGAGTTATATAAAGCTGAAATTTGAATTTCTTATCATTTTTATGTATTGTGAAATATTTGGGGATATTGTTTAATTTTTTCTGCCATTTGAAAATGTACAAAATAGTCTTAGCTTTTGGATTGCACAAAAATAAACCATGGGCCAAATCTGACCCACTGGCTGCAGTTTCCCAACTCCTGAAATATAATTATGTATCATAGTACCTACATAGTACATCACTGAGTTTTCAACTTTTAGAATTTTAGAGACAAAGCGTGATGACATATTTCCTATTTATTGATAAGTCTCAACTAAGTGGCATATAATGAGGCAACTGTTTTATTTTGGCTTTCAACTGTGTTATGTCCAATCCCTCATTTTCTTAGTGATATTTTGGGCAGATTTCATACCTTTCCAGCCACTGTTGGTTGTTAAAACTTGCAACTGCATACCTGGTTGCAAGCTATTTCCCTACTCTTCCCTCTTTCATTTGGGAGTAAATTCGGTATGCTGTGGCCAAGAACAGGAAGGAAAAAAGGCCAAAATGCCACTTCATTTAGTGGGTGGATTTGCAAAGCATTACTGTTCATTTCTACTGTTCCTCCAGCTAACACTGATGGTCAGATTCTCCGCACGCAGGAGTCAACACAGTGACTTCCCATCAGAAGCATGTGCATTGGTTACTGGAGGCCCTGTGGACCTTCCACTGCAACTTCCTTCCCTGATGTGAGATACCTGAGTCTGGTCAGTCTTTGCCATCCCACCTTGGCTCCCATCACTGGCAGTGCATAGCCCTGTGCTGCTGGACCTGCAGTTGCCCCATACAGAACCCTTATGCTTTTAAAGGTCCGCCTCCCTTTGGATAGACTCAGTTCTGGATCAACAGGTGTGGTTTGGGGAGTGGCGCATGGACTGACTCTTAATCTCTGCTTGACCCCTTGGCCAGGCAGCCCTGTGCAGGGCCACGGACTGCAGGGCAATCTTCCTGAATATCATGTAGCCCTGTCTAGGGTCTACTTGCCTAACTGGCTATTCTCTTGGGTGGGATGTGGACAAAATGGCATAAGCTCTCAGGTATCCACCATAGATCCACTCAACTCATAAGACCTCTCCCTTCCGAACAGGCCACCCCACTGCCATTCTCTCTCTCAGCCCTGCTCTTGTCTTCTGACTTCCTTGCTAAAATATGCACATGAACAGATGCGCAGTCGTGCTGCCTCAGCTAGTATCCAATCCAGGAATGAGATGCCAGCTGCCCTCAGGCTTTATGAATGATTCTTCTTGGAAGCCACAGGTAACTCATCGGGGAACTAAAAGTATTGAAGGAAGGGTAGTAGTGTAAGAAAGCAAAATCATTTGTCTTAGAAAATGCATCTTGTCTAAAACGCATGAATCAAGGACTACTAGTCAACATATTATTTAGAGGCATGAAGGACATAAGACATAAATTAAGAACTAAGAAAGAAACAGGTGAAAGTGCTTGCTACTTTCGCTTCCTTGTTGTACAGATAAAGAAACTCATGCTCAGAGGGTTGGAAATCTCTGAAGTTGTATAGCCAGAAAATGGCAGGATTCAGGTAAGAAACCAGGTCTACCTGACCCCAAAGCCCCTGCTATTATCTAATATTCTTTGGGATCTTCCATAAATTATTAAAGGCCCATTTGTTTCTATATTGAAAAATGGGCTCTCGGCAGGGTCATAGAATGAGGGGGGAAAAATCAATCTTGGAATTTTCGTAGGCTTCTTTTCAATCTCAGAAACATTGGTTTTATTGGGAATACTTTCACATGTTAGGGTAGAATGTTCAATTGTTAAAAACATAATTCTCCTAAAATACACAGTGAGCTTATGTCAAATTTTATTTAATTCATCAGTGAAGGGAACCAGCAGAATGACAAAGCTGGCTCAAAGGAAGATGTTATGTTTTTTTTTTAGATGAAAAAAACTGAAATAATATTGTTAAGTTATATATAAAACTGACTAATGTCCTAGGGAATGGGCAAATTGTCCACAACATTTGGAGTTATCTCCTCTAATGAACAGAAACTATTTGTACCTCCACTGAATAAAAAGATAAATGTTCTTCTTCCTAAGTTTTCTACAAGTAAACATTTAACTATACAGCTAGGCCTGAATCTATAATGAAAGCTAAGTCAAACAAAGGTACATTTCCAGAGAATTAGATGACCACTTAAGTAAGCTTGTCAGACACTACCCTGTGATATTAAACATTAAAAGGGCATACCCATCTTTTTGCCTGATTTCTTGTTGTTGTTGCTTTTCTCCATATGTGCTGGTAACTCACACTAATCATCCACGCTACTAGCCCACATTGATCACCCAGCCTCGGATTGCAGGTCACTTGCCTTTATTCCAATCCAGAGATAACATCTCAAATGATGAAGCAAAAAGTATATCTGGGCTATCAACTTTCTCAGATGGGTAGAATGCTACAGTCAGAAGGTAGAAGTCTGGATTTGAGGTAGAAAAAAGAGCAATTCTTTCCATCGAGAATGGCATAGCTAAGAGTGAAATCCAAAAATATTTAACACTCAGTAGGACATAAGATGAGCCAATTAGAATTGATGCTTCTGTAGGCCTGGAACACGATCCTGATGGCCCTGCTGGGCCAGGTTTTTACTTTTTACTTGGTGGATCTAACGGATGTTTGAGAGGTTCGAGGAAGGGCTAGTGGTGGGGCTTTGGTGAGGACTGGTTTTATTGGGGATACTTTCACATGTTGGAGTATACTGTTCAAATTGTCAAAAACATAATTCTCTTAAAATACACAGAGAGCTCATGTAAAATTTTATTGAATTCATCAGTAAGGGGAACCAACAGATACTATTTATCAACAGATAAGGAAGTATTTCCATGTTTTAACATCTAGTATGGCTATATAAACATCTTCTGGCTGAATGTCAGTCATGCTCACACCTCAGCCTCTGCCACTTCCCCAAATCCTAACCTGCCCCCAAACACAGTCATGGTCAGTATCTCCCATCCTGCCTTAAGCCTCCATCCCATTTCTCTTTTGTCTGCCTCTTGGATTTTGAGATCAAGGAAGAAAAGTGGAAAGAAAGGAACAGGAAGGTCAGGAGTGGGAAAGAGAGTTCGGACGCATTCTGCACCCACATTTAAGGGGAGGTGCAGCATTAATCTAGGGCAGAGGAGAAGAAGGGACTACTTGGTACTGTTCCTAAGTTCTAGGGATATAGTAGTGCCCCCCGTAGACAAGAATCTCCACCTTATGGAGTTTATATTCTACTGGGGAGCAGATAGGAGATGTGAAAATTGTAAATTAGTATAGGTTAAAGCACCTAGAATTGGGCTTGGTACATAGGAAGTACTCATGTCCTTCTCCCATGTCTGTCCTCAACCACATCTTTGAAGCTTCCCCGAAGGCTTCTGAACACATAAATAAAGCTGGAACCCCATCTGGCTGAAAAAGTCAACCATCTGGAGATTTGGAAATATGGGGGAACTTCTAATGACCGGCTAATTTTTTTTCCAGTTTTTCAGCCAGATGTTTGATATCATCCAGGCCCATCTGTAGCAGAAACATCAGTTTCTTGAACTTCTTTTTCATAATTTTAAGTTCCCCCTTCTAAAATCCGAAGTGTTTTTTTTTTTTCTTAGTAGCAACTTTTTAATGAGTTGAAAAAGTGATAATTCACTTAATGAAGGACAACTTCATTAAGGAAAATATCAGAAATTAGGATTTAAAGGGCCTTTTAGATCATTTTCAGGGCTCAAAAGGCAACCCACAGGTCAAATTCAGCCATAAAGTGAGCTTGGTTTGGCTGGCACTGTGTGTTTAAAAAGTTAAGCCAGTTGCCCACATTTTAAAAGTCAGACGATTCAACATCTGGCTTTTTAAAATTTGGAGCATTGGGCCAAGTTTGGGATCCATTTTCCCAGAGTGAAAATCAACTCAAGCCACATAGCAATTGTTCCCAGTTGGCCACAGTCCCCACCACTCTCTGTTGCCACCACACTGAAACCAAGTTTCAGTTACTGGATATCTTCTCATGGGCTTCCCAGGTGGCACTAGTGGTAAAGAACCCGACTCCCAGTGCAGGAGACATAAGAGACACGGGTTCAATCCCTGGGTCGGGAAGATCCCCTGGAGAAGGAAATGGCAACCTGCTGCAGTATTCTTGCCTGGAGAATCCCATGGACGGCTCGTATGCACTGTTACTCCTCTTCTCACAACAAGATAACTGAGCTAAGAGGACTGTGAAATACTTGCTTCACACTTTACATTACTTGCCTAGTCCACAGGGATGTTTGGATTTGTTTCTTCCTAATCTTACCTGATGGAGAAGGAAATGGCAACCCACTCCAGTACTCTTGCCTGGAAAGTCCCATGGACAGAGGAGCCTGGTAGGCTAGAGTCCATGGGGTCGCAAAGAGTTGGACACGACTGAGCTACTTTACTTACTTACTAATCTTACCTGAAGCTCTCTCTTTAGAACTGGGTGAACTAAGTTCCAAAGGAGGAAATAACATACACAATTTACATATACAATTGCTGCGTGTACTAACATACACAACTGCTAGAGATAGGAATGTGATTAGCACCTGGTAGCATCCTTCCTACTAGGCCAGTGGTCTTTCTGTTATCTAAACACATCCCTTTGATTATATCTACAACTTCAAGAGGTTTCGTAATGAGAGAATCACATACTGAACATGTTCTCATTCAAATTCACATGTCGCCATTGAAAGCGCACAGCAGGTCGGGGCACTGACTGCCTTGTGAATGCCTAGCGTGCTTTCCAGCTAATGAGTCAGGCATTTGTTCTGGCTTCTCAGTGTGGGTGTCTCTACATAGGTCGATTGGTTTTTCATTCAAACAGTGTCCTTTACTGCCTCTGAGTTTTTGCCTGTCTGGTGGCTCCTACACCCCTGCAGATGCTGCACAAGCATGGTGGGATCTGGGGCTTCTGAATGGAAAAACCCATGTGTTTGGGTTCTCTCACAGGCTTATATTTGTACCAGTAGCAACTTATCCTCTGGAGCATGAATTAATGTTCTCTAGCAAGGGCTAGGTGGAGCCACATGGCTTAGGTGCAATAGTGTCTGCTGAGTTTAGGTATGAGACCTTGGGCAAGTTCTATAACTTCTCCAGGCCTCAGTTTTCTCATCTGTAAAATGAGGCTAATACTTATACCCACCACCCTGACAGCCTTTGAAGATGAAAGAGTTAATTTTTCAAAGTTCTTAGCACAATCCTAGCACATAATAAGTGCTAAATATGTATGATGTTCTGCTGAGTTACAGAAAGGAAAACTGGAAACATCTCTTCTCTCACTTGAGAGATGTGATCCTTCTTAACACACATGGTTATTCCCAGACCCATTGTAAATACTCAATGTGGTTTGGCATTAACATATATTGCTTGGAAGACTTTCAGAAAATTAAGATTCCAAGTGACCTACCGCAGACACATGGAGGCCAAGAACCTAGTTGTGGGGCCTTATTATCTACTTTTTAAAGCTCTCTATGTGATTCTGATGACTAGTTAAATCGGGAAACAATTAATGTAGTTATCTTATACTTGAATATTTTTGGTAGTAGACAACTCATAACCTCTGAAAGCTTCTTATGACATATTGGAGAGTTACTTATACTGAGGTAAAACTTGTTTTCCTCTAGCTCCTAATTCTATCCTCTTGAGACCACATAGAACATTTTGAGTCTCTTTTCCATATGACAGCCCTTCAGATATTTGCAGACAGCTGTCATGTCCCTCTGGAGCATTCTCTCCTTGTACGAAATAGCCACATTCTCTCATGACTCTTAAAAAAGTATGGATGCCCTCTCCCACCTAGTTATCTTTTGACACTTAAAGGGCCAGTAAAATGAAGATGCTGAGGCTTTGGAAGAGAAGAGATTATGGAGCAGGAGATGGCTGTACACCTTCATTCCAGCAGAAGATGGATGCTGCCTACTGCATCCGTGCATAAAGCAGATGCTCCTGCAAATTCCTTGAACACTTGATATGTTCATTGCATGAAGGAAAACCTTAGCTTCAGATTTCAGCTAGGCCTATTTTGGTGTTGATTATATGGGTGAGCACATAGCTAAAATTTCATTGTGATTCATTAAAGTTTGTGCAGCTCACTGTATTAATACTTCAAAAATGTAAAAAATAAAATACCTGGGTCACATTGCAAGGAGACTGCAAGAAAATTTTCTTAGAAGAATTCACCTGACCAAGAACATATCTTAGAATAATCCAATTTCTTCTTGATTCAAATCCTCACTTCTCCCACTAAGCCCACAGAATGCCTGGGTGGGGTTCCAATTCCTTGTACAAACTGTGGGTGTAGGACATGATGTTGGAGAAAAGTGAAACCATCAGTTGAGAAATTCTTAACAAGGCTTCAGGAATTTTAGGACCTAATGAGGGAGGCCCAAACTGGGGTTTAATTGTGTATTCCCAGATTTACATCAAAGAGGCAGAAAATTTGGAAATAAATGAAACATGGTCCACCTACATGCCATTTTTGGCTTGGAAGCCACCTCAGATTTTTTTATGTCATCCTTAGAATCACATAGACACCAAAACATCCACCAAATTTCAGCTTTATAAAGATGGCTCAATTCCTTATTGTTAACATCGAAAAGAGAATTATGGCATTTCCCTAAGGTAAATGACTTCACCATATCTGACCACAAATAATCACAGATATCAGATTTTTGTTAAAGTTTAGGAAAGAATTTCTGTCAGTACATTGGCTATAATAAGACCCTGGATAGTGCTAATTCATGAACACCTATCCCAAATTAATCATCTACCAGATTAATATGCTCAGGGTTGGATAGGTAAATGTCTTAGCCAAGGTCACATAGATAGTTTGCAGCATTACCAAGGTCTTCAGCCAGCAAGTGCAGTAATCCTGTTGCATTTAAAGTCATCCTTTCCTACCTGGGCTTCCCACCAGTTGCAAATTTGTGGTGGAGACAGAATCAACTCTAGTAGTGCTACAATCAGGAGAGCAGTTGTTCAGAGTGTCAGATCATGGGAGGAAGGCCAGGGAATGATGCAATATTATACTAGCAAGTGATGTCATAGCACGATTTCCTAAGCAATTTACGTAAATGCAACTTCTCAAGAAGCCCTGACAAATGCCAACCAGTGGGAATGCAGGCATGGAGAACCAATGGCAGGTAGGGAAGGAAAGCACACAGGAAACACAGATTTCCTTGCTCATCACTATGACAAGCTTCACAGATTCCTCAGAAGCCTGAAAAAACTCCCTTCTGCCCCTCTAATCCAGTTCCTTCCCCTCAGGCACACAGTCTCTAAAGAGCTTTGATTTCCTTCTCTATTTTTTGATTTATTCCTACTGACATCCAGGCATTGCCCAATGATGCTGAGAGTGACTTCTGGTGTTCTGAAGGCAAGTTTATAGCGAGACAGGCTTGACATTCTAAAATTAGTTTGTCCTCTTCATTGTAATTTAGAATGAATCTTCGATTTTTTGAATGAGAAGTGGTATGCTGTGATTCTTGAGAATCAGTCTTATGCAAATGTCATAGAAATATATGTTGGCTTTGCAAATGCTTTAGGGAAGAAGACAGGTGGACACTAAATACCTAGACCTCAGTTTTGTTTTGATCCCAAATGGAGAAATATGTATTAATGTTTTCATAAAATGTGTGTGTGTGTGTGTGTGTGCATGTAGAGGTTCATATAGGTTAGTCTGGAACTGATTGGCAATGGAAGTTCATGAAAATATCTAGTTAGACCAAACTCAGAAGTTAAACTGATAAGACTATGTTGTGAAATCAGGAAATAGCTGAGAGTATGCCAGGCTAGGTCATAATCAATCTATCTCTCCCCCTGCCGCTTTCCCTTCCTTCCCTTCCTCTCTTGTCACCTCTTCCCCCACTGAAATGCAATTTAAGCAGAGCCAGAGACCCCATCTGAAGCCAGAGATCAAAGCAAAGTAGTTCACAATATGCCTGGGGATCTTAGATTTGAAGACTTTTCTCAACTGCAGAAGCTTCCCGGAGAGCCACAAAATCTCATCTCATGAAGCTCATACCAAAAACAACGAACAAGACCCAACCCTTCATCCCACACTGCATTAGTCTTTCTTGGAACAGTCTGGACATCTGCAAATTCTTGGCAATAATTCGAACTATCCTCTTTCCCCATCACTGCCTCTGTCTCCCCAACCACACACTGGAATAGCAAAAAATCAGAAACTGGATTGTTTGGGGCCATTGAGAGGAATTAGTAAATACCTTCTAGGCAGCAGGTCCTCCACAGCCCGGAATGGGTCATTACTTCTTCATTCTTCCTGCTGGTTTCATTATCACTTGTAGATTTAGTCCTGCACACACCTCTGGAATATAACCAGTAGTCCGTGCCCACTGCAATGGTCATTAAACTAAAAGCTGCGAAGGCTCCCACAGTAGTGATCAACATCTGGACTCCTCTGTCACACATCCTCATAATTCTTCATGGTACTCTGGACGGCTGGGCGTTGGAGAGGGAGATTCAATGCCAGAGGGGGAAAATCACTCTGCAGCTGGGTAACCTAGGACAGGCTATTCCAAAAATTCGGGTCTCCTTTTGTCGGCATCCACAGGGACTTTGGGAAAGCTGGGTTTTCCTGTCTGGAGCTCTCTCCAGTTCCCTGGGTCGCCTATGGCCCTCGGAAGGGTGCAGGCTCCAGGGGGTTGGTCCACATCACTGCTGCCTTCTGAGGGTCCCTGGTTTCCTTTCATTCCTCGGGAGCTTGGTAAGGATGAGGGTCCGTGCAGGGCATGGCTCTGGAGCCTGGAGCTGCCAGCTCAATCTGAGATGCGCCTGGCTCCTCACAGCCCTGGGAGACTCAAGGCAAAGAAATCGAGAGAGGACTATGTGTGTGTGTGTGTGTGTGTGCGTGCGTGCGTGTGTGTGCGAGCGCGTGTGCTGGGGGTGAGGGCGGATGGCAAAAAATAGCACTGCTGGGAGGCGAGTCGCTGAGAAGAGTGTTCATTGCTTCCCCAGCCTCCCAGGAAAGCTCACCGCCTGCTCCCGACACCCCCGCTCAAACTGGAGAAAAGACAGTCCTGGGGCGGGGGCCGAGAGGTTTCATCGGAGGGCAAAGGTCCGCGGTGCTGAAGGGACAGCTCCCCGCCTGTTGCCCCGCCTCCGCCTTCCTAACGACCAGGCTTTAGGTCCGTGGTGCTGAAGGGACAGCTCCTCTGCTGCTGCTGCAACCCCGCCTTCCTAACGCCCTGGCGAGAGACCTGGGATACCGACGGGTGGGTCTTCCTCCCGCCCCTCCGAGGCCAGCCCACCTGCTCTTCTCAACCTAGTCAACCCACGCTCCGCGCAAAGTTTCGGGAGCCCAGGGCAGTCAGCGCCCCAGCTCCTCAGGCGCGCTGCAGCACGACCCGGTTCCCCCGCTCCCCGCTCCCGGAAGGGTTAAGGAAAGGGGAAGGGGAAAGGAGCCTGCAGCGCACTCTGGCGCTCTCTCAGCTCCCACCCGACGCGGCATTTCCCCCACCACCAATGAGCCAGGCAAGTTTGCCTTTTGCTGCGGGCACCGCTGGAGCCCATTGGGGAAGACCGAGTCTTCTTAAAGGGACCGGCGACTCGGGGCAACGGTTCTATGGCTCACTTGGGCAGGCAAAAAGTGTTGTCACAGGAACATCTGTGTATAGTCTGTCTCAATTTGGTTCCCCAGAAAAGAAACCAATATGTCTACCCTCCTTTCTCTGGAGCTCTGGTTTACAACGGAGACAACGTGCTCAGATCAGACCCGGAACTGTTCATATACATATGATCATATATTCCTAAAAGACAGAAGGAGCCAGAAGTATGCAGATTCTATTATGCACATATTAGGGATTTGGGCCCATGGAGTGTGAGATATTGATCTCCGAACACACATATATTTTAACAACCATACATTTTGCGGATGGTGGTGGTGATGGAGTCAAGGTGGGAGAGTCGCTGAAAATGTCAGATTCTCTTCAAAGGCCCCTTGGATGATCATTTGTTAACATCCACACAAGTTAGACAGGAAGCAAGTGAAGTTAGGTCTGCTTTCCTTGTTAGTCCTAAAGTGCAAATGTTGGTGCACACCTGAAAGCTAGTGAGACTCTTCCTTGGAAATAGTCATTGTTGCAAGTGTTAGTTGCTCAGTCGTGTCCAACTCTTTGCTATCCCATGCACCCAGCCTGGCAGGCTCCTCTGTCCATGTAATTCTCCAGACAAGAATACTGGAGTAGGTAGTTATTCACTTCGCCTGGGGATCTTCCCGACCCAGGGATCGAACCTGGGTCTCCTGCATTGCAGGCAGATTCTTTACCATCTGAACCACCAAGGATCAGCATTTAATTCAAATAGCTTTTTATCACCATGTGTTCTGGCATATACTTGAGCATGCCAAGTAAACTAAGTCCACAGAATGCCCTCATTATTTCTATTCTGTGGCACGATGAGACAGAGACCCAGAGGTCGGGTGTTTGGAATCGAGGCTGCTTGGGTTGTTTCTGCAGTCCCTGAGATGTGTTCATAACCAGCTGTCATATTTGAATGTTATTTAACTGGACAAAAAGATAATGGTAGGTAATCGCAGACACATACAGTCCCCTGGTGACATTTCTGGCTCTCTGTCTGAGAGCTTCTATCCAGAAGACCGAATAGCAACAATTCATGGAAGAGTTCCCAAATGCAGCTCACGATTTCTTGGTGACTCTGCTACTTTGTTTGTATGCTTTTGGTCTTAAATTCACTTAAACATTTGGCTCTTGGTGTTAGATATACCTGCACATGCATGTGTAGATTTGAATACATAGTAGTCATCACGTGATTGTGTTTAGATGTTTACTTGTGCTGTGTCCAATTTAGCTATGAGTGCTGAATGCCTGGGAATTTGTTGTAGAAGTAAAGCAGATATGTATATATATATATATATATATATATACATTTATATATATATACATTTATATATATATGTATATATGTGTATGACAGTACCTGCTTACAGTGTTATAAGCCTATTTGCTGCAAATGCATAGCTATATGCATTTGTGGGTGTACATGCCTAAGTATAGGTGTAGTGTAGGTTTATGCCCCTACATAGACTTACTTGCATATGCATGTATCGTGGATCACAAACACTGATTGGTAGGCAGGAAGTAGAAATACTGAAAGCTTGCCACATAACCAAAATAGGACAGATAAACTTGGGGCCAAGACCACAGCTAGTCATATCTCAGAAGAAAGATAGGAGGTAATGGGGGGAAATGTACCAAGCTTTCTATAAGTTATTTATTGTTTTTCCTTTCCTGAAATGAAATTTGCTTCTCAATAAAGCTTCCTTAAAAAAAAAAAAAAAAAGGAAAAAGCCCTATGTAAGATGGAGGTGAAGCTGGTCTTCCCTGAAAAGAGTTGCTAGATTAGTGAAATTTCCCTTCCCCATCTCAAAAACTTAAATAATATGAAATAACTAATAATGACCAAAGCAACTACTCCAGGATCTGTTTTCGCCCTTCCTCTGATAGGAGTGAGAGAAGTCTTTTCTTAAAGCAGGATCACGTGATTGGAAGGTCAATGGGCTTTGGGAGAGTGTGCTCCAATCAATCCATTCACCAAACTCACAGTAAAACAACAGCAGCCCTCTCTCTACCTCCGTGGTCTGTAATAGAAGCCCAGACACGCAAGGTATGGCTCCCAGAAGGTCCAGGAGAATGGAATCAAACATCCAGGCAAACTGTGTGGGGATGGGGAGAAGCGTCAGGAGCTCAGGCAGATGAAGGTGACGATCACGGCTCAGGATGTGGACAATTCTGAGGAGAGAAAGGGATCAACATAACAAGAATGAAAACGTATACTGAGCTTTTGGCTTGGTGAGGCAGGGTTCTCCCCTGCCTCTCCCCTCCCCTGTCCTCCCCTCCCCAGGTCCAAAACTGATCACAGACTAGTTCAAAGCTGATCACAGAGCATGGGAAGATCTGAACTTGCATTTGGAGAATCAGAACACCTGAGTGGAGTGGGAGTGCAGAGGCAGGAAGGCCGTCAGTTAGTTCCTGATGATGCCTCCCCACTTACTAGGGGGTGACCTCATCCTTTCATTCAATTGAATGTGTAGGTGTGTGTACATGGATGCGTAGAATCAGCTTCTAAGCCTAGATGTAATCACACGTTTCTTACCACTAGAGGGCTCTTTCACCAGATTCATCAGGGACCCAAGAGATTCAAAGCACTATCTTTTTATAACAGTGATGGAGCCAGGCTCTTTCTGTGTTTGCTGATGACCTTCTTTGATCCTACGAATGTGGCAGGAGACCGGGAGGCACTCAGACAGCTTGCAACTGATGTTTGAGACTCTTATTAAGGCTTTTTTTTTACCAGCTTCCTTTGGATTCTTAGGGGTTTCTGTGGTGGCTCAGATGGTAAAGAATCTGCCTTCAATGCAAGAGACCCGGATTCATTCGATCCCTGGGTTGGGAAGATCCCCTGGAGAAGGGAATGGTTACCCATTCCAGTATTCTTGCCTAGAGAATTCCATGGACAGAGGAGTCTGGTGATTGGATTCTTAGCTAGTCTGTACATCTGTACTTTTTTCTGTTCTTCCTCTCCTAGGTCAGAGAGGAGCCTGGTAGGCTGCAGTCCATGGGGCCACTAAGAATCGGACATGACTAAGCGACTTCACTTTCACTTTTCACTTTCATGCATTGGAGAAGGAAATGGCAACCCACTCCAGTGTTCTTGCCTGGAGAATCCCAGGGACGGGGGAGCCTGGTGGGCTGCCGTCTATGGGGTTGCACAGAGTCGGACACGACTGAAGTGACTTAGCAGCAGCAGCAGGGGTCAGGGCCCCTGAAAGTTGTTGTGTCATTTAGGAATGAGTATCAGCAGCTGATTCAATTCAATGAACACTTTGTGAGTACCTACTATGTACAAAGCATTCTGCTTAGCAGTTTGAAGAATACACAAATATGGTTCCTACCTGCCCCTCAAGAAACCCATTATATACTAGGGGATATTTTGCTAGTACATTTTGGCTGTAAATAGAAGAAACTCATTGGAGTTAGTTTAAGGAATTGGAGTTTTGATATAAGGATATGGTGCTGCTTCAAGAAACCTTTAAACAAAGACATTATCAGGCCTCAGCAAGGAGATAAAACCAGGGAATAAAAGCCATCAAAAGTCTTGAAAGTCACTCTATTTTTCATCTCTGCCTCTTTCCATATTTTTAGTTGGAAAAAGATTATTTTGCCATCTCTATTTGTTGATCCTCCAGATGGAAGCTAGATTTTGAGGTTTTATGTCTCCTCTATCCAAGAGATCCACCCAGACTCAAAAGGGCAGTTTTAGTTGCAATTAAAAACTTTCAGGGGAGATACTGATTGTGTCTCATGCCACTTTCCAGCCCGACCTGATGTGGTCATTGAGAGGGGGTGGTGGTGGTATGGACACAGCTACTGGGACCGGCTCCTGTGAGCTGAGCGAGAGAGGACAATTCTCAGAGTAGGAGGAACTTTCGAGACCTCTCAAAAGACTGCTGTGAAAAATCCACGTGATTCACTTCTGGGGCCACTCTGATGATGCCCAGGGGTTCAGCAGTAAAACATGATCATGAGTGAGAAGGCAACATGTTAGGGTGTAAGGCTCTGAAGGTATTGGAGCCTCTGCCAGACGTACAACTGGGCTGAGTGTACCCTCCAGCTTCACCTTTGTCTATGCCCTTCTTCCAAGGAACATAAGCTGAAAGAGAAAAACTCATCTGTGTTAAAGTCACCCACATGAATTTCAGTTAAGGAAATGGTGAAAACTAAGCAGATGTGGACCGAGGGTGCCCTATCTGCCATCCCTTTATGTTCTCACGTAGTCCAGTTATGAGTTTGTCACTTCTAGATTTAAGGTGTGGAAAATAAAATATGGTTATAAAACACATCCTCATGTTATTTAAACTTTAGCTTTACTGACCTTCTTTCAGCAACCAAAATCCCCTATCCTCTTGCACACAAATACTTGAAAATTAGGTCCCTCTTATCTGCACCTGTGATTGGAATTGGATGGTTGGAGGAAGGAAGGAATGGTGGGGCTGCAACATCCAGATATTACACAGAGAACAGCCAAGGTATGCTGTCAATAGCTGATGGAAGCTCTAGAGGTTGGAGTGTGTAATTGAAAGTTATGAAAGGAATCAATATAGGAACCATAAAAATTCAACAACTGTATTTGGAGTGGGCTTTCCTTGTGGCTCAGCTGGTGAAGAATCTACCTGCGATGTCGGGGACCTGGGTTCGATCCCTGGGTTGGGAAGATCCACTGGAGAAGAGAACGGCTACCCACTGGAGAATCCATGGACTATAAAAAGAGTCGGACATGACCGAGCGACTTTCAAGTTAAACTAGGGTGACGCAGATGGTAAAGAATCTGCCTGTCAATGCAAGAGACTCAGGTTCAGTCTCTGGGTTGGGACAATGCCCTGGAGAAGGGAATGGCAATCCACTCCAGTGTTCTTGCCTGGAGAGTTCTATGGACAGAGGAGCCTGGTGGGCTAAGTCCATGGGGTCACAAAGAGTCAGACACGACTGAATGACTTTCATTTACTCAGTCAAGACAGAAAAGTTACCAGCTAACCATGGTAACTTTGGGGGAGAGGAGCAGGAATGAGGCCAGGAGCTGCTTTTCCTGACAGCCCCTTTGGTCCTATTTGATTTTCAGAAAATCTTGAGCAGGTATACTTTGATAAATGAAGTCAATTAAAAAATAAATGAGAACAGTAAGTAGCATGCCACTTGTCCATCTCTTCCAGTCGCCTCCTGCTTTATCAGTATAGAAATGCCAGGTGTTTCCTGTGATTCATCCAACCATTCCCTGGAATGCTCTCCCCTGAGATATCCTTCTCATAAGAAAACATTTATTCAGAAATAATTTTGAATTCACATAGAAGTTACTTCCACCAGATGTTCCTTCTCGTGGTTCAGTCCCTCACTTCATTCATATCTCAGCTCAAATGTTGCGTTCTCAGAGAATCCTTTAACTGTTCTAAAATAACACCTCATTCTTCTCTCTGTCCTCTCCCTCTGCTTTTTATTTCTTTATAGCATTTTTCAATATCTGACACCATCTTACATATATATACACATATGTTCATATGTATGTATATGCATCTGTGTGTTTATTGCCACCTCCCTACCAGAGCAAAAGAATTCACATCTAAATTACAAGACCCTGGGTCAGTGCCCAGGATATCGTAGGCACTCAATCAGCATTTGATTAATCAATTAACTTAATAAATAACTATTACATTTCACACACCACGAAAGGCACTGGTAAGTTACTAATAAGAAAGACTTAGTTCTTGATCACTTGGAACTCAGTCTAAAGGAGAGAACAGAGATAACTGAACAAATAAGAACAATTGAAACAGATGCTGTTAGTATCCCATAGATGCCTAGATTCCCTTTGCTAGGTTGGTGCGTTTGTAGCCCCAACCCTCCTGCCCCCTCTGCCAGCCCATGGTTGTCCCTTCTTGGAAGAGTTGCTCTTAGTTGATAGGAGCTACCTCCCCAAGGGATCCCTACGCCAGGGACAACCTACAGTCAATGAGTGGCTGATACAGGGGTGCAAAAGTCTTTCTTCTTGCCAAAGGCAGAGAGAATTCTGTGGTGCAATTTATGTTCTAGAGTCCTCCGTGGGTCAGGCCAAGGCCAGATTTTACCTGGGACCACATTCTCATTTGACTTTGTCCCCGCTCCCTGTGTTTCTCAAACTTGAGTTGTGCATCACTTACAAAGCTGGTTGAACAACAGCTTATGGGACTTTCCTCGTGGCCCAGTGGCTAAGACTCCACACTCCCAGTGCAAGGTGCCTGGGTTCAATTCCTGACCAGGGAACTAGATCTCACATGGCACAATTAAGGCCCAGACCAGCTAAATAAATAATTTTTAAAAGTCAGCTTACTGGTTCCATTCCCAGAGTTTCTAGGATGGTTCATGGAATCTCATTTCTAGCAAGTTCCCTGGCAAAGCTAATACTGCTTCTCTGGGAAGTCACAAGTGGGCACTCACTGCCTTTCTGTATGCTGGTTCCCATACTCCACTAGGTTTTTCCTAAAGGACACTACTTCTAGAAGTTACCTGCATATGACTCCCTGCTTCAGGATAAGCTTCTAAGCAACTCTACCTAAAACCTCAACGAAGGCTGGTTAGCAGTCTGCTAGGGGAAGTGCAAATCAGGGCCAATTCATGTCACTGGAAGTCATTGGAAAAGGCTTCACAGAGGAAGTTCCATTTTAACAGAGCCCTTAGATGAGTAGCCAAGTAAGGATCAGGGAAAACTGTGTTCCAGGCATTTAGATTGGTATGTGCAATGCCCTGGAGCATGAAGAGCTTGAGGGAATGAAAGGAGTTTAGTATGACTGGAGTGTGATGTGGCATTAATATGGCATACTCTTCATGCTTGTATATTATGTACAGAGGAGATGTTTGGCCATGAATACTCTTCCAGAAAATATTAAAAATTTATTTGCTTTTTAGAGGAATTATTTTACCACCTATATCCCAAGCTTGGGTAGCAACCTTTAGATTAGGACACCTCTAAAAAGTAAACCCCTGAAAGATTCTTGAGTCCAAGAGGAAGCTTGTTGTCCCCAAGTTGATGAGTCCAGGGAGAGAGATATGGACAAAGAAGAATCTTTCAGCAGTCAGAGAGAAAGTAATGGAAAGTAACAGATAAAGGAGTTCCTCCTTGTTAGCCAAGAAACTTCTTCCATTCCCAGAAAAGAGAAATTTTGTTATTCTTACTCAGTTGGATTGGATAATTTCTATGAACCTGTGAATGCTCTATATACTCCCCTTTGTCTTTAGAAGAAGCTCTTAATGTTTACCTGGTTCCACCTGCAAAATTAAATAATGGGTAAGCTGGTAGCAAATGTGTTATCTTTTAGTTTAGACCAAGAGAAGACACACCCAGATCTGTTGAAGAAGACTACAAATTGCCCAGAAATCCTAACCTCTCAATGGATGAGAGTTTGTGATTGTTTCCTTTGGGAGAATGTCATTGTGTTCTATATATGGAAAGACATTCGCTGGCATAGGGGTGGACTGCTGCAGAGGCTGCTAGTTGTTTCCCTAACGACTTTTCTTCATTTGTTTTTAACTAATAAAACTCCAATTGTAGTTGGGGATGCTCTTTGACTGCTTGAAAGAAAATCACATCTTTCAGTTTTCCTTGAAGAGAATAGTGATCCTGTAACAAAATTCTGACCAATAAAATGTAATTAAAGTGTTTTGCATACCATAGCCAAAAGGTGTAAACAACACAAGTGTCCATCAACTGATGAATGGATTAACATATGTGTCCTATACGTACAGTGGAATATTATTCAGCCATATAAAGAAATGAAGCTTGGATACATGCTACAGCATGATTGGACCTTGAAGACATTATGCTTAGTGAAATAAGCCAGACACAAAAAGACAAATATCATACCATTCTGTGTAGAAGTACCTAGAATAGGCAAATTCATAGAGGCAGAAAGTAGATTAGATGTTATCAGGGCCTAAGAGGAGAGGGGGATGGGGAGTTATTGCTTAACAGTTAAGAAACTGTTTCGTGTGATGAGATGTTTTAGAAATAGATTTTGATGATGGTTACCTAACATTGTTGATGCAATTAATGGCACTAAATTGTACATTGAAAATAGCAAACTTTATGTTACATAAATTTTACCAGAATTTTTAAAATGGGAGAAAAAAGTTGTTCTGTGGTGTGTAAAATCTCCTTCAAGGGAGCTGGTGGTCAGACTCTACTAACCCACAGTGTGCTGCCCTTACCTTATATTTCTTCCTGCATGGAACTGGAACTCAGTTTCAGAGGTTGACCAGATGACTTGTTACTGGAAGGTGACAAGTACATGTTTAAGATGCCGAAAATAAAATAAAATTGGAGAAGCCTGGGTCCATAATAGCATTATGGAGCCACCATCTAAGGTGGCTTTGATAATCTCCAAAATTATTATTATACAACAAAAACTGACTTCTTATTTCACCCCTTTTCAATTTTAGCAGATGAGCAGATGAGCATACAGTTGATTCTGGAACAATCGAGGGGTTAGAGGGTGCCACCACTCTGTTCCGCTGAAAATCCACAAAAAACCTATAGTCTGCCCGCCTACACATCTATGTCCCTCTGCATCCACAGATTCACCCAACTGTGGTTTATATAGTACCATATATATAAACTGTATATAGTATAGTATATATTTACTATTGAAAATAATATACAAGTAGAACAGAGCATTCAAATCCTGTTGTTCAAGGATCAATGGTAATTCCTAATTTACACAGATGAAGAGAAGTAGAATTAGAGAGGTAGCCTATTAGTCATGAAATTTCTATTTTAAAATATTTTATTGAAGTATAGTTGATTTACAATGTTGTGTTAATTTCCAATGTACAGTGAGGTGATTCAGTTATATATATATATATATTATTTTTAATATATGTATTATTTTTCATATTATTTTCCATTATGGTTTAATCATGGGATATTGCATATAGGTTCAATAGAACCTTCCTGTTTATCTATCCTATATATACTAGTTTGCATCTGCTAATCCCAAACTCCCAATCCTGTCCTCCCCAACCCCCCACAAAGCTTCTGATTAGAGTTGACAGAAATCCAACTGAAAGGGTGTACAAAAAGCAAGAGCAATCAATCAGTGCCTGTGACTTAAAAGCACAAAAGTAGATAAGCTCGTGAGCAACTGAATCCCAGACTTCACACAAATGGCATCCAGTCTGCTTTTTCATCTCAGCCCTGTCTCCCTCTCCACCAGCTCCATCCTCAGCCTGGCTCTCTTCTCACGTACAAGGAACTCCTGGCTTGCCTTCTACCAGCTGAGCAACCCTAGAAGAAATAGGATATGTCTCAATCAACAGTTAGAACAAATGTCTTGGGGATAGTTTCTCATTGACCCATTTAGTTCAGATCTACCTGAATCAATTGTAGTATCCAGGAAATGAGATTCACTGATATTCAGGTTTGTGCTCTCATTCTGCCTCTTGACACACAGGGAGGAAGACCAAATCAATTTGTGTGAACTGAGACTGGGTAAGGGGCTGATTCTTTGAGGAATTTGAGGGTGCTGTTACTAGAAAAAGGGAGATAAAAATGAGATGTTCACTGTGCACTACAGATAGGTAGATGCCAGACCATGCAGGGCCGTTTTGCCACGCAAGATCATTCAACAAACATCTACCAAGACCAGGTCTTCTGTAGGCACTGAGGATGCAGTGGTGAGCAACACGGATTCCCTGCCCCCAAGGAACTTGCATTCTAGATGAGGGAGACAGTCAATGAACATGAACAAGCAAACAAACAAAAATTAGTGATAAATACTGTGAAGCAAGTAGTGATAAGTACTGTGAAGAAAAGAAAAGAAAATTAGGCAACTCGATAGGATACACAGTAGGGGCAGTGGCAGAAGGAATTCTTTAAGGAACACAATCAAGGAGGGCATTCCGAGGAGGTGGCTTGAGCTGAAAAAAAATCAAAGGTGGAGAAGGAGTCAGCCTGAAGGAGAACCAAGGAAATTGTTCCCAGAAGAAGGATCATCAAGTGCAGAAGCTCTGAAAGGAGAATAAACATGACTTGTTGAAGTGGACAGAGTGGCAGGAATCTCATGAACAAGAAGAAAAATCCTAGCCAAGGAGGTCAGCAAGGTGGACTGGGGCTCGACCATATAGAATGAGTGGGCCAGGGTAAACAGTTTGAGCGTTTCTTTTTTTTCCCCCCAATGGTTCAAGACAGTCAGTCAGTTCAGTCACTCAGTCGTGTCCAACTCTTTGCAACCCCATGGACTGCAGCACATCAGGCCTCCCTGTCCATTACCAACTTCCAGAGCTTGCTCAAACTCATGTCCATCGAGTCGGTGATGCCATCCAACCAGTTCATCCTCTGTCGTCCCCTTCTCCTCCTGCCCCCAATCCCTCCCAGCATCAGAGTCTTTTCCAATGTCAGTTCTTCGCATCAGGTGGCCAAAGTATTGGAGTTTCAACTTCAGCATCAGTCCTTCCAAAGAATATTCAGGACTGATTTCCTTTAGGATGGACTGGTTGGATCTCCTTGCTGTCAAAGGGGCTCTCAAGAGTCTTCTCCAACATCACAGTTCAAAAACATCAATTCTTTGGTGCTAAGCTTTCTTTACAGTCCAACTCTTACATCCATATGTGACTACTGGAAAAACCATAGCTTTGATTTAGAGGGACCTTTGTCAGCAGTACATCAAGACAGTACATCAAGTTGGCTTTTTTTTTTTTATTTCTTCAGCTGTGCCAGGTCTTAGTTGCAGCGTCTGGGATCTTCACTGTGTCATGTAGATCTCTCACTGCAGCACACAGGCTCTCTAGTTGTGGCAATACAGGCTCCACAGTGTGTAGGCTCAGTAGTTGCCGTTTGAAGGCTTACTTGCTCCATGGAATGTGGGATCTTAGTTCCTCAACCAGAGATCAAATCCTCATCCCCTGCATTGAAAGACCCATTCTTAACCACTGGACCACCAGGGAAGTCCTGGGTATTCCTTAACACTGTAAAGCCATTGCATGAGAGTAACATGAACTGACCCACACTTTGGAAGTTTCATTCTAGCCACTGAATGGCAATTCTCCACTGGGGCAAAAGTGAAAACCAGGAGATAAATTAAGAGGCTATTGCACTAACTTGGGCTAAAGATGTTGGCGTCTTAGACTAAGCTGCACGTGTGCTATCAGCATAGCACATGTGAGAAACAGGAGACACTGAGAATCATGTTAAATCACATGAGTTTCCTGAGGAAGGTGGGAAACTGTGAGAGGTTTTAGCAGGAAGAGACTTGATCAGGTTTGTATTTTTTAGTGATATGTCAGAGGCTTGGCTCTGCTCCATGGGATAGAAATGGTAGTGGAGACCAAGAAGATGGAAAGAAAATCATAGATAAAGTCCTTTGCCTTTTGGCCCCAAGCCTCCCTAGGTCATCTGCCTCCCTTCCACCTTCCTGTTCACTTTTATGGGAGAAGGGTAGTGGCCTTTCTCTAAGACCCAAGGAGATCAGACTCAAGATATAAGACCCCCAAATGGTGTCCTGGACAAACCTCACCAGGAGAACCAGGAGAAAGAGCCTGTGTCCTCCCCTCATCCTGCACAGATTTGTGGGATAGAGGCTTATATCAATGGCAAGACCAAACACTGTAAGGAATTGGCAACCCACTCCAGTTTTCTTGCCTGGAGAATCCCATGGACAGAGGAGCCTGACAGGTCCATAGGGTTGCAGAGACTTGGACATGACTGAAGAGACTAAGCATGCACCCACATACTTAATGCATGATGGAAAGTGTGGGGTTTGGAGTCAGGGAAACGTGGATTCGAGTCCCAGTTGCACCACTTGCTGTGTGACCTTGAGAAAATGACTTAATCCTTCTGTGCCTCTCTTTCCTCATAAGTAAAGTAAAGGGACCAGTTTCTAAGGTCAGTAGGACTTCCTTATTGTATAATAAGGATTACATATAAGTGTTTAACATAGTGCCTGGCACATACGAAGTTCTCAATAAATGTCAATGCGGCTAAAAATAAAACAACGATGCCAAAGAAGCCAACTCTGTTAATGAGATTTGTTTTAATCTGCCACCTTCAGAATAATGAACAACTGACTATTACGTGGTTAATCACTTTCCGTGGGACACATGCACTAGGAAAACAAAATGGCCCAAGAGGCAGTTAGAGATTCAAAAGGTGTCTTTATTGAGAGATGAGATAAACACCTCGACAACTAAGAGGCTTAAAACCACTTTGGAAACCTTCCTAAAATCAGCAGAACAGGATGTGGTTTAGGGCTTTTCCTGTTGGCTTGGAATGTTGGCCAAAGCCCCAAAGCTGAAAACAAAAAGCATGAAATATTCCCACATCCAGAGCCAAAGAGCTGCCAGATGACTCCCCAGGGCTCATGAAGAGCTGGCCAGACAGGTCCTGCAGCCCTCTCTCCAATGGCTCCCAGGCAGATTACATGGACTGAGGACTGGCCTTCAGTGAGGTGGGGAAACAATGAGCCAGGAGCCTGGGGGAGGAAGGTGCTTTGCCTCTTTGTGTCCCGTCACCCTGGTGGAGGAGTAGGTGGCTCTTCTCCCATCAAGCCAAGTGAGAATGGGTTCAATCCACTCATGGATGGGATGAGGGACCTGCAGGAAGGGAGACTGGCCAGGGCTGCTGATGTGGAGGCTCTAGGCTGGCACCTGGAGCAAAATGCACTGGGAGGAACCCTGGAGAGAAACTAAGTGTCATCAGGTACATGGAGCATGCATGAACACATGAACATAGAGGCTGGTGCCTGGTTCCCACTTGGAGAACCATGAAGGCAAGAGGCTGGCTGGAGCAGCCGTCGATTACAGGGTGAGGAGGGAGGGCGTCAGGAAGGCAGCCTCAACTCCCAGGGTCTGGTGTGGCAAAGATGCACTGAGTACCATGTGGATACCGAGGAAATTAACTCAGTTCAAACTCTCTCCACAGGACCATATTTAGGAGAGAGCAACATTTGAATGATAGCAATGCAGAGGGCTTCAGCAGTCACAAAAGGACCACTGATGACACCATCTAAGAAGAGCTTCACCTCCTACCACTCTTCCCCCTCCTCAGCCCCAGATCAGCCAGCAACAGGGGAGGAGGGGAAGCAGGGAAGGACATCTCACCTGCCTCCCGCTCCCACACGGAGCCCCTCCACTCACGGTCAGGCTGGGGCTGGAGACAAGGGAAGACTTGGAATTGAATGCGAGGTTCACATTTGACTTCAACTGAATTGGACTTTAAAAACCTTTCCACTATGAAAAAATTTCAGGCATATGAAATTGGGAGGAATGTATAGCAGATGAATGAATGCCCTGTGACCATCACCAACTACAAGAGCCGTCGACCCATGGCCAATCCTGTTTCATCTCTATGTCCCACTAACTGCCCCTCCCCACTGACTTATTGTGAAGCAAGTCCCAGGTCTCATGTTATTTCTGCATTGGGCTTTTGAATGCCTAGAAGTGAGTCCTCCTTACAAAACTGAGGTTCTTAACATTGAAACTGACCAGAGGACCCTGAGTTTTGCCCATTGTTTATTTTTCACAAACTCTAGAACATAAAGTTCACTGAGGGCAGAGAAATGTTCCATTTTATTCACTACTCTTCTTGTTGTTCAGTTGCTCAGTCGTGTCTAACTCTTTGCAACTCCATGAACTACAGCATGCCAGGCTTCCCTGTCCTTCACAATGTCCCAGAGTTTGCTCAAACTGATGTCCACTGAGTCAGGGGCGTCATCCAACCATCTCATCCTCTGTCACCCATTTCCCCTCCTGCCTTCAATCTTTCCCAGCATCAGGGTCTTTTCCAATGAGACAACTCTTTGCATCAGGTGGCCAAAGTACTGGAGTTTCAGCTTCAGCATCAGTCCTTCTAATGAGTATCCAGGGTTGATTTCTTTTAGGATTGACCGGTTTGATCTCCTTGCTGTCCAAGGGACTCTCAGGAGTCTTCTCCAGCATCACAGTTCAAAGAAATCAATTCTTTGGCACTCTGCCTTGTTTATGGTTCAACTCTCTCACATCTGCACATGACTATTGGAAAGACTATAGCTTTGACTCTACACTACTGAATCCCATGCTTACAATATTTATAGCACATGACACAGAGTAGGTGCTTAATACACAATTGTTGATTAAATGATATTTTTTCCAGAATTGTCCAGCCTTCCTTTGTCACAGCCAAAGAGGTGCATGGGTTAAGGCAAAAGATGAAATCTTTGTTTTCTCTTATTCAATTGACTTGCCTCAGTGCTGACCCAAAATTGTTCAGCAACATGTCCCACCCTGAAGCACTGATGAGGGTAATCACCTCTTCTGAGAAACAATTTTCAAAATGATTCCAGACAATGGTATAGAGGTCGTCCCTTTCTAAATCCTATGTATTTATAACATTTCCAGGAGAATTTGCAAATTGGTAGCTCATAGGTTCTGTTCAGCCTGCTGATGCTTTTCTTCACCATCTGGTTTTTACAATTTGCACTGCGCTGAGTTAAACTGTGGGCCCACATTTCAGCCAGCCATTGGTTGGAGGAGTAGTATCTGCTTCTTTAGTGAGGCACACCGGCTTCTCTTTACCTCAGTCTCTAGTCTAAGGTCCTCCACCTGTGTCACTCCTAGGTCACCTGCCTGGCTCCTGCTGGACCACTGGCTTAACCAAAACAGAGACAGGGAAGTATAGATGCTGCCAACCCCTTCCTGTTTGTTTAACTGTATGGTCTCACCCATGAAATCCCCTGAGCCCATGGTCATTCTCTGACTAGTTTTTCAGTTTCCCTCGTGGTTCTGTATATTATGCAGATGATTTTCTTCTTCTTCTTCTTCTTTTTTTTTTTTTGCTATGATGCTGGCTTGTGGACCTCGTTCCCCCACCAGAGATGGAGGGATGGAACCCATGCCCGCCGCAGTGGATCAGTTCCCCTACCAGGGATGGAGGGACGGAACCCATGCCCGCCACAGTGGAAGTGAGGAGCCCTGACCACTGGACCACCAGGGAATTCCCTTTACTCAGATCTCTTCATCCTCCCCTTGGAATCAATTTTTTGGTCCATATATGTTTTTCTATAATATAATCTATATCATCCAAATTTTCTAATCTATCAGTATGAAGTTATACATAATATATTCTGCATTTTAAACTTATTTTCCTTAACTGTAATTCTGATTTTGCTTACTCCCAATGACACCTGTCTTTCTTCCTCTCCTTGATTAGATAACTGTTTTTTTTTTTCCTACTTATCTCCAACATCACCAAAGATCCAGTTTTAAATTTCATCTCATTCCTATCACATTGGGAATAAATATTTTAAAGTTTCAAATATATGGATGGCAGCCCTCTGTAATTGTCAGATAAAGCTTTACCCTTTATCTTTAAAGAAGAAAAAACACGACACAAATGAACCTATCTATGAAACAGAAACAGACTCAGAAACACCAAGAACAGACTTGTCAGGGTGGAGGGGGGTTGGTAGAGGCATGGATTGGGACTTGGGACTGGCAGATGAAAACATATAGGATGGGTAAACAACAAGGTACTATGTTTAATATCCTGTGATAAAACACAATGGAAAAGAATATGAATCACTTTGCTGTACAGCAGAAATTAACATCACGTTATAAATCAACTATACTTCGATAAAATAAAATTTTAACATATATAAATATATACAGTATACATATATATACATGTGCGTGTATGTGTGTGAATATATATATATATTTGCTTCACAAGTGGCACAGTGGTAAAGTCGCTTGCCACTGCAAAAGACTCAGGAGACAAAAGGTTTGATCCCTGGGTCAGGAAGAGCTCCTGGAGAAAGAAACGGCAACCCACTCCAGTATTTTTGCCTGGAAAATTCCGTTCACAGTCCATGGGGTCGCAAAGAGTCAGACTGAGCATGCACACACTGCCGATGTATATTAATACATATCTATATGTATATTTCAACAGGAGAATTGAGAAAGGAGGAGCAGGTACACATTAGATGCCTATGATCAAGTGATCAAGCTGCCTTCTTACTCAGAACTTTGCCTAGATTGTTTATTAGTTTTAATTAACTTTTACTTTATATGCTTTCATCAGTCTGGAATTTAAACTGATGTATAATGAAATGAAGATTTAATTTTGCTTTGTTTATCCCCAACATTAATCAATTGTCCCAGTGCCACTGAATATTTCTTTTCTCTATAATCTTGGATGGCCACTTTTATTGTCTAATAAAGTCATATACATGAAATATTGTCTCAGAGTTATCTGCTCTATTCCATTGATCTATGTTTCAATATTTAAGTACTATGCTATTTTAATCTTTGAAATTTTATAGTTTATTTTAATATCTATATTCAGCGTGTTCCCTAATTACTCTTCACTTTTAGGTTATTCTTGGCTATTTTGCCCATTCATTCTTCTGGATGAATTTTAGAGTCACTTTGTCAAATTTCTCCTTCTCCATTAGAGGAAAACAAACATAACAAATACAAAAGAAATTGAAATGGGGATGTTTATTAGAAATGTATCAAACCCATGTATTTATTTAGGAAGAACTGACATTATTAAATAATTCTTTAATTCCATTCATCTGATCTTATTTTAAATTCCCTTGATTAACTTTTGTTTTTTCTTAATATACATTCTGCATACTCCTGGTTCTATTTATTTCTAGACCGGGATTGTTTTTATTCCCATGTTAGAAGTGAATAAGTCAGCCATAAAAAAAGAATGAAATACTGCCATTTGCATCAACATGGGAGGACCTGGAGATTATCATATTAACTGAAGTAAGTCAGGAAAAGATAAACATGATATGATATTACTTAATATGGAATTTAAAAAGTGATACAAATGAACTTCTTTACAAAATTGAAATAGACTCCAGACATAGAAAACAAAGCAAAAGAGAAAAGGAAAGATATATCCAACTGAATGCAGAGTTACAAAGAATAGAAAGGAGAGATAAAAACACCTTCTTAAGTGAACAATGCAAAGAAATAGAGGAAAACAATAGAATGGGAAAGACTAGAGATCTCTTCAAGAAAACTAGAGATACCAAAGGAATATTTCATGCAAAGATGGGCACAATAAAGGACAGAAATGGTATGGACCTAACAGAAGCAGAAGATATTGAGAAGAGATAGCAAGAATATACAGAAGAACTGTACAAAAAAGGTCTTAATGACCCGGATAACCATGATGGTGTGATCACTCACCTAGAGCCAGACATCCTGGAGTGTGAAGTCAGGTGCACCTTAGGAAGCATTACTACAAACAAAGCTAATGAAAGTGATGGAATTCCAGCTGAACTATTTCTAATCCCCAAAGATGATGTTGTTAAAGTGTTGCACTCAAAATGCCAGCAAATTTGGAAAACTCAGCAGTGGCCACAGGACTGGAAAAGGTCAGTTTTCATTCCAATCCCAAAGAAGGGCAATGCCAAAGAATGTTCAAACTATCGCACAATTGCACTCATCTCACATGCTAGTGAAGTAATGCTCAAAATTCTCCAAGCTAGGTTTCAACAGTATGTGAACCAAGAACTTCTAGGTGTTCAAGCCGGATTTAGAAAAGGCAGAAGAACCAGAGATCAAATTGCCAACACCTGTTGGATCACAGAAAAAGCAAGAGCGTTCCAGAAAAACATCTACTTCTGCTTCATTGACTATGCTAAAGCCCTTGACTGTGTGGATCACCACAAACTGTGGAAAATTCTTAGAAATGGGCATACCATTTCACCTTATCTGCCTCCTGAGAAACCTGTATGCAGATCAAGAAGCAACAGTTAGAACCAAACATGGAACAACAAACTGGTTCAAAATTGGGAAAGGAGTCTGTCAAGGTTGTCTATTGTCACCCTGCTTATTTAATTTATATGCAGAGTACATCATGTGAAATGCCAGGCTGGATGAAGCACAAGCTGGAATCAAGATTGCCAGGAGAAATATCAATAACCTCAGATATGCAGATGACACCACCCTTATGGCAGAAAGTGAAGAGGAACTAAAAAGCCTCTTGATGAAAATGAAAGTGGAGAGTGAAAAAGCTGGCTTAAAACTGAACATTCAAAAAACTAAGATCACGGCATCCAGTCCCATCACTTCATGGCAAATAGATGGGGAAACAATGGAAACAGTGACAGACTTTATTTTCTTGGGCTCCAAAATCACTGCGGATGGTGACTGCAACCATGAAATTAAAAGATGCTTGCTCCTTGGAAGAAAAGCTATTACAAACTTAGACAGTGTATTAAAAAGTAGAGACATCCCTTTGCTGACAAAGGTCCGTATAGTCAAAGATATGGTTTTTCTAGTAGTCATGTACAGATGTGAGAGTTGAACCATAAAGAAGGCTGAGTGCTTTTGAACTGTGATGTTTGAGAAGACTCTTGAGAGTCCCTTGGACAGCAAGGAGATCAAACCAGTCAATCCTAAAGGAAATCAACCCTGAAGATTCATTGGAAGGACTGATGCTGAAGCTGAAGCACCAATACTTGGACCATGTAATTCAAAGAGCTGACTCACTAGAAAAGGTTCTGAGGCTGGGAAAGATTGAGGGCAGACAGAGAAGGAGGTGACAGAGGCTGAGATGGTTGGATGGCATCATTGACTCAATGGACATGAGTTTGAGTAAACTCAGGGAGATAGCAAAGGACAGGGAAGCCTGGAGTCTACGGGGTCACGGACATGACTGAGCAACTAAACAACAAATAGAAAACAAACCTGTGGTTGACAAGGGGAAAGGGTGGAAGAATAAATTGGGAATTTAGGATTACCAGTTACACATTACTACATATAACATAGACAAACAGCAAGGACCTGCAATATAGCATGGGCTTCCCTGGTGGCTCAGCAGTAAGAATCTGCCTGCAGTGCAGGAGACATGGTTCAATCCCTGGGTCAGGAAGATCCCCTGGAGGAGGGCATGGTAACCCACTCCAGTATTCTTGCCTGGAGAATTCCATGAACAGAGGATTCTGGTGGGCTACAGTCATAGGGTCGCAAAGGGTCAGACACAACTGAAGCAACTGAGCACACACCTACACACACACTGTATGACATAGGAAACTATATTCAACATCTTGTAATAACCTATAATGGAAAACATCAGAAAAAGCATAGATAGATATCTAACTGAATCACTTTGCTCTCTGTGTGACACATACAAAGCTGTCAAGGAGGAAAGGCACAAATTATCTTCATCATCATCATCGTCATTGTCCTGATTGTTTAAAAACACTGACAGAAAGGTAGGTGGGAGAGTTACCCAGACATGATTTTGTAGGATTGGAGTTTATTCCGTTTGTAATCGAATCATGCAAGTCAAGAAGCTCATTTTTAATTTAATTTTATTTTTTGCCAGAGCTTAAGAGTGGATTTTTTTTTTACAGGAACTAATTTATAATAACTGTTCCTAATGACAATCATTAATTATCGTCTCTCACTGTTCTGGGAATTGACTGAATCAGCTATGTGGTTCTTGTTCAGGGTTATCTCTGGTTGCAGTTGGGTGGCTGGGCATGGAATCATTGCAAAGTCTTTCCCTTCTGCACCTTTGATGGTTAATGCTGGTGGCGAGCTAGAACCTGAGAAGGGGCTTCTATAGGGAGCACTGCTGTGTGGCCTCTGAGTGGCCTGGGCTTCCATGCAGCATGGCAGCTGGGTCCCAGTGGGCATCCCAGGATGTGGGGAGCCTGGCAAAATTTCTAAATTTCAAGCTAGCCTTGTAAACTGCAAGGCATTACTTCCATCACCTCACTGTATCTGTTAGAAGCTAGCCCAAATTCAAGAGGAGGGAAATTAGTTCCATCTCTTAATGGGAGGGATGTCAAAGAATCTGTCAACATGCGTCATTTAACATGTGTCATGTCAACATTTAGACCATCAAACTAGTCATATTGAGAGGAAATGGATGTATGGATCAGATGATTCTTTAACAATTAGCAAAAACAAATGCAGTTGTCAAAGGGCTCAGAAAACTCATGTCAGCACATCATTGCATTCTGTCTCCTGGTTGGCATTACAGTATGGTGATGAAGTTAAAGTGCTAGATTTATAGCCTCGATGTTCAAATCCTGGCTCTCCCACTGATGAGCCTTGTGTGACTCAGGGCAACTTTGTTAACCTCTCTGGGCTTCCTTCTCTGTTAGGCTAATGTGATAAAGAGCACAACATGTGACAAATGCTGGTCCATGGGGAGTGTTTACCATGTGGTGATGACTACCATAAGCCCCAGGTCCTCCTCCGAGAACATTACTGTTACAGATGCTCCTACCAGACGTGAAGCATGCTCCTTTCAAAAGAGTGAGCCAGCGTGGAGGGCATCTCACCCACACCTGGGTCACTTGTAGCACTTTGAGTTCCACTCTCCTCATAGTTCATGCAGCTCTCAAGTGAGCCCCTCTAAAGGCTGGTTTCCAGGCTGCTGGGGTGGGTGGGCATGGCAACAGCCCCATTGCAGCCGGCGCGTGGCCAGGGACTCAGATCTGCCAGTGTGGGCGCAAACACTACCTCCCCAGAAAAGCTGCTTGAAGGCATAGACGAGGGGAAGGGAAGGTTAAAAATAAAGAGTGGTCATGTTCGGTTTTAAAATTAAGGAGAGCCTGAACTCCAGGAGCCCTTCGGTGCTCTTGCTTTGAGAAGGGTGGCAGAGCATTAAGGTTGGGGGCATCATGTTGCTTCCTAGATCTGAAATTCACCGACACACTTGAAATTGGGCAATCGGACCTCCTGGCTCATAGCTGAGGTCTCACCTGAAATATTTGTGTTTCAATTGTTTTCTGGTGGTTGGAGAGCTTGTAGCTCTTGCCCTTATTTTGCTTGTCCCTCACAGAGATTTTAAAATTTAAAGCTTGAATGTCTTTGAATCAGGCTTTTGCCCTTCCAGTGTCTCCAGCACTCCCTATTATCTGTGTCCAGCCAGCTCAGCTGAATAGTCCTGAATATTCATTGGAAGGACTGATGCTGAAGCTGAAGCACCAATAATTTGGCCACCTGCTGCAAAGGACTTGAAGGCAGGAGGAGAAGTTGGGGACAGAGGATAAGATGGTTGGATGGCATCACCGACTCAATGAACATGAATTTGAGCAAGCTCCAGGAGTTGGTGATGGACAGGGAAGCTTGGCGTGCTGCAGTCCATGGGGTTGCAAAGAGTTGCAGATGACTGAGCATCTGAACTGAACTGACTGAGTCAGCTCAGCTACATCAAATATTTTCCAGGCCCTGATAGACACTCAAATTTAGTTTTGATCACACTTATTTTGTTTTTTCCAGCTTTTCCAACTCCAATAATACTTACATGTATGATGCACACATGTTCCCAAAACTGTGCTCAGTGTCACTCAGTTATAACCTCAGTTACTATACTGAAGTCCCACAAGAGAAAGATTTCCCCTCCATAGAGGGGGCAACAGAGGATCAGAGGGGTTAAGTGGTTTACTCAAATGATATAGTTTGTAAAGATGGCAGGGCTGCTGTTTGAATCCAGGTAGTAGCAGTCCCGGAGAAGGCAATGGCACCCCACTCCAGTACTCTTGCTTGGAAAATCCCATGGACGGAGGAGCCTGGTAGACTGCAGGCCATGGGATAGCTAGGAGTTGGACATGACTGAGCGACTTCACTTTCACTTTTCACTTTCATGCATTGGAGAAGGAAATGGCAACCCACTCCAGTGTTCTTGCCTGGAGAATCCCAGGGATGGCAGAGCCTGGTGGGCTGCCGTCTCTGGGGTTGCACAGAGTCGGACACGACTGAAGCGACTTAGCAGCAGCAGCAGCAACAGCAGCAGTCCCTGGTGGCTCAGATGGTAAAGAATCCACCTACAATGTGATAGACCTGGGTTTGATCCCTGATCAGGAAGATCTCCTGGAGAAGGAAAGGGCAAACCACTCCAGTATTTTTGCCTGGAGAAATCCATGGACAGAGGAGCCTGGCAGGCTACAACCCATGGACTCGAAAAGAGCTGGACACGGCTGAGCAACTAACACTTTCACTTTCAGTGGCAGTTGAGTAGCTGTTTTTTAGTTGCCAGTGACAGAAAATCCATGTCTAATTGGTTTAATTCACAAAAGAAAAGGATAGTGATCAGTTAGCTTAAATGGAGTACGTCTGGGTCCAGGGGCTCAAATTCCATCTCTCAGCTCTGGTATCATCTGGGGGCCAGAACTATTCCTTCCATTTGGCAAGATGGCTTCTAGCCTCTCCCAGCCAACAACCTATGCTTTCACCAACCCCAGTTGAAAAGGAAGAGCTTTTCTTTCCCAGCAGTCTTTCTTTCTTTCTTTCTTTTTTTAATGCCCAGGATATGACGACTCTTGTAAGAATAAAATCATGCAATCATCTCAGAACCAATCATATGGCCAAAGGTATAAGACAGGTTTAGGTTTGTGCTTGAAGCCTTTGGTGGATAAGCTCTGCCTGAACCATATGCTTGAGAATGAGAGATGGGTAGAACCATGAGGAATATTGCTCTTTCCAGAAGGGGAATTGTCCACTACATATGCTGGCAAACAAGTTTATTGCCTTTCTTATAGGCTTCAGAGACACTGAGAACCTTCCATTAAAAGTGAGGTAGGTCAATATGACCCCGCAATCCCACTCCTAGGCATATACCCTGAGGAAACCAAAATTGAAAAAGACACATATATCCCATTGTTCACTGCAGCACTATTTACAATAGCTAGAACATGGAAGCAACCTAGATATACATTGACAGATGAATGGATAAAGAAGTGTGGTACATATACACAATGGAATATTACCCAGTCATAAAAGGAACACGTCTAAGTCAGTTCTAATGAGGTGGATGAACCTAGAGCCTATTATTCAGAGTGAAGTAAGTCAGAAAGAGAAAGATAAATGTCATACACTAATGCATATATATGGAATCTAGAAAAATGGTACTGAAGCATTTATTTGCAAGGCAGCAGTGGAGAAACAGACATAGAGAATAGACTTATGGACATGGGGAGAGGGGAGGAGACGGTGAGATGTATGGAAAGAAAAACATGGAAACTTATATTACCATATGTAAAATAGATAGCCAACGGGAATTTAATGTATGTCTCAGGAAACTCAAACTGGGGCTCTGTATCAACCTAGAGAGGTGGGATGAGGAGGGAGTTTCAGAAGGGAGGAGATTTGTGTATACCTGGAGAAGGCAATGGCACCCCACTCCAGTACCCTTGCCTGGAAAATCCCATGGACGGAGGAGCCTGGTAGGCTGCAGTCCATGGGCTCTCGAAGAGTCGGACACGACTGAGCGACTTCACTTTCACTTTTCGCTTTCATGCATTGGAGAAGGAAATGGCAACCCACTCCAGTGTTCTTGCCTGGAGAATCCCAGGGATGGTGGAGCCTGGTGGGCTACCGTCTATGGAGTCGCACAGAGTCGGACACGACTGAAGCAACTTAGCAGCAGCAGCAGCATGGCTGATTCATGTTGAGGTCTGAGAGAAAACAGCAAAATTCTGTAAAGCAATTACCCTTCAATTAAAAAAAGTAATTAAAAAAAAAGAGTGAGGCAGGTAACACATTAGGGACTAGATAGATGTGTGCCTATAATCTTAGCACCCAGAAGTAGGTGACTGTACGTCTGAGCTTTTAGTAGACACTTGTTATTATTTCCCAGACCCATTTCCCTTTCTTTTAAAAATTATATCACCAGGCTTCCCTGGTGGTCCAAAGGGTAAGAACCTCCACCTTGCAGTGCAGAGGACACCAGTCTGATCCTTGGGCCAGGACGATCTCATGTGTCGAGAGGCAGCTAAGCCTGTGCTGCAGCTGCTGAACCCGTGCACCCTAGAGCTGGTGCTCTACGAGTGGAATCACTGCAGTAGAGTGTAGACCCCTCTCACCACAACTAGAGAAAAGCCGGTGAAACAACAAAAACCCAGAACATCCCAAAATAAAATAAATGAATTAATTAAACAAATTTTAAGAAATTATATCACCATTTTCCTCTGGGAAGCCACACCTCCCCGTGTGATTCAAAAGACCTCTAGGGGCGAGCACGTGACCCAGGCTTGGCAAACGCGATATCTATCCCTCTAGCTAAGATAATTAACTTAGAGATGGCTATTGAAGCCAAGTCAGTAAAACTCAGTCTTGTAATTTTTATTGGGGCTATTAGAAAAATTAAATTTTCCTCTCATTAGTATTGCAGAGCTCTCGGGGTAGTGATTGGAGCTTCTGAGGGCCACCAAGAAAATGAAGCAAATTAGATGAAGGAAGAAAGGGACAGCTTCTGATATTGCATGAGTCCCTGGACCCATCTGTAGGTGAAGCCAGAAAGCTCAAGGCTCTTCTAGTTACATAAACAAACAAACAGAAAATGATTCTTTTTCTTCTAATTACTCCACTTCGAGATGGGTTTTGCCCCTTGTAAACCACATACAAGTTCAATACCCAGCCAAGTTTGGGGATCCAGGAGGTAACAAAGCAGACGGACGTTCTTCACATTTAGCCAGAGGGATAAGGGAGGGCCCATGATCCTCTGGTTTCAGGGTGCAGGGTGTCTGAGGGGTGTCAGGCACTGCTCTGTCATGTGGACTTCTCTATGGAAACTCTGTGGAAGTTACTCCATGGCTGAACAATTAGTCCTTATTCTAGTTTTTCCCACCTCCCTTCACAGAGTCATTCTGGAAGAAACAACTACTTGAACATTTTAATGTGAGGCTTAAACACTGAGGCTGTAGAATTTGATAGACCTGCATTCAAGCCCTCATTTGACCACTTACCAGTTGTGTGACCTTATTCAAGGCATCTCTGAGTCACAGCTTTTTCATCTATAAAATGAGTTAAATAATAACATCCAGCTCCTACAGTTTCTATGAGGCGATCATAAACATAACACCAAGGGAACCTAGGGATAATCGCCGCTTCCCAAAGCTAGCTACTGTCATCGTTATAAAGTAAACTACATCCGCCCCCCACCTCCAATGTTCAGTTTTGTCTGCAACTTAATCTAAATCTCTCTCCTTGCTGTGTTTTTTCTTGCTCATGGACATTTTTGCAGTGGAGATAATCACAGGTAATTGACATTGCTAATCGATACATGAACGAAATGGAGTAGCCAAGAACATAGACTGAGAAACTGGACTGCCTGGATTCAAACCCTGCCCCAGTCGTGGCTGTGTAGATTTGGACACATGGATCCATCTCTCTGTGATTCGCCTTCCTCCACATACAATGGAGATGATAGGAATAGCATCCATCTCATTAGGCTTCCCTGGTAGCTCAGATGGTAAAGAATCTGCCTGCAATGTGGGAGACCTGGGTTTGATCCCTGGGTCGGGAAGATCTCCTGGAGAAGGGAATGGCAATCCACTCCAGTATTCTTGCCTGGAGAATCCTACGGACAGAGCAGCCTGGTGAGCCACAGTCTATGGTGTCACAAAGATCAGACATGACTGAGCAACTAGCACTTTCACTGGGGTTAGGTAATATTCACAGGATGTTTGGAACTGGGACTGACACATGGTGAATGCTCTATAATGGCTTACCATCATCTATGTGATTAATTTAGTGTCAGACCAATCACAAATATGGTTCAGGGACCATGTATTGACTTCTGGTAGGCACAAGCAACTCCGTCTACATGACAAGGCTCTGCTGAGCTCTGTTTGCTCAGATTCTCTCATGCTCCTGCTAATCCAATGTCACTCAGTGATATGTACTATTATAAATACACATTTTGGTGATAGCTCTGGCCATGCCAACATTCTGTGTGGGGTTTACATCTTTCATGTGATTTGTAACAAATTTTTAAAAGCCATCTCGCATTCAGAATCTGGTTTGACCACCTTCTCTTTCGCTCTTTTGTCTTGAGCAAGTTATTTATCCTCTGAGCTCCTGCCTTTTCCACTATAAAATGACAAGAATAATAGTACCTACCTTATAGGGTTGTTGTGAGAATTGGATTATTATTATAAAGCCCTATGATAAGGCTTAGCATATTGTAAGTGCTAAATTATTATATTGTAAATAATAATGAAAGATGAAATACTCTCTCCGCCAGATATCCTTAGAAGTCTTTTAAAAGAGCTGAAAATGGGCATCTGTTGATCTTGTGGTTTCAAGCTTGCAGCCTGCCTGATGTATGCATTAAATGGACATATGTTATTTGCACAGCCCAGAGTTTCAAGCTTCCCAGGTGGCTCAGTGGTAAAGAATCCACGTGCAATGCAGGAGATGCAAGAGATACCAGTTTGATCCTGGGTCAGAAAGATCCCCTGGAAAATGAAATGGTAGCCCACTCCCTGCCTGGAAAATCCCATGGACAGAGGAGCCTTGTGGGCTATAGTCCATGGAGTCACAAAGAAAGTTTCAAGAAATTAGAATTACTGGCCTTTATTTTTACATCAGGATACTTTATATAAAAATATAGATTTCTAGCTTCTTTTAAGGGATGAAAAATATGGCTGCATCCTTGCAGATTGTCTCTTGGAGAGGATGTAGTGGCTACTCACTTCAGACAGAATAAGGCACTCTCCAGATCAGGTACTCTTGGCTCGTAACACTCCCATTACCCCACTCCTGGAATGCTTCAGGCATTTGCCTTATCTGCCTGGCTCCTATAATAATGGAAATAATAGCTAACACACAAATGAAACATACTATGCTCTAGGCACTATCTCATTCAATCTCCCCAACCGTTCTAAGGGAGAGTATTATTATTGAATTTCCTGGTGGCTCAGTTGGTAAAGAATCTGCCCACAATGCAGGAAACCCGGGTTTGATCCCTGGGTCAGGAAGGTCCCTTGGAGAAGGGAATGGCAACCCACTCCAGTATTCTTGCCTGGAGAATCCCGTGGGCAGAGGAGCCTGGCGAGCTACAGTCCATGAGATTGCCAAGAGTCAGACATGGCTGAGTGGCACACACAACACCCTTACTAAGGATGGGAAGACATGGGTAAGTAACTTTCTAAGGTTGTGCGGCTGGTATGTAGCAGAGCTGGTAGTTGAACACTCTGGATGCACAGTCTGGGTGTCTGCCACTCCTCTATAGTGGGGCTCCCAGGTGGCACTCGTGGTAAAGAAACCACCTGCTGATGCAGGAGACATCAGAGACACGGGATCAACCCCTGGATCAGGAAGATCCCCTGGAGAAGGGAATGGCAACCCACTCCAGCATTCTTGCTGGAGAATCCCATGGACAGAGGAACCTGGTGGGTTATAGTCCATAGAGTCTCGGAGAGTCGGACATGACTGAAGTGACTTAGCATGCATGCACACATACTCTATAGTAACCCCTTTATTTTAACCGAGGCATGATTTTCTGCAGTTATATCAATGAAATGAAAAGCATGTTCCAGGAGGTCAGTATTCAGTTCTCATGGTCATGTTAGCCAAGAGGGCTAAGTTATGGGTGCCTAGGGTCATGATTTGGGAATTAGCTGTGTAATTTCTGTGATACCCAAGGACAGTCCTACTTAACATAGAGGCTCCTGCTGGAAGGTATTGAAGCTGGAGGGTCATTCTTATGTCTCCCAACTAAGTCCCTGAACTGTAGGACATAGAGAACAAAATCTATCCCCCAGAAGTTGGTTCATTCTGCTCATCATTTACAACCACAGACACACCCTTTTCTAGGTGGCTGTACTCCTAGAAGCATCTCTAAGCATTCTGAGAATCAAGTCAAGGTAACATATCCTTTTACTGAAAAGAAAAAAAAAAACACAAGTGTCCCTTTCTGATAAACATAAAAACTCACCATGGCCAGGAAATTCCAATAAACCCCTATCCCAGACCCTGTGATTCTTGATAGAGTAATTCCCCCATTTCTACACAGCCTTTTAAGCAAGATTTGGTCAAGCTTTCCTTCCTGAAGTCTGTATTGTCGAAATAAGACATATTATTTCCCTTTTCTGGTTATAAAATTATACGATAATATTTGAAGATGTTGTTCAAAATAGAACTCATCCCTGATTCCACACCCTGGAGAATCACTGATCTCTGAGTGATCTTCCTGGATTTTTAAAAGAACGTCTTTACCCAAATGGTAGCTTTTAAGATAATGCCTGACAACTGCTATCAAATGCTTAACATTTGAAAATAAATTCACAAAACACAGAAGATGAACAGATGGTCTGTGAGTTTTGTCCATTCTCTGTAGCTTTCCACCACTCTCTGCAGCATCAGACAGAGAGGCGTTTGAGCCAACCCCAAGTGGGTGTATTGTCGTGGGAGGCGAGTTGTCCCCAGGCTTGAACCATACAGAGCCAGGGCTGTCTGTCTTCAGGGGCCCCACAGGAAGGCTGCACCCACAGAGGTGGTTTCAGGGCTGAGGGTGGTGCCAATAGAAGGGGTTTAAAGGCATCAGGGGTCCCTGACTGTCAGAGAGACCTAAGCTTCTTCTCATCTTGTTTCCTGGGATGATGTGGAGTCCATCTCTGACTTCACCTGCCTGGGGGCATGTTCACAATGGAAGGCTTGCATTCAGAGTTCTAGTTTGGTCAATTTACCAGCAGTTGAGTTAAACTTTAAGTTGTGATCTGGTCCCCACCAGATGAATTCATTTCTTGGGGATGCTATAACAAATGACCACAAACTGGGTAGGCTGAAACAACAGAGATTGAGCCTCTCATGGGTCTGAAGACCAAAATCAAGGTGTTGGCAGGTTGCACTCTCTCTGGAGGCTCCGGAGGAGAACCCATTCCTCACCTCTTTCAGCTCCCAGCCACTGTGTCGACATTCCTTGGCTTGTGGCCACACCCTTCTCTGCTCCATCTGTGTCTGCTTCCTCTTTGTGTCTGTGTTATGTCCTTGTCTCTCTTATAAAGATATTTGCTGTAGCACTGAGGGCCCACCCTAGTAATCCAGGGTGATCTCTTTATCTTAGGATCCTCAATTTAATTATATCTGCAAAGAGTCTTTTTCCAAAGAAGGTGACTTTTACATATTCCAGGTTTAGGACTCAATACCTTGGTGGGAGATTGTGGAGGGGTGTCATTCTTCAGCTTACTCGACCAGATTTTCCACATCACTGCTAAAGCCCTTCCCCCACTCATCCCCTGTCTGGTCCCTTATTCCCCAACAGCCCTTTATCCCAAGTACCATCCACAGACAGGACCAGCCCCCACCCTGCCTATGTCACTGGAGGGGATGTTTCTCTCTCTTCCAGTCCAGGCCTCTTTCCTTCAGAAAAGCCATGCAGACCCAAATGGTCTCTATAGAGACTGGTGCTGGGCTGGTTAAGTGTATTCAGCTGGGAGTCAGCATACCAGTTTGGCTGGTAGTCCAAATCAATCACTGTGATTTTCTCTCTCATCTCTATGACGACCGCAGCAGTCAAGGTAAACTGTACCTTTGCCTCCCCCCTGCACTATTGTGATGGAGAAGGCAATGGCACCCCACTCCAGTACTCTTGCCTGGCAAATCCCATGGATGGAGGAGCCTCGTAGGCTGCAGTCCATGGGGTCACCAGGAGTCAGACACGACTGAGCAACTTCATTTTCACTTTTCACTTTCATGCATTGGAGAAGGAAATGGCAACCCACTCCAGTGTTCTTGCCTGGAGAATCCCAGGGACGGAGGAGCCTGGTGGGCTGCCATCTATGGGGTCACATAGAGTTGGACACGACTGAAGCGACTTAGCAGCAGCAGCACTATTGTGATGGCTTCATTGATCTTCCTTTATCCTCACCCCTATAGACCGTGTTCTCTAAGGTCAACCAGATCACATCAGCCCTCTGCTTCATGTGTCTCTGGGAAGACAGGATAAAGTCCCTCTAAAGGTGTCCCCTAATCCCTGAAATATATATATACACACACACACACACACACACACACACACACACACATATGAAGCTCTAATACTTTGGCCACCTAATGCAAAGAGCCGACTTATTGGAAAAGACCCTGATGCTGAGAAAGATTGGAGGCAGGAGGAGAAGAGGGTGACAGAGGATGAGATGGTTGGATGGCATTGCTGATTCAATGGACATGAGTTTGAGCAAACTCTGGGAGATGGTGAAGGACAGGGAAGCCTGGCATGCTGCAGTTCATGGGTTCGCAAAGAGTTGGACACAGCTTAAGTGACTGAACAACAACATATGTGTGTGTGTGTAGGGGGGGGATTATATATGTGTATATATATATAGGCTCAGCTGGGTCTTCGCTGTAATGCATGGGCTCAGTAGTTATGGTACACTGGCTTAGTTGCCCCGAGATGTGGGATCTTAGTTCCCTGATTAGGGGTTGAACCCGTGTCCCCTGCATTGCAACGTGAATTCTTCACCACTGGACCACCAGGGAAATCTCAACCTATTAATATATCATCTTACATGGTAAAAAAGACTTTATGGATGTGTTAAGGATCACAAGATGGGGAGGTTATCCTGAATTATCTGGGTTGGTCCAATATAATCACAAGGAAGGCAGAAAAGTTACAGGTAAAAAAGATACAACAACAGAAGCAGAGGCTGGAGTGACGTACTTTGAAGATTTGACAGAGGCCATGGGCCACAGGATGCAGGTGGACTCGAGAAGCTGGAAAAGGCAAGGAAATAGATGCTTCCCTAGAAGCAGCTGTCAGCTCTGTGGACAACTTGACTTTAGTCCAGGGAGACTGATTTTGGACTTGTGACCTCCAAAACTACAAGCGAATACATTGGTGTTGTTTTAAGCCACATAGTTTGTGAAAATTTGTTATAGCAGCAACAGGAAACTAATACAGTGTCCAAGGGATTCTCCCTGAACTTAGAACAAAGTTAAACTTCTCATCACTATCTACTAATACCTACAAGATCTGACCCCTGCCTTTCTCTCTGGTCCCACTTTGCTGGGTCTGGCCTTTCTATGGTGACATGGGCTGCTTTCTGGTCTTTGGAAGCCCAGGTCTCATGCTCTGGCACTTGCTGTCCCTTCTGTCTGGAATGCTTTGCTCTGGTCCTTATCACTGACCTCAGACTACAAGGAGGTCTTGCCTGAGTGTTCGGGCTAAGCAGCTGAGGACTCAGTCATCCCCGCCCCTGCTAGTCTCTTCCCACCACCCTGCTTTGTTTTCTCCCTAGAAGGTATGGCTATCAGCACTGTTATTCACTGTATTTAGTATGTATCCCTCTCAGAGCATCGACTGCATGAGAAGATGACCCAGGTTCCATTCCCTAACTAGAATAAACATGAATCCTAAAGAGAGATGCAATGACTGAATGAAAGAAATCAATATGAATGAATCTATTCATTCATATTCAGGTCTAGTGATTTCTTTCTGCAGTCATGGGCTGCCTGATATAGTTTCAGCCTTTGTAGCATAATAATGAGAAGCTCATCCTCAAGCCCAGGTTTGAGCAAAGAGATGAGGAGGATGAGATCTGGGTGGTACTTCTGCTGGCTCCTCTCTCCATTCAGAGTTTCCTCTCCCTTCACATCATATTTTAAAATATTTTCACCTTCTTTCCATCTAAGCCTTTCCCTGGGCTCTGTTCACTTACAGCTAGTAGAATTTCCTGAAGATGATCTTGGGGTCAAATATCCCCAAGAGCCTCTCAAACTAAAGTTTCACGGTGTCTTTCAGCTTTCTGATGCCCGATTAGGGCAGAGATGTGAATCCAATGTTGCTTGTGTTTAGGGGGATTCAAGGAAACTAAAAGAGTAAGTCAAGGTTGTATATTGTCACCCTGCTTATTTAACTTATATGCAGAGTACATCATGTGAAATGCCGGGCTGGATGAAGCACAAGCTGCAATCAAGATTGCTGGGAGAAATATCAATAACCTCAGATATGCAGATGACACCGTCCTTATGGCAAAAAGTGAAGAACTAAAGAGCCTCTTGATGAAAGTGAAAGAGGAGCATGAAAAAGCTGGCTTAAAGCTCAACATTCAGAAAACTAAGATCATGGCATCTGGTCCCATCACTTCATGGCAAATAGATGGGGAAACAATGGAAACAGTGAGAGACTTTATTTTTTTGGGGGGGGCGGCTCCAAAATCACTGCAGATGGTGACTTCAACCATGAAATTAAAAGATGCTTACTCCTTGGAAGAAAAGCTATGACCAACCTAGGCAGCATATTTAAAAGCAGAGACATTACTTTGCCAACAAAGGTCCATCTAGCCAAGGCTATGGTTTTTCCAGTGGTCATGTATGGATGTGAGAGTTAGACTATAAAGAAAGCTGAGTGCTGAAGAATTGATGCTTTTGAACTGTGGTGTTGGAGAAGACTCTTGAGAGTCTCTTGGACTGCAAGGAGATCCAACCAGTCCACCCTAAAGGAAATCAGTCCTGAATATTCATTGGAAGGACTGATGCTGACACTGAAACTCCAACACTTTGGCCACCTGATGCAAAGAACTGACTCATTGGACAAGACCCTGATGCTGGGGAAGATTGAAGGCAGGAAGATAAGAGGATGACAGAGGATGAAATGGTTGAACGGCATCACTGATGTGACGGACACGATTTTGATTAGGTTCCGGAAGGTGGTGAGGGACAGGGAAGCCTGACGTGCTGCTGTCCATGGGGTCGCAAAGAGTGGAACATGACTGAGAAACTGAACTGAACTGAGACTCTATTTTGAGACTAAGGGTGCTTCTACTCTGTGGGATTAAATAAGTGTGATTTATGTTTTATTTATGACAGACTCAAAACTTTTGATGCAAGAAAAAAAAGTAATATTCATTCAGATGAATGGTGACAGCCTGGCCACCCACACTGGCTCAGAAACTCCTGGTCAGAGAAAGGATGGTCATAGTGCTTCCTCCCCACCTTTACTGCACCTCTAAGGAGGGGGTTGGTCTGGTTGATCAAGATTGAGCACATCCATTGGACACAGTGCTAAGACCTCCCCACCTTTGTCTTTCATTGTTGTTCAGTTGCTAAGTCATGTCTGACTCTTTGCAACCCCATGGGTTGCAGCATGCCAGGTTCCTCTGTCCTCTGCTATCTCCCAGAGTTTGCTCAAATTCCTGTCCGTTGAGTCTATGATGCTACCTAACCATCTCATCCTCAGCTGCCTCCTTCTCCTTTTGCCTTCAATCTTTCCCAGCATGAGGGTCTTTTCCAATGAGTCCCCATCCCATATTATATCTCTTACAGCAAGGGTCCTCAACCTTCTGCCTGATGTGGAACTGATGTAGTAATAATAGAAATATAGTGTACAAATAATGTAATGCACTTGAATCCCTCAAAGCCATCCCCTACCCCCGGGCCAGTGAAAAAAATTGTCTTCCATGAAACCAGTCCATGGTACCAAAAAGGTTGGGAACTGCTGTATTGGAGGATACTCTTTATACTCATGTGGTAGTATATGATATGACTTCCCGTGGTCTCTGCCTCACTCATGTATGTCCTTATGTCCTTCTCCTTAAGAGCAGACCAGACCTAATGACTTTTTTGTAATGAAGAATACGGCAAATGATGTACTATCATTTGTGTGATTAATTTACAAAAGAATGGAACTTCCCTCTTACTGATATTCTTCCTATATTGCTTTCTTAGCTTGTGCACCTTGATGAAGCAAGCCAACATTTTGGAAAGACCCACTTGGCAAAGAACTGAGGGCAGCCTCCAGCCAAGAGCAAGTGAGGAACTGGGGTTATCAGTCTGAGAGCTTGCAAGTAACTGAGTCTTGCCAACAATCATGTAAGCAAGCTTAGAAGTGGATGTTTCCCTAGTTGAACCTTCACAGAAGATCATAATCCCTGTCAAAACCTTGACTGAAGCTTATAAGGCTTTCTGAAGCAGAGAACCCCACTAAACTGTGCCTGAACTCCCAACCCACAGAAATTATAACCTAGTAAATATGGGCTTCCCTGATGGCTCATTGGGTAAAGAATTTGCCTGCAATGCAGGATACACAGGAGATGTGGGTTTGATCTCTGGGTTGAGAAGTTCCCCTGGAGGAGGAAATGGCAACCCACTCCAGTATTTTTGCCTGAAAAATCCTATGGACAGAGAAGCCTGGTGGTCTACAGTCCAAAGGGTCACAAAGAGTCAGACACAACTGAGCACACACACACACACACACACACACACACACAAATATGTCTTAAGTGTTAAGTTTGGGGTAACTTGTTAATAGCAATAGATATAAAACACTACCCACCTGATAGAAATTCTCCACGCAATCCAGATCACCTTAGGGTTAGGATCCCACGTTGGGGTATGAAGTCAAATCTTTCAATAGTGATCAACTTTTCATTTACTAGGCATTTTCTTCTATTCATATATTTCTCTCTTGGACTGGCTGAAAACAGAATTGAATGTTCTTGTGTCTTTTGTCCAAATACCATTGTAATCTCACCCTGACATCTGGCCTGATATCGGCAGACCATATGCTAGGAAGACTAGCATTTTATGGGACAAAACCCATAATGGATTGAGTGTGGTTCAGTCATTGGCTGAGATGTCTGGACTGCAAACCTTTATTGTTTTGGGAAATCAGGACTCACTTTCGGAACCACCATTGCTTGTCTGGGCTTCCCAGGTGGTGCTAGTGGTAAAGAACCCACCTGCCGATGCAGGAGACATAAAAGACATGGGTTTGATCCCTGGGATGGGAAGAGCTCATGGAGGAGAGCATGGCAACCCACTCCAGTATTCTTGCCTGGAGAATCTCACGGACAGAGGAGTCTGGTGGGCTACAGTCCCTACAGCCACACAGAGTCAGACACAACTGAAGTGATTTAGCAGCAGCATTGCTTGTCTAGGAAGTGATGCCAGCAGAATTCCATGTGTGTCAAAGCAGTCTCACATCAAAGCCAGCAAAGATACAAGACCTGAGCTATTTGGCTTTCAGATTTTTAGAGCTAGAGATTGATAGGTGGTAGTGGATTGGGTGTCCCAGATTGCATTATCATTTATCTTGTTTTCCATTCCTCCCTGAATTCTCCAGCATCTCAGTGTGTATGTGACTTGAGAAAAAGAATCAAGGCAGGAGTAACACATGAATACTTCAGAATTTTGTCCTCATGGGTATGAAGAACCAATTGTACCAGCTCTCAAGCTGACTCATTACCCAATTAACAAGCCTGAACTCTAGCACTGTGTCTGTATGTTGAGACTGAAGAGACAGATTTTTGGTGATCTAAGTGGCCTGACCATGGTACAGCCCAAGATGTTCCCAGAAATTTCTTGATCCCATCTACCTTAACTCTTGGAAGCCCCCTAAGTTCACAAATGGTGCCACTGATGGACTCTGTGGTAGATACAAAGCTGGCCATACATTTCCCCATCATTCTATTTGCCTTTGCAATGTGTTTTTATAGTGCCTCCCATCCAAAAGTAGAGTCCATTTCTCCACCCCTTGAATTTCCCTTATGGAGAAGCAGCAACCATGAAATAAGATGAGCCTTCAAAAGTGCTTGTGTGCTGGGGTTTGCTTCCCACTGCTGCTCTTCAGTGGTCCTCAAAACCACCCTACCCTGCACATGCGCTAAATCACTTCAGTCATGTCTGACTCTTTGCGAGCCCATGGACTGTAGCCCGCCAGGCTCCTCTGTCCTTGGAACTCTTCAGGCAAGAATACTGGAGTGGGTTGCCATGCCTTCCTCCAGGGGATCTTCCTGACCCAGGGATCGAACCCATGTCTCCTGCATCTCCTGCACTGCAGGCAGATTCTTTACCCCCTGAGCCACTTGGGAAGCCCCATGTTCCACCCTGCTGGAGGGTAAATAGAAAACATGGAGCAAAACCAAACCATTCCAACTGAGCCATCTCTAGACCGGCCAGTCTGTCAAACACTGTATATGTGAATGAGGTCATCCTAGACCATCAAGTCACCAGCTGTCCTTCTAGCTGACTGAACATACACAGGCAAGTCCATCAGAGATGAGCTGGGATGGCCAGACCAGAAAAATCATCACTGTGAGTTAAACAAATGGTGGTTTTTTTTTTTTTTTAAGACACTAAGTGTTGAAGTGGTTTGTCACTCAAATAATTGATCTTGTATCATGTGTACGTTTCCACCAACTCATCTTCTTGATGGATTTTGAGTCCCTGGAAGGCCAAGACTATAATTCATCTGAAGGTCAAATTCATGCTCTTGTCTTTGGTGGTGAACTTGGCAATGGGGTCCTCTGTGGACCACATGCAATGACAAGGGAGTCATTCCTTTAATTTTTTCTCAGTATTGACCAGTCTCTCATACATCACCAACCTTGAGGAATCTTTGGGGCTACTCCAAATTTCCATCTTCAGAGAATCCACCATTGCGGTCTGTCTCCTCAGAACACATTCCCCTTGTTCCAAGAACAGCTTCTGAAATTTTTATTTAGAGAGTGGTCCCTCACCCAGTCTCGGTTAATGTGGTTTGGGTGGCACTCTACCCATAGCGCCAGGGGTGCAGCTCATGGTGCATGTGGCAGCAGTCTCCAAGATGACACCTAGAGGCCCTCACTTCCTGGAACTCTCACCTTGTGTAAGACCCTCCCCAGAGTATGGGCTGGGTCTATTGGCTTGCTTCTAAAGAATATAAACCAGTAATACGATGAGATGTCACTTCTGAGACTGGGTTGCCACTGAGATTAGATGGCTTCCAGATTAGACTCTCACTTGATTCATTTTCCCTGGGGAAGCCAGCTACCATGTCCAAAGACACAGTTCCTAGGCAGCTGCTTATCTGGCTAGAAACAGAGGCTGTCAGCATCGTGAGATTAAGCTTGAAGTGAATCCCATGTCCCCCAGTGGAGCCTTCATACGTAATGCAATCCTGGCCAACAGCTTAACTGCCACCTTATAAGAGGCCACACCAACCAGATTCTTGCCCACAGACAAGAATGTTGTGTAATAAATGTTTGCTGTTTCAAAGTTTTGGAGTAATTTGTTACACAGCAGTAGATAACTAATACAGTTTAGGCTTGACCAATCAAAATACCCTACCCACGACCTCTCTCCACCCCAGATACAGGGCTTGGTTCAGGGATGTACCCGGGACCAGGCAGAGCCAGTCAGAGGAAACTGCAAGGCTCTTATAGGAGCTCCCACTCTTATTTCACTGGATGCGATCCCAGGAAGATGAAAGGCTGGAACTTCTTCAGTCTTCTTGTGCCTGTGTGTAGAAAGTCTTGAACTGTCTTGTTGGTCTCTATATCCCCAGCACCCAGAACTATGCCTGGTTCAGAGCTCGTGGTCAGTTATTTATGAAATGAAAGGCTGGTTTATATCCAGCAGAGGGAGGAAATACACAGGGCTGGCAAGAAATACGGAGGAATCAGAAGTAGCAATAGCAACTTCTGTAATATCATCTTAAATGGAACATGCCATCACACATCTATAGAAATTCACATATTTTTGTTTTCTGAATGTGATGGACTGAACACACAGTTTCTTCTTTAAGTTAGCTTTACCTGATGTATCTGGCAGTGTTCCTGAAATTCTGCAGAGGACACTAGAATCAGTGGTTTCACTGTATCTGCCCAATGCCCATTTCCTGGGGGTCTTCCAAGGAGGGAGGAGATAAATAAAGTCTGTTGAGTCATGAAGAACTTGCAGTGACAGATCTGCTCTTTTCCGCAACCCCATGGCATTAGCAGCTTCAAAGGCAGGTGTTATCGATTGGATTACTACAGCTTTCAAAAAGAAAACAGAAGCCTGATTTCATTCACAGAAGACGGTGCCAAGCTCATACCCAGTGTGATTCACTAACATGCCACTTTGATCTCAGAGAATGGGTCTCCTTATCATGCCAACAGCTTTTAGAAGCGATCTCCTTTATTTTTTCCCCTTCTCTTCTGGCTTCCTTGGACAAGTATGGCTATTGAGAAAAGGGTAAACCCCTGTTTGTTTTGTCTGTTGCAGATATGGAACTAGCAGAAAATATTAGAAGGTAAGCAGTTTTACAAATGCGAGTGATATCCTCATAGACCACAGAAGTGTTCTGTCCTGATGCCAACCTTCCTGTTGACTTTTGTCATGAAACTGTATCATGTATTTTGTGTTTGAGGACTGACTACATACCAACCACTCAACTGGATGACTGGCCAGATACCCTAATTATGGGCACAGGAAAGTATTAAGGTCACGAAACCTATGACTGGCAAATAGCAGAGATCTTTACCTCAAAGGGCCACAGCATCCAGGGAAGTGGATGAGAGTGTAGGACAATAGAGAGTGGTGGAGACTGTGGTAAAATGAGAGGATGCACTGCTTTTAAAGAGACGGCCATTTCTCAGTTCTGTTGAATTATTTCCACATGGAAATATAGGCCCAGTGCTACCAGTCTTCTGATTTTTTTTCCAACTGAATCTGAAAGTCCAGAAATCTACAGAAAAATTCCATTTTTTAATGTTGACAACAATTTCAATTAAATGAAATTCTGTGCAAGTGAAATGAAACTCATCTATGGGATCAGGCTATGACTTCCCAGTTTGTAACCCCTGCACCAGACTCTATTTAAAAGCAGACATGTAAACAAGAGTTGGCATATATTAACTCAGTTTAATCATATCAATTCTTAAACAAAAAATTTCCTCCAAGAGACAATAGTTCACAGTAACTGCAAAGCTTACTCACAATTTTTAAAAATACCAGTCATGCTTAGCATTCAAGGGGGATATTATAGAATAACTGTAAAAACTTTTACCAGGAACATTAGCTTCTGACTTTAAAAATTACAAATACTGAAGCATTTTGGTATCAGACACAGTAGTTTTGACATCGTCTGTTTGATGAGTTTCTGGAAGTTTGGAAAATTGTACCTCTAATATTGGATAAAGCGCTTATTCTAAACTAAACATTTTCAGATGTAGAAAACAAACTAGCAAGCTACACATACAAAGAAAAGCCCTCTAGGACAAGCTCTCCATGTGTGGAATGCCAGCATATGCACCATGAATCCTGGAAGACTAGAATTGATACATACACTTGGCCTGAAGTCTTACACTCCAGGCTTACAATGGAGTTTGCATTCACCTACACATTAATGACAAACTCTGGGTTAGTATAGGAGAAGCCAGCAAATTCATTTTGGTCCAAGTTCATGATGAAGAGTTTATCAGTAGGCGTGAGTTCCACAGGCTGTCTGGTGAACTCTTTGTCGAAATTGGAGGTGTCTCGCTTGTCTCTCTGCCAAATGGAAAGCAAACACATTAACATGGCATAAGGAGGAGGAAATGTGACCGGGACACGCCAGTTATTGGGAAGCTGATGACGTCTCATGGGCAGAGTCGGGAGAAGCCCTGGCTGACCGGTTTTAGCAGCTGCACTGCAATACTATTCCCTGGCTTTCATTTCACATCGTATGTTGGCTTCTGGAGAGAAAACTTGGTGGAAATTTTCTAAGAAAGGAAATGAGACATTGACTTTCTTTAAGGATTGCCAGAAAATACGGTGTATGTGTGTCTGTTGTTTTCTTCGGCTTTGAGATGAGTTGGAATCTACCTCTTACAAGGTATCATGTCATAAAATAGTCATGTGGTAGAGCGTCCAGGGAAGAGCGCCCCCTGTGGCTAGGAGGCTTCTTTCTTTAAAAAGGAGAAGAGCTCACAACCACTCATCCCCAGAAGGCAGAGTGGCAAGAATGGGGACATCAGATCACTGCTCAACGAAAGGAGGGGATCACTATCCATCCCACATTCCCTGGTGCAATCGAGGCTTTGAAGGGATGCTCAGAAATCCAACCACAGACTAGAATTTGAGTCTTCATCAGCCAGAGGTTCTTCTGATGATCATCAGAGATCTTCTGATGATGCATCTGGTTAACAAACTCAGTCTGGAAAGACAGTCTTAAAATATTCTATTCTCCTAGTTAGTCTGGAGTTTCATTTTTGGGGGGTGGGGGTGCGGAGGGGACATCAGTCTCCAGTTTACTAAATATAGTTTGGGCCAAGTTTCACCAAGGAATGTCAGAGTGTGGGCTCATGAAAAGATCTCACATCTGTATGATGCTCTCACCTCTTCAGGGTCCTTTCCAGCCTATGATCTTCCCATCCTCACCACCCACCTGGGGGCAGGTAGAGCTCCTCGCCCCCAGTGCTCTGACATATGAGAAAACTGAGGCACAGGAAGGTAAAGTGACTTGCCCAAGATTGCACAGCGGGATGGTGACTTTTACCTGACCACACGATTCCCAATTAGGCTTCATCTTAGCCTCTCTGACTGGGGGACAGTTTGATGGCTGGTGTATTGCAAGGACAACCAAGGATAACACATGGGTTTCACTGGTACTGGGCAGGTTACCTGGCTGAAGCCAGAGTGGTGTCAGATTGTCAAAAAGGGAGAGAACTGACTGATTTTCTAGAGTTTGGCTGATCATTATCTCTGCTTTAGGTTTAACCCCTAAAGGGCACTGACTGACAAGGATTTCTAATTGCTGGCCTCATTGCCCTTTGCAAAATGCCTCTCACAAGAATGCCTTCTTTTTGACTACTCCCCTGAGACAGGTGAAATGTCCCTACGAAGTTCCCCACTTACCCTTGTGGTGTATGTGTGGGGGTGTGGAGTGAGGGGAATATGAGGAATTCAATTCAGTAGGTGTGGTCAGAGGGGAGTGAGCTGAAGATAGTGGTGGAGCTGATTTTTGGGTGGTAGGCATCTCCTGCCATGCCCCACCCACTCTACTTTTTTCTCGCCCTGCCAGCTGCCAGCCTGTCCTGTGCTGTCCCAGACCCTGAATGCATTCTTTCCTGTGTTCAGAAAAAGGCTTGAATGCCAGCTTTTCCCTTAATACTCTCTGTGCCTCCCTCCCTGAACCCCACTAGTCATACTTAAACATCTTTCTAATTGTGTTCATTGCACTTACTGCTGTCAGAAATTGTCATGATTATTTATTGCCTCTTTGCACGAGGCTAAAGTCCTTGTCTGTATATTTCCAATGCCAAGACTTGGTACATGGCAGGCCTTCCATGATTATTTGCTGAATGAGTGAATAGATGAATGAAGACTTAATGAAAGATGAGCCTCTTAACCTCTGACAACTTACAGTTGTCCCCAAGCTAGAGATCTCACTCTAGAGCAAAATAATGGAATTTGTTCCCACTGATCCTGTGGGTCGCTCAGAAGGGCCCTTGTCCATTGTTAGCCCCAATATGGATAGAACTGTGTGAGGCTCCTTCAAGATCTGAGAGCTCCAGGGCTGGGTGTGGGCCCTGGGAATACCTGAGGCTAGAAGACAGGCAGCTGCCTCCTTTCAGGTCCCCTGGCATGGCTTTCCCTGCCTGTGGGTATCCAGCAGAGGTTCCCTTTGCATCATCCTCAATTATGAAAGTCCTACCGCATTTGTTGTACTGGTGATGCTTCAATCAGCCACATGATCCAAATAGGACTTGCCATTGTGGGCAGATCCTCAATAGAAAAGACCCCTGAACTTTACCCTAAAAGTTGGGAAAGAATGGGCCTCTCTGTTGGGAAAATTCCTTTCCAGGGTGATAGTATCTGAAGTTACATGAAAATAGTTGCACTCACCCCAGGAAGGTTACTGAACCCAGGTCTCCTGCATTGCAGGTGGATTCTTTACCATCTGAGCCAGTAGGGAAGCCCCACTAATTCCACTGGCTTCCTAGTAATTTCCCAAGATGGTCACTGTGACCGTGGCCCTGTGCTTTCTTAGAAGAGAAGGTCAGTGAGGAGTCCAACAAAGGGAAAGAGGGATTCTAAGATCCTGGTAGACAACTAGCCATGACTACCCTGGACTGTGTTTAGGCTTCTTTGGATTTTCTTATTTAGTTTCTTTTTACAAAACGACCCTCTAATTTAAGTTCTTCTGGAAAGCATCAAGCTATCTCATCTAGAAGAACCAGGTGGTGTCAAGCCAGGGGCAGTGTCTCCTGAGGGCCCGAAAGGGTAATGCCTGCAGGAATCTGGACTAATGACTTGGAACTGAGTTCTGAAACTAGTTCCCTCTCATCACACAGGCATCTGTCAGCTCACATCTTGATGATTCTGTGATGGCATCAAGTATGGAGACTGTGTCTTTGGCCTTGTAGAAGGAAACTCACCCCAGCTCTTCTCTCTCTTTCCCCACCTCGGCACTATAGGACTGGACCAGAAATCTGGGTCGAGAGGGTGCTGCTGCATCTCCTTTAGTTTCCAATGTGGTCTCCAGAGAGAAAGAACCCCAAAGTCTTCTGATGACTCTTCCTTTCTTAAATGAAGTCTTCCCTGATTAACCTAGAGATGAGTTATCTCTAGATCACATCATGCTTTTAATGACTTGTTTAATGACTACCTTCCTGGGTTGCATCTTCATGCTCCCCACCATGCTCCTGGCACCCAGGATAGAGTCCAGCACACAGTCAGTGCTCACTAAATGCTGGCTGGGTGAATGAAAGGAGGGTGGAATACATGCACAATCACAAAAATTAATTTAAAAATCTTTCTTGGATGTGTTTGCAAAGTATTCCACTGAGATTACATCTGTTGAAAGCTCTGCTTCCCAGTCTCCTCTGCACTTGAAATGTTGATGGAATAGGCAACTGCAAGAATTCTAATGATCCCTCCCTTTCACAGAAGGCTTCCCTGAACAACTCTCAGCTCAGTGTATTAGGGGAACAGAGGCTTTGGCTTGAGTATCTACTTCTGCAAACTATTAAACTTTTGAAAAATAATGTCAGCAATTTGGAAAATGTAGAGTGCAGTAAATATAATACATATATATATACACACACAGTATATTCTTTCTATTTATATCTATTTATCTCTATCTATCTACCTATCTATTTATATCTATTCACCCATCCTATGTTGTTCTCTAAAGTTGTCTCTAATGACTTGTCGATGACCCAATGTTTCTCCTGGGTTTTAATCTTCCTGAGAGTATATCCAAGTAAAGGCTTGGTGACCCAACAGCCAGATGAAAGACTTCAAATAACCTGTCTGTTGGTGGGCATGGCTCAGAGACGGCAGTCACAGAGGAGGGAGACCCGTATGGAGATTCAGGAAACTGTGTTTGCATTCCAACTGGCTGACTTTGGGCAAGTCACTTCCTCCTTCCTGATGCCGGTTTCCCAACAATACAATGAGGAGGGTCTTCCCCAGTTTTCTTCCTTCTCTTGCCTCCTAAGCCTGAGAGCTAGGGCTTCCCGTCTGCTTCCTCTGACATCTAGATTGTGACCCACAACAGTGGCCACAGGGATGGTCCCCACGCCCCCAGCAAGGAGACGAGCAGGCAGAAAGGAGTGAACAGCAGGGGGCTTTGCCCAAGAAGAAATCAAATCACAATTTTCTTAAAGATGAGAAGTCTCCCTTCAAGGACACTTGTCAAGTGTTTTGAGTTCCCTTGATGGTCTCTTAGAAGCCCTGGCGCTTGCGGAAATCACTTGACTTGTGACAAGAGTTGCCTTCAGGGCTGCCTAAGGACAGCGGGGGACAGGAGGTGGGATGGGGGACCACCTGCTGTCCTCGTCTGCTCAGATGGAAATGGAATTTCCCCAATCAAGGGGTTTCCCTGGGCTTCTGGGGGCTCGTGAAGCTATTTGCTAGAAAGGATGAATCTGAGCTGAGAGGCGTAGTGATTTTGAAAACAAACTCAGCGGCCCCGGCCCTGCCCCTAACTGGCCCCTAAACTTGCCTCTGGTGAGAATGTGGGCCTTGAGCTCTGATCTCATTGAGACCCCCCCAGCCAGCTCATCCCACCCCATCAAAGGCCCCCAGGAGTCCCTAAAGGATCCACAGTTTCAGTCTCTCTGACTGGCTGAACACTGGGGCCAAGATTAAGATCTGGCTTTAATTTTTTCTGTCCTGAAGCCTCAGGAGGCCCCATTCTGCAGTTTGGGTCCATGTTTTTCATAGACAGCCGTTTTCCTTGAAATAGTATTTCTTCTTTCTTGCCTTTTTTTTTTTTTTTTTTTTATTGTATCTCGATGCTAGAAGAAAAATGGCACATAACAGATATCCAGATACAAACATTTCCACAAACATCTTGCAAAACAACATCAAAGTGAAGAATACAACTGTCTATGCTTTCAAGACATGGTGTCTTTCTCAGAGCACTTAATTAGCTTTCGAAGCCAGCAACAAACCTAGACAAATCCCATTCGAGCAGGCATGGGTCTGCCAGGCTCTAGAGCCGTCTTCTCGGTAAATCAAAGCAGGTCATTGTGGTTAATAACATCTGGACACGTATTTCAAAGCATGTGTAACAAAAGTGAGTAACTTTTTTTTTTTTTTTTTTGCATTTGAACAACAGAAATAAAACCCCAAAGCAAATAAAGTTTGAAATGTAATGTAAAACCATGGCCCTTTGGGACTTTGCTAAAGTGACCATGTCTTTTCAGGGAGTGAGTCCAAATGCCCTGTTCAAGTAGTTTGGGGATGAAAGTGATCGGGGGACACAGGGAACCAGAAATTACAGCATTAAGGTAGCACCCAAGCTGGTTGCATTATGACTCCTGGAGGTGCCCTTAGATTGAAACTGTCTAAAAGCACACTCTTGGAATTTTAAAAGGACTTAAATAATCTTCTTAATTTTTGAGTTAAAAAAAAAAAACAAATAAAATTTTATTTTTAGCATGTTTTTTCCCCAAAGCTCCTGGGGCCTCCAAACCAGGAAGAATGGAGGAAATTCCCCCTAAGGCAAAGCAACCATCTACTTGGATACAAGTCAAGCTCCAGGACTGGAAGCAGGAGAATACTGCTAGCATCTGATTATCCACTTGTTTGGCAGGAAAAAAAAATCTAGATTGGATGGTTGGCGTTGGAAAAGGGATGAAAATGGCAGCGCAGGAAAAAGGGGGAGAAAGCAGGCATGTTCTGTCCCCGCTGGATCTACATCGCTGACATGCTGGGGAAAATAAATGCTACAAGGACTTTGATAATGTGCTAATTATGCAGCCACATTGTCAACATGCCATCTGCATAATCCCATCTCACAGAGATGCTCCAAAACTACCTGAGGACATTTGGGTCCCGAAACATGGTCACTCTAGTTTCATCAGCAAACAAAACATGAATGCAACTTTGCAATGAAAAAAAAAATGTCACCACAATAGCCGTTGAGCTCGAATGACAGAAATGAAGGACGGAAATCTACACAGCTACTTAGCTCTTGACTTCAGGTTTTAAAAATTCAGAGTTAACAAAGGAAAATCCTTCGAATTCTGATTGGTCAATATTCCTGATGACTTCCTGGTCAGGAGGTGTTAGAACTGGTGGATGGCGGGTGAAAAATCGGTCGAAGTTTTCAGCATTTCGCCCACACTATGAGAGGGGAAGAGAAGAATTTGTGGTGGGTGGAAAAAATAAACTAAACGAAACTGAAAACAGAACAGAACCAAACGAAACTGGGTGTGGCTTCTCCAAGCCCTTCCCTTTCACTACCTCAGAGAGATTGTTTCGATGATCAGAAATGAGAGCAACATAAAATGCAAAATTCTCATGACCACGGATTGGCAGGTGACCTTGGGCTCCCGACCTTCAGTTCCTGTAGCTCATGAGCTGCCCATGGTGTCCTTCTGGGCAGTCAGGAGCTGGATGGCAGCATGGGATGGTGGGGATGGTGGCATGTGGCATGTTCTCCCAACTCCACCCCAAGGAGGTGGCCAAGCTCATTCCTGAAGGAGATGGGATTAAGGTCCCTGAGATATTTTTTGTGGTACAAGATTTGAAGTAGTGACCTGTTTATACTTCACCTCAGAGATTCCCAACATTAAGCAGCAGGTCCCTTAAAGCACTGTCCTTTGGCTCTCAGTCATCTCTGGAGACATTCTCCAACTCCACAGATACAAGAGTTTACATGCTCCAGTTAATGGAGAGAAACATCCAGACCTGGGTTTGGTAGCTGCAATGGCGGGGCCACTACGAGACCCCAGTTGGAGGGAGAAATCACTGACTCTTAATTACAAGGTACCAGGAAATAAACGCAGCCATTCTGCCTCCAGATGGGAATGAAGGGTGTGGGATGAAAGCCAACCCAGTGCTTGGGATCTCCCCAAGCTCTCGAGAAGAAACCATCACCATTTCTCATGCCTCCTGCTGTCCTTCTCTATGAAAAGGTCCTGGTCTGAGGCAGAGTGGTAACGCATGTGTGTGTGTGTGTACATTTGTTCACTCATGTGTGAGCACATACACATGCACACACCAGTTCCCATCTAATGAGAAGAGTTGAGTCACCAGGCCTGATTTTCTTCCTTCTTCACCAGCAAACCCATTTGCATGAAATCTCTAAGTGTTTCAGTATCTACAGGAAGCAAACAACCTAAGAACACAGTAGGAGTAATGACAATTGCGATGTGCGTATATGCTCAGTCGCTCAGTCCTGTCTGACTCTTTGCAACCCCATGGATTGTAGCCCACCAGGCTCCTCTGTCCATGGGGTTATCCCAGCAAGAATAATGGAGTGAGCTGCCATTTCCTTCTCCAGGGGATCTTCCCTACCCAGGAATTGAACCTGAGTCTCCTGCGGCTCCTGCATTGGCAGGCGAATTCTTTACCACTGAGCCACTTGGGAAGACACTAATAATTATAACAGTTAATGTTTATTATGCATTTTGTATGTTCCAGGCATGCTAGAATGCTCTTTCTTTGTATTACTTTTATTTCATTCTCCCAAAGACCCTGTGAAGTGGGTATTACAGCCATCCCTATTGTATGGATGAGGAGACTGAGGCCAAGGAGGTGATGTAATTTGTTCAGGGTTCCACTGCTAACAAATAGCAGAGCTACTGTGTCAGCCAGGTTTGTCTGTCGGAGCCCAGGCTCCCAGTGCCATGTTGCAAAATGGTTGGTGGGCTGGCGACTGACCGCACAGAGTGGAGTAAGGGTGATGTGGGTTAAAATCCTGGCATCACTGCCTGCTAGGTGTGCAGCCCTGGCCAACTCCCTTCAAGCCTCAGTTTCCTCTTTTGTACACTAGAGACAACTCTAATTTTTCTCAAATGAGGTTCTGATGAGGATAAAATGAGATCCTGTGTGTGACTGACACCATGCCTGGCACTGAGTAAGTGATCAACACAGCAGAGCTGTGAGCATCGCTGGTTCTCATTTTCCACTACAATTCCCCTCAGACAGTATCCACTTCCTATGATGGTGTGTTTCCATGATGTTGAAGTTTTAAACATTGAGGAAACAGCCTTGCATTTTTAAAGACTCGTGTCAGACTTGGAGAAGCACATTAGTTATTCCAAACTAAATTGTTTCAGCTGTTTTGACAGCTTGTTCTCAGTACGGATAAGGGACTGCCAACCACATGACCAAGACTCAGGTTTTTTTCTGCTGGCCAGTGGGGCAAAACTTTTGTCCGCGCAAAACTTTTGCCATCAAGGTCAACACAGTGTGGTCAGGAATACCGTCCAGATCCTTTCACTGTTTATTCATTTTCTCATTCATGAAACACTTCTTGAGTACCTACTATGTGCCAGGCCCTGTGTTAATAGTAAATCATAGAAAATCCATGCCTCACAGAGCTTACATTTTACTGGAGAAGAAAGGCAATCAATAAATACATAAAAATATAACTGTAAATGTATATTTTAATGCCAGATGAGGAATTCCCTGGCAGTCGGGTGGTTAGGACTTGGTTCTTTCCCTGCCGGCACCCCGACTCCCTCCCTGCTCAAGGGAACCGAGATCCTACAAGCCAGGCTGCGTGGCCAAAACTCCCCCAAAACAACAAAAACAAAACAAAAACAATAATAATGCCAGATGGAAATAAGTGATATTAAGAAAAACAGAGTCAGGGGGAAAGAGTGAAGATGAGGCCATTTTTGATAAATCAGTCAGCTTGGAGGTGACATTCTGGCAAGCCTTCAGCCAGGAGGAGCTGTGCACACACTGGCAGGAAGAACATTCTGGGTAGAAGGAACTGCAAGGGCAAAGGACCAAGGACAGGAGCTTGTTGGGCATGGTCACTGAACAGCCACAAAGCCAGTGTGGCCAGAGCAGTGACCAAGCGGCAAGCAAGGGTCTGAGAGCTCAAGAGAGGACCAGGAGCCAGATCGTTGGCCACGCCAGCCCTGTGAAGACAGAGGCTTTTCAGATCAGCTTGATGAGAAGCGGCTGGAGAATTCTGAGCACTGAGGAGGCAGGCTCTGACAGCAACGTCACTGGGACTGTGTCCAAAACAGACTGATGGGTGAACAAGGGGGAAAGGTAGAAGCAGACCAATCAGGAGGATGCTGCAATAATCCAGGCAAGAGAGGATGGTGGCCTGGAGGAAGGCGACAGTGGGGAAGATGCATTTGACTGGGGAGGGGTCTACTTTGAATTGCGAGTTGATAAGATTTGCTGATGGACTGGTTGTGGGGTATGAGAAGACTTGTGATCTGAGCCACTTGGTGAGTGGGTGACACTGGGGTAAAGCATGTTTGGTTAAAGAAATGGAGCCTTGGTTTCATTCGTGGTAAGTTGGAGAGTCCAGTGGAGATGTCAAAGGTCAGACAGGAGTCCCCTTGCTGGGACTGGAAAGGAGCGGCCACTAGACTGATGGTGGAGGCAGAGGGGAGGGTAGAAGATGGTTGCAATCATCCAGAGGAGAGAGATGGTGGACAGGGTTGTGGAAAAAGAGGGAGCAGAAGGGATGGAGCTGGAAAACACAAAGATGTCAGCGGCAGGGCCTGGAGGAGTGGGATGGCGTATTACAAGGCAGCCCTGTGGGTGCTTCTGGGTGTTGGGACTCCAACCAGCCAGCACAGGAAGCTGAGACACAGAGAGTCTTCAGGGGCCATTTTTCTTTAAAAAAAAAAAAAAAAAAAAAAAACCAAAACCAAACCCATCCCTTTCCCATCCACACCAGAAGGCTGTTGCTTTGCTGGGGCCTCCCCAGAGGCTGTGACGGGAGATAGAGAAACAGCTTCTGGCAGCTCTGCGGCCTCCTCTCCCATCACTCCCCCCACTGCCTGGAGAACAATGAAATCTTTAAGTGAGATCGCAGAAAGGAGATGCAGGAACAGGGGTTAACCAAGGGGGCACAATACAGCGGGAGCGTGATTTCCCTGCTAATAAGCAGCTTACGAGCCTGGCACATCACAGCCTCCCTAAGTGTTTCCGTGTTTTTAAAATGGAGCTGTCACTGCCCATTAGCTTCAGGAGCACTCCCTAAATGGAGACGTCAGCCCTTGGGAGGCACAGCCCGATCAGCTCTGCGCCTGCTGTGTCCTTGGAGAATGGGCAGCTCCGCGGCTGGGATCTAATTACAAACGCAGCGTGGACCACACCTGCTTCTCTGGCTGGGAATGCTTGAGCCTCACTCAGAAGAACACCCAACCCCCTTGTCATCACTGGGGCTCCTGGAACGGAAAGGGGGCCAAAGCCAACTAGGTTATTTAAAGTCACATGGAACCACTTCCACAGTTGGAAAGGGGAGTGAGGATCGTGATGTGTTCACTTGAGCCCCCAAATTTAAGAGGCAAGACTTGAAAATCTTATCTGTGAACTGTTACATGTGAGCTCTTTTCCCCCTCTTTTTCTTCCCTTCCTTCTAATTTCTGTTTCGTTGTGTTAATAACAGCTCCAAGTCTAGCTGTCAAATGTGGAGTTGGCTCAGTCACAGCAACCACAGAGATCTTTCAAAGTGCCAACCTGGATATGTTACTTTCCTGCTCTTGTCTGTGGTGGCTCCCCATGGCCCAAAGCCACACTCCTCAGCATGGCTTACAGGTTGTTTAGGACTCGGCGCTGGTCACCTGGCCAACAGCCCCTTCACTGCCCACGTTCCCCTAGCCCAGCTCCCATCCCCAACACACCCTCCAGCTGTGTTGAAATTCTCCCAGTTCCTGGAACGCTCATGCATGCTCACCTCCAAGCCTGAGCACAAGCTGTCTCCTCCACCAGGAAGCCTTGCCTCCCACCCTGTTCCCCATCATTGCCTACACATCCTCTGTCTCCAGTCACTTCCTCCAGGAGCTTTTCCTGGAGCCCTCCTCTACACACCTGGGTTTAGCCCATTGAAATACAAGAAGGGATTCCCTGGTGGTGAAGGGGTTAAGACTCCACACGGTCATCCTTGGTCAGGGAACTAAGATCCCACATTCTGAGGTTCAAGAGACAGAGTGTTCATCAAAGAGTTGTTAGAGGGGAAAAAAAATTTTTTTTGAAATCAACTCTTGACCAATAGGGAAAAGAGTTGAATAAATAATGATATAACTATTTTTATGTATTACCATGAAAAACACTTTTAAAAATTAAAATAAGATGTAGAAGAATCTCAAATAGCAGTTATATATGATTAATAACTGTACAATATGTTCCCATTTTATAAATTATAGACATAAATGTGAACATACGATCTGCATGTGTATTATATATGTGCTTGTAGAGATTGGGAGAGTTACAGACTGATTTTTCTACCTTTTATGCTTTTGTGTTTTTGAAAATTTAAATAACAGTCAAGTAGTATTATTAATAAGTATCTTTTTAAAGATTTTTTTATAAATGTGGACCATTTTTTTTTAAGTCTTTATTGAATTTGTTACAATACTGCTTCTGCTTGATATTTTGATTTTTTGGCCATGAGGCATGTGGGATCTTAACTCCCAGACCAGGGATCAAACCACACCCCCTCTGTTGGAAGGCAAAGTCTTAACCACTGGACTGCCAGGGAAGTCCCTACAAAGCCCATTTTAAATGAGGGAGCTATTGCAGTGGAGAAAAGGGGGGAAATAGGAATAAAGGGAATGGAAATATTTAACCAAATTGTTAAAATCTGCCTGGTGCTGTTTAATGAGCTTCATGTTAGTTAAAAACCCTAAGATTTCCCTAATAGCTGTCCTAGTGTGTACTTTGGTGCTAAGGGAATGATGACGAAGGCTAATATTTGCTTATGTAAATGGGCATCTTCCATCTACTGATTTGCTGGGTACCAGAAATAAGATGGCATACAAGACGTCCCTGTCCTTGTCACCATGGAGCTTACAGTCCAGCAGAGGAGACAGATGCACACATGGACAGCATGGAGCCGTGTGACACGTGCTGCCACTGAGTCCAGAGGTGAGGAACCTGAGAAGACTAGCTCAGGGAGAAAGAAGAAAGTCCAGGGAGACTTTCTGGAGGAGGTGACATCTAAGCTGAGTGGGATCAAAAAGAAAGATATTGCTTCTTAGAAGGAAAGAGCCCAGGGAAGAAACAGAAGTGAAAAGAGATCAGCGACAGACAACGCTAGAGAAGAGGATGAGGGTCTGCCCCATACTTCTGGCTGCTTAACCCGGCTTGACAATGTGAGGCCAGTGGCACAGGGGAGCTTCCTGCCCAGCCTCCATCAAGACGTCAGGGCATCTTCAGGAACCGAGCCTAGGTCTTGATGAAAAGACACCCAAGCATACAGTCTGAGTAAAAGACAAAGGAGTCTCTCTTTTTTTAAAATGTGCAAATTCAATGAAATTCGGGATCCTTTTTATGCTGTGTAGTTCTCCGCAGCCAAGAACGCAGGAGGGTCCCACCCAGTGAGCAGCAGCCAGCCACGGTCAGAGCCACACACACATTTGATCATTTTTAAAAGTTGTCTGTAGACCAAGGTTTTTCTTCCGCGAAGAGTCAGACAATATTCCAAAGTGTCTGGCCTTTGGCAAAGAAGGAAAGATTAAAGCCTCCTTTTCTGATAATGAAGGTCCCTTACTATCAGGAATATTTGATCTCTGTGTCTATTTAGGAAGAAATCGGCAAGAGAGAGGTCTTTTGTGCTGAATGGCAAGTTTCATTTTTTAACAAATTTTCATTTAAAAAACATGCAATGTTTGTTTTTCTCAGTCTCAATTTAAATGCTACCTCCTCAGAAAAGTGATTCCAGATCACCTCCAAGTCAAGGAGCTCCCTCTTTTCTCCTCTTCCTGTTATTCTCTCTCAGAACAACCTGTTCATTTCTTCCATAGGAAATAAAATGTGTGAATATCCAGATCTACATGTTTATTTCTTTGTGTATCTGTCATTGTCTATAGTCCCATCTAGATTGTATGAGCTACTGTATGAGTTTACAATCTCGATAGAATATAGATGATGATATGGCAACCCACTCCAAAATTCTTGCCTGGAAAATCCCATGGACAGGGGAGCCTGGTGGGCAACAGTCCATAGGGTTGCAAAGAGCTGGACATGATGGAGGCTACTTAGCATGCACACACACAAGAGCTGAAGCCACATCTGATTGGCCCACACCTGAATTTTCAGATCCCAATACAGAGCTGGCACTGAGTGCTGTTCAATGGATAAATGGTAGTATATATGAAGTGCTTATTTTTAGCCAGATACTGTATAAGTGATTTACAAGCATGATCTCATTTAAACCAACAGGTCTATGAAGTCTGCTCTACAACAAGGAACAGATTTAGAGCTTAAGTAACTGACTAAGATTTGCGCTCAGATCTGACAACTGATCCATTTATGCAGAAACAAACAACTTGTTCACAAGTGCCAAGAGAAAGAAACAACAAAGTCCTTTATAATTCTACCACCCCAATACCTTCATTATGTTAACATTATGGTCTATGTCCTGGATGGCTGGGTGAATTGATCGATGAATGCTTTTTACTCTCTAAAAAATGTAGAATCATCACTTTACTCTTTAAGCTGCTTTTTAAAACTAGATGAAATACACTCTAAATGCTTTCCTATGTCAACAAAGTAACATATTGTTCTTATCCATCCTTTAAAATTCATCCTAAACCTAAGCTGCTGCTGGCTTCAAATAAACTAGCCCTCAAACAGTAATTGTCCCTTTTATTTGCCTATGTTTTTATAGCCTTGATTCTCACACATCCATAAGATAGGCAGGAAAGATTATCTCCACTTAACAGAAAATTTGAAAAGTTAACAACTTGGTCAGGGTCATACAAGGTAAATGAGGAGAACCACGATGCAAAGTCTGGTCTGCTTGATTCCAGAGACCACAGGGTGTCAGCAACATCTCACTGCCTTGCAAATTGCATCTGATCATGTGACATGGACTTAAAAGTTAAGTTGAAAAAGAGAAAGTTAAGTTGACCTGGGTAATAATCTTAGCACCATCAATCTGCAGATAATCTGTAAGCAAGTTATCTAAATTCCCTTGGCCAGGTTTCCTGTTTTGTCAAATGGATCTATCTTGCAGGGTGTGATGAGAATGATTTGACAAAATGCACATAAAAAAATCTGACATGGTAGCTGGTAGCTGCAGTTGAGTTGTGACTCAGCCAGTCCCATCCAGTGAGCTAGTCTGATGGGGGTGGCTGTACCCTGGTAACAGAGGGGTCCTATGGGCCCTGCCACACCCCAACCTACCCTAGTGAAGTGGGAGGTAGATGGGCCCCTGTGCTGGACAGTTGGAGTTTGTCCAGCAGAGAAAATTGGAGATCTGTTTTCCCTAGACACTCAGAGGACAAAGTGGCAGGAGCTGAGCTCTGCTGGAGCAAAGAGATAAAACAACCAAAGGGAGGGGGTGCCATCCCATAATAGGTGCTGTCAAACCTCCCACAGGCCTCTGTACTGGCATCCATCTTGGCCAAAGCCTGTGCAAGCATACTGGGGAGGGCCCTAGGCCAAGTCAAGTGTGGAAAAGAAATAAGATAGCCAACCAAAGGTAAGCAAAGACCCAGAAGAACTGCCCTACAGAAATGATTTAACTGCCTCTTTACTCGGGCTCCTCTCCATTGGGGAAAACGCCCACACCCTCCCGGGTGTGTCTCTCCGCCTTGCTTCTTCTGTCTTAATAAACAAACTGTTTCACTGCGTGCGCTCCCCCACATGCTATGCTGTGTCTCTGATAATAAACTTTGTACCCGTTTTTACAGTTTTTGCCCGTTTGAGAAATTCATTTTTCAGTGGGGACAAGGGCCGGGGGAATTTTGCTCCAAGCCTCTAGCCCCTGAGGGACTAGCAGCTAGGATTCCTGGTTTCCATCCAAGCCACCCAGGTTCAATTCCTGGGCAGGGAACTAAGATCTCTCTTCAAGGCTGCTCACTGCTGTCTCTGAGATCAACAGAATATTACTGTTAACAGTTACACGCACTTAAAACACAAAAATCTGTCCCACCAAGGTTGGCAGAGTATGCAGGAAGCCAGGTGAAGTGGGGCCCTGTGCTCCTGGTGAGAGACAGTGAAGAAAATGTGGACCCAGGCACAAAAGGGATACCTCCTGTCTCCCATCCCAGCCTCACTCCCTTGGAAAGACATTTCAAGCAGATTCACAAGCCACCTCTGAGTTGTTGTTTTTCATACCCTAATTGGAGGGCATTTTGTGATTGTTTTTAAGAAACTGTACTTGTAAATAAACAAGAAATACACTTTGGATCTTTCCCTCTCTGGGTCATGGGCATGTCTTGGTCCTCCAAGTTCCACTGTCATCAGAAGTCTTCATGGGACTCTGCTCATTGTGATGTGGCAGCCTGGAGGGGAGTTTGGGGGAGAAGAGAGGCGTGTATTGTGCATGGCTGAGTCCCTTTGTTGTCTGCCAGAAACTACCACAACATTGTTTATCAGCTATACCTCCAGTACAAAATGCTTTTGGTGATTAAAAAAAAAACAAAAACTTAAAAAAAAGAAAGAACTCTCCATGGAGTCAATTTTTCAAGCAGGAATGGTTGTGGAAGAAGGAGGAAAGTCAGCCAGCTCAGTGCCATGAAAAAAAAAAAAAAAAAACAAAACAAAACCTCCAAGATGGAAGGGAACAAAGTGAGGGGTGGGAATTGAAGACGAGCACTGACACCCTCATGTGTGAGGTGGAGGACCTCTCCAGAAGCTCACCCAGGACGCCGATCACAGTGGGTGGCTCTGGGAAGAAGAATGAAGGAGCCTAGTTAGGGGTCTACAGGGAGGTACTTAATTTCCCTGCATAGCTTTTGATGCTGCTGGAAGTTTTAAATTCTTTTCAGATGTTTTTCTTAAGGAAGGAAGATCAAAGTACCCAGTTTGACGAGGTCAAGAAAGAAAAGACACGTCTATGAGAGGAGGCAATTTTGAGGTCACTGCTGACTCAATGAGAGGGATTTCAATAGAATGGTGGGGGCAGAAGCCAGATTGCACTGAACCATGGAAAGAATGGAAGGTAAAAAAATGGAGGGAGCAAGAACTTCATCCAGTTTGTGTGAAAAGATAGAGCAGTGGTAGAATGGAGAGATCCCAGTCTAGAGGGAAGAGATTTTTAAGATGAGAGACTTTGCATGTTTCTGTGTTGAACAGAATGAATCTGAAAAGAGCCAGAGTGGGCATCTGCTTGGTTTGCAGGCACAGCGAGCAGCTTTATTTTTCTGGGAGAATCCACTCCTTCCCCTCTGCAAGATGTCCACTTTAGACAGGGGCAGACCCAGTCCCTTGACAGGTGCCCTGGATCTGGCCAATCAGAACATTCCATCCCCCGGCCACAGTGATTGCTTTAGAGATGGACATATGACCGAACATCTTCTAACAAGACTGAGTTCCAGGCTGCAGGAAATTTTAGAAAAAGGAAGCTCTCTTTCAGTAGGAATTGCAAAAACAATGGGATGTAGGTCTGGAGCAGCTATGTGCCCAAGAAAAACTTTGAAGAATAAAGAAGTCAACAGAGAGGAAAGCAATCTTAAGGGATACAGAGAAATGGATTATTTCTGACATGGTCCAGACTCTGGATCCAGTCACAACTAAATACTAAGTCAGTTTGAACTGGGTTCCTATTTGCAACCCTAGGAGTTCTGATTAATATATGGAGAAGCTGTGGACACAAACTGGCCAGAATAGACATGCAAAGGACATAGGAGAATGGGGGTTCAGAACAGAAAGGGAACATCTTCATGAAGGGAACCTGTTTGTTGACACAAAGAGGAAGGTAGGTCAAAGAGGTCAAGATGACTGTGCAAGAGCAGGAAAGCCACCCACCCAGGGGCACCCACAAGCCTCCATTTCCTCTCAGCTTATGAGATGGGGCTATCTGCTGAGACCAAGATGACCAGAACTTTAGTTGGGGGACCTTCAGGAAAGAGAAGGTTTGGGGACTTGCCAGGGGACTCAGAGAGGGACTGATGGGGAAGGCTTAAGAGCCTGGCTGAGATCAGAGCACCTACAACTGAGGAGGCTCAGAGGGGTCCAGTTACTTGCCCACCTTCACTCAGCTGCTGAACTGCAAGGCTGATGTTTTGTTGGGTTTTTTTTTTTTAACTGCACTGCATCATTTGTAGGATCTTAATTCCCCAACCAGGGATGGAACCCAGGTCACAGCAGTGAAAGCGCTGAGTCCTAACCACTGGACTGCCAGGAGATTCCCAAGACTGGTGTTTGAATCCTGGCTCTGCTGACTCTCTGTCCATATTCCTTCTGCTTGACCCAGTCTCCCTGGATCCATGGGCTCATCTCCTCGAGTTCTCTCAACCTTTGGTCAACAGCTTTCTGGGGAGCTGTGATAAGCATTACAGCCTGGGCAGGGTTGACAGCAGAACTGAGGAGCTCGACTTTATGGACGTTCACCCAACAGAGCCCATCCCCCAGGAATGTATTTAAACTCGGGACTTGACCAAGAGCAGTTCAAATCCCACATCTGTGTAGCCGGGTTGGGAGATGAAAGAAGAAACATCACGGAAGCAAGAATATGGGCTTCGGAGGTAGACTGATAGGATTTCAAATTAAATTGGCTTGTGACCATGGGCAAGTTACTTAACATCTCTGAGCCTGTTTCCTTACTAGTACAGGGTGGGTAATAATAGCATCTATTTCAGGAGGTTGTTGTGAAGGTGAAATGAGACGACTAAATTAGATAGTGTGCTCTACTTTCTACTAAAATTGAATAATCTCATAGAATATGGCTGACCCATTTTATTGTTACTGTCATATATAGTTGTTATTATTAAGGTCCTGCATGCATTCAATGGAAGGCTAGTTATCTTGTTCTGGTTCTGTCATATTCCCCATGTAAGTCCCTTGGGCAAAACTTGGCCTTCGCTTCCTTGTCTCCAGCATGGAGGGGTTGAATTCCGCTTCTAAAGCATTTTCAGTTTTTGACTGCTGTTATATTTCAGTGGTCATGGCCAGATATATCCTAACAGCTTCATGCTCTCTCCCAGCATGTGGCCTTTCCACCTACCATTTCAATCAAACCATTGCCTCCTCTGCCAGGGGACAGCTCAAAGTCACGCACCTGGCAAATGATTTAGAAACTTCATTTGGCCCAGGGACCTGTCAACTTGAACCATCTTTCAAAGGGAGTCCAGCTGAATCCGCAGCTTAAGTAGGTTCTCCATGGACGGATGGAAAAGGAGATAGAGATACACAGACTCTAGGCTGCGTGTCCTAAACAACTCTTGGCTATTTGTTACTCGGTGTAGGAAGGTCGCCTAATATTTTGATTAAGATCTCTGCAAACTCCACACTCTGAATAACCAAAAGAATAAACAGAACCGGGTGGGGAAACGTCTACTTCTTAATAAGCCTGTCCTGAGTGCCTCATTTCAGATGCTGCCATGCCCCGCATCCAGGGGTTATTCAGTGTCTACTGTCTTTGTCAGCCTCGAAATCAGCGCCTTAAGGAACAAGTCAGATTTGCATCTTTTAAAAATTCTGCCAGAAAATTGTAAAAGGTGTGAATATGCTACTTGTTTGTTGCCATATTTTAAAATAAATTTTAATTCATTTGAACTGTAAGAATACTTAGTCTTTTTCTATTATGTAACAGACACCATTAGATGCTGTTATCATGGCTCTCTCCCATCAGTGTGATCACAGACCTTATTAAAAGGGGCTCCAAGTGCTTCTAATAATCTTTCCAAGATACTGGGCATGTGGAATCCATGGTTCCACCTCCTAGCCGCTGGACCTTGAGCAGATGTCCTAACCTTTCCGAGTTTCATGCCCTCCTATCTGCAATACGGGGACAATGACACCTACTCACAGGGTTGTGAGAGTGAAATGAGGTGATGCCTGGAAGGCCCTTAACACAGTTGCCTGGCTCTGCCGGAAGAGCTCCATGTTTTTTCCAGTGTATTTGAATAATACAGGTTTTATAAAAAAAGTATTTTAAATCCTAATATTCAAAAAGGTATTATTCTCTTCAGCATTTGGTACCTTGGGGGAGCTAAGTTCTATTCTTAAATAAATCATATTAAGTCAAAGTTAGCTCCCTTTCTTAAGCCTTGAATTTGGAGTTTTAATAGCAAACATACAAAGGTTATGCTTTGTGGCTTCAATTCAGAAATGTCAGCACATCAAACACACGTTCAGATACACACACAGAGACACTTACTCACACGGTGTAAAGGGCAATTGGCTTTGGAGGAGAATGTCACATGAACAGAACTGCAGCTCATTAAAGCAGTGCTTGATGCTTTTGACCTCAGCTACATTAACAGTGTTTTCAGATGACAGAATTACTAAGAAACCAAGTCCTGTGAGCACGACTGAGTCTCTGAAGCAGTTCGGCATTTAGACGCCCAGAAGATGCGAATAACAGTATGCGATCCAGTAAGTAACCTCTGTGGTATTTTGGAAACAATATTAAATGAAAGGCCCAATAAAATACAGTGGGGGATAAGGGGCTCTGTTGGGTTTTTCTGTTTGCTTTTAGTTTGCAAGATTCCAAGACTTTCCAGATATGCAGATGCCTCAAAATTCTACAGAACTTTACAAAAAGTGATGAGACTGGAGAAGAGGTAACCAGAGCAGAAATGATTGGCATCAGCCTGTTGTACGTGTGGGGCTGGAGTCTGAGAGCCTGACACTGAGGCTGGGAGGGAAGGAAGGAGGGGTGAGCAGGCTGATCATGTCTAGATAGTAACCAATGGCCAGCTGGGATGAAAGGATGTAGGGAAAGGGTTCTTCTTAATGTCTATGTCCCGCCCAGCTGTACTCAACTCCCACCCAGAGTGAACCGATGATAAGATATATCTTAGACCAAGAATAGAGCCACGTTTACCAGTGGGCAGATGGCTGTACACACCCTAGCGATGAAGGCTGTCTGGACTGTAACGAAACAGGACATCCTTGTTGCCCTGTTATTAACACTTTACTCTCCTTCTTCAATTTGCTGCATTGCCTGTTGGGTAAGTTGATCCAAGGGCTGCCTCCATGGGGCAGCTGCAGCCTCGAGCCCAAGGTCAGGGTCCCTTCCTTGTTTTCACAGTGAGCCCTGCATGAGGTGTCACGGACACCAGTGGACTTCACTCGCTCAGGCATTTTGATTTAAAAACTTTATGCTAGCCTGGGCTTCTCTGGTAGCTCAAACGGTAAAGGATCTACCTACAATGCAGGAGACCTGGGTTTGATTTCTGAGTTGGGAAGATCCCCTGGAGAAGGAAATGGCAATCCACTCCAGTATTCTTGCCAGAAGAATCCCATGGACAGAGAAGCCTGGCTGGCTACAGGCCATGGGATCACAAAGAGTCAGACACGAACGAGCAACTAACACACACATGCTAGCCTATCTTGCTAACATCTGTGAGACTATAGCACCTCATACTACAAATTCCCCAATAAAACATGCTCACCACAGAGTGGTCTCAATGCACCCTCCACTACAGCACAGCCAAACTCCAAGCTGATTACCCAGTGGGAACTTCTGGTTACAGACCTTGGCACATGGAGCATTCCATGTCATGACATCATTCACACGGACCAGAAGTATAATCCACTGGATAAACATGCCCTGCTCTATGCCCTCAAGCTGGTACTCTGGACTCCAGAAGCTTCCATGACTATCCAGTTCATCAGTTCACTCTACTTCTCACCAGGCCCAATACTCAGCCATCACTTTATACCTGAGGGCAATTATGCAGGTAGTCCGGAGTCTTCTTCATCCATTCCTTCATGCCCCTGGGGTAATTACTGAGCACCCACCAGGTACAAGGAACTGGGGAGGGACTGAGGAAGCCAAGATGAACTCAACTTGGAGGCTATAACATCATCCTATCCATGTGTTGAACACCTCTCAGCTGGGTCAGCAACCTACCCCTGTCCCTACAACAGTCAGATCAAGCTATTTCTCTGCCCATCTTAGTTGGAGTAAAAGTCAAAGATCCTACAATGACCTGTACAATGTCTCCTCCCATGGCCTCTCTGATCTCATCTCCGTTTACTCTCTCCCTTGCCTGCTCAGCTCAGCCACCTGGACTCTCTGCTCCTTCCTAAATGTGCCAGGCAAGCTCCTGCCTCAGGGCCTTTCCACCTGCCTCAGGGCCTTTGCACCTGTTAATACTACCAAATCACTTTCACCCCCAGATATACACATGGCTCACTCCCTCCCTCACCTTCTTCCCATCTTTGCTGAAATGTCACTTTCTCAGTGAGACTTTCCAACGACCCTATTTAAAACTGACCTCTCAGGGACTTCCCTGGTGGTCCAGTGGTTAGGAATCCACCTTGCAATGCAGAGGATGAGGGTTTGATCCCAGGTCAGGGAACTAAGATCTTATACATCTCGAGCAACTGAGGAGCCCACATACTGCAACTACTGAGCCCTAGTGCCACAACTAAGACACAATGCAGTCAAATAAATAAAGAGAGAAACTAAAACTGACCTCTCTGTGACCCAGCTCTCCAAGTCCCCACCCCTCCATAACGCTGATCAACTTCTAACAAACATACCCACTGATTTCTATGTTTATTATTTCCCTACTCCCTCTAGAAGATTAAGTTTCACAAGGGCAGAGATTTTTATTATTTTTACTGTTGTGTCTCTATGACCTAGAAGAGCACCTAACCTCAATAAACAGGTGATGAATGCATGATCCATAACACCCCCACTAGAGGACAGAACCAGATCACACCACTTCTCAACCCACTGCCCCACGACACACCCAGTCACATACTCCGCCCTTCACCCACAAACCAGCAGCTCCCACTCACCACACACTGAGCCAGAGGACCCTGCCGGGCATCCCAAGTCACATACAAAGAACATTCTGTACTAAAGCTTATACAGCCCTTCAGCACAGCCTTCACCATGCCACACGGCACACCAATTACAACAGCATCTACCAGTCCACTCACGGGGTGGTGGCACCCCACAGAACCATGTCCTAGCCCCTGCTATTGCCGTGGTCCAGCGGCAGTGTCTCATCTGGGAGCATCATAGAAATGCAGCATCTCAGGCCCTGTTGTAGACTGACTGAATCAGAGCCCACATTTTAATCATATGTCCAAGAGACTCGGTGCGCATATTAACGTTTAACAAGCTCTGCTAGGCTACATCATGACGCCTGTACCATTGGCTGGACAATGACAGGCTATGGGAGTCACAGCCCTCCCCATCCAAAGTGCAACAATTCATGCATTGCATCAACAGATCTTTCATCACACAACCAAATGATGCTATGACAGATACAATTCAGTACCCAAATTATAGCCCTTTATAGATAGGGTAACTTACACAACAACCAATTTATTTGAGCTTCCCTGCTGGGCATGAGAAAAACCCCCTCTGTGCTCTAATAAATATCCCTAAAGAATCCAGTATGTTCCTCAGCACAGTGCACTACAACATCTTATTTGACAGCCTTTCATTGAATCATTCATTTATTCAGTAAAAATTATTAAGCACCCGTTATGTGCTCAACAGTATGCTAAGCTTTGGGATCCAACACTGAAAAAGACAGTCTTTTGGTCCTGCCAGAAAGACAGACCTTACACTGAACAATTACGACAAAGTGTGATGAGTTTGTTGATAGGACTTTAGCAGATGATCCCTACTTGGCAATTGACAAGAGCTTCCCTGAGTGGGTGACAGTTTACTGATTTGATGAGGAGGAAGGAGTAAGGTACCAGGAGGGTTAGGGAGGGAGGGAGCATGGGACGGCTCCGGGGTTCCCAGGTGGCTGGCTCTGCATGGGCAGAGCCAGGAAGGGAAGGAAGGCACTTTGAGTTTGAGGAGCTGAACGACACTCAGCAATGCCAGTTCTTAAAGTTAGGAGCCTGGGGAGGCAGTAGAGTTTGGTTCAAGGAAGACCCTAAAAGCCATATATGCTGAAGAACAATAGACATTATCCCAGGGGTGGGCAGAGAGCCATTGATGGAGTGGGGTTGGGAGGGAGGGGGTTGGAGGGGGAGATTTAAGCAAGAAAATGACACAATCGGATGCACATTTAAAAAAATTACTCTTGTACCCTGAAACAATACATGAGGCCAGTGTATTTCAGTAGTTTCCAATGATACCATGTGAACAGCTCCTGCCACAATAAAAGATGCACTGAGAATGACTTTTAAAAAATCCATTTAAAATTATTTTAATGAGCCTTCAATAATAGCACCCTTCACTGGTGTTTGAATATAATCCTCTGTTATTGCCCCGTGGTTTTTCTTTCTCTTGCTGCACTCTATTTAATAGCATGCATGAGTCAGGAACATTGACAGATACATGCACGCCTTTCAATATCCTGAGAAGCACATGGAACTCTGCACACACTCACCAGGGCCTTTCAGAAAGTGTGGGGAAAGGGAAAATGTGAAATCCTCAGGTGGGGGCTGGGGGCTCTAGGGCTGGCAACTGCTTTGTGAAAGGCATATACCCAAGTCGAATCGAATGAGTGTGTGATGTGTATACATTGTGCTGTGTTGTGCTTAGTGGCTCAGACGTGTCTGACTCTTTGTGACCCCATGGACTGTAGCCCACCAGGCTCCTCTGTCCATGGGGATTCTCCAGGCAAGAATACTAGAGTGGGTTGTCATGCCCTCCTCCAGGGGATCTTCCTAACCCAGGGATCGAACCCAGGTCTCCTGCATTGCAGGTCAATTCTTTACTGTCTGAGCCACCAGGGAAGCCCAAGAATACTGGAGTGGGTAGCCCATCCTTTCTCCAGGGGATCTTCCTGACCCAGGAATTGAACTGGGGTCTCCTGTATTTCTGGCAGATTTTTTACCAGCTGAGCTACCAGGGAAGTCCAGTATATACATTATTATGTTTATTTTGAATTTACCCTAGGAATCAGAAATTCTTTATTCAGTGTCTTGTTTCCTTAGAGGTGATGGTAGAACATCTTGAAGTCTACAGCCCAGTCCAGTCACTGTACTTTGAAGGTCATTGTTAAACCACACAAACATTTCAAGACATCAGCTGGTTGGAAACCATATCCAATACAGAACAGTTGAATGATCCTACGGATCATCACTAGCTGTTGTAACCATTTTGTGTTATCAATGATAAGAAGAGCTCATTTTTCCTGAGTACCCTCTGTGGGCCAGGGTAAATATTCAAAGTATTTAACCAGCCAAAGTGGACTCTGGTTTTAAGTAACCAGCACTTATGGGACCCAGCTAAACATCAACCAGACTCTGCAAGATCGCTACCCTAGAGGTTATAAACTGACAGCCACGTATGGTTCATGGGTGTTTTATTTGACTTGAGTTGCATTTAACTTTTAAAATGTTGTTGCTGATATGTCTTTTAAAATAGTGAGACTACATACAACAGTCCTGAGGAGGATGCAGAGGTGCAGAGCCTGCATCTCCCATAAGACTGACCTGGCTGGCCCCATGCCTGCCTCATATAAGGTCCCCAAGGAAAGATCACTCTTAGTTTCATGAATAAGATAAAAAGAAAATAATAATCAGCGATGATCCACAGGACCCTCCAATTGGTCAGGTGGAGATGAACACCCACCTGTTGAGCTTTGAGAACCACCAGCTCCCCCGACTGCCCCTCTTTAAACCACTCCCACCTTCCTCACTGACATTACCTGCTTGGCCTCTGTAGCCATCTGAGTCTGTGACCTGTTCCTGGAAGGCACCTCTCCTCACTCAGACTGTGTAAAAACCACTGTCTTCCCCTTAAAGAGATTTCTCTCCCTGCCACGTTCCTTTGGCCTCTGTCTAGCTTCCCTGCAAGAGCTTTTGACTATGAACTCCACAGCAGTGAGTCCTAGACTGGAGCATTTATCAGATTCCCCTTGAGAGCCCCATGGCAAGGTTTCTGACTCAGGAGGTCTGGGGTGGGAGCCTAAGAATTTCATTCCTAAAGTTTCCAGGTGATACTGCTGGTCTGGGGACCACTCTTTGAAAACCACTGCTCTCTAAGCAAGGAATGAACCTCAAATGTCGGTGGTTCAGTTCTGGTGGGGATGGGGGCATATACATCTCTCCTCTAGCCAAGTGGAGAGAGGCTGATCTGCATATTGAGACCTCATGAACAGCCCTGCAAAACCCGAATAGGGTGTGTGTGTCCCCTCAAGTTCCCAGTATCCTGACTGGAGAACCCACTCTTGTCTTTCAGATTGCTTTTTGATCTTTTCTTACATATAATAAAAATGATGATACTGCCTATGACATGCAGATGTACACACGAACTCCAAGTACACACATGGACATTATCTTAGGGACTAGCACCAGCAGGACCCTACACTGTTCTGCCGCTTCAAAGACCCTGCACCTGAGACATTGACCAACAGGTGACATGTCGCTAACAAAAGTCATCATCAACTCTCCCAGAGTGCCTGCTGTGTACCGGTCATGTACTGAGTGCTTTATGCATCATGACCCTCCCCTGATAGAGAAACTGTTGTCATCCCTGTATTATAAGGATGCAACAGAGGAGCAGGGAGGGGAAACGACTCATCCAAGTTCTCCAGATGTAAAGCAATCAAGAGATGGTTTATTGGATCCACTGTATTCATGAGCGTCAGACACGATTAGGAATACTGTGCTCAACCCTGTGTCTGCATTTCAAGATGGATGTTACTAACCTGGAGGACAACAGGTGATGTCATATGGGACATGCTTACAGGTGGACAAGGGGCGTGTTGAGCCCAGAAATATCAGGTTTTGGAGTATCAGAGAAAGAAGCTCTGGTTGACAGAACAGGACTCAGTGATGGAAATTCTGAGGAGGCTGATTTGGTATCGCTATACACACTGGCAACAATCAGAAGGACCACAATGTGGAACTCGCTGCCTCTAAAGGACCCCAAGACTGAGCACCAGGAATTATCTAGAGAGAAACAGGACTCATCAGGGATACCGTGAATCTAATCATTTGGGGTGTGCAGGGCTGGGAAATGTGAGAAGCACCTGGGAGGCTTCCTTAAACTACATGCCCTTTGCCCCGGGGCATCCTGGTATTGCCTCTAATGGAGTCAGACTCCCTGAATCCTCATTTCCTCACACACTGGCTGAATGAACTTGGAGAGAGCACTCAATTTTTATGAGCTTCCATTTCCTCTTCCATGACGTGGAATAACAGCACCTGCGTTAATATTTTGTTTTGAGGATTTGCTTAGATGCTATGTGTGAACTGCTTAATACGGCCAGGTAAGTGGTCATGAAATTAATAATAATAATATCAAAACAAGCATCACTTTTACTATCATTTTTCACATCTGAGATCCTCATGACTTTTGGTTTTGATAACAAAGTTTACGTTCAGCCTTACTACTTTTCCGCCTTAGCCAGCAGTTACAACCCATAGTAAAGTCAACAGGTCTCCCCTGTACTTTAACAAAGAAACATCCTTCCAGTAGAATCACGGTCCTGATTAATCCAGGAGAAAACTCCTCCTCCCTGCTGAGTCCTTGGGGATGGAAGTGCTCCTGCATGCACACGACCTTGGGAAATGTGAGACTTTCGCTCTTTCAACAATTCCCCGAGAGCCATATCCACACCCAGAGGCTCTGGGAGGGCTTTATGAGCACGCCAGCCTCTGCTTCATTCTGGTTCGCCTTGGGTGGGAGCTGGCTGGGCGTTCTGTCTTCTTTACTGACTCAGATGGAGTGTATATTTCAAAATTAAATTTAAATACTGTCGAGATAAACAACATGACCTTTTCAATGTCAGTTTGAAGAGAAAATGACACAGTCGAACCAAGGAAAGACCGAGGGCGAAATTAGATTCTTTATCACAGTCCAAAAATGGATCTGAACTCGGCTCACCCAAAAACCATTCCCCCAAAGCTGCCAGCTCAGACGGTTACAATCATTGAATCAATAAAACAAAAACACAACATCCATGGTCTTTCCTGCATATATCGAGGCTGTGCAGGCGGAAATCTCCATTTTTGTACCCGCTGCCTTTGAGTATAAATATGAAAACTTATAGACATGTTCATCGAGGTCCACCCCTCGGAGGGCACCACGGGCACACACATCGGAGAGAGGAAAAGAGCCTGTTACGACGTGGACCCAAAAAACGTTATGATGTGGACCCAACCGCCTTTAGAGAACGGTTTACTTACGGCTTTCGGCTTATATGGGGGCTGAATCTCTTTGCGTTCAAGTTTCTCCCAGTCAATATACCGGAAAAATGCGTGCTCTTTGATGTCGCGTTCACCTTCAGGTCCACAACCCAGACGTTTGCCTGGGTGTTTGGTCATCAGCTTCAAGAGAAAGAGAAATGTAGAATGAATTTCAGAAGAGGAAATGTGGGACTCTCAGAAATGATCGCTCCTATGAATGAGGGAAGACAGCGCAAAGAAGACTCCCAACTAAATCTTTATTTTTGGCTTTTCATCCCAGCAGTAATTTCCCAGCCAGGTCTTTCTAATAGGAGGACCCAACAGTAGTGTCTGCTGCTCCCGGTCCCAGAGCAAAGTCCATTACAGTTAATCACACTTCAGCCTGACTGTGGCCCTGAACTTCAAGTCAGAAATATCACATGACGCATTTTGATTTAAGAATGACTTCTACACAATTACTGATGCATTTAATGAGAACAGTTTCAATATCTTCAAATTCTCCTCCTGCTACCACGAGGAAATGGGAGTTTGACCAAAGCAAAGGGCACGTTCATTCAGATAATATTTGCATTTCTCAGTAAAGCGCTTGTGAAAATGACAAGACAGAAGAAAAAATATTAGTCAAATGGACCCAAGTTTCAAGTAATTACTTTCCAAAAGCTCATTAAATAGTCAAAACCTAGCCCAGCTCATTTCCCTTGTATCACACATTACACTAAACTCCGCTGAGGTTTCTTTGGTGTCCCATTTAAATTACTTAATTATCAAAACCCTCCATCTTTGGGTCTCTGAGCCAGAGCTAAATAACAAGATGAATAGACGCTCCAAGATGAAACCAGACAGGCTCCCTCTTGTAAATGAGTCCAAAGCAGCAGGAAAATATCTCTGATCTCAAGACTTAAGCAAATGCACAGAGAGTCAAGACGGAGGAGTTGATGATTAATTTTTTAAAAAAGAAAGATCAGCAAGAGGCCATCAAAAGAAGAAGCAAGACGATTGAAACATACAAGACCATGAAGCTTCCTGGAGTTGACTTGACACCGAGAAGCCCATGACGTCAGACTCCTCAGATTTTTGCCCAGGGCTTGAGGATTATGGGGGGAAGGGATGAATTCAGCAATTCACACCTACTCTGTTGGACTTTCAGCTCAGCCTGATTCTTGCTACAGATAATCTGTCATCAGAAACTACCCTCCTACACCTCCACACACAGAGAAGCACATACTTTCCACAGATGCTTTATCTTCTAGGGGAAAAATAACCCTGCACTTCTGTTTCTAAGCTACTTCTTTATAAATTTTATGCCTAGTCTTACCCGAGTCTCACAATGACCCAATGAGTTGGGCGTTTTAATTTTTCCCCACCTGAGTGACAAGGCAATTGACACTCAGAGGGTTAAGCAACTGGCAAGGACTCACAGAGACAGTAGATGGCAGAGCTGGGATTGGATCTCACCTCTGATGACCTCTAAAACTTGGATATTTAGAGACACAGATTCCATGTGGTTCCCCAGGGATGATCTGTGGTCTCGCTTGGTCAGGAAAAGTTTAGGGAGGGCAAGGAAATTGGGCCAAATCTTGACTTTTGTGTAGGATTAGAATGGGAGGAAAGAAAAGGTTACAAGGCCTTGGTTAGCGCAACCAGCAACCCTATCCACAACAGCTTCTGGGGCTTCCCCGGTGGCTCAGTGGTAAAGAATCTGCAGTCAATGTAGGAAATGCAGGTTCAATCCCTGGTCTGGGAAGATCACACATGCTGCGGAGCAACTAAGCCTGTGTGCCGATACTACCGAGCCTGTGCTCCAGAGCCCGAGAACTGCAACTGCAGAGCCCACGAGTCCTGACTGCTGAAGCCCGTGCACCTAGAGCCCATGCTCCACAGCCAGACAAGCCACTGCAGTGAGAAGCCAGTACATGCAACTGGAGAGCAACCCCACTCACCCCAACTAGGGAAAAGCCCGGGCAGCCACGAAGACCCAGCACAGCCAAATAAATAAATAAAATCATATATAAAAAACGAACAGCTTCCGTGTCCTGAGCACTTCCTGTGTGCCCAGGCTCACAGCTATTATCCGTTACTCTTTCATCTTCACAACATTAAGGCCTCAGAAACTATTATCCTCATTTTCCACATAAAGACACTGGGTCCAGAGAAGCAGGTATCTGCCTAAGATCACCCAGCTAAGTAGCAGAGCTGCGCTTTGAACAGATCAGCCTGACCCACAGTCTTGAAGCTCCATCTTATAGTTTCTTACTGTTTACACCTCAATGTATGGCCAACTGGGGCTTCTGTCTGCTTTAAGTTTATTCAAAGGGGGAGTGGTGATCCGAGCAAACTGTACACTAATTTTTTTTATGGTGGAAAATAGGGTCTTTAATGGGATGGATAACAGCAGTCCCCAACCTTTTTGGCACCAGGGACCAGTTTAAAGGAAGACATTTTTTTCCTCCGACTGGGGTGGGGGCGTGGTTTGGGGATGATTCAAGCGGATTATAATTATGGTGCACTTCACTCATTATTACTACATCAGGTCCACTTCAGATCATTGGGCATTAGATCTTGGAAGTTGGGGACCCCTAGATAAGCGGACATTTTCAAATGGAATGAGACTTTTTTCAAAAACCTAGCTCACTTTCCATGTAAATAGGAGAATGCTAGGCGAAGGAAAACCACTGCAGAAACACCCCAGCACTAACTAATGCGAGGCTGTGCTCAGCTCTTGCACGCTGAGCTCCGGTGCCCGAAGCCAGCCATGCAGACAGCTGGACTTAATCACTCTTCCGATCTCTGATCACCTCCCAGACGCATCCCCTGGGGCCCACAGTTCAGGAGGAAGCATTTGGCTGTTCACTTGAGCATCACTCCTTCTCTGGAGCATCAACCTTGAAGAAAAAGCCCACACGGGCCTCAGCCAACTCAACTCAGAAAGGTCCCCAAACCCAATAGTAAGAAAGTCACCCTCGCTAATCCTGAAGGTTATGGGTCTGAAATTAATAGAAATCTGCTCTACCAGGGAAACTGCTAATTGGAGCTGAAGCTGAATGCAGCTGACCTGGAAAACCCTTTTCTCCATGACCCACTTAGAACCCCAGCTGTCTAGGCAGGCAGGGCTGTGAAGGGGAAAGTCCTGAACATGCATGGAGCACCTACTATGTGCCAACACTATGCGAGGAGATTCCTCTTCTGTTACCTCATCATTTAACACTCTTCCAAAATTCTGCATAGTGAGGATTATTATTCCATCGTTGGAGATAAAGAAACAGAAGCCCACAGATGCAAAGTAATATGCTCAAGACTGTGCACCTAGGAAGCGGAAGGGTTGAAATGTACAAATAGTCTTGAGTTCCCAAACCCCCCACTTTAAAAATCTAAGTCACGGGGAATGCAAACTTGAATATCAAGAGGAGGTTAGCATGTAACATGGCAGTGCCAGCGTTAGTAACAGCAGGAGTCGTAACCCAAGGGTTTTGGAACAGAGTGACAGACTCTCAACTGAGTTCCTTGTATTAACTCATCTCCTGATCAGAAAACCCTGTGTGTGGTCCCATACGTGTGTCCCCAATCTGCAGATGAGGTGCAACAACTTTCCGGCTGTCAGAGGGTTAATAATGCTCACACTTGAACTCAGATGCGGGTTTCTGCCCAGAAAAATCAGGAGAGGAGAGGACACATTCTTATCTGAAGGACAGACCGGCTTCCAATACAGCTAACGGATGCCTTACAGGAATGACAGACCAGCATGGAGAGATCAGATTTCTTTGAAAGAAACTGGAAAGCTGAATGTTAATGGAAATCCCCTGATCTTTAAACGTCGCCATTTTTCTTTTTTTTCCCTCCAGTGATTTTATTTCTTTGTTTTTATTGGACTATTACTGCTTTACACAGTTGTGCTAGTTTCTGCTGTACAATGAAGAGAATCCGCTATATGTAGACATATATCCCCTCCCTCTTGGACCTCCCTCCCATCCACCCCCATCTAGGTCATCACAGAGCACCGAGCTGAGCTTCCTGTGCTTTATAACAGGTTCCTGCTAGCTATCTGTTTTACACATGGAAGCAATACATGTCAATCCTAATCTCCCAAGTCACCCCACCCTCTTCCCTCCCTGTGTCCACATATCCATTCTCTAATGTTGGCAACTATTTAACAAACTAAGAGCTCCCTCTCTCCCCACCCTGTATCAACTCATCTGCTGATCAGAGAACCCTGATCGCAAGGGCCGTCCCATACGTATATCCCCAGTCTGCAGATGAGGTGGAACAACTTCCTGGCTGTCATAGGGTTAATAATGCTCAGACTTGAACTCAAATGCAGATTTCTGCCCAGAAAAATCAGGAGAGGAGAGGACACATTCTTATCTGAAGGAAAGACTGGCTTCCAGTACAGTCTCTCCCTCTCTCCCCATCCTGTATGATGACTGTAGGGGTTTGCCCTGGCCTTGTTCTATGCCCTCTCTTTGCCAAGGGCCTCGTTTAAGCTCCTCATGAACAGCTCAGCTGGTAAAGAATCCACCTGCAATGCAGGAGACCCCAGTTCGATTCCTGGGCCAGGAAGATCCCCTGGAGAAAGGATAGGCTACCCACTCCAGTATTCTTGGGCTTCCCTGGTGGCTCAGATGGTAAAGAATCAGCCTGCAATGTAGGAGACCTGGGTTTGATCCCTGGGTTGGGAAGATCCCCTGGAGGAGGGCATGGCAACCCACTCTGGTATTCTTGTCTGGAGAATCCCATGGACAGAGAATCCTGGCGGGCTACGGTTCATGGGGGTCACAAAGAGTCGGACACGACTGAGTGACTAAGCAAGCACATGAAGCTCTCCACGCCCTGTACCTCCCCTTCCCTCTTCCTGCCTCATACCTACGAAAACTATTTTCAAACTGTAAATTTTGAGATGTTAGGGACTGAGATGAATTCACATATGTCTTCCCCAGGGATATTTGCATCCTAACCTAGGCAGCTGACACACAAGCTTAGGTGATTCACTTAGAGTGGGAATTCAGGCGGCACAACAAGGTGCTTCTAGACTGAGGTTAGCCCAGCTGTTATAAACCTCCTGAGTTCAGCTTTCCTTCACTCAGGCCAGCTCGCATGCCATCTGATGGGTTAGGAAGGGCAGAGTTGGGTTGGGTAATGAGAAATCTGCCAACACCATGAAGATCTAGAACCAGCAGCCCTGGTTTATCCAGACACACAGGTGGGCACACTCTAACCCTGAGCCGTGCTGGCACTGCTGACTGCTGGGAGGGAAAACTTCATAAAGGCAGCATCCCTGAGCCCTGTTCTCTGGGGTCTCACAGTGTTCCTTTCATTCTTTCGGGAGAGTTGAAGAGTTACCGTATTTGAATAATGTACTTAAAAGGCAGTGGTTTTTAAGCAACACAGGGACTTTTTCACAGTACAGATACATGCCAAACTCAATCTCTAGCGGGGAGGTTGAGGTGTGTGCCTTTGAAAAAAGCACCACAGGTCATCCTGATGGTGCCAACAGGGAGGACCACTGGTCTCCAGGTATTCACCCATGTCATTGTGAGCATGTCCTGGCCAAACACGAAAAACAAAAACAAGCCATCCTTACCCAAAACAGGTGTCCTGCTTTGTTCACAGGTAAATTTGCATACATCACAATGTACAAACTTGCAAACTTTTCAGTCATTTGTGGGTTAGGGGGAGAGTGGGGGTTGGGAGACACTCAATTTGGGTCAACTTATCTAGAGGATCCCTTAAACTCAATACTGTGATTATTTTCTCAGGACAAAAGTCACATGCTTTTACTATTAATTAAACTTGTAGGCCCCAGCGCTGAGTGAGGCTGACCGGTCATGCCACACCCCTCTTGGGTACCTTCCCCGGGTTCCAGCTCTTTGGCAAAGTTTCTGGGCTCCCCACCTCATTCATTCCATAAGCCTTCCTCTGTGCTGGCCTAGAGCCTGGAGCCCAGCCAGCAGCCACATGCTGTTGCAGGCAGGCCTCTATGGTGTTTCTGTGTGAATTAGAAGAAAGCTCCCTTTCCTCGGGAGGCAGCAGGTCTGTTCCGGGCTCACAGGCTGGCCAGTGGACCAGGGGTGGGGTTTGACCTCCACTACCCCTCCCCCGCCCCAGGTGCAGCATCCTTGTACAGGGCATAACCTGCACCCCCGCGCCCCTGTAGGTGGTGGTCCTGGCTGCCAGCTTTAAGGGGCTCACTCACCCCTTTGCAGATGGCCACAGCTTCCTTGGACATGGACTTCGGATAAGCCACGTTGTGTTCCATGATCGACTGGAAGAGTTCATCCTCGTCCTCCCCTTCAAACGGTGCCTGTGGAGCAGAGCACAGGGTGGGAGAAGGAGTCCTGCAGGAACTATACCCCCCATCCAACTGCCCCAAACCAGCGTGCCCAGCTCCCTGGGGTCCACAGCCAAGCCATACCCAGGGCTTCCAGGAAGAGGATAAGGAAATGGGGTCAATAGACGAGGGTAACCCCAAGGTCATGGAAATTACAGAGGTTCAGAGCTGTGAGCTGGTATCCGGCTGACACTGAAACCACGGGGATGGGGGTGGGGGAGGAATTTCCTTACAAGTCACTCAAAATTCAATTACCTGCCCAGCCAACATCTCATACAGCAGGACGCCAAATGCCCACCAATCCACGGACTTCCCATAGGGCTGATAAGCAATTATCTGGAAAACAGAAGGCATCCGTCAGGGAGATGTGCAGGTTCTTGCAGTGGCTGAGAATGAATATGCGCTTCTCTTACAATAAGAGTGGAGCATCCCTGGGGCTGGCGGGGGTGGGGGGAGAGTTCTTCCTTTGCCTGACACCCGCCCGTTGTGAAAGATTAAATTGGCCGTCACAGTTCCAGATGTGGGCCTCTGTCTAAAGGGGTGAACAGGGAGTCCAGTGTCCACCGAAGCTATTTCTTTACCTTAAGAAGATGGATATCCTTTACAGAGATACCTGCAGGCAGGGAAGGCATCTGTGTATGTCACATTGCCTTTTCAAAGCACTTAGTACGGTTATTTTTAATTTTAATATAGTCAGCACAGCATTTTAAAGGAGAAAACTTGTCTTTCTTTCTCATGATAAAAGTAATAACATTTACAAACAATGTGACCATGTGTAAGACTACTGAACCGTATGCTTAGAAATGGTTAAGATGGTGATGTGTTTTTTTGCCACAATTAAAAATTTTTTAATTTAAAAAATGTAATAGCAGTTATTATTATTTATTTATTTATTTATTTTATTTTTTATTTTTTTAATTTTATTTTATTTTTAAGCTTTACATAATTGTATTAGTTTTGCCAAATATCAAAATGAATCCGCCACAGGTATACATGTGTTCCCCATCCTGAACCCTCCTCCCTCCTGCCTCCCCATTCCATCCCTCTGGGTCGTCTCAGTGCACCAGCCCCAAGCATCCAGTATCGTGCATTGAACCTGGACTGGTGACTTGTTTCATACATGATATTTTACATGTTTCAATGCCATTCTCCCAAATCTTCCCACCCTCTCCCTCTCTCACAGAGTCCATAGACTGTTCTATACATCAGTGTCTCTTTTGCTGTCTCGTACACAGGGTTATTGTTACCATCTTTCTAAATTCCATATATATGCGTTAGTACACTGTATTGGTGTTTTTCTTTCTGGCTTACTTCACTCTGTATAATAGGCTCCAGTTTCATCCACCTCATTAGAACTGATTCAAATGTATTCTTTTTAATGGCTGAGTAATACTCCATTGTGTATATGTACCACAGCTTTCTTATCCATTCATCTGCTGATGGACATCTAGGTTGCTTCCATGTCCTGGCTATTATAAACAGTGCTGCGATGAACATTGGGGTACATGTGTCTCTTTCCCTTCTGGTTTCCTCAGTGTGTATGCCCAGCAGTGGGATTGCTGGATCATAAGGCAGTTCTAGTTCCAGTTTTTTAAGGAATCTCCACACTGTTCTCCATAGTGGCTGTACTACTTTGCATTCCCACCAACAGTGTAAGAGGGTTCCCTTTTCTCCACACCCTCTCCAGCATTTATTACTTGTAGACTTTTGGATTGCAGCCATTCTGACTGGTGTGAAATGGTACCTCATAGTGGTTTTGATTTGCATTTCTCTGATAATGAGTGATGTTGATCATCTTTTCATGTGTTTGTTAGCCATCTGTATGTCTTCTTTGGAGAAATGTCTATTTAGTTCTTTGGCCCATTTTTTATTATTATTTATTTAAAATATAGATATACTATGAGAATACAATTAAAACAGTTCTTTATCAAGAGAGACATTATGATTGATATTTGGTCTATTTTCCTCTAGATTTTTTTCTATTAATATATATTAAACTTTGTGTGTATGAATGTACTTTACATAAATACTTTAATATATGGAACTTTAATACAGCATTTTATTCATTTAGAATTTCCATGCTAATATCTGTACATCAACATAACCAGCTTTTTCACCTCTGCATAATGTTCCATTGGATGGATATACCAAAATCTATTTCATCAATACCCAACTGATTAGGTTTCTTCCATGCAATTAGATATGTGGACATCTGTCCAATTTTCTTTCCTTAAGATAAACTCCTAGGAGGAGAACTGGTCAATCAAATGTTATATCTAGTTTAAAGGTTTTCATACTTATGACCAAATTGCCAGAGCATGGTAAAGCCTAGAACAGCTGTGTGACCATCCATTAGGATGTGAGTGAAGTGAGTGAGTGAAGTAGCTCAGTCGTGTCCGACTCTTTGCAACCCTGTGGACTGTAGCCTACCAGGCTCCTCTGTCCATGGGATTCTCCAGGCAGGAATACTGGAGTGGATTGCCATTTCCTTCTCCAGGGGATCTTCCTGACCCAAGGATGAAACCCAGGTCTCCCGCATTGGAGGCAGACGCTTTAACCTCTGAGCCACCAGGGAAGCACCCCCCCCTTAGGATATAGGGGTGAAAACTAACTATCAAAGGGATTAGTTAAGGAGTTAGGGATCAACATGTACACACTATTATATTTTAAATGGATAACCAACACGGACCTACTGTATAGCACAAGGAACTCTACTCCATGTATGTGGCAGCCTGGATGGGAGTTTGGGGGAGAATGGATACATGTTATATGTATGGCTAAGTCCCTTCGCTGTTGACCTGAAACTATTACACCATTGTTAATCGGCTATACCCCAATACAAAATAAAAAGTTAAAAAAAAAGGATTGGAAGGTGATACGGCAAAGGTTAAGGGGTTGAGGACTGAGGGCCACACAGTCCAGAGTTGGAATCCTGACTGCTGTTGCCCAGCCTGTGACCCCAGGAGACGTCACTTAATGTCTCTAAGTCTCAGTTTCTTCATCTACAAAACCAAGTGTATAATAATATCTATGTCACAGAGTTTTAATAGGATGAAAGAGAAATATGTGCCTCTCACATATTATGCCCTCAAAATGTCAGCTATGACTTGAAAGTTCTCTAATTCAGTGATAGTTGATTTTATTCAACAAATGTGTCTGAGCAAGCTTGGCTATAAAGCTTGGCTATAAAGTCTGTTTATCCACCTCCATCTCCCACCTTGGCGTGTGCCCTGAAATCACAAGTGTCCTCTGAGGAGAACTGCTTGCAATGGATGAAGGAAAGCTTTCTGTGAGAACACTTATTGAAAGTGTTTTCACACTTTTAAAGTACTTCATGTCTCTTTTGATCCTCATGACAACCTAACAAGTTAATCCTTTTACAAAGGGAAATAGATCCTGGGAGGTGAAAGAAGTTGCCAGAGGCGAGGGGCTTAGTTAATGGCAAAGCAGGGGGAAACCTGACCTGCAGTTTATTCCTCCCACCAGCAGGTTGCGGGCTGCGGGCTGGAGGAGGAGGCAGTTTCCCCCGTAACACAACTTGGGGCTTTACCAGCATCCAAGAATCTTTGAAAACCACACATGTGGGGGTCCATGCTGCAGTGATTCTGATTCCATTCATCTAGGGTGATGCCTGGCCATCCCCATTTTAAAAGCTCCCCAGGGACTTCCCTGACCATCCAGTGGTTAAGACTTTGAGTTTCCAATGCAAGGGTTCAATCCCTGGTTGGGGAACTAAGATCCTGCGTGCTGTGTGGAGGGGGGGGAAATTAATTAATTAAAAAAATAACAAAAACTCCCCAGGTGATGGTAAAGGGCAGCAGGCCTTGTGAACCAGAGATCACTGAACTCACAGCAGATCAAGGAACTGTATCTGATATCCTCACTAATTAACACAATGATAATAAAGCAATGTATGTCACACAGGGAAAACGCCATTGGGTCCTAATAAAGAGTTAAGTGCTCAAAAGATTACTTTTCAATTCCTTAAGTAATACACAAATACATTTACCTTGTGCAAAGATAAAATGGTATACAGATTAAGATTTACAATGGCCTTATCCTCAGAGGTAACCAGTGTTGTAAAACCAGTCTGGAATCTTCATGCATCTTCTATACTTCTGCACGCATATCTACATACTTGTAAGAAACATATAGCAGTGTTCTGTGTATTGTTATTTACCATAGATGGCATCATACTGTATTTATCATTCTGTAACTCAATTTTTTCCTCTCAACAACGTTTCAATATCTGCATATACATCTCATTCACTTTTTGAATTGAGGCTTAACAGTATTCCACACTGAGGAGGGCATGGCAACCTGCTCCAGTATTTTTGCCTGGAGAATCCCATGGACAGAGGAGCCTGGTGGGCTACAGTCCATGGGATCGCAAAGGGTTGAACACGACTGAGTGACTAAGCACAGCACAGTATTCCATACTGTAAATCATTCAGTCTACTGCCCATCCCTTGATTAACAAACACTGTTCAAGTTAGTACAGACAGGTGTGCTCTGATCTTTATAAGGGCTGCATAATATTTCTTAATATGAATTGCAATTCTTTTCCTTCACTGGTAGTCACTGAGACTGTGTCCTATTTTTCATTATTAAAAATAGTGCTGCAATGAAGAAAGGACTTTGAAGACATATCCTTCCGAGTATGGTGTGTGTTTGTGTGTCTGTGTGTGTGTATGTTGCAAACTAGATTCCTAAAAGAGGAAGAGTTTTGGTAACAGAGTAGGCAGGTTTTCAATTTAGCGCCAAGCTACTTAGTGACAGGGGTCCTCCCATCACCATTGTTACATATGAAGCCTTAACAGTCGAGAAGAGAGGAATTCGAAAATGTCCATTTCCAAGCTCGCGGTTCCTTTCCATAAAAATCCAGTAACAGATTGCAGGATGCCACCTTCCTGAGCACCAATTCAGAGGAAAAGGAGGCTATCATCTGGCACAAATTTTTGTACCATGACACTTAGGGGAAATCCATTCTGCAACTGACCGCTTCCTCTGGGAAGGGAGGGGGAGGCACTAAAATAAATCTTCACACTTTCATTTATATCTTAATCACAGGAAGAAAAAAGCTGAGTCTTTTAGGATTCAGCACAACTGCCGCATACCTATGCGCACACGGACCCTGTGTCATACGTCTGTCCCGGGAATCAGTCTCTCTTTCTCTTACTCCTTCTCTGCCTTCCCGTCTCCCCTGAACACACGTTTCAGTGGCATAATTAGGAGGTATCATATGGCCACGAGCCACAGCAGCTTGACGAAGAATCTTACTGATGTGTGGTGGATGGTTCTTTTGAGTTTTATTTAAATTTTCCCCCAAATCTTTATGTATTTTGGGTCTGCGCTTCTGGAATGTGTGCTAAGTTAATTTACATGTGTGATCTCAAAGGAACGATTTAGTCTAGGAGAAGGACCAGCCTGAGGTCCTGCTTGTCTGGTACCCCTTGGACCTCTCCCACCTAAGGCTCAGGGAGGACATCAACACGACGCAGACATGCCTGAGGGGTTGGCGTCAGCTCACCTCAGGGGCGATGTAGTCTGGGGTGCCGCAGAAGGTCTTGGTTGTCACCCCATCCCAGATGTTCTCCTTACACATGCCAAAATCAGCGATCTTGATGTGGCCCTCGGAATCCAGCATCACATTGTCAAGTTTCAGGTCACTGTGGGGACACAGATTCAGGGGCTGAATTAAATGCTATTTCTTTTGAGTCAACCAACATCCACTCACTACGTGCAGAATGCTGTACCATGCCTGGTGGGGGCACAGCAGTGAGTACAACCCAGTGTTCACCTTCCAACAGCTTATGATCTGGCAGGGAGACACGAGGGTCTGCAAACCTCTGTGCTTCTCTTTTCCTGCAGCGGCAACTGTGCCAAGTGTCTCGGGAGGATGCAATGAGACAGCAACTCTGAGAAGAGCGATCCACAGACAGCTAAATAAAACAGAAGCTTCCTCCATCTGGGCAGAGCATCCACAGAAGTGTCCTTTATCTGGGGGCATCTCTAGAGTTGACCTTTGCAACATCAGGATCCCTTACATTTCATAGGAAGGTTTTATACAAAACTATCATTTAAAAAATATCTCTGAAGAGCATGAAGAAAAAAAAACTGATTGAGATCATCTTGTTTACCACCAAGTACCCCAAGCTCCCCTAAGCCAGTTCCTAGGTCATGAACGCAGGGGTTTCTACTGACTTCCAATCAAAAAATATTTGTTGCCCACCTACTTTGTGACAGACACTATGCTTGGAGAGAAGTATATTATGAACAAAATAATCAAGCATCTTGCTCTTATTCAGATTAAATTCTAGTAGAGGGATAAAGTCAATTATCAAGTATTCAAATCTACAAACATGCTTATTGTAGCTTCTGATGAATGATATGAAGGAAATAAAAAGAATGATGAGGTGGACAGGAACAGGGGGAGGTTACTGTAACAGAGAATCGGGAAGGTGTCACCTTCAAAGAGTGATGCCCTAAACGACACGGGCTTCACTCTCATTGTATTTCATCTGTGTTGATGGGGAGAGTTTGATGTTTGGGGACCCTTGCACATTTCCAGCATATCTGATGACTACAATATCATTACACTTTCCTCCTCCCTTAACACTGATTCCAAAGTCATCACTTGGGTGTTTCAGCACCCATGAGTAGGTATGATCTATGGGCCAGACTTCCTTAATCCCATTAGAAATCCAACTTCCTCGGAGGTTAAGGAATCTACCATTCAATTCTGATCTCTCCCTCAAATCACCTTTGCTCACTGGTGGACATCTGTGGCTCCACCTATTCTAGTATCTTGGGTAAGAACATCCTAATATTTCTTTGAAGAAACAGCTTCCCTGATTCTCAAGCCATATGAAGTTGGTGATGCTGATCTTAACTCCTGCTTCCAGGAGTGGTCGTGTGGGCCTGTCCTGGCCAGTGGAAATACTCCATCCTGCTAGTCACAGTAGATCATGGTTTCTGGTCACAGTTTAGGAACGGCCATGTAACCCCATATAAGCTGATCAAAGCCTTTGAACATTAACATCAGCCCCAACATTTTTGCTGGCACCATCAGGAAAGAGATGAGCTCTTTCAACATCAGGATTGTTCGGGTGGTAGAAACTAAGTCTAGATGCGCAAGAGGTCACCAGGTAGAGAGAAGAAAGCTACTACAGATATAGCAGAACTCAGAGGGAGCGAATAAATGCTCATAACATCATTTGAGCCTCAGTCCTAGACTTTTCAGTTATGTCAGCCATGCTGCTGCTGCTAAGTTGCTTCAGTTGTGTCCGACTCTGTGCGACCCCATAGACGGCAGCCCACCAGGCTCCCCCATCCCTGGGATTTTCCAGGCTAGAGTACTGGAGTGGGGTGCCATAGCCTTCTCCAATGTCAGCCATAACACGCCTCTTTTAACGAAAGTTCGTTTCAATCGAGTTGCTGTCATAATTTTCTACTAAAAGAATACAACCTGAAAATATATCTTGGCATCTCCTATCTGTGTCTGTGAGGTCTCTTCATCCAAGGGGAAGCCCATTTGCACTCCACTGTTTACCAACAGCAGCAACATCCTATGATCTCTAGTGCTGTCCATGGTACTACCCACATCCAACCTTCATGCTTCTCTACAAGCCACAGTAGTCTCTGAAGGCCAGCTTAGAACTTAGAAAAGCTAGACTTGGAAGCAATAAACATACCACGTCTGCATGTGATCTGATTAACAGAGACCCATGACATTTCCTTCAGCCTGACCACATGCCCCTAAACAGGCAGTTGGGGCAAGCCCAAAAATGATGACATCTCCGTCTATTATAGAAAAGGAGCTTCAAGTGCTAAGAGCCAGCAGGTCATGGGGCCGGAGCAAACTGTCACATAATAATGTCACATAATAATGTTTTGATAGTCCACTCCATTCTTTTGTTTAATGTAATGAATCCTCATCTATGCTTCTAAAGGGGGCTGGCCAGATGTCTTCATGTTCACAAATCCATCAAGAGCAAAATCAATACACATTCCAAGGATGGCGATCTACAAATCAGACACTAAGTTTGGAAGTCTTCCATCTTCCCCTCGCCCAACATCTCCAGCCATGGTCCTCAGAGAGGACAAATATACTATGAGTCCTCATCCTATTTACTTAAGAGCTGTCCAAATAACCAGAGATTCAAATGAAGAAGAAGGGCATTTATAACATTTAAAAAGACTTTGTGTGCATGTGCTCTGTTGCTCAGTCATGTATGACTCCTTGAGACCCTTTGGACTATAGCCTGCCAGGCTCCTCAATCCATGGGATTCTCCAGGCAAGAATACTGGAGTGGGTAGCCATGCCCTCCTAGAGGGGGTCTTCTCAAACCAGAGATCGAACCTGTGTCTCCTGCATTGCAGGTGGATTCTTTACCCGCTGAGCCATCAGGGAAGCCCCTAAAAAGACTCTGCCACCATGAAACCAATCTCTGTGAACTTATAAAACCACTTATCTTCTGTCATGTAAATTTTCGCAGTTTCCATTTGATTATCAATTGCTGTCTCCACCGAAGTTCCTGATTGTGAGCAACAAAAACCAACTCTGACTATTTCAACCAAAAAAAGGAGTTTTTAGGAAGGAATTGGGGGAGCTCTGAGAATCTCCAAAAAGGCTGGCAAAGCAGACTTGGAGGCTATGCAGCCATGAACAATGACTAACCAGCACAGAAATGACCCAGTGAAGATGCCACTGATGTCACCATTGGGTATAGACATTGTCCCTTGTTCCATGAAGCCCTAATGCTGGACTCTGGGTGCTATTCCTAAGAACCACTTCCCTGCACACCTCTGGAAACTAGACATAGCTGATGACTACATCCACTCTCCATTCTACAGGCTCTGCTTCTTGGTCACTAACTTCCGATTCAACGTCTTCAGTGAATGTGACGAGCATCAGAACCTGAGTTGTGTCTGCTCTTCCTAGGGAGGCTGCAAAAGTATCTGGTGTGTTAAATCTTTAGAGGAAGATATGGATTCCATTCCTACCCACAAACGAAAGGGGTTCAGAGGGTGAGTGGCTTAAAAGAATGACAAATATAATGGAGGAGGAAAGGAACAATGTACAGTTAGGAGAAAAAGCTTTGCGTTCAGGCATGGTCTAGCACCTAGAATCCTAATCTTTGGATTTTATGACCTGGACCAATGGATCCCAGATTCCAGTCTAGTTCCCTAATATATTAGAAACCTTGCCTTGAATCCCAGCCCTGTTGGCAAGAACTCAAATCATTTCCTGTCTTGGTCCCTTCCTTGGGACTGAGTTTTCTTCCAATAAACTTATAGTCCCTTATTTTATCTTCTCAGCAATGCTTAAATGCCTGATTCTATTCTGGTGGAAGCCCATCCCATAGAGGAGTCAGGTTCAAATGTCAGCACGTTAGGAGAAAATCGTGTAGAGTGAACAATTACCCATGATCCCCTGTTCTTTGGTTTAAGCACCAGCTGAAGTCATCAACTTGAATGTAGGGGTCTTCATGTCATATGGAAGATAATGCGTACCTTTCAACACCAGAATTACATTCAGTATAACAAGATGCTCTCGCTATGACAGTCAAAGGGGAAACTGGGGGAACCAGAGGCTTTGCGGGTCCCATTTCATGCATACATGGTGACACATGTCCACTGAGGGAGAGCATGGGTAGAATGACTACACTATTTACAGGTGAAATTATTATGATTATTCGCTGTTTCTATTTCTTTACTGAGATCAGGGCTGTGCCAGGTAAAGCCACTCTCCTTCTTGATCTTCATTTCCTCCGTTATCAGGAGCACACAGGCAGAGTGTGGACTCGATGCGCTCAGGACCTGCTACCTCAAGGAGTGAAAAAAAAGCCCCAGGACTCTGCAGGATTCTGACAAGGCCCCTCATCTTCCAACCCTCATCCCACCAGGGCCCACAGCCTCACTTCCACCTTCTGCCTTGAGATCACCAGGCTAGCCTCTTTATGCCTTTTATTTCCATGTCCTGCAGTTGCTTTAGGAAGACCAGGCTTCCGAGGGTCTTCCCTAAGTCTTCAGACCCCAATCTCATGCTCTCTATGGAATGTCAGGCAAGAACCACCACCCAGCTCACATCAGCCCCCTCCCCTACTTGACTTCCCTCCATAGTACTTCTCACTACAGACAGCATTTTTATGATTTATGGGATCTGTCTTCCACCACTGGAATCTGAGATCTACAAAGGCTGGCCTTTGTCTGTTTTCTTCACAATGCATCCCCCCACCTAAACTAGAGGCCAGTATATGATATGGTGGGCTTTCAATAAATGTTTATCAAATCAGTGAATCAAATGGACTTTGATGACTCTTCAAGATCTTTTAAACAGACTCTCACTCGGGCCAAGCATCCTTTGGAAGCCCCATGCCACATGCCAGCCTCCCTTGTATAACAAACCAGCCCAAGCCTGCACTGGAATGCTTGCATCCATGTGGTATAAGGAGAATTATACACCCTGGACTCACTGACAAATAGCAGCCCCAGGCTCCACAGTCTGCCTTGCATGAGATATAAAGTGGGATGACTCATCCGACTATGATCATACGCTTGCTCCTCCAAAAATGGGCAAATGCCAAGTCCTGAACTTAATCCTGTCTTTCAGGGCAAGCTACTCAGAGATCCATTCCCAAACTGTAGTTACATAGCCCAAAAATAAAGAAAGAAAGTGAGAGAGAGAAACAAGGAAAGAGAAAGAAAGAAAGAGATTTGTTTCATAATAATATGATCCAGCACATTCTGCCAGCCAAGAGTCTTTGCTTGCTCCCCAAATGTGGGGTCCATGGGGAAGAGAAGGACGTGCTGGGTCCCCAGTAGTTAGCCTCCTCCTCTTGGAGCAAATGGTCTCACATATGAGGCTCTGAACCATCTCTGGAGGCAGAGTCCGTCAAGATCTTCTATCATCATACAAAGCTGCCCAAACTTTGCCAGGGCAGTGGGCGATGCTGCCTGGCAGAGCACATGCCCAAGTTAGTACTGGAGGATTCCTCCCCCACCATGGATTCTAATTTTAAAAGCAGTTAAAGAAAGAGGCAGGGAAGGGAGGAGCCGAGGGAGCCGAGGAGATGGAAAGTACAGCAGTGTTCGCTTACCGGTAAATGATGCCCTTGCTCTGCAAGAAGAACAGACCGATGGCAATTTCTGCAGCGTAAAATCTGAAATTAAAAAAAAAAAAAAGCAATGGAGAAATTCAAGGACACCATATGCCCGGCAACTCTCAGAATTCAATACAATATTGAACTGGGCGTAGGGCGTGAATGTCTCACCATGGATGGTCAACCACACAGCTCATAAAACGAAGAATGGGAGTCTGGATGGATGAACAGGGTTTAGAGAGCTATGAGGCTGCTTTAAGGACCAAATGGGGTGGGCAGAGGTTCAGCAACTTTTTAGTGGGGAGGAGGCCACAGGATATGATGAACTGGCTAGAGAAGGATTGTTTCAGATGACAACAAGTTAAAATATCTCAATGACAACACCTAACATCTGTTGAAGGCTTACCATTGACCTTGTATCATTTCAGGTTATTATCTGATTAAATCTTAACAATAACCTTATAAGGTAGTGACTCTGTGGTAAAGAATATGCCTGCCAATGCAAGAGACACAGGTTCAATCCCTGGGTTGGGAAGATCCCCTGAAGAAGGAAATGGCAACCCACTCCAGTATTCTTGCCTGGGAAATCCCACGGACAGAGGAGCCAGGCGGGCTACAATTCATGGGGTCACAAAAAAGTCAGACACAACTGAGTGACTAAACAGCAACGAGGTGCTACAATTACCTCCCTGTTGCTCAAATGAGGAAACTGAGGCTTAGTGACAGGAAATGCCCTGACCAAGTTACACAGCTAATAAATAGCACAGCCAGAATTGGAAACAGCATCTGGCTGAAGTGTTAGCTTTTCATTTTCAAAATCTAAGAGAGAGATTTTGGGAGACACAGAAAGCCCAGTTGTAAAGGTTGGGCAGGGCTTTGGGGAACTCTGTAAAGTGTCCTGACAATGTCTCAGATGATAATGGAATAAAGGTCAGTGGTCAATTAGATGTTAGAAGTCCTTTTACTTCTAAGCAACCCATTAGAATTGTGCCAAGACACACAAATGGCATGACCTGGAAGCATGGGAATGGTAACCCGCCCAGAATCAGTGCTCGAGACCTGGGCAGGGGGGAGGAGAGGGGGGAAGGCTGAGCTGCACGGGCGCCAGGAGGCCTCTTCAAGGACAGGATGGGACCCTGGGTGAGCCCTAGGGGCTTTCCGGAGGGACAGTAGGAGCCCAACAACCTCCCTAGGAGAGGTGAGCACTGCCGATCCTGTGACTTGCCACGCTCCCATTCACCAACCGCAGGGAGACCCAGGATGAAATGTGTGTTCCAGACAAAAGAGACGGGCTGCCTTGTGGGCTGAAGGTGATGGAATGGACTCAGCAGGGGAAACAGATTTCCAAAAATCCAGAGTCAGTCTCCCCACTCCAAGAGCCACAGAGTGTAGTCACTATGCAGCTTGAGCTTTCATCTCCCTGGAATGAGGACAGCTAAGATGGAGCAAGAACGTGAGCAAGGAAGATATGGGTCAGAACTCTGGGTCTGCCTCACACGAGCTCTGTGACTGTGAGCAAGTCTCTAAAATCTCTGAGCCTGGCACATGGTAAGCTCTCAACCAATATGAGCAAAGGAAAACACAAAATCTACAGTGACACTCCCCAAGGAATTTTTAGGGCTTTCCTTAAGCGCCAGGGGCAAAACGTGGAGGTCAAGAAATAGCTGTGGTTTTCAAGCTTCCAGCTCTTAGCGGGTGTTAAGCAAGAAACAAGTAGCCCATCTCAGCAGAACACCCTCTGTCCCAGCCACGCATTTCTCTTAAAGAAGAAGCTCAAGATATTTAAAATTCTTATTTGGCTAAAAACCCAAAGGAACTAACCACCCACTCATTCATCCCAAGGGAAAAGCACAGCGCCACTTACACGGCGTGAGGCTCCTTGAACCGGCCCACTTGCTGGATGTGGTACATGAGGTCACCACCGTTCACATACTCCATCACGAAGTACAGGCGATCCTGGGAGGAGACAGCAAAGAGCAAAGTCAGCCTTCTGGAGTTTCTTGGGCCCCGGATGGAGAGCAGGTAATAGCTGAGATTTATGATCCAAACCCCCAGGACTCGACGACAGGCCAGGTGCCTTGAGTCCCCAAATGGAGTATTTGTGCCATTGAAAGTACACAAGTGAACACAGGGAGAACGTGAAATTTTTTTTTAAATCTTTTTGTTTATTTGGCTGTGCTGGTCTTTAGTTGTGGCATGCAAACTCTTAGAGGCAGCATGTGGGATCTAGTTCCCCAGTCAGGGATCGAACCCAGGCCCCTCGAATTAAGAGCACAGAGTCTTAGCCACTGGACCACCAGAAAAGTCTCTGAAATTAAAGAAAAAAAGAATAACACTGGGCTTCCCTGGTGATTCAGTGGCAAAGAATCCGCTTGCCAGTGCAGGAGATACAAGTTCGATTCCTGATCCATGAAGATCCCACATGCCGCAGAGCAACCCAGCCCATGCACCACAACTACCGAGCCTGTGCTCTACCGCCCTGGAGCTGCAACAAGAGAGGCCACCGCAATGAGGAGCTCACACACCGCAACTAGAGAGTAGCCCCCACTCACCACAACTAGGGAAAAGCCCGTGCAGCAGTGAAGACCCAGCACAGTAAAAAAAAATAAATAATTAGGAAAAAATTAATAACGCTAAATTTACTCTCGTTTGTCCTGGAAAATACAATCAGCACATCAGCCTTGTGACTTAATGGCCATCATTTCAGAGAAAGCTAATTTTAATAAAGGGTGAAGACTACTAAGTGAATAATCGTACGACAGGTAACAGGCAGCCGTGGGAGCCAGCCTCCATGAGGCGCCTCCAGTGATTTTCACTGCCCGATGTTCACTTCCTGGTGTCGTCCCTTCCCTCTACGAACTGGACTGACTTCTGTAACCAACAGGATACTGTAAAAATCCTGTGTGTGGCTTCCAGACTGGTCATGTTGTGAAATATGTGTTTGGGTTTTATTTATATGTTGAGGTGGTTGGGTTGCCAATTTAAAAGAAGGATTTACTGTCAAAAGTCATGAAGCTATTGTGCAGGGCTGTTAGACCAGGAGCAGAGTTAGTAGAGAAGTGGTGTGGAGGGCAAAGGGTCCCTATGAAATCAATACAGGATTTCAAGTTTCTCTCCACCATTTGTTAGCTGTGTAACTGCTGTTACTTAACCTCTCAAATCTCCAGCTTTCTCTCTGCCTGTAAAGTGGACATGATTCACCTGTCCTATAGAGTAGGTACATATATAAAGCGTTCAAATATGAGGAGAAGGGGGTGACAGAGGTTGAGATGGTCAGATGGCATCATCAATTCAATGGACATGAGTTTGAACAAACTCCAGAAGGTAGTAAAGGACAGGGAAACCTGGAGTGCTGCAGTCTATGGGGCTGCAAAGAGTCAGATGCGATTGAGCAACTGAACAACATCATGATGGCCATACAGCAAAGGTTTCAGATCAGATCAGATCAGTCACTCAGTCGTGTCCGACTCTTTGCGACCCCATGAACCGCAGCACGCCAGGACTCCCTGTCCATCACCAACTCCCGGAGTTCACTGAGACTCATGTCCATCGAGTCAGTGATAAGGTTGCTCAAACTACTGCACAATTGCACTCATCTCACATGCTAGTAAAGTAATGCTCAAAATTCTCCAAGCCAGGCTTCAGCAATATGTGAACCGTGAACTTCCTGATGTTCAAGCTGGTTTTAGAAAAGGCAGAGGCACCAGAGATCAAATTGCCAACATCCGCTGGATCATGGAAAAAGCAAGAGAGTTCCAGAAAAACATCTATTTCTGCTTTATTGACTATGCCAAAGCCTTTGACTGTGTGGATCATAATAAACTGTGGAAAATTCTGAAAGAGATGGGAATACCAGACCACCTGACCTGCCTCTTGAGAAATTTGTATGCAGGTCAGGAAGCAACAGTTAGAACTGGACATGGAACAATAGACTGGTTCCAAATAGGAAAAGGAGTGCGTCAAGGCTGTATATTGTCACCCTGTTTATTTAACTTATATGCAGAGTACATCATGAGAAATGCTGGACTGGAAGAAACACAAGCTGAATCAAGATTGCCAGGAGAAATATCAATAACCTCAGATATGCAGATGACACCACCCTTATGGCAGAAAGTGAAGAGGAACTCAAAAGCCTCTTGATGAAAGTGAAAGTGGAGAGCGAAAAAGTTGGCTTAAAGCTCAACATTTAGAAAACGAAGATCATGGCATCCAGTCCCATCACTTCATGGCAAATAGATGGGGAAACAGTGGAAACAGTGTCAGACTTTATTTTTCTGGGCTCCAAAATCACTGCAGATGGTGACTGCAGCCATGAAATTAAAAGACGCTTACTCCTTGGAAGGAAAGTTATGACCAACCTAGATAGCATATTGAAAAGCAGAGACATTACTTTGCCAACAAAAGTTCATCTAGTCAAGGCTATGGTTTTTCCTGTGGTCATGTATGGATGTGAGAGTTGGACTGTGAAGAAGGCTGAGCGCCGAAGAATTGATGCTTTTGAACTGTGGTGTTGGAGAAGACTCTTGAGAGTCCCTTGGACTGCAAGGAGATCCAACCAGTCCATTCTGAAGGAGATTAGCCCTGGGATTTCTTTGGAAGGAATGATGCTAAAGCTGAAATTCCAGTACTTTGGCCACCTCATGCGAAGAGTTGACTCATTGGAAAAGACTCTGATGCTGGGAGGGATTGGGGGCAGGAGGAGAAGGGGACAACAGAGGATGAGATGGCTGGATGGCATCACCGACTCAATGGACGTGAGTCTGAGTGAACTCTGGGAGTTGGTGATGGACAGGGAGGCCTGGCATGCTGCGATTCATGGGGTTGCAAACAGTCGGATACGACTGAGCGACTGATCTGATCTGATCTGACCATTAAAAAAAAAAAATCTTCCTTACAGTGCACAGAATTTTGTCTTATACATAACAGTCATATGTGCATTTGTCAAATGTATACTGAGTGTACAATAATTAGAATAACAACCATTCAATAAAGCTACCACCTTGTGAGCATTTGCTATATGACAAAGCGCTTTATATATTTTATCTCTTTTATCTCCCTAAACAATTCAGTGTGACAAGGACTACCATTTCTGGCAGGATTTGAACCTGGGCAGGTTGGTTTCCGAGTCTAAACCTGTAACCTCTTATTATACAGCTTCCTCTGTAAGGTTCTCACCCAGACATTGCATGGATGTGTGGGTGTATCCTCCCATCTGGGAGCTCTCTGTCCAGGGGAGAAGGGAGGGGATATAGAAATCCAGCCATGTGTCAAAAAAGCTGGCAGACCACAAGGGAGGGGTGCGGGCTAATCAATTATTTTTGAACTATCGTAGGACTTTCTCACCCCGACGCTACTTCACCCTCTCAACATCTCTAATGAGAGACAGAATTATCACTTCTGTTCTCAGTGTCCAAGGCATATGAGATTTGCAAAAAGGTCACTTACAAGTTAGTGGCAGAGTGGAGACAGTCAGCCAGAAAGGCCAACACCCAGCCCCTGGTTCTTAGGGGGGGTTTTTTTTTGATAGAAAACAAGCCTAAAAATAGCATCTGTCTTTGCTACATGTTGAAGAGAACCAAAACACTTGCTTTTAAAAATTATTTTTAAAACTAGCAGATGGCATCGGCCACAGAGAGAGAAGTAAGTGAGGGAGAGATTTCAGGAGCTTGCTTTCTGCTTGGAAGAACTCCACTTGCCCCCCGCCTCCCAAACTCATTAGTTAGAATCCCAACATCAGGGAGAGAACTCCAGGGTGGATGGATAATGCCATGTTCTGTGGTCTGTTTCTACCTCGAGCTGTATGTGGGGCCACCCTGAGATCTGTTGTCTCTGAACTGTATCGAGTGCGGTGTTGGCACACCAGCGCTTCAGCTATTAAACGTTACGGCTGGCATCTTGCTGTCCTTTCATTTTCCGAGCAAATACTTAATGATGCCCACTCTATGCCAGGCTCTCCTACTGCCAGAAATGCTGCTGTGAATGATCCGCGGTGCCCGACAGTAAGGATTCCCCAGGCAAGTAGGGAGACCAGATAAATTTCCAAATAGCAACGTTTCCTAAAATGGGGAGGGAGATAATTTTAGGTGGGCTATGGATGCATATGGTTTTACCTTTATAGTTCTGTGTTTATTTTGATGCGTACTGTGAAAAAAATATCACTAGCACTTGAAGCCCTTGACTTTACAGCTACTGATGTGGAGAGCCGACGCACTGGAAAAGGCCCTGATGCTGGGAAAGACTGAGGGCAGAAGGAGAAGGGAGCGACAGAGGATGAGGTGGTTGGATGACTTCATTAACTCAATGGACATGAGTTTGAGCAAACTCCAAGAGATGGTGAAGGACAGGGAGGCCTGTGGTGTGCAGTCTATGGGGTCGCAAAGAGTCAGACATGACTCAGCAACCGAACAACATCAACAATACTTCTGGCAAGGGAGCGTAGAGTGCATGGAGTTATAAAGGAGGAGAGTCAAGCAAGGCAGGGTGGGGCCAGCCACCCAAACTTCATTCTTCTCACTTTAAGATCTTTACCGAGTATATCATCTAACTCATTTACTAAAATTTACTTATTTTAAAATATTTTTTCATTAACTTGCCTTTTTTTTTCACTTAAACACAGTTACTTAAAAATTTTAGAACTTCATATCAAATTCACAAATGGAGAGTCACTGTTTCCTCTGTAAAAAAAATAAATGCCTACCTGGACTCTGTTGACTCTACACTATAACCAGTCTGCTTTTGATACATCAATCCCTTAAATGCCTTATTTTAGAAACAAATGTCCCTGTACCACCAAGTTCATCTCCCACTCCAGAGCAAGGAAGATTAGTTTTGGAAAACACTGCCAAGGGCAACCTAGAGCCCATCTTGAGCAGGGAAGTGAACTTTTTAGAACTTTAACTGAACATTTATTTTTGTAAGTCACAGTATCAGGAGTTAAAGGAACAAAATTGATAAGATGCGGGTCTTGCCTTCAGAGATTTCAGAATCTTGGTTAAGACAAATACATGACTAACTCAAGCCATCATCTCAAGTAGGATGTGTTCAGAGAAACTGCACAACAGGTAGAGAGAGTGAGCTCTGGGGACTTCAGCTCATGAAATGGCCTTCAACCAACACCTCCAATTCTAGCATAATTATTCCCCCCCATAGATAAGTTTGCTCAGTTATGTGATCCAATGAGCTGTAGCCCACCAGGATCCTCTGTCCCTGGAATCCTCCAGGCAAGAAAACCAGAATTGGTAGCCATTCCCTTCTTCAGGGGATCTGCCCAACTCAGGGATCGAACCTGGGTATCCTGCATTGCAGGCAGATTCTTTAACCATCTGAGCCACCTGGGAAGCCCATTCCCCCCCCCTCCCCCATAATGCCCTAAAATTTGACTTTGTTCTCCTACTGTTTCTATAAAATTATTCCAAGGTTTTAAAGATCTTTCTCCTAGTCACGTGCAGTGGGTTTGGATCAGGACCTATCTGCTGGCCTCTCCTACGTGGACATTAGAAAGTATGTACTGAGTCTGGACTCCAAGTCCAGCTTGGCTCCTGCTATTTGCTCTGTTTTCCAAAGAGGACTTGTCACAGCTCAAAACATCAACTCTCACTGCTCTAGGTTGATGAATCTTGACTTCAGTTTCTACCCTCTCCCTTTCTCCTGAGCTCCAGTCAGCTCCAGCTGGCTACAGGACGTTTCTACGTGGGTGTTCCACCGTCAACTCCAATTAAAGGCTCTGAAAGGCAAGCTCACCATCTTTCCCCTCAAACTAGCCAGTCTGCTCAACTTTCAAAGTGTTCCTCCCTAATTGTCCTCGTTATTGTGGTGATTCTTCATTTACACACTGCCCTTGTCCCTGAAGCGTGAAACGACTTCAGTTAATTTTAAATTTCCTTTCCCCATGACCTCTCATGTTCAATCAGTAAATAAATTAAATATCTGTCTGTCACTGCCGCGTGCAAAATGGTTGGGTAGCATTTCTCAAATTTGGCATGTGAGTATGAGGATGACGACTGGGGACGTCCCTGGTGGTCCACGCTCCCAATGCAGGGGGCCTGGTGGGGAAACTAGATACCACATGCCATAACTCAGACCCAGGGCAGCCAAATAAAAAATAAAATCATGGCTGGACTGCATGTGCAGAGTTCACCAGAGGGGTCATGGAAAGGGCAGGGCATTTAAAGAGATAATCACTGTTCCTCTAAGTCAGCTGAAAGTGGGATGTGACATAATGCCCATGTAACTGCCAGGAGGACACCTGCCACTTTTCATAATGTACCCCAGACAGAGAAAGTCAGCAACGTGAGCAACTCTAAGTGTGTACCCTCTCTAAGGTGAGTTGCAGTAAGTGTTAATCTATTTAATGATCTTTAGTGATTTTCCAAGCTGGTCAGTGAATCAATCTTGTCTGTAAACTGTTCTCTTACTGTAGAGATCCATCTGTTTCTCTCAAGAAGCTGTGCAGTTAAGGGCTCTAGCTGTGGCATGAGCTTGTCTTGAGTGCAAGGCCTAGAGATCCTGCTTACTCTGAGATCTTGCATTAGTTACTTAAACTTCCTCTGCCTCCTTGAAGGGACAGGAACAGCTTCTCCTCCAAACCGAGTTTGCAAAGATGTAACAGATGATGCACACGGAGTCCATGCAAACTGGTGGAGCCTCATTCATAAGAGGGTGTGACACCTTATTTCCTCTGTATTCTGTAGCCTAAGAATCACTATCATAATCATGCAATCTGATGCTCCTCTAACTGTATTTTCAGCTTTCTAAGCTTTGCCCTTCCCCATAGAAAGCAAAGTTCTCAAGTTCAGTTCAGTCGCTCAGTTGTGTCTGACTCTTTGCGACCCCATGGACTGGGGCTAGGGCCATCTCTCTTCTTCCTTGGAATTCTATGGACCTTTGATTACCGAATTAATACACAAAGGTCACCATCAAGAGGGTAGAGAAGCAGGCTGTGTCCACTCCTACCCACCCCAGCTCTGTATGCCTGGGTTGCGTTCCTGGGTCCTTTCTTGCACTCAAGATTCTTGGATGGCTTTAGCTGCCTAAGGCCCAGACACCTATCTCTCCGGCTTCCTCTCCTTGGAGACACTGAACACCCTATTTGTACTGTTAGCAGCAGGTTATGTCCTGCTCCAACCCAATCGATCTCCTTGGCCTCAAGATACTGTCTTCCACCTGACAAGAGCACCAATTATTCGTTCCCTGTAGATACAGCTCCTTCTTAAAGTTTCCTACTGAACTAGTAGTCAATTACTAGGTGATTGGACTAGGAATAAAGCAACTGACCTATGCTGAACCAATCAGATTCTCTTTCCTGAGTTTGAATTGGAATGTGGGAATTTGGTGGATAGGCAAACAGGGGCTACTGAAGCGATGTTACCATGATAACGGAAAAACAAAGAAAGCACGGAGAAAGAAACAGATTTAGTCTAGAAAGCCTTGAAGTTCTAGATTTTCATGAGGCTCAGGTACTGCCTTTCGGTCGTTTCTTTCCAATATTTTCTTTTTTAACAGCTAATTTGAAGGAAGGGTATTCTATTTCCTGCAACTCAACCATAGAGACTACTGCCAAGAGCTTCCTACGGCAACACCCTTACATTTAACCATATCCTTGGATACCACTGCCAACCCAAACTTGACCCCGAATTACAAGGACCCCTTAGACACTCTCTGTGCTCAATGGACATATCATCAGGGGCCAGCTCTACAAGCAGAATCATCCCCTTCCCTGTCCCTTTTTGCATTCTGGGTTGACGTCCCTCTCCCAGCATGCCTTGCAACTGAGTTCTTGCTGGGCCACGACAGCAAATTTGGGGAGGAAGTAACTTCTGTCCTTCAATGACTCATGAAATCTAATTCTATTTAAAAAAAAAAAAAGAAGTGCATATGTTCAATTGAAAAGAAAACATTTAAAATAGATGTTTTGCTAAGGAGACTCAACTGCCTGTGCCCACTGGCAGTTGGGAAATTGCATGAATGTGCCGGGCTGACAACTGTCCCTGGGAAACACTGCAAAAAGACTGGAGGAAATGCAATCCTTTTGTGCCTAGGCAGCCAGGTGCCCCTACAGCACAGCTTAAAGGGGTAACCTCATTTATTATTTGTTCTGCACTTTGTATATCATCTCTTTTAATCTTCACTTCTTATGTCACCTTAAAGATGATGAAACCAATATTCAGATCTGTTAAGTGAATTCCTGGAGGTCACACAGCCAGGAATCTCAGACCTAGATTTATTTGACTGAGAAGCTCCTACTTATCCCTTTGTACTTCTAGAAAAATTGGCCTAACCCCCCTTCTCCTAAGACCAGTTCCTCTAATGAGCAATTCACTAAAAATTCAACCCCCTTCTGATGGCTTTTGCATCTGTGTATTAATGCTGAAGCTGAAGCTCCAATACTGTGGCCACCTGATCCAAAGAGCCAACTCACTGGAAAAGACCCTGATGCTGGGAAAGACTGAAGGCAGGAGGAGAAGGGGAAGACAGAGGATGAGATGGTGGGATGGCATCGCTAACTCAATGGACAAGAGTTTGAGCAAGCTCCAGGAGATGGTGAAGGATAGGGAAGCCTGGCATGCTATAGTCCATGGGATTGCAAAGATTTGGACATGACTTAGCGATTGAACAACAATTTCAGTGTTAACTTTTGCCACCTTGTGGTACATTCAACACTTTTAAGGTATTTTATCACAGACTCTCCTGAAATAATATAAATTCAAAATGAAGACAATTACCCACAGGCCCCTCCCTAAATCAAATAAATGTTTTGGTTTGTCTATATCTCTGATTCTTTTCCATGTGCAAATCCAATTTTAACACATTTAGAACAATCTCTTAAATAGAATTTGATATCTTACATCTTCTGTTAAATTGAGCCATGCATATTTTTCAAGGATTTAAAAAATCCAGTTGTCTAAGAATATTTCTGATGTAACTTTGCTTTTCTAAACAAGTTTTTTGAAATTAAATTTGCATCCTTTTAAGGATGACAAAAACTGTTTCATACATTGGTAGGGAGTCTTTTTCCCTTTTATCTATTCTGACCACCATCAAGATTCTTTTTCTTTTATTAAGAAGCTTTTATCTTCCAAATTCTAAGTCTGTAGCAAGAAAAACATATCAAGTCTGCAGCATGCTATACTAGATATGTCATTTTTTTTAAAAGGTAGCTGATTCATAAAGGAATTCTGGGTCACAAGATACAAAATGACACTCCATTCGGGCTACACTGGCCTGGTCTCTGCTCCTCAAACACGCCAAGCATGTCCCTGCCTGGAGCGTTTACACTCATTCTTCCTGCTGTCTAGAACACTTTGCCCTGAGATATCCACATGCCTCGCTCCCTCATTTGCTCTGGTCTCTGCTCAAATGTCATCCTTATCAGAAACACCGACTCTGATCATCCAATCAAAAATAGCATCTCTGTCTTCATCCATCATCTCTTGCCCCCTTATTTTTTGTTATTATTGTTTATTATCTGTCTCCCCCACTAAGATGTAAATTCCAAAGGAACGGGGGACTTTTATCTCTTCTGTTCATGGATGCATCCTCCCAGTGGTGCAGCTGGGTCCTGACACATTTATGTCAACAAATAAATACTTGTTGACAGAATCAATAAGCATTAGTACCGTCTGCAGACTGGCAGTAATGATCTAACTTCCAGGGCCGCTGGCTTTAGGGATATTGTCTACTCCAGCTCAGGCTCCACCTCCAGAGCACCAATCTGGGATCAGGGGAGATGTAATTCCAGAAGGTGATGACAACCACTTTCCTGGGCTTTCCTGCTCACCTGAGCTGGGCTAATAGTCCTCTGTCTCATCTTTATGCACGGCTGCCTAAATCTGAAAATCACTCCGACCATAAAGTCTTTCCAATCATCATAATATCCTTGTGAGACAAGTGGGTGATGCTTTCTTAGTGAAATGAACACCTGAAGGGGCATTAGGTCACCTGCCACTTACCCATAGTGTCAAAAATCAAAGCGTTAGTCACTCAGTCATGTCCGACTCTCTGTGACCCCATGGATGGAAGCCCAGGCTCCTCTGTCTATGGAAGAAGACTAGAGTGGGTTGCATTCCCTTCTCCAGGGGATCTTCCCTACCCAGGGGTCAAACCCAGGTCTTCTGCATTGCAGGCAGATTCTTTACCATCTGAGCCACCAACGGAAACTAATGTCACTTACAGTGTAACCTGAACCATTGCAAATTTCTGAGGGTTGGCTTCCTTTGAGGAAGCGTGAACAGTAGTATATGCTTATGGTGTCTTTGTTAAAATCAGACATGATCATGACAGTGAAGATAATTTATAAGCTAGAAAAAGGAATCTGGACGTAAGACAGAAGCAAGCTAGCAAGGCTTCGAGGTTGAGGGTTCTAGAGTCTTACAGAACAAATCCCAGCCCCCCGTCCCCTTTTCACAGACGAGGGCACTGTGGATGACAACTGGGAATTGCCATTCCCCCGCTCCCACATGGCACTGCTCAAGTTACTTCTCAGAATACCAGCACCCTTATCTCTACACTGGGGGCAGTTCCAGGGCTCACCCAGGGTGGTGTCGGAGGATAAAATGAGAGGTTATCTGTAGAGTGTTGAGTACAGAGTATGGCACTCACTGAACACTAACGCCAGCTGCCGCTTTTTATTGTTTTTGTCTGTTAGGGCCATTTTGGTAGCAACTCAACATAATCTATTAGAAAAAACTTGGGTTCTGGGTTCAGCAGTGCTGTGTTGAGGGCAAACTACCCTCCATGTCCCAGATCCTCAATCCTTTCATTTTCAAGGTGGGATGTCAGATAAAACCTTTCACCGCAAGATTCTTTGTGAGGCTGGAATGAAGCAGAGTATTCACTGGCCCACATGATGGCAGATGCTCAGATGGAGAGTCAGGTCCACTCCAGGGAGCGGGGGTGGAAAGTGGAGGGATGCAGCAGGGGTGATATTTTACATAGCAGGTGAGGGATGTGATCGGGCTCCAGCTAGAGCCCAGAGACAGGCTGGCTGCTGGCAGTTCCGCCCCAGGCGAGTCAGATGAAGTGGGAATCGGGGAACATGCACTCAGAAGACCTCACCGTGTAGTGATGAAGTGTAAAGCCCCTTGGAGCCTGGATGCCTGGCTTCCAATCCTGGCCCTGAAATGTACGAGCTATTATGTATGGCTTCAATGCCCTCGTCTGTGAGATGGGGGTGATGCTGGGACCCATCCAGGGGCCATCATCCATGTGGCTTAAGATGGCTGGACCTGTGTCTCATGTATTGTAGGCATTATTCTTGTTGTTTAGTCTCTAGGTCAAGTCCAACATTTCTGCGAGCCCATAGACTGTAGCCTACCAAGCTCCTCTGCCCAGGGGATTTCCCAAGCAAGAATACTGGAGTGGGTTGCCATTTCCTTCTCCAGAGCATCTTCCCAGCCCAGGGATCAAACCCGAGTCTCCTGCTTGGCAGGCAGATTTTTTTTTTTTTTTTTTTTTACCACTGAGCCACCAGGGAAGCCCTACTGCATTATCAAATCTCTGAAATAACTTATATGCAGAGTACATCATGAGAAATGCTGGACTGGAAGAAGCACAAGCTGGAATCAAGATTGCTGGGAGAAATATCAGTAACCTCAGATATGCTGACGACACCACCCTTATGGCAGAAAGTGAAGAGGAACTAAAAAGCCTCTTGATGAAAGTGAAAGAGGAGAGTGGAAAAAGTTGGCTTAAAGCTCAACATTCAGAAAACGAAGATCATGGCATCTGGTCCCATCACTTCATGGCAAATAGATGGGGAAACAGTGGAGACAGTGTCAGACTTGATTTTTTTGGGCTCCAAAATCACTGCAGATGGTGATTGCAGCCATGAAATTATAAGGCACTTACTCCTTGGAAGTAAAGTTATGACCAACCGAGATAGCATATTAAAGAGCAAAGACATTACTTTGACAACAAAGGTCCATCTAGTCAAGGCTATGGTTTTTCCAGTAGTCATGTATGGATGTGAGAGTTGGACTGTGAAGAAAGCTGAGAGCCGAAGAAATGATGCTTTTGAACTGTGCTGTTAGAGAAGACTCTTGAGAGTCCCTTGAACTGCAAAGAGATCCAACCAGTCCATTCTAAAGGAGATCAGTCCTGGGTGTTCTTTGGAAGGAATGATGCTGAAGCTGAAACTCCAGCACTTTGGCCACCTCATGCGAAGAGTTGACTCACTGGAAAAGACCCTGATGCTGGGAGGGATTGAGGGCAGGAGGAGAAGGGGACGACAGAGAATGAGATGGCTGGATGGCATCACCGACTCGATGGATGTGGGTTTGGGTGAACTCCGGGAGTTGGTAACGGACAGGGAGGCCTGGCGTGCTGCAGTTCATGGGGTCACAAAGAGTCGGACACAACTGAGCGACTGAACTGAACTGAACTGAACTGAAACTTAAAATACAAGTGCTTAGCCAAAGGAAAAAGTAAACAAAAACATTTCAATGGGGGCCTTTCACTCAACAAACATCTGTTGAGTGATGTGGTGTTGGATGTGAGATAGGAGAAGTCTTGGCTTTCCTCTCAGCTGACCCTGCTCAGCCCCCAAGGGCCTCACACTCAGCTGGCAGGAAGTGCATCTCCCTGAGCCAGGCATAACTCTGCTACTTAAAGTTAAGTACTTTTGTTTGTTTTGTTTTTTAAAATTTTGGCTACCACACAAGGCATGTGAGAAGTTACATTTTTTTTCCTGCAAATACAGATGGGATAACAAATTCATCTGATCCTCACCAACCAGAAAGCAACCAGTTCCATCCCCAGCCTTGCTGGATGGGGTCAGTCTTCAAGAGGAGGCCTTTCTCCCCACACAAGACTCGAATCCACTCAATTCTCTTGGCTGTTAATCTCTCTTCCCTGGCAGGTGATGGCTTGTGGATGTCGTGGAGGGGACCCAAGATGTTGTGCTGTTCCCATGCATGCCCAGGCCCTACTCCCCAGTTCCAGAAAGCATACTGAAATTCAAGACTCAACGTTAAAAGAAGAGCCTCAAATCCACTCTATCATGTTTAAAACAGTAAATTACAAATGAAGATACTTTACTTAATGAGTATTAACGACCAACGACCAATTTCCCCCAATCTCAACACATCCAACTGAAATTGAAAACTTTTGCTCCAAGATAGCCCAGACTCTTCCTTGAGAACAAGGTATCCTTCTTAGTCTATTTACCACTGAAACTGTCCTTCATCTGGTGATCTCCACGAGTCAATTTAGGAACTGCCAATGGAAAAAAGAGAAGACATGGGAATGAGGGAATCTAGAGGTCTAAGGGTCTAGTCGTGACTTGATACCTCCAGGCTTTCACTCCCCAAGGTAACATTAGAGATTTGGACTTGTAAGATGTATGTCCTTCTCCATCTCTGCCAAGTCGCATGTGATGTGAATTGTTGCTCACTTAACATTTTTCTTTACAAAAACTCTATTAGGCAAACTTTAGTCACCTTTGGGGCATAACAGTGAACCAATTCATGAAAACTGTCAAGTAACAGAAAAGCCTCATCTATCTATCCTGATTTCTAGATGAACTGTATCACCAGGGAACAAAGAAACAGGTGAGGGAAGTCTCTCTTTATAAAAGCATCCAACTAATAAAGAAAAAGAAATGATAGAATTAGGAAATCACCACCTCACAGTCCTTTATGAATTCATGGACCCAGACACAGAGCATCTCTGGTTGCCAACATACAAAAAGAGAGGCAACTGGACATTATGTGCCTTTGGATTAAAAAAAAAAAAACCAAAAAACCAGCCACCTGGTCTTAGCAAAGGGATCAAAGTTGAGTCTGGCCAAGCCTCTAGGCTCAGATACCAATTTTCAAAAAACCGGGAAATGGCATTGAAACATGTAAAATATCATGTATGAAACGAGTTGCCAGTCCAGGTTCGATGCACGATACTGGATGCTTGGGGCTGGTGCACTGGGACGACCCAGAGGGATGGTGTGGGGAGGGAGGAGGGAGGAGGGTTCAGGATGGGGAGCACATGTATACCTGTGGCGGATTCGTTTTGATGTTTGGCAAAACTAATACAATTATGTAAAATTTAAAAATAAAATAAAATTAAAAAAAAAAAAATAGGGGACAGAGGAAACAGATATGCCGGCCCTCAGACAGCAATCAGAAAAATTCAGACTGTGAAAATGTTATGGGTCAGACAGACCAGGCTCTTTAGCAAGTAAAAGACAGGATGGAAGGAATGGAGAAGGAAATCATTATATTAAAGACACAGCAAATTTATACCAAGGGGAAAGAGTAAACTATCTTATCAAGGGATGATAAAACATAAGTGATAAAACTATAGGGACAGGCAAAGAAGTCAAGCTACCATTTGTGGGGAGATGGAGATTGGGACACAGAGAAACTTCTAGAGTGGCTGCCAAAGTTCTTTCTTGACCTGGATGGTGGTATAAGGAGCTTAACTCTATAAAAACTCATTATTAAAACACGAATTGTGTGTGGTTTCTTTATATTTGTCTTATAATATCTCAAAATTTAAAAATTGAAAGACTTTATAGTGCTGTCTTAAATGAAAGAAATCCGTAAAAAATATATAAAATAAAAGCAAAACAATGACTTAGAAACTGCTATTTAGGGACTTCCTGGTGGTCCAGTGGCTATGACTCCATCCTCCCAAAGCAGGGAGTCCAGGTTCGATCCCTGGTCAGGGAACTAGATCCCAGATGCCATAATTAAGAGTTCCATGCTGCAACTAAAGATCCTGCATGGCACAATAAAGACCCAGCACAGCCTAAATAAATATTTTAAAAGGAAACTGTATACCTATGGCTGATTCATGTTGATGTATGGCAGAAACAAACACAATATTGTAAAGTAATTATTCCCCAATTAAAAACAAGTAAGTAAAAGAAACTGCTATTTGTCAAAGCTCAGAACCTGAAGCCTGGTCCTCTCTCTCTCTGTTAAAAAGGCAAATGTTAGAAAGATGTTAATGGCCATGCTAGCACCAAATAGACGGAGAAGGTAATGGCACCCCACTCCAGTACTCTTGCCAGGAAAATCCCATGGACGGAGGAGCCTGGAAGGCTGCAGTCCATGCGGTCACTGAGGGTTGGACACAACTGAGCGACCTCATTTTCACTTTTCACTTTCATGCATTGGAGAAGGAAATGGCAACCCACTCCAGTGTTCTTGCCTGGAGAATCCCAGGGACGGGAGAGCTTGGTGGGCTGCCATCTATGGGGTCGCACAGAGTCAGACACGACTGAAGGGACTTAGCAGCAGCAGAAGCACCACATAGAAACATCCTCCTCAAGGCACTCAGAAGAATGTACAGTGAACTAAAAAGAACACAATTTAAAATCCGTGCAGCACCCAAAATCACCCTTCAAACTGCCCAGCACCATACTGCATGGTGGTACATGCTCCACACGCTGGCAAACACAACTTCCGCTCTCTGCCGGCAACAGAGTGAAAATCTTCTTACAGCCCACTGTCACCAGCAGACCCTGACAAGAGGCTGGTGGGTCAAAGTCTCCGAAAGAAATACTGCACACATTTTCCTAGAATGTTCCCTCTCTCTTGACCTGTGGCAGGGAGATTGGGATTCGGGGCAAGGGCCCCAGCAGAAAAGACCATCCCTTCACCCAAAATGCAGATGCCCCTGTGGCATCAAGGAACAACCTAGGGACTCCTTGACTTCTCCAGATTCTGCTATCACAGCAGCTTTACATTGTTTGGTAATATCCCCGTGTCTGTCACCTTTGCTTTAAGAGGAGAAAACAGGACCTAGCTTCTCAAAAAGAGGACCTAGCTTCCTCAGCTCTATAGCTCAGTACCAGTCCAGGCCAAGGCCAATGTTAAATGTCTGTGAAGTAGATAACCAACATTTATGAGTGTTTGGGGGCTTCCCAGGTGGTGCAATAGTAAAGAATCTGCCTGCCAATGTAGGAGACATGGTTTGATCCCTAGGTCAGGAAGATCCCCTGGAGTAGGAGATAGCAACTCACTCCAGTATTCTTGCCTGGGAAATCCCATGAACAGAGGAGCCTGGTGGGCTACAGTCCATGGGGTCGCAAAAGAATCGGACACGACTGAGCAGCTGAGCAGAACGCAAGAGTGTTTACCAGGTAACAAGCACCGTGTTAAGCACGTCTCATGTGTAATCTCATTTCCTCCTCGTAGCAACCTTGGATGCAGCTACTATTATCCCTTAACATATGAAGAGACTGAGGCCCAGCGGGGTTGCATGATTTTCTCAAGGCCACTCAGCCAGAAAATGACAAAGCTGAGATGTGAACCCAGGTCCCTCTGACCCCAATATGCATCAAGAAACTCTCACAAGGAAGGAGCCGGGTTCTGACTCTGCCCCTCTTACCACAGGTAGTTTTACAACTAGGGTACAGCTTGTACTGAGAAAACCCATCCCAAACCCAGTTCCGGGTCTTTCTAGGCTGGCGGGGGACTCAGTCGAACTTAGCAGAGCACAGGACTTGGGGATGCTGGAGGAGAAAAGAAACTTTAAAGCACACACAACTTACAATAGCATCCCATTGCACACAAGAGTTGGGTTCTAAAATCAGAACGGAGGGTGCAAACTGGAGCAAGTCAAAATAATCTTGAATGTGCCCTTAAAGCATCTTTAAGACTCTAGGCCTTTGCCCTGAGAAGCTTCCAAAGCAAGAATTAACTCTTATCTCTTTGCATTTGGGCTCTGCCCTGCCTTCCCTCCCCTACTCCCACCGCCTCCACACACACAGTGTCTGGTACCTGGGAAAGGCTCACAGATGAGGCAGATGGCTGAGAAAGCTAGGTCCTATTTCGGAGAAGGTCGTGCTCTTAAAGCAAAGGAGACAGACAGGGGGAGAGTTACCAGTCAATGCAATGGGGGCTGTGACAGCAGAGCCCGGTGAGCTGAATGGGGCTCCAGATCGTGGTCTGATGGCCACAACGGGATGGAGAGCCAGGTCTAGTGTGCACAGGGGGAAGGAAAGAGGTTGTTCGAAGGATGTCTCTCATTCTCACAGATGAAAGTAGAATCACAGTGAATAGCAGATAGTACACAGATTTCTTCTTCTTCTTAGAAACCTGGCTCTGAGCTCACCAGCCCCCACCCAGGCTGTGTCCCCTGCCCCGGGAGTCCTATGAAGGCCATGCAACCTGCAACGTGGAATCACGCATTTATCTGAAGGATCCGGAGGCCCGACCCTGACCCTGTAGGGGCACCCGTGAGGACCTCTGCCCTCATCCCCACCTGTAACTGCTGCTAGAACATCTCAGATTGTGGGACTGAAAGTCCTGAGTTCCTGTCCCCAAGTCACCTCTTGCTGCCAGAGGAGGGCCCTGCTCAGTTGGTTATAAAACCAATTGCCTGAGTTCCTTTATCTTTGTTGAAACAGCATCTGCCTCAAGGAGAGCGCTTCTCAGTGGCAACCTCAGAACAATGCTCCACAGCCATCCACGGGCCTGACAGCTTTCTGTCTCCAGGATGGGAAGGGCCCGGGTGCCTCTATGGGGTGGCCACTGCTAGAACTGGTCTGGCCAAAGCCTAGAAGCCTGGAGGTGGAGGGGTCCGGCCCCCAGGTAGTTACCATGGTCTGGAAGCAGGAATGCAGCTGGGTCAGGAAGGGCGGCTTCCCGGGCAGGGCCAGCACCCTCTTCTCCACCATCGTGCATTCCACGTCATCATCTTGGATGACCACATCCTTTTTCAGGATCTTCACGGCATACAGCTCATCTGTGCCTTTTCGCTCTGAGAGCATGACCTGCAAGACAGTGGGCATGTCAGTGAAAAGGGGCCCCCAGTGAAGCCACTGGTGGCTGAGGGTCATTCAGATCCGTTCCAAGCTCTTTCAACACGCCCTCAGTGGATGCTGATATGATACACAAAGTTTCCCACGGACCTTGAACCTTGAATGGCTGAACTCAATCGAAAAGAGGGTGATTCCAAGACAGAGACAGACTCACCGACATAGAATACAAATTTATGGTTACCAAAGGGGAAAGCGGGGATGGTAGTGGGGGTGGTAGGAGGATAAATTACGGAGAAGGCAATGGCACCCCACTCCAGTACTCTTGCCTGGAAAATCCCATGGACGGAGAAGCCTGGTGGGCTGCAGTCCATGGGGTCGCGAGGAGTCGGACACGACTGAGCAACTTCACTTTCACTTTTCACTTTCACGCATTGGAGAAGGAAATGGCAACCCACTCCATGTTCTTGCCTGGAGAATCCCAGGGACGGGGGAACCTGGTGGGCTGCTGTCTATGGGGTCGCACAGAGTCGGACACGACTGAAGTGACTTAGCAGCAGCAGGATAAATTAGGAGCTTGGGATTAACAGAGACACACTACTATATATAAAATTGGTGAAGAAAAGAGGGCTTCCCAGGGGGCTCCGTGGTAAAGAATTTGCCCATCAAGCAGGAGACTCAGGTTCGATTCCTGGGTCAGGACTATCTCCTGGAAAAGGAAATGGCAACCCACTCCAGTATTCTTGCCTGGGAAATCCCTTGGACAGAGGAGCCTGGCAGGCTATAGTCCATGGGGTCACAAAAGAGTCAGACACAACTTAGCAACTAAACAACAACATCAAAACAACAAGGATCTACTGTACAGCACAGGGAACTATATTCAGCATCTTGTATTAATAATAACCTCTAATGGAAAAGGAATCTAAAAAAGGAATATAGATAATACAGCTGAATCACTCTGCTGTACACCTGAAACTAACACAACACTGTAAATTAACTATCCTTCAATCTTTTAAAAGAAAAAATTTAAAAATAGAAGACAGTTCCAAGAGTGATGAGCATGTATCAAGATATCCCTCTGGGATACGTATCAATGCCCAGTCAAATATAAACCCCATGAGGGCAAATATCTTTGCCTGTTTTGTTTCTTTGGTGTACCCCCACGAGCCTGGAATAGTGCCTGGCACACAGCAGACGTTCAAGAAGTATTTGTTGAAGGGAGAAATGATTGAATTCCTGATAAAACTGAACTGGGGGCAATGGTTCTCTTATTCTTTCAGCTATTTAATATTTACTAAGAGCCTGCTAAGCATGGAGAAACACCATTAGATGAGCAGGCACGTTTCCTGATGCTGCATTCCAGGGAGGAAGGAGGACTTTGGACATTAATTACAGGGATGATTAATGTAATATTTTAACATCCCCTCCTGTGTCCTGGGGCTTCCTTCCACACAGCCGTGGTCACAATCAGAGCATGTTAATCAGCGTGGCTCGTGACACATCATTATTTTCACTGGTTGTGACTATGCCAGAGGGAAGAGTGACCCACAGGTACCGTTCTCAAGAAGCCTCTTAGAAGAATGAGGCAGGACCATGTTGTTCAAGACCTAACCTGGTCTGGGGGCTTCTGAGAAGGCTTCCTGAAGGAAGAGGCAATCAGATCCAAGTAAGTACACACAGCACACACTGGGTCAGATATTTTGCAGGCAATAATATCAATTGTCACATTATTTTGAGTACCATGTGCCAGACAATGAGTGGTTCTCATTTATTATTTCTCATTCACTTTGCCTAAGACTCTGGGAAGTCAGTACCATTAAGAACTGCACTTCATAGGGAAGAGGCAACATAGGGGTGGCCGATTAAGAGGTACAGACTGTTAGGTATAAAATAAGCTACAAGGTATATTACACAACACAGGAAATACTGCCAATATTTTATAGTAACCATAAATGGAGTTTAACCTTTAAAACTTGTGAATCACTACAATGTATGCCTGCAACTTATATAATATTGTATATCAACTATGCTTCAATAATAAACAAATACAAGTTTTAACTTAATGAATTAAAAAGAAAAGAGCTCTATCTCATAGGTGGCTCACGGAAGGTAAGTGACCTGTGACACCAAAAATTCAGTTAGGCACAGAGCCAGGATTTGAACCCAGTCTACCTGAACTAGAAGAAATGGAGTAGCCATCATGGTCAACAAAAGAGTCCTAAATGCAGTACTTAGATGCAATCTCAAAAATGACAGAATGATCTCTGTTTGTTTCCAAGGCAAGCCACTCAATATCACAGTAATCCAAGTCTATGCTCTGACCAATAATGCTGAAGAAGCTGAAGCTGAATGGTTCTATGAAGATCTACAAGACCTTCTAGAATTAACACTCAAAAAATATGTCCTTTTCATTATAGGGGACTGGAATGCAAAAGTAGGAAGTCAAGAAATACCTGGAGTAACAGGCAAATTTGGCCATGGAGTACAGAATGAAGCAGGGCAAAGGCTAATAGAGTTTTGCCAAGAGAACACACTGGTCATAGCAAACACCCTCTTCCAACAATACAAGAGAAGACTCTACACATGGACATCACCAGACGGTCAATATGAAAATCAGATTGATTATATTCTTTGCAGCCAAAGATGGAGAACCTCTATATAGTCAGCAAAAACAAGACTAGGAGCTGACTGTATCTCAGAACATGAGCTCCTCATTGCCAAATTCAGACTTAAATTGAAGAAAGTAGAGAAAGCCACTAGACCATTCAGGTATGACCTAAATCAAATTCCTTACAACTATACAGTGGAAGTGAGAAACAGATTTGAGGGATTAGATTGGATAGACAGAGTGCCTGAAGAACTATGGATGAAAGTTCATGACATTGTACAGGAGACAGAGATCAAGACCATCCCCAAGAAAAAGAAGTGCAAAAAGGCAAAATGTTTGTCTGAGGAGGTCTTAAAAACAGCTATGAAAAGAAGAGAAGTGAAAGGCAAAGGAGAAAAGGAAAGATACACCCAATTGAACTCAGAGTTCCAAAGAATAGCAAGGAGAGATAAAAAAGCCTTCCTCAGTGACCAGTGCAAAGAAATAAAGGAAAATAACAGAAGGGGAAAGACTAGAGATCTCTTCAAGAAAATTAGAGATACCAAGGGAATATTTCATGCAAAGATTGGCACAATAAAGGGCAGAAATGGCATGGACCTAACAGAAGCAGAAGATATTAAGAAGAGATAGCAAGAATACACAGAGGAACTATACAAAAAAGACCTTCATGACCCAGATAATCACGATGGTGTGATCACTCACCTAGAGCCAGACATCCTAGAATGTGAAGTCAAGTGGGCCTTAGGAAGCATCACTACAAACAAAGCTAGTGGAGGTGATGGAATTCCAGTTAAGCTATTTCAAATCCTAAAAGATGATGTTGTGAAAGTGCTGCACTCAATATGCCAGCGAATTTGGGAAACTCAGCAGTGGCCACAGGACTGGAAAAGGTCAGTTTTCATTCCAATCCCAAAGAAAGGCAATGCCAAAGAATGCTCAAACTACCACACAACTGCACTCATCTCACACACTAGTAAAGTAATGCTCAAAATTCTCCAAGCCAGGCTTCAGCAATACGTGAACCGAGAACATCCAGATGTTCAAGCTGGATTTAGAAAAGGCAGAGGAACCAGAGATCAAATTGTCAACACTTGTTGGATCATAGAAAAAGCAAGAGAGTTCCAGAAAAGCATCTACTTCTGCTTTATTGACTATGCCAAAGCCTTTGACTGTGTGGACCACAGCAAACTGAGGAAAATTCTTCAAGAGATGGGAAGAGCAGACCACCTGACCCGCCTCCTGAGAAATCTGTATGCAGATCAAGAAGCAACAATTAGAAATGGACATGAAACAACAGACTGGTTCCAAATCAGGAAAGCAGTATTGTCACTCTGCTTATTTAACTTCTATGCAGAGTACATCATGAGAAATGCTGGGCTGGAGGAAGCACAAGCTGGAATCAAGATTGGTGGGAGAAATATCAATAACCTCAGATATGCAGATGACACCATGCTTATGGCAGAAAGCAAAGAAGAACTAAAGAGACTCTTGATGAAAGTGAAAGAGGAGAGTGAAAAAGTTGGCTTAAAACTCAACATTCAGAAAACTAAGATCATGGCATCTGGTCCCATCACTTCATGGCAAATAGATGGGGAAATAGTGGAAACAGTGACAGACTTTATTTTTTTGGGCTCCAAAATCACTGCAGATGGTAACTGCAGCCATGAAATTAAAAGACACTTGCTCCTTGGAAGAAAAGTTATGACCAACCTAGACAGCTTATAAAAAGCAGAGACATTACTTTGCCAACAAAGGTCTGTCTAGTCAAAGCTATGGTTTTTCTGGTGGTCATGTAAGGATGTGAGAGTTGGACTATAAAGAAAGCTGAGCACCAAAGAATTGATGCTTTTGAACTGTGGTGTTGGAGAAGACCCTTGAGAGTCCCTTGGAGAGCAAGGAGATCCAACCAGTCCATCCTAAAGGAAATCAGTCCTGAATATTTATTGGAAGGACTGATGCTGAGGCTGAAACTCCAATACTTTGGCCACCTGATGCAAAGAACTGACTCATTCGAAAAGACCCTGATGCTGGGAAAGATTGAAGGCAGGAGGAGAAAGGAATGACACAGGATGAGATGGTTGGATGCCATCCACTCAATGGATGTGAGTTTGAGTAAACTCCGGCAGTTGGTGATAGACAGGGATGCCTGGTGTGCTGTGGTCCTTTGGGTGGCAAAGAGTCAGACACGACTGAGCAACTGAACTGAACTGAACTAAACCTGACCTCAAGGTCTCTGCCTTTATATGCTCCACTTGTCAGAGCTCCAGAAGAATCCTCCAGGAGTTTAGGTGGCTGAGGAAATGAAAATGCTCACCCCTGACTTGGCTGGAGGATCAGAGATAGCAAAAGGGGCCTGGGGGGGCCAGAGGGAGCCTCAGGGCAGGAGGGCAGCTCCCATGTTCCACTCAGCTCCTGCCTGGATGTGAGAGGCTTCCCTGGACTCCTGCAGGGAACTCTTAGCCGAGGTCTCCACCCCTCTGTGCGGTCTCCTGGCCACACCATTTTCTCTCATCACATCCAGGGGTGGTCGTGGGTGACACAGATCCAGGAACTTAGAACTCTTAGGGAGAAAGTCCCTGACACACACACTTCCAAAGCAAGAGGGCTTTTGCAGCCTCTTTCTCCCCAAGCCTCACCACAGAAATACGAGCTGCCAAGCTGAGCAGATCTTCCCAGGAGTTGCCTGAGCAGGCAGGGCTCAAAGTGCTGGACTGTGTGTCTGCAGCTTATTTCCCATCTCTCTCTGCTCCCTCATGGGTACCCAGAGCCGTTTTTCCTTCCCTAGCCCTCACGAAGGCACAAAGAGTGACTCCACTAAGCTGTAAAGAGTAGGCTGAAGACAGGCGTTTTCTGCTCCCAGATTCCCCAGGAGGCCAGGGCTGGGGCAAGTGCAGGGAGGGCCATGAGCAGAGGTGAATGTGTAGAGGGAGTGAAGGCTGGTAGAAGCCAAGCCGTCAGCTGGGAGGACTCCCCAGGACACAGGAGGGGCTCAGCACTGCGAGTGTGGACAGACCTGCTGTCCCGTCACCACTGGTCAATGTACTGTCTAACAATCCTGAAACTTGTGAACACCCCACCCCACCCAACCACTACCACCCAAGAACCCAGGAGAGGGGCCCTGGACTTCCTGAATGTCAGTGCGGCCCCGTGGCTGGAGGAGGAGCAAGATAGATGTCTGGGAATTTCCCCAGGCACCAGGCGCAGGCACCATATGTCTGTTTCAACTACCCCCATTCTACAGATAAACAAACTGAAGCTCAGAGAGCTGAACCTGCTTGAGCTAATGACTGTTTAGTCCATGTTCGATGCATGAGACTGGGCGCTCAGGGCTGGTGCACTGGGACGACACTCAGGGATGGGATGGGGAGGGAGGTGGGAGGCGGGTTCAGGATGGGGGACTCGTGTACACCCGTGGCTGATTCGTGTCGAAGTATGGCAAAAGCCACTACAATATTGTAAAGTAATTAGCCTCCAATTAAAATAAATAAATTAATTTAAAAATGCAAATCTGACCAGGCTACTCAGATGCCTTAAGCCCCTCAGTGGCTCCCTCAAGTGAAACAATTCCATGACCACGTCCTGTTCTCTCTTTCCCTGTGGCTATTCTACTCCCACTGCCTGCAGAGTCCTCTCACACTCATTCACTGCCCTGAGAGTCTGAGATTCAGCTCAGATGTCACCTTCGTCTATATCCCCCAAAAGTCCACGAGACCAAACGGGTCACGCCCTCCTCTGGACCATGGGACTGCTTTGCAGCTCTGCCAGGTACTCGACGCAGATGTTCCCTAACCTCAATCACCATTCATGTGCCTTTTTTTTTTTCCCCACATTTTTCCCCCTACCACATAAACTGGTATTTCATCAGTATTTTTAAAACCTGGTCACATCTTTACTTAACCACACTTATCTGAAAAGGAAACTCTGGATCACCACTATTAATGGCAAGCCTATTGCATCCTCAAATGAAAGATGAGCAGAAAAATAAATATGAACAGAGCAGCGCTAGGAGATTCTAGCTGGATGCTCCTAGCTGCTGAAAGTACTGAGCCAGACCCTGCATTTTCTCCTTGTTTAAGGAAAAAAGTGATATTAGCAAATGTTAGCTATCGGTGGCATGCGGTCAACAAATGAGGCTTTCTGGTTCAAGTAATTAGACAGACTAAGAGAAAACATAAAAAAAGAGAGACTAACCTTATCATGCTGCAATTTAATTTTATTGCACATCACATCTACTTACCACCTTCAAAAACTCAAATTACTAAACTAAAATCGTCTTGCAAATCATCAATACTATGTGCTTTACATCTCAGAAAATACTGTTGCATTCGTAGTTACAGTTATTTTTTTATGTGAAGAGTCTCAGTGCCTTGCCTGTCCTAAGCTACAGGAGTAGGGGGAGAATAAGCCAGTACCAGAAGGCCATTCACACAAGTGAATAGTGTGGGTTGTGTCCCAATAAAACTTTATTTATAAAAACAGGTGGTGTGCCCAACACTGGTAGTTTGTTCTAGAACATGTATTTCAAAAAAGATAGATAAAAATCAAGAGTGACTGCATTATCAAAAGTGGCTGAAGTTTAAGTTGGAAATGGACCCTAACATACTTTTCAGTTCTTCCAGATCCTTACCAGAATCTTCTGATTGGGCAGAGGGTCTATCTGGCCACAGCTGATTGGATCAGAGGTAGAGAACTGAGGTTAAGCCAATCAGTTAATCAATTAAGGTTGAGCCAATCAGATGCTCTCATTTAAGAATGAGGAATTAGGATACTCCCAGCAGTCAGTCTGGGGTCCTGAAGAGAGAAACAGGCAGATCTGCCTAAAGTGGTCTTTTCCTACACTTGATCTTAGCCAAAAGGCTGAGAAGCAATAAGTGGTCCTTTCCTACCACACACAGGCAGAGAAAAATGGCCCAGATGTGGTGGTGGGGTGTAGGGTGAGGAAAAGAATGTCAGGGAATGATCAAAGGCTTTGCTTTCCAGTTCTTGGTTCCAATCTCTCAGGAGGCTTGGCCGTTTCCATAGAAACCTCCATATCTCCCCAATAAAGTTGTTATTTTATTTATACTACCTTGAGTGGATTTTTATTTCTTAAAGATCCTGTAAGACAAAATTATTGTTTGAGGAGCTCAAATTCTTAATACAAAATAAACATTTTGGGGAGTCAAATAGCATCAGGTTAGTACATGACCTAAAACAAGGCAAATGCCATTCTTTATAAACAAGAGTGCCTCCAGTATTCTTGCCTGGAAAATCCCATGAACAGAGGAGCCTGGCAGGCTACAGTCCATGGGTTCTCAAAGAGTCGGACGCAACTGAGCGCACAGCACAGATACCTGCCGATATCAGGATTACATGGGGATATTTGCTTACAAGACAAGGTTCCAAGTGCCACCTTTGGTCTAGAAGCTCTGATTGTGGCCTGGGAGTGAGCATTTTAACAAGCACCTCCCCTTGATTCTAATTACTAAATTTATTGCTCTGAGGAACACGTGTGTGTGTGTGTGTGTGTGTGTGTGTGTGTGTGTGTTAGTTGCTCAGTCATATCTGACTCTTTGTGACCCGATGGATTATAACTCTCTAGGCTCCCCTGTCCCTGGAATTCTCCAGGCAAGAACACCACAGTGGTTTGCCATTCCCTTCTCCAGGGGATCTTCTGAACCCAGGGATCAAACCCAGGTCTCCCACATTGTGGGCAGAGTCTTGACCATCTGAGCCACCAGAGAAGCCGCTGAAGGTCCAAGATATGTGCTATTTCTCAAAGGGCAGAGTCTGTGCCCTGTCCCGTGAACATGGGCAAGTCTGTGAAGTATTATCAAATTGACTCATTTAATATAAGAGCAAGGATGTTCCACAGGTAAAACTCTTGAGTTTCCCAACACTTTTTCTGCAGTCAAGGGAACTGCAAAACAAGTCAAGTTAATATTAACATAATCAAGCTTTCCTTTCGATAGGAATCCTGTCCTTGGAGGGCTTTTTGAGAGCTTCCTGAGAGCTTCCCCCACATCACGAAGGAAGTGATATTCTGTGGCAGTTTCAAAACACGTCTATAGACATTTGCTGTTTCTCAAAGGGCAGAGTCTGTGTGTGCCCTGTCCCCTTGAATGCAGGCAGCCTCTGTGACTGCTCCAGTGAATGGAACACTGCGTGACTCTGGAGGCAGCAGCTTCTGTCAATTTCTCTTGGGACACCTGCCTTTGGAGCCCTGAGGCCACCGTGCCAGCAAGGCTACAGAATGAGACCATGTGGAGAGGAGAGGCCTGGAGAAGACACAAAGAGCTTGCTGTCCAGACAGCACTGGGAACTCCAGCCCCAGCCGTCCCTGCTCCAGCCACTGCAGGACAGACCCCAAACCACAACCACCCAGGGGCTGTTCCCAATCTTCTGACTCTCAGAAACCATGAGAGGTAAAAATATATAAGTGGCGTTGTTTTGGGGTCTTTGGGCTTCTCTGGTGGCTCAGACAGTAAAGAATCTGCCTGCAACATGGAAGACCCAGGTTCAATCCCTGGGTCGGGAAGATCCCCTGGAGAAGGGAATGGCTACCCACTCCAGTATTCTTGCCTGGAGAATTGCATGGACAGAGAAGCCTGGCGGGCTACAGTTGTTGTTTTAGACCTCTGAGTTTGGGGACAATTTGTGGTACAACAGGAGGCAACTAGAATAGATTCATCTAAGTTCACATGTGCCCTAAAGCAACCCAGCCTTGTCAGCTGTGGCTCCTGTTACCTGGCTTTATTTATGTCCTGTGTTTAATTATGCACACTCTTCTCAATCCAAAAATGTTTAAGGCTTCAGTTGAGATGGGTAACGGAAACGGAATGCTGCCTTCCAAATGAGTCACCTTTCCTAGTTTCATCCCGGACCTAGAAGACTGGCCAATTCATTCATTTGTTCAGTAAACATGAATTAAGTGTCTGGGATATTCTGGGCACTGAGGATGCAGAATGACAATGCCTTCAGGAAGCTTACACACCAGCACAAATGATTCCCATTCAATTATGATTAAACTCTTGAAAGAGAAGTGCACGGCGCCCATGGTGAGTGTTCACATGGAGGACTTAACCTGATTTGGTGGGCCAGCGAAAGATGCCCTGGGGAAGTGATGGTTAAGCTGAGACCTGGAGAACTGCCAGGACTAGCAAAGGTGGAGATGGGGGAGGCATATTCCAGGGAAAGGGAAGCAAACTGTGTTCCCTTCAAATGAAACCAACCTGGATCCATAAATCTTGATAGGAAGTGAGTGCTCAAGCTCTAGAATTCAAATTCCAGATTCTAACTCCCAGTTCTCTGAGATGTAGCAAACAATCGTCAGCACTGGCAACAAGGTGGCGGCGGCGGCTGGACAGAGAACAGGGGACGTTCAAAGGGAATGGGCCCGTGTACGTGCCGGGAAGAAAGCAGGCAATGTTGGGGGGACCAGCATATAAGGGAAGGTGGCTAGTTTGGGGCTGATAACGATAACTACCCCTACTTCTTATTTACACGGTGTATCATCTCATGTAATTCCACACAGATGCAGTGCAGGTACTGCTACTGCTACTCTCAGAGGAGGAAGCCAGGGCTTAGAGAAGTGAGGTGAGTGGTGTCAAGTCACTCCACTAGGAAGTCACCCTTGGAGGTTATCTGTCTCCAAAGTCCATGCTCTTAACCATCTGATTCTCTGAGCCCTACGAATCAAGGGTTGAGTCATGAGGCTGCACCATCTGCATATTATTGCTGGAGTGTTTCAAATCTGACTCCAGATCCTGGCCCTGTTCTGCTTTCCCTACCCACCTCTCGTGTTGAGGCTTTGGCCCCTATGGCCTAACTCATGGCCAAAGACAGAACAGTAGGTCATTTCTCCATTTCTTATACAGCCACGAATAAACCAGTCATCGACTTGTCCAGATGAGCTTAGTCTGAGTTAGTGCTGCAGCCATGATTCCAGCTCATCCATCCAGTCCATGAGCCCTCCTGGGAATTCTGTGCCAGCCATGATGCTAGGCACTGGTGATGCGCCTACAAACAGGATAGACATGGCCCTACTTCTAAGGAGTAAGTGGCTGAGAAGATCTTACCTGCCTCCACCTGTGCCCCCAAGTAGGGTTGGAACAAGAGAAAGAAATGGCAGAAAAACAGCCTAAGCACCAGCAATGGCGATGCCATGCTCTAAAATGTTCCTTTCTGTAGACATGGTTTTTTACTGTCTGCAGTTTCTGGAGCTTCCATTTCAGTTAATACCAACATCGAAGGCGTGGGCTGTTTGTTCAGCTGTCCCTCCATCTCCTGGGTGAAGATTCCAAACAGACTGAAAGGCTGTGCTGATGTGATGTTCTTATCAAATTCCAAGCCACATCTGTTCCCCGAGAATCTTTTGGGAGAGATGTGATAAACAGCAGCAGCTCCAATGACAGCAGATAAAGTGGAGCGTAGCCCAGGGATTCCTAACTGGAAAGTCGGTGGAGATGAACTTTACTGGGAAATCCAAACAGCAAAATCTGCCTGGAACCTTGGCTCTTGGGGGACGGGACAAGATGGCATTATGGTTAGGTCATGGACTTTAGAAATAGGAGACCTAGTAAATATCCAAGTCCCACCACATACTAGCTGTGTGGCCTCGGGAAAGTCACTTACCTTTTCTGAACCTTAATTGTCTCATCTGTAAAACAGGGAAACTACAAGTGCTCAGCTTTGGGTGGTGCTAAGAAAACTTGAGGGGATAAAGTAGGAAAACGGTACACATGAATTCAGCACCGTGCTGGGGAAATGAAGAGTACTTAGGAGCTCATACTAGTTACAATAACAAAGAACCAGAAATCTATTCTTGCACACTTCAGGAGACCAGAAATTGAGGTAGGGTTGGTTCCTCCTTAAGGTTTTGAGGGATGATCAGTTCCAAAGGTCTCCCCCAGCTTCTGCAGTTGCCAGCAATCCTCCGCCAGTGGACACATCACCCGAGTCTCTTCCTCCTTCTTCACATGCTGTTCTTCCCTGTGTCTCTGTCTAAATGGCCTTTTCTTATAAGGAGATCTGTCATTGGATTAGGGCCACCCTGAACTCGACACCCGCAAAGACCCTCTGCCCAGGTTGGGCTTCCCTCATAGCTCAGTCGGTAAAGAATCTGCCTGCAATACAGGAGACCTGGGTTCAATTCCTGGGTTGGGAAGATACCCTGCAGAAGGAAATGGTAATCCACTCCAATATTCTTGCCTGGAAAATCTCATGGACAGAGGAGCCTGGCGGGCTGCAGTCCATGGGGTCGCAAGAGTAGGCCACGACTTAGCAACTAAATCACCACCACCAGTCTAGGTGGAATTCACAGGATCAGCAGTTAAACTTGAATATATATACTGGGTGGAGACAATTCAGCCCACTAGCCTCGCTGGTTATCATCAGCTTCATCTTTTCAGAGAATGACCAAGGAGACGGCTTGTGAGCCCTGAACACAGCTCTTAACCGGCTAAGGAGACTGGCCCCAAGGGAGTTGTGTGTTTGTGTGCTTAGTGACAGGAGAGGGCAGTGACAGTTGGGGACCAAGGCCCCACTCCCCACTCCCCCAACTTCAACAGACACCTGCTGAAAGTCCAAAGCCGAACTGAGCCTCCCTCAATTGCTCTCTCTTACATCTCTCATCCAGTGCCTCAAGTTTTATCAACTACACCTTCAAAAAACGTCCACCCCCAACCTCCTTCCTGATCTAAGCCACCATGATTCACATCCTGGTCTCTTGCAATTGCCTCCTGCATAATTCTCTGTTTCCACTCTACCTGCTCCCAACCTCCACGGACACTCTGTCCTGCCTTTGGGACTCTTCCCCAGAGATGCTCAACAGCGTGCTTTCTTACCTCGTTTAGTGTGACCTCCTCGCAGAGGTCCTCCCTGACCACCTTCCATCAAGTGGCAGCCCCTCTGCCACTCCCCACTCCCTTCCTCCTCCCAGCACTCACCACATCTGGCATCCTGTTCCCCTCCATTTGTTTCTTTTCTCCCTCCCTAGAAGGTAAGCTCCAGGAGAGCAGCTGTTTGGTTTGACTGCTTCACTGTCACATCACCCACATCTAAACACTCAATAAATATTTCGCGAATAAATAAATGAAAAGATCTGAGTGAGAGGTGTGCCTTCTAAGTTGTTTCAATCGTGTCGGACTCTTTATGACCCCACAGATGATAGCCAGCCAAGCTCCTCTGTCCATGGCATTCTCAAGAACGCTGGAGTGGGTTGTCATGCCTTCATCCAGGGGATCTTCCCAACCCAGGGATTGAACCCGAGTCTTGTACGTTTCCTGCACTGGCAGGTGGCTTCTTTACCACTAGAACACCTGGGAAGCCCATGAGTGAGGAGAAAGGAATTAAAAAAAAACCCTAGGTCTAGGTCACTAAAAATCTTTAGTGATTTAGCTCTCAGCATCATTTAATTTATCTATGGTTACATCCAACTTACAATTCACAATATATTTGAGGCAGCATTCAAGATTATGTAACATTAAACAAGTGGATTTTATGTTATGTAAATTACACCTTGGTAAAGCTGGTTAAAAATGATTATATAGTACACAGTATGTATTTAAGAATGGTACAGAAAAACCCGAATAAACTTTTTACCCAACCCCCAATATATGTGTGTGTGAGTGTTGTGTGGATGGGTGTGTATGTATATATTTGTGTATGTGTGTATTTTATAAATATAGTATGTGTGTTTGTATGTATTGTACTATTAGCTTCCTAAAGGCCAAAGCAACCAGAATTACGTGAAACAATGACAAAAGTTTATATTTCCTATAAGGAAAATCATTGGTCGCAGAGAAAAATAAGCTTTCCCTGGAACTTAGGTCCAGAAGAAATGTCTCGTGTGGATCGTGAACATGCAGTGCTGCCGTGGATGATGTTCTTAACAACATCCCTGCGACAGGGTCAGAGGAGGTAGAAGTGAGACCATTCCATCGAGCACGGTCAGAGCCCACAAGTTTGACTAATATACAGGGGTCAAGAAAAGACAGTAACTGATGAACTCAGACGGTGTATCTTAAACTAGAGAGACACATCTGGGGCTCACAGAGTCCCCAAACAGTAATTCGGGAGGAGAGGATCTGTAAGGTGCAGGGAGCTGAGGGTGCACGGGAGAGGGATGCAGAAGCAAGTCAAAGCCAGGTATGTAGCGTGCAGGCCTCCAGGGGACCCCGAGCCCCTCTGCCCGCCTCTCCTACACCCACCACACTACAGAGCTGGCTTGTGGACAAGGCTGGGTGCGAGTCTGCGGGACGTAGTGGGGAGCTGATCTCTGGCAAGCATGAACCCTCCTCTATTTTAGGGTTCCATCTCTTTGAGGGTCCCCTTGCCCTCTGGGAATGTCTCCTACTTTGGCTCCACCTTTTCCCTCTGAAGACCTAGAGTACTTTAGACCAGCTCAGTTCTGTCTTCAGGCAAATCCAGTTTCCCTCACCTTCCCCTCCCCTTTGCTTGGCTTTGCCTCGCAAGCCTGCTTGTACTGAGCTCCTGTTTCTCCAGGTTGCACACTGGAACTCCCTGCGGAGCTTTTACAAGCTGATGCTTGGACCACACTCCAGACCAATTAAGTAGGAATCTTCTAAATAGTGGGGGCCTTCCTGTGCTAGGCCTGCCTGCCGTGGGGGAGGATGAGGAGAGGCCATCAGGATGGTACTGTAATCAGGGGTTGGAGCTCTGGGCAAACACTGGCCACTGTCCTCCTTGGGGGCTTTTGCCCACTTGGGGGGAGGATTTTGAGAGAGACTTGGGTGCAGCCAGGTTACAAGATGAAGGTGAGTGTCCACATCCTCTTCTCTTTACAACACAGCAGGTATCCTGACAAGCTCTTTGATGTAAGAATGAGACTGTGACCTTGACAAAACTGATAAGCTCAAAGTTTATATCTAATTAGAGCTGTAAAATCACAGTAGGTACAAGTTCAGTTCTGGATTCAAAGCATCACTCTACCATGTGCTTGCTGTGTGATCTTGGGCAAGTTATTCAACCTCTCTGACTCTTGGTTCCCTCATATATATATAAGGGGCACAGTGACAGTCCTCCTTCCTAGGGATGTTGTGAGAGCAAGTGACATAATACAAGTGACGTTCAGAGCCTGGTGTATATCAAGCCATTTTGTTTATGCCTCAGACAATAAAGAATTGGCGTATCCATGCAGGAGACAGGGGTTCGATCCCTGGGTCGGAAAGATCCCCTGGAGAAAGGAATGGCAACACACTCCAGTATATTTTCTTGGGAAATCCCATCAACAGGGGAGCCTGGTAGACTACAATCCATCTATACAGTGGCAAAGAGTTGGTCACGACTGAGCCACTAAACTCAGGTCTTAGTTGCAGCATGTGAACTCTTAGTTGTAGCATGTGGGATCTAGTTCCCCATGGAGCCTTAGCCGCTGGACCACCAGGGAAGTCCCAGGCAATGTTGTTAAAGCAAAGGAATAAATACAGAGAATAAGAGGGATGCTCCGGCTCCTTCAGTGGGGACAGCAGTTCCTTCCCACATTCTCCAGATGGCAGAGAGTGAACCAGAGCCATAGACCAAAATTTCTGCAAAATCTATTTCCCAGGAGATCCTTATGCGCAGCCCAGAGTGAAAGGCAAGGTCATACTGTCTGTGTTTAGAGGTGGGGCTGGCACGAGCCCTCCTGGAGAGGCTAAGAGGACTCTCCCGCAGGGAGCGGCATGTTCAGACCAGACGGGACTTCCCCGCAGAATCAGCAGACCATCTGTCATCTTCTAACATTCTGAACGGGGAAGTGATGATACACCCTGAACTCCAGGCCCCTCTAGACTCATCTTCTCTGGCAAAGCCCTCCTTCAGACTGGGCTGGGTTTGAAGAGCTGGCTTAGGCACCCCCCCAACCTCTGATAACCAGAGGCATGGAATGAGGGACAGAGTCATTCCAATTAGGAGACCCTGGAGGTGGATGTGGGGGTACATGTAAACCACAGTCCACCAAGTCATAGGGTCGCGAGAGTGATTCAATGATACATAGCATCTTAAGAGAGAAAGTGTGCATGCTTAGTCGTGCCTGACTCTTTGCAACCCTGTGGACTGTAGCCCGCCAGGCTCCTCTGTCCATGGGATTCCCCAGGCAAGAATACTAGAATGGGTTGCCATTTCCTCCTCCAGGGGATCTTCCCAACCCAGTGATCGAACCTACATCTCCTGTGTCTCCTGCATTGGCAGGTGGATTCTTTACTGGTGAGCCACCTGGGAAGCCACATGGCATCTTAAGAGCTTAACACCTAGAACCAGAACTCAATACACCATGTTCATCATGGTTGATGAATTCTTTATTACCTTGTGAGGTTCTCCCAAATTTCAACTTTCACCAGACATGAGGATGTTCTAACATATTCTAGGTTATCTTGGAGGCCCTAATTTAATTCTCCAAAGTGTACTGTTATTGTTTAAACTTTGGGTCATATTTTCTAAGCATAATATATCCACACATATGTGTGTTCAAATTTTGTATTTGATGGTGGACTCACTAAATAGAATACAAAATCATGTGGTTTAAGGGAATTAAATACATTTGCTTCTAGCAGCAAACTGGAAGTTAGCCATCTAGAAATGGTTTCTGGCTTCTAATAGCTCCTTTTGGAGGAGCAACTTGGGTAGACTCGCAAATTGAAGAAGTACTTCAGGAAAAATTGGGAAGTGGTATAGTGGGAAAGGATGCTAACTGGGAGTTAATAGAGTGGATCTGGGTAGCACTGCATCACTTTGTGGATACAGTGTTCAAGTTGGCAAGACAAAAATAAGAGCAGTGATACTCAGCATGCAGATCAACTGGGTTATTTCATGATTTATTATGTAAGGTTTTCCTTATTTAAAATAAAATCTCTTTATATGGTTACATACTGTATGATTCCAACTATATGACATTCTGGAAAAGGCAAAACCATGGAGACAGTAAAAAGATCAGTGGTTGCTAGGGGGTAAGGGGGTGGGAGGGATGAACAGGCGGAGCATAGAGGATTTTTAGGGCAGCGCAACCTCTTTGTAAGATACTATAACGGTTGATGCATGTCGATATACATCTGTCTAAACATGTAGAACGTACACCACCAAGAATGAAGCCTAATGTAAACTGTGGACTTTGGGTGATAAGGACATGACCATGTGGGTTTATTGATTATAATGAATGCACCACTCAAGTGGGAGATGTTTATAATGGGGGAAGCATGGAGCTGAGTGACAGATAAATTGAGTTTTCAGATCAGAGGCCAGGATGACAGGTGGGATTAAGATTTAAGCCTTTTAAAATGATGCCATGTCACCCACTAGATTTAATCAAGTGTCAACTTTTTCCCCACTAGCAGAGAAAGCCAGTGGAAGTGTGAAACAAAGTTTAGAATGCAGGTACTTTTGGCCGAGTCATCTCTGGCTCCTGTGGACCTGCTATTGTTGGGCAAATGTCACTACACCCATGGAAGGAATGACTCACAGTCACTGCTGGGAAGAGGAGAAGGAATATGAAGATTTAAACCTGAAACGCTGAGCCCTTGTGTTTTAAATGAAGATGGTTCATTGGATTCCATAAGAAATGTCTGACTGGGTTGTAAGAAGAAATTCAAAACAACTATTATATTTCAAAACTCTGGCTGTATTACTTCTAATTATTCATATCAGAGAACTGATACAGTGGATTGATAGGTATCAATTCGAGTTATTGACATGTTCTCTTGAGCTCAAATCAATGTTGGTGACCTGTAGGTTGGCTTAGTTAATTTTCTTTGAATCATACATTGTATTTGACAAAGCTAGATGGTTAAAATAAAGGCAGATTTAATTCCACTGCTTTTTAAACAGTCTCAGGGAAGACAAACCAACAATTGATGCCTTTCATCAAAATAAAACATAGTGAAACCCTTAAGGGTTCATCATTCATTTCAACAATTAGGCGGACAAAGGAATCCCATTTCTTTACAATCTGAAGTGCTCTGTGCACACAAGCCTCCCTTTGTGGTTGGTGTCACAGACTGAGAGAGAATGGGCTTTTTCTGAGAGGAGTGGAGTATGCTGAGTGCCCTGGAGGCTGTGTGGCATAGTGGCTATACCTTCAGGAGCCAGACTCGGGTTTGAACCTGCATCCACAGCTGCATGAATCTGGAGTCTCTGAGCTCAACCCTGAGCCTGCACTCCCTCATCTGCAAAATGGAAATAATGACAGCACCCACCTCCTAAGATCATCGTTAAGATTAAATGAGCAATGCATATAAAACACTTAGACAGGTTCCCAGTGCTCAGAATATATTATCAATCTCTGCAGCAATGTTCAATGAGGTCAACGCACGCATATATGCTAAGTTGCTTCAGGCGTGTCTGACTCTTTGTGACCCTATGGACTGTAGCCCACCAGACTCCTCTGTCCATGGGATTCTCCAGGCAAGAATACTGGAGTGGGTTCCCGTGCCCTTCTCCAGGGCATCTTCCTGATCCAGGGATTGAACCGTCTCCTGCACTGGCAGGTGGGTTCTTTACCACTAGCACCACAAGACATAATATGAAATGGAGCCAAGGGACGGGTAAGGATTGAACAAACTATGGCATGCATAGTTATATTAACCATCCATACTTGTACATTCCAAATATTTACCATGGGCATTGGCTTATAATCCATAGGCCTCTGCAATCATGTTTGTTGTAGAAAAGATTATGGGTTACGCTTAGTAAACAGGGATTCATCTTAGCAGGACAAGAATTTCTGAAATAGCAAGTAAAGATGAGGGTGAGATGGATGCACAGAGGGTGAACTATGACAGCATAGTAATTGGACCAGAGGCCATGAATTATCGCCTGAAACAGAGATTCCATGTTAATAGGCTCTATCTGACTCTTCAGTAAGACAACTAGATTTAATGTTTTATTATTTTCCCCAAAGAGCCAGGCAATGTTTTGAAGAATCTACAGACTGGAAGGGAACACAGGCCCGTGTGCCGTGCAGCCCAGCATTTTCTTCCTTCTCTTTGAGGAGCTTCCCAGACCACAGCTGCTTTTCAGACAGTCCATTCCTGTTGTCCTTCCTGACAGATGATTGGAAAAGTGACCTGTCCTCCTGGCCAAAGCTAACTGGATCTCATGATCCCTGAGCCATACTGGCCCATCAGTCTTTTTCCTAGGGCTTTAAATTCTAGGCTGTTCTAGATTTGGGGATTCGATTGAGAACGGAGACGTGCTGGAAGGCTGAGGGAGGTGTCGCGGAGGCACAGTCACAACAAGAGACATCAGCAAGAAGCTGGGGTGACAGTCGGGGGGTCCCCAGGATGAAGACAATGATGTCTGGGTTCCTGGAAGCTTCTCATCCCAGCTGCACTTCCTGCCTTTGGAAGTTGGGAAATACACAGAAAACAGGCTGTGTCTGCCCAATAAATCCCCCCTTTCCTCACTCTGGCTTGACAAGAAAACTTGAAATTCCAAATGTTTCACTTTCTTTGATATAATTCATTTTATTGGGAAAATAGACTCTTACACTTTCTTGTTCTGTAATGTACTATCTCCTGAGGAGTGAACTGGGGCTTACGTGGTGGCTCAGTGGTAAAGAATCTGCCTGCCAATGCAGGAGATGCAGGAGATGTGGGTTCGATACCCAGGTCAGGAAGATTCCCTGGAGGAGGAAATGGCAACCCACTCCAATATTCTTGCCTGGGAAATCCCTTCAAAGAGGAGCCTGGCAGGCTACAGTCCATGGGGTCACAGAGTCGGACATGACTGAGCGACTGAGCTCCACACACAAGGGGTGAAAATCGGGGCTACAGAAAAGCAGCAAGTCACTTCATTGATGAGAGACCTGGACGAACTCAGAAAGTGACTTGGGAAGATGAGTTGGCAAAAATACTCAGCAATAAGAATTGCATACGAAAGACTGGGGGCTGGGAGGAAGGAGCCATAATTGGGATAGAACCAAAGAGAAGGCAGGAATCCAAGATCAGACAGCAAATGTCAAAAGGTTCTCTGGAAAAGGATTAAGGGAACAGGTAGCAAAGACTTTGAGCTATCTGTGAACCATATGATAAAAAGACTCAGCATATGGTGCAGGAAGATAGCAGAGCAGGTTGAAGTAAAGGGAAGAGCTTTTGTCTGTAGGATTATATAACCACTTCTAATGTATGGACGTATATGTGTGCGTGTGAATCCATACCACTAATGAGATTAAAATTAGGATAGACTCCCACAACGGGAGCTCCGAGACTTCAGAAAAGGCCTTTGTTACTGGTAGAAACTAAACTGCCTTTTCATCTCTTCAGGCAATTTCTTCCTGGGGTAACTCAATGCTTTCCTGGGATCCAGGAGAAGACACTGGAGTCTGGGGGTGGAGCTCTGCATTTTTCTCTCTCGTGCCCAAACTCAAAGCACGTGCTAGTTAAGTACCCCGGCAGCTTTTGGGGAGAGAGCTTGAAGGCTGCACTGTTGGGGCACTGGTGTCAGAAGCCAGGGCCAACGTCAAGCACACTGGGGACCACGATCTTTTCAGGGGCTCATGAAAGTATTTTTCATTTCTTTCCAAATCACAAGGGAAAAAAAATTAACTTTTAAGCTGAAGCAGATGCTTTAACATGCAATGTTAATACATTTGTCCTTGGATCAGTTGTAAGATAGAGTTTTACACTTTTTTTTTTTCATGATGTAAGGAGGAGCCCATAAAGTCTTCATTTTAAATGGTTTCAAAAAAGACTAACAGTGTGGTGGAGATGACTGGACCCCAAAGTAGAGAAGAGTGCTGTTAGAGAAGGAAAGAGGCAACTGGAATCATAGAACCTGATTTCAAGCCCTGGTCTTGCCTCCTCCTAGCTGTGCGGTCTCGGGGAGGTCGCTCAGCCTCTCTGACTTACAGTTTTCAAATAGGTCTAATAGGGTTAATATCAGTAACTACCTTGCAGGGCTGTGGTGAGAATTAATACATGTGATCCATGTAAACCCATAGCTTGGGGGCTTCCCTGGTGGCTCAGTGGTAAAGAATCTGCCTGCCAATGCAGGAGACGCAGGTTCGATCCCCGGTCCCAGAAGATCCCAATGTCTTGAAGCAACTAAGCCCATGCACCACAACTATTGAGCCGGTGGTCTAGAGCCCATGCTCTGCAACAAGAGGCCACCACAGTAAGAAGCCTGTGCAAGCAACTAGAGCAGCCCCTCCTCGCCACAACTAGAGAAAACCCCACAATGAAGATCCAGCACAGTCAAAAATTAACAAATAAAATTATTTTTAAAAATAGCATGGTCCCTGGCAATTAGTATGAGCTCAATGGAGGCAACGGAGATGGGTGAGTGGAACTGTATAGGGCGGGGATGGCTGACAGAGCTGGTGAGGGTTAGAAGAAATGAAAGTTGACGGTTGAAAATACACCAGCTGAAAAGTTAATGCACACACTGGAGATGCCTCCCAGACTTGGAGGATCTCACGAGCAAACCCTGCAGAGGAGGTGAGAGGTGCAGACGCTAGAAGAGAGAAGTGAATTTTCAGGAGCCCTCCTAGGAATCCCTGCTGAGGAGCATTGGCACATAGATAGGTGATCGACAAACACGGAGCGAGGAAGGAGAACAGAACACCAGGAGCCTTCCAGCATGATGGGCATGCCGTCTGTCTAACGGCAGAGGCTCAGTCTGAAAACAAGGCATGCAAACTCTGTTTACACTTGGAGGGAAAGAGAAGGGGGTGGAGGATGAGAAAATAAGAGGGGCTAACAGTTAACCTTCTACAATATATTTGTGACATGGTGAGACGACCATGCTTATTTAACTTCTATGCAGAGTACATCATGAGAAACGCTGGACTGGAAGAGGCACAAGCTGGAATCAAGATTGCCGGGAGAAATATCAATAACCTCAGATATGCAGATGACACCACCCTTATGGCAGAAAGTGAAGAGGAACTCAAAAGCCTCTTGATGAAAGTGAAAGAGGAGAGTGAAAAAGTTGGCTTAAAGCTCAACATTCAGAAAACTAAGATCATGGCATCCGGTCCCATCACTTCATGGGAAATAGATGGGGAAACAGTGGAAACAGTGTCAGACTTTATGTTTTTGGGCTCCAAAATCACTGCAGATGGTGATTGGAGCCATGAAATTAAAAGACTCTTACTCCTTGGAAGGAAAGTTATGACCAACGTAGATAGCATATTCAAAGCAGAGATATTACTTTGCCAACAAAGCTCTGCCTAGTCAAAGCTATGGTTTTTCCAGTGGTCATGTATGGATGTGAGAGTTGGACTGTGAAGAAAGCTGAGCGCTGAAGAATTGATGCTTTTGAACTGTGGTGTTGGAGAAGACTCTTGAGAGTCCCTTGGACCGCAAGGAGATCCAACCAGTCCATTCTAAAGGAGATCAGTCCTGTGTGTTCTTTGGAAGAAATGATGCTAAAGCTGAAACTCCAGTACTTTGGCCACCTCATGCAAAGAGTTGACTCATCAAAAACCCTGATGCTGGGAGGGACTGAGGGCAGGAGGAAAAGGGGACAACAGAGGATGAGATGGCTGGATGGCATCACCAACTCGATGGACGTGAGTTTGAGTGAACTCCGGGAGTTGGTGATGGACAGGGAGGCCTGGCATGCTGCAGTTCATGGGGTCGCAAAGAGTCGGACATGACTGAGCAACTGAACTGAACTGAACTGAGACTACCACTGTTGAAACTAGAAATATAGGTGTTAAAAGTATCAAGCAGTTAAGAGCCTCCGATCACACGTATTCAAACCAAACCCGGTCTGTTAAATGCCACTGACTAGCTCTCTGACGTTTATTTCAACTGCCTGCATCTCGTTTCCTCAACTGTAAAATGGGGATATCAGCAGCTATATTAAAGCAGAAGCATAAGCCAATACATACAAAGCCCTTACAACAAGCCTGGCATTGAGTGAGGACTCAGAATGTTAGGCGATAGCATCAGCCTCTTCACCACCACCACCACGAGAATATATGTTCCACAAGGGCAGATAATTTTGCCTGTTTTGTTCACAGTCATTTTCTCTGCACTTATGGTACCGTGAAGGGCCCTATGGGGCTTGTGGGCACAAGGTCTTTCTGTGTCCCCCACTTCTTTGATTACAGGAAACAACCTTCATTTGACCTACATGACCTTCCCTGAGTTCCAACGGGCAGACTCAAGCAGTTGTTAATTAGGGAGGGGAGGGGATGCGAGACCAGGGAGAAACAGTGGACAGCAGCCTTGGGGCAAGGTCCTGTTTCCGCATCAAGGGATACACACAACAATATCTTTGAGCTATTTTGCAGATACTGAAACCCCATCCAGGTGGGAGAAGTTAATAATTAATGATGGTATGCTGCCCACAAGCATGCAGACCCCAGACCAACTGGACTGAAGGTCAGTGATGTTGATTCCTACTTATCTCACCACCAACCCATTAGAAGAATATCCACAAGCTTGATCACAGCCTCTGTGAACAATTAGTGTAAAATTTGTCACTATCTTCCCCAAGTGGGGGCACTTGGTTCAGACGGCATTAGCCTGCTGTGTCCCCCTTTGCCTGGAAAAGCAATAAACCTATTCTTTTCTGCTAAGTCGCTTCAGTCGTTCCAACTCTGTGCGACCCCATAGATGGCAGCCCAACAGGCTCCCCCGTCCCTGGGATTCTCCAGGCAAGAACACTGGAGTGGGTTGCCATTTCCTTCTCCAATGCATGAAAGTGAAAAGTGAAAGTGAAGTCGCTCAGTTGTGTCTTACTCTTAGTGACCCCATGGACTGCAGCCTACCAGGCTCCTCCATCCATGGGATTTTCCAGGCAAGAGTACTTGAGTTGGGTGCCATTGCCTTCTCCACCCAAAACCTGTCTCCAAGATTTGATTCGGTACTGGTGTACAGAGAAGCTGAGCTTTCAGCATCACCTAGAAGGCTGCCTGACACGTAGTGAATGATCAATTAATACTTGTTGAATGAATAAATCCTTAATTATGCCATCAGCAGGCAGTTATTATAAAAATGATGACTTCTTCCAGGTATTGGTTCCAACCTTAGCCCCAATTCCTTTCCCTCATGTCTGCCTGCTGCTTTCATAAGCAGCCACCATGCTTCACGCTCAGATCTGGAGAGTTAGGAGCTATGAGATCACTGATAATGGGTGAAGCAGAGGTTGCTGAGGGTAGATGTCACAGGGCAAAAGGACAAGGCAGAGGTGAGTGGGAAGGAAGTGGAGGCAGCAAATCTCAAAAGAGCAGTTTGATTCTCTGATATAGTCAGTCAGTAAAGGACAAGAAAGGGAAAGTCAAGATCACAGAAAACATCTTGAAGGATTCAGGAAACGGTGAGCATGCTCCTTATCTAAAGGAGAGGATATAGGGGAGAGGAAAGATCAGAGATTTTCTGTACCTTCTGGAGATAAACAAAAATGCAACAAAAGTCTTCATGTTCTTAGGAATACAATGGTAATTGAAGTACCAAATTGTCATGTGAGTGAAAGACCTTTAAGACAGGTTTCTTTTTGTAAAATGTGGTATTTGTACCATCAGCAATACAAGGACAAAATTACTTTTCTTTTAATACGTTCTCCTGAGATATATTAAAACAAATATGTAACTGCTAGATCAAGCCTGTGATTTCAGATACCTTATCACTTAGGGCAATGCTAAGAAGAAGAGAAGGAAGTCAACTAAATCATTTAAAGAAAAAATATTTAAGATAATATAAAGGAAGTACATACATGTTTCAAAAAATTACAGGTGCATGAATAGCTAATAGCTGGGAAACTTGGTCAAGGCTATACTCAACCCTGTTATACAGTCTGAATCTTGAGCTATGGGAGATGGCGTCAGCACTCTGGAGAGTGGTACACAAATACTGAGTCTCCAGGGGCCACTGGGTTAACCCCCAACAGCTGCCTCAGTGACATTCAGGCACTTAGTATCATCAGCCTCTTGGTCATTACTCGAGGAAAGTCAAACACCAGAAGAAGCTGAATGGTTTTGTCTCTCACATCTTGGCTTTTTATTTTTGATCATCTTCGATGCATTTAAAGCAAAAGACTTGAATGGAGCTTTTTGAAGAGATAAAAGTAATACCTGCTTTTCCAAAGACTTTCCACTTTTCCTTTTAATTTCATAAGCTGCTGACTTCTTCCTACTTGATTTATTCCTGGCTTATGCTATGCTTCAGGAAAAGCAGCACTCACACCTGGCATGTTCCATGATTTGAACACAAGGAAATGTCATCAAGAGAGGCTTAATGGTTTTTGTTTGTGGGGCATGAAAAATGAGGAGTTCTAAAGGTTAAAGTCAGAAGGTCTTTCTTGTCACCGAGAAAAATTCCAACCAGAGCTGAAAAGTAGGGATTATGGCTGAGGCCACTATCCTCCCACCAAAACTGCTCTCCCAGCATCCCTTGCTCTGAGGCACGTAACTGAATTCTCTGTAACAGCGTGTAGGCAGAAGTGACGGGTACCACATCCACATCAGGGCTTTTAAAAAGCAGCTTGTGCCTCCTCTGTACTCTTTCCCCCTCCGCTTTCTGAGTACAGACAAAAACAAGGCTGTAGGGACTGATGGAGCCGTGTAAGATGGAAGGAACCTGGGTCACTTAATCACCAGATGGAGAGCATGGGCAAGGCCAGAAACACCCGTCTTGGACTTTGCATGAATGAACACTGAACTTCTATTGTGTCTGAATCAGTACAGATTTAGGGGGTCTGTTTGCTATGACAACTGAATGTACCCTACCTAGCTTATGTGTTTGGCTGCCACACAGATCAACCAGGCCCCGCTTGCAGTGGGGTCAGGAAGAAGAGACCTTTTTTTTTTTTTTTTTCCATTTTTGGCCATGCCACATATGAGATCTTAGTTCCCCAACCAGGGATTGAAACCATGGACCCTGCATTGGAAGTATGGAGTCTTAACCACTCAACCACCAGGAAAGTCCCAGAAGAGACATTCTGAGATTTTCCATTTACTCCCTCCCCTCTTGGCACAGTTAACTTAGCTCATCCTTTAGGTAAAACTCAAGAGCCTCTTTCTCCAGGAAGCCTTCCCTGACTGCAGCCAGAGCCAAGCTTGGCTCTCCCAGCATACAGCAAACATCACAGTTGTACTTTACATCTGTTAGTGTGATGTTTTTTGATTAATGTTTATATTCCCATTAGGTTTTTAAGCATGCATTTTTCAAAATTCACAGAATGACATGCTACTTCATGCATTTTGTTGTGTGCAAATTTTACCTTAAAATGATCAAAAACAAATATTGAATTCTGGTGAAATGAGGTGCGTGCTGAAGAATTCAGGGTCAAGTGTACTGATGTCTGCATTTTGGTTTGAAATGCATTAAAGATAGGTTAATGTAGAGACAAAAAGAAGGATGGACATGTGATCAAGCATATATACAGTCAGGGACTTCCCTGGTGGTCCAGTGGTTAAGTGCTTTGCCTTCCAAAGCAAGGGATGCAGGTTCGATCCCTGGTCAGGAAACTAAGATCCCACATGCAGCAGAGCAACTAGGCCCCCGAGCCATAACTAGCGAGCCCAAGAGCTGCAATGAAAGGTCTTGCAAGACGCAACTTAAGACCCAATGCAGCCAAACAAATAAATATTTAAAAAGCAAAAAAGCATATATAGTCAAATGCTAAATGTAGAATCTAGGTACTGGGTATTATGGATGCTCACTGTATAATTCTTTCAACTTTTCTATATTTGTAAAATTTTTTCCTAATAAAATGTTGGGGAGAAGTCCAGTAAGAGTAGGGTCTCTGAGTATATTACCTAAATAAAATGATTCTGTGTACAGTTTATTTTACACGACTAATCATAGCGTTCTGTGGTTTGCTTCTATTTTTACTCGATACTGTGTCATGATGTCTGTCCACAATGACAAATAGAGATGTGAAAGATAGAAAGACCATATTCTTTTGAAAGTATCATGGATACACCATTATATGTTTAACTTTCATACTACTGATGAACATTTGGGCTATTTTCATTTTTTCTACTTCTGATCATTTCCTGTGATAGATCTTTTGTGCTGCTGGATTTGAGCTTTTTTATGTTACCTATATGTCCACCATGACATGTACCTGCCCTCCCTACACCCCTAAGTCCCCCAGTTGGCCAGTACCCTCCATGAGCAAGAGTCCACAAGTATAAGGAAATAATAAGAAAACCCTCACTCAAACTTCCCCGCATAATTTTCTAAAAAGATCTGGATCAGACAAATCATTACCACAAGCACATCTGAAGTGTCAGAAGGCAAGTGATATTAGCATTAATTAAATATTCAATGGATATTCATCACGGTGCAGGCATGCATGCGTGCATGCTAAGCTGCTTTAATCTTGTCCAACTCTGCATGATCCTCTGGACTGTAGCCCTCCAGGCTCCTCTGTCCATAGGATTCTCCAGATAAGAATACTGGAGGGGGTTGCCATGCCTTCCTCCAGGGGATCTTCCTGAACCAGGGACTGAGGGATTGAACCTGTGTCTCTTATGTCTCCAGCACTGGCAGGTGGGTTCCTTACCACTAGCACCACCTGGGAAACCCATTTATCATGGTAGCACTTCAGAATTAGGGGAATCAAGTTTACAATGTAAATAGTTGTATTTGCGCTGTGTATATACCTTATCAGGTCTTTCCAAGTGGCTCAGTGGTAAAGAATCTGCCTGCAATGCAGGAACTGCAGGAGACGCAGGTTTGATTCTGGGTTGGGAAGATTCCTGGGAGGAGGAAATGGCATGCCACTCCAGTATTTTTGCCTGGAGACTCCCATGGACAGAGGAGCCTGGCGGGCTACAGTCCATGGGGTCACAAAGAGCTGGACTGAGCACACACAGACCACACACACATATATATACCTTCTCAGGGACTTTCTCTGTTTACTTTATAAACTTCCCTTGTATAACTGGTCTGGACAGTGCCCATCTGTCCAATTTACATATCTGCTGCGCAATTTTAACCACAGAAATCACTCGACAACCACAGAGGTTAAATTCTTGAAAAGTGTAAAGGTTGGCAAAGCAGAAATCAAAGGTTCAAGAAATCATAAAAGGGACTTTCCTGGTGGTCCAGTAGTTAAGAATACATCTTGCAATGCAGGGGACAAGGGTTCGATCCCTGGTCGGGGAACTAAGATCCCACGTGCTGAGAAGCAACAAAGCCCATGCCCCACAACTACTGAGCCCTCGCACTCCAGAGCCCACGTGCCTCAACTACAGAGTCTGTGCACCGCAATGAAGATGCTACATGCCACAGCTGAGACTCGACACAGCCCAACAGATAAACAAATATATAAAAAAAAGAAATCATAATAAAGAGCGAAGGATCAAACTATAAAAATAAACATTAAATAACAAAATAATATGTCGGGGTCCAGCCCCGGTGGATCCAGGGAATTCGAAGTGGGGACGGCATCGGCGAGGATCAGGAAACAACTGCTTAATTAAACATTAATTAAGGATATAAAGAGTAATAGAATAAGGATAGCTCAGTGAGGAAATTTAGTGGAGAAAAGAGGCTGAATAATTCAGCCAGAAGGTGAGAGAAAGAACGACATGGGGAGACCAAGTTTCGATGAATAAGGCCCGCACTTTATTTTCCAAAGTAGTTTTTTATACCTTAAGTTATGTATGGGGGAAGGGGTAGAGTCATGTAGTAAGCCAGGCTTTCTTCCTGTAAACTTATCATATACAAAAGTTTAGGTGATTTGTATCATCTTCTGGCCCAGAGGCCTGTTAACATTTTAAGACCCTTTCTTCAGAAAACTTATTTTTCTCTAAAGGTGATTAGTCAGGTGCCACCCTCCAAAAGCATTAATGTTGCATTCCTATAGGGCAAAGGTGTGGTGGGCTACAACGAGAAAAAGAATTAACTCAAGGGTCCCAGGTTACAAACATTAAAGCTATTACTTACACCAATTATATTAATCAATACACTGCCAGGGACACAGCAGGTAAGGGATATGGAAACTTAGCAGCAAACATTGGCCCAACAAGTGAAAATCCCTTCACCAATACAATTTCTAATCAATCTTTTAACTGCTCAAAGGAATCTGTGTTTAGACAGTTTAGAACATCTCCCGCCTCTCACAGTTGGGAGGCTCTGAGCAATCACATGCGGCCGGAAAAACCTATTCAGGCAGGCTAGAGGACTTCCAAAAGAGTTTGTAGGTTGAAACACTATCACACCCAGGAACTTTATTAACTGGAGCTGTAAGTTAACTCTTTTTTCAGAGAGAGGTAGTGGGGGACAGCCCCCCGTAAAGTCAGAGGTGTAGGTGAAAGCACAAAGCAGAAAGTAGGCAGACTCTGGTTTTGGGGGGTAGATGCTTGAGAATTTCCAGGGGGACTCCTGAGGCTCGATCCCGCCTTTGCATATGCTGAGCCTCCTTCCTCATGACCTTTGTCATGGGTGGAGCTCCTCACGCTGGCTCCTGGCAGTGACAGACTTCCAGTTGAGCTATTCCAGATCCTGAAAGATGATGCTATGGAAAGTGCTGCACTCAATATGCAATATGCACTCAATATGCAATATGTCGGCTCCCGGCAATAATACATGCAAATGCTCTGTAACAAGAGTCCTAGAGGGCATCCGTCTCCAAGAAAGCCAGAGATGCTGAGATGCCCTGCCCTCGTACGATGACCCTCCTGGGAAACACTCTCATGGCCAGGAAAGCAAACGAACTCTCCAAACTGTGCCTCCTGTTCAAGTTTTTGAAACACAGTTTACTCATTTGGAACTCAACGGCCTTCACACTTGCTTTGTCCCTTGCTTCATTTTCACAGGTCTTAGCAAAACGCTTGTGTCACTCTATAGTCGCTCCACAAATTAGTGCCGTGCTGAACAGCAGGCTTTTCTGAGCCATATCTGACACTGTGGGCCTGGGGGAGGGGAGGTGTGAACAGATTACCCAAAGGTCCACGTCTTTCATCTTTGGAAGGGGGAGCATTACTGCTGCCGTGTTCTTCCATGTATGGGATTTAATGTATATAGCCTACAAGATAACAAAACGGTAAAAAGTAGACATTCAAATATAAAACCACATTTGTCTAAAACCGTGGTTGGCAAAACATGAGTTGCCCAGGATTGCTCTACGCTTTAAAGGATGGCAGAGGTTTTTGTTATTCTAGTTGCTTTCATGACATACTGTTGTTTTCCTCTGTGATTCATTTGATGCCACATCCCAGACTGGAACAGAACTCTCAATTATTATAACCGTTTCCATGGAAACGCATGATTTATTCTAATTCCCTCACTATTCCCCAAGGACCTGCTCTCCAATTCCTCTACACTCCCCACCCCCCAAACCTAGTCCTTTTCACAACACCCTCCAGAACTTCCACTCCTCGGTCAAAAACTTTCCAATCAGGGTTTCCCTGGTGGCTCAGCGGTAAAGAATCTGCCTGCTAATTGGGCACAGGTTCAATTCCTGGTTCGGGAAGATCCTACATGCTGAGGAGCAACCAAGCCCGAGCACCACAACTACTGAACCTGGGTTCTAGAGCCCGGGAGCGGCAACGACTGAAGCCCAAGTGCCCTAGAGCCCAGTGCTCCACAACAAGAGAAGCCACCCCAATGAGAAGAAGCCTGCCCACCACAACCAGAGAGTAGCCCCGCCTTGCCGCACCTACAGAAAAGCCCACACAGCAATGAAGACCCAGCACGGCCAAAGAAAAACCTTTCCAATTTGTTGAGTGATCCAAAAGGTGAAGAATTGTGTGTGCAGTCTGCTAACTTTTGAGACAACAAGGACAAGAATAAACATGCATATTTATATTTGTTAAATTAGCAGGGAGAAAACTGGAAAGATGCAAATTAAATAAACGAAACAGCTTATATATGGAGGGGCAGTAGCAGGGAGGGGGCACGGAAGGATGTGAACTTGGGTGGGAGCAAGACTTCTCAGTGTTTATCCTTCTAATATCCTTTTCATTATGAACCATGTGAATATACTGCTTATTAAAAATGTAATTTAATTTTTAAAACTGCCTGACAGCCTCAGCTTATTAGAACCTCTTCTTCATGTAGGCCACCTTCTTCCTTGTCATCATGGAAACCACCCCATCTTTGAAATCCAAATGCCCCAAGAGCTAGCATTTTAAATCTCTTGGCCTTGGGACTTCCCTGGTGGTCCAGTGGCTAAGACTCCGTGCTCCCAATGCAGGGGACTCAGGTTCAATCCCTAGTCAGGGACATAGATCCTGCACATGGCAACTAAATGTTCGAATGCCACAATAAGGACCCCTTTATGCCCCTGGAGAAGGGCATGGCACCCACTCCAGTATTCTTGCTGGGGGAATCCCCATGGACAGAGGAGCCTGGCAGGCTGTAGTCCACAGGGTCGCAGAGTCGGACATGACTGAGAGACTACGCACAGCACAAGCCACAGCTAAGACTCAGTGCCGTTGAATAAATAAATCTTAAAAACTAAAAAGCTTCCAGAAAGAAAGAGTAGAACATCCACAAAAGACAAGAGTCAGGGTTTTAGAATCTAACCCCTTTCTCTTAAAAAAAAAAAAATCTCGTGGCCTCATCCACTTGTTTCTCATCCCTAGGCCTCTAGACGTCTTTCCCACACCAAGGTGATAAACCTCTTCCTGCTACGACTTCCTCCGGTCTAGATGCCGCTGTTGCTCCTTTATTCAGTACAGTTTTCCTGAGTACCTATTAGAACAGCCTCTGTTGGATCTGCAGTGGATATCCCTCTCCCCTGAAACCCTGACTCCCTTATTACCGTGATCTTCTAGGGCTAATCCCCATACCTAGCTCAAATCCACCATCTATTGACGCTACTCCGTCTCCACCCTCAGGACGCTCAGAGCTGCTGGCAAAAAGCACACAATGGCATGGACCTCTGCTATCACCACTGCTGATTCTCTAGCCTCCCAGACCTCCAGGCAGCTCAGCAATCTTACTCTGTGCTCCTACTCTCTAGTCCCACTCCCTGCCAAGGCTCTTCCACCTTTGTGCCACCATCTCAGATTTCTTATTTCACTGCAGTAGCAGGACAGACCTTGTGGCCCTTTGAGAAAATTCATGCATTCAGTCTAGGTCCTGCACGAATTCAACCCACAAGCACTGGAAGTAGGGCGGTGAACACGACACAGCTCCTAGCTCTTGTGGAGCTCAGATCTTAGAATGAGGAGACAAATGAACAGACAAGCAAGAGAAGTATCCGCTGGTGGTGGGTGCTGGGAGAGTTAAATATAATGGAGAACGAATGCATGGCTCTTCTGAGCGGTGATCAGGGAAGGCTTCTCAGAAGAGGTGACATCTAAGTAGAGAGGGAAATGACAAGAAAGAGCCAGTTCTGCAAATAATAAAGGAAGGGAACAGCATCACAGAAGCGCTAAGAGAGGAAGGAGCTTTGTACATTTCAAAGAACCTCCATGCGGCCCAAGCACAGTGGGTGATGGGGAGAAGGAAAGGAAAAGAAGGCATCAAACAGAGAACAAGGATCAGAGTTTAAAGAGCGATGTAAGCCCAGGACACAGGACAGAATGTATTCTGTTTATGAAGCCACTGTAGGATTTCAAGCAGGGGAGTGATTTGACCTAATGTAAAGTTTTTAAAAATAACTATGGCCACTACATGGAAGTGTATTAATTACAGGTCACCAGAGTGGAAGCAGGGTAACCAGTTGGGAACGTCTGCAGTGGTCCAGGTGGTAATGTATGGTATAGATTAGGACTGAATTAGTGAAGATGGAGAGAACTCAGTAAATTCATGATACGTTTTGTAGGAGAACCTATCTAGACTCACTATTATGCAGACCTGGGGTAAGAGGGGGGCCAAGGAGGAGTAGAGGATAATTTCCAGAGTTTTGACTTATACTATAGAGATGGGGAAGAAATTTGATACTTTTTGCACACCTGAGTTCATGGAATGAGATTGATGTGAGACGTGTTGGTGGCACACACAGGGATTAAAGGACTCAAAACAACACTAAGCAAGTCAGGAATACTTATAACACAATCTCAGCTTCAGTAAAACAGCATCTCCTGGTATCCATAAAAGCATCCAGAATCGCTCTACAAGTCCCAGAGACATCCTTCAACCATGCGGCTGTTTGAAAAGAACCACTTCCATTCTCAGCCGCAAGAGTGATCTTTTCCAAAACCAAATCTGATCATGTCACTTCTCTGCTTAAGATTCTCAGTGGCTCCCCACTGCATTGTGAGTCAAATCCAAACTCCTCATTACTGCTCTTAAGGCTCTGCAAGATCAGGCCCCTCCCACCTCTGCAACCTCACATCCCACAACCTCCCTCACCTCATGGCATTTCGGCCCAGCACCTTCTGACAGAGCCTAGAATGTGCCCAGCCCTTCCCTACCTCAGGGCTTTTGCACTTGCCATTCTCTCTGCCGCAAACAATCTTTCCTAGGTCTCTGAATGTATGGCTGGTTAATTCTCAACCTTCAGGTCTCAGTTTCTACTTCACTTTCTCAGTTTGAGTAGGTCCTTTCTTTTTTAAAAACTTACTTTTTAATCGGAGTATAATTGCTTTACAGTGATGTGCTAGTTTCTGCTGTACAACAACGTGAATCAGTTGTAAGTATATATAAAACCCCTCCCTCTTGAGCTTCCCTCCCACCTGCCCCTCCATCCCACCCCTCTAGGTTATCACAGAGCACAGAGATGAGCTCCCTGTGCCATAGAGCACAGGGAACCACTAGCTATCTACTTTATACATGGCAGTGTATTTATGTCAAAGATACTCTCTCAATTCGTCCCATGAGTGGGTCCCTTCTTTATCTGCCTGTGACACAGACTCCATTTATTTCCTTCACAGTACTGGTTACCAACTGGAGTGTAGCTCTATTTACTTTTCACTCTCTCCCTCCCTGGAACATAAGCCCCATATGAACAGCAAATGTGCCTGCCTTGTTAGCTGGTTCCTTCTGCAGCAGGTGCCTCCACCCAGCCACACTGTACCTTGCCAAAGCTGCCTTTTCCCAGCACCATCAGGAAGTTAAAATCGGTCAGTTTCATCCGGTCCCTGTTGCCGTTGTTGTCTAATTTGGAGATGGTGTTGGTCGTCTTTTCTTCAGGAGTCTTGGGCCCAGGACCGATCTTGGCTCTCTGGAGGGAGAAGCACACAGAAAACATCGTCAGAGTTGGAGGATGCCTGCGTGAAGTGTTCAAACTCAAGTGCGGTGGCAAGCTGTGGATCCTGCAACTTATGCCCCTGACTCGGTGAAAAGCACAGCCCAGTATCCACAGTGCAAACTCAAAATGTGAAGGCCAGACTTGGCACCTCCATGTTTCTTTTATCCCTCGTGTCTCATCCACCACCAGAAACTGTCATTGCTTCCTCCCAGCTGTCTTGAGAATTCCTTCTCCCTTCCATCTCCACCTGTCATCATCTCTCACCTAGACAACCCAACCTGGCTCCCTCCACACTGGGCTTTACATGCAGCAACTGTGACTTTCACGGCTTCCCTGGTGGCTCAGATGGTAAAGAATCTGCCTGCAATGGAGGACATTCGGGTTTGATTCCTGGATTGGGAAGATCCCCTGGAGAAGGGAATGGCAACCTACTCCAGTATTCTGGCCTGGAGAATTCCAAAGACAGGAGCCTGGCGGGCTACAGTCCATGGGGTCACAAGGAGTTGGACAAGAGAGGCTAACACACACACACTGTGACTTCTGCTTCTTCACATTCAACCAAGTCAACCAAGCTTAAAATGCTTCAGTAGTGACCCATCATTTTTAAGATCCTTGGTGCTTTCATGGGCCCAGACGACCCAGTCTGATTAGTCTCTCCCCGCTTTTCCAATCTCTTCACTTCTTGGGTCCTTCTTCCCTACAAACCCAGCTTCATTGTCCTTTCACATCCTTGAGTCCCAGGGCCCTCCTACCTCAGAGCCTTTACACTTACTGTTGCTCCCATATGGATGATTGTTCTCTCCCCTTCACCACCCTAGTTACCCACATTCTCTGCTCCACATTCTCACTTCCTCGGGGAAGTCTTCCTGGATTCTCTGTCTGGATAAGACGTCCCTATCTGCTCCCTTCATCCACCTCACTTTCCATTTATGCTGCAGGTAACTGTTCATTTGTTTTCCCAACAGACCGGAAACCTTCCAGGGCAGGGAGTATGTCTTATATTCTACAATATCCCAGATATTGTAGAATATAATATCTACAGCTTATAAATATAATATCTACCAGCAAAGCTTCCAGCTAAATATTTTGTTGGATGAATGGATGAATGAGGCCCATGTTGGTCCTCAATGCAATCGGGGAGAGGCTTGCTGTTGTGAGTAGCAGAATGATGCCTCCGAATGGCAGCAAATTCCGTGAAATCAGGGGAGAATAGGAGACCAGCATATTTATAATTGGAGTCTAAAGTTGCAGGGGGGATGTCCTGTAGGACTGAGCCCTTAACCTATGAGGTTTGTGCTGACTCTGAGCAGCTAGTGTCCAAAGTGAATTAAACTGGAGAACACCTAGTTGGTGTCCACAGAGAACTGGAGAATTTCTTGGGATGGAAAACCCACACGCTTGGCGTCGGACGTACTGTGAGAGTGTTAAGTTTTCCTCCATGGGGTATGCCGTTTTTCACACCTGGCTTCTCTCATTCATCATAATGGTCTTGAAATTCACTCACGTCTTTTGCTGCAGGCACGAATCAGTGGTTTGCTTTTGTACTGCTGAGTAGCATTCACTGTTTAAGTTCATCCATTCTCTTGTTTACAGGCATTTGTGTTGTCTCCGCATTTTGGATACTAGCAAGGTATTTGAGAGGATTCTTGGTCCAGTTATTTTTTAATAAAGATATGTCGAGATTTAAGTGTCTCTGGGACAACCCAGTGTAAATAAATACCCAGTGAGCAGTTGTATCATGTGGGTTTCGGGTTAAGAAATGACATAAGAACTGGAGATGGATTTGAGGGTTAAGGCATGGAGGGGGTAGTTAAAAGCAGATCACCAGGGAAACTGCAAACAAGGAAAGAGCTTAGGGACCTCCCTGGTGGTCCAGTGGTTAAGACTTTGCCTTTCAATGCAGGGAGTGTGGGTTCGATCTCTGGTCAGGGAGTTAAGATCCCACATGCCTTGGGGTCAAAAAAACCAAACATAAAACAAAAACAATTTGTAACAAATTCAATAAAGACTTTAAAAATGGTTCATATTAAAAAAAAAAAAAACTTTTAAAAAAGAAAGAAGAGTCTAGAACAGAAGCCACATTGCTTTTGGAGGCCATGTCTTCCCATCATCCCAAATCCTCACCCTCTAGCTCCCAGAGATTTTCCCAGGCTGTCCTGATCCAAACACGTCCCGTCCCTCCCTCCTGCCCCACTATCTCCCTCCCGCCCCACCATCCCCTTGCTTTATTATGACGTCTCTGAACCCTGACTCGGGGCCCACCTGATTCACACACTCCAATCTCCAGCCCATGAGGATCCATGTCCTGACCGTGCCTGGTCCCCAGTCCCTGTTCCAGCCCTGAGATCTGCTTCCCTCCACCTGTAGGGCCCAGCACACCCCCTGAAGGGGAAGGAGTGAGGCATGCTCACTCTCCCATTTCTCCCTTTGATTGCTTAGAGTAAAATTTTTTTCCTGTTCTTCAAGGAGCAGCAAGTGGGAAACAGCTTCATTCCTCAGTCCTGCAAGAAACCTTCTCTCTTCTGAATTCCACACTCCATCTCAATTTGCTTGTGTGACTTTCCTCTTAGGTAAAGTGGGCTTATGCTGTAGACAGATGTCTGTGTCCTCCCCAAAGCTGACACATGCTGACATCCTAACCCTCAAAGGTGACGGTGTTAGGAGGTGGGGCCTGTGGGAGGGGATTAGGTCATGAGGGTGGAGCCCTCACGGATGGGATTAGTGCCCCAATTAAAGACACTCTAGAGAGTTCCTTTGCCCCTTCCACATGTGAGGACACAGTGAGAAGATGGCTATGGACCAGGAAGCAGACCCTCACCAGACAATTCTGCTGGCACCTTGACCCTAGACTCTCCAGCCTCCAGAACTATGAGAAATAAATGTCAGTCTATGGCTTTTTCATGATCAGAGCCTGAACTAAGCATGTTATCTTAGTCTCTAGATGCTAGATCAGAAGTCTAATAGCCTGTTGGCCGGGTCTGCACTAATATTTAAGTTGCTTGACATATGTTAAAAATTAGGAGCTGCTGCTGCTGCTAAGTCACTTCAGTCATGTCTGACTCTGTGTGACCCCATAGACGGCAGCCCACCAGACTCCCCCATCCCTGGGATTCTCTAGGCAAGAACACTGGAGTGGGTTGCCATTTCCTTCTCCAATACATGAAAGTGAATGTAAGTTGCTCAGTCGTGTCCAACTCTTAGCAACCCCATGGTCTGCAGCCCACCAGGCTCCTCCATCCATGGGATTTTCCAGGCAGGAGTACTGGAGTGGGGTGAAGATACCCTATTAAAAACCCAAATCCTTGCTTCTTCTAAAGAAGTAGATCTGGCAACACTGGGCCCATCCATAAGCCACCGTGCGTGTAGACGGGACATTCGGGCTCCAGTTTATCTCGTTTACCGCTCTCACCACCAGTCCTGCTGTCTCACACCAAGCTCTCCCCACTCCTTGTTATCTTCCCAGATCCTAGACACTTTTGGGCTTGTGATCTTTGGAGGACAAGAATCCTGTCCTGTGTCCCTCTGAACTCCCAGCCACCTTGTGCCTAGCAAGGTCCTCCATCAAAGAGCAAACACATTTTAAAACTGAGGCCCAAATTTAAATGATCTTCTGTCTTGCTGGGCTGAATATGCCTTCAGAAACAGGATACACTAATGGTTGCCTTATCATGTCTGCAATTTAGAGCCCCAGGACTCAGCGCTCAAAGAGAGAGCAGACAGAGGTGCTTCTGAGAAAGAGCATGCCTCTTGCCAGGCTGCACCAGGGGAGGGTGAAGGCATCTGGGCTGCCAGGCTTCAGGGCTCTGTTTCAGATGAAGAATGCCTGTATTGGCTTAAACTAAACTCCACTACCACCCCTACCCTCTGCAAGGAGCTCCTAGGGCACTTTCACACCCAACAGTGGTGGCAGAGACCCCAGCAGACTACGAGTCCATGTTGATGCTCTGAACCCCCAAGCAGCCCTTCCAAAGACCAGGAGGGGCAGGTCTGGAGAATTATTTATTCTGTATGTATTCTGGGAGGATGATAATGATGGGCTGACATCTGAATAATATCACACGCCAGGCTGGTTTATTTATTCAATTTTTTTATTTGGCTGCACCAGGTCTTAGGTGCAACATGTGGAATCTAGTTCCCTGACCAGGGGTTGGAACCCCAACCCCTGCACTGGGAGCGCAGAGTCTTAGTCACTGGAGCTCCAGGGAAGTCCCCAGACTGTTTAAAGTGCATCGTTTCATTCACTGCCACAGACCCTCCAGAGAGCAGAAGTATCATGATAAGCCCCACTTTGCAGATGGGGAATCAAAAGCTCAGAGATAAAGTAACTTGCCTTCAGCACCCAGCAAGGAAGGGAAGAGCTGGGACTCAAATGCAGGCAAGCTGGCTCTCGAACCACCTGAACGGCACAGGCTACGCTGCACAGCTGTAGCCCCAGTCATCCAGCCAAGACCGTTTGGCGCCCGCCTCCTCTCTACACCTGGGCTTCTGGCCGCTGACACCTGTGACTCTGTCTACAGGCTCATTTCCTGACTGCAGGAGCAAGTATAGTCCACTGCAAGCCAAGTCCCCAGAAGCAGCCAGTGATGGAAGGGGGACTGGTGGATAATAATTCAGCTGCCTGCTCCTTGACTGGAAACCCTTCGGCCCACGCTAAACCCCAGCTAAAGCAGGATTAAACTCCAGTTGCCCACAGTGGTATCTTGCTGATAGTACATCCTTTCCCAACTCGCTTCCTCTCCCTGCCTCACTTCCTCACTACGCTAGATGCTTCCTGGCATCACTGCCAAGCTCCTCTGTCCATGGCATTCTCCAGGCAAGGATACTGGAGTGGGGTGCCACTCCCTCCTCCAGGGGATCTTCCCAACCCAGGGAGTGAACCTGAGTCTCTTATGTCTCCAGCATGGCAGGTAGGTTCTTTACCACTAGCGCCACCTGAGAAGCCCCTAAAGAAACCATGTGGACTTGAATCCTGAGAGTCTGTTTCTGGGGAAACTCAAAGTGAGACAGCGACCAGCTGAGGGATGTTAGAAAGTTGCTTAACCTCTCTGGGCCTCAGTTTCCTCATCTGTAAAAGATAAAGGGGGATGATAGGAGTACCAACCAATCAAGGTGGCTGTAAGGATTGAATTATATGAGTTAATACTTCTAAAACACTTAATAAAAGGCACATAGTGAGACTGAAGCGACTTAGCAGCAGCAGCAGCAGTGGGCATTTTATTAAATCAAAAATTTTTCTGTAAATAGATAGCCAATGGGAATTTTCTGTATGACTCAGGAACTCAAACTGGGACTCTGGAATAATCTAGAAGGGTGGGAATGAGCGGGAGGTGGGAGGGAATGGGAGGGATATTGGAGAGGCAAGGGATATATGTACACCTGTGGTTAATTCATGTTGATGTGTGACAGGAACCAAACCATTATTGTAAACCAATAATCAATTAATTAAAAATAACTATTAATAAAAAATTTAAAAATCAACCCCCCCAAAAAAATGTCTACAACTCTCAGAAGACCCATTTGGAACCAAGCAAAACGGTGGAGCTTTCCCCAGCCTATCAGCAAGACCATGGCCGGACAGAAGTCCCCAAACAGCCTCCTCCGACGTCCTGAAACAGACCATGAGCAGTAACTTCACCAAGCTCACCCTACCATGAAATTCTATTACGCCAATTTCTGCAGCTCGATTTTACCATCACTCAGAATTTCTCCAGATAAGAGGCTTGAAAGTAATTTCTGAGTCATTCTGGGTGCTAATTGGTTATTGCACAGGGATTACATTTCTCACGTTCAAGGTCAACTGAAATTCCTCTATGTGTCTGGGAACAATTTTCGGTCTCTTGGAAACATTTTTTTAATCAACAAACTATGGTGTGGAGCGATTACCACTCAGGCATAAACAAGCGTTTGCAGGCTCTTTCGGGAAATAAAGGGACACGTTTTGTTGCACGCAGATAAAACAGTCCTTTCCTTCAAGCCAATAACTGGCCCAGACAAATGCTCTGTTCATGTAAGAAATGTTTTCCTGGGTGTTCTGAAATGTCACCCCAGCTGCCCTAAGACAGAAGAAATTATTTTGCAAAACTGAGACTTCATTTTATATAAGAAAACACTGGTCTTATTTTCTTTTTTTCATCCACAAGAGGACATTTTTAACTCCAGCAAATGGACACCACTCCATCAGAAAGTTGAGGGAAGGAGCTGGAAAGAGCTCTGTGGAAGGCCTGCCCTCCAGTCCTACCTTTTAAAAAAAAAAAAAAATCAGTGTCCAGTTCTTTTTTATTTATTTATTTACTTTTGGCTATGCTGGGTCTTCGCTGCTGCACACGGGCTTTTCTTTAGCTGCAGCGAGCAGGGGCTACTCTTTAGCTGCGGTCCTGGGACTTCTCGTTGCAGAGGCTTCTCTTGTTGCAGAGCACAGGCTCTAGGGGGCTCAGGCTTCAGTAGTTTCAGCACCCGGACTCAGTAGTTGTGGTGTCCAGGCTTAGCTGCCCCGCAGCACGTGGGATCTTGTCAGACCAGGGATCAAATCCGTGTCCCCTGGATTGGCAGGCAGATTCTTAACCACTGGACCAGCGGGGAAGTTCCCAGGGTCCAGTTCTTAACTCTCCTAGGAGGGAAAGTCCTTTCATCCACTCATCTGGACTTGAGTGGCCCTGTGAGGATGAACCTGTGATAGAGTTCCCTGGAGAAAGACTGATGAGCCCACGGCCAACATGTTTACTCCACTTGCTTCCATGATGGGAAGTCCCACTGGGTCAGAACCATCACCAGGTTTTACGTAGGGTGCAGGCTCAAGATAAGGGTCAGGATCCAAGTACTATTTCTATCTAGCTGAGGGGACTCTAAGAGGGTTCTTGGAATAAATGCCCAAACCCTTGCCAAGCCAGCACAGTCCTTCTACTCTGACCCCCACCACCTCCCAGCCGCACTTTGAACTCACACTTTGCTCTCTCTGCTCCAGCCACACTGGCCGTCTTTGAGCATCCCATAGTTGCAATAGATCGCCCAACACAGGGCCTTTATATCTGCTCTCCTCTTGGAATGAAAGGCTTTTTTCCCCCTTTACTTGGTTAACCTCCTGTGTTGTTTCCTCAGAGGCTCCTTCCCTGCCCTCTCAGATGTTATATTTCCCTCTTACATCTTCTCAAAGCACTATGGACCTCTCTGTCACAGAACTTTACCTGGTCACGTTCTGCTTCTATTTGCTTGCAAGATTACTGGATGAATAACAATGACAGTAACCTATTTCATTTTAGATATTTCGTACAATTTTTCAGAGTTAGTAGACCATCATTGCTTATCTAGAATTGATGATTTCCCATCAGACTTCGTATATTAAGTTCCTGTGAACAAAATAATGAGTTTTCCCTTATGAAACTACTTTAAAATCACTCAATACACACTTAATGAAAGAACTCAAACCTATTTCCCCAAAGCATTTTCTTTGTAAAACTGGGATATGTCCTACACACCTTTGCGTCCCATATACGTCCCAAACTCCTGGAAAATGGAGTTTATGTGGCCCCACAGGGGAGAAGGGGTTTGCCTGGGGTAGAAACAGACCAGCACTACTGCCCAAGGTCAGAGCCAAGGGCTCTTAATCTTGGGAAGATGCACCTGTAGGTACTTCATGGAGTTACCAGCACAGTTAATTCCATGCGTTAATACAGCACCATCCCACCGACAACAGATCCAAATCCAGATTCCAGACCTCAGCAAGCCTACTTGACTCAGCTTCCAGAATATAACCACTACCTTATCCACTGTTTTCATTCATTGTTACTGACATTCCTGTCCAAGCCACCATCCAAAGGACCCAGGTAGCGAATGAACACTTTTAAAGAAAGGTCTAAATCTGATTGAAGACAACGAGGCAGAATGCTGTCACAAGGCAGGGAACACTTAATTGAGATCTTGAAGGATAAGTAGTTTTCTGGGAGGTGGAACAACATTTCAAAGGCCCAGGATCATGAAAGGCCTTGGTGGAAATCACACCACGAACAAGAAAAACAGTACGGAGGCAGACTTAGCTGGTTCCCACCGATGCTGAAAGAAAGACATCTCACCTCGAATTTCTGTCGCAGTTCCTCGTTGCCTTCACTGCCTTCCGGCGGCACGGGCACATTGAAGTACTCGCCTTCCTCCTGGCTCAGTAACTTAAACCTAAAGGGAGCAAAGGAAAGACAAACTCCATGATGCTACTTCATATTCTGATGATTAGCATAAGGGAGAGGGGTCTACAGAAAACTGCTTTAAAAACGTGTTGATGGGGTTTTGTTTGGGGGATGTATCTGTGTGTGTGTGTGTGTGTGTGTGTGTGCGTGTGTGTGTAGGTAGGTATATTATGTGTATGTATGTGCAGAGAAACTTTTGTTTGGAGCAGAGAAAGGTTTATTGCAGGGCCACACAAGGAGAACAGGTGGCTCATATGCAAAAAACTCAAATTCCCCGTTGGTTTTCCAGGAAGAGGTTTGTTTTTCTTTTTAACTTTTTGTTTTATATTGGAGTATAGCTGATTAACAATGTTGTAATAGTTTCAGGTGGATGGAAAAGGGACTCAGCCATATAAATATAAATATATATATATATATATACACACACACACACATACATGTGTCCATTCTCCCCTAAACTCCCCTCCCATCCAGGCTGCCACATAACATTGAGCAAAGTTCCCTGTGCTATACAGTAGGACTCTGTTGATTATCCATTTTAAATATAACAGTATTTACATGTCAATCCACACTCCCTATCTCTTCCCTCATTTATATTTTTATAACCATCAGAAAGACATCAGAAAAAATATGTTTATAGAATGCAAAGTTCTTTGTCAGCCTGTACACACACATAGACACACAGGATTTTCTTGGTTATAACACTTATTGTTTCTATCCATTTTGCGGGGCCCACTAATGGATGTTAGAGTTGGACCATAAAGAAAGCTGAGTGTTGAAGAACTGATGCTTTTGAATTGTGGTGCTGGAGAAGACTCCTGAGAGTCCCTTGGACAGCAAGGAGATCAAACCAATCAACTGAATATTCATTGGAAGGACTGATGCTGAAGCTCCAATACCTCGCAGCCTGATGCGAAGAGCCCACTCATTAGGAAAGACCTTGATGCTGGGAAAGATTGAGGGCAAGAAGAGAAGTTGAGATGGCTAGATAGCATTACCAACTCAATGGACATGAGTTTGAGCAAATTCCAGGAGATAGTGAAGCAGAGAAGCCTGGCATGCTGCAATTCATGAGGTCGCAAAGAATCGGACACGACTTTGTGACTGAACAACAAGAAAGTGCTTTCTGATTCTGAAAGAAGGCTGATGTATCACGCTGTATCACTGCATCTTGCTGTCCCAGCATTCCTACCCCCTTTCACTGTAACACACTGCTACCCTGCCACTCAGCACTCGGCAGCACTTGGAAGACTATGGAGTTCACTCAATGATGCTGTTTTTCTACATAGACACCTTCCCAAAGTGTCTGGTAGTCAAGCTCCTGAGAAAGTACACAAGTCTTGGAGTCAAACCATGCCTGGGTCCAATTTTCACCTCTTCCCTTGCCTCTTTGGGTAATTGAATGAGCTAGGAAGATCCCTCGAGCCTTGATTCTTCTCATCTATAAACAGGAATAAAAGCCTTTTCCATAGGATCATGGTGAAGTTGACACGTGATGATGTATGTAAGATGATAAGCCTGGTGGCTAGCTTTTTGTTGTTGCTCAGTCGTGTCCGTCTCCTTGTGACTCCATGGACTGCAGCATGCAGGCTTCTCTGTCCTTCATCATCTCCTGGAGCTTGCTCAAACTCACGTCCACTGAGTTGGTAATGCCATCCAACCATCTCGTTCTCTGTCATCCCCTTCTCCTTCTGCCTTCAATCTTTACCAGCATCAGAGTCGGCTCTTCACATCAGGTAGTCAAAGTACTGGAGTTTCAGCTTCAGCATCAGTCCTTTCAATTAATATTCAGGACTGATTTCCTTTAGGATGGACTGGTTGGATCTCCATGCAGTCCAAGGGACTCTCAAGAGTCTTCTCCAACACCACAGTTCAAAAGCATCAATTCTTTGGCGCTCAGCCTTCTTTATGGTCCAACTCCCACATCCATATGTGACTGCTGGAAAAACCATAGCTTTGACTATACAGACCTTTGTCAGCAAAGTAATGTCTCTGCTTTTCAAAATGCTGTCTAGGTTGGTCATAGCTTTTCTTCCAAGGAGCAAGTGTCTTTTAATTTCATGGCTGCAGTCACCATGCAGCGATTTTGGAGCCCAAGAAAATAAAATCTGGCATTTAGCAAGTGCTTAATAAAAGGCATCATCATCGTTACTGATATTCATAATATTATAATAAACAAGATGGTTTCAATTTGTTTCTAGACCACAAAGATATTTTCATCTAGTCAGACTGAGATGAGCGTGAGGAAGGAAAAGGGACGTTCCAAAGACAATTAAGTCATTGGGCAAAAAAAGAACCCCAAATTCCTCACTCCCAAAGACTTCCTAAGCAAAATTTACAGTTTTCATCACAATGTTTTTCTCCATTCACAAATCTTCCTCGGCAGCTTCTAAAAATAGGCAGATAGGTGACTCAAAGCCAAGATGCCAGTTTGAGCCCAGACGCCTCCACATTTAATAGTCAATGCTCATCTTCCAAACTTCCACTGAAATTACCCAAAGAAATATAAAAATAAGAGAACATCTGTATCTTTGCTGGAAATCAAGAAGGGTGCTATCCACAAAGCAGGGACTTCCAGGAAGTTCCACAAATTAAAGTGCTAGTAAGAGAGCATGGAGCAGTCTTTGGCAAAATTCATCCACCTTTGTGGATTTTGCTAAATCTGGGTGTTATTATCGACTTAATGCTTTCATTTAATCACCTCTTTTTTAAATAATAAATTCACTTTAAAAGGACACTCTATATCTCTTCCTTGTAAAGAAAACCAATATCATTTGTTAAGCAGAAAGTACGTATCTGTGAAAAATTAAACACATGCAAATCAAAGTTACTCATACGTGTGGCTGATTCACTTTGTTGTACAGCCGAAAATGACATAACACTGTAAAGCAATGATACTCTAATAAAAAGTGAAAAAAAAAAAAAAAAAAAACAAGTAGATGGATTTGCTTACCAAAGGCTCTGAGACTAACGCCTGCCCCCCTACTTTGTTAAAATGGGAGCTCAGCAAACAGCAAGGGTTAAAGAGCATTTAGGATACATCAGGGCCCTCTGAGACTCTCTGCAGTAAACTCAAGAACTGAAGCAACACCAACAGAAGAATAGCTTTATCCAGTTACAGTTCTATATGGCCAACACCTCAACCATGCACTACCTAATCCGTTTGGGGTAGAAAGTATTTTGGAAGATATACATTAAGGGGGATTGACCAGCTGTGATCAGTCAATGGGATCCTCACAGGACCCCACTAGCAATCCTGGATCAGACCACCAGAGATAGGATGAGGGTCACCAATCTTGATCCATATTCAGGAGGTACAGGACACACCAGCGCCTGGGGCATTGGTCAGAGCAGGCGCCCCCCCCCCCACCCCTCACATTCGCTGTGGCCAGTATGCTGTCACTATGGCCTCTGGATATGGACAGTGAACCCATCAGAAAGGAGGAACAGGGATCCCTTCCAGCTTTGAGATGCACAAACCCAGCAGGCAGAAGATGCCCCACCATCAGGTAGCAGGGCTGCCTGCCATGCAGCTGTCTCAGGTCATAGCCCTCCCCCCGGTATCTACAGGACCGGGACCCCAGACCTGACAAAGAAGAATTTCAAAAATACAAAAGACTTCTTTGTCCCTTCATCTGGATATGATAGATTAGAACAGGACACTCAGGTTTCTTGGGCTTCCCTGGTAGTTCGGATGGTAAAGAATCTGCCTGAAATGCAAGAGAACTAGGTTCAATCCCTGGGTCGGGAAGATCCCCTGGAGAAGGGCACAGCAACCCACTCCAGAGTTCTTGCCTGGCGAATGCCATGGACAGAGGAGCCTGGACGGTTACAGTCCATGGGGTCGCAAAGAGTCAGACATGACTAAGCAACTAACACATACACATACACTCACATTTCTATGCTCACCGTTCTATATGGTGGGCACATGAAGAACCTCGCTCAAATAAAGAGAAACAATGAGGACTCCAGTTTCCATGAAATAGAACCAGTGTCAAAAGAAACAAAATTCCAAACAATATCTAACTCATATTTTCAGTGAGTTCCAAGAGGTGAATGCATCTATGAAGCAGGAACAATTTGAACTTAGGAAAATCTACTTTCAGAAAAAAAATATATATAATTACTAAGTTTTAAAATCCACTGGAGACAGTGAACACTAGGATGGATAATCCAGTAAACAATTAGGGCATTAGAGGACAAACTTGAGAACTTTTCCTGACAGTTGGCTTGATATTTATTATGCTAATTAGATTTGAATGGAATGTTTTATATACCACTAAGAAAAAAATGCATATCCCCAAAATTAACATACAACATGAAAGAAGGGAATATTGCAACACATATTTCAGCAAAGACAGTATTATCCCTCTTATATAAAAATGTCTAAATTAGTAAGAAAATGATAGGCAAAACACAGTACACAGTCACTTATGAAAACAAAAAAAAAGGCAATATGCAAATGAAAGCAACATAATTAGTAACAAATGTATGTAAATAATAAACATTTATATTATTAAAGTATATATATAATGTATATCACATTATGCATGTATATTATCTAAATATATATATATTTAGTAACAAAATATGTATAGCTTCTGCATCATCTTTGAAATTTATAATACCAGATGTTGACAAGCGTGGGTGAAAGGAAAAGTCTCACACAGCACTGGTGAGAATGTAAATTAATTGAAAAAAATGATAGAACAATACGGTAAATACTTTAATAATGCATATATCCTCAAAGCTACTGATTCCAGGCTTGAGAATTTATTAGGAAATAATTAAGGCAAGGGCTTCCCAGGTGGTTCAGTGATAAAGAATCTGCCTGCTAATGCAGGAGACACAGGTTTGATCCTTGCATCGGGAAGATCCCCTTGAGAAGGAAATGGCAACCCATTCTAGTATTCTTGCCTAGAAAATCCCATGGACAATCCATGGGGTCACAAAAGTTGGACACAACTTAGCGACTGAGATATTTAAAGCAAAGGTTTCACTTATAAGTATATTTACTGTAGAATTATTTATATAGGTAAACATTGCACATCTTATAATAAGAATATTATTATGTAAGTTGAGGCATAGCTATAAGAATGGAATATGTGAGGCTACTAAAAAGATGTTGCCCAAGATTACAAACAGTAAATAAATCTTTCTATTGAAATGTACACAGAACAATTAGCAACACTGACCATACACTAAGCTAAATTGAAAAAAACAGAATGGCAAGAAAAACATGAAAAATGCACAGGCCATATTCTCTGGCTATAAAGCACGAAAACTGTCACTGAACATTAGTAATAAAAAGGTAAACAAAAAGTTAAGACTTTAAGTTAAGTTATAGCCTCTAGCTATAAAACATGCCTAAGGAAAAGCATGTTAGAAAGAAAATTAAAAATACAACTGCAAACTTTGAGTAAGCCACAAAAGCTCAAATGCGATGTATCAAAACAGAAATTTCTGTTCCCGCCAATGCTTGCTTGTTATTTTTAAAGAGCAGCGTAAGTTAAGAGAGAAAAAAATAAATTAGCCAAATATTCAACTGAAATTCAAAGACAACCACAAAACAAACCTATGGGAAAGGAGAAAACAGAAACACAGAACTGATATACAAATCCCAGACTCTTTGAAGAAATAAAAAAAACAACAACAGTGAAACAGATAAACTTCTGAAAAAACAAGGGGAAGGAAAGAACATGGTATAAAGACACAAAATTAGACACAAAGGAGAGGGTTTGACAACAGACACAGAACTGGCAGCAGAGCAGCAGATGCAGGCCCGGGGCTGGTGAGTCACATGTGGACGCTTTCCTTGCTGTTTCTGCCAGGCGGCCTTAAATGAGAACCGCAGAAGAGCAGGGAGCGCTTGTCCCCTTCCAGAGGGGCACACTGAGTCTCACAGAGGGAATGGGACACACCCTAGATCACACAGGGTCAAAAGAATTCCTGGGTCAGGACTTCCCCGGTGGTCTGGTAGTGTAGAACCCACCTTGCAATGCAGGGGGCGTGGGTTCAATCCCTGGTCAGGGAACTAAGATCCCACGTGCCATGGAGCAACTCAGCCCGTGCACCCCAACTAGAGAGTCTGTGTGCCACAATGAAAGATCCTGCATGATGCAACTAAGACCCCATGCAGCCAAATGAATAAATGTTTTAAAAGATATATCTGTTAAAAAAAAAAATTCCTGGGTCAAGAACCCAAATTTCTAGCATTTGGTATATTTCAAGGTAAGACAGCATCATAGATGTCTTGGCCCTAAATCTGAAGAGGACTTTTATCTACAGCATCTGAAGAGGGCTTTTATTTTTGTAGACGTTCCCTTCCTACTATTATTTCATCAACTTTGCAACTATCCCAAGAGATAGATGGAGGCAGGTTGCTATAATTACTCCTGATGAATGGAATCAGACCTGCTAAGAAGGCTGTGGTACAGGGCGTGAAGTCTGAGGTCACAAGGCATTGAACTGGTCAGAAGAGCCAAGCTTCCAGTCTGCCTTCTAGGCCTCCACCATACCGGGATGTGTAGGTGCTTAGATGCTGGCATCACAGAGACCTGGACCTGATCTCCAGCACTGTCATTGATGTGCTGTGTGCGCCTCACCCCCTCTACAGATCAACTACTCTGATCCAGGGAACAATGTTCCACCCAGCAGTGCTGGGAGAATTAAAGGCTGATGGAAGTGTAAATGCAGTCATATTTGGACTTACTCCTGGTGGCCCGTCCCTTATCATCAAGCCATTCTGTCCTCTCTGCACTCTGCCGTTTGCTTCAGGGGAGGAGACATGGCGGGCGCTGGCCCAGGAAGAAGGATGTGGCCCTTGTGGGAGACAGCCCTGCCCTTAGGGGCCTGGAGAACTACACGAAGGAGACAGGGGAGGACGGGGTGAAAGCAGAGGGCTTTGGCCCCCTGCCTCCGGAGCCCTGGGCAGAGACCTGCATGGAGGGCCACAGCATAGCAGCAGCTGCAGAGGGAAAGACAGAGGGCTCTGAGATGGAGCTCCCGGAACTCCACGCAGGAGACTCAAAAAATGAGAGGTCATGGAAGCACTGATCAGGGTGGGGCCTGGCAGTGGCCCACAGGGTGAGACAAAGAGGACAGGCACTGTGAAGGGACCTCACAATCAGAGGCAACAGCCGAGGACCTGGGACTCCAGCACAAAGCCAGAAGGATGCCCCCACAGCTGGGGGGTTGGGGAGAGAACTGTCCTGCCTCTGTGGGCGCTGGTTCAGGGACCAGGCAGGGTTGATCACCCTGCAGCAATGAAGCCCAGAAGCCACCATCTGCAGTGAAGGTTCCCTTCTCCTCGGCCGCCAGGAAGTCACAAAACCGCATAAGAAAGTCTAGGTCCATTATAGAAAATAAAGCAGCTATATTTTTCCCCACATCTGACTAACACTGTATCAATGTATGACTTCAGGACACCTGGGAAGAGATCAGCCCAGAGCCTGGCACTAGAAAGAGTCAATAAGAGGCAGCTATTGTTATCATAATTATTATTATTATGTTCTCTCCTGTCTCATTTATACCCCCAGGGATCATGTATTCTTTCTGTTTAACCTCTTTACACTTGATTTAAAGAGGAATGAACAAGCAATCTGAGTAGCAACACTGAGAGCCTGCAAAGTCAAATCATCCAGATGTCAAGAAAAATTATCCAGAACTTGGGGAAAAAGCAAAAGGATGATGGTGTGACCTTTTAATGTCATGCTTGAGCATTTTCTAATTAGTTATCTCCTTCCTCTTGGTCCTATTATTTATTATTCACAATCCAGTAAGATACAGATGGTCTCCCAAGTCTGCAAAGACAGATGTCAACTTTTAGAAATCCGAGGTGAGATTTTGTTCTTCAGTCTGGTAGATACAATAACCTCCAAAATTGTGATTTTACTGCCCTGTTTAACAGCAGCCAGTTTTACATCTAACTTAGCCAAGTGATTTCAGCATTCCTTTGTCTGAAAGTGTAAGTCAAAGTGTTAGTTGCTCAGTTGTGTCCAACTCTCTGTGATCCATGGACTGCAGCCCACCAGGCTCCTCTGCCCGTGGAATTCGTCAGGCAAGAATACTGGGTAGCCATTCCCTTCTCCAGGGGATTTTCCTCGTCCAGAGATCAAACCCATTCTTTACCATCTGAGCCACTGGGGAAGCCTGAAAAAAATTCCTCAAACCTATGGAATCAGGCATTCATCTTCCCAGTTTCCTCACTCATGAGCTAAGAAAAACTTTAACAAATGCTCATTATCTTTTTTTTATGAGAATTATGTCTTTAACTTTTGTGATTGGGCTTTAGCACACTTCTTTTTAAATTTTTTAAAAAAAATTGTATTGGAGTATATTTAATTTATAATGTTGTATTAGTTTCTGCTGTACAGCAAAGTGTATTAATTATACATATACCTATATCCACTGTTTTTTAGATTCTTTTTCCATATAGGTCATTACAGAACGCTGGGTAGACCTCCTTGTGCTATACAGTAGGTACTTATTATTAATAGTTATCTATTTTATATATAGAATGTGCATGCCTGCTCTTTCATGTCTGATTTTGTGACCCCATGGACTGTATGTAGCCAACCAGGCTCCACTGTCCATGGGATTTTCCAGACAAGAATACTGGATTTTCCATACAAGAATACTGGAATAGGTTGCCATTTTCTTCTCCAGGGTATCTTCCTGACCCAGATATCGAATCCATGTCTCCTGCATTGGCAGGCATACCACAGTTACCTGGGAAGCCCCATTTTATGTATAGTAGTGTGTCTATATCAATCCCAATCTCCCAATTTATCCCTCCTATCCTCCCCTCCACCCCCAGTAACCATAAGTTTGTTTTCTGCTTCTGTAACTCTGTTTGTTTTGTAGATAAGTTCCCCCAAAAGGGTACAAGTGAACTTATCAGCACACTTTTTTTATGGTCTCAGCGTCTGCATTTTTTCACGTCTCTCACCATGTTGTCACTGATTAGTTTTTTGTGTAATTTCTTCTTCAAGGTTTCGCATTCTTTTCTAGAAGCTAAGTTTCACAAGGGCATGTCTGTCTTATACTTGATATATTTCTAATGACTAGGATGGAGTGAGCACAAATAAATAAAATGAATAAATGCCTATGATAAATGTGGAGGAGAGACAAGGAAGTTGTAAGGCAGACAATGGAAAGGACGTGAGGTCCCTTGTGAGCTTCTGATGATCCATTCTCTTTCTTGCTAAACCAGTTTGATTCTGATTGTCTTTCACTTATAACTGAAAAAGTCCAGAGCAAGGACCATTCAGAAATGAGACAATTTCTCTTAAAGAGACAGGAGCACCCGCCCCACCCCTGCCAAATTACTACTTCTCCCATAGTTCTAGTGCCAAGGTGGACCATCTCTTCTGACTCCTCTGCTCAGATAACTGGGAAAGAAACAGTCATCAAAGAGGACCTACCCAGCCTCTTTGCTGGGAATACTGGGCAAAGATGTTGTTGTTGTTGTTGTTAGAAGCAAACATGCCAGAACAAGGGAGATACTGTAGCTGACTGTGAAAGTAACCAGGACTTCCCAGGTGGAGCTAGTGGTAAAAAACCCACCTGACAATGCAGCAGGTATAACAGATGAGGGTTCCATTCCTGGGTCAGGAAGATCCCCTGGAGGAGGGCATGGCAACCCACTCCAGTATTCTTGCCTGGAGAATCGCCATGGACAGAGGAGCCGGGCGGGTCCACAAGATCACAAAGAGTCGGAAAGAACTGAAGCAACTTATCGTGAGTGACAGTAACCCCCCAGTACTGTGGTGGCCAGGCTTGGTAAGCAGTCCCAGTGAAGAGGCATCTTCTTAAGGAGTCAAAATCTAACAGTGAATTAAACATACCTTTTAAGTAAAGTGTGAGAGCCATTTTAGTGCTCATGGGGCCTCTTAAGTCATACTGTTGTGTAAAGTGGGACAGATGTAAAACCATAGGGACTAATGAGGACTGCAGCAAATGGGATTCCCTGGTTGCTCCATCAGTAAAGAATCTGCCTGCAATGTAGGAGACCTGGGTTCAATCCCTGGGCCAAGAAGATCCTATGGAATAGGAAATGGCAACCCACTCTAGTGTTCCTGCCTGAAACATATCATAGACAGAGGAGCCTGGTGGGCTACAGTCCATGGAGTGATAAGAGTTAGATACAACTTAGCCAACTAGACCACCACCACCACCACATCCTGTCAAAAGTCAGTATTAACTACTCAGCTGTTCTCACTTGTTACCCCGTAGGCCCAAACTCTAATTGGAAATTTCCTGAGTTTGAAAATACTGACAACTAATTCTTTCTTTTTTTTTTACATGGAAAAGTCTAGGAAAGTGAAGTTGCTCAGTTGTGTCCGACTCTTTGTGACTCCATGGACTGCAGCCTACCAGGCTCCTCTGTCCATGGAATTTTTGCATGAGGACTAAATAAAATATTATCTGTGTGGCAATCCCAAAGAAAGGCAATGCCAAAGAATGCTCAAACTACCGCACAATTGCACTCATCTCACACGCTAGTAAAGTAATGCTCAAAATTTTCCAAGCCAGGCTTCAGCAATACGTGAACCGTGAACTTCCAGATGTTCAAGCTGGTTTTAGAAAAGGCAGAGGAACCAGAGATCAAATTGCCAATATCCACTGGATCATGGAAAAAGCAAGAGAGTTCCAGAAGAACATCTATTTCTGCTTTATTGACTATGCCAAAGCCTTTGACTGTGTATCACAATAAACTGTGGAAAATTCTGAAAGAGATGGGAATACCAGACCACCTGACCTGCCTCTTGAGAAACCTATATGCAGGTCAGGAAGCAACAGTTAGAACTGGACATGGGACAACAGACTAGTTCCAAATAGGAAAAGGAGCACGTCAAGGCTGTATATTGTCACCCTGCTTATTTAACTTATATGCAGAGTACATCATGAGAAATGCTGGGCTGGAAGAAGCACAAGCTGGAATCAAGATTGCCAGGAGAAATATCAATAACCTCAGATATGCAGATGACACCACCCTTATGGCAGAAAGTGAAGAGGAACTAAAAAGCCTCTTGATGAAAGTGAAAGAGGAGAGTGAAAAAGTTGGCTTAAAGCTCAACATTCAGAAAACGAAGATCATGGCATCTGGTCCCATCACTTCATGGGAAATAGATGGGAAACAGTGGAAACAGTGTCAGACTTTATTTTGGGGGGCTCCAAACTCACTGCACATGGTGACTGCAGCCATGAAATTAAAAGACAATTACTCCTTGGAAGGAAAGTTATGACCAACCTAGATAGCATATTGAAAAGCAGAGACATTACTTTGCCAACAAAGGTCCGTCTAGTCAAGACTATGGTTTTTCCAGTGGTCATGTATGGATGTGAAAGTTGGACTGTGAAGAAAGCTGAGGGCCGAAGAATTGATGCTTTTGAACTGTGGTGTTGGAGAAGACTCTTGAGAGTCCCTTGGACTGCAAGGAGATCCAACCAGTCCATTCTAAAGGAGATCAGTCCTGGGTGTTCATTGGAAGGACTGATGCTGAAGCTGAAACTCCAGTACTTTGGCCACCTCATGCGAAGAGTTGACTCATTGGAAAAGACCCTGATGCTGGGAGGGATTGGGGGCAGGAGGAGAAGGGGACGACAGAGGATGAGATGGCTGGATGGCATCACCGACTCGATGGACATGAGTTTGAGTGAACTCCGGGAGTTGGTGATGGACAGGGAGGCCTAGCGTGCTGCGATTCATGGAGTTGCAAAGAGTCGGACACAACTGAGTGACTGAACTGAACTGATGTGGCAGAGCCAATCTACCAGCTTTCACTTGTGATTCTGCTTCAGTCTTGAGGAGAAAAAGGGCACCATTCTTGATCTCAGGTTTCGATGGATCAAGCTGTACTGTTGCTCTCAAAGTGAAAGCTTCCTTACCAGCCATCAACACCAGCTTTCTGCAGTTCAGAAATCCCAAACGACAAAGATCCCATGAAGTCATTTCTGCTGGTCAGATCCCAATCCCAAATCTCTACAGACAGTCTCCTGTCTTTGTCCGATTCCTTCAGCTGGCTGCAAGGAGGAAAAAAAAAAGTCAGTGGAGGTTACAGTGATTTCTCAAGCAGATGAAATGTACAAGAGGCAAAGCCTGAAGGTAGCAATGTTTAAAGATTACAAGCTGTTGCAAGAAACAAATTCAGTTTTCATCCCGGGCAAGCTCCCTAGGGAGGCAGAGCTTTTCTGTTTTACAGCCTGTGGTTAAACAGGAAGAGGACCCAGGCCAGCTCTGACCAGGCAGTTCTAACCACTTGCACTGCCGTATGTCCAGGATCCACGATGTTCAGGAAATCCTATTGACACAGTCACTCTAAGAACTGTGAATGCCAGTCCTGTAATTATGTGAGTGTTTGCACACATGCAGGTTGATAATGAGTTGAGGAAATGTATGAAGGAAAGAGCCTTGCTGGGGCCAGTCTGGGGAAAATTGTTCCAGGGCATGTCCTTGATGGAGGCTGAGATGAGCCCCCCGGTTTTGCTCTGAGAGGGAAAGGAGGAAACGGGGTACTGCAAGAAGTCATGCTTTTGGCCCATGATCCCTGAAGTTGGAGGGCTTCCCTGGTGGCTCAGACAGTAAAGAATCTACCTGCAGTGCAGGAGACTCGGGTTCTATCCCTGGGTCAGGAAGATCCTCTGGAGAAGGGAATGGCTACCCACTCCAATATTCTTACCTAGGAAGTTCCATGGACAGAGGAACCTGGCAGCATACAGTCCATGGGGTCACAAAGAGTTGGACACAACTGAGCAATTAACACATTCACTTTTCCCTGGAGTTGGACTGTCACTGAATCCCATCCTACCCTGTTCTTGTTGTGGGATACTGGCCTGTTCTTTAACCTCTTTAAGCCCCGTTGGTAAAATGGGGATGAAATGACTAGTGAAGCCAGATCCCTTAATACAGTGCTTGTTATAAACAGCACATACTCAGTAACTGTCGGCTGATGTATCTCATAATAGTTAGTTCAGATGCATCAAAAAGTGATGCCATGTTCTTGGAGCACTAGCGAGGGAAGACCCTGCATGGCAGCTAGCAAAGAGCTCCCAGCAGGTGGCTGGTAACTGGCCCAGCATCAGCCACACACACAGCCCTAAGCAGGTCATCCTCACATCCTATGGGTTGCATTCTATGTTTGCTGAGACCCAGAGCAACTCCCACAATTTGGCTTCACCTAGCAACACATCACAGTATTTTCCACTCCCCCACATCAGAGACATTCTCAATACTGTATATGAAAAACGTTCCAATTTTTACTTGGCTTGCAATGCAAAACTGCAGGTGGAGAGGAAGGAAAGAAGGAAGAAAGGAAGAGAGGAAGGGAGAAAGGGAGGGAGAGAAGGAGGCAGGGACGGAGGGAAGGAAAGACAGGCTGGTAAAGGACCTTCCCAATCTCAGGTGGCCCACAACCCAACCTTGCCACCCAGACTGGGATGCAGTAATTTTAACTTACAATCTAAATGTCTCGTTCCACTCAGGGTTGAGGGAGCACTTAATGGTCTTGGTCTTCTGCTTGCTCTCACTCTTGGGATCAGGAATCAGTTTCAGTTTCACATAAGGATCTGACAAGCCATTAGGATCCATAGGTACAAGGTTTTTAGCATCTCTTACTAAAAACAGAAAGAAAATAAACAAACCAGTTTTAGCATTAATAACTATAAAGAAAGCTGAGTGCCGAAGAATTGATGCTTTTGAACTGTGGTGTTGGAGAAGACTCTTGAGAGTCCCTTAGACCGCAAGGAGATCCAACCAGTTCATCCTAAAGGAGATCAGTCCTAGGTGTTCATTAGAAGGACTGATGTTGAAGCTGAAACTCCAATACTTTGGCCACCTGATGCAAAGAGCTAACTCATTTGAAAAGACCCTGATGCTGGGAAAGATTGAGGGCAGGAGGAGAAGGGGACGACAGAGGATGAGATGGTTGGATGGCATCACTGACTCAATGGACATGGGTTTGGATAGACTCCAGCAGTTGGTGATGGACAGGGAAGCCTGGCGTGCTGTGGTTCATGGGATTGCAGAGTCGGACACGACTGAGCAACGGAACTGAACCCCCAAAAGTTAAAGTGCCAACCAGTGATGGTTGTAGAACCTGTGAAAAGGTTTCCTGGCATCACATTTATTTAATGGGAATCTTCATTTATTAACACCAACAGCTAAGAGGCATACGAAGTGAGATAAACTGAAAAGATGTAGACTCTATGTTGGTTTAAAATTGATTTCTGACTTTCAAACTGCCCTTCCCCTAGATAAACCATAAATTTTCTAAGTTTATTTTCCAAAAGGCCTCCAAGAAAAATTAGTTTCTTCCAATTAGCTTAATTCTTTCTAGGATCATACATATTGTACTTCATTTATGGTTGAATAGAAGACTCTTGAGAGTCCCTTAGGCTGCGAGAAGATCCAACCAATCCATCCTAAAGGAGATCAGTCCTGGGTGGTCATTGGAAGGACTGATGTTGAAGCTGAAATTCCAGTACTTTGGCCACCTGATGCGAAGAGCTGACTCATTTGAAAAGATCCTGATGCTGAGAGAGATTGAGGGCAGGAGGAGAAGGGGACGACAGAGGATAAGATGGTTGGATGGCATCACTGACACCATGGACATGAGTTTGAGTGAACTCCGGGAGTTGGTGATGGACAGGGAAGCCTGGCATGCTGCGGTTCATGGGGTCGCAGAGAATTGGACACAACTGAGCAACTGAACTGAACTGAATATCTGCTTGCATGACTATATCAAATTTTGTTTATCCATTCATCAGCTGATCAACTTTTGACTATTGTAAAAGGTGCTGCTATGAACATGTGTATACTCTGACATAAAAATTGACATATTCTATGATTCCATTTACATGAAACATCCAGAACAGGTAAATCCAAAGAGACAGGAGACTAGCAGCTGCCAGGAGTTGGTGGTAGGTGGAATGGGAGTTACTACCTAATGGTTATGGGGTTTCCTTTAGAGGTGACAAAATTCCTTGGAACTAGATAGAAACGATGGTTGCCGAAAACTGTTAATTCAGTAAATGCCACTAAACTATACACTTAAAAATGGTTAATGGTACATTTTATCTGAATTCAAAAACAAAAATAGGCAATTGATATGAACATGCAGTACAGCACAGGGAACTCTACTTAATGCACCATGGTGACCTAAATAAGAGGGGAATCCAAGAGGGAGGGGATATGTGTATATGTATAGCTGATTCATTTTGCTATGCAGTAGAAGCTAACACAATATTATAAAGCAACTACACTCCAATAAAAGGTAATTAATAAAAAAGTAAAAGCTATTAATAAAAGAGAAAGAATTGCCCTCTAAACCAAAATGACCTATTTATCCAGGCAGCACCCATTAACCAGCGCCTAGACAGCCCAGGGTGAGAGGGCTGGAAAAATAGCAGCATTACAGCTAGGCTCCACCTGTGCCCAAGAACACCCTGGGTAAAGGAGGTTTAGCAGGGAAAGGAAGAAGAAGGTCAACAGTCTGGGATGCAACTGAGAATAGGAAGGATGAGGCAGCATAAGACATCAGTCTGGAGAAATGGGAAGAAGTTAATTAGGAGTCAGTTCAAAAACCAGTAACATAGATGGCCAAGGGAAGGAGATAAGAAAATGAAAACTGTCTAGATCTTGAGGATACAGTGCCAACCATCTCATTTATGATAGGAAAACCCAAAGTAATATATTGATATTAGCAGACTGAATCAAACTATCTGCTAAAAGGCTAATAAACAGTGACTCTTACCCAGAATGCAAAGATGGCTCAACCTCAGAAATCTATTATTAAAATATTCATCACAATTATAGGTCAAAGGAGAAAACTATAGGATCATTGCAATTAGCTAGAAATAACAGGAAATCTCCACAGGACAAAGGACATCTGAAATAACAGCACCAAAGTTAATGGTAAATGCAATCTCATTAAAGTCAGGAATATGACAAAGATACCCCTTACCACCACCATCATTCAGTATTTGTTCTAAGTGCTTCATAAGTGCAACAAGTTATCAGAAAAGTAAAGAATAAAGCATCCCCGTCACTCCCTGCAACCTCTGCTTCCACCTCATCACAGTCACCTCCTTCCTGGTGTTTATCATCCACAAGTTACACTACTTTCTTAAACTCAGCTTCGTGTATCCCACAAGCTATGCTACTTCCCATTTTCCAGTTCATTAACTCTAGTACCCCACTGCTACAAATCTTTCATCACCAATCAACCTATTGACCCAATACAAAATTTTCTCTTTCTCCTCATTCCCTCGTCTTTACTCCGTTCACCCCCAGCTTAAAGTTTTGGAGGCATTATGTTCACTCCCCAAAATTACTCTCAACTCCCTTTCTCCTCTTTCCTTTCATTTTATCTGACAACTAACCACTGCTTGGGATGGAGTGGTGGGGGGCTGACTTGCCTAAGACCATATAGCTAGTGAAGGGCTGAGACTGAATAAAGGGAATGAAGAAAGGGCTGAGTGGACTGTCAGAGGAGTGACAAGGGACCCCAGGAGGCACGCTGTAACTTATTCTGCACTGACACCATTCTCTACTCTAGCACATGGCCCCTTCTTCCACTTATCCACAGGCTGAATTCCTATTCCATGTCATCTTGCAAGTTGTATCTCATTTTTGTACCCAAAGTAAGAATTTTACCTCTTTGATTTGGTTAAGTTCAATAAGCAGGTCCCTAATGTGTTGGGCAGTCTGCTAAGTACTGTGGACAGGGGTGCCAACATAATGTTGATCTCATCTTCAATATCTTATGTTGACCCCCTGTCCCCAGTGCCTAGCAGAATAAAACCAAGTTATTCAAAGCAATTTTGGGATCATGAAGAGTTGAACGTGACTTGGCGACTGAGCAACAACAACAAATTCAAAATAGAGTTGATTTCTAAGGAGACAGTAGTCAGGTCATATAGAATAGTGGATACAGGGCTATGAGAATCCAGGGTCTGCATCTTGCCTAGCAGTTATTTCACATTTTTGAACCTCAAATTCTTGATCAGTAAAATGGAAAGAACATACCTCACTGGGCTGTTAAAAGGGTGAAATCAGATAAAGAATATACATTGTTAACACCTAGAGAAATAGTCAATAAATGCTAGCTATATTATTGCTTTCACTTTCATGTTATTGCTATTTCATTGTTGTTACAATTAATATTCAGTGCCCTCTTTTTACTACATTGGTTTGTTTTTATTATGAAGACTTAATCATTTCCAAATTTTTTCTTGAGAATAAAGCATCTGACTTTTCCATTTGAACCCTTCCAAAGGAATGCTTCTCAGCCCTTAGTGTGGACAAGAGTCACCCAGATGACCAGTGAGATGCATATTCCTATGACCCACTCCCACAGATAAGATTCTGATTCATTAAGTCTGGAGTGACAGCTGCTCATCTGTTTCTCTAAGTTCCCAAGTGATGCTGATACTGCTGGTCCATAGAGCACACATTAGGTAAAACTTTCCTACATGATTTAATTTCTTAATATGCCCGTACACTTTCCCCATGGACTACATACAATCTCCAACTGTTCCTTTCTCTCATTCACTGAGCCTTCCAAGGAAAACAGCATGTGCAAGTTTCCAGGCTTGGATCTTGGAATGACACATCTATCACCCTAGTGAGCTGCATAAAAACATGATTTGAGAGGCTCTGAAGTGCCAGAAACTTGTCTGTCTTGTTGATTGGCAACACATATGCAAGTGAAAACAGCTTGTCTTTCTTCAAAGACCACACACCCTCCCCTGTCTTATAAACTGACAGCACAGGACAATCACCAGAACATTCTTCTATTGTAAGTATGCACCTCACAGCTCCTTCAGAGTCCTCTTTGTAGGACAAGTATTCTTGAGCCAATCTCATAACTAATGGTTTAAGAATGACCTCTCCCTGGCCGTCTACTTCCCCTAACTTTCCAATCCTAACTGAGGCATGACTCCATCTTTCCCCCATCTCTTATAGATAGACCCTTTCTTCTACTTCTGTTCCTTTTGGGTCTATCCTCTCCCAAAGGGGCCAAAAATTTCTATGAAAAGGAACAAAGTGGAATTGATTCTGGGACTGTGGGTATTCACATCTCCAAGTGCTCTGGCTACTAAAGTCACTGGATCGTGAACAGCTGAAAGTAGCTTCAGGCTAAGATCCAAAGGCCTGTCCCTCCTAAAGCTTTTCAAAGTAGAGTCATGTTTCCCAGCAGCAAGAGAGCTGTATATGTATCGAGAAAGCAAATCTCTCTAGACCACACTTGGCGAGACTGACTTTGATTTTTCTTGATAAATGTTTCTTTACTATCTCTGTTGAAATTCAGCCAGCCCAGATGGTACAAAATGCTTCACACAAAGCAGAAATAGCAACTGTCCCCCCTGGTGGAAGCTTGCTAAGTGCACAGGAGAAAAGTGTCCCAGTCAAGAGAACATTGCTTGCCTTGGGAGTGAAGCTGGTTGGGGGGTAAGATCTGGCTGTTTCCATCAAAGGCCTTCAGAGCAAACAAGGCCTCTGCATTCTGGTGCAATTACCTAATACAGTACAGAATCCATAAAAGATAGCTCTACTGTTAACTATCTTCCTAAGGATTGCTCTTCACCAAGAACTTTCTTAGTTTTTTTTTTTAATAAGTATTGGAAAGTCTGAATAACTGTGTTGCTTTAAAGTCATCATAATATACTATGTGAACCAGAAGCTTCTCTGTATTAAGAACTTCTCCTTTTGAAGGTACTTTCTTCAACATCATGAGTCCTTATTTGTCCTCACTATAAATGTCCTTAGAACAGTCATCCAAAGCAATCCCCACTAGCATTCAGTTATGTTTGAGGATGTTTGCAGAGATAAAAAGCAGGAAATGCAAATTGATACAGCCACTACGGAGAACAGTTTGAAGGTTCCTTAAAAAATTAAAAACAGAATTATCATATGACCCAGAAATCCCACTACTGGGCATATACCCTGAAAAAAAAACAAAATTAAAAAAAACCAAACAAATGCACCCCAGTGTTCGCTGCAGCACTATTTAAAATAGCCAGGCCATGGAAGAAACCTAAATGTCTATCAACCAATGAATGGATAAAGAAGATGCGGTGCATATATACAGCAAAATTTACTCAGTCATAAAAAAGAACAAACTTGGGTCATTTGTAGAGATGTGGATATACCTACAGATTGTTACACAGAGTGAAGCAAGTCAGAGAAAAATCAATGTTGTATATTAATGCATTTTATCTATGTGGAATCTAAGATAATGGTACAGATGAACCTGTTTGCAAGGCAGAAATAGAGACACAGACGTAGAGAACAAATGTATGGACACTAAAGGGGGAAAGGCAGGGTGGGATGAATTGCGAGATTGGGATTGACATATATACACTATTACGTATAAAGTAGATAACTAATGAGAACCTACTGTAGAGCACAGGGAACTCTACTTAATGCTCTGTGGTGACCTAAATGGGAAGGAAATCCAAAAAGAGGGTATGTATACGTACATGGATATTTGGTTCACTTTGCTGTACAGCAGAAACTAACACAACATGGTAAAACAACTATATTTCAACTAAAAAAAATAGGAAATAACATGAATGCTCATCAACAGGGGAAGGGGTAAATAATCCAGAGCATGTTCACACAGTGAAATATTACGTATGGCTCTATAACACTGGGCTATCTACATGTGCTAACATGTTAAACCAGCAAAATGAAGATTGGCTATTACAATGTAATACTTCTTTGTTTAAAAAAAAAGTCAGTGGTTCAATTGAAGATCAACATCAGTGGTTCCGCTGATGAAATCTGGATTGAGACTATGAATTAAATGATAGCATTGGGCCAATATTAGGTTTCCAGAGTTGGATAACTGTACATGTGCAAGAGAATGTCCGTGTTCTTAGAAAATATATACTACATTATCTAGGGAAAAATGGGGACCACGATTCCAACTCATTCTCAGATGGCTCACAAAAAAATATACACGCATATTAAAATATTTAATAGAGAGAATGATGAACAAATGAAACAAAACATGAACAAATGGTAAATCAGGTAGAGTATACAGAAGTCCTTGTACTGTTCTTGCAACTTTTCTATAATTTTGGGACTGTGTTTAAACAAACAAGGCCCTCCAAACCTTTGAGACAAGTATAATAAATTTTCTATAAGATCACATGTGAATGCAAATATATAGAAAAAATTTGGCAAAACTAATACAATTATGTAAAGTTTAAAAATAAAATTAAATTAAAAAAAAAAAAGAAAAAAGTCTAGAAGGATAAATCCAAAAGTGGCTTGAAGAAAGGGCTACATCTGTGGAAGAGGTAAAGGAACCTGGTTCGTGGGCAAAAGAAACTTAAGCCTTAATTGTCATTTTCTGAAATTATTACAAAGAGAATGCATTCTTATATTAACTGTGTTATTAAAACTTAATTTAAAAAATCAGTTCAGTTGTGGTCCATTTACAGCCGCCAAGAACTCATTGTTTTGGCCTTCAAAGACCCCCATTCTGTTCCCCAAAGACTTTTTAGAGCAACCGAGTCTGCAAAGATCCTGGTCTGAATGGCTGGGCCCTAGGTGAACAGACCTAGGATGGCCTTACTGAGACCAACTGGACACCCCTGGCACACACGCCAGGACCAAAGCAGGACTGAAGCAAAGAGATTGATCAGGTGAAAACTTTCAGAGCCATCCACCCATTTTGGCTCTCCTGCTCTGCACCCACCTCCTTCTCTTTCAGTGACCTGATGGATGACAGTTTACTGGGCCTTCAGTTAATCCCAAGTCCCTCCGCACTGCCCTGTCACACTTCCTTAAGCCGAAACTTCTTCAGCTGTCTACTCCTAGATCTGCATTTTGTTGAGTCCTATTCACTTATTATGGGCTTCCTGAGTGGCTCAGTGGTAAAGATTCTGCCTGCTACACAGGAGACTTGGGTGCAATTACTGGGTCAACAAGATCCCCTGGAGGAGGGCATGGCAGCCCACTCCAGTATTCTTGCTGGGAAAAATCCTGTGGACAGAGGAGGGTGGCGGGCTAGTCACGGGGCTGCAAAGAGTCAGACATGACTGAAGCGACCGAGCAGGTGCAGCATTCACTCATTGCTTCTTCTAATCCCAAGCTTCTCGGATGCTATAGCTTTTGTGAGCCCTGGATCCATCAGCATCTCCTTCCATCATCTTAACTGGCCATCCCTGGCCTCATCTGATGGACTCTGATTACAAAGTAAGCAAGCCTGGTGTCTCTGGGTAGCCCACACGCAGGAGCTAAGACATCTCAAGTGCATCATGGCCAAAGGCTCTGGGAACAGCTGGCTTCCTGTCACTGCTGGCAGCGGCAGAGTCACACACATCGAATCATCTGTGTTGAGACAGACTTCCAGCTGGGACCATCACAGTATCTGTCTGGAAGAGAGCCTGTCAAGCCAAGGCAAGTGAAACGATGATGGGGAGCTAATGCACGTGAGCCGGGAACTAAGTTAGCAACAGTTAGACTTCAGAGTCACACACACCTGGGTCTGAGTCCTGCCTCTGCCTTTGACTCTCACTAACTGGGTGCCTTTAGTCAAAAGACTTCTCTGAGGACTTCCCTGGTGGTCCAGTGGTTAAGAATCCATCTTCCAATGCATGGGACACAGGTTCAATCTCTGGTCCGGGAAGATTTCACATGCCACGGAGCAACACGTACCATGCCAAAGTACCGCTGCTACTGAGCCTGCGTGCAGTTACTGAAGCCTGCCTTAGAGTCGGTGCTCTGAAACAAAAGAGGCTACCACAGTGAGAAGCCTGTGCACAGCAACAAATACCCAATGCAGCCAAAATAATAAATAAATAAAAGACTTCTCTGAGTTTCCCTGTCTCTGAAATGCTGATAAAGTCACATACAACTCAAAAGGATGTCTGATAATTATAGGACTGCCATCCATGCCAGTTTACCCAGAACAACCTCAGTCTCTATCTGTTGTTCTTTTACTCTCAAGAGAGTCTAGTTCGGACAATAAATTACATGGTTCCTCTAATTACAGAGGATAATGGTGTTGAAGTATAGTGAAAAGCACATGGCAGAGTCTCAACAAATGTTGATTTCCTGTCTCCTTTGAGAGAATTTAGATCAAATTACATAACTATTAAGATCAATTTCAAGGCTAAAAGAGTATCTCTCCAAAGTGATTTTCATATAAATGAACCTGGAGGAGGCAGTCAAAGAATGATTATCTGACGCCAACTGTGATAAATTCCTCCCTTCTTCTTACATTATAGCTTCCTCTCCATTCCAGTTCAGCCACCTGGAGTCTCACCTGTAATGAATGGTTCTTCCTCTGAACTCCCCAATAACCTTTTATCTTTTTAGTCCTCTGCTCTCTTTACACCATTTTTTTTTAATACATATCAAACCCTTTGATCCCTGAACTCTTTCCTTTCTTCTGGGCCATCAGTGAGCTGCTGTGATGTTACTTTTCTTCCTAACCCTGCCAATATGGAAAGCTCCTCCAAGCACTTCTGGCCATGGGCTTTAATATTGGGTCTTTTGAACAACATCCTGTCTGCACACCTCTGACTGTCAGTGATACACGACTTCGAGAGAGCACCAGAGAAAAGAATCATACATGGAGAGCTTGATGCATGACACACCCATGACCTCCAACCACCGCCTGGCCCTCCACACCACCTGTCACCCTATTGGGCATGCCTAGCCAACCCCTCCCTTTCCCGACAGAAACAATCTCAAGAGCTCATCATTTTAAGGCTCCTGTCTGACTCCTGTTCCATCTGGTTCGCACAATGATCTTCTGTATTATGTCTATGGCATGGATTTCTAGTTCTATCACGTTTTCATCAGAAGATGTAGGCTGAGCCATTTCTGGGGCATTTTGTGAAGAGGTCTGCTTTGCAAGTTAACATATCATCAATTTTGTGCATACTAGGGAAAAGGCGAGTCTCTTAAGGAAGAGTTCAGACTTCAGGAGAGAAGTATTTGGCACTAGCTTTAAGAATATTATTTAAGTTATCTATACTCATATTTTTTTACCTGTTTTATCTGTCAAAGATGGACACAGTTATGTTTTAAAACCCTCCCTCAATGGCATTTCTATAAATTCCTCATTTCATTTCTAGCAGTTTTTGCTTTTATGTATTTGACCCTGTGTTACTTGAGGCACATGACTATATTTTTTTAATCTTGGATTTTATGTTTCATTCTTTTAAAAATTCTTTCTTGTACTGTTTACTACTTGCTTGTCTTGAGCTCTGCTCTCAAAATAGGTGCTTTTCCATTTGCCCTGGTTGTTTCTGCAGGAACACCTGATTCCATTTACCTGTGGATCCATGCTGTTTGTCCTCCACACCTTTCTTTTTTCCCGTAACTATAAGTCATCTTTTTGTTCCTTTCCCCTGCCACCTGGGAGTATTCCTTAAGCCTATTTCCATATGACTGATTATATTTTCTGCAGTAAGCACTCCTCTATTAACTGTTTCTATGCATTTTAATTTTTTAAAATTATTTTTTATTATCACAATATGATATCCTTCTTGCCTACACCTTCCCCTTAGCTAGCTCCTCTTTCATCTCATGCCTACTGCCTTATCCTTCTGCCCTCCCCCACTCTCAGTCTCTCTCTTTCTCTCCCTCTGACCCTCTTCCTCTCCTTGTCTTTTGTGTGTGTGTGTGTGTGTGTGTGTGTGTGTGTGTGAAAGTTTTGTGTGTGTGTGTTTTTAATAATTATTTATTTTTGCCTGTACTGGGTCTTTGTTGCTGTGTGAGCTTTTCTCAAGTTGTGGGGAGCAGGAGCTATTCTCCAGTTGTGGGGCATGGGCTTCTCATTGCAGTGGCGTCTCTTGTTGGGGATCACGGGCTCCAGAGCATGCCCGTTTCAGCAGCTGCGGCACGCGGGCTCTAGAGCGCAGACTCGGAAGTCATGGCGCACGGGCTTAGTTGCTCTGCAGCATGTGGGGTCCTCCTGCACCAGGGATGATACCCGTGTCTCCTGCATTAGCAGGTGGATTCTTCACCACTTAGCTACTTGGGAAGCCCTCCTTTTCCTGTCTTTTATCTGTTTATTTTCTGTCTATGGCATTTAATTATTTAATCAGCATACAGTAATACTGACTTTTTGTGTATACTTTCGTGAATTTTTACATATGTATAGAATCATGTAACCACCATCCTACCAGGACATAGGACAGTTCAATCACTCCAGAAAAATCCTGTAAGCTGCTGCTTCATAGTTACAACCCACCCGCTACCCTCAGCCCCTAGCAATCGATGCTCCATTTCTCATTTACTATAGTTTTATCTTTTGAAGAATGGCACATCTTCCATGTAAATGTGGAATCGGACAGGATGAAACCTTTTGAGACTGGCTTCTCTAACTCAGCCAAGTGCCTTTCAGAGGCAGCCAGGTTGTACATATGAAGTTATTAATCATTTCTTTCCATTGATGAGGAATATTCCACTGTATGGATGAACCACAGTTCATTTATCCATTCACCTGTTCAAGGGCATTTGAGTGGTCTCTAGTTTTTGGTCATTATGAATAGAGCTGCTACAAATATTCAAATGTGAACATGAAATTTCATTTCTCTAGGGTAAATTCCTAGGAGTCGAATCATTAAAGCATATGGTAAGTGTGTATATACATACATTCATGTGTGTGTATATATATATATATATACACACACACATATAGGTGTTATATATATATGTATAAATATGTTGTATAAATATATACCAAAAGGTTTTCCAGAGAGACTGTACCATTTTGCATTCCTGCTAGCAATAAATGAAAGTTTCTCTCACCTTGCATCCTTTCCAGCACACTGTATTCACAGTGTTTATTATTGCTTTTTAAATAATTTTATTTATTTATTTTTGGTTGTGCTGGATCTTCACTGCTGCCTGGGCTTGCTCTTGTTGTGGCGAGCAGGAGTTCCTCTATCATTGCGGTGCATGGGCTGTTCACTGTGGTGGCTTCTCTTGTTGCAGAGCACGGGCTGTAGGGCACACGGGCTTCAGCAGCTGTGGTGTGTGGGCTCAGTCATTGCAGCTGCTGGGTTCTAGAACACAGGCTCAAAAGCTGTGGCACACAGGTTTCATTTCTCTGTGGCATGTGGAATCTTCCTGGACCAGGTATCAAACCTGTGTCTCCTGCACTGGCAGGCAGATTCTTTACCACTGAGCCACCAGGGAAGCTCTGTCGTTATTATCTTAGCCATTCTAATAGGTATATAGTGGTATCTCATTGTAGCTTTAATTTGCATTTCCCTGATTTCCAGTGACACTGAGCCTCTTCTTGTGAGTGAACCTGCCATCCTTACACCATCTTTGGTGGTGTTTTGGCCCAGCTTTTTCGTGGAGTTGCTTGCACACTTATGACTCTGAGAGCTCTTTACTCTGGATTCAGGTCTTTCGTCAGATATGTGCTCTGCAAATATTTTTTTCCAGTTTGTAGCTTGTCTTTTCATTATGTAACAGTGCCTTTTGCAGAGCAAAGTGTTTTTTTATTTTAATGAGGTCCAGTTAATCATTTTTTCTTTCATGAGTCATGTTTTTAGTGTCATGTTGAGAACTCTTTGTTTAACTCCAGATCATAAAATTTTTTTCTCCTATGTTTTCCAGTTCTATGCCTTTACATTTCACATTTAGATCTATAATCCATTTTGTGTTAGTTCTTCAATAAGGTTATGAACAGAAGTTGAGGTTCATTTTGTTTGCATATGAATGCCAGTCATTCCAACATCATTTGTTGAAAGACTGGGTAGTCTTTCCATTTCTTTGTTTTTATATCTTTTTAAAAAAAAAAAAAAACCAATGGGCTGTATTTGTTTGGGTATACATCTGGACTCTCTCTTCTGATCCAGTTATTTATGTATTTATCCCTTTGCCAAAATTACACTGCCTGATAACTGAAGCTTTGTCTTAGGTCTGAAAATTGAGTACTGTGATTCTGCCAACTTTATTCTTCATCTTAAAAACTGTTTTGGCATTCTAGTTCTTTGGCCTTTTCATTAAATTTTAGAATCCCTTTGTCCATATCAATAAAAAAAAAAACTCCTGCTAAGATTTTGATTGGAAATTTATTAAGTCTACAGATCAATCTGAAAAACTGAAGACTTTACTATATCCTGGGTCTTCCAATCCGTAAACAAGGCATGTCTCTTCATTTATTTAAGTATTCTTTGATTTCTTGCAGTGTTTTATAACTTTCAGCATACAGATTCTAGACATATTTTGTTAGATTTATAACAAAATATTACATTTGTTTTGAAGTTATTGCAAATGGTATTTTAAAAACTTTAGTTTCTATTGATATATGAAAATACAATTGATTTTTGTGTGTTGACCTTATATCTTTTACTAGTTCTTGGAGGTTTTTTGGCAGATTCTTTTAGATTTTCTACATAGACAATCATGTTTTCCATGTACAGAGACTTTTTTTTTCCTTTCCAATTTGCATTTCTCAATCTGTTTTTCCAATTTTTTGTTTCTTTTTATCATCTTATTGCACTGACTAGATCTTCCAGTATGATGCTGAATAGAGTGGGTAAAGGTGGATGTCCTTGTCTTGTTTCATAGCTTATCGGGAAAGCATGCTGTTTTTCATTACTAAGTATATTGCAGATTTTTCTCTAGATGTCCTTTAACACCTCAAGAAAGTTCCTTTCTATTTCTAGTATGATGAGAGCTTTTATCATAAATGAATATTATTAATAAATCTATCAAATGCCTTTTCTGCATCAAACAACATATTCATATGCTTTTTCTTTCTTTAGATTATTAATACAGTGGAATACAGTAATTTTATTATTATTATTATTATTGAGCCAGACTTACATTTCCAGGATAAAATTCACTTGAAAGTGTTAGTTGCTCAGTCGTGTCTGACTCTTTGTGATGCCATAGACTATAGCCTGCCAGGCTTCTCTGTTCATGGAATTCTCCAGGCAAAAATACTGGAGCGTGTAACCATTCCCTTCTCCAGGGGATAGTCCCAACCCAGGGATCGAACCTTGGTCTCCTGCATTGCAGGCAGATTCTTTACCATCTGAGCCACCAGGGAAATCCATTCACTTGCTCATGCTGTATTATTCTTTTTACTTATTTCTGGATTTGACCTGCATGATTCTGTTGAAGGTTTTTGCATTTGTGGTCATAAGAGATAATCATGTGTAGTTTCTTTGTGCTGTTTTTGTCTGACTTTGGTATCAGAGCAATGCTAGCCTCATAAAATAAGTTAGGAAGTGCTCCCTCCTCTTCCGTTTTCTAGAAGAATCAGGGTTATTTCTTCCTTTGATGTTTGGTTGAATTCCACAATATAAATTTCATTTCAAGCACTTCTTTATCTGGATTCCACAAATTTTGGTGCATTGCATTTTTATTTTCTTTCATGGATTCAAAATATTTTCTAATGTTCCTTAAGATTTTCTCTCTGAACTATAGATTAAACATAAGTTTACTTTTGAATTTCCACATTTTCCCTACTCCCATGATTTTTATTATTACTGAAAGCGCTTTATTGAGCTTTAGAACAGGATATGCAACTATCTATCATATATCTGGTACTGGATGCCCCACAGATACATCATGTCCAGGAATACTCATCAACTCCTTGTCATGAACCCCGCCCACCAGCATTACAGATCAGAACATATCTGCTCCCTCTCCTCAATGCCATTCTTGATGAGTGCTTAACGATTCACCCAATTGCAGTAAGAAATCTGGAAATCGCCCTGGTTGCCTTCCCTTGGTACAATCTATGACTATATACAATTCCTTCTACCTCTTTATCATTTCATGTACCTGAGCCCTTTTCCTTCTTATTTTTAATTTTATTTTTGATTTTGACTTCACTGAGTCTTTGGTGCCGTGCACAGGCTCTTCATTGCAGTGCACTGGATTTCTCCAGTTGCAGCACACGTGGGCTTGTCTTCGCGGCACACAGGCTTAGCTGCCCCACGGCAGGTGGGATCTTAGTTCCTAACCAGGATCAAATCCCCTTTCCCTGCAATGGAAGGCAGATTCTTAACCACAAGATCAACAGGCAAGTGCCCCTGAGCCCTTCTTACTATCCACACTGTTATCTAACCTTAACAATAATCATTGTATCATAGGGTTATGTGATTACTGAGTTACACTTGAAGCCTATAAAGTGGTCTTGTCCTTGGCAGGTAACGAGCGACTGGTAAACCACAGTCACACATATGGTTGTTGTGTGAACATTCCTTTTTTCTCTCCTAGTTGGTTTCTCGCCAACAGTCTTGCTCCATTCTGCCCTTCCTCCATGTCCCTACATCAAAATGAGTTTTCAAAAACTCAAGTCTGATTACAGACTCTCTAAACAAAACCCTTCATAGTTTTAGAAAATCTATTAATATTATCCACTATAAAACTAGGTCAAAGGAGAAAAACATGTAATTATCTCAAAAAATGACAAAAAGACAAGCGACAAAATTCAATAATCATTCTTTTTCTTAACCCTTAGAAAAACAGGAAGAGATACATGCTTTTCTTGGCATAATAAATGTATTAAAGGTTTTCATTGTCTTACTAGTGAAACTCTATGGAGGCATTTCTAGTTCCCTTAAGGCCACAATCAAATTAAAAATGCCCACATCACCGCTATAATTTAACATCATTCTGGAAGCACCAACCAATACAATTACATAAAAGAAAAATATTAAGCGGCTTAGATGTTGGAAAAGGGAGACAAAACTAGCTTGTATTGTCTCAGCTGTACCTTACAGAAATTCTTCAGTGGTTCTGGCAGGCGATCGACACTCTCTGGTTTGCAGTTCTGATAAATTTTTCCCATTTTTAATCTCTTAGTCATTCAGTGGGGATTCAGAAGAAGGAGAAGTTAAATATATGGCCTCTGTTGAGCATGAATTACTTTTTTAATTTTAAAAAAAGTTACTCTATGATGACCAAGAAGAGTGAGACAGTGGTGGTGGTGTGTGGAAGGGAGGCTCACGGGGGAGGGGACAGATGTATACTTATGGCTGATGCACGCTGTTGTACAGCAGAAACCAACACAACACTGTAAAGCAATTATCCTCCAATTAAAAAAACAAGCTATTTTAAATCTGGAAGAAAGAATTCTTGGCTTAATGGGAGGCCAGTCTTGCACACAATTACTCTCAACAAACTGGAACTGGATACAATGTGGATGGCCCAAGACCCAATCAACTGATTCCCCCAAATCTGTACATCACTGCCTAAATAAACCATGCAACTTTCATGCTCTGTAACTGGTTTCATCTTGAAACCAGAAACTTGAAAAGCCGACCTTCTATAATCCATTGAACCCACTTTAGTGTCATCTATTTTCTACAGAGGGCTTCCCTGATAGCTCAGTTAGTAAAGAATCTGCCCGCAATGCAGGAGATCTGGGTTCGATCCCTGGGTTGGGAAGATCCCCTGAAGAAGGGAAAGGCTACTCACTCCAGTATTCTGGCCTGGAGAATTCCATGGAGTATATAGTCGCAAACAGCCGGACACAACTGAGCAACTTTCACTTTCACTCACATTTTCTACAGAGGTTTCCCTAGTCACTCAGGGCCTTGCAGTTACCGAGGTTGCTCTGCACCTGCTACGACTCTGCACAGCCTCAAGACCTAGAGGTCCAGAGACCATTCCCCTCCCTGGAGAGGATGTGGGTTAGTCACCCTTTGGGGTCTCACAAGTGCAGTCTCTAAGTGCCTGATGTGCCCCGATTGTGTGGGCAATGCCACCGGGTCCCTCTGGGGATGCAGGGACAGTATGCAGGGATTCATGCAGATAGAGGGGGTGCTCTGCAGACCACGCTCTAGAAAAACAAGAATAAACCCTGTCCCCGTGAACATCTGTTCCCCTCGGGCCGGCCCTTGGGGGGGTCTTCCCTTATGCCCAGGACAGATGGTCTGTGAGTAAGCCACCCAACAAGCTAGCTTTATTTCTCATTTGGAGACCATGTCAGGACTCCAGTTGGGAGAAAACAAGGACAGACGAGGCTTACGGATTCTTTGCCTGCATCCTCAGGACAGGAACCCTATCGGGTTCCTAGACGGTGTGCCTACCCCTCCTCCACCAACCCATGCCGAGAAGATGCAGCAGAAGCGCCAAGCGGGTGACGTTCAAACCCTGAGCTGCAGTAGCTGCTGACATGGCTTTGGGCGCTGCTTCACAATGTGATTATTTCTAAAGATGTGACATAAATACTAACATGGGGTCCCTGGAGCTGCAGAGTCGCGGCTTGGCAGCTTAATTTCGACATTCAATCAAAACTGTCCGTCGGCAGCTCTGCGCAGCCCAAGCAGCAGTGGCCAGAAGCCCCACAATCTGCTCTCTAAGTGATGGGTTTAATTTCCAGAGGCTCGGGACAAAAGCCCCCCAGCCCCAAGGAAGGAGGGCTTACTTCCCTTCTCTGGAGAACCAATGCATATTTTCTCATTTCTTCAATGGGCTCCCTGCTTTGATAGAAGAGCCCTATCTACATTAACCACATCACTGAATCATGGGATCCAACGGATTTTTTTAAAACCTGACAGCCACATTCTCACGCCATGTTCCCCAGGCAGCCAGAGGAAAAGGCTGTCATTTGAAGATAAGTTTTCTGTTTCTTCTACTGTCATCTGGGGATGATGAGGGAAGAAAACATCTGTTCAGAGAAGTCCCAACAGAGGAATGTTCCCCCTTAGGTACTGTAAAACATCCTCAATGGCACAGAAGCACTGAAAGAGGGAGAATTTTCCTCCTGGACCTATTTGTCCTAAATGGATGGGTGGATGGATGAATGGATGATTAAAGCAATGGGTCTTAACCAGCCTTTAGGAAACATGCATCCTTCCCACTTTCTATTATAATTTTACCAAACTATTCATATCTCAAGCTCATTGAAGCACCTACTGAATCCTCCCCACCTTCCTCCACTCTTCACCACTGTGTGTATGTACGTATCTACATACATATACACACACTTATGCATACGTGCTAAGTCACTTCAGTCGTGTCTGACTTTGTGATCCCACAGACTGTAGCCCACCAAGCTCCTCTGTCCATGGAATTCTCCAGGCAAGAAGGGAATAGCCATTCCCTTCTCCATACACACACATACACACACACACACACACACACACACACACACACACACACACACATTATATGCAAAATACTTCCAAATGCCACAAGTACCATCTCACCAGTACTGATGCCATCCTCAGAATTAGAACAGGGTCTTAGAGGTCCCTCTAGATGCCCAGGTGTGAATTTAGTTGCTGGGCTGGGGGGAGGTCCAGGGAGGGACTCAGGAGAGCCACTGGGACTGTGGGAGAGCCACCTGAGGAGGGTCACAGCTATCTGCTGGCTGGTACAGTGAACATTCTGGAAGAATGTCCTAAGTGCTCTCACACACATCCGATGAGCATGTAGAAAAGGGCTCACAGCTGGCGTGGGGCGAGTTTTCCTGCTTCCAGTCTATCACAGCCCCACCCTAGGTCTCTGCCTAGTACTCCAAGCTCAGCTCAGACTCTGGTGAACATTTCAGGGACCCTGCCCATCAGCGGATGCTGTCCCCTGGCTCACTGAGAATGAACTCTATGCTGTTTCTTTCTGCAGCTCAAACCATGGGTGTGAGGGACACGTGTGGCGGGTAATGGGGTAATACGTTGAGGGTTTAAGTGGCGTGCTTCTCCCACTTTCTGCTTCATTAAATTCTGTCACTTACACCCCGAGGCCGTTCCCCCCGACTCCCACCCCACCCTGCAACTAGACATGAGTCATTCGTGCCTCGGGGAGAAAGCTGTCGGGGGTACCGAGGAACAGAGACAGCACTTTCTTGGCTGTTCAGTTGTGCAACCTCTTTCTCTACCGTCCTTTCCAGCAGACGTCAAAGCAGAGTCCAGCCTGGCAGGCAAGCACAGGAGGTTGCGGGGATCACTCCTCACTACCTGATCAGTCCCTCTGTCCCCAGATTCCAAGACAGACCCACTTACTCCTCCTTCAGCGAAGGCTCCTATACACATCTCGTCACGAGACAGACCCCCCCAGCAGCACCGCTGCCTGACTGTCTCGGGAAGAAACTCAGTCCAAATCCCAAACGGGCTTAGTTGGGTCATATAAACAAGACACACACCTGTCAACAAGCTCAAAACAACTCCCCTTCCTTCATTAGGGAGTTTGGGATGGACATGTACACACTCCTATATTTTAAATGGATAACCAACAAGGACCAATGGTATAGCACAAGGAACTCTGCTTAACATTATGTGGCAGCCTGGATGGTAGGGGAGTTTGGGGGAGAATGGATACATGGATACGTATGGCTGAGTCCCTTCGCTGCTCACCTAAAACTATCACAACACTGTCTATTGGCTATACCCTCAATACAAAATAAAAAGTTAAAAACAAAAACCCTTCCATCACACCAGGAATTGAAAACTGCTGGTCCAGAGAGAGGGTTCTCCAAGGGAGAAAGCAAAGGTGTCCTAGACCAGCAGCATCAGCATCTCCTGGAAATGCGATGGAAATGCAGATTCCCAGCTCCCCGCCCCAGACCAACTGAGCTGGAAACTGACAGGAGGGGGAGGGGAGCCCAGCAGTCTGGATGCTAACGCAGCTTCTAGGTTATTCTGATGCCCACTCAGGGGTGAGAACCACTGCTCTCCACCAGCACCATCCACCAGCACCTCCTGGGAGGATGGAAGTGCTTGCTGTTCCACATGGCATGTCACTTAATATTCTTTCATTTAAATGTAAGTAGCCATGCATGACCGGTGGCTGATCAGTGGCTGCCATACTGCGAGCCACGCTCAGACTACTGTGTGAACCTCCCTTCACCCTCTCTTCCTTCTAGGTCAGCCTGAGAGCTGCAGACAAATTAATCTTCCCAGAGCAGAGATCTTATCATGTCATTCCCACTCTCAAAAAACCTCACTGACTCACCATTGCCTACTGATTTTAAGTCCATGCTCTTTTGGTTCTTTTTTAGGAAGCCAAAAAACAATTTATTCAAAAATATGATAGAAGTCAAGATTAAATTCTAATAGCTAGTGGCAAATGAGCTGTTACTATGAGCCAAGCACTCCTTAAGTGCTATACACAAACTATCTCACGTAAGCCACATAGAAATCTTATGACGTGCATATGACTCTTCTCCCCATTTTAACAATGTGGAAACTGAGAGCTGAGGAGGTTAAATGTCCTGCCCAAATGGTTAACAGTAGAAGAAAGCTTAGGACTCTAGCTGCAAACACTACACCCTTAACTGTGACATCGCCCTGCTGCTGAAAACCCGTTCACTAGAGAGAGCCCTCAAGAAGCAACAGTGACCCAGAGCAGCCAAAAATTAAAATGAATAAATAAATACTTTTCAAAAAGAAAACCATTTTATTTTTTTATTTTTATTTTTTTTAATAAAGAAAACCATTTTAAAAAATGATGGGGAGGGAGAGATACTGAACTTTAGATTAAGACATTTAAAAAGATGATACACCTGTTGAAGGCAGGTGGGATGCAAACAAGGCAGCAATGGAAGGAAGCCTTTGAATTAGTAGAGGTCGTTACATCTGCAAGAATTTGAATGCTCTCCTCAGCCGCAGGGCTAACAGGCAAACACTGAGAAAGCAGTGCTACCCAGCAGAATGGACACCGCTAAAGCCCTGGAGTGGATCTGAATTCTCCCCTTGGACCAGACATTAACCTTTTCACTGGAAAAGGTTTGAGGGGTCCTGAGAGGAGACCAAGGAGACAGAGGGCACTCGGCATATCATTTTTTGCAAACTGATAAAGAAGGATTTAGATGTTGTGACAACCTGCCCTAGATGGGCGGTCCCCAACCTTTTTGGCACCACAGACCAGTTTCATGGAAGACAATTTTTCCACCAACTGGGAGGAGGGGGATGGTTTCGGGATGAGTCAAGGGTATTACATTTATTGTACACTTAGGTCTTCCCTGGTGGCTCAGACGGTAAAGAATCTGCCTGCAATGCAGGAGACCTGCAGGAGACCCAGGTTTGATCCCTGGGTTGGGAGGATCTCCTGCAGAAGGGAATGACTACCCACTCCAGTATTCTTGCCTGGAGAATCTCATGGACAGAGGAGCCTGGCAGGCTACAGTCCATGGGGTCACAAAGAGTAGGATCTGATTGAGCAACCGACACTTATTTCTATTATTATTACATCAGCTCCACCTCAGAACATCAGGCATTAGATCCCAGAGGTTGGGGACCCCTGGCCTAGATAACCAAGCATTATGTGATTATCTTCTTCAAAGATACTTGAGGTACCAAACAGTCTTGTTTTTAAACAGTCTTAAAAAGAGAGAGCTCAAGAAAGCAGATCAATGGTTGCCAGGGGCTGAGGGCAGAGGGGAATAGGGAATAACTGCTTAATGGATGTGGGGTTTTATTTCAGAGCAATGGAATGTTTTGCAAGTAGACAGAGGTGGTAGTTGCACAAATATACTAAATGCCGCTGAAAATGGTCAGGTTAATGTTACGTGAATTTCACATCAATACATTTAAAAAACAAAAGAAAGAGCTAGAGAGTGAGTTAACCTTGACTCAAATTGCCACGAGCCCAGAAGAGAGCAGCAAGCTGCGTCGGGCACCTTTGTGATGATAATAACACCTGGCAGAGCGCCCAAAGATGTCCATGGTCCCTCCAGAATGTGTCCATCACACTGAATGGGAAGAGCATCTTACTTGTTTAGAAACTGGTGATTTTAGAAGAAGCCACTGGTTTAGGATCGCTGGTTTAACAGTGGGTTAGACTTCCCTGGTGGCTCAGACAGTAAAGAATCTGCCTGCAGTGCAGGAGACCTGGGTTTGATCCCTGGGTCGGGAAGATCCCCTGGAGAGGGGAATGGCAACCCACCCCAGCATTCTTGCCTGGAGAATCCCAAGGACAGAAATGGTTGCTCTAGTCTATAGATCCTGGACTTCAGCTCAACATGTCCAGCCTCCAGCCAACCCTATTCGCTTCAGACTGAATCCCACAATCTGAACTGCCTCTCTGGCCAATCTATCCTGTTACTGTTTGTCCTGAATTCACTGGTTTTTCTGTAGTGACAAAACTCCCTCTGTTTGTCTCAAATCTGAAGTCAAGGGAGACTGTGTCAGCAACCAAGGACCTCTGTTCAGTTCTGAATGGCGGGTTTTTCCTCCAATTCCAGGGCCTGGCTCTATACTTGTAAACCTAAGTGTATAGCTATGCCATCCCCTAGATTGTCTAATTCTTGAATATACTGTGTAAATACATTCAACCTTAAAGCTGACTGTCTATTTACCTTTTTTTGGCCACACCATGTGGCTTATAGAATCTTAGTTCCCTGTCCAGGGACTGAACCTGGGCCACAACAATGAAAGCCCAGAATCCTATCCACTAGGTCACCAGGGGACTCCCTGTCCATTTTATTTAAAAAATCTAAACATATGGCCAGAATATTCTTGAGCTCATTTTTGGTGAAATTTAGAGTCAGACACCGGAGAAGGCAATGGCACCCCACTCCAGTACTCTTGCCTGGAAAATCCCATGGATGGAGGAGCCTGGTAGGCTGCAGTCCATGGGGTCCCGAAGAGTCGGACACGACTGAGCAACTTCACTTTCACTTTTCACTTTCATGCACTGGAGAAGGAAATGGCAACCCACTCCAGTGTTCTTGCCTGGAGAATCCTAGGGACGGCGGAGCCTGGTGAGCTGCCGTCTATGGGGTCACACAGAGTCGGACACGACTGAAGTGACTTAGCAGCAGCAGCAGCAAACATCATTAAAATAGATACCCCTCTCTAAAGAATGTCCATCATAAAAACTGGCTCCTTTACCCATGATAACTCTCCCACCTTCCCTGTCCCTTCCTCCTCACATGGATCCCAAACTCCTGCCATACTTGACCTCCTGCTGCTCCCTGCAAGTTCCAGTCTCTATTGGAGGAGATGGACAGGACCAGGATCATGTCCATCAGCAACTTTCCAAGGGATCCATGCAGACTAGCTGAGTCAGGCAGATGTTTACTCTTTCCTACAAGAGCACCTTTACCCCAAATCACAAGTACAACCAACGGCCCTGGAGAGCTGGGTTGCTCTAGAGTTCTCAACTCTGGACACACATAAGCATCACTGGAAATTGGACGAGCTCCTTTTGCTTCCTTTCTTCTAATCCTGTTTGTCTTCTTGGCGACCCAGAAGATGCAGTGTGTCCCAGGCAGAGGATAAGCCCAGGCCTCTCTCCACACCAGCCATATGGAGTTCTGAGAGACACAGGAAGCCTCCAATAGAAGCCCAAGATGGAATATTAAGGATGTATCATGATGACGAAGTTGTCAAGCTCCTCCTCCTCTCTCTGGGCCCCACCAGCCCTTGAGACAAGGCTCAGGACCCAAGAGCATTAGCCTGGTCCTGAGCCCTGACCCACATCCCCACACCAACCCAGGAGTATTCCAACTTCCCCCTTGGTGGTGGCTCAGGTGGTAAAATCTGCCTGCAATGCAGGAGACCCGGTTCAATCCCTGGATCAGGAAAATCCCATGGAGAAGGAAATGGCAACCCACTCCAGTATTCTTGCCTGGAGAATTCCATGGACAGAGGAGCCTGGAGGGCTACAGTTCATGGGGTCACAAAGAGTTGGACACGACTGAGTGACTAACACTTTCACTTTCCAACTCCCCCCAGGGGCCAGTGTGTACACCACCCTTTACCCAGCAGATTCCCTCCCTTGGCCCTTCACTCTTTCTTACAGATAGCTCTCTAATGTCACCTCTTCCCAGAAGCCTCTCCTGACTTCACCTGACCCACCCAATAGGATTATTCCTTTCTTATGTTCAGCAGCACAGTATGCTTTAAAGATATGTGCCCTTGCCTTACTTATCCTGTTATATTTAATAGAACTCTTGAAGGGAAGGGATTGTGACTTTCTACTATTTCTGGAAGGAGCATGGTACCATGGCTAAGAACTTGGCCTCAGACAGACCTGGATTCGAGTCCAAGTGATGCCGTTTTCTAGTTGCGTGAATCCTCGAAAATTTTACTTAACGTGAGCCTCAGTTTTATTTACATTTTATTTAAATTTTACTTAATGTGAGCCTCAGTTTCCTCATCTGTAATGTGAGAATGATCGCTGTGCCACCTCACCAGCTTGGGAGGGTTTAGGGGCCACTGTGCATGCTAAGGGATCAAACCTATTACACACTCAGCAATGCCTGGCTGGTATTATTATACTGACCCATCAAGTGCCTAGGACTGGGTTAAAGACGTAGTATTTATAGGTGCTCAATAATCTGGTTATTAAATGTCATTAAATTCCCTGATTTCAAGCAAGGTTAAAAGCTTCATTAGAGGGACTTCCCTGGTGGTCCAGGGGTTAAGAATCTGCCTTCCAATGCAGGGGATGTGGGTTTGACCCCTGGTCAGGGAACTAAGATCCCTCGGGCCTTGGGGCTACAGAGCCCACATGCCTCAACTAGAGAGAAGCCCACATGCCACAACGGAGACCCCATGCAGCCAATAAATAAACAGATAATTTTTTAAAGCTTCATGAGAGGCGAGTCTGTTTGTGGTCACTTTGTACTCCCAGGCCTAGCACACATCTGGCATGTAGCAGATGGTTAATCAGTGTTTGAGGGATGAATTGATACAGGATGAGTGAGGTGTTCTCTTCTCTCTCCATGCCCTAAAACCTCTGCAGAGCTCCAACGGCAGCATGGGTCGGTGCCCCTCCTGTGGTTTCTCAGAGCATCTTGTCCTGTTGTCTGGCACAGCACATGTAACCCCTGACTGTGGTTATCCATGTACCCGCCTGAGTGATGGTCGTGACCCCACAGTCCAGCACAGTGTGAGACACTCGCTGAAGGGGAGAAGGACCATGAATCTTATCACCTTGGGAGGTGCCCAAGGCCTCAAGCCCAGAAAGAATTGACTGGTTCTGTGATTTGGGTCGTTTTGGCCAATGACGCTGGTGATGCTGACAACAACATTCACTGAGCACACGTTACACGCGCTGTATACACACACCGCCCGTCCCTGGGGCTGGAGCTCTTCACGGCCGCACTTCACTACCTCTCTCTGGGAGGCAGGAGTCCAACCTGTTCAGAAAAGGCAAGGTCTTGACTGACTTAAGAACAGACTGTTCTGAGAATTTCTGCTTCATTTGCCCCCAGATATGGGGACTGGACGAAACTTCCTCCAGCACAGCACCTCCTGCATTTTAAGTACCTTTATCTGATCTAAAGCCACCGTCCTGAACAAACTAGGAGACTCGGGTGGCAAGGAGCTCAGGCAGAAAGCCAGAGATCCTGGGCTTTAATGTGAGCTCTGCCACCCAGTGCTGTGTGCCCTAAATGTCACCTAAGTTCCCAGGGTCTCGGTCTCCTTGTCTAAGAAATGGGGCTAACCTAGGATGTTATAATAATTACATGAGTTGACGTTTGACAGAAAACAGCAAAATGCTATAAAGCAATTATCCTTCAACTAAAAAATAAATAAATTTAAAAAAATAAATAAAATAACAAATAATTACATGAATAAACAGAACATCTGGCACAGAGTAAACATTCGGTAAGTTTAGTTGTTGCTATTGGCTATCATTCTGGTTTTCTTTATTTGTTTGGGCTGCACTGGGCCTTTTTTGCATTAGCAGGTTTCTTTACTTGCAGCATATGGGTGTCTCTTGTGGTACGTGGGCTTCTCTAGTTGTGGCCAGCAGGCTTAGCTGACCCATGGCATGTGGGATCTTATTTCCCTGACGAGGGATAGAACCTGCGTCCCCTGCATCGGAAGGTGCATTCTTTACCACTGGACCACCAGGGAAGTCCCCTTGGCTATTATTCTGTATCAATACTCCCAGAAGATATTTAGTGACTTTAAGCTCTGTGTCTTCATTCCCCAGAGTTCTTAGGGTCTCCCTACCAGGACCTAGAAGAAATGGGCATATCATGGATACTCTCATCACCTCAACTTTAAAAAAATTTTTTTGAACTTAATTATAGATGTAACAGAATCCAAAGCAAATATTCTCTTTGATCTTATCCTAAAATCAAATAAATGCTTTAATTTGTAGATTCACCTTCTAGTCTTCACCCGCATTAACATTCAATTTGTACATAATTATAAAGCCATACATCTATTTCATATTTTACATTTTCACCTAGCATCATACCACTTCGGCAGTGATGAAGCAGCTCACAGAAGCTCAACACTCCAGCTGAGAACAACTATAAAAGCCAGATAAACAAAATATTTTTTCAAGGAACTGGAATGTTGACGGAATTGGAATTGAAATAAGCACATTATTCTGTGTGCCACTTTTTCCTTAGGGGCAGAAACCATTCTTGGCACAGGGCAAAAAGCTGAGAAGCCAGGCAGACGGCAGCTGCTAAGAAGCAGTTAGAAGCCTTGGAGCCAGGAACAGAGCTGCCAGGGAGAGCAGGACTTGGGGGGCCAAGATCCTGGCGAGAATGGAAGATCAAAGAAGCTAACTCAACACGAGGCGCTGGTTCTTCCCCGGGGGCTTTGCCAATTCAAATACAGAGGTTGCAACACAGAACAGAAATGTGCTGTTGATTTCTGGTGCTAGAGAAACAAAAACTGGAGTTCGGGACCTAGTAAGGAGGAGGGCCCGAGGAAGTCTTCAGCCTCACAGTTGGAAACCTCTAGCGGCTCCATCATCAGACTGAAAATGAACAAGAGGAAGAAGATAACTTCAACCAAAGCTCTATAATTTGATATATGAAATGTCTGGAATTCAAACCAAAGTTACAAACATGTCGAGAAACAGGACCAGAAGGAAAAACAGGCACCAGGACAGATCCACAGGTGACCTAGTCACTGGACCTTAAGAACAACTGTGTTCGAGAGGATTAAAAAAGGGGGGATGACAACATGGAGAACTTCACTAGAGAGCTATAATCTATTTTAAAAATGTGAACTTAAGAATTAAAAATACAGTAATTCCTGAACTGAGGGGAAATCTACAAAACACCTGACCGGAACTCCTCAAAACTGCCAAGGGCATGAAAACCAAAGACAGAAATGGTAATGAACCAAAGGGAACTAAGAAGATACGACAACTAAGTAAAACTTGGTATCTTGGATGCAATTCCAAAACAAACAAAGAATGTTAATGAAAAGACTACTAACACCTAAATAAAATCTGGAATTTTGTTAGCAGTAATGTATCAATTATTGTTAATGTTCGCGTTTTGACAAAGCTACAATGATAAGATGTTAATAATAGGGGAACCTGCATGAAGGGTATATGAGAGCTCTGTACTATGTAACTTTTTTTGTAAATCTAAAAGTATTCTAAAACAAGAAAGGCTTAAAAATACAATAATTAAAATTAAGAATTCAGTGTAAGGGTTAAAGAGCAGATTAGAAGCCATTTGAGGGCATATAAGCGACTGGAAAAATAGGTTTGTGATGACCTAGAGGGGTGGGGTGGGGAAAAGGGAAGGAGACTCAGGAAGGAGACTCAAGAAGGAGGTGATATATGTATGATTATGGCTGATTTGCATCGTATGGCAGAAATCAACATAACACTGTAAAGCAATTTTCCTCCAACTAAAAAATAAATTAAAAACTGTTTGCCACTTAAAAAAAAAAAAATAACTCACTTCGAACTAACAGACTAGGGAATTCCCTGGTGATTAAGACTAGTGGTTAAGACTCCACATTTCCACTGCAGAGGACATGGGTTAGATAGCTGGTAGGGGAACTAAAATGTGCAAGCTGCCCAGCGCAGCCAAAAAAAGGAGAAAAATACAGAATAGAACCATCAGACTAAAGCAGAGAGAATAAAAAGGATGGAAAGCACTGAATACAGTGTCAGAGATGGTGTGACACAGTGCAAAGGGCTAATCTATGTGTAATTAAAAACCAGGATGAAAAGAAGACAAGGAATGGGGCAAAGAATGCTCAACAATTTACCAGTACTGGTGAAAGATGTCCAGCTAAAAATTCAAGAACAGAATAAATACACATGGATGCGCACACACACACACACACTCCTAAGAACACCATAATCAAACTGTTGAAAATCAAAGATAAAGAGAAAATAAAAAGAAGCCAAATTTAATAAAAAAAAGGCACATTACTTTCAAAGGAATAGAAAACAAGAAAAAGAATAAGAACAATGGGGTAACATCTTAAAAGTGCTGAAAGAAAACAACTGCTAATTTTGAATTTTATACCCAGCAAAAGCATTCTTCAAAAGTGAATGTGAAAAAAAGGTATTTTAAAATTTATTTCCAGCAGGCCAAGACTAAAGCAAATGCTTAAAGGGGTTCTTTACAGGGAAAGAGAATGATTCCAGATGGAAATATGTATATGCAGGAAGAAACCAAAAAAACAACAAAAAGGATAAATATATTCATAACTGTAAATGAATACTGATTGTAGAAAGCAATAATAATGTATAGTTTAAATGACATGTAAAAATAGGGTGGGACAGGGTAAGTGGAACTAAAATGTTTAAGGACCTAGGGTTATTTAATAATATGTTGTTGTTTAGTCACTAAGTCATGTCCAACTCTTTGTGACCCCATGGACTGTAGCCTGTCAGGCTCCTCTGTCCATGGGGATTCTCCAGGCAAGAATACCGAAGTGGGTTGCCATGACCTCCTCCAGGGGATCTTCCCAATCCAGGGATCAAACCCAGGTCTCCCGCATTGCAGGCAGATTCTTTACCATCTGAGCCACCAGGGAAGCCCATTTAGTAATATAATGGACTCTATAACTGTCAAGGATGGGACTTCGCTGGCATTGCAGAATCCACCTTGCAGTGGGAACTAAGAGTCTATGTGCCTCAGAGCAACTAAGACCTCATGCCACAACCAGAGAAGCCTCACACTGAAACAGAAGACCCGCATGACACAGCAAAGGCTCCATGTGCCACAACTAAGACACGACACAGCCAGATAAATAAATAAAATAAAAATACATCAGTGATGTATGCTGCACTCTGTAGACCAACATGAAAATAATTATACATGATTAACAAGTTAATGGAAGTGAGATGATAAAATATACTCGAGTGATTCAAAATGAGGCAAAAACAGAGAGGAAAAGGAACGTAAAGCACACGGGACCAATAGAAAATAAATAGGAAGATCACAGACATAAACTAAAATATATCAGCAATTGCATTAAATGTAAATAGTCTAAATGCTCAAATTAAAAATCAAATAACTGGATTTTTAAATTATGCTTATAAAAGACATTCTGAATATAAGGATTGAAAGCAAAGAGATAAGAATATTCAAATCTTCTTCCTTTTCAATCATTTTCACTTTACATATTTTTCCTCTCTCCTTTCACTTTCAATTTTTCTGTATCCCTACATTTGGGGCATTTGTTTCTTTTCACTTTCAGTCACTCATTATCAACCACTTTCATGAGAGAGAGATCACTAAACAATAACCAAAAGAAAGTTTGTATCTTTATATGAGACAAAGAGGCAGTAAGGCAAGAAGTATCTTTGCAATAAAGAGACACATGGTAAAATGATCAATCTACCAAGGAGAGAGAAAACAATTATAATTTATGGTAATAACACTGCTTCAAAATATGTAAAGCAAAAATTGAGAAAACGAAGAGGCGAAAATGCAGTCATAATAGGAGACCTGACCATAGCTCCTTCAGCAACACGACAAACAAGCAAAATAAACGTCAACAAAGATATCGAAGATACCAACAACACAGTGACACAACCGTAACCTAACCTGCCCACGTGGATACTGCATACCAACAACCACGGAGCAGATATTCTTTACAAGTGCACATGGAATATTTACCAGGGTTTCTAGAGAATGAAATGATGTGTGCTCTCTGACCACAGGGGAAACGAACTAGAAATCCATAACAAAAGATAACAAGAATATCCACAAATGTCTGAAAATTAAATATACACTTTTAAATAGCCCATAGGAAAAAGAAGAAATCATAATAGAAATGCAAAAGCTTCAAACCTTGTGAAAATCTGCTAAAGCTGTGCTTAGAGGAAAAAAGTTCATCTGAAAATCCATGATCTAAGTATCTCACAAAGTTAGGGAAAAAAAGAGTAAATCCACGCCTACTTTCCCGTTGAGCTTTTTGCCCCCATTCTTTCACACGCTCCCTTTTCCTCACCACCCCCCACACCCCAATTTCCCTCCCCAGCAAACCCAGGCTAGCAACCTGTGTTTATTCTTCCCCACTTTCTCTCGCTGTGACAACTGCCTGGAAACAAAGGGATCGGGAGAGTTATGGAATCACACTGTACCTGTTAGCCGGCGAAGTGCTTTTCCTACCTAACAATACATCTTGTCTGTTTCTCCATGTCAGTCAATTGAGAACGAACTCGTTCTTTTCAAACTGCCTATTATACCACCGCCTGCCTGGACCACAAATCATTCAGCCATTCATTCTTTCATCAGCGGGCATTCGGGATGCTATTAGCTTTTTGCCACCACACAGGTGCCAGAAACACCTCGGAATGCCCTTGCCAGAGTCCTCAGAATTCCCTGAACAGAGCCTAGACAATGCGAACCTCACACTCCAGCGCTGAAGTTCTCAAACACTCTTCCTGCCATATGAGCATCTGTGGAGGCTACACACTCCTCTTCGTGGGCATGCCCAGCAAGAAACTCACTTCCTCAAATCACATGCTGCAAACTCTATTTTCTTCTCCTCTTATAAGAAAATATAACCTAGTGAAAGTATATCCACATAGGCCTGAGCAGGAAACAGAATCCGATTCAGATGCTTCAAGAGCCTTTAAATAAGGAACTACCCAGAAATATCAGGCCAGGATTAAAGGAATCAAGAATGGATGGAGCATCCCTGATGGTCCAGTGGCTTAAAATCTGCCTGCCAATGCAGGGGACGTGGGTTTAATCCCTGGTTCAGGAAGATTCCACAAGCCACAGGGCACCTAAGCCCATGTGCCCCAACTACTGAGTTCACGTGCAGCAACTACTGAAGCCTGCATGCCTAGAGCCCAAGCTCTGCAACAAGAGAAGCACTGCAGTGAGAAGCCAGCACACAGCAACAAAGACCCAGCACAGCCAAAAATAAAGGAAATAGTTTTTTTAAAAGAATGCATGGTGAGGCACCCAGAGACTAGCACTGATGTGAATGTCACTGCCAATCCTAGGCTGAAAGGCAAAGGGAGGAAACAGTGTTACCGGAATCTGGTGAACCCTGGAGCTGGGGTGCAGAGCAGAGAGCCTGGGGAAGAATACCTGGTAGTTCAGACAGGAAAGAATGCGGGAGACGCAGGTTCAGTCCCTAGGTGGGGAAGAGCCCCTGGAGAAGGGAAAGGCAACCCACTCCAGTATTCTTGCCTAGAGAATTCCTTGGACAGAGAGCCTGGCGGGCTACAGTCCATGGGGTCGTAAAGAGTCAGAAATGACTGAGCAACTAACACCTCACCTTTGCTCTCTTGCAATCCCCTCACCAGTCCTTCTTCATCAGAGCTCAAGCAGAAGCCAGAGGGCTCAGGTGACGCCCTCCACAGGGGTCAGTCTCCCAAGGCACAGGGAAGAGCAGATGGGAGACTGAGGCATGCAAGCAGAGAACAACCCACATGGCAGGCAAGTGTGAGTAGTAACTGGTAAAAGAAGAGCATCGCTCCAGGGCTGAGTGAGGGGCCAACTCCCTAACAGACCTCCAGAGAGCTACCCTCCTGGATATCAGAGTGGTAGATGGAATGAAGGAAGAGGAGACAGCATGCAGCAGCACAGGGTGGGTTCACTCATCCTGACTGGTTACACAGTGGGTTCTTAGCTTGCTGTGTGACCTCAGGCCAGTTGTTCAACCTCTCTGATTCTCAGCTTATTAGCTGTAAAATGAGACTACTCACTATCTTCCCTGTCTACATTCTCCTATTTATGCCAGTGAAAGAATAAATGCCCATTTTTTTCTCTGAATGTAGACTTGGTCATGTGAATGGCTTCAGCCACTGAAACATTGGTCAATGTGATATAAGCAGAGTCCTAAAAGTGCTTGTGAGGTGAGGCTTGAGTTGAATCGCTCTCACTGCTTCTGAGACGCCTATGACTACAACCACACCAACAAGCTAGAGCTAGCCTGCGGAATGATGAGAAACACAAGGTTAGGTCAGCCCTGTCGCTTCAGCTGACACTGAGCAAACCACAGGGCATGGGGCTGAGGTCATCCTAGACCCTTCAGCCCCAGAGAAGTCAGCCCAGGTCAGAGGACTCTCCAGGCAGACTCACAAAGGGGACAGAATGTTTGTCTTTTTAAGGCCACTCCCTTTGAAGTGATTTGTTACACAGCAAAAGCTTACTGATACAATTACTAATGAGATTACATTTCGTCCAATGGCAACATAGGAGATGCCAATCATGGGCCAATGCTCTAGAATGTCCCATGAAGCCATCCTTAGTGAACCTTCTCAACAGCATGGGTGTTTTCAAAGTCTAGTAAGATTCAAATCAGAAAAAAGAGACAGTGAGAGGAAAACAGATACAATCTAAATGTTTAGATTGCTTTGCCCCTCCAGGCTTCCTGTTCTCTTTTTTAATAAATTGCCCAGTGTAAAGAGTTCTTTTCTTTGTTCCCTCCTGGGAAGTTATTTATTTTTATGGGCTTCTTTGGGGAAATAAAAATCAATTTTGGGTTGCAAGTGATACATTTTACTCTCCCAATAATGAAAGTTAGAAAATTAAAGGCCCTCAGGAACAACCTCTCTGTACAAAAATGATGTTGATGCAGCCCTAATGTTCCTGTGTGAACATTTTATAAATCGTGACCACTGTTTGCTGATATAAATCTGAAAATCACTCACAGAAGACACAGAGCTATTGTGAGGAATGGCTTCCCAGCGGGTGGCCCCAGGCAGGCTCACATGCCCACAGAAGGCACTTGTGGATAACCATGACCTGTAATTCACACCTCTGGAAACTTGTATGTATCAGGGCACTCCTGTGTATGTGTCTAAGAAATCAGTCCATTTGTTTCTTCAGCACACAATTAATGAGCATCTATTATGTGCCTAGAACTGGCAATACAATGAACAAGACAGACATAGCCAGTGCCTTCAAGATGCTTACAGTTTAGGGGAAAGACAGAAACGCTAAACAGGGTGTCTTAAGTCAAGTTCTCTGAAAACAGACACTGAGATGGAGATTTGTGCGCAGGGATCTTGTTGGGTCTTATCCTTGGGAAAAACCCCTGTAGAGAATGAGGGAAGTAGAATAAAACAGAAGGAGGAGTGAAATGACAATGAAGTTGTAACAGGCCTCACCCAATCTACTAGGGAGTGCTGAGGTCCGGGTGTTTTTTCAGACTATCCCCAGTGGACACGTCTGTACCCAACCTCCTCCAGCGACCAGTCCCTGGGTGTGGGCTGCCCCTTGACAATGCGGCTCTCCTGGGGGCAACTCCTGGACAACTAAGCTGTGAGTGGTCAGCTGCCAACACTCCGCATGCCTGGGCAGAAGTGCTTCCGTTAGGAGGGTCGGGGTGGCACCCCACGGTCTCCACTGCATAAAGACTCTTGATCAGTGTCGTGAGTTCAGAGTTTAGAACAGGAGCCACCTAATGTGAACTAAGGGTTAGCAAGTGTCGCTGTGGTCTCTTCTAAGTGGCATCTATAAAGGAGTTTGAACAGAGTCCACTACCTCAAATCTCCCCAGGCACTAGGTACTGTAAAGACCATGATACACACCCCCGGCACTCCTGAACCCATGAGCCGTGTGCTCTCGCTGTTTGCCAGACGAGGAAGCTGAGTCTCTGAGGAGCTGACTCACTTGCCCAAGACCCACAGCTGGCAGGTGGCAGAGCTGGGATTGGAACACCTAACTATGTGACGACAAAAGTCTGGGACCCCTTCCGCCTACTTTCTGCCCCCGTTTCCCATGCATCCTGAGCCCTTCCTTCACACTGTTTCCCATTCACACTATAAAAATGACCGAGTTTGCCATAAATAACTTTCTTTCCAGCTTCCTCTCCTGACCCCTTCCTTTTGCAGCCCACTTATGAGTTGTCCACACCTCTCTTTCCACCTCCCCCTCCTAGCACCCAGCATCCTGGCTCTTCCTCCCACCAGGCCATTGAATAAGCACTGTCCAAATCCCTAAACTGAATGATCGACTCCCAGACTGTCTCCATGCTTAGCCTGTTCTCGCTGCCATTTCCAGTTGGCAGCATCTAATTGGCTGGCCATGTTCACCTTCTTGAACTCTTGCTTGCTTTGGTTCCTGTGACCCTCAATCCTTCTGCTTCTCCTTCTTTCTCTCAGAGCACCATTTTTTCTTCTCCTTCAGTGGTTCCTCTTCTCCACTAATCCTTAAAGTAGCTCCATTTCCCAGGGTCCCAACCCTGATGTACTTCCAACTCCTTGCCCTCTTGGACCTGGCATGCCCAACCGCTCCAGCTCCACTGTTAGGCTACTGGTGCCTAAACTTGTGCTCTCTGCTCTGTTTTCCCAGTTGGGTGTCTGGATATCTAGATCCATCCACCTGCTGGACACAGTCACCCCTCTGAGCCCGAAACATCTCAGACTCAGCCTCTTTACAAACCCAAGAACATCGCCTTTTCCTCCAGGCGAGCTTCTTTGATTTCTAACCCTGCTTGCTTATCACTATGCACACATCTTCCTGAGCCACCAGTCTCAATTAGCTCTTGACTCCTCCATCCTCCCTGTGAGTCTCCACATCAGTGTGCTCTCATCGGTCCATTTCTGCTGCCACTTCCTTAACTGAAGTGCGCATCTTCTCATCCATCCTCCTGAAATCCTTCCCGTTCGCTGTCACCCGCAATATCTAGATTAGGTAATTACCACCCCCAATGAATGGCTCATCAACCACTGAATAACATCCCAAATCCCTAGAATGCGTGAGCAAGGTCTTCTATGACCTGGCATCAATCACTCTTCACAGACACACTCTGTAATCTCAACACATCAGAAATCCAATAGCCCTTCATGCCCAGGGTCTTCATTCACGTGGCCATTTCATCCTGACAGCCTACTACTTAACCCATTTTTCCACCTATTTAATCACCTGTTCAACAAGCATTCATTGTGTATCTGCACGGGCTCTGGCTCACAGTGGTATAAAAAATAAGGCTAGTTCCTCCCTCCATCCAGTGGAGGGAAACAGGTAAGAAACAAATAAACAACATAATAACAACATGTGACAAATACCACAACAGTACCAGACAGGGTGCGTGTGCATGCACACTCAGTTGTGTCTGATTCTTCATGACTCCATGGGCTCCTCTGTCCATGGAATTTTCCCGGCAAGCATACTGGAGCAGGTTGCCATTTCCTTCTCCAGGCAATCTGCCCAACCCAGGGATCGAACCCAGGTCTCCTGCATGGGATTCTTTACCAGTTGAGCCACTAGACAGGGTAATGGAGTAGAAAATCTGGGAGGGGATTCATTCTTTAGAGAAGGCTCCGCGGTGGCCTGAGAAGGTAACTTTTGAGTGGACAACTAGGGAGTGACCAGAATCCATCACATGTACAACTCAAGGAAGGACGATCTGGGCTGAAGGAAGAGCAGCTGCAAGAAGGAAGGACACTCACGTGGTGGAGCAGCGAGGAGGCTATCACAAAGGACAAGGGAGGACAAAGAGGGAAGATGAGCTTGGAGGGAGGCTTATTGGGTGATGCTGTTCCTGCAGGCTGTCAGAGCAGGGGCCGGGGTCTGGATTTCAATGGAAAACTCTGAGAGGCCTCGGACTAATCTAACCAAGGGAAGGGCACAGTCGATTTACATTTTAGAAGGATCCCTCCGGCTGGGTGTGGAGAGTGGATTTCAGAGGGCCAAAGCCCATGAAAGCTTCTATTCATCTTTCAAAGTATGAAACAGACAAAGCTCCTAGCTGAGTCCTAGTAGGGGGCTAGTCCTCCCCTTCCAGAACGAACTCCGTTGCCTTTGACTCTGTGAAGCCTTTCCCAGCTTCACTGGTTGGAATACTTCCCTCTGCAGCAGGGACCTCCAACAGCGTGTGCCTTCAAGCTGGGTTATCACTTCACCCACGCCCCACTTTAGAGTGAAGGTTCTCTTCCTCGCTCTCTTGTAAGTTGCGAAATACTCTGTGCGGAAAGGGCCATACTCATTCACAGAGCCCTCTTGGTGTCTGGCAAGTGGCCTCCTACACCGGAAAGACTCAAAAAACAATGGAAAGAAGAAAGGGAGGGAGGGAGAGATCGAGGGAAGAAGAAAGAAAGGTAGGAGGGAGAGAGGGAGGGAAAGGGAGGGAGGAAGCCTAAAAGAAAATACCTTTGTGTTCCCCAGGAATGCTGTGCATTAAGAACCTAGGTTTACAATCAGTCACATCTATATTTTAATTCAAGCCCCGCTTTTCACTAGCTGCGGGAATTTGGGCAAGTAAATTCACCTCTCTAAGCTGCACTCTCTTCTTCTGTAGAATTATAATAATAATGGGAAGGGGACAGGTATTATCTCACATGGTTGTTGTGAGGATCTAATGAGACCAAAGAGACATTGGTGGCCCTTCCCCTTCCCAAAAGTCTCCGTTTGGGAAGGGCATGAGGGCACGATCTAAAACATGTCCCTGTGGCTATATGACCCTGTTGACAAGATTCTGTCGTCTTGTTCAGATTTTTGTTTTTAATAAATGTCTGTTGAGTGCTGGCCATGGACATCACTCCCATGATATCTGTTATAAACACTTGCGGAAAGACACGTCCGATGTGCTCGTGAATGAGGGCTGAGTCTGGCCCCTGTCGACGTGCCATAGACCCAAGAAATGTCCAGAGCAAGGCCATGGCAACAGGCCTGTCTAATACATTAACTTTCAGACCCCAAGCCTCAGTCACCAGGCCCTTCCTGGAGACCTGGCAGGCAGCCCCTTGCTGAAGAAATCTGGAGACACGACATTTCAAGTCCAGGATCTGCCTCCCTACCCATCTCACCCATCTTGAGCCCCCTGTAGCCGCCAAGCTGTCTCTTGAACTAATGATGAGCAGTGATGAGCCCAGGTCTGTCTCTCACCAGGAAGCCTGGATGAGAAGGCCGGGGAAATAATGAAAGCTCATGCATCCCTCAACTGAAATCACCATTTCAATTCCTAGAGCCTCGATTTGTCACAGTGGTTAAGGACCTGGGCTTCAAGGGATGAAGCATCGGTTCTGCCACCTCCTAGCCAAATGACCTTGGGCAAGTCATTTAAGCTCCCTAGGTCTCAGTTTCCCTACCTGCAAATGGAGATTAAATGTACTAATGCAGGTAGAGAGTTCAGCAGTGTGCCTGGCACTTAGGAAGCGGTCCTTGCTGTGTGCATTTTATATTTGCATTTAGAAAGATGTTAACAATTCGGCCGGGGAACTGCACGGTTCAAGCCCCGGCAAAACAAGGAGAAATAACAGAAAGATGCCATGGAGTATCCTTTGGAGCTGCTGGCTCTGTGCATGTACCCATGTGTCTTTCTCCACTATTTCATAATTTCCTGCCGTTTTGTTCAGTTTTCTTTCCTCGCTTCAAAAGGCTGCTTGGATTGGGATTTCTCAAGCTACAGGCAAAGACGGTGAGTCAGATTGGAAGAAGAAATAAAATCAAAGCATCATTGATCCTCAGCTGGGGGGGGCGGGTAGGGTAGGGGGGAGACAGGCTCTTAGCTCTTATTCCAAGTCCCTGGGGAGACCCATTCTCTGAGCCGAGGCAGGCAGCCAGTGAGGACCATGGAAGCTGGCGTGAGAGCCCCAAACCCAGCCATCCGTGGCTGCCTCACGCAGCTCCACAGGGGAGGAGGAACAGACAATAGCAGTCTGTTAGCGCCATTTCCCTTCTGCCCCAGCCCTTCTCAGAGCCCAGCAGGCAGCTGATGACAACTCAGAGGAGTCTGACAGCCCGTGCAAAGTGCACCATCTCTCTAGCTTCCAATCACCAGGTATCTGAAGGGGACGCAGGAACAGTCAGCTTCTGCCCTCATTAAGAACCCTTTGGTGGGCAGAAAAGATGACCGTCAAAGGACCTGCCAGGTTCATCAGCCTACTGATGAGGAGGAGGGCAGAAGCCCCCGGCGCGCTGACCTCCCCACCCAACCAAGGCGGCCCTTTCATTTGCATCTCATTTGCATTGCATACTTAACAGGACTCTCGCTTAGACACACTGGGAGAAATCATTCTGTCACAGGCTGAAAAGGGGCTCTGCCATCATTGTATTTGCACAAATGATCCCTTGGGAGCAGGGTCTGCAGAGCAAGTCCACACAGCCATCTCTGCCCTCCAGGAAAACAAGACCTCAATCAGACCACGGTGATGCAGGCAGATGTAGATCTCGCTATTCTGGGATGGATGACCAACTAAATAAAGCCACAGTTACATCACGCACAAGACCAGACAGAGGGAAAATTCCAAATGTTTTCAAGAGACTGTGTTAAAACGATTTAGGCTAATTGCATGCAAGTCTTGTACTATGAATGTCAAACTACACCACCATCACATAAATGAGCTGTCAGAGGCTTGGTCAGAGTTCCCACAGCAAAGAACCTTTCCCCTCTCTCGGAATACTTCCTGTTTTGTCTGACTGATGCACACACCCTTGACAAAGGTTTTGCATTTTATTGTCCAAAAGCCACAGGTTCTGCCAGTATTCCTGAAGGATTACAGTATTGCCTGTCAGGATACTGCGGGTGCTAAGATCTCTAATAAAGACAGACCCGGGTTCAAATCCCAGCTCTGGCACTTACTAGTTGTGTGGCCTCAGCCAAGTCACTGAACCTTTGTGAGCTTCAGTTTCCTCTTCTACTGAATGGAGAAATATTAGTTTTTATCTCATAGGAATTAAATGAAGTAATGCATGTAAAGGGGCTTCCCAGGTGGCGCTAGTGGTAAAGAACCCACTTGTCAATGCAGGAGACGTAAGAGACGCAGGTCCAATCCCTGGGTCAGGAAGATCCCCTGGAAGAGGGCATGGCAACCCACTTCAATATTCTTGTCTGGAGACTCCCAAGGACAGGGGAGCCTGGCAGGTTACAGTCTATACAGGCTATAGGGTCGCAAAGAGCCTACAGGCTATAGGGTGGCAAAGAGGCAGACACAACTGAAGTGACTTAGCATGCACGCACACAATGGACATAAAGTGTTTGTACAGTGCCTGGTACCTTTTACAAAATAAAGTCAAGAGGTACTTCTTATAGTTGAGAAAACAAGAAATGGAGTTGTAAATATACACCTGGCCCTCTGTATTTGCAGACATGGGTCGGGGGAGGAGCGTCGACTATAAGGAATTTGAGTACCTGTTGAGCAACTGTAGACTTTGGCAACCACCAGGAGTCCTGGAACCAACCTGTGCAGATACCAAGGAGTGATGAGAACTACTAGAGCCACAATATACTCTTGGAATTCGTTACTGTGGCTCCTTGTAAGGAAATACAAAAACTTCCAGCAGCTGCCTCCATGTCACCTGTCCACCTCTCCTGCTCTCCCCACCTTGGCTCACCCCACTCACACTCAAGAGCCTGCTTGCTGTTTCCACAAGCATGCAGAGCCCGATGCCGCTACAGGGTCGTTGTACTGGTGGTACCTCTACCTGGAATACCCTTCCTCTAGGAAGCTGCACAACTCCCTCCTTCATCTTCCAAAGTCTTTATTCAGGACTTCCCTGGTGGTCCAGTGGCTAAGACTCTGTGCTCCGAATTCAGGGGGCCCACGTTCGATCCCTGATCAGGGAACTAGATTCCCCCATGCTGCCACTCACTAAGAGTTTGCATGCCGCAACTAAGACCCAGCGCAGCCAAGTAAATAAATAAATACTTTAAAAGTCTTTATTCAATTGTTCCCATCTCAGTGACATTTTCCTGCCACCTTTATCTAAATCTGCAAGTCCCGCCCTCTCTCTCAGACTCCCAATCCTCCTTTCCTACTTTCTTTTTCTCTTAACACTTGCCGTCTGACATACTGTCTATTTTACTTCTTTACCTACTTTAGAATCCGCCTGCCAATGCAGGAGATGCAAGAGACACGAGTTCGATTCCTAGGTAAGGAAGATCCCCTGGAGTAGGAAATGGCAACCCCCTCCAGTGTTCTTTCCTGGAAAACTCCCTGGACAGAGGAGCCTGGCAGGCTACAGTCCACGGGGTTGCGAAGAGTTGGACACAACCGAGCACACGCATCAGACCTACTTTATTGTCTGTCGCACACCCTACAACAGAGGTCTAGCTGCAGCCTGCACACCAAATCCAACCCATCACCTGTTTTTGTAAATTAGGTTTTAGTAGAACAGAGCCCCGCCTATTCGTTTACGTACGGTCTGTGGTCTTTCATGCTGCAGCAGCAGAGCTGAGTAACTCTGACAGCAACCACATGGCTCCAAAGTCTATCAGGTCCTTAAGAGGCAGAGCCCGTGGAGCCTTCCACTAGAATGGAAGCTCCATTGGAAGCAAGACTGTCTTGTTCTCAGGCAACTCCCAGCAAGCAGCTCAGTGCTTGACACCTTACAAGATGCTGGATAATAAGACCCTTTTGCTGAAGGAGTGAACTAGAAGAGGGGATATGCCTGTGCTGCGGGTATGTGGGGGAGGACACCAGAGGGGTGTTGTCAGAGAGCTAAATTCTGCTCAGGATGCTGGAACCACGAAGAAGTGAAGTGAAACAGTGACAGAGCGTGTCATTAAAACCTAGAGCTCAGGTACCAGAGGAAATTCAAATGATGCCCTCCAAGGCAGCAGTGCTCAGAGCATGGTCCCCTGGAAGGGTCCCCTGGGAGCTCACTAGAAATTCAAGTGCTCCCAGACCTGCTGAAGCAGAATCCCTGGGGCGCTAGGGCCTTCTGTGGGTGATTCTGGTTTCGGGAGCACCGCTCCAAAGAGTGGAACTGGGGTGGGGGAGCGGACAATGCCTTCCATCATAGACTCTGCAATGCACCATTGGGGGTTTTTTTTCATTAATAACTCTGCACCTATACAAGTTTGATGATATCATTAAATAAAAATGGTTTTAAATGTATGAATCATAGCTTTTTACTTTCTGTATTTCTGTTTTCTTTGACATCTGGGGACTTGCTGACCCAGGAGAGACTGTCCTTCCCAAGGTGGCCAATTCCTAGAGGTAATAAAGTCAGCTGTAAGCATACCTTTCCCACCACCTCCTTCACGGAGCTCTTATACCCCAGGCCACCATTCTCTGCTCTAATCATGCCAGGGCCAGACAACTAGAGACAGCCCCTACACTCCAGAACCTGCTAAAATTATTCAAACTAACCAGTCCCAAAGGAAATGAATCCAGAATATTCATTGAGAGCACTGATGTTGAAGCTGAAGCTCCAATACTTTGGCCACCTGAAGCGAAGAGTTGACTCATTAGAAAAGAACCTCATTCTGGGAAAGTCTGAGGGCAGGAGGAGAAAGGGGCAACAGAGGATGAGATGGTTGGATGGCATCACTGACTCAATGGACATGAGTTTGAGCAAGCTCCAGGAGATGGTGAAGGACAGGGAAGCCTGGTGTGCTGCAGTCCAAGGGGTCGCAAAGAGATGGACACGGCTAAGTGACTGAACGACAACAAAGCCAGCCCCAAGTCTGCTTCACCTGCCTCATCCATTCCTCCCCATGGAAACCACAAGAAAGGCCCGTCTCACTCGCTCTGCCTCCTGACCGACCCTGGTGCCTCCCCAGGTGGTCCTGTGTGCTGTGGCGTTTCCTCGTGTTCAGTCGCTAAGCACCACAGTTGGAAAGCATCAGTTCTTGAGCGCTCAGCTTTATGGTCCAACTCTCACACCCATACATGACTACTGGAAAAACCACAGCTTTGACTACAGGGTCCTTTGTTAGTAAAGTGATATCTCTGCACTACAAGTAATAAACTATCTTTTCACTGACAACCTCCTGATCCACTGGCTTCACCATGCCTGAATAAGATCTATATTTTAAAACAAAAAAATAAACAAAGATGGGGGAGGGAGTGGAGAAATGGCACCAACCTGATACAAAGAACAGTGTCAGGGGGGAAGGGACATTCAGAAGACCCTGGCCTAGGGTGAGAGGTTACACAAAGCTCCCCACTCCACCCTACAGCAAAGATGAAATTCAGTAAGATGAAATGCATCTGGCCCAACCTCATGTCTAAAAAAAAAAAAAAAGGAGAAGAAGAAAAAACCCCTAAAAAGCAGCAAAGATGTAGGAAACATAGGTTAACAGCACCTGGCAGAGTTGGCATAAGCAGTTTAATGGACTGTAAACCTAAAATGAATCAACGGTGTGACGTGGCTGGCCTTACCCTGAGCCCCAAAAACAATAGTGTCATCCGAGGACACAGAAAGAGAGTGATGCGGTCCAGAGCAGCGTGGTTCAAACAACGTCACATGGCCATTTCCTTCTCCAGAGGATCTTCCTGACCCAGGGATTGAACCCGGGTCTCCGGGATTGAACCCAGGTCTCTGGGATTGAACCCCGGTCTCCCACATTGCAGGCAGACACTTTACCGTCTGAGCCGCCAGGGAATCCAACGCACCTGGCGATGGTGCATGAATTCAAAACCTGAGCGTCAAGACCATTTTTCTTAAAGGATTTCTGAAACGAACAGGGATAGGACAGAATAGAACAGAGATGACACTGTACCCGAGCACCCACCGCGCATAAGTAGGGGTGAGTATTACTTCATGGTGGTTTGGCTTCAGTTGTGAGCGTGCACATGGTGGGTAAACCTACCTCTGGCAGCGAGCTGCCGTCAGCAAAGTACGAAATTGCTCATCTAGAACAAGGAAGTGAACGATCCCTCTCTCCTCTGCCACCCCTGGAGGGTTCTCTCTCGGTCAGGTCAGGCTTGATAAGGACGCTACTCTGATGAGAGCTCTGTTTGGAGGAGCTCTGGGTCTGTGTTGGTGAGGGGACTCACAGGTCTGCTGTGCAGTGTCTGAAGTTGTGGTTTGTGAATTAGGGATTAGATAGCAAGCTGGAGGTTCCCTGGTGGCTCAGATGGTAAAGAATCTGCCTGCAGTGCAGGAGACCCAGGTTCAATCCCTGGGTAGGGGAAGGGGCCTAGAGAAGGAAATGGCTATCCATTCCAGTATTCTTGCCTGGAGAATTCCATGGACAGAGGAGCCTGGCGGGGTACAATCCATGGGGCCATAAAGAGTTGGAGACCACTGAGTGACTAACACATGCACAAAGCAAGTGGCTGAAAGAGTTGGGGCAGCTTTACCTGGGAACTGAAAGATTCTGGGCCCCCAAAAACTGTCCTCAAATGAGCAAGAAGCAGCCAGCATATATGTACCGGGTGGCCCATCGGATGATGCTAGTAGGAGCGTCACGAGGTTAATTAACAGACACTTTGGGCTTCCCCGGTAGCTCAGCTGGTAAAGAATCCTCCCTCCTGCGATACGGGAAACTCCGGTTCAATTGCTGGGTCAGGAAAATCAGCTGGAGAAGGGACAGGCTACCCACTCCAGCATTCCTGGGCTTCCCTGGTGGCTCAGCTGGTAAAGAATCCGCCTACAATGTGGGAGACCTGGGTTCAATCCCTGGGTTGGGAAGATCCCCTGGAGAAGGGAAAGGCTACCCACTCCAGTATTCTGGCCTGGAGAATTCCATGGACTGTGTAGTCCATGGGGTCGCAAAGAGCCAGACTGAGCAACTTTCACTTTCACTTCTTGGCAGCCTGACTGAATTACCTACCAACTGCACCCCATCTGCCTGGACCACTCACTGCTCTTCCTCTGACCCCAACACACCCTTCATATCCCCAGCTTCTCCAAGCTTGTGCAAGGTCAAATCCTCCAATGAATCCCTTGTTCCAGGGTCCGCATGGTAGCTCTGGTTCCCTGAACAATGCAGGAGCCTTGCAAGGCCCAGCATCCCTGATGCCAGCTGGCCAGTGGGTTTTCCCGTGAAGATCTGCTTCTCCCAGAAGCTGAAACCACTTTGTATCTTGATGTTTCCCTTTGTAACCTGAACACCTTTTTATTTTAAAGTGAAGACACTTTCTCAAGATAACTGCTGTGAGCTTTATTCTACCCCCTCCCTCTCACCTTCTGGATGCCCTCAATTCCACCAGCTCAAGCACCCAGGATGGCAGGACAAGGTAGAGCTTAGGAGCACAGGCTCTGGAACCAGACAGCCCAGCTTTGAACCAGGGATCTGCCACTTCACAACTGTGCGACTTTAAACGAATTACTTAACGTCTCCAAGCTGCGCCTTCTTCACCTGAACAAAGTGGGTAAAACCTCCAGGGTTCAAGGTGAGTATTACATGTGATGCTTCCCTTAAAGTGCCTGGCACACAGGAAGTGCTTACTACATGTTGGCTGCATATATACTGGAATGTGTCTTAAAGTGGCAGGCTTAGCACCCAGGTTCCCTGAACTCCTCAGCTGGGCAGGTACCCTCTCTCAGATCATTTCAGGTACAGCCAAATGCCTCCCTTCCTCATCAAAGAGTCAGATTAAGTGCAAATCTCCCAGGACATACAGTACCCAGAAGGGTAACAAGAGAGGTAGAGCTGATACCTATTACGGCTTCCCTGGTGGCTCAGATGGAAAGAATCTGCCTGTAATTCAGGAGACCCAGGTTCAACCCCTGGGTCAGAAAGATCCCCTGGAGAAAGGAATGGCATCCCACTGCAGTACTCTTATCTGGAGAATCCCATGGACAGAGAAGCCTGGCGGGATACAGTCCACGGGATCGCAAAGAGTCAGACACGATTGAGCGACTCACACACTGACCCCTCTCTCTGCCTGCCCATTACAGACTGGGTCTCCAAGAAGCTGAACTTCTCACCTAAGAAACCATGTCCTAAAAACATGCCACTCTGGGAGGAAATAAAAAGGTCACCAAACAGGAAACTTCAAACTTGGCAAATCCAGCAAAAATCAGTCAGGGAATTTGTACAGGGCTGGGTAAACCATGCTGAGCAGAGTAACAGCAAATACATACGGCATCTCGACTACCTCCCAGGCGCTGGTCTAAATGCTCGCACACATGGCCTATGGAATTCCCACAGCCACGTGGTTCTCAGGCTGGGTCCTTCCACCAGCCTCACCTCATCCTCCTGAGCCACCCAGGTATTCCTTGCCTTCCAAGCAGGAAGGGAGAGCCCCTGGCCCTTCCACAGTGAAGTTGAGAGAGAAGGCCTCCCCCACTGGTCCACCGCTCACAACCGAGGGATCCAGCCAGCCTCTTGGGCAGGTCTTGGCCAATGATGCTGGCCTTTCTGGAAACAGGCAGGCCAGCCTAAAGAAGCATCATTAACATTAGCCTCACAGCCCAGTAAACACTGGCTCGCATACGCTCAAAGGAGAAAAGTGGGCAAGTGGAAGATACTAGAAAAATGGAGTGCTAGGAAGCAAAGTCTCCAACAGCAGAAGGCAGCTGAGCCCGGCACCCGTTTCCTCCTTGGCAGCCCGGGCAAAGCCGCCCTAACAGCGGAGGTTGCGCTCATGGAGTCTGGGCAAGGCCAGCCACAGGAAGTGTTCCAGAAAAGAGCTGCTGCTAGCGGCAGCCACCACTACCTCCCCAACCCCCGAGGAGGGGACAGAGAGGAGACAGAGGGTGATCAAGAGCCTCACACTCTGGGGGGGGGCTTCCCTGGTCGTCCGCTGGTGAAGACTCCACGCTTTCACTGCGGTGGGTGCAGGTTCAATCCCAGGCCAGGGAACTAAGACCCTGCATGCCTCACAGAGCAGCCAAAAAAAAAAAGCCACACTCAGGAACTGACACTTGGTTCACACCCCAGCTCTACCCCCTCGGAGCCGTGGGACTTGACGGAGTTATGAACCTCCCTCTCTGTGCCTCCGTTTCCCCACCTGGAAAACCTTGGAGATGGTGTTAGTAACCATCTCACAGGACTTTGGATAGGATTACATGAGAACACTGCCTTCTGCCTTATTTCATCTCCTGCACACCCTGGAGCAGGAAATGGCAACCCACTCCAGTATTCCTGCATGGAGAAGCCTATGGACAGAGGAGCCTGGCAGGCTACAGTCCACAGGGTTGCAAAGAGTAGGACACGACTGAAGCGACTCAGCACGCATGCACACACAGCCTTTATCACTACGGGGAAGGGACTCTGCTTGCTCAGCGGTCACCTCCCTCATCAGAAAGAACACAGGACACAACAGCAGGCGCTGCCTTGTTCATGATGGCAAGTGGTGCCCAGCACACAAGAGACGTCAGATCGAACCAGGCCCGACTCCAAAGCCCCTTGCTCAGGCTCTGTGATCCTAGACTCTGTTGGCGTGTATGCTGGGCTACATTGTACAGACTTGCAGCAAGTCAATGAGAAGAGCAGGTGGGGCTGTGACTGGAAAAGGAAGGTGCGCCTTCTCCCCTTGCAACAGGAGACCGAGGCAAAGCAGAGAGGGGCTCTGGGTCACATTACAAGAGCCAGGCGCTCTGTGCTGCAGGGGGATATCCCAGGGCACACAGGTAGGTTCAGACCATCTATGAAAGGGGATTCCTGGCCCAGAGATGCTGACAGGTGAAATGTCATGGCCGCAGTGGGCTGCGGGGTACTCTCCACCCAGACTTTCCACTTGTGGCCGCCACGGCAGAAGCAGAGAGTGGTAAAGCCTGCCACCTAGTGGACGAGATACATCATTGAGGTTGTCTGCAGGAAAAGTGCATGGAATTTTAAAGGGCACAGGAATCTGAGGTTGAGCTGCTTGTATATTTTGGAGATTAATGCGTCTCAAATGGCAACCCACTCCAGTATTCTTGCCTGGGAAATTCCATGGACCGAGGAGCCTGGTGGGCTACAGTTCATGGGGTCACAAAGAGTCAGACACGACTGAAGTGTCTAAGCATGCATGCGTGCATTCAGCTCAAAGCCAGAGAAACAAACAACCCAATCAAAAAATGGCAGAAGACCTAAACAGACATTTCTCCAAGAAGACATCCAGATGGATAATTAACACATTAAAAATATGCTCAACATCACTTATTATTAGAAAAATGCAAATCAAAACTACAATAAGATATACCTCACATTGGTCAGAATAGCCATCATAAAAAAGATCTACAAACAATAAATGCTGGAAAGGATGTGGAGAAAAGGGAACCCTTTTGCACTGTTGGTGGGAATATAAATTGATACAGCCACTATGGAGAATAGTATGGAGATTTCTTTAAAAACTAGGAATAAAACTACCATACAACCTAGCAATCCCACTACTGAACACATACCCTAACTGAAAAAGAAAACCATAACTGAAAAAGACACATGTACCCCAGTGTTCACTGCAGCACTATTTACAGCCGGGACATGGAAGCAACCTAGACAGTCATCAACAGATGAATGGATAAAGAAGTTGTGGTACATATATGCAGTGGAATATTACTCAACCATAAAAAAGAACGGCTTTGAATCAGTTCTAGTGAGGTGGATGAACTTCGAACCTGTTATACAGAGTGAAGTAAGTCAAAAAGAGAAAATATATCATATATTAATGCATATATATGGACTCTAGAAACAATGGTACTGATAAACCTATTTGCAGGGCAGGAATAGAGACTCAGACATAGAAAACAGACTTACGGACAACAGCAGGGGAAGGCGAGGGGACAAGTTGAGAGAGTAGAAAGATGAAATATATACATCACCATATGTAAAATAGCTAGCTAATGGGAAGTTGCTGCACAGCACAGGGAGTTCAGCCTGGTGCTCTGTGACAACCTAGAGGGGTGGGATGGGGTGGGAGGTGGAAGAGAGGTTCAAGAGGGAGGGGGCATGTGTACACCTGTGGCCGATTCATGCTGATGTGTGGCAGAAACCAACACAGTGTCCTAAAGCGATTAGCCTCCAATTAAACAAAGCGTACATGAATCACACAGGGATTTTGCTGAAATGCAGATTCTGACTCAGCAGGTCCAGAAGGAACCCAGGGTTCTGCCTTTCCAGCCCCCTCCCAGGTGATACTGATGCCGCTGGTCCATAGACCACACTTGATGCAACCAGGTTCTACAATTTCTGAAGCGCAACACCCCCCCAACTTGGAAGCTTGGGGAGGTAACACCATGGGAAACAGTTAGAAGGCACCAGAGTATTTGGAGTTTTTTAAGTCAAAGAAGTTAGAGACCTGCAGGTGGGGTTGAGGGACTGAGGGTCAGGTCAGCGTGGGCTGCCTCCTGGAGAAGGCAGAAGAGGAGAAGAGGGAAAAGGGAGGCAGAAGAGAAGAGGACGTGTGGCAGTGATGCTAGTGACGAGGGATGCAAGATGGTGACAAATGGAAGCAGCATGAGGGTCACAGAACAGGCCAGCTCACAGGGTGGTGCTACCCAAGATTCTCACTGGTGAGGATGAGAGCTGGAACACATGCTCTGCCCTGGCTGAGGACCGCCCCAGTCAAACACTGCCCCGGTCGTCCTCAAAGCCACAATCACCCATCACTGGCATCAGCCACTCAGTTTTCACTCCAATCGTTGGTGGAGGCTTTATTAAATTAGCTTTTTCTATCTAGATATTTCTCTGGTTTCGTTTCTTCTTTTTTGAAAACTTTAGGGGCTTCCCAGGTGGCTCAGTGGTAAAGAATTCAGATGTGAGTTTGATCCTTGGGTTGGGAATTTCCCCTGGAGAAGGAAATGGCAACCCACTCCAGTATTCTTGCCTAGGAAATGACAGAGACAGAGGAGCTTGGTGGGCTACCATCCAGAAGGTCGCAAAGAGTCAGACACATGAGCACGCACGCAAGCAAGACATATTAAGAGAAGATATCCAGCCTCTCCCAGCCCCAGCCTCTCTCCATCCCCACCTTCCCAATCGTTCTGCGATCCTATAGCATTTACAGCCTGCTTTGTACCCTTCCATACCTTTCTTCCCACCCTTATAAAAACATCCAAACATAACTTCACACATGGGAAGTGCCTGGCGGTTATTTCTTGGAAATGAGATCATACAAAATATATTTTTATGCAACCTAACCCTCTCACTTAATAATACATCAAAAATGTGCCTCCAGATCAGGGATTGGCAAATGTTTTCGGAAAGCACCAGAAAAAAAAACCCCAAAACTTTCGGCTTTGCAGGCAATACAGGCTCTGTCACAACCACTCAATGAACTGACCACTGTGCTATGGAAGCAGCCAGAGTCAATATGCAAATGATGAGTGTGGCTTTATCCCAATAAAACTTTATTTACAAAAACAGGCAGTGGGCTGCCTGTTCCAGGTCAATAGCTATAGCTCTAATCCATTGGTGTTTTATATTGACTTTGATTCTTTAGAATTGTATTATTATTTTATTTTTTTAATTTTATTATTTTATTTTTTTAATTTTACTATTTAAACTTCTCAGTTAATAAAAGTATACTATGAAGTATAATATACATACTTCAAATCATACAAATCATAATGGCACAATTTGATGAATTTTCACAAAGTGAAATATTTCACAAAGTGAAATACGTGTATTTGTGTAGCAAGCTCCCATATTAAAAACCAAAATGACCTGCTTCATAGAAGCCCCATGCATCAATTTTGATTCACTGTTTTCAACAACTGCATAATATCCTATAAAATGGATATAAGCCTAATTAGGCTGATTCCAATTCTCTGCTGCTGCAAAGAAAACATCAATAAACATGCTTATTCTGGGCATTATTTCCTTACATGCTAGTGTTTTATTTCGATAGGCTAGATTCCCAAAAGGGAAATTTGAGAGTCAGAGTGTGCATATATATGCATATTTTAATAGCTATTGTAGGACCACTTCCCTCAAAGGCAGTAGAGTCACAGCCCTGAAGGTCCTGGCAGCACCCCGAGCCATGCCATTCAGCAGGCATTTAGGAACAATGACTGCATACCCAGTACGTGCCCAGGTTTGGGGGCCTCAGACAGTGGTCTGGGCTTGACCTTTCCACGAGGCTTAAACATTCAGGGAACAAGAGAAGGAACACTTCAGCTCCCTCCATCTCCTCAAGCCAACTCCATCTCCTTCAGTGTCCAGACACCAATTCCCACCTCACAAGTCAAAAGGCTTCCCATGATGGGTGGGCAGGGAACCCTGGCCTCAGGGGTGAGCAGACAACTACCTATAAACTCATTTAGAAAGATGGTTCCACAGATAGAGATAGGATTTAACGCAACTTCATTACAAAAACACTGAAGAGAAGCAAAATAATGTGGGTGTCTTGATAGATTTGTTTTAAGGGAATTTGCTCTCTAATGAGTACACAGTGAAATGTTTTGAACAAACCTATTTTCCTGTATTACTGATCCCCCCCCCAAAAAATTAACAACTATTAAGTGTGATGTAATCTAAAAGATCTGAAGCCCTAATTATTGAAACTTGGAGGGGTGTGTGGGGGTAGGGGGCCAGGCACGTCTGTACACAAAGGGGTTCTCTGAGAATGGTGTTCACAGCTTTAAGCAGATCTTCAATGGCAGCTGTGAGATTAAAAAAAAAAAGAGGATTAACATGATAGGGGTTCAGTTCAGTTCAGTCCCTCGGTCGTGTCCAGCTCTTTGCAACCCCATGGACTGCAGCACGCCAGGCTTCCCTGTCCATCACCAACTCCCGGAGCTTGCTCAAACTCATGTCCATCAAGTCGGTGATGCCATCCAACCAGTTCATCCTCTGTTGTCCCCTTCTCCTCCCGCTTTCAATCTTTCCCAGCATCAGGGTCTTTTTCAATGAGTCGGTTCTTCGCATCAGGTGGCCAAAGTATGGGAGTTTCAGCTTCAGCATCAGTCCTTCCAATGAATATTCAGGACTGATTTCCTTTGGGATGGACTGGTTGGATCTTACAGCGCAAGGGACTCTCAAGAGTCTTCTCCAACACCACAGTTCAAAAGCAGCAATTCCTCGGCACTCAGCTTTCTTTATAGACCAACTCTCACGTCCACACATGAGTAATGAAAAAACCATAGCTTTGACTAGACGGAACTTTGCTGGTAAAGTAATGCCTCTGTTTTTCAACATGCTGTCATAGCTTTTCTGTAGGGGTTAGGGCTATACACATGCCAAAACTCAGCCACAGGAATGCCTAAGATAACCACATTTCACTGTATGTAAATTTTACCTCACAAATTTAAAGGAATTACAAATTTGTTTTGAATTCTTGTGGATGACGTGCAGGCTGAAAGATTTAGGGGGAACTGAACTGATGTCTTCAATTCCCTTTGAAATGTGTTAAAAATAAGACAAAGTGATGGATGGAGAGAGAGACGGATGGATACATGATTAAGCAGTGTTAATGGCGGGATCTAGGTGATGGATAAATGACTGCTGTAAAATTCTTTACACTTTGTTGTGTGTCGGACATTTTTTGTAACAAAATGTTGGAGAAAAATACTAACCCGTAATGTATAAAGGATCAGGAAACCCACAAGAACTGGGTCCTATCCCCACGGGCTATGTGACCTTGAGATATTACTTTCTTTTTCTGAGCCCCAGTGACACAGCTGTTTAGTCGGGGGTGGGGGGGAGGTGGGTAACTGTTGCCGTGACACCATCCGTTCTGGACAAGGATGGTGTTGTTCTGCAAGTCTGGGCATCTCCGAAAAGACAGCCTTTGGGAAGGAACGGCTTTCAAAGCAAAGACTGCCCCCTAGTGGGCCCTAGCAGCCTAGCTTGTGCTCATTGTATCTCCTTGTAATTGCTGGGTGGTATTTTGAGATATTAGTCATTTCGGGATATTCAGTTCAGTTCAGTTCAGTCATTCAGTCGTGTCCGACTCTTTGTGACCCCATGAATCTCAGCACGCCAGGCCTCCCTGTCCATCACCAACTCCCGGAGTTCACTCAGACTCACGTCCAGCGAGTCAGTGATGCCATCCAGCCATCTTACCCTCTGTCATCCCCTTCTCCTCCTGCCCCCAATCCCTCCCAGCATCAGAGTCTTTTCCAATGAGTCAACTCTTTGCATGAGGTGGCCAAAGTACTGGAGTTTCAGCTTTAGCATTATTTGGGATATTAATCCACCTGAATTTTTCTTCTTTACATTTCCTTTTGCCTCCCTCCTTCCCTTTCCCCTTAAATGAGAGAACCAGCTCGGGGCAGGATCTGACAGGGCAAATGGCAGAAATAGCCTTCGGGTCTTTCTGGCTGTGTTTTCCAAACTCCCAAAGCTCAAAGGTTTCAAAGAATAAATGGACAGAGAGTGTCTGAAAAAAACTCAAAAGGCAAGGAACGTAACCTGACAAGAAGGACATTCTCCATGGCGAACAAAAGGAAGAAAGATGAGAAAAAGTTCCAAGAGTCTCTTGCAACTGGCAAGACCCCAGGTTGTGATGTTTGTCCAGGAAAAGAGGTTTGTTTTTCCCCATGTTGGGTCCCAAGTGTCTAGAACATGCCTGACAAGCCGTGGAAACTCAAGACATATTTTCAAAGGATTTTTTGTGGGCCACTTATAAAGTCATTATTGAATTTGTTATAATATTGTTTCTGTTTTATGTTCTGGTTTTTTGGCCAAGGGGCCTGTGGGACCTTCAGAACCGGTGCCTTGATTCTGCATTAGAAGGTGAAGTCTTAACCAGCGGCCCACCAGGGAAGGCAGTCCCTCTCCATACACACCGTTAATGAGTAAGTGAATGACTGGGAGTGAGTGAGCAGATTCTAGAGAAGCTTATAACCAGAACGTAGGGAAGGGAAGCCACACCCGACCGCTAACAGCCTCCCCCACCCCCTGCCATTTGCAGCCTCCAGACTTCTGTGCACCGTATCCCTCTGCCTGGAACTCAGGATCCCACTGGGACCGAGGGCCATGGAGCCGGGCTGCCTGGGCTCAGATCTGAGACTTACCACTTACTGTGTGATTCCAGGAAAAGTTACTTAACCCACTCTGTGCGTCAGTTTTCTCACTGGTAAAATGGGGACAATAATAATACCTACGACAGAGGACTGCTCTGAAGATTAATGAATTGACGTCTGTAGAGCTCCTGGCATGTAATAAGAACTCAATAAACAGAGCTGATATCATTTTTCTTCTTTTCCTTGACACAAAGCTGCTCTACCCAGATAACCTTTATATATCTTATGGAGTCAACTCAGCCATGGCTTCCTTCAAGAAGCTTCAGGTGCCCCTCTGGGTGCTCTCAGGGCACAATCACATTATTTGCCACATTGTAATATAACTATCTGTATCTGTCTCTCCCACTAAGCTGTGAGCTCCCGCGGGCAGAGATGAGATCTTATTTGTCAATGGATACAATCTGGTAGTCAAGCCCTCCCTGAATGAACATCTATGCTTACTGAACTCATTCTACCCTCCTACCTGTAACATGCCACCTTTCTCACACTGTAGATACCCAATTACTCCCAATTACCCCTACCTCCCATCTCACCCCTCAGGTACAGCATACCCAGGGCTGCCCTCTGCTCTTCTAGTCTTGTTCTGCCATATTGGTTTTACACCACTGACCATCAGCCAAACCCAGTCTAAACTAGAGAACAAGGGTGCTAGTTGATACAACCGTAGAAGCTTCCCTGGTGGCTCAGACGGTAAAGAATCTGCCTGCAATGTGGGAGACGTGGGTGCAATCCCTGGGTTGGGAAGATCCCCTAAAGGAGGGCATGGCAACCCACTCCAGAATTCTTGCTTGGGAAATACTATAGACAGAGGAGCCTGGCGGGCTCCAGTCCATGGGGTTGCAAAGACTCAGACAGGACTGAGCAGCTAACACTAACAGTTTCACATAGAAGGTAGGCAGTTCTTTACATAACAGGAGGGGCTTCTGTGAGCTCTCAACATCCGTTTCCTTTCTCTTAACAATGCTTTTAAAATCTCTCTTGGAATCTAGTCTATAGATGGATGCGAACCTCACCCTTTCATAATAGCCTGTCAAGAATTTACATCTCTCTAATGCTCTTCTCTTTTTTCAATTTTTAAAAATACTTTTTTGGCCGCATTACACACAGCAAGTGGTATCTTAAGTTCCCCGACTAGGGATCGAACCTATCCCCCTTGCAGTGGAAGCTTGGACTCAACCACTGGACCACTGCTCTTCTTCTTTGGATGTGGGGATGTCAGATTTTGGGAAGGATTTAAACACAAAATATTGGGAGTTCCTAAGTCGTTCCAGGAGATGGTTTAGGCTAATGAGGTTGTGTACAGCACAGCACAGTGGTAAGAACACTGAATGGGTGTTCCAAAGAGACACATCCAAAAAACTGCTCCTTCGGCTTTTTGTGAGAACAGTCCCAATTTCTGGGAGGTAAAACTATGAATATGGCTAAGGACTTGCAGATGGCTGCAGTGTAGACAGAAATGTAAAAATGGGACATTAGCTGGGTGTGTTAATAAGGAGATACTCACTTGAATGGGGGAGGTGTTTTATACATAAGGACATGGGCTTCATAACCTCCAGGAGCATTCTACAACTCTGATCGTGGCTTCTGATTGTACTGCCTCCCACCAGGATACCACAGGGAGTCATGACGACCACTTGATTTCCCATGATTCTACAAAATCCTCTGTTTTGTGTTTTTTCCCCATTATCCAGGAATAAGGGTAGTCATCACTCCAAAGGGTGGGTCCCAGTCCTAGTAACATGTGCTGTTGACCTTGGACCTGGTCCTTAGGACTCTGTGTGGTCTCTTTCCTTTAAGAATGATGCTTTGCAAATTACAAAAAACCAACAATAAAAAAAGAATGATGGCGTTGACAGGGTCATCTAAACTGCAGCTCCTCACTTTAGAAGGCACTGGCTGGGAATCATCTGTGAAGTCTGGGCATCTATCAGGATCCTGCAGGACCCTCCAGTGTTGTCCCCGTCATACATACACCCACTGATGCCCCAAAGATTTAGTGATGCCCACCGTACTAGGTGCCGGGACAGAGTGGTGTGGAAGCCAACACAGCCCTGTCCTCATGGAGCGTAAATGCCAGTGGGAGATGCAGGCACTAAACAACCCAACATAAAACCACAACGGACACAAGTTCAAGTTCAGGATACAGAGAACGTCTACAGTAAGTGGAGATCCAGGGAAGTATCCGTGTCTGTGAGACTGAGCTGAGACCTACAGGAAGGGAAAGAGCAACCTGATGGAAGAAGACAAAAGAGCAAACACTCCAGACCGAGGGAACAGAGTGTGCATTTGTCCTATGGTGGGTGGTGGCCTGGAGAGGAGGAAGAATTAAAAGACAGGATACATAATGAGATCCCTACAGTACATTTCGTCTGCCCTAAGAGCAATGAGGGGGCTTCCCTGATGGCTCAGATGGTAAAGAATCCGCCTGGAATGTGGCAGACCCAGGTTCGATCCCTGGGTCAGGAAGACCCCCTGGAGGAGGACATGGCAACCCACTCCAGTATTCTTGCTTGGAGAACTCCATGGACAGAGGAGTCTGGTGGGCCACATAGTCTATGGGGTCGCAAAGAGCTGGACACGACTTAGCGACTAACACACACACAAGGGCAATGAGACACCACTGATGAGCTTTTCAAAGAGACAGGACTGATCAGATTTCCATCCCGAGCTTTCCCCTGCAAGATCCTTGATGGCAGATACGAAGCCTGGATTTGAGGAGCCAAAGGAGATGAGGGAACCCTCAGATCTTTCAGAAGCACGTGTAGCCTTGTATCTCTGGAGACGGTGGGATTTCAAAGAGCATGTGACGCTCAGAGCAGACGACTGGTGAGTGGTGAGTCACACCACTGGGCATGCCTCTATGGTGCAGATGAAGTGGGGCAACTCAACACCATAGGCCACATCTGGCCTCTCGCTCCCTCTGCTCTGTCTGGCTGAGATCAAGGAGCAGGGCCTGGAGTCCCAACAATGACACCAGAAGGATGCTGGGGAGATCAGAGGGATACCCAGGTGACCCAGGCCCCTCCCAGGCCCCCTCCAGGCTGGCCACCACGCCCAGCTCCCAGCTGCAGTTGAGTGTGGCTCACAGCTGCCCCGTGTCCAGAGAGCTGCCCTCAGCCACACAGGAGCCATGGGGCCTGGGAGGTAACACCTCCCTCCTGCTTTCAATCTCAGTAGCCAGGAGCGAGGTCTCAGTCAGCCCAGCCTGTAATAAAATACCATCGACTGGGCGGCTTAAATGGCAGATGCTTATTTCTCACAGCTCTGGAGGCAAGAAGTCCAACATCAAGGTGCAGGTCCTGGTGATAGGCCCCTTCCTGGCTTGCAGGTTGGCCACCTCCTTGTCGTGCCCTCCTGTGGCCATAAAGCCACCAAGCCCCTCACAAGAGCCCACCTTCATCTAACCCTAATTGTCTCCCAAAGACTCCAACTTCAAACACCATTTCACTGGGTTGGGGCTTCCACATGTGGATTTTAGGGGGACTCAACTCAGTCCACAGAATGGACCTGTCAGAACGTCCCTCCAGCCTCTAGGAGAAGCTGACCCTGCACTGCCAGGTGTGTTCCGGAACCCCATGGGGTCTGCCTAAAGCTGGTCTTGAGCGGAAATCACACTCCCTTCAGCATGTCCCTGCTCCATCCTCACGCCTCATTTCATGAGCAGCTCCAATAAATCACTTGAACCAAAATCTCCAACTCAGGTCTATATTTAGAGGAGTGCAGTCAAAGCATCAGGTTCTTCTACCATCAATCAATCAACTGACTCAGGCCAGGTTCGGACCGTGCCTGGCACGGTGAGCTAGTGATAGCAGGGCACAGTGACCTGCAGGCCGGAGGCTGGGTGCTCATCCCTGCTCTGCACGTGACATCAGGCAAGTCGTCCAGCCTCACCGAGTCTTCGTTTCCTTGTCTGCATGCTGGCAACACCACTACCTCCATTGGATGACCCCATATCAAAGCACTCAGAAAATTACAAACCACTATTAACACACTGGTAGCTACTCAGTTCGGAGAAGGTAATGGCACCCCACTCCAGTACTCTTGCCTGGAAAATCCCATGGATGGAGGAGCCTGGTGGGCTGCAGTCCATGGGGTCGCTAAGAGTCAGACACAACTGAGCAACTTCACTTTCACTTTTCACTTTCATGCATTGGAGAAGGAAATGGCAACCCACTCCAGTGTTCTTGCCTGGAGAGTCCCAGGGATGGCAGAGCCTGGTGGGCTGCCGTCTATGGGGTTGCACAGAGTTGGACACAACTGAAGTGACTTAGCAGCAGCTACTCAGTTAGTGCTAGCAGAACCCTGAGTATGCAGATATCCAGTCCCTAACTTTAAGGGAGCCCCCACTTCCCTTCCTTCCCCTCGTTATAGATTGAATTGCATCCCCCTAAAAGATATGCTCAAGACTAATCTGAATGACCCTGTTTGGAGATAAGGTCTCTGCAAATGCAATCAAGTTAAGATGAGGTCATACTAGATTAGGAGCTTCCCTGGTGGCTCAGATGGTAAAGAATCCACCTGCAAAGCGGGAGACCTGGGTTCAACACCTGAGTTGGGAAGACCTCCTGGAGAAGGAAATGGCTACCCACTCCAGTATTCTTGCCTGGAGAATTCCATGGACAGAGGAGCCTGGTGGGCTACAGTTCATGGGGTCACAAAGAGTTGGACACGACTGAGCACAGCACGATGTTTAAGTTAACAGTATGCAATATGTTGTTCTGATACATTTGCATAATGCAATATGATTACATCCCTGCATTAGCTAAGGCCTCTATAATGCCACAGAATTATTTATCTTTTTATGGTGGCAACAATGGATGGACCTTGAGGGCATTATGCTGTCCTTTGGTTTTAAGCACTGTGCATTCAATGGGTTGGTTAAAGACGGGGCTGTCCATAGTAACATATGAGTCAGTGTAGTTCATAGAAAACAACAGTAGAGGGGAGCAGAACCTCATTTTTGCCCCATCCACCCAGGAAGTTTATAGACAGTGGATGAATTCAGCTTTTCTTGAGGCTTCTACTCCTAGAGTGAGTGACAGTTACTCAGTTGTGTCCAACTCTGTAACCCCATGGACTGTAGCCTGCCAGGCTCCTTTGTCCATGGAATTCTCCTGGTCCAGGGATCAAACACCTGTCTCCTGCATTGCAGGCAGATTCTTTACCATCTGAGCCACCAGGGAAGCCTACCCTGTCTCCTAAGAGACATTCTACTCCTTGGGGACCCTCAGGTATTCCACTGGGACAAAGTCAGGTGCTCACCTTCCTTTCAGAGGAAAAAGCAAATCAAATGAAACATACATTCCTTAAGAGCCCACTGGGTGTCAGGAACCTCACCTTAAAACAGTTTATATTTTACAGGGATATTTTTCAACTTTTACATGGTATAGGCACAATTCTTCAGAGCAGCTGAACCATTCTGGAGCCTGAGATCAATTTTTGCAAAATCAATCCCTTCTATGATCAGTCTTCTAAGATACTAAGTCATAAAACCTTGTATAAATTAATTAGTGATGAGGTCTAAGAAGTTTGACACAAGACTTGGGGAGAGAATTCCTTCAAAGTTTCAGTCCCATTCTGGCCCAGTTCAGTATTGAATTTATCACAGCTTTATGGCTAGGTTGGGCTTTTCCAGTGGCTCAGAGGTAAAGAATCTGCCTGCATTACAGCAGGCCCAGGAGACACAGGTTCAATCCCTGGGTTGGGAAGATCCCCTGGTGAAGGGCATGCAACCCACTCCAGTATGCTTGCCTGGGAAATCCCATGGACAGAGGAGCCTGGCTGGCGACAGTCCATGGGGTTGCAAAGAGTCGGACACAACTGAAGCAACTTAGCACACCCACGTAACACACATGTCTAAGTTACCCAACCAGCCAGCTGCATTTTCATTCCGTTTGAGCTGTATGTGTCTGAGCCACATATTTCCTAAATGCTCCATTAGGAGGGCCAGACACCACGCTGCACCTCTTCAGCAGGCTCTATTATCCCTCTTTCTTACATGTAGCATGAAGTATTTCAGAATTGCAAAAAGTATGGAGAATAACAGAACAGGACCAGAGCGGTAACCATCAGGTTTAAGAAAGAAACACTGCAAATATGCAGAAAGCCCCAGGGATAAACACCGCATCTCTTCTCTTCCCCAAGATGTAACACTCTCCCAAACTGGGTGTTTATCATCAAGACTCTATTTTCCCACTGGAAAAGTTCGGGGAAGAACCAAGCATCCGTTCTCTGCTATGGTAATAAAGGAAACAGAACTGCAGGCTCCAAAGATACGGAGCGAAAGGGGGTGGGGAACAACAAGGAAGTTGGAAACCTTTATTTTTCCCCATGGAAGAGATAAACCAATTGCACTGCCCATCATTACGTCATACAAAAATCTAGAAATAATAGATCTGCAGAGTAGAAATAAATGAAAATTAAGAAGGCAACAGAAATAATCTAAATTTGAATTATTTTTCACCGTTATTAGGAATGAAAACCATTTCAAAGTACAATATCTGGCTTTAGAATAGGTTTAGTCCACCGGCCAGAGCCTGCCATAAAATTAAGGTGTTCAGCATCTTGTCGGCTCTACTGGCTCGTGACAACACCTCTGAGGTCTTGGAGAAAACCAACGTACTCCCGGGGCGGCTCCAGCTCTGAGCTCCAGCGCACAGGAGGTGCTGAGAGCCTCGCCCTGCGGGGTGCAGTTTCTAAGGATGCCTACGGCGGGGAGAGGCTGGAGTGGGATGGGGCCAGGGGCCGAGGAGGAAGGTAGCATCGCCGCAGCTCCCGCCGCGCCCCCACGCCGCCCATCCCTCGTTCCCCTGACTCAGCGCTCCAGCCGGGTCCAGGTCGAGCGGAGCCGGCGAGGGAGCCCCAGCGCCACCTACCGACAACAATGAGGACCTCCCTCTCGATGTGGGCTTGGATGTAGATGCGGCCGCGGCGCTCCGTGTGGTCCGTGCCGCAGAGGCTGGGGACGTTCATCACGCAGCGCTTGTGGACGTTCATCATGCAGGCTGCGGGGACAGAGGCAGGGCGCGGGGCTCAGGCTGGTCCAGGCTGGACCCCTCCGGTTCCTCTCCTTCCCTCCGAGGCGGGCGGAGACCAGCCTGCCCTGCCCGGGTCTCACCCGAAGGGCTTGCTTCTCCAACTCCCCCTCTCCAAAACCCCGACACCCCAGGCCCTCATGGACAGAGGAGGCGGAAGGTGTCTGTCCTTCCCGGAAGGCTGAGGTACCTGGCATACCCGCAAAGGCTCTGAAGCCAGAGTCACCAACTCCAGTGACACGGGGGTGTCTAACATAGTGAGGGAAGGTGCGGGTGTGGTGGTCTTGGCCAACCAGAGAACACAGCAGCTCCCACTGAGGGCACAGCCCTGCAGGGTGCACGCCCAAAGTTGCCAAGATTTTCCCATTTTTCAGGAGTAAGCAGGAATCCTGACCTCTCCCGATTTTTAAATATTGATGATAGGCTGGGTTCCCTGGAAAGAGTCTGAGAATGGGAGTTGTGAGCAGGTTTACAGTGAGGGGCTCTGGGCCCATGAGGATGCCCTAAGGCTGACAAGAGGAGGGACTCAGGGGCTCAGAGGACCGTTCAGTGTTGTCCCAGACTGACACAAGAGGGCCGAGCCTTTGCCCCTGCATCTGCCAATCTGTGGTCATAAACCAGCCCTGGGAGGGGCATCATCTTGGAACCTGAGCTGAGCCCCCACAGTATCCACCATAACTAACTGCAAGAAAAAAACTTAAGACCCAGGGCAAGACGAATGGAATATGCAAACTGAATCTGACTGGCTGAAGTCTCCTGTGTGACGTGATAAATACTGGCTCCCTGTCCACACTCCTGGAGCACCCCTGTGCTTCTTTCAATGGGTGGCTGGTTTCCCCTAAGCCCCACGGCTGCTCCAGGCCGTGCCTGGAGTCCCTTGTTCACTAGCGGTCCCTCATTCCAGTCTGAGAAGGCAGGAGAGGCTGGGTCACCCCACGGGGCATTTCAGGAGATTCCACGGGAGCTGGGGGCACGGCATCCCTTCTCAGCCCACCCAACCTCCAGGAGGCACCAGGCAGATTAAAAAAAAAAAGTGTAAATGAGTTGTGGGGAGAGAAGGATGGCAAAAGGATGGAGAGCCCCCTGGAACCTGCATGCCCAAGTTCAGGGTCCTGCATCAGCACCAACTTGCTAACCCACCACCCAGGTATGAGCAAGGCCAATCCAGGCCCCAAGGATAGCCTTGAAGAATCGTGCCCTAAATAAATGGTTATTGTTGGTTATTGTTACTCAGCATCACGCCAAGGGTACCCAGCCCACCCAGGACTTGGGAGAATGTGCTGCAGACTTGGGCCCCAAACCATAAGGAAGCAGCTGGGGCAGCAGAGGCTCCTAGAGGGCACATGTACTTACTGTCACATTTCATCCCCTGATGGATAAGTCCATAGAGCAATGACCCGCAGTGGTCACAAAACGTGGGGCTGGAGTATGTGTGGATCTTGAACTTGTGTTTGCTCCGGGGGTCCTGAGGGCCAAAGAAACAACAAGAGAGGTTGGTGTCAGTGTGGCACGCCAAGGTTTCACACTGCTCTCAGCATCATTGGAGAACACACTGAGAACTGCACTTGGCCCCCAGCATCCATCATACCTGCTGGGACCATCGCAGGAGCGCTGTACCCAAACACCAGGCTGGATAAACAGTCACTGAATGAATGAATGAATGACTAAGACGGCTGATGGCTCCCATTCTCACCCAGCACACACACTCACTGTGCCTGGAAGCACTCCATCAGAGAACCCAACCTATTGACTCCTGCCAGCAGCAAGGACTGCAGAGATAGCAAACAAAACTCCAGACGCACGAGGTAGAAGGGTCCCCTTGTCTACTTCTCTCTCCTTTATCTTCTGAGCAACTTCTGAATGATCTAAAACCCAAGGCCTGAAACCTCCCCACTTAGAGGCCATTTGCTAGGACCTCTTCATCTAAAGTCTTCCCTTGTAGCTCAGTTGGTAAAGAATCTGCCTACAATGCAAGGAGACCCAGGTTCGATTCCTGGGTCAGGAAGATCCCCTGGAGAAGGAAATAGCAACCCACTCCAGTATTCTTGCCTGGAGAATCCCATAGACAGAGGAGCCTGGCAGGCTACAGTCCATGGGGTCGCAAGAGTCAGACACAACTTGGCAGCTAAACCACCACCACCATCATCTACAGGACAGAGTTCAAAGTCCAGTGAATACTCTGCAGACTGTGGCATGGACTACTAGCTTTCCACCAATACCCAGTCTTCCTTTCAATAAGAGAACCCTTGAGTTGCAGCAGAGCTCATGGCTGTCCAACTATAGACCACATTTCCCAGTCTCTCTTGCAACTTGGCGTGTGCATGTGATTGAGTTCTCACCAATGGGATGTATGTGTTTCAGTCATTCCTTTAAAAGAAAGGTGTACATCTTTCCAGGCTTCCCTGCTGGCTCAGATGGTAAAGAATCTGTCTGCAATGTGGGAGACCTGGGTTCAATCCCTGGGTTGGGAAGATCCTCTGGAGAAGGAAATGGCAACCCACTCCAGTATTCTTGCCTGGAGAATCCCCATGGAGAGAGAAGCCTGGCGGGCTACTCTGTGACATGATGTCGCAGAGTCATACACAACTGAACGACTAAGCACATACATCCTCCCAGGATTCGCCGGTGGCACTACTGGTAAAAAACCCACCTGCCAATGTAGGAGATGGAAGAGATGTGGGTTCGACCCCTGGGTCAGGAAGATCCCCTGGAGGAGGGCATGGCAACCCACTCCAGCATTCCTGCCTAGAGAATCCCATGACAGAGGAGCCTGGTGGGCTACTGTGCATAGGGTTGCAAAGAATCAGACAGAACTGAAGTGACTTAGCACCCTGCATGGTACAGCCTCCTAGGCCCCTTCTTCCCTTCCCACTGGCTGGAAGATGGTGAGAAGTGGAAGTGACCACCTTGGACCCACTGGCTCTGCACTTTGTCCCTTTAGACAGACATCTGAGAGAAAACCTACCTTCTGTCTTATTCAAGTCACTATATTTGGGGGTTATCTGTTACAGTGGTTCACACGGTTCCCTAACTAACTAACGTGCCCTTCCTAACCTGGCAGTGCAGTGCAGAAGTTAGAGGCACAGACTTGGGAACATAACCCGCCTGGGTTCTTCTTAGATGCATAATTTTGAGCAAGGTATTTGATTTCTTTGTGCTTCACTTCCCTTGTCTGGACAATGAGGAGACTGATAGTGCTGTAAGCTTACAGGACCATTGGGAATAATAAATGAATTAACCTATGGAGAGAGCTTTGAACCGCCTGGCACACAGTAAGCAGTGAAAGCTTTTGCATTATTATTATTACATCGCCCATGTGATCCCAAGGATGCCTTCAACACACACTACGTTTTCTGTACACAGGACTGGTTCATACTCCCAAACATGCCATGCCCTTCATGACTCTCTGGCTCCACATGATGTCTGTCTCCTTCAAGAGATGCTCTAATTTAAAAAACAAAAAGTCTTCTTCTCTTTCCCAACCCAGCCTGCAAGTTGCTTCCTCCATGAAAGTGTATATTGCAGAAGAGAAGACAAGGGCCCCAGGTTCCAACCCAAGGCTGATCTGACATTCTAGCCTTTGTCATAAGCTACCTATCTCTTCCCTAATCCATTCACTCATCCATTCACATATATTTATTGATGCAAGTGTCTTTCCAAAACACATTCTAATAGAGACAGAAAATGAACAAATAAGGAAACAGACACAATAAGTAGAAATTATTTTATGTGCTATAAAAATAATGAGCATTTCTCCTTAGGAACCTGTTATCTTCAAAATGTAAAAATAATCTTTATACCTTCTAGGGTGGCTAACATTTTAGAAAACTGATACTGAGAATACCAAGCGCTGATGTGGAGAGAACACAATTGGAACCCTCCTGCAATACTGGGGGAATGCAAAATGGTAGAGTCACTTTGGAAAGTGGCATGGCAGTTTCTTATAAAGGTAAACATCCCCTTAGCATATATGACGCAGTATTCCCACTCCTAGGTGTGAAATGAATACATGCTGCTGCTGCTAAGTCGCTTCAGTCGTGTCCGACTCTGTGCGACCCCATAGACGGCAGCCCACCAGGCTCTCCCATCCCTGGGATTCTCCAGGCAAGAACACTGGAGTGGGTTGCCATTTCCTTCTCCAATGCATGAAAGTGAAAAGTGAAAGTGAAGTTGCTCAGTCGTGTCTGACTCTTAGCGACCCCATGGACTGCAGCCTACCAGGCTCCTTTGTCCATGGGACTTTCCAGGCAAGAGTACTGGAGTGGGGATGAATACATGAATCCACAGAAAAGCCTGAAAGTTTACAATCACCTTATTTATAATATCCAAAGTCTGGAAACAAGCTAAGTACTCAACATTTACCATGTGAATCAATAAACGACGTGTGGTGTATCCACACAATTGAATACTTCTCAGCAGTAAGAAGGAATGAACTACTGATACAGGTAAGCTTTCTGAATCTCAGAAGCATTACAGTAAGATAACGATGTCAAAAACATGCTGTTTAATTCTGTTTAAATGACCTTCTAGAAAAGGCAAAACTAAAAGAAAAGAAAAGAAAAGGCATAACTATGGGGACAGAAAACAGATGGGTGGTTAAGAAGGATCAGAGGAGGAAAGGGAATTGATAACAAGTCGACAGAATGTGGGAACTTTTATGGGGTGACTGGAATAAGCTATATTATCAACCGTGTGAATGTTACTGTACATATGTTTTAAAAATTGAATTTTGCTGCATGAAAACTCTATTTCAACAAGTCTGCCTAAAATATCCTCCATCGCTGAAGGCTTTTGTTGGCCTGCATCTTCTTAATGAGCTACAGTGTTTCCTTCCTGATTTTCCAAACCTCTGTGGTCAGGTCAAGCGGGTGAAGGGGTGACCCTTGCATAGCCCTGAACAGCCCAGGTGAAGAGGCAGGGTCAGCTCTGCTCTGGTTGTGGGACCTGCAGAGCTCCAGGATTCAGAAGGACCCCAGCTGCCACCTCTCCTGCTCGAGGACTGAGCTGCTACCCCAGTAACAGCATCAGGGCTTGAAAGCAAAAAACAAAAACTACAGGCTCCCTGTTGATGGCTTAGCCAGCCATGTTTCCATCCTTGGGCAACGAGACTAAAAAAAAAAGAAAAAAAAAATACATCAGGTTCCTTGAAACAGCCCCAGTGCTCTGTGCAATAGGGAGGAGGGAGGAGGGTTCAGGATGGGGAACACATGTATACCTGTGGCGGATTCATTTTGATATTTGGCAAATCTAATACAGTTATGTAAAGTTTAAAAATAAAATAAAATTAAAAAAAAAAAAAAATGCTTCCCACTGCCCGCCCCGTGTGAATCCACCTTAAAAGGTGAGAAATGAGCACCTCAAACCCACCTGTTCATGACCCGCATTGGCCTGAAGGGGGAGCTCAAGGCTTCTCTCACTCCCCTCGCTGGCTCAACTCTGCAACTCCATAGACTGTAGCCCGCCAGGCTCCTCTGTCTATGGAATTTTCCAGGCAAGAATACTGGAGCAAGTTGCCATTTCCTACTCCAGGGGATCTTCCGGATCCAGGGACCGAACCCAAATCTCCAGGGTCTCCTGCACTGGCAGTCGGATTCTTTACCACTGTGCCACCTGGGCCTCTAAGGAAGATGAGAGCCAGTCTGGTTGATCAAATTCCAGGACGCTGACTGGCCCAACCTCAGTGGGTGGAGCTTTCATAGGCCCTAAAGCCGCGCGCACCTTTAAGTGGTGGTCCCATCCTCCTGGTCCCATGGTCTCACCCTAAGAAGGGTGGGCATGACTGGCCTGGACCAACTCCACTCCAAGTCCTGGGGCAAGTTCTCTCTCTCCTTTTGGTTCCTGTGCTCCCTTCTGGGTTCCCTGATATGTTGACCTTATGTGAGCCAAGAATTAGCTTTGAGGATATTTTAACTGCTTGAACTGTGGTGCTGGAGAAGACTCTTGCGAGTCCCTTGGACTGCAAGGATATCCAACCAGTCCATCCTAAAGGAGACCAGTCCTGGGTGTTCATTGGAAGGACTGATGCTGAAGCTGAAACTCCAGTACTTTGGCCACCCCATGCAGAGTTGATTCATTGGAAAAGACTCTGATGCTGGGAGGGATTGGGGGCAGGAGGAGAAGGGGATGACAGAGGATGAGATGGCTGGATGGCATCACCAACTCGATGCACATGAGTTTGAGTGAACTCTGGGAGTTGGTGATGGACAGGGAGGCCTGGCGTGCTGCGATTCATGGGGTCGCAAAGAGTCGGACATGACTGAGTGACTAAACTGACTGACTGAGGCCTGCCTCAATAGAAGGGAGTCCCCAAGGGCCTCACGAGCTCTACTTAGAGATCGGAGGCAAAACTCCACTAAGAATAAAGTTGCTCTTTGCTGGCATTGCACTTTCCTCCATGCCTATATCTTAGTGGGGAATCTCAGGGAGAAGACCTCAAGCATTCCTAACCAGACACTGCCGACAGGAAGAGCAGAAACCACAGCGCAGCCTTCAGGCAGGGTCCTGGTTCAAGATTACCTCTAACCAGATTAAAGGAGTGTATGCCCTGCACACCCTAATCCTATCAGCAACCCCATCCTTAAACCATCGCTATAAAACTCCTCACCAAACTGTCCTGGGTGGGGACACACAGTTTCAGGGGCAGGAACCTGCTTTGCCCTGGCAAAGCAATGAAGCTATTCTTTTCTACTTCACCCCAAACCCTGTCTCCAAGGTTCAATCCAGCACTGGTGCACAGAAGCCGAGCTCCCCGCATCACCATCAGTAAAACAGATAATTAGTGGGAAGCTGCTATATAACGGGGAGCCCAGATTGGTGCTCTATGATGACCTAGAGGGGTGAGATGGGGGGTGGGAGGGCGCCTCAAGCGGGAGGGGATATATACATATAGTTGTGACTGATTTGCACTGCAGTACAGCAGAAACCAACACAACATTGTAAAGCAATTATCCTCCAATTAAAAATTTTACAAAAAACAAAAACCCCTCTCCATCTTAGCAAGTCTCTTTCGCAGCAGGAGGTGCCAAGATGCACAAAGAAAGAGAAGGAAGAAGAAAACACAGTGATTGCGAGCTGTCCATATGCCCAGTGACAGCCATGTGGAAGGTGTTACTCACGCTGATTTCAGTGACGATGAAAGGAGCCCAGTCTAGAGAGGACCTTCTCCAAGGTCAACCAAATGGCCCCTGGAGGGCTGGGACTCACCCCACGTCTGCCTGGCTCCAAAGTGGGAATACAGCAGGGTATTCTCTCTTTCCTCTGCAACCCCCAACTACATTAACGTCTCATCCTTCAGGTCCGGCTAAAATAGCACTTCCTTTCTGCTTTCCTTTGTTCATTCACCCAGTAAATGTTTTCTGAGAGCAAGGTTCTTCCCAGGCATTGAGGGTACAACTGTGAGCAAAGGAGACAATACCTCTTCTGGTGGAACTTATGTTCTAATGGCAGAGAGAAAGCAAAAGAAAATAACTGCCATGCCCCTCACCTCTTTGGGCTTCCCAGGTGACTCAGATGGTAAAGAATCTGCCTACAGGGGGCACCCAGGTTTGATCCCTGGGTTGGGAAGATCCCCTGGACAAGGGCACAGCAACCCCACTCCAGTATTCTTGCCTGGAGAATTCCATGGACAGAGGAGCCTGGCGGGCTACAGTCCATGGGGTTGCAAAGAGTCAGACAGGACTGAGTGTCTAACACTCACCCCTATCTTTCCCATCACAGTATTTATACCACTGCTTTGTAGCTGTGTGTTTAACTGCATCTCTCTCATGCTTAGCTGCATGCAACATGAGGGAATTTTGCTCTCCATGATATCCCAGAGCATATATTGTACTTAGCATACAGAAGGTGCTTGAATACTTAATGAGTGAGAGTCAACATTTATTGAGTGTTTAATTCATGCCAGGAGCCACTTGCAGGGAGTTATCAGACATTAACTCATTTAATCGTCATAACACCTCTATGACGTTTGTACTGCTTACTACCCCCATTTTACAGATGAGGAAACCGAGGGACCGAGAGGGGTAGTGACTTGCCCAGGGCTGCCCAGCCACCAGCACTGCATGGCACACAGTAGGTGGCACATAGTGAGAGGTCCGTGAGCTGTGATGGCAGCAGAGGGCTGCAGTCACCGCTATGAAGCACGGAGAGGCCCTAGACGATGCACATGACCTGGACAGTCCTGTGCAAGATGAATTACACCAGACAGGAGAAAGAAAGGCCACTCAGGCAGGATGCAGAGGAAGATCTGTTTCTCTGTGGTTTATTTAGAGGCTGATGGAGGCTCCTCCAATCTCATTCCCTTGCCTCCTCTTTCAGGAGGGCCAAGGCTTGTAAATACCAACTCCACCCATCCCCACTCCCACCCCCGACACCCGCTCTCATCTCTCAGACGACCCAGAAAACAGGTCATCTCCGGATTGATTTCTGGTCCCTTCCCTCCTTCCACTTGGGAGAGCTTGGAACAAAGCCACACGCCCACAGCTGGGGTCCTTAGGACCTTCAAGGAGAATCATTCAGGGTGCCTGTCTATGTCTGCCCAGGCCCAAGGGGCAGGTCTGCACCTGGAGATGACCCTCCCCCAAAACCAGACACAGGTGACTGATGGAGAGGTGGATGCTCAGCTCAAGTGTCAGAGGCCGGGCCGTCAGGACACGAAGAGCCGTAGGGCTGAGGTGGTGATTACTGACAGCAGGCTCCAAGGAGAAAGGAACAAAGGCTTCATGACCCCAGGGATGGAGCTCCTGGTTGCAGTCTCCTAGGGGCCTGGCATTCTGCCCTCCAGTTCCATCTGACTCTCCTGTGTCCTCTAAAATTTATCCTTTGTACTTAAGCCAACCTAAGCAGGCATCTGCTACCTGCACTGGGAGGAGGGCCGGGGGTGGAATAATTGTCAAGATATTTACAATCACTTTGGCTCAAGTACTGCCCATACTGCCCACTGACCGATCAGAATGGGCTGCGGGGCCTAGCTACGCTGGGAGTTAACCCTTTAGTTGCCAGATCATGACAAGGTAGGGTGGGGAGGAGCTGCCAGGGAAAGAAGTGGATGGGTGGCAGGTGGGAGGGGGAGGTTCCGACGGCCCAGTGGCTATTCACCAACCAGCAGGTAAATACTTCATCATTTTCACAACTGGTCCAGTCGTGCTGGTGGATACAGGTTAAATGGCAGCCCTGCCTTTAGCTGAAGTACATTCCTTTCCCAGCCTCTGAGGCTGTGACTATTGACCAGGATGAGGTCAGGGATCCACGTGGCCTCTAAGTCAGAACTCTCCCCCCAGGTCTGTCTGGACCCCAGTCAAAGACGCAATGCCCAGCCCTGCCTCCATCCCTCCCCGACCTTGTTCTACAGTTGGCTTCCCCAGCCCAGCCCACAAGGGCTGGACCCCCTCCAGTGTCCCTGTAGCCCAACCGCATTCCTGGCCCAGGTCCTTCTTCATGTTCACAGGTTACCATCTGGATGCCAAAGGCCACACTAAGTTTACAAACAGGCTGTATTTGGCCCATATGGAGCGTCTTAAAAATATTTTAAAAATCCTGAAATGTCAGAAAAAAAATGTAGATTTCTGGTTCCTTTTGAAAACTCACAAGTTGGGGCAACACTGGACACATGTTCCTCTGGGCGGAGCAGCGATGGCACCCTTTAGATAAAGCATAAGCTTTCTAGTTCTCCACAGTTCCCATCATTCTCTGTTGTCTCACACCTTGCCTGCTTCGCTCTCTTCCCTTCCCCACCTGGCCCCTGTAGGAATCTGGGTTTGTGACTTTTGCCAGACTCCCCATCCTCTCTCCTTAGGAGTCCACTGACTGGGGTCCTCTCTCCCTAGGAGTCCACTGACTGGGGTCCTTTCTTCCTAGGAGTCACTGGCTGGGGTCCAACCACATGTGGACATAACCTCATACTCCTGAATGATGAGTTCATGCAGTTCAGTGCCAAGAGCTTTCAGAAATGGGCTTGAAATTTTTGTATCCCTCCCGCAGCATCACCACTTGACCTCTAGTCATCTCTCCCACCTGGTCATCTCTCCCATCCCTAAGAAATCAGGTTCTCACAGGATCCTGGCATGATGCCTCTACCCACTGTTTCATGGCATTGAGCTCTATCATGCTTCATACTAGGCACACTTGGATTTCCAAGTTTTCTTCCATGTCTGATCCTCATGCAAGACATTGTCAAATAACAAGAATAAAATGATTATCAACTACTGTGACTCTCACTGCCACCATGAATTCAGCACTCTTCCAAGCACTGTGCTAAGGGTTCCATATCACATCATTATTGTTGTTGTTGTTTAGTAGCTAAGTCCTGTCTGACTCTTTGTGACCCCATGGACTGCAGCCTACCAGGCTCCTCTGTCCATTGTCCCAAGCAAGAATACTGGAGTCAGTTGCCACTTCTTTCTCCAGGGGATCTTCCTGACCCAGGGATCGAACCCGTGTCTTTTATGTCTCCTACACCGGTAGGCAGGTTCTTTACCACTAGCACCACCTGGATATCATATCATTAAACCCTCATAAAGGCCAATGACATAGGAGTTATAATCCTGGTATTCCAGATGACCAAACTGAGGCTTAGAGAAGGAACTTTTCCAAGGTCACAAAGCAAGAAAGAAGAAGAGACAGGACTGCAATCACGTTTGTCAGGTTCCAAATATGCAGGTAGCAGAGTGGGGACACCTGAGTGTCACCTGGCTGCTCCTCAGCCTTCCCAGAGGGCCTCCAACCCAATAGGGGGTTACAGATGATGACACCCCTCATCCCACACAAATGTGGCACCAGCCACCAACAGGTCACTCAGAACTCCCCACCCCCACCCCCAAACCAGAGTCTTCACTGTGAACACCTACTCCCCAGGACCAAAGGACAGGCCCATCCCAGCTCAGCATCTTCCGCTCATCACCTGCCTCCAGGCTCGTGCAGCTAAGGATGAAGGAAGCACAGATCAGGGGGAAAAAAAGAACTTTAAATCTCTAAATCACAACCTAAAATAGCCTCTCTCAGCCTGAATGGGCTGTATGGCTTTGTGCACAGGTGGGCTGAAATTCGGCTGAGCTGAGGCAAAGCTGCAGGAATACGGAAGCTGCGCTGAAACACCAAGGTCATGAGAGCACACACCGCAGCGTCAGTCAGAGGAGAAAGTCAGGGCAGCCTATAAATTCAGACTGTGTCATCCCTGGCCCTTCACAGGCCACAAAAGCCTCAAAGGTATGTTTCCCAGGAGGTAGACAGGCAAGGCGAACCTGGAGACCCCAGCTGGAAATAGGGTCAGAAGAAAAGGAAGCTTGCAAGCCTGGGCTCTGGAGTTAACCGTGAGGCCTCAGGCAAGTTACTTGAGCACTCTGCGTCTCTGCTTCCTTGTCCATAAAGCGCAGATAAACACAGTACCCACCTCATCGACTGGATGTGACGGCTAAAGCTCCCAGCATGCACCTTGCATGAAGGACGTACAGGCTCTGGAGTGTATTATTCCAAAGAGAAAAGATAATCATGGTAACACCTCCCAAACTTCAGTCTTGAGCTGTAATATTTTTGCATGCCTACATTCTACCAATAAAATTATTTATTAATACTTGGTGCTGTTTTTTCACTCAGAATGCCACTTTCACCTATTTTAAAACCTATTTTAAAATAAAACTAAGAGTGTGAACTTGTGGGATCGGTGTGCAAATTATGTTTTTTTCTAACACACCTTAAAAATGAAATAGACAACCCTTACAATGAAATTTTAAGATGTTCATCCCACCGGACTGCATTAACAAGCTGCAGAAACACAGACATACATCTGTGCAGTGAGTAAGCCGATCGGCATTACCCTGTGGGGGCAAATGGGCATGTATATCAAAAGTCCAAATACTTCTCCCGTTTTGACCCAGCCGTCCCACTTCTGGGACTTGATCCTGGAGATAAACCCACAAACATAAGAAATTTTATACACACACGGTTGTTCACTGCAGCATCGTTTATAATAGTGAAAGATTTTAAATGAGCCAAATGTCATAGGGATGGAGATACTCAAATCTTACTGCAGTTACACAATGGACTACCATTCAGGTATGAAAATGAAACTTTCTGCACTAACGTGGAGAAAATCTTAAGGGTATATTTTTAAGAGAAGTCAAAAAAGAAAAAAAAAAAAGCAGAACCCAAGGTGCAGAACTATGCTGCAGGCAACCTTTGGGTTGAGAAAGTGAGGTAGGATAAGAAAGTGTGTTTTAAATTACTCAGGTCTGCAAAAGCAAATGCTAGAAGGAGAGGCTGCAAGAGAAGTTAATAAAAAAGTGTTTCTTTAGGAAGGCAGGAGGGAACAAAGTGGAAAGGAATACAACTTTTCCTTATATAGCTCTGTAGCGTTTTGATGGCACTCCACTCCAGTACTCTTGCCTGGAAAATCCCATGGATGGAGGAGCCTGGTAGGCTGCAGTCCATGGGGTCGCTGAGAGTCGGACACGACTGAGCGACTTCACTTTCACTTTTCACTTTCATGCATCAGAGAAGGAAATGGCACCCCACTCCAGTGTTCTTGCCTGGAGAATCCCAGGGATGGGGGAGCCTGGTGGGCTGCCATCTTTGGGGTCACACAGAGTCGGACACGACTGAAGCAACTTAGCAGCAGCAGCAGCAGCAGCAGCACAGTGTTGATGACAGTAGAATATTTTCGTGTTTATCTGGACATCACGAAACTCCCACCGCACATACCAGCCTGCCGGGTAACCCAACAGCATCGCCATGTCCCAAACTGCAGACAAAATGCCGAGAATTCCCGAGAGACAAAGAGGCAGGGGAACCTTAATTAGGATGATGTGGACTGAGATTCTGTGCACATGAAATGCGTAGAATGTTAGAAGCTGTAATTACACAGTTGGAAGGGGGACACTGTAATTTGGTGAAGATGTTTCATTGTGTTCCCGGAGAGCAGAGTGAATTGTGCTGATGAGCTGTGTAGATGCTCCGGTGCCTGCGGGAGGCTGTGATACCCACGGCTGCTACAACGCCCGCCCCTTGGGCAAATAAGTAATTGTTCCATTTAAAGACAAGCTTCTGCTGTGTCAACTTCAGTAGGATTTTAAATATGATTTCCTGGGTTACAATCTGCACTGGAGACAGTGTCAACATTAGGGGTTAATTAATAGCCACATTCAAATTTAAGACACAGCTCTTGCAGTTATTAGCTTCCGGACTACAGGGCAAATTATTTAACCCTTTCAAGTTTTAGTTTCTACATCTAAAAATTGGATAATAATAATAATTACTGCCTAAGTTGAGGGGAGAGCTCAATGCATTACTGCCTGAAAACTGCTTAACAGTCACTGGTGGAAGTAAATATTTTTAAATGTTCACTGTTATCATTCATTTTCTGTCCACAGCCTTTGCCCATATTTAAATTCAAGTTTGCTTCTTTCTAAATGATTAGTAACAAGCTTCCTATACAACGTAAAGAACATTACCCACTCACCCATGATATACACAGTAAATATTTTCCCAGTTTTTCACTTGCCTTTTAAATTTTGTTGATCTTTCTTTCAACATCTAACACCACAAGTGTGTTTGTGTGTGTGCGTGTGTGTTGTTTTTTTTTTTTTTAAACTTTACAATATTGTATTAATATTTTGCCAAATATCGAAATGAATCCACCACAGGTATACCTGTGTTCCCCATCCTGAACCCTCTTCCCTCCTCCCTCCCCATACCCTCCCTCTGGGTCGTCCCAGTGCACCAGCCCCAAGCATCCAGTACCGTGCATCGAACCTGGACTGGCGACTCGTTTCATACATGATATTATACATGTTTCAATGCCATTGTCCCAAATCTCCCCACCCTCTCCCTCTCCCACAGAGTCCATAAGATTGATCTATACATCAGTGTCTCTTTTGCTGTCTCATACACAGGGTTATTATGTTATTTATTTGGCTGTGTTGGGTCTTAGCCTGCAGCATGTGGAATCTTTAGTTGCAGCATGCAAACTCTTGGTTGAGGCATGTGGGATCTAGTTCCCTGACCAGGGATCAAACCTGGGCCTTCTGCATTATGAGCACAGAGCCTTAGCCACTAGACCACCAGGGAAGTCCACATGTGAGTGTGCATGCTCAGTCGCGTCCGACTCTTTGAGATCCCGTGGACTGTAGCTCACCGGGCTCCTCTGTCCATGGGATGTCCCAGGCAAGAATACTGGAGTGGGTTACCATTTCCTTCCCCAGGGGATGTTCCTGACCTAGGAGTTGAACTCGCATCTCTTATGTCTCCTGTATTGGTAGGCGGGTTCTTTACTATGAGTGCCACCTGGGAATGATCCGCTTATTCACCAAGTATTTGTTGAGTGTCTGGTATGTGTCAGAAGCTGGATGAACAAAATCAAACACAGGGTCTGCGGGACCCTGACGGGCTGCCAGCCTAGCTGGGAGGCGATAGTAAAAAGGGACAAACAAATGCACACTTCTGAGTGCCGTGCAGGAGAAGCTCGGGGTGCTTAAAGAGTTAACGGTGAGGGATTCCATCACCAGATCTGGGAGGCTTCCCCGAGGAGGTGAAGTCCCAGCTAACATCTGAAGGACAGAGGGTGAAACCTGGACCTGGGGCACTTGACAGGGCTCTGCAACCCCCGGGGGCTACTATTCAGCTGCAGGCACCGTGCTTCAACACAGGCAGACCGGGCTGATCCACTCCTCTGCCCCCTGCCTGGCTCCAAGCTCTGCCTCAGCCCCCATCCCCTGTCTTCAACTCAAGTCCCTCAGCCGTGAGACCCCAGCCCTCATAAGAGAGGACTTAGTAGAGATCTCATGAGCCAGATTCTCAAGGTAGATGGTCTGAATTTTGTCTCAGCTCTGTTACTTCCCAGTCATGAGGCCTTGAGCAAGTTCCTCAAGCTATATGAGCCTCAGTTTTCTCACCTGTCAAATGGGGAGACGCTGCAGCAGGATGGCACACGCGGCGAGGCTGGGCTTCCTGGGCTGAATCCCAGACGTAACGACTTCTCGTGTGACTTGGGGCAGATTACCTAATGTTGCTGTGCTTCCACCTCCTCATTTTCTAAAAGGTATTTATTTATTTGGCTGTGCTGGGTCTTAACTGTGGCACGTGGGGTCTTCGATCTTCGTTGCACGTGCAGGATCTTTGTGGCATGAGAACTCTTAGTCGGGGCATGTGGGATCTAGTTCCCTGACCAGGGATTGAACCTGGGCCCCCTGCACTGGGAGTGCAGAGTCCTAGCCATTGGACCATTAGGGAAGTCCCACCTCATTTTTAAAGTAGAAACAATAATAATAGCATTAAATGTTCACAGGATCATGAGATGCTATTGAGTTAATTTTTGTAAAAAGCTCAGCACGGTGCTTGGCAATTAGTAAACACTCTATGTGGGTAGAATATAATAAATAAACAAATGTTTTGGCTTTTATATTTGTGAACATTCATGAAATCATGATTATACTGTGCTTATCAGCACAGTGACTGGTAGACAGTGTGCACTTGATCGATGTCAACTTAAAATAAAGACTTTACCTATGATCTTGGCCAAGTCACTTCCATGCTCTGGTCTCAGTTCCCCCTTGAAAAAACAAGGAAGTTTAGCTGGGTATTCCCCAAGGGCCCTTCGAGTTCTTACACACTGCCTTCCAGGCTGTTCACACAGCTCTGCCCTGCCTCTTCCTGTGAATTCACTGCTCAGTGTATACAGTAGCCTTTCAGGGACCAGACACACTGCCACAGATCACACCCTTGTTTTATAAATAAATCCTCCATCAACCACAAAACATGTACACCCAGCCTCTCCCCTAGCTTCCCCTTCCCCCCACAGCGCCATCAGCCAACAAAGGGAGGGGCATCCCGCTCCCTGCTGTGTGTAGGTCACCCAAACGCAGGACCAGGACATGAGGTTACTGAGGTTACTTAACTTAAAAGATGCTGTCAGCTTGATTCCTGGACTCAGAGCACCATGCCGGCTTCCTGACAGCTTCCTCTGCCACAGAAGCCCTGGGCACCCCCACGCCTGCCTTTCAGAAGAGCAGAAAGAGCTCTTACGTAGAAGGACATGCAGGACGTGGCTGAAGCGAACGTCTGCCAGGCCACCATCAGCAGCTGGGACTCTGGACAGCACAAGCCCGTGTAGGTTCTGATCCTAATGACTCTAACTCTGGGCACTAGAAGCATGGATCCTAAACCAATAGATCCATACAGACAAGGAACCTAACTGAAGAAGACAAGTCCTGTGCACACCAACTGATTACCCTGTCACCAAGAACATTACTGGGACACCTGTCAGCAGTTATTAAAGAGCTCTCATGTGCCATGTGCTGTCCCGGGGGGAGTTGTCCAACAGTGGATGCTGACCCCACCCCAAGGGCTCTCTAGATTCCAGTGAGGGATAACCATCATCATCACCATGATCATCATTATAGTAAGAGCTAACATATGCCAGACACTGTTCTAAGAGCTCTGTGCATGTGGGCTAGGTTGCTTCAGTCGTGTCCAACTCTTTGCAACCCCATGACTGTAGCTCACCAGGCTTCTCTGTCCATGGGACACTCCAGGCAAGAATACTGGAGTGGGCTGTCATGCCCTCCTCCAGGGGATCTTCCCGACTTAGGGATTGAACCCCCATCTTTTATGTCTCCTGCATTGGCAGGTGGTTTCTTTACCACTAGCGCCACCTGGGAAGCCCTCTAAGAGCTTTATATACAATTAATTCATTTGACCCTCACTGACCTTGTACAATAGGTTTATTATTCTCATTTTACAGGGGAGAAAACTGAGGCACAGAGAAGTTAAGTAACTTGTTAAAGGTCACACAGCTAGGCTCTTGGTCATCATATAAATAAGTGACCCTATGATGTGTGACAATAAAGAGAGGTATGAGGGGCTTTAGGAGTACAAAACAGGCAGAAGTGACCTGGTCAGGGAGGTCAGGGAGGGCTTCCCTAAGGAGCTGAGCTGTGGCCTAGAGGATGAGTACAAGTCAATCAGGGTTCTTAAGCCTCAAAGCACATTAAAATCAACTGAGAGGCTTTGAGTCAATAAAGCCTGACTTCATTCGTCTGCAATGGGCCCAGGCACCAGCATTCAGTTTTAAAGCTCTGCAGATGATTCAAACATGCAACCAGAACTGAGACTCCCTGAGTTCAAGGGGAAGAAGAGAAAAGAAGCCGCCGGCAGAGGGAAGAGCAAGGCACGTGCCTTGTGGGGGAAGAGCTGTTGGGAAGGACGGGAGACTGAAGGAAGGAAGCTCAGTCTCGGGGTGAGGAGAGAGGAGTCAGAAAGAGGCTACAGGGATGGATGGGGCCACAGCATGCAGGGCCTGGGAGCAGGGCAACCATATCCTTCATCTCCCAGAGGGGACCCTTGTGAGAACAGTGGGAATAGCAGGGGCACACACTCCTTAGGATCCCAAGGCAACAGAATAAGCAGGTGTGTATACGGGCCCGTGTGACAAAGAAGGATGTATGAAGATCCTGCTTATGGACCGTCAGAGAATCAACGGCGCCTCTAAAACCGTGGGAAGCCACTGACGTGTTTTCAGCAAGAACGATGACAAGATCACACCCGGTTTTTGAAAAGATGACTCCGCAGCAATACGGAAATGACAGGCTGATGAGACAGAGAGGAAGCAGGGCGTCAGGACAAGAGGCAGCTGGTCCAGGGAGAGTGGGTGGGGCCTGGACGAAGGTCCTGTCTGTGCGGATGGACAGAACTGTCTGTGGGGGGGTGTGCCTCGTTTGGTTTTCTTACACTGCAAAAGAGTTTCTTACACATTGAAGGTTTGTGGCAACCCTGCATCTAGCAAGTCCATCGGCGCCATTTTTCCAACAGCATTTGCTCACTTTCTGTCTCTGTCACATTTTGGTAAGTTTCATGATATTTCAAACCCTCCACCCGCAAAAAAAGATTACAGCCCGCTGAAGGCTCCCATGATAGCATTTTTTAGCAATAACATATTTTAAAATTAAGATATATACACTGTTTCTTAATTTCTATTTGGAGGGAGTGGGGTGCTACCCTGGTGGCTCAGATGATAAAGAATCTGCCTGCAATGAGGGAGACCTGGGTTCAATCCCTGGGTTGGGAAGATCCCCTGGAGAAGGGCATGGCAACCCACTGCGGTATTCTTGCCTGAAGATTTCCATAGACAGAGGAGCCTGGCAGGCTACAGTCCATGAGATCGCAAAGAGTCGGGCACGACTGGGCAACTAACACTTTCACTTTCACTTTAGTGTTTTTTAGACATAATACTACTGCATACTTAAAAGGAATACCGTAGAGTATGAACATAACTTCTACATTCAGTGGGAAATCAAAAAATCCATGTGATATTTGCATTACTGGTGGTCTGGGACTTAACCCACGGTATCTCCAAGGTACGCCTATAAACGTCAGGTTTGATTATTATTTAGGAGGTACAAAGTGATGGAGAGACTATGAGGATGGGGAAAGTCTAGGCACACAGAAGAGGCCCCAAGAATTGACCCACGGTCAGGAGAATTTTGGAGATTCAGTTAAGGGGTGAAGAGAATCAAAGGCAGAGAGTTGCAACAGGAAGGGCTGAGATGCAGAATCAGAGGAGGGTCAGAACCAATGGGCTGAGTTTGAAAGCAAACAGGTCCAAGATTCTGAGTCAAACAAACACTTATATAACACGCAAGGCACTGTAAGCTCTTTGCACGAACCAACTTATTTCACACAACATCCCCACCCAGTAGATAGATGATTGTCCTCATCTTGAAAATGAAGAAACTGGGGCACAGAGCAGTTAAGTGGCTTATCCAGAGTCACACAGCCAGTAAGCAACAGAGCCAAGATTTGAACCCAGGCAGGCTGGCTCCAGAGTCCAACACTGCTTGTTACTTTGAAACAACAAGCAAGACCAGAAACCTGAACCTGAACATTTTACTCTACTCTCACCTCCAAACTACTGCTGAAAGTACCAGAAGCAATTGTTTAAAAATAGAATCTATTTCAGCCCAGAAAATCAGGGAAAAGTGCCAAGTAAAAAACAAAAGCTCTTGAAATGTTTCTCAATATATAGAAAAGGTGAAGCTTGAATTGAGGGAAAGGCATCCTGGCCCAGGTATTCCTATTTAAAAAGGATTAAGAATGGCAAGGTCTGATGCAGGGTGGGGGGTAACTGAGCAAATATAGAAAGTTGAGTTGAATCCTCGCCGCGCAGTCCCTGGCAGCAGCAGGCCCTTAATAAATATACGGAATGATGAATGATTCTCCCTGAAGACTGCATGTAGGAGAAGCAAGTGGCTGCCAGATACCCCCCATACATTGCACCCTGACCCCGCCGCAGGTCCCACGGGACACGGAGAGTTCAAGTACAGCAGGGGGACACTGAAGCAGCAGTTTCCTTAACCAGGGTGGCTATATTTTTCCTTCTCCCTTCATTGACTAGGACATGAGACATGACCTTCCACTGAGAGTTCCCAGCTTCAGAGGTTATAAACTGCTGGTAGACAGAATGAGGACTTCACTGCTTAAGAATCCGTCTGCCAGTGCAGGAGACATGGGTTTGATCCCTGGTCTATAAGATCCCATGTAAAAGGAAATGGCAACCCACTCCAGTATTCTTGCCTAGAGAAATCCATGAACAGAGGGGCCTGGGGGTGGAGCGGGGTGGGCGGGGACTACAGTCCATGGGGTCGCAAAGAGTTGGACACAACTTAACGACTGAACAACAAAATGTACAGAATGAAATCCAGTCCAAACATGTTTTTTAAATGCACCATACATGTCGTTCTCGAATTATCTGTCAGCACCCACATTTAGGGGATTCAGATGTCTCTTTAAAAAATTGGAAAACCTGGATCTTGGTTGTTTAAAGAACAGGAATTAAAAAAAAAATGGAGCCACCCCTTTCAGACAGAGTGCACACACTCTAGATGCAATGTCCCAGTTATCACACACTTGACTCATTTACTTAACCTGCCCAGTCCTGGCTGGCTTTGAAGCCAGACATCCTGATGAATGCATGCATCTTTTCAAAGTCACGAGGCCACAAACAAAACATCAAGGAAGACAGCCAGACACAAGAGAGGGTCTCTCCATGTGTACAGAGTTCAAAGCAGGCACTCTCCTTCTATAGTGCCTGCACTATTTCGCATTTCCACCAAGAGTGAGCAAGGGTTTCTCTACACCCTCACCAACACTTGTCTTTGGAGTTTGTTTTGATAATAGCCAGCCTGTCAGGTGTGAGGTCTCACTGAGGGTTTGATTTGAATTTTCTGATGAATGCTGAACATCTTTTCAGATACCAGTTACCCACCTGTATGTCTTCAGATAAATGTCTACTCAAGTCCTAGGCCCATTTAGAGACTCCTCAAAAAGAGAAATACTATATGATCCAGCCATTCCAGTTATGGGTATTTATCCAAAAATGGATCTGAAATCAGGATCTTAGAGAGACTTTACAACTTCTGTGTTCACTGCAGCATTATTCACAACGGTGAGGAAGCAAACTGAATGCATACAAACAGATGAATAGGTGAAGAAGACACGGTATATACATACAGTGGGCTCTTACTCGTGCTTAAAAAGGAACGATACACTGCAACACGGGACAACATGGATACACTTTGAGGACATTATGTCAAGTGAAATAAACCAGACACAGAAAGACAAATACTATATAATTCCAATCACACCAAATTCACAGAATCAAAGAGTGGAATGATGGGTCCTGGAAGCTGGGGTGGGGAAAACGGAATTACTAATCAATGTTTCAGTTAAGCAAGATGAGTGAGCTCTAGAGATCTGCCCTCCACTGTCTACAGTCAACAATACTGGATCGTACACTTAAGAGTTTATTAAGAGGGGGGCTTCGATGGTGGTTTAGTGGTAAAAAAAAAAAAAAAAAAAAAACACCCACCTGCCTATGCAGGACACAGGTTCAATCCCTGATCCTGGAAGATCCCATATGCCATGGAGCAACTGAGCCCGTGCACCCCAACTACTGAGCCTGTGCTCTAGAGGCTGTGCTCCACAAGAGAAGCCACCACAATGAGAAGCCCGAGGACCACAGGTGGAGAGTAGCCCCCACTTGTCCTAGCTAGAGAAAAGCCCAAGCAGCACAACCAAAAATAAATACATAAATAAAATTATTTTTTAAGTGTATTAAGAGTGACTGCCTTGGTGGTCCAGTGGTTAAGACTTCGCCTTCCAACACAGGGGGTGCAGGTTCCATCCCTGGTCAGGGAGCTAACATCCCCCAGGCCTCTGGGCCAAAAAAACAGAACAGAAAAACAATAGAAGCAATACTGTAACAAATTCAACAAAGAGGGTAGGTCAGATGTTTTGTTCTCTCCACAATAAAATGAAATAAAAGAAAATAAAACTAAATAGCTCAATAAAAGAAAGCAAGCGAGCAAACGGCTGTTGGCCTGGGTAGTGGTTACCCTGATGGAAGGGGATGGAGTTGTAGGGATGATAAGGGTACACAGGAGGGCTTCTGGGGTTCTGGTTACAGAGAGATGTTCACTGTGTGAAAATTCACCAAGATGGACCCTTTCCTGTACAAGAAGCAGTTTGCAAAAACCGTGTGACCAACCCAGACTAAAAGCAGCACCTCTGAATCCAGATTCTAAATTCTTGGAAGAGGGGGTCTGATGGGTCCAGTTTGGGGCAGGTGTCCATGTGTAGCTGGACCCAGCGGAACCCAGGCTATGAGGTCAGACAGTTTCTGGGGGCGCAGATGTGGGAAGGCAGTTCTGGAGAAAAGAGCTGTCTGTTTCAGTTAGCTTTTCCAGGTGAATGGGGCTGAAGTAACAAGGCAGCCTGGGGTGCGGGGTAAGAACAGGAGCTGGGCCAGACTGCCTGGGTGTGAATCCTGGCTCAGCTACTCGCTGGTCATGGGACCCTGGGCAAGTCCCTCAGTCTCTTCAGAGCCTCAGTTTCCTTATCTGTAAAATGGGGCTGACAACAATGGGACTCACCTCCTAGAGTGAAATGAAAAATAAAGAAAGATTCTACGGAAAGTGCTTAAAACAGAATCTTATCTATGAATGCTAGCTCTTGGATACTATTATTTAAGTAAAATATTGCTACTTGGACATCCCAGGAGTCCAGACCACTGGAGCTGGAGGCAGAGCCTTTCTGACTCCAGGACCAGCGCCTTTCACGTGAGGGATGTCTCTTTCTGGGTCATCTACCTTTGAATGCTCTATTTCCCCCTCCGTCTGCAGCCTCCACGGGCTGAGGTCTTCTGGGAAATTGCCTTTATCAGTCTCTGAGGCCAGTCTCGCCCCTTAACCAGGAGAAGTCAAAATAATTCATAAGACAGGACATGCCCGCCTCATTTAGTTCCAGCACCTCTGATCTTCGTGCACCGGAGAAACAGCTCTTTCCATTCTCCAGACACTGCACGCTGGGACGTGCTTCTTCCTCCACAGCACGAAGCTCTGTCTTTGTGACAGTGAGGGACAGAGGGCTGTGGAGAAGCAATTCACTCTGACCTTTACATGCGGGTTCCACACTGCAGATGCCATCAGCGGCAAGCGGCAAATGGGAGAAGAATTGGGCAGAATTCATTTCACCAACAAAAGAATTGCATTTCACCACATTACCATAATTTTCATTAGACTTTCCCCCTCAACCAGCTCAGGGGAGGTGCCTTGGTGTATCCATTTTGTGGCAAGCAAGATGGATGCATGCCATGCCAAAAGTAAGGCTCAGTTCAGTTGCTCAGCTATCTCCGACTCTTTGCGACCCCATGGACTGCAGCATGCCAGGCTTGCCTGTGATGGACAGGGAAGCTAACTCAAACTCATGTCCATTGAGTCGGTGATGCCATCCAACCATCTCATCCTATGTCATCCCCTTCTCCTCCCACCTTCAATCTTTCCCAGCATCAGGGTCTTTTCCAATCTTAAACTCACATTCTAAGATTTGAAGGGACCACTGGTGGTAACAATATTAACTACCACTTACTATTTGCCGGGCACGGTGAGAAACCCTCAACATGGATTAACTCATTTAACCCTTGCCTGAACCTTGTTAGGAGGATGCTATTTTATCCTCTTCTTACAGATGAGAAAACCAAGGCAGAGAAGTTACATACCTAGCCAAAGATTATTTATTCAGCTAGTTAGTGGCAAACCTTGAATTCAAACCCCACCATTCTGGTTTTAGAACCACTCTGAGATAGGACCTTTTGCTGGTTTCCAAACTTGACTCCCCAGGAGAATTACCCAAAGGACTTCAAAATACAGATCCCCAGACCCTTGTCTGTATCTCTTTAGCTGAGATCTGTTCTGAGTGGGCTACCCAAATAATCCTTAAGCATTCAACCTGTCTGTATTCTGCAAAGTAGCATTGAGAAATTGTAGTGGACATGTGTTGTTTTGACCTGCAAACATCTCTGCCTCAGTGATGAGGTATAAGTGTCTCAATTCTCCTTCAAAAAGCCACCCACCCACACTGTATTTAATTCCCTAAAGAGGGAAGACTTTAAAAGCCCAAGAAAAGGGCTGGTTAAGTAACTTAAGCTTCAGAGAATAATGTTTCTTCTTCTGGAATTTGAATTTAGGGCCAAAGCAACACAAATACCAAAATCAGATACAACTGATTTGGTTGTCTGGGGAGGTTTCCTCCAGTTCTCTAAAGTACATTATACCCTTTTCAATAAATCTCACTATGCTTGTGTATGCTCTGTGGTTCAGTGGTGTCCAGCTCTTTGCAAACCCCTGGCCTATAGCCTGCGAGACTCCTTTGTTCATGGGATTTTCCAGGCAGGACCACCTCCTTTAGGATGGACTGGTTGGATCTCCTTAGAGTCCCTTGGACTGCAAGGAGATCCAACCAGTCCATCCTAAAGGAGATCAGTCCTGGGTGTTCATTGGAAGGACTGATGCTGAAGCTGAAACTCCAATACTTTGGCCACCTCATGCAAAGAGTTGACTCATTGGAAAAGGCCCTGATGCTGGGAGGGATTGGGGGCAGGAGGAGAAGGGGACGACAGAGGATGAGATGGTTGGATGGCATCACCGACTCGATGGACATAAGTTTGGGTAAACTCCAGGAGTTGGTGATGGACAGGGAGGCCTGGCGTGCTGCAATTCATGGGGTCGCAAAGAGTTGGACATGACTGAGCTGAACTGAGCACTGGAGTGGGTTGCCATGTCCTATTCCAGGGGACCTTCCCGACCCAGGGATCAAACCCGAATCTCTTGTGTCTCCTGCATTGGCAGGTAGATATTTAAGCTAACTCAAGGTGGCTTCTGCTGCATGCAACCAAACAACATTAGTAAAATAGCCGTGGAAGAAACCCACACCTACCACAGATATCCCCTCTGCAACTGGTGACAACTGGTCTTTGCTCTACTGGGATGAGGCGTTAATATCCTTAAATAGGAACCAGTGAGTCAGTTTAGACTGTTCTTCCTCAGCCTGCACAGATGGTTCTCAGTCCTGCTTCTGTCTTTCGAAGTTACATCAAAAATCTATACAATAGCTCTTTAAATGTTAAGTGGAAGCCAAGCCTTTGAGCAAGACAGGTCAGCTCTCAGACTCTGCCTTGTAAGCTGTTCTTTTCTCATTTGGAACATACACCCTAATTATTGAACACTTTCATCGTGAATGTAGAAGTTATAGACTACAGTGTTAAGTAATAAATAAGAGTCCTGGTGCCCTGCCAGATTGAGATAGGTAGTAGATATATGAGAGAGAGAGAGTCTGCACTGTTTATAGGCTGAATTGCCCCTGGTACTACTTATCCTTGAGAGATACAAATGAGCTCTGCTATCAGGTGATGATGCAATCGTACCATGATGCCAAGAGGGACGTTCAACCCTAACTGTTGCTTCACTTCCTCAAAGAGCCAGACAGTCTTGGAGCATCATCAGAACAGAATGGTGGGGTGTCCCTGCCTGGAGTTATGTAAGACTAAGCAACCCAGGCTTTGAGAAGAGTGCAGCCAACTGTTATGTTGCTTTCTTGGAGCCAGGGAGACCAGACAATGCCAAGGAAAAGGAGGTGGGCCCTTTATCTGAAGACAGGGATGTCCCACTCCCCTGGTGCTGAAGCAGGAAGTGAGTGGACCCCAGACTGGCAGAGCTAGGACTTCCCTCCTTGGGGGCCAAAGGTGAGTCCACCAATGGGGCCAGAATCTTACCAGGAGCACCTGAAGAGGCCCATGTGGGGACTAAGCTGATGGAGTATCTTAAGAGTGACCACATCCAGAAGCAACTATAGTTGCTTACAGTTATACCCAAGCCTTCACTCAGGTTTGATTTTAATCAAATTAAGCAGGAAGCCTGAGTCCATGCTGGAGATGAAGTGGCACCAAAAACAACATCACAGAAGACAGTTACAGAAATTCCCAAAGTGATCTTCAGAGTTCTGCCAACAGTCTAGAATAAGATACTGAGCAGAGTTGACAAGGGGACACCAAAATGTGTTCAGAAAATGTGGCCTTGTATTTTCACAAGGGTGTATGTTTGTAGACATATCCTACCATACATGGGCTTTGTTGTCTGCTTTCTTCATTCATAATGACTATATAGTCCCATATCAATAACATTTTAATCAGATGACTTTTTATTGAAGTATAATTGATATACAGTGATGTACAGACTTTCTTTTTTAAATTAACTTATTTTTTAATTGAAGGATTAACTGCTTTACAGAATTTTGTTGCTTTCTGTCAAACCTCAACATGAATCAGCCATAGGTATATATGTCCCCCTCCCTCTTTTAAGCACACAGTTTCATGAGTTTTGAATACTGTGTGCATGTATATAGGTGCCAACTCAACAAGACACAGAAAGAACATTCCCATCACCCAGACACTGTAACATTTTAATCACTGTGCAGCCTCCTGTCATACGGATATGTTTTACTTACATAAACCCTAATTTCCAGCCATTTAGATTGCTTCCAATTTTTTATAAATATATACATATATCCTTAAATAATTCCTTAGCAAAATCCTTAGGCTAAAAAGGTCATTAAGGCTTTTGATACATGTTGGTAATTATCTCTTGAGGAAGATTACATTGGGTTGGCCAAAAAGTGTACTTGGGTTTTTCATCATATCTTACAGCAGAATCCAAACGAACTTTTTGGCCAACCCAATATTCATTTACATTCATATCACCAGTAATATATTAGAGTGCACTTTCCCTCTCTTCCTCCTGTTCATGTTTTTTACTTTGAATCCTATTTCTTTTGATTTGTATTATTAAGATTATGTTCTATATGTATGTGTGGTTTTTTGGGGGGCTATATCTTTGACTCTTTTATTTTTAACCTAGTACATTTCTTTCATACAATGCCTAGAATTGTATTTCTCCAGTCTGATTAGTCTTTGCCTTTTAGTAGAGAATTTCAATCCACTTACACTGGGTTAGTTCCTGATGGCTCAAGCAGTAAAACATCTGTCTACAATGCAGGAAACACAGGTTCAATCCCTAGGTTGGGAAGATTCCTGGAGAAGGAAATGGCAACCCACTCCAGTATTCTTGTCTGGAGACTTCTATGGGCAGAGGCTACAGTCCATGGAGTCGCAAAGAGTCGGACACGACTGAGTGCATGTGCAAGGCAACTGATAAACTGAAATTTTTACTTCCGAGATCGCACAGTTCCTTGGCTAATTTTTATCTTGTTCTTATATTTTGTTATATTAACCAAAAATTTTCATTATTTCTATCTCTAAATTGTTTCTTTCATATTAAAAAAGTCTACTTGAACCAATATGTCTATGCCAAGAATTAAATAGTATCTTCAGCAATATGTGAACCGTGAACTTCCTGATGTTCAAGCTGGTTTTAGAAAAGGCAGAGGAACCAGAGATCAAATCGGCAACATCTGCTGGATCATGGAAAAAGCAAGAGAGTTCCAGAAAAACATCTCTTTCTGCTTTATTCACTATGCCAAAGCCTTTGACTGTGTGGATCACAATAAACTGTGGAAAGTTCTGAAAGAGATGGGAATACCAGATCTGCCTCTTGAGAAATTTGTATGCAGGTCAGGAAGCAACAGTTAGAACTGGACATGGAACAACAGACTGGTTCCAAATAGGAAAAGGAGTTTGTTGAGGTTGTATATTGTCACCCTGCTTATTTAACTTATATGCAGAGTACATCATGAGAAATGCTGGACTGGAAGAAACACAAGCTGGAATCAAGATTGCCGGGAGAAATATCAATAACCTCAGATATGCAGGTGACACCACCCTTATGGCAGAAAGTGAAGAGGAACTAAAAAGCCTCTTGATGAAAGTGAAAGTGGAGACTGAAAAAGTTGGCTTAAAGCTCAACATTCAGAAAACGAAGATCATGGCATCTGGTCCCATCACTTCATGGGAAATAGATGGGGAAACAGTGGAAACAGTGTCAGACTTTATTTTTCTGGGCTCCAAAATCACTGCAGATGGTGACTGCAGCCATGAAATTAAAAGATGCTTGCTCCTTGGAAGGAAAGTTATGACCAACCTAGACAGCATATTCAAAAGCAGAGACATTACTTTGCCAACAAAGGTCCGTCTAGTCAAGGCTATGGTTTTCCCTGTGGTCATGTATGGATGTGAGAGTTGGACTGTGAAGAAAGCTGAGTGCCGAAGAATTGATGCTTTTGAACTGTGGTGTTGGAGAAGACTCTTGAGAGTCCCTTGGACTGCAAGGAGATCCAATCAGTCCATTCTGAAGGAGATCAGCCCTGGGATTTCTTTGGAAGGAATGATGCTAAAGCTGAAACTCCAGTACTTTGGCCACCTCATGCGAAGAGTTGACTCATTGGAAAAGACTCTGATGCTGGGAGGAATTGGGGGCAGGAGGAGAAGGGGACGACAGAGGATGAGATGGCTGGATGGCATTACTGACTCCATGGACGTGAGTCTGAGTAAACTCCGGGAGTTGGTGATGGACAGGGAGGCCTGGCGTGCTTCGATTCATGGGGTCACAAAGAGTCGGACACGACTGAGCGACTGATCTGATCTGATCTGATATGTTTTACTTAGGATCTTTAAATTTACACTCTAAGTTCACTACAGTTTAGTTTTGTAAGCCAGCTTTATTGGGTTATGCTGGTTACCATGGTCAAGCTAGCTTATAACAATACAGTGTGGCAGCTATTTATTTTGTCAGCTCCTCTAAGTCTCCCATTCCTTCTTCTTATATGTTGTTCTCTGAGTCAGAGGGATGCTATATGGTCCAGGCATGTTAAACTGTAAGAGTTCATTCCCCTAACAACTGAGGACCAACCAATCAGAACCCTTTCCTGGGACTGATTATGAATGTAGGAAGAAGGAAGGCCACTGTGTCAAGTAGGTTTCCATCTTTCCGTAGGGTCAACAGGTTACCAGACATATTTACAGGCATGTCCTGTCTCCAGTAGGAGCAAATAAAGCAAGGACAAGTCAGCTGGGGTCCCAGCAGGAAACGAATGGCATATTCAAATTAGGAGACTTTAAGGCAGGTTTCATTAAAAGGACTGTTTAGAAAAGTGTGGGCATGCTGTTGAGAAACCAAGAGGGAGGGTGCAGTAACTGAGGGCCAATACAAGCAGAGGGAAAAGGAGAGACTTTGGGAGGGAACAGCTGCAGACTACCTTAGGAGAGGAACACTGTCAAAGGGTAAAGCCAAGAAGACCTTATGACAACACCCTGGGCTCACCCTCCAGTCTCCTATCAATCCCTCATCTTAAGCCCAACCAGAAGTCAGAGAGTAAGGGAACCCCCACTGATGCAGCCCTTACAGGTCAGTCTCTCAAGGAGAAAGCAGAGATGATCTGGAAGGACCAAGGAGACAGCTGGCACAGCAGACGAGGGCCAGCTGCAAAATGGTAGGCTGTAAAATGGCCACAAGTCCCCACGTGCCACGTGCATCTCTGCAACGAGACTTTGCAGCCCCTACTATCCAGAGGTGAAGTCTGTCTTTCCAGCCCAAAGCTGATCTTGGCCACAACCACTGTGACACAAATAAAAGCTTGAAAGACACCTATGCTGTGGGCGCTTTCCCCCCTTGCTGTGCTTGGCACCCTGAGACCAGCGTGCAGATGAGCCTAAACTAATGGAGGAAACGAGACCACATGCAGGAGGAACCACGTGCCCCAGGCAAGAGGCTGCCAAGTGTCAGTCATGTGCCTGAGGCTGCCCTAGGTGATCCCGCACCAAACAAGTCACAGCTGACCAAATGCACGAGAGAGCTCAGCAGCCATCAGCTGAAGAGGCCCAGATCAGAAGAATGCCCCAAGCGGCCCACACAATCACCAAACGTAATGAACATTTTAAGCCACTAAATTTTGGGATGGTTTGTTACACAGCAAAGCAGACTGATACAGCCAATAATGAGAAAGCATCTTACAAGTACTGGATCCTCAGTTTCAGTATCTGAGACTCTTATCCCTGAAGCTTTTAATCCTTCTCAATGTCCTTCCCATGAGCCAATCTCTTTATCTAGTGCCAATTTGAGTTGGCTTTACTGCACTTTTGATTTTTTTAAATTGTGAATGTTTACTTTTTCTCTACAATTTGATATAGTTTAAAATGAACAGATTAAGTATAAGATAAACTACAAGGATATATTGTATAAGACAGGGCATATAGCCAATATTTTATAAGAACTATAAATGGAGTATGGGCTTTCCTGGTAGCTCAGCTGGTCAAGAATCTATCTGCAATGCAGGAGACCCCAGTTCGATTCCTAGGTTAGGAAGATTCCCTGGAGAAGGGAATGGCTACCCACTTCAGTATTCATGGGCTTCCCTGGTGGCTCAGATGGTAAAGAATCTGCCTGCAATGTGGGAGACCTGGGTTTGATCCCTGGGTTGGGAAGATCTCCTGGAGGAACGCATGGCACCCGACTCCAATATTCTTGCCTGGAGAACCCCCATGGACAAAGGAGCCTGGCCAGCTACAGTCCATGGGGTTGCTAAAAGTCAGACACAACTAAGCAATTTAGCGTGTGTGCACACGCATGCACACACACACACACAAATGAAGTATAACCTTTAAAATTGTGAAGCATTATATTGTATACCTGTAATTTACATAATCTTATCCATCAGTTATACTTCAATAAAAAAGTAAAGCATGTCACAAAAAGGAAACAAAGATATTTTAAGACAACAGACTCACTGTTATGAAAATCAAAATAAAATCAAATGAAGAGAAATTCTTCATTCTTCTAAAGTTTAAAATAATTTACCCACAAAGCCTATTATTCTGGAGCTTTGGGAGAAGAAAAGCAATGTTCTCATTTCTCTCGATTATTTGCCTGTTATGGTTTTCAATTTTTTCTTGAGATAAAATTGCCAATTTAAAATTTCCTGGAGAATCATCCCTTTCAACCAGATTTTCAAACCCATTAGCATTTATATGCATATTCTTTTAATATGTGAATTTAATATATTCTTTTTAAATTTTCTTTTATTTCTCTTTTATTAAGTCTTCAACATCTAATGCATGATTTATCATTTTTAATATATTTCTTCATAAAGTAAGACTTGATTAAGAAACACAAAACGATACACTCAACATTACTGCCTGCATCTTTCACTGACCTGATTTAGTGATGGAATCAGGAGGGTACAAGGCATAACAATGAGTTTTATTTGGTACTTTGACCATGAATGATAAGAAATTATTATTCCTAAAACCATAAAACACTGGAGGAGTTATCTTTAGACAAACCAGCTAAAGAGTCCTTTTATACTTTTGTAATGCCTGGCACAGAACCTCTGCTCAACAAACTTAGCTATTATTAGCTATTATTTCTTGGCAGGTCAGAGTGTAACCTGCACCCCTTCTTCAGTAGGAGAGATTCCTCCAGGGATAAATCATAATTTAGAAGCCATTTTCCGAGTGCCTTCTTTGTGCCAGACACTATTCTGGCTGTGATTCAAGTAGCTTTTCATTGACTACTCACCCCAAACCTATGATTTATGTATTATTTGCCCCATTTTAAAGATACAAACTAAGATCACAGAACTGAAATAATTTTACCAAGATCAATGGAGCTGGGAACTTCAGCACTGTATTTTGACACCAAGGTTTTCTGGCTCCAGAGTCTAGGTTCTTTTTCTCAGCATTGTACTGCAAAATTTCAGGTTTTGTATAAAGTAATGGAAATGGAAAGGCTTCCCAGATGCTAGTGGTAAAGAACCTGCCTGCCAATGCAAGGGATGTAAAAGATTCAGGTTCAATCCCTGGGTCAGAAAGATCCCCTGGAGGAAGGCATGGCAACCCACTCTAGTATTCTTGCCTGGAGAAATCTATGGACAGAGGAGCCTGGTGGGCTACATGCAGTCCACGGGGTTGCAAAGAGTCGGACACAACTGAGTGACTTAGCACTCTCACAATGGAAATGAAAACACAAGTGCATGGTGTAGGTGGAGGAATGGAGAGAACTATCAGTACATCCACGATTAGGGAGATCAGTGGAAAGCCATCAGCTACCTGCACCAAAGGCTTAGGACGCAACAGGCACTGTGCTTAGCGCTTTCACACAATGGCTCTTTAATCCATCTGTGGTTAATCCTTTTGATGCTGATGTAGTTAGCTCTTTTTCATTTTAAGGATTTTTTTTTTTTAATTATTACAACAGATCTATGTGGTTGGTACTAACATCCCAGTTTGTGGATAAAGAAACTGAGCCACAGAGAAGAAAAATGACCACCCGAGATCACCTCATGCATAACTAACATGAACTAAGAAGGTATGACTGACTTCAGAGTCCACATCCTTAACCATCATTGTCTCTGGGTGTGTGTGTGTCTCAGCCACTCAGTCGTGTCCGATTCTTTGTGACCCCGTGAACAGTAGCTGACCAGGCTCCTCTGTCCGTGGAATTCTCCAGGCAAGAATACTGGAGTGGATTGCCATTTCCTCCTCCAGGGGAACTTCCCAACCCAGGGATCAAACCCTTGTCTCCTGCATCTCCTGCACTGGCGAGCGGAGCCTTTACCACTGAGCCACCTGGGAAGCCCATTGTCTCTGGGAGTGATCCATAAACTGCCCAACTTTCCATTTGTCGTTGGAGGAGACTAAGTCACTCAGGGAGCTGGGGCAGGGAATACAAGAGGCCTGTTGTCCTACTGAGGCCGTCTGACTCTCTGAACCACAGTGAAACCTGAGAGTCCTTTATGAAGCCCAGTGTGATGGCCTCCAGGGATACTGTTCCACAGTGACCCCCTGAGTCAACAGAATCTGCAGTAGCTTGACCAGAGATTCTTTCCCCTCCCATGATGAGTGGTCTATTTCTTTACCACTTGAATTTGGGCTTGGCCATGAGACTACTTGGGGGGCTTCCCTGGTGGTTCAGTGGTAAAGAATCTGCCTGCCAATGCAGGAGACACAGGTTTGATCCCTGGTCCAGGAAGATCCCTTGGAGTAAAAAATAGCAATCCACTCCAGTATTCTTGCTGGGAGAACACCATGGACAGAGGAACCTGCAGACTACAGTTCATGGGGTCGCAAAGAGTCAGACACGACTGAGCTACTGAAGAATAACATGAGACTACTTGGTCCAGGGGTACATTGTCAAACATGATGCATGAGCTGGAAAAGCACTGATGCATTGGGATGTGCTCTTCTTGGAACCCTGAAACCACCATGTGAACAAACCAGAGCTGGTTAGCTGGAGGATGAGAAGCCATGTGGAGAAGAATCAAGGCGCCTAGGCCCACAGCCAGCTCGCTGCCAGTCATGTGAATGCAGCCAGCCTAGATCATCCAGCCATTAGGCCGACACAAGCAAGAATCCCTTAATCTTTGTGCCCAGGGCAAGTCCTGCACTTGACTTATCCTAGTTCAAGCCCTCAGAGACAAGCTTCTCTTTCTAATTCTGAGATCTCAGAACCAATAGGATCCCTACAGATGATCAGATGTAGCACCCAGGAACTCTGCCATGTTTTGAGGTCCCCCAGTGGTGGGTGCCCATATGTATTGTCTATTCCCATTGGCATTGAATGGTTGGGTCAGTAGCTGGGTTCACTGGGACAGAGCTTGATTCATAAAATTCCCATCAGGTAGCCTAATATGCCATGATAGAGATCTAGAAGGCTGCCAACCACACAAAGATCTACTAATACTCAGAATATTCCTCAGCTCAGGTTGGACTTGGAATAGCAGAGGGCAGAAGACAAAAAGGACAATTCCTTTCTCACAAATGGAGGCAGCACTTTTCTACTCCATGAGCTCGCTGCATACCTGCTCCTCCAAGGTCATACAAGAGGAGGGCACCCCTCCTGATCTGCATGAGCCTCAGAGAGCCTGGCCAGGTAGGCGAACAGGTGTGGCCAGATATTTAATCATGTCTCCAACCATGGACAGAAAAAGGTCAATGAACAAAGTCAACCCAGTTCAGGAGTCTGGACCAATTCATCATCCTTGGTGCCAACTGGCCTTCTTGGAACTGTGTCCAGAGATTGGTTGCCAAATCTATGCATGCTGGCTGCAGGGAGGACTGCCTGCTCTCCCCATGCCCAAGGCAATGAAAGACTACACTGTTCCATTCACACAGAGCAGGGTCTCCTACAACTTATGGCGCCTACACATGCCTAGGAAGGACGACTGCCAGGTGGCAGGCAGAGGACCTATTCATTCAGCAGAGCTACCTGGTAGACATCTGTCCTCGTTGTCTACCCAGCACACATTCACTGTTATTCATTACCATTGTCATTATCATCCTCAATATGTACCAGACACTGTCCTAAACATACACACCAGATATTCCGACCAAGGTTATCAGGCAGGGACTATTGTTTTATTCATTTTCAATTGAGCAATCTAAAGCATAAATGGACTGAAGTACTTTGCCCAAAGTCAAGCATACCTGAGCCTCGAAATGCTGGCTCCATCCATAGTGTGATTTTAACCAGTACACAATACTGCTTCTCTAATTTTCCTTCAAGGGACCGACCACCTCTCTCCCACTCTCAGACCTCTCCAGAGGTAAGACCATACCAGGCGTGCCGATCAGCATAACGATCCTCAGTTACACATGGCCCAGGATTTACTGAGACGTGAGCTGTTGTCACTAGAATTGCAGCACTGACAGGACATGAAGACTAAAGGTACCACGGCCGGCATGCTCCCATAGGAGAAAAGCCTCCTTGAAACAGAAACCAGAAGACAACAGAAGAAACCAGAAGAAAACTGAGCCAAGAAATGGAGAAAGAGATCCCTGAAGATCTCATTTCAGCACCTTGATTCACTGGGTCGAGCTTTTCAGTTTCAGGGACCAAAATTTCCCTTTCCACATAAAATAGTTTGAGCTCCTTCTCCCTCAGGCAACATAAAAAGCCAAGGAATAAAGAGGGGCTATGGGAAACAGCATCCTCCTGGCTGCTTTCTGAGTATCACGCCTCGATCTGCATGAACATTCAGAGCTGCATAATGGAAGCAGGCTGTCCCCCAAACTTACCTTCTCTCCTGGGTACAAGGGAAGGAACTGCACTAAAAGGGTCAGGGAGTGTGATCTGAGAGAACATGAAGAATGGTCCCATCTTCGTCTCTGCAAATAGGCCTGTGAGGGTTTTGGTTGTTCTCTGTTGCCTGGAGTTCCTAAACCCAAATAGCACAGTCTGCAAAATAACGGCAGTATCAGCTCTAGAGTGTGCATGGCCTGCCCCTGATCTGCAGCAAAATGGCAGATGACCACTTTTAGAAGGCTAGCAAGAGCACATGTAACAACAGAAGGTAGTGACTACCCACTTCGAGCAAGCTGAGATCAGCTATCCACTCTAAGTGATCAAGATAAGACCAGTGGGAGACAAAGCCAATGGGGAAAATGCCAGGAAGGTGAACCAAAGCAGGAACAAAATAAGAGAACTGGGGGTGACAGACATACAGAGTTCATGACTGGGCCAACAGCAGAGCGTGCATGGTGGAAGGGCCAGGACGGTTTCAGCTGCATGGAAAAGAATACCCTTACTTTACCAGTAAGAGGTGCTTCTTATCTCACATACACAGTCTGAGCATAAGAGAACTCAGCGTTGGCTCAGCAGTTCATCAATGTCATCCATGATCCAGGTTCCTTTAATTCTTCCACTCGGCCATGCTCAGAATGTCAGTCATAGCTTTCTCATTGACCCTAAATGCTGCCACAACTCCATGCATTATGTGCCCACTCAAAAATGTCCACCAGAACAAAGAAAGGAGTATCTTCCTTTATCAGAAAGGAATGTCTTTCCTAGAAGCCCTGCTCAGACTTCCCCTTGGGTCCCACTGAGCAGAACTGAGTCACGTGCTCATTCACTAGCTACAAAGGAGCCTGCGAAAGCAAGCAGCAGGCATCTTCAGCTTTATACTAAAAGGTGGCCTTTGCCAGAAAGAAGAGTGAGGGTGAGGAATGGCTGTTGGATAGGCGATCCACATGTACCCCAAACTTTAGGTAAACTTGTACCAAGACTTTAGCCACAGAGCACGCAAACACAGCACTCAGGCTGTCATTCACTTAATATTTTCCTTAAGTCAATTTATCTTTTTCAATTTTTATTTATTTATTTTTGGCCATACCACACAGCATATGGGATCTTAGTTCCCCAACCGGGGATTAAACCTGCACCCCCTGCACTGCAAGTGTGAATTCTTAAGCACTGGACTGCCAGGGAAGCCCCTATCTTTTGAAAGGAAAGTGAAAATGAAAGTCACTCAGTCATGTCTGACTCTTTCTGACCCCATGGACTATACAGTTCATGGAATTCTCCAGGCCAGAATACTGGGTAGCCTTTCCCTTCTCCAGGGGATCTTCCCAACCCAGGGATCAAACCCAGGTCTCCCACATTGTGGGCGAATTCTTTACCAGCTGAGCCACAAGGAAGCCCTATCTTTTGTTTAACCCTAAACACCTTTACTTACGTGGGAAATTTTAAATCCTCACCATAAATGACAAACCACTACTAGATACATTTTTCAAACCATATTAAAATAAAGCAATAATGATCAAAACAGTTTATTTGCCTGTTTTACCCAGGAGCATCCCTTATCCCTCAACAGTAATCACAGTTTGGGTTAAACGGAGCAGGAAAATCTCACTTCCTCCTAATTCTGGGGCCCTGACAAAGAGTTCACAATTTAACCCTTGCTCATCAACCCCATGCCTCAGCCATAAAGATGAAGACATTGTGCTAAATCATAGAAGGGAAACTGGTTTCTTGAAGTCATGCACCCCTCTCAAAATGTTTTGTTTTGTTCCCATTAAGATGAAAATAGTCTCAGAGGCCGTAGGGACCGTGACATCCTGACGTTTTGTCTCAGTATACTCACAGTCACCCAAAAGGATGCATCGACTACGGACAGAGAGAGGTGGCCAGCGGCCGTTACTTACATCAGAGGCTGGGCCCTTGTCAGCGCCCGGGCAGGAGAAGGTGACAAATTCATGGCACCGCTTGTGCACGACAAAACAGCAGACTGCAAAAGAGAAAATGAGGGCAGGAGGGAAGGGAGAGGGGAAGTGGAGAACAGGAAGGGAGGGGAAGAGAGGAAGACAGCGTTAGGCCTGGACTTCATACTCAAAGGCTTTACAATCAGATAAACAATGCCTTCAGTTTCTGCCCCTTGTCTTCTATTGAAGTCAAACTCCTGGGTACACCAGTGCTACAACTTGCAAATTACTGATTATGTTGACTACTATGGATGACATAGTAGTGACAACCACATTTAGAGAACCTACAACACAAAAAGTGAACCCTAGGATAAACAATGGCTTTTAGTTAATAACCATGTATCAATATTGGCCCATCAATTGTAACAAATGTACCACACTAATGCAAGATTCTTTAAAAGTGCTTTACACATTAATTCACTTAATATTCCTAACAACACTCTAAGGCATGTTATTTCATTTTTTCACATTTTTTAATATTATTTTCCATTATGACTTATCATAGGGTATTGAATATCGTTCTCTTCATGTTTTAATTGAGATATAATTGATATAACCTTATATTAGGTTCAGGTGTATAACATAATGATTCCATATATACATTTATAAATGATCATCACTATAAGTCATCAACATCCATCACCACACACAGTTGTAAATTTTTTTCTTGTGATAAGATTTTTTAAGATTTACTCTCTTAGTGACTTCCAAATATACACTGCATGCTCAGTCGTTGTGTCCGGCTCTTCTGCAACCCCGTGGACAGTAGGCCGCCAGGCTCCTCTGTCTATGGGATTTCCCAGTAAGAATACTCGAGCGGGTTGCCATGCCCTTCTCCAGTGGATCTTCCCAACCCAGGGATGGAACACATCTCCTGCACTGGCAGGCAGATTCTTTACCGTTGAGCCACCAGGGAAGCCCAAAGATACACTACGGTACTACTAACTATAGTCACCATGCTATTTATTGCATCCCCTGAACTTATTTATTTTGACCACTTTCACCCATGTCACCCATCCGACCCTAATCTCTGGCAACCACCAATCTGTTCTCTGTATCCACAAGTTCACTTCCTGGTTTTGGTGTTTTGGGTTTCCTTTTTTTTTTTTTTTTTTTTTTTAAGATTCCACATACATGTGAGTTAACATGGGATTTCTCTTTCTCTTTCTGATTTATGTCACTTGCAAACGTTAATAATAGGGGGAACTAGGGTGGAAATGAGGTTGAAGGAATGTACAGAAACTGTATTTTAGTTTTTCTATATGCCTAAAACTGCTCAAAACACCAACAATAAATGAACAAAAATAAACTGCAGGAGGAAAATAGCAAGGCAGAGGAGGAACATAATAAAGAGATTTTAAGAAGGTGTTAACTAAACACAATATGTAGATGTTGTTTGGGTCCTAATTTAAATGAACTAATAGATTTTTAATAATTGTGAGATAATTAGAAAATGAATGGCTGATTTTTTGATAATATGAGGGCATTTTTGTTACTGGTATTAGGGAATTATAATTTTTTATATAATAAGGGTATTACGATTTTTTTTGTTATTCTTACTTCTAAGGATACATCCTATAATCTTTATTAATAAAGTGATTCAATTCAAAATAATTCAACATGACAGAAAGGAGACAGAAAGGGTAATAGATGGGAAAAAAACATTAGTCTTGACTGATTATTAGTGAACCTGGGGGTAATTCCCTGGCAGTCCAGTGGTTAGGACTCTGTGGTTCCACTGCCATGGGCTCAGGTTCAATCCCTGGTCAGGGAACCAAGATTCCACAAGATGGCAAAGCTAAAAAGAAGAGTTCCAAAGGGGTCAATTTCTTTCTCCTTTTTCTGTTATTATTTATTGCATTTTGTAAGTAATATATGCTTTGTATAAAGACATCTGTGTCAAACAGCATATATATGTTTGTTGTGAGTAGGGAAGTCCTCTGTGCCTATATGTCTGTGAATGTTGAGAGTAATATATGAAAGTGAAAGTGAAGTCTCTCAGTCATGCCCGACTCTTTGTTACCCCATGGACTGTAGCATACCAGGTTCCTCTGTCCATGGGATTTTCTAGGCAAGAGTACTGGAGTGGGCTGCCATCTCCTTCCCCAGGGGATCTTCCCAACTCAGGGATCGAACCTGGGTCTCCCACATTGCAGACAGGCACTTTACCATCTGAGTCACCAGGGAAGCCCTACATGAGTAATACATGCTGCTAAGTCACTTCAGTCGTGTCCGACTCTGTGCGACCCCAAAGATGGCAGCCCACCAGGCTCCCCCGTCCCTGGGATTCTCCAGGCAAGAGCACTGGAGTGGGTTGCCATTTCTTTCTCCAATGCATGAAAGTAAAAAGTGAAAGTGAAGTAGCTCTGTCGTGCCCGACTCTTAGCAACCCCATGGACTGCAGCCTTCCAGGCTCCTCTGTCCATGGGATTTTCCAGGCAAGACTACTGGAGTGGGGTGCCATTGCCTTCTCCTCCGACCCCCATAGACGGCAGCCAATCAGGCTCCCCCGTCCCCGGGATTCTCCAGGCAAGAACACTGGAGTGGGTTGCCATTTCCTTCTCCAGGAGCAGTGGCCAAAAAATGCCAGTGATGGTTATCGCTGGGCAATAGGACTACAGATTATTTTTACTGACAACCTTACATCTATATTGTTTGAAGTGGTGACAAAAGAGTATATGCTAATTACATAATATCAAGGGAAATAAGCCTACTTTCATTTTGAAACAAAGAGTCAAAGAAAAACAAAGATCAGGAAATGAAAAATATGATTGCCCAAACTGGAAAGTCAGTGGTTGGGCTGATACAAAATGGAGAACAACTAAAGAGGAACTTAGCAAATTGGAAGTCTAATTTGAGTGATTTCCCCAGAATTTTGCAAAAAAAAAAAAAGCAAGAAAGAATAAAAGAAGTGACTCAAAACATGTAGAATAGATCTCAAAATTCTAGTATCTATACAGAAGGATGTTCAGGAAAGAACAGAAAGAAAAGTAAAGAAGGTGTAATTGAAGAAAATGAAAGGAAATTCTCTAAAGATTAAGAAGAATTTGAGCCATGAAATTGAAAGAAACTATCAAGTGTCAATAGATACGAATAAAAAGAAAAATGACTAACAGTGAGAATTACCAAGGCTCCTTGGAAGGAAAGTTATGACCAACCTAGATAGCATATTCAAAAGCAGAGATATTACTTTGCCAACAAAGGTCCGTCTAGTCAAGGCTATGGTTTTTCCAGTGGTCATGTATGGATGTGAGAGTTGAACTGTGAAGAAGGCTGAGCACCGAATGATGCTTTTGAACTGTGGTGTTGGAGAAGACTCTTGAGAGTCCCTTGGACTGCAAGGAGATCCAACCAGTCCATTCTAAAGGAGACCAGTCCTGGGTGTTCTTTGGAAGGAATGATGCTAAAGCTGAAACTCCAGTACTTTGGCCACCTCATGCAAAGAGTTGACTCATTAGAAAAGACTCTGATGCTGGGAGGAATTGGGGGCAGGAGGAGAAGGGGACGACAGAGGATGAGATGGCTGGATGGCATCACTGACTCAATGGACGTGAGTCTCAGTGAACTCTGGGAGTTGGTGATGGACAGGGAGGCCTGGCGTGCTTCGATTCATGGGGTCGCAAAGAGTCGGACACAACTGAGCGACTGAACTGAACTGACTGAGATATCACTGTGAGGACGTGTCCAGCAAGGAAAGGAAGAGAAGATGGGAAAGTTACTGACAAAGGAACAAAAATAATTTTAACATCAGATTTCTCATCTGCAACTCTGCATTCTAGGATACAATGGAGGCACTTCCAACGGTTAAGAGTTCGCCTTCTAATGCAGAGGGGTGAGTTCGATCTCTGATTAGGGAGCTGAGATTCCACATGCCTCGCGGCCAAAAGACCAAACCATAAGACAGAAGCAATACTGTAACAAATTCAATAAAGACTTTAAAAATGGTCCACATAAAAAAAAAATCTTTAAAAAATTTAACTAAATTGATTGTGGCAATCATTTTTTAAAAATTAAAAAAAAAATTGAATACAATGGAGCAACATTTTCAAAGGTTTAGGAAAAGTCATTTGAACCTAAAATCCCATACACAATCAAACGAGCATTCAAGTGAAAGAACAAAATAAAGACATTTCCAAAATACAAGAACTTGGAAATTTTACTTCCCACAAAGAAATAATAGAGAATATACACTCCACAAAAAAAAAATTAATAAAAGAGGCATAAAACAGTGGTGAAAGAACAAAGAGAAAAGCAAGGTGAGGGTTGGGGGACAAGTCTTAAGAGACAGGGATGGGAAAAAGACTACAAAGTTGCAACATGCTAAGATCCTTGTCTTATTCCTCAAGAGTTAATAGGTATGGAGAAACTGCATTTTTACCTCATGTGAAGAGTTGACTCATTGGAAAAGACTCTGATGCTGGGAGGGACTGGGGGCAGGAGGAGAAGGGGACGACAGAGGATGAGATGGCTGGATGGCATCACTGACTCGATGGACGTGAGTCTGGGTGAACTCCCGGAGTTGGTGATGGACAGGGAGGCCTGGCGTGCTGCGATTCATGGAGTCGCAAAGAGTCAGACACAACTGAGTGACTGAACTGAACTGACTGAAGCTGAAATAGTGTGCTAACAAGAATAACTTGCAGACTACCAAAAGAAAAAAAACTGGACAAAGAAAACTTAGTCCAACTACATTTCAAAAGGCCTTCCCATATGATCCAAATTCCTATCTATACCATTCTTTTCTCTTTACTTTTATCTGGCATCATATGCACTTTAAACTTCCATCGATTTGTAATTTTTTTGTATCTGAAATGACATGGGAATTTAACTTGCCATTTTTTTTCCCAAATAGGTAATCAATTGTGCCAGCATCTTTTATTGAATAATTCATCCCCTCATCACTGATTTCAAACGCCAACCTAATTATATACTAAATAATTATATACACTGGGGTCTGTCTTTGGGCCTGCAGTTCTGTTCCACTGATCTGTCTTATAATAAAGCAATATGGGATTTAATTATAGTAGCTTTATAATATGTTATATCTTGGCAGGGCAAGTCTTCTTTCATTATCCTTATTTTCAACATTCTACTGGCAATCATTCCAAGTTCCAAGTGAACTTTAGAATCAGTTTATCAAGCTTTTGAAAATACCAATGGAATTTTTATTGTAATTGTATTTAGTCAACTCCCTACCCTCACCCCCAGAAAAAAATTTATTGGGACTTTGATAACTGACACTTGCTTAACAATGAGTACTTCTATCAGGAATAGAGTGCCCCCTTGTTAAAATTTTATTTTATGTATCCCAGTAAAGTATTTCATTTTCTCTATGAATGTGTGCATGCTAAGTTGCTTCAGTCGTGTCCGATTCTTTGCAACCCTATGGATTCTGTAGCCCTCCAGGCTTCTCTGTCCATGGAATTCTCTGTGCAAAAATACTAGAGTGGGTTGCCAAGACCTCCAGGGGATCTTCCCAATCCAGGGATCAAATCCATGTCTCTTATGTCTCCTGAATTGGCAGCTGGATTCTTTACCACTAGTGCCCCCTGGGAAGCCCAATTTCCTCTATAGTTCTACATATTTCTAACTTGGTATTATCTGAGAAGTCCTACTTCTCTGCTATTGTGATTTTGACATCTTTTCCATTTTGTTTGCCAAGTGGTTATCATTTACAAATAGGAAAGCAATAAATTTTCAGAGTATTTATTCTCTAAGTATTTTTAAAATTCATGAGAGTTGCTGTGGGATTTCAGTTGCTTCCTTTGAGTGAAGGTAGAGAATCATGTTATCCCCAGTAATAACATTTTTCTTTCCTCCTCCCTGATAGATATGCCTCTTGCGTTTCTCTTTATATGTCCATATGTAAAATTTCCAGAGCAATGTGGAATAAAAGGGATGACGAGCCAACAGTCCTATCCCACTTAGCACTTTTACCAGCTTAATTTCTCCCTCACGCTCTTCTCAAACTAACTTTGGGAATTTATATTTTCCTTTGGAATTATCCACAGTGGTCTTCTCCGTGTGTTTCAACTGCATCGTCTTATCTGGGATGGTGCCATGCCCTTTCTCAAGCTTTCGTCTATTATATTGTTGGGGAGTCTCTCTCTTTTTATTTTTTTCAGAGGTTTGTCTTCCTTAGTGTCCATTTTATTATTCTTTCATTTTAAAGAAGCAAATGATGGATATATTTATCAATTCTACTGTTTCTTTCTTACTTGTTAGTTTTACTTTTATTTGTCCTACTTATTTTATGTGTACTTGTTCTTGTATTATTTATTGGGTTGCAAGTATGAATTCTGGAGTCAGATGGCCAGGTTTTGATGCTGCTTTCCCACTCCAATATTCTTGCCTGGAGAATCCCATGGATGGAGGAGCTTTGTGGGCTACAGTCATGGGTCGCAAAGAGTCGGACACGACTGAGTGACTTCACTTTCACTTTCATCATTTGCAAACTATAATGTTTGGGCACATTATCTTATCTACCTGTGCTTCAGTTTTCTTTCTGAAAAATGATGGTGATAATAGTAATAATACTCATATCACAGCAGTGTTGTCAGAATTAAACGAGATAATCCATGCTCAGAACTTAGCCTAACATACCATGCTGCTGCTGCTGCTAAGTCACGTCAGTCGTGTTCGACTCTGTGTGACCCCATAGACGGCAGCCCACCAGGCTCCACCGTCCCTGGGATTCTCCAGGCAAGAGTACTGGAGTGGGTTGCCATTTCCTTCTCCAATGCATCAAAGTGAAAAGTGAAAGTGAAGTCGCTCAGTCGTGTCTGACTCAGCAACCCCATGGACTGCAGCCGACCAGGCTTCTCCATCCATAGGATTGTCCAGGCAAGAGTACTGGAGTGGGGTGCCATTGCCTTCTCCGAGTATGCAACAAATGTCTCCTGCTATTATTCATTATTCATTTTAAAGCTTCTTGAACTGACTGCTCAGCTAATTTCTTCCCATTCTTCTTCATTAGAAGTTTAACATTTCAAGGCTAAGAACTTTCGAGCACAGCTTTGACCACATCCTATGCTTCATACTGCCAACATTGTTGTAAGTTTCTAATTGGCCTATTACTGAAGTTTTCACTTCTCCCTTAACCCAGAAATGTTTAGGAAAGTTCCTCTCCCCCCAGCTCACCATTGATAAGCAATTACTTTAGCCTAGAGCCCTTCTTCAAAATATCTAAAATATCAGTTAAGATCTTATCTATCCTTACTCTCTTTGAGGGAAGCTCATCTCTAGCTTCCTAATGTCTACCACATGTCCTGGCATATACTGAGTAAACAAATACTCGGTGAATGAATCCACAAAGAATGGGCATTATCAGCCACACAAAAAGAAGAAAACCCAATCAACGTAATGTAGCTATAGCTCCCGGCTGGCCTTCCACATTCTACCACCACAGTCAAGGGGAGGACTATGTCAGTCATTGACAAGGTCTCTCCTGGCAGCCTTCCAATTAGCCAGGAAAATAAACAATCTATGTCCACCTTGCTGGACTCAGTATGCCAAGGGACTTGGCTGTGCCCCAGCATGCTCTACAGAGAAGCTGGGAACAGGCTGAAAAGTCGATGAGCTTCTAGCGCAGGTATTTACTTTACACAGCGTGTTTCTAAAAAGTTCTGCAAATCAAATTTCCCATTAACTAAAACACTTCAAAGAAAAGGAGTAGGGCTTAGGCTATTTAAAGAAACAAACTAAATCCTTTTGTGATACAAATAAACACCCCCTCATTTCTGTTTGGCAAATTCAGGGTAAGACTAGCTTTTCTTAAATAAGAGCCAACATTCACAGAAACTGCTGAAACACATACTACGTCCTGCTTTCAAACAGGTACCTGGTAAGAACCAAGAATTCCTAGATGCTTCACGGTTTATGCAACTCTTTGCTCCATAGAGGTTAGAAGCCTGCAATCTACAGCCTTCTGAATCTAACCGTTGTTATGCTTTATTAGGACTACATGATGCAGTCTCAAACCCAAATGTATATGGACCAGACAAGCACTGAAAATGTCTGAGTGTCAGGTGGAAGAATGTATGCAAGACCTATTTTAAAATGGGAAACTGCTGGACATCCCTGGTGGCTCAGTGGTAAAGAAACCACCTGCCAATGCAAGAGACAAGAGTTCGACCCCTGGTCTGGGAAGATCCCACATGCTGCAGGGAAACTAGACCCATACACCACAGCTACTGAGCCTGTGCTCTAGAGCCCACGCCTTGCAACAAGAGAAGACACTGCCCTGAGAAGGCCATGCAACCACAGCTGAAGAGTAGCCACCGCTCTCTGCAACTAGAGCAAAGTCAGCATAGCAATGAAGACCCAGCAGAGCCATAAATAAATAAACTAAATTTTTAGAACACGGGGCAGTGAACTGCTACTTGGCTCCTGCAGAGGAAGAGATTAAGATTCCAAGCACCATTTATCTCCAATCCTCCCATTACATTAAAATCATAAGAGTCATAGGCCTATAGGTAGAATAACGTCTTCCCCCAGCTTCACCAAAGACGTCCACATTCTAATCCCTGGACTGTGTGAATGGTGGCTCAGACAGTGAAGAATCTGCCTGCAATGTGGGAGAACTGGTTTCAATCCCTGGGTCAGGAAGATCCCCTAGACAAGGGAATGGCTACCCACTCCAGTCCTCTTGCCTGGAGAATTCCATGGACAGAGGAGACTGGCAGGCTATAGTACATGGGGTCTCAAAGAGTCAGACATGACTGAGCGAATAACACTAACACATCCTGGTGAGTTTAATGCAATTACAAGAGTCCTTTTTTTAAAAAGAATACTTTTTTTTCTTTTTTTTCCTCAAAATTTATTTACTTGGTTGTGCTGAGTCTTAGTTGCAGCATACAAGATCTTCAATCTTCACCGTGGCATGTGAGATCTTTGCGTCTAGCATGTAAACTCTTAGTTGTGGCATGTGGGATCTAGTTCCCTGACCAGAGATTGAATGCCCAGGCCCCCTGCGTTGGGAGCATGGAGTCTTAGCCACTGGATCCTTATTAGAAGGAGGTATGAGGGTCAGAGTCAGAGAAGGAGGTACGACTACAAAAGCAGAGGCTGGAGTGATGCCACTGCTGGAAAGGAACACACGCCAAGAAATGTGGAAGGTGTCTAGAAGCTAGAAAAGGCAAGGAACAGACGGCCCCCAGAGGCTCCAGAAAGAATGACGTCCTGCTGACATCTTGATATCCTGCTGTCTTGATGTTAGCCTCATGAGACCCATTTTCAGACTCTTGACCTCCAGAGCTATAAGGTAATAAATCTGTTATTTTAAGCCATTAAGTGTGTGGTAATTTGTTATTCCAGCAATAGGAAACCACTATACCGGCCAAGGATCAGAAACACTTCGATGATCCCAGAAGCAGAAGACTACAGACAAAAGCCCAAGAGAGTATCTGGAGTATCTGCCCCAGGAAGCAATGGGACCCCAACTCATGCAGTATGACCCCAACCCCAGCCTCACACTGCTGCTGCTGCTGCTGCTGCTGCTGCTGCTGCCAAGTCGCTTCAGTCGTGTCCGACTCTGTGCAACCCCATGGACTGCAGCCTACCAGGCTTCTCTGTCCATGGGATTCTCCAGGCAAGAACACTGGAGTGGGTTGCCATTTCCTTCTCCAATGCATGAAAGTGGAAAGTGAAAGTGAAGTCACTCAGTCATGTCTGACTCTTAGCGACCCCATGGACTGCAGCCCACCAGGCTCCTCTATCCATGGGATTTTCCGGGCAACAGTACTGGAGTGGGGTGCCATTGCCTTCTCCGCCTCATACTGCACCCACCCCCAAATGCCCAGCTCTAACCATTACAATTCATTTGTTGTATCCAGAGGAAACTGGATCAAGTCGTTAAATTTTTATTTTCTCTCTTTGGAGTCGATCCATCTCTTGTACCCTATTCTCACTAGAGTCTAAAATGGGCAGCTGTCATCTTTAGGAAGCAATCTTTGTCCCTGAATCCAAACTAACCGGAGGTATTCATTCCAGCACTTACTGCAGATGTCTGTGTTGGAAGAAGAGACAGAAGGGCCTTCAGCACCTTCCTGAGCTCTCATCTCTCTCTGGAAGCCCCCAGACAGCCATTCCTCAAGAGAGAAATCCAGCATCTGCAAGACTTTCAGGCCAGGCCTCTGGATCAGATGAACCTCAGTTTGAACTTCCATTTAAAAAAAAAAATTTTTTTTAATTTACTTATTTGGCTGTGTTAGGTCTTAGCTGCAGCATGTGGGATCCTCATGGTGCCATGCAGGGTCTTTCATTGCGCTGCAAAGACTTTCTAGTTGTGGTGCTCAGGCTCTGGTGCACAGTCTCAGTGGTTGCAACTCACAGGCTTAGCTGCACCATGGCATGTGGGATCTTAGTTCCCTGACCAGGGATCGAACCCATGACCTCTGCATTACAAGGTGGATTCTTAACCACTGGACCACCAAGGAAGTCCCCTGAACCACTATTTTATGAACCTCAAGCTGAAAGACATCAGCCCAATTACTATGCCTCGCTGAGCATCCATATCCTCCAAAATGGGAATGATAGCATTATCTACTCTTTTTTTTTAAATATTATTATTTTTTTACTTTACAATAAAAGAATACATTTGAATCAGTTCTAATGAGGTGGATGAAACTGGAGCCTATTATACAGAGTGACGTAAGCCAGAAAGAAAAACATCAATACAGTATACTAACGCATATATATGGAATTTAGAAAGATGGTAACGACAACCCTGTATGAGAGACAGCAAAAGAGACACAGATGTATAGAGCATTATCTACTCTTAGAAAGTTGTTGTGAAGGTCAAACAAGACACACACACACAAAGTGCTCGGTGGAAAGGGGCATTTGAGGTGGAGGCATCGGTGTGCAAATGTTGCTTTCAGATGGGTGTGCAGGATCCCTCTTTCCTCCTGGGTCAAAGACGACTCACAGGCATGAAACTGCCCAGTGTCCAAGATGAGGTGGTGCTCCCTCCCATGCTTTCTGGAACCGTCTCCATGATCAAAGGCAGATAGGCCTGGTCACCACCTCCACCCAGCCTCCCTACCATTCAGAAGCATGACTCACAAGACCGTGGACTTGAGTTGGCAAAGGACTTTCACATCCATGGTTACTGCAGCTTAGCCTCATCACGGCCCCAGGAGGAAGGTGTTTTGATCTGTGTTTTAACAAGAGGGATGCTGATACACAGAGAGGAATGACTTGCCCAAGGGTGTCCAGCTAGTCAGTGGCCACTCTTATATTTGAAACCAGGTTCGTCTTCCTCTAGAGCCCACACACTCTCAGCTCATACGGCATGGCTGCATTTGTGTTTGTCATTCATCTCACTGTTCCAGAAGAAATCCTCCCCCACTTTCCTCACCCCAGCCATCCAGTCAGTTGCTAAATCCTACTGATTCTTCCTTCGCAACATCTTTTATACCATATCCTCCTGTACACTCCCCACTGATTCCACCCTCACTGCCCTCAGTAACTCAGAAATGGAATTTTGCAATGAAGCCTTAACTGGTTTCCCCCGAAACTGATAAGCCTGCCGTGATGTCTCATCTCTATGAGCCAAAGCTTCCATAATCACAGAGGAGATAAGGCCATCAGTGTTAAGTGATTGCCATGAAATCTAAATGAAACATCATGTACCAGTGTACAGCATCAGGGCACAAAGGAAGTTTCTCAGTGAAGGTTTATTTACTTCCTTTCAGGTTAGAGAGGTTTACAGTCTGAACTCTGCAGCCAAGCTGCCTGGACACGACACCAGGCCACACTATTTATTAGATCTATGACCTTAAGTTCATTGACCTTGCTGTGTCTTGCTTTCCTAGTCTATAAAATAGAAAAAATAATAGTGCTTTTCTTACAGAGTTGTTGTGAGGGTTAAATGAGGTCATGTGAGGACCAAGTGTCTAACATATACTGCTGCTGCTGCTTTCACTTCAGTCGTGTCCGACTCTGTGCGACCCCATAGACGGCAGCCCGCTCCCCCATCCCTGGGATTCTCCAGGCAAGAACACTGGAGTGGGTTGCCATTTCCTTCTCCAATGCATGAAAGTGAAAAGTGAAAGTGAAGTCGCTCAGTCATGTCCGACTCTTAGCGACCCCATGGACTGCAGCCTACCAGGCTCCTCCGTCCATGGGATTTTCCAGGCAAGAGTACCAGAGTGGGTTGCCATTGCCTTCTCCAACATATACTAAACACCATTAATATTATTTCTGCCTACTTCCCTCACCCCATACAGCCTACACACTCCTGAAAAATTCATCTTCTGAAAACTCAGCTTGATACTATCTCCCTGCTCCAACACATTCACTGGCTGCTTATCGTCTAAAGTCGCACTGTCCAACATGGTAGACACAGGTGATGTGGGGTTATGCCAATTTGAATTAATTAAATGAAATTTAAAATTCAGTTCTTGGGACTTCCTTGGTGGTCAGGTGGGTGCTCAGACTCTGTGCTCCCAAAGCAGTGGGCCTGGGTTTGACCCCTGGTCAGGGAACTAGATCCTACACGCTGCAACTAAAGATGCTGCATGCCACAATGAGGATCAGAGACCCAGCATGCCCCAACTAACACCTGGCACAGTCAAATAAATAAACAAATATATTTTAAAAAAATAAAGTGAACAATCCATTGTTTAAAAAATACTTCAGCTTTTCATTCACACTAACCACATTTCAAGTGCTTAACAGTCACATGTGGCTAGAAGGTACAGTATTGGACACTCACTGTAGAAAGTATTATTGGACAGTACTGGCCTAAAGAATAAAGTTCCAATCCAACAGGCTGCCATCCATTCACAATGAAACCACCATCCAACTTTACTCTTACCTCCTCTCACTCCACTGCCCCACATTCCTGCCAGGCTGGATGACTGTCCTTTTCTATATTTCACTCATTCTCTACTGTGCAAATCTGTTCCATAAATACTTCACTACGAACAGTCCATCCCATGATGGCCATGAGGAAATTTAAAGGCAGAGAGCTTAGTCCTCCAACCAGCAGACCGAAGGCCAGACTGGAGTAGAAATGACATGCTCCACAGGATAATTCAGTTTGGGAGCCCCAGGGGACAGGTAATGGTTGGCTCATTCTACCTACTTCATTGGGCTTCCCAGGTGACTGAGCAGTAAAGCACCCATCTGCCAATGCAAGAGACACAGGTTCGATCCCTGGGTCAGGAAGAACCCCTGGAGGAGGGCATGGAAACACACTTTAGTATTCTTGCCTAGGAACTCCCATGGATGGAGGAGCCTGTCAGGCTACAGTCCATAGGGTCATAAAGAGTCAGACACAACTGAAAAGACTTAGCACACATGCGCCTACTTCATTGCAAGGGTTAGAAACTTAAAACCCTGCAGAGGCCAGGCTATGTGACTGAGTGAAGCCAGGCTGGTGTAATACAGCAGGGAAGGGCGGCTGGGATGAACTGGACGGCACATGCCCATCCCTGGGATACTCAACTCTGTCCAGCAATGGCCCTGGGAGCGCTAGTCCAGTGTTGCCAGATGGGATTTTTTGAAAACTCCATGCCGACCATCCAAAGACATCTGAGTCCCACCAGTTCACAAGCTCTGTTTTAGCTAGTCTTCCTGATTCAAATACTATCACCTTGGTTACACATTATCTCTGAGCTCAAATATCCCCAACCACAGAATGGGGACAAGATCAGTTACTGGCTCGATCCCTGGATCAGGAAGATCCCCTGGAGAAGGGAATGGCAACCCATACCAGTATTCTTGTCTGGAGAATCCCACGGACAGAGGAGTCTGGCGGGCTACCATCCATGGGGTCACAAAGAGTCAGACGTGACTAAGCGACTGACACTTTCACTTTCACTTCATGTATAGTCATGAGGATGAGACCAGATTCCTGTGCTTGGTACATACCTGCCCCATATCTGATTCTTAATAAAAATATGAATGAGTACATTGACCATGAATGAATAAATGAATGACTGGGCTTTTGGTCACCTCTCTCACTCAAGAAGTCACTCTCACCAGCTGAGTCAAGAGGAAGGCGGCTGTGGCCGGGGTGGTGGGTGGTATTTGCCCGTCTGTGGGTGGCTGGCTGCAGCACAGTCAAGCTGTATGAGCTCAGAGTCATCTCATAGCCCTGCCTGGCCGGCCTTGGGTGCACAGTTAGGATTTCTTTTTTAAACTGTTTATCATGCTTAAGGCTTAAAATTCAAACATTCCTGATGAGCATACATTTGAGAGACAAGGCTCTACCCCATTACCAGAGGGAATTACTCTTTCTCATTTCTTATCTGTCTTCTAGCAATATTCTCTGCATTTGTGTGAGCACGTATGAGTCCCTGCCTATATGTGGAGCGTAATTCTCTATTTCCTTTTTGGGTTTAACTATGCCTCTTTAGTTTCATCCATAAGATTACAAATCTACACCCTTGGTTCTCAGTCTGGGCTGCACGCTGAGTCACTTGGAGCTTTCAAAACAATACAGGGCTCAAGTCCCTCTAGAGATTCAGATCTATTGGGAGGAAGACTGGAGAAGCTGGGAGGGCTTCCCAGGTGGCTCTAGTGGTAATGAATCCACCTGCCAATGCAAGAGACGCAGGTTCAATTCCTGGGTCAGGAAGATCCCCTGGTGGAGGAAATGGCAACCCACTTCAGTATTCTTGCCTGGAGAATTCCATGGACAGAGAAGCCTGGTGGGCTCCATGGGGAGTCCCTGGGGTCGCAAAGAGTCAGACACGACTGAATGACTGAGCACACACAAAGAGGCTGGGAACAGGTGATTCAAATGGTGCAGAGTGCTGCTGATGTGCACACTCTCCTCATGCATTTCCCCAAACTAACACATCTGGAGGCCCATGCCATCTCAACATGTAGACAGTGACCTCATCCTGTCTCCACAACTGCATCCTATTCCATCATATGGACTGCCAACCATTTACCCAGAGTTAAAGGGAATTCACAGAGTTCTAATGATGGTGATTTCCTCCCATAAGAGATGGAAGGAAGAGCAAACGTCATTTCTTTAGCAGCAGCCTAGCACTACTGAGCAAGAGCCTTACAGGGGTCAGCAACTACAGGAAAGGAATGCTTTCATTCACAACATTACCAAACTTATTTAACTAAGCCAGACAAAGCAGTGGAGCCAACAAGAGGTAAAGAATAGGACTCAGAAGTAAACAAACTCATGAGAAGAAAGTCCCCCCTCCCCCACGGCCACCAGCTTCTGCTATGACCCTGGGGAGAAGGCGTCTGGGCAGGACAGCTACTGGGAATATCCTGCTTGTTTGGATAACACATGGAGACTGCTCTTGACCCCGTGGCCTCCCGGCTTTGATCATGCCCCAAAGGCGGGGGCAGCAAGACAAAAAGGCCATGGCCTAAGAGGAAACATCAACATCCCTTGTTCACCAGACATACCACCCTAGAGCTCTCAGACCAGGAGGACCGGGAGAAGAGCTGGTCCCGAAACCAAGTGTGGTGAACATGCCCAACCAGCCTCTATCCTCTCTGCTTCTATTTGGGGCATCAGATCCCCAGTTTCCATGAGCTGGCTAAGGATGCCCTCCCTTCTCCTAGATGCCAGGGGGACCCAGGACCCCATCCACAGTGTGGATTCAGGGATGGGCATGTGTCTCAGCCACCCAATGAGAATCAGCTTTAGGACTCTTGCTAGAATTAGGAAAAAGGATTTATTTTCCAGGAGTACTGCTAAGTTGGGTGGGGAATAAGTCTGCCTCTGCCATCTTTGGGCTTCCTAGGTGGCTCAGTGGGGTAAAGAATCCATCTGCAATGCAGGAGACACGGGCAGATGTGAATTCTATCCCTGGGTCAGGAACATCTCCTGGAAGAGGGCATGGCAACCCACTCCAATATTCTTGCCTGGAGAATCCCTATGGATAGAGGAGCCTGGCTAGCTACAGTCCACAGGATGGCAGAGTCAGACACGACTGAAGCGACTGGGCACACGTGTGTGCATGATGCCATCTTTATTATCACAAAGGAAAAGCTTTCCTAAGAATGAAATCAACAGGGAGACAAGCAGAGCCAAGAGATATCTGATAACCGCAAAGAAGCACCTGGAATTAACCAAGCCTGAAGGGAGAATCCCTCGGCTTTTTTACATACGTCAACAAATCCCTCTTTGTCTAAACCAACTTGAATTGGGTTTTTGGTTCTTGAGACCAAAGGACTTATGACTAATAAACCAAAGATGAGAAGTTGGAGGGTGGGCAGTGAGGGCCTCTCTTTTCTCCTGTGTTTCATGTGTGCCTATAAATGTATCTCTTTTCTTTTTTTTCTTTTTGCGATTTAAGAATTCTTTTTTTAAATATATTTATTTTATTGTATTTTTAAACTTTACAATATTGTATTGGTTTTGCCATACATCAACATGAATCCGCCACAGGTATACACTTGTTCCCCATCCTGCACCCTCCTCCCTCCTCCCTCCCCATACCATCCCTCTGGGTCGTCCCAGTGCACCAGCCCCAAGCATCCAGTATCATGCATCAAACCTGGACTGGCGACTCGTTTCATATATGATATTATACATGTTTCAATGCCATTCTCCCAAATCATCCCACCCTCTCCCTCTCCCACAGAGTCCAAAAGACTGTTCTATACATCAGTGTCTCTTTTGCTGTCTCATACACAGGGCTTTTTTACTTAGGGACTTGCTATTAAGAACACTCAGTTGGATCAGTCCATGTTGGTGAACCGAGAAACCTGTGATATACTGTTTCACCCTTCCCTTATCCTCCAAATAGTGTTAGTTGCTCAGTCATGTCTGACACTGGACAGTCCCATGAACTGTAGCCCGAAGACTCCTCTGTCCATGGGATTTTCCAGAATACTGGTGTGGGTTTCCATGCCTGTGTCTCCTGCATTGCAGGCATATTCTTTACCCACTGAGCCATCATGGAAGCCCATTATCCTCTAAATACCACAGTCCTACAAGGATGGCTGCACTTAGAAGTTTGCTCAGGTAAGAGAAAGTGCCGGAAGGTATAAGATTTGACAGGTCTCCTGTATCCACAGGTGCCAGTTACTTGGGCTTCTTTTTAGTAAGTGCCTGTAGGATGGTCACACCCACCTCTCTGATGCAACAGAGATTTACACCATCTGTCTACTACCAGCTCCTAGCCTTGCTCACGAAGGAGGGGCCATATAGCCACAAGGCCAAGTCTTTTCTTGACTGTCATGTCAAGAAATAACATGAGTCGTATCTGCCAAACTATGCCTCCAGAGCTAGTGGCTTGAAGCCCAGAGATAAATTCATGTCAATCCCAGTCCCCAAACTTACTCTAAAAAGCAAACAGAGAAACTTAATCCTCCAGCAGGCAAAACACTAGCAACAACTCTGCAAGAAGGCGGGGCCTGTCATGGGAACATCACAAATATTATCCAATCCAAGACATGCCGTGGAGTTTACAGTGGGCATCTGTGGGTTCTGCCTGCACAGCAGCCACTCTCCCTTATGGTAAGTGCCATCTTGACTTTCCTTTGGGAAACTGGCCTGGCTCCATGATGTCCAGTCTTGGTGGTGCTGTCAATCAAGGTGCCCAGCTCTCCCCCTGGCCAAGAAGTGGCATGTGACCCAAGATCAGCCAATCACTCTCCTCCTGGGAATTTGATTCTTGAATCAGTAGTACTGCCATAAGAAGGTGGTCCATGACTTCCTGCCACCTAGAGCCAAGAGCCACTCTGGACCCTGTTCTTTCCAAGGCCTGGCCATGACATGATGTACAATTGCATACCCTTCCACTTGGTTTTTAAGACACCTACAGTCAATTGTTGCTTACAAAGAACCAAAAAACTCTGACCAATTCAAAGACATCTGACCCCACCCCTTCCTACAATGTCCCTGAGCTTCTCATTTCATTGCAGAACAAGGAGCACTCAACCTCCTAAGGACAATAGTGATACTAGAACGTCCTTTAGACTGCACAGATCTCTGCTTCCCTGTAACCTCCCCATCCTGCCCTCCGTGGCATCTTCTACCTTTCCCTGGCTCCTTCTCCTGTTCCCCCCGCCCCACCCCACCCTGCCATTAACCTACTGGAATTCCTCAAAGCTCTATCCCAGGTACTGGTCTATTCCCTGTGAACACTCTCCCCACAGGCCACCTTGTCAGTCTACAAACTTCATAAATTTGTTTGTGCTGGTGGCTCCCAATTATACCTCTCAGCCCAGAGCCCTCCCTTCCTTGCTAAGTACCACCATCTGGATCTCAAACTGAAGATGCTCCAAACCAAATCCTTGTTCTTCTGCCTCATTCATGTTGGTTTTTTTTTATAAAACAATTTATTAAACATGATGTAATATATACTTTAGAGGAAATGCAGCTACATCCAAAAGTCTTAGAAAAACATGTAGTAGCCAATTTTTAAAATTAATAGCAGTTACATTTCTTCTCCTTCACCCTGTTATTAGACAAGTTTGATAAAGTAAGATATCTGTAAAGACAAATTTTTTCCAAGCATATTGATACATTTTTCTTTACAACTTTAGCATAGAGTCAGACACGACTGAGCGACTGAACTGAACTGAATAGTGAAGCTATATATATCCAAAAAACTAAGTCCCTTGTCTCCATCCCTGCTTTTTATTTATGCTTCCCAGACTCTACAAAAGGGATCTGAATATTCAAATGTGTGCATGTTCAGTCACGTCCGACTCTTTGCGACCCCATGGACTGTAGCCCACCAGGCTCCTGTGTCCATGGGATTCTGCAGGCAAGAATACTGGAGTGGATTGCCATTTCCTTCTCCAGGGGATCTTCACAACCCAGGGGACAAACTGCATCTCTTGAGTCTGCTGCAGTGGCAGGCAGATTCTTTACCACTGTGTCACCTGGGAAGTTGAACATTCAACTAACAGTATCCTATCTCATCAAAGATCTGGGGGAAGTAAAGAGGGAATTTTAGGAAAATGCTTGGTTTTTCAACTACACTAGTCTCCATTTGTATCCACCTTATATTCAGTTCCACACTAGAAACAAGTGTGTTGAGGAAACAGGGTTGCTACTGCTCTATTTCAGGGGTACACTTGTAGTTCTTTACATTAGACATTTACAGTACTTCACCTCTGAACCCAAACTTAGAGCATTAACTAAACAGGATTTCCCTAGTGGCCCAGTGGCTAAGATTCCACATCCCAGTACAGAAGGCCCTGGTTCAATCTTTGGTTGGAGAACTGGATCCCACATGCTACAAGTAAGAACTCTCATGGTGCGACTAAGACCCAGCACACCCAAATAAATCAATGATAAAGATTTTAAAAAGAATTAGCTAAAGGTTATAAAATCAGGGTTTTTCAAATTTTCAGAAGTTCATCAGTGTTCACAGAAAAAAATATTATGTTGATATTGACTATCTGAATGTAGTGTTTGTATTTTTGACAGAGTGGAAAAATAATCAAGAGCTTTGGTTTGAATTTAAACTTAAACTTCTGCCTCACTTCTGATGTTTCCTCTCGCTCACCCTGGGAGCCACCCTTGACTCCCCTCAGTGTCACGACTCACTTCCCGTCACCAATTCTGTCCAATCTGATCCCAAATTATCACTCAAAACCAGCCTACTTCCCTCTGTGAAAAAAAAAAAGAAAAAAAAAAAAAAACAGCCCCTGTCTAGGTTCTCTGAAGCCAGCATCGTTTCTCTCTGATGTCTGTCATCCTTCAGATCACACGTGAAATGTCATTTCCTCAGAGTCTTCCTGACCTGCTAGCCTAGGTTTAATCTGCTTACTGTACAATCCCGTTTGAAACTTTCTAAGCCACTTTATTCTTTTCAATAATAAAATGAGGATTAGAAAGAGTACCTACACAAAGACTACTGGGAGATTAAATGGAACGACATATTAAAAACTTGAACAGAAAAATTAAGCCTTAGTGCCTGGCACATAGTAGGTTCATCATAAATATTAGCCACTGCCATTGTCACTGTTATTATCACTATTAATAATAATACCTTTCCCTCCCAGACTGACTCCATTCAAGCAGGGAAACCACATGCTTTATTCACCTCCGCACTCCTAGTGTGGGCTCATGAAAGAAGCTCAATAATATTTAACTGACTGATTGATTGGTTGAGATTTGAAGCCAAAGATCACGCCCCCATCCCACCCATTCCCCCAATATGTCTCCTTCAGCAGACTGAACATTTTCATCCCCCCCCCCAGTATATTTGGGATATAGGACACAAGCTTCTCACCATCATCCTAGGTGCCTGAGACAAGTAAAGTCATAACAAAAATGCCACAGGATGGAGACTTTCCACTTGCTTTCCTTTTTATTTGAATAAGACCACTGAGGGTGGAAAATCTAAGTACAGAAAAAAACTGGAAGAAAACACATTACATCTGAAATGCTGATGGTGGGAGTGATCTCTGGTTGTAAGGACTTTGGGGTCTTGATCTTCTTTTTATAATACTTTATTTCCCTAATATTTTTATATGATAAAGCAAATGTAGAATTTAATCAACTTCATAAGGTTAGGGGTTTTTTCACTTGACAAAGAATTAAGCAAATTTATATCGAAGCTTAAATTATCACACAGAAATACATTTCAACTCATTTAAGTCCAATACCATGGAGCAAGAAATTATGGCCCCCAAGTTTTCCCTCCTTTATTTTGTTGTTGTTGTTCAGTCACTAAGTAGTATCTGACTCTTTGCAACCCTATGGACTGTAGCCCACCAGGCTCCTCTGTCCATGGGATTTCCCAGGCAAGAATACTGGAGTAAGCTGCCATTTCCTTCTTCAGGAGATCTTCCTGACCCAGGGATCAAACCCAGGTCTCCAGAGTTGGCAGGTGGATTCTTTATCACTGAGCCACCAGGGCTTCCCTATATACCAGCAACAAACATTTAAAACATAAGTTACACAATAGTATCATTATACCTAGGAATACATATAAAGAACTATGTGAAATAAATCTGCACAGAAAGTACAGAATATTTTATAAAATGTTGTTGAGAGAAATTAGTGCATTATGCACATGTGCGTGTGTGAAAATGAATATGCTGATTCTAATATTTCTATAGAAATGCAGAGAACCAAGGATGCCTGAGGAGGAAGAAAGCTTAAAGACTTAGAGCACCATATATCAAGTATTATTATAAGTTTGCAGTGATGAGACAGCCTGGTATGGAGCAAGGATAGACAAAGAGACCAACTGAACAGAAGAGAGAATTCAGAAACAGGTCCATGAATACATGTGTTGTTGTTTAGTCGCTAAATTCGTGCCTGACTCTTTTGCGACCCCATGACTGTAGCCCACCAGGCTCCTCTGTCCATGGATTTCCCAGGCAAGAATACTGGAGTGGGTTGTCATTTCCTTCTCCAGGGGATCTTTCTGACCCAGGGATCAAACTGGGGTCTCCTGCATTGGCAGGGAGATTCTTTACTGTCTGAGCCACCAGGGATGCCTAGCAGATGTATTAGTGAAGTGAAGTCACTCAGTCGTGCCTGACTCTTTGCGACCCCATGGATAGTAGCCTGTGCCAAGCTCCTCCCAGGCTCTTCCATCCATGGGATTTTCAAGGCAAGAGTACTGGAGTGGGTTGCCATTTCCTTCTCCAGGGAATCTTCCCAACCCAGGGATTGAACCCAGGTCTCTCACATTGTAGACAGACGCTTTGCTGTCTGATCCACCAGGGAAGTCCAGCAGATGTATTACATCCATGTAAACCCACAATCAAGAGACAGAACATCTGAATCATCCCAAAAGTTCCTGTTTACAATGAAATCCCCTCACCCCAGATGCTGCCCTTCACAGCCATCAATCTGCTTTCTGTTAGCACAGATTAATGGGACCACACAGTATATAATATTTTATGCCTGCCTTCTTTCATTCTGATTAATGTTTGATTATTAATGATTAATAATGCAGTTGTCAATGTCAGTAGTTAGTTCATTTTATTCCTGAATAATATTCCATTACACAGTTATTTCCTGGTGTGTTTATTTGTTCATCTGTTGATTGCTGTTTGGGGATTTTTTTCCTCCAGCTTCTGGCGATTATGAATAAAACTGCTATAAATATTCATTTACATGTCTTTGTGTGGGCATATAATTTAACCTATCTTGGTAAATACCTAGGAATGGAACTGCTGTGTCATGTAGTAACTCGATGTTTAACTGTGTAAGAAACCACCACTTTTTCCAAAATGATTGTACCTCTTCAATTTTTAGAATGAAAACAATTCAATACATTATTTTTTAATAGGTTTATAGGTCTCTTGGGGTCTCTGTGGGAACCAGAATTCACTCTAGATATTCAATTAAAACACTAGAAACTGTGGGAAATTGTTACCACAACCTAGGGTTAGAGGTATAATCTAAAGACACAGAGTAACAAGATCCCAGTGAGAGCTCAATCAAGGAAGAAGGACCACCGGCCAGGAGCTGTGACTGCAGGAGGAAGTCAGAGATGGAGGGAGGGAGGTGAGGGTGGAAAGAACCCCAAACCCTCCCTCTTCCAGCCCTTTAGTCTCTGGCTACCACCTCCCATTGGCCCAACTCAAGATAAAGGCTGTCAGCAGGAGAGCTCAGGAGACGTGGTCCACAGAGGTCTACCTCCCCAGGCACAGGGCAGGGAAAAAAAGGGTGGACAATAGTGGCCCTAGAGAAAGGATCATGGGGAGAGTAATTAGACACTGTCCTCAGAGAAAGGGAGAAGAACAAAGATTTGCAAGGCTGCCGGAGGTCAACACTCACGAACCATCGGAACCACATTATCATTTCTGCTGTTACTAGTTCAAGTGCAACACCACCATGACCACCAACGCTACCACCAACATTACCACTAACAGTAACAACAGCAACCATGTTGAGCGCTCACCATCTCCCAAGCACAGGCTAAGTGCTTATAGGGTTATTTCATGTAATCCTCATGACAACCACAGAAAGCAAGCCTATGATTATCCCCACTTCACAGGCAGAAAAAGGGAAGACTTACTAGGCTTAGAAAACCTGCCCAAGGGACTCTAGAGGGTAGGTAAGCCCTAACCACTAATCCATACTGCCTCCCTCCAAGGAGGCCCCAAAGACTCAGGCACCACTGCTCACCCTGGGGTGAGTGGTAGGGACATGGTACTCACTGCCTGAGTCTCCCCGTTTGTGGAAGCAGGGCTACTGATCCTCCTGGGACTATCTGAGCACTGAACGTAACAGGGCGGTTCCACAAAGCTGTTTTGAGCTCCAGGGACCCTGTAACACCATGATCTCGAACCCCATAAGGACTGCAACAATTCCTTTCAAATGAAGAAACAGTGGTTCAGAAAGACTCCTGGAACCTTTCTCTTTTTAAATTTATTTTATTTTAATCGGAGGATAATTGCTTTACAATGTTGTGTTGGTTTATGCCATACAACAAAGCGAACCAGTCATAACTATATGTATATCCCCTCCCTCTTGAACCTCCCTCCCACCCCCTCCAAACCACCCTGCTAGGATATCACAGAGCACAGAGATTACCAGAATCTTAAACCCACTTGCCAAAGATCAAAAAGCTAGTACGAGGCAGAGAGGGCTTCCCAGGTGGCGCTAGAGGTAAAGAACCAACCTGCCAATGCAGGAGACATGGGTTCGATCCCTGGGTCAGAAAGATCCCCTGGAGGAGGGCATGGGAACTCACTCCAGTATTCTTGCCTGGAGAATCCCATGGACAGAGGAGCCTGGTGGGCTAGTCTGTAGGGTCGTAAAGAGTCGGACACGAACAAAGCAACTTAACATGCATGCAAGAACGCAGGGCTACCTGTGCCCAAAGTCATTCCCTACCCTTCAGGGAAGAACAGGAAGGGCAAATAAAACATGACATTTGTAATACAGTGTATAAACGGTGAGGGTTTGGTGCCTTCACGCTTAGATGCACGTATTCACTGCACACCAGGAGACTCCAGTGTGGGTTTTGGGCTTTGCATCAGCAGCAAAGCTTTGGGGCGGCCGGTGCTCATGTGCTTCCCTCCATCGCCAGCTGCTTCACCTGCAGCGCCCTGTGGCCCGGAGCCTGGAGTTGCCCGGGGCAACCACCCACTCATTCTGGCATCGTTTCCTGATCTTCCGGAGTGTATTTATGGGGGGGAGTGTCAGCGGGTGTTTCTACCCTTTGGTGCCTTCTTAGAGATGACGTTAGCCTTTGGCACCTCCGCTGATTTCCCAAGAAATCCAACGAGGGCTAAATACAAACGCACAAGCTGCTGCAGTCTGGAAACTCAGCATTCTTGTCATGTCTTAATACCCTGTCATCTGAGCAACACTCATCCTCCATGCACTTTGAAATCTCTTTTGCTTTACATTCTGCCAAAAGGTTCCGATGTTTCCGTACTGGCATTGACATGATGGAGAAAGGAACATGTGAGCCATGAAGGCTTCAAAAATAGCCTGGAACTTTTCAAGGAAGGGGCTCGTAGTGGGATGACAGGCAAGCTATTCTGCATAACAAAGCACCGTGTCCCCGGAGTCAGGCACAAGCCCACCCTCCCCCACGTACACACACACACACACCCATCAATCACTCCCTGAAATATCATATCTGTGGGAGGACGAGAGGATTAACAGGATGATCAATGAAGCTCCCAGGAGAGCTGGTGGATGGACTCCATGCAGTGGGAAATTCTCTAATGGTAGCAGGTCAGTTTTGCTTAACACACAGTAGGTAGGGCTTCCCGGGAGGCACCGGTGGTAATGAACCCACCTGTCAATGCAGGAGACCTAAGAGACTCAGGTTCAATCCCTGGGTCAAGAAGATCCCCTGGAAGAGAGCATAGCAACTCCAGTATTTTTGCCTAGATACTTTCCCATGGATAGAGGAGGCTGCCTAGCTATAGTCCATAGGGTCACAAACAGTCAAACAGGCTTGAAGTGACTTAGCACGCACGCACTCAACCCACAGTAGGGGCGGTGATGGTGATGGTGGTGATGATGGTGGTGGTGGCGATGACAGAAACGTAGAGGGGGAGGAGGAGGGGAAGACAGCAACAGCGGCAATAGCTACTATCTACTGATTGCCTACTGTGTTCCAGGCACTGCTTTAAGCTCTTTACATTTGATCCTCACCACGCTGATACAGGCATTACCAACAGCCCCATTTTACAGATGAAAAAAAAAGGGGGGGCCTTTAGAAGCTAAGAAACTTGACAGTAAGTGACAGTCAGGCTAGAACCTAGACTATCTGACTCCAGGGTCTTAATTCTTAACTGATACCTTCCACCTTCCACGCTCCCCAAAAGAAGCCAACATCCCAGGTTCCCATTACAGGGGATGACGGGGAAGAGTTCTTCATCCTAAAATTGTATGATGAGACAACTCACAGAACACTTCTCTCTGGGCCCTCGGTCCCTTGGAAGGCCTTGAAACCCATAGGGAGTCTCAGCATTTACTGGGCAGGGACCCTGAGGGAGTATTTTCACCCCAAGAACACTCCGAGGTAGGCAGCCATATTATCCTTCACTTTCGAGGTTAGGAAACGGAATCAGTTTTCCTTGCTTCCCTCCCAGATCCAGTCTTCACCTGGCTCTGCTGTGACCTGAGCCCTGGGAGGCTGACCCCTACAAAGTGAATCATCCAGGCCCCTTGCCTCCTGGTTTCCAGCTGGCCTCAGACAGGTGGAATCAACAGGTGACTGGAGAGGAGGAAAGAGGCTAGGTACCTCCCCCGCTTCCTCCTCGAATTGATGGCACCACTGGGAAGCAGTTATGTCCCTTCAGGACCACCACTTGTGCCAACAATCCCTTCTGCCTTAGGCTGCAGAGTCCCCACAAGTTACCTCCACTGGTTTCTTCCTCCCTGTTGCTGTTGTTCGTTTGCTCAGTCATGTCTGACTCCTTGAGACCCCATGGACTGCAGCACGCCCGTCTCCTCTGTCCTCCACCATCTCCCAGAGTTTGCTCAAATTCATGCCCACTGAGTCAGTGATGCTATCTAACCATCTCATCCTCTGTCACCCCTTTCTCCTTTTGTCCTCAATCTTTCCCAGCATCAGGGTCTTTCCCAATGAGTCAGCTATGTGCATCAGGTGGGCAAAGTACTGGAGTTTCAGCATCAGTCCTTCCAGAGAATATTCAAGTTTGATTTCCTTTAGGACTGACTGGTTTGATCTGCTTGCAGTCCAAGGGACTCTCAAGAGTCTTCTCCATAAGACTGTTCTATACATCAGTGTCTCTTTTGCTGTCTCGTACACAGGGTTATTGTTACCATCTTTCTAAATTCCATATATATGCGTATAGAACAGTCTTATGGACTCTGTGGGAGAGGGAGAGGGTGGGAAGATTTGGGAGAATGGCATTGAAACATGTAAATATCATGTATGAAATGAGTTGCCAGTCCAGGTTCGATGCACGATACTGGATGCTTGGGGCTGGTGCACTGGGACGACCCAGAGGGATGGAATGGGGAGGGAGGAGGGAGGAGGGTTCAGGATGGGGAACACATGTATACCTGTGGCGGATTCATTTTGATATTTGGCAAATCTAATACAGTTATGTAAAGTTTAAAAATAAAATAAAATTAAAAAAAAAAAAAAAAAAAAAAAGAGTCTTCTCCAGAGTCTTCCCCCCTAGAGGTGTTAAAGAACCCCTTCATTGAAGACCTCTGGGGGATGTGTTTCCTGCTGGGATCCTGACAGGTACAATCACAGAGGCAGAAGAACTTGTCCAGAATCACACAGATAGTAAAAGGCAGATCAGGCCCGTTCTGAGCCTAGAGTCCACCATCTCAAGCACTCTGCCATATGGCCTCCACAGAGCAGGGGCCACCAGCTCTAAGACCTACGAAGGTAAGGACAGTGGCTAAATGAGTCAAACAAGTGGGTGAAGTACAACAGCGGGAGGTGGGGGACAGAGGCAAACCAGAAAGTACATGCCCCACTTAGGGGTAACCACCTATAAAAGCTAGCATTGCAGCACAGTGCTCAATGTACCGAACACAAAGTACCTCCATAAGCATGTCTCACATTTTCCCAGGAATCTCACCACTCTCTCCAAAACCTCCCACTGTTAGGAACTGCTCCTGGTAGCATCTTCAAGTTCTTTTCTCCTCAATCCTATTCCCTATCCTTCCCACACAGGCTTTAGATCAGTCCTCCACTTTAACAAAGATTCAGGCAACAAAGATAATTAATTATCTGGCTTCAAAGGCTGATTCCTGGACCCACTGCATTTTCTCCACGTCGGCCACAGCCACCACCTTATTCCCCGCCATGGGTAACTACGGACACTGCTTCTGTCCTCTTGATATAGGCTGGATGGGGGCTGGGAACAGGAAGGATAAGAGAAGGAATATTCACACTCGCTGCCTGCAGTCTGCAGCACAGCAGCGTCATCTGTGCTGTGGGCAGAAATGCCACAGGAACCTCCTGCAGGATGGGGAGGAGATGCCCTCTGCCCCGATGACCTTGACATCAGCCCAGCTGCTGGTGTGCAGAGCAGAGACTCCCCTCCTCCTAGAGCCATTTGGGGAGCATCTCACAGCAGGGGCTGCCAACTGGAGGCCTTGGGGATCCCAGGGTTTGGCCCACATTGGTGGCTCAGATGGTAAAGAATCCGCCTGCCATGCGGGAGACCTGGGTTCGATCCCTAGGTTGGGAAGATCCCCCGGAGGAGGGCATGGCAACCCACTCCAGTATTCTTGCCTGGGGATGCCCCATGAACAGAGGAGACTGTCAGGCTACAGTGAGCCACAGTTTATGGGGTCACAAAGAATCGGATACAACTGAATGATGAAGCACCGCACGGTGCTTCACAAAATAATATATAACCACAGCCAGTACTTAAAACTACCGCCGGTTCATAGTTGTTGTTGTTGTCGCTTTTTAATTTTTTGAAGTATAACTGATTAACAATGTTGTGTTCATTTCCACTGTATGGCCATGTGAGTCAGTTATGTATATTCTCTTTCATATTTTTTCCATTACAGTTTATCATAGGAGAGTGACAGAAGTCCCTTGTGCTATACAGTAGAACAGGCTGTATATACTAGTTTGCAACTGCTAATCTCACACTCCCTCATGGTTTTTAAAAATCCAGATTTCTGGCTTTTCTTTCCAAAAAGCAGAAGTAATGGCAACAGTGGGCCCGTATTCTTGTGTGGTGACAAAGCCATTAAACCCCAGTCCACTAACACGTAAACTGCAAGAGGGCGGAGAGAGCTCTCTGGTTCATTCTCTGTCTCCACGCCTACAACAGTGCTTGGCACATGGAAGATACTCAATAGACATGTGTTCAAAGCAGGAATAATTGCTCCCCCTCCAAGACCACCTTGGACTCTCCACTTCACAGCAATCCCCACCCAGCTCAACTTGCTCAGTTAATTTTCCTCCCAGACCCCTGCAGATGACTGAGTTATGAGACTGCTCCAACTCACAGTGTGGAATTTAAAGGCAGGAAAGACACAGTCCTTGCTCATCGGAAGGAGAAGATTAGAGGACAGGATTATCATCATCCCCTACAGAGCGGGTACAAGGTGCCAATAAAGCAGGCTGAGCGCAGAAGGATTGATGCTTTCAAACTGTAGTATCGGAGAAGACTTCCAAGAGTCCCTTGGACAGCAAGGAGATCAAACCAGTCAATCCTAAAGGAAATCAACTCTGAAGATTCACTGGAAGGACTGATGCTGAAGCTGAAGCTCCAATCCTTTGGCTATCTGATGTGAAGAGTCGATTCACTGGAAAAAAACCCTGATGCTGGGAAAGATTGAAGGCAGAAGGAGAAGGGGGTGACAGAGGATGAGATGGTTGGATGTCATCACCAATTCAATGGACATGAACTTGGGAAAACTCTGGGAGATGGTGAGGAACAGGGAAGCCTGGCATGCTTACAGTCCACAGGATTGGGAAGAGTCAGACACAACTTGACGACTGAACAACAACAACACTAGATGCCAAGCACATATTGGCTCCTTTAATCCTCACTACAGCCGTGTGGTAGGTCCTATTATTACACTTGATGTGCAGGAAAGGAAGGTGAACTCAGGAAGAGAAAGCAACTTAACCAAGATCACACAGCATCAGGCAAGGAGGGCAGGATTCAAATCCGGGCAGGTGAGCCCCAGAGCACATGATCAACAACCCTGCAATGAAAAGGGAAGAGCCAGGCCACAGAGATCCCCCTACGATGAGAAGGGAACATCCAGACCTCAGAGACCCCTTGCCTTAGTCCTCAGAGCCCTAATGAAGCCACTGCCCAGCAGAGATGGAATTCTGGAACTTCACGGCTGGAAGCAGTGATGCTCTGGATTCATTTAACGCATCTTTGATTCAATTCAATGTGGAAGCCACTGTGAGCAGATGCTCTACCAGGAGCCACCCGAGAAGATGTTTAAGGCACACAGCTTCACTTGGCCTCTGGCATCTCAGCTGAAGATACCCCCATGGTCCTCTTAGTTTTGCTCTAAGAAAAACATCAAATCACAGATGGTCTTTCTTCAAACTGCAGGAGCTGCAGCGGCCAAGAGGGAGATCACTCAAACTTGGCCGACCTACTTGGACCCAAGGGCCTCAGCAGGAGAAAGGAAGCGTCCAGTCCAAGAGTGCCACAGAGCAGCTGAGGCTAGCAGCTGGAGATGAAGACACGCACAACTAAACAACCATCTGGCTGCAGCAGGGAGAGGGGCGGCCCTGTTCCGCATCTGGGCAGCTTCCAGAGGGGGTGGAGTGGTGGCGCGGAAGGTTCAGGAAACACACAGACAACTCAGCTAAAACCCCAGCTCTACACATCCAGCAGCACGTCCTTCTGACAAGGCAACTCCCCTATTGAAGGGCTTCTGTTTTCTCATCTGTACAATGGAGCTGATCAGATTTTCGTATTTGTTCATAAAGACGTTGTAGGGCCCAGTGGTAAAGAACTTGCCTGCCAATGCAGGAGACCTAAGAGATGTGGATTCAATCTCTGGGTCAGGAAGAACCCCTAGAGGAGGTCATGGCAACCCACTCCTGTACTCTTGCCTGGAGAATCCCATGGACAGAGGAGCCTGGCAGGCGGCAGTCCATGGGGTCGCAAAGAGTCGGACATGACTGAAGCAACTTGGCATGCACATAAAGTCATTTATACATTTACTTATCCATTCATTGTTCATCAAACATGCACTAAACATCTACTGTGTGCTAGGCACTGCCCCAGATATAAGGGTAAATGACGAGTGAGACGGATAAGGCCTTTGCCCTCCTGGAAGGTGCTGTATAGGACTACAGTCCTGTTTCCCCATCACTGAGATGGAGAGAATAATGACTTTGGAAGGTTATTTAGGGAACTAAAGTTATTTTTATATAAGTAAAAAATAGCACACATTTCCTTATCAAGCACAAGGCCAGAGGTCAGGAAACCTTTTCTTCAAGGCTAAGAGAGTAATTATTTTAGTCTCCACAGGCTCCTCAGTCTCAGTCACTACTACTCAAATCTTCTGTGAGGCCCAAACAAGGAGCCACAGACAACATGTGAACTAACAGACACGGCTATGTGCCCCCAAAATTCTGTTTACAAAGTAAGCCAGTAGATCCATGAGCCAAAGTCTACCGATTCCTGCTCTAGACCAGTCCTGCCCAGGAGGACTTCCTACAATGAGAGAAATGTTCTCTATATGCACTGTCCACTTGGAAGGTGGCCACTGTGACTGACGATATTGTGTCAGCAAAGACATCACTTTGCCAACAAAGGTCCATCTAGTCAAAGCTATGGTTTCTCCAGTAGTCACGTATGGATGTGGGAGTTGGACCATAAAGAGGGCTGAGCACCGAAGAATTGATGCTTTCAAACTGTGATGCTGGAGAAGACTCTTGAGAGTAACCTGGACTGCAAAGAGGTCAAACCAGTCAATCCTAAAGGAAATCAACCCTGAATATTCATTGGAAGGATTGATGCTGAAGCTCAAGCTCAAGCTCTAATACTTTGGCCACCTGATGCAAAGAGCCGACTCATGGAAAAGACCCTGATGCTGGCAAAGACTGAGGACAGGAGGAGAAGGGGACGACAGAGGATGAGATGGTTAGATAGCATCTCCAACTCAATGGACATGAATTTGAGCAAACTCGGGGAAATAGTGAAGGACAGGGAGGCCTGGCATGCTGCAGTCCATGGGGTCTCAAAGAGCCGGACATGACTTTGTGACTGAACAACAACAATTGGGACTGAGAAACTGCATTTTTTCATTTTATTTAACTTTCATTAAGATTTAAGTAACCGCATGTGGCTTGTGGCTACCACAATTCACAGCACAGAGAGACATGCCTTCTAAGGCATTTAATCCTCCTGGCAGCCCTAAAGTCCTCGAAATGTCAGCACGCTGTCACAAGCACATCCTCAATAAACCCAGGGGAGGGTTTACTATAATGACAATGGTGATGCAGGAAGTTCTCAAGCTGAGAGTCAAGTCCAAGGATGACCCATTCCCGTGGCTAACCAGAGGGAGAAACATCGTGTAGGGATCAACAACTGATTGAGACAAAATGAGTCAAGGGGACCGCCTCACGCAGCCACTCCAGGAACCCTTGGAAGTCTTTGGAAACATACCCCTCACCAACGTTAATGAGCCTCTTCCCCAGAAGGGGCAAGGCCACCCTCCTTCGATCAAACAGGCCAACATATGCCAGCAACACTCCACCAACCTGGACACCCCAGCGACATCAGAGAAGACCACCTCCCACCAGAAGGGCAGTGGCCTCCACCCCCTAAGTGAGACTCCCCCGCCGCCGTCAGGGAGAGCAATGAGGCGGCTTCTGCTCACTGATGTGCCGCAAAGGAGGCATCCCAACCTCTCCCTCTCTCCCCTGAATTTTCAAAATGCAAATTTCAACTCTCCAACGGGCCTGCCAAGTTTCACTTTCTGTCCCAGGCTAATAAGAGCTGCCACTTGTTGAGGGTGTATTATGCGCTCGGCACCGTTGCTCCTGCTGAGTCGCTACAGTCCTGTCCGACTCTTTGCGACCCTTTAGCCCACCAGGCTCCTCTGTCCATGGGATTCTCCAGGCAAGAATATTGGAGGGGTTGCCATGCCCTCCTCCAGGGATATTTCCAACCCAGGGATCGAACCCGGGTCTCTTATGTCTCCCTGCATTGACAGGTGTGTTCTTTACCACTAGCACCACTTGGAAGCCCATGGAGACACTGGAAGTGCCTAAAATTGAGTAACCAAAAAAAAAAAAAAAAAGAAAAAAATCAGTGAACGAGAAAGAAAAGGAGGCAGCAGAGGAAGAAAGAGAATCATACCAGCCGTCACAGAAACTGAAAAGGGGAAGAGCTTTAAGAAGGGACAGCCATCAGTCATGTCGATGCCACCAGGAAGATGAAGACATAAAAGGCCATTGAAGTTAGGATCTTGGGCCACAGTTTGGGACGCCCCAGAAGCAGATCCTAAGATGCTGCCTGAAGCGCAAGCAGTTCCTCTGAGAAGTGATTCCCGGGAGTACCAGTACGGAGTGGGGAAGTGAGATGGGGAGGGAAGGTAGCCTAAAAAGGATGCATTTTCAAGCTCGTTACCAGTTTGGGCAACTAGATCCTCGTCCTGCTGGGGAACTCCAGGAATCACAAGCCTCAGAAGTATTTCTCCCTCACGCTCATCAGTTACTGTTGGGAACTGCTCCTAGGGGAGGGGTCACTCTTTGCCTGTCCAGCCTAACATGCAAGTAGACAGAATGAGCCAGTGTCCAGAGCAAGCCCTCAGACAAACAGATTCAGGCGCTGCCAGGCAGGAGTCAGGCCAGAATGCAATGACATGGATGGGGGAGGGACTCGAGCAACCCTCAGCAGTGTCTGCCACCGCGTGTTGCCAGTCTCTCTGCACCTCAATGTTCTCATCTGTAAAATGGGGGAATATCACCCAGAACTGCTGTGAAGATTAAATGAGGATAAATCCATACTTAGCCCAACACCTGGGAAATGGTGCTAATAAACACATGCTGATATTTTTACTTGGGGTGACCTCTAGGGAAGTGGTTTCTATACAGGGTTATGGAAAGGGGGACGACAAGTGGCAGCAGAGAATGCAGACTGCTAATTTGAGGCAGCACCAAACCCAGGAGACTCCGGCTAGATAAATAATAATCGCTAATATTCTATTTAAACAGCAAGCAAGTTTGTGCCTATTTGTGTTCAAAAGTCCTCAATTTAGCAAGAAGGCTTTCCTGCTAGGCTCTGCCTGTCCACCCATCCATCCCTTTGGAAAACATCACTCACTCCCACTATTGGAAGCAAAACAGCAACAGTACCTTCACTCAGTACTTTTTTTTTTTTTTTTTGGTCCTATCCCGAAGATGCATTAGTGAAAGGTTTTAGAAGATCAAGTAGAGAGGGACAAAGAAAGATTCAGAAGTTGCCCCCACGGTGTCAGTTTCTCAACAGTTAGAGCTCCTTTTTTGGCTGGGGTTGATTCTAAAAGCAAAATGGAAAATGGCCAGGCACATAATGATGAATCACCATAACACCTCTCATATGCACAGAGCTCACCAGGGTTTTCAGCGTACTGTTTCCTTTATCCTTGACATGATCCACAGGGGGTAAGTAATGTATCTAAGTGTTTATTTTGTAATTATCCTAACAAACATTTAGATAACACTGACAATGAGCCAGACAGTCTTTAACTGTTTTATAAATATTAATTTGTTTAATCCTGGTAAGAATTAGCTATATGAGCTTCCATTATTATTCTCATTTTGCAAATGATGAAAATAAGGCACAGAGATGATAAGTAATTTGCACACAGGAGTTAAGCGGCAAAACCAGGAGCTGAATGACTGTTGGCAGACTGGATCCAGCGTCTGGCTCTGAACCACCACTGTTCCCCCTAAGGCAATGAGTGAACTTGAGCTCTCCTAAACCCTGGCACGAAATCAATCTATTTCTGCAGGCATCGGTAAGGAGCCACTTAAAGTAACAAAGAAAGAGAGGAAGAAATAACCATCGCCAGTAGCTAACATTTATCGAGCATTTCCTAAATGCCAAGTGTGGCACTCAGCAATAATCACAACAACAATCTTCAGAGCAGTGCAAGGAGGTAGGGCTATTTTGAAAGTGAAAGACTGAAGCCTGCCCGGCTCCTTTGTCCATGGAATTCTCCAGGCGAGAATACTGGGTGGGTTGCCATTTCCTTCTCCAAGGGATCTTCCCAACCCAGGGATGGAACCCAGGTCTCCTGCATTGCAGGCAGATTCTTGACCAACTGTGCCACTAGGGAAGCCAGGACCATTTTATCCCTGTTTTATAGATGAGGAAATGGAGGTTTAGAACTTTTTATAAGCTCATTCATCTCAAGAGTGGGAAAGCAAGCATTGGAAGCCACATCTGCCTGCCTCCTTCTAAATGTACTTCTAACTTTAAGATCAGTGAACCCTACAGGTAGAGAATAATGGAGCTAGGAGTTGAAGGAGAGTGGGTCCATCAACCACCGTTCCCCGGTGATAGCCAAACAACATGTGCTTAGTCACTTAGTCATGTTCGACTCTTTGTAACCCTTTGGACTGTAGCCCACCAGGCTCCTCTATCAATGGGATTTTCTCAGGCAAGAATACTGGAGTGGATTGCCAGTTCCACCTCCAGGGGATCGAATTCTTTACCCACTGAGCCACTGGGGGAGCCCTTACACTGGGGAAAGGATTAATACAAAGAAGTGTCTTCGGGGCTGATTCAGAGGATGGTACAAATACTGTAGTGAATGGTGGGGAGAGGGGATTTGCTGAAAACTCTCAGGAACAGCCTGAGAGACCCAGACTTCAAGAAGGACAGGGAGCCCTGAGGTTTCACGTAGGACCAGGCACAAAGGGAAAGGAACTCTGTGTCCCCTGAGAACTAGAATGCATGGCTAAAGCTTTGTTTTGATGGAGTGTTTTTGTCTCCTCTCTCCTGGGACAACTGAGGCTTTGGGTGGGTACTCAACTTGTTCAAAACAGTAAAAAATAAAAGAAACAGAAAATGTTTCCTTCCTTTTTCTTTACTCTTTCAGACCTTACTATGTTTAGGGGCCATACAATTTCTAGTTTATCATCCAATTCTACTTAGAATAAAAATCATAGACTTTCAACCCCTGACCAGTGTCCCCTGGACACGTGTATGTCCTAAAACTTTTTTCTTTTAAAAAAATATGCAAATGTTTAGAGCAGCTTTTTGAGGTAGTCGATTTACAACACCAAGGTAGCTTCAGGTGTGCAACACAAGTGCTTCAATGTGAAGAAGGCTGAGCGCTTAAGAATTGATGCTTTTGAACTGTGGTGTTGGAGAAGACTCTTGAGAGTCCCTTGGACTGCAAGGAGATCCAACCAGTCCATTCTGAAGGAGATCAGCCCTGGGTGTTCTTTGGAAGGAATGATGCTAAAGCTGAAACTCCAGTACTTTGGCCACCTCATGCGAAGAGCTGACTCATTGGAAAAGACTCTGATGCTGGGAGGGATTGGGGGCAGGAGGAAAAGGGGATGACAGAGGATGAGATGGCTGGATGGCATCACCGACTCGATGGACGTGAGTTTGAGTGAACTCCGGGAGTTGGTGATGGACAGGGAGGCCTGGCATGGTGCGATTCATGGGGTCACAAAGAGTCGGACACGACTGAGCGACTAACCTGAACTGAACTCCATTTAAAGTTATTATAAAATGTTGTCTATCTTCCCTGTGCTGTACAATATATCCTTGTAGCTTATTTATTTCATACATAGCAATCTGCACCTCTTAATCATTACTTCTCCCCCTTTCCTTCTTTCCAACTGGTAACAACTAGTTTGCTCTCTATGTCTGTGAGTCTGCTTCTTTTTTGTTATATTCACTACTTTATTTTAGCTTTTAGATTCCACAGATAAGTGATTAATATACAGTATTTCCCTGTATGACTTATTTCACTAAGCATAGTGCCCTCCAGGTTCATCCACATGATAGCAAATAGCAACATGTCATTTCTTTTTTACAGCTGAGTAGTATTCTACTCTTATGTATACCACATCTTCTTTATCCATTCATCTGTTGATGGATACTTGGGTTGCTTCTGGATCTTGGCAATTGTACAGAATGCAAATAATAACATTAATATAAACAAGTAGGGTGCGTGTTGTTGTTCAGTCACTAAGTCATGTCCAACTCTGCAACCCCATGAACGCCAGGCTTCCCTCTCCTTCACTAAATCCTGGAGTTTGCTCAAACTCATGTCCATTGAGTTAGTGATGTCATCCAACCATACGTCACCCCCTTCAGCTCTTGTCCTCAATTAGTGTTTAAAAAACTTTTTATTAACTTCAACTTTATTCATATTGGATACCATTGTATATATCCACTAGGTCTATTTTCAATAGTATCTCTTAATTTAACAAGCAATTCATGAATACATTCTCCTTCCAAAAGGTTAAATCATTTTTACATAATCAAAAATTAGTTTTCTAATCCTTTCCTTTATGGCTTCTGCGTTTCTCCCACTCAGCCTTACCTGTATATGCTCCTAAAATTTCCTCTAATATTCTTTATATTATTTGTACTTTAAAATCATTACTCTGTCTATAATTTACTCCCCCCATAATTTCTTTTTTTATAAGATGTGAGTTAGGAGTCAAATTTTGCATCCTTCCATGTGGCCATCCAATTACGCCAGCACCATTTATTAAATAAACCATTCCTTTTCCCATTGATGCAAAATGTCACCTTTTAATACATTAAGCTCCCATGTTTCCCAAGACCTTTCAGTCCTTTGGGGACGCTCACATCTTATGCCACAGCTGGAAGAATTTTCAGTAATTATTTGAGAAGTGTTTCATGGCTTAACAATAGGTATTTTATCTTTTAAAAGACATTTCTTAGAGGGACTTTCACACACTGCCAGTGGGTGCATAAATTGGCACAACCTTCTGGAGTGCAATTTAGCAAAATCTACTACAAGTGAAAGTGTTCACATCCTTTGCCCTAAAAATTTTATTTCAAAGATTATTCTACCGAAATAGTCACTGAAGTGACCAAGAATGTTCACAGATGCACTGCTCAAAAAGAGAGAAAACTGGATTCAATCCAAAACCCCATCAATAGGATATTGGTCAAATTATAAAAGTAAATATAACATAAATACCTAATATGGTAGTCATCCTATTATGAAATACTATATCACCATTTAATAAAGTTGAAAGTGGAAGTTAGTAGCTTAGTTATGTACGACTCTTTGTGACCCTATGGACTGTAGCCCACCAGGCTCCTCTGTCCATGGAATTCTCCAGGCAAGAATACTGAAGTGGGTTGCCATTTCCTTCTCCAGGGGATCTTCCTGACCCAGGGACTGAAACCAGGTCTCCCGCATTGCGGGCGGACTCTTTACTGACTGAGCCAACAGGGAAGCACCATTTTAAAAGGATATTTGGCAAAACCAATACAATAGTGTAAAGTTTAAAAATAAAATAGAATTTTAAAAAAATAAATAAGGTATTCAAATAGGAAAAAGTCCAAGATATAACAATCCCCCCCCAAAAGGTAGGCTGTAAAAATTGCATATAGGCTATGCTTTCATTTTTGTTAATTAGAAATTTATATTTACAAATAAAACATTTCACAGGATAATACAGCTAAAGCTTAAGTCTGCAGGCTCTATAAGGTAGAAACTTTCTATCTAGACTACATAGTTATACACTGTTACATTCTTTTATAATAAGTGTTTCTTCGGTGACCAAAAATACAGAGATAACTAAAAAACACAAAAACAGAAATGCAGACAACAGCCTACGAATGAGTAAGTATGAAGTAGTTCCATCTGATGAATGAGAATCCCATGGCACCAGAAGTCAGTGCGGGAACAAAACTCAAATTCAAAGGAAAAGTCCTTTCAGCCCTGCCGAGCAGAGGCCACCCTGACCCACGGCATGTCATCCCCTCGGCAAGTCACCCTCTCTCTGGCCTGGCTCCAGCTGCATGGCCTTGGTTATCCCATATCTACCAGGCTTGCCTCCATCAGGACCGATCTCCTAGTCGCTCGTGGGCAGTTCAGAGCAGAGGCAACCAAAGGAGAGGTAAGATGACCCTTCCAAGGTCTTGCTCAGAAGGTCTTGCTCAGTGTGGGAGAAGCAAATGCCTCACTGGAGCCTGCTGAGGTCCCTCAGCAGCACCCAGCGCAGGGGAGCAGACGGGTTGAGTCCAGTACTTCTCGATACCCAGCCCTGGAAGGCCAGGGGCCTGCATCTCATCTCTCCATGTGCTTCTGTGATGGTGTGTGTGTTCAGTAGCTCAGTCATGTCTGACACTTTGCAACCCCATGGACTCCTCTTGTCTATGGAATTTATTAGGCAAGAATACTGGAGTGGGTTGCCATTTCCTCCTCCAAGGGTTCTTCTCGACCCAGGGATTGAATCTGTGTCTCCTGAATTGGCGGGCAGATTCTTTACCACTAGGACTACTTAGAGAAGCCCTTTGTGATGTTATAGTCAACCTTAATCATTACTCTGCCCCCTAGAAAATACATCCACCTGCCCTAATGCCCCACATAGCCCCAGATACAGAACACTGGGCCAGGCTAAGACACTGTTCTGTGTTGGGGATGGGGGCAAGAATGGGGCCACAGAATCAGTGAAGAACCTGCCTGAGAACAGTAATGAACTGAAGTAGTCAGATAGGAAAGATACATCTTTATGTATCATACATATGGGATGAAAGGCCAGTTATAGTTCACCAAAGAAAGAGCTGTCAAAAGCAGACAAGACTGGCTGACACCATATAATGAGCATGATACTCACACTAATGACTGGCATTTAATAAGTGCCTACCTTTATCCTGTGCCTGGCATTGTTCTAAGTGCCTTATATCAACTCACTGAATCTTCACTCTAACCCTATGATGTGGGTATTTTATTCACAATTTACAGACAAGGAAACCGAGGCATGAAGCCACGTCACACAGTAGGCGGTGCAACTGAGCTGAACCAAGGTGCCCTGGCTCTAGTGCCCAAGATACACTGTCAGTTCAGTGTGTATGCGCCCATTACTGACCACTCCCTAACACTTTCGTTCCTCTCTTTACTCCATATCATCTACACTGACTCTCATGAAAAGGCAAAGGTAAGCTTACCCGCATTGGGGAAAATCTCCAACCATGGGTCTTGATATGACACTTCCCAGAGGAAGTGCACAGAGCCTGCAGAGCCCTATCCCCTTTCTAAGGAACTCCCCCTGGAACAGCCCCTGAGACTTTTGTCCTATGAACTAACAAAGCTCCCCTGGACACAAAAATCAGCCTAGGAGGCTTTCCTCGATACCTCCTTCTGTCTACCCATCCATGTCCCACGTATAAGTCTCAGGTTTATGTATTTTTTAGTCCTTTTATGCCATTCACCACATTTAATGTCTGACTGCCCTCTGACTATATACTCTTTAAGAACAGTGACTGTAGCTGTCTTATTCATTACTGTAATCCTGAATCCAGCATAGTATTTGACAGATGAGTAGGTGCTAAATTAACATTTGTTATGGAACTAGATGGATGGATGGATGAATAGACAAATACATAGATGGATGGATAAATGGATGATGTGGCTTGGCATAAATTATCCATACTGGATAGAGTCAAAGTAAACCAATGAGGGCCTCTCTTGGGTAGAGGATAAGAAACGCAAGCAGATAGCTTTGGTGAGCTTTGGTGAACATCTACCCACATGGGTAGATGCCCACAGTCCCAGCTCTAGAAGAGGGGTGGTAAAGGAGTCTGTCTTGGGGTAACCATATGGCTGAGGAGAACGCTGTCCCCTCCATCCCATTTCCCCATACACACCTGCAGTTAACCCTCACTCCACCCAAGGTATTCTAGACAAGTCTTTCCTTTGCAACCTGAAGAATCCACTTAGCACTCAGGGATATTTCACTGCATTCTAACTTCAGACCAAGATTCAAGCCAAAGGAATAACTTTAAGGAGAAAAACTTCAAACAGAAGGGAGTCTTTCTAAAAGTCCTCAAAACACACAAAGAGAGATGTGTTCTACCAAATAAACCTAATACAGCTGTTCTTGGCTGTAAAATGATCTCTGTAGCCCCCAATGCTGTCCCCAGACTTAATTCTATTGTACCCCATGGGGTTGCTTTCCCACCAACCTGGCAGCCCTGTGCCCAAGAGAACTTGGACCAGGAGATACAAATGACTATGTGATTTTACTTATGGACTGAGTACCACCAAACACATACAAACACACACACACACACACACACACACTGCTTCAGCCATACTGAACTCTCAGGCATTCTCCTCATGCACCATGCTCTTCTTTCCATCAGCCTGAAATGTTCTTCCTCTAATTATTCTTTGCTCGGTTAACTTGATTATCAATAAACATCACCTCTTCTTGGAAGGCCTCCCAGATCTATCCCCAAGATGTGAATAGATGTCCTCTTGTACACTCTCAGAATAGCCTGGGAGTACCTCAATCATGGTATTTCTGCATTGTTTTGTAATGGTGATTTACATCTCTCCCAATTAGATGGTGAGCTCTTTGAAGAAAAGACTATTGTCCATTGTAATTACAGCATCTAACTCTCAATGAACATGTTGAATGAATATACAAATGAATGAATGAATATGTTAACACATCACATCTCCTGTTGGAGCCCTTTCTTCCCGCCATGAAGTTCTTCACTCAACCACTCACAAATTCTTGAGACCACAGGAAGAAAATCAAATAATCCCCAAAGCTCTAATTGGCAAATGAAAACAATAGCCAAAATGAAACATCATTTCTAACAGGATGAAAAGCTCTCAGTAGCAAATTCTCAATTAATTCCAACAGCTCCTGAGTGTGATGCTCAGAGCTCTCTCTGAGCTGCAACAGGAGTGTGCCCAGTGCCAACTGGACAGCAGGTGCCCCACCTGAATTGGGCAGCCCCTGAGGAGCAGATGCTCAGGAAGGGAAGCCCCCAGCCAACAGCCAGCTCATCCACATTTTCAAGAGAAGCTGGAAATAGTCTATGGTTTCTGAACATTGGCAACAAATCCAACACTGGAAAACAAACCCACTGTGGATGGCTAGTTAAGCTTCCTCTGGAGTAAATCACGGAGAGGGCTTAGTGGTGAACGCTCAGGCTCTGGAGAATCATGGTCATGGGACTCTGCCATTCACTGACTGAGTCCCTTCCACAAGCTGTTCAAGCTCTGGGCCCCAGGAAGTGTGTCAGTCACTCAGTCGTGTCCAATTCTTTGGGACCCCATGGACTGTAGCCCGCCAGGCTCCTCTGTCCATGAAATTCTCCAGGCAAGAATACTGGAGTGGATAGCCATTCGTTTCTCCAGGGGATCTTCCCAACCCAGGGATTGAATCCGGGTCTCCTGCATTGCACACAGATTCTTTACCATCTGTGCCCCCAGGAAGCCAGGAGGATAATGGCATCTCACAGGGCTGGTATGAAGATGAAATGCAATAAGGCACATGGAAGGCTCAGCGCAGTACCCTGCATATGGTAAGCCGTAAACAAATGCCCTCTCTCTACAGGCCAACTGGGGACCAAGGTTTGTAGCCTCACCCTATTGCACTGCAACTCCAAACCCACAGCACTCACTCCTAAACCTGCCAGCTCCAGCTGCATCGCGTCCAAACACTCCCCAAGCTCCTGAACTAGCTTCCCTCCGTCACCAGATCCGTGTGCAGAGCATTTCCATGGCAATAACCTGCTCCACAAAAGGTACAGTAAATATTTACTATTTTTTCACACATTTCCACTTATTTGGGTATAACAATCTAACTGGCACTCTCCACGGCTTTGGAAAATGACAATGGAGAAGCCAAGCCTCTGGGAACTAAACGGAAGCGCCTGCTGCAGCGGGGAGAGCAGCCAGCCACGTGGCTGAGGAAGAGCATCACGTGGCCACAGATCCAGAGACTTCAGGAAGCCGGGCTTAAGGATGCCTCCCAGAGCCACTGAACACCCTCCAGCCACCCCATCCTCCCAGTGGCAAATGCAGTAAGCAGTACGTGGCAAAGATTCTTCACACGCCCCCAGCCATCTCTGTTCCTCTCCACTCAGTGCCCCCAACACCCACACACAAGCACAGGTCCTCTCAGAGAATATTTCAGCCTTGTTCACATATACACAGAATGCAAGACCTACTCAGTTTTAAATGATAAATGCCCTACATGTACATGCAGGTACACACATATGCACAATAACCAGCAGAACCGCACTGCACCGGCTCAGGAAATGGGTTGTGGGGGGAGCTCCCTGGAATGAGGGGTCTTCTCTGCTCTGCTCGGGGCTTTTGAAATGTCAGCTGAGCACCAGGGAAGAGGCTCTGATTCACACCTTGACTCACTCCCTTCTCTGCAGCAAGACCCCATCTTTGCAGGGAGGGCAGCACACAGCTTTTTCATTCACTCCCTCATTCAGGCATAAAACCTGTTTTCAGCAAAAAAAAAAAAAAAAAAACTCATTCAGGCACAAACTCTATGCCCAGCCTTGCACGGGTCCCTGAAGAGACAGACATGAAGACATAAATAAAATGTAGTCCCTGCCCTCAAGTTTCTCACTGTCTGACAGACGGGAAACAAACAAGTCAGCAGAAATCAAAGTGCTATCAGAGGGGAGACGAACCCAGAGCCATTCAGAAGACTGAAACATCCGACCATGAAAGTGTGACAGGTCCACGTGGCGAAACGATTCATAAACAAAAAGGAAAGGCATGCGACAGACCAGGGGGATTTATTGTAAGCACATAGCACAGACAAGGGACTGGTTTCCACTATATCTAAAGACAGCTAATATCCATCAGTAAGAAAAAGCCCACCAGAAAAATGGACAAAGCGATATGAAGAGGGGATTCCCAGAGAAAGAAATACGAATGAGCAACAATCACACAAAGATATGCTAAACTGCATGAATACCTGGGAAATGCAAACTAAAATAAGATACTTTTGCACCCATTTGACTGGCAAAAATGGAAAAGAACAGTTAAGTCCCAGTGTTGAGGCCCATGTGGGTTGAATGAACAGTGAACGGAGGAGTAAAGGTCCCATCAAGCCCCTCACAGGCTGGAGGATGGATATTCCATTTCTTTTGCTACTTCTCCCTCTCCTCCTATGTGCTTTGCACATGACAGATACTCAGCAGTCCTCTGTGAATCGAGTGAAACGGGACGTATTGCTACCTATCTGAGCTGTAGAGGTTTCTTATAATTCAAATGCCCCTCCCCATTGCTCTTCTGGGATTGGGGATGATTCAAGGAGGCTAATGGATCTGGGAGCAGGAGCTGAAGACAAGGAAGAACAGAGCTTTTTACCCAGGGACCAAAGTGTTCTTTCAATGATGGCCACTCCCCCGTCCTCCCCAGAGGTGAATCAGGGTGTTCTGCATGTCTCTCACTCACAGACAGAAATGGGGACCAGAAAAAAAAGGCGGGGCGGGGTGTGTGTTGTGTGTGTGTGTGATTGTTCACCGTGGAGAATAGGGAAGAAATAGACCAAAAGACAAAGCAGAGAGCAAGGAGATGCCTTTGCTAAAGTGAAACTGCAGGGAAGCCCTGCCCTGGGAGGCAGAGAAAAGCCTTAGAAATGGGGGTCCCAGGCCAGAGGGGCCTGAAGACACCAGGAGAGATCCCTTCTGTTCCACCCAGTAATGGAAATGACCAGCATCATTGTTTATTGTGTGCCAGGCACTGAGCTAATAATAAGACCTTCCGGTGCCTTATCCCTACAGCCTTCTGATACTGGTACATCCACGCTTATTTCACAGAGGAACTCAGAGAGGTTAATCAACTTGTTTGAGGCCACATAGCTTGCCAGTGGCAGCACTGAGATATGAGCCTAGGTCTGTCCAACTCCAGGGCCTCCTCCTCTTAACCACACTGCTTGGCTGTTAGCTGGTCTAGTACTAGGAACTTGGGTCTCAAGCAGGAAGTCTTGCCCAACAATGAGTTAGGACTGGAAGGAGGTTTATCCACCAGAGGAAAAGCAGGAGCACAATGCAGGGGTGTGGGGTGTGTGGGAGGGTGTCTGGGGGGAAGTTGGGGCCTCCAGTGGCCCACACATCTCAGAAGGGAGTCTGGAACCTGGGGTACTTCCGGGCTTAGGTGAGTGTGGGTGTGCTCACCACCCTCCCCACCCACATCTGTTTCCCCTAGAGGGATCAACAGGAAAAAAAAAAAAAAAAAAACTTCGCTTCAGAAGGGCTGAAGCCGCTGTTGGCAGAAGCAGCAAGGAAGTGGGCAGCTGGGGGGACCACATCCGCCCCACAGCCAGGCTCCCTGGGACATAATGGGTGGTGGCAACAGGGGGAGAGGGAAGGAGTCTGGTTCCTCGGCCCAACTGAAGAAGGAAAAAGGCTCTGAGTCCCATCCCAGGCTGAGATGCAACCTGGAATCGGGTTTAGCTGGACTCCTGTGCCTCTGACAGATCTCAGAGAGATCTGGTCCTAACTGTGAGACCCTGGGCAGCTGACTCAAGCTCTCCGGCTTCAGTTTCCTCATCAGTGAAACAGGGATATGAATGGTCTATTCCCAGGGAACAGTTAGGACTGTGGGTGGAGATACCCCTTAAAACAGCTTGTACCTGCTGGCTCTGTGCTTACCAGACCACCTCCTCTGCCACCAAGTCGGACACTATGAGAGCTTGTCTGCTTACTTCACTGCTGTGTCTCCAACACCTACAACCACGTGTGGCACACAGTATGCACTCAATAAATATTGGTTGAATCAATAAATACCAGGTGCTCAAAAATATTTGTTGAAGAAAACTACAGGAGATGTAAGAAGGAATGAAAGGAGATAAAGAAAGAGAGGAGAAGGCAGGAAGATGAACCCGCAGGAAAATTCCTAGCAGTGGAGGTCAACCAGTTAGCCAAACCACTTCTTTTGCCGTTCTCTCCTCAAGAATATTAAATGCTTTGTCATAGTAAACAGTATGGCTGATTAGTAGGCAACTGCCAGGTTTACTTTCTAACCAGTCTCTGAGCAAAGACTTCTTTTCCCCTTCTTTTCTAAGAAAGCCCCAGAGGACAGTTCTTTCTTTCCCCTCTGACTTTCAATCTCATTCTCAGCCCCCAGCATCCACCCATAGACTCTGGAAGAGTATAATCATCTAATGTGCGCAGAGTGCAAAGTGCAAGCTCTGTGGCAGAGTGTATAGCTCCAGGCCAAACTCAAGTGTATATGCCTGAATCACTGTCAGTAGAACAGCTGGCTCTATTACGACAACTCCTCGGGTAGTCAGTGAAAACCCAATAGATGTGACCAGACCTGGATCTGAGGAAGCTCATAGTATTTACGAGTGATCTACAAGGGCCTTTCCACATCCACAAATCTCTTACAGAAGATAGGTGGTGGTTTAAAATATGCACTTTGGGGCCAGATGATTTGGACTCAAATCCTGGTTCCTTCACTTACCAGCCATGTGACCTTGGGCAAGTTAGTTCACCCCTTCAGTAGAGGGTTATTACCATATAGTACCACGCTGTTGTTTAATCACTAAGTCATGTCTGACTCTTCAACCCCGTAAACTGTAGCCCGGCAGGCTCCTCTATCCATGGGATTTCCCAGGCAAGAGTACTGGAGTGGGTTGCCATTTCCTTCTCCAGGGGATCTTCCCATCTCAGGGATCTAACCAATGTCTCTTGCATTGGCAGGCAGATTCTTTACCACTGAGCCACCAAGGAAGCCCTCACAGGTAAGAATACTGGAGCGGATTGCCCTCCTCCAGAGGATCTTCCTGACCCAGGGATAGAACTTGAGTCTCTTATGTCTTCTGCATTGGCAGGTGGATTCTTTACCACTAGCAACACCTTGGAAGCTTAGTTATATTATCATGAAAGTGGAAGTCACTCAGCTGACTCCAACTCTTTGTGATCCCATGGACTACACAGCCCATGGAATTCTCCAGGCCAGAATACTGGAGTGGGTAGCCTTTCCCTTCTCCAGGGGATCTTCCCAACCCAGGTATCAAATCCAGGTCTTCTGCATCGCAGGCAGATTCTTTACCAGTTGAGCCACAAGGAAAGCCCTATACTACCATATTATTAATACCTCACTGGGCTACCATGAGACAATGTATATTAGAGTGCTCTCAACAGCCAAGATTCTTATTTACAAACAACAGAAACCCACTCTAACCAGTTTAGGCAGAAAGACCATTTAATCTCTGGGAGGCTAACAGAATCTGACTGGAGGCCCCACAGCCCAGAGGAACATCTAAACCATAGCACAGAACCCATCCTGAGAGGAGTCACTGCCACCACCCTAGAATCTACCCCACGGACACTGTGACTATCCAACATTCACGTGCCACACATCCTCCTAGAAGCCTTTCCACAGCCGCCTGCCTGGTCTGGACATACCTACCACCTCTCTCCATAACGGATCGCCAGTGTCTGCTTATTCTCATCACTGGAAGCTGATTCAAAGTCCGACCAAGATGCAACCAATCGGCAGACCCCAGGTCATGTGTCTCTGCTCTAGCTGCAAGGGGGGCTGGGAAAGTGGATTTCTGAATTCTACATTCATGGGGCAGGGGTTTATAAGGCTGGGAATCTCCCAACATAAAAATGATGCTTAAGAGTCCAGAAAGCATGACAATCGTCCCCTATTAGTTTCTGGCACAGCTCCTGGCACATATACACTCAGTAATTAGTAGCCATTCCCTGGAAATGTGGTTTAGGCCCCAAAGCAAGGACATTCCTGTGCCCTAACATTTCCCCTTTACCTCCAGGTCTACCTGTCATCTTTCCAGAAAGTCTGGATTAAATCCTTATCCTTCCTCCTCCTAAGCCCTAACTGTACTCCTCCAAATGCCTTTGGAGACCCTCCTGGAAACTCAGAGCCCAGAAAAGGAGTCCAGTTCTCCTTATGACTTGAGGCAGAATGCACCAACCAGCTGTAATCACAGATTCACAGAACTTCAGAAGCCCCAATTGGAAGGTCACTTTGTCCTACTATCTTATTTTGCAAATTTAGAAATTAAATCCTTTTAAAAAAAAAAGAGGAAGAAGAAGAAATTAAATCCTAAAGAGGAAAAGGGATTTGGCTAAGATTGCACAGCAAAGCCCTGGCAGAACCAAAACTAAGCTCAAGGAAAATGAAAAAGGGAGGAAACCAGATTCCCCACAGCAAGCTGGTGCTGCAGCACAGAAGATGCCCCTGGAAGGCTGAGCAGAGGGCTGCTCGAAAGAACTGGGGTCCCGCCCTGTGAAGAGTAATCTTGGAGGTCCTGGGAAGAAACGGCAGAGAGTTTTAGCAGCAGGACACCAAAACGCCATGTCAGGGGGTCCCAGACCCTGGCGACTCAAAGTGTGAGCTGTGAACCTGCTGTGTGTGTGCTGAGTCACTTCAGTTGTGTCTGACTCTGTGCGACCCTATGGACTGTAGCCCACCAGGCTCCTTTATCCTTGCGATTCTCCACCATCTGCAATCCTGCTTGAAATGTTGAATCTCAGGCCCCGACCCCAGAGCTGCTAAATCAGAATTTGCATCTTAACTAGATCCCCAGGTGACCCAAATGTATATTAAAGTTTGACAAAGCCTGAAGAGGAATTCAAGTAGAAAAATTCTGCTGAAAATCAGCATTTATGTGAATCTATTGATATTATGTGGTAGGCATGATACTAAGTGCTTTACATACTTATCACATTTAATCCCCTTAACAAGGCTTTGAAGTAGACATTCAGTTTCCCTCTTCTACAAATGGGGAAACTGAGAGTTAGACAGGAGATATAACTCACCCTTTACCACTATGTCCACCTGGTAACCCAGGCAACTCTCTGTGCATTCTTTGGTCACCTCTTTAGCAAAGCCATCCCTGAATAAAGCCTCTCTCCAATACTGTGTTGGCAGAATTAGCCAGCCCTGTTAGTCTCTAATATCCAAAGGTGCCCTGTGGAACTCATCCTGTGACCTTGAGCTTGAGTCTTGATGGCCCAGTGAGGTGAGCAGAGAGGACATGGGCCTTAGAATCCACTCTGTTGTTGGTTACAATAGTAGATACATTATTGAACCCCTCTGAGCCTAGGATGCCCCATCTGTAAGAGCAGGAGGGAAATCCCAGATTCCAGAGTCATTGCAGGGATAAACTGCAATGAGAGGGTGTATGCCATGCACACAAAGCTGTGCTGGGAGGGAGCAGTGTGAGCTTTTGACTGCTGTTCATGTTGCCCCATTCATACTCCCTCCTCCAGGGGTGTGTTACAGTCAGCTTGTGCATCTCTTCTCAATTCTGTGTTCAGGCACATCACATGAAACTGACCAGGACAGGATATTTACATGGTGAGAACTGGCTCAAGTGGTAAAGAATCAGCCTGCCGATGCAGGATCTCCTGACTCAATCCCAAGGTCATGAAGATGCTGCTTCAATCCCTGGGTCAGCAAGATAATCTGAAGAAGGAAATGGAAACCTACTGCAGTATTCCTGCCTGGAAAATTCCACAGACAGAAGAGCCTGGTGGGCTACAGCCCATGGAGGTCACAGAGAGTCTTACATGACTGGGCACACACAAATCTTACAATACCAGAGTTGCATTTTTGCTTTTGCTTTTTAACCAGAGAGCCAATTACTGAACATTTATCAGATGCCACTGCTTCCTCCATCCCTCACTGATCTCTAGGCCAGTAGGCCCTCCCAGCATTAAGATTCTACAGCTCCTGGTCTGTGACTTCCAGGAAGCTGAGAGATCACTCAACAAACCCTTCACTTACTCATCCAACCAATAATTACTGGACACCTATTATGCGCAGGCATAGCCTATCATCCCTCCATGAGGGTTGCAGGTGCCCTGCCATCTGTCATCCATCAGATCAGAAGACGGATTTTCACAGCTGTGACAAGCGGAGGGGAGGAAATTAATAATAAGTCCCAAAGGTGGCAGGGGAAGGATCACACACATCATTTCCGGATATCCCCCATCAGTGGTAAATTACCTCCTGACAACAGGATAACCTTCCCCCGAGCTCACCCACATTCACCACACACAGCAGGAATTGAGTGAAATAAAGAAAGACCTAGCCTTTCATGTTCCCACAGCCAGAATTGTCAAGCTGTCCCCGAGGGGCCTGAAAAGTCCAAAACTTGGACCTTTGGTCACTGAAATGAGGGGGCTGCTGCCCCGTGCTGCTCAGAACCTCACCCTCCACCCCCTCATCCTCCTCCACAGCCTCCTCTCTGCCCCCAGCCCCTTTTCTTTGTGCTCATCAGCACCCTTTCTTGTCCCTCTGCCCCCTCCTCTCTCTGTCCTTCATTATCCCCTCTCAGTGCTTCTCAGCCTGCAGCTACAGGGAACTGGGATGGAGACAAATCAGACATTCCCTAAAATGCTGATATGAAACTAGTCAACTCAAACTAATTTCAGTAAACTGGCTTTTAGAAGATTGACCTAGAGTTGCACCATGACCTAGAACCCATGAGAGTTTACGAACAGGTTATGGAGAAAAATTACTGAACTCCCAGAATCTAGTCCATCAAGACCTGTCTCCTTTGTAGCTCCCCTCCAGTCACTCAAGGACCAGTGTCAGCAGGAAGGGGACCTGGCTGGAGTAATGCATGGCATACTGGAGGCCACTTGCACCTTTCAGTCCTACCAAGAAGATATATTTGGCCAAAAAGCACCATCTGAGACCACAAAGAACTTGGCTTCCGCAGGACAGCCAGAGTGCCCTAACATTTGACTCGGATGACTCAAGCAAGCGTATGTCATTTCAGCTCGCCCACAGCAGGGTGAATAAAAAATCTAAAGATTTAACTTAAAAAAAGTTTAACAAGTTAATTTTCTAAATTTAAAACATTTCAGAAAGAAACACAACCTACAGAAGGGTAATTTTAAGCTATATTAAAACTCAAAGATGACATCATGGGATTCTAATTATACAGACTTTGAGGCAATACAGTCAGGCAACCTTTCCGGATACAGTTTGAAATTTTTCACAACTTGCCAATACTATGTTGGTACCCCATCTTCTGGATACACTAAAAGTCCCTCTTGTAGATGATTTGGAAAAGTGGAAATAGTGGCACCCTTCTGAGACTGCAGGCAAGACTAGGACACTCCAGTTTCAGTGTTTTCTCCAAATTTTTCTCCTAAGATAGGATTCTATCTCAGCGTATACAGGAAGTTGAGAGTTGAGACCAGACCAAACCAATCATGCATTTAATCCAGATCCATATGGAAAGAAGCTGCCACCTCCATGCCAGCAGTGACCTGTTGCAAAATCTGGAGACCCAGTGCCTTTCCCCTACCATCTCTTTCCCTCCATGTTGCGAGGGGGAAAAATGAATTAATTCATTAACAAGGTCCTAGAACAGCACCTGACATGTAGTGAACCCACAATAAAAGTTAGGTTTGATGATACTGATGATGAAGAAACAAAAGATGATAAAAGCAGGGGGAGGAAGAACCACACTCCTAGCTGCCTGTGGGGTTCAAGCACGTTGCTCTTTCATGCAAAAGTTGTGTGGCAGGGTGGACAAAATGTAAATCACTCCATTCAGTAACTTCCCATATAAAACTGCATTCCCTTTGATGACCTGAATGGGAAGGAAGTCCAAAAGGGAGGGGATATATGTACATGTATGGCTGGTTGATTTTTCTGTACAGCAGAAATTAACAAATATCGTAAAGCACCTATACTCCAATAAAAATTAATTAAAAAAAAGCACATTCCCTGTTTCTGAGTTGTCTTAGGCATCTCGGAAAGCCTTCCATTTTTATTTATTTATTTACAGTTGCACTGGGTCTTTGTTGCTGCGCACGGGCTTTCTCCAGTTGCGGCGGTTTCTCTGACTGTGGAGCACCGGGTCGAGAGCACCATTAGCTGCAGCACGTGGGCTCAGGAGTTGGGGCTCGTGGGCTGTAGTTACTCCACAGCATGTGGGATCTTCTGGGACCAGGGATCAAACCCATGTCCCCCTGCAATGGCAGGTGGATTCTTATCCACCATACCATCAGGTAAGTCCAACTTTACATTTTTAAAGGCACATAGTCTGTATAGTTTTTTTCCAGTGAATCAACTCTTCACATGAGGTGGCCAAAGTACTGGGGCATGCTGCAATTCATGGGGTCACAAACAGTCAGACATGACTGAGCAACTAAACTGAACTGAACTGAACTGAGTCTGTATAGTTTATACATGAGCTATTAACTTACAGAGTTTTTATGTATGCAACACAGTTAAATAAAACACATTCACATATGTGTAGTCATTACAACAATGTCTTAAAGTAGATGACACCATTTTCTCATTTTACGACCCAGAACACTCTTAAATCTTCAGAGTGGTTCAATGGAATTTCCCAAGCAACAAAGCTGGTCGATCATAAGCAATGGCTTGAATGTTAATACTCAAGACATCTGAGTCCAAGATCTTTCTCCATCACCATAACCTCTCCGGTTTCTGCCATTTCTCTTTGCCTTCTTTTTTTATTTTTGGCCACACTGCACAGCTCAAAGGATCTTAGTTCCCTAACCAGGGATTTAACCTGAGCCCTGGTAGTGAAAGTACTATGTCCTAACCACTGGTCAATCAGGGAATTCCCTCTCTTTGCCTGACTTTATCTCTACATTCCTATCCCCAGGATTGTCCTGAATGCTCCAGGGGAAACAAGATGAAAGAGATGGTCACTGCCCTGAAGGATCACTGTTAATCATTTCTTTTTCTCCTTTCCTGAAATAAGAGCAAAGTTCAGAAGCAGCAGCAGTTAAACCAGACAAGGAACAGAAGTTAAGATGCCTCAAACTCTGGAATCCATGCTTATTTTCCCAAAAGGAGTGTAAGACCAGGCTTCCTGGTGTTTTTCAACTGCTGAGAGAATTAGCCAATCCAAGGAAGGTAGAAGAGCCAACTTCTTAGAAAAGTCCCTGATGCTAGGAAAGACTGAAGGCAGGAGGAGAAGGGGACGACAGAGGATGAGATGGTTGGATGGCATCACCTATTCAATGGACATGAGTTTGACCAAACTCCAGGAGATGGTGAAGGACAGGGAAGCCTGGTGTGCTGCAGTCCAGGCGGTAACAAAGAGTCAGACATGACTGAGCCACTAAACAACAACAAAGGAAGGTAGCAGAAAGGAAATTAACTTTTAATGAACCATCACTGAGATGCTATCTCTTACACACACATACACAAATCAGAGTTAATGCTCAATACCATAGAAGAGAGGTTTGATTATGTTCATTATGCAGGCAATGCTGCAGACACAGGGCAGAGATGGCTTTGCCAATCTATGGTTAATATTCAAGTTTCCACATGTCCTCCTGTCACTGAGGGTTATAGCACTCTTTGCTGGTTGTCTGCCAAGCATACAGATGGAGGAAAAGGAGCTGGTGGGCAGTGAGGTGGTACTGGAGATCAGAAGGGATTATTTTCCATTATGTCATTTATCCAACTACTTAGAAAGTTATTGATTTTGGTTGACATGTTTTGTTAACTAACCCCTTAGCTATAACTCTTATTAGTACTAATAGTTTTTCAATTGATCCCTTTAGAGTTTCTAAAATAAATATTATGTAACCTATGAATAGTGTCAGTTTGGCGTTCTTTTCACAAATAAGTGTGATCCTTTAACCACCATTCTTTTATTCTTGACTTTAATAGAAATGCTTCAACTATCACAAAAGATAGCATATTTTGACCACTGGTTGGCCACAGATAGTCTGTATCATGCTGAGAAAGTATATTCTTATTCTTAGTTCTTTCTCTGCGAGTTTTTACCCAAAATTAAAGCTGAAATTTTAACAAATGCTTTTTTGGCGTCTATGAAGATGATCACACTTCTTCCTCTGAGATATTGATGGAATTTATTAATAGACTTCCTAATTATAAACCATGATGTATTTCTACAATGAATCTTCCTTGATCATGATACATTGTTCTTTTAATATTAAAAAGATTCAACTTGTCCAGGTTTAATTTAGGATTAATCTTTTCTGCGTTTACAAGTGCTATTATATTATGCTTTATATATTGTGTTATCAGGGTTTGTGTGCCTGTATAATGCTGCTGCTGCTGCTGCTAAGTCGCCTCAGTCATGTCCGACTCTGTGCGACCCCACAGACGGCAGCCCACCAGGCTCCCCCGTCCCTGGGATTCTCCAGGCAAGAACACTGGAGTGCGTTGCCATTTCCTTCTCTGATGCGTGAAAGTGAAAAGTAAAAGTGAAGTCACTCAGTCGTGTCTGACTTTTCACAACCCCATGGACTGCAGCTTACTAGGCTTCTCCGTCTGTAGGATTTTCCAGGCAAGAGTACTGAAGTGGGGTGCCATTGCCTTCTCTGTGTATAATGCTAGGTTAGAGGAAAGAACTGAGATTGTTTTCTTCTTTTTCTATGGTTTAGAGAAAATTTTTGAAAGCCAAAAGGATCACTTGTCCTGGAGGTTTTGCTAATGGATTTGAAACTTTCATCATTTCCTTCTTTGCTCTTGGTCTAGGCCAGACACCAGTAAACTACACCCTGCTGGCCTTCCACTTGTTTTAATAAATAAAGTCTTATTGCAATACAGTCATGTCCACATCTTTACAAATTATCTATAGCTGGTTTCATGCTACAATGGCAGAGTTGAGTTGTTCTTGGAGAATGCCCCACACAACCTAAAATATTTACTCTGTCCCTATAAGAAAAACTTTTCCAGCCCTAGTCTAGGCAGGCTGTCTTTTATGATTGATAATTTGGGCATTTTTGCTTTCCTAGATATTTAACTATTAACAAAGTTAATACCAAAAATTAACAATAGCTAACATCTGAATTCTATGAAGCACATAGTGATAGGTTGAGCTATTTAAACATATCAGTGCACTGAATCCACACAAACGCTGCATTATTATCCCCATTTTACAGTGGAAGAGATTGATCTTAGAGAGAGTAAATAACTTGCCCAATATCAGAAGAGAGTAGTAGAAAAGCTATGGTAAGACTTCCCTGGTGGTCCAGGGGTTAAGAATTCGCCTGTCAATGCAGGAGACACAGGTTGAATATCTGGTCCAGGAAGATTCCACATGCTTCAGAGCAACTAAGCCCGCGTACTGCAACTACCGAGCCCACATGCTTAGAGCCTGTGCTCTGCAGCAAGAGAAGCCACCCCAATGAGAAGCCCACACACTGCAACAAAGAGTAGCCCCTGCTCATCACAGCTAAAGAAAGCCCTCACACAGCACTGAAGACCCAGCACAGCCAATAAACAAAGAAAGAAAGCTATCATATAAATCCATGTATACCTGTATAGTATTATGTCTTAGCTTATAATGTTCTCTATCCTTGTATTCCTGTCCTTTATCATTCCCAATTTCCATACTGTGGATATACATATATTCATTATATGTATTATATTCATCTTATAGATTCATTTTATACATGTGCATGCATGCTAAGTCACTTCAGTCGTGTCCGACTCTGTGTGACCCTATGGACTGTAGCCCCCAGGCTCCTCTGTTCATGGGGATTCTCCAAGCAAGGATACTGAACTGGGTTGCCATGCCCTCCTCCAGGGGATGTTCCTGACTCAGGGATCAAACTCGCGTCCCTTACATCTCCAGCAATGGCAGGCAGGTTCTTTATCACTAGCGCCACCTGGGAAGGCCATTTTATACATACGATTAGTTAAAAATAGAGAAATGCAAATCAAAACCACAGTGAGGTACCATTTCACACCAGTCAGAATGGCTGCTATCCAAAAGTCTACAAGCAATAAATGCTGGAGAGGGTGTGGAGAAAAGGGAACCCTCTTACACTGTTGGTGGGAATGCAAAGTAGTACAGCCACTATGGAGAACAGTGTGGAGATTCCTTAAAAAACTGGAAATAGAACTGCCTTATGACCCAGCAGTCCCACTGCTGGGCATACACACTGAGGAAACCAGAAGGGAAAGAGACACGTGTATCCCAATGTTCATCGCAGCACTGTTTATAATAGCCAGGACATGGAAGCAACCTAGATGTCCATCAGCAGATGAATGGATAAGAAAGCTGTGGTACATATACACAATGGAGTATTACTCAGCCATTAAAAAGAATACATTTGAATCAGTTCTAATGAGGTGGATAAAACTGGAGCCTATTACACAGAGTGAAGTAAGCCGGAAAGAAAAACACCAATACAGTACACTAACGCATATATACAGAATTTAGAAACATGGTAACAATAACCCTGTATGCGAGACAGCAAAAGAGACACAGGTGTATAGAACAGTCTTTTAGACTCTGTGGGAGAGGGAGAGGGTGGGATGATTTGGGGGAATGGCATGGAAACATGTATAATATCATATAAGAAACTAATCACCAGTCCAGGTTCAATACAGGATGCTCAGGGCTGGTGCACTGGGATGACCCAGAGGGATGGTACAGGGAGGGAGGAGGGAGGGGGCTTCAGAATGGGGAACACGCGTACGCCCGTGGTGGATTCATGTTGATGTGTGGCAGAATCAATACAATATTGTAAAGTAATTAGCCTCCAATTAAACTAAATAAACTTAAATTTAAAAAAAAAGTAGATCTATTTTATTGGCTTTTGTTGGTTTTGCTTTGTCATGTTTTCCAGGGCTAATTCTTTGAGTTATCAACAGAATGTTTTTTGTACATTCTAATGCTTTATTACAACAGGATATAAAATGTTATAGGGCTTCCCTGGTGGCTCAGATGGTTCTAAAGAATCTGCCTGTAATACAGGAGACCCAATTCTGCATTTTTATTCCTGCTTTCCTTAGGTTTCTCTTGTGAAGTTTTTCTCCCTTACTTCTTGAGTGAAATGCTTAATTGATGGTTTTGCAATGGAGCGGAACTCTATGGCCCTTTCCGCCCATCACCATGTCCTCAGCCTGACTTTTGTCTGTGGACAAAGTTTAGTCAAAGAATAAATCAGATCAGAGAAGGGAGAAAATGCAGAAACAAAGGGAAACAGTCAAAGGAGCTCAAATAATAATGGTTTAGTCATTAAGCATACCCAAGGACCTTTAGTTCCTTCTCAAGGGCTATAGACAATATTCTGAGCCATATTCTGTGAGCTATCCTATAGATACTAAAAAGTCCTACCAGGTGCAAGAAGTTAACTACCCAGTGACCAGACTTTAGCCATGACATATGTGGCCACAAATTCTGAGAATTGGCCTCAAGGGAATGGGAACAAACTGACCCTGGGAATTAAAGATCAACTGTATTTAAAACAATCAAGATGATGCAAGTCAGACCACCAATGATCAATTTCAAGATGACTGTCAACTGACTGTATTGTTTCTGTATGTTTGCCCCCACCCCTACAGCCTATAAAAGCTCTTGCCCACTGACTGTCATTGGGGAGAAGTCGGCCTTTGGACAGGCATCCGCCCTCCCCGACACCTTCATGGCAGCATCCAAAATCAAGCAAACGTTCCCTTCTACCAACTCTGCCTCTTTACTGGCTTCTGAGCAGCAAGCAGCTGGACCGCACTTCTAGTTACAGTTTGTTGATATGTAACAAGAAGTGGGGTTGTAGTTATAAAAAGCATTGATGACTTTGAATTTGGAATACTGACTTGGTGTCATCTATAGTTTATAAACTATACTAAATAGCCTAATTTTGAAACTTTTACTTAGTATTTTTTTATTTTGAGACAACTGTAGATTCCCATGCAGTTATAAAAAATAATAGGGAGAGTCCATATATCCTTTACCCAGTTTCTCCCAAAGATAACACCTTGCACAACTATAATATGATATAATATAATATGATATAATATGATACCCAGGATACTAAGGTTAATATAGTGAAGATACAGAACATTTTGCAAGGAGGCTTCACGTTGCCCTTTTACAGTCGCACCCACTTCTCTCTGCTCCCACCCTCTCCTCACTCCTGGAAGTCACTAATCTGTTCTTCATTTCTATAATTTTGACATTTCGAGAATGTTATGTAATTGTAATCATAGAGTAGAGTAGAAACTTTGCGGATGAGCTTTTTTAACTTGGCATAATTCTCTGGTGATTCATCCAGGTCGCTGAGTGTATCTGTAGTTTGTTCCTTTTTATTGCTGACTAATAGTACATGATGTGGACAGACGACAATTTGTTGAGCCATTTACTTACTGAAGGACATTTGGGCTGCTTCCAGCTTTTGGCTATTATGAATAAAGACACTATAAAGATTTGCACAGAGGTTTTTGTGTGAGCATGAGTTTCCATTTCTTGGGAATACATGCCCTAGAGAATCATTCATGGGTCATATCACAGTTGACCGTTTCATTTTTAAGAAACTGCCAAACTGTTTTCCAGAGTGGCTGTCCCATTCTACATTCCCACCAAGAATATAAGAATGATTGAGATGCTCCGTATCCTCATGTGTATTTGGTACTGCCATTGTTGATTATTTTAGCCCTTTTGGTAAGTGTGCAGTAGTATCTCATTGTGGGGTGTGTCTGTGCATGTGTGAGACTATGTGCTTATGTTACCATGTGTATCCCCGCTTCAGTGAAATGTCTGTTTATATCTTTTGCCTGTTTTCTAATTAGATTATTTGTTGAGTTTGTTAGGTTCTTTATACATTCCAGATCATAGTCCTTTGCAGATATGAGGTTTGCAAATATTTGGTCCCAACATGTAGTCTGTCTTTCCATCCTCTTAACAGTGTCTTTCACAATGCAACAGTGTTAAAACTTTGATGGGTCCAACATATCAATTTTTTCTTTTATGGTTCATGCTTCCAGCGTAATACCTAAAGAACTCTTTGCCTGGCCCTAGATACCAAAGATTTTTCTCCTATGTTTTCTTAAAAGTATTATAGCTTTATGTTTTACATGTAAGTCCATGATCTATTGTGAGCTAATTTTTCTGTAAGGTGTAAGACTTGGGCCAAGGTTCATTTTTCTGCCCATAGGTAAACAGCTGCCCCAGCACCACTTGTTGAGAATGTATTTTCTCCACTGAATTGTTTTTGTGTCTTTGTCAGAAATCAACTGGGTGCACTTGTATGGGTCTATTTCTATTCTCTATTCTGTTCCAAGGATCTCTGGGTCTACCCTTCCACTAATACCACCAAGTCTTGATTGTTGTAGCTATTATTATTACAATAAGACTGATTCCGCCCACTTTATTCTTCTTTTTCAAAACTGATTTAGCTCATCTAGCTCCTTTGCCTTTTCATATAAATTATATAATAATCTTGTTTTATCCACAGAGTAATTCTGTTGGGATTTTCATAGGAATTGCACCAAATCAGTACACAAATTTGGGAAGAACTAATGTTGAGTCTTCCATGTCCATTGCTAGTATATAAAAATAGAATCAACTTTTGTAGTTTATCCTGTACCCTGCAACACTGCCAAACTCTTTAATTAGTTGTAGTAGGATTTTTTTGGCTTCTTGTTGTTGCCTTGTAGGCTCCTTCAGATTTTCCGTACAATCATGTTATCTACAAATAAAGTCAGTTTTATTTCTTCCTTTCTTATCTGTATGCCTTTTATTTCCTTTTCTTGCCTTATTACATGCTTAGCTCTGGCTAGAACATCCAGCACCATACTGAATATGTCCCAGGGTTATTAAGGAAAGTGTTTCAATTTTAAGTTCTTGAGTTTTATAATCTTTTTTTATTAACTTCTAGTCTTACTTCATTTTTAACAGAGAAAGTTGATGGCATATTTTCTGATTAAGTCTTCCATATAAAAGACAGTAAACTGAACACATTTTTCTTATCCTCACTCCCCTACTATCTTCTTTGCAGTCTTCATTAACATAAACTAGGATTTTAAACTCAAATCTTCATAAAAGATTATGAAGTTATTTTTACACCATATTGCCTTTCATTCACAAATATTTTTAACATCTAACATCTATTTTATTTTATTATTAAGACTTTAATTTTTAGAGCAGTTTAAGGTTCACAGCAAAATTGAGGGGAAGGTGCAGCGATTTCCCATATACCCCCACACATGCATAGCCTCCCTTATCATCAACATCCCCCACATCTGGATGATATACTTGTTATGACTGATAAATCTTCTGCCATCTATTTTAACATAAGACTAAGAGTGATTATTTCGACTCAATGTTACATTTAATTACTTGAAGGATTCATCACATTTCCTCTAAACTGTAACTCCATCCTGAAGCTCTTAGTATTAGACTTCTCTCAGTCAGAGAGAGGACCTCTTCCCATAACTCTTTCATTGGTGGTAGATTTCCAAAACCTTTTTATATCTGAAAACTGCATTCTGTCGCCTTCACATATTAATGACAGCATGACTGAGAACCCAATATTGTCTCTCAAAATTCTGTAGACTGCATTGTCGTAAGCTCTGTGTTACTCATTGCAAATATACATCCAGATCCTGTATTTGTCAAAAGACAGTTTGCATAGAGTATCCTTGGTCCTGTTCTCTGTCCACTTTGCATGCATGCATGCATGCTAAGTCACTTCAGTCATGTCCAACCCTTTGCAACCCTATGGCCTGTAGCCCACCAGGCTACTCTGTCCATGGGATTCTCTAGGAAAGAACACCAGAGGGGCTGGCCGTGCCATCCTTCAGGGGATCTTCCCAACCCAGGGATCAAACCCATGTCTCTGCACTGCGGTGGATTCTTTACTACTGAAGCCCTCTCTGCCCACTTTCGAGATGGTCAAATCCCCTTGTCAAGCCACACTGGAGGGCAGGCCAATGTAAACAGCACCAGGTTTCTAGCAAGCACTCATCCCCTGCAGCTCCGTTATCCTTAAACAGACTCTTTTTCCATTCTCTGCTCCTATGTTCTCTGATCCCCAGATGCACACCATAGCTCCTTTGGTCTCTATAATGCACCTTACCTTCCAAAGGGGATCTTCCCGACCACCACAACAATGCACCTTACCTAGGCAAGCCTCACCCCTCAAGGATCAGTCTGCTATCAACAGTTCCCTACACCAACCAGTGCCCAAGTAAACTGCCACCTTTACCTGTCTGACTTCTCTGAGTGAATGCGGGAAGATCAAGGGTTGTAAGAAGCCTTCAGTTATTTCAAAAAAATACTCTTGAGTAGAAGAAGGATGACTTTTCACTTGGGTCTCCTAGTCTAGGAACAGGATGGTGGCAGAGAGACGAAGTGTTTTTCTACTGTTTCCAGTTGGTCTTTGTATCCAGGGGTGATGCCTAGAGTGAGTGAACCCAAGCCAGCCCCATCTGTCTTACAAATAATGGAGTTATCACTGAGATTCCAACAACTGGTTATTAATTTTTAAGTTGTCTATAGTGTTTCTCCTATTATATATTATCTTAGTCATGTGAGGGCAAAGAGGGACTGATAGTCAAATGTTATATTCAGCCTTTGCCACGACCAAGTCTACTTGGAATCATAGAGCTTTTGATGTTCACAGCAGTTACAGATCATGGATGGGATGAACTAGAGTGGCCCTACTCTGTAATCATATGAGAGGGTCTCCTCCCAGGGCACTGCTCCAAAACAAATCCCCGCAACAGTGGTTCTCAAAGTCCAGTGAACAGAAGCATCACCTGAGGAGCCTATTAAAAACTGATCACGCTCCACCCAAAAGTTCTAGTGAAGCCTTGGGTTTGTATTCTTCACAAATGCTGCAGGATACATGCCGGTGGTCCAAGAACCGGCCTTGGAGAATTGAAACATCTCCTCTAAAATCATCAGATGAAAAATTTTCAGCTGCTCCTTCTGATATTTCCTCAAAGACAAAGGAAAAAAGCAAATATAGCTGTTCATCTAGTACAATTCAGAAGCAGAGTTGCCTGGCACAGCAATGCTGGAGAACATGAGATCTTCTCCACATTTCTCATTGCTAGTTTGACTCCAGAAAATGCCCTTTCACCACTAAATAGCACTTACAGGAATTCTACAGATGAATTTCTACATATCTTAATGATACATTTACTGCATTCTTCTTAATGGCATTGTTTGAAACAGCCCCAAATTGGGAATAATCTGAAGTCCATCACAGAGAACTGCTCTAATAAATTATGAATCATCCATACAATGGAAAACTTTGCATCTAATTTTAAGTTTAAGGAAGCTTTCTTTGGGGGACTTACCTGGTGGTACAGGGGCTAAGACTCCACACTCCCAATGAAGGGGACCCAGGTTCGATCCCTGGTCAGGGAACTAGGTTTCAAAGAAGTGAAGTGAAAGTCACTCAATTGTGTCTGACTCTTTGCAACCCCATGGATTATACAGTCCATGAATTCTCCAGGCCATAATACTGGAGTGGGTAGCCTTTCCCTTCTCCAGGGGATCTTCCCAACCCAGGGATTGAACCCAGGTTTCCCGCATTGCAGGCGGATTCTTTACCAGCTAAGCCATCAGGTAAGCCCAGGTTCCAAATGCCACAACTAAAGATCCTACATGCTGCAATTAAGACCTGGCACAGACAAATAAATATTAAAAAAAAAAAAAAAGGAATCTCTCTTTCTACTGACATAGATAGTTCTCCAAGATGCAAAGTCAAGAGGTAGGCAAGACTAATTCAAATATGTAAAGACTGGCATGGCATGTGTGTGTGTTAGTCGCTCGCCAATGTCTGACTCTGCAACCTCATGGACTGTAGCCAGCCAGGCTCCTCTGTCCATGAGATTTCCCAGGCAAGAACACTGGAGTGGGTTGCCATTCCCTTCTCCAGTGGATCTTCCCGACCCAAGGATCAAACCCAGGTCTCCCATATTCCAGACAGATTCTTTACCTTCTTGCCACCAGGGAAACCAAATCAGAACAAACGCCAGCCATTCCAGCACACGGGAGCCTACCAACCAAATATTAGCAGAAAAAGCAAAGTGGGTTGCAGTATGCCACCTTTTTCTGTGAAGACAAGAGAGGAGAAGAAAAGCTTCTGAAAGGATACCCCAAGAAAGGGTGGGCAGTGGGTGGGTGGAGGAAAGATGTGAATGAGAAAATTTAAAACCTGTATACTTTCTTGTATTTTTTTTTTGAGCTATGTGAATATATTACCCAAAATTGCATTTTAAAACACTGCATTTTTTTAACTTCAAAGATTTTTGATGTAGAGCTGGGATATGGATGCCCAAGACTGACATGATTTAATTTTCACTTTATATTCCTTTTGGGTCCCTGTGCTTTGCTATTTCTCTAAGGCCCATTAGTAACAATCTGTCACAGTCATGAAGGTGAGGTGAGCCTGTCCTGTCTATACTGCTAAGTGACCATGGTCCACTCCATGATGTTCAAAAGATTGACTGCATCAAGCTTTACAGAAAGTCCAGATTATCTCCCCTGTAGCTCTCAAACCTGGCTGCTCCTTTTAATCACCTGACAGCCTTTACTATACTAGGGTGCTGTTCCAGTCTCATCCCCAGATATTCTGATTTAACAGGTCTGAGGTAGGGCCAGGGCACTGGGACTTTTAAAAGCTCCCCAGCTCAGTCTAACACACAGCCATTCGTGACAACCTCCTGACTGGGTAGATCTGAGGTGAGGTTCCATATGTATGAACACAGCCTCCAGGTGAGCCGTTGTTCAGCCAGGTTTGTGGCTGCCACCCAAAACATCCTCTTACCTGCACTGAAGCAAAGACTCAAGCATCAGCAAGGGCCAAGTTCAGAAAGAAAAACCCACTTGGCTCAAGAAGCAAGAACTCTGGTTTCTAAATGAAATCAGATTCAGTCATTCCTGAGCATGTGGTTCACATTCCTATCACCCTGCATTTCTCCCTGTTCTCTTTGCTCCCCACATACAACCCCAAGGACCTCCATCAGAAACCACCAGACAGGCTACCAGAACCGGAATCCCAGCCTCGAGGAACCCCATGACCACCACCCCAGTAACAGCCAGGCCAGAAGGGGCCAGGCACACATACAAACACGTTCCATTATAACCAGAAGTAGATCACGGTCCAAGATGGGTACAAATTTTATAGAAATAGTTTATGGAACTGATTTTTTTAAACAAAGGCCAGTGTATCTACGTAAGCAGATATAATTCCTAATAATCAGAAAATAAAGAATAGCGGCTTCCTTGGTGGCCCAGTGGTTAAGAATCTGCCTTGCAGTGCAGGGGACACCAGTTCAATCCGTGGTCAGGGAAGATTCCACATGCCGCGGGGCAACTGAGCCCGTGTACCACTACTGAAGCCGGTGCACCCTAGAGCCCATGCTCTGCAACAAGAACGTGTGAGCCTGCATTCTCAGTCATGTCCAACTCTGCGGCATAGCCCGCCAGGCTCCTCTACACATGGAATTTTTCAGGCAAGAATACCAGAGTGGGTTGCATTTCCTTCTCCAGGGGATCTTCCCACCCAGGGATAGAACTCGCATTTCTTGCATCTTCTGCATTGGCAGGTGGATTCTTTACCAGTTGAGCCACTGGGGAAGCCCAGCAAGACAGACCACCACAATGAGAAGCCTGCTCACTGAAACTAGAGAGTAGCCCCCCCTTGCTGCAACTAGAGAACGCCTGTGCACAGCAATGATGACCCAATTCAGTTCAGTTCAGTCACTCAGTTGTGTCTGACTCCTTGCAACCCCATGGACTGCAGCACGCGAGGCCTCCCTGTCTATCACCAACTCTTGAAGCTTGCTCAAACTCATGTCCATCAAGTTGGTAATGCCATCCAAACATCTCATCCTGTTGTCCCCTTCTCTTCCTGTCTTCAATCTTTCCCAGCATCAGGGTCTTTTCTAATGAGTCAGTTCTTTGCATCAGGTGGCCAAAGTATTGGAGTTTCAGCTTCAGCATCAGTCCTTCTAATGAACACCCAGGACTGATCTCCTTTAGGATGGACTGGTTGGACCTCCTTGCACCCCAAGGGACTCTCAGGTGTCTTCTCCAACACCACAGTTCAAAAGCATCAATTCTTCAGCACTCAGCTTTCTTTATGGTCCAACTCTCAGATCCATACATGACTACTGGAAAAACCATAACCTTGACTAGACGGACCTTTGTTGGCAAAGTAATGTCTTTGCTTTTTAATATGCCGTCTAGGTTGGTCATGGCTTTTCTTCCAAGGAGCAACCATCTTTTAATTTCATGGCTGCAGTCACAATCTGCAGTGATTTGGGGGCCCCCAAAATAAAGTCTGTCACTGTTTCCATTGTTTCTCCATCTATTTGCCATGAAATGATGGGACCAGATGCCATGATCTTAGTTTTCTGAATGTTCAGTTTTGTTTTTTTTTTAAGCCAACTTTTTCACTCTCCTCTTTCACTTTCATCAAGAGGCTCTTCAGTTCTTCTTCACTTTCTAATTTAGAAAATTAGAGATACGATGGGAACATGCAAAGATAAGCACAATAAAGGACAGAAATGGAATGAACCTAACAGAAGCAGAAGATATTAAGAAGAGGCGGCAAGAATACACAGAGAAACTATACAAAAAAGATCATCATGACCCAGATAACCATGATGGTGTGATCACTCACCTAGAGCCAGACATCCTGGAATGTGAAATCAAGTGGGCCTTAGTAAGCATTGCTACTAACAACAAGCCAGCACAGCCAAAATAAATAAATAAAATAAAGAGTATCTTCCCCCTTAAAACTGCTATGAAAAAAGTAATTATTTCCTGAAGTCAGTCCCACACGATTTTTCTGCAGACAGATCCTGGCCCTTTCAAGCCAACGCATCCAGGCCTAAAGCCAACAGTGCTTGAGTATATTTGAGGCAGCTCCAGGGAATGAAATAAGGGGACATAGGAGATTTTAACGTCCTAAGAACTGAAGAGACACTTTCCCCCCCGATGTCTAAAAGTCAACATTTCTCTTAAGATGCCAGACACACTGAAAGACCAGGTGTCCCTAGAGAGAGCCTGCTGCAGAACCTCCTTCTCACTCTGCTAAAACCACCTAATCCCATCTCTCTAAATGTGATCTAATTGGAGAAAGAGAAGCATTTATACTGAAATGACAACAGACAGAATCAAGCAAGGCCAAGAAGGAAATCCTCCATCGCTCAAAGGGAAAGTTTCATAAAAAGAAAGTCAAATAGAGAGACGGACTGACGAATGGATGGACAGATGATGGATGGAAACATGAACGCATGCAAGATGGATGGATGAGTGTGTGGATGATGGATGGATACACAGGTTGGTATCAGTTCACACAATTCTCAAAGCCAAGGCTTTATAAACCAGCCTTTAATACCAGAGCTAAAGGTCTTCATGTAGCAAAGCATTAATTTTTCTGCTTAAAGAGATTATTGTACATGCCTTGCTTTCCTCCCAGATCTCCAAATCACAAAGCCTAACTGTATCAGCTGAAATGCTTTGGGCTTTACTGCTGTATAGCACAGGGAGTTCTGCTCAGTGCTCTATGAAGACCTAAACAGGTGGGATGGAGTGGTGGGAGAGAGGCTCAAGAGGAAAGGGATCTCTATATACATATAGCTGATTCACATTTGTTCAGCAAAAACTAACAGCATTGTAAAGCAATTATACTCCAATTAAGGAAAAAAAAAGATGCCTTGGGCTTCAATTAACATAACAGTCAACTAAATGCTGCTTAAACAAAAGGGGCTCATTAACAAATATCACACACAGGAACCGCTTGGAGTAGGAAGTTTCTGGGGCTGTGAGTGGCTCCAGGCTGTCAGCTGCAATTCTAGGCATCCGTGTATCATCATAAGGTGGTCACCATAGCTCCAAACCATTATTTTCATATTTGACAACCTCTAAGACAAGAAGGGTTGAGAGGAAAATGAGTTATTTTCTCTTTTACACTGGCCAAAACTAGGTCCCATGCCCACCTCAAGATCAGTCACTGAGGGTGGAAACAGAACTACCTTGGGTCACTCGTACTTTGCCCCTTGGGCACGCTGTCACTAAGTAAAACCAGGAACGATGGGGGAATGGCTGTTGCATGGACCAACATCTTCTGCCAGAGCATCTGTTCCCACTTTTCAGTCCCCAGATCCCTCAGATACAAGACCCCCTCCAGTCAGAAATGCACTCTGATAATTCCCAAAATGTGCCCTCCAGAGAGATCCCAATAACCTCACTCCCATAATGGCCAAAGTTTCCACCTGCATCTCCTTAGCCTCTTCCTCAGGGCATCTAGGATTACAACTGTCAGAATCCCACTAAAACTAGCTCAAGCAAAGAAAGAAGCCTGTTACAAGGAAACAAAGTAACTCACAGAAACCAAGGCCAGCCACTTAGTTTGGCTTCAAGGTAGGACCATCAAGAACCAAGACAGCCACTCTGTCTCCCTGTCCACACTATCTCTGAACCCAGCCTCTGAACCCGCTCCAGGAACAGTGAGGCTTCCTCTGATTTTTGGTGCACATCGCACAGTCCCTGAGACCACATGGCCTTCTAGTCTAGAGTTATTAGAGGCTAGCTGGCATCGCTCAGGGCGAAGTCCAAGTCCCAGAGAAAGAATCCGGTGAAGACATGCCTGGTCCATCAGCAATGGGCAGGCAACTTCATCACATGGTTCAAAGGTGGATGCGATGGATCATTCCTTGGGGCCTCTTTACCAAAAAGTAGGGAATGCATAGACTTTGAATCACTCTAAAGGGGTTGTACAAATTCTCTGCAGGAAATTCACCGTTCTTCTGAAACATCAGTTTCCAAGACCCAGCAGGCCAGAAGGATGGGAAGGAAAAAACAGCAGGCATGCCAGTATGACCACCTGACCCTCTCGTCTCTGGGAGCACAGCTGGCAGGCAGGGCTGGAGAGGAGGGAGGAAGCTGTACAGGTGCTCCCATACCTCCCCCTCCCTGCCCTGCCTCACACTGGCTCCCTCCCAAGTCCCTTCTCACACTCTCACACCCACCTAACTACACTCGTCCTCACATTCAACGCTCCACTCTGGGCTCTTTTCTGCCAAAATGCTTTCCCACACAGGGGTCCCTGCCTTCCAGCTCACTCTCCACGCACATGTCTACCTCAGAAGTGAGCTCAGTCTATTTTAAACTCCTGGAGCTGTCTGCCATCTGTCTCGTCTGGGGGGAGCCTCGTGGTCTACTGACTGAAGAGAACCGAATTTGGAAGCACGGAAATGGAAGTCTGGTTCCGGTCCTACCAAGAGCTCCAGGACTTCGGGACAATCGAGGCACCCTTCCCATGGCTGATAGAGAAAACTACCCCCTTGGTTAGTTCCTGGGGCTGTGAAGAGCATCAGGGGAAATGAACAAAAAAAAGCTTGGACGGTGAGGCGACAGTGAACCCCTTGAGTGTCTCAAGTGGTCCTTGAGAGCGTGGTCTTCACCAACCCCTGAGCCATGGCAGGCACTGTTCAGGAATTAACCGCTTTCTTTACTTCTCTGACCAGACACTCCTGGCATTGGGGACCAGCCAAAGCCAGACTGGGAATTGTCAAGTCCATCCTGGAGCGCTGATGCTTAGAAATGGTTACCATGGCAATCGGCTCTGCTACTTGCTTTGTGAATGATCCTGAGCCAGTCATCAACCTCTAGGAGCTTCAGATTCCTTCAGGCATGACCAGGCATCTGTTCAGCAACAAGGTATGACCACGAAATTGTCAAGGTGTGTCTCTAACATCATCACTGTAATAGTACCGACCACTAATGTTGCTGCGGGAATTAAGTGGACTTGGGGCTAACCAATAATAACAATGATAAGATTAAATGCCATCTATGTCTCGGATACTGCACTAAAAGCCTGCATGTATTCAATCATAACAACCCAACGAAGCCCATAATAAGCACTAAATGCTTTTCGTTTGGAGTCCTAACAACAATAAGTTAGAAGGAAGAAATCTAGAAAGGCAGACACTGACAACCAAATTTTAACTTCTTTCCTAGAATCTGCAGACAAGTCATTGAAATGCTCTTCAAAAGAGCAACCCCATAAACTCAGGCAGGAAAAAAAAACAGTCCACCTGGAGCACCAGTCCATCCACACAAAGTGAGGCTCATCTCCGTCCCCACCACACACTTCCTGCCATCTTTCCTCAGGCTGTTCTCCTCCCCCAGATGCAAGCTTCCCACATCTTGAAGACACTGGCTGGCTGGGAGGCAGCTGCCTTCCTGTGGAAGCAGAGTTACTAGGAGGCCTGAGAGTCACATGCCTCTACAAATCCCATTTGGACCACAGCAGATGGCAGATGGAAGCATCACAGATGCAAACCGTTAGAGAAAGTTTTAGGGGGTTCCCTGGGGGGAGGCACATTTCACAGGACACTGTCTCCTACCCCCTCACCAGCTCCTTCCCGGATGGTCTCAGGGATCCCCCTAAAGCTCCCCCTTTCTATCTTGCAGAAAGGTCTGCCTCTCATCTCTGAAACCCAGGCACCAGGAGAAAGGGAATTTTCACCTTCTCCTGAAGCCTTTATCCAAGTATTTTTCCAAAGATCCCTTCCAAAACAAAACTGGCATAAGTCATCTTTTATCCAAGAAATATTTATTGAGCATCTACTATAGGCCAGACATGATCCTAGGCCCTGAGGCGCCCAAAGTAAACCAGAGGACAGCCTTGGAGTTCTCGTGGGTATGATCATGTCTGAAGTGCAGCACGTACTGAGGGGCTGCTGTATTCCTGTACTGCCAAGTGCTTTCTATGCGTTATCTTACTTCACTCCTCACAGCCTCCTCTGGGGTATTTCACTCCTGTTTGACAGATGACATTATTGCTCAAGACAACACAGCCAGGAAGCAGCAGGAACCAGCTCGGAACCCAAGGACTGTCTGGTTCAAAAGCTCACACTTATAGCCAGTGTGCACTGGAGGCCACATCAGCTTCCAATTCCTACCAACAGTAAGTTCTCCACATAGAAACCTTCAAGTTGTGAACATTCAAAGATGCTAACATGCCCAGAGAAAGGACATAGACAGACAAGAGGAAGACGAAGTAACTAGAGGAATCACAGAGATTCACAACCCAGGAAATGGCGAGGGGGTTTTCTTTATTTGAGGGGGCACTGTTAGTTTCTGAGACACATGACCCAAACATAGAACAGTCCGTGAAGGGTGCAGCAGCCGTTCAGAATGCAATCCAGTGCTGCAGCGTCAATTCTGACGAGAAAAAAAAGACCTCCTACCCGGACATCGCTGCATCATTTTCTCAAGAGGGTAGACAGAATTGAATCCAGCAAGGAACCACGACTGAGCGACTTCACTTTCACTTTTCACTTTTCACTTTCATGCATTGGAGAAGGAAATGGCACCCCACTCCAGTGTTCTTGCCTGGAGAATCCCAGGGACGGGGGACCCTGGTGGGCTGCCATCTATGGGGTCACACAGAGTCGGACATGACTAAAGTGACTTAGCAGCAACAGCAGGAACCAGAACCTGTACCATCAACATCAGGCATCAGTGAAACTGAAGCTTGCCCTCCATCTCCTATTGCTGAGCATCCTTCATCTCTACCAGCCTCCGCCCCTCTCCCTCCCCCAGTCAGTAACTCTTGTTGCCTGTTCACCGGATGCCAGTCCCTGAATGCCAGCTGGTGTACTGTAGGGTATCATACTGTAAGATTTAAAATGTTTTCTTTGTTTTTTACTATGATTTGTGTGAAACATATAAATCTATTATGGTACAGTACTACAAAGCTGATCGTGTTAGTTAGGTAGGTAGCCTAACTTTATTGGACTTATGAACACACTCTCGGGATGGAACTCATTGAATGTAGGGGACTTACTGTACTCTGCCTTCATTCTGGACCCCAGGCTCTGCAGCACGGTACTCAAAACCTTCCTACAGCTTTCTACTCTGATGTCCCACAATGTCTTTCAGCGCCCTGGATTCCTGCCATGAGGAAGGACTCACATTTCCTGAAAACATCCTCACGCCTCCTCTCCCTCCTACAGCGCCCCCTCACCCACCTGTCCTCCTCACTTCTCCTCCATTCCCAAACTCCAGCTCCACCTGACAAAATATCTCTTTAAACAAAAGTTTAATACAAAAGTTACCTTCTTAGTTTTGCTTATGAGGAAAGAGCAGCTACTCTATTATTCACATCCAATGCCAGGCCAGAGTACTAAATGAAAAACATGTACTGAGGTTATTTTTCCAGTTTTAAATGAAAGTCACCTCCTCCAGGGAGCCCTCCAGTCCCCCAAACAGCAGTGTGTTTTCCAGCCTATATTGTTCACTGCCCTCTTTTTCTTCCCAGCCTCTAGTCTTTTATCACTATCTCTTTTACACTATGGGCATTTACAAAAAGTTTTTGAACTGTGGTGCTGGAGAAGACTCTTGAGAGTCCCTTGGACAGCAAGGCGATCAAACCAGTCAATCCTAAAGGAAGTCAGTCCTGAGTATTCAATTGAAGGACTGATGCTGAAGCTGAAGCTCCAATACTTTGGACCTGATACAAAGAGTCAACTCATTGGAAAAGACACTGATGCTGTGCAAGATTGAGGGCAGGAGAAGAAGGGAGCGATAGAGGATGAGACAGTTGGATGGCATCACTAACACAATGGACATGAGTTTGTGCAAACTCTGGAAGCAGTGAAGGACAGGGAAGCCTGGCGTGCTGCAGGCCATGGGATCGCAGAGAGTCAGATATGACTTAGCAACTGAACAGCAACAACAAAAAGTTTCTCTGCCCCAATAGTGATCACTTCCTTACACAATGCCGAGCTCCATCAATTGGAGGGCCTCCCACAACACACATGCCACTGTGCCTTGCACAAGCTCTTGCTCAATAACTGTTCGCTGAAATAACTCTGTAAGCACTTTCATTTTTACACATTTCAACAATATTTCCAAAGCCAGGGCCCTCAGCCTGGGGCCTGCTTCTTCTTTCACCAGAGTCGACATGAGCTCTTGGGGAAAGCACATCACACTCCATGACGGCAATTACCATTGACAGGCAAGCAAGTCCCAAATCTCTGTCCTGAGCCCAGATCCAGCCCAAAGCCCCAGGTCTGAGGATCACACGCCAGCCGGTCTGTGCCATTTGGACATCAATTAGGCACCTACCACGGGAACTCTGAATTCCCTCAAAACATGTTACTCTGCCTATGGGTCCCATCTCTGTGAACTGCACCACCAACCCACCCCGCACCAAGCTGGAAGCCTGGGAGCCACCCCTGACTCCTCCCTCTCCCACGCTCCTCCCACTCCCCTGCCAATCACCAAGATCTCTCAACCACATTCCCTAAACATCCCTCCAAACCCGGACTGCAATCCAGGCATCAAGTCCAGCCTGGATCACTATACCCGCCTCTCCACCCAAGCCCCCTCCTCCAGCCTTGCCACCGGGAAATTCACCTTTTAACTGCAGCCAGAGCGGTTCTAAAAGGCAAATCCAATCATGTAACACTTTATTTTAAAAAGACTTCTGCACCCTCAGAATAACATCTACGCTCATTAATGGGACATATGAGCTGTTTATGAGCAGCCTCCTGCCTTCCTCTTTCCCAAGCAGATTCCCCACCTAATAAATAGACAAGGACAGATGCTCTGTGCCAGTCGAGACAAACTGACTTTGGTTCCTGAACCTTCCTGTGTGCATTCACTGTTCCCTCTGCTGAGAACCCCTTCTCCTTCTCTTCACGCCCTCCTGCTTTACTGAATTAAACCTGTCACCCTGAAAGCTAGGCTTGAATGTCACTTAGCCCTGGAAGTTCCCTGAGGGCTTTACTTAGATGCCCCAACTCTGCTCACCTCAGGATCCCACATTTAGAGGGGCCACAGCAAGGAGGCCCTGCATGAGTGCCTGCCTCTTCATGGGTCTGTACTCTCTACCAGACAATGCTTTCGTCACCGCAGGGACCTACCATTGTGATCACTGTTGGACAACGCCCCCATTACCACCACCTGACACAGCAGGGATTCAATTAATACTTCAATGGATAAATAAGTCAGCTAATCGTACATTGAGGCCTCTGAGAAAATTCTTGATTGAAATAATCTTGCCGGGCAATATTCCGAAGCCTGGAAGCTGTCTGGCCGGCTGAGATCCTTGTTTCAGGTTTTTAAGAAATCTCCTTGTTTGGAAGAGGGACAGGTCGATCTCCAGCAGCTGGGGTTTAGCATCACAGGGCTGACAAGCCAGTGTCGAGGATGGAGTCCCCGGCACTCTGCTAGAAACCGCAGGAATACAAGCTGTCTTTCCAACCATAAGAACACACACTGGACTTCCCTGGTGGTCCAGTGGCTAAAACTCTGAACTCCCAAAGATGGTTCAATCACTGGTCAGGGAACTAGATCCCACATGCAGCAACTGAGAGTTTGTATGCCACAACTAAAGATCTCATGTGTCTCAACTAAGACCTGGCATAGCCAAATAAATAATTGAAAAACAAAACAGAGAGAACACACATCATGGTTAATTAGGGAGAGTCAAGGTGTGACTAGGACAGGAGAGGGCATCTACGGCCACAGATGCATAATGACCAGCCAGGCCTGAGGGTATCCCAGAGGTGTGTCCTACAGAACAAAAAGGGAAAATGATGCCTCTTTCTGGGCAGTGATGCACTGAGACATTCCCAGAGTAAAGGACAGGAATTCCAGTAGAAGACACCCCTGGCAGAGATTCTATAACGAGAAATAGCTCCAAAAAGGATGATTTCTATGTGTTCCTATTTAGGGCACTTTCTGTCTCCTTTTCCTTTCCCCCATCTCTCAGCATGCTTCTAGGGGCCATGTTCCATTCTCCCTGCATTAAGGGCTCAGGATTTGAGGTAAATTACAAAGTGGTTAAATAAATGTACCCAAAATGTACTCATGGTCAGATGCTGACGTAGAAGGCTCTGTCTAATGGAATGTAAAAAGGCTCAAGGAAATAGCCAATCTCAATAGCCTGTTAGAGTTTTACTCAGATCCAGAACAAAGCTACATGGGGTCTACTCACTAAATGAGCAAATGATGTGCAACTAGGTGGGCCTAGAGAGGCTTCAAATTTTAAAACCAGGATCTAGAGCTGACATGGGCTGTTAGGAAAACAAAACAAAGATGACTATTAGACTCTTGTGCTCAGTCTTAAAAAATTAATTATACATGTCAATAGAAGAAATAGAAATGATTAGCAAGAGGAACTCAGAAACAGAAGTTCAGTGGACACTAGGGCAAAGGTTCTGACTACCCTTCCTTCCAAGCACAGAGCAGTATGGTGCCTGCCCACCTGCTCTGAAGGTAGGTATGGCCATGTGACTTGCTTCAGCTGATGATATGTGTTTGGCAGTGATGGGTACAGCCAGGGAGAACGTCAAGAACCACTGCAAGATGTGCCAAGGTCTCTTTTCCTTTCTTAATGATTATGTAAGCATACTTCAACTTAGAGGGTCTGTTGGCCAGGTCCCTTTTATGACCGCAATGAGCAAGCTCTCCCCTCCCATTCTAGCTAAACCATGCTAATCGTCATTGGGACTAGAAAGAATGCCAGGGACTACAGTGATGCCAACATCAGCTCAGTATCAGAAAACCCTCTGATGACTTGTGCAAACACACTACTTTGAGAGCATAAGTTAGTAACTCAAGACTGGTTGGTCACCACGATACACTGTGAAGCATTAGATGGTACAATGAGTACTTACTTAACCTTCTTTTAAAGATATACCTATTTGAATGCAGAGTTCCAAAGAACAACAAGGAAAGATAAGAAAGCCTTCCTCAGTGATCAGTGCAAAGAAATAGAGGAAAACAACAGAATGGGAAGGACTAGAGATCTCTTCAAGAAAATTAGAGATACCAAGGGAACATTTCATGCAAAGATGGGCTCAATAAAGGACAGAAATGGTATGGACCTAACAGAAGCAGAAGATTTTAAGAAGAGGTGGCAAGAATACACAGAAGAACTGTACAAAAAAGATCTTCATGACCCAGATGATCATGATGGTGTGATCACTCACTTAGAGCCAGATATCCTGGAATGTGAAGTCAAGTGGGCCTTACGAAGCATCACTATGAACAAAGCTAGTGGAGGTGATGGAATTCCAGTGGAGCTATTTCAAATCCTGAAAGATGATGCTGTGAAAGTGCTGCACTCAATATGCCAGCAAATTTGGAAAACTCAGCAGTGGCCACAGGACTGGAAAAGGGCAGTTTTCATTCCAGTCCCAAAGAAAGGCAATGCCAAAGAATGCTCAAACTACCGCACAATTGCACTCATCTCACATGCTAGTAAAGTAATGTTCAAAATTCTCCAAGCCAGGCTTCAGCAATACATGAACCGTGAACTTCCTGATGTTCAAGCTGGTTTTAGAAAAGGCAGAGGAACCAGAGATCAAATTTCCAACATTTGCTGGATCATTGAAAAAGCAAGAGAGTTCCAGAAGAACATCTATTTCTGCTTTATTGACTATGCCAAAGCCTTTGACTGTGTGGATCACAATAAACTGTGGAAAATTCTTCAAGAGATGGGAATACCAGACCACCTGACCTGCCTCTTGAGAAACCTGTATGCAGGTCAGGAAGCAACAGTTAGAACTGGACATGGAACAACAGACTGGTTCCAAATAGGAAAAGGAGTTCATCAAGGCTGTATATTGTCACCCTGCTTATTTAACTTATATGCAGAGTACATCATGAGAAACACTGGGCTGGATAAAGCACAAGCTGGAATCAAGATTGCCAGGAGAAATGTCAATAACCTCAGATCTGTAGATGACACCACCCTTATGGCAGAAAGTAAAGAGGAACTAAAGAGCCTCTTGATGAAAGTGAAAGAGGAGAGTGAAAAAGTCGGCTTAAAACTCAACATTCAAAAAACTAAGATCATGGCATCTGGTCCCATCACTTCATGGCAAACAGATGGGGAAACAATGGAAACAGTGACAGACTTTATATTGGGGGCTCCAAAATCACTGCAAATGGTGACTGCAGCCATGAAATTAAAAGATGCTTGCTCCTTGGAAGAAATGTTATGACCAACCTAGACAGTATATTACAAAGCAGAGACATTACTTTGTCGACAAAGGTCCATCTGGTCAAAGCTATGATTTTTCCAGTAGTCATGAATGACTACTGGAAGTCATTGAAAGTTGGACCATAAAGAAAGCTGAGTGCTGAAGAATTGATGCTTTTGAACTGTAGTGTTGGAGAAGACTCTTGAGAGTCCCTTGGACTGCAAGGAGATCTAATCAGTCCATCCTAAAGGAAATCAGTCCTGGATATTCATTGGAAGGACTGATGCTTAAGCTGAGACTCCAATACTTTGGGCAACTGATGTGAAAAACTGACTCATTATAAAAGACCCTGATGCTGGGAAAGATTAAAAGTGGGAGGAGAAGGGGACAACAGAGGATGAGATGGCTGGATGGCAGATGGCATCAACCAACTCAATGGAGATGAGTTTGAGTCAACTCCAGGAGTTGGTGATGGACAGGGAGGCCTGGCATGCTGCAGTCCATGGGGTTGCAAAGAGTCAGACACGACTGAGTGACTGAACTAAACTGAAAGATGAAATGAGAGAAACCATGTCCTGATAACATACTGAGTCCCTGAATCAAACTATACCTGAAGGCAGATACCCTTCGATTTCTCAGTTACATAAAGCAATGAATCTCCATCTGAATTAAGTCAGTCACCTGATATGCCTTTCAATAAGGCATCTACTCTGCAGCTCAACACAAGTCCAAACACCATCACTGTTTTACACCCAACCCACTTCACTCATTTATGCTTCCTGCCTGACTTCTGTAGAATCTGAGTTCAACCCTTTTATATTTATGTATGTGTTCACATATAAATATGAATATGTCATTTTAATCCTCCAAAGTCTTTTCTGACCATTGAATTTCAGTGTTTTCATGATCTTACTTAGTGTTCCACGTACCACAACACTCAGTGTAACACAGAAACATCTCAGTGTAATTAACCATGAACCATCATGGCCACAACCCTTTGCCCTGCCTGTCCTGCCCTTTTCCTAAGCCTTTGCTGGTTGGGAACCAATGGAGCCTGCAAGAGTCAACTCAAATGCCTTCTTCTCGTGACGCCCATTTTGATGCCTGCCCAAGAATTATGACTCAGAATTAAGGTTCATTCCCCAGCATTCTTGTCACTGGAGAGCATATCACATCTTAGCCCTTATTTCTTCCCACTATGCATTTTGTAGGAACCAGGCTGTCTTTTCATGAGACCAGTAGATTTCCAAGGGCCTAGACCAAGTCTCTAGCACCTTCTTAATAACTTAATCCCTCACTAGGTGTCAGCATTTTACTCGCCTTTTCTTGTTTAAACCCCACCACGACCCCTATGAGGTAGAGCCTATTAATGTTCCCATTTGAAAGATGAAGAAACTGAGGCCTAGAAAGACTCAAAGTCTGTCAACTACAAATTGGCACTTGGCATGGGTGCTTGCCATCTATCTCTACAAGGATTAAATCATGTGCTGCTGCAGCTACTGACCTTCAACACCCCCCTGAAGAAGTTCACGGTGGAGAACAGAAATAAGGCACTCTGTGCTCTGGGAAAACTGGCAGGACAGGTCCTCAGATAGTCAGATGTTCTTAAGAGCTGATTTTATGAGCCCAGTTCTTGTATCTCCTCGTATCTAGTAAAGCACTAAAATCCTCCATGGTGACAACTGTTTCTTGTGACAAGCAGAAGCTTCATGAGACCAGCAGAAACCTTCTGCAAAAAGTATGTGCTTCATTGCATGTACTTCCCCTTCACCAAAATCACGTATATACCGTCTTTTCCTGCTACCTCTTTGGAACAGTTTTGCAGCGCTATCTGACGTGCTGTCTCCTAGGCTGCAGTCCTCATATTGCCCCAAATAAAACTTAACTCTCATGCTGTGCATCATTTTTAAGTCTACAAGTCCAAGAGCAGTTTTCTTAATCAGCATTCCACCAGGGCACACTGCCTACATGACCCTGTACTTAGAAGGCAGTGGAATCTGTTGGGTGAAAGAGCATTTCCACCCAATTCTGCAGGACTCTTGAAGGATTGCCTTTCCCCTCTTCCATCCTCTTTCCCCGGACTCTGCTCCAAGCCCTTGGGGGCCTGCAATGGGCTGTCTCACCCACTCTCCTCCCTAAGAGCCTGCAGAGAACACCACTCTCTGCTCCCACACGCTGCCTGAAAGCAGAGCTGGGTAACCTTCCGTCATCACACAAGCCTTTCCAGCAGCTCTGCTTCCCTCTGAAATTACATTAAATTGTTCCATTAGTGTCAAAAAAAAAAAAAAGGAAGATGCATGATACTTTTATGAATTTCCCTTTTTAAAAAAGTTATCTTCAGAACTGTGCTCATGCTGACTGCTTCCAGAAAGTTGGAGGTTATTTGGGGGCAGAATTTATTTGCAGAAAAACCACAATATCAGTCTAAACGCCAGAGTTTATTCCAGTTGACTTGCTTGAATCAATACAGATGTGATAATGCAAAGTCATGGAAATTGACTTGAACAGACATTTCTCCAAAGATGATACACAAATAGCCAATAAGCACATGAGAAGATATTCAACATCACTCATGCATGCATATTAAGTTGCTTCAGTCGTGTCCAACTTTGCAACCCTATGGACTATAGCCTGCCGGGCTCCTCTGTCCATGGGATTCTCCAGGCAAGAATACTGCAGTGGATTGCCATGCCCTCCTTCAGGGGATCTTCCCAACCCAAGGATTGAACCCGTGTCTCTTACGTCTCCTGTACTGGCAGGCAGGTTCTTTACCATTAATGCCACCTGTGAAGCCCCCTCAACATCCCTCATCGGTAGGGAAATGCAAATCAAAACCACAATGAGATACCACCTCACATCCATTAAAATGGCTACTATCAACAACAAAAAAAGGAGGACTTCCCTGGTGGTCCAGTGGTTAGTACCCCACAAAGGACATGTGTTCAATCCTTGGTCAGGGTACTAAGATCCCACATGTGACATGGTATGGCAAAAAAAAATAAAAAATAACAAGTGTTGGTAAGGATGTGGAGAAACTGAAACCCTTAGACACTATTGATGAGAATGCAAAATGGTCCAGCCACTATGGAAAACAGCACTGGGATTCCTTTAAAACATTAAAAATAGATTTACCATATGATCCAGCAATTCCACTTCTGAGTATATAGCCAAAAGAAAAAAGCACCGCTTAAAGAGGTATTTGTCCACCCATATTCATAGCAGCATTCTGAACAGAATAGCCAAAAGGTTTCAGAAGCAATCCAACTGTCCAACAGTGAATGAATGGCTAAACAAATTGTAGTGTACATATACCATAGAACATTACACAATTTTTTTAAAAAAAGTAAATTCTGACACCTGCTCCAACATGCATGAACCTTGAAGACACTGTGCTAAGTAAATTACACCAGTCACAAAAATACAACTCCTTATCTAAGGAACCTGGAGTAATCAAAATCACGGAGACAGAAGATAGACTAGTGGTTGCCAGGGACTGGGGGGAGGGAGGAAGGAGGAATAAAGAGTTCTTGCTTAATGGGGATAGTTTCAGTTTTGCAAGATGAAAAGAGTCCTCTGCACTTAGAAACAGTTAAGACGGTAAATTTTATGTTGTGGGTATTTTACCGCAATTTTTAAAAATCATGGAAATCAATAAGTACTCTCTTTTTATGGTAAAAAAAAAAGTTTCAAGCTGGCAAGGACTTCAAAAGTGCTTCATCGATGCCCTTTGGGGTATGGGAGTTTGGGTTTATGTTGGGGGTGAGGGGTTGGAGACAAGCTGTCAGGAGCAAATTGCTGTTCTCAATGAGCCAGGATCCCAAATATCAAACAAAGACAATGAGGCTCAGAAATATCGCGGGAGTCTCTACAGCTCCCCACACATGGCAAGTGGTAGAGGAGAGATGCTGAGGGGAAGAGGCACAGAGGAGAAACATCATGGGGGCTTTGAGCTGCAGAGGCGGGGGGTGGGGGGGGGGTGGGGGGGGGGTGAGCGATAGCTTAAAAGAGACTGATGTGGGGAAGCGCAAAGATGAAGCTGTTGCCCTCGATCTCTGCTCCCTCCCTCTCCCCAGCCAATTCCGAGTATCTAAGCTGACAGAGTCAATTCCCAGAGGTCTAAAATTTCTCTTCTCCTTTAGTCAAAGACTCAAATGGTGAAAAGAGAAACGCCCAAACTCTTGTAAAACCCATCTCAAAGCTCAATACCAGACAAATATAGACCATCCTTCTCTGCAAAGAACCAGGAACAGGAAAGCCCCTTTGCCCCTGAGTGCATCTGCATTCATTCAAAAGTATACTTATTATCTCCAATTAAAAATCATAAATGATCTCTGTCCAACAGAGAAAATAAACAAAAATCAGTCATTTTTTGTCTGGTAAAAATTAACAATTATAAAGCCAAAACATATAGAAAATTCTATGAATGAAACAAATTTGTCACACTGATGAAGACTAAGGGCAGAAGGGGAGTCCTTCTATGCCAGATCTGCTAGGTGCACACCCAATGTGTATCCCCTTTCCTTCTTATTAACAGAACCCTGATACTGTTCAGTGTGCCGAGATAAAAATATTCTAACCTGTTTGCCCTGCAGTCTTGGCCAATAAAGATAGAGACGGATTCCCTGGAAAGGGTATAATTATCCCTTCTCCAATGAAAAAGACAAAAAGTCTTGCAAGAAAAAGGGTGTAGGCCATTCCGTATTCCACATGCCTGGAATGTACATTATGTTGTAGGAGGTTCTGCAGCCACTTTGTCACCATGTGACAGAAAACTACCTGCTAAGGCTGATGGAGCAGGAAGAACAAAGGAACCCGAGTCCTTAAAGATATCATTTATCTGCTACACAAGTTTTGGTTTATCTAAATTCTTACCTACCTTTTTTTTTTTCTTTTTGTTTGATCCTATTTTCTTATTACCACAATGCTGATATGTTGTTTTGTTTAATAAGAAAAACTAATAAGTGGGGCTTAGAAATATATTCAGTGGATAATACAGCTACATGACTATCTCAAAATACGTAAATTTAAACAACAAAATGAATGCTTTGCCTTCAAAATATTCACCTCAGAAGATTTAATAAAGAAAACTGGGTCTACATGAAATTCCTAAAGAGGTATACCAGAAACTTTTTCAAGCAATGACAGGTGCACTAGAATTAGTGAGTAGCCAAATTATGTTCAAAGCAGAGCATCACACAGATCTTTAACCATAAAAAGTGTTAAGGCTATAAACTTCTCTCTAAGCATAGCACTAGAAGTTTTTTTTTACATAGCAGTCTATTTTTCTTCATTGACAGCCTCTCGGCAATTATAGTTTTGAGTCTGATGTAATTCAATAGCTATTTAAGAAAGCAATTTTTAATTGTTTAATAATTAAGTTTGGTTGGATATTTGTTTCATTCCAACCCTCACAAAACAGGTAGCATAATAAACAATGAGTCTTTATTCTTGACTTGATTCCACTCAATAATGAAAACTTGGTCATGTGGAATTGACTGAAATTCAGGGGGAACATAATAGAGCAAGTCTCTCCTGGTGGACCTACCCTGATTCATCAATGACAGATCATTACTTCCTGGGTGTTCCCATAGAAACCCTCTCAGTTTCTCATCGGCACCATCCTGGTTTCCTCTCCATCCTTGTGGGCTCCCTCCCATCCCTCCAAGTGTGGGAAATGCCCCATTCCCGAGTCAAATCACCCTTCCTGTTTAGAGAGTCACACGATTCATTTACTTACACAAAATGATCCCCACTCTCTCTAGGAGGTCTTCACTGTCCTTGCTGACAAACCCCATGCAGTAAGACCCCCATATTTCCCTCTGATCAGACTAACTTGAAGTGTTTCCTCAACCAATTCAAAGCATTCTGGCCTAGCGACTTAAGACCACCAGGAAAGAGGAAGTCCAACACGAAATGCTTTGACTGGTCCATCACATGCCTTCAACTGGGAGGCAGGTGGATGTTTCTAAGCAGACACACAGTTCTTTCTCACTCTGAATCAGCTTTATGAGATCACTTACCTTCTGACACCCTTCAACCTCTTGCCAGAAAGTGTAAGAAACATCTGATCCTCTCACTGGGCCTCTGCTGAAACCTTTTCTCAACCAAGTATAAATGAAGGTCAGTGCCTCTGCTTTAAATGTGGTCCATCTGGAGAATGGCAGATAAGACACAAGTGGCCTTTTGCCAGTGACCGCCACCTGGCATGTGGCTCAACCAGCTCTGCTCTTTGTCTTTGTCACTCAGATCCATCCAGGCCAATCCCATTCATAATCTGGACCTGCGGCCCTCCTAATCTCTGAACGGGCATCCTTCCTTTAGCTGCCCCTGGCCAGGCCATATGGACAAGGAGCTTGGACAAAATCACAGGAAAGGTTTCTCTGAGTCAATACAGAACAATTTTAAAAACATACCCAGGGACATTCATTCCATGGACCATGATGCAGTCATAAAATAGAATAAGGACATTCTTTACATAATGATACAGAACAAACTCCAAGGTATATTAAGTTTAAAAAGCAAGGTAAGCTAACATTTGAATGTGTGTGTTTTGGGGAGAGAAAACAAATGTATACGATTTGCATGTATATTCTGGGGCTACTTCCAGAAGTATACACAAGAGACAGGTAATACTGGTTGTTATAGGGAGCAAAACTGAGTGGCCAAGGACCCAGGTTAGGAGAGCGACTTTTCAAGGTAAACTCTGCTGTGCCTTTTCAATTTTTAACCCATGAGTGTATATTAATATTTGAAATTTGATTTAATTTAAACTTTCTCGAAGAGATTCAAGTACAGCCATACCAGAGGAGACAATGATGCCTGATAAAAGATGCCACTGATCTATGTTTCTTGTCTTGGAAAGATGTTCACATTACGTTAATTGCAGGGAATGAAAAGCAGATTTCAGAATAATGTGTTTTAATTTTGGTTTCTAATTTTAATTTAAAATGCTTATTATAAGTATCGATTAAAATCTGCAAAAATATAAACCAAAATGTTAATAACTGGTTTTTTCCTGAGTAGTGGAATTATGGGTGATTTTTATTTTCTCCTCTTGGTATCTCTTCATTTTCTAATTGAGAAGTTTTTAAATATTTTTAAATTTTTAAAAATGAAGAACCCATATTTATGTTTTTGTCCTAGGCAAAGGACTCCTTTCTAGGCAAGGCAGGTGTTCCAACACCACGAGACCTCACAGTGAAGACCGTATTTGGAGGGATGGGAGAAGGGTTGCCAGGAAACAGCCCCTTGGCCAGAAGCAGAGCAAAGGAGGCAGGATTTTTAATGGCAGAGCTGTAAACCTCAGCATAAAATAAGCAGCCAGGCTCTCATTTCAGCCATGTAAACAGTAATGTGTATTCATTAAAACTGCATTAGTCTAAGGAGTCCCCAGAGACTGGGGCTAACAGGCTGGAGGTGGGGAAAGAGGCTGCCAACTGCACCTGCTGTTTCCTAAGGCAAGGCAAACACTCAAAACAGCCAGAGCAGGGCCACCCAGAGGGGCTGCATGGCTCTCATCAGTTTTGTTAAAGGTAAACAAGGATTGAGAAAAAGGAAGCAACCAGGACCCTAGACATCTGGCTTAGCTGGCCCCAACCTTTCCTGTTAAATGGTTGCCAAGGAAAAAAAGTAGGCCTAGTGGGCATCCCTGCACAGCTGGACCAGATCACAAAGACAGCATCACAGGCAGGCTCCCCCTGTCCACCTGGAGGCCAGGCATCACCTGAATGAATGAAACCGGCCTGGCAGAAGAGCTGTGGCCAGCATGTGTTGAGACTCACTGTGAAGGGCTGTACCCATCTTAACTCATTTAAACCACCCAAAGTGCCCACCCTGTGAGGTGGGTACTATTACCATCCCATTTATGGGTAAAGCAAATGAAGCATAAAGTTAAACAATCTGCCCAAGGATACCCAGCTATGTGGCAGTGTCCAGACTTGGAAGCAAATCTCAGTCCCTAGACCACAATCTAGGTCACAACACCATTCTGTTTCTTCCAAATCTTGCCAAGCAACCAATTCAAACCAAAGCTTTATGATGATGACCCAGGACCATGGGCCAAGGATCTTCTGGGCAGCTAATGAGACTCGAACCACAATGATCAAATCCACAAATGTCAATGGTGGGCTGCATGTGCCCCATTGTGCAGATTAAGTAACTGAGACTTAAGGAGTTGGGTATATTTGCATGTACTGGGGAGCATTCTAAGCCCTTCAACAGGAATGGAGGGTGGTTCAAACTCTGCCCTCAGGAAGGTGGCACAACAGGGAAGAACTTAGACTAAGGAAATCCAGAAGAGTGGCAACAGCCCCCAGCTACAGGGAACAAAGTTTCCTTTTCATTCCTGGTGCTCAGAGTCAAAAATCACCTGAGTAGGAACTCTGAGAAGGAGCTAAGAGGTTCCAATAGATGTTTCAACAACCCCCACCCAACCAAAGAGCCAGAAAAATCAGGAGAGCTTCCTTTCCCAGAAATGGAACTGACCAGCAGCTCCACGCTTCCCCTCCCTCCCCTAAGATATCTCCATCTGGAGTTTTCAAGGTTACCAAGTCTGATGTTAACTGTTTTTGTCACATCCCGCTCTTCTCCCACACTCCCATGATTTCCCTAGAGGCTGGAAAAGAAGAAGCTGAGGTTCACAGCTCCAGAGCTGCTCCTTCACTCAACAATGAATGCTACTGAGGGCTCAGCTCCAGGGACCCCACGCTGAGTACTCCACAGTACTGCTGCTATAAGATACCATTGCCCTAGTTCCCCGGCCACCAGATCTAAGCTGGGCCAATCAGATTCTTTCAAGGACTTTAGAATGGAGGCTGAGATTCCAGGGGGTGTCATCTTCCATCTAAGATGTAGAGACAAGGAAAGCTGGAGGTGAGCATGATGAATACAGATGAGGAGAGGTAAAGATGAGTGATGGAGGCCCCTCAAAGTCTTTCAGTTCCCAATTCTCCTTCCATTCACCAGGTTGACCTTCCTCTTGTACCCAAGCAACGTCCCTGTATTCTTAATATTTATTTGTTTCTATTTATGTATTTGTTGGCAGCATTGGGTCTTAGCTGCAGTACACTGGATCTTCCTTACGGCACACAGGCTTCTCTCTAGTTGAAGCGCTGGGCTCAGTAGTTGCCGTGCACATGTTTAGTTGCCCCACCTCGGCATGTGGGATCTTAGTTCCCCAACTGCGGATCAAACTCAGGTCCCCTACATTGGAAGGCGGATTCGTAATCACTGGACCACCAGGGAAGTCCCTGTCCCTACTAAATTCCCCTTCCCCTTGTGCTAAATTCCCCTTCCAGTGGTAGCTGACTCGAGTTGGTTTCTGTTTCTTGCATCTAAAAAAAATTAACTAACCCCTCTCTCCTGGGATGTGAAGACCTCTGGCTGATACACCCAAACAGGTGGAAATAAGTTAATCGAAGGGTAAACCACAAACCCAAAGTAACACAAACAGGCCAAGAGCCAACCCTGTGGCTGGTTCCAGGCTGAGGGGAGGCTCCGAGGAAGGGCAAGTTACCAAGTGTCTATTAAGCACCCACCAAGCAAGGGGAACAATGAACTACTCAAATATAGATGCAGCTGTCAAGAGCTTACAGTGGAGGGAAAAGGTTCACGAATAAAACCATTAGTGAGAAACAAGAGGGAGAAAACACGCAATTGAGGGTTAAACCACAGATTTAAGCAAAAGGTGTATTTTGAGAAGTCTAGTTCTCTGGAGGATAAGCAAGAGTTGGATCACACCCCAGGTCAGGGCAAGAGACGGCATCTTTGAGGAAACAGCGCTTCTTAGGGACAATGAGAAAACCAGTTTGGCTTCACTGAGGCTCTAAGGAGTGGAAGGACATAAGGGCGGAGAGACAGGTGGGGAATGGTGTAAGGAGGGGGTCACGTCCAGGTGAATGGACTGCACCCCACTCTCTGGGTATGTGTCATATTCACATGCCACTTACAATGCGATTCATATTTTTCTTTAAATTAACTTACTTAAAAAATTCCATATATATGCATTAATACACAGTATTTGTCTTTCTCTTTCTAACTTACTTTACTCTGTATAACAGGCTCCAGGTTACCCACCTCATTAGAACTGATTCAAATGCATTCCTTTTCATAGCTGAGTAATATTCCATTGTGTTTATGTACCACAACTTCCTTATCCATTCATCTGCCAATGTACATAAAGTGTTTTTAAAGTGGAAATGGTTTGGAAAAGGTAAACACAGAACATAAATCATATGGCCCAGCAATTCCACTCTTAGGTAAATATCCAAGAGAGTTGAAAACATAATCACACAAAAGTTGTATGTGAATGTTTATAGTAGTATTAGTTATCATAGCCAAATGGTGGAAACAACCCCAATGTCCATCCACTGATGAACAGGTAAACAAGATGTGATCAATCTTGATGGAAAATTTTCCAGCCATAAAAAGGAATACGGATACATGCATGAATCTTGAAGACATGAAACTAAGGGAAAGATGTCAGTCACAAAGGACCACCTGTTGTGTGATTCCATTGATATGAAATGTCCCAAACAGATAAAAATCTAGAGACTAAAAACAGATTAGTGGTTGCTAGTGGCTAGGGGAGGGAGAAATAAGGAGGAAGAAATGGGGAGTGATTGCTAATGGATTTGGGTTTCCTATGGGAGTAATGAAAATGTTCTGAAATTTAGACAGTGGTAATAACTGCACAATACTGAAAATATAAAAACCACTGAATTTTACATTTGTACATGGTGAAATGGTGAATTTTGTGTTATGTGAGTATTCAAAACTTTTAATAAAATTTAATAATTTTAATAATAATAATTTCTTCAAGGAAATGGAATGAAAAAACTAGCATCTCTTAACATGACCAGAAGCCAACCACAAACAAACACAAAGAAAACAAAATAATGTTGGTTCATTCTGTTTTGACATGATCCCATGAATGGAATTAGTATGCTTATAAGAAGAGACCCTAGAGAGTCTGCATCCTATCTCTGCCCTCATCAGATGAGGAAACAACGAGCAGACAGCTCTGAGACTCAACAAGAAAGCCCTCACCATGCTGGCACCTGGATCTTGGCCCTCCAGCCTCCAGAACTGTAAGCAACAAACTGTTAAACCACTCAGTCTGTGGTTTTCTGTTACAGCAGCCTGAACAGACAGGCATTTGTAATGGAGAAACACGGGGAAAAAAAAACTCAAAGAGCAGGAGGACTTGGCCAAGCACAATATGGCCTTGGGCACAGCACAAGAGTCTGCACCATGAAAAACTTGTGTCATGGGAAGGTATCTACTGACATGGAACATGGATCATGAACCATGAAGTGAAAAGGATAAGCGACATCAGGTTTGTGGTCTGGATCTGTTCATCCATCAAATGGGTATTAAGCGTCAGCTGGGGACTTCCCTGGAGGTCCAGTGGTTGGAACTCTGTGCTTTCACTGCAGAAGGCAAGAGTTCGATCCCTGGTTGGTGAACTAAGATCCCTTATGCCCTGCTGCTGCTGCTGCTAAGTCACTTCAGTCGTGTCCGACTCTGTGCAACCCCATAGACGGCAGCCCACCAGGCTCCCCCGTCCCTGGGATTCTCCAGGCAAGAACATTGGAGTGGGTTGCCATTTCCTTCTCCAATGCATGATAGTGAAAAGTGAAAGTGAAGTCATGCAGTCGTGTCCGACCCTCAGCAACCCCATGGACTGCAGCCTACCAGGCTCCTCCGTCCATGGGATTTTAATGCCATGTGCCATTCTAGACACTGTGCACAAAACAAAACAAAGCTCTGCCTTCAGAGGATATACATTCTAGTGGTGTGTGGTGAGCACTCTAATGACATGTGGGAGGAAAGGGGGTGGTCCCCGGAGGCGGGGGGAGGTGACAATGGGCTGTTCTCCACTGACTCCTTGTTGCACACCTTCCTCCTATGGTTTTCCCATATTGAGTAGCTGAGGGGTGCTTTGAAATAAAAGGAAACCTGACCCCTTAGCAAGGCATCCTGAGCCTGGCTCTCTCTCTCCCATCAGAAGCCGCATCCCATGTTGGAGCCACACCTGGGAGGACGCATGTTGGTGCAACACACTCCACACAGGCACCTCTGCAAAAGCTGTTCATCTGCCAGAGCCGCTGTCTCCACACTCTCTGCTTGATCCATCACACTCCATGGAACCTTCAGGTCACTCTTACCCACCTGCATGGCCATGCATGTGAGCTCAGTGGCTCAGTCATGTCCGAATCTTTGCAGCCCCATGGACTGCAGCCCAACAGCTCCTCTGTTCGTATGGGTTCTCCAGGCAAGAATACTGGATTGGGTTGCCATTTCCTTCTCCAGGGGATCTTCCCAACCCAGGGATCAAACCCGTCTCCTATAGTGGCAGGTGGATTCTTTACCACTGAGCCACTTGGGAGTCCCCACCCACCTCCACTCTCCCCCTCCCCCAGTAACAACCGTTCCTACTCAGCAGTTGTCAGGAGGAAGTCAGGTCCCATTCTAATTGACTAATCTTAGCAGCCACTGCTCCCCTCGGGTATCTTCCTTCTCCCAGGCTCCAGGGACTTCACCCATCTCTCTTTCCTCTCACGCCCACACCTGCCTATTTAATATGGAATTTCTCTCCCCACCTACCACCCCAATCTCCCAAACACATGACACTTTTACTCCTAAAACAATAAACTGACACACCCTCAAGTCACAAAGCTTCTGCCACCTCAGGTTTCTGAGTCGCTGCTCCTGGATGCCCGGCCAGGTATGGCCCTTAGACTCGGGGTGCACTTGTCAGGGGAAAGGCTCAGGCTGATCCAAGGGAGTCCCTGGAGATTCTCTGCAAGACCCAGGGGGTGGGGGTGGGGGGGGCAGGTGGGAACTGTGGTCTCTGGTCTGTGAGACAGAAGGGCAGCTCCCATCCTGGCTCCTAGCCGTCTGGCACCCTTGAGATTGTGGATGGTGGGATATCAGAACAGGAAAGGGCTTGACTTGCTCAACCCTGGTCTGATAAAACAGTGGTTCTCAACTGGAGATGATCTGAGACCCCTGGAGACATTTTGGCTACATCTGGAGACATTTCTGATTGTCATAAGTTGGGGGAAAGGTTAATACTAGTAGGTACAGGTCAGGGATGCTGCTAAACATTCTATAATACACAAGACACCCCCAATACAGATTTATTCAGCCCCAAATGTCAGTAGTGTCAAGGCTGAGAAATCTTGCACTAGTTAAATCCTTCCCACCACTGGGAACTCACTTTCCCCTCTTGTCCCCTAAGCAACCCCTGCTCCAGCCCACAGAGCTTGTCTGAACCACTGTGGGCTTTGGTTTCATGTCCTCCTTGAGGTCATCAGGGCCTCTGCCTCTACTCAGCTAAAACCTTCTAAAATCCTTGCTGACTCCGGAGGCTCTCAGAAAATGAGTACAAAATCCCTCCTCCACAATTTAATATATGATAAAGGCGGCATTTCAATTCTGTGGGAAGCGATGGATTATTCAATAAATGGTATTGGGACAACTGGCTGGCCATCTGGTAGAGAATAAAGCTAGATCCTCACCTCCCTCCTAAAACCAAAATAAATTCCAGATGGATTAAAGATTTAAATGAAAAAAAAAAAAGTTAAAGTAGTAAAAGAAAATGTGGGAGAATTGCTCTATAATCTCATTGAGGGGGAGGCCTTTCCAAGCAAGACACAAAATGTAGAATACATGAAGGAAAAGATACATAAATTTGACTAGTTGAGAATGTTTAAAAATCTGCAGAGTAAAAAAAATTTCATAATAAAAACCATTTTTTTTCAAAATTAGAAAACCGATTTTATATTCTACACTACACTATTATATTATATATGAAACATACATCAGGTTAACAGATGTGTTCTTCAATTAATAAAAACCTGTTAAAAATTAATAAGAAAATAAGGGGAAGAAAACAGGCAAAAGACAAGAGGCAGTTCACAGAAAGAGAAGTACAGAGAGTTTTCAAACACAAAAAAGGTTCTCATAAACAAACAGAGGCAAATGGAGGAGACAGTGAGATGCCAGTTTTCCACTGATCAGGTTGGCAAAATGGAAAACTCTGATACTATTTTGTGCCAGTAAGGATCTAGGGAGGAGCTATCTGATGCAAGTGCAAACAGACCCGCTATGAAAGAAATTCAGCAGCATCCATCCACATCTTGTATTTATTGTATTTACTTATTACTTGGTTGCGCCTGGTCCTAGTGGGAGCACGCAGGATCCTCGAACCTCACTGAGGCATGTGGGATCCCCTAGTTGCGGCATGCAGGATCTTTCAGCTGTGATGTGCAAACTCCCAGTTGTGGCATATAGGATCCAGTTCCTCGATTAGGGATGGAACCCAGGTCCCCTGCATTGGGAGCATGGGGTCTTAGCCACTGGACCACCAAAGAAGTCCCTCCATCCACCTTTTAAAGCACATACCTCTGCCCAAGTGATCCCAATGCTATATCTATCCTTGCATAGTATCCAACCCAAATCCAACTGGTAAATACAGTGAGGAGCATTCATCACGGCATTGTTTATAAGAGCAGGAGACTGTCAACCCTGCCAGTGTCTCATGTCAAGGGACCATGCATGGGTGTGTGCCCAGTCATTCAGGCATGTCTGGCTCTTTGCAACCCATGGACTGTAGCCCGCCAGGCTCCTCTGTCCATGGGATTCTCCAGGCAAGAATACTGGAGTGGGACTGCCATGCCCTCCTCCAGGGGATCTTCCCAACTCAGGGATGGAATCCAAGTCTCTTACATCTGCACTGGCAGGCGGGTTCTTTACCACTATCACCACCTGGGAAGCCCAGTCAAGGGACCACAGTATTCATCAAAGAGAATACTATGAAAAAACTCTTAAAAATAACCATGCTAACTCTATCAATCCTATGAGATTGCAGTCCCTTGAAGAAAAACAATATGCAATGTTCTTATATTTTCAACCATGTAAAGAAAAATGGGTGGGTACAGTCACTCATCCATTCAACCAACATTTATTAAGCAGCTACAACTTGCCAGGTTCTGCTCCAGATGCTGGGGATTCCCCCAGCAGTGAGTCCATCAAAGTCTGTGTGGGTTGCACAAGCTTGGAAAATTACTAGAAAGAAACACAGGAAACTGATAACAGGGGAGGTGCTGGGTCGTCAAACTTAGCAAATAAAAAGTTTGTCCTATTTGTATGCACTGCTATATTGAAAATGGATAACCAACAAGGACCTACTGTATAACACATGGAACTCTGCTCACTGTTACGTGACAGTCTGGATGGGAGGGAATTTGGGGGGGCAGAATGGACACATGTATATGGATGGCTGAGTCCTTTGCTGTTGACCTGAAACTATCACAACATTGTTTGTTAATCGCTTACGTGAAGTGAAAGTGAAAATGTTAGTCGCTCAATCATGTCCGACTCTTTGCAACCCCATGGACTGTAGCCAGCCATGCTCCTCTGTCCATGCAATTCTCCAGGCAAGAATACCAGAGTGGGTTGCCATTCCCTTCTCCGGGGGGATCTTCGAGACCCAGGGATTGAACCCGGGTCTCCTGTACCGCAGGCTGATTTATGCTGTGCTTAGTCACTCAGTCATGTCTGACTCTTTGCAACTCCGTGGACTGTAGCCCAGCAGGCTCCTCTGTCCATGGGGATTCTCCAGGCAAGAATACTTGAGTAGGTGGCCATGCCCTCCTCCAAGGGGTCTTCCCAACCCAGGGATTGAACCCAGGTCTCCCACACTGCAGGCAGATTCTTGACCATCTGAGCCACCCAGGAAGCCCAAGAATGCTGGAGTGGGTAGCCTATCCCTTCTCCAGGGGAACTTCCCAACCCAGGAATCAAACCAGGGTCTCCTGCATTGCAGGCAGATTCTTTACCGGCTGAGCTACCAGAGAAGCCCAGGCAGATTTATACCGCAAAACAAAATACAAAGTTTTAAAATTAAATAAATATATTTTTAAATGTTTGCCCTATACAATACTAGAGACATACAAAGCTATTCTTTGTTTATTCAAACTTCAGATTTCACTGGGCATCGTGCCAAATGGGCAATCCTACTCTGGAAGTCAGGGGAGGGGAATGAGGCAGCCAGGATAGAAAGGAGGTTTTCTTCATGCTAATACATGTGGAAATGCATTGCATTGTTTGGAATGATAAGCAGGCGTGTGTATTATTTTATTTTTAAAACTGACATGAAAGAAGAATATGAGAGGAGAAGTTCCACGGACAGGAGACCCAACTGTGTATAAGCTGCAAAGTGCATTCCTGGGCAGCCGGGCCCTGGAGTCAGCCTGGCAGGCCCGCAGCCGCATTCCAGGGCCGCCTGCTTCTCTAAATGGAAGTGCTTCGCTCTGTCCCAGACAGCAAGCTAGCAAGCAGGATTCCGAACTGTGCTATTTAAAAAAAAAAAAAAAAAAAAAAACAGGCCCAATGCAAAGAAACAAATGTAGAAAACAGTGGGGAAAGAAACACCAGGCAAGCTAGAAACTAGCCTTTTCCAAGAGAACAGGGAGACATGAGATGTCACATTTCTTTATCAGCCTGGCTTTAAGGATCTCTGGGGCCTTTCAGATCATCTCCATCTCTCCTCACCTCTTTCTTAGGGGAGATTTTATCAAAGAGGAAAGGGCCTTTTATATAAAGACTCCCCAACCTTCACATCCCAAACACATTTTGGGTTCTAACAACAAAAACTGATAGTTATGAAACACTCACTATATATCAGGCACTCTTCTAAGTATTTTAACCGATATTAACTCATTTAATTAACTCAGCAACCCCATGAGACATGCTAGTAGCATCCCTTTTGTACACATGTGGAAACACAGAGGGACTCAGCAACTGATGAGGATCACACAGCTCATAAGCAGAAGATCTGAACCCAGATAATCTGACCCCAGAGCCCACACCCTTCCCCATAGGCCAGGCCTGTCACAGGAACTGGGTGGCGAATGAGACTGACACCCCTGCAGGCTTTCAGTTTGGGAGCGGATCTGACCCTCCACAGGAAACAGACAAGCTAGTGGCTGAAGTGCTGAGTTCCAGGACAAATAAGGACTGGAAATAAACCATCATTCATTTAGTCAACAAAGACATAACAAGGGCCTAATATGCACTAGCAGTAGTGAAAGTTGCTCAGTCGTGTCCGACTCTTTGCGACCCCATGGACTATAGCCCACCAGGCTCCTCTGTCCATGGGATTCTCCAGGCAAGAATACTGGAGTGGGATGCCATTCCCTTCTCCAGAGGATCTTCCCGACTCAGGGGTCGAACCCAGCTCTCCTGCACTGTGGGCAGATTCTTTACCATCTAAACTAACAGGGAAGCCCTACCATGCACCCAGCCTTGCTCTGTGCAGTAGAGGACACAGTTGGAAACACAACAAGCAGATCCTTGACGCTGTGAAGCTTACAGTCCAGTGAATATGCGAGAGGGATTTGTTTTTTTGTTTTTATTTTATTCTTTGGCTGTGATGAGTCTTTGTTGCTGCCTGTTGGCTTTCTCTAGTTGAGATGAGCAGAAACTATCCTTTGCCGCAGTGCACTGGCTTCTCCTTCTCCTGTTGGGGAGCACAGGCTCTAGGCATGCAGGCTTCAGTAACTCCAGAGTATAGGCTCAGTACTTGCAGCACATGGGGTTAGTTGTTCTGTGGCTTGCGGGATCTTCCCGAAGCAGGGCTCAAACCCGTGTACCCTGCATCGGCAGGCGGATTCTTAACCACTGGACTACCAGGGAAGCTCAAGAGGAATTCTGGAGACTGTGTCAGCAAACACCTGTCTGAGGAGAGGCCATCTGAGCTGGGGTGGGGGGGGGGGGTTGAAAGGTGAGACTGCACAGCAAGGGCCCAGCATTTGAAAAGTATTCCAGGCAGAGGGACCCATGGGTTAGCAAAGACCCACAGAGGGCTGCAAAAACCTTGGGTGGAAAACAAGTTCAAGTTGATCCCCATCCCCAACCCCAAGAACCCTTCCCCTGCCACCTGGGCCCCGAAGCATCTCCTCCTCTCAATCCAAAACCCACGGACCGCATTTTGCTTTTATGCTGATTTCCCCTGCCAGCTACCGACAAGATCTAAGGCAGAAACATCTTAGCCTCTCACGGTCCCGAGGCATGTGCCTGCTGATTAATTCAAGTGTGTTTTTTAACTCTCAGAATTAAGGTACTCTGCCTGTTCGTGTTCTGACCAAGCTTTGAGTATCTTTGCCGCTGATGGAAGAGGAATGAAGTGGCAGTACTGGCAGGATTGTGTATCTTTCTCCTAAGCAGGAAAGCAAAATCAGAGCTCTTCACCACGGCCCTCTGAGTAAGAGACAGAGAAAAGTGAATACCATATACTAAAGCATATATGTGGACTCTAGAAAAATCGTATGTGCTAAGTCACTTCAGTCGTGTAAGACTCTGTGATGCTATGGATTGTAGCCTTCCAGGCTCCTCTGTCCATGGGATTCTTCAGGCAAGAATACTGGAGTGAGTTGCCATGCCCTGCTCAGGAGATCTCCCTGACCTAGGGACTGAACCTGCGTCTCCTATGTCTCCTGCATTGGCAGGCGGGTTCTTTACCACTAGAGATATGGTATAGTTGAACCTATTTTCAGGGCAGAAATAGAGACACAGACATAAAGACATGTGAACACAGGGAGAGGAAGGAGAGGGTGGGGTGAATTGGGAGATTAGGAATGACATATACACTATCATGTGTACCATGCTAGCTAGTGGGAAGCTTCTGTTAAACACAGGGAGCTCAGATAGGTGGGATGGGGGTGGGGGGAGTGGGGGGCAGGTCCAAGAGGGAGGGGATATATCTCCACATAGAGCTGATTCACTTCTGTTGTACAGCAGAACCTAATACAGCACTATAAAGCAATTATACTCCAATTTAAAAAAATACATGTCAAACTTTGAGTCCAGCTCCTGAGCATATCCACATCAAAAGATGACAGCTATTATCATCATTTTGCAGAAAATAATGGTGGAGAATGAGAGTCTGGAGCCAGACAACTTCGGTTTTCATCCTAGCCAGAAGCGAGCTACGGAGAAGGCAATGGCACCCGACTCCAGTACTCTTGCCTGGAAAATCCCATGGACAGAGGAGCTGGGTGGGCTGCAGTCCATGGGGTCGCTAAGAGTTGGACATGACTGAGCGGCTTCACTTCACTTTTCACTTTCATGCATTGGAGAAGGAAATGGCAACCCACTCCAGTGTTCTTGCCTGGAGAATCCCAGGGACAGGGGAGCCTGGTGGGCTGCCGTCTATGGGGTCACACAGAATCGGACATGACTGAAGTGACTTAGCAGCAGCAGCAGCAGAAGTGAGCTGCATGATCAGTCTGCCCAACGGCTCTGCCTCAGTCTCCCCATCTGTAAAATGTGCATCTTTATAAAAGTGCCTACACCTCACAGGACAATGAGTTCCTACAGGAAGAAAGGCTTAGTACAGGGCTTGGTGCTAAGTACTGTCTTAATTGCTAACCTCCACTAATGCCACAATTATTATCAACATTTCGTTGTCGTTATTATTATTAACATCCAAATCAAAGACACTGGTGAATTCACAAAGGATTCCTGATTACAAAACAGCAGCAGCAAATGTGCCATAGTCATGCAAGATCAGCCTCAGGGGACACGGGGTGAGGCGTATACAGGCACTCTTCTGTACTGACTTGGCAACTTACCCGATAATCTAGAACTATTTCAAAATAAAAAGTGGTTTGCTTTTTTTAAAAAAAAGGAAGAGGCAACTATTTTCTCTCTGCCTCCTCAGATCTTTCCCCTCATCAGCAGAGAAACCCAAGTTTCAGAAAGGACAGAACACTATCCATACAAATAAGAGCCACACACACCCCTGCCCACTCCACCCCAGTCTGTCCTCTACTCTGTAAGGCTGGTTATCAGCGGGCTGCGAGTTAGAATCAAGTCTCTCCCCAGGGGTAAAAATGCCAACAGACTCAGAGCTCTACGTGTCATCAAGTTTCTCCTTTTTCAATGAATATTTATTGAGCACCTACTGTGTACCAGGTACCCCCTCCAGGAGCTGAGAAACACAATGAGCGGGACACACACACAGCCCAGGTTATCTTTTGGCAGCAGGGACGGGAGCTTAGAAAGTGTATGTGCAGACCAGAGTTCTGTCCTCCAATGCTGGGAAATGGTTACTGCAGGGTTTCTTTTTGGCCCCTTGAACCTTTGGGACTTCAGAGCAGGTGCTGCTACCAGTCCATTCTTACAAGAGAGACTCCGGGGAGGGGGGGCACCCAAGCAAGCTCAGACAACAGTCTGAAGCCTGGGAAACCCAACCAGGCTGGCTCCTGGGAAGGTCCAGCAGAAGCAACCCAACTTCTCATTTCACTCCTGTTTCACATGCCAAAGAGATGGGCAGAGACGTCTTTAAAATAAGACATCTCTCTCCCACGGCTTCCTCCTCTTCTAATTTCCTCAGCTATCCTTCTCTCTCTCCCCTTCCGCTGCGAGCTGTTTCCTGCAGATAAAAACACCCCACAACTTCCAGTCTGCATAGCGAGATTGCAGCCAGCAAGCTCTAAATGCCGACGCTCCCAATCAAGCAGCAGGCGCCCCCGTGGAGTTAACGCTATTTTTTTAAAGCAAAAGAACCCATGCCTTCTACTTACCCTTAGGAGAAAGCCCACTGGGGAAAGGAGATGGGTGGGATTGATCAGGAAGCACTGGCTGCAGAGAGAGGCTCTTGCTGTGCTTAAAGACTATGAGCAATTTGGAAAAATTATATCCAAAACCATCACAAGCTCAGAATGACAGACATAGTTCCTATTTCCAAAGCATCCTTGGGCACTGCATTTTGATTGGGAAAAATGTTCATCTTCTAGAGTAAATCAGTTCCAAATGGGGGAGAGGTAGAGGTGCTGCTTTTAGCTCAGAAACCCCACAGGAAAAGAGACTAGAAGTGGGGCCCACGAAGAATGACGCACGGCGCACAGAGTCAGATCCGATTGCCGTCAGAACTCTCCGGCCAAGTTTAAAATGCGCATGCCTTTTTGCCCAGCAATTCTATCTGCAGGACTTTGTTTTTTTTTTGTTTTTTTTTAATTTAATTTTATTTTTAAACTTTACGTAACTGTATTAGTTTTGCCAAATATCAAAATGAATCCGCCACAGGTATACATGGATGAAAGATGTGTTCACACACGTGTGTCCACAGTTAGGTACCAGAATATTCACTGCAGCCTTGTTTGTTAGAGCAAAAGACTGGAAAGAGCCCACTGTCCATCACCAGAAGACATGGAACAACCGTAGAAGGGAACACGGTGCAGCTGTTAAAATGAATGTGGCGGCTCTACGAGTGCCTGAAGACAGAGCTCTAAGATTCACAATCAAGTACAAAAAGGCGACAAACAAAAAACAATGTGCAGAAGGTGCTGCTGATGGTATAAAAAAGGTTCACGTGTGCAATTTCTCTTTACTGTTGTTGTTCAATCACTAAGTTGTGTCAGACTTCTTGGAACCCCGTAGATCGCAGCACACCAGGCTTCCCTGTCCTTCACTATCTCCCAGAGTTTGCTCAAACTCATGTCCACTGAGTTAATGATGCCATCCAACCATCTCATCCTCTGTCGCCCTCTTCTCTTCCTGCCCTCAATCTTTCCCAGCATTAGGGTCTTTTCCAATGAGTCAGCTCTTCCCATCAAGTGGACAAAGAAGTCTCTCTATTAATACATGCAAAACTAGTAACAGTACTATCCTTCGGAGAAGGAACTTAAGGGCCTGGGGACAGGGCTGGAAGGGAGATTTGTTGCTACTGAATACCTCTGTCATACCTGCAGGATTTCAAACTTTGCATCATATACTCAAAATGAACTATTTTAATGGCTAGCAGATAAGTAAACACCCAGGAAAAGAAGATAAAGGAATTATATCAATTAATATAAACACATGCAGCAATTATCCTTCAATTAAAAACTAGATACTTTTTTTAAAAAGATCAACACATGCATACACACTCATACACACACACGAAATTCCCTAGAAATGGTGATAACTGATGCCAGCCCCTCTCTGTTGGTTTTACAAAATTGGTTCTTCATAGAGTGAGATCAAGGTTTCTCAACCCTGGCACTTTGCCATTTTGGAATCTACAATTCTTTGCTGTGAAACTGTCCTGTGCCTTGTAACATGTTGAGCAGTATAACCTGGCCTGTACTTTACTAGATTCCAGCAGCAACTCTCTAAGTCATGACAAACCTAATGTCTCCAGACAGGCCTTAGGGACAAATCACCTGAGTTAGATGATGGAGTGCCTTCTTTATTTCCTTCTCTCTCCACACTTAATAATGTGCAGACAGTTCTTATGGATAAATAACTACAAATGGCAGAAACCAACACAATATTGTAAAGCAATTATGCTCCAATTTAAAAAAAGAAAAAAAAATTACAAATGAACTAAAGTCATTCACAAGGCTTTGTTCAAATTTTTACACACACACACACACACACACACAAACAGTTTGATACTGGGGCTGTCTGAATGCTCAGAAGGGTACATCTATCATTCTGTTTATACCAGTGAATTTATATTTGATATTTATAACCAGGGAAATGGCCCTGGTTCTCAGCAGAGCAATTTAGGGGAAATGTCTTCCTGCAGTGAAAGAAAAGGGAACATATGTATTGGTCTCACCAACAGATAAGGAATGGAATGTGGTCTTTGCCCTAAGCCGTCTGTTCTTTGATCATTACTACCCCTGACCGCCACAATGCCAACCAACGCGACAAATGCCAGCAGCCACCCCTGAGTTCCACGATGCCTGACACCCCCTCCTTCCTCGGAAGCAGATGGAGAAGCAGTTGTTTCACATGCTTGGCTGTGCTGAGTGGCAGACTTCCATTTCTGCAGAAACGCCAAGAGTGACCCCAACAAAGAGATCACCCACAGGATGGAGGACAGGTCCTGAGCCCCAGGGAGAACTATCTCTCACTCAACACTATCCATCAAAGAACAGTAATGAAATGGAGCAGGACCCTATGGGTCTTGTCCCCCATGTCCTCTGCAGTCCTTTGTCTGTGGAAAAACTTTAGCCAAAGAATATGTTTAATCAGAGAAGTGAGAAAATGCAGAAACAAAGGAATATATTCAAAAGAGATCAAATAATAAAAATGTAGTCATTATGCATATTCTGCTGCTGCTGCTAAGTCGCTTTAGTCATGTCCAACTCTGTGCAACCCCAGAGACGGCAGCCCACCAGGCTCCTCCGTCCCTGGGATTCTCCAGGCAAGAACACTGGAGTGGGTTGCCATTTCCTTTTCCAATGCATGAAAGTGAAAAGTGAAAGTGAAGCCACTCAGTTGTGTCCAACTCTTAGCGACCCCATGGACTGCAGCCCACCTGGCTCCTCCGTCCAGGGATTTTCCAGGCAAGAGTACTGGAGTGGGGTGCCATTGCCTTCTTTGTATGCATATTCAGGGACTCTTAGTTCCTTCTCAAGGGCTATATATTCTGAGCCATGTTCTGTGGGCTGTCTTATAGACACTAAAACCCCTACCATGTGGAAGAAGTTAACTACATGATGACCAGACTGGAGCCACGACATAAGCTGCCACAATTCCAAGAAGTGGCCTTGAAGAAAGGGGAACAAACCAACCGTGGAACTGAAGATTAACTGTACTTAAAATAATCAAGATGACAATGGTCAGAGACTTCCCTGGGGGTCCAGGGGCTAAGACTTCAAGCTCCCAGTGCAGGAATCTGAGTTTGATCCCTGATTAGGGAACAAGATCCCACATGCCACAACTGAGTCTGCATGCTGTAACCTAAGACCCAATGCAGCCGAAAAAATACTTAAAAAAAAAAAAAAGATGACAGTAGTCAGATCAATGATGAGCAATTTCAAGATGACTGTCAGAGCTAACTGTGATGTTTCTGCATGGAGCCCCTCCCTCAGTCTACAAAAGCTCTTGCCTACTGATTGTCAATAGGGTGGGGAGTCCAACTTTGGACAGGGGTCCACCTTCCCCCCACCCTCTGCCCCCAGTTGCTGGCATCCAGAATTAAGCAAACTCTCCTTTCCACCAACCTGACCTCTTAACTGGCTTTCGAGTAGTGAGCAGCTGCACTCCACTTTCAGTTACAGTAACAACTATTGTCTTTGGGGGGCACTTACTATGGTCCAGACATAGTGCTAAGGATTTCAGTCATTACTTCATTAGATCCTCAAGACAACCCAACGAAGGAGTACGATCATAACCACCCCCACTTTATAGATAACACACATTAAGGTACAAGGAGGTGAGATGGCTTGATCAAGATCACACAGTGAAGGCTGCATAGTGCCTGGCAGACAGCAGGTCCTCATAAAGCACTTGTCTTGTTATCTTATTAATGTTGCCACACTCCTTCCTGCCTCGAGGCCTTTGCCAAGACCATGCCCTCTGCCTGGGACGCTTTTCTGTCAATCTTCACCGACTGTTTGTTTAAATTTCCCTTTGTGAGGACAGACTCCTCTGACCCCCAAATAAGATACATCATCTTGATACATACTCCCACCCATTCTACTCTTCTTATTCATAGCACTTACCATGACAGTAATCATATTATCTGTATAATTATTTCCTTGTCTGTCACCCTTATTAAACAGTAAGCTTCACGAGGTAGGGACGGGGTCTAATTTGCTCACCAATGGTGAGTACCTAGCACAGTACCTGGCACACAGTAGGCCCTTGATTAAGTACTAGATGGACATTAAAATGGATGGAAGAACGGGAGAGAGGGAGGGAGGGAGGGAGGAAGGCAAGGAGGAAGAGTGAGTGAATAAGCAAACGACTGAACTTTAAAGATAAGGGTTGGGAACTCCCTGGTGGTCCAGTGGTTAGGACTCTGCACTTTCACTGCTGAGGGCCTGGGTTCAATCCCTGGTTGGGGAACTAAGATCTCATAAGCCAGACAATAGAGCCAAACAACAATAAAAATAAATAAAGATAAGCAGGGTCTCAAGAGATGAAGTAATCTACTCCCTCCTCATCTTACAGTTGAAGACAGTAAGGTTCATGAAGGTGAGGGTCAAATAAGACAGGATCCAATATTAGGATCTGTTCAGTTGCAGAAAAATCAGTTGGTTTCCAGAACTGGAGGACAAGGGCTTCCAGGTGACAGCCGGATGCACCAGCAGCAGGTGCCTGGAAGAACCCTCAACAGGTAATACCTGCGTTTGACTATGGCTCCACCCAATACAAGGGTGCATTTAAATTCACCCCAGGTACCTTTTGCCACACTTATAAAAATCAGTCTGATTATCTCCTCACAAAGTCTAAAAAGGCAAAAAAAAAAAAAATTCTTTCACACATCAACAAGCTGTAGTCTTTAGATTCAAAATGCCCTTGCAAACCCACAGGAAACGCTGTTCTTGTATATCATATCACAGCACGAAGTCCCCACTTCCTTCAGGGGGAAGAATGAAGCCATCTGGCAGGAGTTGCTCTCAGCTCTTTCCCAACACCCCCCTCCTGCTCAGGGCTCTGCAGAGCTTGCACATGCCTCCCCCACCCCTGGTCCATCCCACTCCTACAGAACCACCAAGCTTTATCCTCATGGGCCCTCTAGCCTGTTTATACAACTAGATTCTGCACTCTAAGGGGGTGCTTATTTTATACAGTCAACACCTTGCACAGAGCCCGGCACATGGGAGGCACTCAGTAAATGGTTATTGGATAGATGGATGGATGGATGGGTGTATGGATGGAGACCATTCCATCTAGCTTCCAAATGCCCTCTCCAACCCTACATTCGGTAACCTACAAGAAATGAGCTGTGCTTCTGTGTATGCCTTTAATTCAAAAGATAACTGGTAAATATAAAAAAGAACTAATTGGAAGCAACTTTAGAATAAGGCTGTTTCATCTCTCAGGGCCTTCACACATACAGGTCCTTCTGCCTGGAAGGCCCGTCTTCCTCTCTTCATTCACAGAACTAATTCTGCCTCTTCCTTAAGGTGCCAGCATAAATGTCTACACAAGAAGCCCCCTGATTAACCTTCCTACACAGATACCTGCCCCCCACATGCTCACTATGCTCTCCTCAAGCCCCTAATCTGTTTCCTTTACAGTTGCTTTTAACTTTCAGTGTATTTTTCTGTTTACTTCTTTTTTGTCTCTCTCATCCTCTAAGGAGGTCTGATGAAGACACAGAGTAGCTCTACATCACACACTTTTTTTTCTACAGCACCTAGTGCGATGTCTGCAGATAGTATGCATTCAATATCTGTTGACTCAATTAATGAATCAATCAAACTCATTAAGAGGGAATTGGGCCCTCTGAAATAAAAGGTGAATAATGAAACAAGTAAATTTTAGGAGTCGCATCTCAAAAAGTCTTCTTGAATCATATGAAATAATGCAAATATTAATAACAATTCATGTGAAATAAAATTGTTGTTGTTGTTCAGTTGCCCAATCACATCCAATTCTTTGTGACCCCATGGACGCAGACACCAGGCCTCCCTGTCCCTCACCATCTCCCGATGTTTGCCCAAGTTCATGTCCGTTGCATCAGTGATGCCATCCAGCCATCTCATCCTCTGATGCCCTCTTCTTCTTCTCATTCTTTTATTTCATTGGCATGAAATAAAATACATCCCAATTTTTTCACAAAATTCTAGTCGTTAAATCTTCAAAAGAAGGCAAGAAGATTGAGAGAAGGAGGAGATAAAAGCTTTCAAAATCCCTTGTTTTGCAAAAGTGAGAATGAGTTGAATCATTCCATTAGAAGACAAAGATTCATAATTTGGAGGGGAAAAAATCAAAATTCAAATATATATGGTTCACAAGAGATGTGTGGAAAATAAAATGACACAAAATGAAAACAAAGAAATGAGAAAGCTGCCATGAGTAGAAATATTAATATCACACAAAGAAAATTTCAAGCATGAAAATATTACACAGAACAAAGATGGGTGTTTTATATTCATAAAAAGTACATCAGGGGACTTTCCTGATGGTCCAGAATCCACCTGCCAATGCAGGGGACATGGGTCCATCCCTGATGTGGGAACTAAGATCCTACATGCCGTGGGGCAACTAAGCCCAGGTGCTGCAACTACTGAGCCTGGACTCTGGAGCCCAACTAGAGAGAGGCCCATGGCCTGCAACTCGAGAGGCCCACGGGCTGCAGCAGAGTCCACAAGCCAGAGTGAAGACCCAGTGCAGCCTCACCCCCCAAAAAAGTACATCGGTAATAAAAAGGAACAGTGATATCACATGCCTGGTATTCTGTTAAGCCCTTTATATTCATTACATCATTTAACTTACAAACCCAAAGTTACCCTGGCATCATTATTACCACCAAGCTTTGAGGAGAATATGAAACTGGCCCATCATTTGCTTAGAACAGCCAGGAAGGATTTAAGCTTACATCTGTCTGACTTGACAATGAAGACTGAAACTCTGACTCCTACAGTATAAAAATAAATTCAGAATTCTAAAGCAAAATTTGTTTTAAAATATACAAAGATGATTTCTTTAAAAAAAAATCACCATCATAATAGGACACTAGCGTAAAATCCAAACTTTGACAAATCAGTAGGCATCACTAAAATTTAATGAAAACAGTTAGTTCAAGAAACTAGAAAGAAGCCATAAAACTGAGAAAAGAGTGAGGAGGAAAATAGGAATTAAAATATCAGGAAACAGAACAGGATAAATTTAAAGTGTGGTTATTTGAGGGGGAAAATAAAACTAACATTTTTGCAAAGCTCATCAAGAAAAAATTCAAAAATCAAAAATAGGAACTTCGCAGTAAAAATGAGAAAAGAGAACTACAGGTGGCAAGGAGATTGTTCAGATCGCTACAGAACAATATATATAGCTCCATACTAATAAATTAGAAATTCAATTAAATACTTATTCCTGGGAAAACATAATAGATCTGAATGTGTACCAATAATGGTCATGGAATAAATTATTAAAATTGGTAAATAAGCAATACCCAAAAGGGCATTATGCTCCCAAAGTTGTCTTATTTAGAGGTACAGAAAATTCACCCAAATTTTTAAAGAACATTATAAATCCTTTGCAATTTTGACTCTTTTTAAGTCAAGAGAAAGGACAGATGATAACAGCAAACCAAAAAAATTAAACTACAGAACAATTTCACTGAATATAATTTCCAAGATTTTAAATATAAATAAATTTAACCCAGTAACAGAGGAATAATGTCAGAATGGATCGAGTATTGGGAAGATAGTAACAATAAAGGTCACACATTGTTTTGGTGTTTTACAATAAGCATGTATTTTTCAAAAGTAACAATCATATTCTCTAGGAGAAAATTAAAGCAATGATTACATTCAGTGATCAAGAAAATTTGGAAACGTGTGCTCAGTCATTCAGTCATTTCTGATGCTTTGCAATCCCATGGACCGTAGTCCACCAGGCTCTTCTGTTCATGGAATTTTCCAGGCAAGAACACTAGAGTGAGTTGCTATTTCCTCCACCAGGGGATCTTCCCAACCCAGGAATAGAACCTGCATCTCCTGCATTGGCAGGCAGATTCTTTACCACTGTAGGTGAGGGTATAAATTATTAACACTTACAAACTCTCTGTAGAGCAACCTGGAAACACAAACTTTTTAAATGGTCATACTCTTTGACTCAGAAATCCCAATTTGGGGAACTGTGATGGGTTGACTGCAATAAAGGTCCTGTTTGGTTTTTTTTTTAATCCAGTAGCTTTGCCCATTGGTAATGTCCTCTGAAACTAGCTCAGGGCTTAGCCATGCCACATGCTTTGGTCTATGGGACAGAAGCAAACGTCACAAGCACAACCTTGAAAACAGTTTGGGTACCAAGGACTTCCTGCCACTCTTGCATCTCTGTGACAGCTGTGTAAACAAGGCTGGCGGGCTGGAAGATGTGATACCGATCATCCAGAGCAACCCACCAGCCGACTGGATGCAACCCACCAAATGCACGCTCGACCCTAACGTACATCTGCTGATTCTACCACAGACCAAAAGAACTGCCTGGTCCAAATTGCAGAACCGTGGAGCTAAATAAATAGCTGCTGCTTTATACCACTAAACTGTGGGATTATTTGTTATGCAGCAAAAGCTAACTAATACATGAATGTATCCTTTGGAAATATTCAGAAGTAGCCATATGTAAAGATAAATACACAAAGATGCTATTTACAACTGTGATTACATAATGTTAAATAATAGGAGCTGCTCGGGTAATTGAATATCTATTCAACGAAAGTCTATGGAGCTATAAAACATCTTTTAGAGAAAAAAAAACTTGAGGCTACAAAATATTTACAAGATATCACTCAGTGCAAAAGAGTGATAATATTACTTTATAGAATATTATGTAAAGTAATATTATGTTATGAAACTGTTTTTATAAAAAATGAGAATATACATATTTATATGCATGGAAAAAATACTGGAATGGCAAAAAAAATGTTAACTATCAGTCTCTGAACATGATTTTTTCCTTCCGCCCACCTGCCCCTACACTCTTCCTGTTTTCTGCGTTGATCCTAAGTCAGGGCTTGTGAATAGTCACAGGGCTGCTCTGGGAGCTGAACCTGGAATACTCTGAGCCCATTGAAGGCCACTGCTGAGAAATCAGATAAGGAGTAATCCAGGCAAGGATGTTAGAAAATCCTCCTAGTATAATCCCTATTAAAGCACCCTAAAGCATGGTGCTTGTCAGCACAGCTGGGAAAAGGAAAAACAGCTGAAACAGGCCACCATGTTGCTGGCAAAGGCCTTCACCATGAACAATTTATGGACTCCGAGTCCAGCAAGTTTACTTGGCTTTTTCCTTCTATTCCTCAACTCCCAATCTCTCTTCCAGCCTCTCCCTTCCTCTCCCTGTCATGTGTCTTTCTTACTTTTCCCTTTATTTACTCTTAATTTGGATTTTCTCTGAGTTCCTTTAAGAAAAAGAGGAGGGATTCAGTCAGGAGGGTGGCAGGGAATAATCCAAAGATGAAGCACATCCAGGGTCTTAGCAAGACTTCCACTACTCTCCATCAGACTATCCCTGGAATTCAAAAATAAGCACCAGTCATTCCAAGTTCACCCTATAGACTAAGTGACCAATGGAGGCAGATTTCCAATCCTGCTGAAAGGATAATGACTGACCTTCTCCCATATAATAAGCTGGTTCCAGTCACATGCTACTGTGGAGACAGGACCTAGTCAGATGATAGGCTGAGATCAGAAGACCTGGATAACAGTCTAGTTCTGATGCTAACTTGATACAGAACCAAGAATTTACTTCATCTGTCTGAGCCATCTTTTCCTCCTCTGCAAATCAGGTATGAGAGCTGGACCATAAAGAAGGCTGAGCACTGAAGAAATGATGCCTTTGAATTATGGTGCTGGAGAAGGCTCTTGAGAGTCCCCCGGACAGCAAGGAGATCAAACCAGTCAATCCTAAAGGAAATCAACCCTGAATATTCACTGGAAGGACTGATGCTGAAGCTGAAGCTCCAATACTCTGGCCATCTGATGCGAAAAGCCAACTCACTGGAAAAGACCCTGATGCTGGGACAGATTGAGGGCAGGAAGAGAAGTGGGGTGGCAGAAGTTGAGATGGTTAGATAGTATCACCGACTCAACGGACATGAGTTTAAGCAAACTGCGGGAGATACTGAAGGACAGGGAAGCCTGGTGTGCTGCAGTCCATGGGGTCACAAAGAGTCGGAGACGACGTAGCAACTGAACAGCAAACAACAACATCCCCTTAGACTCTGTTACACTCTGATGAAAACTGATGTTTGCCTTGTTTGTTTAGTGCTGTATACCAACAGGGTGACAATATAAAGCCTTGACGAACTCCTTTTCCTATTTGGAACCAGTCTGTTGTTCCATGTCCAGTTCTAACTGTTGCTTCCTGACCTGCATACAAATTTCTCAAGAGGCAGGTCAGGTGGTCTGGTATTCCCATCTCTTTCAGAATTTTCCACAGTTTATTGTGATCCACACAGTCAAAGGCTTTGGCATAGTCAATAAAGCAGAAATAGATGGTCTTCTGGAACTCTCTTGCTTTTTCCATGATCCAGCGGATGTTGGCAATTTGATCTCTGGTTCCTCTGCCTTTTCTAAAACCAGCTTGAACATCAGGAAGTTCACGGTTCACATATTGCTGAAGTCTGGCTTGGAGAATTTTGAGCATTACTTTACTAGCGTGTGAGATGAGTGCAATTGTGCGGTAGTTTGAGCATTCTTTGGCATTGCCTTTCTTTGGGATTGGAATGAAAACTGCCCTTTTCCAGTCCTGTGGCCACTGCTGAGTTTTCCAAATTTCCTGGCATATTGAGTGCAGCACTTTCACAGCATCATCTTTCAGGATTTGGAATAGCTCAACTGGAATTCCATCACCTCCACTAGCTTTGTTCGTAGTGATGCTTTCTAAGGCCCACTTGACTTCATATTCCAGGATGTCTGGCTCTAGGTCAGTGATCACACCATCATGATTATCTGGGTTATGAAGATCTTTTTTGTACAGTTCTTCTGTGTACTCTTGCTATCTCTTCTTAATATCTTCTGCTTCTGTTAGGTCCATAGCATTTCTGTCCTTTATCAAGCTCATCTTTGCATGAAATGTTCCTTTGGGCAGGAGGAGAAAGAGACGACAGAGGATGAGATGGCTGGATGGCATCACTGACTCGATGGACGTGAGTCTGAGTGAACTCCAGGAGTTGGTGATGGACAGAGAGGCCTGGCGTGCTGCGATTCATGGGGTCGCAAATAGTCTGACACGACTGAGCGACTGATCTGATCTGGTATACCAACAGGCACTCAATACGTATCTCTTGAGCAAAATAAATAAAACTACCTATCTATTCACTCACATAGGACTTTGTATGAAAAAGAGAGAAATGAGAATGCAAGGGCTTTGGCTGTATAAATCACATTACAAAGACAATGTATGTTTTAATAATTTTTTTACTAACATGAAATAGAAATAACACTGTCTTGGAAATAACATGCTCATACCTTAGAGAAAAGCTCTCGGGCTTTGCAAAACAAAGTTTGAGAATCACTGAAGTAAGAATTAAGGCTCATGACCTTAAAACAATTTAATCCACCAAGTCAGCCAACACTGCATCCTGAAGCAACAGAGTTTTGTTTTGTTTTCTTTTCTTTTCTTTAACCAGCCATGTTGTCAGCCTCTAAAGTCCAGGACACAAAGCACAGAAGGGCAAAGGGTATGCTATTTCACAACATTCTTACTGAAACAACTGGGGGGAAAAAGCAAGCTTTCCCAACACATCAGTCTACCACTAATTAAAATGTTGCGTGCTGAGACTTTCGCCAAAGGTCTCCTCTCGAGGGCTCCCGGTAACAGGTACAACTTTATCGTTGAGACCAAGGGAGTCATGCCACTTATTAACAGGCATTTGTTTCAGAAAATATCCCCGGGAGAGGTGGGATCCAGCCATCTCCCAATCTGCACAATGTTGAGACCTGTTAGTGTTACAGCTCTGAGAGGGTGTGGGCAACAGGCCTATGGTTTTTCACACATTACCCTAGAAAGGATTCTAACTGCACAAGGAGGTAAGTTGTGGGATGTCAGCCAAGCGAAATACTGACAAATACCGTTCTGGTCAGGTCAATTCAGTCGCTCAGTCGTGTCTGACTCTTTGCGACCCCATGGACTACAGCACACTAGCCTGCAAAATTTTTGTGCAGTCTTGGGTGAAAGCTCTTTTCCTGGGTCAATGTGATGGGCAGACACACAGCACCTTCTTCCACAAATGGCTTCTTTTAGATGCTCATCAACCTCCACAGGTCAATACAGCCCCATGCAACTGAACACTGGATCTAGAGCTGAAATCACCACAACTGACTAGCTCCTCTAACTAAAAACTCCTGCTGCATTTGTGTTGAACTGGGGAGTCTAGAAAAAATAATAATAATAAACTCTGACAAACTCCTGATGTATGTGTGTGTGTTTAGTCACTCAGTTGTGTCTGACTCTTTGACATCCCCTGGACTGTAGCCCACCAGGCTCTCCTGTCCACAGAATTCTCCAGGCAAGAATACTGGAGCAGGTTGCCATTTCCTACTCCAGGGGATCTTCCCAACCCAGGGATAGAACGCACGTCTCTTGTGTCTCCTGCATTAGCAGGCAGATTCCTTACCACTGGTGCTATCTGGAAACCCGACAAACTCCTGGAGATGTACCCGATATAGGAAACTGGGCAATGTACCTTAGGAAATAGCCAAGAGAGTCTCGTGCACATCAGTTATGATTTTTATTATTTAAAATATATATATTTATTAGTACATGCATAAAGGGAAAAAAAGCTAGAGAAAGATGCATGCCCTGCAAACATACACACACACATACACATATATAATACATATGCATACACACACAAACAATAGCACACATAACCTCACCACTTAACAATGAGCATGTATAAAAACATATAAGAACACCTTATGTTCCTTTGCTTTTTCCCTAAGCACACATATTAAGATAAACATCTTATTTCATAATCTGATGTTTTTCCTGCTTAGCCATGTATCATGACCATTTTTCTAAGGAAGGCAACAAGTATTTTTTTGTAACAGTGTAACAGTCTATCTCATGCCTTAACATTAGTCACCTATTGGATAGCTTGGATATTTACAATTATTCTGTGTTACAAATAGCAGCACACATCTTCAGTATATCTCTCTTTCCTAACGGGCTCTGGGAGTGAAGATCATTTAAGTAAGGAAGTAGAAAAATTATAAAGTTAGGTATGCCTTCGTGGATGGGCTTCCCAGGTGGTGCTGCTGTTAAAGAACCCACCTGCCAATGCAGGAGACATAAGAGACGTAGGTTCAATCCCTGGGTCAGAAAGATCCTCTGGAGGAAGCAATGGCAACCCACTCCAGCATTCTTGCCTGGAGAATCCCATGGACAGAGGAGGCTGGTGGGCTACAGTCCATAGGGTCACAAAGAGTCTGACATGACTGAAGCGACTTAGCATGCACACACACACACACATGAACATACACACGCCTTTGTGGATGTTGAAATATCCTAAGATGACGGTAGGCACTGGTGTGGGAAGGAAGATTATGAGTCAGATCTCAATGCTTTCCATAAATGAGAGGAGAGGTTGGTGGTCTATAGATGGAAGAGAGGAAAAAGCAAGGGCTCACTGAATAAGAGGCTTAGAGGAGAGTAACTACAAAGAACAAGAGGAAGGCAAACTTCTGACCCCAGAAAAGTTGTTGTTCCTGAGTGGACTGCAGGCAGGGGGAAGGGAAAGCATTCAACATAGGCAAGTCCAGACGGTAGAGTGGAGAGTCCACCAAGGGATCAACAGAACCAGGAAGCAGGTATGAAGGAGGTGAGCGATGGCACAGGAACCAGAGCTTACCTCTCAGCCCATGACTGAGGATAATTGATACAAAGATGGGAAGTGTGGTTGGAGATGACCAGTCTTCTAAGTCTTCAGTAGGGCACAGGTCATTTTGCTTCCAGAAATAGTTAAGAGTCCTAGGGAGTATCTCTCCCAGTTTCAAAGAAGTGGCCAAAGATATGCTTAGGCTTACAAAGACCCAAATGCTCTGGGTGACAGCTGTCACAGAGGGCAGAGGCCCCTACGAGGCTCAGAGCAAGAGAACAGAGCCTAGATCTGGACACGGACAGTCTCATAGGATTCGGGCAGCTTCTTGCAATAGGCTAAGGGCATTAGGAGGCTTGCAGAGAGACAATGAGATCTGAGGGATTTTTTTTTTCTTAATTCAGGTAATAAAACTGGAAAATGAAAGGTCAATGTGTTCCTTCTCGAATATTAGTTGCCTCAATGAGGATTTTCAAGGGAGCTGTGGAATGTAGGATTCAGCTGAACTTTCTAAAAGTTAAATAAACCTATTCATTAATTGACATTCATTTAAAGAATACGTATCGCGTGTCTACTATGGGCAATGCTCTGATTCTAAATACTAGAATTAGAGAAGTGAACAAATGACAATACACTGTACATAGTTAACAAATGAATAAACATATAAGAAAACGCCAGCTAGTAATAAGTGGTGCAAAGAAACGGAAAAGGAAATAAAATAAGACCGTGGTGCTACTTTATACAGACAGATGGGACAGGAGTTAGTGAGGAGAGCTGGGTCATATTGCTGGGTGATACACAACCCCCAAACAAAAGGTTTCTTCTCCTTTCACACTACATGGTCATGCCAGATTGGCTAGGGGATTTCCTCTATGTCTCTGGGATCAGGTTGATAGAAAAGCCTTACCTCAAACATTGCTCTGGAGAGTCAAGAATCAGCAATGAAATGCTCCAGCAGAAAGTGACATACATCACTCTGGAATACAACTCACTGGGCAACTCACTCATATGGCCCGACTTACCCACAAGGGAGCCAGAAAGTGCAATTCTACAAATGGCTTGCAAAGACAAAATCCAGAAACACTTAGTGCAAAGCATGAGTGATCATGAAAGACAACAGTTAAATGGATGGACAGATGTAATAATAGTAATCGTTAACACACAGCGCTGCCTATGAGGCATGTGCTATGGAAAGTGCTTTATACATCCAGACTCACATAACCCTCACAACAAAACTATGAGGCTGGTGCACTGGGACGACCCAGAGGGATGGAATGGGGAGGGAGGAGGGAGGAGGGTTCAGGATGGGGAACACATGTATACCTGTGGCGGATTCATTTTGATATTTGGCAAAACTAATACAGTTATGTAAAGTTTAAAAATAAAATAAAATTTTAAAAAAATGAAAAAAAAAAAACTATGAGGCAGCTCTACTATTACATTCAACATCAATCTCATTTTACAGCTGGGGAGGCTGAGATAAGGAGAGGTTAAAAAAAACTCATGAGCTATGAGGCTTCCCTCATAGCTCCACTGATAAAGAATCCGCCTGCAAGGCAGGAGACCCCAGCTCGATTTCTGGGTCAGGAAGACCACTGGAGAAGGGACAGGCTACCCACTCCAATATTCCTGGGCTTATCTTGTGACTCAGCTGGTCAAGAATCCACCTGCAATGTGGGAGACGTGCGTTCGATCCCTGGGTTGTGAAGATCTCCTGGAGACGTGAAAGGCTACCCACTCCAGTATTCTGGCCTGGAGAATTCCATGAACTGTATGGTCCATGGGATCACAAAAAGTCGGACACAACCGAGCAACTTTCACTTTCATTTCAAGAAAAAACTTAACCAAGATCACGTACTTGGGAGTGGCAGAGTTGGGATTCCAACCTAGGCTGTATTACTGCAAAGTCTATGCTCCTAAACATTACCCTATGTTGAATGTGGATAGAGGATGGAAGGATGTATGGATGGATGGATGGATCGATCGATCGACAGGTGGATATATGGATGGATGGATGGATGGGTGAGTGGGTAGGTGGATGGATGAGTGGGTGTGTGGATGGATAAGTGAATAGATGAGGGAACAGATAGATGAATGGATGGATAGGTAGATGAATGGATGGATGGAGGGATAACCAGTCATGTTGACTAGCAATACTAAAGTCAACTAGGAAAAAAGAGCTTGACTCATGCCACCAGCAGAAGGGGACTCACACACCTGCAGGTCTCACATTCATTTCACCAGTCTTGGTCATCCAACTGTGTCACCACTTAACATGCTAAACAGCTCCAGCAGTAAAACAAGCTGTCACAGGCTTACAAGCAGAAGGCCAGAGGCCCACGTAAACACTGCATGCTTGCTAGCAAAACCCTTTCCAGCCATCTTGGAAGCACAAGCCTGCTACCCAGGCCCCACACAGAAATTCCTTCTTGGCAGGTGGGGTGCAGTAACTCCTCACAGACAGACAGGGACAGCTCAGTCAGGCTGTGGTTGAGAACAAGCAGACATGAATAGGATGGTGGAGGAAGGGGGGATAAACTGGTGGTTATGGCAAAACCAAGGGTGCCTGAGTCAAGAGCAGTGGGTTTTGAGGATTTCCCCTTCTCTGGCACCAGCACACACTTAAAATGGGAAATACTTAACAAGCAGCATTGTGCTTGCTAACAACATTCAGCTTCCTGGATAAAGAGAATACAAAAAGGCAGCAAGGAGAAAAGCCTTGAATGTTCTACCCCCGAAACACAGGCCCTGCTACGGCCCACAAGGGCCCATTATCTCCCAGGGGAGGAGGCCTTGTCTGCCAACTCAGGAAGCCAGCAGGCCCACCCAAAGAGCTTTTACGGAGCTTCCTCTGGCTGAGTCGAGCTGTGCTTCCCACTGCTCAGCCCAAGTGTCTCAACAACTTCAAAAGCTACCCAGATGCAGCCTCTGTACTAGAAGGCAAGCTGAGTCAAGAGAGGGGATCAAATTTATCACTGAGGTTGCAGCAGTCCACCAAGGAGAAAGGACTTGCCTTAAGTTCCCCTAGCCAGGCCCTGTATAACCAGGCTGAGTAAATGGAAAGGCGACCTGATGCCCTAAAGGGAAAGTGGAAAAGCAGAGTAAAGCAAGTCAGATTCTTGTAGTTGGCAGTAGCACCCAGGAACACTCAAGAAAACAAAAACAAACAAACAAACAGGGACTTCCCTGGTGGTCCATGGTTAAGAGTCTGCACTTCCAATGCAGTGGGCAGAGGTTTGATCCCTGGTCGGGGAGCTAAGGCCCCACGTTTCACTCGGCCAAAAAAAAAATCCAGACCTAGGAAGACATCTGGAAACCAGCTGGGGAGAAAAGAACCAAATCCACACAACTGCTAGTCATGGGGCCGGCACCCCCATATAAAGAGATTCATTCAAGGGAACTGCCTGGCAGCTCACTTTATGCAGTGCCTGGGAATTTGGCAATTAGTTCCAGAATCATCTTTGGGAAGAGAACGGTATGAGAGAATGTTCATGGCCCAAGTGACTCCCAACTGAAAATAAACCAAGATGACAGCTAGAGAACTGAGTCAGGCTGAAATATACAAACAGCAAAGGAGAGCCACAGACCCAAATTAAAGAGATCACCATTGTGCGATGCTCTAGGCAGAAAAGAAGGGGAAAGGCACAACCTGAGACGCCAAAGGGAAAAAAAGGAGCAATAATAATAATAACCTTTAACTGAGCACCTACTGAGGCCAAGAACTCTTTTCACTCCTGAACATGTTATATCCCAGCCCTCTTGATGACTCTAAAGAGGTAAGATGAGGTTGAGTGCCTTGCCCAAAGACGCACCAGAGGCAACTGGAACCTCAGTCTCTCTCACTCCAGAGCTGTTTCCTAGAGTAACAGAAGTAAATGAGGAACCAGGCAAGAGAAGGCCCTCTCAAGGGAACACCTAATCCATCTACATGTCAAAGTGAATTCCATGGCAGACTCAGTCAAATGCCAACAAATAGCAGAGATGCTGGTTAAGAACACTTTTTAGTGTAAGACTTGGGTTCAAATCCCAGCCCCCTGACCTCAAGCAAATCTGTCAACCTCTTAGAACCTCAGTTTTCTCATCTTTAACACAGTAACAACAACATATTTATCTTAAAGGGTCAAGGATTAAAAGAGAAAACAGATATAGTGCTACGTGCACAGTGCAGGCACATGGCAATCAATCAGTGAAAGTTAGCGAGTGGCTAATGTTATTACTATCATGCTCCTCAGACCCGCTGGTGCCTGACACAGAATCAAAAAGAAATACACCATGACCCAGGCCACTTCGTTACAAGGTCAATTTGGTGGGGGCTCAGAAGAGCTTACGGGTTCTAGAAAGACATCCAGAACATACTTTGCCCACCAGCTTCCTACGGCCTGAAATATACATTTCCCAGCACACAGGAAATATACATTTCCCATTTTAAAACAAATTCAGTGCAGACGTAGGTTACACTGGAGGGAGCATGGGTGACAAAGCTGAGGGCCAACCAGGATTGTAAAGAGTGTTTAAAAAAAAAAAAGGTGAGTAAAATAGTAAAAAGTCTCAAAATCTCCAGTCTGTCTAAGAAACACAGGATTAATTAGGATAATAAAAAAGTATAATGATTAGTACATTTCACCCATTTCATTCATTTTAGTAAATTAGTACATTTACTAAAAGAAACAGTAAGAGTAGGGGACTTCCCTGGTGGTCGAGGCTAAGACTCCACCGCTTCCAGGGCAGGGGGCCCAGGTTTCATCCCTGGTCAGACAACTAGACCCCACATACCGCAACTAAGAGTTCACATGCTGCAACTAAGAGATTCTGCATGCCATAACTAAGACCTGGCACAGCCATATAAATAAATGAATATAAATAATAAGAGTAAAGAGAGAGGAGGTTAACATCATTGGGATAGTGACTGGTACACAGCAAGCTCCAATGAACAAAATTTATTATTATTATTAAATAATTGCTATATAAGATTAATAATAATTATCTCTGCTATTACTTCTATCATTATTATTATTGATTCCTTTGAGTGATACTTTACATGTATCATCTAGCATCATGTTCACAATAACCCCTGAAAGGTAGATGTATCATTTTCTTTAGTTCCCTGATGAGGAAATTGGAGTCCCCCAGAGAAATAAAATAACTTGCCTGAGATCATCCATCTGTTGAACTTGGTTCTCAAATCCAGGTTTGTCTGATCCCAAAGCCCCTATATCTCATCTCTACTTACTATATCCATCCAATCATCAGTATTTGCTGAACAAATGAATAACCCCATGGACAAAAAGGCTGCTGGAATGCCCCTGAAGACAAGGAGATGGCCAAGTGCTCAGTGTCCTCAGGATGCAGCGTGCCAACAGAAAGACAAAGAGAATGATCACATTTTTCTGATGAATTAATCTCTACAAAGAGAAGCTTGAGCTAAGGGAAAGGACTTGGGGTTGATCTGTTTAAAAGGGAAAACATAAACTTATGACAAATGTAAGTGCTCGGCCCCACATGTTTACAATATAGGGGAAAGTCTACGGAACTTCCTATGAGCTTTGCTTACCTCGTGAAAGCCTTAGCCACTGGGGATGGGCACAGTGCTGCAAGCTTAGTACAGATTTCAGAGTCAAGTTAGGGCTTACATCCCAGCGCAATTTAGAGGAAGTAACCTACACTTTCTGACCCTCTGTTTCCTCACCTACAACTGTTGCCAATACAGTAGCCCAGCTACATGTGACTTCTGAATATTTGAAACGTGGTTAGTTTGAACTAAGACATAGGACAGGTATAAAATATGTGCCAAAATTTAAAGACACCATATTTTTAAAAAGTAAAATATTTCATGAATCATTTTATATTGATTATATGTTTATATGCAATATTTGGGATATAATGAGTTAAAGAAAACATTAATCAAAATTAACTTCATTTGTTTGACTCTTTTTAAATGGTTACTTAGAAATTTTTAAATTACATGTGTGGCTCATGTTATATTCCTATTAGCCAGCAATGATCTACAAAATCTGAGGAGGCTGACATGAAGTCAGAGAAGATGTTATATGTTAAGAGCTCTAAAAAAGTGGACGGGACTTCCCTGGTAGTCCAGTGGTTGAGCTTCCACCGTAAGCGGCAAACATTTGATCCCTGGTCAGGGAACTAAGATCCCACCTGTCTCACAGTGTGGCCAAAAAAAAAACAGTTCTAGGCATCCGGTTTTGTGTTCATTTCCCTCCCCACCTACATCTGATCCAGCAAGTCCTTCCAACTCCCAAACCTGCCAGTGTCTCCCCAAATACAGCATGTCTCTCTCATCATCTTTCACCTGGATGTCTGCAGTGATCTTTTAACTCATCATCTGGTCTCTACCACTCAGCAGCCAGTGGGAGATGTTTTAAATACAGATCCAATCCTTTCCATCCCCCACCTAATAAGCACTCCCACTGCATTCAGCACAGAAGCTTATCCCTGCCTAAAAGGCCCCAGTGTGACATGGTCTCTGCCCACCTGCTTCTCCATCCACACCCACTGGAACCCAGCTACACGATCATGTCAAGTTGGCTTCCTCCTCATGGCCTTGATACGGCTCATCCCAAGGGCTCAGATCAATTAGTTTCCCTATTCTGCTTGGCTGGCTCCTTCCATCTTGTGGTTCTCAGGTCACATGTCACTTGGTGAGAAGATCTTCCCTACCCAAAGAAGCCACCTGCCACATCACTCTATTGCCTTCTCCTGGTTCAGTCTCTCCATGGCATTTATCACGAATGGAACTCATCTTGTTTTTTTTCCATTTGCTTACTTGGATATCATCTGCCTTCTTGCTGGAATATCAGCTCCAAGAGGGCAGGGATCTGTCTTAGCCCTCCTATCTCCACAGCCTGGACTGGTGACAGCAACATGGCTGGTGCCCAATACATGCCAAATGATCAAATGGATGTGTCAGCTGGAGCTGTGGAGGAATTAGGGGCCAGATCCCCAGAACAGTCTGCCAGAGACGCTTCCACTCCAGCCATGCCAGTCTGGATACACATCCAAAAGAAGTGAAAGCAGGTACTCAAAGAGATGTCCACACATTCATGTTCAGTTCAGTCGCTGAGTCGCGCCCGACTCTTTGCGACCCCATGAACCACAGCACACCAGGCCTCCCTGTTCATCACCAACTGCCAGAGTCTACGCAAACATTCATGTTCAAGGCAGCATAATTCACAATAGCCATAAGGAAGAAACAACTCAAGTGTCAACTGACAGATGGAGGAGCAAACTATAGTGTATATGTAAAATGGAATATTATACAACCTTCAAATGGAGGGAAGCCGGCACCTGCTACAACATGGATGAACCTTGAGGACATCATGCTAAGTGAAAGAAACCAGTCACAAAAAGACCACCATACGGTTCCGCCATAGGCTGCATCCAGTATCATCAAAATCATAGAAACAGAAGGTAGAAGGCTGGTTACCAGGGACTGGGGGTAGGGCTTAAAAAGGAGTTGTTTACAATGGGGATGGAGTTTCAGATTTGCAAGATGAAAAAGCTCTGGAGCTGTGCTGCACAGTAATATGAATATGTTGAACACAAGTTACTGTACATTTAAAAATGGCTAAGGTGGTGAATTTTATATGTTTTTTTTTACCATGAGCTTAAATTATCTTAATATTTTTTAAAACAATAAAACTTTCATCTATCTCAGGGACCTAAGTAGAAAGCTACCTAAGCCAGATAAAAAGAGAAGAAGAAAAAAAAAAACTAGAATTGGGGAAAGAGCCAGAAGAAAAGAAGTTAACATAGAGGCCCAATAACCGTCCTTTCCATTTTCTGACATTGGGAAGATGAACACAGAGCCTCAAGAATCTGGGCCCCCATGAGCATCAGGGGGAGTCAAGAGGAGGCAAATACTCCTATTAGCATCACCACTAAAGACTTCTAGAAATCTGCCCTGAGGACCTAATTAGAGATGCAGGCATGGGATAAGCTTATAATGGTGAGAAAGGGAAACACCTCTATGACCATCCTTGGGGCACCTTTTAAATAAAGGGTAGTCAAGCCATGCAATAGAGATTCTAGAGTCACATGAAGAAAAAACAACAATGGGGTTTCCCTGGCAGTCGAGTGGCTAAGAATCTACCTTGCAGAGCAGGGGACACGGGATCGATCCCTGGTTCGGGAAGATCCCACAGGCCTTGGGGCAACTAAGCCTGTGCACGACAACTACTGAAGCCCACATGCCTGGAGCCAGTGCTCCACAAGAGCGGCCACCACAAGGAAAAGCCCATGCACTGCCACTAGGGAGTAGCTCCTGCTTGCCACAGCTGGAGAAAGCCCACATGCAGCCAAAAATAAAATAAATACATAAATCAAATTTTTAAAAAGCACAATGAAACGCGACTTGACAAACAGGCAGTCTCAAGTGTCATCATGACCCCATTTGTGTGACAGAGATGGAGAAGGATACACCAAGGTATTCACATTTGGAGGAGGGGTGAGATTATTTGCTTTCTGTGTATTTTATAATGTTCTGTAATGATTATGTATTGCTCCAACAATAAGAAAGCATTATTTTAAAGAAGAAAGTATATGGCAGAAGAAAGTCCAAGAAAACACTAGGGATCCCAAAAGAAAATTGTAGTACCCTGAGAGTCAAATTATAGCACAGAAAGAACCCCCAGCAAGGAACAGAAAATACAAAACTTCAGTTATGTAATTCAGAGAGGCCCGCAGAGGCTGCCAGACACCCACAGAGACCCAAACAGACCTTTTGGAACTCAAACCAGGGCAGAGAAAACACATAAAACAGTAACAGAACCCATCCAGAGATGAAAGATTAGGCATGCAGAATCACAGGGATAAAAGAGAGTGTGAGAAAGAGGAGGCAAGAATCAACATTCAGACTATTTCAGGTACCAGTGGGGGCTGGGGGAGCGGAGAGGGAGGGGAGAGTTGGTAAGCGTACTACCCACACCCCCTTCGAGGAAGCCCCTATAATTAAGTTAATGCTAAGAGGAAAGAGCCCTTTTATTTAGCTGTCATCTGCATGAGCAGAGGAGGTGAGTCAGGCAGCCCCTTAAACAGAGTGGAAAAGACCCAGGAGCTGCCAGCTGACCCAGCTTCCACAGTGATCACTGAATGGGTGGGGATACACACACCAGTGTCTAATGGTGTGAGTCTCAGAGCTGGGGACAAATAATAATAGTAGTAAACACTTTCAGAGCATGTGTTCTGTGCCAAGCCTTACTCTAAATTTTATATACATGTGTGCATGTATGCGCTAGTCGCTCAGTCGTGCTGACTCTTTGTGACCCCATGGACTGCAGCCTGCCAGACTCCTCTGTCCATGGGATTCTCCAGGCAAGAATACTGGAGGGTTGCCCTTCCCTTATCCAAGGGATCTTCCCGACTCGGAGATCGAACCCAGAGCTCCCACACTGCAGGCAGATTCTTTACCATCTGAGCCACCAAGAAAGCCTCTTTCTCTCTCTCTCTCTCTCTCTCTCTCTCTATATATATATATATATATATATATATATATATAATTTAATCTTCTCAATGACTCTATGAGATAGTTATTACTATTATCCCCATTTTACAGAGGAGAAAACTGAGGCACAGGGAGGTTAAGTAACCTACCCAAGGTCACACAGTTAATTAATGGCAGAGCCAGGATTCAAACCCAGGAAGTTGAGGCTCCAGACTCTATGCTCCAACCCATTCGCTGTTCTCTCTTAGAAATCCAAAAGACCACAAACAAGTGTTTTTCTCAGACTACTCTGACGTCTGTTTGTAGGAAATTCATCTCAAGGAGAAATTACATAGAAAACCTCAGGGTCATGTATCATTGCATCTCATCACAGGCTATGAAAACAGCCCAAGTTTACCCGAGAAAACCACTTTACCACCCCCATTGCCCTCTTTCTTCAGACCATTGGCCTAAGTATTCTGTGCTTCCTAAGTGCCCACAAAATATGAAAACTAGTTCTCGGCAGGGGCCACATTGCACTCACCCACCACACTCTACTATCTTAAGAATAACACACCTTTTGCAAGCAAAGTCAGACCCTGCTCCACAATCCCCGCCTGCATTACCCTCAAAGTTAATTCATCTCTCTCTACCCCTCCATTCCACTTCATTTGTATAATAAGGATAGCAGTATTAAAGTCAATACTCATTACTCACAGATTCCATATCTGCAAATTTGCCTACCTGATAAAATTTACTTATAGCCCCAAAATCAGCACTCATGGGACTTTCATGATCATTCTTGGACACACACAGTGATGAAAGATTTGAGTCATCAATGTACACATTCCCAGTTGAGGTTGGACAAGGCTACGCTCTGCCTCCTTGTTTCAGTTTTCATGCTATAAACAAGTATTCTTTTTTCGGGAAATCAATACCATGTTTTTTGCATTTCTGTGCTTTTTGTTGGAAACTTAGCTATTAAAATTGGCCCCGAAGGGCAAGAGGGTTGTTACAGTGTCTTTCGAAGAAAATACATGTGGTTAGGCAAGTTTCATTCAGTTGTGGTTCTGCTGGCCATGAGTTCAATGTTTAAAAAGTCAACAACAGATTAAATAAAATGACTTTAAACATAAACACACATAAAACAAGGTTACAGATTAGTTGACAAAAATGTCATGGCCAGAGGCTCACGGGAACCTGACCCCATAATTCCCCTAGGAGCAATGGTTCCATATTCACTAATTCAGCATTTGCAGGAACTACATGGAAACTACCAATCACAAGTAGCAAGAATTAACTGTACTTCATAGTATTGTCAGTCTTGAGTGGGTATCACCAAGACATTTAGAATAGGACTCCGGCAACACGAGGGACTATGCAGGCATTTTTCCTTTATCATTTATACAGATTCTTAGTTTGAAGACTAAAATGAAATAAATGAGAACTAGAGCCCCACCTAGAAAAACTAGCACTCTTGACTTGAATCAAATAGGACAATCTAGGGAACCAGACAAATACTCAGAAAGAAGCTTTGATGGTATGGCACACCACTGGTGATGGGCTCCACAGTGAGTCGACAGTGGTTTTAGGTTGAGGGAAGAAGACTCCAGGAAACATCCACAAGGTTCACCCACATGAGATCCACTCTCCTTGGTTCTCCTTGAGGAGTAGCATTACATGGGGTCTTGGTGGGGTCAGCATTTCTGAGATGGTCATGTGACTCAAGGTAGGCCAATCAGAAGCTCACTCCCTGGATTTTGCGTCTTGAACAAAGTTATTCATCCTGCCTACGGTGTCTTCAAGGAATGAACCGTTAAATCTTGCTTTCTGCATCCCCAGAACATCTCTCGTTCCAGATCTTTCCAAAGTCTAAGTCTTCATCTTTTCCTTCACATAGCTAATTTCTCTCATGTCCCGCTAATAAATTCATTTCTGCTTAACTTAAAGTCAATTTATGCTATTTGCAACCAAGGAGCCTAAGCAAGACAAGAATTTCAAGGGATAACCTTTTTTCCATCCACTCTTCCCTTAGACCCAGACCTCAGAATAAAGGAAATTCCAGCACAAATCACATTCCCTACTTGTTTTGAGTGATGGTATTCTGAAGGGAGAAAACAGAGCAAATACATTTTGAAACACTCCCAATGCTCTTATATGCTCCCAGTATGGGGGGGCCCAGATGAATTTCATACCAGGGTCCCAACAGATCTCACAAGGGAGATCTCCAAATCACTGCCCTGGACCCCCCAAAGAATCCTGAAGAACAACAATAAAAACAATAACAACACTAAAAGGTACACCAGTGTCATTTTGCTTTTCAAAAAAGGAAACAGTGGATTGTGTAGACAAAAGAGCCCCCATAAGGAGAATGAGATTTGAGACACATCAGACAACTTCATTCACTTTTTGTGTTTTGCTTTCTGTGTTTTTGCTTTGTTCGAGGATCGGTGCTAATCTGGTAGACGAGGGAAGTATGATATGGAATCTGTCTCTGGACTTGAGCAAAACCTTCCTAAAGGTCACTTGTGACCGTCTGTTGGGAAAGTGCGAAAAATGTGCCCAGTCTTCTCAGACACTTTGGCGGATTAATGAACAAGCTGAACATCTAAGTCAAGTGGCACCCAAACACAATAGGCCTTTGTGGCACTTCTAAGGAAATGACTGACATCATCTTTTCATATCTAGCTTCCCCAGCAGATTGTGGGATCCTTGAATAGAGGGAAGGCACCTGTCTTGGTCACCTCTATATCTCCTCCAGTGAGTGCTACGCCTGCCTGCCACACAGAGCAGGCTTCCAAAACTACTGCACGCATGCATGCATGAATGAATGAGTCAGTGAATTTATGTCAACCTGGGGAGAGACCTCTACAAGAATAACAAACGTAATGCCTACAGGGACAGCCTGGTCACCAAAAAATGCAGCAAACGGAGGGACTGGAGGAGCCATGTCCAACCAAAGGAGTCAACCGCATTGCATGAGGCCCTGCTGTCTGACGAGCTGCCAGTTATCAAAGTCTTTCAAAAGGTGCCTAAATATAAGTATTTTATTGTGAAATTCTGTTCTTAAATACAGCTCGCTAGTTTTTAATATTTTATCTCTTTTTAGCTGAAGCTGTCAGGGAAAGGGAAATTCCACCTTCCCCCCATCTCTCTGGAGTTCTTGTGGCTGAACTAAGAATAAATCTGACACAAGGGGCTTCCCTGATGCTCCAGTGGTTAGGACTCCATACTCCCAATGCAGGGGGCATGGGTTCAATCCCTGGTCCGGGAACTAAGATTTGACATGCTGCATGGTTCAGCCAAAAAAAAAAAAAAATGACATGAGACAGATTAACAGGAGAAAAAGAAACAAATTTTATTCATGCACACAGAGGTCTCCTAGAAATGGGACCTAAGAAGTGGTCAAAGCAGGCAGTTTTCATACTTTTTAGGCCAAGAAACAATAAATTTGTGAGCAGTTGACAGGACAAAGAAACTTAGGTTTTTGGATGTTCGATGAGTGAAGAATATAAACAGAGTTTGGGCTCCTGGAGCAGCAAATTAAAGAAGTAACAACGTTTGTTTATTTAGGTGCTCAGATTGAAGTCCCATCTCTGGTGATACAACTGTCTTCCACCTCCAGAGGCAGGGAGGCCCCTTTCACATGAGAGATTCGTGTCGTGCCTTCACAGAGACAGAGAGAAGGGTCAGAGCATCCTTCTTGTGTTGGTCGTTTCTGAAGTAACTTTAATTCAAAATAATCAGTATGCCATTGAGGTGCATTTAAGGGCAGCCTGCCCTGGATCCCAGCAAAGCAGAATATATGTAGGACCAACAACCACGCTCTGCTAAAGGGGGACACCAGCTGCTGGTCCTCAGTTCTGTCTCTCTCACCATTTTTATGATAAAACTTGAAGAAAGAATCAAACGAGTGGGAAGACAGAAGTACCATCATTTTTTCTTTTCAGAAGTAGCATCTTAAGCACATGTAACAGGATGGACCTAGCACAAGCAAACAGAAGGTCCAGAAACCCAATTTCTGAGTCCAGGAATGCAACTTGGATTAAGCGGATTTCAGATTAAGCGCTTTTGAGTCACCGAAGGATTTCATCAGACAAAAAGCTAGTGAGTCAGCAGTACGAGATGGCTGCCAAAAAATAGTTAATGATTTGAGACTCATTGAAGTATATTATCTACATCAGTGATTACTAATTGGTGGCCCACATATTGTTTGGTCTGAGAATTGTTTTTTAGTTTGAAAAAAGTAAATAAATGATCAGTACTCCTAAATTAGAAGATTTCCCATAAATATTCTGATTTCTTGTCCCTGCTGGAAAAAAGAAACCTACCTGGTAGGGCCAGCTCAGTGCTGCCACACTGGCAAGAACAGGCCTGGGTTACACGGCCACTCCTTTGGGATGGGGCACGCTCCATTTATTCTGCCATAGTCCCCACCACTCCCTGTGGTCTCCCCATTACCAAGACTTGTCTGTTGTTACCTCTCATTACACTTGGATGGTTACTTTCCCTATGGTGCACTTAAAAGAAATCATTCTTTTGTACCCATATCTTTTAAAAAGAGTGAAAATAAAGCTTGCAGTCAAAAAAAAAGTGCATGTTACAAAAAATTATATACCTCTTTGGATAAGTGAGGAAAACTCTTATGGTTTAATATACAGGTATTCCTTAAATCTAGGATGTTTCCTGAAATTAAGTTATCTGCCCAGGCTCCTGAAGGAATTTGAATTTGTGAATCCCAATCTATAACATGACATGTCATCAGTTCAGGTGAGTCACTCAGTCATGTCTGACTCTTTGCGACCCCATGGACTGCAGTACGCCAGGCTTCCCTGTCCTTCACCAACTCCCGGAGCTTGGTGAGATGTCATGGTTCATCTCTGTTCAGGGACAGACAGACTCTTGCTGAAGTGTTACACAGGATTTCAGAATCCATTATTTATAGAGCACATGGACAAGCTGGAAATTTAAGGACAAGTTCAAGAACTCTTAGTTCACACATACAATGAAATTCACACATAGGCTGCCCATTCCTTTCAGTACCTCAGAAACTTGTGGAAATGAATGTTTAGCCTAATACTATTTTAGTAAGCACACGAATATGTGGGTGTGGGTGTCTATTTGTTAGAGGCTTAGAAGAGCAGTTTCCCCACCCAACCTTGAAATTAAGACTCTATTTGACGTTTCCATATTCATGACAGCCAAATATAAGATTGGGAAATGACCAAGTGATTCACAGAGGAAGAAGACAAGAAGAGTCTAGTATAATTAGAGGTAAGAGTGCTGCAGAATATTTAAAAATAATAATTTTGATGAGACTGAGCGGGACTATATGTTCGAGAGCCTCAACAAGCAGGCAGAAGAGAAGCCTTAAAGTAGATATATTGCTGACATCTTCTGGATCTCTGCCAATCCCTGGAAGACTGCTCTGAAATGTATAGGGGCAGGATCCCAGCTAGAGTGTCTTCCATATCCATACCCCCTACACACACACACACACACACACACACATGCACAGCTAAATGGCCTGAGTGTAGGGCACCTGACCGAAAGATGGGCCATCAGATTATCCCAGAAACTTAGAACTAGACCTAAGAGATGCTATCTGTCCCAGGTGGAAAATAGTGTGAGTATGGTCAGAAAGACCATGGCTGACCCAGGATAAACACAGGCCGAGAAAGCCAGAGAAAGGAGAACAAGGGAGACATGTGGGAACAAAGAACTCAGCAACGAGAGATCGAGACACTGAAAGAGCACAGTTTCTGATGGTCGGTTTTCCAGTTCTTCCATCCAGTTACTCCTGAAGCCTGGCTGAACTTCCCGCCCTTTGATCACACAGGAAAGCCTCCAATGCTAATCGCAACAACAGCAACAGGGGCTAAATTCAGAGATCCTTGCCTCGGCTCAGCAGTAAATACTCTACACATACGAACTCATTTAATTTTCCTGAAAACCCTGAAGCAGCTGTTTCCCCTTCCTCCCTCTCCCTTGTTTGTAGGTGAGGAAACTGAGGCACAGAGAGTTTAAGTAACTCCCCGTAGAGCATCCGGCTAGGAAGTGGCAAAACCAGAATCGAATCCAAACAGTGTAGTTCCAGAGACCTTGCATTTAACTATGAACTATTCTACCTCTTGGCCTCAGGCTGCATGAGTGAATTTCCATCACTTGTGACCCAAAAAGCCCTGCCTGAGACACGCAGAGGCCACATGGACTTGGAAAGCACCACCTGGAAGGCGCTGTCAAGGGAACCCTGCCAGTCCTCCCTGCTAAGCTGGCTGGCAAAGGATTACTTCCTGCAGTCAGAGTGGCTGCTGGACAGGGCCTTCAGACACCAGCAGAGCCATGGGGAAGCCATCCAGGCACTGAGATAGCATCCTCTGGACCAATCTGTGTTTTGTGCCAGCCTCTGTTCTAGGAGCTGGAAAATTAACAGAGAACAAAACAGGCTAGAGCCCTGATCTTCTAAAGCTTACTTTCTAGAAGACACAGATGTACAAATGATTCTATTAGGGGAACCAAAGACTGAAACTGCCCACCCCGACCAGGAAAGACAGTAACCCGTTTCATGAGTTATCTTACAACAGGCAGTCCTGGTAAGGAAGGCAGAACTAACAAGCTCCCACTGACCGGACAAATTAGGGAAAAGTCAAAAGGAGGAGAGTGGAAACACGAGTCCACATGTCCTACAAATCTCCCAGAATCCTCTCGCTGGAACATCTTGGCGCCACCAGGAAGGACCCCGAGTCAGAATGATTGGCCAGGGACAACCCAGAAACGAACCCCATCACCCTAAAAAGCGAGACTGTGAGCCACACGGGAGAACAGTTCTCCTGGGTTCCCTTACCCTGCTGCTCTCCACCTGGGCGCCCCTTCCCAATAAAGTCTCTTGCTTTGTCAGCATGTGTGTCTTCTCGGACAATTCACTCCCGAGTGATAGACAAGAGCCCCCTTTTGGGTGCTGGAAGGGGTCCTCCTTCCTGCACAATTCTACATGGCTACAGATGCCACGGAAGGAAAAACAGGGGGTGGTGTGATGAGAGTGTTGAAAGGGACACTTAGGGAGCATAGGTGGAAAAGGCTTCTCAGAGAGGTGATGACTGAGCTGAGATGGAGATGATGAGAAGCCACCCGAGTCCAAAGGGGAGTCAGAGAGGCACCGAGATGGGAATAAGTGTGGTGAACTCCAGGAACAGGAGAGGGCACGGTGGCTGGTGCACAATTCATTCTACCCCTTGGGCTGCTGAGCGTGTGGACAGAGAGGCGACCCTGCTCCACAGCCTGACTTCATGAGACTCAGAGGCTAGTGAAGGAGCAAATACAGTAGCTGCAAAGACAGCCAGGTCCGCATTCCTCCCTGTGTCCACAATCTCTGCGGTGTGGCTTGATGGCTCCTCTCCTCCATGCCCCACTTCCCAAGTCCAGAATAGCCCATCACTGGTTTCTGTGCAGTAGCAGCAGCAGAAGGGACAGTGTGCCAACTCCGAAGCGTTTCTCAAGAGTCCTTGCATGCTTGTGCTCTTAGGACCCTGGAACCTTTCCCAACAGCCCATGAACCAGCCTGAGTAGCCTGGTGGATGGGGAGACACACAGCATCCAGTCTCTCTTCTGCTCCAATAAACACATCCCAGTGAGGGGAGCCATCCTAGGCCTTCCAGGCCCCAGGTAGCCTGCCAGCTGAACACAGACACACAAGTGAGCCCAGCCAAAGTCTGCAGAATGCCCACTTCCATGCAGTTTGGGGGTAGTGTGTAATAAAGAAATAACTAGTTCATACACCAAGGTGTATGGCAGGAGGACAAGGGGATGACAGAGAATTAGATGGCTGGATGGCATCACGAACTCTATGAACATGAGTTTGAGTAGGCTCCAGGAGTTGGTGATGGACAGGGAAGCCTGGCATGCTGCAGTCCAGAGGGTTGCAAAGAGTCAGACACAATTGAGCGACTGAACTGAACTGAACTGAACTGAACATCAAAGTGATGCCAAGACAGAGGAAAGCACAGGGGACTGCAGGGACAGCCGGAAACTGTCCATGACAGCCTGCTCTGTGGCTGTGTTTGGCAGCCTGGCCAGGGTCCAGATCAGCTGCAGGGAGACCCTGCCAGGGCCCCAGGCTGATGCCCCAGAGCAGCAGCTGCTCTGACATCAGGAAACAGCAACACCCAGTGGCTTCATTCATTGAAACTCCCCAGTGAGCAGTGAGAACCAGACACACCTGGCTTTAAATCCCAACCCTGACTCTTGCTAGGGGCTTCCCGGGTGGCTCAGTGGTTAAGAATTCACCTGCCAATGCAGGAGACACAGGAGATGTGGGTTCAATCCCTGGGTCAGGAAGATCCTCTGGAGAAGGAAATAACAACCCACTTCTTGCCTGGAAAATCCCATGAATAAGGAGCCTGGCTTGCTAGAATCCAAAGAATCACAAAGAGTCAGACATGACTGAGCAAGTGATCATGCATGCCTCTTGCTAGGCTGTGGCTAAACCTCTCCCACCTTTGTTTCCTCACCTGATAATGGGGTAAATACACAAAGCACATTAGAGAGGACCTGTCACATGAACGGAGCACGTCTGTGCTGTAGAAGTTTACAATCATTAACATATAAACGAAAGGGAGGGAAACTCCCCACGTGAGGAGGCGCGCATCACTCACTGGCCATATGTGAGAGAATTTTAGGTGGAACATAGACACGGCATCACAGCAAACGGTAATAACTGGGACTTGTTCCCTTTTAAATTATTTTCAATCCTCATGATTATTTCAAAAGAGAAAGTCTCTGTTTGGTGCTTGTATATTTTGAACACCACTTTAATATCCGCTAAATTCCCTTTTGGAACAAAGTTGAGGGAATGTTTCAAATTCAGATCCTTGTCAGCCAACAGTACCTTGTGAGAATTTCATAATATTTTTAATTATGTTCATTTTTTATAGTTACTAGTTCTTTATGGGTGATATTTTTTTCCATTTATATAGTGATAAAGTTTCTTTGAAATGAATGTGTTAAATGAAAAAGCAGACCATTAAAAAGACATTTTTTAAAGAACACAATGCACACAGCAATAAAGCAGAATACTAGGGAAAACTGAAATAAGAACAGAACATTGATGGAATTGATAGAATTTGGTATTCAAGCTGGCTCAAATTCCAGCTTAGCCAGGTTACTAGCTAAACAACTGTTATTAGTCAGCTTTTGCTAGGTAAGACTGCAGTGTCAAGCAACCTCAAAGTCCAGTGGGGGTTTACAGCTTGCAAAGCATAGTTCTTGTTCATGCTACATGTCACTGCAATTGCCTGTGTTCTGTGGCTTTGCTTCATGTGTCCTCTTTCTCTCTCTCTAATTTTTAATTGGAGGATAAATGCTTTACAATTTTGTGTTGGTTTCTGCTGTATAACGTGAATCAGTTGTAAGTGCATACACACACACACACACACACACCATCCTTCTTGAAACTCCCTCCCACTTCCCCCCCAACTCCATGTGTCTTGTATATGCCACGATATAAGCTGAAGAAACAGTCCTCGCTTGGTCCCGAGGCACAGGGGAAAACAGCAAGGGCCAAATCGTGCAATGACTCTGGAAGCTTCTACTTAGATATACAGTATATCATGGCTGCTCAATTACACTGGTCAGTGGGTATCACATGGCCACACCTCACATCAACAGAACAGGAAAGCTCATTCCTCCTGTAGGCAGATACTATGCTATCACAAAGCAATGGGTGAGAATATATAATCCTCCTACAGGAAGAAAGCAAATACTTGATTCAATAATATAATCCATCATAATGACCCTGTGCAAGTCACCTCACTTTTACTTCTCCATTTTTGAGATGAGAATACCTACTTCAGAGTCAAGCTCAATAAATATGAATTCCCTTCCGCTTCTGAGATTCATTCAGAACAGCTCAAACCAAAATTAGAATAAAGAGCATGGTAGACAAGCTGCATTCAAACTTTAGTCCAAAATCTGTAACCAGTTAAAAATAAACCCCGTGAATGTTCATGCTGAGATGAATGCACTCCCCTCCTAAGCTGGCCACATTCCCCTCCATGTCACTCATGTCAACACCTTATGAAAATTTTCCTGGAAAAACACTTACCCTTGTCAGAACTAAAGAAAAAATGTAGAGGAAATGGTTATATTAATTGACATCGTAATATTAGTGTCATGATTAAAAGCATACATTTGGGGACTTCCCTGGTGGTCCAGTGGTAAAGAATCTGCCTCGCAACGCAGGGGACAGGATTCGATCCCTAGTCCAGGAAGATTCCGCATGCCTCGGAGCCACCAAGGACAACTACTGAGCCCATGCACCAAAACTACTGAAGCCCGTATGCCCTAGAGCCCGTGCTCTGCAGCAAACAAAGCCACTGCAAGAAGCCTGCAAATGGCAACTAGAGACTAGCCCCGTTCACGACAGCTAGAGAAAGCTCACACACAGCAACGAAGACCCGGTGTGGCCAAAAAATAAAATAATAAATAAAAATTTTTTTTAAAAAGCATACATTTTAGAATTGGAATCATGGCTGTTACTTATTTGTATATGACCTTGAGGAAGTTAAATAACTGAGCCTCAAATTATTCATAAAATGGGACAACAGAACAACAGACTGGTTCAAAGTTGGGAAAGGAGTACGTCCATCAAGGCTGTATATGGTCACCCTGCTTATTTAACTTATATGCAGAGGACATCGTGTGAAATGCCAGGTTGGATGAAGCACAAGTTGGAATCAAGATTGCCAAGAGAAATATCAATAACCCCAGATATGCAGATGACACCACCCTAATGGTTGAAAGAGAAGAGGAATTAAAGAGCCTTTTGATGAGGGTGAAAGAGGAGAGTGAAAAAGTTGGCTTAAAACTCAACATTCAAAAAACTAAGATCATGGCATCCGGTCCCATCACTTCATGGCAAATAGAAAGGGAAACAATGGAAACAGTGGCAAACTTTATTTTCTTGAGCTCTAAAACCACTGCAGACAGTGACTGCAGCTATGAAATTAAAAGACACTGGCTCCTTGGAAGAAAAGCTATGATAAATCTAGACAGTGTATTAAAAATGAGACATCACTTTACCGACAAAGGGCTGTATAGTCAAAGCTATAGTTTTTCCAATAGTCATGCACGGATGTGAGAGCTGGACCATAAAGCAAGCTGAGTGCCAAAGAATTGATGTTTCTGAACTGTGGTGTTGGAGAAGACTCTTGAGAGTCCCTTGGGGTGCAAGGAGATCAAACTAGTCAATCCTAAAGGAAATCAGTCCTGAATATTCATTAGAAGGACTGATGCTGAAGCTGAAGCTCGAACACTTTGGCTACCTGATACAAAGAACCAACTCACTGGAAAAGACCCTGATGCTGGAAAAGACTGAAGTCAGGAAGCAAAGGGGACGACAGGGGATGAAATGGTTGAATGGCATCACAGACTCAACGGACATGAGTTTGAGCAGACTCTGGGAGATGGTGAAGGACAGGGAAGCCTGGCGTACTGCAACCCACTGGGTCACAAAAAGCTGGACACAAGTGAGCAAATGAACAACAACAAACAGATCTATTTTAGTCCTAGGTTACTATGAAACTTAAATGAGATAAGTCATATGTGTGGCTTATTACTGTGCCTGGTCCAAATAAATACTCAAATAGAAACTCTTAAAAAGCTGGTACACATCCCAAAGTATCACTGAATATTTCAAATCAACATCTCACATCCAGTATAGGGAGGTCCTCGCTTACACCAGTTGGAGAAGTCCAAGTTCAATTTTTGTTTCCCACTTTGTGACATGGGATAGTGCTCTGCTCCCTGGAAACCCTGTAGACATGCCCTGACATTGTCTCTAACTATAAAGGACTTTCAATTCTTTCTGTGAACCCGTAGAAGTAAAAGATACCAAAGTCATTTCTGAATGTGATAAGTGGATATGGACCATGAATGGCAACACTGGTATCCCCAGCCTTCTGTTCACAAGGCATTTTAGCAAGAGGCTGCCGTCAGCATACAAGGAGACCCTCGGAAGACAGACCCGCAACGAGAGAATCTTCTTTTACTCTTCTTTGGGGCTGGAACGTCTGTCTTATGTGTAGTGGGCGATTTTAGCAATAAAGTATATTCCATCTCCCAGCTGGAGAACATGTCACCAATTACTTGGGAAAGAGATGAATAATTAAACAGACTTTTCTCTCAAGACGACTAAGTGGAAGTGTCTGGGTAATAGTGAAAGGTCAGAGATGATCATCTCCCTGTGGTTCACAGCAGTTTGGTCTATTTCTCTTTTTTCTTTTTTGGCCACACCCCACAGTTTGCGGGGCCTTAGTTCCCCAACCAGGGATGGAACCTGGGTCATGGCAGTGCAAGTTCTGACCCCGAACCACTGGACAACCAGGGAATTCCCAGGCTAGTCTATTTCTAGGTCTGCTCAAGCTTTCAACATTTCCTCATGTCTGCACCAGCTCAGACTCTGAGTTAATCATGTATACTCTCTGAGCCTCGGTTTTCTCACCTTTAAAGGGGGAATTATGGATTGCTTGGAAACACTATTAGGCTTTAAGAGCCAAATCAAGATAAGGGAGTCTGTCATTTCAGGTATTAGAGTGACACAGGACTCAGGATTTGATGAAAACAAACCGGCACAAACACAGACAAAGAATGCTGTGTAAAACAAAGAATGTGGCTCACCAACCGGCTCCACAAGGATGGAGTTATCAGCCATTGCAGCTGCTGACCCGCAGGGCACCCAGAGGGGAATTCAGATGACAGACAGGACAGACTTGGGAAAACAGGCCCCTTTGATAGTCAAATATGTATCTCAGGAAAATTTTCATGACTCCAGAATCTTGCATCTGCCCATAAGTAGTAAAGCTTTAAAATCATTAACTTGGGATATCTGTTCCTTGTGACTACAGTCATCTTTTACTGAGATGTATGCATGACACATACACTCACCGGTCAAATATCATACATATACTGGCTTCTCGCCAATCTCTGCAGAGCTGGTCCCTCAGAGCTGCCTAGACACTGTCTCCCAGGCTAGAGTCCTCAGTAAGGTCCCTGAGTAAAACTTCAATTCACAACTCTTTTTGTTTTTTAATGTTGCTGACTGGTTTCTGTCTTTGTTTGTTGGCTGCGCTGGGTCTCCACTGCTACACCGGGCTTCTCTTCGGCTGCAGCGAGCGCGGGCTGGCTACTCTGTAGTTGTAGCGCCCAGGCTTCTCGTTGCACCGGCTTCTTGCTGTGGAGCGCTGGTTCTAGGGTGCTCAGGCTTCAGCAGTTGGGGCGCAGGGGCTCTGTAGTTGCAGCCCCCAGGCTCTAGAGTGTGGACTCAGTAGTTGGGATGCACAGGCTTAACTGCTCCACAGGATGTGGGATCCTCCCAGATCAGGGATTAAACCTATGTTTCCTGCATTGGTAGGCAGACTCCCCGCCACCAAGCCACCAGGGAAGCCCTCACAGCTCTTAAGATCTGCATTTTCTTTCAGTCAACATGAGTGAATGACTGGTGTTTAATAGACTGAAGTAAAAAATACCTACAAAGTAACAAGAAAATGTGAAAGGGGAGCACTTACAGAAGACGAAATGCAACTGTCAAAGAAATACATAAAAATAAACCTCATTAGTAATCAAGAAAATGCCTATTAAAATTAAATGCCACTTTTTCTCCCTTCAGATTGGCAAAAATGTTAAAGTTTTGAGGCAGGAGATAGATGGGCCCCAGGCTGAGCAGCTGGAGTTTGTCCCCTGTGGACAGACACTGAGATGAAATATAATAGGAGAGGCTGAGGCCTGCCCAGATAAAAGACAGAGACCACATATTTCTCATTCTCGAGGTCAAGGAGACCTTCCAAGACTATACATGTGCAGAAAGACTCCATGGAGGTCAAAAAGGGAGTGATGCTAAGTCATTCTAGCCTATTTGCTAGAATACATCTTGGCTAAGAGATGTATGTGCACACAGAGCAGGATCCTGAATTAAACCAAATACAGACTCATAACCAGACAAAGCAAGATGACTGATCAAAGGAAACCCAGAAGACAGGCTCCATATAAGTCATTTAATTTACCACAGTTGTTCGAGTCCCTCTCTCTGAGCTCACCTGTGTGTGCCTATTCACACATATTCTTTTTCCTCCTAATAAACTCTTTGTTTCACTACTTTCTTTGTGGGAATTAATTTCTACAACGCAAAGAGCCAGGGCCTTGCCACTGGCCACTAATCTCGTGGGTAGGATTCAGTGTTCTTACTGCCACTGCCTGACTTCAATTTCTGGCCAGGAACCAAAATCCTGCTTCAAGCCACAGAAGGCCAAGGCCACCCAAGATCAGCCTGACCATGTTACGATTTAAGGGAGACGTAGTGAAAGAGAAACACACATTGCTTGGGGGAGTAACACCAGTCACTCTGGAGGACGTCTGTTAAAATCTGAATCGTGCACACCCCATGCCATTGACTTCTCAGGAACTAGAGAAACACGTGCATGTGTGTAGACATGAACAGGGATGCTGATCGTAGTACCGCGTATAACGGACACTGTCAGGGGAAACGCTGACACTGCCCGTCCTGGCCAGGCACCATAGGAAACACTGGCCTGAGTTATCTTAACAACAGGAGGTCCTGTTTTGCCAATAGAGTTTTGCCAAGAAAATGCACTGGTCATAACAAACATCCTCTTCCAACAACACAAGAGAAGACTCTATATACACGGACATCACCAGATGGTCAACACCGAAATCAGATTGATTATATTCTTTGCAGCCAAAGATGGAGAAGCTCTATACAGTCAGCAAAAACAAGACCAGGAGCTGACTGTGGCTCAGATCATTAACTCCTTATTGCCAAATTCAGACTTAAATTGAAGAAAGTAGGGAAAACCACTAGATCATTCAGGTATGACCTAAATCAAATCCCTTATGATTATACAGTGGAAGTGAGAAAAAAATTTAAGGGCCTTGATCTGATAGATAGAGTGCCTGATGAACTATGGAATGAGGTTCATAACACTGAACAGTAGACAGGAATCAAGACCATCCCCATGGAAAAGAAATGCAAAAAAGCAAAATGGCTGTCTGGGGAGGCCTTACAAATAGCTGTGAAACAAAGAGAAGCAAAAAGCAAAGGAGAAAAGGAAAGATATAAGCATCTGAATGCAGAGTTCCAAAGAATAGCAAGAAGAGATAAGAAAGCCTTCTTCAGCGATCAATGCAAAGAAATAGAGGAAAACAACAGAATGGGAAAGACTAGAGATCTCTTCAAGAAAATTAGAGATACCAAGGGGACATTTCATGCAAAGATGGGTTCGATAAAGGACAGAAATGGTATGGACCTAACAGAAGCAGAAGATATTAAGAAGAGATGGCAAGAATACACAGAAGAACTGTATGAAAAAGATCTTCACGACCCAGATAATCACAATGGTGTGATCACTGACCTAGAGCCAGACATCCTGCAATGTGAAGTCAAGTGGGCCTTAGAAAGCATCACTACAAACAAAACTAGTGGAGGTGAAGGAATTCCAGTGGAGCTATTCCAAATCCTGAAAGATGATGCTGTGAAAGTGCTGCACTCAATATGCCAGCAAATTTGGAAAACTCAGCAGTGGCCACAGGACTGGAAAAGGTCAGTTTTCATTCCAATCCCAAAGAAAGGCAATGCCAAAGAATGCTCAGACTACCACACAATTGCACTCATCTCACACGCTAGTAAAGTAATGCTCAAAATTCTCCAAGCCACGCTTCAGCAATATGTGAACCGTGAACTACCAGATGTTCAAGCTGGTTTTAGAAAAGGCAGAGGAACCAGAAATCAAATTGCCAACATCCGCTTGATCATGGAAAAAGCAAGAGAGTTCCAGAAGACCATCTATTTCTGCTTTATTGACTATGCCAAAGCCTTTGACTGTGTGGATCACAATAAACTGTGGAAAATTCTGAAAGAGATGGGAATACCAGACCACCTGACCTGCCTCTTGATAAATTTGTATGCAGGTCAGGAAGCAACAGTTAGAACTGGACACGGAACAACAGACTGGTTCCAAATAGGAAAAGGAGTACGTCAAGGCTGTATATAGTCACCCTGTTTATTTAACTTATATGCAGAGTACATCATGAGAAACGCTGGACTGGAAGAAGCACAAGCTGGAATCAAGATTGCCAGGAGAAATATCAATAACCTGAGATATGCAGATGACACCACCCTTATGGCAGAAAGTGAAGGGGAACTCAAAAGCCTCTTGATGAAAGTGAAAGTGGAGAGTGAAAAAGTTGGCCTAAAGCTCAACATTCAGAAAACGAAGATCATGGCATCTGGTCCCATCACTTCATGGGAAATAAATGGGGAAACAGTGGAAACAGTGTCAGACTTTATTTTTTGGGGCTCCAAAATCACTGCAGATGGTGACTGCAGCCATGAAATTAAAAAACGCTTACTCCTTGGAAGGAAAGTTATGACCAACCTAGATAGCATATTCAAAAGCAGAGACATTACTTTGCCAACAAAGGTTCGTTTAGTCAAGGCTATGGTTTTTCCTGTGGTCATGTATGGATGTGAGAGTTGGACTGTGAAGAAGGCTGAGCGCCGAAGAATTGATGCTTTTGAACTGTGGTGTTGGAGAAGACTCTTGAGAGTCCCTTGGACAGCAAGGAGATCCAACCAGTCCATTCTGAAGGAGATCAGCCCTGGGATTTCTTTGGAAGGAATGATGCTGAAGCTGAAACTCCAGTACTTTGGCCACCTCATGCAAAGAGTTGACTCATTGGAGAAGACTTTGATGCTGGGAGGGATTGGGGGCAGGAGGAGAAGGGGACGACAGCGGATGAGATGGCTGGATGGCATCACTGACTCGATGGACTCACGTGAGTGTGGGTGAACTCTGGGAGTTGGTGATGGACAGGGAGGCCTGGCGTGCTGCAATTCATGAGGTCGCAAAGAGTCGGACACGACTGAGCGACTGAACTGAACTGAACTGGAAGAATTTGGAGAAAATCAAAAGGAGAGAGGAGATGCCAGTCTGTATATCCCACCAACCTTCCAGAATCCTCCTCGCTGGAATCCATCTTGGCCAAGCAATGCGCATGCCACCAGGAAGGACCCTGAGTCAGAACAACTGGCCAGAAACAATCCGGAAACTAATCTCAATACCATAAAACCTGAGCCTGCAAGCCACGCGGCACAGTGGCTTGCAGGGTTGCAAGTCCTCCGGGGTTCCCTTACCCTCCTGCTCTCCAGCCGGGTGCCCCTTCCCAATAAAGTCTCCTGCTTTGTAAGCACGTGTCTCCTCGGACAATTCATTTTCAAGTGTTAGACAAGAGCCCACTCTCAGGTGATGGAAAGGGTCCCCCTTCCTGCCACAACACCACCCCTAAAAGAATATGAAGGTTGCTAAACACAGAGTAGCCATAAAAAATGGGAACAGAATACTAGGGAGAACGTAGTTAAAAGCGTAACAACAGAGACTGCTCTTCAAGACTCTGCGATGTGAAAAATCAAGTTCCGAGATGATGAGTTGATATATGACACCATTTACCAGGACACACACACACATAATCAGTATCACATAATCAGTATGGATACAAATACGAACAGAGAAAAGGTTCTAAAAAGAGACGCCAATTATGCAACCTCTGGGAAAGGGAGAGAGTACCTAGACTGGGATGTCAAAAATGCCAAAAAGATCTTTAATACCATGTCTTATGATGGTTAATTGATCTTAATGAGGTGTTATTGTTGTTGTTTACTCGCTCAGTCATGTCCAACTCTTTTGCGACCCCCTGGACTGTAGCCCACCAGGCTCCTCTGTCCATGGGATTTCCCAGGCAAGAATACTGGAGTGGGTTGCCATTTCCTTTTCCAGGGGATCTTCCCGACCCAGGGATAGAATATGCATCTCCTGCATTGGCAGGCAGATACTTAAGCATTTCTTATGAATTTAATTTTTTCCTTTAACACAGCAGGATGATCTCACTGCATCACCCATGGTGGGTCACAAAGTCTGGTTGATTCCATAATCGACAGAAGAGCTATGCTTATGGGGATAAATACAGCCATAATTATTACCACATGACTGACACTTCTGTCTCCCCCAACGCTTTCTCTTTACTCTGAGAAACAGGAGGCCAAGGCACACCTGGTTTTGTGCTCTTCTAATTGCCGAAGGCCTACAGGCTTAATCCCTTCCCAGGAGTGATAATTAACATTTTTAATACAGGCACTTTACAATCAATAGAGTTAACAACTGCTGCTCTCATCTACTTATACTCAGGTGTGAAAAAGAAAAGCGGATGGGATGGATGCTTTAGGAATGGAGAATAAGAGAAAGGGATAGAATTCAAAAGGAATCCACAGAGCCTGGGGGCAATCCGGTGAGGCAAAGGTTCTGAACCCTGAAAGAGGGGGATGCAGAGTCGAGACCAAGTTTATGGATGGCAAAAACCACTACAATAGTGTAAAGTAATTAGCCTCCAATTAAATAAATTAATTTTTTTGTTCAAAGACCAAGTTTAAAAGGTAGATTCTTTAGCATGACATCCAGAGCTTTCCATATTCTGAGCTTATGTCTACTATTCCAGAACCTTCACTCAGCTCTATCTAGCACGAAGGGGTGCCAAGTGTGAAGGGTAAGACCTACGACAATGGAAGGGAGTAACCAACCATCCCAGAGGCATCAGTTGAGACACAGGAACCAGCTCCAGCAGCACATGCAGGGGCTTCCCTGGTGGTCCACTGGTTAAGACTCCATTGCAAGGGAGCATGACTTCAATCCCTGGTCAAGGACTAAGACTCCACATGCTGCATGGCTAAAAAAAAAAAGCAGCAGCAGCAGCACATTCATCCACAGTTTCTTGCATTATAAGATTTCATGGGATAAGAACTATCCTATCTCCACTAAAGGGCCTAAAGGGTGGGGAAATGGAAAAGAAGGGTCTCTCTTTTGTTTCCTGTTTGATCACAGACCCCAAAATAGGTTTCTGCTTTAAGAAATCTGTTTTTCTCTTTCCCAGCGCTTATCATAATATAATGTAATGATCTCTTTTTTTCCTTATTTGCTTGTTTACAAACAAGGAAAATGTAAGTTACATGAGGAGCAAGGACTTTTTCAGTCTTGTTCACCACAGTTTTTAGGGGGTTTTTTGGTTCAGTTTGGTTGGACACACTGAGCGGCATGTGGGATCTTAAGTTCCCCAACCAGGGATTTAACCTGCACCCCGCTACGGTGGACGCAGAGTCCTAACCATCAGACCACCAGGGAAGTCCCTTGTCTTGTTCACCACTGTATCCCCAATCTGGCATACAGTAGGTGCTCAATAAGGCTTCTTTTTAAATCTTGAAGGTGGAGCTACTTCCAGAAATATAGCAAGAAGCCTGAAGCATAGTACCTGAGGGTGATACAGATCACTGAGCAGAGAGAAAGGTTAAGAAAGAGAACTGGAAATGACCATTTTGGAGGGGGCTTTTTTCATCCCTACAGTAACAGTAAAGGACATAAAGTCACAAGATTTCACATGGATTCTTCTGGGTTGTTTAAAAGTTAGAAACATCCTGCCAGTGGCTCCACAAAGGAGACCCTTAAAACAAACGTTCAAAGCTTGACCTCAGCTTAGCTAAGATTTTAATCCATATCCATTAGTGACAAGACTGGTACAAAAATAAGAACAGTCACTTCCTCTTTTATATTTGAAAAAAAAAAAAAACTTACTGAACTCTGAACTTCCTCTCTTCTAACCACAACTTACTACTAGCTTACTTTGGTAAAATAATTGCCAACAAAATAATAAGGAGGCATCTTATTGGCGCTGCTACGTTTCTATCCGAGACTCTGCCTACAACACTGCCTGCCGATTCCAAGTTTTTCAAGGAGGCCATCCAGAGATCCTGACTCAAAGAGGAGAAAACTGTCCCAAGGCTGCCAAGAAACTGCTCAGCTCAGCTTTGTGGCTACGGCAGCTCCGCTCACAGGGCGGACACCTGTCATGCCAAAATGAAACTAAGCCCGAACTGGCGGACTATTCCGAGGCACAAGTCTGCAGCCACATCCCTGGGACGGAGCTTGGACACAGGGTGCAGCAGCCCCGGTCTGGGCCTGGCCCTGACACTTACTCACCAGTTCTGTGATGTTGAGGAAGTGGCTTAACCTGTCTGGGCATCCATTTTCTCATATGTTAGAAAGAAAAAAGGCTTTTGTTTCTGGTACAGTCGAACAAACTCCAATTGAACCCAAATTTCCTACAAATAACAAGTTTAACTCTGGACAAAAAATTTTTTTTCTTTTTTTACCTGAATGTACTGAAGAATGAACATTAGAAGGCAGATTCTGGAGGGAGGGAGCTGAAATTTGAAAGAACAGAATAGCCATTTTGCAGCTTTTACCCTGAGAACAGGCTTCAGTCAGCACCAAATGGCAGCTAAGACTCCAACATAAAACCTTAAGTCTTCCTGACTTGCAGAGCCAGAGGACAGATTTCAGGTCAACCACAGCTACTGGAAAGTGCAGAGGGAATCCAGGAATAGAGCAAGCTTAGAGAGAAGCCTCAACTCCTGAGTACAGGCAGACCTCAGAGATACTGAGGCTTGATTCTAGACCACCGCACTAAAGCAAATATTCCAATAAAGTGACTCACCCATTTTTTTTGGTTTCCCAGTGCAGATTAAAGTTACATTTACACGACACTGGAGTGTATCAAGTGCGCACTAGCACTGTGTCTATAAAACAATGTACATACTCTAATTTTAAAATACTTTATTGCTAAAAAATACCAACACAATTACAGTAGTAACATCAAAGATTACTGATCACAGATCACCATAACAAAGATAACGAAAATGAAAACATTTGAAATATAATGTGAATTACCAAAACATGACCTGGGGACACAAAGTGAGCAATTGCTTTTGAAAAAAATGGTGTCAACAGACTTGCTGAAAACCTTCAATTTGTAAAAACAAAACAAAACAAAAGTACAGCACCTTCGAAGCACCGTGAAATGAGGTATGCCTGTATAAGGGTTTCCCCCATGGCTTTTAGCGGTCAAGAATCTGCCTGCAGTGTAGGAGTTGCAGGTTTGATCCCTGGGTCAGGAATATCCCCTGGAGGAGGGCATGGCAACTCACTTCCATATTCTTGCCTGGAGAATCCCATGGACAGAGGATCCTGGCAGGTTACAGTCCATAGGGTCACAAAGAGTCAGACACAACTAAAGCAACTTAACAAGCACACACATCCTGTATAAACTCTAAGTGTCTGACTGACTCTCGAACCATGCACACATAGGGTAGCCTTAAAGAAGCCCCAAGATAAAATAAAAAGCAGGACTGACATTTAGCTGGTGTCCAAGAGATAATTTACTGTCCAAGTCAACAGCTTACAAAGATGAAAACATCAACATTCCTCAGAGAAATACAACAGAATCCAGAGTCCCCACAATGTAACACTCACAATGTCCAGGATACATTCTGAAATTATGCAACACGTGAAAAACCAGGAAAATATGACCCACTCTCAAGAGAAAATACAATCAGCCAAGGAAAAGAAGGGAGGAATAGTTCCTATTAGGTTAGGGCAATATTCTGAAATTCTCTGAGATACAAGGCATTCAGCTGCAGGTTACAGAAAACCCATCTTGAAATGGCTTAAGCAACAAGAGAATTCATGGTCTAACAAGACCAAATTTCTACAAATAGGGCTGTATAAGGATTCTATCAGGGCTATATCAAGGTTAATTAATTCAGTGGCTCAATGACATCATGAAAGACACAATTCCTCTCTATTTTTTTACACTAAAACTCACAGCATGCCAGCCTTGTCCTTCATGGTCAAAGATAGCTGCCATGTTCCAAGGCATGACATGAGGTCCTTGAAGACAAATCCTTCATCCTGGGTACCCTTCCTTCTGGTTTTGTATGCTGTCCTGTGAGGACATGACTCTTGGTACTTATCACAGTCTTCCTGGGACCAAAAGGGCAGATACTGATGACACTTGGAGGATGGGGGATCAAATAACTGGGAGAATCCCCAGTGTTTCACGACCCTGTTAAGCCTCTGAGTAACCCTCAAATCACCTACCTCCAAATAACTTGTTAAATGTTCTACTATGAACATTCAAAGCATACTATCTGAAACAACCAACAGAATTGGAAAACTAGTAACATTAGCTCTAAATATAAGACAAGCACAAAAAACACAATGAAAATTATAATTACTAATCCTAGCAGCCACATATCTCTGAGCCTGAGGTTGCCTCATTCTTTTTATTTAAAAGAGAAATTAGCATGCATTAGAAAAGTGTCTAAGACATGATAGCACCACAGTGAGAAATTCTCCTTAACAACCAGAAGAATTAAAAAGAGAATTGAAGAGGGGGAAATACATGTGTGTGTGTATTTCTATTTAGTGTCACACACAACTAAAATCTTTGCGTACCGCTGATAATATGCTCTAGGTATTTAAAAAAAAAAAAAAAAACAGCCTTGTACTAAAAACTCCCAAATATTTACTGTCATCTCTGACTTCTCATTATTCCCAATTACCTTTTGGACATCTATACCTGGAGATACTACAGGCATCTCAAACTCAATACAGCCCATGTAGAATTCACTATCTTTACCCCTAAGCTTTCTCCTCTTCTTGAATTCTCTGCTGCTCTTTATGATATCCCTCTTCATCAAGTACCCAAATGAGAAATCCCTCAAGAGCTGACAATGATTCATACTCCTTTTATTGTTCAATGTGCCAAAGTGAGGCTCTGCCTCACACAGACATTATTACATGTGATTGTCACAAATCTTTATAGAAGGTACTGTCCCTTATCATTTACCCTTGTTTCAAAGTGACCAAGTCAAGAATAAGAAATTTGCCTGGGCTCACAGGATCTGAATCCAGATCTGTCTAATCCTCTGTTCCTACTTCACAAAGCAAGTAGAGACCAGCAAGCAAGAATCCCTCAACTGGCCTTGTGCTTGCACGTGCGTGCTAAGTCACTTCAGTCATGTCCAACTCCAACTCTTTGCGACCCTATGGACTGTAGCCCACCAGGCTCTTCTGTCCATGGGGATTCCTCAGGTGAGAATATTGGAGTGGGTTGCCATGCCCTCCTCCAGGGAATCTTCCAAACCCAGGGATTGAACCCATGTCTGTCTCCTGCATTGGCAGGTGGGTTCTTTACCAGTAGCATCACCTGGGAAGCCCCAACTGGCTTTAAAATTATCTTATTTCCCGCCCATTTTCCCTTCTTTTTTAATTCCACCTGTGCTCTCCCCTCTTGTTGATAGGGACAGAATAAAGGGACAAAGTAGGTGACTAAGTAGTCAAACCCGGGTTTCCTGCACTGCAGGTAGATTCCCTACCATCTGAGCCACTAGGGAAGCCCAAATCCCAGTATGGGATTGTAGGTAGAAAAATATGGAAGATCCCTGTAACTTAATGATTACTCAAGAAAGCAGGCTTGCTTAGCAACAAAATGGTGCAACAGAAGCATTAAATAAATAACATAGACAGGCAATAAAATAATGGTGGTATGAGATCCACAACCTGCCCAGTGAGCTCAGTAAGTTAGTGATCCCTAGGACACCCTCTCTGCATGCATAAAAAACAATAATTTGTGGACTTAGCTCGACGATGTAGGGACAAGAAAACTGCCCTGCTCAACTGGGAGGAGGAGCTGATGATGGAAGCATGACGTCCACTCAAGACAAACAAGGGGCTTCCCTGATGGCTCAATGGTTAAGAATCTGCCTGCTAATGCAGGAGACGCAGGTTCGATCCCTGGTCCTGGAAGATCCCCTATGCCACAGGGTAACCAAGCCTGTGCACCACAACTACGAGCCAGCACTCTAGAGCCCTGGAGCCACAACTATTGATCCATGAGCTGCAACTACTGAAACCCAGGCTCCTGGAGCCAGTGCTCTGCAAGAGAAGCCACGGCAATGAGAAGCCCGCGCACCACAGGTAGAGAGTAGCCTCTGTTCGCTGCAACTTGAGAAAAGCCTAAGCAGAAACGGAGACCCAGCACAGCTAAAAAAAAAATTAAATAAATAAAAACCTCACACTAGGTAAAGGGCCATAGAGAATCAGGAATCAAGAAAGGGTGTCAGAAGATATAGGGCACTGTCCCAGGATATTTAAAAAAAAGAAGAAAGAAAGAAAGACAAACAAGTTCTTTTCCTCCTCCCCACTTTTCCTTTGATTATGAAACTGTAGGCTAAGTTCTTGGGGTGCCACATTTCTCAACCTCTTGCTTGTAAACCTCACAAGTGTCCCATTCTAATATGTCACTTCTTATCTATCACTCTGTCCCTTGCTGAATTCTTTTCTACACTGAGACATAAAGGACGGTGGTACCAGAGCTCTTTGGAGCCCCCCTGAAATGACACCAAACGGTTTCACTGTCTCCCGGAAGGAGGCCCTCCTTGGTCCTCCGTTACTTCACCATGCTCTCGCCAGCACTTAGCACTGTCAACCTCACCACGCTGAGAAGAGTCCTGCTCTCTTTAAACCCTGGAGAGTTTTCTCTCTCCTTTCAACATTCTTCTACCTTCTCTCTGCCCCTCCAAATTTTCTCTTCTTCAGGCTTAATGTTCCTGATCCTTCAGCTACTATTTCTTGGCCAAGTGTCCCTTCTCCCTCCTGCTTCTCCTCCCCCTTCACTGACACTCTGCTTCACCTGCTTCTTCCACTTCCTCAAAACTCAATTCATAACCTGGGCTCCCACATGCAGTGGCTGAGAGCTTGGCAGCAGCTCCTTTATCTCCATCCTGATGGCTTGATGGCTGCAGCATCCTTTGTTTGCTGATATGGAAGGCAACATTTTTCATTCACATAAACCGCACCATGATACGTCACAATGCCCTAGCCAAAGGCTGATCAAGGGCCCTGGCAGAATCCTTGAACCACAAGCTTCAGAATAGATGGCCTGGGTTTGTCATCCTCTTCAAATTCTTCTTAGTTTCAAGACCTGGGGCAGGGACTCCCCTGGTGGTCCAGTGGTTAAGAATTCACCTTGCAGTGCAGGGGATGCAAGTTCAATCCCTGGTCGGGCAACTAAGATCCTACATGCCACGGGGCAACTAAGCCTGTGCACCACAGCTAGAGAGATCCCACATGCCACAACTAAGACCAGACACAGCCAAATAAATAAATAAATACTAAAAAAAAAAAAAAAAGACCTGGGGCAAGTTAATATCCCTGAATTTCCATTCCTTTATTTTTGGGGTGTGGAGGGAATACTGCATGGCTTGCAGGATCTCAGTTCCCTGACCAGGGATCAAACCTGTGCCCCCTGCAGTGAAAGCATGGAGTCCTAACCACTGGACTCCCAGCGAATTCAGTTTCTTCATGGAGGGAAAATGAGACCCATCTCCTCGGGTGCTGCAGACTTTAAATGCAATCATATGTGAAGCATTCAGCTCAGGGCCTCGATAAACGAGCACAGCTCTTCAGGGAAGTATTATCACCCCACAGACATGTCTGCTGTATGTGAACCCTTCCTTCCAAATGACACCAGGACTTCATGCTTCTCAGCCTGTCCTCCCAGCCCAGCAACTCACACACAAAGAAATCAGCTGACTGTGGTCACATGACCATCAGGAGACCTCAGACCTAAAGCCACTTTCTGAATTCCTTATTCAGGGCCACAGCTAAAAATCTACCCATGTGCTAACTCCTTCACTGGTCAAAAACAATTTACTGAAAAGATTTTCTCCCACAAAGGAGTTTTCTCGTCCATCAGATTTTGCCAGTTTCACCCACTGCTATGGCAAACAAGCTTTCCTATCTCTGAAGGATAAGCTAGATCATCTTCAAGCACCCCAGAGCCTGCCTGACCACGGTTCCCCCTCCCTCTGCCAGAGCCCTCCACTCACCCAAAGGCTCTCTCCCACCCAAGCCCTTCACCTTGGTGACTGGGAACTCAGAATCTGACTCAGACAGAAAGTGAAAGTCTCTCAACTCTCTGCAACCCCATGGACTATATATATACAGTCCATGGAATTCTCCAGGCCAGAATACTGGAGTGGGTAGCCTTTCCCTTCTCCAGGGGATCTTCCCAAACCAGGGATCAAACCCAGGTCTCTCACATTGCAGGCAGATCCTTTACCAGCTGAGCCACAAGGGAAGTCCAAGAATACTGGAGAGGGTAGCCTATCCCTTCTCCAGCGGGATCTTCCTGACCCAGGAATCGAACTGGGGTCTCCTGCATTGCAGGCGGATTCTTTACCAACTGAGCTCTTGAATTCAATCTGGGCTCTGCAGTTCTCAGGAAAACTCTTTACCCTTCCCTAGCCTGTTTCCTCACTGATGAATGGAGGTGATAATAAGGATGATGATTCAAAGGGATGAAGTCTGAAATCTCCAGCTCACGGCAAGCCCTCAGATATTAGCTGTCATTGCATCACCGTCACCATCATCATCTCTCCATCCCTTTTATGCAGTCCTGAACTCAAATCTATGTTTGAACCTGTAACTTTGGAAACAACTCTTTAACTTTGTGCCTAGTTTTCTCAGCATAAAACGGGAATAATAAAGTAGTAGCCTCACTGGGCTGTTGCAAAGATTAAACGGGTTCAGTTCAGTTCAGTTCAGTCACTCAGTCATGTCCGACTCTCTGCAACCCCATGGACCACAGCACGCCAGGCCTCCCTGTCCATCACCAACTCCCGGAGTTCACTCAAACTCATGTCCACTGAGTCAGTGATGCCATCCAACCATCTCATCCTCTGTCGTCCCCTTTTCCTCCCGCCCTCAATCTTTCCCAGCATCAGGGTCTTTTCAAATGAGTCAGCTCTTCGCATCAGGTGGCCAAAGTAAAACACTTAGAACCATGCCAGGAACATAGCAAGTACTCAATAAACATCAATGTGAGTCAGCAGCATTTGAAAGCCTTATTTGAAGATGTCCAGGAAATAGAAGTTTCCCTGGCCAGTCTTCCGCTGCTGATGGAGACTCTCCTGGGAACACACACACTCAAGCAGGAACAGGTCTAACCCAGACTCATTTTTTCTTCTTTTTGTAAATAAATTTATTGTTTTTAATTGGAGGATAATTGCTTTACAATATTGTGTTAATTTCTGCCATATATCAACATGAATCAGCCACAAGATATACATATATCCCTTCCCTCTTGAACCTCCCTCCCACCTCCCACCTCCCACTTCCCACCCCATCCCACCCCTCTAGGTTGTCACTGAGCACCAGCCTTGAGGTCCCTCCATCATGCAGCAAATTCCCATTGGCTATCTATCTATCTTACACATGGTAATGTATATAAGGTACATGTTTCAACGTTACTCTTTCAGTTCGTCCCTCTCTTTCCTTCTCCCACTGTGACCACAAGTCTGTTCTCTGTCTGCATCTCCACTGCTGCCCTGCAGACAGGTTCATCAGTACCATTTTTCCTTAATTAGGTCCCATTTGTTTATTTTTGTTTTTTCTTGAACCTGATTTTTTTTTTTTTTTTTTTTTGGTCTTATTTGGAGTGCCTTGGCCTCCACGCGGCCCTTAGGCCCCAAATCAGAGAAAGCCAAAGGGAAACACAATGAAGCCAGCTGTCATTTGAGCCCCTACCTATCAAGGATACCAGAGAACAGCAACACAGCCTGAGTCCCAGCCCTCTGAAGGCCCAGTTGGAGGCTGCCCTCGGCAGAGAGTCACCCCGGCGACACAGCCCACCTCTGCCTGCATGCTCTTCCCACATCTCCCGGCAGCTCCATGAGGCCCCTGAACACCTCCTCCTTCCTCCCCCTGTGCTGATTCTGTTCATAAAACACTTCTTCCTCAACCCAAATTATCCCCCAGGATAACCAGTTCTCCATCTGCAGAAGAAGGACAGCTCTCTGCCAGCATTTGACGTAGCACTGGGACACTTCGCCCAAGAGACAGGTCAGGCCAGGCAGTTCCATCAAAACCAATAATTTCACTTACAAAAAAAAAAAAAAAACTCCTATCCCACACTTAGAATTCTATGTGGAAAAGTAACTTTCATCAGTGATATGTTTAAAGCTCAAAGATGATCATTAGAATAATCTTGAGATAGCAGGATGGGATGAGAATACAACATCTAATTATAAAGGATTGAAAACAATGCACGTACATCATCTCTAGAAATAAGTAAAGCCTCAATAGTCCATGAACCTCAAGAGTCAATTTCACAAGCCTCCAGACCTCATGTCTGTATTTCTCACAATGACTTTCAAACCACGTTGACCGTCACCCACAGTGAGAAACACATTTTATATCTGGCCCAGTTCACACATGCCTATAAATGTTCACATGAAATAAAAGTTTTATGAAACCATACTTGTTTTGAGTGTTATGAATTCTGATATTTTCAAGTTTATTTTTTTCACGGTGTTCACGACCTACTAAATTGATTTCATGACACCCTAATGAGTGATGATCCACAGTCTAAGAAACCTATTTAAAGGAATTTAGGAAAACTCCTCCCAGCGTGGAGCTGCAAGAAAGTGTAAGGGTGAAGGTCAAGGCACCAAGGTTACAGAGTCCAGGCTTTGAATAAAGCTGGAATCGCCTGTGACTCAGGAGAGCATGGTGGAAGGAAATAAGGGGAAGCATGTAAACCAGGTCTCTGCCCGGTAGCTAGATGACCATGGGCAAGTCATTCCCATGTCCTGCTTGGATTAAGCCTACTTATATTAAGGCCCTCTATATTTCAATGCTGGAAGATACAGCCTATGAACCTACATGGCAACTAAATCAGTTTTGGGAAGGGACCAAGGATGAAAGCCCACAAGGTTACTAACAGTCAAGGAGACAGGATTTGGAATGTCTCTAAGAGACACCTGGAAGCAGAGGATCCCCTCCTCACACCTGCAGGAGCAGGACACTAGTTCCCTCAGGAGGCCAATGGTTCATAGTCCTCCCTAGGACTCCTCCCTTGAAGAAGAAAGCTGCCTTAGGCTTCCCTGGCAGCTTGGTGGTCAAGAATCCACCTGCCAATGCAGGAGACACGGGTTCGATCCCTGGTCCACAAAGAACCCACATGCCATGGAGCAACTAAGCCCAAGCTCCACAATTACTGAGCCGGTGTGCCTGAAACCTGTGCTCCGCAACAAGAGAAGCCCACGAATGCAATGAGAGAGTAGCCCCCATCCACTGCAACTAGAGAAAATCCCAAGCAGAAGCAAAGACCCAGCACAGCCACAAATGAATAAATAATTTGAAAAAGAAGAAGAAAGCTGCCTTGCCCAGGTTAATTCCAGCTCCCCAAGAGCAGCCCACAGCCAGCGCCCACTTGGTGCAGATCCCACTGTCCCATTTCTGAAGGACCATCACAGCTCCAGCCACCAGATTGGCTTCGGCCTCTATTACACAACAACTGCACTGCAGTTCAACTTCTCTCTTCCCTGCTTCCCTCCCTCCCTTACAGATGTTGTGCCCAAGAGCTCCTCCTCCTATAAGCCACCTGTCTGCAAATCTCCATCTCTGAAGACAAAGCTGCAATGACATTGGCCAGGGTCACAGGAGGACATTTAAGTAAAAATGGTACCTTTAGGACATTTTTCAAAGATGTTTTTGAGAACTGTTTCTCAGAACTAACATTTAAGGAGCAATCACATGTGTTTTTGCATTCCAGGTCTCATTCAATCCACGCGGCATCCTGGGAGGCAGGCTCTGTGTTGTTACCTCCATTTCACAGATGAGGAAACCAGAGATTCGAGGGGTTAAGAAAGGCACCCAAGCCCTCACATGTGATCAGTGGAGGGGCTGAGGTCTGAACTCAAGCCCTAGTCCTCATCCCACTCCACTGAAGCTCTGTGATCACATGGGCCACATGGAATGACACGGATTCACTCATGTCTGTCTCCTTCTCAAATCTCTCCCTCCTCGGTGGCAGGGGCCTCGTGCTATGGATCTTAAGTACTTAGTGTAGGCCAAGTCCACAGCAGGACCCGGGTGATAGTAATGTGACAATATTTGGTGGTATACTCGGTAGCGATGGTGGTAGCAGTCAGTGCCTCGTGTGCACTAAGCCCTGGGCTATGCCCTTTACATAAAGCATTTGGCCCTTTCATTTCTCTGTGACCTGAGTCCTTTTATGATGTCTAAGCGGTGAGTGGGCTTTCCTGGTGGCTCAGCAGTAAAGAGCCCACCTGCCAATGCAGGAGACGCAGGTTTGATGCCTGGGTCGGGAATATCCCTGGGAGAAGGAAATGGCAACCCACTCCAGTATTCTTGCCTGAGAAATCCCATGGACAGAGGAGCCTGGCAGACTACAGTCCACGGGCTTCCAAAGAGTCAGACACAGGCTGCAGTCCATGGGGTCCCAGAGACAGACACGACACACAGCAAAGCTCACCTGGGACCCGCCACAGATTCGAGTTCCGTCTGGCAGATGCACACTGTACCGGCGCTAAGGAGTCATGAGGGCCACGGTGAAACTGGCCTGCTAGGGTTCCCCAAAATGCCACACGATCTTTGTGGCTTTTCCCATCAAGAGGAAGAGGCTCTTCCCCTTTTCTTTCTTCCCGTATTTCTCGGGTGGTGTGACCTACTTTCACTAAGAGAATATGGGAGAAGTGCCACTGTGCAAGTTCTGAGCCTAAACTTCAAGAGGCCCTGTGACTGCTCCTCATGCACTGGGCATGCACCCACCAGCACGTGGCCGAGCTCAGGCCAGCCCACTGAAGATGAGGCCACCTGGAGAAAAGCCTCAAGTCTCAGGTGTGCCTGCCGGGGCCCCAGACACGAGCAGCCAATCCTCACGTGGGCCAGAAGGACTGCCCAGCTGAGCCCAGCCCAAGGTACTAACCCACAGAAACATGAGCTAAATAAAACAGTGGTGGTGTGAAGCCACTAAGGACTGGGGTGGTTTGTTAAACACCAGGTAATTGTGTCCGGTCAAATATCCAAAAGTAGAACCACCAAAGGATTCTTCCATAGGAGAGATGATGAATGAGCAAAAGCCTTTTCCAAAGAAGTAACTGAGTGAGCTCATCTCTGATTCAAACCAAAGTGTCTGCGATGTCCACGGGCAACCAGAAGCGGCAAGAATTCTGACGGGCTGGAAAACTGGAAATTCTGACAAGAACCAGATTGTTCTGCCAGCTAAAAGCAAAAAAGAGTGTCTCTTTATTTCATCCTTAGCAACACAAACAGACTGTGTTCTCCCCTAAACATCCCCTCCTGTATTCGATGAGATAAAGAGATCTAGCATTTCACTTCTCAGGTTTAAAGAAGTCAAGTTAGAGGTAAAATCGAATACCTCAGCTCCAAGGAAGTCAAAGGAAACCATGGCTCTGGGGGCTTGAGCAGGGTTCGCTGTTTCTCAGCAGGCATCCATTTGTTTTTACTCCCGAGCTGGTCGACACATCCCAGGACCCCCTGAGGTTGACACACCCCTGTGCCCAAGCTCCAGCCAAGAGAATGTGAGCAGAAGCAATATGCGTCCCTTCTAGGCTGAAGTGGCTGTGAAATGAGTGTGCTTTCTCATATTCCCTTTCCCCATCCTCCTGCCCAGTGGCGAGTGACCTGGGTGACTGGGAGGGAGGCTGCCTGACCAGGATCGCCTGCAGTGGCTCTGTGCCACGAGTGAGAAATAATGCTTCCCGTCGAGCCACAAAGCTGTCAGGGCTTATCTGTTACAGCGGCTTTCACAGATTCTGACTAATACCTTAGCAAAGAGAGAACGTGTTAAATGCAAGCCCAAAAAGTAGTTTATGAGCTCAAGTTCTCCTGGTAATAACAGAGCCGCGTTACTGGGTGGGAAAACTGTCAGGATGCCCTGGCTTCCTTGTTCTACAGTTTGCAATGGATGGGCAACATTGAAATGAAAAGCAGATGTCCCCCCAAGAAGGCAAACGGCACCATCCCTCTGTGGTTGACTCCAGAAGGTGCTTGTCTCCCCTACAGATTTCACTTCTGTGTGCAGAACTGAAAAAGTCCCCACTAACATTTCTCAGATTCTCAGTGACTTAATGCTCTGTGCTTTTTTTGGCTGCACCACATGACTTGTGGGATCTTATTTCCCCAACCAGGGCTTGAACCCATGTCCTCAGCAGTGAAAGGGCAGAGTCCTGACCACTGGACCACTAGGAAATTTCCAAAGCTCAGTGTTTTTTTAATGTTTTTGTTGAAGTGTAATATCATAAGAGAAGATGGGTACAAGTCTGCAGCTCAATGGATGGTCATAATCTGAACCCACCATGTAACCAGCACCCAGATCAAGAAACAACATCGCCCATACCCTGGTGTCCCCTCTTAGTCCCCACCAGTCTTCCTGTAGGTAATCACCATCCTACCTGCTATCACCTATGATTACTACAGATGACTACTTTCATCTGTCCCTGAACTTCAAGTACATGGAATTCTACGGAACATACTCTTGTGCATCTGGCCTTTTTTGCTAGTCATCCGTGTCTTATACAGCTGGAGTTTACTCACTCTTGTTACTGTACAGTATTCCACTGTGCACTGCTGATGGCCATTTTAGTAGCTTCCAGTTTATATACTGTTAAAGGAAATTATTGTCACTCTAGCCTACCAGGGTCCTAAAGTCAGGGACTTCAGCGGAGAAACTCTTTGTCTTTACCAAGAAACATGGCCAAAGCTGAGGTTAAGATTGAAGCATTCACATACTTCTGAAAATCACTCCTCAACAGGCTTTAATGAGGACAATTTTTGTTGTTGTTGTTCAAACAAAAATGATCAGAGCCTGTAAACCAGGAAGTGATTTGCTCTTTAGGAAAACTACAAGCTACAGCAAAACTAGCACTAAAACCCAAATCAAATGACTCCCTCAGAGGACTTACGTTCCCCATACCATTCGTTTATTTAAAAGGTATCTACGAGTACACACCATGTGCCAGGTATGGATCTGGGTACTCTCGAAACAGCAGGAAGTGAGAGAGATGGAGTCCCACCTCTCTGGAAACTTATATTCTAGTGGGGAAGACGAACACTCAACAGTCAAATAAACATCCAATTAGAATATGGAGGGGCTTCTGTGGTGGTCCAGTGGTTAAGAATCGATCTTCTAACGCAGGGGACAAAGGTTCAATCCCTGGTCAGGGAACTATTAATAAGATTCCACATGTCGTGGGGCAACTAAGCTCACACACAGCAACTACTGAGCCCCTACGTATCACAACTAGAAAGAAGCCTGGGTGCCGCAAGGGAGGTCACACGAGAGGCAACTAGAACCTGATGCAGCTAAATAAATAAATGAATATTTTTTTCTTAGAAAATGTGAAAGTGACAAGGGGTTATGAGGTTGTACCAGGGGAGAACCTGATTTGGAAGATCAAGGAAGGCTTCTCTGAAGAAGTGACAGCTGAACTAAATTCTGAACAATGAGTAGGAGGGTAGTGGGGTCAGAGGAGAGGGGAGAGCAATTCAGGCTCAAGATAGAACATGTGCAAAAGCCCTGGGCTGGGCAGAGCTGTGTCACACTGAGCAAGACCAGCTGGAGTCTTCAGCTAGAAAGTGAAATTCAAGTTGCAGCGTGGTTCAAAGAGAGGCTTGTGAGGGCCCAGAGAAGGCAGATGTTAAGGATGCCGACTTAATCCTGGAACAACGAAGAGCAAGCCACCAAAAAGATGGACCTCTAACAAAATGGAAAATGGTCCTTCACCATTCTATATGCCAACGCTGCTTCCCAAAGAATAATGTTGCCCCAGATAGAATTATTAATACCTCCAACCATACATTTTTCCAGGCACACAAAAAATCCAGATAACTGTCAAAATTCTCCTTTGCCACGTTGCCTAAACTCTAAAGAACGGACCCCACCTTTAGGGAGGGAAGGTCTTCAAAATAGGGCTATTCCATAAGAATCAGCACCCCCACCATCACATCCAGACAAGAGACAGTCCTGCAGACCTCACTCTCTACCTTCACCTACATTATATAGGAGTCTTCTTCAAAGGGCATGGTAGACATCCCACCCACAGCCTAAAGGGACCCCCAGAGTTTAAAGGGAAACTGGTCCGAAATCTATTTAAAATTGAAATGCCATCAACATGTTTTCAAAATGAGGCAGCAGGTGGGGCAATCACAGATTTCAATTCAATTCAATTTCAATTTCAGTTCTGAGGTTTGCCGCCAATGAAAGCATTGAAAGCCAGGAAGCTAGCACAGAAAGCACTGAGCTCAGCCTCGTTCAAATCGCCTCTCTGACCGCAGCTGAGCGCTCCACCCTCAAATTCACTGTCAGCTTCCCCGAGTGCTCTTGACCATGACACGTAAGCACCTTCATTCTTGCATCATGTCCTTGACTCGGGAGCGTTCATCTTGCCTCCCAACAAGATGACAGACTGAGTTAAGGACAAGACAGAGTCCAGCCATGGTAATAATGGAATCAATTCTGTTTATCAAGTACTTACTGTGTATCAGCAAGGAGCTCAGGAAACACCAGCCATGAGCCCTATAAACTAGGTTCTAATGACAGCCTTTGACCTCTGAAAAAACCAAAAGCTCAAAGAGCTTCAGCAACATGATCAAGGTCCCATATGTGTGTACTCATTTGCTCCATCGTGTCCAACTCTTTGCGACCCCATGGACTGTAGCCCGGCAGCTTCCCTGTCTGTGGAACTGTCCAGGTAAAAGCGGGTTGCCATTTCCTACTCCAGGAGATCATTCCAACCCCAGGGATCGAAGCTGCATCTCTTGCGTCTCCTGCATTGCCAGGTGGATTCTTTACCACTGCACCACCTGGGAAGCCCACTATAAGAAGCCAAGATTTAGGAACTTCCCTGGTGCTCCAGTGGTTAAGTCTCTGTGCTTCCGATGCAGGGGGCATGGGTTCCATCCCTGGTTTGAGAACTAAGATCACACGTGCCACCCGGCAGAAAAAAAAAGAAGCCAAGATTTATATTGACGCCATCCTGTCTCCAAAGCACAAATCCTTTATCTCCAGTGGAACATGTGCTCAATAAACACGAGCTGGGTGCGTGAGAGCAGGAGAGGAGAAAAGGAGTAGGAGGATTCCTTCTAGAGACATCATTTCTTTGGCCTTCTACGATTAAAGATGCAGCAAAGAGTGATATCCCTATTGTTAGAACCATAAAAATAACCCAGTAACCACCTCCCAAAATAGAATCATCAACAATATGACTGACACGAAAATCCAAATGTCTCTTTAGGATGTGAAAAATAGCAGCAGCCCCTCCACGCTCTGGGAACACACCCTTCACCACCCCACCCCACCCCCGCCCCCCGCCCATCAACGCCACCACTGCTTCTAAATGGTCATTTCAGTTTCTCTTATCTGACCTCCAACCCCACCAGCCTGGAATTTCAGGAACTGAGTCACAGCAATTACGGTTTCAGAATACATCAAATTCTCTTTTTCGAACATTTGGCCATCTCACTCACCCCCACACATCCCGCTCTACAGCAATGACAACAGTCACTTCCTAGTCACTATGCTCCTTCACAAGGTCCAGACACCCCCCACCCCAGCCCCCCACATGACGTTGCCCTCCCACCAGCTCCTCCTGCACACACACCCCCCACTTCCTGTTCCCGACGGAGCCCCGTTCACTCTTCCAGGGCTCCATGTTGCTCTCCTCTGCCCGAAACACCCACCCCAGCCCTCACCCCCTGTCAATCTGGGAACTCCCACTCCTGCTGAAGATTGTTCCCAAATGTCAGCTCCAGTGTGGAATCTTCTCCTCTCCTCCCAGGAGTACGGATGTCATTCAAAGCCTTTTCACACCCTTGGTGTAATACTTCTCATTTATGTACCGGAAGTAACTGGTCCTGCTGTTCTCTTCTCCCCCTCCAAAGACCAGAGAGATTTTCAAGGGCAAGCACAGTGTCTTCTTTCTTTCCAAAGCCCATACTGCAACCTGATGTTATACAATGTATTTCTTCTAAGTTACTTAATTGCTGTTCTTCCAATAAATGTCCCTGAGGGCAGGGGCTCTGGCTCCTTTCCTGGTCTAGTTTTAGTTCCTAGAACAGTACCCGATTCATGGTAGGCACTCAATGAATATTTACTGAATGAATGGATAGATGGACAGATGGCCAGATGGATGGGGAAATGGCTGGATGGATAGATGGATGGATGATGGAACGGAAAAACGGCTGGGTGGACAGAGGAATGGATTGGTGGGTAAATGGGTAGACGGATAGACAGATGTGAAAGTGAAAGTCAGTCTTTTCCCACTCTCTGTGACCCCATGGACTATACAGTCCATGGAATTCTCCAGGCCAGAATTCTGGAGTGGGTAGCCTTTCCCTTCTCCAGGGGATCTTCCCAATCCAGGGATCAAACCCAGGTCTCCCACATTAAGGGTGGATTCTTTACCAGCTGAGCCACAAGGGAAGCCCAAGAATGCTAGAGTGGATAGCCTATCCCTTCTCCAGCAGATCTTCCCGATCCAGGAATTGAACCAGGGTCTCCTGCATTGCAGGTGGATTCTTTACCAACTGAGCTATCAGGATAGGTGTATAAAGGCAGGATCATATTTCACCAGCCCAGGGTCACAAGGCCATGGAAAGACAAAGCCAGGATAGGAAATCGTGTCTATTTGATTTCTGAGCCTTCACTAGCAAGTCCAATTTTTACTGCCTATCTAGAGATGCAAAGTTTGGTTAACTGGGCAGTGGGCAGTGGCAAGGTGAAAGAAGAGTCTAGAATTTCCCCCAGGAACATTGTTACTGTTGAGCAAAGTTAATTTCTGTTTACTAAACGAATGCCAAGACTCAATAAGGAGGACCAGAACCCTTCTAGTCTGGATCTGAGTTCCCCTTCTGATCCAGTAGGGCAAATTTTTGCATGTGGGCTACAGGGGAAAGAGACATCCAAAAGACATAGACAAGCAAGCAAAGGACAATTCCTAGGACTGACATATATACACTACCATGTGTAAAATAGATAGCTAGGGGAACCTGCAGCATAGCACAGGGAACTCATCTGGGTGCTCTGTGATGGCCTAGAGGGGTGGGATGGGGAAGAGGGTGGGAGGGAGGTCTAAGAGGGAGAGGACACACACACACACACATAGCTGATTCCGTTTGTTGTACAGCAGAAACCAACACAACACTGTAAAGCGACTATGTGTGTATGCTAAGTCGCTTCAGTCATTGTCCAACTCTTGCCAATCACACCGACCATAGCCCGCCAGGCCCCTCTATACATGGGAGTCTCCATGTAAGAATATTGGAGTGAGCTGCCATTTCCTCCTCCAGGGGATCTCCCCAACTCAGGGATTGAATCAGCATCTCTTACGTCTCCTGCATTGGCAGGTGGGTTCTTTACCACTAGTGCTCCCTGGGAAGCCCCATAAAACCACTATACCCTTATTTAAAAAATAAAAAGAGAAAGTAAAAAAGAAAAGGTAGCAACAACAGCAACGATAACAGTAACATTAATAAAGGCTATCATCCTGAATAAACGCTATCATCTCTTCAAGACACTGTCAAGAGTCTGAACTGCTGTGCCTTTCAATTCTGTGCAACACAGCTTCCCTGCAACACCAAACGTTTCTGGGAAGACACTGAACCCCCGCTTCCTGACTCACAAGGAGGAAGAGCCAGTAAGAAATGAGACCCAGAGGTAGAACAGCATGAGGCTCAACATTAGTTAAAAGTGGATTACAGGTAGAAACTAATACACCTGTATGTTTCTATAATTCCCTGTAGTCCCTTTATTAAAAAAAAAAAAAAAAAAAAACCACTTACAAAGGACTCAGATTTTTATGAGACTGAGACTTTCTTCTTGAAGCAATCAGAAAGATGGAAAGAGAACTGACAAAGGATCTTCCTCTACATGTGAATCAATGCTGCTTATTGTGAAACTACTTAAAAATTATCTTCCCAACGAGAGAAAACACACCACCCAAGCAATGGAATGAACCAGCAATAGGAAATCAGCCATGGACCCAGGGTGAGGAAGGTATTCAGCAGAAAATGCAAATAATCTTGTGCCCTTGAAAACTGGCTTTTAGCTCACAAATGCCTTTCACTGATAGATTTTGCTTGCTCTCTCTCTAATTGAAATATAGTGGATTTGCAATGTTCAGTTTCTGGTGTACAGCAGAGCGACTCAGTTGTATACTTCTCTATCTTGTAATGAACTAATGGAAAAGAATTTCTGTGTGTATACACACACACACACACACGTATAATTGCTCTATTTAATCTCAGTCTGTTGCCTCAGACTTGCCCCTCCATCTCTGAAATGGTGATTTTTCTCCTTTAGAACAACCTCAAACGGCAGTCCCTGAACAAAAAGGAAGCCAGCTCATCACCTGAGTTATTAGCTAAGAAGAGACAACGTTTTCTGTCTGTCAAACTGAGAGAGAAGCCATCTTAACATAATTGTCTAATTCTACTCAATATTCATCGTACCAAGGCACAGATAGATTCAGGGCTTCTCCACGGAATGTCACAGAGATAAGACCTTCTGTGTATCTTTATCTAAGATATGAGCTGCTTCACAATACAGATTTTTTAGCTCCAGTTCCTTGACACCTCAGACTTTCTCAGATTACCTCAAAGAATGAGAAGTTGTTTGATGTTTAATTCCCTGACTCCACCCCAACTGTTACATAGGCTAGCATCCCCTACATGCCCCCACAGCACCCTGAACATCCCCTTCAAAGTCTAACAAGAAAGAAGCTTTTTATTGGAGTATAATAGCTTTGCAATGGTGTGTTAGTTTCTGCTGCACAATGAAGTGTGGACGCAGCGTGGAAGCAGCTATATGTGCACACAGATCCCCTCCCTCTGGACCCCCCTCCCACCCATCCCATCTCAGCCCCTCTAGGTCTTCACAGAGCACCGTGTTGCGCTTCCTGTGCTTTCCAGCAGGTTCCCACTAGCTCTTTTACGCAAAGCAGTGTATATATGTCAGTCAGTCTCCCAAGTCGTCCCACCCTCCCTTTTCCCCTCCTCTTTGCCCACATGTCTGTTCTTTCATCTGTATCTCTATTCCTGCCCTGGAAATGGGTTCATCTTTACTATTTTTCTAGACTCCACATATATGCATTAATATATGATATGTTTTTCTAACAAGAGTGAAATTAAACATTGCTGCATGATTTGTATCAATAGAACGTCTTATCTCTCCCATTACACTGGAAGCCCCACGACAATAAGAATCTTCTCAATCTCATTCACCATTGTGCTCCTGCCATCTAACATAATTCCTGACACAGGGAGTTTAATGAGTGAATACTTTTTGGAAGGAAGGAAGGATGGATGGATGGATGTGGTAAATAGACAAATTTCCCACCAGATTTCCAAGCATTCGTCACACCTCCAAATGCCACATGTAAACGCTCTGGATTTTGTGAATGCTATAAAAAGGTCAACAGTCTATCACACAATTTTTTTTTACTTTTGTATTACTTTATTTTTTAACCGTGTGTGTTTTAAACACAACCCCCCATAAAGATAAATGTCTAAAAAGAAAGATGAGAAGGACACAAGGTTGCTATTTCCCTGGGGTCTCTCTGGATCCACTCCGATGGGGACCAGTGAAGCCTCATCTGTTTCTGGTATGTGTCTTTAGAACATAAGCAAGTGCTGGACCAAGTGGTAAGCAGGGCCTCCTTCCCACCTCATCACCAAATCCCCTTCTCACCTGCCTCTTTTCTCTCTAATTTTATCCATTTTCTTATCTTTTCTCAGTTTTTATGTCCTCTTTTCTTTTAATCTTAAATTTGGTATTTCATATTAAGAAGAGTTAAGAGTTGACAAAGTTAAGTTAAATGCGCTCACATTTGCTGTTCGGTCGCTCAGTCACGTCTAACTCTTTGTGACCCCAGGGACTGCAGCACGCCAGGCTTCCCTGTCCATCCCAATCTCCCAGAGTCTGCTCACATTAGGATTATTGTGAAACCTACTGCTAGGGTCTAAGGCAGCTCTATCCAACAGAACTTTCTGCGAAGCATTATACAATTTCAATGAAGACACAGGATGAATGATGTCAAAGAATCCTTGCAATTAGATCAAATGCCAAGAATGATAAGGGGCCACGCTTTTGAAAACATGAGCTTACAGATAATGAAATTCTCAGCTGGTTCCCCTCTCCAACCCAGGAATTAATTGGACTGCAAAGACAAAAGACCAGAGGATTAAAATTGTATTTAATAATTTAACTACTTGTAGCTGAAAAGCATCTAAAGGAGACACATTATCAAAATTGTGATATACTGGTCTATTTATGTGTATATGCACATGTGTGTGTACCTGTGTGCATGTGTAGAGAGAGACAGAGACAGAAACAAAAAGATAGAGAGAAAGAGACAGAGGCAGAGGAAAGAGACCCCAACAGCAAGAACATGTACAAATTATTTTCAAACCTTTGGTTTATCTTTTGACCAGTTAAGTTCTCTGAATCTTTTTCTTTACTGACCCAAATACACCATAAGCATGCTACATCTGCTTCCGGGCAGTACTTGGAGTATCACTGGTACTCAGAAATAATATATTTTTTAATGAGTTTCTAATAACCGGTATATCATATCAACTAGATTTTCAAAGGTCATATTTTCCATATTTACTTAGAAAGGCATTCTGTTGCCCAGTGACCAAGCTTCAAGCTCTCCCTGAGTGCTCTACAGCTCAAAATGAATTGGCTGCTGCCTTTTCAACAAATCAACCTTTCTTCTTGTTCAGATCCAGCATTAATCTACCCTTAAAATTTTTTACTTCATTTGGGACTTTGAGCCCCAAATCCCATTTCAGGTGGAAAAAATAAAAAGTCAAAGCAACAAACACAAATTCAAAAAGCCTGTGCCTTTTATCCACCTGGGACCCCTAGAACACATTCAGAAGAAGCCAAGAGATAAGTGGAGTCTCACTCACAGGCCTCTGGGATCTACTTCTGGGAAGGGAGAGAAGTGGAATAATAGAGGCTCCAGTAACCTGTAGCCTGATATGTGACTGTACACACAAAAAGGCCCTCTTGGTATTTCCCTGGTGGCCCAGTGGTTAAAACTCCATGCTTCCAATGCAGGGGGTGCATGTTCAATCCCTGGTCGGGGACCTAAGGATCCCACATGCTGCATAGCATGGCCAAAAATAGGGGGGGCCCTATTAATGATTTTACTGAGAAAGTTCAATGTGAACTTGAAGACATCATAAGTTCCTAGGGAAAAAATATGCCAAAAATAAAATGAACGTTTGATTCATCTTTGTTGTTTTTAAAAAGTACATATTCTAATTTCTATGTGCTAACTACAGACTAAAATAAACTTGAATCCTATAAAGTCAATGTTGATGAAACCAGCAATGACTGGATTCATGCAATACTTTGGGGATTTTAAGAATAATGTCTATTATAAGGTTTTTAAAAAGCCAAGTGAACTATATTCAATATCCTGTGTAAACTATAATGGAAAAGAATATTTAAAAAGGAATGTCTATATGTGTGTAGCTGAGTCACTTTGCTGTACAGCAGAGATTTGCACAACATGTAAATCATCTGTAATTCAATAAAAAATAAAAATTAAAAAAGGCTTAAAAACACATTTTCTAATCTATGCAGGAAAGGGGATAGCTGGTTTATTCATTATAATCATCAATGCTAGGTTTTCATAGTCAGAAAATTAGAGCACTGGGGTTTTTCTAGCGAGTCCATGGGAAGTTTAGATTTTTCTCACAAGAAGGGTGAGAAAATATAATCTAAGCAAGCTGGCTGTCTGAGGCCAGACTCACTGGTGTCACCTGAAGTCTACAAAGAAACATACCTAAGAAGAAAACCCACCTAAATACATGAAAGTCACATAGTCATTTAATGAGTTCCCGTATTAACTCTGTCCCCTTTTGACACAGTTCCCTACAGCTAAAGAAGTAATAATTTTCATCTAACTTAGAATTATCAACAGTGGATACTTCTCTTTTACCACTTCGTTACTTTTCACCATAACCCTATAAGGTAGGTACTATCAGCCCATTTCACAGCTGAGCAAACTGAGGCCACGACATATGGAAGACTTGCCCGACTTTACACAGTTGTAGGTGGCAGAGCATAGATTCAAACCCAGTTCTTTCTGACTCCAACCACATGCTAGGAATTCTAAATCTCTGTATTCTATTGTCTCCCTATTTCTAATGATGTCACTTCCTTTAAAAAAAAACTTTTTTTTCCTTCTCTGCCAAACTGCAAAAGTTTCTTGGGGTAAGAGTCTAATTCCACCCAAAGCTTTGTCTCAATTACAACTAAGGCACAAACGGCAGGTGGGCAGCTCCTCTAAAGAATGCTACAGAGACAAGTCTGCCTTGCTTATCTGAGGGATCCTATTTCTTATTCAGAATTTAGGCAGTTTCATAATAGAGATTCTCAGCTCCAGTCCCCTGTCACCAGAGACATTCTTAAACTACCTCACCGAGAATGGTCTTATAGAAAATACAGAAAGTGGAAACAAAACGGGAGAAATTATGTGGCAGTCAATCTAGATTTTTGTACAAAAGCAAGAAAATCTATTCTTCAGCTCCCTGAGCACACACAAATTTACAATTTCCCGTGGTTTATGGACTTTCCATCTTAGCATCCCCAATTTCTATGGCAGCACCATGGAGCCTGGGGCTCAGTGGTTTCCTTGCCTTATGATCATCCTACACACCTCCTACCCAAGAATGGCAGAGGCTGGATCCCCAGTCCCTTCTATTTTTGAGATGGAAAACCCCCCACCCTAGCTTTTAGCTGGGACTAGGGCTACCTGAAATTAACATGACATTTCCCACACACTCCTTTGCAGCAGCAGGGTGTGGGTATTTGATTAAGTTCTAGCTAATAGCATTCAGGCAGAAGTGTAAGAGGCAACTTCCTGTTCATGTGTCCTTCGCCTTCCTTTACCATTCCCCCTACCGTTGGCTGAAATAAAGATGTGATGACTGGATAGTCCAGCATCCTTCTTGAACCATGAGATAATTTTCACTTCTGGGGTTGTAGAGTGGAAAACTGAAAAGAAGACAGGACCCAGGCCTTTGGACTTCTGACTTTGGTGACAGAATAAAACCTTAGGCATTTTCTATGCAATGCTGATCCCATTTTAATTAGATTCACCCTGAGGAAATACGCAGTGCCAAAAACGCTTGAATAAGGAATAGCTCTGAGGTTCCAAAATTAGTCCCAGGTAATTCTGAGCATATCTGAGAACAATCTTAAGTAAGGAGTAAGTGTTAGTTGCTCAGCCGTGTCCAATTCTTTGCGACCCCGTGGACTGTAGCCCACCAGGCTCCTCTGTCCTTGAAAATCTCTAGGCAAGAATACTGGAGTGGGTTGCCATTCCCTTCTTCAGGGGGTCTTCCCGACCCAGGGATCGAACCCAGGTTTCCTGCCTTGCAGGCAGATTCTTGACTGAGCCACCAAGGAAGCCCCAGATTAAGAGGATAATCTTTCCCTTTCCTGAATATCCCTAAGCATGAAGTCCTAAACAACTCAATTTCAAGGGCTGTCAAATTGCCCCTTCCCCTCTCTTGCTCCTTCCCATCCAGCCCAGTTGGCATATATGAGCAAAGCAGCAACACAAGGTGGCCACATGTTCACAGCTGGATTTTGACTCTCACATGGCAGCTGGTTTCATAGCAAAGTAACCCTGCAGCCCAGTCTCCTCTTACACAAAGCTGCCCCACCACTAGTTTAGTTTGGAGACAATCCTAGGAGATGATATCTTCTGAGTGCTTAGTCTGTGCTGACCTCTGGTCCAAGCATCTTACATACTGTTAACAACTTGGAGCCACTTAGCAATTTTTAAAGGTAGGTATTGTTACTGGACCCATTTTATAAATGAAGAGCCTAAGGTACAAAGAGGCTAAGTAACACAGCTGCGAAGTCTCAGGCCAAGATTCCAAGCCACAGTGATAGCCTGACAGGCTGTGCACATGCCCACTACCCTACATTGCCTGGAGAGGAGATAAAGAAAAGCGATTTAAAAAATTAAGCATGGCGACCTCTTAAGCTGCCATGTTTCATTAGAAACTTTAATTCTGCCTTAATAGCTGCACCAGAAAATGCTGACCACTGTTCCTTCTTTGAATAAAAGGATCTCCTGCTTCAGATGTATCATTAACTGCATGTTGCAAGCAACATTCCCATCGTTAATAACTGCAGAGCAGCTGGGATAGAAAAGCTGCATAAAAATGTTTAAAAATCACCCTGGACCTCAGCAAGCCACAAAGACAGAAACTGATTCATGAAAGTGAGAGGTAACCTCAAAGATTTACATGTTCCTGGGCTAAGACACCACTGGCATTCTGCTCGAGGGGTTAACGTTCTAGAAAACAATCCAACAGTTTGCACCAGAACCAAAATGTTGCCATTTAAAGGGATGTGGGAAATCCTCTCACGCAGTGTGTAAAACTGGGGCTCCAAATCCTGGTAAAGGAGGAGGGGGATGGGGGTCTATGACACTCACCAGCTAAGCGGGCTCTGCTCAGATTTCAGGTTAGAGGACATACAAGTCTCAGAAGAAAGCAGTGCCACGCTGCAAGCATTCTGTACAACTGACAATGCCACCCACACTCACCAGGGATCACTTTACTTTCTCTGGAGGGTGGAGGTGCTACAACTAAACTGTCAGTCAGTGCTAAGTCACATCTCAGACTCTTTAATATTCAAATGCTTTCTTCCCCTGATCTCTGCCCAGCTTATCAGGGCAATCAACTGGTCCCTAAGACATTCCCCAGAAATGTGACATTTCTCACCAAACTCAGCCATAGCTGGTCTAAAAACGGGCACTTTCCAGACCAGAGGTTGAAACTCAAATGCCTTACAGGGGCCAAAACTGGGTGAAGCAGGCCTGGTCGCGATCGATTGGGACAAAATGGTGAATGTGCACCCTGCCTATGAAAACAGCTGCTCTCAGCTCCAAATGGTAGTTCTAAAAAGAAAGTGGGACCAACAGTCAGCAAACTTGAAGCTGCAAAGTCAGATACGTTTGTGAAATCTTCAGTTCTAAAATGTTGACATCAAATTAAAAAAATGTTTGACACCCTAAGGGCTAAACAAGACTACAGGTGATTTGGCATCTGGAGAGAGAATCTGCAGCCAGCGACAGTCGAGTCACCCTTAGGCTGGGCATCCCTGGCTAGGGTCAAGGATCTCAGGCCTGATGCAAGGACCCAGGTAAGCAGTCACTTGGAGTCTTCCTGTACCTAGCCGGAAGAGAGAAAGGGCAATTTAAACCAGGATCTGAGAAGCACTCCATCTGGAACCACTTCTTCAGAGAGGGCAGAGGCCCAGGGGACAATCACGGTCGCCTTTCTAGGGGATACACCATCTGCAGAGGCAGAGGCCACCTGTAGAGACCTCCATGGGGCAAGGGATGTGGAAAGGCATGAGAGCAGGAATCGGTGGGGAGGGGCTTCCCAGGTGGCGCTAGTGGTCAAGAATCTGCCTGCCAATGCAGGAAAGGTAAGCAATGCAGGTTCGATGCTTGGGTCGGGAAGATCCCCTGGAGGCAACCCACTCCAGTGTTCTTGCCTGGAGAATCCCATGGACAGAGGAGCCTGGTGGGTTACAGTCCATGGGGTCGCAAGAAGTTGGACATGACTGAAGTGACTTAGCATTCATGCGTGCACCTATCTGGCGAACTGACCAGGCAGGACAGGTTCACTCTTCAGATAGCTGCAGGAAGGGAGAAAGGGTGGATACACTTCCTCGGCCAGCGGGGCCTCTCAGCCCCACCAGCCCTTCCTGGATGGAGCATCTCTGCCCCACATACAGCACCCCTTGTATTAACAAGACCTTTCTGTGGTGATGAATTCCTAGTTTGGGAGGTCACTCTGACAGCCGTGGTGCCTTCACTCTCTGCCTAATTCAGTCACTTCTAGGAAGTCTTTTTTTACCTTCTCTTTGCACAAATGGGCCAGAACCCCACAGCCTACCTTGGCACTGAAATCCTTGCTTCCCGAAGCCCCTGCAAAGGCAGAAGGAGGCATGTCAGACAGCCCGAGGGGCCCAGCCGCCGGTTAGTTCCCCCGCAGAGTCACCCCACTTCCCCTGCCCCTCTGGCCCAGGTGCAACCTCCCAGCCACAGGCGGGTGCCCAAGAGTCTTCCGCCTTTCAGGGGGAGGGGGAAGGTAGGAGTTCAGCGGTAACCTCCATCTCCCCTCAAAAGGCAGAGAGAGGAGTTTGCGACCACCAGGTGGCGGGGTTGGGGGAGCGTTTCCGTCGTGGTGGGGGCGGAGGGCAGGCAGGAGATCTGCCCACAGAGATGCCCGCGTACCCTCGGAGAAAGAGAAAAGAAAAAGACGCATCGGGAGGGAGACTGGCAGAGCCCCCGCGGCGGTGGTGTTCCCGGGAGGACAGGGACTTAAAGAGGACTCCCCATGCCCAGAGGGACCGGGGACCGGAGGGTTCCCGCAGTGATGTGCACCGGGAAACCGAGGAGTGGAAAGGAGAACCCAGGTCCACAGGGAGGAGCAGTAAAGAGATAACACAGGGCGCTGCCCTCGGAGACACGGAGGAGGAGGAAAGGATGCCCTGTGCCCGCAGGGAGATAGAGAGAGGACACTCAGGGCGCTGCCCCCGGAAAGGAGGGAAGGGGGGTGAGGGTGCCTCGAGCCCGGAAGGAGGCGGAGGGACAGGGAACCCCGTGAGAAAAGGCACTAGAGACGCTGCCCTCCCGGGGAGGGACAGCCGTCCGCGCCGCGGCCCCAGGGCGCTCCGAGGCGGCTGGGAGGGAGACAGGGCAGGAGGCACCCCGCGGTCGGCTGTCTGGGACCTGGGGGAGCGGGAAGCCGCAGGACCGTCCACCAGGGAGTCCAGGGCAGAAGGGTCCGCAGCGGGGAGCTCCGGGGATGTGGGGCTTCTCCTTCCTCGGAGGCGCAGGGCGGAGGGGGGACGCGGACAAGGGTCCCCGCGCGCGCGGCGCTGCCCTCGGGGCGCCGAGAAGGTGCCCTGCGCCGGCGCGCTCTCACCAGATGAAGTCGGTGCAGTGGCTGCAGAAGGTGGGCTGCTTGAAGAAGCGGGCGGTGAATTTGTGGTTCTTCACCTCGTGCACGTTCTTCTGCCGGAGGGCGCCTTTGCGGGCGAAGCGCACAGTGCTCTCCTCTCCCTCGCTCGGCGGCGGCCCCGCGGCCGGGTCAGCCATCTTGCGCGCGGGGAGCCGGAGCCCGAGAAGTGCCGGCCCGGGGCCGCGGGACCGCGGGCTGCGGGCCCGGGAGGCGCGGAAGGAGGCGGCCGCTTAGGCGCCAGGGGCCGCGGGCGCTTCCTCTGCGCCGGCTCTGGCGGCCGCGGCGCGCGGAGCTGGAGCTGTCACTCGCCCAGCTGCCGCTGTTAGTCCAGCTGCGCTTGGCACCGCTGGCCCCAGCTGCGGGGGAGGGGGGCGGAGCCCCGGGCAGACCCCGCCTCCCTCATTTGCATCGCCTCCAGGCCCCGCCCAGCGCCGCCAGCTGCTTTACATATTAGCACCCCGAGGCTGCCGGCCTCCCAGCGAGGCGTTCTCAGCCGCAGCGCTGCGGCGGCGCCGGGGACCGCAGTCTGGAACCGCCAGACCTGAGCCTCGGCCCCCCCGCGCCGCGCACCCCCGACCCTGTCCTCGGCCTGGATTGCAAGAAGGCGATAAGCACCTTGGGTGCGCCCGGGGGAACCGAGAGCGGAAAAAGACTGATGGAGCTGGGGTGGGGGGTGGGGGGAGCGGGAGGAAAAGGGTGAATGGTGGGGAGTGGAAAGGGTGGGTGCGACGGTTTCCAACCGGGCTTCTGCAGAGACTGGTACCCATCCACAGCCTATCTGTGCCATTGGTCACTCTGCACGCGGCTCCTGGAGGGACGGGCTCCCGCTGTCACTCATTCGGAAAGGCCTGTGGCTCCACACACACACACACACAAAGACGCACACACGTACTGCAGAGGGAAGGGAGGAGCAATCATTATTTTATATATACACGTCTAACTCGACCACGAAGACAATTCTTGGCTTTGCTCGCCTGATCGTTTAGAAGAAAACTCCCTCCTTTCTGTCCATCCCCTCCACAAAGAGACTCAGTTTCTGTCAACTGTAAAATGGGGCCATTAAAGGGAGTGGGGAGGTGGAGGGAGGAATAAATTGGGAGATTGGGCTTGACATATATACACTACTGTATATAAAATAGATAACTAATAAGGACATACAGCGTAGCACAGGGAACTCTACTCAGTACTGTATAATGGCCTATTGTTGTTTAGTCGCTCAGTTGTGTCCTACTCTTTACAACCCCATGGACTGTAGCCCACCAGGCTCCTCTGTCCATGGGATTTCCCAGACAAGAATGCTGGAGTGGGTTGCCATTTCCTTCTCCAGGGGATCTTCTCAACCCAGGGATCAAACCCACGCCTTCTGCATTGCAGGTGGATTCTTTACCACTGAGCCACCAAGGAAGCCTATAATATCCTATAGGGGAAAAGAATCTTAAAAAAAGAAAAAAAAAAAGAGTGGATATATGTATATATGTATACCTGATTCACTTTACTGTATACCTGAAACTAATACAACATTGTAAATGAACTATACACTATATAAAAAATGTTTATAGGTGGGGAGGGGGGTTGGGAGAAATTTAAGAGGCCAGTGTTTCCCCAACTTTCACCTTGACCCATCTTCACAAATGCTGGTCACATTTGTGCACCATCTAGGGAAAAATATTTATCTAGTTTCTGAGTTTGAATAGCAAGAGGTATACATACTATGAAAATCTCTCCAGATGCTGCCACTTGCCCAAAACATCTGCGCCTGAGGCCTTCTTTTGTTTATGGGAGATTACCAAATGTTAGAGAGATGCTACGACACACTAACATTCAACTGGGACTCTCCCCTGGATGGAATCTGAAAGCTAGAAAGGCAACCGAAGAGTAATAATTATCTACACGAGTAATGCAGTGTGATTTAGTGCCCCATCCAAGAAGCAAACGGCCTGGGAAGTCCCATGGACAGAGGAGACTGGTGGGCTACAGGTCACGGGATCACAAAGAGTCTGACACAACTTAGTGACTAAATGACAGCATCCATGAACTGCACTTGAACATTGGCCCACCATGCTCCACACTCTGGGAACACAGTGCTGCATTAGACTGTGAACTCCTGCACTAGACCTAGGCTCCGAGAGTAAGCTCTGCTCACCATTATGTCACCTTGCACCAAACTCTGTGCCTGACACCTCCCCAGAGCTCAATAAACATTGACTGAATGAGTAATTGTGTGAACAAGTGAATGAATGAAAACTTAAAGGACATTACCTCTTTGCCTCCACCCATGTCCAGTAAGTGTTCAATAATAATAAACATCAGGTGCCAGGTAAGTGTCACAGATACTTGCACTGTTTTATTCAGTCCTCTAGGTAACCCTGTGTCCGTTTAGGAACTTTCATGATGGATAAAGTCAGCAAGGCTCAGAGTGATTAAAAGAGACACCCAAAGTCACATTGTCATTGAACAGTGGTTAAACCTGCTGAAGCACAAAGCGTTCTGGTGACAAAGGGCTGAAGGAGGGCCGGATGGAGTTGAACCAGTTACGCTGAACTTCTGCCTAATGAAGCTCAGCTCCTCCTAGGATGATTTTGCTTGGAAGCTGCTGAGTCTAAACCGTTATTAAGTGGCATGTGGAGAGCGATGACTGTCATACGGGAATGTCCTTTCCCTACGTAGTAATTCAAAGGTAACAAGGAAAAAATAGCCTTCACTTTTAAGTTTGACATGTTTGGGAAACTGGATGTGCCTGTCTATTATTAGTCCTTTAAGAGGCCCCAGCATCTTCCAGGGAGGCTTGCGAAAATATCCCAGGAGACATTGCTGCTGAAGTAGGTTTTCTTTGAACTGATGAGCTGGAAGCTTACAGCCCACATCCTGCCTTTTGAATGAAGAGTTCTGGATGATTTTGGTCTATAACAACAAACAAGACCTCATGGGGCCTGGGCCTAAAGAGGCAAAAGCTGGTAGATCCTGAAGAACCACTCAATTCCTGGAGCAGCTGCACTATCTGAAGATGGGGAACACAGTTCCCAGTGGGCCCGGATCCTATAGGGCAGGGGTCTCAAACAGGTGGCCTTGGATACATTCTTTTAGCCATTCCAGTGAACATATACTTTTTGGTTCACATTGGTAGAACTTCACCTACATATCCAGATTCTGACTTCTCTAGGAAAAAAGTTATGATTACATGGAGCCTGCATGCTTCTACTTCCTCGTTCATTTGTTCACTCATTCAGGATTGAATTTATGGAATATCTGTTATGTGTTGTTCTGCACACTGTTAAATAAAAGACAAAAGTTCCTGCTATCATAGAGCCAAAGGTGAAGATGAACAAAAACCTAAGGAACTAATAAATCTGTACTAAGTGGCATGGGATTCATCCTATAAAGAAAAATAAAGCATGGTAAAGGAATGAATAGTGACAGCAACCAGGGAAATCCTTTATGAAAACAGAACATCTGAGTAAAGACCTGAATAAAATGAGAGGATGAGCCATGGGGCTATGAGGGTAGAGAATGTTCCAGGCAGAGAAAACAGCAAATGTAACGGGCCTGGAGAAGGAGTGTACTCAACATGTTGGAGAAGCAGCAAGTTCTCTGTGCCTGGAGTGAACAGATACAAACAAGGTCCATAAAATAGCAGGGCCTTGTAGATGTGTAGTAGGGAGTTTGGACTTCACTCCAGTGAATGCAAAGTCACTGGAAGATTGAGAGCAGAGATTTGGCTAGATATATTTGGAGGGTTTTTTTTTGTTTTTTTTTTTCAAGATTACCCTGGAAACTATGCATTAAAAAAACTGAAGGTGGAAAGAGTAGAAACAGGGAGAGCAGTTGAGGCCATGTAAGTAGATGAGGCAAAGGATGATGACAAGAGTTCATGGTGTTCCTTGGAGCAAAAGGACAGTGGCTCTATATATAATGGGCATGGGCCCTCTAGGTCATGTGGTCCACTCTGCTTATAAAAGAATGAATGCTGGCCACTTGAAAGATTTCAGAGGCAATAAGAAAGCAGACTGCTCTGGCTGGGAATGAAATTCAGGAGCTTTCAAGTCCACACCTCAAACTTGCTGTATATATTAGTTTCCTGTGGCTGCCATAACAAATTATTGCAAAACTAAGTGCCTAAAAAAAACAGAAACTTATTCTTTCACAATTCTGAAGTCCAGAAGACTGAAATCAAGTTGTCTGCAGACCCTACTCCCTCTGGAGGTTTTAGAAAAGAATCTTTCCTTGCCTCTTCCAGGTTCTGGTGGCTGTCAGCTTTCCTTATTTTCCTTGGCTTATGGGCACATCACCCCCATGACTGCCTTTGTCTTCACATCAATTTCTCTCTGTGTATCAGTCTTCTCTTCTGTCTGTCTAATCTTCTCTGTGTATCTCTTACAAGGACACTAGCTGTTGGATTTAGGGCATTCCCAGATAATCTGTAATAGTGTCTTCATCTCAAGATCATTAAGTTAATTCCATTTGCAAAGACTGTTTCACCAAAGGAATTAAGGCATGGATATATATGGGACTCCCCTGGTGGTTTAGTGGTTAAAACTACATGCTTCCAATGCAGGAAGTCTGGGTGCAATCCCTGGTCAGGAAACTAGATCCCACATACCATAACTATGACCCAGAATAACCGAAAAAAGACATGGACATACCTTTGAGGGGGCCACCACTCAATCCACAACAGTGCACATCCCTGGGTAAGTCACTTCCTCCCTCTGGGTCTCGCTTTCCTCAACTGTAAATAGCAGCAGGGATATAGTCTGCCTTCCATTCTTTCATTACAAGGCTACACTCTCACAGTACAGTAGTCAATTGCCACATATGGAATGTAGCTAGTCTCAATTGAGATGTAATTGCAGGTGTAAAATACACCCCAAAATATTACATGCTTAGTGTGAACAAGAGTGTAAAGTATTTCATAAATTATTTTTATGTTCATTGCACATTGAAAACATATTTTGAATATATTGGGTTAAATACAATTTCTCTCTAAAATTAATTTTACCTGCTTCTTCTCACTTGTTTAATGTGGCTTCCAAAAAATAAATAAAATTATGTATGTGCCTCACATTATATTTTTTGGTCAGCTCTATTCTAAAGAATGGATTTTTAAAAAAGAATTTTGGCCACACTGTGCAGCACAAGGGATGTTAGTTCCGCAACCAAGACTTGAGCCCTCACCCCTTCACTGGAAGTGCAGGGTCTTAACCACTGGACCACCAGGAAAGTCCCATCTAAAGAATAGATTTTAAAAATAAATTTTAAAATTTAAGTAGAAAATATAAATAAAAGCTCATCTCTATCCTATGTGACATCAGTAGTGATGTTTTGACTAGAAGCTGAAGGATCTGCTTTCAAGATGCTCACTTACATGGCTGATAAATTGGTGCTGAATTTTAGTTGAGAGCTCACCCAGGGCTTTGAGTCAGGGAACTTGTTTTTTCTTTATGTGAGCCTCTCATCGGCAGCTTGAGCTTCCTAAGAATACAGTGGTTGAATTCCAAGAGTGAGTGTCCTGAGAGATCGAAAGTAGATGGTAGCTCCTTAAAGCCTGATCTGGAAACTGCCACAGTGTCATTTTTGATATATGCTGTTCATCAAATAGCCACAAAGCCTAGATTCAAGTGGAGACTCCAAGTTTCAATGAAAAGAGTATCAGAGAAATTGGGGGCCACCTAGGAAAAGCTCAGTAAATATTTACTGAATTAACAATATGTCACAATTCCCATCTGGCATACAAGGAAACAGAAATTTTAAAAATTTAAGCCAAAAAAAAAAAGAAAAAGGAAAAATTTAAGTCAAGATCCTTCTAGGACTGCTGCTATTAATGATTGCGTGTGTTTAGTCTCTTAGTCATGTCCAACTCTTTGCGACCCCATGGACTATAGCCTGCCAGGCTCCTCTGTCCATGGAATTCTCCCGGCAAAAATACTGGAGTGGGTTGCCATTCCCTTCTCCAGGGGATCTTCCTGACCCAGGGATCGAACCCAGGTCTCCTGCATTACAGGCAGCTTCTTTACCATCTGAGCCACCAGGGAATTATTATTAATGATTAAAAGTTAATATTACAAAACAGGAAAGTTTGGCCCATTCAAAAGAAAAACATGAACCAACAGAAACCATCCCAGTGAAAGACTACATGTAGAACCTCCTAGACAAAGACTTTAAAACAACCATCTTAAACATAATCAAAGAACTAAAGGAAGACAGGGAAAGTCAAGAAAATGTTGGGTGAAAATTATGTAACTATCAAGAAAAAGAGAAAAAAACTTCAAAAGAAACCAGAAAGAAAAAAAAAAAGAAAGAAATCAATATTTACTTACTAAGACAAATAAGTAGTAATTGAATACATGAGAAAAAAAATTTTTTCTAGACTAAAAAATTTCATTAAAATTACAAAAGTTCTAGGAGGAAAAAGAAAAGGAACCAGGAAGAGTTTGAAAAGTATAGAAACTGAAATGAAAAGTTCACTAGAGGGATTCAAAGGCAGATTTGAGTAGACAGACAAAAGAATCAGTGAACTTGAAGATAGAACAATTGAAATTATTGAAGAACAGAAAGAAAAAACATTGAAGAAAAGTGAACAGAACCTAAAGGATACAATCAAGAAATCAAGATATATTCTGTGGGGAGTTTCAGAAGGAAAAGAGAGACAGAAAAGGCAGAAAGATTATTTGAAGAAATAGTGGTCCAACACATCCCAATTTGATGAACGAGCATAAACATCCAAGAAACACAACTAACACTAAGTAGAATAAACTCAGAGAGATTCCCACTGCAATAGGTTATAATCAAGCTGTCAGAAAACAAAGATAAAGAGAGAAGCTTGAAAGGAACAAAAGAGAAGTGACTCATCACATACAAATGATCTTCGATAAGATTATGATCAGATTTCTCATCAGAAAGTTTTGGAAGCCAGAAAACAGTGGACTATGTTCAAAATGCAAAAAGGAAAAAAGACTGTCAACCAAGAATCCTACTGGCAAAATTGTCCTTCAAACTTTGAGGGGAAAATTAACACATTCCTGGAAAAACAACAATTTAGGGACTTTTTCTTAACCATTAGATGTGCCCTGCGAGAAATGCTGAAGGGAGATTGAAATGAAAGGATATTAGACAGTAGTTCAAAGACATATGAAGAAATAGAGATCTCAGTAAAGGTAAACAAATGACTAGTTTAAGAGCTAGTGTTATCATAGAAATGGTTTGTAACTCCACTTCTTGTTTTCTGCATTATCTAAGAGGGTCATACACAGTTTTTTACAGAAGAATGATTAGCCTAAAGCTAGTATTATTGTAACTCTGTCTTGTAACTCCACGTTTTATTTTCTATATAATTTAAGACACTATTACATCATGAAAAATATTATTAGTTTATGTTTTTGGACACACAATGCAAAAAAATGTCATTCTGTGGTATCAATAACTAAGAGATGGGACCAGAACTGTGTAAAAGCAGTCTTGTATATCGTTGAAGTTGCTGCTGCTGCTGCTAAGTCGAGTCAGTCATGTCCGACTCTGTGCGACCCCATAGACGGCAGCCCACCAGGCTCCCCCATCCCTGGGATTCTCCAGGCAAGAACACTGGAGTGGGTTGCCATTTCCTTCTCCAATGCATGAAAGTTAAAAGTGAAAGTGAAGTCGCTCAGTCATGTCCGACTCTTCGAGACCCCATGGACTGCAGCCTACCAGGCTCCTCCGTCTATGGGATTTTCCAGGCAAGCGTACTGGAGTGGGTTGCCATTGCCTTCTCCGATTGTTGAAGTTAAGCTAGCACAAATTAAAATTAGAGTGTTTTAACTTTAGGATGTTAAATGTAATCCCCATAGTAACCACAAAGAAAATAGTTATAGAATACACAAAAAGGAAATAAGAATAAAATCAAAATGGTCCACTACAAAAAGCTAAACACACACACACACACAAACAGCACTATTGAGAATGAGGAATAAAAAAGCTGTAAGGCATATAGAAAAAATAGCAAAAGAACAGAAGTAAGTCCCTCTTTACCAGTAATTCATTTAATGGTAAAATACTCAAAAGACAGATACTGGCAGAATGGATCAAAAATGATATGCTCTAATTATAAGCTATCTACAAAAGAATCAGTTTAGATCCAAAGACACAGACTGAAGATTAAAAGATGGTGAAAGCAGGATCTTAAAGAGATATTTTTACACAGATGTCATAGCAGCATTACTCACAGTAGCCAAAGTGCATAAGCAACCCAAGTGTCCAGGGACAGATAAACGGTTAAGAAAATGTGGTATAGGGCTTCCCTGGTGGTCCAGTGGTTAAGGATCTGCCTTGCAATGCAAGGGGCACCGGTTCGATCCCTAGTCTGGGAAGATCCCACATGCCACAGGGCAACTAAGCCCGAGAGTTGCAGCTACTGGCTCCACACGCTGCAACTGCTGAAGCCTGCTCGCCCAGAGCAGAGCCTGTGTTCCGCAACAAGAGAAGCCAAGAGAAGCCCACACACCACGAGGAAGAGTAGCCCCCCCCACCCCATCACCCGACCCCTGCTCACCACGACTAGAGAAAGCCCTACAGCGGCAACACAGACCCACCACAGCCAAAAAGTGAAAAAAATAAATAAATCTTTAAAAAAAAAAAAAAAAGAAAGAAAATGTGGTATGTTTTTATAATATAATGGAATATTATTCATCCTTAAAAAGAAAGGAAATTCTAACATATGCTACAACATGGATAAACTTGGAGAACATTATGCTGAGTGAAATAAGCCAGTTACAAAAAGACAACTGTGTGATTCAACTTGCATGAGGAATCTAAAGTAGTCAGAACCACAGAGACAGAAAGTGGAGCAGTAAAGCTGGGAAGAACCGGGACTTACTGTTTAATGAGATATTGAGATTCACTTTTGCAAAATGAAAAGAATTTTGGAGCTGGATGGTGGGGATAGTTGAACAATGATACAAATATACTTTATACCACTTAACTCTACACCAAATGGTTAAGATGTTAAAATTTGTGTTACATGTTATTTACCATATTAAAAAACTGAAGGGGGAGGTAAAGAAATTAATGGATACAGAATTTCAGTTTGAAAAGATGAAGAAGTTCTGGAGCTGGATGGTGTTAAAGGCTGGACAACAATAAGAATGTTCTTGATGCCACTAAACTGGCCACTTCAAATAGGAGTTAAAATTGTAAATTTCATGTTTCGTATTCTTTACCACAATAAAAATAAGTGAATGGGAAAAAACCCTAATGTCGATTAGACACTAACATTGAACCAGATCCTGTGCTAAATGCTTTACATGCATCGGTGTCTCCACTGTATGATTCCTGTGCTGTATACAGATGGGAAAATTAAGGTACAGAGAGGTTAAGTAACTCTTCCAAGGCTCGGCTCCATGTTATAAACCAGCAGCACTAAGACTCAAGTCCAGGTCTTCTCACTCGGAAGTCCATGTTTTTTTTTTTTTTTTTTGGCTGTGCCATGTCTAAGTTGGGGCTTGCGTGATCTTTTTGCTGTGACAAGCGAACTTTTATTTACAGTATGTGGGATCTAGTTCCCTAACCAGGAATCAAACCCGTATTAGGGCCAGAGTCTTAGCCACTGGACCCCCAGAGAAGTCCCCAGAGCCCCATGCTGTAACCACGATAGCTGCTCTTAGGACATTCCCTATAGTCACCACAAAGAAAATAGTTACAGAATATACACAAAATAAAATAAGAATAAAATTAAAATAGCTCCATGCAAAAAGTCAGCTAAACAAAAAGCCAGTAATACAGGAAATGAGAAATTTTTTAAAAATAAGGTATATATAAAAAAATAGCAAAATATATTGATATCTGGTAAGAAGAGGACACTTCTGTATAGGAAGATTCTACCAGAAAAGATAACCAGCTCCTTTAAAAAAAAAAAAAAGAATGAAACTTTTTGTTGCAGTAAAACATATATACTATAAGGTACATTAATTTTAAGCCTATAGCAGTATATGCTTTTGCATACATCAAGATCTAAGTTCCACCATCAAAATACAGAAAAGTTCTAGCTTCACAGAAAACTTCCCTCTTCCCTTTCTCAGGAAATATCCCTTCAGGAAGAGCCACTATCTGACCTCTCTCATCATAGATTAGGTTTATTTATTTTTATGAATTGGTATAATATATATATAACATAAAATTCACCATCTTAACTGTTTCTTTTTCCCCAGCTTTATTGAGATACAACTGACATACAAATTGTATTATTTTAGGGTGTACAACATAATTATTTGATATATGGATACACAGTAAAATGATCTCCACAGTGAGCTTAGTTAACATCATTTGCTTCACATAGTTTGTTTTTTCATCGTGATAAGAACTTTTAAGATCTACTCTCTTAGCAACTTTCAAAAACACAATACAGTGTTGTTAACTACAGTCTCCTTGGTGTACATTACATCCCCAGAACTTATTTAGAATTGAACTGAAAGTTTGTGCCTTTTGACCACCTTCACCCGTTCTGCCCACCCTCACCCCTGCCTCTGGCAACCACCAATTTGGTCTGTGTTTCTATGAGTCTAGTTCTTCTTAAGATTCTACACAAAGTGAGATCATACAGTATCCGTCTTTCTCTGCCTGACATTACATTTACCCTGATACCTTTGAGACTCATCAAGTTGTCACAAATGGCAGAACTTCCTTCTGTTTGTGGCTGAATAATATTCCTTTGCATGCATGTATATATGATATATATATATGCATGTGTATGGATGTATATGTATATATACATATATGTATGTGTGTATGTATACATATGTGTGTGTGTGTGTATACCACATTTTCTTTATCCATTCACCCACTGAAGACACTTTGGTTGTTTTCATGTCTTGCCTCTCATAAATAATGCTGCAATTAACGTGGGGGTATAGACATATCTTTGAGGTAATGATGTCATTTCCTTTAGATATATGTCCAGTAGTGGGATTGCTGGATCACAGAGTGGTTTTAATTTTAATTCTTTGAGGAACCTCCATACTGTTGTGCATAGTAGCTGCACCAATTTGCATTCCCACCAACAATGCACAAGTGTTTCCTTTTCTCCACAGCCTCACCAATGCTTGCTATCTCTCATCTTTTTGATGACAATCATTCTAGCAGGTGTAAGGTGATAGCTCATTGTGGTTTTGATAAACTGTCTCTAAGTGTATGGTTCAGTAGTGTTAACTACACTCACAACCCGTCTCCAGAATTCTTTTCATCTTGAAAACTGAAACTCTATTCCCATTAAACCACACTCCATCCTCCGACCTCCGAGCCACTGGCAAAGACCTTCCTACTTTCTGTCTCTATGAATTTGACTATTCTGGGTAATTCATGTAAGTTGAATTATATAGTATATATCTTTATGTGACTGGTGGTCTTAGTTCAGGCTGCTAACAACTTATCCTAAACTGAGTAGCTTAAAAACGAACGTTTATTTCTCATGATTCTGGAGACTAGAAATTTAAGATAAGGATGTCAGCATAATCAGGTTGTTGTGGGAGCTGTCTTGCTGGTTATGTCCTCACATGCCCTTTTCGTGGTGCATGCAGAGAGAAGAGGGGAAGAAGGGAGGGAGAGAGGGAGGGAAGGGAGAATATTGTGTCTCTTCTTTTCATAAGGGTATTAGTCCCATCATGGGGCCCACACTCTCACAACTTCACCTAAACCTGATTAGCTTTCAAAGGTGCCATCTCCACCTACCATCTCATTGGGAATTAGGGCTTCAAAAGACGAATTTGCTCCAGGGGGGACACAAGCATTCAGTTTGTAGTATTGACTGATTTCACTTAGCATAGTGTTCTCAAGGTTCATCCATACTGTGCCACGTGTCAGAATTTCCTTCCTTTTTAAGACTGAGATCAAAAATTAGTCTCTATTCTTCAACTGCATATAAATGGGAACCATACCATTTCCAATTTTTTCCACAGTATATAATATCTGTGAGACTCATCTGTGCTTTATATATATGTATATATATACATATGTCAGTGTTCTTTCTCTTTTTTTTGTTCTGCATTGTGCTCAGCTGCTAAGTCGTGTCTGACTTTTTGCAGCCCCATGGACTGTAGCCCTCCAGGCTTCTCTATCCATGGGATTTCCCAGGTAAGAATACTGGAATGGGTTGCCATTTCCTCCTTCAGGGGATCTTTCCAACCCAGGGATAGAATCCGCATCTCTTACATCTTCTACATTGGCAGGAGGATTCTTTATCACTGAGCCACCTGGGAAGCCCCCATTGTCCTGCATGGATATACCACAATGTGCTTATCTAGTCAATGTCATTGGCCATTTGGATTATTTCCAGCTGGGGACTACTTCAGAAAACTCCACCGTGAACACTCTTATATTTGTCTTGGATAAATAACCAAAGTGGAGTTTCTACAACCAGTTATTTTAAGTCCTTTGGCCTGACTCCAAACAGCTGGTTCTGGTTGCAGCTATGACGTCATATGGTCTGTACATACCCCACTCTCTCGGTTGAGGAGGCTGTCTCCAGTTTCCCCTTCACTTCTTTCAGGGCCTCCAGTGTCTAGGTGGGTTCTCAGAACATAGCAACAAACAGGAGCTTGAACAGGAAGTACCTGGGGATAAATGCTCTATAATAATGAACACACCATAATTAAAGTCAGTATTAGGTTAGAGAAAGTTCTTGTTTGGCTTGCTAAATTCTAGAAGAGGAAACTGAGAAAATGAAGCCATGAGGGCACAAACATCCAGACCACAGGCTCTGTTCCCATTACAGTCCTCCAGTTCTCCCAGAAGTGATAGCACAATAATGGCAGCTCAGCTCCCAGGACAGACTTGCTCTTGGAGGGTTCCAGCCCTGCCACCCTCCTCATTCAAGGTTTGAAGGAAGAAAGTCAGAGGCCAGCTCATTCTTTGCTAAAAGAAGCCTGTGCATGCATACTAAGTCACCCTAATTGTGTTCAACTCTTTGCAATCCTGTGGACTGTAGCCCAGCAGGGTCCTCTGTCCATGGGATTTCCCAGGCAAGAATGCTGGAATGGGTTTTCGTGCCTTTCTCCAGGGTATCTTCCCAACCCAGGGATTGAACCCAAATCTCTTGTTTCTTGCTCTGGGAGGTGGGTTCTTTACCACTAGTGCCAAGTGCTAAAAACCCACTAGGACCTAATGGAAGCTTTCTCTTTGGTGTTCCCAGAATAACTGATACCTAGTTAAATCGGGAATGACTCTCATTTTGAGATTCAGTGGGATTTGGTGTCATGTGAAAGCAACATGAAACAGCACGGCAGAGTCCCCATTTGGGGAATCAAGATGCAAGAGACTAAGTCTGAATAGGAAGTGCTTTCTCTTTCCTCCCATGATGCCATCTGAAAAGAAGGAACTGGGAACACCGTCTGCACAGAGAACTCAAAGTGGACAGAATAGACACTTATGCCCTAAGCCTTCCTCACTCAGCATTTCTCAGCAGGACCAGGACCAGGGTGAGGAGCGTGACACGCTCAACTTGAGTCCCAGATTTAAGGGGCACCGATAAACCAGTAAGCAAATCAGTAATAGTTCAATGTAATACAGTTAAAAATGGAAACTAATGCAAAAAACCCATGATGAAGAAAACATCAACCTTTTAAACCAAGGTAGGATGTCTTTTCCGGGATCAGGGTGAGTAAGTGAGGCTGAATCAAGGAGGTTCAGGGTAGACCTACGAAGAATTGTTAGGATTAAATGAGATAATGATGTCAAGAGCTTGGAAGGGGCTATAGATATGGGGATTTCCCTGGTGGTCCAGTGGTTACGAATCTGCCTGCCAGTGCCAGGGACACTGGTTCCACCCCTGCTCTGGGAAGATTGCACATACCACCGGGCAGCTAAACCACGGCTACTGAAGCCTGTACGCCCTAGAGCCTGTGCTCCACGAGAGAAGCCACCGCAGTGAGAAGCCCGGGCACCAGAATTAGGAGTAGCCCCTGCTCACCACCTCTAGAGAAAGCCTGTGCTCAGCAGCTGAGACCCAGTGCAGCCAAAACAAATAAATAAATAAATAATTTTAAAGTCATAAATATGTTTAATTGTCATCATTATTATTTCATAATCATAATAATTATGTATTTATTTAATCTGCAAGCAAAGTATAGAGAAGTTCATTAATCCATGGCATGGAAGTATTGACACATATGTTCTCTGGCAGCCTCACCACAATTGAAGTTTACCTTTGTGCTTTTTGTACCTCAGATTCTAGAATTTTTAATTAATTTTGCAGAGTACAGCTGCATTTCATAATTATCATTACATCATTACTTAGTTATTATCATTGTTCCTAGGAGAGGGAGAGTTGTTTCATCATTTGGTGTAGTGGTGGTGTATGAGATGACAGCATCATTTGCTACCCATCCCAGTCTCTAAGAAGTCTTTCCTAGTTCCTTGAATTTAAATTAGTTGCTCCTGTGTCCCCTCGCATCTTGAATCGACCTGATCAATTGCACTTACCCTGGATTGGGCTATCTGTTTAACTTGTCCGTCTCCCCAGGGAGCCTAGGACCTCTCAGGGGGTGGAAGCAAGCCCCGTCTTATCAGTTTATCTTCCTCAGAGCTGAGCACAGTGCCTGCCACATTATAGGCTCTGAAACTGCTTTTATGATCTTAGATGACTGAGAATTGGTGTCCAGAGACCTCTCCTCAATCTTTCTTCAATAAGATTGCACCAAACCGGTCAGGAGTGAAGGGTAGGGGGGGATGGCAATGTTTTGCATACCTGCCAACTCTGCTATTTAGCCTGAAGTCATATTATAATACAATTATCACTACTCTTTGTTTTAGTGTTAGCATTTATCGGGAACTTCGTATGTGCTAAGCGTTGTTCTAAACTATTTTTTATAGATTAACTCCCTTAATCCTCCTGATAATCACACAGAGAGAATTTTTTATCCCCCTTTCACTGAAACAGAAGCACAAAGAATTCGAATGCATGCCCAGGATCACTCAGTCACCACGTGGGAGAGCTCTGCGCCAAAGCCTCAGTCTGACCCCAGAGGCCAGGCTACCAGGCACTCACTGAGACTCAGCTCCCTGGGCTCACACAACCTGCTACCCACACTTGTAAGAGGGTGCCAGCTCAACACCCAACACCCCGCAAGCAATCTTTACTTAGCCTCTCCTATAACGGGAGAGTGCCAACAGCAAGAACATACTAGGAAGAGAAAATAGATTTTGTCATTTCTCTATGAGGCCACCTGATCCTTTCAGGTAGGAAAGAAATCTTTAATATAACATCTTTCTTTGTCTGGCAATTCTTTTATATGCTTGGCTGGTCAGCTTAATCTTTGGCTGGCTGAGCAGAAATACCCATATCCATAAAAAATCAGGCTTCTGGATGCAGTGCAGCCTGGAGAGGTAAGATTTCAGCAAGCAATCATAGTGCCAAATGTAGGAAGCACCCGAGAAGCTATTCGGTGAAAGGGATATTTCTTGCACATCTTCTCTGTTTTGGGATTTTCATCAGTGCATTCCAGATTTAAGTGTTTTTATGAACAAGTAGTAAGATATCAACCTCACATGTTTTCTTCCTACCATCCTGAGTTCTTCAGACAGCAGACTAGAATAGAGCAATAGAATATTTTAATTGGAAAATGATTTTTTGCTTATGTTCATTTTTAGTAATGTGTTCACATTTGCAGAAGTCAAAATGATATATCCACCTCAGTCATTTTTTCCCACCCTTAGAAGTAACCAGGTTTATTCCTTTCTTACTTTCTGTTCATCTTTCCATATTTCTTTATTAAATTTACCCATCTAAATATTTTTAAATGAGAATACATATTCTTATATACTGGAGAAGGCAATGGCACCCCACTCCAGTACTTTTGCCTGGAAAATCTCATGGACAGAGGAGCCTGGTAAGCTGCAGTTGCTAAGAGTCAGACACGACCAAGCGACTTCACTTTGACTTTTCACTTTCATGCATTGGAGAAGGAAATGGCAACCCACTCCAGTGTTCTTGCTTGGAGAATCCCAGGGACGGGGGAGCCTGGTGGGCTGCTGTCTATGGGGTCGCACAGAGTCGGACACAACTGAAGCAACTTAGCATTCTTATATATTCTTCTTTCCCCTCTTTCTGACACCAAAGGTATAATATGTATAATATTCTGCACTTTTTTAACAGACTATCTGAAAGCTTTTCCATATTACAGCATAGAGAATTTCATTAATTTTTACAGCCGCATTGTATTCCATGTGAGCTTGTACTGGGATAGTTTAACCAGTCCTTCGTGGGTTATATTTGGGTTATTTCCAGACCTTTACTTCTGCAAATGAAACTGTAAAAAATGACCCTATACATGCACCACGTTCTCCCCACCTCAGTGGATCACTAGGTCAAAGGGTAAATGCATTTTCAAGGTTGACGGTTGCTGCCAGCTCACCCTCTGTGGGGGCTACACTGTTTCGTACTCACACTACTCATGAAGACAGTGCCTGTTTGCCCACAGCCTTACCAATAAAGTCGTTAGGATATTCTCTTTTTGCCAATCTGATAAGTGATAAATGGTATCTGAATGTAATTTCCTTTTGCATTTATCTTATTATGAGGAAGGTTGGGCATCTTTTCATAAGAACAGTGAGTTAAAAACACTTTTATCGTGAGTGACAGAAGCTCATTAGGGCTAGCTCAAGCAAATGAAGGGGAAATTAGTTATAAGAATTATGGAAGTGTTTCATGAAGCCAAGAACAGAAAGCTAGCCAAGACCCAGGAAAGATTGGATCTAGAAAATGGAAAAACATTAACTCAATTCCCTCTGTGTCTCTCTACACCCCGCCCCACTGTTGTGAAATACAACCTCCTCATAACCCACTAACATATCTGATACATTTCCCACCCCCATAGACACTAATACACTTCCAAATACAGACAGACGCTCATGGATTCATCTTTCTGCCTCAGCATCCGCCTAGTCTGATCAGCCATTGTTGAAGGTGGGGAGAATGAGAAGATTCAGAAAATGCAATTTCGGAAGCCCACCTGTGGTAGATGCTTATTGGATGCCCACGGAAAACCCAGTGCCCCTCATGGTCCATCCTCCACGGGGCACCCTGCCAAAAAGACAGAAGGTTTCTATTTTTTGGCAGAGCCCCACTTGGGGGATGGTCTGCTCCTCTCTGCATGGCCCCTGTGTGTTTCCAAGACAATCATAGTAATTCTATTTCCTTTGCAAGGGGTGGGTTTAGGAATAGACAGATGAGGTTCTAGCCAAAGATACAAAAGGAAACATTCCTGACTAAAAACAGATACAGTGTCAAGATGGGCACTCACCTGTTACTGCCTGTTGTTATGTCTGCATGTGATTAATCGATTAATTTGTGCTACATAACTAACCACCCCCCAAATCCGGTGACTTAATATAGAATCATTTATTATTTCTCATGATTTTGTGGGTTGGCCAGGTGGTTCCTGTGGTCTGGGCTTCCTCAGCTGGTGCTGGATGGTCTAGAATGGCCTCACTCATGTGTCTGACAATTGACAAGCTGGTTGGTCTTCAGGGAGTAGCTGGAGGGATCGGGGGTGGCTTATTTCTTTTCTGCCAAGCTAATCATTAAATAGTGTCTCAGGTCCCAAAGCGCAGCAAGAGAAAACAGCAACTCAACGTGCAAGCACTTTTCAAGGGTCTTCTTTTGTGTCTCATCACTACTGTCCCATTGACCAAAGCAAGTCACATGACTAAGCCCTAACTAGATGGAGACATGGACTATATATATACATACATATGTATGTATGTATCTTGATAGGCATAGCTACAAATGAGAGGGCATTTTTATAGTCTATCACAGTGATGCCTGGAACTCTAGTCATCTTGGGACTGTGAGAGGTGCTAGCCTGAGGATGGTAAATGAGAAAATGGGAAGGATTCTCAATGATGATGCTGAACCAATGACTTTATTAATTCTGTGGAGATGCTACCTTGAAAGTTCTGGTTATGCAAGATACTTTTCCTTTCTGTTTAAGACAGTTGAATCCGTAATATATTATCATTGTATATCAGTTGAAGTGTTGGGCATGATAGTTCCCAGACAACAAAAAGATGGTTTTGCCCATAGTCAGACTGCTCAAGTTGCCTGGATATAAAAAAAAATTTCTGTGAAGAAGTGCTGGCTGATTGTATGCCTAATATGAGCCAGTTGTGAGGTGTGGTTACCCCAAAATCAAACTTAAGCATCCTTAATATAATACTGGGTCCAGAAAATTACAAACAAAGTCCAGATCTGGGGTTCAAAATTACAAATACACAAATGCATAGTTAGGGAGAGGGTACAAAACGTAGGGGTTCCCTGGTGGTACAGTGGTAAAGAATCTGCCTGCTAGTGCAGGAGACACGAGTTCGATACCTAGGCTGGGAAGATCCCCTGGAGAAGGAAATGGCAACCCACTCCAGTATTCTTGCCTGGAGAATTCCATGGACAGAGAGGAGCCTGGTGGGCTACAGTCCATGGGGTCACAAAGAGTCGGACACGACTTAGCGTCTAAACAACATGAAATGCAGAGGATGTTAAAAGATGTGCTTGCTTCATTCATCCCCGACTCTGCAATCCCATGAACTGTAGCCCGCCAGGCTCCTCTGTCTATGCGATTCTCCAGGCAAGGTTACTGGAGTGGGTTGCCATTTCCTCCTCCACAGGATCTTCCCCACCCAGGGATGGAACCCAAGTCTCTTATGTCTCCTGTGTTGGCAGGCGGGTTCTTTACCAGAAGCACCACCTGGGAAGCCCGTGGAGGTTTTAGCTCCATGTAAAGATATAATGTGTGATGATGCCTCTCATGGTCTCTGATGTGTGGAACCTAACATTTGGCCAATTCTAAAGAATATAAAAAAGAAAAAGAGAGAAAGATGCTATAGGAATATCAGGAAGCAAGTAAATATGACATTTACTTAGTGATAAATATGGCAAAGAGGTTAGAAACAGAGACTGAAACATTTTTGTCACTAGTCACCTTAGCAAGAGCAGTTTCAGGATTCTGATAAAAAAATACTATCAATTAAAAGGTAAAATAAAGAAGAGAAAAGAGGAATGATAAACATACAGTGCCATATTCCCTAGAATTTTGTGATTGTGTGCCTTGTAAACCTAATTTAAGCCAGCTTGGTGAGAGAGTGGAGACTTGGTGGGGTGGCTCTTATTATTGATTTGATGTCTCTCCAATCACAGAAATATCAAAAGGTATGCTTAAGGTATACCTGGATTCAGGCATTTAAACTGCATGACTGAGGGCTTCCCTGGTGGTCCATTGGTTAAGGATCCACCTATCAATGCAGGGGACACAGATTTGACCCCTGGCCCAGGAAGATTCCACAGGCCATGGGACAACTCAGCCCATGCGCCACAATTACTGAGCCCTTGAGCCCAGAGCCCTTGCTCCACGCAGCAAGACAAGCCACCACAATGAGAAGACCAGGCACCACAATGAAGAGTAGCCCCTGCTCACCACCACTAAAGAAAGCCCATGCACAGCAATGAAGAACCAGAGCATCCATAAATAAATAAATAGAAATCTCAAAAAAAACAACCTACATGACTTAAACACTGTGTCCTTTTCTCTCTGTTTCTCAGTCTTGCTTATCTTCTTTTCAGAAAAATCTTTGTCCACATGGAGAAGTAGAGAGCATCCTTCCCAACTGGCCCTTGGGAAAGACTCTGGAAGGGCTTTTAATGATCCAGTTTGGGAGACCTGACCACCCTTGAACCAATCACTGTGGCCCAGGAGATGGAGTGTTCTCATTGGCCGTACCCTGGTTAGCTTCCCTTCCACCAAACCACACAGATGGAACATTTTTATGGAAGAAAGAGCGCAATGATTCTCTAAAAGAAGGAAAAAAGGGGAAAATATTGTAGAGTTCTTAAATATGACACCAAAAGCAAACAAAAAAAATGATAAATTGGAGATTTAATCATAAAGATTAAAAAATGTTTTCTTCGTGAAAGCCCTTGTTAAGAGGATGAAAAGATAAGCCACAGACTGGAGGAAGCATTTGTTACCCATAAAGGACAAGTATCCAGAATATATTAAAAACTCTCAAAACTCAACAATAAAAAATTAGAAAGTGGGCAAAAGACATGAAGAGCCATTTCACATCACAAATAAGCACACAAAAATATGTTCAGCACCATTAACCATTAGGAAAATGCAAATTAAACCACAAAAATATATTACCACATACTCATCAGAATGACTAAAATTGAAAAACAGTGCTACTAGCAAATGCTGGTAAGAATTCAGAGAAACAAGATCACTCAGATATTGTTGGTGGGAATGTAAAATGGTTCAGCCATGATACCGCTCTAATGGCAGAAAGCAAAGAGGACTAAAGAGCTTCTTGATGAGGGTGAAGGAGGAAAGTGAAAGAGCCAGCTTAAGGCTAAATATTAAAAAAACTAAGATCATGGCATCTGGCCCCATTATTCATAGCAAATAGAAGGGGAAAAGGTGGAAGTAGTGACAGATTTCCTCTTCTTAGGCTCCAAAATCACTGCAGACAGTGACAACAGCCATGAAATCAGAAGACGGTTGCTTCTTGGCAGGAAAGCAATGACAAACCTAGACTGTGTGTTGAAAAGCAGAGACATTACTCTGATGACAAAGGTCCATATAGTCAAGGCTATGGTCTTCCCAGTGGTCATGTACGGTTATGAAAGCTAGGCTGTAAAGAAGGCAGAATGCCAAAGAATTGATGCCTTTGAACTGTGGTTCTGGAGAAGAATCCTGAAAGTCCCTTGGACAGCAAGGCGATCAAACCAGTCAATCTTAAGGAAAATCAACCCTGAATATTCACTGGAAGGACTGATGGTGAAGCTGAAGCTGAAGCTCCAGTATTTTGGTCATCTGATGCGAACACACAATTCATTGGAAAAGTTCCTGATGCTGGGAAAGATTGAGGGCAGGAGGAGAAGAGGGTGTCAGAGGATGAGATGGCTGGATGGCATCACAGATGCAAGGAACATGAACTTGGGCAAACTCCTGGAGATGGTGAGGGACAAGGAGGCCTGGATTGCTGCAGTCCATGGGATTGCAAAGAGTTGGACATGCCTAGGCAACTGAACAACAGTTTCTTATGCAGTTTCTTACAAAATAAGATATTCTTTGGACTATATAAAATTTGAAAACTTTTGTACCTCAAAGGGCACAACTAATAGAATAAAAAGACAATCTACAGAGAAAGAGAGATGGGGAAACAGTGGAAATAGTGGCTGACTTTATTTTTCTGGGCTCCAAAATCACTGCAGATAGTGATTGCAGCCATGAAATTAAAAGACTCTTACTCCTTGGAAGGAAACTTATGACCAACCTAGATAGCATATTCAAAAGCAGAGATATTGTTTTGCCAACAAAGGTCCGTCTAGTCAAGGCTATGGTTTTTCCAGTGGTCATGTATGGATGTGAGAGTTGAACTGTGAAGAAAGCTTAGCGCCGAAGAATTGATGCTTTTGAACTGTGGTATTGGAGAAGACTGTTGAGAGTCCCTTGGACTGCAAGGAGATCCAACCAGTCCATCCTAAAGGAGACCAGTCCTGGGTGTTCATTGTAAGGACTGATTCTGAAGCTGAAACTCCACTACTTTGGCCACCTCATGTGAAGAGTTGACTCATTGGAAAAGACTCTGATGCTGGGAGGGATTGGGGGCAGGAGGAAAAGGGGATGACAGAGGATGAGATGGCTGGATGGCATCACCGACTCGATGGACATGAGTTTGAGTGAACTCCGGGAGTTGGTGATGGACAGGGAGGCCTGGTGTGCTGCGATTCATGGGGTCGCAAAGAGTCAGACACGACTGAGCGACTAAACTGAACTGAACTGAACTAAACTATTTTTTAAAAATATTGATATATACAAGTTGGATGGAATGTATTAGTGGTTTCCAGGGTAATGGAGGAGGAAGAGAGGTTGTGGCCATAAAAAATAACATGAGAAGTCCTTGTAGTGATGAAATTGTCTTTTATCTTGACTACGGTGGTGTTCACAAAAGCCTAAACATGTGATAAATCACATGACGCTTTATGTAAAACTGGTGACATCTGAGTAGATCAGTTGATTATAAGTGATATTGTGCTACAATAATACAGGGTGTATACAGTAGAAATACTGAAGGAAAATGGACAAAACCATATGTATCTCTCTGTATTATTTCTTACAACACCTGTCCATCTATAACTATCTCCAAATAAAAACATCTTTAAAATGTATGCCACATGGGACTTCTTTGGTGGTCAAGGGGCTAAGACTTCATGGTCCCAATGCAGGTGGCCTGTGTTCAATCCCTGATCAGGGAACTAGATCCCACATGCCACAGCTGGAGATCTCACACCCTGCAATGAAGATCAAAGATCCAGCATGCCGCAACTAAGACCCAGAGCAGTCAAATAAATTCTTGAATAAATAATTTTAAAAATAAAGTGTTCAATGCATGTGTGCATGCTAAGTCTATTCAGTCATGTCCTACTCTTTGCAACCCCATGGACTGTAGCCTGCCAGACTCCTCTGTCCGTGGGATTTTCCAGGCAAGAATACTGGAGTGGGTGGCCATGTCCTCCCAGAGGGGATCTTCCCAACCCAGGGATTGAACTCACATCTCTTATGTCTCCTGCATTGACAGGTGGGTTCTTTTCCCCTAGCACCACCTGGGAAGCCCCAAAAGTATTCAGTGCAGTGGTTTAAAAAAATGTATACCACATATACTTTTCTAGAAGTTTGAATGGAGAGTGATATGATCATGAATTTGAGGCAAAGGTAGTGTTAGGAAAAGGGATTTGTTGGATTTTTATTTTTAGATGATAAGACATCATCATATGGGGAGAAAGAAGGCAAAGATGAAAGTTCAAAAAGTAGAGAATTCATTGCTGGAGCAAGGGTGCTGGGGAAAAGGGAGGAAATACAGTGGATGAAGAGATGGAACAGTTACCCTTGAAAACTAGAAAGGATCCTTGTCCTAGAGGAATAGAGTGACGGTGGTAAAGACCAGGGAAATTTAGATGTTTACAAAAGGGAGGAGGGAGACGTTGAGGTTGTTTTAGCTTTGGGGCCTTATGTAGTTTTGAAGAACCGACGCAGACAAGACCCTGATGCTGGGAAAGATTGAAAGCAGGAGGAAAAGGGGATGACAGACAATGAGATGGTGGGTCTTACTGACTTGATAAACATGAGTTTGAGCAAGCTTTGGAAGTTGGTGATGGACAGAGAAGCCTGGAGTGCTGCAGTCCATGTGGTCACAAAGAGTTGGACATGACTGAGTGACTGAACTGAACTGAGCTGAATTATATATTTTCTACAAGTAGAGTTATAACTTGGGAATAAGGAGACACAATCAGGTAGGGGTTTGAGCAAAGTGGTAAAGCCTTGTGTCATGGAAAAGAGAACAACTAAGGATTCATAAAAGGAATGTTTACTAGCAGAAGGATCAAGCTAAAGATGGTGTGTTTGTCAGGGTTCTCCAGAGAAACAGAACTAACAGTACGTGTATATAGAAAGAGTGATTTATTATGAGGAGTTGGCTCATGTGATTATGGAGGCTGGAAAGTCCCCACATTTGTAGGGTGGGTAGGTAAGCTGGAAACTCAACAGAAATGATGATGTAGCTCCAAGTCTGAGCTGGAAGGCCTGAGAACCAGGAGAGTTGATGGTGTAAGTTCTAGTCCAAAAGCAAACAGGCTATACACCCAGGAAGAGTCAATGTTTCAGTTCAAGTGTGAAGAGGGAAAATCCAACATCCCAGCTCAAAGACCATCAGGCAGGAAGAATTCCCTCTTACTTGGTTGAGAGTCAGCCTTTTTGTTCTATTCAGGCTTTCAACTGATTAGACAAGACCCACACACATTGGAGAAGGCAATGGCACCCCACTCCAGTACTCTTGCCTGGAAAATCCCATGGACAGAGGAGCCTGGTAGGCTATAGTCCATGGGGTCACAAAGAGTTGGACACGACTGAGTGACTTTATTTACACACATTGGGGAGAACAATCTGCTTTAGTCACTCTACTGATTCAAATGTGAATCTCATCCAAACGCATCTTCACAGACACATCCCAAATAATGTTTGACCCTGTTTCCCAGCCAAGTGGACACACAAAATTAAGCACAGAAGATGGAAACTAAGAATTTTTCATAAGGCAAGAGAGATTGATCCTGTGACTTCTCTCCAGTCAAATTGAAAAGCCTGGGAATAGGAACTGAGAAAATAGATGGCCAGAAAGGCAGAGGTGTGGAAGCATTGGGAGTATTTACCTGAGAGGAGTTCATTTGACTGAGCTTAGGCTTGCAGCTGGTGAAAAGGGTGAAACCAAAAGTGGCTGAGGGACCCAGGGGCCTGGATGAGAATAAAAAATAGGTTAAGTGGGAAGGAAGGTGTGGAAGAGGTGGGAAGATGGGAAGCTGTGATCAGTGGGTAGAAGTGTCCCTTTTAATGTTTTTCAAATAGAGCAGTTTTGGCTGATGCCCAAGTCATGGTGTGGCCAAGAGGGAGTAAAGGAGAGGTTGGTTGGTTGAGAAGATCTGTAGAACAGTCCTCCAGCGAATTGGGAAAGTGATCTATAAGGACACTGAAATTGCTTACAGTGGTAATGGACAGAGGAAGAAGAAATTACCTCCAGAGAGAGCCAGGCTCCAACTAAGGCAAAGTGTAGAGTTGGCTTCCTGTGGAGACGATTCTACAACATGGTGGCTATGAGCACAGGTTTCAGATAGAATGGTAGATGGATGGATGGATGGATGGATGGATAGATAAATGCATGATATAGGTACATGTATTCTGGCTACTTAGATCCTTAGATCCCTGAGCCCTGCCCTCAAAGACTGACCTTTAGTTTTACCTGCAGCTATTTAAAAATCCACTATTTCTTTTTTGCTAAGGTTAGCCAGAGTCCATTTCTGTTGTTTACAATGAACGTATACTGAATGATCCCCAAATGCACTTGACTCTTGCTGCCATGATATAGAGACAGTTCTCACAGGCATGCTCAGATTCATGAGCCACACTTCAAAGTCTCTGACAAAAGAAAGCAACACTGGAGACTTTGATTTCTTTCCAAGAGAAGAGCCTAGGAACAAAATATGTGAGTTACCAGGAGGTTTTCGATTCTCCATAAAGACCTTCCTGTGTGTTAGAGGTGCTCAGCAGTTTGATGGGATGAATGAAAGGAAGGAGGGAATGAGACAAGTTAAGATCCTTTGACGTCATTGGCTTTGCTTCTTCTTAGTTGGGAAACCAGGTCATGCATGGGAACCCCGGGCATCTGGATCCTCTGGAAGACAGAAGGCAGGCTCCAGGTTTGAGAGTTTCTCCTTGCGTTGATCTAAATCAGGCTACCTCCAACTTCTATGCATTATTCCTCACTCTGAGAATAAATCTATTCCTGCTGCCATATGACAACCCTTCACACGTTGGGAAACAGCTCTCACATCCATCCCTCACTCCTAGCAGTTTTGCAAGTAAAACCTTCCTACTTCTTTCTGCATCATAGTAACAAGTCTCTGAAGACCTACTTGACCTTCTGTCTAAACATGCTGCGGTTCCATTGCCTTCATCAAAGTGGAGTGTCCACAAGAGACACAGTGTTCTGAGCATCGTCTGCTCCACAAGTGATGGGGAACTTTTTCCTCCTTTGTTTTTAATGTTATTCTCCTGGTAATGTGTCCTAAATTTGCCACACTCATGGCTGGGCCTCTCTCTCTCTCTTTCTTTTTTTTTTTAAATTTATTTTGGCTGTACTGGGTCTTAGCTGCAGCACATAGGATCTTCATTGCTTCATGAGGGATCTTTCAATGTGGCACACACACTCTAGTTGTGGTACACCGGCTCAAGAGCACGTGGGCTTCAGTAGTTGTGGTGAAAAGGCTTAGTTTCTCCATGGCATGTGGGACCTTCGTTCCTCAACAAGAGATAGAACCCACGTCCCCTACTTTGCCAGGTGGATTCTTAACCACTGGACCACCAGGGAAGTCCCCTGCGTGTCTCTTACTAGGCCCTAACCTATTCTGCTCTCTCTCTGCCCTGTTTGGAATTTTTCCTGGGCCTTTCTTTTTCCCTGTCTTCTGGAACCACCTCGTTGAATAGTAGAATCAGTGACTCAAGGGCATTGGAATAGTCATGAAAGAACCAAAACTTTGGTGGAATTCCTTATTTTTATTTATTGGTTGGTAAGTTGATACACATACACAGAGGGCAAGGACAGACAGCAGAAAGAGGTAGCCAGCCCAGAGTGGTGGAAGGCAGGTGCAATAAGCCCAGGGACTTAGATACGAGGCTTGTCCTCAGTGACAGCAATACGAGTAGATCTCTGCACCCACCTGCTAAAATCTGGAAAGCTTATGGAGAGGCCTTAATGGGGCTCAGTCACATGACCAGCCCAGACAGTACTGACAACACACTGCTCACTCAAGGCTGTGTCCTTGGAACGGCTCTCACTGTGGGAACAGTGGGCTGAACACACATTCCAAGGATCAGGTGGAGGTGAGGAGTCTCCAATTGCCCGGGTCCAGCTCGAGGGTCAACTGCCCATCACATCCTCTCCATGACCTCCTCCAACACTATTGTCTCAGCCCCAGTTCCTCAAAAGAGCAGAGCAGAGGACTTCCTTGGTGGTCTAGTGGTTAAGAACCTGCGTGCCAAAGCAGGGTTCAATCCCTGGTCTGGAAAGATTCCTCATGCTGCGGGACAACCAAGCCTGTGCATCACGACTACTGAGCCGAGGCGCCTAGAGCCTGAGCTCTGCAGCAGGAGACGCCGGCGCACTGCGACTGGGGAGGAGCCCCGCTCAGCACAACCAGACCCGCACACAGCAACCAAGAGCCAGTGCAGCCAAAAATAAATTAACCTTTGTGACCCCATGGACTATAGCCTGCCAGGCTCCTCTGCCCGTGGAATTCTCCAGACACAAACACTGGAGTGGGTTGCCATTCCCCTCTCCAGGGGATCTTCCTGACCAGGGATCGAGCCCAGCTCTCTTATACTGCAGGCAAATTCTTTACTATCTGAGCCACCAGACTCAGACCATTTTTTCAAATGGTTCGTTAAAAAAAAAAAAAAAGAAGAAGAAGAAGAACAGAGCCTGAAAGATGGTGGGGGAGGGGGCGTGTGTGGCTTGTACACAGCCAGTTTAATTTGGAAAGCAATTCTAAAGAGGTGGAGGATGAAGACAAATGAAGCAGAAGAGTGAGAGCCCCCTGAGGACAGGTTAACAAGCTGGTGAGCATGTGAGCAGCTAAGGCTCAGTGCTGCAGGAGCCGTGGGGGATGCTCTTCAGAACACGGGACTCAAGAAGGGAGTGATTCATCCATGGCTCCCATCCTTCATTTGTCAAGAGTTGCCCCGTGGCTGGTCAGCCCCTTGCACGTCCAGGTGTGTGACTGAGTCAGAACAGCTGAGCAGGTCCTTACAGTTGTACCATCAGGAGGTGGCAGAAACTGATACATACAGAGTCACTAAAGTGAGATGCTCACTGTTTATACCTGGGCATAGCTGGGTGCCACAGTACTGGCTTGAGTAAAAAAGTGAACCTACAAGGATGGCAAGGAAGGGCAAAAATACATCCTAGGCATTTTTATGGTTTAGTGTTGGCATTTTTTTTTTTATTATGAATGGGGAGAGTGCCTCATGACCAAATATCTCAATCCAGTCCAGATAGCAACACAGAAGATTCCAAAAAAAAAATAAGCATCCCTCTCCATCCATCCTGCTCCACAGGCTCTGGAGCCCATGCCCATCTCCCGGGGAATTTTGCTCATCAAATACTCCCTCACTCCATGAATCTTCAACTTAGGCTTCCACGAGACCCCCAGAGCAATTGGTTTTTTCTCTTTCCTCCGTCCACACAACAGCATCAGGGAGCCTTCTTCTCCATTGTCACTCTTCATGCCTTAACATAACCATGGAGTTCTTCTCGTGGTCTGGCTGTTCATAGCTTCAGTTCCAAGATTGCTTTAGAATCTCCTGTTAGCAGTCCACACCTTACCTCATCTCTATCGTTGGTAGCTTGTCCTTCTTTCCATCTTTCACATATGTCCTCTAAAACCCAGCTTCACTGAAAGGCTCTTTTTTTGTAATCATACTACTCCATTTGGTATGCTTTTCTCCTCCTTATTCTAATCTACCACTGTGAGCATTTCTCACTTCTATTGAGCACCAAAGAATTCACGCTTTTGAACTGTGGTGTTGGAGAAGACTCTTGAGAAGCCCTTGGACAGCAAGGAGATCCAACCACTCAATCCTAAAGGAAATCAACCCTGAATACTCATTGGAAGGACTGGTGCTAAAACTGAAGCTCCAGTACTTTGGCCACCTAATGCAAAGAGCTGACTCCTTGGAAAAGACCCTGATTCTGGGAAAGACTGAGGGCAGGAGGAAAAGGAGGCAACAGAGGATGAGATAGTTGGATGGCATCACTGACTCAACGGACATGAGTTTGAGCAAACTCCAGGAGATTTTTCTGTGAAGGACAGAAAAGCCTGGAGTGCTGCAGTCCATCAGGTCACAAAGAGTTGGACGCGACTGAGCAACTGAACAGTAACAACTTCTTCTCCAAGCTTTGAATTTTCTTGATTGATATCTGAGTAGTAGTTAGGACCCTTTCAGATGCGAGTGACAAAAACTGAATTTAAACTGAATTGAAGATTCAATTCAGATTTCACATAACTGAAAAATTCAGGGCTAGAACTCACTGTCAGGTACAATTTGATCCAGGTTTTCCAACAACATCTTCAAGAATCACTCTGTTTCCATCTCTTGGCCTTGCTTTCCTGGGTTGGTTTCATCCTCAGACGGTTTCTACCCGGATGGTGGCCCTGGCAACTCTGAACTTAATCCTACTGGCTTAGTAACTCCAAAGCAAAGACAAATTTTTATTTCTCCAGGGTTTCAACACATGTCCTGAGCAGAGCCAGCTTCAAGTGTATATTAGTTTCTTGTGGCTGCCATAACAAATTGTTACAAATTAGGTAGGTTAAAAACAACAGAAACTTATTCTCTCATCATTCTGTAAACCAGAAGGCTGAAATTAAGGTGATGGAAGACCATACTCCCTCTGGAAACTGTAGATAGGAATTCTTTCTTGCTTTTTCCAGCTTCTAGGGGATGTCAGCTTTCCTTGGCTGCCTTGCTTTATGGCCACATCACTCCCATCTCTCCCTCCATCTTCACACTGCCTTCTCCCCTGTCCGTCTCTCTTCTCTTCTCCATCTGTCTCCTCTTACTGTCTGACCTCCCCTGTGTATTTCTTAGGAGTGCACGTGTCATTAGATCTGAGGTCTATCCAGATAATCCAGGTGACTTCTTCACCTCAAGATCCTTAGTTTAGTTACAGCTGCAAAAACCCTTCTTCCAAATAAGGTCACACTTGCACAGGGGCTGTAGATTAGGACATGCACATAGCTCTCAGGGGCCAACATTCCACACCCTCTCATGGGCATGCAATCCACACAGTCTCAGGGGACTCCACCCTCAGAAGGGCCCGGACTTGGTTTGAGTGAGTGAAGTCGCTCAGTTGTGTCCGACTCTTTGCGACCTCATGAACTGTAGCCTACCAGGCTCCTCCATCCATGGGATTTTCCAGGCAAGAATACTGGAGTGGGTTGCCATTTCCTTCTCCAGGAGATCTTCCCGACCCAGGGATTGAACCCAGGTCTCCCACATTGTAGGCAGATGCTTTACCGTCTGAGCCACCAGGGAAGTCCAGACTTGGTTTAATGCTCTGCAATCACCATCCTGAGATTCACAATTATTGATCAAAGGACCCCACAGTTTGGATTTTGCACTGAACCCCACAAATTATGCAGCACTCCTGGTCCTGGGGCAGACAGGCCATGAGAAATCTCCACTTGAGATTTCTACCCCAGGCCACTTTCCAGACCATCAGACTCCTGGAGTAAGTGTGGCTTTTCCATCTCCACCCTACGGGTCTTGGATGAAGACTATGACGGGAATATTAATAGACGTTACCAGGGAGCATCCCAGGTGGTGCTAGTGGTAAAGAACCTGACCGCCAATGCAGGAGATGTGGGAGACACCAGTTTGACCCCTGGGTCGGGAAGATCCACTGAAGGAAGGCACAGCAACCCACTCCAGTACCTTGCCTGGGGAATTCCATGGACAGAGGAGCCTGGTGGGCTACAGTCCATAAGGTCACAAAGAGTCGGACACAACTGAGTGACTTAGCACAAAGCACAGGGAGCATCCAGCTTAAGTATCAGGAAAGGTTCCACAATGGAAGCAACCTTTAAATTGAGAAATAAAGGATGAAGAGCCATAGGCAAAGCAAGGACGGAAAGAGTTGCAGGCAAAGAGGAGGACATGTGCAAAGAACTGGAGGGAAGAGAGGGAAGGGTGTGTTTGGGGAACTTGCTTGTCAGACTTCCTATTGCTAGAGACAGAGCCAGGCCATCAGGGATGCTGACCACAAGGGATGTTGCCAACCGGGCTGGATGAAGCTGGAGGACTAACCAATGTGGGAGAAGGCAGAGCGTCTAGAATGACACAATCACTTTCTACCAAGGTTCTGGTCACTTCCCTTCATCAGCTTGTTCCGCCTGGTTGACCAGAATTTGGGTCAAGGCAACGGTTCCTCTAGACACTTCCTCTACCTTTTGAAAGATAACTGTATCAGCAAGAAAAATGAAGAACTGACCAGAATCTCAGAGTTTCGTTAGCCAAGATTTTCTGCCGGTATCCATATCAATCAGCTTCTGCCTAAGATATGAGAGAGTGTTAGTTGCTCAATCATGTCCAACTCTTTGCGACTCCATGGATTGTACCTGCCAGGCTTCTCTGTCCATGGGATTCTCCAGGGTGGAATATTCCAGTGGGTTGCCATTTCCTTCTCCAGGGGATCTTCCTGACCCAGGGATTGAATCTGGGTCTTCCTGCATGGCAGGTTCTTTACCATCTGTGTCACCAGGGAAGCCCATATGAGAAGCTTTTTTCTTTTTTAAAAAAAAATTTGGGCCATACCATGTGGCTTCTGGGATTTTTAGTTCCCTGACTAGGGATTGAACTGGGGTCCTCAGCAGTGAAAGTGCAGGGTCCTAACCACCGGACTACCAGGGAATTCCCAAGAAGCATTTTTTTTTCATTGCATTTCTATTTTCCACATGGTTTATTATAGGATATTGAATTTAGTTGCCAATATTATAGATACTGAATATAGTTCCCTTCTATATAGTAGGACCTTGTTGTATATCAGTCCTATAAATAGTAGTTTGCGTCTGCTAGTCCCAAACTCCCAATCCATCCTTGGCAACCACAAGCCTGTTCTCTATGTCTGTGAGTCTATTTCTGTTTCATAGATAGGTTCATTTGTGCCATATTCTAGAGTCCATATATAAGTTATATCATATGGTATTTGTCTTTAAGAGAGGCATTGTAAGTAATTGGGGAGACGACAGAGTCATCAATAAATGCTTTTAGGAGATCTGGGTAATCATTCAGATTAACAAAAGAGGGGGTAGGTTCCTACCTCACTCCTTATATCAGATTAATTCTGGATGGGGCAAAAATGTTAAAGTAAAAAAATAAAACATAACAAAAAGAAATAAAGTCATTAGACTACTAGAAAAATGGGACAAATTTTTCATAATCTTGGACAAGGGAAAACCTTTCTAAGAAAGACACAAATCTGAGATGTGATAAGAGAAAAGATTGGTAAATTACAATAGGGGAAAGTTTTAATTTCCATACATATACACTAAACAAAATTAAAAAACAAACTATGTATTAGGAAAAATATTCATAACATATATAACAAAGTGTGGGCTAATTTTCCTAATATAAAAAGACCTTTTAAAAATTAATATATGGAAGACCAATAACCTAATAGCAAACAAAGTTAAGCAGAACACATACAAGTTGTTCTCAAGAAAAGAGATGTAAGGGATTTATAAGCATCTTTACAGATATGCTCAGCTTGGCCGCTGAGTAAAGAAACACAGTGAGATATCAGTGTTCACCCATCAGAACTGCTAAGATTAAAATGTTTGATAAGAGACTAAGTTTAAAAGGAAGTATAAATACAGACATCTTCACACATTGTTGGTATGAGCACTTGTTGGTACAACTCCTTTGAAAGGAAATTATTAGATAACTCTCAAAAGTTTTAAATGGGGGAGGAACTTTGACCCAAGAACTCTGTCTAGTTTCAGGAATTTATCCTAGATGTACGCTCAAATCTCAGATGTGTTTGCTCAAGGTTATTTTTTCAGTCACTGTTTGCAGCTAAAAATGGAAAATAATCTTTTCTAATTAATGGGAAAGTGTTTAATATATTACAGAGCTTACACATAAGAATATTACAAAGCCAATTGTTAATGAGGTGGGTTTTTATGGGATTATATTAAACAATTCCCCAGACATACAGTTTGGAGCTTGAAAGTTTGTATGTGAAAAAGAGTCAAGGATGAGAGAAAGACATAAGAGACAGAAATATGAGAGACAGACAGACAGACCATACACAGAACAAGTCTGAAAACTTACAAGAGAAAGTGATACTTTCTCTTGTAATTGTTCCCGAGGATTCAGATAAAAGAGAAACTTCATTTTCATTCCATACACTGTTACTCTTTGAATGTTACCCTTTTGTTATTTTTTCTATTAAATATTTCCATGAAAACTATTAAGATGAAAGAAAGTAAAATTCACCCATAATCTTAATTTAAAAAAAATTTTTTTTTACAAAGAAAGACATAAGATTCCCTCCCCCAAGTTAACCACTAACAAGTACTGAGCTCAGGTTCTTGCAGAACTGTTTGTGCAAACTGATGGAATGATACTTTGGCTTTCACTTATGGATTTTTCTACACATTCTCCCCACTGTCTTTCCTGCACCCTCACAGGCAGAGAGCCAGCTTTGAAAGTCCTTGGCCAGAAGGTTCCCTCTTGTTGTTCAGTCGCTTGGTCATTTCCAACTCTTGGCGACCCTATGGACTACCGCATGCCAGGCTTCCCTGTCCTTCACCATCTCCTGGAGCTTGCTCAAACTCATAACCATTGAATCAGTGATGCTATCCAACCATCTCATCCTCTGTCACCCCCTTCTTCTGCCTTCAGTATTTCCCAGCATTGGGATCTTTTCCAATGAGTGGTCTCTTTGCATCATGTGGCCAAAGTATTGGAACTTCAGCATCAGTCCTTCCGATGAATATTCAGGATTGATTTTCTTTAGGACTGAGTGGTTGGATCTCCTTGTTGTCCAAGGGACTCTCAAGAGTCTTTTCCATCGCCACAGTTCGAAAGCATCAGTTTTTCAGCTCTCAGCCTTCTTTACAGTACAGCTCTCACATCCATAAGTGACTACTGAAAAAACCATAGCTTTGACTAGACAGACCTGTGTTGGCAAAGTTATGTCTCTGCTTTTTAATACACTGTCTAGGTTTGTCATAGCTTTTCTTCCAAGAAGTAAGTATCTTTTAATTTCATGGCTGAAGTCACCATCTGCAGTGATTTTTGAAGCCCCCAAATCACAGGGGTGTCTGATTCACCTCACAGAGGCAGAGAACAAAGCATGAGTGTTAGGAGGCATTTGCACATTCAAAGAGGAGGAAGAGAGCAGCAGAGGAGCAGGAGGAAGAGGAAAGGAGAACTTAGAGCAGCTCAAGTGTACCAAATATAACCTAGAAGAGGCAGCTGAGTAATAATGCGATCAGATAAGAAAAAGAAAGTACTGAAAGCAAGAGAGAGAATTTCCATTAGTGTGAAGGACATGAAAAGGCAATTCACAGAAAAGGAAATACAAATGGCTTATACACATAGGAGAAAACATTCAATCTCTTACACAATTAAGGGAATGCAAATTAAAACAATAATGAGACACCATTTTCCTCTGTTGGACTGGCAAAAAGAAGGTAAGTGCCAGCTGGTAAGTGCTTCTGAGAAATGCAAGAAGGCAAAATGGTTGTCTGAGAGGCCCTACAAATAGCTGAGAAGAGAAGCAAAAGGCAAAGGAGAAAGGGAAAGTGAATGCAGAGTTCCAGAGAAGAGCAAGGAGAGATAAGAAAGCCTTCTTAAGTGAACAACGCAAAGAAACAGAGGAAGACAATAGACTGGAAAAGACTAGAGATCTCTTCAAGATAATTAGAGATACCAAAGGAACATTTCATACAAAGATGGGAACAATAAAGGACAGAAATGGTAGGGACCTAACAGAAGCAGAAGATATTAAGAAGTGGCAAGAATACACAGCAGAACTATACAAAAAAGATCTTAATGACCCAGATAACCACAATGATATGGTCACTCACCTAGAGCCAGACATCCTAGAGTGTGAAGTCAAGTGGGCCTTAGGAAGCATCACTACAAACAAAGCTAGTGGAGGTGATGGAATTCCAGTTGAGCTATTTCAAATCCTAAAAGATGATATTATAGTGCTGTACTCAGTATGGCAGCAAAATTGGAAAACTCAGCAGGGGCCACAGGACTGGAAAAGGTCAGTTTTCATTCCAATCCCAAAGAAAGGCAAACTATCATATAATTGTGCTCATTTTACATGCTCACAAGGTAATGCTCAAAATCCTTCAAGCTAGTAATGAACCAAGAACTTCCAGATGTTCAAGCTGGATTTAGAAAAGGCAGAGGAACCAGAGATGAAATTGCCAACATCTGTTGGATCATAGAAAAAGCAAGAGAATTCAAGAAAAATATCTACTTCTGCTTCATTGACTATGCCAAAGCCTTTGACTGTGTGGATCACAATAAACTGTGGAAAATTCTGAAAGAGATGGGAATACCAGACCACCTGACCTGCCTCCTGAGAAACGTGTATGCAAGTCAAGAAACAACAGTTACCGGACGTGGAACAATGGACTGGTTCAAAATTGAGAAAGGCTGTATGTTGTCATTTAACTTCTATGCAGACTACATCATGTGATATGTGGGGCTGGATGACTCACAGGCTGGAATCAAGATTTCCAGGAGAAATATCAACAACCTCAGGTATGCAGATGATACCACTCTATTGACAGAAAGCAAAGAGGAACGAAAGAGCCTCTTGATGAAGGTGAAAGAGAAGCGTGAAAAAGCTGATTTAAAACTCAACATTCAAAAAACTAAGATCATGATATCCGGTCCTATCACTTTATGGCAAAAATGGAAAAAAAATGGAAACAGTAACAGATTTTATTTTCTTGGGCTCCAAAGTCACTGCAGGTGGTGACTGCAGCCATGAAATTAAAAGATGCTTACTTCTTAGAAGAAAAGCTATGACAAACTAGACAGCACATTAAAAAACAGAGACTACACTTTACCGACAAATGTCCATACAGTCAAAGCTATGTTTTTTTCGGTAGTCATGTATGGACGTGAGAATTGGACCATAAAGAAGGCTGAGCACCAAAAAATTGTTGGTTTCAAACCATGGAGCTGGAGAAGACTCTTGAGAGTCTCTTAGACAACAAGGAGATCCAACCAGTCCATCCAAAGGGAGATCAGTCCTGAATGTTCATTGGAAGGAATGATGTTGAAGCTGAAGCTCCAATACTTTGGCCACCTGATGGGAAGAGCAGACTCATTGGAAAAGACCCTGATGCTGGGAAAGATTGAGGGCAGGAGGAGAAGGGGGCAACAGAGAATGAGATGGGTGGGTGGCATCACTGACTCAATGGACATGAGTTTGAGCAAGCTCCAGGAGATGGTGAAGGACAGGGAGGCCTGGCTTGGTGCAATAAACGGGGTCGCAAAGAGTCAGACACAACTGACCGATTGAACAACACAACAATAACAGTACCTTTATGTCTTAATTTGTTAACTTGAAGCTATATTGTCTTCATTACTAAGAAAGAAATATAATTTAGCTCAGCTTTGCTCTCCTTTTCTGGTTCTCCAGTTTCATGTGATACTATTTTTAGTGAATTCCTGCAGACAGTGAATAAATATATTCACTGAGTCCACACACAGTAAGTTCTTTTCTGGATGCTTGGTTGGTCTTGCAGCTTTCTTATTTTTATCTATTTTTTTTTCTTTATGATTTTAAATAATACATTTAATCCTTTATTTTTTATATTCACAAAAGTCATCTTAATTCATGTGAACTCAGGTTTTTGCTTTTGTGCTTTTGCAAATAATAGAACCTAGCTCTGACTAGAGCTCGCAAAGGAGTGGGGCGTTGCAGAAAGAAAAGGGTGCTGGCTGGTTAATGGGGTGTTTTACAGAATCCATGGATGGGCTGAACAGCCAGGGCTCAGCAGTGTGAGCAGACAGGACAGCTTTCAAGCCAGAGAAGCAGCAAGAATGTGCAGACTCTCTCTCGCTCCACTTGGGTCCAATGGGGATAGGATCATGTGGCGTAGTTCAGTTCAATTCAGTTCAGTCACTCAGTCATGTCCGACTCTTTGCAACCCCATGGACTACAGCATGCCAAGCCTCCCTGTCTATCGCCAACATCCGGAGTTTACCCAAACTCATGCCCATTGAGTCGGTGATGCCATCCACCCATCTCATCCTCTGTCGTCCCCTTCTCCTCCCACCTTTGATCTTTCCCAGCATCAGGGTCTTTTCCAATGAGTCAGTTCTTTGCATCAGGTGGCCACAGTATTGGAGTTTCAGCTTCAACATCAGTCCCTCCAATGAATAGTCAGGACTGATTTCCTTTAGGATGGACTGGTTTGATCTCTTTGCAGTCCAAGGGACTCTCAAGAGTCTTCTCCAACACCACAGTTCAAAGCATCAATTCTTCGGCACTCAGCTTTCTTTATAGTCTAACTCTCACATCCATACATGACTACTGGGAAAACCATAGCCTTGACTAGATGGATCTTTGTTGGCAAAGTAATGTGTCTGCTTTTTAATATGCTGTCTAGGTTGGTCATAACTTTTCTTCCAAGGAGCAAGCCTCTTTTAATTTCATGGCTGCAGTCACCATCTGCCGTGATTTTGGAGCCCAAGAAAATAAAGTCTGCCAGTCTTTCCACTGTTTCCCATCTATTTGCCATGAAGTAATGGGACCGTAGACACGGCTGCTAGGACAATCTGGAGAAATGTGGGTCTTTTGCACCTCAATGCCCGCAACTGGTGTTTGTCACACAATCAACCTCAGAAGGTCATTGAATAGAATGGACTCAGGATCTTTCCGGAGGAAAAACAGATAATATGACTCCTACCTCTCATGACAGAACTACCTAGAAACCAGACTGCCTATGCCCCCAGAGGCCTGGTTCTCTCTCTCTCTCAGAGAGCCCCCAAGTTTCTTTGCACCCACTTTTCTAGGCAGACCCTTGCTTTAGTGGACTGTTTATAGGCAATCTGTTCAGAGGGATTTGACTTCAGTATTCTTCCCCTTTCTGAACACAAAGGCGCAGGTCTGCCCCCTGGTGGACGTGAAGTGAAGTGACAGTTGCTCAGTCGTATTCTTACTCAGCGACCCCATGGACTATACAGTCCATGGAATTCTCTAGGCCAGAATACTGGAGTGGGTTGCCTTGCCCTCCTTCAGGGGATCTTCCCAACCCAGGTTAGGAACCCGCATCTCCTGTGGCTTTTGCATTGGTAGGTGGATTCTTTACCACCATGTCCCCTGGGAAGCCTATTGGTTTCCCAGGCCTGCTGAAATGTATCTCAAAGTGTTGGCTTTATACAAATACACACATACATACCTGACTAGATTGTATCGCAGGTCCCCAGGCTAGAAGTCCGAAATCGAGGTATTGGCAGGACCCTGTTCCCTTTGAAATCTGTATGAGTCCTTACTTGGCTCTTCCTAATTTCTAATAGTTTTCTGATTTCTTCCACATTCCTCAGCTTGTAAGTGTATCACTGCTATTCTCCATCTTCACATGGTGGTCTCCCAATGTCTATTACTTAGCTTTCCTTCTGCAAATGTCTGTATCTGTGTCCACATGTCCCCTTTTATATAAGGATACCAGTCATATTGGGTTAGTGCCCACCTCACTCCTGTATAGCCTCGTCTTAACTAATTACATCTACGATGACCCTTCTTCCAAATGAGGTCACATTCTGAGCACTGGGTTAGGACTTCACCATCCCTTTGAGGGGGTTACACAATCCAACCAATAACAGCATGTTTCTTTAACTCCTAGGCCTCAGCTTCTTCAACTGTAAAATGAAAATGAAAATAATTGTGGCTGGTTCATAGATCGATATATCTAAACATAGAAAGATGTTGAGATATTTCACTCAGACAGGTAGGAAGTTTCAGAGTAAAATGTATGCTGTGGTTTATGTGTTTGGATGTGAACAGAAAATTTCTAGAAGGATGCTTAAGAAATACACTGTGTTATCTCTGAGGAGGGGGATAAGTGAGGCTGATGGCAAGGGAAAGGGAAAAAGGACCCATTAGGCCCTTTTAGTTCTCCTTGAATTGCTTTATTTTATTTTTATAGTTTAATAATAAAAAGTGGAATAAACCACAGTGGCTTCTGCCTGGTTGGGTTGCTGTAAAGATCAAATAAATGTGAACTGTAAATCACTCAGCCTGGTCAGTGCTCATTTGAATAGTGACTATGGGTATTCTCATTGCAGTTTTCACCGAATCATCCATTTAATAGCTCCAAATGGAAACAAGCTCAATTGTCCAACGAATGGGAATGTTTTATTCAGGAAATTACCATACAGCCACTTGATTTATTATTAAGCAATACTCAGTTCAGTTCAGTCACTCAGTTGGGTCCGACTCTTTGCGACCCCATGAATTGCAGCATGCCAGGCCTCCCTGTCCATCACCAACTCCCGGAGCTCACTCAAACTCAGATCCATCGAGTCGGTGATACCATCCAGCCATCTCATCCTCTGTTGTCCCCTTCTCCTCCTGCCCCCAATCCCTCCCAGCATCAGAGTCTTTTCCAATGAGTCAGCTCTTCACATGAGGTGGCCAAAGTATTGGAGTTTCAGCTTTAGCATCAGTCCTTCCAAAGAACACCCAGGACTGATCTCCTTCAGAATGGACTGGTTGGATCTCCTTGCAGTCCAAGGGACTCTCAAGAGTCTTCTCCAACACCACAGTTCAAAAGCATCAATTCTTCAGTGCTCAGGTTTCTTCACAATCCAACTCTCACATCCATACATGACCACAGGAAAAACCATAGCCTTGACTAGACAGACCTTTGTTGGCAAAGTAATATCTCTGCTTTTGAATATGCTATCTAGGTTGGTCATAAGTTTCCTTCCAAGGAGTAAGCATCTTTTAATTTCATGGCTGCAATCACCATCTGCAGTGATTTTGGAGCCTAAAAAAATAAAGTCTGACACTGTTTCCACTGTTTTCCCATCTATTTCCCATGAAGTGATGGGATCAGATGCCACGATCTTAGATTTCTGAATGTTGAGCTTTAAGCCAACTTTTTCAGTCTCCACTTTCACTTTCATCAAGAGGCTTTTTAGTTCCTCTTCACTTTCTGCCATAAGAGTGGTGTCATCTGCATATCTGAGGTTATTGATATTTCTCCGGGCAATCTTGATTCCAGCTTGTGCTTCTTCCAGCCCAGCGTTTCTCATGATGTACTTTGCATATAAGTTAAATAAGCAAGGTGACAGTATACAGCCTTGACATACTCCTTTTCCTATTTGGAACCAGTCTGTTGGTCCATGTCCAGTTCTGACTGTTGCTTCCTGACCTGCATACAGGTTCCTCTTAAAAATTATTTTGACCAGAAACCCACACTAACAAGGAAAACTATTCACAATATAATGGAAAGGGAAAAATAAAAAGCAGGAAAAAAAACTTCAAATTTTGTAGCATTTTTTAAAAATAATGTAAAATTAATATAAGTGTTTATAATGTAATGCAAATATAATATGAAGTATAATGGAATACAAATACAATGTAACAAATATAAAAGAGTAGCTTTGCAGTGTAGCAGGAATATGATTTTTTATCCTTTTTTTTTTCAGTTTGTTAATAGTTTCCATTTCTTTTTTTTTTCTTTTTTTAAAGGAACATGCCTTATTTTTACAACAAGGGGGGAAAAAATCATTGGAAGTAAAACAAGAGAGATTAAATGACATTTTAGTGACATTATTTCCCCTTTAGAAGGACTTCATATCCAGGCAAATAATCACCCTCCCTATTCTACAGAAACCCTCATTTTCCAGAGAGAAAGAGCCAGCTCCAACATCATGTCTGAGAAGCTGATACCAAGCAGGACCCCGTGGGACTCCTGGGAACAAAAGCCTTTTTGGGTCCCCTATTTCTTTGATTATAGGAAATAGGCTTCATTTTGTCTCTATGACCTTCCCCAAAGTCCTGGAAGGTTCAAGCAGTTGTTAATTGGGGAAGAGAAGGGAAGATGTAAGACAAGGGAAGAACAAGCAGTCAAGAGAAACAACAGTCAGTCTTGGGGCAGGGGCCTGGCTCTCATCAAGGCATACCTACAATGCTGTCTTTGAGCTGCTTTGTAGATACTGAAACCCCCATCAGGTAGGAGAAGTTAACAGCTAAGGACGGTATGCTGCCCACAAGCAGGCAGACCCCAGACCAGTTGGAACCAGAATGGTAATGACGCTCACTCCCATACACCTCACCACCAGCCAATCAGAAGAATGTCCACAAGCTGACCCTCTCCTGCTCCTTGAACACTCTCATTCCTCACTGCCCCTTGCAGGTGAGGACACGCAGTAATTAAGGCATTAGCCTTTTGTGCCCTTTTTTGCCTGCAAAGCACTACAGCTATTCTTTTCTCCTTCACCCAAAACTCTGTCTCCCAGATTTAGTTCAGTGTTGGGGTACAGAGGCTAGATTTGGCTCCAAAGCTACATTTTTGAATTTTCAGTGATGGTCTCTCAAGTTGCTAGATCTTTCCAGACATTTCCTTCTTCCCACGAGTTCCACTGGCCCTATTTAAACTTTTAAATTTTCCTTTCCAAATGTTCCAGAGTCTCTGCTGTCTTTCTTTGACCCAGAAACCCTTGCACTGAGTGAATATGAGAAATAGAGGCTGCACGCTCAGTTCTCCACCTTGACTCCTGGCAACCGGTCAAGCAACCTTCATGGTTGCTTCTCTAAACCGACCCAAAGCTGTCTACGTCTGTAATTCTTGTCTGAGATCTTAAATGTCCTTATTGTTGAGTGCCTAGGGAAACCGCATGCTCTTCTCCAGTGGTTTTCCCCATCCTACAGTTTATGCCCTGCCTCAGCCCCCTGTTTCTTTCTTCCATCTTCTTGGCTGCCGCCTAGAGATGGTTCTCCAGAAGTAATTTTGTTCTCAGGTGACCTCAACTTGAAGCAGGGTTTTGGTTCCCAGCCAGAGATTAAGGCTGGGTCACAACAGTGAGAGTACCAAATCCTAGCCATGACACAAGCGGTCCGTGACAAGGCCCTGGGCTCTTTGGCTTTGCAGAGAAAGAAGCCCCGAAAGATGGAAAGTAGTGAAACAAGTAAAGTATGTATTATTAATAGAAGGAAAAAAGACTTCAGTACATATGGATAGACACACACGTGGACTCAGAGAGCCATGCCCTGTGGAAGTTTAAATCACTTATATGAGGTATTTCTTCCTGGTTTTCTTTGGCCAATCATTTGAATTTCCCTGGTTCAAAGTGCATATTTGGTGTATCTCAGGATCCTCCCATATGTGCCCGTGCATCTCTTAGCCAAGATGAATTCTACCAAAGAGGCCTAAAGGTAGTTAGCATCACTTAGCATCACTTGCCTTCTGACCTCCAAGGAGCCTTTCTGCCCCTGTGTGGTCCAGGAGATCCCCTGACTTCATGAATGAGAACAGTTTGGTCTCGTTTTCTACCTGGGCAGGACCCAGACTCACTCCTCAACTGTCCCATTCTCGTCTTGGAGGATCTACCCTGGGGGGAGTCTCATCTACCTCTTGCCTCGGTTTCTCTAAATTCTCTCAAATGGGAGCTTTCACTAAGGATAATTCCCAATTCTGGGTCATGAGGGCCAGGGTAGGGTGGGTCATGAGGGTCACAAATGCCTTCTTTCACGCCACTCTCACTTTCTACCCTGTGTTCCTAGCTCACATTTATTATTATGAAAACATATCATTCATTATGTGTTTATTAATACCTTATCTAATTAATTAATGCTTATCTGATACCTAAGCTATCTAAGCTCCTGCTTCCTTCCTTCTCCTTCAAAAATTATCTGCCTCTGAAATATTTGAGTAAGATTTTAAGACTTTGTTAAGAGGATGAAGGAAAGTTATGACCAACCTAGATAGCATATTCAAAAGCAGAGACATTACTTTGCCAACAAAGGTTCGTCTAGTCAAGGCTATGGTTTTTCCTGTGGTCATGTATGGATGTGAGAGTTGGACTGTGAAGAAGGCTGAGCGCTGAAGAATTGATGCTTTTGAACTGTGGTGTTGGAGAAGACTCTTGAGAGTCCCTTGAACTGCAAGGAGATCCAGCAAGTCCATTCTGAAGGAGATCAGCCCTGGGGTTTCTTTGGAAGGAATGATGCTAAAGCTAAAACTCCAATACTTTGGCCACCTCATGTGAAGAGTTGACTCATTGGAAAAGACTCTGATGCTGGGAGGGATTGGGGGCAGGAGGAGAAGGGGACGACAGAGGATGAGATGGCTGGATGGCATCACTGACTCAATGGACGTGAGTCTGAGTGAACTCCGGGAGTTGGTGATGGACAAGGAGGCCTAGCGTGCTGCGATTCACGGGGTCACAAAGAGTCGGACACGACTGAGCAACTGATCTGATCTGATCTGAAGAGGATGAAAAGATAGATTATAGACAAGAGAAAATATTTGCAAACACATATCCACCAAAAGATGAGTATCTAAAATACATAGAGAGCTCTCAGGTTTCCCTAGTGGCTCACCGGTAAGGAATCTGCCTGCCAATGCAGGAGACATGGGTTTGATCCCTGATCCTGGAAGATCCCACAGACCGTGGAGCAACTAGGCCCACGCACCTCAACTACTCAACTTGTGCTCCAGAGCCCAGAAAGCCACAACTATTGAAGCCCACCTGCCCTAGACCCGTGCCCTGCAACAAAAGAAGCCACTGCCGTGAGAAGCCTGCAAGAGAAGCTAGAGAAAAGTCCATGCGTCAGCAAAGACCCAGGACAGCCATTACTAATAAATATTAAAACACAAAAAGAACTCTTAAAACTCAGCAACAACAAAACCCCCAAACAATCCAATTAGAAAATGGGCAAAAGATATGCAGAGACATTTTACTGAAGAGGAGATACAGATGGCAAATAAGTACGTGGAAAGATGGAAATGCAAATTAAAACCATAGTAAGATATCACCTCACACTTAAGAAAATAACTAAAGTGAAAAATAATGACAACACCAAATGTTGGCAAAGATGAAACATACATCACTAGTGAGAATGTAAAATCTTATAGCCACTCTGGAAAACAATTTGGCAGCTACTTTTAAAAACTAAAAATGCAACTGCCATGCGACCCCAGCAATTGTGGTCCTGGGCATTCATCCCAGAGAAATGAAAATTTATGTTCACACAAATATCTCTACAAGAACATTTACAGCAGCTTTATTCATAATAGCCCCAAACTGGAAATAACCCAAATGTCTTTCACTAGATAAATGGCTAAACAAACCATGGAATACCCACATCATGGAATACCATTCAGCTGTAAAAAGGAACAAACTCTTGATACATTCAGCAACCTGTATGAATCTCCAGAGAACAATGTTGAGTGAAAAAAAGCCAAACCCCAAAGTCCACATACTGAAAGTGGTAGTTGCTCAGTCGTGTCCAACTCTTTGCAACCCTATGGACTGTAGCCTGCCAGGCTCCTCCATCCATGGGATTTTCCAGGCAAGAATACTGGAGTGGGTTGCCATTTCCTTCTTCACGGGATCTTCCCAAACCAGGGATCGAACCCAGGTCTCCTGCATTGCAGGCAGACTCTATACCTTCTGAGCCACCAGGGAAACTAAAATCCACCTATTAAATGATTCCATTTATACGGCATTCTTAAAAATCACAAAATCATAGAAATGAAGAACAGATTAGTGGTTGCTAGAGATTAAGAAGGGGGTGGAGGTAAGGAGAAAGTAGATGTGGTTATAAAAGGGTAACAAGAGAAATCTTTGTGGTGGTGGGAATGCCTATTTCCTCACTGTAGCTATGGCAATATTCTGACTGTGATCCTACAAGACTGTTGCAAAACGTTACCATCAGGAGAAACAGGGTACATAGTGCATGGGATCTCTCTATATGTTTATTTACAACTGCATGTAAATCTATAATTATCTCAAAATAAAAAGTTTATTTTTTACAAAGGTAAATTATAACATATAAAGGAAAAAACAAAGGTGATTGTTAAATATTCCTCACCTGATAGTTAATACCTATGTAGTACTTACCAGGGACTAGGTACTTCAGATTACTAATTTAAGCTTTTTAAATCCTACTGTGTAGTACTATTATGATCCTGTTTTATAGATGAGGAAACTGAGGTTAAGCAACTTGCCCAAGGCGACATAGTTAGTTCAGTGGTGGACCTGGACTTTGAACCCAGGCACTCTGATTCCATTTTAGCCGCTACAATGTGGTATAAAGGTCACGCCACTGTAGAGATACAGTCCAGATCCTAGACTTGCTGTTTTGGCCTCAGGGTCTCCTTCTCCCAGAACGTCCTTTCTTGGGCCTCCAGAGTGTACATCTCCATCTCTTTTTTTAATGAAAGTTTCAGCAGCAATAAACTTACCAATGGATCTGTCTTTAAACTTTGAGGGAATGTAATTATCTCACATAATAAAATGATGGCTGCAAAGCTGATGGATTCAGCAGTTCTGTAACATCCATCAAATCCACCTTCTTTCTGCTGTTCCATTCTACCATCCTTTCCTAGGAGCTTCCTCATGACCTCAAAGTGGCTGCCCAAGCTCCAGGCAGCATTTTCTCACAACAGCATCCAGAGTTAGGAGAGGGATTGTTTCTTCCCTGTTTGTCTCCTCTTGATCAACAAGGAAAACCTCTACCAGGAGCCCCAGCACAGTCGCCACTCATGTCTCATTGGCCAGAAATGCCTCATGTCTCCACCTCTAAGCCCATCATTAAGTAGAGGGAATAGGAAAACGTGGTTTGTTTAGACCGATTATGCCACTTCCTGGGGGCAGAGGCCACCACCCTTGAAGAACGAGATCTCATGGAGTACAGATGGTAGTTGAAAGATGAAAAATTTAAAAAGCAAGTTCTATTACAAAAGAAAAACAATACTTGCTGTCTAGGGAAAATTAAATTTTCATTGCAGTTTGCTAACAGGAGTGGCCCTCACCTTGGGAGTCACCCTCTTCAAGTACAAGCGCCTGGGGTTGAGCATGAACTGTCAGAAACAGGACAGGCCAGCTCAGCGGTTCTCAAACATTAATGTGTCCAAGAATCACCATAGGAGACTGGTGGAAAGGCTGGAACTTGAACCAAAGTTCATGTAATTCTAACATCTGGGTTTATAGCCACTGTCTTACTGAGCTCCTATGTGCTTGCTATTGCTCTAGGAGGTCCCTTAACGCCTAGAGGCTAAGAAGTTTCCCTTAGTTAAGTGAGCCCCATTGAGACCTGGTTAATCTCTCAAGTCTGTTACCCAATGAGGTCTGGCTGTTTGCTGCTTGAAAATCAGTATGAAAGAGAGGGCGGGGTGAGAGAGCAGTGTTGGGAGAAATGAAAGATGCTTTCAATCAGAATGCCAGCAATCCTGGGAGATGGTGGACTCAGAGTCCCCAAAAACCATCTCCAAAGATTCTGCTCAGAGGTAAAAGTTTTTAAGGGGAAAAGGGAGGTAGTCTCAGTTAATCATTGAGATGGGTCAGGGGGTTAGCGTCGTGGTCATCCCCACTTTGTGCAGGCTTGTGTGCAGGTTTGGCAACTTGTGCTTTTTCTTTAGATACCATCTTGTTCACAGTTTGTCTCCACGATTACTGAAGGGGAAGCTAGGGGAGAGATCTGCGTATCTGTGAAGAACTTATTCTTCATTTCTACTTCTTTGATCTACAGAAAGGACCAACAGGTTAGGCAAGGTACTGTGTGGTCAAGAGATTTGAGAGGTGTGCTAGGACCAGAGATGAGTAGAGCATGGGGCTGCCTGGTTTCAGGTTAGAGACAAGACAAGAGGGTTTCCAGCAGAGAGCTCTTTCTTGTCAAAAGCTGCTTACTTTTCTTGCAGGCCAAAGTTGTGGCTGCCCAGTTCTCCAGCCCTTCAGACAGAGGGAGGTCTGCTCTCCTTTGAAAGTCTCATCTGGGATCCTCCACAAAGTGGTGGCCCCACTGTATGCTTCCTTTCTGCCCTCAGCCCATCAAGAGTCCTTCTTTTCAACGAAGAAAGGGAGTGTGTGTGATAAACAGATTCTCTCCTGACTTCTCACTTTTTTCATAAGTAATGTCCTAATCAAGAAATGCCTGCTGCTGCTGCCAAGTCGCTTCAGTTGTGTGCGACCCTGTGCAACCCTATGGACAGCAGCCCACCAGGCTCCTCTGTCCATGGGATTCTCTAGGCCTACAGTCCTTCAGAGTTTTGACATCCTATGGCCCTAGAAGCACAGGGAAGTCTGAGGCATGTGTGAGGGAAAAGCAGGAAGAGGAGATTACAGTTATCCCTGCTGAACATTGCCTTTCCCTGGGGAGAAATGGTGGGAAATGATTGTGGCCTCTGGATCTCATCAGACACCAAGTATCCCTTAGAATACTTATTGGAATCTACAAAGCTAATGAGCGATTGCCAAAGCTGCCTTCCTGCTAATGGTGCGGCACTGTATTTCCGCTAATGAGCACTGATTGGCACCACATTCAAATGCAAATCTAGGTCTTCGTTTCTTACAAATAACAAGCCCTGGAGGACTGAGAATTTCAGCTTGATTGCAAATCTAATATGGAGCTTGGAGATATTTTATTCTTCCAATCCTTACCCCAAACCTGCCTGCTCACCCCATTTTCCTGGAGTCATCAAAAAAAAATTGTCCTTTTGGAGTAGACCTTAAATTTAAAAAGAGATGGTGGGCTCAAATATGCATAGAAGCTGGAACTGATCTGGGGTAGAAAAAAGAGTACATGTGGATGGACACCTGGGTGGATCAGAGAGTGTCACACCCTCATGGTAATTTGAGTCACTTTTATGGGGCATTTCTTCTGGGTTTCCTTTGGCCAATCATCTCTCTTTTCCTGGATCTGAGTTTGTATTGGGTTTATTTCAAGGTCCTCCCCTGTGTGTGCACACATCTCTTAGCCAAGATGGTATCCAGCGAAGAGGCTTATGGATGGTTTGACATCACTAACTACGAGGTGATGATCGCCAAAGAGCCTTTCTGGGCATGTGTAGTTGGTAAGGTCTCCTTGACTTTGAGAATAAGGTATAAGTGGTCTTTTATCTCTTATCTGGGCAGGGCTCAGCTCCTCTCTCCTGCTATTATGGAGTATATGTCCACAAGGGAGAAACTCCAGCTGCTCAGCCTGGGACCCATCTATCTCCCGCCTGAGTACAGGTTCTGACAATTTAACAAGAGGCTGTCTGCACTGGCAGTATTATGAAAAGATGTCCTGCTTCTCCCACCTCTCTTGAATCTTAAGATATTACCATCTTGTAGCTTCCAGGTCGAAGAGTCTTTCATCTTAGTCTTGATCAGTTCAGTTCAGTTCAGTTGCTCAGTAGTGTCTGACTCTGCGACCCCATGAACTGCAGCACACCAGGCCTCCCTGTTCATCACCAACTCCCGGAGTCTACCCAAACCCATGTCCATCGAGTCGGTGATGCCATCCAACCATTTCATCCTCTGTCGTCCCCTTCTCCTCTTGCCCTCAATCTTTCCCAGCATCAGGGTCTTTTCTAATAAGTCAGTTCTTTGCATCATGTGACCAAAGAACTGGAGTTTCAGTTTCAATATCAGTCCTTCCAATGAACACCCAAGACTGATCTCCTTTAGGATGGACTGGTTGGATCTCCTTGTAGTCCAAAGGACTCTCAAGAGTCTTCTCCAGCACCATATTTCAAAAGCACTCTTGATATCCATTGTTAAAAAATAAAATTCAACTCAAAAAATCACAAATCAAGCAATATTCAATCTAGCAGATAGAAAGGAGCTCCAAAGAACAGACAAGGCAAGAGATTTTGCGGGCAGAAGGGAGCAGGAACAAGGAAGCTGCACTAGGTAGAAAGTGGATCAAGCTTATTATCCTCAGAGCTGATGTCAGAGGTCTGTGGGGCCACCTAATTAATGCTGACCAGGCAATTTCTGACTGACTGGGGTAAGATTCCATTTCTGGGAGAGTCGAATCTGTAATTAGGTCTTGGTTTGATTGATATGGGGCTTGGTATTGGAGAAGGAAGTGGCAATCCACTCCAACGTTCTTGCCTGGAGAATCCCATGGACAGAGGAACCTAGTGGGCTACGGTCCATAGGGTCACACAAGTGACTTCATTTGGGGACTCTTGTCTTTAACACTGTCAGGGGTGTGTGTTCCTTTCCCTTGGTTCCGTCTCATCACAGCAAAGCTTTGAAATGATGTACCAGTGTTACAGCTTCATTACAGCCCAAGAGTTTATTAAGCAGACAGCATATCGTACACCCCGAGAAGTGAGGGCAGGCCGCCCCGAAGGAGTGGCCTCAACCTGTCTTGGCTTCCCTTTTTTAATACTTTTTGTCTCCTCCCCTTTGGAACCTAGTTGGTTCTTGAATACATAAAATAAGTCTCATATATGTAAGGCAAGCACAGAGAAAAAGAGAGCGAGCTGGGCAGTCAGGCAAGAAAAGGGAAATTTATTAGAGGGAAAACAGGGTGACTGGCCCTTAAGGAGAACCAGCATCCTCCCTTTCTGACAGATTCCTTTTTAGAGCCTGGCAGTTGCCTTTGCAGCCAGCAGGGCTGCAATGAAAAACCCCACCAGTGCAAAATCCTCTGGAAGCATGGTTACGCAGCCGGAGGTCTAGAATCTGATGGTCTCGTAGCTTTGAGAAGATAGGCACCAGTGAGGTAACAGGATGCCATTTGGGCAATTTGGTCAGTCTCAAGGATCACTGTGATTTATTCTTTGTTTGCGAGATCGGCATAACAAGCCATCTTATCAGTGAGACCCCATGTGGGCCCCATCAATATCCGCCATTGATCAGGAAGGGGGTACTTTTTTCCCACCAGAGGTTCCCACTCCAGTCCTTGGACTTTTCCTTTGTTCTCCTTTTCATCCGCTTTCTAGCCGCCATTTTGGACTCCCCTTTTTTTCTGCTCTGACTACCTAACAGCACCATCACGTCAACACGTTACTTTAACACACATTGTTGAAAACAGCACTTTAGAGAATAACTGTTCCCATGTCTGCACTTCTCCTGAGCAATCAGGATCTAGCTCAGACACAGCGGGTGTTTAATGGTTGCCCATTGAGCTAATACATTGATGTGCGGCGAAACGGCCCATTTCTCCCACCATCTTTTATTCTTTCCATCTATTTCCTACATTCTAGGGAATGTGATCACCCAAGACTAATCCAAGGGAGAGGATCCAGTGCAGTAGCTGGATTCATGAGGATTTCTTCTCCAGAGCTACAAGGATGCTAAGCCCCGCTGGCTGCAAAGGCAACTGCCAGGCTCTATGATTGAGTGGCCCTTTGAGGGACGCTGGTTAAGTGAATTCATCGCTCCTCTCTGGAGCTGGTGCACTGGGACACGAGTGCTCAGGTCTGAGGAAGGAGGCAATATAAATAGAACTTGAGGTACCAACTTAACCACCAGATAGACCTGGATTTGAAGCTGAGCTCTTCCCAATAGGAGCTGTGTGAGCTGGGGTGAGTTCCTTAACTTCTCTAAGCCTCAGTTTCCTCATCAGTAAAATGCAGGTGATAAGAGTCTATAGTGAATTGATTGCCGTACCTTGAGGAGGTTTCTTCCATAATCTAATTTTAACTGTGTGACTTGCTTTGACCAAGGGGACAGCGGCAAATGCAATGCAAGCAGAAGCTGGAGATGTGCTTGCACATTAGGGCTTACACTCTCTTGCTGTTAAGAACCTTTCCACCATCATGTGAATAAGTGTGGGCTGATTGATGAGAGGCATGTGACTGTCACCCAAGCTGACATCAGGCCAGCTGCCAGACATGTGAGTGAGGCTTTCCTAGACCGTCCAGCTCCAGCCAAGCCAGCCCAAGTCAGAATAAACCCCCAACAAACCCATCGTAATGTGAGAAATGTTTGTTATCTTAAGACATTACCTTTGAGGGAGAAGGGATTGTCACACAGCAAAAGCTGACCAATACACATTTCTTCACCAGGGTGATGCTTGAGATGTAAATACACATGCATAAAAAGTACTTCAACCAGTGCCTGACACATAAGCATTTAATCAGTTTGGATCACATAATTGGATCTATGAAACCAGGATACTGGGAGCGTCTGGAAGATGATCTTCATTGAAACAGAGAGAGGCAAGAAAAGAAAGTCTGCTTCATTTACACAATGCATGGGGCCAAACCTGTTTCTCTCACACAGGGCGGCTCTTCCAGACCCTGCAAAATCACCACCAGTCATTGCTGATCTGCACAGATGTGAGTGTTTCATTCCAGTGTCATCTTGATGATCTGTATCAGCTGCAGGATTAGTCAATGGGAAGGGGGCAGGCCCTTCTACTCCAGTGCCACCAACAAAAACCCATCAGAGACCCAACAAGTAACACACTCACACACCGAGGTGGTCTGACAAGAGCCCCTTCCCCACTAGTCAACAGGTGTGACAGAACGAGGCTACAGTGGATTCACTATATGGACATTTACACTTAAACCCAAATTACAATTCCTCTCAGCCTATCACCTGCACCCCATCCCTATATCCAAAGAGAAACATCTAGAAAATTCCCTGGCAGTCCAGTGGTTAGGACTCTGTACTCTCACTGCAGAGGGTCCAGGTTCAATACCTGGTCAGGGAACTAAGATCCCACAAGTCATACAGCATGGCAGGAAAAATAAAAAGCAACTTCATCTGCACTCACACACTAGTTTTCCGCTGCAGTCTGAAAACACAAAAGTTGCCAAGTTCTTTCTCTCTGCTTCAGACTGAGATGCAAGAAGCCACATCAAGGAACCACTAGCTGACAGTGTCCCGTGTGAGAACGCGCTGGCGTTGGAGTGCCACCTCCCAAAGCTCACAATGCAGAGAGGTCTCGGGGCCCCACAGAGAGTGGATTCTGCACATGAGCGGCCCTTCCCACCACTCCATCACTGCAACCGCTTGCTTCCCCAACAGTCACAAAGGCTCTCAGAGAAAACAGTCCTACAGACAGCATCTTTGTAAAAGCCAAGCATTGGAAACAACCCTGCTGTCCTTCAGCAGTAAGTAGAATGAGCTTCTTTTTGAAAAATGTGGTTAATTTACACAGTGGATGGGATGCCAAAGAACAGTGAGAATGCACTCCACACAATAGCATGCATGCAGTTCGCAAACATGAAGTTAAGTGAAAGAAAATACTCACAAAAAAGGTATTTTCAATAAATCTACATAAAGCTCAAAAACAAGCAAAATGAAATGACATGACTCAGAGATTCATTCTAAGGTGATAAAATTGCAAAGAAAAGCAAAGGGGTGATTACCAAAAACTCAGGAACATGGTTTCCTTTTGGAAGGCGGGAAGGAAAAGGTTTATAAAGTAAAGAAGTATGTGGGGGCTGGCTCTTAGAGGGCTGATTGTTCGAGTTCTTGATCTCGGTGGTGGTTATTCATACAAGTGTTTGCATGCATGGATGCTCAGTTGCTAGTTATGTCTGACTCTTTGCGACCCTATGAACTGTAGCCTTCCAGGCTCCTCTGTCCATGGGATTTTCCCGGCAAGAATACTGGAATGGGTAGACATTTCCTTCTCCAGAGGATCTTCCCAAGCCAGAGCTCCAAACCCGCATCTCCTGCATTGCAGGCAGATTCTTTGCCATTGAGCCAACAGGGAAGCCCCATATGAGTGTTTGCTTTATAGCAGTTCTTCTTGCTGTCCACTTACGTTTTATGAATTTTTCTTTTTTTCTTTTTTGCTGCATTGGGTCTTTGTTGCAGCATGTTGACTCAGTAGTTGTGGTACCTTCATTGCTCTGCAGCATGAGGGACCTTAGTTTGTGAACCAGGGATCAAAGTCGTGTACCCTGAATTGGAAAGCAGATTCTTCACCACTGGACCATCAGGGAAAGCATGAATTTTTCTTTATGTGTGTTATATATGCCACCCACCTCCTAAGAAAAGATTTTTGAAAAACAATTCTATAGCACATGTTCTTCACACTTCTAATGACGGGGGCACAAACCCATTCTGTGGAGTCCAGCAGATACAGATGCCATGACATCCTCTCCTCTCTCCTGTTGTTCCTGCCTCGCCTCATGGCCTCAGACCCAAATCTTCATACTTCCTTCCTAAGCTGGTCATATAACAGCTCCCATGACCACTGTGGATGCAAAGGGATATTGGTAATAGTGGTGCTGGGAGTGAAAGCTGTTTACTTCTATGATGAGGTCTGAGTTCCTCTTCAGCCAACCAAAATACCAGGAGTAGTAGCAGCAGGGTAGTCAAAGGCCCTTATAGAGCCTTTCCAGGACAGACTCCCTTCCCCACACCTTTGCTTTAAGCTCCTCTCTGAAATTCCTAGAAAACAATGTCGATGCACACTTCCTGAGCTTTTTACAGAAGCTAAAACCCCCTCCAAATGGAAGACATTAACTACCTGATGACCATGAGCACAGCCCTGAGACCTACTGGCACCTAAAGACTGATAATGTTAACCCCTGTGACACTTCCCTGTTACCTCACCATCAACCAATCTGAGAATTGTCCACGAGCCGATCACATGCCCTGGGACACCTCTCCTTCACCTGGCCTTTAGAACTGCCTTGCTGAACCCCACTGGGAACTCGGCTCAGGCTTTCTGAGCACTAGCTGTGTCGGACTCCTTGTATGGTGCCTTGCAATAAGCCCTGCACTTTCCTTCACCACAGCCCGGTGTCCGTAGGTTGGCTTTACTGCCAGTAGATGAGCAGATTCATGTTTCACTCAATAACAGCAGCAGTAGCAGTAACAGTAGCAATCTTCCACATGGATATGGACCTTGGTTGGAACAAAGCTAGAACTCACTTGTATATCCCAAGTTGGACATTCAGCCACACTTGGTCTCCACTCAACTTTATTTTTTTTAATATTTATTTTTATTTATTTCTTTGGTTGTGTTGGGTCTTAGGTGCAGCACACAGGATCTTCCATCCTTGTCGAGGCACGTGGAATCTTTGGTTGTGGCAAGTGAACTCTCAGTTGCACTATGTCAGGTCTAGTTCCCCAATCAGGGGTCAAACCTCTGCATTGGGAGCATGGAGTCTTAGCCACTGGACCACCAAAAAATCCCTCCCCTCACTCAGCTTTAGCTCAGCACATGTTTCAACAGTGGGTATGTGGTTGCTCGTCCGAAAAAGAGAGTTCATGTTCTGTGGCCAGTCAACTGAGAGAGAGGAGAATAGAGCCCAGAAGAAAACTGACCTTTAGAGGAGGGCAGATGAGAGAAGACCTCAGAGGAAGTGAGGAGGAGCAGCCAGAGTATTGTGGCCAGGAAGCCCAGGAGGAGCCAACTTTTAAAACATGTTGTTGTGGTCAAATGCTGCACGTCATAGAAGATAACGTGGAATCAGCTCAGTCTCCAGGGCTGTGATTCCCTTTGCTCTCAGGTGGCCTCAGCCTGCAGTGGCTTTGAGCAGGATTTCAATTCCCTGGCCAGGAAGTGAAGTCCAGAGACTGAGGTCAGGCCATGGCAGTGAGAGCATTGAATCCTAGTCACTAGACCATGAGAGCCGGTGGCCAGTGACAAGGCCCTGGCCTGCAGTTGTGTAGAAATGCATTTCCACAAACAGATGGAAAGTAGTGAAACAAGTAAATTGTTTATTAGGAGGAAAAAGAGTACATGTGAATAGACTCACAGGGCTGGCTCAGAGAGACAGCCGTGCCCTCGTGGTACTTTGAATCACTTATTTGGGTCATTTCTCCAGTGTTTCCTCTTGGCCAGTCATCTTTCTTTGCTTGGCTCTGAGTCCGTATTTGCTTTAATCACAGTCCTCCCTGTGTGTGAACGTCTCTTAAGCCAACATGGATTCTAGTAAAGAGGCCTATGGGTAGGTTGACATCACCTACTATAGGGTGGTGCCCCTTTTTGACCCTCAAAGATCCTTTCTGTGCACGTGTAGCCAGAAAGGTCTCCTTGATCTCAAGAATGAGAAATATGTAGTCTCTGTATCTCTTAACGGAATGAGAGGGCTCAGTTCCTCTCTGCCCCTGCCATTACTGTTATCATAAAGTGTCCACCAGAGACAAAGTCCTGGAGGAGGTAATGGCAACCCACTCCAGTATCTTTGCCTGGAGAGTCCTATGGACAGAGGAGCCTGGTAGGTCACAAAGAGTTGGACACAACTGAAGTAACTTAGCACCAGAGACAAAAGTCCAGCTATTTACTATCTTTCTGTTGTTATTTCTATCTGGAAGTGTAAACAGGAGGCTGGCTGTAAATGTCTAACCTGGAGCTTATCTATCTCTGGCCTCAAATCCCCCCAGAAAGACCTGAGCCCCAAGAAATCTTTATTGGATGAAAGTTGAAGGTCTATCTTCTGTAGCTTCTTCAGGCTAGCATGGGGCTCATAGACCCTACCTAGCCAGGGTCACAGAGTTCTTGTCCTGTCTCATCAAGTGGCCCAGGCTGACTTCTATTGTTATTCCAGCAGAATCTGTCCTGAGGAATGGCTGGAATCTCTGCAGTACCATCATCTCATCTGGGAAAACACTGTGTCCTTAAAAAGAACAAACTAGACACGTAGATTAAGTAGACAGGATCCAAAGACCAGTAAAAGAATTATTATAACCAGGGGTCCAAGCAGGAGTAAGAACTACATTACATTTGGTAGCAATTCTGATCTTGGTTCAGATAGAGTCAGGTCTTGGGTTATTCTGTCCAGAGGAATGGAACCATTTGGAGTGATATACAGTAGATGTCTACTTCTATTATCCCACTGTGATTGGTGTCAGGGTAGCAGATCCAGTTAGAAGTAGTTGGGTGAGTGACCACCTGAATGTTAATAACAAAATAGATCTCATTTCTTTTCAGGAGAATAAGCATGACAGCCAGTCTGGACTTGACACTTTGAGGAGACTTGTAGCTGGTTGCCTAGTTTTACCTAAGTCAATTTTAACCTCTAATGTGGTATTAACACATAAGTAACAGGAGCTATTGGTCACTACACATGTCTTTTCTCTTTTTGTAATATATGATCTAAAGCAATTTTATCATGTAAAAAGTGTCATAGTTACAAGAGGACACTTGAAAATGCAAGGTTACAGCTACTGGCTACCAGCTAGTGTTGTCTCAAGAATGGCTAGGGACATCAAGTCTGACAGAGCTCATAAAACAAGTTCTCAAGAAGCACAAGAACTTGTCTGAAACACACCCATAGTGTCACCTAGTATTATCTTGGATGTCTGAATCATAGCGCTTTTCATTGGAATTTTCTCCTTAATAGCTAAAGCAGGTGTCATCATTCATGATGTTAGTGTTTCTCTAGGTATGAAAAGATGCAAGAATTTTGGCTCATACAATCTTCTCCTGAAAGCATCTAACTATCTGAAGGCCTGTTCTTCTAGTTTTTCTCAGAGCACAGAGCACTTCGTTGCTGATCTCCACCCTGAGCCCCTTCCAAGATGCTGCAGGTCTGCAGTTACAGTGACTCATGCTCTAATCCTTGTGGAGGCAGATGGTAAGTGTAGGTGACAAGGCCGCTCATTGCCGGAAATTTGACCATGTATTTGGAAGCATTTCATGATCATTTCATTCCATGCTAAGGATGCTCATTTCCAGGTCTGGTGAAGATTTTGCTGATAGGCTATTCAATGTGCTCTTACAGGACTAGGCCTTACTAAAAGCAGCCAAAATTCCCTGGGATGGGCGTCCCTGGAGGTCTAGTGATTAAGAATTCACTTGCCAATGCAGGGGATACAGGTTTTATCCACGGTCTGGGAAGATCCCACGTGCCATGGAGCAACTAAGCCTGTATGCCAGAACTACTGATCCAGTGATCTAGAGCCTGGGTGCCACAGCTACTGAGCCCATGCACCGCAACTACTGAAGCCCGCATGTCTACAGCCCATGCTCCACAACAGGAGAAGCCGTGGCAATGAGAAGCCTGAGCACTGTAAAGAAGAGTAGCCCCCACTCACCACAACTCGAGAAAGCCTGTGAGCAGCAATGAAAACTGAGCACAGCCAAAAATGAGTAAATAAATAGATAATTTTTTTAAGAAAGTCTCTGGACCACCTTTCTTAGTAGTCTCTACGGCCCAAGAAAATATTCACTCTGTTGCTTCTTCTCATATCTAGACTTTCACTATTACAGTCATTGATCTCATATGGAGCTACGTGTCATCACTTTATCAGAGGCTCAGTCACACATTTGGTAACGTAAGAAACAATAAGTTTACAAAACAGGAAATATAGATAATAATATAGTTAGCAGTATTAGTAAGAATTCAAGTCAAGAACTTCTGTTAGGTGCAGCCAAATATATCCCAGGTCATCTGACTTAGTTTGTTCTGTACCAATTCTTATTTTTCAGGGAAATTATATATTGGCATATATATATGCTGATGTTGATGCTGGGAAATATATATAAAAATATATTTTTATATAAATAAATATATAGGCATATATATATGCTGATGTTGGGAAAGATTGAAAGCAGGAGGAGAAGGGGATGACAGAGGATGAGAGGGTTGGATGGCATCACTGACTTGATGGACATGACTTTGAGCAAGCTTTTGGAGTTGGTGATGGACCGGGAAGCCTGGCGTGCTGCAGTCCATGGGGTCGCAGAGTCAGACACAACTTAGTGACTGAACTTAACTGATATATTGGTATTGTCCATGAGGTATCTGACTTAATTTCTTAATGTTACTAAGCTGGTTATCCCTAGTACAGTTTAACTGTTCACAGCATATAAGAGCCTTTAAACTTAAATTACTATAGCCTGGTGTTAACCACATTAATCCATCCCATGCTTGTGGGAGGATTTATTCTTTGGCTGCAATTTTGCTTGTTGCTCTGATCAAGCTTGAGTGATAGAGGAAAATTCATATTTATGGCCAGGGTCAGAGCGGGTATTATTAATTGGCCAGGCAAGGGGATACCATCTAGTAATATCAATAGTGTTCTGAATAGGACTATAATTTTTTTCTTCTAGAATAAATTTCCTGAGCACAGCAATGGGGCCAAACAATTAGAGCCTTGGAGTGGAGAAATCCACCAAGGTAACCCAAAAGTACTAACTAAGCACAGGTAATTAGCCACAAACCCAACAATTAGATTGCTTTTTAAAACTAGCATAGGATCATGCCTATGATGTAGAAAATCTGATTCATTTGCAAAGGTCCAAGAAGTCACTAAACATTATAAATGATCATATGAGTCAGGCCCAGAATCTGGGGCAAGCTGCCTGCTTCTGATGTCGTCGTCTTCTCATCCTGGTGTGCGTGCAGTTACTCTTGTGCCTGAGAATTATTTTAAGATGATTTTGAGGTCAGTCACCCTCTCTAAAGGCCAGTCCAGTGCAGAGTTCCCGTGTGACTGGAAATTAATCCAAGTCAATCCCTTCAGTTTCACTGTGTGTGAGCTAGTTAAGAGTATCTGATAAGGGTCCTTCCATCTAGGTTGGAGACAGTCTTTTAAATTATATCTTTTCCGATGTGTGTAATCCCCTGGTTGCAGATCATCGGGCATCTGATCTTCATCCAAAGAGATTACTGAGACAAGCTCCAGAAACAAACCTAGAGTGTCCTTTTAATAATTCAATTAAACTGTACATTAATATAACATAACAGCAAGGAACTACCTGGGAAATGAGTCTTAGTAAATACAGACCTCCATTAACAAAACTGGAATTTAATATTCACTGAAACATAATTATTTTCTCTAAAATTACCCTCATTTCTACCAAATATAGTCAAATCAAGATTGATTCACATGAAAGACCTGTACTCTGAAAACTATAAGTCCCTGATGAAAGAAAGGAAGAAGACACAAACAGATGGAAAGATATATACCATGTTTGTGGATTGGAAGAATCAATATTATCAGAATGACTATACTATCTAAGGCAATCTACAGATTCAATACAATCTCTAGCAAATTACCAAGGGCATTTTCCACAGAACTAGAACAAAAAAAATCTTAAAATTTGTATGAAGACAAAAAAGACCCTGAATAGCCAAAGTCATCTTAAGAAAGAAAAACGGAGCTGGAGGAATCAGGCTCCCTGACTTCAGGCTATACTACAAAGCTACAATCATCAAAAGAGTATGGTACTGGCACAAAAATAGAAATATAGATCAACGGACCAGGATAAAAAACCCAGAAATAAACCTATGTCAATCAAATAGTCAATTGATCTATGACAAAGGAGGCAAAACTACACAATGTTGGAAAGACAGTCTTTTCAACAAATGGTGCTGGGAAAGCCAGACAGCTATGTAATTTTAAAAAATTGAAATTAGATGATTCTTTTACATCATACACAAAAATAAGCCCAAAATGGGTTAAAGACCTAAATGTGAGACCAGATACTATAAACTCAGAGAGAAAAACATGGGCAGAACACTCTCTGATATAAATCTCAACAATATCTTTTTTTTTAACCTCAGAATAATGGAAATAAAAATAAGCAAATGGGACCTACTTAAACTCAAAAGCTTTTGCATAGCAAAGAAGACAATAAACAAAGCAAAAAGACAACCCACAGAACAGGAGAAAACAGTTGCAAATAATGTGACTGTCAAGGGTTTAGTCTCCAAAATTTACAAACAGATCATGATGCTTAATATACCATTCTAATGGCAGAAACTTAGATTTCAAATACAAATAAAAAAGAGATCATGTAAAAGAGTCCAACACTAGAATATCAAGTTATGAAAATCTGGAGAGACTATTTTTATATAGATATTCCTAAAGCATAATTATTCATATGGAGTTTACCTAAATGCTCTTGTCTTATTTACATTTAATTTACTTATAAAAATTTTATCATACCAAGTTATTTATTTATTTACATGCTGACAAATTTGCAATAGGTATAATAAAATCTTATTTGACATCCACTAAACCTAGATAAAATAAAGGTTTTATTTAAATTTATTTATTTATTTAAATTTATTAAATTTATTTATTTAAATGTTGATGACTCTAAAGACATGTCTACATTAATTAGTTTAACAACTCTAAACATTAATGCCAGATATTAATTTAATACTGAATATTTTCCAGTTCACGCAAACCTGCAATTAATTCCAGTCATTTACCTTCTGTATTTTCCAGAATTTACATAAACACTTAATATCCTTTAAGCCAATTAAGTAGAGTTCATTGACAAATTAATTCTAATAATACCATCTAAAGGTAAAGACAAAGGTAATGCATACAAACATGTAGACAGACATGAGCAATCGCATAGCTTCCTTTTCTAAACTTAGTCATAAATCAGATATCACAATATAAAACTCACTAGTTGCAAATAACAGTTGGAATAAGTTTAATTTTAAAAGGCTTCTTCCTCATCTTTTGGTGTCAAGGCACAGAGTGAGAAATGCAAGTTCTCCTAGAAGTACTTGTTCCCTCAAGGTCAGAATTCTGGGGGGAAAAATAGTATATTACAAGTTAGCTTTCTCTAATTGCACATGCAAAAAAAGAGCAGGTTTTGCAATTTCAAAACAAAATTTTCTCTAGAGTCTAAAGAGTATTGTAGCCACATAATATAAAAAAAAAAATTCTTTTTCTGTAGTTAGCTAAAATTTAGACCAGATAGTGCTCAAATTGACCCTTGCTAACAGGCTGATAAGTAACTCTTGCCCCAGCAGGAGTTATCCCTCTGGGGAGGTGGTATCTTAGTTTGATAAGAAGAATCTGGAGAAGTAAGTGAACTTACAGGAGTGGGTGAAGCTTGGTTTCTCCCTTGAGAGTTGAGAGAAGTTAAAGGGGGATTATTTAGAATGTCAGACGAGTTTTCTGATTCCTCAGGCTTTTGATTATAGGAACTAGACGATCAGGATTATGATAAAGGGCCATAAAGTCCTGAACACAAGGGGACCTCAGTCCACTTTCCCATCTTGTTGCAATAAAGATGTAATTGTAAGATAGTATTATAAACTAGAGACACACTTTCAGGCTATTTTTCCATCCCCGCAACTTAAATCAAAACCAGGTAATATTACGGTAAAACGAAGTTGTCCCTTTCTCAGTCCAACTGAAAAAAGGGATCCTCCCATGTTGAGCAACCTACAACCAAAAACGGCAGTCCTAGAAATGAAGTCCAGCATTCTAAAAACATCATTAGGACACACTTGAAGGAGATTCAGAGCATCCTCTGAATTTCTTCAGAATCCTGCTGATTGATGGGATTTTGAGTGTCTTCTACTCTCCCACCAATCCCTGATCAGATTCTCAGGTTGACCTGATCCCTTTGAACTGGTGCCAGTGCATTGCCAGGGCCCTCCTTGAAGGGGGGATCTGTTGTGGCATTGCGATCTGCTTGAATGTGGCTGGCCCATTAGACTGTCCATTGCAGTGTGTGGACTGCCAAGGCCTGGAGTGAAGGGGTCTGACGGATGCAAAGAGGAACCCCTGGAGAAATTGGAGTTGGGTGTTATGTAAAATGCCATGGGGGTCAGGACCTGAGAAGTGGGAGGTGGGAGAATTCCCAGGGGGGGATATTTGGACACAGAGCAAGGTGGGAGATTAAACAGCAGAAGAACCCCAAGTCTATCACCCTGCTTGTTCAGCCACCAAGCTTTTTACCTTAGGGATCACCTGACAATTTTATCTGACACAGGCCACAGAGTTTGGCAGTGGCCGAAACACAGTTTAGGAATGAGGTCCAGAAAATCCTTCCCTAGAAGGGCTCAGCGGCATGAAGTGAGAAAGAGAAGTAGTTGTGTGAGTAAGGTGGGAAAGAAAAGCATAGTGAAGGGTTCTGTACAGCACAGAGAGAGAGAGAGAATCCTTGGGCTCCTTCATGGTTGGAGATCACATTTCCGCCAGCTCCCAAAAAATAGCATCAGCCATCACCCAAGCATTACTTGTATCTGCTCATTCTGAGAGATACTTCCTGTCACCCTCAATATGAGGGGAGCCATACTGTAGCAAGTGGAACAAGATTGTGCCCTGCGGGTCTTGAAAAGAAAGAGAAGCAGACAGCCAGAGAAAGAACACCAAACTACTCACTATGGTCAACTCTGGGGACTAGGATAAGTCATGTGAAGGAAGGACTCTCACCTTTTTACCTTCTATGCTTCTCAATTATTTTAACTTTCACAAGAATCATTCTTGCATTTGAAATTTTAAGTGAAGAAAAAAAAAAGCTATATGTCAACTAATACTAGCCTAATGATGTTGGAAGAAAGGACCAGAAAAGGAGAGAAAACCAGCTAGGGGTTGTTGATGGCAGCTGGGGGATTCGGCAGGTGAGGACTGAGGTGAGGGGTGGCCAAAGGCCACGTGGTGTGAGCTGAGCTGGTGCAGGAACTGTACAGGTGGTACGATGTGTACGCTGCTGGAAATACAACAGCAGGGGCAACTCCTGATTAGGGGGTTTTAGGAAGCTCCTCCAGCCACCAACGATCTTGTAAAAATGGGCCTGGGTTCTTCCTGGTCCTTGAGGGACCGAGACTTGGAAGGTACATCTAATGGCAGCTCATTTTGGGGGCGGCCTTCCCCAAGAGGCAATGGGAAGTGAGAAGGAAACTGCTCTCCACCCACCCAATCCCATCCTCAAAGCAAGACACACAGGTCCAAGAAAAAAGTGCGCAGAAAACCGGAGGGATGGAAGTAACAACAAAAGGTTAATTTAGCCAAAGTAATTTACCTGACATCAAAAATCAACTAAGCACCCTTTTCATCACATCCTGACAAGTGTTAATGGTATCTTTTGTTGTGTTTTTTTAGTCTTTGCTAACTTGATTGGCCGAAAATCAATCAACTGTGGCACAGTCGACAGGTTCTAAATTACCTGCTTACTCAGTTCCTTGGGCTTCCCTGGTGGCTCAGACAGTAAAGAATCCACCTGCACTGTGGGAGAACTAGGTTCCATGTTCCATCCCTGGAGTGGGAAGATCCCCTGGAGGAGGGCATGGCAACCCACTCCAGTATTCTTGCCTGGAGAATCCCCATGAACAGAGGAGCCTGGTGGGCTACAGTCCATGGGGTCACAAAGAGTTGGACATGACTGAGAGACTAAGCATAGCACTCAGTTTCTTGAGGAGCAGACAGTAACTTTCTTTTTCTTTTTTAAAATACTTTATTTTATTTTTTTAAATGTGTTTATTTATTTTTATTTTGGGTTGCTCTGGGTCTTCATTATTGTGCACAGGCTTTCTCTAGTTGTGGAGAGCAGGGGCTACTCTCTTAGTAGCAGTGCAGGAACTTCTCATTGCAGTGCCTTTTCTTGTTGTAGAGCACGGGCTCTAGGCATATGCTGCTGCTGCTGCTGCTGCTGCTGAGTCACTTCAGTCGTGGCCGACTCTGTGCGACCCCCTAGATGGCAGCCCACCAGGCTCCCCCGTCCCTGGATTCCACATGGGCTTCAGTAGTTGTGGCTCAAGGGCTTTAGAGTGCAGGTTTAGTAGTTGTGGGACATGGGCTTATTTGCTCCTCGACAAGTAGAATCTTCCTGGACCAGGGAATGAACTTGTGTCCTCTACATTGGCAGGCAGATTCTTATCCACTGTACCACCAGGGAAGTCCTAAAAACCTTTTATTTTTGTTAATTTTTTTATTTGGCTGCACTGGGTCTTAGTTGTGGCATGCAGAATCTTTAGTTGCAGCATTCGAGATCTTAATTGTGGCATGGGAGATCTTAGTTCCCCAAACAGGGATCAAACCCAGGCCCTCTGCTTTGGGAGTTTGGAGTCTTAGCCACTGGACCGCCAGAGAAGTCCCCAGATGGTAGTTTTCATCTTCTCATTCCAAGCATGACCGGGGATTAATGATGAAATGTGCCATAGCATTGTTGTCTTCTTGATATTAAAATAATACAAGGAAAAATAAAATAATACAAGGAAATTTATATGTGTATATGTATAACTGAATCACTTTTCTGTACACCTGAAACTAACACAACATTGTAAATCAACTATACTCCAATATAAAATAAAAAGATAAAGGGTTAAGCATTTTCTGCATTGGTTTAAGGACAGTGAAACTGTGACCGCAAGGCCCACAATAATGCAAATTCAGATATAACATAGTTGGTAATCGGCTCCCATCATCACCAAAGTTTCATTCAGGTTATTTCATTAACACCGCAAAATACAACCCTGCTTTTATTTTAGTATAATCGAATTGGGGGACCTACACTGGAGAGAGTCAGATTTTCTGGTCTGAGATGCTTCCACCAGGGGGCGTCACTAGACCTCTGAGAGAGAGTCAAAGAGAAAGCACACAAGGGAGAGGATAGAGTGCCTTCCCCGTCAGGATCTGCAACCTATGCTCAGTGGGCCAAAGTGTGCCACTGTGTAAATAAAGTTTTATTGAAGCACAACTGTGCTCATACATTTACGTTTTCTCTGGCGGCCTTCACACCATAATGGCAGAGTTGAATAGCTGTTTGAGACTGTATAAGCCACAATGACAAAAGTATTTACTATCTCTTCCTTTACAGATAAAGCTTGCCAAGCCCATTCTAATGCTCCCCCAGAAATGGTCTAGGACACTTACTCATCTGAGAAGGAGCTACCTCAATGGGTGTAGGGCAGCACTACACTGTGAGGTAGGTACCATTATTATCCCCACTTTACTGAGGCATAGAGAAGGCAAAAAATCTTTCCCAGACAATAATTGTTGGAACTAAGATTTGAAACCAGATAGTCTGGTCCTAGAAGCTGCCTGCTTGACCACCACCTACAAGTTGGTGCCTCCTAAAAGACCACCTGACCTGCCTCTTGAGAAACCTGTATGCAGGTCAGGAAGCAACAGTTAGAACTGGACATAGAACAACAGACTGGTTCCAAACAGGAAAAGGAGTACGTCAAGGCTGTATACTGTCACCCTGCTTATTTAACTTATATGCAGAGTACATCATGAGAAACACTGGACTGGAAGAAACACAAGCTGGAATCAAGATTGCCGGGAGAAATATCAATAACCTCAGATATGCAGATGACACCACCCTTATGGCAGAAAGTGAGGAGGAACTAAAAAGCCTCTTGATGAAAGTGAAAGTTGAGAGTGAAAAAGTTGGCCTAAAGCTCAACATTCAGAAAACGAAGATCATGGCATGTGGTCCCATCACTTCATGGGAAATAAATGGGGAAACAGTGGAAACAGTGTCAGACTTTATTTTTGGGGGCTCCAAAATCACTGCAGATGGTGACTGCAGCCATGAAATTAAAAAACGCTTACTCCTTGGAAGGAAAGTTATGACCAACCTAGATAGCATATTCAAAAGCAGAGACATTACTTTGCCAACAAAGGTTCGTCTAGTCAAGGCTATGGTTTTTCCTGTGGTCATGTATGGATGTGAGAGTTGGACTGTGAAGAAGGCTGAGCGCCGAAGAATTGATGCTTTTGAACTGTGGTGTTGGAGAAGACTCTTGAGAGTCCCCTGGACAGCAAGGAGATCCAACCAGTCCATTCTGAAGGAGATCAGCCCTGGGATTTCTTTGGAAGAAATGATGCTAAAGCTGAAACTCCAGTACTTTGGCCACCTTGTGCGAAGAGTTGACTCATTGGAAAAGACTCTGATGCTGGGAGGGATTGGGGGCAGGAGGAGAAGGGGATGACAGAGGATGATATGGCGGATGGCATCACTGACTCGATGGACGTGAGTCTGAGTGAACTCCAGGAGTTGGTGATGGACAGGGAGGCCTGGCGTGCTGCGATTCATGGGGTCGCAAAGAGTCGGATATGACTGAGCGACTGAACTGAACTGAACTGAAAAGTTCTCAGAAAGGGAAAACAGAAACCAAAATCAGCCACATACAAAGATTCATAATTTTCAACAGCAACATAGAAAGGCAGGCAAAAAAGGAAGCAACCCATTCAAATTCTTGAATGAAAAAAATATTTTCAACCTAAAATTCTAGACCCTGATATCTAACAAACAAATGTAAGGGCAGAAAAAGACAGTATCCATCATGCAAGCTCTCAAAATAATTTCCCTCAATGAACTCTTTTTAGGATGCTACTGAATAGTATGTTCTATCAAAATGAGAAATTAAAATTATAAAGAGGAAAACAGAGATCTAGGGGAAAAGGAAAGAGAATTCCTAGGATGAGGATGAAAGGAAATCCAGTGTACTTCAGGCATAGGGAGAGTCTGTTCAGACTGAAACAAGAAGACAAGGGAGCCTCCCAGGTGGGAAGCTACATTAGTTAAACACCGCTGGGTAACAACCCCAAAGGTTAGCAGCTTAAAACAACAAACATTAATTATCTCATAGTTTCTAAGGGTCAAAAATCTGCTTCTGGTTCAGGGTCTTTCATGAGGTTGTAATCCAGACAAGGCTGCAGTCATTCGAAGCCTTCACAAGAGCTGAAGGATCTGCCCACTCATGTGGGAGCCTGGCAAGGGTCCTGAGTTACTTACTTGTCCTGTGGGCCTCTCCAGAAAGGCCACTCACCACATGGGAGCCGGCTTCCTCTAGAGTGATTGATCCAGCAGAGAAGGGGACAGAGCCCAGGACAGAAGCCACAGTGTTTCTTATATTCTAACCTTGGAACTAACATGCCATCACTTCTGCAGTGTTCTGTCAGTCACCAGAGACCAACCCTTACATGAAGTGCAAGAAGACCACACTAGATGTGAGTATCAAGAGACAGGGATCCCTGGGGCCATCTTGGAGGCTGGCAACTACAGAAGTATTCCCTTTACTGGGGCAGTGTAACACAACTCAGTGGTGGAAAACATCTACTTACTGTGCATGTGAGTTTGGGGGGTCAGAAATTCAGACAGGGCACAGAGGGGTTGGCTTGTCTCTGCTACCCAATGTCTAGAGCTGAAAGACTCAAAGTGTTACTGAGTCCAGGCTCACTCTGCTCACTGCATAAAAGACCAATAAATCCAAGAGATGAGGTGTTGAGGCGAGGAATACAACTTGATTTTTTTAATAACATTTTTTATTTATTTATGGCTGTGCTGAGTCTTCCTTGCTGCACAGGCTTTTCTCTATTGTGGCCAGTGGGGGCTACTCCCCAGTCACAGTACACAGGCTTCTCTTGCTGCAGAGCACAGGGGCTCTAGGGTGCATGGGCTTCAATAGTTGCAGCTCCCAGGCTCTAGAGCACAGGCTCGATAGTTGGGGTACACAGGCTTTGTTGCTCTGCAGCATGTAGGATCCTCCCAAATCAGGGATTGAACCTCTATCTCCCACATTGACAGGTAGGTTCTTTACCACTGAGACAATAGGGAAGCCCAAGGCAAGGAGTGTGACTTTATTCAGAAAGCCAGCTGACCGAGACGGTGGCAGACTAATGTCTCAAAATAACCACCTTATTGGGGGTCTGGATGGCAGGTTCTTTTATAGAACTGAGAGGGAGAGGAGGTGCGGAAGTAAAATGCAAAGGTCATAAGTCTGGCAGATATCTCCTGGAATGGCCAGCCTTGAAGAGGGGATGTGCTCACTTCTTTTCTGCAGGCTTGAACAGGCGGACAGCATCAGATTGTCTCTGTGAGCTGAATCAAAGAACTTTAACAGTCAGGCAGAGAACCCTGCTTCTCTGAGGTAGGGCATTATGTATGATTATAATAACAAAAGCAATGATAAGCAAAGGTTAAAGTCAAAGAAACAGATCCAACATGGAGTCACAACTTGCTCACAGTCTTAGAGAAGCCTGAGGGCTGTGATTATCTGAAGGGTCATTTACTTACCTGTCCAGTGGTTGCTGCTGGCTGTCAGCTGGGGGTCTCAACCCTCACTATGTGCTCTGCCCATCTGGGCTGGTTTGGGCTTTGTCTCAGTAGTGACGGGCTTCTAAGAGTAAGAGCCTTAAGAGAGACAGCCAGGCAGAAAACAAGCTGTCTTTTTATGTCCTGGTGTCAAAAACCACACTGTCATTTCTACCACAATCTGTCACATTAATCACAGGCTCCCACCCAGGTTCAAAAAAAGTCAGATAGACACTGCCTTTGATGTGGAGTGAAAAGATTCTGGAAGAGCTTGTGGGAGAGGAAATATTGCTGTGGCCAGTTTTGCAAAATACGATTGACTGCAGAGGTCTTGGGAAGGTGGAGGATGAGTGATAAATTACCTGCTGTGCTTGAAGGTGAAGATATTACTGAGAAGCTGTTGATGTAGGCAGAACTAGTGACAAGTGTGTTCAAAGCACAGTAAAATAAAGGGATTATTCACTCCAGGGAAAACAAAAATGTACATGAGAAGGGAAGGGAAGCATAGTACATTATGTGGGTCTGCTTATATGGTATTTATATTGCCATACTAGGGTAAACACTAAACATTGATTTAACCAAACCTTGTGCTGTGACAAAGCTAAAGATGGGACTGGAAATGAGTGAAGAGTGTGTAAAAGAGTTAAATCCTTTATATTAGGAAGTCAGTAAATAATGTTGCGATATGGTAATAGCATCAGTTCATTTCAGTTTAGTCACGAAGTCGTGTCCACCTCTTTGTGATCCCATGGACTGTGGTATGCCAGGCTTCCCTGTCCTTCACCAACTCCCAGAGCTTGCTCAAACTCATGTCCATCGAGTCAGTGATGCCATCCAACCATCTCATCCTCTGTCATCCCCTTCTCCTGCTGCCTTCAATCTTTCCCAGCATCGGGGTTTTTTCCAATGAGTCTGTTCTTCACATCAGGTGGCCAAACTATTGGAGTTTCAGCCTCAGCCTCAGTCCTTCCAATGAATATTCAAGACTAATTTCCTTTAGGATTGACTGCTTTGATTTCTTGCAGTCTAAGGGACTCTCAAGAGTCTTCTCCAGCAGCACAGTTCAAAAACATCAATTCTTCGGCACTCAGCTTTCTTTATAGTCCAACTCTCACATCCATACATGACTACTGGAAAAACCATAGCTTTGACTAGATGGGCCTTTGTCAGCAAAGTAATGTCTCTGCTTTTTATGATATGGTACTATCATAAGAAATATATATTTGGAAACTTTCCTAGGGTCCGTCCAGTGGTTAAGAATTTGCTTTGCAATGCAGGAGATGAGAGTTCAATCCTTGGTCAGGGAACTAAGATCCCACATGCCACCGAGCAACTAAGCCCAAGTGGCACAATAATACTGAAGGCTGCCTGCTCTGGAGCCCAGGTACCACAGCTGGAGAGTCCATATGCTGCAATGAATGATCCCATATGATGCGACCAAGACCCAACACAGCCAAATAAATGACAAATAAAATTTAAAAACAATAGAAGAAATACTTATTTGGTCTTTGTCCCCAGCTCCTGGCACAGAGATCCTAAAACCCTCGAAATTCCCTGAGTGATGAGATAAAGGAAATATCTTTTGTTGTTCATAATAAGAGTTTATGCAAATAAGGTGACTCAGTAGGCCCCTAAATGGGTTCCAGATGGGGGCTGGTTGCTGGAGAAACCAACCGTGGGGTTAAAGGGTTAGAATCACAGGATTAAAAGTTGGGATCTCCCCTGACCTCCAGGAAAGGGAAAGGAGCTGGGGATTGAGTTGATCACTAATGGTCTGTGATTTAATCAGTTGTGCCTCCATAAAAACCCTAAGCAATGGTATTTGGAGAGCTTCCGGGCTGGTGAACACATCGAGGTGCTGGGAAGGGGGCATGCCTGCAGCTTCACTGCCCCTTGACTTTGTTGCCCCGGGCCTTGCTCTGTACATCTCTTTCATTTATCTGTTCCTCTGATGTACAAGATGGATTTAGAAAAGGCAGAGGAACCAGAGATCAAATTGCCAACACCCGCTGGATCATCAAAAAAGCAAGAGAGTTCCAGAAAAACATCTACTTCTGTTTTATTGACTACACCAAAGACTTTGACTGTGTGGATCACTACAAAATGTGGAAAATTCTTAAAGAGATGGGAATATCAGACCACCTTATCTGCCTCCTGAGAAATCTGTATGCAGGTCAAGAAGGAACAGTTAGAACCGGACATTGAACAACAGACTGGTTCAAAATCGGGAAAGGAGTACATCAAGGCTGTATATTGTCAACCTGCTTGTTTAATTTATATGCAGAGTACATCAAGCGAAATGCCAGGCTGGATGAAGCACAAAATGGAATCAAGATGGAGAAATATCAATAACCACAGATACGTAGATGACACCACCCTATGGCAGAAAGTGAAGAACTACTAAAGAGCCCCTTTCTTGATGAAAGGAAAAGAGGAGAGTGAAAAAGTTGGCTTAAAACTCAACATTCAAAAAACAAAGATCATGGCATCCAGTCCCATCACTTCATGGCAAATAGATGTGGAAACAATGGAAACAGTGACAGACTTCAGTTTCTTGGGCTCCAAAATCACTGCAGATGGTGGACTGCAGCCATGAAATTAGACACTTGCTCCTTGGAAGAAAAGCTATGAACAACCTAGACAGCATATTAAAAAGCAGAGACATTACTTTGCTGACAAAAATCCATCTAGTCAAAGGTATGGTTTTTCCAGTAGTCATGTATGGATGTGAGAGTTGGACTATAAAGAAAGCTGAGTGCCAAAGAATTGATGCTTTTGAACTGTGGTGTTAGAGAAGACTCTTGAGAGTCCCTTGGACTGCAAGAGATCAAAGCAGTCAATCCTAAGGGAAATTAGTCCTGAATATTCATTGGAAGGACTGAGGCTGAGGCTGAAACTCCAATAGTTTGGCCACCTGATGTGAAGAACAGACTCATTGGAAAAGACCCTGATGCTGGGAAAGATTGAAGGCAGCAGGAGAAGGGGATGACAGAGAATGAGATGGTTGGATGGCATCACTGACTCAATGCACACGAATTTGACTAAGCTCTGGGAGTTGGTGAAGGACAGGGGAGCCTGGCATGCTGCAGTCCATGGGATCACAAAGAATAGGACATGACTGAGCGACTGAACTGAACTGAGTTGTATCCTTCATGAGAATTGAAACTAGTAAGTAAATTTTTCCTTAGTTTTGTGATCCATCCTAGCAAATTATTGAACTGAAGCGGGGGTGGCTGTGGGAACCCCTGATTTATAGCCAATCAATCAAAAGTACAAGAGGTTGACTGCTGAGTGGCTTCTTAAGAGGAGACAGTCTTGTAGGACTGAGCCCTTAATTTGTGTGACCTGCTTCCCAGGTGGCTCAGTGGTAAAGAACCCGCCTGCCAATGCAAGAGACATAAGAGATGTGGGTTCAACTCTGGGTTGGGAAGACCCTCCTGGAGGAGGGCCTGGCAACCCACTCCAGTTTATTCTTGCCTGGAGAATCCCATGGACTCCTCCTCCCCTCCAGAGGAGCCTGGAGGGCTATGGTCCATAGAGTCTCAAAGAGTCAAACATGATTGAAGCAACTTAGCATGCACACGGGTACAGGGCTAACTCCAGGTTGAGGGTGTCAGAGTTTACTGAAGTGTGGGACAGCTAGCCAGTGTCAGAAAATTGGTTGGTGGGGGTGAGGGTGGGAAAAGCCCATGTGTGTGTCAGAGCCGTTCCATGGGTAGAAACAGATCATGGCAGTAGTATCTATAACTGAAAAGATAAGAAACAGCAGCAGAGACATAGATTTGTAAACACGGAGGTAAATCAGAGAAGAAATGGCTGAAGAATTTAAGGAATACGCCTCTCTAAACTAGGATTGGGTGGGTGGAGGAGGAGACCACCGGTTTCTATCTTAAACTCAGTGCATAACTGGGCTTTCATATCCCATCTCCTATCCTGTTTACCACGTTGAGGCCTCTGCAGTCTGTGACCTTCAGGACACTGTGTCACCCTTTGATGGGCCCCAACATGGCCTCTTCAGAGTCCTCAATTCATGAGACACACCACCCAACTCAGCTTCTCTGAGGGGCACAAGCCCAAACGCAGACTCAAAAGCCATCTCCCAGGAGCTGACCTACCCCTCCCACTAGGCTAGGAACTCCTTCCCTCCCAGCTTTGGTACACAGGATGAGGGCTTCCCCGGTGGCTCAGTAGTAAAGAATCTGCCTGTGCTAAAGTGGTAAAGAATCTACCTGCCAATGTAGGAGACACAGGTTTGATCCCTGACCCGGGAAGACCACCTGGAGAAGGAAATGGCAACCCACTTCAGTATTCTTGCCTGGGAAATTCTGTAGACAGAGGAACCTAGTGGGGGATTCCATGGGGTCACAAAGTGTCAGATGCGACTGAGCACATACACACACACACACACACACACACATGAAACCTGTGATGTTAAATTTCTTATTCTTTTTTAAATATAGTTGATTTACAATGTTGTGATAGTTTCTGGCATACAGCAAATTGATTCAATTATACATGCTTAACATATATATATGTCTTTTCATATTCTTTTCTATTATAGCTTATGATACGATATTGAAGATAGTTTTCTATATTATACAGTAGGACCTTCTTGTTAATCTATTTTATTTTAAAAATTTAAGGTATAATCTAGAAAGTAAAAGTCTCCCCTCCCCAGACCTCTATCCCACTGCTCAGAAGTAGCAGTATTAACAGTTTCTTGGGTGTTGTCCATGTAAGTATCAATGTGTATTGTTTGTAATTTTTTAAATAACCATTTTTAGAGCCTCAAAAAAATTATAAATCAGTGTCCAGGCCCTACCAGACTCTCTGTTATGAGTGTAAGGAAAATACCTAGAGAACTTAACAATGGTTCCATCTTCACTGAAGGATTTATGTTCTCAACTGTGGGACAGAAACCAGTATAATCTTTGACACCCAGAGAACTGCAGTCAACCTCTTCAATATACCCCTCTTAGCTAATGTCAAAGGCATGATGCTTAAAACATCAAAATTTAGGATATTGCACAAAAATAACACATTAAAAATACAAATGCTTGCTTTATATTGCTGATAGGACATGTTGGTTAGAAAAAATCAGGCCAAAAGCATGTTCAGGATATATTTTTTTAATGCATTATATTGACATACTATGCATAAACTATTTCTAGGCAGCTTCTTCAGTATGCTGCTTGGAGAAGGATGCGAAATTATAGGGAAATGTATTTTTCTAGAATTGGCACAGTATCAGACAGGAATTGTATTCAGCAGCTAGTAACAGAGCTCCAGTTGCTGTGAATTAAAACATTTTAGGGTTTATTCTCTGATGTGAAAAGCTAGAACAAGCATCGCAGCTCCTCAAAGTTATTTGCAATTCAGGCTCCTCTGATTCTTTGCATATAACTTCAAACCTCAAGGTCAAGCTTTTTCGTGTTCATATTATAGCTATGGAGCTCATGTTCTAATTGGGTAGAAGAAGAGGAAGGGGAAAAGTGGTTGTCCCTCGAAGCTTAAATTATTGCCCTTTAAAGAGCTTTAAAGACCTGTTTACAGCTCATTGGCCATCCTTAACTGCAAAGAAACTGAAGAAATGTTGACTCTTAGCTGGGCACTTTGCCACTCCAAATAAAATCAGCTTTTTATTTTTAAAGAAAGGGGAAGTAGAGAGGCTACAATAGGCATTTAGCAATCTCTGCATTGGCACCTCCAAGAAAAGGTATAACTTTGCTCTGGTAGGCACAAAACTTAATTTTCCCAAATGTCTTGTAACTCTAGAATCTCCCTGCTACATGAAGGGCACCATTCTACAACCAGATGCGCAGATCAAAAATCTGTGAGTCATCTTTGATTCTTCTTTTGCCTTTCATGCAAACCATGAGCATGTTTTGTTGACACTACCTCCAGGATATGTCCCCTGCCTTTCTAAATCAAACCTCCACGGTCACCATGGTCCAAGCCGCCCCTACTCCTGTATTCTGGTCTTCTTGCTTCTGCTCTCTCTTTTTCTTAGTGGCAAATCCCTTGGATTCCTCAGACTTACAGAATCATGATTTCTAAAGAAAAGTCCCCAAGAAACTGCGTTTTAACTAAACTCTTGGTTAATTCTTTTATTATTATTATCACTATATAAAAATAACATAAAATGTACCATTTTAAGGCTTATAATGTAATGACATTATATCATTCACAGTGTAGTACAACCCTCACCACCATCTATTTTCAGAACCTTTTTTCATCACCACAAGTGGAAACCTCATACCCATTAAGCAGTCAAAACCCATTCTTCCTGTCCCCGGGCATAAATCCACTTTCTGTCCCTATGGATTCACCTCCTCTGGACCTTTCATATAAATGGAATTATACAACATGTGGCCTTTTCCATATGGTTTCTTTCATTTAGCATAATGTTTTCAAGGTTCATCCATGTGGTAGCATGTGTCAGTACTTCACTCCCTTCTATGGCTAAGTAACATTCCACTGTACGGAAATATCATATTTTGTATATTCTTCTTTTGGTGAACATTTAAGTTGCTTCTACCTTTTGGCTATTGTGAATAACACTACTAAGAACATTTAAGTACAAGTGTTTGTTTTCAGTTCTTTGGGGTATACACCTAGGAGTGGAATCTCTAGGTCATATCAATTTCACATTTCAAGTTATTAAGGAACTACCAAACCCTGCTTCCATTCTGCCCCCTTATTTATTCTCCACACAGTAACCAAAGCAACTTTTTTACATTTAAAATAGATCATCCTACAATCCCACATAAAACTCTCCAACAATTTCCCACTTCTCTTGGATTAAAATCCAACTTCATTATATTGAGGGCTTCTCTGGTAGCTCAGCTGGTAAAGAAGCTGCCTGCAATGCAGGAGACCTGGGTTTGATCCTTGGATTGGGAAGTTCCCCTGGAGGAGGGACAAACTACCCATTCCAGTATTCTTGGGCTTCCCTGCTGGTTCAGATGGTAAAGAATTTGCCTGCAATGTGGGAGACCTGGGTTTGATCCCTGGATTGGGAAGTTGCCCTGGAGGAGGGCATGGCAACCCACTCCAGTACCTAATGTGGCCTCTGCCCCTCTTTCCAATGTGTCTCTTAACTCTCTCTCCTCACTTCTAAACACTCTCTGTTCCTGCCTCAGGACCTATGCACTTTACCCACTGGCTAGAGTACTCTTCCTCCTAATCTTCCCATGGAGACTTGCTCTCAGCCTTGAGGCCCTACCTCAAGCAACACTTCCTTAGAAAACACTTCACTGACCACCTTATCTAAACCAGCCCCACCCCACCCTCAATCGCTGCCTATAAAATCACCATTTTACTTTCTTTATAGCACTTAACCTTTATCTGAACTTAACTTTTTAATACATGTTTGGTTGCATTGTCTGCCTCCTTCTAGAACACCAGCTCCATGACAGTGAAATTGTTTGTTTTGCTAATCCCTGTAACACCTGCTTTCAGTTCAGTGCCTGGCAAGCCAGAGGGTTAATGAATATTAATAATTAAGGACTTCCCCGCTGGTACAGGGAATAGGGGTCCACCTGCTAATCCCTGATCCAGGAAGATTCCACATACCCCAGAGCAACTAGAGCCCAGGCCCCACAACTGCTGAGCCCGCACTGTAGAACCTGTGAACTGCAGACACTGAGCCCGAGTACTACAACTGCTGAAGCCCACGCCCCTAGAGCCGGTGCTCGGCAACAGGAGAAGCCACCGCAATGAGAAGCTGGTGCACGGTAACAAAGAGGAAGCCCGCCCCTGCTCAAGGCAACTACAGAAAGCCCGCGTGCAGCAGGGAAGACTCAGGGCAACCAAAAATAAATAAATCAGAAATTAAAATAATAATGAAAATTCACTAAGTAATCATTTGCTCAAAACTGAATCTGAAAATTTTGCTCGGATTTAGGATAGAGATTGGTAGAGGTTTCAATAAAAAGTCAGTGATCTGAGTATTAAATAGTTTTGTGAATTACTTCTGTGCTGGGAAGTGAGAAGTAGATCTCTTGAATATCAAGTTAGAACCTGTGGAAGTACAATTACAAAAATTCATATATGAAATTGAAGGAAAATCAGGGAGAATGTTTAATTAAAAGAAATACTTACATGATTAGAAACTAGCAGTGTCTCAGTAGATATAATAGCTTGATGATTAAGAGCAAGCACCATGGACTTCACTTAGTAGCTCCATGACCTTGAGAATACTACGTTACATTCATAACATGGACTTAATAAAAAATACCTACTCACAGGCTTATTGTAAGAATTAAATAAGGTAATGCTTGTGAAAGACTCAATAAGAAGGAGCCATTATTACTGATATGCCTTAATAGCTACAAATTAGTAAAAATATGACATTTCAAATGATATAGTTTAGAGTGATGTGGTTATTAGAAAACTTTGGTAATCAGTGAAAAAGGAATCTTAACATCTGTGTTATACCCATAGGATATGTGAACTCACCATTCAATTCCTTTGACAAAAGTCTATTGAGCATTTACAGACAACTGTTGGGTTCAGAAATACAGACACTGTCCCTTTTCTTAAGAAAACAACATTCTTAGGTGAAGGCCATCAAAAAGAGATAATTCTGATTTGGATAGCTCTAAGAAACTTCCAGTACTTCCAAACCCTGATGTCCATCAGGAATGAGATTCTGGGAAGTTGAGTTTTTAAACATAGTCTGGTAGACACTATAGTTCTCTCCCAGGTTCATTCTCCTCTCCTAAAAATCAGAACTTTTAGCTATGCATTTGACCATCTCAAATAAAGACTACATTTCCCAGCTTCTCTTGCATCTAAGTAGACTAAGTTCTGGCGAATGGATCTAAGAGAAAGTAACACACACAGCCTCCAGGAAATGCACTGCAGTGGGAAGCTCTCTCCCTATTCACCTTTCCTCTCTTCCCATGGCTGGAATGCAGAAGACAGTGTGAGCCATTTGGCCCATGTAGTGGAGAACGGCTTTCTAGGAATGGCAGAACAACAATGTGGAAGGCATCTGGCCTCCTAACAGACATCCAGAGCAGAGTTGTCATGCCATCTTTGACTTTCATGTGAGAGAGAAATAAATGCCTGTTTTGTTTGAGCCATTATTATTCAGAGTCTCTGTCTCCTGAAAACAAATCTATTTCCAAAATACATATATACAAAATTCCTGGCCCTACCTCTGCAAACTTTTATTGTAGGAGGTCTATGATGAAGCCCAAGTATCTGTATTTTATTAAAAGTTTCCCAGGGAATTTATTTTGATGTTCCAACAGTTTGGGGAGCCACTGAGTTGCAAATGGCTCAAAAAAGCAATACTAGAAAAGGTCTTGAATAATAAGTAGGAATTAACCAGGCAAAGTCTGGGGGGCAAAGTCAGTCCAAGAAAAAAGGAAAGCCAGAATCAGTGAGAGAACACATGGTGCCACTGAGTAAAAACCTCGAATGTTTAAGGGCTTCAGTCGTGTCCGATTCTTTGCGACCCCATGAACTATAGCCCATCAGGCTCCTCTGTCCATGGGATTTTCCAGGCAAGAATACTGGAGTGGGTAGCCATTCCCTTCTCCAGGGAATCTTCCTGACACATAGTCTCCTGACTTGTAGGTGAATTCTTTACCATCTGAGCCACCAGGGAAGCCCTTAGCACTCCTAGAACATTGACTAATAGGCATGCAGGAGTAACAGATGAAGCTAAGAAGGATGCAGTGAGTGAAGTGAAAGTCGCTCAATCATGTCCAGCTCCTTGCGACTCCATGGACTGTACAGTCCATGGAATTCTCCAGACCAGAATACTGAAGTGGGTAGCCTTTCCCTTCTTTAGAGGATCTTCCCAACCCAGGGATTGAACCCAGGTCTCCTGCACTGCAGATGGATTCTTTACCAGCTGAGCCACCAGGGAAGCCCAAGAATACTGGAGTGGGTAGCCTATCACTTCTCCAGAGAATCTGCCTGACTCAGGAATTGAACCGGGTCTACTGCATTGCAGGCAGATTTTTTTACCAGCTGAGCCACCAGGGAAGCCCTAAGAAGACTGCACAGGTAATGCTATCACAGAGGACCTGGCGGCTACCAAAATACTAGACCTTATAAGTTGTGGAAAACTGTTTTTAAGAGCTTAAAGGAGAAGAGTGATCCAATCAGACTTTTGTTTTTGTTTTAAAATGTTTAATATCTCAGAACATTTGCCTTTATATGTTTATACAATTTTTACAGGACTTTCTGGGTGGCTCAGTCAGTAAAGAATCTGCCTGCAACGCAGGAGACACAGGAGACGCAGGTTCGATCCCTGGGTCAGGAAGATCTCCTGGAGAAGGAAATGTCAAACCACTCCAGTATTCTTGCCTGAAAATCCCATGGACAAAGGAGCCTGATGGGCTACAGCCCATGGGGGTTAAAGAGTAAGACACGACTTAGTGACTAAACCACAATTTTTACAAATGGGGTTATGATGTATATATTGTTGCCTTTTAATGACAATAAATATTCATCGGCAGCTTCATTCTAAACAGATAAATACCACCTCATTTTATGAATATGTACTATTTTTAACCAGTCCCATTATGATGGCTTCATTCGGCTTCAGTTTTAGCTAAGCTGGAGCTATATTTCCAAGAATTCCCTTCCCTATATAACCTGGGTTATAGCTGGCCATGAGAAAAACGTACATAGGATTGGGCGGGCAGAAGTGAGAGAGCAGCCGTTTCTATGCTCTTAAGGCCGGTGTAGGGCTCTGTGGCCACTCACACATATTGCAGCGTCTCTGCTGGTTCACCTCGTTGGTGTGGGGCAGCGGCCAGGCCTGCAGCTCCTCTGGCAACTCTGGGTCTCCTTTGGCTTCTCCAAATCCTGAAAGAAGCAGGTGAAGGATGCCAGCTTCTCCTGCCAATTACTCACATCATCAAGACAGCAGGTGGTAACAGAGGCATGTTCTACTCTGTCCTCACCAGCTCCTGCTCATCTCTGCATTTCCCGAATTCAGGTGCGTTTTTTTCTTCTCAGTTGTTGACATCAGGCCCAACACCAGATTCAGAAAATCCTCCCCCTTATATCCTGACTAGCTGACCACTGATGACCTCAGATGAGCAACGTCTGAGCTCTATAGTAAGTCCTTTAGTCCCTTTCATCCTTTATGGTTGTACTTCTCTGATGAAACTCCAACTGAACCCTAACCCTCTATGTTCATCGGGTTCTCCGGGAATCAGACACTGAGGCAGACAGAAGAATGCCATTGGGAGTAACATCTGGGAAGATAAGACAGTGAGGAAGCAGGACTGGTCCAATGGCGCCTCAGACAGCAAGGCGGACTTGGCAAAAAAAGGTTCAGCTATGTCAGCAGGGAATCTGGAGCCGTTTCCGCTAGAGGAGCCCCACTGATAAGCAAAACTCTCAGGCCCTTGCACCTTGCTCGGTCCTCAGCAGCCAGGACTGCCTCAGAATAGCGTGGCCTCTGCGTGAGAGTAAGGTGTATCCCAAGCAGGTCAAAGCTGGAATCTGCCAGCCCCAGCACTCTCTGAAGTGAAGGGCAAGTTCATTCTTGAAGGGACCCCGCCGCGGCGCACCCCACAGCTGCCCCGCCCACAGGCACACGGTTAATTGATTCTGGTTTTTCATGCTGCTATAAACAAGACTTAGGTGAATAATCTGGTAGTTCAATCTTTTTGCACATCCATAATTATTTACTTAGGATTAATTCCTAGGAATGAGAGTTCTGAGTCAAAGAGGAGGGCCAGTTTTGAGGCTTTTGATTTATGAAAGCAGAGTGATCCTTAGGAGAGTCATGGTTTTAATCAGAGTTTAATGAACATTGAGGCTGAATATTTTTATATGATTTTGGACATTTGTATTTCTTTTTAAAATCGTCTTGCTCATTTCCTTGCCTATATGATATTCATCTTTTTAAAAGGATTTGAAAGAGCTATTTATATGTAAAAGATTTTAACCCCATGTTTAACATATATTAATATAATGCAAAGGATCCTTCAGTTTGCCCTTTAACTTCTTTCGTGTTTCTTTGGATATACAGAATTTCTATATATTTAGTACTATTAATAGTTTCCTTGGTGATTATTCTTAGAAAAGACTTGGCTACTCAAGATTACATTAATATTCCATTATATCCTTTTTAATTTTAAATCACTTATTTAATCTTGTGATGTGATTGGGGGGATCTAATATATAAATATATAATGTTTTATCATACATTGTATGTATACATACAATGTATAAACTCTGTGTGTGTGTGACTGTACTTTCTTTTTTGTCCCATTGGTCTTTCTGTAGCAATATCCCCACTGTCTTAAATATTTTGGTTTCAGGACTTCCTTGGTGGTCCAGTGGCTAAGACTCCACTGCAAAGGACATGGGTTTGATCCCTCATTGGGGAACTAAGATCCCACATGCCAAAAAAAATGTTCGGTTTCATAATAAATATTAACTTTTAAAACATATGTTAAGCATATACAAATATATGAAGCATAATGTGTGCTATTTAACATAACTATGTTTTAATTATATAGATTTCATGATGGCTATTAACTATTTAACATAACTATGTTTTAATAATTATTTCATGATCATGTTCATTGGTAAGTAAGGTCCATCTTAAAATTCATTTTAAAAAAGTATCCACTTCCCAGGCTTCCCTCATGGCTCAATGGTAAAGAATCTACCTACAGGAGACACAGGTTCGATCCCTGATCCGGGAAGGTCCCACATCCCTTGGGACAACTAAGCCTGTGGGCCACAACTGTTGAACCTGTGCTATAGAGCCCAGGAGCCACAGCTACTGAGCCCACGTGCCACAATTACTGAAGCCCGCATGCTCTAGAAACCAGACTCCGCAACAAGAGAATCCACCAAGATGAGGAGCCTGCTCACCACAGCTAGAGAGTAGCCCCTCTCGCCACAACTAGACAAAAGCCTGCGCAACAGTGAAGACCCAGCACAGCCAAAAATAAGTCATTTTCTTAAAAATCCACTTCCCTTCCCTGTACGATTGTGTGTCTGTTCCTAAATTCACATGTGACAAGTAAAAGATGGCCTTAAATCCTTTAAAACTCCTCTGCTCCAGAGAGGGAGTCCACCTCCTCTCCGCCTGTGGGCTCTGTGACTGGTTTGTCTGGTACATTATGGTGGAAGTGATGTTTCCAGGTCCCGGATTTTCCACTTCCTGTCTTCAGGGTCCCCATCTCTGGGAGCCCTGAGCTGCCATGGAGGAAGCCCACAACCTTCATACTACCATGCCAGGGAGCCCAGCCTTCAAGCCATCCCCACCAAGGTGCCAGACCTGTGAGTAAAGCCAAGTCAGACCCTTCAGACCAGCCTGTGGCCAACCAAATACAACAGAGTGGCCTCAGTCAAAGTCAGCACCACGTGCTGCAGAAGAATTGCCCCGCTGGGCCCTGCCCTGATGCACAAAATTGTCAGGTATAATAAAATGCTGGTTGTTTTAAGCTAAGTTTTTGGGTGACTTGCTATACAGATACTGTTCTATCATGTGATAGAAATCATGACTCCCTGCCCGGGGAGTACACTTTCCTGCCCTGTGGACCTCAGGTTGGAGTGTGGCTTGCTTTGGCCAATGGTATCCAAGTAGACAAGTCCTATGGCAGGTCCACAGAGAAACTTAGCCGTGTTTCCTGCAGCTCTTTTGCTTTCCTTCTGCCATGAGGCATGCCCCTGAGGGGGGCTGCTCCTTCAGCCTGGGTCCTGCAGCATGAAGCCATGCGGAGCCAAGGAGGGCTGACCCACAGCTAACAACATACAGGGTAAACAAGGAATAAACTCTTGCTGTCTTAAGCCATCAACATTAGGAGTTTTCCATTATCACAGTCACATGTAGAATAATACGCGACACAACTGTTATTTCTCTCTTTTCATCACTCATGATAAAGTCTGAAAATGCCAGATATTCACTTCTCTAGCCTCTCTTACAGCTAGAGGTGTTCTTATTTTGATCAATGACAACTAAAAGACAATCTATGAGGGGGATATACATTTGGAAAAAAATTTCCTCAATGATCAAAATAGATAGACATGAAAGGAGTTAACTTTAGCTGCGCCAGCCATTCACCTGTTCTAGACTTTGTTCCTTTGACGGTGTGATGGTTAGAGCCACACCAGCCATTATGTAAACGGAATCAACAAAGCGGAGAATTAAAAGTCAATATACTGAGGAATGGAGAAGGCAATGGCAACCCACTCCAGTACTATTGCCTGGAAAATCCCATGGATGGAGGAGCCTGGTGGGCTGCCGTCTATGGGGTCGCACAGAGTCAGACACGACTGAAGCGACTTAGCAGCAGCAGCAGCATACTGAGGAATGGAAGGTTAAAAAATTTTTGGAGCTTTAATAAAATTGTTGAGCCACTCAACAACTCTAGAACTGTCTACCACCAAAAATATTTTATAATGTGAGGCAGTTGTCTCGATTGTTAAAGCCACAGTTAGTTGGTAATTCTGTTTTTTGTAGCTGAAAAAAAAAAAACAAAAAAACCCCTAACTAGTATATAGTTACCTGTTGATTGCATGCAGCCTTTTTCTTTCCACAACAGCATTCTGATATTCCTTTAAGGAATCCATACCACACACACACACACACACACAATGCTCTATATTTTGGTACAAGTGGGATTGCAATCTCCAGCTCCTGGGATGAGCACATGACCAGTCTGGCCCATCAGAGTTTTACATCTACCTGGCTATAGCCAGGTAGTATAGAGGTTTATTTCTTTAAGCTGAGGTTCACTTCTGGGTCTTTTGGCAGCACTAAAAGAGAAAGAGAAAAGGGAAAGAGAGGTTCACTTTTCATTGAGATTGCTGCTGGGGAACAAAACCAGCACAGAAAGCACACACAAAGCAGAGTGGAGAGTGAAAAGACAAATTTCTGATATCATTGAGCCTTTGGGACCTTTTGCCAGGTCTCCCTTTGGACTCTCTTTCAGTTATATGAAACGATAAACTTCTATTCTTTCATAAGCTGGTTACAACGGAAAGATTCCTGACTGATACAGACCAGAGTCCTGGTTTACAGGTGGGGCCAAGGGGCCTCAGCTGAAGTAAAGCAGGGGTCGGGGTGGGGGTGAACTAGGGGAAGGATAAAGCATAATCACTCTACAAAGTACTGCTTTTATCTACCTCTTTCATAGATATAAGAGGCTGAGGCGTTGAAGGGTAAAGTTCCTTACCCAAGGTTGTTCAGCGAGTAATCAAAAGGATCCAGATTCAATCTCAGGCTTAATAGAACTCCAAAACTCGTTATTTTTACTGAACCACACTGATTCTCAGGTTAGCTGTATAACCAAGAGTCAAGTCTATATTTTGCTTTGTAAACATCAAAAGAGTTTTATTGGTGTTGGCTGGGTGGGGCAGAGGACAACCCAGAGTTTCCTTCTATTGTATTTGAGAGTCAAGTTCAGAATTCTTAATTACTTTCCTGATTAGCCATAATTAGCTTTACACAACATTACTACTTAAGTGCTGCTCCCCAAGGCTCCTACACGTGCTGTCTCAGGTTCAGTCACCTTGGCAAGGAAAGGGGATTTTGGAATTTCCATCTTATTTTCAGGAATATGTAGATGAGTTTTTCCAGAAAATTCCAGATCAGCAAAAGCCTTTCCCAGCATATCTGGTGGAACAGGCGAGGGTCAGCTTCAGAGCCTGTCCCACACCTCTCCAGGGAGCCCCTCTCAAGGGAGAATCCCAAGCACCAAGCCCCCAGTCCCTCCCTGGAGGACTCTGTTGTCTGAGTCCAGCAGGCGGCCAGGTTCACAGGCCCTGTTGCCAAGCTCACAGTCTTACCAGGTCTGGACACAAATGTCAGCAAGGGGTTGCTGCTCTTAACATTTCCAGCTCTGTAACAATTCATCTGTCATAACGCCCTGCTGCTTGTCCTGGACCTGACCTGGTGAGTGGACTCACCCCGTGGCCACCCTCTACCAAACCCAAGCTGACCAGTAGCCCATCTGAGGAGCTGGATGCCCAACCCACCAATGGCTGCCTCCAAAATGGTCCCTGGACCCAGGATTGCTACCTCCCAGTTCCCCCAAGCCAGTGGATCCCAATGTGTTAGGAAAGGCATTGCTCATGTACCCAAGATGATTTTCCTAGATGACCCCACAGCTTTAAATAAAGCCAATCACTCAGTGACAAGATGGTTCTCTTTCTCCATGCTTCAGATCATCACAAAGGAGTTGTGCTTCAGGCAGCTTTGTCTTTTACAACTCTTTAACGCTTGCTAACCTCCCTTTTTGACTTTTTTTTTTTTTGGTTCCTTTGTGTGTATTGTGTTTGTATGGTTATTTTGTTTATGGCAGTTTGTAATTTACAAGAGTAATATTCAGTTTCCTTTATAAGCTCAAAGACATAAATTTTTAAACAAGTCGATTCATTGGCAAATAATAAGTGAATAATGGCACAGCGCGCAGACTGTATGGCAACAGTGCCGAGGGTGGCAAATAAATCAGTGACATTTGGCAGCTGCTGCTCAGAGCACAGGCCTCCCCGCCCATGTCGTCAGGCACCCGCCTCCCCATGGAACAAATCCACAGGCTACTCTGTCAGAGTCGGTATCAAGAGGGTGAGGTTCAGCCAGTTTATACCACGGCAGCCAGACGGACACCCCGCCCTCCTGCCTGACAAAGGTCTCCAACCTCCTGAGCTCAGCAAGATACAGGGGATTTCAGGCTGAGAAAAGGTGGGTTTGCTCCCCCACCCACCAGAACAGCAAGTAGAGACTAGGGGAATCCCCCAGTCCTTCCAGGGACCCTTACTGGTCAGGAGCACTAGTCACTGGTGGGCTTCCCACGTGGTTCAGTGGTAAAGAATCCACCTGCAATGCAGGAGACACAGGTTCGATCCTTGAGTCAGGAATATCCCTTGGAGGAGGAAATGGCAACCCACTCCAGTATTCTTGCCTGGAAAATCCCATTGACAGAGGAGCCTGGTGGGCTACAGTCCACGGGGTCACAAAGACTCAGACACAACTTAACAATTAAACAACTAGTCACTGATGCAGAGCAGGTGTGGAACCAGAGCCTATAGGCCAGCGTTTCTAAAAGTTCAATCTTTGGGCCTCCAATATCAGAATCATGTATTTAAAATATAGATTTCCCTGGAGACTCAGGAGCTCTCAAATGGGGTCAAAGGGTCTGAACTTTTAAATCAGATGATAGTTACTGCTGGGAAAATTTGAGAAACATTGTAATGGGGAAAAGACCAACTATAAAGGATGATTCCCACCCACCCACCCCTTCCCTCTCCTCTTCTCTCTATGCCCAAATCTTCCCCCAGAGTGCCTGGAAAAAATAACTATTCAGTGAGATTTATACCCTCCCCCCACCTTCCATTGGAGCCAAAAACGAAGGAAACATCTCTCAATCAAAAAGTCTTTGTATAAGCAGAAGTCCTCAGACAAAAGCCCAAAATTTCATCAGAAATCAAACATCCACTTTGCCCCCTCCCCTCCGCTGTGAAACTTATCTGTCAGAATCACATAATCACAATGCGAAAGTCTAAGTGGGGTCAATGTACCACCTCAGATAATTCCACGTTCCTAGAGCCCCAAAGGTGCATAGTCTTTGCATGACCTCAAACTCCCTGGACTCAGAAAACACCAGGAGCTGCCCAGACACCTGACCAGGGGCTCCTTCTAAGTGTCCCATGGAGCACCAGCAACACCTGAGGACCATGAGCTTGTGTTCTGGAAGGTCCGGCACATGTCAGGCTGAGTGTCTCCAGAGTGCCCTGAGACAAGGTTTGGAGAGCAAGGTGTCTGCTTGTGAGGTGATCCAGGAAACACTGATAGGGGAAAGAGAGACAGGACAAAAGGGGCCAAACAGGGTGCCATGGGAGCAGGCTAATACCATGGGCAACTGGGCTCAAGCCTGCTGGAGAGTCTGAGAGTGAAGAGAACATACCCCTGTTGTCCCACCTGAGAGGTGAGGAAGCAGGTATTTAGCTTTCCATTTCCAGATGGCGCAGTGGGAAAAAAAATTCACCTGCCAATGCAGGAGACACAAGAGATGGGGGTTCGATCCCTGGGTCAGGAAGATCCCCTGGAGAAGGAAATGGCAACCCACTCCAGTATTCTTGCTGGGAAATCCCATGAAAAGAGGAGCCTGGAGAGCTACAGTCCATGGGGTTGCAAACCGTCGGACACGATTGACCCCACCTCAGTCAGTCAGTCCATCTCTCATTGGGTGAGAGCTGCCCCATGGTCACTGACTCCCTGGCACTTAAGCCAGCCCCTCTCACAGAAGCTGAGCACGTGCCTACAGCAGGCAAAGCCCCCAGGACAGACTGTCCCCCCTGCTTGCAGGAAGCAGCCATTGGGGTTGGTTGCTCAAAAAATGAAAAACAGAATTAACATATGATCCAGCAATCCTACTTCTGAGCACATATCCAAAGGAAACGAAATGGCTATCTTGAAAAGATATCTGCACTCCATGTTTTTTTGCAGCATTATTCACAATAATCAATCCAAATGTCCATCAACAGATGAATAGATAAAAATGTGGTATAGGAGGTTGAGCTATGAGCACCACTGTTTTGCGCCAGGAATCCTGTTGGGAAGGTCTGGCGCTAGGCCACGTGGTGTCCTGGAAGCCAGTGAACTAGACTCAGCACAGAGGAAACAAGGTCAGACTTTACTCTTTATCACCCAGGTTCTGTTTTTATTCCCTGGGGATTCTGTGTGGGCTTTGCTGGTGACAAACCCCTCCTCTGCCTTTTGTCCAGCTCCTCCCTGTGTGGATCTGAGGGGACGCTGAGGGCCTGGGTCTTTTTCGGGAACTGCTTCCTGCTGAGCATGGGTGGCCTGAGCTGAGGAGAGGAACTTCTCTAGGTCTGTGTGGTTGCCCCCAGGCCTCGGTCCTGACTGGTCTCATCCCCAGATGGGCGATCCCCATTTGTCTAACCTTTGGGAGACAAAGGACCCCAAACAGTTTAAGATCCATGGCCCAAATGTTAGCAAAAGAATAACACTCCCATGTCAAATTTTTCCTGAAAATGCAGATGTCTAGGCCTTTGGCCCTGGCCCAAGGCTTACGGCCAAGCCTGAATCTCCCTTGCCACACTTCAGTTGTTTCTCAGAAGAGAAGCTTCAGGTCAGACAGAGGGTCACACAAGTGGTCCAGGGGGTCTGGCCCATTTCCCCAGGTCATTTCTCCAGAGATTGGGGCAGAATATCAGTCCCCAGCATGGCCAGCATGGTGTACCAATTAGGGAAAATTGGATGTACATCTTCAGTGGCTTCACTGATCGCCCTGAGGTCCTGTACCAGCCAATATTCCCCATTGGGTTTCTTTAGGGGGAGGATAGGGTATTACAGGCTGATTGGCCTGGTCTAATAAGGCCCTGGTCATTTACGATCTGTGTCACAAGGGAAGGCTGGCAGAGAGGGTACTGCTTTCTATTGGGCTGTGTATGTCTGGGTTTTAGATGGACTATCACAGGACTGGCTCTGGTAGCTGGTCCTACCTGTCCCTGGGCCCAGAGCTCAGGATTTACTCCAGGGAGATGGACTTGCTCTGTGTGGGGAGCTTTGTCCTCAGTTATTAACATTATCATCTTCTGCCTCTTTGTCTAAGGGGACACCAGTCTCCAGTTTGTCTCCCATTAGGTGGAGCTGCTACTGCTGCTAAGTCACTTCAGTTGTGTCCGACTCTGTGCGACCCCATAGATGGCAGCCCACCAGGCTCCCCCGTCCCTGGGATTTTCCAGGCAAGAACACTGGAGTGGGTTGCCGTTTCCTTCTCCAATGCATGAAAGTGAAAAGTGAAAGGTAAGTTGCTCAGTCATATCCGACCCTTAGCGACCCCATGGACTGCAGCCTACCAGGCTCCTCCGTCCATGGGATTTTCCAGGCAAGAGTACTGGAGTGGGGTGCCATTGCCTTCTCCGATTAGGTGGAGAGTAACCCCCAATTTGGGGATTACTTCCCAGGTGGCGCTAGTGGTAAAGAACCTACCTTCCAGTTCTCAGTAGGAGACATAAAAGATCATGGGTTTGATCCCTTGGTCAGGAAGATCCCCTGGAGGAGGGCATGGTAACCCACTCCAGTATTCTTGCCTGGAGAATACCACGGACAGAGGAGCCTGGCAGGCTACAGTCCACAGGGTCACAAAGAGTCAGACACAACTGAAGCAACTTAGCACAGACACTACCCCCAGTTTCTGTAAGATATCTCTTCCTAGCAGGAGTAGAGGGCATTCAGGGATGAACTGGAAGGAATGGGTACACCTGTGTTCATACAGTTCACACTCTAGTAGCTCTATGAATGTCCTTTCTTAGGCCTTCCCTGATAGCCCCATAATTTTACAATTTTTTATGACCAAGTTTGCCTGATCCGGTTTTTGTTGTTGTTTAGTCACTAAGTCCTGACCCCACAGACTGTAGCCTGCCATGGAATTTTCTAGGCAAGAATACTGGAGTGGGTCACCATTTCCTTCTCCAGAGGATCTTCCTGACCCAGGGATCGAACCTGCGTCTCCTGCATTGCAGGCGGATCCGCTACCACTGAGCCACCTGGGAAGCAATCCAGCATTCAGAACCAAGTAAGTGGCACTGGTGTCCACTAAGAATTCAGCAGTCTTTGCCCTTATACCCAGAGTCAGCCAGGGCTCCTTGAGAGTCCGTTGGAGTGCCAGCTTAGGAGCCTCCTGACCCCAACATTCTTCATCTTTCTGAACCTTTTGCTGTCAAGGATAGTAGCTGAGATTTGCATTTCCATCCCTTTTGGGGGGGTCACATTCTCTTTTCCAGGTCCCTCTTGTGTACATACGGCACACTGATTAGGTCCTAGCTGCCCTGGCTTGCTGTCCCCCAATGGGGGCCAGAGGTCACTCATCAGAGTCAAGAGTCTCTGGGTGGTTAGTCCAGGTTCCCATGCTGACTGGTTGATGTTGGAGGGCAGGAGCCAGTAGCTGGCCTCGCCTCCGGGCCTTTTTATGCTCTGCTTTTTGAGAGCGGCTCACAGGTCTCCCCAGCCCACTTCTGGAAGAAGTCAGGTCACTGGTCTCATGCCTCCCTTGGGACCCTTTCATGCTCAGGTGTCTTTAGTGCCTTTTCCTGAGTGTACTCATTCTGTTTTTTCATGAGTACCCATGATCTGGGTTTTTCTTGGTCTCACCTCTTGGCTCACAGGGCTGCCCACGCTCCTTCACTAAACTGGAAGTGATGGAGAATGCTACTGTTGACCCCTGGAGGTCAGCAAGGACAGTAAGAAGCTCTGGTGCAGCCATGACATCGTGTACAGAGGTCAAGAGGACAGACCGCTGGCAAGACAGCAGGCAGGACTGCGCGGCTCCCTCTGGTCCACGGATCCCCACTGTCCCCGGGCATCCAGCAGCATGGGAGACCAGCCAGAGACAGCAGATAGACACGCGTGAGTTTCAGTCTCTGATCCCCAGAGATGCCACAGTGGGAGGGACCCGCTTAAGGGGGCACAGTCCAGATGACTATGGGGGCTATGCTGGGTGCATACCACACCTGGGTACCAGGTTGCTGGGCAGAGTGGTTCTGAGTTCATCCAGAGGCCACCAGCATTCTACCCCATCAGACTGTACTTGGAGATTAGTCAGTCATCCTAACTCGAACCTCCCAAAGCCACCACAGTCCTCCCACGAGAGCAAACTGGAGCCTAGGGGATTGGTGCAGGCCAAAAAGCCATGATCTGCCCTATCTGGGTCACCAAAACTTGTTACCAATGCTTTTGAGTCAGTCCTCTCAGTCTTCCTGCCCTGTGTTGTTGAAGCCAATAAAATGAGACCAAGTTTGGTTCAGAAGCAAAAAAATAAAGTGGTATACACATTGTTGTTGTTTAGTCACTAAGTCATGTCCAACTCTTTGCAACCCTACAGACTGTAGCCCGCCAGGAAAGCTATGACAAACCTAGACAGTGTATTAAAGTAGAGACATCACTTTGCCAATAAAGGTCCATATAGTCAAAGCTATGGTTTTTCCAGTAGTCATATAGGGATGTGAGAGGTGGACAATAAAGAAGGCTTAGTGTCGAAGAACTGATGCTTTCAAACTGCAGTGATGAAGGAAACTCTTGAGAGTCCCTTGAATAGCAAGATCCAACCAGTCAATCCTAAAGGAAATCAGTCCTGAATACTCATTGGAAGGACTGATGCTGAAGCTCCAATACTTTGGCCACCTGATGCGAATAGCCGACTCATTGGGAAAGACCCTGATGCTGGGAAAGATTGAAGGCAAAAGGAGAAGAGGGCAGCAGAGGATGAGATGGTTAGAGAGCATCACCAACTTAATGGAAATGAATCTGAGGAAAGCCCCGGAGATAATGATGGATAGGGGAACCTGGCACGCTGCAGTCAGAGAGCTGCACTCAGAGAGTCGGACGCAACTTAACGACTGAACAATAATCCAAGCTGAGTAATTTCCAGAGATCTGCCATACAACGTAGCACCTACAGTAAACAATATTGTGCACTAAAACATGTGTTAAGCAGGTAGGTCTCATAGTAAATGTTCTTAGTACACATTACACTCATTTAAAAAAAATAAAAAACAAAGGGACACAAGGAAATTTTTGGAGATGATGGATATGTTTATTACCTTGATCGTGGTAATGGTAATACAAAAGTATACATATGTCCAAACTCACCAAATTGCATACATTAATTATATGTAGTTTTTTGTACACCAATTATACCTCAATAAATCTGGGGAAAAGTCATTGGCATACACAGTAATGGTGAATGCCAGGCAGCTGATATGCTAATAAATGTTTAACAACAGGCTCTTCTAAGCGGAAAAGCCCCAAACTGTTGCATCTGCCAGTGTTTATGATGTAGACTCCCAACACAGCAGTTTGAAGCCACCAAGTCTGACATCACTGAAGACAGAGTCAGGAAGACTGAAGCACAATTGCCTCCCATGTGCTGATACAAGACAACTTCAGCACAGGCTTGGGAAGGGATACAGGCATCTCCTATATGTACAGCCAGAGTGCTTCATGATGGACATAGGATCTCCAGATTTTATGTGACTTTTATACTCTATTCTGTGAAATGCCAATGTTTGAACATCTTACCATGAAAAAAAAAGGAAGTACTCCCCAAACCTTTTAATTATCTCATACTCTAGGAAGATGTCTTCTTTATTATTTTTACATCACCTCTTCCCCAGCTACCCATCCTCATCACACTGGCGAATACCTATGAGATCAGAGAAAACCCATTTAAGAAACCAGACTTTAAGAATCCCTCCACTTGGTCAACCCAACAGTAATGGAGATCTCTTGTTTTGCTTGACCAATATCTTTTCCCCTTCTGATAAAAGCCTTTCATTTTCCTTGAAGCAACCACCCCTTATCCTATCTGGAGTCCTCAGGCCTTACTTCCTGGCTTTAGTGGTTGGCACATGACACAGTCCTGGCCAAATAGAGTTCCATTCCCCTGGAGAAGGGACAAGGCTCCAGTGGGGCTAAGGACATTCTTTGTTTGGAATTGTTGAAAAAAGAAAATCTCTTCCCACTGCTAGGAGGATGGAAGCCTGGAGCTGCTAGTGACCATCCTCCACCACAAGGAAAGAGCCCCCCTGAGAATGAATCCAATACAAAAGAAAGCTGAGATGAGAAACAGAGAAAAACTGAGTCCCAATAGCATCTTTTGAGCCCTTGGATCCAGCCGTGCCTGAGACACTTCCAGACTCCCAGTTTTCTAAAGATACTTTCATACTTTTTCAATGTATGAGCCCATAAAATTCCTCTTTAACTTTGATTTGGGTTTTCGGTCACTTAAAACTGCCAAGATTTCTGGCCCATTCACAGATCTGCGATCAGGTAAGTTATTACACACCCTTCCGGTTTTCTCTCCTTGGCCCTAAATAGAGCTCAGTGTAGACGTAAGAATACAGTTCACTGGGGCTGTGCCTCCCCAGATGAATCCCAAGCAGAACTGGTCCATGTAAGCTACCCAAAGGCACAACGGGGGTCACTTCAGAATCCGGATGCTCATTTTCTGTTCAATGTTCATCTTTTCTAAGGACTGGGGAGGGCAAGATGGGTGGTAGTCAAGAGGCTTGAATTCCAAACCTCTATGCTTCCAACCTCCTTTCCCATTCCCGAGGCCCCATGATTCTCTGGGGACCCCTCTCTTTATGCCCTCCTCCTTCCAACATCATCCCCCATGTCCACCTGTCCCAGGGACTCCTGATCTCAGCTCCCCAGGCCTGAGGGCACCCTAACCTTGGCAAACTCCAGGAAGGACAGAGCTCCATCCCCATCTTCATCCGCTTCCTGCACCGTGCGGTCGGCGATGCTCTCCAGCTGCTCTTCTGTCACCTGTACTCCAACCATCAGTCGGAGTGCCTGGGATGTTGGAGGAAGAGACAGAGACAGCCATAAAGAGGAGGCACAAGGACCACGAGCACCAACCCCCAAACCTTGTCCACATCACCCCAGCTGTTAGTACCAATTTTGCAATCCATCCCTCCTTCACTTTTCACCCCATTCCACTCACTTCCCACCACAACCCCCAATAATTCTCATCACTTCTCCATCCAACCCCCCACGTGGCCTTCACTATCCCAGGTTCACCTCAGCAACATACAGCAAGCTACTGCATGCATGCTAAGTTGCTTTGCTCGTGTCTGACTTGTGCGACCCTACTGAATGTAGCCCACCTGGCTCCTCTGTCCAGGGGATTCTCCAGGCAAGAATAACTGGACTGGGTTGTCATGCCCTCACCAGGGATCTTCCCAACCCAGGGCTTGAACCCACATCTCTTGGGTCTCTTGTATTAGCAGGCGGGTTCTTAACCCAACCTCCGTCTATCTTCCACCCCCTTCCCCACCTCATCCTTCAGTTAGTCCTAAATCCATCCTCCACTCCATCACAGTGTTTCTCAGTCTCAGCACTATTGACATTTGGGGCCAGATAACCCCTTGTCATGGGGGCAGAGGGCTACCTTGTGTATTGTAAAATGTTCAGCAGAGTTCCTGACCTCTGCCTACTAAGTGTCAGGAGCACTGCCCCTTCCCCTTCTTCCCCTTCCCCTTCTTCCCCGTCCCCTTCTTCCCCTTCCCCTTCTTCATTCGCAACAACCAAAAATGCTTTTTAGATACTGCCAATATCATTCAGGGGGCAAAACCTTCCCCCCTCCAACCCCCACATTGAGAGCCACTGATCTATGTCTAACCTCATACCGAAATGTTCCCCATTCCATCTCCCAACTAACCCACATTCCAATACCACTCATTCCCATTGCCCACCCAAGACTCCAGTCATCTGCATCTCCCACCCATAAACATCTCCCCATCTTCCACAACTGGGTCACATCTCTTGCCCCTGCGTTCTTCCAACCTGCAGCATCTCATGCCTGGAGATCTTTCCATCTCGATCCAAGTCGTAGAGCTGAAAGGCAACTGGGAAGAAAGTGGAGGAGGGAAAGGATGGGTCTTCCCTGGTTCTCTTCCCTCAAAATTTCATCTTGGGGGAGTGGGGGCGGGGGGCGGGGGCGGGGCTCCCAAAGGGAGTAGGAGGGACCTGGGGCCTCTCATGGGGCGTGGTAAATCTGGGGTCTCACTGTGGGGAGCGGGGCACAAACTCACAGCGAAGTTTGTTCATTCTGCTGTTGAGGGGCTCGGGTTCCTTGGGGTCCCGGTTTCCATCGTCCTCTTCATCCACAGGTCGAAAATGAGCCAGGACTCTGACAAAGCCTGGAAAGTCCAGTCGCAGACTCCTGGGAAGGGAGAGGGCAGGTGGGCAATGGGGCAGAAGCGGTGTTCACCGTGACCATCCCTCTGCCTCTGGTCCTGACCTCCCCTGGCAAGCTCTCACCTCCATCTTCCCACCCCGGGAGGCTCACCCGTCTGGGAAGAAGCTGTCTATAATGCGGTCGCCCAGGGGGTTCACGGCCAGCGCCCCGATCTGCTGCAGATCCATGCGGCTGGAAAGACAAAGTTCAAAGAGGAGATGGCCAGGGAGGGGACAGAGTCGGAAAGCAGAGGTGAGAGGTCAGAAGGCCAGCTCCTGCTCACCTCAGGTAGCCCTTGCCGGTCCTATCCAGAGCGTTGAATCGGTCGTAGAGGCGGCGCAGACTGGACTGCGAGACTGCGGGGCGGGGAGGAGGGGCGGAAAGAAGGGGGTCGGGGGAGTGAGGTGGACGCTGGGGACGCGCCGGGATCCCGGGGCGCGCGCCGTTCACCCAGCGGCAGCAGGGGGTGGGCAGGGGGGCGGAGGGCTGGCTGAAAGGAGGGTTCCCAGGGGCCGAGAGGGCAGGGAGGGGGCGGTCGTGACGAGACCCACGAGACCCGGGAGATCCGGGAGACCAAAGCCACCCCTTCCATCCGCCTCCGTCCGCCTCAATGCCGGCCCAGGGCCACTCGGGGGCCCGCAAGCCGGGAGCCGGGACCCCTGGGTGAACGCGCCTCCCACCCCCCAGCGAGCCGGGCTGCCGGGATCTCCTAGGTTCTCCAGGCCCCGGGACCCCGACCGGAGCCGCCCGGGACCCCGCCGGGCCCCCGGACGCGGCGCGCCGCACTCACAGCCGGTCTCCTGCCGGAGGCTGTCCACGTCGGGGATCCTGGCGGCGTGGGAGCTGCGGGAGCCCATGGCCGAGCTGCCGCCGGACCGCTGTCCTCCCCGCCCGCCGCCCAGGCGCGGCCGCCTTGTGGCCCCGGGGACGAAGGCCGCAGCCTTGGCGGGGAGCCAGGCTCCTGAACCCCGGCGTTCCTTGCCTCCCACCAGCGACCCGGGCGAATGGAAAGCCGGGCCCAGGGTGCCGGGGTCAGCAGGGCGGGCGCGAACAACAGGCGGTTTCATCCCTAGACTCTGAGGTCGGGCGGGGAGGGGCTGGGCAGGGCTGGGCCCGCCCCGCCGTGGGCCCGGCCCCCTCCCCAGGGTCCGCCTCTTCCCCCGCCCGCGGGACTGTCCCCAACCCCGGCGGGTCCTCTTCCCCCTCCCGAGGGTCTGTCTCTCCCCCTCGCCCGCGGGTCTGTCCCCACCCCCCGCGTGTCCTCCTCCCCCTGCGAGTGTCCGCCCCACCGCGGGCCCGACCCCCTACCCAGGATCCACTCCCCACCTCCCCTCCGCCGCGGCCCGGCCCCCCTCCCAAGGGTCCGCCTCCCCCCGCCGCCCGCGGGTCTGTCCCCACCCACGGCGGGTCCTCTTCCGCCCCTCCCCGAGGGTCCGCTTCTGCCCCCGCCCGCGGGCCGGCGCCCCCCACCAAGGATCAGTCCCCACCTCCCCCGCCGCGGGTTCATTTCCCCCGCGAGGGTCCTCCTCCCCACTTTGGGTCCACCTCCACCCCCCCCCCCCACCCCCGCAGGTCCGTCCCCCCTCCCGGGTCCACCCCTCCTCCACCGTCCGACGTACCTCCTCACGAGGATCCGCCCCACGCCCGAGGATTCGCCCCCCATCCCCAGAGTCCGCCTCCCCGCCACCCCGCGCCCCGCGAATCCGCGTTCCCACGCTCGCTGGGGCACCGACCTGCCATCTCCCGCCCCGCCCGGCCCGGCCCTCCCGGCCCGAGGCCTCCCCGGTCCTGAAGAGCAAGGCTCGAGGTCCCGACCTTCTTCATCTGGAGAGAGAATCCAAGCCCTTCTGGGAAGTGGGTGGCGGCTGGGGAGGGGAGCGAGACACCCTCTTCCCAATACCGGAAGGCCCCAGCTTGGGCCCCCTCCCCAGGCAGTGGGAGTGGCCTTGAAGGAGCTCCGAAGAGGGCTGGAGTGGGGAGGGTCGTGAGGCATAGATGAAGGGCTCTTTTAAGTGGAAGGAGCGCTGGGTTTGGAGGACTTGGATCGGAATCCCAGCTATGCTTCTAACTCTGGACAAGTCAGCATTTCTTGGTTTCATCTGTTTTGTTTGGTCCATATAACATTGTTGATGTCTAATTGAGTCAATGCTTAAAAATCAGAATATAGCTCTGCGTGTTAGTTAGTCATGTCCGACTCTTTGCCACCGCATGGACTATAGCCACCCAGGCTTCTCTGTCCATGGAATTTCCCAGGCAAGAATACTGGAGTGGGTTGCCATTCACTTCTCCAGGGGATCTTCCCGAACCAGGAATGAAACCCAGGTCTCCTGCATCGTAGGCAGATATAGAACCAAAATTCCAAAATTCCCATTTTCTGAGAAATCAGGAGATCTGACACCATTAGGCCCTCTCTCCTGCCTGGCACCATGAGCATACATCTGGGAACAGCGGCCATGTTTCGATGGGGTGTCCTGGGGGTCCTCTTGCTGCAGTCCCCTCCCAGCCCAGTTGCGGCCCCATGAACCCTGTCGGCTCTGGTAGAAGTTCCAGCCTGGGACTGTCTTAGACCTCTGACCAGCCCTCAAGTACCAAAGAATCCACAGCAGCCTGAGGGAGGGTTACAAACCCCACTGTGACCACCCTGAACATAATGACCACAGCAGCAAGGGCTCTCATTTTTCTGAGCACTTACCACAGACCCTGCACTTTGCAAAGCCCTTTAAATGCACTAACTCACACACTGGCTAGACAGCCATCTTCCCACTTTTTTATGGTGGATGCTGCCATCATTTAAAAAGTCACGAGTTATGACAAATCATCTATCCTCAAGGTCGGGGGGTGGGGGGGAAGGGTGGGCTTCCCTGATATCTCAGCTAGTAAAGAATCTGCCTGCAATGTGGGGGACCTGAGTTCAATCCTTGGGTTGGGAAGATCCCCTGGAGAAGGAAAAGGCTATCCACTCCAGTATTCTGGCCTGGAGAATTCCATGGACTGTATAGTCCATGGAGTCGCAAAGAGCTGGACACGGCTCAGTGACTTTCACTTTCATCTGTTCTCAAAAGGGGTCACAAAGAGACACAACTTAGCTACGGAGAGTCGGACATGACTGAGCAACTGAACTGAATTGAACTAACTACTGAACAACAACAGCATATCTGTAATATTAAAATTCCATGGGAGAGGGGTAGTTAAGGAAAAAAAAATCAAACAATGCTCGTTCAATGGGGATGATAATTAAAAAAAAAGTTGAGAAAATCATGTTGTAAAGGAACAAGCACCACTTTGCAAGTTCAACTTTGCACGTATCATTACCCTGTATTCCCCCATCATAATCACATATATACACAGATTTCCCAAGGGGAAAAGATGCTAGCTGTTCATTTCAAGGGTTCAAGTTCATACCCACCCTGGAGAGAGGGAAACAATCAAGCCTCCAGCCCCAGGCAGAGTCTCACATCAGATAAGCCTTGAGAATATTGATCTAAGAAGTGCATTCTGCTTTTTCAGATACCCCAAGGATTAGACAACTGGCACAAAGAATTCTCGATTCCCTTTCAATGCCCCCCAAGGACTAAAGCATGCGGGAAACCATGCTGCTCCCTAATGAAGCCCAGCAATCACTGCAGTGCATCCCTAGGAGTGTAGGTCAGGTTAGGTTCTGAACCCAGGAGGTGATGACAGTCCCTGGGAATTTGCAATAATCACCTCAGGCCAGCTTGGGCTCCTCCAGCCTTAATCTCTGAGTCAGCGCTACACTGACGCAAATCAGGTCAGCGAGTCATTAACAGCCTGCATCCACACACCATCACAAGCTTCCAGGAAAACACTCTGTTAGAACCCCTTCTTGCTTCATGCACACAAGTAGCATTCCAGTCAACTTCATATATATACTTGGCCACATCTTTTCAGGGCATTTACAGGAGAGATGCTTTGGGGAGAATTTCATCTGAAGAATCTGTTGAACAGGATTCAGGCTGAATGCTTGTTTTCTGCTTTTAAGCTGCACAAGAGTTGCTAGCCATTCTTGAGGAAGCAATACTTCCAACTTCAGTATAACGGAGGTCCGACTGGAAAAATGCATGTGCAAGAATCAGTTCAGTTCAGTTCAGTCGCTCAGTCGCCTCTGACTCTTTGCCACCCCATGGACTGCAGCATGCCAGGCTTTCCTATCTCTCACCAACTCCCGGAGCCTGCTCAGACTCATGTCCATCAAACTGGCAATATCACCCAACCATCTCATCCTCTGTCATCCCCTTCCCCTCCTGCCCTCAGTCTTTCCCAGCATCAGGGTCTTTTCCAATGAGTCTGTTCTTCGCATCAGGTGACCAAAGTATTGGAGTTTCAGCCTCAACATCAGTCCTTCCAATGAATATTCAGGATTGATTTCCTTTACAATGGACTGCTTTGACCTCCTTGCACTCCAAGGGACTCTCAAGAGTCTTCTCCAACACTCCAGTTCAAAAGCATCAATTCTTTGGCATTCGGCTTTCTTTATAGGCCAATTCTCACATCCATACTTGACTACTGGAAAAGCCATAACTTTGACTAGATAGACCTTTGTTGGCAAAGTAATGTCTCTGCTTTTAAATATGCTGTCTAGGTCAAGCTTCTTTTAATTTCATGGCTGCAATCACCATCTGCAGTGATTTTGGAGCCCCCCCCAAATAAAGTCTGCCACTGTTTCCACTGTTTCTCCATCTATTTGCCATGAAGTGATGGGACCAGATGCCACGATCTTTGTTTTCTGAATGTTGAGTTTTAAGCCAACTTTTTCACTCTCCTCTTTCACTTTCATCAATATGCTCTTTAGTTCTTTGCTTTCTGCCATAAGGGTGGTGTCATCTGCGTATCTGAAGTTATTGATATATCTCCCGGCAATCTTGATTCCAGCTTGTGCTTCATCCAGCCTGACATTTCACATGATGTACTCTGCATATAAGTTCAATGAGCAGGGTGACAATAGACAGCCTTGAAGTACTCCTTTCCAGATTTAGAACCAGTCTGTTGTTCCAAATTAAGAAATATCCAAGGATAGTTGGGGAAATATAGAGCACTTTCAACTCAATAATAAAAAAATTCAAATTGTTTTTACAATGTTCACAATGAGTTTAATATTTTTTAATATTTATTTTTATTTATTTGGCTGCATCAGGTCTTAGTTGTGACATTTGGGATCTTTGCTCTTCATTGAGGCATGCGAGATCTTTTTAGCTATGGCATGTGGGATCTAGTTCCCTGAGTAGATATCAAACTCTGGGCCCCCTGCACTGGGAGCACAGAGTCCTAGCCACTGGACTACCAGGGAAGTCCTAATATTTTAAAATATGTTAGAGCTCTTTTTTCCCATAAAATTGCAGGCCGCTTAAAGGTGGAGGGCATATAAGATATTATATAGACAAGGCCAGATACCTGTAAAGTCCAAATATCTGTGTCCTCAGGCTGAGAGCTCAGGCTGAGGCTTGACCAAATCCAACTTTCCGCCCTAATGCTATGAGTGGAACTTGGTTAGTTTTTCAAATTAAGCTTTTTAAATTTTTCAGCTTAGCAGGGAACTTATACATTCCAAACTCATCTTTCTAGCAATAATCAAGTTACACCACACACAAGGTGGCCTGTTTCCTGAGTTATTTAATTAGAATCTACGGATATTCACAGGGAAAGCATATTTTAAAACAGGCTGCCTCTTTGGGAGAGAGTAGGGGTGGAGTGCACAAATGGGGGAGGAAAGAACAAGACGTAGCCCCTGGATGATGATATTAGCTCCGGGCTTGTTTAGTTGGGAGCAAGGATCTTCACATGTTAGATTTCCAGAGGTACTTGGAAAGGAGAGTGGGCTGAAGCTGATCTTGGCTGTCACCACGAGGAAGGGAGAGTTGAGAATTTCAAACAGCTGTGGTTCTTGGAGCAATGCTACCCAAGGTAACTACATAAGAAGTTCCCTCCAAGACAGCTGTTCTGGACTTCCCTGGTGGTACAGTGGATAAGAACCTGCCTGCCAATACAGGGGACAATTGGTTCAATCCCTGGGCCAGGAAGATCCCACATGTGTCAGACTAACTAAATCCATGAGCCACAGCTGTTGAACCTGTGCTCTAGAGCCTGGGAGCCGCAACATCTATAGCCCAAGCAACTGGGGCATGTGCTCTGCAGCAAGAGAAGCCACTGCCGTGAGAAGCCCGAGCACTGCAACTAGAGAAAGCCCTCTTGCAGCAATGAAGACCCAATGCAGCCAAAAACAAAATAAAATTAATTGATTGATTTTTTAAAAAGATAGCTGCTGTCCTGGTTTGGTTAAGGTTCAGCTGTAACAAAGAACCCTCACGTAAGAACGGCAAATTGACGTTTTCATCTGTCTCATGGTCGGGTCTGGAGGCAAACAGCCCAGGGCTGGTCTGGCAGGGCTGCTCCAGGAAACTCCTCTCCCTGGATGCTCTACCATCCCCAGAGAGTTGCCCTCACCCAGGATGCACACCAGCCAGAGTGGACCTCCAGCCACAGAGCTCTGAGAACAGCAGCAGGATAGAGGAAGAAGCAGAGAAAAGGACCTGTCTCTCTCTTCTATGAAATATCTTTAGAAGTCATATAAATCATTTCCCAGTCCATCTTGGAGGGAGTGTTAGTCTCACAACCAGCCTACCTGCAGAGGAAGCTGGGAACTTCTGTGATATGGGGCAGCCATGTGTGGGCTAAAATCTGCAGGTTCCAAATAACCCAGGTTTTTTTAAATAAAGTTTTATTGTGCTGGGCTCAGTTGTGTCCAACACTTCAGGACTGCATGGATGGCAGCCTGCCAAGCTCCTCTGTCCATGGGATTTCCCAGGCAAGAATACTGGAGTGGGTTGCCATTTCCTTCTCCTGGGCATCTTCCCGACCTAGGGATAGAACCTGTGTCTCCTGCAAGTTTGCTGCATTGCAGGTGGATTCTTTACTGCTCATCCACCAGGGAAGCCCTCGACCCCCAAATAACCCAATTTTTAAGTGGGCAAAAAAAAAAATCTTAAACAGACATTTCTCCAAAGATGTGTAAATGGCCAAGAAACACATGAAAAAGATGCTCAATATCATTAGTCATCAGGGAAATACAAATAAAACCACAATGAGATTTCACTTCACGCCCACTAGACTGACTGGAATTTAAAACAAAACAAAACAATGGAAAATAATACATCTTGGCCAGGATGTAGAGAAATTGGAACCCTCATACATTACTGGTAGAAATGTAAAATGGTGCAGCTGCTACCGAAAACAGTTTGGAGATTTCTCAGTAAGTTAAACAGAATTACCATATGAGCAACTCCACTCCTAGGTATATACCCAAAAGAACTGAAAACAAGTGGTAAAACAAAAACTTGTCCATGAATGTTTATAGCAGCATTATTCACAATAGCTACTGGGTGAAAACAATCCCAATGTCCACTGACTAATGGGTGAATAAAATGTGATAAAGAAATTATGGGCTTCCCAGGTGGCTCAGTGGTGAAAGAATCTGCCTGCCAATGCAGGAGACACAGGAGATACCAGTTTGATCCCTGGGTCAGGAAGATCCCCTGGAGGAGGATCCAGCATTCTTGCCTAGAGAATCCCGTGGACAGAAGAGCTTGGGAGGCTACAATCCATGGGTTGCAAAGAGCTGGACATGGCTGAGCACACCCAGACATATATGTTACAATGAAGTGTTATTCAACCATAAAAAGGAATTAAGTGCTGATACATGCCACAATATGGATGAACATTGAAAACAATCCAAGTAAAATACACCAGTCACAAAAGACCACATATGATATTACTTCATTATAACATGAAATGTCAAGAACAGGAAAATCTATAGAGACAGAAAGTAAATTAGTGGTTACTTAGGGCTAGGGGAGCCAGTGAGAAAGAGAGTTACAGGTAAAGGGTAGAAGGTTTATTTTATTTTTTTTTAACTTTTAAAAATATTCATTTATTTGGCCGCACCAGGTCTTAGCTACAGCACATGGGACCTTTAGTTGCAGCATGTGAGATCTAGTTCCCTGACCAGGGATGGAACCCAGGCCCCCATATGGGATTTTGACATCTTAGCCACTAGACCATCAGGGAAAGTCCCACAGGTTTATTTTTGAGGTGATGAAAACATTCTAAAATTGACTGTGGTGATGGTGAATGTATCTATCTATTGAACTGTGCAGTTTAAGTGGTGATTTATGTACTCTGTGAATTATATCTCAACAAAGAGGTTGATAAATGACCTGGGTAACCTTGATGGTGTGGTCACTCCCCTAGAGCTAGACATCCTGAAGTGTGAAGTCAAGTGGGCCTTAGGAAGCACCACTACGAACAAAGCTAGTAGAGGTGATGGAATTACAGCTGAGCTATTTCAAATCCTAAAAGATGATGTTATTAAAGTGCTCTACTCAATATGACAGCAAATTTGGAAAATTCAGCAGTGGCCGCAGGACTGGAAAAGGTCAGTCTTCACTTCAGTCCCAAAGCAGGGCAATGCCAAAGAATGTTCAAACTACCACACAGTTGCGCTCATTTCACCTGCTAGCAAAATTATGCTCAAAATCCTTCAAGCTAGGCTTCAGCAGTACATGAACTGAGAACTTCCAGATGTAAAAGCTGGATTTAGAAAAGGGAGAGAAACCAGAGATCAAATGGCCAACATCCGTTGGATCATAGAGAAAGCAATTCAGAAATTGCTTTCATCAAGAAAGGGATTTCTATTCCTTTCATAGAGAAAGGGATTTCTATTCCTTTCATTGAGAAAGGAATTTCAGAAAAACATCTGCTTCAGTGACTGCACTGAAGCCTTTGACTGTGTGGATCACAACGAACTGTGGAAAATTCTTAAAGAGATGGGAATACCAGACCACCTTACCTGATTCCTGAGAAACCTGTATGCAGACCAAGAAGCAAAAGTTAGAACTGGACATGGAACAACGAACTGGTTTAAAAATTGGAAAGGAGTATATTAAGGCTGTATATTGTCACCCTGCTTATTTGAATTATATGCAGAGTACATCATGCGAAATGCTGGGCTGGATGAAGCACAAGCTGAAATCAAAATTGCTAGGAGTAATATCAAAAACCTCAAATATGCAGGTGATATCACATTAATGGCAGAAAGTAAGGAGAAACTAAAGAACCTCTTAATGAAGGTGCAAGAAGAGAATGAAAAAAGCTGGCTTAAAACTCAACATTCAGGATCATGGCATCCAGTCCCATCAGTTCATGGAAAATAGAAGGGGAGAAAATGGAAAGAGTGACAGACTTTATTTTCTTGGGCTCCAGAATCACTGCAGATGGTGACTGCAGCTGTGAAGTTAAGACACTTGCTCCTTGGAAGAAAAGCCATGACCAACCTAGATGGCATATTAAAAAGCAGAGACATTACTTTGCCAAGAAAGTTCCGTCTAGTCAAAGCTATGGTTTTTCCAGTAGTCATGTACAATGTAAGAGTTGGACCATAAAGAAGGCTGAGCACCAAAGAATTGGTGCTTTCAAACTGTTGTGCTAAAGAAGACTTTTGAGAGTCCCTTGGATAGCAAGGAGATCAAGCCAGTCAATCCTAAATGAAATCAATCCTGAATATTCATTGGAAGGACTGATGCTGAAGCTGAAGCTTCAGTACTTTGGCCACCTAATGCGAAGAAGAACTGACTCATTGGAAAAGACCCCGATGCTGGGAAAGATTGAAGGCAGGAGGAGAAGGGGATGACAGAGAATGGGATGGTTGGCTCACATCATCAACTCAATGAGTTTGAGCAAACTCTGGGAGATAGTGAAGGACAAGGAAGCCTGCTGTGCTGCAGTCCATGGGGTGGCAAACAGCTGGACATGACTTAGTGACTGAACAAAAGATTTTTACAATCAAAAACCAAGAATAGCAAGAGGTGCTCTTGAAATTAAAAAGTAATGATGACAAATTAATTCTAACATATCTTTTAAATGTAAATATTATAAAGTTATGATAAGCTTTGTGGTAATAGGGCAAGAATAGACAGATGAGAAACAGACAAAAAAGTCAGAAATAGACCCAAATACATGTGGGAATGTGGCATGTGATAAAAATGACATTTCAAATCAGTGAGGGAAATGTGGATTACTGGATAAATGTCATTTGGAACATCTGTCTTTTGGGGGAAAAAAATAAAGCTGTACCCCTACTTTCCAAAATTAATTCCAGATAGAATAAAGGTTTAAATACAAATGAAACCAAACAATTTGAGAAGAAATCTTAGATTTTGTTATAACCTTGAAGTGAAGAAGCCCTTTCTAAACATGAAACAAAACACAGAAATCATAGAGAAAAGATTTGCTAATTTGACTACGTGAAAGTTAAAGTCTCTGTATGAAGATATATATAGAGAGAGAGATTTCAAGGTCAAAAAGACTAGCTGGGGAAATATTCACAGTCTATATAAAAGGCAAAAGATGATTTCATTAGAATACAAAGGTCGTTAAAGACCAAAAGGAAAATGACAAAACAACAGAAAAAGAAAACCCAAAACTCCCCACACTTTTCTCATCAGAAAAAAAAAAAATTGGATAAGATGTGAAATAGAAATGGTAAATGGCATAAGAGGATGCCTAACTTCAGGAAGTTTCAAAGTATATATTGTCTCTAGGGGAAAAAAAGACAAAGAGTGAAAGCACATTTTAAAACAAGAGACTGTTTGTATTATTGATGTGCTCAAGATGGCAAGGATACAAGAAATTTCCTGGCTGTCCAATGGTTAGGACCCCATGCTTCAGTTCCAAGGGTCCAAGTTGGGATTGAACTAAGATCCCACAAGCCTTGAGGTCAAAGGAAAAAAGGATGGCAAGGATACAGGTCATGAACATCAAGTAGGTATGAGTCATATCTTGCAGGGTCCTGCAGAGTCTTTTAGGACATGAGTTTTAAGTGTGATAGGACATCTGTTGTTGTTTAGTGGCTAAGTCATGTCCGACTCTTTGCCACCCCATGGACTGCAGCCCACCAGGCTTCCCTATCCTCCACTGTCTCCCAGAGTTTGCTAAAGTTCATGTCCATTAAGTCAGCGATGTCATGCAACCACCTCATCTGCTGTTGCCCCGTTCTCCTCCTGCCTTCAATCTTTCCCAGCATCAGGGTCTTCTCCAGTGAGTTGGCTCTTCACATCAGGTGGCCAAAATATTTGAGCTTCAGCTTCAGGATAGGAAATGATGGTGGGATTTAAGCTGGAGAACAAGATAACTCAATTTCTGTTTTCATAACATCACAAGAATTACTCTGGCTGTTATGTGTAGACTTAACTGGGGCAACATGGAAACCGGGAGATACTGCAGATAATTTGAATGGACGACAATGGTAGATCCGGGTGCTAGAAGCAGAAGTGGTGAGATGGGATCAAATGTGGGTCCTATTTTGCAAGAAGAGACCACAAGATTTGCTGATATATTGAATATAAGGTGTGAGAGAAAAACAAGAGTCAAGGATAAATCCAAGCTTCTGGTGACAAACAACTGGAAGCTACCACTAACTGAGATGGTGAATAGAAGGAAAAGAGTGCATATTAAAGAGGGAAATTTTTAAAATCCTTGAGCTGCTTATTATACATCCTAGTAAAGATGTTAAATAGCTAATTGGGTATGGCAAACTGGATTCCAAGAGAGAAGTTGAAACAAGCGTTATATGCTTTCTATCTTGCACTTTTATTTTCATTCATCTCGAAGTATTTTCTAATTTCCTCTGTGATTTATTTGACCTATTGCTTGAGTGTATTGTTTAATCACCACATATTTGTTAATTTTCCAGTTTCCCTTCTCATTGATTTCAAGTTTCCTTCCACTGCAGTTAGAAAGGATACTTTGTATGATTTCAATATTTTTTAATTTACTGAGACTTGTTTTGTGGGCCCCAATGTATGATTTATCCACAAGAATGTTCCAAGTGCATTTGAGAAGAATGTGTACTCTGCCCTTGTTGGGTTGAGTGTTCTCTATATGTCTGTTTGGTCTAGTCGGTCTAGTGTTGTTCAAGTCTTCTATTTCCTTATTGATTCTCTGTCTAGATGTTCTATCCAGTATTGAAGATGAGATATTGACATCACAATGTATTGTTATAGAGCTGTCTATTTCTCCCTTCAGTTCTGTGAATGTTGGCTTCATCTATTCGGGAGTTCTGTTATTTGGTATATATGCCTTTCTCATTGCTATATTTCCTTGAAGAATTGACAGAACTACACATTTGGGAATTATCACTGAATAAATGGTATTAAAACTATGAAACTGAGAGTTTTCCTGGTGACTCAGTGGTAAAGTATCTGCCTGCCAATGCAGGAGACACGGGTTCCATCCCTCATCCAGAAAGATCCCGCATGCCTTGGAGCAACTAAGCCTTTCCACCACATCTATCGAGCCTGTACTCTGGAGACGGTGCTCCTCAAAAAAAGAAGTCAGCGCAATGAGAAGACCGTGAACCGCAACTAGAGAGTACCCCCACTCACTGCAAGTAGAGAAAAGCCCGAGCAGCAATGAAGACCCAGCAGAGCCAGAAATTAATAACTTTTTATAAATTAAAAAAAAATAGGAAATCGAATAGGATCATCTGTGATGTGAATGAAGGAAGACGATAAGAAGGTCCAGGACTAATCACCGAAGATGCTCCAACACTGAGAACTTGGGAAGAGAGAGGGAATTGATAAAGATGGAGAAGGAGTGGCCAGTGAAGTAGAAGGAAAATCAGGAGTGTGGTTTTCCAGCTAAGTGAAGAACAGGAGTCTGATAATAAGAGTCAGTATAATATTCTTAAATTGGAGTTACTGTGGATAACTGTGGTTCAAATGTGGATAATCATAAGGTAAATTTGGGGATTGTGTGTATGAAGTGCTTTTCTAAATGAGGACTGAAAACACTCACCTCTCCTTTTGCTTAGAAGGCCTGGTTGAGTGCTGCAGGGCAGTTGGGTCTTGGCGCCATCAAGTGTTGGCACACTTCTGTAAAGGGCTAGATGGTAAATCTTTCCAGTGTTGTGCATCCTACAGTCTCTGTCACAACTGCACAATTCTGCCATTGTAGTGAAAAAGCAGCCATCAGTTCAGTTCAGTTCAGTCGCTCAGTCTTGTCTGACTCTGCAGCCACATGGACTGCAGCACGCCAGGCCTCCCTGTCCATCACCAACTCCCAGAGCTTACTCAAACTCATGTCCATCAAGTCAGTGATTCCATCCAACCATCTCATCCTCTGTCTCCCCCTTCTCCTCCAACACAATTATGCCATTGCAGTGAAAAAGCAGCCATAGACAATGTTTAAACAAATGGACTTGGTTATATCCCAACAAAACTATTTATGGACACTAAAATTTGAAATCATATAATTTGCCCCGCATCACAAAATATTAGTCCTTTTTTCAATGATCTGAAAATGTAAAATCTATTCTTAGCTTTATACACAAATAGGTAATTTGCAGCAACATGAATGGACTTAGAGACTGTCATGCCCAGTGAAATAAGTTAGACAGAGAAAGAGAAATAACATATGATATCCCTTATATGGGGAATCTAAAAAGAAATGATACTAATAAACTTATTTACAAAACAAAAAGAGACTCACAGACTTAGAGAATGAGTTTGTAGTTGCTGGGGGGAAGAATGGGGGAAGGGATAGTTAGGGAGTTTGGGATGGACACGTATACACTGCTGTATTTAAAATGGATAACCAACAAGAACTTACTGTATAGCACATGGAACTCTGCTCAATGTGGTGTGGCAGCCTGGATGGGAGGGGATTTTGGGGGAGAATGCATACATGTATATGCATATGGCTGAGTCCCTTTGCTATTCACCTGGAAGTATCACAACATTGTTCATTGGCTATACCCTAATGTAAAATAAAAAGTTAAAAGAAAACAAAGGCAAAAATAGGGAACAGGATGGATTTAGCATACAGACCATTGCTAATGTGTTTATAACTTCTGTGTTCTCTACAGACAGTGCTCAGTAAAGGACTGACATGTTTTCTTTTCAGAGTTCTCCAGGAAAATAGAATTTTGCATGAAGACTGAAACAAACCAGGACCCAGTGGGCATTCAGTCTGGAGCACCTCCATGCCTCATGGATGCCAATGGAAACACTGGCGTTAACCCAAGAGTTCCAAGCCATTGTTCTCATAGACCTTCAGGACAATTTTGTTCATCCGGGGAGGAAATCTCAGAATGAAAGCCAAACTGGTTTAGGGGGAAGAAGGCTAAAGAATTGAGTTTGGAAAAAGGCGAGAAGACAGTTCTGGAGAGCTTGACCGCAGAAGCCATCACAGAAACAGTGCAAAAATGACTGGTTGATCCAGGAATTCCTCTCCTAGGTACGTAGAAGAGAAATGAAAATATATATATTCACCCAAAACCAAAAGGTGGAAACAATTGATGAATGAATAAATATGGTATATCCACACAATGGAATATTATTCAGCAATAGAAAGAAATGAAGTACCCAATGCATCTACAACATGGATGAACCTTGAAGGCATTATGCTAAGTGAAAAGCGCCAAGCACATAAGACCACATGTCATGAGAGTTCATTTGTATGGCATGTTCAAAACAGACAAATCCATACAGACAGAAGTAGATCCTGGGTTGCCTGCGGATAAGGTGGGGCTGCTCACAGAAGGTGGGGAGTGACTAGTAAAGGGCATAGGGCGTCTTGTTGGGATGATGTAAACTTCAAATTGTGGTGATGGTTGCATAACTTTGTAAATACACTAAAAACCATTGAATAGTACACTTCATACGGATGAATTGTGTATGTGAATTATACCTCAATAAAGCTGTTTTTTTTTTTTTTTAAATGACCCTGGCTTTAAAAGGATGTCCTCCCCCTCTGCCTCTTAGGCAGCGAAAGGACTGAAGGGGCAGGCTAAGTCCTGCGCAAGTGACAATGTAAGAAGAGAATTCTTGTCTCGTTTATGACAGTTACGGGGCTTCCCTGGCAGCACAGTGGTAAAGAATTTGCTGCAATGCAGGAGATGCAGCTTTGATCCCTGGGTCTGGAAGATGCCTTGGAGGAGGAAACAGCAATCCACTCCAGTGTTCTTGTCTGGAAAATCCCATGGACATTGGAACTTGGTGGGCTACAGTCCAAAGGGTCACAAAGAGTCAGACACGACTGAACAACTGAGCACGCACACATGACAACGTGCATCTCTCCATTTCCAACACTCAATTTCTCTCTGTCTCTCTCTCTCTCTCACACACACACACACACACACACACTCACACTCACACACACCCTCCTATATGCCTGTCTGCATCCATGAAGGGAGAACCGCAGTAGCTATTCTCGGTCCCCTTTAGACCCCAGGACACCCCAGACCCCAGCTTATGTATTGGCTGGTAACTCAGGAAGCCTCCATTTTCTGGAAAACTGTGCTTGGTCAAAAACAAGCCACTTTTAGACTTCCCTGTTGGTCTAGTGGTTAAGATTCCAAGCTTCTATTGTAGAGGGTTCTATTGCAAATGGGTTCGATCCTGGTCAAGGGGCTAAGATCCCACCTGCCATTGGATGTGGCAAAAAAAAAGGGTTAAGAAAATGAGCCGCCCTTCCCGAGAGGTCTCACACACACACACACACACACACACACACACACACACACACACACTCCAGTGCTGAGCTCAGCCCATGGACCAGCCCCTTTGCCCCCAGAGGGGTTTGCTCTGTCCTGAGTTTACGCTCCAGAGCTTCTCTGTGGGATTAGAAAGTAGCGAGCCTTCAGCTGAGGTCACTTTCTTGCCTTGATTTGTATTCTCTGCCCTGTCCTGCTTCCCTCACATCCTAAATAAATCAGCTGAACAAGAGTCCCTGTCTCTGGTTCTGCTTCCAGGGAACTCGGCCTAACACTAGGGCCTTACAGAACAGAGAAGTGAGGCTGGGCCGGGAGGAGGTACCAGCAGAGAGGAAGACGAAGGGGAGGGTGGGGGAGGTCTTGTCCTCCCTGGATCCTTTGGTAGGAGGCAGACTCGGGAGGCAGCGTCCCCGGTCGCGGGGAGCTTCATGTCTCTCAGCTCAGTTTGTGTCAGTGAAGCGTGACCCAGAGTCAAGGCTGAGGCCATTCTTACCATCTCTCCACTGAAGCCCACAGCCTTCGGGCACCCCAAGGGCTGGAGGCATCTTGGGACAACACTCAAGGCTTGGTCTCTGGCATTCCTGGACAACAGTGAGGCTTCTCCTGACAGCTCCCATCCCCCAGTCCTCATCCCCAGAGGTAACGACCGCCTCCCCTCTTTCATGTGACTCTTTCTGAGTTGTTCACACATACACACACAAGGAAAGATGGGTGGATAATGGGGGGGTTCCTGCTAAGAGGAACCAGAAGTCTGCCTCAACAGACCTCCTCTTCATCTCATCAGCTGAGGTTACATCACACGCTCATACAAAACAAAACCAAAACACACTGGCAAGGCAAATGGGCAATTCTGGATGCACATGGGAACCACCAGGTCATTTTTTTAAGTGTCAGCTGCCAGGGGCCCAACTTTAGGCCAATTAGATCAGAAGCTGAGTCAGTGACCAATGTCAACAAAACTAAAAACTGGGACTGGTCATCTCTTGCCCCAAAAGAAGAAAAGGTGGGGCAAAGAGAGAGAGCAGAAGAGGACAAAATGGGTGAAAAAAGGGAGGAGTGAGAGGCTGGGAGAGAAGTAGCGTTATGTCCCCCGCCTCCGGTGGGCTTAAATGACAGTCTCCCTAGGAGATCGCTCTTCCAATTCATTCATTTGAGAAATATTTACCGAGCAGGCGTGTGCTGGATGGAGTGTTAGAGCTGGGAACAAAACAGACATGGTCCCGGCTGTGCACTTTTTTCACTTAATATCACAGGGCTTATATTCAGCCGTATTGTTTAGTAACCCATTATTTTGACTGCTAACATTCATAGCGTGACTTTGCCAAAGTTTATCCACCCTCTCTCCCGTTGACGGGCCTCCAGATTTCAGTTCCTGTAAACAATGCTGGTACAAACATCCTTGTTTACACCGGCAGGAGTTTTTCTTGGCAAAAGACTTTTTCTTGGTGAAATTTCTGGGTAACAGAATATGTGAATATTCAACATGAGAAGATAAAATCACTCTTTTGAAAAGTGTTGGCTGTGATTTTACACTTCCCCAGCATAGTCTTAGCATCCTGTGTGTATGCATGCATGCATGCTTAGTCGTGTCTGACTCTTGCAACCCGACTCTAGCCTGCCAGGCTTCTCTGTCCATGGGATTCTCCAGGCAAGCCCGACTCTAGCCTGCCAGGCTTCTCTGTCCATGGGATTCTCCAGGCAAGAATACTGGAGTACGTTGCCATGCCCTCCTCCAGTGGATCTTCCCAACCAGGGAACGAACCTGCCTCTCTTAAGTCTCCTGCATTGGCAGGTGGGTTCTTTACAACTATTGCCACCTGTCCTAGACATTTATAATCCAAAGGCTCAGGATTTGTTGAAAGGAAATTAAATGGCTAAAGAAAAGGAATTTTAGTGTCAGGATTTGAGGAATCTCATGGAAACCTGGAGTGAGGCGTTCAGCTCCCGGACAATCTGGCCTTTTTTCCTCTTGAGGGACAAAGCATCTCCCACTTCTGCTTTTCCTCTTCTGTGTATCCTCTCTTCCCTCTGCAGATCAGTATCCTCTGAAAGACTCCCAGTGTCTCTTTCCTCCATAATTTAGACTTGCCCTTGAATTTGGGTCCCATGGCATCAGCTGTGGCCCAAATCCTTCAGTAGATCACAGCTCTAATGCCCCTAAACTTTTCTTTCTTTGATTCAAACTTAAAGGCTTCACCAGGATCAGGTATCCATGTCTGATCCACTCAGCTGTAGCCTAAGAGTCTTGGCCAACTTGAGGCAAACATGACTCCCTAAGTCCACTCCTTTTGCAGGGACCATGAGGTCAATTTCACAGAAAGAATTATGCATGAGACTTGTGACCCCAAAGCATGTTCCACACTCACCTTTTCTCTCCCTAAACCACAAGAGAAAGTTGTTCAGTCATGTCTGACTCTTTGCGACTCCATAGACTATACAGCAAAGGCAATGGCATCCCACTCCAGTACTCTTGCCTGGAAAATCCCCATGGACGGAGGAGCCTGGTAGGCTGCAGTCCATGGGGTCGCTGAGGATCGGGCACGACTGAGCGACTTCACTTTCACTTTTCACTTTTATGCATTGGAGAAGGAAATGGCAACCCACTCCAGTGAAGAGAATCCCAGGGACGGGGGAGCCTGGTGGGCTGCCATCTATGGGGTCGCACAGAGTCGGACACAACTGAAGTGATTTAGCAGCAGCAGACTATACAGTCCATGGAATTCTCCAGGCCAGAATACTGGAGTGGGTACACTTTCTCTTCTCCAGGGGATCTTCCCAAGCCAGGGATCAATCCCAGGTTTCCCACCTTGCAGGTAGATTCTTTACCAGCTGAGCCCCCAGGGAAGCCCCTAAAGCACAAAACACCATGCCAAATACACATTACCAGTCTCACACAAATGCACTAGTGATTCCTCCCTCAGCACAAGAAGGCATGAAGCAGAGAATTTAGCATACTGTCTCATCTGACATGCAATTCTTCCATGCTAAGAATTAAGGGAAACAGACTCTCATAACCAGGACAATAGGCTACTTTTAGGCAGGAAATTCAGTTCCTAAGTCAACACGAAATTCAAAAATCAAGTGCAGACAAAATTATCTATTACCATGAAACTCCATATATGTGGTTTTTGTCTATGACCTTGTTTGATAAATACAACTAGGTGAATGATATTTGTCATAAGATGAGGTAAGGAAAAAAGAGTGCTATATACTCTGGTGGATTATCTTCCTTGTCTCATGACAACACCACTTAAAGTAATATTTTCCCTCTTTTCTAGGTATATAATTGGATTCAAAGAAGTTAAGTAAACACGCGCTTGATTCAACTGCAGTAGATCAGAATCTCAACTCTTCCAAGCGTCTCCTTTCACATGGAAAGCTCAGGTAAACCACAAAAGCTAGGCACTTGACATGATTCATGCCTTGAGATGTTATATAATGTTATGAAATCATCACAATTAGCAAGACATTTAAAAACTAAGCATCCAATTCAACTGGAGTCTCAGGAAGATAAATGCAAGTTAAAACTACCCTGCTGCTGCTGCTTCTAAGTCGCTTCAGTCGTGTCCGACTCTCTGTGACCCCAGAGACGGCAGCCCACCAGGCTCCCCCGTCCCTGGGATTCTCCAGTCAAGAACACTGGAGTGGGTTGCCATTTCCTGCTCCAATGCATGAAAGTGAAAAGTGAAAGTGAAGTCACTCAGTCATGCCTGACTCTTAGCGACCCCATGGACTGCAGCCCACCAGGCTTCTCCATCCATGGGATTTTCCAGGCAAGAGTATTGGAGTGGGTTGCCATTGCCTTCTCCGAAACTACCCTGAGATACATTCATTTTTGAGATTGGAAAAAATCCAAAAGTTGGTTAAACGCTGTGAGACTATAGGGAGTCTCCCACAGAAAGTGGGTGTGTTGTTTGGCATAACCTCTGTGAAGATTATGAAGGTGCTACCTATCAAAGTTATAAATTGTACACTCCTGGCCCAGCAATCCAACATCTAAAAATTCACCCTACAAATACATTTGCACACTTGTAAAATAGCACATACACAAGGTTATTTGATGCAGCATTGTTTTTCCCAGAAAAAAAAAATAACCCTGGAAACCACCCAAGTATCCATCAGATTAATAAGTTACAGGACTCTGAAACACAATGAAACTGTAAAAAAAAAAAATGTACTTCCAACAAACATTTATAGAGAGATCACTAAGATAGAGCAAGTTAAGAAAGTAAGTTGCAAAACAACGTGTCTCATTGTGAATAAACATGCTATCTTTTCTGTAAAAATATGAAAGAATCCAAAAAGATATGTGCATATATATTCATATTTGGGCTTCCCAGGTAGCTAGCTCCATGGTAAAGCATCTGCCTGCCAGTGCAAGAGATGCAGGTTTGATCCCTGGGTCGGGAAGATCCAGAGAAGGAAATGGCACCCCACTCCCAGTATACTTGCCTGGGAAATCCCATGGACAAAGGAGACTGGCTCCGCACTACAGCCCTTGGGGTCATGAAGAGTCAGACGTGACTTAGCAACTAAACAACAACAATATATCCACATTTGCATAAGTAAATCCTGAAGACATCGAAGAAACTAATCAAAGCAGTGACTTGGAAGGTGGGAGGACACAGTGCAACTTAGGTGGGTGGGTACTAGCTGAAGGGGGACTTTTCACTTTTACCTTTTTATCTGGTTAGAATGTGTTCCCTGTTCAAATATTTAATTGCAAGTTTTTAAAAATTCAATGTAAAAAGGGAAAAGAATCTAGCATCCAGAACATGAAGACGAACCTCTACAGTCTGAGTGCAAAGTATTTCATGCCAGGATATGAACAAAACGTTATTTTTAAAGTGCCCTAATGTTTTAATCCATGATTTTTTTGAAACTCAGAAAATTATGCTGAGTAAAAGAAGCCAGACTCCTCAAAATAGAATGGATGTTGTGTGATGCCATTTATATTAAACTCCAGGAACTGCACACTAATCTGTGGTGTGCAAATCAGGGGGTCGGAGATCAGAGAGGGTGGAAAGGAGCATCACAAAGAGACACGAGGACACTTTGGGGTGTGAGGGTGATTGACTGGTGATGGTTTCATGGGTGTTCAGTTCCGTTCAGTCGCTCAGTCATGTCTGACTCTTTGTGACCCCATGCATTGCAGCACGCGAGGCCTCCCTGTCCATCACCGACTCCTGGAGTTCACCCAAACTCATGTCCGTCGAGTCAGTGATGCCATCCAGCCATCTCATCCTCTGTCGTCCCCTTCTCCTCCTGCCCCCAATCCCTCCCAGCATCAGAGTCTTTTCTAATGAGTCAACTCTTCACATGAGGTGGCCAAAGTACTGGAGTTTCAGCTTCAGCATCAGTCCTTCCAAAGAACACTCTGGACTGACCTCCTTTAGAATGGACTGGTTGGATCTCCTTGCAGTCCAAGGGACTCGCAAGAGTCTTCTCCAACACCACAGTTCAAAAGCATCAATTCTTCGGCGCTCAGCTTTCTTCACAATCCAACTCTCACATCCACACACGACCACTGGAAAAACCATAGCCTTGACTAGACAGACCTTTGTTGGCAAAGTAATGTCTCTGCTTTTGAATATGCTATCTAGGTTGGTCATAACTTTCCTTCCAAGGACTAAGCGTCTTTTAATTTCATGGCTGCAGTCACCATCTGCAGTGATTTTTGGAGCCCCCAAAAATAAAGTCTGACACTGTTTCCCCATCTATTTCCCATGAAGTGATGAGACCGGATGCCATGATCTTCGTTTTCTGAATGTTGAGCTTTAAGCCAACTTTTTCACTCTCCTCTTTCACTTTCATCAAGAGGCTTTTTAGTTCCTCTTCACTTTCTGCCATAAGGGTGGTGTCATCTGCATATCTGAGGTTATTGATATTTCTCCTGGCAATCTTGATTCCAGCTTGTGCTTTTTCCAGCCCAGCGTTTCTCATGATGTACTCTGCATAGAAGTTACATAAGCAGGGTGACAATATACAGCCTTTCAGATGAGATCAGTCGCTCAGTCGTGTCCGACTCTGCGACCCCATGAATCGCAGCATGCCAGGCCTCCCTGTCCATCACCAACTCCCAGAGTTCACTGAGACTCACGTCCATCGAGTCAGTGATGCCATCCAGCCATCTCATCCTCTGGCATCCCCTTCTCCTCCTGCCCCCAATCCCTCCCAGCATCAGAGTCTTTTCCAATGAGTCAACTCTTCACATGAGGGGGCCAAAGTACTGGAGTTTCAGCTTTAGCATCATTCCTTCCAAAGAAATCCCAGGGCTGATCTCCTTCAGAATGGACTGGATTACATTCTCCTTTTCGTATTTGGAACCAGTCTGTTGTTCCATGGCCAGTTCTAACTGTTGCTTCCTGAACTGCATATAGGTTTCTCAAGAGGCAGGTCAGGTAGTCTGGTATTCCCATCTCTTTCAGAATTTTCCACAGTTTATTGTGATCCACACAGTCAAAGGCTTTGGCATAGTCAATAAAGCAGAAATAGATGTTTTTCTGGAACTCTCTGGCTTTTTTGATGATCCAGCAGATGTTGGTAATTTGATCTCTGGTTCCTTTGCCTTTTCTAAAACCAGCTTGAACATCTGGAAGTTCACGGTTCATGTATTGCTGAAGCCTGGCTTGGAGAATTATGTCAAAACCTGTAAAATTTTTCTAGTAGTCATGTACGGATGTGAGAGTTGGACTGTAAAGAAAGCTGAGTGCCAAAGAATTGATGCTTTTGAACTGTGGTGTTGGAGAAAACTCTTGAGAGTCCCTTGGACTGCAAGAAGATCCAACCAGTCAATCATAAAGGAAATCAGTCCTGAATATTCACTGAAAGGACTGATGCTGAAGCTGAAGCTCCAATACTTTACAGCTGATACAAAGAGCCTATTTATTACAAAAGACCCTGATGCTGGGAAAGATTGAAGGCAGGAGGAGAAGGGGATGACGGAGGATGAGATGGTTAGATGGCATCAGTGGTTAGATGGCATCAGTGACTCAATGGACACGAGTTTGAGCAAGCTCTGGGTGTTGGTGATGGACAGGGAAGCCTGGCATGCTGCAGTCCATGGGGGTCACAAAGAGTCGAACACAACTGAGCAACTGAACTGAACCGAACTGAATAAAATTGTGTGCTTTTAACATGTGCAATTTATGGTCAATTACATCTTAAAAATATTTATTTATTTTACTGCATCGAGTCTTAGTTGTGGCAGGCAGGATCTTCGTGGAGTCATGCAAGATCTTTCCTGGCGGCTCGTGGACTCTCTAGTTGTGGCCCGCAGGCTCCGGAGCACTCCATGTCAGTAGCTGCAGCACACAGGCTTAGTTGCTCTGGGGCATCTGGGATGTCAGTTCCCTAATCAGGGACTGAACCCGTGTCCCCTGCATTGCAAGGCAGATTCTTAACCACTGGGCCACCAGGGAAGTCCCTGTTCAATTACATCTTAATAAAGCATTTTTAAAAGTTGTTTTCACCATTGTTCTCTAGTTTTAATTTCAATTTTGTTATATTTTATAGTATGTACAATTCTTCTATAAGGACAGGAGTTATGTATATAATTATCAATAATTTTACATATATTTGAGGGTGCATATTCAAAACTTCCTCACTGAGAGAGCTGCATGATCACAGATGCATGGGGGAATGACTGGTTGAAGCCAGGGTTAAACCCAACTACAGTGGCAAAGCCCTGACTTTTAACAGCTACACTCCACTGCCCCCTGCTGTTCGTCGGCGCTGTAGCCACCCTTAACCCACTCCAGTATTCTTGTCTGGGGAATTCCATGGACAGAGAAGCCTAGCGGGTTACAGTCCATGGCATCGCAAAGAGTCGGACACGACTAAGTGACTAGAGTAGCTACCAAGATGTTAATGACCAGGAAAGATGACTCCGGGGCAAAGAATTTTTTATCAAAACTCTATCTATAACCAAACTCTTCTAAATCACACAGACACACACATACACATGCAAGTGCACATACACACAAACATATACAGTGCATACATATATATACACACACACACATATACAAATACGCACACATATATACACATGTATATGCACATACACATATACACGCTCACACGTATACATATATACACACATGTACCCACATATACATGTATACACTCACACTTATACCTATATACACAAGTATATGCACATACACAAATACACATCACACATATACATATATACACACGTGTACCCACATACACATATACACAAATACACACACACATATACATATATACACACATATATATGCATGTACACATATACACGCTCACACATATACATATATACACGTGTACCCACATACACATATACATGCTCACACATATACATATATACACACGTGTACCCACATATACATATATACACGTGTACCCACATACATATATACACACTCACACAAATACATAATACACACGTATATGCACAAACACATATACACACTCACACATATACATATATACACATATATGCACACCCATATATACACACTCATATATATACATACAAAACCCTCATATGTATACCCATGCATACACATATACACCCACACACACACACACACACACAGCAAGAAGCAGTACCAGATCTCTCTACCACACCAGCCTCAAGGGAGATAAAAGAGGAACTATTCAAAGCCATGAACAAGAAAAAACAAAAGTGAAATAATCTTGCCAAAGTCTGAGCTTCAAAACACTTCCACTGGGAGGATGGGGGTGGAGAGGGGTCTTGGGCTCCCCTCGAGGCCAGCCCCCTTTCTCCTTTCTCAGGACCACTCAAAGATTGAAAACCAAGCCTTTTGTCAGGCAAGGGGGCAAGAAAAGGTAACTATGAAAATCAATCCTATAGGTGCTTGAAAAAGAGACCTGGGGTGAGGGAAGGAAGGAAATAGGTGAAGGAGAGAAAGAGATTCAAACTTACAGATGCAAAATAAGTGAGTCCCAGGTATGAAATGTACAGTGTGTATAGTCAAGAACTATGTAATATCCTCTATGTGGCCAGCACGCCTCACACTCTGTGTCTTTACTATTGTCGTGTTGCTCTCCACTTTCCCTTCTCATTTCTCTCAGTTCCAGTCCTGACGGCTGGAAGGACTTACTCAGGGGTTTCATTACCTCTTCAGGAGGCAGCTTGGACCGTGTGGATCCATCAACACCTCCAGGATCAAGTTGTTTATTTCAACCGGCATCTGACCTGCCTCACTTTTTCAAAGTTCTAGAAGTCAGTAGGATCCAGAAGGATATCTCAGGACACCCCAAAATTTAGAAAACACAGCAAATATGAGGACCTAAACTGACTACAGCAGCAGCTTAAAATCAAATCACCGACTCCTTCCTAAGGTAGCCTTTTCCAACCCCAAAGCAAGGTTCCCTGATCTGAACGTCTCAACTCATGCTGCTGTGGCCAGCCCGAGGAAAAGTGTGCAGGCAAAGAAGAGAAGAAAGGAGAGGAGAAGCTGTCTTGCTTTCTTAGCTTTGCCAAGAAGCCGATTGTCCTAATTTACCCACCTCTGACTTTAAATTCATGGGGGATATCCCCCATTAAGTGGTTAATTCCTTCTTCTTCTGAGTGTGAGGTGGAAAGAAAATCTACTGTCCATGGGTGTATCATCTCTGAGCCAGTGACATCTTACACACTTACCATGGTTCTTGAACCCTAGTGCGCCTCAGGATTATCAGGAGGGTTTGCTAAAACACAGCTTGCTGGGCTCCACCCTCAGAATTTCTCTTTTTAAACTATCTGTTTGCTTACTTTTGGCTGTGCTAGGTCTTCGTTGTTGTGCACTGGCTTTCTCTAGTTGGAGCTAGTGGCGGCTACTCTCCACTTGTGGTGCTCGGGCTTCTCACTGCGGTGGCGTCTCTCGTTGTGGAGCACGGGCTCTAAGAGCACAGGCTTCAGTAGCTGCGGCGCACAGGCTTAGATGCTCTGTGGGATCTTCCCGGACCAGGGATCAAACCTATGCCCCTGCATTAGCAGGTGGATTCTTAACCACTGGACCACCAGGTAAGTTCCCGGAATTTCTGATTCAATAGGTCTGGGGAGGTGGGTGTGGGGGGGCGGGGAGAGGAAGAATTGATCATGGTGACATGTTTTCAGATTCTGCACTAGAAATAAGTCCCAGGAGACAAATCAGTTTGCAAGAGATGAAGTAGCTCAGTGGGTCAAGAATCCACCTGCAATGCAGGAGACCCCAGCTCAATTCCTGGGTCAGGAAGATCCCCTGGAGAAGGGATAGGCTATCCACTCCAGTATACTTGGGCTTCCCCAGTAGCTCAGATGGTAAAGAATTTGCCTGCAATGAGGGAGACCTGGGTTCGATCTCTGAGTTGGGAAGATCCCCTAGAGGAGGGCATGGCAACCCACTCCAGTATTCTTGCCTGCAGAATCCCATGGACAGAGGAGCCTGGTGGGCTACAGTCCACGGGGTCGCAAAAAGTCAGACACAACTGAGTGACTAAGCACACACACAGCCCACTTGAGCTGGGAGCTTGCCCTCAAAAAGTGGTACTACTCCCAAAGACTGAACATCCGGGGAATCTTAGGTAGGGTCAGAGCTTAGAGAAGGGGGTCACTGAGGGAATCTCGTGCAGGGAAACCTGTCAGGCAGTGAGAAAGAGGGTAAGGCCTGAGAAGAGGTGAAGCAAAGATGTGGTCTGTTGGTGGGGAGGGGTGGAGCATAAGTAATACTGCAGAATGGTCCCTCCTTGAGGCCAGGAGGGCAACAGAGAGCCGAGGGGTGGGGTGACTTTCCGAAGAGGCAGCTCCCAGGAGCCCAGAGCGATGCTCTGGAGAAGGAAGACAGCTGTGATCTGTAAACAGCCACCACTCACTGCTTTGGGGAAGCAGCAGTGAGACATCACAGTGTCTGCTACACAAGACAACGTCCCCTGACCCCACAAGTAGATACTGCTCAGCAGCATGGTGCTCAGCAAACCTTGAGCAGAGACTGCAAAGTTTTGTTTTTTGCTGGGAATGCGGTTTTCTTTTACAATATTATTAGATTTTCTTAAGGAAATTAAACAAAACTACTATGAATGAGACCCATCACACTTTGACCATAAGAGCGTAGAGCTAGCTTTTCTGTTTGTTTTTAACTTTTTATTGAAGTATCAGCAGTGGTGTGCTGATAAAATTTTAACAACTGGCTCTCTAAATGTAGTTCTGACGTGTACCTTGGTTGATACTCTTGTTTACACGAACAACAAGGAAGAGGGAAATGAAGCAGCAAAGACCTGTTTCATAACTTCGCTCAGTCTTCTTTGCTGAACCAGATAATACACTTCAAATAGGAAGAATATTTCCTTGATTTCTTTTACACTATTCACAGATGCAGAACAGCTTCAAATTTAACATGCTTTGTGAACATTTTCTTTCTAGGCAATCAACAGAACAATAAAGCAAGCCCTGGTTTATCGCATCTGCTGATTTCCATGGTGTAAATACTTCAGCTATGGATGATTACAAGCTGCTAGTGTGATGTTCATGATAGTGGAGCTGGGCTGATTCGATACAGGTAGCAACCATTATGTAGTAGTTCCACCATACACACACCAAAGTTGTAAATAATCTCAAGGGCAGAGAGAACAGTAGAATAGTTAGGAAGTGATGAGTTCTGAGTATTTATTATATTTGTCAAAAAATATATATTTCATTGTAAGTTAATATAATTTCATTTTTTACAATGGCTGTGATTAACTGACAACTCTCAAAATACCGGAAAATGTAATAGTCTGCTCTCATGAATGGGCTCCAGCATACCTATGAAATACGCACAAAGAAGCGCGCAACCAGTACCCATGAAAAGAAAGAATACACAGCACGATCGGATCTCCAGGAGACTCCCTCGGCCCTCCTTGTCGTCACTGGACTCCTTTCCTCAGAAGCCTCGGTGGATCGCCAACACCCTGACTTTCAACCACTGGATCTGTTTGCTTGCGTTGTAGGTTGGTGTTTTTGTTCAGTTGCTAAATCATGTCTGACTCTTTGTGACCCCATGGACTGCAGCACACCAGGCTTCCCTGTCCTTGAATATCTCCTGGAGTTTGCTCAAACTCATGTCCTTTGAGTTGGAGAAGCTGTCCAACTATCTCGTCCTCTGTCGTCCTTTTCTCCTCCTGCCTTCAATCTTTCCCAGAATCAAGGTCTTTTCTAATGAGTCTGCTCTTCACATCAGGTGGCCAAAGTACTGGAGCTTCAACTTCAGCATCAATTCATTTCAACTTCCAATGAATATTCAGGATTGATTTCCTTTAGGATTGATTGATTTGATCTCCTTGCAGTCCAAGAGACTCCCAAGAGTCTTCTCCAGCACCACAGTTCAAAAGCATCAATTCTTTGGTGCTCAGTCTTTTGTATGGTCTAACTATCACATCCATACATGACTACAAGAAAAACCATAGCTATGACTATATGGACCTTTGTTGGCAAAGTAATGTCTCTGCTTTTTAAAGCGCCATCTAGGTTTTTCCTAGCTTTTCTGCCAAGGAGCAAACATCTTTTAATTTCATGGCTGCAGTCACCATCTGCAGTGATTTTAGAGCCCAAGAAAAGAAAGTCTGTCACTGTTTCCATTGCAGGTTACAATGGAATTGTAAGCCTGCAGTTTGAAATGTTACCAATAGAGGACTCTCGTGAGGCCCAGACAGAATGCCCCGCCTGCAGGACTTTGAAAGTTCCTTCCAAACCCAGTCCCCTGGCGCTTACTCACCTCTCTCCACTAAGGGGACCTTCTGTTACTCACAACCCAGGGTGGGAGAAAATAGAGAAACAACTGAGTGATAAATCTGAGTATTGGCAAGTCTCTGGAGAATATCTGGGGCCACAAACGTCCCAGGGGAGATGTAGGGACCAAGTTCTGGCCAAGGAGTCCCAAATGGGGCTTTGTCCTCGAACCCTAGTGTGGTCTGCCAGTGAGCCAGTGGGCAAATGAACGAGGACTGCTTCCTCCTGGGTCATCAGTGAGCCCGCTGACCAGGTGAACCCATGGAAAAGCAGGTCGAGAGAATAGGGGAAAGGAAATATGACAGAGTTGAAGTTCACAGCGAGTGGGACAAAGCTAGGTTTGAATCACTGCCTCTTCACTCACTAGGTTTTTAAACAGGTAGATTTTACTTCACCTCTCTGAGACTTAGTTTGCTCATCTACAGAACAGGAACAATAAAGCCCTCCTTGCTGCTCAGTTGAAGACTAGGTAAGATACTATATATGAAGCAAGGAGAGGGTCATGTGTCTTTTTCAGAAGTACTATTTTCAGTATCAGAATGAAAAGGAGACTCCTGTTTTGTTTGTGAAGGTTATGCACAGAACTGACAAGTGTGGAAATATGGGGATTAAAATTGCTCTGAATAATATACAAACAGCTATTTCATTTGTGCAAGGAGTTAAATGCACATTAAAATGTATACACACATTTCACATATATACATCTACTTTTACATAAAAGGGATAGATACATGATATTTTTCAATCAGCTTTAACTTTTTTTTTCTTTTTTGCTGGTTTTACCTCTTTCTTAGTATAACATACTATCTCTAGCATATCACATAATCCTTGTTAGCAAACCTATTGGTTTCTGTGTTATTATCCATATTCATATAAGATAATTTACATATATATACATATATATGGCTTTACAAAAATAGGTTCCTGTAATGCTCTTTCTGCACCTTGCTATTCTTTCTTTTTTTAGACTTTTTATTTTGTACTGGAGTATAGCCAGTTAACAATACTGAGATAGATTCAAGTGGACAGCAAAGGGACTCGGCCATACATATACATGTATCCATTCTACCCCAAACTCCCCTCCCATCCAGGCTGCCACATAACCTTGAGCAGAGTTTCCTGTGTTATACAGTGCTATACAGTAGATCCTTGGTGGTTATCCATTTAAAATATAGCAGTGTGTACACGTTGATCCCAAACTCCCTAACTACCCTTCCCCCATGTATCATATTCTTAATACAACTCACAAAAATCTTTCTGAGTTAATAAATACACTCTACCATTTTTAATTGCTGCATAATACTCCAAAGTATAGATGTTCTGTAACTAGATCAGCTAAATCTCAGTTAAAGGCTACTCGCTTGGCTTCTGTACTTGTTTGTACTAACAACACTAGTCCAATAAGCCCCCTTACACTGCTACCATCATAAACCTTTTAAAGTATATTTTAAAATAATTTTATATAAAGATCTTTTGTTTTTATGGGAAAGATCCTGAAAATGGGTTTTTCAGGTCAAAGGGATTATGCAATTCTTATTTTAAACAATTGTCTCCAGATTGCATCCCAAAAAAGTCTTACAATTTATATTTCCGCCAACGCCATATGAGAGCATGTTCTTCTCCAAATCCCTGGCAGTAGTCAGCTTTGCCTTCTTATTTTTGTTTGTTTGAGGATTTTCTTTTTATTGTGGACATTTTCAAACATCTTGAAACCAAATAAAATAGCATAATGAGCCCCCCAAATATTCACAACTCAGCTTCAGCAATTATCAACATTCTGCCATTACTATAGCTTTCTTTATAATTTTTGCAAATTTATGGACACAAAGTGATATAATTGCTACTTTTAAAAAATCTTGTTTTTGCATTTCTCTAACTGCTAGTGTTTCTGAGCACATTTTTCACATGTTTGGAGTTCATCTTATGTAAGTGCCTATTTGTTGCATTTGTATATTTCTTGGTTGTTTTTTTCTTGTCAGTGTATAGGGGCAGTTTGTATTATAGATGTTAATCTTTGTATTCTGTGTTGCCAATATTTTTGATGTTTGTTTATAATATCTTTTGCCTTTCTAAGGATTTTAAATTTTTTATATATTATAAGTGTATGTTTTGTTTTCTTTTACAGCATTTATATTTTCTATATCACAAAAGAAACTTACCCACCCCCACTACCAAATGTAAGCTGGTACAACCACTTTGAAAAGTTGTTTGGCAGAATCTATTGAAGAGGAACATTTATATATCCTATGACCTAGAAGTTCTGTTCCTAAGTATATACACAACAGAAATGTGTAGATGTGGTCACCCAAAGACGTGTGCAAGAATATTCATAGCACTTCATCATAGCCAAAAGCCAATAGGGAGAAAAAGTGGTAATGCTGGTCAACATTAGAATAGACAAATAAATTGTGGTATGTTCATATAATGTAACACTATACAGCAATGAGAATGAAATACAACTACACTTGATGACTTGGACAATCTCACAAAAATAGTATCGAAAAAGAAACCAGGGAATTCCCTGGCAGTCCAGAGGTTAGTATTCCTAGCTTCCACTGCAGGGGGAACTGGGTTCAATCCCTGGTCAGAGAACTAAGAATCTGCAAGCCATGCAGCATGGCCAAAAAAAAAAAAAGAAAAGAAAAAGAAACCAGACATAGAAGAGAATATATGGTATGATGCCCTTTATATAAATTTCAAAACTAAGGAAACTAATGTATGGTGGTAGAAGTCAGGGTAGAGGTTACTCTTAGAACGGGGTATAAGGAACTTTGTGGTGTTGCTGGTCACAGTCTGTTTCTTGGTCTGTGTATGGTTTAAACAGATGTGTTCCCTTTATGACCTATGACTTGCACACTTTTCTCTAAGTATGAGTATTTCAGTAGAAAGTTGACAAGATCCACTTGAAAACCTGCACAGAGATCTTTACAGCAGCTTTATTCATAATTGCCAAGACCTGGAAGCAACCAAGATGTCTTTCCGCGGGTAAATGGACAAATAAACTGTGGTACATCTAGACGAAGGAATGTTATTCAACACTAAAAAGAAATGAGCTATCAAACCATGAGAAGATGTAAGGAAACGTAAATGTGTATTACTACGTGAGAAAAGTCTATCTGAAAATGCTACATACTGTATGATTCCAACTATATGACATTCTGGAAAAAGCAAAACTATGGAGACAGTAAAAATATCAGAGGTTGCCAGGGATTGTGGGGAGGTGAGAGAGAAATGAATAGGTGGAGTGCAGGAGACTTTAGTGCAGTGAAAATACACTGTAACAGTGCACACACGTCACCACCATTTGTCCAAGCTCATAGAATATATAAGCAAGCATCAACTCCAAACTGTGGACTTTGAGTGATAATGATGGGTCAGTGTAGGTTTATCACTTTTACCATTTTAGTGGAGGATGTTAATAATGGGAACAGCTCTACAATTGTAAGGCTAAGAGGTATATGGGAAATCTCTGGGCCTTCTATTCAATTTTGCTGTTAACCTAAAACTGCTGTAAAAAATAAAATCTATTTTTCAAAAAAGAGTGAAAAAGATTTACTCTCTTCTTGATGGATAATTATGCCCTGGCATTTATTACATTTTCCAATGAATTAAAATATTATCTTTATCATTTATTAAATTCTCACATATGCTGATATATATTTCTGGATTCTCTATTTGATCCCATTGATGTATTTTTGTATTTGTCAATTCCTGTGCTGAAACTATATTGATAACTCTAGTTTTACAGTATGTTCTGATATCTGGTAAGACAAGCCCCCTTTCTCATTATTCTTCATTGCCACACTTCTCTTGACTATTCTCAAGCATTATTCTTATATATAATCTCTATTTTAGTCCAGTTTTAAAGACCATGAAATAGATTTAATATAGCAATAATAGAATTTCATTATACTTACAATTTAATTTAGAGAATGGATATTTTAATCATTTTAAACCTTCCCATACAGCCATATATTTTTATTTAATCACATTTTGTTTTATAGGCTTCATAAGATTTTACAGTTTTCATATAGGTACTGTACCTTTCTAGTTAAATTTATTCCTAAGGACTTCCTTCTTACTGCTATCATGATTGGAATATTTTTCCCATTACTAATCCTGTTTCCTAGAATGGAGGAAGGCTATTGGTTTATGTATGTGTCCAGAAGCAGAGCACAAACCAAGGTGTGGTGAATAAATGTTCACTTTGTGCCAGGTGGAAGAAATTCATTTCCATCTGGGTTTTCCCAGCTTTTCTCCAGGATGGGTTTAAATTCAGTAGAGTCGACACAGTGCCAGGAAGTGAGAGGGTACCGAATCCTTGTCCCAGCCGCCATCCCCGAGACAGCCATGGTCTCCTTGCGTCCTGTCTCTTGTCTTTACTGGCCTGTGCTGCCTTGTCCCTTTTCTTTCTGAAGAGTCCTTCCACCTCCTTCTCTGTCTCTCACCCTCTTCCTCCCTCTGGCATTTAGAAAACTCCTCCCCCACCACCTCCACATCGGGCTTCCTAGGTGGCTCAGTGGTAAAGAATCCATCTGCCAATGCAGGAGATGCAGGCCACGTGTGCTCAATCCCTGGGTCAGGAAGATCCCCTGGAGGAAGAAATGGTAACCCACTCCAGTGTTCTTGCCTGGAAAATTCAATGGACAGAGGAGCCTGGCAGTCTACAGTCCATGGGGTCTCAAAGAGTCGGACATGACTGAGCACACACACGCCCACACCTCCATATCACACTAGGCAGTGGGAACCGCCCTAGCGCCTCTTCTGCCCAGACACAGCACGCACCATTTCCATCCAGGAATTAAGACACAGATCCCCTTGCACTTGGATCCCAAGTGTCTACGTGGGGTCCTGTCCTTGAGTGAAGGGGCTACAGAGTGATCCCCCTTTCCCAAGGGCCTGCAGCATCTTCTCATCCCTTGCTCCTCCTTCCTCTTCGTGTCTGGAGACTCTGCTCTACTCTCATTGTTCATTCTCTTAAATCCAGGTTCATGCCACGAGTTACAGAAATACTCAAAAGGTAAAAGAAGCTTCTTTTTCTTTCTTTCTGCTTCCTCATCCCTTCTCTGAGGCAATAGAGTCAGGGCAGCCTCATTCAAATAGGAGAAGGGCTGTCAGGGGAAAAAGAAGCTCTGGTGGGGAAAACACATATTTCAATACAGTAACCACCAGACGTATAGGCACAGGGAGAAAAAAACACTGGGGGAAATAAAAACAGAATGTTAACAGAGATGCTGTGCTTCCGAGAGGTGAAAACATGAATGAGTTTTCTAATTTATATATTTTTTAAAATTTTGCTAAGTTTGTAGAATGTGTTACTTATATCATCACAAACACAAATTACCTAAACCAGTTCACTTGTTTGTGTTCTATGTAAATCAAATTTATCGCATGCGAAAGTCCTACGAACCCAAGCATAATTAAGAAACACAATGAGCATTTTAAAACAGATGTACAGAGTACAAAATATAAAGCATAAAGGCAGGCCCACTCACTGGCTCAGTAGCTTGTGTTGGTTTCTAGAATGACAACCACTTTTGTTATGAAGTTAAGTTTATTATGCTAATTTGGGGGTCTTGGACCAGCTAAGCATGAGGGAGTAACCAAGTGAACCAAAGGATTCATGATGTACCTATTTCTAAAAGAAGTTTTGCACCATGAGGCAGTTGGGTTTTCCAAAGCTAACCATGTTGATGGTTAGAGGATGTTTTAGATCTGGTAGGTTCTTAAAAACAAAGCCAGAGACAGGAATTCTTGCTCAAGTGCTGGGGATGGGGAAACTATATGAGAAGGCAGTGTGGGATATCCATGGGATTTCCCAGGCAAGAATATTGGAGTGGGTTGCCATTTCCTTTTCCAAGAGATCTTTCCGACCCAGGGATCCAACCCACATCTCCTGCATTGCAGGTGGATTCTTTACTCCTGAGCCAACAGGGAGGCCCATCTAACGCTTGGGAATCTGTAAGTATTGTAAAAACAAGGACTTTATCTTTCCTGCTTCCCAGGCTGAGATTACATGGTTAATTTAATTAATTTAACGTAATAAATATTTATTGAACGAGTAATTGATTTGTATTTCATCATCTCTCAGTAGAGGCCGCTAGCATAGTAACAAACAGCGCAAGCTCTGAGGTCAGACATGTGAGTTCGAATCCGAGTTCTGAGCCTCAGCTTTTACCTTGGAAGTGTCGTGAAGAGTCAGTGAGTTAATGACGGATGTAAAAGCACTTGGTACAATACTTGGCAGGTGGGAAATTCTCCATAAGGGCCTCCGTTGGGAAAATGCCTTTCCCAGGAAAGCTCGGAGCCATCCTTCGCGGGGTGTCCGGTGGTTGCGGGTGTGAGTGCGATGGGAAGGGCAGGGGAAGGAGGGAAACAGCCGCTGAGGTTGCGTCCTGGCTCGAGCACCCAGCTGGCCCAGCCTGGGGCGGAGTCTCCTCCGGGCGGGCGGGGGCCGGGCGGTTCCCCGGAGGCACCGAGGGACCGGGCCAGCCGTGTGGCGGCCGTCTACGCGGGCTATGGCGAGCGCGGCCGGGGGGTCCGGCCCGTGGCTCCCGCTCCTGCTCCAGCTCGCGGCGCTCCTCGGGACGCTCAGGCCCCAGGTGAGAAGCGGGCGGCCGCGGAGCCTCCAAGCTCCGGTCGGGGGCGCAGGTGTCCGGGGGTGCGGCGGGGCCACAGGGGGCGCCTCGCCCTCCCCCGGGTCCGGGTGGCCCCAAGTCAGCCCCTAGCTGGAGAAAACCTCCTCGTCTGGGGGAGTTGTTAGTTGCCCCACGAGCTGCAGAGGGGACCCAGCATCCCGCCCCTCCTGCGGCGTGGGGGTGTGGGAAGAGGGAACAGACCGAGGGAGGGGGCCCTCGCTTTCCTGCCAGGCCTCTTAAAACTTCTGGAACCCGGCTTCCTTGGAACTTCAAAGGTCCCCTGTGGAGAAGTGCGCCCACACACCGATTTTTACAAATTCAGGGGGATCACAGCACTCCCCCTTACCTGTGACTGGACCCCGAACTTACAACCTCTGGGATAAGTAAGCTGGACTTATGGGAATCTGGTTCAACCGTGCCGAGAGCGGAAAAGTCCAGTCTTACAGAAATGCAGTGAGAGGGAAAAGCCAGGACTACAACCCAAGAGTCTAACCTATAACCCCCAGAACAGTTATTGGGCTCCCAGAGGCAACTGTGCCCAAGTGGCTCAGATGGTAAAGAATCTGTTTGCAACCTGGGAGACCCAGGTTTGATCCCTGGGTGGGGAAGATCCCCTGGAGAAGAAATGGCAACCCACTCTGGTCTTTTTGCTAGGAGAATTCCATGGACAGAGGATCCTGGAGGGCTACAGTTCATGGGGTCACAGAGAGTCAGGCACCACTAGCAACTAACATACACACACACACACACACACACACACACACACACACACACAGAGGCAACTGCTCGTGCCACCCAGGCCCACTTCCAGCTTGAGACCCACCCCGTGGTTGCCATCTAGGAATGTGAGCACAGTGTGGCCAGATTGGGTGTTTCCAGGAAAAAAAATAAGAAAAAAAGCTAGAAATGACAAAAATTAGAAACTTGACTTTTTAAGTGAAATCTTTCCAATTTTTAGAAATTGGTAGCTAACTGTAGACAAAATTTTAAACCCCCTGATGGTCAAACAAAACTCGACTGTGGACTCAGTCTGCAGCTTCTTGCCCAGGACAGTCTCCCTCCTGCCATGTGGCAGATCACAAAACAGGACGGAAAAAGAGAAGGCTCAGAGGCAGCTTCCTGACTCTACTCCAAAACCATTGGCTTGCCCCCAAACCTGAGGGTCCAGGGGCAGGATGTGGCCTTTGCAGAGGTGCAGCAGGGCCACCCGGATGTTAGAGTTCCTGCTAGGAGCTCAGCCCCACCCTGTTTGCTCAAGGAAGGGCTGGAGCAGGTGAGTTAGCTCAGCGGGGGCCAGCCTCCCTACCGTGGCCACCCCCAGCCTTGATCCAGGGGGCCCCCTGCAGGCTGGCACCAAAAGTAGCTGGGCCGGTTTGGGGGGCGGGGGCGCAGAATGGGTCTTCCCCAGAGAGGCAGACAGTGAAGCCAAGGAGAAAGGGACCAGGTGCTGGAACTAGAGAGATGGTGGTTCAAGTCCCAGTCCTGCCATTTATCTGTGTGGCTTTAGGCTGATTACCTAACTTCCTAACTTTTCTGAGCCTTAGTACAGTGGTAAGAATAATAGCACCTCTTTCTGGATCCTGTGGTGGTCCAGTGCTGAAGACTCTGTGCTCCCAGTGGCGGGGGGCCTGGGTTCGATTCCTGATCAGAGAACTAGATCCTGTGTGCCAAACCAAGAGCCCTCAAGTGAAAGTGAATGTGTTAGTCACTCATGTCCAACTCTTTGCGACCCCATGGACTATAATCCTCCAGGCTCCTCTGTCTATGGAATTCTCCAGGCAAGAACACTGGAGTGGGTTGCCATTTCCTTCTCCAGATCTTTCTGACCCAGGGGTTGAATCTGAGTCTCCTGCATTGTAGGCAGATTCTTTACTGTCTGAGCCACCAGGGAAGATCTCATGCTGCAACTAAAATCCAGCTAAGCCAAATAAAAATTTTTAATAAAAGCATCAGTCTCTTAGGGAGGCTGTAAGAGCCACTGATGTCCTTTTGTAAAGGAGCCAGGCTCCCAGCTCCCACTGTCGCCCCTCTCTAGGGTCTTGGAGATCAGGGGGTGGAGCCAACAGCTTTCCCAATCATCCACCCTTCTTTCTGTTTCCCTCTGGGAGACAGGGAGTCCCTGCCTGGAACAAGGACTAGGGTGGTGCCAGGCCTCTCAGAAGGCTTTGTTTCCACTGCAGGTTCAGAGCTTCACGCCAGAGAACCTCCTGTTTGTGTCCACCCTGGATGGAAGTCTCCACGCCCTGAGCAAGCAGACAGGAGACTTGAAGTGGACGCTGAAAGATGGTAAAGAAGGGCTGTCACTCCTTGGACCTCGAGCTGGGGGAGATCATCTCAGGATAAGAGCATGGGGTCTCGAATCCAATACTCAGGTGTCTTCAGTCAGCTTTACCATTTACCCAGGCTGTGTGGCCTTGGAAAAGTCACTTCACCTCTCTGAGCCTCAATGTCGTCACCTGTAAAATAGGGCCAAGGGTAACGACCCTCCCTACAGGAGAGGTATTACATTACGCTCATGACAAAATGCTCGCTTGGTGTCTGGCACACGGTAAGTACCAATGTGAGGTATGCCTTTCAACGGAGAGTCTGGAGGGGACTGCTCATGGTCGTGTCTTTGTTCCTGCAGATCCCATCATCCAGGGGCCAATGTACGTCACAGAGTAAGTGGACTGGGCTCTCTCAGGGCACGGACAGCTGGGAGATGAGGAAGCCAGGGTTGCCTGGAGGGGCACGTGGGCTGGAAGGAAGGGAAGAACTTTGGGTCTGGAGTTCTGTGGTGCCTCCTGTCGGGGTGGGCTCCTACTGGCAGGGAAGTTGGAGGGAAGGGGCCCTCTTGGAATCAGGGGGCATGAACAAACCTTTCCCCTGTTCCTCTGCCCCACAGGACCGTCTTTCTCTCAGACCCAGCTGATGGCAGCCTGTACATCTTGGGGGCCCAGAAGCAACAGGGATTAATGGTGTGTTGCGTACTGTGCTTGGATGGGCAAGGATCAGGACTTCTGTAAGCCAGGGCACCGAGGGGGCTGTAGGGCCAGAATCTGAGTGTCCTGCAGAGGATGAAGTCTGAGAGCACCAGGGCGAGGCTGTCTGGAGGCTGTCTGTCGAGGTTGGGAGTGGGGGGCTGGCTCTGGCTGTATCTGTACAGCAGGCTGACTGTCAGGTCGCTGAGAGTGTCAGGAGCTTCTCTAGGGGCTCTGAGGGTTTTTAGGGGAAACCTATGTATTAGTTGTTTAGTTGCTGTCATGTCCTACTCTTTGCAACATTGTGGACTGCAGCCCACCAGGCTCCTCTGTCCATGGGATTCTCCAGGCAAGAGTACTGGAGTGGGTTGCCATGCCCTTCTCCAGGGGATCCTCCCTACCCAGGGGTCGAACCTGCATCTCCTACAATGGCCAGTGGATTCTTTACTGCTGGGAAGCCCATGTATCAGTTACTTTTTGCTAAATAACACGTCGCCCCAAAACTCAAACTTCAAATGCAGACAGTTTATTTAACTCATTTTCGTGGGATGACAGTTGAGGCTGGACTCAGCCGGGCGGTCTTGCTCAAGCATCTGTGGTCAGCTGTCGGTCAGCCGGCTCTTTTTCTGAAAGCTGGTTGGTAGTTGGCTGGCTTTGGACAGGGGCCACTGGGCCAGGGGTCTCTCATCTTTAAGCAGACAAGTCTGGACTTGTTCACGTGGTATCAACAAGGGAATCAGAAGCAGCAGGAGGGGGCAAGGCCAGGGCATGAGCAGTTTTCAAGCTTTGCTTATTCTCTTATCCCTTAGTATCCACAGAGGATCAGTTCCAGGTCAAGCTCCCACCACCAAAATTAGAGGGTGCTCAAATCCTTTATGTAAAATGGCACAGTATTTGCATATAACCTAAAGGTATCCTCCCATATACTTTAAACCATCTTAGATTACTTATAAGACCTAATACAATGTAAATGTCATGTAAGCAGTTGCCAGGTGTGCAGCAAAGTCAAGTTTTGCTTTTTGGAACTTTCTGAAGCTTTTTTTTTTTCTTTCCAAAAAAAATATTTTCAATCTGCAATTGGTTGAATCTGTGGGTGCGGAACCCCTGGATAGGGAGGCTGCCTGTATCACATTCGCTAATGTCTCATCAGCCAAAGCTGGTCACGTGGCCAAGCGCAGAGGCCGGCAGTGTCTAGAGCTCTGACTGTGCCATGGGAGGCCTGCCAGGACGGGCTTACTCTGTGATTAGGAAACTGAGTTGATAAGAGATGTTGGTGTGTCCATGGTGTGTCCAACAGGCAGGCCGCAGCAAATAGACAGCACCCTCCTACTGGAGAGCTTAAGGAAGTTTTATTAATGGGGTTACTTACAAAGATGGGGGCCTAGTGTTGTTGTTGTTCAGTCGTGTCTGACTCTTCGCGACCCCATGGACTGCAGCACTCCAGGCTTCTCTGTCCCTCGCCATCTCTCCAAAACATCTCCCGAAGTTTGCCCCAATGGTACTGGAGTGGGTTGCCATGCCCTCTTCCAGGGGATCTTCCCAACCCAGGGATAGAACCCAGGTCTCCCTCATTGCAGGTAGATTCTTTATTGTCTGAGCCACCAGAGAAGTCCAAGAATCTGGAATGGGTAGCCTTGCCTATGCCTTCTCCAGGGGATCTTCCCGACCTAGGAGCTGAACTGGGGTATCCTTCTTTGCAAGCAAATTCTTTATCAGCTGAGCTACCCACGGGGCCGAGGGTAGGAGAGGGTAGTACCATGGGGTGCTATTTATCAGCTCTAAGACAGTGGGGGGAGCAGTTATCACTACCTGGAGCTGGAAGGGCTTTGGGGAGAGGACCACGTGACAGGAGGCCTTTGGGGGAGAGGCACAGCCAGCCCACGATGACTCTGGGAGAGGAGCCCAGGGAACCCTCCCCCGTCCCTGCCCCTTCCCTTATCCCAGCCCCACTGGAAGCCAGAGCACAGGGCGGCCACTGATGGGATCCACACGAGTGTGTCTCCCAGGAGAGAGGCAGAGAGCAGACCTCCTGTTCATCCAGTTGTGTGTCCGCCATCGGGTCTCATGGGGCAGGTGTGGCTGTCGGTGACATCACTCCCCTGCGTCTGGGAAAAAGTCCAGTTGCCCCAACAAAGCACATCAGGACCAGCTCACTCCTGCAGCATCTTCACTCACCCACGGGCACCTATGTGCACACACACGTGCACACACTCACACTGATTAATTTCTTGAATATGCCAGCTCTGGGGCTTCACCCAGATTTTCCCCATAGGGTTCCAGACTGCCTGGGTTCCAGCTTGCTGCAGTAACAGCACATACATCCCCGTGGATCCACAGGGCTTGCTGCCTTGCTCACACCGTGTGACCCATGTGGGTCCTTGGGGACTCTATCCACTATGGTCTCTTGCAGACCCAAGCTGTCAGATGCTCCGTCTCAACCTGGGCTTCTCCCGCAGCAAAGAGTTTGGAAAGTGACATGGTTTCTTCTGCACCCTCCCTTCGGCTAACTTGGGTTTCATGGCTGTGCCCACTTTAAGCACAAAAGAAGGGTAATCTCACCAGGGCCCAGAAGGAGAACCAGAATATTTGTGAAACGTGCTCCCCTTCCTCATGCTGGTTCCTATTCATCCCCCAAGACCCAATTTAAAATCCAAACTCCTTTCCAGCCCGTGATCTTGCCTCCAGCTTGCCTCCACTTCCGTCTGCCCTTCTCCATCCCCACTCCCAGCACACTGGCTGTTCCTCAAACATGCCACTTGGGCTTGTCAGTAGGTGGCCCTGCTGGTGGTCTCAGCATTCTGTCCCTCTGCCCTCCACATGCTCCTGAGCCTCACTGCTCCCTTGGATTGAGTTCTTACTCTCTAGCCTCCCTATGTGAAATAGCGCCTCTAATCACTCTATCCTAGCTTTCTGAGTTTGTTTTAATAACAGTTACCATTACCCGGCATCGTCGTTTATGTGCTTTTGTTTGTTTATTATCACACACACCGGAAATGTAACTCTGTGCAGAAAGGCACTTGGGCCCCAGCACCCAGCTAGTAATAGGTGAAATGACTGAATGAATGAACGCACCACTGAACGTCCTCCTTCAGTCCTTCCGTCCTGCCCACCTGCATCAGGTACCCTCAGCTTCTGCGCTCCCCTATCACAGCACTAACCTTACACGCAAGCTGTAGGTTGTATTGCCTTCTTTTGTTGTCCGTTCTGACTCAGTACATGTTTGTGCCTGGGGCACTGTCTTCTAAGAGCTCTGTATGTGGAGTTTAGGGATTTTTTTTTTCACTTTGATATAATTTCAAACCTAAGGGAAAAAAATGCAAGGAGAGTACAGAGCAATTGTTTATTCCCTTTGCCCAGCTGCATCAATTTTTTTAAACATCTTATCACTTTCACTTTATTATTCTCTCTTAGATAGATATAGATAGATAATATTACATGTATGTGTGTATATATGTGTATATATACATATATATATATATATATATGTATATAAAGGTCTTCCCTGATAGCTCAGTTGGTAAAGAATCTGCCTGCAATGCAGGAGACCCCGGTTCGATTCCTGGGTCGGGATGATCAGGTGGAGAGGGATAGGCTACTCACTCCAGTATTCTTGGGCTTCCCTTGTGGCTCAGCTGGTAAAGAATCCGCCTGCAATGCGGGAGACCTGGGTTTTATCCCTGGGTTGGGAATATCCCCTGGAGAAGGGAAAGGCTACCCACTCCAGTATTCTGGCCTGGAGAATTCCATGGACTGTCAATGGGATTGCAGAGTCAGACATGACTGAGTGACTTGCACTTTCACTTTCATATATATAAAATTTGTATTATTCTATTTTAATAGATATAGATAATATTAAACATGTATATATAAAATATATATTATTCTATCTTAATAGATATAGATAGATAATATTGCACATGTGTTTATCTATAGATATAGACAGATACTATTACATGTGTATATATAAAATTTCTTTTTCTGAACTCTTTGAGAAAAAGTTTCAGACATTCTACCCCTTTATTCCTAAAGCATCATTGTGTATTCCTAAACAAGGACTTTCTCCTATACAACCTGAGTGTAAATTCTCAAAATCAGGAGATTTAACATTGAGGCAATAGTGTTATCTAATCCACATCCATATTAATGTTTCATTTTTAAAAAGACTTTATTTAATCAATTATTTGTTTTTGGCTGTGTGGCAAGCGGGAGCTACTCTCTAGTTGCATCTCACAGGCTCCAGAGCACTCAGGCTCAGTTGTTATAGTGTACGGGCTTAGTTACTGTGGAGCATGTGGGATCTCCCCATAGCAGGGATCAAACCCGTATCCTCTGCATTTGCAGGTGGATTCTTAACCACTGGACCACCAGAGAAGTCCCACATTAATTTTTTCAAGTGTCCCAGTGGTGTGCTTTATTGTTTTCAGTCCAGAACTTGAACCAAGACCACCCCTTGCATCTGGCCCTCATGTCTCTTGAAAGTGAAAGTCTTAGTCGCTAAGTCGTGTCCACCTCTTTGCAACCCCATGGACTGTAGTCCACCAGCTCCTCTGTCCATGGAATTTCCCAGGCAAGAATATTGAAGCAGGTTGCCATGCCCCTCTCCAGGGGATCTTCCTGACCCAGGGATCAAACCCAGGTCTCCTGCATTGCAGGCAGATTCTCTACCATCTGAGCCACCAAGGAGGCCAGCCTTGTCTCCTGGGTGTCTCTTAATCTGGCACAGTTACCCAGCATCTCCAAGGCCATCATGGCCACTGAAATTTTCAAGTCTCAGCGAGTGTTTCTGAGGTTGTTAGTCCAGGAGCGAATGATCAGGTGGCATCTTGGTGCTGGGGGTGGGATTTACTGCAGCTCCTTCGGAGGTCATGTAGCAGAGTGGTTAATTGTGCAGGTTCTGGAAGCTGGCTCTGCTACTTACAGCTGTGTGACATTAGCCAAGTGACTCAGCCTCTCGGGAAATGGATATGATCATTGTTGTGCCCAGCGAATAGGTTGCATGTGTTTCTCTGCTCTTCCCGCTCCCCAGAGGCTGCCCTTCACCATCCCTGAGCTGGTTCATGCCTCCCCATGTCGCAGCTCTGATGGCGTCTTCTACACAGGTAAGCATCCCTCCAGCCCGGGGTCCTAGTCCAGCAGGGATAGGACCAAGGTCCAGCCAGGCCAGCGGGGCATGGCGCGGACAGGCTGCATGCCCTATCTAGCCCATCTAGAGAGCGGGCACACTTCCTACCTCCACAGGCCGGAAGCAGGATGCCTGGTTTGTGGTGGACCCTGAGTCAGGGAAGACGCAGATGACACTGACCACAGAGCGACCCTCTACCCCCCGCCTTTACATCGGCCGGACACGTGAGTCAGACCCCAGCTGCTCCCCAAGCTCGGGACAGCCCCCGCTTTGGCTCTGCCCAGGCCTGGCAGTTGCTCGCCACGCTGAGTTCGAGCCAGTGAATCACTCTGTCAGTCAACAAACTTGTCACTGAGCACTGAAGGAGGAGCCAGGGACACGGCAGTAACAAAGCAAACCTGGTCCGGCCATGGTGATGCTCACAGAGTCCGGCCTCCAGGCTGGGTGCTCGGGAAGCCCCTGCCTCCACAAAATGAGGTCCCCCGGGTAGGGGTGGAGGAGCGTCACGTGGGCGTTCCTGGTAACCCTGCTTCTGGGTGTTCCCAGAGTACACGGTCACCATGCACGACCCCAGGACCCCGGCCCTGCGCTGGAACACCACCTTCCGCCGCTACTCCGCACCCCCCGTGGATGGCTCGCCTGGTAAATGTGAGTGTCTCCCTGCCCTGGCCCCACCTTAGAGCAACTCAAGGAACCCTGAGTGGCATCCACAACTAAGCCCCACCACCTTCAGACCCATCTCACCCCCCGAGGAACCCCACATACTGAATGCCACCCTCTTGATGGACAGCCTAGGTCACCCACTCAGCACACAGCCTCTGACCCTCCTGTACCCTGAGAAGCTTTCAGCATCCTGAGTCCTTCACACTTGCAGTGAGCTCAGCCAGGTCACCCTGGGTGCTACTCAGACCCCAAGTGACCCCCAAGCAACCCCTGCACACCTGAGCAGTCCCCATCTGTGTGCCCCAACTGACCCCCAGTGTTGACAGAGATGAGAGATGACCCTGAGTGACTGCCCCTAGAGTCACCACCCTCCTTGATATAATGACTGCCCTTTCCTGTGTGGGCATGCTTCCTGCTGCTGCTACTGCTGCTAAGTCACTTCAGTCATGTCCGACTCTGTGTGACCCCATAGACGGCAGCCCACCAGGCTCCCCCGTCCCTGGGATTCTCCAGGCAAGAACACTGGAGTGAGTTGCCATTTCCTTCTCCAATGCATGAAAATGAAAAGTGAAAGTGAAGTTGCTCAGTCGTGTCCGACTCTTAGCAACCCCATGGACTGCAGCCCACCAGGCTCCTCCATCCATGGGATTTTCCAGGCAAGAGTACTGGAGTGGGTTGCCATTGCCTTCTCTGGGGTATGCTGCCTCAAACTATACAAATGTTAGATTTTTAATCTTGCTGCTGCTAAGTCGCTTCAGTCGTGTCCGACTCTGTGCGACCCCATAGATGGCAGCCCACCAGGCCCCGCCATCCCTGGGATTCTCCAGGCAAGAACACTGGAGTGGGTTGCCATTTCCTCCTCCAGTGCATGAAAGTGAAAAGTGAAAGTGAAGTCGCTCAGTCATGTCCGACTCTTAGCTACCCCATGGACTGCAGCCTACCAGGCTCCTCTGTCCATGGGATTTTCCAGGCAAGAGTACTGGAGTGGGATGCCATTGCAATCTTGGGTAGTATAATATTACAAAGAAATTGCTTTTCTTCTGTTATTGTTCAGCTCAGTCATCTTCATATATCTTTAATCCATAGTAGTCACTTGTGTTATTTCATTTCCTTCTGTTTTGGGTTTTTTTTTTTTTTTTTCATTTCCCTTAGTATATCAATATATTTGTTACTGGTTTCTAAGAACGCATTTATGACTAAAGGTGTCAACCATTTGTCATGCAGTATAAATGAAACACCGTATTTTATTGCCATCAATTTACTCTGGTATTCGGTATATTGGTTGTGTATTAAAATATAATCATGTTGTGTTAAAAAAAATAATAGTAACTGCCCTTCCTAAATGCCTGAATGACCCCAAAGGTACCCTAAACCACTCCCAGACCCTGACTCCACCATTCCACCTGAGAATTCACACAGGCGACCCTGACACATCACAGGTGACACCCACAAGGCCCCTAACTGAGCCCCCTTCACATTCTAAATGACTCCCATGTTACCCACATGTGTCCAGACCACCCTGACTGACCAAAAGCCAGACCATGACTGACTTCCCCACATCCTAAGTGACAAGGACTTATTCGCACACCGGAGTTGCCTTTGGATGACCTCAGCTTACCCCTACATCTTACACAACTGTCCCGTTGAGCCTGATCAAAGTGACCCAGTGAACTTCCCATGTCCTGATAACCCTCCAGTGATCTCACCTGACCTCCACACACCTGAGGGGCCCTGCTGACAGCCCACCCTCAAAGCAGCTTCCCCACCCCAAGATGCTCCAAAGTGCCTCAGGGCAGGGCTCCCTGACCACATCTCTGCACCATCTTTCCCGGCAGACATGAGCTACCTGGCATCCTGTGGGATGGGTCTGCTGCTAACCGTGGACCCAGGGAGTGGGGCAGTGCTATGGACACAGGACTTGGGCGTCCCTGTGGTGGGCATCTACACATGGCACCAGGAGAACCTGCGCCAGCTACCCCACCTCACACTGGCTCGAGACACCCTGCACTTCCTCGCCCTCCGCTGGGGCCACATCCGACTGCCAGCCTCAGGCCCCCAGGACACGGCCACCCACTTCCCTGCCTTAGACACCCAGCTGCTGTAAGTACCCCTGTCTGGGGGCCAGGGAGGAGCTTCTGGAAGTATTTTGACCAGTGTAGCCCAGGTCCAATGGGCAGGTGTGATGTCCAACCATGACAGACCAGTATAGCTGGACCAAGGGTCACAGTATTTCAAACAGTTTGGTAAATAACCAGTGCCCTGCATGCCCACCATGTGCTCCCAGGACCCCTGGACAGCCTCACTGTTCAGCAACTGGTAGGGTAAAATCTGGCCAAGGGAGGGCCTCCGTATCTCCATCCCAGTGCGACAGCAGGCATCTGTTCTGATTGGTAGGCACTGTGTGTTTATTGGGGCTTTCCCGGTGGCTCAGTGGTAAAGAATTTGCCTGCAATGCAGGAGATGCGCGTTCCATCCCTGGGTCAGGAAGATCCCCTGGAGGACGGCATGGGAACCCACTCCAACATCTTGCCTGGAGAATCCCATGGACAGAGGAGCCTGGTGGGCTACGGTCTATAGGGTCGCAAAGAGTTGAACTCAACTGAAGCGACTGAGTGCACAGGCACATGTGTTTATTGATTTTTAAAAACCTTAAAAATGACCCTTCCTTATAACACCGAATACCTTAGTATCCCCATCTTGGGGAGCCAGGAGACAGACTGGGAAAATCAGGGATTACCCATTAATTCAGTTGGTTCTCCCAATATTAATTGAGCATTTGCTACGTAGCAATCACTTGCTAGGCTCTGGGAGTACAGTAATATAGCCAGTGTTCTGACCTACAGAAATCTCAGAGTCTAGTGCAAGAGACAGGGGTGTAAAGAGGTAATCATGATATGGTATGATAAGGGAAGAGATAAGAGAAGTATACTGTATCATGGGAATGTATAAAAGGGCACCTAAATCAAGACTTGGGGCAGGAGGCAATCATAGAAAGTTTCCTAGAGGAAGGGACATACAAGTTGAAACCTAAAAGGTGAAGAGAAAACAAGAGAGACAGATCATGGCAACCAGGAAACAGAGTAAGTTAACAAAACAAGGCTGGAGCACAACTCTGAGCGGAGAACAAGGTCTGAGGCTGTTAAACAGGGATCTTATCAGATCATTTGAAGGGTTTAGGATAAGGTTAAGGAGAAGGCATTGGAAGGTTTTAGATAAAGAATTGATTTGATCATATTTTCATTTCAGAAAGATAACTGGCTACAGTGTTAAGTCATCTTAGTGCTGTGGGGAGGAAGCAGGCACAGAACATTGCCTTAGTTCAGGCAGAAGACACTCTGGACTAGGACGGAAACAGTGGAGATGGAAATAAGTGGAGGCTAACACATATTAAGAGGAGAAGACAGTATTTGGTGATTAGAAAGTTTGATGATTGTGAGCAAGGAGTCACCAATTACCATCAGGTTTCTAGAAGCACATGAGTGCTGTTGTTTTCAAAGGTAGGGGGCACTAGAGGAGGAAGTGGGGGAGGAGGAGGAGGAAGAAGAGGGGAGGAGGAAGAGAAGCAGGTAAGGAATGAGGTGATGAATTCAGATTTAGAAAACTGAGCTCCTGGAAGAGGTCTGGGCTAGAAACAGATTTAGAAGCAATGATTGTAGAGTTTGTATCATTAGCTTTTGCTGTATAACCAATCACTCCCCAAATTTAGGGCTTCAGAATGAACATTTCTTATTTTTCAAGATTTTGTGGGTCAGCTGAGTGGTCTTCTGGTCTGGGCAGCCAGCTGGCAGCTTGGCTGAGCCTGGACAATCTAGAATGGCTTCACTCACCTATCTCATACTTAGTGGATTCTTTGGCCTATGGGGTATCAAATAAGGCCTCTCATACCCTGCACAGTAACCTTGTTTTCCTCTTGTGGTGGTCTCAGGTTCCAAAGAACCCCATGAGAAGGCAAGCCCCCATGCACAAGCATTTCTCAAGCCTCTGATTGTCTCATTTGCTATCATCTCATTGGTCAAAGCAAGTCACATGACCCAGGCCAGAGTACGTGTGGGCTGGAACAATAGAAGGACACCAGTACGATGGGACTGAAACTGCCTGCCACCTTCACTCATTCTTCTCCCCTTTCCTCTCCCCCACTAGGATGACCCTGTATGTGGGAAAGGATGAAGCTGGCTTCTATGTCTCTAAAGCACTGGTTCACACTGGGGTGGCCCTAGTGGTGAGAAAGGGCCTCTGAGGGGCTGGAAAGAGGGGATGAAGCAGGAGAGAAGCCCCCCGCCACCACTCAGGACTCTCCATCTTCTGCCATAGCCTCGTGGCCTGACCCTGGCCCCCACCGATGGCCCCACCACAGAGGAGGTGACACTGCAAGTCTCAGGAGAGCGAGAGGGCTCACCCAGCACTGCTGTCAGATACCCCTCGGGCAGCGTGGCCCTCCCTAGCCAGTGGCTTCTCATTGGTGAGACCCCTTCCACTCAAACTTAAAGGACCTGTGAGCCCAGCTTCTGAGCTAGAAGGCTGAGGTCACCTTCAGCCCCCTGACCTTGTCCCTGCCCCTTAGGACACCATGAGCCACCCCCAGTCCTGCACACCACCATGCTGAGAGTCCATCCCACCCCAGGGAGTGGGGCTTCTGGGACCAGACCCTCAGAAAGCATCCAGGCTCCAACTCTCTTCTTGGAGGTCAGTGTTTGATGGGCAGAGGGCCTGTGGGGAGATGCCGTGGGGTGGGCAGCCCTGGACCTTTTCCTCAGGCTTCTAGGCATAACATTTGAGGTGGGTCAACTGACCTCACAGTTTCTCAGAAGAAAAACTTTTTTTGTTGTTATTGCCAGAAAAAAGCGTTACAAGTGTCAAAACGGTATTGGCTATCTAAATTGTGACACACGGGTCACGGTTTTCTTTATTCTTCAGTTTAGAGGTGGCAAAAGATTTATCAAGTGAGAAAATGAAAATGGAAAAACTATAAAAGTATGCCCTCCTGGGAGAGGACTGGACAAGAGTCGCTAGTAGTTCAAGGTTAGAAGGAACAGGCATGCTCTGTTCTCAGAATGACATGATTCTCAAATCTGGTTGCTCATCAGAATTACTTAGGAGCCCATTCCAACCTCACTGAATTCAGAATCTCTGGAGGCAGATACTTGTATTTTTTGGTGATGGCAGGTCAGGAAGCAACAGTTAGAACTGGACATGGAACAACAGACTGGTTCCAAATAGGAAAAGGAGTACGTCAAGGCTGTATATTGTCACCCTGCTTATTTAACTTATATGCAGAGTACATCATGAGAAATGCTGGACTGGAGGAAGCACAAGCTGGAATCAAGATTGCCGGGAGAAATATCAATAGCCTCAGATATGCAGATGACACCACCCTTATGGCAGAAAGTGAAGAGGAACTCAAAAGCCTCTTGATGAAAGTGAAAGTGGAGAGTGAAAATGTTGGCTTAAAGCTCAACATTCAGAAAACGAAGATCATGGCATCCGGTCCCATCACTTCATGGGAAACAGATGGGGAAACAGTGGAAACAACGTCAGACTTTATTTTTGGGGGCTCCAAAATCACTGCAGATGGTGACTGCAGCCATGAAATTAAAAGATGCTTAGTCCTTGGAAGGAAAGTTATGACCAACCTAGATAGCATATTCAAAAGCAGAGACATTACTTTGCCAACAAAGGTCCGTCTAGTCAAGGCTGTGGTTTTTCCAGTGGTCATGTATGGATGTGAGAGTTGGACTGTGAAGAAGGCTGAGTGCCGAAGAATTGATGCTTTTGAACTGTGGTGTTGGAGAAGACTCTTGAGAGTCCCTTGGACTGCAAGGAGATCCAACCAGTCCATTCTGAAGGAGATCAGCCCTGGGATTTCTTTGGAAGGAATGATGCTGAAGCTACTTTGGCCACCTCATGCGAAGAGTTGACTCATTGGAAGAGTCTGATGCTGGGAGGGATTGGGAGCAGAAGGAGAAGGGGATGACAGAGGATGAGATGGCTGGATGGCATCACTGACTCGATGGACGTGAGTGTGAGTGAACTCCGGGAGTTGGTGGTGGACAGGGAGGCCTGGCGTGCTGCAATTCATGGGGCCTCAAAGAGTCAGACATGACTGAGCGACTGAACTGAACTGAACTGAAGAGTATCTGGGTTTTTTAGTGACACCCCAGGTCTCCTGGGGCACCACAATTTTCAGCACCACGGAGAGCGCCAGGTTTGCCATCATGTAGACCACTCACTTTCCACCCCTTCAGCTAAGCCCAGCCCTGTACTGCATGATAAAGAAGGGTTAGGGGTTCCATAGCAGGAGGGGCTGCTGAGAGTGAAAGCCCCTTTGTCCTCAGCTCCTGAGCCTGAGCCGGGAGGAACCTCCGGACCTGGAGCTGCATCCTGAGAAGAAAACCTCAGCACTGTATCCAGGCCTGGGACCCCAAGACCTGCTGGCAGCCAGTCTCACTGCTCTCCTCCTGGGAGGATGGATTCTCTTCCTAATGAGGCAGGTAAGCCCATCACCTCTGACCTCAGGTCCATCTTATGGTCTTCCTAGAGGAACTCTGCTCCTCTCCAAGACCACTTAGCGAGTTTCTCCCTCACCCAGGTCCAGTTCTACCCCCTGCCTTCCTCTTAGCAGCTCCCAGAGCCCTCGATACTGTGCTCTTTATATCAATGCTCCAGGGACTGGCCATCTCAGGCACAGCTTCTGGGCCCATCATGGGGCAGGGCTGGCCAGGGCTGAGCCCTCTTCAGCCCCCATATTTCAGCAGCAGCAGCAGTTGGCAGAGAAGCAGCAGCACCAGGCTCCCCTCGCACCTGCAGGCCCTTCTGACATCTCACAGGATGCTCAGCCCCAGCCCTCCAGTGCCACCCTTCAGAGCCAGAAGAAGCTTCAGAATCCCCCAGAGCAAGGCCAGCCACTGGAAGACCCTGAAGGTGAGCTCACATGAGCAAGAAATGTCAGAGTCAGGGACAGAAAAGAGAGAGGCAGGTTTAGCTCCAGAATCAGATTATTGGAACAACAACTGCTGTTGTTCAGTCTGTGAACTGAACAAGTTGTGTCTGACTCTTTTGTGACCCCATTGATTGTAGCCCACCAGGCTCCTCTGTCCATGGGATTTCCCAGGCAACAAGACTGGAGTGGGTTTCCCATTTCCTTCCCCAAGGGGTCTTTCTGACCAGGGATCCAACCCACATCTCCTGCCTTGGCAGGTGGATTCTTTACCACGAAGCCACCAGGGAAGCCAACCCTAAGTGAGTTAACAGGAGAGAACTTTGAATAGTGCCTGCTGTGAAGTGGAGCCCTCTAGAAATGTTTGCCATCATTTTTGCTGTTGTCATTATGTTCAGGGACCCTGGATACAGATAGAACTGGTATAGATCTAAGTCCACTGTTAATTTTGATAAATTGCTTGACTCCTCTGAGCTGCAGTTTTCTCATCTGTCAAGTGGGAATGATAACGCCTACTCCATTACATCACCTCATATGACTGGTTTACCATCAACACTATTATTAAATCATGCCAAGCTGATGTTATTAATATGTGTTAAAAGAATATCCTATTTGGTAATAATAATAATAATAGTAAATTACCTAGGTATCCTTTGGTTCCTTTTCCCTTTAGGGCTTTTTATTTTTTTTTTAACATTTTTCCTCTCTTCTCTCAATTTCATCCTATAAAGAAGCCCTTTCAGGCTTCCTCTGGAACCTGTGGGATGCCCCAGGGGAGCTTACATGTGCTTTTATTGGTCAGTCCACGCTGCTTCTCTCCTGCTTCTTTGGCACTGCTCAAGCCACTGCCTCCTACCTTGGAGCTACTCTGCTGCACCGCTAACTCAGCCTGAAGTCCGCCCTGTGTCTGGTGGGATGCTCCCATGCTGCTTCCGAAGTTCCCCCTGTGTTCGCCACCCCCCACCCCCACATCCTGTGCTGAGAGGAAAGCAGCTTCCTTCCTGGGGGCTCAGATCCTGTAGAAAGCCCCCCACCGCAGAGTTGCCTGAGCCCTGTAGGTTGCAGTTCCAGTCACTTTCGTGGCTCTGGGTGGGTCCACCCAACACTCCATTGCACCCTGAAACACTTCTTCTTGGACCTTGTGACTCAAGCTGAGTCTTTCCCCAGATGACCCAGATTCCATGTCGTCCCAGGTGGTTCTTGTCAAAAGACCTTACTGTCCCTCACCACCACGGTCTACTAGACCCAGTTACTGACGGGATGGAATTCCTTCCCCCAGACATCTCCTCAGTCCCCTCGTGGGGCTATAGATACCACTAACCCACAGAGGAAAAGAGAAAAGAGGATGTTGAATTCCAACCCTGGTTCATCCAGGCTCCCCTGTTATATGAAATACTTAAACTTCTTTACTCACTGTGAAAAAACAATCAAAGTATTATCAGTGCTTCAGGAGAAGAATCTAAGAAAATAAAATACCCAGCTAGAGCGTGGTCATTTTGTGACAAAACTCAGTGGTAACAATCTCTATATAATATTGAGTTCCCTCTGCACCTTAAAAGAAACCTTTCTATTTCTTTTACTTTCTTTAAAGTTTCAATAAGCTTTACTTTGGTATTTTCATAACTTCTAGGAAAGCATGGAAGGGACAGGTAATTATTAAGTGCTGTGATAAATGCTGTGATGGGGATGGAAGGATACAGGGAGCTGTAGGAACACAGAGGAGGGTCATGGAGCTCTGATGTGGGGACATAGGAAGTGTCCTCAAAGTGAAGTTAGGCTGTGATCCCAAAGAGAAGAAGAAATTACCCAGGTGAGCAGGGCAGAGTGGAGCAGGAACCTTCCAGGTGGCCCCAAGAGCACAGGTGAAGGTTCAGAAATGCGAGAAAGCAGGGTGCACATTCTGGAAGCTGAGAAGAGGGTTGCAAACTCATGCTTCCGGGTGGGTCAGGTGGATAAAGCAGAGAAGTGAAGCAGTCACATAGGAGAGAGAATAGGGAGTGGTGGGGACTGTGGCCAGCTGGAGAACCGGTGCTCGGGCTAAGCCTGCCTTGCTTACTGCTGCAATCTGGACCAGAGCTTGACTCAGGAATTATCTGTTGAGTTAGTGACTGACACTGGCCATCAGAGATTCTTAGATTAGACAGCACTCTTAATAAATATATGCAGAGTGAATATGTGCTAAGCAGGTATGAGGTATAGGCAGAGTTAATGGCTAGGACTTGCCCATTCAATATGCAGCAATTTGGAGTCCAGTGTATCAAAATCTTTCATGCAGGAAGAGTCAAATAAACACATGTGGCAGATGGCAGGAAAGCTTCGAGAACCACTCTCCAAAAAAGCCCTCCACTCCTATGGCAGCCCCTAACGTGTTCTTAGGACATCTATGTCAGGAACTCTGACCTTGGAACCTTTGGTCCTCCTCTCAGTGCAGAGAAAGGAACGTTCCTCAGGACCTTTTCATGGTTCACAAAATCTGCAGTGGAGCTCTGCCCCACTCTCATTTAACCTCCACCAATGCATCTACACGTGCTTGGTAGGGTGTCCTCCAGGACTGCTGGCTACATGGTACATTCAGCAGCAAGTGAGTACAATCAAGCTGGCACAACCAGCTAAAACTGAGAGCTAACATTTATATAGCACTTACTGTACACTGGGTCCTGTTCTAAATATTGTGCATGTATGAAGTCATATTCACAAGGTGGATACTATCATTATGCTGATTTTATAGAAGAGGAAACTGAAGGCAGAAAGGTTCATGACACTCCCACCCCGGACTCACAAAGCCAGTAAGTAGCAGCCCAGGAACTCAAAAGCAGGTCAACTTTGGGATGATATCTGTTTGAATTTTGGCAATGCCCATGAAGTAGGTAACCTGCTTGAATGGTTTCCCAAGCCGTGTAAAAGAAGCAACGCAGTGCCTCACATATTTCTGGGGATCTCAGAGGGGATTCTGACCATACATCACTTCCCCACCATGTGACAACTTTTGATTCCTTTAGAAATTCTCCTGCATTTGTTGCTTCTCTGTTATCACGATATAGAAGGCTGAGCAAATGATGGTGAATATGTTTGTGCAGACTGAGCCTCCTGATTCATTATTTCTGCATTCAAGAACTTCATGGCCAGAAGTCTGGCCTCCATCCCAGCACTGAGGGTCCTCCTGAATCTAGAGTTAGTTCTGAATCTAACCCAGAAAGCACATAGTGAGTGTTCACGAGGGCATCCAGGCAGGGGAGGCAGACATGCAAAAAGACAGGAAACCAGCAGAACCAAGCGAGTGGTACAGAGTGGTACAAAAGAGGAGCCGGAAGCACTCAGGGACCCTCACCTGGAGCCAGCTGAGCAGGGCTTGTCCAAACAGGCTTTCCGGTAACTCTGCCCCTGCTTTCTGAGCTGCCAGAGAGACAGGCCCAGCTTACCTGTGTGTGATGTGCTTCCAGCATGGCCCCAAGACCACACTCCTGAGGGTGGAGTATACACATTTCAGGGTACACACATTTCACTTACTGCCTGCATCTCATCAGCAGAGAGTTTTTAAGCAAATAACCTAGAGCAGTGCTGAGGGACAGCTTAATACTTTGCTCACAGATCTCTGACGCTGATTTTCATTTGCTTTTTTCCTAGAGCCGATTAGAGACTAAAGCTGCCAGCTCTTCCTAGGGAGAGTGTTCTCAGGACCACGGAGGGGCACACAACTCTAGAAGCACAAGATGCACTTAACTGTGTGCATGGGGCCCCCTGGGTGCTGAGCAGGAGCCTGCCCTGTGCCTGGGTCATTGTGAGGTGTCTCTCCCAGGTGACCCGAAAGGAAGAGCAGTAACCGCCCAATTCCTCCACTTACCTGAGCCAATCACACCCACCATTTCTTAAAAAAAAAAAAAAAAATTATTTTTGGCTGTGCTGGGTCTTCATTGCTCCTGAGGCCTTCCTCTAGTTGCTGCAAGCGGGGGGCTACCTCTCTAGTTGCGGTGCACGGGCTTTTCATTGCGGTGGCTTCTCTTCTTGCAGAGCACATGGGCTCAGTAGCTGCAGAGTGAGTTTAGTTGTCCTGTGGTGTGTGGAATCTTCCCGAACCAGGGATCAAACCCGTGTCCCCTGCACTGGCAGGCGGATTCTTAACCGCTGGACCACCAGGAAAATCCAACCCCACCCTTTGTAATGGGAAGCCAAGGCCTTCTGGGGGCTCCCTGCTTCCCTGGAACTAATTCTAGACAGTTCAGCATCCACATGCCCACTGCTCCCCGCCCCCCTTAACCCCCGCCCAGGACAGTCTTTTCTGCCACAGCCTTTACCTTCATCATGCTTCCAGCTGACAAAATTCACTTTCCTATTTGAAGCCAATACCTTAGTCGAAAGGGTTTATTATATTAGTAACTGGTGGAGGTGAGGAAAGGAAAGAAACCTGGGCAGGAAATGCCAGAAGAGGGAAAAATGATAAAAAAGGACAGCAGAGCAGACCTCCCCCCCACCCTTTTTTCCATTAATCCTCACAGTAATATTATGCAGGATCCTTGACATAGTCCCACTTTACAGATGAGAAAACCGGGGCACTGTGGTTAGGTCACTTGCCTGGAGTAAGTGGTAGCCTGAGGCACTAGACCCTGTCTGGCACCTGGAGGGGCATGGAAGCCGGAGGCTGGAGAGAGATCGAGGTTGGAGAGACGGGTCTGGACTGGGCGGGGTGGCAGCCATGGGCAGAGGCCCCCTGAGACCCCCTCTCCTTTCCCCCTAGCCGAGCAGCTCACCGTGGTGGGGAAGATCTCCTTCAACCCCAAGGACGTCCTGGGCCGCGGAGCCGGTGGGACTTTTGTTTTCCGGTGAGTGGCACCCAGGAGCTGGGCTGAGGTGGCCACTATCCCTTGGAGAGCACCTCTTTCAAAGAACCCCCAAGGTGGGCGTGGATCCTAACGATTCCCTTTTCGTCTGCCCTCTGGACCCCCACCCAGGGGACAGTTTGAGGGGCGGGCGGTGGCGGTCAAGCGGCTCCTCCGTGAGTGCTTCAGTCTGGTCCGGCGGGAGGTGCAGCTGCTGCAGGAGTCGGACAGGCACCCCAACGTGCTCCGCTACTTCTGCACTGAGCGGGGACCCCAGTTCCACTACATCGCCCTGGAGCTCTGCCGGGCCTCGCTGCGGGAGGTGAGGCCTGCGCTCAGGGGTGGGAGCGGGGCCAGGCGTCCTGGGCCGCAGGGTGATGCTCTGCCCCTCACTGCTCCCCAGTACGTGGAACACCCGGAGCCAGACGGCTGGGGCCTGGAGCCCGGGATGGTGCTGCAGCAGCTGATGGCGGGCCTGGCTCACCTGCATTCCCTACACATAGGTACCGGCCCCTCCCGGCCTCCCTCTGAGCCCCTGCCTGCCCCCCTCAGCTCTCAGCTCTGCTCTGCTCTCACAGTGCATCGCGACCTGAAGCCAGGCAACGTCCTCATTGCGGGGCCTGACAGCCAGGGCCTAGGCAGAGTGGTCCTTTCAGACTTCGGCCTCTGCAAGAAGCTGCCTGCCGGCCGCTGCAGCTTCAGCCTCCGCTCGGGCATCCCGGGCACAGAAGGCTGGATGGCGCCCGAGCTCCTGCAGGTCCTGCCTCCGGACAGCCCTGTGAGTCCTGCCACCCCAGGCTGCAGCCATGCCTCCCCACCCAGTGTCTCTGCTGCCTGGGCTCTGGATCACCCATTCTGTGGCCTTCAGTGACTCCTCCCAGATGTTTCTTAATCTGTAAAGTGGGGATAACTCCTCCCTTTTTCCCCTAGGGCAGTGGTTCTCAACCAGGGGTGACTTTTGCCATCACTGGGCAAAGTCTGGAGACCTTTTGGGTCGTCCATCTGGCAGGGAAAAGGAAGTTGCTACTGCCACCTAGTGGGCAGAGGCCAGGGATGCTTGTGAGACACCCAATGCACAGGACGGTCCTCCAGGACCAAGAATCATCTGGTCCAAAATGTCAACAGTCCCGAGGTTGAGAAGAGCTAGAAAATGGTTTTCATCTCTACTGTGGTGTAGTCACTGAGGAGCTTGAAAAAATCCAAGTGCCCAGGCCCTACACCCAGTAACTGACCCCCAGCGACTTTACTGTGAAGCCAGAGTGGAGAGCCACCCAGATTGGAGGGTTTGGGGGAGCATCAGATGAGCTAATGGTTTCCTCAGGTGGTGCTAGTGGGAAAGAACCTGCCTGCCAATGCTGGAGACTTTAGAGACGCAGGTTCAATCCTTGGGTCAGGAAGAACCCCTGGAGGAATAAATGGTAACCCATCCCAGTAGTCTTGCCTGGAGAATCCCACGAACAGAGGAACCTGGCGGGCTACTGTCCTAGCATCGCAGAGTCGAACGCGACTGAAGTGATTTAGCATGCGCACATGCACATGAGCTAATGTAACTGAGTCATAGAGCAGTGTCTGACCCCCGGAGGCACTTGGAGACCCAGGATCACAGATTTTTGAGTCAGTGTTCAGGGGGACGTCATAGGCATGGATGAGAGTAACACACAGGCGAACAGACAGAGTCACCCCCACCCCTGAAGTAGAGCGAGAGCTAGAAGTGGCAACGTGGAGGCCCAAGAACCAGGGCACTGATGTTAGGAGCCTGTGCGGGTTTTGATTTTTTTAATTTGCAGCCACCATTTTAACCTCGGAAATTCCACATAAAAGTCTAGATTTCTGGATTCTTTTGCAAAATCAAAAGCTCTGCCACCTGAGAAAGTCCCCTGGAGGCAACCAGCTGCAGCTGAGTGCCAGAGGCCAGCTGTGGATGGGGATGGTACCAGATCACTGTCCCCACTGCTGCCTTATTGCCTCACACCCAGCTAGCTTCACTCGGACATGTCAGCATCACCCACCAGACCTGGAGGAATAACGCGTGGAGACCTCAACTAGAGGCTCAGTGGGTGCAAAGATTCTGGATAAAAACCACACGTCCCCTCCACTAGTGCAGAGGGGAGGGAATGTAGGGCCACGAAGATGCCTCTTGGGAAGTATCCTTGAGTTCTAGCCTGAACCAAATCCTGGGCTGCTGCCACACCAGCCCCGGGCAGAGCGCAGCCAGGCAGACTTCCTGGAGCAGAGACCTCCTCCTCATCTTTGTTCCTCTGGCCCCCAGACCAGCGCAGTGGACATCTTCTCTGCAGGCTGCGTGTTCTACTATGTGCTTACCGGTGGCAGCCACCCCTTCGGAGAGAGTCTTTATCGTCAGGCAAACATCCTTGCGGGGGCTCCCTGTCTGGCTCACCTGGAGGAAGAGGCCCACGGTGAGGGTGACCTGGGCTGGCAGAGAAGGGGGGTAAGCAAGGCAGAGGCTGGGCGGGCTTGAAGCCACCCCTCCCTCTTGCTCCTGCAGACCAGGTCGTCGCCCGGAACCTGGTGGAGGCCATGCTCAGCCCCCTGCCGCAGGCTCGCCCCTCTGCTCACCAGGTGCTTGCCCACCCCTTCTTTTGGAACAGAGCCAAGCAGCTCCAGTTCTTCCAGGTCAGTTGGAAATATGGAGAGAGGCCTCAGAAAGTTCGGGTTCTGAGCAAGGGAAACCAGGTTGGCTGGGGGAAAGAGACTCATCTGTGTTCCATGCAGCCCAGCTCCTTGATCTAAACCAAGACAGAGCCCAGATTCCCAAACGCTGCCCTCTCAGCCCTGCATGGTCTCCTCAGCACCGCTTTCCAAGCTCAGCTGCCCCTGGTGTGAGGACATACCCCATTCCTTTCAGCCCTAGTTATCTCTCATGCTATTCCCATGCCCAGACAGCACATTCCACTTCTGTGACCTTGAGTCACTGAGCCTGTTTGCTCGTCTGTAAAATGGGGAAAACAGCGCCTCCGTCACAGGTTGGACTAGACCCTGTGTAGCAGAGAAGCTCCACTCGACAGGAGGCAACAGTCCTTTACCCTGAGCCGAGCAGCTCTGGCTGCTGCACGCCCCCAGCCATTGGACCCTCCTGGCCTGTGGCCTCCAATCCTGGTCAGGAGGCTCAGCAGCTCTGTGGGTCCTAGGACGTCAGTGACTGGCTGGAGAAGGAGCCTGAGCAGGGGCCCCTGGTGACGGCGCTCGAGGCAGGAGGCTCCGAGGTGGTCCGGAGTGACTGGCACAAGCACATCTCGGTGCCACTGCAGACAGGTAGAGGCCAGACTTGGGGGGCCCAGGAGGTCAAAGGGACGCCCCAGCAGGGACGGCTGTGCCAACGCCTTCCCTGCCCACAGATCTGAGAAGGTTCCGGTCGTACAAGGGGACGTCGGTGCGAGACCTGCTTCGTGCTGTGAGAAACAAGGTGTGTTCCAGGGCTCGGTAGGGGCCTGGACAGTGGGGAGGCCTGAGGCCTGGTCCGGCTGAGCCCCGGCTCTCTGCTCCGACCCTCCAGAAGCACCACTACAGGGAGCTCCCAGAGGAGGTACGGCAGACGCTGGGCTCTGTCCCTGACAGCTTCGTCCAGTACTTTACCAACCGCTTCCCACGGCTGTTGCTACACACGCACGGTGCCATGAAGAGCTGCGCCTCCGAGAGCCTCTTCCTGCCTTACTATCCGCCGGCCACAGGGGTGAGGGGGCCGAGCCCGGGGGCAGCGGGGAGCTGAGCCCGCCCGGGTCGACAGACCAGCAGAGGCCAGGCCGCGGGGGCCACCGGAGCAACAGCATGTGCCCCTCGAGGAACACAAGAAGGAAAGGAAGATTCACGTATGTTTAATGCGTATAAAGGCAAGCACAGTCCCGAATTCAACAGCCACGTTCTGTACAATTCATAGGGTGGGCCTGAGGGCAAGGGGAGAGGCCACAGAACCCACATGGAACATGTACAAAAATAACTTACACAGCAGCCCCCACCTGCAGGGATGACGAAGGTCTCGCCCCGGCCCCCAGGGCTGGGGACACACTATAAAGTGGCACCACGGTGCTAACCAGCGCGGGCCAAGGTGCTAGTTGGGGAGGAGGCGCCAGTCCGGGGGGCGGGGGGCTATGAGGAGGCCTTGAGGCGGTTGGCAGCCGAGCGCGAGCTCAGCAGCTTGTCCACCATGGCGCGGGCGTAGCGCAGCCGGCTGGCCAGCTCCTTGGAACAGCCATACTCCTCCAGGAGGCTCAGGCGGTATGTGCGGAAGTCCCGCTTCTCGTCGATGTAGGTTACGGCGGCCATCAGTGGGCACAGGATGAGTTTGGTGTGGTCCTGTGAGGGAGAGGGCAAGAAGATGGACAGAGGGGGTTATTGGTGATTGAAGACCCCAGCTGCTACTGTGTGTTGGCAGTAGAGGGAAGATGGGCCAGCTGGTGGGAGGGGGACACGTTTATTTCTTTCTACTGCTTCTGCCAAGGATGGGTCCATGCCCCCCACTCCCCACCCAATTCCGTGGGCTGGCAGAGAGGCACAGACACCCTACCCCAGCCTTCCAGGGCCCAGCTCACCTGGAAGAAGTTGATCTGCACACAGCCATTACTGAGGTGCAGGATGATGGCGCTGCGGGTACGGAACCAGGTCCGCAGGTAGGGGAGCCGGGCCAGCTCGTCACCTTCCCGAGGCGTGATGTTGGCGCCCGCCTTCAGCAAGTGCTCGCTCATGTAGTTTCGGAAATACTTCAGGAGGGTGATCTGGTTGGAGGGTGAGAGAGGGAGTCGAGTCAGAGCCTGTCCCCGGGCACAGCCCTCACTCTGCAACACAGGACCGCACAGGCCAGCCAGCGCTCACCTTCTTTATCAAGGAGTTGGGGTGGGACCTCACGGTGAGGTAGGACTCTGAGCCGTCGCGCTCGATGTACTGTAGGCTGTCGCCGTCACTGTAGAGGATGAGGCGCGTGGAGTCGTTGAAGAGCACCCCGACGCTGTTGTCGCACAGCTGATACCCTAGTGGTGAGGGGGAGGAGACCTCAGAAAGCGGGAGGAGGGGCAGAGAGGGCCTTGGAAGCTGGAACTAGGAGGCCTGGGATGCAGACAGCAGAGTGTTGAGGAAAGAGGACCCAAGAGTTAAGAAAAGCAAGTGCCTGTAACAACTCGGAGGGTCTCGAGCTACCCACCCACCTGGGAGAAACCTACCGAGGCCATACTTGTCCGAATAGTCCACCCACTTGCTGACCCAGAAGATGGGGATGCAGGCAGGGTCCTCGGCCTCCTCTGGGACAGAAACAGACAAGACAACCAGTCAGGACAAGCCTCTTCCCCTCTGATGTGCTCGGGTGGCCCACACCAGGGAACTCGGTCCAGAGGCCTGGGGCCCCAGAGGAGAGCAGAGCCGGGCCTCTGCCATCAAGCAGCTTAGACAGGCAGCACTGAGACAGAAAGTCACAGTGCAGCCGAGTCTACCTGTGCGTTCAGCTGAGCCGTTTAGCAAAGGCCCACTGTGTGCCAGGTGCCGTCACAGGCATAGTGAGCAAAGACAAAACCTACTTCCCGGAGCCTGCAAACTGGCTCCAGGGCTAGAGACCAATCAAAATAAATATGCACAGAAATGTAAGTTACTTATAACTATCATGGTGAGAATCAGTGAGTTTTGAGTGATTAAAAAGTTTTAAGAGAAGCTAATTTCAGATGTATGAAAATGTGATGTTCCATGCATGCTATAATCCCCTCTTTCAAATACAATAAACAAATGTGGAAACTTCATGTTAGATGGGAAGTGTTGTGGAGAAAACATAAAGCAGGTAAGGGGGAGGAGAAATGCTAGGGGTTGGGGGCAGGGAGATGCTCACAGAGGTAATGCTGGTAGAAGCACGTGAAGGGGTGAGTGTCAGCCATGCAGGGATCTGGATGAAGCGAGTGCTGGGGGAAGGAAGCGGTGTGAGCAAAGGTCCTGAAGCTGGAGCACGCCTGGGTCTATTATTCCCACTGTCTTGAGGCCACAGAGGAATTCCCTAAGCAGAAGAGAGAGTGTGTGCAGAAGCACACAGCCAGCATATGGAGCTGCTGAAAGGTGGGGCACTTGTGGAGACAGAACAGATGAGTCACAAAAAGAAAGGAGAGGCCTGACCATGGAGGGCCTGAGCCAGGAGGCCAACTTCCCTGGGCTGTAATGTATAGGAAACAGGAGAAGGAAAGGCATTGTGGAGCTGGGGGCCTGGACAAGCTGCCAGCATTCTGGGGCTGAGACCTCCCTGCCCTCTCCAGGTGCCCTGCCCCAGCGCCCACCTTGCCTCACCAGCCCCCGCTCCGAGGGCTTGGAGGCGTTGACGCTGTGCAGCTGCTGCAACATGTCGCCGAGATGGCAGTCGACGGGCTCACTGGCCTCCCGCACCACTGGTTCCTCTTTCTCCCGGGGACGTTCAGGCATGGGGTTCTCCGTGCCTGTAAGGAGAGCAGACATGGGCATTAGTTAGGCACAAAGGCTGCAGGATTTTAGGGCCTGGGACCCCAACCACAGCTCGAGAAGCTCTTTACGCTGCCACTGCTTTAGGCAAGCAGCAGGTTATTAGAGCAGGAGCTGCCCTGCTGGCTTCATGGCCACACACAGCCATAATGCTTCAGACACTCAGGCCTCTGACCCAATGCTGGGCCCTGTTGGGCACCTCTGGTCTTGAGCAGCTTGGAGCTGCCTGGCTTCAATCTAAGAATGAAAAGCATCTTCTGTATCCAGGAAAATGGGAGGGCTCAGTAAATTGCAACCCATAAGTTGGCCTAACAGGCATTTAATGAAAACATAAGAGGTTTCCCCCATAAAATCTGCTTTATGTACTTATATGTGACTGAAATCTAAAAAGATACACCCTGAAGTTTTAAGACTAGGTGTATTTGGGTGGTGGAATCATGGATGATTTTTATTGCCTTTTATGCTTAAAAGTTTAATTCTTTCCCAACCAACATGAAATTCTTAAAATATTTAAAGATCTGAATTTTCAATTAAAAAAAATCTATGCTATGATAAAGACTTAAGTTTGAAAGAATAGAATATTTGAGACTTGCTTTAAAAACTCTAGCAAGAGAATTCCCTCAGCTCTTTCACTGCCGTGAGTTCAGTACCTGGTTGAGGACCCACAAACCACAGGGAAGAGGAAACAAAACAAAACCTCCCCCCACCCCCCAAAATATCTAGCAGAAAGAAAAGGAAGAAGGTGGAAATGATAAAAACAAGTATAGGCAGACAATGATAATTATTAAAAACAGATGATGAAAAATGGGATTTATGTATTTCCCAAAAAGGTCATTCTACTTCTGGGTTTTGCTTTATGTCCAAAATCTAAAACTAAAAAAAAAAGCAATCCTTTAAAATAACAATATTATCTTATAGCTCTAAGAATAAATATCCATGAGTCCATATCAACCAAATAAATGAATGGGAGAGAAGTGACAGCTCTTCCTTACAGAAGAATTTTGATTAATAGATGATAATTTTGATTAATAGATGACAATAGAAAAATCACCATTAGAATACCACAGTAATAACTGCTGCTGCATCCACCATGGATGCTAACATCAGTGAGCTGAAGTCTGAGAAGCAGTATTCTCTCAGAGAAGCTCCCCATGGGGCTTAAATTAATCACCGAAGGAAAATCAGTAACTATGCAGTGGAGGCACCACCTTAACCAAGTGATCACCATTCAAAGGAAATACTCATATAATCAAAGAAAATATCAAAAATTAAAGCAAAAAGAAAAAGGTAATCCTTAAAACAGCAGTGTCATAACTGAAATGAACTCATAAAGTTGTGCTATATCCACACAGAGAAATAAAGTATTTCAAGTGGCTTTTCTTGGGGTTTGTGTGTGTGTATGTGTGTGTGTGTGTGAGAGAGAGAAATATAGTCTAAGGACAAAAAGAACTGCATGGAAATAAACATAGTTTCATAACATACTTTATATATGTTGAAAATTCATGTATACCGTGTAAGCAAACAAAGTTTTCATTGTAAGAGAAAAAGAAATACAAGCATAAAATTAAAGTAAAAATCCTATAATATTAAATTAGATACTTACAAATTACCAAAAGAGAATTAAAGTAGTAATTTCACAGTGGAGAAAAAGACTGCTGAAGGACAAGTTTGCATCAATTTCAATTTCCTGAACTTGATAACTATGTCCTGTGCTGTGGTTACATAAAAGAATTGTTTTTAGGAAATACACAGTGAAGTACTAAGTAGTAAAGGCCAGAATGTTTGGGTCAAAAACAATACACACACATACAATGAGAGATAAAGCAAATGTAGAAAAATGTTAATTGGTGGACCAAAGGGGGTACAAGATACAGGAGGATTTTGTCTATTCTTATACTTTTCATATTTTGAAATAATATCAAAATAAAACACTCAAAAATGTGAATCAGAAATGGTGTAAATCCAAGGTCACCCCCCACCCCAGTTATGTATTTTCTAATTCTGCTCTCTGAAGAGACCTAGAAACAATGACAAACCAAGCAATGAGATGCGCTTTTGTAAGAAAATGTCCATCCTTTTAGAGAGATGCGCACGGAAGTTCCTGGGGGTAAAATGGCAAGATGTCTGGAATTAACTTCAAAAATACTTCAAAGGAACAAACAAGGAGCGATGAAGCAAACATTACAAATCTTAGTAAGTGTTGACTGTGGTGGCGATGTGGGTCCCACGTACATTGTGCTCCATATGTGTACCTGAAGCTTCCCAACATTTTTCCCAATGAACCATGCAGGGCGATATCAGCGATTTAAAAAAACAAAATGTTAAGAATTGTTCAGGCATGGCATTTAGCCACTCTCTTCTCTCAGGACATGACAGGTCTGATTCAGTTACAGTAAGGTCTGTCTTTCCTGACTGGGCTATGGGGAAAGGCGTTTGCCACATGAGGATGGGGACCATGGATTCAAAGACTGGGGCCTGTCCTACTGCACACCGGAGCTTTGGGGACCATCCAGTCACACACTGAGGCAGGCAAGGCTGTCTACCCACACTCTGGTTTACCTTTATTGAGGACGGTGAGAGGCTTCCGGTTGCTGGGGTCCAGGCTACTGGGAGCGATTGAAAACCTCGGTGGAATGGTGAGGCAGGTGATGGGGAGGCGGGCAGGGATATAGCCGGAAGTGAAAAACTCGTCATTGAGCAGCTCGTGAATGGTTGGGCGGGCAGTGGGATCTGGCTGAAGCATCTTCTTGATGAGGGAGGAGGCCACAGGGTTGATGTGCTGAAGGGGAGATGGGGAGTCATAAGCAGGATATGACACGGGACCTGGCTGCTGCACCACAACCCCCTACCCAGCCTCAAATACACCATGTTCAGTGGCTATAAATGTCCCAAGTTTCCACTGGCAGGTTTCCTAAGTTGACAAGTTGCTCACCACTAGAACAGCACTTGAAAACAAAGGCTTGGAGGTCATAAAGACCTGGTATAAGTCCCCGTTCTGTCCCTTAACACCAGCTGTGCCAACCAACCCAACTTTCTGGGCCTCTGTATCTTCATCTATAAAGTGGGGACACAGCACCAAGCTTGGAGCCCTGGTAAGAAGACCCAACCCAGGGTAGGTCAAATGCACAGTAAGCCTAGCATCAACTATGTACTTACTATCTACCAGCAAAATACTGTAAGCACTTCATGTAAATGAACTCACTTAACCCTCAGAGAAACACCCAAGGAGTGAAGCTCTCTAGTACCACCCCTCTTTTGCAGATGAGGAAACAGGCACAGAGAAGTTAAGTGCCTAAGATACATCCCGAGTGAGTGGTGGAGCCAGTACCCACACAGAGGCAGAGTCAGGGGCAACCCCCACACTTGGAACCACTCTGCTCGGCCCAATAATTGACCCTCTGTAACAGATTCAGCCCATCTGTCCTGATGGAGACAGGGCTCTTGGCTTCACATAAGACAAAGATGCCAAACTGGGAAGCAGCTGTGTGCCAGACTGCTGCAGACTATCCCTCCCAATGCACTCCTGCTGGTGTCTGCAAAAGCACGCCACTGTGCCTTCACGGTGGCTCGCGATTCTGTGAGCACTCGCCGTGTGCAAGATGCTCTAGGGCAGGGACTCCATTTTACAGACGGGCAACTGCAGCTCAGAAGACTCAGGCCATTTGTCCATTGTGATCTGGCTAAAAAGTGGCAGAGCCCATCTGAACCAAGACAGTCCACTGCCAGGCTAAGCAGCACTTCTCCGTCTGCCCCCTACTCCAGCTCTTTCTCTCTGTTTTACACATCTTTTGGGTTATCTGCCCAACCGTTGAGAGCCTACAAACTCTCATCCCAAGAAAAACTGTTTCTGTGCACATGCGTCCGACTCTGTATGCAATTTCAGACAGGACCCTCTAAAGCTCTTACGCTTACCCTAGGGGTGGCATTGACCCATCTCTTTCCCCAGGATATGGCTGGGCTCCGTAAATCACTTGGTGGGGGAGGAATTAAATAAAACAAATGTAAACTTAAAGTGGTTTTAGTCACCTTGGGAATACTGTATTCATTGTTCTTGATCCGGAGGTAGGTCTCTTTTAGGCAAGAGGTCTCAAAAGGTGGCTTGCCCACTAACAAGGTATACCTGTAAGCACAAGGAGGGATTTGGCTCAAGGCTCCCAACCAAAACCCAGATGCAGGGAGGAATCCTCCCAGGGCCAGAAAGGAAGTCAGACATCTTTTGGGCATTCACTGTGACTCTGGGGCCCCAGAGGACAATTCACAAGTTCACTAACCAGCCCCAGGAGCCACAAACTGGCAGGGAGGTGCCCTTGGTAGAATACAGGTGATGAGACTGGGTTCTAAAATCAGTGACTTTTTAGCTATAGCCTGTGGTAATCTAGGAGCCAGAGGCTGCTGGATAACATGGAGCAGGTCCAAGCAGGGGCCACTTGCTCCTTCAGAGGCAGCCCCACAGTTAACAATTCTGTACTTTAGGCTACAAGTTTTCATGTGGGAAATTCCAATGCAAAGAAGTAGGAAAGCCATTTCTAACTCTCCAGTATCCAGGGAACAACAAAAGGGGTAACACCTGAACAGGCCAACCTCTGCCCACCACCCACCTCTGATGGCCTTGACCCAGACGGACCACAGGACCTCCTCCTGCCAGCACCACTCCTGGCCTAATTCTTCCCACCCAATGCTGCTTTTTAGATCAGTGGTTCTAATACTTTATTGTGCATGGAAATCACTCAAGGGTCTTAAAATACAGATTGTGATCCAGTTAGCCTGGGTCTTGAGATTCTGCGTAACAAGTTCCTAGGTGATGCTGCAGCTGGTCTGCCATATTAGAGCAAGTTTGTGGAGACATTCCCTCCCTCATTCCCTGAACCCACAGCCTAGGCTGCAGGAATCCTACAGGATATACCAATTCAGCAATGAGGCTTCCTTCGGAGGCCATCTGTCCTCTGGAGCAGCCTTTCCAAAGGCGGAAAGGTCTGCAGGATAAAGTCTATCAAGTTAGAAATGTCCAGAAAGTCCCTTGCTGAGACTGGTGGGTCCTGAGACAACTCCCAACTTACATGATGCACCCAATGGACCATACGTCCACCTCGAAACTGTGCCCCTTCTTGCTCAGCACCTCAGGAGCTATGTAATTAGGAGTCCCGCACAGGGTCTTCTTCCGTTCCCCGTCATACTCCACTTTGGTTGCCAGTCCAAAATCCCCTGGGACAGAGGGAGGAAGATGGAGGCTCAGATGCCAGCTTCTGTCGTCTGTCAATGCAGACAGCTGGTTCAGATGTAACCATCAAGACCCAGGGTCAAGTGATCTCTCAAAGCCTCTAGTCTTTGTGTACGGCGAGGCTTACCCAGGAATCCTCCCACCATGCTGGCCCTAGGGAGGGGCCTCCCAAAGACCCTCTTCACCCCTCCCCTTAGAAAGGGGGGGGGTTACTTCTAAAAGGGAACTGACAGGGATAGCAAAACTCAAATGCCTTCAGGGATTAAGCAAGTAAATGTCAAGATGGCTACTTGGCAAGTTTGTGAGGAAGTGATACAGAGGGGTGGAGACTGTGGCAAAGCATAGGGCATCTAAAGGGAATAGCTGCTGTTCAGTACAGCAAAGAGCTGTCCTGAGGGAACGCTACCCCTGTACTGTTGGAGCTCTGTACTGCTGGAGTGTTTAAAAGGAGCTCCAAATTCAAAATTTTACATCAAGGCGCTCAGTTTAAAAAAGTGAAAATGAGGGGCTTCCGTGATGGCTCAGTGGTGAAGAATTCACCTGCCAATGCTGGAGAAAAGGTTCCATTCGTGGTTGGTGAGGATCCCACATGCCACAGAGCAACTAAGCCCATGTGCCACAACTACTGAACCTGTGCTCTAGAGCCCTGGAGCCACAACTGCTGAAGCCTGCACACCTGGAGCCTGTGCTTCACAACGAGAAGCCACTGCAATGAGAAACCCGCACACTGCAATGCAGAGTAGCCCCCACTCACCGCAACCAGAGAAAGGCATGCAGCAGCGGAGACCCAGTGCAGCCAAAAATAAGTAAATTAAAAAAATTTTTTTAAAAAGTGAAAACAAATCCAAATTCTTAAAAAAACAAAACAAAACTGTATAGAAGAACACACCCCCCAAAGCACATCTGCAGACAAGACACTGGTTTGTAGCTCTTTAAGTTCCCGTCCTAAAGACAGGATTCTAGAGGCAATCAACAGCCCAGACTTCCTACCATCCTCCTCCTCCCTCCCTTGTCTCTTTCCAAATTTCCTCTCCCCCACCCTCCCTCCCAGCTCCTCCTCATCCCCACTGCATGTCAAGTGCCCCTGCAGTCCCAGCTCCTTACCTATTTTCACCTCCAGATCCTCGTTCAGGAAGAGATTGCCCAGCTTGAGGTCTCTGTGAATAACGCGGTTTCCGTGCAGGTACTGGCAGCCCAGGACGATCTGCCGCAGGTAGTAGCGGGCCTCGGGCTCCGTGAGAGCTTTCCTCCGCTTGTGCAGCTCCAGGAGAGACTGGGAGCAGGAGGGAAGGAGAAATGGGAGCCGGTGCTCAGACCCAAGGCAGGGAGGGGGTGTCATTAGGTAAAGGCAGCCAGTACCCTACTACCCATTTCTTCTCCAGGACAACTATGATCCAGACTCCCCTCCAAACCAGGCCGCAACAGTTCATAGCAACCCTCTCCCACTGGCTCCCTCCCAAGTCCCTTACCTGGGACCCCTCTCTCAGCCCACTCCGGAAGCTCAGAGTCCCCAGTATCCCGGTCCCGGAACTCTCGGCAGCAACAGGTCCCTTTCCTACCTCTCCCCTCCCCCGGAAGCTCTGAAGTCTGGCTCCAACTACCCTCTGCCTGACCCAACCCCACTCCGGAAAGTGAGGGTCCGCAATACCCCTTACCTAGCAACTCCGGAAGCCCTGGCGTCCATAAGCAAGGTTTTCCCGCACCTCCCCCAATCCACCCAACTCCTAGCGTCCAGAAGCCGCCTTCCCTAGAGGCCCCAAGTGCCAAGAACCTTCTCTCTCCCTAAGACTTTCTCCATTTCCAGTTCCAGGTTCCCAGCACCTCTTCCCCAGCAGCTCCGAGCCCCGGGGCGCCCCTTCCCCAGCAGCTCCGGTTCCCGGCGCCCCAACCCCTGCCCCCAGGGCAGTTCCAGTTCCCCAGCAGTGACACTCACCCTCCGGCGGCAGAGCTCCAACACCACGAACACGAAGTCGTTGTCTTCGAAAAAGCCGTGGAAGCCGACGACGTGCTGGTGAGCGAGGCTGCGGTGAATGGATATCTCCATGGACATCTTCTCCTTTTGGTGCGGTTTGAGCAACAGCGACTTAGGCACGATCTTGCCCGCGAACACCTCCTTAGTGTCCGCATCCGAAATCTCAAAGCACTTGGCAAAGCCACCCTTCCCCAGAAAGCGACCCCGTAGATAGCGCCGCCGGCTGCGAGGGTCCACTAGGACCTCCGGGATCTCCTTCGCTGGCGCGGCGGCCGTCGGAGCCCCGGGAGCTGCAACTCCGGGCGCTTTCCCTGGGTCGGCTGGTGCCCGCCCCAGCTTCCCTGCAGTTGCCGCCGCACTCATGTTCCCGGAGTTGCCCAGCGGACCTAGCAGGCTCTAGGCAGAGGCTTGGCACGGCTCTGCCTCTCCTCGAATTCAAACGCGGCGCCGGGAACGTTACAAGAGCCTACGCGCTACTGATTGGCCGCGGGGATTTAAAATCCAAACCCGCCCGCCGCGCGGCACTCTGGGAGCGCTCGGCACTGCAGCCGCCTTTAAACTCTCACCCAGCCCCTGGGAGGAGCTTGATTGGCAGGGATGGCGGACGGAAGACACGTGGGATGCCTGGGAAACCATAGCTGCAGTGGGGTTGCTGAGACCCCGCCCCAGAAGAGGGGGAGTTCAGGGTTTCTCCTTTCTCGGCAGCAGGGGAAGCGCCTGCAGTTCGCGAGTACCTCCTCCAGGAAGCTTTTCTCAGCACCTTCCTCCACCCCCCACCTCGCCTTCTAGATTATAAGCTCTTGAGGACAGAGGCCTAGCATGAGAGACTGCATGGGGGAGCCCTAATATCAGCCTCGGAAGTCACCAGCTGTCTTCCAAATCACCCCATAAACTAAAATCGAAGTATAAAGAGGATGCTTGCCAGGCAAACGCACCTTCCAGACAAACCCCCTACTCTTCTTCAAATAACAGCAGGGGCCACCAGCATCATCAACACCTGGGAGCTTGTTAGAAAGGCAAAGCTTCAGGCCTCAACGCAGACCCCCCCAATTCAGAATCTACCCAGTGATTCCCACACACTGAAGTTTGAGAAGTGCAGTACCAGAACCCCACCACCCCCGCCAGGGTCATTCTGCAAGAAAATTGTCTGGCTGGCTCACTGCTCTATCTCCCAGTGCCTAAAATGGTGGACCCTCAATTGTTTTGTAAGAGGGAAAGATGACAGGTTGGCAGAATGCCTGGCAAACTGGTAAGCCAAGGTCAAATTTGGCTGCAGAGGTGTTTTGTTTGGTCTTTCACTTTTTAAAATTTGGATTCATAGACAGGACTGAAAAAATCAAGAGCGCTCACATAAAAATTAAGCTTTGTGGCTTTTCCTTAAGAAAAAACTATTAGCTGTTGCAACTCTATGCTTAACATACCTTCCCAGTTTGTCAGAGTTCCCTGCTAACCCTCCTTTGCCCCTTTGCCTTTCTGGCTTCCACAGATACTTAAGTGGCAACCCTGAGAATCACTCAAGTTATAAGCCCAGCATCCTATGATGTCTTTGCTGCTGCTGCTTAGTCGCTTCAGTCGTGTCCGACTCTGTATGACCCCATAGACGGCAGCCCACCAGGCTCCCCCATCCCTGGAATTCTCAAGGCAAGAACACTGGAGTGGGTTGCCATTTCCTTCTCCAATGCTAGGAGTCAGCAAAAGTCAGTCATCTCACAGTTATCTCTTACATAACTCCCAATAAACTCAGAGGCAATGAAGACATCTTTCCTACCCCATGTCCCAAGCACTCAGCACAATGCCTGGCAAAAAGGAGTGACTAAAATGCTTTATAAAAAAAAGGAAGTTTTTTTTTAAATTATTATTTTTTAATCCCTGTGGTGTGTAATATTGTTTTATCTTTTTATAAAGTTGAATCTATGTACCAAAAAAGTATATATCTGTTAATTGGACAGCTCAGTGAATTTTCACAAAATGAGTACACCTCATGTAAGCAGCACCTCATGTGAGCTCAGTGAATTTTCACAAAATGAGTACACCTCATGTAAGCAGCACCCAGACTGAGAAAGAGTACACGACCAACAACCCCGTAAGTCCCCCTTGTGCCCTGTGTTGGGGGGCCCCAAGACCATCCCCCTACAGGACTCAGCATATAGTCCTACTCATAGATGGCTAGGATTTATTACAGTGAAAGGTTATGAAGCAAAATCAGCCAAGGGAAAGGTGCACAGAGCAAAATCCAGAGGAAACCAGGCACAAGCTTCCCAAAGTCTTCTCCCAGTGGAGTCAGTCACACAGGACACACTTAATTCCTCCAGCAATGAGTGTGACAACATGTGTGAAATGTTATCTACCAGAGAAGCTCATTAGAGACTCCAGCCCAGGGCTTTTCTGGGGCTTGGTCACACAGGCACCCTCTGCCTGTAACACACCAAAATTCTACATTCCTGGAAGGAAAGCAGGCATGCAGCATAAACCACACTGTTTACACAGTTTAAGTTCAGTAAGCAACTCCTATCATTTAGGGAATGGTGAGAACTCTCCTGAAATTCAAGAACCCAGATGCCAGCTGAGGGCCAATCTTCCAGCTGATGGCACTGGGAGCTTTCCTTCAGGAAAAGGGGAAAGTTTCCAGAATATTTCTGAGAAATGAAGATCATAAATGCTCTCCCCGGCCCCCAAAGCTCCCTAGGTGCCAGGCTTTTGATCAGCAGTACTAACCTGACATTTTTTCAATAATCTTTTATTCTCATCCAGGCCTTTCCTCCAGAAGGGCTGTGTGCAAGAGACATGGGAATAATTTTGAAGATAAATATTTTAATATAATTTAACCAGAAAAATATTCAGGAATTGATCAGGATATGTTATGGGCTGAACTGTGTTTTCCCCAAATTATATGCTGAAGTCCTAACCTCCAGTACAGAATGTGACTGTATTTGGAGATATGGCCTTGAAAGAGGTGATTAAAGTAAAATGGGTGGGCCCTATCCAATATGACTGGTGTTCTTATAAGAAGAGATTAAGACACAGACAGACAGAGGGGCAACCATGTGAAGATATAGTGAGAGAAGGCTGCCAGCTGCAGGCCTAGGAGACAGGCCTTAGGAGAAACGTGCCAACTGCTTGCTCTTGGACTTCTAGTCTCTAGGACTGTGAGAAAATATATTTCGATTTTTTAAGCCATCCAGTCTGTGCTATTTTGTTATTGCAGCCCTAGCACACTAATAGAGGATGAAGTCCTCAATGTAAAAATTTTCATAGTGGGTTTATATAACCTTCCACCCCTTTTTCCCAGAGACAGCCTAGAAAAGATCAGTCCTTTTCCAGAGACAGCTACACCAGAGCAGTCACTCTGCCTTACAAGGTGTGTGTACAGAGGGGAAAGTGAGGAGGCGGAGTAAGCCTTTCAACCCGTAGTAGTAAAGTTGCAGTTCACCCAGGAGGCTGAGCACACAAATCAAAAGCATCGAGTCACCCCCAGGGAAGGCCCAGATCTGATATGTCAAAAGCAGGAGGCGGCCGGCGGTCAGAGTCCCTGTGATGTGCCCTCCTCCAACTTGCAGGTTTTGGGAGGGATCACAAGTCAGGATGCAATCAGCCTCTGCATTAGACATAAACGAGCTGATCAGCAGCTTGTTTTGGACGGTCCCATCAAAGAATGGCTCCTTCCTGTGGGCATTAGTATGTGACCCAGTCGGTACAGCCAGCATCCACGATGTATGCTGTCATCATTTAGAGCTCCAGAGAGGGGCCCTAAATCTCCAGTGGTCCCCGAGTCTGCCTGAGTTCTGCTCAGGGAGCCTGGGTCTGCTTTCAGTTCAGCACTGCTCCTTGGGAAGCTGAAAGAGTGTACTGACAGCCAGCGTCAGGTTTCAGCTTAGAGTGAGGTCCAGGCAACGAGGGTCAGTGAACTGGGGATTCCAATCAAGGTGGGTACTTTTCTTCAGCAAAGGCGTGCTGCAGTGCCAGACAGCATGGTACCCCTTTTGTCAGTCTCAGAGTCCAAACTGACCCATTCAAAAACATGCATATCAGACTGGACAATCATCAACCTCTAAGGGTCAGACATCTGATTTCAACAAGGGCCAATTAGAAACTTAACTAATTGCTTTTTCAAAATCCAAATGTGTATTTCTATTCAGAGAGTACCTCTCTTCTTATGTTGTCACCCTCTTTCCAGAGGTTTCAACAGACACAAATCATAGCAAAAATCATCAGGTATGGAGACTTGTTCTGGCTCTAAAAATCCAAAGAATTTAAATTCCAACCTACCTATGGATAGGAAAAGCAAGGAAGCTATACCCCAGCAATACCTTCTTAATTTAAATGTTGTATGTTTGAGATGGCTCCACTAGCACTTATGGAATTACAAGCATGTAACATTATAAATCAATTTTATCTTATCTCCAGATAAAATGGCCACAAAATACAAAGCCATTTTTTAAAAACTTCCCCTTTTTTCTCATTGCAAATGTACTCAAACCCCTAGTAGTAAATTCAGCAATGTACAGGGTTATCATCACAGGCCAGCAGTGTTTACTCTTTGCTGCACAGGCCCCCTTTCAGTAATACCCCCCCACCAAGGATATCCACTATCATACATTTTTAAGCAACAGATTCAACCAATTAAAAAAAAATTAGGGAATTCCCTGGTGGTCCAATGACTGGGTCTCCCAGCTTTCACTGCCAAGGGCACAGGTTCAATCCCTGGTCGGGGAACTAGGATCCCACAAGCCTCAGGGCATGGTCAAAAAAATTTTTTTTTTAATTTAAAAAGTTAAGACTGTTTTTCATTCGTACATGCAAAGGCCTGTTGAGCACCCATTTGCATGTATGTTTTATTTATTTCATTCAGGAACACTTATTAAAAAATTTATGAAGCATTAAAGAAACTTAATTCCCTTTCAGCCATCCTTTAACAACTGTTTTCATATTCCATTCTAGTCCTTATCAACAGGGAGTTTCAAATTTATATAGCTGCAACTGTGTCATGTTAATACAATCTATCTGCATGGTATCAGTAATAGTAACACTAACAGTGAGCCTTTATGGACTTACTATATTCCAGGTACGGGGCTAAGAGCTTTATAGAGATAATTTCTTTTAATCCACACAAAGACCCTAGGAGAAAAGGATTACTTTTCCCACCTAAAGATAAAGAAATGAGCACTTCTACATCAGGTTACTTGCCTAAGGTCATGCAGGCAGGAGGTAGCAAGCTTGAATTCCAACTCAATTCTGCTGACTCCAAAGCATACCTGTTGGCACACTGCCTCTCAGGGCCTTGTTGTTCTGGGAAGAACCAAATCCCAGGGCTTCCCTGGTGGCTCAGCGGTAAAGAATCTGCCTGTCAATGCATGAGACACTGGCACTGAGACAATCCCTGGTCCAGGAAGATCCCACATGCCTAGGAGCAACTAAGCTCGTGTACTGCAGCTATTGAGCCTGTGCTCTAAAGCCCAGGAACTGGAACTACTGAGCACGTGTGCCCTAGAGACCATGCTCTGCAACAGGAGAAGCCACTGAAATGAGAAGCCTGAGCACTGCAACGAAGAGTAGATGCCCTGCTCTTCGCAACTAGAGAAGAGCCCGTGCACAGTAACAAAGATACAGCACAGTTCAAAAATAAATAAATAACATTATTTTAAAAAAGAACCAAATCCCAGACTCCTTTGGTTCACTAGCTCACTCACTCACTCATTCACTCCTACCAAAAAGCAATATGATATGCTTAAACTCACGGTCTGAAGAAACCCCGGGTTCAAACACCATGTGACTTCAGCAAGTGACTGAACCTCTCTCTGCCTCAATTTCCAGGTCTATAAAACAGGGATGGTTACGGTGCCCTTCTCCTAGGATTCTATCTAGAAGATGACATGCCTATCTCCTAAGGTTTTCGTGGAGAAATTCTAAGAGGAATCTCTTAGAATAATGTTTTTATTATTACTGAAATAAAAAGAACCTGTACCTAATCCCAGGGAGCTCGGAGTCTTCAACAGGACTTTCCAGTTCCTGGGCCTCTCGAATTTCCATACTTCTCCCCTCTCCTCTGGTCATACTGTTTCCTCAGCCTCTTGCTACTTCCATTGAAAACCAGAAAGTCCAACCAGCAGATATGAAAGGCTGTGATGAATGTAGCTAAAGAAAAGTTGGCAGGGCCAAGAAAACCCACACAGGCTTCAGATTTAGGATCAAAGTCAGAGAGGAGTGAACACCATTCCTGTGTCTCTTTCTTGAATGATTTTCGTATGCACAACCATCTGCCTGGTATCCAATGGCCTTGGAGGTACAGAACAAGCTGTTCAGTCTCCTTGGGGAAGCAGGATGTCCTGGGCCGCCTCTTCTCACTTTAGGATCCAGGTCAGAGTGCATAACGAGAATAGGTGTGGCCAACATGCAGCAGAAACTTCAAGAAAGCAAGGGATAACCAACAGAGCAGCAAGTGCAGTCCTCAGGTTAAGGGCTTTGCTGCATAAAACATGGACTTTGCAGCCAGATAAGACTTGGCTTTGATTCCAGCTCAGCCATTTATTAGCTATGTGATATTGGGCAAATTTACCTAACCTCTCTTAAGATTGGCCTCCTTGACACTGTATGCTGGGTTGTAAAAATCCCTACTTTTTTTTGACAGTTGGGAGGAGTAAAGGTTTTCTAATAAGTGTCTGACACCCCACAGATACAAAGCAAGGAAGGGTGATTTCTTTGCCCTGCCTTTTCTTTGTGATGAAGGGAAAGATGATAGGGAAAGATGGTCTTAATTTCACTTTAAATTTTTAAAAATATATAGGAATGCCACACCTTACACTATAAAGGGTTCACTTCCTAACAACAGTGTAAGACATACATAAGGGGCCAGGACACAAGATCACCAGGTCAGGAAGATCCCCCAGAGCGGGGGATGGCAACCCATTCCAGTATTCTTGCCTGGAGAATCCACGGACAGAGGAACCTGGCAGGCTACAGTCCATGGAGTCAAAAAGAGTTGGACACAACTAAAGTGACCAGCATGCTCACATGCATACATAATAGTATGGCATACACATATACTATAAGATGTATCATTTCTAATAATACTAGTTATAACTACCATTTACTGAGTGTTCACCCTGGGTCCCTACACATGCGTCACATATATGAATGCATTTAATTATAATAACCCCTATGAATCTTTCCCATTTTAAGGATGAGATATTTGAGTTTCCACAAGGTGAGATAACTAGCCCAAATTCACATGGCTAGAGAACAGCAGGGCTGGGATTCAATCTGCTGCCCCCCAAGACCCTCAAGAAGAGCCCCTCATGCCTCCACTGGAGAACTGTTCTGTTTACCGAGCTAAGCCGTCAGATCCCTACAGGCAGGGAGTGGCTCTGTCTTATTCTTCACTAGGCCAGCGCCTGACACTCAGTCGTGGCTCAGTGAGTATTTGTTTAATGAATAAATAAGTGTTGCAGCATGTGGTCAGGCCCCCCTCCCCCCCGGCCCCGCCCCCAGCCCTAAAGGGCAGCAAAAGCACGAAAGCACAGCGCATCACTGGGGCTCTAGAAGCGTTTCAGTGATCATGGACTTATGGGAACTGGTCCAAGTTGGCAGGACATTTTGCCAACACCTGTTTTGAAATAACCACGCCTCTGAACACACTGTTCTAACATTGCCGTTGCCATTACAGGGGCCTTACAGCCCTACAGCAGCTACCACTAGGAGACCAGCCAGCTTGATGTGACCACCCAGAACCACTCAGCTTTGTTAGATGCAATCTGTCCTTAATGGCTGAGAGCGAGTCAGAATGGGACTGGAGCTCCATGTTCTGGACACCCTGTGGGCTCACCAGCCAGATCCAGACACCAAGGAAAGCTTCCCGAGCCACCAAGATCCCTGCTTTATAGCTGAGAAATTTCCAAGGATGTGGAAAAGGCAGCAATGTTTGTCTGATTCATTTCGAAGTCTGTTATCACCCAGATGGGCCCAAGTGGCTAAGAAAGTAACTGTGGCCTCAGCTCTGAGTGAACTGGCTCATGCAGAAGTGACTAACTCAGAACCCACCACAGACCCCAACAAACCACAAGGGCCTTGTGCAGCCATGTGAAACAGAACTGGCCAACAGAAGGAAGTCAATCAGTCAACCTTGTTCCCTGCACCCAGGATCCTGCAACTTGAGACTTATCTGGGGTGGGGTGGGGACCAGAGGTAGGGGGACTCAAATCCAGGTAATCACCCCATGTGCTGGAAAACCACAGGCTCATGCCTGACTCCTCAGGAGTTCACAGCTAGTGTGGGTTCAGACAAGAGCACAGGCATGTAATTAAAATTCTACCTAGACTCTGAAAAAGGTCCCTTCGTAAGGTGCACAGGGAAGCAGTTTCTGGCAGAAGTGCATACGCGCTCAGTCGCTAAGTCATGTCCGATTCTTGTAACCCCATGGATTGTAGCCTGCCAGGCTCCTCTATCGGTGGGATTTTCCAGGCAAGAATACGGGAGTGGGTTGTCATTTCCTCCTCTAGGGGATCTTCCTGACCCAGAGATCAAACCCATATCTCCTGCATTGGCAGGAGGATTCTTTACCACTGAGCCACCTAGGAAGCCCATCCAAGCAGAGGAGCATCCTCCAAATGGCTCTTTCTTGAACACTCCACTTTGGCTAAGCAACCGTGCTCCCAGTTCAGGCCAAGATACCCCTCAGGAGGTATTTCCCAAGACCAAGAGTAATGAGAGATTGGACAGGAGGTAAGACTGGGCAAGAAAGAAATCTGGAGAAGGGGAAAAGGTCTGAACTAGACACCTCAGAATCTTTCCGGCCCAGCACCCATTTATCTCCTGTTCTGGTAAAATACAGCCACCAGGCACCAGCTCCCAATCCATATGGGTACGTGCCCCGGGGCCCGGCCAATCAGTGAATTCCATCATCCTGGCCACAGTGGTTACTTGAGGCTGGACACTTCCATCCTGGGCTAGTGATAGTCAGGTCCACGGGCTTATCAGAGAAGGAGAGCTCTTTCTACCAATAACTGGAGCTGCAGGGTCACATTGTGAAGCCTGGAGAATGAAGCCAACTCAAAGGAATGCAGAGTCAAGAGCTGAAGAGAGTCAGGTCCCTGGTGACCCTGTGAGTTCTGAGTCCTGGGATCCAGCTCGATGGCAGCTCTAGACTTGGCCTCATCAGCTACATGAGCCAATAATCCCCTCTCTGCCCTAAATCAAATGGAAAGCGTCCCAACCCATGTCTCTTCCACCTGCTCGCTCTTCTGGGAGTATTCTGAGGACAAAGAGACTTTTTTCTCTGGGGTTAAAAAAGTAATTGTCTGGTGACAGATTGCCCCTGGGGTGAGAGCCACCATGGAGACAGAGTCCAGCTGGCTTTTCCTAGGATACACACAATTGTCAACACCTTTAAAGCAGTATCAGTCCGTAATTAAACACTCACTTACTAATAATAGTAGCTAGTGTTTTGTCTTGCCAGCACCTTGTTTTGGAAATACGCTTTGCTGTTTCTCTGTAATGCTGAGGACGGGAGGGGAGGAAAGGTCATGACCCAGATCAGGTTAATTATAGTGCCATACATTCTTGGTCACAGGGGGCTCACGACAGCCCGAAGAGAAAGTTTCTTTCAGTTCAGTTCAGTCGCTCAGTCGTGTCCGACTCTTTGTGACCCCATGAATCACAGCACGCCAGGCCTCCCTGTCCATCACCAACTCCCAGAGTTCACTCAGACTCATGTCCAAATTAGAACTCAAGCAAAGAAACCTTTCAGGGCCACCAAGCTGGGAGGATGCCAGGCTGGGTCTGTCAGCTGCCACGTGCCCTAACGTGTGGAGCAAGACCATGTGCAGCAGGAGAAAAGGAACCAACACACAGGCCTAGAGAGTCTGCCTGCTGACTCTCAAGGTCCACTCTCTCCCTCTCCTGCTACCAGAACCTTTTTCCTCTGAGTTTTGGCTGCCCAGCTAGACAGTAAATTTACAGCCTTCTGTGCAGTTACATGTGGTCATGTGACAAGAAAGTAGAAGCCTGGGTGCCTGATGACCTCGTGGAGCCCAGTCACCTACCTCTGCTGCACCACTTGCCTATCCCTGCACTGTGAGGTCAGTGAAATTACCTTCTCTCTCATATTCAAATAGTCTTCTGTATTTTGATGGTTTCTTTGTTACCACAGCACAGTCTATACCTCCACTAATGTAAAGATGAAAAACATATAAAAGCAAAGAGCCCTGTATCTCTGGATAGGGTTGTCCCTACAATGATAGCTGATCACTTACAGAGTGCTTCTAAGCGCCAGGAATTGCCCTTACTGTTTACACGTAGTAAATACTACAGTTAATCGATTAACTGAGGTAGTAAAAACCTCCGTTAATCCATTCCAACTCTGTGGATCCCCACTGTTACAGCCTATGATCCCCATTGTATAGCCTATGATGCGAAAGCACAGAGAGATTAAGTAACTTGCTCAGGGTTCACACTACATTGCTTCTCAAGCTGATCCTTTCTGTGATCGTTGTGTAAGTCAATAAAACCCCTTTTTTGCTTAAATTGATTCAAGCTGGATTTCTGCCACTTGCAACAAAGCGTTGAAATTCGATTTTTGTCTAATTTAGTTTGTATATTCTTTTATAGCTTGCTAACTTGTGCTACAGAACTGTAAGACACCATTTAATGGCCACAAGCAGAACAATTCTTTCAAGAAACCAGCTCCCACTTAACTAGTCAGAACACAGTTGTAGCTACAACAAGGCCCAGGGCCAGGCCATCTTCTCAGAGGGGGCACTAGGCTTCCTGCCTATGGCAGACATTTGCAGATGGGCCAACAATACCCAGTCCCAACCCTCTTTTCCTTGCCTGCCTGAAATGCTTTCTGTGCAGCAAAGGCTTGCCAAATGATTCCATTTGGGGCAATGAAAGGTACTGTGCTTCCTGATAGCTCAATTGGTAAAGAATCTGCCTGCAACGCAGGAGACCCCGGTTCGATTCCTGGGATGGGAAGATCCACTGGAGAAGGGATAGGCTACCCACTGCAGTATTCTGGCCTGGAGAATTCCATGGACTGTATAGTCCAGGGGGTCGCAAAAAGTTGGACACGACTGAGCGATTTTCACTTTCACTTGCAAAAGTTATTAGAACATGGAAGGATTCTGCATAATGATTTAAAGTATGAGCTCTAGGGCCAGAATGCCTAAATTCACCATTGTAGATGTAGAAATTTGGACAATTTATCTCTGCTCCTTAGGGAGAAAAACTGGACCTATCTCATAGATACTGTGAGGATTCAAGGCATCAATAAAGGTAAAGAACTCAAAAGAGGGATATTTCCTGGGTGGTCCAGTGACTAAGACTCCAAGCTTCCAATGCACGGTGCCTCAGTTCAATCCCTGGTCAGGGAACTACTAGATTCCACATGCCACAACTGAGAGTTCACATGCTACAACTAAAAACCACACGTGCTGCAACGAAGACCGAGGATGCCACATGCGTGCTGCAATTGAGACCCGGCAGAGCCAAAAAAAGAACTCAGGTGCTCGCTTTGGCAGCACATATACTAAAATTGGAACGATACAGAGAAGATTAGCATGGCCCCTGCGCAAGGATGACACGCAAATTTGTGAAGTGTTCCATATTTTGCCATTTCACCCCTATCCATATCCATAATCTATTCACATCAGCTTTTTAGCTGTAACTCGCTCATAAGCAAGGTAACTTAACCCATCGAGGGCCCCTGGATTCAGTCTGCAATTCCTCCTCCAAAAAAAAAAAAAAAAACAAAAAACTCAGAAGAGTACTTGGTACATGGTAAACAACATATATGTTAACAATTGCCATTTTTATCACCTGTATGTGCCAAAATGGAACAACCTCTAAGATATATTGTTAAGTAAAAGGAGAAAGATGTGGGATAGTACATCCATATGAGTACAGAGGCTGGTGTGGACGTGTGTATCTGTTCATGTCAAGAACAGACTAATGGTACAACAGTCTGAAAATTATTCTGAGTGGTTGCCTGTGGGAAGTAGAGCACAGGACTGGATTCTGGATCTGCAAAATCTATTACATTGTATGTCCTTTCTTTAGTAACTGGATAGGATTTTTGGAATTGTGTACTCAAATTACTTGGGCTACCCTAGGGGCTCAGCAGTAAGGAATCCACCTGCAATGCAGGAGATTCGGGTTCAATCCCTGGGTCAGGAAGGGAAAGAAGGTCCATTGGAGAAGGAAATGGTAACCCCCTCCAGTATTTTTGCCTGGGAAATCCCATGGCCAAGAGAAGCCTGGCGGGCTACAGTCCATGGGGCTGCGAAAGAGTTGGACATGACTTAGCGACTTAATGACAACAGCTCAAATTACCTAAAGATTTTTAAAAGGCTCAGGAAAATAAACACCCCACTTTCTGTTAATTTTGGTTGTTCATCAACAAAATGGATAGTCAAAAAATCATGTCAGTTATAAAATAAGAAAATAAAAGAAGAAAACGGACAGTTAGTCATGTCAAGTGGCAAGCTTCCTTTTGGAGGTATTCAAACATGCACTGGAAGGGAATCTATTGGACACGCCCTGGAAAATTTCTCTAGGGAGCAAGAGGTTAGCCAAAGGCACATCTAAGCTCTGCCAACTCCAAGATCCTCCTTTTTGGTGGTCCAAAAAGAGAAAGGAGCTAGGGTATATGGCTCCCCAAAAAGCTGCAACCATCACAGACTGCTGGCATGAGACAGGATGCAGTGGACTGTCCCATCTCACCGTGGCAGAGCTTAAGAGCGTGGGCTGTGGAGCCACACACACGAGTGTGACTCCTTCACCATGCCAATTAGACCAAGTTATCTAACATTTTTGAGTTTTTATCCTCACCAGTGAAGTGGCGATAACATCCAGCTTATAGGGCTGCTGTAAGCTCTAAGTAGGCAAGTGACTACAAAGTCTGTAGGAGGACACCGGGAACACAGTGAGGTGCCCAAGGAAGACAGGTCGCCATTGCTGGAGGTGAACAGTGATCATCTTCAAATGACTTGTTTCATGTGTCAGCCTTTAATGTACAAACATAAAAAATAAGAAACCAGAAAGCAGTCTTATATTCAACTAGCAAAGATGACTACATACAGTTCTTTTTGCAAACCCCAGACCAGATGTTAAGTCAAGACAGCTGCTGCTAGGTTCTAACCTTTGAGGCTGAACTGTCCTACCCCATTCACAACAGCACTAGAGCATCGAGCAAGGCCAACCTTTTCAGGCCTTCACTTCTAAGTCTTCCTACTAGAGCAGAATGGGAAGGGCTGAGATATTACCTAGAAGATATGGATAGCACTGGCAACTTTGTCTACTCCTCGGGGTTCCATGCCCCCAGAATGATTTTAAGAGGCCCCCATGTACATATGAGATTGGGCCAAAGTATAGATATTTTGGTCTGAACTGTGAGGTTTATGGCAAATGTAGTGTAGTTTGAATGGTTCCAGGCCAAGGAGCAAGTGTCAAAAATGCTACATCTCCAGTGAAATAAGACATACACTGCTTCCCCTAAATACCATGAGACAAGGAGTGGCTGCCAGTCTAGTCCATCCACATGGGACACTTAAACCTGGGACTTTGCAAAAATAAAATCTGGATGCTAAGGGATGCTTTCTGGATGCTTTCACTAAGCTTTTAGTGAAAGCCAAGGCCCTAGAATAGAATGCTAGAAAGTCTTTACTATTCACCCCAAATTAAGATGATCGGGTTATTTTGGAAAGAAGAGAAATACTAACCACCCTCCCTTCAAGTTTTAGCAGCCAAGAGGAATCTGGGCTCTGAAAAGTGGCAAACAGTTTTTTTGCAGATGACAAGCAGCTGTGGCAACTGGCCAACTGCATGAGCAGCAGGGACACCAACAGGGATGCTCGCTGTGGCAGCTCACGGCCATGGGCCACACACAGCCTCCCCACTGGGGCAGAGTGCCCTGCTCCATCCGGCTGTCCGCAGGGCCAAGGGGTGGGAGTGCTGGGAACAGATGAGTCTGTGCTCCCCACATCATGGTACAGAGTGACAGTGAATAGATACAGTTTAAGCACAGCATTTGGAGACAACCCTCCAGTCGTTCTGTTAGTAAAGTCTTAAGAACTTAGAGCCTGGGAGGACTGAGAAATTCTAAACAATGAAACCAAAAAAAAAAATAAAGAGGGTGGGAGGTGTCAAAGACACAAGAGCTCTTTGTAGATGCTGTCTGGCTCACTTTGTCCCCAAGTTCATCTCAGAGCTCAAGCAAATTCAAGACACAAGGCAGAGACATTAGACCTGTGTCAAGGGCAAAAACTTCTGGTAGTAGCTCTTGGTGACGTCAATCATCAGCTCCTGGGTACATTCTGGGAGCTCCCCTGAGAAGAGTCCTGGGGAGAGAAAGACCTGGTCAACCACAAGGAGCCAGAGGAGGCCCACATGCAGCTCTGACTTCTGCTGAAACCTCCAGAAGCCTTCTTTAGCTGCAAATGTCTAAATACTAGGTTTTCCATCTTTGGTGCTAACAGAATATTTCCTGACCATATATTCAAGATAATATGAATCTGTGTGTGGAGGGAGTTGGGGGTGGGGTGGGGAATAATACTGTTCTCAAAATGCAGAAATATATTCCAAGTAAAAGAAGTTAGTACATTACTGAAGAGTTAAGGAAATCTGACTACATCAGAGGCTGTTCCAGGTAAGGATTCATCTATCCCCTGGATTCTGGGGTGATGCCTGTGGGGCAAGCCAAGGTGAGCGCTCTTCAGGGGAGAAACTGCCCTGCTATTCATACAATGAAACTGAATCCAAGGCCTGAGCAGTTATATTCGAATCATAGATGGGAGTAGAACAGAAATGCCCAAACAGACAAAAGATGGGGGAAACTTAATGAAGAATTTCCAGGAAAGAGGCACTCACACAGTATGGTATTAGTATAAACTCACACAGATGTTTGAAGAGCAATGTAGGAATAACTAGCATAACTTAAAAGTTCATACCCTGTGATCTGATAATCCAACTTTTAAGAATTTATTCCACAGATAATCTTGCCCAATTGCACAATATAGATACAAAAGCATTAATGCAGCAAAGTCTCTAATTATAAAAAACCAAGTATAACTTTTTTTGATCCATTATACCAGAGGATGATTGATTATACCATGGGATAATTATGCAATGCAAACCCTATAGCCATTAAAAGGAATGAAATAAATTGCTCCATACTGACAAGAAAAGATGCCCAAGATATACTAAGGAAGCAAGTTTCCTAACAGAATAGAGAGTGTGAGTCTATTTTTATATATAAAAAGTTTCATATTATATATACAAATACATACATAAACACACATATGCATACACTCATAAACATATAAACACACACACATATACTCTTGTATACATACAGAGAGAAAACAGGAATGAAAAAATGGTCTTAAAAAAAATACACAATTCTCGCAGGCACCTTTTACAAATTAGCAGCACATTAAGATTTCCAAATATATATTGAATCTGTACAGTATTTAATCTACTAAAAAAAACTGGTACTCAACACATAAAAATTCAGATTTTTAGCTCCTCATGAAACACCAGAAGTTCACATAATTTCATGCCTGTATGCTTAAACAGCTATGATAGGCAATTACTTCAACTATTTACATATTTTGTCTGGCTCCTGTGGGCATCTGAGTTTTTGGTTCCTAACTCAGAATCTTTCTGGACGCCTCGCCTTTCATTCTGGGGAGCCTTCAAAAAATATGCTAGTTTTCCTGCCACCCCACACCTCTTGATAAAGAGGGAGGTTGTCAACAGTAGTATCTAGATGGTTAGCATTTGTTTGTGAAACTACACAAATAAACATGAGAAGTACCCTGCTAGTGCAAAAAGTACTAGACTCTAAACAAAGAGTCTCGGGAGCTCCGTGGTGGTCTAGTGGACTTGCTGCTTTCACTGCCCCGGCCCAGGTTCAGTGCCTGGTTGGGGAACTGAGACTGCATAAGCTGAGTAGTCAAATAAAAATAAATAAATAAACAAGGAGTCTTAAATGCTTGTCAAAGCCTCCCCATTAACCAGCACTGACACCCTGGACAATTCAACCTCTCCAGGCCTCAGTTTCCTCACCTACACAATGATCTCTAAGATCCCAGGCAGAACCTCCACACACAGAATTTACTGGGATTTCAAATACCTAGAAGTGCTTCCCTGCAATCTGCCATCAATGTTCAAAGATCATAAGTTGGTTCTAAGGGCCTTGACTAAGTTAGAGGAGATTAAACTATTTTTCCAACAACATACTTCTCACCTCAGATCAGATGTTTGTCTCACAAACACTCAAAACAATTTAAGACTGTTCTGATCTAGCACTTGCTAAGAACTGTTAAGCTGTTTCACAGTGGGAACTCAGTATGGGGAGAATTACTAAATGAGTCTCTTCCTCCTCTACAAATGCAGAGATGCATGAAAGTGCAGAATGGCTCATTTCCTCCCCAAAGAATCTTAGTGGATGATTTATGTATCTCTTTGAAACTCATATTCAATGATCTGAGTAATGAGATTTTTTTTATATTGGAAAAACAATTAAACCACCCAGTGGCTAGATACCATATACTGTCAAATCCTCTCTCTTCATATCATCTTCCATCTGTGAATCTGTCACGTACCTCTGTATGTTCTAGGAGGTTTCCACTGAGTGAAACAACAGGTAGAAGAAGAGACTATCTTGAGGTGGGGGTGGGGGAATGTGAGGTTTTTCTTTTTCTTTTTGCTTTTCAGTGTTTTCCAAGCTTTCTACAATGAGCATGGATTGCTTCTGTCTCCCCACATTTGTAATCTGCATCTCTTGAGCTCATAAGGACTTTGCCTGTGGGCATTTCATCAGCCAAGGTCAAATGATAATATATTTGCTTTTCTTGGGTATCCCAGAGCTCTCACTGGTCTTTGCCATGTTTTATGGTAATATTTCAGTTAGGGCATTTCTGAGCAGGCAGGAAGTACAAGTTCAAACCCCCAACCATTGTGAGGATAAGGCCATCATCTGGAGAGACTTTCTTTTTCAGCCCAGAGCCCAGGCCAAGAGAGACACTCTTCTTTGTACTTTTCCTGTGTTGGGGGCAGATTCATCCTCCATCAACTTTTTACTGAGGGAAAGCCCTTCAAGAGGATCTCGTTGCCCTGTGTGGATCCGAGGCTTTATCTCTCATGCCACATGAGCATCAAATCCCAAACCATACAACTATAGAGATGGCATCACCTGAAGCATCCTTGAAAGTCTGCATTTAGTTTCCACTTTGCTTCTGATTCCTAATAAGTTCCTTATGAATCCGATTATGCATGTAAAAAGATACAAGTTATATTTTGGATAGCATTTATAGGTACTCTGTATCAGAAGAGTATTTCAGTTAGCTAGACTAACATACTGTTAAGAGACAGAAAATACATGCATGACTTTTGTGAAAGAAAATAAACTTTAGTTTTAATAATTAACACCCGCGGGTTACCTGGGCAGCCTGAGAAGATGGTGAACGGTGGGACCACAGTTTCTGGGGGTAATACTGTGTTGTCGAGAATTTTGCAACAGTCTTTCAGCACACACCGGCGCCCCTGAAATTAAAATCTTGTTAATAGGAAACAGACCAGGAAATGGGAGTAAAAGTTGTCTTGTCTGCTGTGTTATTGTTGTTTACTTTCCAGTCATGTCTGACTCTTTGCAACCCCATGGACTACAGCCCATCAGGTACCTCTGTCCATGGACCTCTCCAGGAAAGAAAACTGGAGTAGGTTGCCGTTCCCTTCTCCAGGGGATCTTTCCAACCAGGGGATCGAACTCAGGTCTTCTGCATTGCAGGCAGATTCTTTACTGTCTGAGCCATCTGGGAAGCCTATAATCGTCATGATCAGGGACAAAAGGGTTGGCCACAATCCCTACTGCAGATGGTACCTGACAAGCATGAGGTAGAAACATTAGTGTGTGTGTGTGTGAGTCCTGTGTGTGTTTAAATTTGAAGTGGGGGTTGTACACTAGGGACAGTTCAGGCTATCTTAGGTATTTCAGACTATATGAAATTTGATCTTCAAGAATTCTGTTTAATTTTCTTTGCTTTTACTTAGTGGATATCTGTGGTTGCGCTTGTCCGACGTCCATTTCCCTTTCTTCTTGTAACAGAACTTATATTTTTGTTGGATACCACCCCATCCCTATCTCAGTTCATGTGCTTCATCTCTCATCCCAAACTCTAAACCCCAAGCCTGGCTGCAGCCACTGGTTTAGGGAATTGGTGTATGAACCGTGATGAATCTCAAGGTCAGGGCTTCTGCTGGGGACTACTGGGAAAAGAAGCTCTTTCTAGTAAGGATTCTAGAGGATAGGACAGAATCTTGAACCAGCCACTGGTTTCCATCATTAAAGGACCTGCCTGAGAGGTTTCCAGAGGAAACTAAAAACAGGAAGGAGATTAATTCACATGACATCAACTGAGATGTCAGTTGGAGCCATTTGTGTATGATATTAGGATCTACTTCTGTGACCGTGGTTCATATTAGCCAGTACGTTTGTTTTGCACCTACCAGTTTAAGGTCTGTCTTTTTTTTTAAAGGTTTATTATTATTATCCTCTTCTTTTTTTTTAAGATTTATCTATTTACTCATTTATTTTTTTCCGCACTGGGTCTTTGTTGCTGTGTGTGGGCTTTCTCTAGTTGCGGTGCATGGGCTTCTTATTGCAGTGGGTTCTCTTGTGTTGTGGAGCAGGGGCTATAGGCACATGGGCTTCAATAGTTGTGGCTCATGACTCTAGAGCACAGGCTCAGTAGTTGTGACCCGTGGGTTTAGTTGCCCTGCGGCATGTGGGATCTTCCCAGACCAGGGATCAAATCCGTGTCTCCTGCATTGGCAGGTGGATTCTTTACCACTGGACCACCAGGGAAGCCCGTTTGTTCTTCTGTAAACTCCAACTGGACAAGTCTTGGGAAATTCTTCTGGGTATGAAGTTAAGAGTTCACTTATTCTGCCATGGGTAAACGGTAGTTATTAGGTAGTCATTCAATTCTACCATCACCCACAGCAATTTGGGGGCAAGAAATAAGGTTTGGGAGAGTCACGTGTTTCATGACTTAAGGAAAAGGAGACACTTCTGTATATGGTTAAAGCTGTATCTCGGATGCCTTCCATTTGGCATCTCCCTTAGCAAGAAAAACCACAGATATGCAGATGATACCACTCTAATGGCAGAAAGTGAAGAGGAACTAAAGAGCCTCCTGATGAGGGTGAAGGAGGAGAGTAAAAAACCCAGCCTAAAACCCAATATTAAAAAACTAAGATCATGGCATCTGGTCCCAAAACTTCGTGGTAAACAGAAGGAGAAAAGGTGGAAGCAGTGACAGATTTCCTCTTCTTGGGCTCTAAAATCATGCAGTTGGTGACTGCAGCCATGAAATTAGAAAAAGACTGCTTCTTAGCAGCAAAGCTATAACAAACCTAGACAGTGTGTTTAAAAAGCAAAGACATCACTTTGCTGACAAAGGTCCATTTAGTCAAGGCTATGGTCTTTACAGCAGTCATGTACAGATGTGAGAGCTGGACAATAAAGAAGGCAGAGCGCCGAAGAATTGATGCTTTTGAACTGTGGTGCTAGAGAAGACTCTTGAGAGTCCCTTGGAAAGCAAGGAGATCAAACCACTCAATCTTAAAGGAAATCATTCCTGAATATTCATTGGAAGGACTGATGCTGAAGCTGAAGCTCCAATATTTCAACCACCTGATGTGAACAGCTGACTCACTGGAAAAGACCCTGATGCTGAGTAAGACTGAAGGCAGAAAGAGAAGAGGGTGACAGACAATGAGACTGTGGATGGCATCACCGATTCAGTGGACATGAACTTGGGCAAACTCAGATGGTGAGGGACAGGGAAGCCTGGTGTACTGCAGTCCACGGTTTTGGGAAGAGTCAGACACAGCTTGGCAACTGAACAACAATGTGTCTCAGATGACTTGCTGAGTAAATGCAAGTCTTGGTCTTTACCAGTTGCATTTGCATCATCCAAGCCTATAGTTCACTCGTGTTCTGGTCAGAATATCAGATAAAACATACTGGGCTGAGGATGTGGAACACATAACCAATATCAAGATAATGCTAACCCATCTAGATCTCAGACTTTACCAAAGAATAGGAAACACTTTGATTTCATTGTGTTTAAAATATCCCCCAATATTAAGTACCTAAATCATATGTATGTCCAAGAGCTCCTGGGTAGATTGCCAAATGAATTTTTTAAAAAGCTTATACTTTGAAGGTCTGAATTTCTTCAGTTGTCTCCAGCTGGGTGGATAATAGCCAAGTTGGGCAACATCTTTAGGTCAGAAGCAAGTTATATCTGCATATCTTCACTTCTCCTTGGAAAACTCTCTTCCATGAATCACCTGTTATTGGCAATATCAAAAATGGAGCAGATGGCCAACTCCCCTGGTGACTCCCAAATTAACTCAAAGATTCCCTAAGATGCCGAGGCTCCTAAAAACCCAGACCAAGCACGTGGGGCACTGAGCAAAAGGAAATGAGGTGCTGCATGTGGCAGGATACCCTCACAGACAGGGATCCACAGACAAAGGGCCCTGGAAAAGAAGAGCAGTGGAAAGGAGCTTTCCCACTGTGTACCTCGGTTACCAAACAGCCGGAGGGCACCTGCTTGTCTAGTTAGCCATTCTGCCCACTCAGAGAAATGTGCTCATTTGGGTTTCAGAGAATTCTGGGTAAACTGGTTGATTCCACAGCAGCAAAATAAAAAATGCAGGTACTTCTTAGGCATGAATGAGTTGCCAATAGCCGAGGAGGTAAACAGCTGTAACTGCTTCTTTATTCTTTCCTGGAGAACTTTTCAAGAAGGAGTTAAGAACTACATGTTGCTGGTATTACACCTACCCTCATCTCCTTTTTTTTGGCTGTTTTCTTTTTTCTTCCTTTTTTTCTTTTTTTTGGTTGCACTGCATGGCATGTGGGATCTTAGTTTTCTGACCAGGGATCAAACTCGTGCCCCCTGCATTGGGAGTGTGGAGTCTTAATCACTGGACTACCAGGGAAGTCCCATATCTCTTTAACCCAGTTATGTAGCAAATTTCTTCCATCCTGTGAAACAGCATGTAAAACCAAGCCTGCTGGGATGCTATTAAGATTAAAGATAAATGTAAACCTCAAGGCATGATAACAGTTGACTCGTAATGCCTGTTAGGCTTTTCCTGAAGACTTTTGGGCAATTCTGATTAACACTCATACCTTCCCATATCCAAGCAGAAGTTACAGTACTACATGAGATGCTACAGGAAGGATCTGTGTGTCATGGGGACAGCTGGACTCTAAAGAGTTCCTACTAGCTTTGAGATTCTCAAAGCATCTTTCTCCTGAGAATTTGTAAAGACTCAGCAAATAAGTACAGCCAGTGCCAAACAATGACAATACCAGGAGTTGATGCACTGAAAAGTGATATAAAAAGCAGATGCTGAACAATAGGACTAAAATTTCCTAAGCATTGGGAATAGCATTTGGATATGAACTATTCAGACATCTGGCTCTGGACCCAAAGGACTAAGCTACTATGCTGATATCTTCACATTACTGTGAAAATATCAGAAAAATTCAGCTTTGGCTTGGAAAGCCTGCTCTAATCAAGCAGTTAGTGAGGAAAGAGGATGGATTTCACTATCATCTCCCTCTCCTCAACATCAGGCTGAACCAAAGACATTCTGTCTCTAATACATATTAAGGAACTCCTCCAGAGAATATTTGGCAAAACAACTGCTCCCCTTAATTTTGAGTAACAAGTCAGACTGGAACATGGTTCTCTGCACTGTCCACCTTTGCTGTAGCCTCATGGCTCCTGGAAAGTGACTGCATGGTTTCTGCAGATTTTCTCATACTTTAGGGTCTGAGTTTTATCCAGAGCAGAGAGCTGACTTTGTGTTAACAGGAGCAGCCATTTAAAAACAGGAAAGGGTGGAGAAGGCAATGGCACCCCACTCCAGTACTCTTGCCTGGAAAATCCCATGGATGGAGGAACCTGGTAGGCTGCAGTCCATGGGGTCGCTAGGAGTCGGACACGACTGAGTGACTTCACTTTCACTTTCCACTTTCATGCACTGGAGGAGGAAATGGCAACCCACTCCAGTGTTCTTGCCTGGAGAATCCCAGGGACGGGGGAGCCTGGTGGGCTGCCATCTATGGGGTTGCACAGAGTCGGACATGACTGAAGCGACTTAACAGCAACCTAGAAATGTATTAGAAACCCTTCCTGGAAAAGGCATGGAATTAGTGTATATCATGCTTGCTAAGTGCTTCCTAGGCTTTGTTTGGTAAGCCTTAAAAGTCACAAATCTCACATCATTATATCAAAAAATGAATATCTTTCTCTGTACTTTTGATGTGTATTTAATCATGGATCATACCGTGGATTATAAAAGGTTTTATTTCAACTATGTGTGAAATTAATACATGGTTATTAATAAAAGTGAATGGCTTTTAGTGAAAAAAATAAATAAATAAAAACAGGAGAGGGGTCTTGGCTTTTCCTAGAATCTGAGGGGCAAATATAAAATGTAGGAAATATTTTCCCTGAAAATTTAGGAAGTTTGCCTCTGATCATTCTCACTCAGGATGGACTCAGAAATCCTAATTGAAATCAACCTCTTCATCTAAGAAATATCAAGAAATTCAGCCTTGGAAAGCTTTGGCTGGGTTAATGTTTGGCATTAACAAACTAATGCCATGGCACCTGTGGACCTGTGTCCTACAGGTTCTGCTGAGCGAGAGGCCCACTAGCACCTGGCAGGCCCAGCATCTTGAACCACGTGCAGCTCCTTTGACGTCATGCCCTTTGGTGACTGTGACCCTTACACATGCCAATCTCTCCCCTGAAACACTCTCTCTCCTCTTGTCTATAAGCCAATTTTGATTCACCCTTCAAGATCCCCTCACACAACTAGACTCTAAGATTCTCAAGGTGAGGTGACAGGGAGGCCACATAGTGGCATGGCTACTCACACCACAGGGGTTCAAATTCCAACTCTAGCATTTACTAGCCTTGTCAAATCCCCTAATATCAGAGGTCTTCAGTCTCCTCACCTGAAAATAGGGATAATTACAGTCTATCATCCTTGGATGGTTGTGAGGATTAAATGAAATAACCAAAGGCAAGAGTTTAACATCATATAGAAAAGAGTCCATAAAGGTTAGCCATGATTACTAGTGCCTAGGAAGAATTCCAAATTTAATAACAATTCTGGTAAACTAGTAGACCAGAAAAAACTTCTACCCTGCTTGATGACAGAAGCAAAGGCCCACTGATGGGAGGGACAGGAGCTCAAAGGGGAGTGAGGCTGCTCAGCCAGCCAAGCCAGCATACTCACAATCACACAATTCTTGCCAACGTGAACGTAAGAGCCAATCTGAGCTGCGTTGACCACACAATCTTCCTCAATAAAGACGTGGTCCCCAATATGTAAAGGAAAAAATGCAACGCTATAGAAGAAAGAGAACAAAGAACAGTCAAGGTGATGTATTTCTGGTCAAGGTTTATAAAACTAAAGATCATAACTGCAACTCCATCTTGTCTTAATAAGACTGCCCCTAGCAAGGAAAGAATCCTCATGTTTGAGGAATTCTGCAACATTGAAGAAGATGCATGTGACTACTAAACCGAAATCAGAAATGTTAGACTACAGAAATGTGAAGCAAATAGCAAAAGAGCAAGGGCAAGACCTTCAAAGTTAGAAAAGCTAGCATCAAATAAAAACAAATGAATGTTTTGCTCATTCCAGCCTCCTCTGAAAATGCCCACAGATCACATTTTCATTAATCTTCTCTATAATGCTTCAGGGGACTGATGTAATGTTCATGGGATATAATTCCCAACATGCTGAAAATTTATATATTGTCTGGTTTTACTGCCTGACTCTATGCTAGGAACTGGGGAATACAATGGCGAGCAAAAGGGACTTGATCCTGCCCATGAGGAGATTACAATCAGGAGAAGAGAGATTAAATAAATGATTAAATAAGTAATAAGTTACAACTGTGATAAGGGCTACAGAGGAAAAATAACACATCATGAGGGCATGACAAAGAGAGTTTATTTAGACTGGAGGTTTGGTAAAAGCTTAATTGAAAATGACATTTAAGCCAAGACTTAAGGAGTTAGTAGGGTTTCTCTAGACTTGTGACATCATTCGCATTCTCCAGGACTCCTCAAATGTAACTGATAGTGGTCTGTGATCATACTTCCAAGAAATTTCAGTTCTTGGATGTAAAATATTGGGACTAGAACTAATACAAAGCACCTGGATACTCACTGGCTCTTTCCAGTCCTGTGTTCTATTTTGTCAGGAATATTTTATCAGAGATGATACCTGTCTTCCATACACCTATAACTTATTTAAATCTTCCTTAGTTTATTTGCATTTTTAGTCTAGACCCCTTGGGTAACAGTGGATTCCTTAATTTTATCATAGTCTATAGCAGGCTGTCAACTCTTCAATTTTAAACTGAAAACTCTTTACTCTTCTCTGGTTCTGGTATTGAGACATACAGGGGAGGAAATCGACATTCACCTTCTATGCATGTGTTGTATTTCTGTATTTCTCATGAGGACTACTTTTTTACTTTTTATTTTATATTGGAATATAGCCAATTAACAGTTTTCTGATAGTTTCAGGTGGACAACAAAGGGACTCTGCCATACACATACATGTATCCATTCTTTCCTTAAACTCCCCTCCCATCCAGGCTGCCACATGTGGACTATTCTTATTTATACATCCCTCCATTCACTGAAAAGACTGTTCATTTTCAGTCTTCTTCCTGGACCATATCCAGCCCAATAATGCCTTTATTAGGAGGTGGAGTCAACAATTCCAGCAGAGCATCAGTTACTGTATGAAATCATGAAAAGGTTTTCCGGCTCCCCCTCAAGCACCTTCTGAACTAATGAGCAAATGTTTTCATTCGAATTTCGTATGATATACAATGACTCCCTGCTCCAATTGTTGTATGTAATGAAATCCTGGAGTCCAGCATCACTACAAGAAATGCAGACGACTCCTGCATGATATACACCCGAGTATTACTGTCTGAATTAAGTGCCCTCTTCTGTTCCTCCCTAGCCATGCCCATACCCCAGGGCCAGCAGCACCCTAGCACACAGTGGCTATCCTGCTGCAGCGTTATATTCCATAGTAGCTGTTCAGTCAGTCATCTCTACCACAAGGTGGCGGTGATTGCTGTTGCTTTAACTGAGGTGTAGCTAATTTTATATAAGTTTCAGGCATACAACATAGTAGTTCACAATTTTAGAGGTTTATAAAATATTATCTATATTCCCTGTGCTGTATAATATATCCTTGTTGCTTATTTATTTTATATGCAGTAGTCTGTACTTAATCCCCATCCCCTATCTCACCCCTCACCCTCCCACTGGTAACCACTAGATTGTTCTATACACCTGTGAATCTCTCTTTTTTGTTACATTCACTTGTTTGTTTTATTTCTAACACTAGGTTTTGATACCTCATTTTATCCATATTTTATATGCCCAGATTATAACCTAGTGACTGGCGTAAGGAAAACACTCAATAAATGATTGTTGAATTATTGGATGGGAAGCAGATGGTGCCATGGGTAGGAGCCAGGAGGGCAAACAGAGAGGGAGGCAAAGAGAATACTCCATATCAAGCATAGCAGGCAGTCTTCCTGCTCTGCCCACAATTTTTCTTTGACAATCCTTATTCCCACTGAGAGATGAGTCAGCCTGACTTGACCATACCCTCTGGGTCAAAGCTGTTTGTAGACTAGGGGTGGGCACCTAACTGCAAACTAAGCCAATCAGATTCACTCTAACCAAGATTTTGTTAATAGGACAATTTAAAATCTCTGACTGGTATTTAGGCTGGAAGCCTAAATGAAGACATGATGTAATTAAAGGGCTGAGGCAGCAAAGTTGGCTCCAGGAGAAAAGTGGGAAGATACAGCAGGAAGAAAAAAGAGGGAAGAAGTACAGAGAGAAGGACAGATAAGAAACTGTCTCAGTGGCAGAGCAGCAGACAGACAGAATAGTGGTCTTGATTTTGGCAAGCTGTCCAGCTCCAGGTTCCAGTCCCTTGTGAAACCTGGCCCCCTTTTTCTACCCTGAAATTCCATCAAATACACCTGTGTCTGTTTAACCAGAAGCCCCCTCCACCCCGCCCCTGCTTCTGCCAGCTTACGTGGATTGTTTCTGGCAACTAACCACCAACTAGACTAAGACAACCGCCACCAATTGTGCTCATTGTGGTGTGTTCTCACTCAGTGTTCCAAAAAGTATAGACCCGCTCCTTCTCCCATGACTCCACACATGCATTTCACCACCAGAAGCAGCATCTTGCTCAAGACTGAAACAAATGATTAAATTACATACCCTTTGCTGAATTTCTTGAATGGTGGCCTTATGACACTCCGACTTTTTACAACACAATGACGTCCAACTCTTACATTTGCCAGATCGCCTCGGATAATACAGTCATTCATCACAATGGTCTATAAAACAAAGCAGCACATTTTTAAAATGTATTTTAATTGGAGGATAATCACTTTACCATAATGTGTCAATTTCTACTGTACAACAACGTGAATCAGCTGTAAGTACACATACGTTCCTTCCCTCTTGAGCCTCCCTGCCACGCTCACAATCGTACCTCTCTAGGTCATCACAGAGCACCAAGCTGAGCTCCCTGTGTTATAGAGCAGTTTCCCGCTAGCTAGCTATTTTACAGATCGTAGTGTGTATATGTCAATGCTACTCTTCCAATTTATCTCACCCTCTCCTTCCCCCATGTCTACAAACCTGTTCTCTACATCTGTGTCTCTATTCCTACCCTGCAAATAGACTCATCAGTACCATTTTTCTAAAGTCCGTATATATGCATTAATATATGCTACTTGTTTTTTTCTTTCTGACTTACTTCACTCTGTATGACAGAATCTAGGTTCATCCATCTCACTACAACTGACTCAATTTTGCTCCTTTTTATTGCTGAGTAATATTCCATTATATAAATATATACCACAACTTCTTTATCCATTCATCTGTTGATGGACATCCAGGTTGCTTCCATGTCCTGGCTATTGTAAACAGTGCTACAATGAAAACTGGGATACATGTGTCTTTTTGAATTATGGTTTTCTCAAGGTATATGCCCAAGTGGATTGCTGGGTCATATGACAGTTTTATTCCTAGCTTTTAAAGGAACTTCCATGTTGTTTTCCATAATGGCTGTATCATTTTATTTTCCCACCAACAGTGCAAGAGGGATTCCTTTTTCCCACATCCTTTCCAACATTTATTGTTTGTAGATTTTTGGATGATGGCCATTCTGACTGGTGTGAGGTGATACTTCAGTGTTGTTTTGATTTGCAGTTCTCTAATAATGAATGGTTTGCTTGGAGACAAACAGAGATCATTCTGTTGTTTTTGAGACTGCCTCCAAGTACTGCATTTCAGACTCTTTTGTTGACTATGAGGGGGTAATCCATTTCTTCTAAGGGATTCTTGCCCACAGTAGTAGATACAATGGTCATCTGAATTAAATTCACCAATTCCTATTCATTTTAGTTCAGTGATTCCTAAAATGTCAGTGTTCACTCGCTATCTCCCGCTTGACCAATTTATCTTGATTCATGGACCTAACATTCCAAGTTTCTATGCAATATTGTTCTTTACAGCACTGGACTTCACTTTCAGCACCAGGCCCATCCACATCTTAGCACTGTTTCCACTTTGGCCCAGCCCCTTCATTCTTTATAGAGCTGTTCCTCTGCTCTTCCCTAGTAGCACATTGGACATCTGCCAACCTGGGGAGCTCACCTTCTGGTGTCATATCTTTTTGCCTTTTCATTGTGTTTACATCCAGCATTACAGTAATCCAAGTCTATGCCCCAATCACTATGCCAAAGAAGCTGAAGTTGAACAGTTCTATGAAGATCTACATCTTCTAGAACTAACACCAAAATGATGTCCTGTTCATTATAGAGGACTGGAATGCAAAACTAGGAAACCAAGAGATACCTGGATTAACAGGCAAGTTTGGCTTTGTAATACAAAATGAAACAGGGCAACGGTTAACAGAGTTTTTCCAAGAGAAGGCACTGCTCATAGCAAACACCCTCTTCCAACAATACAAGAGACGACTCTACACATGGACATCACCAGATGATGGTCAGTACCAAAGTCAGACTGATTATATTCTTTGCAGCTGAAGTTGCAAGCCGGAGAAGCTCTGTACAGTCAGCAAAAATAAGACCTGGAGCTGACTGTGGCTCGGATCATCAGCTCCTTACTACAAAATTCAGGCTCAAGTTGAAGAAAATAGGGAAAACCACCAGGCCATTCAGGTATGACCTTTATCAAATTCCTTATGATTATACAGTGGAGGTGATGAATAGGTTCAAAGGATTAGATCTGGTAAACAGAGTACCTGAAGAACTATGGATGGAGGTTTGTAACACTGTACATGAGGTGGTGACCAAAACCATCCCCAAGAAAAAGAAATGCAAGAAGGCAAAGTGGTTGTCTGAGGAGGTCTTACAAATAGCTGAGAAAAGAAGAGAGGCAAAAGGCAAAGGAGAAAAGGAAAAATACACCCAACTGAAGGCAGAGTTCCAGAGAATAGCAAGGAGAGATGAGAAAGCTTTCTTAAGCAAACAGTGCAAAGAAATAGAGGAAAACAATAGAATGGGAAAGACTAGAGATTGCTTCAAGAAAACTGGAGATAACAATGGAACATTTCCTGGAAAGATGGGCACAATAAACAACAGAAATGGCAAAGACCTAACAAAAGCAGAAGAGATTAAGAACAGGGGGCAAGAATACACAGAAGAACTGTACAAAAAAGGCCTTAGTGACCTGGATAATCATGATAGTGTGGTCACTCACCTAGAGCCAAACATCCTGGAGTGTGAAGTCAAGTGGGCCTTAGGAAGCATTAACTACCAACAAAGCTAGTGGAGGTGATGGAATTCCAGTTGAGCTGTTTAAAATTCTAAAAGATGATGCTGTTCAAGTACTGCACTCAATATGTTAACAAATTTGGAAAATTCAGCAGTGGCCACAGGACTGGAAAAGGTCTGTTTTCATTCCAATCTCAAAGAAAGGCAAAGCCAAACAAAGTTCAAATTATCATACAATTGCATTCATTTTCACATGTCAGCAAGATTAGGCTCAAAATCCTTCAAGCTATGCTTCAGCAGTATGCGAACCGAGAACTTCGAGATGTACAAGCTGGATTTAGAAAACACAGAAGAACCAGAGATCAAATTTTCAACATCCGTGACTTATAGAAAAAGCAAGGGAATTCCAAAGAGCATCTACTTCTGCTTTATTGACTACACCAAAGCCTTTGACTATGTGGATCACAACAAACTCGAAAATTCTTCAAGAGATAGGAATACCAGACCACCTTACTTGCCTCCTGAGAAACCTGCATATAGGTCAAGAAGCAATAGTTTGCTGGGAGCCGGCATATTGCATATTGAGTGAGGATCTGTAATAGCTCAACTGGAATTCTATCACTGCCGGGAGCCAGCATGAGGCACTCCGCCCATGACAAAGGTCATGAGGAAGGAGGCTCGGCATACGCAAAGGCGGGATCGAGCCTCAGGAGTCCCCCTGGAAATTCTCGAGCATCTACCCCCAAAACCAGAGTCTGCCTACTTTCTGCTTTGTGCTTTCACCTACACCTCTGACTTTACAGGGGGCTGTCCCCCACTACCTCTCTCTGGAAAAAGAGTTAGCTTACAGCTCCAGTTAATAATTCTTGGATGTGACAGTGTTTCAACCTACAAACTCCTTTGGAAATCCTCTAGCCTGCCTGAATGGGTTTTTCCGGCCACATGTGATTGTTCAGAGCCTCCCAACTGTGAGAGGCAGGAGATGTTCTAAACTGCCTAAACACAGAGTCCTTTGAGTAGTTAAGAGATTGATTAGAAATTGTATTGGTGAAGGGTTTTTCACTTGTTGGGCCAATGTTTGCTGCTAAGTCTCCATACTCCTTACCTACTGTGTCCTTGGCAGTGTATTGATTGATATAATGGGTGTATAGAAATGTAAAATGCAGCTTTGTCCAATGCTTTTTGGAAGGCTGGCGCCTGACTTTGGAATAATCACCTTTAGAGAAAGATAAGTTTCTTAAAATGTTAACAGGCCTCCTGGCCAGAAGATGATGTCTATCACCTGAACTTTTGCATATGATAAGTTTACAGGAAAAAAGCCTGGCTTGCTGCATGACTCTACCCCTTCCCCCATTATCCTCTATGCATAACTTAGGGTATAAAAACTACTTTGGAAAATAAAGTGCGGGCCTTGTTCACTGAAACTTGGTCTCCCCATGTCACTCTCTCTCCCAAATTCCAGCTGAGTGTCCATCTGGAGCGCGGATGTCCTCTGCGACCATTTATTTGCCTGGGCTTCTAAGACCCACTCGAGAAGGTGTCTAAGGTGGGGCACCTTCCGCTATTCGAGAGGGCGCCTGCGGCCTCCGTGGTCAGAGCTAACCTGGTGTCACGGGTTATATTGATTTTCTGCGTAAACCAAGCCACTCAGCTTCTTTTCTCCACTGAATTTTCTTACTGAGCTATCCTTATTTCAGCCGCTTTTCTCCACTGAATTTCCTCACTGAGCTATCCTTATTCTATTACTCTTTATATCTTTGATGAATAAATAATTAAATAAGTCGCCGACGCCGTCCCCGCTTCGAATACCCTGGATCAGCCGGGGCTGGACCCCGGCAGGAGTTGGATCCGGACATGGAACAACAGACTGGTTCCAAAGTGGGAAAGGAGTACGTAAAGGCTGTATACTGTCACCCTGCTTATTTAACTTATATGCAGAGTACATCATGCGAAATGCCAGGCTGGATTACTCACAAGCTGGAATCAAGATTGCTGAGAGTTAAATTAGCAACCTCAGATATGCAGTTGATACCACTTTAATGGCAGAAAACAAAGAGAAACTAAAGCACCTCTTGATGAAGGTGAAAGAGGAGTGCAAAAGCTGGCTTAAAACTCAACATTTTAAAAAAGAAGATCATAGCATCCAGTCGCATCACTTCATGGCAAATAGATGGGGGGGGAAGTGGCTTGGGCTCCAAAATTACTGTGGACAGTGAAACTAAAAGACACTTGCTCCTTGGAAGAAAATCTATGACAAACTAGACAGCGTATTAAAAAGCAGAGACATCACTTTGCCGACAAGATCTGTATAGTCAAAGCTATGGTTTTTCCAGTAGTCATCTATGGATATGAGAGTTGGACCATAAAGAAGGCTGAGCACCAAAGAACTGATGTTTTTCAACTGTGATGTTGCAGAAGACTCTTGAGATTCAACTGGACAGCAAGAAGATCAAATCAGTCAATCCTAAAGGAAATAAATTCTGAGTATTTATTGGAAGGACTGATGCTGAAGCCCCAGTACTTTGGCCACTTGATGCGAACAGCAGACTCATTAGAAAAGACCTTGATGCTGGGAAGGATTGACAGCAAGAGGAGGAGGAGGCAACAGAGGATGAGATAGTTGGATGGCATCACTAACTCAATGGACATAAGTTCGAGCAAACTGAGGGAGAGAGTGATGGCCAAAGAAGCCTGTCATGCTACAGTTCATGGGGTTGCAAAGAACTGGATACAACTTGGTGACTGAACAACAATAACAACAATAATGAATGATGTTGAGCATCTTTCCTTCTGTTTGTTGGCCATCTGTGTGTCTTCTTTGCAGGAATGTCTGTTTAGGTCTTTCGCCCCATATTTTGATTGGGTTGTTTTTCTGATAGTGAGCTGCATGAGCTCGTTGTATATTTTGGAAATAAATCTTCTGTCAGTTGCTTTGGTTGCAATTATTTTCTCCCATTCTGAGGGTTGTCTTTTTATCTTGTTTACAGTTTCCTTTGCTGTGCAGAAGCTGTTAAGTTTAATTAGGTTTCATTTGCTTATTTTTGTGTTTATTTCCATTGCTCTAGGAGTGAGGGGTCAAAGAGGAAACAAAGCATATTTTACATAGCCTAAAACATAACAAAAGAGTAGGAAACAAGACACTGAGAGTTATGCTATACTCCACTGAATCACATGTTCTGTCAAAAGGGAAAACTTTTTAATGTGAAGAGAATTGCCTTCATAATGTTGACTGTTTTTCCAAGATGTTCACAGTACATCACAAGCTTTGCCCTTATAATTTCCATGAATAGGATTCAATGGACGGACAAACATTTGTTGAGAATACCTACAGCAGACCTGGTCTATGCACCTTCTCAGATGCACTCATTCCACCTGCCCTCCTGTCTTGGCTGTTTGCCCAGGGAGAATCACAGCTGCCCCCATCTTTGTCTAATCTCCTAAGACTACTCACTGCCTCCAGCTTCGTGTTCTCAGGGTGAATCCACTGACGTTCTTTTTCCTTTCCCAATTTCTGGACTCAGATTAAATGCTTCACTTCAGGATGTGACACATGGCTTCCCTAGACATTGCCAGGAGGGACTGAATAACATAATTAATTAAATATGGGGGGATTATTAATTTCCCCCAGAAATTGGGGGGAATTAATGCTCCATATTTGGTAAAGAGTAGGAGAAGGCAATGGCACCCCACTCCAGTACTTTTGCCTAGAAAATCCCATGGATGGAGGAGCCTGGTGGGCTGCAGTCCATGGGGTTGCGAAGAGTCGGACACGACTGAGCAACTTCACTTTCACTTTTCACTTTCATGCATTGGAGGAGGAAATGGCAACCCACTCCAGTGTTCTTGCCTGGAGAATCCCAGGGACGGGGGAGCCTGGTGGACTGCCATCTATGGGGTCGCACAGAGTCGGACACGACTGAAGCGACTTAGCAGCAGCAGGCATTCTTGAAGTGTCTGTTGAATAAATGAGGTTAAAAAGTGCATGAGAGGCTTCCCTGGTGGTCCAATGGTTAAGAATCCACCTTGAAGTACAAAGGACACTGGTTCATTCTCTGCTCCAGAAAGATCCCACATGCTGCAGAGCAACTAAGCCCATGTGATACAACTACTGAGCCAGCAGCACTCTAGAGTCCACAAGCCACAACTACTGAGCCCACACGCCTAGAGCCTGTGCTCCGCAACTGGAGAAGCCACTGAAATGAGAAGCCCACGTACCACAACCAGAAAGTGGTCCCCACTCATTACAACTAGCGAAAGCCCACGTCAGCAGTGAAGACTCACCACAACCAAAAAATAAAATAAATAAGTAAAAAATCTAAAAAGAGTGCATGTGGCTGGGGTTACAGCTGAGAAAGTAAGCAAGGACCAGATCATGAGGAATTATGTATGCTAATTATAGAAGTTTAGACTTCTTTTCCATAGAGGAAATAAGAAATCAATGAAAGATTTTAAGCAAAGGATTAACACAACTGAATCTTCATTTTAGAAATATTACTCAGGAAGCAGAGCCAACTCACTGGAAAAGACCCTGATGCTGGGAAAGACTGAAGGCAAAAGGAGAAGAGGGCAGGCGAGGATGAGATGGTTGGATAGCAGCACCGATTCAATGGACATAAACTTGGATGAACTCTGGGAGATGCTTAGGGATAGAGAGGCCTGGAGTGCTGCAGTCCATGGGGTCGCAAAGAGTTGGACGTGACTTAGCAACTGAACAACAACAACAAAATTATACTTGCAATTTGCTTCAAAATATTCCACTCCGAAACTGGTTTGAATTTGGCATGTGAGTATAGAGACGAAGGAAGAACGCCAGAACACCGCTAACTGTAGAAGCCGGCGAATAAACACATAGGGACTTATTTTGTGTTTTCTCTACTGTCCCAAAGTTCCAAATAACACTGCTCATCTATACAAAGTAATGAGGGAGTTCCTTGGTGGTAGTAGTTAGGATTCCAGGTTTTCATTGCTGTGGCCTATCCTAAAAGCCATACGGCGCAGCAAAAAAAAAAAAAGTTTAAAAATAACCAACTATTGGGTCAGCCAATAAGTTCATTTGGGTTTTCCCATAGGATGTAACAGAAGAACCCAAATGAACTTGTTGGCCAACCCAATACTAATCCCTGAATATATCCAATGACATGGATAAATCTCAAAAACATTATGCTGAGTGAAAGAAGCCTGACTCCCAAAATAGTACATGATTCCAATTATAGGAAACTCTAGAAAATGAAAAATTAACCTATATTAGTTTTACACAGGTTACCCAGGTGGCTTGACTGCAGAAAGGCAGAAGAATTAGAGTGATGGGGATATTTTGTATCATGACTGTGGTACTAGTTGCTGAGATGTCCACATCAGCCAAAACTCATCCAACTGCATATTTAAAATGGGTACATTTTATTGTACATAATATACCTAATTAAAAATTATTTTTATTATTCCATTATAAAATATTTAAAAGGAAAAAAAAGAGATTCTATATGACTTGGTCATTGTTCAGATGTTGGGCAAGAAAAAGAGAATCTAGGATGAGGTGAGCAATTCTGGGGATTTGATGATAAACTCAATTTTGAAATGTGGAGTTTGAGGGTCCTATGGGATGACCAACAGGCAGCTGTGAATAAAGGTCTGGGGCCCAAGATAGAAGGTCAGGGTACAGAGGTAGATGGAAACACCTCAAATATATGTGAATTTAGATAAATCACTGGCCAGAACACCAGGCTCTGAGAAGATACTAAAAAAGAAATGCACTCACACCTGAAAGAGCTAACCAATCTGACCTGCATATGTTCAGCCCATAAAACCCCTATCGGTAAAAAGAAACTTTCACATCTGCTGCTGATTGTAAAGTACTACAGTTCCTCTTGGTTTTTGCTTCTTTTTGGTCAAGCCTCACAGCTTGTGGGATACTAGTTCCCTGACCAGGCACTGAACCCTGGCCCCAGTAGTGAAAATGCTGAGTCCTGACCACTGGTCCCTTCTTCACGGATCACTGCCTTGTCATGGTCAAGGGGCTTGTGTAACCCAATGAAGCTATGAGCCATGCCATGTAGGGCCACCCAAGACAGCAGGGTCATAGTGGAGAGTTCGGACAAAATGTGATCCATTGGAGGGATGGCAAACCACTCCAGTATACCTGCCGTTTATACCTCATGAACTGTCTAAAAAGACAAAAAGATGTAACACTGAAAGATGAGTCCCCCACATTGGAAGGTGTCCAATTTGCTACTGGAAAAGACTGGAAGACAAGTACCAGAAATAATGAAGCCACTGGGCCAAAGCGGAAACAATGCTCAGTTGTGGATGTGTCTGGTGACGAAAGCAAAATCCAATGCTGCATAGGAACCTGGAACATTAGGCCTATGAATCAAGGTAAACTGGACATGGTCAGGCAGGAGATGATAAGAACAAACATAGACATCTTAGGAATCAGTGAACTAAAATGGACTGGAAAGGGCGAATTTAATTCAGATGACCATTATATCTACTACTGTGGACAAGAATCCCTTAGAAAAAATGGAGTAGCCTTCATAATCAACAAAAGAGTCAAAAATGCAGTACTTGGGTGCAACCTCAAAAATGACAGAATGATCTTGGTTCATTTCCAAGGCAAGTCATTCAACAGTAATTCAAATCTATGCCCCTACCACCAATGCCGAAGAATCGTAAATTAATCAGTTCTATGAAGACCTCCTAAAACTAACATCAAGTAAAAGATGTTCTATTCATCAATGGGGATTGGGACACAAAAGTAGGAAGTCAAGAGATACCCAGAGTAACAGGCAAATTTGGCTTTGGAATACAGAATGAAGCAGGGCAAAGGCTAACTGAATTCTACTAAGAGAATGCACTGGTTACAGGAAGCAGCCTTATCCAACAATACAAGAGATGACATTACACATGGATATCACCAAATAGTCAATACCAAAATCAAACTGATTACGTTTTTTTTTGTAGCCAAAGAGGGAGAAGCTATATAAAGTCAGCAAAAACAAGACCTAGAGCTGACTGTGGCTCAGATCATCAGCTTCTCACAGCAAAATTCAGGCTTAAACTAAAGAGAGTGTGGAAAACCACTAGGCCAGCCAGGTACGACTTAAATCAAATCCCCAATGAATATGCAGTGGAAGTGACAAACAGATTCAAGGGATTAGATCTAGGAAACAGTGTGCCTGAAGGACTATGGACAAAGTTCGTAATACTGCACAGGAGGCAGTGAACAAAACCATCCCAAAGGAAAAAAAGGCAAGAAGGCAAAGAGGTTATCTGAGGAGGCTTTACAAATAGCTGAAGAAAGAAGTGAAAAGCAAGGGAGAAAGGGAAACGTACATCCAATTAAACACAGAGTTCCAAAGAATAACAAGGAGAGACAAGAAGGCCTTCTTCAATGAACAGTGCATAAAAATAAGAGGAAAACAACTGAAGGGGAAAGACTAGTGATCTCCTCAGGAAAATCAGAAATATCAAGGGACTATTTTGCCCAAAGACAGGCACAATAAAGGACAGAAATGGTAGAGACCTAGTAGATGCTGAAGAGATCAAGAGCAGATGGAAAGAATACATGGAAGAACTGTACAAAAAAGATCTTAATGAACCTGATAACTACGACGATGTGCTCAGTCACCCAGAGCCAAATATTCTCGAGTGTGAAGTCAAGCGGGCTTTAGGAAGCACTGCTGTTAATAAAGCTGTGGATGCGATGGAATTCCAGTAGAGCTATTCAAAACCCTAAAGGATGATGATACCAAAGTGTTGCACTCAGTTCAGTTCAGTCGCTCAGTCATGTCTGACTCTTTGAGACCCCATGAACCGCAGCACGCCAGGCCTCCTTGTCCATCACCAACTCCCGGAGTCCACCCAAACCCATGTCCATGGAGTCAGTGATGCCATCCAGCCATCTCATTCTCTGTCGTCCCCTTCTCCTCCTGCCTTCAATCCTTCCCAGCATCAGGGTCTTTTCAAATGAGTCGGCTCTGCATCAGGTGGCCAAAGTATTGGAGTTTCAGCTTCAGCATCAGTCCTTCCAATGAACACCCAAGACTGATCTCCTTTAGGATGGACTGGTTGGATCTCCTTGCAGTCCAAGGGACTCTCAAGAGTCTTCTCCAACACTACAGTTCAAAAGCATCAATTCTTCGGCATTCAGCTTTCTTTATAGTTCAACTCTCATATCCATACATGACCACTGGAAAAAGCATAGCCTTGAGTAGACGGACCTTTGTTGACAAAGTAATGTCTCTGCTTTTCAATATGCCGTCTAGGTTGGTCATAACTTTCCTTCCAAGTGTTGCACTCAATACGTCAGCAAATCTGGAAGACCCAGCAATGGCCACAGGACTGGAAAAGGTCAATCCTCATCCCAATTCCCAAGAAAGGTAGTACTAAAGAATGTTCTAACCATCGGACAATTGCACCCATCTCCCACGATAGTAAGGTCATACTTAAAACTGTGCCTGCTAGGCTTCAGCATCATGTGAACCAAGAACTTCCAGATGTTCAAACTGGGTTTAGAAAAGGCAGAGGAACCAGAGACCAAGTTGCCAACATTCACTGGATCATTGAGAAAGCAAGGGAATTCCAGAAAAACATCTACCTCTGTTTCATTAACTATGCTAAAGCCTTTAACTGTGCAGATCATAACAAACTGTGGAAAGCATGGGAATACCAGACCATCTGATTAGTCTCATGAAAAACCTGTATGCAGATCAAGAAGCAACAATTAGAACCCAATAAGGAACAAGTGATTGGTTCAGGATTGAGAAATAAGTACGACAGGGCTGTCTGCTGTCACCCTGTTTCCTTAACCTATACGCTGAACACATCATGAGAAATACTGGGTTGGATGAGTAACAAGCTAGAAATAAGACTGCTGAGAGAAATATCAACAACCTCAGACGTGTGGATGATACTAGTCTAATGGCAGAAAGTGAAGAGGCTAAAGAACCTCTTGATGAGCGTGAAGGAGGAAAGTGAAAGAGCTGGCTTAAAGCTAAATATTAAAAAAAACTAAGACCATGGCATCTGGCCCCATTACTGCCTGACAAATAGAAGGTGAAAAGGTGAAAGTAGTGACAGATTTCCTCTTCTTGGGCTCCCAAATCACTGAGGATGGTGACTGAAATCAGAAGACGACCGCTTGTCAGCAGGAAAGCTATGACAAACCTAGACAGTGTGTTGAAAAGCAGAGACATTACTCTGCTGACAAAGGTCCATATAGTCGAGGCTATGGTCTTTTGCAGTGGTCACCTATGGATGTGACAGCTGGACAGTAAAGAAGGCAGAGCACCAAAGAATTGATGTCTTTGAACTGTGGTTCTGGAGAAGACTCCTGAGAGTCCCTTGGATAGCAAGGAGACCAAACCGGTCAATCTTAAGGGAAATCAACCCTAAATACTCATGGGAAGGACTGATGCCGAAGCTAAAGCTCCAGTATTTTGGCCACCTGATGTGAACAGCTGACTCACTGGAAAAGTCCCTGACGCTGGGAAAGATTGAGGGCAGGAGAAGAGGGTGTTAGAGGATGAGATGGCTGGATGGCATCACTGATGCAATGATCATGAACTTGGGCAAACTTCAGGAGATGGTGAGGGACGGGGATCTGGCGTGCTACAGTCCATGGGGTCGCAAAGAGTCAAACACAATGGGGCGACTGAACAACCACCACCACCATCACTCGTCTCCTAGGGAATTCCTCTCTTGGTTTTAAAAGCTATCTTCTTTAAAAAAAAAAAAAAGCTCTCTTCTTCAACCTTAGAGAGATGTCTATTTCTAGTACATAATTCTTTCATCTAAGATTTTTAATTTACTTCAATCATTGTTTTCTGCTTATGTTTCCATCTACAATCAGAGAAAATGACTTCTTTTTCTTTTAGAAGAAAACAGAATATCAAGAGTTCTGAGTATCTGGTAATGGCTGTTATTGTTTCATTGTGTTTTAAATAAAGACAACAGTCTTAATTTGGAAATAAAGAAAATCCATATAAGTCCCTCAGTCAGCCTAAATTACATTCACACTGAAGAAGCAAATACAAAAAAACATAAGAAGGAAATGATATCACAGATGGTCAAAGAGATTGAGCAAGAGGAATTCAAATTCTGGTTCCTATCTCAGAAGAATGGAGCTAAAGAGAAGTCAGATGAAAAACAGGGGCAACAGGGTGTTAAAATGAAAGGAAGTGCCTTAAAAGACCTTCAAGGGAGGAAAACAGTGCTAAAGCAGAGTTCACTGAACTCAACAAGGACAAGGCAGAGGTGGCAAGCTGGAGATCTAAGGTTGCATCTAGAAACCATTTTGTTTACCCCTTCAGTCACTTTTATCATTTAAGTTAGAGGCTATTTAAATAGTAGGGTATTTTACATTTTTTTTTAAAATCCAGACTTCCAGTGTGGGACAGTTAGAAGCTCTGGAAGTATATGTCTGCATTCCCATGTGGCAACAACAATCCACTTGAGCTTAGCTAGGTCCTGCATTCTCCAATTCACCAGGCCCCACCGCTCTCTCTGGTTTATACTAGTCCTCTTTACTCATACAAACCCTGTTTCTCCCTGCAGGCACTGGGACACCTGATATAAGGGCTTAGGAAAACAGAAATGTCAAAGTTCTGAAAGGGACAGGGGCTGGGGAAAAACAAAACAAAACAGATTGTTCATAATAACAAAATGCTGGAAACAAAATAACTATCCACCCATAGAAGAGGGGATAAATGGAATTGTACACAACAGTGAAAATGCATAAATCACAATGAATCTTAGAAACAGGAGTTGAGAACAATGTTACTTAGTAAGTGTAATGTATGTCTCCTATTGTTATCATTACAATAATTGAGTGTAATAATAGTAAGTCACAGAAAACCAAGTACAGCTGAACAAAATATATTATTTAGAAATACATATGTACATGGTGGGGCTTCCCAGGTGGTGCTAGTAGTAAAGAACCCAGCTGCCAATGCAGGAGACATAAGAGACGCAGGTTTGATCCCTGGGTCAGGAAGATCCCATGGAGGGATCACTCCAGCATTCTTGCCTGGAGAATCCCATGGACAGAGGAGCCAGGTGTGCTACAGGCCATAGTGTCACAAAGAGTTGGACACGACTAAAGTGACTTAGCACACATGCATGCATGTATATGGCAAAAAAAAAGTTTTTGAAAAATAAAGAATTTATAAGACAAAAAATTCAGAATAGCGCTATCCTCTTGGAAGGAGGAAAGAAATAAGAGAGAAACTTCAGGTTGTACTGTATTATTATGCATTGATTATGTTCCAGTTATTCAGCTGGGTGGTGGGTTCATGATGTTGATGCAATTTTTATGCTTCATAACATATATATCACACATCAGTCTCCTGTGTGCACCAAATATTGCCAAATAAAACACCTTTCACAAAAGAAATAGAAGATCCAAGATAACCAAAACAATCTTGAAAGGAAGACTCATCTTTCCTGATTATAAAATTTTCTACAAGGCTACAGTAATGATTAAGTACAGATGATTTTCTGTAAGGATGACTAGACCATTCAATGGGGAAAGAACAATCTCTTCAACAAATGGTGCTGGGACAAGTAAATTTCCACACACTAAGAATTAATTAAATAGGATCCAATTTCACATTATATGCAAAAATTAATTAAGTTTAATTCAAACAAAAAATTAGCTTATAATGAATCGAGACCATTTCAATAAAAGTGTTAAAATCACAAACTCTTAGAAGAAATCACAGGAGTAAATCTTCATGATCTTGGGTTTGGTAAGGATTTTTAGATATATGACATCAGAAACTTAAGCAACAAAAGAAAAAAATAGATAAACTGGGCTTCATCAAAATGAAAAACTCTTGTGCATCAAAGAACATTATCAAGAAAGTAAAGACAATCTACAGAATGGTAGAAAATATTTGCAATCATAGATCTGACAAAGATTTAATATGGAGAACATATAAAAAAATACAACTTAACAACAAAAAGGCAACACAGTTTTAAAATGGTCAAAGGACTGAATAGACTTTTGCCCTCAGATGTGCAAATGACCAATCAGATAAAAGATGCACATCATCAGTAGACATTAGGGAAATGCAAATCACACTACTGTATATAAAAGATAACTAATAAGAACATACTCTATAGCCCAGGGAACTCTATTCAGTGCTCTGTAATGACCTATACAGGAATGGAGTCTAGAAGAAAATGGATATATGTATACGTATGGCTGATTCACTTTGATGTACAGCATAAATTAATACAACATTGTAAATCAACGATACACCAATAAAAAATGAATTAAAAAAAAACACAATGAAATACCTTTCATACTCAAATCCAAGAAAGAGAGAAAATAACATGTTTGTGAGGATATGGAGAAATTGGTACTCTCTTGCATTGCCATGGGATTGTAAAATGGTGCAACTTGACAGTTCTTCAGAAAGCTAAAAAATGGAACTACCATATGACCCAGCCACCTCACCTCTAGGTATAGACAAAAATAATTGAAAACAGCAACTCAAATAGATCTTTGCATGCCAATGTTCATGGCAGCATTACTCACAAAAGCAGGATGGTAGAAACAATCCAAACGTTCATCAACAGATGAATAGATAAAATGTACATAGACACAATGGAATATTATTCAGTCATCAAAAGAATAAAATTCTTATACATGCTAAAACATGGATGCATCTTTAAAATATAGTACTAAGTGCGATAAGCCAGCCCAAAGAATGACAAGTATTATATAATTCCACTTAAATGACATATCTAGAATAGGCACATTCATAGAGACAGAAAGTGGATTGAGGTTACCAGGGCCTGGGAGAAGGGAATAGGAGCTGTTCCTTACAGAGTTTTTGTTTGGTGATGAAAAAATTCTAGAAATAGATCGAGTGGTGATGACTGCAGAACACTGTGACTGTAATCAATGTCAATGAATTGTATACTTAAAACGCCACATACTTGCTAATGAGTCAGATGGAGTGAATTCAATTTTCTAATTTGGTGCAGAAACAGTGCATCTATAATTATTAATTATATTTAACTACTAAACTATATTTCCATTAAATCTCCTGGTATAGAGACAGTAATAGAGACAGTAATTGTGTCTTTACTGAAAATATCTGTGATCTTTTGACTACAATGAAATTATTTTACCTCTAGAAGTTAAAGATTTAATATTTCAAGGCAAATTGAGTGTTCCTAACAGCAGGAAGAAACTATGGACTTCAGTTTTTGTCAAGCTCAAATATACCTTGATATTTTCTCTGGTTCTTAAGTGTTCTAAGCCTTTCACATTCCATTTTTCAAAAGGATTTCATATTTCAGTTATCTTTCCTAATTCTCACATTAAGAGTTTTGATTAATAATGAACCATTAATTAGTAAATGGATAATTATATCAGTATCACTTTAGTTTTTACACTAAAATTTATGTTTTGTGTCCTGTAACGTAGAACACACAATACTATATAATAATTTCAGTTCTGGGTGCCATTGTATTTTGTTCCTGGAATAACAGGAAAAAGGCTTTCTGCTGCCTCCCTTTATTGAATCTTTTTTTGTATCCAATAAATCCAAGTTGGAGAATTCTTTTTAAAACAGAATTTTAGAATGTACATCAATAAATAGGAGACATGGCAACATTTCATCTGCCTTGCTGATTTGATAATGAGTGGAAAGAAAGCAGAAATATGCACCTTGGGGCTGACTCTGTCCCTTACCTTGCCATTAAGAACAATGTTCTGACTTCCACACAATACAGACTGGCGACTAACTTTGTTCCCAGATGCCTGAAAGAAAACAGAGGTGAGCAAAATCAGTGGATTCTAGGCTACAAATTTCCACCAAGAAAGCTCATATTGCAGAGAACAGGACTTGAGATGGGTGAGGTCTGCAATGGAATGAGTCCAGAATATCAAAAATGCAAGATGAATCAGGAAACTAGGGATTCAAGGAACAGATCCAGAAGTTGTATGTGCTACATACATAGGCTAGCAGCAGCAGACATGAATTTAGTCTCATTTCTATACTTCAGTTTTACAGATCTAAAACCAGGATAATGACTTTACCAATATCAGAGTTGTGAGATTTCAATGAAAAAATAAGAGTAATGCTGATTGAGCACTAAACCCGTTTCGAGCAATTTACATACATCATGTATTGACTATTAAAAACGAATAACAGTCCTCAGCACACAGTAATAAATCACCACACATTAGTTTAACCAAAAAAAATTAAAAAAAAATTTTTTTTTTTTACAAGGCCTGAAGCCCAGAGCTGTAATCAATATCAGAATGAATGAGACTTGTCCTGCTTTCTGGAAGGCATTTTATCTCTACGAGGAAATCAGGAATAGATTAAAAAAAAAAAAGCCTAAACTGGCCATGCAAGGAATAAATAACAAAACCAGACTATACAGGAACTCTCATTAGGTAATCTCGAACTAACGCCGAAAGGACCAGGGGTAGGGCAGAGACAGGACGGAGGCCTCAGAGAACGCAGGCTTGGAGAGGGGAGGGCAGATGTCTGGACACGCGCACCGTTTCGATGTACTCGGACTTATTGTAGAGCAGCTCGCCCAACTCCATGACCACCAACTCCTAGGCGCGGCTCTGGCTCCTGTCAAAGTCCGTCCGCCCGTCTTTCTGACTGGAACTCAGGCAACTTCCGGCGGCTCCACCACTTCCGCTCTGGGAGGCCGGGGTTATCATCCATAGTTCGGTTCTCCGCTAGGCGGCCTCACTCCATTTCTCTGCCGTCTCCGACTGCGCGTGCGCAGGCCGAGCGGCGGCTGTGATTGGCCAGGTTTGTTGGCGCGCCCGTCAGGCGTGGGCTATCTGGCCCTGTGTTGTCGTGCTCCCGGGCTCCCCAAACCTTCCCCGGGGTGCCTTGGGGCCCAGGGCCAGCCGGGCTGTTTTCGTCCGCAGGCCTGGGGCCAGCGACGAATGCTCTTTTTGTTGGCCGCCGGCCAGATGGAAGAGCCTCCTGGGAAAACCCTCAGCTGTGAAGAGAAGGAAAAGGTGCCGGGGATGCGGAAGGGTTGACTCAGATTTTGACCCCCTATCCCAGGATTTTAGGCTTGTCTTTGCTTCCTTCGACCGTCCAAGGGCGGCAGTGACCTCTAACCTACGCTTTTATCTGGATTGAGGGGGCACAGGAAGTGAAAGTGTGGGAGAGCGCCGTGCTCCCTTGGTGGCGTTTAAAGAACAAATTTTCTTTACAGCAGAAATGCAAAAGTACAAAATGTAAAACTGTAGATAAAGCTAAGGTCCCCTTTGACATCTTCCCCACCCCACCCTGCACACTCTCAGTTTTGGCTTCTCCCACCCCGCCCCGTTAAGTAAATCGCTCAACCATCTGGACTATAGATATTTTTGTGTGCCTGTGTGTGCATGTTGGGCGGGTGGTGGAGGTGTGGAGGGGCGTATTTGTATTCTCTTAATCACCAAAGAGTAATTATGTATTTTGGGGGAAGGTGAATGTTCATAAATGGTATGATCTAGATGGTTCTGCAACTTCCGTTTTGCTTCTCCGTGTTTAAAATCCACATGAGTCCTTGTTTGCTCCTGCTTCTGCTCAGTCGCTTCTGTCGTGTCCGACTCTTTGCGACCCCCTGGACTGTAGCCCTCCAGTCTCCTCTTTCCATGGAAGTTTTCTGGCAATAATACTGGAGTAGGTTGCCAGGCCCTCCTCCAGGAGATCTATCTTCCCAACCGAGGGATGGACCCCGCATCATGTTTACTTACCTTTTTTTAAATTGTTTTTTAAATTCTGTATAATACCCTACAAATGGAAGTGGCATCTTTTCTTTACATGTTTCTCTGCTGAGAGCCTTTTGTTTGCAGGTTTTCTTTCTACGACAGTGCTGCTCTGACTGTTCTTATATATGCCTCCTTGTGCTTGTGCCAGCAGATGTTGTTGTGGTTTTCAAAAAATATTTGTTTATTTGGCTGCCCCCCTCTTAGTTGTGGCACATGGGATCTTCTATGTTCCTTGAGGCATGTGGGATCTAGTTACCTGACCGGGGTGGAACCCAGCCTGCTGCATCGGGATGGCAAAGTCTTAGCCACTGAGCCACCAGGGAACTGACAGATGTTATTAACGTGAATGTATCTTGCACTGGCTCTTCCAAGCGTGGTGCTAAAACTCTTCATTCACCATAACTCATCCGTCCTCTCCTCCCAGCCTGCCTTGCAGTGGTGGTGGAAAAGTTCATTTACAAATCAACAAGGTAATTCTCAGATGGTGATAAGGGTGGTGATAAGTACGAAGCTGTGAGAAGAGGTTACAAGCACAGACCCTAGAGCCAGACTGCATGGTTTGAGTCGTGCTGGTTTTAAATTGTGTGATCTTGGACTAATTGCCTTCCCTCTGATCTTTCCAAAGCTAGCTCTTTCCTCCATCAGGTTGGAGCTCACATGGTATTCCTCAGAAATGCTTCCCTGGCCACTGTCTCTAAAGTATTCCATTCTCCTGCATCCCAGACACCCTCCCATCACTCTGTTTGTCTAGGTATTGATTACCACATGAGATCATCTTATCTGTTTGTTTTCTTACTATCTGTATCCCTCACTGTATGTAAGCTGCCCACAAGCAGTGGCCTTGACCCCTCTGTAGATGTAGCACCTGGAACTATTACCGACATAGTGGGCATCAGTTATTGTTCTTGGTGCTGGAGATACCTGGATCAATAACTGACTCATAAGTTGAATGACTGTCTGAGGATGATAGCCCCTGCTACCCTCAAGGATCTCACAGTGAGGTAGGAGGAAACAGAGAAGTGAACAGACAGTATGTATAGTAAGTACTGTGATAAAGCAAGCACAGAGGAGAGGTGGAATCCTAACTTGGATTTGGAGAAGGACTTAGAAGTTTAGAAACTTCCCTACAAGTTTTCCTCAGAGAAATAAAAATCTAAGCCAAGGCTTCAGGAATCAGTAGGAATTAGCAAAGTAAGTTGGGGAAAGTTGCTCCAGGTGATAGGAACAAGTTATGCAGAGATGCATTAGAGAACTTGATGTTTTGTGAGAACTAAAAGTAGAGTAAGGCAGTGCCGCTTCCTCCCCACCTCCAGCTGAGGGACCTGCTGACCACTGCACACTGGTATCCAATAGGCCCTGCATCCCTTCTCTCTAATGCCTTCTTTCCCACCTGCTCAGTTTTGTTTGGTGTTTTTCCTCTTCCAGTTGAAAGAAAAATTAGCATTCCTGAAAAGGGAATACACCAAGACATTGGCCCGCCTTCAAGTAAGTAAAATCATATTCTCTCAACTTGGTGTTAATGCCACAAAGTATATAAAGACAGCTCTTTATTTAAGCTGTTAACAAAAATTTATTTTTTTTTTATAAAGTTGTTTTTTGAGTTGCTTTTGTTTTCTTTAGCGTGCCCAAAGAGCCGAGAAGTTTAAAAATTCTCTTAGGAGAACAGTGGAAGAACAAGATTCCTCACTCCAGCAAGAAGTTTCAACACAACTAACCCACGCAGGTAAAGCTAACCCATTCTCTTACACTTTATTACTCATTTCCCATGTAAATTTGCCTGTGATTCTCTTTTTAAATATATTTATTTATTTGGCTGCATCGAGTCTTAGTTGTGGCACACGGGATTTGTGTTGGGGCACACGGGCTTAGTTGTCCCCTGTCGTGGGGGAATCTTAGTTCCCCAACCAGGAAGCAAACCCCCTTCCTCTGCCTTAGAAGGCAGATTCTTAACCACTGGACCACCAGGGAAATCTCCTAGCTGTGGTTCTTTTTGTCACAATCAGAGGATAAGGAGTAACAGTAGACTCTTTAAAGTGTATAGTTCATTGCTCCTTTGTATAATCGTCATCAAGATTGTATAACCATCATCACTGTCTTAATTTCAGAACACTTTTACCACCTGAAAAAGAAACCCTGTACCCATCCTACCCTTAACCCCTGGACAACTACTAATCTGCTTTTTGTCTCTGTGGATTTTCCTGTTTTGCACCTTTCATATAGATGGAACCATACAATATGTGGTCTTTTGTGACTCTCTGCTTTCACTTGGCATAATGTTTTCAACCTTTATTCATCCATCTATATGTTCATCTAAGCGTGCATCAGTATTTCATTCCTTTTTGCAGTTGAATAATATTTCATTCCCCTTCATGGATCACAACCTTGTCGTGGTGAAGGGGCTTGTGTAACTCAATGAAGCTATGAGCCATAATATAATATGATATAGTTTGTATATCTATTCATCAGTTAATGGACACTTGGGTTGTTTCTACTTTTTGGCTATTATAAATTTTGGCTTTTATGCTGCTGTGAAGATTCATGTACAAGTTGTTTGTGTGCACATATATTTTCAGTTCTCTCTATATGTACCTAGGAATGAAATTTCTGGGTTGTATGATAACTCTGTGTTTAATTTTGAGGAAGTACTAAACTGTTTTCTACAGTGACTGTACCATTTTTCTTTCCTACCACAACACACAAGAGTTTCAGTCTCTCCACATCCTTGTTAATACTTGTGATTTTCTATTTTTAAAATTATAACCGTTCTGATAGATATGAAGTGGTATCTAATTGTGGTTTTGATTTGCATTTCCTAGTGACTAATGATATTGAACATCTTTTCATGTGCTTGTATATCTTCTTTGGAGAAATATCTGTTTTTATTAGGTTATTTGTCTTTTTATTGATGAGTTGTAAGTGTTCTTCATATATTCTAGCTATTGGACCCTTATCAGATACATGATTTGTAAATATTTTCTCTCATTCTGTGAGTGAGAAACTATACTTTATTTGGATTGCTTATTTAGTTGCTCTTTTTCTCTATTTTAACTTTTTTAACTATTTTACTTGAGCCCAAAAAGGGACATGAAGTAAAAAATCAGGTGAGATATGGGAGAAATGGGGATATGTTGGTCAAAGGGTTAAGAGTTACAATTATGCAGAATGAATAAGTCCTAGAGAGCTAATGTACGGCGTGGTGACAGCAGTTAATAATACTGTATTATATACTTGAAATTTGCTGAGAGAGCCAACCTTAAGTCTTCTCATCACACACAAAAAAATCATAGCTATGTGAAGTGATGGATATGTTAGTTAGCTTGATTGTGCCAGCATTTCACAGTGTATACATATATCAAAGCATCACTTTAACCGTGCAATTTTTATCTGTCAGTTGTAGTTCAGTAAAGTTTTAAAGAAGGAAAAACTAAGAAAAGATGATTGCAATAAAGAATAATCTTGCTTTAATATTTATAATTTATGTGGCTGCACCAGGTCTTGGTTGCAGCATGTGGGATCTTTAGTTGCAGCCGTGGGATCTAGTTTGCTGACCAGGGATGAAACCTGGGCCCTCTAACATTGGGAGCACAGACTCTTAGCCACTGGACCACCAGAGAAGTCCTAAGAATAGATAATTGTTTAGTTTGAAAATCATTTTCCCAACACAATTCCATTTTTGTTACATTTACTTAATATTACTATAGTTTGTAAGATTATTAAAAACTTACTTTGATCTGCCTGAATGATATACCATCGACTCTATGTTAAATAAATATTTAGTAATATTTGTATGTAATATTTAAAAGTAAATATGGGGTAGTTTTTGTTTCATTTTAAAAATATTAACTATATAATTTTTCTTCTTCAGAACCTAAAAATACAGTATCTCCTTGTGACACGTTGCAAATCAACACCCATGTCGATGAAGAAACTGGAGAAAAGACACCCAGCTCACTTGACGTTAAGCCTGAGTCGTTTAGCTCTGGACGTGTCTCAGTGGAAGGATCACGCATACAAGGATCAGATGATAATCAGGAGCATTTTCCTTTCAGGGTCAATGGCCCTGATGCTAAGAAAAGGCAGAATAAGCTGCTGGGGAGAAGAAAGAAAGAGGAGAGAACATATATTTCACAGGAGAGAGAATCTCTCTCTGACATTGATTCGCTCATACTCTCTGGAAAAAGACTAAAAGAACAGGAAAAAATCAATAGAGAAAATCCTAGAACACCTGTAACTGAACTAAGAACTTACCCCCTTTCAAGTCCTAAATGTGCCATTCCAAATTCTCCAGCACCAGTTACAGAAACTAATGTAGGGAGTGTATTAATTCTACCAAGCACCAAACCACAGAGAGATGTTCATGCCCTCCTTAGAGGAAATGATTTCCCCAGGGCGACTACTCTTCCTCTGCCTACACCTTCAAATAGCAGTAACGGACAGCGCCTCGAACACAAGTGTCCTAAAAGTAACTGTGAACTTACTACTCACAGCTTAAGAAACATTAGCTCTGCTTCACCTGTAAACTTAGAGGTACAGAAGAAAAAAATGACTGTCTCTACAGATAACCCAGAGGTAAACAAAGCTGGAAGTACAAGTGGCCAGGCAGCTAGAAGTCCTAACTTAGAGGCAGATAATTCATGTTTTATAAATGAACTCACTTGTGATAACTTAGTGGAAAATGAAAACCGAAACTTAGAAGAACAAAATCACACAGAGATGTCTCTTAAATCTCCCAATGATGCTCTCGGTGGTAGAAATGAAAGTCTTCTGGAAAAAGAACTTCTAAGTCAGTCTAAGAATCTTAGCCTGGAAGTAATTTCTCCTGTTTCTACAGAAGATCAAATACATTCTTGCACAGTGCTTGAAGGCCTTCTCTTTCCTGCAGAATATTACGTTAGGACAACACGGCACATGTCAGGTTGCCAGAGGAAAGTAGCACTGGAGGCTGTAATTCAGAGTCATTTAGGTGTCAGAAAAAAAGGCTTTAAAAATAAGAGTACGAAATCTGCTAAAAAATTTAACGTTTCCAACGAAAAAACTAAGCAAAGTGAAATTAAGGTGTCTGACAAACACGCAGAACAACCAAGTTCAAGAAGTCCCCAGAAACCACTCTCATTAACTGAAGTCAGCTTTTCCACTGACTCCACAGAAGATGACTTTTCTAGGAAGACAGTTACCAAGCCATCAGGTAAAAAATGCAGAGGAAAAAGAAAGTCAGCATGCACCTCTCCGTTAGATCAGCATGAACTACTTTTGCCAGCTACTGGCACATCAGGTGTTAAGAAGTCCAAGGAAGAAATTGCCTTGCACAAAAATCAGAATGAAAAGGCAATTATTCACAGTAAGAAGAGAATTAAAGGTAAATCGAGATGTGGTTGGCGGTGGTGGCTGATGATGGTGGTAGCTAACACTATATGCTCGTCACTTTATAAATGTTATATAGATACTTACTGAATCATCACACCAACTGTACATGAGGCAGAATCTATTTTTTTATTATTCATATATATTTGGCAGCACATGGAATCTTTCAGTTGCAGCATGTGGAATCTAGTTCCTTGACCAGGGGTCAGAACCAGGCACCCTGCATTGGGAGTGCAGAGTCTTAGCCACTAGACCACTAGAGAAGTGCCCAGAATCTATTTTTATCCTCACTTTACAGATGGGGAATCGAAGGCCAGGTGATCAAAGTGTCTTTAAAGCCACAGGGTCAAGGTTCAAATCTGGCTGCATGGTGTCAGAGTTCACAAATATGGTTGAAAAAGCTGACACTGAGAGGGAAAATGTGTTGGATGTTTACCTAAAATTAGTGTTTATTCAATTACAATACAGTCTTTTATCCATGGGGAGAAGTAACTAATACAGGGAAGTATATTTGAAATGAAATCAATGTCAGAGTAAGAATTCACTGACAAACTCCCTTAGGAATGATTGTGTAATAAAATGCAACAGGTCTGAGCCACTTTGGGAGGTAAACTGTCTAATAGTGTCTCTGAGGTTCATGGGACACAAGATTTTGGAGGATATCAAGTGACAAGTTATAATTTAAACTTCTTTGTTTACTTGGGTGATGTATCTGATAAACTGAGCACAGAATTTAGATAATTCACTCCAGTTCTGTGTGAGAGCTCAGCAAACTTTCTATAAAGGGCCAAATAGAAAATACAGTCTGTGCTCAGTCATAGCTATTCAAGTGTAATGTGGAAGTAACCATATACAATGTGTAAATGTGCCTTTGTCTCAATAAAACTTTATTTACAGAAACAGGCAGCCAGCAGGTCTGTACCATTGGACAGGCTTTGACTTATGAGCCACAATTTATTAATTTAAATAAAGATAATAATCATGGGGACTCCACCGGTGGTCCATTAGCTAAGACTCCATATTTCCTGGTCAGGGAACTAGATTCCACATGTAAACTTGAAAGAGTTCACATGCTGCAACTAAGACCCAGTGCAGCCAAATAAATAAATTTAAAATATTTTTAAAAAATAATAATCATGACTCTTTTAATCATCATCTTTTATGCCAACAAGAAAGGAATTGGAAAGCGGGATAATCTAGTAATAAGCTTGAAATGTTGTTTTGTATACTTTGAAATAATCTACTGTGATTTCAATAACCTACAGGTACATAGAAAATTTTTTTTTCTTGAGGTAACCTTCATATAACATAGTTAACTGTTTTAAGTTAAGTGAACAATCCAGTGGCATTTAGTTACGTTCACAGTGTTTTATCACCATGACCCCTGTGTAGTTCCAAAACATTTTCATCATCCCAAAGGGAAACCCCATACCTGTTAAGCAGTTTCTCCCCATTTTCTCTCGACAGTCCTTGGCAAATACTAATCTGTATTCTGTCTCTGTGGATTTACTTATTTTGGGTATTTTATATTAATGGAAGTATACAGTATGTGCCCTTTCGTGTCTGGCTGCTTTTGCCTACTTAGTTGGTTTTCGAAATTCATCTACATTGTAGCATGTATCAACACTTCATTCATATTCATGGCTGAGTAATATTCCATTGTGTACATGTAGCACAGCTCTCTATCCATTTATAAAGTATTGGATGCAGCTACATTTTGAATGATACAGAGCTCCTGTTGCTTGAAGTCTAGTAAATTAATCTTTGTTTGAAAAGGGAACTATGTTTTCTTCAAGAGAAGAGCCAGCATTTTGTAGACGATACTCTGATAGCCTGTTGAAATGATAATTGTGGATCAGAAAGGACTTTAGAGATCCTTAACCCAGCTCCGTCAGAAGGGACAAGGGGAAATGAGGTGGATTTGACTTGCCCAGGATAACATAGCGAACCGGGGGCAGAGCTGGCGCCAGGCTGGCCGCAGCCAGTGCTGTCAGCCACACTGGGTTTGGTCCTGCAGAGGGAGAGCTGCTCAGTATGCACTAACCTATGTCTGATTGTTGAACTGTCCACAGAAGTTTTAGAGTCCTGGGTGGGAAAACACTGCATGATGTTGGAGTTTAGAAACTCACTCTTTGTTGGGAATTGGTGAGTATCTGTTTTTGTTGTTGCTTTCTGTTTTAGGAAAGGAAGGTCACTGTCAAAAAGAGGACTTCCTTTGTTACAGTAATTACGCTTATTTCTCTTCGGATGATGATGCTTTCAGTGCTCCATTTCGTAAGAACAGAATGCTAAGTTTAAAGCATCTATCATCTTTTCTCAAAATCACAGACTTTCAGTTACCTGACGAAGACTTTGGGTCTCTTAAGCTTGAAAAACTGAAGTCCTGCTCAAAAAAGCTGATGGAGACTTTTGGATCAAAAGTACATGGAGAGGGGCATCTTAAAGGGGAAAGTTATATTGTTGTGGAGGAACCAAGCCCTAAACAAAGCAATATAGAAAAGGAGGGCATGGAAGCGGAACTAATTACCCTTCCAGGAAAGGCACATCCTAAAATGCCAAGCCAAAGAAGCCAGCCTCGGGGAAAGGACCTTTCTTCATCCATTTTACTTTTTACTCCTTTGAATTCTGTTGCCTCTGATGATAATGACAGACTGACAGCAGAGCTGTGCTCACCTGCTTTCCCCGTGTTAGGCGCTACTCCAGCTTTTGGCTCCCAAGCCCACAGAGGAAAGGTATCTGCAGAGGTGGTTGGACAAACCTGCTCTCCACCCCGTCTTTCTCACTTAAAAGCCACAGTCAGCCTGGCTGGCAATCGTAAACAAGGCAACAGCTGGAGCAGCCCCTTGAAATTAGATAGCAGCCAGCATGTGGCAGGAAGAGCAGGACAGCCTTCCTGTGACCCTGACGCTGGTCCCCAAGCAACAACTCTGCCCACCGAGTCTTTCACCTATGAAGCAAGTCAGCTCCAGGAATCACAGAGACATTCTGCTGAGCAGGTACAGACTGCATTCTTCATGAAATTTTCTCTGAAGAAATGACGTGTCTTAGTGAACATGGACTCAGTTCCTCAGTGTTTTAAAATGTGTTACCATGTTTCTTTGATATGACTTCACTGTAAATACTAAGTTCATTCTGGGGAAGTTAGGATTAATTAAAATATGTGTATTTTTAAGGGATGCTCTTCTCTTTGTTATTCATGAAGCAGTTGCATTTGGAGCTTTGCTGCTGTTACAGAAAATAAAACATAGGAAATAGTTTGAAGAATGCATGATACAGACAGATACCATGTATAATATATACATTAATGATGTGACTTTTGTTTCCACAGACTGAAATAGCAGAGGTTCCTGCTTGGGATGGCTTAAACCCGGGCACCCTACAGCTGGTTTCAAAGTTAAAGGTCAGAAGACTTATCTCTTGTGTCTTACATGTGAAAAATGCAATGAACTGGTTGGAAAATTCAGAAGAATTTGATCCTTGATAAAATAGATTCAGAAAAACATTTAAATTCTTTTTCACAATATTTACCTGTTATATATATTCTGAGATCTTCTAAAGAAGTTTTTATGTCAAGCTATTGCCAAGAAAAGCTTAAGCTAGGGAGCTCAACTTTGTATCTAAGTTTAAATCAGGCATTTTGACAGAGAGGGGTCATTCATGACTCTCCTACCCAAATAATATAGTACTTCTAGAAGAATCACTTACTTTATAAGAAAATGGGTAACAGTTCTCGATTATAACATAGTGAATGGTTAATTTCCATAGGCTGTGTGATGTATATGGTTCTGAGAAATATAAATAATATTCTGGTAAATCCTGTGAGGTGAATTGGACCCATGTCCTGGTTAACTTTTTATACTTAAAATAGGATGGTACACAGCGGGGGTCTTCAGTCTTACTACTGTTAACATTTGGGGCTGAATTATTCTTTATTCTTAGGGACTGGCCTGTGCATTGTATGGTATTCAGCAACAGCCATGATCTCTACCAGTCATAACCGCGCGCGCCACCCCTCCCCCCCCCCGCCCCGACTCCAGCAGGAACGACAGCAGTGTCTCTAAATATTGCTAACTGTCCCTCCCTGGGGAGGGTTGTGAAATCACCACCCCTAATTGAGAACAACTGGTGTCGGAAAAAAAAAGATTTAAATCCACATAAACTGTTTCTCCGGATCACTGGCTATGTGACCTGGCACAAGCTGTTTAGCCTCTGGGTTCCAGATTCCTTTTCTGTAAAAGATACACTTACGTTGTTTCGAAACTATTCTTAAATCAATTTTAATAACAGTTTCTGAAAGGAATCAGCCATTTCATTCATATTTCCAAATTTGTAGGTAAAAAGTTACTTGTTATAGTTTTTGGTCTGGGTATGTACAGTTAAGCCTCTCCTCACTCTCCATTTCTAAAAGTGGTTTGTTTTTTTTTAATTTACTTGCTTTATTTTTGACCGTGCTGGGTCTTTGTTGCTACGCACAGGCTTTTTTATGGTTGCACTGAGCAGGGGGCTGCTCTCTAGTTGCTGGGCATGGGCTCTCATTGTAGTGGCTTCTCTTATTGTGGAGCCTGGGCTCTAGGGTGCATGGGCTTACTTGACCTGCAGCATGTGGGATCACCCTGCACCAGGGATCAGACTGGTGTCTCTTGCATTGCAAGATGTATTCTTAACCAGTGGACCACCAGGGAAGCCCTCTGAAAGCATTTTTTTTTCCTACATCAGACTTAAGAGGTGTGTCCATTCTGTAAGTCTTCCCCAAAACCTAGTTTTTTGTTGTGTTGATTGTTAATTGAGTTTTTGGTTTCCTCTTTCTTTTTTTTTTCCTGTTTTTATTGTTAGTAAGTCCTTCTGTTTTTCATTGTGCTTATTTCATTATTCTTTTACTAACTTCTTGAGCTGCTTGCTTACTTTATTTTTATCGGTATTAATTTTTAGTAAATTTTAACACCTTTATAATTATAGGAGTTTTTTTAAGTACTGCTTTGGCCAGCACATTCTGCATCTTCATTTAGAAATAGTATGTTGTTTCAGTTTTATTCCCTCTTCAACCTATGGGTATTTCATTAGAATGTTACATTTCCAACGGTTCTTAAGAAACTAATGTTTCAATTAGTTCTTATGGTCTGTTTTGAAGGTTAAATCTGAATCTGTTCCAGTCTGGAGCTACACGTTTTAAAAACTATCCATTGTGAGTGTGTATGGGCAGTTTTTGTAGTTACATAAGACCCACAAGTCTCTTTTGACCTGCATGAAAGTTTAATTACATTCAGTTGGTATTTCATCTAATCCTTGTAATCGGTCACTGTTCATGTTTATTCTGCCCCCAAGAATCCCTTTAACGCCGTTGTTGTTGCCATTCTGTGTCAGAATCCTTCAGGTTCTTGTTCTGTGGATGTGAGTGCCACTTGGTGGGAAATAGCTGGTTTCAAAGAGCCGTGTATCGTAACTGCTTGTGAATACGTCGTTTCTCTTTGGAAACCTCTGGATGCTTGGCAGTGGGAAAAAATTTATTCCTGGCACTTCACAGAGGTAAATCAGAATCTTATAGCTGAAAGAGATCTTTGCAATCAGTTGCATGGTAATACAGATGGGCAGCTTACCAAAAATATGGGATCTGTGACTATGCAAGACAGAGCAGAAAAATGAGGTTTTTTTCCCCCCAGTATTTAATTATGAAAATTTCCAAATATATGGGAAAGTGATATAGGGAGCACCCATATGCCCAGCATGTAGATTCTAAAGTTAATATCATGCTTTATCATATGTTTATCCAGAGGTGGATTTTTACACTATACCTGCTGGAGAAGCTTGAAATTTTATGTCTATTCTGACTTCTAAACTTGCTGATACCTCTCACCAAAACGTTATTTCTGCTTTTTTTCTAGCTGTAGTTTCTTCTGTCCTTGTCTACCTTGGTATATATTTTACATGGTTGCAGTCTGAATATGCTTAAAATTTTTAAGCCTGTCTTTTCTTACCATATAAATATGTTTGCTTGTTTCTACATATTCTTCCTACTTACTTGTTTGTTTTTAATTTTATTTTTCCAGCTTTATTGAGGTGTAATTGACAAATGTAATATATTTAAAGTGCATAGTGTGATGATTTGATGTACATACACACTGTGAAAGCGTTTCCATAATCAGGTTAATCAGCATATCACCTCGCGGTTTCCTTTTTTTCCCTTGGTGAGAATGCTTAAGATCGACTGTTGTAGCAAATTTCATTCTTGTTCTCCAGTATACCCACAGCCAGTAGCAGTGTGTTTGGCAGAGTGCTGCTCATAAATATTTGTTCAGTGCGTAAACTTGTCTTAAATGGTTGCATATTGTTCCATTCGTTCACATACCAGAATTTAATTATTCTCCCATTGCTAGAAGCATTTATTATGTTAAATTAATGCCACGGTAAACATTATCATGCACATAGCTTATTTGAGTTTACATCTTGTAAAAAGAGGATGTTTGCTGAATGTTTCAAGTGTTTGAAACTAGATGTGGTGACACTAGAAAGAAATGTGACAAATGTTGGAAAATTTAGATTAATTAAAAATGAAATAACCAAATATAATTTTGGGCTGCTTTGTTTTATTTAGGTTCCGGTATTACAGATAGTTGCAGTGCCTGATGTTTGCAATCTTGTGTGTGTGGCTTTGGGAAATTTGGAAATCAGAGAAATCAGGTAAGTAATTCTCAAGGCGTGTTTTTTTTCCTTTACCTGGATCTTTGTCAGCTTGTTTTGAGTTTTGCGTGCAAATTATAACCTAGGCTTGGGTCTTGAAAGACTCTAAATTTAGGTCCAAAGAGAGATTCATTTTGAAAAAAGCTATTAATAGAGTGACATCCCTGACTGAAACTTCCTTTGAAAGTTTGAGCCTGGTCTTCCATATTAAAGGCTTGCTCCTGACTGCTCTGCATTTTCCCTTATATATGGTTTAGGGCACTACTTTGTTCTCCCGACGGTAAAAGTGAAAAGCAAGTGCTCCTGAGTTCTGGAAATATAAAAGCTGTGCTTGGCCTGGCAAAGAGGAGGCTCGTCAGTAGCAGTGGGACCCTTTGTGATCAGCAAGTTGAAATGATGACATTTGCCGAAGATGGAGGGTAAGCATTGGTTGAAGAAAAGCATTGGTTGATTTTACTGTTAGATCAAAAATGATTTCATCACAGGGCTTCAGAGAAAGTTGAATCAGTAGCATCTTGTTTTCTCTGTTGTATTGTAGTTCAGCAGGTTCTGCCTCTGTCCTGGGCTGTTATACAGAAGCAGTGTAGGGAGGTGGAGCCAGACGTGGCAGGGAAGAGGGCAGGGAGCAGAGGGGCTCAGAAAGTGTAGTCTGTTCTTCCTTCAGTCTCCCTTGACCTCTCTGTATGTCCTTTAAGTGTTACAGATACCTCAAGATCCTATACACTTACCTGGTTCCACATACTTGGTTTCCATTGCTTCAGGTACCATCTGAATCCTGGCTGCTGCAAACATATATTTCTAACTGAGTTCTTTCTAACCTCTGGACCTACATGCCTGTTTATTAGATATCTCATGGATACCGCAAATTCAACATGTTAAAAACAGAACTCACAGCATCTTCTATGTCTGTCATATACTCATTACACTTTATTGGATTTATTTGTCTTTCCTAATAACAGAGGGTATGAACCTCATTTGTCTTATTTATCCATGACCTGTTGCAGTAAATTGTTCATTCGCTAAGTCATGTCCAACTCTTTGCAACTGCATGAACTGCATTGCAATAAAACAGGCAAGAAATAAATAATTGTTTGCTTAAATTAGGAAAATGTTAGTGAAGATGGGGAGAAGCAGTGGATTTGAGAGAGATGAGATAGTAAAGTCATTAGGACCTGGTGATTGAGTAAATAGAGAGGAAAGAGGTAAGAATAAAGTCCAAGTTTCTGGGTTGCTCATCTGGGTAGGTGGTAGAACAATTAGTTGAGATAGCAGTGCTGAAAGAAACAGGTTTAAAGATAGAGCTGGTAAGTTTAATTTTGGAGATGATGAATATGAGGTGCTTACAATATATCCAGATAGATAATGTGAAAGTATATGTTCATTGTAGAATGTTTAGAATACACATGTTTTCTGGGTGAATTTTTTTTTCTGTCATTAGGTTAGTGTCTATTATGTATTGTTCAATAATATGCAGAAGGGCTGCTTAGTAACGGCTTTGGTAGAAAAGCCTTGATTTTTAATACTGTTTTTAATACAGAAGCAAAGAAAAACAGCTTTTGATGCCCCCTGAAGAGACCATACTAACTTTTGCTGAGGTTCAAGGGATGCAGGAAGTTCTGCTTGGTACCACTATAATGAACAACATTGTTATTTGGTAAGCTTCCCCTTGAGAGCCCTATTTTTCTCATCTGTAATATAAGGCTATATCTCTTAATTTCACAGGATTATTAAGATTAAATAAGAAACTCTGTAAATATGATTGTGTTATCATTTGTTTACTAACAGATGCTATATACTTATCTTAATGAGAACATCATATTAATTCAAATAGTCCAAGCAGACTACTTTAAAATAAGTGAAATTTTATTGCTGTCAAAAATGTACTCTTTCTGGTTAATGGCTGAGTAGCTTTCTGAGATTAACTCTTCTGCTTCAAATACTTACGAATTCTGTGCAAAAGATAGAGAACAAATATCTGAAAGCACTAAAGAGGGAGAAAAAAATATATACTGGAGGAAATTCAATACATAGAGGAAGGAAGTGTCACTGGGCAAATTTCCTGTTCGAAGGTGAGGCCCCAGTCTGCACACTTGGTTACAGAAAAACTTCTATCCTACTGCCTTGAAGGACCAAAGGATAGAAATCAAGGTGATTGCAGCAGCTAGAAAGCAAGAAAGAAAAATTCTGAAAAATAGACAGCCAGAAAAGGAGCCCTGCTGCTGCTGCTGCTGCTGCTGCTAGTCACTTCAGTCGTGTCCGATTCTGTGCGACCCCATAGACGGCAGCCCACCAGGCTCCCCCATCCCTGGGATTCTCCAGGCAAGAACACTGGAGTGGGTTGCCATTTCCTGTTCCAGTGCATGAAAGTGAAAAGTGAAAGTGAAGTCGCTCAGTCATGTCCGACTCTTTGCAACCCCATGGACTACAGCCCACCAGGCTCCCCCGTCCATGGGATTTTCCAGGCAAGAGTACTGGAGTGGGGTGCCATTGCCTTCTCCGGAAGGAGCCCTGAACTCTAGTTAAATATCTGGCTGACCTTTAAACTGCATACATGGATTATTCAATAATATGCAGAAGGGCTGCTTAGAAACTGCTTTGGTAGAAAAGGCTTGATTTTTAATACTGTTTTTAATGCAGAAGCAAAGAAAAGGTAAAGCAAAGAGAACTGAACTGGGTTTTCAGCATTTAGAATTTGAGTTTAGCCAATTTAACTGTTGACTATAGAGTTGAAAACAAAATCAGTATTCTTCGGAGGAGCAGCATGCAGAGTTTGTATGATGTGTCATTGTGTCTAGAATACAATCCAGAATTACTGGATGTGTAAAACTTGTTTGATTAGATAATTCACAGGAACAAATTTGTGATAGGGAAATGACAGTGGAAGTCCCCAGCCACCTCTTCCCTGACCACAGGGGAGGGCCACACCAGGCCTTTTCACTTGCAAGGTTAGTTTGCGGTAGGAGAAGAGATTGATCTTTTTTTTCAGAAGACTCTCCAGTAATTACTCCATTGAGGCCAGAATGGGTCTTGGTGAGAGAAAGTTATGAGTGTCATTCCTACGCGCCCGTTCTGCATCGTTCAGCCCTAACCCTCTAGGAATAAACTAGGCAAGTGTGGCCCGAGAGAAACTTTGTCCCCCCCGACCAGGGAGCCTCTGGAGTTTGACCCTGACCTAACCTACCAGGTTTCCATCTTTGGCACTTGCCCCGGGGTTTCTGCACGCAGGTCTTATTTCAGACAACGTTCTTTGCTAACGTTGTCTTTTCTGTTCTGTCTGCTGTTTCTGTAGTCTGGCCCTTCATTGTTTGGCTCCTGAACTATTAATATAATCTAGTGATTAGTCTCAATACTCAACCTCCAGATTATGTTTTATACTATCACTTTACAAATACTCATTCTCCCATCCCCCCCCACCCCCCCACGAAATAAAACCTTCAGTGGGCTCCATGTTTGCTTTCTCCACCTTCCATTTCCCTAATGTTTCATTACAAAAATTCTTTTCCAGCTGTTCCCTACTCTTTCCCTTTTTTCATTCCATCCTTCCGTTTCCCTCTTTTTCTAATAATAGCCTTTTGGCATTTTGTAAATAAGGGATCCCAGTGGAATTCGAGGCTGGGAAGGGACTATTCTTAGAGCTTCCAAGTATCAGTTTAAGTTCTGAGTTTAAGGGGTATATGCAGCCCCACAGTTGCCTTAAGTTCTGTTGCAACGCCTCAGCGCTTCCCTGGTGGTCCAGTGGTTAAGACTCTGGGCTTCCATTGCAGGGGGTGTGGGTTCTGTCTCTGACTGAGGAACTAAGATCCCACATGCCATGTGGCACGGCCAAAAAACCGAGGGTTTCTCATAAGTGGAGTCACATGGTAGAACAGTCAGTCAGTGTCACACATCCTCATAGAACTAAGGAGTGGTTCCAACAAACATTTTTTTCTTTTTATTCACCGTCTTCGGTCTTCCTTTTTCCATTTTTTATTCCATCTCTGTCTTCCCTTCTCTCTCTGTTATCTTAGTCTAGCTCTAGTATTAACATATTATAGAGATATAATTACAAGTCTATTCTAGGTGTGGTTTCTCTCCTAACCACATTTGGTTTCCTGACCGTTGACTTACATGGAAAATTTAGTCATATAACAAGAGACGTGATAAAATCATAATGATAGAGCTATGCCCTGTGCCTACTTTCAGTACAAGTGAAGTGAGATCCTGGAAAACTTTTCTCCTGGAATTTGAAAAGATTTATCCCTAATGGCATAGCAGGTTCAGTCTAAAGCTAAACTATCAAATTACACTATTGGCAAAGTTAAACTGTAGTTCTGTTTTTAGCCAAATCAGTGGCTAATCAGAACTAAGGTCCTGTGTCCCTTAGTTTTTCCCTTGGTCACCTCCTGAAGGATGCTGTGATACATAACAATGTTATGTGAAAACCAGTTTGTTGGGAGAATGATATGAGCTTATTTATTTTTGGTGTCCAAGGAACTTAAAAACTGGTCAGCTCCTGAAAAAGATGCACATCGATGATTCCTACCAAGCTTCGGTCTGTCACAAAGCTTACTCTGAAATGGTAAGTCTTGATCTGCTGGGACCACTTTGTGTCTAGTCTGTGGGTTACTATTGCTCTCACTGAATGAGAGCAATAACTTTGTAAGTCATAATTACTAGGCCCTCTCTGGTGCCTGTTTTTTTTTTCAAAATTGGATAGCACTCCTTGCTCTTTCTTGAAATTTATGAGTGCATATAAGTGATGGTACAATATGACTGGGTAAAATTTCTGACTGTATGACTTAAGGGCAAACCTTGATTTCTAGACTGTACCTAGAAACAATATGCTGATTTTCAGATTTGGCTCCCAACCACATTGCCATAAATGATTTATGATGTGAATGAATCCCCTTAGGGAGGGTGATTAAAGGGTCCTCGACATGTTTTTCTCTCAGGCTTTAGCATTCCTGTATAGAAACAAACACAGCTTCTTAGGGGCTGTGTCAGTAGACTTGGCTTACAATCCAGTTTTAACATCTGAACAGGCTGAAGGTACTGGTCCAGGAGTCAGAGGTAACTGCCTGAGTAACAAGGGCTGCTGAGCCACAAGCAGAGGCAGAAGCAGCCGGCTCAGCGCTGAGTGGAGACTGACTTGCCCAGCGCAGTGGCAGCCCCGCGCTCATCAGCACGCACAGGCTCTGAACACAAAGGGTGCCTCTCCCTCTAGCCTAGCAACTTCTGTGGAAATGAGCTCAACAGTTGTGTGGTCTTAGATAACCTATCCCATCATCTTGGGGCTAACTTTCTTTATTCTAAAATAAGAGGGTTAAGTTCATCTCTGGAAAGATTAAATACCCCTACTAAGCATTTAAATAATTTTACATTTTTGTTATTACGTTGATACCTGTTTGATATTAAAACATTTAATGTAGAAATGTATGATATAGGAAGTAAAATGTCACCATGAAGCCAACCTCCAGAAATAATAGTTAATAGATCAGTATAGGCATCAGCAAACTTTTTCTGTGAAGGGCCAGTTAGTAAATATTTTCAGTTTTGCAAGCCATGTGGTCCCTGTCACAATTCCTCTACCACTACAGCCCCAGGTCAGCCAGAGGTAACATATAAACAAATCATGTGACTGTGCCAATAAAACATTTTGGACAATAAAGCTTTCTGAAACTTGAGTTTCATATATAATTTTCATGTGACACAAAATGTTCTTCCTGTTTTTTCTAACTATTTGAAAATGCATAAACCATTCTTAGCTCATAAACCATACGAAGGTAAGCACTGAACTGGATTTGACCTGTAGGCCAGAGTTTGCCAACCCCTAGTTAAGTGTATAGCATTTAACATTTTTTGACTTTCAGTTGTTTTTTTTAACAACCAATGAATTATAATGGTAATTAATTATCCTTATAAGAATTCAGTCATTACAGAAATGTATGAATTAGAAATGAATGTTATTAATCCTAAGATGGCCCAGTAATTAATTTTTCCCATTTTACCCCCCAAAATAATTACTTTCCCATTTTACCCCCTGAAATAATTACTTTCCCATTTTACCCCTGAAATAATTACTTTCAATAATATACATGTGTGTTTATACATATGTGTGACATATATATTTTCATACACAAAGATGTTATTATTAGAACATGTAATTTTAAAGTCGTGGGAGGTCTGTAACACATTTTCCCACAGAAATAACCATAGGTGATGGTGCCTTTTTTGGGTCATTTTTAGTCTACAAGTAAATAGGATATTGCAAACTGTCCTGAAAATCCTGTCACCACTGAAAAGATTGTTTTTATGGGAAAATGTGCTCCAAATTTTCAAAAACCAACTTACAGGTGAGCATTTCTGGTTTGAAGACTCCCTCCAAGTGTTTCTATGCCCTCTTTTCTTAACACCAGCATTTCCCCAGATGGATGGCATGAATGTTAGTAGGCTCTAAAGTTGAGGAACCTGGTAAGTCAGCTAGATTCACACCTGCAAAGACTGGCTGTAAAGTCATGGGGAGCCCTGTGCTGGAGAAGCCCAAAGTCCAGCTCAGTGGTCCCCTCAGAGGTTCTGCCTGAAAAAGAGTGATCCAGGGATTAAAGCCTCGAGACTTAAGAGTCTGTTGGCCATTCCTGTGATTCTGTAGTTTTGTCTCTGCCAATGCTTTCTTCCCCCCCGCCACATACTCTTGATGATTTATTTGGTCATTAATTCTTCTCCTACATCAGGGGCTCCTGTTTGTTGTTCTAAGTCACCCTTGCGCCAAAGAGAACGAGTTATCGGGAAGCCCTGTGTTTCAGCTGATTGTGATTAACCCGAAGACAACCCTGAGTATGGGTGTGATGCTCTACTGCCTTCCTCACGGGCAAGCTGGAAGGCAAGTGTGTGATTGCCGTCTAATGAGTGTGACATTGTGAGAAACATCTGTGCATATATAGAAACCAAATATTTTTCTGTGACGTGAATGGAAACATGAAATACTACAGATCATGGTAAAGAATACTAAGAAGTAGGTTGAAGTGTGGAGTTTACTAAATCTGAGTCAAAGTTCAGATTCCCACCATCCTATGATTGCCCACCGGTATGGCACCAGATAGGTATTTTATGTATAGTCAAGCCTTGTTTTTCCCCACACCAAAACACTTCAGAGTAATTAATATTCTCTACAAGAAACGTATCGTATATGTTCTTTCCATAAAAGTTAAATTAAGGAAGTTTTAAATGCACTTAAGAAGATCTGTTAGACTTCCCTGGTGGTACAGTGGATAGGAATCCACCTGCCCGTACAGAAGACCCAAGTTCAATCTGGGACAATTCCACATGCCATGGAGCAGTGAAACCTGTGCTGCAACTACTGAGCCCATTTCCTAGAGCCTGTGCTCTGCAACAAGAGAAGCCCCACAATAAGAAGCTCACGCACCACAACTACGAGTAGTCCCTGCTGCCGCAACTGCAGAAAGCCTGCGTGTAGCAACAGAAAGACCCAGCACAGCCAAAAATAAGATAAATAAATAATTAAAAAAAAAGAAGATATATGTACTTTGAAATGTTGACTGTACCTCCATCATGTAGGCAGTTGATATTTATCTTTTGATAAATATTTTATCTGTTGACTGATGAGAAGATCTATTTACCGATGCCACAGTTACGGGCATCCCAACAGTTTTCTGAGCTATATAAAGCTCTGAAGTAGTGCGAATATTCTTAGGTGAAGCAAGCAACATCGAAGGTATCATTTCTAAATACTACTTATGAAAATAGACCTAAAAAAAAAAAGAAAAAATAGACCTAGTAAATCAGGATCACAAAGTTTGGCTTTAGTAACTCAGGGGTGAGCAACCTTGATGGTTATATGTGTATTTCTCTTTCTTTCGGTCTTGTGCAAAGCTTGCTAGGTGATGCGTGTTCTAAAAGTCCCTCTCCTTGTGTATGTAGCTGGCCGTGGCATTTCTGCAAGTGTTCTTAGCGCAACCAGAACCTCAGAACTCTCATCTGTAATATGTGCTTACATAAAACTTGTTTTCTTGAATATAAAGAGAGAAGCATAGTCATAGGCCCAGAAATTGCAGGTGCATGGTCAAGCATTTCTTTTGGCCCTTTTCAAACCTGTTTGTTTAGCAAATCTTGAAAGCCTGTTTGGTGCCAGTCCTGTAGGAAACACTACTGTTTCTAATCTCATGGAAGTTAGAAAATAATGAGCTCAGGTGTTTGAGCACAAGTCACCTGTTCTCCTTGTTTGCTTGGCCCTTACAGTAAATCCTCCTCTGCTCAAAAAAGAAAAGAAAAAAGAAACAAATTTTTTTGCTGTTTGGTGTGCATAATGCCAGAAGGCTTACACTGTTTGGGATGGAAGGGCACTTTAATTGGCAGTGGAGGGTTGGGGAGAGACTGTCAAGGAAAACGTTACGGATTTTCAAAAGATGAGCTAAGAGACAGCTACACAAAGTTTGGTGCAAAAAAAAAAAAAAAAAAAAAAACAGTTGGGTGTGAGCCAGGGATAAAATATATCATTCAGTTCACTCACAATATTCACGTAGGGCTGACTGTGTACCAGGCCCTCTACAAGGCACTGGTGATGTGGCAGTGAGGAATAATTAATTTGTATTAAGGATTTCTTAAATCACTGTGGACGATGACTGCACTATGAAATTAAAAGGCGCTTACTCCTTGGAAGAAAAGCTATGATAAACCTAGACAGCATATTAAAAAGCAGAGACATTACTTTGCCGACAGAGGTCCATCTAGTCAAAGCTATGGTTTTTCCAGTAGTCACATATGATGTGAGAACTATGGTTTTTCCAGTAGTCACGTATGGATGTGAGAGTTGGACCTTAAAGAAGGCTGAGCGCCAAAGAATTGATGCTTTCAAACTGTGGTGCTGGAGAAGACTCTTGAGAGTCCCTCGGACCGCAAGATCAAACCAGTCAATCCTAAAGGAAATCACTTCTGAATATTCATCGGAAGAACTGATGCTGAAGTTGAAGCTTCAATACTTTGGCCACCTGATGCAAAGAGCCAACTTTTTAGAAAAGACCCTGATGCTGGGAAAGACTGAGGGCAGGAGGAGAAGGGGACAACAAAGGACAAGATGGTTGGATGGCATCACCGACTCAATGAACATGAGTTTGAGCAAGAACCGGGAGATGGTGAACGACAGGGAAGCCTGGTGTGCTGTAGTCCATGGGGTTGCAAAGAGTCGGACACAACTGAGTGACTGAACAACAAAGCATTTCTTATGTGTTAAGTACTGCACTAAGCTTTTTATATCAACTGTTTTATTAAACTTCAAAGCAGTCCTATGAAGTAGATACTCGTATCATGTATCTCTATTTTACTGATGAAGTTAAATAACTTGCTGGGGTCACACATCTCTTTGTTAGAATTCAAACCCCAGTACCATCCCTGGTGGTCTAGTGGTTAGAATTTGGCACTCTTTCAAAGCCTGGTAGCTGACTGCAGAGCCCTGTCTTAAAAAAGACAGCCAGATTTATTTCATGATGTTTACATTTTCTGTGGGACAGACAGCCCCCAAATATGGAAACGAGAATCTCACATTCATATTCTCACAGATAGGGAAGCAAACAATCTCACATTGCTGTGATGGTAAAAAGAAGGTGCTGCGATAGACAGGGAGCAGAATGTATATGTGCGTGCACGCTCAGGTTGCTGAATAGGTGTGACTCTTCTATGCGGGCGACAGGCCTGAACAGTGACCAAAACCCAGCCAGGCAATGCCCTGGGGTTAGACCTGTCAGGGAGAGGGACAAGCAAAAGCAAAGACACCAAGGTGAGGCCAGGGTCGGCTGGTTTGACAAGTGGGAAGCAGGCCACTGTGAGCTGCTGTGAGGAGATACAGAGGTACATCAGAGAGACAGGCAGGGCCGCTAGCAATCATGGCCAGCAGTCCTAGGATTTCACACGGACACATGCGTGTTCCCACGTGTCTTTGTTCTTGTTGCTTTAGAGACCGTGGTTTTGGCCTATTTTTGTTTTAATGTTTTTTTGTTTGTTTTTGATACGTGATTTGAATTGTCTCTTCTCTGCTTGCTGCTAGGTTCCTGGAAGGCGACGTGAAAGACCATTTCGCAGCAGCAGTATTGACTTCTGGAACCATTGCCGTTTGGGACTTACTCTTGGGTCACTGCGCTGCTCTCCTTCCTCCTGTCTCTGGCCAGAATTGGTCTTTTGTTAAATGGTCAGGTACAGATTCTCATTTGTTGGCTGGACAAAAAGATGGAAATATATTTGTATACCGCTTCTAAAAAGTTAGGGTAACTTGGAAAACACAGTGTTCTGGGTATTTTTGGCCTCTTAGTACTCTTTGGAGTTGCTGCTTTAAAGGAGACTATTTGAAAGAGTTTTAAAACACTTATTTACCTGTGTTCATTCTGACAGACTGTGTTCTGATGGTGGGGCACTACTGATCTTGAATGCTCATGTGTACTTATGTTGGGAGGGAGGGTATATAAGTGGATTTTTGTGATTCCTCACATTTGCACATTTCCTTTTAAAGGCATATGTACATAAAGCTTGAAATGTTAATAAATATTTATTTTGATACATCCTGTTTGGCATATTTTTTCCTCTCCTGTAAAGATGATTTTCAGAAACAAGAACTAATGATTTTACAGCTAGAATATTTAGTCAGTGATACTTACACAGTAAATCTCAGTTAACTCAGTGTACTAATAGGCAATATACTTTTGTTTTTCACTACACTAAGTCTTCGTTGCTACACACGGGTTTTCTTTAGTTGTGGCAAGCAAGGGCTACTTTCTGGTTATGGCACTTGGGCTTTTCATCCGTGTGGCTTCTCTTACTGTAGAGCACAAGCTCTAGGGCTCTCAGCCTTCCCTAGTTGTGGTGCATGGGCTTAGTTGCCCCACAGCAGGTGAAATCTTCTCAGATCAGGGGTCAGACCCGTTTCCCCTGCATTGGCACATGGATTCTTAACGACTGGACTGCCAGGGAACAAAGTGAAAGTCACTCAGTTGTGTCCACCTCTTTGTAACCCCATGGACTATACAGTCCATGGAATTCTCCAGGCCAGAATACTAGTGTGGGTAGCCTTTCCCTTCTGCAGGGGATCTTCCCAACCCAGGGATCGAACCCAGGTCTCCCACATTGCAGGCAGATTCTTTACCAGCTGAACCACAAAGGAAGCCCAAGAATACTGGAGTGGGTAGCCTGTCCCTTCTCTAGGCAGATCTTCCCAACCCAGGAATCGAACCTGGATCTCTTACATTGCAGGCGGATTCTTTACCAACTGAGCCATCACGGAAGTCCTGCAATATACTTTTATGAAATTTGTAATATTTTCACATACCCACTAAAAGGAACGCAAAGCCTATTTCAAATGCTAATTTAGAAACGCTGTTGTTCATTTGCATTCTCACATGCATCCGGGATACCAGTACCTGCATTTTCACAAGAGTCACTTAGTCAACAGCACAACTGTACTGAGCACATCATCTTCACCTTTCCCTAAGTGGTTTGAGAAACAGCAATTTTTTTTTTCAAGATTCTTTATTGGCTGTGATGGGTCTTTGTTGCTGTGCAGGCTTTCTGTAGTTGCAATGAGCGGGGGCTACTCTTCATTTCAGAGCATGGGCTTCTCATCGTGGTGACTTGTCTTGTGGTGGAACACAGGATCTAGGGCGTGCGGGCTTCACTAGTTGCAGCTGCTAAGCTCAGTAACTGTGGCACTGGGGCTTAGTTGCTCCAGGGCATGTGGGATTTTCCCAGACCAAGGATCGAACCATTGTCGCTTGCATTGCAAGGTGGATTCTTAACCACTAGACTTAATTGAGTACAGATTAAGCCCTAATCTGTACTCAATGTGCCAGGAAATTTGGAAAACTCAGCAGTGGCCACAGGACTGGAAAAGGTCAGTTTTCATTCCAATCCTAAAGAAAGGCAATGCCAAAGAATGTTCAAACTACCACACAGTTGCACTCAGCTCATACGCTAGTCAAGTGATGCTTAAAATTCTCCAAGCCAGGCTTCAGCAATACGTGAACCGAGAATTTCCAGATGTTCAAGCTGGTTTTAGAAAAGGCAGAGGAACCAGAGATCAAATTGCCAACATCCGCTGGATCATGGAAAAAGCAAGAGAGTTCCAGAAAAACATCTATTTCTGCTTTATTGACTATGACAAAGCCTTTGACTGTGTGGATCACAGTAAACTGGAAAATTCTGAAAGAGATGGGAATACCAGACCACCTGATCTGCCTCTTGAGAAACCTGTATGCAGGTCAGGAAGCAACAGTTAGACAACAGACTGGTTCCAGATAGGAAAAGGAGTATGTCAAGGCTGTATATTGCCACCTTGCTTATTTAACTTATATGCAGAGTACATCATGAGAAACACTGGGCTGGATGAAGCACAAGCTGGAATCAATATTGCGAGGAGAAATCAATAACCTCAGATATGCAGATGACACCACCCTTATGGCAGAAAGTGAAGAACTAAAGAGCCTCTTGAAAGTGAAAGAAGAGAGTGAAAAAGTTGGCTTAAAACCCAACATTCAGAAAACTAAGATCATGGCATCCAGTCCCATCACTTCATGGGAAATAGATAGGGAAACAGTGGAAACAGTGGCTGATTTTATTTTTCTGGGCTCAAAAATCACTGCAGTTGGTGATTACAGCCATGAAATTAAAAGACACTTACTCCTTGGAAGGAAAGTTCTGACCAACCTAGACAGCATATTAAAAAGCAGAGAAATTACTTTGTCAACAAAGGTCCGTCTAGTCAAGGCTATGGTTTTTCCAGTGGTCATGTATGGATGTGAGAGTTGGACTGTGAAGAAGGCTGAGCGCCGAAGAATTGATGCTTTTGAACTGTGGTGCTAGAGAAGACTCTTGACAGTCCCTTGGACTGCAAGGAGATCCAACCAGTCCATTCTAAAGGAGATCAGTCCTGGGTGTTCATTGGAAGGACTGATGCTAAAGCTGAAACTCCAGTACTTTGGCCACCTGATGTGAAGAGCTGACTCATTTGAAAAGACCCTGATGCTGGGAAAGATTGAGGACAGGACGAGAAGGGGACGACAGAGGATGAGATGGATCACTGACTCAATGGACATGGGTTTGGGTGGACTCTGGGAGTTGGTGGTGGACAGGGAGGCCTGGCATGCTGCGGTTTATGGGGTCACAAAGAGTTGGACACGACTGAGCAACTGAACTGAACTGAGCTGAATCTGGTAGTATCACTGGAAACTTCATCCCAGTCTACGAGTATTTATTTTCCTAACGAGTATATTGAGAATATATATGCATGATCTCTTTTTTTTTTTTGGCTACACCACACGCAGCATGCAGGATCTTAGTTCCCTTAACATGTATGGAACCTGCATCCCCTGCAGTGGAAGCATGGAGTCTTAACCACTGAACTACCAGGGAAGTCCCATTCACCATTACTTCTCTTTTAAAGATGCCTTTTTAGGATATATCTATGGTGGGTTTTGCTAATTTCATTACTACCCTTTAGTCAGTTTAGTTCAGTCGCTCAGTCGTGTCTGACTCTGCGACCCCCATGAACCCTTTAATACCTTTGCATAAAAGAGTTCACTTTCTCTGCTATACTAACTCTGTCCTCACGGTCTGTAACCTCAAATGAGTTAATAACTTTGCAGGCACATCATGGATAATAGAGGGGTTTTCATAAAGATTTAATTTACTCAGGAACCCTGAGAAACATGACACCCTAAGTTTAAGAGAAGGGAAAGAGTACTTTTAGATCATCTGGCAACAGGCATTTCGATCTAGGACCACGAAGCCCAAAGAAGAGGCCAGGCTGGATGGAGGTGGCAGTTAAAGCCTCTAGAGTGAATCAATTCTGAAAACGTATATGTTTAAAGGCAAGAATGGGTCAAGGACAAACCCTCCACAGGGATCAATATTTAAATGATGAGCAGAGAAATTAGGGCCTTGAAGATGGCAGAAAAGGAATGGTCAGAGAGGTTGTCTCTACTGGACTTCAATTAAGATGCAGTGGTGAGGTTTGTGAAGTTTCACTGGTGGGAGTAGGGGGTCAAGTATAATCTAGATTAGAGTGGATTAAAGGGTGAATAGGACAAATGAACTTACTTACAAAACAGAAATAGAGTCACAGATGTAGAAAAACTTGTGGCTACCAAGGGAAAGGAGGCGGGGAGGGACAAATTGGGAAATTGGGATTGACATATAAACACTACTTACTATATATAAAATGGATAACTAATGGGGACCTACTGTATAACACAGGGAACTTAATACTCTGTAAAGTATCGAAAAGAATCTAAAAGAGTGGATATGTGTGTATGTATAACTGATTCACTTTGCTGGACAACAGAAACTAACGCAACACTTTAAATCAACTTACTCCCATGAAAATTAATTTTAAAAATGAATAGGAAGTGAGGAATTGAAGATTTAAAACAGTAGATTATTCGTTCAAGAAGGTTGACTATGGAGACTTCCCTTGTGGTCCAGTGGCTTAAGACTCCAGGCTGCCAGTGCAGGGGGCTCCTGTTCAGTCCCTGGTCAGGAAACTAGATCCCATATGCCGCAACTAAGAGTTTGCATACTACACCTAAAGATTCCTCATAATGCAATGAAGATCCTGCTTATGGCAACTAAGACCCAGATCAGCCAAATAATTTTTTTTTGAAGAGGTTGACTATGAATGGAAAGGGAAATGGTGATATTAGAGGTATAGTAAAGGTCACCAGCGGAGAAGGCAATGGTACCCCACTCCAGTACTCTTGCCTGGAAAATCCATGGACGGAGGAGCCTGGTAGGCTGCAGTCCGTGGGGTTGCGACGAGTCTGACACGACTGAGCGACTTCACTTTCACTTTTCCCTTTCACGAGTTGGAGAAGGAAATGGCAACCCACTCTAGTGTTCTTGCCTGGAGAATACCAGGGACGGGGGAGCCTGGTGAGCTGCCGTCTATGGGGTTGCACAGAGTTGGACACGACTGAAGTGACTTAGCAGCAAAGGTCACTGGAGGAGGCCTCTGGCCTTGTTTTCAGGCAGGGAGGAACTTTGGCTTTGTTTAGGGGCTCGAGAGAAAGAGCTAGAAGGGAAGGAAAGGTTGAAGATAGAGGGGAGAAGAGAGAATTGGTGGTGTAAGGTGCCAGGGGATCCAGGAGGGGATATGACAGTACAAATGTGCTGGGCAGAGGGAGGGAGGGCTGACTGGTGGGCCGGGGGGTGATATGTGCAGGAAGCTGACATGGTTTATGTTTATACCCCTTTGATGGAAGTGCTCCTGAAGAGCACTGGCACTCTCTTAAGTCTTCCCCAGCTGCTAAAGATTCGATCTCAATAATGAACCTCTTACCTTATGGACTGTCTTGGCTGACATTTTTCTCTTTGCTGAAGGAAAAGTAGCTCTCCCAAAATATGTCATTTAAATAAGAGGTGATTCTGCTATATTTAAAATGGATAACCAACAAGGACCTACTGAATAGCACGTGAACTCCGCTCAATGTTATGGGGCAGGCTGGATGGGAGGGGAGTTTGGGGGAGCATGGATACATCTATGTATATGGCTGAGTCCCTTTGCTGTTCACCTTCAACTATCACAACACTGTTAATTGGCTATACCCCAGTAGAAAATAAACAGTTAAAAAAATAAATGAGGTAATTTGTTGTGTTTGACCAAAAGAATCAAATGTAACACAGAAATACAGAGAGGTTATGGGAAGAGAGAGTCCTTTATGTGGATTTGGTAGGTATAGAGCTCTTCCCGACTGCTCCCTCTTCTGAGACCATCATAGGTCTGTCCCATGGGTCTGCCACAGAGCATGGCCAGGAAGGCACAATCAGAGGCCGGGGTGTCACTGGTGACTTAATGCAGATCTTATTGGCCCTAGTCCTAGGACTCCAATCAGGTTCTAGGTGCCTGTCAGTTTTCTGCAGAAATGAAAGACTGCTACTTGATGTGGAGCTTGGCCATTTATTCACTGACCATTCCAAAGAGGTGATACAATTGCTTAATAAGCAGTGAAGTGGTGGTGTTGAAAACAGGATGCAGGAGAAGCCTGGGGTGGACTGCTAGCACAGCCATAGGGACTGATTGGCATCAGCAACAGCAGGCTGATTCCCAAGGGTTTCTTTTCCATCCTCCTGACTGATGAAAGTCTTGGCTCAAGTGTCACCTCCAAAGAGAGGCCTTCAAGGACCACCCTATCTAAAACAGCACACCTCTCATAGCCCTCACCACCCCCTTCTCTGCTTTATTGTTCTTCATTGTACTTATCACTACTTTCTGGAGGGGTTTTTTTGGGGGGAGGGTGTTATATTTTTTGTTGTTTATTGTATATCTGCCCAATCTCTCTGAAAATAGATTGCCAGTCTGGTTTGCTCACTGATGTAGCCTCAACAACTAGCGCATTAACAGATTATTGATATTTTCATGAATACATAAATAGAAATTACAAGGCAGTGCATTTTATTTTACTTGGATTTAATGAAAGTAATTGGATCCATTGTTCAAAGGTTTCGATTTCCCTGCTGAAAAATATGAATGAATTAGCACTCTTCAGCTTACTCCCATGTTCCCATTTCTGTGAGCTATATAATTTACACACTGTCAAGTTTTTAAATATGTATATGATTTTTATTGTCCCACATTTATTAGTCTTAGTTATACATTTACCAGAGAAGGCAATGGCACCCCACTCTAGCACTCTTGCCTGGAAAATCCCATGGATGAAGGAGCCTGGTGGGCTACAGTCCATGGGGTCGCCACGAGTTGGTCGCGACTGAGCGACTTCACTTTCACTTTTCACTTTCATGCACTGGAGAAGGAAATGGCAACCCACTCCAGTGTTCTTGCCTGGAGAATCCCAGGAACGGGGGAGCCTGGTGGGCTGCCATCTACGGGGTCGCACAGAGTCGGACACGACTGAAGCGACTTAGCAGCAGCAGCAGTAGCAGTATACATTTACATGACTCACATTCTTCTTTTATGCTGAGTTTTGACCTATTCAATAAACGTAATATGTAAGAATTGGAACCATTTGGTGTCGTTTCAGGTGGCTCCATAAAGGTATAACAGTCCTTTATGTCTCCGCTCAGAAAGACTCCAGTGAAAGGCGAAGTGATAGATAAGTGATTTATTAGACTAGGACTCTAGTGAGGCTTACAGTCCAGCAGGTGAGAGATGCTGCACCCTGAGAACTTAGTGGGCTACAATTTTATAATCAAAGGAAAAAGCGGGGCTGGGTAAGAGACCACTCTCTTCCTCATTCTTGGGTAGACATAATGCTTCCATCATCAGGTCCTCCAGGTTGGGCAAGGGTTTTCTTGTCCCTACAGGGTCAAGCCAGGACTGTTAAGGCATTTTGGGAATATTTCAGATCTCAGTACAATGAGGGTCTTTGAAATGTTAGCTTTTTGTAAATTATTGTTTTTCACCTGTGTAGAGAGCATGACCTAGGGGTCATTAACTTACTGAACTCAGTGGGCAGGATGTAGGTCTCAAGCACCCATCATTTTATTGTTTGGGGGTATGTCTCCTGCTTCTTCTGCATGGTTTTATTACTAAGCAAGCCTGTGTGGTTTTGCGGTTAAGAAAGCCTGCTTTCTTGAGTGATCATTAACTTACAGGGATTTACCATATTTTTCTACTTAGAATCCTCTAGTGGGATTAACTATTTAATCACCTATTTTGTCCCTTTGCCCCTATCAGAATCACCGACATCAAAACTTTAACTTTCAGGGAATAAGTAAAAATAAGTTCCTTTCTAGTGTCAGTGATTAGTGTTTGGGGAAAGACAATATTTACACCATTTTATGTCTTGCTCGATCATCTATTCGCCTCGACCTGGACTGCAGGGCCTCCCGCCCCGATGGCGCAGTGCAGCCAGGAGCCGCCAGGGGCCGCCACTGCCAGCCGCTCCCGACAGCCGCCGCTCTGTGCGTCGCCTGCGCAGAGCGCAAGGGGATACTGAACCCGAAGGCGCGGCGCAGTGCATCCTGGGTCGGCGTAGCCATGGCGGCTCGTGTCCTTTGCGCCTGTGTCCGCCGACTTCCCACGGCCTTCGCGCCGCTGCCCAGGCTCCCCACGCTAGCCGCGGCCCGGCCGCTCAGCACTACCCTCTTCGCCGCGGAGCCCCGGACGAGGCCTGGGGCTCCGCTGCCGGCCTTGGTGCTCGCGCAGGTGACTGGTGGTGACTTTGTGGGGGGGCTTGTCTGGGGTCAGGCGTCGGGCCCACTCGGGGTGAGAGGGAGGGGCCAGGCAGCGGGGCCGCGGCTACTGTGGCTCCTGTTGGTGGGGATGACCAGGGGACACCTGCTCGCTCCCTCTCCCACTGCCTAACGGTGCTTGGTTGACCCCTGCCGGCACTCGGGTGACCTAGAGATTGTGAACAAGAGCACAGAGCTGGAGTCAGATACCCCTGGCTTTGAATGCAGGTTGCCTCTGACCAAAACTTGGGACAAACCAGGTACCGTCGCCCAGCCTCAGTCTGAATTGTAAAATTCTACCTTGTGGAGTTCCAACGAGGTTTAGAGGAGATCATACTGGTAGAATGCCGAGCGCGGTGCTTGGTAAGCTCTCAAAATACTGGTCGCCGTTAGTCGTAGTGATAATGATAAATACCGTGATAGCTTTTAGGGAAAAACAAATGACTGGCTGCAAAGAGGAAGACACGCCGCCCTACAGCCTTCTCCACAGGAGTTCTCTCCCCAGGTTTCTCCCTGTGGCACCTTTTGCCTGTTTTGGGGTCTTCTGCAAATAAGGACAGGAAGCAAGTTTTTAAGTTTTTTTTTTTAATCTGATGAAACATTTTAGAGGCTGAATTTCTCCTTATGTTCATTAACATAAGATTCTCAACCTTAGTTGCACATTCAAATCACCTGGGTTACTTAAAAATAAGTATGTTCCTCGTGGGCCCCCCACCCATCTGATTTACCTCCTCTGTGATGAGGCACTAACGTGTGCTCTGTAAGTTCCCCAGGTGACTCTGAAGTGCATCAAGGTTAAAAACTATTGTCTTAAGGGTGGATAGATTCCCAAAGTAGAGAATGCCCTTTTCAAACTCTAGGACTTCATGTAATTGTGGTTTCAACCTCCACTAAGGTATAAGAATAAAACCTAAGAATGCCCAGGCCAAATCAATTAGAATCTCTAGCAGTCCAACGTGGCCATCTATTTTTAAAAGTTGTCAGTGATTCTTATGTGCAGCCAGTGTCAAGATTTACTGACAGTGTAGTAGATTCATCCAAGGGGCATTGTCCTGTCAGTGAATCAAAGTTAAAAGTGTCACCTTGAAGTTAAAAGAGCAGTGTATATAGTTACTATTTTGTTCCTGAGACCAACTTCAGTGTCAGGCTAAGAAGCAAAGTGATAATTGCTTATTCTTGGAGCATTGCTCTTCAAACTTGATTGTGCGTTCTGATCACTTGTGTTAAAATATAGATTCTGGAAAGGGGCCCGAGAGTCTTCATTTCCAGTGGCCTTCCAGAAGATCCTGATCCTTCTTGGACCATGCCTTGAATTGCAAGGTGCTCAGAGAGGTTCCCGGAGAAGGCAGTGGCACCCCACTCCAGTACTCTTGCCTGGAAAATCCATGGACGGAGGAGCCTGGTAGGCTGCAGTCCATGGGGTTGCGAAGAGTCGGACTAGACTGAGTGACTTCCCTTTCACTTTTCACTTTCATGCATTGGAGAAGGAAATGGCAACCCACTCCAGTGTTCTTGCCTGGAGAATCCCAGGGACGGGGGAGCCTGGTGGGCTGCCATCTATGGGGTCGCACAGAGTCGGACACGACTGAAGCGACTTAGCAGCAGCAGAGAGGTTCCACTGTCTCTGCTGGGTTTACATACACAGCAGAGCAGCCATTTTCTTTATGCTTACAGAGTGGTTTTGACTAAGTGCTCCCATTTAGCTACCTTATATCCTTTTTGGATTAAACTGGAGAGTAAATACTTGTTCCTTCAAAGATACTGAGGGACAGTGTGCCAGGCCTTATGCTAGCAGTTGAGAGATACAGCTGCTGCTGCTGCTGCTAAGTCGCTTCAGTCGTGTCTGACTCTGTGCAACCCCATAGACGGCAGCCCACCAGGCTCCCCCGTCCCTGGGATTCTCCAGGCAAGAACACTGGAGTGGGTTGCTGTTTCCTTCTCCAATGCATGACAGCGAAAAGTGAAAGTGAAGTCACTCAGTCTAGTCCGACTCTTCGCGACCCCATGGACTGCAGCCTACCAGGCTCCTCCGTCCATGGGATTTTCCAGGCAAGAGTACTGGAGTGGGGTGCCATTGCCTGAGAGATAGAGAGATGCATACAAAAGAAAGACATAATCCGTGTCTTCATTGGACACGTGGCAGCTGTGTTAACCTTGCCAGCTTAGTCCCTGCAGTGCTGTTTTCCCTAGATGGTTTCTGACATTATTTTCCCTTGGTTCATCTCTTGTTCCACCTTGTTGGGAACTTTCTCTACCAAATCATTAAATGTTGGTAAGGTCAAGAGATCACTTACCACACACTCTCCCTCGCCCATCTCTTCGCTCTCTTGGTTTCTGTTACGCTTGTATGCCAGTCACCCCAAGCATGCCCCTCCAGCCTTTGTTCATTTATCTGAACCTTTGCTCCTTCTGCCTATTCTGTTTTGTTGGGTTTTCCCTCCTCAAATCCATCCACTGTGCAGACCCTGGAACAACTAGTTATTCATTTATATTCTATTTTTTTTCCCCTGAAGAAAGGAGCCAAAGCAGCTTTCCTGGGTATAAAAATACAACAATATAAAATAGAAGCTACCAAAAAAAAAAAAAAAAAAAAAAGATGTAGTGGCCTAAAATGGGACCTTAAAGTCTTGTACTTGACCCAGAGCCCTGAATCTAGACAGGCAGCCAGAGTACAGAGAATTTCCAAAGAGTTCTTGTACAGGAAAAGCTCAGCTGTTCCTGGTACTGGAACCAGACTGACACGTGTTGTGGTGATGGACTTGGGGCTGCAATCTGACCACGTCATTCATTCCCAAGTCTCATATCTCTACCCTTATTGGCTCTCAAGGATTGAATGACAACTTCTGTTACTGAAGCAACCTACAAATACCTGTCATGGCCCTTGCCACATTTTTATTATAATTGAAATGATCTGTTTGGATTAGTCTTTTCCATCAGACCGTAGGCTTCTCCAGGGGTAGATGTCTTATTTATCTTTGTGGATCCAGCCCACTGCGCCGTGCTTAGCACATAAGGTAATGCTCAAAGGCTGCTGAGCCAGGCAGGTGGTAGGTAAAGGCAAGGCATTGCCATTTGAGGACAGGTGTGTGTACAGTGCAGATGAGTGGATTGATGGAAACCCCAGTGAGCATGGTCCTGACGGCAGCAGTTTCTCATGCAGTGGGGCACATGTAATGGCACATGCAGAGGCCGGGGTGAGCCCAGCACTTCCTTAGTGTTGACCTTCAGGTGCCTGTGAAAGGGAGAGACCTAAGTTGAGGTGGGAAGACAGGTATATTGAAGGGTGCTGTATGGGTGCTCATTCACCCACTGAGGAATGTGGATGTTCTCTGTCTGGGTCACAGGGAGTAAAGATTAATGCAATTTGTTGAAGGAACATTTGAGACCTTTCCTCCCACTTAGCTGGGTGACCCAGTAAACGTGATGGTGAGAGCATGGGAAGAGTGGAGGCTGGCTCTGAGGTTTCTGGCTAGAGCCCCAGGGGCGGAGAAGGAACAGAGGTCTGCAAGCAGGTGTTTTGGAGGCAGGTAAGGAATTTATAAGCAAACTGAGGGTGGGATGTCTGCTACCTGGGTAGAGCCGTCCAGGGGGTAATTTGCAGAGATGGTCTTTAAAGCCACCTAGGTTCCTCTGAGTTCCCCTCAGAGATGGACCCAGTTCAGGGTGAGACGGATATTAATAGAAACTACCCAGGTTTATTCCTGCTGGTTCACAGGGTGGGGTCCTCATTCTTTTCCTGCAGACAGTGGCTTCTCTGATGTCTGAGGGAGGTGATTTTGCTGCATATAATTGTTAAGTGTAGACCTTGGGGAAGAGTAATTAACACCAGAAACAATGTTGGCCATTGGGGACACTTTTCAGAAGTGCTTGTCCACTCTGTTTTTAATGGCTGAGATCAGCAGAAAGGAGGCAGTAAGACCCTTCAGGAGGCCATTCTGGGAGACCTGGGACAAGATACCTAACCTTTTTGTCTCAATTTCCTCACCTGTAAAACAGGGTTATTATTAGCTCTAAAGGAGATGACATATGTAAAGTGCTATTGACAGTACTGTAACCTGATAGGAAATCAGTAAAGAGACTAGAAAGCGGGGCAAGAAAGGGAAGGAGTCAGTCAAGTACTTTGGGTTGCACTATTGCCTCCCTCTCAAACTGGCAGGTCATGCCATCCTGAGCCTACTAGACAGCCCTAAATAACACTTACTCTGTATGTGCCAGGCAGTGTTCTAAGCCCTCTACGTTTCGTTATCTCCTTGATGCCTCAACAATCCTGTGAACTTGGGTACTATTGTTTCAGTTCAGTTGCTCAGTTGTGTCGGACACTTTGCGACCCCATAAACCGCAACACGCCAGGCCTCCCTGTCCATCACCAACTCCTGGAGTCTACCCAAACTCATATCCATCGAGTCGGTGATGCCATCCAACCATCTCATCCTCTGTCGTCCCCTTCTCCTCCCGCCCTCAATCTTTCCCAGCATCAGGGTCTTTTCAAATGAGTCAGCTCTTCGCATCAGGTGGCCAAAGTATTGGAGTTTCAGCTTCAGCATCAGTCCTTCCAATGAACACCCAGGACTGATCTCCTTTAGGATTGACTGGTTGGATCTCCTTGCAGTCCAAAGGACTCAAGAGTCTTCTCCAACACCACAGTTCAAAAGCATCAATTCTTCGGCGCTCAGCTTTCTTTTTAGTCCAACTCTCACATCCATATGTGACTACTGGAAAAACCATAGCCTTGACAAGACAGACCTTTGTTGTTTATGGTCACTTAACAGATAAGGAAAACTAGGGCATCGCAAGATTAAATAACTTGCCCACGGCCAAACAGCTAGTAACAAAGAGCTAGTGCTAGGATACTTGCTCCTTCCAGAGCCTGAGTTCCCACGTGACACAGCTTCCTGTTTCCTGCACAGCCCACTGCAGCCACCTTTTGAGACTGGCCTGTGGTTTCCAGGTGGGGCCCTGTTTAATCTCATTTATGCAGGTCAGGAAGCAACGGTTAGAACTGGACATGGAACAGCAGACTGGTTCCAAATAGGAAAAGGAGTACGTCAAGGCTGTATATTGTCACCCTGCTTATTTAACTTATATGCAGAGTACATCATGAGAAACGCTGGGCTGGAAGAAGCACAAGCTGGAATCAAGATTGCCAGGAGAAATATCAATAACCTCAGAGAGGCAGATGACACCACCCTTATGGCAGAAAGTGAAGAGGAACTAAAAAGCCTCTTGATGAAAGTGAAAGAGGAGAGTGAAAAAGTTGGCTTAAAGCTCAACATCCAGAAAACGAAGATCATGGCATCTGGCCTATCACTTCATGGGAAGTAGGTGGGGAAACAGTGGAAGCAGTGTCAGACTTTATTTTTTGGGGCTCCAAAATCACTACAGATGGTGACTGCAGCCATGAAATTAAAAGATGCTTACTCCTCGGAAGGAAAGGTATGACCAACCTAGATAGCATATTGAAAAGCAGAGACATTACTTTGCCAACAAAGGTCTGTCTAGTCAAGGCTATGGTTTTTCCTGTGGTCATGTATGGATGTGAGAGTTGGACTGTGCAGAAAGCTGAGCGCCGAAGAATTGATGCTTCTGAACTGTAGTGTTAGAGAAGACTCTTGAGAGTCCCTTAGACTGCAAGGAGATCCAACCAGTCCATCCTAAAGGAGATCAGCCCTGGGATTTCTTTGGAAGGATTGATGCTAAAGCTGAAACTCCAATACTTTGGCCACCTCATGCCAAGAGTTGACTTACTGGAAAAGACTGATGCCGGGAGGGATTGGGGGCAGGAGGAGAAGGGGATGACAGAGGATGAGATGGCTGGATGGCATCACCGACTTGATGGACATGAGTTTGAGTGAACTCCGGGAGTTGGTGATGGACAGGGAGGCCTGGCATGCTGAGATTCATGGGGTCGCAAAGAGTCAGACATGACTGAGCGACTGAAGTGAACTGAACTGAATCACGGGGAACCCACCTGGCCCCTGCAGGCAGTTGCCAGTGCTGCTGGGGTTGATGCTGACCCCTAGTGGACCACTTGGGTAGCTGCATGTGAACGTGCCCTCACCAGCCTCTTCCCTTGGGCGCCGTGCCTGTCAGCCTCCTGTCTCTCACCCTTTCCCAGCGGTAATTCCCCTCATATCACTTCTTGCTGTGCTGCACACAGACGAGGCCTCTGTTAGATCCTCCCACCTCAGATTTCTTTTCTGTCATTACCAGTATTAACTCATGTCTTCTCCCTCTTTCTCTTTAGTCCTTTTTGCTTCTTCCCTTTTGTTTGTGGTTTGGAAACCTTTTCTAGTCATTGTTGTTAAGTTGGCCTGTGGCATCCCCAGATCAGAGGTCTTGTTAATCTAACATGCTGTAATTGGAAAGGAAAAGGGACCATAAATGGAAACAAAAAGAACAAGTGCTCTGATCTCTTTAGCTTGCTGATTAAACCTGATTTCAATACTTGATTTTCCTTTTTTTGCAAGATAAATGTTTCTTAAACAGATGTGTACTGATTTGGTTAATTGGCAGTTTTTTCTTTGTTTTTTAATCATTTATTTTTATGGTTGTGCTGGGTCTTCGTTGCTGCGAGGGCTTTTCTTTAGATGCAAAGAGCAGGAACTGCTCTTTAGTTGCAGTGCGTGGGCTTGTCATTGCAGTGATTTCTCTTGCTGCTCTAGGACACTCGGGCGTCAGTAATTCTGGCACATGGGCTCAGTAAGTGTGGCTCCCTGGCTCTAGAGCATAGGCTCAATAGTTGAGGCACACAGGCTTAGTTGCTCGGCACATGTGGGATCCTCCCACATTAGGAATCAAACTGATGTCTCCTGCATTGGCAGGCGGATTCTTTACCACTGAGCCACCAGGGAAGCTCCAGCAGTTTTTTAAAATACATGAATTTTATTTTGGTTGCACTGGGTCTTTACTGCTGTGCACAGGCTTCTAGTTGTGGCAGGCAGGGGCTATTCTCTAATTGAAATGCATTCTCACTGAGGTGGCTTCTTGTTGCAGAGCACAAGCTCTCGGGCAAGGGCTCAGTAATTGTGGCACACAGGCTTAGTTGCCCTCAGGCATGTGGGATCTTCCTGGACCAGGAATCGAATCTGTGTCCCCTGCACTGGCAGGTGGATTCTTAACCACTGGACCACCAGGGAAGTCCTGGCAGTGTTGTTTGGTTTTGGGTTTTTTTGTTTTTTTTTTTAACAATTTTTCATAGACCTTTGTGACTGGAGGATCTTAATCCCAAAAAGGAAACCCACTTCCCATGGGTTTCTATCCCCTAAGAACTCCAAACTGCAGACCTAAAATCAACTTCAGAAGGTGAACACACCAGTTGAGGTTAAAGACTTCTGTAGTACAAACTGCCAGACGGCTGTCTCCATTTCCCCTCTTGTGCCCCATGCCTTCCGTGGCCTTAAGTCTGCTGATCTGTGACTTGGACTCCCTTTGACATTCTGTGAAGGGATCCAGTCAAGACCCTCATACCTAGTTGAATTCCAAGTGGGCTAAGATCAGAAATTTGAGATATTACACAATGATGGCAAAGATCAGAATGTCTCATTATTTAGTGGGTGGCAACAAGGCAAGCCCACTTGGAAGGGAAACAGATTGGAAACTAATGCCTGTGAACTCATCATCCTCTTCTTTGGGTTCATAGTTGGCTTCATTTGTCTTGGCCAAAGTCTATAATTACAACACCAGGGCCAAATTAGACCCTTCTGGTGTGTGATTCTCAGTGTCAATTCACCCTGACAGCTCTTTGGAGGAGTTATTTTGCCTTGGGTATTAAAAGGGTAGTGGTCTGCTTGAGATGTGAGAAGCCTTAGGGTCCTCTGCAGACTCCAGATGATTTTAGTGGCAGTTTCGCTGAGTGGGACAAATGTCCCAAAGCCTGGAGGCCAACCAGAGGAGAGAAGAGTGCCTATCCTGACTCAGAGGAAAGGAGATCTTTTTTTCGGCCACACCGTGTGGCACGTGGTATCCTAGTTCCCTGACCTGGGATGGAACTCGAGCACCTTCAATTGGAAATGTGGAGTTCCAACCACTGAACTTCCAGGGAAGCCCCAAGAAATCCATTTTTATTCTGTTGAACTGCTATGGCTTCTGACTCTGCCCTGCATTAGGCCTCTGTGTGTCCCGGTGGCCACAGTGAGCCTCCCTGGAGGTGGATTTGCAGCCCTGTGAAAGCTCTGTGAAAGACATTTGTAGCCGGTGCCTTCTCTAGAGGCATTTTGGGCTCCACAGCAGCGCTTCCCTTATCCCTTGCTCTAGGTTCCAGGCAGAGTTACACAGCTGTGCCGCCAGTATAGCGACGCACCGCCTTTGACATTGGAGGGAATCAAGGACCGTGTTCTTTACGTCTTGAAACTCTATGACAAGATTGACCCAGAAAAGGTAATTGATGTGGTTTAAATGGTTTTTCTTTAAATGTGTATTTAATCACATGGTACAATATCCCAAGTGTTTAAAGCAAAAATCTCTCCCAGGAACCCTATTCTCCTTCTGGGAGGTGCCAGCTGACCTGGCTTCTTGAGTGTGTTTCTGGAGACTTCTCAGTGCACATGGAAGGGCATATATACACAAGTACCTGTATTTATATTACACGTACTATGTGATCTGTTACTGCCCACCGTCTAAAAAAACACAACTGATCATATACTGTGAAAACTGTCTGAAGGATTCTTCTAGTGGTAGTGAGGTCTGAATTAAAGACATGGTGATAACAGACACTGTGTGCCGTTCCTGAGGGAGCAGGACGTCACTTCTAAGGTGTGGTGTCTTGGCAGTGAGGCAGCGAGGAAAAACAGACTCTCAGATGTCATTCAGAAAAGTGATCAAAGATCATTGTAAAATGTACAAAGTCAGTTCATCATTAGCTTTATATATATTGCTATTTCAAAATTAAGGTTGAATAAGTTAACATATAAAGCACACCAAGTGTGTGTTGCCACAGGTTAAAAGTATAATATTATTGTTATGGCTCTTGATATTTAAAGTATGACCTCTTTATATTAAAAAAAAAACTTCTTTGTAATGATTGACATTTCACCATTCACTTAGTTTGAGAAGCAAGTGTTCTCACAGACTGAATTTTGCATTTGGTGTTCTTTTCTTGCAGCTTTCAGTAAATTCCCATTTTATGAAAGACCTGGGCTTAGACAGTTTGGACCAAGTGGAGATTATCATGGCCATGGAGGACGAATTTGGTAATGCACAGGCTGGGTCTTGGTTCTTGATTTAGGTGGATTAAATGCAGAGAAATGCTGGGAGTCTGATGGGGATTTGCAATTGTAGTGCGCTACCCCCCACCTCCACCTACTTACTATCGGATGAAGTAAACGTCAGGGACGGTGTACTTAATGATATTTGGGAAGCAGGTCCGCAGAGCGCCCAGTGCAGTACCAAGGGCTCAGTGACGAGAAGAGGCCTGGGGGAGCATGGCCCTGAGATTCTTGGAGTGGGGCTCCTAGATGAAGGGCATAGCCTTCACCTGATGGCTGATGACACCTTGGAGCACCCTCCCCACCAGTGAGCTAGACCTAAATGTCCATGTCTAGAAAAGTGCTAGGTGTGCCTAGGTTAGGATGTTTGCCTGTACACACACCCATACCACGTCTTGGTTTCCTGCAGCGCTTTCCATGCACATTCCCAAGTTATCCTTGTCTGGGATGGTTAGTTATACAAATGAGACTGTTCCACGGTTCCACGGCTTCATTTAGGGGGTGAACTGCCTGAATGGAAGCCAAGGGACTTGTATGCCATCCCACAGAGCAGAACTTAATTACAGTTCCTCAGAGATCATCCTAACTAGAAGGGTGGTACCGGGAAGGGCTGCGGGGTTTCTTTTTGGGGTAATGAAAATATTCTAGAATTAGACATTGGTGATGGTGCACAACCTTGTGACTATACTAAAAACCACTGAATGTTGCACTTGAAATGGGAGAATTTTTCTAGTATGCTAATTATGTCTAAAAAATATATCATCTGGTACATAACAGGCTCACAAATGGGATTCAGGATTGCTGGAAATTTTTGATGTGCTTATGCATGTTGTTGAAGGGTTAGATGCTTTCAGTTCTAAAGGATTTGCTTTTTCTACACTCATGCATTGTCGTAAATTTCACTTTCAGGGTTTGAAATTCCTGATATAGATGCGGAGAAGTTAATGTGCCCACAAGAAATTGTAGATTACATTGCAGATAAGAAGGATGTATATGAATAAAATATCAGGTAAATAATTTGGCTTATTGTTCTCCCATAGAATTAATCTCTCCATGGTTCTTCGATAAAAGCTTAGGAAGAAATGGAAAAATGGAAGTGCTTGACAAGATTTTCAGTAATTATAAAATGCAGGTACCTTCTGGTTATCTGCCACTCCAAGGAGGGACCAACCCTAGTGATCATCTTTCTCCTCCAGAGGGATTGACAGCAGTTCATTCCTAGACAGGACTCTGACTGTCAGCCCTCCTCATAAAAGCAGACTTGTATGAAAAAACTGAGCAAGGTCACCCCGAAGCGGAGACCTTGCCTCCCTCAGTTACCCTGCCCCCACCAAGGCCTGTCCAGCCTGCTGTCCAGGAAGCTGAGATGGCCTGGCTCCTCAGTAGGCAGGAGAGGCCTTCCGGGTAGGAGCGTGAACTCCGGCGACAGACGCCTGGGCTGACCCAGCACTGCCGTGCCCTGTGAGCCTGGGATCTTGGGCAGATTGTGTATGCTCCGTAGCCTCAGTTTCCTCATATGTAAAATGGGGGTATGACCTGGGGCTTTCGTGAAGGTAAAACGGTGTAGTGTGTGTGAGTCATCTAATACAGTGCCGGAAGTAAAGAAGCCTCTTAATATTAGCTGCTGTTCTTTAGGCTGTAGGAGAAGTGATCAGACTTTAAAAATAAAACATTGTATTTGTGTCTAGAACTTTACCCTGGATTTAGCACCTCAGAGATTATCACTTAGTAACACCAGAGAGAAGCACTGAGTTTGCTTTGTCTTTTGCCAGACCCCTTTTCCTCACTGAGAGGCGGCTCAGAAGATGCTGGCGAGTGTCTGGTGGTGAGAACACATTTCTGCATCATTGCTGACTTTGAGAGTAATTCTGTTTAGACTTGTATTTAAATTGTCTTAAGTGTTTTTGCCCTTTGAAAATAAATCTGTAAAACCAAGATTTTTCTCAGTCTTCAGTTTTTTATGTCTAAAGTTTTTATGTCTAGAGTGCTTTTTTTTAATAGATTGACATTGCTTAGCATTTTTAAAGATTAGTCTGTCATTGGTATTCATGGATACCAGAAATATAACTTTTTCAGCAGAGTGCTTGAAATAAGTTTCTCTCTGACCACCTTCAGTATGAGGAATGAATTAGTGATAAAAGGATGTTTTGCCTCAAAATACTTTGTGCCCCCGTTAGTTTACTGATTATTCCTCGTATCAGCTGACACCAGTGTATGGGACTAATTTTTCATCCCTGTCCTAAGGATCCATTTCTGAATTAATGGCATTTATAAATTTTGGTAATTTAGGAATTTGGGGAAGATAAAAGGTTCTCTTTCCCCCTGGGTTACTTTGACTTTGTGGCTGGTTTTCATACATCAGTAACAACCCTGTTCCTTTTATTCCTAGCACTGTGTTAGGTCTTTGGAGTTGATGTAGGCAACTGCCCAGCTCTTGGAGATTTAACTTGAGAGACCTATCCTAAAATACTTGCTTTACTTTTAGCGGAACTTCTAGTGTGCAGGAGGAAGGGGATCAAAGTCTTGTAGGAAGTAGCATCATTGCAGAGGTGCAGAGACTGGCTGTGTGATCCTCAGCCGGCAGAGAATCTCGTGGCTGAGGGGTGAGGTGACAGGACTCTGCAGTCTGGCGTGGGGTTTGGGCCACACACCTGCTTCTCCTGGAGGTACCCAGTGTTGCCCGTTACTTCTGTGTCACTTGAGAACTACTGTAGACAAGAACGCAGTCACATTCCCTCCTTTTTAAGTAAACAGGAAGCATTCATTGCTATGCTGCATTTTTTTTTTAACACTTAAGATATTCTTGGAAAACTGCAAAATTGGAACATAAGCGACTGCTTCATTCTTTTTCCCAACTGCATTTATTCAACAAATAGTTTGAGTGCTTATTAGGCACTAGAGATCCAACAGGCAAAAAAACAGGCTGCACAGGACTCCTGAGTGGAACGTACCTTAATATCTGGGGTAAATGTCTCGGCTGTTTTATCTCCCACAGCAGCTACACGTTTTGCCAAAAATCGCAAATGTGTTTGTTGCTGCCTAAAATCCTGAAGTCACCAGTACTGCCACGAAAGAGACAGCTAAAATCTTAACCACATACCTGCCGTGACATGGCCCACTCACAGCCATTCTGTGGTGGCTCTAAGTCTTAAAGGAGCCAGAATGGGGGGGAACAACCACACATTATTTGGTGATAGTGGTTTTTAGAATCTGGGTGCATGTTCAAACAGCAAAGTCCTTTCTGGTCTAAAAACTTGCTGTAAAGTTCTTTGAGAAGCCAGGGTGCCCCTATACATAGGCAGCAAACTGGCCAAATACAGCATTCCAAGGTGTGTCTGCTGCAGGCAGGTCCCTTTGGGAAAGGGTGGCTGGGAGGCCTGTCACGACCTGCGTCTGGGCCCAGTGCTGTTCTGTCTCCCCCAAACAGCCAGGGCACTCATGCACCTGACATAACTCCGGTGTGCCAGCCATTGTGGAGCACTCCTCCAGGCGGGGCCTTGGGTCACAAGTGTAAAGTCTGCTCGCTGGAAGCTCACCATCTGGTAGAGCAGACTGTGAAGATCCATGTGATGTTTCATATTCGGCATCACCAATGATACCAAGCATTGACTGAGCTGCTCCTGAAGTCATGAGAGGACACGTCACCTTTGTGGTATTCTTCATCGAACTGATCATGAAACAAATCCAGAAGGTGGGACTTTACAGGACATTTCGAGGACAACTGGACTCTACATAGGTGATAAAACAATGTTAAATTTCTTACATATAATCAGTATTGTGTAGTAAACTAACCTTATGCTCGGGAGAATTTAGAAGTGAAGCAGCAAGATGTCTGCAGGTGACTTTAGGCTGCTCCGGGTGTTAGTTGTGGCATGTGGGATGTAGTTCCCTGATCAGGTATTGAACCTGGGCCCCCGGCATTGGGAGCTTGAAGTCTTAGCCACTGGACCACCAGGTAAAAGTCCCTGCAGGTAGCTTTTGAATGGTTCAGGAAAAAGAAAAAAGAAACGGTAGCACAGTGTCAACAGATGGTGACTAGGTGACAGCCCATCAACTATCCTGTTTGAAATCTGTTAAGAAGACAACATGATAGGGTGTAACCAAGTATATGGACGGCATTCAGCTGGATGTCCCACAGTGGGATCGGTTCAATGGGAACAACTTTGTGAAAAATTGGTATTTTATTTTTCAGTGAAAGTGAGTCATAAAAAAAAAAAAAAAGTCATTCAGTCCTGTCCGACTCTGCAACCCCATGGACTATATAGTCCATGGAATTCTCCAGGTCAGAATACTGGAGTGGGTAGCCTTTCCCTTACTCCAGGGGATCTTCCCAACCCAGGGATCGAACCCAGGCCTCCCACATTGCTGGTGGATTCTTTCCACAGAACAGACTATAAACAGCGGGATTCTATTTCCATACGACACATACCAAAAGACTCGATTACCACCATGTGGTAGAAATACCTTGGCTTATTTTTGTTAGTATTTTCTAAATATAAACACATTTTGTGGAAAAAGTAAGACATCTGTGAAAACTGGGAGTAGTTCATTAGGAGCCGAGGCTTGGGAAAGGAATTCTCAAGCAGTGAAGCCTGGGCTGTATTCCTAAGGCTCCGCCGGTGTCAGCCCCATGGCATGGGCAGGAGCCACGGCAGCACCACGTGAGCACAGGAGGTGAAATGCCATTGGTTCAGGCAGGTGTTATGACTGGAGGGTGAAATCCTGGGTTGGCCTGTGGTTAAAGCTGTGGCTGGGATCAGGTCACGAAGCAGGGCCTCCCTTGTCTGGTAAGGAACTTGTAGGCAGTAGGCAGGATTTCCCAGAGCAGAAGCAGTCAGCCATACTTGAGCTCAGTGGTTGGCAGCTGGCTGTGCAGAGGGTAAACTGAAGGGGACGAAAGTGCTGGGTACCAGAAGAACCCGAGAGAGATGCAGATTTGCAGGTTGGGATAAAGAGAAGAGGGATTGCAAAAATACTCCGGGGATAAAAATAGCAGGTGGTCAGATGACAGAGGAAGTCAGAGTCTAGGCTATCTCTCAAGTTCATGGCTTGGGGTTACTGGTCCTGGGTGAACTGCTGTCTGTAAGAGGGAAGAGAGGAGGATCAGACTGAAGAGGGATACAGGGGCTTCCCTGGTGGCCCAGCCAGTTAAGACTCCATGTTTCCATTGCACCGGGAAGCGGTTCAGTCCCTGATCAGGGAACTAAGATCTGGCATGCCACGTGGAGTGGCCAAAAAGGAAAAGGAAGAGGGATATCGTTTCAGTTTGGGATGTTGGATTTGCTTGTGGGATACCCAAACAGATGACAGATAATGATCTAGAACTCTAGGCTGGTGCTTCCTCTGGACCCATTTCCTCCTGCTTTGAAGTTCCTCTGTGGATACCCCAACTCTGTTAAGGGATTTACATGGGAATGACCGACCCTCTGCTCATGAGATGGCCTCTTGGTGCTTAAGCCTAAAGTGAACTCTGCTTCCTTCAGGGATGGAACACAGCTGGGGTGGAGAGCTAGGAGAACTATGTGAGACTTCTCTACCATTTGAGATTTCTCTATCAAGCCCATGTACTATTTACTGTCTCGATTTTTTAAATGGTGGCCAAGCAATAAATATCAAAGTTCAAAGTTTAAAAAACAACTCACAAACATGTTAGTACCCTTAAGATTAAACTGGGGAGAAAAAAGAAAAAAAATATGAAAGCAAAACCAAGTAGCCAAGCTCTTTCCTAAGTTCTCAACAATAAGACCAGCATCTCGGAGCAGACTCTGGGGTCAGGCACATCTGGATTCTGAATCACAGCCTCGGTCTGTGACAAGCATGTGACCTTGGCTAGGTCTCTTCTCAAAGTTTCCTCCGATGGGTAAGGGGCTGACAAGAGGTGATGGAGTGATGACAATGGAATGCACATACTTTTATCTGTCCTGGTGCCTGGCAGTGGACAGACTCAATGCAAGAGCTGATGTTAAACAATGTGCCCCACTGGAGAGGGTTCAGGAGCACCCATTCTTTCTCAAGGCTGGAGCCCTGCAGAAGGTCCTTTCCCAGTAACTGGCCTGGCACAGAGCATGAGGTCCAAAGCCTGCCGGGTGGCTGCCAATGCTGCGGTCTTCTACAGTCTGGAGTGTTCATCTCAAAGCCCCAGACTCACAGCTGAAGTCACCGGGAACAACATGTCTCGGATGCTAAGGTTATTGTGTCTTGTGGAGGGCAGGGTAACACGCCAGTAAGAGCCCTGTCTGGTATTTCTACTCTGGAATTCCTGGGCAAGAAAACACTTCTCTTTCCCTCGGGGTTGCATCTGCTAGAAGCTGAGTCAACAGAGAACAAAGTAGAGCTGAGAGCTGGAGGGTCAGGCACCTGATGTGAATTGGGTGCCCACACAGGCCTAGGTCTGACACTGGACTTTCTGGTTACAATCCCCTTGCGTAATTCACATGAACTGGGTTTGTCACCAATAACTGAGTCCTCAGTCGTGGATCCCTGCAGTCAGCAAGTCTCACATGTGGGAGGGAAGGCACAGAACAAGGTGACTCTGCCAGGTGGGTGCCTGTCCCCCGACCACCTCCGGAACCACAGCTCCAGAAGCCTTGGTAACAGGGTTAACACTCAAGACAGGAAGAGAAGAGAGCAGGGAGTCAGGATACAAATGATGATTAGAGACACATGGAGGGGAGGTTTCTTTAAAGGGAGAGCAAGGCTAGCAATGACAAAGTTAAAAGGATATTTTTAAAAAAATACAGGACTCAGAAACATAAGAATTATTGATTGGGAAGAACCATTCTAGAAGATGTATTAACTAGTATTACTAATTTCACATCATCTATATATTAGGTGATATTACTGAATTGATATTCGTTTTCTTAGGTCAGGTACCCGTGTCGTGCTAAGGTGTAATAATGGCCTTACTCTTTGGAGATGCTGCTTACGTATCCACACGAAACATGTCATGGCATCTGTAAGGCAGTCAAGTGATTCAGCAAAATTAAGTATGCATGTGAAGAGAAGGCAAATGGAGTTAACATTTTAACAACTGGTGAACCCAGGTAAAAGCACGATGTGGTCACTAGCATTTTTCAACTTTCTGTAGGTTTGAAAATGTACAAAAGAGGGAAGACATCAAGTGATTACAATGAGATAGAGAGGAAAGTGAAGAAATAGAAGAAACTTGAAAGTTAGGAGTTATAAAATGAGGTGAAGAGTAGGGAGGGGTCTATCAGTAGAATAAGACAGACTAATAAGGCTTCAGAACAAAAATAGCCTCAAGAAACTGGAAAAGGCAGAGGTTAATCCCAGCTGAAAACAGCCCAGTGGTGTCGGCAGAGGCCTCCTGGGTGGGAGGCACAGCAACTTCCTACAACCAGGATGAGTTAGACCGCTTCGGGCAAAAGCAGGAGGAAGTCCTCGCCTCTTGCCCTTACGACAGTGTTTTGTGGGGTCCCTGCTGTCGAGTGTTCTGACAGTTACTCACAGCTGAGAAAATGCCAAGGTGTCTCCCCCCAAAATATGGTACGATCTTCAGAGCGGAGTTCATCTCACTCTTCGTCTGAGGAGGCTCAATCACCCTACCCGGTTTAAGGTGCCTCCAGTAAGAGTTCAGAAGTGCCCTTTACGCAGAAGATTCCCAAGGGGCGTCAGGCCACATACAGCACGGAGCACAGCCCCCACCCCCGTATCAGTCAGAACCTTAAGAATCTAACGGTGTGGTTCAAGGATTATGAGGCAATGGGAAACTACAAAGAGCCAGGAAGGGGCAGTGAGACCAGAACCTTGAGGAACATTTACCAAGTAGGGCGAAGAGGAGAGAGGGTCCAATGGGAGCAGTGCTGAGTCAAAACCAGTTCTGCCAACTACAGTCAGTGCTCATGCCCAGGTCTCTGCTTTCATCCCGCTGTTGCTAACGGACCTCCCTCCTTCCTCCTGGGTCTTCGTGGCTGCGGCTGAAACTGCATCTCCATCTCAGTGTTTGATCAAATGTGTCCTAGAAGAATGAGGACTGCATGGCGGCCTGCCCTCCAGCCCCTGGGGGCCGGGTGGAGGAGGAAGGCCCTGACAGGGACATGGCTGACCGCCAAGCTGGGAGCTGGACTCACACGGAGCGCATCAAGTCAGATCCCTTTATCAGCTATTTTCAGCAGGAACAAATGTGGATATACCTAAAAGCCAAACAAGGAAGATGGTGACATGGTACCCCACAACTGGACAAAAAGTGACTCTGGGCCCAGTTTCAATGTTTGTCAACCCCCAGAACAGATCAGGCGCATGAAGAACTGGAAGGAAAAGGAGCCACAATTAATTATCAAACTTTAATTGATAGACTAATCTTACAGGATAAACAATAATAAGACAGCTAGTCAAGGTTACACTTTAAAAAAAAAATTTTCCAGCAGCGCAAATCTAATAGACTAAATACGTTCATCTCCTCCCAAACAGGCATTTGATTAAAAACAAAAACCAGAACAGAGCGTACACCACAAGGAGAACATGGTACTTACGTACATTGTCAAATAAATCTGCAGAACTCGTTAGGAAAGAAAAAGAGATTCTTAGAAATTCAGAAAGCAGTAGAACCACCCAGCCTGGCAGGTCAACTGACCAGATGTCACACACTGGAGGGCTCCTGACCACCTGCGACTTCAGAAAGGCCACCAGGCCCCGCGAAGGGAACAGGTGCCAGTCCCAACTGGAGATGACTTGATCACAAAGCCTGAAGACAAAAGGACTATCCTTTCCAAGACAACAGGCCAGGAGAGAAAGAGGTGCCCTCAGAGGACAGGGTGGAAAGCAAGCCACCCTTGGCACACAGGGTCCTGCCTCTGGCAAAGAGGGCGGGCCAAGTGTGAGCGCCTGGGACCGTTCCTCCAGGCACCTGGTGAAAGGGAGAGGAAGAAGCAAGGCAGCCCCTTCCAGCTGAGATCTGGCAACTGAGTGGCGAAGGGAGTCTCCCTGGCCCTCGTCACGGAAAGCAGGAGCCTACAGAGGCCTCACCTGTCCCACCATGTCCGCGATACAGCAAAGTGCACCCTTAGCTCAGCTTGACTTTCTTTTTAAAAAGAGCTGATGCTACTTGCAAAAGGCCCATCATCAATTAAAACAATACCAAATAGTTGAATACTGAATACCAAAGAGTCGGAGCAAGTCTCGAGACCCTCTCTCTCAGTTTTCTGAAAAGGCTGACTGAAACAGAGCTGAGGGCAGGGATACCTCGTCACTACTCTGCCAAGTGGCGGAGGGGAGGGAAGGAAAGGCTTGTTGTCCTGCGAAAGGGCTGCCAGCTCCACGAGAGAAGGCAGCCTCACCCCCCTGCCCGCCCTCAGAGCCCCGCGAGGGGTCCTGCCCCCTCCCCAGCGAGGACTCCGCGTGGGGAGAAGCCTGAGGGAGAATGAACACCGTGATGCTACTGAAGGGGAAGGAGTGTCTGAATTTGCTAACACAGATTTACTCAGTACATCCTGGACCGTAAGAAGATGACGACGAGCCCGCTCACGGGCCAAGTGACAGACTAGTGAGCGCTGCTGGGACCCAGGCGTGGCTCCTCTGCTCGCCGGGGCTTCCCGCAAAGGGCTCCACATGGATGGGGCAGCCAGAGCCCAAGATCGGGCCAGCACTGTTCATGGGCTCTGGAAAGCAACGCTCGAACAGGTCCATACGAAAAGATGTCATTTACAGTATTTATATAGAAGATCTCCAAGTAAGGAAAAAAGCACCATTTTTACTTCAAATAAAAAGGCTCACACAGGCTTTGGTCCTGTTTTGAGACGACACCGGCCTGAGCGAGAAGCGGTTTGGCCCTTGGGGAGCAGGGAGTTGGGATGCACGCTGTCACTGGGAGGAAGGGGCATCAGGTGGCAGAGGTGGGCGGGGGGCAGCCGCCCGAGCAGGGCGAAGGGGGAACCTGGTGGGAAGGGCCTTGGGGAGCAGCCCCGCAAAACGGGGACAGGACGCCTGCTTCAAGAGCGGGCATGTGGCACTGTCTGGACAAGCCTCTGGGACAGGCAGGCTGGCCAACAGAAAGAGCAGCATTCAAACCGCGCCGCAACTCCGCGAGCACGCGAGGCCTGTCAACTGCAGAGCGAGGCTTCCACAAGCAGCAAAGACATGCTCTTTCCTCCAAGGACTGCGGGCTGACAAGGACAGAAGAGCTACAGGTACTGCGCCTTTTGCAAGGGGTGGAAAACAGGCTGTCTCCTGGATGCTACACTTCCCAGACGAACTTGTGCCCCCCAGAAAAGCAAGAGGAGAGTTTCCTGCCTAGATCCGTAACCTGGCATGGACAACACCACGAAAAGCAAGAGTCGGTCTGGATGGGCTGGATTCTTGAACTACGGCTTAGAAGGGGAAGGGCGCAGATCACCATGAACTGGCTCACAAGGAATAGTCATCTTAGGCGAACACATGCTAATACGTTTCACAGAAAGAAGGCTAACAGTCTAGAATCCAGAATGTGAAGTTTGGGACATCTCCTGCCAAACCTTACTATGAGGGCCTGCACCAGTGAGAGGAGAATCGCAAAGACAGCAGCAGAGCAACAGCGAACAGCACAAAGGGTATCATTCACCAAGAGACCGTCCCTCGTTCCAGAGTCAACCAAACCACTGGGAGACAGAACTTCACGTGGACAGAGGATGGTAAGGGCTAAACCCGGAAGAGGGAGCGCTAATCACGAAAGCCGTTTATCCCATTTTCGATGTTGAAATACATCGGCCAACCCACTAGGTCAGATGACTTCTTCTTGAGAAAGGCAGCATCTCTAAACCTGGGATGAAGGACACTTGAACGTAATGCATGAGCAGAAGGACCAGATGCAGACGCGTCACTGAAAGAATCATTGGACTGCTGAAGGGTTTCTCAAAACTTCTAAAGAAAGGAGGAAGGATCTGGGTCTGTGGCTGTATGGCTGTATAACTGGCTTCCACCTGGCTCCTCTCAGAGGGGCCTCTGTCGGCACACCCATGCCAGGCTGGGCCTCAAAGCCGAATCAGCGAGGGGCATAGGCAACTGTCAAAGCGGCAGTGCCGTCTCCCCAGAGATCGGGGCCCAAAGGGCAAGACAGTCAGACCGGAGTCGCTGGGACACACTCCGCTGCTCAGCACACACCAGAGCCCTGTGAGCGTCCCGACCAGACCCCTGGCTCTTCCTCTCCCGCCATGCATTCACGAGCAGCAGCGTGGCGGGAGGGAGGCCAGGCAAGGAAGTGGTGATGAGGTACAAAAGGAGGAACTGACATCTTTGGGTTTTCAGAAACAAAAATTCCCATCTAGGAAGTGAGAAAATAAGAAGGGAAAGAATTCATTCTGAACCAGTGGACAGAGAAATATGGCTTACTAACCCCCACATTTTGCATACAATTTTGTATGAAAAAGGGAAAAAAAAACCCACCCCTAACTCATCACAACGCAGTCCAAATGTTTGCAACCAGAGTTATGAAAATATTTCAGGTGAAATCACTTAAAAACAAACAACAACCAAAAAATCAGAAAGCTTTTGATCATTCCTTTCTAAACACAATTGGTAGATCTACTCTCAAACACACTTAAGAGTATTCCACACAACATGTTCAGAATTCAGATTTATTGATTTCCACCGTATTGACTTTTAAAAATGGTATGAAGCTGACTTCAAGAAAGGGAACCGGTGATTTTAAGTTAAAATTAAGCTAATGGTGAAAGTACATCACCTCTGGCTTCAGTCACCACATCACCTCAGATTGGATATAGATATTTTTGAACAAAGTTCCAGAACTCTGAAATCCAGGGATGCTGCAGGCCTCTCCCAGCAATGTCCTTCACTTTGGGTCAGTCTCCTGGGCCAGAGGTGAAAGTGCTTTCAAAAATACTGCCATTTCCCCAGCACAGTGTCTTTGATTGCATCCACATATTGAGTTGGAACCCAGTACACCCAGTAGTAAGAGGCTTCCGTGGGGCCCAACTGAAACGCCTGGAAGGGAAAAAGGAAAACCAAGCGGTACTTCAGACGTCAGGAGACTGAGCAGGCAGCACAACAAACACGGGGAGGGCTGAGAAGTGAATTCATTAAAATGGAAAGGGGAAAAAAAACAAAAACAACTGTGCACATGGGGAGCATTCTCCTGTCAAAAATAAATGAATAAATAAAACATAAAAAGGTGTGGGAGCGTTAGGCATAGCCGATCCTAAAGCGGTGGTTCCCGAACTCACATGTGCAGCAGGGCCAGCTGGGGGCTTGTTAGATCAGACTGGGGGCTCCAGCCCTGAGACTTCCTGATTCCAGAGAGTTGGGGTGGGGCCTGCGGATATGCACGTCTAACAAGTTCCCAGGTGAGCTAATACTGCCGACCCAGACACCAGTTTGAGAACCACTGCCCTAGGCAAACGGCCACACATGCACGAGGAGACAGGAGTGTTGAAAGCAGCACTGTCAGAAATGATAAAAACCTGGAAACCACCTACATATCCATCGGTAAGGGAACGCAAAATTAAAAATAACCTACTCATATGAACACTGGATTTACTTTTACAAGGTATGAACTGGATCTAGAGTGAATATAGACAGATCATAATGTCGAGCCAAAAAAAAAGCAAGTTGCAGAACGATACATACCATGATACCATTTATGAAAACTGAAAAAACACAAAACAATACTGTATCTTGGTCATGGATACACGTGAAAATAAACGCATAGAGATGGGAAGGATCCATGTGATAAATCATGACAAGGGCAAAGGGAAGCCAATGGGGACATATTCACTGTTGGTGGATTTTCCTTTATTTAAAGCAAGACTGAAAACAAGTTGCAAGATATTTACAACAGTCCTTTCTTGGTTGATGGATATATGGGTTTGTTATAGTACTCTTGGTTCTTTTCAGCACTCTTTTAACATTTCTGTAAAAATCAAAAAGCACAGCCACCCTTTTCTAAGGTGAACTGTGAATCTAGTGAAATGGCATCTACAAAGAGGGAATAGACATCTTCATTAAGACAAAGGCCAAGGCACTCGATGGTGCTTAGAAAAGAAAGGGGGCAATTAGAACCCACCTCTGCCAGCAACAGCTCCAGAGAGAAATCCGCATTTAAACTAAATGCAAAAGCATTAGCCATCCACACCACCTCCTTACAATATGTCCAAAATGGTCCATGCTACTTGTTGGAAATTCCTCTCCCCAGACTGAAAACTGTGACTGTGAACTTATGGGGTCAAACTGGTGGGACAAACCTTTCAAAACGGAGTGAAGGGAGGGGCCCAGATGACAATATTAAAGTCCAACTTTTAAAACAGAAAAAATAACTGAGCAAAAAAATAACAAATCACCTGCAAGCCCTACACAGAGACTAGAGGGCCTGGGAGGAGCCTGAGCCATCACCACCTCTACCAGGAAGAGGACCGGTGAGCTGGGCACCCAGAGCTGCACTGCCAACTGCGGCCTGGGGCAACCCTGCACTGCCAGACCCCCACAGGGCTGCACAGGGGACACGACTGGCTGACTTCCCAGAGCCAGGGGCCCTGCCATCTGCCAAGAGAAGGGCCACAGCTGGATATGCCCTCTTCCCGGACTTTCCAATGCCTCCCTCTACCGCAAACTCTGTACGCCAGCCACGAGCGGCAGCTCCTCCCTGGGATGGGGTGACATGGCTACCGCAAGGTCACCTCCTCAGACTGAGCAGGGCAGGTGGCCCCACTCACACCCTATTGCTGCTCAGGTCCTGTCCCTGCCACAGCGACTTTGGAAAGAGGCGGCTCAACTTCATTTTTAAAGCGGCCCCTTCAACAGTGCTGGGAGAGCGCAAGGGCTCTGCCTCACTGCTCAGGGTTGCTCGTCCCTGCTCTGCTCTGCAGACCCGGAGAACGTCTCCAGAGGCTCTGTCTGCGGAAGAGCAGCCGCTCCCCTGAGCGCAACTCCAGGCAGAACCAGGTCAAGGCCCCACCCTCCCCACAGGATCCTTGGCCACTTGAGGGCAGCCCCCCAGGGTAAGCACCTCGCAGCAGAAGGGGGCAGCCTGGTGCCCTCACAGGAGCCAAGGCTAGTGGGAAGCTCTGTTTCATACACGAGACAAAACTTAAAATGAAGACCCACAAGCCATTAACCTCCTCTTTGCATTTATTTTCCTGGTCTAAAAACAAAATATTACAGATATGAGAGACTGGCAAGAGATAAAAATGTATCCCCTTTAAACTGCGTGAAGGTGGTGGGTGGGGGGGGGTTGGCTGCAAAATCAACAGAACTAGGAGCAGGTCATGGATTAAGTTCTAAGAATGGAAAGACAACAGAAGGGTCTTAAGACTGTTTCTTCTCCACACTGAGCTCTCCCCTCCCTGCTGGAGGCGGTGCGGGGGAGGCCGCCGGCCACTTACCATCATGTGATAGTCCTCGTGCCCTTCGATGGGCTCGCTGACCACGTTTTTAATGGAACCCATGGGCAGTTTCTCAGTCCGCTCTAAGTTGAGAGGGATCACAGAGATCATTAAAGGCCCCCCCCACCCCTCCTCAGGGCTGGCGGCCGGGGGATCCACCCCCTCCCTCTGGCCAGTGAACCTCAAGCCCTGTTTGGGAGGTGGGGACTTCCTAGGAGCAAGTGGGGCACAGCACTTGGCAGGTGTGCATTAAAGGTTTCCGAGAGCATAGATAGAGCTATCCTGGTGTTTCTCTCTGGAGCCTGACGACTGACAAATACCCAGGAAACTCCTCTGCACCCTTGTCGCCAAGTCCAGCTCCAGCTGAGGTCTTTGGTGCCTGGGATAGTCAAGGGACCAGGAGGAGGCAGCTGTACCCCCCTGCTACTTGTACAGGAAAGGGGCTGGCTGCTTGAGGTATAAGACCAGTTTCTATCCCTTGATCCTGCCCGCTCCCCCCCCCAGCCCCCTCCCTCCCAGTCTCCCACCCAGATCCACCTCACTCCCCATCCCAGCTCCTTCCCTCCCCAGTCTCCAACCCTGATCCTGCCCACTCCCCCTCCCAGCCCCCTCCCTCCCAGTCTCCCACCCAGATCCACCTCACCCCCCCCTCCCAGCCCCTCTCCCTCCCCCTCCCCAGTCTCCCACCCTGATCCTGCCCACTCCTCCTCCCAGGCCCTTCCCTCCCCAGTCTCCCACCCCTCCAAACACACACACTTGAACAAGCTCTCTGAGAACATCCATAACCTCTTCTGGTTAACCCTCGGGATGTACTTATCACATTGGGTCAAAAGCCCTTCTGCAGCAAGTCTAAGGATGGCAGTTAAGAAAGAGGCGGCAGCGAGGCATGCCTGGAGTGAGATGAGACTGGAGACAAGCAGCACGAAAGAGGGCGGTGGCGCCTGTGCAGCAAAACCACCGCCCGGAAGCAGCAGACACCTCGGGACAGGGAGCTCTCAGCAAAAGGTGAAACCGTGCTGGAAAAAGCTCACTACGGGCTTTGCACAAAGCAAAAATCTAAAAAAGAGATAAGCCGACAAAACCCCAGGAACTTAGAGCCCTGGACTGTCATCTAGCTAGTGGCTTGAGACACATAACTTCTACCCTATGGGTCTCTGAAAAAGGTGGGTAGGGAGATGGGGCCTGAAGATGCTCATTCAGATTTTGATTTTCTGAGTGGCTCTAACACAGTCACCCACAGGCAGGATCTGACCAGCACTGGTCTTTTAAGATGGAAACTGTTTTAAACATCAGCCATTTTGAACCGTCCAGAAATTTCACACAAAAACATGGACTTCGGGCTTCTCTTGAAAACACGGAAAGATTCAACAATCCTGGGCCCACATTCCTAAGTGACAGCAATCAGCTAGATTAGAGACCCGAGTGCCCTACACACAGGGCACATGCTCCCCATGGCAGCTTCACGAGGTCACAGGTCCCATCTCCTGCCTGGAGCTCATTCTCCTTGCTCCGCCGGGCCTGAGGCTGTCGGTCCTGCCTCCCACACACTCTAGCAAGGACAGCTGAAGCCACAAGCAGGAGCCACTGCATGCCACTCCATACAGCACCCCGTTGAGAAAGACGTCAATGAGCCGCTGGGACGGTCACTTCAGCAGAAAGATGAAGCCAGTGGCTGGAAGCCAACTCCCAGAACAAGCTGTCCTCCTAGGACAGTGCTTAGGACACTCAGCGGGCAGGACTCCTGGGCCCGCGGTGAGAAGAAAGCCTGAGGGACACGGACACCACCGCCTGGGTGGGAAGGGAAATCCTGGTCCTGGTCACCCTTTGAAGACGTGCATGTTCACAGCCAGGCTCTTTAATGAGGCTGGTGAGCCACGAGGCTTTCAACAGTTCTGAACCGTGATCCACCAAGATTCTTCCAGAGCTCTGCCTTCAGGCCACGGCAGAAAGGTGGTAGCTTCTATGAGCTGAAACAAAACCTCTAACATACGGAAGGGAGGCTGTCATTAGCCCCAGCAGTTATGCCATTGTATCCTATAAAACTTCACCACCTGGAAACATTCCCTAAGAACCAACGAAGGCTTACACACTCAGTCCTCATCCAGTTCCCCTACCTGTACCCACCCTCCCGGCCAGCAGCCTTGATCCCGGCCTCCCAGTAGGCTGCAGGAGTGAAAGTGCAGGCCAAGGAAGAGGCAGGGTTCTGGCAAGCCTGCCGACGATGGAGAACTAAGCCAACTCCCCTGCAAGGTCATGAGGAAGTGAGGATCTGACAGAGTTGGGGCAGCTCATGACTGAAGAAAACTCATGATGTGCCAGGCTCTGTGGAAGAGAATGACCTATTACAGAGTTCAAAAGCACCCTGGGAAGACTGGGAAAGCCCTTAAGTTTTATGCACAACTTGCCTTGCCTATGCAGTAAGAGTCAAAAGTGAAAAAGAAGACTGGGGCAGGGAATCACAAAACTGTTAGAAAACTCAAGTGTCTTGGCAGTTTAGGTCTTTGTTCATTTTAAGAAACAAGACTGGGTTAAAAATGAGAAACCTACTTTCACATTTTAAGATGATTATAATCTCATTCCCCATCACTCCTGCTCCAATTATTTTCCCTAAAACTTTGGTCCCATTTTGGGATTCCCTGGTGACTCAGACGGTAAAGAATCTGCCTACAATGTGGGAGACCGGGGTTCAATCCCTGGGTCTGGAAGATCCCCTGGAGAAGGGAATGGTAACCCACTCCAGTATTCTTATCTGGGGAATTCTGTGGATAGAGAAGCCTGTTGGGCCATAGTCTGTGGGGTGGAAAGAGTCGGACACAACTGAGCCATTAACATCCCCTTGGTCCCATTTTAAGCAGAATCATACTAAATGGCCTATCCCTGAAACCAGCTAGCCTTACACAATGCACACCACTATACTTCTCTTTACATCTACCTCGAGCTCTGAATACCTGCAGTGCTGGCCAGAAACAGGGGAACTGGGCACGTTCGGTTCCTTCCAGGAGTCTGATAGGGGACAGATAAGTCTGAGAGTAATGAGTGCTCCAGGGATAAAGCAGGGTGCTCTGTGGACAGAAGCGGCAGCTGCTCATTTGCAGGGTGGGGAGATATCAGGGAAGGCTTCCTTAGAAGAGCATGTTAGGACCTTGGAAGATTTTTGTTAATAATAGGAACAGGAAGTAGGCATCCTGGGCAAAGGCATAGCATGACCGAAACATGACCTGTGCAAAGCGTGGTGGGAAGCTCATGGAGTGATGCAGCTCAAGTATGCAGGGCACAAAAGGGCAAGTGGGGCAGGAACCTGGATCAAAAATCTAAAAGTGAACCCCATGGTTGAGAATACTGGACACTAGGTTGAGGCATCTGAACTTGGCCTTAAAGAGCTGGTTTTTGAGCACAGGAACCACTGAGGAAAAAGCAGTGTGGAAAATGGGCAGGACAGAAGAGATCGCAGACGGGGTTGGCATAGAGGTTAACGTGCTTTAACAAAGTTCACAGATGCTAGGAATCAACAGACACAACAGAGGGGAAAAGAAAGAGATGCAGATAATTCCAGAATGTAACTGACAAGACTTTGAACCATCTGGGGGAAATGAGAGGGACATCAGTCAGAGACACTTCCCAGCAAACAGCATGCCTGACTCCCAGACACAGGCAGGGAAGGCAGGGGGCAGCAGGGGGCAACCAGGCAAGGAGGGAAGGCAGGTCCTGAGCCAGGCAGCCTCGGACCTACAGGGGCCAGGCAGGTGACACACGTGAACAAAGCTGGCCACAGTAAAAGACGAACGGGACAGTGAGGACCACAGTGTGGTCCACCTGCAATGGCTACTTGGCTCCAGCTGATCTCTGTCTGCCGCTGAAAACGTAGGTCCAGAATGGCTAGATCTTTTGCTTCTTTTCAAGAGAAGCCAAAACAAAAAACGAACAAACAAAAAACTCTGATCCAGTGAAATCTCTTGATTTTCATAGACTGTGTGTAAACTCAGACAACCCTTGTCCACAGACAGGACCTGGCCCTCATGCCACATGTTTGGAACCTCTGGTTCTGGCTGCAACTGAAGAGCCAATGTTTGATGGATTGGCCCTGAGATCAGACTGAAAAGAATGAGGGAAGAGGGCCCAAATAGAGGCGAGCATCAAAAAGCAAAATCCAAAGCACGCAAAGCACAGTGGAGAGAGAGATTCCAGACTGAGGAGCAGAGGTGAACCCGAGCCCTGCTGGGTGCCAGAGGCAGCGAGCCAGGAAGAGGCGAGGGCAGCCCGTACCTTTAGTGCCAATCCACAGCTGGTCTTGTTCTAGCTTAAAGGTAAGCCTCACTTTTCCTCCAGACTTGTTGTACATGCCAGATAACGGTACAGCTGGCAGGCGCTCCTGGGGGCACAAGAGCATGGTAAAAGAGAGAGGAACCAGTAACAAGGCAAGGCAGGAGAAGACAGGAGTTGAGGACACGACTGCAGGAACCTCAAGAAGGCAGAGGTGGAGGCTGGTTCCTTTTGAGAATGCTCACAAAGGAGTTTGGCTTACCTGAGCACCCTTAACAGACGGCATCACGTCTTCAGGTTTTCCTTTATCCAACACTTTCCTGTGTTGCTACAAGTCAGAAAAAGATAATTATATGAAACAGCTGACTGCATTTCTATCTTTTACTACCTCTTTAAAAAACAGGATGAAGCAAGCCTTAATATTTTGGTTCAAAAGCTTGTCCTGACTACAGATTATGGGTCCCTGACACGACAGGGCAGTGCTGTCCAGCAAAAATTTCTGTGATGGGAATATTCTGTATCTGTGCTGCCCAAAACAGTAGCCGAGGGCCACTTTGGTTGTTGAGCACTTGAAATGTGGCTAGCATGAGTAAGAACTGAATTCTTAATATTACTGAATTTTAATCAGCCACATGTGGCTACCATAGTAGACATCAAAGCTTTAGAGCAATCAGGATTTCCAGATTGCTAATTCACATAAACTCGACTTCCTTCTCTCCCTCCCCTGAAATCACCACTGAAAAGACTACACAGCTAGCTTAAAGAGAGCCACAAAGGGTGCTTGCTCTCCTGGCAGGTACAAAATGGGGACAGCCATTTCCGTTAACTCAAACTCCCACAGAAACCTGTAAGGATGTGACAATCAGCTTAGCTCCCTTAGAAGGGACATTTCTTCAACAAATGGAGATTCAGCCCACTGCAGAAATCTTCCCCACTACCCCATCCTCAACCGAGCTAACCAGAAAGCTCAAGAGCCACTTTTCCAAAGAGAAATGTTAACTACTCTATAGTCTGACAAGTAAGCCGAATTCCACTCCCTCCTCAGGAGTTTGAAGCGGCTCATAAAGGGTTCTAATTAGGCACACAGCCCCTGAAAACTGCTCTGGTCTGGTCCAAATGCCGGAGTCTTGTTTCCTCTCCATCTGTGGCTTTAGCGGTACAGTCGCTATCTGGTCAAGCTAGGATTGTGGGTAATGGGTGGGTAGAGAGTAAACATTTCATTGAATTTAAGTACCAGGTGGCCACAAGCCAGTTCAAACCCTCACTGGCATGGCGGAAACCCTCTGGTTAGGAATGACTTCAGAAGTGCCAGACTACGAGCAAAAGGTCACTCTACGTATCAGCCCCAGATTCTTGAACAAGCTGATGGAAAGCTAAGAGAATGGGTCCCTCTCATTAGGCCACCTTAGGCCTCATAATTGGCATCAATGGAACAAAGCTGTGTGGATTAGAAGTTTAATTTGACTCATACATCCCAAGTAACTTTTGAAGAATTTTCCCTTCACTGTGGAGAACAGTTCTAAGCTTGTTAAGCTACCATTAGTAACTCAAAACCTATATTTAAGAAGCATGTTATGCTCCAAAGGCGTGACCAGGGGAAAGACTCATGTTTGACATGTTCCTATTTGACAATTTCATATGTCGTGGCAAAGGAATATAGGAAAATGGAAATGAACTCAACTGGTTCATATCACCCCATATCTGGAGAGGAAAATGTCCAAATAAACACCTTTTAGATGTGAACAGAGATTTACAATCCCTTATCTGAAACCCTATGGACAAATGTTTTGTATAAACATAATACAGTTTTAAAATACATTACTTGATATTCTTTGTGGGGGTCTTGGGAAACACCTGTCACCAAACATGTTAACATTTCTAGGGTAAAACATGACTATCAATGCTAATTCTGGTTGGGTGCTGCTGCCTAATCTGTAAGAACACTTTTGGTTTTCAGACTTGGGGTTCTGGTAGCACATATAAGGGATTATAAACCTGTAACACAAAATACTGTGTCACGCTGTTGGCAGTGTGCCTTGATGCCTAAGGTCACTGAAATTAATGTTGGTTAAGGTCGGTCTACTCTCTGCAGGGTACAGGTTGAGTTGAAAATATCTATTATCCTGGAACACACTAAGAGTGGCCAGGAGGCTCGGTAACTACGAGCGGGGTTTGCGGTGATAAGATCGCAAGTGACCATTCTTTCAACCAGTTCCCTCCACAGTGAAACACTCTTACTTTTCCTAGTTGCAAAAAAGAATCTGAATGGCTACAGTGAGCACAAAACAAGGCTGGATCTCTTCCATCTGAAACAAGCAACAGAGCATGTGAAAAATCAGACCCCCATTTCATGACCAGGAAGGCGGGAAGGAAAAAAAAAATCAGTGTAGTTATCTTCCATGTCAGCTTCATTTGGCTTCCTGGAACAGCCAGTTTCAGAGGGACTGCTGAAAGCTACTGATTTCCCTACCTATGGAGAAAAAGGCTTGTGGACTTGGAGAAAGCCATAAGCCAAAAAAACAAATGTAATCATTGGTGTGAATGCAGGATCAATTCTAATAGTGGCACTTTTCTCTGGTGCTAAATAGGAGAGAAACCTGCATCGGTTTCAATACCTGGTCTGAAGCCTGCCTTTACCAAGGCCTCATCCTAAAGTAGGTAGACTTGAGACACACTGACCCGCCAGACGAGACAGAGACGCAAATCTCAGGTAGTTGTCACCTCCACTCAACAGCCAGCCGCACCCAACTGCTGCCATAAATTTCCATCATGGGCCCTGTCCGAAAAGGAGCTTATTCTAGAAAGGAGACAACCAGCCTAGGCTCGAGAAGACAAAGCCTCACTCTTCCTAGGACCAACAATCACACAACAGACTCACTTTCTGCCTGCAGAGGGGCTCCTTCTTGTTCTCTTCGGCTTTTGCGTCCTGCTGGGCAGCATCTTTGGGTGTGTTTACTGCTAAAACATCATTTATCGTGGAGCCAACCACCATGATCTTGGCCCCGCTGGTCACTTTTATTTCTCTCAATGTCTTATCCTCAGGGACAAGTCCCTTATACATGACTTTCTGCATGGCAGGCGGGAGACCTTGGGAAAAGGCAGAGGACAGTGAAAAAAAGAAATGAAAAATATTCTTTGTATAACAGACCCGTAAGTGAATACTGCTTTACTGCTAATCACTGTCGTGCACTTAGGCAATTTACAACCTCTCTGAGCCTCCGGAACCTCATAACAGAGATGACAATAGTTCCTTCTGTATGAATTTGCTTTAAGGACTAAGAGATGGGACAAATATAGAGCATTTAGTGCAGCACAAGGTATTAAGTAACCAATCAATGTGGTGCTCAGTCGTGTCCAACTCTTTGCAACCCCATGGACTGTAGTCCACCAGGCTCCTCTGTCCTTGGAATTTGTCAGGCAAGAACCCACTGGAGTGGGTTGCCATTTCCTCCTCCAGGGGATCTTCCCAACCCAGGGATTGAACCTACATCTCTTATGTCTCCTGCACTGGCAGGTGGATTCTTTACCACTATCGTCATATCAGGGCTTCCCTGGTGGCTCTGTCAGTAAAGAGTCTGCCTGCAATGCAGGAGACCTGGGTTCGATCCCTGGGTTGGAAAGATCCCCTGGAGGAGGGCATGGCAACCTACTCCAGTCTTCTTGCCTGGGAAATCCCATGGACAGAGGAGCCTGGCAGGATACAGCCCACAGAGTCCCAGAGAGTTGGATACAAGTGAGCGACTAAACCTACCCACCTATTGCCATAGCAGGTATTATTCCTTCCAAGTAGTTCCTCAACCACCCTGTGACTCAAATAGTAAGTGAATGTCCACAAATATCACGGATATAGAAATCAACAAGGTTTCTGTTTTTATGGAGCTTACAGGCTACCCAGAGAAAGTTTAAAAAGGAAATCATTTCAGATGGCAAAGTGCTGTAAATAAGATAAATCTACGTAATAGGAGCTTCTGTGAAGGGGCCAGCATGATAGCCCCCAGCAGTGATTCCCAAACTTCCCTTATTAGAATTACCTGAAACTCGCTAAAAATAATTCCTGGCCACATTCCAGCCCCACTGAATCAAACTCTCCAGGGGGAAGGGCCTAGAAGCTGTAAACTTAACAAATGCCTTAGGTGATTTTATTGGAGATGTTAGAAACAGGAGTTAGAAACTTGGGCCCTAAGAGTCAGCGCTGGGCCTGAAACCCAGCTCAGCCGATTGGCTCTGACTTTGGTTCTCATTTTCCCCATCTGAATAACGGGTACATTACTACTTACTTCGGCAGGCTGTTGGTAGCATTGAGAAAACTGATATAAGAACACAGGCAACGCGATACCTAGCACAGCGTATACAGTAGGCAGGTGCGGTGGGGGAAGGCTGTCAGCGCCACGGGGATTACCTGTAATAGAATGAATCTTCTGTTTCAGCTCGGAGCCCGTACTGTCCAGGGGAAACTTGACGTCGTGCTTAGTCTTGTTCCAGATGATCTTCAGGTCCACCAGCTCCCTGCCCGCGCCGCCGCCCGCGTCCTCGCCGTTGCTGACCGAGGCCTGGGCCGCGGGGTCCCCAGGGGGCTGGGCCGGGGCCGGCTGCAGGCTGCCTCGCGCTGCGCAGGAGTCCTCGGCCGCCGCCCCCGCCGCGGCTTCGGCCTCCACGCAGTTGAGGGACCGCGCGGGCGCCTCGGTCTCGGCCTCCGTGTCCATGCCAGGCTCCTCCATGCCTGCAAGGGGGTTAGGGGGTGGACGCTCGCCGCGGGCTGGGCCTGGAACCAGACTCTGCGCGGGGACCGCCGGACCAATGCGCCCGAGCCAGGTTACTGCTCCCCCCAACGCCGGGCCACGTCCCCTAGGAGCGCACGCTTCATCCCTGCCCGACCCGGGCGCCCGCCACCCCCTCCACACTCACCATCCGGGGCTCCGGCCGCCGCCATGATGATTGTGTACAACACCCACCGCTTCCGCAGAGGCCGCCGGGAAAAGGCGAGCTGGCTGAGATTGGCCCCCGCAGCAGCCCCTAATCTTGCACAGCCTGGCCGGAAACAGGTGGAGGTTTCTATGGAGACCCGCCTCCTCCGCTTCCCCGGCCCGGCCCCTGCCACGCTTTAGCTTTCGAGAACCGAAGGGGGCGGGCCCGGGAAATCGCCCGCTTGCTAGGCTCTGCCCCCTTGAGGCCGAGTGGGGCCGCAGTCTTGGGAGGGGGGCGTGGGCTTGCAGGCTAGGAGGCTGGCGCCTTTAAGGGGCGGGGTTGCGCCTTCTGTGGCGGAAGCGGATTGGCTGGGAGCAGTCCCCGGAAGTGATGCACGGAGAAGCCCACGTGTGGCTATGCCACCCCACATGGCGGTGCTCCTGAAGAAGTTGCTGCATCCCGGGAGGTCCCCGGCTGCCTTGGGCCGCCTGATGGGGCGGCGCGAAGCCAGCCTGGTCACTGATCCCGGGGCTGCGGTGCGAGTGCGGTTCGCCCCCAGCCCCACAGGTAACCTTGGCGGACGTGACGCTGCAGGTCGAGGCCCACCGTCTCTTGCCCGCCCCCCGAACATTCCGAACGAATCCCTTCCGGTGGAGTCAGACTGGCGGGGCAGTGAGACCTCATTATACGGAGATAGAAATATGTTTACGAGCGAAAATAATTCGCGTTGCCAGGAATTTCATGCTTATCGTACTGTACCATTTCTTTGGGTTCCTTTTTTCTTGTGTATTCAACAAATGTTTATTGAGTACAGCCTGTTCTAGGCACTGAGATGCAACGGCCTTGGAGAAAGTAGGGCCCCTGCTCCCAGGAAGCCTACACTGGTAGTGACTGCTGCTGCTGCTGCTGCTAAGTCGCTTCAGTCGTGTTCGACTCTGTGCGACCCCAGAGACGGCAGCCCAGCAGGCTGCCCCGTCCCCGGGATTCTCCAGGCAAGAACACTGGAGTGGGTTGCCATTTCCTTCTCCAGTGCATGAAAGTGAAAAGTGAAAGTGAAGTCGCTCAGTCGTGTCCGACTCCTAGCGACCCCATGGACTGCAGCCTACCAGGCTCCTCTGTCCATGGGATTTTCCAGGCAAGAGTACTGGAGTGACTGCTACAAACATGTAAAAAAATAGCTGTAGTTTTAAACAGTCACATGTGTCATGCACGAGGTGAAGCAATGTAGGGGACAAGGGGTCAGGTAGGATGCTCAGGAATGCGTTGCTGAGGAGGTGCCATGAGAGTTGAGAACCAAGTAACAAGGAGCTAGATACCTGAAACGAATAGAAGGAACCTTCTGGGCAGAGGAAATTGGAGGTACAACGGTCCTGTGGTTAGTGTTGGAGCTTAGCAAGCCAGAGTGGGGCAGGGACCCATTGTGTACCCTAGTGGCCTTCCCACTAGTTCCTCAGGTTCTTTTCCATCTGAGGCAACCTCCTACCCTCTTCACAAAAAGCACACCTCTCGTTCTAAACACTTGGGTCCCAAAGCTACCATTGTAAAAGATCCCAGCTGCACAGGATGACAAGGATATTTCTTGCCTGGCACTATAGTGTAGAGCCTGCTCCTCAAACCACCCCTGGGTTTGACAGACTTATGATTTCCAGTGAATTACAGATTAATACTTTTATAAAATCCATATGAAGAAATTACTAGAAAATTGAAACTCTGGAAAGCATACAAAATATGAGACTTTCTGTTGAATTCAACAGATGTAAAATTATTCTGTCAAAATGCTCTCAGTTTCTAAGCGTTTACTTGCTATTTCTGTACCTACTTGGTTGTGAACTGCCAACAGTTTTCAGACAAGCTCTGGTTTGGGTGCAAAGGCCTGGGATGGTCTGGCTGCAGATTTCTGGCTTTGCCACTTGAGCAAAGCATTGAACCTCTGAATTTTAACACCTGCCAAATACAGCTGATAATAGTACCTGCCTCATCATTTGAGGTAATCCAGCTGAGGCACTGGAAAGGTGTGTTACCTCATGGAAAGCACTTAACAAGCAGAAGCCTCCTTTATGATGATCTTAAGTCTTGTTTCCTTGATGATTTGCTGGAAAAGCCCATATTGGCAAGGCAATTGACTACAGAAAGAAGAATATAGATCATTGTAATAGCTAAAATTAATGGTGTACTCTGATCAGCATTTATGCCTCACAGCAATCTTGCAAGGAAGGTTTCTATTTTTTGTTGTCCATCTCTCTCAACAAATTAGGAAATTGAAGCTCACAAAAATCAAGTAGAATATCCAAGGGGAGCAGAATTTGAATCAAGATCTGTAAGATGTCTTGGTTTCAACTACTCGACCCCTGTCTTCTATCTTGGGGAACTCTGGTTTTGTGGTGTCCTTGCAATAACTAGCTGAAGGTCACCTATATAATCAGTGTTGAGCTAGAGTCTGCCTGATCCCAGAGGAGCGTTCCTGTTTCATGCAAATGAGCTCATTGTGAAGACAGGGCCACGACCTGGTCCAAAGAAGGCAGGGTAAGGGAGGAAATGACAGCCCTGGGAAAACTGTTCATTCTAACTATTCAGTCACAAATCATGAGAAAAGTAAAGTCTTTTAAGAGTTTAAACTTGGGTGGAGAAATACAGTGGAATCGAATATTAGTTTTCATTAGTATCTAAAGGCAGCATTTAGAGCATTAAGTAGTCAAAATTCAAAATGTGTGATGTGGTTAGTCTGTACAGTGCATAGAGGGTATGTGCAAAATGTAATTAATTATACAGTATTTTCAATTAGCAAAGTGTTTTTTTATCCAGGGACCTCATTGAATTTGCATAAATGAAATGCATGTGTGAAGTAGCTTCAGTGACTAACCATCTGTTTCCCCTTTGGGTGAAACTTGGTCTCAAGGCAAATCTCAGAGTAGAACGATGGGTGCAGGTGGGGAGAGCTGGAGCCGTTTTACAAAATGATAAGCTCCAAAACCTGGGTGTTCTTCCACTTCTGGGATGAGGGTAAATGAGTCAGCCACCCCAGTCCTCTTCTGTAACAGCCTGACTGCTGGAGAGATGGGACAGGGAGAGCCATTTCCTGGGCTTTGCTGTTCTTTGGGCCCTTTTATCACAAGCAGAATTGACTTGCCCTTCATCTTCCCCGTCTCATCTGGGTTGTCCCCTTCTTCCATCAGGCTTCTTGCACCTGGGTGGCCTCCGCACTGCCTTGTACAACTACATCTTTGCCAAGAAGCACCAAGGGAGATTCATCCTGAGGCTCGAGGACACAGATCAGACCCGTCTTGTGCCTGGGGCAGCGGAGAATATTGAGGACATGCTCGAGTGGGCAGGTGAGGCTGGCAGGGAAAGGACCCTTCTCCAGGGAAGGAGCAAGGTTCTCCCAAGTGGCGCTAGGGGTGAAGAACCCATCTGCCAATGCTGGAATCACAAGAGACCCAGGTTCTATCCCTGTGTGGGGAGGATCCCCTGGAGGAGAGCCTGGCAACCCACTCCAATATTCTTGCCTGGAGAATCTCATGGACAGAGGAGCCTGGCCAGTTACAGTCCACTGGGTCGCAAAGGGTCGGACATGACTGAGCAATTTAGCAAGCCAGAGAAGGAACAGGAGAAAGAGCCTGAAGGTCTTCTCACAGGGCCCAGGGTGGAGAACTTGGGAGTCCCCGGAAGAATGAGTACATTTGTGTTGTCTAGGGGGCACGTACCACCCAGAAAGATACTGAAGTTCCCGGGGCGGGGGAGGGGGGGTGCGGCGGGGGGGAAGCTCCAAGGCACTTCTGAGATTCTTGTTTTTATCTCGGAATCTCATCTCCTCCTGGGATTAGTCAGGAAACAGGCCAAGTGGAAGATGGACTGGGAGGCTCCATGGCTGTGAAGAGCCTGAGGAAGCGCCAGCTCTCTTTGGCCATGTGGGAATCCTGGCCCAGCTCCTCAAATCTTCCGATTTCCAGGAGGAGCCAGATGGCCAAGGTTTTTGGTTTTGGTTTTGGTTTTGATGAGTGCTTCCCATTGTCAAATCTGAACTCAGATGACACATTGTATGAGTCAGACAAAATGTGTGTGGCCTCTTAAGTCAGCCTCCCTGTGGGAAGTTTAACTCTGAAGCCAGCTAAGCTCGGGGAGGACAAAGAGGAGTGTATGTTCCCCAGGTCAGTTGCTGCCTACCTGTCAGAACAGGTATGACTACTTAAGCTCCCAAAAATGCCCAAAACTCCAAGACTGTCTCGACAACGTGTGCTCTAATCTCAGGTAAATCATTAACTAAACTCTGAGTTACTGAAGAGCAAAAACTGATTTCATTTCTGTCCTCAACTGTAAAGATTGTAGCAGAAACTTCAGTCGAGATTAGTTGAGTGAAAGAATTCATGCACCAAGGTTACTTTCTGTGGTCCGGGTAGTATTCAAGCATAAAACCAAGACCCTGCCCTCAGTAAGTAGGGGAAGACAGACTTAAAAAAACAAATAAACTGAATTCTAGGGACTTCCCTGGTGGTCCAGTGGTTAAGACTCCAAGCTTCCAGTGCCAGGGGCACGGGTTCCATGCCTGGTCAGGGAACTAAGGTGCCATATGCCAGGTGGTAAGTGAGTTCACAGGTGACTTCATCCTTACTATGATATGAGGCAGTGATAAGTGCTGTAGAGAAAGGGGTAGCAGGTGCACAAACCAGCAGGGAGGGGTGGGTGCTCTTTGAGATAGGACAGACTTCCCCGAGGGGTGGACAGTAGCACAGAGACTTGCACAAAGTGAGAAGTTGGCGCCGTGGTTGCCTAGGGGGCAAGCTCAAAGCCCAGTGAGTAGCAGATGTAAATGTCCTACAGAAGCTTAGTGCTGGGCATATTTGAGGAGCAGCAAGGAAGCCAGCGTGGCCCAAGCACAGTGAGGAGACCAGCGAAAGTGAAAGTCATTCAGTCATGTCTGACTCTTGGCAACCCCATGGATTGTATAGTCCATGGAATTCTCCAGGCCAGAGTACTGGAGTGAGTAGCCTTTCCCTTCTCCAGGGGATCTTCCCAACCCAGGTCTCCTGCATTCCAGGCGGCTTCTTTACCAGCTGAGCCTCAAGGGAAGCCCAAGAATACTGGAGTGGGTAGCCTATCCCTTCTCTAGTGTATCTTCCTGACCCAGGAATCGAACCAGGGTCTCCTGCATTGCAGACGGATTCTTTACCAACTGAGCTATCAGGGGAGACCAGGGGGCTTGGAAATGTGACGTGAGGACACAGTGATGGGCAAGAGATCATGATTGGCCATGTGTGGAGCACGTGCTCCACGTCCCACAGACTGTGCCAGCACAAGGGCGCTGGGATGAGCAAGACTGATGCGTCCAGCCTCTTAGAGCCCTCGGCTCGGCCCAAGGGTATGACCGAAGCAGGCAGAGATCCACACCCCAGATGGGTAATTTCTGGATGTTCTTGCTTCAGGAGTCGACCTGTAATTTATATAATGTGAAATTCACCATTTCAAAGTGGTCTTCAGTATGTTCACTGTATTGTGCATCCATCACCCCTCTAATTCTAGAACATTTCCATCAACTCAAAACTGCAAACCAGTTAGCAGGCACTCCCCATTCCTCCTTCTCTCCTGCCATTGGCAACCACTAACCTCAGTCTGTATGGTTTGCCTGTTTGAGACATTTCATTTTATGACTGGCTTATACTTAGCATAAGACCCATGTATGTTGTTGTTCGGTCACTAAGTCATCGTGCCTACGTGAACTGCAGCACTCCAGATTCCCCTACCTTCCATTATCTCCCAGAGTTGCTCAGATTCATGTGCATTGAGTCAGTGACACTAGCTAACCATCTCAGCCTCTGCCACCCTCTTCTTCTTTGGTCTTCAATCTTCCCAGCATCTGGGTCTTTTCAGGTGAGTCACCTCTTCACCTAAGGTGGCCAAAGTATTGGAGCTTCAGCTTTAGCATCAGTCCTTCCAATGAGTATTCTGGGGTGATGTCCTTTAGAATTGACTGGTTTGATCTCCTTGCAGTCCAAGAGTGTAAGTGCTAGAGTCTTCTCTAGCACCACAGTTCAAAAGCATCAGTTCTTTGTCAGTCAGCCTTCTGGGCTTCCCTAGTGGCTTAGTCAGTAAAGAATCTGCCTGTAGTGCAGGAGACCCAGGTTTGACCCCTGAGTCAGGAAGATCCGTTGGAGAAGTAAATGCCAACCCACTCCAGGCAAGAATACTGGACAGAGGAGCCTGGCAGGCAAGAGTTGGACTCAAGTGAGTGACTAAACCACCATCACCAGCCTTCTTTAGGGTCCAGTTCTCACATCCATACATGACTACTTGAAAAACCATAGCTTTGACTATATGGACCTTTGTTGGCAAAGTGATGTTTCTGCTTTTTGATACACTATCGAGGTTTGTCATAACTTTCCTTCCAAGGAGCAAGCGTCTTTTAATTTCATGGCTGCAGTCACCATCCACTGTGATTTTGGGGCCCAAGAAAATAAAAATCTTCACTGCTTTCACTTTTTCCCCTTCTATTTGCCGTGACGTGATGGCTGTCTGGTCCTGATGGCATGATCTTAGTTTTTTGAATGCTGAGTTTCAAGACAGCTTTTTCACTCTTCTCTTTCATCCTCATTAAGAGACTCTTTAGTTCCTCTTCACTTTCTGCTGTTAGAGTGGTATCTGTGTATCTGAGGTTGTTGATATTTCTCCTGGCAATCTTGATTCCAACTTGTGATTCATCCAGCCTGGCATTTCACATGATGTACTCTGCATATAAGTTAAACAAGCAGGGTGACAATATACAGCCTTGACGTATTCCTTTCCCAATTTGAAACCAGTCTGTTTTTCCATGTCCGGTTTTAACTGCTGGTTCTTGACCCCCATACAGGTTTCTCAGGAGACAGGTAAGGTGGTCTGGTACTCCCATCACTTTAAGAATTTACTATAGTTTGTTGTGATCCACACAGTTAAAGGCTTTAGCATAGTCAGTGAAGCTGAAGAAGATGTTTTTCTTGAATTCCCTTGCTATCTCTATGATCTAATGAGTGCTGGCAATTTGATCTGGGTTCCTCTGCTTTTTCTAAACCCAGCTTATATTAATACATCTGGAAGTTCTCGTTTCACATACTGCTGAAGCCTGCTGTTGCTTATTCGCTCAGTTGTGTCCAACTCTTTGTGACCCCATGGACTGTAGCCTGCCAGGCTTCTCTGTCCGTGGAATTCTCCAGACAAGAATACTGAAGTGGGTTGCCAGTTCCTTCTCTAGGGAATCTTCGCAACCCAGGGATTGAACCTAGGTCTCCTACGTTGTAGGCAGATTCTTTACCGTCTTAGCTACCAGATGGTAAAGCTAGGCTGAAGCCTAGCTTGAAGGATTTTCAGCATAACCTTGCTAGCACATGAAATGACCACACTTGTGTGGTAGTGTGAATATTCTTTGGGATTGCCTTTCTTTGGCATTGGAATGAAAACTGACCTTTTCCTGTCCTGTGGCCACTGCTGAGTTTTCCAAATTTGCTGTCATATGAGTACAGCACTTTAACGGCATCATCTTTTAGGATTCTAAATAGCTCAGCTGAAATTCTGTCATCTCCACAAGCTTTATTTGTAGTAATGCTTCCTAAGGCCCACTTGACTTCACACTCGAGGATGTCTGGCTCTAGGTGAGTGACCACACCATCGTGGTTATCCAGAGCATTGAGACCTTTTTTGTATAATTCTCCTGTGTATTCTTACCACCTCTTCTTAATCTCTACTCCTTCTGTTAGGTCCTTACTGTATCTGTCCTTTATTGTCCCCATCCCCATCCTTCATGAAACATTCTCTTGATATCTCCAATTTTCTTGAAGAGATCTCTAGTCTTTCCCATTCTATTGTTTTCCTCTATTTCTTTGCGTCATTCATTTAAGAAGGCCTCCTTATCTCTCCTTGCTCTTCTCTGGAATTCTGCATTCAGTTGGATTTATCTTCCCTTTCTTCCTTGCCTTTTGCTTGTCTTCTTTCCTCAGGTATTTGTAAAACCTCCTCAGAAAACCACTTTGCCTTCTTATGTTTCTTTTTCTTTGGGATGGTTTTGGTCACTGCCTCCTGTACAGTGTTAGGAACATCCATCCATAGTTCTTCAAGCACTCTGTCTACTAGATCTAATGCCTTGAATCTATTCATCACCTCCACTGTATAATCATAAGGGATTTGATTTAGGTCATACCTAAATGATCCCAAGATAGGCACAATAAAGGACAGAAACGGTAAAGACGTAATAGAAGCAGAGGCAATCAAGAAAAGATGGAAAGAGAACTCTACAAAAAAGATCGTAATGACCCAGATAACCAGAATGGTGTGTTCCCTCACTCACCTAGAGCCAGACATCCTGGAGGTGAAGTCAAGTGGGTCTTTGGAAGCACTGCTGCCAATAAAGCTAGTGGAGGTGATGGAATTCCTGCAAAGCTATTTAACTTCCTAAAAGATGGTGCTATTAAAGTGCTAAAATGAATATGTCAGCAAATTTGGAAAACCCAACAGTGGCCACAGGACTGGAAAAGGTCAGTACTCATCCCAGTTCCCAGGAAGGGCAGTACTAAAGAATGTTCAGACCACCAGACAGTTGCACTCATCTCCCGTGCTAGTAAGGTTATCCTCAAAATCCTCAAGCTAGACTTCAGCATTATGTGAACCGAGAACTTTAGATGTTCAAGCTGGGTTCAGAAAAGGCAGAGGAACCAGAGATCAAATTGCCAACATTCGCTGGATCATAGAGAAAGCAAGGGAATTCCAGAAAAACATCTACCTCTGTTTCATTGAGTATGCTAAAGCCTTTGACTGTGTGCATTATCACAAAGTGTGGAAAACTTTTAAGGAGATGGGAATACCAGACTTTCTTACGTGTCTCCTGAGAAACCTCTGTGTGGGTCAGGAAGCAAGTTAGAACCCTGTAAGGAAAAACTGACTGGTTCAGGATTGAGAAAGAAGTACAACAAAGCTGTTTATTGTCACCCTGTTTAATAAACCTATACACAGAGCATATGATGCAAAATGTTGAACCGGTTGAATTAACACACTAGAATCAAGATTGCTGGGAGAAGTATTAACAACCTCAGTATGAGGATAATGTCACTCTAATGGCAGAAAGTGAAGAGGAACTAAAGAGCCTCTTGATGAGGGTGAAGGAGAAGAGTGAAAAAGCCAGCTTAAAACTAAATATATTGAAAAAACTAAGGTCATGGCATCCGGTCTCATCACTTCATGGCAGATAGATGGGGGAAACGTGGAAGTAGTGGCAGATTTCCTCTTCTTGGGCTCCAAAATCCCTGCAGATGATGACAGCAGCCATGAAATTAGAAGATGGTTGCTTCTTGGCAGAAAAGCTATGACAAACTTAGACAGTCTGTTAAAAAGGAGAGACGTCACTTTGCTAACAAAGACCGTATAGTCAAGGCTATGGTCTTTCCAGTTGTCATGTATGGATGTGACAGCTGTACCTTAAAGAAGGCAGAGTGCCAAAGAATCGAGGCATTTGGACTGTGGTGTGGAGAAGACTCTTGAGAGTCCCTTGGAAAGCAAGGAGATCAAACCAGTCGACCTTAAAGGAAATCAACCCTGAATACTCTTGGGAAGGACTGATGCTGAAGCTGAAGCTGAAGCTTCAATACTCTGGCCACCTGATACGAACAGCTGACTTTTGGGAAAGACCCTGATGGTGGGAAAGATTGAAGGCAGAAGCAGGAGAGGGCAACAGAGGATGAGATGGTTGAATGGGATCACCGATTCAGTGGACATGGTGAGATGGTGAGGGACAGGGAAGCCTTGCATGCTGCAGTCGCAAAGAGTCAGACAGCTTGGCGACTGAACAACAACAAAAAGCCTAGAGGTTTTCCCTGTGTTTCTTCAATTTAAGCCTCAATTTTGCAATAAGGAGCTCATGATCTGAGCCACAGTCAGCTCCAGGTCTTGTTTTTTTCTGATGTATAGAGCTTTTCCATCTTCGGCTGCAAAGAACATAATCAGTCTGATTTCGGTATAGACCATCTGGTGATGTCCATATGTAAAGTCGTCTCGGGTTGTTGGAAGAGAGTGTTTGCTGTAATCAGCATGTTCTCTTGACAAAACTCTGTTAATGTTAGCCCTGATTCATTTTTGTACTCTGAAGGCAAACTTGCCTGTTATTCTGGATATCTCCTTAATTCCTACTTTCGCCTTCCAATCTCCTAGGATGAAAAGGACATCTTTTTTTGGTGTTCGTCCTAGAAGATGTTGTAGGTCTTCATAGAACTGATCAGCTTCTTCTGCCTCAGTGGTTGGGGCGTACACTTGAATTAACTGTATGTTGCATGGTTTGCCTTGGAAACAAACAGATCATTCTGGCGTTTCTGAGATTGAAGTCAAGTACTACATTTCATACTTTTTTGTTGACTATGAGGGCTACACCATTTCTTTTAAGGGATTCTTGCCCACAGTAGTAGATAAAATGGTTATATAAATTAAATTCACCCATTCCCATCCATTTTATTCACTGATTCCTAAAGATGCTGATGTTCACTCTTAACATCTCTTGCTTGACCACATCCAATTTACCTTGATTCATGGACCTAACATTCCAGGTTCCTCTGCAATATTGTTCTTTACAACATCAGACTTTGTTTTCACCACCAGACACATCCACAACTGAGCGTCATTTCCGCTTTGGCCCAGCTGCTTCGTTCTTCTGGAGCTGTTAGTAATTGCCCTCTACCCTTCTCCAATAGCATATCGGACACTTACCAACTTGGGGGTGGGGTGGGTCTTATAGCCTGGTATCATTTTTTTGACTTTTCATACCACTCATGGGGTTCTCACGGCAAGAACACTGGAGTGGATTGCCATTTCCTCTTCCTGTAGCCCACGTTTTGTGAGAATTCTCCACTGTGACCTGTCTGTCTTGGGTGGTCCTGCACGGCCTGGCTCAGAGCTTCACCGAGGTACACATGCCCCTTCTCCAGGACAAGGCTATGATCCCTAAAGGGGATGTTGTGGCATGTATGTTGTAGCGTGAATGAATTCTTTCCTTTTTATGACCAAACAATATTCATTATGTGGAGATACCACTTTTTGCTTATTCATTCATCAGTGGTTGGGCATTTAGATTGTTTCTGCATTTGGGATATGATGAGTCAAATTTCTATGAATGTTTACATACTATTTTTTTTGTGCATCTAGTGGAGTCTCTCTTAAACCCTGGAGCATATACCAAATGTTGGACATGCTAACATTAGATCAAGAAGGAACCCCAGATGCATGTAACCCAGCCCCCCTTTTCTGACAAATGAAGCAATACCATTATCAACAGAACCAATGATACTGGCAGCCAGGACCTGTTGAGAGCTGAGATATGCCAGGCAGGGTGCTGAGCCTTCCCATAGTCTGTCCCATTCCAGCTTCATGATGACCCTCAGGAGAAAGTAAATATATGTTATGTGTTAGTCGTGTCTGACTCTTTGTGACCCCATGGACTGTAGCCGGCTCCTCCATCTGTGGGATTCTCCAGGCAAGAATACTGGAGTGGGTTGCCATTTCCTTTTCCAGGGGATCTTCCCAACTCAGGGATTGAACCCACGTCTCCTACATTGTAGGTAGACTCTTTATGGTTTGAGCCACCAGGGAAACCTAAGTAAATGTTTGTTTTCTTCTTTAAAAAGAGGAAACCGAGGCTCTACAAGGTGTCTTGCCTGGCCTTAGAGCTGGCTGGTGCCTTTGAGCCCAGGCCCCTCTACCTCCAGAGACTATGGGACATCGGGTGTGCAGGATTAACTCTGTCCTTAGGTTCCTAATTCATTTGAAAGCCCTCTGAGGACAGAAACACCATCATCCAGCTCTTCTGTGTCCCCTCTGCCTCTCCTGGAAGCATTTATAAGTGAAATCTATCCTTTGTGATCTGTGGAAACCAGACCTTGGATTGGGGTTTGGGCTTATAATGGATCACGTTTGATCTAACAGCTATGTTGCAGCTTCCATGTTCTATACGGAAGCCATTGGGCTAAGCACTTTGTGAGCACTGGTGCATTTAAGTCTTAGTCACTCTGCACAGTAGACTCTTAGCTCCACTTTTCAGAGGAGGAAACCAAGGCATAGGAAAGCTAAGGAGTGCAAGAGGCAGTCCACGGAGTGGTTAAGAGCTTGGACTTGGGACAAGCTAGCCTGGCTTTGAATGTTGTTGTACCCACTTGTCCTTGGCCAGGTGACATGACACAGCCGCTCGGTGCTCCTGTGTCCTCCTTTCTGAATGGGGTTCACAACAGCACCTACCAGGTTGGGTGGTTTGGAGCCTTAACAGTGATCACAGAATATGAAAGCAGCCTCGCAGGTTCATGGCACCACCCTTTGTCACCTTAGTCAGGGGCCAAGCCAGAGTCCAGCTGGGCTGCACGGGCTGTCCCTGAGCCACACTGCTTCTCCTGAGTCCGCTGTGCCAGGGCAGGGCTGGTTTGTCCCTCTTCGGGGCAAGGATGGAGGGAGAGGATATGCCAAAGAGGATGTGGATCGTGGAGCCCGTGCACCTCCATCCAGCTGCTTACCCACCAACCTTGTGATCTTAAGTGTTATTCCCTCTGTGCTTTATCTCTTCATCTGGAAAAGGGAAATTATAAGAGTGACGGCCTCATGGATTGTTGGGAGGGTTAAAAGCTCTGCAATGTGTGTGAATTGCTTCTCTGGTGGCTCAGATGGTAAAGAATCCGCCTGCAATGCGGGAGACCCAGGTTTGATCCCTGGGTTGGGAAGATCCCCCTGGAGAAGGGACCAACTCCAGTATTCTTGCCTGGAGAATCCCATGGACAGAAGAGCCTGGTAGGTTACAGCCCGTGGGATCGCAGAGTCGGACACGACTGAGCAGCTACCACCACCACCACCGGGGTGTGTGGAACGCTTGTAGCAGTGCCTGGGAACCTGTGCTGTGTCTTCGGGGTCATTATTGCTTGGTGATTGCCCTCTGCCTGTGTTCCAGGCGTTCCCCCGGACGAGAGCCCCCGGCGCGGAGGGCCTGCTGGGCCCTACCTTCAGTCTCAGCGGCTTGCGCTCTATGCCCAGGCCGCTGAAGCCCTGCTGAAGAGCGGTGCTGCGTACCCGTGTTTCTGCTCACCCCAGCGGCTGGAGCTCCTGAAGAAGGAGGCCCTGAGGAACCGCCAGACACCCCGGTGAGAGCCCCAGCCTGTCACCATGCCTCCCTAGGGGTGGCTGTGTTTGTTCGCTCCTGCTGCATAACAAATGACACCCAACCTACCTACTTCAGGGTTCTTCCAGGTCAGGAGTCTGGGCACAGCTTAGCTAGCTCCTTCAGCTCAGGGTTTCTCAAAGCCACCATCAGGGTCTAGGCCAGCCTTGCTGTTACCTTGATTGCTGGGCTCGCCGAGGATCTACCTCCATCCCTCTCAGAGGCTGTTTCCTGGAGACAACAGTCCCAGCTGAGTGGGCCTCTCTCTACGGGGCAGCTCACTGCTTGGCAGCTGGCGTTCCTTCAGGCGAGCTGGGGAGAAGGCGGTGGGCAGGGAGGGGAGCGAACAGGGTGAAAGCTGCAGCCTCTGTGTCACCCGATCGAGGAAGTGACGTCTCGTGGCTGTGTTGTGCTCTAGTCACCAGAAGGAAGTCAGGAGGGCCAGCCTGCATTCCAGGGCGGGGAGGACACAAGGCAAAAACACCAGGAGGGGTATCTCTGGGGCCGGGTCAGCTCTGCCTGCCACACTGGGCCTCAGGCGTGTGAGGTAATTTACATTCTCTCTTATTTGGGGCCTTCCTGGTGGTCCGGTGGCTAAGACGCCGCACTCCCAATGCCGGGGGCCTGGGTTCAATCCCTGGTCAGGGAGCTGGATCCCACATGACGCAGCTTCAGAGTTCACGTTGTTTAGTCGCTCAGTCGCATCCAACTTTTGCGACCCCATGATCTGTAGCCTGACCCCATGGACTGTAGCCTGCCAGGTTCCTCTGTCCATGCAGTTTCTCAGGAAAAAATACTGGAGTGGATTGCCATTTCCTTCTCCAGGGGATCTTCCCGACCCAGGGATCAAACCTGCGTTTCCGTGTCTCCTGCATCGCAGGTGGATTTTTTTACTGCTGAGCCACCTAGGAAGAGCAAGAGTTCACATGCCACAACCGAAAAAAAAGATCCCGCGGGCTGGCACAGCCAAGTAAATGTTTTAAAATAATTCTCTCTTTTTAGATTAGTAAAATCTGTCTCATGTTCAGGAAGGTGTATATGCAAAGATCTGTCCCAGCCCTGACTCTGGCTCTCCAATTCCTTCTCCAGAGACAGTCCAAAGGTGTCTCCTGCAGAGACATGCAGTGCAGACCCTGATGAATGCATGCCGTTTCCCCTCCTTCTCTGCTCAGTTGGTATCACACATATCGTATCATGCAGCTTATAGATGCCACTGACTGTGATGAGGATCAGTCTGTGTGAGTCTATAAATTTCCTTACGCTTGCAGACTATTCTGTCACAGGGCTGAGTCCTCACTCACTTCATCAGTTCCTTACTAATGAACATTCATGTTACCTCTAATCTTTTGTATTAAAAATTGAGGGTGCTGAGGAGCAATGTTGATGTCCATCATTTTGCACATCTGTAGAGTGTGTGTGTTGGGTTACCTCCCTAGATTTGGAGTTTCAGGGTCAGTTTGCGGCTTTGATAGATACTGTCTAGTGGCCCTTTATTAGCTTGTATTCAAGCTAATAGCATTGCATTCAAGTTCCAATGTCAGTGAACTCTTTGGACATGGGCTTGGATATTCATACAAGGTCACGACATTCACTGCAGCATTGCTTTTTAAATCATAAACAGTCTTTTTGCCCTTTGACAGGTTATTTTTTTTAATTACCATCATGCTCTGTCTTGGAATCCACGAAGCCATTTATGATTGAACATTTAGGTCAGTGTCAAGGACAGTGCTTTCAAGTGTTACATTTGAGTGTCAGGACACTTCTGGGAGCAGGTAACTAATACTCTGTTTAAAATGGACAAACTGGAGCTTCTCATACTTTAATGTGCAGAAGAATCACCTGAAGATCTAGTTAACGGGCAGCTTCTGATGTAGCAGGTCTGGGGAGGGGCTGAGATGCTGCATATCTGACAGGCTCCCGAGTGAGGCTGAAGCTGGCGGTCCACAGACCACATTTGAGTAGTCAGAGCATAGACCACGTAGACATTTGTCTTCTCATTCTGCAGCAGCCGGGGGTGTGGGACTCCAGGACGAAACCAGCAGCTCTGAGAAGGCGGGACTCTCTTGTCCCCTGCTGCCTCCCTCCCTCAGTCAGTTCCAAGTGGCTGCCGCAGCTTGTGGTTCACTCTCAGGCTCACTTGGAGAGAAAAATCTTTCCCAGAATCTTCATCATCCCCTACCTGCCAGGCGTACATCTCTTTGAATCTAAGTGACTAGAATGGTCCAGTGTGGACGGGTCAGTTGTATAGAGGAATAGGATTGCACACTTAGCAACACCCATCGTGATTCACCTTCTTGGGTGACATTTGACAAGGGAGAATGTCAAGCAAGGAAGAAAGGAAACAGACTTGAGTCTGCTGTGCTATGTTATTACACTTAGTTCTCCCACATAACAACCTTATTATCTCCATTCAAGACTGAAGAAACTGCTGAGAGAGGTAAATGACCTGCCCAGGGTCACAGTTATCAGAGACACGGCTAAGGCTCACGCCCATCACCAATGCTCTTAGTAACTCTTAGCTTCCGCTCTGCTTCCCAACAGGTATGACAATCGGTGCCGGAGCCTGAGCCAGGCGCAGGTGGCCCAGAAGCTGGCCACGGACCCCAAGCCTGCCATTCGCTTCCGCCTGGAGGGGGAGGCGCCAGCCTTCAACGACTTGGTATACGGCTGGAATCGGCATGAGGTGGCAAGCGTGGAGGGGGACCCAGTCATCCTGAAGAGCGATGGCTTCCCCACATACCACCTGGCCTCCGTGGTGGACGACCACCACATGGGCATCAGCCATGTGCTGCGGGGCTCTGAGTGGCTGGTCTCCACCTCCAAGCACCTGCTCCTCTACCAGGCCCTGGGCTGGCAACCCCCACACTTTGCCCACCTGCCCCTGCTCCTCAACAGGGATGGCAGCAAGCTGTCCAAGAGGCAAGGGGACATCTTCCTGGAGCATTTTGCTGCCACTGGCTTCCTGCCAGACGCCTTGCTCGACATCATCACCAACTGCGGTTCAGGGTTTGCAGGTACCCACTCCCCTGAGAGGTCCTGGCAGGACCATAGTGGTAAGGAGCTGGGGCCTTGGGTCAGGCTACCTGGCCTTCAGTCCCAGCTGAGCTGTCCAAAGGCTGTGTGATTTTTTTTCCCTAGTTTATTTATTTTATTGTGGTCTGCGGGCTTCTCACTGTGGTGGCTTCTGTTGTTGAGGAGCACAGGCTCCTGGCACATGGGCTCAGTGGTTGTGGTGCACGGGCCCAGCTGCTCCGAGGCATGTGGGATCATCGTCCTAGATCAGGGGTCAAACTGGTGTCCCCTACATTGCAAGGTGAATTCTTAGACACTGGACCACCAGGGAAGCCATGGCTGTGTGATCTTATATGAGTTCTTTCTCTTTATTTGTCCACCATTTATTGAGCCAGTAATCTCTGGTCTCAAAGGAGCTTATGATCTGTGAGCCCTGGTTGCCTCATCTGTAAAATGGAGCTAATTAAGTGTCTTCCTCTCTGAGTTAAGTTCGGGTTCACTGAGCTCCTTTGAGGCACCAGCACAGTATCTGCTACACGATAAGCACAAAAACCACAGATCCTGTGATTATTGCGGTTATTAGAGTAGAGTAAGTATGTACTCTGGGAGTATTACTACTATTACTGTGACCCTAGTTTATTGCAAGCTTGACCCAAGACGTCAGGCCCACATCTTGATGACGCACAAAGTAGAATGACCTTTGGTCAGGGGTGGTTTCTGAAAACATGGCCATAAATAGTCTGCCTACTGCTTTTTCTGCACTTGTCTTATTTAAGCCTTAAAATACCCATGAGGGGGATGTATTATCACCACTGTTTGTTAGAAGCTTATGAGGCCCAGAGAGGTTGAGTAACTCACCAAAGTGACACAGCTAGTGAAGGATGTGGCAGAGGCGCAAAGCTGACCAGGATGCCGCTGACGGCGTGGCATGGAGCTGCGGCTCGAGGGAAGCAGCTCCTGGCTCAGCTTTCTCACTCTGGCTGCAGTTTGAAATCCCCCAGGAAGCTTGTAAAGTACACTTCTGCTCAGACCCCATCTAAAACCAGTCAATCGGGATCCCTGGCGCATAGCCAGACAGTTGAGCAGGCTGTTCTTGCAGCTCATGTCTTTAAGGGCAGTGAGGGTTGATTTGGGGCAGATTTTATTTTCAAGCTTTCCCCCTTAGTGACAGAACCCTTTCTGCAAATGAAAGCTCATCCAGACCCTTGATACATAAAATGACTAGAAATCAAATCTGTTTGGTCACCCTTCCTTGTGATTGAAAATGCAGTGGTGATGGGTGGTTTACAGGGGAGTGGGGTGTTGGAACGCTGAGCAGCTGGGCCTCTTCACTTGCAGAGAACCAGATGGGCCGGACCTTGCCAGAGCTGATCACACAGTTTGACTTGAGCCGGGTCACCTGCCACTCAGCCCTGCTGGACCTGGAGAAGCTTCCGGAATTCAACAGGTGAGCGGGGAATCTGGAGCATTTGCCCCTGGGAGGAAAGGGCTCACCTGCTGATGTTGGGTCCCCATGGCAGATGTTTTAGTGGGGTCTGGAGTCACACTTGATTTTGACTGTGGTCGTAGGCGTCTAGTGCTGTGTGACCACAGGTAAGTCACCTAATCTCTTCGAGCCTGTGTTTCCTCTTCTCTAAAATGGGACTATTACCTTGTGACAACTCCTCCTGCATGGTCTCTCCCTCCATCGGGCCAGATCCATGGTGCCAGACCCTAGCAGGCTCCTCCAGTACTGGAGGTGTAGGGGCGGCCTCAGAACTGAGGGCTCAGGGATCATGAGGCTGCCTGCCTTGGCCTTGGAGCACAGTCGGGGTGATGGGGCAGAGGCCAAAGGAGTGGCCCCGCTATCAGCTGCTCTGGGGAGCAGGGATCCAGCAAAGAGAGGTGTCAGGTATCTGGGTTTGTTTGTTGTCCTGTTCCATGACCAGCCCCAGGTTCTGGGCTCATGTGAAGGCTGGAATGGTGATACATTTTTTTAACTTGCTGAGAATTTTTTTAAAAAATGGGGTCAATAATAGTACTGGCCTTGTGCCACTGTTCAGATAAATTAAGCCTCAAGCTATTTTGCACCGAGAAAGTGCTCAGTAAGATGGCAGGTTTGTTCTTTGTCATCAGTGTTACGCTTGATCAGCCTCTCCCCAGCCCAGCCAGTACAGTGAGTGAGTGCTGTCTCGTGCCATGTTTTTCACATCTCAAGTAGTTCTTCCCTCTGAAGGTTTCCCTGGTGAGTCAGTGATAAAGAACCCGCCTGCCAATTCAGGAGACACGAGTTCAATCCCTGGGTTGGGAAGATCCCCTGGAGAGGGAAATGGCAACCCATTCCACTATTCTTGCCTGGGAAATCCCATGGACAGAAGAGCCTGGTGGGCTATAGTCCATGGGGTTGCAAAAGAATCAGACACGACTTAGAGACTGAACACCACCACCACCACTTCTCTCTGAAACCTCCAGCCACAGTTACAGTTTGTATCCCTCTTGCCGTATCTTGGGCTAAGGGCATTAGTGGGAAAGCCAGCGGACAGGTCTGTAGTTGGGGGGTGGGGACTCCTAGATGCCCCCTCTTGAGCTGGTTTGAGGACAGGCTCTCAGTATTTTACTTGCGTGAGTGCAGGGGGTTCACATCAACTGCATTTGCCTCAAGGATGCTACTTCCCCCATAAGATGGGCTCACTTGTATGATTTTGCCCTGTTGTGCATTTAATGAAAGCAAGATGTCAAGAAGTTAAATGATGAGGCAGGATCAAGTTCATACTGTCAGATCAGATCAGATCAGATCAGTCGCTCAGTCGTGTCCGACTCTTTGTGACCCCATGAATTGTAGCACGCCAGGCCTCCCTGTCCATCACCAACTCCCGGAGTTCACTCAGACTCATGTCCATCGAGTCAGTGATGCCATCCAGCCATCTCATCCTCTGTTGTCCCCTTCTCCTCCTGCCCCCAATCCCTCCCAGCATCAGAGCCTTTTCCAATGAGTCAACTCTTCGCATGAGGTGGCCAAAGTACTGGAGTTTCAGCTTTAGCATCATTCTTTCCAAAGAAATCCCAGGGCTGATCTCCTTCAGAATGGACTGGTTGGATCTCCTTGCAGTCCAAGGGACTCTCAAGAGTCTTCTCCCAACACCACAGTTCAAAAGCATCAATTCTTCGGCGCTCAGCCTTCTTCACAGTCCAGCTCTCACATCCATACATGACCACAGGAAAAACCATAGCCTTGACTAGACCAACCTTTGTTGGCAGAGTAACGTCTCTGCTTTTGAATATGCTATCTAGGTTGGTCATAACTTTCCTTCCAAGGAGTAAGCGTCTTTTAATTTCATGGCTGCAGTCACCATCTGTAGTGATTTTGGAGCCCAGAAAAATAAAGTCTGACACTGTTTCCACTGTTTCCCCATCTATTTCCCATGAAGTGATGGGACCACATGCCATGATCTTCGTTTTCTGAATGTTGAGCTTTAAGCCCACTTTTTCACTCTCCACTTTCACATTCATCAAGAGGCTTTTTAGTCCCTCTTCACTTTCTGCCATAAGGGTGGTGTCATCTGCATATCTGAGGTTATTGATATTTCTCCCGGCAATCTTGATTTCAGTTTGTATTTCTTCCAGTCCAGCGTTTCTCATAATGTACTCTGCATATAAGTTAAATAAGCAGGGTGACAATATACAGCCTTGACGTACTCCTTTTCCTATTTGGAACCAGTCTGTTGTTCCATGTCCAGTTCTAACTGTTGCTTCCTGACCTGCATACAGATTTCTCAAGAGGCAGATCAGATGGTCTGGTATTCCCATCTCTTTCAGAATTTTCCACAGTTTATTGTGATCCACACAGTCAAAGGCTTTGGCATAGTCAATAAAGCAGAAATAGATGTTTTTCTGGAACTCTCTTGCTTTTTCCATGATGCAGCGGATGTTGGCAATTTGATCTCTGGTTCCTCTGCCTTTTCTAAAACCAGCTTGAACATCAGGAAGTTCACGGTTCACATATTGCTGAAGCCTGGCTTGGAGAATTTTAAGCATTACTTTACTACTGTGTGAGATGAGTACAATTGTGTGGTAGTTTGAGCATTCTTTGGCATTGCCTTTCTTTGGGATTGGAATGAAAACTGACCTTTTCTAGTCCTGTGGCCACTGCTGAGTTTTCCAAATTCACTGGCATATTGAGTGCAGCACTTTCACAGCATCATCTTTCAGGATTTGGAATAGCTCAACTGGAATTCCATCACCTCCACTAGCTTTGTTCATAGTGATGCTTTCTAAGGCCCACTTGACTTCACATTCCAGGATGTCTGGCTCTAGGTGAGTGATCACACCATCGTGATTATCTGGATCGTGAAGCTCTTTTTTGTACAGTTCTTCTGTGTATTCTTGCCATCTCTTCTTAATATCTTCTGCTTCTGTTAGGTCCATACCATTTCTGTCCTTTATCGAGCCCATTTTTGCATGAAATGTTCCTTTGTTATCTCTGATTTTCTTGAAGAGATCTCTAGTTTTTCCCATTCTGTTGTTTTCCTCTATTTCTTTGCATTAATCACTGAAGAAGGCTTTCTTATCTCTTCTTGCTATTCTTTGGAACTGTGCATTCAGATGTTTATATCTTTCCTTTTTTCCTTTGCTTTTTGCTTCTCTTCTTTTCACAGCTGTTTGTAAGGCCTTCCCAGACAGCCATTTTGCTTTTTTGCATTTCTTTTCCATGGGGATGGTCTTGATCCCTGTCTCCTGTACAGTGTCACAAACCTCATTCCATAGATCATCAGGCACTCAGTATATATCAGATCTAGGCCCTTAAATCTATTTCTCACTTCCACTGTATAATCATAAGGGATTTGATTTAGGTCATACCTGAATGGTCTAGTGGTTTTCCCTACTTTCTTCAATTTAAGTCTGAATTGGGCAATATGGAGTTCATGGTCTGAGCCACAGTCAGCTCCTGGTCTTGTTTTTACTGACTGTATAGAGCTTCTCCATCTTTGGCTGCAGAGAATATAATGAATCTGATTTTGGTGTTGACCATCTGGTGATGTCCATATATAGCATCTTCTCGTGTTGTTGGAAGAGGGTGTTTTCTATGACCAGTGCATTTTCTTGGCAAAACTCTATTAGTCTTTGCCCTGCTTCATTCCGTATTCCAAGGCCAAATTTGCCTGTTACTTCAGGTGTTTTGACTTCCTACTTTTGCATTCTAGTCCCCTATAATGAAAAGGACATCTTTTTTGGGTGTTAGTTCTAAAAGGTCTTGTAGGTCTTCATAGAACCGTTCAACTTCAGCTTCTTCAGCGTTACTGGTTGGGGCATAGACTTGGATACTGTGATATTGAATGGTTTGCCTTGGAAACGAACAGAGATCATTCTGTCGTTTTTGAGATTGCATCCAAGTACTGCATTTCGGACTCTTTTGTTGGCCATGATGGCCACTCCATTTCTTCTGAGGGATTCCTGCCCGCAGTAGTAGATATAATGGTCATCTGAGTTAAATTCACCCATTCCAGTCCATTTCAGTTCGCTGATTCCTAGAATGTCGACATTCACTCTTGCCATCTCTTGTTTGACCACTTCGAATTTGCCTTGATTCATGGACCTGGCATTCCAGGTTCCTACGCAATATTGCTCTTTACAGCATCGGACCTTGCTTCTATCACCAGTCACATCCACAGCTGGGTATTCTTTTTGCTTTGGCTCCATCCCTTCATTCTTTCTGGAGTTATTTCTCCACTGATCTCCAGTGGCATATTGGGCACCTACTGACCTGGGGAGTTTATCTTTCAGTATCCTATCATTTTGCCTTTTCATACTGTTCATGGGGTTCTCAAGGCAAGAATACTGAAGTGGTTTGCCATTCCCTTCTCCAGTGGACCACATTCTGTCAGATCTCTCCACCATGACCTGCCCATCTTGGGTTGCCCCACGGGCATGGCTTAGTTTCATTGAGTTAGACAAGGCTGTGGTCCTAGTGTGATTAGATTGACTAGTTTTCTGTGAGTATGGTTTCAGTGTGTCTGCCCTCTGATGCCCTCTTGCAACACCTACTGTAGTGGTGGGTATTTCTGCTGTTGTTTATTTGGGGGGTGGGGGAGTGGGGAGGGATGCTGCAAGGCTTGTGGGATCACAGTTCCCTGACCAGGGATTGAAGCCGAGCCATGGCAGTGAAAGCACTGAGTCATGTAACCACTGGACCACCTGGACCACCGCGGAACTCCCACTGGGCATCTCTTGCATGGGACACTCAGGAACAAGTGCAGCGTGCACGTTGAATGCAGCTTGTATACCACCTTTCTTATCATGGAGAAAGTGACATCCTGGGGAGAAATGGGGTCAGAACAGACGATACTTGGTGACCCATTCCAGTCCTCCCCAAAGCACGAGGGGAGTCAGAGGAAAATGGCCGTGGCTTTTGCTTGCAGTTGAAGCCTGCAGGTTTCATACAGCTGAAGCTCTTCGCTTTAGGTAGCTCTGTAATCAAGCCGCTGCTACGACTCTTTCAGTAGCAGTACTAGAGATAGTAGTTGTCATGGCAGTGCTGGGGGCTTGGTGAAGGTAGTGATAATAACTGACGTTTCTCTAGCATGTGCTGTGTCCCAGGCGTGCATCCCTGGACCTTACGTGGATTATCTCAAGCATGGCCACTAGGGTCTCTTGATTTCTTTCTTCCCGCTGCCTTATCTAACTACAGAGGTCCTAGAAACAGCTTTAGTACAATTTCATGGGATTTCTCTTCATTTCTTTTTTTTATTTGTTTTGCTGTGCCTGGCAGGCAGTATGTGGGATCTTAGTTCCTTGACCAGGGATGGAACCCGTGCCCCTTGCAGTGGAAGCGTGGAGTCCTAACCACTGGACCACCACCAGGGAATACCCTTCATTCATTTTATAAAGTGATGTTTTGGGGCCACGGCATTCTCCGGATTGCTTCCCAGAGGGTCTTGTCCGTCCACCCTCTGCCTCGCCTAAGCCTCTGCTCAGATTCCCGGCCCGTCTCCGGCTCCCAGACGTGGCAGCCACACTGGCCTTTTGCTCAGTGTACACAGACAGCCCCTCCTTTACTCCGCCCAGCGCGCTGTGAGTGAGGCTCCGTTGTCCCCATGGTAACAGAGGAGCATCCTGAGCCCTGAGTGCTTGTGTCACTTGCTGCAGATGTCTGGCAAGGCTGGCTTCACTCCCACGCCTGCCCGACCTCAGAGCTCATGAGATGGTCACCCGTCCCTTGCTGCCTGCCTTTCTTCTACACCAAGGACAGGAGGGCACGCACCTCCAGAATGGCCTTCGGCCCTGTGCTGTTCATGCCCTGGGGTCCCTCCAGTCCTGCCAGGGACAGGGTGAGGGCAGCCCGGGGACTGAGGACCGACAGGGCCTGGTTTGAGGCTTGGAGTCTTAGAGGCTCTGCTGCTTCTGAAGGAGGGAACAAGGCGGTTAGAAGAATTCTGAAAAGGAGAAAATTTGACCTGACAGCAAAACTTGAGCTTTTTAACTGAGTCCTGAATTCAAATGATAGCTCAGGGGAGGGCAGCGGGCCAGGTGAGAGGTGCTGGGGAGCTGAGTCACAGGCAGACCGTCGGGAGTCTCCCTGCTGCTCCATCCCGGCTGGAGGGAGAGTATCCCCTGGAAGGAGTCATTCTGCAAAGCCCACCCACTCCCCTGGGGAGGAGGGTTTTGGCAGGGCTGGGGGTGGCCGCAGCAGCACGGTCCCTTGCCTTCTTCTCCTGCAGGCTGCACCTCCGCCGGCTGGTGGGCGACGAGACCCAGAGATGCCAGCTGGTGGGCCAGTTGCAGGCGCTCGTGGAGGAGGCATTTGGGAGCCAGCTGCAGGACAGAGAAGTCGTAGACCCAGCCTATGTGGAGAGGATCATCCTGCTGAGACAGGTGGGTCAGGAGCCTGGAGACCGAGGGAGCAGGTGGCGTCCCACTCCTCCCCTTTCCCATGTCAGGATCCCCCCCAACTCCCAGTGCATTCAGTGACCACCTCTCTCCCCAGGGTCACATTTGCCGCCTGCAAGATCTGGTCTCCCCAGCGTATTCCTACCTGTGGACCCGCCCTGCGGTGGGTCGAGCGCAGCTGGGTGCCATCTCGGAGAAGGTGGACATCATTGCCAAGCGTGTGCTGGGGTGAGTTCCCACAGGTGGAGCTCGGGGTCTGCAGCTGCCTCCCCTGTCTCCCTCCCAGGGCCCTCTCCACTCCAGGGCTTGGCGGTCAGGCCTGCAGTCTGGCCCCAGAGCTAGTGAGAGGTTCTCAGTGAGAGGGTCACTCATGGCACTGAGAAGCCCATGCTCCCCCAGAAGATGCAGTGGTTCTGGCTCCAGGATTAGACCCACCTGGGTGCCATTGCAGCCCTGCCACTCACTGACCCAGTTATTAAGTTGGTGCAAAAGAAATTACGGTTTCAAACTCTGAAATCATTATCAAATCATATCAGATCAGTCGCTCAGTCGTGTCCGACTCTTTGCAACCCCATGAATTGCAGCACGCCAGGCCTCCTTGTCCATCACCAACCCCCGGAGTTCACTCAGACTCACGGCCATCGAGTCATTGATGCCATCCAGCCATCTCATCCTCTGTCGTCCCCTTCTCCTCTTGCCCCCAATCCCTCCCAGCATCAGAGCCTTTTCCAATGAGTCAACTCTTCGCATGAGGTGGCCAAAGTACTGGAGTTTCAGCTTTAGCATCATTCCTTCCAAAGAAATCCCAGGGCTGATCTCCTTCAGAATGGACTGGTTGGATCTCCTTGCAGTCCAAGGGACTCTCAAGAGTCTTCTCCAACACCACAGTTCAAAAGCATCAATTCTTCGGCGATCAGCCTTCTTCACAGTCCAACTCTCACATCCACACATGACCACAGGAAAAACCATAGCCTTGACTAGACAGACCTTTGTTGGCAAAGTAATGTCTCTGCTTTTGAATATGCTGTCTAGGTTGGTCAGAACTTTCCTTCCAAGGAGTAAGCGTCTTTTAATTTCATGGCTGCAGTCACCATCTGCAGTGATTTTGGAGCCCAGAAAAATAAAGTCTGACACTGTTTCCACTGTTTCCCCATCTATTTCCCATGAAGTGATGGGACCACATGCCATGATCTTCGTTTTCTGAATGTTGAACTTTAAGCCAACTTTTTCACTCTCCACTTTCACCTTCATCAACAGGCTTCTTAGTTCCTCTTCACTTTCTGCCATAAGGGTGGTGTCATCTGCGTATCTGAGGTTATTGATATTTCTCCCGGCAATCTTGATTCCAGCTTGTGTTTCTTCCAGTCCAACGTTTCTCATGAGGTACTCTGCATATAAGTTAAATAAGCAGGGTGACAATATACAGCCTTGACGTACTCCTTTTCCTATTTGGAACCAGTCTGCTGTTCCATGTCCAGTTCTAACTGTTGCTTCCTGACCTGCATACAGATTTCTCAAGAGGCAGATCAGGTGGTCTGGTATTCCCATCTCTTGCAGAATTTATCACAGTTTATTGTGATCCACACAGTCAAAAGCTTTGGCATAGTCAATAAAGCAGAAATAGATGTTTTTCTGGAACTCTCTTGCTTTTTCCATGATGCAGCGGATGTTGGCAATTTGATCTCTGGTTCCTCTGCCTTTTCTAAAACCAGCTTGAACATCAGGAAGTTCACGGTTCACATATTGCTGAAGCCTGGCTTGGAGAATTTTGAGCATTACTTTACTAGTGTGTGGGATGAGTGCAATTGTGCGGTAGTATGAGCATTCTTTGGCATTGCCTTTCTTTGGGATTGGAATGAAAACTGACCTTTTCTAGTTCTGTGGCCACTGCTGAGTTTTCCAAACTCACTGGCATATTGAGTGCAGCACTTTCACAGCATCATCTTTCAGGATTTGGAATAGCTCAACTGGAATTCCATCACCTCCACTAGCTTTGTTCATAGTGATGCTTTCTAAGGCCCACTTGACTTCACATTCCAGGATGTCTGGCTCTAGGTGAGTGATCACACCATCGTGATTATCTGGGTCGTGAAGCTCTTTTTTGTACAGTTCTTCTGTGTATTCTTGCCATCTCTTCTTAATATCTTCTGCTTCTGTTAGGTCCATACTATTTCTGTCCTTTATCGAGCCCATCTTTGCAAGAAATATCACAGTAATCCAAGTCTATACCCCAACCAGTAATGCTGAAGAAGCTGAAGTTGAACGGTTCTATGAAGACCTACAAGACCTTTTAGAACTAACACCCAAAAAAGATGTCCTTTTCATTATAGGGGACTGAAATGCAAAAGTAGGAAGTCAAGAAACACCTGAAGTAACAGGCAAATTTGGCCTTGGAATACGGAATGAAGCAGGGCAAAGACTAATAGAGTTTCGCCAAGAAAATGCACTGGTCATAACAAACACCCTCTTCCAACAACACAAGAGAAGATGCTATACATGGACATCACCAGATGGTCAACACCGAAATCAGATTGATTATATTCTTTGCAGCCAAAGATGGAGAAGCTCTATACAGTCAGTAAAAACAAGACCAGGAGCTGACTGTGGCTCAGACCATGAACTCCTTATTGCCAAATTCAGACTTAAATTGAAGAAAGTAGGGAAAACCACTAGACCATTCAGGTATGACCTAAATCAAATCCCTTATGATTATACAGTGGAAGTGAGAAATAGATATAAGTGCCTAGATCTGATAGATAGAGTGCCTGATGAACTATGGAATGAGGTTCATGACATTGTACAGGAGACAGGGATCAAGACCATCCCCATGGAAAAGAAATGCAAAAAAGCAAAATGGCTGTCTGGGGAGGCCTTACAAATAGTCATCTGCATATCTGAGGTTATTGATATTTCTCCCGGCAATCTTGATTCCAGTTTGTGTTTCTTCCAGTCCAGCGTTTCTCATGATGTACTCTGCATATAGGTTAAATAAACAGGGTGACAATATGCAGCCTTGATGTACTCCTTTTCCTATTTGGAACCAGTCTGTTGTTCCATGTCCAGTTCTAACTGTTGCTTCCTGACCTGCATACAGATTTCTCAAGAGGCAGATCAGGTGGTCTGGTATTCCCATCTCTTGCAGAATTTTCCACAGTTTATTGTGATCCACACGGTCAAAGGCTTTGGCGTAGTCAATAAAGCAGAAATAGATGTTTTTCTGGAACTCTCTTGCTTTTTCCATGATCCAGCAGATGTTGGCAATTTGATCTCTGGTTCCTCTGCCTTTTCTAAAACCAGCTTGAACATCAGGAAGTTCACGGTTCACATATTGCTGAAACCTCACTTGGAGAATTTTGAGCATTACCTTACTAGCGTGTGAGATGAGTGCAATTTTGTGGTAGTTTGAGCATTCTTTGGCATTGCCTTTCTTTGGGATTGGAATGAAAACTGACCTTTTCTAGTCCTGTGGCCACTGCTGAGTTTTCCAAATTTGCTGGCATATTGAGTGCAGCACTTTCACAGCATCATCTTTCAGGATTTGGAATAGCTCAACTGGAATTCCATCACTTCCACTAGCTTTGTTTGTAGTGATGCTTTCTAAGGCCCACTTGACTTCACATTCCAGGATGTCTGGCTCTAGGTCAGTGATCACACCATCGTGATATACCCAGGCTCAAACACATCTTCATTCTCAAAATTGGAACCATATAATCAACGCAGTTTTGCCGACGAGAAATAAGTTTGCTTATTCCTGGAGCATAAAAATCTATGCTTCGGGATAGAAAGTGATGTATAACAAAAGCACATTTATTTAAGAATCTATTCCACTATCACCTGGCAAAGTTCAACAAAGCAAAACTGTTAATTACTTTCGCACCAACCTAATAGTTCACCTGCCAGGGGACTTCAGTTTGTCCAGGTTCCTGCACGTCCTTGAGCTTCCCTTCCCTCCCCTGCAGGGTGGAGGTGATACTAGGTCTCATTGTTCACAGTCACAGAGCTCTTTAGATCGTGAGGGCACAAAGTGCAACCAAAACTGGGTTAAGCAAGAGGGGAGTGATTCGTGTACATCACTGCAGAGGCCAGAAGGGCCGATGTGAGGCCCATGTTAATGCAGGGGCCAAAAATCATGGCACTGACTCCTCGTGTCTCCCTCTGCCCCTTTGACTTTGTGCCGCACACTCCCGCAGGCCGCCCGCTCCTTCTGCAGAGGTTCTGTATTAGATGGATATGTGCTTGTCTCCCTTACCTGCATTCGGATCAGGTAGTTCAAGGCTGAACAGCTTCTGTCCACGTCTCTAGGGTCCTGCTGTCTTTAGGTTTTGCCTGTGCTCTCCCTCTCTCTGTCTGTCTCTCTCTCTTTTTTTTTTTTTTGGCTACACTGGGTCTTTGTTGCAGCAGGAGGACCTATTGCAGAGCACAGGCTCAGTAGTAGTGGCATGTGGCCCAGGTTTTGCTCTTGTTCGCATGGTCCGTGGTGGCTCACGATTCAGCCAGAGGAGGAAGGAGGAAAGGGAGAGGGGACGGGGCGCTCCTTCCCCTTGAGGCCCTGGCTTAAAAGTTATACATGTTTCCACTCACATCCTGCTGGCCTTAACGCCTGCCTCGTGGCCATGCCAAGCTGCAAGGGAGTCCAGAAAATGTAGTTTTTACCTTGGTGGCCACATGCCCAGCTGAAGATTGTGTTAGTACATGTGAGAGGGAGAAAGGATCCTGAGAATCAAAAGCTGCCTATCTCACAGTCCCCACTGTGGGGGTAAGAGGGCAGAACCGCAGCCCCTGACTCCAGCCGTGTCCTGAAATTCACTCTGATGGGGTCTGATTGGCCAGGTTTTTCTGCCTCCGAACCAGTTACAGAGGCCTGGAAAATGTGATACATTGACCAGCTTAGGTTAGGTCATATGCGGGGCTTTGAGTGGACCCCCAGCCAGAGCTTGTGGGCTGAGGGCGGAGCCAAGTCATTCTACAGGGAGTGCTGGGGCCCTGGTATCAGGAGGAAGGGGAATGTGGGCTGGGCAGCAGACCCCACAAATGTCCATTTTACTCAACTTCCCAGTTTTGTTGTGAAGATTATGTTTGATAGGAATAGCAAACACTCATTTGTGTACTTGCTTACACATGTGTGTGCAATATGTTACATATCACATACGTTAGATAGGTAGATAGCCAGCGGGAAACTGAGCACAGGGAGCTCAGTTCAGTGCTCTGATGACCTAGAGGGGTGGGATGGGGAGTGGGAGGGAGGTTCAAGAGGGAGAGGAGATATGTATACAGATGGTTGATTCATTTTGTTGTACAGCAGAAAGTAACACAACATTGTAAAGCAATTACGCTCCAATAAAAAAATAATACACACAAGATATGTGCACATGTATGTATGCTAGTGGCAAAGAACCCGCCTGCCAAGGCAGCAGACGAGACACAGGCTCCATCCCTGGGTCAGGAAGATCCCCTGGAGAAGGAAATGGCAACCCACTCCAGTATTCTTGCCTGGGAAATCCCACGCACAGAGGAGCCTGGCAGGCTACAGTCTACGGGGTTGCAGAGTCGGACAAGACTGAGCACCCATACACATGACATGATGTGCACTGTGCATGCGTGTATACCCTTAAGTTCTCAGCAACCTAATAAAGGAACTGCTCTTGTTATCCCCACTCTGCAGATGAGAAAGTTGAAGCCCAAAGAGGCTCAGTAACTTGTTTAAAATCATGCAGCTGGTAAGGTGGAGGAGCAGGGATTGAAAGTCCAGCTGGCTGGGGTGAGAGAGTGAATGTAGTGTCATGTTCTCTGTTGCTTCTTCTTGGTGTGAAATGCTCGAACAGCACCTGATAACAAGAAACCATCACTATACCGTTAAAACATACATTCTGAAAAGATAAGAATATAATTAACGTGGCAAAAATACAAACAGTCCAAGAGGGTTTATAGCAAAAATTGTCTTCCCTCTTACTCAGTCCCCAATAGAAAGACAGTCCCAAATAGCAGTTTCCTTTGTGAAAGGTCTGCATAGTCAAGGAAATGAAAATAGAAAGACAGTCCCAAATAGCAGTTTCCTTTGTGAAAGATCTGCATAGTCAAGGAAATGTGTATATAACTCCATTCTTACAGACTTTTTATTTAAAATTTGTTATTAGTTCATTCAGACCTCTTGAATGTGGGTTTAAAACCTAGAAATTATTTTTAAATGTATATATCAGAATCCTATTGTTTAAAAATAATGTTATTTATTTATTGATGTAGTTTTGGCTGTGCTGGGTCTTCACTGCTATGCAGGCTTTTCTCTAGGCGAGGCATGCAGGGGCTACTCTCGAGCTGCTGTGCATGGACTTATTACTGCGGTGACTTCTCTTGTGGAGCTCAGGCTCTCGGGCATGTGCACTCAGTAGTTGTGGCTCCCGGGCTCTCTGGCGTAGGCTCAGTAGTTGTGGCTCCCGGGCTCTCGAGCGCAGGCTCAGCGGTTGTGGCTCCCGGGCTCTAGAGCGCAGGCTCAGCGGTTGTGGCTCCCGGGCTCTCTAGCGCAGGCTCAGTAGTTGTGGCTCCCAGGCTCTAGAGCGCAGGCTCAGTGCTTGTGGCTCCTGGGCTCTCTGGCGCAGGCTCAGTGCTTGTGGCTCCCGGGCTCTCTAGCGCAGGCTCAGTGCTTGTGGCTCCTGGGCTCTCTGGCGCAGGCTCAGTGCTTGTGGCTCCCGGGCTCTCGAGCGCAGGCTCAGTAGTTGTGGCTCCCGGGCTCTAGAGCGCAGGCTCAGTGCTTGTGGCTCCCGGGCTCTCTGGCGCAGGCTCAGTAGTTGTGGCTCCCGGGCTCTCGAGCGCAGGCTCAGTAGTTGTGGCTCCCGGGCTCTAGAGCGCAGGCTCAGTGCTTGTGGCTCCTGGGCTCTCTGGCGCAGGCTCAGCGCTTGTGGCTCCTGGGCTCTCTGGCGCAGGCTCAGTGCTTGTGGCTCCTGGGCTCTCTGGCGTAGGCTCAGTAGTTGTGGCTCCCGGGCTCTCGAGCGCAGGCTCAGCGGTTGTGGCTCCCGGGCTCTAGAGCGCAGGCTCAGCGCTTGTGGCTCCTGGGCTCTCTGGCGCAGGCTCAGTGCTTGTGGCTCCCGGGCTCTCTAGCGCAGGCTCAGTAGTTGTGGCTCCCGGGCTCTCGAGCGCAGGCTCAGTAGTTGTGGCTCCCGGGCTCTAGAGCGCAGGCTCAGCGGTTGTGGCTCCAGGGCTCTCTGGCGCAGGCTCGGTAGTTGTGGCTCCCGGGCTCTAGAGCGCAGGCTCAGTAGTTGTGATACAAGGGCTTTGTTGCTCCTTGGCATGTGGCATCTTCCTGAATCAGGGGTTGAACCTGTGTCTCCTGTATTGGAAGGTGGATTCTTTACCACTGAGCCACAGGGAAAACCCATGAATCCCATTTTTAATCCTTATCCCTCATCTGCCCCATTCCAGAACCCTCTCTGGATTTACTACTCTTTTTAATTATATCTAGATAATCCTTATTTTCCACCTCTTTACACAAAAGGTACAATATAGTACAATCACACTGGTATGTTTGGGGGTTTTTGGTTTAATTTTATTATTTTTTTTATTGAAATACAGTTGATTTACAGTATTGTTAGTTTCAGATGTACAACATAGTGATTCAATATTTTTATGGATTGTACTCCATCTAAAGTTTACGAAATAATGGCTATATTTCCCTGTCTTTTGTGTTTTTTTGCTTGTTTGTTTTTCACTTAACAGCATATCTTTAGATCTGTCCAGGCTTAGAGAGCATCCTCCTCCTCTCAGCGACACCTAGTCCTTTATCATACCACTTCACCATGATTTATTTAACTTGCCTCCTGTTGATGGACATTTGCTTCCAAATTTGCTGTTACAAACAATGCCGCAGTGAATAACCTTGAATAGACACCATTAAGCACCCTTGCAAGCATATCTCCAGGCTAAATTTCCCTGAGGTATTATTAATAATACTCCGTTAATTTAGGACATTCCATATGAGGCTGCCCTAGTTTACCAAACTAACGTCTTCCCTCCCCACACCTGCCATGGGATTAGGTTTTAGGGACACTCTGGGGCTCCCACTCAAGGCAGGAAAGCTGACACCCACATGTTGAGCAGCAACCAGTTCTGTCGAAGGCCCTCTGCCCATGCCAAGTCCTGGGCCAGCTCTTATTAATGTGTCCTGGCTGCCATCACAGGCCTCCTGGGGCCTGTCACTTTTACCAGCTCCTTGGCAGCCTGCTTCCCCATAATGACATTGAGGAGCTTGTTGGTTTTTACCCCATACTACACTTTTTTTTTTTTTTTTTTTTTTGAAGTATGGTTGATTTACGATGTTGTGTTAATTTCTGTGGTACAGCAAAATGATTCAATTATACATATAGATACTCTTTTCTATATATCTATACATATAGATATTCTTTTCCATTATGGTTTATCATGAGATATTGAATAGAGTTCCCTGGGCTATACAGAAGGACCTTGTTGTTTATTTATTCTATATGTAACAGTTTGTATCTGCTCACCCCAAACTCTCAATTTTTCCCTCCCCCCACCACACCCTCCTTGGCAACCACAGGTCTTTTCCTTATGTTTCCTAGATATGTTCATTGTATTGTATTTTAGATTCCACATAGAAGTGATATCACATGGTATTTGTTTTTCTCTTTCTGACTTGCTTCACTTAGTATGATAATCTCTAGGTCCATCCATGTTGCTGCAAACCATATTTATTACATTTTATATTTTCAACATTTCCTCTTCTCCATTTCATAAATAACAGCAGTCACGTGGTTTAGTTTTAAGATGCAATAAGAATGGTTACGTTTCTCAAACTGAAACTGAATTGCTCACGTACTGGAGTGAGTAAGGAAATGTGCCCGGGAAGGCCATTGGTTCCAATTTCCTCATGAAGCCTGTTCCTGAGCTGGAAGCCTGCCAGCTTCCCAGTAGGTCATCGTGGGGGATGGAGTGGCGAGCCATTTCAGGAGCGGTCAGTGTCAGAGCTGGCGTCCAAGATTGTCTGCACTAGTGAAGCTCTCCAGCCTTGGCCTGTCTTTAGCTCTGCTCCCATCTCTTGCTCCAATTCCAAATCAGGGCTGGGACGAAGTGTTTGCAGGTCTGGCCCTTACTAATTAGGAACTTTCTCTTGAGCTCAAACATGCTTTTGGAAGAGGGTCTCAGCTGGACTGCCAGGAAAGTGGGGGATGGTTGTTGGCCCATTGTACCTCCCGAACTGTTGCAGTTTGTGGGCAAAGAATGGTTATAGCAAGTGGTGGCAGGGCCATCGCTGATGCTGGGTTCTCCTGATGTCTTTCTTTCTGCTCTTCTCTGAACATCCCCTGGAAGTCTTTGTTTATTTATTTGGTTGCACTGGGTCTTCGTTGCTGCACACAGGCTTTCTTTAGTTGCGGCAAGCGGGGGCCACTTTTTCATTGGCGTGTGCGGGCTTCTCATTGTGGTGGCGCTCTTGTTGTGGAGCACGGGCTCTAGGCTCACGGGTTTCAGTAGATGAAGCACTCAGGCTCAGTAGTTGTGGTGCATGGGCTATGATGCCCTGAGGCATGTGGAATCTTCCTGGACCAGGGATCAACCCCAAGTGCCCTCCTTTGGCAGGTGGATTCTTATCCACGGTACCACCAGGAAAATCCCAAAGGTCTTGAAGCCATGATTCAGAGCATTTCTCAGAGGGCTTCATTCTTCCGTCCTATATCTAACTCATTTGTAAGTTTCTTTTTATATCCTCTTGCAATGTCTCTGAGCATTCGGATATAATAAATATTAGCTAGTATTTAACTTTTTATTGAAATATAAGATCTCATACTTCCGAGTTCTTACTGTCTGTTCGGCCAGGGTACTCCTTGCTTTACAAGTTTTAACTCAGCCCCACCATAGCTCTGTGAGGTGCAGAGACTATTATTATCCCCATTTTACAGGTGAGAAAACTGAGGCATGAAGATTGCATGACACAGGTGGTAATTAGTAAATCCTCTTACGGTATCCTCCAAGTTTCCCTTTTTTATGCACACTTGGCTTGGAGTCTCTGTGTTTGTAGTCCCTTGGTTGCTATTTCTTCACCAACTAGGATGGGAGTAGTAGATATCTCCCTCCACTTCCAAGCAGGCTTGAACATTGATTGTGCTATTAATTTATTAATATGTTATAGCTGATGGATAAGCTTCTGAAGTCCTCCCTTCCACCCACTTGCCATTGGCCTGTGCTGGCCCCTCATAGACTGGCTCTCTTCTAGACTTTTAGAAGGACCTGGTACGAACTTAACTCAGGACGTGCTGAATGGAGAACTGAAGAAGCTGTCAGATGGTCTGGAAGGCATCAAACACAGTAACGTGATGAAGCTCCTCCGAATGGCCCTCAGTGGACAGCAGGTGAGGCAGGCGGCTGGACTGGACTGGAGCCCTCTTTTATCCATTCAACTGACATTCACCAACAGCACTAAGTGTAGTTTGCGGGCTACGGAGATGAATGAAACATGACCACCTCCCCTCATTCAGTCATTCAACAGATAGTACCTACTGAGTACCTACCATGTACAAGCACCATGCTAGGTGCAGTGGATCCAGTAATGAGTGAAACACACATGCTCCCCCTCTTGAGAGAGCTGGCAGTTGATTAGGGGAAGGGACATACCAACCCAGGGAAAGCAGGCCCCAGGACCTATCCTCAGCCTCAGAAATTGAAGCCCATAAAGTGCACACCCTGCTCCGTGGGGTACAGACCCCGGTGCCAGCATTGGCTTGGGCATAACTCCTGCAGCTGAGGCCGGGCGTGTGTTCCTCAGGCAGTTTAAGGCAACGTTTTCTCTTGTTTGTCCTCAGCAAGGACCTCCGGTAGCTGAGATGATGGTGTCTTTGGGGCCAAAGGAAGTGCGGGAACGAATACAGAAGGTGCTCTGCAGCTAGAGAGAAGGTGGCAGGCCGGTAGAGGTGGCCGCAGGAACCGTACTCGGAGGAGCCACCCTCGGAGGAGAGGAGCAGGATGCCTGGGCCTGGCAGGAGCTTGCGGAAAGAACCAGGAGTGGACACAGAGCCTCTGGGTGCACAGGTGCATTTATGGCTCCACGCCAGGCCCATCCTTATTAGCTGGCCAGGGATGCCCAGACCTGTCTCACCTCCCTGAGTCTGGAAAGGAAGGCCTCACATCTGATTGTGACACCCCACTACACAGCAGACGTTAGGAGCTGCCTCAAAGAACAGTGGCAGCTCGAGCTTCAGTCTGCCTGGGGCTGCCATGACAGAAGACCACAGACTGGTGGCCTAAACAACAGGAAGTGATTTTCTGGTTTCGTTTCTCCTGAGGCCCCTCTCCTTGGCTTGCACACAGTTGACTTTTTGCTCTCTCCTTCCACAGTCTTGCCTCTGTCTATGCCCTCGGTGTCTCTGTCTGTCCAAATGCCTTCTTCTCACTAGGACACCAGTCAGATCAGGTTAAGGCCCAGTCTCACAGCCCAGTTTGGACTTCATCACCTCTTTATTATCCCTGTCTGCAAATTCAGTCACATTCCGAGGTACTGGGAGGTTGGGTTTCAACATGAGTTTTGTAGGGAACATTTTGTCAGCCCATATGTAACAGCTTGGCAGCGGCCTGGACTCTTGGACTCCAGTTCTCAAACCCAGTTTGACTTTGGAGCAGTGATTGACAAGTAGGCCTGAACTGTCTGTCAGACCTTTGGGGCTGCCCAGGAGGAACACTTAGGTTTTATACTACTCTTTGTCCTTGGACTTAGGGCAGCCTGTGTCTCCCTTCCCTAAAGGCGGTATCTTCCTCTTTTCCAGTTCTCCAGAACAAGTCTTTAGACTGGAGACCTTCACTCTGCCTATTTTGCATCTTCATATTCACCGCCTCCTTCCACCCACTGTTTTTAAGTCACTGTCTGAGGGTTTCTGAAATGAGATGTACTTCTTGGGGTGAATAGGAATAACTCAGTGAAAGGAGGATGGTAGCTGGCTACAGAGGCCCCCTCCAGGGTTTCTGGGCTTCCCCTGTGTGGCCCCCAGTCATCTTCATCACTACCTCCTGGCATTCACATTGAAGGGGGCTGCCTTGTGTGATGTGCCGTGGCTTCTGTCTCATTCCACATGGTGAAGACACTCAAACAGATACGGATCAGAGGCCTCCTGACAGCAGATGTATGAATGGGCCATCTTGGAAGTCAGTCTTCCAGCCCCAATCAAGCAGTTGGAGCTGACAGATGACAGCGATGCTGGCTGACATTTGACTGCAGCCTTCATGAAAGATCCTAAACCAGAACCACTAAGCAGAGTTGCTTCCAAATTTCAGGCACACAGTTATGAGTTGATAAATATTTATTGTTTAAAGCCACTGGGCTTTAGGATTATTTGTCACTCAGCAGTAGATTGCTAATACACTCTCCTTGTCCAGAGGAAGAGGGAAAGGGGATTAAATAATTTGCTGAGTTTCACCGAGACCTAATCATTCTTTGAAAAGTACATCAAGTACTTTGATGACAAGCAGTGGAAACCAGTTCTGCCTAGCTTAGGTGTTTTGGAGGCTTTATAGGAGTTTAACTTTCTGAGAAAGTCAAAGAATCTATGGGAAAATCAGAGAACCAGATCCTGGAAAAGACAGGAGCCAGGGAAGCTCTGATCATGTGGGCCACCACAGGAGCTCATGGTGAGTCTTGTCTGTGTTCTTGAATGGGAACACATTAACTCTTAAATATTTTCTGTTGTGGTTCCTCTGTATTTTTCCCACTCAGTTTTGGATGTGACTCAGCTAAAGATTCAGATACTAAGAAGAGGGTTCTGGTTGGGCAAACTGAGTCCATGTTACTATTCCTCAGCCAGGAATAGGTGGTCCCTCGGGGATGATATCCAACAGAGGAAAAGTTCCCAAGGAAGAAGTAGGGTACCCTTTCCAGAAGAAGGGGTAATGTCAGAAACAACAAGTATGGCACTGAAAGGACATAGAATAATAATGCTGCAATTTATTGTGCATTTACATGAGCCTCAAATACTTGTGGGTTTTAAACTATACTGGTAAACACTTTAGTCCATCATCTGTTTGAATCTTCACATTAGGCATTATTATTCTTGTGTTGTTTCTATGTTTCAGATAGGGAAACTGGGGCTCAGCAAAGTTGATCAACTCTGAGGGTTTAGCACGAGGCATTTGACAACCCAGAGTCCAACCTCAACTCTTGACTTGAGTGACATCAGAGCCTCCAGTTCTAAGACATCAAGTATGCTTATGAGAAACTCTAGCTCTCAGTGAGGGGATGTGGCTGTTTTAACAAAGTGGGTGATCAGACTGCTGAGTTGATAAAGATGTGGCCACTTCCTCATTTGGAGTGAGTTATCTGAGAAGCAGCATGTATCATCTGCTCTGGAGTTTTGCTGAGGATCAGAAGAAATGTGTCAGAGGACTTCACAGATTTTAAATAACCTCAGGCCCATCCCCCAGTGCTTTTTTGAAGTGCTTTTATAGTGAAGCAGTGAAGGTCGTGGAGGCCAGAAGCTGGTTCTGCTACTTACTCACTTTGGCTTCTGAAGCTCAGTTTCCTCTTGCAACATGGGGATAACAATTGTGTCTATCTCAACAATTTGTAAGAATCAAAATAGATGACCTATGTAAAGATCTTAAAACAATGCCTGGCACTCAGCAAATGTTATCTCTTACCATCACCCTCATCACCAGTATTTTCATTCTTGGAAATGCTGGTTGCAAAACATAGAAACAGACCCAGCCTAACTTAAACCATGAGAGGAATTTATTGAAAGAATTAGGACAAATCCAAAAGCAGGACTCCCAGCTGGACCTTACAAGAGACTTGATCTCTAACCAGTAACTCCTCAGAACCCAAGACACTCACCATTGTCCCTCTGAATCTGCAGTTTGTAACCATTTCTGTCTGGGTGTCTGCTTCCCTCATCTTCCTTCTGCAGGCTGGCTTTTTTTTTTTTTTAAATCTCTGTACTTGTCCAACAACTGCCCCAGCCCTAAAGCTGAATCATCTCCCCTCTGATACCCTGGCAATTCAATAACTAGTATTCTAAGTCCAAAATCCTAGGAAAGAATCTGATTGGCCTAGCTTGGGTCAGCTGTCTACCTCTGGTCCAGTCAACTGTGGCCAGTGGGACAGACTCATGTAATGCAGTCATGGCTGCAGGAGACCCACTCTAGTAATCAAGACAGCCGTTCTGCCCCTGGGCATACTCTCTTAACATAGTTTACAGAGTACCCATGTCAGAAAATTACTATTATTCTGTAGCCAACTTTAGAATCTCATTCATCATTGTCTTTATCTAGCTTATTTTTTTCTCATAATGCTTATTAATATATGAAATTACTGAGTTGTACATGTTTATTGTCAGTCTTACTCTAAAGAGGATAAGATTGAGGCAGGCAGTTAGTTTTTCTTATTCTTGATTGTAACCATAGTACCTGGCACATTGCCTGATAAATAGGGAGTCAGGTAAGGTCTCAGGGTGAAAAAAAAATGTTTGAGTCCTTTATCAGTTAGATCATTTTCTTCAGAAGTGGCAATCATCAGCTGGTCTAACCCTCCCAGATTCCAACAGTTTCCCAGGATGACTTTGATTGACACTGGGAAATCAAATTTCTTTTGCTAGATTTGCAGTTGTAGTTTACCTGGTACATTGCCAGTAAGTTGCATTGAATCCAGCTATCTGTGAGAGATTGACCTTTGACAAAGACTGATGTGAAGATTAAGATGGAATAGTTTGATATAGAGGGATGTTTAGTGGGAGGTAAATTAGAAATTGTCTTAATTGATTAATGTTTTTCTCATGATAAAATTCCCTAATTTCCCAGGGGTCAGGATAATAAATACTTAGAAAATGAGGGAACTTCCTTGGTGGTCCAGTGGCTAAGACTCCATGCTCCTAATGCAGGGGGCTCGGGTTCGATCCCTGGTCAGGGAACTAGATCCCATATGCCCAGTTTATAGAGTTCGCATGCCACAACTGACACTCAGCATAGCCAAATAAATAATTTTTTTACAATTTATTTTAATTCAATTATTTGTAATTGAAGGACAGTTGCTTTACAGCATTGTGTTGGTTTCTACCAAACAATTTTTTTTTTTTAATGAGAACTTTCTGGATTAGAGCAGATCCCAGAGAAGGAAGTTCATGGTTCATGTTCATGGGTGTCAGAGGACTTTATAGATGAACTTTGAACTGGGTTCTGAGGGACAAGTAGGAGTTTCCAGGTCAGTGGGAATTGGAAGGGTATTGACTGGAGTCATGGATAGGAGCTGAAGGAGTGAGATAAGTGACTAAAAACCCAACCAGAGGGGAAATCCGAACAGCCTTGATGCCTGGTCAAAGGCATCAGGGTACCATTCACTACAAATAACAAAACATCCAGATTCAAACAAGCTTAAACAAGAAGATTCAGTGTCCCACAAAGCAGGAAGTGCAGGGGTACGGCAGGCTCTGGGGTTGGTTAATTAAGCGTTCAGTGACCTCGTGGAGGTCTGAGGGACTTCCGATCTCTTTGCTTGATTGGCCCCAGCATTGGCAATAGCCTCCGGTTGGTTCTCTCTGCTCACGATTGGCCTCTTGAAGGGCTCAGGCCCCTCTGTACTTCCTCCTTCATGATGTTAGAGCGTGGCTTTCTGTGGCTCTCTCCCTAAAAGCATGGAAACTTCTCTCCAGCACCTTCCCCTACATGACTTCTCCATTCTTGAATGCATCCCTTCTGCAGAGGTGGGTGAGGAGCCCTCATAGGTCAGCTAGACCCAGAGCTGGGGCTGGGGCCAGCTCTTCTCTGGGTTCCTGGACAAAAGGGGGGGTCCATTAGAGAAGACATGAATTGGGTCTTCATGAAGTGGAAGGTGAAGAGCCACTGACATGCTTCAAGTAGGGAAGTGACAAGATCAGATTTGTGTGTGTGTGTTTTCCAGATTTGTGTTTTTTTGATTGATCATTCCAGAAGCTTCGCTGAACTGAGATTTGAGTGGGGCTGGCCCAGCAGCTGGGAGCCCTGATAGGAAAATGAGGCACAAGGGACTTCCCTGGTGGTCCAGTGGTTAAGAATCTGCCTTCTAATTCAGGGGACACCGGTTCAGTCCCTGGGCGGGAAACTAAGATTCCACATGCTGCAGAGCAACTAGAGAGCCCTCTGTTACTACAGAGCCCCCATGCTTTAGAGCCCGTGCTCTGCAGCAAGAGAAGCCCAAGAGCCACAACTGGAGAAAGTCCGAGCACTGCAATGAAGAGACCCTTCACAAAATTTTAAAAGAGAGTAAAAACAAAATGAAGCATGGAAGGGGGAAACATGATAAAGCCATTTTTTGTCATCACAGCCCGGCACTTCCTCCTCTAACTTTGCTGCTTCACTTCACTCATCCTTGCCTCATGAGCCCCTTTTGCTGTTCCCCAGCCACGTAAGCCTGCCTTCTAGCTACATTCTGGCTAGAATACTCTTGTTCATCTGCTCTTTGTCCTTTTGCCTGGTGTCTCAGTGTTCAAATCTCCGCTTCACTATTCCCTCTTCAGGAAAGCCTCTTACTCCCCCTAGAAGCTCTCCTTCCTCTGCCGTTAATCATCAACATCCTATTCTTTTCCAGGGAACACAATCAAATTGATTGTGTAAATATCGGATAAGTAGTTCAGCAGTTATTTGTTAGTGTAGATTATAATGTCCATAAGAGCAGAGACGTGATCTGTCTTGCTCACCACTAGACACCCCAGTGCTGAGAATGGTGCCTGTTCACATAGTCGGTGCTCAGTAAATATTGTTGAGTGACAGGCCAGACGCACACCTGATTGGATGGATAGTCAGGGTGAGCGCTCAAGTTCACGGTGCTCAGTTGCTGTCATGTCCAACTCTTTGCGACCCCATGGACTGACTGTAGCCCGCCAGGTTCCTCTGCCCACGGGCATTCTCCAGGTAAGAATACTGGAGTGAGTTGCCATGCCCTCCTCCAGGGGATCTTCCCAACCCACGGATCAAACCCAGTTCTCCTGCATCGCAGGCAGGTTCTTTACCGTCTGAGCCACAGGAGAAGCCAAGGAATGCTGGAGTGAGTAGCCTACCCCTTCTCCAGGGGATCTCCCCGACCCAGGGTTGAGCCGGGGTCTCCTGCATGGCAGGTGGATTCTTTGAACAGCTGAGCTGCCAAGTGCACAGTCATATGTTTAGCCTGGGTACTGTTTTGCAATATTCAGAAACTTCACATCATTTGTGGTTACTATTTTCACTAGTGAATTACAGGATGTGCATTTTTTTAAATATAGAAGGCAGTAGAAGCTTAACTTGGCACTCAATAAACTCATTATCACACCCTGGGGATCTCTAGCTTAGTCCTCGTATATGGGCAAAATGTGGCGGTCCCCGGCCTACATGCTGTCTCCACTGCCCCCTACCACCCCTCCGGCAGCCCTGATTGCAGTAGGACAGCCCAGGCAAGGAGGGGCAGCCTCTTGTCTGAGTCCATTCTGTCCTGTCTTCCTTCCTTCATTTCACAGTTATCTATTGCGTGCCAGGCCCTGTTAAGCCTAGGGGTGTGAGAGGAATTAGACAAAGCCTTGTAGATTGTGGGGGCTTACTCCACAGATTTGTGTTCGTTCCTTTCCTTAAGCTTTTAAAATAAAACACAAAAGATAAGGCTCCTGCTTCAAAGAGATCACCATCTCATAGGTGACTGACAGTTACAAAATTGCAAGTGTGGATGTGGTGGAGGAGGGGCAAGCAAAGTGATATACAGGGATGTGGGTATCTTGGGTGTCTGGAGCCAGACAGGAAATGCTTTCTTTCTTAATTGATTTTTTAATTACACTTTTTTTATAATTAAAAAAAATTTTTTTAATTTATTTATTTTAATTAGAGGCTAATTAGTTTACAATATTCTAGTGGTTTTTGCCATACATTGACATTAATCAGCCATGGGTGTACATGTGTTCCCCATCCTGATCTCCCCTCCCACCTCCTTCCTCATCCCATCCCTCAGGCCTGAGCACCCTGTTTTTTAAATTAAAATTTTAGTTTATTATATTTTATTTTATTTATTTTTTAAAGCCACACCGTGGGGCTTGTGGGATCTCAGATCCCAGACCAGGAATCAAACATGGGCCCTCTGCAGGGAAAGTGTGGAGTCCTAACAGTGGATTGCCAGGGAAGTCCCAGGAAATGCTTTCTTGACAAGGAGTTGGATTGCTGTTTTTTACTTTTAATTTCAGATAAACAGTGAATAATTTTTTAAGTATGTCCCAAGCAATATTTGTGACATGCTAAAAATTATTTGTAATTGTATGCTATGCTTAGTCTCCCAGTCATGTCCGGATTCTGTACGACCCTATGGACTATAGCCCGCCAGGCTCCACTGACCATGGAGATTCTCCAGGCAAGAATACTGGAGTGGGTTGCCATGTCCTCCTCCAGGGGATCTTACCAATCCAGGTCTCCCACATTGCAGGTAGATTGTTTACCGTCTGAGCAACCAGGGAAGTCCAAGAATACTGGAGTGGGTGGCCTGTCCCTTCTCCAGGGGACCTTCCCGACCCAAGGACTGAACCGGGGTCACCTGCATTGCAGGCAGATTCTTTACCAGCTGAGCCACCCAGGAAGCCCCTTGTAATTGTATAGGGGTGGGCAAAATGGGTGAAGGTGATCAGAAGGTACAAACAGCAAGTTATAAAGTAGCTAAGTCTTGGGGATGCAGTGTAGAGCGTGGTGACACTAGTTAATACTGCACTGTGTATTTGAAAGTTTCTAAGAATAGATTTTACAAGGCCTTATAAGCCTTTATAAGTTCTTATCACAAAAGAAAAACATTTGAAACGATGTGTGGTATTGAATACTAACGAGACATATGGTGATTGTTTTGCAAGGTATACGAATATCAAATCATGTTGTATACCTGAAACTACTACAATATTATATATGTATGTCATTATACATCAAAATGTAATAATAGAAATACAGTGCACAATAAATGTAATGCACTTGAAAGTGAAAATATGTCATGTCCAACTGTTTGTGACCCTTTGGACTATAGTCTGCCAGGCTCTTCCATCCATGGGATTCTCCAGGCAAGAATACCGGAGTGGGTTGCCATTCCCTCCTCCAGGGGATCTTCCTGACCCAGGGATCGAACCCAGGTCTCCCACATTGCAGGCTCCTTCTTTACAGTCTGAGTCAACAGGGAAGCCTCACGCCCAAAACCATCCTCACCCCTGCCCTGCCCAGGTCCATGGAAAATTGTTTTTCATAAAACTGGTCCCTGGTGCCAAAAAGGTTGGGGAATTAGATAGACAGGGCCCCTGCTTATGAAAGTTCATTGTCCAGAAAGAAGAGACAGACCATGGGCCAGGCACATGACACAGGAAAGGAAATGGAAACCAGAAGGGAGCTTGGGCAGGAAGGGGGCTGCACAGACACGCAAGACCGGTCCTAGGAAGGCTGGCGAGGGTGACAGCATTGTTTGGCCTGAAACCAAAGCTTCTGCACCCAACCACTACACAGAACTCCCAAACCACTTCCTGACCGCCCACTTACCCTTTAACCTTTCAGTTGTGGTCTCTCAAGCATTGACTGCAGGAAGAATGATTAGATTCTTGTACTTCACCCCACTTCCTAGGTTCAGAGAATCTGCCTTCCAATGCAGGAGACACAGGAGATGTGGGTTCAATCCCTGGGCTGGGAAGATCCCCTGGAGGAGGAAACAGTAACTCATTCCAGTATTCTTGCCTGGAGAATCCCATGGACAGAGGGGCCTGGCAGCTACAGTCCATAGGATCACAAAGACTCGGCTGGAATCTGTGAATGGCTGAAGTGAAAGTCTTAGTCCCTCAATCATGTCCGACTCTTTTCAACCCCAAGGACTGTAGTTCACCAGGCTCCTCTGTCCATGGGATTCTCCAGGCAAGAATACTGGAGTGGGTTGCCATTTTCTTCTCCAGGGGATCTTCCCAACTAAGGGATTGAACCCAGGTCTTGCACATTGCAGACAGATTCTTTACTACTAAGCCACCAAGGAAGCCCTGAAACGACTTCAGTTCAGTTGCTCAGTTGTGTCCAACACTATGCAACCCCATGAATTGCAGCACACCAGGCTTCCCTGGCCATCACCAACTCTTGGAGTTTACTCAGACTCATGTCCATTGAGTCAGTGATGCCATCCAACCATCTCATCCTCTGTCGTCCCCTTCTTCTTCTGCCTTCAATCTTTCCCAACATCAGGGTCTTTTCAAATGAGTCAGTTCTTCTCATCAGGTGGCCAAAGTATTGGAGTTTCAGCTTCAGCATCAGTCCTTCCAATGAATATTCAGGACTGATTTCGTTTAGGATGTACTGGTTGGATCTCCTTGCAGTCTGAGGGACTCAAGAGTCTTCTCCAACACCACAGTTCAAAAGCATCAATTCTTCGGTGCTCAGCTTTCTTTATAGTCCAATTCTCACATCCGTACATGACTACTGGAAAAACCATAGCTTTGACTAGACAGACCTTTGTTGGCAAAGTAATGTCTCTGCTTTTTAATATACTGTCTTTCTGAGAAGCAACTTAGCACACATGCAAAATAATTCCCAGGCCCAACATCAGGTACACAGAGGGTGTGATGTGGACAACGTATAGTTGTTCAATTGCTCAGTTGTGTCTGACCCTTTGTAACCCCATGGACTGCATTCACCAGGCTCCCTGTTCTTCACCATCTCCCAGAGCTTGCTCACGTCCATTGAGTCAGTGATGCCATCCAACCATCTTGTCCTTTGTTGTCCCCTTCTCCTTCTGCCTTCAATCTTTCCCAGCATCAGGGTCTTTTCCAATGAGTTGGCCCTTTGCATCAGGTGGCCAAAGTATTGTAGCTCAGCATCAGTCCTTCTATTGAATATTCAGGGTTGGTTTCCTTTAAGATTGACTGGTTTAATCTTGCAGTCCAAAGGACAACGTGTAGTTTTCATTAATTTCATACAGAATTTCCCTGATATGAATAATGGTATAGATTGAATTCAAATTGGCATGCTGAAGTGCTAATGTCTATGTGATGGTATTTGAAGTGGGTGCTGTGGGAGGTAATTAGGCTTAGCTGTGGTCCTGGGGTGCATCCCTCATGATGGGATTAGTGCCCTAAGAGGAAGTGATCAGAACGTGCTGTCTCTCCACCCTGTGAGGACAAGAAAGCAGCACTCTGCAAACCTGGAAGCAGGTTGTCAACAGCATCTTGATCTTGGACTTGCCAGCCTCCTGTGGGAAATAAGGGTCTGTTGTTTAGGCCACTCAACCTTTAGTATTTTGTATCAGTCCAAGTTTACTAAGACAGGTAACAACTATATAATTTTCATATAGAAAGGTGCTACAGGCAACAATCTGTGAGATGGAGATGGGTGCGGCTGGATCTATTTTGAAGCTAACGTAGCACAGCAAATGTACTTTGAAGCTTATATTGTGTGTTTATTTGGGGTAGGATGGGACCTAAATTCCTATGGACGCATGCATGCTAAGTCACTTCCGTCATGTCTGACTCTTTGTGACACTATGGACTGTAGCATGCCAGCCTCCTTTATCCATGGGGTTCTCCAGACAAGAATACTGGAGTGGGTTGCCATGCCTTCATCCAGGGGATCCTCCCAATCCAGTGATTGAATCTGCATCTCAAGTCTCCTGCATTCGCAGGTGGATTCTTTTAGTGCCACCTGCTGCTGCTGCTAAGTCGCTTCAGTCGTGTCCGACTCTGTGCGACCCCATAGACGGCAGTCTACCAGGATCCCCCATCCTTGGGATTCTCCAGGCAAGAACACTGGAGTGGGTTGCCATTTCCTTCTCCAACGCAGAAAAGTGAAAGTGAAGTCGCTCAGTCGTGTCCGACCCTCAGTGACCCCATGGACTGCAGCCTTCCAGGCTCCTCTGTCCATGGGATTTTCCAGGCAAGAGCAAATTGGGGAATTTCCTGGTGGCTCCAGCGGTAAGGACTTCGGGCTTCCACTGCAGCGGGCTGGCATTAGATCTCTGGTCAGGGAACTACGATCCTTGTAAATCTCACCGAGAGGCCTTAAATGAAAAGGTAAAAAGCAAATGAATAATTATATAAAATGCAAATTAACTCGGAGCTTCTTTTGTGTTTATTTGCACATCTGTTGCAACACTCCTTTATTCTGTATAAATTTGCCCTTTTCCTGACTTCTCTTTTGAACGGATTATAACATCTGCTTGGTTCCCTCATTTAATTAGTATTAAATACTTAACATGTGTTCATTTTATAATGTATGAGAATCATGACTTTATTTTGTGGGGGGGTGGCGATTATCCTTTGACACAATGAAAGTGCCTAGCACGCTCATGGTGTAATATATTATGGAGAAAATAAAGCAGAGTATAGAGGTAGGTGGTGGTCCGGAAAGACCGTCCGGAATAAAAATGCTAGAGAATTCATTATCTGAGACTCAAATTAACGGGGCGTCGTCTATTTTATCTGGTAAGCCTTGCGAGGTTGACTTGACGAATTCTGATCTGGTTGCGGGTCTGGATAACCAGCCCGCGAGGCCGCCTAGCGCTGAGCAGAAGGCTCTCGGCGAGGCTGAGGCCACCTGCCCGGGCCTGCGCGGAGGCGGGACCTGATCGGTGGGCGTGGCCACGCCGGCCCCGCCCCGTCACGTGCCGGCGCTCGCCTGCCGCGTCGGCAGCCCCGGAACGCTGCAGACGCCGGCGGCTGAAGAGCAGGGGCGGCCGCGGCTTCGGCGGCGGGGGCTGGGCCCATGGCGGCGGCGGTGGCGGCGGGGGCCGGCGCCGCGGCGGGAGCTGAGTCGGCCGAGGGTCCTCGGGTGCCGACAGTGGCGCTGGAGCTGTGGCTCAGTGAGTAGCCGGGGCTGCCTCTCGGCTCGGGCGCAGTGCTCCACGTGAGGCCTCGCTTCCCGCCCCCCCGGGCCTTTCTTCTGAGGCTGGCGGGTGGGCAGGTGGCCGCGGGAAGGCTGGCGCCCGAGGAGGCAGGCAGGGCCCGGCACGGGTGGGAGGATCTCCTCGGCGGGCCTGCAGAGGAACCCCAGGAATCTGCCGCGGCTGCGGACCCGAGGCTGGGCGCTCTGCGCCTCCCTGCCCCCATCGCGGTGCATAAACACTGTTAACAACATAATGGCTACGGTTTATTGAGCTTCGCTTTTATGCCAAACACTGCTAAAGGGCATTTCAGCCACTATTAATCCTTATTACGACCCCTAGAGACAGCTTCGGTTACTAACCTCGTTTTAGAGAAGGGCACTTTTAGAGTTAGCTGTGCAACACACCCATCCTCTGGGAAAGAACTCTTTCTGGCTCCCGACTTTAATGTCAAAAGAAGTCCTTTAAACCTTTTGTGCGAGTTCCTTCTGGCCAGACTTTTGTTATTGTCTCATGTAAGACTCATGGCAGTCCTAGGGGTAGTTACTGTCCCTGCGTTACCGATCGGGTTCTTGAAATTCCAAGAGAACAAAGCATATACTCCTTGTATTGGGCTCTGCTGGGTGCTGGGAGTACTAAGATGCGTAAGGCAGAGCCCTTGCTCTCAAAGATATATTTAAGTAGGTGATAGAAGCCGATGGGAGCAGCACTTTGCTACGTTAAGGCAAATGGGAGGGATACTGGGCTTGTTTAAGGGGCAGTGGTGGGAGTTGGTTTGTTTAGGAGGGGATTGTCTCAGGGGACATAGCATTTGAGTGAACAATGGAGGCGACAACATTTCAGATGCAGGAAACTGCATGAGCAAAAGCTGGGGGAAAGGAGAGTGTGGAGCATTCTGGGAAGAAGGAAGTCTGCTGCAGGAGTGCAAAGCCTAAAGAGACTGCATGGCTAACTGGGGCGAGTTCTTAAAGGGTCTTGTGGGCTGCAGAAAGGAGTTCAGAGTTTATCCTTGATGTAGTCGGGGAGATGTCAGAGCCAGGAACTCTGATCAAGTGTGCATGCGTGCTCAGTCTTGTCTCACTCTTTAGCGGCCCTGTGGACTGTAGCCCGCCAGGCTCCTCTGTCCATGGGATTTCCCAGGCAAGAATTCTGGAGTGGGTTGCTATTTCCTACTCCAGGGGATCTTCCTGACTGCCTCCTGCACAAGCAGGCGGATTGTTTACCGCTGTGCCCCACGGGAAGCCCCTCTGATCAAGTACCTCTGTTAAAAGCATCACCTGCCGCTGTGTGAAGAGCTGAATTGGTTAGGGATGGTAGAGTCCAGGCAGAGAGTAGATGAAAAGCTCTTCTGGTAGTGTGTTGGGACTGAAGTACAAAGGTATTGGGATGGAGAGTAGAAATAATTAGCTAGTTCGATCAGCAGCCTTACTGCATTAGAATAGAGGCAGGGGACCAGAGGGATCTAGGTTGGATTGCAGGTTTCAGGCTCAGGTAACTGGTTACAGATGCTTCACTTGTGGAGTTTGAGGTGCTTGTGGCACAAAGAGAAGCTCTCTGGGCAGTTGGTTTGACTCCAGAGAGGCTAACAACTGGATGTCAACTTGAGACCTTCAGTTCATTAGCAGTGAGCTTGTCTGTGCACATTAGGAAGAACAGAGTTTGCGCATGGAGCATGGAGAATCTCAACATGGAAGAAGCAGGGTTGTCAGGGGTGGGTGCTGGGGTGGGGTGCTGAGAGAGAAGGTGGAGCCTACAGGCTGCTGGGAGGGGGTGAGCTGCAGGTCTGTAAGGAAGGTGTAGTTGGTAGGTGGTTTTGCTGCTGAGAAGAAGGATGGGGGAACTTTGAATTTGGCAACTGAAAGATTACTGAATTATCTCAGGGTTAAACGGTGGGGACAGAAAGAAGGTGGTTAACTAGGAGGCAGTGGAGTTGCAAAAGTCAAGTGGGCTGGGTTAGAGACCAGCTGACCACTGACCCAGGTGGGGGAGAAAAAGGGAACGAAGACTGTTTAGGAGGGGATCCTTAAGCTCCAGCTGTTTTAGGCCATTGTGGTCCCAAAGTTCTGAGATCTTCCAGTCGTTCGGGTAGGGCTAGAACCTATCCCAACAGCACAGACCCCCTTCCCAGTCCAGCAACCAAAAATGCCTCCAGATGTGCCCTGGGACAGAGGGCCCACCTTTTCCCCTCTGCACCTGAGATCCTCTGAGTTTGGGCTTTGGAGTGCTGAATGGACTTCAGAAATGTGTCTTGTAGTCTTTGTGGTTGTGTGGTTTCCAGCTCCCTGCCCCTGCCTGCCATAGGAGCAGAGAAAGTAAACTGTTGAATCAGACTTGTGGGGGCTGGGGCCCAGTGGAGGTGGTACATGGATGGACGTGTGCTAGAGAGGCTGGTGGTGGGGCAAGGACTGGAGTGTAGTTGAAGGAAAGTCTCTGAGTCTATGCTGGATGGAGAAGGAATCACTCCAGGGGCACGTGAAGATCCCAGAGCTCATCTCACTGACGGATCTTACCTCAGCAAGCAAGGCAGCTGTGTCCCTAAGGCTGGAATGTAATAGCATGCCCCACTGGGGCTCAGATGGTAAAGAACCTGCCTGCAATGCATAAGACCCAGGTTCGACCCCTGGGTCAGAAAGATCCCCTGGAAAAGGAAATGGCAACCCACTCCGGTATTCTTGCCTAGAGAATCCCATGGAGAGAGGACACTGATGGGCGACAGTTCATGGGGTCTTAAAGAGTCGGACTCGACTGAGCGACCGGCACCTTGGGGTTGTGAGGATCAGGGGAGTTCGTGCGTCTCAAGCACACAGAACAGTGCCTGGGCACAATGCTAGCTATTATCATCACTAGTCTTCTTAGTAGAGAGTGGCAGAAACGAACTCATACTGTTTGCCAGAAAAGGAGAAACATTGGACTTAGAATTGGGAAGTAGTTCCTCAAAGGAACGCCAGGAACCTGTTTCACCAGAAGCTCAAGCTTTAAAAATACAAGTAGCAGCTTCTGGACGTTTTGCAGGCCCCCCCCCCCCCACCCCCCACCACTTAGTTTATTTTGGGCGTTGTTCCACATGACTGCATTTAGAGCTGCCTCCTCTTTGTTAATGAAAAGCCTCCTGTGCCCAGTGGCATGGGGTGCTATACTCGATTTAACCAGCGGAGTCTCGAGCTATTAACGGCAGCGCTGGGGCCTCTTGGTCTCAGCTCTGCTAATGCTGCCAGGGAGGCACTAGCTTAGTTGGATGCTCTGTGATCTTTCTTCTTCCATCTGCTTGGACCGACTCTCAGGTGATAAGTCCTGTCCTCCAGCCTCACTTTTCTGCCTCCCTCTGGATTTCGATCTATTTATATTCTCTCAGCTTCTCTGGAACTGAGCTGATTCTTTATCTTGGACCCATCATTCCTGTGCTGGATCTTGGCCTTTCAGCACTGCTTGATGTCTGGGTTGGTGTGTATCTGCCCCACGCAGTGCATACTCACTGCTGCAGGGCTGAGTTCTAAGTGTTCTCAAGGTGACTGCTTCCCCACAGCCCCAGGGCTCCCCTGACTAGCCCTGGCTGCTCTTAACACCAGGGTCATGACCCTGGGGGTGGGGTGGTGGCTGATGTGAGATGATTAGTCACTGTTAGATGAACCATTCAGGGAATTCCCTGGCGGTCCAGTGTTGGGATTTAGTGCTTTCCCCCCTGTGACCTGGGTTTAGTTCCTGGTCAGGGAACTAAGATTCTGCAGACTCGCACCAGGCCCCCTAACCACGCCCCACTACCCCAGGGGAAGGGGAAAAAAAAGCCATTTCACTCACAGCTGGAGGGCTCGGCTGTCTTCTTCTTCTTTTTTTTTTTTTAAATTTAAAATTTTTAAAAATCCTCTGGGAATTATTGTCTCTGGACCTGCTCAAGGCCACTGAAACAGCTTGGCAGGATGGGATTAGGTGTTTGGAGACCCAGTTATTTCAGAACTGGAGTAGCCATCTCCTGGTGTCAGCAGTACGTCCAGCCAACTGGTCAGACTTCGAATAGTGAAAGATGAATCATTCATTCATTAGCAGATATCCTTGCTGATGACTGTCTAGGTGCTGGAGGGTGGGAAGGTGAATGAAACAGGCCTCCTTCCTGCCTTAGGGAGCTGATAACTTAGTGGCAAAAAGGTCAAAGAACCTAGTTCCCGAAAGAGGCCCTGTCTTTGTCAGAGAACTGAAGACTTACATTTGGGCCCTGGAATTGGTCAGACCTGAGATTTTTTTGTCATTTTCCAGTTTTGTGACTGGGCAGATTTCTTCATCTATAAAATGCTGAGCTAACATTAGTATCAGCTTCAGTTTTCTGAGGATTACAGGAAAGGGATGCTAGGAAAGCACTCAGCATCGTGTCTGACACAAAGCAAGTTCTTAAAAAACAAAGGGGGCGGGGCAGCAGCTATGACTATTATTGCTGTTATTTGGGAGCTGTGAAAAACCTGGAGGGAATCCTTATGATATAGATATAGCAAATAAAAAAACTTACTTTTTGGATCTTTTTGCTGCTTTGCCCTGGTTATGGGTTTAGAACATTATGCTTATAGAGTTTTTTTTTTTCCCTTCCTTTCTTTGGAAAACCTGGTGACTTGGTGGTAGGGGAGGAGGGAGAGAGCTGGACTCTGCTTGATGAACAGGGTCCTACCTGCTCTTCTCTGCTGCTGGGTCATAGAGCACGGGTCCCCAAACCCCAGGCCACAAACTGGTACCTGTCAGGTTGCAGCAAGTAAGGAATTAGGCTGCATAGCAGGAGGTGAGCAGCGGGTGAATGAGCGAAGCTTCATCTGTTAATATATTTACAGCCGCTCCCCATCATTACTGCTTGAGCTCCACCTCCTGTTGGATTAGTGGTGGCATTAGATTCTCATATGAGAGCAGACGGTAAAGGTAATGTGAATTATCCTGAAACCACCTCCCCCACCCCACCCCCTCCTCGTCTGTGGAAAAATTATTTTCCATGAAACTGGCCCCTGGTGTCCAAAAGGCTAGGGAACTGCTGTCGCAGAGTCATGTGTTGAGGTCTGAAAGTCTTTTAGGTATCAAGCTTGACCTTGTCGTGAACTGAAGCTTTATGAAGTTTTAGTGATACAGAAAGAAGTAGCTCAGATGAGTTGGATCTCCTTTTTTCATTAATTTTTATTGGAGTATCGTTGCTTTACAGTGTTATGTTAGTTTCTGCTGTACAGCAAAGTGAGTCGGTTATGCATATACATATATCCACTTTTTTTTAGATTTCCTTCCCCTTTAGGTCACCACAGAGCATTGAGTGGAGGTCCCTGTAGAGTCAGATCTCCTTAATCAGACTCTTGAGTATCACTGCTTTCAGTTTACTTCCTGAGTAATTCTTTTGTGCCTGTGCCTAAGGCACTGTACCAAGCATTATAGGGAACATAGTGCTTCTGCCTTAGTTTTGAACAGACTTTTGAAGTTTAAGTGTACTAAGTCGTGTACATATTTTTAAAGGAAAACAGACTGTTACAAGATTGTCTGTCTTTTATTGATTACTTAATGTTTGCTGCTATACTGAGTATTTCAGACACTGTGTTTTTTTAAGATTCATTTATTTGTTTGCACTGGGTCTTTGGTGCTTGCAGGCTTTCTCTAGTTGTGGCAAGTGGGAGCTAGTCTGGTCGCGGTGCATGGACCTCTCATCGCAGTGGCTTCTTTTGTCGAGGGGCATGGGCTCGAGGTGCACAGGCTTCGGTAGTAGCAGGATGTGGACTCAGCGGTTGTAGTTCACAGACAGATGGAGTCCTAACCAGCAGACCACCAGGGAAGCCTTAGACAGTATCTTTTGAGAATCTCATGACTATCCCACGAGGAAGGTACTGTTTTTTTTATTTTATAGTTGAGGAAACTGGGGCTCTGAGAGTCCAATGACATGTAACTAATAAAGGATGGAGCTGGAGATCCCTATCCTAAAAGAGCAGGTGGGATGTGGGTCTTCTGAGATGGAAGAGATGGCTTCTGTTTTGTGGGGGTGGGTGATAGATTAAGAAAGTCCTTATGAAGTGGCATTTGAATTGGGATTCAAAGGGTGAATAACATTTTGAGAGGTGGAACATAGAGAAAGAGCTTTGAGGAGGAAAAAGGTGAGGAGCATGGGGAAACTGATAACCTGATTCCTTTGCTCTTCTTTGTTGTCTCTGTTCACTTAGGGTAGGGCTGATGGGTGGGAAGGTGGGGGATTGAGGACCTGTCCTTTGAATCTCATTGTTGAGCTAGGGGCATGCGAGTTCCACATGACATAAAAGTGCCCTCTGGAAAGTTAAATTCCGGTTGACTGTGGAGTCTTTTTTGTTTTTAATTATTTATTAATTTTTGGCTGTGCTGGGTCTTCATTGCTACATGAGCACTTTCACCAGTTGCGGTGAGTGGGGGCTACTCTTCAGTTGCAGCGCCCAGACTTCTCATTGCGGTGACTTCTCTCGTTGCGGAGAACAGGCTTTAAGTACGTGGGCTTCAGTAGTTGTGGTTCCTGGGCTCTAGAGCACAGGCTCAGTAGTTGCTAAGGCTTAGTTGCACAGGCTTAGTTGCTTGGCAGCACGTGGGATCTTCCTGGACCAGGGATCGAACCTGTTTCCCCTGCACTGGGAGGTGGATTCTTAACCACTGGACCACCAGGAAAGCCCCTGTAGACTCTTAAGTAATCAGAAGGGAGGAGAATTAGTCGGAGCTGGAGCAGTGGAGGAGGCTTTTGGGAGCAGAAGGAAATTCAGAATGACCTTGAGAATGGATAGAGAAGAGAGAAGTGGACATTCAAGCCAAAGGAGTAGTGTCAGAAGTATGACCATAAGAATTACTTGCAGAGTTTGAAAGAGCTTCTCTGTCAGGACCACTAAAAAGTTTCATTGGAGAGGTGGATAGTCCAGGATAAGCTGGACAGAGGGCAGTAGGGGAAATGTTATGAAAGAGCAGGACAAAGACAGTCTCGGCAACTACTTTATGAGAATGTGGCTTGTTTCAGTTGAAAGGCAGGCCTGTGGAATGGTCATCCTTGCTGGGACAGGGATTCTAGGCGGCAGCAGTGGGAGGCGAAGAAGCTGCTACCATCTAGCACCAGGAAAGAGTCACACAAAGATTGCAGGAAGTCAGGGATTGCCCCACCCCTCAGTGGAGCGTAGGCTCACATTAGGCCTTTTGATAAGCCCCCTTTCTCCAGGTGTTTCCTGCTCTGGGCTGTGCCCTGGTACCCTTCATGCCGCATGTCCTCAGATTACATACAAATACGAATGTTCCGGCGGGGAGGCCCTAGTGTGACTGGATCTGGGTTCCTTGGGCATATGTGTATGGTAGCAGAGAGAAACGGCATTCTGAGGAGTGACGGCAAGGAGGTCCTCTTGTTAGACAGCATAAGCCACTGACGTGGAGAAGCTGCTTAGGTGGGACAGAGGATTTCAGTAAGTGGAGGCTCAGGTTTCGGCCTCGTACTTCAGGGACATAATGGGATCTGTTCAGGACTTCACTGTAAGTTCTGGTCTTCCTGTCACATGGCTGAGAAGCTTCCAGGTTCTTGGTGGTCCCTGGTGGTCCAGTGGTTAAGAATCCGCCTGCCAGTACAGGGAACTTGAGTTCAATCCTTGCTCCAGAAAGATTCCACATGCCTTGGAGCAACCAAGCCCACAAGCTGCAACTTGAGAAAGCCCAGTGCAGCCAAAAAAATGAAAATAAAAAATAAAAAAGAAGCTTGCAGGTTGTGGCCCATGCGTAGATGCTGGCCTGTACCCATCCTTGTTGCAGGGCCACGGTGGGGGGTCGGCACGGGCATGAAGAAGGTGCACATAAGCCAAGACCTGTGCTGGGGACGGAGCCCCTTTCAGGATAGGACCTGGTTACCCAGGTTGCTCGTTCATGCAGTCAGCAGTCCCTGAGTCATGGGCCATACCCATGCCCGAGTGATGAGCACGGTCGACCCCCAACCCTGCCGGCTGTCTGTGTGCTGGGTCCCATCCTCGGGAGGTGTGATATACTCAGTCCTTGGCTGTTGTCCTGTTGTGAGGGGTGGAGATGTGGAGTGGTGTGTATGTTTCCCTTTATTATACTTCAGTTCTACTTTTTATTTCCTTGACAGATAAAGCCACAGACCCAAGCATGTCAGAACAGGATTGGTCAGCTATCCAGAATTTCTGTGACCAAGTGAACACTGATCCCAACGGGTAAGGTGATGTCACACACATGTCCAACTTCTACAGGCACCTCAGACTATGCGTGCCTGCCTGCGTTTCTCAGGATTGTTTTACGTAGCTTAGGCTTTGTTTCCTTTTTTTCCTCCCTCCATGATCTACTGAGTATGTTATTTTTCTAGAAATAGCAAATTCATATAGTTTTCTTAAAAAAAAAAAGAAAAGTTTGTAACTGGCAATTATTTTAAAATTTTAAATCATTTTTATGAAACACTACTGCTGAGGAGCTCTCTGAATGTTAGGGATAGAATGTAACTAGGGTACATAGTAATGTGAAAGATCAGTGTGCTCTTATTAAAAAATTTTTTTTATTTGCAGATTATACTATATTTAGCAGCATGTTGCTGAATGTCCATTTCAGAGCCGCAGCAGATGCTTTTGTTGTTGTTGTTTAGTCACTAAGTTGTGTCTGACTCTTTTTCGACCCCATGTAGCCCACCAAGCTCCTCTGTCTATAGGATTTCCCAGGCAAGAATACTGGAGTGGATTGCCATTTTTTTCTCCAGGGGATCTTCCCGACCCACGGATTAAACCTATGTCTCCTGCATTGGCACCCCACTCCAGTACTCTTGCCTGGAGAATCCCATGGACGGAGGAGCCTGGTGGGCTGCAGTCCATGGGGTCGCGAAGAGTCGGACATGACAGAGCAACTTCACTTTTCCTTTCATGCATTGAAGAAGGAAATGGCAACCCACTCCAGTGTTCTTGCCTGGAGAATCCCAGGGACGGGGGAGCCTGGTGGGCTGCCGTCTATGGGGTCACACAGAGTCGGACACGACTGAAGTGACTTAGCAGCAGCAGCAGTTCCTGCATTGCAGGCGAATTCTTTACTACTGAGCCACCAGGGAAGCTTGTTAATTTAAATACAGCCTTTTTTTTTTTTTTTTTTTTTTTTAAGAAAAAGCACAGGAAGAGAGGTTAAGATTTTATTGAATTTGATTTCTAAAGTGTCTGAATGGGAACTTTTTTCCCCGCCTATTCTTTGGCCATGAAGCACGGCCTGCAGGATCTCAGTTCCCCAACCAGGTATCAAACTGCCTCCTGCAGTGGAGGTGTGGTGTCTTCCACACTGGACCGCCAGGGAAGTCCCCTGGATGGGAACTTGAGGAATGAGTCAGTTATCCAGATATTTTATCTCCATGTTGCTGAATATTCATTTTGAAAGGAACAAGAAGTTTGATCACATTTTCTGCTCCAGGGTTGACTGAGTAGTTCTCAAATAACAAATAAGGTCTGTGCTGCTCTAGACCAAGTTACATACAGGTCTGGGAGCTGTAAGGGTGGGTGGACTGGGGAGAGGATGGTGTGTTCTGGAAGCGTAGCTGTGAGATGTGGGGGCGGCTGGGAGCCGACCTCCTTCGGGGGCTCGAGCATGGTCGTGTGCAGTCACATCCTACCTCTGCTCTGGGACCCAAGCTCCTGGGGGAGAGGGGACTTGACCGAGCATGCTCAGCCAGACCGGTTGGTGTGTTCCTCTCCGCCCAGAGTCTTTGTTTTCCCTTAGCTCAACCTATGCGCCCTGGCTGCTGGCCCACAAGATCCAGTCTCCACAAGAGAAAGAAGCTCTTTATGCCTTAACAGTGAGTTTGGCTTGCCTCTTGCCCCTTAGCCTGTCCCAAGGCTAGCATTTCAGTGTGGGAAAGAGCCTCTGAGCGGTTCGCCTTCCCTGGCCTTCAGAAGGCAGGCTAGAGGGAGTTCTGGGCTCAGATTGCCCCATTGTAGATCTGTTCCTGGAGAGTAGCATTGAGCCTGCCTTGCAGGAAGGAAAGGAAGGCTTTATTTCCTCTTGCCCTTGTTAGACCAGGGCTGGCAAGGTCAAGTGCCCACAGAGCCAGACTGGTAGCATAAGTGAGTGAGCCATCTACGGGAGGAACCAAAGAACCAGAGAGACCACGTCCAGTCTAAAGAGGGCAGCTACACAGCAGGACCTGCTGGCTATTGCCAGGGATGAGTTTGGGCCGAGTGTTGCTAGAACTTCCTGTTTAAGAGAAACTGGAAATCCAGATGAAGTCTCAGGATTTTTCAGTATCAGTGACTGATTTGAAATGTTAATGCTGTAGACCAAAGAAAACGTTTACAGGCTCAATTTGTCACTTGAATGCCAGCAGGTTTGATAGTTTTTGGGTATTCCATGTATGATTTCTGCCTCTGAGGAGAAAGAAGGAAGTGATTCTCTGACCAGTTTCACCTGCCCAGAGGGTCTCCATAAAAGGTGGGGTGACCTCAGAGTACCCCACTGAGCAGTTTCCTGGACACAAACCTGTCAGTTAGAACAAGAGCAAACAAGTGCTTTTTTACTTAATCTGAAAGTCTCATCCTTTCTCCCAAACTTTAGTGACCTCAGTCTTGAGCCATGGTTCCAACCAATACTTAACAGGTTTGGGACGAGCTGTGGGGCCAATGGCTTCACCTTCTCATGGGGGTCCTTTGTCTGTGCAGGTGCTGGAGACGTGTGTGAACCACTGTGGGGAGAAGTTCCACAATGAGGTGGCCAAGTTCCGCTTCCTGAACGAGCTCATCAAAGTGCTGTCCCCAAAGGTGAGCGTGCCCAGGGCCTGGCCTTCTCTGTGCCACTCACGGTGGGTGTCACTAAGACCTTACAGGTTAAGAGCTCAGTCCTACCTAGACTACGTCCACTTCAGACACCCGTCATGAGTCTCGGGGATCCCCAGGCTACTTGCACTTCTGCCCGACCAGCTACTAGTTCAGAGGTTCCTCTGACCCCCTCTGCCAGGTTGCCTAATTCACTGGATAGAAAGATTCACAGAACACAGAAAAGCACTATACTTAATAATATCCTTTTATTTTAAAGGGTATAAATGAGATACATAGTTCCAATCCTCTGATGACATGGACAGCCCCTCCCTTGAAGCCAGGTGTCCACCAGGAATGTTCAGCATAAACTTGGGTATGGTCCCTGGGGAGGACTTGTAAATAACAAAGACCTTCCTATCACTTGGGACTTCCGTGGTGGCTCAAACGGTTAAGCGTCTGTGTACAGTGTGGGAGACCCGGGTTGGATCCCTGGGTCGGGAAGATCCCCTGGAGAAGGAAATGGCAATCCACTCCAGTACTGTTGCCTGGAAAATCCCGTGGACAGAGGAGCCTGGTAGGCTACAGTCCATGGGGTCGCAAAGAGTTGAACACGACTGAGCGACTTCACTTCACTTCACTTCCTATCACTTAGGAAATTCCAAAGGTCTTTGAAGTTCTGTGCCAGGAGGAACTGAGGAGAAAGGTCAAATATTTTGGAAATTATATCTATAACATATATATTATATATATAATTTCCAAAATTCTTTTATTTATGAGGATTAATAAATCCTTTTATTTATTTTAAGAGGATCTTTTAGTAGTAGTATTGATTTTTGACCATGCTGTGTCTTGGTTGCGGCAAGCAGGGGCGCCTCTCTACTTGCAGTGTGTGCACATCTCCCTGTGGGGCTTCTCTCGTTGCGGACCACGGGCCCTCGGGCGCACAGACTTCAGACGTAGCATCGTGTGAGCTCAGTCATTGGCGGCTCACAGGTTTAGTTGCCCCACAGTATGTGGATCTTCCCTGAGCAGGGATCAAACCTGTGTCCCTGCAGTGGCAGGCGGATTCTTAACCACTGGACCACCAGGGATTTCCTAAGAGGATCTTTTAAGAAATAATGATTCAAAACATTTGAGTTTCAGCAATTCCTTTCACTTTACCTTATTTTCGTTCCCAATATATTTTTATTCTACACTCAAAAAAAAATGAGTGCCCCCAGTGGCTCTAACCTAGGCCAGTACATGGTGGGATTGAATTTTCGTGGCTTTGGAGGTTGACTCCTTGAAACTCAGAAAGAGTGCTGGGCTCGGGTGCCAGATGATTTGTCCTCTCGCTGTGCCTGCCCTCTCAACCAGCCTTGAGCAGCTTGCTTCTCAGCTGCCATCTCATCAGTGATACTGTGGGCTGGGCAGTCTACTAATGAAACTGCCCAACTCGGATGGGATTTGAACCCAGTCAAAACTTAGTTTGAGACTTGAACCTGTGGGCTGGGATTAAAACCCACTATCTCTCTCTCTCTCTCTTTTTTTTTTTTTTATTTTTGAATTTGACTGCACCAGGTCTTAGTTGCAGCATGTGGAATCTAGTTCCCTGCCTAGGGATCAAACTCAGGCCCCTTGCACTGGGAGCATGGAGTCTTAGCTGCTGGACCACCAAAGAAGTCCCCACTGTGTTTTAATTAAAATCAGGACTTACTGAAGCTCAGGTTCTTTTTGTTTTGTTTTAATTTTTTAATTAACACCTAAAACATTTTGTATTGAGGTATACCCAATTAACAATGTTGTGATAGTGTCAGGTGAATAGCAAAGGGACTCAGCTATACATAAACATGCATCCATTCTCCCCCCAAAACCCCACTCTCATCCAAGCTGCCACATGACATTGTGAAGCCCAGGTTCTTTATATCTCAGCACAGAAGGGATTCAGCAAGAGGCAGAATATAGATAAGTAGATTTATTAATACAGAATGCTTGTGAGGGTTCAAGTGGGCAGGCAAGGGGGCTCTGTCCTGAGAACTAAGTGGGAAAATAGATTTGTTTGTAGAGAGATACATTCCATAGATAGAATGTAGGCTGTCTCAGAAGATGAGAGTGGCCCTGAAATATGGGGTAGTTAGTTTTTGTGGGCTCAGTAATTTCATAGGGTAACAAGTGGGAGGATTAGTCCAACTATTTTATGAAAGGCGGGGTGGAGATTTCCAGGAATTGGGCCACTATTCTCTTTTTGGCCTTTCATAGTCAGGCTTGGGACTGTCATGGCTGTGTGTGTCTTTAGCTGATGTATTGCAGTGAGTGTGTAATGAGGTTCAAGGTCTACTAGAAATCGAATCGCACCACCATCTTGCACCTATTTGGTTCTGACTAGTTTATGTTGTATCCTCAACATCTGTGTCATTCTTTGAAGATTATGACCTCTAGCCCTTTCTCCTGTCTCACTAAGGCCCTTCAGCTCAGTAATTCCCTTTCCTTTTTATCTTTAGTACCTAGGCTCCTGGACTACAGAAAAAGTTAAGGGAAGAATCATTGAAATACTCTTCAGTTGGACAGTCTGGTTTCCAGAGGACATCAAGATCCGAGATGCTTATCAGATGCTAAAGAAACAAGGTCTGACTATACTGCATTCCCTTCCCACAGTGATTGTTCCTTCTTGCTTTTCTGTACAGTTTGTCATTTTTGGGTGAAAACTGGAGATCTTGTGTCCAGTAGACACAGTAATCGAGGCTGATGCAAGTAATTTCAATCCCTGAAAGTGGGCAGACCTTTCCTTCTGGTTAGCAGGAATTGGGGCTTCCCTGATAGCTCAGTTGGTAAAGAATCCGCCTTCAGTGCAGGAGATCCCAGTTTGATTCCTGGGTCAGGAAAATCTGCTGGAGAAGGATAGTCGACCCACTCCAGTGTCCTTGGGCTTCGCTTGTTGCTCAGCTGGTAAAGAATTCAGCAGGAGTTGAGCTGGGTTTGAGATGGTTGTTGCTATAGTTACCCTTACTATACCAGGTTTCAGATTCCTCTGGTGTTGGTCGTGTTTGAGGTGGGGGCTGATCGCCTAGAGAGTTTCTCGCAGTATCTACTCTGCTCTCAGCTTTGGGTCTTCCTCTTGCTCTACATCTCGGAAGAGTTCTTATTCCATTGCCTGTCCTGACAGTAGACCCTTATTACTTGTTCCTTGATGCCCTTCGCCTGGCGCCAGTGGTGGTTCTGTTCTGATTAAGCCTCGGTCTTAGGAAGGCATGTGTCCCTGGTCTTGGAGGGACCTGTTTGTGATCCTGTTCCACCCCGTCTCGGGCTGGGGCCAGGACACGTTGCACATTGCACCCAGGGGTGCAGGCTTTCCGTTCTTTTCTTCCAGCTGCCTTAGGTTTTCACCACTCTTCTAAGGACCGCAGGTGTGTTGTCCTTCCCCCGGCAGTGTGAGGCTTCTCCCTGGGGAGAGATGGATTTCGGTGGGCCATCGGGCCTTTCCCATTCTCTTTTTGTGAGGCCTTTGGAGAATGAGCCTGTTTCTCTTGTGAAGCGAGCTCCAGAGTGTGTCCTGTGTCAAAGCTGGGAGTCCACGTTCCTTTTCTCTCAGGCTCTGTGGGAGGAACCAGATTTAGGAGGGCTATTTTTTCCCCCTATCACATGCACTCAGTATTTTTATGAGTATCAAAGATCCTACACTCATTTCTGGGCCCTGAGAGGTTGTGTCTGAGAAGGCAATGGCAACCTACTCCAGTACTCTTGCCTGGAAAACCCCATGGATGGAGGAGCCTGGTAACCAGGCTGCAGTCCATGGGGTTGCACAGAGTCAGACACGACTGAAGCAACTTAGCAGCAGCAGCAGCAGAGAGGTTGTGTACCTGCATAAAATCGTCAGTATTTATATAGTGTAGGGACCGTAGATTGCTAGTCTTAGGGTCTGCCTGTGCTCTGATTTAGTTGGCTCTGACCATCCCCAGCTTGCGATTCTCCCAAGGGAGGATGCAGAGCCTTGATCACGCCCTGGGTGTTTCCCTTTAAGGTGACTGACAGTGTCTTCCTGGTGGGAGATCAGGAACCAGGAGTTTCTGGACTTTATACTGGATCCTGCTGAAGTCAGCAGGTATTTATATCAGCATATCCATGAATTGCATTTTTTTAGGAATCATAAAGCAAGATCCTAAACTTCCAGTGGATAAAATCTTGCCCCCACCTTCTCCCTGGCCCAAGAGCTCCATCTTTGATGCTGATGAAGAAAAGTCAAAGGTAAGGAGCTTCTCCCTGACCGTGGAGGCCAACCTGGAGTCTGAGCCGACCTCTTCTTTGAGGGACTCCCCTCCAGTACCCTCTGATCTGAACTGGCATGTGGGGAGGTGGGGTGAGTTCTCTCTGGAGCAGAGAGAGGTGTCGTAGAGTCTGTATGTCGTTTTCGTGGAGAGGTCAAATAAATGACCTATTCTTTGGGTCTTCCACCTTATCTGTTCGGTGTTCCGAGGGAAAGAAGGTACGAAAGGCCAACCCTAGTGGGTAGTTTAGGGGGTCAGTCGTATCCAGAGTGTGTGCGGTGTTTGGGGAAGGGGAGTGGGGAGGAAAGCATGGGTTGCACGTTGGCTCAGATCAAAAGAGAAAGCATCAGTAAGCCCGATCTCGCCCGTTTTCCTTGCGTTCCTGCCTCTAGTATTGCTGCTCCTCAGACATCATTAAGGAGAGGGGAGGGGAAAGCGAGGTGGTCCAGACCTAGGCCACGACGCGGGGATAACTCCAGGGTGCCTCCAAAAGGTGGCAGTGCTTTTGGTCAGTACTGTTCTCGGTCACTTACGAGGTCTGGTGAGGGTAGGACCAGGAAGACTCCAGTCCGAGGATGGGTCTCTTCTGGTGCCCTCTGCCTTCCAGCCGCGCCTGTCAGCTGTCCTCCTCCCTTGGATCTGGGTGCTCGCTGTGGGCAGGATGAGCAGAGCTGTGCTGGGCTCTGGGCAGCTTTCCCTCTGGCTCCTCCTGTGGGGTCCTCAGGAGGAGCAGGGGAGGAGGTGTGGCGTGGACTCCTGAGAAAGTCAGTCTGGTGTCAGCTTGGGCCAGCTGCTTAGACACTGTGGTGCTCAGAAAGAAGGCTCTCCATCTTTCCTGCCATCTATCCAATGAAGAGTAACTCACTCCACGTGTCAGGCATTCCGCTAGGCATTGGGAACAAAGTGGACGAGATTCCCGAGGTCTCTCACATCAGAGTATGTGGTCTAAGACTGCCTCAGCACTGTTGACATTTTGGGCCAGTTAACTTCCTTGTTGGAGGCTGTCATGCGCTGTGAGGTGGGGTGTACAGGTGTCCCTGACCTCTACCCGCTGGATGTCAGTACCGCCCCCCGTTGTGACCACCGACAATGTCTCCAGACTTGGCCAGATGTCTCCTGGGACATCCATCTCTATTCCCTGTTGAAACACCAGTGTTCTGTGGGGAATGTCACGATGGTCACGATCATTAAATTATTGCGTCATTGTGAGGATTTGGTAAGGTAATGCATTTAAATGGGCGAGCTGTTGTGACGGGTAATTCTGCTGTTGCTGGTGCTATTGCTCTGGGCCACTTGACACAGGGAATTAGTTTCACTGAGTCGTGTTCCCTTTCCAGCTTCTGACAAGGCTTCTGAAAAGCAACCATCCTGAGGATCTTCAGGCTGCAAACCGGCTGATCAAGAATTTGGTCAAGGAGGTGGGCATTTTCCAGGGGGTTCTGCAGAACCAGCATTTGACAGGGGCTGGACAGTGTAGGGAGATCCCCTGGAAGAGGGCATGGGAACCCACTCCAATATTCTTGCCTGGTGAGTCCCATGGACAGGAGCCTGGTGGGCTACAGTCTATGGGGTTGCAAAGAGTCGGACATGACTGAAGCAACTTGGCAGCAGGGACAGTATATGAGTGTGTGTGATTGAGGGTGGGGGGCACAGTTAGCTGGAAGAAGAGACAGCTGCCTAGCCCTGAACCAGGGAACAGCTGTGAGCTCCCTGAAGTGCAGGGTGGTGCCTGAAAGCAGAAACTTCTATGTGCTTCCAAGTATTTCTGTCCAGCAGCTCAAAGCATTTCACAGACCCTAGTTTCTGTCTCAATGACCAGTGTTGGTGTGGGAATCCAGGTGTGGGATTTTCCTTTCCAGAGGGATAGAGGCTGGTGATACAATGGACACATGCTCCCCCTTGTCTGTCCCAGGGATTCCAGACCTTGAGCATCTTCTTGCCCGCTGAGTGAACACTCCACCCACTCAGTGTTTTGGTGGCTTCCCTGAGCTCTGCACAGCACAGCACGCCTCTCCCGGCGCACATTCAAGCTTTATCCAGAGCATCTGTCCTCACTTCATCGTCTTTCTTCCGAAAGGAACAAGAAAAATCGGAGAAGGTGTCCAAGAGGGTCAGTGCTGTGGAGGAAGTTCGGAGCCACGTGAAGGTGCTGCAGGAAATGCTGAGCATGTACCGCAAGCCAGGACAGGCCCCGCCAGACCAGGCGGCCTTGCAGGTAGGTCTCTTTTCGAAAACAAAGGCAGGAAGGACTCAGTATGACTGACATCCTAAGAATATGCACAGATTTCAAGAAGCCCTCACACAGTCAAAATAACAAGCATGTTTCCACCCCCTCAGACTTTCTCATCCTCCTCCTCTTGTTCCGCCTCTCTCCCAAGCAACCACTGATCCGTGTTTTCCCTGCTAGTTAGTTTGGGGTCCCAGGTGGCACTAGTGGTGAAGAAGCCAGCTACCAATGCAAGAGATGCAAGGGACACATGTTCCATCCCTGGGTCGGGGAGATTCCCTCGAGGAGGAAGTGGCAACCCACTCCGGTATTCTTGCCTGGAAAATTCCATGGACAGTAGAACCGGGCAGGCCACAGTCTGTGGGGCTGCAAAGAGTTGGACACGACCAAGAAAGACTGCTGATCAAGTTACATTTCTTAGACTCTTATATAAATGGAATGATGCAGTATTCCACCCCTGCCTTTTTTGGGGGTAGGTTAGGCTTCTCTGCTTTGGAGAAACTGTGGTGTGCATGTACCACAACATGCTTATCCATTTGTCTGTTGATGGATATTTGGGTTGCTTGCAGCTTCAGGTGATTATGAAATAAGCTGCTCTGAACACTTGTGTTCAGGACCGTTTTGTGTGAACATGTATTTTCCTTTCTCTTGGGTAAACGCCTCAATGTGGGATTGCTAGGTCACAGACTGGGTGTATAGTCAACTTTTTAAAAAGTGCCAGAGTGGCTGTATCATTTTACGTTTGTGACGGCAGTGTTTCAGAGTTCCCATTTCCCCACATTTACACATCCTGAGATCTTTCTTTTTTTATAGCACACTTACTGAGAATTTTATGTAACAAACTATTTTCTAGGTCGTGTATGAGAGGTGTGAAAAGCTGCGGCCCACCCTGTTTCGGCTGGCGAGTGACACCACTGACGACGATGAGGCGCTCGGTACGGTCTCATTCTCCAGGGTAGGCAGCACGCACCCCAGGGTGTGGGCCCCGCGTGGGGCGCTCTGCCTGCCGTGGGGCTGCCTCTGCTGCCGACACACACACTCGAGGGCGGCTCCTAGTGCTCCAGTGGTTGCGCTTGCGGATGGCATTGACTGAGTTGATTCTGCTTGCGGATGGCATTGACTGAGTTGATTCTGCTTGCGGATGGCATTGACTGAGTTGATTCTGCTTGCGGATGGCATTGACTGAGTTGATTCTTGAAATTTTCAGAGGCATCTGGGCTTGAACAAGAAATGAGCAGCAGGCCTGCAAACATAGAAAAGGGTGGAGGTTTACCATCTGAGTTGGGTGTGAAGGGGATAGAAGGAAGAGCAGCTCCCACTGAAGACTTGCAGAAAGACTAGACTTCTGAGAGGTCTGAGAGGCAGCTGCGAGGGGCACGTCTGGGAGGTTTCACACCCAGAGTGCCTTCAGGGGCTGGGTTGGGGAGCTCAGCGAGGTGGCCAATGTGGAGTGAAAGGCACATGGGAGAACTTAAATCCTGTACACAAGTATAGAAATGGCTAAAGCTTTTTATTTTATGGAAGATCTCAAAACATGTAAAAGGGATTCTATGTCCATGTCCTCTTCACCTTCTGTTCACAGTTGCCAGCTCACAGTCAGTCTTGATCTTGTTTTACCTCTACTGCACTGTCCCTTTGTCCTCCCCCTCCCCACACCCCCAGTTCTGTTTTTAAGCAAATTCCAAAGATTTTGGAGTAATCTATCAGCGTTCAGATTTCCTGGGCATTTCTCTGTCTATTCATCTCTTGCTGACCCTTTTTTTTCTTTTTTAAAGTCTGTTATAAATCAGAACCAGAAAGGAAAACCATGCTTGGTATTTAAGTCTCTTTTGGTGGTAGCCTCCTGTTTGTGTGTTTTTTTTTTAATTTCATGCATGAAAAACATGTCCTTTGACTTGTTTTTCTTGGTCTCACTTTTCTGATGGCATCTCCCTTGGTGTTTAATGTTTCTCCATTCTTGATATTTCTGAAATTCTTGATTTCTTGTAAATTGAATCAGGAATCTTGTTCAGATTCAGGTTCAAATGAGGGTGTGGGGGAGGAACAAGAATACATCATAGGTGATGTTACGAGGCCCATGGTGTCTGGTTTTCTGGGGGTTTTTTGTGATGTAGTTATTCTAAGCCTGTTATTTTCTCTGGTGGCAGTGAAGTCAAAATGAATGAAATTTAAAACACCTTGCACATGCCAAATACAACATTCAACCTCTTGTTTGTTCACTTCCATTCAGTTTAAAAACTGACAGGAAATTAATAGTTGGTTGCTCTTGAAGGCTTCTCCTAGCACGGTGGCCTGCAGTGTTACATACAGCCCCTGCCCCTGTTGCTATTCTCTCTCCCAGGAGAGACTTTCTTACAGGTAAACCAGACCATGAGATACCCTTGAGATTTTTGAAATCCACTGCATTGTTTATCTGGATATTTCAATTTGAATGTCCAATTTCCATCAGGAATGCTTGATCTGTATTTAGATTTTATGAAATTTACAGGTGAAAATGTAGATTCATGTACCAAATTGTTCCTTACACACTTTCCAATGACTGAATAAAGTCCCAGAAATGTCTTTTAATATTTGCATCCACATTGATGAAAAGGCTTTAAGTTTAAATTTTAAATTAAAACTAAGTTAAAGATTTAGTTCCTCACTTGAAAGGACCATACTTCAAGTGTTGGCTGTCATACTGGGCAGTACAGACCAAGAAAGTGAAAAGATTTGGTTCCTCCTCCAACCTGAGAAGGAAGTGTTGAGGTTCAGCACTTGAGTGACTGGGTCTGCCAGGGGCCTGATCTCGTGACCTGGGGGCAGGAGGCATGGTCATACTGAACCTGGTAGAGCTGTGTGGTTGCTGCTTTGTGGATGGCTTAAAAAAGACTGAGAATGTTGGTTGCTAAACAGGGGATTCTGATTTTTCTCACGTTCTTCAGCGGAGATTCTCCAGGCAAATGACCTCCTCACACAGGGAGTTCTGCTGTACAAACAGGTGATGGAGGGCCGTGTCACCTTTGGGAACACAGTGGCCAGCTCTGTGGGAGACATACCTGTGTCCAGAGGTATGTGCAGAGAGCATCTTCCACCCTCTGCTTGGGGCAGCCTGCAAATCCCGGGAAAGAACTGACTCCTCAGAACATTCTGGGTTATGGTGTAGAAATGAGAGCACACACCCTCTTTTCCCTTTCCCTTGAGAATTGGTTTTATGCAGCCAGACTCTGCCCCACGTGCCATCACGGATCGACTGCTGGGCAGCAGCTAGCTTGTAAACAGAAGTGTGTGGTGGCTCTTCTGGGGCCAGATTCAGATTGTGCCTCTTGAGAGTGCTTACTTAGGGGAGCTACGCACCAAAGAAGATTGACCATCAGTGGTTCCTAGTGCTGGGCTAGCTAAATCAGAATTGGTCTAAAATAGTGCTTGAAATGCAGATTCTTAGACCTTTTTGGACCTAGATTACCTGGAGCTGGACCCCAAATTTTTATCAAGCACGTGAGATGATTCTGATAAGCGTGGTCAGAACCTCAAAGGCCTCTGAGATGGAGCAATCCGCTCTGCTACTGTCCTGGTTGGATGGACTGTAAGAGGATTCTGTGATAGCAGGGATGGGAAGGCAGTTCCTCTGGCTGCCTCGTATTTCAGATGCCACTCAAGGCTGTGAGTCAAGCCAATCAACGGCAGTGGAAGGTTCTTCAGGGGTGTGCTAAGGGGGTGTGATGTCTTTTGATTGGGAGGAGGCCTGAGGGAAGTGGAGCTTTCACTCATATTTATTTTCCTGTCTGTTTTCTAGTCTTCCAGAATCCAACAGGCTGCGTGAAGAACTGCCCCCTGATTGACTTGGAGGACAGCGGGTCTGAGCAGGCTGTGGCTGTGACACCGTCTTTACTGCATCAGGACCTGGCAGCCTTAGGTAAGGGTGGTGTCTTGGGGGGAGCTGGCACAGCGTGGTCCTGACTCCCAGGGGAAGAGTAAGCCCATTCCCCTTGGGGAGTGTGTGCCTGTTTTTAGAAAGAATTGGGTTATACTGGGAAGTTCAGAGAGATCTTCCTTGTACCCAGTCTCAGATTTGCCATGAATGAGTAGAATGAGTTCCGGTAATTTGCTCTGTCTCGGCTTTCTGAGTGCTCTAGAAAGGATGGCATTAGTCTCCAGCTTGTATCAGGTAGAGTTACTGATGTGCACCTCCACTGTGTTCCTTCCTTGCAGGAATCAGTGATGCCCCAGCTACAAGCAAGGTAAGGAGGCTCTTCCTGGGGGCTGGAGAGGAGAGGGCAGGTCCCTCAAACCTGCCTTCATGAAGGCGGCACTGCACTGGGGAGGGGGGTGACAGCATAGCCTGGTGGCTCTTGTGGGCTCGGAGGTCCAGAGCCTCTCCCTCACTTCCACTGTCTGGCTTAAACCCCTGGAGGGAGACGTGTTTTTGCTCTTCTTCTGTCCCTGCCCTCTTCCTTTGTATCCAGACTCTTGCTTACCAAAGGTCTGCTCAGGAGTCAGGCCCTCTCGCCCTTTCTCCACCTGCCCTAGGAGACGTGGTTACCTGCTCTGCGGTGGCTTTGGGGTCAGGAGAGCTGTGCCCTGGTGTCACCATGGCTCACAGTCATTCATACGCTGGCCTTACTTCAGCCATTCCTGGTTTGACAGGTTGCAGGTCAGAATTGCTGTCAGGAAAAGAAGAACCCCACCACCAGCACGCTGCCAGCTGGCGGTGCTCAGAGCCCTTCTGCAGAAAGGAACTTGCTGGACCTCCTCTGCCCACAGCCGCCTCCGGGATCTCTGTGAGTCTTGTGGGCAGGCAGCCGAGAAGTGTTGCTCCTGTGTGCAGTTGGCCGGGCTGCCGCTCTCCCTGAGGGCTGCCCTGTGTGCCACCCCTTTAAGTCCCCGTCCACCCCGAGTCAGGAGGACACACGCCAAAGGCCAGGACCTCTGGAAAGGGGTTTCAGAAGTAACATCAGCGGTAGCTGATGATGATGTTTTTGGTCTTTGTAGGTTGGTTTTCTGTTTTCCTGATTTCACTAGTTTGCAGCAATGTTTGATCGCTAGAGAAATAGATCATATAGAAAATCCTAAATACCATTCCCTAAACACGAGGTTGAATGCGCCTTCTTTGCTTTTATCCTGCACATATAGTAATATGTGGCTTGTTTTACACAAAGGAGGTTATAATTTACAGGTTGTACCATACTATGGGTTTTTTTTTTAACTTTTTAAAAATAATTTTATGTTTGGCTGTGCTGGGTCTTCGTTGCTGCTCTGGTTTTTCTCTAGTTGCAGCCAGCGGGGGCTCCTCTCTAGCTGCGGTGCACAGGCTTCTTGTGGTGGCTTCTCTTATTGCAGAGCAGGGGCCCTAGGGTGTGAAGGCAGGTAGATTCTTTACCACTGAGCCAGGAGGGAAACCCCACTGTGGTTTTTTATATCACACATCTTTGATACATTTTCATCATTTATGTAAATTGGCTTCATTCTGATAGTTGAATATTAATTCATATACATATAATGTATACTTCGTCATTTCCCTCGCGGATATTTACGTAACTTCCAGTGTGGAGGCACCTGAAGAGTTTCTGTAGTACAGATTTATATAAATAGAGTTGCTCTAAGGTATGAATGTAAACACATTTTCATAGATCCTGTCCCTTTGTCTCTGGCAAGGCTGGAGCACTTTGCCTTCCCCAGACAGCTCCCTGAGAGCCTGTGTCCCTGGTGGAGACCTCCGAACTGGGTTGAGATGGAGCTGTGCTGGGAGGTCATTCTTATTTGTATCTAACGGATTTCTTCCTTGTTTGCTCTTTATAACCACTTGACATTCTAATTTTGGTGGGTCACTTCTGTCTGGACTTAAGTTTTCCAAATTGTTTTTGATTTGTGTTGCAAAGGGACAAAATCATGAAGTATGAATGATGTGGCCAGTGTAACATGACTGCCTGACAACATTATTTAGTTTATTGGGTTCTTATTGTGCACACAGATACCCTTCATACACTTTCTCATTTAATTCTTATTATAACCCTATGAGATAAACATTAAAATGTCTCCATTTTGCAGATAAGAAAATTGAGGCATGGGTTAGATTACTTTTCTAAACTCATATACCCTGAAAATATGTACATACACACATATGCATACACATTTATATTTATTTTTTCCCTTGTTCTTCAGAAAGTCTAATCAGATTCCCAGATTTCCTTACAGTTTTTCCAATCTTATTATTTCTTTGCAGGAATTATATTCCACAGAAAAGTATCCCCAAGGAAGTACCACCAGGTACCAAGTCCTCTCCAGGTTGGTCCTGGGAGGCCGGCCCGTTGGCTCCTTCCCCATCTTCCCAGAACACTCCTCTGGCGCAAGTGTTTGTCCCTTTGGAGTCTGTTAAGCCCAGTAAGTACAGTTTCACTCTTTTTTCCCTCTCTATTAGACATCCAGCTTTATCCACTCTGGATTGATAGGAGTGGCTCTTAAACTGGGGAAGGTACATGGGGGTTTATACTGTTTTATATCCTGCTTTATTTACTATTAAAAGCCATAGCATCGTTTCATGCCCTTAATCTTCAAAATCTTGCCTCCAGGCAAAGGATAAGGCAGGTGGCTTCATGGTCTCTTTGCTGATATTTTTCTTAGTTTTCTATCATGGGGTTGACTCTGAGGCATATTGGAAAGCAGAATTTAATTAGGGTTCTTGAGTCCACATAGGGACGTGATCTTCATTTGGAATTCAGGAAGGGAATGTTCAGTGTGACCTGAGATAAATAAGAAGAGCTGGAATTAGAAGGAAAGGAAGGATTTGACTGGTGAGCCTCTTCCTCTAAGGAGCCTCATTAAAGCAGGAGATGTAGATATTAACCTCCCTTATTACAAAGGGAAGGAGACTGGAGGCCCAGCTAAATAACGTGACGGCCTGTGGTCAGCACCCTGATACGTGAGCAGGAAACAGCTGAGATCTTCAGGTCTAGGGCCTGGGCCCCTTCCTGGGGCACAGAGTGCCCTTGTGGCTCAGTGTGGTGAGCTCAGATTGCAGAAGACCTTGGAGCCAGGCAGAGCAAGTAAAGTCAGCAGTGGGGGCCCTTTGCGTTCTTAATTTTTATTTTAAACATAATAAATTAATAAAGTATTAATTTCCTAGTTTTGATCATTGTACAGTGGTTATATATAATGTTAATATTTGGAGAAGCTAGGTGAAAGGTATATGGGAATTCTTTTATGTTTTTGTAAGTTTTTTAAAAAGTAATTTTTATTGGAGTATAGTGGGGTATAGTTGATTTACAGTGTTGTGTTAGTTTCTGCTATACAGCAAAATGGATCAGATATATATATATATATATATATATGTATACACATACACATACATACACACATATAGCTCCATTCTTTCTTAGGTTCTTTCCCCATATACCCTAACTTTTTATAAATCTAAAATTATTAAAATAAAAAAATGTTCAATATAGTTTTAGAAAAGATAGAAGAGAACAGAAAATTAAAATCATCTGTATCATTACCATCCAGAGATGGAAGTTTTGTTAATATCTTGGTGTATTTTCTTGTCTTATCCATTTACATATATTTAAAAAATTGGTACTATAGTATATATACTGTTTTATATCCATAAATTCATACTTGTGTCACTAACATGTACTGTAACTCATTTATTCAATTTCTTTCTGAAGGATAATTTGTTTCCAGTCATTTACTGTTTAAACAGCGTTATAGTCAACAACTCATTGCAATAAATGGAGACCCATTTTTAAAACTTTCTTGGTTATTTCATTAGTAAATAAAAGAGGAAATGCTGTGTTTAAAATTTTGACCTTCGCTACCAAGTTTCCTTATAGAAAGTTTGCCGTTTGCCCATAACCTCACCACCATACCTCATGATTATTTTCAGTCTTTTAAATCTTTGGCAGTTTCATTGTTAAAGTATGTATTCGTAATGTGCATTTTGTGATATTTGGCATGAGATAAGGATCTTCGTCAAACTTTTTACCAGATGGTTAGCCATTTATCTACCACTTACTGAATTAGCCAATGATTTTCAAAAAACTCTCTTGACGTGTTAAATTCTCAGGTTTGGGTCTCTTTTACTTGCCATTTTGGATTGCAGTTTTGTCCATATCTGAGGATTTGTTCATGCAGATAGCCCTACTCCCCCTCCTTTTCTTATAGTTGGTCTCATGTATCTTTTTTCCCTCCAAATTAACTTTGAAATTATTTCTTAGCTAAATTAGGACAATCCTTTAGTATTTCCAAGACCTGATTAATTTGAAAAGATCTGCTGTCTTTACTGTTTTGTCAAATTAAATATAAGAGATGTTGTATGTGTATATTGTTATACAAAAAAGACCAGAAGGATATAGACCCAGATGTTAGCGGTGCTTATTTTTGGGGAGTAGTAAAGGTGTTTTATGTTTCATCCTTTATGATATCCTGTATTTTTTGTGGTGTTCACACATTATCTTTTAATATTTATTTACTTGACTCTTCTAGATCTTAGTTTTGGCATGTGGCATGCAGGATCTTTTTTCTTTTGATTAAGTTGCCACATATGAGATCTAGATCTCTGACTAGGGATCGAACCCACGCCTCCCACATTGGGAGCATGGACTCTTAGCCACTGGACCACCAGGGAAGTCCCCATATGTTATTTTAATCATAATCATTTCTTGCTCAAAAAAATTTATTTTTTAATTTTTTTTTTTTTAACTGGTAATGCATGGTCGGATGGCAGGGAGAGATCAGTTTGGAATGTCACAGGACTCCGCCAGAGCTAATGAGGACTTGGGTTATGGTGGTGCAGAGGGTTGAGCCCAGGAGCTGTGCTGAGTGGAGGAGAGGAGGACTTGGTGACAGATGCACGTCTCTTTCGGTGCATCTGTCAAGCGTGGCTGCTCTTCAGGGGAGTTTGCAGTAGCACTAATCCTCTTGGTTGGGTCCTTCTCTGCCAGGCAGCCTGCCGCCTCTTATCGTGTATGACCGGAATGGATTCAGAATTCTGCTCCACTTTTCTCAGACTGGAGCCCCCGGCCACCCCGAGGTGCAGGTGCTCCTGTTGACCATGATGAGCACGGCCACCCAGCCTGTCTGGGACATCATGTTTCAAGTGGCTGTGCCAAAGGTGAGTCAGCGGCTGGCCCGCTCCATGGAATTCTTCAGAAAAGGCTGTCGTTTTTGAGCATCAGGTCCTTTTTGGGGACATTATCTATGAGATGGAAAGGTCAGAATCTTCACTTAAAGTAGATGAAGATAAAACGGGAATGTTGTTGGCTCAGTTAACTGGGGATTCCTGAATGTGTATCTTCACAGGTGGCTAGATTCGGGTAGGTTCGTAAGCAGTTCCTTAAGAGCCTGTCACTTTCCCTCTCTTGACTTTGTTCTTCCCTTCTGGAGCCTGTTCTCTCACAGACAGTCTCCACAAAGCAGGAAAACGGCCACCAGCAGCTCCAGTTACATGGGCCTTAACTCTGTTTATCTCAAAATAAACTGCCCATTGGCATGAGGCATTGCATATGGATTACCCAACAAAGGGCTGGGACCGGCCTTGTTGATGTTACTGGTATACCTTGGGCCAGTAACTCGTGTTCAGGGATGTGAGGTACTCTGGCCAAGTAGGATATTACATCCCTTTCTCAAGGGAAGTCAGTTAACACAGGTTAACAGCCAGACTAGACTCACAAGAAATGGGCAAGGGGCCTGTCCTGAAAGGAAGGATTCAAGGCAGACAAAAATAAAACTCTGCATTTGCTTTTCTTTAAGGTTTACTTATTTTTATTTTGTTACTATTTTTAAATTTATTTATGGCTGCAGTGGGTCTTTGTTGCTCCACACGGACCTTCTCCAGTTGCGACAAGTGGGGACTATTCTTTCTTTTAATTGTTTATTTTGTATTGGGGTATAGCAGCATAACGGTGTTGTGTTAGTTTCACGTGAACAGCGACGGGACTCAGCCGTACATACGCATGTGTCCATTCTCCTCTAAACGGCCCTTCCATCCAGGCTGGCAGGGTCTGCTCTCCGGCTGCAGTGTTCGGGCTTCTCATTACTGTGGCTTCTCCTGTTGTGGAGCTGGGGCTCTAGAGCACGGGCTCAGTAGTTGTGGCAAATGGGCTTAGTTGTTCCCTGCATTGGCACTGCAATGGCAGGTGGATTCTTCACCACTCAGCCACCAGGGACGCCCCAACTATGCACTTTCTAACATTCATGGTACTTTTGTAGGGCATCGACTCTCATTACCTGTATCTTACAAATTATCAGTCCAGGGTTCAGAAAGGTTAAGTATTTTGCCCAGAGTCACAGAGCTAGTGAGAGGCAGAATTAGAATTCAGTGCAGGATGTGCTGTCTTTCTCCATGTGCTGCCTCTCAGAAGCTGACCTTTGACCACACAACTACAGATACACTTTCTGTATGGGTGGGGTGGGAGGGTCTTCCAGATTCTTTCAGCCATTGGTGGGGTGGAGGCCAAGCTCTCCTGTTCACCAGATCTCCCTCATTAAAGCTGTAGTTTGTTAGGAATGAGTTATATGTTGGATTTCTCCCCCCGATAGTCAATGAGAGTGAAACTGCAGCCGGCGTCCAGCTCTAAGCTTCCTGCTTTCAGTCCTTTGACACCTCCAGCTGTGATCTCTCAGATGCTGCTGCTGGACAATCCACACAAAGTATGTTCTGGTATCTGTGCTAGCAGGGAAATGGGGGCCCTTGAACTCCAGGTAGGCAGCCTGGCAGGTGGAGAGAACTGTATTGAGGTCTTAGTTTGGTTGGGATGCTGGTGGAATGTCCCTTGCTGGAGTCTGTTTTCCTTTGGGGCTGATTGGAAGAGCTGTGGACCAAGGGAGTGGTCCACACACTCTCTAGCTCCATGGAATCCTCTGGAAAGGTGAGGCCAGCCTGTCGTCTTAGCTGGTCTCCACCTCAGGGCTGCTAAAGTGTGGGAAGACACCCAGGGTGTCTTCCTGGCTCCCCCCGTGTTTGTAGTCCCAGAAGGTCGAGGCCAGGGTATGCCTGTCACACAGGCATACCTAACTTGGGTGGAGTTAACATACACATACTGTTACTTGCTGACTGCTTAGTGGGTAAAGGCTTTGACTCTGGGCCCATCTCCCTGTCACTCCCCACTAATTTAAGGTCTTTTATCTTTGCCCAGGAGCCCATCCGGTTACGGTATAAGCTGACATTCAACCAGGGTGGACAGCCTTTCAGCGAAGTAGGAGAAGTGAAAGACTTTCCGGACCTGGCAGTCTTGGGTGCAGCCTGACTCCTCCCAGGACAGAGCCTGCCATTCACGCTTAGGCTAATGTTCCTTTTGCTGTCTAGATAGGACTGATCATGGTGATTTAGTGCAGAGTGCCAAGAGTTCTGTCCTGACATCAGGCTCTGGATGCCAGCCTCTGACTTATTCTGCAGATGTGTGTGTGTGTGTGTGTGTGTGTGTTGCCAGGGGGCTGAGGGGGAGGGATGAAGGCAGTGTGGGAAATGCTAAAACATTTCTGATAACCATCTGCTGCGGTCATGTCTGGTTTTGCACGTTGGTGGACACTGATGTCCCTGCCTCAGGTTGGAGGTTTTATAAGCCAAAGTTGTCACTGTTGTTTTCCATGTATTATTACCTTTTCATTCATCCACTCTGTGCCTTGTCAGCCTCTGAAAGTCTTGGTTGCTCCCAGGCTGCTGTTCTCAGGGACCCATAAGGGACCTGGTGGTTCTTGGGGCAGAGTGTCTTCTGGGATGCTCTCTTCCAAGAAGGACCTCGTCTCCATTTCCATTAGCAAATGCTGCTTGCATATGTCCCAGAAGATCTTCTGAATGGAACACTTGTTGCACTGTGTCCTAGGCGAGGGGTTGCCACTGGACCAGAGGACCGCGCTTGGTGGGCCAGTCATGTCCTTTACCACTGTGCCTTAGAATCGCCCGTAGACGGACCCTTCAGGGCAGAGGGGGAAGCAGATCCCAGGCCTTATTCAGGCCTCAGGTTCCATGGGCTGGGCAGCCTGTCTGGACCCTTCCTCAGGACCCTCATCTCCATCCTCCTCCTCTTTCTCTGCAACCATTTACCCGGAACTCTTTGATGGTGACACCATGCCAGTCGTTGTAAGTCATAACTGACAGGTTCACGCTGGCCTGTTGACTTCACAATCCACGGTGAAGAACTGTGATGCAAATGAGATACGAAAAGAGTTTAGCAATGATTCAAGTGGTGACTAAATCTAGAAAGTCATTGAATAAATACCTGTGTAACAAATATACTTTGTGGAGTTTTGAGTAAGTAGGAGATGCAATGCCCGTTGCATTTGGAGATGATAGGCTTGAAGGGATTGCTCGTCTGTTGAAGTGAGGAAGACTTCCTGAAGAATGTGGAACCTTAAGAACTCTTTCAGGGAAGAGAAGCCCTGAAGATCTGAATGAAGTTGAAAGAGATGGATTTTTGTTACATTTTGTCATGGTGTGAACAGAAAATTCCAGGCTTGTTACAGTTATTCCTTAGCACCTACTAGGTGCTAGGCATTTGTGCGTGTTTTCCAAGTCGTGCTTGGCCTGATGAGTGGAGAGGGCTAAGCCTGGCTGAGATGGCCCAATGTAGGATATGAGATCTGAGCAGCTCACCTGTCTGGGCAGGATTCCACTTCAGAAACTGCATGGCTTTTGGGGGGGCTCTTTGTCACAAAATTGGGTACTTTGTAGTCTGATCTTTTACTTCCTGCATATAACTGAAAATCTGCCAAGACTGTTGCGGATGGGAGCTGTAAAAAAAAAATCAAGGTATGCTTGATGTGAAAACTCAAAACAGGTAAGTGATGGGGTGATTTCTTCATTTGTCATAACTCATAAGATTCATTTGACTCTAAAGTCTTATGTTCAGATAGTCTTTAGAGCCTTTATAGGCTCAAGTTTATTTCATAAAGTCTTCTAGAATGCCTATTGTAAAGACGATGCCTGGCTATGAAGAGCTTCCATCCAAAATGGGTAAATGAGACTGACAACATGAAAAGACCTTTATCCCATAGTTAAAAGGTAGAGTCTCTGTGTGTGAACATGCATCTGTTGTCTAGGAGACAGCTTGCCAGTGGTTCTCGGCTTGGGTGGAGTTGGACAGGGCAAGGGGGTGGGGGGTGGGTGTCCTGAAAGTGGCCAGCGGTGCCTTCTAATTCTGAAGTTCAGCGGCCACTTAAGACATGGCCCTTATCCTTTATTCACTCAACTGGTAGTTGACTAGCTGCTGTGAGCCAGGCACGTTGTAGGCGCTGCACACAAAGCAGTGATAGAAGGTCCCTGCCCTTGTGGGTCTTCTGTTCTGATGGGAGACCCATCGTGTGTCTGGCGGAGGTTTGGCACAGATGACCCCGCGTTTCCCCTCTCCTCAACTCCTCCTCTCAGGATCCTGCTCATCCCTGTCTCTCGGCCTACCTCTGACTGTTCCTTTTCGTCTTTCCTTTAAATGTGTTGGCAGAGGATTTAGTCCTGAGGGCTCTTCTGAGCGTTCTGGGCGGTTCACCACTAGGCGGGTGGCAGCCTTCTTGCTGACCTCAGGTCCTATTTCAAGCCGCCTAGTGGATGCCTTTATCTGGAGGTTCCCACTGTTGCCTCCCAAGTGCTTAAAGTGGAACACAGCCGCCTCCCTCTCTTTCTCTCTGTTCATTTATTTGAAAGCACCTTTCTAAGCCTTCATGGATCCTTGATTCCTGCTTCATCTCCATTCCTTCAGTACTGTTTCCTCATCTAGTCTATTTCTTTTTTAAAAACTTTGGCCACACCATACAGCATGCAGGATCTTAGATCCCTGACCAGGGATCGAACCTGTGCCCAGTGCACTGGAGGGTAGAGTCTTAACCACTGGGCCGTCAGGGTGGTCCCCTCGTCTAGTCTGTTTCTAAACAGTACCGCATTTTGGCCTCCCCGCTGCATTGTCACCGCCTTGGTTTAGCTTTTTTTTGACGCTACAGTAGCCTGCCTCTCGGTTCTCCTCTGAGCCATTATGCATTATAGTTGGCCACCATCAGATTTCTGATCTGGGTACCTGATCCCTGCTGAAAAATTCCAAATGGGTGGTCAATGCTCTAAAAGTGTGCAGCTGAATTCAAGTTGCTTGCTTGGGGCATTCAGTGCCCTCTGTAACTGTGTGCTCCCTACCCTTCTGGCATCATCTGTCAAGAATAGAGCACACTTTGCCAGAGCCACAGGAAAGTCCCTTCACAATGCCATGTTTTCTCATAATCTCTGACTACCACCTGCAGTTAACTCCTTTTATCTCCAATGAATTTAAGTTCGGGCTAAAATGCTGCTCCATCTGCAAGCCACTCTGGGAGGGTAGATGGGCTGTGGAGATAGTAAAGGTTGAAAGAAGGATAAAAAACTTAAGACCAAACACATGAATACTACTCATTAAAAATGAGATAATGTAGATTGAGAGATCAAACATGAAAGGTTGAAAGCAAAGGTGATATTCTCATACAAATAGTGTTTACTAAAGTGTTTATAAATCACAAATTCTTTAAATATATCTAATACAGAAAGTGCTTACTCAACCCCCAAATATAGAATATAGAATTCTGTCAACTAGTTTGTTTGGTTTTTACACTAAGAACACACACAATAGAGTGCTGGCCATGATTTGTTTTGTATTTTTTAAGAGGGAACACCTGATCTCTCACTGGGAAGAAGCGGAGTCAAGTAGATGAAGTAGGGTGAACCCGAAGTCCAGAGAGTTCGCCACATGTTTACTTTGAGCTGGCATGAAAAACTCCAGGCCTTTCTGCCCCTTGCCCAACGTGTTCCCAGGTATACCCTGTTCCCTCTGAGAAAGCTTGCATCTAAAAATGTGTAAACATTCTGCTTCTTTGACTTTTAGTCTTGAATACATTATTCCATGGCTAGAGGTAATACTTTTCATGCTGTTGAAAATACATACATAACATTACAAAATATATACATGTTGAAGATACATACATACACATATGCTGCATGGTGGCATGCTGCAGTCCATGGAGTCGCAAAGAGTCAGACACAACTGAGCGACTGACCTAAAGTGAGGGGTAATACTATTATTTTAGAAGTTGAAACACCTACTATGGTGTTACAGGCTCCACATAACATAGATTTTTAAAGTTTGAGGTCTTCTGAAGCCCCAACAGTTTAATTTAATCAACCCTTAGTTGTAATTCTGTTCTTCAGCTTCACGTACTGCCTCTAGCCGTGTGACCTGGGACAAGTAATTTGTCCTCTTCCGCTTCCTTCCTTGTAAAGAACAAACAGGATTGTTTTGAGAAGTGAGTTGTTATATATGAAGTGACTCCAATCCTGCATAGTAGTAAGCTAAGACTCATTTCATTTACTGTATGTTTGTCCATCTGGTTTCCAGTACATGAACAGACTTAACCATAACTTTTTGGTTTTTTACTGCAGCGTGGTACGGGATCTTAGTTCCCTAACCAGGGATTGAACCTGTGCTTCCTGCAGTATAAGCTTGGAGTCTCAACCACTGGAACTTCACTGCCAGTGAAGTTCCCATAACTGAAATTTACCTCATGAAATAAATGTAAGCAAATATTTAAAATTTTGGCAGGGTTCAAATTAATACTGAGATGCAGTAAATATCAAGGATAGATAAAAATATTGGAAACCACACGCCTAAATCTGACCAAAAGCAGAAAGCCATAACAATATACTCGAAACTAATGAACACACTTCCTATAAAATACTTAAATTTTGTAAACAGGGCTATGTAATTCTAAAATTTACAACCCTGAGACTCAAAGAACAAAGTTATGATTGCAGGCAGCGGGTATGGGGGAAGGGATAGTTAGGGAGTTTAGGATGGACTTGTACACACTGTTAAAAAAAAATTCCTTGAACTGTGCCTCATAAATTGTGCATGTTGCAATAAAAATTTCAAAACTTAGAGAAAATTAAAGTTTATAATCCTGTCTCTAAAATCTGAAACAGATAACTGTTATTAGTTTATTCCTGTTTTTTGAGTGCATAACCAAAATACTAACGTTAAAGCTAGTGGCATATTGAAAGAATACACTCTGTAGAGCCTTTGGGAATGCAGTTAGCCACATTAATAATGCAAATGGACTATTTGATCATCTGAGTAGATGAAGAAATGGCATTTTCTCTCATTCATTGTTTATTCCTAATAGAATCAAACCACTAGCATCATGTTTAATAAGGAAATAACTGCAGTGGCTTAAACACAGAGGCTTGTTTTCTTATTTAAAAGAAATCCAGAGGGCTTCCCTGGTGGTCCAGTGGTTAAGAATCATCCTTGCAATGTAGGGAAACCCAGATTGATCCCTGGTCTAGGAGGATCCCACATGCCCTGCAGCAATTAAGCCAGTGAGCCGCAACCCACATGCTGAGGGACTGTTGCTAAACTGAGAGCCAGGATATGTAGGAGTTTCTGCTACAAAACCAAAAACACCCCTCCCCTCCATGTACTTCAAGAGATTACTTCTAATCACAAAAGCAGACATCTCAAGTTAATGATTTTAGTGCTTTTCTATGTATGGGAAAGGTGCCAGAGTCTGGACTCTGAAATAATTCCTGATACACATCCTAAGTAACGAGGACCAGTATCCTGTGTTTTTTTTTTTTTTCTTTTCTTTTCAACTCAGAATTCCCCTCAGAGTACACCATAGGGGCAGCTGCAATGGTTGATGGCTTTATCACTGCAACATCATTTGTTTATGGAAGTGGGAAGCGACATCCTTAGTCCACAGTGATATAAGCATCACAAAGTTATTAGGGACCTAAGCTCCAACCAGTGCTAAGTCACCACCCAAGGATGTACTCAACATTATGTTAGCTTTAGCTGCTGAAGTTCTAGGCAGCAGAAAGGGAGTGCGGGGAGGAAGGAATAAAGGAAAACTGCTGGCGTTCTTAAGGTTTCCTGGAAGTTTATGTGATATTTTAATTCACATCCTATTGGCTGTTTAGTAACATGGGCACACCTAGGCCACACCTAGGTGCAATTTATTTTTAATTCGCAATGTTAGCTTTTCCGAATTCAAACAACAGAAGGTGGAAAGTCTTCCCACCAGCCCTTCTAAGAGATACTAGTTCCTTGGAAATATTCTAGACATTTTTAAGCAAATGAACTGTCCATACTTTCCTTTTTTGTTGTTTAATGTAACTTGATGGCAAAAGGAGAAGCTGGTGGCAGAGGATGAGATGGTTAGATAGCATCACTGACTCAAGGGACATGAATTTGAGCAAACTCTGGGAGATAGTGGAGGACAGAGCTAGTAAACAATAGATGACTTGGTGATAATGCCATTATCAGTATGAACTGCTGAACAGAAAAAAAAGAGTAGCCCCTGCTCGCCTCTCTTCTGACAGCAGATGGAATCAATCACATGTTGAAAGTGCTTTGTATTAAAACTGGCACGTGAACTTCCTGATCTCTTCGTGTACCTCCAGCCTCTCCCTTCCACTGACCCCATTCCTGTGGGCAACAGGCTGAGATGGTTGGATGACATCACCGACTCAATGGACATGAGTCTGAGCAAACTCCGGGAGATAGTGAAGGACAGGAAGCCTGGTGTGCTGCAGTCCATGGAGTCGAAAATAGACACAACTGAACAACAAAGACTGCTGAAGTCCGCCCTGCAGCCCTCCCTTGCATGGGGGAGTGAAACAAGGATGGGTTTTGGAGTCAGGTTCAGTTTCTAGTTTCTTGCCATCTTGGGCAAGTTACTTAACATCTAGGCCTCAGTTTTTATATTCTACATGATAAAAATGTTAAAAATCTACTTCATAGTTTTGGTGAGTATTTAATAAAGTCAACAAAATACCAGACCTGATAGGTACCCTTTATATATGTGTGTGTGCGCTCAGTTGCATCCGACTCTTTGCGACCCCATGTACTGTAGCCTGCAAGGGTCCTCTGTCCATGGAATTTTCCAGTCAAAAAACTGGAGCAGGTTGCCATTTTCTACTCCTAAGGGATCTTCCCGACCCAGGGATCAAACTGGAGTCTCTGCATTTCACCTCAAATCGCTTCATCTAAGATTTCTCTTTTTTTAATTTACTACCTTAACTTGTGGTTACTTCCATTTTGTCAATATATTCATTTCAAAACCTCTCCTGCTCTTATGGAAACCAATGAAATTTTGCTAAGGATACTAATAATATGTGCAGAGACAGCAAAAAAGATTGGATTTAATAAAGATTAGGATCAGCTGCAGGAAATTGAAAAAACTCCTAACATCGGCTTAAGCAATATTTAGATCTCTCTATTAGCTTCCCGACACTCTTGAACAAAGTTGGATGACTTAACAAATTTATTGTCTGGTGGTTCTGGAGGCTAGAAGTCTAAAATGAGGACCATGCTCTTCCTGAAACCAGTAGGAGAATCCTGGGGTCTGTGACAGTCTTTGGCCCTCCCTAGCTTGTAGCTGCATCACTGCAGTCTCTGCCTTCATGGTCACTTTGTGTTCTCCCATGACCGTCCTGTAAGGATACCGATCTTACTGGATTAAGGACTCACCCTACTTGGTATGATCTCATCTTAACTAGTTACATCTGCAGTGATGCCACTGCCAATCAAAGTCACATTCAGAAGGACTAGGGGTTAGGATTTGTATCTCTCCTGGGGGCTGGGCGGTGGGGGGAGAGACAATTCAATCCATACCACTTGCAAATTCAAGGACCGCAAAGGTAGTGGACCTAGGACTGGTGTGCAGTCCATGGTCAGGTACCTGCTGCTGCTAAGTCGCTTCAGTCGTGTCCGACTCTGTGCGACCCCATAGACGGCAGCCCACCAGGCTCCCCCGTCCCTGGAATTCCCCAGGCAAGAACACTGGAGTGGGTTGCCATTTCCTTCTCCAATGCATGAAAGTGAAAAGTGAAAGTGAAGTTGCTCAGTCATGTCCGACTCTTAGCAGCCTACCAGGCTCCTCCGTCCATGGGACTCTCCAGGCAAGAGTACTGGAGTGGGGTGCCATTGCCTTCTCCAGGTCAGGTACCTAGATGTCTTCAATCTTGTCCTGCCACGAGTGACTTCATTCCTAAGAACACTCAGTGAGCCTCAAGATAGGCCAATAGAAGTTACTCAATCTGAATAGCAGAAAAAACAAGAAAGATATATAAAGCTGCAGAGATCTGTGAGACACAATTAGGTGTATGGTGACCAAATACACACCAACATATACATAATGGGAGTCCCCTAAGGACAAGTGAGAAAAAGGGGCAGAAAAGTTGGTTGAAGAAATAACATCCAAAGCCTTCCCAAATTTGCTGAAAAACTACACATCTATAAAACTCAACAAGCTTCAAGTAAGATAAAGTCAAAGAAACCCAGACCTAGACACATTGTAGCCAAACTTAAAAGCTAAAGATAAAATTGTGAAAGCCTTTAGAGAAAAATGACTTACCACATACAATAAGCTCATAATAGATTAAGAGCTGACTTCTCACTGGAAACAATAGAGAAGGCAGTGGGATGACATATTCAATGGTCTGAGTAGGAAAGAATTCTTATCCAGCATTACTGTGTTTCAAAAATGAAGGTATAATAAAGATATACCCAACTAAAGGCAGATAATTTGATGCAAGCAGATTTGTCTTGTGAAAAAAGCTTTCTTAAAGTTCTTCAGGCTGAAATGAAGTGAACAATAAGTCTACATGAAGAAGCAAAAAATACTGGTGAAGGTACTTTTAATTAAAAGACAATTGCACAAAACAATAATAAAAAATGTCTTGTGTTTATAACAAAGAAACATACTGTCTATGGTAACAGTAGCTCAGCAGAGAGGGGAGGGAGTAGAAGGCTGAAGCAAGGTGGTGGTGGTTCACGTTGCTCACTGAGTCATGTCTGACTGTGACCCCATGAACTGCCATGTGCCGGGCTCCCCTGGCCTTCACTATCTCCCGGAATTTGCTCAAACTCATGTTTATTGAGTCCGTGATGCCATCTAACCATCTCATCCTCTGTCGCCCTTCTACCCTCAATTTTTCCCAGCATCAGTGTCTTCCAGTGAGTCAGCTCTTCCCATCAGTTGGCCAAAATACTGGAGCTTCAGCTTCAGCATCAGTCCTTCCAGTGAATATTCAGAGTTGATTTCCTTTAGGATTGATCTCCTTGCAGTCCAAGGGACTCTCAGCAGTCTTTTACAGCATCACATTTAAAAGCATCAATTCTTCAGCACTCAGCCTTCATCATGGTCCAACTTTCACATTCACTACATGACTACTGGAAAAACCATAGCTTTGACTCGAGGGACCTTTTCTGGCAAAGTGGTGTCTCTGCTTTTTAATACACTGTCTAGGTTTTTCATAGCTATTCTTCCAAGGAGCAATCGTCTTTTAATTTCATGATTGTAGTCACTATCTGCATTGATTTTGGAGCCCAAGAAAATAAAATCTGTCCCTGTTTTCATTTTTTCCCCATCTGTTTGCCATGAAGTAATGGGACTGGATGCCATGATCTTAGATTTTTAAATGCTGAGTTTTAAGCCAGCTTTTTCACTCTTCTCTTTCACCCTCATCAAGAGGGTCTTTAGTTTTTCCTTGATTTCTGGAAAAATAAAATTAACAAACTTTAATAAAATCAACAAACTTTAGCTAGATAGACCACCAAGGGAAAAAAAGACAAATATTGCCAAAGTCAAGAAATAAAGAGGGGCAATTACTACCAATTCTACAGAAGTTAAAAAGGATTATAAGAGAATGTTATAATTTTTTGCCAAAAAATTTCACAGATTAGATGAAATGGACAAATTTGTAGAATTTCTCAACATACCAACTGATTTAAGAAGAAACAAAATCTTAATAGATCTATAACAAGTAAAAAAGTTGAATTAATAATTTTAAATCTTCCCACAAAGAAAGTCCAGGCCCAGATGGCTTCACTTTGAATCCTGTCAGCTATTTAAAGAAGAGACGTTATAATCTTTACAAACTCAGAAAATGGAGAAGGAAGGATCACATCCTTCTATGTGGATCATTCTATGAGACCAGTGATATCCTTAAACCAAAATTAGACGAAGATCACAAAATGATATTACAGGCTAACTTCCCCCATGAACATAGACATGAAAATCCTCAACAAAATATTAACAAAGCAAATCTGGTAACATATAAAATTGTTATGCCCCATGACCAAGTAGAATTTATCCCAGGAGTGCAAGATTGGTTTACCATCCAAAAAACTACTGCTGTATACTTATACATCATATGAATAAACCACACAATTTATAAAATACAATATTTTAACATACTGATGAAAAAACAGGAACAGAACGAAACTTCCTCGACTTAAAAAAAGGGCAACTATGAAAAACGTAGAACTAGCATCGTACTTCATGATTAAAGACTGGATGCTAAAGACAGATCCTTAAAAGGATGTCTGTTGCCACTTCTGTTCAACACTGCACTGAAGATTCTAACCAGCACATTTAGTAGATGGAAAAAAGAAAGACATCCAACCTGGAGAAAAAAAGGAAAATTTTTCATTTTTTCATGATTCTGTATGTGGACAAATCACACACACAGAAAGACAAAAGAAAAGAAAGACAGTGCTAAGTCATGTCTGACTCACGCGACCCCATGGACTGTAGCCTGCCAGGCTCCTCTGTCCATGGGATTCTTCAGGCAAGAATACTGCAGTGGGTTGCCATTTCCTTCTCCATGGGATTTTCCCAACCCAGGAATCGAACTCAGTTCTCCAGCATACATATAGACACACACAAACTAGAACTGAATTTAGATGTTCAAGAGATACAAGAGAATCATACAAAAATCAAGTGTGTTTCTAACACAAGGAACAATATGAAAATCAAATTAAGAAAATTTCATTCACAGTAGTATTAAAATGAATACTTTGGAATACATTTAGCAAAAGTAGTAGAAGACATTTACAATGTACAATGTTTGACTACTATTGTTCCTACTAGGGGACAGCTGTAATGTGGACACATTTTTGGTTGTCACAGTTTGGGGGAGGGGATGCTATTGGCATCTAGTGAGTAAAGGCCAAGAATGCAGTTAAACATTTTACAATGCATCGGACAGCCCTCCACAACAAAAATTATCTGGTGCCAAATGTCAATAGCACCAAGGTTGAAAATTCTGCTCTAAATAAATGGAGAGGCATTTCATGTTCATGGATTTGAAGACTCAACCCTGTCAAGATGCCAGTTCTCAAATGGATCTATAAATTCAATATGATCTCTATTCCAGCAACTTTTGGGGTAGAAATTGATAAGCTGATTATAAGATGTATATGGAAATGCAAACGGTATGGAGTAGCAAAACAATTTTTTAAAAGAATAAAATGAGAGGACTTACATTACCAGATTTCAAAACTTATGTAAACTACAGAATCAAGACAGTTTGGTATTGGTACAAGAATAGGAGTATAGATGATGGAACAGAATTAAAGTGCAGAAACCCTTACATTTATGTCATTTGATTTTTGACAAAGATCTAAAGGCAATTCAGAGGAGAAGGAAAAGTCTATTCAACAAATGGTCCTGGGAGAGTTGGAGTTGTATGTGTGTGTCAGTCACTCAGTTGTATCCAACTCTTCGCAAACCTCTGGACTGTAGCCTTCCAGGCTCCTCTGTCCATGGGATTTTCCAGGCAAGAATACTGGAGTGGATTGCCATTTCCTTTTCCAGGGGATCTTCCCGACCCAGGGATCAAACCTGGGTCTCCTGCATTGCAGGCAGGGAGAGTTGTATATCTGCATGCAAAAAAAAAAAAAAAAAAAAGGAAAAAAAGAAAAAAAGAACTTAGACCTTTACCTCATATCATACACAAAAAATGAATTCAAACTGGATCTAAATGTAAGAGCTAAAATTTTTAAACTTCTAGAGAAAAATATATAAGTTTATGATTTCTGGTTAAGTGAAGATTTCCTACATATAATATCAAAAGTATAATTCATAAAATAGAAAAAGATAATGGAATTTATCAAAATTAAAAATGTATGCTCCTCAAAAGGCATCATTAAGAAAATGAAAAGACAAGCTATAGATTGAGAAAAAATATTTGCAAACCACACCTCTAATTCAGGAATTACATACAAAATACATAAATAGCTTTGCAGTTCAATAATATTTAGACAGACCTTCCCCAGTGGCTCAGAGGTAAAGAATCTGCCTACAGTGCAGGAGACTCAGGAAGACAGGTTTCAATCCCCTGGTTAGGAAGATCCCCTGGAGGAGGACATGGCAATCCCTCCAGTAGTCTTGCCGGGAAAAGACCATGGACAGAGGAGCCTGGCAGGCTACTGTCCATTGGGTCACACAGAGTCGGACACGACTGAAGCGACTGAGGATGCACGCAATATGAAGATGCTGCTACTGCTGCTGCTAAGTCACTTCAGTCGTGTCCGACTCTGTGCGACCCCTGGATGGCAGCCCACCAGGCTCCCCTGTCCCTGGGATTCTCCAGGCAAGAACACTGGAGTGGGTTGCCATTTCCTTCTCTAATGCATGAAAGTGAAAAGTGAAAGTGAAGTCGCTCAGTCGCGTCCGACTCTTCGAGACCCCATGGACTGCAGCCTACCAGGCTCCTCTGTCCATGGGATTTTCCAGGCAAGAGTACTGGAGTGGGGTGCCATTGCCTTCTCTGAATATGAAGATAAGCAATGCCAATTGAAAATGGGCAAAAATTTTGAAAATATATTTCATCAAGGAAGAGGTAAGAACTGCTAATAAGCACATGAAAAGGTGTTCAATATCATTAGCTATTAGGGAAATGCAAATTAAGGCAACAAAGACTTACCACTACATACCAAATGGAACTGGAACCCTCATACCTCATTGACTGTAATGTAAAGTGGTATGGGGGATAAGTTTGGCAGTTTCTTTAAAAATTAAACATAAATCTATCTTACCACTTAGTTCCACACCTAGGAATCTATTCAAAAGAAATGAAAACATGTCCACACAAAGACATTTAGTGAACGTTCACAGCAGCATTATTTCTAATAGCCTTATTTAATTGACTGCCAGGTCTTAGTTGTCATATATGGGATCTAGTTCCCTGACCAGGGATTGAACCCGGACCTCCTGCATTGGGAGCACAAAGTCTTAGCCACTGGACTGCCAGGGAAACCTCTCTAATAGCCTTAAACTAGAAACAGCATAAATGTCCATCTACTAGTGCATGAATAAGCAAAATATGTCATATCCACACAATGAAATACAACTCAGCAACGTAAGGGAACAAACTTTATGCTTGGTGAAAGAAGCCAGATGCAGAAGACTACATAGTGCATGATTTCATGTGTCTGAAATGTCCAGAAAAGGTAAATTTGTAGAGACAGAAAGCACATCAGTGGCTTCCTGGGACTTGGGGGTGGGGGCAGAGATTAAGTGCAAACAAGCAGGGAGGAATTTTTTGGCTGATGGAAATGTTCTTGTGAAGATACCCCACCTTGTTAAATTTGCTAAAAATCGTTGGATTGTATATTTGAAGCGAGTGAACTGTATGCCCTGTAAGTTATTAATCAATAAAGCTTTTTTTTTTTTTTTTAAACTTCAGCTCCTCGGGGAGGAGAGGGGCATACGGCAATTACAGGCACCCAAGTCTTCTGAGCATGCCACGGGACTAGATCAGTTTGCTTCTACCAGGCGAGCGTATTATCTTTCCTATTAATAATTTGCGGATTTAGGTTCTTAGCTGTATAGTCTTCAGGAACTACTGTATGCACTGAATTGGAGTATGCCTGGATGAGAACAGATAAATGGCAAAATTAAGCACAGTGTAACCAAAGGATGCTTTTGTTTGCTTTTTAAATTTTGAATCCTATAACAAAGGAGGCCTTCCCAGATATCTCTTTCCCGAGGTATCACATTGCTTTAAGCTAGAGGAAACAGTACCGAATGGCGAATTCCAGAGTTTTGTGTCTCAGGCCACGGACAGGAGGCCAGCGTGGCTAGAACAGTGAGACAGGAGCTGGAAGCGTGGTGGGCAGAGACCGGGTCACGTAAATTCGTCTGCCCGCTTTGGGAAGGCACTGAAGCTCGGCAAAGAATTCAGGTTTCAGTAGTAGGCTTGCCTGAGTTCAAATCCCACTGCGCTACATTCTAGCTACGTGATACTGAACAACTTGCTTAACTGCCTCAGTTCTTCCACTTTAAGTTGGGAGAGAACAATAGCACTGAAAGGACTGTGAGGACTAAGTGTGCTAATAAAAGTAAGGGCTTTAGAGTAAGCACATATTTAAGCGCCCAGCCGGCATTTAGCAGAGGAAGAGGGACGCTCCTCCTGTTGGACGTTCGCAGCCCGCCGCGTTTCCCGGAACGTCTGCAATCACTATAGTAACGGCTACCTACTTCCGGAAGAAGTACGGCGCGCGGCGAGGGTCAATCCCGGGCGTACACATCAGCGCGCTGATCCAGAGGCTGTGGAGGGGTCTGTCTCCGGCGCGGTCGGTCCCCGCCCGCTGCTTCCCAGGCTGCCGCGGGTGCTCTCGCAGGGCTGCCTGCTTCTGCAGCCGAGTGGCCGCCCGGAGCCAGGTCTTCAGGCTTGGACGACGAGCTGCGACGGTGCAGCCATGGACTTCTCCAAGTTCCTGGCGGAAGACTTCGACGTGAAGGAGTGGATCAACGCGGCCTTCAGGGCTGGCCCCAAGGAGGCGGCGGCCGGGAAGGCGGACAGCCACGCAGCCACCCTGGTGATGAAGCTGCAGTTGTTCATCCAAGAGGTGAACCACGCCGTGGAGGGTGAGCGGCCGGGCAGAGCTCTCTAACGGGCCCGGGGTCCGCGGGGGTGCACGTAGTGGCCAGTAAATGTCAGCGCCTCGCGTGGAGAGCGAGCGAGCCCGGGTCTGGTTCCCGCGCAGTCCTCGTGGGGACATCCAGGTCTCAGCCCCGCTGCTCGTCTCTCTGCAGCACTTGCAGATTTGGGATCTTGCTTTCCACTTTCGGCAATGCTGTCAAGTTACCTTTTAAAACTTACTGGAGTGAATTTTAAGAAGATGAAATAACTGGTCAACTGATTCTTAGATTTGGCAAAAGGAATATAGAAGATGTATAGGGAAGACATTGTTTTAATGGATTAAAAAAAAATTGATCTTGTTACCTGTAGTTGATTTGCAATGTTGTGTTAATGTCTACTGTACAGTAAAGTGATTCAGTTATACATGTTATATATATGTATTCAGTAAGCTGAAACTCCAATCCTTTGGCCACCTGATGCGAAGAGCTGACTCGTTTGAAAAGACCCTGATGCTGGGAAAGATTGAAGGCAAGAGGAGAAGGGGGCGACAGAGGATGAGATGGTTGGATGGTATCACTGACTCAATAGACATGAGTTAGAGTAAACTCCAGGAGTTGGTGATGGACAGGGAGGCCTGGCATGCTGCTTCCATGGGGTTGCAAAGAGCTGGACACGACTGAGCGACTGAACTGACTGACTGACTGTATATACTTACATATATGCATTCTTTATCACATTCTTTTCCATTATGGTTTGTCACAGCATATTGAATATAGATCATTTCCTGTGCTGTACACCAAGTAGGAATTTGTTTATCCATTCTATATATAATAGTCCGTGTCTGCTAAGTTCAGACTCCCACTCCATCCTTCCCCCACACCCCTCTTATAGTGGCTCTCTGTGTCAGTGAGGAAGATGGGCTATCCTGATTGGAGACTTTTTTTTTTTCTTCCATTTTTGGCTGTGCTGGGTCTTTGTTGCTGCACTCGGACTTTGTCTAGTTGTAGAGAGTGGAGGGCTACTCTCTAGTTGTTGTTCGTGGTCTCATTGTGGTGTTACTCTTGCTTTAGAGCACAGGATCTAGGATTCACGGGCTCAGTAGTTGTGACATATGAGCTTAGTTGCTCTGTAGCATGTGGGGATTTTCCTGGACCAGGGATTGAACCAGTGTCCTGTGCATTGGCAGGTGGATTCTTAACCACTGGACCACCACCAGGGAAGTCCTAATGGGAGACTTTAAAGTATCAAATTAACTAACCAGAATAGTGAATTATAAAAAAAAATACACACCAGAGTTAATAATAATTTCATGTATCTACTGTGCACTTGTCAAGAAATGAGCACCGGGGGTGAAAAGTTTATCTTTCTGGAGTTTGCTGCCTTGTGGGGAAGACACGTGAACAATTTAATTACAATGAAGGGTAGATTTACTGAGAACAGAACTGGAAGCTGAGAGCTAGATGAAGGCAGCAATTGTCTCTTGCCTGGGAGGTTCATAAAGGGCTTTCCCTGTGTTAGGCCTTGAAGGAAGGCTTCACAGGGCAAAGATGAGGAAGACATTATGCTTAGTCTCTCAGTTGTGTCTGACTCTTTGCGAGCCCATGGCCTGTTATCACCCACCAGGCTCCTCTGTCCATGGGATTCTCCAGGGAAGAATACTGGAGTGGGTTGCCATTCCCTTTCCAGAGGATCTTCCTGACCCAGGGATCAAAGCCAGGTCTGCATTGCAAGCAGATTCTTTACTTTATGAGCTACAGGGAAGTTTGGGGAGGATTTTAATAATAATGATATGATGTCAAATATCTGAGTCCTTGGTATACGTCAGGCACTGTTTTAAGGGCTTTGTATGTACTTCTGTAAAAAGAGCTACTTAATACTTAGTAATCCATGGTCTTTTTAAAACAAATTATTTTAATTACTTTATTTGGCTGCACCGGTGTTTAGCTGTGGCATGAGGGGTCTTCAGTCTTCATTAGGGCCTGTAGGATCTTTAGCTGTGGCATTCAAACTCTTTGTTGCAGCATGCAGGATCTAGTTACCCAACCAGGGATTGAACCTGGGCCCTCTGCATTGGGAGCACAGAGTCTTAGCAACTGAACCACCAGGGTATTCCCTTGGATAGCCTTACGCTATCATAGACACAGCATAAATGTCCATCACCTGGTGAGTGGATAAACAAAATATGGAATAGCACTCAGCAACATAAGGGAACAAGCTTTGTCCTTGGTGAAGGAAGCGAGATGCAGAAGAGTACATAGTGCATGATTTCATGTGTCTGAAATGTCCAGAAGAGGTAAATTTGTAGAGACAGAAAGCAGATTAGTGGTTTCCCAGGTCTTGGGGTGGAAGCAGAGATTAAGTGCAAAGTGGCAGGAAGGAGTTTTTTGGCTGATGTCAATGTTCTTGTGGAGATAATACACCTTGTTAAATTTGCTAAAAATCATTGACTTGTATATTTGAAGTGAGTGAATTGTATGCCAGTAAGTTATTCATCAGTAAAGCTGTTTTTAAAAAGCTTCAGCTTGTTGGGGAGGAGAGGGACATATCATAGAGGCTCCCAGACTTAATGTCCTACAGTTCTTGGGACAGCCCTGTGCAATGAAGAAGTGTCCTGGAGAAAATGTTAATAGTGCCGCCCCCTCCCCCAGCATGATTATCTTATTTAAACATGGCAGTAATCCTTAGAGGTAGGCACAGTTATTATTCCCACTTTATAGTTGTAGAAACTGCAGCTGAAGGTAGTAACTTGCACAGCATCGTATTGCTAATGAATGGGGAAACTGGATTTGAACCCAAGCGACTGGTTCCAGATCCCAGGCTCTTATCCATTATACTTTACTACCTCTTTGGTATTAAAGGGAGAGGGAACACTTGTAGAGGCAGGAGGGTATAAAGAGACCTACCCAGTCCAGAGAAAAGTGAGAAGTTCAAATAGAGCTTCATCAGTAGCATCAATGAATATTAGTCCTTATTATTATTATTATTGGAGGATTACACTTCCATGAGGGGGAATTTCCACTGGAAATAAGGTAGAAAAGTAGATTAGGATCAGACTGTGAAAGGCTTTTCTGGCCATCCTAAGGGTTTGGTTTTCATCCTATAGGCCAGGGGTTCTCAACCTCTGGAAACTATTAGGAACCGGGCCACAGGAGGTGAGCGGTGGGCAAGAGAGGGAAGTTTCATCTGTAATTTACAGCCACCTCCCGTTGCTCACTTTTACAGGAAGCTCCACTTCCTGCTCAATGAACTCAATAAATTCAATGCTCTTAAATCATCCCAGAATCATCCCAAAACCATCCCCTGCCCCGCCCCTTTCCAGCTTTTCAGGTCCTTGGAAATTTTGGTCCCTGGTGCCAAAAATGTTGGGGACCGCTTCTGTAAGTAATGAGAAGCCATAGAAGGTTTAAAGCTTTATTTTTAGGGACAATGAGACAAGGTCCCAAGTCTGTGGTGAGAAGAAGTTATTGCAGAGGTTGAAACTGGAGTTGTTGAGGATCCCTAATAGGGAGGATTGATTCATTATTCATTCAGTCAGCAAATATTTTTTGGGCACAAACTATTCTGCAGGGTCCAGAGATGCAGTGTTAAACAAGATCCATTCTTAGGTTGGAAACGTTGGCAGGGGCCAGATCATGCATTTACTGTCACATTAAAGAGTCTGGGTTTAAAAAAAAAAAAAAAAAAAAAAGAGTCTGGGTTTGATTTAAAGTGTGTGTAGTGGGAAGGTACTGGAGGATTTTTAAGCAGGACAATGAGATGATTTAAGTTGGCATTCAGGAGACCACTGCTCTAGTCCAGAAGAGAGGTGACCGTGGCTTCACTTGGGTTTCTGGCAGTAGAGATGGGGAGAGACGGGTGGCTTTAAGGTATTTTCAGGAGAAGGGAGAACTTGCTGATGGATTGGAATGAGGGATAAGGGGAGAAAATCAAGAATGATGGCAGATCCTTGTTCTGAGCAACCGTGAATGGAGGTGCCAAACGTGCCACAATGCTGCGGAAATTTGTAGTGAAATTCCAAACAGCCATTGCCTAGATTCTGCAGTGAGCAGTGGCTAGTCTTGCTTTATTGCACATCTGTCCATCCCTCTATCCATCCATCCGTCTTATTTTTTGATGTATTTAAAAATAAATAGCAGATATCAGTACACTTCGCCCTTTAAACATTTCATTCAGAACCCTAAACATTATAGAGTTCAGTTCTTGTTTATAGCTCTTTTTTTTTCGCTAGATAAAATTTATGTAAGGTGGAATGGAGGGACCTTATCTGATCTGTTTGATGGGTTTTGACAGGTGTGTACGGCTAATGCAACTCACCCCCCATCAAGACGTAGAAGGTTACCATCACCTTAGGTGGTCCCCCAGCCCCCGCTCCGATGGAGATTTGGCCCTTACCCTTCCAGAGGCGCCCACCGGAGGTGACAGTTTTAAAATAGATTCTAGAAAGAACTAAATTTGAGGGTGCTGTGGAGAGGCGGAGGGGGAAGAAGTTCACAGGGAACCAACCAGACCTGAAGAGTGACTCTGAGGTTTAGCAGGCAAGGGGCCGGCCAGGGCCATAACAGCCTGTTAAAAATCAGGAGGCCTCTGTGCTTTGAAGAAATCTTTGTGTGTTCTGCCTTTGTTTCGTTAGTCATAAAACTTTACTTAAGGTCGGTGCTGGAGACAGAATTTTGTTTTATGGCAGAGCAGGGTGAACAGGTTCTTAAAGTGTGTTTTCTATGTTAAAGTTCCATTCAATGTACTGGTACCAGGAGCAGAAGGCTCTGAACTTCTTTGATTGATTCCCCAGTGAATTGCTCTTTAAAGGACTAAAGGATTATGCCTTTTCCAGATAACACCTCCTGATCTGTGAGGATTTTCAGATTTTATTCTACACTTGGGATGTCTGTTAAAAAAAAAAAAAAATACAGGTTCCTTGATCTCCTACCAGGATTCCTAAATAAGAATCTCTGGCAGGTGACCCAGGGACCTGCATTTTAACTGCATTCCGACTGTTACCAATGGTCTGTGGACTGCATTTTGAAAAGACCACGGAAGTAGACATTGGGTCCAGACACTCCTTGGCTTCAGCTCTGTGAAATATTGGGCAAGTTACTTAACCTCTCTGAGCATTAGCTTTCTCATCTGTAAGAGGCAGCTGCTAATGACTGCTGTGTATGTTAAGTGATGTATGGAAAGCTTGGGGTGCAGAGCTGGCATTCACCAGTGTCAGATTCCTCCCTTCTCCTTCCTGGAAATGGAGTTTCATGTGAATTCCCCGCCTGTCCAGTGGTTAGGACTCTTTGCTTTCACTCCTGGGGGGGTCTGGGTTCGTCAGGGAGCTAAGATCTTGCAAGCAGCATGGCAGAACCAAAAAAAAAAAAAGAAGTTGCACTTTAACTCAGTGGTGGTGGGTCAGGTTGATGGTTTATTAGGGCTTTTACCATCATCCTGGGGAAGACAGGGTCCCAGCAGAGACCAGCTCCCCCCACGCGCCCCCGCCCCCAACACAGGCTCAGAAAACCACGTGGCTCATAGAGCCTTAGGGAAGATTCGCTTCCTGTCATCTGATTTATTCATATTGTTCACTGGTGAGTGGTCTGGTGTTCACCTTTGGTTCTTGGGTTCTCACTGCAGAAACAAGTCACCAGGCCCTCCAGAACATGCCCAAAGTGCTCCGTGATGTCGAAGCCCTTAAACAGGAGGCGTCTTTTCTGAAAGAACAAATGATTCTTGTCAAGGAGGACATTAAAAAGTTTGAACAGGACACATCTCAGTCGATGCAGGTATTTTGGTTCCTAATTGTTGACTCTTGTTTTTGGAAGATGTTTACCTTCCCAGCAGGAGGCCACCCCTCAGAATTCTGCCAAACACTCAGACTACTGTTTTGTTTAGCACTTTTAGCTTATTCATCTCTTCAGCATCACTGAACGTTTAACCATGCGATCAGTGTTGTGCCGGGTATAGAGTTCCCTAAGGCAGGACCGTATCATGATACTTAGGTTTCGAGTTACTTGCGGAAGGCGGAGAAAATGGAACTGCCGCTTCCTTAGTGTCTGAGACCCTCATCTGTCTTCTAGGTGTTGGTAGAAATTGACCAGGTCAAGTCCAGGATGCAGCTTGCTGCAGAATCTCTTCAAGAAGCCGACAAATGGAGCACGTTGAGTGCTGATATCGAGGAGACGTTTAAGACTCAGGTAGGTTTCTTGTTTAGCGGATGCTGTATTGTTTTGTTGTTGTTAGGCTTCCCTGGTGGCTCAGATGGTAAAGAATATGCCTGCCAAGCAGGAGACTTGGGTTCGGTCCCTGGGTTGGGAAGATCCCCTGGAGAAGGGAATGGCAACCCACTCCAGTATTCTTGCCTGGAGAATTCCATGGACAGAGGAGCCTCGTGGGCTACAGTCCACGAAGTTGCAAAGAGTCGGACAGGATTTAGCAATTGAACAGCAGCAACAAAGCTAACGGTTACATCTTGTTTTTTTCTCTTCCCAACCCTCTTGATATTCAGAACTCACTGCCCACAAGACCCAAAGCATCTAGCTGAACTCTCCCAGGCTCTTAAAAAACAGAATTTACTGTTTCTGGCCAAAGCCACTCTCCACTTGCTCCACTGCCCCTCTCTTGGGTTAACGCTTCCTTTTCTGTCCACGTTTACCTACCTGGAAACCTAGCGGCCCTTCACCGCCCCCTTCTCCCTGCCCCTCCTCTCTTTCTCTTCTGTCGTCTGTTCTTTCTGTCCCTCTTGGCGCCCCCTGGTGTGGTTTTGTCGTCATTTTGCTCCTAGACCGTTTCAGCAACCGTCCACTCGCCTCCTTGCCATCAAGGCCCTCCCTGATCCCAGGTTATCCGCCCCCCACCCCACGTGTCCAGGGCATCTTCTAAAGCACAGATTGGCATGTGGCATTTCCCTGTCCCTCACACCCCCAACCCACCCCCATCTTAACCTCTATCAACTTCGCATTTTCCATCTGATAAATTCTACGCCCCCTACAGGCCACAACCTGTCCTTCCTCACAGGGCTCTGGGTGCCTGTGTTTACAGCTGTTCCTCCGGCCACTCCCTCTGTGTGATTTCAGCCTCTGCCTGCTCCAGACTGTGAACACCCGTCCCTTTTCATGCCTGTTCCCTGTTCCCTGCCTGAGCTGTCCCCGCTCTACTTTTCTTTACAGGACAGTAGCCTCCACTTGTCCCTCGAGGCAGTTAAGTGCCACCTCCTTTTACATCTCTCCTTGCTGGCTCCTGGCCTCTCCAATGAGCGGAACTCACGGCCCCTCCTCTGTGCTCCTGTGACCCTTGAGCCAAGCTCTTTTTATTTTATCTAGTGGCCACCCCACATGTGATGTGGGGTCTTAGTTCCCTGACCAAGGGTCAGACCCGCACCCCCTGCATTGGAAGTGTGAAGTCTTAACCACAGGACCACCAGGGAAGCCCATGAGCCATCCTCCTAAAGTGTCTCATAATCTTTCTCCCCCAAGTCATTCATTGTGCATTCAGGGCCTGCACTGTGACCCTCCTTGTCTTTTTGTCTCAACCATCTTTAAGACGGTGTCTGAGGCATCATGGGCACCTGTCAAACACTGCAGTGAAATATGTTTCCTTACTCTTTTCATTCTTTTTTAAAATAGAGTTTAGTTTTCTATTTATAAACATAACTTATGTGTGTCTTACAAGATTTGGAAAATTGAGAAAAATGCAAGGAACAAAACAGAATGATCCTGTGCCCTTAGTATTTTTTTTTTTAATGTCTGTTAGGTATTTTTCTAGATGTTTGTAAAAATCTATACTTTTGTACTGTCTTTTATGATGCATATATTGTAGGTATATGTTGGGTTGTCCAGAAAATTCATTTGGGTTTCCCGTAAGATATTATGGAATAACCCAAGTGAACTTCCTGGCCAACCCAATATATACATGTTTCTGTATATTCTAGTGTTTGTATGGCCTTTTTGTTGTTTATTTCACGTAATGATAAGTTGTAGATATTTTTCTGTGTAATTAATACTTTTCAAAACATGATTTTAAAAAATATTTAAATTTATTTACGTACTTTTGGCCGTGCTGGGTCTTTGTTGCTGCTTGGGCTTTTCCCTAGTTGCGATGAGCAGGGGCTTCTCACTGCAGTGGCTTCTCTTGTTGCAGAGCACGGGCTCTAGGGTGTTCTTGCTTCAGTAGTTGTGTCTCTTGGGCTCTAGAGCGCTGGCTCAGTAGTTGTGGTGTCTGGGCTTAGTTGCTCCATGGCAACTAAGGGATCTTCCCAGACCAGGAATCAAACTCTTGTCTCCTGCATTGGCAGGTGGATTCTTTACCACTGAGCCAGCAGGGAAGCCCTCAAACATGATTTTTAATGACTGTACAATATTTCACATGTATTTCACATTTTAATGACTATTCAATATTTCACATAGATTATGAGTGTCATAATCTATATTTTATTTGTTATTATGGAAGATTTAGGTTCCTTCTGGGTCTTTGTTATAACAACACTAAAATCACATTAGTCAATTTAATACATTAATATTTCTTTGTCCCTCTGATTTTTTCCTTAGATTTCTAGGACAGAAAATGCCAAGTTCTAAGGATGTAAATATTTTTAAGGCTTTTGATGCATATTGCTGATTTTCCCCCCAGAAAAAATATAAATTTAGAAAAACTTTTTCTTTGCACCCTTCCCAAAGATAGCTGTTATAATTTTTCAGAAGTTTTTCCAGTTTGTTAGGAGGAAAATGGCGCTTCTTTGTTTTAATTTGCTTTTGTTTGAAGACTAGTAATACTGAACATGAAGTGTTGATGAGCCATGTTCTCTTCATTGGAGTGTCTTAACATAAATATCCTCTCTTCTGGTCTTCTTATAGGACATAGCTGTGATTTCAGCCAAGCTCACAGGTATGCAGAACAGCCTAATGATGCTCGTTGATACACCAGACTACTCAGAAAAATGTGTGCACTTGGAGGCGTTGAAGAACCGGCTGGAGGCCTTGGCCAGCCCCCAGATCGTAGCAGCATTCACATCTCAGTCTATAGGTGAGTGCTGGCTGCTTCCCGTCTCTCTGTACACCTCTTTAAACAGATAAGGCTTTCCACATCTTCAGTCTTGAGAATGTCTTAATTTTGATTAAGTTACGTAGATTGGAAATCAGTCTGTAGCTTTATGGTGGTTGCCTTTTCTTCAACATTCTATGTGAACTTTTTCAAAATACAGACAGCTTGTAGTAACCCACCAGGGAACATATCATCTAGACCCTAGTATTAGCATTTACCACATTTGCTTTATCACATATCTGTTCACCTCTCTATCCATCCATCTTATTTTTATCATTCAAGTCAAAGTAAGTTGCAGACATCAGTACACTTCACTCCTAAACACTAGGAGTTCAGTGTTAGAGTTCAGTGTTAGTTTAGGATCCTTTCTTTTTTTGAGGTAAAGTTTACATTTAGTGTTAGTTGCTCAGTCATGTCTGGCTCTTTGTGACCGCATGGTCTGTACCCCACCAGGCTCCTCTGTCCACAGAGTTCTCCAGGCAAGAATACTGGAGTGAGTAGCCATTCCCTTCTCCAGGGGATCTTCCTGACCCAGGGATCGAACCTGGGTCTCTTACATTGCAGGTGGATTCCTTACCACTTGAGCCACCAGGGAAACCATTTAGAAAAATGTACAAATCTTAAGCCATTTAGAAAAATGTACAAATCTTGAGTTTTGAGCCTGATCAAGACCATTATAATGCTGTTATTTTCCAGTGATTTTTTTCAACACACAGCTCTCTCTTTATCTAGCTCTCCCTCTCCATTTCATCCACAAAACTATTGGTTAAACAGGAAGCAGCAGCAGCAGTAAAGCTGCTTTCCTACCTTGTTGTTGTTGTTGTTCAGTCTCCCAGTTGTGTTCGACTCTTTGCGACCCCATGGACCACAGTGTGCCAGACCTCCCTGTCCCTCACCATCTCCTGGAGCTTGCCCAAGTTCATGTTCATTGTGTCAGTCATTCCGTCCAGCCATCTCATCCTCTGATGCCCTGTTCTGCCCTTGATCTTTCTCAGCTTCAGGGACTTTTCCCATGAGTCGTCTGTTCACATCGCATGACCAAAATACTGGAGTTTCACCTTCAGCATTAGTCCTTCCAGTGAATGTTCAGGGTTGATCTCACTTAAGATTGACTGGTTTGACCTCCTTGCTGTCCAGGGGACTTTCAGGATTCTTCTCCAGCACCACCAGTTCGAAGGCATCAGTTCTTTGGTGTTCTGCCTTCTTTACAGTCCAGCTCTTACAACTGTATGTGATCACTGGGAAGACCATAGCTTTGACTATATGACCTTTGTTGGCAGAGTAATGTCTCTGCTTTTCAGCACACGCTCTAGGTTTGTCATAGCTTTCCTGCCAAGAAGCAGTTGTCTTCTGATTTCATGGCTAAAGTCACCATTCACAGTGATTTTAGAGCCCAAGAAGAGGAAATCTGTCACGACTTCCACCTTTTCCCCTTCTATTTGCCATGTAGTAATGGGGTTGGATGCCATGATCTTAGTTTTTTTAATATTTAGTCTTAAGCTGGCTCTTTCACTCTCTTTCTATACCCTCATCAAGAGGTTCTTTAGTTTCCTCTTTGCTTTCTGCCATTATGGTAGTATCATCTGCCTGTCTGAAGTTGTTGATATTTCTCCTGCCTATCCTGATCCCAGCTTTGTAACTCATCCAGCTGGGCATTTCTCATGATGTGCTCAGCATATAGGTTAAATAACCAGGGTGACAGCACACAGCCCTGTCGTACTCCTTTCTCAATCTTGAACCACAGGGTTCTACTGTTCTTACCTGAGCATCTACTTATTGATATATTGGCAGAATGTAGTCTGTATGCACAGCCCTGCTTCCTGCACTCTTGGTCATACAGCACGCACGCCCTTCTGCTCTGGGGTTAATGGTCTCCTAAACCTGTTCTGTTGAAGGTCACCAACAACCATGTCATCACCAAACCTGAAAGCCTATTACCATTTTATACTTCTCTGTTTCTCCTTGTCAACAAACACTTAACGATGTTTTCTACTCCCTCCTGCTCTGAAAATGCTTTCTTCTTTTGACTCCTGAGATGTAGCACCAGTTTCATGTATGTGAAGTCTCTCAGTCGTGTCCAACTCTTTGCGACCCCATGGACTGTAGCTTGCCAGGCTCCTCCATCCATGGGATTTTCCAGGCAAGAATACTGGAGTGGGTTGCCATTTCCTTCTCCAGGGCATCTTCCCCACCCAGGGATCAAACCTTGGTCTCCTGCAGTGCAGGTAGACTCTTTACCATCTGAGCCACCAGGGAAGTTTTATGTATATGATGGTACATTTTCAATGATGAAATGAAACCATAAAAAGTTCTGAGATATATATATATATTTATATTTAAGACTTATTTATTTATTTTTGGCTGCACTGGGTCATCATTGCTGCATGTGGGCTTTCTCTGGTTGTGGTGAGTGGGATCTACCCTTCACTGCACTGTGCAGGCTTCTCGTTGCGGTGGCTTCTCTTGCTGCAAACACAGGCTCTAGGCACTAGGGCTCAGTAATTGTGGCATATGGACTTAGCTGCCCAGCGGCATGTGGAATCTTCCTGGGACAGGGACTGAGCAAGTGTCCCCTGCATTGACAGGAGAAGTCTTAACTACTGGACCACCAGGGAAGTTCAAAATGTGCTCTCTTTTAAAAAAAATATTTTTTAAAAAATTTCAAATTTAAATCCAAGGTCATGAGGCTTTCCCCCTATATATATTTTTTTTTCTAAGAGTTTTATAGTTTTAGCTCTTACATTTAGGTCTTTGATACATTATAAGTTAATTTTTATATATGGTACAAGGTAAGCGTCCAGTTTCTTTCTTTGGCATGTGGACATCCTGTTTTCTGAGCATCGTTGTTTCTGAGTGTAGTTGTTAAAGGGACTCTCCTTCCCCCCAGTGCATGATCATGACTTCTTTGTTGAAAATCTTTTGACCATATGTGTGAAGGTTTATTTTTGGGCTCTCTATTCTCTGTATATACAGAGGCATATCTTTGTCCTTATGCCAGTACCACATTGCTTTGATTATTGTAGCTTTGTGGTAACTTTTGAAATCATGAATTGTGAACCCACCAATGTTGTCCTTGTTTTTCAAGATTGTTTTGGCTTTTTGGAGGTCCCTTGAAATTCCATATGAATTTTAGGGTGGATTTTTCTGTTTTTCCAGAGAACACCTTTGAACACCATTTTGGAAGGGATAACTTTGAATCTGTAGGTGGTTTGGGTAGTATTATCATCTTTTTAAAGAATTTTATTTTTTAGCCTCTAATTAAAATAAATAAATTTAAATTAAAAAAAATTTATTTATTTTTTAATTGGTGGAAAATTGCTTTACAATTTTGTGTTGGTTTCTGCTGTACAACACCACGAATCAGTCATAATTTATATATATATCTCCCCCCCTCCCCTCCCCCTGTCCCGCCCCTCTAGGTCATCACAGAGCACTAGGCTGGGCTTCCTGTGTTATTTAGCAACTTCCCACTAACCATCTATTTCACACATGATAGTGGATATGTGTCAATGCTGCTTTCTCCATGCGTCTCACCCTCACCTTCTCCCGTTGGAAATCTTCTAATTCATGAGCGCAGTACGCCTTTTCATTTATTTATATCTTTTAAAATTTCTTTCAGTGGTGTTTTTTGACTTTCAGTGTACAGGATTGTTCTTTGTTACTGTATAGAAATGCAGGTGAGTTTTGGTGTGTTGATTTTGTATCCTGCGGCATTAACTTAGTAGTTCTAAGTTTGTGTGTGTGTGTGTGTGTGTGTGGAATCTTTAGCACTTTCTATATATGATATCATATTATCTGCAAACAAAGATATTTTTACTTCTTCCTTTCCTTTTGAATGCTTTTTATATCTTCGTCTTACATAATTGTTCTGACTGTAACTTCTAGTACTGAATTGAATAGAAGTTGCAAAAGTGGACATCCTTGTCTCATTCCTGATCTCAGAGGAAAAGTTTGAAATGGTCTTTCATATCAAGTATTATGTTAGTTGGGGGCTTTTCATATATGACCTTTATTATGTTGAAGTTGTTTGCATCTATTCCTAGTTTTTCGAGTGTTTTTAATCCTGAAAAAGTCTTAAATTTTATCACATGGCTGTTTTGCATCAGTTGAGATGATCATGTGAACATTTCCCCTTTGTTAGTGTGGTGTATTACATTTATTGATTTTCCTGTGTTGAGCCTTCTTTGCATCCCGGAGTAAATCCCACTTGGTCAAGGGATATGATCCTTTTAATATGCTGTTGAATTCGGCTTGCTGGTATTTTGTTGATGATTTTTGCATCTGTATTTATCAGGGATATTGATCTGTAGGTTTCTTTTCTTGCAATGTCTTTGTCTGGCTTTGGTATTAAGGTAATGCTGACCTCATAGAATAGGCTAAGAAGTCTTCAATGCTCTTCAGTTTGGGGGAGAGTTTGAGAAGTATTAGTATTAATTAAAAAAATTCTTTTTTTTTCTTTTTGTGCTGGGTCTTTGTTGCTGCACATGGGCTTTCTCTAGTTATGGCATGGGCTTTCTCATTGAGGTGGCTTCTCTTTTTGCAGAGCGTGGGCTCTAGATCATGTGGGCTTCAGTAGTTGTGGCCCTGGGTTTAGTTGCCCTGAGGCATGTGGAATCTTCCTGGACCAGAGATTGAACTTGTCTCTCCTGCATTCGCAGGTGAATTCTTAATCACTGGGCCATCAGGGAAGTCCAAGTATTAATTCTTAATTAATCAATGAAGCCATCTGATATACTTTTCTTTGTTGAGAAGTTTTTGATTACAGATTCAGTAACTAGTTTTATGTCTATTCAGAGTTTCTTTTTCTTCATGATTTAGTCTTGGTACACTGAGTATTTCTAACAACTTGTTCATTTTACCTAGTTTATCCAATTTGTTAGCATATAATTTTCCATAGTACTTTCTTATAATTCTGTTACCTTTAGTAAAATTGGTAGTGTTGTCCTCTCTTTCATTTCTGATTTTATTTGAGTCCTCTTCCTTTTCCTTAGTGAACCTAAGTAAAGGTATGTCAATTTTGTTCACTTTTTCAAAGACTTTTTCAACCCTTCATTTTGTTGATTTTAATGTTTTGTTTCTGATATTCTCTGTTTTACTTATTTTTGCTCTCTGTTATTTCTTCCCTTTTACTAACTTTGGGTTTAGCTTCCCCTGCCCCCTAGTTTTGTAAGACATAGAGTTTAGGTTGTTGATTTGAGATCTCTCTTCTTTTTTAAAGTAAGCATGTACAGCTACAAATTAGCTCTTAGGATTGCTTTTGTGGCATCTCGTGAGTTTTGGTCTGCTAGGTTTTTGTTTTCATTTGTCACTTTTAAATTTCTCTTGTGGTATCTTTTTGATTCATTTGTTGTTTTGAAGTCCACATTATTTGTGAATTTTTCAGTTTTCTTCTTTTAGTTGATTTCCAGTTTTATTCCATTGTGATCGGAAAAGATACTATATGATTTATATGACGGTAGTCTTTAGAAATTTATTAAGACTTGTTTTGTGGCCTGTGATATGGTCTATCCCGGAGAGTGCTTTATGAGTACTTCAGAATGAGTATTCTGCCATTGTTGGATGGAGTGTTCTGTATTGTTTGTTAGGGCTAATTGGCCTGTGATGTGTACTTAAGTCCCTGCTTCTTTATTATTGTCTCTCTGGTTGTCTTGATGTGCTTTCTGAATGCACCTTCTGTAGGCTCTGTTCCTTTTCTTTTTTTTACCCCCTGTGGTACTTTTGCAAAGGTCACATGGTAGAATTTTTTTGTTTGTATTTATTTCTATTTATTCATATTTGTATGTGGGTGCTTTTTTTCTGGGTCCACTGTTTACTGAAAAATAATGAGCATGGGATTTCCATGGAGACCCCTCCTTGTTTTGCTGTTGTTTGGTCGCTTAGTTGTGTCCAACTCTTTGCAACCCTAGGGACTACCGTACAGGCTTCCCTGTCCTTCACTATCTCCCAGAGTTTGTTTAAACTCATGTCCATTGAGTCAGTGATGCCATCCAACCATCTCATCCTCTGTCAGTCTTCTCCTCCTGCCCTCAGTCTTTCCCAGCATCAGGGTCTTTTCCACTGAGTCAGCTGTTTGCATCAGGTGGCCAAAGTATTGGAGCTTCCGCTTCAGTATCAGTCCTTCCAATGAATATTCAGGGTTAATTTCCTTTGGGATTGAGTAGTTTGATCTCAGAGTCCAAGTGACTCTCAAGAGTCTTTTAGGGCACCACAGTTCAAAAGCATCAGTTCTTTGGCATTCAGCCTTCTTTATGGTCCAACTCTCACATCTGTACATGATTACTGGAAAAACCATAGGTTTGACTAGGTGGACCTTTGTTGGCAAAGTGATGTCTCTGCTTTTTAATACACTGTCTAGGTTTGTCATAGCTTTTCTTCCAAGGATTAAGCCTCCTTTTTTAGCTGGACTTAATTGAAAGCTTTCCTCTTGCCCTTGATTTAAAGGCTACATTCTCTGATGTGCTCTTCAGTTGCTCAAAGAGAATGGATTCAGGACTTTTCTCCAGCCTCTTTATTCCATGTCTTCCCCATTTGTCAATTCTTTATTTTGCATCTTCTCTTCATTAGCATGATTCCAGGACTAGAGCTGGACCTTTGGAAAATCACCGTCTGGCAGTTTTCAGATCAGATCAGATCAGTCGCTCAGTCATGTCCGACTCTTTGTGACCCCATGAATCGCAGCACGCCATGCCTCCCTGTCCATCACCAACTCCTGGAGTTCACTCAGACTCATGTCCATCAAGTCAGTGATGCCATCCAGCCATCTCATCCTCTGTCATCCCCTTCTCCTCTTGCCCCCAATCCCTCCCAGCATCAGAGTCTTTTCCAATGAGTCAACTCTTCGCATGAAGTGGCCAAAGTACTGGAGTTTCAGCTTTAGCATCATTCCTTCCAAAGAAATCCCAGGGCTGATCTCCTTCAGAATGGACTGGTTGGATCTCCTTGCAGTCCAAGGGACTCTCAAGAGTCTTCTCCAACACCACAGTTCAAAAGCATCAATTCTTTGGCACTCAGCCTTCTTCACATCCAACTCGCACATCCATACATGACCACAGGAAAAACCATAGGCTTGACTAGACGGACCTTTGTTGGCAAAGTAATGTCTCTGCTTTTGAATATGCTATCTAGGTTGGTCATAACTTTCCTTCCAAGGAGTAAGCGTCTTTTAATTTCATGGCTGCAGTCACCATCTGCAGTGATTTTGGAGCCCCCCAAAATAAAGTCTGACACTGTTTCCACTGTTTCCCCATCTATTTGCCATGAAGTGATGGGACCAGATGCCATGATCTTCGTTTTCTGAATGTTGAGCTTTAAGCCAACTTTTTCACTCTCCACTTTCACCTTCATCAAGAGGCTTTTGAGTTCCTCTTCACTTTCTGCCATAAGGGTGGTGTCATCTGCATATCTGAGGTTATTGATATTTCTCCCAGCAATCTTGATTCCAGCTTGTGCTTCTTTCAGCCCAGCATTTCTCATGATGTACTCTGCATATAAGTTAAATAAACAGGGTGACAATATACAGCCTTGACGTACTCCTTTTCCTATTTGGAACCAGTCTGTTGTTCCATGTCCAGTTCTAACTGTTGCTTTCTGACCTGCATACAAATTTCTCAAGAGGCAGATCAAGTGGTCTGGTATTCCCATCTCTTTCAGAATTTTCCACAGTTTATTGTGATCCACACAGTCAAAGGCTTTGGCATAGTCAATAAAGCAGAAATAGATGTTTTTCTGGAACTCTCTTGCTTTTTCCATGATCCAGCGGATGTTGGCAATTTGATCTCTGGTTCTTCTGCTTTTTCTAAAACCAGCTTGAACATCAGGAAGTTCACGGTTCACATATTGCTGAAGCCTGGCTTGGAGAATTTTGAGCATTACTTTACTAGCATGTGAGATGAGTGCAATTGTGTGGTAGTTTGAGCATTCTTTGGCGTTGCCTTTCTTTGGGATTGGAATGAAAACGGACCTTTTCCAGTCCTGTGGCCACTGCAGTTTTACTACTCATGTTTTCTAGTGAATTTGTTGGAGCTGTAGACCATGGAGCTCACTTGTGTGTTTGGGGTATGCATCCATTTGATAGGAGATTAGAGAAGTAGGAGTGGGGACTGGGGCTCCATGAATTTTAAGTTTTTTTCCTTTCCTTCTGTGTGAATTGGCTACTTGGTGCTGGAATCAGGTTTGAAGAATGCCCTGTGAGTCAGGATCGTAGGCTTTCGTTTTGGAGTAAGCTGTATTTGACAGCTTTCATTCACAAATTTGAATCAGGCTTGATTCTAGATTCTGCTCTTTGTAGGCAGGATGCTGATTCAGAAGGGGGAAATGGGTCCTGCGGCTGTCCCACTGCCGAGCTGGGGTGGAAGCAGACCCTCCCCTGCTTGCCCAGACCTCCTTGGCCCCTGGTGCTCCATGCTAATGTCCAGTTTCTCCCAGCATACCCACTCATTGGCCAAAATGATTGAATATCTGATTGGTATTCTCTGAAGTGTGTAGTATGGATGTTTTCCTGGCATCAACACAGATGGATGAAACTGTGTTTTTCTTTGGTGGTTAATTTTGGTGAGCATCAGGAAGGGTTTTTTCCTGCCACAAAAGTAATATTCTCTTTAATCAATTATCTTTCCAAGAAGGCTAAGGTGCTTCTTTATCTAACAGTTTTTAAAGGGAAATCTGATAAATTAGTACATCCCTGACACAATACCCACAATCTTCAAGTATACCTGCCTCATTCATTTTATAAACTAGTGGATTCAGTTCATAAATTGAAGCAGCTTTTTGGAGCCTAATTTTACATATGGCAGGAATATTCACTTATCTAAGTGATCTTATGAAAATAATAAGCATTTGAAAAGCACGTAGTCATTTTTAAACTCATGGAGTCCTGCCCATTACAATGAGAACTGCTGGCTAGTCTCTGGAGTTTAGCTGAGTTATATCCACAGTGGTTCTTATTACAGCTTTTCCTTCTCAGCAGCTTATTGGACTTACCAGAGATGGATGAAAACAGAACAGGTATAAAGAGGTTTTGCACCTGTTAGCTCACGGTTTTTTTCCCCATTCTTTCTTTTAAATTTTATTCTAAGGCTGTGGCATCTGTGTTTTGAACAGAAGGGGGCAGATGGGAGCCAGAGATGCTGCGTGCATGGGAGGCTGCTGAAACTGTATCTCTGTTTTTTCATCAGTAGACATGGAACCAAGTGCTGTGTTTAGCACTTCCTCTGCCCTTAGGGAAAAATATAGGAAAGTACTTGATATTAGACCCATAGAGTCCATTGCTATCTGTTGAATGCTGGTGTTTACCAGATAATTTTCTTATTCCTCAAACCATTAAATATATGAATTTATAGAAGTTTAGTTCGTTTGCTTAGTTCCCATCTGATATAATCAGAGTAGGAATTTTCAAAGGGATTACTAACTTGTAAATAGTGTTTAAAATATTAATTACGTGAGGAATGGCAGGGAATACAAAAATGAAAAGATTGCTGTCCTTCAAGGACTTTATACCTTGGTTGAGGGTGAGGCTGGAAGAAAACAAGTACACAGATAATTTTATTACGGAATGGAATGTGAAAACTGCCTTAGGCCTCCCCAGGATGAAGGAAAATCAAGGAAGCTTTTATGAAAGAGCTAGTATATGCGCAGAACCTTGAAAGAGATGAATTAAAAATAATTTAAATTGCTTCTGATTATAAAATAATACATATGCAAGTTATTAAACTTTGAAAAAAACGGAGAAAAGTATAAAAAAGAAAATGATATGCCAGTAAACTCACCACACAGAGATGACTGCTAGTATTTTTTTTTTTTTAATTAATTTATTTTTTGGCTGTGCCCTGTGGCATGTGTGATCTTAATTCCCTGACCAGGGATCAAACTCTCGCCTCCTACAGTGGAAGCACAGAGTCTTAACCACTGGACCACCAGGGAATTCCCTTTATTATTATTACTTTAAAAAATTTTGACCGTTAGTATTTTTTCCAGTTTTTTTTTCTTTGTGTGTTATATCTTTTAAGGAAAGTACATACATTGAGTATAGGCAATTCTGTATTTTTTTTTTGCTCCCTTTAGCAATATAGCATGAGCATTTTCTCAGGGATATAGGGATTTGATAGGTGAGGAAAAGCATTTAGGGCAGAAGGAATAATGTATATTTGGATGGTATAGAAAGGAGAAAGTTCAGGGTCTGTTTTGGGAATAACAATTAAACCCATTTTAGTGGAATGAACATTGGGAAATGGTCAAAGGTGAGGCTGGAAAGGAAGGTGGGGACAGCATAGTTTGCCTTGAACAAATTAAGGAGTTTCTATTGAGGGAATGATTTCATTGCTGCTGACAATTTATTAGTCTGCTGAGGAATGTGGCAAGAATGGAAGGACTATAGACTTTGGGGATGGGCAGACCTAGTTTCAAATCTTTGGGCTGCTGCATATTAGCAGAGACCTCCACTTCCTGCTCAGTGAAATGAGCGTAGAATACGCACTATGTTCTTGGGAGGATTAAACAATACAGGTGTGCAGCTCCTGATCAGAGGAGGCCTCCAGGGAATATTGCTTCCTCTTTCTCTGGAACCTCTCATTCAAGACTTGTAGCCCTTATAGCAACTTAAAGGAAATAAATAATTCCTAAGAGGCCAGTAAAGAACTCCTGAACACTCTCTTAGAATGAGAGCTGCATCATTTCCAAAAAGCCGTGCAGCTCAGCAGATTTAACTAAACTGTCAATACAGTTTGGAAGCCCAGACCCACACATGAGTTAGTTGGGTTTTTTTCTTGAATTTGGGCTTCCCTGGTGGCTCGGACCGTAAAGAATGTGCCTGCAGTGCCGGAAACCTGGCTTCGACCCCTGGGTCAGGACGATCCCCCGGAGAAGGGAATGGCAACCCACTCTAGTATTCTTGCCTGGAGAATCCACGGACAGAGGAGCCTGGCAGGCTCCATAGGGTTGCAAAGAGTTAGAGACGACTGAGTGGCTAACACTTTCAGTTCTACTTTCTTGAATTTAGTTAAATGTTTTTCCATCATCTACAGTGCTGAAAAGTTAAGTAGTACTGCAAGGTCTAAAAGGGAAAAGTAACATCCTCTTTCTCTACCTAGTCCTTATCCAGGAAGGCCACCACTTTTAGAGCTGTTTTTCTGTGCTCTTTTGCTTTATCTTTCTGCATGATAAATGCCTTAGTTTATTTCTTCATGTTTCAATTTTAGGCTTTGTCTGTTGACTTCTGTTGTTCCAGCTAAGGATTTAGCTTTCACACCACTCCTCTTTCTCTTCCCCATTATCCTCCTGTCTCCTTATTTTAATTGAATCAGTAAATAGTTTTTATATTATGCCAACTTTATAAATTATTAATTTTTGCTGAGTCAAGCCCAGGTACTGTGATTTCATTCTCTTTCCTGTTCAGCTTCATGTTTATCCTGAAGTTTCTGATCTTTTTATCCCCTTCTCATTCTTTCAGCTCTCCATACTCCCTGGTTTTTTTCCCAGTGGGTTCTTGGGGATAACGCTTTGTTCCAAGTACCCCCTGTTTCCCAGAAACTCTCCTTTTGGCATGCTGTCTCTGCTCTGGACGTGCAGATCCCTGGATTCTTTACTGGTGCTCAGATTTAAAGTCTTGTTTCTGTCAGTTGTCATTCTGGACAAGTCACAGGAGTTAGATGATGTCACAGGAACCTGGCCAAGACATATCTGGGCCCTTCTAGTTGTATGATCTTGATGAACTTATTTATTTCAGTGTCTTCTTACCTCATACGGTTGCCCTGAGGTTATAAGTGAGCTTGCATAAATGGAGAAGCTTTGGAAGTTCTGTGAATGAAAAGTAAACTAGCTTATCCACAGTGACTTTGTTTCAGTGTTACTACCTACTCTACGTTTCGAAGGCCTTAGATATTATCCTTGCTGCTATTTATATTTGCCTGTACATTCAACCAGGTATCCTCTTTCTCCAGGAAAAATTAGCATCAGAGAGTGGGAGAAGTGAAGGACAGCTCTCAGCACATGCCTAGAAGGGTGGTGCTTGCTGTCTACACCTAGGCAGAAACGGGGGTGGGGTGGGGTAAGTTCTGCAGACTGATATAGTGGGGTAACTATTTTAGGAAGAGATTTAAGAGCATTTTTTCTATATATTTATTTTATTTAACATGTAATTATGACATATAGCCTATGTGCAGAGTACTTTCTTATGTCTAAATAACATGCAAAATCATTTGCAGGAGCAACAATAAATGAATTTTGGGGGACTCTTTATTTTTTAATATCAGTGCCCAGGTTGCTTCCTATTGGTACCATAAGGTTTTTATACTGTTTGTTTATAATGAAAAGTCAATTATTGATATGAAATTGGTAACCCATTGACCATATATTATTACACTTCAGGTATGTGAGACTTGGGGACTGCATGAATATCTTATTCACATGATACCTGTATCAGTTTGAGATTCTCTTGATATCAAGTGATGAAAACCTATTTCAAAGTGGCTTAAAGGAAAAAGAGATTGTATTGGTTTATGGAACTGAGAAGTTCAGGGATAAACTTGCTGCAGGCCTGGCTTGATTCAGGATCACAGACTATGTCTTTAGAACCCAGAGTCTCTGTCTTGCCGTCAGAATGGCTGCTATCAAAGAGTCTACAAACAATAAATGCTGAAGAGGGTGCAGAAAAAAGGGAACCCTCTTACACTGTTGGTAGAAATGCAAACTAGTCCAGCTGCTATGAAGACCATGGTTCTTTTAGAAGAAGGACAGTAGATGTGGGGTGGCCAGAATGACAGGTCCACAAAGAGACCTGGCAGGGGGCCCTGCCCAGCAGGTGCTCACTGGTCTTTTTGAAGTGAATTGGTTACGTGCTAAGAGCCGAGAAGTCCTATGGTTGCCAAAGTAGGCTTTCTTTTTCTCTCTGTTGTCCAAATCAGGAACTTGTTAAACTCAGTTTTACAAATTTGTCTATTTAATGTATTGATCTTGAAAACTCGGATTCCTCTATAAGGGCAAAGAAAGAAAGTGAAGTCATGAAGTCCCTCAGTCGTGTCCAGCTCTTTGCCACCTTGTAGACTTGTAGCCTGCCAGGCTCCTCCATCCATGGGATTTCCCAGGCAAGAATACTAGAATGGGTTGCCATTTCCTTCTCCAGGGGATCTTCCCAACTCAGGGATCTAACCCAGGTTTCCCACATTGCAGGCAGACTCCTTACCATCTGAGCCATGGGCTTCCCCTTTATAAGGGCAAAAGACCCACATATTGTTACTTTTAAGGTTTTATAGTGCTTTTGCTAAATGGATTTGCTATTGGCCAATTCTGCTTTATTATTTGATTCAAGAAATAACAAATTCTACTCTGTTGGGTAGAAATTTCTTAACATTGGATTATATATTTAGACCAGTGCTTGTTGTAGCAGTTTTTTTCTAAAAATATTTTTTTGACAGTCCACTAAAATGATGACGGTGTTTAACAGGAGTGATAGGATTGCGGGCAGTTTTTCCTTCATACTTACAGTCAGCTGGGGCTTCCTGGGTGGCTCTAGTGGTAAAGAACCCACCTGCCAACGCAGGGGACACAAGAGATGTGGGTTTGATCCCTGGGTTGGAAAGATCCCCTGGAGGACGGCGTGGCAGCCCTCTCCAGGATTCTTGTCTGGAGAATTCCGTGGACAGGGGAGCCTGGTGGGCTACAGTCCACGGGGTCACAAGAGTCAGACACGACCGAAGCAACGTAGCGCACATGCATGCATGCATGCTGTCAGTTGCATACTGATGCAGTATTCTCAACAAGCCAGGGCTTGTGGCATCCAATTGAGTCGCATGTTCTACCTTTAACTTTACTTGTTTTTCATGTGTATGATCTCCACACCACATGAGTTAATTCATTGTCTGGGTAGGAACTTCTGAATACTAGCTCACAATTAATCCACATTTATCCTGCTGAATTCTTGCCCTTGGCTGCAACATAAAACCTGGTAACAGTATGTACGTATTTTCTGTTGTTCCCTCCCCACAGAAGGGGTGCCAGCAGAGCATCCCAGACACAGTAAGTACAAAGGCCCTGGGGCAGCAAAGAGCATGATTTCTTCTTGGCACCTGTCAGAAGGTGTGCTCATGCCAGTAATTTTTAGATCCTGTGAATACCAGCTTGGGTCCCATGAAATGCCCGTTTTTGTAGGTCGGAAGTGGTTGAGTAGCAGCAGCAGCACATGGTTCAGCCTGTCCCTCCGTCAGTGGTCCTGCTGTTGACCTGCAGGCAACTGAAGTTCTCTGGGCTGCAGTTTCCTCACCCCGATGATGTGGTTAATCGATGGTTATTTTAGACAACTTTTTGCCCTTGACATTTTATGACTCTAGTCAGGGCCAGGATGAGGTGAGGCGGGTGAGATGCCAAAAACACCAAGTTGAAGGAGTTGCTCATCCTGCCCTTGTACAACGTGCAGCGTGAGAGGCCAGCCTCCACCCCCCAGTCCCAGCCCTGATTCGAATTCATTTTTCCATTCACATGTGAGGTTTGCTTTGCTGTTGTGTAACCTGAGCTCTATCAATGATGCCTTTTTTTGTTTGTTTTTTTAAATGAGCAAGTTTTTTGTTTTTGTTTTTGTTTTATCTCTGTATGTTTGACTACAATGGCTCTTCATTGCTGCGCCTGGGCTTTCTCTAGTTGTGCCAAGTGGGAGCTATTCTCTAGTTGTGGCGTGCAGGCTTCTCATTGCAGTGACTTCTTTTGTTTCAGAGCATGGGCTCTAGGGTACACAGGCTTAGTTGCCCCAGGGCATGTGGAATCCTCCCAGACCAGGGATGGAACCCATGTCCTCTGCATTGGCAGCTGGATTCTTAACCACCAGACCACCAGAAAAGTTCAGTGATGCTTACTGATGCACTCTCCTCAACAAACCAGGGCTTGTGGTATCTCATTGAGTCACATGTTCTACCCTTAATTTTACTTGTTTTTCATGTTTCTGATCTCAACGCATGAGTTAATTCATTGTCTAGGTAGAAACTTCTGAATAGTAGCTCACAATTAATCCACACTTATCCTGCTGAATTCTTGCTCTTGGCTGCAGCTGAAAACTTAGTAGCAGTATGTACACATTTTGCATTTTCTGTTTTTCTTTAGATCAGTCCAGAATGTTTGTGAAGGTTTTTAGTGAAGTTGACCGGATGCCGCAGCTTCTTGCGTACTACTACAAGTGCCATAAGGTGAGAAGCTGTGAGCGATGGCCCCTGCGCAGCGCTTGTAGGACTGGGCCACGGAGTCCCAGTTTCAAATCCCAGTTTCTTCCTGAAAGGTCAAAATGTTTGCCTCCATGCTCTCTGGCCTTTTTCTAATTAGCCAGTAGGGGGTGCCCTTGGTCCAGCCTCCGGATTCATTTAATTGTAAGGTGGGAAAAAGAGTCATTGGTTTTCAGCCTTTGTTTTTGTAGCTGGATTTCCTTTACAATGGAAGAGTTTTTAGTTTTCCTCATTTTTGTGTTTGGGGATTCCCTCAAAGCTCAATTTGGTAAAGAATCTGCCTGCAATGCAGGAGACCCAGGTTTGATTCCTTGGTGGGAAAGAGGCCCTGGAGAAGGAAATGGCAACCCACTGCAGTATTCTTGCCTGGAGAATCCCATGGACAGAGGAGCCTGGCAGGCTATACAGTCCATGGGGTTGCAAGAGTCAGACACGACTTAACGACTAAGCCACCCCAATTTTGTCTTTTGAGGGAGATTCTCGTCATAAGGTTTATTATGCTTTCAGTAAACCTTGAGAATGTTATCTGCTCTCTAGGTTTGTTGAGATCAGTTTGCTGAAAATCTTGACAGCTTCCTGGGATAATTTAATTCCTGAAAATCCAATGCTCATATGTCTTTTAAGCAGTGGGGTTAGGACATGAAGCTAAAATACATCTTTACGGCCATCCCTGAGCTCTATTCAGAAGAATGGGGGCATGCTGAGTACATTGGCATGCTTTGGGGGAAAGATAAAAGGAGAGAGGATCACTGAGAGGGCCACAGATTCAAGCTCTAGATGACAACAGAGCAGATGGACTGTAAATGTTTTTTCTGCCTTTTGAAAAAATTATTTATTTATTTGGCTGCACTGGGTCTTGGTTGCAGCCTGTGGGGTCTTCATTATGACCCGTGGGCTTAGTTGCCCCGTGGCACGTGGGATCTTAGTTCCCCAACCAAGGGCTGAACCCACATCCCCTCCATTGGAAGGTGGATTCCTAACCACTGGACCACCAGGGAAGTCCCTTTTCTGCCTTTTTTGAAGCCAGCGGTCATCCGTGGGTACCTGCTTGCCCAGGAGTGGGCAGTGGTGGGCCTCTTGCCGAGGTGGGGGCAGGAGGGCAGCAGGCAGCGTATCTTGGCGGGCCCAGTAAGGTCTCATGTGTTCTGCCCTCACAGGTGCAGCTTTTAGCAGCCTGGCAGGAGCTGTGCCAAACCGACCTGCCCCTGGACCGGCAGCTCACTGGACTCTACGACGCCTTGCTCGGTGCTTGGCACGCACAAATCCAGTGGGCTTCACAGGTAACAGCTCATCTGGGTTTTCAGGAGGACAGAGTCCGTGGTGCCAAGGGAGAAGCTGATGACCTTGACACCCTCAGCTTCACTTGAAGAACCTCCCCTTATGCTGCCATCACCAGAAGGGCTAAAAGATAAGCTTCAAAACCCAAGGCAGGCAAAGCTTCAGGTCTCCATTCAAACTCTTCTTATCGCTCTCATCTGTATCTTAAATAGGATCTAATGTGACAGTGTTGCTTGTTGTTCAGCCAGGCAGCCCATGGAATTCCTGGAGGCCGTTATCTTCTGATCTAAAAGCAGGAGGCCCTTAGTCAGGTTGTGCTTGAGTGAACCAGACTTTTTTTATCTTAACTTTGGGTAAAATTTACCTGGTCTAAAGTGAGTTTCCCTTGTTTTCACAATACACCAGGAGTTAGAGGAGTGGTATAGAGTTTTAAAGGTGCCCTCTGACTTAGGGCAGAGGTGAGATAGAGGAACTGCATTTTGTTTACTTTCAGGAACTTTCCATCCTTTAATTTCTTGAATTTTCAGCCTTAAAGGGTATAAATCACTGGTCCCATGTCTTCATGCCAAGAGGTGCCCTGGATCTTCTTTTTTTGTCTGAGTAATGACTAACTGGGCCTGTTCATGGTGTGGCTTATTATATTTTTTTCAAAATTCATTGTGAATCACCCTTCAAGTGTTGGTCAGTCATTTGCAGGCATGAACTTGATGGTGGTTGGAGATGATTCCTCACCCAGGGTCACGTCATTCAAGATTGTTGAAGCAGTCTTCTCCATCCTTGTTTCTTTCTTCTTGAACCATTCAGTCTAAAAAAAAAAAAACAACCAACCAAACAAGCAAAACAAAAAACAACTTCCTGTGGTAGTTTCATGGTTTTTATGTAATCGTCAGTTTTCAGTGACCCTGTCCATCCACACTCATTTCTGGGTCCTTGTCTGCTGCTTATATCAGGAGGATAAAGACAGTTCGTGCACATATGTACAGATGCCCCTCAGTGTTTGAGAAAAAGGATTTCGACTTCTCACACTTCTGTTCAGGCCTCACCCCAAGTTTTGCAAGATGTGATGTGTGTCCGTGAGTGCATGCTCAGTCCTGTCTGACTCTTTGCGACTGTGTGGACTGTAGCCCGCCAGGCTCCTCTGTCCATGGAAAATTCCAGGTAAGAATACTGGAGTGGGCTGCCACTTCCTACTCCAGGGGATCTTTCTAACCCAGGGATCGAACCCCTGTCTCTTGGTCTCTTGTGTCTCCTACATTGGCAGGCAGGTTCTTTACCACTGAGCCAGCTGGGAAGTCCCTATAAGATACAAGTTTATGCTAATGTACACTTTTGTCCCATGGCCCATTTTCTTTTCAAAATCTGAGCATGATACGTGACTGTCATCTCCTAAAGCTCAGTATAGCGCAGAAGAAAACCAAAGGTGCCAGGGTGAATGTGTCTCTGAAGACTTTTTATCCTCAATATTTTAACATGAAAATTTCCCAATGTACAAAAAATTTGAAAGAATTGTACAGTGAACACCCATGTACCCACCCCTCCTGTGTTCTACGATGAACATTTTGCTATGTTTGCTTTATCACAAATCTATCCATCTCTCCATGTGTCTATCTGTTCACTGACTCATCTTATTTTTTGACTCATTTCAAAGTAAGTTGCAAACATCATTCACTTCCAAACACACATATCATTGACTAGAGTTCAGTATTTGTTTACTGAGATTTTTTAGGTAAATTGTAAAATGTGATGATCTTAAATATGCCATTTGATTAGTTTTGACAAACACAGTTTAACCTAATCCCCTACCAAGGTACAGAACACAACTGTCATCCTAGAAAGTTCTCTTGTGCTCCTTCTCAGTTAGTCTCTGTACCACCATCACCGAGGGCAACCACTGTTCCGTTTTTTTTCCACCATGAATTAGTTCAGCCTGTTGTAGAATTTCATGTAAATGGAATTTTACAGTGTATGTTCTTTTGTTGAGGCTTCTTTTATTCAGCCTGTTTTTGAAGATATATTCATGTTGTGTGTATCAGTAGTTCCTTTTCGTTACTGAACACTCTTACATGGTATGAATATATCTCAGTTTTGTTTATTCAGCCTTTTCTCGATGGACACTTGGACTGTTTCTAGTTTGGTGCGATTATAAGTAAAGCTGCTCTGAACATTGTTCTATAAGTTTTTTCGTGGATACCACATGCTCATATCTCTTGGGTAAAGACATGGGAGAGGCGCTGCTGGGTTATAGAGTAGGTCTATATTTAGATATATAAGAAATCAGCACTTTTGCAAAGTGGTGCTTTTTCACACTCCCACACACAAGTACGTGAGAGTTCCGATTGCTCCACATCCTTGCCATCATTAGATGTTGTCAGTCTTTTTAATCTTAGCCACTCTGGTGGGTGTGTTGTAGTATCTCACTGTGGTTTTAATTTGCATTTCCTTGATGACTAAGGGTGTTGAACTCCTTTTATCATGCTTATTGGCCACTTGTATATCTTTGTGAAGTATCTGTTCTGGTGTCCTGCCTATTTTTTAAAAAATTGGGTAACTTGCTTTTTTAATTACTGAGTTATAGAAGTTCTTTATATATTCTGGATATAAGTTCTCGATCAGATATATTTTGTAGATATCTCCTTCCAGTATGAGCAGAAGTGTTGATTTTGATGAGTTTGATTTTATCATATTTTTCTGATATGGTTATTCTTTCTTTGTCCTCAGAAACTATCACCAACCCCCAGGTTGCAAAGACATTCTTGTATGTTTTCTTCCAGATGCTTGTTGAGCTTTTACATTTAGTTCTATGGCCCATCTTGAATCAATTTTTGTATATAGTGTAAGGTGGGGCTTCCCTGGTGGCTCAGACAGTAAAGAATAAAGAAGCTGCCTGTGATGCAGGAGACCTGGGTTCCATCCCTGGGTTGGGACGATCCCTTGGAGAAGGGAATGGCTACCCACTCCAGTATTCTTGCCTGGAGAGTTCCAGTGTAAGGTAATGCCAGATTGTTTCTGCATGTGTTGTTTGGGTTAATTCCATGCCCCTAGTTGTTAAGTTTGATCTTGTAGTCTTTTGAACCTTTTGGTTGTTCTTTAACCAATGGCCAAAGCATCCCTTGTGCCAGATCACTTTAAAGGAAAAGGGACACCTTTGAACATGAGAGACCTGTTGGCTGGTCAGCTGAAACTGTCAGCTGTAAACATTGTAGTTTCAGCTGTCCAACCAATTAGAAGGCTTTGGTTTAGAGTTGTTTAGTTTAATTCTTCCCCCGCCTCAAGTCATTTAAGTAGGAGATAAAAGTGAAATAGATACTCATTGCCTAGTCTTTTCTCACAAACGAGGGAGGAGAAGAGTCAGGATTTCTTTAACAAGGGAGGAGAAGAGTCAGGATTTCTTTTTCTAGATAATACTTTTCATTGTCTCTATTGGTTCCATCCTTTCTTGTAGTAAAATGTTTCTTTTGTCAAATGGGGAAGTTGGACTGGGTGATATCTAAAGACCAACTGTGATTCTCTTATGTTTGGGGGATCGTGGAGGGAATATTAATATTTTGGATAGAGACAGAGGAGGGTGTGTATTGATCAGTGTTGTGTGAAGGGAGTGGGAATATATGATGGAGAAACGCTGAATGCAAGACAGGAGTTTGGCTTTCTCTAGAAGGCAGTGAGCATCTGGAGTAGTAGTGTGAATGATGTTACTGTTTTAAGAATCAGTTTGGTGTCAGACCATCATCTGTGTAGTTCCTCTGCCAAAAAGCCTTACCAAGAGGAAGTATGCAGATAAATCGAAGACCATTTTTTGAAACAACTATCCTGGACTCTTCAAAAATGTCAGTGTCATGAAAGAAAAACAGTCAGGGAGTTATTAAGATTAAAGGAGACAAAAAGGCAACTGAATGTAATTTCACGATCTTGCATGGGATTCTGCATGATGACAAAAAAAGCTATTCAGAAGAACATTAAAAGGACAATTGAGGAGATTTGAACATGGACTGTAGCAGGTATAAGTATTACATCAAGGTTAAATTTGATTAGTTACAGTGTTGCAGTGATAAGGCTGGCCGTATTCTTAGGAGATATATGCCGAAGTATTTAGTGGTAACATGTCATGATACCTGTGATTACCTTTCCAATGGTTTAGGAAGTAAAGCATTTGTGGCAAAATATTAATTGTTGAATCTTGCAATATTTAAACATTAAAGCATAAGAAAATTCTAAATAACTTTTAAAAATAGTGAATTTGGTAATGGTAAATAGGGTGAATTGATGAAGAAAGACTGAAGACAGGTAGGAAGCTGTTTGGTCTACGATGGTGATGGTAACGTAACAAAGGCATCCAGTTAAAAAATGGGCAATTGTTAGAACCTGGTAAGTGACAAAGGACCTGAAAGAAAGGAAAGTGAAAAGGGAGATTTTTATTCTGGTCAAATGGAGATGCTACTGACAGAAATAAGGAAGTTGAGAGAAACAGGTCTGAGGAGGTCAGCAGGAAAAGAATGAATTCCAATCTGGGACACTTTAAAATTCCAAGAGAGAGCGGCTCAGCTCAATGGTGACGCCTAGTAGATGGCTGGAAGCTGTCATTCAGGAAATATAAATTGGTCGTTTTGGTATTTGTTGGGTTAAATGCAAATTTCCTCTGTCTCTTTCTCTCAGACTCCAGCAGTGATATTTATTAAACTAAATAGGTGCTCATTGAATTCACTATGAGAATTAAAAAATTTGATCTTCTCTTTTCATAATAATCTTAAGAAAAGATATTAGCATATTTTGGCCCATGTACATGACCACCTTATAACCAGTTGCTGCCATATGATTTCAGTGGGTGCATTCGTGTTGATAGTCACATTGGTACCCCTCTTCTCTTGGGGGCGAATGAAAAAAGAGATAATATTTACATGATGTAAGTGCTGGTGTCAAGTGAGTGCTGTTTTATGTACGTTGCATAATGTTTTCTAGAATCCTTCCCTTTTTATGGCTGAATAATCTGATGTGTGTATTTACCACATTTTGTTTATCCATTCATTTGTAGATGAACACTTGAATTGCTTCTGTCTTTTGGCTATTTGGAATAATGCTGCTGTGAACAGGGGTGTACAAACATCTGTTTGGGTCCGTGTTTTCAATTTTTTGGAGTGTATACCTCCAAGTGGAATTGCTGGATCACATAATCCTATGTTTAACATTTTGAGGAACTGCCAAATGTTTTCCATAGCAACTGCAACATTTTACATTCCCACCAGCCATGCATAAGAATCCAAGATCATGAGAAATTTACCCTGTGTTTTCTTCTAAGAATTTTACAGTTCACTCTTTAACATGTAGGTCTCAACATTTGAGTTAATTTTTATATATGGTATAAGATAAGGATCCAACTTTTTTTTTTTTTGGCATGTGGATTTCCAGTTTTCTGAGCATCATTTGTCAAAAAGACTGTCCTTTTCCGATGGAATGATTTTTGGCACCCTTGTTGAAAATCATTTGACCATGCGTGTGTTTGTCTGGGCTCTATTCTATCCCATTGGGCTATTTGTCTGTTCTTACGCAGATGCCACACTGTTTTGGCTATTATAGCTCTGTTGTAAATTTTGAAAATAGGAAGTATGAGATAGTCAATGTTGTTCTTTTTCAATATTGTTTTTGCTATTTGGGGTTCCCTGAAATTCCATATGAATTTTAGAATGAGTTTTCCTGTTTCTCCCAAAAAATACTTTTGGGATTTTAATGGAGAGTGCACTGAATATATAGATGGCTTTGGGTAGTATTACTATCTAACTCTGGAGAAGGAAATGGCAACCCACTCCAGTATTCTTGCCCGGAGAATCCCATGGATGGAGAAGCCTGGTAGGCTATAGTCCACGGGGTCGCAAAAAGTCGGACATGACTGAGCAACTTCACTCACTCACTCACTATCTAACTCGGTGGGTAAAGAATCTGCCTGCAATGCAGGAGATCCAGGTTTGATCCCTGGGTTGGGAAGATCTCCTGTAGAAGGAAATGACAGCCCACTCCAGTATTCTTGCCTGGAGAATCCCATGGACAGAGGATTTGCAGGCTGGTCTACAAATGTGCTTCCAGATCCTCCGACTGATTCAGTGAATTGCTCTTCTTTAGTTCTGTTTGTTGCCTGCCACCCACACCCTCCCTGTTTCTGCATTTCATTTTCACAGTCCTCTCTCTAGCCAATATCTAAATACTACATGTGATAGATTTGAAAATAGTTAGGCAGACATGAAGTAGCCAGTTGTCCTGGAGGCAAGGCACAAGTCTTGCTAGTTTACTTAGCTTCTGAGCACATCTACATGGGTGCTGAGCAAAGCCTGGACCCTGTAGCTCTTGATTGGACTACTTCCTGGCTCACAGGGACTCCTGCAGGCCATCCAGGAGTCTGCTTCATTGGAAGCTTTGCTCCCTTGTGATAACACAGATGCCTCTCTCCCCCTGCAGGTCTTCAAGAACCCCCATGACGTAGTAACTGTTCTGCTGATTCAGACCCTGGGGGCCCTGGTGCCCTCTCTGCCTGTGTGCCTCAGTTCTGGCGTGGAGCGGGCAGGACCTGAGCTGGAGCTCATCAAGCTGCTGGAGTTCTATGATGCCACCGCCCACTTCGCCAAGGGGTTGGAGATGGCCCTGCTCCCCCACGCACGTAAACATGCTTCCTTCCAGCTCTCTGACTTGCCTTCACTCACTTTTTTTGGGTGGGTTGGGAGGCCTGGGTTTGTTTGCCTTTTCCAGTGACTGGAGCAGTGTTTTCCTTCTCAACAGAGAGGGAAACCTTTTCCATGAAAACATTGCCATTATGGAAATAATTGTTGCTTAATATATTTGCCTAGCTCCAGGGCTGCCTAGGTGCTTCACATGCCTGGGGAAGTGACAGGCACTTCTGCAGGGGCTTAGAGTGTAAGCGGCAGGTGGACATTAGTGGCAGCGAGTGGGCAGCAAGTTAGGCTGGGAGGGTGGTGTCCTCTTCCTTTTAAGTCATCACAGAACCTTGGGCAAGTCAACCTAAAAAAGTAAGTTCAAGAGAACAAGTGGATTAGAGGAGGCTTTTGCAAGGGCAACAGCCTATTTTTAAGGGCAAGGGTGCAGTATTAGGACCAAAGGCAGCTATAAGGTACCTGGGCTTTCCCCAGATGCCGCGTGAGAGCACAGCGCTTTTTATTTCCATTTGGGCAAACAATGCGTGGTGTGTTGCATTTCCCCAGCTGTTTCCCATCTATATTAAAAGCATCATAAAGCTTTAAGTCACACAGACCTCGTGAGGAATGCTGCTGTCAAATCAGGAAGTCGCCTCAGGAGGGCCTGCTTCTGCCATTGGGCTGCTGCGTGTCACTAACTTGGTTTATTTACTAGTTATTCTCTTTAATTACCTTCACGTGTAATTACCTCGTACATTCCAGGGAGTGTGTTTGTTGTTCGAGTTCCTGATGACTCATCGGGGGTTTTTGGCACACTTGCTGGTCAGGCCTCGGCTGTGGGAGAGGCACGGTGGATGTGGACAGCTTCCAGGGATCTGGACATCGTTGTCCTAGTAGTTGGAGAGTGTTTAGGCTGAGTGTCCTGCAGGGGCAGAGTGGAATGAAGGCAGGGCCAGAAGCAGGTTGCTTTCCTCCCACTGGTGATGGATATTGCTGAAGAAGAGAGAACCACCCTCTAAAGAACTGGATACAGAAAGTACTTTGTTAGTCAGCCATGGAAGTTTAGATTTTTCATGATTCCTATTGAGATTAAAAAAAAAGTATATGTATTTTTAAATTTAAAAGTACTTCGGAAACAGACGTAAAAATAAAAGAGAATAAAAATGATGCATAATCTCTTCACTCAGAGAGGCATGGGAACATTTCCTCCCAGTAGTTCATATATAGATATACATGTTCATAAATGTATATGAAATAAAGGACTTCCCAGGTAACTCAGTGGTAAAGAATCCACCTGCCAATGCTCTAGACGTGGATTCAGTCTCTGGGTTGGGAAGATACCCTGGAGGAGGAAATTGGCAACCCAGTATTCTTGCCTGGGAAATCCCATGGACAGAGGAGCCTGGCGGGCTGTAGTCCATGGGGTCGCAGAAGAATTGGACATGACTTGGTGGCTAAATAACAACAACGTATGAAGTAGATGCATATATAAATATATACATATGCATGTTTCTTGAAAAATACTAGTTTATATGATCTTATACTCTTTCTTTTTTGCTACATTAATGAGCATTTTTAAGTCATTAAGTATCTTCCTAAGACATGGTTTTTAATGACCATTTGATAATGATGGCTTACTTTAATTTTTTAATCCACTGTTTAGAAATAAAACTATTAAAAACAATCTTGCACATTAATTTTGGAGCCCACCTCTGATTATTCCTTGAAAGAAGTTTGAAAATTACAGTTGCTAATAAATGAAAAATTTAAAGATTTTGTCACATTTTGTTCTGTAGAAAGTTTCTGCCTCTTTATGGATTCATTTATAGTAAATAAGGCTGCTCATTCCCCCATGCCCTAACCAGCACTAGGTTCTATTGTTTTTCTCCTTGCCAGTTTCTTAGACAGTTAACAATATATTGTTTCAATTTTCATTTCTTTGATTACTAGCCAGTTTGAAAATTATATTATAAAAAGTTATATTTTTTGTCTTGAATTGCTTATTCTTTTGCCTCTTTTTCTGTTTGAGAGTTTAATCTATTTCTGGTTAATTTATAAGGGCAATTTATTTAAAACAATGTTTTATCAAATATGTTATAAAATCAAAGCACTGTTATAAAAATTCATGATACAGTTATATCTATAACATAAGATGAAACTCTCCTATAATCCCACTAGCTGGAAATAACCACTGTTAAAAATTTGGTGTGTATTCCCAAAATATCTTACATAGTATGGATTTTTTCTCATTATCAGCTATGTTGCAGATACATTTTCTAACTTTCTAGTTTACCTTTAAGACTTTTCTATTTTAATGTATATAGTATAACTCAAAAATATCTAAAAGGTTATACAGTAGAAAGTAAAAAAAATAATTAGTTGACTTTATAGTTAACAAGCAATATGTTTGGAGTAGGAAATGACAACCCACTCCAGTATTCTTGCCTGGAGAATTCTGTGGACAGATGAGCCTGGTGGTACAGTCCATGGGGTCATAAAGAGTTGGACACCACTGAACACATACACACACGTATTGGGTTTAGAAACACCCAGAAAATACAAGGAAGGATAAAGAGCAAACTCAATTAGCTGTCCAGAAACAATATTTTGCATTATATACACATGCATATTTTGTATATGAGTGTCTATATACTTAAATGCTTTTTATTTTTTATTAGTTTTTATTGGAGTATAATTGCTTTACAATGTTGTTACTTTTTTTTTTTTAAAGAACTACTGTCTTTTAAAAATCTGTATTTATTTATTTATTTTTGATGGAGCTGGGTCTTTGTTACTATGTGCAGACTTTCTCTAGTTGCAGCAAGTGGGAGCCACTCTTCCTTGCGGTGGGTGTGTGGGTTTATTGTAGCAGCTTCTCTTGTTGCAGAGCACAGGCTCTAGGGTGTGGGGGCTTCGGTAGTTGAAATGTGTGGTCTCAGTAATTGTGGCACTTGGGCTTAGTTGCCGCGCAGCATATGGGATCTTCCTGGACCAGGAATCGAACCTGTGTCCCCTGCACTGGCAGGTGGATTCCTAACCACTGGACCACCAAGGAAGTCCTTGTTAAATGTTTTTAATACAATATTTTATTATCACTGTCACCCTCCCGGTTTTATATGGATTCAGTACTGTCATCCAGCACACACGTTTTCCTAGTTCCACAGCAGTCTTTATAGCTGTTTCCCTGCCACTTATTAAAGTCCGCTCAGTGTACATGCATTATTTTCGGTTGTCCTTTCTCTTTAATCTCTTTTAAACTAAAACAGTCCTCTCATCTTTGGTCTTTCATGACACTGATGTCTTTGAAGAATACAGGGTAGTTTTCTTGTAGAATGTCCAATAGCCTGGAATTATCTAATTGTTTCCTTGTGTTTAGATTTAGATGAAACATTTTTAATAGGAATACTACACTGTTGATGATGTATACTTCCTATGGCATCACATCAGGAGACACATAATGTCCAATTATTGGTGGTGGGTTGGATTAATCACTTGGTAGTTATACCTGCCAGGTCACTCCATTGTCAAGTTACCTTTTCCTCTTTGTAATTAATAAGTATCTATGGGATGATATTTTGAGCCCATAGGAATATTCTGTTCCTTAAGAAACATTTACCTAATGACTGTAGCATCCATTGGTAATTCCTGCCTGAATAAACTTTTACATTGCTGATTATAAAATGGTGATATTCTAGTTCTTTCATTTCTTTTACATACATTTGCAGGCATTCTTTTGTGAGGAGATTTTTCTTCCTTTGTCTCTCTTTAATGTCACTATAAACTTATGGATTTTTTAATTCATTGTATTATGATACATTATTTTCATTATTCATTTTGATGCTTGAATTACTTCAGATTTGGTCGGTGGTTGCCCCTTCAGGCTGGCTCCTGCATCATTTTGACATGTTCCTATCAGCCTTAGAGTGTTTTATTGCTTTATGGCACACACAGATCCAGGAATATTTTGTACCGCCTCAGACCTGGAATCAGCCGTTTTCTCAAGGAGCTTGGTTTCTTCTAGTGGGAAATGGTATTTAGGAACCAAGATCTGGCACCATGGGTGCTTATTGTTGCTGGGCTATTATTACTTCCTAGGCCCTTTGTGAACAGAGCTAGGAAATACATTTATTTTATTTATTTTTTAATTGAAGGATAAATGCTTTACAGGATTGTGTTGATTTCTGCCAAGCATCAACATGAGTCACCATAGGTGTATGACTCAGGGAACTCAAACCCGGGCTCCATAACAACCTAGAGGGGTGGGATGAGGAAGGAGTTTCAAGAGGGAGGGGACATTTGTGTACCTATTTATTTATTTTTGGTTGTGCTGAGTCTGTTGCTGCATGGGCTTTTCTCTAGTTGCGGCGAGCAGGGGCTCCTCTCTAGTTGTGGTGCGCAGGCTTCTCACTGCAGTGGCTTCTCGTTGCAGAGCACGGGCTCTAGGGCGCTCATAACCAGATGAAGAGGGTTAGGGAAGAACAAGGTCTTTCCAAACAGAAGTAGTAGCTGGTGGCCAGAGGGGAGCTTTTGAGAAACCGAGAGAAGGCTGCAGGCTAGGGGAGTTGTGAAAGAGGCCAAGGCTGTAGAAGTAATAACAAAAGTCAGTTCAGTTCAGTTGCTCAGTTGTTTCCGACTCTTTGCAACCCCATGGACTGCAGCATGCCAGGCTGCATACAACAAAAGTAGCTGGCATTATTGAGAGCTTACATGTGTTCAGATCAGATCAGATCAGATCAGTCGCTCAGTCGTGTCCGACTCTTTGCGACCCCATGAATCGAAGCACGCCAGGCCTCCCTGTCCATCACCAACTCCTGGAGTTCACTCAGACTCAAGTCCATCGAGTCAGTGATGCCATCCAGCCATCTCATCCTCTGTCATCCCCTTCTCCTCCTGCCCCCAATCTCTCCCAGCATCAGAGTCTTTTCCAATGAGTCAACTCTTCGCATGAGGTGGCCCAAGTACTGGAGTTTCAGCTTTAGCATCATTCCTTCCAAAGAAATCCCAGGGCTGATCTCCTTCAGAATGGACTGGTTGGATCTCCTGGCAGTCCAAGGGACTCTCAAGAGTCTTCTCCAACACCACAGTTCAAAAGCATCAATTCTTCGGCACTCAGCCTTCTTCACAGTCCAACTCTCACATCCATATGTGACCACAGGAAAAACCATAGCCTTGACTAGACGAACCTTTGTTGGCAAAGTAATGTCTCTGCTTTTGAATATGCTATCTAGGTTGGTCATAACTTTCCTTCCAAGGAGTAAGCGTCTTTTAATTTTATAGCTGCAGTCACCATCTGCAGTGATTTTGGAGTCCCCAAAAATAAAGTCTGACACTGTTTCCACTGTTTTCCCATCTATTTCCCATGAAGTGATGGGACTGGATGCCATGATCTTCATTTTCTGAATGTTGAGCTTTAAGCCAACTTTTTCACTCTCCACTTTGACTTTCATCAAGAGGCTTTTTAGTTCCTCTTCACTTTCTGCCATAAGGGTGGTGTCATCTGCATATCTGAGGTTATTGATATTTCTCCCGGCAATCTTGATTCCAGCTTGTGTTTCTTCCAGCCCAGCGTTTCTCATGATGTACTCTGCATATAAGTTAAATAAGCAGGGTGACAATATACAGTCTTGACGTACTCCTTTTCCTATTTGGAACCAGTCTATTGTTCCATGTCCAGTTCTAACTGTTGCTTTCTGACCTGCATACATATGTTAGACACATACTATTTTACCTAATCTCCAGTTAAGCCTATAAAATTGATGCCATTATTAACCTCATTTTACAGTTGAGGAAACAGACATTGAAAAGTTAAGTCATTTGCACCCAGTCCTCTAACAGGAAGCAAGAGAACTTCAGTTAGAAGAGCCTTCATCCTTAACTACCCTCTTTCACCTCCTGAGGTCAAGCGATGGTAGAACTTTGCAGGCTATGGAAAAGATTTTGGATCCCAGCTGAAGAAAGAATTCTTAGCAGCCGAATTACTGTGTCATAGAATATGCATGTTAAAATTTTCATGTAGTTGAGTACAGGAATTTTGGTGCATATCCCATTTCTGCAAAATCCTAGAAATGCTCCAAATGAAAATGTTCTTTGTGCAGAGCCTTTTCTCTGTAGCAGTTCTTGAACTTGACCCTGGGGAGGGTTATCATTTGAAGAGGTTCTCAATTATGATGGGTTATAGGATTGAGGGGCTCCATATGTTTATTATTATTTTTAAATTTTTTATTTATTTGTTTTTGGCTGCATTGGGTCTTTGTTGCTGCCCAAGGGCTTTCTCTAGTTGCGGCAAGCCTGGGGTGGGGGCTATTCTCTAGTTGCCATAGGTGGGCTTCTCACTATGGCGGCTTCTCTTCCTGCAGAGCATGGACTCTAGAGCGCAGGCTCAGTAGTTGTGGCCCACAGGCTTAGTTGCTCCGAGGCACATGGGATCTTCCCGGACCAGCGATCAACCCGTGACCCCTGCATTGGCAGGCCGATTCTTAACCACTGGACCACCAGGGAAGCTCCCTGAATCAGTGTCTTTAATAGCGCTTTAGGCAAATAGTACACAAAGCTCAAATTTATTGAAATATTTACTGACATGATTGTTGCAGGTTTCATGAATGGTAAAAGCAGATGAACAGAAAGTAGTCACCCCAAAGATGAATAGGAAAAGTTCCAGTAGAGTTCCTTCCACCTATCGTTTTTCACCAGTTAATTTCCAGTTCTTTGTTCATTATTGCTTTTAATTTCTGATTTCCTTGAAGATGAGCAAAACTTGGTGAAAGTCATGGAACTGGTGGATGCTGTGTATGGTCCGTACAAGCCCTACCAGCTGAAGTATGGAGACATGGAAGAGAAGTACCTTCTCATCCAGTTCAGTGAGGTGCCTCTGGTAAGGTCACAGCACTGCCAGGGCCAACTGGGCATCACTGTATCTGCCAGGCTAGGGTCGGGGTGTCTGGGATGCTTCAGAGAAGGTGGGAACCAGCATACGGAATACAGAGAGTGGGAACAGGTGTGTAAACCATGGGCTCTCAGCGCTTCCTGGGCTCTTGTAATCCAAATTAAAACGAGACCACAGGTCTGCTACCTGGTTTTTATTTAAAATCCCCAGTAAGGACCTCGCACCCCTCAGAGGCTTAAATCTTCTCAAGCTTAAGTTGGTTATCTCCCTGAGTCAGTCATGATTATGCAGTCTTTTGTTCAAGGCAGATATGCAAACAGACACTGGAGCGGAGCACTCAAGGACAGTGCTCTCAGGCCAGGTTCACCAGGTGGACACACCAGAGGGGAATTTCCATTGCAAATAATTAAGGCTGTCTAGTGGGAGGTGGGAGAAGGCAATGGCACCCCACTCCAGTACTCTTGCCTGGAAAATCCCATGGATGGAGGAGCCTGGTGGGCTGCAGTCCACGGGGTCACTAAGAGTCGGACACGACTGAGCGACTTCACTTTCACTTTTCACTTGCATGCATTGGAGAAGGAAATGGCAACCCACTCCAGTGTTCTTGCCTGGAGAATCCCAGGGACGGGGGAGCCTGGTGGGCTGCCGTCTATGGGGTCATGCAGAGTCAGACACGACTGAAGTGACTTAGCAGCAGCAGTGGGAGGTGAGTTGACATTGAAGAATAGATCTTACAGTAGTTCAAGTCGGCTGCCTCCTGCCATTTTTTTTCTGTTTTCTAAGGATGTCCCTAGAAAGTCTGTTCCAGTCAGTTATGTTTTTGCCCCTGAAGGAAGCATGTTTTTTTTTCAGTGCATTCTTTTGGAGTGTGTGATACGGAGAATTCAGACCCTCACTTGAGAGCCAGAGGGAGAGCTGTTGCTGCTGCTGCTAAGTTGCTTCAGTCGTGTCCGACTCTGTGCAACCCCGTAGACGGCAGCCCACCAGGCTCCCCCGTCCCTGGGATTCTCCAGACAAGAACACTGGAGTGGGTTGCCATTTCCTTGTCCAATGCATGAAAGTGAAAAGTGAAAATGAAGTCGCTCAGTCGTGTCCAACTCTTCTCGACCCGATGGACCACAGCCTACCAGGCTTCTCTGTCCATGGGATTTTCCAGGCAAGAGTCCTGGAGTGGGGTGCCATTGCCTTCTCCTCAGAGGGAGAGATACCATCTTAATCACAGAAAAAGAGGAAAGAGATAAAAATATAAGGATGACTATAAGAATTTGATCATGCTTTTTGGCCAGGAGTTTATTTCTGTGATCTCACTGGCCACTTAGACTGTTCTTTGCTCAGTCAGGCTCTTAAAGAGCTCTCATAGTTTGGGACTACATTTCTGATGTTCATCGTAAGTGGTTTGACCATGAATGAGGAGGTCTGGAGCTCCTCCCATCTGAATGTTGTCTATTCATTTGTTCTTCAGTCTGAGGCAGCTTTTTATTGTCTTTGCTGACCAGGAACACGGGGAAGTCATTGACTGTGTGCAGGAGCTGAGCCACTCTGTGAACAAGCTCTTTGGCCTGTCTTCTGCAGCCGTTGACAGATGCATCAGATTCACCAGCGGCCTGGGGACCTGTGGCCTGCTGACAGCCCTGAAGTCTCTCTTTGCCAAGTAAGGCTGGGGAAGTGGGATCAGGGCCAGCGGCAGGGAGATATGGCCTGCTGGTGGCCCTCAAGTCCCTCTTTGCCGAGTAAGGCTGGGAGAGTGGAGTCAGGGCCAGCCTCGTGGGAGAGTGGTGTCTCCCAGTTAAAAATGCGGATGTCCGTATTCCAGCCATGAATCCTGGAGAGGCACTTGTACCCCTTAACCTAAGCCTAAGGGGACGTCCTTAATGATGCTAAGAACATCACAGCACATTCATTATGGTGGAGCATTTAAAGCAACCAGAATGTCCACCAATTTGGAAATGGCCAAATAAGATATGGTATATTGATACTAAGGGAGTTCTTTATGAGGCAGTTAAAGTGTTAATTCTATCTACACATAACAGCAGGGGTAGATGTCAAAACATAGTGTTGAAGTGAATAAAAAGTTGTAGGATACAATGTAGAGTACATTTTCTGTAGCAGGGTTCAGCAAAGCTTTTCTGCCAAGGACCAGAGGATAAGTATGGTAGGCCTTGAGGGCTTTGCAGTCAGTAGAGACCTTCATAGAGAGTGCTTCCCCAGAGGTACAAAAGCAGCCAGAGACAACACATACCTGAGTGGATGTGGCCTTGTTCCAGTGAAACTTTGTTTACAAGAAACCCGGAGTGCCAATTCCTATTCTGGATCCTTTTTGAAACTATAAGTGCGTTATATATTCCTATAGAATACAGGTCACCAAACTGTAGCTCATGAGCCAAGTCTGTTTTTGTAAAAGTTTTTGTAAAAGCGTTATTGGAATTCCACCAAGCCCATTCACTTATCTGTGGCCTCTAAATCCTCCCAATGAAGTTAGTGTTGAGTAGTTAGAACAGAGACCTTGTGACTTGCAAAGCTTAATACCTGGACCTTAACAGACAAAGTTTGCTAAGCCCTGATGTGGAAGGTTAGGCAAAACTCAAAACACTGATTATATTTGAGGAGAGGGAGGACTAAGTTAGTAGTCATTGGAGACTTAGCTTTGTTATTTTCTGATTCTTAAAAAGGAGAATAAATGAACACATTTCTTGTGTTATTAAAAATATAAAATAAAAAAATATATAAACATCATGCTCAGTAGAAGAAGCCAGTCAGACAGGACCTCACGTTATATGATTCCATCTATACATAATGTCCAGAACAGGCAAATCTATAGAGACAGACAATAGGTTAGTGGCTGCCTAGGCAGGGGATGTGGGTTCCATCCTGGGTCAGGAAGATCCCCTGGAGGAGGAAATGGCAAACCACTCCAGTATTCTTGCCTGGGAAATCCCACAGACAGAGGAACCTGGCAGGCTGCAGTCCATGGGGTCGCAGAAGAGTCAGACGTGACTGAGCAACTACACCAAAGGGCTGGGGAGGGGGGGCATTTGGAGAAGATGCAGGTTGGCTGCCAAAAGGTAGCAGGGTTTCTTTTAAGGCTGATGAAGCCTGTTTTAAAGTTGATTGTGGTGACGGTTGCACAACTCTGTGACTGTGTAAATGACTTGTGTGATTTGTGGATTGCAAAGGCAATAAAGCCATTAGAAGAAAGAAAGAGGGAAGACCAAAATTAAATTTACTTAGAGAAAAGAAGAGGTAAGAAATTTCAGTATAAGGCTGGATTCTCTGACCTGTGCGATTGAGGTGGAAGGGCCCTTGGGAGGTTAGATGCTTCAGTCTTTAGCTTACGGACAGATACATTCTCAGGCTCTGCAAGAGATCGTATTCTGGAATAAAGTTGCCTTGAGTCTCAAGAAACTCCTCGTACTGAACTGAATGCTCTTTTGCTGCCGTAAGTTTAGGGAGCCCTTGTCATTCCAGAAATACTGAACATGCCCCTGTGAGCTCTGAGGGCCCGTGCTGCTGGTCACTGCCGTGGGCGGTCTGCACCTCCGAGGGCGGCTTACAGGAAGATACTGAGGGACAGGGGTCCTGCTCGCAGAGGGAGGGGGAGCGCGTGAGCCCAGACGGGACCTCCAGAGAGAGAAATATCAGCAACAGGTTTAATCAAATAAAAGTCACCTCTTATCTTTGCCACCAACCAGGATTTTGTGGATGAAATAATTCTTTTTGAGATCTAAAAATTTTATTATAAAATAACAAAAGTAAAATGCTTTCAAAAAAAAATATATATATATAAATACAAAAAGGTGTAAAAAAGGAGAAGTCTTCCTTCTTTCCTGCCCATGTCCTTCTCCTCAGAAGCCACAACTTTTAGTCTTTTATTTAAATATGTCTAGCTGCACTGGGCCTCAGTTTCGGCATGCGGGATCTTGGTTCACTGACCAGGGATCGAACCCAGGCCCCCTGCATTGGGCTCAAGGAGTCTTAGCCTTCTCACTCTTCTCTCCAGACTTTAAAGAAAATTTGTTTGTATATCACCTTTAACTGTTATGTCTTGACTCTCAGCTCTGAAAGGCGAGGAACTGGGCTTCCTTGAGCTGGTCCTCTCATATCCTCTCCCCTCCCAGTTCTCGTTGGTGATGTTTTCATTTTTGGTTCTTCTATTGGTTACTTCAGTTCCTTCATTTTAAAAAGTAATGCAAATGCATATTAAAAATTCAAAGTGGACCAAAGGATGTATGATGAAGCCAGATCACCTTCTCGAGAAGGGGAGGATTTGAAGCTACCAAAACAGCTGATATTTGTTTATGAAATTAGTCAGGGAAATACGGGTGATACTGACTTGCCCAGGGTTCAAGTGGGACCTTGTTCAGTAGTGGAGGGGGCATGGGATGGTGTTCAGGAAGGAGGGGTAGGGAGGATGAAGGATGCAGGCAGGGCAGGAGGGTAGCCTAACCTGGACTCGGCCAAGGCTGTAGAATCCATAGTTAAAGATGGGGTGGTACAGAGTCAGGGGCGTTCTGGCTGTGAGGGAGCCTGGGCCCAGGAGGTGGAGCCCCCTGAGCTGAGATCCTGGCTCAGGCACTTAACTAGCTGGGACCTTGGGTGGGTTCGTGCACCTTTCTGAGTCGTTATCTTTTAGTTGGGGAAACTGATGGTGATAATACCGCCTTTCTGTGTGGTTGTGAATACTGAGTGAGAAGTGAATGTGCTTAGTCTCTCAGTCAGTCTTTGCAACCCCATGGACTGTAGCCCGCCAGGCTCCTCTGTCAATGGAATTCTCCAGGCAAGAATACTACTGTAGTGGGGAGCCTTTCCCTTCTCCAGGGCATCTTCCCAACCCAGGGATCAAATCCAGATCTCCTGCATTGCAGGCAGATTCTTTACCAGCTAAGCTATCAGGGAAGGCAGTGCAGAAGACATCATTAAGTCCATTTTGAAGATGAGGAAACTAAGGCCCAAAGACACCCAGGTACTTGCCTACATACTGCAGTGCAGGTCTGTCATTGCCTCACAGCCTGTTTCTGGATGTCTCCTTTATGCCCAGGCCTGTGCTAATTCCTGGGGATACAATTATGAGCCACAGAGGGATAGTCCCTGTTCTCTCCCAGAGCTTCTAGTCTAGTGACAGCAATAAACATGAAACACATACATTAAATAAGCTACTTAGTGATACTTGGGATTTAGTGATAAGTGGGATGTGATAAGCTATTTAGTGATAAATGGGATGAAGAAAAGTAAGTAGTATAGGCGGGAGCAAATGGCACAGTCTTCGAGGGAGGGTGTTCAGTTTGGAATCCAGTTTTATGCTTCATTAAGGTTGGGCCCAAGCCATGGGGCTTGGCTGTTTACTCTGAATTCAAGGATTGCAGTGGGCTTCCCTGGTAGCTCAGCTGGTAAGAGCCCACCTGCAATGCAGAAGACCCTGGTTCGATTCCTGTGTCGGGAAGATCTGCTGGAGAAGGGATAGGCTACCCACTCCAGTATTCTTAGGCTTCCCTTGTGGCTGAACTGGTAAAGAATCCGCCTGCAATGTGGAGACCTGGGTTCGATCCGTGGCTCGAGAATATCCCCTGGAGAAGGGAATGGATACCCACTCCAGTATTCTTGGGCTTCCCTTGTGGCTGGATACCCACTCCAGTATTCTGGCTTGGAGAATTCCATGGACTGATTGTATAGTCCATGGGGTTGCAGAGTCGGACACAACTGAGCGACTTTCACTTTCAAAGATTTCAATGCTGCAGAAGTACCTTGTGGTATCCTAGGTATCAGTCAGGTATTATAGTGAGGCTGTGATGTTTTAAAACAGTCCTTTAAATTAGCTTCCAAAGAAATGCCTCTGTTAGGATGAGGGAGTGATTTGCCAGCATCTCTGTCACCTGGTGGGTCACAGAGTTGTGGTCTTAGTGGCCGTCCCCTTCCCCCTCATCTTGAACATCTCTTAAAGCTGCTCTGCAAGATGAAAAAGACCGTCTTGTTACCTAGAGACTTGTTTGTGGTCAGAGCTTTATGAGTCGTGACAACCCTTCCTAGGATAGCCTCTGAAGATGCTCTCATTAGCGGTTTGTCTAAAGCTTTGTAATTCCTGGTGTCTCTAGGTCTGGAGAGTTCATGATGACACCGTTGATAATTTTTCTTTCCCCTAGGTATGTGTCTGACTTCACTAGTACTCTTCACTCAATACGAAAGAAGTACAGACTGGATGATATTCCTCTCAACTCTCTTTTTCAAGAAGATTGGACGGCTTTTCAGAATTCCATTAGGTAAAATGGGAGTAAACATATATAAACATATATTATATATAATAGTGTATAAAAATGATAAATGTGGGGCTTTTTTCTCTTTGACTGTCTCCTCCACCTCCCCCCCTTAAAGCAAATACTCTAGACACTGCAAACAAGCCAATAAACAAACCAAAAGCAAACAAACAAAAAACAAACACCAAAAAGACCTGTCTTGCTCTTAAAATATTTTTAGAAATTCTTTAGGAACTCATTTCCTTTGGTGATTTAAGTTTTTTGTCTGGCTTGAGATTTTTCCCCCCTTAGCCTACAGTTTTTGCAGTAAGTTAGAGCTTTTATATTTTAGAAAATGCACAGCTGATTGTATCCTGTTTCTGGATCTAAGTGCCATAGCACTAAATGGTAAGGCAGTACTCTTTGGCCTGCAAAGAGCCATATAAGAGTTCCATGAAAGGACTTGAGGTGACCCTCCTGAGTTGCTGTTGACAGGCTCCAGGGTAGCCTCTGTGACCTGTGGGTTGCTTGGTAGACACCCTGTTGCCCTAAACCCTGAGGTCTGATCTGAGTGTGACTGGCAGTGGCCTGAGGCATTTGGCCCTTGATATGTCCAGCCAGGGAATGCAAATGCTGGCCAGTGGCCGGATCTGAGCTATGGACAAGCTTTGTTTGATCACAGGATTTAAAAAAATTTTTTTAGTTTATTTGCCAGCATGTAAAACCAGATATAACATAATCTAGCTTTCCAACATAATGTCAAAACTGGACTCTGTGGAAGCACTGGGTCTGTGTCGCCCCAAGGCCTTGACTTCTGCCTGGGGCTGGAAGCCGAAACCCCCGCTTGACTAGGTGAATGTTCTCTGTTCTCTTCTCCCACTCCTATGAGGCCTATCAGCTGTACTATTGGCCTGCGATAAAAAGCAATCCAGAAATTTCTTTTCCTTACAACCTTTCTTCACAGACATGTGTTCCGGAAAAGCAAGCTGCTCTCCCCCCACTTACATTCCTTGCCTGACCCCCCCGGGCTAGGTAGCGTGTGCGGGGTACCCATGGCGCACGTGCGTCCAATGACCATCTTATCAGGGTAAACCCAGGACCTCCCAAGACCATCTGGAATATCTCCTCACGGGCTCTGATCTGAACTTTTATTTTTTTGATGAAATTTAATGTTCTAGATGCTAATATCCCTTATCAGCTGTGGCAGCTTGGTACACCAGAAAATATTATGCACGAAGTTGTTCTGTTGTACCTGATGTGAGTGGAATATTTCACTTTCTCATAAACCTTTCTTATGATGGAATGCCTAGATATCTTGGTGATGATAGGCACTTTTAGAGAAAGTTAAAAGTTAACTAGCCCTGAGATGTTTTTAATCCTTGGATTTGTCCTGACATTATAGTTTGGTGTTGAAGGACTAAGTGGCTGGAGTTTGAGGCCTAACATAAAATTACTCGGAAATTAAATGAATATTAAATTCAGTCATGATGATCATTCAGGCTTATCTCTCAGAAACAAAAGGATTAAATTCATCTGCCTTTCATGTGATCAGAATGGAACATAATTCTAATATCAAAACAGTTTTCTCTTCTATGCCTGGCAAATAGCAGGCATCTCACAAACATTAAATTATGAATTCTGGTTTTTAAATTTTAGAGACAAAAGATTTCCAACCCATTTTTTGTTTGTTTCTGTTTTGTTTTTTTTTTTTGTCACTACAAAACTTGTGGGATCCTAGTTCCCTGACCAGGGATGGAACCCAGGCCCTCAGCAGTGGAAACTCGAGTGCTAACCACTGAGCCACCAGGGAATTCCCTCCAACCCATTTTCTCAAAGACAAAAACCAAAAGCAACTTCAGTATTTTGTGTGCGTGCTAAGTTGCTTCAGTTGTGTCCGACTCTTTGCAACCCTATGGACTGTAGCTGGCCAGACTCTTCTGTCCATGGGATTCTTCATATAAGAATACTGGAGCAGGTTGCCATGCCCGCCTCCAGGGGATCTTCCTGATCCAGGGATCAAAGCTGGATCAGATCTTTTAGGTCTCCTTCATTGGCAGGTGGGCTCTTTACCACTAGCACCACCTTGTATTTTGGGACATGTTAAATTATTTCAGATCACGTTGGATAGAGTTGTGATTCATAGCAGGGAGACCCATGACAGAGGAATATCAGAAAGGACCAGAATTTCCCTTTTACATGAATTACTAATGAATGAAACATTTCAGGTCAGCCCTCTAAGTGGGCTTCCCTGGTGACTCAGACGGTAAAGGTAAAGAATCTGCCTGCAGTGCAGGAGACCCACGTTTGATCCCTGAGTTGGGAAGATCCCCTGAAGAAGGAAATGGCAACCCAGTCCAGTATCCTTGCCTGGGAAATCCCATGGACAGAGGAGTCTGGCAGGCCTCCAGTCCATGGGGTTGTGAGGAGTCTGACACACTGAGCTCAAAGGATTAACTGCTTTCCCATAACCCAGCACACAACCAAAAGGGTTGAATAGTTAGAATTTTTATGAATGAGACAATGTTTGTCCTGTGAATGTCAGCATTCCAGATGCTTAAACTTGAAGTGCTTTTTGTTTTGTTTAGGATAATAGCCACCTGTGGAGAGCTCTTAAGGCAATGTGGGGACTTTGAGCAGCAGCTGGCAAACAGGTAGGAGGGGCCTGGGGGTGGGTCCCCGGGCCCAGGTTTAGGGAAGAACTTGATTGAATTCACAGCACAGTCTGACGCCTCAGCGCTCCAGGGCTCTCTGTGCCTAGGATACGAGGTGTCAGTCTTGTCACCATTCAGCATTTATTGAGCATCTAAAAGGAGCAAGGCCTGCTTGGCAGCAGGCACGTAATTTTAGTTAGATATCAAAGTCTCAGCCTAATTGAGGAAAACAGTACATGCTATCTCCAAATTATCAGTGGGCTGGATTCCTGCTGCATATGTGAGTCAGTTATTGGAAATTGAAATAAATTTCGCCATAGAAATGGTGTTCAAAGCAGTGGTGAAGTCCCCTTGGCCAACCTACAGAATCGGGCTGAACCGGGCCAGCCTGCCGTCTGGGTTCTGCCCCAGGATTCTGTGTTGCAAAGTGGGTGTGTGGCAGTGAGGATTTCTGGGGTGGGGTCTGGAAGGTCCCTTCTGTCCCTTTCTCTATTCTGATACCTGCCCCGAAGGGACCCCTCAGAGGGCTCCAGCTGCCCAGATGCTCTTGTTTTTTTCTTTCCGCGGAATCTCATTGCCTCAGTGTAGCTGGGTTCTCTGTTCTGCAGGAGTTCAGGGGAAGAAGTCTGAACTCAGGTGGTGTGAGGGCCTAGCATCTGTCCCTTCCCCTCTTTCTAGGATAATTCTTCATTGTCCTAAAGTCATCTCTGCAAGAGGGACTTTCTGGCAGTGGTACAAAGTGAAAAGCAAGCCGAGACCTCGGACCGGGTGGACGGTAGGGGCGACTGCTGGGGAGGGAGGTCAGACCGCCCTTGGGGTCAGGGCCCTGAGCTGGTCATTTCTTCTTCTCACCACTTTTGGTCTTCTTTCATTTCTGACCCCATGGATTGCCTTCAAGTCGCAAGACTTTTCATGATGGTTCTCATTATGGGGAAAGTCTTGCTAGGGATGGGTGGTGGGGTGGGGTGGAATGAGCAGCTATTGCGGTTCATGACTCCCAAACAGCCCAGCACAGAGGTTATGTGGCTTCCTGGAACAAATAAAACCAGGACATCACAGGCATACAATGGAGTGTGTGTAAATAATATAAATGATGACGTGAACGCGCCCTTCCTCCTTACTCCCTGTACACACACTTACGCTCACATTCATATGCAGGTGTGTATACACACACGGAGGAGGCAGTGGCACCCCACTCCAGTACTCTTGCCTGGAAAATCCCATGGACGGAGGGGCCTGGTAGGCTGCAGTCCATGGGGTCTCGAAGAGTCGGACACGACTGAGCGACTTCACTTTCACTTTTCACTTTCATGCATTGGAGAAGGAAATGGCAGCCCGCTCCAGTGTTCTTGCCTGGAGAATCCCAGGGACAGGGGAGCCTGGTGAGCTGCCATCTATGGGGTTGCACAGGTCGGACACGACTGAAGTGACTTAGCAGCATACACACACACACATACACACGGTGAAGGGAGCCTACGGTGGAGGGTAATTAGGTCTGGGTTCACAAAGGGCCTGTACAAAAATGTGAACAGTTTACATTTACATGTTTAAAAGAAAAACATGTAGCTTATTATTTTCTTAATTATGGTAGTAATTACATCCTGGCTCCAACTCATTGCACAAATTAAAAGTTCACAAGTATACAAAGTAAAAACTGAAAATCTCTTCACCTTGAAAATTCTTCAGAAGAAACAGTTACAGCCCTCCACCCCTGTCACATTTGTTGAGCTCTGACATTAAGAACCTCATCGAGTTAACTCATCAGTCATCCCAGGGGGCGCAAAAAGATAGGTATGCTTCTTATCCCCATTTTTACACATGAAGAGACATTGAGGCATAGAATTTGGCACAGGTAATAGCTTCTTTTAGAAAAAATTAATTATTTTTGGCTGTGCTGGGTCTTCGTGGCTGTGCGGGTTTTTCTCTAGTTGTGGCAAGTGGGGGCTCCTCTCTAGTTGCAGTGCTCAGGCTTCTCATTGCGGTGGCTTTTTTTGTTGCGGGGCATGGGCTCTGGAGCACAGGCTTAATAGTTGTGGCGTATGGGCTTAGTTGTTTTGTCGTATATGGGATCTTCTTGAATCAGGGATCAAATCCGTGTCTCCTGCATTGGTGGGCGGATTCTTTACCACTGAGCCACCAGGGAAGCCGCAGTAATAGCTTTTTAAGTAAAAGAAATTATTTGTGGAAAGAGCTGTGTCTGAGGTGATGCAAGTAAGAGGCGGTGTTTGAACGGGGATGTCAGCTGAGTCATCCTGAGTGCATGTCACACCCGCACCGTCCTTCCTCAGAGATGGGTGTCCATCCTTAGACTTGTGTTTCTCTGCGTGCATATCAGAAGTCTTACCATATCAGAACATACAGGCTTGCCTTAATCTTTTAATGAAGATGAGTATTACATTCTAAAGGGCAAGGAAGGATCTGGTTAAGAAGATGCATTGGGCATTCATAGATAGATAAAGAGCAAGCTCCTGTAACTGCACCCCAGTGATGCTGAGTGCCTGGCCTGAGCTCTCTGGTGTGATGAGAACAGATTGAATGTATCCAGGGGAGCCTTTTTAAGAGGTGGCGTCATTCTGGAAGCACTGAGCCTGGTAAGGGAAACGAGTAACAGCCACCTCTATTCCAATCAGGGAGCCCAAGTGTATGGCCGCTGCCTGTAAAGCTTATCTTATCTCCTCATCAATTTCACCTGCAGAGCCCAGACTATTTGACAAGGATCATTTTGTGACTTACGGGCTGAGTGAAGCAAGGCTGAGTTGGGTGTCACCCGAGGGATTTCTCTTGAACTCGGGCGACACGCAGGGAGGTTGCCGTGGCTTCTCTATACTTTTATGGTGCCCACTACCGATTTTTGGCACAGTGGCATTTTCACTGGGACACGGCTTTAGTAGGGCAGTTCAGTGGGGTGATGAGGTTTGGAGAATCCAGAATAAATGTACACATTTCCCTGGCTGAGGTGTGGGCAGCAGCTTTTCAAGAAAAGGAGATGCGTTGAGGAAGTAGGTGGAATTGGGATGTTCGTCCCTCCCTCCTTATCATGTGTGGACTTAACTGCCTTCTCCTGGCACGGCAGGTAGCCCAGCACTGGCACATCCTGGGCTTTCCTGTTAATCTCTGAGCTTCCGGGCAGGCTCTGTTGTATTTAATCATCTGAAAGCACCTAGCTTAGGGCCCATCACAACATGAGAAAATGTTTCTTTTTTAAAAAAATGTATTTGTTTTTGACTTCACTGGGTCTTTGTTGCTGTGCAAGGTCTTTCTCCAGTTGTGGAGAGTGTGGGGCTTCTCTTGTTGCAGAGCATGGACCCTAGGGCACTGGGCTCTCTAGTTATGGCCAGCAGGCTTCCACTCCATGGCATGTGGAATCTTCCTGGGTCAGGGATTGAACCCATGTCTCCTACACTGGCAGGTGGATTCTTTTTTTTTTTTTTTTTAATTTTATTTTTAAACTTTACAAAATTGTATTAGTTTTGCCAAATATCAAAATGAATCCACCACAGGTATACATGTGTTCCCCATCCTGAACCCTCCTCCCTCCTCCCTCCCCATACCATCCCTCTGGGTCGTCCCAGTGCACTAGCCCCAAACATCCAGTATCGTGCATCGAACCTGGACTGCCAACTCATTTCATACATGATATTATACATGTTTCAATGCCATTCTCCCAAATCTTCCCGCCCTCTCCCTCTCCCACAGCGTCCATAAGACTGTTCTATACAACAGTGTCTCTTTTGCTGTCTCGTACACAGGGTTATTGTTACCATCTTTCTAAATTCCATATATATGCGTTAGTATACTGTATTGGTGTTTTTCTTTCTGGCTTACTTCACTCTGTATAATAGGCTCCAGTTTCATCCACCTCATTAGAACTGATTCAAATGTATTTTTTTTAATGGCTGAGTAATACTCCATTGTGTATATGTACCACAGCTTTCTTATCCATTCATCTGCTGATGGACATCTAGGTTGCTTCCATGTCCTGGCTATTATAAACAGTGCTGCGATGAACATTGGGGTACACGTGTCTCTTTCCCTTCTGGTTTCCTCAGTGTGTATGCCCAGCAGTGGGATTGCTGGGTCATAAGGCAGTTCTATTTCCAGTTTTTTAAGGAATCTCCACACTGTTCTCCATAGTGGCTGTACTAGTTTGCATTCCCACCAACAGTGGAAGAGGGTTCCCTTTTCTCCACACCCTCTCCAGCACTTACTGCTTGTAGACTTTAGGATCGCAGCCATTCTGACTGGTGTGAAATGGTACCTCATAGTGGTTTTGATTTGCATTTCTCTGATAATGAGTGATGTTGAGCATCTTTTCATGTGTTTGTTAGCCATCTGTATGTCTTCTTTGGAGAAATGTCTATTTAGTTCTTTGGCCCATTTTTTGATTGGGTCATTTATTTTTCTGGAGTTGAGCTGTAGGAGTTGCTTGTATATTTTTGAGATTAGTTGTTTGTCAGTTGCTTCATTTGCTATTATTCTCTCCCATTCTGAAGGCTGTCTTTTCACCTTGCTAATAGTTTCCTTTGATGTGCAGAAGCTTTTATGTTTAATTAGGTCCCATTTGTTTATTTTTGCTTTTATTTCCAATATTCTGGGAGGTGGGTCATAGAGGATCCTGCTGTGATGTATGTCAGAGAGTGTTTTGCCTATGTTCTCCTCTAGGAGTTTTATAGTTTCTGGTCTTACGTTTAGATTTTTAATCCATTTTGAGTTTATTTTTGTGTATGGTGTTAGAAAGTGTTCTAGTTTCATTCTTTTACAAGTGGTTGACCAGATTTCCCAGCACCAGTTGTTAAAGAGATTGTCTTTAATCCATTGTATATTCTTGCCTCCTTTGTCAAAGATAAGGTGTCCATATGTGCGTGGATTTATCTCTGGGCTTTCTATTTTGTTCCATTGATTTATATTTCTGTCTTTATGCCAGTACCATACTGTCTTGATAACTGTGGCTTTGTGGCAGGTGGATTCTTAACCACTGGACCACCAGGGAAGTCTGAAAATGTTTCTTAATGAATGAGGAAATCAAGTTTTCATTTTTGCATTGTTTGGTTCACAATGCTGGGAAATACATATAACAGGACATCAAAGTCTAATGATGAGATCATCTCATGGTGACTGGTTGACGTGGAGGCTAGGGAAGAATGCCGTTATTTCCTTAGGGCTGGAGCTGTGTTTATTCCAACATTTAAAAATATTGGATTTGGTTTTTATTGTAGAGCACACTATTCAGACATTTTAAACTGTTATCTGTAATATTCGAAACATTCCCGGTGTAACTTCTTTTCTTCAATTTGGATGGCAGAATGATGCCACTTGCTAGCTGCCTGAGACTGAAACATGAACTGCAGTAACCCTGAGAAGGAGAGCTCACTTCCTGGAGGGAAGAGATGAAAGCTCAGCTCTCAACTCTCTGCTCACCAAATCCAGGGCCACGGGTCTTTCACAGAATAATTATGGAACACCTGTTCTGTGCCCAGCACTGTGCTTTTGTTGTTCAGCGCTCAGTCTTGTCCTACTCTTTGCGACCCCATGGACTGCAGCATGCCAGGCTCCCCTGTCCTTCACCGTCTCCTGGAGCTTGCTCAAACTCATATCCATTGAGTCGGTGATGCCATCCAACCATCTCATCCTCTGTTGTCCCCTTCTCCTCCTGCCGTCAATCTTTTCCAGAACCAGGATCTTTTCTAATGAATCTGCTCTTCCCATCAGGTGGCCAAAGTATTGGAGCTTCAGCTTCAGCATCAGTCCTTCCAATGAATATTCAGGATTGATTTCCTTTAGGATTGACTGATCTGTTCTCCTTGTAGTCCAAGGGACTCTCAAGAGTCTTCTCCAACACCGCAGTTCAAAAGCATCAATCCTTTGATGCTCAGCCTTCTTTGTCAGTATATAACTACTGGAAAACCCATAGCATTGACTGTACGGACCTTTGTCGGTAAAATAATGTCTCTGCTTTTTAATATGCTAAGTTTGTCATAGTTTTTCTTCTTTTAATTTCATGGCTGCAGTCACCATCTGCAGTGTCTTTGGAGCCAAATAAAATCAAGTCTATCACTGTTTCCATTGTTTCCACATCTGTTTGCCATGAAGTGATACTGGGTGCCATGATCTTGGTTTTTTGAATGCTGAGTTTTAAGCCAGCTTTTTCACTCTCCTCTTTCACTTTAATCAAGAGGCTCCTCAGTTCCTCTTCACTTTCTGCCATAAGGGTGATGTCATCTGTGTATCTGGGTTATTGATATTTCTCCCTGCAATCTTGATTCCAGCTTGTGCTTCATCCAGCCCGGCATTTTGCATGATGTACTCTGCATAGAAGTTAAATAAGCAACGTGACAATATATAGCCTTGATGTACTCTTTTCCCAATTTGGAACAGGTCCATTGTTCCATGTCCGGTTCTAACTGTTGCTTCTTGACCTGGATACACATTTGGCATGAGACAGGTAAGGTAGTCAGGTATTCCCAGCTCTTTAAGAATTTTCCAGTTTGTTGTGATCCACACAGTCAAAGGCTTTAGTGTAGTCGATGAAACATAAGTAGATGTTTTTCTGAAATTCTTTTGCTTTTTCTATGATCCAGTAGATGTTGGCAATTTGATCTCTGGTTCCTCGGCCTTTTCTAAATCCAGCTTGAACATCTGTCTGAAAGTTCTTGGTTGCCGTACTGTTGAAGCCTTGCTTGGAGAATTTTGAGCATTATTTTGCTAGTGTGTGAGATGAGTGCAGTTGTGCGGTAGTTTGAACATTCTTTGGCATTGCCTTTTTTGGGATTGGATTTAAAACTGACTTTTTCCAGCCCTGTGGCCATTGCTGAATTTTCCAAATTTGCTGGCATATTGAATGCAGCACCTTCACAGCATCATCTTTCAGGATTTGAAATAGCTCAGCTGGAATTTCATCACCTCCACTATCTTGTTTGTAGTGGTGCTTCCTAAGGCCCACTTGACTTCACATTCCAGGATGTCTGGCTCTAGGTGAGTGATCACACCATCGTGATCATCTGAGTCATGAAGATCTTTTTTGTATAGTTCTTCTGTGTATTTTTGCCACCTCTTCTTAATATCTTCTGCTTCTGTTAGGACCCTACCGTTTCTGTCCTTTATCGAGCCCATCTTTGCATGAAATGTTCCCTTGGTATCTCTAATTTTCTTGAAGAGATCTCTAGTCTTTCCCATTCTACAGTTTTTTCCTCTGTTTCTTTTCATTGATCACTGAGGAAGGCTTTCTTACCTCTCCTTGCTATTCTTTGGAACTCTGCATTCAAATGGGTATATCTTTCCTTTTCTCCTTTGCTTTTCACTTCTTTTCTTTTCACAGCCATTTGTAAGGCCTCCTCAGACAGCCATTTTGCTTTTTTGCATTTCTTTTTCTTGGGGATGGCCTTGATCCCTGTCTCCTGTATAGTGTTACGAACCTCCGTCCATAGTTCATCAGGCAGTCTGTCTATCAGATCTAGTCCCTTAAATCTATTACTCACTTCCACTGTATAATCATAAGGGATTTGATTTAGGTCATACCTGAATGGTCTAGTGGTTTTCCCTACTTTCTTCAATTTAAGTCTGAATTTGGCAATAAAGAGTTCATGATCTGAGCCTCAGTCAGCTCCCAGTCTTGTTTTTTCTGACTGTATAGAGCTTCTCCATCTGCGACTGCAAAGAATATAATCAATCTGATTTTGGTGTTGACCATCTGGTGATGTCCGTGTGTAGAGTCATCTCTTGTGTTGTTGGAAGAGGGTGTTTGCTGTGACCAGTATGTTCTCTTGGCAAAACTCTGTTGTCCTTTGCCCTGCTTCATTTTGTACTCCAAGAGCAAAGTTATCTATTACTTCCTACTTTTGCATTCCAGTCCCCTGTGATTAAAAGGACATCTTTTTTTAGTGTTAGTTCTAGAAGGTCTTGTAGGTCTTCATAGAACCATTCAACTTCAGCTTCTTCAGCATTACTGATCAGGGCATAGACTTGGATTACTACGATATTGAATGGCTTGCTTTGGAAATGGACAGAGGTTGTTCTGTTGTTTTTGAGACTGTACCCAAGTACTGCATTTCGGACTCTTTTGTTGACTGTGAGGGCTCCTCCATTTCTTCTAAGGGATTCTTGCCCGTGGTGGTAGACATAACTACTCGGCTAAGTGCTGGGAATTCAGAGATGAACACTTGGTGTGTTTCAGCCTCACCATCTGATGGAGAGGAATGGGACAGCATGTGCTAAATGTGTAAGAGGTGAGAGGCTGGTGAGGTCAGCGGACTGAGGCCTGAGGGGTACGATTCGGCACAGGAGAGCAGTCCCTATAGAAGGGGTAGGATCTTTCCAGGGGCACCAGGGAGGGGAGAGCATTTCAGATCACAGCAGCATGTGAGCAAGACATGCAAGGGCCTGAAGTATGGTGTGTGGGCTGAGCTGGGGGCGGTTGGCATGGGAATGGGAATGTCTGTAAGCATATAGGGGCTCCAGTGATGGAGGGCCCTGGGTGCCATGCCAGACGTGTTTTGTTTTATCTTGTGGGACACTGGCAGGTCTTTGGGGGAAAGATAAAATCAGATTTGCATTTAGAAAAGATCATCCCAGTAACCCTCAGAGGACAGATTAAATGAAGCAAGGAAGGGACGGCCACTGTGATCCAGACTTGAAAGTAAGGCAGTGGCAGGGACAGGCCACGGTTCCATAGAAGAAAGACCCGGCCAGAATGACCTGTGGGCATAAGAGACGGGGTAAACTGACTTGACCTTAATGGCAGAGGCAGGTAGCTGCTTGTGTCAGCTCTGGCTCCTGAGGCGGATCCTGTCCCCAGCATTTGTTTGCAGATTTAGGCATTTCTTGATGAAGTCATGGGATTTGTTTTTGAAGAAGTAAGTGCCTGAAAGCTGCCATGTCCAACTTCCATGTCCATTCAGGAGGAATGGAGCAAAGGTTTTCAGCGTCCATTAAGGGAGGTCATCTTCAGTAGAGACAGAGAGTCTACTCCCCAAGCCACGCTAGAGGTTGATCATCCCATAGAACCTCCCAGCAGGCTTTGTTCCTTCTCAGGAAAGCACCAGCCTCCCTCAATATGTCTCTCTAAACTGCAGAGTAAGCTTTATGGTGCTGATAACCACAAGCAGTGCACAAGCCCAGCGTGTATGAGAGTGTGAGTCCTGTGGGTAGAGTTGTGCAGGGAGCTCCAGGGACGAGCTGTCCCACTGCCAAGTCTAGTGCCTCTGTGACCATCGGACTGGTGGCTCCCTTGGCTTTGAACGTTCCAAAGAGATGCTCACAGAGCTCATATGTAGGAAGTGCAAAGTGTTCCGGATTGCAGTGAATTGACAGCTGCCCTGAGGCTGGGCGTCGTATTAGGACGACGGCAGATTCTGTTCGAGTGTGTTAAAACAGGAAATGAAAACGTCTGGTGTTCATCGTGCACCTGACGTCCAGCTCCCTCCCGAAGGATGAATGGCATCTGTGTGCCTCATGAGGAGGTCCTGGGATTCAGGGAGGAGCGTGAATGCTCCAGGAAGGAAGTTCCATACACGTGGCTCAGGGCATAATGGCCATCACTTTCATTACAGGATTTTGTCCACAGCTGGGAAGTATCTCTCTGACTCCTTCAGCCCTCGGAGCCTGACCGGTTTTCAAGATAGCATCTTGACAGACAAGAAGAGCTCTGCCAAGAACCCATGGCAAGAATATAATTATCTCCAGAAAGATAGCCCTGCCGAATATGGCAGTTTAATGGAAATACTTTATACCCTCAAGGTATGAGACCAGACTGATGGCATTCTTGCGCTTTTGAAAGGTTTTCCCTTGTCACTCACCCTTTCCCTAACCTGGCTGCTCTGCCCGCTGTGTGTGGGCCCTGAGCTGTGGCAAAGCCTGCTCCCATGTCTCTGTCTCAGTTATGTTGGGGTTTTAAGAGGCCGAGCAACTAAACCGGAGTCGAACCAACTGAAGCACAGTTGTAGGAGTCAGATTAACGGAGCTTTCTTGCTGAAAGATAGGTTGGAGAATGCGGCTCTAGATCTGTAGCCAAATGAGCTTGCCATTCTTCCCCCAGAGTTAACTTGTCAGCAGGGTGGGCTGAGCTGGACAGCCCTGGACCCCCACACAGGGACAGAAGCTGGGAAGGTGGCCCCCAACCCAGCAGCCAGGGGAGGAGCAACGGTAGAGAGACGCCGGGCACGAGCACCCCCTCCCCCAGTGCAAGCTTCCCCATGTGGCAGCACAAGGGCGTGGGAATCAGTGTTAGATCTGTTTGTCTGCCATAAAACTGACCTTGACTTTGAGCTTTGGGCCCCCTTGGGGTCCAGTGGCAGAGCACCCTCCCGACAAATGGAATGAGCCATAGGCTCCCTGAGAATGACCTGAGGTTCTTAGCGGTCCATGGCATCCTTTCCAGAAACTTCCTCCCCACCACCCCCAGTCTGATTTGAATCTCAGTCTCTTGGTGATAAGTAGAGGAGATAGTACTGTTCCCAGAGCACCAAATTCAATCTGAAATTATCTGTTTGGGCCTCGCACTCTGGAGGTGAGCGCACAGTGGCCCTCAGGATGTGTCTGAGGCGTCAGCGTTGCCCGCGAAGGGTCTCCCCCACCCCTCTGCACCTTGACCCACTACCTGGCTGCGTTTGAGCTTGACAAACACTTCTCAGAGCCATTCTGCAAGTTCGCTCATCCATGCTCTGTGATTAGGTTAAAGCAGCTCCGTTTATCTTTATTGCTGATCTGATTTATGTCTGTTTGTCGTAATCGGTTCACTAATAATAGCAAAACGAAGGTTACATTTTCCACCTCTGTATTTTCTCAGGCTATTTGGAATACCTTGGGACTCACACGGGGAGGGGGTGCATGCTCTGGTGTACGGCCGAGAGTAATTGACTTGACCTCCCTGGGAATCCGGGCTCTGCCCGTCACTCTTGTTTCTACTTGACACGTCTCATCATTTTTTTCCCTTTCTTCTGTACCCCCGAGGGACAGTCACAGGTTAATTTTTCGTAAACTGTCACTCCATGAGCTGATATTAGCTTAAGTGCATCAGAATCACCTGGAAAGTGAATGAACAATATCCAGACTTGGTGGTTCAAGCAAATCTTGGGTGTCTGTGACTCAGCGTGTCCCCAGGGGGTCCCGAGCACAGCCAGGATCGGAAACCATCGCTGTCAAGAACCCTCTTGCTGTTTTCCTTTCAGTGGCTTTTCAAAACGTTTAGCTCATCCCTTGCTTACATTCAGGGCCTAACAGCCTGCCTTCTGCATTTTCTTGTCTTAGGAAAAAGGGTCGAGTAACCACCACCTGCTGTCTGCGTCGCGATCGGCTCTGACTCGGCTTAACCAGCAGGCGCACCAGCTGGCTTTCGATTCAGTCTTCCTGCGCATCAAACAGCAGCTGCTCCTCATTCCCAAGATGGATGTGAGTTTCCCACCAACCAGCCAACGCTCCCTCTCACCTGCTATGCCGGACCTATCTTCCCTTTCCCGAGCCTTAGGAGGGGCCCACTTTGACTCTCCTGGGCTAGAAGCCTCACTGCAGAGTCACTGTTCCCTTATAATTCATTGTTTAGCATGACTGTCTTGTGTGTGTATATATATATATATATATATATATATTTTTTTTTTTTTTTTTTCTGTTCCCAAACAATTTATTCTTCTTAAGGGTTACATAACAGATCATCACTAACCCCTGCCAAGGGGCTGTCTCATCTTAATAGTAGTCACTGCGATGCTGTGGTTTCAGATTGTTTTTTGGGATTATTCCTCTTGCTTGATTAACTTTCACCATTTGGAGAAGCTTACCTGTGGCCTCTCAGGGGGAAGCAAGGGAGCTTATGTGCCATTGGATAGGCTAGGGCTGGTCAGAGGAGCTGGCTGTCTGGTGAGGTCGAGTTGTTCTCATGCCAGATGTTTGTGGAGACTTCATTCTGGAACTTACCCAGGAGAGTGTCTTACCGGATGTGGTCTGGTGTTTTTGAGGGGAGTTTGAAGGGTAATGCTCTTTTCTACCTTTGATACACTTGCTGTTTGGTTATTCTTGGAATGCCTTCCTCCCTTTTCTCTTCTCTACTTGTCCTTATTACTTTTCAAGGAATTGCCCCTCAGTCCTCTATTTTCTCTACTGGCTCTTGACTTTCTCTGGGTCCAGATCTCAGGTTTCCTTTCAGGTTTCTGAGACAGTCCACTGATTAATTTTTCTTATGGACTTCTCAAGTCTATTTGGATTTGGCTTTTTTATCATTCTTCTTTGTTCTCTTTTTGGAGATTAGGATTTTTTAAAAGGTAATTTTGGGGGGGACTTCCCTGATGGCTAAGACTCCTCACTCCCTTTGCAAGGGGCCTGGGTTTGATCCCTGGTGAGGGAATTAGATCCTACATGCTGCACCTCAGACCTGGCACAGCCAAAATAAATAATGAATGAAAGAAAGAGAGAAAGATAGTTTTTTGGGAAGGACCCATTTATGGGCTTTTGCTTACCAGTAGATCCTTTGCTTTCTGCTGTCCCCTGGAAAATATACTAGATCGGGAGCTGAGGGCCACTCACTCATTCACTGTACGATTTGGTCAAGTCTTGTGCAGAATGCCATGAGATCTTCTCTAACCAGATCTTACATTGCTACCCTGGGAGGCGCGGGCTTGCGCGTCGGGTTGGTGGTGTGCTGGCTATTGCTGTCACATCCTGGCGGAAGTGATGTCACCATAGCTACACCCAGACAGCCGTGTGTGGTCTTGCTGCATCACGTGGCTGAGGCTGTCAGAGCATCTCCTTATCCTTACAATGGGGATACAGTGATGCTCATCATATGAATATGTGAAGATTAAGTGAGGTTTCGCATATGATAGAATTTAGCACAGTCCCATCACAGAGTAGTTGCTGAATAAGTAGTGGTTTTCTTTTTTTCTGTGATTATCAATTTTTAAGAGTAATGATAGTTTTTAAACATAAAAATTACTCATTTTTCAGAAATTCAAACAATACAGGAAAGTACAAGGAATAAAACCAATAAACCCCTTCAGGGTACCTCCATCCAGAAATCATCAAGCCAGACACATCTTCCCATCTGTTCACATACTGAGGGCTGGGTGGGCATTGATAGATAGATGGTCCACAGGAAGAAGTGGAATTGTACTACTCATGCTGACTTTTTTAACAAATCAAATGTGTGCAACATAGATTTTATTTGACTTTAGAAAACAAAGATAAATGAACCAAAGGAATGGTTGAACTTGAGATAATAGTTTCTTCACCATGAAAGATATCAGTTCCCAGAAGATCTCCGCAAGATCAAGAAAGATTACAAAAACTCCTGATAGATGGAGTCACTGTTTTTGTTAGTCACGTTTCCATTTTAGATAGATACTAGCATTGATTCTGGAGAAGGCAATGGCACCCCACTCCAGTACTCTTGCCTGGGAAATCCCATGGACGGAGGAGCCTGGTAGGCTGCAGTCCACGGGGCTGCTAAGAGTCGGACACGACTGAGCGACTTCACTTTCACTTTTCACTTTCATGCATTGGAGAAGGCAATGGCAACCCACTCCAGTGTTCTTGCCTGGAGAATCCCAGGGATGGGGGAGCCTGGTTTGCTGCTGTCTATAGGGTCGCACAGAGTCAGACACGACTGAAGAGACTTAGCAGCAGCAGCAGCATTGATTCACTTGCCCTGAAAGCCGATGGGATTAGCATTCCTTCCGTCTCTCATCTCCCTTCCCCAACCTCCCAGGTTTGGTTGTTTTTTTGTTTTGGTTGTTTTTATCATTTTTATTTTGTCAGAGGTTAAAAATCTCGGCCTCCTGTTCTGAAGCCTCAGTTCTGCCAGTTACCTAGTCTTCGCCACTGAGCCGGGCTGGGTGCCTCCACCGTCCTTTCCCCTCTACTTCTGCATTCCACGCTCATTGTTCTGCCCTGTCCTCTGTTGCCTGATCTCACCTTCTCATTCAGGCCTCACTGCAAGGGCTCGGGCGCTGGGACGGACGCAGGCAGCTCTGGAGATTAGGGGGAATTCTCCCAGTGCGCCCGCAAGAAAGCACACAATGCAAAGGCAAACACTTTCGGCCTTAAGGATTTGAAAATGAAACCCTGGCCATTAAATGTTTGTTTTTAATGTTTGCTGGTAAATTGTGTTGCCCTTGTCCATTACAAGAATATAAACCAACACCATATTCCCTTTCAAGATAGGCTGTTGAAGTTTACTTTCGTTACCTGGTTAGAAAAGCCCCTTTGAAGGAAATTTTGAGTTGAAAAATAATCTGCACAATTTCCTTATTGACCTCTTCGGGTCCACCCCTTCTGCCCACTGTTTCAGGCCCTCCCACATCAGTCCACCCCGTCTCGCCCTTATTCCCAAGTACTTTTCCACTCTGGCTCTTCTTCCCCTCCACCCTCACCTTAGCCACCCTCCTCCTCTGTGAAGCCCTCCCAGGGCCTGCAGCCCGTGGTGCTTTTCCTTTAGATGCTGTGCCCTTTCCCCATGACTCAGCCCTGGCTCCTGGCCACCCCCGTCTCTGCCCGCCCTGGCCTTCACCACCTCTGCTCCCTCACTGAGCCCCTCTTTGCCAAGACTCTACCACCAGGTTGCACGGTTGCTTCTTTCTAAATCCGTCTCCATCTGTTTCCATGGCCACTGCCCTGGTTTGGGTTCTTGTCGTCTCTGAATTGTTTCTTGAGCCTCTCCACCCACAGTCCTTCTGAGATTTGCTGCATCAGTCTTGATAAAGCATCGCTCTGATTTTGTCTCTGCACATTCAGATCCCTTCCCTGGCTCCTCACAGTCAATGTGATCGTCTATTTTTAAAAACTTTTTATTATGGGAAAATTCCCTACATATATGCAAGAGTAGAGGGAAGAGTGTAATAAACTGTGCGTCTTCATCACCCTGCTTTGACACTGACCAACTCTTGGCTGTCCTGTGTCATATATACCTCCTTATCTAAAATAAGAGCTCTAGGGACTGCCCTGGTGGCACAGTGGATAAGAATCCACCTGCCAGTGCAGGGGACACGGGTGTGATCCCTGGTCCGGGAAGATCCCACATGCCACAGGGCGATGAAGCCCGTGTGCCACAGCTGCTGAGCCCGTGCTCTGGACCCTGTGCTCTGCAACAAGAGAAACCCCCTCAGTGAGAAGCCTGCACTCCACAACACAGAATAGCCCCTGCGTGCCACAACCGGAGAAAGCAAAGTAACAAGGACCCAGCGTAGCCAAAAATAAATAAATAGAACTCTCAAAATAATCACAATACCATGCTGCTGCTGCTGCTGCTAAGTCGCTTCAGTCGTGTCCGACTCTGTGCGACCCCAGAGACAGCAGCCCACCAGGCTCCGCCGTGCCTGGGATTCTCCAGGCAAGAACACTGCAGTGGGTTGCCATTTCCTTCTCCAATGCATGAAAGTGAAGTCGCTCAGTTGTGTCCGAGTCTTCACGACCCCATGGACTGCAGCCTACCAGGGTCCTCCGTCCATGGGATTTTCCAGGCAAGAGTACTGGAGTGGGGTGCCATTGCCTTCTCCATAAGCACCCCTAAAAAGAAAATTAAAAATAATTCCTTAATGTCATCAATTAATGTTCAAATTTCTGATTGTTTTATAAATGTCATGATTTGAATCAGGATCCAGACTAGCTCCGCACATTGGTGGGTATGTCTTTTATATCTCTTTTGAGATGTAACAGGTTACCTTCCCATCTCTCTCTCCTTCCCTTCCTCCTTCCCTGCCTCTTTCTCTTTTCTCTCGCTCTCGTTTCCCCTTTTCTTAGCCTGGTGTTCACACTGTGCATTCTCCTTCCAGCCTCTCTTCTGTGCACCTCATGCGTCCTCTGGCCAGCCCTTTCTCTAGCCACCTTGGGCTCCTGTTCCTCTGAACTCTTATTGTATAAAATCAACATCCACCACTGAGAACTCCTGAAGTGGAAGCCTGTGTGTGTGTGTGTGTGTGTGTGTGTGTGTGTAGGTGTAGGGGGTCTAGGCTAGGAATGTGTCAGGGGGTCTCGATTCCCTAGGGAGAGCAAGAACCAAGATCAGCTGTTTCTTTGTCTCTCCCTACAAAGCCTGGCACAGCACAGACTCAGTGTGCGTGTCTGATCCATGTGTCCCTCCCTGTGGGGTGGGAGTTAACTGAAAAAAAGTAGGTATTTTGAAATGAAAGGATTCTCAGAAAAGAACAAGAAGTTTAGAAAACTATAGGGTCAGGGCTGGGGAAGAAAAGACTTTGTCTAGAGCAGGCAAATTAAGAGCTGAGTTGGTGCTCAAGAGCGTGGGGAGGAGGGCTGCAGCTTGGCCTGGGCCGGGAGCCCAGGGGCGGACATGGTCACGCCATTCCCGGAAAGCTACTTAGAGGATCAAGCAACCAGATCGGTCTCAGGTGGCTGCAGAGAGCAGCTACCATGTGACCTCAGGAGTCCCTCCAGGAGTCCAGCCAGCAAGGGCCTTGCTTTCCAGGCTGGCTCTAGGGAGACTCGGGTAAGAATTAAGAAGCTAGACTTCTGTGTGAAGGTGTGCTGGGCTGACCTCTGTAACCACGTGTGTACCGTAACTGGCCTCACTCTATAGGGGAGCCCAGGAAGGCTCCACAGTGACGTCGTGTTTCCACTAAATGACAAAAGGAGACATGTCAGTGCTGCAGGTCTCCAGACGGGGGGTCAGGAGAGGATAGTGGGGCTGCCGGTGGGGTCTGGAGCATCCTTCTCATCCCTTTCCCACTGAGTTCTGAGTCAGCTGAGACCTAGATCCAGGAAGCAGGTGGATCAAAAGCAGCAGCTTTACCTTATTGGCAGCAGTATTGGTGAACACAGTTCCCGCGACCAGACAGGGCTTCCGACTCACATATGGTCTCTGGGGAGGGTTTTAGCAGGGGTCCTTGTCTCTGCAGAGTGCAGGCTGATGACCCCAGAGTTAGTGAGGCTACCTATGCCCGGCAGAGAAACCCAGAACAAGAATAACCAGCTCTTTCTCTCACCTTCCAAGAAAGGGGAAGAGAGTATCGGTTCCCATTGAATAGTTGAGTTGGGAAGGTGGGACTTCCTGCTTTGTAGATTTCTATGGATCAGAAAGGATGCAGAGAGAGAGAAAGAATTGCCTTCTCTGTGGCGGGCTTCCCGGTGATGACTGGAGGAAGAGAAACTCCTGCTCTGCCACGTGGCAATGACACCAGAGGCCAGCTCTGAGCAGAGACAGCGCCTGCGGTGGGTGCCGCGTTCTTCCTGTTCTTTCCCTTGCTGCCTGGGTGCTGTGACCCTGACTACTTCCTCTCCTTCCTCCCCTAGAGCTGGAACACTGCTGGCATTGGAGAAACCCTGACCGATGACCTGCCCACCTTCAGTCTCACCCCGCTTGAGTACATCAGCAACGTAAGAACCTCTGCACACTTTGCTCTGTGCTGATCACAGCATCTGAGACCGTGTCGTGTCTGACCCTTCCACGTGCAGTGGTCCTGGCTGCCCTGGTGCTGTCTGGACCTGTGCTTTGGGACAGTCTCCATCCATAGCCAGGAGTTTAAGGAAATGCAGCTGACTTCCTTAAGTCAGCTGATGAAACACATGTGGATTTTGGAGCCGAACACATTCCTGCCCCTGCCCCATCCCTCTCAATGTGAGATGTGGCCAAAACCTGAGGGCTTCAAAGTGCGAGTCCAGTAGGACCGGGGTCCCCAACCTTTAGGATCTAGTGCTTAATGATCTGAGGTAGAGCTGATGTAATAATAGGGGTAAAATACACAATAAATGTAATGCACTTGAATTATTCCCAAATCACACCCCCAGCCATGGGAAAATTGTCTTCCATGAAACTGGTCCCTGGAGCCAAAGATGTGGGAGACCACTGCAGCAGGAGATTCAGAACTTGGGAAGATGGGAAGCATCATGGTCAAATTCTTCATGTCTTTTCAGAAGAACAGTGTATCATAGTTGTGCGTTCAAATCCAAAAAAACATGTAGTGAGCACGTACCTTATACCAGGCCTGTGTGCTCATGCTTAATTTCATAGCAGCAGGTACATCTCTTCCCTGGTAGCTCAGAAGGTGAAGAATCTGCCTGCAGTATGGGAGACCTGGGTTTGATCCCCTTGGTTGGGAAGATCCCCTGGAGGACAGAATGGCTACCCACTCCAGTATTCTTGCTTGGAGAATTCCATGGACACAGGAGCCTGTCCATGGGGTCGCAAAGAGTTGGACACAACTGAGCGACTAATACTTCCACTTTCAAGTAAATCTCTACAAGAATTTTAGTTATACAGGCTTAATGTTAACAAAGAGCAGAATGAGCCTTGCGGGGGAACAGGGGCACCTCAAGGCCTTTGCCCCTTCACCTTTCACCCTTGGGAGCTGATTGTCTCCCAGACATCTGCGTGTGGCCTCTCCTTTATTGCCCTTCCTGCAGTCCAGCTCCATTGTTTCTAAATGTCAGTGAACCTAAGAAATACCGTGCGGGAGCAGCAGATCCCAATCATGTCTTCCCCATACTGTGGGAGAGTTCTGTGATTTTTCAGGGGTGATTTTGAGGTGGGTGATCTCTGCCATGAGCATTCACTTTAGGACCCACCCCTTTGTAAGTCATGACTACTGAAAAGATGGGAAAGAATTTTAAAAGTAAACACGGTACAGTTAGAGGAGGCCTGTGTGATCCCACTGGTGAGTAGCAAAGAGGATGGCCTTCCACAGTCTATTCATTGAGCAGTGTCATTGTCCACAGGGCAGTTGTTTTCCTCTGTTTTCAGGGCATCGTCCAATATTCTGGACTGAGGGAGCTGAAAATGTGAGTTGGTCTTTACAACCAACGAGAAGACTCTCATTTTTAGGATTGAGATTTGTGTGGCGGTGGTGGTTTCGTCGCTAAGTCATGCCCGACTCCTGTGACCCCGTGGACAGTAGCCTGCCAGGCTCCTCTGTCCATGGGATTCTCCAGGCAAGAATACTGGAGTGGGTTGCCATTTCCTTCTCCAGACTTGTGTGTTGCACTGTAAATTGACTCCAGAAATGATGTTGCTTTCCAGAAGGGACTCGAAAGGTTTTTCAAATTGACTTTTTAAAAATTATTTGTTTATCATTTTTGGTCCTGCTGGATCTTTGCTGCTATGCTTGGGCTTTCTCTAGACGCAGTGGCTTCCCCTGTGGTGGAGCACAGGCTCTAGAGTGTGAGGGCTTCAGAAGTTGAGGCGCACAAGTTTCGTTGCCCTGAGGCACGTGGGATCTTCCCAGACCAGGGATCGAACCGGTGTTCCCCTGCATTGGCAGGCGGATTCTTAACCACCGGACCACCAGGGAAGTCCTAGACCGAGGTTTGTCTTCACAACAACTTAGTGAGCCGGTTGGTGGCAGCCATGTTTTCACATCAGCAGCACCGAGGCTCTGGGGGATGGGAGTCGGGTGGGGAAGCCATTTATCCAGTGGCTGCTCTCTTAGGATGCCAGGATGCTGTATGTGTGTCTCACACAGGATTAATTTCATCCTTGCCACAGCCCTTTGAAGTAAGTGTGAGATCACCCTCATTTCAGAGATGATGAAACCAGGGCCCCGGCTGGTAAAGTAAGGTGCCCAACGTCACACAGTGGGAGAATCAGAACTCAAGCCCTTGTCCTCTGATCACAGAGCTTTTCATGTTTCCTGAGTCACTGTGCTTACCTAGACAGGATATTGACGAGTATTTATTGAATATGTGAGAATAATAGACAAACCTCTAGAGGTCTGATGAGAAGCATCTTTTCCCACATTGATTTCCAAAAAATAAACGTAGAACTCCCAAGAGAAACCTGGTGTCATGGAATCTCTCTAGGAATCACAGTGATTCCCACAATCTGAGGCCCATTAATTGAAGTTCGAGGTGTCAGATGATTGAATACTTGTACCTGACACTTTGCCTTGTTGGTGGATGCCCTCACCCACACAGAACTGTGTGAGCATTATGAGGGGATGAAACAGAACGTCCTTGGGAAAAATGAAACGGCATAGATGCAAGGCATAATGATGGCGATTCTTTATTTCAAGTAAAACTGGCTACAGGTGAAAGAGGTACCAAGTACAGGAATATGCCTGTGATCTCTGCACATGGTAGGTATTCAGGAAGTACTGGCTGAGTGGAACTGAAATGAAGACATTCTAACCCCAAAAGTCAGCATCCTTCTCTTCCCCCAGCCTTGGGGAAAACGATGATTTTGTCGCCATTTCAAGCTGCAATGTACAGTGGCTGTGGTTATTAGCCACGTACGCGGCCACTTGTCTAGTTTGAGTGAAAGATTGTGTTAAGTAAATGAAAGGAAAAGGTGCTGATGTCATTTATTTTACCATCTGCGTATGTACTTCTTTAAAAGGAGACCAAACTAACAATTTCTTATTAGCACAATGGGCTGCATTAAATGTTTGGAAATGAAGGCATTAATCTGGGCTGTAGACTCTTTTGGGAGTCTGCCTTAAGTTCTGGACACCTGCCATGGTGTATGTAAGGCCAGATTGAGAAGATCTTTCTCAGATAGTCCTGGGACGTTAGCTGGCAGAATCAGTATCAACTCTTAAGTGGGAATGAATGTATAGAATCAATCTGAAGCCAAAAAAAAAAAAAAGCAACAACAGGCTCCAGTACTTTTTAAAGAAAATATATATTTTATATTATATATAATATATTATAAAATATATATTAATATGTAAATTATATATTTATAAATTATATATAAATATATATTATAAATATATATATTATATATGTGTATTAAAGAAAATGTATATTCAGGCTATTGTCATAACCTGAAAATCAATCTCATTTTGGAACGAAACATATACTTGGCTCATGCTTACCTTTACTTTGTCCTAAACAGTTGTGAGTTGTAATAGAAATACTTGTCAAAAACGTATCCATGATGACACACATGACTAATCCTGAGTTGCTTTATGGCTCATCTCTAATGTCTTGTAATCCTACCTTTGCAATTCCTCACCAACCAAGAAAGTTTATTTTCTAGAGTTTGTGTTATGAAAACATACAATTTTCCCTCCAAATTAACTTATAAACTGCTTCCCCCACCCCCCCCACCCCCCCAACAAAACTCCTTCCTTCACCAGCTTCAGGAACCTGGAAGGAAGAGACCCAGATCCAAATCCAAAAGACACGACTGAAATTCTTGCTTGACCGTGCACTTGTTGACATTAGCATCTTACCGGTTTTTCATCCATGAACAGTAATAATAACATATTTACACAAGCGCTTTACATTTTACAAAGCACTCTGGTAATCCATTACTCATTTGAGGTAGAGCTCACATTGAATGCATTCCAGAAATATTGAGGCCATTAGTGAGAAGGATGAATCTATGATCTACATGCAAACTGGCAGTGGTTTTATTTTTCAGACGTTGCCTAACCCATATTACCACACACTGGACAGATCAGGCCTGGGGCAGCCAACAGGTCTCGCAGTTTTGTCTGCCCACTGTCTGCCTTCTCATGAACGTCCTGCATGCGATAGTTACACGCATGCGTCAGCGCCGGGCTGACAGCGCTGTCTTTTGTTTCAGATTGGGCAGTATATCATGTCCCTCCCCCTGAACCTGGAGCCGTTCGTGACTCAGGAGGACTCAGCCTTAGAGCTGGCCTTGCATGCCGGGAAGCTGCCATTTCCTCCTGAGCAAGGTGAGAGAGACGTGCGGGACAGGGAGCAGCGGGCTGGGATATGATCGCAGTCTCCTTGCGGCCTCACCCGCATCACACACATGTCCTTCACACTCCCAGTGAAATAGGTGTGAGAGTGCACAGGAGTGACTGGGAGAGATTGGGGTTTTCTTATTGTACCCGCCGAGGGACTTCTGCAGGATGGAGTGTGTAAGGGAAGGCTCACTGTGCAGGGTGTCTCTGGGTGAACCCCCCAGTGCCCTCAGTGGGAAGGTGGTGGCAGGTGGGCCTGGGCTCATAGGCATTCACTGATGACAGAAGGGAGCTCACAGGGCGGGGGGTTCGCTAGGTGCGCTCTTTCTGCTCCGCCTCTCTGTGGGCCATGTGCGGAGTAAAGTGGACCCTTGTAAGAACAGTTCTTGTCAGAACAAAAACCAACTCTCCAGCACAGAGGTTTGCATTTCCTGTCCAATTGCCTCTGACTGCAGCAAGCTCCCAACTCCCCAAGGCTCCTGGGTCTATAAACTGACAAGGTAAAAATACAACACATGGACACGTTTCCTTTTCCTCATTCTCTTGGCCTGACAGATTTGAACAGGGGCCACGTACTCTCTGATCAGAAATCATCTTCTCTCTAAATTGGGCACGATAGGCCTCCCTCTTTAAGGCTGAACAGACAGGAAAAAAGAATCACTTGGTGTATAAAGGATTCAGCAGCTCAAGAGAAGGCACCACGCTGAAAATAAAATCACATTGAAAGATTATAAATTAAGGGTTGCTAAAAGGGATCTCATGTAAATGCAGATTAAAAAAAAAGATGACTGCGTCACTGTTAGAAGAAGTTGAATCAAATCAGAAGATAATAAATAGGACTAAATGATTCTTGGTGTGGGTAACAGGTGGATTCCATCGTGAACCCGTAGTAGCCAGTGCCCTGGTGTGTCCAGTGCCCTGGTGTGTCCAGTACCCTGGTGTGTCCAGTAGCGCAGTGCCGATGTAGGTAAAGAAGAAGCCGACAGACGTGTAATGGCAAAACCACATGAGTACTGAGCAAACCTCGTGCCTCTCATTTAGGCTTTCACAGGAAGATTAATGAGAAAAGAGAAATTGTTCCGTATAATCAGTGCATTTGACTGAATCAATACATCAAGCTTTTTATCCCACAGAGAATTAGGATTGTTCTCAAATTTCCACAAACTGTTTGTAAAAAGTAATACAAATAAAATCTGTAAGTTTCATAAGATTATAAATGTTGATGATACTTATGTAATTTTTTGGCTGCAGCACCTGACATGTGAGATCTTAGTTCCCTGACCAGGGATTGAACCCAGGCTCCCTGCAGTGGAAGCACGGAGGCTTCACCACTGGACCACCAGGGAAGTCCCTGATACTCATATAATTTTTGAAGAAAAGAATAATTCTGTTTAAAATTCAGATTTAAAATGTGAAACCTGCTAAGCTAATCTATGAGTGAGATTAATTAATCTTAGGGATAAGGAAGAGAAGACTTTGAAATGAAAGAAATTGTAAAAAATATAAATGGTAAGCTGGAAAAAATAGCAACATATATGATAGATGATGGTTATATCCTCATTTTATAAAAGTTCTTATGAATCAGTAAGAAAAAAGTGAACACCCACAGAAAAATAAGTAAGTAACCTGAAGGCATTCCAATAAGCTAAAACATATAAAGAAATGTTTAACCTCAGTAATTCTCAAAGAGCTGCAAATGAAAGTAACGTGGTTCATTTTTTATAACCTATCAAATTGACTGCATTTACATCCATATAGTTTAAGTGTTTATTTAATATTTGGCAAGGTGGAGGAAAACAGTTTAAATTATACAGTTTGAATTCCTGAAGGACTATTTGACATAAGATCAAAGGCCTTAGAAATGTGTATACCTTTTAGATCAGGAATTCTGCTATATAAGTGTGCTAATAAAATAATCACGAGTATAACTCTATAAATGTATGTCCCACCATTGTTTATAAAAGCAAGAAAGAAAAATAAATGTGAAACTGTAGAAATTTTGATTAGAAATTTTTGGTATATCCATATAACTAAATGCTATACAACCATTAACGCATTCAGTTCAGTTCAGTCTCTCAGTCATGTCCGACTCTTTGCGGCCCCATGGACTGCAGCTTGCCAGGCTTCCCTGTCCATCACCAACTCCCGCAGCTTGCTCAAACTCATGTCCATTGAATCGGTGACGCCATCCAACCATCTCATCCTCTATCGTCCCCTTCTCCTCCTGCCTTCCATCTTTCCCAGCATCAGGGTCTTTTCCAAGGAGTCAGTTCTTCGCATCAGGTGGCCAAAGTATTGAAGCTTCAGCTTCAGCATCAGTCCTTCCAATGAATATTCAGGACTGATTTCCTTTAGAATTGACTGATCTCCTTGGAGTCCAAGAGAGTCTCAAGAGTCTTCTCCAAAACCACAGTTCAAAAGCATAAATTCTTCAGCGCTCAGCTTTCTTTGTGATCCAACACTCACATCCATACATGACTACTGGAAAAACCATAACTTGGACCATATGGACCTTTGTTGGCAAAATAATGTCTTTGCTTTTTGATATGCTGTCTAGGTTTGTCATAGCCTTTCTTCCAAGGAGCAAGTGTCTGTTAATTTCATGGCTGCAGTCACCGTCTGCAATGGTTTTGGAGCCCCCCAAAAATAATCTGTCACTGTTGCCATTGTTTCCCCATCTATTTACCATGAGGTGATGGGACCAGATGCCATGATGTTAGTTTTTTGAATGTTGAGTTTTAAGCCAGCTTTTTTGCTCTCCTCTTTCACTTTCATCAGGAGGGTCTTCAGTTCCTCTTCTCTTTCTGCCATAAGGATGGTGTCATCTGCATATCTGAGGTTATTGATATTTCTCCCAGCGGTCTTGATTCCACCTTGTGCTTCATCCAGCCCAGCATTTTGCATGATGTACTCTGCATATAAGTTAAATAAACAGGGTGACAGTATACAGCCTTGACATACTCCTTTCCCAATTTGGAACCAGTCTGTTGTTCCATGTCCAGTTCTAACTGTTGCTTCTTGACCTGCATACAGATTTCTCAGGAGGCAGGTAAGGTGGTCTGCTATTCCCATCTCTTTAAGAATTTTCCAGACTTTGTTGTGATCCACACAAAGGCTTTGGCATAGTCAATAAAGCAGAAGTAGATGTTTTTCTGGAACTCTCTTGCTTTTTCAGGGATCCAGCGGATGTTGGGAATTTGATTTCTGGTTCTTCTGCCTTTTCTAAATACAGCTTGAACATCTGGAAGTTCTCGGTTCATGTACTGCTGAAGCCTCACTTGGAGAATTTTCTATTTTCTAGAAAATAGAAAATTTCTAATTTTCATAACTTTGCTAGTCTGTGAGATGAGTGCAATTGTGCGGTAGTTTGAACAGTCTTTGACATTGCCTTTCTTTGGGACTGGAATGAAAACTGACCTTTTCCAGTCCTGTGGCCACTGCTGAGTTTTCCAAGTTTGCTGGCATATTGAGTGCAGCACTTTCACAGCGTCATCTTTTAGGATTTGAAATAGCTCAGCTGGAATTCTGTCTCCTCCACTAGCTTTGTTTGTAGTGATGCTTCCTAAGGCCCACTTAACTTTGCATTTCAGGATGTCTGGCTCTAGGTGAGTGATCACACCATCATGGTTATCTGAGTCATGAAGATCTTTTTTGTATAGTTCTTCTGTGTATTCTTGCCACCTCTTCTTAATATCTTCTGCATCTGTTAGGTCCCTATGCTTTGTCATTTATTGTGCCCATCTTTGCATGAAAAGTTCCCTTGGTATCTCTAATTTTCTTGAGGAGATCTCTAGTCTTTCCCATTCTATTGTCTTCCTCTGTTTCTTTGCACTGATCACTGAGGAAGGCTTTCTTATCTCTCCTTGCTGTTCTTTGGAACTCTGCATTCAGATGGGTATATCTTTCCTTTTCTCCTTTGCCTTTCACTTCTCTTCTTTTCTCAGCTATTTGTAAGGCCTCCTCAGACAACCATTTTGCCTTTTTGCATTTCTTTTTCTTGGGGATGTTCTTGATCACTGCCTCCTGTATAAGGTCATGAGTCTCTGTCCATAGTTCCTCAGGCACTCTATCAGATCCCTTGAATCTATTTGTCACTTCCACTGTATAATCATAAGGGATTTGATTTAGGTCATACCTGAATGGTCTAGTGGTTTTCCCTACTTTCTTCAATTTAAGTCTGAATTTGGCAATAAGGAGTTCATGGTCTGAGCCACAGTCAGCTCCTGGTCTTGTTTTTGCTGACTGTATAGAGCTTCTCCAGCTTTGGCTGCAAAGAATATAATCAATCTGATTTCGGTGTCGACCATCTGGTAATGTCCACATGTAGAGTCGTCTCTTGTGGTCCTGGAAAAGGATGTTTGCTATGACCAGTTTGTTCTCTTGGCAAAACGCTGTTAGCCTTTGCCCTGCTTCATTTTGTACTCCAAGGCCAAACTTGGCTGTTACTCCAGGTATCTCTTGACTTCCTTCTTTTACATTCCAGTCCCCTGTGATGAAAAGGACATCTTTTTTTGGTGTTAGTTCTAGAATGTTGTGTGGGTCATCATAAAACCATTCAACTTCAGCTTCTTCGGCATTAGTGGTTGGGGCATAGACTTGGATTACTGTGACATTGAATGGTTTGCTTGGAAATGAACAGAGATCATTCTGTCATTTTTGAGATTACAAAAATATTTAATGCAGTATACAGTATGAGTCCGTTTAAAAAAAAGCTTCTATGTATATAAGTGGAAGAAGAAAAGACTAGGGGACTTCCCTGGCTATCCAGTGGTTAGGACTCTGCACTTTCACTGCCGAGGGTATTGGTTCGATCCCTGGTCGGGGAACTAAGGTCTGTTAAGCTCTGTGGTGAGGCCAGAAAGAAAAGACTGGAGAACGCTCACCACCACTATCAGTCAGTGTATCCACTTTGAAAACAGTTTGGCATTTTATAATAAGAGGGACAGTGTGCATACCCTCAGCCTATCAGGTTACTCCCAGATGTACATCCTAGAACCTCTTCAATAGGTGCCTCCATATATATCTATAAGGATATTTGTGGTGACTTGATAATAGCCACAGACCGGAAGCCACAAACCGAATATCCATCAGCCATCAGTGGGCACCTACATTATGGTGCAGTCAACCAGTCCATTCTGAAGGAGATCAGCCCTGGGATTTCTTTGGAAGGAATGATGCTAAAGCTGAAACTCCAGTACTTTGGCCACCTCATGCAAAGAGTTGACTCATTGGAAAAGACTCTGATGCTGGGAGGGATTGGGGGCAGGAGGAGAAGGGGACGACAGAGGATGAGATGACTGGATGGCATCACTGACTCGATGGATGTGAATCTCAGTGAACTCCGGGAGTTGGTGATGGACAGGGAGGCCTGGCGTGCTGCGATTCATGGGGTTGCGAAGAGTCAGCCACAACTGAGCGATTGATCTGATCTGATCTGATGGGATGAAATAGTATGCAGTATTAAAGGTGAACAAGCTACAGCAATACATAATGACATGAATGATTCTGACAAACATATTATCAAGCAAAAGAAGTAAGACAGAATGTGAACAGCCAAAGCTCAAAGGCTTGCTGGGGGATGCAGAGCATGGTACCTGGGATCCTGCTACGTGCGACTGGAGAGGCATGTGGGAGATTTCAGGTCCTGGCAGTGGCCTTTGTCTTGAGCATAGAAGTGGTTGCACTGGCATTGGTTTATGGTTGTTCTGTAAGACATGTAATTTTTTTTATATATGTTCTACCACATGTATGATATATCTCATGACTTGTACAAGAAGAAAACCAAAGATTAGACCCTAGGAGTATAAATTGGTAAAGGTTGTCTGGAGGGTGATTTCCATCAACAGCTAAAGGACACCCATCCTTTTTGATCCACCAGCTCTTCTTCTGCATGTCCATCCTAGAGGAATCCATATATAAGTGCCCACAGAGGTGCATATGAGGCAGTTCATTGCACAAAATTACAAAACCCAAATGTCTATTACTCAGGGAGTAGATAAGTATATTGTGATGTATCCATAATGTTGAAAAATTCTTTTTGATTTTCTTTATGGGAGGTAGAACTATCTGTACCTAGAGATAAGGTCTTCAAAAATACGGATTTTATATATTGTTAAGACAGAAAAGATCTGTTATTGTTAAGACAAAAAAGCAGATACAAAATAATTCATGCAGTATTATTTCTGTTTTGAAAATACCCCCACCTTGTCTATTTCTACATGTATGTTTGCATGTAAAAGTATTGAATATAGATCTGGCAGAATATGAACCAAACTCTCTTCCATTGTGGTTTGATGAATTTCTTTAGTATTATGTTTCGATTCCTTTCTAATTATCTTTTGTATATCTACTGTAGGTTTTTGCTTTATGGTTGCCATGAGGCTCACATATAATATATATACACACACACACATACTTCAGTATATTTTAAATTGATAGAAACTTACACTTGAGTGCATTTTTAAAAACTCTACATTTTTACCTCCCCCATCACATTAAATTTTTTATGTCATATATCTTTTTGAGTATCCCTTGACTAATTTTTTTAGTTAATTTTGCCTCTTAACTTTCATACTAGCATATTCTGCCTTAACTATATATTCACCTTTTACCAGAGAGATTTTTATTTTCATGTTTTCTTGTTATTAGTTAGTGCCTTTTCTTTTCAGCTTAAAGAAGACCCTTCAATATTTCTTACAAGGCTGGTTTAGTAGTGATAAACTCCTTTAACTGTTACTTGTCTTGGAAACTCTCTCTCTTTCAGTTCTGAATGATAACCTGAGTGATAGACTGTTCTTGGTTGGAAGTTTTTTCCTTTCAGCACTTTGAATATATCATGCCAGTCCCTCTGACTTGAAGAGTTTCTGTTGAAATATCAGCTGATAAAAAAAATTAGCTGATAATGTTATGGGGTTTCCTTGCATATAGCAAGGTTTTGTGTTTTCTTCCCCCCATTGCATTTAAGATTCTCTCTAACTTTTGACATTTCACTTATAAAGTCTGTTGGTGTGGTTCTCTTTGGGTTCATCTTATTTGGAACTCTGTGTCCTGGATCTTGGTTTCTGTTTCCTTCCTCAGGTTAGGGAAGTTTTCAGCCATTAGTTCTTCAAATAAATTTTCTGCTTGTTTCTCTCTTCTCCTTCTGGGACCCCTATAATGCAAACGTTATTCTACTCGATGTTGTCCAATAAGTCTCTTAAGTTATCCTCACTTTTTAAAATTCTTTTTTCTTTTTGCTGATCTGTTTGCATGAGTTCCACTGCTCTGTCTTCCAGGTCAGTGATTCGTTCTTCCGGTTCATCCAGTCTGCTGTTGAATCCCACTAACTAATATTTTTCAGTTCATATTCTTGAGCTCTATTATTTCTGTTTGGTACTTCCTTGTATTTTCTCTCTTTTTGTTGGTGTCCTCACTGTTCATCCATTCTTTGCCCAAGCTGGGTGACCATCTTTATGACCGTGAGTTTGAACTCTTTTTTTTTTTCAATGTCTTTATTTTTTTTTTAATTTTATTTTATTTAACTTTAAAATATTGTATTGGTTTTGCCATATATCAAAATGAATCCTCCACAGGTATACATGTGCTCCCCATCCTGAACCCTCCTCCCTCCTCCCTCCCCATACCATCCCTCTGGGTCGTCCCAGTGCACCAGCGCCAAGCATCCAGTATCGTGCATCGAACCTGGACTGGCTACTCGTTTCATATATGATATTATACATGTTTCAATGCCATTCTCCCAAATCATCCCACCCTCTCCCTCTCCCACAGAGTCCAAAAGACTGTTCTATACATCATTGTCTCTTTTGCTGTCTCGTATACAGGGTTATTGTTACCATCTTTCTAAATCCCATGTATATGCATTAGTATACTGTATTGGTGTTTTTCTTTCTGGCTTACTTCACTCTGTATAATAGGCTCCAGTTTCATCCACCTCATTAGAACTGATTCAAATGTATTCTTTTTAATGGCTGAGTAATACTCCATTGTGTATATGTACCACAGCTTTCTTATCCATTCATCTGATGGTGGACATCTAGGTTGTTTCCATGTCCTGGTAGACTGTTTCATTAAGGCATTTTTCTCAGGTTCAGTCTCTTTCTTTCATTTGGAAACTTTTCCTCTGTTCCCTCATTTTGCTTGACTCTCTGTGTTGGCCTCCGTGTAACAAGCGAAAGAGCCCGCTCTCCCAGGCTTGAAGGAATGGCTTTGTGTAGGAAATGAACCTTATCACTCAGCTTCACCCTAGCTCTCGGTTGTCTCTTATACCTCTGTGGTTGTCCAGGAAGCCTGGTTTGTTTCTTGATGGGTCCCAGGATGTGCCAAGACCTGTCTGTTCCTAAGGGGGTGATTACATTGAACGCCCAGATTCAGGCTGATGGGAAGCCAGATCCGCAGGTAACAGCTTTTAAAGTACGCAGGGGCTGCAGTCATGGACCCTGCTGCCCTCCAGACTGGAAGATCTGGTCTGGAGGTGTCTCGTGGGCGACAGCTGCAAGAATGGGGACTTAGAGGGGTGTGGAAGCTCCTTGCTGGGAGGCACCAGTGAGCAGGGGTAAAGCCAAGGGAGGGGGCACGAGTGATGTCTCCCTGCCTGCCTTCCCAGAGGGCACCTCTGTAGCCCGGGTGGCAAACCTGAGGCCAGTCCCGCAGGTTGAAGCTTCAGGACAATTAAATGGGCCTTTTTCACATGCAGACCGGTTGTGTTACAGTCTCCTGTGTGGTGTCCTGGGTGTGGTATCCTGCCCAGAATACCACAGCATTTTCTGATAGAAAAATGTTCAGCATTTTCTGAGGAAAAAACTCAGTGTTTTCTGACAGAAAAAAGGTTTTTTGTCATAATGCGTCAGAGTCTACGCCTTAGAGTTGATGTGTTTTGTATTGGTGTCACAGCATAAAAGCATATTACAAGGCTTAAGAATTCAGGGTCTCTTTATAGAGTTATCACTGCTCTACACTGAATGAAAGCCACCGTGCTTGTGTTTGATTGGACATCCCTTTGGTGTCCGTTGTTTGGAAGTCAGTGATACTTGCCACTGAAATTCACATCCATAGACTTATTATATACTTCCATGGAACTTTGTTTTTAAGTGACACTATGCATACAGACTTCATTTCTATGTCTATCAAGAAATGTACTTAATTCTCCGTGTTATCCTTGACTCTTTAAGGGCTGTGCTATAATGAGAATATGTTCTGTCTTACCATTAAACTCTAATTACATATACTAAGACCGTCCTTTGGATCCTATAAATGTGAATTTTGATGTAATAACTGCTAGTAAAATTATACTGAAACAGTAAAAAAAAAAAAAATTAAAATGACTTTCTGATTGCTATGGTCCTGCAGGGCCCAGGAGCATAAGCCCCTCTGGTCATCAGAGTCAGGCAACCTAGGCGTTCCCTGTGGGGAACCAGGGTTGGGAAGGAGCACGGGGGGTGGGCAGGACACACCTGCTTTTAGTGGTGCAGAAGGAGAGCGTGGTGGGGGAGGAGGGGCCCACACCCTCAGCTTTCAGGAGGCCATGTCTCTGCATGCCCCTCTGTGCCCCGAGGGAGGGGGAGAGTGCAGAAAGGTGTTTTCCAGCACCTCTCCTCCCCCAGGATATTCCCTGTGCCTCTAGCTGAAGCTTTAAGACTAGCAACTGAATTTCCTTCGTGTGTAATCCGGTCACCTCTCAAACTGCTGCCTTTGCTCTGGTTCCCAGGATGAGTCTCTGTGTTTGAGCTCCTCAACAGGAGTATCTCAGATCCCCACAGCACCCCCGGGTCCCACTGGTTTCAGAGCCAGATGTTTTGGGGACCGCATCTGACTGGTGCCGGTCCCAGGGTTGGTGCGCCGGATGTGGGGCACAGACAGACCCTTCGCTCCTCAGGGAGGGGCTCTGCCCGTGAGAGCCCTCCCTGCTGTGTGGGGGTTTTGGTGAGGCTGTATCTCTGCCTCTCCGAGGGGAAGAAGTGAGTTCAGGGTCTTCGTGTGTCACCATCTTGATCCTAAGTGATTTTTATTTTCATCTAATGGCTAATATACTTTTTTTTTTTAAGAGGAAGATCTCTTGTTGCCTTCCCCTTTTATTTTTTAATTAAAATTATTTGTTTATTTATTTCTGGCTGCACAGCGTCTTTGTTGCTGCATGCGGGCTTTCTCTAGTTGCAGTGAGCAGGGGCTACTCTCTACCTGCGGTGCTCCAGCTTCTCATTGCGGGGGTTTCTTGCAGAGCACAGGCTCTAGAGCGCGCACAGGCTCAGTTGCCCTGTGGCATGTGGAGTCTTCCCAGATCAGGGGTTGGACTGTGTCCCCTATATGGGCAGGCAGAGTATTAACCACTGGACCACCGGAGCAGTCCACTAATATGCTTTTTAAGTTTAAAGAAAAATTTTAGGGGCTTCCCTGGTGGTCTAGTCGTTACGAATCTGCCTTGCAATGCAAAGGATGCTGGTTTGACTCCCGGTCCAGGCAGATCCCACATGCCTCAGGGCAGTTGAGCCCGTGTGCCACAACTGCTGAAGCCCGTGTGCCCTAGAGCCTGTACTGCTCAACAAGAGAAGCCACCGCAGTGAGAAGCCCTAGCGTCGCAACTTGAGAGTAGACCCTGCTACCTGCAAATGGAGAAGGCTTGTGCGGCAACAGAGACAAAGCACCACCAAAAGTAAATAAGTGTTTTGTTTTAAAATGCTCCCAATATAAAACAAAAAAAGGAAAACCTTAAAAAAAATTTTTTTTTAACTATTTTTCATGCAACTTTCCATACACACACCCAAGTCATGAGACTAGTACAGTGAAACCCAGACACTTATCACCTGGGTTTAAGAATGGCTTCTTCTTGTTTCATATATTCTGCTCACATTTTTTGCTAGAGTATTTAAATCAAATCCCAGGCATCATGTTATTTCATTTAGAAATACTTCATTTAGAAATACTTCATTTTGTATCTTTTACTGGTAAGGATTAAATTCAGGTTCACATTCTTTGGCAAGAGAATGTAGTGCTGTATTTATTGTCTGTTGCCTTATATCAGGAGGAGCATAATAGCTTATTGTTTCACTGCCGATACATATATAGAGATTTAGTGAGTATGTGGTTGTTTCCATTCACTCACTTAAATGTTTATTAATTGTTTACCATGTGCTAGGCTCTGGGTTGAACATTGTTAAGAAGGAAAAAAAACCTTCCAGCCATAAAATAGCATTGTAATACTGGTTGAAACCATAACAAAAAAAAAGAAGCTGACCTGGGTAATTTTTTGTTTTTAATCTTTCATTCAATATGTTACTATGAAAATTTTCAGGCATACAAAAAATTGGAAAGAATTACCCAGTGAACTAGCATTCCAGATCAGATCAGTCGCTCAGTCGTGTCCGACTCTTTGCGACCCCATGAACCGCAGCACGCCAGGCCTCCCTGTCCATCACCAACTCCCAGAGTTCACTCAGACTCACGTCCATCAAGTCAGTGATGCCATCCAGCCATCTCATCCTCTGTCATCCCCTTCTCCTCCTGCCACCAATCCCTCCCAGCATCAGGGTCTTTTCCAATGAGTCAACTCTTCGCATGAGGTGGCCAAAGTACTGGAGTTGCAGCTTTAGCATCATTCCTCCCAAAGAAATCCCAGGGCTGATCTTCAGAATGGACTGGTTGGATCTCCTTGCAGTCCAAGGGACTCTCAAGAGTCTTCTCCAACACCACAGTTCAAAAGCATCAATTCTTCGGCGCTCAGCCTTCACAGTCCAACTCTCACATCCATACATGACCACAGGAAAAACCATAGCCTTGACTAGACGAACCTTTGTTGGCAAAGTAATGTCTCTGCTTTTGAATATTGCTGTCTAGGTTGGTCATAACTTTCCTTCCAAGGAGTAAGTGTCTTTTAATTTCATGGCTGCAGTCACCATCTGCAGTGATTTTGGAGCCCCCAAAATAAAGTCTGACACTGTTTCCACTGTTTCCCCATCTATTTCCCATGAAGTGATGGGACCGGATGCCATGATCTTCGTTTTCTAAATGTTGAGCTTTAAGCCCACTTTTTCACTCTCCACTTTCACTTTCATCAAGAGGCTTTTGAGTTCCTCTTCACTTTCTGCCATAAGGGTGATGTCATTTGCATACCTGAGGTTATTGATATTTCTCCTGGCAATCTTGATTCCAGCCTGTGCTTCTTCTAGCCCAGCATTTCTCATGATGTACTCTGCATAGAAGTTAAATAAACAGGGTGACAATATACAGCCTTGACGTACTCCTTTTCCTATTTGGAACCAGTCTGTTGTTCCCTGTCCAGTTCTAACTGTTGCTTCCTGACCTGCCTACAAATTTCTCAAGAGGCAGATCAGGTGGTCTGGTATTCCCATGTCTTTCAGAATTTTCCACAGTTGATTGTGATCCACACAGTCAAAGGCTTTGGCATAGTCAATAAAGCAGAAGTAGATGTTTTTCTGGAACTCTCTTGCTTTTTCCATGATCCAGCTGATGTTGGCAATTTGATCTCTGATTCCTCTGCCTTTTCTAAAACCAGCTTGAACATCAGGAAGTTCACGGTTCACATATTGCTGAAGCGTGGCTTGGAGAATTTTGAGCATTACTTTGCTAGCATGTGAGATGAGTGCAATTGTGCAGTAGTTTGAGCATTCTTTGGCATTGCCTTTCTTTGGGATTGGAATGAAAACTGACCTTTTCCAGTCCTGTGGCCACTGCTGAGTTTTCCAAATTTGCTGGCATATTGAGTGCAGCACTTTCACAGCATCATCTTTCAGGATTTGGAATAGCTCATTCCCGTCCCCATATTTTTTCTTTTCTAAAGATTTTATTGAAGTACAGTTGATTTACAGTGTTGTGTTAGTTTCTCATGTACAGCAAACTAATTCAGTTATACATATATATAAATTCTTCTTCATATTCTTTTCCAGCATTTTAACAGTAAAAGTTTTATGAAGCAGATGGTTAAGCAGCCAATAGGAACTTTTTGGCTTAGATACGGGCTTCCCTGATGGCTCAGATGGTAAATGTAGGAGACCTGGGTTCAATCCCTGGGTTGGGAAGATCCCCTGAAGAAGGGAATGGCTATCCATTCCCATATTCTGGCCTGGAGAATTCCACGGACAGAGGAGCCTAATGGGCTACAGGCTTAGATACATGATAAGTAGGAGGAGATTTAAAAATCGTTCCCGTGAGGAAATTGAACTTCCGGAACTGTGAAGTGATGTGTCCAAGGGTCACCCGCCCAGTGGGCTAGAGCAGACCCCTGCAAGAAGGTTGCAGGCTCCCCGTGTCGTGGTCCTCTTCCCTGCTGGAGGCACCTGTTTTGGCCACAGGGAATTGGGAGATCTTTGGAGGCAGCTGGAGCTGCTGTGGAGTCATGATTCTGGGCAGAGGAGGCACGTGCTGCCCAGGTGTGAGTGCTGGGCCCTAGGAGGCTCCCCGACTCCCTCTGACCTGGGTTACAGACAGGGGGGTCAGTTCCTGGTCTGCTAGTCCGGCTCTGGGCGGGTCATCTGATAGGCAGGCGCAGAAGTCCTCTTGGCCTGTGTGGCTGCATCGGCCCCCAGACTTTGAGACCGCTGAGGTTGTCCCACCTCACCTGACTGCTTTCTCTTCTGAATCCTCATTATACTAAGTCAATACCAGTTGACCTAAGATGTAATTGTCTTCTGTTTCCTGTGTTGCCCACCAAGACCGTAGCTTTGTATATACGTGCGGCACCTATCATGGCCCTGGTCACCCAGAACAGCCCTTTATGAGCTGGTGAAAGTGAATGTTTTAGTCACTCAGTTGTGTCTGACTCTTTGCAACCCCATGGACTGCCACCCATCAGGCTCCTCTGTCCATGGGATTCTCCAGGCAGGAATACTAGAGTGGGTTACCATTTCCTTCTCCAGGGGATCTTCCCAACCCTGGGATCAAACCTGGATCTCCTGCATTGCCTGCAGATTCTTTACCGTCTGAGCCACCAAGGAAACCTGTGCAAGCTGTCAGTGGGCAGTTTTTCCTGACCAGGCTCTGTTTCTTTGGTGACGACCGTCTTTCCCTCTCCAGGGGACGAGCTGCCCGAGCTGGACAACATGGCCGACAACTGGCTGGGCTCCATCGCCAGAGCCACGATGCAGACCTACTGTGACGCCATCCTGCAGATCCCTGAGCTCACCCCGCACTCCACCAAGCAGCTGGCCACCGACATCGGTGGGTCCCCGCGGCGGGCGGGGGAGGGCCGGCTCTCCAGGAAGGTTGTCCCAGGGCTCCTCTCAGCTTCAGCTTGGGGTTGGTCTGGGAAGCTTTGTTAAAAATGTGGATTCTCCAGTCCCCGCCCCCAGAGGCTCTGATGTGACAAGTCTGGGTGGAAGCCTGGGCACCAGTAGTTTGCCAGATGTCCCCGGGGATTCTCACAGCTGCCAGGGCTGAGAGCCGTTCAGGGGCGCCTTGGCAAGACAGGCTGGGATGGGTGAGGCAGACTGGTGTGATGCTGCCCTGCCCTGCCTTGCCTTCTGTTCATCCATATAATCATCATCCAAACCGACGTTGATTAAGTGCTCACTACAGGCAGGCATGCAGGTCCTGAGCCAAGCTCTCATGCCCATTGTCTTATGCAATCTTCAAAACTCCCCTGTGAGGTCGGCGCTCCTGCCTTCAGCGCTCTGATAAGGAAACGGGGGCACAGAACACTTGCGTCACAAGGCCACCCCACCAGGGTCGCCCTGCCGTCTCCACCTGAGTACCTGCCTGATTCCCAGGTCAAGGGGCGTGTGCCCATCTCCTCCTGCTGGCGCATGTCCCTGGAGGTGATGCCACCCGGTGGGAGGTGCTCTGAGGTTGGGGTGCAGCAGGCAGGCAGTCGGAGCATCTCCCCACCCTCTTGGTATCATTCCAGTGACTTGCCGGCTCTTTCACTGGAGGCAGCTCTTGGAGCGGTCAAGGGATCGAGTGGTAGGAGACTTGAAGAGTAGCAGCCTGGGGACCCAGCCAGGGCTTTGACCTGACTGAGCACAGGGCCAAGCCAGCCTCTGGTTTTGCCAAAGCAGAAATAGAAGTGAGATGCTTTCCTCCAGGTCACGGGGCAGTGAGCGACGGAGCCAGGTCTCGAACCCAGCTGCATGACCCCCCTCTCTATGCTCATTCATGATCAGCTCTCAGCAGTTAGAGAGCAGTGGCCAGCTCTCGTCATCTCACGGGGCACGTGTTCAGAGAAGAGATGAAGAGGTTCCCTTGTTCATCAGTGGTCCCTGTTAGTACAGGCAGGAGCACTGAGGGGAGAACCAGCAGAACTAGCGCGTGAGATTTGGGGGCAGCCCCTAGAGTTCACTTGTCCACATGTTGTCTTCCCTCACTGTTCAGCTCCCATCCAGATCCACCTCCTCACTCGCTCAGTGGTGACTGAGTGTCTGTTGCAAGCAGCCATCGTGCTAGGAGATGGGATAGAACCAGAGCGGTCTGGACAGTTCCTGTGCTCACTGAGCTTCCACCATGAGGGAGTGAGTGTGGGTTTAGGGCCCAGGAAGCTGCTCGGTGGTAACACGAGGGAGTGGTGAGGTCTGTGGCAGCACATTGACACCTTAGAGACACAAAGTTAAGCATTGAAACAAAAGCACTCTTGCTGTCTGGACAGAAGATGTTGTGGTAGATTGTGGGCTGCCACTTTGCAGGTCCTGGCCTGCAGTCGAGGGGAGCGCACAGTTTTATGGGTGCACATGGGCCGGAGGCAGGTGTCTGACCGGTTGGTGGTGCCCTTCCTGGGAAGTGGCTTGTCTGAGGGGGACGTGGGGTCAGGCATCCAGGACAGAGCAGGCACCGTCTACAGACTGCCCTGAGCTGGGTCTCGGAAAGAAGACACAGGGAAGATAGAGCCACGCTGGAGCTCCAGCCTAGTCGGGGAGGAGAGATGGACATGGGCGGTGATCAGAAAGTAGGGAGAAACTTGCTGGGTGATGTGTCTCCCAGCCCCTGGGAGCAGGAAGAGAGGGAGGAGCCGGAGAGGGCTGACCACGCTGCCCAGGAAGGACGAAGGGAAAGAATGCCCAGTTATTGACCACCTGCATCATATGGGGCGTGTTCATGGTCCTTGTCCCTCTTCACCCCTGACCGATGCTGCCTGAGGGTACTGACTGCCTCCAGGAGTTGAAACAGAGACACGAGAGGTCAAAGGAGTTACTGAGGTCACCCTGACCTTGGAAACCCCGTTTTCTCTTCCACTCTGCCTGTGCTGCCTGAGCTCGCCTGCCAGTTAGGATGGGGGATGCTGCTTTTCAGAAGAACAGGCCCCTCACACCCCTTTCTTGGAGACTTTCATCAACTGGGGCTGGGGGTGGGCTCAGGAATCTGTCCTCACTTGTACCCCAAGGGGTTATATCTGGAAGTTGTGGGAACCACATTATACCAGGGATTGCCCCCAGCACCATCTGCATCCCCCCTGTAGAGGCTCTGCTGGGGGGGGGTCTTTGGGAACTGCTTAGATAAACCCTGTGTCTCCTGACCCCTTGGGTTTTCCATGTGGTCAGTGGGGGCCACTGGGGAGCAGGGCTGGGAACCCAGGAGTTTTCAGTGTAGAGCTTCAGCTGAGGTCAGCGGATCGGGCTGCAGAGATGAGTGTGTGGTGGCGATGTTGGCAACTCCTTCGTTTATTTAGAATCCCTAGACCTGGGCCTGGGCCGAGCTCACAGTCATATTTGACCGTCCTGTAAAACACCCTCAGAGTGAAGGCCCATGGGCTGAGAGCAGATCTGGCAGCCAGCATCGGGGGGGTTGGGGGGACGTCTTGTTTCTTACTACGGGGAGGCCCTTGGGGCTCGTCTGCTTGGTGCTGAGTCTGTCTGTCTGTGTCCGTCTGCTCCCACCCCACAGACTACCTGATCAATGTGATGGATGCCCTGGGCCTGCAGCCATCCCGCACCCTCCAGAACATTGTGATGCTCTTGAAGGCCAAGCCCGAGGACTACAGACAAGTCAGCAAAGGCCTGCCCCGTCGCCTCGCCACCACGGTGGCCACCATGCGGAGTGTGGACTACTGACCCCCATGCTCCTGCTGACAAGAGTGTTGGGGCCACAGAACTCTCCGGAATGGTCTTGCTCTAAAAATCCACCTGGCATTGGCCAGAACTTGTTTCGAAAGGACTTGGTTCATTTGTATAATCAAAAAAAAGCCTGTAAATTAGAGGTAAATTATTTATTAGGAATTCTCAGATAATTTTTAAAAATGATTCCATCTTGAAAGTGCAATTAATAAATTCCGTGAAATGAAAGAAGGCCGTTTTCTTTCCATTTTTACTCAGTGAATATTTGGGTGCTTCCCACATGCTGTGCTGTCCACACTGGGGATTCGGCTGGGAAGGAGGCTGAAGCAGGGAGGGAGAGAGAATTAGCAGATAAACTGACTAAGGTCTGGCTTCCTTGGTGGCTCAGTGGTAAAGAATCCGCCTGCAATGTGGGAGACTCAGGTTTGATCCCTGGGTTGGGAAGATTCTCTGGAAAGCGGCATGGCAATCCACTCCTGTATTCTTACCTGGAGAATACTATGGACAGGGGAGCCTTTTACTTTCCTTTCCTACTAAGATCATCCAAGATGTTAGTGCTGGGGGGCCCAGAGGGCATCAGGTGGCAGTGGCCTGGGAAAAGCTGGACGGGCAACCCCAGGACCTAAAGGATGAGGGCTGTGCATGGTGACAAGCTCTGGAGGAGTGCTCAGGCTGAGGGCAGAGGCGGACCAGGCCCTGGGCATGTCCATGGTCAGCAGTGAAGTGGGAAGCTGGAGATAAGGTCAGGGAGGAAAGAGGTGCAGATCATAGCAGGTCCTGCAAGCCATGGTAAGGACTTTGATTTTCCCTTTTTTAAAAAACCCGCCAGGTGATATAGATTCTGTCAGGTTTTTTTCTTTTTTTTTAATTAATTTTTGACTGAAAAGCCCTGTTGCTGCAAGCGGGCTTTTCTCCAGTTGCAGCAAGCAGGGGTTACTCTTTGTTGTGGTGCTCAGGCTTCTCATGCAGCTTGTCTTGCTGCAGAGCACAGGCTCTAGAGCGCGGGGCTTTAGTAGTTGCTGCACATAGGTTCAGTAGTGGTGGTTGCCCGGTTTTCAAGCACAGGCTCCGTAGTTGTGGCTTGAGGGCTTAGTTGCCATGTGACATGTGGGATCTTCCTAGCTCAGATTGAATTCGAATCTTCTGCACTAGAAGGCGTGTTCTTTACCACTGAGCCACAGGAAGCCCTCTATCAGGTTTTCTTTCTTTTTTTTTGTCAATAGCTTCTGTATCTGTTAAGATTTTAGTTGGCTATAAGTAACAGAATAATGTAATTTGAGTGACTTAAATAAGAATTGATTTTTGCTAGTAACAGAGAGTCAAATGGTGATGGCTGTGGGCACTATTTAGTGGCTGGACCGAGTCAGGACCAGCCTCTCTGTGATCTTGACGTTCTGCTGTAGGCGTGGTGCCTCATCCTCCTGCAACTAGGTACAGCATCTGCATCCAGAGAGGAAGGAGGCAGAGAGGAGGTGGCCGAGCAGCAGTTCATCCCTTCCAGTGGGGAGGCAAAGGCCTTCCCAGAGCCCCACCCGTGACTTCCTCCCAGGCCTCATGGCCATGTTGGGTCGCCAGGCATCTCCCCAGCTGCAAGCAAGGTGGGAGCACAGGAGCAGGACTGACGTCCGCCAGGCTGGACAGCTCTGCCGTGGGGCGTCCTGTGTACTGTGGGATGTTGAGTAGCATCACTGGCCTCCACCCACTGGATGCCCGAGTTGTGACAACCAACATGACAACCAACAACCTCCAGACATGGTCCAGGAGGCAAAACCACCTCTGGTAGAGAAACCCTGGCTTAGACGATGCAGGATTTCTTGCCGCCTGAAAATTGGGAGAAGGGCAGGCAGCCGAGTCCCTTGCAGGCTCCTTTTGAATTGAGCTGCACCATGTTCTGAGCCTGGGTGGGCTTTCCTTGTCTCCTACCCATTGCCTCACATTCCCGGAACATGGAGCCCAGGAATATTTCACGCACAAAGGAACTGAGGCTTGGAGAGATCTAAGAGGCTTGCCCAGAGTCACTCAGCGGCCATGTGCAGGGCTGGTAGCCCAGAGGTGTTGGCTCCACCTAATCCCACCCAGGTCAGCCTGCCCGTGCCAGCCCCTTGGGAGTGGCACTGCTGTGATCTCAGCCTTTGAAACAGCCCCACTGGGCTGCCAGGGCTGTGTCTCCCTCTGGGTCTGTCTCCCAGGGAATTCCCACACCTTCTGTTCCCCATACCTTTGGAAACAGTTTGGCTGGCCCTAAAAGAGCATTAGCTGCAAACTTCCACCGAGAAAAATATTTTGGTTTCTCACGTGCTGGATCACAGACATCCATGGCGGGGATCAAGCCTGGCTCCTCTCTCGAAGTGGGAGCTGGAGACCTGGAAGGTAGAAAGTGCTGCTTTGAAGTGGAAACCTCTTTGCAGTGACCTCTGCCAGTGTCGGTGAGTGCCACTAAGACAGGCTCAGGCTTGATTCCAGCTTTGCTACCGTCCAACTGTGTGACCTTAGGAAAGTCATTCATCTCTCTGAGCCTTGTTTCCAAATCTGGAAAACAAGGGTCATAATGGTACCTAACTCCTAGGGTTATTTGAAGAATGCTTGAGATGAAATGAAGAGCTTCCCTGGTGGCTCAGAAGTAAAGAATCTGCCTGCAATGTGGGAGACCAGGGTTGGATGCCTAGGTGGGGAAGATCCTCTGGAGAAGGGAATGGCAACCCACTCCAGAATTCTTCCCTAGAGAATTTCATGGACAGAGGAGCCGGGCGGGCTGCAGTCCATGGGGTCCCAAAGAGACACAACTGAGCGACTAGCACACTAACAGCACACGGTAGGTGTACAGTAGATGCTACTTTCATAGCCCTCTAGCACCTGTAATTTACCTTTCCACTGGGGATAGTGGTGGGAATGACAGAGCGCCATTCCTGGGCAATTTTGGAACTACTGATTTTTCAGGCTGTGATAGGACCCCAGGGTAGAATAGAATACCCCTTCTCCCCTCTAGATCCGGAGGGGAGAGTAACGATCATCTGCCTGACTCAGAGCCTGCTCTCAGAGGTGGGACCATCATCCATCTTTCTCCAGCCCTCTGTACTCCCCAGGAGAGACTAGCAAGTAATGCCCACATCAACCTGGTCCTTTTCTCCCATCTATAAGCAGCTCTGGGGGCTGGAAGCTCCTCCCACTCCTGCTCCCACATGTCTCTGAGCAAAACCTTTCACCAGAGTCTGTAAGGGGCTATCTGCCATAGGCCCCTCTGGGCGAGCTGGGCAGCATCTCCCATCCTCAGTCACAGTGATTGGTTCAAGATTAGCATGTGGCCCAGGCTGATCCAAATGAGCCTCAATCTCAAAATTTTTGCTAGGAAGTTTTCTTCCTATTGTGTTGCTGAGCTGAGGGAATGGATTCTGGGACTAAAAGGGAAAGAAAAGCTCATGGAGAGAAAGTGTGTAAGACAGATGTCAACACAGAAGATAATAAAGCCAGCAGCTGGAGAAATCACTAGATTGAGCTGAACCCCTGGATACAGCCTTGCCTGAAATCCCTGGACTTTAATTAAAGAACCAATGAATTCCCTTTTTAACTCAAATTCAAATTAACCTGTGACCAAAAGACTGGTAAAAAGAGTTAGATAATAATCATTGCTTTGCCCCATAGCCTCAGATGAGATAATAAATATGAAAGTCCTGGGCTCCTCTGAGGAACTGCTATTCTAATGATCATTGGTATTCTTATAGCAGCAAGAGGATGAGGCTGGAGTCTTGCCCTTGTCGCCTACGGTAATAGCAATCTAGTCTAGCACCTTACCTCTCCAAGCCTCAATTTATTTACTTGTAAAATGGGATGATCATATTTCTCAGTGGTTATGAGAATTCAATGAAATAAGACTTACAGTGTACACTTGGCCTGGTGCCTGGCATGCGCTAAGTGTTTGATACAATCCAGTCATTGTTTAAAGACAACAACAAATAATAGTGAGTGTGGTGACAACTACCACTGCTAATCATAACAGCCCTAGTCGTGCTAGTAAGTGTGATAATTACCAAGAATTGTTGACTCCAGCCCGCAGACTTGGTCTGCCTCTGAGCTGGGAAACCTGGTTTCCCCCAGACCCGCCCCACTCAGTCCCTAGCAATGCTGCCTTTGACTGGAGTGGCGCCGCCTTCCTCCACAGGCGCCATTGAATGGGCACTGAAAGGGAGCACAGCTTGTTTGCCTTTCAGGCCAAGGACTCAGCTGTTCTAGACCAGCAGGGCTGGGACGCCCTGGTCCCAGGCTCTGAAGCCTGCACTCATTCACCACCAGGGCTGGCAGGTGATGGCAGGGCCCTGCAGTGGTCAGCTGTCTGCAGCTGCCAGATCCCATGCTTTGTTGACAATGGCTCCTGCTTCCTCTTTGGGAGGCCGATAGTATGGCCATGTTGTTGTTTAGTCGCTAAGTACATCATGAGAAATGCTGGACTGGAAGAAACACAAGCTGGAATCAAGATTGCCAGGAGAAGTATCAATAACCTCAGATATGCAGATGACACCACCCTTATGGCAGAAAGTGAAGAGGAACTCAAAAGCCTCTTGATGAAAGTGAAAGTGGAGAGTGAAAAAGTTGGCTCAAAGCTCAACATTCAAAACGAAGATCATGGCATCCGGTCCCATCACTTCATGGGAAATAGATGGGGAAACAGTGGAAACAGTGTCAGACTTTATTTTTCTGGGCTCCAAAATCACTGCAGATGGTGACTGCAGCCATGAAATTAAAAGACGCTTACTCCTTGGAAGGAAAGTTATGACCAACCTGGATAGCATATTCAAAAGCAGAGACATTGCCAACAAAGGTCTGTCTAGTCAAGGCTATGGTTTTTCCTGTGGTCATGTATGGATGTGAGAGTTGGACTGTGAAGAAGGCTGAGTGCCGAAGAATTGATGCTTTTGAACTGTGGTGTTGGAGAAGACTCTTGAGAGTCCCTTGGACTGCAAGGAGATCCAACCAGTCCATTCTGAAGATCAGCCCTGGGATTTCTTTGGAAGGAATGATGCTAAAGCTGAAACTCCAGTACTTTGGCCAACTCATGCGAAGAGTTGACTTATTGGAAAAGACCCTGATGCTGGGAGGGATTGGTGGCAGGAGGAGAAGGGGATGACAGAGGATGAGATGGCTGGATGGCATCACTGACTCTACAGACGTGAGTCTGAATGAACTCCGGGAGTTGGTGATGGACAGGGAGGCCTGGCGTGCTGCGATTCACAGGGTCGCAAAGAGTTGGACACGACTGAGCAACTGAACTGAACTGAAGTCATGTCTGACTCTTGCGATCCAATGGGCTGTAGCCCACCAGGCTATGGGTTGCGATCTTTAGCAATGAAAAACACAGGAAGCTCAGTTAAATTTGAATTTCCGAAAAACAATGATTTATTAGTATAATGTTGTTGTTATTCGGCTGCTAAGACATGTCTGACTCTTTGAAACCCCCTGGATTGCAGCATGCCAAGTCTTCCTGTCCCTCACTATCTCCCAGAGTTTGCTCAAGCGCATGTCCAGTGAGTTGGTGATGCTATCCAACCATCTCATCCTCTGCCGCCCTCTTCTCCTTTGCCTGCAATCTTTCCCAGAATCAGAGTCTTTTCCAATGAGTCGTCTGTTTGCATCAGGTGGCCAAGATATTGGAGCTTCAGCTTCAGCATCAGTCCTTCCAATAAGTATTCAGGGTTGACTTCCTTTAAGATTGACTGGTTTAGGTTTGATGCAGGATACTGGATGCTTGGGGCTGGTGCACTGTGACGACCCAGAGGGATGGTATGGGGAGGGAGGAGGGAGGAGGGTTCAGGATGGGGAACACATGTATACCTGTGGCGGATTCATTTCAATATTTGGCAAAACCAATACAATATTGTAAAGTTTAAAAATAAAATAAAATAAAAAAAAAAAGATTGGTTTGTTTTCTTGATTCTATTAGTACAATATGCCCTCAATATTACATGGATGTCTACTAAAAAATTAATTTGCCTATCTAAAGTTCCAGTTTTGGGCTTCCCTGGTGGTTCATTGTTTAAGAATATGCTTGTAGTGCGGGGACACCAGTTCGATTCCCGGTCCGGGAAGATCCCACCCACCACAGGGTAACTAAGCTAGTGCACAACTACACTGCCTGTGCTCTGGAGACTACTGAAGCCTGCTCGCCCTAGAGTCCATGGTCCACAACAAGAGAAGCCACCACGATGAGAAGCCCGTGCACCATAATGAGAAGTAGCCCCTCCTTGCCAAAACTAGAGCAAGCCCGTGTGCACAACAAAGACCCAGGCGGCCAAAAGTAAATAAATATTAAAAAAAAAAAGTTCCAGTTTTACTTGGTGGCCTGTATTTTCTCTGGAGCCCCTAGGAACCATGTCCCCATCACCCTCAGACCATGTGATTCTGCGGAGGGGCCAAGGGGCCTTAGGTATGGGCAGGGTCTGATCAATTCCAGCAGCCTACCAATAGGGCACACTGATTGGTTCAGAGGTAGGCACGTGACCCACTCAGTGACCAATGAGAGTCAGTCTGGGAGCTTGCTGAGACAATTGGGAAAGAGAGGCTCTCTCCTAGCTGGGTTTGCCAAGCTGGAGATGTGAGTTTGCAGTTGCAAATGGCCCTTTGCTGCTATAATGTAAGGCGAGCCTGCCTGGGAAGGCAGAGAGAACAGACATCATTTGAGCTGCCAGAGATGCTTGTGCTTAAGCCAGTTTTAAGAATTTATCCCACCTTACCTGCTCTCTTGGTTCTGGAAACCCAAAGAAATAAGTTGGACAACATTGAAAAAGACATAAAGCCACTGTTGTGGCTTTCAGGGACAACTTGTCTTTCAGGGTCAAGTTGTCTTTCAGGGACAACTTGAAAGAAACTTAATCACCAGCTTGGGCCTCTCCTTGGCCATGTCTCTGCTCTCAATTCAGCACTGATGCCCTTCTACCCACCAGAGATGTATCAGGGCGCTCTGGATGCTCAGCCGGACAAAGAAGAAAACTAGACTCTATGTTTTCCACTTTTATTTTCCAGAACAAAACATGTGCCACCTGGCAGGACCCTGATGCCTGCTTTCCAGCAGCTCTGCCCTCACTCAACCCATTCACCAGGTCAGCTGAGGCAGGAAGGAAAAGAAGGCTCCTTTTGGGGTTAGAGGGCACAGCGTGCCCACCTGCCTTCAACTCTGGGGCAGATGGTGACTGGCACTGGGAGGGAAGTGGCCTGGTTCCAGGGAACAGTGCTTTGGGTCTCAGACCCCAGGCCAAGGGTCAAGTCAGGTTGGGGGTGTGGGCAGGAACACAGTTCCCGTATCCATACCAGCACCATGACTCCTCGGAGCCCTCAGCCTGGGGCTGGCCAAGAGCTGCCAGCCTCTCTATAGAGGGACCTGGACTCTGGCCTTGGGCGATGTCTCAGCTGCTCAGGTCCGAATTCTTGGCCCGCTGAGAGGGGCAGGGCAGGCTCTAGATGGCATCCCCCTCGCTGTCAGACTCAATGACGTCCAGCGGCTGCAGGCGCAGGGAGTCGTAGTTGGGGGGTGGGGTGCCCGGGATGGGCGGGTTCTGCTCATGGGGGTAGGCCCCCACGTCAGGGCCGGGTGTGGCCAAGTCTGGCTGGAAGCCAAAGTTGGTGTGGGCCTCCACCAGCTCGGCCACAGTGGGCGGCGGGCCGTCATAGCGAGCCTGGGCCCGCTTCTGCCGCACACTCTTGGCAAGGGCCACCAGCTTGATGATGGTGATCCACACGAAGTCGATGATGATCTCCCCGAACTCGATGAGGCAGAGCACCGAGCCCCCCATCCAGAAGCCGAACTGTCCGCCCAGGTTTGAGAGCAGCCAGACGATCTGCAGGGAGCAGGGGGGTGAGGGCCTGACCACAGTTGGGGGGTTGGGCCACAGATCTCTGCCTCAAGCCCAACCTCACGGCTTCCTGTGAGGTGAGTTTGTGGCCGGAAAGGGAGAAGAGGTGATCATCTCAGCCCAGGGAAGTAATCTGGGAGTGCCTATGGGACCTTCCTGCTTCCCTGGTGGCTCAGCAGTAAAGAATCCGCCTGCCAGTATTGCGCCCCAGTCCACTGGGTTGCAAAAAAGTTGAACACGACTGAGCAACTAAACAACAAGTAAGCAAGTGTTAATCTCTCAGTCTTGTCCGACTCTTTACGACCCCATTGACCGTAGCCTGCCAGGCTCCTCTGTCCATGGGATTTTCTAGGCAAGAACATTGGAGTGGGTTGCCAGTTCCTTCTCCAGGGGATCTTCCAGACCCAGGGATCAAACCCAGGTCTCCCGCATTGCAGGCAGACACTTTACCATCTGAGCCACCAGGGAAACTCATAAACAACAAGTTCAGTTCAGTTCAGTCACTCAGTTGTGTCCGACTGTTCGCGACCCCATGAACCACAGCACACCAGGCCTCCCAGTCCATCACCAACTCCTGGAGTCCACCCAAACCCATGTCCATTGAGTTGGTGATGCAAACAACAAGGGACCTTCCTAATTCCTCTGCTGGGCTCTGGATCCTCCCCACCCTCAGGCTGCAGGGTGGAGGGGCAGCAGGCAGGGCTGAGGTGTCAGGAGCCCCCAGACTCACGTTATTGGCTGCTGACTCTTCAATGGTGCGATAGTTGAATTCTTGGAAGTAGATATTGAGCTTGACAATCCCCTTCCTGCAGGAGGCAGCAAAGGGAACTGGTGCCCTCTCCCCAATACACACACACACACACACACACACACACACACACACACAGCAAAGGTACCCTCCTCTGGCTCAAGCTTCCCATGTGCCCACTCCCAGGAGTGGAGAGTCCAAACAAGAACCAGGAAGGGCCCCTCTAGGCCTTGGGGCCACAAAAGGCACCTCTGCCCCTCACCCATTCCATGCATCTCTTTCTGAACCAGTTCTCCAAAGGACCTGAGGGCCAAGACAGTCCTAAAGATTGGCTCTGGGCTCCTCTCACCCACTCCCAGTACAGTAGACTTGACATAGAGTCCTAGGCCTTGGCCCACTGTCAGGGGACCCGGGGCAGGGAAATGTGGTCAAGAGGGCTTCCCCCTTACACCTGATGGTCCTCAGAAAGGTGATGCTCTCTCATACCTCCAGCCTTCTGCTGGGACATCAGCGCCTCTTCCTATTTGTCTAAACAGTTACTCCTCCTCCTTAGGGGATTAGCTCAAGGGTTACCTCCCTACACAGATCTTCCTTATCTCTCAGAAAGAAGGGGCCTCCTTCTCTGCTGGGCTCCTGAGAAAGGGTACTGTGCAGACTACCACCACCAAAACCCTGTTCATGTATCTCTGTCCTCTAGACTCGAAGCTCCTGATAGAATGAAAGCTCCTGTCTTTCTTGTGCTCAATGCCTGGTTGTGTTGAATGGATGGAAAGATGCATGAATGGATGGAGGTTGGGTGGGTGGATGGATGAGTGGAAGAAGGGAAGGATGGTTGATGGAGGGTGAATGGATGGATGGATGTGAGTGGATAGATGGATGGGGAGAAGATTGGAAGGATGGATGATAGATGGATGGGTGGACGGATTCAAGGATGAAAGGACCGGAGGGATGGATGGATGAATGAACAGGTTGTCCTTTAGGAAATGGTAGGTTCTGAGCCCCCCTGGCTGGCCTCTCTCTCACTCCCAGTACTTCCTCCTCTAGGCTTGCTTCTGGATCTGACCAGTGTGAGAAGGTGTCTGAGCAGCTGCCCTGTGTCCAAGCCCCTCCCCCGAGGCTCTGGTTTCTCCTCTTTCCTGCCCTCCCTGGCCGGTCCAGACTCTGAGCTTACCTGCTCAAGGTGATATTGCTGCTTTGGTCCCGCTCCTGAGACAAGACGTGGAATATCCAGTCCTGGAACCCAAAAAGGCAGCTGAGAACAACGGTGCCCGCAGCATCCCCTCCCAGCCATGGGCCCTGCTACCCGTGGGAGGCAGACCACAGCCCTGGGGACTGTGTGTGCGCACAGGGAGAGAGGGGAAAGGCACTGGGTCTCCAGGCTCTTCCCCACAGGCCCGGCCTCCCTGCTTCAGTTCTCACCGCAGGCCCTCACACTTGCTGTTCCCTCCCAGGCTGGCTCAGCCCCATCCTCCAGTTTCAACTCAAATATACCTTTTTAGAGAGGTGGGAAGGGGGCGGTCTTCCCTGACCACCCTGTCTAAAGTGCTTTCCCCCAGTTACCCTTCCAGCATCTGGTTTACTCCCTACACAGCCCCTGGAAATGATCTTATTTCTGTATATCGTCTGTCTCTGCAGCTGGAAAGTAAGCTCCAAAAGGGCAAAGGACGGTCTGTCCCATTCACTGCCATGTCCCCCGCACAGTCCTTGGGGGACACGGGTGGAAGGAGGCGGGGCGGGAGTGGACGAGAGGTTCCCAACAGCCTGCAGACCTCTGGCCACACCTGCCTCCCATCCGAAGCTGGGTGGCCAAGAGCTTGGCCGCTCCCCTGACTCACCTCGGAGGCCTCGGAAGGCCAGACGGCCATAGAGATGGTCATCTTGTACTGAGTGTCACTGGAAGAGAGATGGCAGCACATGGTCACTGTCCCCGCCCACCCTGCCTCCACACCCGCCCCGCCCATCCTGTCTCGGTGGACTCACTTGCAGGACTCCTTACAGGCGTAGATGCAGGTCTCCCTCTGCGCCATGCTGATGCGCAAGGCCGAGTAGCAATGGGCTGGGTGGGAGGAGGTGGGGGGGAGAGATTTTGAGCCAGGTTTTCTGCTTTGAGCCTCTGGCCACCCTCTGATCTCCTGGCCCTGAGCCACCTAAGGCCTGTGGTTAGGTTGAGTGGGGAGCGTTGTCTCGATCCAAACTCCCCTTGTCACGGAAAATCACCCACCCTGGGTGCCCCCTCTCCAGCCGTTTGGCCCCAGCTTGGCCAGAGGGACCCCTTCCCCAGCACCCCAGCCCCAGCTCAGGAGGATCAGAGCAGCTTTCCCTCCACCTGTCACGCCTGAGCCTGGTGGGGGGCAGACTAGAGCCAGCAGGTCACGTGGGGAGGGATGAGTATTGGAAGGGATTAAGTTCTTCCCTCCTGTCCACACATGTTAGTTTTAACAGGTGCTGGACTCCCTCTGCCACTGACAACATCCATCGGTGTTTGGATGACCCTGGCTCAGTGTGAGTCCAACAGGGGCTCCCCTTCTGGTGACTTCAGGTTTCAAAGACAAACTCTCTCCCGAACTTACACGTTTCACGTGTACACTTGAAAGCATCGGGGAGCTGGGAATGGGGAGAACCAGGGCGAGAGGGGCCATGGATGGTGAGGACTCATGGAGCCCCCCACCTGCCGCTTGCGGGCACAGCCTTTGTGGGCAGAGGCCCAGCGGGCTGGGGGCGCCGGTCCCCGGGGGGCTCCCCACTCACCCCAGTCCGGGAACTCCTGGTTGTTGCAGTATTTCCTCTTGTGGGGCAGCGGGTACAGGTAGTGGCCACAACCACATTCCCGAATCATGTGCTCCTGGAAGCAGGAGCGAATACAGGCCTGGGGGGTGGGAAGGGGCAGAGAGAAGGCAGACTTGAAGGTGATGTCCCCACCTCCGCCCAGGGGGACGGGGCCCAGGGCGTTGGATGCCCAGGCCAGGGGCTGGGGGAGCCGAGGAGGCGCCCCTCCCATGGAAAAGGGTGGCGAGGTGGCTAAGCTTCCTCCCCCCTACCCCCCCGAGGTGGGAGGTGGCTGTCCTTCCCTGTCTCTGTCCCCACAGAAGGACTCAAGCCAGAACCCAGCTCTCTGAGGCTGGCCCCACAGATGACACGGGGTTGTTCCAACCCTAAAGCTATCTCTCAGGGACTTCTCTCAATGGTTAGGACTCCATGATTCCACAGCAGGGGGCGTGGGTTTGATCCCTGGTCAGGGAACTAAGATCCCAAATGTGTCCACTGTTTCCCCCCAACAACAAAAAACAGCTAACTCTTAAGAAAGCTCTTGTTACAAGGCTGCCAGCAGCCTTCCAAGCCATTTACATGGAAGGACGCAGAAGAGAAAGCAGGCAAGCTCGCTCTGTGCTCCTTCGTCCTGGAGGGAAACACTCAGGGAAGGTGAGAAAGGCGATCCAAGTGCTCAGTGCAAAGGAGAGGAAGTGACCTTCTATGGAATGTCCCCTGGTTGGGGGGGTGAGGGAAGCGGGGGAGTGGACCAGGCCCCTGTAGGCTGGATGAGATGAATCTATAATTTCTGGGTTTTCAGGTCCAACCTGGTTTCAGTCCATTCAGAAACGAGCTACGTGTTCTGGGGCCAGACCTCCCCTCCGAGCCTCAGTTTATTCCTGTTGCTCCTGTGTCTAAGGCGGGGAGGTCAGCATGCCGTTAGGCACTTGGAGAATGGAAGCAGTAGCTCATCACGGCTCTCCTGCCAGGTTTCCCAAGTCCTCCTCTGGAGGGCTTCCTGCTCCCACCCTTGCCAAGGAGCTCGCATCCTCTCCCCTGCTCTCCTGCCTGCAACTTCCCAGTCCATTGCATCTGGTGCTCCGTTCTCCTCTGTGAACCTGCAGGCTCCTCGCGGGAGGAAGCGGGGAGTGGGCGGGGGTGGGTGGCAGATGAAATGGCATGGCTGGGAGGAGGGGGTCTGGGGCAAGATCGGGGGCAGTGGGTCAGCAGGGAGCTCTGGGCCAAGTGTCCAACATTCACTCAGACCTCACTGTCTCACCTGGAAGGTGGGGGCCCTCTCCAGGGTGGGCTAGGGCGGGGCCAGGGCTGGCAGGCAGAGTGCCTGACCAGGGCCTGGGGCTTTGCCAAGGTCTCTGTCCAGACTGGTGATGGCACTGCACAAAACGAGACCTGGGGTTTCTCTGGAATGGGGTTTCCAGGGCTGGGGACTGATGCCTTTGTGGCCTCCTTCTCTGTGCTCCCACCGCCCCCACCCCCGGCTGCCTTGTCTGTCCATCTGTCCCTCCAGAGGCTTAAAGACTCCTCAAGTTCTCCATCGCAGGCAGAAGCCCTCCGCCAGACAGAAGGGTCGGAGTGAGCGGTGCATGGGGTCAGCTGGACAGAGTGGGCAGGGGGGACAGTGGATTCCCGTGTCTAAGACGAAAGGGAAAACCACACCCTGCTCAGGGCTCTCAGACACGGAGCTAGACACTGGGCTGCCCCCCAGCCATCCTGTGTCCTCATCCACCAAGGCAGACTGGACTGGGAGAGAAAGTGTCACTGTGAGCGGTCACTTTGGTCATCTTTGCAAAGAGTCAGTCTGTCCTGTCCTCTGGGGCCAGGTCTGAGGCCAAGCCTCGTGGCTGACCTTGGAGATCAGGATAAGAGGTAAGGAAGCCCCAGCTGCAGCAAAGGGGATTAAGGCCAGATACAAAGAGGGACTTAGGAACACTGATGAGGCATTTGGACTAGGGTCTATAAGCCCCAATTTCCTCATTCTTAATAATAGCGTCTACATCTTGGTATTGTTATGAGGATTAAATTATTTTATATATATATATAATATATGTAGAATATATATATATGTAAAAAAATTTATATATGTAATGCACATGGAACAGTGCCTGCCTAGCATGATAAGCCTGCTATTATTAGTATATTATAATAATAATGGTATAGTATAATAAATGCATATACAATAAATGCTGTTAATAGCATATTAATATATACTAACAATAATTAATAATTATTGCTAGAATATTATTGCCTCATATGGGTACTGAAAGGATCAAATGATTGTTTAATCCATGTAAATCCTTAATACACACAAGAGTTCTTTTTGGGAAACCCCAGAGCAAAACCCCAAGGCCACACCTGCCAAGCAAGGACAAGAAGTGGCCAGACCCGGGCCCTGGTAAGAACCAGGACCAGACTGGTTCCCTAGCCTCCAGGGAACCTTGTGGTCCCAAAGATCCAGCAGAGCCAGCCTTGCTGGGACCAGCTTTCCCAGACACCTCAGGCCTCAAGCCACCGTCATCCCACCTGGATGGAGTAGGTCGTGTTGTAGCTGCTGTAGAGGTTTTGGATGGGGACGTCAGAGCCGTTCTTGGTGCACTGGCTGTAGGGCTCACCCTTGCGCTGCAGCTTGTCCTGTGTGAGAGGTTGTTTGTGGGGACCCCTGGTCACCCCTAGGAACCCCCCTCTGTTCCTCCCTCCTATCCAGCAAGTGGGCCTAGGGGATGCTCAGAGGGGCTTGAGGGCTGACGCCCCAGCAGGTGCCAGGGTTGGGGGGCACTCATCTTCCCCCAAGCGTGGGGCCCGCTGGGGTTCCAGGCAGAAGGTGAGGCAGGAGTGAATGGTGGGGAGGTCCAGGGCTTGGGGAGGCCCGGAGCTGCTCCTCTCAGGCCCCTGGAGGTGGGTGCTGGGCAGACAGCCTGCAGGCATACCACAAGCACCCCGATGGATGTCTCCATCCCCGCCATGGCGTAGATGCCCTCTTCCTTGATGAAGGGGTATGACCTCTGCTCGTGAAGCATCAGCCGGGCGCCAGCCGTAGACGTGAGGAAGGGGACGTAGTCTTCCTGGCCCATGTCCAGGATCAGTTTTAGGCCTGAGGGGAAGATGGGGCGGAGAGCAGCCTGAGCTGGCTGCCCAAGGCTGAGTGCAGACCCATCACCCACTGGTCCCAGGCCCCGCCAGCCAAGGGAAGGCCAGGGTCTATGCAGGAAGCTGGCTCCACTTTACGAAAACCCGGATTTCTTGCCTTTTCTGAGGCCCACTTCCTAGTCTGAGCCAGCACGGTCTCCACTCTGGGCTCTGCCTGCCCCATCTCTACTCCACGGCCTCTTCCACATGGCAGGTAGATCCAAGGCTGCAGCCCAGGCAGCCTCGCCTCTCGTCTCCAGGGTCCTCATTCTCTCTGCTCACCCTCTCAGCTGCCATGCTCCTTCTTACTGCTGGGCCTTCGTCAGGCTGTCTTCTCTTTGGAATGCTGTCTCCAGCCTCACCTTGCACCTAGAAACTCCTGCTCCTCCTTCAGGGCTCAGTCCAAGTATCACTTCCTCCAGAAGCCTTCCCTGACTGTCTAGACTGGGTCTCAGGATCTCTGTCATACTCTCTCCTTGTCCTGGAACTCGCCTTCCAAGTACCTGTCTCACTTTTGAAATTTTTCTTTTATTATCTGTCTTCCTTCCCTACTCCACTGTTCTCTTCTTGAAGGTGGAGACCAGACTCAGTATTTTATGAATCATGGCAGGGGGTGCTTCCCAGATGGTGCCAGTGGTAAAGAACCCATTTGCCAATGCAGGAGATGCAAGAGATGTGGGTTTGATCCCTGTGTTGGGAAGATCCCCAGGTGAAGGAAATGGCAACCCACTCCAGTATTCTTACCTGGAAGTTTCCATGGACAGGGGAGTCTGGCAAGCTACTGTCCATGGGGTCACAAAAAGAGTTGGACACGACTGAGACAGGCAAGAAGAAAGGACTGGGCAGGACAAGAAGCCTAGCATTTATTGAGCATTTGCTGCATACTGAGTGCTGGGCTCAGGGCTTTATTTACATGACCTCACTGAAGCTTATAAGAGGCATATGAGATAGGTACAATTATTGTCCCCATTTTACAGATGAGGAAACTGAGACCCAAAGAGAGTAAGGGACCTTGTCATAGGTCACTCAATGAGGAAGTGGAAGTTGATGGACTTCTACAGGCAGCTTTGATCTTTATCATCAGTCATCACTAGAGAGTGAGTTAGCTGGCATCTCTGTGATGCCCAGTATCCTCAGAGGCTCCGGGGTGGGTGAAGTGTTGGCAGCCCACCCACACCCCTCTAGACCAGCAGCTCTGACAGTTGCTGAATGACATCTGTCTTTTGATGGCTGGGGAGCTCAGAACCTAAGGGTGGGGAGGAAGGATTTGTTCCCCAAGGCCTGGTGCAGATGCTGAGTCCACCAGCTGCTCCCAAGACGAGCAGCTTCTGCCATCAACCACTTCCCTCTTCCTCACTTCTGTTTACTACTTCACCTTCTCTCTGTCTCTCATGAACTGCACAGAAACGAGGCTGACAGTAAGGGCTCTGCCCCAGGCTAACTGTGTGATCATGGCAAAGTTACTTAAAACGTCTCAGAACATCTGCATTTAGTGAGAGTTTGCTGCTGGCCAGGCTCAGGGGCAAGGCCAATTGCTCTGTGCTCAGAGGTCTACCTGCCTTAGGCCAGGATGATGCGATGGGGTCTGAACCATATGCTCTGCTCATTTGCTCATTGTGCAAGAGCAGAAACGAGAGCTTCAAGAAGTTAAGTCTCGGTTCAGCATCACCTGGGGGTAAATGGTGGGGCTGGGATTCCATCTGGTCACAGAAGCCTGTGCTCTCAGCCACTGCTTCCTCGCTTTGCTCATCAGCAGAAGGGGCACACCAGTCACTCACTACCCAGGGATTTTTGCGCATTGGGTTGGGGGACAGCTGAGAAGGCACCTGGCCTTGCCCTGGGGTACCCAGTAGATGCTGCTGCTCTGCATGCCGGCCTCTGGCTAAACTTGGTCCTGTCCTTCAACAGCTGATGGTGTGTGTGCTTGGTGATCACTCAATCATGTCTGACTCTTTGCGACCCCATGGACTGTAGCCCACCAGGCTCCTCTGTCCAAGGGATCCTCCAGGCAAGAATAGTAGAGTGAGTTGCCATTTCCTACTCCAGGGGATCTTCCTGACCCAGGGATTGAACCCACAAGCCTCCTACATCTCCTGCACTGGGCAGGTGGATTCTTTACCACTACACCATCTGGCTGATGGCCATTTGGTCTTTCATCCTCACATGATAGGATTTAAAACCTCATGGCTCTGGCTCCAGGACAGACTTACCAAACTCAGTTCCCGGGTTGGCTGAAGGGAGGGCCTTCTCTGTCATGCCCCAGTTGAAGATGTAACAGTTGCCATAATCAGGGTGGAAGATGGGTGTGAAGTTCCTGAAAGAAACACCATCAGCTGGAGGCCAGGGCCCATCCCCATCCCAGCTGATGTCACCCCCACTGCCACCCCTGGGTGCATGGCAGCAGGGAGCTGGTAGATTACTGCTCAGAGAGGCTCAGGAATGGAGAAGTGAGCGACAGGTCATTCTGTCCATTCCCCTGCAGCCATGCACCCACCAGAGAGGAGATCCCCAGACTCTATTGGGAAAGACAGTGTTCTTTGGGGTAGGAGCCAGGCTCTCTGGCTTAGTCATGAAGCATGAAAAAGAAGTTGCTTTTCGTTTCTTTCTTTCTTTTTTTTTTTTTTGAGGTTAATTTGTGCTTTTATTTGCCAGTGTAATTTAACTACAGTGGCCTGCGAACTTTTTTGATCTAAAAATACAATTTTACATCACAACCCTACAAACATATACACATACATAAGATGTATACATATATAAAAGTAAACCAAAAGTTTTGTCAAAAACATCTGCCCTGAGGGTTATTTATTTATTTTGAGACCCAAAAAAGAAGCTTCTTTGATGTTTTCGGCTGTCTCATCTACAGGGTCTTGTAAGCCATGTGGTCATTTAAATGGTGATCCCCGAAAAGACATGTCCACATCCTAACCCCAGGGACCTGTGAATGTGACCTTATTTGGAGAAGGGATCCTCGCAGGCACAGTTAAGGATTTTGAGGTGAGATTAACCGGTTTTATCACGTGGGTCCTAAATCCACACACAAGTGGTCCTTAAAGAGTCAGCAGAGGAGTCACAGAGGAGAAGGTCACATGAAGACAGAGGCAGAGACTGAGAGGTACAAAGACAGAAGTCAGCACATCCCCCCCTTCCCCCCCCACCCGCTGCCACCGCCCCCCCCGCCCCTCACCGCCCACCGCCCCAGCTAGAAGCGGCAAGAAAGGATTGTCCTCCGGAGACTCGGGAGGGAGCCTGGTCCTGCTAACACCTTGATTTCTGACTTCGAGCTTCCTCTGTGAAAGAATACATTTCTGTTGCTTTAAACCATCCAGTTTGTGGTCATTCGTTGCAGCAGCCACAAGCCCCTAATATAGATAACATGAGTGAGTGGGCAGCTCCAGGCAATGTTTGCTCCACGGAGCTGCAGGATCCAGGCGGGTAGGCTTGTCTGGGAACCCTGGGAACTCAGCTAAGGAGGGAAGAAGATAGAGATGGGGGGGTCAGAGGGGGCTGTGAATCAGGACAGGGTGCAAGCAGAGGTCAGGAAAGAGAGTTTCACAATGAGGTGTGAGCCCATCTAGGGTCCTATGTTACAGGGGAATGTTTCCAAGGAACTATTTGATCACTGAACAATAGCACAAAATATTATTATAAAGATATGGAAAAGTGACAGTACAATATCAGTTTCAAATAATTTTGTTCAGTTCTTTTCTATATGGAACTTTTCAAACATAAAAAGTTGAGAGAACAAAGCTCACCACCAGCTTCAACAATCCCCTACAGTCAGCTGTTTCATCTCTACCTACCCCTACTGAAGGTAATCTCAGATATTACAATTTTATTTGTAAACATTTCTATATGTCTATAAATAAGAATGCTTTTTTTTTTTTTTTTTTGGTGCAGGCTTCTCTACTTATACATAGGCTCTCTAGTTGAGATTTTAGTTCCCCTCCAGAGAACCCATACCCCCTGCATTGGAAGATGGATGCTTAACCACTGGACCACCAGGGGAGTCCCCATAAGAACTGCTAAAACACCACTATTACCAGGTTAAACATAACTGATAAAAATTCCTTAATATTATTATACATTCAATTTATATTGTCTCATAGAGGTCAATTTTGGTTTTACAATTTATTGGTTTAAATTAAGATCCAAACGACATTGACATGTGATTGGTTGATATGCCTTTTAAATCTCCTTTAATCTATGGCTTCCTTCAACTGACTTTTTTTGTTGTAAAATAGCTGTTAAGTTCTGGTTTCATCAAGCTAGTAACTGAAGAGCGAGTGATACAATTAGAGGGTCATCATTTTGTTCCCCTGATTTTGGGACCTGTGTGTCCCAGTGGAAGGGCACAGGCTGCCCAGGAAGTGGCTTTGCCAACAAATAAAACAACAACCACAACACCCAGCTGTGAACAGGATCAAACATCTGTCTCTAACTACCATTTACAGCAAATACTGGAGACAGAGGAACAAGTTCAAACATACCGCACAAAGTCAATCTGCAAAATCCAGACTCCAGAAAATAAACAACCCAGTGTTTTCAACAAATAAATTATGAGACAGGGAAAGGGAGGTAACCTTCAGATTGAAAGCAACTTCAAAGACTTGGTTCTATTCCCAACCTGTGGACTTTAATTGGATCCTCATTCAAACAGGCAAACAAAAAAGTCTGACACTCACGAGACTGAACACCACTGGATAGATGATGGTAATGAGGAATCACCAATCGTTTCTTTTTTAAGGTGGCGAAACGGGATTGTGCTTCTGTCAAAAGTCTTTCTCTTTGAAGATACATTCTACACACCATATAGATGAAAAGGATGTGAGATCTTGGATTTGCTTTAATGACAGGATGAGAGTCACACTTATTGGATCTGGGTGGTGGGTCCTCACACCACACACCCACCACCCAGGGGTGAGTCCCTCACACCCTGTCCTATGTGTATGCTCTCAAGTCCTCACGTGTGCCAAGTCACTTCAGTTGTGTTCGACTCTGTGCCACCCCATGGACTGCAGCCTGCCAGGCTCCTCTGTCCTTGGAATTGTCCAGGCAAGAATACTGGAGCGGGTTGCCATTCCCTTCTCCAGGGGATCTTCCCAACCCAGGGATTGGGATGGAACCCACGTCTCTTAAGTCTCCTGCATTGGCAGGTGGGTTCTTTACCATTAGCACCACCTGGGAAGCCCAATTGCAAGTCTCCATAGAAAATAGCATTTAAGGGGACTTCCCTCGTGGTCCAGTGGTTAGGACTCCACACTCCCAATGCAGGGAGCCTGGGTTCAAACCCTGGTCAAGGACCTAGATCCCACAAGATGCAACTAAGAGTCTGCATGCCGCAATGAAGAGATCCTGCATCCCAAGACTAAGGATCCCACAAGCAGCAACAAAGATCTAAGATCCTGAGTGCCAAAAACTAAGACCCATGGAGCTAAATAAATAAATATATTAAAAAAAATGGAACTAGCATTTAAAATGTCTTCGGATGTTTTTATATGGTTTTCTGTTATTTTATTAAAAACAGGAGGGAATAGGGCTTGGTGCATCAGATACTGCAGAAACATACCTGAAATGCTACACTTTCTAAGCTTTCTGTTCCACAGTATTTACTGAGCAAATTTCCCCAGGCCATGCTGAAGATTTCTGTGTATGTTCTTTCCTTTAATTCTTGCAATAACCCCATGAGGTCAGCAGGTATTTGTCCCCATGTTCGGATTAGGAAGCCATTTCCTGTCTCTTTGGTCTCACCCTCTGCGCCAGCCAAATCAGGTGGGTCCAAGGCAGGTGGTGAAACCTGATCCAGGAGCTGACTCTGACATGCACGTGAGAGGCTTCCTCAGCCTCTGAGCTGAGGTGTCCTCCACCATGAAAGACAAACTGCATTTCTCACCCAACGCTTACTGAGTCACGCACTGGGCTCAGGACACGGAGGCCAGCAAGACAGTCCTGCGCTTGAAGCTCATGGCGTAGGAGAAACCACAGAGTGGGGTCATGGCAATTTCTCTTTCCTGCCTGCCTCCTCCACTCTAAGGCTCCCACCCTGGTCCAGGGCCGCCAGCTCCCCCCAACCCCAATTCCTGCAGGAGCCTCTGCCTCCACTCTTGCTGCCTTACAATCTTCCTCCTTCACAGTGGTCAGGGCAACTGTTTAAACTGTGAATCACGGGCTTCCCTGTGGTTCAGTGGTCAGGACTCTGCCTTCCGATGGAAGGGGTGTGGGTTCTATCCCTGGTTGAGCTAAGATCCCACATGCCTTGCAGCCAAAAAAAGCAATACTGTAACAAATTCAATAAAACTTAAAAAATAGTCCACATTAAAAAAAAAAAATTGTGAATCAGCCCACAGCACGCCCCTGTTAGAACCTTCCAGAAGCTCCTTGCTGCTCTCAGAATAAAATGCAAATGCCCCACTTGGCTTCCTCCCCCTTGTTCATTATACTCCAGAGACACCATGTTGTCTTCAAATTCAAGGCCCACTGTTCCTTGTGCCTGGAATATTCTCTGAGCAGATCTTCAAGTGTCTCATTTCTCCTCCTCCTTCAGGTTTCATCTGCCCAGAGACGTCCCCTGACCTCCCTGTGCAAAGTCACCTCCCAGTCACTTGACCATTTCCACCTGCTTATTTCCCTGGTGGCTCAGTGGTAAAGAATCCACCTGCCAATGCAGGAGATGTGGGTTGGGAAGATCCCCTGGAGAAGGAAATGGCAACCCACTCCAGTATTCTTGCCTGGGAAATCCCATGGACAGAGGAGTCTGGCAGGCTACAGTCCATGGGGTCGCAAAGAGTCGGACACAACTTAGCAACTCAACAACAACAACAACATTCCCATGCTGGCATGCATCAGAAGCCGAACTCATCTTCTTGACTTAATTGCTTATCAGCGGCCTCTTGCTTTAGAAAATAATCCCAGGGAGGACAGCTGTCTGTCTGGAGGGAGAAAGAACCTAAAAGCTAAGGGCTCAGGCTTGGGAGCCAGCCTGCCTGAATTTGAATTCTGGCTCTGCCAGTTACTCACTGGTGAGCTTGGGGGAAGTCACTTCACCTCTCTGTGTTTCTCCCCCCATAACACTGGGGTAACAACAAAACCCACCCAAAAGGACTAAGGTGATGGTTGGAAGCTGAGCACACTGAACCACTGAACAAATTCACCCCCGATCCTCAGAGAGTGGCACTTGGTAGACAGACACTCAGTAAATATTTGTTGGATAAATTATAATATGTGATAAGAGTAGCAACAGAGATAAGCCTGGAAGAGTGGACGTGGGGGTGGGGAGTGGGTCAGGGGAGGGTTCCTGAAGGAGATGAGCCCTGAACTGAGACTTGAAGGATGAGTAAGAGGTAGCCGAGCTTTGCAGGTGTGGGGTAGATGAAGGGCACCCCAGGCTGGGGGTGGGAGTGAGGGTGGGGAGGACACCGAAGGTCCAGAGGGAAGAAACCACTCTGGGCGGGCACCGTGGAGTCTCTCTCCCAGGTGGGATCAGGGCTGCGGCCACAAGGGAGGAAATGAGCGGGGAAAACCAGTTGCAGCCGGGCGCCGGGTCTGGAAGGAGAGACCCCGCCCCTGGGACATGGGCACGCGATGTTCCCAAGGAGCTGCCTCGGACACCTACCGCCCAGGAGCGGGAGGTGGCTCTGGGCGCGGCCAGATCCCCTCCTGTCCCGGGTTGCACTCTGAGGCTTGCCAACTATTTGCTTGTTGATAAATGTTCTTTACCTGGAGAGGCTGCTCCCAGCACTGGCCGAGTCTGGCTCCAGAGCTAAGCGTTTCCCTCCCCAAACCTTCCCTAAAACAGAGGCGAGGCATAAAGACAGAGACCAGCAAGCTTCCTGCAAAGACTGGGAGATGGAGCATCCTAGCTGGGAGCCGTACAACGACAGTGTCACTGGGTAGTAGGGTTTAGGGAAGGGAGAAACCGGAGGACCAGCCCTTGAAGCAACAACAACACATGTGTGCCTGAAAAAGTGAACGTGAAAGTCGCTCAGTCATGTCCGACTCTTTGTGATCCCATGGACTATACAGACCATGGAATTCTCCAGGCCAGAATACTGGAGTGGGTAGCTTATCCCTTCTCCAGGGGATCTTCCTAACCCAGGGATCAAACTGAGGTCTCCCTCATTGCAGGCAGATTCTTTACCAGCTGAGCCGCCAGGGCGGCCCAAGAATACTGGAGTGGGTAACCGATCCCTTCTTCAGGGGATCTTCCTGACCCAGGAATCGAACCGTGGTCTGCTGCATTGCAGGTGGATTCTTTACCAACTGAGCTATCAGGGAAGCCATATGTGCCTAGAGCTTGGTTTCTAAATCCCATTCTCCAATAAAAGGACTAGAGCTTCTCAGAGAAATGGCTGATTCTAGGACTGGGGCATCTTTTAGTGCCAGAAAGTAAGGAAGTACTAAAACAATAAATAAATGGATGAGGACATGTTGAAGCGACACAGGAGCCAACTGAAGGAGCTCTCAGTGGCCAACACTGGAAAATTTTGAGTAATAAAATAAATAGTGTGGTATTGGATTACAACCCAAATATACAAGAGTCCATACTAGTATAAATAAATGATTGAGTAAATAAACAAAAGCAGAAGACATTCCGTACAGAAGAATCCTGAATAGTGTCTGTTCCCCTCTCCAGGTTAAGTGGAGTTTAATCTCTCTTCTGGTGCTGCTTCCCCCACCCCACCCCGCAGAGTACAGGCTGAACTTAGAGCTCATGATACAGAGCACGGCAGAGAAGCCCAACACACCCCATCTTAACCAAGGGAGGAGGGTCAACATCATGGTGGTTCTGAGTGGCTAACATGTACCCCCTGATAGGATGTGACAAGGAAGCCCTCCACCTCTGTGGCCTTCTTCCCCCAAATCCATCTTAGCTGTATAAACCCCAACAGCTTGCTATAAAACAGCTGACCAGGACCCCAAAATGGTCACAGTCATCCAGAACAAGGAAATCTGAGAAAATGTCACAGTTGGAGGGGATGAAGGAGACATGACAACCGACAGCAATGTGGTCTCTTGGATGGAAGCCTGAGCAGGAAAAGATCATCAGGAAAAACAGACAAATCCGAATAAAGTGTTAGGTTTGTTTACTAGTGATGCGGCCAGGTTGGCTTCTTACTTTTGATAGATTACATGGTGACTTAAGATGTTATGGATAGGGGAAGCTGGGTGAGGAGTACCAGGGAACTCTGTGTACTCTCTTTGAAACTTTTCTATAAATCCAAAACTACTCCACAATAAAAAGTTAATCTTTAAATTGCTCCTATAATTCTTAGCACGTGCTAAGTACTGTTCTAAACAGTTTATCTATGTAAACTCACTTAATCCCCATGATAGCCTTGTGAGGTCATTTCACTATCCCTATTTTCCAGATGAGAAAACTGAGACCCAGAGAAGCTTAGCAGTATGCCCCCAAACAGAAAAGTTGAAAGTATTAGTCGCTCAGTCCTGTCTGACTCTTCACAACCCCATGGACTGCAGCCTACCAGGCTCCTCTGTCCATGAGATTTTCCAGGCAAAAATACTGGAGTGAGTAGCCATTCCCTTCTCCAGGGGATTGTCCCAACCCAGGGATTGAACGCGGGTCTCCTGCATTGCAGGTGAGTTCTTTACATCTGAGCCACCAGGAAAGCCCAGCTGGTATTCAAACCCAGGCGGCTTGGTGTCAGGGTCCAAACGTGGCTCATACTTTCCTAAAACTGCAGTGGCTGGACCTTCAGCATTCGCTAATATGAGGCCGAGAGGACGGAGACCAGGACAGAGTAAGGGAGCCAAAGTGTGTGGGGCCCAACACTGGGAGGGCAGAGAGAGGCACGTGTCCTCTGGCACTGAGTCTGAGGCTGATTCAGCAAGATGGGCAACCAGTAGGCTGTGGGACTGACAAGCAGCATGGAGACGGGTGGACCAGGGTCTCCGTGCCAAGGAACCGCCGAAGGCTGAAGAAACAAGCTTGAGGGGAAGGAAGGAAGACGATCTCGATTTCTGATGAGGCGATGAAGTGACGCCAGGTGGGCCTGGCTCAGACTGCCACCTCGGCTACTCACCCGGTGTGTGACCTCAGAGATGTTGCTTAACCTCTCTGAGCAGCGCTGTATCACATAAAACAAGGGCTTGTTGCCAGAGTTAGACTGACTGATTTTGTACATGTAAAGTGCTAAGAATAGCGCCTGGACATAAGAAGGGTGCAATAAGCGTTAGCATCATTACTGAAGAATGAGTTCCTTGTGAAATGTGGGTTTAATGAGAGTAATACTGAGTTCATCACTACTGTCAGCCTGTCACATACATTAACTCATTTAATATTCCAAAGAACCCAGTGGAGTAGGCATAGGCTTTCCAGGTGGCTCAGTGGTAAGGAACCTGGCTGCCAATGTAGGAGACATAAGAGGCATGGGTTTGATCCCTGGGTCGGGAAGATCCCCTGGAGGAGGAAATGGCACCCACTCCAGTATTCTTTCCTGGGAAATCCCAAGGACAGAGGAGCCTGGCGGGCTACAGTACATGGGGTCGCAAAGAGTCAGACATGACTGAGCACGCACGCATATGCACACAGAGTAAGCACTGTTGTTACCTATTGTATGCAGGAGGAAAAAGGAGGCATATCAAGGTTAAGACGCTTGCTTTTGAAGCCACACAGCTGGTAAGACAGAGCAAGGATTTGAACCCAATGGTCTAACTGCAGAGTCCAGCCTTGACCGCCTCACTAGATTTATTCCCCAGTCACAGCCACACCACAGAGTTGTGCGGCCAACACCTGGTGCTGCCTGCCCGCCAGCCATCTTCTCAGTCAGCTGACCCAGATAGGGCTGGCTCTGGAGGGCACCATCTTGGCAACATGGAGGCCGTCCCCAGGCTGCCTCCAGCCCTGCCTCAGGCCAGGAAGTCACTGCAGGCTCTGTTTAGGGACCATGCTGTGTGCAGAACACACATCTTCGAGCCCTGGGATCCCACTAAGAGATGCGCACACAAAGCGCCAGGAACCGGGCAGCAGGTCCCAGTGGATCCTAACAGATCCCACTTTTTCAACTCACTCGCACTTCAGGGCATATTCTGACTGAGCAGATAAGCCATATGTTTTAAATTATCATATTACACCTCTCTCTTTCAGCTGTGAGGTAAAGATGAACTTATAGGCACAGACTGCGTTTACTGGGTACCCACAACCTTAAGGCAGGCTGCCAGGAGTGGTGGGGCAGGTAGGTTCTGAAGCAAGTCTCCCCAGAGAGAGGGGTTGGAACCCAGCCTGCAACCAGCCAGCGAGGACGTGTGCCATCGGTGGGGGGCCGGCATGCAGTTCCTCCACCTGTAGGTCCTTCCTCTGATTCTCACAAATGCCTGGGCGGGCAGCTCTGCCTGCTCAGGGGGCCTTGACTCCTTGACACGACCTACACCTGCCCTGCGCCTGTGCTTTCTGGGGGACAGAATCAGCAGATTCTCGACAGAGGTTTCCGAGGGCTCATGAGCTGACTGACGTGGGCTGAGGCCATAGTCCCTGGGAGTTTGCAACCGGTAGCCTGCCACTCGTCTAAAACAGCAAGATTCGGCAAAAAGTCCCTTTCTCCAGAGACCTGAAGTGTGGGAATCTGAAGCTCCAGACCAGGAGGACGCTAGCGCCTCGGGGAAATGGGACCGGCCAAAGCCCAGGGCCGGACTCAGGGGGGCGGCCGCTACACCAGGAGGTCTGCCACGAGGCAGGAGGGGGCACTGGGGCCTCAGCAGCTTGCCTGTCTGTGCCCAGCCTCCCTTCCTAAGTGACCTGCCCGTCGAGTCTGTCTGAGAGTTGGGGACAGAGCTGGGCGCCCAGTCCCAGGGTCTTGATGGTCAGAAGCTGGAGAGGGGCAGTGGCGAGGAAGGAGGTGGAGATCTGTGGACCATGTGTAAGAGGACCCAGGCTTTCGGAGATAATGCTGCCCTCATCCTGCCATCTTCTCAACCCTGGGGTTGTTTGGGAAAAGGGTGTTTATGACAAAGGCTTCTAGGGCTCTGGTCTAAGCACTGACATGAGCCGATTCATTTATTCTACACGAGACACAGATATGGTTATTGTCCCATCTTAGGGATGAGAAAACTGAGGGCAGTAGATGCTGGGCGTTGGAGGCTAACAGCTCATGGCTGCCCCTTCTCCCGCCTCCTTGCCTGGGAAGTTAGGAGACCCCCAGCCCATGCTCCTGGGGGTGACACACACCCAGGGAGTGACTGATGGGGCCATGTGCAAGGGGCCAGCCTCCGGCTTAAGGAAGGACAGCTCTGCGGTGCAGTTTACGGGGATGACACCTGGGTTAGACGCCACCTGAGGCCACATCCTCCCTTAGCGCCGTCCTCTTTCCCTACAGACTTTCCCTAAAGCGATGCCCTCGGGACGTGATGGGGCCGTCAACGCATCCTCTTCTCAGACTCCCTCTAAGAAGCCGAAGACAGCAGGGTACAGACAATTGGGGTAACCGGCTGAGTGGCCGAGCTGGGGTGTGGACCCAGGATGTGGACCCCGGTCTCGGGGGGCCCACTGGCTCTCACCTGTAGTTACAGGGCTCTGCCCCAAACAGGCAGGCCAGGATTAGCCGCTCCGCGGGATAGCCCATGGCCACCAGCTCCTGGTTTGGAACCTGTGCGAAGATGTTGGTAGCCTGCAGCGTGTACCACTCCGTCACGGCCTGGGTGGCGCTGCTGAAGTTCCGGAAGGTACATGTGGTTCCGTTGTGGCTGCACTGTGGGGGGGGCCAGCAAGAGGGGTTCCTGTGGGTGGGGGCAGCTGCATGGCCCCCCACCCTGATAGCCAGGGCAGCGAGGGTGCTGCCAGCTGCCCTTCCTCGGGTGGCACCTTGGTGCCAGGGTGGCCAGCGGCTGGGCCGGTGGGCGGTGTGTTGGCACTCATAGTCACAAGGCTTGGGTTGTCCACTCACACACACACAGCATCAGCCACCCCCATATAACATTGCCTTAGGCGTGAGCCAACCCACTTGCACACACATCCACACAGTCACGTCCACACAGACATCTTTCTGACACCTGCAGTCACATGATGTCCTGGCGTCACAACTACATACACACGTGTCCACATGCCTCGAGTCACACAAGTGGCCCCACACTCATGCTCATGTAGACACATAAGCAGCAGACACACTTGACCCTCTGCTCCCCCAAATCTACTCCCAGCCCCCTCCCAGACATCCAGAGGCAGCCCCCTGGAGGCTGGGTGGACCATGAAGGACTCAAGACTTCAGGTTCTGCAACCCCTCTCTGATGGGGGAAGATCCTGACCACATATCGGGTATGGGAGGCAGTGGGGAGTGTATAGCCCCAGCCTGGGTCCCCAACCAGGGCGGATCATCAGAATCACCAGGAAGCCCATTAACAAGACAGATTCCTGGGTCTGGGCTCAGAACTGCCCTTTCAGATTCTCCAGGAGTCAGGCCCAGGGCTTTGTGTAGTTACAGAGCCCCCAGGGATCTTGGGCACTGACAGGGAATCTTCTTCCCACCTGCAGGCTTGCGGGTATCCCAGCAGTCCAGTTATGCTTTGGCAATGACTGTACAGCATAGCTGTGGTTTTCTACCTGGCCAATATTTATGCCCCTGTCTTCTGATAATAAGACTTAATTCCTTCTTTAGGAAGCCACCCACCCCTTCCCCCTCGCTCAGTCCATGTAGTCTGATAGAGGCTCAGCTCTCCCCTAGCCAAGACCCAGATTAGTTAAGGAAAGACACTCCCATTGGACTCACTGGAGAGGGCCCATTGTTTGAGCCGTGCCTGGGGAGGGGAACCCACTTACTAGTCTCATGGCTACTTTGCACCTGTGGGCACTGCAGGGCCTTCCTGGTGCTGGGCTGTTGCTTGCTGAGCCATTGAAGTTGTCCTCAAACAGGTCCAGAACCACCGGGTGGTGGGGGTTCTGCTCGTTGATAAAGACCAGGGGCGTGTGGTGCCAGATGGACAGGTTCAGGGCCCTGGTGGCATTGACCTGGCTGAGCTCGGGACCCAGGATCCTCCCCAGGACTGCCTCCATCAGTTCGTCCAGGTCCTTCAGCAAATGCTGGACTTTGGAGTACCTGGGTGGGGGAGAAGGCCAGTCAGGGGGGCAAGGGGCAGCTGCAGAGCAGAGCGGCCGTAGTCCAGTCCCCTCCTACTCCAGCATGGCTGCCACCACGTGTGAGAAGCCTGCTCCTCCCCGCCCCCAGCGCCCACCTCTCGACCCACCCACCCATGCGTCCATGCCTCCTTCCACCACCTGCTCACTCATTCTTCACCCAGTATTTGGTGAGTATCTACTATGTGTCAAGTACACAGAGGCTATTATACTATGTGCAAGGCACAGAGGATATTATAGCAAACAAGACAGATCGGGTCTCTTTTCCTATGAAATTCACATGCTACAGAGACAGAATCCTAAGAGCTCATGGTTATTGATCCCTCACCATGTGTCAGGTGCTAGGTGTTCCCTGCATCTTCTTTGAGTTAATTTATAAATAAAATTCTACAATGACCCCCCCCCTCCATGTGGATAAAGAAACTCTGGGAGTTGCTGTGATTTCCTGAGCTAACCCCACTGAAGAAGGCGCAGAGCTGAGAACCTGGGTTTGGTGGGCCCCAGTTGGTATCTGTGGGTGCACGGGGTTCAGACTTCTTCCTCCCAGGAGGGGTATAATATTGGAAGAGGAGCAGGTCTGTGATCCTGAGGTCCTAAATCTCCAGCAGCAATTTGGGGAATAGGAGCCAGTTTCAGCAGGGAGAAGACTGTGGGGTTGGGATCCAGGATCTTCTCAGTCCCTGAGGTTCCCATACTGGAAGTAGTGACCAGTCAGTCCGGCAGAAATGTGTCCACCCCAGTGAGTGTTTCCACCAGGCCCTGGGTTGGGGGGCTCCAAGCCCTGCACCCCTGTCACTACAGAACCCAATTTATCCAAGACCCTGCCCAGAGTGTGGTCTCCAGGGTGGTGTGTGTCAACTCTGGCTGGAGGACTTCCTGTAGGAGAGGGCACTAAATCCTGGATATAGGCCCAAGTGCTGGTATGAAGGTGGACAGTGGCCAGAGCTGACATCAGTCGCAGACGCTGACACCACCTGTTCCCTGATCACCAAACCAGCTACCTGTGTGCGCACAGGGAGGGGAGGACTGGGAATGTGCTGGGCTGTGGGGTGGGGGCTGCTATTATAGCCTGGATGTCTACAGCTGCTGTCAAGCTTGGTAAGATCTGGGTTTGAATTCCAGCATGCCACTTAATGGGCTTCCCTGGTAGCTCAGCTGGTAAAGAATCCTCTTGCAATGCAGGAGACCCTGGTTCGATTCCTGGGTCAGCAAGATCCCCTGGAGAAGAGATAGGCTATGCACACTCCAGTATTCTTAGGCTTCCCTGGTGGCTTAGACGTTAAAGAATCTGCCTGCAATGCGGGAGACCCGGGTTTGATCCATGGGTTGGGAAGATTCCCTAGAGAAGGGCATGGCAACTCACTCCAGTATTCTTGCCTGGAGAATCCCCATGGACAGGGGAGCCTGGTGGGCTACAGTCCATGGGGTCACAAAGAGTCAGGACTGAGTGACCAAACACAGCACAGCATGCCACTTAACATCTGTGTGACCGTGGGTAGGTTAACCTCTCTGAGGCTCTCTTCTCTCATCTGTGAAATAGTGGGGGATTAAAACATTTACCCTAGAGGGTTTTTGGAGGATTCAATAGGGTGATGCTTATAAGCAGGGTGTGTTATTATAATTATTAAGAGTTTTCTTGAGTAGCTTCAAAGACCCACCCAAGCAAGGAAGAACAGCCCTATAACCAGAATGAGGTGACTTTCTGATAACTGGAAATGTAAACAGGAAGTATGATTTACCTTCCAGGACCTCCTTTTGGACAAGAACGCTTCCTGTGACTCAGACATGCCGGCTCATTTTTCAACCCCTTGAATGCACCAGGCTCTGTCGCACCCCAGGACCTTTGCATGTGCTATGTCCTCCACTTGGAGCACTCTCTTCCACCCGGCTAATGTCTACTCATTTCCTGGGGCATTTTTCTGTGACCCCCTGCCTTTCTTCAACCGACTAGGCTCGGTCTCCTTGGGTGTCTCCTTCCTAGGCCTTGCCATCCAGTGGTTAAACAGTGGCAGCTCTGGAGTCAGATAAGACCTAGATTCAAATTCCACAGTTGCTCACTGAGTGTCTCTGGGCAAGTTCCCTCACCACTCTGAATCTCCATTTCCTGACCTGTGAACTGGGGCTACTGGAGTAGTGCCCCCCGACCCCAGAGTGGTTGTGTGGATTAGAATGACATGAATTATCCAAAGAACACTCAACATATTGCCTGGCATTTAGGCAATATTATGAAATGCACTCAATGCATGGTTGCTATAGATGGCTGGAGGACTTCCTGTAGGAGAGGGCACTGAACCTTGGATACAGGTCCAGTTTAATCCTCACAATGAGAATGATTTCAATGTTTATGGAAGAAAAGATGAACGTCCGTTTTCTCTGGGAGGCTGTGATGAGGACAGGAGGAACTTTGTTTTGGTTACTGATGCATTTCTGGGGCCCCATAACAGTGCCTGGCAATAGTAGTATGTTAGTTGCTCAGTTGTGTCCTACTCTTTATGACCCCATGGACCATAGCCCGCCAGGCTTCTCTGTCCATGGAATTGTCCAGGCAAGAATACTGGAGTGGGTAAGCCATTCCCTTCTCCAGGAGTTCTTCCCGACCAAGGGATCAAACCTGCATTGCAGGTGGATTCTTTACCATCTGGGCCACAAGGGAAGCCCCAATAGTAGCTGGCAATAGTAGGTGCTCAATAAATACACACTGGATCAATAAATAGGCACTAGTGTGAAGGGACTACCAGGTATTTTTGGAGGTTCTTTTTAAGCTGAGGAGGTTTATGAATTTTGAATCTTACTTGCTGCAAAGAGGGAAAGAGACAGAGAGCGAGAGAGAAAGGAGGAAATGGGAAAGAAGGAAGGAAAGCTGGAAGGAAGGAAAATGAAGGGAAGCAGCCCCGCTGAGACCAGCTGTGCTCCAGGGACCACCTACTGGAAGGGGCTGGCGTTGCAGATGGTGACCGCGGGGAAGTCCATGGTCTTGAAGCCGATGGAGAGGGAGACGCTGACCTCCCAGTTCAGGTAGGTCTTGATGAAGAGGCCCCACTGCCAGCAGACGAGGGAGGTGAAGAGCAAGGTGAGCACGAACCACATGGCCTTCTTCTTGGGCCCCTCGCAGATGATGCGCTTGGGGCCGTGGGTGTTGGTGTTATCACAGTACCACACCAACAGCTCCTTGTATGTGTAGCCGGGGCCCTTCTGCAGCCGATGCAGGCCCTTGAGCAGGTACTTCTTCACGTGCATCGTGGCTCCTGCAGAGACAGCCGCGAGAGCCACGTCAGACACCACGCCAGCCTCACGTCCCAGGATCTCCCGGTTGTGACCAGAGCATGGGCACTGGAGACAGGCAGGCTGGCCCTCTTTCCATTCCTCCCCACCTCCCTCCCTTCCATCTTGCCATTTATCATCCAGCCAGCTGGGTGCTAAGTCACTAAAGTCACGTCCGATTTGGTGTGACTCTATGGATTGTAGCCCACCAGGCCCTTCTGCCCATGGGATTCTCCAGGCAAGAATACTGGAGTGGCTTGCCATGGCCTCCTCTAGGGGATTTTCCCAACCCAGGGATCCAACCTGAATCTCTTACAACTCCGGCATTGGTAGGTGAGTTCTTTACCACTAGCGCCCACCCCAAAACCTTTAATAAGTGCCTACTGTATGCCAGGCACTTAATTAGCCCCTCTGAACTCAATGATGAGCAAAATGGACATGGTTTCTCCCCTCTGGGAATTTCCAGCTTAGTGGACAAGTTACTTAAACTCTCAACTTCTTAGGTTCTCCGTCCGCAAAACAGGGACAACTGTACCTAGTTTTTACACGATTGTGAGAGGAGGGTGAAATTGACTAATGCCTAAAAGGTGCTAAACACAGTGCCCAGTACAGACTAAGTGCTCAGTATGTTGGCTACCTCTAAAGCAGCTGTTAGTGCTGAGACAGACATCAATCATATAGCCCATCAGAATGAGTAGTTAGGAAATGTGACAGGAAGGATGGGGACCCTGAGTGCCCAGAGGCAGGAGACGGCGGTGGTTAAGAATGAGGACTCTGGAGCAAAATGCCTGGCTTTGAGTCTCGGCTCTGCTACTTTCTAGCTGGGTGACTTTGAGCAAATCACTGTCTCAGTGGCTCAGTTTCCTCGTCTTATAAAATGGAGACAATAACGGTCCCCACCTCACAGGGTTGCCGTGAAGACTGAAATGAATGAAAATACAGAGTGTCGATTAAGGCCTGGCACCTAAGCATCAGCTACCATTTTTACAAATAAATATAACTCCTCCTAAATCTGGAAGTGAGTTCTTGGAGGAGTTGAAGGGGAGGGCAGGAGAGGAGTGGTGGAGGGCAGCGGGCAAGCCTTGTGGGCCAGGCTGAGGATCAGGGTTTCAGCGGAGGTAAGACGCTGTCAACTCTGCAGTGTGAAGAGATCGCCCACCCAGCTGCTTGGTGGAGACGGACCGGAGTGGGTGAGGGTGGTCCAGGAGCCCTGGGTGCTAGCTGAGGTTCATCCAGCAATGGGAAACCTTCCGAGACTATTTCCCACCTGTGTGAGCAGACGGGGTTCTTGGGATGTTAACCAAGAAACTTGTCAAAGAGCCTGGCAGATGATGGTGTCTCAGGAAATACCTGCTTCCTCCTTCCTTCTCCCCAGATACAGAGCTAGAACCTGCTGCAGGAGCACCCCAGCCCCATCCCTGGAGCCCCAACAGGCCAAACTTCCTTTGTGAAGTTGTCCTGACTCCCTGGCTGGAATGACCCCTGCCTTCCTCTCAGAGCCTCTGTCTCTCTGGGGGCTCTGCGGTGGGCAGGGCGGTACCTGCTTCCCAGAACCCCCTCCCCCAGCTCTGATGTTCCCACATGAACCCCTCCCCCAGGCTCAGTGGGTGTGGGTGGCCAGGCCACCATGCCTAGCTCTGGGGCCTGGGTCTCACACAACCCCAGTTTGGACCATTGGAATTCAGTTCTGTTACTTTATACTGGAGTAACCGAGGAAGTGTGGGCTTGCCAGGTGGCTCAGTGGGTAAAGAATCTGCCTGCAATGCAGGAGATAAAGGAGACGTGGGGTCAGTCCCTGAGTCAGGGAGACCCCCTAGAAGAGGGCATGGCAACCCACTCTAGTATTCCTGCCTGAAGAATCCTCCCCACAGACAGGGGAGCCTCATGGGCTACAGTCCATGGGATGACAAAGAGTCAGACACAACTGAAGTGACTGGGCCCACATGCATCCAACTGAGGCAGCAGCCTCCCTTTTAGCTAAGACTACTAAGCTGGTGGTATTTGGCATCACAAATGGGGAGACTGCCTGAAAAGAAAGCCAACACAGAGGAAAGCAGAGCCATGAGACTGAGATTTCTGACATCATCATTTGAACACCTGGATCCAGCCATTGCTGAAGCCATTTATTCCTGGACTCAGCAGATATGGGAACCAGTAAATGCTCTTACTCATGCTGATACAAACTGGATGTCTGTCATCTGCAACCAATCGAGAAAGAAATTCTCCTCGTTCTACTCTGTCATACTTACGTGTCCTGTGGTTCGTCACTCTCATGACGTCATAAGCCCCCCGAGGGTAGCAACGCTGTATTCCTGACAAGCCCAGCACAATGCCTGGGACGCTTCTGAATATTGAAATCAATGATGCCAGACCTTGATATCTAAACAGAGATCTTAAACTTACCCAAGCTTGCTCACTGCTGACCTAATTTTCTGGCACAGGAACACTCCTCACCTTCCTGGCCAAGGCACTAAGGGCTGTACTCGCTAACCTCACCATCTCTGCTCTCTGATGGAATTCAAGCTCCATGTGCCTCTCCAGGCCATCATGGCTGGAGGACAGATGTTCACAGACTAATCCAACCCCTCTTTTTCCCAGAGAGCCCATTCCCTGCTCTGGCGTAATAAAGTAATAATAATTATAACAACAACTACGAGAATAACATCAAAGTACTGAGTATTTACCATGATCCAGGCACTGCAGTTTGCTTCTTATGTTACTTCATTCCTGTATATTATAATCCACAACTCTAAACCTGGAAAGACTTGGGGCTTCGTCTGTTTTGTATGGTCCAGCACCCCAAGGCCCAAGAGCTGAAGAATACATTAGGCTCCAAGAAAAAATTGTGGAAGAAATTGATCCAGGGTCTCTCTGATATTTACTCTCGTGCATTCTCCTTTAACTATTCTGATTCGGTCAAGAAGAAAGTCTTAGGTCACTAACATCCGTCTGAAAGTGAAAGTGTTAGTTGCTCAGTCGTGTCCAACTCTTTGTGTCCCCATGGACTGAAGCCCACCAGGCTCTTCTGTCCATGGAATTCTTCAGGCAAGAATACTGGAGTGGGTTGCCATTCCCTTCTCCAGGGGATTTTCCCAACCCAGGGATCGAACCTGGGTCTCCCGCATTGTAGGCTCCATTTACCATCTGAGCCACCAGGGAAGCCCATCCATCTAAGCCCCTCTAATCTCCCAGTTTAACAATGAGACCTCAAGCTCAGAGCCTTGTCCGGCAATGGTTGTTGTTGTTGAGTCGCTAAGTCGTGTCCTACTCTTTACCACCCCATGGACTGTGGCTGCTAGGCTCCTGTGTCCTCCTCTATCTCCTGGAGTTTGCTCAAGCAAATGTATCTGGTATCAACAACCTTCTGTTTTCCTTGGGCCTTTTTTTTTTAATTTAAATTTATTTATTTTAATTGGAGGCTAATTACTGTACAATGTTGTATTGGTTTTGCCATACTTCAACATGAATCCGCCACAGGTGTACACATGTCTCCCATCCTGAACCCCCCTCCCACCTCCCTCCCCATACCATCCCTCTGGGTCATCCCAGTGCACCAGCCCCAAGCTTCCTGCATCCTGCATCGAACCTGGACTGGCGATTCGTTTCTTATATGATATTATACATGTTTCAATGCCATTCTCCCAAATCATCCCACCCTCTCCCTCTCCCACAGAGTCCAAAAGACTGTTCTATACATCTGTGTCTCTTTTGCTGTCTCACATACAGGGTTATCGTTACCATCTCTCTAAATTCCATATATATGCGTTAGTATACTGTATTGGTGTTTTTCTTTCTGGCTTACTTTACTCTGTATAATAGGTTCCAGTTTCATCCACCTCATTAGAACTGATTCAAATGTGTTCTTTTTAATGGCTGAGTAGTACTCCATTGTGTATATGTACCACAGCTTTCTTATCTATTCATCTGCTGATGGACATCTAGGTTGCTTCCCATGTCCTGGCTATTATAAACAGTGCTGCAATGAACATTGGGGTACAACATCACTCATTATCAGAGAAATGCAAATCAAAACCACTATGAGGTACCATTTCATGCCAGTCAGAATGGATGCGATCCAAAAGTCTACAAGCAATAAATGCTGGAGAGGGTGTGGAGAAAAGGGAACCCTCTTGCATTGTTGGTGGGAATGCAAACTAGTACAGCCACTATGGAGAACAGTGTGGAGATTCCTTAAAAAACTGGGAATAGAACTGCCTTATGACCCAGCAATCCCACTGCTGGGCATACACACTGAGGAAACCAGAATTGAAAGAGACACGTGTACCACTGGGCTTCTTTTTAAGAGGGATCTTCTGTTAATAAACAAGAGACACTGGCTTTTGCTTTAGGTTCATAGATACACGTAAGTTAAAAAAAAAAAAGAGAGAAATTGATTAAAATATATTGATTAAACAATAGTATTACATGCAACAAGAACTGTGACTGGTAGGTAAATAATAGAAGTTTGTTGAGTACTGTCTTATCACCTAACTAGTCTGGGACATTAGCCAAGTTAAAATCAATAAATGCTATAAATAACTTTATGTTGTTTTTGTCAGATTTCACCTCCAGGGTGATAGGTGGCCTGTGTTTGGAATGTATACACAGCTTGTGTAGAAAGGTTTGAATTAGCTTACAGCTTAAACCAACCCAAACAAGCCAAGCGGAGACCAAGTCCAGGTATGAACTCGGGAAGAGCGGATGCAGTCAGTCATGCTTCAAGAGTCACAGATTATTATCTATAGATTGTCCCTGAACTTGTGGTAACATTCCTGGCAGCAAATGCAGAAACAATAGATGCTGTGTACAACCATTTCTGTTTTCTTCTAAGAGAAAACATCTGCTCACTTTCAGACACAAATTGCACTTGGGATTTGACTCAGTGTCCTAGGGGATGGATAATGAGAAACCCAGTGTGTGTCTCTACTTATTATTTTGACAAAAGACACATAAATATTGATACTATTTAATATGGTCAATTCTTCTGAGCCTTCCATTCAATGTTGCAAATGGATGACCCATGAGCTGTATCGGGTTTGCAAGAGTTTTTGTTGTTGTTAGCAATGCGTGCACGCTTAGTCACTCAGTCGTGTCCAACTCTTTGCAACCTCATGGACTGTAGCCCACCAGGCTGCTCTTTCCATGGGGATTCTCCAGGAAAGCATACTGGAGTGGGTTGCCATGCTCTCCTCCAGGGGATCTTTCCTACCCAGGCATTGAACCCAGGTCTCCTGCATTGCAGGAGGATTCTTTATCATCAGAGCCACCAGGGAAGCTGCACAGTATTTTTAAAAATATATAATTTCCTTTTGTAAATAACAGTTTTGTTGAGATAGAATTCACATACTATATAACTCATCCATTTAAAGTGTAGATTCAGTGGGTTTTAGTATATTCACAGAGTTGTTCATCCATCACCACAATATATTTTAAAACATTTTCATCTCCCCTTGAAAGAAACTGTACCCATCACCACTCACTCCCCACTCCTTCCTCTACCCTACCCCACCTCCAGGCAACCACTGATCTATGTTCAGTCTCTATAGATTGCCTATTCTGGACATTTCATATAAATGGAACTATATATTATCTGGTATTTTGTGACTGGTCTTTCACTTAGCATAAAGTTTTAATCTTCATGATGCCCAACTTGTCCATATTTCCTTTATTGTTTATGCTTTGGTGTGGTATCTAAGAATTCATTGCCTAACTCAAGGTCATAAAGAATCATTCCTATGATTTATTCTAAGAGTTTCATAGTTTTAGATCTTGCTTTGAGGTCTTTGACCCAGTTTGAATTAATTTTTGTGTATGGTGTGAGGTAGGGGTTCAGTTTCATTCTTTTGCATGAGGATAACCACTTACGCCAACACCAAGACTATTCTTTCCCCTATTTAACTGTCTCAGTGGCCTTAGTGGTTTGTTTTTTTTTTAATTTAATTTAAAGAAAACTTATTGGGAGGTGGGAGGGAGGTTTAAAGTGGGAGGGGACATACGTATACTTATGGCTGATTCATGTTGATGTATGGCAGAAACCAACACAATATTGTAAAGCAATTATCTTCCAATTAAAAATAAATAAATTTTCAGAAATAAATAAAATAAAAAATAAAGAAAAGCTCAATAAGTGGAGATATTCATGGATCAGAAGTCTCAATATTGATAAGATGTCAGTTAACCGCAAATCAATCTCTAGAATTAATTCAATTTAAATCAAAATCCCAGCAGACATTATGTAGAAATTGACAAGTGATTCCAAACATTACATGGAAAAGTAAAAACACTAAAATAGAAAAAAAAAAACTTTTGAAAAAGAACAAAGTTGAAGGCCTTAACTTACTATAAAGTACAGTAATCAAAAGAGTGCAATATTGGTGTGATGATAGGCATACTATATAGACATATTAGTGGATGGGATGGAATAGACTCTAGAAATAGACCTACAAAGGTGCCAAGGTAATTCATGTAGAATGGATAATCTTTTCAACAAAATATGCTGCAATAATGGATATCTTTATAAGAAAAAGGAATCTCAACTCCTACTTCACACTAAAGATTGACTTAAAATGGATCTGAGACCTAAATACATGTGCTGAAACTGTAAAACATCCAGAAGAAAGTATAAGAGAAAAATTGGTCCTGGGGTAGGCAAAGGACCTTTTGGATAGAACACTAATATTATGAATGATAAAAGAAAAAAAAATTGTCCTTTATTAACTAACTAATTCTTCTGCTTTTCAAAACACTTTCAAGGAAATGTAAGGGTAAGTCACTGGGAGAAAATCCTTGTATGTCTGACAAAGAATTTGTATGCAGAATACGTAAACAACCCCTATAACTCCACAATAAGACAACCCCTCCCCTCCGAAAGGGAAAAAGATTTTTAAAAAACCTTTCATAAAAGAAGATATATGAATGGTTCATATGGGCATGAAAAGATGCCTAACACCATTAGTCACTGGGGAAATGCAAATCAAAACCACAGCGGGATACCATTTCGCACCCACTAGAAGGACTGACAGTATCTCGTGTTAGGGAAGATGTGGGGGAATCAGACTCTCCTACATGACTGGCTGGAATGCAAAATGGTACAGTCACTCTGGAAAACTTTGGCAGTTTCTCATAAAGTTAAACAGGCACTGATCATACGACCTTGCAGGGCCCCTCTTATTTGACCAAGAGAACCAAAAACATAGGCTCACACAATGATGTGCACATATATACTCATAGCAGCCTTGTTCATTAATACTAGCAGCCTTATTCATTAATAACCCCAAACTGGAAACAAGCAACTGTCTACCAACAGGTGAGTGAATAAACTGTTTCATATCCATACAATGCAATACTATTCAGTGATAAAAGGAACCAACTACTGATACATACAATGACATGGATGGATATATTTTTAAAAAGCTATTATGCTGAGAAAAAGAAGCTAGACACAAAAAGGATACATACCATACAATTCTATTTATATGAAGCCCTGAAAAAGACACAACTAATCTACAGTGATAGAAAGCAGAACAGTGATTTTCTGGGCCTGATATGAATAGTGGATCCACCCAAAGTGTAAACCAGGGAGACTTTTGGAGGTGATGCAAGTATTCTATGTCTTGAGTGAGATGGTGGGTAATTAGATGTATGCATTTGTAATAACTCATCAAATGCTTGGAGAAGGCGATGGCACCCCACTCCAGTACACTTGCCTGGAAAATCCCATGGACAGAGGAGCCTGGTGGGCTGCAGTCCATGGGGTCACTAAGAGTCAGACACAACTGAGGGACTTCACTTTCACTTTTCACTTTCATGCACTGGAGAAGGCAATGGCAACCCACTCCAGTGTTCTTGCCTGGAGAATCCCAGGGACGGGGGAGCCTGGTGGGCTGCCATCTATGGGGTCGCACAGAGTCGGACACAACTGAAGTGATTTAGCAGCAGCAGTAGCATCAAATGCTAGTATTTTGTCTGTAAATTACATCTAAATAAAGTTTTAACAAAACATTTCAATCCATGCCATCTCAAAATTATGCAAGTTCACATTTTTAAGAAATAAAGATTTTCTTCAACTTTTAAAAAATCAGAAAGATTTGATAATTGTCCCCACATGGCAGTTTCTTCTAGAAAAATCCTCCTTAGCCTGTGCTCCCCAGTTCACTCCAATTCTCCCCATTTTTCTGTTTTCTTATATTCAGCTCAGCTCACTTCACTCTCTTTTTAACTCCCTGCCTTGGCTTATGTGGACATCTGACTCTGTGACCCCTATAAATTGTAGGTCAGATGCTATCATTAAAATCCCCTGTACTTAATTTTTCAGCAAAACCTCAATTATCCAAGATTATCAGGGAATAAGAGTTCTGGGTAGCTGGATTTTTATAGTTAATTGAAGGTTAACCTGAAAATGGACTGGACTCTGGATATTGAAAAAATCTTTCATGTTTCTGCCTCTTTAGCCCCAGGGCATGACTGACTCTTTGTTCTTGAGGACTTAGCCAGGTCAGAGCAATTGATGGGGCTCACTGTACCAGGCTGGAGAGGGTGAAGGAGAGTTTTAGGGGGGCAGTTGGAATTGCTCCAAGGACCAGGACATTCCCTGGATGTCATTTTTGTTCATAAATGCAAATGTGCCCATTCCAGACACCTAGATTTTGGCCTCTAAATACCATTCTCGACTAAAATGAACCAGGGCTTATTAGAAAAACTGCTGATACGAGTTTTGATGCAGGAAATGTACAAGATGAGCCTGAGATCTCTTACCGTACCAGAAAACAAAGGAAGCTATTAAAGACTACTTGCTGCTGTTTAGTCGCCAAGTTGTGTCCATTCTTTTGTGACCCTGTGGACTGTAGCCCGCCAGGCTCCTCTGTCTATGGGATTCTCCAGGCAAGAATACTGGTGTGGGTTCCCATTTCCTTCTCCAGGGGATCTTCCGGACCCAGGGATCAAACCCATGTCTCCTGAATTGGCAGGTGAACTTTTTACTACTGAGCCATCAGGGAAACCCGATCAAAGACTACTCGGGCAGGTCAAAGGACTCCTTGAAGGGATTTTTACTGGCAAAGATGGGACAATTTGAACATCTTTAAAAAGAAAGTATGGGATTAATTGAAATATATATTAAATGCATAAAAACCCATGAGTTCATAATAATACTGAAAAAAAGAGGGAGTAAGTAGAACATTAATGTTATTTATAAATGTCATTAATAAACGGGTCCCCTACAGGTTGTTGTACCTACATTAGGGGCACTAACAGATATTATATGTTCAATAAATTCCTTAATTTTCTGCAAGGATCTGTAAAGTTGAAAACCCAGCCTGTTTCTGTATGGTCCTAAGGCTCAGAATACTTTTTATGTTTTCAATGCATGCATGCATACTAAGTTGCTTCAGTCGTGTCCAGCTCTGTGTGACCCCGTAGACAGCAACCCACCAGGCTCCTCTGTCCACAGGATTCTCTAGGCAAGAATACTGGAGTGGGTTGCCATTTCCTTCTCCAATGTTTTCAAAGAGTTAAAAAAAAAAAAGAACATGCAGTGTCTGTGGCCTACAAAGCCTTAACTATTAACTATTAACTGGCCCTTTACAGAAAAAAATTTGTCAAAAACTTATTTACTGTGTCCTATAAGTTTGCATTAAATAAGAAGAAATCCTTAAACTGGGTTTTCATGTAAGTATTTGTAAGTTTGATTTCATTATTTGTCCCCCAAATACCTGCTAATTCAATGTTTCCCAAATGTCAATCATTTGCATGCCACCTGAACGGATTTCACGAAATCCCTATAGCACTTGTATCATTAGTCACTTAATACATAACATCATCTGAATTCACCTTTTTTCCTTGAAAAAATTCACCCTCATCCTAAGCAACACTATGCCTGTGGATGTTTGATATGCTAAAGGGTTCTTCTCAAAAGATTGGCTTCTCTGGTGGCTCAGATGGTAAAGCGTCTGCCTGCAATGCGGGAGACCCAGGTTTGATCCCTGGGTTGGGAAGATCCCCTGGACAAGGAAATGGCAATCCATTCCAATATTCTTGCCTGGAAAATCCCATGGATGGAGGAGCCTGGTAGGCTACAGTCCATGTGGTCGCAAAGAGTCAAACACAACTGAGCGACTTCACTTTCACTCCAAAGATTAAAACCATCTTCCTTATGACTCTGGAGGAAATGCTCTGTTGACTGTTTTCTGCCCACTTGAAGCACACCCTCTCTCTCAAGCACTTCCTCCTGTGTCTTTCAGGTATGTTGGGGTAGCCAGAATTATGCCCATTTCACAGAGAAGGTAGCCAGAGTACAGGGGCACTTACGGTCACAGCGAGTCAGGCAGATCTGGAAATAGAAGCCCGGTCACCTGCCTTCCAGGCACCTCTCACCACACGCTTGATGGGAGCTCTTGCTTCTGTTCTGGTGGGTGCTGGGAAAGTCTGCAATGTAGCAATAGGCTGTCTCCTCTGTGTGCACTTATGGACCTCCTTCACCCAAGGCTGTAGTTCACAGGCCTCTAGGGGTCCTTCCATAAAGCCAAATAAAGCACTGTGGTTGATAAGATAAAACCTTAAAACAGTGGCTCCGGGGTGGGATGGGGTGGGGGGAGCTGTGGGTGGGGGTGGGGGTAGAAAAGAGGGAGGGGTAAGAGAGGGGAAGAGGATTAACAGGAACAAACTACTAGATATAAAATAGATAAGATACAAGGATGGGAACATAGCCAATATTTTATAATAGCTTTATATGGAGTATAATCTATAAAAATATTGAATCACTATGCTGTATACTTGAACCTAGTCTAATAATGTAAGTCGACTGTACTTCAATAAAAAAAAAATGTGGCCCCTCCAGTCCTCCAGGAGAGAAGGATGCAATGGTCCTATTTGAGCTGCTCAGAGATGGGGAATGCTGCCAAGGTCTATCATTAAGTGAGAGATAAGAAAGGGAAGAACCATATATAAAGCAGGGCTGCATTTGTGTAGAAGAAAGAGAACTAGCAGAGAGATATTTAGTTGTGTGTGTGCAACCCACCTCCAAGGGGACACGCAACAAAGTCCTGACATAAACTGCCTTCAAGAAGGGGAACTGGGGGCTTCCCTGGTGGTCCAGTGGTTAAGAAACTGTCTTGCAATGTAGGGGACACCAGATCAAGCCCTGGTCTGGGAAGATCCTACATGCCCTGGGGCAACTAAGCCCGCGGGCCACAATTACTGAGCCCACGTGCAGCAACTACTGAAGCCCGTGGGCTCTAGAGTCCAGGCTCTGCTCCAAGAGAGGCCCCAGCAATGAGAGGCCTGCACACCACAAGCTGAAGGTAGCTCCCACTCTCTGCAACTAGAGCAAGTCCACACATGGCAAGGAAGACCAGCACAATCAAAACTAAATAAATTAATTACTTAAAAAAAGAAAAGAAGGGGAACTGCATGGTTGGGGGCACAGGCAGGGAAGGAGGTTTTTAAAAATGGACACAGCAGGGGAAGGTGAGGGTGGGATTGACTGAGAAAGTAGCATTGACATATATACACTATCCTGTGTAAAATAGTTAGTGGGCAGTTGCTAACTCAGGGAGCCCAGTCTGGAATTCTGGGATGACCTAGAGGGGTGGGGTGGGGGAAGGTGGAGGAGGCTCAGCAGGGAAGGGATATATATATATATATGTATGTGTGTGATTATGACTGATTCTAGTTGTACAGCAGAAATCAACACAAAATTGTAAAGCAACTTTCCACCATTAAAAATAAATAAAGTTAAATAAAAATGAGTTACTTCTTTGGCACCTTTTATAAAACTCAACATTCAAAAAACTAAGATCATGGCATCCAGTCCCATCACTTCATGACAAATGATGGGGAAACAATGGAAACAGTGACAGACTTTATTTTCTTGGGCTCCAAAATCACTGCAGATAGTCACTGCAGCCATGAAATTAAAACACGCTTGCTCCTTGGAAGAAAAGCCATGAACAACCTAGACAGCACATTAAAAAGCAGAGACATTACTTTGACAACAAAGGTTCGTTGCCAAATGGTTTTTTCAGTAGTCATGTATGGATATGAGAGTTGGACTATAAAGAAAGCTGAGCACTGAAGAGTTGATGCTTTTGAACTGTGCTGTTGGAGAAGACTCTTGAGAGTCCCTTGGACTGCAAGGAGATCCAACCTGTCAATCCTACAGGAAATCAGTCCTGAATGTTCATTGGAAGGACTGATGCAGAAGCTGAAGCTCCAATACTTTGGCCACCTGATATGAAGAACTGACTCATTGGGAAAGAACCTGAAGCTGGACAAGACTGAAGGCAGAAGCAGAAGGGGATGACAGAGGATGAGAGGGTTATGGACATGAGTCCAGCTCATCTTTGGACATGAGTCCAGCTCAGGGAGTTGGTGATGGACAGGGAAGCCTGGCGTGCTGCAGTCCACGGGATCGCAAAGAGTTGGACACGACTGAGTGACTGAACTGAACTGATATTTTGGATCATATCAATGTCTAATCTATTCATTTGTTCAGTCAGGAAATATTTATTAAGCACCTACTGTGTGCTCAGCACTGTTCTAGGTATTCAGAATCCATCAGTAAACAAACAGCAAGAAACCCCTATCTTTGTGTACCCTACATGCTCCCAGGAGGGAGAAAAAAAATTTAAAGAAGCAATTTTAAAATTTATGCTAATTGGAGTTAAGCGTAAAAAAAAAAAAGTCAATATGGCACCATTGCATTCACAAAGATGTAAATGTTTCATAATACCAGGTATTGACTAAGCCGATATGCCGATGGGGTCTAAGCTGGCACAGTCACTAGTGAGTAGGCTGGCAGTCTCTATTGCATTTAAAATGTGATAGCCAGGACATAACAGTTGCACTTCCTGTGTAGGTGTCTCTATGCGCTTATATGCATGGGTGCTTGCGTGCGTGTGTGCATGTGTGTGCATGCGTGCACATACACACAGGAAGGACAGCGATTGCAACACTGTAATACCCTCAAACTAGAAACAACCTAACCTCCAGAGTGAAAAGCTGCTGGAGGGTGGATGGGGTGCCAGCTGCTGACCACAAGAGCTATGAACAGGCTTATTACGGGATTTGGGTACAGAAAAAGGCTGGACTAGAGCAGTTCTGACAGGTGTGCCTGGAGTGAGTGCTTCAGGTGAGCTGAAGTGTTGATGTTCTTGGTCTTTGGATGATGGGTCTGGCCCGGAGCTGCAGGAGTATCCACCCCCATCACTAGCAGGCAGAAGACGCCCTGGCCCTTTACCTTTGTGCTGGATACAAACATGTTCATTCTTTATGTTCCATGAGAAGTTGGAAGGCCCTGATTTAGAAGCACTTTCACGTTCATTCCAGCCCTGACATGCTAAGAATTTACGGCTCTGTTGTGCTGAGGTCACGTCTGAGTCCTCGATCTCCTCTGCTATGGTGTTGAGGCAGTGACCATACTCCCGCACCCTGTGGAGATGTCCTTTGGGGGGTCGCAGCCCCACAGTTTGGGGAGGTGTCTCGGGTGGTGTTGGGGGGTGCTGTAGGTGTCCCACTGCTTCACTCCATGGTGGGGTGATGGTGGAGTCACCCTCTCATCCTACAGGGCAATGACATATTCCCACCCACAACACTGATGAGCAAACCCTGGGGCTTTGACAGGCTACCAATTGCCCAGTGTTAAGGACCCAGAAGGGGCTTACTTTCTCATCAGGGTCAGAAGTGGGAGGGCTTGCGAGTCAGGCCCCATTTAGGGTCTGGCTCTATTACTTCCTCCAGTGGGCAGGGGCTCAATGAATGGCAACAAGAGGTTGGCTTTTCAGAGTCTTAATTTCCTCATCTGTGAGTGAAAGTATCAGTTGCTCAGTTGTGCCTGACTCTTTGCAACCCCATGGACTGTAGCCCCCAGGCTCCTCTATCCATGGAATTCTCCAGGCAAGAATACTGGAGTGGGTTGCCATTCCCTTCTCCAGGGGATCTTCCCAACTCAGGGATCAAACCTGGGTCTCCTGCAGTGCAGGCGGATTCTTTACTGTCTGAGTCGCCAGGGAAGCCTATTTCTCATCCGGTAAGTGGGGATAATAGTACTTGTGCTTTCTAGATTGTTGTCAGGATTCAATGAGATAATATGTGGGAAGCACTTTGCACAGTGCCTGCACATAAGAAGTCTTGATAAATGGTAAATGCTATTATTATTATTTTATGCAAGGAGTGGGAGGAAGAAGTGGCAACCCACTCCAGTATTCTTGTCAAGAGAATTCCTGGAGTTCTTGACAAGAACTCCTCTTGTTAAGAGGAGCCTGGTGGGCTACTGTCCATAGGATCGCACAGAGTCGGACACGACTGAAGCAACTTAGCATGCATGCATGCATTGGTTAAGGAAATGGCAACCCATTCCAGTGTTCTTGCCTGGAGAATCCCAGGGACAGAGGAGCCTGGTGCGCTGCCGTCTAAGGGGTCGCACAGAGTCAGACACGACTGAAGCAACTTAGCAGCAGCAGCAGCAGCAGCATGCAAGGAGCTAAATTATTCAGAATTAACCAGAGTATTCAGCCTGAGTTGTTGAGACTGTCTTTTGTAGGGAAATGGCCAGCCTAGAAGGGGCTCCCAGGCTCTGCTTCCTGTGGGACTGAGTCCTTTCCTGACAGGGAAATCCCATGGTCCCCAAGGTCTCTACTGATCCCCAAAGACCCCATAGTTGGCAGCGGGTTTTCCCAGACAATTCCTATGAACAGCTGCACCTAAACCCAGGCTGCCTGGCACTGGCAGCCATGCACACAGCTCGTGTACACAGACAGTGAATACTGGCCACTGAGACCACTTTCTACGCTTGTCCCGTATTAAAAAAGATCCATGGAGCTGGGGGTCCCTTCCTGAAATAGAGCCTTCATCTCCTCAGCAGGTGCTAGTCCTGGCAGGCCTCTCTGAGGGACAATGGGAAATCTGAGGGATCAAAAACATCTCTGTGTGGTACTTCCCTGGTGGCACAGTGGATAAGAATCTGCCTGCCAATGCAGGGGACACGGGTTTGACCCCTGATCTGGGAAGATTCCACATGTTGCAGAGCAACTGAGCCCGTGCACCACAACTACTGAGCCTGTGTGCCTAGAGCCTGTGCTCTGCCACAAGAGAAGCCACAGCAATGAGAAGCCGACACACTGCAATGAAGAGTAGCCCCTGTTCCCCACAACTAGAGAAAGCCCGCACAAAGCAATAAAGATCTCACATGGAAAAAAATTAATTAAAAAAAAACCACAACAGCTCCTTAAAAAAAAAAAAATCTCTGTGCTTCTGACGCTGAACTTATGGGTTACCCTTAACTCACACCCGTGGTGGTGTAGATTCATCCTATCCCTCTGCATGGCCATGGCCAACCCCCAAGGATGCAGTGGCAAGGCAGAACCCAGACCTGGAGCCCAGCACCCCTTCCTCCTGTGCTAGCTCTAAGCTATCCTGGGAAAGAAGTGGCAAGGGGGCCCCTGCTGCATCGTGCTTGGGGGCAGGGGACCCCCACCCCATGCACCTCCCTCCCTGCACCTTCTTTAAAAACCTGGGACATCCTGCAATGACTCAGGTGCCAGCACTCTCTCTCTGTCCCCAGGCGAAATCAACCCATCTTTCTGGAAGAGGCCAATTAAAACAGGACTTTTTGTCATCTGGGGTGTTGGGAAGGGAAGGGAGCCTGTTAAGCACTGAACGCAGCCCAGGAGGAGCAGGGACAGAGCGGTGACCCTGACAGAGCCAGAGTGGCAAAGTGTGTGGTCAGAGGCTGCTGTCTTCGTCACTCCAACCCCACACCAGGCTCCATCATGCCTACCTCCTAGTTCAAAGCAGCCCTGCTGTGCCAGTCTGGCTGGTCCTGGGCTGAAGATGAGTAATCATGTCAGATTAGCCCTCAGAGCCGGTGAAGAACACTGGCCACACCTTGCAGGGATCAGAGTCCTTAGAAAACCTGGTCTGGTCTCCAGATGTGAATCCATGATTGAGGTCCCCCACCCCAGCCAGCTCTATGGAGGTTCCAGAGCACAGCAGACCTCACTGCGCAGAGCTCAGCACGACCACACACCCTTGCCCCTCAGGGACCACGTGAAAAGCAGGTTGCAGGATCCAAAAGCAAGAAGGGCATTTGGGAGGAAACACTTATTCAATGGTTCAGGGTGGACTGATGCTCCTGATGGAAACGAGGCATCTATGGCCTCAAGAATGCCTGCTGATACCTGCTCAACAGCTCGGGCCTGTTCATGTTGGAGGATGTGTTAAGAGTCGTTGAAGTCCAGCCCATGCTCCATGTGCCTAATTGTGAGCCCCTAGGAGCTGCATCTTTCAGTGTCCGATCTTTTTGCTTTTTCATACTATTTGCGGGGTTCTCAAGGCAAGAATACTGAAGTGGTTTGCCATTCCCTTCTCCAGTGGACCACATTTTGTCTGAACTCTCCACAATGACCTGTCCGTCTTGGATGGTCCTACAAGGCATGGCTCATAGTTTCACCGAGTTAGACAAGGCTGTGGTCCATATAATTAGATTGGTTAATTTTCTGTGACTGTGGTTTTCAATCTGTCTGCCCTCTGATGGAGAAGGAATAAGAGGCTTATGGAAGCTTCCTGATGGGAGAGACTGACTGAGGGGGAAACTGGGTCTTGTTCTGATGGGCGGGACCCTGCTCAGTAAATCTTTAATCCAATTTTCTGTTGATGGGTGGAGCTGTGTTCCCTCCCTGCTATTTACCTGGGGCCAAACTATGGTGGAGGTAATGAAGACAATGGTGCCATACATATGGGCGAGACTGGTGATGGAAGCAAGGTCTGATGCCGCAAAGAGCAATATTGCAGAGGAACCTGGAATGTTAGGTCCATGAATCAAGGCAAATTGGAAGTGGTCACACAGGAGATGGAAAGAATGACATTTTAGGAATCAGTGAACTAAAATGGACTGGAATGGGTGAATTTAACTCAGATGGCCATTATATCTACTACTGTGGGAAAGAATCCCTTAGAAGAAATGGAATAACCATCATAGAGTCTGAAATGCAGCACTTGGATGCAGCCTAAAAAACGACAGAATGATCTCTATTCAAGGCAAACCATTCAATATCACGTTAATCCAAGTCTATGCCCCAACCAGTAATGCTGAAGAAGCTGAACGGTTCTAAGAAGATCTACAAGACCTTATAGAACTAACACCCAAAAAAGATGTTCTTTTCATTATAGGGGACTGGAATGCAAAAGTAGGAAGTCAAGAAAAACCTGGAGTAACAGGCAAATTTGGCCTTGGAGTATAGAATGAAACAGGGCAAAGGCTAATAGAGTTTTGCCAAGAGAATGCCCTGGTCATAGCAAACACCCTTCTAACAACACAAGAGAAGACTCTATACATGGACATCACCAGATGGTCAACACCAAAATCAGACTGATTATATTCTTTGCAGCCAAAGATGGAGAAGCTCTCTATACAGTCAGCAAAAACAAGACTTGGAGCTGACTGTGGCTCAGATCATGAACTCCATATTACAAAATTCAGACTTAAATTGAAGAAAGTAGGGAAAACCACTAAACCATTCAGGTATGACCTAAATCAAATCCCTTATGATTATGCAGTGGAAGTGAGTAATAGATTTAAGGGACTAGATCTGATAGACAGAGTGCCTGATGAATTATGGTCGGAGGTTAGTGACATTGTGTAGGAGGCAGGGAGCAAGACCATACCCAAGAAAAAGAAATGCAAAAAAGCAAAATGACTGTCTGAGGAGGCCTTACAAATAGCTGTGAAAAGAAGAGAAGCGAAAAGCAAAGGAGAAAAGGAAAGATATACCTATTTGAATGCAGAGTTCCAACAAATATCAAGGAGAGGTAAGAAAGCCTTGCTCGGTGATCAGTGCAAAGAAATAGAGGGAAATAATAGAATGGGAAAGACTAGAGATCTCTTCAAGGAAATTAGAGATACCAAGGGAATATTTCATGCAAAGATGGGCTCAATAAAGGACAGGAATGGTATAGGCCTAACAGAAGCAGAAGATATTAAGAAGAGGTGGCAAGAATACACAGAAGAACTGTACAAAAAAGATCTTCACGATCCAGATAATCATGATGGTGTGATCACTCACCTAGAGCCAGACATCCTGGAATGTGAAGTCAAGTGGGCCTTAGAAAGTATCACTATGAACAAAGCTAGTGGATGTGATGGAATTCCAGTTGAACTATTTCAAATCCTAAAAGATGATGCTGTACTCAATATGCCAGCAAATTTGGAAAACTCAGCAGTGGCCACAAGACTGAAAAAAGTCAATTTTTATTCCAATCCTAAAGAAAGGCAAGGCCAAAGAATGCTCAAACTACCACACAATTGCACTCATCTCACATGCTAGTAAAGTAATGCTCAAAATTCTCCAAGCCAGGCTTCAACAGTACATGAACTGTGAACTTCCAGATGTTCAAGCTGGTTTTAGAAAAGGCAGAGGAACCAGAGATCAAATTGCCAACATCCGCTGGATCATGGAAAAAGCAAGAGAGTTCCAGAAAAACATCTATTTCTGCTTTTTTGACTATGCCAAAGCCTTTGACTGTGTGGATCACAATAAACTGTGGAAAATTCTGAAAGAGATGGGAATACCAGACCACCTGACCTGCCTCTTGAGAAACCTATATGCAGGTCAGGAAGCAACAGTTAGAACAGCACATGGAACAACAGACTGGTTCCAAATAGGAAAAGGAATATGTCAAGACTGTATATTGTTACCCTGCTTATTTAACTTATATGTAGAGTACATCATGAGAAACACTGGGCTGGACGAAGCACAAGCTGGAATCAAGATTGCCGGGAGAAATATCAATAACCTCAGATATGCAGATGACAACACCCTTATGGCAGAAAGTGAAGAAGAACTAAAGAGCCTCTTGATGAAAGTGAAAGAGGAGAGTGAAAAAGTTGGCTTAAAGCTCAACATTCACAAAACGAAGATCATGGCATCCGGTCCCATCCCTTCATGGGAAATAGATGGGGAAACAGTGGAAACAGTGTCAGACTTTATTTTTTTGGGCTCCCAAATCACTGCAGATGGTGACTGCAGTCATGAAATTAAAAGACGCTTACTCCTTGGAAGTAAAGTTATGACCAACCTAGACAGCATGTTAAAAACAGAGACATGACTTTGCCAACAAAGATCCATCTAGTCAAGGCTATGGTTTTTCCAGTAGTCATGTATGGATGTGAGAGTTGGACTATAAAGAAAGCTGAGCACCGAAGAATTGATGCTTTTGAACTGTGCTGTTGGAGAAGACTTTTGAGAGTCCCTTGGACTGCAAGGAGATACAACCAGTCCATCCTAACGGAAATCAGTCCTGAATATTCATTGGAAGGACTGATGTTGAAGCTGAAACTCCAATCCTTTGGCCACCTGATGTGAAGAGCTGACTCATTTGAAAAGACCCTGATGCTGGGAAAGATTGAAGGTGGGAGGAGAAGGGGACAACAGAGGATGAGATGGTTGGATGGCATCACCAACTCAATGGACATGAGTTTGAGTAAACTCCAGGAGTTGGTGATGGACGGGGCGTCCTGGTTTGCTGCAATTCATGGAGTTGCAAAGAGTTGGACATGACTGAGTGACTGAACTGAACTGAACTGAAGGAGCTTCATCTGGGCAGAGGGGCACTTTTTAGTAATTTACTCGAAGGCATCATATGAGCTCAGAGGGGAGGTCCTGCCAAACATCAGTTTCTGCCCAGAGCCACAGTCATCACCATTTGGCTAAGCTTGGCCATGCATGTTTTCGGACTTCCCTGGTGGCTCAGACGTTTACGCGTCTGCCTACAATGTGGTAGACCCAGGTTCGATCCCCAGATCAGGAAGATCCCCTGGAGAAGGAAATGGCAACCCACTCTAGTATTCTTGCCTGGAAAATCCCATGGAGAGAGGAACCCGGTAGGCTACAGTCCATGGGGTTCCAGAGTCAGACACACCTGAGCGACTTCGCTTTCACTTTGGTCATATTTTCAAAAGAAGAGTCTCTGATACATTGGCTGGAATGTGAGGGTGAATTTCCTCCAATACAGGGAAAAATCTAATAAAGAGAGAGTTTTCAGTAAAGTACTGACAACTCCCCATATAGTAGAGCAGCTCAGGACTTACGTGCTGAAGCCAAGCTCTGGGTTTGAATCCAGGTGTGCTGTGCAACCTAGGGCAAGCTACATGGTGTCCCCATGCCTCCATTCCCTCATCTGAATGCCAGGGATAATATTACACCTACCTCTGAGGGTGCTTAGAACAATGCCTGGTTCACAGCAATATAATGATATTAAGCACATCAGCGCTTAATAGCTCTATTCAAGGATCTATGCAAGTGAAAAAAAAAAAAAGATTGTTTTCCAAATACGAAAAGAAAATTGCAGCATTTAACACAAATGGAACGGTTAAACAAATGTTTGCAGCATGGAGGTCAGTTAGGGAAATGCCACTCAACTCTTAGGTGAAAGTGACACTGCTCAGTCGTGTCTGACTCTTTGCGACCCCCTGGACTATAGCCCACCAGACTCCTCAGTCCGTGGGATTTTCCAGGCAAGAATATTGGAGTGGGTTGCCATTTCCTTCTCCAGGGGATCTTCCCCTTAGGTAGTGATATGCAAATAATATGGGAACTTTTTTTTCGATAGTGAAAGAAATAAAAATCACAAAAGAAAATGACCACAAGGACGAGGAACCTTGGTCTGCACTTATTCTTTAAGTTTTGGTACATTCTGAGGGCACAGACAGGGGAGCCCCTCTCCTGGTGATGATCTACTACCTACTTCCTGCTGCTGCTGCTGCTGCTGCTAAGTCGCGTCAGTCGTGTCCAACTCTGTGCGACCCCATAGATGGCAGTCCACCAGGTTCCCCCGTCCCTGGGATTCTCCAGGCAAGAACACTGGAGTGGGTTGCCATTTCCTTCTCCAATGCATGAAAGTGAAAAGTGAAAGTGAAGTCGCTCAGTCGTGTCCGACTCTTAGCAACCCCATGGACTGCAGCCTACAAGGCTCCTCCGTCCATGGGATTTCCCAGGCAAGAGTACTGGAGTGGGGTGCCATTGCCTTCTCCACCTACTTCCTAGGAGTCACTAATACTAACCCTAGCCAAGAGCTTAGAATCAAAAGCCTAGAACCACTCTATGAAGAAAAAAAATAAAACCACATACATAAATAGAATCATCAACAATAGCTGGGAAGCGTCTTGGATCACTTCACATGCCAACATGATAATCCAACATATTAATATGAAGAATATCTCAACACACAAATCTTTTAAAAAATCTCCTTTCAAAGATAAATGCTCAAGTCATGGCATGATGAAACCAGAGCCCACAGTTCTGAGGCATTTACCACAATCTTGCAGGACAGGACTACCACATTCAAAAGTGACTGGACCAGATCAGCTTCCAGGGTGTAGGAACTCAGATGATGCATCTGTGCTAACTGCCTGTTTCCAGCACCTTCTGGATTCTTAACCCAAATCACACTGGAAGGGTGAAGAAGCTCCAATAAGCTGCCTCTGAAGACAGGCTTCTTGCGGCAAAGGCAGGTCAAAGACTGGAGCTGAAGATGCTGGCTGTCTTTTTGTTGACTGTCAGTCCAGGACTGACTGTTGGATGCACAAGGGTCAACCTTGTGCTGAGCTGCAACTGGGTACCAATTATACTTTCATCAACTTAATAGCTTTCTTTACATTGACTCACTCTTGTTTTCACTTAAATACCTACTTCAGCTCTGTCCTAAGCAAGAATGTCCACAAAATCACAAGCTTGATGTTACTAATTACATATTAATATGTTTCCTAATACACGTCAACATAACTAATTACTAACGAGATGAAAGACATTTGTGCACCATCTAAAAACCATTTCCACATGCCACGCTACATAGGGAAACAGATTCAGCAAAGATCTTCCTTTGTCTCACAAACTCACCAGATTAGATAAAATACCTTGGTACTTACAACTCCAAGAAAACCTGCCATACTGACCCCTTGACCCTGAGCTGCTGCGAACATCGGGGTTCTTACGAAAACCCGTTCTGTAGGTTTCTCTGCTCCTGGGTATAGGATTATATCAGCCTCTATCCTAGGAGTCGCGTGACACACATCCTGCCACCGCAGCCAGAAGATCCCAAAGTCCAAGGCAGCAGATGTGGCTTCAGCTGCCAGAAAACACATGTTCTTTTTGTATGAACTTTAAAGAAGAAATGTGCATTCATGTGGGCTTCAGCCTATATGATAAATCCTGGAGGACCCATCTTGTCTTGAGGTCAGAGTACTCCTGGTTTGTCATTTCCTTGTCCATCTGTTGACCAAGTACCACAGGTGGTTTTGAAAGGTTAGGGCTTGTGGCTATTCAACCCTCACTGCCTGGCTTCCCCACATGGATACAGATGCTCAGGGCAAGAAAATATAAATGTACAACAGGAGTAGAAGGGTGAGACAAACTATGACAGAGGCACATGAGAGAATATTGGGGAAGGTTAGTTATTTTTGTTTTCTTTAAAAAAAACGATCAGTTTCTAAGTATCTATATGCATAGGGGGAAAAATTGGGTGAAATTAATCAGGATGTTAAGAGTAATGATGTTTGGCTGGAAGGATCTTGGGTTTTTTTTTTTTAATTATTTTTACTTTATCTGTGCTTTGGAACATTCCTACAATGAACACATATTGCTTGTAAAATAATAAAAAAAAGATTATTATAGCAAATGGGAAAAGCTTTTGACAGAATGTTACATGAGCAAAGTGAGATTACAGCTTTATGGGAAATCAATTGTCAGGAAAAATGTTAGAGCCCTGGGAATTATAGAATAATTTTTTTTTTAAATGTAGATTTCCAGGCCTTTCCACTGGTCCAGTGGTTAAGAATCTGCCTTAAAATGTAGGGGGCACCTGTTCGATTCCTGGTCTGGGAAGATCCCATATGCTGCAGAGCAACTAAGCTCACGCGCCACAATTAGTGAGCCCACGTGCACCAACTACTGAAGCCCGTGTGCCTAGAGCCCGTGCTCCGCAAGGAGAGAAGCCACCACCGCAATGAGAAGCCCTCGGACCACAATGAGAGAGTAGCCCCTGCTCACCACAGCCAGAAACCCTACACACGGCAATGAGGACCTACTGCAGCCACAAATAAATACATAATCAAAAAAATTTAAAATACAGGCTTCTGAGAATTTACAGAAAAATCTGAGGAAAGTAACCCGGAAGATGCTGGACTGATGGGGATTCAGTGTCTACTCTTTGGCAGAAAGGGGACTTGTCAGAGAATTCAGATTAGATGTGTACTTTAGCTTGTGTTCTAGTATTTTTTTTTGTAACTACTTTCCAAGCATTTCTGCTTTTATACTTTTTAAAAAAATTAAAAAAACAAGCAAACAACCCCAAACCAAATCAAAGGGAGAGGTATTCAGTCAACTAGGAAAATCTGCTTGGGTCTCCAACAGCTAGACGACCCTGTCTGTCATTTACACAGGATGATCTTTCTTTTCCTCCTGTCCAGGTGAGCCCAAGATGGGTCTCAGAGGAGGTGGCGGCATTAGAACCCGTGTTTCCTGGATGGCTCCTGTCTTCCAAATCCTTGTTGACAGAGTCTCAATGTTGTGCTTGCTTCCTTATTGCCGAGGACTCTGCTACGCCAGGCTTCATCCCGTACAAGCACAATTACATGGGAAAACACCTCGCCCACCAGGCCCGCTGCCAGGAACAGAGTCATCGCGTCCTGATGGCCAGATGACTTGGGGACTCGGGGGTGCCCGTGGCGCACACGCAAGCCCACGGCTCTGCCCCTACCCACCCATGCAAGTGGCCACTGGCCCGGGGCGGGTGGTGTGTGTTGACAGCTGGCAGGGAAGAATGTGGCCGTTTCATCTGCTCCCTACCTCTCTCCCTGCCAAGGGCTGGAGGCAACTTTGCAGTGGAGAGTATCTGTTGAGCCCTGGAAGATGCCAGGGGTGTGTGGGGTAGAGGTGGAGAAGGCAGGTAGTTAGAGTATTGGGAATAAAATGCAGTGTCCCTGACTAAAGTCAGGAAAAAAGGTCAACCTGGTAACATTTTGAGGCTCACAAAGTAGGTCTAGCCTCTCTCCTTCTCTGTTTCTCACTGGGAAGCATAAACTATTCTATTATCATTAAAAATGAGAGCCTTGGAGTCAGACAGACTTGAGTGGAGTCTTGGAACCATCGTGTCACCTCTCTGAGCCTCAGTTGTCTTGCCTGTAAATGGGCACAACAATGGCATCTCCATTCCTGGGCTTTTTTTTTTTCCAGTGAAGACTAAAATGAGATAATGCATATAAAGCACTTAGTGTCGGGTTGGACAAACACTGGCTATTATTACCTGACATGACTAAGTGACTGAACTGAACTGAAGAGAAAGAATGATGACAATATGTAGGTGGCCGCTAAGTTTACACACTTACCTGCAAGGCTGCTTTAGAAAGAACAGGTGCTGGAAAGGGAGTTTCCCAACTCAATAAAAGAATGACTTGGTTTTTGGACAGCACTTCCCAGAGGCTCAGCTGTCACTGTGTCCCATGTCTGTCGGAAACTTTCAATGGCTCTGAGTATCTGCAGAATAAAGGCCTTATAGTATGGCCCCACTCTCCATGTCTCTCTTTATTCCCCTCTTTCTTTCTTTCTTTCTTTGTGTCTTTAGTTGCTTAGTTGTGTCCAACTCTTTGGGACCCCATGGACTGTAGCCTGCCAGGCTCCTCTGTTCATGGGGTTTCCCAGGCAAGGCTATCGGAGTGGGTTGCCATTTCCTCCTCCAGGGTATCTTCCCGACCCAGGGACTGAACTCACATCTCCTGTGTCTCCTGCATTGCAGGTGGATTCTCTACCTGCTAAGCCATGAGAGAAGCCCTCACTTCCCTTCAAAATGAGTGCTGGGTAAGAACCTGGGTTCGAACCCTAGCTCTGTCACTTACTTGCTGTGTGACCAAGTGAAATTGACCTATCCTCTCTGTGTCCTGGTTTTCCCATCTGTAAAACGAGGGGGAGACAGTCCCTCCTTCATGGGGCTGGTGTTGAAGATTCAATGGTAAATGTGAAGGACAGGGCACTCTGGAGCGCAGAGAGGGATCAGTGTCTGCAGCAGCTTCCGAGCCTCTCATACCAGGCCCCTTGGGCCACCTGCTGGAGCCCCTAGCACTCTGGACACACCCACGAGCTCACTTCACTTCACGCTGTTTCTCTCCTGGAGTGCCTTTCCCCCAGGCCCAGCTCCCGTGCTGCCTCTTTCAAGAAGCTCCCTGCTGCTGCTGCTAAGTCACTTCAGTCGTGTCCGACTCTATGCGACCCCATAGACGGCAGCCCACCAGGCTCCCTTGTCCCCGGGATTCTCCAGGCAAGAACACTGGAGTGGGTTGCCATTTCCTTCTCCAATGCAGGAAAGTGAAAAGTGAAAGTGAAGTCGGTCAGTCGTGTCCGACTCTTCGCGACCCCATGGACTGCAGCCTACCAGGCTCCTCCGTCCATGGGATTTTCCAGGCAAAAGTACTGAAGTGGAGTGCCATTGCCTTCTCCTCAAGAAGCTCCCAGTCCTCACTGAATGGACATCATTTCCCCGCCTCCTCAGCCCCGTAATACTTTCTGTGGGCCAAGCGCTCCTATTTCACCTGTTCCCAACTACTTCATATCATGGCTATTCATGCCCCTTTCTAATCTCTCGTAAGTGGTGAGGAGGACCCTGGTCAGATCCCCCGACACTTGAAATTGCACGTGATAGTTGCTCAGTAAATATGTCTGGACTTCAGTGCTCGGAGGCAGGGTTGACATTCAGCTGCTATGACCCAGAGTGCTTTGCCAGAATGGTTTATGCTGGAAACTCCTGGCTGGAAGGCACCCTTCTCCTAAACATTCCAGTTATTGCCATTGCTTATGTGCAAGGAGGGGGGGAGCACCTGGTTCCCCTCCATCCACCTGCTACCTGGAGCTCTGTGATGGTGGCGCAGAGGTAGAGTCTGCCTGCCAATGCAGGAGATCGATCGTGGGTTCGATCCCTGGGTTGGGAAGATCTGAAATGGCAACCCGTACCAGTATTCTTGCTTGGAAAAATCCCATGGACACAGGAGCCAGGTGGGCTGCAGTCCACAGGGTGCGAAGAATCGGACACGACCCAGCACCACTACCCTCGCCATTCATATGTCGAAGCTACAAAGTTCCTCAGAATGGGACTTGGAGACAGGATCTTTAAAGGGGAGGCTAAGTGAAAATGAAGCCCATAGGGTGGCCTAATCCAATCTTACCCACATCTTATAAGAAGAGGATGTTTGGCCATCCAAAGAGACACCAGGGAAGGGCATGCACAGAGGAAGGGCCATGTGGAGACACAGTGAGAAGGTGGCCATATGCAGGCCAGGGAGCCAGGCTTCTGCAAAACCAGCGCAGCGGACACCTAGAACTTAGACTTCCAGCCTCCAAAACTGAATAAATGTTTGTTGTTTAAGTCACCTAGTCTGTAGTAGTTGGTCTAACAGCCCAGGCAGACTCGGAAAAGCTGTAAAGGGAGAAGGAATCAGTAGGCAAGGCAATGAGTGGGGTGAGGAGAGAGAACTCTGGAGAGCTCCCCACTGACTCTCTAGGATCTGAATGATGGGGTCCGTAAGTCCATCCCTCTGCCCTCAGCTAGGAATGATTTTGGCTTAGAGGTGAATCTGTTCTTTTCTCCCCCAACCAAGAGATGTCATAACCTTCCTTGGAAACACTCCCATTTTTAACAACCTGCTTTGCGAGTCCTTCCTCAACTAGGTTAAAGGCAGTAAGTGGCACCTTAAAAAAAAAGTTGGGTTTTAAACTTAAGCCTCGACAAAGTGTGACTGTCCAAACTTTTGACAAAAGACCTTACAGTTTTCCTGCAATGAATCCAGAAATGGGTTCCAGTCACACTTAGAATAAAACCCCAATTCCTTACCAAGTTCTGGAGAGCAAGCAAGCCCTGCTGCTGCTGCTAAGTAGCTTCAGTTTTACCAGACTTTCCTCCTGCCCTTCTCACACTTCCTCACATCTGCTTCTCTAATTTGCCAAGATCAGGCCACCTCAGGTCCTTTGCACCTATTATTCCTGCTGAATCAGCCATTCCTGGCAGCTTCCACAGCCCCCCTGGCCCAGCATCAGCATCACTCAGCGAGCTCTTCAAAGACCCACACCCGAGAGCCTCATGCACAGCAGCTCTGACTCCCCAGGTCGGGGTATCTGCATTCTTTAAACTGTCACACAAAGCCTGATGCACAGGCAGGGCTGGGGACCATGGCCCAAGATCTTCATCAAGTTGCTTCATCTTTGAGGCTTCAGCTCGAATGCCACCTCTGAGACACCCACCCTGACCCCCAACCCCTCAGGACACTCTAGCTCACTGCCTTGTTTATTCTTTCCACAGAACCCAACACCATTAAAACTGTCTACTCTCTTCATTTCCTGTCTGTCTCCCTCTACCGGGGTTTGAACCTCCCAGTGAAGGTGACTGGGCCTCTGTCTTCCTAGCCCCAGTGCAGAGCTGTTTTGGCCGACACAGGAGCCACATGTGTGGCGAATACTGGGCACTGGAAACTCCATTGAACTGAGATGTGGTTCCATGTGGAACACTATCTGCATTTCGAAGAAACCATTTGAAGGACTTCCCTGGGGGTCCAGTGGCTAAGGTTCTGTGCTCCCAATGGAGAAGGCCCGGGTTCGGTTCCTCATCCGGGAACTAGATCCCACAGCAGCAACTAAGACCCAGTGCAGTCAAAAAATAAATATATGTTTTTTAAAAATCACTTCTTAAAAAAAAAAGGTCCAAAGCAAACAAACTGTAGAAAATAGAGAGACATAAAATACTAGTATTCTGCAAGATGAAAAGTGTTCTGGAGGTGAATCGTACACTAATGTGAATAACACTAATATATCATACACTTAGAAATGGTTAAGATGATCAATTTCATGTTGTGTGTGTTTTAGTAAAATTAAAACTTTAAGGACTTCCCTGGCAGTCCAGTGGTTGAGAGTTCACCTGCCAAGGCTGGGGACATGAGTTCAGTCTCTGGTCCAGGAAGATTCCACACGCTCCAGGGTAGCTAGGCCCGTGACCCACAACCTACTGAGCCCACGTACCTAGAGCCTGCACCAAGAGAAGTGACTGCAGCGAGAAGCCCACGTGCCACAGCTACAGAAAGGAAGACCAGCGCAGCCCCAAATAAGTGAATACATAAATAAATGACTGCTGCTGCTGCTAAGTCGCTTCAGTCGTGTCCGACTCTGTGAGACCCCAGAGACAGCAGCCCACCAGGCTCCCCCGTCCCTGCGATTCTCCAGGCAAGAACACTGGAGTGGGTTGCCAGTTCCTTCTCCAATGCATGAAAGTGAAAAGTGAAAGTGAAGTCGCTCAGTTGTGTCCGACCCTAAGCCACCCCATGGACGGCAGCCTACCAGGCTCGTCCATCCATGGGATTTTCCAGGCAAGAGTACTGGAGTGGGGTGCCATTGCCTTCTCCCAAATAAATATTATTTATCTGTATATGTGTGTGTGTTAATTGCTCAGTCATGTCCGACTCTTTGCAACCCCATGGGCTGTAGCCCACCAGGCTCCTCTGTCCGTGAAATTCTCCAGGCAAGAATACTGAAGTGGGTTGCCAGTTCCTGCTCCAAAATGAATAAATAGATAAATAAAAATTATTTATCTGTATAGGTTAGGAAGAAAACCATGTTAAAAAACTTTTAAAAGGTATATTGAACATAGAAAATCTCAATAATTTTTAATATTGACTGCCTGTTAATAGGTCAATAAAATATATTATTAAAACCAATTTCACTTATTTCTTTGTTTTCACTTATTTTTTTTCAATGTGGTTATTAGAAAACTTTAAGTTGTTATGTGGTTCAGATTTGTGGCTTGTATTATATTTTTACTGATCAGTGCTGACCTAGAACCACAGCTGGCACACAGTAGGCACTTCAATACAAGTTGAGTATCAAAATGAATACAGCTACTGCCAAAGAGGTGCTGTTTTGGGACTTCTCTGGTGGTCCAGTCGTTAAGACTCTGCACTTCCACTTCAAGGGGAGCGGGTGCAATCCCAGGTTGAGGAACTGAGATCCCACATCCTGTCTACCATGCATTGCAGCAACAACAACAACAAAAAAAGTGCTGTTTTGAGTGTAAGGGCAATGTTCTGTCTGCCAGGGGAGAATGGCGGTGCACTTACATAACCAAATCATCAACATTAATAATTAATATCTATTGTTATGATGACAACATCAGCTGCAGTTGTGGAATACCCAATACGTACCAGGGACTGTCACAGCCCTGTGCCCACATTATCTCATTTCATTCTCAAGTCAGTCCTTTAAGGGACCATTGTCTCCATAGGACAACCGGCTGCCCAAGGGCAGCCAGCTGGTGAGGAGAGAGGGTTGGCTCAGCCTCTCCAGAACACCTGCCCACTCCAGGCCAGGCCCCACGTGCCATCCTATTATGAAGGACTTGCAGACCCTTCTTAAGCCAGACAATGAGCAGGGGCTTCTGGCCTCCAGAGTCTAGAGAAAACCCCCAGGAGGCAGTGAGTCCCTGTCCTCTGGGTCCAGGAAGAGAATGAAACCATTCATAAGCCCTGATCTCCTCGAGCTCACCCACCCAGATCCGGCTGCCAGCCCTCTCCGTTTCAAGGACTCTTGGAACCGGTCCTGGCCCAGGTGGTCATTCTTGCTCAAGGCAGTTGCGGTGGATGGCACTGGGCCCAGCCTGACCCGCCCGAGGGCCCTGCCCCATGTCCAAGGCTGCAGGGTCTGCGGTGCGGACGCTCCCCTCCCGCCTTGTGGCTTTTAGGCCCAGAGTCACCTGAGACTCCATTTCTGGGGCTCAGATCGCTTGAGCAGGTGGTATTAATACCTAACGTGAGACCTTTCTGGAGGGGTCTTTGATCCTAAGATGCACAGATCAGGACCCTCTGGAATGGGGATGGGGTGCAACTCATGGACAGAAAATTCTCCCATCTTTGGGATCCAATTCCATCTTTAAACTGTCGGTGTGAACTCGAGGAAACTGCTTGGGTCTGGTCAAAGAGACAGTGACCGAAGAAGCCAACGAAGACCTGGTTCCCCTGGAGACAGCTGGGTGTTAAGGAGCCTGACCTCAGAGGGAACAAAGATCCTGCAGTCTGGGGATCCTCAGAGCCCCAGCCTGTGAGCCAGTCAGTGGGTCAACCAGAACCTAGAGCAATGGTTCTCAAAGTCTGGCCCCAGACTGGCTGCTGCAACATTATCTGGAACTTGTTAGAAGGCAACCCCTCCAGCCCCGCTCCAGACCTCCCGAATTGGAAACTCTGGGTTTGAACAAGCACTCTGGATTTTCACAGCCCCCAGAGATTCTGGGCCATGCTAAACTTGAGAACCAAGGCCTACAGCCTACAGCCTCACTTCTCGAGTACCAAGACCAGCAGATCAGCCTCACCTAGCAGTTTGTTAGAGACACAATATTTAGGCCCCACTTCAGTTATAGAGTCAGAATCTGCACTTAGCAGCACACCCTGGGCCTCATGTCTATGCTAAGATTGAGGACACGCTGGCCTAGAGCTCCTTGCCATTAAGTCAGGGGTCTCAAACTCAAATGTTTCCAGGGACCAAGCCAGTGATGTTAAAAAATAATGAAGCCAGGGACTTCCCTGGTGGTCCAGTGGTTAAAACCCTGCCTTCTAAAGCAGGGCACATCGGTTTACTCCCTGGTTAGGGAACCAAGATCCCACATGCGTGTGTCTGTGTTCGGTCATGTCCGATTCTTTGTGACCTCATGGACTGTAGCCACCAGGCTCCTCTGTCCATGGGATTTTCCAGGTAAGAATACTGGAGTGGGTTGCCATTTCCTCCTCCAGGGGATCTTCCCGATCCAGGGGAATTGAACCCTCATCTCTTGCATCTCCTGTACTGCAGGCAGATGCTTTACCACTAGCCACATGCCATGGAGCAACTAAGTCTGAGCCACGAGAGAAGCCCGGGCACCACATCAAAGAACCCTTGGCACTGCATCAAAAGATCCCGCCTGCCACAACTGAGACCCAGTGCAGCCAAAAATAAATAAATAAATATTGTAAAAAATGAAGCCAGGTGAGATCCAGCTGATTATTGCTCTTTGGAAATGTGAGCCCAGGATGTCTAGATCTTCTCATTTTTTCAAGAAATCTAGAAATCCAGATGCCAAAGTGAAAATTTCCTGATTTTAAAAAAATGGCTAGACTTGGACTTTCCTGGTGGCGCAGTGGCTAGGAGTCCACCTGCTAAGGCAGGGGACTCGAGTTTGATCTGTGGTCCAGGAAGATTCTACGTGCCTCAGAGCAACTAAGCCCGTGAACTACAACTACAGAAGCCCGTGTGACCAGAGCCTGTGCTCCGCAACAACAGAAGCCACTGCAGTGAGAAGGCCACGCACTGCAATGAAGAGGAGCCCCTGCTCGCTGCAACTAGAGAAAGCTCGTGCACAGCAATGCAGACCCAGCATGGCCACCACAACTACAAATTGCTGGACTTCCCTGCAGGTCCAATGGCTAAGTCTCCGTGCCCCCAAGGCAGAGGACCCAGGTTTGAGTCCCGGTCAGAGAACGAGAGCCCACATGTCAGAACTAAAGATTTCTGAATGCTAAAACTAAAAAATTCTGCATGCTGCAACCAAGATTGACGATGCTATGTGCTGCAACAAAGATCTGGTGCAATCAAATAAATTAAAAAATAAAGTACTGTGTGGATGATATAAAACCAGACCTACGGGGCACCAGAACTCAGGTGTTGGGGCAGGAGAGCTGTCTTCTCCCTGGGTGAGCTATCTGAGCTTGGGACAGCTCTGCCAGGCATGGCAAGAGGCGTGCAGCAGGGCCTCTAGAAGGGCTGGGAGAGAACTTCTCCGACTCGTCTGCATAATGGAATCGCTTGCAGATCTTTGAAATACTGATACCTGGCTCCCGCCTCCTGACAGTCTGATTTACTTGGTCTTGAACGTTCTCTGGGTTAGTTCCAAACTGCAGCAGAGTTTGAGAACCATTGGCCCGATAGAGCAGGCATTGGCAAACAGGACAGACAGGAACAGTTTAGGCTTTTCATGTCACAGAGTCTCTGCTGCAGCTACTCAGTTCTGCCGTGGGAATGTGAAAGCAGCCAGAGATAATATTAAATGACTGAGCATGGCTGTGGGGTGTGTGTGTGTGTGTGTGTGTGTGTGTGTGTGTGTGTGTGTGTTTTCCCTGGGGCGGCACTGAATAGCTTGCAGGATCTTAGTTCCCGGACCAGGGATTGAACCTGGGCCATGGCAGTGGAAGCATGGAATCCTCACCACTGGACCGCCAGGGAATTCCCAGCATGGCTGTGTGTTCATTTTCGGTTTTGTTGCTGTTTTTTCTTTCTTTCTTTTTTTTTTAGTTTTATTTATTTATTTGGCTGTACCCAGTCTTAGGCTTCCCAGGTGGCTCTAGGGGTAAAGAATCCGTCTGTCAATGTAGGAGACGAAAGAGATGCAAGTTCGATCTGTGGGCTGGGAAGATCCCCTGGAGGAGGGCATGGCAACCCACTCCAAACTCCATGGACAGAGGAACCTACTGGGCTATAGTCTATGAGGTTGTAAAGAGTCGGACACGACTGAAGCAGCTTAGCACGCACACACACACACCGGGTCTTAGATGAGGCACGCAAGCTCTTTGACCTTTTTGTTTCGGCATATGTGATCTTGTTTCCCGACCAGAGATCAGACCTGGGCCCCCTGCATTGGAAGCGTGGAGTCTCAGCCACTGGAACACCAGGGAATTCCCACAGCTGTGTTTTAATAATCCTTTCTTTATGAATCCTGAATTTTGAACTTCATGTAGTTTGCATGTGTCATAGAACATGATTTTTTTCTCTGGATTTTTTTTTTTCCAACCACAGTAAAAAACCATTCTTGGCTCATGGACTGCACAGACTTGGCCTATGGGCCATAGTTTGCCAACCTCTGGGCTGGAGGAAATGAATTGAGGGCATGGAGGCTTGGACTGCAGGCCTCCTTCTTCTTCCTGCTATTTACTCACACAATCTCTGAAACCTTAGCAGCACGGGATTATGAAAAGGTTATGTTGACAAGGCCCGATCAAGTATTGACTTCGTCTGGCTCTGGGCCAACAACGTCAGATTAGAACCTAAGTCCTTCATCACCCTGGCAGGATTTCAGGGAGCTGCCTTCCAGTGGGAAACTCTGAGCCCACCTCCCTGGCTGGAGATGTCATCGACCCCTAACATGTAGCGACCATTTAGCTTGACCTGCATCATCTTATAGAGAAGGCAATGGCACCCCACTCCAGTACTCTTGCCTGGAAAATCCCATGGACAGAGGAGCCTGGTAGGCTGCAGTCCATGAGGTCGCTAAGAGTCAGACACGACTGAGCGACTTCACTTTTCACTTTTATGTACTGGAGAAGGAAATGGCAACCCACTCCAGTGTTCTTGCCTGGAGAATCCCAGAGACAGAGGAGCCTGGTAGGAGGCCGTCTATGGGGTCGCACAGAGTCAGACACGACTGAAGTGACTTAGCAGCAGCAGCAGCAGCATCTTATTTCCTTCTCACTCCTCAAGAGAGAGAGGACTAGTATATGCTCATGTGTATTATTATATACCCATTTTTAGATGAGAAAACAGAGGCACAATGAGGTCAGGTGATTTTCCTAAAGTCACAGAGTGAGAGAAATAGAACAGAATTGAATCCATGTCTGCTTGACTCTAGAGGCTGCTCTCATAACCACTCTGCCATATCACCTCTCAATAATCCATCACATCACCAGTCAATATGACACTCAGAGACAACCTTCTCAAGGACAAGCTTTGGGCAGCACACCTGGGCTCTCTGCATCTCACCTGGCATCCAGACACCAACCAACCTTCTCTGCTTTGAGCTGCAGTCAGATCTGGGGCATCCAAGATAGGTTCTGTGTCCACTCCAGGAAGAGGGAGGCTAGCACAGCAGCCCCGTACGACTGCGCAGGTTTTGCACCGCACAACTTTTGGGGGTATTGTTCACAATGTATTCTGTGTGAATGGCACCCGCGGATCTGTGGAGCTGGAGGCTGGAGGTGAGATGCTCAGAGCTGCCTGGCTAAGAGTGGCTTTGGGTGCCCACCATTACTGCCGTTCAGAAACAATTCATCCAAAAGAGAGGCGGCCCCAAAGGGAATGCCACTATAGATGGTGAGGGTTTAGGCAGGCAGCTTTGGGGAGTCCTTTGGGTCTGGGGCAGGGAGCAGCTGGCTCTTACTGGAACCTCCTCTATCCAGTTCGGAAAACTGGATCTTGCTCCCTGATCTCTCTTGGATTGGACTGACCGCAGCTCCAGCTCTGAACTCTCAGCCCTGCTCCAGGTGAAAGGTCCCCATCTCTTTCCTCCACACCCTGCCTCCTTGGAAAGAAAGAAGGGCCCTTGAGTGTTCTCTCCAGTCCTGACCCCAAACTGCCCCACACCAGCCCTCCAGTGCCCGTTCTCACACACTGAGCAACACCTGCCCCTGGCTACCCAGGGCTGCACGGAATTCCCAGCCCAACGCCCCCAGCTCTCCCTTTCACTGCTGCCCTTGCCAGAGTGTTTTCCTGTGTTTGCTTTGCTTTTATGATTTGAGCCAGGCCCTGTGCCAGCACTTTACATGCACCAGCTCATGTGACCCTCGTCAGATCCCCAGGAGGCAGCAACTATGATTACTCTCATTTTATAGACAAGGGCTTGGAGAGGTTCAGAGAGGTTAAATCAATACCCAGAGCCACACAGGTAGAAAGTGTCAGAGGTAGGAATCAGATTTGGGTCTTTTAGACTTTAGAGCCTACTTCTTTATCTTTCTGGGGGACGAATGTGTCATGTCCTCTAGGTCTGTTTCCCTGCGTGCAGGTTGGGTCATGGGGCTGGGAAGCCATGTGGGTGAGCATGATGTTGCTGTTGGTGATGATGGTGCTGAAGGCGGAGATGATGAGAATAATGGGGATGGTGGTGATGATGGTTGAAGATGCAGCTGATGAGATAAGAGGATGGGATGATAATGATGGCGGTGATGATAATGATGAGGATGGTGGTGACGATGACCATGATGTACCCACTTATAAGGGGGATGGTGCAGACCGCGTGATGCAACTCAGGTCAAACATTGCTCACCATGCCGGTTCTATAATCAGCACTCTATAAGTGTTGCATCAGCTGAGGTCTCTGTGCTCTAGACCTCCAGAGTGGGTTCCACTGCCTTGTTAAACAAACACCCTCCTCCTCAAACACTAGGTGAAAGGCATGAATCAGAGACAAGAAAGGGGGAAAAGGGTAACATTTTTCTCTGTTGGTCCCTCCTGTCTCCTGCTAAGTCTCCATTCTTGCCAACCTCTGAAATCTAGCTTGGCTTTGGAACCGAGTCCCTGGGAGGGAGGCCTGGCCTTGGCCGGTTTCCTGGGCCCCGGGTGGCCATCTCCCCCGGCCTCCAGGGAGATTTGGAGGCTAAGAAAGTGGTGCCCAGTAAGGGGCTGCTGCCCCAGGAATCACAGCCACATGCAAGCTGGGCTCTTGTCTGCCCACTCTCTGTTGGGAGAGATTAGGATCTTCACCCCCACAGTGACCCAGGGGAGGTCCTGCGGGAGTGACCCCTGAAACCTTATACTCCACGCCGGTGAGCCAACAGCTTTGAGAGCCATTGTCCTGGAGTAAAAATTTCTATTCCTCCTCCACACTCATCTGGAAGCTGAGGAGAGGCAGGGTGAGCTCTGTGATCAGACTGCTTGAGTTCGAATCCCAGTCCAACCATTTGTTAGTTCCGTGTGACCTTGGGCAAATGACTTAACCTCTCTAGCCTATTTTCTGATCTGCAAAATGCAGACAACAACATCACCTGTTTCACTGGACTGTTGGAAGAGTATGATGAGATCACGCAGTGAGAGAACTCAATCTCTCCAAAGGTCAAGTGAGGCAGAGGGTACCTTTATGGTCACTGAACAAATTCTATGCTGTAACCCGGCATGTAGAGCACACTTTAAAGTGCCACCTATTATAATTACTGTAGAGGGGAAAGCCACATGGGCCCCACCAACATATATCTGATGAGCCTTATCTTGTCTTGAGAAACTAAAGTCAGTCCATCCCTGTGTATAAGGCAAGCAACCAACATGGATCCCAGGCAGAGCGGCTGCACCTCCTCCAGTGACTGAGATGGTTTGGGGGTTGACTGCAGGGAGGTTATTTCTAGCCCATTAGATTCTAAGATCCAATAAGAACACAGCCTCTCCCATCCCAGGCCCAGGCATCAGGGGCCCTAGTGGAAGTTCAAGAGTGGGGGTGAGGATGGAGGGGGCCTCTCAGGATGGGGTGGGGGTCGAGGAGTCTCCTGGGGGTTGAGAGATGCAGCTCACTCAGCTCTGGATCGCCAGGGCCTAGTCCATCACTGGCACTCATCCAGCACCTGTCATTTATTCACTCAACCAATATCATTATCATGCAAGGAGATCAAACCAGTCAATCCTAAAGAAAATCAATCCTGAATATTCATTGGAAGGATTGATGCTGAAGTTGAAACTCCAATACTTGGGCTACCTGATGTGAAGAACTGACTCATTGGAAAAGACCCTGATGCTGGGAAAGTTTGAAGGCAGGAGGAGAAGGGGACGACAGAGAATGAGATGGATGGATGGCATCCCTGACTCGATGGACATGAGTTTGAGCAAACTCCGGGAGTTAGCGATGGACAGGGAAGTCTGGTGGGTTGCAGTCCTTGGGGTCCCAGAATCGGACACGACTTAGCGATTGAACAACAACAAAACATCATTGAGAGTCTACAGAGAGCTGGGGCTATAGCAGTGAAGCAGTAAAAACAAAAACAAAAACAGACAAAATCTGTCCCCTGAAGTTTAAATCCCTGCGAACTAGTGTCTTAGGCTTCAGGAAACACTCCTGAAATTATTCCCCAATTCTGGGAAACGTGTCTGATTCCTCCCTCCCCTTCCCCCACCCTTTTCCTCCAGGTTCTGCCTTCTGTTGGGGGTGGGGTGGAGATTTGCCCAAAGGGTAAGTCGTCCTGTGGCCAGACTGCCACCCACTGTCATTAGGTGTCCGATGGGTCAGAGAGGGTGAGGCCCAGCCCAGCTCCCGCTCCTCCAGCCAGCAAGCTGCAACCAACCCGTCTATCCTTCGCTGGAATATGACCCCTCTCTGGACACACACACCCAGGCCCAATTCTGATCTTTCAACTTGCCCTGAATTCTATAGGAGTTTCAGACTTTTCAGCCCAGAACTCTCCTCCCTTTGCCCCACCCTCATCTCCTTCCAAAGCGGGGCTCGAATAGCATTTCTGGAGTTAACTGGAACAGTAAGAAGGGTGTGGCCCAGGAATGAGGGTCAATTATCTGCTGGTCACAGAGCTAAGGTGCTGGGCTTGCTTAATGACACCCCTGCAGGAGGCCCTATTGTCCCCAGTCCACAGGCCAGGGCTGGGACTCAGAGGTCAAGTACCTCACCCACAAGGTCACACATAACTGAGCTGCAACTCCAGCCCATTGAACTCCCAAACCCTTAATGGTTACATAAGTGAAAGTCGCTCAGTCGTGTCCAACTCTTCGCGACCCCATGGACTATACAGTCCATGGAATTCTCCAGGCCAGAATACTGGAGTGGGTTAGCTGTTCCCTTCTCCAGGGGATCTTCCCAACATAAATGAGTGTCCAAAGAAGAGAATTAGAGCGTCTGGGGGATTTTAATACTTAAAACATGGCAGCAAGGCTCTGGGGGACAGGAGCTGTCTCCCCAGACAGCCTGTGGTAAATTAGGACCTCCAAGACCCTCCTTCCACCTGGGAGCACCCAGCATGGGGCAAAAGCATGTCTAACCATTTTACATTCCTCCCAATCTCTAAAACAGCCCTTCCAAGGCTGCCTTCAGGCCCACAGCCTCAGACCCTGAAAGTTCTCTGTGGTCTGTGGTCTCTGTCACAGCCAAACTCCTCCTCACCGTGGCGCAAACCACTAAGAAAGGACAATAGTGATCCCCCTGGGGTGCGGGGTAGGGCCTTTCAACCAGGGAAATCAACGAACTCCACACACAGACACGGGTAAGAGCGGAATTTCAGGAATCAGCTTGTTTGGGGAGGTTGTGCTCCAGCTCCGGCTTAAGGGCCTGGATGCAACAGGTGCATGTGTGGCTCCTGAAGGAGGTGTGCCAGGCTTCTCAGGCCGCAGTCCAGGCCTCGGTTTGGAAATGAGCTCCCAGGCACATCAGGAGGAAGCAAGGCTGAGGGCCTCCGATCCTCAAGACTCCATCAGGAGGCACTGGGGGGGAGGGGAAGTTTGGGCTGAAGCTGGGCTCTGTTGTTATCTCTGTGAGGTCTCTTGGGAAAACCTCTGAATGCCCTGGAACCCCTTACTGCCCCATCCTTCATCAGCTGGGCTCCTGTTACCTTATCTTGGTCTCCCCAGCTCTCTCCCCACAACCATCCAGGGAAGTCCTCCAGATTAAGCTCAGTCCCCTGAATCTTTGCTGCTTTGCTAAGAGACTATTCCCTTTGTGTAAAAAAAATAAATAAATAAAATAAAATTTAAAAAATTCCTCTTTTAAAAACAAAAATGCTAAGACTTTCAGGCTTGTTTCAAGTCTATTTTCTTAACAATTACTTAGGATTTACTGTGGGCCAGGCATTTCTTTAAGCATATGACACCTTTAATCCTAGTAACATCCCTAATGGGATGAGAATTATTATTACCTTCAGTTTACAGATAAGAAAACTGAAGCACAGAGAGGTTAAGCTAACTTGACTGAAGTCACACAGCCAGTAAGTGACAGAGCCAGGATTCAAATCTATGTAGGGAAGGAGGCCACAGGTTTAGAACTGCTTCATCTCTGGTGGCTTCCCACTAGCCAAGATGATTTGTCTGACTATTCTGTAATTTCACACTCTGGAAATGCATTAAAACTTTTTTTTTTTGCAAATCCAAAGTGACAGAAAAATACAGATGGTGCTTTTACGAACTCCTTATATACAAACTCATTCCACTTGAATCTGCTGATTTTAATATTTGATCCAGTGGCCGATTCTAGCTTTCTTATCCTCCTAAACCTGACCTCCTACCTCCTACGTTCAAGAGCTGCAGAGCAAGCACTTTATATGGATAAAGTCTTTTAGTTCTTGCAGGATTTATGTGAGCCAGGTACTGACAACCCATTTTGCAGGTGGGAAAACTGATGCTTTAAAGAAGTATACACACTTGACCAAGTACACACAGTGGAATCAAGGACTAGAACCAAAGCAATCTGATATCAAAGCCCCTGTTTTTTTTTTTTATCATCCCTAAATTTTTTTCACTGTGACAAAATGTACAACATAAAATTTACCATTTTAACCTTTCTTTTGGTAAAGATTAACATCAACATTCAGGTTGAAACATAATTGTCTTACAAAGACTGTAAACTGAAATGTCATCATTGATTTGCAAGGTGCCACACCAGTCCCCTTGAAGCCTTTCCTGCCTGTTTCTTACATCAAAGGAGTAATATCCATTCCACAAAATAAAAATTAAAGTAGCCTTGGCTTAGCAGCAATTACATTTTCAATTTTCCCACCCAGCTAATTGTTTCAAAACTAACTTGCTAATATGCTGTTGGGATAGAAAGAAAGTGAAGTCGCTTAGTCCTATCCAACTCTTTGCAGCCCCATGGACTATAACCTATCAGGCTCCTCTGACCATGGGATTTTCCAGGCAAGAATGGAGTGGGTTGCCATTTCCTTCTCCAGGGGATCTTCCCGACCCAGGGATCGAACTCAGGTCTCCTGCATTGCAGGCAGACACTTTACTGTCTGAGCCACCAGGGAATAAATTTACTCATAATAGACGCGAGATAAAGGATCGCCATTTTAACCATTTTTAAGTGTACATTTCAGTGTCATTATGTATTTCCACTATCGTGCAACCATCACCATTTGTCTATCTTCAGAAAAATGTCATCATCCCAACCAGAATGAAACTGTACCCGTTAAACACGAACTCCCCATCCACTCTTCCTCCTCTGCCCCAGGTAACATCTTTTCTACTTTCTCTCTGCACTTGCCTATTTCAGGCACCTCACATAAGTAAAATCGTACAATATTTGTTCTTTTGTGATAAAGGCCCTGCCTGAAACAGTTAATTTCATTTTTATTTGAACACATATTATATAATTAGGGTCACAGTCAAAGGGGGAATCAGAGAAGGCAATGGCACCCCACTCCAGTACTCTTGCCTGGAAAATCCCATGGACGGAGGAGCCTGGTAGGCTGCAGTCCATGGGGTCGCTAAGAGTCGGATGTGACTGAGCGACTTCACTTTCACTTTTCACTTTCATGCATTGGAGAAGGAAATGGCAACCCACTCCAGTGTTCTTGCCTGGAGAATCCCAGGGATGTGGGAGCCTGGTGGGCTGCCGTCTATGGGGTCACACAGAGTTGGACACAACTGAAGTGACTTAGCAGTAGCAGTAGCAAAGGGGGAATTAACCTTATCTCTAGTATCATGCTTGCTTTAAATAAGGAGAAGGAAGATACATGTGGCTGGATTTTATAACACTAGCAACTGTACAAGGGGAAAAAACATATAATGGGTACTAAATTGTATGCTTCCTATTCACCGGTCTCCTTCCCCAAGTCAATCAGTAGCACCAGCTTCTGGTGTGCCCTCCAAACCCTAATATGTGTATACAAATCTACACATATATATGCACATTGAGCCCCTTTTTTTAGTTATCTACTTTATCTTACTTTGAACTTTTTTTTTCATATTGGAGTATTAACTTATATGCAGAGTACATCATGAGAAATGCTGGGCTGGAAGAAGCACAAGCTGGAATCAAGATTGCCGGGAGAAATATCAATAACCTCAGATATGCAGATGACACCACCCTTATGGCAGAAAGTGAAGAGGAACTCAAAAGCCTCTTGATGAAAGTGAAAGAGGAGAGTGAAAAGTTGGCTTAAAGCTCAACATTCAGAAAACTAAGATCATGGCATCTGGCCCCATCACTTCATGGGAAATAGATGGGGAAACAGTGGAAACAGTGTCAGACTTTATTTTTGGGGGGCTCCAAAATCACTGCAGATGGTGATTGCAGCCATGAAATTAAAAGACGCTTACTCCTTGGAAGGAAAGTTATGACCAACCTAGATAGCATATTCAAAAGCAGAGACATTACTTTGCCAACAAAAGTCCATCTAGTCAAGGCTATGGTTTTTCCAGTAGTCATGTATGGATATGAGAGAAAGCTGAGTGCCAAAGAATTGATGCTTTTGAACTGTGGTGTTGGAGAAGACTCTTGAGAGTCCCTTGGACTGCAAGGAGATCCAACCAGTCCATTCTAAAGGAGATCAGTCCTGGGTGTTCTTTGGAAGGAATGATGCCAAAGCTGAAACTCCAGTACTTTGGCCACCTCATGCAAAGAGTTGACTCATTGGAAAAGTCTCTGATGCTGGGAGGGACTGGGGACAGGAGGGGAAGGGGACGACAGAGGATGAGATGGCTGGATGGCATCACCGACCCGATGGACGTGAGTTTGTGTGAACTCTGGGAGCTGGTGATGGACAGGGAGGCCTGGCGTGGGTCAGACACGACTGAGCAACTGAACTGAACTGACAGCCAATTAACAAATAAAGTGATAGTTTCTGATGAACAGTGAAGGGACTCAGACATACATATACATGTATCCATTCTCTTAAACTCCCTTTTTTAAAATACATACAAATGCACACGTACACACACACATACACACATGGTAGAACACTATACGCTGTTCTATACCTTGCATTTTTCTTATAACAAAACATCCAGGAGACGGTTTCACATTTATTCATAAAGAGCTATTGCTGTCTTTTAATTGACTGCATCATATTCTCTTGCATGGCTGTATTGACATGTACAGTACTTAATTCCCCTCTGGTGGCTGTTTAGCTAATTTCCAATCACTTGCTCTCACACAACACTGAGTCTCTTTGTTCTAACAGAATGTGTCCAATGCAACAATATCCACAGGATAAATTTCAAGAGGTGAAGTGGTAGAGACAGAAGTTGTGAGCAATGTAAATATCAAGTTTTCCTAACTCCCGCCCCACCACCCCTGCAGAGATTGCCCAATATGTGCTCCCACCAAGGAAGTCTGAGAATCCTGGTGTCTACACCAACACTGGGTGTTATCCAGCAATCCGGCACGTGGAAAATAGAATCGATGTGGTTTTGTTGTGTGCTTTTGTTTTCAGAGTTGGGCATCTTTTCATCTGTTTGAATTCCATTTGTATTTCTTTTGATGTAAACAGCTGAATCATATTCTCTATTCCTTTTTCCTTCCATTTTTGAAACAGGTGGTTGATCTCTAATTTGTAAGAGCTCTCTATGGAATTAACTCTGTCATAAAAGTGGCATATATTTTTATTACTTGGACATGAGTGGGCTTATGGCTTTTTGTTTGTTGTGGTCATGTCAGTTCAGTTCAGTCGCTCAGTCATGTCTGACTCTTTGTGATCCCATGGACTGCAGCACGCCAGGCTTCCCTGTCCATCACCAGCTCCCCAAGCTTGCTCAAACTAATGTCCATCGAGCCGGGGATGCCATCCAACCATCTCAACTTCTGTCGTCCCTTTCCCCTCCTACCTTCAATCTTTCCCAGTATCAGGGTCTTTTCCAAGGAGTCAGTTCTTTGCATCAGGTGGCCAAAGTATTGGAGCTTCAGCTTCAGCATCAGTCTTTCCAATGAATATTCAGGATTGATTTCCTTTAGGATTGACTGGTTTGATCTCCTTGCAGAGGTCATGTAGAAATAATTAATTTTTATGTAGGCAGACTTAGCAACTTTTACCTTTAAGGCAAGGCCCTTGCTTCTACCCATTAGGCTGTCCGGCCTCTCTGCTCTGATCAGCGATTTGAAGAAGACATGTAGAGTGGGTCTGCTTCTCCCTAGGAGGTCCGCTACAAAACATGATTGTCCAACCTGGACTTGGGCCTGGACACATGATCTCAAGGCTCTGAGGGAGAAGAGACAGCCCATGAAGGCCCCCAGGCACAGGGAGTCTGTAATTGAGGGCTTTCATAATGGAGGGGGACAGCTCCTCAGCTGCCTGGGGCATCCTGCCCTAGAGAACAACTCCTCTGAAAGTCAAATCTTGTCCCCAGATTCTCAAGGTGGGCCCCCTGGAGGCTGTGAGACTAGAAGGGAGAGCAAGCTCTCAAGAATAAAAACTCCAGGACTTCCCTGGTGGTGGTCCAGTGGTTAAGAATCCACCTTGCAATGCAGGGGATGTGAGTCTGATCCTTGGTCAGGGAACTAAGATCCCACATGCCTTGAGGCAACTAAGGCCTTGAGCCACAACTCCTGAGCCCACGCACCACAACTAGAGAGTCCGTGTGCCGGAATGGTGCAATGAGGATCCCGAGTGCTGCAACTAAGACCGAATGCAGTCAAAAAAAAACAAACAAACCCCACAAGGCCTCAGCAACTTTCTTATCTGTAAAGAAATGGTTCTTTCCAGCCTCCTGTGCTGAAGGGGATGTGCTGTTGCTTGGTCTTGGTGAGGACAGAATTCTCGCCACCTACCCATTCTTCTAGCTGGAGGTGGAGGCAGGTGGCCAAGGAGGATCTCATTTGAAGGTTTTCTCCAGGTCAGTGAATCTGAAATTTCAGCATTCATGAGAACCATCTGAAGAGCTTGTTAAAATACAGGTTGCTGGGCCATCCCTCAGGGTCTCCAATTTAGAAGGTCTAGATTGGGTCTGCGGAGAAGGCAATGGCACCCCACTCCAGTACTCTTGCCTGGAGAATCCCATGGACAGAGGAGCCTGGTAGGCTACAGTCCATGTGGTCACAAAGAGTCGGACATGACTGAGCGACTTCACTTTCATTTTTCACTTTCATGCATTGAAGAAGGAAATGGCAACCCACTCCAGTGTTCTTGCCTGGAGAATCCCAGGGATGGGGGAGCCTGGTGGGCTGCTGTCTATGGGGTCGCACAGAGTCAGACACGACTGATGTGACTCAGCAGCAGCAGCAGCAGATTGGGTCTGAGAATCTGCATTTTGACAAAAGCTGCAGGTGATGCTGATGTTTCTGGCCCAGAGAGATCCACTAGCCCCGGACACCCTCTCCCTGGGGACCCCCATCTCAGGCTGGGCAGTGGTGTGAGTTCAGGTGAGAAGCCTAGAGCAACATATTCCATCACAACAACAGCAGCAACTGCTCTGTGCCAGGGGCTGTGCTGAGCGCTGCATGTTCAATCTCATCTCATCCTCATGCCAAGCCCACTCAGTAGGCTTCACTAGTACTACCGCCACTTTCCAATGAGACAACAGGAGGCTCAGAGAGGGAACATGGGCTTTAGAATCAGACAGATCTGGGGTCTGATTTCAGTTTTGCCACTGAACCATAGTCTGAGCTCTTGAGCAAATGGCTTACCTTCCTGAGCCTCTAATTCATCAGTAAATGGTGACCAAAAAAACCTGATTCCTGGGGTATTATGAGGATGAGGGGGAGTGGGGATTACAAGGGCACTTGCACACAGTAGATGCAGAAGAAATGTACCTCCCCTTTCCTGAGAGCCTCATCCTTTTCTGTCTCCCCAGATTCATCTTCCTGCCTTTCCCTATACTCTGAGATACCTTACCTAAAGTAACACTGGACCATTGTCACTTCCTAAACAATGATCTACCTGGTCATGCTCCCAGGGCTTTGGAAAGGCTATTTCCTTTGTGTGGAAATGCTTTTCTCAGACAGCTTACACCACCAACAGCAAGCATCATCATCATCAACACTTAGTGTATTCCATGCACCTGGGCCTGTTGTAAGAGGCTGAGGTTTGTTGATTCATTTAATGCTGAAAATAGTGTTTGAGGGAAGTGCTGCTTATTATCCCTCTTTTCCATATGAGGAAATCGAATTACAGAAGTGCTAAATTGGATTTCCCTGGTGGCAGTGGATAGGAATCTGATTGCCAATACAGGGGACATGGGTTTGATTCCTGGTACAGGAAGATTCCACACGCTGCAGAGGAGCTGAGCTCGTGCATCACAACTACTGAGCCTGAGCTCTAGAGCCTGTGAGCAGCAACTACTGAAGCCCAAGCGCCTGAAGAGCCTGTGCTCCACAACAAGAGAGGCCACCGCTATAAAAAGCCCATGCACAGCAACTCGAGAGCAGCCCCTTGCTCTCTGCAACTGAAGGTCTGCATAGCAACAAAGATCCAGCACAGCCAAAAATAAATAAATAAATAAATAGAGCAGTGCACACATGTGAAAAAAATATAAAATTTTCAAAAAGATCAAGAAACTGTCCCCAAAAAAGTGCTAGATAATTTGCTTTGATCACACAACTAATCCATGCCAGAGCTGGGATGCAGAAGCTGGCTATGGAGTCTGAGTTACTAACTTTTATAGTATGCTGCTCTTTATGCTTAAGGGGTGGGCCAGCTGGGGACTGTGCCACCCTTGAGGGTACCTGCCCCATGCCAGGGGGCAGCCGAAAGTTAGGGCTGGAGTTGTCAGCTTTTCTGATCCTCTCTTCTCAGGAGGATCCCCAAATCCTAATCTCCCACCTTTTAAAATCTTGGGAATAAGTTAGAATTTCAAAAGGAGCATGGGCCTCACAAAAGCTGCACACAGGTCTGCTTTGCACGGACCATGGCTCAATTTGTTTCTGTATCTTAGCTCAGGGCCAGGCGTACAGTAGGTCTTTTGTAGGTGACATGATACTTCTGGACCCCACTGTGAGCTGGGTGTGGCTCCCATTAGCTGAGGTCTCACCCTCCGTCCCACTCAGCGCTGGGATTCTCTGCCCTGCCCTGGGATGTGGATGAGGTCCCAAATGGTGGCCCTGAGTGTCACCCCCTCCCTGGGGCCATCGCTGGGTCTTCTCTGTCCAAGATAAGACTTCCTGCTTTCTGAGTGCTGACAACGTGCTAAATGCTTGGTTTTGTCATCCCACTGACCCACTCAACAGTTCTGGGAGGCTACCCTTGTTACATCATCCCATGTTACAGATGTGAAACTGTGGCTCAGACACTGGAAGGGAATTATTGCCCAAGCTAGGAAGTGGTGGAGCTGGGACTGTAATGCAAAGAGCTGGGATTCCAGCTTCCCCCAGCCAGCTGTCATCAGAGCTTCCACCAAACTTTTGACAGTCCCAGCCCACAGTCTAGACTAAGGACACTCCCACGGTACAGCCTGGACCTGGAAAGTCTGTGGTACACAAGGAGGACCCTAGACATTCTAGTCTGTCAGACATGGTTCCTAAGTCCTTCCATATCCTACTGGACGGTGGGGATGGCATTGCGAGTATGTCTAGAGGAAACTCCTAGACACGGTCCCTTATGGGAATTCTGCCCACTGGGGCCTGGACAATCAGGGCTTGTGGCCTGGCCCAATCCCAGGCCTTTTGGCTCAGCAACAACTGCAGATAGGGGGTTCAGGGTTTGTCCTTGTCTACAGACAGAAGGACAGAGATGTGTATACGTGCACCTGTGCATGGCTGTGTGCCTTGTGTTTGTGTGCACGGCACATGCATGTGCAATGGGGAACAGGGAACTTGTCCCCCAAATTCAGATCCTTCAAGTTATTATAGGGCAAAGTACAAAGAAATCTTATTTCACCCAGAAATGTCAATTTATACAAGAGGCTGAAATATAAAACAGTAATCTAATTTTACAACTTAAATACTCAGCAATAGGCATATCCATGGGCTTTCCTGTGGCTCACATGGTAAAGAATGCAATGCAGGAGACCTGGGTTTGATCCCTGGGCCGGGAAGATCCTTTGGAGAAGAGAATGGCTACCCACTCCAGTATTCTTGCCTGGAGAATTCCATGGACAGAGGAGCCTGGCGTGCTACAGTCCAGGGGATTGCAAAGAGGTGGACACCACTGGGGGACTAACACCACTATCACCTGGCAAATCCATGGTGGAAAACAAGGCAGCAGTTAAAATAAATAAGCTGGCTTTATACGCAGCCACTTGGATAACTTTCAAAGCAACTATAACTGAGTGGAGAGGGGTGGCAAGTTGCAGAAGGATGCTGGATGTACTGTACCATTTCTAGGAAACATCCACCCACGTTACTATGCAGCTTACATACTTTCTATGGATACACATCTATATGACTGCACGGGTGTAAGAGAGACCTAGAAGGAACACCCCAAATTATGAAGGCGGTAACCTTTGGAGGGGGGAGGGCAGGGATTACAGACAAAGGAGATTGGATGAGTGTATATTTCTCCTTGGATTGCACAGTTCAGTGGGCAGGCAGGTGAGATCATTGGTCATGCAGGGGATGCTTAGGTTCAGGGAACTAGTCATACAAGCCTCCCGTGGACTGAGGACTGAGCTGTTGGGGTCAATCCATTGCTTTGGCTGTTCTGCCCTCACTCCAGTGGAGATGGGCAGATGTCTGTGTGTGTGTGTGGGGGGGGGGGGGCGGCGGGTGGTAGGGGGAGCTGTCCCGCCCCCTGTGGATGGAGAAGCTCTGCGGCTTCCTCCCTAAACCTCCCCCGGCCTCAGTTTCTCCCTCCAGACTAGACGACAAGGTCCCGCTTCAGCGGCACACATTCTGCCCCCAACCCCGCCCCCACCCCTGCCCAGCCCACCCAAGTGTTGGCTTAACGCTTCTCTGGGGAACAGAGACCAGGGCCTTCGGAGCTGGCCTCCCCCGCGCTGGGCAGTCTCAAGGGGGACACTCATTGAAGACACGCCTGTTCCCCAGAGGGAGGCTGGTCGAGGAGGCTAAGGTGAGCGAGCTCTGCGGTCAGACTCCTCGGGTCCAAATCTGGGCTCAGCAACTTGTCCCAAGGACCCAGGGAAGCTGCTCCGGCCTCTGGCTCTCAGTTTTCCCCTTTGTTAAATGGAAACACCAAGAAGACACCCTAATTTCAGCCACACGTTGTGCGTCCAGGCGCCTAGCTCTCAGGTGTCGCTGTTGTCACCCTCCCAAAGGACCTCGCATCTCGCCCCTTCGGTGCCGAGGACGCTGCCGCCCTCTCAGCCGCCCCCGACGGCGCACTCATCCGACACCTCGGCTCGCGTCCGGGGGTCTTCCCCTCCCCATCCTCCGCGGCGGTCGCCCTGCGCCCGAGGCCGGGTCCCAGCAGTGCCGCCGGCGCGAGCGCCGAGCGCCCTCGGGTGGGAAACGGCTGGGCGGGCGGCGGGCAAAGCGCGGAGCCCGGCATCGGGGTCATACCTGCTTCCCGCGGCGGCTCGGGATGCGTGCGGCGGCGGCGGCGGCGGCGGCGGCGGCTGGCGGCGGCGGGCGGGCGGCTCTGGCGGCGGTGCCGAGCGCGCGGAGACACAGACGGGGAGGGAGCGGGCAGCGGGGCGGGGAAGCCCGGGAGCGTGGCGGGCGGGGCTTGGCGAGGCTGATGGCCGGGCCACCGCACCGCCCGGCTCCCCGCGGCCCTTCTTTCTCCCTCTGCCCCCAAACGAGCTCCGGCCTCGCGCGCTCCCTTGTTCCCGTGTCCACATCCATGTCTCCCCAGGTCATCCACCCAGACCCTTGCGCACACACCCCCGCATTTTCCCTCCCCACATCCAGACGCGTGGCACAGATCCGTACACACAGACCCCGTCATCCGTCATCCTCGTGTTCCCAGACAGACCACTGTCCCAGCAGCACACACATGCCCTGCACAGAGCCCCATCCTGCCCCGCGGCGCACCTGGACTCAGGGCGCACACCTGTCCAATCATGCCCATCGCATCCCTAACCCGCCGCAGGCACAGAGTGTCCTCAGGGCGACGTGAGGACTTCCAGGAGTTTGCATAGGAACCGGCTTCTGCAACTCATTTCCCTGCCCCTCACCGGAGCTCTGAACTCCCTCGCCCGCACCTTTTGCTTTCTCAGTGATCTTCTGCTTCCTGTCCTTGGCCACCTGCTCCAAGGTCACTCTCAGATCCCTGTCAGCCATGAGGGCCCCATCTGTTTGGACCTCTGGCTTCCTCCCAGTGACACCCACTTCACCTGTGCTGCAGCCTCAGCAGCTGCCAGGCTCCTTTCTCTAATCCTCACTTCATTCCCTCTTCCCATCTGGTCCAAGTTCCAGGACTATCATTTCATATATCCATTTCACGTGTGCATGGTAGACCCCAAATGTCAGCCCTTCTCTATCCGGCGGTGCTTGAGTGCTCAGTTGCTCAGTGGTGTCCAACTTTTTGCGATCCCATGGACTGTAGCCCTCCAGGCTCCTCTGTATGGGATTCTCCAGGCAAGAATACTGGACTGGGTTGCTATTTCCTTCTCCGGGGGATCTTCCTGATCAAACCCACATCTTCTGCATTGGCAGACGGATTCTTTACCACAGAGCCACCATTTAAAGCCAATTTCTTTTCTCATGCTGCTATAACAAATGAGCACAGGAGAGCTACCTTAATACGTCCAAATGTATTATCTTAGCCTTCTGGAGGTCGGAAGTCCAACACCACTAAAATCAAGAAGTGGTATGACTGTGTTCCTTCTGGAGGAACTAGGGGAGAATCTATTTTCTTGCCCTTTCTAGCTTCTGAATACTGACTGTCTTTCTTGTCTTGTGGGCCCTTTCTCTATCTTAAAAGCCAGCAGTACCAGGCCAAGTCTTCTGTAGTTCTCTCTCTCCTCTACCTCCCTCTTCCATTTATGAGGACTCTTGTGATTATGTTTGGTTTACCTGGATGGATTGTTGTTGTTGTTGTTTAGGTGCTATGTCGGATCTGACTCTTTTGAGACCCCATGGACTGTAGCCTACCAGGTTTCTCTGTCTATGAAATTTCCCAGGCAAGAATGCTGGAGTAGGTTGCCATTTCCTTCTCCAGTGGATCTTCCCGACCCAGGCATCAAACCCACATCTCCTGCATTGGCAGGTGGATTTTTACCACTGAGCCACCATGGAAGCCCATCTGGATGGACAATCCAGGATAATGTCTCCATTTCTAATTCTAACCAATCACAATTCTATCTTCAATCTTACTTACCCTTTGTCACATAATTTAACGTATTAACAGGTACTAGGAATGAGGACTGAGACATCTTTTAATTGTTATTCTGCCTACCACAGAGGCGAGCCTTACTGGAGAAAATTAGTCATCTCAGAAGATTTTTGAGGTTATAAACTTATGAATATCTATAAGTAGAAAGAAGCTTATCATTGTCAGTATTTGCAGCAGAGACATAATAAAATGATTGAATGATTGGGGACCTCCCCAGTGGCACAGTGAATAAGAATCTGCCTGCCAGTGCAGGGGACATAGGTTCCATCTCTGGTCCAGGAAGATTCCACATACCAAGGAGCAACTGAGACACACTACTGAGCCTGTGTGTTGCAACTGCTGAAGCCTGGTCGCCTAGAGACTGTTCTCGACAGTAACAGAAGCCACTAAGATAAGAAGCCCTGGCACTGCAACAAAGAGTAGCCCTCACTCATTGCAACTAGAGAAAGTTCACACAAAAGCAATGAAAACTCCGTGTGACCATAAGTAAATAAAAAGAAAATGTGGAATGTTTGTTTATGTGATGGAATACTATACAGCACCGAACAAGAACCTATTCCATCTATGCATATGAAGGTTCAAAATCATGAGTGAAGGGATTTCCCTGCTGGTCCTGTGGTTAAGAATTCACCTTGCAATGCAAGTGATGTGGGTTTGATCCCTTGTCGAGGAACTAAGATCCCACATGCCAAGGAGCAACTAAGTCTGAGTTACAACTAGAGAGTCAACATGCTGCAAAAGAAGTCCTACATGACTTAACTAAGATCTGACACAAACACGTAAGAAAAAATCATGAGTGAAAAAAGCAAGAGGACTGACATAATAATGAGAGCAAACACTTTTATAGTGCTTACTCTGTGCCAGATGCTGTTTCTAGGAACTTGTATAGTATATTAACACTCAGAGCAATCCCATGGGATAAGTACAAGTATTATTCCTATTTTGCAGATGCAGAAAGTATGGTACAGGCAGTTGAATAACTTGTCCAAGGTCACACAACTAGGAAGCATCAGTCAAGAATACTGAGTCAGTCTTAATCCAGAGCCTGTGCACTTCACTGTAGCAGATCAATTTGTACAGTATGAATTACTTCAAGTAAAAATTTTAGAGCACACAAAACAGTATACATATATATTTAGAGGACATAAAACTCAGTTCAGTTCAGTCGCTCAGTCATGTCCGACTCTTTGTGACCCCATGAATCGCAGCACGCCAGGCCTCCCTGTCCATCACCAACTCCCGGAGTTCACTCAGACTCACGTCCATCAAGTCAGTGATGCCATCCAGCCATCTCATCCTCTGTCGTCCCCTTCTCCTCCTGCCCCCAATCCCTCCCAGCATCAGACTCTTTTCCAATGAGTCAACTCTTCGCATGAGGTGGCCAAAGTACTGGAGTTTCAGCTTTAGCATCATTCCTTCCAAAGAAATCCCAGGGCTGATCTTCAGAATGGACTGGTTGGATGTCCTTGCAGTCCAAGGGACTCTCAAGAGTCTTCTCCAACACCACAGTTCAAAAGCATCAATTCTTTGGTGCTCAGCCTTCTTCACAGTCCAACTCTCACATCCATACATGACCACAGGAAAAACCATAGCCTTGACTAGACGGACCTTTGTTGGCAAAGTAATGTCTCTGCTTTTGAATATGCTGTCTAGGTTGGTCATAACTTTCCTTCCAAGGAGTAAGCGTCTTTTAATTTCATGACTGCAGTCACCATCTGCAGTGATTTTGGAGCCCAGAAAAATAAAGTCTGACACTGTTTCCCCATCTATTTGCCAGGAAGTGATGGGACCAGATGCCATGATCTTTGTTTTCTGAATGTTGAGCTTTAAGCCAACTTTTTCACTCTCCACTTTCACTTTCATCAAGAGGCTCTTTAGTTCCTCTTCACTTTCTGCCATAAGGGTGGTGTCATCTGCATATCTGAGGTTATTGATATTTCTCCCGGCAATCTTGATTCCAGCTTGTGTTTCTTCCAGTCCAGCGTTTCTCATGATGTACTCTGCATATAAGTTAAATAAGCAGGGTAACAATATACAGTCTTGATGTACTCCTTTTCCTGTTTGGAACCAGTCTGTTGTTCCATGTCCAGTTCTAACTGTTGCTTCCTGACCTGCATACAAATTTCTCAAAAGGCAGATCAGGTGGTCTGGTATTCCCATCTCTTTCAGAATTTTCCACAGTTTATTGTGATCCACACAGTCAAAGGCTTTGGCATAGTCAATAAAGCAGAAATAGATGTTTTTCTGGAACTCTCTTGCTTTCTCCATGATGCAGCAGATGTTGATCTCTGGTTCCTCTGCCTTTTCTAAAACCAGCTTGAACATCAGGAAGTTCACGGTTCATGTATTGCTGAAGCCTGGCTTGGAGAATTTTGAGCATTACTTTACTAGCATGTGAGATGAGTGCAATTGTGTGGTAGTTTGAGCATTCTTTGGCATTGCCTTTCTTTGGGATTGGAATGAAAACTGACCTTTTCCAGTCCTGTGGCCACTGCTGAGTTTTCCAAATTTGCTGGCATATTGAGTGCAGCACTTTCACAGCATCATCTTTCAGGATTTGAAATAGCTCCACTGGAATTCCATCACCTCCACTAGCTTTGTTCGTAATGATGCTTCCTAAGGGCCACTTGACTTCACATTCCAGAATGTCTGGCTCTAGGTCAGTGATACCACCATCATGGTTATCTGAGTCATGAAGATCTTTTTTGTACAGTTCTTCTGTATATTCTTGCCACCTCTTCTTGATATCTTCTGCTTCTGTTAGGTCCATACCATTTCTGTCCTTTATTGAGCCCATCTTTGCATGAAATATTCTCTTGGTATCTCTACAAATCACTTTGCTGGACACATGAAATGAGCACAATATTATAAACCAACTATACTTCAATTTACTTCAAGTGTGCATAAACCGTCTGGTCAAATCTTTGGTTTTCCCAGTAGTCATGTACGCATGTGAGAGTTGGACCATAAAGAAAGCTGAGCACTGAAGAATTGATGCTTTTGAACTGTGCTGTTGGAGAAGGCGCTTGAGAGTCCCTTGGACTGCAAGGATATCAAACCAGTCAATCCTAAAGGAAATCAATCCTGAATATTCACTGGAAGGACTGATGCTGACTTTGAAGCTCCAATACTCTAGCCACCTGATGTGAAGAACTGACTCATTGGAAAAAACCCTGATGCTGGGAAAGATTGAAGGCAGGAGGAGAAAAGAATGACAGAGGATGAGATGGTTGGATGGCATCACTGAGTCGATGCACGTCAGTTTGAGTAGGCTTTGGGAGTTGGTGATGGACAAGAAAGCCTGGCAAGCTGCAGTCCATGGGGTCACAAAGAGTCAGACACAACTGAGCAACTGAACTGAACTGATACTTCAATTAAAATAAAAAAAGCATAGGTGAATTCATAATCTGCTTCTAAACTCAATCAGTTGCATTATGTTGTTTAGTTGAAATAAATAAAGGAAGGAAATTCAGCCTCTTGTAATTTTACTCACCATTGCTTTTCTCAGGGGTTTCCCTGATAGCTCTGTTGGTAAAGAATTCGCCTGCAATGTAGGAGACCCTGGTTTGATACCTGGGTCAGAAAGACCCACTGGAGAAGGGATAGGCTACCCATTCCAGTATTCCTGGGCTTCCTTTGTGGTTCAGTTGGTAAAGAATCTGCCTGCAGTGTAGGAGACTTGGGTTTGATCTCTGGGTTGGGAAGATCCCTTGGAGAAGAGAAAGACTACTACCCACTCCAGTATTCTGGCCTGGAGAATTCCATGGACTATATAGGCCATGGGCTCGCAAAGAGTCAGACATGACTGAGCGACTTTCACTTTCATTGCTTTTCTCAGGGCAAATGTCGATATGGTGAAAAGGCAAATAACATCTTAATATTATTATTTATGACAACAATTTTGACTTCACGTTCTTCTTGAAAGGATCTTTGGGACACACTCCTACTCCCCACCCCAACCTCCCCCGAAGTCTGTAAATCACACTTTGAAAACCACTGCCCTATTATATATAGTTGTGATCATTAAAATTGTTGATACAAAAATGGCAATTTATATTGTTCCAGCGAATACATGTTATTTTGGAAGGTTTTCTGTTTGGTTCACACTCTGTTTTCCTGGCCAGGCCCAGGAAAACATCATTCGGTGTGTCTCCTCTGGGACTGTGTTGCTGTGGGCAGCTTTGCACAAATGTTATGTCTTTCTTTATGTCATGATTTCCATGTGGGGGAGGTGGCATTTGAGGGGTGCATAGGAACTACAAACTTGGTGATATTAGGCTGACAAATTTTGAAGTATGTATTTTAAACAGTTGTGAACACGGAGAGCGGTGTTCTTAGAGTTGATTGAAGGACATAAGAGTCCGTGTGGACTTTTTGCCAGGTGTTTAGAACTATGGATCATTTGGTGAAAAAACAAATATCTTTTTCTACATAAAGATATTTGGGTGAGTTATGGCACAGCTGGACAAATTTAGGCCTGGATAGATTCATGACTGGTTTGAAAGGTAAGTACCCCCTAAATATTCTATTCTATATTATTGTGGAAGAATAGTCCTCCTGCTTTCTTTAGTCAAGGTAGTGGAATTCTAGGAGATGATAAATATAAAAAGGGATCCAAGATCAGCCAAGCCAACCCTGGGGATCAGTAGGGTGTTAAATGCTGTTCTTTGTAATGACTATTTTAAAAATACATTGCATAAAAGATAAGCTGACTATTTTTTTTTCCCCTAAGGAGAGGGGGTCACTGAGCACCCATTCATTCTACTTTAGGTAAGTGCACATGATTTAGTTCTTGGGTCAGCATCCCTTTCTTACCCCTCGTCCATATTTTGAGCCTGGTGATGCTGATTTCAGGTATCACCACCTCCATCCAAGTTGATGCTGCCCTGGCCTAGAAATCACACATTGTATTCCTCGTGGGATATTGATTGGTTCAAAGGAGGGAACCAGACCCAACTCAAGTTAACCATAGTCAATGAAACTTTACACAGGGACTTTATCTTTGAGCTCGTAAGGAGTCCCACCTGCTTCGGAGTTGTTCAGATACGGAGTTGCTCAGATATGGAGTTGTTCAGATCTGGAGTTGCTCAGATATGGAGTTGTTCAGATACGGAGTTGCTCAGATCTGGAGTTGCTCAGATATGCTGTTGTTCAGATCTGGAGTTGCTCAGATATGGAGTTACATCTGGGAAGAGACTGCCTGAGAATGAATCCCATCCGGAAAGATGACAGAGAGGATACAAGTTCTGGTCTCATGCTCTGACCCACATCAAGCTGTACCTGTCCTACCCCTGGACATGTCAGGTGCATGAAGCTATACGTTTTATTTTTGCTAAGCCATCTTGGGTTGGGGCATCTGTTGCTTACAATCAAACACTCCTAAGTGATTCTGGTGAAAATTTTATCCAAACTACAAAAGAAGGAAGTCAGGAGGGACAGCTGCAGAATCTTGACATCTGAAATATCAGGTCCCAAACTAAGAAGATTAACTCCCACAAGCACAGATGTAAAGTCCTACGGTTGGGTCTTTCAGACAAATTCTGGCTTGGGACCTGTGCCATCCTCTGAGATAGAGCCTCTTAGAGATGCAGTGCTACCCACAGGTCTGGAAGACCTGGGAGGTGCTGGTCTCTGGCATGGTTGGCAGAATCCTTGTGTGCTATGCTTAGTCACTCAGTCATGTTAGACTCTTTGCAAACCCATGGACTGTAGCCAGCCAGACTCCTCTGTCCATGAGGATTCTCCAGGAAAGAGTACTGGAGTGGGTTGCCATGACCTCCTCCAGGGGATCTTCCCAACCCAGGGTTCAAACCCAGGTCTCCCACATTGCAGGCGGACTGTTTACCATCTGAGCCAGCAGGCAGAATCTTTACCTGAGTCCTTTGCTTATGGTGGGTCCTGGATCTTCAGTCTCATTCTCTCAGGCCATAGCAAGCAAGCTTGGACGTTCCTCTGCCTCTGACCACATCACAGCAGCTCATACCATGCACGACCTTTCTGTTATTCCACTTTCTCTCCCTAGTAGTACCCTTTGGCTCTTCCTTCCCCCAATTACTACTAATCATATTGAATTGTGATACTATTTGCCAGGCACCTTGCTAAGTCTCCTTTATCCTCCCAAATAATCTTTTGAGGTAGGTTCTAGTTTTGTTCCCATTTTACAGATAAAGAAACAGACTTGCAGATGTCAAGGAACTTGGCCCAAATAGCAGCAAAGCCAGGTCTCTCTGGAACCAAAGTCCATGTTCTTAAGTGTTTTCCTAAACTGCAGATTTTTAAAAAGTGGAGGGTGTGTATGGGAGGGAGTGGGGATGGAGGAGATCCAGTTTTCAAACATGTTTTGTAAGATCATGTGGTATTTAAAAAGATTTTTTTAACCAGTGTTTAAAAGTGAGAAAATAGCTCATAAAAATCAACTTCCTGATTCTCTGGAAAATAAGCAGTCAGGAGGTCTGGCAACAAGAATGCTTTCATTCCTGCTTGGTCCGAGTCACCTGGAGATGAGTGGCACCTGAATGGGTCCTGATTTCCTATGATTCCTCATTTCCAAGTTATGCAGCGTCCCCGTGCCCAGCTTGCCTGCGCATTGATGACCAATAGACGTTTGAATATGGAGCCTCTGCTCTCATCACGTCCAGGCCATCTCTGCTTGTTCTTCTTCACCACTGGCCAGTCTGCCACAAAAGCCCCCAGCTACTGCCAAGCCTGGCAGTTTTCACTTTGTTCCCAGAAATCCAGCCGCAGAGTCTAAATCACACAGAGAACAGCCAGGCTGGCGCTCAGGGCTCACCTGGTCACTCAGAGTGCATACCTTTCCATTTGTCTTCCCTTCCTGGCCTAGAGGAAAAATTTAATCAGCTTCTGGGGCTGTGACCCAAGGAAAAGGAAGATCTGAGAACAAACTTTGCAACTTTGCTATTGAGGTTATCAGTGGCATCCAGGAACCTTGAGAAAGGTCAGGTTGCAGCTTGGAGACTTTAAAACATTTGAACACTCATACATTCTAGTGAGGCAAGACAGACAATAAATAAGACAAAGAAGCTTTTAGATGGTTTAACTGCTGTGGAGAAGAAGAATGCAGGCCAAAAGGGGTGGGGTGAAGGTTGATTTTTAAAAAGTAGGGTCAGCTGGCAGTTCAGAAATTAGGACTCTGTGATTCCACTGCTGGGGCATGAGTTCAACCCTTGGTCGGGGAACTAAGACCCATAAGCCTAAAGGAGGTGAGGAAGCCAGCCCTGCAGATACCTAGGAGAAAAATGTACCAGGCAGAGGAATAGGAACTGCAAAGGCCCTGAGGCAAAGCATGCCTGGCGTGTTTGAAAAGCAGTAAAGGTGCCAGCATGTCTGTAGTGGAAGTGAACAAGAAGACCATGAGAGGGAGATTTGGAAAGTTCGCACAGGGTGTGGAAACAGAACACGGGACAGGCCCTTGTAGGCTGAGGTAGGGACTTTGGCCTTGAAGCCCTGAGATGAGGGCCTGTAGAGGTTTTGGGGTGATATAACCCCATCAAAGGGGCTTTCCTGATGGCTCAGCAGGTAAAGAATCTGCCTGTAATGCAGGAGATACAGGTTCAATCTCAGGGTCAGGCAGATCCCCTGGAGAAGGAAATGGCAATCCACTCCAGTATTCTTACCTGAAAAATCCCACGGACAGAGGAACCTGGTGGGCTACAGTCCATGGGGCCACAAAGAGTTGGACACGACTGAGTGACTAAGCACGCAAGCAAGCAACCTGATCAAAAATTTCTGATGTGTTTTTTATTGTGAAAAAATACACATAACAATACCATTTTAACCATTTAAAAGTATAAGTACAGTAACATTAAGTACACTCATGTTGTTCAACCATGACCATCACCTGTCTCCAGTACTTTCAGATGCTCCCAAAATGGAATTCTGTACCCATTGAATAGTAACTATCCAGTTTCCTCTCCTTCCAGCTCATGGTAGAATATTGATTATTTTACTTTTGTCTCTATCAGTTTAACTCAGCTAGATACCCCATTTAAGTGAAATCATACAATACTTGCCTTTTTGTATCTGATTATTTCATGTCTTCGAGACTTATTCATGCAGCAGCATGTGACACAATTTCCTTCCTTTTAAACACTGAATAATAGCCCAGTGTAATGTATATGACATTTTATCCACTCATGCACTGGACATTTGGATTATTTCCATCTTTTGGCCGTTGTGAAGACTGCTACAATGAACATAGGTAGCATTGAATAATTATTATTCAAAGGTAAAAATACCTTTTCAAGAACTTGCTTTCAAATTTTTTAGGTGTATCTGATTGAAAGTTGAAATGGAAGCTGGAGCAGGGTCCAGGGTCAGAGCTGTGGAGGGGGTAAGAAGTGGTTAGATTCTGGATGTATTTTTCAAGGATAGCTGACACAATTTGCTGGAGGATCTTGTGTGGGGTGTGAGACAATTTAAGACCAAACCTTCCCAGATAACTTGGTGTTTAATGAGTCCTCTTCACCTTTGCAGCTATTTAAGAAAGTTGCAGAATAATGCTTGCCAAACAATGTTATTTACATAAAAACATATAAAACAATGTAAGTGCAAAGATAGAGCTCTCAAATAATACATATCAAATTATTAACCATGGTCACCTCTAGAATGAAAGAGAGGAAGCAGAGGTGAGAGTCCTCAGGCAGAATCTTATCTCTCTCTGTTGTTTTTTTTTTTAGGCTGTGCTGGGTGCTAATGGACTTTCTCTAGCTGTGGCGAGCTGGGACTACTCTCTAGTTGCGGTTCACTGGCTTCTCATTGGGGTGGTTTCTCTTCGTTGCGCACCACAGGATCTAGAGCACAGATCCAACAGTGGTGGCCCCATGGCATGTGACATCTTCCCAGAGCAGGATCTAACTCTTGTATCTTGCATTGGCAGGCGGATTCTTAACCACTGGATCACTAGGCAAGTCCGGAGAATCTTATTTTTAGGTGTGTTCATCTTTTAAAATAAAAGAGTATATTCATATACCACTTGTGTAATTAAAACTTTAAAAAAAACCCTAATGAATAGTGTTCACCTTTTTAAAAGACTAGAAGGGGCTTGGTTTAATTTCGGACCAAGTTCTCCCAGCCAATTGGGTATTTAATGAGTCAGATTGACTTTTGAAGCTATTTAATTGCTACTGAAGTGGCTTGAATCACTCATTCATGCTGGGAAGGAAAATAGGAGACTTTCATTTGGCTCTGTCTGCTGAAAGCAAAAACCTTTCCAGCTAGCATGGGCACGTAGCCCAGGACCAACCAGGCAGCCTTAGAGAAGTCAGCAAATATTAATGCGTAATCACGTAAGTGACAATAATCATTTCAACAACTATAAAATAGCAGCAGCAACCACGTACACCTGGCTGGCACTTGCAGTGCCAGCTCTATTTTTTAAATTTTATTTATTTATTTATTCGGCTGTGCTAGGTCTGGCAACCCCCTCCAGTGTTCTTGCCTGGAGAATCCCAGGGGCAGGGGAGCCTGGTGGGCTTCTGTCTATGGGGTCGCACAGAGTCGGACTCGACTGAAGCGACTTAGCAGCAGCAGCAGCAGCAGCAGCAGGTCTTACTTGGAGAAGGCGATGGCACCCCACTCCAGTACTCTTGCCTGGAAAATCCCATGGACGGAGGAGCCTGGAAGGCTGCAGTCCATGGGGTTTCGAAGAGTCGGACATGACTGAGCGACTTCACTTTCACTTTTCACTTTCATGCGCTGGAGAAGGAAATGGCAACCCACTCCAGTGTTCTTGCCTGGAGAATCCCAGGGACAAGGGAACCTGGTGGGCTGCCTTCTATGGGGTCGCACAGAGTTGGACACGACTGAAGCGGCTTAGCAGCAGCAGCAGCAGCAGGTCTTACTTGCCGCACATGGGATCTTTGACCTTCACTGTGCATGTGGAACCTTGAGTTACAGCATGTGGGAAATAGTTCCCTGACCTATTGAACCTGGGGGGTTGAAGAGGGATTGAACCTGGGCCCCTTGCATTGTGAGTGCAGAGTCTTAGCCACTGGACCACCAGAGAACTCCTCTGCCAGCCAATGCTCTAAACATTTCATATGTACTAACTAACAATAGCCCAGGGAGGTAGAGACTATTAGCCTAAATTTATAGGAAGGAAATAGAGGCACACAGATTTCCACTCATTGCACACTCTGGAGATCAATTCCATCTCCTATTGTTTCCTCCTTGCCTGTTTCTTGCCTTTTTACTTCACTTATGAGGTCTGGATCATGTTGCAAGGCTTAGTGGTGACGCAGCAAACAATGAGGCTATGGGGATGTTGACAGCAGGTGTTTGATTCTTGCTCCCCTGGCATACTGGCACATAGTCTCCACACAGCTGACAGGATAATCCTTTTATCTTTTAATAATCCAGGTCATACTAAACAAACGAAAAATGAAACTTAGCAGTCACCTCGGAACATACTGGTTGTGGCAGTGTTGCCCTGAGATGGCCCTTGAGGTTCCTCTCCTAGCGTTGATGCCCTGTGTAATCCCCTCCCCAACTACGTAAAGACGTCAGAATCAAATCTCTCCCCAGCTGAGCCTTCCGGTGAGACCACCGCCCCAACCAGTGCCTCCATGGTAGCCTCAAGAGTGACCCTGCAGCGGAGGACCCAGCTAAGCCATGCTGGGACCCCTGACCCACAGAACCTGAAAGAGAAGAAATGTGTGTTGTTTTAAGCCACTGAATGTGGTGATTTGTTTTGTGGCATTAGAGAACTAGTAGACCAGACAGCCAATTCATTGTTTTGACCTGGGTTTGATCCCTGGGTTGGGAAGATGCCCTGGAGAAGGGAAAGGCTACCCACTCCAGAATTCTGGCTTGGAGAATTCCCCAGGGACTGTATAGTTCATGGGGTCACAAAGAGCTGGGCATGACTGAGCAACTTTCACTTTCACTTTCAAATAAAGGAAGAGTCAAGTGTGTATTCTGCCTGTGCTATACAGGGTAACCAGATAGCTGATGTGAGGAAATTTGCTGTATGTATATATACCATCTAACTAAAGAAAGAAAAAATAAAATGTCAGCACTTTGAAACTTTTAATGAATTAGTGAACCTGGGCAAAGGTCATTCGTGGCTGCTTATATCATGAGATGAGGGGCAATCAAACAGTATACATCTCTTGATGAAAGTCCCTAACCTCATTTATGAAGTATTCTTGCCAAAAAACAAACACAAAAACCCCCTTGATTCTGATTAGGTCTGTCTGAACAAGAACTAAAGAGACTCTTGATGAGGGTGAAAGAGGAGAATGAAAGAGCCGGCTTAAGACTAAATATTAAAAAAAACTAAGAATATGGCATCTAACCCCATTACTACATGGCAAATAGAAGGGGAAAAGGTGGAAGTAGTGACAGATTTCCTCTTCTTGGGCTCCAAAATCATTGTGGATGGTGACTGTAGCCATGAATTCAGAAGACGATTTCTTTTTGGCAGGAAAGCAATGACAAAGCTAGACAGTGTATTGGAAAGCAGAGACATTACTCTGCTGACAAAGGTCCGTATAGTCAAGGCTATGGTCTTCCCATTGGTCATGTACGGTTGTGAGAGCTGGACCATAAAGAAGGCAGAATGCCAAAGAATTGATGCCTTCAAACTGTAGTGCCGGAGAAGAATCCTGAAAGTCCCTTGAACAGCAAGGAAATCAAACCAGTCAATCTTAAGGGAGATCAACCCTGAATATTCACTGGAAGGACTGATGCTGAAGCTGAAGCTTCAGTATTCTGGTCATCTGATGCAAACAGATGACTCAATGGAAAAGTCTCTGATGCTGGGAAAGATTGAGGGCAGAAGAAGAGGGCATCAGAGGAAGAGACGGCTGAAAGGTATCACGGATGCAATGAACATGAACTTGGGCAAACTCTGGGAGACGACGAGGGACAGAGAGGCCTGGCATGCTGCAATCCATGGGGTCGCAAAGAATTGGACACAGCTGGGCAACCGAACAACAACAACATGTAATTACAAGTTTATGAGAAATCCAGGGAACAGAGGAACTTGTTAAATAACACCATGGGGATGTAACCAGCGAAATTCAGATGGTGGGAAACTACAGGACAAAGGACCAGTTTCAACAGATTGAAAGAAACTGATAGAGACTGAGGAGAATCCTAGAGATTAAAAGAGGTTTAAGAGCTATTTCAACAATTGCGATTCCTGACTTACTTGGATGCTGATTCATACAAACTCTGTGAAAATTATCAATAAAATGGCACATTTGAACACTAGTTTGTGGTATATAGAACTTATTCTTACATTTTTAAGTATAACAATGGTTTTTTCTGAGTTTTCTAAAAGAGACCTTATATTTTAAAGATATAAAGGCAGACTTCACTTTATGGGGCTTTGCAGATATTGCAGGTTTTACAAATTGAGGGTTTGTGGCAGTGCTGTGTTGAGCAAATCTATTGTCACCATTTTTTTCTTTTCCAACAGCATTTGCTCACTTCGTGTCTCTGTGTCATATTTTACTTAATTCTTGCAATAGTTCGAACTTTATTATTATTGTATTTTTATATTATTGTTACTACTACTATTATATGTTATTATGATGATCTGTGATCAGTGATCGATCTTTAATGTTACTACAAATCACTGAAGGCTCAAATTGATGGTAAGCATTTTTTAACAAGAAAGTATTTTTTAATTAAGCTATGAACCTTGTTTTATTAGGTATAATGCTATTGCATACTAATAGGCTGTGGTAAAGTATAAACGTAACTTTCGTTTGCACTTAGAAACCAAAATATTTAAGACTTGCTTTATTGTGACATTTACTTTGTATTCACAGCGACCTGGAATCAAACCTGCAATATTTCCAAGGCATGCTTATGTGCAAAAACATTTAGAGGTGAAATGGGAAGATGTCTGGGATCCACTTCAAAACAATCCATTAGGATGGTGTGGAAGATACAGATGAAGTAAGATTGGTCGTGAACTGATAATGTTGACACTGCATGATGAGTACTTGTGTGCTCATTATTCTATTCTCCCTACTTTTCATATATTTAGAAATTTCCATGAAAATAATTTTCAAAAAAATCTAAGTAAAATCTAATGTTTTCCTTCTTACTCAGTGAGAATAAGAGCTGAAATGGCCTGTAAGTTTCCACTTTGTCTGGAACCCCCGATCCCCTTTGTTACTTTCTCTGAGCTCATCTCCTGCCATTCTCCCTTTGTTCTTCCGTGTGACTTTCACTGGCCTCCTTGTTGCTGCTTGAATACCCCCTCCTGCTCCTACCCCAGGGCCTTTGCACTTGCCAATCCCTCTTGCTCCTCTGTCAGTTCCCAGGGACTGTTTTTCTCACTTCTCTTGGGTCTCTGTAGTCCTCGGAAAGGTCTTCCTTGATTATCCCACATGAAATAGCAATATATACCACATACAGAAATTCTTGTCCTTATTTGCGTGCCCTGTTTTTCTCTGTGGCACTTGACATACATTACACTTTATCTGTTTGGTTCCTTGATTGTCTTCTTTCTCCAACTGGATGTAATTTCAGGAAAGCGAGGACTTAAATCATGGACTTACCTGGTGGTACAGTGGATAGGAATTCGCCTGCCAATGCAGGGGATGTGGGTTCAATCACTGGTCTGGAAAGATTCCACATGCTGTGAGGAAGCTAAAGCCTGTGCCACACAATGACTGAGCCTGAGTGCCTCAACTACGGAAGCCCACATGCCTAGATCCTGTGCTCCACAACAAGAGAAACCCATACGCTGCAACTAGAGAGCAGCCCCCACTCTTGGCAACTGCGGCGGCCTGCACACAGCAACGAAGACAGGGGAGACAAACATAGAATAATGAATAAAAAACTCAATGACCAAAACTCCAACGCCCAAATCAGTGCTTGGTATATTACTATTTGTGCAGTTAATGAACGCTTGTTTAAACTCCACTTTTCTTTTGTCATTTATTTTAAGTAATTTCAAATGCACAGAAAAGTAAAGAGACTTGTAAGTAATGAACAGCTCCTAGATATAACTTGTGAACATTGGCCATATTTGCTCCATCTCTTTCCTTTTTTGGCCTGAGTATTTTAAAGTATTTATAGTCAACATGACATTTCATCACTAAATACTGGTCTCTAGGATTCTCTCTAGGATTCTCCTGAATTTCAATCAGTTTCTTTCAATCTGTTAAAAATGAAACACTGCTTAGCCACAATACCATTATAACACCTAACAAAATGAACACCTTACAAAAATAACATAGTGCCATTAAATTCCTCCATATATACATTTTCGCATTTGTCCCCAAAATGCCTTTTACATTGCTTCAAACCAGGACTCAGGCAAGATCCTCAAATTGCATTTGATCACATCTCGTAAGTGTCTAAGTCTAGACTCTCTCGCACGTCTCCTCCCTTTTTTCCAGGTCACTGAAGAAACCAAGTTCATAGTCCTTTTGGTGCAATGCCCTACTTCTTGTCTTTGATTGCTTCCTCATGAAGCATTTAATTTTGCCCTCAACACCCTGTATTTCCGGTGAACTAGCAGCAGATTTAACGACTTCATCAGATTTTAGCTGAACATTTTAGCAATAATTCTTCCCAGGGGCTGCTATGAGCACCCTCCGTTGACTCACACCAGCAGGTTCATGACTGGGTGTCTCATGAGTGAAGCTAAGATTGATCACTGGGTTCAGGTGGTGACAACCTGATCCCTCCATTGTGACGTTATGTATTCTTGGCACCTTGTGAATATCCAGTCTCCCTTGAACCTTTCACCCCATGGTTTCAGCATCCATTGCTAATCATTGCCTGAGTCAATTATTTCATTCAGGGTTGCAAAATCTAATGCAATCCCTCCTTCAACAATTATGAGCTGTCATTCTCCTGTAAAGAAGAGCTTCTTCCCCTCATTGACTAGGGCAGAATAAACTATTTCCCTCTTGCGTGTGTGTGTGCTCAGTCAGTTCAGCAGTGTCCGACTCTTGCAACCTTATGGACTGTAGCCTGACAAGTTCCTCTGTTCATGGGATTCTCCAAGCAAGAACATTGGAGTGGATTACCAATGCCCTCCTCCAGGGAATCTTCCCAACCCAGGGACTGAACCTGAGTCTCATGTTTCCTGCATTTCAGGTGGATTTTTACCGCTGAGCCACCGGGGAAGACCTATGTCCCTCTTCAGTTCAGTTCAGTCACTCAGTCGTGTCCGACTCTTTGCGACCCCATGAATCGCAGCACTCCAGGCCTCCCTGTCCATCACCAACTCCCGGAGTTCACTCAGACTCACGTCCATTGAGTCAGTGATGCCATCCAGCCATCTCATCCTCTGTCGTCCCCTTCTCCTCCTACCCCTAATCCCTCCCAGCATCAGAGTCCTTTCCAATGAGTCAACTCTTTGCATGAGGTGGCCAAAGTACTGGAGTTTCAGCTTTAGCATCATTCCTTCCAAAGAAATCCCAGGGCTGATCTCCTTCTACTTTTTAAGGGTAAGGATTTGATGCAATAGCTACCTCCAATGGTGACAAATTAGTTCTTTCTATTCTGTTTTTTTTTCTTTCTGTTTTTGTTTATTTGGGTATCATTGTAAACTCATTGACCCTTAAAAATAGAGCTCAGATGTTTCATTCAAGTGCATTCATTAATTTTAAAAAAAGAACTTTTTATTTTGGAATAATTTTAGATTTACAGAAAAGTTGCGAAGATAGTACAGAGAATTTCCACAAGCAGTTTCCCCATAATGTAATTCAATGTTATAATAACATTTTACATTCCTATGATTCCTTTGACAACCTGAGAAATCAACATTGGTATACTACTATTAATAAAACTCCAGACTTTATATTTTACTAGGTTTTCCATGAATGTCCCTTTTCTGTTTCAGGATTCAGTCTAGGATCTTTCATTCATTCTTTCTTTTTGATGCTTAAAACTGACCTAACAGAACTAAATGGGAGCCTAGTAAGGCTGGGCCCAGATCCTCTTGACATGACCATGGCCCCAGCTAGTTTTGTTAAACTTCTTTCTGGCCCGTCAAGATGTCCTAAGCTCCTCTGGATTTGGCTTCAATGCCAATGTTTAAAATGTAGTTGATTTAAAGTGAGGCCTTCCCTGGTAGCTCAGCTGGTAAAGAATCCACCTGCAATGCAGGAGACCTGGGTTCAATCCCTGGTGTTGGGAAGATCCCCTGGAGAAGAGCATGGCAACCCACTCCAGTATTCTTGCCCGGATAATCCCATGGACAGAGGAGCCTGGCAGGCTACGGTCCATGGGGTCTCAAAGAGTTGGACGCGACTGAGTGACTAAGCATGGCACAGATTTAAAGTGAAAGTCAGGATTTTCAGTTTTCCTCCTGAAGTCAGCAGATCTGGTAACACTGAACTTGCCTTCCTGCTTGGCAGAAACTGGCCGAAGCTTAGTAGGGCTGCCCCATTTAGACAGGGTGTGTACCCGTGAACTTGACAGAAGCCCCACCACTCCCCAGGACCGGTTTGTACCATGCCTTTATGTAAGCCGCCCAGCTTCTGCAGCCCTATGGGTTAAGAACTTAACACAGACTCTGCTGTTTGCCTCCTCTTCCTCCTCCCTCCCATCTTTCCTATGTATGAAGTGGCATCTAGGTGCCAAGCACTGATGTGAATACTGGGGTTCTAAAGGCAGACAAGGCAAATATGCAGGTCATTGGCTTGTTTGATCTTAGAGCCAGGCCTTGACCTTCTTCTGCAAAGTACATTTCCCAGGCACCACTGCCACTGGCTGGCTGGTTTCCAGCTGTGTGTGTGTGTGTGTGTGTGTGTGTGTGTGTGTGCGCGCGCGCGCGCGCGCGCATGCTCAGTTGCTCAGTTTTCTCCAACCCTCTGCAACTCCATGGACTGTAGCCCACCAGGCTCCTCTGTCCACCACATTTTCTAGGCAAGAATACTGGAGTGGGTTGCCTTTTCTTTCTCCAGGGGATCTTTCAGACCCAGGGACTGAACTCGTGTCTCTTGTGTTTCCTGCATTGGCAGGAAGATTCTTTCACTGCACCACCTGGGAAGCCCTGGTTTCCAGCTGCTGCTGCTGCTAAGTTGCTTCAGTCGTGTCCGACTCTGTGCGACCCCATAGACGGCAGCCCACCAGGCTCCCCCATCCCTGGGATTCTCCAGGCAAGAACACTGGGGTGGGTTGCCACTTCCTTCTCCAATGCATGAAAGTGAAAAGTGAAAGTGAAGTCGCTGAGTCGTGTCCGACTCTTAGTGACCCCATGGACTGCAATCTACCAGGCTCCTCCGTCCATGGGATTTTTCCAGGTGAGAGTACTGGAGTGGGGTGTGCTAAACTGAGCCAAAAACTGACAGGGGATGGCATGGTGGGCTAAAGGGAGGAGTCAGAGCTCCTTCCCAACCTCAGAGAGTGTTTTCCAACAGAGGCTGCGTCTCCTCCATGGTTTAGCTCTTCACTGGGCAGCCCCTGCTGTGACTCTAGCTCCTCTTGGATGGCCCCAGAGGCGGACACCCCTGCCCTCCGTGTATCCCAGCAGTGACAGCAGCTTCCTGCCATTGCTCAGCCAGGGTGGTTTCACCATCTCCTCTTCTCAGCTCCTAACTCATTTATGGAATCAGTTCCTTGATGAAGTTCCCCCTGTGTGAAATACCTGGAGTGGTTTTGATTTTTCTTATAAAACATACCTGGCCCCTGACCTCAGGGAACATGTACTGGTTCTTTATCTGCGTTTACTTGCTTTGTGACTCTTGGCAAATTACTCAATCTCTCTTAACTTTGTTCTGTCTCCCTGTCAGGAAAATAGGATGAAAATGGTATTTCCCTCATATTCCTTTTGTGAGGATGAAATGCAATGATGCATATAGGGTGGTTAGCCCATTTCCTGGAACCTAACATTAGGTGTTCAAAAATGTGACCTATTATTCTAGGCCACAGGCTACAGACTGTACCCGACACTCCCCTCTCCCCTCCACTGACCAGGGGACATCAAATTACTTCTTCCTCTATGACTCCATAGACACGCAGCTTGTGTTCACTGAGCACCTACTGTTTCCAAGGTCTTAACTCATTTACTCTTGATAAATGTATCTAAGCCATAGGTATTGCTCTTCTCCCTATTTTCCCAATGAGGTTGAATAACTTGTTCAAGGTCTCATAGCAGAGGAGGCAGGATGTGAACCTGTGTGGACCGCCTCTGGAGTCCATGTCCTTTAACCTACACTGTGAACCCTCAATATGCTGCCCTCCATTGTTGCAGCAGGTAAGAAAGGGTCTCTTCCCTCAAACAGCTCACAGTCTAGCTGGAGAGACAGGTTTGTTCATCATTAAGCACAATGCAGTGTTGTACATGCCAATCATTCTTTGCATGCTTGTACATTCAATCATTCATTCATTCAGCAAACTCTGGGTATCCATTATGCATCTGTGCTAAAGGCTGGTGAGGACGTTCAAGGTGACTTGGGGACCCAGACTTACCTTCTGTAGCCATGGAGTGCAGAGTGGTAATGTGGGAGGCTTCTGACATTTCCTCTTTTCATTCCTCCAAAGTACTGCACTTTATTTTTCTTTAAAAAAAATTTTTTTTTTAATTGGTGGAAAATTGCTTTATGATTTTGTGTTGTACACCAACTCAAATCAGTCATAATTACATAACACTTCCTTCCCTCCCTTCCCTCCCCCAACTCCCACCATCACACCTCACTAGGTCATCATGGAGCACCAGGCAGCACAGCACATAATTAAGCTTTCCTCCTGCTTCTTGCTTTACTTGCTGTGTGACCTCAAACAGATGACTTAACCTCTCTGGGCTGGCTTATATATGTAAAACTGGGGCTCATAAATAGTAATAGTGATACCTGCCTCACATGCTTAATGTTAAGGCAGAAAGATACAATAAATGCAAAAGTCTCTTAGTTGAGTGCTGGGCACACAAAGACGGCTCAATTATCTGTTGATACTATTATTTGTTGATGACAATTGTTAATTGCCTGTAGCCAAAAACAATGGAAGGCTGTTGCTCTAAATACTACATCCCTTAGCTTGGCAAAGTTCTGCTGGTCTAACAAACCAGATGCGTTCTTTCTGGCTTTTCAACTGACAAGTCTCAGCAGGATGAGAACAATGCTAGTAGGCAAGACAGACGGATCCTTAGTGAAGACTGAAAGTCAGCTGTTGTTTTCCAGGTGCTGCGTAGAAGCAGTGAAGAAGAGAGCTGGAAGCTTTGTAGCCTTCCTCCTCCCTGCCAGAGCGCCCAGCCCTGCCTGGCTCCAGATCAGTCATGCCTAGATGGGTTTAAAGAGCTATAACCCGTAGAAGGTATGAATTTCACTCCACAAACTTGTATGTGTAATACATAAAATTGTTTACTTTTCTGTAACAATGTCATTCCTATTTCTGACTTCTTCTAGGAAACAGAAACTTCGCATCAGTCAGTTCTAAGTCTAAAGGTGAGCTACATGCTGAAGACTCTCAAATTATCTCCAGCATCTTCCCTGAAATCCAAGCACACATCTGTCTATTGACAATCTCACGTCAATAGGCATCTTTAAATGAATAATCATTCAAAACTGAACACTGACATTTTCTTCCCAGCCCTGTTCCTCCTACAGTCTTCTCCATCTCAGTGAGGGCAACCCCATTCTTCAAGTTTTCAGATAGAAGACATCAGTGTCATTTAAAAAGACACTTTTTAAAAAAATTGGGGTGAAATTCACATGACATAAAATTAACCATTTAATTAATTTATTATTATGAAAAGATGTTTTTGATGTGGACCATTTTTTAAGTCTTTATTGAACTTGTTACAATATTGCTTCTTTTTAAAATTTATTTTTTGGCCATTTTGACTCTTTGTTGCTGCGCATGGGCTTTCTTTGGTTGCGATGGGAGGGGGATACACTTCCTTGCCATGCTCAGGCTTCTCACTGTGAAGCCCTCTCACCCCTTGTGGGCTACAGGGTGTGTGAGTTCATAGTTGCAGTTTGTGGGCTCAGGAGTTGCGGTGCACAGGTTTAGTTGCCCCTCAGTGTATGAAATCTTCCTGGACCAGGAATCGAACCTGTCTTCCCTGCAATGGCAGGTAGATTCTTATCCACTGTACCACCAGGAAAATCTTCCTCTTCTTCTTCTTCTTCTTTTTTTTTTTAAATGTTTTGAGTTTTGGGCCAAGGACAGTTCCCTGACCAGGGATTGAACCCAGCACACCCAGGATCAGAAAATGAAGATAAAGTTTTTGGACTGCTACTGGACTGCCCACCACTGGACTGCCAGGGAAAACCCCAAACGGACCATTTTAGAGTGAACAATTTCATGGCATTTAGTTGATTTGCAATGTCAAGGAACCACTGAAATGAAGTGAAGTGAAAGTTGCTCAGTCATGTCCAACTCTTTGCCACCCCATGGACTATACGGTCCATGGAATTCTCCAGGCCAGAAGACTGGAGTGGGTAGCCTTTCCTTTTTCCAGGGGATCTTCCCAACCCAGGGATCGAACCTAGGTTTCCCGCATTGCAGGCAGATTCTTTACCAGCTGAACCACAGGGGAAGCCCACCTCTATCTAATTCCAAATATTTTTTATCACCCTGTGAGAAAACCCATACCCATTAAGCAGTCATTTCCCTTTCTCCATCTGCCTCTAATCCCTGGCAATCACTAATCTACTTTCTGTCTCTATGGATTTACCTATTCTGAGTATTTTGTATAAATGAAATCATATAATATGTGGCCTCTGCTGTCTGGCTTCTTTCACTAACAAAATGTTTTTGAGGTTCAGGCCTCCCTGATGGCTCAGATGGTAAAGAATTTGCCTGAAATGTGGGAGAGACCTGAGTTCGATCCCTGGGTTGGGAAGATCCCCTGGAGAAGGGAATGGCAACCCATTCCAGTATTCTTGCCTGGAGAATTCCATGGACCGAGGAGCCTGGTGGGGAGGAGTCCATGGGGCCACAAAGAGTTGGGCGTGACTGAGCGACTAACACTCCCTCTTTCATGTTGCAGCATGTGTCAGCACTTGATTCCGTTTCACAGCTGAGGAATACTCTGGAGATAGTCTCGATTACTCTGTCTTCACACTCCACAATCAGCCAACTAAACAAGCCAGTTGGCTACCTTCAAAATATTTCTTTTCTCTCTCTTGTTTTTGACCCCACCACTCGGCTTGGCTTAGAGCATCTTAGTTCCCCAACGAGGGATTGAACACATGCCCCCTGGAATGGAAGAGCGGAGTCCTAACCACTGGACTGCCAGGGAATTCCTCAAAATATTTCTAGAATGGATTCACTGCTTGTCATCTCTATTGCATCTCCTTGCCCCATCCAGACCATCACCTCTCACCGGGATTATCACATTTTCTTGTTTCTGTTCTTCATATCCCCAGACCCCAACCTTTCTGTCCAATTTTCCTCTCCACACAGAATCCAGAGTGATTCAGTTAAAGCATAAGTCACATCATGTCCCTCCTGTGATCAAAACTCTCCAGCGCCCCTGCCCTCATCACGTTCATGATCAAAGATGGAATCCTGACATCCCGCAGCCTCCCATCACGTCTCTGACTTCAACTCTTCCATCATCAGTGTTGTCGTCCCACTCGGGCCAGCATCCTGGCTCTCAACACACATGACCATGTCTCTCCTACCTCAGGCCCTTTGTACTTGGGCTTTTTCTGGAACATGTGATTGATGGGTTTTGGCCCCTAATTTTCTTTACCTCTCTGCAAGTTTCACGCTGTGGACCACTCACACCTTCATGAAATTGTTTCTGTTCTTGCATTTCTTGATGTCATGTGCTCATTTTTTTTTTTTGTCCCTGCGTACCTGGCCGTTTCCTCTCAGATGCCTGTGTGAGCTCCATTTCCTCTATGCATCCCTTACATGTTGGCATTTCACAAGTTTTCATGAAAGTCCTCTTCTCTCCTTTCTCCTCTCCCTGGAGTGAGCTCACCGACTCATGAATACATCAGCCTAAATCCTTTCCTTAATCTTCAGACTCACGAGCAATTGCCTTCAGGGCATCTCTCTATAAACATCCCGGAGGCACTGCAAACTCACAAGTCCAGGGTGAAACAACCCTCCCACCAGCCAGGTTGTTCTTGGCAAATAGAATCCCCTACCACTCAGCTATCCAACATAGAAACCCAACATAGAAATGAACTTGATTCTTTTTTTTTTTTTTGCTTATTTGTACGTCTAATCCATCACCAATCCATAAATCCCACTTCCTGATATCTAGAACGGTCTACTTCTCTCTACAGCCGCTCCCATAGTTCAGAGTGTCATCTTTTCTCACACAGCTGGTCTTCCGGCATCTTCTCTGGCCCCCTTCCAATTTATTCTCTACACAGAAGCCAGAGAGACATCTCTGGAATACAAACGTGATCCTCAGTGGCTAAACCTGCCATGGCTTTGTTGACTCTGGGGAGAAATTCCTTAACCCGGCTTATGATACTGTGCCTGTTCCCCCACCCTCAGCCCTCGCGATGGCCCCACCGCCAGGCTTGCCTTCTGGCCTCTGCGGAGCTGATTCTCCTCAGTATACTGTGTTTGTCAAGGCTTTGCATTTTTTGCTTATATTAATATTTGTCTGCAATACAGCCCTTCCCACTCTCTCCCGCCTCTCTTCATCCCGTAACTCATAATATATCCCCTGGATATATTTCTATATACAGAAACCACCCCTCCAGAAGTTTCCCCCATTTTCCCAAGTCTGGGGCAGTGTAGACTGCTATGTGTCCACTGAACTCTGGTCCTTTTTCTTCTTGGGCTCACAGTTGAATGTTTCCCAGGCTCCCATGCCTGGGATGGGTGGGGTCACGTGACTGAGTTCTGGTCAATGGAAAGTTTCTCAAAGAGTGAGCAACGTTTATTCAAGGCTTAAGGGCTTCCCCGGTGGTTAGATGGTAAAGAATTTGCCTGCAATGAGGGAGACCTGGGTTCAATCGCTGGGTTAGGAAGACCCCCTGGAGGAGCACATGGCAACCCACTCTAGTATTCTTGCCTGGAGAATCCCCATGGATAGAGGAGCCTGGTGGGCTACAGTCCATGGGGTCACAAAGAGTCATACATGACTGAGGGACTAAGCACAGCACAGCATTCAAGGCTTAAAGCATATCCCAAAACCTCCCAGGCCATTCTCCACAGTTTCTATTTCATTCCTCTGCCAGGTGGATTCAAGGAACCCTATGGAGAACTCTGACACCCTGGGAGAGGGCAGTGGAGCCATTAGATAGAAAGAACCTGGGTCCCTGAATGGCTGTGTGGAGCAGAGTCCCACCAGCCTTCTCCCCAACCAGCATGGGATTATAACATGAGAAATAAACTTTATTGTGTTAAGTCACTGAGACTTGCTGGTTTGTTAAATAGCAGTTAGCCTGCCCTGACAAATATATTTAAATGAATTGTTCTTCCCTCCCCTACCCCACCCCCATTCTCCCATATCATTTTTTTACCTCCCACCGCAGCACTTATCATATTAAATAACAACAGCCTCTCACCCGTCTGTGTCTTCACCCGTGGGAGAATAGGGATGAATCAGGCCTGTCTTAAGTATGAATGGGCATTCAGCTCAGCACCTGGAGTGCACAGCCACTAGATAAATATTTGTGGAATTGCTTTGTGGCTGTTGAATTCTCTTTCCCTGGGTGCCTATTTTGGTAACTTGCCCACAACGGGGATTCCTCCTTCACCTCCCCAGTCCTTTCCTAATACTCAGGACCTGCCTTTGAACCAGTCCAATAGCTGGGACTCCCTGATGACACAGCTCCTGAAGCAAACCACCCACTCCCCCTCCGATTTCCCAATATTGCCACAGCTCCCAAGCCTGGGTCTTCACCCACCTGTCAGGATCCTGGACACTGTTTGATTTTCTCATGCCTGCTGTCTGCCTTCTGGATGTCATTCTTGCATCTGCTGGACTGGATTTCCTCTCAAGCCCTGGAACTTTCTTTGCGACAAGCTGAGGCTCTGGCAATGGGGCAATCACCAAGCCATGTTGTTAGCAAAAGGAAGTTGGGGATAGAAAACAGGGTATACGAAAAAATTTTAAAAAGATATAGATACATTGGAGTTTGCATAAAAACATTTTTAGAAGAACACATCAGAAGCTGGAAATAGCACAGTGTGGTGTGGGATGAGAGTAGGGTCCTGGCCAGAGTCGGGAAGTGGGGAGAGGGATTTATCTTTTACTCCCTCCACTGTGGGGTAGGCTACATAATGACTCTCTACCCCCCTCTCCAGCAAAGATGTTCACATCCTAACTCCCAAAACCCATGAACCTTGCCTTATGTGGCAAAAGGGATTTTGCAGAAGTGATCAAGTTAAGGACCTTGACAGGGAGCGATTATCCTGGATTATCTGGGTGGGCTTAATGTAATCAATCACAAGAGTCCTGCTTACAAGAGGACTGCTGGAGGATCAGAATTAGAGGAGCAGATGTGGTGTTGGAAGCAGAGCCGGGGAAGGAGGGGCGAGGTGGGAAAAGAGAGAGAAACAGACAGACAGGCATTAAGCTGTTCCTCTGCTGGCTTTTGGTGCTTGTTTGGTTGTGTGCCTGTTCACATTTTCAGGTTCAAGATTCCTCAGCTTCCAAGTCTTGGATGTAGGAGGCAGAAAGAAAACCCAAGGATTTCAACACTGTGTCTCCTGATCCCAATGTCCCTTTGTCTGCTTTCTTCTCCTGTGTTGGTATTATACATAATGTCCAGAGTCTTTAATTACACTTTGTGGGAGGAATAGAGAGAAGGACTTCACTCTGAAAGTAAGTCACCAGTATCTTTTAAAAATATGTTTATTTAACTAAATTTATTTGACTGCTCTGAGTCTTGGTTGCGGCATGCGGGATCTAGTTCCCTGACCAGGGATCCATCCTGAGCCCCCTGCATTGTGGGTGTGAAGTCTTAGCCACTGGACTGCCAGGCAAGTCCCCACCAGCATCTTTTTAAGGTTTACATAGTACAGGTGACTGTAATATGTAACCAGAGTTAAGAATCACTGAGATCAAAGAGGGTGTGGGGGTGAGGAACAGCACGATAAAATATAATTTACAAAGCACAAATACATATGCATAAAAAGCATCTGAGAGAATAAGTGACAAAATGTTAATGTCGTTATCTTTGGGTGGTAGGATTACAAGTAATTTTTAATTATAACTTTTTATTTTAAAATAGTTTAAGACTCACACAGGGAGAACCCATGTGCCCTTCACCCAGCTTCCCCTGTGATAACATCTTACTCACTGTTATAACACTATTAATTCAGGAACAGGCATTATTCAGATGTCACCAGTTGTTAAATTACAAGCAACTTTAGTATTCTCTATTTTGTTAATCTAAACATATCATCTGTGTAACAGCAAAGAATTTTGAAAACACTCAATTCCTCCTTTAGTGTATCTGAACCTTTTGCTTCCTAGGGTCTTTCCTATGTTTCCTCTTCTGAATTCATTTCTCACTCTAGGTCATGAACACCCTCCACAGGACAACCAAGGGAAGGAAGGTAAATGGGACAGACCTTCTCTGTCCTGAAAATCCATTCATTCAATAAATCTCTTTGACAGGCCTGCTGTGGGCCAGGAATCAATGGAGAGTAATACAGATTTCATTGTCTATATTTAAAATTTTCTGTATATTATGATGTTTTAACATCTTAGAAAAAGTCTGGGACTTCCCTGGTGGTCCAGTGGCTAAGACTCCTCACTCCCAATGCAGGGGGTCAGGGAACTAGATCCCACATGCCTCGACGAAGATCAAAGATCCCACATGCTGCAATTAAAGACCTGGCACTGCCAAATAAATAAACATTAAAAAAAAGAGAGAGAGAGAGAGTCTGGCTGAGGCGAGATTGCCCTTTCTGAGCAGAGCCAGTTTGAGACAGAAAGAGGCTCAGTCTTTCATATACAAGCGAACCCATCCAGAGCCTGGTTGCTCTCTCTGGCCTCCACACCATGTAATATTCCAGATATTATTATTCCAGAAGTAATATTCCAGATCTTAATCATCCCAGAGTCAGATACCAGGTAACTCAGGCCCACCCCATAGCTAAGAGCCTACTGAAATTATTCAGACTAGATCATCCCAGTCATGCTTTCTCCTTGCTCCTGCTTTCTCCCTTCTGACCATACTGGGCTTTCCCCAGTGGCCCTGTTTCTAGGATCTGTTATAGAATAAACTGTTTTCCTGAGCCTCTCCTGTGTTCCCTCTTGTGGCCACAGCTGATTGGCCATCACAGAAGAGAACCTGGAACAAGCTTCTTCCACCGTAGTGCACACTCTAGTGTATGAGACAGACATTAGTATTATACCCACGAGTGTAAAATTATAACCATGTGGAATTCTATGAGGGAGATGTTCGTGGTGCTCAGAGTATTTTAACAGGGAGGTGTGGGCCAGGCTTGGGGGTCTGAGACAGTCTCCTTGAGGAAATGACATGTGGGTGAGATCTGAAAGGGTGATCAGTAGAAATTAACCAGGAACTGGGGTAAGGCTTTCCAGGCAGAAGGGCCAGTTGGTGTTGAGGCTTCACTGCCGGAGCCCATGTGCACTGTTATTGGCCATCCCCTGCTTGCTCGAGATTGAGTGGGTAGGGTGGGTTTTAGGCACCAGATTTTCAGTTTTAAAACTGCAACAGTCTTGGGTGACCTGTCCTAGTTCACCAGGGACTGGGGGGTCCTGGGACACAGGATTTCAGTGCTAGTCCTGGGAAAGTTCTGGGCAAACTAGAACAGGTTGGTCACCCTGTGTGATACCTTCAAGAAACCGAAGAAAGTTCTTAGAGTGAGTATCCTCAGAAGTAGGCCCTGAGAAGAGGATTCCTGTGCAAGGTATTTATTTGGAAGAGGAGGGAAAGTGGAAAATGAGATGGGGGAGCCAATTAAGGGGACAGTCTTGCTCCAGGGTAAGGTCTCCAGAGAAATTGAACATTCAGGGGATAGGTCAGTAGATAGATAGATATGGATGGGTAAATAGATAGAGAGATATGGATGGGTAGTCAAATGGATGCATAGATGGATGGATGTATACACACATGCATAGATATTTGGAGATGTTTATATTAAGGAATTAACCCACGTGAACATGAGGGCTGGCAAATCTGAAACCTGTAGAGTAGGCTGGCAGGTTGGAGACTCAGGCTAGAGCTGATGCAATCTTAAGGTACAATTTCTCCTTTGAGAAACTCATATTTTACTCCTGGCCTTGAACTGATGAAAGCCCATCCATATTACTGAGTGTAATCTCCTTTACTTAAAGTCAACTGACTATAGATGTTATCACATCTACCAAATACAGTCACATTTTGGTTAGTATTTGGTGGAATAACTGGTTAATACTGTTACCAAGTCTAAGCTTGCTCTGCTGGCCACGTGACAGGCGAATGAATCCAAGAGATGAGATGTTGAGACAAGAAATGAGATGTTGAGACAGTTGAAAAGCTGGCTGATCGAGAAGATGGCAGACTAATGTCTCAAAGTAACTATCTTGCTGGGATCTGGATGTCCGATTCTTTTATGGAGCCAGAGAGAGAGAGAAATAATGAGGAACTGAAGTCCAAAGGCAGAATAGAGAGGGAGAGACAGAATAGAAAGGTTGAGACAGCGAGGAAGTAAAGTAAAAAGGGTCTTCAGTCTTGTAAAACATCTCTGGAAAAAGCCAGCCTTTGGAAAGGGGTGTTAATCTCTTCTTTGTAGCCATTCACAGGTGGGCAGGGTCAGATGATCTCTTTATGAGCTGAACAAAGGCACTTTAATTCAACAATCAGGCAGAGGGGCAGGATCCTTTGTTGTTGTTGTTGTTGTTCAGTGGCTAAATTGTGTGTCCGATTCTTTTGCGACCCTACAAAGTGCAGCATGCCAGGCTTCCCTGTCCTTCACTATCTCCAGGAGTTTGCTCAAACTCATGTCCATGGAATCGATGATGTCATCCAACCAATTCATTCTCTGTCACCCCCTTCTCCTCCTGCCCTCAATCTTCCCCAGCACCAGGGTTTTTTCCAGTTAGTCAGCTCTTTGCATCAGGCAGCCAAAGTATTGGAGCTTCAGCTTCAGAATCAATCCTTCTAATGAATATTCAGAGTTGATTTCCTTTAGGATAGACTGGTTTGATCCGCTTGCAGTCCAAGGGACTCTTGAGAGTCTTCTCCAGCACCAGTTTGAAGGCATCAATTCTTCAGTGCTCAGCCTTTTTTATTGTCCAACTCTCACATCTGTACATGACTATTGGAAAAACCATAGCTTCGAGTATATGAAAATTGTTGGCAAAATGATGCCTTTGCTTTTTAATACACTGTCTTGGTTTGACATAGCTTTTCTTCCAAGGAGCAAGTGTTTCTGAATTTCTTGGCTATCGTCACTATCCGCAGTGATTTTGGAGCCCAGGAAAATAAAGTCTGTCTCTGTTTATATTTTTCCTCCATTTGTTTGCCATGAAGCAATGGGACCAGATGCCATGATCTTAGTTTTTTGAATGTTGAGTTTTAAGCCAACTTTTTCACTCTCCTCTTTCACCTTTGTCAAGTGGCTCTTTAGTTCCTTTTTTCTTTCTGCCATTAGGGTGGTAATATCTGTATATCTGAGGTTATTGATATTTCTCCTGGAAATCTTGATGCCAGCTTGTGATTCATCCAGCCTGGCATTTTACATGATATTTTCTGCATAGAAGTTAAACAAACAGGGTGACAATATACAGCCTTGATGTACTCCTTTCCCAATTTTGAACCAGTCCATTGTTCCATGTCCAGTTCTAACTGTTGCTTCTTGACTTACATACATGGTTGAGACAGGTCATTGTGTATGATTATAATAACAACAGCAACAAAAAAGCAAGTTCCCAAGCATGGAATCAGAATTGGCTTTTCCCTGCCATGGTAACCCCTAGCCAAATAGACATAGAAAATTAACATCAAGCCAGTGCCTCCTGTGGGTTTAACCCTGCCGGGGCGCACTAGGAGACAGTGACACACCAGAGACATGTCAGAATGATTCATCAGGTGAGGGACATCGGGTATTTACACTCAGACGCTCATCAGCCATTGTCTGGTGACCGCTGGGGGGAGGGGGAAAGGGAAGGGAGGGAAGTGGGCGAGGAGTTTCAGAGACCAGAGGAAGAACTCAGGCAAGACAGAGTGGTTTGGAAGAGGGAAAGGGTGGAATGTCCACCACACAGAAGGCCCCTGCAAATCAAGTACAGAGTAAAAAAGGATCCAACTATAAAGAGTCTCGTAAGGCCGGGTGAGGATTTAGGCTTGAAATCAAGAACAATGGAAAGGCATTATGTTTGGGGGGTAAGAGGGGTAAGGAGAGGCATAATGGCCAGTGGAAAGATCAAAAGATCTTTCTATTGATTCTGATCCATAAGAATCAATGGAACATAATAGCCCAAAATAAACCAACACACCCTGGTCTATCAAAGATTTTTTGAAAACACAGATCTGATCATTATGCCTCTTCTTAACCCCACCCCTCTTTGACAAAGGAGGCAAAAATATAAAAATGGGACAAAGCAGCCTCTTCAGCAAATGATACTGGGAAAGTGGGACAGCTGCAAGTAAATCAATGAAGTCAGACTACATCCTCACGCAATGCAGAAGAAGAAACTCCAAATGGCTTAAAGACTTAAACATAAGAGATGACACTATAAAACTCCTAGAAGAGAGCATAGACAAACCATTTTCTGACATAAATCCTACCAATGTTTCCTTAGGTCAATCTCCCAAAGCAATAGAAATCAAAACAAAAATAAACAAATGGAATACAATCAAATGTTCAAGATTTTGCCCAGCAAAGCAAGGGAAACCATTAAAAAAAAGACAACCTACAAAATGGGAGAAAATATTTGCAAATGACATGACTGATAAAGGTTTATTTGCAAAACACAAAAACAAATCATTCAACTCAACAACAAAAAACCAAAGAACTCAATAAAATAAAAGGGCATAAGACCTTAATGGACATTTCTCCAAAGAAGGCATACAGATGGCCAGTAGGCACATAAAAAAATGGTTAACATCACTAATTATTAGAGAAATGCAAATCAAAACTACAATGAGGTACCACCTCGCACTGGTCAGAAGACTATCATTAAAAAAGTATACAAATAATAAATGCTGGAGAGTGTGGGGGGAAAGGAACCTTCCCATACTCTTGGTAGGAATATAAATTGGTGCAGCCACTTTGGAAAATAGTATGGTGTCTCCTCAGAAAACTAAAAATAGAGCTACCATATGATTCAGCAATTCCAATCCTGGGCATATATATATCCAGACAAAATTATAATTCAAAAGGACACATAGTAGCACTATTCACAATAGCCAAGATATGGAAACAACCTTATGGTGAATGGATAAAGAAGATGTAGTACAGGACTTCCCTGGTGGTCTGGTGGTTAAGAATCTGCCTGCCAATGCAGGGGACACAGGTTCAATCCCTGTTCCAGGAAGATTCCACAAGCCATGGGGCAACTAAGCCCATGTGCCACAACTACTGAAGCTCACGCACCCTAGAGCCTGTGCTCAGCAACAAAAGAAGCCACTGCAATGAGAAGCCCATGCACCACAGCTAGAGAGCAGGTCTCACTCACCGCAACTACAGAAAGCCCATGCACAGCAACGAAGACCCAGCACAGCTGAAAAGAAAAAAAACAAAGTCGTGGTACTTATATACAATGGACTACTACTCAGCCATAAAAAATAACATGTGCAGCAACATGGATGCAACTAGAGAGTCATACTAAGTGAAGTAAGTCAGAAAGAGAAAGACAAATACCACATGACATTACTTACATGTGTAATCTAAAATGTGGGATAAATGGGGCCTGCTGAGTTGAGGTGTTGAAACAGCCACTTCATATTAGGAGGTCTGGCCTGAAATCCTGGGAGAAAGGCCTCTGCATGAGGCTCTCTTTGAGGAAGTGAAAACAAACTAAGCATAAAGGAAAAAAGTTCCCAGAGTTCTGAACTAGAGAGTTACCACCCCTGGGACAGAATTCCTATGAAGCCTCCAGGCACCCAGTAAATGCTGTAGGGCTAAGGTGATAAGAGATGTTCAACGGACAACTTAGGAGCAGGAGCCCAGAAGAAGATCCTTAGCACAGATGTCGGGAACTTGGAAACATTCCCCAGAAATACCTGGGAAGGGCTGCCTGGTATAAGGCTGCAACTCCAGTGGATCAACTAGGAGAAGAGCTCAAACAATTGTAATGCAACTATTAATGGAAGGTGGAGAATGCCAGGACAGTTCAGTTCAGTTCAGTTCAATTATTCAGTCGTGTCCGACTCTTTGCGACCCCATGAACCGCAGCACACCAGGCCTCCCTGTCCATCACCAACTCCTGGAGTCCACCCAAACCCATGTCCATTGAGTCGCTGATGCCATCCAACCATCTCATCCTCTGTCATCCCCTTCTCCTCTTGCCCTCAATCTTTCCCAGCATCAGGGTCTTTTTCAATGAGTCAGCTCTTCGCATCAGGTGGCCAACGGATTGGAGTTTCAGCCTCAACATTAGTCCTCCCAATGAACACCCAGAACTGATCTCCTTTAGGATGGACTAGTTGTGCCTCCTTGCAGTCCAAGGGACTCTCAAGAGTCTTCTCCAACACCACCCCATCTATTTCCCATGAAGTGATGGGACCGGATGCCATGATCTTAGTTTTCTGAGCTTTAAGCCAACTTTTTCACTCTCCACTTTCACTTTCATCAAGAGGCTCTTTAGTTCCTCTTCACTTTCTGCCATAAAGGTGGTGTCATCTGCATATCTGAGGTTATTGATATTTCTCCCAGCAATCTTGATTCCAGCTTGTGCTTCCTCCAGCCCAGCGTTTCTCATGATGTACTCTGCATATAAGTTAAATAAGCAGGGTAACAATATACAGCCTTGATGTACTCCTTTTCCTATTTGGAAAACAGTCTGTTGTTCCATGTCCAGTTCTAACTGTTGCTTCCTGACCTGCATATAGGTTTCTCAAGAGGCAGGTCAGGTGGTCTGGTATTCCCGTGTCTTTCAGAATTTTCCAAAGTTTATTGTGATCCACACAGTCAAAGGCTTTGGCATAGCCAATAAAGCAGGAATAGATGTTTTTCTAGAACTGTCTTGCTTTTTCGATGATCCAGCGGATGTTGGCAATTTGATCTTTGGTTCCTCTGCTTTTTGTTCACAGTTCACATATTACTGGAAGCCTGGCTTGGAGAATTTTGAGCGTTACTTTACTAGAGTGTGAGATGAGTGCAATTGTGCGGTAGTTTGAGCATTCTTTGGCATTGCCTTTCTTTGGGATTGGAATGAAAACTGACCTTTTCCAGTCCTGTGGCCACTGCTGAGTAGTTTTCCAAATTTGCTGGCATACTGAGTGCAGCACTTTCACAGCATCATCTTTTAGGATTTGAAATAGCTCCACTGGAATTCCATTACCTCCACTAGCTTTGTTCATAGTGATGTTTCCTAAGGCCTACTTGACTTCACATTCCAGGATGTCTGGCTCTAGGTGAGCGATCACACCATCGTGATTATCTGGGTCATGAAGATCTTTTTTGTATAGCTCTTCTGTGTATTCTTGCCATCTCTTCTTAATATCTTCTGCTTCTGTTAGGTCCATACCATTTCTGTCCTTTATCGAGCTCATCTTTGCATGAAATGTCCCCTTGGTATCTCTAATTTTCTTGAAGAGATCTCTAGTCTTTCCCATTCTATTGTTTTCCTCTGTTTCTTTGTATTGATCACGGAGGAAGGCTTTCTTATCTCTCCTTGCTATTCTTTGGAACTCTGCATTCAAATGGGTGTATCTTTCCTTTTCTCCTTTGCTTTTTGCTTTCCTTGTTTTGACAGCTATTTGCCAGGACATGTGGGTGACAATCAGATCAACAGTCTTGACCATGAACAAAACAGACACGGTCTTGAATCTCACAGATTCAGCAACTGTGCACAAATATAAAGTTGATTCTAACAGAGATTACAGTCTGTGAAAGTGTCAGCAAACCTTTTCTATAAATGACCAGACAAATAGTATTTTAGGTTTCGGGTCATACGGTGTCTGACAGCTGCTCCAGACTGCATTGCAGTGTGAACGCAGCCGCAGACAATGCACAAGCAAATGAGTACTATTGCATTCCCAACAAAGCTTCAGTTATGGAAACAAAATAGCACAAAATGAACCTGTCTGCACAACAGACACAGACTCACAGGCATAGATGACAGACTTGTGGTTGCCAAGGAGGTGGAGGAGAGGGAGGGATGGCGTGGGAGTTTGGGATTAGCAGATGCAAACTATTATATAGAGAATGGATAAGCAACAAGGTCCTACTGTATTGCATGGGGAGGTATAGCCCATCACCTGGGATAAACCATAATGGGAAAAAAATATAAAAAGGAATGTATACGTGTGTATAACTGAGTCAGCTGTTCTTCAGGGGCTTCCCTGGTGGCTCAGCAGTAAAGAATCTTCCTGCCAATGCAGGGGATAAGGGTTCGATCCCTGGTGTGGGAAGATGCCACATGCCACGGAGCAACTAAGCCCATGCGCCACGACTACTGAGCCTGAGTGCTGCAACTACTGCAGCCCGCATGCCTGGAGCCATTGCTCCACAACGAGAGAAAACATTGCAATGAAAAGCCTGCGTGCGCATCGCAACTAGAGAGTAGCTTCCTCTCTCTGCAAATAGGGAAAGTCTGGCATAACAATGAAGACCCAGCACAGCCAAAATAAACCACTATACTTCAAAAAAAAGAGAATTTAAAATATATATATATCTTTAGGCTGTGAAGAGAAAAATGTGTTGAGAAGGGGTAAAGAGGACGTGGAACCACTAATGAGGAAGATCTTGCTGGAGTCCAGGCACCAGACAGTGGCATCTGGAGAGGATGGTAACACTGAGGATGGAGAGAAGACAGACTCTAAAGCTGTCCAGGGAACTAAAGCAACAGGTCTTGGCTTTTGATGTAGGATCAGTTGGAGGGTATTGAAAGGAGAGTATCAATAAGTCCAGGAATCCTAGACTTATTTTAATTTTTTTTTTTTTTTTTTTTTTGGAGGGGAGAGGATACCTGGGGCCCAGGATGGGCTAAATAGCCCAGAAGTGGCCTGCGACTAGTTTTAGCATGAGAATCACCTTAGGATGACCTTGCCTGCTGCCTGAGTTGTTTTCATATCCTACAATGCTTATTGCATAATCAGAAACCTCCTGCTGAAAATACAGCTGGATGGGATAGTGTAAACGGAGGGTGACCATGGAAAACATTGCTTTAGACTCTTAGCATGAGGACAGATCTCATAATGATACCAGGGATGGAATGAAGTTGAGAAATCAGACACCCAGAGCACGTCACCTTGAAATGAGCACCCTTAACCCTCACTCTTTGGTTGTCCAAACATCGATGCCCCTTGCTTTCTGTGTTATGTTTTGTTTTGTCCACTGTGTGGAACAAAGGTTGGATTTACCTGCTTTGTGGGAGAGGGGATTAAGAGGAGATGGGAAGAGCAATGTCACATTAGCACTTTTCCTGTTGTCTTTTACTTTAAGAAGCCAGGTGTAATGAGAGTGCCAGATGGACAGGGGGCAATTTGATACAATTGGAATTCTCTGCCCCCTCCCTATTCCCAGCACCTTGAGAATCTTTCTCTGAAGGGAAACTTGGCCCAGCTGCTGAACAAGAAGATAGGGACACATCATTGTGACATGATCATACAAATGACTAGAAAACAAATTGAGCTTTAATTTCCAATGGTATCTGAGGCCAGGCTATAGTGTTTATCATCTGCTCAACCAATGGCTTAAACTGGAAATCTACAGGGCACTGTGGAAGGCCCCCAGTTATCCATGCCTCCTGCTATTCCTGTCCTTGGGGGGTTTTCTCCCATATTTACCATGACTGGTTTGAGTGGTTGGCAGAATAATGGCCTCCAAAGATTTCATGTCCTGACCCCTGCAACCTGTGAATATGTTATCATTGAGTCACTAAGTTGTGTCCAACTCTCTGCGACTCCATGGACATCAGCACATCAGGCTCCTCTGTCCTCTACTGTCTCCTGGAGTTTGCTCAGATTCATGTTTATTGAGTCAGTGATGCTATCTAACCATCTCATCCTCTGCTGCCTGCTTCTCTTGTCCTTAGTTTTTCCCAGCATCAGGGTTTTTTTCCAGGGAGTCAGCTCTTCACATAAGGTGGCCAGAGTATTGGAGTTTCAGCTTCAGTATCAGTCTTTCCAATGAATATTCAGGTTGATTTCCTTTAGGATTGACTGTTTTGATCTCCTTGCAGTCCAAAGGACTCTGAAGAGTTTTCTCCAGCACCACAATTTGAAAACATCAATTCTTTATGGTCCAGCTCTCACATCTGTACATGACTACTGGAAAAATCATAGCTTTGACTACATGGACCTTTGTTGGCAAAGCGATGTCTCTGCTTTTTAATATGCTGTCTGAGTTTGTCATAGCTTTTCTTCCAAGGAGCAAGTGTCTTTTAATTTCATGACTGCTGCCACTACCTGCGGTGATTTTGGAGCCCTCTCAAAATAAAATCTTTCACTGCTTTCACTTTTTCCCCTTCTATTTGCCATGAAGTCATGGGACTGGATGCCATGATCTTAGTTTTTTAAATGTTGAGTTTTAAGCCAGCTCTGTAGTTCCTCTTCACTTTCTGCCATTAGAATGGATGCAGATTATCTGAGATTGTTGATATTTCTCTTGGCAATCTTGATTTCAGTTTGTGATTCATCTAGCCTGGCATTTCACATGATATAACCTACCTGTAAGTTAAATAAGCAGGATGACAATATACAGCCTTGTTGTATATTTCCCAATATCCCTTCCCAATTTGGAATCAGCTGTTCCACGTAAGGTTCTAACTGTTGTGTCTTGACCTGCATACAAGTTTCTCATGAGACAGGTAAGGTGGTCTGGTACTCTCACCTCTTTAAGAATTTTCCATAGTTTTTTGCGATCCACACAGTCAAAGGCTTTAGGTTACATGGAGAGGGAAAGTTAAGATTGTAAATGGAATTAAGGCTATTAATTAATTGACCTAGAGATGGGGAGATTATCCTGGATTATCTGGATGGGCCCAATGTAATCATGTGCGGGCATGTGTACTAAATCGCTTCAGTCATGTCTGACTCTTTGTGACCCTGTGGGCCATAGCCCACCAGGCTCCTCTGTCCATGGGATTCTCCAGGCAAGAATACTGGAGTGGGTTAGCATGCCCTCCTCCAAGGGATCTTCCTGACCCAGGGATTGAACCTGCCTTTCTTATGTCTCTTTCGTTGGCAGATGGGTTCTTTACCACTAGCACCACCTGGGAAGCCCCCAATGTAACCACAGGTGTTCTTTTTTTTCCAATTAATTGATTTATTTTGATTGGAAGATAATTACTTTACAATATCGTGATGGATTTTGCCATATATCAACATGAATTTAAATGCAGAAGAAGAATGCAGAAGAGTCAGAATTAGAGGAATGGCTTTAACCGGGCATTGCTGGATTTGAAAATGGAAGGGAGCAGGAGCCAAGGACTGTGGGTGTCTCTGGGCACTGAGAAAGGCAGGCAAATGGATTCTCTCCTAAGGTCTCCGAAAGGAACCCTGCCTTCCTGACACATCTTAAATAGTAGCCAAGTGAGACCCATTTCAGACTTCTGATCTGGAGAACGGTAAGATAATAATTCTGTGCTGTTTAAAGCCACGAAGCTTGTAGCAGCTTCTTACAGCATCAGTAGGAACACAGCTCTGTAGGTAATTGCATATGGCAGAATGTGATAGCCCATCATTTCTGGGATAGGTTCAAAGGACTGAGGCTTCCATTCTGAGCTCTCATTCACCCTCTTGCTCTCATTATTTGCTCTGAGGGAAGACACGCTGTGAACAGACCTACAGAGAGGGCTGGAGGAGCTGAAGCCGCCTACCAACTGCCATGTGAATGAGCTAAGCCCCAGTTGAGGTTTCAGAAACTACAGCCCTGGCCAATTGCTTGACTGTAACCTCCATGAGAGACTGATCCAGAGCCACCTAACTAAACTGCTCCTAGACTCCCAACCTTCATAAAATGTGAAACAATAAACCCTGCTGTTCTAAGTCACTAAGGTTTGGGGTATTCGTTATGTAAGTCTAGATAATTAATGCCGGTTCCCTCACTTCACATAACATGCTTCATCAGGTGCTGAGTCCTATAGACTTTCCTTCTTTGTAATGGCTCCAGCTGCCCTCCTGCTCTTGAACTATTGCAGTGGTCCTCTCCTGCCTCAGGACCCTTGTGCCTGCCATTCCCACTGCTGGGAACAGTCCAATTGGATCTTCCCATACTAGCACTATCTCATCAGGTCTCAGATTAAATGTCATCTAGAGAAGCCTTTTCTGAGCATCTTGTTTCATATTTCTATTTTATTTCACACAGAGCACGTGACACTCTGAAATTATCTTAAAAAAAGCATTTGCATGTTTATCTGTAAATTATCTATCTATAGTAAAATAGAAGCCCCATGAGGTCAGGAACCTTCTTTATCTGTGTCCCCAAAACCTGCTGCTGCTGCTGTTGCTAAGTCATTTCAGTCGTGTCCAAATCTGTGCTGACCCTATGAACAGCAGCCCACCAGGCTCCTCTGTCCATGGGATTCTCTAGGCAAGAATACTGGAGTGGGTTGCCATTTCCTTCTCCAGTGTCCCCAAAACCTCAGTTCAGTTCAGTCACTCAGTCATGTCCGACTCTTTGCAACCCCATGAACCACAGCACGCCAGGCCTCCCTGTCCATCACCAACTCCCGGAGTTCACTCAGACTCATGTGCATCGAGTTGGTGATGCCATCCAGCCATCTCATCCTCTGTCATCCCTTCTCCTCCTGCCCCCAGTCCCTCCCAGCATCAGGGTCTTTTCCAATGAGTCAACTCTTCGCATGAGGTGGCCAAAGTACTGGAGTTTCAGCCTCAGCATCAGTCCTTTCAATGAACACCCAGGATTGATCTCCTTTAGCATGGACTAGTTGGATCTCCTTGCAGTCCAAGGGACTCTCAAGAGTCTTCTCCAACACCACAGTTCAAAAGCATCAATTCTTCGGTGCTCAGCTTTCTTCACAGTCCAACTCTCACATCCATACATGACCACAGGAAAAACCATAGCTTTGACTAGATGGACCTTTGTTGGCAAAGTAATGTCTCTGCTTTTGAAAATGCTATCTAGGTTGGTCATAACTTTCCTTCCAAGGAGTAAGCATCTTTTAATTTCATGGCTGCAATCACCATCTGCAGTGATTTTGGAGCCCAAAAAATAAAGTCTGACACTGTTTCCACTGTTTCCCCATCTATTTCCCATGAAATAATGGGACCAGATGCCATGATCTTAGTTTTCTGAATGTTGAGCTTTAAGCAACTTTTTCACTCTTCTCTTTCATCAAGAGGCTTTTCAGTTCTTCTTCACTTTCTCCCATAAGGGTGGTGTCATCTGCATATCTGAGGTTATTGATATTTCTCCTGGCAATCTTGATTCCAGCTTGTGCTTCCTCTAGCCCAGTGTTTCTCATGATGTACTCTGCATAGAAGTTAAATAAGCAGGGTGACAATATACAGCCTTGACGTACTCTTTTCCTATTTGGAAACCAATCTATTTTTCCCTGTCCCGTTCTAACTTTTGCTTCCTGACCTGCATATAGGTTTCTCAAGAGGCAGGTCAGGTGGTCTGGTATTCTCATCTCTTTCAAAATTTTCCACAGTTTATTGTGATCCATACAGTCAAAGGCTTTGGCATAGTCAATAAAGCAGAAATAGATGTTTTTTCTGGAACTCTCTTGCTTTTTCCATGATCCAGCGGATGTTGGCAATTTGATCTCTGGTTCCTCTGCCTTTTCTAAAACCAGCTTGAACATCTGGAAGTTCACGGTTCATGTATTGCTGAAGCCTGACTTGGAGAATTTTGAGCGTTACTTTACTAGCGTGTGAGATGAGTGCAATTGTGTGGTAGTCTGAGTGTTCTTTGGCATTGCCTTTCTTAAATTGAAGAAAGTAGGGAAAACCACTAGACCATTCAGGTATGACCTAAATCAAATCCCTTGTGATTATACAGTGGAAGTGAGAAATAGATTTAAGGGACTAGATTTGATAGACAGAGTACCTGATGAACTATGGACGGAGGTTCGTGACATTGTACAGGAGACAGGGATCAAGACCATCCCCATGGAAAAGAAATGCAAAAAAGCAAAATGGCTGTCTGGGGAGGCCTTACAAATAGCTGTGAAAAGAAGAGAAGCAAAAAGCAAAGGAGAAAAGGAAAGATATACCCATTTGAATGCAGAGTTCCAAAGAATAACAAGGAGAGATAAAAAAGCCTTCCTCAGCAATCAATGCAAAGAAATAGAGGAAAACAACAGAATGGAAAAGACTAGAGATTTCTCCAAGTAAATTAGAGATACCAAGGGAACATTTCATGCAAAGATAGGCTCGATAAAGGACAGAAATGGTATGGACCTAACAGAAGCAGAAGATATTAAGAAGAGGTGGCAAGAATACACAGAAGAACTGTACAAAAAAGATCTTCATGACCCAGATAATCACAATGGTGTGATCGCTCACCTAGAGCCAGACATCCTGGAATGTAAAGTCAAGTGGGCCTTAGAAAGCATCACTATGAACAAAGCTAGTGGAGGTGATGGAATTCCAGTTGAGCTATTCCAAATCCTGAAAGATGATGCCGTGAAAGTGTTGCATTCAGTATGCCAGCAAATTTTGGAAACTCAGCAGTGGCCACAGGACTGGAAAAGGTCAGTTTTCATTCTAATCCCCAAAACCTAACACATCCCTAATACATAGAGAGTGTGGTTAGCAGAATAATGCACCCGCTGCAAAGACATCCACATCCCAACCTGCAGAACCTGTGACTACATTAGCTTATAAGGCAAAGGGGAGTTAACACTGCATATGGAATTAAGTTTACCAATTCATTGATCTTGAGATGGAAAGATTGTTCTGAATTATCTGGATAGACACAATGGGAGCACAGGGACCTTAAAGGGGGAGAGAGAGGCAGAGAGAAAGGGAGTCAAAGAGAAGTCAGGTTGATGATGCTGGCTGTGAAGATGGAGGAAGGAGCCAGGAGTAGGGGCCTCTAGATACTGGAGAGGCAAGGAAATGGATTCTCCTCAAGCACTCCCGGCCCTCATCTTGATTTTAGATATTTCAGACCCGACTGCAACCTACTTCAAATTTCTGACATCCAGAACTGTGAAATAAGAAATCTGTATTATCTTAAGCCACTGATTTTGTGATAGTTCCTTACAGGAGCAATAGGAAACAAATACCGGGTGATCTCAACAAATATTTAGGGAATTGAATGAATGAAAGTTCACTTTGCTCCAACCCATCCCTGCTCTGTTTCAGTGTTTTTATATTTTTACCGAAAATGAGGATCTGATCTCATCATCTCTGCCCATCTGTCCATTGTCTCCCTTTGGCTGTAGGATGACTTCATTCTCCTTCAAGAACTTGACAACCCTCAGATGACCATTCCAGCTTTCTGGCCCTCCTACTCATGGAAAAATCATTTGGACATCTTGCTTCACCCAACTCCTCATGCCCTTCCACGCCTGTGTGCATTTTCTGATGTGTTCCCTCTTCCGAGACCCTCAACCCCCATACTTACTGAAATATGCTCAATTAGGCTCAAATATCACCTGTAGCTACTCAGGTCATAATTAGCATCTACTGTAACTTTCTGTACTCACTCGCATCCTAATGATCACCCTGTGCTGTATTAAACTTTCTGCCCATCTTTACTTAACATCATGTAGAGCCACTCACAGGGAGGGCTGGTATCAGGGTCATCCTTGCATCCACTTGGGATAAGAATTTGGGGAGAGGACTTCCCTGGTAGCTCAGTGGTAAAGAATCCATCTGCCAATACAGAGGACATGGGTTCAATCCCTGATCCAGGAGGATCCCATATGCCACGGAGCAACTAAGCTGGAGCACTACAACTATTGAGCTTGTGGTCTAGAGCCAGGGAACCACAACTGCTGAGCCCACGTGTTACAGCTACTGAGCCCACGTGTTACAGCTACTGAGCTCTCGTGCCCTAGAGCCCATTCTCTACAACAAGAGACGCTACCTCAATGAGAAGCCAGTGCACCACAAGGAAGAATAGACCCTGCTTGCAGCAACTAGTGAAAAACCCACACAGCAACAAAGACCCAACACAGTCAAAATAAAGAAATAAATAAAATTATATATACAAAAAATAATAATTTGGGGAGGGAACATCACTCTCAAAGATTAAGGACTAGCATAAGCATCCTAAGGTCTTCCTTGATCTCTCCTCCAGAGATTAGTTAAACCTCAATGTCACCTCTTTTAAAAAAAAAAAAGACAAAATGTAAATGACCTCTTCTTGATTATAATAGTAGCACCTAGTTGGTGTCCAGTGTTTAAGAAACACCAAAGTGTCCACAGAAGAAAATAGACTCCTACGCAGATCATCCATAAACCTGTCACCCATCATAAGGAATAACTAACATTTCCTTAGTTCTTACCATGTTGGCAGCCATCAGAGTAATCCTCTAATGGGGAGGTTTCATCATCAACTCCATTAACAGATGGAGAAATTGGGGCTCAGGGAGGTTGAGCAGGGTAGCCTGAGTTTAGGGACATTTTTGTTCTTCTGGGTCCAAGCTCAATAATGAATGGGCAGCTGGGTCTCTCTCTCTGAGAGCCACAAACTATATCTGTTTTTTTCCAGTCCCCTAATTATCAACTTCCCTGGTGGCTCAGACGGTAAAGCATCTGCCTACAATGCAGGAGACCCGGGTTCAGTCCCTGGGTTGGGAAGATCTGGAGAAGGAAATGGCAACTCACTCCAGTATTCTTGCCTGGAAAAATCCCATAGATGGAGGAGTCTGGTAGGCTACAGTCCATGGTGTCACAAAGAGTCGAACAGGACTGAGTGACTTCACAATTATCATTAACTCTCTTATCTCTTAAATTAGAAGGTTGAAAAGCAAAGATAAAGGCTTGAAAAGAAAGACTTGCTTCACAGGAAGCAAACTCAGAGGCCCCCAGGCCAGGCAGCGTCCTTAACTGGAAGATGAGCCTGAGGGGACAGGAGTTCTGTGACAAATCACTTTTTCAAGTTTACAGTTTAACTTCTAATAACTTATGGTTTTTTCTTTAGTTTGGCTTTTTTTTTTTTTAAACTACACCTAAGTTTGAATTTTTATATTACCAAATCCATTGCTCTTTTTCCTCCTTTATGTTGTCTGGGTTTTCTTTGAGGTTTTGCAAGGCTTTCCCCACACCTGGGTTGTAATTTCACTCTCCTGACTTTTCTCTAGTTCTTATATGTTTTTATTTTTCTTACACAAAAATTTCAATATAACCCATCTTTTAAAATATGGATTGTTGTTGTTGTTCAGGCGTTCAGTCGTGTCTGACTCTGCAACCCCATGGACTGCAGCACGCCAGGCTTTCCTGTCCATCACCAACTCCCAGAGCTTGCTTAAACTCATGTCCATTGAGTCAGTGATGCTATCCAACCATCTCATCCTCTGTCATCCCCTTCTCCTCCTGCCCTCAATCTTCCCCAGCATCAGGGTCATTCCTAATGAGTCAGCTCTTCCCAACAGGTGGCCAAAGTACTGGAGTTTCAGCTTCAGCATCAGTCCTTCCGATGAATATTCAGGATTGGTTTCCTTTAGGATTGACTGGTTGGATCTCCTTGCAGTCCAAGGGACTCTCAAGAGTCTTCTCCAACACCACAGTTCAAAAGCTGTGTAAAAATATGGGTAAGATCTAATTTTTTCTAGAAACTAAAGGCCAAATGTGGCTTAGATGGAAAAGAAGCCGCCTGCAATGGGGGAGACCTGGGTTGGAACCCTGGGTTGGGAAGATCCCCTGGAGAAGAAAATGGCAACCCACTCCAACATTCTTGCCTGGAGAATTCCATGAACAGAGGAGCCTGGCGGGCTAAAGAGAGGGACACAACTGAATGACTTTTACTCACTCAAATGTCTCCATGCTTTTATTAGTATTTCATCACTAATTTGAAAATAAATTTTTAAGGAAACAAAAATGTGGGACTTCCCTGGTGGTCCAGTGGTTAAGAATCTGTCTTCCAATGCAGGGGATGTGGGTTTGATCCTTGGTTGGGGGACTAAGATCCCAAACGCCTTGGGGCAATTAAGATTGTGTGCCACATCGAGAGCAGCCCTCTCGCCTCATTGAAGATTGAGTGCTGCAACTAAGACCTGATGCAGCCAAACAAATAAATATTTTGTTATAGAAAATGTCAAAGTATACAAAAGTAGTAAATGGTAAAAAGTGAAAGGGTTAGTCGCTCAGTCATGTCCGACTGTTTGTGACCCCATGAACTGAATAGCCCACCAGGCTCCTCTGTCCATGGGATTCTCCAGACAAGAATATTGGAGTGGGTTGCCATTCCCTTCTCCAGGGGATCTTCCTGATCCAGGGATTGAAGCTGGGTCTCCTGCACTGCAGGCAGATTCTTCATCATCAGAGGCCTCAGGGAAGCCCAAAATGGTACAAGCGAAATACCTATCTTCCATCGACATAGTTATCAACTTAGGGCCAATTTTAAAAAATGATGGTAAGATACACATAGCATAAAATTGACTGTCTTCACATTTTTAAATGTACAGTTCAGTAGTGTTAAGTACATTCATACCGTTGTGCAACCCATGTCTCCGCAAGCTGTTTTTACATATTAACAGTCTTATATAATACTTAGACTGGTTTTGGTTTCATTCATCTCTTTGTTAAAACAATACTACCCACTCTATATACTGCTTTGCTTATTTTAGTTTTAAAATCATCTATAGTAAAATTTCCCTTTTCTGGATGCATAGTTCTGTGAATTTTAACATACGTTTATATTTTTGTAACCATCACCACCACCAGGATATGAAATTGGGAAAGACTTCCACCACCCTGAATAACTCCCTTCCGCATGTCACCCCCTTCATAATCACCCCCATTTAATTGAGTGGCAGCTGGTCTGTTCTTTATCATAATTTTCTCTTGTCCAGAATGTCATGTAAGTGGACTCCCATAGCTGGGAACCTTTTGTTGTTATTGTTGTTCAGTCGCTAAGTCATGTCTGACTCTTTGTGACGCAATGGACCACAGCATGTTCGGGCTTCCCTGTCCTTCACTATCTCTCGGAGTTTGAGATTGGCTTTAATCACTCAGCAAAATGTCTCTGCGATTTATCCAAGTTGTTTCCTCTATCTGTAGTGTGTTCCCTGTTTTCTGTTTTTTTTTTTTTTTTTTTTTTCAATTTAATTTTCCTTATTTAGTTTTGGCGGCACTGGGTCTTCGTTGCTGCGTGGGGGCTTTCTCTAGCTGCACTATGCAAGCTTCTCATTGTGGTGGCCTCTCTTGTTATGTAGCGTGGGCTCCAGGATGCATGAGCTCAGTAGTTGTGGCACACAGGCTTCGTTGCCCCGTGGCATGTAGAATCTTCCCAGACGAGGGATCGAACCCATGTTCCCTGCATTGGCAGGTAGATCTTTTACCACTGGGTCAAGTCCTGTACCAGGGAAGTCCTGTAAAGTCCTTGTCCTGTAAAGTCTTGGAAGTTCCTATATCAGGGAAATCCTGTAGTGTGTTCCCTGTTATTGCAAGTGTTCCATTGCTCCTTATGGAGCTGCAATTCCACACTTTTAAGAATTGTTACTTTATAACGATTTTGATATCTTATTGGTAAGCTTCCTGCCCACTGACATTGCTCCCATTCTCTTTGTTTCCCAAGAGTGTCTTGGCTATTCTAGTAAACTAATCTGTAGGTATTTGGTAGCTTTGGTTGCTATTGTGAGTGATCCCTTCAACCACTCTATTATCCGAACTTAAAGATATCCCAGAATAGAATTAAAATTGTGCAAGACCCTTCTGAAGAAAACTTTCAAACTAGATAGATAGAGCTGAAGAAAAACTTAAATGCATGCAAAGATGTGAACATGCGAAGAATCAAAATGGAATGGGTGTTCAAATTCAAATCCGTTTATATTCATTGAGCTATTTCGTAGCTTTAATTGGTTTTAATCTTTTTCATCAGTCTTTTCAAAGTAATGGGATAAAATTAGTGAATTTTTAAAAATTGTATTAGTCTCTGCCCCTTCACTGTTCATGTTCCTTTTCTCTTTCTAAAAGTTGTGTGTTGCGTTTTCTGTGTTTTGGCATGCCTTAACTGTAATCTAAATATGCCTGGAAGCCCACGTGGCTGGTCGTGGAGTAGATTTCAGCTCCAGAGGTGTACCGTGGCAGCTGAAGGCATTTGAAAAGGCTGTGCCTCTCTATCCCCCATCTCATGAAATATCCTGAAGAGGCAGTAAGTGAGTTTTAACAATGTTGCTCAGTCCAAGGGATCCACTTCTGCTTCAAGTGGCTCCGGTGACCCCTCCAAGCTCAGCCTTCACTCCTATTCCACAGGCTTGTTACCCTTCATCCTCAGCCTTTACTCCCCTTCCAGCATCTCATATTTAGACTGATTGTAATAATTATATTAACTATCTTATTGCTAGCATGTTTGTAATGGGGAGAAGGAGTTAGATGGGAAATACAAAAATACAGGATGTTTATAAGTGGGTCAGAAAGAAAGAAGTTTGTAAACACAATCATACACACACACACACACAAATACTCACATGGTTTTATTGTCTAGTTTTTTCATACAAGGTTCTTTTGGTTTCACCAATTCTGCCCCTTTTTTCCCCTTCCCTCCCCCAACTTCCCTTTTGTAAATTGGTCCATTTTCTCTTGCTTTCTTTTGATTTATTTTGTTTCACTTTTCCTTATTTTTTTAGAAAAATATTTATTTCTTTTGACTGCACTGGGTCTTTGTTGCTGTGCTCGGGCTTTCTCTAGTTGCAGCAAGTGGGTGGGAACTCTCCAGCTGTGGTGAGTAGGTCTCTCATTGCAATGGCTTCTCTTGTTGCAGAGCACAGGCCCCAGGGCACAGGCTTCAGTAATTGTGGTCCACAGGCCTATGGAATCTTCCTGGACCAGGGATCATACTGGTGACCCCTGCATTGCAAGGCAGATTCTTAACCGGTGGACCATCAGGGAAGCCTTTTCCTTATTTCTTGAGCTGAACTCACACTGACTTCTTTTTAGAATTAGATTTGCTTATTTATTAATAAAAGCACTTAGCACTAGGAGTTTTCCTCTGAATACCACCTTGGACGCTTTCTCCAAAGTTGATGGCAGTATGGGCACTTAGATGGTGAAGTCTCCTTCACATAGAAAACCATCTGTGCTACATGAATTCTGGGGTAACTAGGGCCCTGGAGGCTGAGTCATTCCCCTAAATTTCCCACTGTGTTGGACCGTACCTCCTCCAGGGACACGTGGGGTACGGAGCCTCAGAACAGCTTTGTTAGAACTTCTAATCCAAATACCACTGATGAATGTCGTAAGGAGCAGATATCAGATGGTACGTTTCCTGTCTTTGCCAAGCCTCTCTGTATGTCCATCTTCTTCCCAATAAGCCTAGGGAAGTAATGGGCCCTTTGGGAATTATTTCAGTTTATATGGAACTTGGGATGGACAGGGAGGCCTGGCGTGCTGCAGTCCATGAGGTCACAAAGAGTAGGACACAACTGAGCAACTGAACTGATGGAGCTTGGGAGCAGGACGTACAGGCTGTACTTGGCATTCCTTTCAACTTGGTCCAAACTGTCCAGAGTTTTGTGTAATGATGTCACAGTTTTTTCCCTTCTATAATAAAGTGTTTTTCCTCTATTATGTAAAGTTGTTGTTGTTGTTTTTTGCTACATATCCAGAAGGGTTTGGGTTTTGAAACACTTTCTGTATGAATGGGGCTTCTTGATGTGACAAAAACTTGATTCAAACTGGATTTTAGGAAAACGGGATTTATGGAAACTGGTTGAATCACGTTCACAGAGACTATTGGTATTCACATGTCCTGCTGGATCAGGTGCTGAGCGGATGTCCTCAGAGACCCTCCTCCCCTTCTCCATCTCCCGGCTCTTTTCTGTGTTGGTCTCCACCTGCCCCGGGCCTCGCTCCGCCCCACGTGCAGCTGCAGACCAGACTCACTCATCTGCTTGGCATGAGCCTCTCCCTGGCCAGTCACCGTGACTAGAGAGCTAGATCATCTGGTAGAGGTCACCTATGCTGGGCTGGCAGAACACCTGCTATACAGTATACGGCTTATATGGAGCCCTCTTCCTAAAATACCTCTCTAATCAAGGCCAGACTTCTCTTAAAATTTTACTGTTTCCTTTGCAAGCCAGAAAAACTCTTCCCCACCTCAACCTGCTCTCTTTACAGCTCCCAGCTCGCTTCCTTACTCCCACACCCTGTGTTCCAGCCTTGGCAAACTACTCCCCATTTCCAAACAAACATGTACTTTTGTTTCTCTACCTTTGGACATTCTGTTCCCTTTGCTAGGAATTCCCTCTTTCCTCATTCATTCTTTAAGAGCCTAGGTCATGCCCGGAAATAAACTTGGGCAGTTTGGCCATCTCCTCCCTGGGCTCCCCTCGACCTCTGCTCTCGCTCTGTTCCTCCTGGACCTGGACAAGACTGAATCCGGTGTGACTGTCTCTCCTGCAAGACATCAGGACTGGACCCTATGGGCTAAGGCTGCAATGATTTCCCTGCGGTGTCTGCCATGTAATAGATATTAAGTAAATGTCAGTGGAAAGAAAGGGCAGATGGGGTCAGCTGTCCACACACTGGTTGTTTGACTGTTTTTGTGTACTACAGGCTCCAGTGGGTTTTCAGTCCAGCAGCCTGTACCTTCCGGCCAGAACTTGCTTCTACCACGCCCGCCCTATCCTAGACTATAGAGCCCAGATACCTGAAAGATTATGCCCTGGGGACAGCCCTAATCAATGACTAACAGTACAGGTGAAGGGTGAGTGCTCCAGTGCCTTTGCCCTAATGGAACAACTCTAGGTGTCCATTTCCTAGACAATAAAAACCTGTTGTTTTTATTGTTCAGTTGTTAAGTTGTGTCCGACTCTTTGGGACTCCATGGACTACAGCACACCAGACTCTGCTGTCCTTCGCTATCTCCCAGATTTGCTCAAACTCATGCCCATTGAGTTGGTGATGCCATCCAATCATCTCATCCTCTGTCGCCCCCTTCTCCTTTGGTCTTCTATCTTTCCCAGCATCAGAGTCTTTTCCAATGAGTTGGCTCTTCACATTAGGTGGTCAAATATTACATGATCTGCACTGCCCCCAAAGCTCCCCAGAAAGTTAGGTTACCATTACCCTCTGTGGCTTGTGTTGATAACCCATCCTTACTTGACCTCCTTCTCCTCCCCACCCTTCTGCCTCATTTTCTTACCCATTTTTCTGGAAGACTACCTAATGAGTCACTTTCTCCAAAATCCTGGTCTCAGGTCCTCAGATTGGCTTCTGGGGAACCCAGCCTAAGACAGAGTTGATGATTCAGTGAACAGAAGAAGAATAATGGATTCAGAAATCAACAACTATTAATATTTGTTGGTCACTAATTACAGGGAAGAAACAGGAGCAAGAGAGGACCTTGACATCCTGGATGTCAAGAGGAGCAAACACTCTGTCTATTGGGTCTGTAAATAGGCTCAGTCTTGTGGACGGCTCCTCACGTTCTCTATTAAAATACAAAATGCATGAAGCAAGAAGCCTCCCAGACCTCACCAGCACATGCCTACCAAACAAGGCTGCATTTTTTAAATGTTTATCCTGTGATGATTACAATTCCCCACTTTCCCAGATAGCAGAAAGTGCAAGCTTCCCCACCCCCATTTTTGGCTCTCCAAGGAAAGCTTAGAAGTTCCATTCCGTGACATTTCCACCAGCTCACCTTGTTTTGAACTGCTGCCACTCAGGACTTTGTAGCTCGTCTTGAACGCTCTGTTTTGTGGACCTCCTTGACATCAGGTCAAGAGGACCTGACCCTCCTGGGATGTATCTTCTTCAGGAGACAAGGTTTACAAGTGTAGGAAAAGAACTAATATGTGAAATGAAATGTGATAAAGAGTAAGCAGATTTAAAGCTCAAGGAAGGAGGGATGACTGTGAACACAGGGTTGTCAAGGTGGAAATGAGCCTTGAAGTGAGGATGAGATGAAGCAGGCAAAGGCCCAGTGAATGCAGCAGTGTGACTAGAGTAAAACCATGAAAGTTTAAGGCCAGGACATGAAGACTTGGAATCCATTCAAATGAGTTTGGACTTTATCTCATAAGGTAATGGGGGGGTGGTCAACATTAATTTATTCATTCAACAAACATTTATTGAGTGCCTGTAATGTGTGGCACACCCAGACAGGAACAAGATGTACTCTAGGTGGGGTGTTCCTTAACTTAACTGCCTGTTCTGGCCACCAGAATTTGACTATATGTGTTATTTGGATCCACCTATAATTCCTGGATATATATTTTTTTTCTTATGTAGTTTTATCATGTGTGTATATGTTTTTCTGATCATAAAATGAACTATTATCCTTATAAAAATTCAAACATTTGGAGAACTGTGCACGGTAAGAAAAGTAATGTCTTCTAGTCAATGGAGAAGACTGGAAATCCTTTTTTTTTTTAATATAAGTTTATTTATTTTAATTGGAGGCCAATTACTTTACAATATTGTATTGGTTTTGCCATACATCAACATGAAGACTGGAAATCTTGAACACGGATTGGGCTGTAGGAATTAGAAAATCCCCAGGGGTCGGGTTGAGCTTGTGGTTCCCAGGAACAATTACTTGGAGGAACAGTGTCAGGCAATTTCTGATTTTCCTCAATCACTCAGTTACATCTGGCTCAACACGCTCATGCTTTGAGGGGAGATTAAAGTCAGGGTTAAGTTTAAGTCTGGGTCTCAGATTGGAATGGAATGGGGGCCACAAAACAGAGCGTTCAAGACGAGCTACAAAGTCCTGAGTGGCAGCAGTTCAAAACAAGGTGAGCTGGTGGAAATGTCACGGAATGGAACTTCTAAGCTTTCCTTGGAGAGCCAAAAATGGGGGTGGGGAAGCTTGCACTTTCTGCTATCTGGGAAAGTGGGGAATTGTAGTCATCACAGGATAAACATTTAAAAAATGCAGCCTTGTTTGGTAGGCATGTGCTGGTGAGGTCTGGGAGGCTTCTTGCTTCATGCATTTTGTATTTTAATAGAGAACGTGAGGAGCCGTCCACAAGACTGAGCCTATTTACAGACCCAATAGACAGAGTGTTTGCTCCTTTGCATCCTGTCAAAACTCTTATTACCAAATTTTATTCTTTGACAACTGATAAGGTGAAATTGAATAAAAAATGTTGTTCAACTTGCATATATTTAATCATTAGTACTTAAGGTTGAGCCTCTTTGATTTTTTTTTAGTCATTTTTATTCCTTCTGGAATGGTCTCATTTGTTTATACATTTCTCATTGGTTTGTAAGAACTGTTTGAATACAGACAACATTATCTATTTTGTTTAACTTATCCTGTAAGTACCATTCTCAGTTGAATGTAATTTAAAAAATTATCATAAGGATGCTTCTTTCAATGTTCGTAACAACTATTGCACTTCATTTCTTGTAGCTATAGTTATTAGGTCCTGACCTTAATTCTCTCTAGATCGAGTTCTTTGATCATTGGGGTGTAGTACTCACCACTAGGGCTTTCTTCCTAGACCTTCTCCATGCATTTGTTTTTCACCTTGGTTCATCTTTCCTTTGGTTGCATTGTATCCTCAAATTGATTTTCCCAAAATGAGTAAATAGTGCTCTAATATTTGAGTTCTTTTATATCTGAGAATGTCTTTAGATTCTCTTTACACATGAACATCCCAACTGAATATAAAACTCAGCACTCTGTTGACATTGCCCTTGGCATTCCAGGTAGGAATTGTGTGAATCAGAAATGAATGGAAGACAGATTTGAAGACAGAAGCTGTGATCCTGGAGGCCCTTGAAAGCCAGGATACAGGGCATTGAAGGTATCAAATCAGAGGGAGGATATGCAAACAGCTGGATTTTAGGAGGATTAGCCTGACAAATACAATGGGAAGAACAAGAGGGGGAGAGGGAGGACGGTTTCATTATGTCAGAAATGAAGTTGGCTACAAGTCACAGAAAACAATGAATAAAGATTCACTTATATACAAAAAGTCCAGAAGAGCAAAGGAATATGCGTGTGTTTGTGTCTTTTTGTGTGTTTATTATTTATCTTGGTTTAGCTGCTCATTGATATTGGGCTAAAGTCATTTCAGTTCTCTTGACCTTTCCTTCATAGTTACAAAATGGCTACTGCAGCTCCAAATATCATATTTGTATTCCAGGCACAAGAGGGAGGGTAATGGAGATATAGTCAGAGTTGACTCATTTTATTAGGAAAGCAAAAACTCTCCAGAACTTTCCACCTCCCAGCAGAGTTCTCTCTCTCTCTAATTGACCAGAGCTGTATCATATTGTTACTGAACCAGATTTGTTTGCCAAACATGCAGCAAGCTAAACCCCTGAGGTCTGCAGCAGAGAAAGAGTTTATTTACAAGGGAACCAAGTGAGGAAATGGGAGAACAAATCTCAGATCTGCCTCCCAGAATGCAAGAGGCTTGAGATATTTATAGAATAAAGAAGTAAGGTGGTTTATTTTTTGTTTATTAATTTATTTTAATTGGAGAATAATTACTTTACACTTTTGTGATGGTTTTTGCCATGCATCAACATGAATTGGCCACAGGCATACATGTGTCCACACCATCCTGAACCCCCATCCCACCTCCCTCTCCACCTTGTTCATCTGGATTGTCCCAGAGCACCGACTTTGGGTCCTCTGCTTCATGCATGGAACTTGCACTGGCCATCTATTTTACATATGGTAATATACATGTTTCAGTGATATTCCTGAAGAAAGAAATGGCAACCCACTCCAGTATTCTTGCCTGGAGAATTCCATGGACAGAGGAGCTTGGCAGGCTATAGCCCATGGTGTTGCAAAGAGTCTGACATGACTGAGCAACTATCACTCATTTCAGTTCAGTTCAGTCTCTCAGTCGTGTCCGACTCTTCGTGACCCCATGAATCGTAGCACACCAGGCCTCCCTGTCTATCACCAACTCCCAGAGTTCACTCAGACTCATGTCCATCGAGTCAGTGATGCCACCCAGCCATCTCATCCTCTGTTGTCCCCTTCTCCTCCTGCCCCCAATCCCTCCCAGTATCAGGGTCTTTTCCAATGAGTCAACTCTTCGTATGAGGTGGCCAAAGTACTGGAGTTTCAGCTTCAGCATCATTCCCTCCAAAGAAATCCCAGGGCTGATCTCCTTCAGAATGGACTGGTTGGATCTCCTTGCAGTCCAAGGGACTCTCAAGAGTCTTCTCCAACACCACAGTTCAAAAGCATCAATTCTTCAGTGCTCAGCCTTCTTCACAGTCCAACTCTCACATCCATACATGACCACAGGAAAAACCATAGCCTTGACTAGATGGACCTTTGTTGGCAAAGTAATGTCTCTGCTTTTGAATATCCTATCTAGGTTGGTCATAACTTTCCTTCCAAGGAGTAAGCATCTTTTAATTTCATGGCTGCAGTCACCATCTGCAGTGATTTTGGAGCCCAGAAAAATAAAGTCTGACACTGTTTCTACTGTTTCCCCATCTATTACCCATGAAGTGATGGGACCAGATGCCATGATCTTCGTTTTCTGAATGTTGAGCTTTAAGCCAACTTTTTCACTCTCCTCTTTCACTGTCATCAAGAGGCTTTTTAGTTCCTCTTCACTTTCTGCTATAAGGGTGGTGTCATCTGCATATCTGAGGTTATTGATATTTCTCCCAGCAATCTTGATTCCAGCTTGTGTTTCTTCCAGCCCAGCGTTTCTCATGATGTACTCTGCATATAAGTTAAATAAGCAGGGTGACAATATACAGCCTTGATGTACTCCTTTTCCTATTTGGAACCAGTCTGTTGTTCCATGTCCAGTTCTAACTGTTGCTTCTTGACCTGTATATAGGTTTCTCAAGAGGCAGATCAGGTGGTCTGGTATTCCCATCTCTTTCAGAATTTTCCACAGTTTATTGTGATCTGCACAGTCAAAGGCTTTGGCATAGTCAATAACGTAGAAATAAATGTTTTTCTGGAACTGTCTTGCTTTTTCCATGATGCAGCGGATGTTGGCAATTTGATCTCTGGTTCCTCTGCCTTTTTTAAAACCAGCTTGAACATCAGGCAGTTCACGGTTCATGTAACTATCACTCCCTCAGTCTCCAATCATCCCACCCTCGCTTTCTTCCACTGAGTCCAAAGGTCTGTTCTTTATACATCTGTGTCTCCTGTGCTGCCCTGCATGTAGGATCGTTGGTACCATCTTTCTAAATTCCATATATATGTATTAACATACTGTATTTGTCTTTCTCTTTCTGACTTACTTCACTCTGTATAATAGGCTCCAGGTTCATCCTGTAAAGTGGTCTTAAGGTGTGGGAAAGGAGTTTGGAAGCAGGGAAATGGTGAGGTAATCGATGTTCTGAGCAGGCCCAGTTTGAGAGTCCATGGTCCTCTCCAGTCTTAGCCAGCCTGAATTGGACAGAAGCCTTCTCCAAATTTCTGGAAAATAACTTAAACCCCTGTTACTATAGTGACCCATATGTCAGAGGCATTATCTATAGGGGTGGTTAAGAAGCCTGGTGATATATTACCCAAGCTACGTGAAACTTGGAGCTGGGAGAGTATGCGGTTAGAGAATGGAAGAAAAAAAACAAAACCCTAAAGCAGGCTTAATCAGTAAAGGCAGGTTACAAACAGAGGGGTTTCTAACAAGTTGTTTCCTTATCTACTGTTCTGTAAGATACACTCAAGCATTTCTGTTAAGGTTCCAGCTTCTGTTAACCCTATGGGGCATGGTTTCAAAATGGCCATCTCATCTGCAAGGGAGGCTGGGAAGGCAAATTATTCAGCTAAGCACATTTCAAAGAAAAAGTAGGGAATCTACATTTATAGACAACTGAAAATGTCTGCCAGAACACCAAAAGTACCACCACCTCCACTGCACACAATACACAAAAGATAAACTGGACATATTGAAATGAAGAAGGTCTGTCTGTTCATCAAATTAACTCCATAAAGAGAGCGAAAAGACAAACAGCACTGGGGTGGGGCAGGGGGAAGATGCTGAAAAGGAAATAAGTGCAGAATACACAAAAATGTATTCTGAAGATGAGCACCGAAGAATTGATGCTTTCTAAGTGTGGTGTTGTAGAAGACTCTTGAGAGTCTCTTGGACTGCAAGGCGATCAAACCAGTCAATCCTAAAGGAAACCAATCCTGAATATTCATTGGAAGGACTGATGCTGAAGCTGAAGCTGAAGCTCCAATACTTTGGCCACCTGATGCGAAGAGCTGATTCATTGGAAAAGACCCTGATGCTGGGAAAGATGGAAGGCGGGAGGAGAAGGGGATGACAGAGGATGAGCTGGTTGGATGGCATCACCGACTCAATGCACGTGAATTTGAGCAAGCTCTGGGAGTTGGTGATGGACATGGAAGCCTGGTGTGCTGCAGTCCATGGGGTCACAAAGAGTTGGACACGACTGAACAACTGAACTGAACTGACACAAAGATGTACAAATCAATAAGAAAAAGACAGACAAGCCATTAAAGAAGGAAAAGACAATTGAAAAATAGTAGCTTCACAAAAGAGAGTATCCAAATGGTCTATAAACACTTAAAAATGTACTCACCATCATCAGCGGAATATACATTAAAACCACAATGAGTTATCACTACACATCGACCTATTAACAGATGGCTAAAATGGAGGATGGAAAAATGGGCAAGTGTTGAGGATATGGAGCAACTGGAATCCTCATACTCTACTGGTAGGAGTGAAGAATTGGTATAGTCACTTTGGAAAACACTTTAGCTTCCTAAAGCTGGAATTATCATACTCTGCATGCATGCGTGCTAGGTCTCTTCAGTCATGTCTGACACTTTGTGACCTTGTGCACTGTAACCCGCCAGGCTCCTCTGTCCATGGGGATTCTCCAGGCAAGAATACTGGAGTGGGTTGCCATGTCCTCCTCCACGGGATCTTCCCAACCCAGGGATCAAACCCATGCCTCCTGTGGCTCCTGCATTGTAGGCAGATTCCTTACTGCTGAACCACGGGGGAAGCTAGCAATTCCATACTCAGAAGAAATACCCAATAAAGGAAAAATATACATATAAATATACTTGTGTGTGGTTACTTATTTATTTAACAAGGATATGTTCTAGAATGAGGCTTCCCTTGTAGCTCAGCTGGTTAAGAATCCGCCTGCAGCGCAGGAGACCCCGGTTCAATTCCTAGGGAGAAGATCCCCTGGAGAAGAGATACGCTACCTATTCCAGTATCATGGCTTCCCTGGTGGCTCAAACAGCAAAGAATCTCCTGCAATGTGGGAGACCTGGGTTCTATCCCTGGGTTGGGAAGATTCTCTGGAGGAGGGTATGGCAACGCACTCCAGTGTTCTGGCCTGGAGAATCCCCATGGACAGAGGAGCCAGGCGGGATCACAAAGAGTCGACATGACTGAGTGACTAAGCACAGCACAGCACAGAGCATGTACTAGAATATTCATAGCAGCACTATTTGTCATAACTCCAAACTGGAAGCTACCAAGTGCCTATCAACAGTAGAATGGACAAATAAATTGTGGTATATTCATCCACGAGAACCCTGTAAACAATGATAATGAACTCCCTAAAAATATATGCAAGAATGTATATAAATTTTAAACCTAATGTTGAGCAAAAGAAACCATGCAGCATACACTGCATGTTTACATTTAAATAAAATACAGAAATGGGAGAAACCAGTCTATGTTGTTAAAAGCCAGGACAGTGATTGCTGTTTGTGGGGGAAGAGTGAGGAGGAGACGGTGTTCCTGGCTGAATGGGGACATGAAGCAGACATCTGGGGAGCACTGGTCATGTTCCCTTTCTTTTTTATTATTGCTTTACATTTATTACTTAATGTCTCATGATTACATGGAATACTATAGTCATTGTAAAGTTTAAATTCTAAATAAAGGTGTATGATACAAAATATTGAGTTTAGTTCCCTGTGCTATACAGTAGGTCTTGTCGGTTATCTATTTTATATATAGTGGTGTATAACTGCTAATCCCAAGCTCCTAATTAGTCTCTCCCCTTACCTCTTTTTCCCCTTTGGTAACCATAAGTTTGTTTTCTATGTCTGTGAGTCTCTTCCTGTTTTGTAAATAAGTTTACTTGTACCTTTATTTTTTTAGATTTCACAATCAGCGATGTCATATGATTGACATTCTCTTTCTTGGAAGTCACACAGTTGTGTGTGGCCTGTGGCAAGCTGTCACGCTATGTATTTATGTTTTGTGTGCTTTTTCTTTGTCTATAGGTTGCACCTCAGTGAGGAAAACTAAAATTTTTCAAAAGTGACTGCCAGACCAGATATGAGATAACTGTGAGAGGCTCTGCCCACTATACAGGGACTATTCAGGTATATGGTTCAGCTGCAGAACACAGCAGAAGCGCTCACCCCAAGTCACCAAACTGGCTCCTAGATCAACTGAAAGAACAGATGTCCATGGCAGTTACCCAATAATTACTATTTCTTGCTGAGGTCCCGCAGTCAAATGCCTCCAGGAAGCCAGTGGGTACGTGAATGAGACGCTGGGTTATCACAGTAAGAATGATGGGGGGCTTCCCCAGTGGCTCAGTGGTAAAGAATCTGTCTGCCAATGCAGGAGACATGTGTTCCAGCCCTAGTACGGGAGATCCCACATGCAGCAGAGCAATTAAGCTCCTGTGCCACAACTACTGACCCTGTGCTCTGGAGCCTGGGAATACCTGTGAGACTGTGCTTTGCAACAAGAGAAGTCACCGCTTTGAAAAGCCTGCACACTGCAACTAGAGAGTACCCCCACTTGCTGCAACCAGAAAGCCTGCACACAGCAAGGAAAACCCAGTGCAGCTGAAAATAAATACATAAAATAAATAAGACATAAATGAAAGGCGTGTTGTCTATAGCTCCAGCTAATGAATGCTGCAGAATGTCAGAGAATGCAGGCCAGTGAAGTTTCCAAAATTTTGAAAAAGAAGATGAGAATCCAGTTTACTCCATGAAGCCTCTCAGTTTTCAGATTTTGGTAATTCTTTCAAATGAAATGGGCGCATCGAAACATACCCTGGGGCCAGATTTGGCCAATGGACATCCTATTTGCAACCTCTGGTTTAGTGGTTGGTTGAATGAATCACTCTGGAAGTCTAGCGGAGCTACAATAATACAAACAGTATCTACTCTTTATTGGGAACTTAATGGGACCTTTACCTCCTAACATATTTCCTTGCTTCTAAGATGCCTAATACACCAATTATATAGCAACAGCTTTCCAGGAAATTAAGAATTAAAAAAAAAAAACATAAAAAGGAAACAGTACCATATTAAACTTATATTAAAAGACACACCTAGATTTCAGAAACATTACAATGTAAAACAAAAGTATGCTTGAAAAATGAGTGAATATGAGACATTTTCTCGTTTTATTCTTACAAAACCTTTATGTGGTGTGTGTGGTTATTAGCCACAGTATGAGGCTCAGTGAGATTAACTAACTCCCAAGTTTATGCATCTAGTAAGTGGCAGGGCCAGAACTTAAATCTAGATTTATTTCATGTCCAACACCATATCCCTGATCATTGCCATACATTGCTTCCTGGAATAAGTGTCAGTAAGAGCATAAGTTGTAGGTTTGGGGGAGTGTTACAATAGTCTAAGTGGCTGTAACAAATGCCCAAACGTGTTATGCATGCATGAAATAAAAATGCATTTCATGGGACTTCCCTGGTGGTCCTGGTGGCTAAGACTCCAGGCTCCCAATTCAGGGGAACTGGGTTTGAGCCCTGGTTGGGGAACAAGATCCCATACATTGCAACTAAGAGTTCACATACTGCAACTAAAAGATTCCGTGTGATGCAACTAAGACCAGGCACAACCAAATAAATAATAAAGTAAATAAAAATAAATATTAAAAAATTGCATTCCTGACTCATTTATTTTTTTTAATTTATTTTTATTTTTAAACTTTACAAAATTGTATTAGTTTTGCCCAATACCAAAATGAATCCGCCACAGGTATACATGTGTTCCCCATCCTGAACTCTCCTCCCTCCTCCCTCCGCATACCATCCCTCTGGGTTGTCCCAGCGCACTAGCCCCAAGCATCCAGTATCGTGCATCGAACCTGGACTGGCAACTCGTTTCATACATGATATTATACATGTTTCAATGCCATTCTCCCAAATCTTCCCACCCTCTCCCTGACTCATTTAATAGCCTTTGGTGTACTCTTCCATGCAATCCTTCCCATGGTGACTAGTTCAATGAACTGGGAGGAGAAAGAACACAGACAAGGCCCCCGAAGTCTTGTTGTTGTTCAGTTATTAAGTCGTGTCCATAACCCCACGGACTGCAGCATGCCAGGCTTCCCTGTCCTTCACCATCTCCCAGAGCTTGTTCAAATTCATGACCATTGAGTTGGTGTTGCCATCCAACCATCTAATCCTCTGCCATCCCCTTCTCCTTTTGCCTTCAATCTTTCCCAGCATCAGGGTCTTTTCCAGTGAGTTGGCTCTTCGCATCAGGTGGCCAAAGTATTGGAGCTTCAGCTTTAGCATCAGTCCTTCCAATGAAATTGCAGGATTGATTTCCTTTAGGATTGACTAATTTGATTTCCCTGCTGTCCAAGGGACTCTCAAGAGTCTTTTCTAGCACAATTAGAAAGCATCAATTCTCTGGTGCTCATTCTTCTTTATTGCCCAACTCTCACATCCGTACATGACTCATAGGAAAACCATAGCTTTGACTATATGGACCTTTGTCAGCAAAGTGATGTCTCTTGCTTTTTAATATGCTGTCTAGGTTTGTCATAGCTTTACTTCCTAGGAGCAAGCTTCTTTTAATTTCATGGCTGCAATCTCTGTTCACAGTGATTTTGGAGCCCAAGAAAAGAAAATCTGTCACTGTTTCCATTTTTTTCCCCATCCATTTGCCATGAAGTGATGGGACGAGATGCCATGATCTTTGTTTTTTGAATGTTGAGTTTTAAGCCAGTTTGTTCACTCTCATTTTTCACCTTCATCAAAAGGCTCTTTAGTTCCACTTCACTTTCTGCCTTTTGGGTGGTGTCATCTACATATCTGAGGTTATTGATATTTCTCCTAGCAATCTTGATTCCAGCTTGTGATTCATCCAGCCCAGCATTTTTCATGATGTACTCTGCATATAAGGTAAATAAGCAGGGTGACAGTATACAGCCTTGACGCACTACTTTCTCAATTTTGATCCAGTTTTTCCATGTCTGGTTCTAACTGTTGCTTCTTGACCTGCATATAGGTTTCTCAGGAAGCAGGTAACGTGGTCTGGTATTCCCATCTCTTTAAGAATTTTCCACAGCTTGTTGTGCTCCACACAGTCAAAGGCTTTAGTATAGTCATTGAGGCGGAAGATGTTTTTCTGGAATTCCCTTGCTTTTTCTATGACCCAGTTGATGTTAGCAATTTGATCTCTGGTTCCTCTGTCTTGGTAGCTAGAGTAGGATGATTCAGGATGAGGAAAGATAAACTCTGCTTGAGGCCTGGGCTGGTCCTCAGGGCCTATGAGAACAGCCCAGTTATGAGCCAAATCCGGGCCATGGCCCTGTTCCTGGGCCCCCACTGGCTAGGTCCTCAGGGATAAGCAGGGCTGTGTAGACTCAGCATGGTGCCCGAAGCTCCAGCAGGTAGCTTACTGATGTCTGCTTCCCCCATTTTCCCCTTTGCTCCATAGGGCCACCCTCCAGAGGGCAGAATTCTTGGGTGTTTTTTATGGAAGACTCTACACCCTGGCTCACAGCCTGGTTGGCTGCTGCCCCTTCCCATAGGGGAAGGTAGTGGGTAGAGTTGGCTCCCAGGCCTGGAACAGGGTAAGTCCTGACCCCAGTCTGCAGCCTGCATCCTCCCTAGAAATGGCTGGTTGGCCTAGGTGTTTTTAGGTATTTCATCAGGCAGGGGATGGATGATCATGGGAAATTCCTTGGGAAATGAACGTCCACTGGAGTATTCAGACGAGCAGTGTGTTCAGTGTCCCCGAGGACTCTGGCCCCAGGTACATTTCCTGAGTTCCGGAAGAGGGTGGCCAGATAGCAGGAGGCTCTGAGTGGGCGTGGTCATACGTCATCAGGGAAGTGAAGATTAGAACAATGAGTGTCTTGTCACTTCTCAGAGTGACAGCATTAATGACACTGGGCACTTGGGGGTAGGGGGGGAAGTGGTCCTCAAACTCTGCAAGTGGAAGAGCATCGAGGGATATTTACTCTGGAGGACAAATTGGCACTCTCCAGAAGAATTTTAGACTTGGCTGTCTTTCTACAAGGAAGCATGTACAAGTACAAGACCATACTCATCACAGTATGGTTTGTAAGAAAACAACAACAGAAAACAGGGAATTCCCTGGGACCCAGTGGTTAGGACTTTGGGCTTCCATGGCAGGGGCATAGGTTCAATACTTGGTCAGAGAACTGAGATACCAAATATCCCCAAACCAAAAGCAACAAACAAACCAGAAACAATTTAAAATGCTTAGCAATAAGGAAATGGATGGATGCAATGTGGTTGCAGCAACCAAAATAAATAATCTACATGCATCCATGCCTCTAGAGCTAAAAACACAATATTGAATGAACGCATGCTGCACAATGATATGAATGTTAGCTCTCTTTTGTCATAGAACAAGTTATTCCCAAGCTCACTGGCTTTAAACAGCAACACATGCTTATTATCTTCAGAGTTTGTGTGAGTCATGAATTCAAGTGTGGTTTAGCTGGAAGGTTCTAGGGTTTCTCATGATGTTAATGGTCAAGATGTCAGCTGGGACAACAGTCATCTGAAGACTTGGTTAGGACCTGGAGGATTCATTTCTAAGGCGACTCACTCATATGGCTGTTGAATTTGTGTGGCTTGTTTGTGAGAGGTCTGAGGTCCTCCTCCATTTGGATGTCTCCACAGGACTGCTTGAGGATCCTTACAACATGACTGACCTCCTCCAGAGCAAGCAGCCCAAGAGAGTACAAGGTGAAAGGAGCAGTGTCTTTCATAATCTAGGCTTGGCAGTCACATATCATCACTTCTGCCACATTCTATTCATTAAGAAGAAGTCACTAAGTTTGGTCCACATTTAAGGGAAGAATTAAATTGCCCCTTTCAAAGGAAGGAATGTCAAATAATTTGTGAATATATTTTAAGATTAGCTTACATATAATTGACATCATTTACTTAGTTTACACTGATATATTCCTCAAATAGTCCTGGCCAGTTGGAGCTCCCTACTACTCTGTCTATAATGATTGCTTCCTGGATGAGTATGTGACACATTGTAGACCAATCAGAATTTTCCCCAGCACTTGTGTACTAAAAATCTCTCTTCTGGAGTTGCTAAACTTTTAGGATATGAGTCTTGGGCTGCTTGATCCCACTTTGTCCACCAGAATTGAGAGAGTCTTTCTAAAGAACTGAGAGTGAGAAAGAGAGAGAGAGAGAGATGTCCAAATGAGATCATTTGAGTCCCTGGATCGAGACATGCCTGAAGCCTTCATGATTATTTCTGTCTTTTCACTTATGTAAAACAATAAATTCCCCCTTTCGCTTATGCTGACTTGAATGGGTTTCTGTTCCTTGCCACCAACACACTTTGATGAATATAGTAGCTATGGTGTTTCTGTAACTAGTCAGAGTTCTCCAGAGAAATAGAATGCATGAATATATATTTATGGCTCCCTGATGGCTCAGCGGGTAAAGAATCTGCTTGCCATGTAGGAGATTCGAGAGATGTAGGCTTGATCCCTGGGTCAGGAAGATCCCCTGGAGAAGGAAATGGCAACACACGCCAGTATTCTTGCTTGGAAAAGCCCCATGAACAGAGGATCCTGGTGGGCTACCATTCAAAGAGTCGCAAAGAGCTGGACATGACTGAGTGACTAAGCACATATATAGACTATAAGAATTGGCTCATGTGACTTTGGAGGCTGAAATGTCCCACCATCTGCTGTCTGCAAGCTAGTGACCTAGGAAAATTAGTAGGGTAGTTCCCATTTGAGTTCAAAGGCCTGAGAACTGGGCAGAACTGATCATGTAGGTTCTAGTTCAAGTCCAAAGGCCCAAGGAGACCAGAGAGTCCATGATGTATGTCCCAGTCCAACAGTGAGAGAGGGACAATGTCTCAGCTCAGTCAGGCAGAGAGAACAAATTTTCCCTTCCTCCACCCTTTGTTCTTTGCAGGTCCTCACTGAATTAGATGAGGCCCACCCACACTGGGGAGGTCAATCTGCTTTACTCAGTCTAGTGATTCGAATACGACCAAGCCACTTGTTTTAAGGTAATTTGTTAAGTGGCAATAGATAATTAATAAAGCTTAGAATTATTATTGGTATTCTCAAAGTGAACTGAGATGTTTAGATCCAGATTGCTTACCTGTCTTTTACTAGGGCTTTTGTTTTTTGCCATTCCTGTCCCTGGGATCTTTGCCTAAAATTGTTTCCTAGGCGAGAGAAATTCTTTGAACTTTGTTTTGGAAAATTATATAGGTGGTATCTTTTCTGAACTCTTGCATGCCAGACTTTTTTTCTGTTTCACTTGCATGTAAGTAGAGCACAATCTTTCCCACTAAAAACCATACTTGATTCTCTAGTGTTACTGTATTATCTAAATCTTAGAAATCTGCTGCCATAACTAGTTTTTCTGCCTGGGTTTTTGTAGGACTTTTCTTGGATGTTTAACATTTTAAAATGTCAGGGAGTTTTGAGTTTTCATATTAATCTTTGCCAGATTATCAGGGAATTGTTTTACTTCATGAATTCAAATATTTCCTCTGTTCAGGGATAATTTCTTCTGTTATTCCTTGGAGCCTTTCTTCTCTTTTGTTATTCCTTTGTTCTTTTCTTCTGGGATCTGATTACATTCACGTTTATTCCTTGAATCTTTTCTCCAATTGGCTTATCTCTTTCTTGCTCAGTCCTTTCTCTCTGAGTTTTTAGAACCTTTTAATCTATTCTTCAGATTCACTGACTTGATCAGCTGCAACATATAATCTTCTGTTAACTGCCTCTGTGACTTTTCAAAAGTCAGCAATACAGTTTTCATCTTCAAAATAGATTTACATTCTATGATTATTTTCTTAGCAAGAATTGTTTTAGAAATTCAGTAGCCTCTAAAATTGGTAAGCCTACAAATTAGCAACTTTTCCCCTTAAGTTTTGCCCTTAGGGCCATAAAGGTGATTTATGCATCAACATTTGCTCTAATTCCTCATCTCAGTATCCTTTTGACCTGCTAAATCTTTGTATATGTCCAGTCATCATTCTGTGTTTTCTCATTCTTACAGAAGGATGCCTGTGTTTGTTCAACACTGACCATTAGGATGAATTAAACAGTCTGTTTAAATATTTCTGGTCCATTCAAAGAGAGGAGGGAAAAGTTTATGTTGACTGTACCTTTCCTTTGTCCTGTTAAAGAGTTAGCAATCGGTGGAGATTTCCTGGGCTTCTCTGTCTTCCCTGGTGGCTCTGACAGTAAAGAATCTATCTGCCTGCAGTGCAGGAGACCTGGGTTTGATCCTGGAGTTGGGAAGACCCCCTGGAGAAGGGAACAGCTACCCACTCCAGTATTCTGACCTGAAGAGTTCCATGGACAGAGGAGCCTGGTGGGCTACAGTCCAGGGGGTCTCAAAGAGTTGGACATGACTGAACTACTTCACGTTTTTCACTTTCACTTTGTCCTACTAAAGAGTCAGCAATCTGTGAAGATACAGAGGCAGCTTCAGCCCAGGGCAGAAGGGGTTTTGCCTCTGTTGGGGATGCCCCTCTTTAATTGAGCGTATCTCCTGGTTTGGGAGACATTGGCAGACAACTCAGAAGAACCGGGTTTTGCTCCTCTCCATCCCCTTAGCGGCACCCTCTCTACTGTTGTCCCAAGTCCCTGAGTGCTCAGAGCCCGCAGGGGTCATGGGGCTTTTCTGTCCCTTCTAACCTCCCCCCTTGAATGGGCTTTTCTTTTGCCTGGTGCCTCAATCTGGCACTTAAGCCCAGTGTATTTTGCAGAAATCCCTGGTGTTTCAGCTGTAAGGTACACCCTTCCCTGTTTTTCCTTCTGTGGGTAGAGATTTTCCTCTTATTCTCCCTTTGGCTTGTCCTTCTTCACTTGGCTAACCAAATCATGCCTCCAACCTCAGCTTAAGCCCTACTTCCTCTAGGAAATGCATCTGGAAGTTCTCTCAAGGAGATGCCCTATGCTGTGCTCTTAGAAATTCTCATATTCTGCCTGTCATAGAACTCACACCTAGAATTCTACTTCTGTTATATTTACTGATCTGTCTTCCCCTGTAGACTGTAGGCCACAGAGCACTGGGAAGTGCCTATTCATTCATTTAAAATTCATTTATGGAAATGAACAAATACTGTAAATCAACTATACTCCAATAAAACATTTTTAAAATCATTAAAAAAATTTTTTTTAATCATTGTGTCAAATGGAAATGTGCTAGGCACTATTTTTGTCTCCTGCTCAGCTGTTCTTGTTCAGTTGCTCAGTCGTGTCTAACTATTTGTGACCCCATGGACTGCAGCATGCCAGGCTTCCCTGTCCTTCACTATCTCTCAGAGTTTGTGCAGACTCATGTCTGTTGAATTGGTGATGCTATCCAAACATCTCATCCTGTCACTTCCTTCTCTTCTTGCCCTCAATCTTTCCCAGCATCAAGGTCTTTCTCAAAGAGTCAGCTGCTTGCATCAGGTGGCCAAAGTATTAGAGCTTCAGCATCAGTGTTTCCAATGAGTAGTCAGGGTTGATTTCCTTTAGGATTGACTGATTTGATCTCCTTGCTGTCCAACGGACTCTCAAGAGTCTTCTCTAGCACAGTGCCTGCCACAAATTATATATTCCAGGAACAGGGCCTTGAGATGGTAGCTGGTGATCAGAAAGAATGTTGGCAGGTTGGTGGGTGGAGTCTTGCCACAGCTCCAGGGAGCAAGATAAGTCCAGGGTAGAGGGAATGGAGCTCTCCTAACCTGGGCTGATGCCCTGAGGTCAGCCTGAAGCGCAAACCACCTGACGGCAGCCAACAGGAATTTATTCTACAGGGCTCAGGTGAGGAGCCAGTGGGGCTGGGAACCGGGCAGGCCCGCCAATGTTGTGCTAAGCCATCATGAGTGTCTGTGGCTAATTCCTCCTTGGCTAGAGTTCTGTGCCAACAAGCTACTGTGCTGGAGTGTAGTGAAGTCTGTAAATCTAGGGTCTTTGCATCAGAGAAAGTTACTTAAGCTCTCAGAGCCTGTTTCCTTTTCTGTAAAATGGGAATAAGACTGGTACGTATTTTGTAGGCCCTTGCAAGGATTAAATGAGATCATGTGTATAACACATCAGGCTAGGGTCTGGCAAATATTAAAACATGTAACCAGTATTACAGTTATAATCAATGTTACAATGCATTGTTGTCTAGGCTTCCTTTTTAAATTTTATTTTTAAAAACTTAATTTTGTATTGGGGTATGCCGCTAAGTCACTTCAGTCATGTCAGACTCTGTGCGACCCCATAGACGGCAGCCCACCAGGCTCCCCCGTCCCTGGGATTCTCCAGGCAAGAACACTGGAGTGGGTTGCCATTTCCTTCTCCAATGCATGAAAGTGAAAAGTGAAAGTGAATTCGCTCAGTCATATCTGACTCTTGGCAACCCCATGGACTGCAGCCTACCAGGCTCCTCCATCCATGGGATTTTCCAGGCAAGAGTCCTGGAGTGGGGTGCCATTGCCTTCTCCGATATTGGGGTATATCTGATTAACAATGTTGCGATAGTTTCAGGCGAACAGAAAGGAGACTTGGCTTACATATATATGTGTTATACAGTCTCCCCCAAACTGCCCTCCCATCCAAGCTGTCACATAACATTGTAGGCTTACTTTTTAAATTTGCAGTATGTCTGGTGGGGAAATAGGAGGAGCAGAACTTTTGTCCCAGTTTGAAAGTATATTTTTAGCTGTCTCTTAGAGCCACGGGTATATAGCAGCCACAGCAGATGAAAGGCCTCTGCATGGACTGGTGCCTCCCCAGACTTCCCTGTGACTGGGATATAGCACGGAACAGCTGGGTCTTCCCCTACATGCTGAACCTGCAGATGAGGCCTAAGGCCACCTCAACAAGGGAAAAAGTCTCAACACACATTAACCATACTTAACCATGGGGAAAAGTCCAACGATAAAAGGAGTTACTTTGATATCATTGAAAAATCTAGATTTAGCAATAAAACAGCTATCATGGATCAAACGGAGAAGAATGTAGGCCAAAGGCAGTTTGAAAAGGCCATACATAGATAAAGTCCTCTGTTTCAAAATGTAGATGTTTAAATTATGGCTCTAGTTCAATATATTGGAGCAACTCTCTTTTTAAGCCTGTCCAACATCTAGGGCTAGTTGGATTGACGGTGAAGGCAAAATAACTTCCAACTTTTTTGCCTGACTAACTGCATAGATGGAAGTGCCACTAGTTGACATTTGGAGAAGATGAACATGTTTTGAGAGGGAAGGGGCCAAGTCCCGTTTTGAACAGAGAGATTCTGGAGGTGTTTGAAGGGTAATGAGGTAGATATGTCTAGAAGGCAATTGAAAATGTGGCTCTGGAGGTCACAGAGAGTTATATGAAGATGGAAAATGAAGGAATTCCCTAGTGGTCCACTGGTTAAGACACCATGATTTCACTGCTGAGGGCCCAAGTTCAATCCCTGGTCAGGGAACTAAGATTTCACAAGCCACATGGGACAACCAAAAAAAAAAAAAAAAGAAAGATGGAAAATAAGAATTGTAAATAAGAAGGAGATAATGTCCACTATGGGCAAGAACAAGATATCCCAGAGTATAAAGTAGACCAAGAAAAGGACTAAGGAAAACACCATAGAAAATTGCCATTTGGAGAGGAAAAATGGAGGAAAGAAGGCCATCAGAGAAAATGGAGAAGGAAAAAGAAATTGGAGGGTAAGAGGAGAGGTTTATTGACTATGCCAAAGCCTTTGACTATGTGGATCACAATAAACTGTGGAAAATTCTGAAAGATGGGAATACCAGACAACCTGATCTGCCTCTTGAGAAATCTGTATGCAGGTCAGGAAGCAACAGTTAGAGCTGGACATGGAACAACAGACTGGTTCCAAATAGGAAAAGGAGTGAGTCAAGGCTGTATATTGTCACCCTGCTTATTTAACTTATATGCAGAGTATATCATGAGAAACGCTGGACTGGAAGAAACACAAGCTGGAATCAAGATTGCCAGGAGAAATCTCAATAACCTCCGATATGCAGATGACACCACCCTTATGGCAGAAAGTGAAGAGGAACTCAAAAGCCTCTTGATGAAAGTGAAAGTGGAGAGTGAAAAAGTTGGCTAAAAGCTCAACATTCAGAAAACGAAGATCATGGCATCTGGTCCCATCACTTCATGGCAAATAGATGGGGAAACAGTGGAAACAGTGTCAGACTTTATTTTTAGGGGGCTCCAAAATCACTGCAGATGGTGATTGCAGCCATGAAATTAAAAGATGCTTACTCCTTGGAAGGAAAGTTATGACCAACCTAGATAGCATATTCAAAAGCAGAGACATTACTTTGCCAACAAAGGTCCGTCTAGTCAAGGCTATTGTTTTTCCTGTGGTCATGTATGGATGTGAGAGTTGGACTGTGAAGAAGGCTGAGCGCCAAAGAATTGATGCTTTTCAACTGTGGTGTTGGAGAAGACTCTTGAGAGTCCCTTGGACTGCAAGGAGATCCAACCAGTCCATTCTGAAGGAGATCAGCCCTGGGATTTCTTTGGAAGGAATGATGCTAAAGCTGAAACTCCTGTACTTTGGCCACCTCACGTGAAGAGTTGACTCATTGGAAAAGACTCTGATGCTGGGAGGGATTGGGGGCAGGAGGAGAAGGGGACAACAGAGGATGAGATGGCTGGATGGCATCACTGACTCGATGGACATGAGTCTGGGTGAACTCCAGGAGTTGGTGATGGACAGGGAGGCCTGGTGTGCTGCGATTCATGGGGTCGCAAAGAGTCGGACACAACTAAGTGACTGAACTGAACTGAACCGAGGGCCCAGATGTGAGACCACCACACATTTTAAGGAGACTTTGGAATCACAAGAAATGAAGTTGAATTTTAAAGGCATGAAAACACAGTCATCTTCACTCATAATGAAAAAGTGCACCATAAAACAGTGGCGAGTGGACTTCCCTGGTGGTCCTGTGGTTAAGAATCCACCTTCCAAAGCAGGGGACGAAACTTCATTCCCTGGTTGGGGAAATAAGATACCATGTGCTGCAGGGCAACTAAGCTGGCGAGCCACAACCACCAAGTCCAACTACTGAGCCCACGAGCCTCAGCTGGAGAGCAGTCCATGAGCCACAATGAAAGATCACATGTGCTGCAACAAAGAAGCTGCATGCTGCAATGAAGACCCGGTACAGCCAAAAATAAATAAATAAATATAAAAACTAAATAAAACAATGAAGAGGTAGCACTAAAAAAAAAAATCTACCAGACTGGCAAGAATGGAAAAGTTTAAGGACATATTGGAGAGGATGTGGGGATATAGACACTCTGAAATAGTAAAGACATACACATTTTGGCCCAGTAATTCCATTTCTAGGAATCCACTGTATGGATATGCTTATTTATGTGTATGGAGAGGTTTGTACAAGGATATTCACTGCAGCAAGCAAAGGCTTGCAAACAACCTCAATATCCATCAATAGAGGACTTGCAAAATTAATAAGGACACATCATTTAGTGGAATATATGCATTTCAGTGGAATATATGGGGTTATTAAACAAGGAAGATCAATAAGTACTCATTTGGAACAATATCTAAGATATTTGACGTGAAAAGGTCAGAAGCAGAATAGAACAGGATATGATATCATTTACGTAAAAGTGGGTAAGAGTGGCTTTGGAGCCAGACTGTCTTGGTATAATTCCCAGCCCCACCCTTGTCTAGCTATGTAACTGAGGGAAGGCGACCTGTGCTTCAGTTTCCTCACCTGTCTCCACAGCATTATCAGAAATGTAAAGGGGATTGACTTTTCCGTTTTGCACTTTTTGAATTATTTTAAAACCATGGGCATTTGTTACCCTAATTTTCATTTAATTAAAAAAATTTAAGAAAGTACATGAGTAGCAAATGAGCAGGTGGAAAAGAGGCTCCATTCATTAGGGAAATGCAATTTAAACCACAATGAGATACGACCTTGAGTCTATGCATACAGCTAGAATTATAAAGACTGAAAATACCAAGCATACCACCCCAAGCCCACATTGCTTTGGTGTCTCATTTATGTCAAAAAAAAATGAGATCCTCCCTACATACCAAACTCACTGAGGGATTCTAATTGATCCTTCCTGGGTCACGTGTTCAGCTCTGAACCAATCACTGTGGGGCCGTGAATCGCCCTAAGTGCTGGTAAAGATGTGTCCAGCTGAAGTTTTCTTACGCTGCTGGTGGGAATGTAGAATGGTATAGCCACTCGGAAAACAGACAGCAGGACAGTTTCTTATAAAGATTAAAATACGTCTCACAGTAACTCCGAATTCCACTCAGGGATTTACCAAAGAAACTTTATATTCACAGAAAGATTTGTACTTGAATAATCTTAGCAGCTTGAATCAAAATAGCCCCAAACTGGAAACACCCCAAAAGTCTATCAGCTTGGGAATGAATAAACAAACTGTGGTATATCCATACAGGGAAGTAAAAAGGAACGAACCAATACTTGCAGCAGTACTGGTGAATCTTAGTGGCACTATGCTAAGTAAAAGAATTCAGAAACAAAACCTCCAATACCGTAGGATTCCGTTTATTTAAGATTCAAGGAAAGGCAGAACTACAGGGATGAAAAGCAGATCAGTGGATGTCAGGGATTGGGGTTGGAGAGGGGTTAACTATAAAGAAGCAGAGAGGAATTTTTTGGCCTGATGGAAACATTCTATGGTATGTTCTTGGTGGTGTTTACATGACTGTATATGTTTGTCAAAACTCAAACTAGAGGGCTTCCCTGGGGCTCAGTGGTTAAGAATCTGCCTGACAAAGCAGGAGACATGGGTTCGACCCCTAGTCTGGAACGATCCCACATGCCTCGGAGCAACTAAGCCTGTGCACCATAACTATTGAGCCTGCACTCTAGAGCCCGTGCTCCACAGCAAGAGAAACCACTGCAATGAGAAGCCCACTTACAACTAGAGAGTAGCCCCCGCTTGCCGCAACTAGAGAAAAGCCCGTGCAGCAATGAAGACGTAGTACAGTCAAAAATCAATAAACAAAACTTTAGAAGCTCAAATTAGATACATAAGATTGTGAATTCTATAAACAAAGCTGGATTTAAAAAAAAAGACTCCGTCTAGCAGCCCTGATTTTTTTTTTTCCCCTAAGATAGCCTCCTCTGTAATGTTCAGTAACAGAGGGAAATTAAATGGGATGAAGATGGGAAGGCACTGATTGGATGCTTATGTGCCATGCTGTGCTGGAGAATCTTGGTGGGTGGGGGGATGAAGTTGGACCCCAGATTGGCAGGAGTCAATGGGGAGGGAAGAAGTGGGAGTGTTAGCTATCTGAGGACGTCTTCCAAGAAATTCATCTGTACACAGATACCAAATAAACATGACTCAACTTTTCTATTTACAAAAGAGATACAGATTAAACCAGCACCACTATGGCCCATCTGATTGGTGTAGTCTGATAGCCTGTGTGAGCGTAGGTGTAGAAGTGGTGCATAATCTTTCTAAAAAGCTATTTGAAATCAAAAGGCCCTTCCCCTCTCCCCACAAGTGTCAACTCATTGACCTGGCCACTCCACTAACAATTCACCCAAAGGGGATAATCGGATAGCTGGACAAGGGAGGTAGCAAAAGCTGTTAAATCAAAGTATCTTTATAATGTAAATCAGTGGATTAAGTATACATTATTAAGGGATTGGCTGAGTAAAAATAATGGTTTATTCCTCCTAGAATTTGCTTTCAGCCTTTGACATTGTTTGATCTGCACAATAATTTGGGAGAAGAAGGAACTGGGTGAGCTGGAAATGGCGGTGACAGGGAGATTTGTTTATTTATTAAAATTGATCTCTTTGGCTGCACTGGGCCTTCGTTGTGGCATGCTGGATCTTCATTGCTGCATGCTGACCCTCTAGCTGTAGCTAAAGGGCTCAGTAGTTGTCCTTGTGGTTGTCTCACTTGTGGGCTTATTGTCCTGCGGCACATGGGGATCTCAGTTCCCAGATCAGGGATCGAACCTGCTTCTCCTGCGTTGGAAGGTGACTTCTCAACCACTGGATGGCCAGGGAAGTCTTATGGGAGATTTGCTAAATCTATATGCTGCTGCTGCTGCTACTAAGTCACTTCAGTCGTGTCCGACTCTGTGCGACCCCATAGACGGCAGCCCACCAGGCTCCCCTGTTCCTGGGATTTTCCAGGCAAGAACACTGGAGTGGGTTGCCATTTCCTTCTCCAATGCATGAAAGTGAAAAGTCAAAGTGAAGTCGCTCAGTCGTGTCCGACTCTTGGCGACCTCATGGACTGCAGCCTACGAGGCTCCTCCATCCATGGGATTTTCCAGGCAAGAGTACTAGAGTGGTGTGCCATTGCGTTTTCCGAAATCTACATGGGTATATGCTAAATACTCTTTTTAATCTTTTGAATTTGGAACCATGTAACTTTATTGCTTACCAAAAAGTTAAAATAAAAATTTTAGTAAAAATAAAAATTATGATCTGGAGCTAAACATGGAAGACCATTTACAATATAGTGTTTAGTGGAAAAGCCCACAAGCAAGGCAGAATGAGCATATTTTTGTGAAAACTGGATTTATATGGGTAAAGTAGGGCAGGAGAAACAATAAAATGTTAACTGTCATTGTGTCTGGATGGTGGTTTTTGGTGACTGAATTTTTTCTTTTTATATTTTTTAATTTTTAAAAAAATGATAAATTGTAGGCTTTGTATAATTAAAAATATATACTTTTTGGACATCAGTGGGAAAACTAGTGAAATCAAAGTTTGTAGTCTGGTTCATAGTAGTAAACCAACATCAATTTCCAAGTTTTGACCAATGTGCTCAATGTGTTCACTAAGATGCTCACGTCAGGGGAACTTGGATGAAGGGTACACAGGAACTCTCTGTGCTATTTTTTTTATGGCTCACTTGTAAATCTAAAATGATTTCAAAATAAAAAAGCTTTTTAAAAGTTTTAAAAATAAATTTCAGTTCAGTTCAGTCGCTCAGTCGAGTCCGACTCTTGGCGACCCCATGTATCGCAGCACCCCAGGCCTCCCTGTTCATCACAAACTCCCAGAGTTCACCCAGACTCACGTCCATCGAGTCAGTGATGCCATACAGCCATCTCATCCTCTGTCGTCCCCTTCTCCTCCTGCCCCCAATCCCTCCCAGGATCAGAGTCTTTTCCAATGAGTCAACTCTTCGTATGAGGTGGCCAAAGTACTGGAGTTTCAGCTTTAGCATCATTCCTTCCAAAGAAATCCCAGGGCTGATCTCCTTCAGAATGGACTGGTTGTGCCTCCTTGCAGTCCAAGGGACTCTCAAGAGTCTTCTCCAACACCACAGTTGAAAAGCATCAATTCTTTGGCGCTCAGCCTTCTTCACAGTCCAACTCTCACATCCATACATAACCACAGGAAAAACCATAGCCTTGACTAGACGGACCTTTGTTGGCAAAGTAATGTCTCTGCTTTTGAATATGCTATCTAGGTTGGTCATAACTTTCCTTCCAAGGAGTAAGCATCTTTTAATTTCATGGCTGCAGTCACCATCTGCAGTGATTTTGGAGCCCCCAAAAATAAAGTCTGACACTGTTTCCACTGTTTCCCCACCTATTTCCCATGAAGTGATGGGACCAGATGCCATGATCTTAGTTTTCTGAATGTTGAGCTTTAAGCCAACTTTTTCACTCTCCACTTTCACTTTCATCAAGAGGCTTTTTAGTTCTTCTTCACTTTCTGCCATAAGGGTGGTGTCATCTGCATATCTGAGGTTATTGATATTTCTCCCGGAAATCTTGATTCCAGCTTGTGTTTCTTCCAGTCCAGCATTTCTCATGATGGACTCTGCATATAAGTTAAATAAGCAGGGTGACAATATACAGCCTTGACGCACTCCTTTTCCTGTTTGGAACCAGTCTGTTGTTTCATGTCCAGTTCTAACTGTTGCTTCCCGACCTGCATACAGATTTCTCAAGAGGCAGGTCAAGTGGTCTGGTATTCCCATCTCTTTCAGAATTTTCCAGTTTATTGTGTCCACACAGTCAAAGGCTTTGGCATAGTCAATGAAGCAGAAATAGATGTTTTTCTGGAACTCTCTTGCTTTTTCCATGATGCAGCGGATGTTGGCAATTTGATCTCTGGTTCCTCTGCCTTTTCTAAAACCAGCTTGAACATCAGGAAGTTCATGGTTCATGTATTGCTGAAGCCTGGCTTGGAGAATTTTGAGCATTACTTTACTAGCATGTGAGATGAGTGCAATTGTGCAGTAGTTTGAGCATTCTTTGGCATTGCCTTTCTTTGGGATTGGAATGAAAACTGACCTTTTCCAGCCCTGTGGCCACTGCTGAGTTTTCCAAATTTGCTGGCATAAGTTTAGTTATCTAAAAATGTCACTTTTTCAGGACTTCCCTTATGGTCAGTGGTTAAGAATCACCTGCCAACGCAGGGGACATGGGTTCATTCCCTGATCTGGGAAGATTCTAGAAGCCCAGGGCCTGTGTTCTGCAACGAAAGAAGCCAGTGCAATGAGCAGCCCGTACACCACAACTAGAGAGAAGCCCCCGCTCTCCACACCTAGAGAAAGCCTGGGAATAGCAACAGAGACCCAAGGCAGTCAAAAAAAAAATATATATTAAAAAATTAAAATATTACTTTTTCTACTATGATCACATTGTAGAATGTAGACATGACCAAAAAACAAAGCTTGGTGATGAAGGGAGGAGGAAGGTAGGGTATTACAGGAGTGGAATTTTAGGATAGGAGAGTTTTCACAGGCAGAGGAGGGCCCAGGAGACTGCAGAGGTTGAAGATGAGCGTGAAGAGAGCTGTAATTGAACAAGGGGGTCTGAGGAAGGCAGGTGGGACCTTAGGATGGGGTGCCTCTTTCTCCAAGACTGAAGTGAAGTGAAGTGAAAGTCACTCAGTTGTGTCGGACTCTGTGAACCCGTGGGCTATACAGTCCATGGAATTCTCCAGGCCAGAGTACTGGTGCGGGTAGCCTTTCCTTTCTCCAGGGGATCTTCCCAACCCAGGGATCGAACCCAGGTCTCCCGCGTTGCAGGCGGATTCTTTACCAGCTGAGTCACAAGGGAAGCCCAAGAATGCTGAAGTGGGTTTCTTTGGGAGGCAGGGGCCAGCTCACTTGAGGAGGGGTGGGGAAAATTTGAAGCTTGAGGATGACAGAGAAGGTCTGGAAGCCAAAGTGCGTCATGCGACCAAGCAACCATGAGATAGCAGTATTTCCCAAGCGTCCTGGGAGATAAGGGTCACTTGGAACGTGCTAGAATCCAAGTCTCTGTGCCTCCAACCCAAACCAGGAAAGAGACTTGAAAACCTTTTCATTTAACAAGTGACCCCAGGGGGCTCTTCCCTGAAGGGAAGTTGGAGGAACACCGAAGTAAAAGATGACTAAGCTCTGGCTGCTTAAAATATGCTGTGACGACCGGCAGCATCAGCCTCAACTGGGAGCTGGTTAGTACAGCACACCTCACTCCAGACCTAAGAAATTAGCATCTGCATTTTAAATTTGATCCCCAAGTGAATCATTGGCATGTCAGAATTTGAGAAGCATTGTGTTAAGTAACCACTGTTACCATCTGTTCAGCTCAGTGGTGCCCGACTCTGCGACCCCATGGGCTGCAGCACGCCAGGCTTCCCTGTCCATCACCAACTCCCAGAGCTTACTCAAACTCATGTCCATTGAGTCAGTGATGCCATCCAACCATCTCATCCTCTGTCGTCCCCTCCTGCCTTCAATATTTCCCAGCATCGGGGTTTTTTCCGATGAGTCAGTTCTTCACATCAACTTTGCTCAAAGTGAGGATCTATGCTTGTTTGCTCAGTCACCATCCTTTGGGGATCCATGTGAGTTTGATGGAACTCATGCTTTCTGGGGGTGGGTATGTGCACAGATGTGGCCAACTGGAGTGTACCATCCTGTAGCCACAGTGACTGGTTCAGAGGTGGGAATGTTGACAAAAAAAGCCAATTCTGGCTCCATGTTGGGACCGTTTCTTTGACTTGCTTTTCATTGCTTTTGTTATTATAATCATACAGAATGGCCGGCCTGAGAGAATCCTGCCCCTCTATCGGACTGTTAAAATGCCTTTGTTCAGAACCCTGTCCACCTGTAGATAGCAGGAAGGAAGAGATTATTAACACATCCCTTGCCTGAGGCTTGCCATTCTAGGAGATGTTTGCAAGATTAATGGCCTTTTTACTTTGCTTCAGGGCTTCCCAGGTGGCGCTAGTGGTAAAAAATCTGCTTCCCAATGCAGGAGATGTGAGAGACTCAGGTTCTATCCCTGGGTCAGGAAGATCCCCTGGAGAAGGAAATGGCAACCCACTCCAGTATTCTTGCTTGGGAAATCTCATGGACAGAGGAGCCTGGCGGGCTATGGTCCATGGTGTCACAAAGGGTCAGTTCACCTTGCTCTCTCACCTCCCCCCACCCATCTCTCTATAAAAAGAACCTGGCATCCAGACCCTGATAAGATGGTTATTTTGAGGTGTTAACTTGACATCTTCTTGGTCAGCCAGCTCCCTGAATAAAGATGTATTCTCTGCCTCAAACCCTCGTCTCTCAGTTTCATTGGCCTCTCATGTGGCGAGCAGAATGAGCCTGGACTCGGTAATAGGCATGTGGCCCAAGTGGGACCAGAGTCCTTTGGTGAGTTTGGCATATGTATAGCTGGGGAAGGAGGATCTCATTTTCTTTGACATGAATGAGCTGTCAAAGCAATATAGGCTTGGGGTGGTGAGGGTGGATGTCAGAGGCCATCTTCCCACTGTGTGGAGAGAGGTGGTCTTGACAAGCAGCAAGTTGCTCAGGGAAGTGGGGATGGATGAAGTGGAGAGGGGTGGATGAAGTCCCAAGACTGAGCAGCAGACTCCATTCATACCCAAAGCTAAATGCATCTGCACGTTTCATTTAAATGAGTCAAGATAGTCCCCCGCCCTCTTCCTTGTGGAAGCCTATGTAGCTCTTTGAGCTGGGGTATCTGTCACAAGTGAGAGAGCACAGATTCAAGAAGAAAATGAGGCAGGACTTCCCTGGTGGTCCTGTAGCTAAGACTCCATGCTCCCAACACAGGGGGCCCAGGTACAATTCCTGGTCAGGGAACTAGATCCCATATGCAGCAACTAAAGATCCTGCATGTCACAACCAAGATCCAGCACGGCTAAATAAATACATTAAGATAAATACTTTTTTTAAAAAAGAGGAATAAAACAGGGCATCAGGGGCTGAAGTCTCCTGGGGGATGTGAACAAGAGCTCTGGATGATGGGTGATGGTGTGTATCAGGTGCAAGAGCGTGACAGGAAGAAGGCTAGAAGGAGGGGCAGGGAAGTGGAAGAGAGGGTTCAGGGAAAGGTGAGCCCATCTTGAGAAGTGCCTGCAGGCAACGCCTCCGTTTAAGCCTGAGAGCAAAGTGAGGTCAGCCGGACCAGAGACCTAGTCGTGGACTGGGCCTGGCCCTCAACTGATCCTGAGCACAGATTGACTCCTGACCCCGACTGTGTGCTGGGCCCTCCTGTGGCCATAGGTTAACTCAATCCTAAGTCCTGATCTTGTTCTTTCTTCTTCTTCTTGGACTCAGTGCAAAAACTCTGGGGCAAGCTGACTCAGTGCAACCAGTCTCTCCTTAGTCCCTGAACTACACCCATCACTCAGGAGGGACTAGATTATTCCAAGATCTCAAACTCTGACCCAGAAATCCAAATCCAGTTTTCCACCTGGAGAACCAGCTAGTGATCTCCCCAGTCATCCTCTTTCCTGACATCTCTGCCATGGGGAGAAAGAGTGATGAGGACACCCCCCTGGCTCTGGTTGTGCTCTGGAAGTCCGTGCATTTCCAAAAACTGTTCATCAGGGTTATGAAGGGTGGGTCCCCCAGTTTGCTTGCTCAGTCACTCAGTCATGGCTGACTCTTTTCAACCCCATGGACTGCAGCCTAAGGGGCTTATCTGTCCATGGGAATCTCCAGGCAAGAGTACTGGAGTGGGTTGCCATTTCCTTCTCCAGGCCCCTGCCCCCCCGCCCCAAGACCTGCATCTAAATGGAGGTGTGCATCTAAATGGAGGTGCCCCAGTGGCCCATATAGTGATTTCTCAGGAGCCCAGTCTGATTTCAGAGCTTGAAAGATAATTAGCAGCTAAGTGGATGACGATAAATAGATGGATATATGAGCAGATGGATAACTGGATGAATGAATTGGTGATGGGTGGATAGGTGAGTGGCATTACTGAAGGAGGCAGAAGTTTGTTCCAAGGTTGGTGAGGACCTGGGTATGTACTGGTCATTGGAGGCTGACAGGACCATGGATAACCAACTTCATGGTCTTGCCAAAGCCTCCTTTGCTATTCTTCTCTTTCTCACGTTCTTACTTGGATCAGTGTTATGTTGCTGGGTTAAGGCATCATCCTCAGCTCGACTGAGTTCCCTCTCACATGAAGTGATAACCTGGAGGATCTATGGAGGAAGATTGTCCCATGGTGGGTTAATGGCTGCTCTCTGCTTGCTGTCTGTGCTTTCCTGAAATGATCCAATTTTCCACAGTGTATGAACCAGTGAAGTTGCTCACTTGTGTCGGACTCTTTGAGATCCCATGGACTGTAGCCTACCAGGCTCCTCCATCCATGGAATTTTCCAGGCAAGAGTACTGGAGTGGGTTGCAATTTCCTTCTCCAGGGGATCTTCCTGATCCTGGGATTGAACCCAGGTCTCCTGTATTACAGGCAGATGCTTTACCATCTGAGCTACCAGGGAAGCCCTCCACAGTGTATAGCAGGTTTTTATTGCTTGTGCTGAACCAGTATACACTCTCCCTTCTTGTGATAACAGCACCCTAGTGATTCTCGAGCAACCCCACTCCTTACTCCACTCTCTTTCAATACAGTTTTTGAAGGGAGGCTGCTCCTCTAATATAGAAGTAACACAATCAGGGCCTGGACAATCATAGTGTTTCATCTCTTTGGTTACAGCGATTGGCTTGAGAAAAGACCCAAGACTCAAGTATGTCCAATGCAAGACCATTAACTAATTTGGGGTTTGTTTTTTTTTTAGAGTTGTAAGAAAGAAGCTTTCTTCCTTTTGCGGGTGTGAGAGATGGAGCATATATTTGGGGCTTCCACTCTGTAGGGGGAGTGTGTCTGAGAATGAAGGAAAGGACAAAGAGGCAGGAAGTGAGGATTCTGATCTTATCACTTGAGTTTCTGGATCCACCTGTATCTGAAGCCAGAAACACATTTCCAGTTAGGTGAGCCAAAATTTTCTCAACCCAATGTGAGTTAGGTTTTTAGAACTTGCATCAAATTCCTTACACAATCTTTATTACTTTTGTACGAATACAAATCTGTATTTTTGCTAATGTTATTTTAGAGGAACAAAGGACAACTGTCAGGTTCCTAAGTATGTGTAGTTGGTCAACAGCAGAGCTGTTAAACAGAATTTGTCAAACAAACACCTGCAGGTCTGGCCAGAGATGTGAGCGGATGTGGCTGGGAAGATTGTTCCGGAGTTTTCCTGGAGGAAGGGAAGGCCCAGTAACAACTGGCTTCCATTCCACCTCCTCCTCCGGCTCCTTCCAGCTCCAGCTGGGTGCACGATGAATGAGGCTCCTTCAGCCCTCAGCCTGCAATTAGAGCACCCAGGAATCCTACTGATAACGCCCTTTTTCCACCCTGGGTTGGTCCTGTCCCTGGAAAGAAGGAGCTGGAACAATTTCCTTGTTTCCTGGGAGGTAGGAGGTAGGCCAGAGCGTGGGCCAGAGCTGGGCCTGGCAGGGGTGCCATTTCAGCACACCCACCCTGGAGGAAGGCTTCCCAGGTGGCACTAGTGGTAAAGAACATGCCTGCCAATGCAGGAGACATAAGAGACCCTGGTTTGATCCCTGGGTATGGAAAATCCCCTGGAGAAGGGCATGGCAACCCACTCCAGTATTCTTGCCTGGAGAATCCCATAGGCAAAGAAACCCCCCAGGTGGGCTACTGTCCATACGGTCGCAAAGAGTTGTACAAGACTGAAGTCACTTAACACACACGACACACACCCTGGGGATGCCTCGCTGGCAATCTCCCGAGCTGTCTCAGTGGAGGAGGGAGGGGACAGAGACAGATAATTGCCCTTGGGGGCATTTCGTGGAACACCACATAGCGTTGTTACTATTGTTCAATTGCTAAGTCGTGTCCGACTCTGAGTGACCCCATAGACTGCGGCGTGCCAGACAACTCTGTCCTCCACTGTCTCCCAGAGTTTGCTCAAATTCACCTTCATTGAGTTGCTGAGGATATCTAACCATCTCGTCCTCTGCCACTATCTTCTCCTTTTCCCTTCCATCTTTCCCAGCATTGGGGTCTTTTTTTTAATGAGTCAGCTCTTTGCATCAGGTGGCCAAAACATGGGTGCTTCAGCTTCAGCATCAGTCCTTCCAATGAATAAGCAGAGTTGATTGAGGATGCAATTAACATGGAGAGGGCAATGGCACCCCACTCCAGTGCTCTTGCCTGGCAAATCCCATGGACAGAGGATCCTGGTGGGCTTTGGTCCATGGGGTCGCGAAGAGTTGGACACGACTGGGCGACTTCACTTTCACTTTTCTCTTTCATGCATTGGAGAAGGAAATGGCAACCCACTCCAGTGTTCTTGCCTGGAGAATCCCAGGGACTGTGGAGCTTGGTGTGCTGCTGTCTATGGGGACGCACAGAGTCGGACCCAACTGAAGCGACTTAGCAGCAGCAGCAGCAGATATTAACATCCATGTGCTACATTTGTTACTGCCCACTCACTATTTTGGAGAAGACAATGGCACCTCACTCTAGTACTCTTGCCTGGAAAGTCCCATGAATGGAGGAGCCTGGTGGGCTGCAGTCCATGGGGTCGCGAAGAGTCGGACACGACTGAGTGACTTCCCTTTCACTTTTCACTTTCATGCATTGGAGAAGGAAATGGCAACCCACTCCAGTGTTCTTACCTGGAGAATCCAAAGGACAGGGGAGCCTGGTGGGCTGCCGTCTATGGGGTCGCACAGAGTCGGACACGACTGAAGCGACTTAGCAGCAGCAGCAGCAGCAGCAGCAACTCACTATTTTGTTTTCTGAGATTTTAAAAAATGTGCAGAATCCTGCACTATAATATGCATAGAACACATATGCGGTTTTTAAAAATAGGAGAGCAAACACCAATGTCTGAGCCCCCGCTGAAGAGGGGACCACCACCAGCCAGTTCTCCACATGCCCTTAGACCTCTGATCACCTCCACTCCTGCCACCCCCTCCCCAGAAGTTTCTGTTATCCTGATTTCTGTGGCCAGTGCCTCCTGCTTTTCTTTATAGTCTCTCTTACTATTTTCCTTTAAGTCAACTCACTCTTTTATTTGTTTTGGCTGGGTCTTTGTGGCTGAGCTTGGGCTTTCTAGTTGCATCGAGCAGGGACTACGCTTTATTGCAGTGCGTGGGCTTCTCATTGCAGTGACTTCTCTTGTTTCAGAAGACAGGGTCAAGGGCACACGGGCTCAGCAGTTGCAGCTCAGTATTTGTGGCACATGGGCTTAGTTGCCACGTGGCCTGTGGGATCTTCCTGAACCAGGGATTGAACCCGTGTCGCCTGCATTGGCAGGTGGATTCTTTACCACAGAGCCACCAGGGAAGCCCCAACTCACTCTTTTAATTCAACTAAATTTTTTTGACTTTTTTTTTTTTTTTTAGATAAAATTCACGTAACATGACATTCACCATTTTAAAGTGTACCATTCCGTAGCACTCAACATATTCACTCCTGTCTATCTCCGGAAATTTTCTTCACCCCCGAAAGGAGATCCTGGACCCACTGAGCAATCACCCCCCACCCCCCACCTCCCCCCAGCAACCTACTTTGTCTCCATGGATTTACTTATTCTGAGTACTTCACGTAAATGGAATTACACAACGCATGGCTGGCCTCCTTGGATTTCCATGGTGGTCCAGTGGTTAAGAATCTGCCCTCCAATGCAAGAGACATAGGTTTGATCCCTGGTCATGGAACTAAAATCCCGCATGTCTCAGGGCAATTAAGCCCGCATGCCACAAGGAGAATCCCAAGTGCTGCAAGTAGAGAAGGCCCCATGCACTGCAACTAGAAAAGAGCCCAAGCACTGTGACAAAGACCCAGCACAGTCAAAAAGAAACTAAAATCTAGATAATAACTAAATAAACTAAAAGAAAACTGTTCCATCACCTCTGGCTTTTCCCTCTGCCTGAAATGTTTTCTCAGATATGAATGACTCCCCCAAGCTGTTCAGATAATACCCTTGCCCAGAGGTCTCCCCTGAGCACATAACTCCCAGGCTGGCCCCTCTGCCTGTCCCTGGACTCCCAGACCCTCTCTTCCCTGCAGTACATTTTCTTCTTTCCATAGCACTTCTTACCCTCTGACGTGCTATTGACTGTACTCACTTCTTACACAGATTGTTTCTGGGTCTGCTCTCCCTCAGGAGGGGGTGAGGTCCACATGGGCAGGGAGCTTTATCTGCTTGCCGCACTCATGTGTCCCCAGCTCCTACAGTGCTGCTTGGTAGAGTAAGTAGTTGAAGGAGGCTGAATAACAGAGCCCCAAGAGGTCTAGGTCCTACTCCTTGGAACCTGTGAATGTCACCTCTATGGCACACAGAGCCTTTGCAGATATGATTAAGTTAGGAATCTTGAGATGGGGAGACTATCTTGGGGTCTCCAGGTGATCTGAAATGTAATCACAAGTATCCCTATTAAAAAAAATACAGGGGAAGATTTGGCAGCAACAGAAGAAGATAATGTGATGGGCTTCCCTGTTGGTCCAGTGCTTAAGAATACACCTTGCAATGCAGGGGACAAGCGTTCCATCCCCGGTCTGTGAAGATCCTGCCTGCTGCGAGACAACTAAGCCCATGCACCACAACTACTGAACTCTGGAGCCCTGGAGCGGCAGCTGCTGAAGCCCGCGTGCCCTAGAACCCGTGCTCTGCAAGAAGAGAAGCCACCACAATGAGAAGCCTGTGCATGGCAACTGGAGAGGAGCCCCGACTCACTGTAACTGGAGAAAGCCCTCGCTCTGCAGTGAAGAGCCAGCAGAATCAAAAGTAAATAAGTGCATATTTTAAAAATAAAAGAAGACAATGTGATAATTAAAGCAGGACCCTACTCTGCTGGCTCTGAAGATGGACAAAGGGGCCAGGCACCAAGGAATGCAGTTTCAGAAGCCAGAAAAGGCAAGAGGACAGATTCCCATCCGGAGCCTCTGTGGTGTGCGTGGTCCTGCCACACCTTGATCTTAGCCCTGTACGACTCTTTTCATAGCTCTGGCCTCCAGAACTGTCAGGGAATACATTTCTGTGGTCATAAGCCCCTCAGTTTGTGGCGATTTGGTACAGCAACCACAGGAAACTAACGCAGAGCTCAGGAAACAGCTGTTAATGAATACACTGCCCAATCAGTAACTAAAGGAAACTCCAGTATTACGTACAACAAGCAGAAGGTAACTGAGAAAACAAAGGCATTGTAAACAGAATGAGGCAGTTAAATTGGGCTGGACAGCCAGAAATCTGTGGGTTCTGATTTGGCTTTCTCTTTGTTAAAAGAAAGACCTGAGCACCCATCAGAAAGCGTTAGAAATCAATGAGCCCCAAACTCAGACTTGATGTCTCTGCATGTTGAAGAATGAAATGGCCTTCCACATTCTGTCCATGGTACTTAATGCTCCAGTTTGCTGGGATAGGGGATGAGGTCAAGGCAGACTTCACAGAGATGGTGACCTCTGTTCCTGGTCTTGGAGGGTGAGTAGAGAGAGAGAGCGAGCAGAGTTTTGCATTGTAGCTAAGTTTGGGGGCCACCACAAGTCACCACTCTAGGGTAGGTCCTCTGACTTGAGGAATGTAGCTGAGGTAAGGGGGAGTCGCCAGGGGCATGTCAGCAGGACGTCTGTGAGGGGCTTGCCCTGCGGAGACATCCCCCCGAGCAGAGCCTGGAGTCTGGATGGGAGACAGGAGAGCTGGGGGATTTGTGAGGAGGGGAGCCTTGTGCCGCTTTTTGTCTGGGCTCCGTCTCGGGCTCCAGCTGCATCTTCAGTGTACAGGTCTCAGAGTCCCTCACTGACTCTCTTCCTGTTTGACCTGCTTTTCTTCCATGGTGACCTCATCCCCTCCCCTGTTGACCCCCACAAGTCTCTGTCTGGCCCAGACCTCTTGCCTGAGTCTTCAACCCCAGGAGAGGCTGGAGTCTATCTGATACCACCCCATGGGGTGCAGGCTTAGGGGGGACATGTTGAGTCTGAGGCAGCTCTGTCATCAGGGAGACATTCTATGGGCCACGGGATGCTTGAGGCTGGGACTCAGGGGCCTGGAAGGGAGGTCAGAAGAGCAGTGAGGGCAGGAGCTCAGTTTGAGAAGAACAAGGGTACATCAAGAACAAACATTTCCACGACCTGCTTGTGGAGTCATTGCCCCTTGGAGTCAGTAATGTTGCATCCTGCCCACAGGCCATAGGTGTGAGGCCTTGCACCAAGGCCACAGAAGCGGATCCCAGAACCAAGGTCACCTCCGAAGCTAATTGAGCCCCTTTGTAACCATTGCCAAAAGCCCCCTGATCATCACTAACAAGCTTCCTGACTCCCAATTAGGCAAAGATGCCCACTCCAATGGCACCCCAACCAATCACCTAATGCCAACCTTTCAGCAGGAATTTTGTCTTGAGGCTATAAAACTTGGCCATTAACTCAATGAAAACTGTCAACTTGCCCTGGTCTGTCAGGATTTGTGGGTCCGCTGCACTCGCAGTGCCTACTTTATCTCTGCTCTTTGTTCTTAATAAACTCACTCCTCTCTGCAATACTCTGTGTCTGGAAATTCTGCTCCAACCTGCGCTCAGACTGTCTCCACAAGTAACTCCTGGCATGTGGCTGCTTATCCGAGGGGTCTGGGAATGAAGCGGTCCTCCCCCATCCCCACCTCTGTCTTTGCACAGGAGGGCCCTTCAGCTGAGCAGGCTGGACCTGAAGCCAGAGGATATCGGAGGGGAAATCCTCAGGGGCAGGTGGACTTGAAAGGCAGGGTGCACAGTGGTTAAACACACGAGCTCTGAGACAGGCCAGGGTCCACCCATTACTAGGGATTGGGGTCACAAGAATGGGGTCCATAGAGATGGTGTCCCGGGCCTCTGTTTCTTTATCTACACCTGTACTGTGAGAATCCCACAAACCGGTGTGTGTGGAGTGCTCAGCAGATTCCCTGGCCAACAATAAATGCTTAATGAATATTAGCCATTGTTATGGTTGTTATTGTTTTTATTAGCTCCATACACTTTTCCTAAACACCATCACTATTCTCAGTCTTATCCCAGTTTGGGGACAAAGAGATAAGACACAATTCCTGCCCTCAAAGCATCCACTGTTTAATGAGAAAGGAAAGGAAAGTGAAGTTGCTCAGTTGTGTCTGACTCTTTGAGACCCCATGGACTGTAGCCTGCCAAGCTCCTCTGTCCATGGGATTTTCTGGGCAAGAATACTGGAGTGGGTTGCCATTTCCTTCTCCAGGGGATCTTCCCAACCCGGGGATTGAATCTGGGTCTCCTGCATTGCGGCAGACTCTTTACTGTCTGAGTCACCAGGGAATTGTTTAATGAGAGAGACAGACAAATGGATAAGAAATTGTATGAAGGAATGGAAACTAAGGGGCTTCCCAGGTGGTGCTAGTAGTGAAGAACCCGCCTGCTGTTACAGGAGACACAGGAGATGCTGGTTTGATCCCTGGGTCGGGAAGATACCCTGGAGGAGGGCATGGCAACCCACTCCAGTATTCTTGCCTGGAGAATCCCATGGACAGAGGAGCCTGGTGGGCTACAGTCCATAGGGTTGAAAAGTCGAACATGACTGAAATGACTTAGCATGCTTACTTGGAAACTCTCTTATAGACTGAAATGACTTAGCATGCTTACTTGGAAACTCTCTTATAGAGGAAGCTAGAAAAGGAAGGGATGGGAAGACTCTGCTGAAGTGGTGATATCTGTACCTAGGAGGATGAGTGGAGGAGGAGAGAGGGCAGCATTTGGCACCATAGGTTGGCTAAGGCTAGGAGCCGGGCAGGAAGGAGGTGACTGAGCCATGGGGTGTCACCTGTGTGCTGGGGGAGATGTGGGTGGCTATGCCTCCAGATGCTCTTGACCTCCCCTTTAACAAAGCCAGGCTTCCCTGGTGGCTCAGACGGTAAAGAATTGGCCTGCAATGCAAGAGACCAAGGTTCAATCCCTGGGTTGGGAAGATCCCCTGGAGAAGGGAATGGCAACCCACTCCAGTATTCTTGCCTGGAGAATCCATGGACAGAGGAGCCTGGTGGGCTACAGTCCATGGGGTCGCAAAGAGTCAACACGACTGAGTGACTAACACTCACTTTGACAAATCCAGCAAATCCTGAGCCTTGCTGCAAATGTTCTGCCTGTGACATCATGCTGAGGCAGGTCAGTTCCACAAATCTGAGGCCGGGCCCCTACCCCTCCTACTTCGGGGGAGGAGGAGGAAGCTCCCTCTGTGCAATGCCCAGGCAGGCATCCGTGGCAAGTTCCCTGTCGGCACTGGCTGCAGCCACCCCAGCCTAGCATGGACAGGAGCCAGGCTCTCGCCTTCTGTAACCTGATGCTTGCCTGCATCAGCCTTGACTTCTGAGCCCACTCCTCAGGCAGCTCCTGCCAGAGGTCACAGTGACCTTCTCCCTGTGTGCTGCCATGCCTCCTAGCAGTGCCCCACCTGCAAGGACCAGGGGAACCACTGCACGAGGCAGAGATGGCTGTGGATGCTACAAGTCTGAGGTGGGGTTGGACCAGGCAAGGTTCCCCATCCCTTCCTCTGTGTTTTTTTGACTGAGCTGGGTCTTAGCTGCTTTGTGCGGGCTTTTTCTGGTTGTGGTGAGCGGGGTCCATTGCTGTGCACTGGCTTCTCATTTTGGTGGCTTTTCTTGTTGCAGAGCACAGGCTCTAGGGCACATGGACTTCAGGGATTGTGGCACGTGGACTCTAGAGCTAGGTCTCAGTAGTTGTGGTGCTTGGGCTAAGTGGCTTACAGCTTGTGGAATCTTCCCAGACCAGGGATCGAACCCGTGTCCCCTGCATTGGCAGGAGGTTCTTATCCTCTGCACCACCAGGGAAGTCCCCCCTTGCTCTGTCACTGAGTCTCCTGCCTCCATCTAGCAGCCATCCTTGGGCAGAAGGCAGTCCTGAAATGCAGGCCTGTCCACATTCACAGATGAGGGACTTCCTTCTGCCCTACAGCTGGGTGTGGAGCCTTCCCCTCTTCCCACCTGGACTGACAGGAGCCTCATCCTTAAAAGGCACAGACACTGATTGGATGCAAAAATGGTACTGATAAAGTGCATGGGCTCTGGAGTCACACTGCCTAGGTTGGAAACCCAGCTCTGCAACTTCCTAGCTGGGTCACCCGGGGCAAGTCACTCAATCTTTCTCTGTCTCAGTTTCTTCATCCACACAGTGGGATAACCATACCTTCTTACTGTGCTAATCCCAGGGTTGGTAGATTTCTTTTTCTGTACAAGGCCAGGGAATAAATACTGTAGGCTTCTGGGGGGCTGCCACAGCGGCTACTCACCTCTGCCTGCCGTGGTAATCCAGCCATACACAATTAATGAACAAAGGGGCATGACCGTGTTCCAATAAAACTTTATTATGGACACTGAAATTTGAATTGCATATAGTTTTTATGTCACAAACGGTCCTTCTTTTGATATTTTGAATAGTATTAAAAAAAAAACAACCACCAAAATCACTCTTAGGTCACAGGCAAAAACAGGATTTGGCTGTGGGTTGAAGCGTGCAGTCCCCTAGCCAATCTTTGGAAGTGCTGAGTGCAGCAGCCAGAACACGGTTCTTGAGCTGATATTGGGCACCTACTGTGTGCTTAATACACGTCAGCTTCTATCATCATGGAAGGTGTGGATATGGCAGGAGGCAGCTGTCCACGTGGCTGACTTGCTGCTGAGGGGCAGGCCATCAGTGGGGGAAGGTGGTCTGCCTTGGAGAAAAAGCAGCTGAGGTGGGTTATCAGGAAGTCATGCCTTGGGCTACCACCAGACAGGAGTGGCCAACAGAGTCCTTTAACTGGCCCTTCTCTGCTAAGGACCCAGAGTACTGGCTTAGCTGCCCAGAATGTGTCTCCCTCCCTGCCCCAGCTCAGAGTGAGGGCCTCCTGTCACTCCCCTAGGTGCCCCCACAGAGCCCCCTTCCCCTCTAACACTCCAAGGACCCTGGGCCAGCTCCCTCCTGAGTGCTCAGAGCAGACCTTGCCCCCATATCAGCGACTGTTGCTGCTGCTAAGTCACATTAGTCGTGTTTGACTCTCTGAGACCCCATAGATGGCAGCCCACCAGGCTCTGCCATCCCTGGGATTCTCCAGGCAAGAACACTGGAGTGGGTTGCCATTTCCAAATGCATGAAAGTGAAAAGTGAAAGTGAAGTTGCTCAGTCATGTCTGACTCTTTGCGACCCCATGGACTGCAACCTACCAGGCTCCTCCGTCCATGGGATTTTCCAGGCAAGAGTACTGGAGTGGGTTGCCATTGCCTTCTCTGAATTCAGCGACTAGGAATGGTTTATTCACAAACAGCTCCAGCTCCAGGCCCAGAGCTTCCTCCTATCTTTGGCACCAGGCAGTGAATGTCAGGCCTCAACATGTAAAGTCACATCCTTGGGTCCCAGCCCAGGCTGGAGGAGTGGCTGAAACCCCCAACTTGGGGCTTTGGAGGAGTCTCTTGCTCTCTCTTTCTCTCAAGATCTGGCCAAGAACTCTGTCAGGCTTCACTCCTGGCCTTTGTCCAGGCCGGCCCCATCTCCTTGGCCCCATCTCTCTCCGTAGCAGGTGTGCTAAGGGGTTTGGCCTGCAGGATCTAGCTTGTCCTAGGCGGTCATGAGTACGGCTGGGAGGGGTCCGATGGTCCCCTGCACACGCCCATGCCCACCTTGTTCAAAGCAGACTCGTAGTCAATGTCTCTGAAAAGCCCAGCAAGGGGAGGACACCCCCTGTGTGCTGGAGACTCTAAGTTCTCAACCGTGGCTGGTGGTCTTGGCTCCATCTTTCTTCCCCGCCCTGTCTCAGGACTCAGCAGGCACCTGAGTGTCTGAGAGCTGACTGGAGAAGGCCCTCTCCAAGCGCAGGGTGTTGTATCTGGGGGGTGGTGTGCCAGGCACCTGGGACCCTGGGGCTGGAGGCAGACTCAAGGCAGAGGTGAAAGTGGGCAGGTCATCGTCTATGTCAAGGCTGGGGTTATCCCGGCCTTGCGGGGCACGGGGAGCCTCGGGGCAGGCAGGTGCCCGTCTCCGGGCCCACCACCCCTTGGCTTTGTGCCACTGGTGGCGGGCAATGATGGAGAGGGAGTCAATGAAGAAGACCTCGATGATCTCAATGATGCAGACGACGGAGCAGCTCATCCACAGGCCCAGCTGGCCACCGATGTTGGACAGAAGCTGTTCGATCTGCAAGGGAGGCCAAAGCACACGATCAAGGGGGAATCCCCACCAAGCTGGCTTCACGCAAAGACCCTGAGGCCCAAGGGAGCCACTGGTTAGCCCTGGCCCTGAACAGGTTTGGGGAAGACAAGAGCAGGCTGTCTGTCCCCTCCTACCCTGCCCGTTCTGATCTGAGGCCTGGTTGGCCTTTGGTGGCCCTAATAGCTTGGGCTGGACCCCCACAGTCTGACTCTGCTCCCTGAGGCCAGGCAGAAAGGCAAAGTCGCAGACCCAGGACAGTCTCAGAAGGGAGCCACTCACGCTGTTGGCAGGGTTCTCCATGATGGATCTCTGGTTCAGGTCTTTGTAGAATATCAAGAGTTTGGCCAAGTCTGTCCTGTAAGAATTCCAATAGGCAGGGCCAAGGTGAGTTGGAGGCTTTTGTGCTCTAGCAAATAGCCAGCCCCTTAGCATGGCTGTGTCTCTCCGGCTCAGCGCCCAGCAAGGCCCAGGCTCTGAGCTCCATAGGGTGTCTTAGAACCTGGTTTATGGGGTTCCTTGTGCACCACAGAGCACATCTCCAGCCGGGACCTGGTCACTCAAGCCATCCCTTCACTCAAAAACCATTTCTCCAGCTCTAGACTAAATCAGTCCCCACAGCTGCCCTCCCACAACTAAACCCTGCAGTCGTGATTGTCTGATGGCGATCTAAAACATGTCCGGGAGACAGGTAAGTGATGTAAATGAACCAGAGGGGAATAATGATAATAACCATAATAACAGCTAGCATTTATTGACCACTTCCTGTGTTGCCAAGCACTCTTCCAAGAACCTTGTGTGAATTAACTCGTTTAATTCTCACAACAGCCCTATAAGGCAGGTATCCCCATTTTACAGACATGGAAACTGAGACACAGATTGGTTGAGCAACTTGCCCAAGACTACACAGCTCATGACTGGTAGAGTTGATATTCAAACCTAGCTACATCTGACTTTAAAGCTCGTGCTCTTAACCACTCACTGTACTAAATTCCCTCCTGCTAGGACTGTGGCAAGCTAGAAAATTCATGCTTATCCCAGAAAGGTAGCCAGTACTCAGTACTTTTCGGTGCTTTGCAAAAATGGAAGTTTAATGTTGCCAGAATTTTTGATCTCTCAGGAAAAGTTGGAAATAACTGGTTATATTGGTGGAATCATATTTGGCTCAGGGGTCATCACTATGCAATACTTGGTTTAACAGTTTTCAATGATTTGATCAAAGTCTATCTTTATTATTAGACTCTAAGGAGAGATAAGAAAGCCTTCCTCAGAGATCAATACAAAGAAATAGAGGAAAACAACAGAATGGGAAAGACTAGAGATCTCTTCAAGAAAATCAGAGATACCAAGGGAACATTTCATGCAAAGATGGGCTCGATAAAGGACAGAAATAGTACGGACCTAACAGAAGCAGAAGATATTAAGACGAGGTGGCAAGAATACACAGAAGAACTGTACAAAAAGATCTTCGTGACCAAGATAATCATGATGGTGTGATCACTCACCTAGAGCCAGACATCCTGAAATATGAAGTCAAGTGGGCCTTAGAAAGCATCACTACAAACAAAGCTAGTGGAGGTGATGGAATTCCAGTTGAGCTATTTCAAATCCTGAAAGATGATACTGTGAAAGTGCTGCACTCAATATGCCAGCAAATTTGGAAAACTCAGCAGTGGCCACAGGACTGAAAAAGGTCAGTTTTCATTCCAATCCCAAAGAAAGGCAATGCCAAAGAATGCTCAAACTACCGCACAATTGCACTCATCTCACATGCTAGTAAAGTAATGCTCAAAATTCTCCAGTCCAGGCTTCAGCAATACATGAACTGTGAACTTCCAGATGTTTAAGCTGGTTTTAGAAAAGGCAGAGGAACCAGAGATAAAATTGTCAACATCCGCTGGATCATGGAAAAAGCAAGAGAGTTCCAGAAAAACATCTATTTCTGCTTTATTGACTATGCCAAAGCCTTTGACTGTGTGGATCACAATAAACTGTGGAAAATTCTGAAAGAGATGAGAATACCAGACCACCTGACCTGCCTCTTGAGAAATCTATACGCAGGTCAGGAAGCAACAGTTAGAACTGGACATGGAACAACAGACTGGTTTCCAAATAGGAAAAGGAGTACGTCAAGGGTGTATATTTAACTTGGCTTATTTAAACAAGGCTGCTTATTTAACTTATATGCAGAGTACATCATGAGAAATGCTGGGCTGGAAGAAGCACAAGCTGGAATCAAGATTGCTGGGAGAAATATCAATAACCTCAGATATGCAGATGACACCACCCGTATGGCAGAAAGTGAAGAGGAACTAAAAAGCCTCTTGATGAAAGTGAAAGAGGAGAGTGAAAAAGTTGGCTTAAAGCTCAACATTCAGAAAACGAAGATCGTGGCATCTGGTCCCATCGCTTCATGGCAAATAGATGGGGAAACAGTGGAAACAGTGTCAGACTTTATTTTTGGGAGCTCCAAAATCACTGCAGATGGTGATTGCAGCCATGAAATTAAAAGACGCTTGCTCCTTGGAAGGAAAGTTATGACCAACCTAGATAGCATTTTCAAAAGCAGGGACATTACTTTGCCAACAAAGGTCCATCTAGTCAAGGCTATGGTTTTTCCTGTGGTCATGTATGGATGTGAGAGTTGGACTGTGAAGAAAGCTGAGTGCCAAAGAATTAATGCTTTTGAACTGTGGTGTTGGAGAAGACTCTTGAGAGTCCCTTGGACTGCAAGGAGATCCAGCCAGTCCATGCTAAAGGAGATCAGTCCTGGGTGTTCTTTGGAAGGACTGATGCTGAAGCTGAAACTCCAATACTTCGGCCACCTCGTGCGAAGAGTTGACTCATTGGAAAAGACTCTGATGCTGGGAGGGATTGGGGGCAGGAGGAGAAGGGGACGACAGAGGATGAGATGGCTGGATGGCATCACCAACTCGATGGACGTGAGTTTGAGTGAACTCTGGGAGTTGGTGATGGACAGGGAGGCCTGGTGTGCTGCGATTCATGGGGTCGCAAAGAGTTGGACACGACTGAGCGACTGAACTGAACTGAACTGAAGTACCTTGGAGGCAAGGATCATGTCTGCTTGGTCATCATGGCACCTCCCAGCACCTCACACCTTGCCTAGTGGACATTAAATAAGATGCTGGAGACCAAACTGGGGTAGGGAACCATGTAAACAGTAATAACCCAGAGAAATGTGAGTTTACATGGCAATCCCCCACCCACCCTCTCTACCTTTGTCTCCATCTGTTGAGATCCTTGAACTCTGGCCTGGCTGATTTTTACTAAAAGTCTCTTGGTAGTGAATTTTGATAAGGAAAATCAAGTGCGATTAGAAGCTTCAAGGTTTAAAACAGTATTTTTCCAAGTGGGTCAAGATACATTAGGAAATCATGAAATAAATGTACTGAGCCTTACTAGTACTTTTTACAAAGTGAAATATAAAAGATCAGGCTGCATGCACAGAGAGATTCGAAATCTTTATCAACTGATATAGGCACTAAGCATTTGGAACTATGCTGTGACCCGTCGGACGGTTGTAAACAATTGGTACACAAGTTGGATGGTTTGGTACACAAGTGTGCAACATCTGACAAGCAGCCTGAATGCCCTGTACATCATAAAAGAGTACTGTTTCATGAAAGTTTTATTCTGGTGGTGTATTCAATGCGCCGCAATGGGATAAATATCAATATTTTCATGCTGTGGGTTGTGGTCAACTGTTGAGAGCCCTAGCGTAGAGCAGGGCCTAACTCATGATAAGACTCAAGAAATAACTGTTGAATAAAGGAATGAGTGAAGGAATGAACAAATGAAAAGGAGAGGGTTTGGCATGGAGGAATCAAGTGAGGAGGCTGGAACCAGGGTGGGCAGGAGCAGAGGAAGCAGGGCAGAGATCAACTTACTTGTTGAGTTTCTTCTTTATTTGCTGGCTTTGGTCCCAGGTGAGAATAGACAGCAACCATTTCTGTGGTGGAGAAAGAAGTGGCCTGGGGATGCCTGGAGAGGCCAGAGCCAGCCTGTCTGCTCTCTCCTCTCAGCCCCAGCTCCTGACATGGGCCTCCCCTGTGGATCAACCCTGAGGCCAGAGGACACAGCCAGGACCTCAGGCTACAGGCCGAAGGTTCCAGGGGGGGAACAGTGGGCAGAGAACTTACCTCGGAGACCTCCGATGGCCATTGTGCCAGGCTGGTGGTCAGTGTCCACTCCTTAAAGCTAAGCGGAGAAGGGCATGGAGTGAGTGTGGGTGGCCTGGCCCAGCCACGTGTTCGTCCCACCCCTTTGGGTCCACTCACCTGCAGGCTTCCTTGCACACTGACTGGCAGCCCAGCTCTTCCCGGACGAAGGCCTGGTGCAGCTGGTAGTAACAGTACACTGAGGAACGGGGTGTGGGGAGATATGAACTTTGGGGCCACAGGGCCCTTTCTAGGGTTTCCCAGTGATGCCCCCATGCATGCATGCTTAGTCGCTTCAGTTGTGTCTGCCTCTTTGCGACCCCATGGCCTATAGCCCGCCAGGGTCCTCTGTCCATGGGATTCTCCAGGCAAGAATACTGGAGTGGGTTTCCATGCCCACCTCCAGGGGATCTTCCTGACCCAGGCATCAAACCTGCGTCTGCCTGCATCTCCTGCATTGCAGACGTATTCTTTACCCAGTGAGCTACTTGGGAAGCCCGATATCCCCACAGTCTCCTTTTAGTGATTTCACCTTCCACTTTCTACAAATACTAGTTCTCTGGAAACAATTGCTACCTTGTGACTTTGAGAGACAGAACATTGCCACAGTTAAGAACATTAGCTGGAGGTGGGATGGGTTGGCAGTCCTTGCCTTGGGTCTAGCTTTGTTAGACCCTGGCTGTGTGACCTTGGGCAAGTTGCTTAACCTTTCTGAGCCTCAGTTACCTGTTCTGTGAAAGGACACTATCAATAGTCCCTGCCTCCTTGAGCTGACAGAGGGGGTCAGGGACTTAGCAGCAGCTGGGGTGTAGCATTTGGTCATTAATCAGAAAGTGGAATTCAACCCAGGCTTCACAACAAGAGTGAAACTGGTTAATATCTCTCTGTCTCTCTCAGGTCAAAGGCCATCAGGGCAGGGTCCTGGGAGGGCCTTAGCTATTGCCAGGGTGGGGCTGATGCTACTCCTGGGGTGTGCAAGGTGGGGGGTGTGCAAGGTGGGGGTGTGCAAGGTGGGGGTGTGCAAGGTGGGGGTGTTGGTGTCTCACTCACTCCAGTTGGGGTGCTGTTGGTAGTTGCAGTAGTCGGCTCCCCGAGGTAGAGGCTGACTGTACTGGGCACACCCACAGTTCTCCACCATCTTAGCCTGGAAGCACGAGTGAAGGCAGATCTGAAAGACAAGACCCAGGAGTTCCCTTAACCTCCTTGCTTGCGGCTGCCAGAGATCTCCCCTCCCTATATCCCCCAGTCAGAGAGGGTCAGCCTCCCACAGCCTCAGCAGACAGCATAAATGTACCCCTCATGTCCTAGCTGATAGGGTCAAAGGGACAAAGCTAGAAAATATATTGGGAATTTGAACTGTGGAGGCCAGGATGAGCTAGAGAGGGGCTGGGGTGGTCATTTGCCACCATGTGAGTGCTGACCCAGAGGTTTAGTGGGAAACTTGGAGCAGGTGCCAAGAAACAGAGAAACAAACACAGTCTCCAACTTTCCAATTTTCAGCTGCACGCCCTCCACTCAGGATCCCTGGGGATCTTAAGGTACCATGATATCCACAAAGCTTAGAGCCATAAAAGCTAACAATGGGGGCTTGGAAGTCAGGCTACTTGAGTTCATATACCAGCTTTGCCACCTCCCAGTTGTGTGACCTCAGGTGAGTTACTTAAACTCTCTGATGCTTTGTTGTCTTCATTTGTGAAATCAGTATAACAGCACCTACTTCATGAGGTTGTTGTGATATGAATCGAAAGATGTAAAGTGTTTGTAAATGCTAGCTTCTCACTAAATATTGTCCTGAGTGTCTTTCCACTGAGCTGACTTTTCTTTTCCTTCTGCCTTAATGTCAGTGTGATTGCATCTCTATTTCTTACAAGCAGACCTTGTTTGACCACTAGTCTCTTTTCATTCAGTGTCTCCACCACCTCTCAGCTCAGCTCTAATAGAAGCTAGAGGATTCAGGGCAGAGGGCGCCTGGTCCTTTTGCTCTGCTGGGTGATTCTCATTTGACTCTCTAGGTGTCCTGGTGGGAGGCAAAGGGCAGACTCGCAAAACAGAAGACCAGATGTAACAGGTGATCACACCCGAGGGTCAATGTAGGTAATAACTAATGGGTGGTGGAGATTGCAGGGAACCAAAGAACGTGTCTCATTTGATAAGGCCACTCTACCCACTGTTTATCCTGTAGGAATACGGGCCCATTGTTACCAGATCTTGTTTTTCAAGAGAAGCTAGAAATCTGGGTTTTCTTATGAAATTCCCCTACTTTTAAACCGGGTGAAAAACCAGGTGGGCAGGTTGGCAGGGGCCTAGAAACCACCGATTAGCAGCCCCTGATCCAATGCAAACTCCCCTGGTGGCTACTGAGGAGCACACAACTTGTCCAAGGCTGTCAGCGGATGAAAGACACCTCTTAGCCAACCCCTCCCAGACTGCCTCCTCCTCCTGTCTCTCATTCCCCAAGGCTGATTTGGAAGCAGGTTTGTCGAGCTGTACATTCTGTTCCACACAAACCTCGACTAAGCTCTGGTTACAGGTGGGTTGAAGAGGACTGGAACCAGCCGGCATCATTTGTTCTTGAGATCTTTGGATGAACCCCAGGATTCTCACCACAGTTCCTGGTCCCAGACACACCCCAACCTATATATAATTTTGTCTCCTGGGTCCAGACCACAGCCTGGGGCTGGGTGCTGTCTCCAGCCTGTACCTGGAGGGAATACGTGGCATTGTAGATGTTCGTGATCTGCACGTCACTCCAGTCCTCCGTGCACTGGCTGTAGGGATCACTCAGCTTGAAGGACTCTGTCTGTAATCACAGCAGCACATATTCAGCCCTGCACTCCTCCAGGACCCAGACAAGGGGCATTGCTAGCAGCTTCCAGGAGCTGAGCAACCACCCACTCATTCATTTAACAAATATTTATTGAGCACCTACTAGGAGCTTGATGCTATTCTAGGCACTATGTCGCTCAGTTGCTTAGTCATGTCCAACTCTTTGCATTCCCATGGACTAGCCTGCCAGGCTCCTCTGTCCATGGGATTTCCCAGGCAAGAATACTGGGGTGGATTGCCAGGCCCTTCTCCAGGGGATCTTCCTGACCCAGGGATTGAACCCGAGTCTCCCACATATTCTGCATTGGCAGTTGGATTCTTTACCACTAAGCCACCAGGGAAGCCCTGTTGTGAGCACTATGGAATCCACAATGATTGAAATACGTTCCCTGCTTTCCTGGAGCTCACATTCTCATGCAGTAGACAGATGACCAAAAAGCAAATAAATCATTTTGAATAATTTTTTATAGTGATTAATGGAACTAGGTAGAAACTGGAAGGGTTGGGAGGAGGGGACAACCTTTCCAAAGTGATTAGGGAAGACATCTTTGAGCAAAGAACATGTTGGTTGGACATGGAATGGCAGGAAAGAGCTGGACTTGTCAAGAAATGTAGGAAGAGGAGTAGGCAGAAGGAGCAGCCAGAGTGGAGGCAGGAGAGGGCCAGGGTGGCTGGACCATGGTGAAAGGGAGAGCTGTTGCTGGAAATGACATCCGAGAGGGATGCCAAGGACAAATTGTGGCAGTCTCCTACACTGCTGAGAAATGTGGGTTTGGATTTGGTTTTCTGAATAGTAGTGAGCCACTGGAGAATCCACGAGGATGGGGCAGGAGGGATTAGATGAGCAGTTACTGTGCTGCATGGGATTCTTGTCTCAGCAAAGGACTCATTTCCTACCTTCTTGTCTTTTGGTCCCAGAAGGTGACTTGGAAAAATGGACTTTCTTAGAGAGGACCAAAGAATGCACAGCAGTATAGAATGATACCCTGATCAGAGGAGGTAAGAACATTGCAACTCACTATATGAAAGCCTTATTAAATTATGTTTTTTATTATGCCTTACACATTTGGTTCTAGCTTAATATTTGTCACTACAAAGGAACAATCCAGACAAGACAATTAGGGGAAAAGAAGGATAATGTCTCCCAAGGGGGAGCAACTATAGAATATAAATTGTGACCAACTCATAGCTAGGATTTGGTGTGTGTGTGTATGTGTGTGTGTGTGTACAAAGTTGTTTTTTTTTTTTTTTTTGAGATGGGGAGGGTAAAGGGCAAATGGATGTCAGATTTATGGGAGGGAAGAAAATTATTTTTTCTTTGAAGAGTGGCTGAATAGAGAGAAAGATAGTTGGGGATGGGTGGGTAGGGGGGAAAGAAATCAAGAAGTTTGGTGCAGATAGAAACTATAGTCATCTCAAGGGGCTATAATCTCTTTCTGTTTGTATTGTAATTGATCTGTTGATCCATTAGTCTTCCTCAATTAACTGCAAGAACCTCCAGGGCAAAAGACAGTGCTCATTTTAAAACATTTAAACAGAAGAAGCAGAGAGGAAAGTAACCATCTGATTTCCTCTCTTCCCCTGGGCACCTACTGCAACAGGTCAGATTTCCATCCTGAGATCCAGACAATAAGATTCACATGTTCCCTTGCCCTACAATATCCTTTTCTCATTCATAATAAAGAGTGTGTGTCTTTCTGTGTCAGTATAGAATAAACAGACTTCCTTCATTCCTCTAATAGCTGGGGAACAAACAGATTCAGAGCTTCCAGTACATGCCAGGGCTAGGCTGGGAAATGGGCACAGAGATGCCAAGCAGTGGCTTCCCTCAGGGCACCTTCACCCAATGCTACCCTCTAAGCTTCTCCAAGCTGCACACTCCCAATCAGGTGTCCCTTGGAGCCCCCAGGTCCTGCTAAACTGGCCACAGAGCCCCGAGTGTCAGCCCTGGGCTCTATTTGCCTGCAGGGAGCGTTTAGTACCCTGAAATCTGGAGGAGAGGGTCTGTCCACACAGGTAAGCCCTATGCAGTTGGCAAAGGCAGCTGGGGCTCCTTCTACTTTGAGAACCAGCCTGAAGACCACTTCCAGGAAACTGATTGTGAGAAAGTCATAACATTGTGATTTTTATGCTTTTTGAGTATTCAATGGCCCTTTACTCTGAATGATGCTTATCAAACTCAGAGCTCCTGGGTTATTCAGGCTGTTTCCTAAAACACCTGGGCTGGGGCAGGTGGGGCAAGCAGCCTTTTTAGAGTGGAATAGATGTCTTCAGCTTCTCGGAGCCTCAGTCAGAGGAACCTGGACAGAGCCCTGGCTTTCTCTCACTCTCTCTCCCCCTTACCCCCTCATGTTTCATTTCCTCTTTTCCCTGTCAGCTTTCCAGAACTGCTGACATGGGCAGGGTGGGGAAACAATTTGGCTTCTGTCCTGATCACTAGGGACCCCAAAATGAGAATGAATATATGTGTGTGTGAGAGAGAGTGTGTGAAGTTTAAACAGATGGATAGATAGGTGTGTGGTATGCATGCAAACACAGGTGTGTGCGGGTGTGATTAGGTGTATGTGTGCACATGTGTTGTATGTGGGTGTATGTGGAAACAGACTCATTTTTCTCAAACCAGGTCCTATCTGCTTCCTTCTGAGAATTCTGGGGGAGGAGGGAAGTCAGACAGGAGTCCTTAGCTCACCCCTGTAAAGTCTGAACTGTGTCAGGGAAACGCCCAAGGGCAACAGGAAACCCTAGATGGAGTTATGGGTGCTTTGACTCTTTTTTTTTTTGTTCTGTTTTTATATTGTAATAAGTTATGAAATAATTCCTAGATGCTAATAAATTATAAGAATTTATGTTCCTAATCAGTGGAGGAAAAAGAACTATTCAACCTATGAAGTTAGGACTACTTGTTAAGAATTTGGAGGAAGTAATAAATCCTATCTCAATTTCAAATCCTTCAGAGATAGAAATTCTAGTGGGTTAAACTTTTAAATGAAATAATGAAATATTAGCTGAATAAATATGTACCAGGGAAAAACAAATGTATCAAAACAATAAAATTCAAGGTAAAAAGAAAAAAAAAAAGAAAAGAAATAATGAAATAACTGGAAGGAAATCAGCTCAGTATCTGATCTCAAGGAGGAAAAATACTCAATAAACATAATGACTTAAGAAGAAACCGAAGACTTTGACTTATGTAAACATCTGATGTTTTGCATGTGAAAAAGGTAGCATAGTGAAAACTAAAACGAAAGCACAAACTGGGAAAGATATTTGTAACACATATGGCAAATCATTAGTACTCCTTCTAAATACTATATGGAAGAGAACAATATCTCACTCATAAAGAATGGGGGTGTCAGGAAGGACAAGAAAAACCTCCCCTAATGCTTATTTTTCCATCCTTTCACATCTCTTTTCTTTAAAAAAAAAAAAAGGTGTATAGTAATAGCCAATATTTTTGGAGCACTCAACACATGCCAAGCACTGTTTGGCATGAATCAGCTCAGTGAATTCTCACCAGCCTGTACAGTAATTTACTATCAGCCCTATTTCACAGATGAGGTAACTGAGACACAGAGATCACACGACCAAAGTGCAAAGTTGGGGTTTGGATCCTAGTTGTCTGGCTCCAGAGTCTGAGCCCTTAATCCCTGTTACCAACATGCCTGTGAAAAGAAGCGGGTGCTTTAAGATAAGAATGCACAGTAGGGTTTGCCGTGGCAGTGAAGTCTCGCCCCTCTTCAGGGCCTGGTCCGCAGCCCCCTAGGTGAACTTGCCTTTGCCCACTTCCTCATCTCCCATTCATGATCCAACCTATTGTGCTTTGGTTTCTGTTCCACTCCTTCCACTGAAAACTGTTCTGGCAAAGAACCAGTGACCTCTTGGTTGCAAAACCCAGAAAACAGCTTTTACCCTTAATCTTGCCAGACTGCTCAACTGTGTTTGGCACTCGAGCTAACACCTTCCTTGAAATGATCTTCATTTCTTTGACACCAAGCCTTTCCAGCTTCTGCTGCTACTTTGGTGCCTCTATTTCTCCATTTCCTCTCTGCTCAGCCCTTAAACATCCGCGTTCTGTCTCAGGTCTTGAGTGACGGCATTTATTTCTAAGCCTAGAACTATGTTAGATGCAGCCCACACCCCGCCATTGCCTCTGGATTTTTCTCCTGAGCTCCAGGCTTAGAGCATCTAATCACTGGACGTTTTCAGCCTGATTTCCCAAAGCTACACCTTGGGTATGTGCCAAACTGAAGTGGTCATTTTCTCCCTGAACCCTACTCTTCTTGTATTCCCTAATTCAGAACCTGGTACTTCCATTCAACCCAATACCCAAGTCAGAACCTAAATATGGATCTAACTTGCCCTGGCCTTTCCCCGATGACCTTGGTTGTCAAGCACTGTTGCTTCCACACTGTAAGATCTCTCAAATCCAGTCACTTCTGCTCATCCCCATAGCCATTGCCTCAGTGAAGGAGTCATAATTTCTTTCTAGTACTACTGTAAATACTTGGCTGCTGCTGTAAATACTTGAGCCCCAACTTGCTCAAACTGTGATTTGAATACTCTAGTATTTTGAGTGCGCTTCAAAGTGGTTTTTTGAAATGATTCACTACATTTTGAATCATTTTGAAATGAGACTTCAAATCCTTTCTGCAACCCCCTTTGTAATTGCTGTGCCCTTTGTCTGGAGTGGCCCTTCCTGATTCTATTTGCCTGACATTTGTCCTTAAGAAATCATCATTTAGAAAGCCTAGACCTACAGCTTTTGTCCTGGCTCCCGTTCATCCAGCCATCCAAAAATATTTACGGAGGATCTACTATGCTCTAAGAACTGAGCCTGGGAACAGATAGAAATGGTCCCTGTTCCCACAGAGCTTGGACCTGTATTGCAAAGCTGTGTTACCTTCTCTTAAAGGTGAATTTTGAAGGTAGGTACTCTGTTATACCCATCTCTGAATATCCAGTGCTTTGGACACACAGTTCCTCAGTGAATGAAAGAAGATTTGTTAACCAGCTGCCTAACCAACTGATTCCACCAGTTTAACATGCTTCTCAAAAGTAAATAAATAACTACCTAAAAAATAAAGAAGAAAGGAAGGAAGTCTAGTGTGTTTGGACTTGTTCTTAATGACCCTCTAGTGACCTCTCAGTAATCTTTGTTTTTGTTGTTGTTGTTGTCTTAAACGCTCATAAATCAGAACCAGAGCTGCCTGCCCCTGCTCTGTGGCTTTGATTTTGTACATCTCAAGTTAGGTGTAGCAGAAAACCCACCCATGTCTTTGTTTACCCATCGCTGCTAAAGGGAGCATTTGCTTAACAATGTGATGGGCATTCTTAAGCTCAGAGAAGAAAACCAGAGGGCAATTCCCTTGGTTCTCAAACTTTCCCAAGCTCTAAATTTGCAGACAGTGTAACAGGCAGGAGGGAAGAAGAGCACGTGCTGTAAGAATGTGCTGTAAATTCCAGGTGCTTCTTCAAGTACAAAATTGCCAGGGGAACATTGGATCAAAATGCTTACTGTTCTGATCAGGGAGTTTTGTAATCTGCTGGTGAAAAGAGGAATCAGAGACCTAGTTCCTTAAGTAGGAACCTAAAGTCGTTTCAAATCACAGTTTGAGCAAGTTGGGGCTCAAGATTTTTTTTCCTGGGCCATCAGCATCCACACAGGCCAAGTTGGTACACAACACTTCTCATGTGGAACAAACTGCCCACATTGAACAAGGCCCCTAAGTGACATGGCTCCTTTGAGCACTGGGGCTCCCAGATGACCATCCCCATGGTTTCTCTTGTTTGAGGTTGCTCTTGAATGGGACATGGTGAGGCATCGAAGCCACAGATTCCAGTTCAGCAACTCTGCTTTCCCAACTTAAATACCACTTCCTCAGGAAACCGTCCCTTGAACTCTCCACTTTCCCCCCATAAAAGCCCTATATCAGGCATCTCTGTGATACGCTCTCATGCATCCTGTATTTATCCTTCTTAGCCCCTATGATGATTATAGTTAATCACCTATGTGATTTTTGGTTTGTTATTATAAATTCTCTCTGCTAGACCCAAAGTCTAAAAGGACAGGGACAGTTCTGGGGACACTGATGTAGTTGCAGGATCTAGCACACATGAAGTGCTCAGAAAATGCTTGTTGGACGAGTAGATAATGGATAGATATATACGCTCCAGTGCCCATGATGTGACTTTGTAACACTTTGGAGACAGCATTTACGGCTGTGCTAAAACTCTGGTGTCATCCTAGCTCTACTTTCTCTGAGGAAGACACACTTTTCTTCTTCTTTCATTCTAAACTACTCAGGTTTCTAAAGCTGAGTTTCCTGCCTCTTGGAATGACCGCTGGGGTTCGGTAAAAATACAGATCCTTGGGCTCCTCTCTCAGAGAGATTGATTCAGTAGACCTGAATCTAATGATCAATCAAGTTTGGAGACCACTTCTCTGGAGGAAAAATTTGTGAGGGATGAAGGGTAAGAGGTTTAATTTGGGGCGTTAGTGAAGTGAAAGTTGCTCAGTCGTGTCCAGCTCTTTGTGACCCCATGGACTATATAGTCCATGGAATTCTCCAGGCCAGAATACTAGAGAGGGTAATGTTTCCCTTCTCCAGGGGATCTTTCCAACCCAGGGATCGAACCCAGGTCTCCCGTATTTCACGCAGATTCCTTACGAGCTGAGGCACAAGGGAAGCCCTTGGAATGTTAAGGTTCGCTATAAACAAAGGCATGAACAAAGGGTCCACAAGGAGAGATTTTTCCCCTCCATAAATAGGTGAAAAAAATACCACTAAGAATGACTGTCAATTAAACTTATAATAGATGCCATTTTTTCTTAAATTAGCAAAGATTAAACATTGCAAGGAGATCCAACCAGTCCATTTTAAAGGAGATCAGTCCTGGGTGTTCTTTGGAAGGACTGATGCTAAAGCTGAAACTCCAGTACTTTGGCCACCTCATGTGAAGAGTTGACTCATTGGAAAAGACTCTGATGCTGGGACAGATTGGGGGCAGGAGGAGAGGGGATGACAGAGGATGAGATGGCTGGATGGCATCACCGACTCGATGGACGTGAGTTTGAGTGAACTCCGGGAGTTGGTGATGGACAAGGAGGCCAGGCGTGCTGCAATTCATGGGGTCGCAAAGAGTCGGACGTGACTGAGTGACTGAACTGAACTGAAACATTGCTTAATATCTGTTTTGGTACAACATCATTGGAGGGCAATTTGGCTAATCTACGTCTTGAATGATATACTTCTAGGAAGTAATTGGATGACTACACATCCCACTGCACTATTGCTTTTAGTCGTACCTGGAAACAAGCTCAAGTGTATCAACAGAGGATTGCTTCAATAACTTACCCACACAATGGGATATTATGTCTTTAAGAAGAATGAGGCAGAATGTATGTGTATTGCTATGGAACTATTTCCAAGCTATACTATCAAGTGAAAAGTGGGGCAGAACAGCATTTTGCATTTGCATAAAAGAAGAAATGATTATAGGACTTCCCTGGTGGATCAGACGGTAAAGCGTCTGCCTACAATGCAGGAGACCCGGGTTCGATCCCCGGGTCAGGAAGCTCCCCTGGAGAAGGAAATGGCAACCCACTCCAGTATTCTTGCCTGGAGAATCCCATGGATGGAGGAGCCTGGTGGGCTACAGCCCATGGGGTTGCAAAGAGTCGGACACGACTGAGCGACTTCACTTTCACTTTCACTTTCATACACAGGCTTGAAGAAGACTATAACACCCTCCTGAGTCACGGAAGCAACAGCCATAGCTGCATGTGGAGGAAGGAGGAGACCAGCAGTTAGGGATAGGAGAGGTGCGTCTGCACGGTAGGATCCTTGTACTGACTTTGTACATATACTCCTTTGAAATAAGTACTTAATAGTTATTCTGGTAGGTAGAATGAGAGACAGAGTCACAGAGTGAGAGAGAGAGACTGGCATAAAAAGACCCAGGCCTGGAAACAAGAGACTATACAAGCAGTGATGTGACCAGGGGTGTCCTTGGACACCCCTCACCTTGCCCTTCTACTTCCACTGGGCACGGCCAACCCAAGGATTGGAGTCTGCAGCCCAGATGTGCTCCTGGTGACAGGTATGAGTGTTCTCAGCACCCAGTGAGCTCAGAGAAGGTCAAAGACTTGAAAGAAGAGGGGTTCTTGGTATATGAGCTGAAACTGACGGAAGCAGGAGGGACTAAATAGACCTGTGAAGGCCCAGTGACTTTCCAATAGTGGTTTACATGCTCCATTGGCCTGTAGGTGGCCCAGGAAGGTGTAAATCCGCTCCATTTATATTACTGACAAATACATCATTAGTATCTGATGCCTTGCTTCCAGCACAGGTTTCATAAATGTGGATGTCTGTCTCTGGAACAAGGAAGGTTCCTTCAATTCTTATCCTAAATGGTGTCCTGTCCTTGTTCATCCATACAGAAGACATAAAGACAGCTCTTAGTGTAACTTAGAGAGTGACCATTTGAGTAATCATTGGAAAACATGAGACTATGCTTCCTCTTAAAACCAATACCCTTTTCTATAAGTCCCACCTCACTGATTGTCCTTCAATGAAAGCTGTCCTCCTTGCCAAGCAGATGGAAGTCAGAGCGTGCTCTTACCAGGTGCATTCCTATGGAGGTGGCCATGGCCGTCTCAATCTCCGTTCCCACATCCTCAATGAAGGGGTATTCATCCTGCCGATGGACAATCACCTTAGCTCCAGTGGAGGACACCAGGAAGGGGTTGTACTCTTCTTCATTTATGTACAGGATGACCTGCAGCCCTGGAAGGACAAGGCAGCCCATTGTGGTCAAAACCCAGGAGAAGATTCCCTGCTGATAGCTCACCTCTCCCACCACTCTGGGAGCCTCAAAACCAGACCCAGGCATTTCCTACAAGTGAAAAGTGGACAGGAGCAAAATGGGAAGCTCTATGAGGGGAGCCTGACTTTTCACTGCTCTGTTTCCAGAGCTTAGCTCAAAATAGGGCTCAGGAACAGTATCACTACTGCAGCTTTGCTAAGCACAAGTTTTGCTACCTGGCCTAAGACGTGAACCTCCTTGTGGCTCTTTGAGATGGGGAGTTCTGCTGGGCACCCAAAGGGATGTGCAGGACTGCGGTTGAGATTCCAGTAGTGCATCTGATCACTGCCCTAAATCCTCTCCCTGATCCTACTGTTACACTTGTGTCTAATCTGAGCTGAGCAGCCAGAGGGATCTTTTTAAAATCAGGTCACTCCCTTGTCTGAAACTCTTCAGAGGCATCTCATTGCATACACGGGGACACCATAAAATACTGTCCAGAAACCTGCTGCTGCTGCTAAATCATTTCAGTCATGTCTGACTCTGTGCGACCCCTTAAGACGGCAGCCCACCAGGCTCCCCCGTCCCTGGGATTCTCCAGGCAAGAACACTGGAGTGGGTTGCCATTTCCTTCTCCAATGCATGAAAGTGAAAAGTGAAAGTGATGTCGCTCAGTCGTGTCCAACTCTTAGCGACCCCATGGACTGCAGCCCATCAGGCTCCTCCATCCATGGGATTTTCTAGGCAAGAGTACTGGAGTGGGGTGCCATTGCCTTCTCCATCCAGAAACCTGACTAGCTCTCATATGGTGATGCCTTCCTCCTCATCCTACTTTCCCCCTCCATCAGGAAGCTCCAAGCACACTGGTCATCTTTCTGTTTCCAGAGCACACCAAATCCATTTCCTCACCGAGGTCCTCGGACTTGCTAGTGCTCAAATGCTCCTCAATGGACTGTATCATACATCTTCTCCTCTTCAAATAACCCGCATCCCAGAGGCCTTTCTGGACCTCCTTATCTGAAATAAAATTCCCATCTCAACTCAGCCCTTGTGCGGGGTAATTCTTGAAGTATAAACCTAGGATTGATAACCAGATAATGTCTATGTGCTTGTTCACCCATTTATCTGTTTCTCTCCAACAAAATACGAGCTCCTTGAAAGCAGGGATGATATCTGTGTTATTCACCACTGGGTCCCTAAGACTTGGAAGAGGGCCTGACGTATAGAAGATACTCAAAAATATTTGGTAAACAAATGAGCAAATGAACAGGGCCTATGTGAGTTGAAAGAAGAGAATTTTTAAAATTATTCTGACTTCTTTTTGTTGTTGTTTAGTTGTGTTTGACTCTTTTCGATCCCATGAACTGTATGTAGCCTACCAGGTTCCTCTGTACTTTACTATCTCCTGGAGTATGCTCAGATTCCTGTCCACTGAGTCAGTGATGCTATCTAACCATCTCATCCTCTGCCGTCCCCTTCTCCCTTTGCCTTCACTCTATCTGTAAGTGAAGGAATCAAAGCCCAGAGTGGGGAAGTGATTTGCTCAAGGTCACACAGCTCAAATGCAGCAGAGACAGGATTGTGCAACAGTTCCCAGACGACTTCTTCCCACTGACGTATGTGCCCTGAGTTATGGTTTCTTGCAGGTGTGGCAAGAACACAGACTGTGCAGTAACAAAGAGGAGGAGTCCAACTGGGTTTTCCTCCATAAGACCTTGCCTATCCTTATAGGAGCATATCTATGTATAAAATCATGTTCAGTTTGCTTAGAATCTTTCAAGATAGACCAATCAGTTGAGTTCCTGTCTTCTCTTCAAAAGTCACGGTAGTAGAGTAGCAAAAATAATAATATTAGAGGTAGTAATTTTTGGTGGTAACAGCAGCAGCAGCAGCAATGGTAGTAACGGCAGTAACAGGAGTAATGAGAACCACAAGCAGCATTTATTGGGTGCTTAGTATGTGTTATGGACTGAATTGCGTGTCTTTCTGCAGACCACCCTCCACCCTATTTATATGTTGAAGTCTTAATCCCCACTGTGATTGTATTTGGAGAATCAGCCTTAGGCAGGTGATTAAGGTTAAATGAGGTCAGAAGGGTGGACCCTAATCCCATAGGATTGGTGTTCTCATAAGAAGAGGAAGAGACAACACAGCTTTCTCTCTGCATGCCACCAAAGGGAGGCCATGTGAGGACACAGACAGGTGGCCAACTGCAAGCCAGCAAGAGAGTCCTTACCAGGACCAAATTTGCCAGCAGCTTGACCATGAGTTTCTAAATGTCCATTGTTTAAGCCACCCATCTATAATATTTTGCTAAGGCAGCCCAACCAAATGAATACAGTGTGTGTCAGGTCTTATTAACTGCTTTTCATATTTTGACTTCTCAATTATCTTGTATTATCAGTACCATTGTTATTCCCACTTTATAAATGAAGGGGAGTAAACTTTCACTGGGCTGCACAGTGAGTGACAGAGTGGGTTTTGGCTCCAAAATCTGTCATCTTAATCAAGATAAAGGGGTGTTGGCCTCTCTAATCTCCTGCTCAGCACGTTTGGATTTAAGTCCATTCAGAAGCTGCCTGCTCGGCATTACTCACTCCAGCTACAATTTTAAACCTGAGTGGTTTCCCCAGGTGAAGAAACTCCAGGGTTGTCCCTGTTGCTCTCTCAAAAGCAAAGAGGAGATGTCAAAAAAGAAAACAGATTCTGATAGAGAAGGAAAGAACCGACATGGATGAGAAAAAGTGGTATCCCCAGTTTCTGGCCAGGTCACGGAGAGCCTGCATCTCTGGAAGGCTTCAAGCACCCCAACTGTCCTGCTGCCAGCAAGCTTGTCATTAGAGCACCCCAGGATCCCCTTGATGCAGGTTTTCTTACCAAATTCACTGCCTCCCATGGAGGTGCTGAGGATAGTCTCATTTTGTCTATTGTTGAATGTGTAGCAATTCCCATACATTGGATGGTGGAAAAGCGTGAAGTTCCTATGGTGAAAGAATACAGGTCAGAAAGGGCTGTGCTGGGAACTCCCGTCATGCACCTGAGCTGACATCTCAGTGGGCAGTGCTAACGGGCCAGCTCTCTTCTGTGGACAATGGATGATAGACACAACTTATGTTTCCCATCTTTCCTCCGACAGATGACAAGTTGACACATGTCGATGTAGAACCACCCTCTGCTTTCCCTTCACCCTCTTAATCCACTCACCTCCTTCTCCATCCTGACTTGGCATTCTTTGTGCCAACATATCTGTCCTCACTTCCTCTACGCTTGAATATCTCAGCCAACACTTGATTTTTTTTTTCCCATTCCGATTCCTAGCAAATGATTCCCAGAAAAGGAATCACATCATACATGTCCTTATACTGACTTTAGAATCCAACCTTCAGGAGACATGATTCTAATCACTCAGTTTTCACAAGGATCAATATACCAACTAACATATAGAAACGTTTAGTATTTTAAAAGAATGAAGAAAGCCTTTACAATAAACAGGAGCACTTTAGAATGCCCCATGACTGCCTAGTGTCCACCAGGAATCTGGGTGTTATCTTAATGGTAGAAAGGTATGAAAGCTCACGTCTGTACACAGACCTTCCTGCCCTCCCTTCTCTTCCTGCCTCCTTCCATCTCTCCTTCCTTATTTCCTCTTGACTAGATTGATGGTTCTCACTGGTATGCATGATGGTAATATACAAGGTTATATGTCCACCATCAACTACTCTGTTTTTATAATTTAATGAGTTTAAGGATGTTTTGATGCTAAGTCATCTTCATCTTCCTCACAGACTCTAGAGCTGAGCTCCTGTATAAGTCATTTTCCAAAAGGCAGGGTCAGTGAGAAGAGCACCAGTCACTCCCAAGACCTCTAGCTGAGCTGCAGGTGCGTGCAAGGAGCCCAGCACTTAGAGCTCCTGGTCCCTGGAGCTGAGAGAGCAGCCTTCCATTACTGACCTGGCATCGCAGGACACCCCGTCAAAGAAGCAAGTGACCAGCAGCTCGTCAGCAGAGTAGCTCATGTTGATTTTCTTCTCCTGAGACACCTGTGCCATAATGTTCATATAGTGCAGCTTGTACCACTCCTGGATAGCATTGACCCCTGAGCTGAAGGTGTAGACCGCACAGTCCGATGTGTCATTAGAACACTGTGAATAGGAGGAGACACCAAGATAAAGCTACGGGCCCTGCCAGGGGCCCTTAGAAGGACTGTGAGGCTAAGGAACTGGACTGTAGATACTCAGGGGAACAGGAGGGATACCTGGGCAAGGATGGGCTTCTTCTCACTTCTGAGGCCAGGGACTCAACATCCTCAAGCCTCAAGGACCAAGAAGGGGCTAAGTGAGGAAGGACACAGAGCCTCACTCTCATGAGTTTCTAAGTGAGAACCAAGACCAGCTTCCTCAGAGTCCCCAGATAGCCAGGCTTTTACCAATCATGGCTACTGAGTTCCACCCAACCCTCACCATTTCTTATCAGATCAACAGTCTAAAAATTGAGATTCTAGCCCAGACACTGCCATGACCTCTCTGCAAGACCCTGGGCAAGGCACTCAGTTCAGTCGCTCAGTCGTGTATGACTCTTTGTGACCCCATGGACAGCAGCACACCAGGCTTCCCTGTCCATCACCAACTCCCAGAGCTTGCTCCAACTCATGTCCATCCAGTTGGTGATGCCATTCAACCATCTCATCCTCTGTCATCCCCTTCTCCTCCCCACCTCAATCTTTCCCAGCATCAGGGTCTTTTCAAATGAGTCAGTTCTTTGCATTAGGTGGCCAAAGTATTGGGAGTTTCAACTTCAATATCAGTTCTTCCAATGAATATTCAGGACTGATTTCCTTTAGGATTAGCTGGTTTGATTGTTTTGCAGTACAAGGGACTCTCAAGAGTCTTATCCAACACCACAGTTTAAAAGCATCAATTTTTCAGTGCTCAGCTTTCTTTATAGTCCAACTCTCATATACATACATGACTACTGGAAAAAGCATAGCTTTGACTAGATGGACCTTTTTTGACAAAGTAATGTCTCTGCTTTTTAATACGCCATCTAGGTTGGTCATAACTTTTCTTCCAAGGAGAAAGCATCATTTAATTTCATGGCTGCAGTCACCACCTGCAGTGATTTTGGAGCCCGCCAAAATAAAGTCTGTCACTGTTTCCATTGTTTCCCTATCTATTTGCCATGAAGTGATGGGACTGGATGCCATGATCTTAGCTTTCTGAATGTTGAGCTTAAAGCCAACTTTTTCACTCTCCTCTTTCACTTTCATCAAGAGGCTCTTTAGTTTTTCTCCACTTTCTGCCATATAAGGGTAGTGTCATCTGCGTACCTATCCTTATTTCACCTACTAAATGTTGATCAAAATACCATACTTCCCCACCTCATATGCTGGTTAGGAAGACCAGCATTCAAAATATATAATAATGGGAATTCTATAGGTAAACTGTGATATGGCCCAGATGTTCTCATCATACTTATGTGCGTGTGTGCTCAGTCACTCAGTCATGTTCAACTCTGTGACACCATGGACTGTGGCCCGCCAGGCTCCTCTGTCCATGGGATTCTCCAGGCAAGAACACTGGAGTGGGTTGCCATTCCATTCTCCAGGGGATCTTCCCAACCCAGGGATCAAACCCATTTCTCCTGCATTGCAGGCAGAATCTTTACCACTGCAAGACCTGAGAAGCCTCTCTCATTTCATCAACAGGGCTTGAAAACTCTTCTAAAAGACAGACACCAAAAGATGAATTTGAGTATCAAGGAGAACTTTATCTTGCATAAGGACCCAGGAAAACTTCACAAAGGTTCAGTGATTTAGAAAAAGTGCCACTTTCCCCTCAGGATTGGCAAATGGAGCCATCAGGTCTCACAATCAGCAACCAAGACTATGAAGACTGAATAGCTCTCATCCTGCAGAAACAGCTGGGGCACAGAGAGGAGGGTGATGGTTGAGTGTGGCCAGGAAGGCAATGGAATTCATTTTTGGTAAATGGCTGCTTCTTCAGAGCCCCTTAAATGGGGCCAAGAAGGAGAGATGAGAAGTCAGGCTACAGCACCTCATGAAGGCAAGTATTGCTGGGAACACTGCGTGTTTCTGCTGCTCATTTTCTATTTTCTTCCTTCTGGTATCTGCACTCCAATTTTATTTGATAGAATTTCCTTTCCCTCTTTGGATATAGTCAGCCAAGACTGTCCATCAAGATGCCCTACCCTACACGAGCCATCAGGTGACCCAAATGTGGTCAATCAGATAGTCCCCAGTGGAATCTGAATCAACAATTGAAGATTATTTAATCCAGCAGCAATGTCTGAAATGACTCTTCATCATTTCTTGCTACCAGGATCCCTGAATCTTCCCTAATTTCTGTCCTTTGAGAGGACTCCATGAGCTACTGGTCACTTTCTAAGACAGAGGTCCTCAACCTTTTTGGCACAAGGGACTGGTTTCATGGAAGACAGTTTTTCCACAGATGTTGCCGGTGGGAATGATGGTTCAAGTGATGGGGAGCAGCAGGGAAGCTTTGCTGGCTCACCCACCACTCACTTCCTACTCTGTGGCCAGTTCCTAACAGACCACCGACCTGATACCAGTTCTAATGGCATTTTTATCTGCTTAAGATCGCCTGGGGGCTTCCCAGGTGGCTCAGTGGTAAAGAATCTACCTGCCAATGCAGGAGACACAGGGGGCGCAGGTTCGATCTCTGGATCAGGAATATCCCTTGAAGGAGGAAATGGCAACCCACTCCAGTATTCTTGCCTGGTAAATCCCATGGAAAGGAGCCTGGCGGGCTATAGTCCACAGGGTTGCAAAGAGTTGAACATGACTGGGCACAACACACATAATAACGATTGCCTGGATCAGTTTCAGTTGCTTGCAGCTGATTCACCCTGAATGTGTTTCTTTCTGAGGGACTATAGGACTAACAGCAAAGAAGAAACCTCCCTGGACAGGACCCCGCCTCCCTGGACCCATGACCCCACCTCCCAGGACCCATGACCCTGCCTCCCCAACCCATGACCCCACCTCCCCAGACCCATGATCCCACCTCCCTGGACTCAAGACCCTGCCTCCCCAACCCCTGACCCCGCCTCCCCGGACCCATGACCCCACCTCCCCGGACCCATGATCCCACCTCCCTGGACCTATGACCCCCTGGACCCATGACCCCACCTCCCTGGACCCATGACCATGCCTCCCCGACCCATGACCTCACCTGCCCGGACCCATAATTCCACCCCAGGCCCCGAAACCAAGAGGATGTGCATCTTACCAGTTGGAATCCCACCACCTCCTTGGAATTGTGGATATGCATGACATCTGATGCCTTGTGAATGATTCTTGCGTTGACTTTCCGCTTCCGTCCCGTGAAGAAGTCCCTGGCCTTGCCCGTATCACCCTTCTCAAAGGCCATCAGTGGGGCTAGGTTGAGGAATTTGGGATCAGTGCCCCTCCTGACTGAACTCCAGGACTGTGCCTCTCGGCGTTTCCGAGACGTAATCTCTGAAAAGCCATAAAGGGTCTTCAAGGCCGCTCTGGTCTCCTGTTCCAAGTCGGCTAGGAGGTGGCGCACAGCACTGTACCTGCCAAGGTGGGAAGGAGGAGTTGGGATGGGGAAACCCCTCTGGCCCTTTACCGTGCTGCTTCCCATTGATGTGCCCATCGCCCCAGCACCCTTGGCCAAGAAGACCAGGCCATTTTAAATTTTCCTCCTCCAATGTGACCACTGGCTCAAATAAATGGGGACAGGCTCCTGTATGACCCTTGTGTAACTGCCTGTGGCTTCACCTTTGCCATCACTGTCTGCTTGCTCTCGGGGTGTGTTGATGAGTTTGCCCCAACCAGCATTTCTGGAGTGGTGACTGTCAGCTGCCTCCCATAAACCAGCCACAGTGAAGACAAGTAAATAACTGCTAACAAGGAGTCTCCCCAGCGGCAGGCTCTGTTTCCACCTGGCATACTTGCCCCTGCCCACAGGTTCTCCTCAAATCAGTGCTGGGAGGGAGAGGTATTACTGTTACCTTGAAAACCCCCAAGAACACAGAATGATTCAGGAGTTGACTACATGAAGCATAACAACACCATCTTTTCATTTTCACAATACTGAATGGTCCTGACCTCCCTCTTAACTCTCCTCACTCTCTCGCCCCCTTGCTTTACGCACAGACCACACAGCATAGTGACTGAACATAGAAACTTCAGAGCCAAACTGCCTGGGTTCCAGTTCCCCATGCTGGTTCTGGATGTGGGACTCTGGACAAACCATTTAGCCTTTTCATGTCTCAGTTTTTCCATCTGTAAAATGTGATTATTGGCAAGAGTTAACCAGTTTATTCTATCTATCCATCCATTCACATATCTCTGTGTGTATGTATGTGTGTGTGTGTATATATATATATGCAGTTAAATAATAAATATTATTAATTTTATTAGTGTAATTTTATTTGTTAATATTTCAATCCTCTACCAACATCAGCTGCATGAGGACAAAGACTGTGTCTGAGTCATTCACTTCTAAGCCCCAGAAGGAGGCATAGTGAATGACAACTTGTAGAGGCTGAATAAGAGATTATGGAACAATTGATGGAGGGAAGAAAGGGTGTGGGGAGGAAGGAAGAAAGGAAGGGAGGAAATAAAGACTTTGAGAGGGAGGATAAGTTTAGACCTGATTTTGATTTTGAGCTTTGCCATCAACTCATCGAGGACTCTACAAGTTAGTTCCCTTTGAAGGTCTTCTTCCCTTGCTCTTCCCTTCTCCCAGCCCCCACCCCTGCTCTGCCAAATTCTGATCTGCCTCACAGATCAGTTTTCAATAATCCTGAGAAGGATTCCGATGACCCATTTAGAACAGGTCATGCAGCAGACAATTAGGCAGGACGAAGGGATGGTCCTGCCCAGAGCCCAGTGATCTCAATTAGTGGGCCTGGGTTGACTCAGGTAAGGGTTTTGGGCAAGTGAGGTGCTTCTGGAAGTCATCTAGGTGTCACGTCTGAGTCAGCCTCCAGCTCACGCTCAGGGGAGAGTGAGGGTGTGAGCTTGGCGAGCTCAGGGCAAATGGCTAAGCTGGACTCTGTGTGTGTGTGTGTGTGTGTGTGTCTAAGACAGGAGGGATGCTTGTCTATTCCAGACCCAGCCGCCAAACAGAAGAGTTCCTTGCAGCCTCTCTCACCCTCCTCCCTTCCTTGAGCCAGTCCATCCTCAGAAGTTGCTGATGGATTGAAAATTTGGTACAGATTTTAAACCAGGGAGAGGGCAGTTTACCAACACTGGCAAGAAATTCAAGTTTCTAAACAGTGTGTCTGCAGGCTGGAGTGCGTCACCTTTGCGAGGGGCACTGGCATCTGGAGGGGGCATGACCCCTCCTCCACGTGCCTGCTCTTGCCTCTTACTTGTAAGGGTTGATGTTGCAGATGGTGACCGCAGGAAAATCCAGCTTTTGGAAGTGGACTTTGATGGAGACAGAGACAGTGTAGAAGGATGAGATGAGGAGGGCACACTGCCAGAAAATGAGGCCCACGGCCGTCAGCGTGAAGAGAATCCAGAGCAGGCGCCGGAGGCGGCCACGCGACACCACGATGCGGCGGCAGCCGTGGGTGTTGGTGTTCAGACAGTACCACTGCATCAGCTCTTTGATGTTAGGTGCCTGAGGTCCCGTCACGGGCAGATTCTTCTTGATTTTGGCTTTGATCTTCTCTCCAGGAGCCATGGTGAGGATGGGACAGACAAGCTGGAGGGGCAGAGAAAAAAGGCAAGTGAGTGGGTACAGCCGCAGAGGCTGGGCGCTGGGAAACACCAGCTCATGTGTCCCCAAAGGCTGTCTTCCTCTTTCCCTTTGGGCTAGACAGTCGGCTTTCTGAGGCCTTGGCCCTTGCTCCAGGATATTTGCTTTGGGGCCACCACAGCTGCCTCCCTCTCTGCCTGCTTCCCAGGGCAGCCCCCAGGCCAAGCCTTGTGGATGCCGGGGCTGGGTAAGGCTTAACATGAAAATGACTCCATGAGTTTGAAAGACCTTTCTCCTGGGTGCTTGGAACAACCCCACCCCATTAGACTCTACTCCCCTCTTATCAAGCTCCATCGTGAGCTTAGCAGCCGAGGCCTGATTTTATCACCTCCATTAGCCTGCCTTCCTTGAGGGCATCATTCCTACCTCCTCCTGCCCCCCTGGTGCTGACCTCAGCGTCTGGCACAGAGCAAGTGCCTTGCGAATCGATTCTAACAGATAAAATCTGCCAAGAGAATTTCCAGGCAGCCACACTAGATCATGTTCAGTCCCTTGCCAGGCCAGCCGTAGCTTCCCGAGCTTTTTTCAGCTGATTTACTGCAAGTGGAGTGTTTCTGTTTCACTTCTGTTTCACTTTTTCTCTTTATAGTCAAGCTCTTAGTGTTTCTAGAGCACCTGATACAATAATACAACAATAGCCTATAAATATTGGCCACTTAATATTTGCCAGGCATGGTGCCAGATTTCCTTTATTCTAACATACCACTGATTTGGAGAATACATTTTGATTTTATAACAGCTTTGTCTGGGGAAGAGTGTTGAAAAGCAAATTACCACATTCATCAATATACACGATGTATCTGAATTACAGAAGCTTTGCAATGTGCAATAACAATCTTTTAAGATATGAACTAAAATAATATATAGTCTCACTCATCTCATAAATGCGTACAGTCTCATTCTTCATATAAAATATACATAATAAACCTTGATCCAAATCTATCTATCTATACTTCAGTTCATGTTTCAACAATGCCACAAGGTAGGCATACTATTATTATCTCCAGGTTACTGAGGAAGAAAATGAGCTCAGAGAGGTTGGAGTAACTTGTGCAAAATCACACAGCTACTAAATAGAGGCACTTGGTTGGAACCTTGCAACCTTTATCATCATGGTATATGCCTTGAGGGGACTGCTATTGTGCTGGGTGCTGCCCACTCCTCATGAGTTAATTAGCAGTTCCTGGAACTAAGGATGGGATTCTGAGCTATCTACTTTTCAAATTCTGGGTAGTTAGTACAATCGCTTCCTAACATTGGTATTAGTAAACACTGGCATTGGGGAGGAATATATGGAAACTCTGTCTCCTGTGCCTACCATAGGTGACAGAGACAAATTAGGATATACTATAATTTGGAGTAAGATATACAGTGTAATCCCCATGCTCCCCTGCACCCCCCCCCCCCCCAGAAGGCTTGGGCCTGGGACAAAGACTGTAGTTTACCCCATCTTGTTCTTCAGGATTCTGGACTTGAGCACTCACTTTTTCTCTACCCTAAACCCATGGGATATTGTCCAAAATTGGGAGCTTGGGCCAAACTGGTAAGCCTTCAAGTTTATGGTGTCAGTAAATTTCAGGTTTATGACAGCAAGGATACAGAGTGTTGCAGGGGAGATAAGATGTCCAGAGGCAGCCAGCCACTCTAAGCCTTCACAGATGTATATGATCTTGCTGTGGTCTCTGACCTTCAAAATTATGCTATAAACCTCTTGGCAAGAGGAAAGTGATTTACTGTGTTTTATCATTTTAAATGTTGTCCATCCCAACCTCCTCTCTCCCTACAATTCAAAAGCAAAAATTTGCAAGAGTTTGTTTTAGAAACCTAGGTCCAGGTACAATTTTGTATCAAATAAAACTGCAACCCAGGGAAGATTTTCTCCTCTGTGAATGTTCCACAGAAACTGTGATTCTGGAAGTTTCTGTCATCAAACCTTCTTGTCCTCTCACTAAATACAACTCCTAGGGTCCCTCTATCCCATCAGCCCCTTCCCCAGGACTGCTTTGACCCCAGTGGGTCAGCCACCAATGTCAGTGAAACCGCAGGTGAAAGAAGGGAACCTACCTTGCTCATCATAAAACATATACATCTTCACACAAATAATATAATATTTCAACTTCTGAGCAAAGTAAGGTTTGCTACAGAGCAAGGATGTAGCTACATTTAGGTTATATTGCTTGATTAAACATGATGCCCTTGTGGTAGAGTTAGTAACTGACACCCAGCACTCATTCTTCTAAGCACTTTACAAGTATTAGCCCATTTAATTTCTACAACTATTTTCGGCAATAGGCACCACAATTTTCTCCATGATATAAATGAAACAGAGATGCTGAGCAGTTAAGCAACTTGTCCAAGGTCACACTAGAAAATGGTGGAGTTGCAACTGAAACCAGGAGCCTTGAACTACAAACTATTCCCCAAATAATAATAACAACAGCAACAGCAGCAAGAACAACAAAAATAATACCAGATTTCATTTATTGATCCTTTACTCTCAAGCTTTCTCCTCAGAGTCTTTTCACGCATTACCTTATTTAATCCTCACTGAGGAGGAAATGGCAACCCACCCCAGTATGCTTGCCTGGGAAATCCCATGGACAGAGGAGCCTGGCGGGCTACAGTTCATGGGGTCACAAAGAGTCAGACACAACTGAGCTCGAGCAGGCACAGAGAAGAAAACTGAGGTGCAGAGTTTAGGCAACTTGTCCAGTGCCACACAGGTAGAAGGATTAAAATAATTCTCTGGAATTCCGGGGTCCCTCGTGATTCTCTTCTGCACCCCGCTCGCCCATTCCCGACCTCGACTGTCCCCAAAATCTCAGTGATGGGAGCCGAACCTCAGGCTCTGGGCGCCAGATCCGCGCTCCTCACCAGCGACTCTGCAGCCCCTGCCCTCCCCGCGCAGAGGGACCCGGTGCTGTGCCCGAAGCCACGTCTGCTTGAGGGCAGCCAGGGCTGAAGCCGCAGCAGAGAACCCAACCAACTCGCTTCAAGTGTTTGCTGTTTTCTGCAACCACAGTCACCCTAAAGAAAACATTCCAGGGGGTGGAAGGAAAGACCGCGGTCAGGTCCACGCGTCTCACTGAGGCCAGGAAAGGAATGAGCAAGTGCTGGGTGGAGAGACTGGGCGGGGCGCAGCCCCGAACCCCTGGACCCAGTTTCTGAATAAATCAGAAACGCCTCCGGCTCTAGCTCTGCCTCCCCGGCCACCGTGTGGGCAGACAGCAGAGCGCAAGACCGAATGGATGTATTTGGGAAAGAGTCCGAGCATCCCCGGTACCCGAAGGCAGCCCCGGGCTGATGATGCACACTCCGCGTCTACCGCCCGACCAAAGTCCGGAAGCTCACCGCGGCCGCTCCGGTGCCTGAAACTCCCGACCCAACTCGGCTGGGCTCACCTCACTCGGTTCGGAAGTGTCTGCGGTTAGCGTGTGCGCGATCCGAGTACGCTCCGTTCCGCTCCTCTTACAGCGAGAGCATCCCGCAGCCGCAGCAGCCAAGGCTCTTGTGGGCTGGGCCCCGCCCCCTGGAGCCCCGCCCCCATAGGGCCCCGCCCCCCACCTGCCCAGGTGTATTTCCCCAGCGGCGGGGGACTTGCGGCATCCCAGAGTCGGCAACGATTCTGCAGCGCCCCCTGCCATCCCGAGGGCGCTCTGCGTCCCAGCCCGTCCCGCGCCGTGCTTCCAGGCGGTACGGCGCTGTGCCTGCTGCCGCCCTGAGGCCACCCTGGATCCTGTTCCTCACGCTCTCGCAGCGCCTCCTGCCGCCCTGTTACTGCCCAGCGCCTTCCATTCTGGTCCAGCTGGGCACCCTCCCGGCCCCAGCATCAAGAGAAATCCCAAGTAGCCTCCTGTCCCCGGCTTCCTCCTGACCTGGATGGAGTCCGAGGGCGCTTCAGTGCCCACCTGGGCAGCAGGGATGTTAGGGCAGGTCGCTCATCTTTCAGTCTCTTCAGCTGTCATTTTCTTTCTTTTTATTTTAGGAACTCACGCTGAAAACTACAATAAATGAGCTTGGAAAATTACAACTGGCAGGGACTGTAGGGACACCTCTGTCACAGCCCCATTGACTAGAGAAGGAACAGGTGCAGAGAGGAGAAGCGGTCTGCACTTTTTTCACTTCCTGATATAGTATATGAAACTTGCCTTGCCAATAACTACATTTACCTAAGTATTCCACTCACACATCATTTAATTGATCTTTTGATTTATTTCAAGATCATCTCCAATTTTTTACTAATATAAATTATTCTGTAAAATATCATGTTCATTTCTGATTATTTTTGGGAGATAAAATCCTATTAGTGTATTTTTTTCTGACAACGTATTTACCCAGTTTAATTGGCACAACAAAAAGGACAGTTAAGAGAAAAAAGCAGGCTACAAAACAATACAGAGAATATATATCGAAATATTTAAAAAGAAGTTATCTCTTGGGGTAGGCTTACAAGAGAATTTCATTTGTTTTTTCTTGTTTTAGATATATATATATATATATATATATATATATATTCTGTTGTTCAGTCACCAATTTGTTTCTGACTCTTTGTGATCTCATGAACTGCAGCAGATCAGGCCTCCCTGCCCTCCATTATCTCCCGAAGTTTGCTCAGGCTCATGTCCATTGACTTGGTGATGTTATCCAACCATCTCATCCTCTGCTGCCCTCTTCTTTTGCCTTCAGTCTTTCCCAGCATCAGGGTCTTTTCCAATCAGTCTGCTCTTCGCATCAAGTGGCCAAAGTACTGGAACTTCAGCTTTAGCATCACTCCTTCCAATGAATATTCAGGTTTGATTTCCTTTAGGACTGACTGGTTTGATCTCCTTGCAGTCCTAGGGACTCTCAAGAGTCTTCTCCAGCACCACGGTTTGAAAGCATCAATTATTCAATGCTTAGCCATATAAATATAGGTATATATACATAAATATATAAACCTGTGTCATAAAAATAAAAAATGTTTGTACAAGATTTGGAGCTAGTTGAAATCAGGAATAACACTTAACATCAGATCTATGTCACTATCAGTTCAGTTCAGTTCAGTCGCTCAGTCATGTCCGACTCTTTGCGACCCCATGAATCGCAGCTCGCCAGGCCTCCTTGTCCATCACCAACTCCCGGAGTTCACTCAAACTCACGTCCATCGAGTCAGTGATGCCATCCAGCCATCTCATCCTCTGTCGTCCCCTTCTCCTCTTGCCCCCAATCCCTCCCAGCATCAGAGTCTTTTCCAATGAGTCAACTCTTCGCATGAGGTGGCCAAAGTATTGGAGTTTCAGCTTTAGCACCAGTCCTTCCAAAGAACACCCAGGACTGATCTCCTTTAGAATGGACTGGTTGTGCCTCCTTGCAGTCCAAGGGACTCTCAAGAGTCTTCTCCAACACCACAGTTCAAAAGCATCAATTCTTCGGCACTCAGCTTTCTTTACAGTCCAAGTCTCACATCCATACATGACCACTGGAAAAACCATAGCCTTGACTAGATGGACCTTTGTTGGCAAAGTAATGTCTCTGCTTTTCAATATGCTATCTAGATTGGTCATAACTTTCCTTCCAAGGAGTAAGTGTCTTTTATTTACTGCAATCATGGCTGCAATCACCATCTGCAGTGATTTTGGAGCCCAGAAAAATAAAGTCTGACACTGTTTCCATTGTTTCCCCATCTATTTCTCATGAAGTGATGGGACCAGATACCATAATCTTAGTTTTCTGAATGTTGAGCTTTAAGCCAGCTTTTTCACTCTTCTCTTTCACTTTCATCAAGAGGCTTTTTAGTTCTTCTTCACTTTCTGCCATAAGGGTGGTGTCATCTGCGTATGTGAGGTTATTGATATTTCTCCCGGCAATCTTGATTCCAGCTTGTGCTTCTTCCAGCCCAGCGTTTCTCATGATGTACTCTACATATAAGTTAAATAAGCAGGGTGACAATATACAGCCTTGACGAACTCCTTTTCCTATTTGGAACCAGTCTGTTGTTCCATGTCCAGTTCTAACTGTTGCTTTCTGACCTGCATATAGGTTTCTCAAGAGGCAGGTCAGGTGGTCTGGTATTCCCATCTCTTTCAGAATTTTCCACAGTTTATTGTGATCCACACAGTCAAAGGCTTTGGCATAGTCGATAATGCAGAAGTAGAGGTTTTTCTGGAACTCTCTTGCTTTCTCAATGATCCAGCGGATGTTGGCAATTTGATCTCTGGTTCCTCTGCCTTTTCTAAAACAAGCTTGAACATCTGGAATTTCACAGTTCATGTATTGCTGAAGTCTGGCTTGGAGAATTTTGAACATTACTTTACTAGCATGTGAGATAAGTGCAATTGTGGGTATAGTTAATTTAGGCTAGATTGCCTTCTCTTTAAAAATCAAGTTGAGTGTATATACAATGAAATGCACAGATTTTATGGTTTCCATGAATTTTGGTAAATATATGTACTATGTAAGCATCACTTAAATCAACATATAGCGCATTGCCCCAGAGAGTTCCTTCAGCCCATTTTTACTCGCTTACCACAGACAGCCAGCATTTCTTAGGGCAAATAATAGATTCACTTTCTTGGTTCTTAAATTTCATGTAAATAGAGTCACACAGTACGTGTGTCTTTTTGTGTCTGGTTTTCCCTCTGAATTCAGTTGTGACTTTTGTTTTTCTACTATGCTATCGCTGCCTCTGCTTATGGAATTATTATTACCCCAGTTTTACAGATGAAGGAACTGAGACTCAGAAAGTTGAAGTTTAGCATTTGTAAGTGCATCCAAGCCTGCTTTATAGAACACAAAACCTACACACTTACCCACAAGGCTGCATGAGAATCTTGCTGTGAGTAGGACCAAACTTCATCCTTCCAGGTCCTACATGAAGGATGACAAAACATCCTTGGAATGGCTGAAATGGAGAGAAGCCCCTCACTTCCTAGGCCATGGGACTGCAAGCCTTCTCTCAAGGTGCTTGCATAAGGCGGCATGGTTAATCAAAGTTATAAAAACTGAAACAACTCTATCATCATTAGACCATGCATGCATGTGTGCTAAGTCGTTTCAGTCATGTCTGACTCTTCACAACCCCGTGGACTGTAGCCTATCAGGCTCCTCTGTCCATGGGATTCTCCAGGTAAGAATACTTGAGTGGGTTGCCATGTCCTCCTCCAGGGGGTCTTCTCAACCCAGGGGTGGAGCCGTGTCTTTGTCTCCTGCCTTGAAAAGTGAGTTCTTTACTACTAGTGCCACGTGGGAAACCCTTATTAGACCATAAGCCACTTCTTTTCCCCTGGAAGCATATTTATGAAATGTATCTACAGTCTACTTCTCACTACCTCTGGGGCCACCACTGTGCTCCAATCCATCATCTTTCTCCTGTGGATCGTTGCCATAGCCTCCCAACTAGTCTGGATGAGTCTATCCTCTACAGCCTGATGTCAGTACATTGCCCACTGGGATGCTGTTATATTAGCCGTATCATATCACCTTCTGTTTAAATCCATTTGGTGGCTTTTTACTTCACTCAGGGTAAAAGCCAAAGTCTTCACGACACCTACAAGGTCCTCCATGACGTGACTCCTGTTATCAAGCTTCCTTTATCTCCTATGGCTTATACTCTGGTTTATTCTGCTTCTTTCTCATTGACCTCCAATTGTTTCTTGTATATGATGGACACACTGCTGTTTCAGGCCTTTTGACAGGTGTCCACTCTATCTGAACTGCTCTCTCTCTCTCTACACACACACACACACACACACACGATCATTCAGATGATTCCATGGATTATCCCCTTGCCTCCTTCAAGTTTTTGAATTATTATTCTATCGGCTACAACTTCCCTGGTTGCCCTATTTTAAATCACAGTGTTTCCTATCATCCCAAATGCCTCATACCCCTTCCTTTGTTATTTTTCAATATGACAGGCCCAATCAAGATCAGAAGGACTGTAACACTTCCTTCCTTCCCCAGCTGATTCCAGCTGCACCAGTCATTCAACATTGATGTGGCAATTGATAACTGGTATAACTTCACTCATACAGAAGCTTTGAACGACCCAAGCATCTCAGGACTATTGGGACTAGTGTCAGGCTCAGTAGCCAGAGCTCAGAGCCTGGAAAATGCAACCACAGGGGCCAAGTTCAGAGAAGAGTGAAATTGCTTACACTCAAAACCAGCTACTCCTTTCTCAATGGTACTGGAAACCTTGTGAGTGGAATTAGTCTCAGTAAAGTCACTGTTTCAGTGAAGAGAAATAGACTTAAATTAGTATCAGCAAAACCAAGAAATTATTAAATGATGCAGGCAGAAGTCTTTTAAATAGGATCCAAAGAAACATAAATAAGGCCTCAGGAGAGTGGGAACCAGGAACTTTCTGGATCTCTCAGCAGGAGGATTTTGTGGGCTTTTTTTGGAGTTCCCCAACCCCTCTCAGTCTCAGGGGAGCCCATGAAGAATTTGATTGTCCACTATTATGCCAATGAGCTAGATTTTGGGGGTCAGGTGTCTTCATGTCCAATAAGCCAGCAGCATGAGAGTAAGATTAAACATGACAGCGGATGTCCACCACTGTGGGAGAATGGGCAATTTTTAGAGCGTGTGGTTATGAGTAAAGAAGAAATCCTAAAATGAAGTGAACCAACACTTCCTTTTGAGTTAGTAGTACTATTTCCAGGCCACTTAGGAAAAGATACATTTAGATAAGACTCCCCTGCTTCCTTGATGCCTGCTTCCCTCGTGGCTCAGATGGCAAAGAATCTACCTACAATGCAGGAGACCCAGGTTCAGTCCCTGGGTTTGGAAGATCTCCTGGAGAAGGGAATGGCAACCCACTCCTGTATTTTTGCCTGGAGAATTCCATGGACAAATGATCCTGGTTGGACTATAGTTCATGGGGTCTCGAAGAGTCAAACATGACTGAGTGACTAATGGTACTACTACACTGTCCCCTGGGCTTCCCCAGTGGCTCAGTGGTTAAAAGAATCTGCCTGCAATGCAGGAGATACTGCTTCATCCCCTGGGTCGGGAAGATCACCTGGAGGAGGGCATGGAAACCCACCCCAGTATTCTTGCCTTGGAGAATCCAATGGAAAGAGGAGCCTGGTGTGTTACAGTCTATAGAGTCACACAGGATTGGACATGACTGAGCCAACTGAGCATGCGTGCACACACATTGTCCCCTAAATGCACAGATTTTATAAATTTGCTTGCCCAAAGCACAGGTGTAGTGGTCATCTGTTTCTTCTATTTTTAAATCAACATTTATTTCCTCTTGTTCTGGGGACATCCTGAATTTCCTTTGGAGAACAACTCAGCCCCCTTTCCTAATACTTGAACTGTGGTTCAAGCTGGGTTAATCCCACCTCTGGCTCTGGGCCTGGCCAATCAGCTTATCTTAACATACAGGTCACAGTGTTTTGTTCAGGAGTGGGCATGGGCCCCGATTCAATCCAGTGAGGGTCAGGCCCACCCAGGATGTTTTCTGAAAGACGGAAAAGGAGAACTTTCTTTACTGTTGGAGCTAGTAGCAGAAAGGACTGTGTAGTCTAAGAAGTTCTGGGAAAATCACATGAGACCTGGAAGCAATGCCAGAATAAAGAAAAGGAGAGCTAAGAGATGGAAAGTGTTCCAGCCCTGATGATAACATGTGAGTCTCAGGACCTAGCACAACCCAAAGCTGGGTTTACCTTCTAAATTTTTCAGTCGTGTTAGTTAATACATTGGCTATTGTGCTTAAGATATTTTGAGTTCAGTTTCCCTCACTAGAAATCAAAGGAGTTTCAACCAACAATCTACTTGCTTAGGGTGATGCCATCTTCTGCTCCTTAAAGTAAGTGTATTCCATATCCAGTCCCAGATGCAGGATCTACAAACTTTCTGGGGAACATTATTTTTATGTCAGATAACTCCAGTGAGGGCCATCTTCCACAACTTAAGCTCATGAAAAATGGTGACGTAATAGACAATCAGGGCTTCCCCAGTGGCTCAGACAATAAAGAATCCACCTGCAATGTGGAAGACCTGGGTTCAATCCTTGGGTTGTGAAGATCCCCTGGAGGAGGGCATGGCAACCCACTCCAGTATTCTTGCCTGGAGAATCCCCATGGATAGAGAATCCTGGGGGGTTACTGTCCATGAGGTTGCAAAGAATTGGGACATGACTCAGTGACTAAGCACACATGCACACGTGTGTGCGTGCGCACACACACACACACACACAACAATCATTCTTATTTCTTAATCCAACCCTAGCTTCCCATGACCTGAATACTGTTTCTGCACATTGACTTACCTTGGGCCAATAGCATCACTTTTCATAATAATAAAGAAATGCAAATCTGGTTACATTAATTTTCTATGACATTTTTTTCTCCAAGGGACATAAATGCTTTTAATAAAAGTTAGCATCATTTTCTAGTATAAGAAACATTATTTTGTTAATCAGATTCTTTAAGGCTCAAGAGACATGCTTATGAGGGAACTTATTGAAAGCACTTACAAGACAACTATTTCAGGAGAGTTCTTGATGGAATCTATTTCTCCTGCCTGCATGGAAGCTATTTCACTTTCTACTGGCAACAGAGCCTGTATTTTCCTTTGGGAAATCATCTTCCCCTAGCTTATAGCCATATGATTCTGGTAGGAGCCCCCCCACTTCAACACCAACCACAGCATTTTTCTCTCTGGGCATCATTTGTTCAGGAAGTGTATGCTTCCTGAGCCAGGTGATAAAAACCTTCCCCTTAAGAGAATTTAATCAGCATTTTGCTAACAGGCAAAAAGGCTTCCCAACTTACTAGCTATGTCAAAAGGGTTTTCACTGCCCTGTATCCAACTTACTTGGCCTTCGTGAATTTCACATTTTATCATACATCACCTAAAATATTTTAGTCCACTTCTAGTACTTATTTGTAATCTAAGTAGAACTCTGTATTTTGAAAGTATCTGAAACAAACAACTCTCAACTAGTTTAGTTTTAAGATGGAACAAATCATCTCATATACTGAGGAATTTGGTTTCAGCTTAGCATAAGCCTGGATTCGAAAGATGTCACACACACAAAAAGATGTCACCAGGACCTGTTTTTTTCTATGATTAAGTCTTGGCTCTACTTTCTCAGTGTTCATGCCATTTTCTGTCCAGTTTGGTCATAAGAGGATTGCATTAGCTCCAGTCTCTAATGTACATAACTGAGTCCAGCAAGACTTGTGGCTCCAGAATAGATTGTAGAATTTGTTTTGAATTGTCCTTGTTGTTCAGTCACTCAGTCATGCCTGACTCTTTGTGACCCCATGGACTTCATCATGCCAGACTTCCCTGTCCATCACCATCTCCCAGAGTTTGCTCAAACTTATGTCCATTGAGTCAGTGATGCCATCCAACCATCTCATCCTCTGTCGTCCCCTTCTCCTCCTGCCTTCAATCTTTCCCAGCATCAGCGTCTTTTCCAATCAGTTGGCTCTTCTCATCAGGTGGCCAAAGTTTTGGAGTTTCAGCTTCAGCATCAGTGCTTCCAATGAATATTCAGGGTTGATTTCCTTTAGGATTGACTAAGGAACTCCTTGCAGTCCAAAGGACTCTCAAGAGTCTTCTCCAACACCACAGTTCAAAAGCATCAATTCTTTGGTGCTCAGCCATTTTATGGTCCAACTCTCACATCTATACATGACTACTGAATTGTCCTAATTAGGCTTTATTACCTTGTTTGAAGCATGTCCCAACCTCTACCTGAAAGCTGTGATTAGAATAGAGAATGCATTGACAGGCTTAGGCTTGGATCACATGCTTAGGTTTGGAATCATCTTTACCCAAAACACATGGTTTGAGAGTGAGACAGTGGTTGTTTTCCCAAAAGCAAAATTCAGGTAAATTCTGGGTTTCAAAACAGCTAATCTTCCATAATTTCTCCCATTTTCCCTTCTTTGGCACTTGCTCTTGATTACTGTCTCAGTGAAACACTGTCTTCTCTGTTGTATCAATTTATCTAAAATTTGCTTCTGCTTTTTGAAAGTTTTTGTAATGCAGAGTCTGCAAAGATTCTGGGTTTTAGAGGTTCAAGGTTTGGGAACTCAAGAAGCCAGTCATGAGAAATACAAGGAGATCTTAAATCTTCTGGAGAGTTAGAGGAGAATCTGAAGTGATTTAGAAGGCTTGGTTAAACTGATACTAGGGCTTAGTCCTCAGTAACACAGGATTGGCTAAGTGTGGGAACTCCATGGTAATCATTAAGTCTGCTCCCAACTTTGACTCTTTCCAGGTTTCCTGTGGCTCTACTACTGTGTTCCTCAGTACTTGTGTATGTTATGTTGATGTTACAAGGATGGGATCAGGAGTCTCTAATCATGCATGCTTATTTACCCAGTTTTGGAAAGCTATTCTCTTTGATCATGGAGGAGTAGAGGACAGGATCCTTAGGTTTACTCATGCAAATTTCATAATGATTTTTCTGATGCTTCTTCTCTTGCAGCACGCTTGCTTTAGATGATCAGCACCATGGACAGCAGCTATGGGTGCAGTTGTGGGTTCTCCCTGTATGCAGGAGGTCTCTTATGATATGTTCCTCTCCTCCAAAATGCCACTTGCAGCTTTGAGATGGAAACTGCAAGAAGGATGAAATAGTGAAAGTGACCTCCTCCAGCCAGCACATGACTGATAAGAGATGTCACAGTCAGATTACCTTTAGAACTAAAAACGTAGAGTTTTTCTTGATATTTGCACTTGAAATTATGAAGTCATCACAAACACTGAATTAGCAAATACTGAACTATTACTCTTAGGAGAAACTGAGAGCTAAGTTCCTGTGAGCCTCTGGTCACAGTGCATTCATCAACTGATCAATAAACACATTTTAAAAATGTGTGTTTCTGTTTTAAAATATCTTATTTAATATATACTGTTGGGGCTTCCCTGGTGGTCCAGTGGTTGAGAATCTGCTTTCCAAGACTATGCACATGGATTCTATCCCTGGTTGGGGAACTAAGATCCAACATTCAGTGGGGCAAGTAAGCCCACACGCCACAGCTAGAGAGTCTGCATGCCAAAACTACTGAGCCTGTGCACTCTGGAGCCCACGCATTGCAATGAAGAGCCTATGTGCAGCAACTAAGATCTGACACAGCCCAGATAAATAAATAAATATATAAAATAGTATACATATATAGTTAGTTAGTTCATCAGCATTGATGAACATTGCTCACCTATGGCATATGTCTCATGCATAAACAAAGCTTATCTAACGCAAATATTTTCTTTGAAAGGCACATCACAGCCTTCTTGTGGGTAGGAACAGTGGACAGCACATCAGCACTACACTTGGAGGCCATCTTAAACAGCAAGATCACCAACAAAAGGCACAAAAGTGTGAAAAACTGGCACTAAATAGGCTCCAAAAACAGTAGTTGTTTACAGCATAGGTGCTCAAAGGCAGAGAAGATGGACATCCCAGCTCAAGAAGAGAGAAACCCCCCCCTCCTCTTTCTTGTCCTTCTGTTTGGGTCCTCAGCAGATTAAATGATGCCTGCCTACCCTGGTGAGGATGGTCTTTACTTGGGCTACTTCTTCAAATGCTAATGTCTCAGAAAGCTTCACAGAGGCACTCAGAAATCATGTTTTATCAGGTGTGTGGGCATCCCTTAGCCCAGTCAAGTTGATACATAAAATTAACCATCTCAGGATACAAAAGATACTCAAAAGTTATAGACACCAAATCCCGTATGGCTCTCCGTGATTTAGTTTGCTCTCCTTTTTCTGTGTCTTAGGGTGGAAAGTTAGATTACCGATTTGATGTGTGTGTGTGTGTGCGTGCTCAATCATGTCTGACTCTATGGACCCCATGGGCTGTTAACCACTAGGCTCCTCTGTCCATGGAATTTTCCAGGCAAGAATACTGGAGCAGGTTGACATTTCCTCCTCCAGGGGATCTTCCTGACCCAGGGATTGAGCCCACCTCTCTTGTGTCTCCTGCATTGGCAGGCAGATTCTTCACCACCGAACCATCTGGGAAGCCCTTGAATTCATATCTTTCTTTTTTTTATATATATAGGTGTTTAAGGCTATACATTTTCCTCTAAGAACTACTTGAGCTACATCCCATAATTTTTGATATGTTGTGTCTTCATTTTCACTCATCTCAAAGTACTTTCTAATTTTCCTTGTGGTTTCTTCTTGATCATTAGTTATTTAGAAGTGTCTTGTTGGGACTTCCCTAATGGTACAGCGGCTAAGACTCTGTGCTTCCAATGCAGGGGGCCTGGTTTCAATTTCTAGTCAGGGAACTAGATACCACAGGCTTCAACTAAGAGTTCACGTGCCACAACTAGAGATCCCATACATTGGAACTAAGACCCAGCACAGCCAAATAAAAGAAAAAAAATTTTAAGTGTCTTGTTTAATTTCCACACTTCATTTTCCACAATTCATGTGTGAATTTCCCACATTTATTTCTGTTACTGATCTCTAATTTCACTCAACTGTGGTCGGAGAACATACGATATATGATTTCAATCCTTTTAAACATATTGAGGTCAGCTTTATAGCCTCCCATATGGTCCTTCCTGGATCCCTGCATGCTTTAGTGCCACTAAAACCATTACCATACTGACCTCATATCCCACTACTTTCCGCTCATTCACTCGCTTCCAAACTGCCCTCAGCATCACTGTTTCTCAAACAACCCAGACACATATGTATCTCAAAGCCTTTGCATTTGTGCTCCCCTCTGCCTGAAATGCCCACCTTCCTAATCTTTCCTAGCTCATTGTTTCACTGCTTTGACCTTTGCTCAAAATTCATCTTTCCAGCAAGTCTTTCATGGCCACTCCATTTAAATCAGGTTTGTTCCTCCTAACTGAATTCTCGATGTATACTAGAAGCTTTCAGATTTTTTTTTCTAATTGTATATTTTATTGGTTTTTGAAGACAAATCATCAACCTGTATTGTAATCAGTTAACCTATTTTACACTCATTTCAGAGTTGCTAGTGCTTATTACAAAACTCTAGACCATGAGGTTAATAATGGCCCCCTGGAGTTACACAGGGCACAATTGATTAAGATTTCATTCAGCTTTGAGTATTAGAAGAACTGATTAACAGTGGCTTAAACAACTGAGTCTCAAAAATCCAACCAAAGCAGTGCTCAGATGGAAATGTGTAACTCTAATGCATGTATTTTAAAAGAATACTTCTTGGCGAAGATGCAGAGAAACTGGATCTCTCATACATTGCTGGTGGCAATGTAAACTGGTACTCTGGAAAACAGTTTGGCAGTTCCTTATAAAACCAAATGTGCACTTACCATAAAGCTTAGCAATCACATCCTTGGGCATTTTCCCCAGAGAAATGAAAGCTTATGTCCAGACAAATATCTTAATGGAAATATTCATTACAGCTCTATTTGTAAGAGTCAAAAACTGGGACTAACTCAAAAGTTCTTCAGTAAGTGAATGGTTAAACAAAGTGATACATCCATACAGTGGACTTCCCCTCAGTAATAAAAGAATGAATGTTGACAAATGTAACAACGTGGGTGGATCTCAAGGGCATTATGTTTAATGCACAAATCTAATTTCAAAAGATCATACATTAGAGGATCCCATTTATATAGCATTCTCAATTGACAAAACCATGGAAATGGAGGACAGACTGATGGTTGCTAAGAAGCAGGGATGGGGGTAAGAGAGGGTGAGTGGGAATATAGCTGGGCAGCGGGAGCGAGTTGTTCTGTGGTGGTAGACCAGTTCTGTGTCTTTATCGTAGCATGGTCACTTAAGTCTACCCATGGGACTGAACTGCACAGAATTCCCTCCTCTCACATATACAAATGAGCACATTTGAAGCTCATTGAAAACCGAATGAGGTTTGTGGTCATTCAACTATGTACCAATATCAGTTTCCCGGTTTTGATATTGCACTTGAGTTCTATAAGACGTCAGCATAGGTAGAAGCTGACCAAAGGGATCAAGGAACTCTATGTACTAGTTTTACAACTCCTTGTAAGTCTTGTACTATTATTTCTTTTGGAAAATATAAATATATTTACTTATTTGGCTGTGTCGGGTCTTAGTTGTGGTGCATGGAATTATCAATCTTCGTGTCAGCACGTGAGATCTTTAGTTGCAACATGAGGATCTAGTTCCTTGACCAGGGATCAAACCCCGCTGCCTTCACTGGGGGCACAGAGTCTTAGCCACCAGATCACCAGAGAAGTCCCTTGTATTATTATTTCAAATAAAAAGTTAAAAAAATTTTTTAAAGACTATCTGAAAATCAATACTCTATGCTACCATCTCAAGAAGCTAGAAGAAGAACAGCAAAGTAAAACCCAAAGAAAGTAGAAGGAAGGAATGATAAAGAGCAGATAACAATGAAGTAATGCAAACAACCTAATTATAGAAAGTTGCATAATTACTCTGGTGGTGTAAAGCCTCATTCTTCAAGGTGATTTTGGTAATTCTAGGTCTTTTGCATGTTCTTGTAAAATTCAGAGTTAGCTTGTCAAATTCTGTGAAGAAATCTTGCTGTGATTTTGATAGGGAATGTGTTCAATCTATAGAACAATTTTAAGAGAATTACAATATTGAGAAATTGACATTACAATTGACATTGTAATGACAATGTCATTACAATTTTGTCATTACAATTGACAAAACTGACATTACAATATTGAGTCTAATTGTCAATTTGGTATATCCTTTCCTTTATTTGGATTTTCTTAATTTCTTTCAACTGTATTTTGTAGTTTTTAGTGTAGAGGTCTTAAGTTTCTTGTCTGATTTATTCCCAGGTATTTTATGGGTTTTGTCATAAGTGATTTTATTTTAAATTTCATTTTCTGCTTGTGTTACCAGTACCTAGGAGTTAATACAACTTCTCAAGGGTGTCAAGGTCCAGCCTTCTGTTTTCTTTGACTCCATCATCTTTTGGATCTCAGCGTTGAAAGATGACCTCTTCATCTCTTGGTCTGGAATATACTTTCCTGGGAGGAAGAAGTAAGTGACAATGTGGAAGGGAGAGCACCTAGACTGGGAGAGAAAACATTTCCAAAAAATCTCTACAGAGATGTTAGGCATGAGAACACTGTCTGGCTCCTTTCTGGAGGTGAAAATGGTATTTTTAAACCAGGTTCATTGCTACCCCCCAAAAAATCAGAATTTTATTGTTATATCATGAAGGGAGGGCTTCCCTCGTTACTCAGTGGTTAAAAAACAACAACAAAAAATCTGCCTGCTGGTGTGATAGACATGGATTCAATCCCTGATCCAGGAATATCCCACTTGCCATGGAGCAACTAAGCCCTTGCGCCATAACTACTGAGCCTGTGCTCTCGAGCCCATGAGCTGCAACTACCAAAGGCCCACAGCCTAGAGCCTGTGCTCTGCAACAAGAGAAGCCGCCACCATGAGAAGCCTGTGCCCCACAGCCAGAGCAGCCGTGCTCAAGGCAACTGGAGAAAGCCCACACGCGGCAATGCAGATGCAGTATGGCCAAAAAATAAATAAATGAAACATCTAAAGGAGAAAAAATCATAAGGGGAGAATAGATGTTAGGTAGTCAACTGGCACTGACAACCATATATTTAGCATCTTCATGCTAAATCACTGGGTATTCTTACCAGCCTCTCAATATGGCTAAGGGACAGTCCTTTTTTTTGTTGTTTTTAAATTTTATTGGCGTATAGTTGCTTTACAGTGTGTGTGGGTTTCTGCCGAACAGCAAAGGGTGTCAGTTATCCGTACACATATATTCACACTTTTTTAGATTTCCTTCTAAGGGACAATTAGGGACAGTTCAACTCAGTGTTTTGTGTTATCTGACTTATGTAAATATTACTCCATGCTGACCTGTAATTTTACTCCTTCTGAACTAGCCCCCTAAACCCCAAACTCCTTAAAGGATATCAGCAAAGCATTTTTAAAGAACAGGTGAGGGAGGGATGTCCCAGAGTCTGTGATCAGCTCATACACAATTCTCTGATTCAGTGATGGTGGGATGATGTTACTGGGTGAGGTCACAGGGATGAACATTAATCAGCCCTTAGGCTTCAGGGGGCTATGTGCTCATGGTCATCAAGAAGTTAACATCTTCCATTTGGTGGGAGTTTCCACCTCTGTAAAACAACTCAGGAAATTGGCATCCGATATTAATACTATTATCTAGCTACTTCAGAAAAGAGCTAAAGCAGAGAATATGGGGGAAGGGTTTGTCTCAAGAAGGCCCCACAGAGTCTTGTTTGGTAACAACAATTCAACTTCCTAGGAAATTTCTGCAACTTTATCTTCCAACACTTAGGTTAAGTTTTAAAATTATCAAAACTTTAATTCCCCAAAGTAATTTATATTCTAATTAAAAAAATCATGTTATTGTTTCATAGATACAATATCTTTTCTTATCTCTTTGAGTATGTTAAGTGCAATTTAAACATTTTCTTCTTTAGCTCTCCGCTTTGCCTCAATTTCCTCCAAAGGAAGGAAAATATCTTACTTACATGTCTGATGATCCTGAATTATTTATCTATTTAAAAAATGTTTTTACCTATGGTCACCTTATCTTTGACAAAGGAGGCAAGAATATACAATGGATTAAAGACAATCTCTTTAACAAGTGGTGCTGGGAAACCTGGTCAACCACTTGTAAAAGAATGAAACTAGAACATTTTCTAACACCATACACAAAAATAAACTCAAAATGGATTAAAGATCTAAATGTAAGACCAGAAACTATAAAACTCCTAGAGGAGAACATAGGCAAAACATTCTCCGATATACATCACAGCAGGATCCTCTATGATCCACCTCCCAGAATATTGGAAATAAAAGCAAAAATAAACAAATGGGACCTAATTAAACGTAAAAGCTTCTGCACAACAAAGGAAACTATAAGCAAGGTGAAAAGACAGCCTTCAGAATGGGAGAAAATAATAGCAAATGAAGCAACTGACAAACAACTAATCTCAAAAATATACAAGCAACTCCTACAGCTCAATTCCAGAAAAATAAATGACCCAATCAAAAAATGGGCCAAAGAACTAAACAGACATTTCTCCAAAGAAGACATACAGATGGCTAACAAACACATGAAAAGATGCTCAACATCACTCATTATCAGAGAAATGCAAATCAAAACCACTATGAGGTACCATTTCACGCCAGTCAGAATGGCTGCGATCCAAAGGTCTACAAGCAATAAATGCTGGAGAGGATGTGGAGAAAAGGGAATCCTCTTACACTGTTGGTGGGAATGCAAACTAGTACAGCCACTATGGAGAAGAGTGTGGAGATTCCTTAAAAAACTGGAAATAGAACTGCTTTATGACCCAGAAATCCCACTGCTGGGCATACACACTGAGGAAACCAGAATTGAAAGAGACATGTGTACCCCAATGTTCATTGCAGCACTGTTTATAATAGCCAGGACATGGAAGCAACCTAGATGTCCATCAGCAGATGAATGGATAAGAAAGCTGTGGTACATATACACAATGGAGTATTACTCAGCCATTAAAAAGAATACATTTGAATCAGTTCTAATGAGGTGGATGAAACTGGAGCCTATTATACAGAGTGAAGTAAGACAGAAAGAAAAACACCAATACAGTATCCTAATGCATATATATGGAATTTAGAATGATGGTAATGATAACCCTGTATACGATACAGCAAAAGAGACACAGATGTATAGAACAGTCTTTTGGACTCTGTGGGAGAGGGAGAAGGTGGGATGATTTGGGAGAATGGCATTGAAACATGTATGATATCATATATGAAACGAGTCGCCAGCCCAGGTTCGATGCACGATACTGGATGCTTGGGGCTGGTGCACTGGGACGACCCAGAGGGATGGTACAGGGAGGGAGGAGGGAGGAAGGTTCAGGATGGGGAACACGTGTATACCTGTGGCGGATTCATGTTGATATATGGCAAAACCAATACAATGTTGTAAAGTTAAATAATAAAATAAAATTAAAACAAATAAAAAATGTTTTTAAAGTTAATGAATTTTTAAGTTTTTGGCTGCGCTGGATCTTCATTGATGTGCACAGGCTTTCTCTAATTTTGGCGAGTGGGGGCTACTGTTGGTTGCCCTGCCCAGGCTTCTTCATTGCAGTGGCTTCTCTTATTGCAGAGCGCTAGGCACACAGGCTTTAGTTGTGACTCAGGCTCAGTAGTTGTGATGCATGGACTCAGTTGCTCTGTGGCATGTGGAATCCTCCTGGACCAGGGATAACCTGCATCCCTTGCATTGGCAGACAGATTCTTATTCACTGTACCACCAGGGAGGTCCCTGAGCTATTTACCTTTAACAGTAAGGTATTACAGAGCTGTGAATGTGAGGTGTGACTTTTCAACTCAGAGGGCTTCCATGTTGGGTAGGAATCTACCAGCCCTTTGCGTCAGACTCCCCAAGGTCACTGCATGCAGAGCTTTTTCAGAGCCCTTCTTCTCTAGAAAGCATGCTAATTTCCTGCTGATGGTCCTCTGTACCAGTCTGGGACTAAAAGTGGGTTAGGTTAGGGATGGTTTCACAGTTTTTAGGTTGCCATCTCTTATGTGATTCCCTACTTCTCAGAAGAGTTCCTCTTGCCCGCCCTGTACTGGGCCTTGTTTCTCTGAATTTGGAATCTCTCTTGTTTAATGTCTTTGTCAAATATACTTCATGCTGAAAGTTGGAGCTAGAAGCATCTTTGCTTTGACTGTGAGTGATAAGTGAGGGTACCTAAGGATCTAAATACACAGTCTTCATCCAGGCTCTCTATATTAAGCCCCATGTGAAAGTCACTCAGGTGTGTCCAACTCTTTGTGAGCCCATGGAATAGACCATGGAATCTTACAGACCAGAATAATGGAGTAGGTCAACGTTCCCTTCTCCAGAGGATCTTCCCAACAGAGGGACTGAACCCAGGTCTCCCACATTGCAGGCAGATTCTTTACCACCTGAGCTACGAGGCAAGTCCTTACACCCCATGCTTTACCCCATCTTTTGCTATGTCTGATGCCCCTCATTCCTTACTCTATTAGTTTGCTAGGGCTGGTATAACAAATTACCCCAGGCTGGAGGGCTTGAACAACAGACATTTATTTTCTACATTTCTGGAGGCTGGAAGACAGGATCAAGGTGTTGGTGGGGTTGGTGTCTTCTGAGGTCTCTCTCCTTGGCTTGTAGGTGGCTGTCTTCTCCCTGTGCCTTCACATGATCTTCCCTTCATGTGTCTGTGTCCTAATCGCTTCTTACAAGGATATCAGCTGTATTGGACTAGGGCTTACCCTAAAGATTTCATTTGAACTTAATTACCTCTTTAAAGAGCCTATCTCTAAGTATGGTCACATTCTGAAGTCCTGGGGTTAGGACTTAGGAAGTGAGGGGAGGGGCAATTCAACCCATAACACTGAGCTTGTAGAACTGTAGAATCTCTAAGATTCGACAATTTTGTTTGCTTATTGTTTTCTTCCTCTCTTTAATGCATGTGTGCTCAGTCGTGTCTGACTCTTTGTGACCCCATGGACTGTAATCTGCCAGGCTCTTCTGTTCATGGGATTTTCCAGGCAAGAATACTGGAGTGGTTGCCATTTCCTCCTCCAGGGGATCTTCCTAACCCAGGGATTGAACCCAGGTCTCTTACATCTGCAGGCGGATTCTTTACCACCTGAGCTACCAGGGAAGCCCAGAGGTGTGTGTCTGTGAGGTTGCTTCAGTTGTGTCTGACTCTTTGTGACCCTATGGACTATAGTCCACTAGGCTCCTCTGTTCACGGGATTCTCCAGGCAAGAACACTGGAGTGGGTTGCCATGCCCTTCTCCAGGGGATCTTCCGGACCTAGGAATTGAACCTGCATCTCTCCTGTCTCTCCCATCTCTTGCACTGGCAGGCGCGTTCTTTACCACTTGGAGAAGGCAATGGCAACCCACTCCAGTACTCTTGGCTGGAAAATCCCACGGACGGAGGAACCTGGTAGGCTACAGTCCATGGGGTCGCAAAGAGTCGGACACGACTGAGCGACTTCACTTTCACTTCTTTACCACTAGCGCCATGGTATTTCTCAGTTCTGCTAATAGCTTTACCTGATTTACAGCTATTGAAACATCCTCACATCTCTCTGCTGGGTTATCTGTTAGGAACTTGACAGCACCACCTCTCTTTTATGGTTTCCTCTGCACCACAGGGAAGAAACCTAGAATTACATTTCCAAGAATCACTTTCATAATGTTTGCTCACGAGAGGTACCAACAAAGAATTCAGAAGATAAAGGAGAAATTGCTATTCTCTGTCAACATTTATGGGCAGACGGGTGAGCAGACAGTAGACATGAAGTTCTCAGTATCTTCCTGGTAGGGACAATAAATCACTCCTCTTAATATTATGGGTAGCTGAGCAGACCGCAGGTCCTCCCAGAGCTACTGAGCAGGGCTGGGAAGAGGGTGAAGTGGGCAAGGCAGGATTGTGCAAGTGCAGGACCAGGTGTTTTCTGTTAAAATGTTTTTGATGAAAAAAAATTAAAAAAAATTCTGTTGTGAAATTTTGACATTTTATTCATGATAGATTTTTTTTTTCTTGCATTGTTTGGCTTTTAAAAAATATGGTAAAAAAACACTCTTCATTTTGCTAAATGAGTTGTGAGGGTTAATTTTAAGTGTCAAGTTGACTGGGCTAAGAGCTGCCCAGGTGGCTGATAAAACATGATTTTTGGGTGTGCCCGTAAGGATTAGCATTTAAATCAGTAGACTGAGTAAAGATCCACCTTACCAGGGCAGTTGGGCATCACCCGCTCCATCAAGGACCTGATTGGAACAAAAAGGTGGAGGAAGGGTAACCTGGCTATTTTTTTGCTTGAGCCAGGCTATTTAACGTCTCCTGCCCTTGGACATCAGCACCCTGGTTCTTGGGCCTTCAGATTTAGACTAGGAGTTAAACCATTGCATCGGCCCCTGAGAGTCTCCAGCATTTGGACTCAGACTGAATCATGCCACCAACTTTCCTGGTTCTCTGGCTCACAGACAGCAGAATGCAGGGCCTTTCAGCCTCCACAACCATGTGAGGCAAATCCGACAATAAATCTCCTTATATACACATATCTATTCCGTTGGTTCTGTTTCTCTGGCGACCCCCTAATACGTGAGTGTTTTGGTACCCTCTTAAAGCTGGTGTCCAAGGTGACTGTCTCACTAGTTCCACCCTATGCCCGGCCCTGCCTTTGGGATGCACAGAGCTGTCAGATCATTCCAGAGATTCACTCACTCTTGTGCCAAGGGGTGAGGTTGATGACAATGGCTTGCCTGTCCTGTGTTCCCCAGCCTTACATTGGTGGGGTAACTGCTACATTTCCACTTCCCAATCAAAACCCTCAGAGTGGCTTCTGTTCTTCTGATGGAACTTTGATTTACACAGTCTATCACTGACTGTATGCTCTTGTTTTTTTTTTTCTAGTTAGAGTATAATTGCATTGCAATGTTGTGTTAGTTTCTGCTATACAACAAAGTGAATAAGCTATATGTTTACATATCTTAACTTCTCTTTTGTAGGTTTATATCTTTTTTATTTTCTTTATTCCTTTTCTCTCCCCTCACCTCCCTCCACACACACACACACAGACACACACACACATATCCTACTTATTGGTTATGATTCTCTAGTATCCCGAGTAATACAAAGCATTACTTGATATCAACATGACTTATCTGAGTGGTGTTAACCTTCATCACTTGGTTTAGGAAGTGTCTGCCAGGTCTTTCCATCACAAATTTACTATTTTCCCCTTCCCACATTTTGTTCTTTGGAAGCAAGTCATTAAGTCTAGCCCACACTCAAGAAGTACATGTGCTTAAAAAGAAAACCTCATATCATTGCAGCAAGTAGAAAATTAGTGTTGCCACAAACAGAAAGTGAATGTAAAAACAAATGGAGGAAAACAAAATGATGCAATTGAAATCTATCTAGACAGGTGTTCAGTTATCCAATCATAACAAATCACCCCACAACTTAATGGATTGAAACCACACAACAATTTATTTTGCTTGTGAATCTGTAGTCTGGGCAGGGCTTGGCAGGTAAGACTTGTCTTTGTTCCATGTGCCTCAATGGGTGGAAGGACAGAAGGGTGGGGGACCCTTTTCTGAGTGCTCACTTACGTGGCTGGCAAATTGGTGCTGGTTGCCAGCTGGAGTTCAGCCAAGGCCCAGGGCTCAGGGTCTCAGGCATGATCACTTTCCATGTGACCCTGCCAGCGTGGCTTGGGCTTCCTCACAGCATGGTGGCTGGGTTCCCAGGGTGAGCATTCTGAGAGAGAGAGAGACAAGAGGAAGGTATATAGCTTTTATGATATGGCCTCAGAGTCACATAGTTTCACTTCTGCTGAACTCTCTTAGTCAAGACTGTCACAAAAGTCATCAGGTTTCAAAAGGGAGGGGACGTAGATTCTACCCTTGATGGGGAATAGCAAGGTTCTCAAAGAGCATGTGGAATAAGAACCACAAACTACCCGAATTGTGCTGCCTGCTGAAGGCTCTGAACTTGTTTCAAAAGGGAGAGAAAGAAAGAGATTAGCAAATGGTGGAGGGTTTACAAAATGTACTAGTACCACGGGGAGACTTTTCCTTTCAAAAGGAAATGAGTGACAGGAACATACTTTGCTTATTATGTATTTGTGAGTCGGTAGAGCTACCATGAACTTGCATTTCCTTGACTCATGAAGACGTTTTATGTCTTTGTGTCATTACACGTGTGACCATGACCTTTTTTAATTAATAAAGATGTGCTTGAGCCTAGTTACAATGATTTAAAATTCCCTGTCAAAAACCGTAATTATGTTTGTTGTCGTTGTTCAGTCGCTGAGTCGAGTCAGACTCTTTGCAACCCCATGGACTGCAGCACGCCAGGCTTCCCTGTCTCTCACTATCTCCTGGAGTTTGCTCAAACTCATGTCCATTGAGTCGATGATGCCATGCAATCATCTCATCCTCTGTTACTGCCTTCTCCTCCTGCCCTCAATCTTTCCCAGCATCACGGTCTTTTCTAATGAGTTGACTCTTCACCTAGGTGACCAAAGCTGGAGCTTCAGCTTCAGAATCAGTGCTTGCAGTGAATATTCAGGGTTGATTTCCTTTAGGATTGACTGGTTTGATATCCTTGCAGTCCAAGGGACTCTCTAGCGTCTTCTACAGCACCACAATTCAAAAGCACCAATTCTTTGGTGCTCAGCCTTCTTCATGGTCCAGTTCTCAGATCTATACATGACTATTGGAAAAACCATCACTTTGACTCTACAGACCTTTGTTGACAAAATGATGTCTCTGCTCTTTCATACACTATCTAGGTTTGTCACAGTTTTCCTTTCAAGGAGCAAGCATCTTTTGATTTCATGGCTGCAGTCACAATCTGCAGTGATTTTGGAGCCCAAGAAAATAAAATCTGCCTCTGTTTTCATTTTTCCCCCCATTTATTTGCCATGAAGTGATGGGACTGGATGCCATGATATTAATTTTTTGAATGTTGACTTTTAAGCCAGCTTTTTAACTCTCCTCTTTCACCTTTATCAAGAGGCTCTTTCGTTCCTCCTTACTTTCTGCCATTGGAGTGATATCATCTATATATCTGAGGTCATTGATATTTCTCCTGGCAATCTTGATTCCAGCTTGTGCTTCAACCAGCCTGGAATTTCACATAGCGTACTCTGCATATAAGTTAAAGAAACAGAGTGATGATATACAGTCTTGACATACTCCTTTCCTAATTTTGAAGCAGTCCATTGTTCCATGTCTGGTTCTAACTGTTGCTTCTTCACCTGCATGCACATTTATTAGGATGCAGGTAAGGTGGTCTGATGTTCTCATCTCTTTAAGATCTTTCCACAGTTTGTTGTGATCCACACAGTCAAATACTTTAGCATAGTCAATGAAGCACATGTTTTTCTGGAATTTCCTTGCTTTTTCTATGATCCAGCTGCTGCTGCTGCTAAGTCGCTTCAGTCATGTCTGACTCCGTGCGACCCCATAGATGACAGCCCACCAGGCTCCACCATCCCTGGGATTCGCCAGGCAAGAACACTGGAGTGGGTTGCCATTTCCTTCTCCAATGTGTGGAAGTGAAAAGTGAAAGTGAAGTCGCCGAGTCATGTCCGACTCTTAGCAACCCCATGGACTGCAGCCTACCAGGCTCCTCGGTCCACGGGATTTTTCCAGGCAAGAGTACTGGAGTGGGTTGCCATTGCCTTCTCCGATGATCCAGCAGATGTTGGCAATTTGATCTCTGGTTCCTCTGCCTTTTCTAAATCCATCTTGTACATTTGGAAGTTCTCCGTTCATGTACTGTTGAAGTCTAGGTTGAGGGATTTTTGAGCATTACCTAGCTAGCATGTCAAATGAACGTAATTGTATGGTAATTTGAATATTCTTTGGTATTGACCTTCTTAGGATTGAAATGACAACTGACCTTTTCCAGTCTTGTGGCCATTGCTGAATTTTCCAGATTTGCTAACATATTGAGTGCAGCACTTTAAGAGCATCATCTTTTAGGATTTTAAATAGCTCAGCTGGAATCCCATCACTTCCACTAGCTTTGTTCATAGCAATGCACCAATCTAATACTTCACTCTGTATGACAATTTTTACATCTATCTGTGTCTCTGCAAATGGCATTATTTGTTTTTATGGCTGAGTAATATTCCGTTATATATATACACCACATATCACATACATACATACCACAGCTTCTTTATCCATTTCTATGCCAATAGACATTTAGGTTACTTCTATGTCCTGGCTATTGTAAGTACTGCTGCAAAGAATAATCAGGATGAATACATTCTTCAAATTATTGATTTCTCCAGATCTATGTCTAGGAATGGGATTGCTGGGTCATATGATCGCTCTATTTTTAGTTTTTTAAGGAATCTGCTTACTGTTCTCCGTAGTGGCTATACCAATTTACATTCTCAACAACAGTAGGAATCCTTTTCACCACACCCTCCTCAGCATTTTCTCTGTGACCTGTTTGGCTTCCCGACTTCATTCACTACATTTTGAATTCCTAAAGCATAGGAGCCACGTGTTGCTTGTAATGGTAAGTTTTTGGCTACTTTTATCTCTGCTTGTAACACCCCATCTTCACTCTATATTTCCTATCTGTCCAATTCCTATTCATCCTTAAAAACCCAGGTTGCGGAACTTCCCTGGCAGTCCAGTGGTTATGGCTCCATGCTTCCAATGCAGGGGGTGCAGGTTGAATCTCTCATTGGGTAACTAAGCCCCCACATGCTGTGGGTATGACAACGACAAAAACAACAACAACCAACAACCCAGATTGCTTAACACTTTCTGTGTGCAGTGCTTTACTTTCTCCTCCCAATTGAATTATTAACTTCCTCTCTGCTGTCACAGGTATGTCCATGACAATGTCCGGGTGTTATAGTATAATTTATTGGATGGTATGTCAGTCTTTAAAGGCAGGGAATAAGTCAAATTATCTTTGCTTTAAGCCAGTTCCCCAGAACCAGACCAGAGATGAGAACTCACGTGTAAGGTTTTTGAGCAAGGGCTCTTACAAGAAACTCATAAGGTATGAGGGATCAGGTCATGGAAAAGGAAGACATGGAGCAAAGATGGGATTTGGAGCATGGTCTCAGAAGGGTGGGTTTCCTTGGTGGCTCAGTAGTAAAGAATCCACCTACCAATGCAGGAGACTAAATGACAACCCACTCCTGTATTGTTGCCTGGAAAAGCCAAATGGACAAAGGAGCCTTGTGTTCTATGGTCCACAGCGTCGCAAAAATGTCGGACTTAGTGACTTAAAAAAAACAACCTGGAAAGGGCACTTTCATCCTAATCCTGCAGGGAACTTTGGATGTAAGTTATGTCTCAGAATTCATGATGATGAAGGCAGAAAAGCTGGCTTCCATACTGCTGCACTCAACAGTCACTGGCTAAGGGCCATCCTAGCTCCAGGCACGTCCTCTCTCTATGCATGCAGATGGGGCAGTGACAGTAACCCAAAGGCAGAGGTCAGAAGAGAGTCCCAGGTGCAGGCATTCAGGGCAGAGCACACAGGTGGGGGGACTGGCACACAGAAAGGGCCAAAGCATCCTGTGCATCTGGGTGGGGCACTAATAGTGCCTGCCACAACCCTGGAGCTTAGCGAATGTCCGGGCAAAGAAGGACTGGGGCAGTGGAGGCCATTGCCACACACCAGTGATAAGAGAGTCACAAACGGAGGTTCCATGGTTCTGAGCCAAAAAAAAAAAAAAGACTCTTAAGATAATCCTTGTAAGACTATGCTAGGAAATTGGAAAACAAGTGTGATTTTCTAGCAAAATAAAATGACTAAAATTAATTATTCAAGAAGAAAATTTAGACAGACCAATATTTTTGTTGAAGTATAGTTGATTTACAATGCTGTGTTAATTACTGCTGTACAGCAAACTCATTCAGTTATATGGATATATACATTCTTTTCAAAATATTCTTTTTCAAATGGCTTATTATAGATATTGAATATAGTTCTGTGTGCTTTACAGTAAGATCTTGTTGTTTATCCATTCTATATATAAAAGCTTACATCTGCTCATTCCAATATCTCACTCTATCCTTCCCCAACCCCCTCACCCCTAGCAACCATCAGTCTGTAACTCAATGTCTGTGATTCTGTTTCTGTTTAATAGATAGGTTTATTTGTATCATATTTTAGATTCCACTTGTAAGTGATATCATATGGTATTTGTCTTTCTCTTTCTGACTTACTTCCCTTAGTATGATAATATCTGGCTGCCTCCATGTTGCTGCAAATGCATTATTTTGTTCTTTTTTATGGGTGAGTATATATGCACCATTTCTTCTTTATCCATTCATCTACACAGACCAATATTAATGGATGGAAACTAAAAACTATTTCAAAGAACTCTCCACCCTACTAGATCCAGAGAGTAAATGGGAGAATTCTTAAAACCTTTGAAAACACATCATTTAAATTGTTTCAGAGCCTAAGGAAAGTAAAGATGCCTCATGGTTGTTTCTTTTTTTTTTTAAAGCTGGTAAAGGTGAAACCTGACCAGGACAGTCCGCACACATACATACACAGACTGCAGGCTGGCTTTCTTACAAAAATAGATTTAAAATTCTATGTAAAATAGTAGCAAGTACATAAAGCAAGATATTTAATGCTGTCGGCAAGACATACCATGAGTAGGTTACAATGGACATCTGTCAGTTTTGCTGCCTAGATTTGAGTAGTCCTCCTTTTGGAGGAAATCTCAAGACGAATAGAAGGCAGCTTTTTATCCCACTATGGAAGCTGTAGGAAGATATGGTTCTCTTCCTAATTTCCAGGAGCTAGTAATCAGACCTAGGATTTAACCCAATCAAATGGATGCTATCACTTCAGGCTTAGAATTTTCAAGATATGATAGCAAAAGTTCAAGACAATCAGAAATTATTCAGGATTGTTTGTATCTGGTATAGCAGAACCAGGGCTTCCCAGGTGGCTCAGAGGCTAAAGAATCCACCTGCCAATTCAGGAGATGCAAGAGACACAGTTTCGATCCCTGGGTTGGGAAGATCCCCTGGAGGAGGGCATGCAACCCACTCTAGTATTGTTGCCTGGGAAATCCCATGCACAGGGGAGACTAGCGGGCTACAGCTCATGGAGTCACAGAGTCTGACACAACTGAGCACACACACATAGCAGAACCAGGGTCCAGAAGTGCAGATGCCACTGTCCAACGGTGGTGCAAGCTTTGGTGGCAGCAGTGTGTTCAGCTTCTCCAGTGGTGCCAACAACGATATGCAAGATGTTTAAGGCCACATTTTCTGGTGCAGGTCCTACGTATTGTTTTCCTTGGTTTCCCAGGTTTGATTCTGAAGCTCTTCCGACAGTTATGTGAGCAGCTTGATATCCATCCTTCCAACAAACTCCCTTTCTTTATGAGTGAGTGAGTGAGTGAAAGTCGTTCATTTGTGTCCAACTCTTTGTGACCCCATGGACCATACAGTCCCTGGAATTCTCCAGGCCAGAATACTCGAGTAGTTAGCCTTTCCCTTCTCCAGGGGATCTTCCCAACCCAGAGATCGAACCCAGGTCTCCCACATTGCAGGCAGATTCTTTACCAGCTTCTGTTAGGTCCATACCATTTCTGTCCTTTATTGAGCCCATCTTTGCATGAAATGTTCCTTTGGTATCTCTGATTTTCTTGAAGAGATCCCTAGTCTTTCCCATTCTGTTGTTTTCCTCTATTTCTTTGCATTGATCGCTAAAGAAGGCTTTCTTATATCTTTCCTTTTCTCCTTTGCTTTTCGCTTCTCTTTTCACAGCTATTTGTAAGGCCTCCCCAGACAGCCATTTTGCTTTTTTGCATTTCTTTTCCATGGGGATGGTCTTGATCCCTGTCTCCTGTACAATGTCACGAACCCCATTCCATAGTTCATCAGGCACTCTATCTATCAGATCTAGGCCCTTAAATCTATTTCTCATTTCCACTGTATGATCATAAGGGATTTGATTTAGGTCATACCTGAATGGTCTAGTGATTTTCCCTACTTTCTTCAATTTAAGTCTGAATTTGGCAATAAGGAGTTCATGGTCTGAGCCACAGTCAGCTCCTGGTCTTGTTTTTGCTGACTGTATAGAGCTTCTCCATCTTTGGCTGCAAAGAATATAATCAATCTGATTTTGGTGTTGACCATCTGGTGATGTCCATGTATAGAGTCTTCTCTTGTGTTGTTGGAACAAGGTGTTTGCTATGACCAGTGCATTTTCTTGGCAAAACTCTATTAGTCTTTTCCCTGCTTCATTCTGTATTCCAAGGCCAAATCTGCCTGTTACTCCAGGTGTTTCTTGACTTCCTACTTTTGCATTCCACTCCCCTATAATGAAAAGGATATCTTTTTTGGGTGTTAGTTCTAAAAGGTCTTGTAGGTCTTCATAGAACTGTTCAACTTCAGCTTCTTCAGCGTTACTGGTTGAGGCATAGACTTGGATTACTGTGATATTGAATGGTTTGCCTTGGAAACGAACAGAGATCATTCTGTCGTTTTTGAGATTGCATCCAAGTACTGCATTTCGGACTCTTTTGTTGACCATGATGGCCACTCCATTTCTTCTGAGGGATTCCTGCCCACAGTAGTAGATATAATGGTCATCTGAGTTAAATTCACCCATTCCAGTCCATTTCAGTTCGATGATTCCTAGAATGTCGGCATTCACTCTTGCCATCTCTTGTTTGACCACTTCCAATTTGCCTTGATTCATGGACCTGACATTCCAGGTTCCTATGCAATATTGCTCTTTACAGCATCGGACCTTGCTTCTATCACCAGTCACATCCACAGCCTGGTATTCTTTTTGCTTTGGCTCCATCCCTTCATTCTTTCTGGAGTTACTTCTCCACTGATCTCCAGTAGCATATTGGGCACCTACTGACCTGGGGAGTTTCTCTTTCAATATCCTATAATTTTGCCTTTTCATACTGTTCATGGGGTTCTCAAGGCAAGAATACTGAAGTGGTTTGCCATTCCCTTCTCCAGTGGACCACATTCTGTCAAATCTCTCCACCATGACCCGCCCATCTTGGGTTGCCCCACGGGCATGGCTTAGTTTCATTGAGTTAGGCAAGGCTGTGGTCCTAGTGTGATTAGATTGATTAGCTTTCTGTGAGTATGGTTTCAGTGTGTCTGCCCTCTGATGCCCTCTTGCAACACCTACCGTCTTACTTGGGTTTCTCTTACCTTGGGCGTGGGGTATCTCTTCACGGCTGCTTCAGCAAAGCGCAGCCAATGCTCCTTATCTTGGACGAGGGGTGTCTCCTCACCACCGCCCTTCCTGACCTTCAGCGTGGATAGCTCCTTTAGGCCCTCCTGTGCCCGCGCAGCCACGCGTGGGGTTGGTCCTCCCGGCCGCCGCCCCTGGCCTCGGGCCTAAGGGCGTAGGGTATCTCCTCCCAGCTGCCGTGGACACGGGGTAACTCCTCTCGTCGCCGCCCCTGACCTGACGCTGGGTATCTCCTCTTGGCTGCACCCCTTGGCCTCCAGCGTGGGGTTGCTCCTCCCGGCCGCCGCCCCTGGCCTCGGGCTCAGGGGGGTGGGGTAGCTCCTCCCGCCCGCCGCCCCTGGCCTCGGGCTTAAGGGCGTGGGGTATCTCCTCTTGGCCGGCCCCCCTGACCTCGGACATGGGGTAGCTCCTCTTGGCCGCAGCCCTTCAGGCATAGGGTCCTCCCGGCTTCTGCCCCTGACCTCGGACGTGGGGTAGCTCCTCTCGCGCCTGCGCTTTAGCGCGCCCGTCGCACAGAAGCAGGAGATATTAAGAAGAGATGGCAAGAATACACAGAAGAACTGTACAAAAAAGATCTTCACGACCCAGATAATCACGATGGTGTGATCACTGACCTAGAGCCAGATATCCTGGAATGTGAAGTCATGTGGGCCTTAGAAAGCATCACTACGAACAAAGCTAGTGGAGGTGATAGAATTCCAGTTGAGCTATTCCAAATCCTGAAAGATGATGCTGTGAAAGTGCTGCACTCAATATGCCAGCAAATTTGGAAAACTCAGCAGTGGCCACAAGACTGAAAAAGGTCAGTTTTCATTCCAATCCCAAAGAAAGGCAATGCCAAAGAATGCTCAAACTACTGCACAATTGCACTCATCTCACACGCTAGTAAAGTAATGCTTAAAATTCTCCAAGCCAGGCTTCAGCAATATGTGAACCATGAACTTCTTGATGTTCAAGCTGGTTTTAGAAAAGGCAGAGGAACCAGAGATCAAATTGCCAACATCCGGTGAATCATGGAAAAAGCAAGACTGTTCCAGAAAAACATCTATTTCTGCTTTATTGACTATGCCAAAGCCTTTGACTGTGTGGATCACAATAAACTGTGGAAAATTCTGAAAGAGATGGGAATACCAGACCCCCTGATCTGCCTCTTGAGAAATTTATATGCAGGTCAGGAAGCAACAGTTAGAACTGGACATGGAATAACAGACTGGTTCCAAATAGGAAAAGGAGTGCATCAAGGCTGTATATTGTCACCCTGCTTATTTAACTTATATACAGAGTGCATCATGATGAACGCTGGACTGGAAGAAACACAAGCTGGAATCAAGATTGCCGGGAGAAATATCAATAACCTCAGATATGCAGATGACACCACCCTTATGGCAGAAAGTGAAGAGGAACTCAAAAGCCTCTTGATGAAGGTGAAAGTGGAGAGTGAAAAAGTTGGCTTAAAGCTCAACATTCAGAAAACTAAGATCATGGCATCCGGTCCCACCACTTCATGGGAAATAGATGGGGAAACAGTGTCAGACTTTATTTTTTGGAGCTCCAAAATCACTGCAGATGGTGACTGCAGCCATGAAATTAAAAGATGCTTACTCCTTGGAAGGAAAGTTATGACCAACCTAGATAGCATTTTCAAAAGCAGAGACATTACTTTGCCAACAAAAGTTCGTCTAGTCAAGGCTATGGTTTTTCCTGTGGTCATGTATGGATGTGAGAGTTGGACTGTGAAGAAAGCTGAGCGCCGAAGAATTGATGCTTTTGAACTGTGGTGTTGGAGAAGACTCTTGAGAGTCCCTTGGACTGCAAGGAGATCCAACCAGTCCATTCTGAAGGAGATCAGCCCTGGGATTTCTTTGGAAGGAATGATGCTAAAGCTGAAACTCCAGTACTTTGGCCACCTCATGCGAAGAGTTGACTCATTAGAAAAGACTCTGATGCTGGGAGGGATTGGGGGCAAGAGGAGAAGGGGACGACAGAGGATGAGATGGCTGGATGGCATCACTGACTCGATGGACGTTAGTCTGGGTGAACTCCGGGAGTTGGTGATGGACAGGGAGGCCTGGCATGCTGCGATTCATGGGGTCACAAAGAGTTGGACACGACTGAGCGACTGATCTGATCTGATCTTTACCAGCTGAGCCACCAGGAAAGCCCAAGAATACTGGAGTGGGTAGCCTATCCCTTCTCCAGCAGATCTTCCTGACCCAGGAATTGAACTGGGGTCTCCTGCATTGCAGGCAGATTCTTTACCAACTGAGCTACCAGGGAAGCCCCTCTTTTTTAAGTTAGCTGAAAGCAGTTTGTATTGTTTGCTACTAAGAACTTTTGATGGGTATACAGGTCAAAGGAAAAAACAGCATATGCTCATTTTTGTGGATGCCCAGAGGCATTTGGTAAGCTTCAAGACCCATTTCTGATAATAACTTTTTCTGAAGTAGAAATAAATGGATACCACTTTAATGCAATAAATAATATATATCTCAAACCAAAAGCAAGCATCATGCTTAATGGTAAAGCATAATGTCAGGAACAATGCAGGCTTTCCCACTGTCATTGCTGTTACTTAACAGAATTCTAGAAGGGCAATTAGACATGAGAAAGGAAAAGATGAGGTACAAATATTTTAAAGGAAGAGGTCAGGTTATTATTTCATGCACTGATATGAATTCCTGAAAAGCCCAAGAGAATTAGTTGAAAATTATCAGAAACAACTGAAGTACATCAAGGTGGATGGTTACAAAAATAATTTTTCCCTAGAGATAAAAATCAGAAAATATAATAGCACAAAAATATCCTATTCATAATAGCAACAAACAGGGACAAACTTCTTAATGTTATGCAAACCTATGGAAGGAAACTAGTACTCTGAGAGCCCTTGTCTAACTTCTAAAAGATATATTTTATTCTCAGGAAAGATGATAAATATTATGATAATGTCAATTTCCCTCTAAATTAATCTATATAAACTAACTCCAAATATAATTAAATTCATTTGAGAGAATAAGTGAACAAACAATAAAATACTAGGAGATATTACCCTACCAAATATTTCAATACATTCTGTATCTATATTATCATGGAATAAAAGACACCTCAACAAGAAGAGAATTTAAAAAATTTAAGTGCACTGGGTCTCCGTTGTGGTATGTGAGTTTTTTTTTTTTTTTAGTTGCAGCAGGCAAATGCTTAGTGTGGCATGTGAGATCTAGTTCCCTGACTGGGAATTGAACCTGCATTGGGAGCATGGAGGCTTAGCCACTGGACCACTAAGGATGTCCTAAGAGAATTTTTTTAAAACCCTACATGTATGTGGAGTTTGACATGTGATAAAAAGTGATATTTTAAAGCAGTGGAAAAAGGTTAGATCATAAAAAAAAAAAATGGTGCTTGGACAACTGGCTAGCCATATGGGTGGGAGAAAAGGCAAGATCCTTACCTCATTTCTTATACAAAAATAAATTCCAGATGGAGCCAACATTAAAACTAAGAAAAAGGAAAAAAATAGAAACCATAACAGTACTAAATGAAAACACAGATGAGTAATCTTTTGATCTTAGTGTTCCTAAGCATGTAAAAAAAATTAGAAATCTTTAGAGAAAGAAACTGATCAATCTGACTTAGATAAGGTAATTTAAACTCACTATTTGTTATAAAAACACTGCATAGATGGTGAAAGATAAATAACCAAATGAAATTGCATAGACTAAAGAATAACTCATATACAAAGGGCTTTCATTAATGACTATTTATTAAAACACCAAAGAAAAAAATAGGCAAAAAATGCATCCAGGTAAATCACAGCAGCAAAAATACAAATTGCTGATAAAAAGGCACAACTACTCATTTTTTGGTTGCAAACAGTGGAAGCTGATAATGGTTAGTTTCAGCAAGGAAGAAATTTATAGGAAGCCTATCAGCTTAGCTTACAGAATCAACAGAACTGGAGGAACAGGCTTGGGCAGAAATGCAAGGAGCAGATACCAGTAAGAACTTGGCACTGGAGCAGTCAGCTGGACACTCACCGCCTCCATTCCAGGCACTGCCGCCGCCAGATCTTGTGTCGACGATAGAGCCACTGCTGCTGCTGCTGCTAAGTCGCTTCAGTCGTGTCCGACTCTTTGATCCCATAGACGGCAGCCCACCAGGCTCCCCCGTCCCTGGGATTCTCCAGGCAAGAACACTGGAGAGGGTTGCCATTTCCTTCTCCAATGCATGAAAGTGAAAAGTGAAAGTGAAGTCGCTCAGTCGTGTCCGACTCCCAGCGACCCATGGGGTGCAGCCTACCAGGCTCCTCCGTCCATGGGATTTTCCAGGCAAGAGTACTGGAGTGGGGTGCCATTGCCTTCTCCGAAGGAGGTGCTATGGTTCCCTAATTTCTTCAAAGCACATGACAGCCATGGGATTCCAAGTGGTCGGACAAGCAAGGAGACCCGAGAGGAGGGCCCAGGCAATGGGGTCGCATTTTGCCCAAGAATGCAGTATAAAGAAGAGGGGCAGGGTGGTGAACTTCCTCTGGTCTTTGACTACTCTCAGTTTTATACACTGAAAAAAAGAACTCGTTAGTATTCACTGTCTGCTAGGCATGCATGGCAGTAAAGGAAGGACTGATGTTCTGGAAAGCAACTCTCAGGACAGTCACGTGGACAAAGTTCATTGGTGGAGAAGGCCAACGGTTGTTTGCAGCAATGCAGTCTGGACCAATTCCAGAGCTGTCTTGGGTATGAATTCTCCAGCTCTATTTAAAGTAGCTCACTGTCTCAGTTCGGGTTCCCCTTAGATCAGAGCCTGAGACAAACACCTGGGTGCAAATAGTCTGTTTGGGAGCTGATCCCGGAAGCAGGACTGTGAGATTAGGAAGAGTGAGAAGGGGAAGTAAACAAATCCAGAAAAGGGTGCCTCACGGAACCAGCTAATATGGAGGACAATTGGGCTCAATCTTGCTGGAGACTCTGAAGAATTCTGTTGGATGCACCCCACAGCTGCCCATTCAGAGGACGGGAGCCTGGGGTGTTTTCCCACCAGCAGGTAGTTCCCACTGGTTGAAGGTTGCCCCTGCTCAGGGGAACAAGGCTTATTAATTCAACTGCACCTTGCGAGTTCCCTGGCTTTAGGGAGAACTCTCAAGCAGACAAAGGAACAGCAGGTGTCTGAAGTGTGGTGGTTGGGTGTGTGTGTGTGTGTGTGTGTGTGTGTGTGTGTGTGTGCTGTCACATGGCAATGACTTACACAGTTTATAGCTGCGGCTGAAATTAGAGCTGGGCTTAGGGCATAAGATGTGAGGTATGAAAAGCTGTTGCTATGCTCAGTTTCATTCTAAAGCAGTTTATTCATTCAACCAAACATTTATTAGAACCATGGTCAGTGCTGGGTATCTATGGTCAGTAAAACAGAGCTAGTCTCTGCCTGAAAAGCTGACGGTCTTTTGCAAATTTTGAGCAAGTGTGATTTGTGCTATGGACGTGAGTTCAAAATGGAGATGTGCTTTTAAAAAAAAAAACAAAACAGCAGCATAGGGAAGTAACCTAACTTCCAAGTTAGATTGACATCTACAGAGACCAAAGCACCAAGCCCACTCCCATAAACTAGAAACAAGCAAGCAAGCAAACAAACCTTCAACATACTGGCCCAATATTGTGATACAATGTTGTCAAACTGCTTGAAATTCCACCAAAAGCTACTTCCCCCCTCATTTTTGGTCCCTCCCTGCTCGTCAATTTCGTATTTGAAAAAATTCAAACATGTCTGCAAGGTTTGAGGGCTATGGTGTTCACACTTTAGTATGAAGGATCAAACTGCTTTCTTCCTGATGTCCAGATGAGCTCAAGATGCAGTGGGAATGGACGTGATTTGGGGTCTAGGGGGACTAGTGCGAAGAACCCACTGAGTGTCACCATAAGAGTCCTGCTTAATACTAGTGGGAGGTCAGAGGCAAAAGCCATTTACTCCAAAACATGGTGTAAGGTGGGATTTAGGTTTATAGGAAGGGGACAGGCTCTCCTTTTCCTGATTTCTCCCTTCTGCAGTAACCAGGACTCGAGCGAAGAGTTAGCAAAGAGGAGAATCTACAGAGGTCACAAACCAGTGTACTGGGCAGCACAAAGATGTACTTTTTTTTTTGCCTTGTTTTTTTCCTTTATATATATATATATTTTTTTTTTTTAAGTAAAAAAACATTCTACATAGAAAATGTACAAGACACATGGAAACATTTCACCCAGGATGGCAAATAGTCACCTGAAAAGATATTCAGCAGTACCAGGCAGGAGGAAAATGAGATAACACTTTACACACCTATTACAACAGTTAAAATGAAAAACAGTGACAGTACCAAATGCAGGCAAGAATGTGGAGAAACTTGTTCTCATATATTGCTGGTGGGCAGGTAAAATGGTACAGTCACTCTGGAAAAAAAGCTAAACATACACTTATTATGTGATCCAGCAAATGCATTCCTGGATATTATCCCAGAGAAATGAAAACAAGTGTTCACACAAAAACCTGTGTATGATTATTCATAGCACTATTATTCAGTTCAGTCACTCAGTCGTGTCTGACTCTTTGGGACCCCAAGAACTGCAGCACGCCAGGCTTCCCTGTCCATCACTGACTCCTGGAGCTTGCTCAAACCCATGTCCATCAAGTCAGTGATGCCATCCAACCATCTCATCCTCTGTCGTCCCCGTGGCCTCCTGCCTTCAATCTTTCCCAGCATCAGGGTCTTTTCCCGTGAGTCAGTTCTTTGCATCAGGTGGCCAAAGGATTGGAGTTCAGCATCAGTCCTTCCAATGAATGCTTAGGACTGATTTCCTTTAGGATTGACAGGTTTGGTTTCCTTGCTGTCCAAGGGACTCTCAAGCTTCTTCTCCAGTTCTAAAGCATCAATTCTTTGGTGCTCAGCTTTCTTCATAGTCCCACTCTCACATCCATACATGACTACTGGAAAAATCATAGCTTTAACTAGATAGTCCTTTGTTGGCAAAGTAATGGCTCTGCTTTTTTTTTTTTTAATTTTTAAAAGTAGACTTTTCACCTTCCTTTAAAGAATCATATGATCTGAGCCCTCATTTCTGCATGGAAACAACTGGCTGGAGGTGAGTGGCAGTCACCCCTTTAGAAGGATGTTGATTTGCAATTTGCCAGTGTCCCTACCATTTCTTATATTCTCTCCAACACTGAGTTAAGTCACTTAAAGTAGTAATGGTCAATATGATGATTGAAACGCCAAAATTCTTTACTCACTGATGTGCCCTTCTGATATTTGTGTGTCTGTGACCTTTTGTTTAGAGGTCAAGTCTAGGGGCTTTGGAACATACTTGGGTTTGAAATGGGTTAAGACTCTACCAAACTCAAAGGGGACAACAGAGGATGAGATGGTTGGATGGCAACACCATCCAACCAATGGACATGAATTTGAGCAACTTCGGGAGATAATGAAGGACAGGGAAGTCTGGCCCCTGTTGCAGTCCATGGGGTCACATAGAGTCAGGAACGACTTACTGACTGAACAACAACAATCTCAAAGCAACTGAATGGAAGATTGAAGGAGATACTGCACTGCTTAGCACAATGCTTGTAACAGCAGCTACTCTCAGCATCCACTAATAAGAGAGCAGGCAGAAACCCTGTTAGCTTCACACGTCGTACTCCCAGTGTCTAGCACGGTGCCTGGCATATAGAGCTCAACGGGGTCTGGGAAGAAAAGTAAGTGGCGCCGTAAGACATGCCTGCCGAAAGGTGTTAGGCTCTGCGATGGCGTTCGAGGGGCATGCAGACGGTTGGGGTCCCTCGGGAGCCGGGCGGAGCTGACTTGCCCAGGATCCGTCAGGACCATGTCCATCAGCTCTTCCAGGATCTAGTTAAGAAGCGGCATTCTCATCCATGCACTTTCCCAAGGCCTTCACCATCACAGCCGCCAAGACCGAGACCCGCCCCGGGGGTCCACCACCCTGCGCGAGCCGAGCGCTCCCCGGCGGCGCCTGGACCTTGCCCACACCAGACATGGCCTCTCTCGGGCTTCAAGCCTCAGGACCGCGCCTGGAGCCGCCAGTCATCGCATTTGACTGAGGAGGCAGCTCCGTTCCCTCAGTCAACATGGCGGCCACAGCGGCTTCAGCGCAGGGGTGGCTGCGCTGGAGGCGGGTCACGTGAGCGACCCAGCTGGGCGGATCTCGCGCGCACCCGCCCGCCCCGCCGGCCGCGGCTGGCTAGCTGGCTCGCTGGCTTGCTCGGCGGCGCTCTGAGGTGTGTGGGGCATCGAGCCCCCCGGCCCGGTGAGGCGCGGCGCGGCGGGATGCGGCGGCGGCCGTGGCGGGGCCGCGGGCCGGCGCGGTGATGAGCGTCGGCGGCCACCGCCATGTCCAAGGTAACGGCGCCCGGGCCCGGGCCGCCGGCGGCGGCGGCGGCGGGCGGGAAGGAGAAGCGCTCCTTCAGCAAGCGGCTGTTCCGGAGCGGCCGCGCGGGCGGCAGCGGTGGCGCCGGGGGCCCCGGGCCGGCCGCGCCCTCCTCGCCCTCGTCGGCGCGCTCGGTGGGCAGCTTCATGAGCCGCGTCCTCAAGACGCTGTCCACGCTCTCGCACCTTAGCTCCGAGGGCGCCGCCCCGGACCGCGGCGGCCTCCGCAGCTGCTTCCCGCCCGGGCCGGCCGCCGCGCCCACGCCGCCGCCGCCGTGCCCGCCGCCGCCCGCCTCGCCCGCTCCGCCCGCCTGCGCCCCGGAGCCGGTGCCCGGGGTGGCGGGGCTCCGGAACCACGGCAACACGTGCTTCATGAACGCCACGCTGCAGTGTCTCAGCAACACGGAGCTCTTCGCCGAGTACCTGGCCCTCGGCCAGTACCGGGCGGGGCGGCCCGAGCCCTCGCCTGACCCCGAGCAGCCCGCGGGCCGCGGCGCGCAGGGCCAGGGCGAGGTCACCGAGCAGCTGGCGCACCTGGTGCGGGCCCTCTGGACCTTGGAGTACACCCCGCAGCACAGCCGCGACTTCAAGGTGAGCCCTTGGGCAGCCGCCCGCCCAGGGCTTCCTTCCCCGCTTCCGTCGCGGCCGAAGGACTGATGCTCTGGGTGCCTAAAGAAAGAGGAGTGGGCGTGAGTCCAGGCATATGGTGCTGATTGCAAGGAGAGCCGTTCACTCATTGATTGATCGCGCATTTAAGGGCTTGCTGCGTGCGGTGGGCGCAGGGGAAGGATGGAACAATGGGCAAGACCGTCCGCTTTCCTGGGAACTTATATTCTTGGGGATGGGAATGTTGAGCTTGGGTTCAGATAGATCCTTGTTTTGCCACTTACAAGTGGTGTGACCTCGGGCAGGTTTCTCAGCCTCTCTGGGCCACAGTTTTCTGCTCTGGTACCTACTTCATAGATGGTCGTGAGCGGCTTACAAGTTAGTATGTTGGGTTGTGAGCTGCTTACAAATTGGTTTGTTGGGTTGAACCCTATGAAGTTACCCATTGTTAACCGTTCTGTCTTACAGATTGGCAGTTTTATAGGGTTCAGCCTGGTACGTAAAGTGTTTCCATTGTGTGTAGTACTATGAGTGTTTGCTGCCATTATTATTTTTATTATTAAAAAGTTTTATTATTAATAAGTTAACGAGGTAATGTCAGATAGTGGTTTGAAGGAGGTACACGCTGGCGATGTGACTCGTGCTGGCGGGGTACATTACATGGGAAGGAGAAAGGATTAGGGTGACTTCTAGGAGGAGGTGACTTTCTGAGACTTGAGTAACCACAGGGAGAGCCCTCCTTGAGGAGCTCCGGGGAGAGCCGTTCCCAGGAGTAAGGAAAGTGCGGACGTCCTGAGATGGGAAAAGAACTTGGTGCACTTGATCGACAGGGTAGCTCTGGGATGGGCGCACTCTTTCTGTAAAGGGCTGCATAGCAAATGTTTTAGGCTCTGCTGGTCAAAATGCAAAATCGGGGATAGGAGGTAGTTACTTATATAACAACAGAAAACACATTTCCACTCTTTTTTTACTGCCTAAAATAAAAAACATAATTGAATACAGTATTTTGTGATACAGCTCTACCAAGGAGAAGAATGGGACTTTTTTTCCAGAGAGGACAATGATTAGCTTAATTGGAGTTCAAAATTAATGTTCCCTGTCATCAAATTGATTGCAAATATTTATCTCTACAAACTATTATTCGCTCGTGGGCTGTACAGAAACAGGCAGTGGGCTCGATGTGGCCCTTGGATCTTTTGGGTGCGTGAGAGCCGAGAGCAGAGTGAGTGGAGGGCTGGGGCCAGATGGTGTAGGATCATTTAGGTTGTAATAGGAAATGGACTCTTATTCTAAGCAAAAGGGAAAGATGATTTGGGATTGTTGGGATGATTTGGGATTCAGGTGAGAAACGGATGTAAATAGAAGGAAAGCACACAGTAAGAAAGTTAATTCCTTTTCTATTCTCTTTCTTTTTTGATCATGCCAAAGAGAAAGTCTCAGCTTGGTGATAGCACGTCTTTAACAGTTCTTGCTCACTCCCCCATCATTTTTTTTTTTTTTTCAAATAACAGAAAGAACAAGCTTCCAGTTTAAAAACTTGAGTAGGCAACAGTAGCTAGAATTGAATATGTTTTCATTGGATTTGTTTTTACATTTGTCTTCTATTTATGGCAGATGGTACTGGCTTTCCGTTGGTGCTATGAAGTTTCTTTCTAAAATACATCTATTTAAGCAAATGATTTGATTAAAATATAAAAAGGTCAGCTATCTAAGGAATCAGCTCTTGGTTGAGGACCTACTTTCTTGCTTTGGAACAACACTCTCCTCCTCTTTTAATACATTTTACTTACATTTTATTTATGTTTCTCTACCCTGTTTTTCTTAAAAAAAGTGGCCACTGTTTGATTTTGGAAATTTGAATGGAAATACTTGAGAGGGATAGGGACTGGAAAAAAAAGAGATTCATGTCAGAGATCTCAAAATAAGAAAATAGGAGGGAATGCCAGCCCACCAGCTACTATCAGTCTTTTTCTTTTTGCATGTGCCTGAAAGTAGCCACAGCAGTTGCCAACTTTGCAAGGTCATGGCCCAGTGTCTTAAATTTGGTTTTCTATTCCAAAATGTGAAAATTTATACAGCGTTTATAATTTATAAAATTTATCAATTTATACAGCGTTTTTGTATGTGAACATTTTCATTGTTTTTTAAGAGGTTGTGTTCACTTTTTTATCCATTAAAAAGCGATCACAGAAATGGGTCAATAATTCTAGAAAAGTATGCTTTGGCAAAGTTGAACAGATTCTTAGAGACCCTATTTTTTAAAAACGTAATCTTCTGAGCCCTTAGTAGATTTCACTTTGCATTCATTCATTCTCCTCTGTCTTTTGAAGTTTTATTCAGTGAGTTAGGAATGCATTTAGCCTAGAAAGAGCGAACCCCGATGGGGGTTCCTTAAGCAGTGTGTGCTGTGCTTAGTTGCTCAGTTGTATTTGGCTCTTTGCTACCCCATGGACTACAGCCTGCCAGGGTTCCTTGTCCATCAGCAACTCCCGGAGTTTGCACAAACTCATGTGTCCATGGGGATTCTCCAGACAAGAATACTAGAGTGGGTTGCCATGCCTATGTCTAGGGTATCTTCCCAACCTAGGGATTGAACCCAGGTCTCCCGCATTACAGGCGAATTCTTGACCGTCTGAGTCACCAGGCAAGCCCAAGAGTACTGGAGTGGTTAGCCTATCCCTTCTCCAGGGGATCTTCCCGACCTAGAAATCGAACCAGGGTCTCCTGCATTGCAGGTGGATTCTTAACCAATTGAGCTACCAGGGAAGCCCTTGCCTTATGCAATAAAGATGTTGAATTAGCTCACCTGTGAGAAGTCTAGAGCTAGGTGGTTCTCAGGTGGTGCAGTGACTTTATGGGCCCACTTAGAACCCAGATGTTTCTGTGTTTCCATTCTGTTGTTCTTAGCTATTACTGGCTGTTTTTCCTTAATGTTTGTCACTTCAGGGCATTCTACCCAGGCAAGGCAGGAAGTCATTAGGGAAATAAAAGTTCCTCCAGAAGCCCCCTCCACAGGCTTCTGCTGACATCTCATTAACTATAATCATGTTGCTTGACTGCCCCTGGCTGCCATGGAGGCAGGAAGGTGGAATGTGATTTTCCTGGCTTAATAGAAGAGACGAGTAAAGGAGGGGATTTTCTCGTAGGCGGCCCACCAAAGTGCCTCGCCTGCCTCGTGCCAGGCACTCTCACTTGGGGAAGACTCTGCACCTGTGAAAAGCAAAGACCGAGGAACAGGAAGCCAGTGGATGCTGACACACGGGTCGCCACGCCCCCTCGCCTGTTGGTGGCAGGCATTGCTATTTGAGGCAGATTTGTTTCTCTCGCGCTCACATTCAGAGTCCTGCTGAATTCTGGGCTCCAGGCAGCCACTGCCAGTTGACAGAGGAGATAAAAAACAATTTACCATCTTGAGATAATTTGCCTTGCGAGCGCAAAAAAAAATGCTTAATATGTCTTTGAATGTATTTTTGTTGACTTACGATTTCAAGTTACTAACAATTTTGTTTGTAAGATTTTCAATTAGGAATCTAACTACATTGATTTCAGCCTTAGGAGCTTGCCAGGAAAACAGATTTTTGGTTTTGGGTAAGCTGGATGGTTGTTAAGGTTGGATTTTCATTTTCCAGAATGAAAGAAGTTGAGTGGTCCAATCTTGGTAAGCTTTAAGAAACTTCTCTAGCAACCACTTATATCTTTTTCTCTTTTTGTGCAGACATTTTTCTCCTGCTCTTAGAGTAGTGGTTCTCAGCCAGGGCACTTCTGCCTCCCCTATCCCCCCAGTCCTGGGGACATTTGGTGATCTCTGGAGACCCATACTTGGGTGTCACAGCTGGGGTGGGGCTGCTGCTGGCAACTAATGGGGTGATTCCAGGTTTGGGGCTGTCATACAACATGGGTTTCCCAGGTGGCTCAGTGGTAAAGAATCCACCTGCCAGTGCAGGAGACACAAGAGACACAGGTTCAATCCATGGGTCAGAAGGAGCCCCTGGAGTAGGAAGCAGCGACCACTCGGGTATTCTTGCTTGAAAAATTCTGTGGATAGAGGAGTCTGGCAGGCTACAGTCCTGCTGCTGCTGCTGCTAAGTCATGTCAGTTGTGTCCGACTCTGCGACTCCCGAGACGGCAGCCCACCAGGCTCCCCCGTCCCTGGGATTCTCCAGGCAAGAACACTGGAGTGGGTTGCCATTTCCTTTTCCAATTCATGAAAGTGAAAAGTGAAAGTGAAGTCACTTAGTCGTGTCCCACCCTCAGTGACCCCATGGACTTCAGCCTTCCAGTCTCCTCTGTCCATGGGATTCTCCAGGCAAGAGTACTGGAGTGGGGTGCCATTACCTTCTCCTAGGCTACAGTCCATGGGATGGCAAAAAGTTAGACATGACTGAGCACACACAAACACACACATCATACAACATGTAGGACAGTATCCCTCAAAAAGGATTATCCAGCCCCACATGTTAATAGTGCTGAGGTTAAGAAACTGTTGGAGAAATATTTTGAATTTCCTTAGTGCAAGTTTTCCTTCCTTTCCCAGCCTTTAATGTTGTCTTGTTACTTTTTCTTCTCTGTTTGCTGCAGCTCTAGAGTAAAAGTTAGACTTTACTGGCAGGATCCAACTGTGAGGGTAAGTAAATCATTTTGAAACTTGAGTGCTCAGTGTTCTAAGAGAAAATAAGTGTATTGTCCTAACTTTCATAGGATGCTCACTTGGGTGTTCCAGGTTTGTACAGATGCTTTCTGATTTCTAGTACTCACTGCCCTTTTGCAGTAAGTGAAAGGCGGATGGTCATTTTTCAAGTAACAAAGATAGGTTTTATAGCAGCAGTTTTCAAACTGTGCTTCCAAAGAACAACTGGAACAGAGTGATCTACTGATAAAAGAACTATGGGGGACTCCTTCCAAATCTGCTGTAAAACAAAAAGTAATTGATGAATCGAATTTTCTCTCCTATATTTTTTCCCTTGAACTTTGGTGCCTGGTGGTGCTTATTTATTAGTGAGGGTTCTTGGGTTACAAAGGGAGTATATGTGTATAAATGGTTACAAATGGAGTATATGTGTATAAATGAGTAGTGGCAGACAAGCTAGCCATCAGGCTTCACTGGCTCAGATTCACAACTTACTTTGTCACAGACTTCTACTAGGGAGCTCTGATTTTATGTACAGACCTATGGTGAAAGTTTTCATAGTTGTATGAAGTGGTTTAGTACCCTGACATCTCACAGTGGTTCCTAAGAAGTAATCTGACTTCAGTGTGTCCCTCAAATTGATTTGAAAAGTAGGAAACAAAATGAATTGATCACCTTCCGATTTATGTCAGTATTAAATAGAAAGACTGTCTCTTCCTGGCCTGTTTCCTTGTCTGTCAAACGCGGTCACCTCTGTTTATGAATTCCAAAGCTTTGAAGGAGAAAGGCACTGAGATGGTCATCAAATTGTAGACTTGGAAGAAGACTCGGGTGCGGTGTGGACGGTCCTCAGCCTTCTGGGTGAGGAGGCCAAGGCTCGCCTGCTGCTAGAGGCTGGGGGAGAGTTCTGACTGCGAGTTTGTCACCGCCCGCCACCCCCATGCCGGTCGGAGCTCGGTTCTGTGTCTCCTTATCAGCACAGCCACTGAAACAACAGGTCTCAACGTAAAATGTACCAACAGGCCGGGTGGACCTGCTGAAACATGTAGCATTTTTTCCCTCTAAGCTTGCAGTGCCAAATCGTAGTGAAAATAATGTCAGCTGCAGCTAGCTGTATGCATGTGCTCTTGCTCCAGAGGCTTTGGTACTTTTGGAAGTCTTCCTTAAAAAATTGTCCTCTCAGACCATTTAAATGCATATAACAGACTCATCTTCTGGTGGATGGACTCGCACTCCCCATAGAGTCCTGCAGCTTACTTTCCTCTATGTCCCTATCCTGGACTTGAAATTATATCACAGATAGCATAGCTTTTATTGTTTTGTGTTAATAACATCCAGGTCCTTGTTATTCTTTTTAACAGTTGTACAGATGCCCTGGTGGCTCAGGTGGTAAAAAATCTGCCTGCAGTGCGGGAGACCTGAGTTCAATCCCTGGGTCAGGAAGATCCCCTGCAGGAGGGCACAGCAATCCACTCCGGTATTCTTGCCTGGAGAATTCCACGGACAGAAGAGCCTGGCCTGCTGTAGCGGGTCCATGGGTTGAGAAGAGCCGGACATGACTTCATGGCTGGCACACACAATGGAAGCCCACTCATGGTGTTTTGGTTGTATAGTTTTTAGCCAGTCTAGCCAATCCTTCACCATGGATCTAGTCTCCCTTTCTAAGGAGTAAGTCTTGGCTGTGGTGTTGCTGAGACAGAGGAAACGTGCGTTTACACTGATAATGGTCCTCTCTAGACTGCCCAACCAAAGCCTGTGCAGGACAAGACTGACCCATCCACGCTGCATGCTAGGGCCTCGCCCCTGACGTATGCTTCCCCTTACAAGTGGCTGCCCTATTCATCAATTTTCAAACTTACTTTCTTTCACGTGGGTCAGGTTTGTTCCTCTGGGTATGCCTATTCTCCACGCTTCTTCAGCATGTGGCTCTCTCTCCATTACATGCCCAGCTGATGTGTGCAGCTTCATGAGAAAGCGCAAGGAAAGCATAAAGACGACTAGTTGGGGAACAGAGGTACACAGGGCAGCTGTGGAATTTGCTGACTTACACCACGTTTACTGAGCAGTTATTGTGTACAAAGGGACTGGTTTAGGGGAGGGGTTGGGAATAGAGGATTAAGTGTGAGGATTCTGGGACAGAGTTCTAGCCATCAGAGAACTTGCCAGTATTATAGGGAAATTTTTAAAAAATTGTATTGACTGGTAAAGTTTGGGAGGCGGTTCAGAGAATGGTGAAATCGTGGTGAGCAAAAGTGTAAGTAGAAGATTCATTCATTCATTGCCGGCTGTTAAGCTTCTGCGAGTGTATGAATGTATGGAGCTCCTAACTCATGTCACATGCTGCGCTAGTCATTGGGTACACGTGCATGTTCTGTTGTGTCTAACTCTTTGCGACTCCATGGGCTGGAGCCATGCTCCTCTGTCCATGTGATTATCCAGGCAAGAATACTGGTGTGAGTTGCTGTTTCTTTCTTCAGGGGATCTTCCTGACCCAGGGATGGAACCCTCATATCCTGCATTAGCAGGCAGATTCTATACCACTGAGCCACCTGGGAGGCCCCAGTCATTGGGTATATAGGGGTAAACCAAACAGCATAGTAATGCAAAAAAATAGTGCCAGATCCCATGATCCATTCCTTCCTGAAACTTTTATTGTTACAGAGGAGGCAGATGTATTCATCAGCACACACTGGTAAATGTGAAATTTAAAATTTATTAGAGGACTTCCCTGGTGGTTCAGTGGTTCAGAGTCCGCCTGCCAATGCAGAGGATACAGGTTTGATCCCTGTTCCAAGAAGATCCTATGTGCAGTGGAGCAACTATGCCTGTGCACCATGACTGTTGAGTCTCCTCTGGAGCCTGGGAGCCGCAGGTCCAGAAACCTGTGTGCTCTAGAGCCTGTGCTCTGCAACAGGAGAGGCACCCCAGTGAGTGCATCTAGAGAGCAACCCCTGCTCACTGCAGCTAGAGAGAGCTCTCACACAGCAGCGTAGACCAAGCACAACCAAAAATAAATACAAAAGTAAAATAATTAGAGCTAAGAAGATAAAGCTAAGGTGTATGAGAGAGAGTAATGACCAGGTAGGGAGATTAAAATGTATTCAAAAGGCTCTGCAGGGGCAGGGCTGGGGGTACATTTGAAAGTCTTGACAGGCCTTTTTCATGGCTTAGAGAGCTGGGTGGGGCATCTGATAGATGAAGCTGGAAAAGGGGGCTGGGTGTGCAGAGGTGGGGCCTATAGGACCCCCTTGTAGGGCAAGATGAGGGGATTAGGTTTGATTCTAAGAGCAGTGGGGAGTTGTTGCAGATTTTAAGCAGAGTTCTGGCATGATCTTGAAATGTAAAGTGATCACGTTCTGAGTCTGAATAGTGAACACAGACTGGAAGCAGGGAGGCCAGTTAGGAGGCTTTGCGAAGGTAAAGCTACCTACTGGTGGGGCATGGGATGGAGAAGCAGATGGAGTTGAGATGTATCTGGAGGTAGACTCGACGGGACTTGCTAAAGGATTGATTCCAGGGAAGGTGCTTAGGCAGAGGGGAGCAGTCAGGGTAAGTCCCTGGCGTTTGTTTTGAGCAGCAGGGTGATTACTGGTGCTGTGCACTTACTTGAGGAGCAGCAGCTCTGGAGTTCAGTTTCAGATGGGTTAAATAGGACACTCGAGAGGTGTCTAGTTGGCAGGTGGATAAGGGAGTCTGGTGTTCAGAAGATCGGGGCTGGCTAGAGATAAAGATTCGGGACTCATTGGTCTGTAGGTGATATTTAAAACTGTGGGAAGTAGCCTAGAAATGGGATTTGAAGATAAATAAAGCTTGGCCCATTAAAGGAGAGAGAGATGCCATTTCAGACTGTTGGGGAATAATCTGAGTAAAGGCACAGCGTCTGGGGTCAGGAGGCCCTGGGCTCTCTGCTGCGGGGGCCTGGGGTGTAGAGCGGTTTTCCCAGCCTTGGCCCTGTTGACATACCTGGCATTATTGGCTGGGTGAGTCTTTGCTGTGGGGGCTGTCCTGGTGTTGCAGGATGCTGAGCAGCGTACCGGTCCTCTCCCCACTAGGCGCGGGTAGTACTCTCCTGCCCCCACCCCAGTCGTGACAATCTAAACTGTCTCCAGACTTTGCCAGATGTCCCCTGGGGGGCAAAATTGCCCCTGGTTGAGAACCACTGATTTGGTGACAAGGGGAATTAACTGTAGATGGCTGAGGAGGTGAAAGGGGAGAGATTAGGTGTGGCCATGAAAGCCTGCCACAACTATTTAGCCTTGAGGCAGTAGTCAGCAGAGATGCAGCGGAGGCTTCTTGAGCTGGGCAGACTCTGGTTTGATGGAAAAAGAGGTTTCAGAAAAATGGGTCTGATGGTTAGCAAAATTGATTACGATAGAGGAGAAAGTAAGGGTTTGGAGAAGGCAGTCACAGGAGCGATGTGAGGAGGAGGAAAGGGTGAATCCAGAGACATTTTGGAGGATGTCGTGACATCATTAAGGAGACTGCATTAGGGCTTCCCTGGTGGCTCAAATGGTAAAGAATCCACCTGCAGTGCAGGAGACCTGGGTTTGATCCCTGGGTCCGGAAGATCCCCTGGAGAAGGGACTGGCTGCCCTCTCCAGTATTCTTGCCTAGAGAATGCCATGGACAGAGGAGCCTGGCAGGCTGCAGTTCTTTAGAACGCAGAGTGTGACACGACTGAGCGATTAACACCAGCTAAGAGATGGAGAGGTAAAGGAAACACCAGGGTCAGACCTGGGTGATGGAGACAATAAGGGGAGCGCTGGCAGAGATGGAGCAGTCCAAAAAAGGGGCACTGAGGGCAGAGAAGATCATGCCTGTAATTTGGACATGTGGGGTCGGGGTCATGGGATATCTAAGAAGGAATCTTGATAGCTTGAATTCAGTTGCATAGAGGTGATAACTAAAGCCAGGAGTATTGACTGTGTAGTCAGAAGCCCACGGCCAGCCCCTTGGGGGAAACTAAAAATAAGGGGATAGGAGGAGGGAAGGACTTGTTGGACTTGTTAAAGGGGCAGAGAGATAGGCGGAAAACCAAGAAAGCTGAGTCATGAAGCTTGTCTTATTTTGGTTGACTTCCTGCTCTTAGCCCTGAATACAGCTCTGTACAGAGCTGCAGAAACATCAGTTTATATCCATTAAGAGTCAAATTCAGGTTGAAGTATTGTAGACATAATTCATTAAGCCTGCAGATTTATTGAGCACATTGCTTGTGCTGGTCCTGTGTTGGGAGGCACCGGGCTGTACGAGGATGAGTGAGATGGTCCATGCCTGTAAGGAATTCTGGGTCTAGAAGGGAAGACGGGTAAAGAATCAATTGCAGTAGGGTCGGATGAGTGTTGTGATAGAGGTGTGTACAGAAGTGCCGTGCAAACCTAAAAGGGGAATCTGAGAGTGGTGGGGGACTGGAGACATGCCCCCTGGGCTGAGTCTGGAAAGATTTGGTAGGAATCCTCTTGGTGGATAAAGGGAGAGGTGGGAAAGGCCTGTTGGAAACAGGGTGGAAACCCCATCATGTTCAAAGACTTAGAACCTCAAACAACTTGGTTTATTCAAAAAATTTCAAGGTCTAGTGTGGTTGGAGCAGAAGGGTAGGGTGGTGGATGGGTGGGGGGCAGGTCACTGAGTAATGCTTTGGGCAAGATTAGATCTCTGACCTTGATGTAGTTTGGTTCTCTACATGTTCCCAGGGACAGAGCTTGAACTTGAACTCAGGGCAGCGTGATGATAACATTCATGTTCTCACTCTGCTTACTGAGCACATTGCCTGGAAGTGCCATCAGTCTACGTTTTGTACTTGTCTACGTATATGGTACACATTTTACGTAGCTTCTGGCCAAGCTGCTTTGGATTATGATTTTTTTTTTCATGCAGTCTATAAAACTTTTCCCCATGTTTCTAAATTGTAGTCGTTACACTGTTTAAAGTTTAATGATACATATGGTGTCATACTGCTAAGTGATAATTTAATCATCCAGTCATCTTTTATTGGGCAGTTTGCCCCATGAAAGTGAAAGTCGCTCAGCTGTGTCTGACTGTTTTCAACCCCCTTTTTGAGAAACTGTAAAACTGTTTCCCGCAGTGACCACACCTTTGTATATCCCCACCAGCAAAGCATGAAGGTTCCATTTTCTCCACATCCTTGCCAACACTTGCTGTTTTCCATTTTTTTTCAAATAATAACCATGGTATGCATGTGTGAAGTGTTACCTAATTGTTGTTTTGATTTGCATTTCTCTATGACCTAAAACAAATCCCTTGTGACTAAAGTGGAAGTGAGAAATAGATTTAAGGGACTAAATCTGATAGAGTACCTGATGAACTATGGATGGAGGTTCATGACATTGTACAGGAGACAGGGATCAAGACCATCCCCATGGAAAAGAAATGCAAAAAAGCTGTCTGAGGAGGCCTTACAAATAGCTTCGAAAAGAAGAAAAGAAGAGAAGCAAAAATCAAAGGAGAAAAGGAAAGATATAAACATTTGAATGCAGAGTTCCAAAGAATAGCAAGGAGAGATAAAAAAGCCTTCCTCAGTGATGAATGCAAAGAAATAGAGGAAAACAACAGAACAGGAAGGACTAGAGATCTCTTCAAGAAAATTAGAGCTACCAAGGGAACATTTCATGCAAAGATGGGCTCGATAAAGGACAGAAATGGTATGGACCTAACAGAAGCAGAAAATATCAAGAAGAGGTGGCAAGAAGACACAGAAGAACTGTACAAAAAAGATCTTCATGATCAAGATAATCACAGTGGTGTGATCACTTACCTAGAGCCAGACATCCTGGACTGTGAAGTCAAGTGGGCCTTAGAAAGCATCACTATGAACAAAGCTAGTGGAGGTGATGGAATTCCAGTTGAGCTATTTCAAATCCTGAAAGATGATGCTGTGAAAGTGCTGCACTCAATATGCCAGCAAATTTGGACAACTCAGCAGTGGCCACAGGACTGGAAAAGGTCAGTTTTCATTCCAATCCCAAAGAAAGGCAATGCCAAAGAATGCTCAAACTACCACACAATTGCACTCATCTCACACGCTAGTAAGGTAATGCTCAAAATTCTCCAAGTCAGGCTTCAGCAATACATGAACCATGAACTTCCAGATGTTCAACCTCATTCTAGAAAAGGCAGAGGAACCAGAGATCAAATAGCCAACATCTGCTGGATCATGGAAAAAGCAAGAGAGTTCCAGAAAAACATCTATTTCTGCTTTATTGACTATGCCAAAGCCTTTGACTTTCCACAATAAACTGTGGAAAATTCTGCAAGAGATGGGAATACCAGACCACCTGACCTGCCTCTTGAGAAACCTATATGCAGGTCAGGAAGCAACAGTTAGAACTGGACATGGAACAACAGACTGGATCCAAATAGGGAAAGGAGTATGTCAGGGCTGTATATTGTCACCCTGCTTATTTAACTTATATGCAGAGTACATCATGAGAAACACTGGGCTGGAAGAAGCACAAGCTGGAACCAAGATTGCTGGGAGAAATATCAATAACCTCCGATATGCAGATGACACCACCCTTACGGCAGAAAGTGAAGAGGAACTATAAAAAGCCTCTTGATGAAAGTGAAAGAGGAGAGTGAAAAGGTTGGCTTAAAGCTCAACATTCAGAAAACTAAGATCATGGCATCTGGTCCCATCACTTCATGGGAAGTAGATGGGGAAACAGTGGAAGCAGTGTCAGACTTTATTTTTTTGGACTCCAAAATCACTGCAGATGGTGACTGCAGCCATGAAATTAAAAGATGCTTACTCCTTGGAAGGAAAGTTATGACCAACCTGAAGTGAAGTGAAGTCGCTCAGTGGACCCCTTAGACTGTAGCCCACCAGGCTCCTCCGTCCATGGGATTTTCCAGGCAAGAATACTGGAGTGGGTTGCCATTTCCTACTCCAACCTAGACAGCATATTAAAAAGCAGAGACCTTACTTTGCCAACAAAGGTCCGTCTAGTCAAGGCTATGGTTTTTCCAGCGGTCATGTATGGATGTGAGAGTTGGACTGTGAAGAAAGCTGAGCACCGAAGAATTGATGCTTTTGAAGTGTGGTGTTGGAGAGGACTCCTGAGAGTCCCTTGGACTGCAAGGAGATCCAACCAGTCCATGCTAAAGGAGATCAGTCCTGGGTGTTCATTGGAAGGACTGATTCTGAAGCTGAAACTCCCAATACTTTGGCCACCTCATGCAAAGAGTTGACTCATTGGAAAAGACCCTGCTGCTGGGAGGGATTGCGGGCAGGAGGAGAAGGGGACGACAGAGGATGAGATGGCTGGATGGCATCACCGACTCGATGGACTTGAGTTTGGGTGAACTCTGGGAGTTGGTGATGGACAGGGAGGCCTGGCGTGCTGTGATTCATGGGGTTGCAAAGAGTCGGACATTACTGAGCAACTGAACTGAACTGAACTGAATGACTAAGGATCATTAGTCATTAATGACTTAACTATTGACTTGGATTATCTTATCAAGTACTTCTTGGCATTTGTATATCTTCTTTGGAGAAATGTCTATCCAAGGACTTTCCTCATTTTTGAACTGGATTGTTGTTATTGTTGAGTTGTAGAAGTTCTTTATATATTATGGATGTTAATCCCTAGTGATATATGATTAGCAAGTATTTTCTCCCATTCTGTGGGTTTTCACTGTCTTAATAACTGTCCCTTGGTGTACAAAGTTTTTAATTGTCATGAAGTCCAATTCATCTTTGTTTTTTCTTTTGTTACCTTTGCTTTTGGCATCATATCCAAGGAATCATTGCCAAATTTAATGTCATGAAGTTTTCCATGTTTTCTACTAAAAATTGTATATTTTAGCTCTTATATTTAGATATTTGATGCATTTTGAATTAACCTTTGTATATGGTGTAAGGTTCTTTTGTATGTGGGTATTTAGTTTTCCCAGCACCATTGTTGGAAGGACTACTGTTTTTTCTTTGTTGAATGGTCTTGGGGCTCTTGTGAGAAACCAGTTGTATATATGAGGGTTTATTTCTGGGCTCTCTGTTCTGTCCCATCCATCTGTATATCTGTCTTTGTTTCCTATCAGTTTTTCAGCACACTGTTTTGTTTACTGCAGCTGTGTAGTAGGTTTTGAAATCAGAAGTTTGAGTCCTTCAGATTTGTTCTTCTTTTTCAAGATTGTTTTGGCTTTGGAGTCCCTGAAGATTCCGTATGAACTTCAGAATAGGCTTTTATTTTTGCAGAAAATGGCAGTGGGATTGTTATAGGGATTGCACTGAAGTCTGTAGGTTGCTTTGTGTAGAATCAGTATCGCAACACTATTCTTTCAATCCATGAACTGCAGTGTCTTTTATAAATGTGTTGTCTTTAATTTTTGTCACTTAAGGTTTACAGTTTTCAATGTATAAGTTTTTCACATCCTGGGTTAAATTTATTCCTAATTATTTTATCCTTTTTGATGTTGTTATATACTTGAAACTGTTTTCATAGTTTCCTTTTTGGATTGTTCACTGCTAGTGTATAAGAATGGAACTGATTTTTTTTTATGTTGATACTATATCCTGCACTTTGCTGAATTCATCTATTAGCTGTCTCAGTTTTCTGTGAATCCTCAGGGTTTTCTACATATAAGATCATTTACTTTTCAAACAGAATTTTATATCTTTCTCTCTAGTTGGGATACCTTTTACCTTTTTTTTTTTTTTAAATAAAGCTTAGTTGATTTACAATGTTGTGTTAGTTTCTGGTGTACAGCAAAGTGGTTGTTACATATATATGTTCTTTTTCATTTCTTTTTCATTATAGTTTACTACAAGATATTGAATATAGTTCTCTGTGCTATACAATAGGATCTTGTTATTTATCTGTTTGTAACTGCCAATCCCAGGCTCTTAATTTATTCCCCCTTCCACTTTCTTGCCTAGTTGTTCTGGCTAGAAATTCCAATATTCTGTTTAATAGAGGTGGTGAAAATGGGCATCCTTGTCTTGTTTCTTCATCTCAGGGGAAAAGCTTTCAGTGTTTCACAATTGAGTGTGACGTTAGCTGTGCACTTCTTAGATACTGGTTTTATCACATTAAGTTTTCTTCTTAGTTTGTGTGTCTTTGTCATGGGAGAGTGTGAGTTTTGTCAGGTGCTGTCTCTGAATCAATTGAGATGATTGTGTGGTAGTTTTCTTTCATTCTATTGATGTGGCATTTTGAAGTGAAGTGAAGTTGCTCAGTAGTGTCCATGGAATTCTCCAGGCCAGAATACTGGAGTGGGTAGCCTTTCCCTTCTCCAGGAGATCTTCCCAACCCAGGGATCGAACCCAGGTCTCCCGCATTGCAGGTGGATGCTTTATCAGCTGAGCCATAAGGAAAGCCCAAGAATACTGGAGTGGGTAGCCTATGCCTTCTCCAGAGGATCTTCCTGACCCAGGAATTGAACCGGGGTCTCCTGCATTGCAGGTGGATTCTTTTCCAACTGAGCTATTCATGTGGTGTATTACACTGATTGATTTTCGTATGTTGAACCCCCCTCATTCCAGAAATAAATCCTACTTGATGGTCACGGTGTCCCTTGGGATTTTGAACGTTCTTTTCTTTTGGGAAACTTTATAATAGCTCTTTATAGAATAGTGTAATGTGTGTAAGGCAACACCTTCATAAACCTTGAGACATTTGATACAGATACTTCTCTCAGTCTATTGCTCTTTTAGTTTTGTTACTTTTGTATATTACAGAAGGTTTTAATGTTTTTGAACCTGTCCTTTTTCCTTATTGTTTTTGTTACTATATAGCTGAAAAGTTACGCTTTCATACAGGATAATTTTTCTATTTTATTTTTTGTTTTTTCCATTATGTTCTGAAATATTTCTCTTCCAGTAGTTTGGGGTTTGGTTTAGTTTAGTGCATGTGGAAAGTGGGGATTTATTTTCAGGTTTGAGATTTCCGTCTTATATAGTATAGTGAGTGGTTGAGAACCTGGACTGAGGAGCCAGAGAGCCTGTGTTTCAGTCATGGCTGCACCACTTACTAGCTACGGGACCTTGAGCACTTAATTCTGGGCTTAGTTTCCTCATTTGTAAAATGTGGATAAGAATATATCTACCTCATTTAAAAAAAAAAAAAAACAAGAGAAAAACTTGGCCGAGGGCCTGACATGTCGTCAATGCTAGTGAGTGTTAACTGGTATTGTTACCCCAACCTTATTATCACCTTGCTTATTTATAGAAGTCTTCTCCATATTTAGAGTTTTATGGTCTATTTTTGAATTCTGTATTCTGTTTCATCAGTACTTTTATTGGTACCACATGGCATTGTTGTTGCTTGTTCTTTTCATGCTATTCTTTTTTTCCTCCCACTGTGGAACATTTATTTTTGTTCTGCAATAATAGACATAATTAAAACCAGTGCAGAGAAGTACTGAGTTTATTGGGTAAGAAGTGTTATCTTGCTCTTTACAAGTTCTCCAGAAAGATTTTTGAATCATTTTTGTCAGGTTTCAGAAACTAATCCTGTGTGAATTTTAGGGTTAATTAATTTGGGAAAAATAACCGTTTTTGCTGGATGTCTGCCTGTCACTGATAAAATCCACAACTTTAAACAAAACAAACTAATAATAATGTTACAGTAAGAAAACCTGGCTGACTGATAACTGAGGGAGAAATTGAAATAGTTATTAAAAGAACTGCCTGTTCCCCCAGAAGATAACAGAATTGGATGAATTTAGTCATACATTCTTCCAAGGATCAGATAATCCTCATATTGCATAACTGTCAAAAGGGTAGAAAAATTTCCTTTCAGAGGCAAGAGGATTCTGTTTCCTAAACCTGTTCATGTCTGTCTCCTCCACGCCACTGCGAGACCCTCTAGGGCAGCGAGTCTGTCTTGCCCAGCACCTCTTGGAGGTGTTGGTTAATCTGAACTGAAAGCGCCTCAACAAGGAAGGACAGCTTGCAGACCTGCCTCAGCTGTAAACATCGAGGTGCCGGTGATGGGCCATTTCTGTTGTACACAGATGGGCCAGACCTCCCTGAGGACTGTGAGTTAACACTTAGGCTTTAGGCCTTGAGAGAGGAGGGGAGAAATTGGAGAAGGGGGTGGTATACCTCAGTATACAGAATTTTTTGAGCAAGTTGTCTGAAAACGGAATGAACTGCCTCACCTCAGTGTATTTTTATCATTGGACAGGTTTCACCAGAGGCCCGGGTGGTCTTGTAAGGGAGAGTTACACACCCCATAATAGACTGGGTTGCATTCAGTTTATTTCTCATTCCTTGTCTCCTGCTCCTTTCCTCTAACTTTTGAACATATTAAAAAAATGCATATTAAAGCAGAGTTGACAGTGTTTGGTAGCTTAACATGAAGGGTAGAGAGATGGAGAGATGAAGATAACATGGATGTTTTGTAACGGTGCACCTTAGGATGGTGCTTTTCAAGACTGAAAGCCCAGTGGAAAGCCATTCTGCAGGTGGATGGCTAAGTTCAGTTTTAGACAGATCACATAGTATGTGAGCATAAGAGCCCTAGGAAGACTTGTGTGGTGGTTTTACATTTGTTGAATGTCTGTCATCTATCAGGCAGGGACATAAATTGAATCACCTTAAGTTTTCAGTGACCCATGTAGAAAGGCGCTGATGTGGTCTGAATTGGAAATCTCTCTGAAATTGATACAGATGTAATACTGCAGATGCTTGTCCCGAGCTAGCTGTTTTCTGTCTTCCTTGGTGGGGTGTAGAGTGTTTCGGGTGCCTCTGCCACTTCTGTTTTGTTATTGGTGTGTGGTTCGGTGGATCCTTCCTGTGGCCATCTGTGCGCTCGTCACAGTGCGGGGCTGCTGAATGGAGCAGTGAGCTCTGTGCCCTTCTCCACAGCTGTTTCCTATAGTGAAGACTGGAAAACAATGACCTCATGATTTCCACAAAAAAACCTTTTATATATAGTCATGGAAAAGAAACCATTCAAAACCGGGTAATTTAAAGTTCTGTCCTCTGTAGCTTTTTCCTTCAAAATGATTCTTGTTTGTTCTGCTAATTAGTTGTTCATTGGCTGTTCCTCAAATGACCTTTTATGTTTCACAAACAATGTTTGCAGTGGAGCACATCAGGATATCTTGTTTTTTTGTTTGATTGTGATCTTTCTCTGTTTAGAAACCATTGTTTTATGCCATGAATTGTGGCAGTTCCTAGAGGAACTGGCCAGTCACCCGACATCTGTTGCTTCTTCCCTCCAGTTGTTGAGCTTGGATGGTAGCAAGCAGTGTGTCCACAAACAGTTCACGCTTCAGAAGACTGCGTAGGACTGGTCAGGAAATGCCTTTATTGCTATTCCATTTAAAACATTAGGATACAGGGCTTCAGTGCTAGTAAGTAGCAGAGCCAGGACTCAAGTCTTGGGTGGTTTTTATGAAGTTAAAGGAAAAGATGTAAGTATTGTAAGTATTCCAGAAATAGAAGGTGCTCATTCCAAGTCTGTGGACACCCAAATTACCCTTTCCCATTTCTAAAGTCTGTCCTGTTGACAGTTTTTCTTGCTGCCAGATTAATCTTAAAGGTTACCTTTAATTACATTATTTCTGTTTTAAAAAGTTGCCTTTAGTTTTTCTTTTGTATACAAAATGTATAAGTTTCTTAGCTTTGCATTTAAACTTTTTTTCACCAGCCCAAGATGAGAGAAGTACAAACTTTTCCAGGAAAAAGGCATACCAGGCACATAAAAAATTTTGTTATAAATGTTTCTAATGCTTACTTTGAATTCTGCACCTGTCTGTGGACCACACTTTGAAGAGCTGTGCCGCTTCTCAGGGTCTGATTTTGTTTGTTTATTCCTTTAGTTTCAGTGAAAATATAGTCTATGCTTTTCATGTAAAACGGTAGTTAGGTCTAGAGGCTTTTTTTTTTTCTGGTAAAGCTAGTTTCTGAAAAGTGTTATGTTAATTTTGACTTTAAGAGCAAGGCAAAGCTGTCTGGTTCTCAGGAATTTAAGAAACTGAGCCTCACAAAACCAAAAAAAAAAAAAAAGAGAAATTAAAAAAGAAACATGTTGCTCAGTAGACATGCAGTTATGTTATCAGCTCCATCAGGAAGCCTGTCCTGTCTGGTTGTGTCCCTCTCAATGTTCGAAGTCACTGATGGTTAGTCCTTGGTCCATTCGTTCATTAAGGGTTGAAAAATGGCGGTTTTAATTTTAACTTGTCTCTGGAACACTTCTGTAGAGACTCTTGCCCTTGTCAGTGGTTTGGTTACCTCAAAGTAACTTTTGAGAAGAAAGACAGGATAAATATTTGGTGGGTTTTTCCCCCTTATTTTCTAGTTTTCAAAATAATTAGTGGGTTTTTTTTTGTTGTAACTATGTGGATTTAGATACATGTTTGAAAGGTGTGTATAGTCAAAGCTATGGTTTTTCCAGTAGTCATGTACAGATGTGAGAGTTGGACCATAAAGAAAGCTGAGTGCCAGAAGAATTGATGCTTTTGAACTGTGGTGTTGGAGACTCTTGAGAGTCCCTTGGACAGCAAGGAGATCCAACTAGTCCATCCTAAAGGAGATCAGTCCTGAATATTCATTGGAAGGACTGATACTGAAGCTGAAGCTCCAATACTTCGCATGAGGTGGCCAAAGTATTGGAGTTTCAGCTTTAGCATCAGTCCTTCCAAAGAACACCCAGGACTGATCTCCTTTAGGATGGACTGGTTGGATCTCCTTGCAGTCCAAGGGACTCTCAAGAGTCTTCTCCAACACCACAGTTCAAAAGCATCAATTCTTTGGCCATCTGATGCGAAGGGCTGACTCATTGGAAAAGACTCTGAGGCTGGGAAAGACTGAAGGCAGGAGGAGAAGGGGACGACAGAGGATGAGATGGTTGGATGGCATCACTGACTTGATGGACATGAGTTTGAGCAAGCTCCAGGAGTTGTGGATGGATAGGGAACCTGGAGTGCTGCAGTCCATGGGGTCACAAAGAGTGGGTACAGCTGAGCAACTGAACTGGACTGAGTCAGTTATTAACCTCATTATGCCCAACTTGTCCTGTTTTTGGCCATTGGGATAAGTTGCCTACCAAGTCCTTTTGGCACTATATTAGTAGTCTGTGATGTCAACCCAAAATACAGGAAGTTAAGATTTTCCAGGCTTATCTTATATGTTTCCTGCTCCAGATGTGGAATCAGTCATTTCTTTAAGGAGACTTAGTTCCTTTTGGTAGCAGATGGTTCTGAGAGGCCACAGTCGAGGCCATAGGGGTCTATGTGGTTTTCTGGGTCTCAGTAGACAGAGTGAGGAAACGTGTGATTTATAAGTCAAGAATTCATATTGATAATTTCATTCTTGATGAAAGTGAAAGATGAGAGGGGAAAAGTTGGTTTAAAGCTCAACTTCAGAAAACTTAGATCATGGCATCTGGTCCCATCACTTCATGGCAAATAGATGTGGCAACAGTGGAAACAGTGTCAGACTTTATTTTTTGGAGCTCCAAAATCACTGGAGATGGTGACTGCAGCCATGAAATTAAAAGACTCTTACTCCTTGGAAGGAAAGTTATGACCAACCTAGATAGCATATTAAAAAGCAGAGATATTACTTTGCCAACAAAGGTCCGTCTAGTCAAAGCTATGGTTTTTCCAGTAATCATGTATGGATGTGGGAGTTGGACTGTGAAGAAAGCGGAGCGCCGAAGAATTGATGCTTTGGAACTGTGGTGTTGGAGAAGACTCTTGGAGAGTCCCTTGGACTGCAAGGAGACCCAACCAGTCCATTCTGAAGGAGATCAGTCCTGGGTGTTCTTTGGAAGGACTGATGCTGAGGCTGAAACTCCAATACTTTGACCTCATGTGAAGAGCTGACTCATTGGAAAAGACCCTGATGCTGGGAGGGATTGGGGGCAGGAGGAGAAGGGGACGACAGAGGATGAGATGGCTGGATTGCATCACCGACTCGATGCACATGAGTTGGGTGAACTCCGGGAGATGGTGATGGACAGGGAGGCCTGGCATGCTGTGATTCATGGGGTTGCAAAGAGTCGGACACGACTGAGTGACTGAACTGAACTGAACTGAATTTCATTCAGGAATTCAGGGTTTTTATTTAACCTCATTGATCTTATGTCTATATTTCTCCTAAGCTGAAAATCGTATTCTTAACCCTAGTGTAAATTCTTGTTTACATTATCTCACAATGCATTTATAGTCTTATCACAATAATCTCAATATTAGCACCAAACAGGATGAATATTTAAAAGTTTAATTTTTGTCCCTAGGATATGTCCTACTAGGACTGTGCAGTCATATTTTTGTTTTAAAGTTTCTTGGAATAATTCTCAAGTGTGACTTAGTCACCAATGTGATATATACATTCATTTGTTCTTTCTGCTTTTGGTTTTGAGGAATCATTTTTTAGAATTTAGTTTTGTTGTGTAATTATATAAAAAATAAAATTCATTTGCCTTAAGTCAGACATACAAAACAAGATCTGTTCAAAGAAGTCTAGTTTCTGATGACTGTATTCTATTCCCTTCCTCCGTAAATTTTATGATTTATTCTTTCAGTGTTTTAGTAGAAGCAAATATGTGTGTTCATAATCTCTCTGACTTAAATAAATATTAATACACATACATACATGATTTTCTTTATCTTGTTTTCTTCTTGTAGGTAACATGGGTGCTTAGCAGTTGCCCTGCATAGCGGGTTATTTTGTGTACTCCTAACAGTGTAAGGTGGATATACATATTTTTTTCTGTTTTGTGGATGAAGAAACAGGCGTTTCTCCAGACCTTTCATCCTCTAATTCTTGTTATTCCCATAGTGTCAGGTGCTGTCCTTCATGTGTATATTCATGAGTGAGTGAATGAGCAGGGGGCTCACTTTTGTATCTTCTCTGCTTTGAGCAATAATGGGAGCAGAGAAAGACTGTTTTTAAACTGTAGGAAAGGAAATTCAGCCTTTTCTTTGAGGTCAATAGCTCTCTATAACTGGATAAGAACACATTGGTAGAAAGAACCTTTTTCCTGATTAGAGGTGGTCCCAGCAATTATAATGATACGTTTACTTGAAACATTATTTAATGTTGCCCTAAAATAAGAGTTCCTTTTTGACAGTGCAGTGACAGCTTGGTAATTGTCCCTCATTTTAGAGTCTTTTATGAAAGTTATAATAAAGTAGGATAGCTAAAGAAAACGCCTTTAAAAGCAACAGCTCATGGGAAATAGCTACTAGTTAATGATTTCAGGATTTTAATAGTGACAGGAAGGAAGGAGGGTAGCCTCATTTCCCTGCAGGCAGGAGAGATCGAGGAGCATTGGCAGCTTTTTATCTCATATCCAGCAGGAGGAAGGGTTAGCTGAGTTAGAGACCTGTTGGTCGTTGCCCTTTGAGCCTTTATTGTGACGTCAGGCAGCTGGTTAGGCTGTAGTTACTGCCCCACCCGCTTTCTGATGATGCTGACGTCTCTCTCCGGCTTCAGTGTCCGAAGTCAGTGCTGGGAGGACGGTAAGGGCAGCCAGGGTACAGGTCTGCTCCTTTCTTTTTTTTCAGTTTTCCAACCAGGGATCAAACCTGTGCTCCCTGCATTGGAAGCACGAAGTCTTAACCACTGGATTGCCAGGGAGGTCCCTACTCCTTTCCTTTAGAAAAATCTGTGAACCCATGGATTTTGAGTTTAGTCAGAATCCTGGTGTGGTTGAGATGTTGGGGTAAGCACTGAGCCTCAGCTTCCTTATTTTCCTTTTTGTTGCCATGTGATCGTATCAGTCTCACAGACTGTGGTGTTTAACAACCTTTGGTTCCTTTACACCTGAGTGATGGAAACACTTTAGCAGGAAAACCCCACCAACCCAGCTTGTGAAAGCAAGCCTCAGTTCACTTCAGCCACTCAGTCATGTCCAACTCTTTGCGACCCCATGAATTGCAGCATGCCAGGCCTCCCTGTCCATCACCAACTCCCGGAGTTCACTCAGACTCAAGTCCATCGAATCGGTGATGCCATCCAGCCATCTCATCCTCTGCCGTCCCCTTCTCCTCCTGCCCCCAATCCCTCCCAGCATCAGAGTCTTTTCCAATGAGTCAACTCTTCACATGAGGTGGCCAAAGTACTGGAGTTTCAGCTTTAGCATCATTCCTTCCAAAGAAATCCCAGGGCTGATCTCCTTCAGAATGGACTGGTTGGGTCTCCTTGCAGTCCAAGGGACTCTCAAGAGTCTTCTCCAACACCACAGTTCCAAAGCATCAATTCTTCGGCGCTCAGCCTTCTTCACAGTCCAACTCTCACATCCATACATGACCACAGGAAAAACCATAGCCTTGACTAGACGAACCTTTGTTGGCAAAGTAATGTCTCTGCTTTTCAATATGCTATCTACGTTGGTCATAATTTTCCTTCTAAGGAGTAAGCGTTTTTTAATTTCATGGCTGCAGTCACCATCTCCAGTGATTTTGGAGCTCCAAAAAATAAAGTCTGACACTGTTTCCCCTGTTTCCCCATCTATTTGCCATGAAGTGATGGGACCAGATGCTATGATCTTCGTTTTCTGAATGTTGAGCTTTAAGCCAACTTATTCACTCTCCATTTTCACTTTCATCAAGAGGCTTTTTAGTTCCTCTTCACTTTCTGCCATAAGGGTGTTGTCATCTGCATATCTGAGGTTATTGATATTTCTCCCGGCAATCTTGATTCCAGCTTGTGTTTCTTGCAGTCCAGCGTTTCTCATGATGTACTCTGCATATAAGTTAAATAAGCAGGGTGACAATATACAGCCTTGACGAACTCCTTTTCCTATTTGGAACCAGTCTGTTGTTCCATGTCCACTTCTAACTGTTGATTCCATGGGAAAGGGAGCTTGGTAGGAGGAAGATGTTGATGCTTTCCAACTGTGGTCTGGAGAAGATTCTTGAGAGTCCCTTGGATAGCAAGGAGATCAAATCAGTGAATCCTAAAGGAAGTCAACCCTGATCATTCCGCTGGCATACTTTGGCCACCTGATGTGAGGAGCCAACTCAGTAGAAAAAACCCAGATGCTGGGAAAGATTGATGGCATAATGAGAAGGGGATGACAGAAGATGAGATGGTTGGATGGCGTCACTGATTCAAAGGACATGAGTTTGAGCAAACTCCAGGAGATAGAGAAGGACAGGGAAGCCTGGTGTGCTGTAGTCCATGGGGTCGCAAAGAGTCAGACACAACTGAGTGAACAACAACAAGGAAGAAGATGTGGAGACGTCTTCAAAAGGCCACTGTAGTTAAGTGCTGAGGAAAAATAAATGTGTTCCACATAAAATTTTCTCTGGGTCTGGCCTTGTGACTCTGATTGTTTTGAGCTCACCTTTGATGAATGTGTGCTGACCTCTTGAATTGTGGGTCGTTTTTGAAGGCGTGATACTTAAATTGCCAGTGTAACAATGCTGGATGATTCGCTGAAGTGTCTATTCCCCAGAGGGACTCTCTCTGTGTGATATATTCTGCAACATTTTGTTGTCACCCTATGATCTTTTTTGAGTAACAGTAATAACCCATTCATCTGACTTTTTGAGGGAATAAGTGTTTTATGTAGGTTATTACCTGGATAATTATTTAAATATCAAGTCTTTAAAAGGTTAAGTTTTCCCTTTTTGATAAATGGCTTGATAGCATATTTTACATACTCACTTTTTCAGGGAGGGAGTCCTGGACATAGTTTACTCTCTGGTGATTTAGAGTATTATGACTTCATCTGTTGCACTCTTCTGTAATATGGAGGTATCTTTGGGGACAGTGGGACTGTGCAGGAATTGATAAATGGTCTAGAATTGCTTAGATTGTTTGAATTCTTTCTTCTGCTTTTGGTAATACTCCTTCTTGCTCTCTGTCATCCTCGATCATGGTCCTTCCTTAGTTTTCTCTTGCTTTATCTGGTTTTACTTTATCCTGGGCATCTGTACATTCCCCTTCCTCATTCCTGTGTCTTGCAGTTTCTAATCTGCTTCTAGTTAACTAACCAGATAGATAGAATGGACTCAAGTAAAACTAAATATTCTGCATCAGGGCCTGGGATCTGGCTAAATTAAGAAATTTTAGTATTTCCTTTTTGAAGTCATTGAAAAAAAACCTTTTTAGTGAAGTATGGCATACAAACAGAAAAATGCATAACATCATTAGTGTACAACTCAATGAATATTAAATCTTAAAGTGATACTGAAAGACAGAAATGGTATGGACCTAACAGAAGCAGAAGATATTAAGAGGTGGCAAGAATACATAGAAGAACTATACAAAAAAGATCTTAATGACTCAGATAACCACAATGGTGTGATCACTGCCCTAGAGCCAGACATCCTGGAGTACGAAGTCAAGTGGGCCTTAGGAAGCATCACTATGAAAAAAACTAGTGGAGGTGATGAAATTCCAGCTGAACTATTTCAAATCCTAAAAGATGATGCTGTGATGGTGCTGCACTCAGTATGGCAGCAAATTTGGAAAACCCAGCAGTGGCCACACGACTGGAAAAGGTCAGTTTTCATTCCAATCCCAAAGAAAGGCAAAGCCAAACAATATTCAGACTACCACACAATTGCCCTTATTTCACACACTAACAAAGTAATGCTGAAAATTCACCAAGCTAGGATTCAACAGTATGTGAACCGAGAACTTCCAGATGTTCAAACTGGATCTAGAAAAGGCAGAGGAACCAGGGATCAAATTGCCAGCATCCATTGGATCATCGAAAAAGCACAAGAGTTCCAGAAAAACATCTGCTTCATTGACTACGCTAAAGCTTTTGACCATGTGGATCACAACAAACTGGAAAATTCTTCAAGAGATGGGAATACAAGACCACCTTACCTGCCTCCTGAGAAATCTGTATGCAGGCCAAGAAACAACAGTTAGAACCAGATGTGGAACAGCGGACTGGTTCCAAATTGGGAAAGGAGGATGTCAAGGTTGTATATTGTTACCTTGCTTATTTAACTTATATGCAGAGTACATCTTTTGAAATGCCAGGCTGGATGAAGCACAAGCTGGAATCAAGATTGCCAGGAGAAATGTCAATAACCTCAGATATGCAGATGATACCACCCTTATGGCAGAAAGCGAAGAGGAACTAAAGGGCATCTTGATGAAACTGAAAGAGGAGAATGAAAAAGCTGGCTTAAAACTCAGCATACAAAAAATGAAGATCATGGCATCTGGTTCCATCACTTCATGGCAGTTAGATGGGGAAACAGTGGAAACAGTGAGAGACTTTATTTTCTTAGGCTCCAAAATCACTGCAGATGGTGATTGCAGCCATGAAATCAAAAGACGCTTACTCCTTGGAAGAGAAGTTATGACCAACCTAGATAGCATATTAAAAAGCAGACACATTACCTTATCGACCAAGGTCCATCTAGTCAAAGCTATGGTTTTTCCAGTAGTCATGTATGGATGTGAGAGTTGGACCATAAAGAAAGCTGAGTGCCGAAGAATTGATGCTTTTGAACTGTGGTGTTGGAGAAGACTCTTTGAGAGTCCCTTGGACTGCAGGGAGATCAAACCAGTCAATCCTAAAGGAAATCAGTCCTGAATATTCATTGGAAGGACTAATGTTGAAGCTGAAGCTCCTGTACTTTGGCCACCTGATGCGAACAGCTGACTCGTTTGAAAAGACCTTGATGCTGGGAAAGACTGAAGGCAGGAGGAGAAGGGGATAACAGAGGATGAGATTGTTGGATGGCATCACCGACTGGATGGACATGAGTTTGAGAAAGTTCTGGAAGTTGGTGATGGACAGGGAAGCCTGGCGTGCTGTGGTCCATGGGGTCACAAAGAATTGGACGTGACTGAACTGACTGAACTGAAAGTGATACTATCAACCAGATCAAGAAATGGGTTGTCACTAGCTGTCCAGAAGCTCCCTTTTTTGGCCCCTCTCAAAACCTATCCCCTCCCTCTTCCCCAAAGGTAACCACTTTCCTGGCTTCTAACATCATTGATTAGTTTTGCCTGATTTTGAATTTTACTATAAGTGAAATAAAAATACGTTTTTATTAAAGACACTTTACTGAGATATAATTTATATACTGTGTACCTGGCTATAAAGTGTAGATAGAATTCAGTGATTTTGAATATATTCACTGAGTTGTGCATCCAGCATCTCAATTTTAGGACATTTTTATTATCCCCAAAGAAACCCCATATCGATTAGCAGTCATTGTTCATTGCCCCCAACCTCCCAGTGCTAAATGTTCACTAATCTGATTTTCCTATTCTGAACATTTCATAGAAATGGAATCATTCAACACATGGCCCTTGCATTTGACTTCTCTCACCTAACCTGATGTTTTTCAAGGTTATGTTGCACCATGAATCGTAACTTCATTCCCTATGATGGCTGAAAAATACTCCATTATATGAATACACCATGCTCTGTTTATGACACTTGTTGATTGACATTTAGATTGTCTCTTCTCTTTGACTATTAATGAGTAATGAGGCTGTGAACATTCGTCCCAGGTGGTACAGTGGTAAAGAATCCACCTGCCAGTGCAGGAGACACAGGAGACTAGAGTTCGACCCCTGGGTCAGGAAGATCCCCTGAAGTAGGAAATGGCAACGTACTGCAGTATTCTTGCCTGGAGAAACCCATGGACAGAGGAGCCTGGTGGGCTACAGTCCATGGGGTTACAGAGAGTTGGACAAAACTGAGCGACTGAGCGCACACACACACAAATACCTAACTACAAATTTTTGTGTGGAAATATGTTTTCATTTCTCTTGGATGTATACCTGGGAATAAAATTTCAGGGTCATATGGCAACTCCAAGTTTAACTTTTTGAGCACCTACCCAGCTGTTTCCACAGCATCTGCACCATTTTACATTCCCACCATCCCTTGTGTAAGGGTTCCAACTTCTCTACATCCTCATCAATATTTGTTATTGTCTGTCTTCTAGTATAGCTATCTTAGTGTGAAGTGGTATCTCATGTGGCTTTTATTTGCAGTAGGGAGTCTTTTGTGTCTGGTTTCTTTCACCAGAATTCATTATGAGTAACCTCTCTTCTGGTAAGTGTAATATCTAAAATATTGTAGAAAACTTGGAAAATATGTAACAGTTGAAAAAGGAAAATTGAAAATGTATAAAAGTTGTTTAGCATATAACTTTTTTTCCCTTTTTTATGTGTTTTAACATAATTGAGATCAAACTGTATAATTTTGCACTGTGTGATTGTCTTCATATTGTATTATATGAGTCTTTTTTTTTAAACAACTCTTTAGATGAAGGTTCTAGTACCTATTTTTGGATTGTTTCTGGTTGCAGCAAACGTATTTTTAACATAAATTTTCGTTTTGACTTTTTCTTCAGGATATTTAGAAGTGAAATTCCTGTCAGATTATCTATGTTGAAGGTTCTTAAATCATGTTGTTACTTCATTTTTGGAAGGGTTGTGCCATTAGCAGTGTAAGAATGTCTGTCATTCCCCACTTTTGCAGGAAGGAAGTCCTGAAGTTGATAAGTGGGAAAGAGCATTTTATTGTTTTAATTTGCATTTCTTCATTGATAGTGAAGGTCACACAGCTTCATCTGTTCTTTAAAGTGGGAGGACACCTATACGAGAGTGACATTGAGAAAATTTAGGAAATTACCCGGTTTGAATTTCACGGACTTCTTTTGTTTGCTCTCTGTGTCTTCACATACTCTCTGAGTTAGCTTTCCTGTTCTACAGGCAGATGAACGAGTCCTGTACCGACTGTGTGCGCGGGCGTGTGTGCTAAGTCGCTTCAGTCATGTCTGACTCTCTGCGACCCCATCGACTGTAGCCTGCCATGCTCCTCTGTCTGTGGGATTCTCCAGGAAAGCATACTGAAGTGGGTTGCCATGCCTTCCTCCAGGGGAATCTTCTCGACCCAGGAATCAACCCTTGTCTCTGGCATCTCCTGCATTGGCAGGCGGGGATGCCTCCCTGTACTGACTAGCATTGGCTGAAATTGGGGCATGTCAGACCAGGTCTAGACTGGAAAGGTTCTAGCACTTTCCACGGGAAAGCACAGTGCCCGAATAAGCTGGAGGCTGCCCCTGTGGTGGTTGTGTGCTGCCTGCTTCCCGAAGTGAGGTTGAAGGAACCCGTGGAGGCTGGCCAGATCTGGAGGCTACAGCCGTGTGTGGCTTCCTAGTCAGCCTGGCTTAGCTGTCAGGCGTGCACAGTGCTGGGCGTGGAGGAGAGTGATATGGCAGGTCCATGACTTGAAAGCCTCTTTAGCCAGTTAAAATTTATTTGGAGTGCTCTGGGTTTATGGCAATATGAATGTGTAATTCATAGTGAAATTTACTGGGTCTCTGCTCATGAATAACATCTCTTGATTACTAGTAATTGATGTTTTAGTTATCAAAATGCAATCAGAATATTGATTCAAAGCAAGATTATTTCCAGAATAATTTGAATCCCTTTATAAAATTGTCTGGTGAAAAACATTTTAGATCTGATTATCATCAAATACCAACATATTCAAAATCAAGAGGACGTATACTTTGCTAGTGAACACACACACTGATTATAGAAGAAGTTTATTTGGCCTTGGAGTAGTTCAGGGCCGCATGCCTCCCCCACTCTTATCTTTCCCACACTGTTCCACCTCCAGTTATGTGTAGGTCTCTTTGTTGTTGTTGTTCAGTCACTAAGTCATATCCGATGCTCGTGACCCCATGAACCATATAGCATACCAGGCAAGAATACTGGAGTGTTCAAGAATACTTCTCTGTTCATGGGGATTTCCAGGCAAGAATACTAGAGTGGGTTGCCAGTTCCTTCTCCAAGGGATCTTCCTGGATCAGGGATCGAACCCCTGTCTCCTGCATTGACAGGTGGATTCCTCACCACTGAGCCACTAGGGAAACCCATAGATCTCTTTACTTCTACCCCAAAGGGGAGTGACACTCGGTTGAGAACATCACTGGCCTCTGTGAAGGTGAGCAGGGCCATGTGCTGAGTTCATAAGCCAAGCCCCTGTTTCCTCCTCGTCTTCCCACCACTTCATCAGGAAGCTGCGGCTGCTGCTCTTTTTTCTCTTCCTAGAGCTGAGCTTTCACCTCCCACCCCGCAAGCCGGGAGGCCTAAAAAGGCCCCTCGTGGGTGGCTGGAGGCATAAACTCTTTTTTTTTCTCTCTCTTTCCTTCATTTTCCTTTGGTCCTGGTTGCTTTTCCCCTCACTGGTAAGATCCAAGGGTTGATTTTGGTTTTGGGTTTATGATTAATAAGGCAGGAAACTTTAATTTAAAACTCCCAAGATCTGTCTAGCCAAGAAAAAAATTCTTAGCATAGTGCAGCCTGACTCTCAGGGATTTGGGGCCAAAACCTCAGCTAGAAGTAAGGTCTGTGTTTGTTTTGTTGTTGGTGTGTTTTTTTTTTTTTCTTGCCAGCGCTTTCTGTGAATGAGAGTTGGTTCCTTGGCCAAAATACTAGGGTGTATTAAGATCACCCTGTGTACCACTTGGTTATCGTTGTCAACAAATTCATTTAGAAAATGTGGAAAGCAGTGAAATATGTAAAGGAAAAATCATTCCAAACTTGCCCCTTTATATTTACAAGGATAAAAAGCTAAAAGGTCTTTAAAAAATGTTTTTTCAGAGTTTGAAATCAAACTCATATGTAGTTTTGTATCTTCTTTCCACTTAATTTTATTATATATTTACTTTTTTGTATTTTCTAAAACTTTGAAACGTTTGTAATGTTCTGCGGGAGAAATATATAGTAACTTCTTGGATATTTAGATGGCTTTTCCAGTTTCTGTTTTGAGTGCATTTATTTGTTTTGGTTGTGCTGGGTCTCTGTTGCTGTGAGAGGGCTTTCTCTAGTTCTGAGCGGGCTCCCCTCTCTAGTTGCAGTGTGCAGGCTTCTCATTGCAGTGGCTTCTCTTACTGTGGAGCATGGACTCAGGGCCCGTGACTTCCATAGCTGTCGGCACAGGGGCTCAGTAGTTGTGGCTTGCCCGATTTAGTTGCCCATAGCATACGGAATCTTCCCAGACCAGAGGTCAGACCTGTGTCCTCTTCATTGGCAGATGGACTCGCCTCCACTCTACCACTAGGGAAGTCCCTGTTTTGAATTTTAGCTGTTGAAGATTATTGCATTTCCCATATGATGACCTTTTAGTCACATCAGGGCTTGGGTGTTTCCTTTTTTGATTGTGTTGATAGTTAGCTAAAATTCTCCCTCTTCCTTCTTCTTCTTCTTTTTTTTTTTTTTGTTTTTTAATAAGTTCTATTTTACTATAGTTGGGAAGAATCTTAGATTGTGTAGGAAAATGTTGAGGAGACTAAAAACGAGACACTTGAGTTTCTTGAGTTAGTTGATCGGATGCATAAACACATTTTGGTGACCCAAGTTGACTTTGGAGTTGGCTCGGCTTGGCCAGTTAGAGGGTCCTAGGACGGATGGAATGACGACATCAGAATCATCTCCATCAGCAGACCAGCCTGAGCGTTACAAGGTGAACGCTTCCCTTTATATTTGCTATTGACAGATGCAGCTCTCCCAGGGCAGATGGTCGACTCTCTGGTTTGCTTTCTGTAGCAACCGGGGATTCTCAGGCAGGGCATATTTCTTCACATGCTGCAAGCTGATCTGCTGACATAGTCCGAATTCCTCCTTACTCCTTAAATAATAACATTTCAATTAGATAGACTGCATTTTTGTTTCTGGGCCATATTTCAGTCATAGGAAAAAAATGCTAATTAGAACAAAACAGACACTGATTAATACAGATTTATTTAAAAGCAAAGAAGCTCCCAGAAGCCTCAGGCTTGGTGCAACTGTAGGTCAGTCTCCAGCACATGTTTTGTGTCTGCATTGAGACTGGTGCTCAGAATGAAGAACCATAAGCCCTACATGATCCTGAGTTGTATAAGGGAAAAAAACCATTCATTGGAAAAAATAATTATGGGCAAAAATGTTTCAAGGCCATTTTAATCATATGTGGGCTTCCCTGGTGGCTCAGCTAGTAAAGAATCCACTTGCAATGTGGGAGACCTGGGTTTAGTCCCTGGGTTGGGAAGATCCCCTGGAGAAGGGAAAGGTTACCCACTCCAGTACTCTGGCCTGGAGAATTCCATAGACTGTATAGTCCACGGGGTTGCAAAGAGTTGGACAGGACTGAGCGACTTTCACTTTAATCATATGAGGTTGGAGAATAGTGATAACATTGGACAAGTTACTTTATTGAGCCCAAGGTTTTTTGTCTGTAAATAATGATGTTAATATTGTACTTAACAGCCTAGGGAATTTCTGGGGATTAATTTTTATAGGAAATAACACCTATACAATTAGTACAAAGCCTGATACATTAAAGGCACTCTAGTATTAACTTGTTATTATTCTTTGTGTCACATACTGTATTTGCTAGGTTTCTAGGAAATAATATTGAATAAGACATCCCTGAGCAGTCTAGTGGTAGAGATAGATATGAGACTATGTATCCTGGTGTTTTGAATAAAATGCAGTAATTGATATAATGCAGTTAGGACAAAAGAGCCTCCCGTAAGTTTTTAATGCTTTTGGAACTGAAAATTTAGTGTTTTTTTAGCGTGGCATGCTCTTTCTCAATCTTGGCTTCACGTTAGAAATAGAATTGTTAAATCACATTTGAAAAACAAAACTGTTGATGAACAGGCCCCATTATCCCATGGCTGCTGCCACTTACGGTTTTTATTTGTTAAATAAATTTTCCCAGGTGATTCTATTGTACCACCATGGGTCAAGAGCCAGTGCCTTAGATATTTCCTTCTCTTTTTCTTTGGCATTTTCCAGGATTATACTATACCATAGGCTAATTCCTTGCTTTTTTCTTGACTTTTGAAACTTATATGATGATAGGTATTTAGAGTGCTTTTGTGATTTCATGAAAGCCTCACAATGGTAAATTTAAAAAAGTATTATCATCCCTGTTTTGCAGAAAAGATAGTCAAGGCTCAGAAAAACTACACATTAAGTAAAAGTTGGGCTTAAACCCAGGTATTCAGAATCCAGTCTTTCTGTTTCTACTGCATTTCTACCAGAAATATTCAACCAGTGTTTAAATACTTGAAGGTCTTCTCTTGCTGCTGTGTTTTCTATTGATACAGCTTTATGATCTGTTGAAAAATCTTGCTCATTGTTCATCTAGCTGAACCACTTGTGGTCTATTTTATTCTGGCTCTAATGCTCTGGACCATACTTCCAGCCTTAGCTATAATTTCTTGAAACTCACTAGCCATTTCTCAGTCCTTCTATTACAACTTTTTCTTTTATAAAAGAATAATAAACCCTTTCCTAATTTTTATTTCATCAATGAGTCCCTGCCACCAAGTTTTTCTGGTATATATTAATTTAATACTGAAAACTAGTAACTGTAAGTATCCCTTGCTGTCCAAATCTGTTTTCGTTTCTAAATTTGGAACTTGAGAACTTGGACATAGGGGACACCTGTGCTTGAGCTACGCTTTGTTTGGCTGTCAGTCTGGAAGGATCAAGGAGCTCTGTACCAGAATAACTCACTCTTCCTTATGGCCAAACGTGAGCTCGTGAACAAGTGGTATGTGGTGGTCTCTACAATTCTCCCTGAGTTGTCTTTCCATCCTAGAAGGAAACTCCTTTCCCGTCGCCTCCTTCCTCCTCTGTCTTTCTCCTCTCCTCCACAGGGTCCCAGCTCCATCTTTCTGAGAAAGGAGAGGGAGCAGAGAGAGACCTTGTAGGGGTGGGAGTGAAGGGCATTCCAGGCATAGGGACCATGGAGGCCGTCCAGTCTCTTTCAAGGGCGGTAGTTGCCCTGGCTGGCTTAGTCCTGAGGGCCTCTCTGCCTCGTTTGCGCTGTTATGTGAATAGACCTCCCTACCACAGGTGAAGATACAAGGAGGAAGGGCTGGATGAAGGTCACAGAGAGCCCTGTTGAGTGTGGCTGTGTCCTATACCCTGGCATGGAACACTTTGTCTGTCACTGTTTTTTATGGGTCGTATCTGCTTTTACGGTTTTCATCAATTTGTACCAGTTGCATCCCCTATGTTTTTAGTTAGTTATTCATCAGCTCAAGTGTCCAGAAGGTCAGATATAAGAGATGAAACTTTTCTCAGGACAAGTGCTTATCGTTCCGTTCTTTCCAGCACAGCCCAGAAACCAAGTTTCAGTTTTAGATCTTTCTCTTAAAATGTAAATATATTGTCCTCCCAAGTTTTTCTGTTCTTTTTCAGAATCACTGAAAGTAAATTCTATGTTCCTTCTGGCATAGAACCAAGGAATGTGAGTGGTGATTTGGTTTGATGAGTTTTGGCAAACTACCTTTTCTCCAAAAGAGTAAGCTAACTCCTGATCGTTCATGTCAGATATTGCTACATCCATTCCCCATGGAAGGAAGTCACCAATAGCCATTGCTTTGTCATCTTTTTGGAATCAGTTAAAGGATGTCTTAAACCAGTTACTGTCTTTTTCCTGGAGCCCAGGATTCTGCTGCTTCAGTCCTACGGCTATATGGAATGAAAGAACCTCATGTCTGATTTTTTTTTTAAAAGTCCAGTTGGATAGACTTCATTCTTTTTCTTTTCTGGGCCATGCTTCCAACTCATTTTTTCCCCCCCTTTAAGGGAGAAAAAACATTCTCTGTAGTTCTAGACCTTAAGGTTTTATTTGAAGGGTGAAGAAAAATTTTAAGAGGTTTGAAGGCCCTAAAAATGTATTTTGACTTTTACTCATTGTTTAGTAACTAGATGTTAGGGATCATCTAGAATGAAAAATAGGAGTGATGGTTAGATTTATTTATAGTGGTACATAAATATTTAAAGCAGCAGTTTCCAGTTTAATGTTTTTACAAATCAGCCTCATACCCAGATTCTGCAAAGTAGACACAGATGTGTAAGGTTAATTTTAAGAAGGTTCATACTCTGTCATAGAAGTGGCAAATTTATGTGATTTCTCAGATGGTAGAAATATTTACAGATGACATATTCTAGTGATAATCAACTTTTAAAAAACCTGCAAAACTAGAGAAGAATTAATTTTACGACATCAAATAAACTAAGACAATTAGGAAAAAAAATGATAAAAGACAAACCAAAACAGTGTCAGATGAGGCCCCAAAGAAAAACCACATCACTTGCTGGTATTCTAGGGCAGAGTTTGGGTGAAGATGTGAGATGCCAGGTCTCTATGCTGGTCCAGCTCAACTGCTTCATTGTGTGACCAGCAGTCAGGCTCCGTGAGTTCCCCGAGATAGCCAGCCGTGTGGGGCAGAGCCGTGCTGGAGCCCGGGCTCCTTGACCCCTATTGTGTTTCTTCTTCTGTAACACACATCAAAGGATGGTTACTAGATTATTCTGTGTTTTGGTTTGTCTGGGGAAGAAGTGAAATGGTCCCAGCAGTCCCTTGGGTCTCTGCAGTGGGAAGAAGTCACCACTGTGAAGGGGGAAAGGAGCCTTTGTGTTGTGTTTGTTCAGTGAGGTTTCCTGTAAAATCCCCTTTAATTTGAGATGCAGTGATTTAGGATGGGCTTGGCCCTAGAGCAGTTTTGGCTGTGGTTAGAGAGGGCTGTGCAAGTCCTGTTGCTTGTCGAGTCGTGCCCAACAAGAATCTTGCTGAGCAGCTTCAGCACGGCACCTTTTACGCAGCGATTGGAGAAGTGCTGGATGAGTCGAAGTGATAACGGCAGGAAGCGTAAATCAAGTTTCATGCAATCTTGATAAAGAATTGAATGTTGTCCCCACCCTGAATTTGATGGACACTGTGCATAAAATATCTGTTTTGACACATAGAGAAGCATTTTATTTCCGCTTATTTGTCTCTTAGCAGGCATATGCTGGGAACTACCCCTCCTCTACTTTGGAAGTAAATGAAGGAGAGGGTCTTGAGCGGAAGCTGGTTATGCTGCCAGCATTTTGTGTGCCTCATCTGTATGCCAGGAGGCTGGTCTTTATCCCTGCTGAACCTAAACGTTCCTCTTGGCAGTTGGCCTCTGCTTCCTCCACAAAACGAAAACAACGTTCCGTGCCGCCCTGTCTATAACGTCTCTGAATCCGTAACTATCCTTGCCTCCTCTACTGTCTCTCCCCGCTCCTGTTTAAGGCAGTTCCTCTGCCTCTTTTCTGAGTCCTTAAGTATGTCCTTTCTGTTAGCTTCTTCCCTCAGCACTTAAGTCCCTCCGTCCTCCCCCTCTGGAGAACTAGAGCAGCTTTCTTCCTTCCTTTTATAACAAAGCTTCTTGGATACGAAGAGTGGTATTCTTGATACCGTTCACTTGCCTTACCTTTTCTTCTTGACCCTCTCTGATCTGTGTCACTGAAATGGAGCAGGAATCAGTCTCTTAATTTGCTGTTCTGAAGTGTCCCCTTCTGTGTTTGTCGTACTTGGCTTTCCTTCGGTGGTTTGAGTCATTTCCATCTCCTTTAGGGTTTCTTCTCCCTCAGCTTGTGTGGTGCCACTCTCTTCTGGCTGCTCCCTCTGATCATCTTCTTGGGTTTCTTTTCTGGGATTTGCCCGTTCTATAATATTTGGTCCCAGCTGCCCACCTTTTCTCATTAAATGTTCCCTGGGTTATTTCTTCCATGCTCATAGGATAGGGTGTCTTCCCTGTGGCTCAGATGGTAAAGAACATGCCTGCAACATGGGAGACCCAGGTTTGATCCCTGAGTCGGGAAGATCCCCCTGGAGAAGGGAATAACAACCCACTCCAGTATTCTTGCCTGGAGAATCCCACGGCCAGAGGAGCCTGGAGGGCTACAGTCCATGGGGTTGCAAAGAGTCGGACATGACTGAGTGACTGACACTTTCACAGGATAAGTGTACATGCTCTGATTGAACTTACCAGCTCAGATCTTTTCCCTGAGCACCAGACCTCTCCTCACTGGGGATCCTGTGAGTCCCTCAGACTTAACCTGTTCAAAGTGCTGCAGTCCCCCGTCTCTTCCTCTATTCCCAGTTTCTTTATCCACTGAAGTCAGAAGTGAAGAACCTCGGTGTTGTCCGGATTTCTTCTGCGTATCACCCAGTATAGCGCCATCACTCGTGGGTTTCTCTTCCCGCCTGAGCCAGCTGCAGGCTCACCTGCTAGTGCTGCTGATTCCTTTTCTTTCTTTCTTTTTTAACTGACTCATTTTTCTTTGCTAGGAGGTCTCTTTCTTCTGTGGATCACATTCTTCCACTGTCCATCACAATGACTCTAGTTTTGATTCTGCTAAATGAGAAAATAATTATGGCCACAAGCCAAACCATTTCAAAATGGAGTAAGATGTGAAGTATATGAAATGCTATGGGGGGATTGAGGAAAATGAAGACTGAGAAAGAAAGAATTAGATTCGGTGACTGGGTGATGTCAGACCTCTGGGTGAGTTCTGTAGTGCAGTGATGTCTTTACCCACACCCACTCCCCCTTTTTTATACCTGCCTCTGAGGTGGTGTCCGCATGGTATCCTTCAGGTCACACAAATTCTTGTTTGTTACCAGGTCCTTCCTCTTCCTTGTTCACTTTATTCAGTTAGTGAGCTTTGCCCATGACACCTCCATATTCTCTTCATTTGTGTCCCTTTAAATTTTTTCCTCCTTAAATTTGTATTTTATAAATCATCTTTTTGTTACATTGAATTTGATCATCAGTTTGTGATGGTTCTTCTTCCTAATTAAAGATTTATCCCTTTTCATCTGTTATCATTATCTTAATTAGAAAATACAATGGACAGTTGTTCTTTGACTTACTTTGTCATTCTTCAACTTTTAACACTGTTGATCACTCTCTCCTTAGCTGTCTGCTCTTGACTCTTGGGACTTCATTATCTTGATTTTCTTGCCACATCTTTGATGGCCTTTTCTTGGTCATCTTTAAGGACCTCCTAAATAGAGCAGTCCTCTGGATTCTGTCCTCTGGCGGATGGATCTCTCATGATCTTGTCTGGACAGTGTCAGTCATATTCATGATTTCAAGGACCACACATCCCTTCACCCTGAAATCCTTGTCCTGAGCACAGACTCTTTCATTGAGTGCAAGACCTGTTCTTTTCACTTGCTTACCAGGTATGTCCATTTGGAGGTTCCAGATAACTTCAGATATAGTGGATTCTAATAGGAATGCATCAGTCTCTTTTCCAGACTTCTTCCTTTTTTTTTTTAATCTTGTCATGATGAAGGGAACCAGCAGTGGCCCATCATCCAGATAAAGACACGTGAATGACTCTAATGCCTCCTTCCTCATTTTGCACATTCGTTAGGTCACGTGCTTGCGTGTGCTAAGTCACTTCAGTCGTGTCCAACTCTTTGTGACCCTACGGACTGTAGCTGTCCAGGCTCCTCTCTCCATGGGATTCTCCAGGCAAGAATACTGGAGTGGGTTGCTATGCTCTCCTCCAGGGGATCTTCCTGACCCAGGGATCAAAGCCCACGACTCTTATGTCTCCTGCATTGGCAGGCGGGTTCTTTACCACTTGCACCACCTGAGAAACCCTCATTAGGTCACAAGTCTTATCAATTCTGCTGCCCCAATTTTGAAATCTCTCAAATTTGCCCTTACAAACTTAGCTTAGACCCTTATTCTCGTCTCATCGCTTCATTTGTCCCCTAACTGTGCTTCCTTTGTGCAGTTGTCTCCCCTTCTTTCTCCCTGCTTTCAAATCCATTACTGATAGCTCAAATTTAATTGCTTATTATATGTCACTTATTTGTGAAATGTTTTGCATGTATTCACACTTAACCATCACACTAAACATTTATTATCCTTTTTACTTTGGAGCAGAGTAGGCCTGGCCTCACCAATAGTGAGCGGCAGGACAGAGATTTGAATTCAGGCTATATGCTTCAGAGCCCGTGACCTTAATTTTAATTCACTGCTTTACCTGCAGCCTTTCACTGGCTACTCCTCTTTGCAAAGACTAGAATCTTTGGAAGCAAGTCACTGTCATAGTCCATATTCAAGGTGGTAGGGTTGGGGTTGTGGGGGTTAAGGTCCAGCTCCTGGAGGAGAGATTCTTGACGCATTATTTAGAATTCTTCTTTAAGGGAGATTTGTTTCTTCCTACTTATTTACTCAGTCATTTACCTTATGTGGACTTATTTTATACTTTGGCTTATCATCCAACACTGTAATACTTTACCAATTCTCATTTTTTCTTTTACTTTTTAAAAAATTGAAGTTACAATTGGCATATAACATATTAGTTGCAAGTTAACAATGATTTGGTATTTGTAACAGTTCTTATATTTAAGATGTTCACGTTTTAACCTTGTTTTTTTTTCTATTAGTGAATTAGAAGTGAATTTTTTTTTCTATTAAAAGTCTTAGCATGCTGTTTTGATGGTTTCGTTTAGATCCATGTTCCTAAAAGTAGGATTGTTGGGTCGGTGCATTTAAAAGTTTTTGGTGCACAGGTGGGGCTTTTATGAGTGTCTGGTTTCATATTTACTGTCTTTACAGGAAGTACTCACTAACACCCTTGAGATCTTGCATTCCTCTTTGGGATTATGGATGCTTTATCTTTAAAGCCAGAAACTCACTATTCATGCTGATTTATCTACCCTTGTAGAGTATTGTGTCAAAGAATGCACTGCAGTATCGGGGAAATTCCCAGCACGATGCCCAGGAGTTTCTGCTGTGGCTTTTGGACCGAGTTCACGAAGACCTCAATCACGCTGTGAAGCAGAGTGGCCAGCCTCCTCTGAAGGTAAGGGCACGCCCCCGGGGCAGTCAGGGAGTGCTGAGCTGAATGGAGGAAGGAGTGAGTGCAAATTCTTCCAAACCTCCTCTGAGTAGTTGTTGCAGTTTGTAGTTAGTTAATACTGTGAAATTGACTAAGTGAGTTTCGTGGATACTCAGAGGCTGTCCCCCCCTGCGCGGCCACCACCACCACTGTGCTGGCAGCTGGCAGGAACGAGAGTCACTGTCTCCAAGGAGCTTACACTCACGAGAGGGGACACATGTGCCTGTATACCTTTAGACTGACATTAAACTCAGTAAACTGTCTTTAAAGCAAAAATTTGCCTTCTATTCCAATGAGACATAGTCTGTAGATCACTGGAATGTGATCTCCACACAGTCAAAGAGGAAATGTATGAATGTCTCTGCTGTTAGGATTAGATTTGAGTGTAGGAACTGAACCCTTAGAATCTTCTTACTGAAAATCAGTTGTTTTTTTTTTTTTAATGTAGTCTTAATATGACAGACAAAATGATTTATGTAATGGAAATAAAGTGAAAGTGTTGTTCTCCTCTCATAGCTTTAAAAAACTTTTGATAATTCTATTCTGTACCTCAAATTTTAAATTTCTAGTTTTGGTGAGCTGTCAAATTATTCTGATTCAAGGTCCTTTGTCCCTGAACATTCTGTACTGTCATATGACTGTGCGCTTGTGGCTGACTCTCCCTCCAGACTGAGACGTACTCAAGTTCAGGCGCTGTGTCTTACCTCTCTTTGTATCCTTATGCCTTTTGCAGCGCTTTCTGCACGTGGTACCTGATGCTCAGTAACTAACTGTGGTGGTGGGGAGGGGGATGAAAAGCTTAGGTAAAATGTGAGTAGAATGATTAGGCCTAAGTAGGCAGTAGAGCTAATAGGTGCTAGAGAGTAAATTCCCTTTAGGCAGGAATTGGTACTTTTGAATGGTTGAGATTATTCCCTGGATGAGGTTGGAGGGAGCCTGTTGAGCGCTGGAGGAGGATTGCAGCGCTCAGGGGAAGGACTGCCCAAGGGCCTGGACGGTGTGGCGAGATGGACAAGCGCTGTGTCTGGGCGAGCCTTGTGAGGCCATGAGTCCATTCGACCTATGTCCTGGCAGCTGTGTTCTGGTTCCTTGAGCAGATGCCTTTCCCTGAAACATCTGGATCTGATGCAGATCTGGTAAAGGAGGTCTGGGACATTTGTGACATCTTTAGGCTCATCGTCAGTCAAGACCTGGTGCTTCTAGTCTGTGAAGTTGTACTTTATTTTTTTTTTTAGCCACCGTCAGAGACTGATATGATGCCTGAGGGACCATCTTTTCCTGTCTGTAGCACTTTTGTACAAGAACTTTTTCAAGCCCAATACAGGTATGAGCAAATTAAATTTCCCTTATGTTGTCTGCTTATATAGTTCGAGGTGATCTTAATGGGAGTGTCTTACATTCTTATTTTTGAAGATCTTCTTTGACGTGTCCTCATTGTCAGAAGCAGAGCAACACTTTTGATCCTTTCCTCTGCATTTCTTTGCCAATTCCTCTACCCCACACAAGGTAAGAACAGAGTTAATCAAATTAAAACTGTGTTCCTATATGTTCCTTTTCTTCTGTAGCCTCCTCTGTTGGGGCTTCTTACGTATTTAGACAAGTAATAGCATTAGTGATACATTGAATACAGGCATTATTAAGGCCTTGCAGAAATTTATAAATGCCAGTCTGAGCCAGTAGGGTCGACAGGTACATGGGGCAGGCAAGTCTTTTTGGTTGGTCTGGTTGTATTCTGTTCAGCTGGTCGTCCACCTGTAGTATGGGAGCTGGAGAAGGTTGTTGAGTGCCTCCTAGAGCCTCTAGAGACCTTGCATTACACTTTTAAATTAGCTGTTTTATTTGAACTGTTCCTCAAAATTTCTAGGAGTTATGCTGTTTTAAAGAAACCACAAAGCACAGGACCAAGTATTAGTACGCTGTATGGTTGTTTTATAAACACTGCCCTTTCCAAAGCATTCTTTGGTGCTCTCGCAGGAGTCTGTGGGCACACGTCCATCTCCTCCACCACTGTGAGCCAGTTCTCTCGAGTTATTGATTATTGCTGGATAGTTCTGCATAGGTCCAGCTGAAGGTGTGGGTTTGCTTTAGTGTTGTTGATTTCATGTCAAAGTTGTTTTTCTCGTTCATTTTAGTTGAAGTAAGTGACTAATGAGAAGATCTGACTTTGATCTGCACAGGCCTCTCTATGTCACCGTAGTGTATCAGGGGAAATGCTCTCACTGCATGCGGGTTGGCGTGGCCGTGCCTCTGTCTGGGACTGTCGCCAGACTTCGGGAAGCAGTGTCCGTGGAAACCAAGATCCCCACTGATCAGGTAATAAGCTTGCTAAGGCCGATGATACACGAGCCACAAAAATGTTGCTTTCTCTTCTTCTGAAATTTTTTTTTTTAACAGTTCTCAGTCAAACATGATTGGATAGAAATTTAAAATTATGTTGCTTCTGCTGTTAAAGGAAGGATAAAAACATCAAGATCCAAAGGAGAAAAATACACACAAAAACTTTTCATTTTTCATTTAATTGTGTATATATATATTTAAAAGGAAAAGCTGTGACTTTACACCAAGACCTCCTTTGAGCTTTGTTTATAGAGTATAATTAATTAAACCACCACCACCACCTTAAATCATTCTATGGATGCTCATGTGGGCCACAGGAAGAGCATCCTGTGGTATTTGAAGGTCAGAGAGGCTTAGAAAACCCAACCAGTTGTTCTTGAAAATTCCTTCCCATTATGGTGAAAAGAATGAGCATATTGCTAGTACTGTACGTACAGGGGTCAGTGTGGTTTATTTTCTGATTAGAGTGTTTTACCTTGTTTAGATAAGAGAAAGGAAAGTTGTAATCCCCTCCAACCCCCCACCTTTCTTTTTTGGGTGAATATTTGATACACAGTTGTATTGACGCAGAATAATTTGGCCTGTTTGTGACTTGACATACTTTTACATACCTCTTTTACTCAATTCACTGTTAAGAGTTTTATTGGGGAAAAAATTCCCTATTTAAAATTTACCAAGGAAAGATGATTCAGTGGCTGAATGGCCTCTGCCTAGATAAGTTGTGAGTGCTGCTGTGTGATCATGTAAATGATGGAGGTGTTTTGTGTGCTGGCCTGCTGTGGCCCCATCTGGGAGGTGTCGCAGTAAAACAGGCACCACCAGCGGTGCTGCCCTGACGCAGCAAGTGTTTCGCATTTTCATGGGCCAAGTACTCGCAGATTGATAAAATGCTCGTGATTTTCCTTCCTTTGAAATGCTCGTTCATTCTTTCTTTTTGTTGTAAATTCAAGATGAGGGGAGAGAGAGAGAGAGAGGGAGGCTTCGGTGTGTGTCTGAGGCTCATTTGGTTGTCTTTTTAAAGCCTCCGGTGCTGTCTGGCTCTTTTTGCATTGTTTGAGTGATATAATTACAGGTTTGTTTTGACCTCAGCTTGCTGGAGAAAGTGAAGTGTACTTGCGTGTTCACCTGCAGGAAGACAGTGTGTTCATTAAAATCGTTAGAAGAAAAATGCGAGAGGACTGTTTTTCTTGGATTGTGGACTGTGCCACCAAGCCCCTTTCACCTCACTGACTCCTAGTATATTTGTGATAGTAGAGGGGGCCTTAGGAGCCCAGTCCAACCTCCTCATCTGAAGGAGGCCCAGAGAAACCATGTGACTTGTTCAGGGTCACGGGGCTGGTTGGTGGCAGGCCGGAACTGGAACCTCTTGAGGCCTGGTCCAGTACTTTTTCACTGGACGGGGCTGCTGAGCATGTCATGAGGTCTCTACGTGTCTCTGTTGTCTTTTTCCCCATCTTTTATTTTTCTTTCTTTATGAAGTAGTCAGCCATTTCAGAAGCTTAATAAAAGTTAGTAAAAGTGAAAGTACCTTGTATTAGGATCTTAGGACTAAGGCTTATTAACTTTAATACTGTGTTGTATATTCATTTATATTTTGTCTTGTGCATATACTTTATTTACTATTTTATGAAAATGGAACCGTGTACTCATACTTTTCTTTTCTGACTTTCACTATTTACTTAGGAGATCTTTCCATGTTAGTGCAAATATATGTAGCTTATTCTTTGAAAGAACTTTATAATTCCAGTAGAACTATAGTATAGTTAACGAGTTCCTTTTGTTGGGCATTTGAGTCGATTTACTTTTTTTTCCAGTACAAATCTCCATGGTTATTTGACATTTTTTAATCTGAGAAGAAGAAAATTTAATGGTAGAAAATCTCAGAATCAGATGTAGACTCTTATTGCTATGAGGCTGGATAGTTGTATAACCTTAGGCAAGTCACTCCATCTCTCTTTAGTTTCTTCTCCCTGTGAAACAAGGGCTTTAGACTTTGTAAGCGCTGACTCTCTTCACCAAAGCTGGATTTAGTGCCCCAGCACTCTGAAATCAGTTTGTTGTTATAGAACCACAGAGAATATTGTGCTTCCAAGACTCTCTTATTAAAGGCAGATCCCCCGGGCGTGATGAGGTGTTTCCAAGCCCTCAACTCCCCTGCAGGCCTGCTGATCTGGAGAAGTTCACAGCTGGATTAGGAGATCAATTCTTACTGACTTTCCAGTTACCCAACTATTTGCATTTTTCCCATTTTTAGATTGTGTTAACAGAAATGTACTATGATGGGTTCCATCGTTCCTTTTGTGACACAGACGACCTGGAAACAGTCCATGAAAGTGACTGCATTTTTGCCTTTGAGACTCCAGAAATATTTAGGCCTGAAGGAATTCTCAGTCAAAGAGGTAAATGAGCATCTGTTTCCATAATACCACCTGGGTTTGCAGGTTTAACAACTGTCTACTCTTTTAGCTTATTGTATGATGGTATAATTTTTTGAAATTGTGGTGAAATACACTTAACGTATCTTTTTTTGATGGTATGCATTTTAGGTTACATATTTCCCTGGAAGAAGGTAATTCTTGAAAAGAACTTTGTTCCTGGCCTTAGGTTCTTCAGCTCCTAGGGCTTCTGTTCTTTTTACTCTACTCCAGTGGTTGTCAAGGCATCAGTGTCGCCTGGGAACTGATGAGAAATGTACATTCTTAGGTGCCCCTCCAGACCTACTGAGTGAGAAACGCTGGGGGCAGAGCCCAGCAGTCAGTTAACAGGTGATTCTGGTGCAGGTGGAAGTTTGAGAACTGCTGCTCTACCCAGTCTTACCAGTTTTTTGCACTGGTGATTTTTAGAACTAAAGTCTCCTCTAGCCCCTACTTATCTTCTGGTTGCGTACCCTGACTTTCAGCGGCCCACTGGAATCTCTGCTTGGAACCCCACAGCCATCTCACACTGAGCATTTCTTTCTTGCTCCTCTTGTGTTTTTTCTGTGGAGTATCACTGTCCTTCTTCTCACCCAAGCTTGGCCCAAGCACTTTTCTCTTGGATTTTGACTTAAATTCACAACTGATCAAATACTCTGTAGTTTTCCTATTCATTCTACTGCTGCTGACACAGAGCAGACTAGTCTCAACTGGGCTTTTCTAGAAATTTCTTTACCCCGGGCTTTCTCCTGTTCAATTATTTCTTCACAGCGCTACCAGGCTTATTCTTACATAGAATTCTGATCATGTTACATGCTTATTGATGTCGCAGTGGTTCCCTTTTGTCTGCAGTTAAATCTAAATACCTTGGAAGAATGCCTGGTCCCTTTTGTCTGCATTTAAATCTAAATACCTTGGATGAATGCCTTGCTTTTTCCTAGCCTCTCTACTATTAGGTTGGTGCAGCAGTAATCACAGTTTTCGCATTGTTGAAATTGGCCATTTGATAAATTGGAATACATTCTAAATAAATGTGGTGGTTAATTTATACATCATTTTAATATGTGTTTCTTGCTTTGTGTTTTTTTGTTTGCTGTTTATTTTATATTTATTTTAGACTATGGAAAGGATGTTAGACAAAAAGCAAATTTGAGCAATTTTCTTATTTGAGGTCAAAATGGGTTGTAAAGCAGCAGAGACAGTTTGCAACACCAACAGCACATTTGGCCCAGGAACTGCTAACAAATGAACAGTGCAGTAGTGGTTCAAGGTGTTTTGCAAAGAGGATGAGAGCCTAGAAGATGAGCCTAGTGGTCAGCCATTGGAAGCTGACGGTGACGATTGAGAGCCATCATCAAAGCTGATCCTCTTACGACTACATGAGAAGTTGCTGAAGAACTCAGTGTTGACCATTCTATGGTCATTGAGCATATGAAGCAAATTGGAAAGGTGAAAAAGTGCAATAAGTGGGTACCTCATGAGCTGCCTGGAAATCAAAAACATCGTTTTGAAGTATTGTCTTCTCTTATTCTACACAGCAATAACGAGCCATTTCTTGATCAGATTGTGACTTATGACGAAAAGTGGATTGTAAACGACAGCTGGTGACGACCAGCCAGCTCAGTGGTTGGACTGAGAAGAAGCTCCAGAGCACTTCCCAAGGCCAAACTTGCTCCAAAAAAAGGTCACGGTCACTGTTTGGTGGTCTGCTGCCCATCTGAGCCACTTGAGCTTTTTGAATCCCAGCGAAACCAGTACATCTGAGAAGTATGCCCAGCAACTGATGAAAACTACAATCCCTGCAACCAGTATTGGTCAACAGAAAGGGCCCAGTTCTCCACAACAACAACTGACCACACTTCGCACAACCAACGCTTCAAAAGTTGAACGAATTGGTCTACAAACTTTTGCCTCATCCACCACATTCACTTGACCTCTCACCAACCAGCTACCACTCGACAAGCATCTCAGCAGCTGTTTGCAGGGAAAATGCTTCCACAACCAACAGGATGCAGAAAATGTTTTCCAAGAGTTTTCATGCTACAGGAATAAACAAATTTATTTCTTGTTGGCAAAATGTGTTGATTATAATGGTTCCTATTTTGACTAATAAAGATATGTTTGAGCCTAGTTATAATGATTTAAAATTCATGCTGCTGCTGCTGCTAAGTCACTTTAGTCATGTCCGACTCTGTGTGACTCCATAGACAGCAGCCCACCAGGCTCCCCCGTCCCTGGGATTCTCCAGGCGAGAACATTGGAGTGGGTTGCCATTTCCTTCTCCAGTGCATGAAAGTGAAAAGTGAAAGTGAAGTCGCTCACTTGTGCCAGACTCTTAGCGACCCCATGGACTGCAGCCTACCAGGCTCTTCCATCCATGGGATTTTCCAGGCAAGAGTACTAGAGTGGGTTGCCATTGCCTTCTCTGTAAAATTCATGCTGCTGCTAAGTCACTTCAGTCGTGTCCGACTCTGTGCGACCCCATAGATGGCAGCCCACCAGGCCCTGCCATCCCTGGGATTCTCCAGGCAAGAACACTGGAGTAGGTTGCCATTTCCTTCTCCAATGCATGAAAGTGAAAAGTGAAAGTGAAGTCGCTTAGTCATGCCCGACTCTTAGTGACCCCATGGACTGCAGCCTACCAGGCTCCTCCGTCCATGGGATCTGCCAGGCAAGAGTACTGGAGTGGGTTGCCATTGCCCTCTCGCAAATTCATGCTACAAACCCTTAATTATGTTTGCACCAACCTAATATATTCCATCTTCTTTCCCATGTACCCTATTCAGATTTACTCTTTATTTCTTGAACATGCCACATGCTTTTATACTTTCCCTCCTGTTTGCTCTGCTGAAAATTCATTTCTGCAGCTCTCATTAACACCTACTCTGTCTCCCCTAAGCACACATTCCGATCTCCTCATCCCACTCGTCCTAAGCAGCCACTATTCTGCTTTCTGTCTCTGTAGATTTTTTTAGTCTAGATGTTCATATGAGTGGAATCATATAATACGTGGCCTTTTGTGACTTGTCTCTTTCACTTAGAATAATGTTTCCAGGTTCATCCATTATAGCATGTATCAGTCCTTCAGTTCTTTTTATGGTTGAATATTTTTCTGTTATATGTATATACCACATTTCCTTGATCCATTTGTCTGTCGATGGGCATTGAATTTCCACCTTGTGTCTGTTATGAAATAGTGCTGCTGTGACCATTCATGTACAAGTATTTGTTTGAATACCTATTTTCAGGGCTTTTTTGGGAATATATACCTAGAAGTGTAAATGCTGGGTCATATGATAATTCTGGGTTTAACTTTATGAGAAATTGCCAGACTGTTTTTAATAGAAACTGCATCATTTTTTCCTTCCCAACAGCAATATATGAAGGTTACAGTTTCTCCACATTCTTACTATTAGTTGTTATTTTAGCCATCCTAGTGAGTGTGAAGTGATACGTCATTGTGATTTTTTATTGCATTTTCCTAATGATAAATGATGTTGGTCATCTTTTCATGCAGCTTTAGGCCATTTCTTCTTCAGAGAAATATCTATTCAAGACCTTTCCCTCCTTTAAACTTGGGTTGCTTATCTTTTTGTTTTTGAGTTATGTGTTCTTTATGTTTGCTGGGTACTAGACCCTTGTCAGATATATGATGCAGATATTTCCTCCCATTCTGTGGGTTATCTTTTCACTTCCTTGATACTATCTTTGAGGCATAAAAGTCCTTAATTTTGATGAAGTCTAGTTTTTCTTTTCCTTCTTTTGTTGCTTTTGCTTTTGATGTCGTTTCCAAGAATCCATCACTAAAGCCAAGACCATGAAGATTTATCTGTTTTCTTCTCAGAAAGTTTTAGCTCTTAGATTTAGGTCTTAGATTCTTTTGAAGTTAATCTTTGTGTGTGGTGTGAAGTACCATTCTTTTGCGTGTGAATGTTTAGTAGCCCTGGTACCATTTGTTGAAGAGATTTTTCTTTGCTGTTGGCGATTCTCTTGTTCCTCTTTTCCTTCAGCTCTACTTCCACAGGTCTCTGGGGCCTTTAGTCTCTGAACCTGTGGTGATTCTGTATTGTAGGTTGCTCAGCTTTCCCCACTGCCAGCTTAGGATCCAGTTTTCTCTCTTTATTTTCAGGCATATGCTTTTTTTTTTTTTAATTGTTTTCTAATTTTAATTGCATTATAGTAAAAGGCTGAAAGCCTGTCCTCACTTCCCCAACCCCAGATTGGCTGGCTGACTCCTGCTCTTCTGTGTTCCAGTGTGGCTTTTGCTAATCTCTGACACTAGCGTGTTGTGTGGAAATACTCGTTTCTTCTCTGTCCTTCCTACCACACTGTGAAATTCTTTGTAGCTGGGACTGTATTTTGCTTCATCTTTCTGTACCCAGAAAGATGAGTATAATTCCTAATACATGGTCAGAGCCTTTCCCCAAATCCCCCTTCATCTCCCGGTTGCTTAGGGTTAACACTGTTTCTATTTATAAGTGAATTTGGTGAGGTCCACGGTTATATAAGTGCCTTTGTTGGAAGAGTATAGCACTTAGCGAATACGTGTAAGCCTCTGCTCTTTACAAAGGCCTCATCAGTATTTCGTTGATGCCTGCGAGGCTATTCTTTTCCCCATTTTACAGAGGAGGGAGCTGAGACTTAGAGAGGTTAGGTCAGGGGCCCAGGTCACACAGCTGGTAATGGTGGGCCTAGACTTTGAATGTGGAGCTTGATTTTTCAGCAGCTGAGTGTTTCCTCTCATCTCGTTAGGAATCCTGATCACTTTTAGCAGAATAGGTCTTCCCAACCTTACCTCTGCTAAGAACCTAGGAAATGAGCCCGTTAATTGTCTCAAATTCAGTATTTTCTCATACCAAAGTTTAAAATGATTATGAAGTAAAACCTGCTGCTCTTTTGTGATTTCTTCATGGTATTTAAGCTTAAAAGGTTTTCTTTCCTCTACCAGCTTGGTGAAGATTCAATTCTTCCTTATTTCTAGTTTCTGTGTTCTCTAATTAATTTGGATTTATTTTGGTATTAACTAGATTAAACAAATGCATAGTTAATACCAAAATAAATTTGTTGAATACCTATTGCTGGGTATTTAGCTTATTGCTGGAGTTTGCTATGAGTACCTTTGTGTAAACCAGCTTTTATTTTATTCTCCTTCTGGTAATACTGTTGTTATTTCTTTGGTGTGGTGGCAGTGGAGGGTTTCTTTTCTCCAGTTGGTGTATCATTTCCTTAGGCTATCCTTCCAAAGGATTAAGGAAATAAGCAGTTATTTAGTCAAGCACTTATTGAGCTAAGTGTAAGACCTTGGCTAGATGCTAAATTCCTTAGCACCTCTGATTGACAGATAGCTCTGCTTTGGGGCATGTTCGAAGACCTGGATTTTGAAGACCTGCACAGGCCAGCACTGTGCCTGTCAAACATACATTTTTGTTCACTTTATTGTAGGTCAATCCAGTCTAGTTGATTAAAGTTCTGTAATGGCTGTGAGCCTTAAACGCCTGGGTCTAAATCAAAGAAAAGGAACTACCTTTGGAATATTGAAGATTGTTCCACATATACTGGTCTTTATTAAAAAAAAATTTGGTTGCTGGTTGTATGGACTCAGTTTAAGTCTGTCCTGGAGGGTCATCCTGCAGACTTGCCATTCTAAAACCAATATTCACTGAAGTGAATCGTTTTAATTTTCAGTTTTTAAGGTAGGTAAGGCTAGTTTAAATGATATAATGGATGCCAAGAATTTTTTTTAAGGGCTGGATGAGTAATCTCAAAGTCAGTCATTTGTTCCTCATTCAGTTGCAGTGTAAATAACATAATGACAGCTTAACTTCTCTGATGGGTATAGTTTTTATAATGAAAGAATAAAGACATTTGAAGAGATAAAGTAAGTTTTCATTTTATTTTAGGAATTCACTTAAACAACAACCTAAACCACTTGAAGTTTGGCTTGGATCATTGTAGACTGTCTTCTCCTACACAAGCCGCAGCAAAGCAGGGGAAAGCGGACTTGCCCTCCTCAAGAGCAGGAAGCGACAAGATCGTTCTGTTAGTGTGTAACCGAGCCTGCACTGGGCAGCAAGGGAAAAGGTGACAAGCAACTTACTTTCCAATAAGTATTGAGACTTTAAAAGCCTAACATTTTCAAATATTTTAGAAAGTAGGGATTAAAAAGTCCTTACTCTTGACTACTTAATTTTTGATTCTGATATTTAGAAAGAGCATGTGTGTAAGCTGACCTGATCTGAGGGGTTGACACAGGGAGAATATAAAATTAGGATGATAAGATCTGAGTTAGGATGGCTTTCAAGCTCACGTAGTTTTCAGAGGCACAGTTCTTACCTGTATTTTCAGCTCAGGATCCTCCTGGAGCTCTAGACTTCTAGACCTGTATCCAGCTACTTTCTTTACAGCTTAAAAAAAAATCTTAACAAAGCTGTTCGGAAGGCATGTGCACCTCAATCTTGTGTTCCAAGCTGAACTCATTGTCTTTCCCTATAAACCTGACCCTCCCATCATTTCCTGTCCCGGCAAATGGCACCACTGTTCATTCAGCTGTATTTAGTCAGACATTTGGGAGTTAGAAATCTCACTTAAATCTGTTTCCCTCTCTAAGGATTTATGGGAGTTTTAGACTGGCTTTTAAAGTAACTTTATCACACTAGTAATATAACTTGAGTAATAACAACATATGGATGTGTTTCAGGGAGGAAGGATACAGTGTTTCTAATATTAGGGTAGCATTTATATTAACCTTTTAAAATGTTGCTCTGAAATAAGTTTCTTATTTAAGAATGGAAAAATAACATAAATGCAAAATGTGTTGATTTGTGTATTTATGATGTTCATTAGCTAGTGTTTGTAGTGTGTTGGGCACTATTCTAAACACTAGGGGTACAGCAGGATCTGTATTCTCTTGGTGCTTGCAACCTAGTTAGGACAGAGCCACTAAAGACAAGTAAACATTTAATTTCAGACAGTCACTGTTACTTTGAAGATATTAAAACATGCTGGTATGATAGAATGCACTGGTGGGGATCTGGCTGCTGCTGCTGCTGCTGCTAAGTCGCTTCAGTTGTGTCCGACTCTGTGCGACCCCAGAGACGGCGGCCCACCAGGCTCCCCCGTCCCTGGGATTCTCCAGGCAAGAACACTGGAGTGGGTTGCCATTTCCTTCTCCAGTGCATGAAAGTGAAAAGTGAAAGTGGTCGCTCAGTCGTTTCCGACTCTTAGCCACCCCATGGACTGCAGCCTACCAGGCTCCTCCGTCCATGGGATTTTCCAGGCAAGAGTGCTAGAGTGGGGTGCCATCTGGCAAAACTACATTAATGAGGAAAGTGAGGGAGGGCCTCCCTGAGGAGGCGGTAGCTGAGCCAAGCCAAGTGAGAAGTTGTGAGCTATGTGAGCCTCTGGGGAAAGGATCCCATGAAGAGGGGACATTGAGTACAAAGGTGCTGAGATTATGGCTGAGTAATATTCCATTGTATGCATATACTGCATCTTTATCCAGTCCATGGACATTTAAATTGCTTCCATTCTTGGCTATTGCAGATGTGCTGCAATGAATATTGGGGTGCATGCATCTTTTTGGATTAGGGTTTTCTCCAGGTATTACTGGCTGAAAGGGAAGGGGAGGAATAAATTGGGAGATTGGGATTGACATACACATACAACTATCAATATATTTATAAAATAGATAGCTAATAAGGACCTACTGTGTAACACAGAGTTCTACTCAATACTCTAGCCTATGTGGGAAAAGGATTCAAAAACGAGTGGATATATACATATGTAAAACTGATTCATTTTGCTGTACACCTGAAACACAACATTGTTAATTAACTATACTGGAATATAAATTTTTTTGAAAAGATGCTGAGATTAGAAGGAGCTTGACATGTTTAAGGACAGAAGGAAAGGCAGCTCATCAGATTTATATAAAATAAAGGACTTATGGAATCCCTTTCATGATGCTGGTCTCTTAAAAGTAGAGACATTGGCATATGAACAGTACGGCTACCGATTTACACATCATGCTTATAATGTATTTCACATCACAGTTGTTTTTAGGCAGGTAGGCTTACTGTTGAGCACTACTGTGAATAAACTGGTACTTGTTAGGAGCAGGTTTCTTGGTGACATTAGCACCTCTGCTTTGGCCTAAGTCAGGGTCAGTCTGTATATTCATCTGTTCATTCATTCATTCAGCATCTGTTGTTTTCTAGGCATCGGCTCTTTGGGCTAGTAAGATAAGTCAGTCACAGTACCTGCTATCAGATAACGCAGTCTATTGGTGGAGGCAGAATAAGCAGGTGGTATTTGCAATGCAGTAGTGCCTGGAGAATCCCAGGGACGGGGAAGCCTGGTGGGCTGCCGTCTATGGGGTCGCACAGAGTTAGACACGACTGAAGCAACTTAGCAGCAGCAGCAGTGCTTGATCCACAGAGCTCAGGGAATGCAGCCACAGGGTGCCACTGGGTCCTTATATGGTTGAGTAGGAAATAGCTTAAGAGTGACAAGGCTTTTCCAGGCTGAGGGAATTGACTGCCTGTTCAGGGTGTGAATTGGATGCATTCAGGGCAACAACAAGTAGGTCTGAATGGCTGGGGCTTGGGTAAGAGTTAAGGCTAGACCAGTGCTCCCCACCGTGGCTGCATCTTAGAACCACCTGGGGGGGGTGCCCTAAAACAGTCTCAGTACTTAAACCACAGACCAGAGTGATTACAGCAGAATCTCATGGGCATCACTGTATTTTAAAGTTCCCTTGCTGATACCAGCCTGTACGCATGGCTGAGAACCACAACTCTGTCTCTCATTCTCTAACACCTGTGAGTTTAGCGTGGGATAGGAAACCTGGCAGGGGCCACGTGGCTTCTCCCCTTGACTAGAGCTGACTTTTAGTGTCGCTTGCTTGCCAGTGTCTTCCTCGTCAGACCACCAGGATATGGCTGCCTCCCTGCTAGACCTCCCAGCCCTGTCTGTCTATTCCTCTGGCACCGAACTCCTTACGCGTTTGATCCATGTTATTTGCTAGACACACGTCCACGCCCACCTGCCTTCCTCACTGTCTCCACTAATTCTGTCATCTTACTACCTAATATCATGGTACCATACTTTTTTGGAAGCATTTTGGTGTATAAGTTGTTAAATTTCATTTATAAATCTCAGTTTCTCTTCTGACTCTTTTCATCCACTTAAGAGTGTTAAATTTCCTATTTGCTTTCTTTTGAAAACTGCCCTAAAACTAATTGTGTTGTGATTCTGTTTAAAAAGATCGTGAAAAAGGAGTTACAGTATTGAAAGAATTGTCATACTTTTTAAGGAGATGACAGTTGTTTATGTATGTCAGATTTGGACTTCCTTTTGTGCTGCACTTAGAGAAGACAATAGCATGGGACCTTCTGCAGAAGGAAATCTTGGAGAAGATGAAGTACTTCTTGAGGCCCACAGTTTGCATTCAGGTGTGTAAGCCTTTTGACACTCCAGAACAGCATGTGTGTACCCCATGCAGAAACAGTCACCACAGTGAGATGGGAAGTTCAGACCTTTGACCTTAGGGAAGACTAGCCACTGTGCTGGAGTGTTGGGGAGCCCCGGAGAAAAGCTCCTTAGCAGAATCTGCATTCAGGTTTTCCAGACTGAGAACTTATCCCTTATTTTATGAAGGGAGCTGGCTCTTGCAAGGTTTTCAATGAACTGCTGGGTATTCCTTTACGTTTGTCTAATAAAGACAAACGTAATCAGCTTTTGTAGAGAGAGAGATTTTGTAGACAAACTATATATTTTCAAAATTCAGACTACTTTGTTAAGGTATCTGTGGAAAACTTAATGTTAAGCTAAAGCAGCATGTTACTTGTCTTCATAACATTTGACATGTAAATTGCATTTGGGTCAGTCATATTTAAAGTGTGTTAGAGTGGCTCAGCAACCTCACGGAATATTGCAGAGAAGCGTTTTGTAGAACAGTTTGCTTTCCCGCTAACCTGGTTGGGAAATGCCCCGTGAACCACATGCCCTGGAGGAGAAGCCCAGCCTGATTTGCCTTTGCTGTTTGATGCAGGTGTGTCCATTCAGTTTGCGTGTGGTCAGTGTTGTGGGAATAACGTACTTGCTGCCCCAGGAGGAGCAGCCTCTGTGCCACCCGACAGTAGAAAGGTAAAAAAAAAAAAAAATCATCTTCTAGGATTTCATGTATGCTTGTGTGTAATTTCTAGTGATGTCTGATGTAATTTCCATAGAAGAGTGGTAGGTTCTTCAGGCTTATTTAGAAAGTAAACCCTTACTTTACTTTTGATTCATATTTGAGTGGGATATGTCTTATGATCATTTTTGGAATCAGGAAAACCTAGAATACTTATGTTAGGAAACTAAATTGGTCTAAGTCTCAGGATGATAGATGAATTACACTTGCATATTCACCATGATTGAAGTTTTCCAAGGTAGAATTCTAATCATAACAGTTTCCTCCTTGAAATCCTTAAATGATAAGCCCAGTTTCTCTACAGTTTCAACCCTGACTGCTTCTTTTCTGTCAGGCCTCATTCTTCTCCCCACTGTCTCAGACCTTCAGCAGCATCAAAGTGCTGAGGGTTGTTTGAACATAACAGCATCCTTCCCTTTGAGCCTGTCTTCTACCGTCCCCTCCCCCTGTTTGCCCCCAGAATTAGTCTCTCCCTGTGCTACTTCTGTGCTTTCTATACACTTCTGTCCTCTTGCAACACTCTACTGTATTAATAAAATAATAGACATATGTGTACATAAACACACTACACATATATGGATACATATAAAACACAGTACTGCCTCTATTATAATGCCTTTTCCAATAAATATTGAAGTGCCTGCATTTCAGGATTCCAAAAAAGTATACAGCATAGTTCTGTTCGAAAGGAATTCACTGTTTGGCTTTAGAAATTAGAGTTAATAGATTATATTAATGATCTAAAACATTGCAAAAAATAAAAAGTATTTGAGAAGTAATATTGACTGTTAATGCTGAGTGTTTCAGAAGATGGCTTAGGAGCCAAGGAGCTCAGGGGCAATAAATGAGGTAAAACTTGAGGGGTCCCTTGCAGGAAGGCACAGTTTGCATTGGTGTGGGCACAGTCCCGAGACCAGCCATGGTGTATGGAGGGAGATGGAGAGAGGAAGACCTTGTTCTCAAAGAGATTGTTGTCTAGTCTCTGGTTTGATGAAAAAGTAGACAAAAATTGGAAAGGTCATACCCTCTAAGAGTTACATGGATAGCCTTATAGTGTGGTACTGAATTTCTTCCCGTATCTTTATTTCCATGTTGAATATTTTAATTTAAGGATTTTTCAGTCCATTTGTAATCAAATCATTAAATATGAGGTTATAATAGTCAGAAGCCTTTTCTGATGGGAACCAATGATGAAGATTTTCAGCAATCACACTTTGATTTCAGATGGTTTGCATATTTAATTAAAATCATTTATTTAGAAAGTAATATGTGACTCTCTTCTCTATCCTATAGGGCACTAAAATCTTGTGGACCAGGCGGTACTGCTCATGTGAAATTAGTAGTAGAATGGGACAAGGAGACAAAAGATTTGTAAGTATTTTCTTACTTAGTGTTTATATAGTCAGTTGTCTTGATGGTTATTTTAATAGCATACGTTTGAGCTTTCAAATTAGCTGAAACACAAACCTCTCTTTTCTTTAGCTAACTATCCAAGTGTGTTGCTAATCCTTTATTTAAGCAATGTATTATTTCTCTCCTATACATTCTGTTGTCTGGATCCCCAAATCTTAGAACATTTGTTTACTGCTAATGAGACAGAAGGTATATATTCAAATTACTTTGATTATTATTACAGGCCCATTAACTCTAGCAAGTTACACCAAAGGCGTGCCCTTTGATACAAAAGGATAAGAATATATGAATTAATCAGCATAGTGTGTGGCCAGTCCCAGAAAAACCAACCCCAAATTATTTCTTGAAGATGACTTTTTAGATGGAGCACTTTTCAAGAACATTTTGGATCCTAGAAGAGTTGGATTGCCCCTTTTGCTCTCTTACATATTGATCTTTTCAGTTACGAGTTACAGTCATGCTGTGAAGCCGTTGATTTTATTCTTGTGTCAGTTCTGCCTGGCCATCTCTGATACATGCCTTCTGCCCCTCATTGCAGTTTGTTTGTGAATACTGAAGATGAGTACATCCCTGATGCAGAGAGCGTCCGGCTGCAGAAGGAGCGTCACCATCAGCCTCAGACCTGCACTTTATCCCAGTGTTTCCAACTCTACACCAAAGAGGAGCGGGTAAGGGGGGCAGCGTTCGCTGGGTGATGGGGGAGTAGGGAGGCCCCAGGGTGGGATGACCCTGGAGAAGAACAGATACACCCGAGAAGACCTCAGGAATTGGTTGCATTTATGTAGGTTCTGCACATGTGATGTGCATCTTAGTGTTAATCCTTTTAGGACTTTAACAAAAAGCAGTTTAAATTTCTGGAATTTCTGGAAAAAATGCTCTAGACACAAATCTTTGTATAGTTCTTTTTTTTCCTCCTCTTTAATGGTTAATGATTAAGTTATTTTTTTGTTTTAACTTTGACATTAAATTATTTTCCTTTGTAACTAGATCAGTGTTTCTCAACTTTTTGGTAGTGAGAACATAGATGCCAGGACTTATTAAAATTAGTTAAAATTGAAAATTCATTTCAAGGGCTCAGGAGACACTGTGGCTGGTTGCTCTTGTTTTGGACAGTGTAGATATAGATGTAAATCTGTACAGTGTAGAACAGCATGGTTTAGACCACTTAGCATGGTGCTTTGCAGGTTATAGGGATTCAGTAATTGAGATAGTGGATGGGACCCTTGACTGTGTGTTTTTTCAACAGGAATATTTAATAGCAAGGTAGATAACATATGCTTATCTAACATATTTTTATATAACTAAGCTAAGCAAAACATCCTGTTCATTGGCTAAATATAGCCTGCTATATGTGTGTATAATTCAGAGCAGTTTAAAATACACTATAATTTCAAAACTTCAGAATTTGAATAGGTGCCAGTGTTGTCTCATTTTTTCATATGAAAAAAGAAAATTCCTTTGAAAATCATTTGAGGCTTGGATCAAAATTCTATACCTATATTCTTAGGATCACTACGTAGAGTCTTCACGATTCAGATGATACAAGGGAAGCTTCAATTCAACTTTCATTTTAGAGGAGACACCCCAGTTCTCATAAACTCATCAACCAGGAGAGTGTCGGTGGTGGTTACAGGGCAGGAGTGATGAAGGTGATTCTTTACATAGTGGTCATCTCGTATGCCTTCCATTGGCTCATCTGTGTTCAAGTCCGCACCCACAAGCTGACCTGATTCTGAATATTCTGGTTGAACTTAAACTGGTGTTTCCTGAAGGTCAAAACCCAAGTTCTGAGCAGGAACCTCGTGAATAGTGAGCAATTCATTAGCAATACTTGGACTCCCAAGTTGGGCCCTGCCCCTTACACACTGGACTTGCACACAATCAAGGCTGTCATCTGCCATTGCCACGCCCACTGCAGCAGCACTGGGGGTGACACAGCCATCATCGACAGCGTTTGTAACAGCCCTCCAGCCATCTTTTATTGCCTCTTTGATTTGCATGAGTGTGTACTTAATTTTGTCTTTTGACCAGTAATGTCACAGATGTTGCATTTCTCAATAAAGGCGAACTTGTCTTCTCCCAGTGTGTAGTCATGGACACGTTCAGCATATCCCAAACAGTCAGGATTCAGGTCATCAAAAGAATTTAGAGCTACCCCACCACAGGCCAGAGTCAGCTTTTCCACCTTGCTCTTAGCTCTGTGCAAAGCTACTAGGCCTTCTTTTGCAAGAGCATTTAAGGCAAAGGAGTCAGTTCCCTTCTGATTAACAATAGCACACCCTTTAAGTCACTGCTGCTGCTGCTAAGTCGCTTCAGTCGTGTCCGACTCTGTGCGACCCCATAGACGGCAGCCCACCAGGCTTCCCCGTCCCTGGGATTCTCCAGGCAAGAACACTGGAGTGGGTTGCCATTTCCTTCTCCAGTGTATGAAAGTAAAAAGTGAAAGGGAAGTCGCTCAGTCATGTCCGACTCCCAGCGACCCCATGGACTGCAGCCTACCAGGCTCCTCCATCCATGGGATTTTCCAGGCAAGAGTACTGGAGTAGGGTGCCATTGCCTTCTCCACTTTAAGTCACAGCCACACTTTATTTTGTAAAGTTTTATTACTTTTAAAACTCCATTTTTAGTGAATTTTCTTTCAGCCTTTACTAATTTCTCTCCCCGCTGCACTCTTATTTTAAAAAAGCCAGAATTCACTTCTGTTTTTTTTGTATTCTAATGGCACATTGCATATAAGGATATATGCATCTTTTACTTTTTTCTTTTTCCACGTCCGGATGGCATGACCCATCCTCCAAAACAAGACCTCTGATTAAGCTTACGTAGTTTCAGGTTTATGTTTCATCTCCATGATCTCAACCATGAAGGGGTCACTATGTTTATCTTTTTTGTTAATGACCAAGAGGAATCTGCTGCTGCTTCTGTTAAAACATCAGCAAGTTTAGCATGAATCTTAGTATGTAGAGATGTTTTGGCCGTGTCAGTAAGTGTTTGCCTGTCCATCTCTCTGCATATTTTGATTCGTTGACAAAGCCAAAGTGCCTTTTCCTTTGCAGTTTTGTAAAAATCCTTCTGTTATTATTCTGAGATGAAAACCCTGTGTTAAAAACACAGGTTTCTAACACAGTTAGAAAACTACCACTAGCCTGGAGATCTTTAGTTAGATGCGACTGTAGTTCATGATAAAGCAAATTTATGGAGGGATATTCTGGATCATTCATACCCTTTCAAGCAGCTAATATAATGTGCTGACTTTCTCAATACTTTTAAAAGGATAAATAAATAGCCCTTTCAGTGTAGAGGAAAAGAACAGACATTATAGTAGCAGAGTCAGAACCAAGGAACTGAAGCATTCCTGGTGCTCACCATGCAATAGTGCTGTGTGGTTTTTAAGCCTTTTCAGGTTTAGATACCTTGAGAAACCTTGATGAGAGCACTTAGAATTCATCAGATTTTGAGTTGATGTTTAGGATCATAATTCCAACTACTGATTGTTACTACTCATTCTTGCATGTAGGGAATCATGGAATTTCAGAGTTGGAGGGGACTTTAAAGCTTTTTTCTAATGATTGAGTTCTTCTGCTAATTTCAAATAGATGACTGTCCAGCTGCTGTTTGTCAGAGACACTATTTCTTCTTTGGATATCTCTGATGGTGACCGATGTTACCTTGAAATACGTCCTCAGATGCTACAACCTGCAGGCAAACTCTTAGGTCATTAAGAACAATTGAGAACAGGTCTTTGTTTTCTTCTACTTGTTTATCCTTCAGATGTTTGAAAATAGTTTTCATCTTACTAAGCCTTTTCTCCTCCACTCAGTTAATAGCTAGTTCCTTTACTAGTTTTTCATTAGACATATTTTTCTAATCTTGGGTTTATATAAAACAATTGACATTGAACCTGACTGATTACAAGCTCTGTGTAGCCCCTTATCCTATTTAGCTTTTTTTTTTTTATTTGGGAGATGTTCAAAGCTTAAAGTCAGAGAAGGCAATGGCATCCCACTCTAGTACCCTTGCCTGGAAAATCCCATGGATGGAGGAGCCTGGTAGGCTGCAGTCCATGAGGTCACTAAGAGTCGGACATGACTGAGCGACTTCACTTTCACTTTTCACTTTCAGGCATTGGAGAAGGAAATGGCAACCCACTCCAGTGTTCTTGGCTGGAGAATCCCAGGGACAGAGGACCCTGGTGGGAGGCCGTCCATGGGGTCGCACAGAGTCGGACGCGACTGAAGTGACTTAGCAGCAGCAGCAGCAGCAAAGCTTAAAGTTGGGCAGATCTACTAGATGGGGACTTTCTTGGTGGCTCAGACGGTAAAGCATCTGTCTACAATGCGGGAGACCGGGTTCAATCCCTGGGTTGAGAAGATCCCCTGGAGAAGGAGATGGCAATCCACTCCAGTACTGTTGCTTGGAAAATCCCATGGACAGAGGAGCCTGGTGGGCTACAGTCCATGGGGTCGCAAAGAGTCGAACATGACTTCACTTTCACTTTCACTAGATGACTAATGAATCGAACCAAGTCTCCTGCATTGCAGGCGGATTCTTTACCAACTGAGCTGTCAGGGAAGCCCAGATGACAACATTGGTATTCTACAAAACATCTCACTGATCTTGTAATCAAGATTTGTTCATTCAGTACCTGTTTGTTGAGTACATACTATGTGCCAGGTCCTGTGCTTGGCGTGGGGTTATAGCTGGGGCCAAGACAGACAGCATTTTTGCCCTCAGGCTGTTATAGTGTAGTGGGGATAAACAAGTAAATAAAGAAGCAAAGGCCCTGGGGTAAAAGAAAGGTTGAGAAACAGAACTGAGGCCGATGTGGTGGGGCATGGCAGGTAAGAGACTTTGTCCTGGTCATAAAATAACCCTAGCGAGTACTGTAGGGTCCAGCGCTTCCATAGAAGGCTTTCAATAAATATATCCTGCAATGAATGAGTGAGTGTTCCTTGGGAAGTTCAGTCATTGGGTCCAAAAATAACAGTTCAGATAGGAAAGAGGAGCAGGTCAAACTTAGGCTGTGTGCTGATAATTTTGGGGTCAGGCTGTCTGCAAGCTCAGTGATGGTCGACGGCATTTGCGAGTACCAGTGCTGTTGGCCGCCTAAGGATGCTTTGGAAGCAGTGTCCAGGTCTCAGGTGGTGACAGCCCTGCTCTGCTCATCACCTTGGATGTTCACTGTCGAGAGACTGACATCCCGGGGCACAGGCAGAGAGTGGGGATCGTGGGTGGTGCGTCTGGAAATCCTGGCACGGCTGAATGTGTTTTGACAAAGGAGACCTAAAGTGAAGATCTGATAGGTATTTTCATCTTGTGGATGAGGATTTGGATTTTTAACTAAAAAGCAGAATTAGAGAGTGGAAATTGCAGGGAGAGTAATTTCATCTTAATCTGAGGACGAACTCTATAACAGACTGAAAGTGGAGCGGCTGCCTCCTGAGCCAGCGCCTTCCCTGCCAGGAGTTCGTGAGGCCGGCCATGCTCCAGCTGTGCTCCGTAGACCCGGCAGCTTTGTGGCAGTTTATGACGCACTCAGTTCCACAGGAATAGAGCGTTGCTGTAGAAACTGTCAAAACTATCGGACATTGTCATGACGTTCTTACAGTATCTTATAAAAGAGTATCTGTTCACGATGTGTTGAAAATGAAAAAACAAACAAACAGCCTGCTTCTTTACCAGGAGCGCTGGGCCGCGTGGCTACGTACTTAGGTGGGCAGTTTGCATGTTGCCAAGATGTGGACTTGCCAGATGACAGCGTAGGTCCCTCCTGTCCAGCGTTCTCACTCAGCTCCAGCCACTCAGACGCCTGTCCCTCCACATCTTTCCTGCATACACAGCTGGGTCTTCCTGTCATGAAAGAAATCCCCTGAGCTCTGCTTTCCCTTCAAGCCGTCCTGCCAGTCTTTTCTTTTCTGCCCAACTTGATCATTAGTGGTTTCAGCACGTTCTCCTTTCTCCCTCCCAGACCCCTCGTCATCTCTGTGACTTGGCTTTCTGACAGCCGTCCAGGGTTCTCGGGGCCCCTCCTGGGCTATTTCAGTAGCCCTTGCTCAGTCTGCATTCAGCCTCTCCATGGGATGTGGTTCTGATAACCAGCCTGTTCTTGTCACTTTTAACTTGGTCTGCATGAAAGGAATGCTGCTGACTTGCCTATGTTTCTGACTATGCCTCCTCAGCTTTCGGTGATTTCTCAGTCTTTGTTTCCCTTTAAAATCTGCATCCCCCCAGGTTCTGTCCTTGGCTTCTCTGACATCTCAGAGGGCATGGCTATCCGTTCCATTCCCATGGCTGCCCTCACTTCATCATGTTAATGGTTCCAGATCTGAGGCATCTTTTGAAATCCAGAATGAAATTTAAAAACCTCTCTTACCAGACATGTCCTGTTAGTACCTCTATGCCCCCTTCCTGAAACCCTGCCTGCAGACGGGATACCCAGGGATTTGAGGCCTCAGACGTGTTGAGAAAGATCTTGGTGGTAGCAGGAGGGGGAGGATTGTCTGGAGCAGTTTGATGTTTGGGGGAGGAAGAACAGTTAAGAAACTAGAGGAAGAAGAGATAAGAGTGAGTGAGGACTTTGAATTAAGCTGGGTTGAGGGGACGGAGAAGGAAGGAGACAGGTGTGAGGAATGTTAGAGGGGTGTTGTCTTGGATGGACGTGGAGTGGAGGAAGGGGGAAGGATTTGAGGCTTTGGGATGACCCCTGTGTTCTGCTCTTAACAGGTGGTAGTGATATTTGCTGGGGTAGGACATACAGGAGGAGCAGAAAGGGGACCTGTATTGACAGAAAGGCGATGAGCTGAGTTGGGGAGTATGACGAGCTTCTGTGACATTTGACATCTTCACATAGGATTTACCTCAGTGGTCATTCCTTTTTGAGAGAGTCTATTCAGCAATCACTGGAAAAGACCCTGATGCTGGGAAAGATTGAAGGCAAAAGGAGAACAGGGCAACAGAGGATGAGATGGCTACATAGCATCACCGACTCAATGGGCCTGAGTTTGAGCAAACTCCGGGAGCTGGTGAAGGACAGGGAACCCTGGCGTGCTGCAGTCAATGGGGTCACAGAGTCGGACACAACTTAGCGAGTGAACAACAGCAGCAGCAGCTATTCAGCCAGTGTTTGGGTGCCAGCCCTTTGATTGTGTTTTTCCATTGATTCCCGTTAAACATAGTTTGTGGAGGGATTCAGAGTTGTGCCATGCCTTGGCCCGGAAGTGAGGAGACAAGGCTTTCTCCTCTAGGGGTCCTGCTTAAGTGGCGCTAACAGCGTCGTGCTCCTTGTTTCCAGCTCGCCCCCGATGACGCCTGGCGGTGCCCGCACTGTAAGCAGCTGCAGCAGGGCAGCATTACGTTGAGCCTCTGGACTCTGCCCGACGTGCTGATTATCCATCTGAAGCGATTTCGACAGGTAAGGAGAGCCTCTGGCCCAGGGAAGAGCGCTGTGACCAGGTGTCTTACGCCCCCTACTGGCAGGCTGTTGGGAATGGTTCTCTGGTGTCCCCGTGCGAGCCCACGATCTTGTGTTGTTACAGACCCACATTTTCCCTGTGTTTGGGGCCCTGTTTTGTTCTTTCCCAAAGCAAAGTTCAAGTGTCCTGTGACCTTTGAATCCCAACCATTTTAGTTCATACGGCAGATATTTTACTTTGTTCCTGAGGATTTGCTTTAGATTTGTAAATGTTGTGCTCATGTAAATGTGCTTTGGGATTAAAAAAAAAATTGAGCTCCTTTCTGGGGGCGGTAAGAATTCTGTTTCTACCTAAATTAATAACAGGTGTTGTCCTGCTGCCAAGGAGCTGTTGTACAGTTGGGGAGATGAGTCATACATGTATACGAAGAAAATCTGCTTTGCATTGTATGGCTTTGTGAGTCAGTTTTCCCAAAAAGGCTGGCTGTTCCTGAGGTTAGAGCTGTCCCGGGCGGCCCCCTTGTAAGGGAGGTAAATGAAAGGTAGATGCTGGAGGAGTCTCTGAGCCTGGCTGCAAGAAGGTGTGGATCTGAAAGATCAGGAGGAGGCCTGCAGCAGGTGAGGGAGGGGCACGCACATAGTGCCTGGACACAGCGGGTGCAGAGCAGAGCAGGGCAGGGGGCTGAGAGCCGAGGCCAGTGTGGCTGGAGGTCCGGGGGGTCGGGGAGAAAGGCGTGAGTCAAAGTAGAAGAGGCCGGCGGTGGCTGGTTATCCAACCCTTGTAGGCAGAGTGGGGTTCTGAACCACTGAAGCAACATGACCAAAGGCGTGATTTGAAGAGACCATTCAGGCTGCTGTGTGGAGAATTAGAGGCTACAAGGATGCAGATGGGGAGGTCTGAAGGAGGCCGTTTATCCAGGGCAGGCCCGGCTGATGGCTGGCATTGGAGTTGCGGCAGTGGAGGTGGAGAGACCCGGATAGATTGGGAGATGTCTAAGACTCGCTGATGAGGTGAAGATGTTGGGGGTGCACACAAGGTGGCCGGGGCGGGGCTTAGTGCATGGAGGTTTGGAGTCCAGCCCCTGTGCTAGTGAGGGGTGAGCATTTGCCTTGAGTGTCCCAGCTGCACGCCTCCACTGGGGTCTGCGGGTGGACGGCCCGTTGGGGGTTTGCCCAGCCCTCTGTCTCTTTCCACACACACAGACTGATGTCCTTTGCTTTCTGTTTCTTTTGAAAACATATAGTCACGCCTCCAGCGCCCCAGCTCAAAACTGTAGTGTCATCTTTGTCTATTCTTTCTTGTCTCTGACACCTAGGCTTGGTTGTCCTCCCCACTTCCTTCTGTATGTGTCCTCTTCTCCCCATTCTTTCTGTCATCCTGCCAGTTCCAACTTTCCGCTCCTTCCCAGCAGGTTGCAGTTGCGATGTCTTTTTATTGGTTTTGTAACCTAGGCTGCTCTTCCCTCTCGAGCACATTTTGGGCACTACTTCATGGCTGCTCTGATGACATCACGTCCTGCCTCAGAGCCTCCCCTTGACTTCCCCCAAGCTTCCTCCCCAAGCTTCCCCCGTGACTACAGAGCAGGATCCAGGTTCTTTAGCCTGATCCTGCAGGACCACCTGCCTTTCTCTTAGGAACTTTTTTTTCCCCTTAGAATTGGCATTATCTGTACCTGATTCATTTTTTTAAAGCCCCCATAGACACAGGAGGGCTTCCCTTATGGCTCAGTTGGTAAAGAATCTGCCTGCAATGTGGAAGACCTGGGTTTGATCCCTGGGTTGGGAAGATCCCCTGGAGAAGGGAAAGGCTACCCACTCCAATATTCTGGCCTGGAGAATTCCATGGACATGACTGAGTGACTTTCACTATAGACACAGGAAACATTTAGTAGATACCTTTCAGCTGATGGCAAGATTTCCAGGTTGCCTAAGGTTGTCAGCTCAGTGAATGTAGCAAGCTGAGTCACTGTTAACTTTGAATGTACTTCCTGGAGGAAGGGCCAGGAAGAGGCCCTGTTCTGTGAGTTCGGTGCCAACACCATGCTGTCCCTTGACATATGTTGTTACTCCATTTCTTTTCATGCATCTGGATGAACCAACGGAAATTGTCATTTTGCACATTAAAAACTTTTATTAGGTAAGGACCAGAAGGCTCATTATCCTCTTACATGTAGTTAATCGTGGGTTCCATTTTTGGTGATATTAAAACCCTCCAGGTATTAGGTTGGCCAGAAAGTTCGTTCAGGTTAGTCTATAGCATCTTACGGGAAAACGTGAATGAACTTTTTGGCCAACCCCAATAGTTAACAGTATTCCTGTTCCCTGTGTCGTATGTCTTTGGAAACATCAGATAGGAAACTCAAACCTACTTCAGCCAATAGAGTCTGCCTTTCACGCTGAACTGGCCTACCCTCTGCTCGCATGAACATGCCATCAGGACTTGTTTTTCTTCTTGCAACAGGAAGGAGACAAGCGTATGAAACTTCAGAACATGGTCAAGTTCCCTTTGACCGGCCTGGACATGACACCTCACGTGGTTAAGCGAAGCCAGAGCAGCTGGAGTCTGCCATCCCACTGGTCTCCATGGAGACGGCCCTACGGACTCGGGAGGGACCCTGAGGACTACATCTATGACCTGTATGCCGTGTGCAATCATCATGGCACCATGCAAGGGGGGCACTACACAGGTCTGCAGCGCGAGAGGCCGGGCGCCTGTGCTGACGGTCCCCCGACGTGTTGTGCTTGCGACAGGGTGGCTGTGCTTCAGAACCTTGCTTTCTCTTCCAGCCGGAAGCGTGCCGACCACGAGGGCAGCTTTCACCTTCCAGCTCTCTGTTCCCTGGCCTCATCTGGTCAGGCTCTGACCCGAGCAGGGAGAGTGGTGGCCTGTGCAGAGGGGTGGCCTCATCTGGCTCACCCAGGACTTGCCTTCTTGACCTCACCTGCACAGCCCCGTTTAAGGTTCTGCTCTGCTTCCTTCAGGGCCTAGCATCTCCCTGATTTGGAGTGGCTGTGGACCACTTTTTTTTAATAGTGTCTTTAAAGTGACTTGTAAGGGTTTTTCTTTTTGCTTTGTGTTCAAATTAATTTTTTTTATTTGTCAAAGCAGTAGTGCTCGTCATGAAATTAGAGACTAGAAAGAGGCAAAAAGAATAGTGCCATCAACCCATGAGGATACCACTCCAAAATAATCCGTGAGATTATTACTCAGAAAATGGTGGTGGGAATTCCCTGGAGTCCAGTGATCAAGATTTTGCACTTCCACTGTAGGGGGTGAGGGTTCAGTCCCTGGTTGGGGCACTAAAGAGCCCACATGCTCTGTGGCATGGCCAAAAACTTTAAAAGAAAAAAAAAATATTTTTAGAAACTGTGATAAATAACACACAACAGAATTTTCCTTTTTAACTATTTTTAAGCATACGGATCCGGAGAAGGCAATGGCACCCCACTCCGGTACTCTTGCCTGGAAAATCCCATGGATGGCGGAGCCTGGTAGGCTGCAGTCCATGGGATCACTAGCAGTCGGACACGACTGAGCGACTTCACTTTCACTTTTCACTTTCATGCATTGGAGAGGGAAATGGCAACCCACTCCAGTGTTCTTGCCTGGAGAATCCTAGGGACGGGGGCGCCTGGTGGGCTGCCGTCTATGGGGTCGCACAGAGTCAGACATGACTGAAGTGACTTAGCAGCAAGCGTACAGTTCATTGTCATTAAGTTCATTCATATCTTCATGCAGTCATGACCACTGTCCATCTCGAATTTCTTTCATCTTCCCAAATTGAAACTCTGCATCCATTAAGCAGTAATTCCCTGTTGACCCCTCCCCCATCCCTGGCAGCCACCATTCTTTCTGTGAAACTGATTACTCTGGGTACCTAATGTAAGTGAATCATACAGTATTTGTCCTTTTGTGTCTGGCTTACTTCACTTAGCGTAATGTATTCAAGAGTCACCCGTGTTGTACTGTGTGTCAAAATGTCCTTTTTTAAGGCTGAATAATATCCCATTGTAAGTAGGCAACATTTCGATAAGTGGTGTTAACTTCCAGTGTTTTCTGTAAGTTTTGGCCGTTACGTTAGTGTGCTCTGTTCAGGTGAACCACTATGGAGCACCCCCTCTGTTTCTTGCTTGCCATGGGCCATAACATATCAGAGACATGTTGGAAATGAAAAAAATCTCAGCCTCTGTCTTCCAAGAGTGTAAACAAGTGGTTGGGACAGCGTAGGCACACGTAATATGAAAGAGCGGAAGTGTGTATTAGGTTCTGTGATTGAAGTGTGGACTGTGGGTAGAACGGGGGCCGGGAGAAGAGAGTGGCCAGAGCACCCCCTTCCTGGAGGGTCAGGGGAAGCTGCGATTAGTAACCTGCCACCTACACCCACGGGGCAGACACTTAACTTTTTGTAAACGTTATTTTTAATGACTGCAGGATATTCTGATGATGAACTCGAGTCTGATATATAACCATTACCTGTTGTTGAACACATACACTATTTCCGGTATTTAACTTTGAAGATGACACTGGTGAACATCTTTGTGCGTAGTCCCCTTTTCTGTGTGTTACTTCTGTATCTCTTTGAGATTGAGTCTCAGAAGTGGAGTGATGGGGTTCAGGGCATGCATGCATGCTGGGGAGGCCTGTATACTGGGGGCTTCTTGCCTGGACGTCTGTGTGTGGGGGGAACTTGATGTGTGGGTGGCCAGGACTCGGGTTTCTGCGTCCTTCCCACTCAGCCTGTTGGGCAGAAACACTTCTCTGGGACTTTGTTGCATCCTCAATTCAATGGTCTCCACCACGGGGCCCCAACAGGGTGCTGTTGGTTCGTAAACGTGGGGGGAGGTGGAGGAGGGTTGGCTCTGCCGGTTGGTCTTTCGGGCTTTCTGAGACTCCTCCCTGGCAGTTAGCCCATAACACGGTGAATGAGCCTGTCGGGTCCTAGACCCCCTCCTTGGCCTTGCACACTTCCTCTCTTACCTTGCTCTTCCTCCAGGAGGCAAGAGCTTGAGTGTGACTGGACACAGTCTTTTGTTCTTGAAACCCATTAAGTTCAAATTCTTTGAAAATATAGATGCTGCAAGCTGCAGTCACTTGTGAAAGGAATGATGGAACTTGGAGTGTATCTCAGTGGAGCACTTTGGATGGCCTCTACTTTGTCCTAGGAAGCACTTTCTAGGAGAAGAAGGAGATAGAGGATCTACTGAAAAATCTATTAAAGCCAGATTTTAATACTAGATTTTGTATCTTACATATTTTATATTTATATTCTATGGGAACCACTTTGTGTATCTAGTTGGATTTTTCCTCTTGGGGCATTCCTGGTCGTATCTCCATTCTTTGATACTAAGTCACAGAGTTATATACTCAGGGACTCTGAGAATTGAAAGGGACTTAGAGGGAATTTAATTTCATTCATTAGCTGGTGAAGTAATACCTTGTCCAGCATCCCTGGTTGGTGTTTGTGTAGCTTCAGCTTTGGTAAAGAATCTTCCATGTGGAAGACTGTTTCTCAGGAAAATATGGACAAGCATGTTGTGTGGTTTCTAGCTAGAAACTGTTGAGGAAATAGGACAATGCTAGCCTCATGTTGCTCTGTTTATGGAACAGACTGGAAAGTGCCTGGAAACTATAGCTATCTTGGAGGCAGTATAGTTAGTTAGAGGAGTGTGGGCTAGAAGCCAGACACATCTCCTAGCTCTGTGACGTTAGGTGAAGAACCTTATTCTAACCTGGTGGCCATGCAAGGGAGCTGAAAGTGCTCATGTCTGCTTCTTGGGGCCTGTTACCTAGGAGTGACTCAGGTATTTTCTGCATTTATTTCCCCTTTCCCATGCTTAGACGGTAAAGCGTCTGCCTACAATGCGGGAGACCTGGGCTCAATCCCTGGGTCAGGAAGACCTCCTGGAGAAGGAAATGGCAACCCACTCCAATATTCTTGCCTGGAAAATCCCATGGACGGAGAAGCCTGGTGGGCTATAGTCCATGGGGTCGCAAAGAGTCGGACACGACTGAGCAACTTGACTTTACTTACTTTACTTCCCATGCTTAGACCATACCACTGCTTTTCTCATAAGAACATTTAAGTACATGAGCATTGTTAAGTTAAAGATACCTTATTTCTGAGCTTTCACTTGAAATGTTTATTTTAATGTGTTCTTTATTTTGCACTGGTTCTACCTGTAGTTACATGGTATATGTATGGCTGACTTGTAATGATTCTAGAACAGTGCTGCTTAAACGATCTGCGATAAAGAACCTTTTAAAAGATTTCTTAAATCTTTTTAAAAATTTCCAATCCTTCGAGAGCCAGAACTTACGCAAAAACACAATAAAAACATCAGACTAGCATGAATGTTTTTAAATGCTTACCCCGTTTTGGTGCTTCTCTTTTGGACTGGCACCAGTCTGTGAGACACAATTTGCATAGCACTGGTCTAGAAAACAATTTAGAAAACAGTGCTGGGAAGAAAAGCACACAGAATTATTTTATAAATACATCATTAACCCATTGGTGAGCCCCTGAGAGTTTCCATGCTGTGGCTGAGGACAGAGCATCCCGAGGAGAAGCAGACTGGAGCTGGTACACGGTTGCTCTGCCACCTTCTCTCGGGCACGCTCCTCTGTACAATTTTCCTCCCACCCCTTCTCCCACTCCTGAACCGCATCCCCTCTCCAGCTGGGCCATAGCACATCAAGCCTGACCATGCCACTGACCAAACAGTTGCTATTTTACCAGCTCCATTTGCCCTTTCCCCTCTGGTTCCAGTGAGTCGACAGCTGCAGACGCCTTCCTACCCTGCAGTCATAGATTCTTCACCTGCTCTTCTTTGTTGGCACCTGTCTGGTGTAGCCCTGCCTCGCCTGGTCCCTTTCATCTCCTCCGAGTCCATACTTACCCAGTGGTTGTGGCCTATAAAGGCTGTCACTCCTGGTGCCACTCGGGGACCTTATGTGTCCTGCCCCCTGGGGCTCTACTGAGTCTGTTCCGGCATTCAGCCAAATATTGTAGCACTCATTTATGTTCACCCCAGTAAGTTAGAAAGTACTGATAATGCATACAGCTTTCCGGATCAAGCTTATCACACTCCCTGATCGATTCACAGCACAGTAAGCTATGTCTGTCTGTCCTTGCTGGTGCTTCAACGCTCTTGATTCTTATCTCAGGCTTAGAATTTGATCTGGAGCGAAGGCCACATGCATTCATGAGCCCCCGTTCTCAGTTTGCCGGGGGACTTCCATGAGGCACCGTTTTGCTGCCTCTGAGGGAGGCAGGGTAGGGTGGGGGTCTAAGAACAAGCTCGAGGACTAGATAATTCTGAAATGAACTCGGCCCCCTGCTTTACCAGCTGTGTGGCCTTGGGCAGGCTGGTTAATCATTTTGAGCCTATTTTGAGTAAAATGGGAGTAATAATAGAACAAATTTCATAGGATCAAATGAGATACATAACAAGTGTTAAACAAGTATTAGCTGCTGCTATTATTAATATCATTATTTCTAGTTCCTGAAACACTAAAAGGTTACAGTATCCTTAAAAGAGAGCTGCTCAGTCCTGGCACATTAGTGCGTTTGCTGGTGACTCTTCGTTGTGGGGCTGTCCTGTGCACGGTAGCATGTTTAGCAGCAGCCCTGGTCTCTACCCCCGACTCATCACTAGTATCCTACTACCTGCCCTGCCGCCCCCCAAGTTGTGACAGTCAAAAATGTCTCCGTTCATTACCAGGTGTCCCCTGGGGCAAAGTCATCTCTGGTTGAAAGCCATTGGTTTAACTAAATACTCATTTTCTAAGATTAAGTAGAATTTCATCCATTTGGAATAGGTTGGAATTTCGTGAAACATCTTGCCTGTGTATGATTTGGAATTTGGCGCTTTTTTTTTTTTAACCCTTTCTCTGCATTACTACCTGCGACCTTAAAAAGTTACTGAATTATGTGAGGCAAGGAAACAGTGTCTGTGGGTGGAGTGGAGTGGCCAGGGTGGCCACCCCAGTGTTGACGGCTGGTGGGCTCTCTTTGGCAGCGTTCTGCAAGAACTCCGTGGATGGTCTCTGGTACTGCTTCGACGACAGTGACGTGCAGCAGCTGTCGGAAGATGAGGTCTGCACGCAGACGGCATACATCCTCTTCTACCAGAGGCGAACAGCTATACCGTCGTGGTCGGCCAACAGCTCGGTGGCGGGTAAGGCCATTCCACCCCGGGGGCGGTTTTTCTGAGAACAGAAGGTGGTGCTTGATGATCCAGAGGACTTCTCCAGAAGGTCCTCTGATTCTGCTGGTTGGATCAGGTTAATGGTCACATTTGCATTTAATCTGGAAGGCAGAATGGTTGCAGTCAAGGAAACGGGGCTGGAATGTGCGAGCAGCTGTGAACCAGGAGTTGCCATGGAGGTGGAGTGGAGCCCGGCTCAGAGCACGCTCGTGTGTTTACTTGTGGAGTCAGTGAGTGAGGGAGCTGAGGAGCACTGCCAGGCGCTCGCACAGTAGAGGGACCAAGCGATTTGGAAGCAGAACCAGACTTGACTTTGCCACCCCTTGCTCGGGTTATCTTGGAGCATGTCCCATCTAAACCACGCATTTGTCAGCCGTAACATGGGTGTAATAATGCTACGTGTCTCATGAGGTCATTGTGTCCAGCAGATCAGGTGAACTTGGGTTAAAGCCCTTTGCAAAGGGTAAAGCACCGTTACAAATTATTCTTTTTTTCCAGTAAAATTGGCCTGTTCTGTTAGGGGAAGGATTGAAGGCTGTAATAATCTTAGAGGGCTTGGGTTTAGTTTGAGGAGATCTACTCTGTTGTGTTAAACAAACACAAGAACCAGTATCCACACTTGATGTAGCCACACACAATCCAAACGGGGAGAAGGCATCTTAATGCCACGTTGCAGTTGAGAGAATAGGACAGAGTTGTGGGATGTGGCTCTGTGTGATCACTTATTCATCCCTGCGCCCCTCGAAGCTTGTGAGGGATCAGCCGGAAGCCGCTCAAAGGAAGCATCGCTGAGGCAGAGAGACCCCTGGTGCATCGCACCCCACGCAGTACAGCACTCAGTCTGTAGCTGCTCTCTTCGTTCACAGAAGGCGGGAACTCCAGGGCTCTAGTGGCGTCCCGCAGTGCTTTCCAGAGTCTGAGATGTGCTCGGACCTGACACCCCCTTGAGGTCTCCTCGAGATAGTCATGCTGCTGCACGCTCTCCATCTCAGAAGTGGCTTCTGTAGTCCTAACTCATATTTAAGGGCCTTCCTGGAACAGACAAGACAGAACGGCACGTGGCCCTGTGTGTGTGTGCTTGCTTGTTGTATATTAATACTGTGGTTTAAATGATTTAAAAATTTCACCAAAGGCCAAGAAAGTAACAGGACACCACTGCTTGCTTTCGTCTCTCTGTCTGGAGTATTACTGCAGGTGCTTAGGACGCTGCCTGGGCTGTCGTGCTCAGTAAACATGTATAGGGTGGATGGAAGGTATGAACAGTTGTGTCTGTTCATTCTGTTGCCGGCACTTAAGACTTTGCTTTATGAAGTGTCCGTCCCTGTACTTGGATTTTACAGCTGTGGACGTGAGTGGGAGTCTGCCCTCTTTTTCATCCTCACAGGGGGCATTCGAGTGGGCATGGTGTGGGGTCTGGGAGTTAGCACTGGCCCAGCAATGAAGTCCCTGGGCTTCTGGCCTGACCTCGGCGCCCGCTTCCTTTCCTGCAGGCTCCACGAGTTCCTCCTTGTGCGAACACTGGGTGAGCCGACTCCCGGGGAGCAAGCAAGCCAGCGTGACCTCTGCGGCTTCCTCCAGACGCACCTCCCTGGCCTCGCTGTCGGAGTCCGTGGAGATGACCGGGGAGAGGAGTGAGGACGACGGTGGGTCTGGGTTTCGGTGAAGATTTCCGAAACAGTGGCTCGTGGACATGCACACAGGCTCCCTCGTGTTGGGGAGCCAAGTCCCAAGAAGGAGGTGGGGGACATAAAAGTGGGCGACAGTGAGGGGCCTGCATGGCTGTGGTCACCGTCGTACGGGACCTTTTATATCACTGGCCCTTTTGCTTTTCCTCTGGGATCCAGGACTTTTTCCTTCCACTTTGTCGTTTTTCACTTTTAAAGTGTAAACGTGGAGGCTAGAGCTTTAACTCTATACAGTAACTGGTACAGTTTAATCAAAGTGCTTTTTAAACTCTTCGGAGTAGCTGTAAGGGGACTCAGCGGGCTTGCGATTTGCTGAGGGTTTTGCGGGAGGCTGCCTGGGGATGAGCTGCTATGCGGGGCCTGGTGTGGGAGCGCCTGACTTGCTCGGCCTCTCACCTTCCCTCCACGCTGCCTCCCTGGAGGGACTTGTGGTGCGTGCTTGGGGAGTGCAGGAGCAGCTAGAACAGAAGCCGCTGCCTTTGCATAAAGCTGTTTGGGGGAATTTTGGAAACAGTCACAGTATGCAAGCTTGGCAAAGCTGATAAAAATTGAGCTATGGTGTTTTTGCCTTCAGCTCCCGCTGGACTAGTGGCAACACAGCCCTCCGCTCCACCCGGGACCCCAAGCTGGGGGGAGGCGATGAGGCAGCTGGAGTCCTGAGCGTTGGGAGGGGGAGAGAGTGAGCTCAGCCTCTGTGGGATACCACGAGCCCGGTGACTCACCCCGCAGGCCTCAGTCAGTGTGTGGGCTGCATTTCCATCGCTTCTGGTAAACTGCCTGCTAGTGGTGATGGTTAACCTGAACACAAACTTCAGGAAGGAAACAGGAGTCGGGAGGAAGGCCCGACGTGGAGAGCTCCGTCTCACCTCCAGCTCTGCCCCTTCTTCCGACTGTTGCGTCGTCTTCTGTAGCGTAAGAGTCTTGGGCTGTAACCACCAAGCTCCTGGCTGGCACTCCTGACATTTTGTGAAAAACTGGCAGTGCCCCTTGGCTTGTTTATTATTTGGAGGTGGTTTTCAGCAAAGCCTTTAAACTTCGAGCTCACTGTTGTTTGAACAGGGAGCCTAGATATGGTTTGCGCCCAGTCTGTTTTAAATGGTGGAGTTGGGGGAATCGATATCCTCTGCAGGGTCATCATCATACAGTCGTGCTGGGTGGTGCCCATGGACCAGGGCCTGTCGCTCAGGGTCTCATCCAGACGGAGTTGTATTAATACCACAGCTCCAGTAGCAAGCGTGTGGAGAATTTCATTTAGAATATTTTCTTTGGAAGTTCAAAGTCACTTACTGCTCTAATCATGAATATTTTTCTTGAAAGTTTTAAGGCACTCAGGGTAGAAGCGTGTTGTCTCTAGTTCCTTCCACTGATGGCTTTCACAGTCAGCGATCACAGGCCCGCCTGCCTGTGATGCTGAGCTGGGGGAAGGGCTTGTGGTTCTGGTGCTGGCTCTGCCCCTAGTTACCTGTGTGGTCATGGGCACGGGCCTCGCTGCTGTGGGCCCCAGTGTCCTTAGTGAGATGAAGAAGCCGTAAATGAAGTAGCTCACGTTTATTGAGCAGTGTGCAATGTCAGGTACCTTGCCGGGCACAGGACTTTGAAGATTTTATTTCATTCTCCTAGTAGCTCTGTGAGTTACAAGGGTCAGGAAATTATGGCTCACAGGCCAAAATATGGCCCCTGTCTTTATTTGTTAACAAAAACAAGTTTTGTTGGAACACAGCCATGCCTGTTTGTTTATTTGTTGCCTGTGGCTGCTTTTGCACTAAGGTGACAGAGTTGAACAGCTGCCCCACAAAGCCTAAAATATTTACTGTCTTGGCCGTTAGAGGAAAAGTCTGCTGAGCCCTGATGTTGAGAAAGAAGGTGCTTTGCTGGTCCCCAAGTTAGAATGCCCCTATTTTATAGGTAAAGGCTCAGAAAAGTTAAAATCACGTGATTACTCACTGACCCCAGACGCGCTGGCTCTGCAGGTCATGCTCCCGTCACCCCCTGAGGCCGGCCTTCCTTTGCTCTGTAGATGTTACTAGCGCATCTTGTTGGCTTGGCTTAACGGTAATCTCTTTGCTGCATTCAGGAGGCTTCTCGACTCGTCCGTTCGTGAGAAGTGTCCAGCGCCAGAGCTTGTCATCCAGACCGTCTGTCACCAGCCCCTTGGCCGTCAGTGAAAATTGCATGCGGCCTTCCTGGTCCCTGTCTGCCAAGCTGCAGATGCGCTCCAGTTCCCCTTCCCGCTTCTCAGGGGACTCTCCGATTCACACCTCTGCGTCCACCCTGGAGAAGATCGGGGAGGCCGTGGATGACAAGGTCTCCATCTCCTGCTTCGGTAGCTTGAGGAACCTGTCCAGCAGCCACCAGGACTCGAGCGACAGTCACAGTCGGCGGGAGCACAAGGCTGTGGGCCGGGCCCCTCTGGCCGTCATGGAAGGTGTGTTCAGAGACGAGTCGGACGCCCGCAAGTTGAACTCCAGTGTGGCGGACACACAGAGCAGAAGCTCAGCACATGGGGATCACTTGCCCCCCGTCTCTGATCCATTTGATAACAATAACCAGATTGCTTATGTGGATCAGAGCGATTCTGTAGACAGCTCTCCCGTCAAAGAGGTGAAATCCCCAAGCCACCCAGGCTCCCTTGCAAAGAAACCAGAGAGCACAACCAAGAGATCCCCCAGCGCCAAAGGCGCTTCTGAGCCAGAGCGAAGCTTGCGGAAGGGGAGACCAGCCTTGGCCAGCCAGGAGTCCTCTCTTTCCAGTACGTCCCCTTCTTCTCCCGTTCCCGTGAAAGTGTCCGTAAAGCCCTCCCGCTCCCGAAGCAAAGCCGATTCTTCCTCCAGGGCCAGTGGACGGCATTCCTCCCCTGCCCCTGCCCCAAAGAAGGAGTCCTCCCCCAAGTCCCACGAGTCTGTGTCATCCCCTTTGCTCCAGAAGCAGAAGTCGGCTTCTTCCCTCGCTTATACTGCTTCCTCCACGTCTGCCAAGAAAGCCTCAGGCCCCGCCCCGAGGGGCCCCTTCCCTCCTGGGAAGAGCAGGACTTCAGACAGGAGCTTAAGCCGAGAGGGCTCCAGACAGAGCCTGGTTTCCGACAGGGCCAGCGTCACCTCCAGCTCCAAACCCAACTCCCCGCGCGTGAGCCAGGCCAGGGCCGGGGACGGCAGGGCGGACAGCAGGCACGTGCGGAGCTCCTCCATGGCCAGCCTGCGCTCCCCCAGCACGAGCGTGAGGGCCGGCCTGAAGAGGGACAGCAAGTCCGAGGACAAGGGGCTGTCCTTCTTCAAGTCGGCCTTGAGACAGAAGGAGACCCGGCGGTCGACGGATCTGGGCAAGACCGCCTTGCTGTCCAAGAAGGCGGGCGGGGGCTCTGTCAAGTCGGTCTGTAAGAGCGCGGGGGATGACAAGGCAGAGAAAGGCTCCCAGGCGCCAGGCTCCCAGCAGCCAAATGCCATTGCAGTTGGGAAAGAGCCGCTTGCCTCCAAGGACCCCGCTTCTGCTAAACATTCCCTGCTGTCCGCTCGCAAGTCCAAGACTTCCCAGCTTGATTCTGCAGCGCCCTTGTCTCCTGGGTGCAGGCAGTCTGCTGAGAAATCCTCCAAAAAGTTACCTTCTAGCATGCAAACCTCTGCACGGCCTTCTCAGAAACCTCAGTGATACTTCTGCAGTCCAAGTGTTTTATCTGTAAAGATGTTAATTTATTTAGAACCTCTTCCCTCCCACCAAAGCCCTTTATGCTTCTGTTTTGTATTTTTTGAGGGTCATGTGCCTGCCATGTGTGTGTGTGTTTGTGTGTGTGTGTTTGTGTGGTGTGTGCGCGCGCGTGTGTGTATGTGGAAGAATTCAATTGCAAATTGTTAAAAGCGTCGCCTTACTCTGCCATTGAACCAAATAACAGCCATAGGCAAAGCATTGACACCAAGCTAACTGAAATAATTATAGATGATACCCTGGATGGTCCCTTTAGTAACTGTACATATTTCTTTCTAGAGAACTCTTAACGACTTTCATTGGACACTAGGGATTTGAAACCTGTGAAACCAGTTAAGCTATCACTAGTGTGCTCTGTAGAAGGATGAATTACTTGACTCTCGTTTCACCTGAGCGGAATTTGTCGTCAACTGTGGATTGTCATGTGGCACCAGGAACTCTTATAAACTGTGACACTTAACAGTGAAATAAACCGAGGGAAAAACTGTCGCTTTCTGCACTTTGGCCCCATCTTACCAGTCTTTGTCAAGGGCAATATTTTAACACTAATGTTTCTCAGGTATATACTCAGCTAGTGTAGGACGGTTGCGCATCCGTGAAAGGATCAAAGAAGGTGGCCTGTGGGTTGCTGTCATTTCTCCTACTGCCACAGAGAGGTTTTAGAGGTAGAAATGAAGTCTTTCACCACCTTCCTATCTGCAAAGACGTGCGTTGCCATAAGCTGTCTTGACCTGTGGGATGTGTTCTAAGAGGTGGCAAGTCGGATAGCCAGAAAGCCAGTCACTAGTAGTTAAAATTTTTTTTTCCCCTTGTAAATTTGCTCACTAAGGTCACTGGGGTTTTGAAATGGACTAGAGAAAATTCCTGGAAAAAAAGAAATGAATTCTAGACTGGATGCATAAATCTGTGCCATTTCCTTCTCTGGTGTTGCTTTTTTTCCTGTGTTAGAAATTGAAAGCTCCATGCTGCCCCAAGAACTCACACCCATGTTTCCTCGTCTTGTAACTTGGAGAGGAAAGAAGTTGCCTGATGCCAGCAGCCAGTGATGGTATTTTCGAGCGATGTGTGACCGTGTTATGTGCATAATGTCTGCCTGTCAGGCTTCACTGGGATTGTTTTTCAGGAATGCATTTATTTCTTCTTTGTGCTGGAGATGTAGTGAAACTCACAAGCAGGATGGAGCCTGCTTCATCTGGCATTGTCAGTGAAAATTGCGTTTCTTGTTTAGAGAAAAAGGGAACCTCAAGAAATTCACAGATAAGCAAGATATGTATATAGATTATTTCAAGCTTTTAGGAGGTGTTCTGTGATTTTTAGTTGTTTTTTTTTTTTTTTCCCATTTTTTAAAAATGTCGAAGAGAGTCATGGTTCTGATTCTCTTTGAATAGCATTTGTCACTTTGCTGTGAAATACAGCATGCTAAGTTTATATGCGTTTACATATTAACTTTTTTTTTTTTTTTTTTAAGTCATGGACTCTTCAGGTTCTTCCTGAACACCTTGTACACAGATCCATTTATATAATCTCCCTTTTCAGTATTGCCGTGTGTGAAGTAACTAGAACGTACATTACATGCATAGCTATGGATTCTGCACTGGCCTGTTTTTCTTTTTTCCCCTTTCTTTGCTATGAATACCTCTAAGGAAATGCTTCTAGTAGGTTGCTTTATTTTGCTGCTAATTTGAGCACGAGCAGGTTAACCTGTAAGTCTGGAGGCCATGTGCGTTGAGGGTAAGCTGGAATTGTAGACCCCTGCGACGTTTAAGACAACACATCTGGCCTTGTGAGAGTTAGGCTAGTGCTCCGTGAAATCCACTTACTCTGAGCCTGTTGTGCTTGATCCTGACTCCACCACTCTGCCAGGAGTCCTCATCTCACCGTGCAGGCGTCTGGCTCCCCAGAGCAGCCTCACTTACCCTGCCGGGCTGTGACTGCCTTCCATCTTGATCTTGTTGCTTCGAGCAGCACATTGATAGCTCCATCAGTGCTTAGCCACTGTGAGTTTTCCAGTATCACTTTGATTTCCTAAAAAGATTGCACCAGATGTGGGGTTGTCACTATCTGGAATTGAGTGTTTGTCTAATTTGAACCTCTCATCTTTATTTAATAGGTAAATCTCATTTGAAATCTTTTATCTGAAGCTCTGAAACAGTCTCAGAATCATAGTTGGACTACTCAGTGTTTTAATAACACTTTTTTGGGGGGAGAGGTGGGGAATATAAACAGTTAAGCATTAACAGAATGTAATTTAATTTTCCCAGTGGTAAATATTTTTATTCCGGAGTTCTCCAAGAATGGATTTTCTGTTGGTTTAGTGTCTTTATAATAAAAAAAACCCCAAATCTATGAAGTATATTAAAGTTCCATGGGATCTAGAATAAACTTTGCATATCTATAAACTGTATGTCTATGGAATTTAGTTCTTGTTTCAGATTTTAATGGTAAAAAAAATCAGGAAGTATGGCACTGTCTAGGCATCTTGGTAAGCAATGAAAATTTCATCCTTAGTTATTAGGTTGCAACCTTTAAGCCACAGAAAAAGGATGTTTTGCCCAAAAGTTTGGAGATGCTCTTTGTGGTGTGAAGTATCTTATAGAAAAATTACACTTGGTTCAGTTCAGTTCTTTGGTGGAGTTAGGGACTTGGTGTTCTGTTTTTTCTCTTCTCAGTGATGTTTGGCACAGTGAGCTTATATGTGTTTTGGGGTTAAAAATCATCTGCTGACGATGGTAGACCTGGGTTCCTGGTTGACAACCAGGTGGGCCCGATTAGAGCAGCCGTATTTCCTGATAGGCACAAAATAACCATCAACAGTAGTGTTGCATCTGTAATGTGTGTTTGCTTTTTAAAACCTTTATTCTTGATTTCTTTTCCTGTGAACATCGGGTGTGCGGAGTCTTCGTCATTCCTTCCAACAGCCCTACACCTTGCCTTTGTAACCCCTAATGCAGTGTGGAAGCACAAAGAGACTGTTAAGCTCGTGGCACCTCAAGACCATCTCCCACCTTTTCTGTGTATCTTCTCATCCTAAAAGCAGCCTAACTGAAAGTAAGTAGTGCTCCACTGGACCAATAGAAATGGGTGCGGGGGTGTTTGTGGTGTAGCAAAATACTGTTATTGTCTATGAGGCTGCCCCGACCTCTTCTGTAATCCTTCTTTCATCATTCATTCCGCAAACATTCGTTGAGGGCCTGCTTTGCTTGTAAAGGCAAGCTGAGAGCTTCGGGAGTTCGCTGTAGCTGAGGAGCCCTGGGAGCACAGCTGATGAACCAGGGGTGCCAGTCCTCCCAAGCAGAAAGATCAAGTGGATCCTGGTGATCGGCTGAGGCCTGTGGGCCTCTTGAACAAGTCTGTTCTGTTCTGGAAACCAAAAGTGCCCTTCTTCATCTTTAGAGATACTTTACTGTCACATCCTCTGTTTCAGACTGTGCTGTCTCTACTACTTAGAGGTTGGAAATCCGATCTGAAGTCACTCTTCTTTAGAATTTGGTCATTTGCATTTGTGTGTGGTGGATGTGGGGATTTCTGTGGGTGGGTGGGGAGAAAAATGGTCATCCCTCTAAAATAACCTATCATGAAGAAAACAGGACAGAATGTAAAGGAAACAGAAGTGGCAGCCTTTACAAAAAAAGGAACAGAAGAGCTGTGAACAAAGCTCATTTATTTCAAATAAACGTGTTTTAAAAAGTAGATTGACATCCGACGTTAAATTTCGTTCTGACAAATTACTGAGCAGCTGGAGATACTGTTTTCCTGTGTAGGTTATAATTATTGGATGCAAAGATTATTAGTGTTTCCAGGTTGGATTTTTGAGATAGTATGCAAATCACAAGCACAGTTTCAATAAAACGTATTCTATGAGGCACACTGAACTTTGTATTATTTGGAATTGAGAAGAGCAGAAGTTGCTGACAAACCAGTGCCTATATCATAAACATAAACATAAACACAAAAAATAGCTGTTACTGTGCAGGCTGTCTGTCTTCAATTTCTTAAAGGGTAATGTTATTGCTAACTCCATATTTTCGGGGGAAATCCCATGCTTTTATTCAAATGAACAGTCCATACTGCCTTTTGATCAACTCTCAAAGTGTTTTTGCATCTGCATTTTGAGCATGACCAATCATTTTTTTCCCCCAAGTAATGGAAATAATTTTGCATGGCCTCCGTCTAACCCAGAAAGCATGCTCTTACTACCTATGCAAACAACTAAGAAAAAATACAGACTACTTACACTCAATGTAAGTTTGAAAAAAAAAGACATCTCTTAGATTATGGAGCTTTATTTTTGGATTTGTAATTCTATAATCAGTATTGAAAAGCATGAATGTGATTTTTTGTTTTGCTTTGCATGTGCTTCTCTTTGCCAATTTTTTTTTTTTTAATCATTGGCAAGATTGTGTGTAAAATAGGTATTTTGCAAGCAGGAGTGGAAATGGGTGTGTTGAACACACAGTGGTTTATATACTGTATTTAGCCAGAAGACTTTCCTAAAGTATTTTGTTCTAAAAATAACCTGCCATTTTCTATAGATCTTAATTTTTTATATCTTCTAGGGTTCTATCGTGGTCACAAGGAAAGAATGTGACTTCTAACAGTGCTAACAATTTTCAGACACTTTTGTAGAGACTTAGAGCTGTTCTGGAAAGCTTTGGCGCTTTCCCCACCACTGGTCACAATGAGACTGAGCTGTGAGGTGTACAGGAGCGTCCACAGTGGGTTAGGTTCTAGAGCTGCTCACAGTCATCTAAGACTGGTGTTTCCCAGTTGAGGGAGAAGGGAGATCCAGACTTGGGAGGCCTTTTTCAGATCTCACGTACTCTCCCGAATTCCATCAAGCCTCTTGTGAAGAACATGTCTGAGGTTCGGATACCCAGCGCTCACTAGAATCGTCTGGGGAACTTTAAAATGCCTCAGTCCCACTCCTCAGCTTTTGATCTAATTAGTGTAGTGGCAGGTCCCAGGAGCTACCATCAATATATTTAAAGCTCTGAAGTGTTTCTGATTTGCAGAATTGAGAAGCACTGTGATACACCTTCCCTTTGCTGAGAACTCTGGCGAGAATCACTGCCATGTGAAGTACTCACAAATGACTCAGAGTCCTCTGTTGCTTTGGAGAGACAAGGGAAAAAAAAAAAAAGAGTTACTGATAACTTCCTGTTTGAGATAAGGGGGGGGTGCCTTTCTGATGTGAGGAGCTCGGAGCATCGTGTGCCTCAGCCCTTGCGTCTGGTGGGAGCTGGGGGTCTTTAGTTCACTGGACCAGTTGGTGTCCCGTGGGGCTTGCCTCCTTCCCACAGCCTCTCCGCCGGAGGCCACAGCAGGGCCAGACCTTGGCAGGGAGCAGGACGGTCACTCTGAGTTAGAAAATGCTAAAGTAAAGCCTCCAGTGGCTTTGCAAAACCTGTCCCTGATTCTGATAGACCGTGGTCACCTGTTATAGTAGCAAACCCGAGGCTGCTGCCCAATTTCCTATTAAGGAATATTTAGCTCACTCTCTTACTATCCAGAAGGTAGTTTCAGGATTTTTTTTTTTTTTTTTTTTTTAATGAATGTGAAGCATTTTATTTGGGTTTTTTTGGGGGGTGGATGGGTGAGTAACCCTCAGTATTTTTTTCATGTAACTAAAAAAATGAATATGCATCCAAAAATTTGGCAGTACATGTTACCTACGGAGGCGAATGAAATTTAGTTTTAATCTGTGGTGAGCTGAATGCACTATGAATATATTCAAAATAAGCTGCTGTGCTTCTCAGGTGGTTTCTTCCTGTTAAGCATGATGCTGCCTACAGAAAAAGAAAACACAGTTTACTGGAGGTTTTCAACATTTCAAGGAATAAGTTAGAAGTGAAAACCCAAGTTGGAGATGCTCCTTTAGAAAGGCTGCGCTGAGCAGTGATGCCTGTTGTAATGATGAAAATGCAGTATGAACCCCCTAGGTGCTATTCCACATGCTGAGCGGTCATTATACCAGATGGGGAAGCCGTTACTGTGTTTCTGGAGCTGAAGTTCTCGTTGTAGGCCTTTCCAATATGCATTTATGTTCCCTTTGGTTTTGCTCACCAACTGTGCCTCTCACCACTGGTTAAAATTGAATTCAAGCCCCATTACAAAAGTAGTTTCTTGATTGAACTCTTAAGTTTTTACAGTGGAATTTCTATAGTTGTCTTAAAAGCTGCATGTCATATCACTGTATAACAAAATGCTTCGGTGGTGGTCATGCACCATTCATAGTGATTTGTGGATGATTTTCTTTTTTAGTTGTACAGTAATATGGAAGGCAGGATGTCTTTCCTTGAGGCTGGAAACGTGTATCACACATTTTAAATTATTTTAGAACAAGTGCATGACATGTGTCACTGACTTCTGTTATTTATTTGTATGTTTTATTATTCAAAGTGTATGCACTTTTAAGAAACAAAATTTATATTTTTATGTTCAAAATGTTTTATTTCTGGAACAGCAGTTGATTATATAGTATACAGTTGGAATTTAAGAGAAAAGTGGAAAAATGTAATGAAATATAATAAATTTATTACATGATGCCCTCTTCAAGCCATATTCCTCTTTCTCCCCTTGCCAACCTCCATATTTTTGGTGTTAACTTTTTTTTTTTTGGTGTTAACTAACTTTGGAAATTAAACAGGTACTTGTACTACGCTGATGTATACAAAATGCTTTAAAGTTGTAGTATTAAGTGAAAACATGTTACAGAAGGATACATACATTTTGTAAGTAACATTTTAAAGCAAAAAAAAAAAAATCACATCCATGCTTATTTAATCTTCATAACCAAGAGTAAATGCAGCCATTTTCTTCAAGAGGCAGTTTTTCCTGGGCCATGGAAGTAGATAAAAACTCACATTTTAACTCAATTCCAGTGGGCTTTCAAACTTTTGTATTATTTCTCTCTTGTACCAAGATTTTATGATGGGAGGCAACAGCGGTATAAAAGGAACCATCTTTTCTGGACCCTCTTGCCCCTGATACCTTCTTTTTCAGCCATCCTGTTGTGGTAAAAATGCCCAGGTGGCAAAGATTTTGCCACCTCTCAGGATGACTCCCTATTGAGGATGTCACATCACTTATGACCACTTGGGGGCACTAGAGATCACCATTATCAAAGGTGTTTTACAAGTCCGTCCTTCAAGTTCATAGCCTATGTGGGAATGCTTATTCGATATGAGTTGAGGAGCATTGTAAGTGGACAGGGATTTCAGTTTAGATAAGTACCATCAGCCATCATTTTTCCTAACAATTGTTGGATACAGACCACAGGACAGATCTTATTTTCCTATGGCACAGCATTATGGTTTAGGGTTAGGGTGGGGAGGCTGTTCCTAACCAAGGATGAGTGAACCATAAAACCTGAAGTACAGCACCATAAACCTAATTTTAACTGGTGAGATTGCGCTTTAGGTTGTAGGGGAGAATGTAACCATGAGTACACGGATCATTTGAGAGGCGTCTTTATGTCTGAAAATGTTCATGTGTTGTAAAATACATAGATGCCATAGTCATTTTAATAATAAGGCAAGTATTGAAAGATCACTGTCTCCTTAGAATTTGGAAGATGATTTTCAAATATTTGAATGATCAGTATCTCCCCACATGTTTCCCTTCTGTGTCGGTCTTCCTGGAAGAAGCAAAGGCCTGATAAATTCCCTCTCCCTGGCCCACGTATTCCTGTGGGTCCCGTGACTGATTCCAGGTCACTGTCACTCCACAGGGTGTGGCTTGAAGCCACCCTCCACCCCTCAGCCCCCAGGATGCCGTTTCTCCTTCCCTGGCACCTCCTGAATTCTCCCAGGTGGACATCTTGGGTTTTCTTTTTGTGGTTCTGTTCTCTGTCTGAGACGGGTTATCTGGTAGGCGTGCCCTCTGGGTGGTTTGGGTCTTACTCATTTAGAACCCTCTGCAGCTCAGTCCTGACTTGGCCTGGCCTCAGCCGTGTTTCTCACCCCCTTCCCACATTTTCGCACAGAGGACCAGAGCTCTCCTTTCCCAGACAGGTTTTTGCCTGATGCTGTGTAACCCATCAGCTTAGTACCCTGTTTCTTAGCATGTGCAGGAGGCTGACAATAGTTTGACTTGCTGTTTGGATTTAAAACAGCTCAGTTTTTCTTTAAGAAAGTGGGAAGACAACATGAGTGAAACCAGTGTTGCGGTCAGAATTGGGCTTCCCTGCTGCCGGCAGGCTCTCCTGTAGCTTTCCTTGGTTTAGGAAGATTTCACAGAGGCCCACAGTGTACAGATCCAGTTCCCAGGACAGAGGGGCGTTGTATCAGAGTACTCATCTCCAGAGGGCAGGGAAGGGAAGGCACGGGGTGGGCGATGATGCTGTGTGGTCAGCGCCAGCCTCAGGATTCCAGATCCATAAAAGGGTGTGTTGGGGAAAGCACCCGTTTAATTGTCTGATTCAAAATTAAAGTCCAAGCTTCCCTGGTGGCTCAGATGGTAAAGAGTATGCCTGCAGTGTGGGAGACCCAGGTTCGATTCCTGGGTCGGGAAGATCCCTTGGAGAAGGAAACGGCAAACCACTCCAGTATTCTTGCCTGGAAAATCCCATGGACGGAGGAGCCTGGCAGTCTACAGCCCATGGGGTCCCAAAGGGTCGGGCACAACTGAGTGACTTCACTTTCACTTTTCTTTGTTTAACAACACCTCCTGTCTGTCTGGAGATAGGACCGTTCTCCGAGGAACTCTGTCTAGTCGGGGTCAGGTTGGTGGATAGATAATGATCTCAGCGTATGCTTTCTGCTTCTCCTCCTTCAAGGCACCTCCACATTCTCACCCCATCTCCACCCACTTCCTGCTGTTGTGCTCAGAAGCCTTTTCTCTTGCGATGCCCCACGGCTCACTCCCTTATCTCCTAATGTCTTTCATCATATGTCAGCCTCTTAGCTAGGTGTGCCCTGGCCACCTTTTAAAACACTGCAGCCAGCTTCACATTCTCTCCCTCCTCCCTACTTTGCTTCATGTCCCTTAGTACCAACAGCCACTATCTGTACATTATATATGCAACATACAGTCGTGTGTGTGCCAGGTCGCTCCAGTCATGTCCGACTCCGTGGCCCTACGGACAGTAGCCCACCAGGCTCTTCTGTCCACGTGGGTTCTCCAGGCAAGAATACTGCCATTCTTATGGAGTGAGTTGCCATGCCCTCCTCCAGGGGATCTTCCCCACCCAAGCATCAAACCTGCGTCTCCTGCGTTGACAGACGGGTTCTTTACCATTAGAGCTGTGTGTGGGATACAGTGTGTATACCTAAAATGGTTTGTGTGCTCACAGGAGGGCAGGGCTGTTGGTTCTGTTCTTTTCCCACCACCTAGGAGAGTGTCAGGCACAAGTAAGTAACTACTAAGTAGTTACTAAGTAAATATTTACCAACTGGAGGAGTGGATTTGCTTGGGTAATCCAGTTAGCCTTTCTGCATTTGGCTTTCTGTCTAGAAGATGAAAAGTGATGGTACTTCATGGAGTTAAACGGGAAAAATGCCCTAAGCATTCAGCATGGGGTGTGGCACAGAGAAAGGGCTCGGGATGGGGAGGAGGGGCTGACCCCGACTCTCAGGGGACCTCTACAGAGGAGCAGGCATCGGAGCATCCCAGGCTGGGGAAACTGCTTGTGCTTTCTGGAAATCCCAGGAGTCTAGTCTTCCTGGAATGTAGGACAGGAAAGCAGGAAGCAGTAGATGAAGGGGGAGGGAGGTTGCCAGAGGCTTCATCTGGAAGGACATTTTATGACCATGTACATTTGTCCTGAAGTAAATGAGAATCCAGGAAGAGATTTTAATTTGGAAGAGAGATGAGATCCACTTTGTGACTTAGCATGGTCGCCATGGCAACGATGTGGCACCAGCAAGCCCTGGTTGGGAACTTGTTACAGGAGTCTGGGTAGAGTCCTGTGGCAGGGCTGACCTAAAGCAGTGTTGGGTGAACAGAGAGGAGGTGGCGTGCTCAGGCCTCGGGGGCAGGCTGCTAGGTGTGAACCCTGGTACCATGACTTCCTAGCTGGACAATCTTGGGCAGCTTAGTTCTCTGTGCCTCAAATTCTTTACCTGTTAGCTGTGGCTAACAGTATCTACATGATGGTTGGGAAGCTTCATTGGTGTGCTTGGTTTATTTACTTTTAATATGATCACTAATGTATTTAGTTTTACCCCATCTGTTTTGTATTTCTTTTCCCCTTCTTTCTTTTAGATCAATCAACCATTTTTTAAACTCCAGTTTTCACTTCTGTTATTCATTCTTCTGCTCTTCTTTCAGTGGTTATCCTTGTGATTTCAATATGCATTCTTGATTTTTCAGAGTGTAAGAAAAACTAGCAATTTTTACCCCTTCAGGGTTTTAGAACACTTTAACCCCATTTTACCCTCTCTGCCATTTGCTATTTGTTGTGTATTCAGATTCAATGTGTATTTAGCATATATATGCAGTCAGCCCTCCCTTCTGTGGGTTCTACACCGTGATTGGTTGAATCCACAGATAGGGGGACCTGTGAATATGGAGGACTGACAGTACTATGCCATCCTTGGACTTGAGCATCCTTAGATTTTGGTATTCATGAGGCGGAGGTGGGGGTCCTGGAACCAATCTCCCATGATACTGAGAGATGGCTGTATATATAACTTATACAACTAACATTACTATTATTTTATTTTTTCTATCCTGTTTTTGCATTTATTTATTTTTGGCCACGCTGGGCCTTTGTTGCTTTTGGGTGGACTTTTCTCTAGTAGCAGGGGACAGGGGCTCCTCTCTAGTTGCAGTGGGCAGGCTCAGTAGTTGTGGCACCCGGGCTCTAGAGCACAGGCTTAGTAGTTGTAGCTCAGTTGCTCCTTGGCATGTGGGATCTTCCCAGACCAGGGATCAAACCTGTGTCCCTTGCATTGGCAGGCGGATTCTCATCCCACTGTGCCACCAAGGAAGTCCTCACTGACATTATCATAATTGATACTAGAATCCAGTATTCACTTAGACTTACCAAGATATTTACTGTCCATCGCTCTTCTTTCCTTCCTGCATTTCAGTGTTCCTTCTTTGGTCAATTTCCTTCTTCCTGAAGAATTCCTTTCGTGTTTCTTTTTTAAGCCCATGCTAATGATGCATTCTCTTAGTTTTATGTGATTGGAAATGTCTTTATTTTGCCTTTGCTTTTGAAGGGTATTTTCAGTGGGGATAGAATTCTATGTTGGAAGTTATTTTCTTTCATTTTCATTCCATGGTCTTTTGCTTTTTATTATTTCTATAGATAAGTCAGTTCCTTTGAAGGTGAGTATTTATTTTCTAAATGCTTTGAAGATGCCTCTCTTTGTTTTTCTTCAGTTTCATCATGTTGGGCCTGGTGTGGGGTTATTTTTTGGTTTGTTTCTATCCTGCACTTCATGAATCAGACTTGGGAAAGTTTTCAGGCATCATTTCTTTAAATATTGCTTCTGACCCATTTTTCCATCTGCTTCTAGGGCTCAGTAAATGGCATCACCATCCACTCCAGGTGATCAGTCCAGAAACCAGGGATCCATCCTTGACTCTGCTTTTCCCCTCAGACCCTATCTTTACATCTAATCCGTCTGCAAGCCCTGTCTAAGCCTGGTTGTTTTCAGTTGCTAAGTTGTGTTTGACTCTTTGCAACCCCATGGACTGCAGCATGCCAGATTTCCCTGTCCTTTACCATCTCCCAGAGTTTGCTCAAACTCATGTCCATTGAGTCAGTGATGCCATCCAACCATCTCATCCTCTGTCACCCCCTTCTCCTGTCCTCAGTCTTTCCTAGCATCAGGGTATTCTCCAATGAATTGGCTCTTTGCATCACGCAGCCAAAGTATTGGAACTTTAGCTTCAACATCAGTCCTTCCAATGAATATTCAGGGTTGATTTCCTTTAGGATTGACTGGTTCAATGTCCTTGCTCTCTGAAGGACTCTCAAGAGTGTTCTCAAGCACCACAGTTCAAAAGCATCAATTCTTTGGTGCTCAGCCTTCTTTATGGTTCAACTCTCACATCTGTACATGACTACTGGAAAAACCTTAGCTTTGACTATGCGAATCTTTGTTGGCAAAGTGATGTCTCTGCTTTTTAATATGCTGTCTAGGTTTGACATAGCTTTTCTTCCAAGGAGCACGTGTCTTTTGATTTCATGGCTGCAATCACTGTCTACAAAATCAACCCCAATTATGTACTGAATCTGCCCACCTTTCTTTCCACTGATGACATCTGACTTCAGGTCACTATAGTCTCCTGACTGAGCTTCTGCATCAGCCTCTTAAATAAATCTGTCCACATCTCCAATCCTGTCTTATGTCACTCTCCTTCACTGCAGGCATAGAAGCCACCTGAGTGTCTTGACCACAAGGCCTTGGCACTGGCTGTTTCCTCTGCCAGGAATGTTCTTCCCTTGCATGTACATATGGCAGGCCCTTTCTCGTCCCAAATGGAGTCCCACATCCAGAGTCATTGTCATATGAGTCTGCAGTCATTTTTTAAAATGAATACCTCTATATTCATTTCTTTAATTCTTTTCATTCTTTATTTCATTACCCTATTGTATTTTCATAGCACATCCCAGTCTCTGATATTCTTACCTATTTCTTCACTGGCACTAATTTATCATGAGTCTTCCCGAGCAGAATATAGTCATTGTGAAAGCTGAACCTTTGTCTTTGCTGTGTTACTTATGTTATTTTGTACGTTTTCAGCTCTAAGGAACAAAGTGTACAACCAAATTAGACTGTGCTAGTTTGGAGAAGGCAATGGCACCCTACTCCAGTACTCTTGCCTGTAAAATCCCATGAACGGAGGAGCCTGGTAGGCTCCATTCCATGGGGTGGTGAAGAGTCAGACACGTCTAAGCGACTTCACATTCACTTTTCACTTTCATGCATTGAAGAAGGAAATGGCAACCCACTCCAGTATTCTTGCCTGGAGAATCCCAGGGACGGGGGAGCCTGGTGGGCTGCCATCCATGGGGTCGCACAGAGTCAGACACGACTGAAGCTACTTAGCAGCAGCAGCAGCAGCAGCAGTTCAGTGTTATATGCATGTATGCTGAGGTGCAGAGAGAGTAAATAACTTACCTAACAATCACACCAGTCTAAGTGGTACATCTTGGGTACAAACATAGCCCCACTACTTCAAAACTTGTCTTTTTTTTCATTATTACTTCAATACTCTATACCATTATTAAGGAAATTTTATAATCAACCTATACAACTGCATTTAGTAATGCAGTTACTAGATGAGGAATCCTTCTACACTGTATAAAATCCTCTTTTGTGTGGAATCTCTGAGTAAATTTTTACTACAGTGAATTCCAGAAGTGGGGAAATTGCTACTTTTTGGAAACACAGTTTAGGAGAGTGTCATTGGTTTAATTTTTTGAAACTTAAAAATTAATTTTAGACTCATAGAAAAGTTGCAGAAATAGCTCAGAGGATTCCCATATATTCCTCCCTCAGTTCACTTTCAGTTCAGTCGCTCAGTTGTGTCCGACTCTTTGTGACCCCATGAATCGCAGCACGCCAGGCCTCCCTGTCCATCACCAACTCCTGGAGTTTACCCATACCAACCTGGGGAGTTCCTCTTTAAGTATCCTATCATTTTGCCTTTTCATACTGTTCATGGGGTTCTCAAGGCAAGAATACTGAAGTGGTTTGCCATTCCTTTCTCCAGTGGACCACATTCTGTCAGACCTCTCCACCATGACCTGCCCGTCTTGGGTGGCCGCACACGGCATGGCTTAGTTTCATTGAGTTAGAGGGCTGCCATCTATGGGGTCGCACAGAGTCGGACGCGACTGAAGCGACTTAGCAGCAGCAGCAGCAGCAGCAGCATCGGTTCGTGTGATCTGATTGGCTAGTGCCGGGGTCCAGCCCCGGCTGGATCCAGGGATTCCCTCGGGAGAACGGCTTTGGTGAAAGAATAGATAAAGAGATAAGGAAAGAATTTTGCAGTTAAGAAAATAGAGGAAAGAAAAGAGGCTGATATTCCTTGGTTTACGCAGAAAGCCAATAAAGCCCCAGCATGGGACTTGCTCTGTTCACGTAGGCTGCAGGCGCCCTCTCGAATCACGAAAGGTGCCCCACCTTAGGCACCTTCTTGAGTGGTTCTTAGAAGCCCAGGCAGGAAAGTGAATGCAGAGAGCCCCTGCGCTCCATGGAATCAGCCTGAATAGGAAAAGGAAAGAGAAAGAACGACACGGGGAGACCAAGCTTCGGTGAGCAAGGCCCGCACTTTATTTTCCAAAGTAGTTTTTATACCTTAAGTTGTGCATAGAGGATAATAGGCGGGTGGGGGTGGAGTCATGCAAGGTCAGCAGTCCTTGATCCTTATTGAAGCCAGGCTTTCTTTCTGCAAACTTAACATATGCAAAAGCTTTAGGTGATTTACATCATCTTCTGGCCAGGAGGCCTGTTAACATTTTATGACTCTTTCTTCAGAAAACTTATTTTTCTCTAAAGGTGATTATTCTAAAGTCAGGCGCCACCCTCCGAAAGCATTAGATAAAGTTGCATTCCTATAGGGCAAAAGCGTGGTGGGCTATAACAAGAAAAGAATTAGCTCAAGGGTCCAAGGTTACAAACATTAAAGCTACTACTTAATTTCTATACACCAACTATATTAATCAATACACTCCCAGGGACACAGTAGGTAAGGGATATGGGAACTTGGCAGCAAGCATTAGCTCAACAAAGAAACCCTCTACTAGTTCTATTCTCTGAGAAGCTCTGCATTGTTAGAATATCTTAAGCTTCTCATGCCTCTCGTGGTTGGGAGGCTGTGAATCTGAACAAACCTGTCAGGCAAGCTAGAAAGTCATCAGAGGGGTTTGAATTGGAACACTCCTATTATGTCCAGGAGACTTATTAACTAGAGTTTTAAGTTGATTTTCTTACAGAGAAAGGTGGTCAGGGATAGCCCCCTGTTAATGTCAGAAGAGTTGGTGAAAGTTGTAAAATAGTAAAACAGACTCTGGTTTTGGGGTAGACGCTCAGGCAGGCCCAGAGGGGCACCCCTCGAATTCTGGCTCGCCTTGCCCACCAGAACTCTCCCACATGGCCTTGTCATGGTTGGGGACTCCCGTGCTGGCTCCCGGCAGGCTAGTTTTCTGTGATTATGGTTTCAGTGTGTCTGCCCTCTGATGCCCTCTTGCAACACCTACCATCTTACTTGGGTTTCTCTTACCTTGGACGTGGGGTATCTCTTCACGGCTGCTCCAGTAAAGCGCAGCCTCTGCTATTCCTCCCTAGCTTCCCCTAATGTCAGCATACTGCAGAACCAAAATACTTATTAAAATTCAAAATTAATATTGGTTTAATGTTATCAACTAAACTACAGACTTTATCTGAATCTTACCAGTTTTTCCACTAATGTCTTTTTTTTCCTATTCCAGAAACCAATCTGAGACCCCATGTTACGTTGAAGTGACGTGTCCCCTTAGTTCCTCCAAATTAACAGACCTGACTCTTTCACAAGGGGCTTCCCTGATAGTGCAATTGGTAAAGAATCTGCTTGCAATGCAGGAGACCCCGGTTTGATTCCTGGGTTGGGAAGATCTGGAGAAGGGATAGGCTACCCACTCCAGTATTCTTGGGCTTCCCTTGTGGCTCAGCTGGTAAAGAATCCGCCAGCAATGTGGGAGACCTGGGTTCGATCCCTGGGTTGGGAAGATCCCCTGGAGAAGAGAAGGGCTACCCAATCCAGTATTCTGGCCTGGAGAATTCCATGGATTATATAGTCTATGGGGTCGCAAAGAGTCGGACACAACTGAGCGACTTTCACTCATTCTTTCACAACCTTAACAATTTTGAAGAGTATTAACCAGTTATTAAATAGCATGTGTCTCAGTTTGGATTTGTTTCATGCTTTGTCATGGTCAGATTGAGATTTTTCATTGTTTGGCAAGAATATTCCAAAAGCAACGTATCAGAGGGAGACGGTGACTGATAATGTCCTTTTACTGGGGTGGTAAAACATTGGCCATTTGGTTAAGGTGATGTCTTCTGAGTTTCTCCACTGTAAAAGTGCTGTTTTCCCCTATGGACTTAATAAATGTCTTGGGGAGGTAACATTAGGTCATGCAACTGTCCTGTCTCCCCTCCTGTGGCCTACTAATTTCAGCGTCCACCAGTGGATCTCGCCTGCAACAACTTTTTTATTGCAGAGGTATTCTTTTTCTTTTTTGTAAGGAAGTTTTTTTTTTTTTATTTTAAAAAATGTTTTGGCTGTACTGGGTCTTTGCTGCTGTGTGGGCTTTTTTCTAGTTGCAGCGAGCAGGGCCTGCTCTCTGGTTGCGGTGCACAGGCTTCTTACTGCGGTGGCTTCTCTTGCTGTGGAGCAAGCCTGTAGGGCATGCAGGCTTCAGTCGTTGCGGCTCCTGGTCTCTAGAGCACAGGCTCAGTAGTTGTGGCACACAGGTTTAGTTGCTCCATAGCACGTGGGATCTTCCCAGACTAGGGACGGCACCCGCATCTCCTGCATTGGCAGGTGGATTCTTCACCACTGAGCCCCCAGGGAGGCCATGGGGGGCACTCTAGTGGTGAAAGAAAGACATGGTAAAAACCTCACTTAATAAGAAGGTCAGAAGCAGAGAAGTGCAGGGCTGGCTCAGTGCCTCAGCCTGGACAAAAGCGGTTCTCTCTGCCATTCTCAGCAGGTCCTCAGATTTGGCCTTCAGTGATGACATCCAGCGGAGAAGGATGGGGCCTTTCTCTACCAGAGTGTCTTGACCAGGGAGAGGAATGTTTCTCATATCCGCACCCCTCACCCCCCGACCCCTCACCATTTTCTGAAACCCTCCCCTCGGATCCATTGACCAGAATCTTGGTAACCTGCCCGTGGCCAAGCTACAGGGAAAGGGAAGGAGGTCACTAACCACCATTTCCAGCCAGTGTTGGGGGGAGGTGTGGGAGGGCGGGCTCCAGCAGAGAAGCAGCTTAGGGGAGGTGGTGCGTGCTGGGGAGAGAGCCCGGTGCCTGCCACACTGCACTGTCCCTGGCACCTAAGGCAGCGCCCCACACCTGCAGGCACTCAGTTAATCCTTGTGGAGCCTGTGAGTTCTTTGTCTCTTGGCTGGAGACATAATCTGCCATGACCTGGAAGCATTAGAGCTTGGGACAGTGGTCCCAGACAGAAGAGAGTGACGTGGGGAGTGGATCAGGGGATTGGTGAGTTCAGCATGGCAAGGATGGCGGAATGGCAAGGGGGGCCCGGTGGGAGTCCCCTCCTCATAGCGCCTTAGCTTCCTCATCCGTCAGTCTCCAGCAGGGTCACGCACCTCCAGCCCCTCCGTCCCCTCCAGGCAAGCCTGGGGAGAACCTACAGAGGCATTCATGCAAGAAGGCAGAGAAACCTGTCTGCCAGACCCAATGGCCTCTACTGAGAAGATTCTCCAGAGGAAAAAGGGGTGCTGGGGTGGGGGGAAGCCCTGCTCTGTACACACAGGAGCCAGGCTCTGGGGACCTCGGACAGAGCCTGGTAGCTTGTTTGGTAAATAATGACATTGTTATAAATATTTAATAAGTCAAGGGACTGCAGCACATGAAAAATGGATGAGGTCCCTGTGTGGGAAAATGCAGGCTTTCTCCCCACGTCTGCTCTGGGGGAGGCAGTTAGAGGCTGACGTCTGTTTGGGCTAACACCTGTATTTGTGGTAGGGCTGATGAATGGCCGGAGAAATAGTCGCCATGTTGAGCAAGCATCAATCCATCAAGCTGGAGTTTAGGCTGAGGGAGGAATTCACAGCCATCAATATTCCCGTGTTTATTAAGCAGCGTGGGTTTTGGGAGGCAGCGAGCCTCGAGTTGGTCCTGGGAGCAGCGCCTCCAGAAAGGGCACAGTGGCTCCTTGATGAATGACTTTAATAAGAAGCAGCTTAGAAGTACCTTCAAGTAAGAAACTAATAACAATAATTAGATGTTTCTTAATCATTTATTTATTTTATAATTTATGCCCTGCCTGCTTCTGGAAAAAGAATGGAAGTGGCTTGCAATTAAAACACATCTACCCAGGATGGTTCAAATGAAGATAAACATGCGATCAGAAGCCATATTGAGGGAGTGAATTTTTCTTAATCAACTTGCCTGCTACCCGCTGAGAGTGTTGTGTGCCCTCTCCTTGCCAGTCACCTTTGGCTCCTCGGTGCCACTGGGATGTGGCAGATACAAAGTGGCGGCTGCGGGTGTCACGGGACAGGTGGGTGAGGCCGGAGCAGGGTGCGACCCGTGGTCTCTGCATCTCAGCCCTGGGCTCCCAGCCACATTTGCATTTCGTTTGTCATCGCTCCAAACAAATCTGTGTGTCTGTGGCAGAGTGGCATGAAAAATTAATGCCCCTGTGTCAGAGCTTGTCAGAGTGACAGTGCAGAAAGGGAATAATGGGGGCAACACGCGTGGTGCTTTCTACTTAACAACCACTCTCGTGTTCCCTGACCGCCTTCTCCCGAGCCTGCATGTCTGGGCTAATGGGGTTTCAGCAGCCAGACCCTCCCCATGGGCTGAGGCCAGAGAGCCTGCCTTCACACAGTAGCTCAGACCGTGTGTCTGCTCTGTGCTCACCCTCCTCCCAGCCCAGCGAAACAGAAGTGGCTGTGGTCAGAGCTGGGTGACCAGTTGATCAGTCTTGGCTGAAGCATCCTGGGCTTAGAGAAGGAGGAGGAACGTGGGCAGTGGGTGGGCAGAGGGCAGGATGAGGCAGAGATGTTCTGGCGAGGCTCTGGTGTGGGAGAACCTGGCAAACAGGTGGGCAAGGGGCAGAGAGGGGAGTGGGGAAGGCTTAAGTGTCTGCTGATTCAGAACCTCCACGAGTGGCAGAGTCAAAGTTTCCCTGCACGTTGAGACATTCAACAAATATTTGTTCACTCTGAATCTGAGGTTGGCTTCTTTCTGACCTGAGGTCACAGGGACGGGAGAGGCCACCTCCTCTCTGCAGCAGGGGTGGTCTCATGTAACAGGTTAAAATCATGGATTCTGGAGCTAGACCACCTGGGTTCAGATGTCAGTTTTACCATGCCCTAAATTTGTGAGTGAACGTCGCTCAGTTGCATCCAATTCTTTGCGACCCCATGGACTAAACAGTCCCTGGAATTCTCCAGGCCAGAATATTGGAACCAGGTAGCCTTTCCCTTCTCCAGGGGATCTTCCCAACCCAGGGATCGAACTCAGGTCTCCAGCATTGCAGGTGGATTCTTTATCAGATGAGCCACAAGGGAAGCCCTAGGGCCCAAATTTGTGGCCCTAGGCAAATTGTTTAACTTTTTTTTTTTTTTTAGTGCCTCAATGTCATGTGTGTAAAGTATGTAGAAGAACACCCAGTGCTTGGTGTTAAATGGATTAGCATTTGGATTTCCCTGATCTTCATCCAAGGTGAGTGGATGAGGACAGGCCCTGGAGCTCAGTGACCTGGCCTTGAGCTGTGTGGGGAAGCTTGTGCAGTTGGAGCTTTGGGGAGGGAGTTATGAGCTTGTTGGCCTGCTGAATGGCCTTGGGAAGATACACATCCTCTTCTGTCTGCTTGGCCAATTGATCAAAAGAAATCCCCTTTGCCTCCCTTATCTATTTAGATGAGTGTGAACACAGTGTTAGGGTTAATTGCGATTCGTGGGGTTGCAAAGAGTCTGACACGACTGAGCGACTGATCTGATCTGATCTGACCCTCATCCAAGCCAGGGCCCAGCCAGGTTCCCTGCTCTGGCCTGTAAAACTTCTGTCAACACCCAATCAAGTGCTAAGAGGCATTGAAGAAGTGAATTGATTTCTCTGGGTTAATGATCTCAACCCAGATACAGATCTTAAACAGATACAGGCAAGTGTTCTGCATTATCCCTTCTTTATGCTACCAGAGGCTGCATCTCCCAGCCTCCCTACAAGTAGGTATGGTCACACGACTAACTTATGGCTGAAAGAGTGTAAGAAGTGATATATACAATGTCCAGATCACATCTTTTTTCTTTTTTTTTGGCTGCACTAGGTCTTTGTTGGGGCTTCCCTGATGGCTCAGACAGTAAACTCATAGCTCCGTTGGTAAAGAATCTGCCTGCAATGCAGGAGACCCCTGTTCAATTCCTGGGTTGGGAAGATCCACTGGAGAAGGGATAGGCTACCCACTCCAGTATTCTTGGGCTTCCCTTGTGGCTCAGCTGGTAAAGAATCCGCCTGCAATGCGGGAGACCTGGGTTTGATCCCTGGGTTGGGAAGATCCTCTGGAGGAGGGCATGGCAACCCACTCCAGTATTCTTGCCTGGAGAATCCCTGTGGACAGAGGAGCCTGGCGGGCTACAGTCCATGGGGTCGCAAAGAGTCGACATGACTGAGCAACTAAGCACCAGCACCAGCTCTTTGCTGTGTCTCTAGGGCTTTGCCGTGGGCTCTTAATTCCCCAACCAGAGATGAGACCCACATCTCCTGCACTGGAAGGCAGATTCTTAACCACTGGACCACCAGGGGAGTCCCCAGGTCACATCTTTTAAAAGGAAGTAGGTTGCCTTCCTCTTCCTCTCTTTCCCCCTTCCTGCTGGCTGGGCCCTGGAGCAGGCATGGAAGCCACACGTCGGGGTGGGCAGTGCAGTCCTGCAGCTCTGGACTATTGTGTGAAAATAAAAGCCTGTTAATTTATTTAAGGTATCACATTGTTAGGTCTTTGTTCCCTAACTGACATAGGCTTCCTTTGGCACAACTTTGGCACACTCAGAATTCTAGGACAAGGACTGGAAAGTAGAAAGAGGAGAGAGAAGAAAAAGAAATGAAGAAGGAAAGAATAGGATGTCTTCCTCTCTTTGTCACCTAGTTGATCCATATTAATCTCTTCTCAAGTACCAGAAAAGTCTTCCCTGACTTCTGCCCTCCTCCAACGTCACTATCAAATGCCTCTCTAGTTCCAAGTAACCCTAACACAGCATTTATCACGACTGCAACACACACTCCTTCGGCTCCTGTTTCATCTTCGTGTTTGCTCTCAACTGACTCAGATTCTAGGTCTGTTGTCCAAAGCCTGCCAGGGCAGGAGCACATTAGTCCTTGACCCCTGGTCCCACTAGCATTAGGAAGCAATGATCTACAGCCAGGCTCTGTGCCCACTCTCAGGGTCAAAAGATGGAACTGCAGGATCAGCTGCAGCCCTCCATTTTCATTATAGATTCCACGTGGTTGCCCAGTGTTTGCTGAAGATTTGATCATCCTTTCAACAAATGTTTATGAAATGCCTTCTACATGTCAGCTACAGTATGCTAGACTCTGCTGTTGTTGCTGTCCAGTTGCTAAGTTGTGTGTGACTCTTTGCCACCTCGTAGACTGTAAGATGAAGGCTTCTTTGTCTTCCACTATCTCCCAGAGTTTGCTTAAATTCATGGCCGTTGAGTTGGTGGTGCTAACTAACCACCTCATCTTCTGTCGCACCCTTCTACTTTAACCTTCAATCTTTCCCAGCATCAGGGTCTTTTCCAACAAGTTGGCTCTTTGCATCAGGTGGCCAAAGTATTAGAGTTTCAGCTTCAGCATCAGTCCTTTCAATGGATATTCAGCGTTGATTTCCTCTAGCATTAACTGGTTTGATCTCCTTGCAGTCCAAGGGACTTCTCCAGCACCACAATTCAAAAGCATCAATTCTTCAGTGCTCAGCCTTCTTTATTGTCCAACTCTCACATTCATACATGACTACTGGAAAAACCATACCTTTGATTATATGGACTTTTGTTGGCAAAGTGATGTCTTTCGTTTTTTATATGGTGTCTATGTTTGTCATAGCTCTTCTTCCAAAAAACAAGCATCTTTTATTTTCATGGCTGCAGTCATTGTCCATAGTGATTGTGGAGCCCAAGAAAATAAAATCTGTCACTGCTTCCACTTTTCCCCCTTCTATTTGCCTTGAAGTGATGGGACCAGATGCCATGAAGCAATGGGACCAGATGCCATGATCTTAGTTTTCTGAATGTTGAGTTTTAAGCCAGCTTTTCATTCTCCTCTTTCACCTTCATTAAGAGGCTCCTTAGTTCCTTTTCACTTTCTGCCATAAGATGGTGTCATCTGCATGTCTGAGGTTATTGATATTTCTACTGGCAATCTCGATTCCAGCTTGTGATTCATCCAGCCCAGTGTTTCACATGATGTACTCTGCATATAAGTTAAATAAGCAGGGTGACAATATACAGCCTTGACATACTCCTTTCCCAGTTTTGATCCAGTCTATTGTTCCCTGTAAGTTTCTAACTGTTGCTTCTTGACCCATATACAGGTTTCTCAGGAGACACATAAGGTGGTCTAGTATTCCCATCTCTTTAAGAATTTTCCACAGTTTGTTGTGATCCACAGAGTCAAAGGCATTTGCGTAGTCAATGAAGCAGAAGTAGATGTTTTTCTGGAATTCCTTGCTTTCATTATGATCCAATGAATGTTGACAATTTGATCTCTGGTTCCTCTGCCTTTTCTAAACTCAACTTGTACATCTGGAAGTTCTTGGTTCAGTACTGCTGAAGCCTACTTTGAAGGATTTTGAGGATAACCTCACTAGCATGTGAAATGAGAACAATTGTCTGGTAGTTTGAACATTCTTTGGCACTGCCCTTCTTTGGATTGGGATGAAAGCTGACATTTTCCAGTCCTGTGGCCACGGCTGAGTTTTCTAAATTTGCTGACATATTGAGTACAGCACTTTACAGGCATCATGTTTTAGGATTTGAAATAGCTCAGCTGGAATTCTATCACCTCCACTGGCTTTGTTTATAGTGATGCTTCCTAAGGCCAACTTGACTTCACACTCCAGGATGTCTGGCCCTAGGTGAGTGACCACACCATCATGGTTATCCGGGTCATTAAGACCTTTTTTGTATAGTTCTTCTGTGTAATCTTGCCATCTCTTCTTAATGTCCTCTGCTTCTGTTAGGTCTTTACTGTCCTTTATTGTGCCCATCCTTGCATGAAATGCTCCTTTGATACCTCCAATTTTCTTGAGAGATCTCTAGTCTTTCCCATTCTATTGTTTTCCTCTATTTCTTTGCATTGTTCATTGAAGAAAGCTTTCTTATTTCTCCTTGCTATTCTCTGGAACTCTGCATTTGGTTGGATATATCTTTCTCTCTTGCTTTTTGCTTGTCTTCTTTCCTCAGCTATTTGTTAGACAACCACTTTGCCTTCTTGCATTTCTTTTCCTGGGGATGATTTTGCTCATTGCCTCCTGTATAATGTTACGAACCTCTGTCCATAGTTCTCAGGCACTCTATTTACCTATATATATGCATAAATAAAATAAGAAGGATTTTCATGGCCTGAAGGTGGTCATATGCCATAAACGAGAGGTATATTTATCTCAAGTTTCTGTAACTGAGGTCAATTAGATAAACACACAGTCTAATGTAGAATTTCCTTTTCCTTTGGTCTCACAATTCATCAGTGTGAGGAATTATTAATGAAACTCCCTCAGCTACTGGCATTAAACTATCTTCACCTTTTTTCTGAGAAAGCTCTCTAGACACGTGACAAAGTTCATCAGAGTGAGTCTCTGAGGAATCAAAACAAGTGGCATGTTGTGAAGCCATATTACAGCAGTGAGACTGGGGAGGATACGGCAGTGATGTAAGTAAAAGCTCGCTACTAGGAAAAGGTATTATCAGAGAAACAAAAGGAATTTTTGGAGCTACAAAACATGATTGAAAAAATAGACTAGCACAATTAAATTAATTAAAAAGCTCTATTTAAGAAGCTCCTCTAGCACTTGGTTAAAAAGGACAAAGAAACAACAATCCTGAAAGACAAAATAAGATATCAAACTAGATAGAATGATTCAATATTTATGTAAAAGGAATTTGAAAAATATATAGTGAAAGACAGAGGAGAAAAAATAATCAAAGAAAAAATGAAAATTTACTTGACCTGAAAATTTATTTATTTTTTTGACCTGAATATTTAAATCTTAATGCCAAGAGGGTTTCCTGATTTATCCTCAGAATTAATTGGAAAAAAGTCTGTACATGGATGTATTTTGTGGATTTTTATAAGTCCTCAGTGTTAATGTAGTAAGCGCAGTTCAATAGGTTAAAATGTGATTAAAGAGGAAAGAAAGATGCATTAGATTGTTCCCCTTCAATAGTGAGTATTAGAAGGCAATGGCAAAAGTTTACAGAGTTCTGAGGAAAAATGCTTGCAACTCTAGGATTCTATACCCTTTCAAGCTATTGTTTGTGCATAAGAATAAAGGACAAATTTTTCAGTTTTTCAAAAACTCAGAAAAGGTATTATCCACATATAGCCATAAGAAATTTACTGGAAGCAGCTCTTCAGCAAATGAAAAAAATTCTAAGTGAGGAACTGGACAAAAGGAAGATTTGGTATTCAGAAAACAGTGGTTCCAACTTATATGCATAATAACATTAAGTGTGAATGAGTTAAACAATCTAATCAAAAGGCAGAAATTGTCAGACTGGATTTAAAAACAAGAGATAAAACTATCTGCTATTCATAGAAGATACACTTTAGACTCAAAGGTAGAAGTGGGTTGGAAATAAAATGATGTAAGAGAAATGCAAATAACAACCATAAAAAAGCTGAATGGTTATATTAATACCAGAAAAAAATAGACTTTTAAACAAACAAAAGATACTAAAGTAGGGCATTTGATAATGATGAAAGGATTGATACATCAGGAAGATATGGCAAGTATATATATTCACCTAAAAACAGTGCTTCCAAATACATAAAACAGAAATGGACAAAACTGGGAGAAAAATAAATAATTCAACAGTAATAGTTGGAGACTTCATTAGCCCATTTTCAGGGATGGGGATGGATAGAACTAAACAGAAGATCAACAAGGAAATAGAAGACTTCAACACAAATGAATTAGATGTAACAAATACCTATAAAACACTCCATCCAACACTAGCAGAATATATATTTGTCTCAAGTTCACAAGTGGGACATTCTCCAAAGTGCGTCATATAATACACCATGAAACAAGTCACAATAAACTTACTAGGATCGAAATCATACAAAGACTGTTCTCTTTATATAATGGAGTAAAAGCAACAGGAAAATTTTCTGTTTTTCACAAATTCACAAATATGTGGAAATTAGAAACACGCTCCTCAATAGCCAATGTGTAAAAGAAAAAAATCACAGGGAATTAGAAAATACATTGAAATGAAAGGAAAAGAAGATACAACATGCCAAAACTTATGGGAAGCAGCTAGAACAGTGAAAAATGTATAGTTGTAAATACCTACATTTAAAAAAGAGAGAAATATCTCAAATCAACAACATAACTTTCTACATTAAGAAGTGGGGGAAAGGGACTTCCCTGGTGGTCCAGTGGTTAAGAATCTGCCTGCCAGTGCAGGGGAGGCAAGTTCAATCCCTGTTCTGGGAAAAATCCCACAAGTGCCTAGGCAACTAAACCCTTGCACTCTAACTATTGAGTCTGTTCTCTAGAGCTGGGCTGCAACTGCTGAAGCCCACATGCCCTAGAGTTCATACTCGACAGCAAGAGAAACCTGAGAAAAAGCCCATGGGCAGCAAGGAAGACCCAGTGCAACCAAAAATAAGTAAATAAAAAATTAAAAAAAAAAAAAAGAAACGGGGAAAAGTAACACACTAAACCCAAAGAAAGCAGAAGGAAACAATGTGTAGAGTAGAAATTAAGAAAATAAAGCTTAGAAAAACAATAGAGGAAAAAACAAAAAGTTGGTACTTTGAATAGGTCAACAAAAGTGGCAAATCTTTAGTTAAGACTGATCAAGGAAAAACAAGCCCAAATTATTAAAATCAAGAATGAGAAAGAGGACTTTGTGATTTATAATAAGAAATATGTACTTGGTCTTCATCAAGTTACTGACGACAGAACTTTTAAAACCTTCAGAATTTCCTAAGTGATGAGAGAGAACGATGAAAGGAGTGTCATGTCTTTTTAGTCCTAACACTCCCCTTTCAATCACACCTGAGTTTATGATGATGTGATAGCTTTGGGAAACCTCCTAAGGGTTGGGGAAGGGAAGAACTGGTTGCTAGGGGAACCAGCTACTTGTTTAGAGGGTTGAAAATTTCAATCCCACCCCACAACTTTCTGAGAGGATTTGGGGCAGGCTGGAAGTTGTGTTAATCACCAGTGGCCAACGAGGTAATCAATCATGCCTACACAAACATCTTTAAAGTACAGAGTTTGGAGAGCTTCCCTGTTGGTGAACACAGAGGTTCTGGGAGCGTGGCTTGCTGGAGAGGGCATGGAGGTCCCTTGCCCCTTCCCACATAGCTTGCCCTGTGCATCTCTTCCATGTGGCCGTCCTGAGTTGTATTCTGTTATAATAAACTGGTAATCTAGTAAATTGTTTGCTGAGTTCTGTGAGCCATTCTAGCAAATTATCAGAAGGAGAGGGTGTAATGGGAATCTCTGATTTATAGCCAGTTGGCCAGAAGCACAGGTAACAACCTGGACTTGCAATTGGCGTCTACAGTGGGGGCATGTGTGCAGTCTTGTGGTTCTGAGTCCTTTGTCTGTGGGATATTTGCTAACCCCAATAGTGTCAGGGCTATTGCACTGTAGGGCATCCAGTTTGTTTCTACAGAAAATTGGAGAATTGCTTGGTGTTGGAAAAACCCTCCCACATTTGGATGTCAAACGTTAAGTATCGAGAAAAGGCATGGAGTAGAGATTTGAGAGAAGAAGCTCTTTTTTTTCTTCTTTTTGCAGCACAACTATTGACCTTAGAGAAATAAAAAAAGATTATAATAGAATACTCTGAATGCTGTAGCCAACAAATTAGATAACTTAGACAAAATGGACAAATTCTTAGGAAGATATAAACTACCAAAACTGACTCAGGAAATAGTAGAATATCTGAATAGACTTTTAACAAGTAAAGAGATTGAGTTAGTAAAACAAAACAAAATTACCCACAAAGAAAAGCTTAGAGCCAGAGGGTTTCATTGGTGAATTCTACCAAACATTTAAAGGACTGATACTAAACTCTTCCAAAAAACTGAAGAGAAGGGAACACTTTGCAACTCATTCTTTGAGACGAGTATTACGCTGATACCCCAATAAGGTAAGGCTTTCACAAGAAAAGGAAACTGTGAATATGAATGCAAAAATCTGTAACAAAACCTAGCAGGCTGAGTCTAGCAATATATAAAAATGTTTACACCCCGTGACTAACTGGGATCTGTCCCTGCAATGGGAGGCCCCAAATTCAATTATTTTAAAAGACCACATGAATAGAATAAAGGACAAAGTCACACGATTATCTCAGTAGCTGAGGAAAGGGATTTGACGCTATTCAACAGTCCTTCATTATAAAAATACTTAACAAGCTAGGAATGGAAGCAAACATCCTAGCCTGATAAAGAACATCTATTGAAAACCCACAGCTAACATCATACTAAGTGGAAAAAGACTGACTGTTTCTTCCTAAGGTTGGGAACAAGAAGGATATCTGTTCTCTTTTTTTTTTTTAATTTCATTTTGACTTTGAATTGTAATATTCTCCTTAATAGCCAAAGCAGATGTCACCGTTATTGATGTTAGTGTTTCTTTAGGTAGAAGAAGATGCAAGAACTGAGGCTCATAAAATTTTCTCCTGAAAATATCTAACGTTTTGAAGACCTGTTCTGCCAGTTTTTCCCAGAGCACAGAGTGCCTCATTCCTGATCTCCACCCTGAACTTCTCTCAGGGAATGTTGAAGGTCAGCAGCTTCAGTGGCCAGGATTTAATCCTTGTGGAGGTAGATGACAAGGTCCAGTTTCCAGTCAGCAGGAAATCTGACCATGGTTTGTGGGGCATTCCATGAGCATTTTATCCCATGGTGCTAGGAATGCTTATTCCCAGGTCTGGCGAAGCTTTCACTGATAGACCGCTCAGTGTGCTGCTATTGGGGTAGGCCTCATTCACAGGGCCAAAAGGCTGCAGACCACCTCCAGACGACTTGCCTCTTATGGTCCAGGAAAGTATTCCCTCTTGTTGCTTCTTCCCTTATCTGGAGTTACATTATTACAATCATTGATCTCATATGTTCTCACCACTTTTACTAAACATTGTACCAGAGGTTCTAGTCAGGGAAATTAGGCTAGGAAATGAAATAAAAGACACAGATTGGAAACAATCAAGTCAGATTACCTCTACTTGCAGATAGCATGGTCTTATATATAGAAAATTCTGAAGGAACCCACTAAAAAAGCAATTAGAACTAATAACTAAATTAAGGTTGCAAGATATAAGATCAATATACAAAAACTAATTGTATTTCTATGCACTAGTGATGAACAACCTGGAAATGAAGTTAAGAAAACAATTCCATTTACACCACCATCAAAAAATAAAATACTCAGGAATAAACTTAAGAAATGCAAGGCTTGTATGTTGAAACTACAAAACATTATTGAAAGAAATTAAAGAAGATTTAAATAAATCAAAAGACCTTCCATACTTAGGGGTTGGAAGACAATATTGTTAAGATGGCAATATTTCTCAAATTGATTTACAGAGTCAGTGAAATCCCTATGAAAACCACAACTGTCTTCTTTGCAGAAATTGGCAAGCTGATACAAAAATTCATATGGAAATTTAAGGGATGTGGAATAACCCAAAAGAAATCTTGAAAAAGAAGTTGGAGTACTCTTATGTCCTAACTTCAAAACTTACTAGAAAGCTATGGTAGTCAAGGCAGTATAGTACTTGAATAAGAACAGACATCCAGGTCAACAGAATAGAACTGAAAATCCAGAAATAGACCCTCATATTAATAAAAGTCAACTGACTTTCAACAAGAGTGTGAGTGAAGACAACCCAGTGAGACAAAGAACAAATACTGTAAAGGCAACTGGATATCACATGCAAAAGAATGAAGTTAAATCTCTATCTCATTCCATGTGTGTTGGTATGAGAAGCAACCAACTCATACTCAGTCGCTTCAGTCGCGTCTGACTCTGTGCAACCCTATGGACTGTGGCCAGCTAGGCTCCTCTGTCCATGGGAGTCTCCAAAGCAAGAACACTGGAGTGGGTTGCCATGGCCTACTCCAGGGGATCTTTCCAACCCAGGAATCGAACCCACAGTGTCTCCTGTGTCTTCTGCATTAAGGGAGGATTCTTTCCTGCTGAGTCACCTGGGAAGCCCATCTCACACCATAAGCAAAAATTAATTCAAAATGAGTCAAAGACTAAAATTAAGTGATAGGGACTTCCCATGGTGGTCCAGGGGGTAAGAGTCCACAGTACCAATGCAGGGAGCCTGGGTTCAATCCCTGGTCGGGGAACTAGATCCCACATGCATGCTGCAACTAAGAAGTCCGCACACTGCAACCAGGAGACCCTGCATGTTGCACTGAAGACTGAGGATCCTGTGTGCCGCAGCTAAGACCCAGCACAGCAAATAATTAAGTGAAGTGATAAAACTATTATATTCTTGAAGAAAATATTGATGTAAAATCTTTGTAAAGTTGACAGCAAAAGCACAAGCAGAAGGGAAAAAATAGATAATCGGCATCATCAGAATTAAAAAGTGTTGTGCTTTGAAAGTCACTATCAGAAAGTGAAAAGACAACCTATAGAATGGGAAATAATTTTTGCAAATCATATTCCCTATAAGAAATTTGTACTAATATATTTAAAAGACTCTTAAAGCTCAACAATACAAAGACAACCTAACTTAAAAGTAGGAAAAGAATTTAAATAGACAGTTCCCCAAAGAAGATACACATATGACCAATAAACATATGAGATGTCAGTATCATTAGCTGCCAAAGAAATGCAAATCAAACCCACAGTGAGGTCTTACACTCTCTCCAAGAGCTAAAATACAAAAGAAGGAAATAACAAGGGTTGGAGACGATATGGAGAAATTGGAATCCTCATAACTGTTGTTAGGAGTGCAAGACAGTGCAGCCATTTTAGGGAGCAGCTTGGAAGTTTCTCAAAAAGTTAACATTGAGTTAACATACAACTCAGCAATTCTGCTCCTAGATATATATCCAGAATAACTGAAAGCAGGTCTTTAAATGAATACTTGTATAGGAATATTCATTGCAACATTATTCATAACAGCAAAGAAAATGGAAACAAGTCAAATGTCCTTCTACCAACAAATAAATGAAAATGTAGTATATTCATACAATAGAATAATATTTAAGAATAAAAAGAAATGAAGTACTGATACATGAATGAACTGTAAGTGGAAGGAGCTAGTCTAAAAGACCACATAATATATCACTCCATTTATATGAAATGTGCAGAACAAGCAAATCCATAGAGACGGAAAACAGATTAGTATTTGTCGAGGGCTGTGGGTGGGACTGGAGTGAAGGAGGCAGGTTGGGGTGAAATAGGAGGCACTTCTGGTGGGTACAGAGTTTCTTATTGGGTGATGAAAATATCCTAAAATAGATTGTGGTGATGGATGCACGACTCTGTGATCATACTAAAATCCATTGACTTACACTTTAAACAGGTGAATTATGTTGCTTATGCATTGTATCTCAACAAAGCTGTTACTGCAGATAAGAACAGTGAAATCTAAAGTTGTCTAAGTAATTGTCAGTGTGGTTGTTAAGCCTATTATGTGTGTGTGTGTGTGTCGGTTGTGTTGACTCTTTTCAACCCTATAGACTGTAGCCCGCCAGGTTCCTTTGTCCATGGAACTCTCTAGGCAAGAACACTGGAGTGGGTTGCCATGCCCTTCTTCAGGGGCTCGTCCCGACTCAGGGATTGAACGTGGGTCACTGGCACTTTGGGCAGGTTCTTTACCATCTGAGCTACTTGGGAAGCCCAAGCCTATTTTAACTGATGAAAAAAGAGAGAGAGAGGAAAAATAGTTTCATTGTGCTACAATCAGCAACATTTTGCAAATCTTATTTCACAGCCTATTTTTATTTGTTTATTATCTATTTGTACTATTTTTGTTTTTGCCTGCACTGGCTTCCTTGCTGCTCACGGGCTTTCTCTAGTTGCAGGGAGCAGGTTGTGGTCTGTGGGCTTCTCACTGCAGTGGCTTCTCTTGTTGCAGAGCACAGGCTCTAGGGTGCACAGGCTTCAGTAGCTGTGGTGCACAGGCTTAGTTGCTCCATGGCATGTGGAATCTTTCCAGAGCAGGGATTGAACCCATGTGCCCTGCATTGGCAGGCATATTTTTAACCACTGGACCTCCAGGCAAGTCCTCACAGCATATTTTTAAGGATAAAGATTTTGTGACATTTGGAATCACATAAACTCTTTTGCATATTTAGAAAGCACTCAGCATTGTGTTTGGCTGTCTATAGACAAACAGGAAAAGGTCACCCCTCTTGTGTCTTTCATCCTTAACTCTCATACTACTACCGCTACTGCGCTTACAACACTCTGGCACAGAAACTTCTGTCCCAGTGGAGTTGGGGTGAGTCACCTTCCTAATACATGGATGTGTTCAACCTGGATGTTCTCTAAACCCTATACTATTGGATTTTTCAAATGGAGGCTTCCTCACATAGGCATGATCAATTATTAACTTCATTGGCAGCCCCTCTCCCCTCTCTGGAGAATTGGGAGTAGGGCTGAAAATTCCAAGCTTCTAATTAGGTCTTGGTCTTTCTGGTGACTTGCCCCTCCCTCATCCAGGAGTACACCAAGAGTCCCCTCATGAGAACAAAAGACACTGCTATCACTGAGGGAATTCGTGGGATTTAGGAGCTCTGGTCAGGAACTGAGATCAAATACCAAATATTAGAACAAAAGATGCTCCAAGTGCTCTTACCATTCTGAAAACTACAAGAGTTTTAGGAGCTCTGTTCAGGAACCAGGGTCAGAACATATATGTGTGTGTGTGTGTGTGTGTGTTAGTTGCTTAGTTGTGTCCAACTCTTTATCCCATGGACCTTAGCCTGCCAGGCTCCTCTGTCCATGGGATTTCCCAGGCAAGAATGAAACAGACGACCAGTCCAAGTTCAATGCATGAATTAAGGGATTCAACCTGGTGCACTGGGACAACTTGGAAGGATGGGATGAGGAGGGAGGTGGGAGGGGGGTTCAGGACGGGGGACACATGTACACTCGTGGCTGATTCATGTCAATGTATGGTAAAACCCACCACAATATTGTAAAGTAATTAGCCTCCAATTAAAATAAATTAAAAAAAAAAAAAGAATACTGGAGTGGGTTGCTATTTCCTTCTCCAGGGGATCTTTCCGACCCAGGGATAGAAGCCAGGTCTCCTGCACTGCAGGCAGATTCTTTACTATCTGAGCTACCAGGGAAGCCATATATATATCCATATTCTATTATCTCACAACAGAATACTTCCAAAGGATTATCATTCACTGAAGATGGGAATTGTCTATCTTGTTTATATGCTGAATTATTATGTGGATCAGAAATGCTTTCAAAAGGAAGCTATCTTGGTACTCTGTGATGACCTAGAGGGGTGGGTTGGGGTTGGGGCAGGAGGGAGGTCCAAGAGGCAGGACATGTGAATGCATATGACCAATTCACTTCATTGTACAGCAGAAACTTATGCAACATTGTAAAACACCTATACTTCAATAAAATAAGTAAATCAATAAAGATTAAAAAAAAGAAGAAAAAATGTCCTCAGATGCAGGTAACAAGAAACAACCACAGTGGCTTGTCCAAACCTGAATCTAGTTTTTCTTTGTGTGAGAGATCTGAAGGTAGGCTGCTGCTGGTTTTGGTTCAGATGCTCAATAATGTCAAGCATCTGGGATTCTTTTGGCCTTTCCCACATTAGCAGTCAAGACAGAGAGAAGGAGGAAGAAGACAGGGAAGCACCACTATCAGAAAAGCAAACTCTTCCCCAGGAACCCCACCAACTTCCACTTATATCTGGGTCACATGGCCACCTCTGGCCGGAGAATGGATGGGAAAATGAAGCAGGACTCGAGCTAAAAGTTGTCAGTCAGGATCCCAATGTCTATGACAATCTAGGATGTATAGAAAGTGTTATCCCCATAGTCCTTTATAAGTATCTGTTGAATGCACGTGGTAGAATGCTTATTCGTAAACACTCACTACTCCTCTCTTTAGAAGATAAGACATCCATGCTCCATATGTAAAATAGATAGCCAACGGGAATTTGCTGTATGGCTCAGGAAACTCAAGCAGGGGCTCTGTATCAACCTAGAGGGGTGGGATGGGGCGGGAGATGGGAGGGAGGTTCATAAGGGAGGGGATATATGTATACCTATGGCTGATTCATGTTGAGGTTTGACAGAAAACAACATTCTGTAAAGCAATTATCCTTCAATAAAAAAAAAAAATTTAAAAAGAAAAGACATCCATGCTCTGTTGAACTCAGGAATCTGAGTTTTCTTTAGCTGATGAAATGGGCGCAGAAGTGGTTTAAAGAGCCAGGCTTTATTATACAAGTGAACTAAGTCAGAAAGAGAAAGACAAATATTGTATTTTAACACATACATAAGGAATTTAGAAAGACAGTAATGATGATCCTACATGTGGGGCAGCAAAGGAGACACAGATGTAAAGGACAGGCTTCTGGACTCAGGGGGAGAAGGCGAGAGTGGGGTGATTTGAGAGAATAGTGTTGAATGTGTAAAATAGATGATCACTGCAAGTTCAATGCATGGAGCAGGGCACCCAAAGCTGGTGGTCTGGAGCAACTCAGAGGGATAGAGTGGGGAGGGAGGTGCGAGTGGGGTGCGGGATCGGGGGGACACATGTCTACCTGTGGCCAGTGCATGTTGATGTATGGCAAAAACCATCACACTATTGTAAAGTAATTATCCTCAAACTCAAATTAATTAAAAAAAATAAAGAGCCAGGATCTTTTCTCTGCCTCTGTGATCATGGAAGTATGTGTCAAAATGGTGATTCCATCATATTGGGCCCCTGAATGACTGTGCTGAGAAGAACTCTCAGTTTCCCCAAAGTATTTAAACCACTGATGTCTTAGGTGGGGTGTTTGGACTGCAGCTTAATCTAACTTATCCTGACTGATATACAATACAAATATCTGGTGAAGAAATCCACAACAAATCTCCAAATTAAAACTTTACAAACTATATTTCCTGGTCACATTAATAGCAAGAGTATGCCTAGATTAAGATAAATGATATTCAGAAATTAAACAAAATAAAAAATAACTTCTGTCAAAATGGAAATCAATACTGAAAAGACAGACTATTTAGACATTTAAGATGGTGAGAGCACTGTATAAAAGTACATATGGGAATCTGACTAAAGTTACTCTCAGTAAAATCCATAATCTAAAGCTGTTATTACTAAAATAAATATGCTTAAATGTTGAAAGATTGAGAATAATTGGCTTAAGATTTCAAAATCAGAAGCTGGAAAGCAAATAGCAAAGTATCAGTGAGAGGAAGAAATTAATAAAGATAAGAACCTACATTAATCACAAAGCAAAAAGTCAAGGAATTGATTAGTCAAATCAAGAACCAGAACTTTGAAAAGATAAATCAAATAGACAAATCTCTGGGAAGTTTGACTCCCTTCAAAGCAGATGAAAACATGATAGATACTCAGTGTAAGGTATGAGAAAAGGACAGTATAAATGGATACATTTCCAGTGGGACATTTGACATAACTGTTGAAAATGTAAAATTTGCAAACCTTGAAAATTTGATGAATAAATAAACGTTAGACTGAACTGGATGAGGTTCTCAAATGTGAAGTCTCATGAAAAAAATACTCTTTTATAAGAAGTTTGTAACCCTATACCTGGTGAATAGGGGATGAAGTGGAATTCCCTCTCCAGCAGACTTTGGAGAAGAACATGTCTCAAAGATTCTGGTCCTAGAGATGGGCCACCTGGAGGCTGACCCCATGATCCTCATGTGTCTGTACAAACAGTGTGGTCCTGGCTATACCACCTACGTTCCCTTTTCCCCTCAAGAAAATTTTCCTTGATTGACCTGGTTCTCAAACAGATAAGGTCATCCCCAGGCTCCCAGAGCACCCACAGAATTTATGGGTATTCACAGCAATGCCTCATTTTTCTCTGAGCTGTCCTCACCTCTGATACCTCTGGGAAACTTCTCAAGACAACTTGTCCCTTCTCATGCTGTGAGCCAGAGCCTCTTTTAAACTCAGGTCTTTCACCATTTTGCACCCCCAATTAAATAAACACAGCTGGAAGGTTACGGCTTATTCTAAGCTCTGGAGCTCACTCTGAAGATGCTCACTGGATGATGCCCCTAGCGCCTCCATCTCCCATGGGAAGATTTCTTTGATACCCAGAATGCCGGGATGCAAAGTGCAAATGCGTCCAGGCTCCTGGCCTAGAGTTGTTGCTGTTCAGTCACTAAGTCATGTCCAACTCTTTGCGACTCATGGACTGCATCACACCAGGCTTCACTATCTCCCAGAGTTTGCTCAAACTCATGTCCATTGAGTCACTGATGCCATCCAAGCATCTCCTCCTCTGTCGTCTCCTTCTCCTCCTGCCTTCAATCTTTCCCAGCATCAGGGTCTTTTCCAATGAGTTGGCTCTTTGCATCAGATGGCCAAAATATTGGAGTTTCTGCTTCAGCATCAGTTCTTCCAAAGAATATTCCGGGTTGATTTCCTTTTGGATTGACTAGTTTGATCTCCTTGCAGTCCAGGGAATTCTTGAGTCTTCTCCAACACCACAGTTCAAAAGCATCAATTCTTTGGTGCTCAGCCTTCTTTCTGCTCTAACTCTCATATCTCTGCATGACTACTAGAAAAACTATCACTTTGACTATATGGACTTTTGTCAGCAAAGTGATGTCTCTGCTTTTTAATACACTGTCTAGATTTATTATAGCTTTTCTTCCAAGGAGCAAGCATCTTTTAATTTCATGGCTGCAGTCACTGTCTGCAGTGATTTTGGAGTCCAAGAAAAGAAAATCTGTCACTGTTTCCATTGTTTCCCCATCTATTTGCCATGAAGTGATGGGACCAATGCCATAATCTTAGTTTTTTGAATGTTGAGTTTTAAGCTAGCCTTTTCACTCTCCTCTTTCACCCTCATCAAGAGGCTCTTTGGTTCCTCTTCACTTTCTGCCATTACAGTGGTATCATCTGCATATCTGAGGTTGTTGATATTTCTCCCTAGAGTAGACCCTTGCCATTGTATTATTCATTCATTCATATATATTTATTCCATTCACTCAAAAAATATTTCACACCTACTTAGGGCCAGGCATTTTTGTAAGCACTGGGGATTCAACAGTAAAAACAGCAGAGAATAATCCTTGTCCTCCTGGAGTTAACATTCTAGGAGGGCAGATAGACAATAAACAGAATAAATGGGTGAACTAAAAAGGTATGTCAGCAGTAAAATCTGTGGAGAAAAATAAAACTAAGTGGGAGGATAGGGAGTGTGGGGTAGTGGGAATTTTAAATGGGATGATCACAGCCCCCCACCCCACCCAACTAGAGGTGACATTTGGATGAAGGCATGAAGGAATAATGGAGTGAGCCTGCAGATTTCAGGGAGAGACAAATTCCAGGAAGAGTGAATGGTAAATGAAAAGCCTGGAGGAGGAAGCACATGAAGAGTATCCAAGGAGGTAGCTAGGAGGTCAGCGAGGCTGGAGCTGAATGAGCAGATGGGAATTAGAGACAAAGTCAATAGGAGCTGCAGGGTGGAGGCCATTGTCTGAACCCTGGCTTTCTTCTGTGTGAGCTGGGGACCACTACGGGGTCCTGGCATGGGGAGGGGAGAATGGAGGGACTCCAGCTGCTCTGGTGGGAACAGATGGTGGCAGGGCTAGGATAAACAGAAGAGGCCAAGAAAGAGGTTTCTGCAGTAATCTGGGCAAGAGGTGAATGTAGCTTAGATCTGGATGATGGCCTAGAGGTGATGAGATGTGGCTGGATTTTGGTGTTGCTAAAGGTAACGCTGCTGAGGAGGGTTGTGAGAGAAAGGTGCCAGCAATGGGTACAACACCAGCTTTTAAAACCCTGAGGCAGCTCTCTCTATAGGAAACCCTACAAGGCAATGTGAGCTGTCATAGCTCATCTTTTAACCACCCAGGTCATCTCCAAGGACTGGCGTGAGATTATCTCCAAAAGCTCTTCCTAAGAACTCAGTGATTTTCCCTCCAGAGGGCTCTGCTTCCTGTTGTTGGACAAAAAAATGAATAGGATGTGAGCAGGGAGGGAGCCCGGCTCATCTGAATTCTGCCTCCAGCCCGTGCTCCCTTCAGTGACGGGGAGAAAAACGCTACTGTGTAAGCTGCTCAGTGAAAAACAATATTTAATTAGGACTGAGAGAGTTAGACAAGCAAACAATTAAATGTTCTATTATGATCAGTCTTGAGCCATTTAAGCTTCAGTTCAATAAGAAATCATTATAAAGGTCTAATAGAAATGAAAATATAAATAGTGTCTTTTTCTGTTGCATTTCAACTGTCTCCTCGGCCTTGAAGATCCAAGAGTGGGTTTGGCCATGGTGGGTGAAGTCTCTCAGCCGCAAGGGGATTTAGCGCAAACAGGAAGGTGGGTGTGTCCACCAGCTGGCTGGGGGGCCGGCAGGAGCCAGTCAGCTAAGCTGGTTCGGATCTGAATGACAGGGGCTTTCTCGTCTTATTTTTAATGTCTGAGAAGCAGCATGAAGATTCTTCCTGGGAGGGAGGAGAGGCAGCTTAAAGGAAATCCCTGGATGTCTTGTGAGAAGCTGGGTTACAGAATAAATACGTCTAATAAAGTCCCCCTGGCTACACAGCTTGGAGGATTTGGAAATAACTTCAGACGGTTTCATGAAGGAATTGCTTTGTCATAACAGGAAAAATGCCTGCAAAGGGCACCGCCATCACAGCAGAGGGCTTTGGGATAAAGATACTTTCCATCTCTGAGATCCGAGTCTCTGCACTGGGACTCCTGCCCTTGCCTCTGGGGATGTAGAGGTGCAAACCCAGGTCACCTCTTCCTTGCATCCTTTCAACATCTCCAGCCTCTTTTCTAGGAGTCCCAGTCTCCTTTCTGGAATACCCAGTATGTGAGGAGGATATGGTCTGGACGTAGTCCTACTACAAATCAAGTCAGGTCTTTTTAAAAAATATTTATGTCTTTAACTTTGGCTGCACTGGGTCTTTGTTGCTTCTCACGGGCTTTCTGTAGTTGCAGCAAGTGGGGGCTACTCTTTGCTGTGGTGCACAGGCTTCTCATTGTGGCTGCTACTCTTTTGCAGAGCACAGGTTCCAGGGTGTGTGGGCTTCTGTAGCTGTGGGGCACAGGCTCAGTTGCTCTGTGGCATGTGGATTCTGCATGGATCAGGGATCAAACCCGTGTTCCCCGCATTGGCAGATGGATTCCTATCCACTCTACCACCAGGGAAGTCCACAAGTCCGGTCTTTGGGATTGCAAGTGACAGAAAATCCCACTCAAACTAGTTTAAGCAAAGTGCAGAACCTGTTGGCTTATGTAACCAAGAACTCCAGGGCTGGCTCCAGGCATGACTCCTGCATGACTAAACCCAGGTGCTGAAATGACATCCATAGAAATCCATCCCCCTCACCCTTGACTCTGCTTTCTTAGATGTTGGCATCACTCTCAGACAAGCTCTCCTTAAGCAATGGCAAGATGGCTCCTGGAAGTGCCAGGGTTATGTATCAGTCTTTCAGAAATGATAATAGGGAAACCTCTTCTCCTAATAGCTCTAGTCAAAGACCAGCATGACCTGTGTGCAATGCAATGTAATTACTTAGTCATGTCCAACTCTTTGTGACCCTGTGGACTATAGCGCACCAGGCTCCTCTGTCCGTGGAATTCTCTAGGCAAGAATACTGGAGTGGGTTGCCATGCCCTCCTACAAGGGATCTTCCCAACCCAGGCTGTTCCCCCTCTGCAATTCAGTTACAATGTCCAGAGGATTGGAACATTCAGATTGATGAGACTAAGGTCTCATGTTCATCCTTGGATCCAGAGGTGACATCCGCATCTCTAGAAGCCACATGATTTTGAATGGGAGGGAGGTGGTTTCCCCAAGGAGAATCAGAGTACTGTTCCCCAAAGTGGTGATGGGTAACAGTAATAGGTTACACCACATCCTTGCCTCCTGATTTTCATAGTCATGGTCAAAAGCTTGTAGGCCCCTTTAAGCCCAGATACATACACAGCATGGCAGGATGGCTTTGTAGCTTCATCAGGAAGGCAGTGGCCAGTGGACAGAGCCAGTCTGAACATGGAGAGATGACACAGATCCTCCTTGACCTTCCAATATCTTTCAGGCTCTGAATTCTGTACTTGTAGTTCCTTATCTACTTCAGGGTCTTGTTTGAGACCGGTTATGAGTCAGGGAGAAACACACATAAAATGGGGCACAGAGAGGGTGTCTCAGGCTCATGGGTCTAGGCTTTGGGAAGAGACCCTCATTTTTCATTGCATTCGTCTGTGGTTGCCCTCAGAACTGTCATATCTAGAGCAGAGGTTGTTTTTTCATTTCAAAATATGAAATATTTTAGGCTTTGTAGGTCTCTGTTACAACTGCTCAACTCAGCCATGGTGGTATGAAAGCAGCCAGAGACAATAAGTAAACATACAGACTTGTCTGTGTACCAATAAAACTTTATTTACAAAACAGGCCACAGGCCAGGGCTGGGCCGCGGGCCACAGTTTGCTGACCTCTCATCTAGAGCATGGCTGCAGGCTGGGATCCTCACGATGATGAAATGGACTAAAAAGCAAAACCTTTTCCTGGGAGTAACTCCTGTGTAAAGAAAATGGGAGAAGGTAGGATGGGCCAGAGGAGCTGTGAGACCACACTTCAGATCCTGTAAGGCCTCAGCCAGCCCAGGGGATGCTCCAGAGCACAAGTTGCCCATTAGCAGGGTTTTGCATTGGGCAGAAATGGCCAGGCCAGAGTACACTGCCTTGCTCAGTCATTGGCCAGGGGCTAACCCAGGAGGAGTGGTGAAGGCCCCTGAAGGAGTCTGTCAGTTAGGAACACTCCTTCCTGCTGGGCAGTGTGCGTCTCTTGAAGGGGGCCTTGAGTGCCCCATCTCTGGGTCTTCCACGAGCCCTGAGATCAAGCATTAAACACAGGGGGAGGGGTCTGGGAGGAGATTGGCTTGCATTGGAGGAGGACTTTTGTCTGCTTCCAGAATAGACCAAAAGCTTTAGATTTGGGCCAAAAGCCTTTCTGTGCAAAGTGTGCTTTGGCCTGAAGCATATCTTCTCTTGAGAACCTGCGGTGGCATCCAGCCGCCAAATGAGAAGTCAGAGGCCCTGGGTCCTGGCTGAACTTGTCACGGCCACCACATCTGAGATCAGTCAAACCTGTTTTGTTCAGTTTTATTTATTTATTTATTTGGTTTCTTTATTTATATTTTATTTTTCCAATGTTGTGTTGGTTTCTGCCATACAACAATGTGAATCAGCCACGATTATACATATATCCCTTCGGTCTTGAGCCTCTCTCCCCCTCTCCATCCCACCCCTCTAGGTCATCACAGAGCACCAGGCTGGTCTCCCAAACTTTTGAATACAATTTGGCTTCCCATGCAGCCTCCTCTATAGTAAAGAACATGCAGGGCACTAGGCTTGAGTGAATAATTGTTTTTCTCATTGTAAGTGAATGTGTGTCTGTTAGTTGCATCTGACTTTTTGCGACCTGATGGTATGTAGCCTGCCAGGCTCCTCCATCCATGGGATTTTCCAGGCAAGAATACTGGAGTGGATTGCCATTTCCTTCTCCAAGTAAACGAATGCTTTGTAAGTGAATACTTTGGAATTAAAGCACATGTTCCAGTCTCAGTTTCACGTGAGTCCACCTCAGAGAAATCAGTTCACTGTCAGAGCCCAGACAACATTTCAGCCTAATAAACTGAGAATTGGACCGTGACCCTTTGAAAGGCAGTGCCGCCTCGTAAGGCTCTGTGGAACATAGGAAGTCTGCCTCCTGTAGACACTCCCCTGCCTTGTCCAGCTCGTCTTTGGACTGTCCACATGGCAGATATTTGAGAAGGTCATTTGGGTGGACGGGGGCTTCTCTGGTGGCTCAGATGGTAAAGAATTTGCCTTCAATGCAGGAGACCTGGGTTGGATCCCTGATCCCCTGGAGAAGGTAATGGCTACTCACTCTGGAATTCTTGGCAGGAGAAATCCATGGACAGAGGAGCCTGGTGGGCTACAGTCCATGGAGTTGCAAACAACTGGACATGACTGAGCAACTAACACTTTCACTTTGGGTAGATAACAACCACCAAACCTTGCAAGATGTGGAAGGACTCATCACTCACAAACGTCTGAAACCCCATGAGGGTAGCATGGGAGGCTGAAAACCACAAGCATATTTCCAACTTCAGACCTCCTGGACAGAGTCTGAAGGCACAGGTTCCCAGCCAAGGGCTAAATTTCCCTGACTCCCGACCTGGAACCCCAGGTGGTCAGGGTCCTTATTGCATTAGGAACAGCAGAGCTGTGCTTGCAGAACTATGACCTGAGCCAGGGACCACACAGGACCACAGGGGGGCGGCGCCTTCCTGAGGGATAGAGAGACACCACTGGAGATGCAGAATCTCCATCTTCTTGTTAGGCATGGAGAGTTGGCCCCTGGTACCTGGTGCAGCTCTGGGGAGGGTGAGAAATGAATGTGTGTGTGCCGGGGCTGCTGTGTGTGAAGGCACTATCCCTGGGTGGTCTCTGGGTGAGTGGGGTGTAGGCAGAGAGAGGAATTTTGCATCTGATTGGCATCAGGGTGAATGCAGGCACCGTGTCTGCATGGACGTGATGGATGAGGAGCCTGTGCCTTGAACAGAGGGTGTGAGATGTGTGTGCTGCATCTGAATGAATGTGCTTAATTTTTATCATCACCCAGCTCTTTTATCAGCATTACTATTTCAGTTTAATTGATAGTAGCTCTCCCTCCTCCAGGATAATTCATTCAAGTTTATCATTAAAAGCAGAACTAAGGTCTATCCATCCTGGTTTCACAGGATGTTGCAGGCTTATCTCCTGGTTTGCCTGTCTGTTTCACTGGTTAGCTAGCTGGCTGAGCAGTCAGACTTTAGATCACCTCTGTGGGTTTCCTCTCTTTTCTGAGCCACATTTTTGGCTTGTTCTGTGGAGTCATCAAACCCCTGTTTCCTCTGCAGCTCATCATTGCTGCGGAATTCTTTTTTTAAATTTAAATGAGTTTAAATCACTTAGAATATATTAGATTACCCTCTCCCTTGGGCTGGATCTTTGTAGGGATGGAAGTAAACTGAACATTTAGCAGTCATCTTTTCTTCGTCTCTTAATTGAGCAGGGGCTGGCTGCTGGGCAGATGGGTATGTTGCCCAAAGACGTCCCCCAGCATCTACAGCTGGGCTCCTGTTGTGTCTGTGAACACACAAGGCCAGGCGAGGGTGAAGATGCGTCAGGATTTAGAGCCAGGACCTCACTAAACAAAGCCCCATTTGAGGCCCTACTGAATTTATGATGGCCAGTCCCTTCTTAATTGGCAGCCATCTGCCTCACATAGTAATTCACAGAGACGTCGTGTCAGTGTCTAGGCAGTGTCCTCTTTTGCAAATGATTTATGATTCATAATGAGCAAAAGACTGCTCTTCAGATGACCCATCAGGGTTAGCTGACCCAGCACTGGGGTCCACAGGAGAGGAAGCTATTCTCCAGGTTCGGGGTGGGAGAAGAGGAAGGGCTGCAATAAGCAGGCGTGCTGCAGATCAGGGCTGCTGCCAGCCTACACAACGTCTTTGTGTGCATTTGCAAAGTGCGTCTTCTCTGGGGAGACACAGCCCCACAGCCATATGGTTTGAAGGGGACAACTCCTTCTAGGAAGAAACGTGACTTTCTCTGGGCACCCTCAGCCCTGTGCCAGGGAGCGTGCCATGGAGAGGAGAGTGACAACCATATTTTAGGCCCGTTAGACTTCTCGACCAGGCCCTTTAGTGCACAGCCCTGAAAAGATGCTGCTGCTTCTCTTGTGGCCACTGGACCAGCTGCTTCCGGTGCTGGTTCTTCCCATCTTGAGGGCAAAAATAATCTACCATCTTTTCTTCCCCATGTCCTCCTTATGCCTTAACCATTCTGCTATGGTTCAGGAATAATTGGCTCCACTGTAGAGATGAGAAAACTGAGGATCAAAGCAGTTTTCCAAGGCTATGCAGTGTGTAAGTAATTGGACTTGGTAGACTAGAACTCAAATCTGTCCAACACCCGTGGTCTTTCAACTACATTTCCTTGTAAAATCACTGGATGGATACTAAAGTATGATCAGAATGCAACCATCCTTCAGTACCCATAGAAGAGTGATTCTAGGAGCCCCCATGGAACCAAAATCTGCAGACACTCAAGTCCCTTATATGAAATGGTTTAGTTCAATGAAGACAATAGGCCCTCCAATCCCATGGATTCAATCAACCAACATCGAAACTCAAGAGTTGGACTGTACTGCGGTGTTGGGTCTCTCCCTTCTCAACCCTGTGATGATGACTTCAGTCAGCACTAGCTACTAACTCTTTGTCAGACTCTGGGATATACATTGGGTTTAAAGAAGTAAATGAGCAAAAGGGGCTTCCTGTCTAGTTGGGTGAGACTGAGAAATCCTGTCACCCAGCACTCCCATGTCCATTTCTGCTTCTCCAGAAATAGACAAGAAGGGGCCCTGGGCTGGGGATCAGGGGTCTGGGAGCCTCCCCTAAGGCTGGCTGCTGATTTGCTGTATGATGCCCTGAGCAAATCACCCAACTAGGTGACTGACTCACTCTGGTTTGCTTGGGACTTCCCCATTTTTAGCATTAGAAATCCTAGATCCTGGCAACCTCCATCCCCACCTCTGCAAAATGTTGCAGTTAGTTGGCCACCCTACATTCAGCCCTAAAATATCCATCTGGCTCCTTTATGGACTGTAAAGCACTTGGCAGAAAGGAAGGGACCAGCATTTTTCTTTTCTTTCTTTCTTTAATTATATAAGTCATGCATGATGATTGCTGAAAATAGAGACAACCAAAAAAGTACTATGCTAAAATGGCTAATAAACATAAGAAAAGATGCTCAATTTCACTCTTAAAGAAATGCAAATCAAAACAAGATATCATTTTCACCTCTCAGATTGGAAAAGAAAATGAAAACAGTGAGAACACTTAGTTGATGCTGGAAAGACTGTGGAGGACACGTGCCCTTTCATTTACTGTGGTGGGAATGCAAATTGGCGCATAGAGAAGTCCATTTGGCATATCTAACAGTGTTTGAATGTGTATACATCCTTCATGCTAGTAAATCCATTTTTAAGAATGTGCCCTACAGAAATACTAGCATGAATCCATGAAGATGTATATATGAGAGGATGTCTGATACAGACTTTTTGTTGTTGTCAGAAAAAATTGGAATTAATCCAGGAGTCCCCCAACTGGGGCAAACAATAGAGCAATCGCACATCATTTGAATTTGAGGCAGCTTTTTCTTTTGACGCCTGTCGACAAGGGTTCTCAAATGCCAGTGTGAACAGAATCCTCTGGAGGGCTTGCTCAAGCAGATTGCTGGACCTTGTCCCCACAGTGTTTGTGGTCTGGGGTGGAGCTGTAGGATTTGCATTTCAAATAGCTCCCAGGTGATGATGCAGGTGCCAAAGTGTGGTCACACTTTAAGAACCACTGATACAGAGAGAAATGAGAACACCTTCTTCAAGTATGACCTAATCCAGATCAGGGAGCAGCACAGAGACAGAGAGGCCTGGGCAGGGATCCAGGAGCGGGGTGAGGGGTCCCCTCTGATTTCCCCTCCACTGGCCCAAAGCCCCCATCTGATCACTCAGAGCACGGGCCAGGTAAAAGGCAGCTGGATTCCTTGGCACATATGAATGCCAGGACTTCCTACAGAGTGGGTCTTAGCTGTGGGCAGAGGGAGGGAGCAGCGTGTGGGTTGGCCTCACCATCAAAGTTACAGGGCTGGGACGAAGGAGGAGGCCAGCTGGGTGACTTCTGCCAGCTGTGTTTGTTGGTGTTTCTTCTCTTCCCTGGGAAGCTGGCATTCTGATTTCAAGGACAACATCTGATGCTGGGGGAATAGAGGAGCAGGTGTTCTCAGGAACCAAACCTTGCAAATGAATTAACAGGTGTTGATTGCTGCCAGGCAGAGGTGTGTTATGTGTGGATATTGTTGCCTGCCTTCTTCTCCCTTCAATCTCAGGCTAACACCATGACCTCACCCTCTTCAGCTGGAGCTGCTCTTGAACTCTCCCCATGTATGTACTGTGACAATTTGGGATTTTCCCTTAGGTACACAGCTTTGCTCTTCTTTATCCAGGGCAATGGTTTGTGGCATGATGATGAATATGAGAAAGGAATGGGGAAACACCCACTTCTTGCCTCCCTCTTGAAAACCCCTCACAATTCCCATCACCACCACCTTTGCTAGGAACCACCCCTAGGGAAGGCCCTAGGTCCTAGGAAAGGTCAATGGAGGGATAGAAAAGAACAATAAATCACTGCTACTGCATTGCTCCTCACCCCCCAATTGGGCAATGCACCATTTCTAGTTTTTGTTTCCCCAGTGGGTGCTCTGTTTTTTGTTGACCCAGCTCCTTTGAAATGGATATTCTCCTGCATAGTCTATGCATCACTTTGAAAGAGCATTCTGGTGCCCACTAGCTATTCATAGTCTTATTCTTGAACCACTTTGATCCATGCATTGCACCTTGATTTGTTATGAACTTGAGTCTTCTGGGTATTGAATTTGCTGTATATTCTCCCATTTGTTTCTCTTCTTCTTCTTTCAGATTCATACCAAGTTGGCTTTTCTAAAAAGAAAGAAAAGTTCTTACTTCTCCACCCAAGCTACACTGTCCTGGATTATCAAGGGTAATTCCCATTCCTAGTTCTCCCAAGTAAGCTTTGTCTCACCTTTCCCATTCCAGAAACCCACACCTGCAGGCAGAGCAATTCCTTTCAAAGACTGAGAATTTCTTCTAGAGGAATCCCTGACTTGAACTAGAGGAGAGAAATACGAACTGGGAAGTAAATATTTCCCACTGATGAGAGCCAGACCCACAAGACTCCAGGCCAACACTAAGTCAATAGAACAGCTCACAGAAAGTCTTTGAGCCCTGAGCTGACAGGAAGGGGCCAAAGTGCCAGCCAGCCAATGAACTCCGTTTTAACCAGGCAAAAAGCACCTCTGCTGTCCGTGGTGCTGAATCCGTCTATTTGCCGTTGGGAAACAGGTTCAAGAAACCCACATGAAGGAAATTAAAATTGCCCTGAAACCTAAGCCCCCATCAGGAAGATGAATACCACTAAATTAAGATCTAAGGACTTACCTGGCAGTCCAGTGCTTAAGACACCTTTCTTCCACTGCCAGGGGCATGGGTTCGATCCCTGGGTGGGAAGCTAAGATCCTGCATGTTGCCTGGCCAAAAAATAGAAAGAAAGAAAGAAAAATCTAGTTTAACTGTTGTTATTTAAGGTCATTTGGTTGGGCTTCTGGTCCACTGATCAAGAAGAAAAGAAATAACATTGAACACCTGGACAGGCAATGTGCTTGACACCTTGGGTACATTATTTATCTTAATCTTTAAAATAAACAGCAGGGGTAGGCCTTGTTGTCTTCATTTTACTGATGAGGAACTGTGGGCACAGAGAAGTTGCTCACACTTTGGCTAAGCTCATACAGCTATTAAGTGGTGGAGCCAGGACCCAAGCACAGAGGTGCTTATTCCCAAAGCTGGAACTGATGGCGTTAGACCCTCATGGTCCTAAGGCTAGTGCTGATGGCTCTTTGTTAGGCAGCTGCTGACATTTGGGCAGGTCACCAGATTGCATGTTTTCTCCCTGGGACATGTCAAATTTCAAATCTTCAAGACTCTGAAACCATTTCAAAAACCTTCATTGTTCTCGAAAAAAAAAAAAGAACGTACCACATCCACACAAATGAGCAGGCTTCATTTACTTTCTCATTTATGGGAAGAGGATGTGAATATAAGCAAGACGTTCAAATTAAAATTGACTGTTTCATTTTAATTGACCTTTGATTCCCAGCTCACTATCTCCCTCGTGTCCCCACTCTGGCCCCTTCCATCCCTTGCTGTGCTCTGTGATTCATCAGGGCCTGAGGCTCAGCAGCTGTAATTGCTTTGTAACTTCCTGGAATGTCAAAGCCAAGATGGAAATTTTATGTATCACTCTACCAATTCCATCCTGGCTTTAATAATAAGTTGGCAGAGGGGAAGGCAGATTTACAGCAAGAGAGAAATGTAATCAAATTTGGAGGTGAAATGCAATAAGTACAAATGCTAGTTTTCATTTGGAAGCTTCTTAGATAAATGTGATCTCACCCAGCTCCCCAGCCAAATCTATTGTTTCTTCTGGAGCAGTGGGGGCCCCCACTGGAACAGCAGTCCTCAGAGGGAGAGTTTGTATCCAGTATTGCCCCATCCCAGTCCCAGTAGAGTGACCCTGGTGGATGGAAAGCAATGAAGGGAGAAGCATGAAGAGTCAGTTAGGGAGACAAGGCTTAATAGAGGCCTCTGATAAACTGCATGTGTGTGCTGGGCTAAGTCCCTTCTGTCATATCTGACTCTTTGCGGCACTATGGACTGTAGGTCTCCACGCTCCTATGTCCATGGGATTCTTCAGGCAAGAATACTGGAGTGAGTTTCTGTGCTCTCCTCCAGGTGATCTTCCCACCCCAGGGATGGAACACTCATCTCTTACATCTCCTGCATTGCCAGGCAGGTTCTTTATCATTTGTGCCACCTGATAAACTGCATACTTGAGGGAAAAACAGTTCAGTACTTTCTAGACACTGTAGTAAGTGCTTACATGTCTTATCTGAGTTTCTTGGCGACTCGGTAGGGAAAGGAATGTTATTCTTCCCATTTTAAAGAGAAATACAAGGAGAACTAGGGAGGAGATTCTCAGCTACAGTAAGGCAAGGTTCTGTTTGACTTTGCAGCTTATATTATTATTTATTTATTTATGGCTGTGTTAGGTCTTTGTGGCTGCATGAGGGGTTTCTCTAGTTGCAGCAAGTGACCAGGGAAATCCTAGCTTAGACTGTTAACCCCTCTCTTGCAAGAACAGTAACAGCTAACATTTCTTGAATTCTTATGTGCCGCCAATCACTCTTCAAGTGCTTCATGAAAACTTTCACAGCATCTCTGTGTGTTAAGTGCTACTGTCGTTATTATCTTCATTTACCAAGGGAGAAGAATTTCTGAAGATGGATCCTGTAAAAGTCAGTGAGGGTCATGTGAAAAGATGTTCACATGATTAGCTGTTAGGGAAATGTACATTAAAACCACAATGAGATATCACTATGTATCTATCGGGATGGTTAAAAGTTAAAAACAAAATAGTGATAAAACCAAACGCTGGTGAGAATGAGAGGACTGGGATCATTCATTCGTTGCTGATGGGGGTGTAAAGTGGCACAAGCTCTCTCAAAAAAGAATACGGCATCTCTTATGACATTAAATGTGTGTTTCCCATATAACCCAGCAATTGCACTCTTGGGCATTTTTCCCAGAGAAATGAAGACTTAATGTTCACAGAAAAGCCTATACATGAATGTACATAGAAGCTTTATTCATAATAAGCAATAATTGGAAGTAATCCGAATGTGCAACAATGGATGGGTGGTTAAACAAACTGTGGAGCATCCATGCTATGAATCACTGGTCAGTAATAAAAGAGAGCAAGCTATTGATACGTGTAACAACTTGGATGGATCTCAAGGGAATTAGGCTGAGTGGGGAAAAAAAGCCAGTCCCCAAAGAGAACATACTGTACGATTCCATTTAAGTAACGTTCTTGAAATGACAAAATTCTAGAAACGGAGAAGCCAGGTTGCCATGGATTTGACAGTAGGGGACAGAGGCTTGTGGTAATGGATCTTGACTGTGGTTGTGGGCACACAGGTCTATGCACGTGATAACATTTAACAAAGTGACACACACACACACACACATTGTGTGTGATGTTGCATCTAGAATCCAACCTACTCAGCAATGCCTGGGTCAAATCTCAGGCAACAAAGGTGGCTGTTCTCATCTCTTTTTGGCAGATGAAGAAATTTAGGGTGAGAGCTGAAAACCATGGCATGAGAGAATGACCCAAGAAGAGTGGTTCCAGAATCTCAAATGAAGAGAACCGAGGCTGGCACTGTCTTCAGAACTTTGATTCTCTTTAACAGCTTAATGAGGTAGATATCATCTCCATTTTTTGGAGAAGTAAACTGAGGCACACAGTGCTAAATAACTTTTCCAAGGTCAAACAGCCATGAATGGAACAGCCAGAAATTGAATCTGGTGCCCATTCTTTTATCCACAAGAGCTGTTTTGATTTCCAGACCTGACTAGGTATTTTTGATGTTTAAACATTTTCAGGTATCTAGACCTTCCCTAGTGGTTCAGATGGTAAAGCGTCTGCCTACAATGCAGGAGACCCGAGTTCAATCCCTGGGTCAGGAAGATCTCCTGGAGAAGGAAATGGCAACCCACTCCAGTATTCTTGCCTGGAAAATCCCATGGATGGAGGAACCTGGTAGGCTACAGTCAATGGGGTCGCAAAGAGTTGGACACGACTGAGCGACTTCACTTCACTTCACTTCAGTTACTTGCTCCAAGCTTATCTCCAAGGGGATGATTTTGCCCCAAGACTTATAGGCCACAGGAAAAACCTTCTCCCAGGGCAATAATAAACGGTCTTTCTCAGCATGTAGCTCTCCCCTGCAGCACTGGACATAGCAACGCTTTGTAACCAGGTAGGATGCAGGGTCAGGATGGTGTGCTGTCAGGAGACAAAGGAGAGGTCTGCTTGCCGCTCTGTCTTGGGCAGTTTCCCGTCATCTCCTCTTGAACTCTTCATCCCTTTAGGATTTTTTTTATCTTGAAATATCTGGAGGTTATAGATTTTTTACTAACTAGTGTGGTACTTGAGTCTCCTTCTTTTGACTCCATGTCCTGATGGGTACCAACATTAAATCCATCCTTCACAGCAATGAGACATAGTTCTCACAGCAGAGTCTGTGGCCAGGCTCTACCCTAGAACCACTGGGCCCAGAAATCTGCATTTTACTAAACCATACCCAAGCCAGGTAAGACTTACTCAAAGGAAAGGTTGAGATTGCACTGATAGAGGCTTGAAATTTTAGAGGAATGTTAAAAGTCAATGGGGGGCTTCCCAGGTGGCTCAGTGGTTAAAGAATCTTCCTGCAATGCAGGAGACATGGGTTCAATCCCTGAGTCAGGAAAATTCCATGGAGGAGGACATGGCAACACACTTCAGTATTCTTGCCTGTAGCATCCCATGGACAGAGGAGTCTGGTGGGCTACAGTCCATGGGGTCTCAAAGAGTCAGACATGAATGGAGCGACTGAGCATGCACATATATACAAAAGTCAATGGGAGCTGAATTTTAACTAGGTGGCTCCATTTGATAGATAAGGTTTGGCAGGATGGAGAGCTACAGTGTTTAAGGCTGGGTTTGAAGGCTTTAAGCATTGAAAAGTTTATGGTGTTCCCCAGATCACCACTATTACTTCAAAATAAATATACTACTGAAGCATTGAAACACAAAATGTACATGTTGAAATAGCTTTCTCCTAGATGTGCTAATTGGAAAATATTGAATAAGTTTATTGAAAAGCACACTGTCTTATTCCAGGGCTGCCACTTCTTAAATGGTGTCCTACAGGTGATGTTTGTTCTGCCTCAAGTCATCTGCCTCTGGTAATGTTCATTCATTTGTTGGTTTCTTTCATGCAACAAATATTTATTGAGCTTGGCATAGCAATTAACCAAAAAGCAAGTATCTTTGCTTCCATGAAGCTTGCATTCTAGTGCTGGGGAGACAGGCAAGAAACAATGTCAGTATGTAAATCTATGGCATGTTCAGAGTGACAAGCCCTTTGGAGAAAGTAAGATGGGGAAAGGTGAGAAAAGTTCTGGAGGTTGGAGAAGAGGTTTTCAGAGAAGTTTTCTCCAAAGGTGAAGTGTAAAGAAAATCCTGAAACTTCCCTGGTGGTCCAGTGGTGAAGAATCCATCTGCCAATGCAGGGGGCACAGGTTCAATCCCTAGCTGGGAAGGTTCCACATGCTGTGCCACAACTACTGAGCCCAGGTTCTAGAGCCTGTGCTTTGCAACAAGAGAAGCCACCTAAGTGAGAACTCCGTGCACCACAACTAGAGAATAGCCCTGCCTGCCTCAACTAGAGAAAGCCGTCACACAGCAATGAAGATCCAGTGAAGCCAAAACAAAAAAAAGTCTTGAAAGAAGTGAGGGAGCCATCGCCCTGGAGGAGGAGGGTTCAGGCAGAGGGGACAGAGCTTTGCCTGATCCTGGAGCAGCCAAGAACACAGACCCCCTGACCACACCCCTCCCCGCAGCCACCCCCCACCACCCACATAGAGAGCCGTACTGCTACTGCTGCTGCTAAGTCGCTTCGGTAGTGTCCAACTCTGTGCGACCCCATGACGGCAGTCCATCAGGCTCCGCCACCCCTGGGATTCTCCAGGCAAGAACACTGGAGTGGGTTGCCATTTCCTTCTCCAATGCATCAAAGTGAAAAGTGAAAGTGAAGTCGCTCAGTCGTGTCCGACTCTTAGCGACCCCATGGACTGGAGCCCAGCAGGCTCCTCCGTCCATGGGATTTTCCAGGCAAGAGTACTGGAGTGGGGTGCCATTGCCTTCTCCAAGAGAGCCCTAAACAATCCTCAATTCAGAGAGAAGCCAAGCCAAGCTGTCCCTCCCATCTCATTGCAGCATGAAGTCTGACCCGCTCCTTGTAGCGGTGGCCTTATGGCCGCCATCCAAACCCTCCTGATGGGTACCACCTTCTCCCTTGGGAGGTCAGGTCAGATCTGTTCAGTGAAAACCGATTAGGCCCTGATTCTGTGCCCAGGCCTCTGCTAGGACCCATCAGAGGCTGGCTAGCAAACCTGACACAGAAATGTACTAACAGAATCCAAGGGTGAGGGGTCAGAGAAGAAGGGTGGAGCCAGCCTGGGGGCAGGGCTTTTTGGATCTCTCTTGGCCCACCCCCATCACTCCTGGTCCCCAGACACACAGCTGCTTTCAGTTCTTAGACTTAGCGTGTCTGTTCTCGCATCAGGACATTTGCTGTCTCTTTCCCTTGAATTCTCTCTCCCCAGACCTTCCTGGAGTTGGTTCTCACTATTCAAGCTTCAGCCAAGGGCCTCCTCCCCAGAAAGGTCTCCAGGATGGCCCTGCAGCCTGCGTTGGTGTCACTCTGGGTCTTGTCCTTCTTTCCTTCCTCTCACTGTCTCTACCACCAACTGAGATGAGTGGTGTCAAGGTCTCCTCTCTCCCCTGCCTCCCAGAAACTGAGACCCAGTTTCTCCCATTTGCTCTTCCATCCCCAGGGCCTCAAAAATAGGAGGCGCTTAATAAATATCAACCAATGAATTTATTTACTGTGTAAGGGACTATCAACGCTTACCTGAATGAGCCATGCCATCTGACTGGCTCTTCCCCTGCCCACACCCCTCTGCCTGCTGCCCAGGCCCCTGAAATACATTCTTGGCTGCTCCTGCTGACCATGGAGAACTGTTTTCATCTATCCTACAAATCGGAGGGCAAAGTAATGTTAAGAATGTGGTTTGGAGATCCAGATGAGTTTGCTTTGTCCTCTGGCTCTGCCACTTTTAACCTGTGTACCGTAGGCAAGTTAACTAACCTCTCTGAGGCTCAGTTTCCCCACCTGAGCAGAGCTGCTTTCAGCAAACAGTAGCCTTTGTTATTCTACCCAAATCACAGTGGTTACTAACTCTCGCTGTCTAGAGGGGAGGTTTGTACCACCTTCTTCCTGAGATGAGCACCCCAGCCCTGGCTGGAGCCCCCAGGGACCCTTGCAGAGAGACCAACCAAAGGAAAAGTCCAAACTCAGTGATTGTGCCCCTGGGGACCCTGAGTTAATGATCTGGGGACGGTTAATGAGCTTTCTTCTCTGCTCTCTCCCATCACAGGTGGCGTGGCAGCCTTCCAGGCCCTGCGGCTGCTCCCTGCACCTGCCCTTCCACATCCAATTTCTTTGCAGTGTCCTAAAAAGCTAACCAAGCTGAAATCGCTGATGCCAAGGCTTTAAAGCTCCTGCACCAGAATTTAGTGTTCTCCAAGGCCCCAGCCTCGTCTCCAACTCCTAATCCTTTCCATTTGTTGGGAACAGTCGAAGGATTCAGTGACAATCACTGCTGAGATGGTCTCTTCTGCTTGGGGCTGGGAGAATGGCTGTCCTGGAGGCTCACTTCATGAATTCTTGCAGTGTACCTTCTTGTGCTTGAGCATCTTCCTGGGTGCCTCCTGAGGAAGCCCTAGGCCCTAACATCACAATCGTATTATGATATAATAAATCTGTCGGTGATTACCCTGGAGAGGTGGCAGGCCATAGTGACGGAGAGCATAGACTGAGAATCAAGTTGCCTGGATTGAATCCAGGCTCCATTTAATAACTGTGTGATCTTGGTTCAGAATAATGCTATCTTTTATATTATATACAGCTTACCTGGTGGGAGCCAGGCATTGTTCATGAACCTTCAATTTAATAATAATAATTATAGCAACAACTGATATTCATTGAGAACCAGAAATGCTTTGATGAATCCACTTAATCTCCAGAAGACAGCCATGTTAATGGACAACTTTTGTGGTGATCAAGGCTGTTCCTCAGTCAGGATTGGACCCAGAAGCTTATGCACCTGAGACATTAATTGCATGGGTAGCTTGCCTGAGGGCAAGGAAATTGTGATGAGGCTCCTTTAAGGATTCATTTCCAGGCTCAGAGAAGACAGGATGTCATGTCCCCAGCCCAGCCCACAATATATCCCTTGGCGCTCGTCAGATTTCAGCAGCAGCCTCTGCCAGCAGTTCTCATGCATTTGGATGGTGTCCTGCCTCAAGTGCCTACATTCTCTCTCTGCTTCTCTACCTTGGTGGACTACAATGCCCCCAGGGATAGTCTCAACCAATGAGCTATAGAAGGCAGTAGATAAATGTCCCAGCCTCCTGTCCTTCAGAGGGACAGTTCTCCAGAGGACTGAGTCATAATCAAGTAGTCAAGTCAACAGCTCACCATTTATTGGTTTTTCCTCCTTCCCTGATTACTCTCCCTGTTTCTTTAGTTCTACTTCTTGGGATCCCCTCTTAAATCAGCTCAATTCAGTTCAGTCACTCAGTCGTGTCCAACTCATTGCACTCCCATGGATTGCAGCACTCCGGGCCTCCCTGTCCATCACCAACTCCCGGAGCTTGCTCAATTCTTGTCCATCGAGTTAGTGATGCCATCCAACCATCTCAGCTTCTGTCGTCCCCTTCTCCTCCTGCCTTCCATCTTTCCTAGCATCAAGGTCTTTTCCAATGAGTCAGTTCTTCACATCAGGTGGCCAAAGTATTGGAATTTCAGATTCAGCATCAGTCCTTCCAATGAATATTAGGACTGATTTGCTTTACGATGGACTGGTTGGATCTCCTTGCAGCCCAAGGGACTCTCAAGAGTCTTCTCCAATGCCACAGTTCAAAAGCATCACTTCTTCAGCGCTTGGCTTTCTTTATATACCAACTCTCACATCCATACATGATTACTGGAAAAACCATAGCTTTGACTAGAAGGACCTTTGCTGGCAAAGTAATGTCTCTGCTTTTAATATGCTGTCTAGGTTGATCATAACATTTCTTCCAAGGAGCAAGCATCTTTTAATTTCATGGCTCCAGTCACCACCTGCAGTGATTTTGGAGCCTCCCAAATAAAGTTTCTCACTGTTTCCATTGTTTCCCCATCTATTTCCCATGAAGTGATGGGATTAGTAAAAGATGGTGGAGTACAAGATTAGTAAAAGATGGAGGAGTAGAAGGATGTGAGCTCATCTTCTCCTGCGAGAACTCCAAAATTACAACTTGCTGCTGAACAACTGTTGACAGGAGATTGTTAGATCCCACCAAAAAAAGATACTCTATGTCCAAGAGCAAGGGAGAAGCTCCAGCAAGATGGTAGGACGGGTGGAATCGCATTTAGAATCAAACCCCATACCCACCAGATATGCCCAGAGGGCTCAAACAAACCTTGTGTGCACCAGGACCCAGAGACCCCACAGAGACTGAGCCAGAGCTGTGTTTGAGTGTCCCCTGCAGAGGTATGGGTCAGCAGTGGCCTGCCACAGGGGCAGGGGCTCTGGGTGCAGCATACCTGGGTATGGCATAAGCTCTCTTCAAGGAGGTCGCAATTAACCTCACCATAGAGCCACCAGAACTTACACAGGACTGGGGAAACAGACTCTTGGAAGGCACAAAAAAAACCTGGTGTGCACCAAGACCCAGGAGAAAGGAGCAGTGTTCCCACAAGAGACTGACCCAGACTTGCCTGTGAGTGTCCAGGAGTCTCTGGTGGAGGCATGGGTCAGTGGTGGCCTGCTGAAGGGTCAGAGGCAGTGAGTGCAGCAGTGCATGCATGGGACCTTTTGAAGGAGGTCACCATTATCCTCACTACCTCCACCATAGTTTGGCCTCAGGTCAATCAACAGGGAGGGAACACAGCCCTGCCCATCAACATAAAACTGGATTAAAGACTTACTGAGCATGGCCCCACCCATCAGAATAAGACCCAGTTTCTCCCTCAATCAAATCAACTACCTGCACCCAAATACTTGCCTCTGGCTTGGCTTGGAGGGATCTCTAACTAAGACAGTGCTGGAAGCCCAAGAGGACACCCTCTGGTCAGGGCAGTGCTTTCCATGCTGATTCCCAGAGCTCTGACAAAGCAGAGATGGATGACACACAGGGACTGTGATACTCAGGTGGTGTTCAAGTTCGAGAGAAACATATTCCAAGGTTCCCAGCAAGCTTGGGGTGGTGCTGTCCCATGAACTCCTTATGGCTCCCCAGAATGTAATCTTCCCATCTTTCAGCAATAGGACTCCACAGCTACCTAATGAGGACCACATTTCCCAGCCTCCCTTGCAGGTAGGTATGGCCATGGTCTTGCCAATGGAGCGTGAGAGGAAGTGATGTGTCACTTCCTTAAAAAGAAATTGCTTGGCCTCCACTTCTGCTGCTTGGCCTCTTCCCCCTCTCCCTCTTCTCTGAGGACTGGAATGTGGACTTGAGCTCTGACTTGGATGAGAACATCTCAGGCAGAAGCAACCAGGAACCTTAAGCAACAGTGTGAAGTAGAGTCAGCCTCCTGCTCAGGACTACTGCCTATCTTTGGGATGTTACATGACAGAGAAATAAACTTCTATTTCGCTTAAGTGTGAAAGTTGCTCAGTCATGTCCGACTCTTTGTGACCCATGGACTATACAGTCCATGGAATTATCCAGGCCTGAATACTGAAGTGGGTAGCTGTTCCCTTCTCAGATCTTCCCAACCCAGGGATCAAACTCAGGTCTCTCTCATTGCAGGTGGATTCTTTACCAGCTGAGCCACCAGGGAGGCCCAAGAATACTGGTGTGGGTGGCCTATCCCTTCTCCAGGGGATCTTCCCCACCCAGGAATGAAACCAGGGTCTCCTGCATTGCAGGTGGATTCTTTACCGGCTGAAATAAACTGCTATGTATTTGCATCTCTCTGTTCCAGGAACTTATCTTGTGCCTTAACTAATACAGTCAACAGGAAGGGGTCTGAACAAGCAAATTGTGAGTATGAATGCTGATGTGACCTCATTTGTGTCCCAAGGCCAGTGACGCCTGGGATGTTCAGGTTATGTGGCTCTCTTACATGGTGTGCAAAGTGCTACAACTAGAGCGAGACCTCACTGGGAGTGAGGTGGGACCCAGTCTCCTCTCGACTTGTCACAGACCTCAGGGGCCCCGTCCTTGGTGTGTGTCCCCTTGCCTGGAATGCTGTGTACTTCCACGTTCTTTTCTCCAGTTCCTCTCCTCCCAGACTAGGTTGTGCATTGGGGCGCTGTTGCATGTGGCCTCAAAGGGTGTATCCAGTCAGCTTGGGGAACTGGGCTCCACAATAAGGGGGCAGCTGGCTCCCCAGCTGCCATCCACAATAAGATGAGCTGTCTGCTCATCTTTGTTCTCCAGGTGTGGGCAGCATTACATCCTCTAGTGTATCTCCTTATCTATTAAACAGAGCCAGGTGGTGATGACTTGTGTCATTACTTTTCTCTCTCTTTTTTAATTTGATTTTATTTTATTGAAGTATGTGTGTACAGTACAGTGATTCAATTATTCATATATATATATATATTTTCATGTTCTTTTCCCTTGTAAGTTATTACAAAATATAGTTTCCTGTGCTATGTAGTAGGTCCTTGTTGATTATCTGTTTTATATATAGTAGTGTGTATCTGTTAATCCTGACCTCCTAATTTATCCCTCCCCCACCCTTTCTCCTTTAGTAATAACCATGAGTTTGTTTTTCTGTCTGTGGGTTTATTTATTTCTGTTTTGTAGATAAATTCATTTGTATCTTTTTTTTTTTACATTCCACATGTAAGTGATATCATATGATATTTGTCTTTCCCTGTCTGGCTTACTTCACTTAGTATGATAATCTCTAGGTCCATCCATGTTGCTACAAATGGCATTATTTCATTGTTTTTAATGACCAATAGTTCAATATAGTGTATTTTAAATAGCTATTGTAAATAGTGCTACAGTGAACATTGGGGGTGTATCTCTTCATGGTATTAGTTTTCTATTGCTGTGTAACTAATTACTACCAACTCAGTGGCTTAAAACAGTATCTGTTTATTATCTCACAGTTCTGTGGAGTCAAAGAGAACTTAGCTGGATTCTCTGTTTCAGTTCTCCCAAGGCTTCAATCAAGGTGTTAGCCAGGCTAGACTCTCATCCGGAAGCCCTGGGGAAGAAACCACATCCAGGGCCATTTGCCATGTTGGTAGGATTCTGTGATAGTGGTTGTAGGACTTAGGTTCCAGTTTCCTGGCTGGCTGTTGGCCACTCTCAAGTCCTTATATTGGTCCCTTTTATAGTCAAAGTCAATGATATGTATCTTTCTCATCGTTTGAATCTCTTGTACTTACTCTTCTGCTGTCAACTTGAGAAAACTCTGAGCTTTTAAAGCTCATATGATTGTATTAGGCTCACTGGATAATCTCCCTTCTGATGGAACTCAAAGTCAACTGATAAGTTACCTTAATTAAATCTAAAAAATGCTTTTTGCCACATAAGGCAACATAATCACAGGCATATTTTTGCATCATATTCATAGTCCCGGAGATTTGAGCAGGAAATCATGGGAACATCTTAGACTTCTGCCTACCTCATCTATAATCCCTTGAATTTTAGAATGTTTTGCCTTCACCTTTCCTTGGAGGAGGCAGGAAAGCTGATATCTTGATGCTTGATTTGGAGGAAATCTCTCACTAGGGCAAAGCATCCAAGAATGCTTGAAGGAGGTGAGATTAAGAGTCAGAAGGATGAATAATTAGTCTTGGATAAAGGATAGACATTTTATTTGCTTATCCAGTCATGTTTATTGAGAATCCCTCAGTGCCCAGGATCTAGCAGTGAACAGAATAGACATAGTCCTTGCCTTGTGGAGCTGATGGTCTGGTGGGTGATGAAGTTTCCCCAAAGAGAAGTATGGGGTTCAGTGAGAGGAGGGAAATAAAGGCTAGCATGTCATCTAAGGGTGATGAGGGCAGGGGTTCAGGTAAATTTTTACCTGTGAGGAATGGAAAAGACACCATCTCCTAGGTGAGGTAGAGCTCAAACAATTATAGGCTGGTCTCGAGAACATTAAGCTCTCTAAGGATCTTGAGTCTCCTCTCATGCCCCATGGATCACCAGGAAATTATCTTGGTTAATTTGCTTAGCCTGGAAGCCACTAACATGAGTATAGAAATGCCTACTCGGGCAGGAACTTAAATAAATGAAACAGCCTGAGTGTGAACAAAAGAATAGGGCATGAATAATGGCAAATGGTGACTGGCCAGTGGCCTCAATGTCAGAGGGTAAGAGGGAGTGCTGGGGTTCCCACACACTGGAGTATAGACACCTGTCTATGGGGGTTGCCAAGATCCACTCCAGCTGATTGTGCCATCAGGGACAAATCATCAGATCTTCAGACTGACAAAATTCAGACAATTTTGTGGGATATCTCAGATTTTAAAAATTTAAGTAATTTTTTAAAATGTAAGGATCTGCAGATGTTTGGGGCACAGGGCCAGCCCTCAGGCATCTACTTGTGACATCCGATAGAGTTGTCCTCAGTGAGTTATGTTTGGCTGCTCCATCATCAGCCTTAACTGAGAAGCGCAGGTGGCCTCTGTGGCCCAGGGTCCCATTCTGAAGTTCTGCATCATAAATGCCTTTGTGTTTTCAATAGAGGAATCCTTGTGTCCTTGAGATTTCTCTGCTTTCCCCTCTTCCGTCGTGACTACGGGAACAATCGCACTGCCCTCTCTGCCATACATGTTTTCACTTCCAGTTATTGTTCTTCTGGTGTCCAGTGTCTGCCTTTCCCTCCTCATGGTCTCATTAACTGAGGCAGCTGTCCGAGCTTCTGTTCCATTTTCTAGTAACCTGCTCTCTGACTCTGGGCTGAGAACCTAACTGCTTTATTTACCTTGGTATCTATAGTGCCTGGGACATGGCAGGCATGAATCTCTCTGTGAGCACATTTTCCTGGGTAAGCATTCTTAAATTCTAAATAAATATTTGAATGTTGAATGAATGATGTGTTGGCCATCTTTTTTTTTTTGGTTGACTCAAGAAATGAACATATGTGAAAATGATTCTGTACATTAAGACAGTATCATTGAGAACTCAACCCTCAGTGTCTGTTAAAAAATTAGGATGAACAACCATCCTCATTTGCCCAGGAATGAGGAGGTTCTTGAGATGTAGAACCTTCAGTTTTTAAACTGGGATGGAGGAGTTTCTCAAGACATGAAACTTTCATTGCTGTAAGAGTGACTGTCCTGGGGAAGCACTGTTGGTCACCCTCCTCTAAAGCAGACAAACAAAAAAACCCCAAACACCACCAAAGGAATACAAGATTCTCTTAAAGCTCAAAAAATGGGAAAAGACCAATTCTCCTTCTAAACCAGGATGTTTTCTTTTATCTGCTGATGAGAGGTTTGAAAGTCTCAGGTTTCCCTCTTTGCCTTGACCTCTAAGAAGGCCCAAAGTAAGTTCTCTGAATAAGGTCAGTAGCATCTGTCAGTCTAGGCTGTCTGAGATAATTGTTTCATTGCCTCTGCTTTGTTTTTTTTTTTAATCCTTTTTCTCTTCAAAAGTGTTCACGTGGCATAAATTGCACCCAGAATTACATTAAATAACTGTTGCCAAGCGAACATGAGAGAACACCTACGTCTTTGGCTTTTTTGCTTCTCTTCAATTGGCTATTATTTCATTCCATGTGTGTATTATTTCAGGGGTTGGCAAACTATGGCCTGTGGGTCAAATTTGGGACCACTGCATCTTTTGGTAAATAAACTTTTATCGGGGAGGATAACAGCCATACGTATTAATCTACGTATTGTCCATGGCTGTCTTCAAGTTACCAGGGCAGAGTTGAGTAGTTGTGATGGACACTGTGTGGCCCATAAAGACTAAAATATTTGCTCTTTGTCAAGTTTGTCCCTCTCTCCATTATGTCACAAACTGTAAACCCTTTTGAAAAGATTGCTATAGAATTTCAAATTATACATATATATCTGTATAATTTGTTTTCAAATGTAGTTTCAAAGTTTATATATATGTATGTGTATATATATATGTTCTGTTTACAAAAGTTATATATGCTTATTATAAAAATGTTAACATCACAGAAGTACGTAATGATGACAGTAACCATCCTTTGTAAAACAGTTTTATTTGTTTATCTATTGGCTGTGCTGGGTCTTCGTTGCTGCACAGGCGTTCTCTAGTTGCGGTGAGTGGAGGCTAGTTTCTAGTTGTAGTGCTCAGGCTTCTCCGGGCGGTGGCTTCTCTTGTTGCTGAGCACAGGCTCTAAGGGGGACGGGGTTCAGTAGTTGCGGTTCCCAGGTTCTAGAGCACGGCTCAACAGCTGTGACACACGCCTTTGTTGCTCCGTGGCATGTGGAATCTTCCCAGATCAGGGATCGAATCCGGGTCTCCTGTATTGGCAGGTGAATTCTTTACCACTGAACCACCAAGGAAGCCCAGTAACCATCCTTTTTAAACTTCAATTCCTATTGGTGGCCTCAGTTAGCTAGTAATATAGATTGCTCCTGATTCCTTCTGGTTCATAAACTAATCTATCTATATATATTATATATAATCTATATTAAAATAATAGTGAAAAAGACATAAATCTCTCTGTGAGCACATTTTCCTGGGTGAGCGTTCTTAAATTCTCCATCAGCAGCATTTTCCACCCATGTCTCCACTGACACATTCGCAGACACTCTCACTCATTGTCTCCAATATCTTCCCTCATTGATCTAGTTTAATCAAAAGCCCTTTCTAACTTGTCTTCAGAACAGCATCATTACAAATTCTAATTATTTCTGGTACCTCTCATTATGATAATTATTCTTTTTTATCAGTACTAATTACTGGTCCTTTAAAACATCTCTCAGAACCAGTGAGGATGTCAGTTGCCTGACGACTGTCACTTAGCTTCTAAACCATCAGGCTAAGCATTCGGGACACAGCTTCAGCTGATCATCCACTTGCTTCTGAGATGTCCTCAGGACCAGAGCCTTGACAGCACGGCCCTGATTGCATCACTCACCCTCAGAACTCCAAGTCTTCAAGGGCATCTGCCATCACCCAGCATCATAGACCCACACTGCTTTCTTCATACTGATTGCACCAGCTTCTCCTCTTTCCCGTCACTTCCCTCCCCAAACATTGCCTCTGTGCTCCCTAGAATCCCCAGTTTGTAACCAGGAGGCATCCCTATATTTTCAAGTTCTCCCCCAAACATTTTCCTTTTGTTTCTTGCCTTGCCTTAAGCCAGAGTTCTGCAAGCCTCTGGGCAGACTTCCCAAGTTAGGTTGCTTTTCTCTCTTAACACATGAACCCCAGGGCTCCCCTTTGCCAATCCCCAAACATTTTCCCTTTCCAAAAATGCCCAGAATCTTTCAAGTGAAGCCATCAGATTATAGTGCCAGCTGCTTCTCCTCAAAGTGGTCATCTGCTTTCTTCCCAATCATTAGAGACTCTAGTGCCTAAAGGGCCACTCTCTTATTCCCACCCTGTTCTCATCATTTTTGGTGATTTCAGCATTTACACAGATATCATCCAACCTTTTAATGTCCCCTTTGCTTGGCCTTCCCATCGCCTTGTTGTTGATGGTAACTGTACAGTCTCTTAAATGTGAATTTCAAGTTTCCCCCTTTTTGACCCATATGTCCTCTCCTATTCTAATACTTCCACTTGAAACATTTTCCTAACTCAGTGAGACTTTTAGTTCAGTCCTGTCCAACAGAAAACTAAAGAAAGCCACATATGTCACTTAAAAATTTCCAGTAGCCACATTGAAGTGAAGTGAAGTGAAGTTGCTCAGTCGTGTCTGACTCTTTGCGACCCCATGGACTGTAGCCCACCAGGTTCCTCCATCCATGGAATTTTCTAGGCAAGAGTATTGGAGTGGGTTGCCATTTCCTTCTCCAGGGGATCTTCCCAACCCAGGGATCAAACCCGGGTCTCCTGCATTGTGGGCAGATGCTTTACTGTCTGAATCACCAGGGAATAAAGACATATAAATAGTTAAATTAATTTAAGTATTTTTATTTAACCAAATAGATGCAAAATATGATCATTATATTTTGAGGAACAATAGAAATAGTGACAGACTTTATTTTCTCTGGCTCCAAAATCACTGTGGATGGTGACTGCAGGCGTGAAATTAAAAGACACCTGCTCCTTGGAAGAAAAACTATGACAAACCTAGATCACATGTTAAAAAGCAGAGACATTACTTTGCCAACAAAGGTCCATATAGTCAAAGATACGGTTTTTCCAATAGTCATGTATGGATGTGAGAGGTGGACCATAAAGATGTCTGAGCACTGAAGAACTGATGCTTTTAAACTGTGGTGTTGGAGAAGACTCTTGAGAGTCCCTTGGATTGCAAGGAGATCAAACCAGTTAATCCTAAAGGAAATCAATCCCGAATATTTATTGGAAGGACTGATGCTGAAGCTGAAGCTTTAATACTTTGGCCACCTGATGTGACAAGCTGACTCAGTAGAAAAGGCCCTGATGCTGGGAAAGATTGAAGGCAGGAGGAGAAGGGGATGACAGAGGATGAGATGGTTGGATGGCATCACTGACTCAATAGACGTGAGTTTGCGCAAGCTCCAGGAGATAGTGAAGGACAGGTAAGCCTGGCATGCTGCAGTCCATGGGATCACAAAGAGTCGGACATGACTGAGACAATAACAATCACAATTATCGTTATCATTGTAACCAACAGAAACATTATTATTGAGATATTTCACATTCTATTTTTTCTTCCTTTTAAAAAACTACTTATTTATTTATTGAGTTGTACTGAGTCTTTGTTGCAACATATGGGATTTTTAGTTGTGGTATTTGGGATCTTTAGTTGCAGTATGTGGGATCTAGTTCCCTGACCAGACTTCAAACCTGGACCTCCTGCAATGGGAGTACATAGTCTTAGCTACTGGACCACCAGGGAAGTCCCACATTCTATTTTTCATACTCTTTGAAATATGTGTGCTTTATAATTACTGTATGTATCAATTTCAACTAGATGCATTTCAAGCATTTGATAGCCACATGTGGCTATCATATTGGACAAAGCATCTCTAGTCCATTGACCTAAATCCTGTCTCTTGAATGTCCTTCTATTCAAGAGATGCAGATTCCATTTCCCATTACTATCAGCACACTTTTTCAAACATCCTCCACTGTCCTTTTATCTGTTCATCTAGAAAAAAACTCATCATTGGTTGGACCAAACCATCAGTCTTCATGTGTGGAATTGAATACTGCAGGAGAAAAATCACACATCTGGGTTGCCTTGCTTAATGTTAGTTTCAGAACCACAGATCTCAAGTGGTCATATAACCTTCCCCAGAAACCTCATCACATGTTCTTTGTGAAAGTGAAAGTCGCTCAGTCATGTCCGAATCTTTGTGACCGCATGGACCCTACAGACCATGGAATTCTTCAGGCCAGAATACTGGAGTAGGTAGCCTTTCCCTTCTCCAGGGGATCTTCCCAACCCAGGGATCGAACCCAGATCTCTCGCATTGCAGGTGGATTCTTTACCAGCTGAGCCATAGGGAAGCCCAAGAATACTGGTGTGGGTAGCCTATCCCTTCTCCAGCAGATCTTCCCAACCCAGGAATCGAACTTGGGTCTCCTTCTTTGCAGGAGGATTCTTTACCAATCGATCTATCAGGGAATCCCCATGTTCTTCATGGCATTTGTTTAACTGCTCTCTGAGACTGTCATTTCAAATGTTTTTTATCTCTTAGCTCCCCTCTTCCTCACCACTTCTCACTCTCAGCAGACGCCCAGCTTCACTATCCACTAACAGGCATCACAAATGAAATAGGTCCAAAGTGGAACCCCACATGCACTTCAGGTGATGGCACCATGCTCAAGCCCTGAATCTAGGAGTCAGGTTGCTTTCCTCACTTACAATTCACCAACATGTCCTATCGGCCAAAAGTAATCTAAGATCTGTCCCTTTGTCCTTGAGTTTATAACTACCACCTCAATCTAGCCAGCATCACTTCTTGCCTGGACTTCAGTGACAGCTAACTGGCTTCCTTCTTTTCATTCTTTCACCTCACAGTCCCTTTTCTACTCAGCAGTCAGAGCATCTTTAAGAACATAAACTGGAGAGTATGGCTCCCTTTCTTGCAACTCCTTGTTTCCATGGCTACAAAGGTCCTACACGATGGCCCTTGCTCACTTCTTCAATGAAATCTTTGATTGCTTTTCTCCCCACTCCCCACTTTATACTCGTGCTGGCTTCTGTCTTGATTCTGGAACATGACAAGCTTTTTCTTGCCTTCTGCCTTTGGCAGTGCTCTTCCCTCTGCCCGGAAATATCTTTCCCTAGTGTTTCTCATGATTGACTCCTTTTCTCCTTTTGGTTTTTAGAGATATCTTCTCAAAGAAGATTTAAAGCCCCATGTAGAGCCCTCCTCTCTTCTCCCCCATTGGTTATTCTCTTGTCAGGGCTCCTGTTATTTCCCTCATGGAACTTATGGTCTGAAATTACCTGATTTATCTCCTCATTTACTTCTTTTTTTTTTTTAATTTTATTTTTAAACTTTACATAATTGTATTAGTTTTGCCAAATATCAAAATGAATCCGCCACAGGTATACATGTGTTCCCCATCCTGAACCCTCCTCCCTCCTCCCTCCCCATTCCATCTCATTTACTTCTTTATTAACTGTTTACCCACTAGAAATAAGCACCATGCTGGTATGGATGTTTTCATGTTTAGCGCTGTGTTCCTTAAGCCTGGTGCAGTAGCCAACACATAGCAAACTCAATAAATATTAGTTGAATAAATGAATTAACAGTTAAGGAACTGGATGTTTCAGTATATCCGGGCTCCTCTCATTACTGTGAAATGCACAGAATCACAAGATTGAACTTAACAGCCCCAGCAAGATCATTAACCTCCGATCTGGGTCACCAAGATTGACAAAGAGCCCTTTCCCCCGCCCTTGATAGGGATCATGTCTATAAATACTGCTGGGTGTTTAAGCTCTTTGAATGTGGTAAAACAGCAAGTCTAAATAGGCTGCTTTCCTGACAGTGTTGGGTCAACAGAATATATTATCCCAGAGAGGCAGATGGGGTTGAAGCCTCAGGGCTACATCAGTTCGAGAGCTCAAGTGATGTTCATCACCCAGGCTGTACAAATAGGCTGTGACCTAGGGGTAGTTCTGAGAACTTATCATATATTCACAAATCATGCTGGCTTTTGTGTGGAGGATGGATTGAAATAAGCAAGAAGGAATATGGAGTATCCGTTAAAAGTCTTTGACTTGCAAGTGACAGAAATTCAACCCAAATTGGTTCCAGCAATAAAAGAACATATTAACTCATGGAAACGAAAATGGCTGGGGGTGTTTGGCTTCAGTTATAGGTGGGTTCCCCTGGAGAAGGGCATGGCAACGCACTCCAGTATTCTTGCCTGGAGAACCCCATGGACAGAGGAGCCTGGTGGGCTACAGTCCATGGGGTCACAAGAGTCGGACACAACTTAGCGACTCAACCACCACCACCACCATAGGTGGGTTCAGGGGCTCAAAACTACCACTAGTCAGGATTTGGAGCTTAATTACCTCTTCTCTGGAGCATGGTCTGGATTTAATTTCATGCTTCCAAAGAACAGAGTATGGACGGTGGAAACTAAACAAGGCAACTTTAAGCAGAAAAAGCCTGGTAAACATCATGTTGGCCAAGTGATCAAAGTCAACATGGCCAGTGACAAGTCATTTTGACAACATGTACATTCTGCTGTGCTGTATTGGGAAGGGCACTTCACTTCTGGGATATTTTCCTTGAAGCCCATGACTCCAGTCTAATCATAAGAAAAACATCAGAGAAACCCAAATAAAGAGAAATTCCACAAAATACCTGACCAGTACTCTAAAACTCTCAACGCTGTGAAAAACAAACAAACAAAAAAGACTAAGAAACCATCACAGACTAGAGGAACCTAAGGAGAAGTGACAGCTAAATATAATGTGGTCTCCTGGATGGAATCCTGGAACAGAAAATGTCATTAATGGAAAAGCTGGTGAAATCTGAATGGTCTGGACTTCAGTTAATAGTGATGTCCAAATGTTGTTTTCTTAGCTGTGATAAATATAGTTGGTGATGTAAGAAGTTAACATTAGGGGAAACTGAGTGAAGGGTATACGGCAGCTCTCTGTTCTGTCTTTGCAGTTTTTCTGTAAATCTGAAATTGTTCTAAAATAAAAAGTTTGTTATATCCTTGGTGTTTAGGAAAATGAGTTAAAAACATGTCTTCACAAAAACTGGCACATGGATGTTTTTAACAGCTTTATTCGTAATTGCCAAAACTTGGAAGCAACCAAGCTGTCCTTCTGTAGGTGAATGGATGGTGGTCCATCCAGACAATGGGCTATCATTCAGTGCTAAAAATAAATGACATATCAAGCCACAAAAAGACACAAAGGAAACTTAATGCATATTACCAAGCGAAAGAAGCCAATCTGAAAAGTCTACCCAATGCATGATTCCAGCTATACAGCACTTTGGATAAAGCAAAGCTTGTTGTGCACTCACTCAGGCATGTGCGACTCTGCAAAGCTATGGAGACATTAAAAAGGTGAGTGGTTATCAGGTGTTCAGAGGAAGAGAGGAATAGATAGACAGAACACAGAGGATTTTTAGGACAGTGAAATTACTCTCTGTGATACTGTGCTGCTGCTGCTGCTAAGTCGCTTCAGTCGTGTCCGACTCTGTGCAACCCCATAGACGGCAGCCCACCAGGCTCCGCCGTCCCTGGGATTCTCCAGGCAAGAACACTGGAGTGGGTTGCCATTTCCTTCTCCAATGCATGAAAGTGAAAAGTGAAAGTGAAGTCGCTCAGTCATGTCCGACTCTTAGTGACCCCATGGACTGCAGCCCACCAGGCTCCTCCATCCATGGGATTTTCCAGGCAAGAGTACTGGAGTGGGGTGCCATTGCCTTCTCCACTGCAATACTGTAATGATGTGTAATGATGGCTATATGTCATTACACATTTGTTCATACCCACAGAATGTACAATATCAAACATGAACCCTAAGTAAACACTATGGACTTTCAGTGATAAATGTGATGTTATAGCCTCATTGATTATCACAAATGTATCTGGTGTGGGATGTGGATAGTCAGGGTGGCTGTATTTTAATGTGAAGCTGCTGCTGCTGCTAAGTCGCTTCAGTCGTGTCCGACTCTGTGCGACCCCATAGATGGCAGCCCACCAGGCTCCCCCGTCCCTGGGACTCTCCAGGCAAGAACACTGGAGTGGGTTGCCATTTCCTTCTGTGAAGAGGCAGGGGTTATAAGAGAACTCTGTGTACTTTCTACTCAATTTTACTATGAACCAAAAACTGCTCAAAAAAAAAATCTATTTAAAAAATTCAGTACAGTTCATGGCTCAGTCATGTCTGACTCTTTGTGACCCCATGGACTGCAGCACGCCAGGCTTCCCTGTCCACCACCAAATCCCAGAGCTTGCTCAAACTCATGTCCATCGAGTCGGTGATGCCATCCAACCATCTCATCCTCTGTTGTCCCTTTCTCCTCCTGCCTTCAATCTTGCACAGTATCAGAGTCTTTTCCAATGAGTCAGTTCTCTGCATCAAGTGGCCAAAGTATTTTAGTAATTAAAAAAACCAATCAGCAGGACCCAGTTTCTATTTCTGAGTTCCCTTTTCCTTGCTGTCAGCTCTTCCCATGAAGAGAATCACTCCATTTTGACTGGGAAAATGTGAATATTTACCTGTTGTCCAGCATAACTGGGGCTTCCCTGGTGGCTCAGATGGTAAAGAATCCACCTGCAATGCAGGAGATGTGGGTTCGATCCCTGGGTAGGGAAGATCTGGAGTGGCAACCCACTCCAGTATTCTTGCCTGGAGCTTCCCTGTGGAAGAGGAGCCTGGCAGGCTATCGTCCATGGGGTTGCAAAGAGTTGGACACAACTTAAAGACTAAGCACCAGCATAATTATTAACAGCATCTCCTTTTACTTTCAAAAGTGTCCAGGTTTGGGTGATAAACTATGTAGTCACCCAACTCTGCATGGACCCCAGCAGCTCTGGGACTTTATTCTCTCAGCTTTAAGGTCAAGAGACAGAAGAGGTTCTTGTTTCTCAGAGGCCTGGCTGAGGTTCCAGCCCTGAGTCTGACTGGCCCTGCTCGTGTGAAGTGACCATCCTTGAAGCAACAGTCCGGTTTGGGGAGTCTTGGGCGCTCAGTGGCCAAGTCCTGGCCACATGCCCACCGCGGGCTCCAGGTCTGGATGCCTCTACCCAGTGTGCCTGAGACAGAGGGAGAGCTCATTCCTCAGGCTGAGTTGGAAGTGCAGTGGATAACAGGCAGGTAAAAACATAGATGTCAATCAGGTGGGGAGACAAGAGGTGATCAAGTGATTTACTTTCGGACTCCCAAAATTAGAGTGACTCTTCTTTTAAACATGTTTTATTTATTTATTTAATTTAATTTTTTGGCTGGACCCTGAAGCGTGTGGGATCTTAGTTCTCTGACCAGAGATCGAACCTGCAACCCCTGCATTAGAAGGTGGAGTGTTAACCACTGTACTTTAGGGAAGTCCCCCCAAATTAGAGTAGATTTAAGGTGGCACTCGTGGCACATGCTCTCACCCCCTCTGCTCCACAGTTAGTGTGTGAAGACTCACACACAGGCGACTCTCTCATCTTGGCCATAGCTCATTGTGATCGATTGTTGCTGTGATGTTGTTGTCTTAACGGTGATAGTTGGGAATTACTGGGCTGCTTGTGAGTCATGATTTATAGTTGCTTCCAGTTTCTTTGACTCTTCACCCATGTGCAAGGTGGAAATTTTGCTGTGTCTGCGGAGGCATATTGTGAATTCCACTGGTGTGTGTGTCAATGGTGGGGCATGATGAGAACCAGCGTGGCAGGGGACAGATAGCCAGTTTCATAACAAGAGGTCTCATGGCCACCCAGCAGGGCTGGCATAGTCCTCAGCAGGCTGAGTTCCTAGCAAGTCCCACCCACTTGGACATTTGATGTAAGCACTGGGTAAGGTCACGGGCTCAGAGGATGGAGACAGGGAAAAAACCTCAGCACTGCTAAAGCTGTGTGGCCTTGGGCAAATTACTCAAACTCTCTGAGACTAATAATTGTACCTCCTCATAGCACTGTTTTAAGAATAAAATAATATATAGGAAGCACTTAGCAGTGAGCAGCACATAATAAGAGCTCAATGAATATTCACTATTATTTTTATTATCTTAGTGCAACTCCAGAAGCCTGGCTACAAGAAGTCAGTATTTCAGTCCAGGATGCTTTATGGCAATGCAACTCAAAGTGTGGTCCACAGCCCTGCAATAGCAACAGCAGCTGGGAGCTTGTTAAAAATACAGACCCGTGGGCCCCATGTCACACTTTTGAATCCAAACCTCTGGGCTTGGGTTTGCAGTTTAACAAGCTCTCCATCAAGTTACATGCATGGGAAGCGTGAGAACCATCGCTGTGAAGTGCCTTCCGGTTAACGGAGAGGCAGTGCCTCCAAGCCACACCCTTGCCCTTACAGGAAGCAAAGAGGATAAAGCAGAAGGGATGAGGTTGGAGGAGGGAGGCTTTGGTCCCTGGGAGTCCTCTCTCGCCATGGGGACAGGCTCTACTGGAGGTGCAGAAGGCTCTTCCCATAAAAGGGAGCAGGCCCCTGAGGCCACACTTGTTAGGAAGACTTCTAGATGCAGAGGAGAGCAGGTGGCTAGTTTTTAATGAAGCTTGCACTTTGCAAAAGTCTTTCTTCTTTTGGCTCCCGTGACCCTGAGCTATCTGGAGCTGTCCTGATGTTCTTGACTTGACCCAAAGGCTCCTTTGCTGTCTGCTCCCCACCCTACCCCCCAACACGGCTCTCCAGGACTCCACTCAGCCCCGCCCACAGTGTGTCTGCCTGTGTGATCTCAGCCCCGCCCACAGGAATCACCGCTAGGAGCCTCTGCCTTTACTTCTCGCTGGAACTCCAGCTAAGTACTTCGAGTTGCCAACAGCACTTTCCAGCCAGAGGACCACTGACTTAAAATGCCCAACGCACGTTCAGTGATCTTTTTCTCTCAAATGTGATTTTCTCTCTCGGTTCTTTATTCAGTTGAATGACTTTTTCCAACCTCTCCTGCCCAGCCCCCTCACTCTATATGCCAACCACATTAGACTCCTTAGATAAGCAGCAGGTTCTGGAATGTGTGCTGTATTTTCCTATCTCGATGGCATCAATGTTACCTCCATCTGGAATCCTTTTCATCTAACCTCTATCCTTAAATTGCCTACTCATCTTTCTTCCTCTTTTTAGTAAATGGCATCACTGTCCATCCAGTTGCCAAAGGATCAAATCTGGAAGTCATCCTGACCTTGTAGCTCTTCCTCACATGCCTGGCAAAATGTCAGCAAGTCCTGCTGTCTGTCCTAAGTATGGGACGCGGATCCCTCTAATGCTTTCTGTCTCCTCTGCCACCTCCTTAGCCCAAGTCACTATCACCTCTAACCCACACTGCAATAAACTTCCCAGCAGGTCTCCCTGCCTTCTTTACCTAACAACCAGAATCATCTTCCATCTTCCTAAACTGCAGAAAATAGTCCCCACCCTGAAATTGACAATGCCTTTTCATCTTCCTTAGAGTACAATCCAGCTGCCTAATCTTTAAGGTCTTACATGATCTGGGACCCACCGTCTTTCTCCTGTGCCCGCTCTCATCTTGTCACATGGGTCTTTTTTTTTTTTTTTTTAATTTTTGTTTAGTTTATTTTTGGGTACACTGAGTCTTTGTTGCTGCATGTGGGCTTTCTCTGTTACGGCAGGCAGGGGCTACTCTTCATTGCAGTGCACAGGCTTCTCATTGCCCTGCCTTCTCTCGTTGTGCAGCACAGGCTCTAGGCACACAGGCTTCAGTAGCTGTGGCTCCTGGGCTCTAGAGCGCAGGCTCAGTAGTCCTGGCACATGGGCTTAGTTGCTCCGTGGCATGTGGGATCTTCCTGGACCAGGGATCGAACCTGTGTCTCCTGCATTGGCAGGCGGATTCTCATCCACTGAGCCACCAGGAAAGTCCATCACGTGGGTCTTCATTTCGTTCCTTAGACACACCCAGCTTGTTCCTGTCTCAGGACCTTTGCACTTAACATGTCCTTCACCTAGACTCACTTCCCCCGAATCTGACCCTGGCCAACCCCTTTGACATTTTGGGGGAAGGCCACCCTGCCCAAAGGAGCCCTTTCCTATGACTTCTTATTGTACATTAGCCAACACCACTTTCTTTACTTCTTTGCACTCATCTCTTGTTTGTGAGGGCAGTAACCAGATCTGCCTTGTGAGCTATTGTGCCCACAGTGCCTGAAATGGTGCCAGGTCAGAATAAGTACTTAATAACCACTGGCTGAATAAATGTCCAAAATGCCTTTCCAGAGTTTCTGGTTTGAGTAAATTCCTTTGCCCTTTGTACCCATCATGGCTTGGGTTCTAAGCAAATGGACTCTGAGGCAGAAATTGGCATGTAGGAGAGATAGGGAGCTGGAGAGGCAGGAGTGAGTGGAGGGAGTTATAAGAGAGACCTTGGCTGATCTGCAGAGATGCCCCCACACCAGCCTGTCACTGCATGGGAGTGCCCCTCAAGAGGAGGCATTACCGTGAGCAAGTCAGATTCCCTCCACTGAGGGCTGCACCTGCAGATGGATCCAGCTGTGAGCTGATGGCCACCAACATCTGTGGCAGCGGGGGATGAAGTTATCTGGAAAGATCTGGGCAACCCACGTGGTGTCTGCTACGTGCCCCCAGCACAGCATTTAGCAGAACCGGCTGTAGCTCACTTATTTATGTATGTCTCTCCATCTATCAGCCCCAGGAGGCAGGAAATAAGATTCCCCCCCACCCCCGCCTCTTTTTTGGGCGTTTCCCCATCATGTTCAATACATAGCATGTGTTTAGTGACTGGTATTTAAATTTAATTTAGCAGCAAAAAAACCTTGTAGCTAAGAATTTCCTTTATGTTTGAGAAATTCTTAATGTAGACTCCACAAAAAGAGTTAATGGAAATGCTTTTGGGGTTAGAGAGGAGAGGCTGTAGCCAGGCTCTCAGAAATGTTAGCACAGAAACTAAGTAAATCCTCCACTTAATAAGCTTTAAAGACTCTCAGCCCTTGGGTGTTTTCCTTTACTTGAAAAGCAGAGCACAAAGTGAGCACTAGGCATTGTAGATCTGGACCCTGGCCATAAGACTCACATGAGGGAGTGGTTTTATGACAGAAATGTGTTGGAAAATTCAGTGTATTTAGCTGCACTCCTTTCAGATGCAATATCTAGAATACATAGGCTGGAGGAAGGAACCAGAAGGAAGAGGAATAACTGAGAAAAATAATGGGTTTCAGACTAGAGTTCAACCTTCTTTAGTAAAAAATTTGATGTATCTTTCTAATGAATGAATAATTGAACAGAATGAGATAGGGGACGCCAAACAGAAGGCGCTCGACAAGGATTATCAATTTAGGGTTGAATCATTTCAGATCTATCCTCACGCCAGGCTCTCCACGCAGCTGGAATGGCTCATATCTCTCTCACTTCTTGTTTCATAGACTCGCAGCTGTTGGGGTTTTACCAGGCCTGTCCCAGCTGGATGAGACCATGAGCAATGCCAGGGCAGTGGCAGAAAGGGTCCCATTGATTTAGGAATTGGAGGAGCAGCTGGAAAGGAAAGAGGAAACAATCCACTTGGGCTGTGGTGAGATGCTGTGACCATATCCCTTTAGGTTCTAGGATTAAACCCAGAAAAGTCAGAGCCCAGGATGGATCACAACACCTTTGAGGTTTTGTTAATGTTGTGATGTTTTCTCCACGTGACAGTAAGACTATGCTGTCAAAGGAGCTATGTGTCTTTGAAGTATTTCATTAGTCACCGACCAATTCAGCCGTCCTTCCCATCATCTTAATAACCTGCCTTCCGTGTCAAGTGATAGGGAGGTGCCCTACTCATTAAAAGAGATAGTTTAAATGAATTTCACATACATGATGGCTTTGGATGGTTTCTTTTTTCCATTTTTGAGATCTTAGTGAATAGGACACTCAGCATATGCTGACTATAGTGGATAGTTGACCAGAAGCCTCCAGGATTTGTTTATTTGTCCCAATAATCTCACCACTGTTGTTGTTGCCATTTAGTCACTAAGTTGTGTCCAACTGTTTGCAACCCCATGGACTGCAACACACCAGGCTTCCCTTCCTTCACTATCTCTTGGAGTTTGTTCAAATTTATGTCCGTTGTGTCAGTAATGCTATCTAAACATCTCATCCTCTGCCACCCTATTTTCCTTTTGCCTTCAATCTTTCCCAGTATCAGACATCAGGCCTCCATGAATTAATCAGACAAATACTCAAACTGGAGTCTGGCAAGATAATGAAGATTGATAACTGAGGGACTTCCCTGGTAGCTCAGTTTGTAAAGAATCTGTCTGCAATGCAGGAAACCCAGGTCGAGTGGGTGGGGGTAGGGATGGGGAGACAGAGAGACAATGACAGACCACTTGGAGGAGCACAGAAGTACAAAAGAGGAAGGTGGACAATCTAGAAACTAAACTTCATTTGGAATTCTATTAAAAGTTGATGGTTTTACAAGGGTGGTATCCTTTTCCTATTTGCTTAGATTTCCATGAACTCCTCAAAGGCAGAGACCAAGCTTGGTTTATCTTTGTATTCTCCCTTCCTGATTGAGTGCGGCCACAGAATAAGTGCACAAAAAGAAAGTTCATTGTTGCATGGATTATTATAATGGTTGTTGCATGAATAAATTATTTCTGTATTCATGGCCTTGGAGAAGAGAGGGCTTAGTATGATTGCTTCCTTATCCGTTGGGAGGGTGAGCCCCCAGGGACTGCCTGTCTCAGCAGGAGAACTGATGCAGTCTTGGAGTGGGGGTTTTGGAACTCAATGGAGGTCAACGTTTGAACAACACTTCACTTCAGAAATCAGCAATGAACAGGAGGGAGAAAAGGGCAGGAGAGATTTGGATGAGCTGAGTGAAGCCAGTGTTTGCCAACCTGTGTGACCTGATAGAAATACCAGGACTGGGAATTCCCTGATGGCCCAGTGGTTAGGACTTGGTGCTTTCATCGCAGAGGGTCCAGGCTCCTTCCCTGGTTGGTGAACTAAGATCCTGTAAGCCACACAGTTTGGCTAAAGAAAAAAGAAGTACCAGGCCTCTCCTCACCTGCTTAGTTGATGAGGTTGCCCTAGGGTCATATGGAGAAGGTCAGAGTCCATTATGGTTTAGAGAATTTCTGCAAATTTTATGGACCTCAGGGTGTCATCTGGCATCATGGAAATAGGATGTCTAACAGTAAAGAATACAAAGCCCATAAAACTTGTATAAAGCAAACAGTTATTTTTTTATATAGAAAAATGTACAGTCCTCTCAGTCCATTCTCCATCCTTCCCCACCACCTCCATACAACCCACATCCCTTGAAAAGTGGTAAGGATGCTGTCGGGGGACAGGAGAACAAGGCTGCTAGGGAAAGCTTCTCCTCAATTTGGAGATGTTCCTCTTTCACATCTCATATGGGAAGCTATCACCCTGTGGGCCACGGGAACTCTCTGGAAAGTAAGATGCTGCTCGGTGGGTTAGGCAGATCCGGGCACCCAGGAGATTCCTGGGCTCATATACTCCCTCCTCTCTGCCTGGCATTTGTGTTAATTGTTTTTGCCTTTTCCCTGCATCTCTTTTGGGGTTTTCATGAGTTTCTTATCAAAATCTATGACTTATTTAGAAAATACAGACTTTCATTTGTTTCATGTCAAGGAATGTTTCCCCTCCTGTCCATTTTTCTTTTCATTAGAGAAGGTCAAAGGAGAGGACAAAAGCTAACCTTTTGAATTTCCAGCCCCACCCCCCACCCCCCTTCCCCACAAAAAAAAAAAGACAAGAGTTACTAAGTGCTCAAAAAGGGATTTCCCACAGGTTAGAGGGAAAGGATGCTTAAACTCCCCTTCCCAACTTCCTGGTAGCTGGCAAATATTTGCATCAAGCAGAACTCTTGATTTCAGAGACGGAGAAAAGAATTTATTAGCTTATGAACTGTAAGGTCAAGGGCTCAGTTGGCGCTAGACATGGCTAGATTTGGGGATATCATCAAGGCTTGGCTCTTGGCTCTGCTGGATTGTCTAGGTTGGCTTCATTCTCAGGCAGACCATCTTCAAATGAGACAAAGATGGGTCCTCCATAGTGCAACTCACATCCATGTAGCTTGCTTATCTAGCGGAAAGCTAAGACCTTTGGCATGATGCTTGTTGGTTCTGATTGGTTCAGTCTGGGCTTCTGCTCACCTCTGAACTTATCACTGTGGCCAAGGATTTGCAGTGTTCTCACCGGCTACTTGCCCATCCCTGGAGCAAGGGAGTGGGATCAACCCCACCTAACTGTCAAAGACTTACAGGTTGATGAGGAAGGGAGGGGAGGCAGCAAGGGGAAATGGTTCCACAAATGAAAACCGCAGTGCTTTTTACAGAACAGGGGTGATGGTGTGCTGGGTAGAAAAACATGTCCATCACATTTGTATACAAAAGTTCCAACAGGACTAGAATATCTATTCTTAGTCGTATGTCAAGTTGTATGTGGCAGGGCTGCAGCTGACCAAAGACTTTGTAGGTCATTCTTAGGTAGATTCTGGACAATTTCTTTCCTTTAGCTTCTATTCTAGATATAACAATGAGGTGTAGGGAAGGCTGGGCTCCCCCATCTGCTCAGAAAATGTTTCTTTATTATTATTGGGGTACATTTGTTTTACAATATTGTGTTAGTTTCTGCTGTGCAACAAAGTGAATCAGCTATTTATATATGTATCCCCTCCCTCGGGCACCTCCCTACCCCCATTCTACCCCTCTAGGTCACACAGAGCAACAAGCTGAGCTCCTATGCTATACAGCAGGTTCCCTCTAGCTATATGTTTTACACATGGTAAATGTCAATCCCAGTCTCCCAATTCATCCCACCCTCTGTTCCCCCAAGGTGTCCACATGTCCCTTCATTCCTGTGTGGTTTGAGTGGGGCTGATGACACCCAAAAGAAGTCCAACACGAATGGTGTCAAAATGAGATAACTCTGCTGCCTCGCAGCCTGCCCAGAGCAGCCCCTCTTCAGCAGGTCAAGAGACCCAGGTACCTCCCAGGAATCAAGCCCATTTTCCAGCAGAGATTTTCCACTGCATTGGCCAATTTTTAAAATGCTCTCCCTATCTATGTCTCTATAGCTGCCCTGCAATAGGTTCATTGGTACCATTTTTCTAGATTCCACATATACGTATTAATGTACAATATTTGTTTTACTCTTTCTGACTTACTTTTCTCTGTATGAAAATCTGGAGGTCCATCCGTATCTCTCCAAATGATCCGATTTTGTTACTTTTAATGACTGAGTAATATTCCATTGTGTATATGTATTACATCTTCTTTATCCATTCATCTGTCGATGGACATTTGGGCATATACCCCGAGAAAACGTGGAATTCAAAAAGATACACACACCCCAGGGTGCACTGCAGCACCGCTTACAATAGTCAGGACATGGAAGCAACCAGAAGACGTTTTTGACTACCCTCCTTCCATCTGCGTCTAACCTTCATTACTTTATAACACAAAATGGCCTGACTGCTTCACAGGGCTAACTTTGGAACATGGTTATTATTCCGATCACTGCAACTTCTCTGCCCACCCTTCCCTTGTGCCTCAGACAGTAAAGAATCTGCCTACCATGCAGGAGACCTGGGTTTGATCCTGGGTTGGGAAGATCCCCTGGAGAAGGGAGTGGAAACCCATTTCAGTATTGTTGCCTAGAGAATTCCATGGACCGACTGAGCAACTAACACTCTGCATCTTTGGGCTTCCCTGGTGGTTCAGACAATAAAGAATTTGCCTGCAAAGCTGGAAATCCAGGTTCGATTCCAGGGTTGGGAAGATCCCCTGGAGAAGGGAATGGCAACCCACTCCAATATTCTTGCCTGGAGGATTCCATGGACAGAGGAGCCTTGAAGGCTACAGTCCATGGGATTGCAAAGAGTCGGACATGACTGAGCTTCTAATACTAACTAACCCCTGTTATAAACACATCCAAATGGTTTTCCCCCTCATTTTAAAAGGAGATATAAAAGGCAGCTTTTGTCCACACATTGGAGTGTAATGCAGTTTGAGTCTGGGAGGGGTGTTGGGAAGACTTCTGGCCCCAGAAGCTTCTGGGATGCTGCAGGTTGGAAATAAGATGAGAATACTAAGTGAGCACCTGAGATGGTGGTGAGGAGGGAGATCAGAGGAATGACATCCACCCAGTGGTCACAGAGGCTCTGAGAGCTGGATGGTGCTGTTGCGCAGAGTAGGAGGCATCTTCTAGACTGAGCCCACCGGAGGATGACCATTTTAAAAACTGGCCAATGCAGTGGGAAGTCTCTGCTGGAAAATGGGCATGATTCCTGGAAGGTACCTGGGTCTCTTCACCTGCTAAAGAGGAGGTGCTCTGGGCAGGCTGGGGGTCAGCAGAGTTATCTCATTTTGTCCCTACCATTCCTGTCAGACTCCTTTTGGGGTGTCTTCAGCCCAATTCAAACCACACAGAGGAGTGAGGCATGATTTTATCTGAGGAAGGGAGGGGGTTGTGGGGGGAGCCTGAGATGTCCACTCATGCCTGAGCACACAGGCTTCTCTGAGGACAGCTGGGCTGTGATGTTGACACAGATGCAGAGATGCGGTAGCCTTGTGATTGTTAGGGCTGGTTCTGGGATGAAGTATCCATGATTGCATCCGGGTGGAACTGTACCTTGGCTCAGTAAATGGGGTAAGTGAAAGTGAAAGTCGCTCAGTCGTGTCCAACTCTTTGTGACTGTATAGTCCATGGAATTCTCCAAGCCAGAATACCAGAGTGGGTAGCCTTTCCCTTCTCTAGGGGATCTTTCTTCCCAACCCAGGGATCGAACCCAGGTCTCCCGTATTGCAGGCAGATTCTTTACCAGCTGAGCCACCAGGAAAGCCCAAGAATACTGGAGTGGGTAGGAGGAGGGCATAAGTGGCGGCAGTGTGTAAGGCCATAGTTCCTGCTGGGTGTTTGACTCAGCCTCCTGGCTTGCCATCACAACTGATTCTCTCTGCAGCCTTCAAGGGAGATGCTGTTGGCACTGAGAAGTTAACCTAACATGTCCATGTAAATGGAGAGCTGAGATCTGAGCACTCAGTTGGTTGTTCGAGAGGAGGGAATCCAGGCGGAAACCCTACAACCCAGGGGCTGCACTCCGGGTATGTGTGCGTGTGTGCCCACGTGTGTGTGTGTGTGAGGGGCGATGTGTGGAGGCAGGGCCCACATGCCTAGTGGAAGAAAAAGGGGAGGGCGACCTGAGGGCCTCTGGGTGTCCACCACTCATTTCAGACCAAGGAAGGAGCTCCTCAGAATGGCAGCAAGTCTCAGCCGGAACCAGGCTGTGACTCTCCAAAGACCCAAAGCAACCTCGCTGGGGGATCCTGGCTTTCAGTTCAGTTCAGTCGCTCAGTCATGTCTGGCTCTGTGACCCCATGGACTGCAGCAGCCTCCATGTCCATCACCAACTCCTGAAGCTTGCTCAAATTCATGTTCATTGAGTTGGTGATGCCATCCAACCATCTCATCCTCTGTCATCCCCTTCTCCTTACACCTTCAATCTTTCCCAGCATCAGGGTTGTTTCCAGTGATTCAGTTCTTTGCATTAGGTGGCCAGAGTACTGGAGTTTCAGCTTCAGCATCAGTCTTTCCAATGAATATCAGGACTGATTTCCTTTAGGATGGACTGGTTGGATCTCCTTGCTGTTCAAGGAACTCTCAAGAGTCTTCTCCAACATCACGGTTCAAAAGCATCAATTCTTCCATGCTCAGCTTTCTTTATAGTCCAACCCTCACATCCATACATGACTACTGAAAAAACCATAGCTTTATCCTGGCTTTAGGGGGCTTGATTTCCACTAGGACGGATGAGTGAAGTTTTCTGCAAAGGGTCAGATAGCAAATATTTTCTGCTTCAGAGCTGAAAGGTCTTTGGCGCAGCTCCCCACCTCTGCTCCAGCTTAAAGGAACCAAGGAGGTGATACGGTTGAATGGGCATGGCTGTATGCCAGCCAAAATAAAACTTCATTTATTGATACAATAACAGGCAAAACAAGTTGTAGTTTGCTTTAGGGTCACTGGGAGGGACAGATGGACTGCCAGGACCCAGGCTAGATGGCAGAAAGTGGGGATCTCACCAGAGAATCGGGCTTTCTGGGGGGAACCTCTTCCTAATAAACTCTACCCACCCCAGATCTCTTTGTCCTGTCTCAGCAGGAGATCTGAGGGACACTTGAGCTGTCCTCTCTCTGACAAGTAAAAGATGATTGGTCTTCAATATATGAGATCATGTGCAGGACCTTGGTGATGGAGAAATGGTCCAGCAAGGCCCGACTTCTTTCCCCGTGGACAGAGTTTATGCCAAAGAGAAGTGTATCAAGCCACATAGTGAGTTCAGTTCAGTAGAGGCTATCTTCACTGACACTGCTTTATCAGATGGAAACTCTCCTGTGACTCCATCTCAGCCCAAGTGAAAGCCAGAGCCCTTTCTGAAGGGCTGCAGAGTCCTGCACAATCTGGGCCCTGGACTCCCCTTGAAGTGCATCTCCTACCCTCTCCCCAGGCTCCCTCCAGTCACAGTGACCTCCTTGTCTGTTCCATGAACATATTAAGCACGCTTCCACCCCAAGACCTTTGCGCTGGCTGTTCCTTTTGTCTTGAATTCTTTCCCCCCATTTATCTGCATAACTTGCTTAGTCCTCACCTCCTTCTAGCCTTTGTTCCTATGTCACTCCTTCATAGCCTTCTCTGGCATCTTATCTGAAATTGCCACCTGCTATTCCCTCCACCTCCTCACACTCCTTATTCCTTTTTTTTCCTGCTATATTGTTCTCGATCACACCTGCAGCCACCTGACATTCTATGCATTTATGTGGCTTTTGTCTGTCACGCTCCATTAAAATATATGTTCTGAAAGGGCAGAGATTTTGCTTTATTCATTGCTATCTCTCTAACACCTAGAATAGAACCTGGCACAGAGCATGTATTTAATAAATATCTATTGCATCTTTCTGGTTGGTGTAAATTAATCACAGCTTTTATGAATTCCATTATGTGGATATATCCTCATGTATTTAACTGACTGTCTTTTGATGGACAGCATCTCCTGGTTCCAATGTTTTGTTATTAAAAACAGTGCTGCAAAATCTAGGCTGTGAAAGACTCTACAGACAAATGACCTGGTTTCTTCAGCAAAGAAATTGCAAAGAAAATGAGAGAGAAATGGATGGTGTTGGGGAGAAGGCCTCCAGATGAAAAGAGACTTGAGAGATATTGATATATATCAGCAAATAGCAACATGTGAACAAACCCTTTAAAGAATGTTTTTGATATTTGTGATACAGTTGGAAATCTGAATGCTGATAAATCTAATGCTGGTGATATTAGGGAAATATTGTTAATTTTGTGGGATGTGATAATGGTGTTGGGGCTGAATTAAAAAAAAACACTTCCTTGCCTTTTGAGATAATCAGTGGAATATTTGCAGATGAAATGTCTGAGGTGTCTTGCTAATAATGCAGGGGTGGGGAAAGTGAGAGGATGACAGATGAAACGAGGCTGGCCATGTGCTGATAACTGTTGAAGCTGGGAAGCAGGATGATGGGGTTTATTGTGTTGTTTTGTCTGTATTGGGATATGTTTGACAATTTCCATATTAAAAAATTAAAAAAATACAAAGCTGTATAATCCAGCATATGGGGTGAGATGAAGTAGGTGGGGTTTTAGATGAAATACAGTTGTCCACAAGTTGGACAATGGCTAAAACTGGATGCTGAATACATGAAGGTTTGTTAAATCATTCTATCCACTACTTTCTATGCTTGACATCTTATATAGTGGAAAGTAATTGTGCTGCAGTGACTATCTTGTCGTAACTCCCTACTTCAGTTTTTTCTGGCCTCAGTCTCCTTAATCCTTGGTGTGATTGCATCCAAAGCTGCTGCAAGTGGTGTCTGACCAAACTTTGTTATGCTTTGATATACTCAAGTCATTTAAACAACATGTTTGTTGAGGTATCATTTACATGTTGTTGTTCAGTCACTAAGTGATGTCGAACTCTTTGTGACCCCATGGACTGTAGCACTCCAGGCTTCCCTGACATCATTATCTCCTGGAATTTGTTCAAACTCATGTCCATTGAGTCAGTGATACCATTCAACCATCTCCTCCTCCACTTCTCCTCCTGCCTTCAATCTTTCCCAGCATCAGGGTCTTTTCTAGTGAGTCAGCTCTTCGTATCAGGTGGCCAAAGTGTTGGAGCTTCAACTTCAGCATCAGTCCTTCCAATGAATATTCAGGGTTGATTTCATTTAGGGTTAAATAGTTTGATCTCCTTGCTGTCTGAGGAACTGTCAAGGGTCTTCTCCAGCACCACAATTTGAAAGTATCAATTCTTTGGTTTCAGCCTTCTTTATCATGTACATATCATACACAAAACTAATCTATGCAATTTAATGACTTTTAGTAACTGGACAGAGTTGTGTCCAGTTGTGTCCATCACCACAATCCAGTGTTAAAAAATTTTATCACCCAGTTAAGACTCCTTTATCCCATTTGTACTGAATCTCTTTCTCTACCCCCAGACCCAGGCAACTACTACTCTACTTTCTGTCTCCACAGATGTGGCTTTTCTGGACATTTACCAGACATTGAGGGTCCTCACCTGGAATTTATGACATTCTCTTTCCTACTATTTTGTTTCTTGCTCAAGGATGCTCCTTGTTCTGTTATCACTGAATCACTTTTTGAGACATATCATCACATTTCTGTTCAGAAATTTAAATGATTCAGCTCCCTACACTTTGGGGATTGTATTGTGTCACAGTGATGGTCTGTGACATCTACTTTACATAGAAATTAATGGTATGTTATTAATGGTATGATTAACTTATATGCAGAGTATATCATGTGAAATGACGGGCTGGATGAATCACAAGTTGGAATCAAGATTGCAAGTAGAAACAGCAACCTCAGATATGCAGATGATACCACTCTGTCATCTGAAAATGGCAGAAAATGAAAAGGAGCTAAAGAGCCTCTTGATGAAAGAGGAAAATGAATAAGGAGAATAAGCTGGCTTGAAACTCTACATTCAAAAAATTAAGATCATGGCATCTGGTCCCATCATTTCATGGCAAATAGATGGGGAAAAAGTGGAAACAGTGAAAGACTTTATTTTCTTGGGCTCTGAAATCATTGTGGATGGTGTCTGCAACCAGGAGATTAAAAGATGCTTGCTCCTTGGAAGAAAAGCTATGACAAACCTAGACAGCATATTAAAAAGCAAAGACATCACTTTGCCAACAAAAGTCCATATAGTCAAAGCTATGGTTTTTCCAGTAATCACATACAGATGTGAGAGTTGGACCATAAAGAAGGCTGAGCACCAAAGAACTGATGCTTTCAAACTGTGGTGCTGGAGAAGACTCTTGAGAATACCTTGGACAGCAAGGAGATCAAACCAGTCAATCCTAAAGGAAAACAACCCTAACTATTAATTGGAAGGACTCATGTTGGAGTTGAAGCTCCAGACCTTTGGCCATGTGATGTGAAGAGCTGACTCATTGGAAAAGATACTGATGCTGGGAAAGATTGAGGGCAGGAGGAGAAGGGGGCACAGAGGATAAGATGGTTGGATGGCATCAGTGACTCAATGGACATGAGTTTGGGCAAACTCCAGGAGATAGTGAAGGACTGGGAAGCCTAGGGTGCTGCAGTCCATGAGGTCGCAGAGAATCAGACATGACTGAGAGACTGAACAACAGCAACAAATGTATGCTAATAAGCTAGTCTTGATCAAGGCTCGGAGAACTTCCTGCAGATTAATGAGCGGCTTGAAGAGCAGACAGACAAATCCATATCTAGAAGTCACCAACCACAGTGAGTAAATTTCTCAGTAAATATCCTCAGGATCATGGTGGTTGATAAGATCCTAGAGCCCTCTGGTATATCTTGCAGTTCCAGGGCTCAGTTTTGCATTACTTCCTTATCATAGCTTTTTGACCCCAGACTCAATGGAACATCAATATAATGACATTGCTGAGCTTAATTCCTGATTTTGTAGTGTACCACATCTTCCCAATTCATTAGAAAACATTTACTAAGAGCTTCTTACATTTTGTGAACAAGACTACTCCCAGGATACAAACTATTGATGGAGGACCTGATTATCTAGTGATTGAAAATTCTATATCTATCGAATTTCATCTGTAAATCCAGAGCCACGGGGGCCATTCATTCACCAGATGAATACATGTGAACAAGTACCTACCATATACCCAGCTCCTAGAGGTGCAAAAATTAAGTAACTCTTGTCGTTAGGAAGTTCAGAGTCTAGTGATGGAGATAGACACATAGAAATAATGGCCAAAACAAATAAGTGCAAGGTACAGTGTTAGTACAGAGGGACTCCAAAAATATTTCACACAACTTGTGTTTGATTTGGATCTTGAGGGATGAGTAGGAGTTGTGCATGCATGTATGCTAAGTCACTTTGGTCCTGTCTGACTCTGTGACCCCATGGACAGTAGCCCACCAGGCTCCTCTGTCCATGGAATTCTCCAAGTAAGAATACTGGACTGGGTAGCTGTTCCCTTCTCCAGGGGATCTTCCCAACCCAGGGATTGAACCCATGTTTCTTATGTCTCCTGCATTGGCAGTTGGGTTTTTTACCACTAGCGCCACCTGGGAAACCTGAGTAGAAATTTGCATACGACCAAAAAAGGGGGGGGGGGGCAAGAACATTTTAAGAGAACACATATAAAGCACAAGGTATAAAATGAGATTTGAGAGCCTAATTATTGCCTGCCTTTTATTTTCCTTTGAGTATGCTTTTTTCCTCCTTTCAAAAATTTAAGATGAAATGCTTTTTTTTTTCCTTTTTAGATATTCAGTTCAGTTCAGTTCAGTTGCTCAGTTGTGTCCGACTCTTTGCGACCCCATGAATTGCAGCACGCCAGGCCTCCCTGTCCATCACCATCTCCTGGAGTTCACTCAAACTCACATCCATCAAGTCGGTGATGCCGTCCAGCCATCTCATCCTCTGTCGTTCCCTTTTCCTCCTGCCCCCAATCCCTCCCAGCATCAGAGTCTTTTCCAATGAGTTAACTCTTTGCATGACGTGGCCAAAGTATTGGAGTTTCAGCTTTAGCATCGTTCCTTCCAAAGAACACCCAGGGTTGATCTCCTTTAGAATGGACTGGTTGGATCTCCTTGCAGTCCAAGGGACTCTCAAGAGTCTTCTCCAACACCACAGTTCAAAAGCATCAATTCTTCAGCACTCAGCTTTCTTCACAGTCCAACTCTCGCATCCATACATGACCACTGGAAAAACCATAGCCTTGACTAGATGGACCTTTGTTGGCAAAGTAATGTCTCTGCTTTTCAATATGCTATCTAGGTTGGTCATAACTTTCCTTCCAAGGAGTAAGTGTCTTTTAATTTCATGGCTGCAGTCACCATCTGCAGTGATTTGGGAGCCCCCAAAAATAAAGTCTGCCACTGTTTCCACTGTTTCCCCATCTATTTCCCATGAAGTGATGGGACCAGATGCCATGATATTCATTTTCTGAATGTTGAGCTTTAAGCCAACTTTTTCACTCTCCTCTTTCACTCTCATCAAGAGGCTTTTGAGTTCCTCTTCACTTTCTGCCATAAGGGTGGTGTCATCTGCATATCAGAGGTTATTGATATTTCTCCCAGCAATCTTGATTCCAGCTTGTGCTTCTTCCAGCCCAGCGTTTCTCATGATGTACTCTGCATAGAAGTTAAATAAGCAGGGTGACAATATACAGCCTTGACATACTCCTTTTCCTATTTGGAACCAGTCTGTTGTTCCATGTCCAGTTCTAACTGTTGCTTCCTGACCTGCATATAGGTTTCTCAAGAGGCAGGTCAGGTGGTCTGGTATTCCCATGTCTTTCAGAATTTTCCACAGTTTATTGTGATCCACACAGTCAAAGGCTTTGGCATAGTCAATAAAGCAGAAATAGATGTTTTAGTTTGATTTAAAGCTATATATATATATATATATATATATATATATATAAACAATAGAATGGGAAAGACTAGAGATCTCTTCAAGAAAATCAGAGATACCAAGGGAACATTTCATGCAAAGATGGGCATAATAAAGGACCAAAATGGTATGGACCTAACAGAAGCAGAAGATATTAAGAAGAGGTGGCAAGAATACACAGAAGAACTGTACAAAAAAGATCTTCACAACCCAATAATCACAATGGGGTGATCACTCACCTAGAGCCAGACATTCTGGAATGCAAAGTCAAGTGGGCCTTAGGAAGTGTTACTATGAACAAAGTTAGTGGAGGTGACGGAATTCCAGTTGAGCTATTTCAAATCCTAAAAGATGATTTTTGTCAAAGTGCTGCACTCAATATGCCAGCAAATCTGGAAAACTCAGCAGTGGCCACAGGATTGGAAAAGGTCAGTTTTCATTCCGATCCCAAAGAAAGGCAATGCCAAAGAATGCTCAAACTACCATACAATTGCACTCATCTCACATACTAGCAAAGTAATGCTCAAAATTCTCCAAGCCAGGCTTCAACAGTATGTGAACCATAAACTTCCAGGTGTTCAAGCTGGATTTAGAAAAGGCAGAGGAGCCAGAGATCAAATTGTCAACATCCACTGAATCATCAAAAAAGCAAGAGAGTTCCAGAAAAACAGCTACTTCTGCTTTATTGACTATGCAAAAGCCTTTGACTTTGACTGTGTGGATCACAACAAACTGTGGAAAATTCTTAAAGAGTTGGAAATACCAGATCACCTGACCTGCCTCCTGAGAAATCTGTATGCAGGTCAAGAAGCAACAGTTAGAAATGGACATGAAACAACAGATTGGTTCCAAATAGAGAAAGGAGTACATCAAGGCTATATATTGTACCCCTGCTTATTTAACTTATATGCAGAGTACATCATGAAAAATGCTGGACTGGATGAAGCACAAGCTGGCATCAAGATTGCCGGGAGAAATATCAATGACCTCAGATATGCAGATGACACCACTCTTATGGCAGAAAGCAAACAAGAACTAAATAGCTTCTTGATGAAAATGAAAGAGGAGAGTGAAAAAGCTAGCTTAAAACTCAACATTCAGAAAACTAAGATCATGGCATCTGGTCCCATCACTTCATGGGAAATAGATGGGGAAACAGTGGAAACAGTGACAGATTTTTATTGGCGGGGGGGAGGCTCCAAAATCACTGCAGATGGTGACTGTAGCCATGAAATTAAATGATGCTCCTTGGAAGAAAAGTTATGACCAACCTAGATAGCATATTAAAAAGCAGAGACATTACTTTGCCAACAAAGGTCCATATGGTAAAAAGCTATGGTTTCTGATAGTCATGTATGGATGTGAGAGTTGGACTATAAAGAAGGCTCAGTGCCGAAGAATTGGTGCTTTTGAACTTTGGTGTTAGAGAGGACTCTTGAGAGTCCCTTGAACAGCAAGGAGATCCAACCAGTCCATCCTAAGGGAAATCAGTCCTGAATGTTCATTGGAAAGACTGATGCTGAAGCTGAAGCTCCAATACTTTGGCCACCTGATGCGAAGAACTGACTCATTGGAAAAGACCCTGATGCTGGCAAAGATTGAAGGTGGGTGGAGAAGGGGATGACAGAGGATGAGATGATTGGATGGCATGACCGACTCAATGGACATGAGTTTGAGTAAACTCCGGGAGTTGGTGATGGACAGGGAGGCCTGGCGTGCTGCAGTCCATGAGCACTGCAAAGAGTCAGACACAACTGAGTGACTGAACTGAACTGAACTGAACTGAAAGCTATAAATTAACTTTTGCATGCTACATTGGATGCATCCATACTTTTTGATATAAAGTACTTTTAATGTTGTTTCCCAGATCAATATCCTTTGGGTCAAATCTAATTCTAGGACATAGTTCAAAATTGTCAGCATGGCATAATGCAATCTTTGAGATCTGACCACGACTGATTTTTTCAATGTTACATCCTACTCTTCACTGTCAATATTCATAGTTCTTGGATAAGCCACGTTGTTTCTCCACAGCATGAATTTATACATATAACTATTTTTGCCTGGACTAGGAAAACCTGTCATGCTTCCAGGGACATTTGATATTGACAATCCAGTCTCCCTTAAGTCTGCTAAGTCCAGTTAGCAGCAAAATATACAGAGATATGCTAAAAAATTAACTTGGTAGATAATCATTTAATGCAGATTGTCCCTGACTTATAGTGTTTCATCTTACTTTTGTTTTTGAGTTTACAACAGTATGAAGGTGATATGCCTTCAATAGAAGCCACACTTTGAATTTTCACCTTTTCTCCAGCTAGTGATGTGTGGTATGATGCTTTCTTGTGATGCTGGGCAATGGCACCCCATCCAGTACTCTTGCCTGAGAAATCCCATGGACGGAGGAGCCTGGCGGGCTGCAGTCCATGGGGTCGGGAAGAGTCGGACACGACTGAGCGACTTCACTTTCACTTTTCACTTTCCTGCATTGGAGAAGGAAATGGCAACCCACTCCAGTGTTCTTGCCTGGAGAATCCCAGGGACGGGGGAGCCTGGTGGGCTGCCGTCTATGGGGTCGCACAGAGTCGGACATGACTGACGTGACTTAGCAGCAGCAGCAAGTCACAGCTCACTCAGCCGCATGACTCATGAGGGTAAATAACCAATGCATTTACAACCATTCTGTACCTAGACAACTGCTTTTTAGTGTGTGAGTGTGAAAGTTACTCAGTCATGTCCAGCTCTTTGCGACCCCTTGGACTATATAGTCCATGGGATTTCCCAGGCCAGAATACTGGGGTGGGTAGCCTTTCCCTTCTCCAGGAGATCTTCCCAACCCAGGGATTGAACCCAGGACTCCTGCATTGCAGGTGGATTCTTTACCAACTGAGCTATCAGGGAAGCCCACTTTTCAGTATAGTATTCAATAAATTACATGAGATCCAACACTTTATTATATAGTAGATTTTGTGTTAGATGATTTTCCCCAACTGCATGCTAGTGTAAATGTTCTGAGCACGTTTAAGGTAGGCCAGGCTAAGTTGTGATGTTTGGTAGGTTAGGTGTATTAAATGCTTTTTGACTTATGATATTTTCAATTTATGATGGGTTTATTGACTATAATTCCCATTGTAAGTCAAAGAAGATCTGTATGGATCAAATAAATCTGAGGGATGTTTGCCAAAGACAATAATTTTTAGTTTTACAAGATTGATATTTTTATGATTGCAGTTGAGTACCAGAGTTACTTGTCTCATGAGTTCCATGGTGATAAATCTTGGTTCAGGATAATAAAACCTTATCCTCAGCACAAGAACATGTACTTCTCTTCCTAGTTCCTGTGGGATAATGGCATGGACTCAATTCATAGAGAAGCAATATGTCTGGTTACCAAGGTCTAACTTACAGACTTGACTATAATAGAAACTTGTTTTTGTTTTTTTTTAATGGAGATTTGATTTGCTTCCCAACTAGTCTTATTTTTTCCAGTCCTTGTAGTGAAATAAAGATATAGGCCTTTAGATAACTTAATGCCTAAAGATTTATTTCAAGTTCCTAGATCTTGAAAGAGTCTAGGCACAGAATCAAGGACCAATGAGAAAAATTAAAAGCTTCCAATAACCCTTACCTTTTTCTTGACAGATGTCTTCATAAGGCAAAGGAAATTTTGTGGTTAGTATAAAATAAGTGGCTTAAATATGTTCACTACTTAAATGAGGCATAAGGCTGATTTATTCAGAATATCCAGTCAGTCGAGTAGAAAGCTGGCATACAGATTTGAAGGATTATCTGGAAGATTAACAGATGTAGTTTTGATGGAGGATAAAGTTGCAGGTTGAGTTCATCCAGAAGGGAGAGTGCCCTGTAGTGCATCCATTAGAAAGGGCTTTCTGATGTTCTGGTGGCAAAAGCTTTTTCTGGATCAGTATGTTTCAGAGCTGGAGCTTCTGCACACTATAGCATCTTTAAAAGAAACACCTGGCCATCCTTACTTTAAAACACCATTGAGATACTTTATGCTGTTATGATTCTGGCCAAATTTATATAGGATCTTCAAATCTGCAGACATAATTCTATGCACATTTCTTTGTATATTTTAGACCTACCCTCTGGGATCAACTGTTTTTCTTCCTGAAATACATTCCTTCATTAATTCATTTGATGAAGACACTGTTTTATTTTGTTGGTCTTAAATGGCATTATTTAGTTCTTGTTAGACACTGATAGTTCAGCTAGGTATACAATTCGGAATTGACCATTTCCCGCCCCCCCCCACCCCCACCCTGGTACATTTGTATCTCATTCTATTGTCTACAGGTTTCCATTGCTGCTATTGAGACGTCTTCTGCTACTCAAATTTCCTTTTTTAATCTTTTATTCCTGACTGCTTTTAAGATTGTTCCTCTTGGTGGTGGGAATGAGTGGAGAAGGAGTTTGAATATTCTTCACATTCACTGTGATGTGCACAGGTGTAGATTTTTTTAAAAAATAGGATCTGTATGCTTTCTGAGTCAGAGGATTAATGTCTTTATCAATTTTGGAAAATTCTCAGTCACTATTTCTTCAAAGATTGCTTTTCTTCATTCTTTTTATTCCTTTCTTTTGTCCCCTCTTTGGAGAGGAGGTCTTAGGACTCCTTGTGTGCCTTCTCTAATCTCACAAAGTCAGGCCAGGTGCTGAGAGCCTAGCATTTATTTCCTTAGGGCTGTGTGCTTTGAAGTGGTCAGGGTTTGTGCCTTGAACCCAGCAGAGTGGAGGCCAATGCTGATGTTTGTGTGCTGTCTGTGGGGGTTTGTATGCACCCTCTCTGGGAGTACATGCACATCATCTGTGAAGGCTCACATGGACTATCCTGTATATGTGGAATGCTGGGGACTGCACTGGCCAGCTGGGGATGTGGCAAGTGAGCAGTTTCATAGGATTCATGGGCAAAGTTCTTGGTGGAGTCTGAGAGCCAGTTAGAAGGACCCTGTGGCTGGATTTTGAGATCCATGGGGTGGTTGCTATGAGCCTCTGTGACTTTTCCCTGATTGTAGCTCCCCCAGGATTATTCAGCTGTGCTAATGTGCTCAGTGATCTGGGTCGAGCAAGATAGGTGAACTTGTTGGGAAACATCTCTCCAGGTTGGAGAAGTCAGGCACCCACTCTGTTCTCACTTCCCCCATGGGAGAAATAGCAGATAAGTGTCTCTCTTGGCACTGAGCAATGCTGCTTTGTGGGGCAGGGAGGACACAGGTAAAGTGAAACTTTTTCTCACTCTCTTCAATGTGTTTGTCCTTGGATTTCAAATGGGGTGCATGCTAAGTCGCTTCAGTTGTGTCTGACTCTTTGCAACCCCATAAACTGTAGCCCACCAGGCTCCTCTGTCCATGAGATTCTCCAGGCAAGAATACTGGAGCGGGTTGCCATTTCCTCTTCCAGGGATTTTTCCTGACCTAGGGATCGAACCTGCATTTCCTGTGGCTCCTGAATTACAGGTGGATTCTTTACTGCTTGGGCTACCAAGTAAGCCCTCAAAAAGCAACTCATCCCCTTGCAACTGTGGCAGGACTCGAACCTGCAATCTTCTGATCCAAAGTCAGACATCTTATTCATTAGGTGACATGGCCACCTTTGAATGGGGTACTGGCATCTTTTCACTGGATTCCTGGGTTCTCACAGATGTATTTCCATCCATGGGTGGTTGTCAAATTGGTGTTTCTGTCAAGGTAAGGGCTGGAGTCTTCTAATCCCACCATCTTGCTTATATCACCTTGCAGCTCTCTATTTCTTTCCTTGGAACTATGATTGGATATGTGTTCTACAATCACTCTTAATTTTATATCTCTAAACCACTTACAATTTTATATCTTTTTATTTCTCCATACAGTCAATATTCTGGGTAGATTTTCTCGGGTCTGTTTGCGTTATCAGTTTCTAATCTGCTGATTATCCCTTCACTGAATTTTTCATTTAAATTATTATTTTTTTAAATTTTGAAAAATGATATTTGGCTATTTTCACTCTTGCCTCTGCTATTTTGAGGTAATATTTTTTTCTTTCTTCTTTAAAAATACACATTTTAATTCTCTGAATCCAAAATTTCTGTTATGAAGTTCTTGGAAGTCTAATTCAGCTGTTTGCCATTTCTGTTTATTTTCATTCCTGGTGGCTTACTTGTCTGTGTGTGTTTTAGTTTTGGTTAGTGAGCTAATATTTAGTGAGACATTTTTTGTGGGTTTCTGGAAGGCTTGGGTTCAAGGTGAGTGTCTTTAGAGGAATTCTTTTGGGCACACTGAAGCACTACTAGCCTGGAATCACTCTACTAATTTTTTACCTTGAGGTTTTCCAAACCATGTAGGGAGTGCAATTTAAATCCCAAATGCACAAGAAGAATTCAGTGGTTATGAATTCTTAGGGAAAAGTTTCTTCCCATTCTGATTCAAGATCAAATCCAACAGGCTTCCTTACTCTAATCTCTTTGCTGGTGGGTAAGTTACTTTTACCAGGGACATTGACCTTAGAGGGTCCTGGCCTTATATTTCCACCATGGGTAGGTCTAGGACTTTGGTCCTTTGTCCTCACATAACTGTTAAAGTCTGTAAAACTGTAAAAGCATCTTGGTCACTGAGGTTGGCAAATGTTGCCAAGCTTTTAACAGTCTAAGTGTCAACTTGCCACTCTGATTTTCAGCCCTCACTTTATATTTTGGCATCTGGGATTTCTGCTATTTGTATCCTAGCTCATCTATTCAGTAACCGAAAAGATTTTTACATGTTTTGTGTCAGGCATTGTTTCAGGATGTCAGTCTATTAGATTACTAGAAATGCAAACCCTGTGTTGCTTTATTTCATTTTTTTTCCCTTAACAATATAAAATGAACATATTTTGTACCAGTAAATATTCATTTAAAACATATTTTCTATGAATGAAAGAAATTACCTATTTGTGTATTTCTTTGTACATTTCCATAAGAGGTCTTTATTTCATTAAAATAATTTTTACATAGACAAATTTAAACATATGTGTTGATTTCTCCATTTTGAAAGTTAGCTTTTATTTTTGGTATGGCAAACAGGCAATTACATTTTTATTGTTGCTGCATCTTAATGATAACTTAAAATACTCTCTTGAACTTTTGTCTCAGATTTAAGTTTTTTGTTTATTACTTGTGCAGACATTTTATTCCTCTCCTTGGCTAACTGTCTCAGATATCATTATCATTATACGTGCTTGCCAGTTCTATTTATAAAGGCAAAAAGAATCCAGAATGTTTTGTGTGTGTGTGAGAGAGAGAGAGAGAAAGAGAGAGGAGGGAGGGGGTTAGAGAGAGAGTGGGATAGATACACAGAGAGACTGAAGATACTCGCAGACATATGTACTTACCTGCCATGCAGATGTCTTTATAAGAAAATGAGAAAATACAGCCATGAGACTGCAGTTTTCTCCCTAGCAAGCTCCCAAAACACCACAGTAGCTCAACTGTGCTGCAGCTATTATTGTTTTTGCATTTCTTGGGGCTGGCATGGGCTGTGTATTGATTTCAAAGTCACTAATGACCATGTGGAATAGAAGAAGCTTTTGTGGCCAGACTGAATCCAGGCTGGGAATTGCATGACTAACCATTCTTGAGACATTGTTTGCTGAGATCATCAAAGTGGGTTTTATTTTTTGATAAACTTTCTGTCTCCAGTCTTCCTGTGGCTACAGGTGGGGTACACTTGGGAAAGCAGTCTGGACAAAGCTGGGGACCCCCCCAAGAGCCTGAATATTTAACAACAAAAAGGTTTCTTCCTGGTGTAGCAGGTCCTTGGGTAAGTATTTGGACCCAACACTCATATGAGTGCAAACTTTCCTCAGTGTCACCCAGACAGTGGTCCCTTCAGGACTATTTCATACATACCATATGGGGCATGCATGGTCTCTAGAGCCCTCTAGGCTTATGTAAAAAGTGTTTCGGAAAACCACCTCACTCCACACCCTAAGTCAGCAGATGCCCCACACTCTGAAGATTCTGTGCAGTGTCCAAAGCCCAGTTTTTAGAATGTCTCTCAGTTCAGTTGGGATGATGACAGAGTCTCTAGTTCTGGCTTCCCCTAGGCATCTGATGAGGCTCCTTGGGGCCTCAGGTGTGTTCATATCTTTTTTTAGTTGGGGTGTCTCTGGAATATGCTTTGTTGGGTATTTGGCTCCATGAGTTTTTTTTTCTAAAATTGGCCAATCACAACACCATTGTTCGAACAAGGGGAAGTTGGGGAAATCAACTTCCCACCCTTGTCATTTATCCATCTGTCTACCCATCCATCCATCCATCCATCTCTCCCTCCATCCATCCACCCATCCAAGTGCCCACACAGTGTCGGGCAGTATGCTGGGTGCTGAGACACAGACTGAAAAAGCTAGCCTGGTTCCTAATAGCAGAGTGCCCATGCTCTGTCAGGTCAGGTGGACAGACAGAACACGACTGACTGTGGAGTCAATTGCACCCGGGTGCTGCACATGGGATGTGTTGATTCCCCTGTGAGCCTAAGTCGCCAGACAGAGTTGTTTTTAGATTCCCACCGCTTCTAAATTTCTCTACTGCAACCCCTGGTCCAAGCCATCATCTCCTGCTTCTAAGTGGATGTTTTTTCACTTCTGCACTTTCCCTACTCAGTCCATTCTCTACACAGCAGCAAGAGTGACCCCATTAAGCATAATTTAGAATTGTTACTAGTCTGCTTGAAACTCCCCAGTGGCTCCCAAGACCCTCACCTGGCCCACTCTGTACCTCTTGAACCTCATCCCCGGCCCTTTCCCCTCACTCACTTGCCCAGCCACACTGTAACTCCTGTTAAGATGTAAGTAAGTAACTCCTGTAAGTCCCACTTCAGGACTCTGCATTTGACCTTTCCTCCACCTGGGATGTTCCTCTCCGAGATATCCACATGGTTCAATCCCTCCCCACTTTTGAGTCTTCAGCCAAATGTCACCTTCTCATCCCCTGATTTATTTTTTCCATAGCACTTATCACTAAGACACTGTGTTTTACTTATTTTTTGTCCATCTCTCTGCTTTGGAATTCCAGAGAAGGCAATGACAACCCACTGCAGTACTCTTGCCTGGAAAATCCCATGGACAGAGAAGCCTGGTGGGCTGCAATCCATGGGGTCACTAAGAGTTGGACACGAACGAGCGACTTCACTTTCACTTTTCACTTTCATGCATTGGAGAAGGAAACGGCAACCCACTCCAGTGTTCTTGCCTGGAGAATCCCAGGGACGGGGGAGCCTGGTGGGCTGCCGTCTCTGAGGTTGCACAGAGTCGGACACAACTGAAGCGACTTAGCAGCAGCAGCAGCAGCAGCAGCTGCTTTGGAATTCAGGTTCAGGAGATCATGCAAGTTTGTTTCATTCTCAGCTATATCTCCAGCACCTAAAACAGTGCCTGCACATATTTAATGGCACATAAGCAAGAGAGTTCCAGAAAAACATCTATTTCTGCTTTATTGACTATGCCAGAGCCTTTGACTGTGTGGATCACAATAAACTGTGGAAAATTCTGAAAGACATGGGAATACCAGACCACCTGACCTGCCTCTTGAGAAAGCTGTATGCAGGTCAGGAAGCAACAGTTAGAACTGGACATGGAACAACAGACTGATTCCAAATAGGAAAAGGAGTATGTCAAGGCTGTATATTGTCACCCTGCTTATTTAATTTATATGCAGAGTACATCATGAGAGACACTGGGCTGGAAGAAGCACAAGCTGGAATCAAGATTGCTGGGAGAAATATCAATAACCTCAGATATACAGATGACACCACCCTTATGGCAGAAAGTGAAGAGAAACTAAAGAGCCTCTTGATGAAAGTGAAAGAGGAGAGTGAAAAGGCTGGCTTAAAGCTCAACATTCAGAAAAACTAAGATCATGGCATCCAGTCCCATCACATCATGGCAAATAAATGGGGAAACAGTGGCTGACTTTATTTTTCTGGGCTCCAAAATCACTGCAGATGGTGACTGCAGCAACAAAATTAAAAGATGCTTACTCCTTGGAAGGAAAGTTATGACCAACCTAGACAGCATATTAAAAACAGAGACATTACTTTGCCAGCAAAGGTTTGTCTAGTCAAGGGTATGGTTTTTCCAGTGGTCATGTATGGATGTGAGAGTTGGACTATAAAGAAAGCTGAGTGCTGAAGAAATGATGCTTTTGAACTGTGGTGTTGGAGAAGACTCTTGAGAGTCCCTTGGACTGCAAGGAGATCCAACTAGTCCATCCTAAAGGAGATCAGTCCTGGGTGTTCATTGGAAGGACTGATGTTGAAGCTGAAACTCCAATACTTTGGCCACCTGATGCGAAGTGCTGACTCATTTGAAAGACCCTGATGCTGGGAAAGATTGAGGGCAGGAGGCGAAGGGGACAACAGAGGATGAGATGGTTAGATGGCTTCACCGACTCAATGGACATGGGTTTGGGTGAACTCTGGGAGTTGGTGATGGACAGGGAGGCCTGGCGTGCTGCAATTCATGGGGTTGCAAAGAGTTGGACACAACTGAGTAACTGAACTGAACTAAACTGAAGTGCTTGTTCAATATTGTTTCAAAGAAAAAGAATGAATCTTCAGTCTCTATCTCCTTGGGTGATTCTCCCACATCAGGCAGTAGTCTTGTCTATCTGTCCTACCTAGGAAACCGAGAAAAAGAGAGTGTGGAGAGAGGCCCCATTCACCTGGCCTGGCCTTTCCCTGCCCACTGCTGGGATGGTGGAAACCATAAGACATTCTTAAACTCAACTAATCCTCCTAGTACTCTTTCTCCCTGAGAGAGGAGTATTTTGCTCTTGCTTGGGTTCTGCTTGGGGAGGAGTGAGAAGTTGGGTGAGGACCGTGTCAGAGAAAAGGACCTCAAGGTACATTTCTCGAGGCCCATACAGGGCACTCTTGTAGACCGATTAAAGGCTGTATTTGATAGTGGTAAGTAGATGCTGCTGCCCTGCTGCACTCTGGATTTCTTCTGGGCAGGGCAGGGTCAGTTTCTAGGTCTTTTGTTGGAGGGAAAGGGGCCTCTTTAGCTGGTAACATTTCCAAACAGCTCTTATCCACAGCTGGGGAAGTGCAGCTGGCTTGAGTCATGATGCTGGTTCAGAGCGAAATTAGGGTCGAAACATGCGCACAGCATCCAACGACTAAATAGTTGAGACCAGAACACATAAATCAATCTAGTGCTCAAGCAGCCAGTTGAATAACCATGCCCCAGATCAGGGACCTGACTCCAGCTGGCCAGCATCAAGAGCAGACTCACCAAACAAGCTGAAAAGCCAAGGCTGTTATGGAGAGTGGAGTGGAACGGCAGCGAGTGTCCTGGGAGTGGACCTGGGGACAATGCCTAAGCTCACTGGGTGGCCAGCCACTTCTTTCTGAATTCACTTCCCACTGTCCAACCAGACCTTTCTATCCCCGTGGGGGCCTTTATTTTTGCCATTCCATCCTCCTATGTCCCGTAGAGACTGCAGTTGCTGTCTTAAACCACCAGGTGGTGACCGTGCTTCGAAAAGTCAAAACCTGTGGTATTATTGGGAGCTAGGCTTTGGAGAAGGCAATGGCACCCCACTCCAGTACTCTTGCCTGGAAAATCCCATGGACGGAGGAGCCTGGTAGGCTGCAGTCCATGGGGTCGCATAGAGTCGGACACGACTGAAGCGACTTAGCAGCAGTAGCAGTAGCAGGCTTTGGAGGAGCCTGGTAGGCTTCAGCCCCTGAGGTCACTAAGAGTCGGACACGACTGGGCAACTTCACTTTCACTTTTCACTTTCATGCATTGGAGAAGGAAATGGCAACCCACTCCAGTGTTCTTGCCTGGAGAATCCCAGGGATGGGGGAGCCTGGTGGGCTGCCATCTATGGGGTCGCACAGAGTCGGAGACGACTGAAGCGACTTAGCAGCTGCAGGCTTTGTGACAGATAAGCACATTACATGCTATCTCATTTAAATTTCAGACTATTCTGAGGAGTAAGTGCTATTATTCTGTTTTAAAGGATGAAAAACACTGAGGCTTAGCAAGTTTTAAGACAGTGTTCTCAGATGAGTGTATACACGGGGAAAAGTCAGTAGTATTTAGTGCTCACGATGGAGCCCTTCCTATGTCTCAGGGGCCAGAATAATGTTTTACAAACCCAATTTAATTGGTATCCTCAAACAGCCTTACAGATCAGACCCTGTTGTTACCCTCATTGTGTAGATAAGTTTGCTGGGGTTCAGAGAGCTTAACTGCTGTGTAGGTGTGTCTGAGTAGGTGACAGCCCCAAGGCCAAGAGCAGAGGTTGCTTACACTTCGAGTTTTGGGGGGGAACTGAGTGTGTGTGTTGGGGGTTGTCTAGGTCCTTGTTCTCTGCTGGGGAAGTCGGGTCTCAGGAAGGGAGAAGCCCCAACCTCCCACAAGCAGGACACGATCAATTTTGACCTCAGATCGCACCACGGCCGTGACTCAGGGGCATGACCCACTGTGGGGTGTGGCTTGGTTTTCTCATCTACAAAAGAAAGGTTTGGACTCTCTCTACATAAAGCTTCTCAACACAAATGCTTTGCAGGGTCAGCCAGGTGACAAAAACGAATGACCTGCGTCAGGTAGGGAGTGTGGGAAACTGGTGGACACATTTAAGGGGCAGCTTGGCTAGTTGCCATGCTGGAATGTGGGCTGATTGTGGCAAGATCCCCTGATTTTCCAGGAGAATATAGAAATCTAGAAGTTTAGGGTTTGTTTGTTTGTTTTATGTAAAATCTCTTTTTAAAATGTTGGCAATGGATTCACAGCTTTAAAAACTGCAGATTAAACACACACACACACACACACACACACACACACACACACACACACACACACCGTGATCTGTATTTGGCTGACAGCCCCTGAAACTGGGCTTGAAAGTTTCAAGCCTGGGCTTGTAGTTCCTCCAGTTCTGGGCTTCTCTTATTCCTTGAGCTTTAAGAGCCATGGTGCTGGCCAAGTAGAATTGAGGAAGGAGAAGAAATAGGAGGAGCTCTGTATGGGAGGTTTCCTTGGGGCTCCATCTCCTCTCAGCGGGGCTCTTAGTCCAGTAGTTCTACTATGGTCAGTTTCTGTATCATCTGGGAGCTTAGTGACTCTTCCAAGCCAGGATGGTCCTAAAGCTGGGTAAAACCTGGACCTCTGAGAGCCTGGGGAGCCCTCCAGATGGTTCTGACACACACCTGAGTGAGAACGTTGTCCTGAATCAGTGGTTCTTAGCCGCATTGGCTGCGTGAGAGAATCACCTGGGGAGCTTTTAGGCCCAGCCCTGCCCAGGGCCAATTAAATCAGATGTTCTGAGTAGGGAGGCTTTGGTCTTTCAAACAGCCCCCCAAGGATTCTTACGTGCACCCAGGGATGCGACCTGCTGACCTGGATCAATGCTCCCAGTCAATGCTTTTCACACTTTAAAGTGCTGGAGGGTCACCTTTGGGATCTTACTTAAAATGCAGGTTCTGAGTCAGGTCTGGGGCTGGAACTGAGATTGTGCATTTTAAGGAAGCTCCCAAGAGATGCTTCTGCTGTTTCTCTGGGGACCGCTCTGTGAGAAGCAAGGGTCTGGGATGGTGTTTTCCAAATTTCCCAGACAGTAAGAATCACTTATTCTTAATACATATATATATTCTGTGGAGATAAATGAAGAGCACACGAATGAGAAAAGGCAAAGGCTATTTATTTAGAACTCGCTCTAGGGAAAGCCAGTATTACTTGAGTTTTGGCAGCGACTCAAAGGCAAGTGGAGAAGAAAAGCTTTGTAGTGAAAAAAAGGGGAAGGCTTCAGGTGTGCCCTGATTGGAGATGATTGGCTTGGAGAAACCAGGGGCTGGGCCAACTAGAAGTGGTGCATGCTGTGATTGGCTAGGGGAGCGTATTTGGCTTTCTCTGGTTGGCCCTAAGGCCTGGTTCTTTGGGGCTAAGGGCTACAGGGTTTGCTGTTTAGTTTCCTGGGCTGGATGCTGAAGACGATGGGTCAGCGTTCTATTATAGTCTGGCTGTTGCTCATTTGTGTATTTAATCTCTCAATTCCTGGCTTTTCCCTGGGCTACCTGATTCAAAAGTTCTGATTTGGGGCCTGGGAATCTCCAGGTGATTCCTAGCTTCAGGAAAGGGTGGGGCGGAAATGAAAACCATGTAAATTAGAGTTGCCTGGGGACACAAGTTAACAATAGCTGCCCAAACCTTACCCCCCAGAAGCTCTGGGCTTGTGGTGAAGACATCTCTATCTTTTTTATTCCAGAGTACAAAGCATCTCAAAACATAGTGACTTGAAAAAATAATGATTCATTATTTCTCATGTTCTGTGCGTTGACTGGGACCTCCCCAGTTCAAAGACCCTGGAGCCCTAAGACAATTGTGGGAGATCTTCCCAGGTCTAAAATGTGTGCTTTTTTTTTTTTTTAATCTATTTTTGGCAGTGTTGGGTTTTCGTTGCTGCATATGGGCTTTCTCTAGTTACAGTGAGTGGGGGCTACTCTTTGTTGGGGTGCACAGGCTTCTCATTGCAGTGGCTTCTCTTGTGGAGCAGACTCGAGGCACGCGGGCTTCAGTATTTGCAACTCTTGGGCACTAGAGCACAGGCTGAGTAGTTGTGACTCATAGGCCCAGTTGCCCTGCAGCATAACGTGTTCTTTTCTTTTCTTTTTTATTTTAAAACAAAAATTTTTTTTAATTTAATTTTATTTTTAAACTTTACATAATTGTATTAGTTTTGTTCTTTAGGAAGGAAAATTTGTAAGTACTAGGGAGTCACCAATGAATTAGTTTGAAGTAAGCTCTAAATTGTATTTTAGCAGGTTTCAAATATCAAAGTGTAGTGATTCCAACATTGTAAAGCATTTAGCCTCCAATTAAAAATAAATAATTTTTTTTAAAAGTATAATGATTCCAATGGACTCCACAAGGGAGTTTTTTTTTTTTTTTTTTTTTTTTAAATACTATGATGCAAGGAGATTCAACCAGTCCATTCTAAAGGAGATCAGTCCTGGGTGTTCATTGGAAGGACTGATGTTGAAGCTGAAACTCCAATACTTTGGCCACTTGATGAGAAGAGCTGACTCATTTGAAAAACTCTGATGCTGGGAAAGATTGAGGGCAGGAGGAGAAGGGGACGACAGAGAATGAGATGGTTGGATGGCATCACCGACTCAATGGACATGGGTTTGGGTGGACTCCAGGAGTTGGTAATGGACAGGGAGGCCTGGCATGCTATGGTTCATGGGGTCGCAAAGAGTCAGACACGACTGAGCGACTGAACTGAACTGAAGTGACTACAGGTATTTTTTTAACTATAGGTTAATTGTCTGCATGAAGCCTGCTCAGGTGGGAGTGGTGTAAACATTTGGAGTTTTTGAAAGACAGAGGTTGTGAGAAGGCACATTTCAAATAAGTAGTGATAACGACAGCTAATGTTTATTTACTATGTGCCTCACACTGTTCTAAACACTTTATGTATTTAATCCTATTTTGATATTCATGGTAACCTTATGAATTAGCCCCCATTTGACAGATAAGGAAACTAAAGCAAGAATGATTCATTTGCCAGAATTCTTACCTGGTGGCTCAGATGTTAAAGAATCCGCCTGCAATGTAGGAGACGCAGCAATGTTCAATCCCTGGTTCAGGAAGATCCCCTGGAGAAGAGAAAGGCTACCCACTCCAGTATCCCTGCCTGGAGAATTCCATGGACAGAGGAGCCTGGCAGGCTATAGTCCATGGGGTCACAAAGGGTCAGACACGACTGAGCAACTAACGCATGGAAGGCATACAGTTAGTAGGTAGAGGAGCCAGAGTGTGAACCCAGGCATTCTGATGCTATGCTGTGTACACCCAAATATAGTGTACACGTTGTATACATGCTAATAAGGGGAATTAGTGCTGTCTGAAACTCCAGGTATAGCCTCTCTCATTACATGCTTTGTGGATTATAGGAAAGAGGCTGCTTTCCTATAAGCAGCCTGGCCTTGTTGGATTAGATAAGCAGTTTTGTCAGACCAGAAAGGACCGATTAGGGGTCTCAGTCTCCCAAACAAAATTACCTCTTGTCGTTGTCCGATCGTCAGCCAGAAGGAAGTTGACCCTCCAATTCTCTTCTCTGCCCAGTGCCCTGTAATTGTCCGAACACACCTAGGGCCAGCTCAACAATCTAGAGCTGGTAAAAATAAAACTACAGTGAAAAAAAACCACATCATCAGTTGCTATGCCAACCTAAGTCTATTTTCTGGGGGATGTTGAGGTAGAAAAGGTTCTGGAGGCTAAGCTGTGGGGTGGGGCGTTCAGAATCTCCCTTGATGGATTTTGAGTAGAGTCTGCCTGAAATATCCTTCAGAGGCTTACACTGCCTTTAGGATAAAGTCTCCTGCTTAATGTGGCTGGCACCCCTCCCCTGCCCTCTGGCTTCCTCTCACTCCCTTTCTTCATCATGGTTTCTATTCCCACGACACTGAACAAATTTTGTTCTTCATTTCCTTGCTCTCCATCACCTCCAAGCCTTTCCACAGGTTGATTTCAGCTTGGGCTCTGTTCCCTTCCTCTCTCCTCTGCTTGAATCATCCTCTGCCTTCACTTTATGTCACTTTGAGAACCTGTGCATTTCAAGAACTGTGAGGGGTCCTAAGTTGTGCCATCCTTGCAAGCTAACCTGCGAGCTTGGCTTCACAGCCTTGGGCAGAAGACACGAGACACCTGGGTCAGAGAGAGGGGGCAGTTTATCACTCAGAGCAATAGCCGGGCCCAGAGTATCATCATTTTGCTCAGTTTCCTGAGCCCCAGTTGCCCCAGGGTGATGGGAAGAGGGCCAAGTGACAGTGTGCACCCCGTGGGCTACGTTACAGGAGAGGAATCCAGAGCTTAGGGACCCTGATTCTTTTATACTGGGCCATGTGCCAATCTACACATGGCTTGGGGGGAGCTATTATCTCTATCTTCCAAGGCTGTATTCTGTACAAATATCCTTGAAAAGCAAGCCCAGGACAAAGGTGATAGGACCTTTGTATAGAAACACACAAGATCTATGGGAATTGTGTCCCAGTCACTCTGGGTTTCATGTCGTCTCCTTGGTCCTCCAAGTTAGTTTCCTCTCAACTGTACTTCCATTGAGGGGGACCGTCCTTTATTCCTCCTTCGCAAGGTCTACACCAGTTCCTTTGTGGTAACTTCTCACAGAACTGGGCTTTTGTCTTTCAGAGCACTTACCTTAGTCTGCAATTATATGCTCATTACTGAGATGATTAGATTAACATCAATTTCCCGTTATGCTAAATGCTTCGAGGGGCAGATCTGTCTATTTTCACAACTCTATCTGTGCTGTCCAACACGATGTTTAGCACACAGTGGGAAGCGAATAAATGTTTATTGAGTGAATGGGGCTATTGCAATAAATAGAATAAAATCATGAGGCCCAGAGAGATGAGGTGATCTGCCCAGGGTCCCAGAGTTCACCTCAGGCAACTGGACTCAGAACACCCTCCTGGCAACCCATTTCCCTTCATGGACACTTAGTCAGATTCTATCTTCACACAGTGGTGGGCTGCTGACTGGGTGGAGCGTTGGGAGAAAGGGGTGACTTACGCGTGCGTGAACAGAATCTGGTTCTTTTTGGCTGTGAGATTCTGCCTGGCTGTTCTTGTTCTGGTCTCCATTGAAAGACAGAGTTAGGTTAAGACTACTAGACGTCTAAGAGGTAGTTTAATTAAGTATTTCAGAACCAAGAATATTGTAAAAATATCCCCAATTCTTGCCCTCCTATGTCCCTGGCCTTGGGTAGTCCCCTCCCACACTGACTGTGGGCTGGCCTTGTAACTTGCTCTGGCTAATGGCACATTGGCAAACAGGACACAAGCTAAAGCTCAAAAAACCCTTGCTTATCTGGATCCTCCCCTTCTCATCCATCTCGGATCCCTGTGACCCTCCACCTCCACCTCCAGAATAAGAGTAGCCTGCTGCATGATGAGTAATGCACAGCCAAGTCATCCCCATCGCCCCAGCTGACTTGCATCCAACTACCAGCCATCTGGGTGAAGCTGTCCTAGACCATCCAGCCCGGGTTGAGCTGCCAGCTGACCACAGAGATCAGCTGAGCTGGCCCAACCAGAAGTATCAGGCTGCCAAGTCACAGAACTATGAGAAGTAATAAGTGGGTGCTATTTAAAACCATTCAGTTTGGGACCAGTTTTTATGTAGCAAAATCTAACTGATACAACTGTGGGCATATTTGTTTAGGTTGAAATCTTCGTCTTACCATTTAATTTTTTAACCTGAGAAAAATTCCTTAATCTCTCTGTGCCATTAATTTCTTCACCTGTAAAATGAGGCTAAAAATAGATCATGTGACTTTAAATGTTACATCATTAAATGAATTATTATCTAAAATATTCTCAGAATGGGGACTGGTACACAGTAAGTGCTAAGATAAGAGGAGCTATTTTACAATTATTAGATTATGATTTCTACTACTCAACCTACATGTAATTAAAACAAAAAAATTTTTTAAATTAATGCCAATGTCTACCAAGTTTGTTTCAAAAATATTGAACACCGACTGCCATCAGTATTCCCCACCCCTCACTCTGTGTCACTCTCTGATGCTTTTGCCCTGAGTGTGCTCTGGTCTGAGGGATCCTCAGCTAAGAACCCCTGGGTGGAAGGATTCTCCCTCATCTCTGGGCAGACATTAAGAAGGCTGGAGCTGGCTTCCTCCCCACAGTGGCTGCTGCATTTCAGCAGCCTTCATCTGTATTCAAGCCAGGGAGTATATACAGCACAGAGCCAGAAATTCAAATGCACATTTGAGGCCCCATGAAGCCTGTTCTCCAAACTATGCTCTGTAGGGAGGGCAGAGCCCTTCCGGCTGACCTGGGCCTCTGCCCTCCCTCCTCAGGGCCATGCTCATTAGAGGGGGAGCTCGGCTAATGGGGGTGCTCATTGCCCAGCCAGGACCCCGCACATGCTCTGCAGGCACAGCCTCGCAGGGGCCCAAAGGGTTACCGAGACCAGAGCCTTTGCCCGCTTCCCCAGCTGCAGAAGCTGATGCGGGTCTATTTCTTTAACAAATTTCCACTGAATGGTATTAAAAGAGAGAGACGGAGCCATCTCCCTAACCCTCGTATTGTGTGATATCATGAAATCATCCCATGGGGGTGTGTCATTGTGAGCAGTAATCTCTCCTGAGCCTTTGGTTTACATCCAGCTCACCGTCACTTACTTTCCCAGCCCCGAGTGTCCTGAAATGCTTAACAGAACAAGATATTAAAGTGTAAGAGAAAATTTGCAGTGCTGAAAGAAGCACTATAGATTCTTCCAGCATTTCTCAGCCTCTTTTATTTTATATTGTTTTCCTCCTGAGCACACAGACCAGGGCCTAGATAAGAGAGGCAGAGAATGATTTAGAACACAGGCTTTGAGGGCAAACAGATCTTTGTCTGGGTCCCAAAGGAGTCAGGTACTGGCCTTCTGAGCTTGGATGTGCCCTTCACCTTGACACACCTCAGCTTCACCACCTGTACGGTGAAGGTGACGTTCATTCCTATTGGATAGAATTGTTCAAGGATTAAAAGAAATGAGGCAAGTTTCCTTTGCCAAACTTCACATGCTTCTCTAAGATTCTGGAACACTTACTGGGTACACTCTCCTCCCCCATCTCTGCCTGATAGAACTACTTCATTCGATACAGAAAGATAGGAGAAGATCCGAGATGGAAGCTGATCACCCCAGACACAGTAACAGAGCCATTCTTGGATTGGTCCCAGGTCTCCAAGCCCTTGACTTGTTGCTCCATCTGCCCCAGCTAAGAGGAACCTCTCCATATCAACATGGGGCTGGCCTTCCTAGTATTGACTGTCCAGGGCTAGACACCTGGTCTGAGGGTGGCTGATCCATCCTTGCTGTCAGGAATTTCATCTGTGACATACAGTTTCAGCCAAAGTGATCAAACTGCATTTAGAGTGGTTATCATGTTGAGTTGGGGTCCTGTGAGGGAGGGCTATGTGTCATAAGGTTGGGACAGTTGTGCAGCAAAAGGGATTGTAATATAGGGGAAAGAAAAGGAATAGATGATGAAAACATGGTGGGAAGCACCAAGAGAGGCAGACAGCTAGGGGAAAGGCAGATCTCAGGATGCAGCCGAGTGAGCCTGGTCCAAGGTGCTCACTTGGAAAGAGTTTATGCAGGGCTGAAGGGGCGAGAAGAAACATTTGCAACTTCTTCAGGTTTTGCTCACCCCCTGCTTCCCTGCTTCACTGAGGCAGACCTAACTGTGACTCCTGCACTAGGATTTCTGGAAGACTTGGACCGCTTAAAGCCCCTTAGGGATTCTGAACAAACCTCTGACTTTTCTGTGGGCTATGCATGACCTCTTTGTGTAGCCTGGGCTACACAGCATGGTGGCTGGGTTCTGAGAAGGGGCATTTCAAGGGTAAGTGTTCATAACATCCAAGCAGAAGCTGAGAGATTTCTTATGACCTAGATTCAGAAGACCCAGGTCATCATTTTTGTCTGTAGCTTAGATGGTAAAGAATCTGCCTGCAATGCATGAGACCCGGGTTCTATCCCTGGGTCAGAAAGATCCTCTGGAGAAGGGAATGGCAATCCACTCCAGTATTCTTGCTTGGAGAATCCCATGGACAGAGGAGCCTGGCAGGCCACAGTCCATGGGGTCACAAAGAGTTGGATATGACTGAGCGACTAACACTACCACTTTATTGGTCAAGCAAGTCATTAAGAGCATTTCAGATTCAACAGCAGGGTAATCAATGGAAGGGAGTGCCAAGGAGTCTGTGCCCATCTTTAATTCATTATAGAAGCCAATCCAAGCAAGTATGAAAATGTCAGCATCTCAGCTGAGATGACAAGTGTGCATGGATTCTGGGTTGGGTTATTTTTAGGACAGATGGGGCTAAAAGGACAGGGAGAAGGGGGGCATGGAGGTGGGATCCAACAGCTCCTTAGTCCTCTGTCATTGTCATCAGCTTGTCAATGATTTAGCTAATATTTACTGACTGCTTTCTATGTGCTAACTCATGTGCACAACAGTCCAACGGGGTAGTGACTATTATTGTCCCCATTTCAAGGAGGAGACACTGAGCCACAGAGACACTAAAGTAATTAAGTCAAGATCATGCGGCATGTACGCAATCGAGCTGGACTTGGAAAAAAGGAATCTAGTTCTAGAATCCATGTTTTGAGCCACTACCCTATACAGCTTCACATTATTGCCCAAATAGCCACTACTGAGCACCTACTATGTCCCTTGTTTTAAGTTCTTTGTTATCTTGTGTGCATGCTCAGTCGCTTCGGTCATGTCATGTTGCCATGCCCTCCTCCAGCGGATCTTCCTGATCCAGGGATCGAACCCACGTCTCCTGCATTGCAGGTGGATTCTTTACCACTGAGTCACGAGGGAAACCTGTGGAAATGAGGAACATGGCTGGAACACAGCTCTGGGATCCCATAGTGGTTATAAGTCCCACTAATTCCACTAAATTTGGCCTCCTATGCCATTGATTTCCTATTGCTTGTGCCAGGGGTTTGTCAACAGGGAGGGGGGAGGAGGTGAGTAACCACGTCACAGTGTGAATATTAGAGACAGACAAGCCAAGTGAGACCTGTCACTCAGGCCACCAAGGTGAGACATGGTTCAGGGGTTCCCAGGGCACCCATGGGGGCTGAGTGTTGGAATGATCCATGGCCTGATGGCTACAGTTCAACTGGATGGAGTAATGCAGCTGTATCATTGCTGAAGGAATTTGAGTGTACTGTATTGCATGCATTTTAATAAGAAAGGTCAATTGTGCTTATCCTGGGGGTAAAGGCTTGCCTCTCCTTGAGTCCCTCACACACCGCTTCCATGGTCCGTGTGAGTGAATCTTGCCCATAAACAAAGACGTTGGTGTGCTCTTAGTCCCCCAAACTGGGGAGACCTCTTGTCAAAGGGACCAACCTCATCCTCACTGTAGAGTTGAGAATGCCTCTGGACGTGTGCCCTGACCTTGCCCCAGCGTGCTAATCCCTTTATACACGGACACCCCCTTGCTTACTGAGGCCCTTGGGCCAGGACACAGTGACCTGTGAGGGCCTTTGGGGAATGCTACCACCAGGCTCCACCGTCAGGTGGTGAGGAATCAATTCCAGAAGGCTTGGAAACTGTCCCCAGGGCAGGCATGGTGGTCTAGCAAATGGAACAGTGACAACAGCTTCACAGTCCATTGAATCCATTAAAACAGAACCTTGCTGCTGCTTGTGTCTGAGGCAATGGTTAGTTTTACCTCCATTATAGGTTCTCCTAGGTACAAGCACCAACATCACAGTGAAGCGAAAAGACCTGATTCAGTCTGACAATTAAGCCAAAACATATTTATACTTGACTTCATTCTTCTGCTGGTTCCTTGGCAGGCTGAAGAGTGAAATTGATGGTAGGGATCAGGCACTGCTAGTGACATGTGTGTGCACTTCTGTGGTGGTTCTCAGCCTCTTGAATGAATTCTAGTGTCAGAGGAGCAGGGAATTGAGAACCTGGGTGGCAGGCAGTTAGTTGAAAGGAGGGATTGTGAGGTCTAGGCTGGTTAGGGAAGGATGTGAAGCTGGCAGGAGCTCACAGGGGAGAAAAAGGAAGCAGACAAGACCCTGGAGATCTCAGTGTCATTGAAGCAGTGGAGAAAATAAGATTACAGCTGGAGAACTTCGCATTTATGACACAGGGCACTTCCAGGAGATGCTGAGAAGTTCCAGGTACAGCTCAAGTTATTGCAGGGAAACATCAAAGTTGCAGAACTCAACAATGGGGCTTTTTTTTTGGACAGGCCATCTCAAGAATTGGGCTTTTATTTTTGGACAGGCCATCTCATGGATGCTGAAGTTACCCAAGCTGTGGGAGTGTGTCTAGAATGTCAGTGATGAGACTAGAGGTGGTCTGATGGCATGGCTTCATTTTTGCTGGGAGTTGGAAGAGTTACTAGGAAGGAGCTCAGGATAACGTAGGGGTAGAGGACAGTTGACCCAAGCTATTTGTACTCCGTATGGTGGCCAAGAATGGCAGGGCTGTCCAGTGGCATGAGCTGCCTTCAAATTTCTGGATCAAACTAATTCTTTTCAAGAGGCTTTGGCTGATTCCTACTTTTGCTCATAGTTTGTGGGTCTTGACACACAATTTGTTCCAGAAGAAAATGAGAGGGGTAGGGAAGCCACCATGGTGGACCCAACTGTTACTTGTATGACACATAATCACACGTGTCCCCACAGCCTTAGGGGAGAAAAAAGCTGCTTCTTTACCTATGTAGAATTATTTATCCCTCCTCATGTGTATACTTTTATACTTCTAGTCCTAGAAACTATGGAATTTTGGAATGAAAAAAACCACTGATGGCTTCTGAACCCAGAGGAAGCTCCCTCCTAATGGTAATTTCCATGTCCACCTTCTCCTTTAATGATCCACCTTACGTCATTCCTTCCGGGGCCACTAGCTGTGTCCAGCTGTACTCATGGACCAGATGCTTCCCAAATGGTAAGCATCCTTTTGGACCTTTGACCAACTTCTAATAACCTTCCATTTCCCTTTATAACCTTTGCAAGAAAATACTTATTTTAGGTATTAACCCAAGGATTCTCTGTCCTTCCTTGTCCATGAAGTCGGTGGCTTTTAATGCTTCTGAGGAGGGGTGGTACAGCAAAAGAGCAGGTGAATGTGTGCTATTTGGGGAGAAGGGCTTGGACATAGCTAAATGACTGCCCAGGGAGACTCTGACATGGGAATGTACAAGTCTCAGAAAGTATTCTGCGTGGATTATGGCTGACGACCAAGACAGGAGAGGCTTGAAGGATGCCAGCATGCATGGTAGGCAATGACCAAGGACCAGATTCACTCTCTGGTACTTGATCCTTCTGCCCCCAGAATATAAGTGCCCTACTCATCCGGGGAACAAGTGAGGGGGCCTCCCTGATTTGCTGAGATTGTGTTTCTACCACCCAAAGGAAATGCGGCTTGGGATACCAATAAAGATCAGCCTCAGAACCATCCAGAAAACTTAATTTCTGGCAGCCCTAATTTGCAGACTGAAATTCTTACTTTTGGGGTGGAGGGGTGCAGTTCAGCAAGAACTCTCATCAGTTATGTTTTACATTAAATTGCATGTGTACATGCTGTACTGATAGCAAACATTAGAAATAAAGTCATATTACATATACCCTGGCAAAAATATATTTCAGAAAGATAAGTGCACCCCTACATCATAGCAGCATTATTCACAATAGCCAAGACATGGAGATAACCTAGATGTCCATAGACAGAGGAGTGGATGAATAAGATGTGGTGCATATACACAACAGAGAAGGCAATGGCAACCCACTCCAGTACTCTTGCCTGGAGAATTCCATGGGCAGAGGAGCCTGGTGGGCTACAGTCTATGGGGTCACAAAGAGTTGGCCATGACTGAGCAACTGAGCACACATAAATACAATAGAATACTACTCAGTCATAAAAAAAGAAGGAAATGATGTCATTTGCAACAACGTGGATGCAACTAGAGATTATCATACGAAGTGAAACAAGTCAGGAAGAAAGACAAATACCATATGATATCACTTATCTGTGGAATCTAAAATGTGACACAAATGAACCTATCTATGAAACAGACAGGTGGTTGCCAAGGGGGAGGCGGTTGAGGGAGGGATGGAGCGGGAGGTTGGGCTGAGCAAATGTCAACTATTATATATAGTGGAGAAGGAAATGGCAACCCACTCCAGTATTCTTGCCTGGAGAATCCCATGGATGGAGGAACCTGGTAGGCTACAGTCCATGGGGTCGCTAAGAGTCAGGCACGACTGAGCAACTTCACTTTCATGCATTGGAGAAGGAAATGGCAACCCACTCCAGTGTTCTTGCCTGGAGAATCCCAGGGATGGGGGAGCCTGGTGGGCTGCCAGCTATGGGGTTGCACAGAGTTGGACACGACTGAAGCGACTTAGCAGCAGCATATAAATGGAAAAACAACAAGGTCCTACTGTATAGCATAGGGATCTATAATCAATATCATGTGATAAACCATAATGGAACAGAATATAAAAAAGCATGTATATATATGTATAACTGAGGTACTTTGCTGTACAGCAGAAATAAATATGACATTGTAAATCGACTATACTTCAATTTAAAGATATTAAAATGGCAAAAAAAGAAAGCCACGTTACTTCAAGGCAATGCTGCAGCTCTGAGAGAATTGGTGAGCAGAGGTGAAGTGGTTTCCAGAAGTTACTGCAGAATTTGAAAAGGATGCTACCTGTGATAAGGATGGAGGAGGAGACAGGCAGCTGGGCAGGAACTGAAGGAAAGAAGAACAGAGTGGGAGGCTAATTTCGAGTGATTTCTCTTGAAGGTGGAATTTCTGAGACAACTAGATCTTTTTTACTGGGCAAGACAGGGCCAGGCCATCAAGACAGAGAAGATTTTGGTATCAAACCAAATCAGCTTGCTGCTTAGTTCTCCCAAAGGCAAGCTGCTGCGTAGATCAGGAAGGGGGATGTCCAGATCCTCTAAAGCACAGGGCTCTCAAGGGTGGAGCTGGTGGTCAGGGCCCTTGGCCTTGGGAGTGTCGCCCTCATTAGCAGTCTGCGGTGCCCCCAAGCGTGGATTGCAATAGTTTAGACATAAATGCCTCGTTTCTGATGGACTTGTTTCCATTGAGTCCATACCTATTAGGGATCTGTTGGTAATTATCCGGCTCCACTTCAGCCCCTGGGGGCCTGTATTCCGCAGCAGTAATGAGTCCGAGCAGCCTCTCTGGCATAATAAACAGCACAGGAACGGGTGCAAGGGCATTGGCTTCCTCTCTCAATAGGGTAACTTGGGCTTCAAGGACAATCAAGGCTCACGATCACAGCGAGCTTTAATTGCTTTTGTAAAACTGCAGATGAGTAGCTGGCATTGAGATCCCCCAGTCTCAGCTGAGAAGTGAGATCTTTATTCATGTTGCTTGTTTTGTAAGTAGGGGGATCGGTGAAGGTAACAACAGCCATCATTTAGAGAGTGTTTATTAGGTGCCAGACCCTGTGGTAAGTGCTTTTTCTGCATTATTTTGTGTAAAAAATCACCATTGTTGTTCGAATTTTTCTTGACCACACTGGGTCTTTGTTGTGGTTCATGGGCTTCTCTAGTTGTACCGCGGGGCTCCTCTGTTATGGCACACAGGCTCAGTGGTTGCAGTAGGTGGGCTTAGTTCCCCAGGGCATGTGGGATCTTAGTTCCGCAATCAGGGATCAACCCCACCTCCCCTGCGTTGGCAAGTGGATGCTTAACCATTGGACCACCAGGGAAATCCAGTTCACTGCTGTTTGATGAGTAAGGGACTACGATTGTCCCCATTTTACAAATGCAGAAAGTGAGGCTCCCACAGAGTAATGTGATTTGCCTTGTTGGTAAAGGATGGATCTGATTGTAAATCTGGAGATACTGGGAAGCAGGCAGGTGTCCTGGACAGGAGGACATGAGTAGCCGTTTCTTGAGTCTTTGTCTTTAAGCTTGATGAAGAGGTCGTTATTTAAAGGAGATGGAGGCAAAGCAATATTTTCATATATGAAATCTTTGTCACAGTTCCTTTTTCTGTCTCTCAAAAGGAAGGATCTCATAAAAATCTTAAAATCTACCCGTCAAACAATCTCCATGTTCATACAAGTTACTGTAGGACCCCCAAAGCCCACAGCCCCTCAAGAGCAGCAAGAGTTCCTGATAAGCACACAAACAATAGTTAGGAAATAAAGTAGCTTTTAAAACAAAATAGATAACATGTATTTTTAAAGTAAAGGAAAGAAGCAACCATATGCACCAATGATTGGAAAGATGTATATAAGCATTTGAACGGTAGAATTCTGGAGGATTTTCCCCTTCTTTCTGCTTTGTATAATCAACCTATTTTTAATTTAAAATAATTTCAGAAACAGTTATTTTAAAAAGCAACCATAAAGCTCTCTCCCTAAAACTCAGCTCTGGATATAAACCATTTCAAAGAAAGTGAAAATGAAATTCAACATCTTTGATTTTAGGGGATCAGCTAAAGCTGAATTCAGGGAAGATAATTGCTTTAAATTCTTTAGTCATTAAACAAGTATGAAGTGAAACAAATGAAATGAGCAATGACCTCAAGAATTAGGAAGATAAGGTTAACAAAATAAGCACAAGGGAAGCAAGAGGGAGGACTTAACAAAAAAGATCATAAACTGAACTAGAAATTACAAGGCTAATAAACATTGATAGCTACATCCAAAACCTGACTCATTAAAATGACCAGTCAGCAAAATTCAGAGTGGGAAGGGAATAAGAAGTGTGAAATAAAAGGATATTTGTAAAGAATTAGAAAGGAACTAAAGAATCTCTTGATGAAAGTGAAAGAGGAGAGTGGAAAAGCTGGCTTGAAACTTGACATTCAAAAAACTAAGATCCCAGCATCTGGTCCCATCACTTCCTGACCAATAGATGGGTAAACAATGGAAACAGTGACAGACTTTCTTTTTGGGGGCTCCAAAATCACTGCAGATGGTAACTGCAGCCATGAAATTAAAAGACACTTGCTGCTTGGAAGAAAAGCTATGACCAACTTAGATAGCATATTAAAAAGCAGAGACATCACTTTGTCAACAAAGGTCCATCTAGTCAAAGCTATGGTTTTTCCAGTAGTCATGTATGGATGTGAGAGTTGAACCATAAAGAGAGCTGAGCACCAAAGAATTGATGCTTTTGAACTGTGGTGTTGGAGAAGACTCTTGGGAGTCCCTTGGATAGCAAGGAGATCAAACCAGTCAATTCTAAAGGAAATCAGTCCTGAATATTCATTGGAAGGACTGATGCTGAAGCTGAAGCTCTAATACTTTGGCCACCTGATGCAAAGAGCCAACTCATTGGAAAAGACCCTAATGTTGGGAAAGTTTGAAGGCAAGAGGAGAAGGGGATGACAGAGGATGAGATGGTTGGATGGCATCACTGACTCGATGGATGTGAGTTTGACCAAGCTCTTGAAGTTGGTGATGGACAGGGAAGCCGGCATGCTGCAGTCCATGGGGTCGCTAAGAGTCGGACATGACTGAGCAGCTTAACTGAACTGATATTATAATACAGTGAAAATGAATTTGAAAATCTAGATGAAATGGATTCTTTTCAAGAAAAGTATGAATGAATAAAATTAATAAAAATGGGAAGATGTAAATAGACTAGTAGCTTTGAAGAAAATAGTAAAAGTTGTAAACAAAACTCCACTTTCCCAAAAGATGCCATGTTCAGACAATTTTGTGGATGAGTTCTTTGTGTGTGTGTGTGTTAAACTTTTTATTTTATTTTGGTGTATTTAACCAATTAATAATGTTGTGATAGTTTCAGTTGGACAGCAAAGGGACTCAGTCATCCATATACATGTATCCATTCTCCCTCAAACTCTCCTCCTATATGGATGAGTTCTTTTAAACATACAAATAACAAGTCACTTCCAGACTACTTGAACAGGCAGAACAAATAAAAGGAAGAAAACTTTCTCAAGTTGTTTTATGAAAGTAGCATCAGTTCAGTTCAGTTCAGTTCAGTCGCTCAGTCGTGTCCAACTCTTTGCGACCCCATGAATTGCAGCACGCCAGACCTCCCTGTCCATCACCAACTCCCGGAGTTCACTCAAACTCATGTCCATCAAGTCAGTGATGCCATCCAGCCATCTCATCCCCTGTTGTCCCCTTTTCCCCCTGCCCCCAATCCCTCCTAGCATCAGAGTCTTTTCCAATGAGTCAACTCTTCGCATGAGGTGGCCAAAGTACTGGAGTTTCAGCTTTAGCATCATTCCTTCCAAAGAACACCCAGGGCTGATCTCCTTTAGAATGGACTGGTTGGATCTCCTTGCAGTCCAAGGGACTCTCAAGAGTCTTCTCCAACACCACAGTTCAAAAGCTTCAATTCTTCGGCACTCAGCTTTCTTCACAGTCCAACTTTCACATCCATACATGACCACTGGAAAAACCATAGCCTTGACTAGATGGACCTTTTTTGGCAAAGTAATATCTCTGCTTTTCAATATGCTATCTAGGTTGGTCATAACTTTCCTTCCAAGGAGTAAGCGTCTTTTAATTTCATGGCTGCAGTCACCATCTGCAGTGATTTTGGAACCCAAAACAATAAAGTCTGACACTCTTTCCCCATCTATTTCCCATAAAGTGATGGGACCAGATGCCATGATCTTTGTTTTCTGAATGTTGAGCTTTAAGCCAGCTTTTTCACTCTCCTCTTTCACTTTCATCAGGAGGCTTTTGAGTTCCTCTTCACTTTCTGCCATAAGGGTGGTGTCATCTGTATATTTGAGGTTATTGATATTTCTCCCAGCAATCTTGATTCCAGCTTGTGCTTCTTCCAGCCCAGTGTTTCTCATGATATACTCTGCATATAAGTTAAATAAGCAGGGTGACAATATACAGCCTTGACGCACTCCTTTTCCTATTTGGAACCAGTCTGTTGTTCCATGTCCAGTTCTAACTGTTGCTTCCTGACCTGCATATAGGTTTCTCAAGAGGCAGGTCAGGTGGTCTGGTATTCCCATGTCTTTCAGAATTTTCCACAGTTTATTGTGATCCACACAGTCAAAGGCTTTGGCATAGTCAATAAAGCATAGCCGATAGCAAAATCTGATAAAAAAAAAAATCACACGAAAAAGAATATTACTAACCACAGTTCCTTCTAAACATGGATGCAAAAATCCTAAATAAAATATTGAATCAAATCAAGTTGACTCTAACACTAAACTGAAGTACATTAAAGCATAACCCAATGAAGCTTAATCTTGTAATGCAAGGATGGTTTAATATTAAGAAAGTTATAAACACATCTGGTTATATCAATAAGTACATAGAGGGAAACATAATGATCAACTCTGTAGATTTTGTTTAAAAAATTGAGTCTGTAATACTTACTTTTCTTAAAAACTCTAGATAAAATTAGAATAAAGGTGTAGCTCCTTAATATAATGAAGAATTTCTCCCTTAAAATACTTCATTAACTTAAAGGAAAAATATTAATACTAGAAATAATCTCATATAGTGAAGGGCAAAAAGAGATCCCTATTATGGTTTCCATGTCATCAATATTTAACATTGCCTGTTTTTCAAAACTGCAGTTCAAAAATAATATCTAGTCAAACATGGTCAGACACATGTTGTCTCTTCTGGGCATGTTAAATTTGGCGGCTCTTCAAGCCTAGTTTTAAAACTTCAACATTTGAATTATAAAAGTTACATGTGCTTGTTGAAATAATTCAAACAATTGATATGATTCAAGCATTAAAGTAAAATCAACAATCTTTTCTTCTTCTATACAAACTAATTATCCCTAATAAACACTATTGAAAATTGGGGGTGGGGGAGGAATGGGTTGGGAGTTTGGGATCAGCATTTGCAAACTATTATATATAGGATGGATAAACAACAAGGTCCTATTGTATGGCACAGGCAACTATATTCAGTATTCCATGATAAGCCACACTGGAAAACAATAGGAAAAAGAATACATATTTATATATTTCTGTACAGCAGAAATTAATTCAACATTGTAAATCAACTATAGTTCAATAAGATAAATTTTGTTTTAAAGTGTATGTCTTCCATATTTTCCTTTGCTTTCATAGACATCTAGAAACGTGTGAGTACTTACACAGTTTTTTTTTAAACTTTTATTGGAGTATAGCTGCTTTACAATGCTGTTAGTTCCTGCTGTATAGCAAAGTGAATCAGCCATGCTGCTGCTGCTGCTGCTGCTGCTAAGTCGCTTCAGTCATGTCCGACTCTGTGCGACCCTATAGACGGCAGCCCACCAGGCTCCCCCATCCCTGGGATTCTCCAGGCAAGAATACTGGAGTGGGTTGCCATTTCCTTCTCCAGTGCATGAAAGTGAAAAGTGAAAGTGAAGTCTCTCAGTTATGTCCGAATCAGCTACACGTATACATAAATCCCATCTTTTTTTGGATTTCCTTCCCATTTAGGGTACCACATGCATTGAGTAGAGCTCCCTGTGCTATAAAGTAGGTTTTCATTAGTTATCTATTTTATACATAGTAATATACATACATCAACCCCAATCTCCCAATTTATGCCTCCACTTTTAAAAGGGTTTCTTCAAAAAGTGGGGAATACAAAATATATTGCTCTTCAGTGTGCTTTTTTTCAGTTAGCGGCTTATCACATGCGTTCTTCCAGTTAATACAAAATACTCTACATGATTAAACTGATATTCAGTCATTATTAAGTGTCGTGGCTGAGTGCTAAGTGGAGGAGTGGAAAAGGAGGACAATTCACACTAGACTTCAGCCTCTCTCTTTGTGCCCCGACAATTCAGCTCTGACCCTGAACTTGCATGCCCACTGAGCAAAATAACATCCCGGCAGTTATTTGGAACTACCCTTCTCAGACAGTGGTTTAATGCCCATCTATTTGGTCCTTAATAAGCCTCTTTGAAGTGTTTTACTCCTTCTCTACAAATGGCTCATCAGCATATTCCTTCCAGCCATACATGAACTCCTTGAGAGGAATTTTGGTGAATCCAATGTTCAGTAACACTTGAGTCCTCCACTGATGCTGTGATTGATGCCTCAGATGAGTGTTCAGGTGTCTTGTCCTACAATCTAGTTCTGAATCTACTATTGGTCAAGGGGTGAGGAGATGAGCCCTCATGCACAGTATGTGAAAGTTGGCACAATATTTGGTAGAAGTAGGAGAGGGGGAAGCTGGACTGGGAGAGTGGAAGGCCCTGGGATGAAGTGAAACCATTTTCAGTCACTAGACGGAAACCCACTCCAATATTCTTGCCTGGAGAATCCCAGAGACAGAGAAGCCTGGTGGGCTGCCATCTGTGGGGTTGCACAGAGTCAGACACGACTGAAGTAACTTAGCAGCAGCAGCAGCAGCAGATACCCCAAAGTCCAGATTAGGCCTGTCTGTTTAGCACGGTGGGTTTTAAAAATTGATTTAGCATTTAAAAATTTGGTTATTTTATTTAAAAATCCAAATTTCTAGCTCCCTTTGAAAAAGAAAATCATAGGATTCTGATCTCAGGTCTCATATTTCTGTGTTGTTGTTCAGTCACTAAGTGGTGTCTGACCTTTTGTGACTCCATGGACTGCAGCATGCCAGGCTTCCCTGTCCTTCACTATCTCCCAGAGTTTGCTCAAACTCATGTCCATTGAGTCGTTGATCCCATCCAATCATCTCATCCCCCTGTTGTCCTCTCCTCTTCCTGCTCTCAATATTTCCCAGCATCCGTGTCTTTTCAAATGAGTCGGCTCTTCACATCAAGTGGCCAAAGTATTGGAGCTTCAGCTTCAGCATTGGTTCTTCCAGGGAATATTCAGGGTTGATTTCCTTTAGGATTGACTGGTTTGATCTCCTTGCTGTCCTAGGGACTCTCAAGAGTCTTCTCCAACACCACAGTTCAAAAGCATCAGTTCTTGGGTGCTCAGCCTTCTTTGTGGTCCAACTCTCACATCCATACATGACTACTGGAAAAACTATAGCTTTGACTAGATGGACGTTTGTTGGCAAAGTGATGTCTTTGCTTTTTAATATGCTGCCTAGGTTTGTCATAGATTTTCTTCCAAGGAGCAAGTAAGTGTCTTTTTATTTCATGGCTGCAGTACCCATCTGCAATGATTTTGAAACCAAAGAAAATGTCACTGTTGCCGCTTTTCCCCCATCTATTTGCTGTAAAGTGATGGGACAAAATGCCATGGTCTTAGTTTTTTGAATGTTGAGCTTTAAGCCAACTATTTCACTCTCCTCTTTCACCTTCATCAAGAGGCTCTTTAATTCCTGTTCCCTTTCTTCCATTAGAGTGGTCTCATCTGCATATCTGAGGTTGTGGATATTTCTCCTGGCAATCCTGATTCCAGCTTGTGATTCATCCAGCCTGCTATTTCACATGATGTACTCTGCATAGAAATTAAATCAGCAAGGTGACAATATACAGCCTCAACATACTCCTTTCCCAATTTTTAATGAGTCTGTTGTTCCATGTCCAGTTCTAACTGTTGCTTCTTGACCTGAAAACAGGTTTCTCAGGAGGCAGGTAAGTGGTCTGGGATTCCCATCTCTTTAAGAATTTTCCACAGTTTGTTGTGATCCACAGAGTCAAAGGCTTTAGCATAGTCAATGAAGCAGAGTAGATGTTTTTCAGGAATTCTCTTGCTTTTTCTATGATCCAACAGATGTTGGCAATTTGATCTCTGGTTTCTCTGCCTTTTCTAAATCCAGCTTGTACATCTGGAAGTTTGGCTCATGTACCATTGAAGCCTAGCTTGAAGGATTTTGAGCATTATCTTGTCAGCCCATGAAATGAGCGCAATTGTGTGGTAGTTTGAATATTCTTCGGCACTGCCTTTTTTGGGGATTGGAATGAAAACTGACCTTTTCCAGTTCTGTGGCCACTCTTGAGTTTCCCAAATTTGCTGACATATTAAGTTCAGCACTTTAACAGCACCATCTTTTTGGATTTTAAATAGCTCAGCTGGAATTCCATCACCTCAACTAGCTTTGTTTGTTGTAATGCTTTCTAAGACCCACTTGACTTCATACTCCAAAATGTCTGGGTCTAGGTTTGTGACCACACCATCGTGATTATCCAGGTCCGACATTTTATGTATAGTTCTGTGTGTTCTTGCCACCTCTTCATAATCTCTTTTACTTCTGTTAGGTCCTTACTGTTTCTTTATTGTGCCCATCTTTGCAGAAAATATTCCCTTGATATCTCCAGTTTTGATATCTCCAGTTTTGTCAAAGAGATCTTTAGTCTTTCCCATTCTGTTGTTTTCCTCTATTTCTTTGCATTGTTCATTGAAGAAGGCGTTCTTATCTCTCCTTGCTATTCTCTGGAATTCTGCATTCAGTTGGGTATATCTTTCCCTTTCTCCTTTGCCTTTTGCTTCTCTTCTTTTCTCAGCTATGTGTAAGGCCTCCTCAGACAAAGGATGAGGCCTCCCCCTCCTTGCCATCTTGTATTTCTTTTGCTTTGGGATGGTTTTGGTCACTGCCTCCTGTACAATGTCATATCCCTCCGTTAACAACGATTTTCAGGTGCTGCCCTCATCCTTTAGTTTACCTACAATTTCCAGGCTCAGGCCTTGTACACAGTTATCAAGAACAACCGCAAATACTGTGCACTACACAAGTTCAGAGGGTATCATCCGCATAGACTAATATGAGTGGTGTACCCTGGCATTGTGTGATGTGGTGATACTAACCCTGTTCTCACTTGCATTTTAGATCTCTGAATTAGGAGTTTTGACATCTAATGGAAAATTTACACAAAAGCTGTATTTAAGAAAATCAAAGATCACTTGCATCTCCATATATTAGCTCCATATATTTTCGGCTGGTGGCATTATGATTCAGTTCTATCCTCTGTGATTTTTCACATTTTCTGATTTTTCTGCAAGAAACATTATTCTGTCTTTAATCAGAGAACTGGGGAAACAACAATAAATGTTACATTAAGAAAAAAGTAAACGAGGTGTCTTGAGATTCTGGCAGGAAGGAGAGCAGACACCAGCATTTACTTGCAAGTGAGAGGCTGGAAGCAAGTGATGAGAGGATTTCTAATGAGGCCAGGAGTCCAGGGAATGTGTTAGAAGGGGACTGTGATTACCATCTGAATCTAACAGCCTTCTTTACAAATTACTAAGTGCACGGTGTCCTGGGAACACAGGGAGACGTGGAAACCAGAACAAGAGCAGGGTACATTGCCCTAGGAATGAGGATTGAGGTTTCTTTCCTTCTTTTTCTTTTCTCTCTTGGTGAAAGGAAGTGAACATAGGCTCTGAGCTTGGGAGAAGCTTGATTAATTGCCAAGCTGTGGCTAGTGAATAAAAGTTCAATTAGAATTGTGCTTGCTAATGAAATCCAAATGCTGGAGCAGGAAACTGGCATAAGCAGCCCTGTTTGCTGCAAGTACAGACTGGGAAGCTGGAGAGGGTGGTGCTGGAGAGAGCGAAAAGCTGTTCCCCTGGGCTGGAGAGTGCTGTGGGCGAGAGTAGTTTCACTATAGCCAGGGCAGAAACAAATTGCATTCAAGCCTGTAAGCTGTAAACCCTTTGGTACTTCCAAGACCTCATCTGTAAAATGAAGGTAAAGTACCGTCTTCACAGAGTTATCATAAGAATGAAGTGGTATGACATAAAGTTCGTTTGTTTTTCCTTTTTCTCAAGCTAATTCAACATGTCAAGCACTTATAGAGAAAGTACCTGCAGAAGGCAGGGCATTACGTGGGTTCTGTAGGGAGCAGTAGACAGATTGTACAATATAGCACCATGTTCTTTATGTGTATAATCTCTTTTAACATCACCATGATCCCATGAGATGACTATCTTTATAATAACTTTGTTTTTAACTTTTCATTTGAAAACAATTTTAAATTCACAGAAAGTTGAAAAAAAATAGTGTAGAAAATTCCTATGTACCCTTCATACAGTTTCGCCTAACATTAACATCCTACATAATCACAGTTTGAGTCTCAAAACCAGGAAATTAACATCAGTACAGTTCTGTCAAATTTCCCCTAATGTTAGTCAAAGTGAAAGGGAAAGTTACTCAGTTGTGTTCAACTCTTTGCGACCCCATGGACTATACAGTCTATGGAATTCTCCAGGCCAGAATACTGGAGTGGGTAGCCTTTCCCTTCTGCAGGGGATCTTCCCAACCCAGGGATCAAACCCAGGTCTCCCGCATTGCAGGTGGGTTCTTTACCAGCTGAGCCACAAGGGAAGCCCAGTGTTAGTCCATGTTTCTCCTAATGCCCTTTTTCTGTTTCAGAATCCGGTCCAGAAATCCCACATTGTATGTAGTTGTTGTATCTCTTGAATTTCTAAGTTACAGATATTCTGAGGGATTTTGGTTGTATCCATCTTGAGCAAGGAGTGAGGAAAGGTCATTTGATATGAGAAGGATCCACATAGCAAGTTTCATCGAGATTAGATCAGTGTTGCTCAAAATGCTCTTTCTACTACTAGACATTGTTTACCTGTAGTGACCACGTAGATCCCAGAGGACCAGTTTAGACCTTCAAAATCAGCTTCTTTGGAGGTAGATCTCAGAAATCTGCATTGTAACTCATTTCCAAGTGGAAATTTTATGCACATTAAAATTTGTAACCTAAAGGGAGGAATGTATAGGGAGGGGAGGAAGGAAATAGTGATAACCATTTGCACGTCTGCATACTCAGTCACTCATTTGTGTCCGACTCTTTGAGACCCCATGGACTGTAGCCCGCCAGGCTCTTCTGTCTATGGGATTTCCCAGGCTAGAATACTGGAGTGGGTTGCCATTTCCTCCTCTAGAGGATCTTCCCAACCAAGGGATCGAACCCATGTCTCCTGCTTGGCAGGCAGATTGCTTACCACTGAGCCACCTGGGAAACCCAGGTGGGATTCCCATTTACCTAAATCCAGTTTGTCTGAGCTCAGGGCTTATGTGCAACCTTCCCTGCAGGAGAGTTATACATGCCTGTTCTTTGAGTTCAGACAAAGCAGTATTTGCTTCTGTCAGTCAAATGTGAGCGGAAGTGACATATGTCATTCCTCCTGATGTTAGGTACATGGTTTACCACATCTCAGTAATATGCCAAGTAGAAGCTGTATTATCAGTCTGCGTCCTGGAATAAAGATAACTTGGAGCAGAGCTTCATTCAACCCAGGTTGAAAATGTGGAGTGAGCAAGAAACACCCTTTGCTGTGTTAAGCCTCTGAGAATTGAGGCTTAACTGTTGTTACTGCTGTTGTTACTGCAGCGGAACCTAACCCATTCTGATTGGTGGCAACTAATATGAAACTAACTCACCTGGTTGCATGTACGTATAAATATCAGGAGATTTCCTTTGATTTGCCTAAGGGAATTTCGGACATAATTTTTAGTTTCTTTGAAACATTTTCTGAATGTGTATTAGTTTATTCTCATGAATATCTTTTTTTTTCTGTCTGCTGAATAATCTTTCTTTAATGTGTATGTTTATCCCAATAAATATTTTCAGACTTGCATTTTTTCATACAGGACTTACCAAATTCATCCCTTTTGATTATTTGTCTCCTTCTTGATTTTTTTTTGTGCTGTGCATGCCTGAGTGTACTCCATGAGCTAAACCAAATTAATATGTAGCCTGCATTCTCTCCTGTTTAAGAAGGCACTGGCATTTTGACAGCAAAGATGAAGACACAAGATAGATGGGTTGAGAATTATATTGAATTCCACTCTATTTTATTTTTCAAAATACTTAATTCATAAAGGAATCCTGGGACTCTGAGACACAATGATACATATAACTTTACTACCAAATGTATGTATTACTAAATTATAAAACCTTGCAGAAAATATCATTAATGGCAAAAAGTCATTAAAGGGTTTGAACATCTATTCATTTAACAAATATTTATCAAGTGCCTCAAACCTACCAGGGAGTAATGATGAGTGGCTGTCCCCTTGGAGGGTTCATTAAGTCTAGATGGTTAGAGGCAGGATTTGAGGCCAGTGGTATGACTAGGCCATTTATTTCACCCTCTCTTTCTAGAGCCTCAGTTCTCCATTTGTAAGATAAGGCTGATCATAATTCACACGACTGTGTTAGAAATGGCTGAACTCATGCATGTAAAATGACACACGACTGGCAGACAGCAAAATGCTTAAAGAGGGGTAGCCTTGTTGGCATTAACACATTGGCTTAGAGTGAGGATACAGGGGGTTTGAACAGAGGTTACTTTTTGCAGAGAAGTGTAGCAGTGAAAAAAGAAAGATGGTGGCACAGCCAAGGGTCATTTGTTTAGCTCAGGGCACTGAATTATGCTTAGGGGCAGAGGGAGAGTGAAAAAATACTGATGATTCAAGAGATGGGACCATCTGTGCAGCTAACTCTTGGAAAACCCAGGCTGGTGTGGAACCCAGGTTATAGGCAGACAAGTTAGATTCAGCCCAAGAGGAGGAGCTGCTGCTTCTGAGGACCAATCAATCTAGAACGAGAGCGGGAAGGATTCTGCTAAGGATCACTAAGGGTCCTGAGCGCCAGGCGGAATTTGAGGGCTCTTAGTCGAAGGGCTCCTTGGTCTCTCTGGTGGGAGGACACCGATGTGGCAGCTCAAGGCGTTTGGGGAGAGGTTGGCTGAGTAAGGGCAGCCCTACTCTGGAAGCCCTCCCTCGCTTCTCTCCCCTTTCACTATCCGTCTGTCCTGCATAATTGCCTGTTTAAATGTCTGTCTCCCTGCTAGACTGTAAGTACCTGTGTCCCGCGGCCTCCAGCCCAGTTCCGTGTTCCTGGCACAGAGCAAAAATCAATAAATGTCTGTGGGAAAACGCGCTGAATGAACGAGTAAATGTCTTTTGGTGGCCCCAAAGAAACAGTGACCAGCTCCACCTGCAGGTGGCGCTAGCTGAACAGGCAGAGGAGAGCGGGAAGGGCATTTAGGAGCCAACATACCTGAAAGACAGGAATAGCCTGAAATGCACTGGGGGCGGGGCTGGGGCTGGGGACGGGGTGATGTTAATGGCTCCCTATTATGGCCGAAGTTAGCGGCTGGTAAACCACGTCGTCCTTATGCAGCTGGCTTTTGAGGCTGAAGTGATGGCTTTTATCAGAGTGTGGGTAAGACAGAGTCTTTAGGTAATTAAGATCATTGGCTTTGGAGGTGGACTATCCGAGTTTAAATCCAGGCTGTGAAATCCTGAGCAAGTCACTTAACTTCCTGGAGCCTCAGTTTTCCCTCTGAGACGTGGGCCTGATGATACTTGTACAGACTCCCTCCAGAGCGGCTACAGAGGCGGAAAGGGAAGCAAGGGGCCCTGGGCTGCACGGCATAGAGCAGGGCGCAGGCACCCAGTGGTGACCAGAGGGTTAGGGTCGGGCTTTGTGATCTGACTTACAAAGGTCAGTGGGCATCCTGCTCTGGTCCTGCCCACTCGGGCGGCGTGCGGGGCGGTTCCCCTGGGGGCCTGCCTCGCAGCTCCTGCAGCCTCTTCCGAAGATGGGGGAGCGGGCAGAAAAGATTGTGGGGCTTTCCAGAATCTTCACACACACACACACACACACACCCCAACCCCTCCCTGATTGCGGGCTCGAAAGGAGGCTTCAAGGCTTGTGGGTCCGCGGCTTCCGCTGCTTCGCTCCTCCTCCTCCGCGCTGTGGCTCACAAAGTGGCCCTTTAAATGGTTTTTATAGCAGCGTAAAAGCGCCTGTGGGCGGCTGGGCCCCTCCCGTGACCTCGTAGCTGGTGGTAAATTGCCTCTCTTGGCAGAGGAGGCTGCGGGGAGCGCGCCAGGATCAATAGCTGAGCCCTAGGTCTGGGGAGGGGAGCGCTGGCACGTGGGCCACCAACTCCCTGACTGCTGGCGCTGCCATGATTGCGGGGGGTGGGGAGGGAAAAGGGGTTGGGGGAAGTGAGCCAAGGCAAAGACATGCCCTGGACTGCTGGACTGGACAGGCAGGGCTGAAGCCAGGCATCCTCAAAGCCTGCTTGTCCTCCAGGAGGCTGGGACCCCTGTACCCAGGAACACTGGGGTTGGCAGGAATGTGTTGCGTTAGGGTTGGTAGGAATGGAACTTGGATCTTGGGCCTAAAGGCAGCAGTAGTCCCCATTATGCCCTGTTCCCTGAAGGCAGGCAGGGGCTGGTGTCAAGTTAGGAGACTGTCATAACACCACAGTGGTTGCCAGCATCTGCCCTGGATTCAACAAGCTCAGGTGTATGATCCGAGCTCTGTCTCTCACTACAGTTTTGGGTAAATGACTCATTTGGGTCTCAGGTTGCTCATCTGCAAAATGAAATTATTAGAGTAAACTTCCTCCAGTTGACGTGCTCTTACAGGTTTGGCACATACAGTTCACTCCCAGTCTGCTCTGGTCTGCATGCTGTGCCCCACCCCCCTCCCCACCAAATTCATTTGTTGAAACTTAATGCCCAACATGGTGGAACTGGGAGATGAGACCTTCGGGAGGGTGATTAGGTCATGAGGGTGGAGCCCATGTGACTGGGATAAAAGAGATCCCAGAGAGCTCTCTCACCCCTTCTGCCATGTGAGGACAGAGCAAGAAGAGGACTGTCTATGAACTGAGAAACTGGTCTTCAGCAGACACATAATCTGCTGGGTGCCTTGATCATAAACTTCCCAGCCTCCAGAACCATGAGGAATAAATTTCTATTGTTTATAAGTCACTCTGTTTATGGTATTTTTGTTATAGCAGCTAAAGGGACTAAGACAGTGACAGAGGAGCCTACAGTCTGTTGGGTCACAAGAGTTGGAGGAGACTTAGTGACTAATCCACCACCATAGCCATGCAGGCGTGATCACGGCAGTCTATCTTGCTAAGCCTGGATAACCTCGACTATTTTTCCAAGTACTAGCTATTCAATCAAGGTTTGGTGCTCAGGATGAAACCTCCAGGCTGCCACTGACCTTGGGCCTTACCAGACCAAGGGCTTCAAGCTCCACCACAATTACACATTGCCTCGCTTAAGAATGAATAACCCTGCAGTTACTGCAGATAAACATGTCCCAGGTTTCACTGCGCTAGAGAAGTTTGCATCACCCAACACGATGATAAATAAATGTGCATTTCTTCTCAGCCATTATTTAAAGGAAGACAATATGTCTTGGATATGACTTTTCATCTGTAGAATTTCGTGAATTAAACATTATCAGGGCATGCTTATTCGCTCAGTCATGTCTAACTCTTTTCGACTCAGTGGACTGTAGCCCGCCAAGCTCCTCTGTCCATAGAATTCTCCAGGCAGGAATACTGGAGTAGCTTGTCAGGACCTTCTGCAGGGGATCTTCCCAACCTAGGGACTGAAGCCGGGACTCCTGCACGGCAGGCAGATTCGTTACCATCTGAGCCACCTGGGAAGCCCCAAACATCATCAGATATTTATTTAAATGGAAACTTTGGGATATCATTTACCTGTTAGTATGAAGAGGAACTAAAAAGCCTGTTGATGAAAGTGTAAGAGGAGAGTGAAAAAGTTGGCTTAAAGCTCAACATTCAGAAAACAAAGATCATGGCATCTGTCCCATCACTTCATGGGAAATAGATGGGGAAACAGGGGAAACAGTGTCAGACTTTATTTTTTGGGGCTCCAAAATCACTGCAGATGGTGATTGCAGCCATGAAATTAAAAGACGCTTACTCCTTGGGAGGAAAGTTATGACCAACCTAGATAGTATATTCAAAAGCAGAGACATTACTTTGCCAACAAAGGTTGGTCCAGTCAAGGCTTTGGTTTTTCCAGTAGTCGTGTGTGGATGTGAGAGTTGGACTGTGAAGAAGGCTGAGCGCCAAAGAATTGATGCTTTTGAACTGTGGTGTTGGAGAAGACTCTTGAGAGTCCCTTGGACTGCAAGGAGATCCAACCAGTCCATTCTGAAAGAGATGAGCCCTGGGATTTCTTTGGAAGGAGTGATGCTAAAGCTGAAACTCCAGTACTTTGGCCACCTCATGCAAAGAGTTGACTCATTGGAAAAGACTCTGATGCTGGGAGGGATTGGGGGCAGGAGGAGAAGGGGACGACAGAGGATGAGATGGCTGGATGGTATCACCCACTCGATGGATGTGAGTTTGAGTGAACTCCGGGAGTGGTGATGGACAGGGAGGCCTGGCGTGCTGCGATTCATGGGGTTGCAAAGAGTTGGACACGACTGAGCTGAACTGAACTGAACTGAATAGCTCATCAGATCTTGAGGATCAGATGAGATAAACAACGGTAAGTACTTGGCACAGTACCTAGAACAATGGCATTTGCTCGATAAAACTCAGCTCTCACTAAGGTATCAGTGACTGCAGCATGGGCACTGGGAAGGTGTATCGTTTGCCTACAGTTAGGTTCCGCTACATAAGCAGAAGCCACTCTGCCTGATGCCATGCCCACACTCAGAGCCTTCCCTTCCCAGGCCCACATTCCTACCTCCCACAGGGTGCTTCTGAGAGCGTCTCTGGTAAATGACTTTCATGTGAATCATTGTTTCAAGGCCCGCTTCTAGGACACCCAGTCTAGGGCAACCACTATCACTGGCAAATCCTGGAACCAGTCAGACTCCAAGCCAGTTCAACCTTAGAACTCAGCAGTGCCCTTCTCCCTGCTGGGCACACGCTCATCAATAATAGCTACACTTGTGCCAGATACTACACCAGCCTCTTGATGTATATCAACTCAGTCCTCACAGTAACTCTGTGAGGTAGATACTCTTATTTGCATTTCCAGATGAAGAAACAGAGAACCAGAGAGGTCAAGCAACTTGCCCAAGGTCCCACATACAGTAAATAGCAGAGTGAATTCAAACCTAGGCAATTTGGCCCTTGTGTGTGTGTGTGTTGTGTGTGTGTGTGCTTAGTCGCTCGGTCATGTCTGACTCTTTGTGACCCCATGGACTGTAGCCCACCAGGCTCCTCTGTCCATGGGGATTCTCCAGGCAAGAGTACTGGAGTGGGTTGCCATGCCCTCCTCCAGGGGATCTTCCCAACCCAGGGATCAAACTCAGGTCTCCTGCATCACAGGTGGATAGTTTGGCTTTTAACAGTACACCAGTAGCCTGTCACTACAAAGCACCTGGGAGAATTCAGTAACTTAAAGGTAGGAGTTATTTAGTAAGCAACAAATCAGTTGGAAAGTGAATTATCCATGGCTTATAAAATAATTTGTTTTGAAATCAACCAAAATATCCTTAAGAAGAAATTTTGAATAAGATCAGGCAAAAAATAAAATACAATAAAACTGAGGGATTTTGAACAGTGGGTTTATGTATACTGTTTTCCTGGGGTCTTGCTGACCCTTGATAGGGGTCATCTCTGACCTCTGGATATCCTGGCTCTGGGATCCTGTAACCTAAATCAGAAATAATTCCTGTTAGGGCCTCCTGCCTAAAGATCTAGGTGACAGGTGAAAGGGCAAAGATGTGTATGTGTAACATCATCATACACACACACACACACACCTGGGGTGTCATCTTTAGAAAACTAAAGGGGTCTGAGCTGTTTCCATGAGGCTCTGTTTTCTGCATTTCTCCTCGCAGTGGCTGGGATCATCTCATCTGGGTGATGGTCAAGAAGGATGGTGTTGTGGAGGTCACTCGAAGCTTGAGCTAAGGTGAGGTGGGCAGGCATAGAATGGGACTGGAATGTTCACGATGGCATCTTCATTCACATGTTGATGCTGGGGTGGCTGAAACATCTGGGTGGTGGGCAGCACCCCCCTCTCTCTGACTCTCTTTTTTTCATGTGACCTCTCTTCATGCCAGCTTTGGCTTCCTCACAGCATGGCAAATTCAGAGTAATCTGACTTCTTACATGGCATCAGGCTTCCACACAAGAGTACAAGCAGAGACTGTGCAGCCTCTTTAAAGATCACACCTTGAACTGGCATAGCATCACTTCTGCCAAATTCCACTGGTCAAACCAGTCATAAGGGCCAGTTCAGATTTAAATTAAGGGGAAATTTCTCCAGCTTTCAGCTGGAGGAGAGGCAAAGAATTTGCTGCTGCTGCTGCTAAGTCGCTTCAGTCGTGTCTAACTCTGTGCAACCCCATAGACGGCAGCCCACCAAGCTCCCCTGTCCCTGGGATTCTCCAGGCAAGAACACTGGAGTGGGTTGCCATTTCCTTCTTCAATGCATGAAAGTGAAAAGTAAAAGGGAAGTTGCTCAGTCATATCAGACTCTTAGCGACCCCATGGACTACAGCCTACCAGGCTTCTCCGTCCATGGGATTTTCCAGGCAAGAGTACTGGAGTGGGTACCCTGCCACAAGTACGTTGTAAAAAAGACATAAACTTTTATCATTAAGCTACGGGACTGTTGGGGTTGTTTGTTACAGCAGCAGGCTTATACTGACTAATACACTCTGTCATAAATCAGGTGTAGGAGCTCAATGACATCTTCCCTCAAAAAGGAGTCCCTTCTCCAAAGATCATCTAGTAAATGAAGCAAAAATGAGAGAAAATGGAAGAAACTGCACAAGGAATCATCTCTGATTCTTGTTAAGACATTTATTTTCTAAATTTCCAACTCTTTTTGCATTAAGGAAAATACATTCAAGCAAGAGATATATGGACTCTTCTATTTGGTTTAAAGATAGTTTTCTTAGGGAAAAAAGTTAGTAGTCAAAGTGATCTATAACCAAAATTGACTGTCTTAGAAGTAACAAATTTCTCATTACCTAGAGGCAATTGAGCTGAAGCTGGTATCACTGAGATGGTGGGTGGGGAATCCAGTTAACACTTCCACCTCCGAGACTGGCTTTACTCTGACCCGGTGAGAATTTGGAGAGTTTGGTGGAATCTTGGCCCTCCCAAGAGACCTGTTAGAAATCTAAGCTCTAGCTCATCCTGAGAAGACAGCTAGGAAGTGTGGGCATTCATCTTTCTAGAAAGTTCCTACACCAGGCAATAGAAATTGGTGCTTGGTATTTGATAGACTTAATGCCGGTCTGCAGTGTGGTGGCTTTATTCTTTGGAGGAGTCTCTGAAATGCAAGAGAGAGTGATGTGGGAAAGAAGCTGCAGAATGAGGTCAGCCTGTGAGGGTCCTGCCCACCTCTGTCCTGAGCTTCCAAAGAATCTACCATCTACCTCCTCCCTGGACCACCTCACACTCCAGCACCGACAACCTGATCCAGCAGCGAGTGGTGGGTGAGTAACTATCTTCAAGTCTTAGTTAAAACAAGCCATCAACCCTCAGAGTGTCTAGGTGTGTTCCTGAAAGGACAGACTGCCTGGGTGGATAGAACATGTAGTCAGAGATTCTTAAATGGCTTTGGATGTCTTTGGATGGCTTCCCAAGAGGCAGTAGTGGTAAAGAACCTGCCTGCCAATGCAGGAGACATAAGAGATGTGGGTTTGATCCCTGGGTTGGGAAGATCCTCTGGAGGAGGGCATGACAAGCCATTCCAGTATATTTGCCTGGAGAATGCCACAGACAGGAGCCTGGCGGGCTATGCTCCAGAAGGTCGCAAAGAGTCAGACATGACTGAAGGGACTTCACACAGTGTTTGGATAATACTGTGAACAAGTATTTGCATTTTCTCCCTTTTCTTTCCTCCCAGGCAGGCAGGTAGCAGATTTGGCGTTTGGTTGCCTTGGGAAAGGAATGTGTCAGGGCTGAAGGCCGAAGTATCCCCTGAGATTTCTGCCATTGTTCTGAAAACCTAAACAAGTTAAGGATGGGTTTGTGGGAGGAAGCAAAGCTTGAGAGGCTCAGGAAAGGCAGAGGGGGTTTTCCTCAGATTAAGAAAAAAAGATATCCCCCAAGCTGGAGTATGAAAGTGGCCAGTGGACCCGTGGAGCAGTGGGAAGACGGAATGACCCCAGGGAGAAATGGTTACATAATATGTCCAGGGAAATAAGATCAAAGGGACCTGGGCTCCCAGCATTGCCAGAGACCCCTGTGTCCTATGGCTGGGGAGAAAGCAGCAGGGAAAACTCCCTGCTGAAGGCACCACACAGATGGAATGAGAGAGCTCTCAGAGGTGGCTGATGACGGAAGATCCTGTGCCCCCACCCTTGGCACTGTGTCTGAACCCAGATCCTTGACAGCATAGCCTGGGGTGAGCTGGGGGAGGGCAGAGGATCACAGATGGAGGCCCCTTCCGGAACCATGAAGCTCAGAATGGGGAATACAGCTGAGCCTTATTAAGGGTTATTAAACCTTACTAAGGTTTTTTTAATAGGAGAAAATTAAACAAAAGTTTAATAACATGTATACATAGGAGAGATCTGGGAAAATGAATAACTCACCAACTGTGGCTGAAACTCGCACCTTAAATTACTGTCTTCAGCTAAGGACAAAAGAGGATGTTGGGGGTAGTAGTTTGGGATTTTAAAGGGGAGGAAGGGAAGTCAGGTGAAGATGGAAAAGCAAATGTTTGGTAAACAAATGTTTACTGGGATACGCAGAGACAATGGAATGCAGAGAACTTCTCTGTCTATCCCACCTGGTTCACATTATCGTTATCTATGGTGACAGGATCCTTCCTGGAACAGCTCCTTCATCTAAATTCTTTAAGGCAGTTAAGGAAAGGTCAAAGTTTCTTCCTCAGTCATCTTTTGGGCTAAAACAATCAAATGATCCACATGCCAAAGAGACTTTGGGGATGGCAAAATTTGCTCCCCTTACAGCTTTTTCATGCCCTCCTCATTCAATAACATTTGGATGTTAGTGAGCATGCAGCCTTCACACAAGAAGCAAACACTAGTTTCTACATTCAAGTGCTCTAAAGTGTAAGAGATGTCCACTGCCCAGAGAGGCAGTGCAAAATGAAAATGCAGGACATCTTGTTAAAAAAAACTATGAAGAACATCCACAGCTACAGCAGAGTATTTAACCAACTTTCTTCTGAGCACTGGGCACCGTTGGGACTGTACAGGTAACAAATTGATTACACTAGCCGTGCCAGTAAGGCTGGGTATTAAGAATAGAAAGGTGTGACCATTCTTGCAATCCTGACTTTTGATTCAGAGATTCGTATCAACTCTATATTTGTTATTGGTGAGTGGAGAACTTAGTGGGGGGGGGGAGGCGGTGATGATTAAGGGGGTGATAAGGGCATTTCCAGTTGACTCCAGGGCTACTGAGTCTGTGCCTGGCTTCCCTGGTGTCCTTGAGGACTTCTAGAGTGGTTGCCTCCCCCTGGGCTTCTGTATTCACAGTTAAGGAAGTAATCCATGCCTAATGATGCCATAAGCACCATCACACCTTCTTTTGTGTAAATAATGTCTGATAAAATGAGGTGTGAGCCTGCTGTTGCAAAGCACACTTAGCTGTTAAATGCTTTTCTTTCCACTCCATTGACTTTCCCTATTTATAGCTATTCCAGCAGAGAGTTTGTGTCATATTCATTTCCTGCCAGCTGCTGGTTTCCTCATCTTAGTTCTGAAGGGAAACCCACAGGGACCTCCCTAGGACCACCGGCTCCCCACGGCACTGACCTCTGCTTGGGTCAGGAGTCAAGAGAGAAAGTGTTGGGTGAGGTCTCTTCTCTCTTCCTCTCTGGACTTGGCCCTGGAGCTTCTTTGCCAACTGAGATGGAAACAGTTCCTTGACCTGGGTTTACCTGAAAGGAGAGTATTAAACAGCCTGGGGTGGGAGGAAGTTTTTGTCTTGCAGAAAAGACATAGGGTGAGGGAGTAACAACTGATGTAAAGACTTGGGTGACTTCTAAGGAGGATGGTTACAGACCAATACTAATGCTAATATTAACAGTTAGAGTAACACTGGCCATTAATCTTTATTGAGTTGTTCGCTATGTACTGAGTACCATACTGAGCACCTAAATGCATTATCCGTTTAACCCCAACCCCACGAGGCAGGTCTTGAGTAGGCAGTATTGATCAGAGGGGAATCTGCTTATAGAAGGAGATAAGATATTGTGGCTGTTGAGTAGAAGTAAAATGAATTATATTTTGTGCATTTGGAGTGCATTTGGAAGAAACCATAGAGGTCAGCTAAGTTCTGTCTGGACAGAGACAAAATCAAGAAATAAGACATGTGAAACTGGGATGTTTTTTGTTCTTTGACCTCAAGAGTGATTTTAATCAAGTGGAGAGTTTAGGTTTCAGTCAAGACTGAATCCACACTGGCAACACTTCTGGTTGCCCAGGTAATAAGACTCACACATTAGGATATTAACATTATAATGGGGAAAGTGCAAAAGAAATAAGTAGTAATTAGGGAAGGAGCTGTGTGTGGCCCAGTTAGGACCACCTTGGGAGGAAATAGACAGGAGTTGAGGGCAGCAGGGAAACATTTGTGTATGTACCAAAGTTACCTTGAGAGAACGAGACTTGGAGCATGCTTCTGGCTTCTCCCCCAGACCTTGGTGAAAATGGACTGGATAGTAAATCATGCACTTGCTTGTCCACATTGACTTCCTTTTTGATTGTTGGCATAGCTTCCTGGAGAACCATTTTCTTGGGAAATAGTTAAAGGCCACCCTCCTGATGACTGGTGGCTCTGGACACTGAGGCCATGGCTGACCTGGGATCTGAGAAGGACAGCATAGAGTATCAGTCCTTGCCCCTGTAGGGCAGGCAGGCTCAGGGCCACCACCAGAAGTGATTTTGACAATCTGCTACTTAGATTTTTCTTCCTGTTCTTAGTAACAGAGGGTTGGAGATGCCCCAAAGAATCAGGGGACTAGACTAAGGATCTGCAGTTCTTACTGTTGACATCACTGTGTAGATGAGGAAACTGAGGTTCAAAAAGGCGAATACAGGAGGTAGAACCCAAATGTTTCTGACCCTAGTCCAAGCATATCATTCCTTCTAGTCTCTTATCCACCTTCTCAAAAGCAGAGAGACTGAAGAAGGGCCAAAAGGTATAGTGGATTCATTACAAAAAGTGGTCACAGTCCTTCTCTTCTCTGGATTCTTTTCCCTTGCAAGATGGCTCTGAAGTTCCCCCTATCAACAGGCAGAGTTTATGCCCCTGCTCTGGAAACTGGGCTGGCCTTGTTACTCACTATGGAAGTGATAGTGTGCCAGGTCTGAGACTAGGCCTCAGGGGCTCCTGTGGGCTTCCATTCATTTCTTGCAAGCCTGCCACTGCCATGTGAAGTAGCTCAGGCTAGCCTTCTAGAGGGTGAGACACCTCACAGAGTAGAACTGAGGGTCCCAGCTGACTGCAGACACGTCAGATCATGTGTTCGCTGATGACCCAGATGAATGGATGGGTTCAGCCAACCCAGGGACTCATGAGCAACAATAAACGCTTATTGCTGTACACCCCTGAAGTTTTGTGGTTGTTTGTTACGCAGCCCTGCTGTGACATTAGATGTCTAATACAGGAAGCTATGGAGCCTCCATCCTGAAATGATGCACAGTAGAAAGCTGGGCAGCAGGATGGTGAAGCAGGTTCAGTGAGTCACAAGGACTCTAGGAATCTGAAACCCTCTGAGGATTCTGCACTTTGTGATAGATAGAACAGAAAGATATTGTCTAGTTCTGGCCTTGGAGACATTGCCCTTGGAGAAAGAAAAAGGAAACCAACATTCTGTGCCAGGTGGTTTTTAAAGTGTTTTTTTTTTCCATTTTTTTCCTCACATTATTTCACAGCAGAGTGAGGGCAAGGGACCTGCTCGCAGTCACACAGCTAAGATGTGGCAGAGAAGGCATTCTCATCCAGGTCTGATGGACTCAAAGACCATCTTCTTTTTAACTGACTCCATGTTCCATCTAGTCATTGAGCAAACATGTATTATTCTGGGCCCTCTGCTGAAGTTGGGATTTCCTAGTTGAATGGTAGACAACCTCTGTCCCCAGAGAATTATGGTGTTGGGGAGCTATGAGACAAATCTATTCAGAGTACAATTCCCTCTCAGCAGAGAACTGCTAGGTCAGAGAGCTCTAGATTCAGGAATGTTTAATGGATGATGGTTTCCAATAAGGTGATGTCTTTGACTCCTCATCTTCTTCCTCATCCAGCCATGTACTTGGGATTTGGGCCCTGGTTATGGGCTTTCAGCAGGACTGAATTCAGGGCTACTGTTCCAGAGAGTTTGGCAGTGCTCAAGAATGGACTTTGGAGAGGGCTCTAGGGTTATACTTGCATTAGACTTTGGTTGTGTCTGAACTGCCCTGGAAATTGTTGGGTCCTCACCTGGCTTGGATGTTGGCTAGCCTTGGAACTAAGTTTGTGCTCCGTTAGGCTCTGTGTCTGGCTTTGAACACGGGGTTCTTGACTGAGCTGAATCTGAGATGGACCAGGCAGGCGGGCTCAGGGCCACTCCCAGGTAGTGACATCCTGGCCTGCATCTCCATGGTTGTCCTTTCCTTCTCTTGCTCAACCAGCCCCTAACATCTCATCTGTTGGGTGGTCTTCCTCATGCTGACTAGAAGAAGGCCATACTTCTTCCTCACCCAGGAGTAGATACAGAAAAGCCTGTTTTGCATGGTTCCTCAATCTATTTGCCACTTTCCCAAACAACTATATCACTTCCCTGACACTTGCTGTTGGTGACTCCTGATTAATCTGTGTCCTCGAATCTGGAGCAGGAGAACTCTAAGGACAGATTCTGATGGCAGAATGCCACGGTGGTCCATTCCAGGAGCCTGTGCCCCTGGGTCGAAGGAGCCAGGGACTCCCCATGGTTTCCTTCTGGATGGCTAGGGCTGCCAGGCCAAGTACTGTGTGCAAAGCAAGATGAGCAAACCTGAAGACTTGGGATACTTTCTTAGATGGGTTTGTTTTTTGGGGGAGGTTCCCAATCAGAAAAGTTGGCAGCTGCCCTATTTCTGTAGGGTCCAGGCTTTCTACCCATGCTCAATATAAAAGAGACAGATCCAGAAACAGATTTAGCAGAAGGAGATGTCAAGACTCTAGGCTGGAGAAGACAGCACAGGTGAAGACAGGGCCACAGCTGGAAGCCACATTGAGAGAAGATAGAAGAGCAAGGAGATGGGAAATTTAATAATCACATTAAAAAATTAAACACCAGGCCCTAGTGGTTGTCGCTTTCCATCCGCTGAGATTCACAACACTTGACATCCAATTATAATTGTGGGTTCCTATAAAACAGCCCATTAACTGCAACAATAAATTACTCTAGCTTGTGTGGAGTAGGCTGCTGGCTTAGTAGCTGATACTGAGGATTATGGAAATTATTAACAATCAGCAGTGTCTCTCGGAGTCCTCCTGCTCTGGGGAAGATGTACAGGCCCTGGAGGAATGAAGACAGCTGCTGAGGAGTCTGAAATGACATGTTCTGGCGCAAAGGACAGCTGCTGTTGTCTTTGATGGAGGGATGGCATCTCTCTCTACTGCTCCTCAAGTTGCCATTTTATTCCCTCCTGAGGCCCAGGGATGCAAAGACAGGGATGTACACCCCCATACCCACATCCACATCCCCTCCCCACGCACACACACACACACACACACACACATTGTGTAATTCCTGCCAACAGCTCCTCCTGCTAAAGGAAAAATCAACATACACCGTGGATCCAAAGAAGCACTTGAAAATTCTTCGAGAGCTTCTTTCATTCTTTATTAGAGTGGGCCTCATCCCCTGCTGCCCATTCCTCCTTCACCTCTCGGGCAGCACTACTTTCTGTGAGGGGCGGGCCAGCCAAGGCGCCTTGAGTGAGCTGTCTGGCCTCGCCCACAAGGTGGACAGGACGTGCTCAGCCCTGATGGAGTTTTCTGTCAGTCTGTCTGCATCCATTTACTATCTTGCAGGAACTCTCCAGAACTTCTTGCTTATTCTTTCTTTTCTAAGGTTACTACTATGATTCTTACTTTTCACCACTTCAGTGGAATTTGGGGAAGGAATAGAGAGATAAACATGTAGGTTAAATCCACCCTCTGGAAATGAATGTTGTTCATTGCATTTTAAAATTAGATAAGTTGGTTTTTTTTTTTTAAGAATATGTAATATGAGTGACTGTTTTGCCAAACATTTGACATATATTAGTCTTTGACATTAATCTTCCTGAGAATTCTGTGAGGTGAGGACTACCATTAATAGCCCTTTTTATAGATGAGGAAACTAAGTCTTTTGGCTAAAACCAGTGTTTCTTTATTACCATTAAAAAAAAATAAAATGTAATGCCTTTTACATACAACCTGAGAACGACTGAAGGCGGGAGGAGAATAGGACAACAGAGGATGAGATGTTTGGATGGCATCACTGACTCAATGGACATGAGTTCGAGTAAACTCTGGGAGTTGGTGATGGACAGGGAGGCCTGGCGTGCTGCAGCCCATGGGGTCGCAAAGAGTCAGACATGACTGAGCAACTGAACTGAACTGAGTGAATGCCTTTTAAAATCACAAGAAAATATGAAATAAGAATAATTCTTTATTCTTGGCTTACATCTCAGCACAATCTTGATTTAAATTCCCAAATCTTAGTCCCCACCACCCCCCCCGTAATTTTGTTCTCCTTATGCATCTTTAGAGAGAGAGATCTTGTCCATTCCTGGGTTTTAAACAGAATAGATTCTGGCAGTGAGCCCACAAGATCCTTGTTTGATCTATTTGTCTCAGACAAACGGGAGATGGGGAAGCTTGTATTTTTGTAATTTTCCTTTGCTAGTTTGGGGCTTTGGTTGCCTGTGGTGAGTAGGAAGTGAATTTCTGGGAGTCAGCATTGCAGGAGAGAAGTTTCCTGCTGGGCAAAGCAGTTTCCTTTCTGAGTTTATTTTGGCAGCAGAAGTTAGTAGGACACTGCCCTCTCCTCTAAGTGCCCTCATTAGGAGCTCAGTGCGGAAGTGCCTCCAGTGGCTTGGCCTGCTGCCAGGGGACTCAGCTCCCTGGGCCTGTGTCCTGCCCTGCCCCCATCACTCTGAGCTGGGGTTCTATGTGGACATCCCACATTATGCTTGTTGCTTGGCAAGATTCCTGTTTCCTGAGTCTGACCACCCCCACCCCCCCCCAACCCACTCATTTTTATTTATTTGCCTGTGATCATTTCAGTTGAAATTTCTGAAGGAGTTAAAAGCATGTGCTTGACTAGTTATAATAAAAAATGCAAATCTTAAATTTCCTTTTGAACAAGAAAAGGAACCGAAAGGATAAAACCCCAAATGTATATCTGGGCGGTGGAGTTTTGGATGATTTTTATATTTTCCTTGGCAATTTTTCTGATCTCAGCTAGGAATCTATCATTTTTACTTAATAGATTTTTAATCTTTCAATTTCAAAATTTCAAACATATAAAAAATAGCATAACAGACATTCATGCACCTGCCGTAGAAATTTAACAAATGTTAACATTTGCCCTATTTGCTGTAGATCTTTCCTTTTTACATTTCTTTCTTTTATAATCAAAGGTTTCACTTGAACATTCCGAGAAAGTTAACTCAGGCACTCTCTAAAGTTTTCTTGGAAGTAACTTTTTTCTTGACAGTGGAGATGCAGCAAACACTGGCAATGGGAGGCCTGGTACCTGGCTGTCCAGGGACCCACATAAGATTCTGGGGCACTGCTGCTGTTGCCAGAAGCCCCAAGAGGGCAGCTGGGGGAGCAGACACAACTTTGATGCCTGGAAAGTTTTCTCCCAGTTCCAGAGTCTAGTGACCTCCATGCCTGTCTTACAGAGAGCCTCACCACTCCAGGTGGGTTCTGCAGACTAATATCCCCTGGCGGTGCTTTTGCTTCTGTTGTTGTTGTTTTGGGGAGGTGGAAAATCTTTAGTACTGTCTCTCTCTTTTTTTAATTGTTTTTATTGAGATATAACTGTATTTCAAAACCCACACGTGTTTAATTTACACAATTTGATGAGTTTGGACATTTGCATATACCTGTGATACCAATCCCACCATCAAGGTGATAAACATATTCATCATCACCTCCAAAAGTTTCTTTGTGTTCCTTTGTGATCTACTTACTATTATATTATTGTGGTATGAACACTTACCATGAGATTTATCCATTTAACAAAATTTGAAGTGCACAGTATCAGAGTGTTTATCAAATGCACTGTTACATAGAGCACATCTCTAGACTTGTTTATCTTGCATAACTGAAACTTCATACCTGATGAGCAATAACACCTCATTTCTCCCTTCCCCACTGGTAGAGTTTTAGAAGTGAAGAAATGCACTGTTCTTCTTCTCATACGTTCATGTACATAGGAGTCACCTGAAGATCATGTTAACTGTGGATTCTGACCCAGCAGGTCTGAAGTGGGGCCTGAGAGTCTGCATTTCTGAGAGTTCCCAGGGAATGCTGATGGTTCTGGTCTGCAGAACTCACTCTGGGTAGCAGCGCCTCCAAGAACGTGGTGTAGTCCCCAGACTGAAGCAGGCCATCCTGGTTACACACAGCTGGAATCTGTTTTCGTTGGTCACAGCCAATGTTGTGCAAGTCTTTTTAATCTTTTGACTATCACCCTGCTCCTGAAGAAAACATCTGACCACAAGAATACCTTAGGTTTTGCTCTCAGTTTTGAGAGCCCCAAGTATTACAAACGATTATCATTAACTCTTTGAATAGAATCCGTCAAGGTAAATGCAAAGTGTAATCTATTCTAGCTAGAAAACCAAGATAAATTTCTTTGTCTCAAATCATTGTCCATTATTAGCATATCCCAAAGTGAGACGAATGCCTCACTGTTGGTATGTGAGAGAATTGTAGGTAGCACATTGATAATTTTTTTTAATTTAAAATATTTGTTAGGATTTGAGGGAGCCAATAAAGCACAACCCTACTCTTGCCACCTGAGTTCTTTTTCATTTTTTAGTTGAAGTATAGTTGGTTTATAATGTTTTGTCAGTCTCAGGTGTATGGCAAAGAGATCCAGTGTATATATGTATTCAAAGTGTATATATGTAATACACACACACATATATATTATTGTCCAGATTCTTTTCCCTTAGAGGTCATTATGAAATATTTAGTATAGTTTCCTTCACTATACCGTAGGTCCTTCTTGGTTGTCTATATTATATATTGTAATGTGTGTATGTTAATCCCAAACTCCTAATTTATCCCTCCCCTCCTTTCTTCTCTGGTAACCAGAAGTTTGTTTTCTATGTCTGTGGGTCTATTTCTGTTTTGTAAATAGATTCATTTGTATCACTTTTATAGATTCCACATATACGTGATATCCTATGATATTTGTCTTTCTCTGGCTTACTTCACTTAGTATAATAATGGATCCATCCATTCACTTGAATTCTGAGCCAACTGAGAAAAAAAGATAAAGCCCAAGGCAGATGAGAGATTACAATGACATTTTATTATGACAAAGGCTAAGCTGAAACCTGGTTTTGTTAGCTTCAGGCATCCTTACTAATGCACTCCCCACCTCGCTGGCATTGTGGGAAGCCCACCTCAGGGAAAGTGAGTCTGAAGAGCAGACCCACCTACCCAGATCACTGCCTGACTCCTGTTTGGGTGGAGAGGGAAGGAGAAAGAGACAGAAACTAGGATTTTTGATAAATTAGCTCCACCTAACCAATCAAGAAATGCGGACTGTGCTCACCACCAGGTAAATTCTCACCCCTCCTGGGAGAGGAGAAAGGATAGACAAGAATCTAGGAGTGTTGTGTAGAAATTCATTCTCTTTGAAATCAGAGAAATGGGGGAAAGACAATCGCTCATAGTAATGATTGTGCTTTTGTATTTTAATTAGAATTAGTGGAGCTGATTCTCCATGTATGATAGAAACATAAGGTTTCCTTTGAAAATAAGCTTAAGTGAACAAAAAGAAGATGATTAAAAGAGAAAGATTAAGATAATAATAATACAGGTAATATGTGGCTATAGAAAAAATTGTATGGATGATGCTCAAATGTCTAAAGTTTGGGAAACAATTGGTCTAATTAATATTCCCTAAAATCTCAATGCCACATTTCATCTTCAAAAACTGCAGATCAGGCTCTCCCATTCTAATGTTCTCCTAAGGCAGCTTTAACTCAGTTATTTGACCATTGATCACAGTTTGACTCTGTTTCACTCAATAGAGAGTGGTTAGAACAAACAAACTAAGGCCCTTGATATATTATTGACTTTGATTTCATATATATAAATCATTTATGGGTCAAGTCATATGATCTTAATAGTATTGATCCAAGGCTTTTAATTCTCTCTCCTCCTTCCTCCCTCCTTCTCCTCTCTCTCTCTCATTTTTTTTTTTCCCCTAAATTCACTGTGAGATAGAATAGCAAATTCTTACTTTTTTAATGGCATAAGATAAGACTGTGTCCTTCAATAATTTGATGCAGTTTCTATGTGAATTAGAAACATGGTCTATGGCCACAGGAAACAAGACCGGTATACTTTCATCCCCCTAGATGTCCAGGTTATAGTCACAGGTCCCAGGAGACAAGAGGAAGCAGTCAAACCTGTAGGCTAAATGGTAACAGGTAGAATGAGCTAAATGTGAATTATGCCAAAAAGAAAACCTGCATTTGGCAAAAAAAAAAGAAATCTTGACATCCAAATGGGAAATATTAAATTATCCTACTCAAAAGGTTTATTCACTCAGTTACCTGGGGGCCGTTCTGCTGCTGAATTTTCCCAAAAGATTAATTGCTATATGCTAGTACTCAAAATTGAAAGTAGTCTCCAAATATGTTTATATGAGGGGTGACAGCTCCTCCCACTAAAAAGTCTCTCTGAGAAGATGGGTCATCTTATATTTGAGTCCTTATTATGTATCCAATGTAAAGGACATTCTCTAAATTACTGTATTTTGAACCCTGAGGATACCTGAAGTGAGCTGATTCAATGCTAATTTAGGATATTGTATAGGCCATTGGATGGACTTGGTAACAGAAAAGGCAAAGAAATTTAACACTGATTCAATCATTATTTCTTTTTTTTTTTTAAATTTTATTTTATTTTTAAACTTTACATAATTGTATTAGTTTTGCCAAATATAAAAATGAATCCGCCACAGGTATACATGTGTTCCCCATCCTGAATCCTCCTCCCTCCTCCCTCCCCATTCCATCCCTCTGATTCAATCATTATTTCTTGAGATGTGAACTCACAGTGCAAGTGTTAGATGTAAACAAGATTATCTTAAATGAAATGTTGAATGATCATGATGACAGAATCATGACTCCTTGTGTCCTGGGAATGGGTGCATGGGACTGGGAGGCCACCACGGCAGAGAAGCGTTAGATTAATTCAAATGAGGTCTTGATGCCAAAAATTAATAAGAAGAATTCAAATAATATCATTTCATGAAGATACAAGAAGGGGAACAAAGCAGTATTTTGAATCCTTATAACAGTCCAGATAATGTGATTTTAAATACATCTGAAGAAGAAAAAAAACGAGACATTACAAGTAGCTAGCTCACTATTTCCTCTAAATTTCTACAAATCTCTATTGGGTCGAACCATGTAAGACTGCCATTTTTGCATGTGAATGTTGGCATTTTCACATGGTTCAACTTCACAAACTGAAGTTGGTAATACATATGAAAACATATTATTGGGAACATGATGGGCCACCCAAACTTTGGGGTCACTTTATATGCAGATATGTACCCTTCAAGGTGAAAGAGGGACTTTGGAATTTTTTTAACTGCGGAATCTTTAAGGTTAGGGCCATGACAATATTTTGGAGATTAACTGAATTTTTAATTAACCAAGGACCATTTAGGAAGACAAACTGTTGGCTTTGTCGGTAGTTATTTCAATAACACTTCGTTTTTTAGAATACTAAAAGTTTTTGTTGTTTTCATTATAAATGATCACTTTTGTTCACCATTTGCCCGATTTCTTTCTTAGGAGTCCACTTCCACTGGAAGTCATAGAATACTTGTCTTGCGTAGGCTCACTGGTGACATCCATGGTGCATCGTTTGTCTGCAGCCAATGCCAGAATCGGATGACTGTTGCTCTAGGAAGAATAAAGTCCTAATTTTTCCCTCTCAGGATTCACCAGGCTTTATCCGTCTATTCACTGAGACTAGCTATCATTTGCTTCAGTGGAACCTTGATCCCCGACAGAATCTTCTTAATAGACTCATCATTCTTACTGTTTTGTGTTTGTATCACTTAATGTAAGGAAGCGGCTTCCCTGGTGGCTCAGAGGGTAAAGAATATGCCTGCAATGTGGGAGACCTGGGTTCGATCCCTGGGTCAGGAAGATGCCCTGGAGAATGAAATGGCAATCCACTCCAATATTCTTGCCTGGAGAATTCCATGGACAGAGGAGCTTGGTGGACTACAGTCCATGGAGTCACAAAGAGTCAGATATGACTGAGTGATTAACACATACTATCTAAGACAAATATGGGGATATTCCAGGAGTTACTGCAAAAATAATTATCAAGAATATATTTTATTGACCACTAGCTCTCCCCCAGGAAATTGATTCTCTCTCCCTTGAGCTCACAGCATTAGGTCATATAAAGCACATTACCCATCCGTTGTTCTCTTTGCCCTGACTGTTCAGAAACTCAGAGCCGTGTTTGAGCTCAATCATCATGGAACATTTATCACAAACATTTCTTGATATGATTCTATCTTTCTCTTGATAATTTAGCTTCTGACCTGGAATTTTATGTTGATCCTTGCAGCAACTCGACTCTCCAAAGTTAGTTTAATTTTCAAGGGAAGGCTTGGGTCAACTCCCAAGCCTTTGTTGCCACAGACAAAACACTTAGACTTTACGCCGATCTTATCTTCATTTCTCAGATATTATTTTCCTGCCCTTAAAGAATGTTAGCTAAAAGCCACCACATGTCTTTTCTTCATTCCCAGGTCTAACAGCCTTTGTTGATGTCAAGTTCTTCCTAAAAGACAATTTAAATTTTCATACTGTGGCATAAGTCTCTTCCTCACAATGAGGGAATTGGAGTGAGAATTATAGATTTGAGTCCTGGCTGTGAGACCCTAGACAACTAGCTTAAAAAATCTTTGGGTGTCAATTTCTTCCCTCTGCAAAGCAGAAATACAAATCTTAGTTATTATGAAGAGAAAATTATGTAAAGTATATGAAAGGACTTTGTGCCCTTAAACAAGTTTATAAGTCAGGTTAATATCATTCAAAGGCAGGAGAAAGATCAAGTCCTGTATAAATATCTTTGTTTCCCTTGATATTTTGCCTCTGCCATTTTATCTTCATGTCTCCATGTTACCTGGAGTTCTCTTGCTGGACCTTTGCCCAAGGGCTCTGAGTGGCTACAGCCTCTGGAAAGAAGGTTCAAGACTGAAGGTGGCATAAGGTGCCTTGAAAAGCCACTTGAGGAGCCTAGAATGGACCCCACTGGGACCAGGTTGATCTGTGTAGAGTGAACTACAGGGCTCATACTGGGCTCCGACAGAGCCAGATGCCCAGCGTGGAAGGACAGCCAGGTCAGGGGCTGAGGAGCTGTGGCCAAGCTGCAAATGCATCCTTTGTTTCAGGCTTAGTGGGGAAAGGAGCCCCTTTCCAGAAGCCCAAGGGCAGGACTGCAGGCAAGATGCCAGCTGCACTGCAGGGCTGAGCCTGCGTCAGTCACACTGGTGCTCCTCAGACAAGCTGACGTGTGCTGGGCAGGCCATGCCCACAAAGCGTGTGTCAGTCAGCCGTGATCCAATTAGCCATGTGTCATCAATCATGTTGTGGTTAGACGTGGATCAGCTTGACACATGTCAGTCACACAGACTCGTCTCCCATCCTCCAGGGGACATAGGAGTGAAGTAAGTGTCAGTCACACACACTCCCACTGGGTGCGCTCCTGCCAAACCCTCTGCAGAGTGAGGGAGGGGCCCCAACTATGTGGCCCCGGCAGGAGTAAGGTGGATGTAGGAATTAAAAACTGCTGGCAGCTCTCCCATCCTCCCCTGCTTTTCTTTTGCCACCTTTCACTCATGGTCTTGTCCCTTCTCAGGCAGCCTGAGTGTGTGTGTGTGTATGCATGCACGCAGGGGTTGTATGCCAAGTGAGGAAGGCAAGTAAAGGGAGTTGCCTCTTACTCAGAGAGTGGGTTCTAAAGCTAACAAAGGCAGGGAAGCCAAACTGCCTGCAGAAATTTCCCCAGTCTAACACTACCACTTTATCTTCTATCATTGCTATGGATTTGTTTATTTATCCGCTTGGACAATTAAGACAGCAGTTGGCTTGTTTTCAGGGACCATGGAGGGTGAGGAATAAATAATAATATACATCAGCATCACAATCAGAGAGGCAAAATGCTCACACGTGGTGATGGGCGTGGAGAGGGATGGAGGGGACGGAAAATCCCAGCATCCTCTCATGGTCACTGTCATGGAGCAAGATGACAGAATTGCTCACACTGTTTGAATCATCTCTTCTCTTCTCTCTCTGACAGAATATAATTAAATTTAGGTCAATTAAATTCTTGTCTGACGTGACTGCCTCACATCATCAGATAAAGCGCAATCTGGCTTGTTTTAGAAGTGTTGAAAATATCAGTCCAGTGTCCCCAGCTCAGGTCTCATCCAGGCAGTGGTGCGTAACAAGGATCCAGGGCTCCTCATTTTCTCAAGTGCTTCCTGGTTGGGCAGGCAGGGAATGAGAGATTTTAGTGGTGCTGTGCTAGAGCTAAGGAGGCAGCCTCTGGAGAGACAGTTCAGGACTGCATTGAATGATGTCACATCAGTAGCTTGTAATTGCCTTCCGTGGGTGCATTTACACCAGGGAAATTGGCAAATTCTACAAAGCAGATATTCCCCTCATTGCCCACTGTGCTCCCTTCAGAGAACTGATCTACTAGCTGGAGATGCAGGCTGGGAGAAGTTGATTCTGAAGACATTTGGCTTGAGAGGTCAAGTGCAAGAGATAGGGAGACAAACAGAAGGTCTCAAAGTGGGTGGAACTGGAAGATGGTTGTGGGAGACTTTCAAGATTTGTTGGAATATATCAGTAATCTAAGAGACAGATTTTTCAAATTCTTGGAGGCTATTGCTACGAAGATTGTTAATTGCCTTCTCAGTATCCATTCTCTTATTTTTCCTTAGTGTCAAAATCCTGGGTTGTCAGGGAGGTAATATGTTTAGCTAACAGATTACATTTTCTTAGGCCATTTTTCAGCTAACAATAGTCCATGAGATGTAAGTATAAGTTACTGGGTAGACTATCTAGGAAATCTCCTCAGATGGGGTTGAACTGATTAGCAGGAGCGTTTTTCTAACTTTCTTTTTACCTTCTTTCTGACTGAAACAGAGATGTGGTGGCTGGAGCACCAGCATCCATCTTGGACCATGAGGATGCAAGCCAATGGACTAAGGATGATGTACTAGAGAGAAGGCATCTGAATCCCTGTTAACAGAGCTGCTGTACCAGTACTAGACTGTCCAAATCCAGACTTCTTTAATTTGAGAAAATAAATCCCTAATTTATTTAAGCTACTGTTGTCAATAAAAAGCAGTCAGGCATATATTTCCTAAATGGCACAGTCATATTTCCGTTTCGTTCTAAGCTGTTTTGGAGGCTGAGGTATATGTTTCCTTTCTTCCTTCCTCCCTCTCCCTTTCTTTCCTTCCTTCTTTTCTTGTTTCTCCCAAATGATAAAAGCAGTATGTTCTCCTTATTTATCAGGAAGCCAATTTTATCAAGAACCAAATTCATTGTTCAAGTGTGAGAGGCCCCTTGGGGCATCTATTTATCCACCTGAATTGGTTCTTTGGCTCTCCAGGGCTGGGCAATGGGAGGTGGAGTGAGAGGAAGAGAGGACGTTTGTCTCCCATAGAAGGCATCTAAGCAGACTAGTGGCTCATCTTATCCTGGAAAAAGAGTGGCTTTGCATTTCTGCCCTTAGTATTGGGTAGGCAGGTGTGGGGTCCACTCTGAATTTGTGGAAAAACTGAGACTAGCCCTTGAACTGGGATGTGGTGTGGATAGGCCTAGGGTCCAATCCAGTGACTGGAATTTAGCCCAGTGCCCTTAATCCTTGTTTCTGGTTGTCCTGACCTAGAAAAACAGATTCTCGCCATTTCAGACTGGCATATAACATTCTTCTCCAAAGGATGAATTCCTCAGCATTCTTTAAGACATGGCTCCACTGCCACTTCCTCCACGGAAGTCCTCGTCCTCTTCCCTGAGCGCTCATCACATACTTGCCGCTTATTATGTTATAGAGTAATTGTTTATGTGTCTCTCATCCTCATTAGTCTGGGAGCTCCGAGGAGGAAACAGGAACAAACGTTCACACAACTGTGTATCCTCGGTGTCTGCCTAAATTGTTCAGTAAATATTTGCAGAACAAAAGAAATCCCATCGATTCCCACTTTTTCTGTATTTCATCTAGTAGGTTCTTTACCAATTTGAGGACCAGACCCCATAATGTCCTTCTTGCTCCTGGGAGATGTAACGCCATTACAGCTGTGGCGTCTAATAAACGAGCTGAGCTTTATTCAAGAGGTGGTGAGATTTCATAACTGGAGATGGAGCGGGAAGGGGATCCGTGTTCTTTCTCATGAAGTCCTCGCTGCCTGTGTTAACGCCGCCTTCCTTTACGCCACCCTCCATCTTGCATTCTCTCCAATTACTGCACCGGACTCACTCGCTCACCCATCTCTCTTGAGAGGAATGCCTGGGTTGACTCCTACCTCTACTACTTGTATGAACTTGACTTTCTTCACTTTGTTCAGCCTGTTTCCTCACCTCAAAGATTGGAATAATGTCAATATCAGTTACCACTTTTGAATGTGATTCTCAAACTTCACATGAATTGACATGTCTAATCCTCATAAACCACTATGATGTTGGTACTATTTTTAGCACGTCTGTTTCACAGATGGGGAAACTGGCACAGTGAGCATCAAATAACTTGCCCAAGATCCCAGAATAAGGGAGTAGTAAGTTAGAGTCAGAACTCAGACAGTCCCTGCTCTTAACCATCACGCCCATCTATCCAGTATTTACACTTTGAAATAAGACTTGCTTTGTAGGGATGATAAGACATGGAAGGCATTGCAATCACATGAGATATTCCCTTCTGGTTAGCCTGCCTCCAGCTTCCCTGAACCAACAACCTCCAGGGCACACCTGGAGCCTTCCCAATGAAGACTCCTTGCTATGGAAGTTTTTTTTAAATATATATAACATTAAAAACATTTTTTTTTAATTGAAGGATAATTGCTTTACGGAATTTTGTGGTTTTCTGTCATGTATCAATAAGAATCAGCCATTGGTAAAACCCATGTCCCCTCCCTCCTGGACCTCCCTCCCATCTCCCTCCGCATCCCACTCTTCAGTCTGTCACAGAGCCCCTGTTTGAGTTCCCTGAGTCATATAGCAAATTCCCATTGGCTACTTATTTTACATATGGTGTTGTAAATTTCCATGTTACTCTCTCGGTACATCTCCCCTTCTCCCTCCTCCCCTCCCTCCATGTCCATAGGTCTGTTTTCTATGTCTGTTTCTCTATTGCTGCCCTGAAAATAAATTCGCTAGGGTGGTTTTGTGTCAGGAGGCTCTTTGTGTGTTCTCTTTCGGGTGATCTCAATGACTTCCACACTCCTGTCACGCTAGTGGAATGAGCCATCATGAATTGTGGGCTCTAGGGTGGAAGGAACCTGATTCTCTGGTATTTGGGAATTACTGTGCACCCTGTACTGTTAGTGAGAGAGAAAAACACGCTTCAAACACACACACACACACACACACACACACACACAGAGGCCTGGAGGAGCCTTCTTCGTTTCAGATTTGAATAGCCAGACTTCATCTATTTAAACCACAATAATTTGGAGCTTGTGCAAGTTTGCCCTCAGGGTGAAAGGATATATTTGCACTGGATTAAAAATCAGAGTTTGCTGAACAGACCCGTGTATACACCTGACTTCACTTGTTTCAACTAGGATTTTTAAGGTACTTTAGCATCTTTTATTTGCATATGATGATTGATACATTAATTACAATAGATTCTGACCTATTCATTAATACTTAGAGGCTACTTAGTCTGGGAGGTCTGAGAATGCTTATAATGCAAAGGAATAAAGCTGCATTTGTGCATACAAAATTCAGAAATTTCATCAATTCTAATTCCTGATCAGGATAAACAAGCACATTTCACAGTTTCTTGGGTATTTCCTCTGGGTCCCAGTGTAATTCTATCTCCTTCTGGCTACAACCTTGTCCAAGATCACAGGACACCAAATACTTTTGCAGGGGAATGTACAAGGGCAATTCATTAATGACCATATCCAACTCATTCTTCTTCTGGTCCCCAGAGGTTCAGTGCCCAGTTTCTGGGTGGTGGTAGCTCCCACTGGCCTCTGTCCCCCTTCCCCATGCCCATGGGAGATGCTTGGAACCATGGATTATTGGTACCATATTCTCAGTCATTTGATTTTCCTAAGTCATTTCCTAAGATGCTTGGGGTATAAAAGCGTACTAAGACACAGAGCTAATGTCTCAGGCTTTTGTAAATCTTGTAAGTCAGACTCTTATTTTCAGGAGCCTTCCATGATGCTTGACAGAGCAGACAAAGGGCAAAGGGGCCCCTGGAGGTTCAGCAATCCTTCCCAGCTACCCGTGGGTCCTGTGGAGCTATCTGGCAAGTGTCCCAGAAGTCCAGTTCCATGGGACATTCCTGTCCATGTCACCAGACTTCCAACATCCATCCATCCACTTACACATTCATCCCTCAAACATTTGCTGTGTGCCTACTGCATATCAGCAAGATGCAGTCTTGACTCTCAGGGAGTTCAGGGTCTATGGTCAAGACAGGCATTTATACAAGTAATGATACTCTAATGTGATAAAAGCTAGAACTGAGATGTATGCAAACTACCACGTGCAGAAGAGCAAGCAGATAAGTCAGCTTGGTGGGGGATGGCTGCACAAATATCAAGCCAGAGACACTTGAGTGAAGTCTTATGGGAGCAGGGGTTTCCATTAGCTGGAGATGCCTGGGGGCAAGCAAGGCATGGATACAGAAAATGTCAGGAAAAGGCACACAGTTCTGTAAGACTGGAGCAGAGGGTGAGGAGGGAGAAGAAGGTAATCCCAAAGCTGCCATTGGCGTTGTCCCAAGCACCATGCTGGAGGATTCGGACTTTATTCTGAGACCATGGTACATACTCAAAGCAGGCCTGTGAACTCAAATGCCTTACAGGGGTCACTGTAAGGCATTACAATGCCTTACATGATGATGAGGGGGTCCAGCTGGAGTCTGAAAAATCGAGGAGTGCAGGTCCCATCCAAGGTGGCAGTCGTGAAGCACAGGCTCAGCTGGCCAAGTCTCCATGTCACACTGAGTGAAGTAAGTTGGACAGAGAAAGACAAATATCATATGATATTGCTTATATGTGTAATCTAAAAAATGGTGCAAATGAACCTATTTACACAACAGAAATACAGTCATAGATGTAGAAAACGATCTTATGGTTACTGGGGGAAACGATAGGGGGAGGGATAAATCGTGAGATTGTGATTGACATATATACACTACTATATGTAAAATAAAGGACCTACTGTGTAGTACAGGGAACTCTATTCAAATGCTCCGTAATGACCTATATGGGGAAAAAAAATCTAAAAAAGAGTGGGCATGTATATATATACACACACATATATTTATGATTCATTTCACTGTAGAGCAGGAATGAACACAACACTGTAAATCAACTATACTCCAATAAAAAAATTTTTTTAAGAAGCTGGAAATGCATATTTTATATGAACACTCCCAAGTTTGTAATGTGGGAAATTATTTCCAAATGTCAAGCTGGCCAAGCAAAAACATGTCTGATGTCCTGTCAGCCTCTAGTCTGGCTTCATCTCAGATGTAAAGCTTAACACGGAGAGCTGACTTCATCAGACTATGTTTCAGGAAGAGGATGCCCTTACAGGTCTCCCCAGCCTTTGTCAGCAAGAACCTCTTCTCCTTCCCCCACCCCCTTGCTTCTCCTCTCACTGCCCTCCCACAGCATCCCCAGCACAGCCCCACCTTGCTGGGAGGAGCTGGAGGAATGAGCCATGCCCCAGGCCTGACTCACAGAGAAAGCCCAGCCATAAGGACATGAGAGAGCCGTATTTATTTCACATGGACAAGCATGATTCCATTGCATGCTGAACATGAAAGCTCGCGTGAGGAAAGTACCCGTAACAGCAGAATTATGTGCTTTTGTCCACAGGGAGCAGGGAGAATCACAGGGTGGTTTTTAAAGACAGTTCCCCTTCAAGCAGAGTTGAAACCACAGGCTTTGAAATCACTGGTTTATTTCATCAGCAAAGGGTCTGTCTCCTAAGAGTGGCCAGGGGGAACACTTCCAGCTCCACAATCTCTGCACGAGCTGCTAAGGTCAGGAGGACAAGGCTGGTCCCCATCCATCACCCAGGGCGGCTCCAGAGAGTTAAGCTCAGAGGGGAGGTACATGCCACTTGGAATTAACAAGCCCACTCCAGGGTGGACAGTGACGGGACAGACTGCTGTGTTCATAGCAACAGAACCATCACCACTTATAATATGTATCTATAATCAGAAGATCTGTGCTTCCTGAAACAATTTCCCAGGGCCTCATATGGGCTGAAGGGAAACTATTAGGAACTGACCAGATGTGCCAGAAATAGATCAACTTTGCCTGGACAGACTGGGGAGAGCTAGTGGCAAGGACCCCCCCTGGTCTCTTGGCCTTTAGCTGGGCTTCCCCATTCCAAGAGGATGGAACCCAAGAGGGGAATAGGGGCTGGAGCCTGGATTCACTGAGGGAAGAGGGCCAGAGGCTCTCAGGGCAAACCTCAGGGAAGAGACTAGCAGAAGAGCCCTTGAATCTCTGTGGCTCATTCCCACCTGAAGTCCTGCCCAACAGTTTCATAAAATTTAATATTATATGGTCTATAAAATTCCCGGAGTTGGTCTATCACTTCAGGGTCGATCTGTACATGAGTTCTGCCTTTTGATTTGCCCAGGCATCGAGGCAGGAGGCTCGATTCTGTTTTTTTCAAGCAAGGGAATCCTTTGGTTTTGTTGAAGTAGAAGTGCTTGTCCGTGATGAGCCTCTTAATGCCCAGGAAGTCCTGGACGCGCCCCATCTCGCCCGCCGGGTCGGTGATGAGCCGCTCGCCACTGACGAAGTGGATCTGAGCCAATGGGAAGTAACGCAGCCAGCTCTCCAGGTGCAGCGCGTACATGCCGATGCGGATGGCGTTCCAGGACACGTCCACCAGGCCCAGTGTGCGGTTGCGGAACGAGAGGCCCTCAAACGTGGGGATGTCTGGCTTCTTGGAGAGCGTCTGGGTGTAATCCGAGATGGCACGGGTCACGGGGTTCCGTACGACCACGATCAGCTTGGTGTCTCGGGACATGTTGAAGATCCGGCGAGGGGCCTCTTGAGTGACAAAATAGCTGGGGGTCTTTTCCAGTGTGATCTGACTCTCGAGGGTCCGAGGCATGAGGCTCCTGTGGGGCAGAAATGCACATGATCAGCCAGGGCTGTGTTGGGGGCCCCCCGGGGAGATCACTTCCCTCCACCCAGCTTCCCAGGGGATCCCCGCCCCCTTCTCCTCTGTGATATTTGAGCCTCCCCTGTTCCCATCTGATGAAGCACCTAACTCTTGTTGACCCTTTTTTCAAAGTCTGTAACAGTTTAAGACAAGAACCAATCTAAATGTCCATCAGTATGGGTTAGATACATGATGGAATAGCCAATTAATACAGTTGGGTAGATCTGTGTGTACTCTTATGGAATCATTTCCAAGATTTAGTGCTTAAATGAAAAAAGGCAAGACACAGCTTGTTTATCTGGGGAAAGATACCAAGAAACCAATAAAAGTAATTGCTTCTGGGGAGGGGCCTTGAGTGGGAGCAGAGCAGGGAGGTCAGGGATAAATGAGAATTGCTTTTTATTGTATAATCTTTTACACTGCTTGAAATTTTTATTGTGTTTATTACATATTCAAAAAATACAAAGGAAGCCACTGAATATTGTTCTGGCAAAAGATATCTCTCCAAATATATTAAGAAAGTCTTTGGGGGAGAGGAAAGGCATGTTTTGTAGGAATAGCATGTGTTTTTGAAATGAGTTCTGATGTCTTTTCCTGCTGAAATACATCTGAAATATATCCCTGGTAAAAGATTGAAGAAGCACAGAATATCAGGGGTGAGATGGGTGGGGGGAGAATATCATGGGTGGGTGGGGGGAGGGGCTCAGTCAGAAGCCCAGTAATGCAACCTCTTGCTCTCCTCTTAATTTCCTAGTTCTGCTTAAGGTTTAAGGGAGGATGGTAGGACAAGGTGATGTCTCCTTCTCAGGTGTATCTCTTTCAGGTCCTCGTGAAGGGAAACACCTCTGGTTTCCAGTTGCTATTTCTTTCTGAAAGTTGTGTTTTACCCTTAATTAGTTTTTCTTATATAGTGAAGGATAGAGGAGCCAGGAATGCTGCAGTTCATGGGGCTGCAAAGAGTCGGACACATGACTTAATGACTGAACAATGACAGCAAAATTTTTCTTAATCCTGGCTGCACATTAAATCACCCAAGAATTTTATTTTTTTAAAGGAAGATGGTTCTTTTGAGGTGCTAGCCTGCCATCTTCTCGATCAGTTGGCCCCCAAATAAAGTCTCTTTCTTGCCTCAGCCCCTCGTCTCTCAGATTCATTGGCTTGTCATGCAGCGAGCAGAGCAAGCTTGGACTCAGTATCAATTTGGCTTAGCCAGCCAGAAGACTTGCTGCTTGTGGCTAGCTGATCCTGATCAAGGAATATTGGGGCAAGACCCTAGCAGCTGCTGGGACCATTTGTCCTGAGGTTCTTTCCTTCAGGATTCCTGCAGTGGTCTGGCTGCCCACAAGCACCTGGCAGTTGAGAAAAGGAACAGGCAAACTTCTACTAGTTGACAGACTCGGATTTTGTTTGTAGAGATTCATTAACAACAAACCCAGCCCTGCTGAGATAGGTGTTCTATAATCTCTTCAGAAACTTGATAGCTTCCAACTCAGTTCAAAACTGAGTAAGCATCCAGGCGGAGAACTGCCATGAACATAAAGCTACAAAATAAATAAATAAAATAAAATAAAATAAAAAGATGGCAGAGGAGTAGGTGGACATGGAGTACACCTCTCTCTGCAGATACATCAGGAATATACCTTCAGACACAGAAATGCATGCAGAACACCAGCTGAGAGCAGACAGGGGTACCTGGCCAGCAGAAAATAATAATATAGAGCCACGCAAAGCTCGAGATCAAGCCCTGAGCCTTTGGAGTGGGAGCAGTGACTCCAAGATCCTAGACTACGAGAGAACTAACCCTCAGATCAGATCAGATCAGTCACTCAGTCGGGTCCGACTCTTTGCGACCCCATGAATCACAGCACAGAGAACTCACACAAAGGAAACCACTGGAATACAAGACCCGGTATCACCCAACCACCAGTAAGCACCCTGTGCAGGACGCTGCATCTAAACAACCAACAAAACAAAAATACAGACCAAATCATCACAGGATTACCACCTCACTCAGCCTTGCCCATCAGAGGAAAAACAAACAGAAAAACTCAGCACAAATCTCACCCTATAGGAAGCTTACACAAACCATTGGCCCAACCTTAGGAGGGCAGAAACCAAAAGGAAGAAAGAATTCAACCTTGGAACCTGGGAAAAGGAGACCTCAAACACAATAAGTTACAAAAAATAATGAAAAAGTAGAGAAATGCTACACAAATGAAGGAACAAACTAGTCCAAATAAATGAAGAGGAAATAGGCAAACTACCTGAAAAAGAATTCAGAATAATGATAATAAAGGTGATCAAAAACCTTACAACAAAATGGAGAAAATGCAAGAATCAATGAACAAAGACCTAGAAGAATTAAAGAATAAACATGCAGAGACAAACAACACAATTACTGAAATTAAAAATACTCTAGAAGAAATCAATAGCACAATATCTGAGGCAGAAGAATGAATCAGTGAGCTGGAAGATAAAATGGTGGAAATAACTTCTGAAGAGCAGAATAAAGTAAAAATAATGAAAAGAACTAAAGACAGTCTCAGGGACCTCTGGGACAATATCAAATGCACCAACATTTGAATTATATGGGTCCCAGAAGAAAAAGAGAAAAAGAAAGGGTATGAGAAAAATTTTGAAGAGATTATAGTTGAAAATTTCCCCAAGATGGAAAAGGAAATAGTCAATCAAGTGCAAGAGGCACAAAGAATCCCATACAGGATAAACCCAAGGGAAAACATGCCAAGACACATACTAATCAAACTAACAAATACTAAACACAAAGAAAGAATATTAAAAGCAGCAAGGGAGAAGCAACAAGTAACATACAAGGGAAACCCCATATGCTTAAGCTGATCTTTCAGCAGAAACTCTGCAGGCCAGAAGGGAATCGCAGGATATATTTAAAGTACTGAAAGGGAAAAATCTACAACCAAGATTACTATACCCAGCAAGGATCTCATAAAAAATTGATGGAGGAATAAAAAGCTTTTTCAGACAAGCCAAAGTTAAGAGAATTCAATACCATCAAACCAGCTTTACAACAAATGTTAAGGGGACTTATATAGTCAAGAAACACAAGAGAAGAAAAAAGATCTACAAAATCAACCCAAACAATTAAGAAAATGGCAATAGGAACATATGTATCAATAATTACTTTAAATAAATGGATTAAATGCTCCAACCAAAAGACACAGACTGGCTGAATGGATAGAAAAACCAGACCCGTATATATGCTGTCTACAAGAAACCCACTTCAGATTTCAAGACACATATAGACTAAAAGTGAGAGGATGGAAAAATATATTCCATGCAAATGGGAAGCAAAGGAAAGCTGGAGTAGCAATCCTTGTATCAGACAAAATAGACCTTAAAATAAAGATTACAGGAGATAAGGAAAGACACTACATAACGATCAAGGGATCAATCCAAGAGGAAGACATAACAATTGTAAATATCTATGCACCCAACATAGGAGCACTTTAATACATAAGACGAACACTAATAGACATAAAAGGAAAAATTGACAGTAACACAATAATAGTAGGAGACTTTAACACCCCACTCACACCAATGGACAGATCATCAAAACAGAAAATTAATAAGAAAATACAAGTCTTAAATGATGCATTAGATGAGATGGATCTCATTGATATCTTCAGGACATTCCACCCAAACGCAGAAGAATACGCCTTCTTCTCAAGTGCACATGGAACATTCTCCAGGATAGACCACATATTGGGTCACAAATCAAACATCAGTAAACTTAGGAAAATTGAAATCATATCAAGCATCTTCTCTGACCACAATGCTATGAGACTAGATATCAATTACAATAAAAAAAAAACTGTAAAAAACACAAACACATGGAGATTAAACAACACATTTCTAAATAACCAACAGGTTACTGAAGAAATCAAAAGGTAAATAAAATTTATAGAAACAAATGACAATGAAAACATGACAACTCAAAACCCATGGGATGCAGCAAAAGCAGTCCTAAGAGGGAAGTTGATAGCAATACAATCCCACCTCAAGAAACAAGAAAAACATTGAATAGACAACCTAACTTTACACCTAAAAGAACTGGAAAAAGAACAAAACCCCCCCAAAATTAGTAGAAGGAAAGAAATCATAAAGATCTGAGCAGAAATAAATGAAAAAGAAATGAAAGAAACAATAGTAAAGATGAATAAAACTAAAAGCTGGTTCTTTGAGAAGATAAACAAAATTGGCAAACCTTTAGCTAGACTCATCAGAAAAAAAAAGAGAGAGAGAAGAATCAAATCAACAAAATTAGAAATGAAAAAGGAGAAGTTACAACAGACAAGGCAGAAATACAAAGGATTATAAGAGACTATTATGAACAACTGTATGGCAATAAAATGGATAACCTGAAAGAAATGGACAGATTCTTAGAAAAGTTCAATCTTCCAAGACTGAACCAGAAAGAAATAGAAATTATGAACAACCCAATTACAAGCACTGAAATTAAAGCTGTGATCAAAACTCTCCCAATAAACAAAAGCCCAGGAACAGATGGCTTCACAGGAGAATTCTATCAAACATTTAGAGAAGAGCTAATGCCTATCCTTCTTAAACTCTTCCAAAAAAATGCAGAGGAAGGAACACTTCCAAACTTATTCTGTGAGGCCACTATCACCCTGATCCCAAAACCAGACAAAGACAACACAAAAAAACAAAGCTACAGGCCAATGTCACTGATGAACATAGATGCAAAAATCCTCAACAAAATTCTAGCAAACAGAATTCAGCAACACATCAAAAAGCTCATACACCATGATCAAGTTGGGTTTATTTTAGGAATGCAAGGATTCTTCAATATATGCAAATCAATCAATGTGACACACTATATTAACAAATTAAAAGATAAAAACCATATGATAACCTCAATAGATGCAGAAAAAAACTTTGACAAAACTCAGCACTCATTTATGATTAAAACTCTTCAAAAAATGAGCAAAGAAGGAACCTACCTCAACATAGTAAAGGCCATATATGATAAGTCTACAGCAAGCATTATTCTCAATGGTGAAAAATTTAAAGCATTCCCCCTAAGATCAGGAACAAGACAAGCGTGTCCACTTTCACCACTATTATTCAACATAGCTCTGGAAGTCCTAGCTACAGCAATCAGAGAAGAAAAAGAAAGAAAAAGAATACAGATCAGAAAAGAAGAAGTAAAGCTCTCACTGTTTGCAGATGACATGATACTGTACATAGAAAACCCTAAAGATAGTATCAGAAAATTAATTACTAGAGCTAATCAGTCAATTTAGCAAAGTTGCAGGATACAAAATCAAAACACAGAAATCACTTGCATTTCTACTTACTAACAATGAAAAATCAGAAAGAGAAATTAAGGAATCAATCCCATTCACTAATGCAGCAAAAATAATTAAATATCTAGGAATAAACTTACCTAAGGAGACAAAAGAATTGTACACAGAAAATTATAGGACACTGATGAAAGAAATCAAAGATGACATAAACAAATGGAGAGATATTCCATGTTCCTGGGTAGAAAGAATCAATATTGTGAAAATGACTACACTACCAAATGCAATCTACAGATTCACTGCGATCCCTATCAAATTACCAATGGCATTTTTCACAGAACTAGAACAAAAAATTTCACAGTTCATACGGAAATATATAAGACCCCAAATAGCAAAAGCAGTCTTGAGAAAGAAGAATAGAGCTGGAGGAATCAACCTTCCTGACTTCAGATTATACTACAAAGCTACAATCATCAAGACAGTATGGTACAGGTACAAAAACAGAAATATAGACCAATGGGACAAGATAGAAAGCCCAGAAATAAAACCATGCACCTATGGGTACCTTATTTTTGACAAAGGAGGCAAGAATATATAATGGGACAAAGGCAGCCTCTTCAATAAATGGTGCTGGGAAAACTGGACAGCAACATGTAAAAGAATGAAATTAGAACACTTCCTAACACCATACACAAAGATAAACTCAAAATGGATTAAAGACCTAAATGTAAGACCAGAAACTATAAAACTCTTACAGGAAAACATAGGCAGAATACTCGATGACATAAATCAAAGCAAGATCCTCTATGACCCACCTACTAGAGTAACAGAAATAAAAACCAAAATAAACAAGTGGGACCTGATTAAACTTAAAACCTTTTTCACAGCAAAGGAAACTATAAGCAAGGTGAAAACACAACCCTCAGATAGGGAGAAAGTAATAGCAAATGAAACTGATGAAGGATTAATTTCCAAAATATACAAGCAGATCATACAACTCAATGCCAGGAATACAAACAGCCCAATCAAAAAGTGGGGAAAAGACCTAAACAGACATTTCTCCAAGGAAAACATACAGATGGCTAACAAACACATGAAAAGATGCTCAATGTTGTTCATTGTTAGAGAAATACAAATCAAAACCACAAAGAGATATCATTTCACACCGGTTTGAATGACCATCACCAAAAAGTCTGCAAACAATAAATGGAGAGGGTGGAGAGGGTGGAGAGAAAAGGGAATGCTCATGCACTGTTATTGGGAATGTAAACTGATACAGCCACTATGGAAGACTGTATGGAGATTCCTTTAAAAACTAGGGATAAAACCACCATATGACCCAGCAATCTCACCCCTAGACATATACCCAGAGGAAACCAAAATTGAAAAAGACACATATATCCCATTGTTCACTGCAGCAATAACTAGAACATGGAATCAACCTAGACGTCCATTGACAGATGAATGGATAAAGAAGATGTGGTACATATACACACTGGAATATTCCTCAGCCATAAAGAGGAACGCATTTGAGTCTGTTCTGATGAAGTGGATGAACCTAGAACCTGTTATACAGACTGAAGTCAGAAAGAGAAAGATAAATATCATATTCTAATGCACATATTTGGAATCTAGAAAAATGGTACCAAAGACTTTATTTACAGGGCAGCAATAGAGAAGCAGACATAGAAAACAGACTTATGGACATGGGGAGAGGGGAGGAGAGGGTGAGATGTATGGAAAGAGTAACATGGAAACTTATATTACCATATGTCAAATAGATAGCCAATAGGAATTTGCTGTATGGCTCAGGAAACTCAAACAGGGGCTCAGTATCAACCTAGAGGGATGGGATGGGGAGGGAGATGGAAGGGAGGTTCAAAAGGGAGGAGATACATGTATACCTATGGCTGATTCATGTTCAGGTTTCACAGAAAACAACAAAGTTCTATAAAGCAATTTTCCTTCAATTAAAAAAAATTAAAAAAATACACAGATGTCTGAGCCCCATTCTAGACTGATTAAAAATATTTGAGGGTGGGTGCTTTTATGAAGCTCCTCAGATGATTTCAATGTAAAAATAAAGGTGAGAACCACCAATACACAACCACACTTCCCCCACTCCCTATTTATTTGTTAAAAACTGTTTATTTTATTTATTTATCTATTTTTGGTTGTGCTGCATGGCATGTGGGATCTTAGTTCCTTGACCAGACATCAAACCCATGCCCCCTGCATTAGAAGTGCATAGCCTTAACCACTGGGCCACCAGGGAAGTCCCACCCTTCACCTGTTCTTAACACTATGGCTTCCTAGACCCCACAGCTGGCAGCTTCACAGTCCTATGAATAGAAGCACCTGGTGTCTAGCCTTCTTTGTCCCAGCCACATAGTCATCTCTTCAGTAACCTGGCCTCACAGGTCTTTGGCCAAATATCTCCATTTTATCTTCTCTTTTAGCAAACTCTTTCTCATGGTCATACGTTAGGTTTTGTCCTTGGAATTGCCCTAATTCTGAAAAGGTTCACCCTGAAATTCTACTCTAGGGCTATGTCATGGATTGAATGATGATCTTCCAAAAGATACGTTCACCCAGAACCTATGAATGGGACCTTATTTGGAAAAAGAGTCTTTGCAGCCTTAGGAAGTAAATTAAGGATCTCGAGATGAGATCATCTTGGATTAGGGTTCCTTGTAAGGAATATCCTTAGAAGAGAAGAGAAGGAGAGAAGAGACACACAGAGAAGAGGAACTAGGAGGATGAAGGCAGAGCATGCAGTGATATGTCTACAAGCCAAGACATGACAAGCATTGCTGGCAGCCGGCAGAAGCCAGGAGAGAAGCACGGAGTAGATTCTTCCTCAGAGCCTCCAGGATGAACCAACCCTGCTGACAATTTGCTTTTAAGGATTCTGGCTTCCAAACCTGAAAGAATAAATCTCCATTGTTTTAAGACACCTCCTTTCAGGACATTTGTCATGGTGGCCACAGGAAAAAAACACAGACCATAACCTTCTTACCTTCTTTCCTTCTGTCTTTACCATAGTCTCAGATTCATTGTACGTGATATTCAAATTCATCTTATTTCACTTTCTTTTTTATTTCACTGTCTTCTAAACCTTCTCTGGACCCAGGAAGCAATCATTTCCATAGCGTCATCCTCACATCACCACCACCACCACCACCACCATTAGTCTTGGAGGACAAGTTACACAGGGGCTCACCTGCCCACCTGTGCTCTCAGATCCCTCCCCCACCCCAGCCCCGACTCCGCTGCCCTCCATACAAACCTCCCATTTTCACCTTGAATCTTCAAGTTCTTCTTGCAACTGAGAAGCTGATGCAACTAATATTTTGCATCTAAGCCCAAAGTCTGTAATAGACCCGGATGGGTTGAAAATTTTAATAGTATTTATTAATACTGAGGATATCATTCTTAGCAAATAATCACAGGTGCACTTGAATCGAATTCTTTGGATTTTCTTAGAAATCTGCCTGCATTATTTTATGATCTTGGAACACATTGTAATGAGGTGTTGGCCTTAATGACAGAGTAGATGGAATTACATATCTGTGACAGTGCATTTAAACTTAGGGACTTTCCAAGCCTTATGGGGGTATAAGGCCTTCAACACACAAAAAGTTGACCTGATAAGCCATTAAACATATCTCTTTGCAATATCCTTTAATACACCAATGAATATCCAAGAGAGGAAAACAGGTTGCAGCATTTCCCAAGCTTATCTGGCTAAGGAGCTATGAACTTTTGCCAGGAGTGCCAATTAACACCTCTCTCTGCTACCAGTTTGGAAACTTCTGATCTATTCCAGTGATCTTCAGGGTGTCACGTCACTCCCCAAGCTGTGCGTTAAAGTGAAGTTCCACCCTTCCTAATTGGCATATCAGCTACAAAACCAAATTAGTTACTAAGGAAGACATAAACACCACACTATAAACAACATGCACAGATCATCACACCATGAGCCAAACGTGTACTTCAAATCTTCTCTATTCCATCAAAGGACACCTTACATATTTATTTCTCATTAGGTCACTGGAATAGAGGCCTGTGTGACGGTAACACACAAGGAGACTCTGGATACACACCTCTCTGATCCGTGGTGGGAAGGGGGCATTAGTCTTTTCCTTAGGCTCATTTTTCCTCCTCATGCCATTGTTCAAATTTTGCTGATTTGCTTCCAGCTGCTAACAAACAGCTGAACTTTTCTCTCACCTGCATAACCCTTTTTGAGCTTTGGTCTCCTTTTGTTTCTGTATGGCTCTGCAAAAATGACAGAAAGAGTGGTCTAACACTCACCAATTGGACTTGCCGCCCATCTGTTATTTGAAACTGCTCAGCAACAATCTCCACCACATCTGGTAGTAGCCCCCAGATTTCTTTCAAAGGAACCACTCCTACTTTGGATAAACTCTTAGCAGTCCAAGGACAGGGTGTGTGACTGACAAAAAATATATGATGAAGACGGAAAGTGGACTCAATCTTCCAGCCAGACACAGGAGCTTGGAGGAGCCTCCTCAGCAGTTTCTCTTACCAAATCCCTCAGCTCTCTTGGTTCTTGCCCTTTCCCAGACCTGGTTTGCCCACCTTCCTCTGTAGTTCTATAAGTTACTGCACATCCTTCTAAGAAATTTTTTTTTTACTACATGAAGTTAATCAGAGTCCATTTCTGTTGCTTGGAACCCAAGAATTCTAACATGCCTTATAGAACCTGGTTTCCTCTCTGTGGAAGCTATGCTAAGCTAAGCTCACCCCAACTTGATTATAAACTGCAAGGCAGGGCAGGTGCACCTTATTTGCATCTCCCTCTGCAAAGGCTACCATAGCCATGGCACAAGTAAGGTCTCCATCAGTATTTCTAGGGCTCACGTGGAGCCAGCAATCTAATCCAGATATGCACTGCAGCCCTCATCCCCTTCCACATTCTCAACTCTCCCCAAATCACCGAGAGCCTTCCCAGGAGTCTATCTCCCCTTTCTCTTATTCTACGTGATCTTCCGGGATGCCCCCATTCCTCCCTAGCCTTTAGCACCACCTAGGAGCTGTTACTCCTCACAGCTCTGTAACTGCAGTTCCAAGTTTCCCACACTCTGGACTGGACTGTCCAACTGTCTGGGGACTGGATACCTCATCTCAGTAATGAACTTGCCATTTTCCTCCCATGCTTACAAAGCACAAAAACCTCACATCCTTCTTACGTCTAATGTCTGTCTTCCTGGTAAGTTCTCAAGTCTGCCCCCATCTCCTGGCCCCATTCACACACCTCAGGCTCATGTCATCTGTTCCTCTGACAACAGATTTCTCTCTGACCTCCATGCTTCTACTTTCTTCTCCCTTTCAATCCATTCTGCATTCTGTGTCCGCCAAGGGAATCATGCTAAAGCAAATCCATCCTCTTGTGTAAATGTGACTAATGGGAACCTCCTGTATAGTTCAGGGAACCCTACTCACTGCTCTCTGGTGACCTAAAGGAGAAGAAAATCCAAAAAAAGAGGGGATATATGTATATGTAACAGCTGATTCACTTTGCTGTATAGTAGAAACTAACACAACATTGTAAAGCAACTCTATTCCAATAAAAATTTAAAAAATAAAGTGAATGAATGCAGTCACAGTGATAAAATATTTAGATGAGTCAATACTGAGAGTTGTAAACATCTTTCTCCATAAGAAGATAGGCAAGCATCTGCCAAGAATGTTGGGTTCCACGTTTTTGGTGTTTGCATCTTGATTCATAAAATATCTACTGAGAATACAAAAAATAAAGCAAATCCAATCTTGTCAACCATCAGCCATTCTTCTGAATAAAGCCCATATTCCTTGACTTGGTACTCAGGGCTGCCGTCTACCTTTCCAGAATTAATCTCTTGCCACCTCCTGGAAATCTGATGCTTATAACTATATTGAACACAAAATTCACTCGCCAAACACATGCTGTCTTTTCATGTTTTTTTTTTAAAGACTCTGGACCATCTTTCTGGTCTCTTTAACCCTGGCAAACATCTACTCACCTTTCCAAATCCAAAGGAAAAGTCACACCCTCTGTGAACACTTTAAAAAAAATAATTTCATGACACTTCCTGAATCCAGCTATTAAGATCTCATCCCACTGTGTAGTACTTACTAAGTACACATCCATTTATATCAAGAGATCATCAGCATCTTGGGCATGTTTCTTATTCATTTTTGCCTTTTTAGCACAAACCTGGCACAACATAGGTGCTCAAGAAATTGATCAAAGATCTAGTGTCAAAGGTAGGTGCCTATTGAGAGGTTACCTTGAGTCCTTAGAAGTTACCAGAAATTATGAAGTCTGGCCTTTTCTTGGCATTCTGAACCTGGGCAGAGGAAGGTTCCAGCAGATAGCCCTGGGGTGAAGGGATCACTGTGTCATTTAAAAAATTTCATCATGGCCACATGTGCTCAGGTTCATGAGCTGAGGGGGAACTCAAGTTCTGCTTCAGCCAAAACTTCCCAGTACAAGAAGGTAAAATGAGACTAAAAGGAACAGATCTTGCGCCATTTCTGTTTTGCCATCTACAGGGTCCTTTGCCCAGGTTCCCTCTGATGTTGAAAGAGGACAGGACTGTGGTCATCTATAGTGTGGCTGAGAGGGAGGAGGTGGGGAAGTCAAACTAGATGCGATAAATACCCCCACACGTGCTAATGTGTGCCAAGTCACTTCAGTTGTGTCCAACTCTATGCAATCCTATGGACTGTTGCCTGCCAACCTCTTTTGTCCATTGGATTCTCCAGGCAAGAATACTAGAGTGGGTTGCCATGCCCTCTTTCAGAGGATCTTCCTGATCCAAGGATCAAACCCTCATCTCTTAGGTCTTCTGCATTGGCAGGCGAGTTCTTTACCACTAGTGCCACTTGGGAAGTCCCATACCACTGTATCAGAGTAATTAAATAAGGATCTCTGTAAGGGGAGGGGGGCGTTGCAGAGACCTGGGCACCTGCGACTTTAAAGCTCCCCAGCTGATCCCAGGGGGCCCCCAGGACTAAGAACCATGGTTGAGGACCGCATGTTCCTTTAGCTGCACAGCCTTTAATACAGTAGCTCAGAAGTGTTTTCTCCTTAGAGGAAAAGAGCTCGGTACATCCAGCTTCAGTGGGTTTAGGGTGCAGCCTAGGAGCCTACAATTTTAACAAGCCTCCTGCTCCATGACTCATGATCAGAGAAGCTTGGGAAGCATGGTCTTAATAAAATACGTCCTCGTAAGTAATGCGATCACACTCATTGTTATCTAAGACATTAAATATTTATTTGAAGGATATCTCTGCCCTCCCCCAGCCCAACCATAGACGGGAAGTTCCAAGAGAAGAGCACTGCTGTGTTTTTCTCAGTTGTAATGGCACCTAGTAGGCGCATAGTCAATATTTGCTGAAGAGAAAAAAAAAATAAAGGCAAGGCTTGGTCTGGTAGAAATCTGTGCCCCAAAGTCCATTTTATGTCTTCTCCCCAAGGGAAAAAAAATCACAGACTTCTGTGTCCCTTACCAAAAGAAGAAAGAAAAAAAAAAAAGTCCAAATACTGTCTTGTCAGTTTGAGACTCTCCGGAAATGGCATTATCTGACCCACTCAGTAGAACAGAGGCAGCTCTTGTGGCCCCATTGTCCACATGGGGACGTGGTGTTTGGGGCTGGCTTATCCCGATTATCACCGGAAGGGTTCACCGGAAGATTTCCTTTCCTGCTAAATCTGTGCACCCCATGAGTGTGCTCTAAAAGGCCTGGCTGCCTGGGGGACTTCGGTGATTTATTAGCTCCTGGCTGGGCAACCAGGCTCCTTGGGAAAAAAAAAAAAAAAAAAAAATTGCCGTCTCCAGAGGGATAATTAGGAGCGGAAGAGGAGGGGAAAGTCTTTCCTGCAGGAAACTGGTTCTTCTAAAATAAACCTGCTAAACCCGCTCCCCCTCCATGTGCCGGCCAGCGTAGGCACAGCACCTGTGGGCACAGACCTGCAGCCCCTCTGGCATCTCAGAACCCCCTCCTTCCAGACCTCAGCTCAAATCCTTACACTGATAAGACTTGGGAGGAAAACGCTGAGTCCACGCTGAGTCCCAGCTTGAACCCCATCAGTAGTTCTTCACTGCTCACAGGATAAAGGCCTTAACAGGATTTAGGTGGCTCTACTTGATCCAGCCCATGGCCATCTTGGGCTCTGGCCAGACTGGACGATTCAGAGTTCTCCCCCAAAACTGCATTTTTCATGCCAAGCAACATCTGATGTGTTGTGGCCTCTGGGGGAAGCCTCTGTAGCTGGTCAGGCAGAACTTCTTCATGCCTTAGCCCTTAGCTCATCATCACCTCCACCAGAGAGCCCTCCCTGACTGGGCCTTTATTATCTCCCTCTTCCCAGAAGTTAGGTGTTTGTTATCCTTGTGATTCCATGGAATTCACTACAGACATAACTCATTTTTTACACATTATCTGTCATCACCCTAGAGTGTTAGGTCACAAAAGGCAGGGCTCACCACCATCAAGTCTCTGTCGACGGTGCCTATCCTGGGCCTGGTATGCAGTCACGTGCTCATTCATTGGACACACATTTATTGAGCACCTGCTGTATGCCAGGATACAAAGGCAGGCATGATCCTCAAGGAGTTGACAGCCTTATAAACCCAAGGGGTGAGGGGGGGCTCCCCTTTTCCCAGTGTGAGGGGCTGATGGAACTTGTCTTCCCACTAGGGCTGGTGGCTTCCTCCTCTGCTAGGAGGGGCCAGGCCTGAACCCCATCTCCGACAGTCATCAAGTTCCCCATGGCCTGGGCAGCTGGCTTTCCCCGATAACTCATGTAAACAGCTGGCACCTCAGTCCAGCCTGCCTGATGTCCAATAGTTTGACAGTCTCCCAGCTGACAAGGCTGTTCTCACCTCTGCTCCATAAGAAGGGAAGCTGCTATAAGTGTCTGGGCACAGTCTCTTCCCTGGAGCATTAACCTCCAAGTGCTTCGGGCTCTGGCATGTTCCCCAGGGTGATGGCAAGAAGACAGGGTAACCCTGCCTGCCTCTTCTACTGCGCGTTTCCCCAGTGATAGATATTCTTTCACCCCTACTTTGTGAACTATTGGATTTGTCTTGAGTCCCACCAGGTGCCAGATGGAAACCAGAATAGAATCCTCCTTGCCTGATACATCCACATGGAGATGTTTGGAGGGCAGTAGGCTACTTTAGCGGCTGGTTGTGAGTGTGGGATTTGAAATCAGAGAGCTGAGTGTGAGTTTTGCCACTTGTTAACCAGAAGAAATGGGCATGTAGCTTCACTTCACATAATGTCCTATAGGTTCACCCCTGTCATCCCAAATGGCAGGTTTTCCTTCTTTTCTTATGACTGAGTAAAATAAGCCAAGCACAGAAAGACAGTTACTATATGAGTTCAATTACTGATGGGATCTCTGTGTTGAACTCACAGAACCAGAGAGTAGAATGGTGGTTGCTGGGGGGCTGGAGGTGGGGAGAGGGGAGATAAAGGTCAAAGGGTACAAACTTTCAGTTGAAGATGAATAAGATCTGGGGATCTAATGAACAGCCTGGTGACAAGAGTTCACATTCCAGTGTTACATACCTGAAATCTGCTGAGAGAGTAGGGCTTAAGTGTTCTCACTACACACACACACAAATGGTGACTCTGCGAAGTGATGGATATGTTCATTAACCCAGTTGTGATAATCACTTCACAATCACTTTGCATGCATGTGTGCTAAGTTGCTTCAGTTGTGTCTGACTCTTTGCAACCCTATAGACCGTAGCCTACCAGTCTGCTCTGTCCATGGGATCTTCCAGGCAAGAACACTGAAGAGGGTTGCCGTTTCCTCCTCCAGAGGGTCTTCCCGACCCAGGGATCAACCCCCCTCCTCTCTTATGTCTCCTGCATTAGCAGGTGGGTTCTTTACCACCAGTGCTGTGTCTACCATGATGATTTACACCAAAATCATTATGTTGTACACCTTGAAAAACAGGGCACCCAGCCTACATTAGCCAATACACAGGGTCTGCTATGGACTGGATTTTTGTGTCCCCCGTCATCCTCATCTCAAATTTATATGTTCAGGACCTATAGTAATTAGTTCACAAGGGAGGAGGCCTTAATGCTCTTATAAGAAGTGACAAGGACCTACTGTATAGCACAGGGAACTCTGCTCAATATTCTGTAACAACTTAATTGGGAAAAGAATACATACATGTATAGGTATAAATGAATCACTTTGTTGTATACATGAAACTAACACAATATTGTTACTCATCTATGAAAGTGAAAGTTGCTCAGTCGCGTCCAACTCTTCATGACCTCATGGGCTGTACAGTCCATGGAATTCTCCAGGCCAGAATACTGGAGTGGGTAGCCTATCCCTTCTCCAGTGGATCTTCCCGACCCAAGAATCAAACCGGGGTCTCCTGCATTGTAGGCAGATTCTTTACCAGCTGAGCTACTCAACTATATTCCAATGCAAAATAAAAAGTTAAAATAAATTAATTTTTTTTAAAAGGGAGAGATGATCTCTCCCTCTCTGCCATGTGAGGACACAGTAAGATGTCTGTCTGTAAACCAGAAGGAGAGTCCTCACCAGGAACCAAACTGGCTGGCACCTTGATCTTGGACTTCCAGCCTCCAGGCTGTGAGAAATAGCTTTCTGTTATGGAAGCTTCCCAGCCTATGGCATTTTTGTGATAGCAGCCCAAGCTGATAGAGATGGGGTCACTGATGCCCTGGACATTATGAACAAGCTAATAGCTAAGATTTCTCATTCAGGGACCAGTGGTCAGATGCGCTACTCTGTGTATGAGCCACCTCCCTTGGTCCTCACATTAACTCCATGAGCCCAGCACTCTCACTATTCCTCTTTATGAGCTGAGGAATCTGGGACATGGAGAACTGAAATCAGCCACCGAATCACTGCAGCAAGTTGCAAAATCCGGATTCAAGCAAGTGTGACTCTCTAGCACTAGAAGAAAACGTGAGAATATAAAATTAATCTTGGCACGAGGACGGCCTTTCTAAGCACGAGACAAAACTCATGGAGGAAAAGCCTGCAAAGTTAGATACATAAAAAATGTAAGTCTCTGGAATGGAAAAATACCATAAATAAAATAATGGGAAAATGACTCACTGGAAAAACATTTGCATCATATGAGATAGGGAAACAGAGGATGATTTCATATATATTTAGTATCTATATATGCATTTATATTGGAGAAGAAAATGGCAACCCACTCCAGTATTCTTGCCTACAGAATCTTGTGGACAGAGGAGCCTGGTGGGCTGCTGTCCATAGGGTTGCCCAGAGTCGGACACGACTGAAGTGACTTAGCAGCAGCAGCAGCATGCATTTATATATTTTATATATTTTTCAAAGTCCTTGCAAATTAATAAGAAAAAGAACCAGCTGGTGGAGTAAAGGAACACAGGCTGTAAGAAGTTAATATCTAAAGAGTTACCAATGGGAAATAAAGTTAAGAAAAGATACTCCGTCTCTGTTAAAATTAAAGACATGCAAATTAAAACCAAGATGAGATCATATTATTCACCTGTATGACTGGAAAATATACTTTTAAAAATTATAACAGTTGTGAGGACTTCCCTGGTGGTCCAGTGATTAAGAATATGCCTTGCAACAAAGGGGATGTGGGTTCGATCCCTGGTCAGGGAACTAAGATCCCACGTGCCGTGGAGCAGCTCAGCCCACGTGCCACAGCTGCTGTGCCACACTGAAAGATCCCGTGTGTCCCAGTGAAGACCCCACACAGCCAAATAAGTCAATAAATTATAACAAGTATTGCTGGCAAGAGTGTGTAGAACAAAGTACTTGCCAATACTTTGAGGGAGTGTAAATCAATACATCTTTAGAAGGATAATTAGATATTATCTGTGCATGTGTGCATGCTAAGTTGCTTCAGTTATGTCCAACTTTTTGCAGCCCCATGGACTGTAGCCTGCAAGGCTCCTCTGTCTATGGGATTCTCCAGGCAAGAATACTGGAGTGGGTTGCCATGCCCTCCTCCAGGGGATCTTCCCGACCCACGGAGCAAACCTGCGTCTCATGTCTCCTGCATTGGCAGGCGGTTTCTTTACTACTAGCACCATTTGGGAAGCCCTAGATATTATCTACCCAAAGGTAAAACACATATACCCTTTAACCCAGCAATTCCACTTCTGGAAATTTAATTGTACAAGTATGTGAAGACCTGTGTGCAAGAATGCTTGTCGTAGTATGTGTGGCAGAGATGAGGAGGCATCCACCAAAGATCCCTGCCTCTCACTCTGTTGCATAGCTCCGTCTCTAGAGGGTGGTGGCCCAGCCAAGGACTACATCTCCGAGCACCCCCTGCGGTGGGGCCCTGTGGCTGGTTCTAACTCTGTGACCTCCAGGCCCAGGTGTTTACAAAGTAGGTGTGTCCTTTTCATTTTGTTTTACATCTACAAGCTAAATGCCAAGAACTCTGAGGCATTGGAAGGTTTAAAAGGGAGAAGGGCCATGAAGACCACTGATAATTAGGGTAACAACCCCTTTGGACTATCGTGAGCAAGACACACACTTTTCTCTTGGGGTTTGTTTGTTACAGCAGCTGGCATTGACCTAATAACTGAACCACTGTTTGTAACTGAAAGAGACCAGAAACAATCTACATGTCCATTGGTAGGAAGCTGGTTAAATAAGCTCTAGTGAAGTCAGACAACAGCTTGTTTTATGGCTGTGAAAAAATAAAGTGGATCTATAGCTATTGACACAGAAAGGAGTCCAAGATGTATTATTAAGTGAACAAGAAGCAAGACGCTGAACAGCGAGTTCAGTGTGTGCCTATTTACCTACAACATGTACATGCAGATCCCACCATTGACATGCATACACCATCTCTAAAAAGATACACCGTTAACCGTTAACCGTGATTACCTTGAGGGACCCGGATGGCCTGTGGTGTAGAACGGGCTTAATTTTCACCTTGATCTCTCTGTACTCATTGGATTTTTTCTCCTTTGTAGTTTAAAGAAAACTAGCTAATAAATGTTATGTTAAAAAGTCTCCATTGATCTTATTTAGGGAGAAGAGAGCCAGCATGGAAGCAGTTTTGAGAAGTGAGGGGGAGGAAACATGTCTGGAGAAGCCCTGTCTGGAGGAGTGGGGTGTGGGTCTAAAGCACGGATCTGTCAGGCTGGGAATGCACAGCTCCGCTCTCCAGAATCCGGGCTTGGAAAGGAGGAAGGGTGACCGTGGGTGTTGAATGAATGGATTTTGCTGCTGTACCTACAGCTCCAATAAGTTTCCGGGCAACTGGACTTCAATTTCTCAGGTGCCATCTGCGGGCTAGCCTGGCCTGACCACGGGGACACTATCAGGGGACCTGCTGGGGGTAACTCTGAGACTCTCACTTTCTCTCTCAATCTGGGTTTAGCTCCTTCTCCACACCTAAGCCTACTTTCGCTTTGCCCTGGGAGTGGATCCCTAGGTCAGCCCTTCCCACACTTGAATGTGTATTTGTCTTGCCTTGGGGTCTTGTTGAAAAGCAGATTCTGATTCTACAAGTCTAGGGAGGGGGCTGAGATTCTGCATTTCCAAAACACCCTGCAGTGAGGCTGATAGGCTGGTCCGTGGACCACAGTATGAGTAGCCAGGTGCTGGCCATCCTGGCACAAATTACATAGTTGGGACTGGCTAATAGATGTTGGGGGACTTCCCAGGTGGCACCGGTGACAAAGAACCTGCTTGCCAATGCAGGAGATGTCAGAGGTGCAGGTTTGATCCCTGGGTCCAGAAGATCCCCTGGAGGAGGGCACGGCAACCCACTCCAGTGTTCTTGCCTGGACAATCCCATGGACTGAGGAGCCTGGCAGACTATAGTCCATAGGGTCGCAAAAAGTCAGACACGACTGAAGCGACTTAGTATACAGGCAATGGATCATGAACTGTAGATGATGTGAATTCAGAAAACCAGATTGGAGGCCCAGCTTTCCCATCTCCTGGCCTTGTGACTTTCATTGCAGTTTCCTCAGCTCAATGTGCGGATGATAATAAGGTGGACTTCCCCTGGCTGTTGTGAGGGCTAAGCTGGATGAGCGTGGAAGGGGCCCATGTAAGCCATAAAGTGCTGTACCCGCCCATCAAAGGGATCCTCTTTCTCTAATTTCTCCCCATTAGTTTAAGTCTTTTTTTTGGTTCTTTTATTTATTTAGTTATTTTTAAAGTTGAGATATAATTGACATATAATAGTATATTAGTTCCAAGTGCGCAACATAATGATTCAACATATGAATGGATATTTTGTGAGATCACCACGATAAGTCTTGTGAACATCCATTACCAATGCATAATTTTTTTCTTCTGATGAGAACTTGTTACAGCCACCCTCTTGTGCTGTGTGAGTGCTCAGTTGCTCAGTCATATCCGGCTCTTTGCAACCCCGTGGACTGTAGTTCACCAGGCTCCTCTGTCCATGCGATTCTCTAGGCAAGAATACTGGAGTGGGTTGCCATTTCCTCCTCCAGGGAATCTTTCCAACAACCACGTGGGATGGAACCCACATCTCCTGTGTCTCCTGCATTGGACGGATTCTTTACCATTGAGCCACCTAGAAACTCTCTTAGCAACTTTCAAATATGCAATACAGTGTTATTACCTACTGTGCTGTAAAATTTGTCTTTCTGATTTTCAAAAAGTGATTCATCTGTTTCCTCACGAACTCCCAATACAGCCCTATAGGGCTCCTTTTCTTCCCAAAATTCTTGAGAGAAATCTCAACAGCTCCGCTTCCTCCGCTCATATTCATCCCCCACTTGTCACATCTGCCTTCTGCCTCCTCACCCTCTGAAGCAGCTCTCTCTGAGCAGTCCCATTTTGTCCTGGCCTTGTTTTGCCCTCTGTGGTATCCGAGGCATTAGCCCAATCCCTACTTCTTGAGGAACATGTTCCTTCTTGGCTTTGAGAACACAATGCCTTGGTTTCCCCTTTACCCCTCTTACCAGTCCTTCTCCTGACATTTCAGTTATTTTTCCTCTCCTTACCATTTATCTCTTTATGTCCCACTTAATGGCCCCAACAGCCACTAGTTAAAGCAACACTCACATCTAATCTATGGTGGTGGTTTAGCTGCTCAGTCGTGTCCAACTCTTGCGACCCCAAGGACTGTAGCCTGGCAGGCTCCTCTGTCCATGAGATTCTCCAGGCAGGAATACTGGAGTGGGTTGCCATTTCCTTCTCCAGGGGAATTGAACCAGGGTCTCCTGCATTGCAGGCAGATTCTTTACCAACTGAGCTATCAGGGAAGCCCCATTGAATCTATAACTGAATCCAACTGGTAATCTCCCATCCAGTCCATTCTGACATTGGTCCCTGCCAGCTTAGGACCCATCACAGCTTCCTTTTTCATGGTCGGAGCTGCAAGGAGGAGCAGTTCAGCATCTTTCCTTCTGTAGACCCTGCTTGCCAGCATCCATTCTGAGCCAGTTTGCTCCACCAAGTGGCAGGGGTGGTTCCAAGGGGTGGATTAGGGGACCTTCATCCCCCTTACAGACTCTGGAGGTCAATTTAAGTGAACACAGATGGCGGGGAAGAAGGGAAAGTGCTGCTGGAGAGTGTTTGAAACTGGCAGGATGGCTGCATTACAAATACCTGATTCCTGACACTGGGGCCTCAGCACAGCCAGCAATTCTGCCAAGTTCCTCTGGCCAACTTGCTCTCCCATTCTGCAAGCAGCTTTTTCAGACCTTTTCCATACTCTGCCAATGATCAAAGCCTGCCCTTTTCTGCCCCTCTCAGCAGATGAGTTTGCACCATGCAGAATATAGAAACTGTTAGAATGAAACATCTTCACTATCCTGCTGCCAAAAACATAAGTTTTTACACACTGACCAGCCCCAGGTGGAGGATGGAGCTAGTCAACCCAGTGGCCTTCTGATGCCAACTTCACCGCCCTTTTCACCCCCCGGCCTGTGCATCTTCACCTCCACCTTCACCTCCCAGTATTCCCTGCCTGCAGTGTCCACGGAGGCCCCACCTTCCACCCGTGCCTGGATCCATGCTAAGGACTTATCTGCTGTCCCCAGCAGGTCTGAATGCATTCCAGGCATCTACAAATGTCCCAGCCAAAGGCTGGATGAGTCAGTGAGTTCATCTTCTTTTTTTAACACCAAGCCTTACAATCTCACACTCCAGAGCCTTCATGGGGTACTAAGATTTTCAGGGTTGAGAGCTGCAAGTCTGCCCCTACTTCCTGCAGCATAGCAGTGCCCTCTAGTGGGAGGTGATCCAACTGCAGCTGTTGGAAGCAACACCTCCTGCCTGGCCTCAGTTCCCTGTTGTCTCCCTGGGAGAAGTTAGCCACCATCAGGGGTCCTTTTCATTTTGTCTCCCAAAGAGGCAGGTGTTTCAGAATACACGAAGCCCAGCAGTTCCAAGGGTGAGCAGGGGCTGGCTTTCTGATCATTCAGGGAGTAAGGAGAGCAATGTTGCTGTTGTCATTCAGTTGTGTCCAACTCTTTTCCATCCCAAGGACTGCAGCATGCCAGACCTCCTTGTCCCTTACTATCTCCCAGGGTTTGCCCAAGTTCATGTCCATTGAACTGGTGATGCTATACAACCATCTCATCCTCTGCTGACCTTTTCTCCCCCTGCCCTCAATCTTTTCCAGCATCAGGGTCTTTTCCAATGAGTCTGCTCTTTGCATCAGGTGGCCAAAGTTTTGGCGCCTCAGCTTCAGCATCAGTCCTTCTAATGAGTATTCAGGGTTGGTTTCCTTTAGGATTGACTGGTTTGATCTTCTTGTTGTTCAAGGGACTCTCAAGAGTCTCCTCCAGCACCACAGTTTGAAAGTATCAATTCTTCAGAGCTTAGCCTTTTTTATGGTCCACCTGAAGAAGGTCTTAATAACCTGCATAACCACAATGGTGTGGTCACTCACCTAGAGCCAGACATCCTGGAGTGTGACGTCAAGTGGGCCTTAGGAAGCATCACCACCAACAAAGTTAGTGGAGGTGATGGAATTCCTTGTTCTTCTTTCTTCTTCTTCTATTCACTTAGTTGTGTCCGATTCTTTGTGATCCCATGGACTGTACAGTCCACGGAATTCTCTAGGCCAGAATACTGGAGTGGATAGCCTTTCCCTTCTCCAGGGAATCTTCTCAACCCAGGGGTTGATCCCAGGTCTTCCGCATTGCAGGTGGATTCTTTACCAGCTGAGCCACAAGGAAAGCCCAAGAAAACTGGAGTGGGTAGCCTATCCCTTCTCCAGTGGATCTTCCTGACCCAGGAATCAGTTGAGCTATTTAAAATCATGAAAGACGAAGCTGTTAAAGTGCTGCATTCAATATGGCAGCAAATTTGGGAAACCCAGCAGTGGCCACAGAATTGGAAAAGTCAGTTTTCATCCCAATTCCAAAGAAGGAGAGCAAGTCTCTTGGGCAAAGCCCTGGGAGTTTTATATCCAATGCTGAGATATCATCCAGGTCAAAGATGCATTTGTATGGTTACTGAGTCAACGATACTTCTACAGGGCTCACCCAAACTGTGCAAATCTGGATTCGTGTCCAGGCAGTGGTATAGAATGGTCCAGCTCTACATTTCAGTTCTGGAAGGTATTCAGGATACCCTGCAGGATGAGCTAGTTGACATTCTCAAATCCATCAGTCCTACCCTCTCCGGCCTCCAGGCCTTTTCTGCTTTTTCTGCCTAGCATACTTTCCCCTGACTCTTCCATGGCTCAGTCCTTCTCATTCTCAGGTCTCTGTTCAAATGTCACCAATCTCAAATGTCACTCTCTAAACCCCATGGTTCATTTCCCTCATCGCACTGAGCGTGATCTGTAATTCTCTCGCATATCTGTTTATCTATAGCCTTTCCTCCCAGTTAGTCTGCATACCTCATCAAAAAGGGATGCTGTTTCCTTGCTGAATGTGGAGTCTCAGTCCTTGTCACTGGGACACACCACCACAGGCAGCCAAAAAGCATATGACGCATGCTTGTCAAATGAATAACAGGGAAGAAGCAAAGCCTAAAGCAAGAAGACCTGGGCACCGTGAAGAAACGGAGCCGCCCAAGCTCTTTAGAAAGGGTTTCCCAGAGTTCCATCACACATCATCCCTGGTGTGCAAGTGATTCATGGATGAAAACTGTATTTTTAAAAACACTTTTGTGTTTGTTTTAATGCATTTTAGAAAATTAGAACTAGAACATCTAGAACATTTAAACATCTAGTTTAAACTAGAACTAAAACTTTGATTTTATTACTTAGGCTGAGGCTTAAATATGTAGTGAGCATAGAAAACGTGACTTGATCTGAAGACAAACACTAAGTAAATAGTAGTACAAATGGTATATGAATATTGGGGGGGAAGGCGATAATAACGACGACAGAAGTTTGGGAACCTCTGGCTCAGACAACGTTATTTTGGCCAAAGGGAGTCCAAGCCAGAGTAATGTAGACAGACTCATTCAACAAATAACTATTAAGTACCCATGTTTGCCAGCCATTGTGCCAGGCGCTGAGGCCATGGCTCTAAGTAAGATAGATATAGCCCTTGCCCTCATGGAGCCTCTGGTCTGGTGGAGGACATAAGGAACAAATGGGCAAATACAGAATTACAATCCAGGGTGCGGGGAAAGAACAGCAAGCTTAGCAAGGGACTAAGAGGTCAGAGAAACCGCAGAGTAGACATTTGAGCAGAAGATCAACAGATGGGCATTGGCTTGGATGGAAAGACCATAGTATGAAATGAAAAGACAATAGGGTAAGACAGAAACAGGTATAGATGAGGTCAGATGGTACCGTGGAGAATCTAAAAATGCATTAGCAAACCACACTGACCTCAGTCAAGAGGAGGCCTAACAACATAGAAAATAAAAAATCAGAACAAACTTGAGCCTGATCTTGGGCTTCTCAAGTAAAGATCCACAAGACTGAACTGATTAGAGAGGCAACATGGAAGAGGAGAGGCAACAGAGTAGTCGTTAGCAAAGAATAGTTTGGGATGTTATTGAAGAGGAAACCAGAAACAAATTGAATAGAGCTACAGGCAAAAGATTTCACTAAAGAGGCATTTCCAGAGGTAAAAGAATGGGCAACGTGGACATATCAAAAGGTCAGCTTAGTCCAAACAAAATAAAACTTACATCCGTGAATCCATCCATCCATTCATCTATGCATCAATCATCTATCTGTACATCAATCTATCTGTACATCTATCTATACATCAATCATCTATCTGTACAAACATGCATCAGGGCAAACATTTAAAATTATATGGGAAATGCAGAAGTTCTATAAGTATTATTGATATCCAAGCTAGATAAAGCAAATGAAACAGCTTTTCTACAAATTTAAGCCAGAGAAGGACTTTAAAGCAGCGCTAGAAAACACAGATCATCATCCATAGTTTTAAAAAATATTTATTCACTATTTATTTGACTGCACCAGGTCTTAGCTGTGGCATGCAAGCTCTTAGTTGAGGCCTGTTGGACCCAGCTCCCTGACAGGGACTGAATCCAGGCCTCCTGCATTGGGAGTGTGGTGTCTTAGCCACTGTACCACCAGGGCAGTCCCATCTATAGAGTTCTGTGGGAAAAAATGTGACTCCAAATACTTAATATTTAGACAATTCACTTGTGAAGGCAAAAGAAAAGCGCTATAAGTTTGAAAAGCATTCCACCTCATTCTCCAAAAAGTTTTCTTAAAAATAAAAGCAGTGATCTGAGAGATGGTGTGAAGGAACTGGGAACAGGGGAAGTTGTACATAGAAGGACAGACTAGGATTGAACAAACTATGGAGTCCAAAGAACTAATACATTTAGCACTTTTTCTTTCTTTCTTTTTTGGCCATCCTGTAGGGCATGTGGGATCTTAGTTCCCCAACCAGGTATCAAACCTGTGCTCTCTGAAGTGGAAATGCAGACTCTTAACCAGTGAACCACCAGGGAAGTCCCTATTTAGCTCTTAATATCAATATTTTTCTTTAAAAATTAGATGTAAAAAGTAATAATCTATCCTTGATAGAGTTGAAAAATTAATAAATAATTTGACCAATCAAATTCAAAATCCAGGGTTAAATCACCGCAGACTAAGACACTGGCAACAGAGGAAGAGGGGGAGGGAAGGGGCAGAGAGTCCCCCCTACTCGTTTGCTCTATTAGAGAAACATACAATGAAGAATTACAAACAGGACATGTATCTTTCAAGGCACTGGAAAATAAAAAAAGCAAATTAAGTGCAGCTCATATAAGAAAAGAGACAGGAAAGGAAAGCAAGGAGAAAACAGTCAAAATTGCGCAGCAGATGACAGAAGTACAGAAGTAAGACTGATTGTGTTAATATCAAAAATCACCCGAAATAGGCTAAACCCCATAATTTAAAAAAATGACAACAGTAGAGATTTCTCATTTCAACATAAAACCTAGTCAGTCATATTTGTGTTTACAAGACCACCCCAGAACACAAGGATGGAAACATTTTGTATGAAAGTGGAGAGGTTCAGATACAGCAGGAGAATGCCAGTCTAAAGAAAGCGAAGTCACGTTATTAACATCAGAAAAAGTAGACTCCAAGACAGAAGACTTTCAATGAGACGAGGGTCAGCATTTAATATTGAGAAAAGTTCCCATTCATGGTAGTACTTCCATATGACATGGGAGCTCAAACACAGTGCCATCTCTTCTCCTCTGTCACCGCTAAATCGATCATGAAGAGATAGAATGCATAAAGTCAAAATATCAAGAGAATGGGTGAAGAGTCGGTGGCAGACAATGAAGAGAGGCTTGCTTGTGGAAGAAGGGAGGCTGACTGGCGAGGGGTGTTGGTTTTGGAAGAGAAAGCTGAAACTTCAGTGGCTGCAGGGAAAAGGGGGCATCACTAAAGAGAAAAGAGTGGAATCTTCCATAGCTCTGGAATTGGAGGCACCAGGGACCCAGGTGGGGTGGTAAATGTGGGCAGAAGCACAGTCAATGTCAGAACTCTCTAGAAACAGCAACTGGACTTGCAGAGCTCCTCTCCCCCAGCCCTACAGCCAGGTTGGAGCTGCTTCTCCAGCAGGGCAGAGGTGGAGAGATAATCCTTCTTCTAAAACAGGCAGCCCCCAGACATTGTCAAGGTGAAGCAGGGGGGTAAGACACCTGCCAGAATGCTGACAGGCAGCTTATCTACCTCAAGCTGACAAGTGGAAGCTCCCCCTTAAGAGAAACTGACCAGTCAAGATTCCAAGTAATATCTACCAAAGCACAATTTATTAAGAGTAAAGCTGCCATATCCTGCTGAGATCCATATCATTACATGTAATACAGAATCATAACTCAGTGTAGAAATAGGTCATAAGAAAAAAAAATGATCCTCTCAACAGATTCTGAAAAGGCACTTAGTAAATTCAACATCCATCACTAATTAAGAAAAAAATTACCGTAAGAAACCAGGAAGGCTGCATCTTCAACATGAAAAAGGAATATACATCTTAAACCCACAGGGACTTGAAGGATTAAATAGTATCAATAGTTAGCTTTTTAAAAGAACTTTTATTGACGTATAGTTGATTTACAATGTTGTGATTTCCACTGAACAGCAAAGTGACTCAGTTATACATATACTCCTTTTTCATATTCTTTTTCCATTATGGTTTATCACAGGATATTGAATAAAGTTCCCTGTTCTATACGGTGTATGCCTGCTAAGTCGCTTCAGTCGTGTCCAGCTCTTTGCAACCCTTTGGACTACAGTAGCCAGGCTCCTCTCTCCATGGGATTGTCCAGGCAAGAATACTGAAGTGGGTTGCCGTGCCCTCCTCCAGGGGATCTCCCCGACCCAGGGATTGAACCCATGTCTCTTATATCTACCTCCACTGGCAGGTGGGTTCTTTACCACTAGCGCCAACCTGGGAAGCCCACTTGTTCTATTCAGTCAGATCAGGACCTTACTGTTTATTCACCCTATATATAATAATTTGCATTTGGTACCCAAACCCAATATTTCCCTGTCCTCCCCTTCTTCTTGGCAACCACAAATCTGTCCTCTTCAATAGCTAACTTTGATTGAGAGCCATGTGGCAGGCATAGTTCTAACTATTTTCATATCTGTTATCTCATTTAAACCTCATCACAGTATCACTAGGTAGGTATTTGTATTAACCTTACAAGGAAAGGAAATTTGAGGAAATTTGGCGCAAAAGAATAATCTGCCAAAGACCCAAAGTACTGATCAGTGAAGCCAGGATATAAACCCAAGTGTTTTGACTCGAGTGCCTGTACTGTAACCTCCAGGCTATGAATCTCATTAAAGTCAGGCAAGGCAAAGATGCCTGCTAACACAATTAATATTTAATATTGTTCCATAATTTATGGACAGTTCAATTAAAAGTTTAATAAATGGAGAGATGGGAAATCGTAATACTAGAAAGCCATCCATACTTCTCAAATTAATCTATAAATCAAGTGTAATACCAATCCAAATCCCAAGAGGATTTTAAAAATTGAATTTGACATTACAATTATAAAGTTTCTTTTGGATGAATAAATTAAAAATAAGAGCCAATGCATTGTGTTCGAGGAAGAATCATGGGGAGGAAGATACAGGGTCATACAATATATATTATAAAGCCGCAATAATTAAAACGGTGTGGTTCTAGCTCAGAAATAGGCAAATGGATTTATAGAACAGAATACAAAATCAGAAATAAGCACAGCTATATAAGAAACACATGATAAAGGTAGCATTTCAAATCGGTTGGGAAATTATGCATTACTGGGACTTTGTTAGGACAGAGCCCCAACATAGCTGGAAACAAAGCTTAATTGATTAAGCCAGAAAAAATATAGTCAGATTTCCTCATTTACATCTACACCAATATTAATTCAAGATAAATGAAACATTTCAATGCTGAAAACAATGGAGTAAGAGATTAAGATTTCAGTAAGAATGTATATATTCTTGAGACTTGGAAAGACTATTACCATGATATCAAAGAAGAAAGCAGAAGTTAAAGTTCTGGGGAATTCCCTGGCAGTACAGTGGTTAGCACTCAGTGATCTCACTGCTGGGGCCCTGGGTTCAATCCTTGGTTGGGAAATTAAGATCCCACAAGCTTTGAGATGTAAAGTTTTAGAAGACAAAAAAAGTAACCACAAGGGGAAATAAAATGGGGGAAAAAAAAAGCAAATGGTATTCCAAATAGGATAGACAAATATTTAATATATTTAATAAATATAGTTTTTATAAATCAGTAAGGAAGACACACCAACAGAAAACTGAGAAAAAGATAAAGGATTCCCAAAAAAAGGTATAAAGCTGGTAAAATAATAAAATACTAGTGGTAAAGAACCCGCCTACTAATGCAGGAGACATAAGAGACGCGGGTTTGATCTCTGGGTCTGGAAGATCCCCTGGAGGAGGAAATGGCAACCCACTCCAGTATTCGTGCCTGGAGAATTCCATGGACAGAGAAGCCTGGCAGGCTACAATCCATGGGGTCACAGAGTTGGACATGACTGAAGAGACTCAGCACGCAAAATAATAAAATTCATTACATAGCAAAGAAACACAAATTCAATCTAAATAAGATAGCATTTTGAACCTACCACAAAGTTAAGAATTATTTAAAGTTATCCGTGGTGCACAGAAATATGCACCCTCATACAATTCTAGGATTTCAAATAACTTTAAATTTAATGGAAGACACTTGTTAGAACTCAACCTGTTGAAATGTTAAGATATTTACTGAAAGATTTATAATATAGGCATGTTCAACACATTCTTCTTTAGTTAAAGTGGTAAAATAATGGAAAGAACTTAAATGCACACAATACTATATTGATTAAAATGTGATGGTATATGCATTTTATGAAATGCTATGCTGCAATTATGAGTCAAGTTTCAGAAAATGTTTAAGATAATGGGAAAATGCTGGTGTTAAACTGGTAGGCAAAAAAAGAAATTAGAACATATCACATTACACATGATAACTGGTCTTTGCGTGTGGGTATGTGGATATCAAAAGGGAGGACATAGTTAGATACCCCTGGATAGTCTGGTATTCTCTAAGTCTCCCAACTATGTAAAAAAATACAATTTGCTGTTCTTAATGATTTTTCCTGAAAGATGTGTAGATAGAATAGCCTGCTCTTCATTTGAAATTCATACAAGTTAAGTTCAGTCACTTAGCTATGTCTGATTCTTTGCAACCCCATGGATCACAGCACACCAGGCTTCCCTGTCCACCACCAACTCTCAGAGCCTGCTCAAACTCATGTCCATTGAGTTGGTGATGCCATCCAACCATCTCATCCTCTGCTGCCCACTTCTCCTCTTGCCCTCAATCTTTCCCAGCATTAAGTTCTTTTCCAATGAGTCAGTTCTTCACATCAGGTGGCCAAAGTATTGGAGTTTCAGCTTCAGCATCAGTTCTGCTGCTGCTGCTACTGCTGCTAAGTGGCCTCAGTCATGTCTGACTCTGTGCGACCCCACAGACGGCAGCCCACCAGGCTCCCCCATCCCTGGGATTCTCCAGGCAAGAATACTGGAGTGGGTTGCCATTTCCTTCTCCACTGCATGAAAGAGAAAAGTGAAAGTGAAGTCACTCAGTCGTGTCCGACTCTTAGCGACCCCATGGACTGCAGCCTACCAGGCTCCTCCATCCATGGGATTTTCCAAGCAAGAGTACTGGAGTGGGGTGCCATTGCCTTCTCTGAGCATCAGTTCTTCCAGTGAATATTCAGGACTGATTTCCCTTAGGATTGACCGGTTTGATCTCCTTGCAGTCCAAGGGGCTCTCAAGAGTCTTCTCCAACATCACAGTTCAAAAGCATCAATTCTTTGGTGCTCAGCTTTCTTTATAGTCCAACTCTCACATCCATACGTGACTACTGGAAAAACCATAGCTTTGATTACATGGACCTTTGTCAGTAAAGTAATGTCTCTGCTTTTTAATATGTTATCTAGGTTTGTCATATTTTTTCTTCCAAGGAGCAAGCGTCCTTTAATTTCATGGCTGCAGTCACCATCTGCAGTGATTTTGGAACCCAAGAAAATCAAGTCTGCCAGTGTTTCCATTGTTTCCCCATCTATTTGCCATGAAGTGATGGGACCAGACGCAATAATCTTCATTTTCTGAATGTTGAGTTTTAAGCCAATTTTTTCACTTTCCTCTTTCACTTTCATCAAGAGGCTCTTTAGTTCTTTGTTTTCTGCCATAAGGGTGGTGTCATCTGCATATCTGAGGTTATTGATATTTCTCCAGGCAATCTTGATTCCAGCTTGTGCTTCATCCAGTCTGGCATTTTGCATGATGTACTCTGCATGTAAGTTAAATAAGCAAGGTAACAATATATAGCCTTGATATCAGATCAGATCAGATCAGTTGCTCAGTCGTGTCCGACTCTTTGCGACCCCATGAATCACAGCACGCCAGGCCTCCCTGTCCATCACCAACTCCCAGAGTTCACTCAGACTCACATCCATCGAGTCAGTGATGCCATCCAGCCATCTCATCCTCTGTCGTTCCCTTCTCCTCTTGCCCCCAATCCCTCCCAGCATCAGAGTCTTTTCCAATGAGTCAACTCTTCACATGAGGTGGCCAAAGTACTGGAGTTTCAGCTTTAGCATCATTCCTTCCAAAGAAATCCCGGGGCTGATCTCCTTTAGGATGGACTGGTTGGATCTCCTTGCAGTCCAAGGGACTCTCAAGAGTTTTCTCCAACACCACAGTTCAAAAGCATCAATTCTTCGGCGCTCAGCCTTCTTCACAGTCCAACTCTCACATCCATACATGACCACAGGAAAAACCATAGCCTTGACTAGACAAACCTTTGTTGGCAAAGTAATGTCTCTGCTTTTGAATATGCTATCTAGGTTGGTCATAACTTTCCTTCCAAGGAGTAAGCGTCTTTTAATTTCATGGCTGCAGTCACAATCTGCAGTGATTTTGGAGCCCAGAAAAATAAAGTCTGACACTGCTTCCACTGTTTCCCCATTTATTTCCCATGAAGTGGTGGGACCGGATGCCATGATCTTCATTTTCTGAATGTTGAGTTTTAAGCCAATTTTTTCACTCTCCACTTTCACTTTCATCAAGAGGCTTTTGAGTTCCTCTTCACTTTCTGCCATAAGGGTGGTGTCATCTGCATATCTGAGGTTATTGATATTTCTCCTGGCAATCTTGATTCCAGCTTGTGCTTCTTCCAGCCCAGCATTTCTCATGATGTACTCTGCATATAAGTTAAATAAACAGGGTGACAATATACAGCCTTGACGTACTCCTTTTCCTATTTGGAACCAGTCTGTTGTTCCATGTCCAGTTCTACTCCTTTCCCAATCTGAAACCAGTCTGTTGTTACATGCCTGGTTCTAACTGTTGCTTCTTGACCTGCATACAGATTTCTCAGGAGGCAGGTGAGGTGATCTGGTATTCCCATCTCTAAGAATTTTCCACAGTTTGTGGTGATCCACAGAGTCAAAGGCTTTAGGGTAGTCGATGAAGCAGATGTTTTTCTGGAATTCTCGTGCTTTTTCTACAATCCAATGGATGTTGGCGATTTGATCTCTGGTTCCTCTGCCTTTTTAAAATCCCTCTTGAACATCTGGAAGTTATCGATTCATGTACTGTTGAAGCCTAGTTGGAGAATGTTGGGCATTATTTCGCTAGTGTGTGAGATGAGTGCAATTGTGTGGTAGTTGGAGAAGGCAATGGCACCCCACTCCAGTACTCTTGCCTGGAAAATCCCATGGATGGAGGAGCTTGGTAGGCTGCAGTCCATGGGGTTGCTAAGAGTCGGACACAACTGAGTGACTTCACTTTCACTTTTCTCTTTCATGCACTGGAGAAGGAAATGGCAACCCACTCCAGTATTCTTGCCTGGAGAATCCCAGGGACGACGGAGCCTGGTGGGCTGCCATCTATGGGGTCGCACAGAGTCGGACACGACTGAAGCGACTTAGCATAGCATAGCATAGTATTGAACATTCTTTGGCATTGCCTTTCTTTGGGACTGGAATGAAAACTGACCTTTTCCAGTCCTATAGCCACTGCTGAGTTTTCCAAATTGCTGGCATATTGAGTGCAGTACTTTCACAGCATCATCTTTTAGGATTTGAAATAGCTCAGCTGGAATTCCATCACCTCCATAGGTTTGTTCATAGTGATGCTTTCTAAGGCCCACTTGACTTCACACTCCAGGATGTCTGGCTCTAAGTGAGTGATCACACCATCATGGTTATCTGGGTCAATAAGATCTTTTTTTGTATAGTCTTTCTGTGTATTTTTGCCACCTCTTCTTAATATCTTCTGCTTCTGTTAGGTCCATACCATTTCTGTCCTTTATTGTGCCCCATTTTTGCATGAAATGTTTCCTCAGTATCTAATTTTCTTGAAGAGATCTCTAGTCTTTCCCATTCTATTGTTTTCCTTTTTCTTTGCATTGCTCACTTAGGAAGGCTTTCTTACCTCTCCTTGCTATTCTTTGCAACTCTGCATTCAGACAGATAATTTTCCTTCTCTCCTTTGCCTTTCGTGTCTCTTGTTTTCTCACCTATTTGTAAGGTTTCCTCTGACAACCATTTTGCCTTTTTGCAATTCTTCTTCTTGGGGATGGTTTTGATCACTACCTCCTGTACAATGTTACAAACTTCCGTCCATAGCTCTTCCTGCACTCTGTCTATCAGATCTAATCCCTTGAATCTATTCCTCACTTCCACTGTATATTCATAAGGGATTTGATTTAGGTCATACCTAAATGGTCTAGTGGTTTTCCCTACTTTCTTCAATTTAAGTCTGAATTTGGCAATAAGGAGTTCATGATTGGAGCCAGTCAACTCCCGATCTTGTTTTGCTGACTGTGTAGAGCTTCTCCAGCTTTGCCTGCAAAGAATATAATCAATCTGATTTCGATATTGACCCTCTGGTGACGTCCATGTGTAGAGTTGTCTCTCGTGTTGTTGGAAGAGGGTGTTTGCTATGACCAGTGTCTTCTCTTGGCAAAACTCTGTTAGACTTTGCTCTGCTTCATTTTGTATTCCAAGGCCAAACTTGCCTGCTACTCTAGGTATCTCTTGACTTCCTACTTTTGCATTTCAGTCCATCTTTTTTTGGTGTTAATACAAAACTCTTCCCAATTTTACTCCCAAAGCATTTATAAATTCTAAATAAGAAACTTTAGTACAGACATATGGTCCATTTCAGTGAAACAACTTATAACAGCAATTTCAAAGAAAAAAAATGTATACATGCATAGGTATATGAGATGATGTGGAAGAGCCTAGGAGGGGGGCCTCCGAGAAGGGAAACCTGAGGGTGAAGGGCTGGGAGGAAACTCCATTTTAATTACGTATCCTTTGTGTATCCTATGACTTTTGTCAAGTGTATTTTTTTGTTTTGTTTTCAATGGAGAGTGCAGAAGGGGAAAAAATAGGCATTGGAACCAGACATGTCTGAGTTTGAATCTCTGTTTTCCCACTTACTTGCGTACAGACTTGAGCAAGTCACTGACCTCTCTCTGAGCCTCAGTTTCCCTATTAAAGGGTAGAAAATAAATCTTACTCTGCAAAATTGTGGAAGGGATTGATGGTTATGCATGGAAATTTCCCTGTGTGTTGGCTGGTGCATAGTAGGCACTTGTTAGCTGTGGTTATTATGATTAATCTTGTATCTGCCTGAGATTGTATGCAGAGCTGAAGCAGAATGCAATTATCCAGGTTGGAACAAAGCCAGGATACCTGAGTCTTGCAAAACATGCTGTTGAATGTTCAATCAAGATATGTAAGTACATACAGCCGCAGAACATACCCAGTGCTTTCCCCCAGGGTTTGGGAAGTAAAATGCATTTTACCATGGCACATCTGCTCGTTTTTTAAAATTCTGCAACTAATTAACCAGAATCCTCATCAGCCATCTCCATGTGGATTAAGTAAACATGTCAGCAAACCCTGGCCCTTTCCTGTTAAATACAGGCGATTTCTTCTTCCCACCAGTGCCTCCAGCAAGATGCCGAGTACCTGGAGAGTTGAACTGCAAAATCCAATGTTCATTTAACCCACTGTAAGGCATTTCTCAGGTGGTGCTAGTGATAAAGAACCTGCCTGCCAATGCAGGAGATCTAAGAGACACAGGTTCGATCCCTGGGTCAGGAAGATCCCCTGGAGGAGGGCATGGCAACCCACGTCAGTATTCCTGCCTGGAAAATCTCATGGACAGAGGAGCCTGGCAGGCTACAGTCCATAGGGTCCCAAAGATTCAGAAATGACTGAAACGACTTAGCATGCACGCAGGCACTTCTCACACAGTAGGTCAGTTTGATAGTTCTTCAACAGTAAGAAGGCACCGTATCTTAGTGGTTAAACCCACACAGTCTCTGGAGTTGGTCTGACATGGCTTCTAATTCTGCTTAATCACCTTGAGAAATCATGGGTAAGTTATTTGACCTCTGTAAACCTCAGTTTTTTCATTTGTTAAGTGGGGCTAATTATGGTGCCTACTTCCTAGGATTATGGTAATAAATAAGGGTGAGGATAGATGAGCATTAAAGGTATTTTGCACAATGTCTGGCACAGCCTGTAAAAAATTTTTAAAAAGGACAAAGAAAGATGTATGCGCTTTTGCATTATGAGATTCCAAGGAAGAATCTTGTCCTCACACAAGCAACAGGGAAGTCACCCACTGAAGGAAGATGTATGGGGCTGAGTTCTCTGTAAGGAGCCCTGTAATGACCAGAAAAAGCAATCACAAAGAACATGTATGTCGTCCACTGTGTTGTTTATAAATAATTCGCTTATCAAATATCCTCAAAGGAAAATGTGAGAAAAACTGTTTATAAGTATGATCCCATTATGGTTGAAAACATTTTTCTTGGTTTTCAATGAAAAAGAAATAAAGCAATGTTCCTTTAAGAAGGAAATCCTTTAAGAAAATCCCGAAGTCTGGTTATTACTACGATTATCTAATGTTGTTGAGTCGCTAGGTCATGTCCATTTCTTTGAGACACCATGGACTGAGCCCACCAGGATCCTCTCTCCATGGGATTTCCCAGACATACTGGAGTGGGTTGCCATTTCCTTCTCTAGGAATCTTCTCCACCCAGGGATGGAACCCACGTCTCCTGCTTTGGGAGGAGGACTCTTTATCACCAAGCCACCAGGGATCTCTCATACGTCAACATTTTTTAAAGGGGTGGGCTGTCACATAAATGTAACTAATTATTATTTAATTCTAAGCACTTATGTGAAAAGTAATTTTCTGATTAGCAAGGTGGTAAAAGGAGAGATGTCAGAAGTTTTTTTTTTCCTTTCTGATTGTACAAGATTGTTATGGAGAAGACATGGATTTTTCCTCATTATATCTTGACATGGAGTCAGGCAGTCATTACTTAACTGCTATTAAACCTAAGAATCAGGGCTTCTCAGGTGGTGCTGCTGCTGCTGCTAAGTCGCTTCAGTCATGTCAGACTCTGTGCGACCCCATAGACGGCAGCCCACCAGGCTCCCCTATCCCTGGGATTCTCCAGACAAGAACGCTGGAGTGGGTTGCCATTTCCTTCTCCAATGCACGAAAGTGAAAAGTGAAGTTGCTCAGTCGTGTCCGACTCTTCACGACCCCATGGATTGCAGCCTACCAGGCTCCTCCGTCCATGGGATTTGGGATTTTCCAGGCAAGAGTACTGGAGTGGGGTGCCATTGCCTTCTCCCAGGTGGTGATAGTGGTAAAGAATTAGTGGAGACGTAAGAGACCCAGGTTTGATCCCTGGGTGGGGAAGATTCCCTGGAGGAGGAAATGGCAACCACTCCAGTGTTTTTGTCCGGAGAATCCCATGGAGAGAGGAGCCTGGCAGGCTGCCGTCATTGGGTCACGCAGAGTTGGACACAACTGAAGCTACTTAGCAGAATCTTGACATGGGAGCAGGCAGTCTCTATGTAACTGCTATCAAACCTAAGAATCAAAAGAATCAAACCTAAGAAAAGCCATGGCTTCAAAGGCAGCTCTTTAGTCTGTTTCATTTTTAAAGAAATACTTTTTGTCAGAAGTCCATTATTTCCCAGAAAAAATTTACAAGTTATTCCCCAAATCTCAGGTCGCACCCCACCTCCTAGCTGTTTTAAAAACCTGCGGAATGTGTCCAGCATGACCCCACAGGAAACAATTTCAGTGCAATGAAAGTTCAGGCCTGAGTTCTGATCCAGTCTCCATCACTCACAATCAGGACACATTGAACAAAGCACTTCAACTCTGAGTCATTTTCTACACATAAGGAAGGGAGAAAGTAATATATTTGTAAAATGGATAATTTAAAATGTAACATTAATGTTAACTGTCAGCTTGACTGGGCTAAGAGATGCCGAGATAGCTGGTAAAATGTGATATCTGGGTGTGTCTGTGAGGGTGTTTCTGGAGGAGATTAGCATTTGAATCAGTGGACTCAGCAGAGAGTAAATTGCTCTTTACTGCCATGGTGCTAGGACATCATCCCATGCGTTGAGAGTGCAGATGAACAAAAAGATGAGGAAGGGCAAATTCATTCTCTTCTTGAGCTGGGACATCCATCTTTTCCTGCCCCTGGAAGTCAGGGCTTCTGGTTCTCAGACCTTTGGGCTCAGACTGGGATTCACACCATCGGCTCCCCTGGTTCTCAGGCCTTCAGACGTGGACTGGATTCCACCACCTCTCCCAGGCCTCCAGCTTGCAGACAGCAGATGGTGGGACTTTTGAGCCTCTGCAACCACGTGAGACAATTCCTATAATAAAACTCCTTTTATACATAATCTATAAATATCCTATTGGTTCTGTTTCTCTGGAGAAGCCTGGCTGATACAGTCTCTCATGGGGCTTCTGTGAGGGTTAAATAAAGTGTATTATAACGTGGCTGCACAGTACCCTACATGTGATCACTGAAGGATTTGAGGGAGCAAGGCCACCAGCCGCAGGGCTGGGCAGGGCAGGCGGAAGACTGAAGGTAGAATGAAAAGTTTGAGGTCACCGCTGAGGGACAGAGAGAGGGGATCACAAGGCTCACAAACCGCTCGGAAGTGCTCAGGGCTTTCAGGAAGTGTGGGATCCATAATTCAACACTGGCAACAGCACCATAGGAACATATTTCAAAAGTGAGGAATAAACCAGCAAAGGAGAGGGGAGCAAATGTCTACCTGCCTTCTTGCGTGCATGCTCAGTTGCTCAGTCATGTTCCACTCCTTGCAATCCCCTGGACTGTAGCCCACCAGGTTCCTCTAATCATGGGATTCTTCGGGCAAGAATACTGGAGTGGGTTGCCATTTCCTCCTCCAGGGAATCTTCCCAATCCAGGGATCAAACCCACATCTTCTGTGGCTCCTGCATTGGCAGGAGGATTCTTTACCACTGAGCCACCTGGGAAGCCCTTGAATTCCTGAGTTTTTATTTTTTCTTAAATTTTATGAAGCAGAGATCACATTCTGGGCATAAAAGTGCCCGCATCAGGTCCATGACCCAAAGTTGTGCAAACTCTTTCCCCAGGGGTTCCGTCAAAGGAGAAACGGTGGAATCCAGTTGCCACCAGGTTTACCAAGTGTCTCCTGTGCAGCTGGTTGACCAGGAGCGATGCCTGTTTTGCAGGAGGTGGGTGGTGACCCTGGGCTTCATACAGGGGGTCCCTTGACCATGCTTTGGACCAAATGTGGCTCCTCAAAGGCAGGCTATCCAGGCCCCATGTCCAAGGGAGTGATATGAGCCCCCCTTACCTTATAGCTCCCTTCCCCTGTATTTTCCCAGAAAGGTTTTCTCCTATTAGTATCAGAGAGGGTGGGGGGGTGGGGGGAGAGAGACGCTCTATTTCAGTTTGTTTATTGCTCTAAAGCATCTGTTACTTTGCTATGTTGTGCAGGGAAACTTGGCATCTCATATTCATAAACCAGGCTGTTTTGGGTTTAATTGTGTAGCTAACTTGAGCTATAAAATGGGATCTGGGGTGGCCTGGGAAGATTTTCAAGGGAGAAGCAAATGAACCTCCAGGGCTACTGTACTTAGAAGATAATCATGTGTTAACTCCACCCCTGTAAGGGACGCATATGTAGCTCTCAGTCTTGGGTGTGAGGGAGCCTGGGTCCCCACAGGAGCCACGAGAGAACAGCTGATTTCTGATGACCTGACCCTGGGAGTCAGCCAGGCTGGGCCAGAGGTGGTCTATCGAAATCTCTGAGTCCCTGGTTTTTGGCAACCAGACAGGATTGATCCAGACCTTCTTTTTAAAAAATTTCATTGACTTTTGGCTGTGCGGGTCTTCGTTGATGCTCAGGCTTTCCCTAGTTGTGGTGAGCGGGGACTACTCTCTTGCTGTGGAGTGTGGGCAGCTCTAGGCGTTCAGGCTTCAGGAGTTGCAGCTCTCAGGCTCTAGAGCACAGGCTTAGTTCCACAGCATGTGTGATCTTCCTGGACCAGGGATCAACTGTGGCCCAGACCTTCTGCTTGGTGTTGTACCCAAGACCTCATTTCTTCCTGACACCATGACTAGCTTGTTGCTCAGTCGCTCAGTCGTGTCAGATTCTTTGCAACTCCATGGACTGCAGCACGCCAGGCTTCCCTGTCCTTCACCATCTCTCAGAGTTTGCTCAAACTCATGTCCACTGAGTCAGTGATGCCATCCAACTATCTTATCCTCTGTCGTCCCCTTTTCCTCCTGCCCTCAATCTTTCCCAGCATCAGAGTCTTTTCCAATGAGTCAGTTCTTTGCATCAGGTGGGCAAACTATTGAAGCTTCAGGTTCAGTATCAGTCCTTCTAATGAACATTAAGGGTTGATTTCCTTTAGGACTGACTGGTTTAATTTCCTTATGGCTAGGTGGGTGTCATGTTTTAGGGAAGGATCCCCATTTTATCCCCAGTAGAGGAGCATCTCTGGTAAAAATCTAGAACAAAATGGAATCTATAGGGACACACAATGAGGCCACTCTGGTAAAAAATGAAATTTGAAGGTAAGAGCCTCAAGTTCAAATGTTCTGTTCTTCATAGGGTTTTCTTAGCTTCTCTCAGTTCCCTCTCAGAGACTGTGGACTGAGTTAGCCTCTGAAAAATTTTCTTGTATTTGAGGCTTAGAGGAAAAAGGGTAGGTAGGCTTTCTTCAAGCTATTTCTCACAGACCCTTAAATTAAAGAGGCAAAAATGGAGAAGCTATTGGTACTGTGTCCTATAAGAGTGAAAAAACACAATTGTCTATGTCTGAAGGTGTATCTAGCAATAAAGAATGACAATCAAGGTAGATGTCGAGATGGATCAAATCCTGCTTAATTTCTCACAAGGGATAAAGCTGAGTAGATATTTTCCCCTCCATTTTAAAGATGGAAAAACTGAGGTAAGGGAAGTTACCTGAGGTCATCCAGCTCATAAGTGGCAGAGGTTTGACCTCAGCTCTGTCTGACCCAGTGCCTGCCTTGGACAGTGAAGCTGCGGGACCCAGGATCCAGGGAGGAAACATGAGATGTGAAGCCCCTTCTACTACAGAGTCCTGGCCAATGGACCAGGGAGACTTCTTGTGTCCTCTTGGAGAAGCATCGTGAATAAAGCCTCTTTCCTTCCATCTTGGCAGGAGCTTCAATTTAGAGTCAGATGAACTTGGATTTGAAGCTCAGTTCAAATTTTATTAGTATGTTCTTAGGCAAGTTACTGAACTTCTCTGTTCCTCAGGTTTCTTATTTATAAAATGGAGATGATAATAGGAATAGCTCAGAGGGTGGTTATTGCAAGGATTAAATGAGATAATATAATGAGATAGATCACATGAAGCCCTTAAGATGGTCCCTGACATGTAATAAGCACTTTGTGTTAGATGTCAAGATTAATTAATTACGTGGTGACATTTGGGCCAAACATGGCTCAGCTTCCTTCCTGACCCTGCGTTTCTTCCTCTCCCCCTGTCTCTGTGATTTGCCCAGAATTGGAGCCCTTATCCCACCTGGTGCAGGTCCCACCTGTTGCTTAGGAAACAGATCTGAAAACCACTCTCTGGCTTTTCTCAAAAGAGGGCAAGGCAGATCCAGAACCTCTCTGTGGGGTGCCCCAACTTTTCCTGCAGGTTCAAGGACTGGTGGGAACTTTTGGAATGCCTGCTTTTGGTCTTGTGTTCAAGATGCATTTTTCAAACTAGCTTCATCAGGAATACAAGTAGAAATTATATTTTCATTTCTACCTATATCCATTTTTAAAATTCAGTTTAGAATCAGGAAGTAAAGAGGGGTGTGATGAAATGCTAACCTCTAATCTCAGCCAACGGAAAAGGCAATGGCACCCCACTCCAGTACTCTTGCTTGGAAAATCCCATGGACGGAGGAGCCTAGTAGGCTGCAGTCCACGGGGTTGCTAAGAGTCGGACACAACTGAGCGACTTCACTTTCACTTTTCACTTTCATGCATTGGAGAAGGAAATGGCAACCCGCTCCAGTGTTCTTGCCTGGAAAATCCCAGGGACGGTGGAGCCTGATGGGCTGCCATCATGGGGTCGCACAGAGTCAGATACGACTGAAGCGACTTAGCAGCAGCAGCAGCAGTAGCAATCTCAGCAAAAGGGAAGCATACAATTCAACTATCTTCTAATGTTTAATCCTTAAGCCAAAAAAAAAAAAAAAAAAAAGGGAAAGGAAAAACCCAGTTAAGTGGTTATTCCAGCCATTCCAGTGACTGCCTGAGATAGCTCACTTCATTATTATTATTATTATTTTATTATTATTATTATTTTTGACGGTGTTAACTGTGATGCCTTGAACTTCCCCTCTATCATCTATGACACAGGCAGGCCTTCCAGGAACAGCTCTTCTGGAATAGCTTTTCAATTACTTCTTAGACCTCCAGAGAACTTCTGAACCCAGGGAATATTAATCAGTGAGAACTCCCATGAAGGCCCCTGTCTGAATCCAACACCTGGCCTCACACAACTGCCTTCAGCACCCAGTGCTGGATGCTGCACCCAAACAACAAGCAAGACAGGAACACACACCCATCAGCAGACAGGCTAGCCACCGACACTCCAAAATGCACCAACTCACATAGCCCTGCCCATCAGAGGGGAAAAAACTCACCTCCACCCTTCAGAATGCAGGCACAACTCCTTTCCAACATGAAGCCTACACAAGCCACTGGACCAACTTCACCCACTAGAGACCAGACGCAAGAAGAACTATGTCCCCACAGCCTGGGAAAAGGAGACTTCAAACACAATAAGTTAGATAAAATGAAAAGAGAGAGAAATACCATGCAGATGAAGAAACAAGATTAAAAACCCATAAGACCAAATAAACGAAGAGGAAATAGGCAAGCTACCTGAAAAAGAATTCAGAGTAATGACAGTAAAAATGATCCAAACACTTCTATCTTAGAACTCTTGGGTCCAGGTAAAACTGTTCTTTTCCCTCAACCCTTGTCCACTAAACCAGATTTTTTAAAGTTTCCTCTGGCCTCTCTGACATATCTGACTCTCTTTTAGAGGGAATGAAACCCTCTGCCTTGCTGGGCTGATGTTCTGGGCAGCAGCTGCCTGATGCAGGAAGTTTGGGGAGCATCCACTAAGTGTCTTCGGTCACTTTCCCTCAGCCTGTGACTCTCAGAGAAGGAAGCATAAATGGTCAATGTGTCTGGGAATTGGCATCTTTTTGCAGTTTATCATATTCTGCAAATGCTAGAAAGTGATCTGAATTTGCCTGAAATGGAGCATATGGTTAGCAGGATTGTTGCTATGGTCTGGGAATCTTAATGCAGCTGAGTTCACCTCCCTTGCTGATCCCTAAGACTCGCTTTGGAAATCCCACATATGCTATTTTTTAAGTGAAGTCAGAAATAAAGATTTTCATGCGAATGTTCTCAATTATAAAATTTTGGCACGTGTTTTTAAACAACATCAACAGCTACTGAAAACACAAGAAGAACCAAATCAAATGTGTTCCCTGACACTGCAGCCTACTGATGGCCAGTTTACAACCTGTGTACCTGAGGCCACTGGCATGTTCTTGGTTTTACCAGATGTTTATGAAAGACCAGTTAAGTGCCAAGAACTTGAGAAGATGTTTCGAGAAAAGAAGCATGCATAAGACCCACAGTTCTTGCTACTGCAGATCCTGCAAATAAGTAAATTAAGGCAAGAACCTAAGGCATCAGTTTCTGAGATACTATGAAGTGTCTTCAGCTTCACAAGGTCACTGGGAACTTTTTGTCCTCATTTTGCTGAGTGGTTACGATTTTACCACGGAAGTCAGCTGCCCCTATGTAAATGTTGTTCCTACTCCTGTGGGCTTCCTGCAAGCTCTGCTTTCTCTCAGCTTGGTGTGACTTGATACTTCCCACTCTGACATGGGTGGACATGCATTCTGGTACCCTCTTTAGAGCACAGAGAGGGCTAGTAACTGAGGGACACAGAGGAAAGGGGTAGAGAGAGTGCAAAGGCAGAGCCTGAGAGCAGGCCTTAGAGCTTGCCGTATTCAAGTGGATCCTGACATCTGCCCTCCTGCCAGCACCGATGTCTGCACTGCCCACCAAGAGTAAAGCACCCGTGAGGGAAGGGGCCCAGAATGGCACTGAGCACCTGTTAAGCTCACAGAATCACCAGGAGCCCTCATGTCTGCTCCTCCCAGCAGCCCTACAGAGGACATGCTTTGTTATTTATATTTTGCAGATGAGCACACTGAGCATAGATGAGGTAACCGACTCTTTGCAACCCCAGGGACTTGCAACCCCAGGGAAGTCTCCAGGCCAGAATACTGGAGAGGGTAGCTGTTCCCTTCTCCGGCGGATCTTCCTGACTCAGGGATCAACCCAGGGTCTCCTGAATTGCAGTCGGATTCTTTACCAACTGAACTATTGGGGAAGCCCAAATTCTTTCCTGAGATCATAGAATTAGCAGATGGCAGAGCTAGGATTGAACTGAGGTCTGTCCCTTGGTTGCAAGTTACAGAAGCTCAGCTCAAACAATAAGGGAACTTATGGCCACACACACTTTGGAAGTTCAGTGACTCAACAGGTTTTAGGTGCATCCAGATCTAGGGATTCAAATGTGTCGTTGGGATTCTGTCTCCATCACTTGGCTCTGTTGTCCTTGGTATGCTGGCCTCATGTTGCAGACCACTCCCTCCATGTGACTGGCACAGATGTCCACTGGCACAGCCTGAGATCCCAGAGGAAGAGAGACTGATTTGTACCGGAGTCCATATATCATATCTTAGGGATGTTCTGATTGGCTCAGTTTGAGTCACATGCCGTCCCTGAACAAACCACAGTGGCCAAGGGATAGAGTTGCCTGATTGGCCAGCTGAAGTCATGTGCCCAATCAGACAGGGTCTGATCTACTCCTCCTCAGTATCACATGGCACAAGGTGAAATCAAGGTCTTGTACCAGCCAAAGAGGGGACTGGATACTGGGTAGGCAAAACCAATAGAGGTTGTCTACACTTCTCATCACTTCATGGCAAATAGATGGGGAAACAGTGACAGACTTGATTTTCTTGGGCTCCAAAACCACTGCAGATGGTGACTGCAGCCATGAAATTAAAAGACACTTGCTCCTTGGAAGAAAAGTTATGACCAACCTAGATAGCATATTCAAAAGCAGAGACATTACTTTGCCAACAAAGGTCTGTCTAGTCAAGACTATGGTTTTTCCAGTAGTCATGTATGGATGTGAGAGTTGGACTATAAAGAAAGCTGAGTGCTGAAGAATTTATGCTTTTAAACTGTGGTGTTGGAAAAGACTCTTGAGAGTCCCTTGGACTGCAAAAAGATCCAACCAGTCCATCCTAAAGGAAGTCAGTCCTGAATATTCATTGGAAAGACTGATGCTGGAGCTGAAACTCCAATACTTTGGCCACCTGATGAGAAGAATTGACTCATTTGAAAAGATCATAATGCTGGGCAGATTGAAGGCAGGAGGAGAAGGGGATGACGGAGGATGAGATGGTTGGATGGCATCACCGACTCAATGGACATGAGTTTGAGTTAACTCTGAGAGTTGGTGATGGATTGGGAGGCCTGGCTTGCTGCAGTCCATGGGGTCGCAAAGAGTTGGACACGACCGAGCGACTGAACTGAACTGAGCTGATACTTCTCAGATGGCAACGCACTCCACTGTTCCTCCTGGGGAAATCCCATGGACAGAGGAGCCTGGAGGGCTACAGTCCATGGGGTTGCAAAGAATCAGACACAGCTTAGCAACTAACAACAACAACAACACTTTCTAATATCAAAGCTTTTCCCACACATTTTTATTGGAAGGAAGACAAATAAAGTTAGGAGACTTAGCAAATCTGAGCCTTTTCTCATTCATTTGATTACTCTTTAATATCTCGATTGGCAGAATGTCCTTAAACAATCCTGGAGGCTGGACTGTATGCTGTATGGAGCTTTGTGGGGGCTTGACAGGGGGGTGGGTTTCCTTGTTCTCTCTCACCACGACCCATCCAGTCCATGGCTGGCAATCAGGAACCGTCTCCCAGACCAACAGCCCCTAAGCCTGTCTGGGATGCTTGGCCTTGGAAGATTCCCCGACCTTGATGGCAGAAGGTGAAAGTGGTTTCCTTACCCACTCTGGGAGCCCAGAGAAAGATTTCAGACTCAGACATATTTGGAGGAAGGATTCAGCACTGGAGCTGCTACCTCCAGATTAATTTACACTCTACCGGCCCCCAGAGAGGCTGACAGACTGATGGATGGCGATGCCTGCTGGGTGTGCAGCCGCATTAATGTTGCCACAAACTCAGCTCATTAGCTTCGAGTTCTTTTCCTTCCTCACCACACCTTGGACACAGTTAATCTCATGTAAAATGGGACCGGCTCCTAGGAACCATGTGCACTCAACAGCAGATCCCTGGGGTGGATGCCCAGCTTGGCTACCAACACAGCAGAGGGTGCTCAGTGCCCTGCGTCCATCCACCACCTGCCTTCATCCTTCCCAGGGTATGGCGTGGGTCACACAGGACGCCTGGCAGGAACACACTCCACACAAGGAACTCAATTACCGCAGTAACAGTTCCGAGGACAAAACTCAACATCACAGTCCCACCCTGCAGGGGATTAGGCACATAATGGCTCCTAAGTCTACCAGACGCTAAAACTCTTGCTTGATTCTGTTGGAATCCAAAGAAATAATCAGTCATTTGCTCAGAAAGCAGAGCCCGAGAGCGTAGGCAGAGCCCAGGTAATCTGCATCAATGGTGCCAGGACTGTCTACACTGATAACCTTGGGTCTGGCTGTGGAAGGCTGGTGCTCAGCTTGTGAAAACAGAGCACAAAGTGGCCAGCTGGATTTTTCACCTATTCTCCCCAAAGACTGTGGCAGGAATGCATAGATATGGCTTTGGGCAAATGCCAGAAGACCTTCTGCACCCCCCTCCATTCTCTGCCTTTGTCGCTCACCATTTCTCCTCTCCTCACTCTGCTCCAGGTTCGCTGGCTATCTGCAGTGGAACATGCCAGGCACACTCCCACCTCAGGGCCTTTGCATGTGCCGTTCTCTGCATGGAAAGCCCTTTCCTCAGAGCTCTACGCCTCCCCCACATTCTTCAAGTGTGTACTCAGCCCACCTTCTCAGGGAAGACCACCCTAAGCACAGTTGCAGCACCCTCCCCCAGCACTTTTTACCTGCATGTATTTATTTTTCTCTGCCTCGCCACTTTCTAACATACTCTATAATCTACTTATTTCTGTTGTTTGGATCATGTTATGCCCCTACTTGATATCCTCCAGCAGTTCTCCATGGCTCACGGGTCACCCACAGGGTGGGGTGATGCAGGTGGTCCTTGAGCTTAGCATTAATTAACATTGAATTGTAGACCAAAAAGTTTAACTGCTGCCACTCTCCCCTGCTTAGTCAAGGGCAGAGTCTCAGTCGATGTCAGCATGTCTCCAATGTGTTCTCCATCTTTAACAAAGACAGTGCAAGTCTCAGGCTCTGAGCTTCCAGCAGGCGACAGTGTCTAATCAGAATTAAAGAACATCATTTTGTTTTGGTTTTATTTATTGACTTGACAAATGATACCAGTTTTCCATGCACCAGTGATAAAAAGTTTACTTTCCAAATAAATTTAAGTAGAAAACCCAAGTACCTGATACAAAGAATATCATGAAGGGGCTACATGACAGAGATTTAAGAAATTGTAATGTATACAACAGATTTGAAATATCCTTCAACAGTATGCTCAGTCTTCCATGATCTGGCACTTAGATAATTTTTAGTCTTTTAGATACTCTCCTCATGGACTTGACTCTGGAAATGCAGGAGTATTCATGATGCCCCTGGCATTCTGTGCAGTTTCACACATCTGGATGCTGAATGGGCCTCCCAGCACTGTCTCCTGGGTGAACTCTAACCATTCAGAAGTCAGTACCAGCATCACCACCTCTGAGAAGCCCCTTGCTATCCCTCTTTGCAAGACAGAAGTTATCCTTCACTCCACTCTGTTGCCTGCCTAACTTGTATACCTGTACTGTTGCATGAATTACATGGCACTTGTTTAGACAACAGATCCTTGAGATAGCAGAGACTGCCCTCTTCATATCTACTATGTACAGTGGCCATTACACATTGGATGCCAAATAAATGTTGAGTGAAATACCATCTCATGGATACTCCACAGGATAACCTGATTGCCTGACACTTGGGGTTAGGGATAAGTCTGGAAGGCAATCCAAGCTGATCCTGGCCTGCACCCTCCTCGGGGTAAGTCATGACCTTAGGACTTCCCCAGATACCACTCCTCTGTCCAGGTGAGACTCTCCCAGCCCAGCTCATCCTCCCTGGTACACTGAGTCACCTGGCCAGCTGGCTGTGTCAGAGGGACCTCCATTTCCCTGCCCACTTATAACCACGTGCCAAGTCTTCAGTGAGAATCACACTCTTGATCTCTCTCGCCACCCTGTAGTCATTCTTCATGTTGATTTAATTAGCTGGCAAGTTTGGAAGAAATAACCAGCGATACTGTGGTCAGCAACCCTCCCCGAGCCCTGCCAGAACCAGCTATCCCCCCTAAAGGGCACTGCCACTCCTCTGGGCCATCAGCACCAAGGGACAGTCTCTAGGTGATGCCCAGAGCTACAGTCCCAGCTCAGCAGTGACCAGGTGTGAGTCTAAGTCACCAGGGCCAGTGGCACGCTCTCGTGACCACACTCTCAGCCACCTTCATCAGTGACACAGCTGACCTTCTGATCACCGTCTGTCTGCCTCTTGACTCAGCTGGTTCTGAACTTGGGAAGGGAAGAGAAGAATGCAGTATTGTTCTCCTCCCCATCAGTTCAGTTCAGTTGCTCAGTCGTGTCTGACTCTTTGCATGGACTGCAGCATGTCAGGCTTCCCTGTCCATCACCAGCTCCCAGAGCCTGCTCAAACTCATGTCCATCGAGTACCAACGGTCAGTGGGGTAAAAAGTAAGTCTACAGAAGCCAGAAGTCACTGGCTTAGGCAGAGGACCTGGGCTTGAGTTGTCAGGGAATCTGGAGCCAGGACCCAACCAGGGCACTGTTGGAAGACTAAAGTGTTTATCTAAACACTCATGCCAAAGCCCCAGAGTCCCAGCCCCTTGGAAGAGATCTGATTCACACGAGAATCCTGCCATGGCAAGAACCCACCCTTCTGGGTTCACTTGTCCTCCTTTTCTGCTTTCATCCTTCTGAGCCCCAATTCCAGCCACTCATGGCCACCTCATCCTCCCTGTCTTTGGCATCCAGGGATAGCAATTAAGGGCATGGGTCCCAGGGTCAGACCGACAGGCTAGGGTTTCATCAGCACTCCTTCCACTTACCACTGGCTGGACCAGCAGAGTCACACTATCTCCTGGGGTCTCAGTTTCCCCTTCTTTAAAACAGCGATAACAATGATACTGACCTGCAGAGTACATGCTCAGCAAGGTGCCTGGCACACAGCAAATGCTCTGCCATTGTCAGCTGCTGTTATGATGGTCCCACTAGGGCATGTTTCTGCAGGCCTGGGCCTCCCTCATCATTTCTTATTCATGTTTGGTATTGACCCTCCTTCTGCAGCCATAGAGTCCTGCCCACTGCCTTCACCAGCCCTGGGGGAGCCACTCCACATGGTACAAGGATCAGGCAGGTCCCAAATTGTCCAGATACTGGGAAAGTTCTGGGTGTAAACCCTGGTGAGTATCTTTGGAAGACCTGGGGGACTCAGGACACGGCCCCTTTGGCACCAGTGGCCTGGGGATATGGGACCTCGAGATCTGAGGAGAACCAAGAGAGCTGTCATCAGTCTCACTGGTTCAGCTTTCCGGGACCTGTGGGCACAGCAGGTTCCAGCACTTGTCCTGACTGTGACAGCTTCCAGCCCCAGCAGCTGCCTCTGCCAGTTCTCAGCAGCGATGTTCACAGTGAATAATGCCCTTTCCCAGACAGCATATGGCCTTGGCAGAGTCTGGGATTCAAGAAGCACCGACTCACAGCCATATGGGCTCACTGCCCAAACTACTCTGGCCAAGTTAGGTCACCCAGGGCAGCATGGGTTGGGGGACTTGAATGAGTGAACCAGGCTTAAGGGGAACTGATCACGGACCCCACTGGAAGGCTGGCTGGTGCAGTCATCAAGGAATAAATTCCCCCAAGTCCAGGAACATAGAGACTGGGAATGAGAGAGGAACACTCCTCTTCCAGATTTTTCCACCTGCTAGAAGTCAAGGGAGTAGCTTTCCAGGTTGGCTTACAGTCATTGTGAGATTGACTGTTTGCAAAAATGGCTACAGTAACTCCCCTTCCTGTATGAACCCCTATGGTAGAGCCCGCCCACAGTGACTCTAAACTTAGCCACGTGACTTCCTTTGGCCAACAGGAGAGCAGCAAACATGAAACGCAGATACTTGAAAATCACTGGTACATGGAGGCTTTCCCTCTTGCTGCTTCCGGAGCCCTGTGGCCACCATTCAGTGCTCCCAGGTTCATCTGCTGGAGGATGGAAGACCATGTGGAGATGGGACACCCATCATCTCAGCTGTCCCGGACCAAGACACCAGGCAGCCCGGTTAACCCACTAGTTGACCACAGATGCATGAGTGAGTCCAGCCAAGTTCAGGTGAGCCTGTCCCAGACCAGAAGGACTGTTCAGGTGAGCTCAGGCCAAATCACCAACCTGCAGAGTCACTGAACTTAATAAATTGCTGTTATATAAGTCACGATGTTTTGGAGTGGTTTGTTACACAACAAATGGAGACATGTGGATTTTGTGTTGTCAGAGATAGCTAGATCACTGTGGCTTAATCCAGTTAGACTCTGGCACTTCTGTTCAGAACAATCCAGAATGACTGTTTAAAACATTCAAAGAACAAAGGAGTGATTATGAATTTAAAATGACCTGTACCAGCAAGAAAAAACCATCTCCCATTGCTCCATCACTTCCAGTCTAGTTTATCTGTCTCCCAAAAGTTTTAGTTGAATGTATGTTGCAATAAGTAAACATGGTCCAAGAAACTCACCATTAAAGTAACATAGGATTTAATGGACACTGACATGCCTACCATGTGCCAGGCTTTGAACTTGGTGTCTTAAACATTCTCAGTTTCATTTGCTACCCTCCTTCCCTGCCCACTTAATAACCTATAAGATGGATTCTGCTTCTGCAAGTTATGAAGCCCAGGCTCAGAGAAGAGGCATGTTTTCCCTGGGAGTGGAGGAGCCAGGATTTGAAATCTGCTCTGCCAATTCAAACTTTGAGGGTTTTTCTGATAGCACAGAATCCCCATTCCAGTGAACCTTTGTTGGCCACTACTTAGGTGCCAGGTCCTTTTCTGAGCGCTTTACATAAAAAATTCAGTCCTCAACTCAAGCCAGTGGGGTAGGGACTGCTGTCACCATCACAGTGTAGATGACGAAACTGAGGCATGGAGACCTTAAGGAACGTGCACGGCTACACATCTGATGAGTGGTCGACTTGACACCAGGTCTCCTGCCTCAAGAGCTCATTTTAGCCAGGTTGTTCAGTGTTAATGACTGAAAGTCTGGAAGTCATCATATAAATAATGCCTTCTAATTTTGCCTCTCAGAAACTAACCAACACTAGGCAGGGAAGCAGATTGCCTTGCAAGTCCATGTTGTAGATTCTTTGGGATGAAGTTTGGGAGAATCTTATACTCTGGGGTCCAGAGCTGTCCCCTCCTCCATCCGCAGCCCCCTGCCCAGTGGAGGGTGCTAGAGTTGCCAGTTCAGGCACTTCCATGGATCAGGCCAGTAACTGGTGAGTCACTGGGCTGGGTAGGCTGGTGGGGAACCCTTGGCTCCACATCTCATGTAAAAAGGAAATCATTTTCCCCAGCTGATTGTTAGCAAGCAGGAATATGGGTCCACTGTTCCTTAACTTTCCCATTTTTCAAGACAAGCCAGAGATTTAATTTTTTTCATGTGTTTTCATTTTTTAAGCTGGAACCCAATAAACATTTTTTTCCCTTCCAAAACATGTGAGCCAAACAAAATTTCTTTGAGCCAAATATTGCCCAAGAGTAGCATTTGCTATATTTGGTAGAGGAGATAAAACTCAGGGTAAATGACAATAAAAACCAGAATGAGCTTAAGGGGGAACTTATCTCCTGGAAAATAAGTCTGGAATAATCATTTTTAGGGTCGATAAGTGAAGTGAAGGGTGGATTATTAAATAGTCTTTCACTTGGGTTTATCTCCAGGGCTGCCACTTGACATCCTAATACTCAGCTGACAAATCACAAGACTGTCCCATTTGTGTGCAGAGAGCAGATTTACAAGCAAAGTTCTGAAATTTTCATCTCAGAGAGTCTGGTGTGCTACCAGCTCTTTGGGTATCTACAATAGTCTACAGATCTCGTTTCCATCAACAGTAAACACACTGTCTGGAGAAGTACAGGCACTATCTGCAATCATTCCACTGGTGCCCAACAAAATGTCTATATGCCTGGTCAGTTCCCTGCAGGGCTATTCCAGGCCTCTCTGCACCTCCCAGGTGAGCCCAGTCTGGATCTGGAAGTGAATCCTTGCCCCTGCCAGCATCAGAATCTGAGCCACACAGGTTTCTAGCCCACAGGTATTGCTGATAGTGGCTGCTCTCAATGTAAAAGTCTTGCTGGCTTCCTTGGGGGACTGTGCCTTGAAAACCCAGCCCCCTATGAGTGGAAGGATATTGGATTGGGTTCATTTATTCATCAAGTGTTTGGTGAGCACCTACTGTGTGCAGGACACCGTTCCAGAGTCCAAAGGTAGACTGAACAAAAGAGACACAAATCCCTGCCTTCACAGAGATTGTATCATGGTGGGGAGGTGGACAATAAACAAGATGAATCAGCAAAACAGCATGTTAGAGAAGGTAAGTGCTAAGGAGAAAAAATAAAGCAGAGACATGGATGATGAAGGGTCAAAGGGTTAAAATTTTATAAAGTGTCTGGGGATGGCTTTACTCAGGAGAGTTTTATAGCAAGTGACAGAGGGGGCATGAGGCTCTTGGAGGAGAAAGCATTCCAGGTGGGGCACACACAGGTGCATGATCCCTGAGGTGGCACTCTGCCTGGAACAGTGAGGAAGCCATGCTGCTGGGACAGAATAGCAGGGGAGGAGGTCTGAGGGACAGAGCAGAAAAGGCTGGATGTAGGACATGGGAGGTCACAGCAGGACTTTGAGAAGCAGAGCAGTAACCTAACCTGACTTATGTTCGAGCAGATCTCACAGGCTACAGTGCTAGAAACAGACAGACGAGAGCAAAGGGCAAAAGCATGAATCAGTTGAGGCTACTGACAGTCATTCACAAAAGAGATGATGGTGGCTTGGCAAGAGAGGGTGAGAAGTGGTCAGACTGGATACATCCAAATCCCCAAATTCTCGATTATTACTGCCACTACAAGTTTATTGGGCATTCCTGGTGGGCTTTGCTGGACCCCATGGATCCCCTGAAACTGTCTACAGAACGCTGTTCTGTGTACTGTATATATCTGGGAGGGTCAGCAAAGGACAGTACATTCCAGGGATTGCAAACTGCAGTCAGATGGCCTGAACTCAAATTCTACATGAGCTCCTTACTCTCTCTGTAACCCCACACAAGCTTTTAAACCTTAGTATCCTCCCCTGTGGGCTTCCATTGTGGCTCAGCTGGTAAAGAATCCACCTGGAATGCAGGAGACCTGGGTTTGATCCTTGGGTTGGGAAGATCCCCTGGAGAAGGGAAAGGCTACCTACTCCAGTATTTTGGCCTGGAGAATCCCATGGACTATATAGTCCATGGGGTCACAAAGAGTTGGACACGACTGAGTGACTTTCACTTTCCTTTCACTTTCCTCACCTGTAAACTCAGGGATATTAATAACCATGCCTACCTTGGTTTCAAGAATTGAAGGCTATATTTGTAAAATAATTCATAGTAAGTATTCAATATACATTAGCTAATTTTATCCAATTTTTTTTTCCAAATGTCAGTAACCCAAATAAGGTTGAGACTAAGACCTTGCCTTCAACCTGATCCAGACCACATCTGGAATAAAAGGGCTCCTTTTATTCCTCTGGCTTCAATTTTTAAAAGGTTGAAGATCTTGGGGTTTTAGCTTAGGTGTGCCCTATAATCTTGTATCAGGATACTGAGTCTTGGGTAGGCTAAAGTAATTTGCAATAACCTCCCAAGATTACAGAGCTAGAAAGTGGCAGAGCTGGGTTTGAATCCACAACTCTCTAATGCTAACCTTTCTTTATAATACCATGCTGCTTCCTGAATGTGATGAAGACTTTCTCCTCAAATATTTGTCCAGGAAGGCTGATGAGGGAGGTCTCTGACAGAAGGCAAAGTCAGAATCAGCCCTGCCTTAGAGGGCTAGTTCCACAGAGACCCCCTTCTCCAGCTTCACTGGGCTTCTCTCTGCTCTCCAGTTCAGTTCAGTTGAGTTCAGTCGCTCAGTCATGTCCGACTCTTTGTGACCCCATGAATCGCAGCACACCAGGCCTCCCTGTCCATCACCAACTCCCGGAGTTCACTCAAACTCATGTCCATCGAGTTGGTGATGCCATCCAGCCATCTCATCCTCTGTCGTCCCCTTCTCCTCCTGCCCCCAATCCCTCCCAGCATCAGAGTCTTTTCCAATGAGTCAACTCTTCGCATGAGGTGGCCAAAGTATTGGAGTTTCAGCTTTAGAATCAGTCCTTCCAAAGTCTCTGCTCTTACAACAACATAAATCCCAGCTACAGGTCTCGCTGTGTAATACCTGTCAGGAAAATGTTAATTTCATTGTGAATCCCACTGCTGTTCAAATGATCACAAACAGGTCCATCAAAAACCCTCAGGGGACAGCATTTATAAGTGCTTCCCCCTGTAGATTGTACCAATGGAGCCTCCTAAAACTGCTGTTTCATTAATGGGCCATCTTCATACTTGTTAATGTCTAATTACTGACACTAATGGGCTCATGTATTTTAAAAATGAAATTATGGGTTTTATTCAATTAGGAAAAGCACCAGATAAACTGCTGAATAAATCTAGCAAGGGACACAAAGGACTGCTAGTTAAATAGGCACCCCAGCTCATGAGACCTCAGAATGCTGCAGCAGCAAAATTGACTCCAAAAAGAAACAAATCAATGCCCGGGATTGTAAGACAGAGCACAGTTGTGGATGAATTCATCTTTAGATTAACAACAGTCCTGGGTATGGCCCAGGCTCAGAAATGGATCTGAAACTTAACTGCTGCTGACTGTAAAATATATCCTGACTTTGCATTGTCTGGCTGACTTACATGGAAATAACACATCGGATAAGTAAGAAGGAAAAAACAAAGATCCTGTAAAATCCCACCATGCAGAAATAAACATTATTAACAATGTGTTACATATTCTTCAGACTTTCTACGTTTCTATTTGTATGATTTTGTGTGTATATTTTCAAAAAGTAAACAGAATTACACTAAATTGATGTGATGTTCTATAACTTTGCAGAACTTGTTAATATATGAAGGACATGGAAGCCTGGTGTGCTGCCATCCATGGGGTCACAAAGAGTTAGACACAACTTAGCAACTGAACAACAATACGATGGATAATATTCCATAACAGCTTACATTTATATACTTCATTTCTTAGTTGTATAGTATTCCATACCCATCTCCAATATTGGATATTTGTTTGTTTGCATTTTAAAATATTCAAACAAAACTATATTAAATATCTTTGAAGTTAAATATGCATCTACCCTTTATTTCCTTGAATTTGTTTTCTAAAAAGCAGTTTCTAAATGCGAATGAATCTAAGACTTTTCAGCAAATAGCCGAGTTTTCTTCCAGAACAATCAGATCAACTGACAGTCATAATACTACCTCAGGAGTATATTTTCACATTTCCTAATTTCATCAGTGAAAAAGTACTATCGCTATTTTACTTCATTTTTTTTCCACAAAGTGCTACTGAGTTGAACACTTTTCTTTCATTTGTAGATTGTCCGTTTGAATTTCTGCTTTACATATTGTTTTTTCATGCTCACTGCCCAATTTGTTATTAGAGTGTCTGTCTCTTCATTATTTATATGTTATAGATCTTTACAAATTAAGGATAGTTAATGCTTGATTATTTGTGTTGCACATATCATAATCTACTTTAACTTCTTCATTTTTATAACTTCTTTAGTGTACAAATGCTCTTAATTTTTATATAGTCCAGTTTCTTAATACTTGCCTTTATGTTTTCTGTCTTGGTGTCATGCCAAGAAAATTCTGACCATTCCATAGCCATAAAGTGGCTTTATTTTTAGCATTTAACTCTGTAAGCACGTTGAGACATTTTGATATATGTGAGGGAAGAACTATCTTCCAAATGGTTACCCAGTTATCCCAATACCATTTCTTAAATAAGCCTCTTGAGAAACCTATATGCAGGTCAGGAAGCAACAGTTAGAACTGGACATGGAACAACAGACTGGTTCCAAATAGGAAAAGGAGTATGTCAAGGCTGTATATTGTCACCCTGCTTATTTAACTTATATGCAGAGTACCTCATGAGAAATGCTGGGCTGGAAGAAGCACAAGCTGGAATCAAGATTGCCGGGAGAAATATCAATAACCTCAGATATGCAGATGATACCACCCTTATGGCAGAAAGTGAAGAGGAACTCAAAAGCCTCTTGATGAAAGTGAAAGTAAAGAGTGAAAAAGTTGGCTTAAAGCTCAACATTCAGAAAACAAAGATCATGGCATCTGGTCCCATCACTTCATGGGAAATAGATGGGGAAACAGTGGAAACAGTGTCAGACTTTATTTTTCTGGGCTCCAAAATCACTGCAGATGGTGACTGAAGCCATGAAATTAAAAGATGCTTCCTCCTTGGAAGAAAAGTTATGAGCAACCTAGACAGCATATTGAAAAGCAGAGACATTACTTTGCCAACAAAGGTCCGTCTAGTCAAGGCTATGGTTTTTCCAGTGGTCATGTACGGATATGAGAGTTAGACTGTGAAGAAAGCTGAGTGCCGAAGAATTGATGCTTTTGAAGTGTGGTGTTGGAGAAGACTCTTGAGAGTCCCTTGGACTGCAAAGAGATCCAACCAGTCCATTCTAAAGGAGATCAGCCCTGAGTGTTCTTTGGAAGGAATGATGCTAAAGCTGAAACTCCAGTACTTTGGCCACCTCATGTGAAGAGTTAACTCATTGGAAAAGACTCTGATGCTGGGAGGGATTGGGGGCAGGAGGAGAAGGGGACGACAGAGGATGAGATGGCTGGATGGCATCACTGACTCGATGGACATGAGTTTGAGTGAACTCTGGGAGATGGTGATGGATAGGGAGGCCTGGAGTGCTGCGATTCATGGGGTCACAAAGAGTCGGACACAACTGAGCGACTGAACTGAAAACTGAACTGAACTGAAATAAGTCTTTCCCACTGATTCAAGTGTCACATTATTATATAACAAGCTCAAATGTTTTATGGATTTTTTTATTCTACTTCATCAATCTTTCTTATAGCAGTACTATACTTTTAATTATTATAAATTTACATTATATTTTAATATAATCTTATTCTCCAATTCAAAATTTTCTCCAGTGTTCTCATCAATCTCCAGATGAACCTTAAAAGTCAAGATTTTTCTTTTTATTGGTGTTTCCATTTAATCGAATGAAAGGAAGAGATTAATTTGAGGAGAGTTGACAACCAGGTATACGCCATGCCCTCCATCATTCAGGTCTTGGCTTACATTATCTAGTAAAGTTTGATAGGTCATACACATTCCTTCTGGGTGTTTATTTAAGTACTTAGCATTTTATTTCTGTCATAAACAACCTTCCTCCCTGTGCAATATGTGGAACAATACACAATATTCTTAACTGGTTATTGTGTGTGTGTGTGTGTGTGCTTTTGTGTGTAGGTATCTTCCCCTCAGCCAAACTCTTTGAAACCTTCTTATTAGTTCCTATACTGTCGATTGATTCTCTGGTTTTGTGGGCAGACAATACCACCATCTGCTAATCATGAAAAAAAGGTGACTTCTTTTCAGAATCTGTGTCTAGTTTCACTTTTTTCTTGTCTTATTGCATTGGCTATACCTGCCATAACAATAGTAAATAACCGCAGTGGGCTTTAAATGCCACTTAATCAAAATGTAGAAATCTAGTCGGATAGATAAAAAACACTATCCACTAGTCCTAATCTAGTATTTTGTTTTCAGAAATGACACTGATTTCCATCAAAGCCTAATTTAAAAGCCATCCAGCTGATTGTGAATTTTTCTTTCTTTTTACCCACTAGAGTGCTTTAATTGTATCATGAAGCATCCTAATAAACCATTCCTGGAATTCTTGGAAGAAATTCTATTTGGCTACAGTAAGTTGCTGCTGCTGCTGCTAAGTCGCTTCAGTCATGTCCGACTCTGTGTGACCCCATAGATGGCAGCCCACCAGGCTCCCCTGTCCCTGGGATTCTCCAGGCAAGAACGCTGGAGTGGGTTGCCATTTCCTTCTCCAATGCATGAAGGTGAAAAGTGAAAGTGAAGTCGATCAGCCGTGTTCAACTCTTAGTGACCCCATGGACTGTAGCTCACCAGGCTCCTCCATCCATGGGATTTTCCAGGCAAGGGTACTGGAGTGGGGTGCCTTTGCCTTCTCCGGCTACAATAAGTACCCGCTAACAAATTCTCTAGGTATATATTTCTTTGTGTTAATTTAGCTGGATATTATTTGTTCCTTTATCATTCAGGTTTTCTGCATTTGTGCTCAGAATTTGGTATCAGGGAAATCCAGTTGCTTGTTAGTAAAATAAACATTATATTTTTATACATCTAGAATAGCATAAATTTTCAAGTTCCTTGAAGATTTGATTTAATTCATACATGGAATCTCTTTGGTCTAGGAGCTATTGGGGAGACATTATTTTCAAATACATTCCATGGTTGTTATTGTTTTCAGTTTTTCTCCATCTTCCTGAGCCAATTTTCTTCCCTAGAAAACCATTTGCTCAAACTAGGTTTTACCTTTTAATAAGTAAAATACATATATTTTAAATACAATATTTTAAAATCTGCTGTTTTATCTTTCTGATATTGTGCATGCAAGTTTTCTTCCCTTACCCCCAACTTACCTATCCAGAGATCTATTTTGCATTTCTTTTTTTTTTAAATTTTATTTTATTTTTAAACTTTACAATATTGTATTAGTTTTGCCAAACATCGAAATGAATCTGCCACAGTTTGCATTTCTTTAAAAAAGCAGCACTTGGGTTTACTTATTAAGCATAGTGTATTGAGAGCCATGCCCCTAGAAAAAGTAGTAAATGCGTTATCTGTATGTACTCAGTCACTAGAATGGATATACCCAGGGCTGTCTGCTCATCTACATCTCCCTTTCTGCAAGCAACCCCTTCACTTACATCAGTGGCCCCTGCAGCCATGTTTGTAATGAATAGCCTGACCTCCTAATCTGGACTGGACCAGGTACAGAGACACTTGTCTCAAACTACAGCTAACGTTAAGCAATCCTGGGAACTTGAAACTGAGAATCACACATGCTAGTTAATGTCTGCCATTTTCTGGAATAGGTAATTACTGCCTTAGTTTCTGGCTACAGTTCTTCTTGAGGTCCTGTCATCTTGCCTATATTTGGTTCCATGAAATATCCCTATAACTTTATAATAAATCACCTTTTTCTGCTTTACCTATTTTGAATGTTTCTGCTCTTTTCAGCCGGATGATGCTTGATTCAGACGATCACTGAGTCCAACAACCACCACATCACCACCTCCAGAAGTACAGAAATTATATGTTGGGCATGTTGGTGTGGCCTTGACTGAAGGGACAGTGTGAATCAGATGATGGTCAGTCCCTCTATATTCTTACTTTGGGGGGTAATATTTATTTATGTACTTATTTATTTGGCTGCACAAAGTCTTAGTTTCAGCATGCAGGATCTTCGATCTTTGTTGAGGTGTGCAGGATCTCTAGTTGTGGCAGGCAACCTCTTAGTTGTAGCATGTGGGATCTAGTTCCTTGAACAGGGATCAAACCTGGGCCCCCTGCATTTAGCATTGACTCTTAGCCACTGAATGACCAGGGAAGCCCCTTATCATCTTACTTTTTAAGTTTATGGGTTATCTTAGGAGATTTCAACTTCCACCTGATTTACTAAAAGAACGTTTGTGCTATATATTTACAGTCACTCAGGTATTGAGAGTTTGGTTAAGCTACTCCATGGTATTGCTGCCTTGGTTGACATTCATTTTGTTTGGTCAAGTGACCAGTGGGGGCCTTAATTGGACACTAGACTCCACATGCAAGCATGTGTCCCAGATAAAAGCTCATAGAGTCATAAACAAATGTAAGCTCCTCGTATGACTTCACCAACAGCCCCTCACCCTTCCCAAGGCCTTTTGCTTGTATGCCCCTTAGATAAGACACATGTGGAACTTTCCAAAATCGCACTCTTTCTACTTCACATTGACCATCTGGCCTTAGCCTGCTGCTGCTGCTGCTAAGTCGCTTCAGTCATGTCTGACTCTGTGCGACCCCATAGACGGCAGCCCACCAGGCTCCCCCGTCCCTGGGATTCTCCAGGCAAGAACACTGGAGTGGGTTGCCATTTCCTTCTCCAGGAACCCCAAATTACTCCACATGTGGCCCCTAAAAGAGGCGTATTTCCCAGGTCCTATCTGTCTCTCTGCCTGAACCCTACCTTGACTTCCCCATGTGGCCCTTGGAGGTGTGTCACATACTTCCTCCAGGACTGGTGAGTAGTTAACTTCTGTTTCAGTTTCTTGTGTGGCCTTTTGTTGATCCTCCTCACTGTCCAGCACCCTGTGCTCCAGGTAACAAATGTGTATTTGTAACAAAGTCTTAAAACCTGGTCACATGAGCTCTGATGAGGGGGGCTTTCTGATGAGTGAGGAACCCTGCCAAGCTCAACAGAAACCAAAACCAAAAGGGTTTAAATGAAGAGAGAATTTTTTGCCACGAGATGGAAACACGCAGACCCTGCTGGATCTGAGGGTTCAGATGATGTCCCGAGTTTGCCCCCTGTCTGCTCCTCCCAGTCACGACTCCCTGATAGTCTTATCCACGTGCCAGGGCCAGGCATCCTATCAGCCCAGCAAGTTCAGTAGAAACATGAAGTTGTCCTGATGACTCTGGCAGGAAAGTCCTGCCACAGACACTAATGGTTCGGCTGGTACCCTGAACTAATTACCATGGGGAAGGGGGCTGGACATGCAGGATGTGTGAGACCTGGAAGTGGACGTGGGGACAGAGATGCGAAGAGCACAGCTGTGACTGACAAAGCCAGACAGCGGCGCAGAGATCTTGGGATTCCTGTGGTGGGGATGAGTGGTTAATACATTGCAGAAGCCTTGACAACACACCTTCATCTTGAGGGCCCAAAGGCCTTCTGCCCCAAGTGAGCTGTCACCTGTCAACTTCAAGTTGATGAGAGTAGGAAGCGTGCACCAGGAAATTCTCACACTGGTATTGGCAGGTATGTTGAATTTTTTATTGGACCACCCACATACACTGTTGCTTTTGTCCCACTGCATCTTTTAAGGCATCCCAGGACACAGAAATCAGCATCATCTGCTTTCCCTGCTTTTCTTACCAGGCTGATGGGGAAAGTAATAAAACCTAGCTAAATGGGGATACTGTAAATTCAAAAGGAAGCACTGTCATTTTAGCCAGGGCCATTTAAAAAATTGTACTTGAGTATTTCCTCAGCATCCACTGTTTTCCAAGCTGTGCTACGTGCAGAGGATATTAGTATGGAACAAAACAGACCCATTTCCTGCTCTCATGAGCTGCCTCTTGCATCCCCATAGGAGATGTTCCAACCCTTTACTTTACAAAGTAAAGAGATGTTCCAAACCTCTTTGCAAAGTAAAGAGATTTACTTCTCAGCTGTCAGCCTTGCTTAACTCCTTTAAAGATGAAAGCCAGCAGCTATACCTTGCTATCCCCTGAACCCCAAGCCCAGGTACATCAGAGACACGTAAAAAGACTGGCTCCCCAGCAAGCTTCCTGAGAACAGACTCGGATCCATGAGGACAGCTGTAGAAACCAGAACAGGTGTCTTGAGTTCTTTGTCCAAAATGATCCAACAGTCTAGAGTAGGTAAGCTCAAATGCTGCAGCAGCCAGGCAGGTAACAGAGATGTGTGAGATGGGAAGAGTGTAAGACAATTGGTGCTAAACAGCTGGGATTACAAGAATAACAGGTTCCTGGGTATTTTGCCTTTAAAACACTGCAGGAGGCCAATCAACCCCCTTCAACAAACCCACAGGCTGCACCTAGCTCCACATCCGACCAGTCTGCAATTGTTGCTGCTGACTCTCTTCAAAGAAACTAAGGAGAATCTTGCCTGATGAATGAGAAACATAGCCACACCAGTTACCCTTAGATCCTAAGACAAGAATGCCTAATAGGCCTGCTGGTGCATTCATTCATTTATTCATTTGATGAATGTTTCAGTTCAGTTCAGTCACTCAGTCATGTCCAACTCTTTGTGACCCCATGAACCGCAGCACGCCAGGCCTCCCTGTCCATCACTAACTCCCGGAGTTTACCCAAACTTAAGTCCATTGAGTTGCCATCCAACCATCTCATCCTCTGTCGTCCCCTTCTCCTTCTGCCTTCAATCTTTCCCAACATCAGGGTCTTTTCAAATGAGTCAGCTCTTCGCATCAGGTGGCCAAAGTATTGGAGTTTCAGCTTCAACATCAGTCCTTTCAATGAACACTCAGGACTGATCTCCTTTAGGATGGACTGGTTGTTTACTGAAGACCAATTAAGTGCAGGGTGCTGTGGTAGGTATTGAAGCTACAGTCATAAATGAACTCCCCCCATCTCCCAGCCCACTCCATAGAGCTCACATTCCCAAGGTAGGGATGGAGAGACAAGTCATGGAAATTAAACAAGTAAGTGAAACATGTCATGAAGAAAACACACCGACGGGAGAGGCTACTTTAGAAAGGCCTCCCCAATTGATATACTGGCCTCTGGTCTGAATGATGGGAGGGAATCAGGACTGGGGAGCCGAGAGCTCACTCTAGGAATCAAGTGCAAAGGCCCTGAGGCAGAAAAGGAGCTCAGGGGGTTCAGGAAGCAGAGGGGACCCCTGTGGCTCTAGTGAGGGCTGTATGAGCCAGGGGCCACAGAAATCAACAATAACCAAGATCTTGGAGGCCATGGTAGGAGTTTTGTATTTTACTAAGTTCCATTGATCCACGACTCCGGGAAGGAGGCTCTGTCCCCAGCTCTGGACTAAAAACAAACTCGTATTCGGATGATGATGCAGATGCCTATCTACTACCAAGATAGAGGACCGAGGCTGCTCTGAGGATCCCAGTTTCCCTGTCACCTCACCTCCCAGACATCCCAGGGCACAACCCAGGCCCCTCTGAAACAAAAACCACCTGCCCAGAAGGTACAGGTGTCAACATGTTCAGCAGCAGCAGCGAACTGGGTTCAGCCACAAGCTGAGACAAGGGTGAGGAGAAGGGTGCCTGCAAGCCTCGTGTCACTGATGGGGCCCCAGAGTGGGCTGGAGTTCTGGGGGCCAGAAAAGCAAAATACACATTCAAAGCCCAGGACAAAACTAGGGCTGTTTCATCTATTCCTTCCACAAATATTTACTGGGAGCCTACAGTGTGCCAGGGGTGGTTCTAGGTGCTGAGGACAGCCATGAACAAAACTGATGGTAATTCCTGCCTAAAGGGAGAGAGAGACTCCCCCAGAGTAAATTATATAGTATAAAGTCATAATTGCTATGAAGAAAATAAAGTATGGAAGCAGGATGGGGAGTTCTGATGTGCATGGGGTGGGGGAGGATGTAATTTTAAGTAATGTTCAGGGGGAGTCTTGCTCACAGTGAAACAGAGATTTGAGGGAAAGAGGGAAGCAAGTCACGTGGCTAACCGGGCAGAGCACTCCAGTACAAACAGCAAGTGTGAAGGGCTTGAGGCAGGTGTACTGGACGTTTAAGGACGAGCCCTGTGGCGGGCTATCGGGGTGGGGAGGAGGCTGGAAGGATCTAGGGCACATCATCAAAACTCTCCAGGTCTGCAATCACCTGGAGGCTCACTCTCCACCTGCCCACGTTAGGTCAACCACCCCTCCCCCAAGAAACCTTCTGACCAGTGGAAAGTAGGTCTCCTTCCTTGGAAATAAAGCATTTGGTTCCTGCCATTTCACTTGGGACTGCTCAGTTTCTGCCAGAGATTAATGTTTGTAGGTTTAATGTAGCCATAAATCACAGGCTACAGATTGCTGGAGTTTTCCATCAAGACTGGCAGTGGGAATTTTGAAGGGAAGTAGAGACTTCCTCTAAGTTGGACTAAGCCAATTCTGCAGTTGTAGTGAGGTGGATGAACCTAGGGCCTGTTGCACAGACTGAAGTAAGTCAGAAAAAGAAAACAAATATGGTATATTAACGCATGTTTACAGAATCTAGAAAGATGGTGCTGCAAGGTATTTGCAAGGCAGGAATAGAGACGCAGACGTAGGCAATAGACTTGTGGACACAACAGAGGAAGGAGAGAGTGGGATGAATTGAGAGAGTAGCATTGAAACATGTACATTACCATATGTAAAACACACCGCTAATGGGAAGTTGCTATATAACACAGGGAGCTCAGCCCAATGCTCTGTGATGACCTAGAGGGGTGGGGTGTGGGGGAGAGGTTCAGGAGGGAGGGGATATAGGTGTATTTATGGCTGATTCACGGTGTTGTATGGCAAAGACCAACACAACATTGTAAAACAATTATTCTCCAATTAAAAAAAAAAAAAAAAGGAAGTCAGCTTTGACAGGAGAAGACCACTTTGGCCCCAACAAGGAAGTCTCTGAAGCAGGAGGGCAGGCAGCCCGGAAAGGCTGCCAGGAGATCTGGCAGCTGGAATACCAACCATGAGAATGAGCAGTAAATTACTGATTCAATTACATTTTCAGTAAAGAATCACAGAACATGTACTAAATTCAGTTATCTAGCCTTCTGCAAATTTACGAGTTCTCAGTGTCTTTCCCCACATATCCCCTTTGTGCTAAGAATTATTAGAGGCAGCCTGCATTGTTTGCAAACAAGAACATGTACCGTGAATGCTACAAAACACTCCGTGCTAGGCAGTGTGAAGGGTCGGAAGGGTCTTCCCTGAGTGTGGGTAATATTTGACTGGGATCATTAGGTAGAGAGGCAAAATTGGAAACCAAGAACAGAATGGGTTTATCATATTTCCGATCAGCAAGATTTGGGGTTTTCTTTATTATACTGAAGTAGCCCTTTACACAGAGAAGACAATGGCACCCCACTCCAGTACTCTTGCCTGGAAAATCCCAAGGATGGAGGAGCCTGGTGGGCTGCAGTCCATGGGGTCGCTAAGAGTCAGACACGGCTGAGCGACTTCACTTTCACTCATTGGAGAAGGAAATGGCAACCCACTCCAGTGTTCTTGCCTGGAGAATCCCAGGGACGGGGGAGCCTGGTGGGCTGCTGTCTATAGGGTCGCACAGAGTCGGACACGACTGAAGTGACTTAGCAGCAGCAGCAGCAGCAGCAGCAGTCCTTTACAATCCATCCAACGAATTCATGTACATCATCACAGAGAAGCCCAGCAAGGAGGGCATTTCCCTCATTGTGCAATGCAGAAACAGGCTCAGAGAGGGAAAGGAGCTTGTCTAAGGTCACACAGTACAAGGCAGGGACTTGAACCCTGGTTGTCTGAGGGTGACTTGAACGCTCTTTAAAGCTACTCTAGCCTCCTCACTAAACTGACTGCCTCCCCAGAACAACTCACTCTCCCTGAAACAGAAGAAACTGATTCCAAAATAGGCCTTCTTAGAATTATATTTATAATAATATAGTAATCTAATTATCCTATACTTCATAATTTGAGAACAAAGAATTTTGTTGTCTCAGCGGCTGAATTTTCTGGTGGAAAAATAAGCACAATCCACACCATGAATGCAGGTGCTTACACACCCTCCTTGACAGTCCACGCATGCTCGAGAGGGCCCAGTGCACCTTATTCTTCTAACTTTGGTGTCTAGCCCCATGCCCAGCACGGCAGAGATGTCAGGAAAGGTTTGTAAAATGAATGAATGAACGACAATGGAAAAAGCTATCCTACCTACTTACGAACCGCTCCCATCTCTCCTTCAGCTCCCCTCCGATGCACCGAGTGGCTTATTAATTATGGATGGAAATGGAAGCTCTGAAACAGAAACCGACGTGGGTATAATCACACCCTGTGTTTGCATGCTCATAAGTAGATTATTAAAAATGGATAAGGCAGCCATAATTGGGCTTCAGCCCACCAGAAATCTTAGAGGAAGCAGATGGAGCATTTGGGCATTTTCTGTGCTTTAATCTAAACCAGCAGAAAAAAAAAATTGATTAGAAGATTGTCTTTCACATTCCATTATTGATGTCCAGGCTATCATTAGCAAATGTGTCGCTGTAAGAGCTTTCCCCAGTGCAGAATCAGAGACATGGGGATTTTATTTAGAGAGAGTTAAACTTTGCTCTGTTTGTCAGGCCCTTTTGAGAGTTTGGGCATCTGGCCAAAGTTGTAAGTGAATTTTTCCCCAAACGCATTTTCCTTTCATTTGAAACGGGGCTGGAAAGGAAATGATATTAACGCATTTTCCACTGTTTATGCTTTAAAATCATCTCAAATACTCATCTAGAGGCTCCAGTGGAAATAACAAGAAGGCTTTCTTAAAGGGAAATCATGCAAAGGCTGGGAGAAAGAAAATGGTGGCTGGATAACACACATGCAGAAAGATGCCAGAAATGTGGAACAAGTAGAGTTTCTATTCATTTATGTGAAAAATTACAACTGTGGAAACCCAAGTTAAAAGTAAATAACATGTAAACAATCAAGGAGGAGCAGTTCTTGAGAGCTTATGTCATTGCCAAGTGGTCACATTGGCTCATTTTATCCTCCTGACCGTGAGGCAAGCGTTACCATCTCCACTTTACAGAAGAGAAAATAAGAGCTGACGGTTAGAGGCATTAAGGAACAAAAGCCAATCTGAATGCAGCCCGGTCTGATCCATGTCTCATGCTCATCCACTTTTGCTGTACAGGTGTCAGTCATTAAAATCAATATTATTTTTATCACTATACTCAGGAAATCTCATATAAAGTCATGGGTACGAGCGCAAACTGAATTTTTATTATACAAACAGGTATCATTCAATCTAACTTTCCTCACTTATAAAATGGGGTTGAGGGATTTCCCTCGTGGTCCACTGGTTAAGAATCTGCCTTGCAATACAGGGGACATGGGTTCGATCCCTGGTCAGGGAACTAGGGTCCCACATGCTGTGGAGCAACTGAGCCCAAGCACCACAACTAGAGAGTCCAAGTGCTGCAATGAAAGATCCTGCATGTGGCAACTAAGACCCGAGGCAGCCAAATAAAGAAGAATAAAATGGAAGTGATAGTAATATATACCTGCAGAGTTGTAAGGATTAACTGATATAGGTAATGTTGCTGCTGCTGCTTCTGTGTCGCTTTAGTCGTGTAAGACTCTGTGCGACCCCATAGACGGCAGCCCACCAGGCTCCCCCGTCCCTGGGATTCTCCAGGCAAGAACACTGGAGTGGGTTGCCATTTCCTTCTCCAATGCAGGAAAGTGAAAAGTGAAAGTGAAGTCACTCAGCCGTGTCTGACCCCATGGACTGCAGCCCACCAGGCTCCTCCGTCCATGGGATTTTCCAGGCAAGAATCCTGGAGTGGGGTGCCATTGCCTTCTCCGGATGTAGTTAATTCTAGGGTATAAAATACCTAGGGCAGTGCCTCATATACAGAATCATTGAATAAAGGGTTGTTATTGAGACTATGTAGCATATGTTGAAATGTTTCTAATCTTCCATTTGAATGACATACTGAGGCATCAGCTGAAAGCTGCAAAAACCTTCAGAAATGACCCAGCCCTGCTCCCTCATGTAAAGGCCCAGAGGAGAGACATAACATGCCCAAGGCAGAGAACAATCAGGACTACTGCTTTCTGGGGCACTTAAAGGTCACTACCGACTTGATAACACATCGGCTACCAGATGGAAGTAGATATGAACCTCTCCTTTTCTTCCAGAGCCTAATCCACTTACCCCAGAATGGATTTCCCACCACTCTTTACCACCACAAGTGCTCAACAACTAAGAAGTAAGAGAAGCTTCCCTGGTGACTCAGACAGTAAAGAATCTGCCTGCAGTGCAGGAGATCTGGGTTCAATCCCTGAATCAGGAAGATCCCCTGGAGAAGGGAATGGCAACCCACTCCAGTATTCTTGCCTCAAGAATCCCATGGACAGAGGAGCCTGGCGGGCTACAGTCCATGGGGGTCACAAAGAATAGGATATGACTGAGCGACTAATTTTATTTTTTTTTAAGGGATGGGAAAAGCTTTGGTTTCTTAGGGAAGGTATATGTTTCAGGGCCAGGCAACAAGAATAATCCTTTATCAGCAATGGGATTTCTATTTCTGGAAATGACACAGGATTGAGGATTTACATAGTTAAACATGCAAAAATAAGCTAAAGAAACTGCACCAGGACTAGTAGCTTAAGGAAAGCAATTACAGCTTGTAGAAAGAACCACTGCGTACACTATACCTCTCGACGCCTACCATTTGATGTCAGCCTGTAAGGTACCTTTGGGCTTCCCAGGTGGCACAGTGGTAAAGAATCTGCCAGCCATTGCAGCAGATGCAGGAGATGTGGGTTTGATCCCTGGGTCAGGAAGCTCCCTTGGAGGGGGAAATGGTAACCCACTTTAGTATTCTTGCCCCAAGAATCTCATGGGCAGAGGAGCCTGGTGGGCTACAATCCATGGGGTTGCAAAGAGACACAACTGGGCATGCACACCTAACCAATAGGGTATCTTTATGCAACAATACTTCTATCTGTTGGGAAACCATAAAAGTTACACAGATCTATAATGTCTATGATATGACTTGGGATCCTTTAAAGGTGGCATGATTGTACAGTACACGATCTACCCAATTGTACATCGCCCTCTTGCTGGGCCAGTTCACTACTTACCACTCTGAGGAAGGAGAGTGGTTTCACAGAATTGAGTGGAAAAGTCTTCTACAGTCGGCATCTATTTGTGCCACCACCATTCATTCACTGTTTTTTATAGTAACACTAACCCAACGTTTCTTTTGCAGGATTCGCATGGGGCAGATTCCAAACCCTGCTTGAGAAATGGGAATATCTCACCTCTTAGATGTGATGAGTGGTTCAAAAGTGAGCATGTGATCCAACTGAAGCCAATGAATCTACAACCAGACATTTCCTGGGAATGCTGGGAGAGAAGAAAATATTCTTTTTGGTGTATTCAGAATCACGAGGATACGAGGGCTGAAGCTGCGGCAGGGAACATGCTTCTGCAGGGAGCCTGAGAATGAAGTCAGCACACAGAGCAGAGGAAAGACAGAGGCCTGGTGCATTGTTTTCCTTGTACCAACCAGATCTGAAGCCCAAATGACCCTTGAACTTTTCAGTAATATGAGATAAAAAGTTCTCTTTTGCTCAAGCCAGCCTGAGTTTGTTTCAATGTCACTCGCACACAAAAAAGTCCTGAGCCTTATATCCCTCACTGGTTTTGAGAGGTCTGGACATCTGGAGTGTTTGAAGCCTGTGCTGGTGGCCTGGTTAATTGTGGAGAAGTCACAGCGCAGTGCTAGGACCATCCGTGGCCTCACCTTCCTTCTCTGCCCCTCAGGGTACTCAATTCAGGAACCTGCAAAGTCTTCCAGCTCAGGATCCATGTGGAGGAAAATCATAAGGAGAAATCACTGCTTTCTGCTTGGGAGGGAATGCCAGACCTGGACAGAACCCTCATGAATTAAAAATGATAAAAAGGTAAAAGTATTGAAGCCTATGAAAACTCCATCATAAATGGACAGAGCACAATTATGTTTCTGAAAGTGATTTACCAAAGGAAATAGAAGTAAATTCCAATAGCATTTGCTTTGTACTTTTAATAAAATTGAAGAAAAATGCAGACATCATGAAATAAAAACATAGACAAGATGAAAATAAAAAGATATGAAAATGATTCTGGTGTAGAGGCAGAAAGAAATCAAACCATTTAAAAATGCATTTGATAAAAGTCCATTGGAAAATGAATGGATAAAGAAGATGTGATACATACACACAATGGAATATTGCTCAGCCATTAAAAAGGATGAAATAATACCATTTGCAGCAACATGGATGGACCTAGAGATTATCGTATTAAGTGAAGTCAGACGAAGACAAATTACATATGATATTACTTATATGTGGAATCCAAAAAAATGATGCAGGAGAACTTGTTTACAGAAGAGAAAAGGTTCAGAGATTTAGAGGTGGGCTTGTGGTTGTCAAGGGGGGAAGGTGGGGAGGAGGAATGTACTGGGAGTTGCGATTGGTATAGCCACACTGCTATATGTAAAACAGATAATCAACAAGGACCTACTGTATAACACAGAGAACTATACTTAATATTCTGTAGTAATCTATATGGGAAAAGAAGCTGAAAAAGAATAGATATATGATATATATATATATATATATATATATATATATATATATACTTGAAATCACTTTGCTGTACACCTGAAACTGGCTTCCCAGGTGGCATAATGGTAAAGAATCCTCCTGCCAATGCAGGAGATGCAGGAGACGGAGGTTCAATCCCTGGGTCAGGAAGGTCCCCTGGAGAAGAAAATGGCAACCCACTCCAGTATTCTTGCCTGGAAAATTCCATGGATGGAGGAGCCTGGTGGGCTACAGTACATGGTGTCACAGAATCAGACGTGACTGAGCACATATGCACACCTGAAACTAACACAACATTGTGAATCAACTATATTCCAATATAAAAAAAGTTTAAGTGCATCTGATACAGTAACAGCTAAATGAACAATGCAGAAAAGCAACTTAGCAACAATAAGGCAAGTGTGAGAAAGTTGCCAAGGATTCAGAGGAAGAGGATCGAGATGAAAACTGTGAAAGGTGGTAGATATTAAAGACAGGCACAGTGAAACGGCACCAAGAAAACTCGTATTTGTGAGTGAAGTGAAAGCCGCTCAGTCATGTCCGACTCTTTGCAACCCCATGGACTATACAGTCCATGGAATTCTCCAGGCCGGGGTACTGGAGTGGGTAGCCTTTCCCTTCTCCAGGGGATCTTCCCAACCCAGGGATCAAACAAGATGCCAAAGCAAACGTAACAGAAGCAATGTTCAACATGAGAAAACGTTTCTTGAGTTAAAGAAAAACCAAATCTATGTTTCAAAAGAATGCAAAAATCGTATCAGGAAAAAAAATCATAAAACACAGAAAAACCCTGATGTATATTCCAGTAAAGTTCTAACTTTAAGGAAAATGACTTTACAAATATTCAGGGGAAAAGCTTATCTATAAAGGACAAGTCAGCCTGGCCTCAGACTTCACCTCTGCAGCATCAGACAGAAGAAATGTTGAGTTTTGGGGGTTCTGAAAGCCTGCAACCCCAGGTTTCTATAAACACAGCCAAGCTGCTGTCCCCATGTGTGGCAAAAGGGAAGCTATTTTCAGCTATTTAAGGCTTTAAGGGTTCAATGGCCACATTCTATTGAAATAATACTCCAGTCAACCATTGGCTGACTTAAAATACAATTGTGAGACCATGCGCATCTGTGCTTATAAACTGAAAGGTTGGATGCAATGGAAGTTTTTCTAGGAAAAGATAAATTACCAAAATTGATTCAAGAACAGTCAACTTGCTTAGACCAATTAGGGTGCCAGGCTTCTAGCTCGACCAGACAGGAGGCCTTGGAGGTTGCCCTGTCTCCGTGGATTTTTATCCGCTTTGGCTGCCAGCAGCAGGGAGATGCCCTCTATAGAACTTTGCTGTGCATGGCAGCCTTCCAGTCTTGGAGGAAAGTCAACCACCACGTGGGCTTTGGCTTTAGGGATCTCTGCCTGCCCATAGCGTCGTCCCTCCTCTCAGGATGGGGAAAGTGAGGCTGCCTTCCAAGGCTCCTTCAGACCAGCTTTATCAGTAACCGATCTGGCAGGAAACCCATGAAGTTTCTACAAATAGGTGAAGCTATTCTTAAGATTTCAAAGAATAGCAAGTAGAGACAAGAAGACCTTCTTCAATTAACAGTGCATAAAACTAGAAGAAAACAACAGAAACGGAAAGACTAGAGATCTCTTCAGGAAAATCAGAAATATCACGGGACTATTTCACCCAAAGATGGACACAATAAAGGACAGAACAGTAGAGACCCACTAGATGCTGAAAAGATCAAGAAGACATGGAAAGGATACATGGAAGAACTATACAAAAAAGATCTTCATGAACAGGATTATGGTGATGGTGTACTCAGTAAACCAGAGCCAGTAAACCACTCCAGAACTGGAGTGTGAAGTCAAGTGGGCCTCAGGAAGCACTGCTGTTAATAAAGCTGTAGCTGTGATGGATTTTCAGAAGAGCTATTCAAAACTCTAAAGGACGATGCTATCAAAGTGTTGCACTCAATATGTCAGCTAATCTGAAAGACCCAGCAGTGGCCACAGGGCTGGAAAAGGTCAATCCTCATTCCAATTCCCAAGAAGGGTAGTACTAAAGAATGTTCTAACCATTGGACAATTGTACTCATCTCCCATGCTTAAAATCTTGCATGCTAGGCTACAGCATTATGTGAACCAAGACTTTCTAGATGTCCAAGCTGAGTTTAAAAAAGGCAGAGGAATCAGAGATCAGATTGCCAACATTTGCTGGATCATAGAGAAAGCAAGAGAATTCCAGAAAAACATCTACCTCTGTTTCACTGACTATGCTAAAGCTGTTGACTGTGTGGATCATAAAAAACTGTGGAAAGCTCTTAGAGAGGCGGGAATACCCGACCATCTTACCTGTCTCCTAAGAAACCTGTATGCAAGTCAAGAAGCACCAGTTAGAACCCCATATGGAACAATAGATTGGTTCAAGATTGAGAAAGGAGTCCAACAAGGCTGTCTGCTGTCACCCTGTTTATTTAACCTATACTCTGAGCACATCATGAGAAATGCCAGGCTAGATGAATTAAAAGGTGGAATCAAGATAGGTGGGAGAAACATCAACAGCCTCAGATATGTGGATGATACCACTCTAATGGCATAAAGCAAAGAGGAATTAAAGAGCCTCTTGATGAGGGTGAAGGAGGAGGGTGAAAAAGCTAGCTTAAAACTCAATATTAAAAATAAAACCAAGATTATGGCATCCAGCCCCTTTATTCATGGCAAACAGAAGGGGAAAAGGTGGAAGTAGTGACAGATTTCCTCTTCTTGGGCTCTAAAGTCACTGTGGATGGTGACTGCAGCCATGAAATCAGAAGATAATTGCTTCTTGGCAGGAAAGCTATGATAAACCTAGACAGTGTGTTAAAAAGCAAAGACATTAAAACACACACACACACACACACACACACAAAAGCAGAGACATTACTCTGCCAACAGAGATCCCTATGGTCAAGGCTATGGTCTTCCCAGTGGTCATGTATGGTTGTGAGAACTGGACCATAAAGAAGGCAGAATGCCAAAGAATTGATGCCTTCAAACTGTGGTGCTGGAGAAAACTCCTGAAAGTCCCTTGGACAGCAAGGAGATCAAACCAGTCACTCTTAAGGGAAATCAACCCTGAATACTCATTGGAAGGACTGATGCTGATCCTGTAGCTCCAGTATTTTGGTCATCTGATGCGAACAGCTGACTCACTTGAAAAGTCCCTGATGCTTGGAAAGAGTGAGGGCAGAAAGAGAAAAGGGCATCAGAGGATGAGATGGCTGGATGGCATCACTGATGCAATGGACATGTACTTGGGCTTCAGGAGATGGTGAGGGACAAGGAGGCCTGGAGTGCTGCAGTCCACAGGGTCACAAAGAGTTGGACATGACTGGGTGACTAAACAACAAAATTCTTCATATCTAAAACCAATAGATATTAACAGATGCCTTGGCATTAACAGACACACACTACTATATGTAAAATAGATTAAAAGGACCCACTACATAGCACAGGGAACTATATTCAATATTCTACAACCTATAATGGAAAAAAAATTTAGAAAAGAATAAATATATGTATATGTGTGTGTATATATATATACATATATATGTGTATGTGTGTGTGTGTATATATATACACATAGAGGTGGAATATATATATATAGTATATATATATTGAATGTATATATATATATATACACACACACACACACAACTGAATTACTTTGCTACACACCAGAAACATTATAAATCAACTATACTTCAATAAAAAATAAAAATTATAAAGAGATAAAACCAATGCAGATTTCCCTCCTATTGTGTTGATAGTCCTGACAGGCATGGAGGGAAAGAGGAGGACTTAGATGTCCATCTTCTTCAGAAGCCCTTAATCTTCTCTTTTGCACATTCAAGGACTTCTGAAATAATAGTGGTAGAAATGCTACCAAATCTTTCCTCTTCCCTGTGGATGAAGCTATTTAAAATCCTCTAAGTAATACACTCAACCACATGTATAAGAGTATTATGAACAGAAAGAGGCCAGACACCAGTGAATAAATACTGCATGTCACACTGTATGATTCCACCTCTATGAAGTTCAAGAACAGGTAAAATTAATCTTTGATGATAGAAGGCAGAATAGCCATAGCCTCTGTGGGGGTAGTGATTGCCTGGAACAGGGCACAAGGGTACTAATATTTTGTATTCTCCTTCTCTCTCTTTTTGCCACACAGCATGGCATGCACAGCATGGCATGCAGGATCTTAGTTCCCTGACCAGGGATTGAACCCTCATCCCTTGCAGTGGAAGCATAGAGTACTAACCACTGGACTTCCAGGGAAGTCCATAGGGGACATTCTGAGGTGACAGAATGTTCTAGATCTTGATCAGGGTAGTGGTTGCACTGGTGTATATAGATATAAAAACTGATCAAGCTGTACCCTTCAGATCTGTGCATTTTACTGCATGCAAATTATACATTAATTAAAAAAAAAAACCCTTCTAAGTAGATGAGGAAGGTGAACTGGTATAAAACAGAACTGCATGTTCAATGGGTTAAAATGTTTCTATAATTTCTTTTTTTAAATTTTGTTTATTATTGCACTAGGTCTTCTGTGCATGGGCTTTCTCTAGGTGTAGCCAATGGTGGCTTCTCTTGTTGCAGAGCACAGGCTCTAGGCACGCGGGCTCAGTTGTGGAGCACAGGCTTAGTTGCTCTGAGGCATGTGGAATCTCCCTGGGCCAGGGATTGAACCCATGTCCCTTGCGTTGGCAGGGAGATTCTTATCCACTGCGCCACCAGGGAAGTCCATTTCTATAATTTCTTTTGTGCACATTAGTCAGAACCTGATTCTTTTCTCAGTCTGAAAACCAAAATTACATAAAAAGATCCTGAAGGACATAGGGACCAAAAGGAACACTTTTTGTGTTTTCTGAAAAAGTACAGAATGTATTAAGTTCCTTGGGGATACGAGTCACCATCGAATGCACATATTCATCAGGACTGGAGAGTCTAGCCTGGACTGATGAGAGAAAAGGCAAGTTTTTCTGCAAGAGAAAACAAGCATTAATAACCAGCTGGAGAAAATTCTTCAGACAAATTGAATGTGACAGAGAGGGGAAGGGGCAGGCCTTGTGAGGCAGAGAGTCATTAAGGGCTTCAGGAGGCAAGAAAGAGGATGACGGGGAGCTTGAGAGAGGCATCTTAGGGGCCTGAGCTGGTCCCTTTCCTCCCAGGAGGTAAAATTCCAGACTGATCTGCTGGACTGCCCTTTGTCAGGGCAAGTGCCTGGGGATCAGATCCAGCAAGGAGATCACAAAGACTAGCTGGGAGGAACCGTTCATGAGCTTGCCCCGTAAAACGTGCTTTTCTCATTTGCCATCATATCTGTCATTTATTACCTATAATGGAGTAATAGTGTTGCTCAGTTGTGTCCAACTCTTTACCACCCTATGGACTGTAGCTGCCGGACTCCACTGTCCACGGAATTTTCCAGGCAAGAATACCTGAGTGGGTTGCCATTTCCTACTCCAGGGAATCTTCCTGACCCAGGGATCGAACCCGCATCTCCTGTGGCTCCTTCATTGGCAGGCAGATTTTTTTATCACCACATCACCTGGGAAGCCCTGTAATGCTGTATTAAAAACCTCCTCCTAAACTCAGAGGTTTCAAATAGCAATCACTTATTTTTGCTCACATGTCTACAGACAGGCTAGGAGTCAAGGTTTCTCAATCTCAGCACTGCTGACATTTTGGGCCACATAATTCTTTGTCATGGGAGGTTATCCTAGGCTTTTGTGGGACATTTAGCAGCATCCCTGGCCCCTAATCACTAAGGAAGCCCCATAGCACCTTCCTCTTAGCTGTGTCTCCAGTCATTGCCAAATGTTACCTGAGGGGCAAAATCACTTTTAGTTGAAAACCACTGGCCCAGGTTGAGCTTGGGCTGGACTCACCTGGGCAGGAGTCTAAGTCCAGGTGTCTCCCCTCCTTCAAGGACTGTTGGTTATAGAAGCACAAGGGAGCAAGCCCAGTGACACAAGCACATTCAAACCTCTGATCATGTTATTGGGTTGGCCATAAAGTTCATTTGGATTTTTCTATAACATCTTATGGAAAAACCTGAAAAGACTTTTTTGGCCAATTCAATACCTCCACTAACATGCTTTTGAGCAAAGCAAGTCACAGGCCACCCAACACTGATGGAGGGGACACAGGAGTGAGGATTTAGGGACTAATAATCCAAACTAATCCAGCCATCAATACCACCATTGACTGATAATTGTTAGTCTATTAAGTTCTCTGGGCTTTCCTAGTGGTTCCATGGTAAAGAATCTGTCTGCCAAGAAGAAGACTCGGGTTCAGTCCCTGGGCTGGAAAGACTCCCTGGAGAAGGAAATGGATACCCAACTCCAGTGTTCTTACTTGGGAAATCCCATGGACAGAGGAGCCTGGCAGGCTACGGTCCATGGGGTCACAAAGAGTCAAATATGACTTAGTGACTCAACAATAACAACAAATAAGTTCTTTACCTTTTATCTCAAGCTATCCTAGGGGACACCAAGGGAATGTGATACAAGAAGCAGGGAGTGGAAAAGTCTCATGGGTCAGGGGAATATGATTACATCCTCCTTTAGGATGGGTTTTCATTTTTATTCTTCAATCTATGTACAAAGACTATCTCACTCCAAAGAAGAGAGAGCTGGGCTGCAATGGCAAAGAAACTCACTTTGACCTGGAATTGGAAGACCTGAGTTCCAGTCCTTGTTTTGCACTTACTAGCTGTTTGATTTGGGGCAAGTGTTTTGACTCTAGTGAGACTAGTTTGCTCAGCTATAAAATGCGACTATATCAGTTTTTACCCAACAGGGTCAGTATAAGGGTTAAGTCACATAATGTAAGTAAAACGCACATGGTTGACAGCCTCCAAGATGATGCCATCAGTTCCTTCCTCCTATGCACATGCTGCTCCTCTAGAGTGAGATGAGGTCTAATTCCCTTTTGCCCTCGCGTCGAGACCAGCCTCAGTGACATGCTCAACTATCAGAAGCCAGCCAAAGTGAAATTCTAAAACTTGTGAAGCTAAGTTACAGGAAGTCCTGCAGCTTCTGCCTGGACCTCTCGGAACACTTGCTATTGAGATGCTTCTTCTCAGAACCCGGTTGTCCTGTGGCTAGAAGCCCTAGCCAGGTGGAGGGGTCACACATCATCCCTCTGGTTGATGACCCCAGCTGAGCTCATGGCCAACAGCCAGCATCACCTGCCAGCATTGTGAGTGACCCCTCTTGGACATGCACCCCGGGAGAACCCTCAGATGGTAATGGCCCCAGCTGACATCTGACCACAACTGTATGAGAAATGCTGTGTAAGAGCTGCTTGGCTGAGCCCAGTCATTGCATGGAACCATGAGAGATAGTAATACATTATTGGTTTAAGTGACTAAGGGGTTGTTTGTTACCCAGTGTCATGCCATTGTAAGGTATTATTTCAGAGCTATATCACACTATATCACTCCTAGGGGAAACACCACGCCCATTCAGCTCAAGCATAGTTATTATGGTGAATAAGAGCTTATGACACTCAGAAGCCTCTTACTCTGATAATACAGCATCCACTCTTTGCTTTGAAGGAACCACTGGTTTGGGAAGAGGGTTCCCATATGGGGGTGCCAGTTTTAAAAAATAAAATACAGGATATGCAGTTAATTTGAATTTCAGATAAACAATGAATCTTTTTTTTAGTTTAAGTATATCTCTTGAAATTGTTGGTATTTACTTATACTAAAAACAAAATTCTGTGTTTACCTGAAATCTAAATGTAACTGGGTATCCTATATTTTATTTTATGTGAGCAAAACACTACTCCCAGACCTGGCCCTAAAAGGGGGGATGACTACACTAAGCTAATAACGAATTGTATTGCCCTAGCCATGGTTGTCACTTCAGGATGGCTGTATTATTCAATCCAGGACAATCAGAAAGGGACTTTTTAGAGGGTTTGTGGGAACTATTTGAGGGGACCCTGTTTCTTTTGTTGAAATGGGATCTGTGTTTACGTGAAGCCCTGAACTGCCACAATCTGAGGATAGATATAACCCAGAGGAAGCAGGTCCAAAAGACAGAGCATAATGGCCTTGTTTGTGCCCTGGATCAAGCCTTTCCTGAAGCTGCTACCAGGTAGAAATGTTAAGAGCCAGTGCACATTTTTTGCCACATCCCCTTTCCACTTCTGTGGTGACCCCAGAAGCCCATGTTAAGATGAAGTCTCCATGAGCTGGGTCCCTCAGTGACACTAGGGGATGGTGTCCTCTGCTGACACTTTAAGGACTTGTAGCATGAGCAACGGATAAGGCAATGGCACCCCACTCCAGTACTTTTGCCTGGAAAATCCCGTGGACGGAGGAGCCTGGTAGGCTGTAGTCCATGGGGTCACTAGAGTTGGACATGACTGAGCGACTTCACTTTCACTTTTCACTTTCATGCATTGGAGAAGGAAATGGCAACCCACTCCAGTGTTCTTGCCTGGAGAATCCCAGGGACGGAGCCTGGTGGGCTGCCGTCTATGGGGTCACACAGAGTCAGACATGACTGAAGCGACTTAGCAGCAGCAGCAGCATGAGCAAGAAACAAACCTTTGTTGTGCAAAGTTTAATGATTATGTTGGGGCTGTTTGTTATGCAGCAGAGCATCTAGCCTATTTAGTCTGTCTAAGTCAAGTTAGAATGAGAACTAGACAACAAAATGGTCGGTATTCCCACATACTGAAGTTGAGCTGTAATGTTTCCATATGGTAAACATTTTAGTAAAAGGTTTTTTTTTTTTTTCCTCCCTTTTAATTTATGGTCTTAGTATCTGAGTGGGCTGGCTTAAAGAGACAGAGGACTCAATTATTTCAAAGAGGTAAGTGTATATGTCTGTGAGCTCCTGCTGACTGGTAGTGATGAAATAACACAAATCGGGGAATGATAACTGCCAGAAAGTGAGTCTCTGCTCAGCCTGCTATTTAGGGCATGTTGCACGGTTCATGTCCCTCTGTGTGCCATGCTGAAGATCATTCCCGTTTTCTAGATGAGAAAAGCAAGGCATAGAACAGTTAAAAAAAGAAACCCACCCAAATCACAGTGAGTCAGTTGCATTGTCCAAAAATCTGCTGGATTTAAAAATGTTCAAAATGTGAAAGCTTTTAAAGACTTTCAGGTTGAATGCAAGATTTTAGAAAGCAGCTGGATAATTTTATAGTGTGTGAAACCTGCTGCTAAGATGAATGCAATCAATCTAAAGGCCTCAGAAAATCACCACAGTCCACAGTAGAGTGTCAGGGTTTTTCGACGCTGCAGCAGGCGTGGGGATAATCATCTGGCCTCATGTTAAGTTATGGTCTCTCTAACAGACAGCAGAGAACAAAAGGGAGAGAGAAATCAACTTGAACACACAGAGTACTTCTCCCCAAGACCAGCGGGGAGGAAGGTGAGTGAGAAGTCACAGAGTCCTCAAGCCTGAAACAGAGCCCGGAAGTGGGATGGCGGAGGCATGTGTGAAAGCAGAGACTTCCCTTCTAAAGGTGCTCAAAGGAGAATATTGCACAACCACACTCAGAGGCAACCAGATGCTTTAAAACAATTCTGTGCCAAAGCTCTGTTTCAGCTACACCGAAAGCCACTATCTTTTGCTCCAGTCTATGTGAACATCAGTCCATTTCTATTCCAAAAATCTTGCTAGAAGCTCTAGGATGTGCTGGAGACTACAGCAAATATAATCAAGGAGAGGAGGCTAGGATTTACTGAATACCACAGGTTCTGTACTGGGATAACGGTTCAAATTTCCTCATTTAGTCCTGGTAATAATCCTCAAAGGTCTTTTTGCCCCTGTTTTCCAAATGAGGAGACTGGGGCTCAGAAAGATGACATGACCTTGCCCAAGGTCACACAGTCAAGGGCAGAGGCTCATCTGACCCCTAGTTCATCCTCTTTCAACTACATCTTGCGGCAGCCATGTAACCACAGATGAGACACACCTCCTGCAATTGAAGAGCTTATCAGTGATTTGGAAGGAAAGGACACATATTAAGATAATAATTACAAGAATCCAGAAAACACACAAGGCTGGCCTGAGCGGGCAAGAATTCAAGGAGAAAATGAGACTCCCAACTGAACAAATGTTTCCTTCTTATTTATTCTTCCAAACATCACTTGTTGAGAGTTAATCACACCCATGTTCTGTGGCTTGTCACCATCATTGGTCTGTGACGGCCCCTTTCTTATGTATTTATTAATTAATGTACTCGCTTTTCTCCTTGTTCCCTTCTCCCAGAAGCAATCCATCCTCATATATTTATTGGGCATCTTTTTGCTTGAGTATGTTCTTGCAAAACGTATATTGTTTGGCATGCGGGTTTAAAAGATTTACATAAATGATATTATGCAGAATACCTCATTCCTGTTCCTCACTCCGGGCTCGACTGTTAGGGTGTATCTGCGGAGCTTCATGTCTATCTAATCTGCTGATGCCAAGAGCTGCAGCAGACTCTGGCTATGCAGTCCCACGCCTGCCCACCCGCCTTCCCAGCGATGGACACTGAGACTGTGCCCAGCTCCCCACCTCTAGGGCTACACTGCAGTATCTTTCCTCACACATGTCTTTTTACGGAGCTTTGTGAGGTTGTCTTTGGTCTATCTGCCCAGGAGTGGAACTCTGGAGTTTGATATGTTTAATTTGACAGTCATGTCAGATTGCTGTTCAGAATTACACCAGTCCGCCTTTCCCATCAGCCTTCCCTGAGAGTTCTTATAACCTCTTATCCACTCTGACACATGGCATGTATCTAAATTTCCTAGTTTAATAGGTGTGAAATGACATCTCAAATTGCTTTAATTTTAATATCTCTAATTACAGATGAGTTTATATAAAGCATACAGTCTTTTTCTAACTGCCTACTGTGTGCTTGGCACTGTGGGTGATATGGAACAAGCAGGCGACATGGTCGAGGATCTCACTAAGATTTCATGAGGGTACAAAGTAAGACCGAGCTTATAACAAGGGAGGCATTAAAGGTGAGAAGACAGAAGGGTTTGCAATGAGATTGAGAACATCACTGTCCAACACTGATAATACATTGGCAAGTGCTGACTGAACCTCTTGGACCAAGGCAGCAACACATCTGAAGGACCAATTTACATCTGACCATCCTGAAATGAAATTAGACAGTTACAATCTTTTGTTAAAGAGAGGAAAACTCAATTTGAAAAGACTGGAACTTCACCAAAAGGTGAATTTGCTTTATCAAAAAGCCTTATCTTCAGCATCCTAATAAGTTGCTAATTGTGTTGCTAAAGAAATACAGCCATAATTAAAGAGACATCATAAGGCCCCACAGCAAAGTAGCCTGAGTTAACAGGGACTCTCCTATCAATAGAAATTGTAGTTAAACTATTACAGTAATAATACATAGTTGAGTTCACAAAAAATAAAGGGAAATCTCTGAATGTCAGACATGAAGAGAACATTGATGGAATGGTGCCACAGTGGCCCATAAGAGATAACAAACCATATATAGGCCTTACTCAATGCAGTTGTTATGCCCAGAAAACTGAAGTTGTGACCCTAAGCTCATGGGAGGTGGTTACCTGGAATCAAGACCCGAGCTGTGAAACTTGCAGGGGTTGTCATTGTTGGGAAGGAAGATGAGAAATTCTTTCCAATGGCTCAGGGGAACCGTAAGGAACTTTGTCTTTATTCAGGGTCTGGGAAGAAAAACCGAAACCCTGAGCTTGTGTCAAGCATGGTGTAGGAGTCCCAAAGCAAGAAATTAACACAAAATTCTGTCCCAGTGCAACAGAAGTAAATGTAAAGCCACTCAGTAGAAACACTTCGAACCCAGGATACGTGGTACTCATACAGCAGAAACGATTCCCACTAAGATGAGCTCAAAACTTAAAAAAAACAAATCAAGAAATAACCCATCATAAATAATGGAGAGTAAGATTATTTGACAAAAAGAGATGATTAAAATGCATTGAGATGATTGAAATGCATCTCTTTGAGCAATGAGAGAAATGCATTACGAGGTGTAACATGTGTCTAACAGGAGGACCTAGCGGGAAGAAGAGAACAGAGGAATGGAAAGAAAACGCTCAAAGATATTGGCTTGAGAATTTCTCAGGTTTGATGGAAGGCATTAGGAAACAAAGTATATTCTGATCAAAAGAAAGCAAATCCATACTTCAGATACATTGTAGTGAAATGATAGAATACCAAAGAGGTAGTGAAAAGCAACCAGAGATGAAAGACATACTTGCCTGTAAAGGAATCACAACTAGATTCAGAGAAGATTTCTCAACAATGCCATGAAAGTTCAGAAGATACTGGAATTATATCTTACAAGATCTGAGGGAGAATAACCCAATCTAGAATTCTGTAGCGAATTAATTATTAATCAAGGGTGAAGGCAAATAAAGACATTTTTAGAAAAAAGATATTTTTTCCTCTATCTCAATTCTTTAATAAGTCCTACTATTGGTAACATAAGCAAGAACAACATTTTAATTAAATACACACTAATTGCACCAGCATAATGCATGTCTGTTACGGAAAGAAGAGTAATAGGGGATATTATGAAATTCAATCAATCACCACTGTAAATAATTCAAATAGTAAAGTTCCAAGCAGAGGAAACCAATAACTAGTACGTTACTACCATGGTATAATTTTCAAGGAAATATTTTTAGAAAAATAGTTATTGACAGAATTTACTAGTGAAAACTACCGAAGGCCATACATAAGTAAATAGCAAGAAAACACAGGAGGAAGAGGATCCTATGGATAGATCTACAGAGAAGTTTCCTTTTTTAAAAAAAAAAGGAGGTAATAATGGTAACAGGATGTAGGCTGGTAAAATATTGATAGGTTCTAGACTGTTTCCAGTGGTCATGTATGGATGTGAAAGTTGGACTGTGAAGAAAGCTGAGCGCCAAAGAATTGATGCTTTTGAACTGTGGTATTGGAGAAGACTCTTGAGAGTCCCTTGGACCGCAAGGAGATCCAACCAGTCCATGCTAAAGGAGATCAGTCCTGGGTGTTCTTTGCAAGGACTGATGCTAAAGCTGAAACTCCAATACTTTGGCCATCTCATGCGAAGAGTTGACTCATTAGAAAAGACTTTGATGCTGGGAGGGATTGGGGACAGGAAGAGAAGGGGATGACAGAGGATGAGATGGCTGGATGGCATCACTGACTCGATGGACAAGAGTTTGGGTGAACTCTGGGAGTTGCTGATGGACAGGGAGGCCTGGCGTGCTGCAATTCATGGGGTCATAAAGAGTCAGACACGACTGAGCGACTGAACTGAACTGAACTAAACTGAGACTGTCAAAATTGTAATTGTTAGGCACTCAGTCGTGTCTGCCTCTGCGACCCCATGGACTGTATCCTGCCAGGCTCCTCTGTCCATGGGATTCTCCAGGCAAGAATACTGGAGTGTGTTGCCATTCCCTTCTCCAGGGGATCTTCCCGACATAGGGATTGTACCCAGGTCTCCTGCATTGCAGGCAGATTCTTTACTGCCTCAGCCACCAGTGGAAGAATAACTTCTAAAAGAGTATGTGTTACAGATAACATCCAAAGTAGTTGAAGGAGAAGAGTCAGCGTGGCTGTGAGCTGGCTGACGGCCTGGAGCCAAGGAAGAAATGTGAGACGTGCCCCCGTAGGGCATCCTCATCCACTCCAGAACCACAGACATCTCTTCTAACAGCGTGAGGCAGCTTATGAGGGGAATGATAACTGCCCCATTCTTTCTGGCTTGGCAGCTGGACAAACTCACTACTCTTTTCCCTGGGGAGCCAGAAGCCCGTTTTCACCTCTTATATGCACTCTGACACCATCAAAGCATTCCTATTTTGTGAGCTCCTTTGGGTAATTGCAAAAGCAGGCCACATCTCTGAAATAATAAAGTTTCTTTGCCAAGCAAAGAATATGTAGACCAGGCTAGAGGTGACCTCCCTGACACGAGTACAAAGGAAATGATGTGGGTTGAATGCAACTTAAGGAGCCTTGGGGAAATCTTGTGCTCCTAGACACCAGGCCACTCTCACTGGGCAAAGTGACCTGCAGAATCTCTGATTCCACTCGCTTCCACTTACCTTTGTAAGTCAGGTGTCCATCGTCATCAAAACCAAAAGCTGGAATTGATTTAGTGTCAAAGATGGCATGCGCACTGGCCCACAATCTCAGCTGCTTATACCAGCTAAACGCTGGCAGCAGCAGCATTGAAATTCCCTTTTGAGTAAGTGAAAGGCTACTTTCCCATCTTATTTTGCACAACTCTGAGCATTTTGCTTCTAGAAAATGATCATTTATTTTACATTAAAAAGCTGAGGCAAAAAGACAGAACCTTTTGCAAGGATCACATTCATAAGTGCATGGATTTGAAGGCAGTCACTTTCCACTGCAATAAGATGAATTCTGCAAAACATTGCACGTACATATTTATAAATTTGAGGGGAATGGGAATATAGTTTTCATCCTGCTCTTAGAGACATTTATAAGCAAAATGAAGTTAGAAGCACCTAAGATATGAATTCTAACTAACAAGAGGGACAGGTGGGGGGCATATTGGGATCTTTGGGTGAAAGGGGGCAAAACTGCATATCACCTTTAAAAAGCATATTAATATGCTACCTTGAGTTGGAGAAAAGAGTGGAATGGCTTCCACCCTGGAAAGAAAATTTCACATAACTCATAAAAGTTACCTATGCAACAGCTTTTGTGCAGAGAAGAAAACAACATTGAGAAATACTGCTCTAAGGTGTGATTTAACTTATCAAATGTGATTGACAGGCCATTCACAATTACAACTCTTCTAAAGCTATAGGCAGAGAGAAATATTGTTCCTTTCCTCCTTCCACTTTTGTTCTTTTCAAGAGCTCCTTCCAGGTTTCCTGAGAAGCTTTTTATTCCCTCATGAGTCAATAGTGCAGTGTGGTTTCAGTGGGCGCCCTGTGAGCGAGGTTGAGTCCTGCCCTGCTCAGGTGGTACAAATACTCGTTGATTCATTCAACAAACAGGTATCCATGTCGTACGGCTCCAGGCCCCATTCCAGGCACAGAGGAGATGGCCAAGGACATGGTTTGCAGTAATGCACAGGTGTTTAACGACATTCAGTGCAGTGAGGGAGGACCACACAGGGTTGCTGAGGGACGCATTGTGACGTAACAGTTCAGTGCAGTCACAGATGGGGTGGCAGGGCTGCCTGGTGTTGTGCAGGGATGTGTGGGGCTGGGAGTTCCTGGTTGGACAGTGAAGAGCAGCATCACATGGGGCTGGGCAGTGCTGGGACTGTGTGTGGTGGAAATGGCAGATCAGCATCATCGTGCCTGAGTCCCAGGGTAACGAGACCAATGCACATTCTTACAGGAAGAAAGAGCACTTCTTGGGCTCTTTCCGAGGCTGCAAATGGCAGTAGGGCACACATCCCAGCAGACCCTGTACCAGCCACCCCGCCACCTGGAACAAGGAAGAGCTGGACCTGCAGTGGCTGCCTGCCTGCACACGCCACTGTCCTTTCAACAAATTGTCTCCTCTCTCAATCCTGCTGTTACTCTTCTTGAAGACCCTTGCCCTTTCATAAATGCAGCTCCAGGAGCCTCTGCTGCTGGGTTTCAGCAGCCGTGGACACCTAGTCGATAGCTTTTCATAACAATTTTTCTCCCCAGCAAGCCCAAAACTCTTCTGCTACAACACACCTGGACTGAGCTAAACAAGGATGTCAAAGCAACCAAAGAGGCAATTTATCGTTTATGATTTTTAAGGATTCATCCCACAGCTGCCATAAGAGATAGGAGCCTCCGCCAACTGTCAAAAAAGCCTCTTTGATCCAACGTTGCAGAGAATATTGAATATGAAGGTTGGTGCTTGGTAGGTCTGCTGGGAACACATTCCAACAGAATCCAACATGGACCATTCAAAAATCCCAGGCCATAGGATGTTGCATCCTGAGTCCCAACTGTATGATGGATTTTTGCTCAAAGAGATTCCAGAACAAGACAAAGGAGCTTCAAGTCCATTTTCTCAAAATTCAGTCATTCACATACAACTTCCACAATCCTGGCCATATTCTTGCACTATTGTTTACTTTCTTTTTCTCCTTATAATCCACTCAATGTTTTTGCTTACATAAATATATTTTTTAAGGTTAAAAAACTTCATTAGGACCATAAATGGAAAAATAGTATCTCTTGCCACAAATGGTAGGTAGCTGTAAAAATAAATACAGACAGGAAAAAAAGAATAAACTAACTATGTAGTGTTACAATGTTAGAAAGGTTTTAAAGACCTATCAACACCAAGCAGACCTTTTCCTTGACTTAACTGGAATGAGGAATGGGTGTTGAAAATGGAATGTTTTTACCATATGCTTAGATGTGTGTAACATGAGTACATATCATCTCAAATCACCTCAATGATCACCCCAAACTACCTGGTTATGACTTGTTCTCCATTCAGGTTATACAAACCTAGTCTAACTCTCTGATTCTACAAAAGAAAATATGGACCCTAAGGGCACACAAGTCATCTACCCAAGATCAAAGGCAAGTTGATGAACTCAGGGGAACTAGAACATGGGTTTCCTAATCCCAGATCTCAACTTTTCAGATAACAGTACTGGACTAAGCTTTCCTTCCTTCAAGGCTCAGGACCTCTGGGCATCACACACTTCCCCTGGGAGAACCAGACTGGTGTCATCAGTCTAGGAAGGCTCAGCTATCCCCTGGCCACCTGAGGTCAGCACTGCCTGGACACAGTGGAGCACAGAGCCCCAGGAACAGCTAGCTGACCTGGCACTGAGCCTCAAGGATCCTTCTGGAGGAGAAAGCCTGGTCTGAAGGATTCCGAGCAAACAAAGAAACCAAGATGGTGCTGAGAGCTGAAACTTCTGTCTAGACCAAGCTCAACCTGAAAATCTGGGGGGATCTGAAGCTCATGACTGTCAATACAGAGCAGCCAAGTAGATCCCTGGTCCTTGGGGGTTCTCTGTGTCTGCTGCCAGAGAAAGGAGCTTGGAACAGAGTGGCTGAAGCGCTTGACTCCTTTTTGAGCTCACAGGCAAGAGTGCAATGGTATGTAACAGATACATTCTTAGCCCTGTTTCACTTCCCTTCACCCACCTTGAATTTCAGCAGCAGCTAGGATGGACAGTTCCTCTGAGTCCTGACATTACCCCTGTTCACTTGCCTCTCACCCAGGGTGGTCCAGGAAAAAAGCACAGAGAAGGAAACACCTCTTGGAGAAACTCTTAGCCAATGACTCTCATTTGGAGAGAGAATTCTGAGGCACTTTCTAGATAATTACTTAGAATTCCCCGGATTCCCCAGCAGGCCTGAGTTCAGGTCACCACCATGCCAACCAGCTATTCTCAACTGACTCTCTCCACTTGCATCTGTGCCTCTGTCCACTGTCGTTCCTGCTTTCAGGAGTCATCTCTAAAATAGGTCACCTGTCTACTCCTGTAGAGAAAAGAGAAAGGTCACCAGGTGCATGAAAGGATAAGTCAGTCAGTTCAGTCGCTCAGTCGTGTCCAACTCTTTGCAACCCCATAAATCACAGCACACCAGGCCTCCCTGTCCACCACCAACTCCCAGAGTTCACTCAAACTCATGTCCATCGAGTTGGTGATGCCATCCAGCCATCTCATCCTCTGTCGTCCCCTTCTCCTCCTGCCCCCAATCCCTCCCAGCATCAGGGTCTTTTCCAATGAGTCAACTCTTCGCATCAGGTGGCCAAAGTATTGGAGTTTCAGCTTTAGCATCAGTCCTTCCAATGAACACTCAGGACTGATCTCCTTTAGGATGGACTGGTTGGATCTCCTTGCACTCCAAGGGACTCGCAAGAGTCTTCTCCAACACCACAGTTGGAGCATCAATCAAAAGCATCAATTCTTCAGTGCTCAGCTTTCTTCACAGTCCAACTCTTGCATCCATACATGACCACTGGAAAAACCATAGCCTTGACTAGACGGACCTTTGTTGGCAAAGTAATGTCTCTGCTTTTGAATATGCTATCTAGGTTGGTCATAAATTTCCTTCCAAGGAGTAAGCGTCTTTTAATTTCATGGCTGCAGTCACCATCTGCAGTGATTTTGGAGCCCCCCCAAAATAAAGTCTGACACTGTTTCCACTGTTTCCCCATCTATTACCCATGAAGTGATAGGACCAGATGCCATGATCTTCGTTTTCTGAATGTTGAGCTTTAAGCCAACTTTTTCACTCTCCTCTTTCACTTTCATCAAGAGGCTTTTAAGTTCCTCTTCAGTTTCTGCCATAAGGGTGGTGTCACCTGCATATCTGAGGTTATTGATATTTCTCCTGGCAATCTTGATTCCAGCTTGTGCTTCTTCCAGTCCAGCGTTTCTCTTGATGTACTCTGCATAGAAGTTAAATAAGCAGGGTGACAATATACAGCCTTGACGTACTCCTTTTCCTATTTGGAACCAGTCTGTTGTTCTATGTCCAGTTCTAACTGTTGCTTCCTGACCTGCATACAGGTTTCTCAAGAGGCGGGTCAGGTGGTCTGGTATTCCCATCTCTTGAAGAATTTTCCACAGTTTATTGTGATCCACACAGTCAAAGGCTTTGACATAGTCAATAAAGCAGAAATAGATGTTTTTCTGGAACTCTCTTGCTTTTTCCATGATGCAGCAGATGTTGGCAATTTGATCTCCGGTTACTCTGCCTTTTCTAAAACCAACTTGAACATATGGAAGTTCATGGCTCACATATTGCTGAAGCCTGGCTTGGAGAATTTTGAGCATTACCTTACTAGCGTGTGAGATGAGTGCAATTGTGCAGTAGTTTGAGCATTCTTTGGCATTGCCTTTCTTTGGGACTGGAATGAAAACTGACCTTTTCCAGTCCTGTGGCCACTGCTGAGTTTTCCAAATTTGCTGGCATATTGAGTGCAGCACTTTCACAGCATCATCTTTCAGGATTTGAAATAGCTCAACTGGAATTTCATCACCTCCACTAGCTTTGTTCGTAGTGATGCTTTCTAAGGCCCACTTGACTTCACATTCCAGGATGCCTGGCTCTAGGTCAGTGATCACACCATTGTGAGTATCAGAGTCGTGAAGCTCTTTTTTGTACAGTTCTTCTATGTATTCTTGCCACCTCTTCTTAATATCTTCTGCTTCTGTTAGGTTCATACCATCTCTGTCCTTTATTGAGCCTATCTTTGCATGAAATGTTCCCTTGGTATCTCTAATTTTCTTGAAGAGATCTCTAGTCTTTCCCATTCTGTTGTTTTCCTCTATTTCTTTACATTGATTGCTGAGGAAGACTTTCTTATCTCTCCTTGCTATTCTTTGGAACTCTGCATTCAGATGCTTATATCTTTCCTTTTCTCCTTTGCTTTTCCTTTTGCGGTGGCCTAGAGGAGCTACCACATGCCAGAGGTCAGGTGAGGCGGCAGAGAGGAGCAACCCCACATCCAAGGAGTGGTGGCTGCACCAGTGTAGGAGGGCCAAGAGGAGCTATTCCACGTTCAAGGTCAGGAGGGGCGGCCCTGAGGAGACACCCCTCATCCAAAGTAAGAGAAACCCAAGTAAGACAGTAGGTGCTGCGAGAGGGCATCAGAGGGCAGACACACTGAAATCATAATCACAGAAAACTAGCCAATCTGATCACATGGACCACAGCCTTGTCTAACTCAATGAAACTAAGCCATGCCATGTGGGTCCAAGACAGGAGGGTCATGGTGGAGAGGTCTGACAGAATGTGGTCCACTGGAGAAGGGAAAGGCAAACCACTTCAGTATTCTTGCCTTGAGAACCCCATGAACAGTATGAAAAGGCAAAATGATAGGACACTGAAAGGGGAACTCCCTGGGTTGGTAGGTACTCAATATGCTACTGGAGGTCAGTGGAGAAATAACTCCAGAAAGAATGAAGGGATGGAGCCAAAGCAAAAACAATACCCAGTTGTGGATGTGACTGGTGATAGAAGCAAGGTCCGATGCTGTAAAGAGCAATATTGCATAGGAACCTGGAACATCGGGTCCATGAGTCAAGGCAAATTGGAAGTGGTCAAACAGATGGCAAGAGTGAACGTCGACATTCTAGGAATCAGCAAACTAAAATGGACTGGAATGGGTGAATTTAACTCAGATGACCATTATATCTACTACTGCAAACAGGAATCCCTCAGAAGAAATGGAGTAGCCATCATGGTCAACAAAAGAGTCTGAAATGCAGTACTTGGATGCAATCTCAAAAATGACAGAATGATCTCTGTTCGTTTCCAAGGCAAACCATTCAATATCACAGAAATCCAAGCTTATGCCCCAACCAGTAACGCTGAAGAAGCTGAAGTTGAACAGTTCTATGAAGACCTACAAGACCTTTTAGAACTAACACCCAAAAAAGATGTCCTTTTCATTAGAGGGGACTGGAATGCAAAAGTAGGAAGTCAAGAAACACCTGGAGTAACAGGCAAATTTGGCCTTGGAGTACGGAATGAAGCAGGGCAAAGGCTAATAGAGTTTTGCCAAGAGAACGCACTGGTCATAGCAAACACCCTCTTCCAACTACACGAAAGAAGACTCTACACATGGATATCACCAGATGGTCAACACCGAAATCAGACTGATTATATTCTTTGCAGCCAAAGATGGAGAAGCTCTATACAGTCAGCAAAAACAAGACCAGGAGCTGACTGTGGCTCAGATCATGAACTCCTTACTGCCAAATTCAGACCGAAATTTAAGAAAGTGGGGAAAACCACTACCATTCAGGTATGACCTAAATCAAATCCCTTATGATTATACAGTAGAAGTGAGAAATAGATTTAAGGGACTAGATCTGATAGACAGAGTGCCTGATGAACTATGGATGGAGGTTCATGACATTGTACAGGAGACAGGGATCCAGACCATCCCTATGGAAAAGAAATGCAGAAAAAAAAAAAGAAAGGATAAAGTATCTCACAAATCAGTGTGAGAAATAAAAGTAGACATTAAGAAAGCAAGACAGTTGCTATAAGAAACAAAAGCAATATTAGAAAACCACTGGCTGCATTCTCAAAAAGACTCAAAATACACTACATCTGTTCAACTGTGGAGAGGGAATAATCTGAAGTCAAAAAGGAATAGAATGGAAAAAAGAAAGCAATTGGTAAAATAAAAGCCAAAAAAGGAGATGGGAGTCCAGATTCCATACTTCAAGCTACATATCAGTGACTAAAGCAACTCAAGAGACATCACAGAATTCAGAGACAAAGGGAAAGTGATAGAGAAAAGCACTATAGAGGACAAATCTGTGAAGTTTATTAAGAATTTAATGGAAAATCCAGAAGAAAGGTATTGATCAGAAAAGAAGTGCTAGTAAGTAGCGAGTTAAAACTCAGATAAATCACACCTAAACATATCCTGATTCAATATTTTAATTTAAACAACAGAGAAAAATCACAAAGCACCGAGATAGGGAAAATCACCAGCCTACCAAAGGGCTCAAATTAAAACACTAACTGAAAAAAAATCATTGATAAAAGTTTTCCAACTGATTGAGAGATAAATACAAACAAACAACTAGTGAAAGGTATAAATTCATGGAGACAGGAAGGTGAAGACACGGAACCAGTAAACAGAGACCTATGCCATGAATGGTAATGAAGCTTATGGACACTATTAACCATAATATTTGAAATAGGAGGTGCACTATAAGAGATGATTTAGTAATAATTAGAAGTAAAGTCCTTGGCAACAGTAGTTGCCACTTATCATTCTGCTCTCACCCTCCGTGGCCCCTGGGGATGTTCCTTTCTATAGTTCACAGGTAAGCTTTTTATTTTTAGTTGTTACACTTTAACTCATTTATCAATTATTTATGCTGAACCTAGCACTTCTGTGATTCATCAGCAGACAGAGTTTGGGGGAAATGATATTCACATAAGCTCAAGATATCATGGTGAAAGTTATTTTTAAAGTAATGGTAAAAAGTATATTTAAGATGCACTAAGTGCTTTATGGGGCTTCCCAGGTGGCTCAATGGTAAAGAATCCGCCTGCCAACACAGGAGACAGTTGGGTTGGGAAGATCCCCTAGAGGAAGAAATGACAACCCACTCCAATATTCCTGATGGGATGATCCCATGGACAGAGGAGCCTGGCAGGCTACAGCTTGATGGGGTTGCAAAGAGTTGGATGTGACTGAGCACACAGGTATGCAAGTGTTTTATGAGGAGTAAATACAAATTCACTTTTATCTAGTTCTTTTTCAGCATTACAAAGATGCTTGAGCCCTGTACAGATTTTCTTAAACCTTCTGGATCTACTCTCTTTGTTTCATTTCTAGTTTTGCCTATTTGTGCTCTTTTTTGTTCTTGATTAAATACCATAGATGTTTGTCTATTTTATTGATTTTTTTAGAGACAAAGTTCTTGGGTTTTTTTTGTTTGTTTGTTTAAACCAATGTTACTGTTTTCCTAGATTCATGTTCTGTTTTTATCATTCCAAAAGATTTCTTCCTCATTTCTTTACATTTGTTTATCATCTTTCTAACCTTAGAAGTCGAATCCTTAGTCAATTCATCTTCTTCACTTAATAAAGAACTTATACACAAGGAAGAAAGAAAGAAGCAAATACAGAGAACAGTATTGTGGATACAGCCAGGGAAGGAGAGGGTGGGACAAATTGAGAAAGTAGCATTGACACATATACACAATCATGTGTAAAATAGAGAGCTGGTGGGGAATGACTATATACAGCACATAGAGCCCGGCCTGGTGCTCTGTGACCAGTGGGGTGGGATGGGTGGGGGTCGACAGAGGGAGGCTCAGGACATGTATATAATTATGACTGATTTGCGTTGTTGTGTGCCAGAAACCAACACAACATTGTAAAGCAATTTTTCTGCAATTAAAAAATAAATTTTTTAAAAAGAAGCTTGGTTGCTGTGGAGTAGGGCTTTGGCTATATCTGACTGGTTTCTGAGTGTACACATTGTCATTATTTTCTACATATTGCACAATTATAGTCTTGCCTGAGTAATTTAGAGGTGCAGTTGTAACTCCCAAGGTTATCCTGTTGTGATGTACAAGACACAGCAATCGGAATGTAGTATTTAGTAACGCAGAGGGACAAAGGGAGGGCCTCAAAGGAATCAGCGTCAGGCGCCTCCACGAAGTGGAGACCAGAATGTGGGAGTCAGGCAGCGGGCTGCTGTTTTCGTGCGGAGCCTTGTGAGATCATTTAAGTGTTTAGACGAGGCTGACCTATGACTTTGACAAACATTAAAACCACAAAAGTAAGTGCAGAAAAATACAAGGGAATCGTAACATGACCAGTTGGGGCAGAGGAGGTGGGAGTCATGGCGTTCTAAATTATTCTTTGTTAAGGCTTTGTTTGGTCAGATATAAAGCTAACTATTAAACACAGAATTAGCTTGTATAACTTCCAGCCCAGTGGAGGGAAGAAAAGGAGGAATAAAGAAAGCGCCAGTAATTCAAATAGCAGAGAGTCGGGAGAGGAAGGAAAAAAGAAACTGAAAATGAACAAAATAAATGACAGTAAAATCCAGATGGATCAATAATCAGAACACACATGAAAACGTAAACTTTCTTACTGAGAGATGATTTTAAAAGGGGAGCCCTCCTTTATTGTTGGTGGGAATGTAAATTAGTGCAGCCACTATGGAAAATAGTATAGAGTTTCCTCAAAAAACTAAAAACAGAGCTGCCATGCAATCTAGCAATTCCACTTCTGGGTATGTATCTGAAAACAATAATTCAGAAACATATGTGCACCCCTATGTTCATAGCAGCACTATTCATAATAGTGAATAGGGAACAACCTGAATGCTCATCAACAGAGGAGCGGATAAAGATGTGGCACACATGAATAATGGAACACTGCTCAGCCATCAAAAAGAACGAAACAATGCCACCTGCAGCAACATGGATGGACCTAGAGACTGTCACACTGAGTGAAGTCAGTCAGAGAAAGACAACCACATGCTACCACCTATATGTGGAATCTAAATCATGACACAAATGAACTGACTTATGAAACAGAAACAGAGTCACAGACACAGAGAACGGACTTGTAGATGCCAAGGCGGGAGGCGGAGGGGGCAGGAATGGACCACGTGTTTGGGATGAGCAGATGCAAACCATTATATATAGAATGGATAAACAAAGTCCCTACTGTATAGCACAGGGAACCTGTGATATATATCCTGTGATAAACCATAATGGAAAAGAATATGAAAAAGAATGTATATATGTGTAACTGAGGGGCTTTCCCGGTAGCTCAGTGGTAAAAGAATCTGCCTGCAGTGCAGGAGCTGCAGGAGATGTTGGTTTGATCCCTGGGTCGGGAAGCTCCCCTGGAGGAGGCCATGGCAACCCTCTCCAATATCCTTGTCTGGAGAATCCTAGAACCCAGTGAACAGAGGAGCCTGGTGGGCTATAGACTACGGGCCCTCAAAGAGTCGGACACAACTGAGCGACTAAGCACAGCACAGCAGCATGGATAAATAAATCTCTTTGCTGTACAGCAGAAATTAACGGAACATTGTAAATCAACTACACTTCAATAAAATAAAAAACATTTTTTAAGACGATTATCAAACTAGATGAAAATATAGAAGCTGGCCAGATTCTATTCCCCCACCAGAAACATGTCTGAAATAATATGACACAACAGGTATGATCAACCCAAAGTAAGCATCATCAGTCATTTGCATCCTCTTTTAAAAAGAAAAAAAAAAAAAAAAAGAAATCCAACAGAAAAAACAATTAACAAAATAATTGAGCAAGTAAATATAAATCTATAGTAAGCATTTTAAAATAGATATCAAGGTTTTCAAATTAAAAGGAGATTGCTTTCATCTGACAAATATCAAATAGATTGTTAACAAGGTTGACAAGATTGTGGGGAAAAGCCCTTTTAGTCTCTGCTGCTGCTAAGTCGCATCAGTCGTGTCCGACTCTGTGCGACCCCATAGATGGCAGCCCACCAGGCTCCCCCGTCCCTGGGATTCTCCAGGCAAGAACACTGGAGTGGGTTGCCATTTCCTTCTCCTTCCCTTTATTAAGCAAGCTTATTTTCAAACCCCCAAATTCCTCTGCAAAAGGTTTATCCTGAGGGGGGAAAGATTAACAAATTTTTGCTCCTACCTTTTTTTATTATTAAATACTAAAATGTGGGGACAATCTAAATCTCTATCAATAGATTTGGTTAATAAACAATGGCATATCTATACAGCTAAATGCTATATAAGCATTTATTTTTATTCATATAAGCATTTTAAATGATAAGACGCTTACTCCTTGGAAGGAAAGTCATGACCAACCTAGACAGCATGTTTAAAAGCAGAGACACTACTTTGCCAACAAAGGTTTGTCTAGTCAAGGCTATGGTTTTTCCAGTGGTCATGTATGGATGTGAGAGTTGGACTGTGAAGAAGGCTGAGCGCCGAAGAATTGATGCTTTTGAACTGTGGTGTTGGAGAAGACTCTTGAGAGTCCCTTGGACTGCAAGGAGATCCAACCAGTCCATTCTGAAGGAGATCAGCCCTGGGATTTCTTTGGAAGGAATGATGCTAAAGCTGAAACTCCAGTACTTTGGCCACCTCATGTGAAGAGTTGACTCATTGGAAAAGACTCTGATGCTGGGAGGGATTGGGGGCAGGAGGAGAAGGGGATGACAGAGGATAAGGGGACGACAGAGGATGAGATGGCTGGATGGCATCACTGACTCGATGGGCATGAGTCTGAGTGAATTCCAGGAGTTGGTGATGGACATGGAGGCCTGGCGTGCTGCGATTCATGGGGTCGCAAAGAGTCGGACACGACTGAGCGACTGATCTGATCTGATCTGATCTGATGAAGCCACACTTATTGTCAGGGAAAGATACTCATGTCAAATTGTTAAAGCAATTGGTAAATGTGGTAAAAGGCAAAATTCTAATAGTAGCTATAAGCAGCACTACAATTTTAGGTGACTTCTTAATTATTTTACCAGTTTCCCAAGTTTTCCACAATGCACAACTTTTATTTTAATTTTTCAAACAATGTACTCACATAGCTCAGAAAATAAAAAACAAAAGATGTGTAGTGAAAAGTCTCTCCCCTCCCTCTGTCCCCATCTACCTAATTTCACCCCCAAGAAACTCCTGTTATTAGTTTCAGTGTATTCTTTCAGAATTTATGTATGTATAAATAATAAAATTTGAATATATATTTTTCTGCTCTTCCTTTTACACAAAAGATAATATATGGTTTTCCCCTTGCTATTTTTTAACTGAATAATAATATAGCTTGAGAACTTTGCTTATTAGTTTCATTTTTCTTTCTTTATCTACTATGCTGAATTCTACAACGGGGATGTATCTTTGTTTGCTTACTTATTTACTTACATATGAATTACAATCAGCAAAAATAAAAGCATTTCTATGTGTGGACAATGAAAACAGCAGCAGATGTCAGATATCTTCATGTGTGCTACAATCATCATCATATTTGAAACTGGTTAATATGAATATCCAGAGCTGACCACGGAAACATCCAAACAGGTCAATAACCATGGGATAATGGAGTGGGTTGCCATTTCCTTCTCCAGGGGATCTTCCCCACCCTGGGATCAAACCCAGGTCTTCCGCATTCCAGGCAGACACTTGAACCTCTGAGCCACCAGGGAAGCCCTAATGGTAAGGCTGCTGCTGCTGCTGCTGCTGTTGCTTCAGTCGTGTCCGACTCTGTGCGACCCCATAGACAGCAGCCCACCAGGCTCCCCCGTCCCTGGGGTTCTCCAGGCAAGAACACTGGAGTGGGTTGCCATTGCCTTCTCCAATGCATCAAAGTGAAAACTGAAAGTGGAGTCACTCAGTCGTGTCCAACTCTTAGCGACCCCATGGACTGCAGCCTACCAGGCTCCTCCGTCCATGGGATTTTCCAGGCACACAAATCATCTTTTCCTCAGGGGCCAGCACAGTGTAAGAGATGCTGGAGGGTGGATACCTCAGACACGTCTGGTGTACACGCCCCCTGCTCCACCATGATTCATGTACAAACCACTCATCTCTATCGCGCCCCCATCACTGCATCAGTTTACTTCCTGGCCACGCCTCACCTTGCGACCACCCTCTCCAGCTCACAGGTTCCTGAGTTATTGCAGCTACTTCCATGAATTCAATTCACACTTTCTAGAATTCACAGGCTGGTAACACTCACATTTTTGCCTCCAGCCCAGGTGGCTTCAGCATAACCGCCCAAGTAGTGTCTTCCTCACCTAATGAAAAGACCCCCGTTCAAACTAACAAGGGAAAACTGGGGTTTGTGAAAGGATGCTGGGGTGGGCTCAGCCAGGATTTAATGGCTTCTCTCTTTTCTACACATCTCTGTGTGCACTTTCAGATGCCATGTTAAGAGAGAATACGACTGGAGGCCCATCTGTGGCTGGGGAGTGAAGTCTTGTGGGGCCTCTGGGAAGCATGGCTTCTTCCCCAGGTACTGAGAAGAGGGAGCTGGGGACATCTTCAGTCCAGGGCAGGTGCTCTTTCCAGTTCTGGGGGTGCTCTGGTGGGAGAAGGTGCTTTGGGAGCTTTTTGTCCCCGCCGCCTTGGCTGGGGCGGAGGGAGTGGGGAGCAAGGGTTGCTTCTGGCTCCACCCTCAGGCTGTCTGGTGCTCAGGTCAGACCTGCTGTTGATAGATTGTGAACTGTTTTGTTTTGGTCACCTCTTCCTTTGTGGCTTGTGATCCATTTTTCTCCATCCTATATGCCCCTCCAACTCTTCCCAGGACCTCAGCCAGACCTTCTGATCCACCAACAGGCACTCTAATTATGAGATGCATTTGCCACTGCTACCTCCTCCATGTCCTGACCTCAGACCTTTAGGTAGAAGCCTGGTCGCACCTCTGTGTTGGCCACCAAGGCTCCAGACCACAGTGGAAACTTCCGAAACTTTGTGTCAGCCTCCAGCATCATTCAGAAGTGTGGGTGCGGGATGAGGAAGATTGAAAGGCCACACACTTTCTTGATTCTAACTCATAACAAAGATGGAAGTTAAGGAAGTTAGGCTCCCAAATACATGGGAGCAGGTTCTCTTTGATAATTAGGAACCAGGGCGAAAGGATGTCCTCTAGTAGCTAAGTTCTACAATCATGGATATTTTAAAAATAAAGTTTTATTTTTAAATTTTGTCTTTCATGCCCCCAGTGCAGGGGGCATGGGTTCTGTCCATAGACAGATGAATGGATAAAGAAGCTCTGGTACACATAGATGATGAAATATTACCCAGCTATAAAAAGGAACAAATGTGAAACAGTTGAACAGAGGTGGATAAACCTAGAATGAAGTAAGTCAGAAAGAGAAAAAATATATATAATAACATATATGTAAAGAATCTAGAAAAAGGGTACTATAGAGATGAAGACATATAGAGAATGGACTCATGGACACAATGAGGAAAGGAGAGGGTGGGACGAATTGAGAAAGTAGCACTGACATACATACATTATCATGTGTAAAATAGATAGCTAGTGGGAAACTTCTGTATAACACAAGGAGCCCAGCTTGGCACTCTGTGATGACCTAGGGGGTGGGATACAGGGTGGCGTGTGGGAGGGAGGCTCAAGGGGGAGAGGATATACATATAATTATGACTGATTCATGTTGTTGTACAATAGAAAAAACATTGTAAAGCAATTATCCTCCAACTTAAAAAATTAATTAATAGAAAATCAGTTCAGTTCAGTTCAGTTGTTCAGTCTTGTCCGACTCTTTGCGACCCCATGAATCGCAGCACGCCAGGCCTCCCTGTCCATCACCAACTTCCGGAGTTTACTTAAACTCATAATAGAAAATAACATCACACAAAAATAAATTTTATCTTTAAAAATATTACCCAGTAAAGTATACCTTCTATCAGTGTTAAGCTCTATGGATTTCAACACGTGTTGATTCACGTGACAACCACCACAATCAGGACACAGAAGGGTTCCATTCCCTGGCCCTGTGCAATTCCCTTCTCTCCCTCTTTATAGTCACACTCTCCCCCTGTCCTAAACCCTGGCAAACTGATTTATTCTCCAGCATTTTAGTTTCATCTGTTTAAAAGAGTCATATAGATGGAATCATACAGTATGTAACCTTTCTTTCAATTGGCATAATGCCTTTGGGCTTTATTCAAGTCACAGCTTTTTTTTTTTTTTTAAGAACAATAAATAAAGGATTTACATAGGTGATTTAGATTGGAATTGTAAAGAAACTTTGGGAAGCCCTCGGGTAATTGGTCTTATCAAACCCAGAGTCCAGAAAGAAAAAAGAAATGATACAAAATTGGTCCAGAGAAAAAGATCTAAAAATACTGCATAGCTGGATCTTTTCCTTCAGTTCATGTCTGCATTTGCTTTTCCCATGATGCCCCATCAATTTGCAATTTAAATTGAAATCACAGCTTTTTCAACCACCCAGACTTTGTAATGTCAGCCAGCCCCTCCCAAGCTGTTGATGGACCATGACAACCAAGTGTGATAAAGTAATACAGTGACATCAAAGCAAGAGGGATCCAGGTGGGTAGGGCAGCATTTCCCAAAGTGTGAGGTATGTAGCTGTTGCTGCTAAGTCGCTTCAGTAGTGTCCGACTCTGTGCAACCCCATGGACTGCAGCCTACCAGGCTTCTCCGTCCATGGGATTCTCCAGGCAAGAACACTGGAGTGGGTTGCCATTTCCTTCTCCAATGCATGAAAGTGGAAAGTGAAAGTGAAGTCGCTCAGTCGTGTCCGACTCTTAGCGACCCCATGGACTGCAGCCTACCAGGCTCCTCCATCCATGGGATTTTCCGGGCAACAGTACTGGAGTGGGGTGCCATTGCAAAAAAATGTTTTGGCACACAGACATGACTTTAAATGCCACCTAATCGCCTCACTACAAAATAATCATCTCTCCTTTTTCATTCTATTCAAATCTTCTGATTACAACATGGAAAAAGTCTTAGGTGCTAAGATGTTGTTAACACCTCCCGAATAGGTTTTGATCTTTCTCTTTAACAGGAAAAAAAGAGGCTGCCACAGGCAGAACATGGCACAGGCAATAGAATCCAGCTGGAATCTATTTGCATTGTTTGGCTTTTACTGCATTGGTTTTTATGTTTCTGGCAAGTGATGATTGTCATTTAAGATAGAGATACAAAGTTTCATATTTAAGTAAATGGTTAAAGCAAAAATTATGAGTGGACTTAAATACCATGTAAAGGATGTAAGAATCGGACATGACTGAGCGACTGAACTGAACTGAACTGCAAGGATATAAAAGTATTTGTATATGGCACCTACATGACTGAAGATTGGGAAACAACATACCAGATTTTAGACAGAACTTTGCTGACTCTATGATTGGAGAGGCTCATTGACAGATCACTCCAGAAGCAGGACAAACCTGGATGATTGATTACACAGCTATTCCATCAATGGTTCATACACACAGGCTGTCAATACTGATCATACAACCAATTCCAATGGAGTTCCCTCCACATCAAAGCTCTGCTTGGCTTTAAAGGGAATTGTGTCAGAGATAATGCAATTCATCCTTCTGAAGGGTGGCTACATTCTCTTCTCCATCATACTCATCTCCCTCCAGCCTCCTCTGCACCAGCGTCCCAGTGTTCTCCTGTTATTCTACAGGTGCCAGTGACTGAGCAAGGCTGGAGAGCAGTCCTTCTAGGCTGATCTTTATGGTCCACCCCTGCCCATCCATTAGCCTCTCCCCGAAACCAAGACCTCACTCTCCAGGTTGGGCTTCTACCTGTACCAAACCACCCAATCTTAGAGGCACTCACCTCCTGTGCAAGCTAGGTCATCTCTAAAACATGAATCTCAGCATCTCCATCCTATCCAGGTACCTAAAAGCCAAAAGAAGTGTGTAGAGGAATAGAGAGGTTTGAGCAGTTCTGAGTATGGCACCGTGAGCTGGGGACAGTGACCCAGCTGCAGAAAATGTCTATCCCCTGAAGAAACAGGCTGGAGCAGTGACAACATCACAGACTCAAAATCCTCAGGGGTTCTGTGGGTGTGTACAAGAACGACAATAAGAAGCAGTGGGGGGACTTCTCTGGTGGTTCAGCGGATGCGAAACCGATTGTCAAGGCAGGGGACATGGTTCGATCCCTAGTCTGGGACGATCCCACATGCCTTGGAGCAACTAAGCCCGTCAAAAGAAGCCACCACGATGAGAAACCCTTGCACCACAACTAAAGAGAGTAGCCCCCACTTGCTACAACTAGAGAAAGACTGTGCACAGTAATGACAAGCAACCAAGATAAATAAATTTAAAAAATACTTAACTTGCAACTTTAAAAAATATTTAAAGAAAAGAAGCAGTGGGGGTTGCTGACTCCCTCCCTGGGGGTTAGTTCTACAACCAAATGGGTTTCTCCAACCTTGAGTAATCCTGGCTCCAGATTCTTATTCTCCCCATTGGCCCAGCAGGTAAGACCCCAGCTTTTCTCACCTTGACAAAGGTCCACATTATGTGTTTTGTCCTCCAGTCACGCCCATTGGCTTAGTGATGGCCATAACTCCTCCAAGCACAATCCAGGAAGGGGGACCCTCAACAGTGTGACACACGACCGTGAATCATGGCAGCAACACAGCAGGTCAGAATGCTTGACACCCTCATCTTATAGGGGGAAGCCGAAGCTCAAGAAGGTAGCAGCTAACCCCATAGCTCATCCATGGCAGAAGGACTGCAAAGTGGTACAGCCTGCCTCTAAGGCCCACCCTGCCAGGATGGCGAGAGGACCGCTTCTGGGTAGCATCCAACCCATGAATGTGTTCTCTTTGTTCCTCAAGGGTTCAATAAAAGTTCTGAATCAGTAAGTCACAATTATAAATTGAGAGCTCACATTTTTAAAAAATGAATATCACTTTTCATAATAGGTTAGAGGTACCTTTTTAAATATTTATTTATTTGCCTGCATCAGATCTTCATTGCATCCTGTGGGGTGTTTCGTTTGGGGCACAGACCCTAGCATTGGCGTGAAGGGTCCAGTAGTTGCAGCACATGGGCTTAGTGCTCCTCAGCATGTGGGATCCCAGTTCTTCAACCAGGGGTTGAACCCATGTCCCCCACATTGCAAGGTGGATTCTTAACCACTAGACCACCAGAGAAGTCCCTCACATTTTTAAAAAAATTCTATATTTCAAGTTTTTCTTTTTTTTCAAAAAAGAAAAAACCTTGAAGATCTGGCAATATTGGGATGGCAAAAAGTCTTCTGGGATGGATTAACTGGACAAATGTCCTCCCCCACTGTTCCACACACACGCTCAGTTGTCTCTGACTCTTTGCAATCCCATGGACTGTCGCATGTCGGGTTCCTCTGTCCATGGGATTTCCCAGGCAAGAATACTGGAGTAGGCTGCTATTTCCTACTCCAGGAGATGTTTCCTGCCCGTGGATAGAACCTGGATCTCTTGCACTGGCAGGCAGATTCTTTACCACTGAGCCACCTGGGAAACCTATTATCCTTGGTAGCAAAGAACAACTGAATTAAGTCAAGTCCTTTACCTCCTGGCAAAATGACTGCCAGACAGAGATTTGGCCAAGATGACCAAGAATCTCTGGTTAACAGAGATCTTCTTGCTAGAGAAAATAGCCTTAAAGAGGCCTTAAAGTGGGAATTTTGCCACCACAGAGCTTTGCAATGACTTAACTCATTTTTCACAGAATTAATAATTCAGATCCCACACTGTTTCAGCCAGAAGTGGCCATAAACTGCAGAGAGTTTAACCAACCACTTCTAAAAATGGGGATTGATCCTGGGAAATGCTACCTCCACTTTAAGCCATCTCACTTGAGGCAAATGAAAGCTGTTAGATGATTTCATATCTTCATTAAAACCATCAAAGCAGAAACACACTGCATAGAGGTTGCCAAGGCAGAGAACATTTCCCCATGCTCCAGCAGCTTTGGGGAAGTTGGGGAGATACAGATCCCGGTTATCTTGTGGGAAGGCATTACAGTGTTCAGTTCTGTTTGAAAGAAATCACACAGAAGCCCCCTAAATCGAGCAATGCCATCAAGGCAGCTCCCTTGCCAGGCATGTTGATGAGGCTGGAACAAGAATGAGAAGCTGGGTGATACCCACACTAAGTGACACGTGCCTTTTCTGGGTTGGAACAAAGCTAGTTCAATCTTCAAAACTCTCAAGAGGTTACCTAAGAACACTGCATTTATAAATAGGGCTTCCAAGACCTCTAGAAAGAGGGACTGCCATCTCTCACCAATTCGGAGGTGACCCTGCAGCCTCCAAGCTACAGTAGAATATGGCATTCCTTTCTTTGCTTAGCTCAGGGACACCTACAGGTAGATATCTGACTTGTCAAGCCAGGAGCTGTACTGGGAAGTGCGTTAGGTTCAGACATCAGCATGCTGTCAATTGTAAGGGTCTGAAAGACAGCAAACCCTTAAGAGGAGTCATCACCACCACCGTCATCACACTACCATCTTCCCTGACTCCTCTCACACCTAGCCGCCATGAATCCATCAGCAAAACCTGCAGCTGCACCTTCAGAAGATACCCAGCACCTGTCCACATTGCACAGCTCCGCCGTGACCACCACAAAAGCCTCTGCTAAACAGCCCAAGAGATCTTTTCAAAATGTAAGTCAGATCATAAGACTCCTTCACTCCAAACCCTCCAATATATCTCCCCATTTGCTCGGGGTAGAAGCCAAAATTCTTGCAATGTTTTGGAGAGCATTTTGGCAGTACATATCTCCAGCCTTTAAAAAAGTTCTTCACTTGGACCTAGTAATTTCACTTCTAGAACTCTGTGCTAAAGAAAGAATCAGAGACCTAGGCAATGGAACATTACTTATTAATAAATAGGAAAAAATGGGGGATCAGCAACTAAAAGTCCAACAAGAAGGGAATGTGTAAACCCTCCATGGGACCACATGAGAGAATGAGACCCAGATGCTGAAATCAAGGTTTGGAAACATTTAATGGTGTAGGAACATCTTAATGATGGAATGTTAGACAAAGAATGCAGGACTGAAAAATTGTGTTTATATATCTATGTGTGTTTGTGTGCTAAGTCACTTCAGTCATATCTGACTCTTTGTGACCCTAGCCTGCCAGGCTCCTCTGTCCATGGATTTCTCCAGGCAAGAATAGTTGCCATTTCCTCCTCCAGCAGACCTTTCTGACCCAGGGATCAAACCCACATCTCTTACATTTCTTGCATTGGCAGGCGGGTTCTTTACCACGAGTGCCACCTGGGAAGCCTTTTATGTATCTGTACTATGGTCTCAGTTTTGTTTGAAACAAACAAAAGTCCCAGTTCTGCTGCTCCTTGGCTGGGCAGCTGGGGTCAAATCTTTGAGTCTCTGAGAATACCAGTTCATTCAGCTCTCAAAGTGAGAGGGGGAACATTTGGATCCTGCAGTTTTCACTGTTGCATGGCACAGCATATTAAAAAAAAGTAATACATATATCATATTAATAAAAATTTTATGCAATGCCCTGTAAGGCCCCAAATGGGGGCCTGGCCACCTTTCTGAGTTTACTTCCCATCACTCCCCTCCTGGTTTGGCCAGTCCAGCCACTTGGCCCCTAGATTTCTCTCAATCATACCAGCTCCCTGCTGTCCTCAGAGCCTCTTCATTTCTTGCGCCTCTGCAGAAGAGTGCTCTTCGCTCAGATCACACGTGCTTTGCCCCTTAACCTCCTCCAGGTCTTTGCTCCAACATCACCTTCTCAGTGAAGCCTTTCCTAGCTTCCCTGTCCCGAACCACAGTGTCCCCTCCTGGCCACTGAGAACTCGCCATCCTCCACCCCTCGAACTGTCCCACAACCCTTATCACCATTCAGACAGAGATGCAATTTGCTTTTTTCTTTTGCTTAATGAATGATACTTTTTTTTGCTTATTTGTTTAATTAATGATAAGCATGCTTGTGTTTATTTTTTAATTAATTTTTATTGGAATATAGATGCTTTACAATGTTTCTACTGTATAGCAAAATGAATCAGCCATACACATACATGTATCCCCTCCGTTTTGGCCTTCCCTTTCAGGTCACCACACTGCATTAAGTACAGAGTTCCAGTAAAGAATCTGCCTGTAATGCAGGAGACTTGGGTTCGATCCCTGGGTTGGGAAGATCCCCTGGAGAATGGAACGGCTACCCACTCCAGTATCCTGGCCTGGAGAATTCCATGGACAGAGGATCTTGGCAGGCTATAACAGTCCATGGGGTCGCAAAGAGTCAGACAGGACTGAGTAACTTTCACACTCTCCTTGCTCTGCAGTAAGCTGTCATTTGTTACTATCTTCTACATAGTATCAATAGTATATATGTGTCAGTCCCAGTCTCCCAGTTCTTCCCTCCCCCTTTCCCCCTTGGTGTCCATAATTTGTTCTCCACCTCTGTTTCTCAATTTCTGCTTTGTAGATAAGATCATCGATACCATTTTTCTAGATTCTGCATACACACATTAATATATGATATTTATCTTTCTGTCTGTATGACACTCTCATGTGGTACATATATATAATGGAATATTACTCAGCCATAAAAAGGAACAAAATTGGGTCATTTGGAGAGATGTGAATGAACAGTGTACTTATTTCTTTACTGACCATTTCCCTCTTACCCCACAGAAAGTAAGCACCACGGGGCAGGGATTTTTGTCTGTTTTTTTCTTTTCACCACTCCCTCCCCGGGAACTGCAACAGTGTCAGGCACTGAAGATGCTCACTAAATATGTGCTGAAGAGGTGGCTGAGTTCTCAGCACCATATCCTGCACTCTCTCACCCAGCCTCCCAAGACCCACGTGTGAAAAGCCCAATGAAGGGCTGGGGCCAGTCTGTGGCCTTGGAACAGGCTCACCCATTCCTAAGCATAGTCACTCAACAACTATTTATTGAGCACCTACTGTGTGCCACTCTAGGGACACACAGCCATGCACAAGACAGACAAGATTCCTGCTGGCCTGGAGTTTGGGGTCTGGTGGGGGAGATAGCTAGTAAAATGGAAAAGGAACAAGACCATTTCGGATTGCAATACAAAGTCAGAAGTAAAACAAAGTGGGGAAAAGAGATAAAGTGTGATGGGGAAGGTAAGTCAGCTAGGACTGGGTAACAAAGGAAGCCGTTACTGACTGGTAAGTGACATTTGAGCTGGAACCTGCACAATGAGAAGCAGCCAGATCTAGGATGCTCTGGAGGGAGAGTGATTCAGGTGGAGGAAAGCCAATGCAAATGTCCTAAAGCTGAGGCCTCAGCTCCCCAGAAAGTCTCTGACCCACCCTGAGTGATACCACATGCCAAGAGCATTTTCTCTCCCAGCATATCTTTTTTTTTTTTTTTTTTTTATTTGGTTGCACTGAATCTTAGTTGAGGCATGTGGGATCTAGTTCCCTGACCAGGGATCAAACCTGGGCCCCCTGCATTGGGAGCCCAGAGTTTTAGCCACTGGACTAGCAGGGAAGTCCCCAGCATATCTTGCTATTGGATTTTTCTGCCCCTTGAACTCTTTAAAGGACAGTTCTTTCTTCCTTTTTTTCTAGGATTTACCACAGTGCCGTGTGTGTGTGGGTGTGTGTGTGTGTATGTCCCTCAGTCATGTCTGACTCTTTGTGACCCCATGGACTGCAGCCAGCCAGGCCCCTCCATCTGGGCATGAATATTGGAGTGGGTTGCCATTTCCTTCTCCAGGACATCTTCTGGACCCTGATATCGAACCTGCATCTCTTGCATCTCCTGCATTGGCAGGTGGATTCTTTAACACAAGCGCCACCTGGGAAGCCTGGTATATAGTAGGTAGTCAATAAATGCACATAGAACTAAAGTAATTTGAAAAAAAAAAACTTTATTTTTTTATTAAACTATAATCAGAGGTAAAATCATGGGATGACTGTATTTAGAAACAGCATCTCTATAGGGCCAGCCCCCTTACCTGCCCCCTGGAAAGATCCCATCTGCCCATTGAGATCCAAATAACATGCTATCTCCTCCAGAAAGCCTTTCAAAATTCCCCCAACTGGATCTTATCTCCTTCCCATGCTATTATAGCTCTGCTTGCATCTCTCTTATGGTTCCTATCATCAGCTGACTTGTGTAAAAATTTTCCATGAACATCAAACTGGGAGGAGCCCAGTCTTGTCCACCTCTGGGTCCTTAGCACACAGCTTGATGAAGGAATGATGAGAAAACCAATGACCAATAATGAGAGCCAACACTTGGAACCCTTCCACATGCCAGAAATTTTCTGAGCACTTTTTTACATTATATCACTCATTCAGACCTCACTGCAACCCTATGAGTAGACGAGAGGATTGGTTCCTACATGGAGATAGAACCAGGGCACAGAAGACCCACTGGTTAGTGGACCCTACTCAGTGGTAGAACCGAGATTCCAATTCAGTCATTCTGATTCAAGAGCCCAAGTTTTTAATCACTGTGCTGAAAATGTCTTCTGATTTCCATTTTAAGTTCTTCTCATCCATGTACTCAGGGCTGCCCTCCTTCCCTCTTGGTGTGCCACGAGGCACTGCTTCAATGCCAGCTCATTTGTCCACCAGCCTTAGGGTGGATCCGGAATTCCTTCACCAGGCAGTGAGCACCTGGCCCTGGAAACCCTGAGTGAGCAGGAAGCCCTCTCCTCGTCAGAGTCGATGACTATCTGCCCATCTGAAGGCAAGCTTGGGGAGCCCCGCTATCACAGACACCCTCTAAATGGCTTCTGTTGACAACATATGGGAAGTCCTAGGGACAACTGTCCCCAGTCTAGCTCCTTTTATGCAGCTAAAAAAGTATGCAGAAAGACACAACATCGTCTTCTCCTCTTTATTTAGTGAGATCAAACTATCTGAGAAAGAAGAGTGACACCCTGCCCGACCATTATTTTTAAGTCTCACATCATGCGTCACAGAGGGAGAGAAAAGGAGCTTTGCATCCTGAGATTTCAAAAAGACATCCTGTTCCACATGAGCCTCTAAATTGAAGAAACAAAAAAAGCTCTGAACCCCTTTCACATACATTGCCAAGTCCCTAGTGGGAACAACTTTATCTCTGACTTTTGCAACACTGATGCCTGCAGGTATATAATCACCATGGAGATATGATATTCATGGGGGAGACCACTGATTTTCCACCAACGAAGGCAGTGATGAAACCAGTAGTAAACTGGTGGGATATTGTTTTTTCCTTTTTAATACAGGCTATGCCCTTTATTCCGGAGAAGGCAATGGCACCCCACTCCAGTACTCTTGCCTGGAAAATCCCATGGACGGAGAATCCTGGTAGGCTGCAGTCCATGGGGTTGCTAAGGGTCGGACACAACTAAGCAACTTCACTTTCACTTTTCACTTTCCTGCATTGGAGAAGGAAATGGCAACCCACTCCAGTGTTCTTGCCTGGAGAGTCCCAGTGATGGTGGAGCCTGGTGGGCTGCCGTCTATGGGGTCGCACAGAGTCAGACACGACTGAAGCAACTTAGCAGCAGCAGCATACCCTTTATTCAGGGAATCCCGTTCCTCTGAAGGCTAGGCTACTTTGTAAATACTGCAAGCTGCAATACTTTTCTGAATGCTCATATTTGTTCTGAGTTTTCCTTTGGCTTGTCTTCTTCAATCATTAACACATCAAAGGAATCTGAAAGCTAGAAACATCTCTGGATTTACTTACACTGGATTTTCTGCAAACTCTGGCAGTGTTTCCTATGATGTCGGGGCATACCCCATCTCAGTAATTTTAGATACTACATAGACTGACTAAATGTCACTCAATCGCATAGAGAGAAAACATGATTTTGTCCACTTCACTTTCATTCATTCTGATTACATCAAGGAGAAACGTTTCACATTGATATTAGTATTTTTTAACTGCTTTTTTTAGTATCCCCATTCTCTTTTGAGCAAAGATAAAGCATGCTGCAGGCTTGGAACATTTTAGCCACTTTCACTAGCAAAAATTCAATTAAAAATAAATTTTTTTTAAAATGAAAAAAAAAAATTCAATAGCATTGTTATGTTTTCAATCTACTTATTTTTACAATTACTTCCTAATTATGGCAAGTGGTGCTGGCTTTCCATTTAAGGTAGTTTTCAAATAAAGTTGTGTTTTAAAATGATGTATATCAATTACATTTGCATAATGGATATTAGGTTTACAAATGCAAGCACCTCTCTTGAAGGATACACAAAAACCGATCTCGTGATTGTTTCTGGGAGGAGGAACTGCATGGAAGGGGAAATGGGGTACAAAGGAGGAGAATGGTTTTCAGAGAAAATCCTCTGTCACTTTTGAAGTCTGTATTATGGGAAGATATTATCTATTCTACAATGTACACACTAGCAGAAGATAAACCCAGTTCTTTATGAAAAATCAAAATTTTTTAAAGTGCTAACTTTAAAGTATTAAGAAAATAATAGAGGTCATGCCGGGTTTGGGCAACTATGAGGCAGTACAAAAATGTTTGAAGCCTGGAAAATGCTACCCTAAGAGGGCATGGACTTGATGCTATTCCTCCAAGGATGTCAATGAGAGGTCCTCGGGCCTTCCCCCAGAGTGGACACCTTGGTTTTTTTAACTTGTGGGAGTTAGTGACCACAGACCCTGAGAAGGAACCATGATTAGTGCCATTGATTTCAAAGCTTGGGAAGACACTCCCAATGGACTTGTGTCCAGGAGATCCTGTGATCCTCAAGCCTCAGGTAACCCAACCAGTCTATCTAGCCCACGATCCTTGGAAGCACATGCTCAATAGTAATCCCTTGCCCCCGTCTCTGCACCATTATCCTCTGAGGAAGCTGGGTGAGTATAGCATTGGACCAACAGCCCAGCTGTGTAGCTTGACAGGCAGCAATTACCTCGGAAATGCTAAGTTATTTCCATCACTGGTGGCTTTTACCCACCTCATCAAGCTGCCCATAGACTACAAAGCACTCCAGCCCACCAGTGCAGCCCATTAAGAGAACAAAGTGGCAGCAGAGCTGGCCTACAGCAGCTTGGCACTGATTCTGGCAAATGGTAGGCTTCTGACAAATAAATGGATTAACCCGCCCAGGGGTTAGCTCACAGGGCAGAGTCTCACAGGTTTAGGTAGACTGCATGACCTTGCAGATCCCTCCACCCTGACTCACTGGCAGCAAGCCTATCTACCTCCCCAACTTCCCACCCCCACTGCTGAGCCCTCGCTCATAGAAACAGCCCCCAATCCAAGCCCAAAGAGGATTCTGATCAATGGGGAACTGTGTGCTTCCATCCCCACCCCACCCACTCGGTCACCCAATAATTCAGGAGCGAGGCAGTGGAGGTCTAACCGATGAGAAGAAAATTATTCTACTGTCCTGCACACCAGATGCAATGGAACATAGGCAAGTACACCTGTTGAGCATCAACCCTGCCTTGACTCTTCAGAGACTCTTGGGATGTGACTCCAAATATCTGGGCAGAACAGCAGCCAGTGAAGAACATGCCCACCAAAGCATCTTGTTCTCTCCTGGTGGCCATCAACCTGCACATTACCTCGTTTCAGGATAGGCAGAAGACAGCATAGGTAGCAATCAAAAATCTAAAATGACTACAACTCAGGCATTCCCTGGTGGTCCAGTGGTTAGGACTCCATGTTTTCACTGCCAAGGGCATGGGTTCAATTCCTGGTCGGGTAACTAGATCGCACACGCCACAGTTAAGAGTTCACATGCTGCGATGAAGATCAAAGATCGAACATGCCCCATCTAAGACCCAGAACAGCCAAATAAATAAAGAAATATTTTAAAAATAAAAAAATCAAGTGGGTACAGCTCCTTCATCAATCAGAAGGCACCCCTGCTGGCTGCAGAGACAAGCAGGGTCTCAAGGGCTCCCTTCTGGGTCAGGCACCTAGTTGCTGGTCCTTTGTAAAGTCCAATGGACACCAGAGCAGAGGGCACCTCTGGGAGAGTGAGTTTCCATCCAATATGAAAGCATCATATCTCATGGAATCTAGACCCCATCAATCATTAGACTCATCCTAATTTCAGAGGTGTTAAAAGGTGAAAAAGAAAATGTGTTTCTTAGGCTCTATGTAATATTCTAATATACAAAACAGACTTAACAAAGTGTGCCAGTAGAAAGCACTAGGACCTGTCGGGGTCTTTTCCCCTTTAGCCACATACCAAAGGCCATGGGGAAAGCCCAGTCTTCATCCCAAGCTCTTCCACTGTCCCTCCAAGCTCCAGGGGGATGCAAAGCCAGCTCTTCAAAAAGCCTCCTTGAGCGATGACAGTTCTGTTTGCTCAACCTGAATGTCCCTCGGTGCCTGACAAGAGCTGTACATGTGCTGGAACTAACTACTATATCTCCGGCTGCAGCAAGGCTGACAGAGAGCTACAAGGCGGACGAAGGATTTATGAACTCAGCGGGTTCATTTAATCAGCGTGTGTGACATCCTCCTGGACCGAGGCAGGAAAACCCCTTATGAAGACGTGTCTGCACAGACACTGGAGTTGTGCGTGTGGGTGCCCACGTGAGAACTGTGCATGCACACACATCTGCACATGCTGGATAAACACAGGTCATCTGTGCCCAGTGTCCATCAGTCTGTTTCAGGTGGTAAAGCCTCCCGCGTTCACTACGTCTCTTGCCTTCTGCCTTTGGTTTTATTTCTTCTTAAAGTTTGCCTTTCTGGAGTTTGGCTTTGCTACTGAAATTTGATTCCCTGATTAAAATCAGCTAGATAAGGTGATAGACCTTACTCTGGGCTTTTAATTCTCTGTTTCACTTAATCTGTTGCCTCCAGGGCAAATGCGCTGTTTTCTATGCCTCACACAGTCCCCAGAACACCACTGCTGCTAAACAAATAAATAACCAGACTTGTGGAGCCTAAAATTTACAGAACAGGCTCATCTATCACAATTTTGACACCAGAGCACAGAGTCAATTATCACACATTAACTTGCTCTTGTTGGCATTTCAATGCATTTAGAGAAGATTCACTTCCTCTTCAGACTGCCTCTCCCACCCCCATCACTGAAAACAAGCAAAACGAACACTTTACACAAAACTCGGCTTCCCCTAAGACCGTAAAAACTACCGGACAATGCACAGCTTATGTCTCTTTATGAAAGATGAAGGCTCTGAATATTTGTGAATTCTGTCTCACACTCAACGTTTGATGCATTCCCAAATATAATCTTAGATTAAGAGACGCATTTTCATATACATTGTCAGACATCACTCTCTTTTTAAAGGTGAGCAAACTGACACCCAGAAATGAGGAGTGACTTTTTACCAATGCAGAAGGAAGGAGAGAAAGAAGAGAGGGAGGAGAGAAAGGGCAAAGCAGAGCTAAAAGTCGAACTTAGGGCCAGGACCCTTCCTAGTCTTTCACGGAACTACTTTTCCAGCAATTAATTCCTCAGTCCCAGGTAGTGATAGCGGTAGGGAAAGAAGCTGATAGTTTTAATACTCACAGTACTGACGATGGTAAAAGGAGTGTTGGTAGTGACACAGTCATAGTAATAGTGGTGATAGTGATAACATTACTGCCTTATCTTTAAATACCAGGGAATTTTCCAGGACACTTTCATATACAATGTTCCATTCATTCTTCAAAACCACCTTTTATGATAATGGTTACAATAGGCATCATCCTATGACGAGGAAGCCAAGATTCAGGAAGATGACTCTGCTTCCAATCACCCAGCTTAGGGGACCATCTCCCGCCTTCTGACAGCAGGTTCTATCCTGGGTCCCTTGTCTGTATGGTCTCACTCTACCTCCCTATCCAAGCAGCTAGTTGACCCCACCCAGTACACCCAGCTGCTACCTGGAGGAGCCAAGTGGGAGGGGGAAGCTGGCCAGGTGCAGAGAGGAGGGAAGCTTCAGGGATGGGATCTCAGAAAAACATCTCAGGGGCGGGATCCCGCCACAGAATGCTGGCCTCTCCCAGGGTGGCTGGAAGCCAGCTAGTTCCAAGAGGGGGTTCAGGCTGGGGGTCAGAAAATGCAGATTCTGTCTCCCGGTCTCTGGCCGATGGTGTCTCTCTGGCTGTATCATTCTGTCTTCAGGCACTGTTTGTCAGCTCCTGGTTTATCTCCACTTACCCACAGAAAGAAGTCTCTCCTTTGATTTTTCCACTGTCTGTCTGCCTGGGGCCTCCAGACCCCGGAAGTTATCCCCAGGGGCTTTGAGGAGATCCACTGCCTGCCACTCTGCAACTCCATCTTTGGAACACATGGTCCCCCACAACAGGCACAAGGGCTCTTTGGCCATGTCTACCTAGTGGATGCTGGCTTTTTGGTGGCAAGCTGTGCAGAACAGTGGTTAGAGTACTCGGCTGGAAGCACACATACATACACAGTGTACAAGTACAAATCTTTGTGGGACAGTGCATGCCAATGACTTTTGGGCCCAAATTTCATCCGCTTGCTTTGGATCCCATTCTAGATGCTCTCTTTTCAGGCTGCAGTTTTCCCATCCATGAAATGATAAAGGCAATGGGAAGAGACAGAAGCATCTTATTACCTGCATCCAACTCATGGACTTCAGGAATAAAGTGAGAACATGAGTTTTAAAAGAAAGCAGGTATTTCCATCATTTCTGCAATTAATGCATATTACTCGAGTGATAATAAAGAATAGGACACATACAGAGAAATGTTCTGGAAATTACAGAAACAGAATCCAAATGGGGGCAGTATGACTTTATATACAGAAATGACAATCTGTACCCGAAACCCTGGACTCTGGGGGTGCAGATCTGCAGCCCCAAGAAGTACAAATCACATGGCCCCTCCTGAAGCCGTAGGCTCCCAGGCTTCCTGGGGAGGTGACAGGAGTGAGGCAGTTAGTACCAGACATGCGGGCTAAATGCTCTTTTAGAAATATAAAGGGGGAAAGGGATGGTAAGATAGACCCTGGGAAGTGGGGGGACCAGAGAGAGAAGTGGAAGAAGCTGTCAGCATGCTTGATGTTAAATAAAACCTACCAAGACTCAGCTGAGAATTTTAGCAGAATCCAAATGTGCTATAAAAAAAAAAAAAGGCATGGCTCCCATCTCTAAGGTTCACAGCTAAGCTGGCTTAGAATCACACATGCCAAGGTTAAAAATAAAAAGCAGCCATCCCTGAATGACACGGGCTTGGAGAAGGAAGGTATGGTGTTTGGTGGTGGAGCACAAGAGAGGGAGTGCAGAGGCTGGGTGCAGGGAATAGGTGTTTACTGGAGGGCTCAACAAAAGCCAGTGCTCAGAATTGTGCTATTTTGCACTTAAGAGGCACTTCACTTTAGCAAAGGGTTTCATAATGATCCTTAGATTTTCCATTGAGGAAACCCTGCCGTGCAAGAGAGTGTGGCCATGGCTGACCCACGTCACACTCTGCTGTTTGATGCGTTTGCCTCTCCGACTCTGGGGTCTGGCTCTGATGCTGTCCTCAGGTACTTCGTACCTCCAAGTGGGATGCCTGGGGTCACAGCTTGGAAAGCAGCGACGTGCCATTCTGTGCCACTCTCTCTATTCCAATGAGCCAACATAACAGTGCTGTGGCCACCCACAGGCTAGCCATCCCCTGCTGCTCGTCACTGGAGATGGGCTGTGTATCTGCCTCCTGAGGACTGGGCATGTCCCACCCCTGGCCCCTTAAACCATGACCAGGGCTCCCGGGCAAAGGGGACAAGTTGGCCCTGTTGCTCCGATTCTTACAAATCCAGGGTTCCATACGTGAGGCCAGTGGGGTCCTCCTAATAAAGTTGTCCTTTATCCAATATGGTTATGACTTTCTACCCCTAAAAGGGTTTACTTTAACATAATTATCTTAAAGAACGGCCTCAGCTACTATGTCAGCTACCATGTTACCCATCCACCCAGTTCCATTACTAGGCAGACATTTCTAGCAAGTCTTCAAGGGGTCAGGTGAATGGTGAGAATTCTGTAACCCAGGTGTCATGGGGAGCCCATACATTACACCACCCCCAGGGATGCCCTGCTCAGCTCACACATGGGCCAGCCCTACACCTCAACACCATACAGGGCTTGGGAAGTAGATAGGCATTTAATAGTGGAGGCTGCTACCTTCCAGAAGCTTCAGGCTATCCCCAGATATCACCAGCCTGGGTGACTGTCATCACTCTCAGTGCAGTGGGGGAGTGGACAGTCTGCTATGACTGGCTGCCCCCTGTGAACCTAGACAGCTTCTATCTGAGGTGCCCACCAGTATTTCGAATTCTATATCCTGGCTGCTGGCTTAGAAACACCGCCCAGTGCGAAGTGCCCCTGTTACACCTTTCAAGCACTTAGAAAGCCCTTGCGAGGCCAAAGGATCAGGGACCTTTCCTGCTAGTTGCGATGGACCAGAAAATCAAGGCTCAGTGAGTTTTTAGGAATTTGCTCAAGCTAAGTGGCAGAACCAAGACTCACACCCAGGGTCGTTTGCACTATTTGAAAACATGAATTCAGGGTCAGAGCGCCTGGGAGTCTCAGACCAGATCCAGCAGCAAATACCTGGAGCTGAGAACGAGGATCCAAAAGGGACCTTTCTCCCGCCTACACCTCAGGGGCCTCCCTGTCATTGGGCCTGAACTCCGGGGACCTCGCCCAAGCGCAGGACCCTGCCGCGAGGGGGCGCTGTTCGGACTGTCCCTTCCCTGGGTCGGTCAAGATGCCTGGAAAGATTAGGCCAGGCTCAGGAGAGGGCTGCATTCAGGCAGCTCCTGTCCTGGCTGTCCCTTCCCCTGGCACCCAGCTTTACCCCAGCGTCTAGACACCAAACTGGCCCGGAGGTCAGGCCAGCGTTCTCCCTTCCCTTCTGACGAGTCCAGAGTCAACTGCCCTTTGCGGTTCAGGAAACCGGAGCCGGTCTACACTACCACTGGGAAGTTCCGGGTAAATCCTTCGGTTAGAGTTCCCCCACGTGTCAGTCGGAACCCACATAGCCAGCCGAATTAAGGGGTGCGAGGGCGCAGGAGGTGGCCCAGGGGACGGGGCCGGATGGAGCCTGGGCGCGCGCAGTGGGGCAGCCCTCCTTACCTGTACCAATCCAGCCCGCGGCCGTAGTTCCTGTCGAAGAAGTGGGGCTCGGTGCCCAAGGCCCGTACGTCCGGGTGCACGCGGATAAACTCCAGCACGGCGCGGGTGCCCCCCTTCTTCACGCCCACGATGAGGGCTTGGGGCAGCCTCTTGGTACCCAGCTTCGGAGAGCCGGAGTGGTTGGACCCAGAGAGGCGAGGGGAGGGCGCTCCGGCGGCAGGCGCGCTGGGAGCGCCGGGCTCGCCGGGCGTCGGGCCCGAGGGATCGCAGGGGCGGGACTCCTGGAGAAGTTTCTGGCCGCCCGCGCCGGGGCCGCGGAGGCAGCGAGGGGCGCCAAGGAGGCGGCTCTGGCCGAGGTCGTCGCAGCAGCACAGGAGGCTGTAACACAGGTAAGTGCAGGAGAGCGAGAGCGTGAAAGCGAAGAGCAGCCTGCGCGCCCTCCGCGGCTGAGGTGGCCCCGCGCGGCCCAGGACCCTATAGGCCATGGCTCCATGGGCCCGCGCATGGGGTCATGGTTTCCGAGGGGGCGCCGGCGGCGGAGCTGTTGGGGCCCTGCGGCCGCCTAGAGGGCTCGCGCCGCGCGGCCCGGGCCACACGGGTCGGGCGTAGGGGGCGCCGTCTTCTCCAGGCGCTGCCGGCCCGGGAGCGCACCGTGCCCCGGCATCCCCGGGGCGGCGGCTCCTCTGGGAACCGGCGGCGGCGCCTCCGACATCCCCGCGTCCTGGGCGACGGGGCTCCGGCTAGCGGGGAGGCTCCCGGCGCTCCTCGGCTCTCACGTGCGCCGGGCTCGGAGCGCGCCCAGCGCCGGAAGCCCCATCCCGGATCCTCCCGGCTCGGCGCCCCGAACGCTCGGCGGCTGTGCGGGCCGGCGCGCGGGCCGGACGGTGGCGCTGGCGCCGGCCGCGTTCTGACTCCTCGAGAAATGCCGAGCGGAGCGCGCTGCCGGCTCTATTTAAGGAGTCGCCTGACGTCAGCCGCGCGGGTCCCCCGAGCCCGCGCCCCGCCCGGGGACCCGGCCCGCCCCCTGCGCCCCTACTCTTTACCCCTTCCAGGGACACACCACCCCGGGGCCTCCCCACGCAGGCCGCTCCCTAAGGAGCCCGGGCCAGCTGGGGTGGTGAGGGTGTCGAGGCTTTTTTGCTCCTCCGGGAGGCTGGACACCCCGGCCACACGGGCTTCCCGACACCCGGGGGTGGGAGCCCAGGTCGAGATTGCGCCAACATCTAGACCCAAACAGAGACCCTGGCGCACACGCAGGCACCCCGCACTGATAAAAGGTCCCCCCACACTGACATACGCGTACACGCACGAACACAGGTACATACGTACCTGAGCGGGACACACCCCCCACAGCCCTCATGGGGCAGGGCGGGAGAAATCTAACCTGGGCACAGAAACACCCACAGGGACACTCCCTCTTCCGCCCACCCCCTTTTCCCCCAACGGACACCCAGAACCCCGGATCGGACATCGTGTTGGGTGCGCACGCAGGCGCGGGACTGGACACACGCTCTAGACGGGATGGTGGAGGAGCCGAGCGTGAGTGAGATTCCGTGACTATTCGGGGAGCTCCTTAGCCCCCCGCGCGCTGACTCACACCAGGCGGCTCGCTCTGTCTCACACCCATGAAGCGTGCACCCCCACCCACTGTCACTCCACCTCCCTCCGGGCCTGGCTGGAGAGCGAGTCCCAAAGGAGCGGACTCCGCGCAGGCGGCGGGCGGGTCCTCTCAGCAGCCGCCCCCTAGCGGCAGGCTGCTCCCCGGGGAAACTGACCAGGGTCCCAGAGCATCCCTGAGATCCAGGACGTCCCCCAGTGGCCCAGGGAGGACTTTATCCAGGAGCGGTTCCTCTTCCAGTGAGTCCTGCATGACTGCCACAGGACAGTTCTCATGGATTGTGCCCAGAACAGGCCTGAGTGAGCAACCCCATTACTGCCCTGAATGACCCCACTAGTTGGAGCAGAACTGTTCATCAGACAGTCCTCAATGACCATACCCAAGAATGAAGCTAGGCTGTCACTCCAAAACAAAGCTATGTCATCCTGTCCAGGTGTTCACCAAGTGAGTACCCCATGAAATGTATGCGTGACGACCATCACTCCCACTGCACCCCTCTGAACTTTTTTTCAGGGTTCATTCTTCAGAAAATAATCTGGTCAAGCTCTGTGGACCTTAGCCCAAGCCAGGGAATATTTTGACCCCAAGCCAGTCCCATCCCTAAAAACCTTAAGCCAATCCCTCCACTACTACCGTTTTCTTCAAGCACTGGGCATGTGTTAGCTCATTTAATATTCACCACAACCTATGAGATTGTTACCATTATCCTCACATCATGTCACTTCCTTAATCCTAAAATTTATTGAGTGCTTTTTTGTGCCAGTAACATACAAACCACATGGCATGCACTACCTCATCTATCTTCAGAGATAGGTACTGTTATAATTCCTAACTTACAGACAGTGAGATTAAGGCTTAATGAACACATATTCAGTAATTGACAGAGCTGGGATGAAACCCAGGCAGTCAGATACCAAGATTCAAGCATTTAGTTACAGCGCTTTGCAGTTTCCTTACTTCCTTTGAGCCATTCCCCACATAATTCCATCCTAGATCTGAACTAATTTGTCTGTATCACTTCTGAAGTCTGACACCCGGGACTGAATTCCAGGTGTAGATTGAAAAGCTCAACAGACTGAAAAGTTCAACAGGACACCCCCTCCCTTTTGTAAACTCTGTTTCTAGGAATGCCACCCATGACTCCATTATCTTTTCCTTGTAGCCGCATCACACTGCTGATAGCTCAAGCTTGCAGCCAAGTAACATCTCTAAGTGTTTCTTACAAGTGCTGCTGATTAAGGCACATCTGCCCCATACTGTGCTTGTACAGTAGACTTTTTTGGACTTAGATACTTACACATTTGGCCTGATTAAATAGTATCTTGATCTCATCATTTCACTCCTCCATTTTTTAAAAAAAATGTCTACTTGAATCATGACATTGCTTTCTTTTTTTTTTTATCATTTAAATAATGATAAGATATGGTAAAAAACAGAAAATAAGGCAGGGTTCTGTTCAGTTCAGTTCAGTCGCTCAGTTGTGTCTGACTCTTTGAGACCCCATGGACTGCAGAACGCCAGGCCTCCCTGTCCATCACCAACTCCCAGAATTTACTCAAACTCAAGTCCATCAAGACGGTGATGCCATCCAACTATCTCATCATCTGTCATCCCCTTCTCCTCCTGCCTTCAATCTTTCCCAGCAACAGGGTCTTTTCCAATGAGTCAGTTCTTTGCATCCGGTGGCCAAGTATTGGAGTTTCAGCTTCAGCATCAGTCCTTCCAATGACTATTCAGTACTTATTTCCTTTAGGATGGACTGGTTGGATCTCCTTGCAGTCCAAGAGACTCTCAAGAGTCTTCTCCAACACCACAGTTCAAAATCATCCATTCTTTGGCTCTCAGCTTTCTTTATAGTCCAATTCTCACATCCATACATGACTATGGGAAAAACCATAGCCTTGACTAGACAGACCTTTGTTGACAAAGTAATGTCTCTGCTTTTTAATATGCTGTCTAGGTTGGTCATAACTTTCCTTCCAAGGAGTAAGCGTCTTTTAATTTCATGGCTGCAATCACCATCTGCAGTGATTTTGGAGCCCAAAAAAATAAAGTCTGCCACTGTTTCCCCATCTATTTGCCATAAAGCAATGGGGCCAGATGCCATGATCTTTGTTTTCTGAATGTTGAGCTTTAAGCCAACATTTTCACTCTTCACTTTCCCTTTCATCAAGAGGCTCTTTAGTTCTTCACTTTCTGCCATAAGTGTGGTGTCATCTGCATATCTGAGGTTATTGACATTTCGTCCAACCATCTTGATTCCAGCTTGTGCTTCCTCCAGCCCAGCATTTCTCACGATGTACTCTGTATATAAGTTAAATAAGCAGGGACGTACTCCTTTCCCTATTTGGAACCAGTCTGTTGTTCCATGTCCAGTTCTAACTGTTGCTTCCTGACCTGCATACAGATTTCTCAGGAGGCAGATCAGGTGGTCTGGTATTCCCATCTCTTTCAGAATTTTCCACAGTTTATTGTGATCCACACAGTCAAAGGCTTTGGCATAGTCAATAAAGCAGAAATAGATGTTTTTCTGGAACTCTCTTGCTTTTTCGATGATCCAACGGATGTTGGCAATTTGATCTCTGGTTCCACTGCCTTTTCTAAAACCAGCTTGAACATCTGGAAGTTCATGGTTCATGTATTGTTGAAGCCTGGCTTGGAGAATTTTGAGCGTTACTTTACTAACGTGTGAGATGAGTGCAATTGTGCAGTAGTTTGAGCATTCTTTGGCATTGCCTTTCTTTGGGATTGGAATGAAAACGGACCTTTTCCAGTCCTGTGGCCACTGCTGAGTTTTCCATATTTGCTGGCATATTGAGTGCAGCACTTTCACAGCATCATCTTTTAGGATTTGAAATAGCGCAACTGAAATTCCACCACATCTACTAGCTTTGTTTGTAGTGATGCTTTCTTATTTTTTTTAATTTTATTTTATTTTTAAACTTTACAATATTGTATTGGTTTTGCCAAATATCGAAATGAATCCATCACAGGTATACATGTGTTCCCCATCCTGAACCCTCCTCCCTCCTCCCTCCCCATACCATCCCTCTGGGTCATCCCAGTGCACCAGCCCCAAGCATCCAGTATCGTGCATCAAACCTGGACTGGCGACTCGTTTCATACATGATAGTATACATGTTTCAATGCCATTCTCCCAAATCTTCCCACACTCTCCCTCTCCCACAGAGTCCATAAGAGTATTCTATACATCAGTGTCTCTTTTGCTGTCTCGTATACAGGGTTATTGTTACCATCTTTCTAAATTCCATATATATGTGTTAGTATACTGTATTGGTGTTTTTCTTTCTGGCTTACTTCACTCTGTATAATAGGCTCCTGTTTCATCCATCTTATTAGAACTGATTCAAATGTATTCTTTTTAATGGCTGAGTAATACTCCATTGTGTATATGTACCACAGCTTTCTTATCCATTCATCTGCTGATGGACATCTAGGTTGCTTCCATGTCCTGGCTATTATAAACAGTGCTGTGATGAACATTGGGGTACATGTGTCTCTTTCCCTTCTGGTTTCCTCGGTGTGTATGCCCAGAATTGGGATTGCTGGGCCATATGGCAGTTCTATTTCCAGTTTTTTAAGGAATCTCCACACTGTTCTCCATAGTGGCTGTACTAGTTTGCATTCCCACCAACAGTGTAAGAGGGTTCCCTTTTCTCCACACCCTCTCCAGCATTTATTGCTTGTAGACTTTTGGATCGCAGCCATTCTGACTGGCATGACATTGCTTTCATTTATTCAAAAAGAAAAAGTAGAAAGAATGTATGCCAACAGCTTTACCCTTGATTCCAGGTATACCTTGGGCAAGTGAGTTGACAGCTTTGAGCCTCAGTTTCCTCAGCTGTAAAATGGGGAGTTATGATAACTTAAACTTCTTGAGGTTCTGATGTTGTGTAATTCTGATTCCATTATTCAACGCATGAACTGTTCTATTGACATCATGTCGTCTCTGTGTTTGATTATAATTTAATTAATTCCTCACTCTAATTCTTAATAAAAATGTCAAAACAAATATGTTGAAAGAAGTTCTAATATGTACTTTCAGCAGTTTTCCACATGGTAAACCTGCTATTTCAACACTTCATTGTTAAAGTTACAAGGTTAAATGTGGCTTAATCCACTCTGACAAGTGTTTTTTTTTCCCCCCCCCAGGTGGAAAAAAACATGGATATAGCCATTTCTGATAATTCTGTGCTTGATTCAACTTTCAGATTAATTTTGTCTTTAAACTAATAAACTCAGAAATTTCTGGATATTCAGATTCATCAGAGCCAGACAGATTTCCCTCTTCAGACTTCCAAGCAGAGTAATGACCATGACCGAGACAAAATTTTTCAGGGAGTGAGACAATGGACATACCTGTGCTTCATCCCTACCCCTATCTTTCTCCAGAAGTGCCAAGATTTTCCTCTGGGGAGTTCAGGTCAGATTATGTTGGGTTGCTGCTGCTGCTGCTGCTAAGTCTCGTCAGTTGTGTCCAACTCTGTGCGACCCCATAGACGGCAGCCCACCAGGCTCCCCCATTCCTGGGATTCTCCAGGCAAGAACACTGGAGCGGGTTGCCATTTCCTTCTCCAGTGCATAAAAGTGAAAAGTTGTGTGGTTTGTTAAATAGCACTCAGCTAAACAAGATATAAGTTTACTTTTCTATCACAGAAAGATGATTCAGGGTTGACTTGTCTCCACAGTGTTAGGGACCTAGGCTCCACCATGAATTTCCTCCATCCCCAAATCACTATGTATTCAAAGATGACTTATTCGTCTCCAGCCATACTGTTCACATTCTGGACATAGGAAAAGAAGAAAGGACAGATAATCCTGACATATCCCTTTGAGGACATTTCCTGGAAGTGATCTCATCACTTTTACTTGTATTCAGTGGATCTGAACATTGTCGTCCAGCTTTTTAGCTTCAAGAGATCCTTTGAAATGTAATCTCGATTCCAGATGGTTATATTCCTGGCTAATACATGAGTGTTTCATGACCCAGAAAGAACCTGAACAAAACTTATGGAAGGCAACTCATAATCTCTACTGGTCTTGTAAAGTTTTCCCTCATTCTGTTCCAATGTGATTTGTGTGAGCTGAGCCTAGTTCAAGGGCAGGCATTATGACCAAGCCCTGTCAATCACAATTTTCTAATCACAGTTCATTGAAAGCAACTCAGTGCTTTCCAATGAGCATCAACCACAGAACTTTTGTTGAAACTATTGGAAACAGAAACTTTTTCTTCTGAGATGATTTTGTTGTTGTAGTTGTTGTTGTTGTTGTGTAGTCACTCAGTTGTATTTGACTCTTTGCGACCCCATGAACTATAGCCTGCTAGGCTTCTCTGTCCATGGGATTCTCCAGGCAAGAATACTAAAGTGGGTTGCCATTTCCTTCTCTAGGGGATCTTCCTGACCCAGGAGTTGAACCCAAGTCTCCTGCTTGGCAGGCAGAGTCTTTACCACTAAGCCACAATGATAAACTAGTACAAAATACTCCCAAAGTTTCCAATGGCAATCTCTACCATCAAGAAGGGAAACCCTGGGGAATGAAGCAAACAGAAAGGAGAGCAGGACTGAAGGAGAATTGAATTCCTGATAGTATGTAATCTAGCCATGCCTGAAGCGTGGTCCCTCAACTTTTTGCTCCAAGTGATTCATTACCTTTCTGTTACTTGGAATTCAAAGAGTCCTGGTTAATACAAAAATCAGTTGCCACCTCAGTTACAAGGAACAGGGACCATTCTAATTTTAAAAAATTATGGAAGTGGGCTGGGGCTTATTTGTAAGGATATACACAGACTAGGAATGGATCCTCCAAACTCTGGGCAGTCATAGGATCCAACCACTGTCTCATCTGCTCTAGTCCTCTTTATATCTTGTTTTCTTCTGACTCTTAATTGCTTTTTTGGCTTTATTTGCAAATCAGTAAGGGCTACTGAGTTACAGGCAACAGAAACTGACTCCAGCTAATAGAAACAAAAAGCAGAATTTTAAATAGCTCACACAGGAAAAAAAAAAAAAGTACTCCAAGGTAATACACAGATTTAACAAGAAGTCTGGAGAACTGGGCTCATAAAAAGAATAACAACCACAGAATTCATTTCTGTCTCATCCTTTTCTTTCTGAGTCTTTATTTTCTCTTTTTTACCAGCAGTATCTTGAATCTTCCTTCCCACTCTAATACCCTTCATGTAAGACCTTGAATTTGAAATTATAAAATAAGGACATTTTCTTTCCCTTAAGTCTTTGGACCCAATCAAGTCTTATTATTCAGTTTTATTTCAGTGTCATTTAAAAAAATTTTCCCTGGTGCTGAGTTTTGTAAAATGTGAGAAAAATTTTCAGAAGAGGGTGGTTCTGATGAGGCAAAAGACTGTGAAATGAAGTCATATGGTCTGCAGCTTGTGTGAGATGAAAAGTTCACATCTGAGCCAAGAGGATGTGAATGAATATTCTACGCTTAAGAAAGAAGCTGGGGGTGACGATGAGAGAAGATTTTACTCATGCCTCCTTCTCTGAATAAAATCAGAGGGCAAAAGTTCCAGGGACCAGCTACTGCCTATAGAAGGGAGCCAAATCTAGAAGACCAGGAACCGTGATTAATTTTAAGAACTTTATAAGATTCCAAGCCGTTTGTCACTCTCCATGTTTATTTACTTCTGCCCTTGGCAACGATAATCATAACAATAACAGGCACTCCTTACTGAGCATTAGGGGCTTCTGTGGTGGCTCACATGGTAAAGAATCTGCCTGCAATGCAGAAGATGTGGGTTTGATCCCTAGGTTGGGAAGATCCCCTGGAAAAGGGAATGGCTATCCACTCCAGTATTCTTGACTGGAGAATTCCATGGACAAAGGAGCCTGGTGAACTCTGTGGGGTCACAAAGACTTGGACTTGACTGAGCAACTAACACACACACACACACACACACACACACACACACAATGAGCATTCACTCAACAGTAGGCACTGGGCAAAACATTTAGATGCATTACCTAATCTAATCCCCTTAATAAACGTGGCACAGATTGTTACCATCCCTATTGTAAAAATGAGGAAACCGTGTCAAGTAGATTGAATTTTCCATGTTCTCAAAGATACTGCAGGGGGAAGAAGGGGCAAACTAGTGCAAAAAAGCATAAACGGAGAGATTGACAATCAGCTTTACCCATAATGTTCCCCTGGGTCAGTGCCGTTACACACCCCACCTTCCCTCCTGCATTATTTAACCCGCATTGTCTTATCTCCACCCCATCTCCCCATCTTGCCTTCCTAATAAGACTGTGAATTCTTTGGCGGTGGGGATGAAACAGTTAGTTCCAACTTAGCCTGATACTTGGAATTTGGGCTGCATTTTCATGAAGGGACTCCCTTGGTTTCAGTTTTTTGAATTTTTATTAATTTTGGTTTTTGGCTGTGCTGGGTCTTCATTGCTGTGTATGGGCTTTCTGGGCTTTCTCTAGTTGTGGTGAGTAGGGGTTACCCTCTACTTGCCGTGTGCAGACTTACTGAAGTGGCCTTTCTTGTGGAGCACAGGCTCTAGGGTGCAAGGGCTCCAGTGGTTGCAACATCCAGGCTCTAGCGTGTGGGCTCAGTAGTTGTGGCACACAGGCTTATCTGCCTCACGGCATGGGATCTCCCCAGACCAGGGATTGAACCGGCGTCCCCTGCGCTGCAAGGCAGATTCTCAACCACTGGACCACCAGAGAAGCCTCTCCCTTGGTTTCTTTATCTCCTTTCTCCTTCTTAATGGACCCCTAAATATTACTCCATTAGGGCTTCCAAAAAAGAACTAGCATTTCACTTCAAAATATTTCCAAAGTGAATTATTTATAATGTTAGGGAAGATACTAAGCCTGTTCACCTGTACAATAATATGGTAGAGCTGAGCTGTTGATACACCTTCTTTAACCAAGTGGGAACAGATAAGAATGTCCCTACTGGTGCTGTCACCCCCAATTTATCAATTTCCTGTGATGTAGATTTTAGTGGTATAGAGTAAAAGATCTACCTAGGTACAGACAACAATTTAGGGAGATATATCTGTCTGTGTATATTGAATTTTTTGTTTTCTTTCAACATTTTTATTATACAGATAATGCATTCCCTATGTAGAAACAAATGAAAATACTGAGAAGCAAAAAGAAAAAACTCTCCCAAATCATAGCATCATAAATAACTGTCATTAATTTTTTTTACATCCTTCCAATTATAAATGTGTTGGCTTGTTTATTTATGGGCCAGTCCATAACTACTACTGTTTTTTTTCTTAACGATATTGTGAATCTGTTTCATGCCATTAAGTACAGACCTATGTAGGTCTAGTACTTTCAGAAAGAAAAAATAACTTTCTTCTGGAAATGCTGGGTGTAAGGATGGTGTAAGCCTGAAGCTACCATGAATGGAGAGAACCTAGCAGACATGTGAATTAATTCACCACAAAAGAGAGCAGAGTGGGAGTGACTGTGTCCTGGTATAATGTTTGAATCCCTGGATCCAGCCTTGCCTGAAGCTATCTCTTTAAGAGACAATAAAGCATCATGATTAGGAGTACAGTGTCTGGAAACACACAACTGAGTTCAAATCATGGCTCTGTTAATAAGCTTAAGCAAGATTATAAATGTAATGCACTTAGAATAGAACCTCATTAACAATAAGCCCTCAATAAACATTAGCCATTATTAGGCTGCAGACTTTTCAATTACATCCAGCAATAAATTATTTTTGATTTAAGTTATTTTGATTGATGGGTCTTCCTAGGTAGCTCAGTGGTAAAGAATCCACCTGCCAAGCAGGAGATGTGAGTTTGACCTCTGGGTCGGGAAGATCTTCTGAAGAAGGAAATGACAACTCTCTCCAGTATTCTTGCCTGGAGAATCCCATGGACAGAAGAGCCTGGCAGGCTCCATGGGGTCACAAAAGAACCAGACATGACTTAGCAACTAAACTACAACAACAATTTTGATTGATACAGATATGTACTTTTCAACTAGACATTCATCTTTCAACCTACTTCAAAGTTTTTTGACAAAAAAGTAAAATCAACCTCTGTTTTCATTAGTCACCTGAGACCCAACCCCTGCTTTGGAACCAACTTATCTCCTTGATATTTTAAATGTTTCTAGGGAAGTAGCCAAATATTCTCTCTGAACAGTTCACGGCAGGCATTCAATAAATGCTTATTGCATAAGTATTAATAGATAGGTAACACCCTCAAAGACCCCTTTGCATGAAGAACAATAATTTTAGCCCTGAGGATGTTGGACAACTTAAAGGAGTGAATTCTCTGTTTATTGGTCACCTCCTTCACATCCACTCTTCCCTCTTTATTCAGTCTGAATTCCATGGATAAGCATCACAATCACTTTTTTTTTTATTATGTCATCAACTCCCTTGACCGTCTCTCACTGTGCTGTATTTCCTGGTTACAATCAACTCTCTGCCTACTCAGTGCCCTATGCCTGCACCCAGACAGCTGAACACAGTAAATGCAGAAACATGATGACTAATCTAAATTAAAATTCATCATTTCTAGCCTCAAGTGGACTCTTAACACTTCCTCGCAATCATACTGCGTTTCCCCAGCCCATTCATGCTCCCATTCCCCTGTCTATCTAGTTCCTTCTCCTAAACCTCTTATCACCTCTCCTATCCCCGTCAGCTGATGGCCTTGCTTCCTACTTCACTGGTGAATAGAAGCAATCGAAAGAGAACATTAACCATCGCCTCTACCCACCTGCCTATAACTGTGTTCATACACTTTATTCACTGTTCCGTTAGTATGAGGTTATGGTCTGTTTTTAGGTAAGACCAACCCCTTCACTTGTATACTGTATCCAATCCCCTGTTGTCTGTTCAAGGACATGACTCTGGCAGTCCTTCATTTTTTTCCCTGTATTATCAGTTTTCTCCCTCTGGACTGGGTCCTTCCTGTCAGCATACAAATAAATGGATACTTCTTCCATCTTAAAAAGCAAAGAGAGAAGTAGCTCTGTTTTGACCTCATCTTGACCATTTATATTTTTCTCTTTACATCTCAACTTAAGAGAGATCTGTAGTCACTGACTACAGATTCTCTGAATCCACTCACCCTGGAGCCTATTCCAATCAGGCTTATGCTCCCACCTCTCTTCTAAAGCTGTTCTCATCAATAGTGCTAAACTCAAGTCAATTCTTGGTCTTCATTGAACCTGACCTCTAAGCAGCATTTGACACCATTGACTCTTTTCTTCTTGAAAATTTTTCTCCTCCAGAATTTCAAGACACCGCATTCTTCATGTTTTTTTCACCTCTCTGCTTCTCGTTCTAAGCTTCCTGTGATAGTTTTTTGTCTCTGTGACCTCTAACTTGAAGTATCCCAGGGATCTGTCCTTGGACACTGCTGCTGCTAAGTTACTTCAGTCGTGTCCAACTCTGTGCAACCCCATAGACGGCAGCCCACCAGGCTCCCTCATCCCTGGGATTCTCTAGGCAAGAATACTGGAGTGGGTTGCCATTTCCTCCTCCAATGCATGAAAGTGAAAAGTCAAAGTGAAGTCGCTCAGTCGTGTCCGACTCTTAGCGACCCCTGGACTGCAGCCTACCAGGCTCCTCCATCCATGGGATTTTCCAGGCAAGAGTACTGGAGTGGGGTGCCATTGCCTTGGACACTACCTCTTTTTTATCTACACTTTCTCCCTTAGTGAGATCCTAAGCCTTATGACTTTACATTCTGCTTATAAACTTACTGTTGTTGTTTAGTCACCAGGTTGTGTCCCACTCTTTGCAACCCCATGGACTGTAGCCCACCAGGCTCCTCTGCCCACAGGATTTCCCAGGCAGGAATACTGGAGTGGGTTGCCATTTCCTTCTCCAGGGGATCTTCCTGCCCCAAGGACTGAACCCATTGTCTCCTGCTTAGCAGGCAGATTTTTTACCACTGAGTTGAATGGAAGCCCAAACTACTACATCTCAAATTCCCATCTCTTTTCTCCTTAACTGTCTACTCAGACATCTCCACCTGGACATCTAATAGGCATCTCTAACCAAACATGTCCCAAACTGAACTCCTACTAGTTCCCTAAATTTACTTTTATTATATTCTTAGTCATCTAAGTAAACGACAACTCTCATCTTCCATTTGCTCAAGTCAAGAATAATCTTGAGCTAGCCTTGACTCCTCTTTTTCTCTCACCGCCCCCCCATCTGATCTGTGAGCAAATCCTGTTGACTCTCCCCTCAGAATATCTTCTGAATTTGACTCCTCTCCCCACCTCCATTGCCGTCCTCTTAGTCCAAGTTATCATTCTTTCTCATCTAAATTCCTGCCATAGCCAGTCAGTTATTTCTTTTCTCTCATTTCTATCCCTACTCTTCCATGCTTTCCTTTGGACTACAAGATTTGGGAAGCCTGAAAGCCACATTTCCCAGAATCCCTTGCCAGCTAATTTCCAATTAGGTTTGTCCAATGGGAGTTCTTGGCAGGAGATACGAAAACAAATGGAAGGAAGAAACTATGCTTTGCTTCTGGAAGTGTCTTACATAGCATTAGCAGCAGCAGAACTGTTGGTTAAATGCAGGTTTCTCACTTCTTGTTCATGTAGCATGGAGATTGAAATGGACATTCCTATAGCCTTGTTCTTGCTGTTCAGTTGCCAAGTCATGTCTGACTCTTTGCAACCCCATGGACTGCAGCATGCCAGGCTTCCCTGTCCCTCACCATCTCCCGGAGTTTGTCCAAGTTCATGTGTATTGAATCGGTGATGCCATCCAACCATCTCATCCTCTGTCCCCCCCTTTCTTCTCATACCCTCAATCTTTCCCAGCATGATGAGTTGGCTATTCACATTAGATGGCCAAAGTATTGGAGCTTCAGCATCAGTCCTTCCAATGAATATTCAGGGTTGATTTCATTTAAGATTGACTGCTGTGATCTCCTTGCTGTCCAAGGGACTCTCAAGAGTCTCCTCCAGAATCACAGTTCAAAAGCATCAATTCTTTGGCACTTGGCCTTCTTTATAGTCCAGTTCTCACATCCATACATGACTCCTATAACCTTAGCTGCACAGAACTCATGGGTGTTGCAGACCCTCCACCTCTCAGACAATTTGAGGTCCAGGATCCTGCATTGTTAGTGGCAATGTGACCTCTTGGCTTCTTGCAAGGTGGATGTGGCTGTGGTTCCTAAGGTAGCAGCCACAGTAACAGATGCTCCAGGAATCACAATGATGTTGTAGTCATGTCCTGCAACATCATTTTCCCTTTTGCTCCTGCAGGAGTAGGGATACTTCCTTTAATTAAGTACTAATTTCTAAGTAAATTTAGCCTTCCTTTTTTTTGCTTCTCCTACCCTTCCATAACTTTTAGAACCAATCTCTTGTATTAAATTCCTTTTGTTTAAAATACCTAGAGTGTTTTGTTCTCCTGAGCAGACACAACCCCAACAGGTCTCCTAAAGTCATCTCAACAATGAGACGGATCCTTCTGTTTAAAGCCTTGTGGTATCTGATCTCATCCAGAGAGAAGATCTGCCTCAGAGGCAGAAGACAGGGAAGAATCATTTTGAGACCATAAAACCAAAACAAAATTGCCAACTGCCCAGATTGATATCTTCAACCCTGCCCCATGCTATTCTCAAGCAACTAGCAGACTCAAAACTGGCCTCATTAAAAAGTGAGAACTAAACAGAAGAATCTGGCAGGGGACCTTTGAATAAATACCATACAGGAGGATGACTTGAGCCTGATGCCCCTTGCTTCATATCAACACTCCTCCCCTTCTCACCACTCTAAGGTCTCCCTGCCTGAGGTCATCTTAGGCAGTTTTTCTGTAGAATAAGCTAGAAAGCGGGCTGCATAATTTTCCAGTTGTGTGCACGGCACAGGATACCTCAGGGTGCAGCTGCTCAGGCTTGTACCTCTTTCCCGCTTTCTGCAACTCTCGATGACTCTAAGGACTCAGCCTTCTGCAGACTCTCTTGCGCAGTATTTCCTATTTCAGGCGTTCCGTGCAACTTTCTCAGCTCTGCTGTACTGGATGCTGTTTTCAATTTTTTTTTTTTAGATAGTTTCTCATTTGCTCTCATGTCCTCTCACTGTCTTTGTCCCTGTAGATTAATACTTCTATTTCATTCCTTTAGACATAGTGGTACTGTAAGAAATACAGTCTGTATATTAGAGGGGTTATGAAAGAATCTTGAACTTCTCCAATGAAACACACTCAGGTGGTGGCTCTCAATCTCTATGTGTGGGAGAGGCTTCTCCTCCATGTCTGAGTCTTAAGCTCTGACAGTTCAAATAGGGACCCTGCAGGCGGCAAGCAGCAGGCAAGTCAACAGTTTAAGAAGGTCAGCTGGTGGGTACATGGGAAACAATTAATTTGTACCATACAAGTAGTACATGAATCATTCCTTTTGTAAAAATGTAGAAGAGTGCAGCCAAAGATATGGTGCCCTTTGACCATCCCCCAGCAATTTTTGTCCTCTCCCCAAAAGTTACTAACATTATCACAGTTTAGGTAGTACACTTTCAGTCTTTATTCTATGCTTTCATATAGAAAATTATGGAAAAATGGCCAGCATTCTTTATTGGGTTTTGGGAAGTGGTATACATGTATAACTATGATATACTGCAACATGCTTTTTTTACTCAACATGTTAATGCCTGTAGATTTAACTCAGTCTCTGCAAAGTGTTTCATAATACATATGATGCCTCAAGTTGTTTCCAGTTTACATTTTTTTATAGATCAGTGTTGACTTAGCCATTTCCCTTTGAATAGGCATTCAGCTTTGTATCCATTGTGATTTAACTTGATTGTATATAACTGAGAAACCCCAAGCAACAGCAGTTCGAATAGGATATCAGTCTCATTTAAAGGAATTCCAGCAGTAGGCAGTCTGTGTCTACCTGGGGGTCCCATGAAGTTACCAGACACCCCAGCTTCCATCTCTCCATAACCTTGGATGTGTCCCACCTCCTTGTGGCTGAAGATGGGTGCTGCAATTCCCACAATCTCATCCTCCATAGAGGTGAGTACATGGCGGAAGAGAAGGGTGCCCATCCTAGCTTAAGATTTCTCAGAAGTCCCATACAAATGTGAGCTCACCGTTTACTGGCTGGAACTTAATCACATGGCCACCTGGCTGCAAGGAAACTTGGGACGTGTATTCTTTTGATGGGCAGTAATATCATTAGGTTCGGTTGTTTTGAAAGAGATGGGGATATTTATTTGGCAGCCAAGTTGCTGTTCTGCCTCAAGGTATTTCCAATCTGTTGTTCTTACAACAATGCTTCAATGAATATCTTTTAACACAAGGATCTCAATCAAATATCCCCAGCCAACTAGAAGAGACCCTGAGCCACGGCTGGAGGGCAGTATGGAGCTCCCTCTGTGCCGGTCAATTAACTCATTAACTCTTTAGTTGCTGAATCATTACCTAGTGGCTCAGACTGTAAAGAATTTGTCTGCAATGCAGGAGACCTGGGTTTGATCCCTGGGTTGGGAAGATCCCCTGGAGGAGGGTATGGCAACCCACTCCAGTATTCTTGCCTGGGGAATCCCCATGGACAGAGGAGCCTGGTGGGCTACAGTCCATAGGGTCACAGAGAGTCAGACACGACTGAAGGACTAAGCACAGCACAGGGACAGTAGGGACAGTATGAGGCTGAGGGGAAAAGGTGAAAGTGACCTGGGGACTGGGGGTCAAGGCCACTTTTAGGAATTGAAGTGGGGCTGTCTACCAACCCAAAGAAAAGTTATTTCAGGATTTTAACAACTAGCAGAGCCCAGCTTTTCCCTGACCTTACTCGTATACTTCCATGTATACTAGTGTATACATGCTAGTATATCTCGGGGGGATTCTCTGGATTACAAGGTGTGCATGTTTTTTTAAGAGATCTTCCCCCTATTTGTGTGAGGATCCTCCAACATGACTGTGTGAATCCATATTCCCCCAATAATTCCTCCCAACCCCATCAACTCTACTATTAAGAAATAATATTTTTAAAATGCTGTTGCCTGTCATATGGAAGAAGAATGGTATCTAATTGTTTTTATTTGCATTTTATTTCCCAGATTATCACTGTGGGTAAAATTATTTTTACATGTTTCTTGGCTTCCCTTGTGACTCAGCTGGTAAAGAATGGGCCGGAAATGCCGGCAACCTGGGTTCAATCCCTGGGTTGGGAAGATCCCTTGGAGGAGGGCATGGCAACCCATTCCAGTATTCTGGCCTGGAGAATTGCATGGTCTACAGTCCATGGGGTCGCAAACAGCTGGACAGTGACTTTCACTTCACTGGCTTTCAGGATTTCTTATCTTAGGTTGACTGTTCACTGTTGCTGCTGTTCAGTCACTAAGTCGTGTCTAACTCTTTGCAACCCCACGAACTGCAGCACACCAGGCTTCCCTGTCCTTCACTATCTCCTCAAGTTTGCTCAAACTCATGTCCATTGAATCAGTGATGCCATCCAACCATCTCATCCTCTGTCGTCCCCTTCTCCTCCTGCCTTCAATCTTTCCCAGCAGTCTTTTCCAATGAATCAGCTCTTCACATCAGGTGGCCAAAGTATTAGAGCTTCAGCATCAGTTCTTCCAGTAAATATTCAGGGTTGATTTCTTTTAGGACTGACTGGTTTGATATACTTGCCAAGTTTCCTGGAATTTTTTTGGTGAGTAATCTAAGGTAGTATCCTAATGTTTTCCAATTGAATAAGCATTTATCCAAAACTGAATAGTCCTCTCTTTTCTCACAGTTGTTAATAATACTACATTTCCCATTCCCACACTCTCTCTTTGAATTCATAGACCTATTTGTCAAAAATTTCAAATACTGTCTTAATATGCATTAATCTTGTAATAAGCTTATAAGACTTTTCCAAAATAATATTCAAATGAGAATCATGGAGAATAAACAGAATGCTTTTGAAACTAAAAATAAGAATGATGTACTTTTTGTGAGATCTTAAAATAAACAATAAAGTTATAGTAGTTAAAACAGTGTGTTAATAGATTAAGACAGAGCAGACAGGTTGATCAATGAGTCAAAAACGAAAACTCACAAATAGGCCCTCATGTTCAGTATGTGATAGAGCTGGCCTTTGCATGTTGCAGTTAAGGCAATTTGTGAGCCAAAACAAATTCCAGATGAGTAGAAGCATTCGATATTAGAAATTAGGTCATAAAAAATTATAAGACCATTTTGAGATAAAAAGAGAACTTTTAAATCTAAAAGCAGTAAAAGATATCATAAAGGATAAGACTAGTAAATTTGCCTACATAAACAGCTTACACTTGTTTATCTAAAAGGTCTCAAATGAAATTAAATCAAATAACACTAAGAAAAATGTTGGCAATGTATGACACACAAATTTTAATACCCTTAATATAGAGGTATATAGAGAGAGGAATATTAAGAGTTTTATACCTCTTTTATAAGTATATACCTTTTATAAAGGTATAATAAAGAGCATTAAAAATCAGTAAGAAAAGATGAAGACCACAGTGGAAAAATGGTCAAATTATATGAATAGCCATTTCATAAAAAAATACAAATAACTAATATGCAAATGGAAAAATCGAACATTAAAGAAGTACAACATAAAACAATGTTAAATCGAATTTATTACCAATAAAGTTAGTGAATACTTTTAAATGATAAACTTCAGGCCACCAAATATATGGAGAAAGGGCACCCTCATGCATTCTCGAGTATGTCAGTTTGAACAGATGTTCTGGAAGGCAATTTGGCAACATGTATTACAAACTTCAGAAAGTATTCATACCTTTTTACTCAGGGTACAAATTTATCCCAAGGAAACAGATGATGGATGCATACACGGGTTTGTACAGAAGGTTATTGGTTAATTATAGCATTATTGGTATAAAATTGGAAGCAACCTTAAAACTGCAGTCAATTGTTTTTGCTTAAATAAGTTATGGTCTCTTGCTCTCTCAGTGCCAATCCCTCTTCTCCACCCCAATTCAGAGTGTGCTCGGAAAAGGTATGCAGTCACAGACTAGAAAAGAAACAAGATTGCCATCCTGGATGTGTGTCTGAACTTGGCTGCTAAATGATCTAGGTTAGTGCTTCGCAGCCCTGACTGCACATGAGAATCAACTGGAGCGATTTTGAAAAACGCTGATGTCTGAGGCCCCACCTGGGTGAGGTCTAGGACTGGTATTATTTTTAAAGCTCCCTAGATGATTCTAGTGTGCAGCCAGGGTCAAGAACCATTGCTAACAGCACTCCCTTTAAGTTGATTAATTACATAGGTTATTGACCAAAGCTGGAACTAACAGCCTCCAGAAGCCCCGGGGAAGCCAAACCATTGCTTGAGCTGGGCCCATCACAAGTGGGCAGCGGCCAACCTCATGCCCCAAGAGACTGGCCTCCCTGGCCTTGCTACAGCCCAGCCAACCAAGTGTCTGTTAGATTTAATACCAAAGAGGTCATGGGTGACCTTGACAAGCACACTTACTGGCGAGGGATTCTTGACTGTTCGTGACAAACTGCCACAACAAAGCTACACACCAGTTCGTGTTTCCATTTTTAGCCTCTTTATTACCTCCATCTGTTGATGGAGATGCGGCAGCAAACACACGGCCTGTGAGCTGCAGCATTATCTGGTATTGTATAAATAAGGACAGCCAAACTCCTACAGTCTCCCACTTGCAGTGGGGGCTGATGCTTCCTGAGTGGGTCCCTCCTTCTGTCCGCACATTCCATCCCTGCCCCCTCAATCTCTGCTCCCTTCTCCTCCACCTCAATAACACGTCTGCAGTTTACACTCCATTTCACACAAACAACTTTCTAGCACTTCCTTGCTCACACAGTGATGGCTTGAGGCTTAGCTGCAGACCTTGAAAATGCTTCTTTAGTTTCATCAGTGACTGCCTCTTCCCTAATCCCTCCCACCGCCCTGTCTCTGCCTCCCAGCCACCCCACCCCTGTGTAATGATATAGTGAGCAGCAAGGACTCATTTCTGATAATTTATTAACATACTGAAAGAGGTGATGCATTCATGTATAGAATCCCCCTTATAAGTATAAAATGGAAGAATAAAAGGGAAGAGGAAGGATGTGAATACTATTTACTAGGGTTCTATAATTTTTGATGCCCTTTCCACCAGGTGCAGATTCCCAAGAGAGAGAACACAGGGAATTGGAGATATTCCAAGGCAGTGTTTCCTGAATTTTGGTCATCTGCATGGCACCTTTGTGATTTCTGCCCTACCAAAAATGTGATTATGTCTATAAAATTTCTTTATGTCATCTCACCTTTTACATTTAGATTGTCAGTCTGATCATCACTAAAAGTAAAAACCTAGTATTATTTCCCAGATTGAAGAGAACTTTAAGAATTTATGCATTAAAGACAAAACAGAGTTATTTCATCCCTCAGACATTGTTATCTGCTAGTTTGAGACTGGTTATCTCCTTGTTCAAAAGGTGGGTAAACGAGAGGTGCTAAGGACATTTTAGCACCAGACTGAGAAGTCTCCTTGATGTAGTCAGAAGGATTGGAAGATGTTTGTAAAAGAATAATTTTCTTTGTGAGTTAATGGCTGTGTGACACGTGAAATTATCTTGGTGCCATCACTCATAAACACTCCACGCTGGGAGAAACACTGCTCTAGCCCAGTGCTTACTTTTTACCTCTAGTGGGATCCTCCATCTGCCCAGACACCGTTTTGTATCATTTTTTTTCTTTAAATCAAGCCACCTGTCTATGCACCAGGATGACACGTGCCTCACCTCCCAGTTACTTGCCATCTCTTCTCCATTGCTACTGGGATTCTTTAGTTCTGTCTCTACAGCTTCAGCCTCTGGTAATCCTTGGTCCTAAGACAGACCAGTGAGAGAAAAGGGTATCAGGGCAACAATGGTAAAATGTCCTTGAACTCAGCTTGATAGCCTGCCCCAGGGGACACACATGCAGAGCTGCACCCTAATGGGCTTCCTCATTCAGGGTCAGACATTAGTAAGGGGGATATTATTCAGGTCTTCTACAGTCAAGGCAAATAACTACTAGCACACATTTTGATTTGTAGGTTCAAAACCATCTTTACCAGTCTATAAACTTTGTAGGCCCTGGAGCCAAGCATTCTTGAGTTCAAAGCCCGTCTTTGCTACTAACTGCCCAAGTGATCTTGACTAGGTTATCTAATCTCTTAATATCACAGGTTTCTTATCTCTGCTGGAGGTAGCAATAACAAAAGGGACTACAGCTTAGAGGGTGAAATAAGATAAAGTATGTAAGGAGATTTGCCTGAGATAGTGCCTGAGATAAATGAATACTCAATAAGTAATAGCCTCCATCATCATCATCATCATCACCACCAGTATGAATCTCTGGGATGGCAATGGATAACATCTGAAGCTAAAGTATCATCGTTGTTGTTGTTTAGTCACTAAGTCATGTCCGACTCTTTGCAACCCCATGGACTGTAGCCCTCCAGGCCCCTCTAACCATGGGATTTCCCAGGCAAGAATGCTGGAGTAGGTTGCTATTTCCTTCTCCAGGGGATCTTCCTGACCCAGGGATCAAACTCGAATCTCCTACATTGCAGGTGGATTCTTTTACCACTGAGTGGCTAAAGCATAATAGTAACCATTTGTTCTCCTTTTAGGCTGCCCAGGTCTGAACACTTTCCTGTGTTTCTGGAATCCCCCATGCTATGACAGTTAGTAGCTGGAAAACCTGTCCTTTACTAAGAAGCTGAAAGTATCAGATCTCACTTTCCTGACTCCCTTGCAGCTAAGGAGAGCCAGATTCTGGCCATGTCTCTTCCCATGGAACAAGGAGTCCACAGGACTAAGAAAATGTGCTCACCCCTCCTTATGGACCATGTTCCAGTTATCCTGAATCCTGGAATACCTGGTCAAACAGCCTCAACCCATTTCTAAGTCCACACAGATCTTTTCCCTCGGTCTGTCCTTCTGAGAGTGGACTACATCAGCATCCTGAGGCCTAAAGGGTGGCCAGGAAATGACTCTTTACAGGAGAGGATGTGGATGGAGCTCAGATGCTTACATGATTGTGTGAAGGAAGAGCCAGGAGTGGAAAGAGAAGGGGGTGGGCCACAGGTCAAGTAAAGAGCTCTGAGGAGTCAGAATTCTAAACCTAAACTTGGCCTTTCCAGATGCTCGGGAGGAATATCTGTCAGGATTGAATTATAGAATTTATTTAATAGGCTGTAAGTTTGGTTCATAACTTTTAAATGTCTGAGTGTATATAGTATGTGGGCCTCCATGCGTGCTTTTCCTCCAGATGCTGAAAATGATAGGATTCGCTTGTGCACCTGCTTCAGGCTTTGATTCAGGAGCAAAGAACATCAATAAACAGGAACCACAGAGATCGCTCTCTTTCTCTGTGTGTGTGTTTGCAGCAGTAGCGCCTGCAGCACGATTGAGGCTCTGGAGACAAGTGGTGGCAGGGAAAGTGGGCCACCCAGTCCATTGCTGGCAATGCTGATGGGCCAGTTACATCTTTGGAGCAGCTCAGGGCAGCCAGAACTGCCCAGACAGACCCTCTGAAGAGCCCTGGCCAGCGATCCCTGCTGCTCAGCCCCTCCTGGTTCTTCCTCACTTTTCTTTCTCCAGACATCTCAGCGATTCTGCAAACTACTTACTCAACACCCTTTTATTTTCTTTTAAAAAATGTTTTCTTATTTTCACCCCACTAATCCATGTGCCCATAGGAAAAATAAAACATACTCAGAAATAAAAGTTATCCACAAGTCCCTCTGCCAAGAATTCCTTATTATCACTTCAGCATATAGTCTGTGTTTTATATCTAACTATTAAAACACAAAATTATCAAAACAAATTGTTTCTTTATTGTATTTTTTATCCTACTTTGTAACCTAATTTTCACACAAAACCCTATACTGCAGACATCTTTACATGCCAATGCATTTTTTTAAGTTAAACTTTTAATTTTGAGATAATTATAGATTCACATGCAGTTTTAAGAAATAATACAGGGACATGCAGAGAACTGCATACTCATTACCCAGTTTCTCCCAATGGTAACCTCTAGCAAAACTATGGTACCCTATCACAACGAGGAGATTGACATCGGTACAGGACACTGAACTTATTTAGCCCCAGTTTTAATTGTACTTGTGTATGTGTATTTATCTCTATACAGTATTATCATGCATTTGTGTATCCACCAGCCCAGTCAACATACAAAATGGTTCCGTCATCACAAGGGTCCTTCATGTTGTCTTTCAATAAGTGCACCCACCTCTCCCTGACAACATACGCCATCCCTAACCCCTAATCTATTCTTCCCTTCTAATATTTTATCTTTTTACATGTTACATAAAAAGAATCATACAGTATGTAACCTTTTGAGGCTGGCTTTTTTCACTCAGCATAATTCCCTGGAGATCCATCCAGTTGTTTTGTGTATTGTTCATTCCTTTTTATATATTTCTGGGTAGCATGGATGGATGTGTCACAGTTTCTTTAATCACTCACTCATCAAAGGACACTTGGGTTGTTTTCCATGTTTGCCTGTTACAAATACAGCCACTGCAAACATTCATGTATAGGTTTTGTGTGGACGTAAGTTTTCATTTCTCTGGGATAGATGCCCCATTCAACTGCCGAATCATGTTCGGTAACTGTATGTTTAGTGTGTAAGAAACTGCAAACTGTCTTTCAAAGTAGTTGCATCATTTTATTTTTACAATTTATTTATTTATTTTTGGCTGTACTGTGTCTTTGTTGCTGCATGCAGGCATTCTCTACTTGTAGTGAGTAGGCTTCTCGCTCAGGTGGCTTCTCTCACTGCAGAGCATGGGCTCTAGAGTGCCTGGGCTCAGTGGTTGTGGCACATGGGCTTAGTTGCTCCACAGAATGTGTAATCTTCCCAGATCAGGGATCAAACCCGTGTTCCCTGGATTGGCAGGCGAATTCTTAACCACTGGGCCACCAGGGAAGTCCTGCATCATTTTACATATATGAATGATCCAGTTTCTCTACATCCTCATCAGCATTTGATGTTGTCACTATTTAATTTCAGCTCTTCTGATGTGTATGTAGTGATACCCTATTGTGGTTTTAACTTATGTTTCCCAGATGACTAATCATTTAACATCTTTTCATGAACTTATTTTCCATCTACATATCCTTTTTGGGGAAATGTCTCTTCATGTCTTTTGCCCACTTTCTAATTTTATTGTTTTACTGTTGAGTGTTGAGAGTTGAGAGTACTTTATATATTCTAGATACTAGTCCTTTGTGAAATGTGTGGTTTGCAAATATTTTCTCCCAATCTGCAGCTTGTCTTTTCCTTCTTTCAACAGTTCTTTGGCAGAGCAGAAGTTTTTAATTTTGATGAGGTAAAATCTATCAGTTTTTCTTTTTGAAGGCTGTGCTTCTGGTGTCAAGTCTAAGAATTCTTTGCCTCACCTGCGATCGTAAAGGTTTCCTCTTAAGTTCCTTTTCTTTTCTGAAAGCTTCATAGGTTTACATTTTATATTTAAGTCCATAATCCATTTTCAGTTAATTTTTGTGTAAGATGTGAGGGTTAGGTCAAGGTTCAGTCTTTTCCAGATCGTGTGTATCACTATTAATAAAAAATGTATGCTATTATGAAAATGAATTGTATCATATCTTATGACTTATTCTATAACCTAATTTTCTCACAGAGCCCTATATTGTGGACATCTTTATACTCCAATACATTTTAATCTGTGTGATAGTTTCTAATGGCTGTATAATAAGTCATCAAATTGATATATCACACTTTATTAAGGCAAGCATATTTTAAAACCTTCTTACACTGTCCCAATATCTATTTAATGGATTTCTTTTTCGCTCAAAGCAGGCAGCATCAGTATCTGTTGCTTGAAGCTAAAAACTCTGACACAAGCACATAAGCTGCTTTCTGAGAGGTTATTTAAGCAAACATCACATGTCAAGTATATCAGAAAAAAGAGCTGGAACCCAGAAAACCATTCTTTCCTTGAATCCTTTCCATCTCAGTGTTAAACTGAATTGGAGAATCTAGCAGCTTCGAATTTAACCTCATCTTCATGTGTTAAAATACTCCCCGACCCATGGTGGTCATCTTATTTATGCTCCTATTTCAGTATGTATTTGAAGATTTACACAGATTTTCTTTTAAGAACCTGAGTCATTGCCAAGGTTGAGGTTGAGGCTTGTAGAGGTCATCCATCTCGCTCAGTGGTTCTTCCCTAGGAGCACTTAGCAGCAGCAGCTGGAGAAATTTTTCAGTCTGTACCTGATCAGCCCTTACCTGACTTTACTAGATTATAATCTTCCAGGGTGGTCCCTGGACCACTGTACCTGGAGAAACTCCTCGGGTGGATGTCATCCACATGCAGGGTAAAGAACCTCTGCTCTAATCCAGTCTCCTTCCCTTTGAAGTATTTCAAAGAAGGGATTTCTTCTTGAAAATTCTCTTGATTGATTACCCCCAGAAATGGGGACCTTACTTCTGATGCAGCCCACTTGATTGTTTAAATTCTTTGATTACTACTGTCTACTGGGTATGCGATTATTTGCCTTAGAGCTTCTTCCTATGGGCTATCACTCCATGATAAAGCTGGAGTTCTTGCCCTTGATTACACCTTGAAACCATTTGTGAGCTATAAGAAACACTGCTGCCTGGGACCCATCCCCAGAGGGCTTGATTAGGTGATCTGGGGTGCAGCCTCAGCACTGGGATTTTTTAAACTCTGCAGGTGATCTGAGTGCAAAACAAAGTTGAGAAACACTGGATTAAATGTCCATGGGGTCACAATTTCAAATTCTAATATGTAAAGAGATGAAGACTGTGGTGAACTAGAAAGCTCTAGATTCATCCAAAAGAGATGTCAGTTACTCAGCAGCTCCATGCAGTTTTGCTGTGCGGGAAGGCAGATCCAATATAAGGATACTGCTAAAGTGCTACACTCAATATCTCAGCAAATGTAGAAAACTCAGCAGTGGCCACCAGACTGGAAAAGGTCAGTTTTCGTTCCAAACCCAAAGAAGGGCCATGCCAAAGAATATTCAAACTACTGTTTGAAACAGGTGTGTTTATGTCACATGCTAGCAAGGTTATGCCCAAAATCCTTCAAGCTAGACTTCAGCAGTATGTGAACTGAGAAATTCCAGATATACAAGCTGGGTTTAGCAAAGGCAGAGAAACCAGAGATTAAATTGCCAGCATTCATTGGATCACAGAGAAAGCAAGAGAATCCCAGGAAAACACCTACTTCTGCTTCACTGACTCCAGCAATGCCTTTGACTGTGTGGATCACAACAAACTGGAAAATTTTAAACAGATGGGAATACCAGACCACCTTACCTATATCCTGAGAAACCTGTATGCAAGTCAAGAAGCAATAGTTAGAACCTTATATGGAACAATGGACTGGTTCAAAATTGGGAAATGTACCACAGGTACAAGCCTTGAGTACCACAAGGCTATATACTGTCACCCTGTTTATTTAACATATGTAGAGCACATCATGTGAAATGCCAGGCTAGATGAATCACAAGCTGAAATAAAGATTGCTGAGAGAAATATCGACAACCTTAGATATGCAGATGATACCACTCTAATGACAGAAAGTGAAGAGGAACTAAAGAGCCTCTTGATAAGTGTGAAAGAGGAGAGTGGAAAAGCTGGCTTAAAACTCCACATTAAAAAAACTGGGCATTCAGTCCCATCACTTCAGTTCAGTTCAGTTTAGTCACTCAGTCGTGTCTGACTTTTTATGACCCCATGAATCGCAGCACGCCAGGCCTCCCTGTCCATCACCATCTCCCGGAGTTCACTCAAACTCATGTCCATCAAGTCGGTGATGCCATCCAGCCATCTCATCCTCTGTCATCTCCTTCTCCTCCTGCCCCCAATCCCTCCCAGCATCAGAGTCTTTTCCAATGAGTCAACTCTTCGCATAAGGTGGCCAAAGTACTGGAGTTTCAGCTTTAGCATCATTCCTTCCAAAGAAATCCCAGGGCTGATCTCCTTCACAATGGACTGGTTGGATCTCCTTGCAGTCCAAGGGACTCTCAAGAGTCTTCTCCAATACCACAGTTAAAAAGCATCAATTCTTTGGTGCTCAGCCTTCTTCCCAGTCCAACTCTCACATCCATACATGACCACAGGAAAAACCATAGCCTTGACTAGATGGACCTTTGTAGGCAATGTAATGTCTCTGCTTTTGAATATGCTACGTAGGTTGGTCATAACTTTTCTTCCAAGAAGTAAGCATCTTTTAATTTCATGGCTGCAATCACCATCTACAGTGATTTTGGAGCCCAAAAAAATAAAGTCTGACACTGTTTCCACTGTTTCCCCATCTATTTCCCACGAAGTGATGGGACTAGATGCCATGATCTTCGTTTTCTGAATGTTGAGCTTTAAGCCAACTTTTTCACTCTCCACTTTCACTTTCATCAAGAGGCTTTTGAGTTCCTCTTCACTTTCTGCCATAAGGGTGGTGTCATCTGCATATCTGAGGTTATTGATATTTCTCCCGGCAATCTTGATTCCAGCTTGTGCTTCTTCCAGTTCAGCGTTTCTCATGATGTACTCTGCATATCAGATCAGATCAGATCAGTCGCTCAGTCGTGTCTGACTCTTTGCGACCCCATGAATCACAGCACACCAGGCCTCCCTGTCCATCACCAACTCCCGGAGTTCACTGAGACTCACGTCCATCGAGTCAGTGATGCCATCCAGCCATCTCATCCTCTGTCGTCCCCTTCTCCTCTTGCCCCCAATCCCTCCCAGCATCAGAGTCTTTTCCAATGCATATACTGCATGGCAAATAGAAGGGGAAAAAGTGGAACAGTGACAGATTTTATTTTCTTGGGCTCCAAAATCACTGCAGATGGTGACTGCAGCCATGAAATTAAGACACTTGCTCCTTGGAAGAAAAGCTATGACAACCTAGACAGTGTATTAAAAAGCAGAGACATCACTTTGCTAACAAAAGTCCTTATAGTCAAAGCTATGGTTTTTCCAGTAGTCATGTATAGATGTGAGAGTGGACCATGAAGAAGTCTGAGTGCTGAAAAATTGTTGCTGTTCAGTTGCTCAGTCATGTCCAACTCTTTGTGACCCCATGGGTTGCAGCATGCCAGGCTTCCCTGTCCTTCACTATCTCCCAGAGTTTGCTCAAACTCATGTCCATTGATGCCATCCAATCATCTCATCCTCTGTAATCCACTTCTCCTCCTGCCTTCAATCTTTCCCAGCATCAGGGTCTTTTCCAATGAGTCAGCTCTTCACATCAGGTGGCCGAAGTATTGCTTTGGCAATACTTTGGAATTGTATTGCAGATACATTGTAGTCCAAATACAAATTGTATTGCAAATACGTGTATTCCAAATACTCATTGGAAAAGACCCTGATACTGGGAAAGATTAAAGGCAAAAGGAGAAGAGAGTGGCAGAGGATGAGATAGTTGGATGGCATCACCAACTCAATGGACATGAACTTGAGCAAACTCTGGGAGATAGTGAAGAACAGGGAAGCCTCTCATGCTGCAGTCCATGGGGTCTCTAAGAGTTGGACATCACTTAGTGACTGAACAAAAACAAGAATTTTTTTAAAAAGGAAGATTGAAATTCAGATCTTTTTGTGAAATTGGCAAGTGACAATGAAAGAAAAGCTCTGCAGGCCAGATCCAGCCAGGGGGGCTCTGGCCTCTGTTCTTTAGCATTTTAATGTAGGAATTCCTTCTAAAGCAGGTTTCTCAGGCTCAGCACTATTAACATTCTAGTTTGGGGACTTCCCTGGTGGTCCTGTGGTTAAACTCTGCCCTCTAATGCTAGGGGTGTGGGTTCAATTCCTGGTCAGGGAGCTAAGACCCCACATGCCTCCTGGCCAAAAAAACAAAACATCAAACAGAAACAATATTGTAACAAATTGCATAAAGATATAAAGTAGTCCACATTAAAAAAAATCTTAAAAAATTGTGGGTTGGATAATTCTTTATTCTGGGGGTTATCCTGTATTTTAGGGTATTTAGAAGTATATTAGTATAGATCAACAATATCTCTATCTCCTGGGTTGGGGGGACTAGGATTGCTCCTGAGAACCACTGTTCTCAAACAACTCAAATTACTTAACTCCAGTCATGAGTAACTCGCTCCTGCAGGTGCTCATCCTGTTGCCAGGTAGGTCAATGATAAGGAAGTTGTTTATTTCTCTAGAGATAACTTACCCATTCCATAACATCCATCCATGAGCTCCATTTTCTAATGCCACATGAAAGCAACTCTTTCAAGTTTTAAAGTTGCTACCTGTGTCCTCCTGTAGTCTTCTCTACCTGCTATGTTCCCCGAATTCTTCCCTGCTTTCCAGGATACCCCTCTTGGATACCCCTCTGAAACTGCGGAACCCAGCCGAACACAACATTCCAGGTGCGGCCTAACCAGAAAGGCAGGCAAAGGAGCTATTTCCTGCCTCGCTTTGAACATTGTGCTTCTGTTAATGTACCTTTGAATTACATTACTTGTTTTTCTGGCAACCACATCCCACCGTTGACTCAGACTGAGCTTGTGGTCAATTAAAACCCACAACTCTTGGTCATGCTGCTCTTAGGCAGTTCTACTCCATCCTGTTCTGTGTGTGTGTGTGTGTGTGTGTGTGTGTGTGTGTCGGTGTGTGTATATGTGTGTGTGTCTGCACATATGCCCTCTAACCTAATTTTAGTATTTTGCGTTTACTGTTGTTAATTTTCATCTCCTTGGTTTCAGTTTATCATTGTAATATACTAAAGGTTTTGAATCTGTATTCATCACTTAGCAGAAGAGCTGTTATGCCCAATTTTGTGTCATTCACAAGGTATGAGCTTGGCAGCCCTCCTTTGTCATTTAGGTTACTGTTAGAAGTGCTGTCCTGGACAGTCTGGACGAGAGGATTGTGGAGCTTCCCCCACGTGACACAGACTCTGAAATGTCCCCACATCCATCCTGCAGCCCCCATGCCTGCTGATTATCCACAGGACACTGGGAGAAAATTTGCCTCATTAGAATTCAGGTACACCCTATCACTCAGCTTTTAAAAGGGAGGAAATGCTGATACATAGGACAGCATGGATGAACCTTGAGGATGTTATGCTTAGTGAAATCAGGCAGTGACAAAAAGACAAATGTCATACGAGTCCGCTCACATGAGGTCCTTACAGCAATCAAATTCAGAGACGCGGGAAGTAGAATGATGATTGCCAGGGGCTAGGGGAAGTGGGGAGCCGGGAGTTGTTGTTTAATGGGTACAGTTTCAATTTGAGAAGATGAAAATTTTCTAGAGGTGGCTGCATAACAATGTAAGTTGTACTTAATGCCACCGAGATGTACACTTAAAATAATTAAAACTGTAAGTTGTATGTTATGTATATTTTACCACAATACAAAAAAGATACATTATAAAATATACATTATTTAAAAATTGAGATACACAACTTCTGTGTCATGTATATCCCTGAGACTGATCCCCTCAGAATCAGGAAATTAAGTCAATCTCATACAACTTTCTTTGTGACCAGGTCATTCTTTTCCAACTGATTCACTTAGGGTTTTGCTGCTTAACTCTCTTTTGCATCTTGAAATTTACCTTTATTATTTTGGAAACAGAGATTGGATTTTTTTCCCCATAAAATCCCTGGCTGCTCATTGTCCCAAGGTTATAGAGATTAATGAGACTCAGTTTCTGCCCCTCAGGAAGTCAAATGGGAATTCCATTTTCATATGTCTTAGAACTATTATATTTCAAAGTAGGTCAGGAAGGACAGAATTCACAGCAATACATAGTAGTTAGCCTAGATAGACTATGATCTAGATTAGACTTTTCTAGAAAGAAGAAGACATGGAAAGTAGGTGGGGAGGCTGATCCCCCAGGTTGAATCAGTAGGTCTGGTTTCCAAGGAGTGTGACCATCTGTGGTCATGGTTTGTGTGAGTGGTTGGTTGACACAATAGCTGTTAGGAGTGATGGTGGGGGAGAGGCCCCAGAAAAGGAGTGCTCAGAAGCCCAGGCAGACCAAAAGGCAGTATCTGAGAAGGCTCCTCATGGGTGAAATGTCCCAGCCCCCAGCTGGAGTGAGGACAGTGTCCTCTTGGGAAACAGAAGGCATAAACTGAAAGAATCAGAACAAATAGCCTAAGTCAAAATGGAAGCCATGCCTCTGAACTGGGAATGGGTCCATACTGGGGAACAGATTGGATTCCAATGGTTAGATGACCACATGGAAGCCCAGTGACCAGTCAGAGTAAAGCAGTCAAGGTCCATCAGGGAGCCAATGGGTAAAGTCTGAGTTTGGCCTTTGAAAAGGAGGGATCAAGAAAAGCATGATAGGGACAGATCAGTGGATAAAAGGGCAGCAGGTTCTAGAAGAAAGAATTTATAAGTGAATTAAAGCAAATTGATGTGTGTGTGAGCCATTTCTCAATTCCAGGGGATCATATTCCAGCAATAACCAAATGTTGAAAAGTACTTTCCACTAGTGGCAATATAAAGAATGGGAGAAGGGGACATTAAGAGATCTGAAGGCAGGGTTAGGGTGTGAAGCAAATGGTTACATTTGCTGTATTGTATTAGGCCAGAATGATGACCTGGGATGGTGAATATTGCTGTCCAACTGGAATGATGCCGGGGTATCCCTTTGAACTATATGGTCAGCAGTTGTTATTCAGGGCATCTCTCCAACAACCTGCCCAGGGTTTTGTGCATCTCAGAAACATTTTTTGGGGCTCCCAGAAGAGAAGGTAAGGTCTGATGAGCTGTTCTTGAAGTGTTTAATGGGAAGCCGGAAAATCCAAAAGTATGTCTCTGTTGTACTTACTAGTAGCAGGGTAGCAATAGCCCTTATACTACCTACCTCTGGTGGAGGAGATGCTTGGCTCTAATAAAACCTAGTTCACTGTCATCAGAAGACACCTCTCCTTACTTCCCTAGTAAAGAAATATACCTGTGCATATACAACCACAAGCTGTGCACATACAAGCTTTCCCGATGCCCCAGAGGTTAAAGCATCTGCCTCCAATGCGGGCACCGGGGTTCAATCCCTGGGTCGGGAAGATGCCCTGGAGAAGGCAATGGTAACCCACTCCAGTATGCTTGCCTGGAGAATCCCATGGACAGAGAAGCCCAGTAGGCTACAGTCCACCGGGTCGCAAAGAGTCAGACACAACTGAGTGACTTCACTTTCTTTCTTTCACATACAACCAAGCACGTGGGTGCCTACCTGCTCAGCCCCTTCTAGTCTGGTCTTGAATAAAAAAGAGACTCCTCTACCCACCTGATATGGCTTCTAAGTCATCTCTTTCACAGACTGAGATGTGTGGTGGAAATATGCCCGGAACTAGATGGATAACCTTATTGCCAAGCTTAGGGGGAGTAGAAAAGACCCATGAAATGAAGTGGGGGATTGGGTTGACAATTACACTGGAGGCTTAACCTAATTTAATGAAGCGGAATTCTATCTCTTGCTGTCTCTCTGTTGCTCTTTAAATCTCATTTTTAAGGATTTCTTATTTCCAATCTAAAGACCATTTTCTTTGTTGGAGCAAACTAAGACCTGAGTTCTACTTTTAATCTGTCATCTGTTGGCACAATCCTGTCATTTATCTTCTTGCTTCAGATGTGCCCCCAAATCAATTTTTCTCATCCTTAATGTTTTTGCAAACCTTAGCTTTTTTTTTTTTTTTGGCCACAGCCTCCCTGAAAATATTCTTGTCTCTATTTAACATTCTTTTGTATTCACCTTTGGTTTTATGCTCGTCTTTCCATCTTTATGTACTGATTGTTTTAAGATCACAAATTGCCAAAGAATTCCCTGTGTGGAGGAAATGGCAGCCCACTCCAGTATTCTCGCCTGGGAATTCCCATGGACAGAGGAGCCTGGTGGGCTACAGTCCAGGGGGTCATAAAAGAGTTGGACACAACTTAGTGACTAAACAACCACAACAATTGGTCACAGTATATGAGTTCCAGAGAGTCAATGGGAAGGTTTTGGGGAATGGTAAAGGGGAGGCAGGGAGGTGTGGAGCTGAGAACATCTTTCATGACTTGCATCTCCAGTTGCTTCCTTCTGGCCACACCACTTGAAAGTCATTGAGCACTCAAACTTAATGGGTTTCAAACCAGTCCATTGATTCTTCAACCCTAAATATGTGCCTCCACCCCTTCAGTAAGTGGCAGCTGTCTTCCCAGTGCTCAGATCTGAAACCTGGAAGCCTTCCTTGAGACTTCCTCTTATCCACCTCATGGCTACCTATCCCCAAGCCATGACTTCACCCTCCTGTACAAGAGATCTTAAATCCAAGTACCTGTTCTCCCCACTCCCAACACCAACTATCATGTGCCAGTCCAGGCCTTCATCACTTCTTGCTCAGCGAGAAGTGGCAAAAAGGCAAAAAGCTGCTCATCCATATGCCCACCACACTCGTAGCCCCCTGGTCTGTTCTGTACACAGCAGGCTAGATTAACATTTTTTAAAAAACATTCATCAGACCACATGGCTCCTTTGCTCAGAACCCTTAGAAAAAGTCCAAACCCTTCCTGTTTCAAAGCTCTACACGCCAAGGTCTTTTCACTTGCAGATCTTTGCAGTGTGGTTCCCTCTGCCAGGATCTATGACATGATTTCTATTCTCCTCATCCCTGAATACCAGCATGGATGCATGTGGTGTCTTCTTTGCTCAAAGTGGTACAGGCACCACTTGAGTCTATCATGGCATGTATTGTTGAGGCGGAAAAGTCTGAAGCAGCCGGCATCCTTTCTTTAATATTTATTTTGTTTTCTTTGCCTTTTGTGTTTGTGTTTGTTTCTGAAGATCATTTTTTTTTCCTGCTTAGATGCTCACTGCATCATTTCTTTATCTTCAAAATGTAAAAGATGTTTTTAGATTGTGTCTAGTGACAGGTCTCCTTTCATAACTTCTTCCCTCTGAAAACATAATGAAGTTTTCCACTTAAGAACAGGAAAGATTTTGCTTGTTCTGTCTTTGACCATTCTGTATTCACCACGCCGCTATTTCCCTGCCCTCATTTATATTTTACTTCCACTAGTTATGGTTTTGCCACAGTGAGGAAGAACACGTAAATCTTGTAAACTGAGAGCCTTGGCCAGACCAGTGTCTGCCTCCCTCCACGATCACGAGACCCTTTTTGAGTGCCAGGCATGACTTCTCTTATGGGGTTGCTGTAGCAGAAGCATGAGTGGTCCATTTGGAGATGTGCACAGCCCCATCCTCAAGGAGCAGAGGGTCCAAGGGAATATGGTCTGGAAATAACAAACAAGATTAGAGGCAATATTCTGGCCTTGATGTCTTCGTCAGATTCTGAGTAGAACAGATCAAAGTTTGTCTTTATTTTCACAGCCCAAAGTAAAAAAAAGGCCTCAGGCCAAAAAATGTCACTGCTAATTCAATTTTCTTTCTCTAATGTGTATGTCACTCAGCACCTTTTGATTTTGTAGCCATCCACCTGCTGCTATATTTTTTAATCCTGTTAGAACTGAACTTCATGACCAGTTGTTTTGGTCTTAGAGAGGCACAAATGAGACCCTTTGGACCGCCCTCTCCCTGGCAGGGATTTCAGTTATGAATTTTGGAATTACTGGTCTCCTATAAACCTAGGAGAGAAAGACAGTCATTCGCTATAGTCTCTCCCAAGGGCCTGCCTTTTCCCTTTTCCACATTTTTTTTTTTTAATAAAACAAGGAATTGGGGCAGGGGGTGGAAGAAATGACGTCTCAAGTGTTTCTTAAATGCAGAAGTTAATTCCACAGGGCAAAATCAGTTAATTCCACAATTCCCAAAATTTAGGTACAGCCATGGTTTATATAGTGCAGAGCCCTTTAAGATCGGCAAAAAATCATTAAGCATATTAAGCTTCCAGAATTTGTAATCCAAATCTGTAAACAGATTTCCATACACTGATGTAGAGAAAACGCAATTATCATTCATCACGGGTCTGTGGTTGTCAGAGCATCTGAGCTGAGGCCAGTCCAGCAGCCGAATTCAGGCTTCTCCACTGCGTCTCAAATGAAGCCCAAGCAACAGAGCTGTGAGACAGACGCTGAATAATTCAGGCCCCAAGTCACCCCCTCCAGCCCCCCGTATGTGGATATTATCTTAGATCAGGGTGGTTTTGTGCACATCTACGGGTGTGAATCAGGAAATTACCTCTATTGATTTTGTCGGAGTGTGTGATGCAAATTTACATTTTCTCCCTGCCTCCCCAGTTAAATACCAGCAAGCGTCCTCTTCCAAACAGCCCAGGGCACCAGCCTTTTAGCTGGTCCTGTGGTTTGGGAGACTCTGCTGGGTAAGTGATACTCTGAAGTTATCTTTATTGTGGTCACTTTAATTTTTAAATTTCCATTTATGAACTATGTCAGACACACAGTAAATAACAGACATCGGTGTACCAAAATTATACAGGCATTCACATTTTCCTATACCTGCTTCAGATGTGTTTACATGCAGAATGTCACAGGTAAAGCAAAAGACAGTCCTTCCCTGTGTTCACACTCTGAGTCCCCACCCAACCGTCCTCTTCAGGGGAAAACACATCCCGAAGCCAGTATGTATCCTTTCCATGAATATTTCAGGACTTTATGGAGGCATGTTTAGTAATTTGGAGAAATGATGCCACGTTCTTCATATTTTCAACATTATGATTTTTTAGATTTTTCAATGTTGGAAAATGTAGACCTATTAAATAATGGTAGACCTGTTAAATAATAAATGTAGATTATTTTTTATTTAACTGCAGGATAGTATTCCACTAAGTAGATAAATACAACCGTTTTCATTGCACTTCAGGCTGATTTCAATTTTTGCTATTACGAAAAACACTACTGTGAACACTCTCATCTCTACTTTCTTGTGTACAAAAGTGAATTTCTTTAGGGCATCATCTGTTAACTTTTTTTTTTTTTTACCATGACCAACCCCTAGAAAACATGTTCACATTGCCACCAACACATACGCATAATGTTTATAAAACCAAGACCTAATATTACTATGTATATTGCACCTTGTCTGAGTGTGTGCTCAGTTGTGTCCGACTCTTTGTGACCCCTTGGACGGAGGCCGCCAGGCTCCTCTGTCCATGGGACTTTCCAGGCAAGACTACTGGAGTGGGTTGCCATGCCCTCCTCCAGGGGATCTTCCCAACTCAGGGATCAAATCCAGGTCTCCTGCATTGCAGGCGGTTTCTTTACTGACTGAGCCACCAGGGAAGTCCACATTGCACTTTAGTATTTTCCTTTTCTTCTTTTACTCTGACAACTGTTTAGGACCATTTTGACTTCACAACCCACTAAGGGGGTGGTGGCTCAGTTCAGTTCAGTTCAGTCGCTCAGTTGTGTCCGATTCTTTGCGACCCCATGAATCGCAGCAGGCCTCCCTGTCCATCACCAACTCCCGGAGTTCACCTAGACTCACGTCCATCGAGTCAGTGATGCCATCCAGCCATCTCATCCTCTGTCATCCCCTTCTCCTGCCCCCAATCCCTCCCAGCATCAGAGTCTTTTCCAATAGGTCAACTCTTCGCATGAGGTGGCCAGAGTACTGGAGTTTCAGCTTTAGCATCATTCCTTCCAAAGAAATCCCAGGGCTGATCTCCTTCAGAATGGACTGGTTGGATCTCCTTGCAGTCCAAGGAGTCCAGGGCATAAGCATAGAGAATTCTGAGTTGGAGGGTTATGCAGGGTCTAGTTTCTCGATGCTTCAGAACTGCTCCAGCGTTTACACCACTAGCAGTAGGGTTGAGGTTTCCATCATGTCATATCCTTGCCAGTGCTTGTCATCATCAGACTTTTTCAAACTTTTTGACAGACTGAGAGGTGTAAAAGAATCTCATTGCTATTTCACTTTGCATTTCCCCCCATTTCTATTGAACTTGAACTTTTGCTCTTCCATATGAATTTTCAGAGTCAGTATCTGCAATGTTTTAATAGGAAGTGTCTTTCATTGTTGTTAATGTCTAAATATCTTTTCATTTCCATCAAACTTCTTCTTTGACACATGAACTGTTTAAAAGTATGATAGTTTCCCACTAGGGGCTTCCCTGGTAGCTCAGATTGTAAAGAACCTGCCTGCAATGCACGGAGATCCAGATTCGATCCCTGGGTCAGGAAGATCCCCTGGAGAAGGGAATGGCAACCCACTCCAGTATTCTTTCCTGGAGAATTCCATGGACAGGTGAGCCTGGTGGGCTACAGTCTATAAAGAGGCGCAAAGTCCATAAAGGTCACAAGGAGTCAGACATGAGTGAATGACTAACAATTACTTTCCCACTGGAATGAAGAGAGGGTTGGACTGCCTTTCTGCCCTTTTTTCCCCGAGTTTACTGCATTGTCAAGGAAGTGGTCTACTTAATATTGATTCTTTGATATTTTCTGAGACTAGCTTTGTAGCCTTGGAAATTTTTGATAATTATTCTATGGGTGCTTAACAAGAATATATTCAAAATTTTAGGTTTTATATCCTAAACAGGCTCATTAAACCAAGCTTATTAGTTGTGATGTTCAGAATGGCAAATCCTTCTTTTTCATTTCCTCTGTATGTCAGTTTCTGAGAAATGTTTATTAAAATTTCTCTCTGTGAATATTGTTGTTGTTCAGTCGTTCAGTTGTGTCCACCACTTTGTAACCCCATGGGCTGCAGCTCATCAGGCTTCCCTGTCTTTCACTATCTCCTGGAGTTTGCTCATGTCCACTGAGTCAATATTCTTGTAATTATATCACATTTGCTTTATACGTTTTGAAGTTATGTTATTAGTTGAATATAGGTTTGGGTATTTGTATTTTACGGGTGAATTTTCTCTCTAGTAATATATAACAGTCATTTTTACCCATAATTAAGCTTTATTGTATTAAATAATTTCATTATTTTATCTGATTCTACTATTGATACACCAGACTTCTTTTCATTAATATTTACCTGGGATATCTTCTTCCATCCCATTACTTTAAAAAAATCTCTTGTTAGGTGTATCTCAAGTAGTATTTGGATATATTTTTTATCCAATGCAAGAATCCTTGTATGTTAATTGATGACAATGATCTATTTACATTTATTATAATTGTACATTTGGATTTATTTTGGCCATCTTAATTTGTGATTTTATCTAACTCTTTATATAGTTCCTATTCCTTCTTTTATATTGAATTAGATATTCTTTCCTCTCTACTGTTTTGGAAATTATATGTTTCATTTCTATTCTTTTACTAGTTTCTCTTAAGTGTTTAAAATACATACTTCTCCATAGTTCATCACTCTTTGTACTCTGCTCCAAAATAATACAAAGACCTTGGAAAGCTTTAATGCTCATCACTTTCCTTTCATCTGATTCATTTTTTTATCTAGTTTATTTCCACCTTGCTTTTACACTCTCCCCCAATATTAGTTACTATTTTTAGGAGGAATTCTTTATTTACTCACAGATGTCATCAGTTTATTTGCTCAGTAATGCTTCTGGTACCCTGCTTCTTCATTCTGTGTTCAATATATTTTCACTGCAGTACATCCCTGGGAGCACTGAACTCTTTTAATCTTTTCTACATAGAGATGTCTTTTGTATTACCTTCACTATTTGTATTTAAACTGAGTGCGGAATTCTAGACTGACAGTTTTCTTTTTCAGAATTTTGAAAGGACTATTCCATTGTTCTGGGTTTTTATTGTGGCTATATCTGTTTTTCATTTTATAGATAGTTTCATTGTCTTCATTATTTTCTTTGTAATTTTTCAGTTTCAACTTGATGTGTCTAGATGTGGATATATGTTTATTTATCCTGTTCAGAGCTCATTGTGCTTTCCAAATTCTGAAAATTTTCATTGAAAAATGCCTATTTCTCATTCTATTTTTTCCTTTCTAGAACTCTTCTCACATTCTGTGCTCCATAACTTTAATCTTGTTCATCTCCTCTTCTCTGCGATTTTTATTCTAGGTAGTATTCTCAGCTCTGTCTTATATATCCACAATTCTCTTTTCAGTTTAGTTCAGTTCAGTTGCTCAGTCATGTCCAACTCTTTGTGACCCCATGAACCGCAGCATGCCAGGCCTCCCTGTCCATCACCAACCAGAGTCCACCCAAACCCATGTCCGTTGTGTCGGTGATGCCATCCAACCATCTCATCCTCTGTCATCCCCTTCTCCTCCTGCCCTCAATCTTTCCCAGCATCAGGGTCTTTTCAAATGAGTCAGCTCTTCACATCAGGTGGCCAAAGTATTGGAGTTTCAGCTTCAACATCAGTCCTTCCAATGAACACTCAGGACTGATCTCCTTTAGGATGGACTAGTTGGATCTCCTTGTAGTCCAAGGGACTCTCAAGAGTCTTCTCCAACACCACAGTTCAAAAGCATCAATTCTTTGGCACTCAGCTTTCTTTATAGTCCAACCCTCACATCCATACATGACCACTGGAAAAACCATAGCCTTAGTGGTGTTTAATCTGTTAACATATCTATTGAGCCTTTATTTTCTGTGACCACATTTTTTGTTGGCAGGCATTCTATTTGATTCTCTTTCAAATCTGCTTGTTATTATTTTCACAGTATTCTGTCCCTTCAGGTTGATTTCCATTTTTTAATCTCTTTAAAAATTTAAATGGACTTACTGTGTCTTTCAGATTACTGTTCTGCTTGAAATTCCTGGGGTTGCTAATTTTATTGTTTGTAGTGTCTGCTGACTCTTCCTCATGGTTGAAAGTTTCTTCCTATTATTTGTAATTTTTTAATGACAGTGAATTCCTGGTGTAGATTGTTTATATCATAGAAATCCCATAAAACCTAAGGTTATGGTAAGGTTATTACAGAGTAATTTTGCATTTGTATCTGCAGGGAACCTTGGGGGTTTTACCAGTAGAGAACAAGCTTCTAAGGTGAATTTCTCGTTAGAAATCCAGGAATCAGTAGTGCAAATTTGATTTTTAACATTACATGAGGTGCAGACTCGGCATTTCACTTTCTCATGGATGAAGTGATTTTGTAATTTTCCAACCCAGAGCCCTGCCAAGTGACAAATTCCCCAATTTGTTTCCCAGGGCTGATGGGTATAATTTGTCTAAACCCCCTTTCATTGAGGCAGTAACTCTATCAGGGTTCTTGCTTTATTAACCTAGACCTCAACTTTCAGTAACTCCCACCATCCTGGTAGGGACAGTGAGTAGAACAACCCAAATAGGTAAGTAAGGGTTTGCCTTTCAATGACCAGCCAGCCATGCTGTCTTGGGTACAGGAAAGTTCTCTCCATTCACCAAATGCAGGCCACTGTCTTCACATTGGCCTTCCCCAAGGCCAATTCTTTTTCTATTCATCATAGGTACACATTTCAAACTTTAAGCTCAGATGTGTAATAAATAGTCCTTCTTTATTTTCAGTTTGACTTTATCTGACTGCCTGCTCTCTATCCTCTGATCTGTAGAAAAAATTTAACTTCACTCCTTGCTGGGGTCAGTCCCACCTTGTCTTTTACATCCAGAGTGGCTGCATTTGATGCTCAGTCATGGTTCTACACAAACGTGGCCACTGATACATCCATTGTCCCTGTCCACATGGCTCCTTTTCATCCACTCCCTCTCCATGCTTCTTCGTAATGCTTGGAAAGTAAGAGTCCTGTGGTCCCATCTTCCTAGCAGCATCACACAGTCTTTCCTCCCTGGGATTTTGTGATTTCTCCCAGTGGTGCTACTGGGAAAAAAGGTTCATCTCTGCTGCTCCAGGATCAAAAATCTGTTCTCTCTCCCTCTCTCCTTTCCCTACCTTGCTGTTTATATTCTCTTTCCTTCTCCAGGGTACCAAACCCTTAATCGAATGAAACAAATGACATCTTTTCAGTTTTTCAGGTCATTGTCTTTGGCCTCCCCATTTCTTCAAGTCATTGTCTCTGGTCTTAAATCTCTTTTCACTAATAAAAGGTTTAGGCTTTGAGAGAAAATCCCAAAAGGCTTTTTGGTTCTGGTTTTTTTCTTTTTTTCTGCTGGTTCCACTCCTCTTCAAATGTCCCATGAGGAAAGTGCACTTATTGCTCCCTGATTGAATAGAGGGAAAGGAATGGGAGAAGGGGAAGGGAAATCATGGGGAGAGAAATAAGCATTAATACCTCAGGATGTTTTCCTTGAGTTGTGGTTAATATTCTTCGGTTTTGGAGTCTGACATATTTAATTTTGAATCCTGACCATGCCACTGCTAGTAATGTGATTTGGGGCTAGTTAGGTAATGTGTTTCCTCATTTTCATTGGGGGATAATAAGATTACCTACCCTGTAGGTTTGCTATGAGCAGTAAATGAGACAGGGCATGTAATGCATTTATTTCACTACCTAGCATATGGTAATTTAATTAACAACTGGTAGTTATTTTTATGAACACATAGTAGTTGTTGGGATTCACTTTTTGCTTAGAGCTAGATAATCTTGGATAAATTATTTAAGCTCTTGATCCCTCAGTTCCCTCATGTGTCATAAATTGTAGGGGCCTCCTTTTTAATGCGGGTACTCGGAAGACTACAGCTTATGCTCTGGGTTCCCCACCATGCCCCCTTGACAGTGCCCAGCTCCTGATCTTGACTCTGCAGCCTAATACTTACATTCCTCTTGAAGTCAACGGGATCCCCCGCGCCTGGAGATGCTTCAGAGCCTATGATGCTCCTGCCTAGGGCCACCTGCAGCCAATAGCTGACTGATGTGAGTACAAAAGCCAGCCCCCTTTTTTCAAGGCAATACTGACCCTGGCGCAGCTCTGGCGCTCTCGACAGGATTGTACTGAAGCCAGACTGAGACTGCAGAAGCCACCACATCTTTGTCTAGCTACTTACTCTGCTTTATCCTGCCGCCCTCACTTTCTTACAAGTTTCTCCTGAGACTAGTTTCATCACCTGCACAGGAAGCCTCTTCACAGCTTCTTCTTCTAGAAACACAGTCCAAATTCATAGCAAGGCTTCGAACACAAATATTTCTAATACTAAAGATAAAGAATGGTCTTAACTTCTATATTGTACTGTCTTTCAAAGTTGCTTTATAGATACATGCACAAATGCCTAATATGAGATAAGCACACAAGAAATAATGGATTCATTCACTCAAAATTATGTATTTAGGACTTTCTATGTGTCAGACAATGGTATAAACCCTGGAAATTATGCAAAAAGCATGTTTATTTTTTTTAAATTGGATTTTGTAATGATATTAATAGTTATCATTACAGTCTATTATATACTATACTTTATATATTATGTCTAATACAACATGCCAAGCTGACATGATTTTTGCCTTCTTTTGTCTTAAAGCAAATAAGATCCTAAAAGGTCAAATAACTTGTCCTAGGTCAAGTATCTAGGAAGTAGTGGAGGCAGGATTCACATTGAGGCCTCTCTATACTACACACTCTTTTAATAAGACTTTACAGCTTGTTTTATCACCCAGAAATTCACTTATCTATTTAAATGTCTGCACTTGCCCCCCCCCCCCCACCACCCAATCTGAATTAATGGCAAGACAAGATGCTTTTCATTTTAATATCCCTTCTGCTGCTGCTGCTGCTAAGTCACTTCAGGCGTGTGCAACCCCATAGATGGCAGCCCACCAGGCTCCCCCATCCCTGGGATTCTCCAGGCAAGAATACTGGAGTGGATATCCCTAGACCTAGGAAAATGCTTGACATAGTAGGAAAATGCTTGTTGAATGGATGAATGAATGAATAAATGACAATGAATGGCCAGGATTAGGGGGAGGGGACTTTATTTGTTTCCAGAATTGATGGTGCACGCCCTCTTCCCTGCAGAATGCCAGTTTGCTTTTGATTTTCCATTCTAGGAAAGGCTGATAAGAGGAAACACAATCTAGCTTGGAGTAATCTATTTTCATTTAATTCAACAAACACTTTCTATGGGTCTCACATGGGGAAGCTCCTTGTCAGGCCCAGCCAACAGTCAGGCTTGGCTGAGTGATCAGCCTCAGCTATGGATGATAAAGCCCAAGAGTGGAGCCCAAGGCTCTGGATATTGAGAACCATCCAAGAGAAGAGCAACTGGGAGCAACAGAGTAGCCAGATAAGGGCAACCAAGACCACCGAAACTCCTGAGCACATTGTGGTATCTAGAAAGAGATGGTGTGTCCAGGTATTTCTGCAGAAGTCTGGGGTGATTTGGGACATTTAAGGGAGGTTTCAGGAATGGTTGAAATTTATCAGGAAGTGTCAAGTTGAGAGAGAGTCTACAGAGCTGTGAGGCAAGAAGATGCTTTTTTTGAAGGTTGGACAAGGTAATCATCTGATATGAGCATCTATTAGATGATTTACCTGCCCCATCGTGTCTGAGAATCACCTATATTGCAAAGCCACAGCTCATGTTTCTACTGCATGACACTTCTCCCAGACATTGATGACTGGATGGGGAGCAGATACTTAACCCAAGCTGCCGCAATTGGATTCTCTCTCCTGGACCCTGAGTCTGGGAGCTGGAAGATGTGTCAGGCCACCACATAACTGTAGAGGGACCATGATAAAGTCCAGTCACTGAGGTCCCCACTGCTTCCCTGGTTACTGTGATTCCTTGAGTTGTTCATTCATCTTTCCTTTGGATTCCAAGAACTACTATATCCTTCCAATACATGTTCTTTCTCACTTAAACTAGCAAGACTAGATTTCTGTTACCTGCAATCAAAAGACCCTTAACTAAAACATTGCTGGATAGAGGTGGAGGAGAGCCTCAGTGCAGCTGCCTTTTATCTGTATTTATCCTTCCTTTGGTGTATTTTCCCCTGATTTTTAAGAGGGAAATAAAGGAGGCTTCTGACACTTATAGTCTAGAGGGAGAGACAGACGTACACAAATCATTTCAATAGTGTGCTAAGTGCTCTAATAGAGGGATGATGAGCGTGTCGTGGGAGCCGAGAGGAAGATTCCTCTAACTCTGCTTGGGGTGGGGGTAGGGGGCGCTTCCCACAGAACTGAGTCTCTCAGGATGGGTGGGAGTTCTGATATACTTATGTATTATCAGAAGCATCAGAAGTGTTAGCAGCTTTTATATTTCTTAAAAGAATAAGAGATGAAAGAGGAAATAGAGTAAGGTATAATTTGCTTCTGTCTTTTAAGAGGTGTTTTATTCAAGATAGTCTAGGTTTTGCTGTGGTAACATATTAACTCTGGAATCTCAGTAGCCTCACACTGTATATTTCCTTCTCACTGTATATACCCAGCAAGGTCAGTGAGGGCTGTGATCCTTCTAGTCACTTGGGGGCCCAGAATGATGGAGGCTCTGGTGTCTTGTTTTGCACCCTCTACAGCATGAAGCCTCCTTGGTCACCAGAGCAGAGGAGAGAGAAGGGTGGGCTCATCATGGAAATTAAATGCATTGGCCCAGAAGTGATATGTATCACTTCCATTCCAGTCCATAGTGCAGAACTAACCACATGACCCTGCCCAACTTCATGGGAGTAGGGCTGTGCCATCCTCCGGTATGCCCAGGAGAAGAGAAGGACCAGATAAGGCTAAGATAAGACTTAGCAACTGAACAACAACAACAAAAGGATAATTCAACCCTTCAGCTGTATCCTTTCATGCAACACCTATTTACTGGCCATGTACTCATCATGTTTAGCAACACTAATAGCAGGATGAACAAGACAGAGTCCCAACCAACAAGGTACACACATTTTATGGTGAGATACATTGCTATGCTAAGTCACTTCAGTCGTGTCCGACTCTGTGCGACCCCACAGACAGCAGCCCACCAGGCTTCCCCGTCCCTGGGATTCTCCAGGCAAGAACACTGGAGTGGGCTGCCATTTCCTTCTCCAATGCATGAAAGTGAAAAGTGATACATTAGTGAATGATACAAAAGAGATGTGAACTGAATGTGGCCATACCCTCTCCCACATCCTTCTCAAGAAAAGTCTGTTCTGGCACATGATCCAGATTTAGGAGAATAAATAGCAGCACTTAGTGGTCCTATATAATAATAAGTAAAATTACTGTAGACAGAGGTGGGATCAAACTGAGAAGGAATGTAACTGTTAAGACTCCAGATCCGAAGGGAGTCTTCGTTACTTCTCTATCGCTACGGAGCAAACAATAAAATGACTCACAGTTAATTCAGTTTCTCAAAATTTCCATGGCTCAGGAGTTTGGGATTAGCTCTGTCTTCTGCTTGAGGGTCTCTCAAGGCTACAATCAAGGTGTCAGCCAGGCCTGTGATTTCATGTGAAGGCTCAGCTGGGGTAGAATCGACCTCCAAGCCCATGTGGTTATTGGCAGAATTTGGGTCCTTATGGGCTGTCAGGCTCAGGGCCTGTTTCTTTCCGGCTGTTGGCCAGAAGTCACCCTCGAGTTCCCAGCTGCTTGTTGGCCATCAGCCGCTCTCAGATCCTTGCATATGGGCCTGCCCAGCTAGGCCACTTGCTCCATCAAAGCCAGCAAAGGAAGGCCGTCTGTTAGCAAGACAGATGCTCCAGTCTTATGTAATGTAACCACAGGCCTGACATCTGTCACCTTGGCTATGTTCTGTTGGTTAGTAAGTTGCAGGTTAAGAGGAGAGAATTACACCGTAACAGGAGTATCAGGACATGGGGATAATTTGGGACCATCTTAGCGTCTGTCCATCACCAGATGTGAGAAACATTAGTCACTGAAGTTGAGTCACAGGGGCATCCAAACCAGAACACCAGTGTGAGTTAGAGGGAAGGAATTCTCCCAATGCAGCCTGGTAGAGTAGACTTGGCCTCACTTGTCTACCAAATAATCCCCAGATTTGCAAAACAGTCTATCCATGGTGTTTTGATTTGGGAAAGATTGAAGGGAGGAGAAGATGAAATGGTTGGATGGCATCACTGACTTAATGAACATGAGTTTGAGCAATCTCCAAGAGTTGGTGATGGACAGGGAAGCCTGGCGTGCTGCAGTCCAGGGGGTCACAAAGTGTCGGACACAACTGAGCAACTGAACTGAATTGATGGTCTTTCTAAGCATGAGTGTGGTTCATCTGGGGAAGAAACTCACAAGGGCCAGGCAAGTAGCCATTCCCTTCTCCAGGGGATCTTCCTGACCCAGGCATCAAACTTTGGTCTCCTACATTGCAGGAGGATTCTTTACTGTTTAAGCCAAAAGGGAAGCCCTAGCATGATACACACACTGAAAGGTTACAGGGAACCTTTGAATTGTGGCAAATGAACTCACACAGCTCAAGGAGATTGTCAGCTCTGCTGGGATGCTGGCCTGCCGCTTTCAGAGTTTCTGATTTCATGAGGAAGCCCCCAAAACACATTTGTGCATGAAATTTCCCCCAATTTAAAATTATATGTGAATTCCACAAAACACATCTACAAGTTAGAGCCAGCCCACAGGACCCCAATTTCAGATCTCAACCCAACACCTCAGTGCCTCTTCTGGGGATACAGAGCAAGGCCACCTGCTCAATTTTAAGCTTATGTTTTCTACTCCGCTAGCTCCTGGCTCTTACTAACTCATTCTTTTTTCTTTTGAGCTTCTGATTGTGTGAACTCCTCACATTCAAAGCAGACCAGCCTGCTGATTAGTTTTAAATTTCAGGAGCTTTAAAGTCTCCAAATTTGGAGGTAAGCAGTCTCTCATTAAGAAGTCATTTGATAAAAATTAATCCCTCCAGGAATATCTTGGACTCAGAAGAAAGCCCAGGCTCTCTCATTAGCTGCTTGTAAGTACTCTGTCCACCTCGGAGGCCCCAATCCTCTCTGGGTTTTACTCCAAGGCTCCAAACAGCTGCCATGGAGTCTGGGGACCAGATGCCAGTGATTCTAAAATCACAGGAAAGGATGCGACATGACTTCAAACTCAAAGGCTACAGCCAGATTCCTGCCCCCTGTGCCCGACTCCTCAGATTTAATCATTTCCACTTGAGCCTGAGAATGAAGGGACAGATTTTTATCTTACTGAGTAGATTTCAGAGCTTACCTCCCCTAATCCTTGCAGATCTGTCACTGACCCAGCAAAGAGAAAAGCTAAATGGATGTGTGGTGTTTCGACAGAGGGTCTTCGAGGAGGGTTTCTCCACGCAAGCTTGAGAGGAGATGCCGTCTGGTCTCATCCAGGCTCAGGACGGTGAGCTGAGCCCGGGCCCCAGATGGTTGTCGGCTGCTATGCCGGCGGCCTTGCCCTCCGGGTGGAGGCAACGTGTCCCCGGGGGGCCTGTGAACCCGGCCAGAACAGGCCTCGGCTTTAATCTCTAACTAACCCACTTATAAAAGCTTTTATATAAGTCAGTGGTTGTTTTTGAAGCAAGGTGGCTATTTTCTTTTCTTCATTTAAGTGTCTCTATCTGTATGCTTTAAAAAGATAATATACATACGTGATTTAAAAAAAATTGCAAACAGAACAAAAGGGACTCCCATGTAAATAAGCCCCCTCCACCCACTCCCCAAGCCCCCATTCTCCACCACCCCATCCAGGGCAATGGCTGTAATAAGTTTCTTCGGGAAGAAAGATGGCTGTTTTTAAATTTCTAATTTGGTCTCAAAAATAGCCAACGGCCAAATAGAGCCCACAATAATGTAATTAAAATGAGTGATGGAGTTATACACATACCATGCCATGGGAGACAAAGATCACAGATGCAAATTCACACCCACAGGAAAGAAGCTGTGTGTGTGTGTGTGTATGTGTGTAGACTCTGTCTATGTGAGTTGAGAGGGTAGGTGTTTGTGTGTGGTGGGCGTGTAGGCATAATGTCTGTGTATGTGTGTATCTGTGTGTGGATAACGTGTGTATCAATTTGTGGGTGTGTGTGTTTAGTCTCCCATCTCTCTGAAAACTCCAGTCAATTCCATAAACATTTATTGTGGGCTATGTGTCAAGCCCTGTTCCCAATGCTATCGGTTATACCAAGATAAATCATACAAGGTCCCTGGCTTTGAGGAGCTTACAATAAGAATAACTCACATTTGATTGGCCCCTTTCCCTTTACAGGGGAGTTTTCAGGTGAGTTATGTCATAACTCAGGCTGGCTGGAGCCTGAGGCATGCTGGGACTTCAGCAGCCTGGCTGGCTGAAGGGGGAGGGGGATGGGGGATGGGGTGGAGAACCACAACCAGCAGCAGAGGCCGGTCTGGGAGAACTGCTGAGGACCGGGGGCTGGGACCAGAGGCTCCAGCCCCTTGGGGAAGTCCAGGAATGCTCCCACATCAGAGAGGCCAGGTGCGAGCTGCTTTGGCCTGGCAGTTCCATCATCAGACAACCCTGCTTCAAAGCCCATAATTACAAGTATGATCCTGGGCAAATTATTTAACTCCGGTGCACCTCAGTCTCTTCAACAGAGAGAAATGATAGTCCTCCTCCCAGAGCTGATATAAGGATTAGTGAGATAAGGCAAGTAAATACTAAACATAGCATTACATAGTGAACACTCAGAAGCATTACTACTATTATTATATTGTTATTAATTCAATAGCATGAAAGCCTGAATCCCTTATGATTTAACACAAGGAGAATCCCCTGGTTAAGAGGGATGTCTGATCAAGGGCACTTGACTTTATCCTCCTAAATTTCACTTTCCATCTCCTCATTCTGCTTGTGGCCCTTGCTGCTTCCCCTTTTAAACTCTGGTCCCAACCTAGAATAGGAAAACAGGGCAAAGTTTTCCAAAAGTCTGAGCTCAATTTGAAGGGAAGTCAGCACACTACATATAAAGCATCTCACTTCCCCATCTAGCCAGCTCACCTGGCATTCAGGCCTATCCCTTTCCACCTGGAACTCCAAGGAAAGAGGCAGAAGTGAGTCCTGGCAGGTGTCTAAGCTTTGAAAGTATATTCCAGACATCCTAACTTGGATGGAGGGTCAGGAAAATTCCCCAGAGAAGCAACACTGGTGCAGAGACCTGAAGAATGAACTGGAGTGTCTGAATATGGGGTGGGAGGAGAGGTCAGGAATGCAGAGAACACAGTCCAAGCAGAGGTGGGAGCATGTGCAAAGGTCCTGGGGCAGAAAGGTGAATTTGAGAGACTGAAAGAAAAAACAGTGTGCCTGAGAAGTAGACAGAAAGGCACTAGAGAGGTAGCCAGATTGCAAAGAATGCCGTGGCCATGTGTGGGGGACTGTGCTACAGCACTCAAGCCCCCTGTCAAGGGAGAGTCTAACACCTTGGATGCTGGACATGCTGTCAATAGCCAGCCTTCAGCTATCAGGCCCTTCAAGGATTGACCTAGTTGCTGAGAGCTGCCTCACCCATGTCATACCCTTCACAGGGCAACTAACATCCATTGACGGTATATAGACTTGGCCATCTTGGCTCAACTCAGGACCACTTGGATGGACCACTTTAACTCGAGAGCTTCCCATGTGATCAACTTGCAGCTGTCACTGGGCCCACATCTTGGCTTGACCCTTTCTGCCCACTCACGTTTCCATCCCCTCTTCCAGGTGTTAATCCCAATTCTCCAGGCAAGAATACTGGAGTGGGTTGCCATTCCCTTCTCCAGGGGATCTTCCCAACCAAGGGATCGAATCCAGGTCTCCTGCATTGCAGACAGATTCTTTACCATCTGAGCCACCAGGGAAGCCCCATTAATCCCAAAAGCATCCCCTAATAAGTAAGGTTCATGCTAAACTCCATCTTAGAGTTTACTTTCTGGGGATGCAACTTGTGATACCATGTTAAGAATTTTGAATTTTATCTCAACAGCCATGGGGAGTCATTGACGTGTTTACACAGGACAGTGTCATGATCTGTGTCTCAGTTTAGAAATGCAGTTGGCTTCATTGTAGGTAAAAGTTAAAAGATGATGCTTCCAAATTGGTTGGTGGTGGGTTGGGGGATGGTTCTACAACCGTCTAAATGATTGATCCACTCAATTCTAAAAGATGGGTCCTTCGCTAAATAACAATCACTAGGCGTTTCCCTTCCGGGAACGCTCACCCATGCACAGTGTAATCCAGCTCAGTACAACACCACCGCCACTGCATGGCATGCGTCAGGAGGTAATGTAATGTAACACCCACAATAATGGCCACAGGATTGGAATGGAGGGATATGTAAGAAGTTATCTGAGTAATGTCAGACTAGATATTATAGTTCTAGAGATTTCACAAAATCCTTTTGAAGTGATTCTCAGCAATATAGGTGCATAGCGTCTCTATTTTGTATGCCTCTTACCCTCAACTTCTCAGTGGTCTGAAGCCCACACCTTGCAGCCCATGCTTAAACTCATTGTAATGGAGCAATCACTCTATCATGGAACAAGTCTAACATTAATATTTGTATAAATGCTATAGCTCAATGGTTCTCAAAGTGTGGTCCCTGGACTAGTGTGTTCCACTGGAGAAGGGAATGGTAACTACTTCAGTATTCTTGCCTCAAGAATCCCATGAACAGTATGAGTATCACCTGCTGCTACTGCTGCTGCTGAGTCTCTTCAGTCGTGTCTGACTCTGTGCGACCCCATAGATGGCAGCCCACTAGGATCCTCCGTCCCTGGGATTCTCCAGGCAAGAATACTGGAGTGGGTTGCCATTTCCTTCTCCAGAGTATCACCTGACAACCTATTAAAAATGCAAACCATCAGGCCCATATCAACTGAATCAGAAACTCGGGGGAGTGGGGTGAGGGGATGGGAATCCAGCTAGCTGTCCCAGTGGCTCTGTTAAATGCTCAGGTTTGAGACACACTTCTACTAGGACATGGTGAATGTTGATACACTGGGTCAAGTCTATGCCCAGGTATTTAAACAAGTAGGCTCTCACCTGAAAAGTAAGACTGATAATTTAAATTGATAATTGATAAACTGATAATTGCCTGCAAAATAGGTATCCAGCCCTGACTGTGTGTTAGAATCACCTGTAGGATTATATTTATTTTTCTTTGATACAAGTGACCAATATTGAACACAGTCTGTATTTTAAGTTCCACACGTGATTCTGATACATATCCTAGATCAAAATCCCCACTAACTCAGAATTCTACATGAACTGTAGAATGGGTCAAGACTAAGAAGGAATTCCTAACCACTGGTTACTGACTCCAACTATACATTAAAATGACCTGGAGGAGCTTTTGAAAATGCCAAAGCCTGGGCTAAATCCCTTGAACAACTACATAAGAGCACCTCAGGTGGTCACAGGAGAGCATCTGGCACTTGGAAACTGGCTAGAAGTGAGAGAAGAGGGGAACTCTGACACAGTGTTATAAAACTGTAATGGTTACTTTGTAAAAAAAATTTAAGCATATCTTTAAAATTTTTTAATGTAAAACTGTATCTTAAATTTTTTTTTAATCATTTGGAGCTGGAGCAGTGATTCCTAATCTGGGGGTGTCTTGTGGGGTGCTTACCATCAACTAGAGAGCCATCTATGTTCAGTTCAGTTCAGTCACTCAGTCGTGTCCAACTCTTTGTGACCCCACAAATTGCAGCATGCCATGCCTCCCTGTCCACCACCAACCCCCAGAGATCACTCAAATTCATGTCCATTGAGTCAGTGATGCCATCCAGCCATCTCATCCTCTGTCGTCCCCTTCTCCTCCTGCCCCCAATCCCTCCCAGCATCAGAGCCTTTTCCAATGAGTCAACTCTTTGCATGAGGTGGCCAAAGTACTGGAGTTTCAGCTTTAGCATCAGTCCTTCCAATGAACACCCAGGACCAATCTCCCCTAGAATGGACTGGTTGGATCTCCTTGCAGTCCAAGGGACTCCCAAGAGTCTTCTCCAACACCACAGTTCAAAAGCATCAATTCTTCTGTGCTCAGCTTTCTTCACAGTCCAACTCTCACATCCATACATGACCACTGGAAAAACCATAGCCTTGACTAGACGAACCTTTGTTGGCAAAGTAATGTCTCTGCTTTTCAATATGCTATCTAGGTTGATGATAACTTTCCTTCCAAGGAGTAAGTGTCTTTAATTTCATAGCTACAATCACCATCTGCAGTGATTTTAGAGCCCAAAAAGATAAAGTCTGCCACTGTTTCCACTGTTTCCCCATCTATTTCCCATGAAATGATGGGACCAGATGCCATGATCTTCGTTTTCTGAATGTTGAGCTTTAAGCCAACTTTTTCACTCTCCACTTTCACTTTCATCAAGAGGCTTTTGAGTTCCTCTTCACTTTCTGCCATAAGGGTGGTGTCATCTGCATGAGGTTATTGATATTTCTCCCAGCAATCTTGATTCTATCTATGTACAGTGCATCTATTCCATGGTGGTGGGGGGGGGTGTGATTTATCTGTTAATACTTATTTCTGAATCTGCGTGCAATGCAGGAGACCTGGGTTCGATCCCTGGGTCGGGAAGATCCCCTGGAGAAGGAAATGGCAACCTACTCCAGTATTCTTGCCTGGAGAATCCCATGGACAGAGGAGCCTGGTGGGCTACAGTTCATGGGTTCACAAGAGTTGGACATGACTTAGTGACTAAACCACCACCACCACTTATTTCTGAAAGATACCCAGGCCCCACATCTGGCCCAGTGAATCAGAATTTCTTGGGATGGAGTCCTAGACAGGTTTATAATGAAAAGCCTCCACTGTTTGTGCTCATCCTCACCTGTTAGGAATTGTTAATTTCGAGAAATAAAAGCACAAGAATAAATAAAACTTAGGGAAAGTGAAAAGGCTGGCTTAAAATGAAGCATTCAAAAAATGAAGATCATGGCATCCAGTCCCATCATGTCATGGCAAATAGAGAGGGAAAAAGTGGAAACAGTGACAGATTTTATTTTCTTGGTAAATCACTGAGGACAACAGCCACAAAATTAAAAGTTGCTTGCTCCTTGGAAGAAAAGCTATGACAAACCTTAGACAGTGTATTAAAAAGCAGAGATATCACTTGGCCAACAAAGGTCCATGTGGTCAAACCTATGGTTTTTCCAGTAGTCAGTTCAGATGTGAGAGCTGAACCATGAAGAAGGCTGAGTGCTGAAGAATTGATGCTTTTGAAACTGTAGTGCTGGATAAGACTCTTGATAGTCCCTCAGACTGCAAAGAGATCAAGCCAGTCAATCTGAAAGGAAATCAACCTTGAATATTCACTGGAAGGACTGATGCTGAAGCTGAAGCTCCAGTACTTTGGCCACTTGATGCAAAGAGCCAACTCATTGGAAAAGACCCTGATGCTGGGATAGAGGTCAGGAAGAGAAGGGTGCAACAGAGGATGAGATGGTTGGATGGTGTCACTGACTCAATGGACATAAGTTTGAGCAAACTCAGAGAGATAGTGGAGGACAGGGAAGCCTGGTGTGCTACAGTCCATGGAGTAGCAAAGTCAGACATGACTTAGTGACTGAACAACAACAACTAAAAATTTTAAGAAGACAGAACACTTGTTAGAATAGATAGGAAACTACATTGTGAAGACAATGAATAAAATTCTAATGGAGCTAAGACAAATTAATGGAACAGAATAACATTTCCAGAAATTGGTATAAATATATAGAAGGCAATGTGCATGTGTATACATGCGTGCTTGGTTGTGTCTAACTTTTTGCCACTCCATGAACTTTAACCCACCAGGTTCCTCTATTCATGGGATTCTCCAGGCAAGAATACTGAGGTGAGTTGCCATGCCCTGCTCCAGGGGATCTTCCAGACCCAGGGATTGAACCTGCATCTCGTGTGTCTCCTGTATTGCAAGAGAATTATTTACCACTGAGCCATTGGCAAAACCCATCCCTACCTCATATCATACATCAGAATTAATCCCTTTTAAAAGTTTTATGTTAAAAAAAAACCCAAGGTGGTTTAAAATATGTGGGGTGGATAATTTTAGAATTTGGGATAAGGGAAGATTGAATTTCTAAGTATGGCATAAAGGCAGAAAAAATAAAGGACAAGGGAGATGAATTTTATTACAAAAAAATAAAAATCTACCTATGACAATAAACATCAGAAGTAAAATTGAAGGGCAAATGGTGCACAGCACAATATATTTGCTAGATGAAAACATCCTTAATATTGAAACAAGTCTTTCAACTCAAAAAGAAAAGATGACACCCCCAAATGAGTAAAGGACACAGGACCTGAAAATGTAATTCACAAAAGAAAAATTACAAATTTACCAGTGTACATAAAAAGCATATTTCTCATCAGTAGGAATCAAAGAAATATAAATTAAGACAATAACAAAATGTCACCTTTCTCTAATGTAATAGTTAAAAATAATGGGAATTATAATAACCCAGTGTTGGCTAGGATGTAGTTTCACTATTTCTAAGACTTTAACCCGAGAGAATGATGGATGTATACAAAGTTACAGTTCAATAATGATATTCTTCATAATGTTTTTCACAATGGTGAAAAATAAATTAAGGTTCACTGTTAGGAGAATTTGGATATGTAAGTAATGTTTTTCCTTTTAAAAATGACAGAGCAAATGTAACAAAATATTAACAGTTGTTAATTGTACATGGTGGGAGTGTAGATGTTTATTATGCTATTCTTTGTACTTTTCTGTAACTTTAAATTCTTTCCAAATCATGGTCAAATAAGTTGTAATAAGGTAATTGTTGGCATGGAGAAACAGTCAAAATATATTTTTCCTGAAAATAAATACAGATTATAAGAGTATTTGAGTGCAACTCTAATTTTATTTCAAACACATGGATGCAAAGAAAAAACTAGCATACCAAGTTATTTCCATATGAGTAGTTACATACTAGGAGAAGGCAATGGCACCCCACTCCAGTACTCTTGCCTGGAAAATCCCATGGACAGAGGAGCCTGGTAGGCTGTGGTCCATGGGGTCGCTAAGAGTCTGACACGACTGAGCGACTTTGCTTTCACTTTTCATGCATTGGAGAAGGAAGTGGCAACCCGCTCCAGTGTTCTTGCCTGGAGAATCCCAGGGACAGAGGAGCCTGGTGGGGTGTCGTCTATGGGGTTGCACAGAGTTGGACACGACTGAAGCCACTTAGCAGCAGCAGCAGCAGCAGTTACATACTTTTTATTTTCTTCTCTGTGCTTTTCTATATTCTCCAAAGTGAACATGTGTTACTTTTGTGCATGGGTGTGTGTGTGGGGGGGTGGGGGGGTTAATATTTATTTATTTATTTAATTACTTGGCTGCAGCATGCTGGATCTTTGTTGCATCATGTGGTTTCTTTTGTTGAGGTGCAGGAACTCTCTAGTTGTGGCACACGGACTTAGTTGCTCCCTGACATATAGGATATTAGTTCCCTCACCAAGGATCAAACCCATGTCCCCTGCATTGCAAGGCAGATTCTTAACCACTGGACCACAGGGAAGTGCCAACATGTATTACCTTTGAAACGTACTAAAATCAGTATCTAAGCATAGTTAGAGGGCATGTCCTACTTCCTATACTTCATGACTCTGAACACACAAAAAATCCCTTTTTAAAGCTGCAAAAGTCAATATGAAGAGCCAGTAGATAACACAGTAGGTGTCATATTGAACCTCCTGATGTGAGAAATAGAAACAAAGTGAATGGAATTCAGATCTCTTAAGGTTCCTACCAGCAGAAAGTTCTGATGATATTATCTATTCAATAAATCTTCACTGAGCACCATGTTAATCAGAACTGTTGGGCTACATGTGACAGAATCTTAAATCAAAACAACTACATTTTTGAGAAAATGATGATCCCACAAAGCTGATAGTCTACGGGTAGGTAGACCAGACTCTGCTAAGTCCAGGGACCCAATGATGTCATCAGGGCTTAATCTCCCTCCATCTCTCAGATCTCAGTGCTGGCTTCATGCTCGAGCAGATTCTCTCTCACATGGCAAAGATGGCCACTGGTAGTTGCAGACTTTTAAACTGTACCTCATCATATTATATCCGTCAAATAAAAAGATGTTTCTTCCTCAGTGACACAGGCAAAGTCCGGAGGATGGCTCTCATTAGCGCCTCACAGTCAGGGGTCTGTGTCTGAGCCAATCAGTGTGACCAGGAAAAATAAACATACTGATCGGCCAGACCGGGGTCATATGTGCACCATGGAGTTTGAGGGAGGTCAGCCCCATCTAAACCAAGGGACAGGAGAAAGGGAGAAGAATGGTTTCCCAAGGGAAAACCAGGATGCAGTTACAGATATAAAGAGGACTGGGGACTTCCCTGGCCGTCCAGTGGTGAAGACCCAGTGCTTCCACTGCAGGGGTCACTGGTTTGATCACTGGTCAGGAAACTAAGATCCCACATGCTGTAGTATGGCCAAAAGAGAGAGAGAGAGAAAGAAAGAAAGATGGATGGTTGACGCTACACAGGCAAAAATAACAGACGCGCTCTTCAAGTACATGTGCATGCTCTGAATGCCTGCATCAGTGGGTAACTGCCGGCCACTGAGTTGCCCCAGTTGCTACAGTACAATAAGCCTTGGGAGGTCTCTAAGGTACTATTGGATTTAAAAAAAAAAAAAATTCATGCTAAGGAGGGCTTCCCTGGTGGCTCAGTGGTAAAGAATCGGCCTGCAATGTAGGAGACCTGCGTTCGATCCCTGGGTTGAAAAGATCCCCTGGAAAAGGAAATGGCAACCCACTCCAGTATTTTTGCCTGGAGAATCCCATGGACAGAGAAGTCTGGTGGGCTGCAGTCCATGGGGTACAACATGACTAACACACACTTGCTAAAGAAGGACTGCTGGAGCCTGAGGCCCTGGTTCCACCCTCCTAAATTCCCTGTCAAATTGCTTACCCCTCAGCACTCCCTCAGAGAAGGCAATGGCACCCCACTCCAGTACCCTTGCCTGGAAAATCCCATGGATGGAGGAGCCTGGTGGGCTGCAGTCCATGGGGTTGCTGAGGGTGGGACACGACTGAGCGACTTCACTTTCACTTTTCACTTTCATGCATTAGAGAAGGAAATGGCAACCCACTCCAGTGTTCTTGCCTGGAGAATCCCAAGGACGGCGGAGCCTGGTGGGCTGCCATCTGTGGGGTCGCACAGAGTTGGAAACGACTGAAGCGACTTAGCAGCAGCAGCAGCAGCAGCACTCCCTAGTCCCCTTTCCTGATTTATAGTGTCCAGAGAATTTATCAGCAATTGATACACTGTGTATTTTATTTATCACTTGTCTTTTGCCCCTAGGAAGTAACCTCCTTGAGGGCATTTTCTGTCTTGTTTATTACCATATCTCCATGCCTAGCACAGTGCCTAGCACATAAAAGGCACTAAGTAAATGTTTGTTGGACGGACGGATAGATAAAAGGATGTATAAACAGATGGGTGAATGCAAGAATGAATAGCTTAATAAATGGATGGATGAATGAAAGCATGAATTAATGAATTTCACCTCTAACCAAAAGAAACATGTGCGTGGGCTAAGTTGCTTCAGTCGTGTCCGAATCTTTGCAACCCTGTGGACCATAGCCTGCCAGGCTCCTCTGCTGTCTCCCTGAGGCTCTTCGGTCCACGCGGGTTTCCTGAGCCAGGAGTGCAGGGAAGTGGTGCCTTGTGTCTCTGTCCCCATGGCCACCTGGGCTCACACGCCCTATGGGGTTGCCCTGCCATGTGGTGGAACTTCTATTCACAGCTCCCCCCGCTGCTCCAGGCCCAGCGAGGAGCTGGGAACATTGCTCAGGCCGCTGCTGCCCTCTGTCCACAGGATTCTCCAGGCAAGAATACTGGAGTGAGTTGCCATTCCCTTCTCCAGGGGCTCTTCCTGACCCAGGGATCAAACCCACGTCTCTGGCATTGTAGGCAGTCTCCTGTATTGCAGGTGGATTCTTTATCACTGAGCCACCAAGGACTCCCCCAGCCCCCAAAGGCTGATGCAAATTAGACTCTCCTTGCAGTATGTTCCATTTCCCACCCCTCTCCCACCCCACCCCAAGGAGTGTCCTGTTGATATACTTACCATTCAGAGCAAGAGTTCCTGAGCTCAGCCCTGAGTGACCCTTCTATTTCTCCCCTGGTTCCTTCTGGTCTGCAAGACTCACCTTTTTCCTGAGCAAGTAGAACCAGAAAAACCCTGTAACTAGACCCCTTGATTACAGAAAGGATGTTTTGTCTCCCACCAAGATTCAGCACTATAATAATGTCAATTCCACGCAGCAACTACTCCTATAAAACACCTACACAGAGAGCAAGGAGAAGTAATTGTTTCCTTAGAGCATCAAAACATAGTTTCAGAGACTACAGAACTTAAGGTCAGTCCACATTTGCTGACCTCCTGTTCAGAAGGATTTTGCCAACTATTCCCTGACGTATAAAGCAGAGACTAGCAAGAAGTGGACCTTGGGGGTCTTCGGGAATGTTTCTGGAAAGCAAATCCAGGAACAAACTGAACTTTCTCCCCATCTTGGCAAATGGTGCTTGGAGTTATTATGTAGCAAAAGACCATTTGGGGGTGGTCACTGCGTGCTGGGCACTGAGTTACTCACTTTACATGCTGAAAGCCATTGAATTCACCTATTGTTATGCCCATTAGAGAAAGAGGAAGCTAAATCATGGAGATTAAGTCATCTACCCAAAGTGAGCCAGCTAGTTAGTGCCAGGGACAGTATTGAACCCAGGCGCTTGAACTTCAGCCTCTGCAGTCTTAACTTCCATACCTTGTATGGCCTCCTGTTATTTCCTTTGGACATAAAAGAAAATGAGTTCTTATTTTCAGAGTCTCAGGCTGGCAGCTGAGGTGAGCGTAGGGTGCCATCCGGGCTCTATGTGCAGCCCATACTGTCTGATTCTACCATCCTGGCATCAATATTTCTCACCCTTATAGTTCCCTGGACATCAGCATTGTGCTGGGCAGAGCCTGATGCCTCCATCTCTAAGTTTCTGCCCCAGAAAAGATGCAACTGGGGAACTTATTATGGGACCCCACTCACTGTCTGGACTTGCCATCCTCCCTGTTATCAAAGCTGTCTTTTGGCAATAGAGCATTTCTGTATCAGAGAGATGGGATTCACCCCCCTACTATATAGCACTTAACTCAAGTGACCCCAGGCAATCAATTCTAGAAAATTCATAAACACTCTGTACTAGTCAGCTTGGATTGCCATAACAAAATATCACAAACTAGATGGCTTAAACAACAGAATTTATTTCTCACGATTCTGGAGCTGGAAATCTGAAACAAAATATCACAAACTAGATGGCTTAAACAACAGAATTTATTTCTCACGATTCTGGAGCTGGAAATCTGAGATCGGGCTACTAGAGTAATCAGGTTCTCGTGAGTTCTCTCTTCCTGGCTTGTAGATAATCACTATCCTCTCACATGGCAGGTGGGAGAGAGAGAAAGAAAGGGAATGCAAACTCTCTTTTCTCCCTTCTCTTCTTATAAGGGCATATGCACAGTTGTTCGGTTATGTCTGACTCTTTGTGACCCCATGGACTGTAACCTACCATGCTCCTCTGTCCATGGGATTGTCCAGGCGAGAATAGTGGAGTGGGTTGCTGCTTCCTCCTCCAGGGCATCTTCCTGACCCAGGGATCTAACCAATTGTCTCCTGTGCCTCCTGTATTGCATGTGGATTATTTACCTCTGAGCCATGGTGGAAGCCCAAAGGTAAAAATGAGGTGATATAAATGAAGGTTTGTATATAAAGTAAGATTAGATCAATTCCTTATCAATTTTAGTTATCCTCTGTAGTCTCTAACTTTTCTAAAATTGGCCTAACCCTTTTCCTGAAGTCTCTGTTTCAGGAAGTTTATAGTTCAGGGGTGGGGCAATGAGAAGATGTGGGTGAAAATGGACTCATTCTAAAACCCACCTAGCTCATCTTAGCATAATTCAGTCCTAATTCATTTATTTTTTGCTCTCATGCTGAGCTCTCATTTGATGCCTTTAAGACAGATTTACCTAAAGATGTGCTTCTGAACCAACCAATGCAAACTTGAGGTTTGGAACAAAGATAAGTAAAGTAGGCAGGGGATTCAATAGTAAAAAGTATGAATTGTCTTTATTTCTACAAAGAAATGTGCTCATATCCTGCCCCCCACCGCCTGGCTTAGCTGTTATTTTCCCAATTTTTACTAAACATAAAGAATAGAAAAATGTTATTTCTCGCTTAACTCTAAGGAAAACAAGACAACAGTAAATGCTAGGCAACGTGCAACCTCAATATCAAGATGATTATAGAGAGTGGTGGAGACGGCGGCAAATAGGAAATTACATTCTGCTCCATATCCTGTGTTCAGTGGGCAGCTACCACTTAGCTCTAGACCACTAATGTAGAACCACAGGTCTAGTATTGCCAGAAATTCTAACTTCTCAAGAGAAGCTGACCATTTAGTTGTTATGTGAATTACCCTGATTTTTTAGTGATGGCAACTGTCCTTCCAAATATAAGAGCATACGAGGGCCAACATGGTGAAGGCTCAAGAAGACGCATCTGTGAGCCAGAAGTGGCCTGAGGAACTGAGCTTGCAACCTTGATTTTAGGTTCTTCAGAGAGAAAAAAGTGGGGAGAGGGGGTGCACCATTCAGGTCCTGCTCAGAAATCAGATGGCACGTTCAGATTCGTACAACCTGAGAAGGATGTACTAAGAAAGAAACGATTGCTGAAGTGTGAGTAGGATTGCGGGCAGCCTCAGGGGCTCCCCGTAGGATCTGGGGGAGATCTTGCACCTCCCCAGTGCAGGATCTGGGACTGGCAGTGGAGTTCTCACCACCCACAACTGAAGGGATGAGGGGAAGGAGCGTCGTCTACAGCAAGCCTCTCTGAGAGGTACCTTCTGCTGAGGGACCTAGCCAACCCGAGCTTATCTCTCAGAAAGAGAGGGACCCAGAGAAATCAATGACTTCCTTCTGTTGTTTTGTGCCTCCCATTGGCCAAACCCAACTGGAAGCAAGAGGACATGGAGGCTTGTGGATGTACTACATATAGCCCAGCATCTGGGGCATCTTTTCAGGGTGGAGGGTGGGGAGGGGAGATGGGGGGACAAGAGGAGACTTCTGGCATGGGGAATGGAAGCAACAGATGTTGGAGGATTTCTGAGGCTTCTTTGAGGACAGGATTCTGTTGGGTCAGGTCCAGACTTTCAGAGCAGCTGTTCACACAGTCAAGTCACTAACCCCACCCAAATCTTAACTAAGGATGAGGAGAGCCTGGGAAGAAGGTATCACTGGGGGCAGCCCAGAGGAAGGCTGCAGAGGAATTTGGCTGGATGGGCAGTTCAGACCCATAGAGAGGCTCCATCCTCTACTAAAGGGACAGAATTGAGAGTGCAGGAAGCTTACTGGTAGCTCCACAAAGACGGGGATCTTGATGTTTCTCAAGCAAACTCAAGTAGTGCCTGGCATACAGTAGGTGCTCAATAAATCCCCACTGAAGGGACAAGATGTTTGGGCAAAGTGTAGCAGTCTGATTATATTCTCAATAGAGAAGCATCCTGTTGCATTTTTCAGCTTCTAGACCTCCCAGGGCTGTTGAGGTGTTCCTCATCAGGTCAGGAAGCAACAGTTAGAACTGGACATGGAACAACAGACTGGTTCCAAATAGGAAAAGGAGTTCTTCAAGGCTGTATATTGTCACCCTGTTTATTTAACTTATATGCAGAGTACATCATGAGAAACACTGGACTGGAAGAAACACAAGCTGGAATCAAGATTGGCGGGAGAAATATCAATCACCTCAGATATGCAGATGACACCACCCTTATGGCAGAAAGTGAAGAGGAACTAAAAAGCCTCTTGATGAAAGTGAAAGTGGAGAGTGAAAAAGTTGGCTTAAAGCTCAATATTCAGAAAACGAAGATCATGGCATCTAGTCCCATCACTTCATGGGAAATAGATGGGGAAACAGTGGAAACAGTGTCAGACTTTATTTTTCTGGGCTCCAAAATCACTGCAGATGGTGACTGCAGCCATGAAATTAAAAGATGCTTACTCCTTGGAAGGAAAGTTATGACCAACCTAGATAGCATATTCAAAAGCAGAGACATTACTTTGCCAAAAAAGGTTCATCTAGTGAAGGCTATGGTTTTTCCTGTGGTCATGTATAGATGTGAGAGTTGGACTGTGAAGAAGGCTGAGCACTGAAGAATTGATGCTTTTGAACTGTGGTGTTGGAGAAGACTCTTGAGAGTCCCTTGGACTACAAGGAGATCCAACCAGTCCATTCTGAAGGGATCAGCCCTGGGATTTCTTTGGAAGGAGTGATGCTAAAGCTGAAACTCCAGTACTTTGGCCACCTCATGCGAAAAGTTGACTCATTGGAAAAGACTCTGATGCTGGGAGGGATTGGGGGCAGGAGGAGAAGGGGACGACAGAGGATGAGATGGCTGGATGGCATCACTGACTTTATGGACTTGAGTCTGAGTGAACTCTGGGAGTTGGTGATGGACAGGGAGGCCGGCGTGCTGCAATTCATGGGGTCGCAAAGAGTCGGACACAACTGAGCGACTGATCTGATCTGATCTGGGAGGAACCCCCAACACCAGAAGGGTTCAAATGGGGAAGCCACAGCCTAATATTACTCTGGGATTTCCTGGATCAGAAAACAAAACCTAAAGCCTGTTCCACAGCTGCCTCCTTCTCACCAGCTGGAAATAACTCTGGGAACAAGTGGCTTGTGTCTCTGCATATTTCTCACTTGGCAAATCAACAAGCAGTTGGATTAGAGGATTAGGCCCTAAATGAATGGCTTATGGCTTCTATGAGATGCTATACAGAGGACATGAAGCTGGTGGCAGGAAACGAGCTGACCTGCAGTTTCCTGAGGCAGGTCTCAGACCATGGTCTGGAAGCAGTACTAAGACGGGGGTGAGATACATCTAGTCCTCTTCTTTCTTAAGGCCCATCTTGGCTAATGTCTTAGTTCCTGCCCTGTGCATTGCTAAATCAAATCAAAGGACTCATTCTGTCACTAATATATTTCAAACATTTACCACACACCAGGCTAGTGCCAGGCCCTGAAGTCAGGGCCGTGGATAACACTGGCAAACTTCCTACCCTCACCTGAACTTATAGTTGAGAGTATATAAGTCACAGCCAGATGGAATTTGTAGTAATGCAGATTCTGGGGCCATATGCCTAGATGTTCTGAAGTAAGAGATCTGGAGTGAGGACCAGGAATCTGTATTTGAAAAACAAGCATCCTGGGGCAATCCTAAAGTAGTCAGTCCATATCTTGAAAACCAACTGGTCTACCTGGGATCTTACATATTGAGAAAAATGGCTCCTGGGTTTATTAGCACCTGCCTTCCCAAACTGGAATTCTGCCTCATGGAAGGACACTAGATTCACAAGTAGGCAGAAAAAGAGAAAAATCTCACATTGTCAAAATTACTCTTGAATTGCTTAAGAAGGTACCATGTTTGAGGTTTTTTATATCGTCTTTTAAAAAGACCATCCCAGCCAGTTTTCCTCCACTATAGGGAGAAATCTTCATTTCTTTGATGGCTTGCTTGGCAGTCCTGCTGTTTAAAAAGCACCAATCCTTAAATACTCCACACTGCATGATACTGTCTTTACAAGAGGCACGCAAGGAATAGCAGATTCAAGGCCCTGTTTCTGCCTCACTCTGGAGCATGCACTTATTGAATGAAGTGGCAGGAAGAATTGCTTGTGCTATTTAAGTTATTATTTCTTTTTCTTAATTTTCTTTTCAAATCCAAGTAGTTAGATTGGCAGAAATTAAATGGGCATTTAATAGAAGTCCATAGTGCTCGACAGACCATGAAAAGCATCTGCCACTTGCATTTTCCCATTTTGGGAAAGCTGAGAGGGCATCCAAGCCCATGACTTCCTTTGAGGGAATTCTTCATGATTAGGTCCCAACACTTAGACCACGTGGCCTACAGGTTATTGCACTCAGGTTGCACGGTGCTCTGCATTCAGCGGTGCTATCCACACGGACTACAGCGTAAATGACACCCTGGAGTTGTGCAGTACACAACCTGCACAGCCTGATGTGATGGCCCTAATTGTACCCACAAGCAGTCAGGCAACTCCATGATTGAGTTCCAGGCCTTTGAATGGGTGGGTAAGGAGTATACTTATTTTGTTGCTTTCAAATAATACAGCAGTGAAAACTAAGACAAATGAAACACCCAAGAGACTCTGAGTATCCATATTTCCAATTACATTGAACATACATTCTTCAACCACATGAGTGCCAATTTGTATTACTCTGAGTTCCACTGAAATTGGCCAAAGCCCCTGGGGCACTTCTTGCCTAGTTTTACTTGTTATCCTGGGATAATTGGTTTAAAACTGATTACTGGGTCACTAATTACGGGGCCTATTGACAGTGTATTTCAGCTTAGGGAAGCAATTAAAAAGTTCACCCTAATTAATCAGGGGTAATTAACAGGTCTTAAATTTTGTCAAGAGATTAATTATCAAGAAATCCAGAACAAATCAATGTGCATTCCAGGAGGGAGAGAGAAGGCCAGTCATTGGAGCTGGTGGTTGTTTGGGCCATTCATTCATTCATTTAACTAATGTTTACTGAGCACCTACATGGTGGCTGAGCACAGAGACCAGGGACTTCAGTGGTTTTGCTGATGTGGCTTTCTGTTGAATGGGGAATGGTCAGGCATGTGACCAGATGTTTGTAGAGAGCCTCTTTGAAGACATAATAAGTAATATTCCTAGCTACTTGTTTTGAGTGTTTATTATATGCTACATGCATTAGTAAGTGTTTACATCTTTTATTTCATTAAGTACTGACACTGACGGGCTTCCCTTATAGCTCAGTTGATAAAGAATCTGCCTGCAATGCAGAAAACCTGAGTTTGATTCCTGGGTCTGGAAGATCCCCTGGAGAAGGGACTGGCAACCCACTGCAATATTCTTGCCTGGAGAATCCCATGGACAGAGGAGCCTGGCAGGCTACAGTCCATGGGGTCACAAGAGTTGGACCTGACTTAATGACTCAACCACAACCACCACTGACACTGACCCTATTAAGTAAATTCTACTGGTTGTTTAAGAGGTAGGACAACTGAGGCCCAGATAGGTTGAGAAATCTGCCCCAGGGCTATTCTTTGTTGAGCCTCTCCATGTGTCAGTGTTCTGAGAAAGGAGATGAAATTGAAATCTTCCCCTAAGGGTAGCAACTTCTGCTGCTGCTGCTAAGTTGCTTCAGTCGTGTCCGACTCTGTGCGACCCCATAGACGGCAGCCCACCAGGCTCCCCCGTCCCTGGGATTCTCCAGGCAAGAACACTGGAGTGGGTTGCCATTTCCTTCTCCAACGCATGAAAGTGAAAAGTGAAAGTGAAGTCGCTCAGTCGTGTCCCACCCTCAGCGACCCCATGGACTGCAGCCTACCAGGTTCCTCCGTCCATGGGAGTTTCCAGGCAAGAGTACTGGAGTGGGGTGCCATTGCCTTCTCCCAGGGTAGCTACTAGGAAGGCAGAATAATGAAGTGAAGGTCAAGGACTCTGGAGCCAGACTGCCTGTGTCAAATCTAAACCAACTGTTAGGCAAGTTCATCACATCTCTCTGTGACTCCACTGTCCTCTTCTGTAAAATGGACAAATAGTAGCAACTTCACAGCTCTATTTTAACATGATGCCTGTTGTGGTCTAGGCACTAAGTCATGCCTGACTCTTGTGTCCCCATGGACTGTAGACCACCAGGCTCCTCGTAGGATTTTCCAGGCAAGACTACTGGAGAGGGTTGCCATTTCCTCCTCCAAGGGATTTTCCTGACCCAGGGATCGAACACATGTCTCCTGCATTGCAGGCAGATTCTTTACCAACTGAGCTACCAGGCATGTAATAGTAGCAACCTCACTGCTCTATTTTAAGACAATGCATGTAAAATATGTTAAGTGGTTCCTGGTATGTGGCAAGTGATAGTAAGTGTTAGCTGTTGATATTATTTATTACTGCTTTCTCACAGAACCCAGAGTTTTTTGCCTTCCAGCTCTTGTTCTACCAGCTTGGATTATTCTGCCATGGAGTTTTAGAATAGATTTCTGTTAAGTTTGGGAGTATGCTAATGACTGAATTGTTCCCTTCCCTCAAGTTCTCCTGTTGCAGCCCTAACTCTCAGAGTGAAGGTATTTGGAGGAAAGGCCTTTGCGGGGGAATTTGGTTTAAATGAGGTCATTAGGGTGAGTGACGTTTGATGGGATTAGTGCCCTTACAAGGGCCTTCCCAGTGGCTCAGTGGCTCAGTGGTAAGGAATCGACCTGCCAATGCAGGAGATGTGGGTTTGATCCCTGGGTTAGGAAGATCCCCTGGAGGAGGAAATGGCAACCTATTCCAGTATTCTTGCCTGGGTAATCCCATGCACAGAGGAGCTTGGAGGGCTACAGTCCATGGGTTGCAAAGAGTCAGACATGACTGAGCAACTGAGCAAAAATTTTTACCTTTGTGGAAATGGGAACTAGCATTTATTTAGTTTTAATATGTAATCTCTTTACAGCTTTATAATAATTCTATGAAGTAGCGATTGTGTCTCCTTTCATTTTCAATATAAAGATCGAGGTTTAATGAAGTTATGCAACTTGAAAAAATTGTATAGCTTGTAAGTGATGGGAATGAGAGTCAAGTCTTTGTTTTTACACCTTTGTTTCTTTATTATCTCAGAACAAAAATTTTTCAAGTTCTAAGCAAGCTGGGTATTCCTCATTTTTAAAAAATAGGCAATGTTTTATTAGCCACATACTTTTCAACAAAAAAGATGGGGACACAGATTTGGCTGTTTAGATTATTAAAAGAAGCAGATTTCTTTCCCCATATTTAAGAGAAAACACGTGACTAGAAATATTGAAGTGGAAACTGGGTTAAACCAATTCCTAAGTCCTTATCCAGTAAGGAGTCAATAAAGGAAAAGATATTTTGAAACTAAAAATTAGGGAAGCCTATACACAATTTAAATGGGGGAGAAGAAAAAAACAAAATAAAGTCAGATTGTTTACATTTTACAGGCTTCAATTAAGCACATAAAACTGTACTGTTTATTTCTCCATGAACTTTTGTGAAATTCAGATCACAGCATGTCATTTATAAACCTTTGTCTTTCTTTTTTTTTTTTTAATTTTATTTTATTTTTAAACTTTACATAACTGTATTAGTTTTGCCAAATATCAAAACGAATCTGCCACAGGTATACATGTGTTCCCCATCCTGAACCCTCCTCCCTCCTCCCTCCCCATTCCATCCCTCTGGGTCGTCCCAGTGCACCAGCCCCAAGCATCCAGTATCGTGCATCGAACCTGGACTGGCAACTCGTTTCATACATGATATTTTACATGTTTCAATGCCATTCTCCCAAATCTTCCCACCCTCTCCCTCTCTCACAGAGTCCATAAGACTGTTCTATACATCAGTGTCTCTTTTGCTGTCTCGTACACAGGATTATTGTTACCATCTTTCTAAATTCCATATATATGCATTAGTATACTGTATTGGTGTTTTTCCTTCTGGCTTACTTCACTCTGTATAATAGGCTCCAGTTTCATCCACCTCATTAGAACTGATTCAAATGTATTCTTTTTAATGGCTGAGTAATACTCCATTGTGTATATGTACCACAGCTTTCTTATCCATTCATCTGCTGATGGACATCTAGGTTGCTTCCATGTCGTCTACACCTTTTGCACAGTTCTTGAAGACAACATCATCATCCCACCTTCTCTTAACTTTGAAGCTGGCCTGAGGCTGGGATGGGCCAGTGGGATTAAGGACAGGGTTTCCACTCAGAATGTTTTCTATAGGACTCCCTTCTTCTTCAGCTTCTGCTCGTGTTCCTTCCTGGCCTATGCTTCAGTTCTTTCTGTTTTAATTTTTTTCCAGCTCTGCAGGAAGAGCTGCAGTGTCATCACCATCACTCTCCTCTTCAAAATCTTCATCTTCCTCGTCTGTTAGACGGTGGTCTACATCAAGCTTGGCCGCAGGAATCTGGTCCAATGGAGCTTCTTTGACACTGAAGAAGAGGCTGTGTGTTCTCAGGCTGGCCGATCTCTATTTTTACTTTGCAGCAGCAGCTCTCTCTGTGTTCCAGCTCTCTCCTGAAATCACAGATTCACACGTCTTCAGGGGCATCCTGAGTGGTCTGTCTATATTTTATCTTTGTATGAGAGGGTAGTTCTCTGCTTGAATACTGCTTTGAGCGTTTGTTCAAATCACCTTCACCTTTTCCTCTCCCACCTCTTCTTGCAGGTTCAAAAGCTGGCTGAGCTGCTGTTGCCATCCTTTATGCTTCGGGTTGTCACAGGGAACCTGCAGACTCTTCACCCCTGCCCCACTCGGCGAGCGGTGTCCCTCTGCAGAGTCACCTGCTCACTGTATTCTCCACGGCCACCGGAGACTGGAGAAACTCGTCTGAAGCTCTGGGGCCTCCTCTGCCTGCACTGGGTTCTCTGCCTCAACCTCCAAAGGACCTTTCCGGCCCCACCCACAGTCTGGTTTTCTCCTGCCACTCACTTTGGCCCAAGCTCGGATACAGCCTGTGGCCTGAGATCATACAGACAGACCATGCAGACGTCATTATGACTTTCAGCTCCCAGAAACCTCTGCGCCTAGGGCCAAAGGCCAAGACCTGGAAGGTATTCTTCATTATTTAGTTGGAGAAGGAAATGGCAACCCACTCTGGTATTCTTGCCTGGAGAACCCCATGACAGAGGAGCCTGGCGGGCTACAGTTCACGGGGTTGCAAGAGTCGGACACGACTTAGCAACTGAACCACCAACAACCACTGTTTTCTTTAGTTAATGACCCAATGATCTTTACACCAGGTCCACCTCATTCTAGTTAACAGCTGCAGAGTATCTAGATGAACCAGAGATGATTTTATTGTCTCCCTATCGGTGGAGATTTAGGTTATTTCCCAATGTTTCACTTGTATAAAAAATTCTGCAATAAATATCTATATCTATGTAGATAGATATAGACTCATATAAATATAGATATTTTTGCATATTTTTGTCAATAGCTCTGTAAAGTAAATTACTAGAACTGGAATTGCTTTCTCAGTGATATGCATTATTTTAAATTTTGATGGCTACTGCCAGATTTTCCTCTACAGTTTTTGGACCAATTCATAGTTCCCACCAATGGGAATGCTGTTTGACAATAACCCCACTGATAATGCACACTATTATTAATCTTTAATCTTTTCCATACCACATGAAAAATTGATATCTCATTGAAAAATTTTTGCATTTATTTTTTGTTATTGCTATTATTATTACTTATTTATTGGCCACTTGTATTTTTGTCCTATAATTGGACTATTAGTGTCTTTTCCTCATTTGGGAGAGGGAAATAGCTGTTTATCTATCATGTATATTGAAAAGGTCAATTCAGATAAGGTCAAGAATTATTGAGAATGATGACAAAAGAAACCTCAAATAGAGTCTCTGATCCAAAGAGAAAACAATGACCTCTCACATATGGTTGCTTTGGTTGTGAGAATGGATTCAATCTGGAGCAGTCACCTAATTGATGGTCTCAAGGAAGAGCTGACAAGCAGAATACATGCTAAGCAAAGGAGGGCTAAGTAAAGAGCATCCTGAGACATGGCAATTGTTAATCCATGTCATGTTGCCTCCCTCACCTCTGCACCTGCCCCAGCAGCTCCAGGGAATGCACCCCTGGTGTGGGAGAAAAATTCAGGGGACAGTCACTAAGGAAAATGCACAGAGCTATAGCTGTGAAAAGAAGAATCTCTCTGAAAACTGTGGTATCTTAGAACTCAGTGATGAACACTGGAAAACAGACTACAAAATACGTGTCCAACCATGTGCCCCTTTCTTCCCAGTAAGGAGTGTTGTCCAGAGTTGAAAGTGGGGGCAAGGGGGAGAGAATGATGAAGAGAGCTCTCTTCCACACTGAGAACAAAATTGATTATTTTTATCCCACTGTTGGAGGCAAGATCAAGCCTTGTACTTGTTCAAAATGCAAATTCCTAGGCTTCAACCGAGATGCATGGGTATCAGAATCTCCAGAGGAAGGGCCCAAGAGCTGTGTGCTTAGCAAGCACTTCAGGTAATGCAGGAAACTGGAGGAAAATTTGCCCAGGGACCCTGGTTCTCAAAGTTGGCTGCATAGTAGAACCCCAGGAAGGTTCAAAACAAAACCCCCACGCCCCACCCAGAAAGCTTCTAGTTTATTGGTCCGAGATAGAGCCTAGGCCACAGGTTTTGCTGTTTGTTTTCAGCTCTCCTGGTGATCCTACTGGGCAGCTGTGTTGAAAACTGCTTGGTTTCCAAAATGGTCAGATGATTGGAATCATATCAGTCTTACCAAGCAGCCTGACCAAAATGCAGACTCACAGGCCCCAGCTCTGAAAGATGCTAATGGGACAGGCCTGGAGGAGGCCCTGGGAAAAGGTATAGTTACAAGATCCAGTGGGATAGCTGATTTAGTTAACTCACAAGGTAGAATGATCTCCCAAGAAGACAAGTCCACATCATGTTTTAAGACAGAGAGATAGGATCAAGGAAACAGTAGCATTCCAGAAATAGTGGGAAAATGGCACCCATGTGCATGAGGGTGTGGGTGTACCTGTGTGTATATATGTGTGTGTGTACGTGTGTCTATATGCGTATGTATATACACACGTGTATGTGTGTGTATACATGTGTCTCTGTGTGCCTACATGGGTATGTGTAAACATGTGTGTAGCTGTGTGCAGCATGTATCTCTGTGTGTGCATGTGTCTATACATGTGTATGCATGTTGTGTGTGTGTTATGTATGTGTGTGTATGTGGTGAAGGTGGGGGCAGGGAAAGCCCTCTGCTTCTGTGTTACTCCCTGGATTCACCTTGAACCAACAGGTAAGTTGTTGAGTCCCCAGACATTACTCTGTGGAAGAAACACCACAAAGTGGCCTTGGCTAGTTTACAGAATTTCTTTTTTTTTCATGCTTTTTTTTACCTTTCCAACCGGTAGCATCACTACTGATATGTGCAAGGCCCCTCCCCGTCCCCTTTTAGCCACACCCCCTTTCCCACGCCACTGACCACGCAACGCCATGGTTTCAGGATCCGTTTCCTGTTTCTTTCTGTGCAACGAGTGTGTCTACTGCCGGCTCCTCCAGGCTCTGCCTGTCCTAGTGATGGACACTGAGGAGCCCCACAGTGAGTGTCCTGGGGGGAACATTCCTGCCCGTGTCCCCTCCTTTGGGAGTAGGCTTGCTGGATTAAAGGATATTCTTGGATGGAGGATCTGCCGTAGCCCTGCCAGGGTGCCCTGCAGCCGGCTGCACACACCACAGGATGGAGCTTCGTGGAACCTCCCTTCCCTGCCTAAGCCTTGTACATCTAGCTTTCCAATTTTGCCTGTCTAGGTGGAGAAGGAAATGGCAACCCATGCCAGTATTCTTGCCTGGAGAATCTCAGGGACGGGGGAGCCTGGTGGGCTGCCGTCTATGGGGTCGCACAGAGTCGGACAAGACTGAAGCGACTTAGCAGTAGCAGTAGGTGGGAAGTGATCTCTTGTTCTTGTTTAATTGGCATTTCTCTTATTACTAAATGATTTGAACATCTCTCCCCATATGTGTTCGCCTTTTAGATTTCAAATTTTCTTTTATACCAATGTACCTCCTGTGGAATTAGTACTATTAATAAATTGATGTACCTTCCTACTGGGCATCATTTCAGAGGAATCTAGGAGAGCATGGCTCTTCCCACATCTCCTCCCTGACCGTGAGCCTAAGGAGAGGTGGGCTGGCACTGGGGTTCTCTCTAATCAGTTTCCTGTAAGACAGAGACAGAGCTCTTTGCTGGCAGCCAGCCACTTCTGCCAAGCAGCATGAAATATGAAAAGAGGCCTGTGATATCCTTGCATTGTCCAGAGTCATTGCACTAGACCACTTCCCCTGACCAATTTCATGCTCCTTAGCCCATTTTCCCCAAGTATAGACTCACCTCTCTTCTTAGACTCAACCCCAACTCCAAATACCATCATATTGGAATTAGAGTTTCAACATGAATTTGGAGGACACAAATATTCAGTCCCTTGCCCTGCCTTTGCCTGCAAGTAACAGTGCACATGAAGAGATCATTGCTAAGATATCAGAGAACTGGTGGAGGCTTCCAACTTCCAATCCTCAGCACAAACAGAACCAGGAAAACGAGGGGCCCTGACCAATGGGCTTAGCACCTTCCCCCTGGAGCAGTGGCCCCCAGAGCAGTGTTCACACACCCTTGGGAGTTACCGGACAATCCTCTGAGTGAGGTACAGGAAGGAAATATTCAAATTTCTATTTCTACTTAGTTTTATCTCATTTTAATTTCTTATCTTTGTATGCTTATACATAATAGTATTATATTGGTATAATTTAGAAAATAATAAATGTACACCCTTTGGGGTAAATAATAGAAAATTTTCTCTTAGCAAAAGGAGCTTGCTATAGGTCCTTGCTGGGCTTTCCTGGTGGCTTAGTGGTAAAGAATCTCCCTACAATGCAGGAGACACAGGAGATGCAGTTTCGATCTCTGGATCAGGATGATCCCCTGGAGGAGGGAATGGCAACCCACTCCAATATTCTTGCCTGGAGAATGCCATGGACAGTAGGAGCCTGGCAGACTACAGTCCATGGGATTGCAAAGAGTTGAACACGACTGAAGTGACTTAGCACACATGCATAGGACCTTGCTACTCAAAATGTGGTCCAAGAACCTGGGCATTCGTTGAAAATGCAGAATCTCAGGCCTCACCCCAGACTGACTGAACCAGAATCTGCATTTTAACAAGACCCCCATTGACTGTTGGTGCAAGAGTGAGAAGCACTGCTTTAGAGCACTGCCATTGATATAGTTGACCGTGAACCTCTGTCCTTGCAAAATTCCAAACTGCCAGAGGAAGAAGGTTGGTCTGGCTTGGATGAAAAGTCCACCCCATCAACCATTGCTACAAAGGGGCCAGGTTCACTGGACAGAAAAGCAGCAGCTGAGAACCACTTCTGTGGACAGAAGAAGTAATATAGATACATCCAGAAAAGACATACCAGGACCTACCCACAACACATTTTGTGAACATGTGGCCTGTGTCATTCTCCTCTGAGAGAGAGGGAGGCACTGTGCCTGGCTGAGTATATACAGGATTCAGGTGACTGGTTCCCATGTGAACCAAACCCCAAATTCTTAATAAGCATCTCAGCCTGGCCCTGTGGGAATAGGCTTCAGCTTTGTTACTTGATCTTGAGCCTCAGTTTCCCTTTAAAAACACAGTCGAATCAGCCAAGGTCTGGCTAGAGCTAGCGCATCACAAGTGAGCCAATTAGAATTTTTCCAAAGTCCCTGTTGTGCCCTTTGTATGTAATCTAATTAACAAGCTCTGCCCTGCTCTCTCCAGTTCATAAACATTTTGACAGTGAGTGTGAAGCTCAAGTGTCCATTGGCTTAAGAACCGCACCCCACAGCAGCGCTTTATTCCTTTGCCATTTCTCTCCGGGGGGTCCCCAGTGGCCCATGAGTACTCATACATCCAGCCATCTGCTGTAGCTAGCATGCGGATCTGCCCTCTTTCAGTCCCCACCTGTTGTCTGTAGAGATGCCCGAAGAGTCTCTCCCCACCCCAGCCCTCTGTAAAAATGCCCATACCAAGCATGCTGTCCTGTCCTTGGATGTCTCTAAAGTCTCCAAAACTCAGGGTTCCAGGATGGCATCCGGTTCTTTGCAAAAGCAAGGAGAACAGCATTCTTCCCAATTCTGGGCAACACTCTGACCCAAAGACACAGATAATATGCTTGAGTCTAGAATTTCATAAAATATCAGTCTTGAAAAATTTAATAGAGCCCCCAGCTCTGTTATGTCCTAAATCCAACCCTAAGTTTTAGAACAGGAACTTCTATTCCCTTCATCCTTCTTTCTCTGTCATCTTTCCTCTACTAAATGCCTTTGGCCTCCTCCAGTTTAAAAACAAGCTTCTATAGGTGTGAATGGACATTGTCAGACAGGGCACAGCCGAAGGAAGGGGTGGTTAAGAAGAGATGGAGTGTTTTCTTTACTAGCGTCAGCTAGTAAAAAATACCCTATTACAAGTATAACCTTGTTATTTTTGTATCGCTCACTACCCCCAGGTAGTTCTCTTTTCTTCAATTGATCTATGTCCCTTATAAAGTACCACAGCAACTACTCCTACAGTTTGATACCCAGATTCTTCAAGCTGGTAGAAATGAGCATGATATGTATGGATGATCAGAGCAGAGTCAAGACATTGCAGAGTTCCAGTGGAAGAAGTTCGTGGTCAGTGGCTCCAACACCAGTCAGGGACGTTTACACAGCATGGCTTTAGGAACCACTGCTGCCTTATCATCACACTGCTCAATCTGTTGTTTTGGTTTATTTGCATCATACATAATCGCTTTGTTTGTTCTAAGTAAACACCCAGCCATGCCCAGTTCAATAGCTTCTGCGGTTGAAATATTCTTCACCACCCCACAACATGCATCTCCCAGAAAGACTGAAACACGGGCACATTTTTATCAAGTTTAGACAAACTGCAGGACTGAGGTCAGTCTAGAGCAACAGTTTCATCTTCCGTGGGGCAGGAAGCAGGCTATTAGGTCCTTGTGATCACCTTGAAGAAGAGCTGGCTCTGTCCACACTCCTTTGCTTTGTTCCTGAAGGGGAGGGGACAACATATTTGAGGCAAACATGAGTCTTTACTGTGCTGTGTGCTCAGCTGTGTCCAACTCTTCACCATCCCCTGGACTGCAGCCCACCAGGCTCCTCTGGCATGGAATTTTCCAGGCAAGAATACTGGGATGGGTTGCCGTTTCCTTCTCCAGGGGATCTTCCCAATGCAGGGATCCAACCCACATCTCTTGTGTCTCCTGCATTGGCAGGCATATTCTTTACCACTGCACCACCTGGGAAGCCCTACATCATAGGCTAAATAACATCTAAGAGGATTGAGGCCTTTGTGTCAGTTGCACAACTTAATGATGTGCTGGCTTATTAAGCCATCCTTCAACTACCTGTGGGATCTACCCAACTATCTCCCCCTAACTGACTGTATTCTCTGCTGCCTTCCTTCCATGTTTATGAGGCCTTTCAGATTTCCTCTGTGCCAAAGGCTTGGACCCTGAGGCTGGTTTCTTATCTTTCATTTCTTCTGCCTCAGGCAAACTATACATTCCTTTTCTTTGACTTCAAATTGAGCTTTCTCTTTAGGCAGGTAGCCAGGTCCAAAAGGCCTAAGATTCTCCCACCCAAAGACTAAGCTGGCTGTGTGGAATTAACTTCGTTCAGAAGAATGAGCCTTCCCCAACTCCTGGGGCATCCCTCAGGCACCAGCCACAGTTCCAGAACCCTAAACCTCCTCCCAGACACCATAGCTTCCAAGATGTTACCTCCCTAATAGGCCTCTCTCCTAATGCAGAAAGTGGACAAGGTTTTTATAAGCAGACTTTGATCCGTCAAGTTTATCTGCAAAGGGCTATAACTTTAGAAAATGAATTCCCTGTCAAGTTTCTTTCATTAATAGTGAAGAAAAAAAAAAAGGTATGCAAGAAATGGTCTGACTGAAGGGATTACAATTAATGTAGTGTCTATTTCTGAACACCTAGATTTCCACACTGCAGTAGAAAACTAAGTCACTCTAGTTGGATTAATGCCCCAGGAGTTGGGTTAATGGATATACTTGAACATGTATCTCTCCTCCCATTGAGGTTGCTAAGTAGAGACTTTCTAGCTAATGTCAACTAAGAAATTCTGCCCTCACTTTCTCTGTGTAACAAACATAACAAGCATAGATATTTCTGCAGCCTTTCATTCCAGGTCTGACCAAGCTTCACCTAGAGACATTTGAGAGTGAAGGGTTCCTACTCTGTGTTGGGAATGTAAATTGATGGAGTCACTATGAAAAACAGTATGAAGGCTTCTTCAGTTCAGTTCAGTCGCTCAGTCGTGTCCGACTGTTTGCAACCCCATGAATCACAGCACACCAGGCCTCCCTGTCCATCACCAACTCCCGGAGTTCACTCAGACTCACGCCCATCGAGTCAGTGATGCCATCCAGCCATCTCATCCTCTGTCATCCCCTTCTCCTCCTGCTCCCAATCCCTCCCAGCATCAGAGTCTTTTCCAATGAGTCAGCTCTTCGTATGAATGGCCAAAGGACTGGAGTTTCAGCTTTAGCATCACTCCTTCCAAAGAAATCCCAGGGCTGATCTCCTTCTGAATGGACTGGTTGGATCTCCTTGCAGTCCAAGGGACTCTCAAGAATCTTCTCCAACACCACAATTCAAAAGCATCAATTCTTCAGCACTCAGCTTTCTTCACAGTCCAACTCTCACATCCATACATGACCACTGGAAAAACCATAGCCTTGACTAGACGGACCTATGTTGGCAAAGTAATGTCTCTGCTTTTGAATATGCTATCTAGGTTGGTCATTACTTTCCTTCCAAGGAGTAAGCATCTTTTAATTTCATGGCTGCAGTGACCATCTGCAGTGATTTGGGAGCCCCCCAAAATAAAGTCTGACACTGTTTCCACTGTTTCCCCATCTATTTCCCATGAAGTGATGGGACTAGATGCCATGATCTTCATTTTCTGAATGTTGAGCTTTAAGCCAACTTTTTCACTCTCCTCTTTCACTTTCATCAAGAGGCTTTTGAGTTCCTCTTCACTTTCTGCCATAAGGCTGGTGTCATCTGCATATCTGAGGTTATTGATATTTCTCCCGGCAATCTTGATTCCAGCTTCTGCTTCTTCCAGTCCAGCGTTTCTCATGATGTACTCTGCATATAAGTTAAATAAATAGGATGACAATATACAGCCTTGACATACTCCTTTTCCTATTTGGAACCAGTCTGTTGTTCCATGTCCAGTTCTAACTGTTGCTTCCTGACCTGCATACAGATTTCTCAAGAGGCAGGTCAGGTGGTCTGGTATGCCCATCTCTTTCAGAATTTTCCACAGTTTATTGTGATCCACACAGTCAAAGGGTTTGGCATAGTCAATAAAGCAGAAGTAGATGTTTTTCTGGAACTCTCTTGCTTTTTCGATGATCCAGCAGATGTTGGCAATTTGATCTCTGCTTCCTCTGCCTTTTCTAAAACCAGCTTGCACATCAGGAAGTTCACGGTTCACGTATTGCTGAAGCCTGGCTTGGAGAATTTTGAGCATTACCTTACTAGCATGTGAGATGAATGCAATTGTGCAGTAGTTTGGGCATTCTTTGGCACTGCCTTTCTTTGGGATTGGAATGAAAACTGACCTTTTCCAGTCCTGTGGCCACTGCTGAGTTTTCCAAATTTGCTGGCATATTGAGTGCAGCACTTTCACAGCATCATCTTTCAAGATTTGAAATAGCTCAGCTGGAATTCCATCACCTCCACTAGCTTTGAAGGCTTCTTAAACAGCTAAAAATGAGCTACCATATGACCCAACAATCCCACTCCTATGCACATGTCTATACAAAACTTTAATCAAAAAGATACAGGCACCCCAATGTTCATAGCAGCACTGTTTACAATAGTCAAGGTATGGAAGCAACCTAAATGTTCCTCAGTGGAGGAATGGGTAAAGAAGTGGTACATATATGCAATGCAACACTACTCAGCCATCAAAAAGAATGAAATAATGCCATTTGTAGCAACGTGGAAGGACCAAGAGGTTATCATACTAAGTGAGGTAAGTCAGACAGAGAAAGGCAACTATCATATGATATCATTTAGATGTGGAATCTCAAGTATGATGGAAATGAACTTGTTTACAGAATGGAAACAGACTCAAAGACATAGAAAACAAACTTATGGTTTCCAAAGACAGAAGGAGGGGAGGGATGGAAAAATCAGAAGTTTGGGATTAACAGATACAAACTACTATGTGTAAAACTGATAAACTACAAGGTCCTACTGTATAGCACAAGGGAACTACATTTAATATATTGTATTAACCTATAATAGAAAAGAATATATCTATATATATCTGAGTCTCTTTGCTGTACATCAGAAGCTAACATAACATTGTAGATCAACTATACTTCAGTGAAAAAAGTTGTAAAGTGAAAGATTATATTGTTAAGATCCACTCCTCTAGGGGATGGGAACACTGATCCACCAACTAATAGCCATTGTTATATCTTATATATACATACTTATATCATTTTATATAATTAGAACAAATCTTGGGTAAGCATTGCCTTTTTAACTTAAGGACAACTTTCATATTTTGGTTAAAACTTAGCCCCTCATGACTTCTATCCATCCTATGAGAGGTAAACTATTAATAATAAAAATCTATCCTGCCCTTTCCAGCTCTACGCCATAATGAGCTTCCCTACAGCTCTCTCCAACCAGTTTTTACCAAAGAAGGGACAACTAGTCTACTTTCATTTAATTTTACTACCTCAAGTGAAGTGAAACTCTGGAAAAACAAAACTTTTCCCTTCAGAAATACTTGAAACTTCCCAAATTTCTCACATCAGTTTACTGAACAGAAGTTTAGCTTTGCCCACCCTCTAAAGGGACGGTCTCAGTACTTCCTGAAAGCAATGTTTCATTATTTTACAGGACACTTTCTCAAAACATTTGCTAGCTTTACTATTTTACTTAAAATTTTTTTTAACTTAAAAAAATTGAAGTATAGTTGATATACATCATATTAGTTTCCTGTGTACAATATATTGGCTTTATACTGCTGTATATTGTAAATAACCACCACAATAAATCTAGTTAACATCCACGACCATATGTTAACTTTATTCTTTCTAAATTCTTTTTTTACTGTGGTAAAAGTCACATAATATAAAACATATTGTTTTAACCATATTTATCTGCACAGTTCAGTGGCGCTAAGTACATTCACATTGTTGTGCAACTCCCACCATCATCCGTTTCCCAAATTTTTCACTTTCTAAGCTGAAAATGTGTACCCATTAAACACTAACTCCTCATCTTCCCTCTCGACCCCACACCCACCCTCCAACCCCTAGCATCTACCAATGTTCTTTCTGACTCTATGAATTTAACTATACCTCGTACAAGTAGAATCAAACAATATTTGTCTGCATCTAATGTGTATTGGAATGCATTTTAAGGTTAACTTCATATATATCCTACAAACAGAACAACAGCCTGGTTCAAAATTGGGAAAGGAGTCCGTCAAGACTGTATGCTGTCACCCTGCTTATTTAACTCTATGCAGAGTGCATCATGTGAAATGCGGGCTGAATGAATCACAAACTGGAATCAAGATTGCCAGGAGAAATACCAATAGCCTCAGATATGCAGATGATACCACCTTAATGGCAGAAAATGAAGAGGAACTAAAGAGCCTCTTGATGAAGGTGAAAGAGGAGAGTGAAAAAGCTGGCTTAAGACTCAACATTAAAAAAAAAAACCTAAGATTATGGCATCTGGCCCCATCACTTTGTGGCAAATAGAAGGGGAAAAAGTGGGAAAAGTGACAGACTTTATTTTCTTGGGCTCCAAAATCACTGCAGATGGTGACTGCAGCCATGAAATTAAGGCGCTTTCTCCTTGGAAGAAAAGTTATGACAAACCTAGACAGTGTATTTAAAAGCAGAGGCATCACTTTGCCGACAAATATCCATATAGTCCAAGCTATGGTTTTTTCAATAGTCATGTATGGATGTGAGTTGGACCATAAGGGACACTGAGCACCAAACAATTTATGCTTTTGAACTGTGGTATTGGAGAAGACTCTTGAGAATCCCTTGGACTTCAAGGAGATCCAACCAGTCCATTCTAAAGGAGATCAGTCCTGGGTGTTCTTTGGAAGGACTGATGCTAAAGCTGAAACTCCAATACTTTGGCCACGTCATGTGAAGAGTTGACTCATTGAAAAAGACTCTGATGCTGGGAGGGGTTGGGGGCAGGAGGAGAAGGGGACGACAGAGGATGAGATGGCTGGATGGCATCACCGACTCGACGGACGAGAGTTTGAGCAGATGGCATCACTGACTCAGTGGACATGAGTTTGAGCAAACTCAGGGAAATAGTGAAAGACAGGGAAACCTGGGTGCTACAGTCCATGAGGTTGCCAAGAGTCACACATGACTAAGCCGCTGAAGAACAACAACCATAAACAGATTACACCTTCTTGCTCTACAGTAGGTCCTCACCAGGCTCGGCTCTTCTGTCCCATATCTTACCTTAGAAGTGAGCAAAACTGATCAGACTTTCTCTTCTACTGACCACCATTGTACCCTATTTTGCTTAATGGAAAAACATAAAACCATTTACTGCTCTCCTTGCTCCTTGGTTCCATGGAGAGGAGGTGGCTGCAGAATATGCAAATATAATGTCAGCCTACTCTTTCAACAAGCTTTCAGGATCTGGGAGCACAAGTGGAAAAAGCTGGTCCCTGAGTGCAAAAAAAAAAAAAAAAAGTGACTTCCTAAACCAGAAGCACTTTCTAAAAATATATATCTGTTTCCTAAGTGAGTTAGAATCAATAGCGATGGGACCCCCAAAAGATTTTTTAATAAAGGTCCTAGCAGATTCTTACACAGGTTTACTGCCAACATAGATAGCATATTCAAAAGCAGAGACATTACTTTGCCAACAAAGGTCCGTCTAGTCAAGGCTATGGTTTTTCCAGTGGTCATGTATGGATGTGAGAGTTGGACTGTGAAGAAGGCTGAGTGCTGAAGAATTGATGCTTTTGAACTGTGGTGTTGGAGAAGATTCTTGAGAGTCCCTTGGACTGCAAGGAGATCCAACCAGTTCATTCTGAAGGAGATCAGCCCTGGGATTTCTTTGGAGAGAATGATGCTGAAGCTTAAACTCCAGTACTTTGGCCACCTCATGCAAAGAGTTGACTCATTGGAAAAGACTCTGATGCTGGGAGGGATTGGGGCAGGAGGAGAAGGGGACGACAGAGGATTAGATGGCAGGATGGCATCACTGACTCAATGGACGTGAGTCTGAGTGAACTCCAGGAGTTGGTGATGGACAGGGAGGCCTGGCGTGCTGCGATTCATGGGGTCGTGAAGAGTTGGACACGACTGAGCGACTGAACTGAACTGAACTGAACAAGGGGAGCTGTAGGTGTTGCGAGAGGGCATCAGAGGGCAGACACACTGAAACCATAGTCACAGAAAACTAGTCAATCTGATCACATGGACCACAGCCTTGCTAACTCAATGAAACTAAGCCATGCCGTGTGGGGCCACCCAGATGGGTGGGTCATGGTGGAGAGGTCTGACAGAATGCGGTCCACTGGAGAAGGGAATGGCAAACCACTTCAGTATTCTTGCCTTGAGAACCCCATGAACAGTATGAAAAGACAAAGTGATATGACACTGAAAGAGGAATTCCCCAGGTCGGTAGGTGCCCAATATGCTACTGGAGATCAGTGGAGAAATAACTCCAGAAAGAACGAAGGGATGGAGCCAAAGCAAAAACAATACCCAGTTGTGGATGTGACTGGTGATAGAAGCAAGGTCTGATGCTGTAAAGAGCAATATTGCATAGGAACCTGGAATGTCAGGTCCATGAATCAAGGCAAATTGGAAGTAGTCAAACAAGAGATGGCAAGAGTGAACGTCAACATTCTAGGAATCAGCAAACTAAAATGGACTGGAATGGGTGAATTTAATTCAGATGACCATTATATCTACTATTGTGGGCAGGAATCCCTTAGAAGAAATGGAGTAGCCATCATGGTCAACAAAAGAGCCCAAAATGTAGTACTTGGATGCAATCTCAAAAACGACAGAATGATCTCTGTTCGTTTCCAAGGCAAACCATTCAATATCACAGTAATCCAAGTCTATGCCTCAACCAGTAATGCTGAAGAAGCTGAAGTTGAATGGTTCTATGAAGACCTACAAGACCTTTTAGAACTAACACCCAAAAAGATGTCCTTTTCATTATAGGGGACTGGAATGCAAAAGTAGGAAGTCAAGAAACACCTGGGGTAACAGGCAAATTTAGCCTTGGAATACAGAATGAAGCAGGGCAAAGGCTAATGGAGTTTTGCCAAGAGAATGCACTGGTCATAGCAAACACCTTCTTCCAACAACACAAGAGAAGACTCTACACATGGACATCACCAGATGGTCAACACCGAAATCAGATTGATTATATTCTTTGCAGCCAAAGATGGAGAAGCTCTATACAGTCAGCAAAAACAAGACCAGGAGCTGACTGTGGCTCAGATCGTGAACTCCTTATTGCCAAATTCAGACTGAAATTGAAGAAAGTAGGGACAACCACTAGACCATTCAGGTATGACCTAAATCAAATCCCTTATGATTATACAGTGGAAGTGAGAAATAGATTTAAGGGACTAGATCTGATAGATAGAGTGCCTGATGAACTATGGACGGAGGTTCGTGACATTGTACAGGAGACAGGGATCAAGACCCTGTCTTGAAAGAAATGCAAAAAAGCAAAATGGCTGTCTGGGGAGCCCTTAAAAATAGCTGTGAAAAAAGAGAAGCGAAAAGCAAAGGAGAAAAGGAAAGATATAAGCATCTGAATGCAGAGTTCCAAAGAATAGCAAGGAGAGATAAGAACGCCTTCCTCAGCAATCAATGCAAAGAAATAGAGGAAAACAACAGAATGGGAAAGACTAGCTTCTCTTCAAGAAAATTAGAGATACCAAGGGAACATTTCATGCAAAGATGGGCTTGATAAAGGACAGAAATGGTATGGACCTAACAGAAGCAGAAGATATTAAAAAGAGGTGGCAAGAATACACAGAAGAACTGCACAAAAAAGATCTTCACGACCCAGATAATCACGATGGTGTGATCACTCACCTAGAGCCAGACATCCTGGAATGGGAAGTCAAGTGGGCCTTAGAAAGCATCACTACGAACAAAGCTAGTGGAGGTGATGGAATCCCAGTTGAGCTATTTCAAATCCTGAAAGATGATGCTGTGAAAGTGCTGCACTCAATATGCCAGCAAATTTGGAAAATGCAGCAGTGGCCACAGGACTGGAAAAGGTCAGTTTTCATTCCAATCCCAAAGAAAGGCAATGCCAAAGAATGCTCAAACTACTGCACAATTGCACTCATCTCACATGCTAATAAGGTAATGCTCAAAATTCTCCAAGCCAGGCTTCAGCAATATGTGAACCGTGAACTTCCAGATGTTCAAGCTGGTTTGAGAAAAGGCAGAGGAACCAGAGATCAAATTGCCAACATCCACTGGATCATCAAAAAAGTGAGAGAGTTCCAGAAAAGCATCTACTTCTGCTTTATTGACTATGCCAAAGCCTTTGACTGTATGGATCACAATAAACTGTGGAAAATTCTGAAAGACATGGGAATACCAGACTACCTGACCTGCCTCTTGAGAAACCTATATGCAGGTCAGGAAGCAACAGTTAGAACTGGACATGGAACAACAGACTGGTTCCAAATAGGAAAAGGAGTACATCAAGGCTGTATATTGTCACCCTGCTTATTTAACTTATATGCAGAGTACATCATGAGAAACTCTGGGCTGGAAGAAGCACAAGCTGGAATCAAGATTGCCGAGAGAAATATCAATAACCTCAGATATGCAGATGACACCACCCTTATGGCAGAAAGTGGGGAGGAACTAAAAAGCCTCTTGATGAAAGTGAAAGAGAAGAGTGAAAAAGTTGGCTTAAAGCTCAACATTCAGAAAATGAAGATCATGGCATCTAGTCCCATCACTTCATGGGAAATAGATGGGGAAACAGTGGAAACAGTGTCAGACTTTATTTTGGGGGGCTCCCAAATCACTGCAGATGGTGATTGCAGCCATGAAATTAAAAGATGCTTACTCTTTGGAAGGAAAGTTATGACCAACCTAGATAGCATATTCAAAAGCAGACATTACTTTGCCAACATAGGTCCGTCTAGTCAAGGCTATGGTTTTTCCAGTGGTCATGTATGGATGTGAGAGTTGGACTGTGAAGAAAGCTGAGTGCCAAAGAATTGATGCTTTTGAATTGTGGTGTTGGAGAAGATTCTTGAGAGTCCCTTGGACTGCAAGGAGATCCAACCAGTCCATTCTAAAGGAAATCAGTCCTGAGTATTCATTGGAAGGACTGATGCTAAAGCTGAAACTCCAGTATTTTGGCCGCCTCATGCAAAGAGTTGACTCATTGGAAAAGACTGATGCTGGGAGGGATTGGGAGCAGAAGGAGAAGGGGACAACAGAGGATGAGATGGCTGGATGGCATCACCGACTCGATGGACATGAGTTTGAGTGAACTCCGGGAGTTGGTGATGGACAGGGAGGCCTGGCGTGCTGTGATTCATGGGGTCGCAAAGAGTCGGACACGACTGAGTGACTGAACTGAACTGAACAAGGGGAAAACCCATATTAAAAGGCACACAGGGAAAGAAACAATTCAGAACAATGGGACTGATCCCTTGGCAGTACTTTGTGTGAGATTCTGCACGAGTGGGTGTTCACTCAGGGCCAGTCTAGAAACAGGAGCCATACCAGTTATTGGAATGATGGTATTTAGTGTGAGGAATTTTCAATAAGATCTAGCGCTGATAAGTAATTAACTGAAAAAGGAAAAAGGTAACTCCAAGGTATCACAGAGACAGCCCTCAATGGAAGCAACTACCATCACTCCAGCTAGGGCAAAAAAGGAAGCAGTTAGAATATCAAAACTCAGCAGCTCAGAGGAGGGGACCTGTGGGTCTGGAACCCAAATCCCTGAGGAGAGGGGGCCAGCTAGCTGGTGCTGGTGTCTCCAAAGAAACTGGCTCTGCGAGTCTGGGGAAAGCTACAGACTGGATGATGCGTGCTCTGTCACTCAGTCATGTCTGACTCTTTGCCAGCCCGTGGACTGTAGACTGCCGGGCTCCTCTGTTCATGGGATTCTCCAGGCAAGAATACTGCAGTGCGTTGCCATGCCCTTCTCCAGGGGATCTTCCCAAGCCAGGGATCAAACCCGCATCTCCTGCATTGCAGGTGGATTCTTTACTGTCTGAGCCACGGGCAGAGCTTAACAGGGAACAGAGCCGGCACGGCAGAAATATGGTGCATAGTCTGTCTCAGTCCGTATCATAAAGAAGAAAAGAGAACATTGGGCTTGGAACTGAGAACTGCATGATGATTTTTTTTTTTTAAAGGGGAACTTACTAAACAAGCATCATGCTACTTTGCTGTGCGTGCTAAGTTGCTTCAAATGTGTCTGACTCTTTGAGACCCTATGGACTGTAGCCCACCAGGCTCCTCTGTCCATGAGGTTCTAGGTAAAAATACTGGGGTGGGTTTCCATGCCCTCCTCCAGGGTATCTTCCCAACCCAGGGATCTTATGTGTCCTGCATCGGCAGGAAGGTTCTTTACCACTAGCACCATCTGGGAAGACCATATCATGCTACTTTACAAATGGAATTTTATTTAATCTTCACAATCCTATGAGGATGAAGCCCAGAAAGGTTAGGTCACTTGTGAAGGTCACACAGCAAGTGGTGGAGCTGCATAAAGTGCATGTTTATTCCGTGAGTTGGCTCCAGCCCTCACAGAGGACTCAAATTAGGATGGTATTCTCCTTCTCTAATTCTTTTTCCTGGAACTGGCTTCCATTCTTCCTCATCCTCCAAAGGGGCTGCATGTGACCCAGATGGAATTCAGTTATACAAGTTTTTCTTTTCTGATTTTCTGAGTTTACCAGGAGTTCCATGTAACTGGGATGTCATTGACTGCTATCCCAACTGGATGGATGAGGGAGGTGGTCTCCAGCTGGGAAAGTCAAATAACCCCGTCCTCAGCCCATCCTTACTCCATTAGTATCCCTGGCTCCAGCCCCCTGGGGAGCTTGACCTGGAGTACTGTGAAGGGATGGGAAGGACAATGCTCACATGGTACGATAAGACAGAGACAGGATTTCTGGTAAAGATAGGCAGCATTCCTATTGGGGCATCTGGCAAGCTGCTTGATGCTAATGCAGGGAAGTGAAAATCAATGGAGTAACAAGCATCCCCAGACTCAGCAGAAGGAAGGAACCTGCCTGATGGAGGCCTGGCTGCTTCATCTTAGTTCAGTTGTTTAGAATTAGACTTTGCACCCTATAGGCTTCTTTTGCACATCTCTCCCCTCTATAAACACAAATTTCAAAATGCTTCCCTAACCCCACATCCTTCTCCAGAGATTATATCACACAAGATTCTTCAGAGAGTTGTCTACACTCACAGCCTCCCCTCTTCACCTGTCACCCACTCTGATCTGGCCTCTGCTCCCACTTCATAGAAACCATTCTTATTAAAGTGACAAGTGGCCCACTTGCTCATTAAATCAATGGGCTTTTCTCACTCCTTACATCATTTGATGTCTATACACCATTTGGCCCTGTTAACCATGACTTCCATCTTGAAATTCTCTCTTCCATTGGCTTCCAAGACTCAGATGTAGATACAAGTCTGTTCTACCTCCCAGTTCTTTATCAGTGAGAGTTCTTAAAAGGCAACAAAAACCAACGTAGAGGTGAGGTGGGGGCCAGAGGGAGGGGGGTTAGTGGTGTTGGTAAAAAATAATTTGCCAAGAGGTTTTGAGCTAGCTCATGGTATATAGTTAATTTAATAACATCTCCAATTCTTCACCCCTCCCTGTAACCACACTGTTTATAATGTGGCTTTATAGCTCCTCCCATGCCCAGCAACTTGCTTTGGTCAATAGGAATTTAGCAGTTGTGACATGGGCAGAGGCTTGAAAAAGCATTGGCCCTTCCCATCTTCTCTTGCTCCTCTGCCCTCCTCCTGAGAACAAGCCCTGTTAACTTGCCAGAGGATGAGGCTTGTCGAACACAACTGAGTCATCCCATTTGTCCCAGCTGAGATAACCCTAGAATTCACCCAGTTCCCAGCTGACCCCCTGGACATGTGAAAGGGTCCAGTAGAGTCATTTTGTTGACCTTCAGCTCACCTCAGATTCAAGAGTGAACTTAACAGAGACCAGAAGACCCACCTACATGATCCACAGATTCATGAGCTGACTGAATGCTTAGTGTTTTAAGTCACTAAATCTAGAGATGGTTTAGTGTTGGTTTGTTAGAGTTACAGTGGGCTTCCCTGGTGGCTCAGACCATAAAAGATTTGCCTGCAATGCAGGAGACACAGGTTCAATCCTTGGTTTGGGAAGATCTCCTGGAGAAGGGAATGGCTACCCACTCCAGTATTCTTGCCTGGAGAATTCCATGAACAGAGGAGCCTGGCGGGCTACCATCCATGAGGTTGCAAAGAGTTGGATAAGACTGAGCAACTGAGCCCACACATGTCATCAAAGGTGAACCTGAAGAACCTTGACAGGACAGGAAAAAGGCAACACCAAGGATCCACTGAATAGGATCTAGTGAACAAACTCTTCAAGTAGCTTCTTTCAGGATAAACCTGCTCTGACTTAATCTTTTCTTTGGTAGGAAGCGTTTTATCATTCTTCTCAGCAGTTAGGTTCCAGAGAAAGAATCTAATTGCTGCAATTTGGGATCTGTTCCTCCTCTGGCACCTTGATTGACAATCTCACCAAAACTACATGCCATGAGAGAGGGGTGAGTCCCTAAATATCCCTATATCCCTATATATCCCTGTATCCCTAAAGAAATCCTGAAGTGCAGTTTCCAAAAAATGAGGCATGAATTCTGCTGGCAGGAGTAACATAAGTCCACTACAGGCTCTGGCTCTCTCTCCTGGTTTTATAGCATCCACTTGGTCCACAAGCCAGGACAGCTGGAGCCCTGGCCAGTGCTGGATGACAGCCCGAGCATCCAAAAGATTCTTGAACAATTGGAATTGCAGCACAAAGCTAGCAGGATGAAATTAAATAGGGATTAATGTGAAGGCCTATACTTGAGTCCAGAGGAAATAACAGCTGGTGGAAGACAAGGTAAGAGGCCTGATGCATAATAGTAGCTCTTATGGAAAAGACACAAGCTTAGAATGAGCCAGTAATGGAAGGAGATGGCTGGGGATAGTGGTCTGATGCTGGGCTAAAGAGGGTTTGGAAATAATGCCCTTTTCCTAAGTACAACCTCCAGTTCCGTGTGGCTCATCTGGAATAATAATAGCCTAAGACCATTGATTCAGTGCTTACTACGCATCACGAACTGTGCACTGCCTGGTTCATTTCAGTTAATCAACATACGAACACACTGTTATTGTTACCACTATACAGGTGAGGTGACTGAGGCAAGGAGAGGTTAAGGGAACTTTTCCAAGGTCACAGAGCTTTGATGGAGCCAGTTTGGGACCCAGACACTCTGACTCCAGAATCTGGGTTCAGAGCCACTAGCTAGGCTGGCCCTTAGGGAATGGGACAGTGACACTCTGCTCTCATTTGGGGAACAGGAGGAAATAGCACCCACTGAGTGCTACAAACATGCCAGGAGCTTTATTATACACTAGTTTATTCCCTCCTAGAAGACAAGTATTCTAGATTCCATTTTAAACCTGAGGCTTAATAGGAAAAGAACTAGAATGTCTGGTATACTTTTACCTGAAATAAACATGATATTGGGTAGATTTGGGAGTGCGGCAAATATTTGTGGGTTGTCAGGATTAAATTGGGCTTCCCTGGTGGCTCAGACGGTAAAGAGTCTGCCTACAATGCGGGAGATCCGGGTTCGATCCCTTAAATTTATTTAAATTTATTCTGTTTAACTCATTTTGAGGATGGAGTGAGCACAATGGTTAGAATGTACAGCAATGCAGCTTTTTCTCAAAGTTATAAAGGTCCTCCTGATATAGCTTATTAATACTTATAGTCATACTAAATATAACTGTATAAAAATCAGACCATTTACTAAGCATTTATTATGTGCTAAGAACTTCACAGTCATTATATATAATGTCGTTTTAATAATAAAATCATAATAATGGTTGTTATTGAACACTTATGCCAGGCGCTGTGCCACAGCTTTAAATAATAGGTGCTTTTTTTATCCCCATTTTGTAAGTGATAAAGTGAGGCACAGAGGGATTAAAGCTAACCAAGGTCACACATCCAGGAAGAGGGACACGATCCAGCAGCTGGCTCCAGGCTAGAGTTCCAATAATTACACAGCCCTGTCCCTCTGGAACAGCAGGTAAGAATTATGGACTTCTGGCTGGGACACACTAGAATTCCAGCACCCTAGGTTGGTCTGACCTGATTGAAATCTAAGGCTCCTCCCAGTCTGGGAATCAAAAGACCAGGAGCACAGACCTGGGTGAGGAAGAGCAGATAAACCCTACACAGCTGGGCTGTGTGTGGGGCCTCCTCCCCCTGTCCCCAGAGTCCGGGCTGCAAGGCCAGGATGCTGGATGCACAAGGATTTCAGCCTTGCTGAGATCAGTCCGCATGTGTTTTATTAAAAGGAAGTATTTACCCGGCCTCCTCCTGGCAGAGCTGTGCAGTAGTTTATTAGGACTTCATTTGGAGTGTAAATTGTTGCTGGTTTATAAAAAGGCTCTGCAGAGCAGCTCCGCTGGGATGGCCCCAATCCGCAGCACGGGGCATGTGAGGTTTTAACTAAATCATTGATTTCCCTCTGGAAGGAGCAGCACAGATATGAGCCACTCACTTGGCTGCTTAGCTGCTGTCTTCTCGCACCTGGAGGGTAAAGGTGGCGAGACTCCCCCCCTTCCCTCCCGTCTCCATCTCTGAACACATGCTCGCTCGGGCAAACACATTCCTCTAACTCATCTAAGGGCCTGTACCATTCTGGGGCATTGCATAGAAGGCCAGTACAGTCTGAAGAATCTCTGACTGGGGTCAGGGGACGGGGGCCAAGGGTGGGTGGCTGTTGATCTTGTGATCAGTTACAGCAGGTGGTGGTCACCAACTCCATCTCCGAAGTGAGACAGATTTGGGTCCAAATGCCAGTTGGACGACCTTGAGCTTGGGTTGTCAGATTCAGGAAATAAAAATACAGAACACACAGTTAAATTTGAATTTCAGATAAACAATGAATAATTTTTTGGTCTAAGTATGGAACTAGCTTCTCTGAAATTTAAATTTAACAAGGCGTCCTACATTGGATATGGCAAGACTCCTTGGGGCAGGAGACTGACCTCTGAGCCTTCATTTCCTCACCTGTAAAATCTCACAATTCTTATGAGATGGTATGTCAGGCAGTGCCCATAATGTGCTTAATGCATTGTCTAGTTATCTATTAATGTGCAATAAATGTTACATTTACAATTTATATAATCCAGTCTGCATTATTTTACGGTCATTTGTTTACATCATCACTTCTAGATTCATGGGAGGACCAGTTCATCCTAATCTTTGTATCTCAAATGCTAAGAAATTTTCTGGGACCGAATAGGTGCGAGTAATATATGCTAAATGATTTAACTGATTGTCAGTTTAACAGTTGCAAAAATCAAAATTAAAAATCCTGGAAATATTTATCCCGAAAGCAAGAGTCCCCACTTTTAAAAAGAAAGCTCAAAATTACCTATCTGTTGACACATATTTATTGTATCACAGTTAGGATATTAAGGGCACATGAGAGTCTGCCATGTTCAAAAATTTTCCCCCCTTGGTTTGTTTATTCCCTCTATGCTAACACTAGACTTGACAAAGGCATCCACATCTATAGGGTATTTTCCTAGTCTCATTGAGATATAATTGACATATAATATTATAGGTTTCAGTTTTATAGCATAATGACTTGACATACATACATTGCAAAATGATGCGTGGTTCAAATTTTCTGATTCTTCCTCTACTCTTTTGTTCTCAGTTTTCTCATCTCTAAAATGGAGAAAATAATAGTACCTACTTCAAACAGTTCCTACAAGTTCATAAATGCTTATTTCAGCACCAGGCACACAGAACTAGGTGCTCGGTTAATGGTAGACGTTATTTATGCCAGTCCTTGCCCTGTGTCACCAGGGAGACATTGACAGGTCCGCAGGGCGCATGGTAAGAGAAGGGTTGGTGGAAGATGAAGAAGACACAGCAGCCTCTTGCCCATAACCCGCAGGCAGAGCAGATGGCCCGCCTGCATCTTCAAAGGGCAGCAGAGATTTGCTCGAGGAGGCCTGGATGCTGAGCTTGGTGTGCCGAGATGGCCCCGGGCACTCACCAGCATCTGACACACTTGTTTAGTGTCTGTCTCGAACGTCACTGGAGTGTAACTCAGTGAGGGCAATGCTCCTAAGTTCTTGTTTTCTGGAATATCCTGGAAGAACACCTGGCACAGAGTGAGTGTGTGAGTCGGTAGGGCAATGAAGACGTCAGCCTGAGAGATTCTATATTTTAATTGTCCTTCCTTTGCTCTCTACCCGCTTCTTATCCTCCTTTCCTTCTTTGCTTCCTTGGAGGTAAGGTGTGTGTATAGAGGCTGGAAAGAAAGGGCCCAGGAAGCAGTGGGATAGGCGGCACTATCGTCGTCCTCCAGATGTTGTGGAAGGGATGGAATCCTCTCTCGCCTCTTAAGTCAGTTCATTCATCCAAGTAACACTTCCTGTTCACTGTGATGTCAGGAGTTATCATTTGCTCTCACCCACCTCCCTCTGACGGGCGGGAGTGAGGGGAGATGTAAATTCGACTAAGGAATGAAGCTGATATACATCTTGTACCTTAGAATGTTCTCCAAGATATATTAAGTTCGGGGAATGTTGTGTGGTGTGTAGAGTATGTTCTCTGTATGTGTGTGTTTATATTACATAGGACATCCCTGCAAGGATGTCAAGAAACTGCTCACAGTGGTTGCCTCTTAGGGAGAAAACTGGGGGAAAGGGAGGTTTCTGGAATGAGAGAGAAGTAAATTTTCATTGTATACCATTTCGCTTTATCAACTATTTTGCCATATACATGAATTACTGTTTTAATTCTTGGTGGTGGTGGTGGCTTAGTTACTCAGTCGTGTCCGACTCTTTGTGACCCGATGGACTGTAGCCTGCCAGGCTCCTCTGTCCATGGGATTTCCCAGGCAAGAATACTGGAGTGGGTTGCCAATACTTAGAGTAGTGTTAAAAAATATCTGGAGACTAACCAAAAGTATTTTTAGTGTTTTTTTCTCATTATAAAATAATATATTCTGAAAAAAATGAAAAAGCAATTTTAAAAAAGGAAGAAGGCACCTGTGATTCCATCAATCAGAAATAACCATTGGTTACATTTTGGAGGAGGTTCTACTATTTTTTCCAATGTACATATACTTTCTTCCAACCAAATTCTAGTGGTTTGTATCCTGAGGTTTTTTTCTAATATTTAACCATATACTGGGCACAGTTTCTCACAATCATTAAAATAGGCTTCTGAACAAAATGGCTGTGGTACCATACATATATAATCAGACCCTTATTATTGGACATTAGGTTGCTCTGGATTTTTCTAATTAGTATAAATAATGCTGCAATATACACCTTGTGTATACATTTCAGATATTTCCTTGATGAATATTCTTTGATAAGAAATCGCGAGGCAAAAGACTAGATGTGTCTACTTTAATCTGTATTAACAGAGAAAATATTTATGATACATTCAGAAAAAAACAAGATATGGAATGATTCATTTTTACATATGTATAAGGGGATGCGGAGAAGGCAATGGCACCCCACTCCAGTACTCTTGCCTGGAAAATCCCATGGACAGAGAAGCCCGGTAGGCTGCAGTCCATGGGGTCGCTAAGAGTCGGCACGACTGAGCGACTTCACTTTCCTTTTCACTTTCATGCACTGGAGAAGGAAATGGCAACCCACTCCAGTATTCTTGCCTGGAGAATCCCAGGAACAGAGGAGCCTAGTGGGCTGCCGTCTATAGAGTCGCACAAAGTCGGACACGACTGAAGCGACTTAGCAGCAGCAGCAGCAGCAGCAAGGGGATGCACTTGTGTCTGTATGTGCTTACACACACACACAATACATTTGATATATACACATATATCTGTATGATAAAAAGGTGGAGAAGATAAACACCAAAAAAGTAACCCTTTTCTCAGGATGGTGGGATCTGGAGTAATCTTTGTTTTCATCTTTTTTGCTTCTATTTTATAAAATGTCTACTGTAGTGGATACTGTGAGATGGCACACACGTCCCTGCCTCCAGCTTCCAAGACACTTTACAGGGATTTCCCTCACTCGGGTCACACACACACTTTCTGGGGCCGTGTGCATCCAGTGACTAGTCTCTGTTGACACACAGAGGTCTGGTCCCTTGCCTTCATCCCAGCTCCTGAGCTCCCATGGGATCGGCTGAGGCCTTTGTTGGGACTGTATCACTCCCAATTTCTCCCTCTGCCCAACACTGCTTTCCTCACTTCTGCTTTCCAGGGAAGCCATCCTGCAGCATCCGCAATGAACATTTTCATCCAGTGAATTAAAATTCTAAAATTAAAAAACTTTAATTTTTAAAAATTCCTCATAAAATGCCATACCTTTTTTTTATTCTAGATGGTTTTCCAACTATGAAAAACTGCCTGCTCTCCAAAGTGACCAATGAAATATACTATGGCATCTGTCCCCAGGTCATGCTGGGAAAGACACTGAAGGCAATTAATCAATTAGTCCCTTTGTCTTCCAATAAATCCCCTTCCAGTGGTGTCTGTCCCTGACCAGTTGACATTTCCATAACCCACTTGCCACCTTATGCATGTTAAATGACTTCTTATTGTCCTAAACTTGGAGATTTTAATCTCATCCATTAAGCCAGCAGGCCCGGTAATTCCCTGAATGCATTTTTATTGACTTTGTAAATCAGACTTCCCCACGTCAGGGACTGTGACCAGAAGAGAGGTGTTTGTCTGTGAAATTGGCTGGACACAGACCATTGACTGTGATGATAACCAGTGATTTGTGGGGCCAGATAGACAAGCCACATACACTAAGCGGATTAAAATATAACAAAACAAAAAGGTTCCATTACCAGGAATCCTGGCAAAGGGCAGCAGGATATTTGTGATGAAAGATAGAAAACAAACTAATTCCAAGTCTGGAAGGAAGCCTAAAACAGCCCTCTGCTCCCTCTTCGGTGAGCTAAAGGGAAAGTGTGGGGATGCTAAACACAGCTAAGTAAACCAATTTTTGAAAGCCCTTTAGTGAAAGTCAGAGGAAGCCTAACTCTAGCACTGCCTAGGCCCATATACGTGATGCTATACACGCCTCCATACCTCTTGCCACAGGAAGAGCTTACAAAAGTTGCAGTAACAATTTTAAACAGCTTTGTTCAATCACCTTCCCACTGAGGACCAAACCTAATGAAATCTACGTCATTTGGCCCCTGACCCTGTCCTGTGTCTGCTTCACTCTTACCCTTGCTCTCCAGTCACATTGCCCACTTGCATTACTCCACCAACACTAGCACCTTTGGGCCTCAGGGCCTTTGCACTGGCTGTTCCTCCTGCCTATAATGCTCTTACACCAGACATCTCTAAGTCCAGCCTCTCTGCTCCACTCAGGTCTCTGGACTCATCTCATCTCTTCAAAGGGGCTTCTCTGGTCACTCAGTCTGAAATGCACCCCTCCCATCACTTTCAATGTCTCTATTCTCTTGTATTTTTTTTAAATCACAGTATGTATTATGAACTGATATCATATTACTTATCACAGGCTTATATGTTCATTTTAAGTCTCACTCCTCCAAAGAACAGGAATTTTTGTCTGTTTTGTTCACTACTCTCTTTCCAGTGCCCGAAAGTACTAAAGTATTTGTTGAATAAATGAATTATGTATTCTACCTCTTCTCTTATCTTCATCCAAATGGCCTAATTTATTCCCTTATTTACTGAACAAATGTTTGTTGAGCACCTACAATAAGCCAGGCCTTGTGCTGAGACCTGATTCTTACAAGGATCGTACGATGATGTGTATGAAATTCAAAAGCACTATCAAAATTTAACGTGCAACTCACCAGTACTGACTATATAATTATTGAAAAGAATCAAATGTCTATTTCCCTTCTAAATGTGAAGATAATTACCTCATGGCTGATTTCTGGCAAATGGGATGAGCGCTTAAGTGATGTGTACATTTTCCAGCAGTCTAGACCAGCACAGTCCAGTAGAAACATGTGAGGGAATTTCCTGGTGGTCCAGTGGTTAGAACTCCAAACTCTCACTGCTGAGGGCCCAGGTTCAATCTCTGGTCAGGGAATCAAGATTTGGCAAGCAGCCAAAACAGAGAAAAAAATATATAATAATGTGAGACACATACATAATTTTGAATTTGCTAATAAGCATATTTTAAAAATAGAAATAAAAAGGTTATATCAACAAATAATATATTTTATTTAACCCAATATATCCAACATGTTATCATTCCAATGTGTAATCAATGTTTTTAAGTTATTAATGAGATATTTTACATTCTTTCTTCCATACTCAGTCTTCAAAATCTAGTGGATATTTTATATTTATAGTACATCTCTAACTTTTCACTGGAAATAGTTGATCTGTATTTAGATTTCATAAAATTCACAGTTGAAAAAGTATATTCATTTATTCAAGTTGTTCCAAATATACTTAAAAGTCTTCCAATAACTGAACAGAGTATCAGGTTTTTTCTTTTTAATTTAAATTTAAACTAATTAAAATTAAATACAAAATTCACTCCCTCAGTCTCAATAGCCACATTTGGATACCATATTGGATAGCTTACTTGTAGATCCTAAAAAGGATAGGTATGCACCCCTCATGCCTCCACTTTTCCGGGGAGGGTGGTAACAGCTGGAAGAACTGAAGCCAGAGATGGAGCCCTGTATTATTTTTGTTGTTCAGTCACTAAGTCGTGTCCGATTCTTTGTGACCACATGGACTGCTGTATGCCAGGCTTCTCTGTCTTTTACTGTCTCCTAGAGTTTGCTCAAACTCATGTCCATTGAGTCGGTGATGCCATCCAACCATCTCATCTTCTGTTGCCCCCTTCTTCTCCTGCCCTCAATCTTTCCCAGCATCAGGGGCTTTTTCCAGTGAGTCAGTTCTTTGCATCAGGTGGCCAAAGTATTGGAGCTTCAGCTTCAGCTTCAGTCCTTCCAATGAATATTTAGGGTTGATTTCCTGTAGGATTGACTAGTTGGATCTCCTTGCTGTCCAAGGGACTCTCAAGAGTCTTTTCCAACACCACAGTTCAAAGCATCAATTCTTTGGCACTCAGCCTTCTTTATGATCTAGCTCTACAACCGTATATGACTACTGGAAAAACCATAGCTTTGAGTATAACAGACCTTTGTTGGCAATGTGAGAAAGAGATAAACTTTCATCCTATTAAAGCTTCTGTATTCTCAGGTCTCTTTGTTGTAGCAGTTTAGCCTATATATAGGCTTAGCCTTGGGAGAAGGCAATGGCACCCCACTCCAGTACTCTTGCCTGGAAAATCCCATGGATGGAGGAGCCTGGTGGGCTGCAGTCCATGGGGTCGCTAAGAGTCAGACACGACTGAGCGACTTCACTTTCACTTTCCACTTTCATGCATTGGAGAAGGAAATGGCAACCCACTCCAGTGTTCTTGCCTGGAGAATCCCATGGACAGAGAAGCCTGGTAGGCTGCAGTCTATGGGGTCGCCCAGAGTCGGACATGACTGAAGCGACTTAGCAGCAGCAGCAGCAGCAGGCTTAGCCTTAACTAATATGCCTTCCAGCTCATCCTGTACCCTAGCCAGTATAGTCTCTGGCTCAGCCCATATCCTAACTTCTACACCTCCTGGCTCAGCCCATACCCTAACTAATATACCTCCCAGCTCAGCCCATGGACTAACTAGTACACCTCCTGGCCCAGCCTATATCCTGACCAGTACATCAACCACAGGCTTCTATCACCTCCCAGTCCCGGCTTCCCTTTCCAAAACATTTATTATTATTACTAACACCATTAATACTAGTATACCTCAGCTTACAATTTCCTTGGGGCTTTACATCAACCAGTACTCAGCCTGTTTTATTCACCATGTCAGCACATTTTCAACTTTGGACTCCAGTGGGTAGAGATTGCCTGGGTTTGGACTTGGGCTCCACCACTGTGATGTTTGAGAAAGCTTATGTATCAGCCTAACAGAGCCTTGGGCCAGACATTTGATCAAGCATTATTCTGGGTGTGTCTGCAAGGATGTTTCTGGATGAGATTGTCATTTGAATCAGCAGGCTAAGTAAAGCAGATTGTCCTCCCTAAAGTGGGTGAGCCCTGTCTAATAAGTTGAAGTCCTGAATGGAACAGAAAGGCTGACCTTCCCCTAATGAAGGAAGAACTCCTGCCTGACTGCTATGCGGGGACCTTGTTTATTTCCTGCCTCTGGGTTCAAACAGAAACATCGGCTCTCCTAGATCCCAGCTTACCAACTGTAGATCTTGGGACTTGTCTGCCTCTATAATCATGTAAGTCAATTATTCTTTATAATCAATCAGTCAACCTCTCTCTGTCTCTCCCCTTCTCTCTGAGAGAGGATTCCAATCTCTCCTGCCTCATCTGGAAGACAGCATGTCTCTTCATTATTTTTCTTCTTCAGTGCTTTCCCTCTAGCCGAGAGAGAAAACAAGAGAGACTGAGAAAGAGAGAGAGAGAGAGGTCCTATTGGTTCTGTTTTTCAGGAGAACTAAGACTAATACAACTACAAACTGGCTGTGTAACTTCTCTGTGCCTCAGTTTCCTCATCTCTAAAATGGGAGAAGTGATAATCCTCTACTAAATGTTAGTATTATTATTGTTTTAACATTACAACACAAGGACTGCAGAACACTATCAGGCATGTGCAGGAGGACTCTTCAGATTCAGTTTCCAGCCTTGCTCAGCCCTCAGCTCACAGCACCGCCTTTTTACACATCTCTGATCATCCCCCCTTCCTGCTCCCCTCAGCAGCCCACGTGCTTCAAACCCACATGACCACCTCCTCATGGCCCCTAAATTAGCCCAGTCCCCTTAGATTAGACCCTGCCTTCTATTTCAGAGAGAAAATTATGGCTTTCAGGCATGAACTTGTTAAAGCAATAATTAATTATTAATATTAAAATAATTTTGTTTCATCCACTCATGCTTTTGATCTGTGCCCTCTCCCTCCTTGGGGATATTCTCTCTGCATTAACTTTTTTCTCTTTCTTGGGTTCATAGACTCTCCCTTTCCCACAGCTCTTTCTACTTTAACCAAAAAAATCATGCCTGGGGCCATTTTATTGTTAAAAGCTTCCCTCCATCCTGTCTCTTCCTAGAACCCCGTGGTCCTTTCTCCTCCCCTGCCAGGCTTCCTTCAGACGTGTCTGCTGCTAGGGTTCATGTACCTATTACCACTCCCTCCAGAGCTGCACTGGAAAGGGGATGAGCCATGCAGATTGCTGGGGGAAGGATGTCCAGACAGAGGATGAGAGGGTACCAGCTCTGGTGGGCCTGGGGTGATGTGCTGGGACAGGTTGAGGAGCAACAAGGTCACTGAGGAAGAGAATGAGCAAGGGGGAGAGTGGTCAAATGTGAAATCAGAGCAGAAGCTGTGGTCCAAGCACGGTGGGGACTTGGCTTTGGCTCTGAGTGGGGTGGGGAGCCATCAGGGACTTTTCAGCAGAGAAGTGATGTACTCTGACTTCCACTTGAGAACCCTCCTTTTGCAGAGAAGCACGAGCAGAAAGAGGGAGCCCCACTGGAAGGCGATGACCATCATCCAGGAAGAGAAGGCGAGGCCCCACCAGAACAGAAGCCCCAGGGGCAGTGGGAGACACTGTCACGCTCTGGACGTGTTTCGTGTTCTTTGGATAAACATCCAGAAGTGCAACCACTAGATCATAGGGTAGTTCTTTCCTTCATTTTTCCAGCTGTAGTGTATACAGAAGCAGAAATATAATGTTGTACATATGAAACACACAGTGTTCTAAAGCAGTGTTAACTCAAATATGTATATATATACATATATACACATACATATGAATAAAACAACTAAGCACAACCCTCTGGCTATATCTTGAAGGCAGAGCCAAGAGACTCTGCCGGCGCTTCAGATGTGAACTGTAAGAGAAAAAGAGGCAGACTTCTCTGGTGGCTCAGTGATAAAGAATCTGCCTGCCAGTGCAGGAGACACAGGTTTGATCCCTGATCCAGGAAGATCGCCCCTGCCGCAGAGCAACTAAGCCCGGGCGCCACAGTTACCGAGCCTGCGCTCTAGAGCCCGGGAGCCACAACTACCGAAACCCACGCGCCCTGGAGCCTGTGTCCTGCAACAAGAGAAGCCACCGCAGTGAGACCCCAAGCACCACTAGGGAGTAGCCCCCACTCTCTGAAAATAAAGAAAGCCCACACACCAACAAAGACCCAGCACGGCCAAAATTAAGCACATGAAAATTTTTTTTAAAAGGTCATCCCCAAAGCTTTCTCCATTCACTCCTCCTGTGGCCACTTGACCTCCTTCCAGGGTTGTCAGAGGCCTCACTTCTATGAGGGCTTCAAATTTTAAATTGTGGCCTTGATTTATTCCTAAAATTGCGAAGGGAAACACATATATATAAAAGAAGATAATTATAACAAGAAGATGGAGAGAGAAGAAAGGATCCAGTGAAACATGAGTTAAATTCCTGTCCTTCAGCGCTGACAGTCAAAGGGTCTACAGTTGATAAACCAAGAAATGGCCATTTTTGCTTGTTATTTAGAGACGTGGAGGTGGCCATTAGAAGAAATAGTCGTCTGTGTGTATGTGTTAATCACTCGGTCGTGTCCAACTCTTTGTGAGTCCATGGACTGTAGCCTGAGGCTCCTCTGTCCACAGAACTCTCCAGGCAAGAATACTGGAGTGGGTAGCCATGCCCTTCTCCAGGGGATCTTCCTGACCCAGGTGTCCTGCTTTGCAGGCAGATTCTTCACTGTCTGAGCCACCACGGAAGCCCAGAATAAACAGTTACAAAGAGTTAAAATTGGTTGCCTCTGAGAAACAAGATTGAGAGTGAGAAGGGGAAGGATACAAATATTGTTTATCATTAAAAGCTATTCTGCATCCTTTGTTTTCCTTGTTTCTTCCTTTCTTTTTTCATTTCAAAATAATGAGCATGTAATATTTTCATCAAAAATATTTTAAGAGGCTCTTCTTCTGTACAGTAAATCTGTAGCATAGAACTTGTCACAGCCTCCTATGTTCAACTGGTGGTTACATTTCTTTACTTGTCTGGGTTTTTAAAAATTCCCTTTATTGGCATTATAATGTTGATCTTACTATAAATTTTTTAAAGCGCTTCAGCAAAACAGAAATGCTTTAGCTCCCAAATGACACTGCCTGCAAACGCTGTTTATAAACTTGTTTCCCGTAACGCATTTTGAATGCTTCAGACTGAATGAGCTGTTTGCATGTTCGGGTTTTCTCTGACATGGAGCATGGCACTTCTGTGGAATGTATAGCTGTTATAGGGAGGCTATGGCAGAGAGCTGCTTGGCATTATTTCCTATGTTAATCCACTTGTTAAATATACATGCAAAACAAAACTGATCTTGGTTGGCTCCATGTTGCCCAGAGTTCAAGGTGCGAGCTAAATGGCTTTTGCCATGGACATAAAATCTTTCCTGTGTCTCTTCCTACGACTCCCACACACCCCATCACGCCCTCTGCCTCCAGTCCTGCTGATACCCTTGAGATCCCTGCCATTCTGGACAGCAAGCACGTCCCCCTCCAAGCCTTTGTCTGTGCAGTCTTCTCTGCCTGGTGACCTCTTCTTTCGAGGACTAAGTAAAACCTCACCTGGTCTACTGTTCAGCCAAGTGCCACCGTCCCCAGCCCAGGCTGTTTCCCTGAGCTTTTCCTCGGTAGAGCTTTAGACTCTTGGAAAACATGGCAACTGTCACCCAGTCACCTCCTCCCTGAAGGCTGCCCGATGAATGAGAAACTCAGAACTCTCCCTTTCTGCACTGCCCGGAAGGTAAGCATTCACTCACTCATTCATTCATCCACTTTGCAAATCTTCACAGGTGTCTTCACAGGCAAGCAGCAGGCACTGTGCTAGGTGTTAGGAATACACAGCGAGCAGGGTTCCTGAGACACGGTCTCATGGGTAAAGTGGGTCACGAAACAAGAACAGTCAACAGTGCCGTGGGTACCTGAATAGAGGATTCACAATGTGCTGAGAGAGTCTGTGAATAAGATGACTAAACAGGGCCGCAGAGAGAGTTAAAAGAAAGCGTCATTTTACTGGTACCTCAACGCTGTGTAGGAGTTTGTGAGGCACGAAGAAAGCGTGTCCCGGCCGAGAGAACGGCGTGTGCAGGAGTGCAGGATGGCCCGGGGGTGGGTGAGTGCATGGCTGGAATGGCACAGGGATGAAGGGCAGGGGACAGCAGAGGACAGAGAGGAGGCAGAGCCAGCTCACTGAAGGCCTTCTGAATCTGCTTGGGGAATCTGGACTCGATTCTACAGCAACAGGGAGTGATGGAAGGATTCTAAGCCGGGGAGTGACGTGATCAAAGTTGTGCTTTCTCAATATTACTGTTTTTAGGCCTTTGCTATAATTACCACAGGAAAATAGTCAGGACACAAAAAAGATTACAAACATGAAAAGTTTGATGTTGTAAAATCTTTACAAAATATTTCCAGAAATGTTTCCTGACCCTTATACTTCTCTATAGGTACTCCTATTTAAATAATTTTAATTACAAAGTAACATGTAGATTTAACATCATGTGCATATAATAATACAATGTAGATATTGTAACAGAAGAGGTTACTAATTTTAAAAATGCATTACAACATTAATTTTAGTTATTATAACCAAAAATATAGAAAAAGAATATCAAAATCTTTCCTAGGCTCACCGACTAGAGATAACCACTGTTTTTTCCCGTGCACAGATGTGCAGACTCATAAATTGCTATAAACATGGTAGCATTTCACATGTAACAAATTTTACCATCTACTTTTCTCACTTAACAAATATCATCATCATTTTCTGTGCTATTGAGCATGTTATTCAAAACTTCATGTTGGGAACGTTTATACTGAATTATATTTATTGTGAGCTTTTTTATTCCTCAAGTAATAATTTTTCATGCAGACACTTCAGAAAGAAAGAAAAACCAAAAGGTCAATTGTAACCAGGTAAACATTCTAGTGAAAACCCTTGCAATCTTTCACTTTCTATACATCTGTTTATTTCTAAGAAAAACTCATTTTTTAGAAAGGGAAAGAAAAGCACGTTTTTCTTATAAAGATACACTGTACGTATCATTTTCTAGTCCGATTTTCATTTAGCAACATGTTGTGAACATTTTTCCACATTTGATAAATATTTTTATGTGGAACCAGAAGCCCTTTTGGACATCTGACCTTATTTATTTCAATAAAATGAAGAATTTTTCATTTTATTGAGAATGGGATTTACCAAACCTCTCTCATTGTTCTTCCTTACCTCAAGAGCTCTTACTTTTAAGAAAAGTACTCTAAAAAAAAAAAAAAAAAAAAAAAAAGAAGAAAGAAAAGTACTCTGTCTAGGTCTTGAGCCTGTAATAAGGAGAAAATGCCCCTTTGTTTTAAGTAGCATCTTAAGAACTCCAAAACGGTTACCTTGTTTCCTTGGCTCTGCCTAATTTTAAGGCTCTCTGTCAATCTCCCTGTGAAACCCTCATAATGTCTCTCCTGGGAATAACTTATTTCTCCCTTCACTCTGCATTCAGATTCACATATTTCTCCAGTCTACACTTACTATACTGTGTAGAAGTTAAGTTTTGTCTCTTTCCTTAGTTATCACTATTAAAAATTTTTTAATTAACCCCATTCTAGCCACACATGACGAGCGACTTCACTTTCAATTTTCACTTTCCACTTTCATGCATCGGAGAAGGAAATGGCAACCCACTCCAGTGTTCTTGCCTGGAGAATCCCAGGGACGGGAGAGCCTGGTGGGCTGCCGTCTATGGAGTTGCACAGAGTCGGACACGACTGAAGCGACTTAGCAGCAGCAGCAGCCACACTACTAAGACCACTGTGCAGGCTGCTGTACAAATAATCAAATTATAGTCTCAACACTCTACAGACTCAAGGAGGATACAGAGAAGTGCAGACAATGTAACATACTGTCCATTCTACAACATATGGCCTCGGACAGGGCTCGAGTGATAACACTGCACAGCCCCAGAGTGGTGGGTACCATTCACATAGTCTGCAATGAGAATGAGACCCTCAACAGTTGAACAGTACCCCACCTACACATCCGTACATGGCAGTCCACTGGACTCCATGCAGGGCTAAGAAAGTGATAGGCTGGAACTGACTGTCAGTCCTGATGGCCCCCTTTGGTGCTTTCTACCTGGTGGTCATTCTCTGCTTGGATCAGTGGGTTGGACGTACATTATATTTCTTTTAGGAGTTGAGTTCTGAAAATACCAGTCTCCTCTTAATAAGAAAGGAGAAACAAAGCCCCAGGGTTTTGGGACCTGACATTTAGTCTTCTTTATTTTTGTGAGGGTCTCCAGTAGACGTAAAACACCGAGATAAAAGGATTTCTTCATCTTCCAGTCTAGACCCAAGGTGGCAAGCAGGTGGGCTGCAGCATTTATGTCCGGTGTCACCTGCAGAGATATTGCAAATTTAGCTGCCAACTAATTCCATGTAAAAATCCAGATGTTCAGCCTCTTATGGAAAAGCTGGAAGACAGGGCAACGCTAAACCCATATTCCCACGTGGTAGAAGTCAGCCAGAGGTGAGCAGCAGCCATCCCCTGCCACAGGGACCTGGTTTTCTTATTCTCTTTGGCCCCAATCCTGTCTCCCACTTCCCGGCCCTGCCTGGCCTCCCTCTGTCAGCTCCCTGACCCCTTAGTCAGTCATATTAACTTCAATTTTGAAAATATTTTCATCCAGAAATGAATTACTAATCATTTCACTGATCTGAAGCGTTCATTCACTTATTGAATTCTCTAATGATAACAAATCTTGGCTATAGAATAAATAATGAAAACCTAGAACCGATTTCAAGAGCTATTTTTCTCTTTGCACACAAACAACCAATTAGTCCTGAGGAAGTCCGTCCCCTCCCTCACTTCTCCCAGGACAGCCACGCAGCGATGAATACGTTTTCAGAAATCATCTCTGATCTACCTTGAAATGAGCTCAGAGATCTCCCAGAGCCAGTATAATTAGTTGTATCTCCAAGGCAGGGCTCCCCTGCGGGGGCAGGGGGTGGGGAGGGGGAGATCAGGCCACTTTAAATTAACCCTTTGCGACCTGAACAGACATCAGAGAAAGAGGAAATGCAATTCATAAGTGAGGTCACAAAGAATAGCAAATCCATACATTTTCCTCCAAAAACGTAGCAGACATTTAAAACAAACAAACAAACACCCAGTGAAGGAGCAGAGTCAGCATGCTCGTTTCTGTTTTCAGCTGTGTAAAATGACTCCCCGGGTGGCTCAGTGGAGGAACCTGCCTACCAGTGCAGGAGACAAGGGTTCTATCCATGAGTCAGGAAGATCACCTGGAGAAGCAAATGGCAACCCACTCCAGCATTCTTGCCTGGAGAATCCCATGGACAGAGGAGCCTGATGGCTTATGGGGTCGCAAAGAGCTGGACATGACTGAGAATGCACGCATGCAAACTGGTTTACTCTTTAAGAAATGTTATTTAGACAAGTGTTTCAAGAGAAATATTTTTTGTGCTCAAAATTCTCAATGTTGAGTATAGCTTTCCAGCATCTCCACTCCCCAGTGCCTAAGAGAGGATACAGGCAGGGTGCAATTGACATGCCAGGAGCTTCAAAAATGCCTGCCTAATAGAGCATGGACAGGACCGGATGAAAAGAATTCTTTGAGGCCTGACATGGGATTACCCTCCTTGGAGAGGTGTTCTGTTGGAGCAGTGAAGGGGAGAACCTGGTCGAACCTCCCTGACCCCGTGTCCCCTAAGCCAGAGGGGTGTGGGCTCCAGGCACCGTAGGCTGAGAGGAGTGGACTCCTGTCCCCTTCCTGGAGGGCTGGGGAAGCCCTGAACAGCCTGCGAGATGGGCTTCCAACAAGACCAACCCGGTGGACTCACCTCCATAAGTTCTATCAGGGGAGGTCGTCTTCCACACCTTACGAAGGAGGATTGGATCGATAAGCCCCAGAAAAGTAACTGATTTCCCCCACCTGTCCCCCAACACACTGGGACAAACCATCTGACACCGGTAGCTGGTTTTCACACAGGAAAAACAAAAACCCGTCAAAGCAGGTACATCCTCCATGGGCACACCTACGGGCAAACTGTGAGATTATCCCTCAGGTCCCGGTGGATCTTTAATCTACCCTCTCCTACTAGCCCTCCCCCAGCCTGGAGATTCTCTACTTTCAGAGTTCCTTTTCCAATAGGCAAATCTGATCTTGTCGCTACCCCTTCTAGCTCTATTCATCAAAGAAATTCTCCCAGGGCTCTCCTTGCCCTTAACTCTGGCCCTAACAACTCCTCTGATCCCCTCTGGTACCATTCCCCAGCCCCCATCCCTCCTGCTCACACTCCAACTACAGAAGCAGTTTTTATTCATATTCCTTCCACACAAAACTTTGCACAGGCTCCCTCTGCCTGGCCTGCTCTTCCAATTGCTCCCACCTTGGTTTTCTTTATCCCCATCCATCTTCCGCATCACAGCTCAAATGCCACTTCCTCCAGGAAGCCACTCTTGACCTCCCTCCCCATTCCCAGTTACACACTCTCAGTTTGTGACTACCTGTCCCTCGCCCCTATTAGTATGATTGTTGGATTAACATCCAATAACTATGCTATAGCCCTATAGGTTACAAATCCCACGAGAGCAAAGACTATGTCTGTTTCCCTCAGCATTGCAACCCAGTACCCAGAGCAGTGTAACTGAACCTATTTTCAAACTATAAATTAAGGGAAGACCAAGCTTAGAACCAATCTTCCTAGTTAAGGTAGGAATGGGAGGGTATATTTAAAAACTCAAAACTTCTTAGCCAAAGCAACTCTCAATTGGTGATGGATAGAGTAAAACCATCCACTTGTAGATAGATGTTTGGTGAGATCATACGTTGGTAGAAATAAACCTCTACTTTCCCTTACACATTGTATAGCTGAGTCCTGGGTGTGCCAGAGTCCCTAGGTTTTGTTTCTAGGGTCTGTGATAAAGCCTCCTGAGGAGGCTACCAGAAACTTTGCTGCTTCCATTATCTTGAGCCACACACACACATACACATGTGCTTCTGGTCCCTAAACTTGGCCATGACTGATAATCTTTTAGCTTTTTTTACTTTTTCTTCTAAAGCGCGGACCTGTAGGTCCTTCTTTATAAAAATTCAGGCGAATATGACAAGCAACATGAGGTGTATGCAAATCGTCTGCAGTTCAAAGGAAGGAGCCTTGCTCCAGAGTCAGAGATAATTCATTTATAACCAGACCAAAAAAAAGAAGAAAAAGAAAGAAGAGGAAAAGGAGGAAGATAAGAGGAAGGAAGACAGAAAATGTTTCTTACATACCTGATCTGTGATCTCAACAAGATCCCAAAAGTCTTTTTAGTCTATAAAATGGGAACAAGTGGTCACAATGAGGAATTAATTTTGGATTGCTGCTGCTGCTGCTAAGTCGCTTCAGTCATGTCCGACTCTGTGCAACCCCATAGACGGCGGCCCACCAGGCTCTCCCGTCCCTGGGATTCTCCAGGCAATAACACTGGAGTTGGTTGCCATTTCCTTCTCCAATGCATGAAAGTGAAAAGTGAAAGTGAAGTCACTCAGTCGCGTCCAACTCTTAGCAACCCCATGGGCTGCAGCCCACCAGGCTCCTTGGTCCATGGGATTTTCCAGGCAAGAGTACTGGAGTGGGGTGCCATTGCCTTCTCCAATTTTGGATTAAGGATTATCTAAAGATTGAAAGCAAAATAACTAAATTAGAAGCTGCACATAGGAGATAAGGCCATGTGGAAGAAAGACTCACAAAGTGGAAGAAAAACTTGCCTCCCTCACCCACTAAACTCAGAGGAAATGGTAACATGATAAAAAATCATAAGAGGAAACAAAAGTAGAATCCAAGGAGCAGACACACTATCAAATAATAGAAGGAAAATTCTGGATCTAAATAAAGATAATTTAAAAATAGAGATTGGACTTTTATTTAGACAAATAATATCCACAGGTAGAAATACTGGGGCAAACTTTTTTTTAATTCCTATAAGTATCTGAGGGAAATATGTTGGCTTCAGACCTGCACTTTACAATACTAAATGGTAGCAAACAATGGAACATCATTTACAAAGCACTAATAGCCTACATCCAACCAAGTTGTCATCTGGAGGAAATCACCAAAAAGATTTTCTTGAACATGCAAAGACCCATCTTGAATAAACCATTTGAAGACTAATGCCAAAAAATGAATTAGCAGTCAGAGGTAAATTCTCAAGAATAAGGAAATGTGGCTAGCAAACATGTGCCTTTCTGTTGAAGCCAGTTAAATAGAATAGAAATAATAATTCTAAAGCATTGTTGTAGTATGGCTACCAGGTTGATTGTACTCCAATAGGTTTTATTATAATTACAATAGTAACAGGGCTAAATTCACAAGGAAAAAATCCTCAAAATTTCTCATCTTCCACAAAAAGGAGCCCCCCCAAATTGCATTTCTGTAATGGATTTTGATCATTTATTAACAAATACAGATTTAAGAATTTCTTTTAGAGTATATATGTGTGCTATATGTATACACACACACACACATATATGAATCACTAGACTGTACACCAGAAACTAACACAACATTGTAAATTGACTATACTGCAATTAAAAAAAAAAAAGAATTTTCTTTAAAATCTCTAAGGTTGCTACTAATAGAATTTAAATCAAGGTTCCTGCCTTTCAGGTTTTCACAAAAGATGAGACTATTTGTAAAGGGGAAAAGTACAATTAAAATGAAAGGAAACAGGAGCTTCCTTGGTGGCTCAGTGGGAAAGAATCTGCCTGCCAATGCAGGAAACGTGCGTTTGATCCTTATTCTGGGAAGATCCCACACGCCGCAGAGCAACTAAGCCCATGCACCACAACTACTGAGCCTGTGCTCCAGAGCCCAGGAGTCACAACTACCAAGCCCATGTGCCACAGCTACTGAAATCCACCCACCTAGAGCCCATGCTCTGCAACGAGAGAAGCCACCGCAATGAGAAGCCCGTGCACCACAAGAGAGTGGCCCCTGATCTCTGCAACTAGAGAAAAGCCTGCACAGCAATAAAAACCCAGCAGTCATAAATACATAAAATTTTTTTTAAAGAAAGGAAACAAAAGCAAGATGACAAAAACCGAGCCAGATCACTAGTTGGAAAGCGGCTGCTACGGTAATCACAGAATCATCTGAGGACTTCACTAGGGTGGTAGAGGCAGGGACGCAGCCAGCACCAGGTCTGGGGACTCTTTAAGAAATGGCACCTGATGCTTTTGATGGCCAGTTAGACTTGAGGGCAGGGACTAAAAGGGAGGAAATGGAGGACCCTAGGTTCATGGCATGGGCGACCGGAAGGATGCTGGTACCACAAACTGAAGAAGGAGACTCAGAATAAGTATCAAGCTAGCTTTGGGCATGCTCATCTCATGGGCCTGAGACACCTCAGTGGGCCTATGAAGTAGGCTATTTATATATACAGCCTGGGCAACAGAATTTTCACTGCAGTAGCAGGACAGAATCTGCCCTGCCAAGGTTTTCTCCAATTACTGCACCTAGACGGATTTTTTCAGCTCAAGACTCTCTGAAGACCACAAAAAGATTTATTTAGAATTATATAGCCCCCACCAAGGAATGGGAACTATATACACTTCACTCCAAATGGAGGGATAACTTGAATCAACAAAGCGTGAATGATTTACACCCGCAGTTCTGGTTCTAGTTTCTATAAAGGAAGTAGTAAGGGCTGCAGCGGCCTCCATCCTCAGTCCTCAGGCTTATTCAGTCTGACTCGACTACCTATCAGCTCTGGTGCTTCGGTTTCCTCACTAATACAATGGGGAAAATTATACCTATGTCATCGGGTTGTTATGAGGCTCATAGGGCTCATATGTTAAAGGCGTATATGGTGCCTGGCTCTCAAAATTACCTGTTGTTATGACTGAGGTTCAGTCTAGAGTCTGTTTGTTGCATAGGCCAAGTTTTCTTCATCCTCAACTTGCTGCTTAAGGTGGGTGCCCTAAGTCTTAAGGTGTTTAAGACTTTATTAAGGCTTAAACTTTTCGGCTTTATTGCTACCTGCAACAATTTTTGTTTCTTGTCTATGCACTTGCTTAATGACCTGGTGGTGGCGGAAAGTGTTACCTCCCTCCCAGAGGGTCCCAGAAAGTTTCAACAAAATGCTAGACATACTTGGCTTACAGATGTATTGATCAAAATATCTAATCATATATTTATATGTGTGTGTATGTGTATAGTGTTTTCTATTTATTTCTCCCCAATTACCAGACTTTGGGGTTCAAAACCTGATACCAGTAAGGCTACCCTCCAAGATGTTCTATTGAATGCTACTGCCTGCTTTATCCTTTAGTCTGCAAATGACTCCACCAGGTTAGAGCTTCCAGAAACCACTCCCTAGCCTGTAGGTTAAGTACTCTTGTTGACTCTTTTGCTACACAGAAGCAATGTTCACAGATTTGAGTTGGGTGAGATACTTCTCAATGAAATCCAGGGGGACAATGAACTTCCCTCACTGGAATTCAAATCTGACACTAACCACCCAGAGTTAGTGCAGACCCCACAGGTCAAGGTCTTAGTCACGCGAGACTGCCACCACTTCAGATTCCATTCACAAGTAGTGGGGTCCCCAAGTTGTCTGTATTTTTGTTCAAGCTGGCTACAAACCAGAGGTTCCCAAGCCTCCCTCCTTGGGTTCAATAAATTGCTATCATGGTTCATAGAACCCAGGTAAACACTTCACTTACTATTTTCAGTTTATTATTAATATAAAGATATTGTAAAGCATTCCAATGAGCAGCTAGATGAAGAGGTACATAAGATGAGGTCCAGAAGGGTTCAAGCACAGGACTTTCTGTCCCCATGGGGATCAGGTGCACCACCCTTGCAGCATGCAGAGAAAGCCAGTCAAGTCTCGTTCCAGCCCCTCCCCAACAGACACACACACTCCTCTTCCCCAAGGTCAGTGGATGCAGCTCAAAGTGCCAGCTTTCAGATCACTTGGTTTTGTTGGTGACCAGCTCCACCCTACATCACCCCATCAGGAAAACTCAGGGGTCATCTAAAGAGGACCATTATGAGTAACAAAAGACACTCTTAACACTCAGGAAATTCCAAGGGTTTTTAGGAGTTCTGTGCTAGGAAATTGTGTTAGTCACAAAGTCATGTCTGATTCTTTGTGACCTCATGGACTGCAGTCCTCCAGCCTCCTCTGTCTATGGACTGGTTGCCATTCCCTTCTCCAGGGGAGCTTCTCAACCCAGGGATTGAACCTGAATCTCCTGCATTGCCAGCAGACTCTTTAGCATCTGAGCTACCCCAGGAGCTGGGGATTTATTACATCACACCTGTAAAACTAAATGCTTTTTATGTATGTATTATTTGCCCTAATAGATTTCCCTCTTCCAATATTATAGATTTTCCTTCTGATCAATACTACCCATGGGGCAGTCATGATACTTTCTACAAGACAGTCACCATGACCCAGGCTGCAGGACTTCATGGGACTTCCCACTCTAGCCCCACCCAGCACCTTCCCTCTTTCCACTTCTCTTTCAGGGCAAAAAATGAGAATCTGGATACTTTTTTATCGGTTTTCTTTTTTAGCTAAAATTCTTTGAGCAAGAACACAGTGCCAGAGAATTGCACTTCTAATGGCCTAATCTTCATGAAACCTCAAAATTAGATGCTATTATTAATCTCCATTTTCAAGCTGGTAAAACTAAGGCACAGAGGGATCAAGTAACTTGTCCAAGGTTGCACAGTGGTATGCAGTGAAGCCAGGATAACAAGCCAGTTGTCCTGCTCCATCGTCAATATCAGTATATTCGGCTTTCACTCTCCCTGCCATCCGACCTGTAAACCCACCTGACTTTTCAAAAGGCCCTCCTCCACTTTGAGAAACAAGATACACGTCGTACCCATGACACAAGAGCACTTACAGCACCCGACTACAGTGTCTCAGTGCTACCGGCTTCCTCTGACATCCTAATTGGCCACAGGCATTGCTCAGTGTATGTGGGCTTATTTTACACACATTTGGAATGATGAAGGCTTTCTATTTAGGGTTTCTCCAGTACTAAACCCAACGCTCTTAATCATTTCCATAATATTTAGAGATGAGTTCCAAACAAGAATCTCCTGGGTTGGAGATTGTCTGGCAGGACACTGAGGATGAGTGGGGCTGTGGGTGCATTGTACATGCACAGGGAATGCACATGGGTGGCACTTGGCTGCATGGCATGCTGTGACATGTAGGGTCACTGAAGCAGAGTCGAAGGGCCTCTGCAGGCAAGACAGGACTCACCTTCTTGCTCTGAGGTCTTCTGGGAACCTCACTGTTTACTAGTTGCTGAACTGGAGGCCTTATCTCTAACCTAGCTGCACCCATCTCTGACCAGCGGCCACCAAAATCAGGGTGTCTGCCAAGCAGCAATGTCCGTCCTGCAGTCCCCTCGCAAGGGACAAGGACCCTTAGGCATCACAATCAAAGTAGTTAGTTTTTAATGTGTTCTTGGCTCTAACGGGCATTGCATGACAGGGGCCCAGGGTGGCATCTTTAACAGATGACTCAAGTGCTCTATTTCAATCTGTTCCAAGTTCTGCAGTGACAGTCGATTTTTTAAGCCTTGTCATCCTTCAGAGCCATTAAGTCAGCAGGCGCAGTTGTCTGGCACCGAGACTCAGCTACAGCTTCACAAGGTTTAGCAGACGATCCATAAAAGGCATTTCTCTCCACTTTGCACCCACCCACCTCCCACCCCCATCTCTTCACACACAAAAAAAGAAAAACACAGTATTGCCTCCCAAAAAATAAAGAAAAAGTATACCTTCGATACCCTTAATGTGATACTGCACAAAGAATCTTCAAAGACATCCCAGTCATTCTTAGGGTTTTAATTCAAAGGTTCAAAGGTTCAGTTACTTAGTCTTGTCCGACTCTTTGCAACCCCATGGACTGCAGCACGCCAGGCTTCCCTGTCCATCATCAACTCCCGGAGGTTGCTCAAACACATGTCCATCAAGTTGGTGATACCATCCATCTCATCCTCTGTCATCCCCTTCTCCTCCTGCCTTCAATCTTGCCCAGCCTCAAGGTCTTTACCAATGAGTCAGTTCTTTGCATCAGGTGGCCAAAGTATCAGAGCTTCAGCTTTAGCATCAGTCCTTCCAATGAATATTCAGGACTGATTTCCTTTAGGACTGACTGGTTGGATCTCCTTGCAGTCCAAAGGACTCAAGGGTCTTCTCCAACACCACAGTTCAAAAACATCAATTCTTCAGCTCTCAGCTTTCTTCATGGTCCAAATCTCACATCCATACATGACTACTGGAAAAACCATAGCCTTGATTGAATGGACCTTTGTTGGCAAAGTAATGTCTCTGCTTTTTAATGCACTGTCTAGGGTTGTTGTAGCTTTTCTTTGAAAGGAGGCGGTAGATGGTAGTGTTTCACCATGTGCATTGTGGTGTCAAATTGCCTGGGTCCAGATCCCAGCCCTTCCTCTTATAAGCAACGTGATCTCAGGAAGAGAGTTGGCTTCTTCAAGCCTCAGTTTCCTCATCTATGACATTCATGGAAAAACAGGCACCTTTGTACATTTTCAAGTAAATGACATGATGCGTGTAGAGTGTCTAGCTGTTATTAGGAAAAAACAGAGAGAGAAAGAGAAATTACCTGGATGAAAATCCTCAGCAAACATCCAAATTATCAAAAGACAGAAAGTGGAGTCAAGGTTAAGGATCTGGGATAGAATGAAGGATGCAGCTTCTAACAACTGGATTCCCCAAGGTTGCCAGGAAACCTTTGGTATAATTTCTTGCATGTTTGAAAAAATAAAAATGAATGGGAGTGGGTTTCTTGCCTACTTCACAGCAAGGCAAGATCAAACTCTTCACTGTGGAGTTGAGTGAGTTCTCTAGAGAAAGGTATTGCCTAAACAAAAGTTATTTTTTAATCTTTTTATAGGCAGTGAAGGTAAAAGACTTTCTTTGAAATTAATTACAGAGTCAGAACTGGCCCTGTTTCCAAGTCCCTCTTTGGCCTTATAAAAATGGAAGTCAGATTTCCCAGCAGGGCAGGAGAAAGAAATGTTTCTTTTGCAGGGGACCGCGGGCCATTTCTCATTCACCCTCCTCTGGGTAAAAATCCCAGGTACTCAGACCTCCATTTAGAAAGCCTCAATGGGGAAATAACAATAATATATTCCTGTTCCTCCAAGATTTTTGAGTGTCATGCAGATATTAACTAATTAATTCTCCGAAGTCAGCCGAGAAAATTGCTTTCAAAGGTTTCTAGCCCTCTTGAAATGTAAATTAAGTCTCAACCCAGACTGTCCCTCCCACACTGAGAGAGTGGTCCAACCGCATCCACGTGCCCGGAGGAAGAGCTGTCAGTGGGCTCTGGCTGCTCCTCACTCTCTCATCTGATTGGCTCCAGCTCTCCTCACCTTAAGGCCTTTGCACCTGCAATTCCCTCTGCCTGGAACTCTTTTCTCCTACTTTTGCACCTGCCTTTCCTTACCCTGCATGGTAAAATCCCATGGATGGAGGAACGTGGTAGGCTACAGTCCATGGGGTCGCAAAGAATTGGACACAACTGAGCGACTTCACTTTCACTTTCTTTCTCTTTACCCTGCAGATTTCATCTCAGATGCTGTGTTCTCAGAGAGGCCTCCCTGACCACTCACTTGAGCACACTAGCCCCCTCTCTATCCTATTTTCCATTAAATTCCCTTATGTGTTTACTTGTTTATCTGTTTATCCCAGCTAGAATGTAAGCCCCAAGAGGACTTCTGTTCACTGCTATATCACCAGGAGCTTTCACCATGCCTGGCACATAATAGGCACTCAGAAAGTTTATTGGCAAACAAATAAATGAAGATAAGAGCAATCTGACTCATTTACCCATGCTTAAATTTAGAGTAATAAAATGACATTTTATGAATAGAAGGCCCGTCTGTAAGATGCTTCAAACTCTTAAAGACATTACCCCAGCGCTGATCCTGCTTCCAAAGCCTTCTTTGTTTGGTTTGACGAAAAAAACAGGAATGTCCTCAGGATGTCAAATCCCTGTCCTCTAAGGACAAACGGCTGTCCCCAAGGACAACATGTTCTCAGCCTGGCCCCCAGTACTCAGCCTGCTTTGGAGATTGATGTTATGTCTCCATTTGACAGCATGAAAAGTTGGGGGTGTGACCAATGCTCATAGCAGCACTATTTACAGTAACCAAGATATGGAAGCAACTCAAATGCTGATCAACAGAGGGATGGATGAAGAAGATTTGGGATATATTCATAAGCCCATGAGTATCACTTAGCCATAAGAAAATGAAGTTCTGCCATTTGCAACAACATGGATGGACCATGAGATATTATGCTTAGTGGTATCAGCCAGACAAAGACAAATACTGTATGGCATCACTTACATGTGGAATCCAAAAAATAATGCAAGTAAATGTTTCTGCAAAACAGATTCAAAGATAAAGAAAAGAAACTGCTGCTGCTGCTGCTAAGTTGCTTCAGTCGTGTCCGACTCTGTGCAACCTCATAGACGGCAGCCCACCAGGCTCCCCCGTCCCTGGGATTCTCCAGGCAAGAACACTGGAGTGGGTTGCCATTTCCTTCTCCAATGCAGGAAAGTGAAAAGTGAAAGTGAAGTCGCTCAGTCGTGTCCAACTCTTCGCGACCCCATGGACTGCAGCCTACCAGGCTCCTCTGTCCATGGGATTTTCCAGGCAAGAGTACTGGAGTGGGGTGCCATTGCCTTACTAGTGGTTATCAAAGGGAAGAGAGAAGAGGTCAGGGGCAAATTAGGAGTAAGAGATTAAGAGATACAAGCAACTATGTATAAATCAGATAAGCAACAAGGATATGTTGTACAGAACAGGGAATTATAGCTATTATCCTGTAATAATTTTCAATGGAATATAATCTGTAAAAGGGGCTTCCCTGGTGGCTCAGTGGTAAAGAATCTACCTGCAATGCAGGAGATGCAGAAGATGCAGGTTCTATCCCTGGGTAGGGAAGATCCCCTGGAGGAGAGCATGGTAACCCACTCTACTATTCTTACCTGGAGAATCCCATGGACAGAGGAGCTTAGTGGGCTACAGTTCATGGGGTAACAGAGAGTCAGACACAACTGAAATGCCTGAGCACATACACACACACAATCTATAAAAAATACTGAATCACTATGCTATACACCTGAAACTAATATAATATTGCAAATCAACTATAAAGTAAGTTGGAGACGTGAGATTGTGGGTTGCCAGGTTTTCGGGGCTGGAGCCTTGGAGGTCTATTCCAACTCCCTTGGTGGTAAGAAACCAAAGTTGTCAGTAGAAAGGACTCACAAAAAGATAAATCCTAGCGAATCACAATTAGAGTCCATGTTCCTCTTATTCTACTGGTCCAAGAGATTCCCTAGGTAAGGAGACCCAGTAGCAATGAACCACCTACTATGTGCTAGGCACCACATACTTCACCTTGCTTAATCCTCTCAACACCCAAGTGAGATATTATTGTGCCCATATTACAAATAAATACACTGAGGCTCAGAGAGTGTAAGTTCATTTGTCCCAGGTCACCAAGATGCCAAGGTAGGAGACCATATTTTGAATTCAAGTCTATCAGCCTTCAAATACTGTGTGATTTCAGCCCTCATAACTCTTTCCTTTCTCAGTGATACGTTAACATTACCTCAAACACTGTGTGAGTCAACATTGTTTGCAAAAGCAAATATATCTTTGACAATAATATTAAAACAAAATATAATTACTTTATGTCAGAGCCTGAATTGTATATTACCTCAATTAATTCTCTGAACAGGAGGTTGAGGCAGGCTGGAGTTACATCAGAACCTGTACAAACTCAGTGAGTTTAGTCAGGCACTCTCTTTCTGTCCCTCAGTTTCCTTATCAGTAAAATAGGAGTAACAATATCTTCCACATGAGGGCATCATAACTATAAATTAATTATCAGACATAAAATACTTAGAGCTGCACCTGGCACACAGTAAGCACCAATAACCATTATCTATGATTACTCATCATTCATAAACAGAGAATGAAACCAAGGACTGAGGGGGCATACAAGGTCTCCATGTGGGTGACCTGGGGGTACCTCAAACTCGGGACATTGCATTGGAACTCCTTGGGTACTTCCCTGGCAGGCCAGTGGTTAAGATTTCACTTTCAATGCAGGGGGTGTGGGTTCGATCCCTGGTGTGGGAGCTAGGATCTCATATGCCTTGCATCAAATAAATAAATCGAACAGAAGCAATACTGTAACAAATTCAATAAAGACTTTTAAAATGGTGCACATCAAAAATTTTTTTCTTTTTAAAGAAAGAAATGGAGCTCCTCACTCACTCCTTTCCCTCCCTGACCGGATTTGGCACAGTTGCCCAAACTCAAAATCTCCAATATCCTCTCTTCCTCCTCACTCTCTGCATTCCAGTGGTCACCCAGATCTTGGCACGTCCTTTGAACCCATCCCTTCTCTCCACCTCTACTACCTTTGCCTGAGTTCAGATTCTCATCATGGACTCTTTAGGGTCCTGTGGTCGTTTCCTATCTGGCCTCCCTAGCTTAACACAGATGCTACTGCAGTCTCTCTAGGAAACAGAATTGGTCGTGTGGCCAATCATGTCCTATTTGCCCACAGATCCATTCTTGCACTTCTACAAGCTGTTTCTCAGCCTTCCTGCTATCTGACTTCTGATCAGGTTTAGCCAATGGGAAGCATTGGTGGGAGATCTAAGGTGGGAAAACAAGAAGTCAGGGCACTTTCCTCCCAGCCTCTGTCTCATGCAGTTGCCTTTGGCAGCTTCTGCATCTCTCCCGTGGCTTGAACTTGGCGAGACAGCCCCTGCTGTGGATCTACTTCCTATTGAACAACTCCAGCTTCTGGATTCTGGTACCTCCTCCTTGCCATGTTCCCCAGCCCAGAGAGTGGTACTGGCTCTTATTTATTTATTTGATAAACTGTGAGCTGCTTTATCATCCCTTGGTTCATTTCTCAGTGCTTCCCTGTATTAAATTACTTCTGTTTGAGATACCTAGAAAGGTTCATGTTTTACTGATTGGATCTTACTGAAACTTTCTATCTTTTCCCTGCTTAAGCATCTTTCCAGAAACTTGCTCCATGATAAAATCTGAATACCCTGGAATGTCCTTCAGACCTCCAAAATCTGGACCCCAGTCCCATTTGCACACACATCTTCCTCCAAGCACACTAGGAACATGTCACTCTGAATTTTTTCTGTTCCCCAAAACAAACTACATTCATTCCCAACTCAGTGTCCTTGGCTGCCACTTACTCCCGCTGAAATGCCCTCTTCCTGGCATGTTCTGTTCACATGTCCAACTTTGTACCTACAGCTCATTCTTCATATAGTGGTTAAAGTGACTCTCTTATTTATTGATTTATTGATTTTTTTATTGAGATGTAACTGATATATAGCATTGTATTAATTTAAGGTGTTCAACAGAGTAATTTGAAATATGTACATGCTGAGAAATGACCACCGCAATAAGTCTAGTTCCCATCCATCACCACATATAGTAACAAATTTGTTTTCTTGTGATGAGAATTTGTACAATCTACTCTCTTAGTAGGTGACCCAGATAACGATGATGACTCACCTAGAGCCAGACATCCTGGAGTGTGAAGCCAAGTGGGTCTTAGGAAGCACTGCTGCCAATAAAGCTAGTGGACGTGATGGAATTCCAGAAGAGCAATTTAAGATTCTAAATAATGATGCTATTAAAGAGCTGCACTCAGTACATCAGCAAATTTGGGAAACACAGTGATGGCCACAGGACTGGAAAAGGTCAATCCTCATACCAATTCCCAAGAAGGGCAGTACTAAAGAATGTTCAAACCACCAGACAATTTCAGTCAACTCTCATGTTGTAAAGTTATGTTCAAAATTCTCCAAGCTAGGCTTCAGCATTACATGAACCGAGAACTTCCAGATGTTTAAGCTGGGTTTAGAAAAGGAAGAGGAATCAGAGATCAAATTGCCAACATTCCCTGGGTCACAGAGAAAGCAAGGGAATTTCAGAAAAATATCTACCTCTGTTTCATTGACTACATAAAAACCTTTGACTGTGTGGATCATAACAAACTGTGGAAAACTCTTAAAGAGATGGGAATACCAGACCATCTTACCTGTCTCCTGAGAAACCTGTACACAGGTCAAGAAGCAACAATTAGAACGCTGAATCCCAGGGACAGGGGAGCCTGGTGGACTGCCGTCTATGGGGTTGCATAGAGTCGGACACGACTGAAGCAACTTAGTGGTGGCAGCAGCAGCATGGAACAACTGACTGGTTCAGGATTGAGAAAGGATTCCGACACAGCCGTTTATTATCACAAAGCACATCAAGCGAAATGCCAGGCTGGTTGAGTTACAAGCTGGAGTCAAGATTGCCGGGAGAAATATCAACAACCTCAGATATGTGGATGATACCACTCTAATGGCAGAAAGCAAAGAGGAATTAAAGAGCCTCTTGATGAGGGTGAAGGAGGAGAGTGAAAAAGTTGGCTTAAAACTCAATATTAAAAATAAGACTAAGATCATGATATCTGGTCCCATCACTTCATGGCAAATAGAAGGGGGAAATGTGGAAGCAGTGACAGATTTCCTCTTCTTGGGCTCTAAAATTACTGTGGATGATGACCGCAGCCATGAAATTAGAAGACAATTGCTTCCGGGCAGAAAAGCTATAAAACCTAGACAGTGTGTTAGACAGCAAAGACATCACTTTGCTGACAAAAGTCCATATAGTCAAGGCCATGGTCTTTCCATTAGTCATGCATGGATGTGAGAGTTAGAACCCTAAAGAAGGCTGAGCACTGAGGAATTGATGCTTTCAAACTGTGGTGCTGGAGAAGACTCTTGAGAGTCCCTTGGAAAGGAAGGAGATCAAACCAGTCAATCTTAAAGGAAATCAATCCTGATTACTCTTTGGAAGAACCGATGCTGAAGCAGAAGCTCCAATACTTGGGCCACCTGATGTGAACTGCTGACTCATTGGAAAAGACTCTGATGCTAGGAAAGATTGAAGGCAGAAGGAGAAGAGGGCGACAGAGGATGAGATGGTTGGATGGCATCATTGATTCAATGGACATGAACTTGGGCAAACTCTTGGAAATGCTGAGGGACATGGAAGCCTGGAGTGCTGCAGTCCATGAGGTCACAGAGTTAGATACTAGTTGGTGACTAAATAACAACAGTGATTGTTCTATGTTTAAATTTTTGAAGAACCTCCATAGTTTTCCATAGACTGACCCTTTCAAAAGCAGATCAACCCCATCTCAAAGCCTTCCAACACCTACAAATACGATCCAAACCCTTGCCATCACTTAAGGGACCCTGTATGATCTGACCTCCTCTCCTACCACCTCCCTTATTGCTCACTCTGCTCTGGCCACACTGGCCTCTTTACTGTTCCAGGAACAAACAAAATGGGATTCCTCCTAAGGCCACTGCACCTCCTGTTCTATCTGCTTGGGAGGCTTTTCCCCAAGATCCTCCCACGGCTCCTTCCTCCTTGCCATTTGGGTCTCAGCCTGAAGGTCCCCTCCTCAAAGCAGCCTTCCCCTGACTACTCAGTTCTAGGTCACCACTCCAACATCAATTTTTTGTTAAAAAAAATCCCTCTAGATCTAGTCCAACATCCACTCAGCAGTTTCTTCCTCCAAGTTTTCACAGAACACTATGTATTTTCCATCACAGTCATTATTATCCTCCTCCTCATCACCATTGCTAAGATTTATTGAGCATTGCATTTACTATGCATGAGACATTTTCTAAGAGCTTTACATATATTATTTCATTAAATTCACACAACAACTCTACTATTATTTTCCCCATTTCACAGAAGGAAAAAACTGAGGCACAGAGAGGCAGATGATACATCCACAGTCACTCAGCTGGTGATTAGCAAAACTACAGAATTGTGAATATCCCCAGGGTGAGGGAACATGACCTCATTCCTTGCCTGCCAAGTATTTATTGAGCACCAATAATGTGCTCTGTGCTAAGCACAGTGTCAAAAAAGACAGAATGGCCTCTACTCACATGGAACTAGATATTAGGAGAGGGGATAGACAGTGAGCCATAGTTATCTACATTATTTAATTACAATTGAGCTATGTGCTGGGAAGGAGAGGTACAGGGTGCCAAGCGTGTGAAGTGCATAAGTACTAGAAACCCAGGAAAGCTTGACTGAGAAAGAGCCTGGATGGGCAAGAGAAAGGAAGGGGTTTTCTAAGACTGAGAACTTCTCCATGCAAAGGCCTTTGGAAAAAGTACCTAGGTGTTTGGAGCAACTCAAAGGAAGCCTCTGTATCTCCAGAGGGAAGGGGTAGGAGAGAGAAAACTGGACGAAAAAGTCATATGTGATTACAGGCCTATCGAGCTCTGGGCTCAGTCATCTCTGTAAACTCAGCCCATGGAACACGGTGGGCACCCCACAATGGTTTGTGTTGTTGTTACTTATTTTTTTTTTAATTGGAGGGTAATTGTTTTACAATGTTGTGTTGGTTTCTAATGTACAATGATGTGAATCAGCCATAAGTATACATATGTCCCCTCCCTCTTGAGCCTCCAGCCCACCCCTCTAGGTCATCACAGAGTACTGAGCTTAATTCCCTGTCCTTTGCAGATGCTTCGTGGTAGATAGCTATTTTACACATGGTAATGTATATATATATATATATCAATGCTACTCTCTCAGTTCATCCCACCCTTTTCTGCCCCAGCTGTGTCCAGAGTCTGTTCGCGATGTCTGCCTCTATTCCTGCCCTGCATATAGGTTCATCAATACCATTTTTCCAGCTGCCCCCCCGACCATTTTTCTAGATTCCATATATATGAATTAATACATGATATTTGTTTTTTTCTTTCTGACTTACTTCACTCTGTGTTCATCCACCTCACTACAACTGACTCAAATTTGTTCCTTTTTATAAATGAACAAATAAATGATTGAAAGAATGAAAAAGTGGTTCTGTATGTTCTGGCTGCCAGCAGATGTTCTGCCCACCACTTTTCCAAGTCAGAAATATCTAAAGGAGAAAAAGACAGTTACCATTTGACTTGGAGAAGAAAAATCCCACCAGGGAGAAATTGGATTTTGAAACAAAAGAGGCCAGTCTCTTTGCACTGGGAAGGGTTTATACTTTCACTTCTGGTGTTTGGACAGTGGTTATTAAAATTGTAGGAAGAGCTAACATGAATCTATAGCTACGTTGTTGTTTTTTTGTGTGTGTGTATTATTATTCTTACTTTTTACTGAACGTAAGCCCAAGAGATTGATGTTCATTGCACGCAGGAGTCTATTGTTGCTGTGGGGGAGGAATCTTTTGTTTTTAGTTGTCTAGAATTCAAAATAGGTCATGTGATTTCTGAGACAGTTGTTTAAATAACTGCATGGGGCTTCCCTCATGGTCTAGTGGTTAGAAATCCACTGGCCAATGCAGGGGACACAGGTTTGATTCCTGGCCCAGGAAGATCCCATGTGCCACGGGGCAACAAAGTTCACACACCACACCTACTGAGCACACGTGCCACAACACTGATGCCCGTGCACCTAGAGCCCATGCTCCACAACTAGAGAAGCCACTGCAATGGGAAGCCCCCACACCACAGCTAGAGAACAGCCCCCAGTCTTTGCAACTAGAGAAAGCCCACGCATAGCAATGGAGACCCAGCACAGCCAAAAATAAATGAATAAATAGATTGATAAAATAAACATTTAAAAAAGAAAGAAAGAACTCCAATAACTCAAGGAAGGTTGCATTAATGCAAGGGCTTTCTAAGAATGAGAACCTCTCCACGCAAAGGCCTTGGGATAAAGCACCTAGGTGCTTGGAGGAACTCAAAGGAGGCCAATGTATCTCCAGAGGGAAGGGGTGGGAGAGAGAAGGCTGGGCCAAGTTTGTATAGCTTGGGGCCCCAGAAAATGATGGGGATCAAGTGGGACTCGCAGTATACAAAAACTATTTCTGGGCTGCAGTTGCATGGCTGAAGCCCAGGTTGCCAGTGGATCCTCCCCCTGCCTGGGAGGAACAAGGGAACCTCCACACTAGTTACCAGACAAGCCCCTTGGCCACACGTCTTACCCAACCCTCCCCCTTCAGAGTTAAGCTACTGTAGTCAGTACTCATCTACAGGAAGGAGAATGATCATAAATACAAACATGATGCTAATATAAATAGCATAATAGCTAACAATTACTGAGTATTTTTCAAGGACCTACACCAGCCTAAGTGTTAACATTTTCACAACCACCTGTGGCCAAGTGTTCATTATAACCCCCATTTCACTTAGATGAGGAAACTGAGACACTACAAGTTCCCCCACAGCACACAGCCAATAAAAAGGGGATCTGAGGTACTGGATCCCAGGGAGTCTGGCCCCAGAGCCCTGCTCTCAATCCACAATCACCAAACAAAAAGAAAATTTACATGAAATGAAAGACACACCCAGAAGGGACAAATCCATCTAGTGGGAGTTCCAGGGAAGAGAAGAGAGAGAAATGAATGGAGGCGCTAATCAACATCATAGAAAAAGTTCACAGACAGAATTCAGAGTCTTCAGGTTGAAAGGATGCACTGAATGATAAGCAGCATAAATTGTCAAGTGAATTTTCAGAATATCTGAATACCAAGGATAACTAGGAAAAGCACAAAGGCCAGGGGGTTGTGATGGACAGAATAATGTCCGCCTGCCCCTTACAAAGATGTCCACATCCTTATCCTCAGAACCGATGAATTTGGCAAAGGGGAATTATGTTTGCAGATGGAATGAAGTCTGCTAATCAACTGATCTTAAAATAAAAAGCTCACCCTGGATTAGCCAAGTGGATCCAGTATAATCACAAGCATCCTTTTAAAGAGGCAGAAGGAGATTTGACCAAAGAAGAAATTGGAGGGATGCAGTGGGAAAAAGGCTCACATTGTTGTCTTTGAGGACAAAGAAAGAGGATCGTGAGCCATGCAATGTGAGCAGCCTCTAGAAGTTGTTGTGAAGGTTCAAGGAATTTATACAGATAAAGTATTTAGAACAATGGTTGGTAGATAACAGGCCCAAATGTGTATGTTTGACATTATTACTTTTATGAAATTAGAATCACCTTATCAGTTAAATCTACTGAAGAAAACATAAAAAAGTAAAGCAATGCACAAATACATTTATAAATACAGGTGCACAATTTTAAATGAATTATTAGAAAATTAAGTCCATTAGTTTATCATAAGAATAATACATTTTTATTTGAATCAGAAGAATGGCTTAACACCACAATATCTGTTACTATAATCCATAACATCAGTTAAAGAGGAAACTGCATGTTGTGTGGTTACAAGATAAATCTACAAAAGTCAAGAGTTTTTTTCTATACTGGTAATTACTAAGTATTATTTTTAAAAAATTTTTTAAACTTAGAAAAGTGAATATGAGAAGATCATGAACATGGGGAATATAAGATCATGGAATGCCAGTCCAAAAAATCTGGTATTTATGCAGTATGTTGTTGTTGGCTGAGTCATGTCCAACTCTTTGTCCCACAGACTGTAGCCCCCCAGGTTCCTCTGTCCATGGGATCTCTCAGGCAAGAGTAATGGAGTGGGTTGCCATTTCTTTCTCCAGGGGATCTTCACAACCCAGGGATGGACCCTGTGTCTCCTACATTGACAAGCGGATTCTTTACTGCTGATCCACCAGTGAAGCCCCATTTGTGAAATATACAATGGGGAAAACTCAAGTTGGAAAATAACATAAGTGGGTCTATTTTGTGGAGATGAGTAGCAGAGAGACCTTACTAATCAACAAGAATGAGAGACTGAGCTGGAACCGGAGTCTTTCCAGAAGACTTACTTATATTTGGGAGAAATCAACAGAATTTGGTTACTTAATTAATTTTGGTAACTAAAGTCCAGACTGGGTAGATGGTTCTTCTGCTAGGCTATGTAGTGAAGAATGATGGAAATATTTCAGGAACAATGACATTGAGTTTAGTCAAGCTGATTTTGAAGTCCCTCCAGAATCCCCAAGTGGTAGGAAATACGAATCTGAAGCTTCAAGTAAAAAGTAGAGTTAAAAACATTAATAGAGAAGTCATTCATGGAGTGATGATATTTGGAGCTACAAGAGTCAGTGAGATCACCTAGGGAGAATGTGTAGCCTGCAAAGATGGCCAAGACAGAACGTTAGAAAATGCTGACATTTAAGGGATGGAATGAGGACAAGAAGTCAGTAAGATGCTTGAGTAATTGTTGGAGAGAAAGGAATGTGCAGAGTCACATAAGCCAGGGAAGAGTTCCAAAAAGGATTACTCGCCAGCAGTCTGGAATGCTAGAAGGTCACGTGGGAGGAGCATTCTGCAACTCGGCCTCCAGGTCTTTGGGGAAAACAAGTTCAGTGAAGTGGTCTGGGTTGAAGAAGCATCTTGCAGTCTACTGAGTATGCAGAGCTGAGGAATAGATGGACTCCAAGAATCTAAACCACTTTTCAATAAATGTAAGTAGAGCTTAAACTTGGGGTGATATTAGTGCATAGTTTCATAGAAGTTATTTCATAGATACAGTTTCATAGAAGTTATTGTGATAATTGAGACAATTGATTTCAGAGGCTTAGATGGCACCTAGTAAGCAGTCAGTAACTTTTGGGTATTGTTATTATTTAAATCAAATAGATAAGACTATCTGTTGAGGAAAGGAAGGACACAGGAATAAAAGCAGAAACAACTATTATGTGTATTTAAATGATCACTGCCCATACGTCAGAAAAAAAAGATGACCAGGAGGCAGGAAGTGGTGAGTTGAATCATGCTCTGATGAACTTGTAATAAATTCAACCAACGCACAGTCAGGCCAGTCTTTCCCGCAACACTCCATATTGAACAACGGGGGGCAGGGGGAGGAGTGGAACAAACGATTTGTTGGGAGCATTCTGGTTTTAGAAATTCAGTTCGGTTCACTTGCTCAGTCATGTCCAACTCTTTGTGACCCCATGGACTGCAGCACGCCAGGCTTCCCTATCCATCACCAACTCCCGGAGCTTGCTCAAACTCATGTCCATCGAGTCAGGGATGCCATTCAACCATCTCATCCTCTGTCATCCCCTTCTCCTCCTGCCTTCAATCTTGAGCATCAAGGTCTTTTCCAATGAGTCAGTTCTTCACATCAGGTGGCCAAAGTATTAGAGCTTCAGCTTCAGCATCAGTCCTTCCAATGAATATTCAGGACTGATTTCCTTTAGCATTGACTGGTTTGATCTCCTTGCAGTCCAAGGGATCCTCAAGAGTCTTCTCCAACATCACAGTTCAAAATCATCAATTCTTCAGTGCTCAGCTTTCTTAATGATCCAACTCTTACATCCACACATGACTACTGGAAAAACCATAGCTTTGACTAGATGGACCTTTGTCAGCAAAGTAATGTCTCTGCTTTTTAATATGCTATCTAGGTTTGTCATAGCTTTTCTTCCAAGGAGCAAGTGTCTTTTTATTTCATGGCTGAAGTCACCATCTGCAGTGTTTAAGGAATGGCAAGGGTTTAAAAAAATCCAGGGGAGGAGCCAAGATGGCGGAGGAGTAGGATGGGGAGAACACTTTCTCCCCCACAAATTCATCAAAAGAGCATTTAAACGTCGAGTAAATTCCACAAAACAACTTCTGAATGCTGGCAGAGGACATCAGGCACCCAGAAAAGCAACCCAACTCTTCGAAAGGAGGTAGGAAAAAATATAAAAGACAAAAAAAGAGACAAAAGAGGGAGGGACGGAGTTCCGTCCCGGGAAGGGAGTCTTAAAAAGAGAGAAGTTTCCAAACACCAGGAAACCTTCTCACTGCCGAATCTGTGCCGAGCTTTGGAAGCACAGAGGGCAACATAAAAGGGAGAAAAAAAAAAAAATAAACAATTAAAAATCGCAGATTGTGAGCCCTACGGTAACTCCCCCAGCGGAGAAGCAGCACAGACGCCTGCACACGGCATTAGCAAGCGGGGGCTGGGCAGGGAAGTGGGGCGCGGGCTGTGTCCCTTAGAGTAAGAATCTGCCCGAATGTCCTGAGCGCTATCTGAGCGAAATAATTTGGGCTAGCAAACCAGACTGTGGGATATCTACCACGTGAAAAGCCAGCCCTAACCCAAGACACCGCCAGGCCCGTGCACAGAACAAAGGACTGAACAGAGATAGCCGGCTGCAGACCTTCCCCCTCCGGTGACAGGCAGCCAGAGCTGGAAGGGGGCAATCGCAGCCCCAGAGAGACACTATCTATAAAACTGTAAGCAGGCTTCTTTGCTAACTAAAACTTCTTGGGGGTCTGGACGGTCAACATCTGACTGAGAAGGTGCGCCGGTTTTACACCCAGATAACCGAGTGGCGGGGAGGCGATAAGTCGCAGCATTGGCGCCCGCCAAACACCTCATCACCTGAGCTGCTCGGACCTGGGAAGAGCACAAAACGCAGGCCCAACCGAGTCTGCGCCTCTGAGGACTACCCGAGTGCCTGAACCTGAGCGGCTTGGACCTGGGAGCTCAGCCCAGGGCCGGCCTCTGATTGTTCCCAGCGGAACAACCTAGAGCCCGAGCAGTGTGGGCAGGGAGGCTACACGCGCTGTGAGCGGGGGCAGACCCAGTGTGGCTGAGGCACTGCGAGCACACGCCAGTGTTATCTGTTTGCAGCATCCCTCCCTCCCTCCCCACAGTGCGGCTGAACAAGTGAGCCTAAATAAAATAAAAAAAAAATAGTGTCCTCCGCCGTCCCCTTTGTGTCAGGGCGGGAACCAGACACTGAAGAGACCAGCAAACAGAAGAAGCTGTAACAGAGGGAAATGCCTTGGAAGCTACAGGCCATAGATTAAAACCCTGTGGTTACTACGGACTACATAGGAAGGGGCCTATAGATCTTGAGAAATATAAGTCGGACCAAGGAACTAGGCAAAAATGAACTGAACCCACAATACTCACAACAAAACCAGAGAAAGACCTAGATATATTTTTACTATTTTTACGATCAATCTTTCTTTCTTTTTTTTTTAATTTTTTTTTAATTTAAAGTCCTCCATTGTCCTTTAATTTTCACTTTTATAACTATTACTTTGAAAAAAAAAAAAAGACCCTATTTTTTTTCTTCTTCAGCAAACTTCATATATATATTTTATAATTTTTTGACTGTGCTTTTTTTTCTTTCTTTTTTTTTTCTTTTTCTTCTTTTCTTTAACATTGTATTTTTGAAATTCCAAACTTTACTCTAGATTTTTAATTTTAGCCTTTTGGTATATGTTATCAATTTTGTACCTATAGTTTTTTCATAATTTCTGTGACTTTTTTTCCCTCTGTTTCTTTCTCTTCTTCTTTTGTATAACATCATATATCTGCAATTCCAAACTCTACTCAAGATTTTTAATTTATGCTCTTTGGTATTTGATATCAATTTTGTACCTGTATTTTCTTTATAATTTTTGCGACATTGTTTTTGTTGGTTTGTTTGTTTTCTCTCTTTATTTTTCTTCTTTTTTTTAACATTGTATTTTTGAAATTCCAAACTCTACTCTAGATTTTTAACTTTTGCTTTTTGGTATTAGTTATCAATTTTGTACCTGTAGTTTCTTTATAATTTTCACGACCTTGTTTGTTTTTCTTTGTTCGTTTTTTCTCTCTTTCTTTTCCTTCTTCTTTTCTTTAACATCATATTTTTGAAATTCCAAACTCTACTCTAGATTTTTAATTTTAGCCTTTTGGTATATGTTATCAATTTTGTACCTATAGTTTTTTTTTATAATTTCTGTGACTTTTTTTTCTTTTTTTTCCCTCTGTTTCTTTCTCTTCTTCTTTTATATAACATCGTATATCTGCAATTCCAAACTCTACTCAAGATTTTTAATTTATGCTTTTTGGTATTTGATATCAATTTTGTACCTGTATTTTCTTTATAATTTTTGCGACATTGTTTTTGTTGGTTTGTTTGTTTTCTCTCTTTATTTTTCTTCTTCTTTTTTTTTTAACATTGTATTTTTGAAATTCCAAACTCTACTCTAGATTTTTAATTTTTGCTTTTTGGTATTAGTTATCAATTTTGTACCTGTAGTTTCTTTATAATTTTCGTGACCTTGTTTGTTTTTCTTTGTTCGTTTTTTCTCTCTTTCTTTTCCTTCTTCTTTTCATTAACATCGCATTTTTGAAATTCCAAACTCTACTCTAGTTTTTAATTTTTGCTTTTATGTATTTGTTACCAATTTTGTACCTTTAAGAACCCAATCTTCAGAACCCATTTTTCACTAGAGAACGAGATTACTGGCTTGACTGCTCTCTCTCCCTTTGGACTTTCCGTTTTCTCCACCAGGTCACCTGTATCTCCTCCCTAACCCCTCTCTACTCTACCCAACTCTGTGAATTTCTGTGTGTTCCAGACGGTGGAGAACACTTAGGGAACTGATTACTGGCTGGATCTGTCTCCCTCCTCTTCATTTCCCCCTTTTATCCTTCTGGCCACCTCTGTCTCCTGCCTCCTTCTTCTCTTCTCTGTATAACTCCATGAACATCTCTGAGCGGTCCAGTTGTGGAGTGCACATAGGGAAGTGACTACTGGCTAGCCCACTCTCTCCACTATTGATTCCACCTCATCTCATTTGGGTCACCTCTAACTCCCTCCTCCCTCTTCTCTTCTCCATGTAACGCTGTGAACCTCTCTGAGTGACCCTCACAGTAGAGAAACTTTTCATCTTTAACGTAGATGTTTTATCAATGGTGCTGTATAGAAGGAGAAGTTTTGAAACTACTGTAAAAATAAGACCGATAACTGGAAGTAGGAGGCTTAAGTCCAAACCCTGACTCCAGGGAACTCCTGACTCCAAGGAACATTAATTGACAGGAGCTCATCAAACACCTCCATACCAACACTGAAACCAAGCCCCACACAAGGGCCAACAAGTTCCAGGGCAAGACATACCAAGCAAATTCTCCAGCAACAAAGGAACACAGCCCTGAGCTTCAAGATACAGGCAGCCCAAAGTCACCCCAAAACCACAGACATCTCATAACTCATTACTGGACATTTCATTACACTCCAGAGAGAAGAAATACAGCTCCATCCACCAGAACATCAACACAAGCTTCCCTAACCAGGAAACCTTGACAAGCCACCTGTACAAACCCACACACAGTGAGGAAATGCCACAATAAAGAGAACTCCACAAACTGCCAGAATACAGAAAGGATACCCCAAACTCAGCAATTTAAACAAGATGAAGAGACAGAGGAATACCCAGCAGATAAAGGAACAGGATAAATGCCCACCAAACCAAACAAAAGAGGAAGAGATAGGGAATCTACCTGATAAAGAATTCGAATAATGATAGTGAAATTGATCCAAAATCTTGAAATTAAAATGGAATCACAGATAAATAGCCTGGAGGCAAGGATTGAGAAGATGCAAGAAAGGTTTAACAAGGACTTAGAAGAAATAAAAAAGAGTCAATATATAATGAATAATGCAATAAGTGAAATTAAAAACACTCTGGAGGCAACAAATAGTAGAATAACAGAGGCAGAAGATAGGATTAGTGAATTAGAAGATAGATGAATCAGAGAGGATAAAAGAAAAACGAATTAAAAGAAATGAGGACAATCTCAGAGACCTCCAGGACAATATTAAACGCTACAACATTCGAATCATAGGGGTCCCAGAAGAAGAAGACAAAAAGAAAGACCATGAGAAAATACTTGAGGAGATAATAGTTGAAAACTTCCCTAAAATGGGGAAGGAAATAATTACCCAAGTCCAAGAAACCCAGAGAGTCCCAAACAGGATAAACCCAAGGCGAAACACCCCAAGACACATATTAATCAAATTAACAAAGATCAAACACAAAGAACAAATATTAAAAGCAGCAAGGGAAAAACAACAAATAACACACAAGGGAATACCCATAAGGATAACAGCTGATCTTTCAATAGAAACTCTTCAAGCCAGGAGGGAATGGCAAGACATACTTAAAATGATGAAAGAAAATAACCTACAGCCCAGATTATTGTACCCAGCAAGGATCTCATTCAAGTATGAAGGAGAAATCAAAAGCTTTTCAGATAAGCAAAAGCTCAGAGAATTCTGCACCACCAAACCAGCTCTCCAACAAATACTAAAGGATATTCTCTAGACAGGAAACACAAAAACGGTGTATAAATTGGAACCCAAAACAATAAAGTAAATGGCAACGGGGTCATACTTATCAGTAATTACCTTAAACGTAAATGGGTTGAATGCCCCAACCACAAGACAAAGACTGGCTGAATGGATACAAAAACAAGACCCCTACATATGTTGTCTACAAGAGACCCACCTCAAAACAGGGGACACATACAGACTGAAAGTGAAGGGCTGGAAAAAGATTTTCCATGCAAATAGGGACCAAAAGAAAGCAGGAGTAGCAATACTCATATCAGATAAAATAGACTTTAAAACAAAGACTGTGAAAAGAGACAAAGATGGTCACTACATAATGATCAAAGGATCAATCCAAGAAGAAGATATAACAATTATAAATATATATGCACCCAACACGGGAGCACCGCAGTATGTAAGACAAATGCTAACAAGTATGAAAGGAGAAATTAACAATAACACAATAATAGTGGGAGACTTTAATACCCCACTCACACCTATGGATAGATCAACTAAACAGAAAATTAACAAGGAAATACAAACTTTAAACGATACAATAGACCAGTTAGACCTAATTGATATCTATAGGACATTTCATCCCAAAACAATCAATTTCACATTTTTCTCAAGCGCACATGGAACCTTCTCCAGGATAGATCACATCCTGGGCCATAAAGCTAGCCTTGGTAAATTCAAAAAAATAGAAATCATTCCAAGCATCTTTTCTGACCACAATGCAGTAAGATTAGATCTCAATTACAAGAGAAAAACTATTAAAAATTCCAACATATGGAGGCTGAACAACATGCTGCTGAATAACCAACAAATCACAGAAGAAATCAAAAAAGAAATCAAAATTTGCATAGAAACGAATGAAAATGAAAACACAACAACCCAAAACCTGTGGGACACAGTAAAAGCAGTCCTAAGGGGAAAGTTCATAGCAATACAGGCACACCTCAAGAAACAAGAAAAAAGTCAAATAAATAACCTAACTCTACACCTAAAGCAACTAGAAAAGGAAGAAATGAAGAACCCCAGGGTTAGTAGAAGGAAAGAAATCTTAAAACTTAGAGCAGAAATAAATGCAAAAGAAACAAAAGAGATCATAGCAAAAATCAACAAAACCAAAAGCTGGTTTTTTGAAAGGATAAATAAAATTGACAAACCATTAGCCAGACTCATCAAGAAACAAAGGGAGAAAAATCAAATCAATAAAATTAGAAATGAAAATGGAGAGATCACAACAGACAACACAGAAATACAAAGGATCATAAGAGAGTACTATCAACAATCATATGCCAATAAAATGGACAACGTGGAAGAAATGGACAAATTCTTAGAAAAGTACAACTTTCCAAAACTCGACCAGGAAGAAATAGGAAATCTTAACAGACCCATCACAAGCACGGAAATTGAAACTGTAATCAAAAATCTTCCAGCAAACAAAAGCCCAGGTCCAGACGGCTTCACAGCTGAATTCTACCAAAAATTTAGAGAAGAGCTAACACCTATCCTGCTCAAACTCTTCCAGAAAATTGCAGAGGATGGTAAACTTCCAAACTCATTCTATGAGGCCACCATCACCCTAATACCAAAACCTGACAAAGATCCCACAAAAAAAGAAAACTACAGGCCAATATCACTGATGAACATAGATGCAAAAATCCTTAACAAAATTCTAGCAATCAGAATCCAACAACACATTAAAAAGATCATACACCAGGACCAAGTGGGCTTTATCCCAGGGATGCAAGGATTCTTCAATATCCGCAAATCAATCAATGTAATACACCACATTAACAAATTGAAAAATAAAAACCATATGATTATCTCAATAGATGCAGAGAAAGCCTTTGGCAAAATTCAACATCCATTTATGATAAAAACTCTCCAGAAAGCAGGAATAGAAGGAACATACCTCAACATAATAAAAGCTATATATGACAAACCCACAGCAAACATTATCCTCAATGGTGAAAAATTGAAAGCATTTCCTCTAAAGTCAGGAACAAGACAAGGGTGCCCACTTTCACCATTACTACTCAACATAGTTTTGGAAGTTTTGGCCACAGCAATCAGAGCAGAAAAAGAAATAAAAGGAATCCAAATTGGAAAAGAAGAAGTAAAGCTCTCACTGTTTGCAGATGACATGATCCTCTACATAGAAAACCCTAAAGACTCCACCAGAAAATTACTAGAACTAATCAATGACTATAGTAAAGTTGCAGGATATAAAATCAACACACAGAAATCACTTGCATTCCTATACACTAATAATGAGAAAACAGAAAGAGAAATTAAGGAAACAATTCCATTCACCATTGCAACGGAAAGAATAAAATACTTAGGAATATATCTACCTAAAGAAACTGAAGACCTATATATAGAAAACTATAAAACACTGGTGAAAGAAATCAAAGAGGACACTGACAGATGGAGAAATATACCATGTTCATGGATTGGAAGAATCAATATAGTGAAAATGAGTATACTACCCAAAGCAATCTATAGATTCAATGCAATCCCTATCAAGCTACCAACAGCATTCTTCACAGAGCTAGAACAAATAATTTCACAATTTGTATGGAAATACAAAAACCTCAAATAGCCAAAGCGATCTTGAGAAAGAAGAATGGAATTGGAGGAATCAACCTACCTGACTTCAGGCTCTACTACAAAGCCACAGTTATCAAGACAGTATGGTACTGGCACAAAGACAGAAATATAGATCAATGGAACAAAATAGAAAGCCCAGAGATAAATCCACGCACATATGGACACCTTATCTTTGACAAAGGAGGCAAGAATATACAATGGATTAAAGACAATCTCTTTAACAAGTGGTGCTGGGAAATCTGGTCAACCACTTGTAAAAGAATGAAACTAGAACACTTTCTAACACCATACACAAAAATAAACTCAAAATGGATTAAAGATCTAAACGTAAGACCAGAAACTATAAAACTCCTAGAGGAGAACATAGGCAAAACACTCTCTGACATACATCACAGCAGGATCCTCTATGACCCACCTCCCAGAATATTGGAAATAAAAGCAAAAATAAACAAATGGGACCTAATTAACCTTAAAAGCTTCTGCACATCAAAGGAAACTATTAGCAAGGTGAAAAGACAGCCTTCAGAATGGGAGAAGATAATAGCAAATGAAGCAACTGACAAACAACTAATCTCGAGAATATACAAGCAACTCCTACAGCTCAACTCCAGAAAAATAAATGACCCAATCCAAAAATGGGCCAAAGAACTAAATAGACATTTCTCCAAAGAAGACATACAGATGGCTAACAAACACATGAAAAGATGCTCCACATCACTCATTATCAGAGAAATGCAAATCAAAACCACTATGAGGTACCATTTCACACCAGTCAGAATGGCTGCGATCCTAAAGTCTACAAGTAATAAATGCTGGAGAGGGTGTGGAGAAAAGGGAACCCTCTTACACTGTTGGTGGGAATGCAAACTAGTACAGCCACTATGGAGAACAGTGTGGAGATTCCTTAAAAAACTGGAAATAGAACTGCCTTATGATCCAACAATCCCACTGCTGGGCATACACACTGAGGAAACCAGAAGGGAAAGAGACACGTGTACCCCAATGTTCATCGCAGCACTGTTTATAATAGCCAGGACATGGAAGCAACCTAGATGTCCATCAGCAGATGAATGGATAAGAAAGCTGTGGTACATATACACAATGGAGTATTACTCAGCCATTAAAAAGAATACATTTGAATCAGTTCTAATGAGGTGGATGAAACTGGAGCCTATTATACAGAGTGAAGTAAGCCAGAAAGAAAAACATCAATACAGTATACTAACGCATATATATGGAATTTAGAAAGATGGTAACAATAACCCTGTGTACGAGACAGCAAAAGAGACACTGATGTATAGAACAGTCTTATGGACTCTGTGAGAGAGGGAGAGGGTGGGAAGATTTGGGAGAATGGCATTGAAACATGTAAAATATCATGTATGAAACGAGTTGCCAGTCCAGGTTCGATGCATGATACTGGATGCTTGGGGCTGGTGCACTGGGATGACCCAGAGGGATGGAATGGGGAGGGAGGAGGGAGGAGGGTTCAGGATGGGGAACACATGTATACCTGTGGCGGATTCATTTTGATATTTGGCAAAACTAATACAATTATGTAAAGTTTAAAAATAAAATAAAATTAAAAAAAAAATCCGGTGTGGGAAAGGGACAGGCTCTGAGCAAAGTAAGGAGACCCTGCTAGACTTGGAGGATGGGGCAGAGTTATGGGAGTGGAGGATCAGATTAGGACAAAGATCAAGTTAACTGGTAGGAAGAAAGAAAAAGGTTTAGAAATGAACAACTTCAATCAGAGGGAAAGACCTGGGCATCTCACCAGCCACATTCTTCTATTTCTATTTCATTTATTCTATTTCTTCTATTGTCCCTCCCTTACCTGTGTACCTCTAGTACATTCAATAATCATTTCTAAATAACAATGCTAATTATAACTAACATTTTTAGAGTCAGGCAGATGCCATGTTAAGCACAGTCCCCAAAATACTACTATGGATCAGAAAGCTTTTTTTAAAACTAATTTTTATTAGAGTATAATGCTTTACAATGCCGTGTTAGTTTCTATTGCACAGCTAAGTGAATCAGCCACACATATACATATATCCTCTCTCATTTTGGTCATCCCATTTAGGTCACCACAGAGCACTGAGTTCCCTGAGCTATATAGTAGGTTCTCATTAGTTATCTAATTTGATATATACTATCAATAGTGTATATATGACAATCTCAATCTCCCAATTCATCCCAATCCCACTTTCCTCCTCAGTGTCCATATGTTTGTTCTCTATGCCTGTGTCTCTATTTCTATTTTGCAAATAAAGGATCAGAAATCCTCTGATGCCCGTCCCTGTTGACTAAACTTGCAGAGTAAGTGGCAGAACTGGGATTTGAACATGGATAATCTGAATCTCGCACGACTGAGCGACTTTACTTTCACTTTTCACTTTCATGCATTGGAGAAGGAAATGGCAACCCACTCCAGTATTCTTGCCTGGAGAATTCCAGGGACAGAGGAGCCTAGTGGGCTGCCATCTATGGGGTCGCACAGAGTCAGACACGACTGAAGTGACTTAGCAGAAGCAGCAGCAATCTGAATCTCAAGGCTGAGCAATTATGCACAGCACATACTGCAACTTGAGCATCACGTAGGCAGTCTCAGTGATGGTTCAATAAGTCCTGCTCCCTGGCACTCTCACCCTTGTATAATTCCCTTCCCTTGCATGTGAGTTGTATTTAGTGCTGGCTTCTAGCAAATAGAATGCAGCAGAAGAGAGGAAGTTACTTCTGGGATCAGGTTACAAAGAGGTTGTCTTCTGTCTGAAGCACTCTCACTTACTCACTCTACCATGTTTGAGCTGTCCATGAGAGATCTATGTGGAAAAGAACTTAAGAAGTCCTCTGGCCAAGAGTCAGCAAGGAACTGAGCCTCCCAGTTCCAGAAGGCTACAAATAACTGAATCCTGCCAACAACCATGTAAGTGAGTTTAGAAGCAGATTCTCCCTTGTCAAGATTTCACATGAAACCACAGCCCCAGCCTACACTCTGACCACAACCTCATGAGAGACCCTGAGCCAGAAGCACTCAGCTAAGCCATGCCCAGATTAGACAACAGAAATTAAGAGATAATAAGTGTGCATTGTCAAAAACTGCTAAGTTTTGAATCAAGTTATGCTACAATAGATCAAAGCTATGGTTTTTCCAGTAATCATGTACAGATGTGAGAGCTGGACCATAAAGAAGGTTGAGCACCAAAAAATTGATGCTTTTGAACTGTGGTGCTAGAGAACACTCTCTAGAGTCTCTTGGTCAGTAAGATTAAACTAGTCAATCCTAAAGGAAATCAACCCTGAATATTCATTGGAAGGACTGATGCTGAAGCTCCAATACTTTGGCCACCTGATGCAAAGAGCTGACTCATTGGAAAAGACTCTGATCCTGGGAAAGACTGAGTAGAAGAAGAGTAGAAGAGGGCGACAGAGGATGAGATGGTTGGATGGCATCACTGACTCAATGGACATGAGTTTGAGCAAATTCTGGGAGACAGTGAAGGACACGGAAGCCTGGCGTGCTTCACAGTTCATGCAGTCACAAAGAGTCGGACGTGACTCAGCAATTAAACAACAATAGGTAACTAGTGTAAGCATCTACTCTGTACCTGACCCTTTATGGATGTTTGGAATACAGAATTATGTAAGACTCAGTCTCTGACGTCTGAGCACTTCTAGGAGAAACAAGGGTATGAACAAGTGATTCCAACAGAACATGGTCCAGGCACGGGGGCACCTGGACTAGTAGTACTCAGCTCTAGTTGAGGGGAGCCAGAAAACCTTCACAAAGGAGATGAAGCTTGATTTGGGTCTTTTTTTTATTTTAATTGGAGGCTAATTACTTTACAATATTGTAGTGGTTTTGTCATACACTGACATGAATCAGCCATGGGTGTACATGTGTTCCCCATCCTGAACCCCCCTCCCACCTCCCTCCCCATCCCATCCTGAAACATGTATATTATCATATGTGAAACAGATTGCCAGTCCAGGTTTGATGCATGAGACAGGGTGCTCAGGGCTGGTGCACTGGGATGATTTGGGTCTTGAAGGATGATTCAGAGTTAGTCAGATGGGCAGTTAGGGAATGAATAGTTTCATACAGAGAGAACAGATATGCGCCAAGTATGGAAGATGAAACAGCAATTAAATATTTGTGGTTGAGTGTGGCTGATATTACAGACAACTAAATAATAGAAAGTCTTGTATGCTTTGCAAGAACTTCCAAACAGTCAAAAGACCATCATATACAATACATATTTGATTTATTCATGAACCTGGAGTATTTTGAAGTCTTTTTTAGGTTCAGTTCAGTTCAGTCACTTAGTCGTTTCTGACTCTTTGCAACCCCATGAATCATAGCACACCAGGCCTCCCTGTCCATCACCAACTCCCAGAGTCCACCCAAACTCATGTCCATCGAGTCGGTGATGCCATCCAACCATCTTATCCTCTGTCATCCCCTTCTCCTCCTGCCCCCAATCCCTCCCAGCATCAGGGTCTTTTCCAATGAGTCAACTCTTCACATGAGGTGGCCAAAGTATTGGAGTTTCAGCTTTAGCATCAGTCCTTCCAATGAACATCCAGGACTGATCTCCTTTAGGATGAACTGGTTGGATCTCCTTGCAGTTCAAGGGACTCTCAAGAGTCTTCTCCAACACCATAGTTCAAAAGCATCAATTCTTCAGTGCTCAGCTTTCTTCACAGTCCAACTCTCACAGTCATACATGACCACTGGAAAAACCACAGCCTTGACTAGACGGACTTTTGTTAGCAAAGTAATATCTCTGCTTTTCAATACGCTATCTAGGTTGGTCGAAGTCACAAATAGCACCCCATTAGGAATATGGCCTACACACAGGCCTGTTTGGCTCTCAGTGTTATTTTATTGGTTTGAATTAGTTGTTAATATTGAACAAATAAGAGGTTTAAGATAAATAGCCAGATGCCCAGCTTTGATAAAGATATCAGAAAAACTTGCATTTCCATTTAACAGCAGTTGGCTGCCCCTTTAGATAGAACACACACTCCAGCTTATCACAGTTCCCACCTGACCCAATGAAGACCTTTAACTCTGCATCTCCTGCTCTGGAAAGATAAATGTGTACTCAGTATAAGCATCGCACCATCAGGAGACGTGTTGGTGAATTCCCATCAGCTTATCAACCAAGCAACCGCTTGGAAAGATCAAGCAGAAAAAGCATTGATTTAAAACAGTGTTTCTTATACTTTAATGTGCAGACTAATCACCTGGGTTTTTGTTAAGATATGAATTCTGATTCAGTAGGTCTGTTGGGGAGCCTGAGATTGTTCATTTCTCATAAGCTCCCACGAGACAGTGATGCTGCTGGTCCAAGGACCACACTTTGAGTGGCAAGAGGATAAAGAGGACCACAGCTTTGCCCTTCTAGCCTTGAGAGTCAGAGTTTTCTGGGATTGTAGCTTGCCCTCTCTGCTGAAAGAGGCTCTTCTAATTGGAGTCAGCCCTGGATCTCAGCTGGACTGGGGATAGAAGCTGAGAAAACAAAATAATCAGTGTGTTGAAAAGATTATTCCTTCCAGAGTTTTATAGGACTTGTGGAAGCTAAGGTACCACTTTTGGACATTCTTCTGTGTGCCCCAGGTTATCTCATTTAATCCTCACCCAAAACGCACACAACAACAACAAATTATAAGGCATATGTGTAGGATGATGGGTAAAAAAGTGGGCTCTGAAGCCAATCTGCCTAATTTCATAGCCAAATCCTGCCACTTATTAGACATGCAGCTTTGGGCAAGTTACTAACCTCTCTCTACTTCGGTTTCCCATCAGTAAAATTGGGGATTATAATAGTATCCACCTTACAAGATGTTGTGAGGATTAAATGAGTGAATACATGGATTGTTTTCAAGACAGTGTCTGGCATGTAAAATTATTTGCTATTATTATTATCTCTTCCTTATGAATGAGGAAATGAAAGCCATGCAAAGTTCATTTGGTCACAGATCAAATGATAGGCCCAGCTTTCTTTTCAAAGACCTTAGAGAGTAACGGAGGAGAAAAAGGCCCAGGTGAGTGAGGCCGTGTCTGAAGAGGAAAACAGTACACGGCCTCTCACTGGTCCTTTTCTGTTCTAATCCACAGTTCAGTCTTGTTCAGGAGGTGTGTGAATGTGTGTGTGTGCATGTGAAAGTCACTCAGTTGTGTCTGACTCTTTGCGACTGCATGGACTGTATAGTCCATGGAATTCTCCAGGCCAGAATACTGGAGTGAGGAGCTGTTCCCATGTAGACACATGGTAATAATAATAAGTAAAGTGTACTGAATATGTACATCATCTCATTTAATTCTCACAACAAATGTGTGATAGGTACCTTTGCATTGTCATTCCTCCACTTTGCAAATGGGTGTTTGGAGATCCCCAAGCTCACATATTTAGTAAGTTTTAGTAACCAGGATTCAAACCAAGGCAGTCCACGTTCAGAATTTGGAGAACTATACTGCCTGAATAAAAATTGTATATATAAATGGCTTCATGATGAATTCAAAAAACATCTTAGGAAGACATAATACCAGTTTTGTATAAACTCTTTTGGAAAGCAGCAAAGTGAGAAATACTTTCCAATTGATTTTATAAGACCAACATTACCCTACTATCAAAATCAGATAAAGATATTACAAGAAAACTATAGACCAAAACCTCACGGTTATACATGCAAAATTGCTAAATAAATATTCACATACTCAATCTAACAATATAGAAAAAGGATAATACATTATGACATCTAAGGTTTATTCCAGGAATCTAAGGTTGGTTTACTAATCAAAATAAATCAGGTAATACATCATATTAACAAACTAAAAAAGAAAAAATATGATCATCTCAATAGAGGCAAGAAAATATATAAAAATCCAGCAACTTGCACTTCTAATAAAAATTCTCAGCAATGTAGGAATAGAAGGGAGTTTCTTTAACCTGATAAAGAACATATACAGCTAAACTATAGCATACTTCATGATGAAAGAATGAATGCTTTTTTTCTCAAGGATAAAAAACAAGACAAGAATGTCTTATCCAGATAGAAACAAAAAAAGTAAAACAATCTTTATTTGTAGATGACATTATCTTCTACGCAGAAGATCTGATAGAATCAACAGACCTACTAGAACCAATAAGTTAGTTCAGCAAAGTTGCAGGATACAATTTTAATATACAAAAATCAACTAGATGTCTATATAATAGCGGCAAACACTCAGAAATTTAAAGTAATAAAACACTGTGTGGATCACAACAAACTGGAAAATTCTTAAAGAGATAGGAATGCCAGACCACCTTACCTGCCTCCTGAGAAATCTGTATGCAGGTCAAGAAGCAACAGTTAGAACCAGACATGATTCCAAATTGGTAAAGAAGTATGTCAAGGCTGTATATTGTCACCTTGTTTATTTAACTTATATGCAGAGTATATCATGCAAAATGCCAGGCTGGATGAAGCACAGGCTGAAATCAAGATTGCTGGAAGAAATATCAATAACTTTAGATATGCAGATGATACCACCCTTATGCCAGAAAGTGAAGAGGGACTGAAGAGCCTCTTGATGAAAGTGAAAGAGAAGAGTAAAAAAGCTGGCTTAAAACTCAACATTCAAAAAACTAAGAGCACGGCATTCAATCCCGTCACTTCATGGCAAATAGATGGCAAAACAATGGAAAAAAGACTCTCTTTTCTTGGGCTCCAAATCACTGCAGATGGGGACTGCAGCCATGAAATTAAAAGACACTTGCTCCTTGGAAGAAAAGCTATGACCAACCTAGACAGCATATTCAAAAGCAGAGACATTACTTCGCCAACAAAGATGCATCTAGTCAAAGCTATGGTTTTTCCAGTAGTCATGTATGGATGTGAGAGTTGGACCATGAAGAAAGCTGAGCGCCAAAGAATTGATGCTTTTGAACTGTGGTGCTGGAGAAGACTCTTGAGAGTCCCTTGGACTGCAAGGAGATCGAATCAGCCAATACTAAAGGAAATCAGTCCTGAATACCCATTGGAAGGACTGGTGCTGAAGCTGAAGCTCCGATACTTTGGCCATCTGATGTGAAGAACTGACTCATTGGAAAAGACCCTGATGCTGGGCAAGATTGCAGGAGGAGAAGGGGACGACAGAGGATGAGATGGTTGGATGGCATCCCCAACTCGATGGGCATGAGTGTGAGCAAGTTCCGAGAGTTGATGATGCACAGGGTAGCCTGGTGTGCTGCAGTCCCTGGGGTCACAAAGAGTCAGACACAACTGAGTGACTGAACTGATTCATAATAGCATCAAAAATGTGAAATAGTTAGAGATAAATCTGACAAAAGATGTGAAAGACTTATATATTGAAAATAAAACATTGCTAAAAGAAGTCTTTAAAAGATCTAAATAAAGGAAGAGATAAACTCGATTCATGGACTCATGAAGATTCAATATTGTTAAGATGATGAAAATTCTCCCAACTTAAACCATAGATCCCATGAAATCAAACAAGCAGGGTTTTTTTCGTGGAAATTGACAAACTGATTCTAAAATGTTTTTGGAAATACAAAGGACCTAAAATAGCCAAAATACTGTGAGGGAAAAAAGGCAAAGTACTAATTCTATCTGATTTCAAGACTTATTATCAGATCAGATCAGTCGCTCAATTGTGTCCAACTCCTTTCGACCCCATGAATCGCAGCACGCCAGGCCTCCCTGTCCATCACTAACTCCCAGAGTTCACTCAGACTCAAGTCCATCGAGTCAGTGATGCCATCCAGCCATCTCATCCTCTGTCGTCCCCTTCTCCTCCTGCCCCCAATCCCTCCCAGCATCAGAGTCTTTTCCAAGGAGTCAACTCTTTGCATGAGGTGGCCAAAGTACTGGAGTTTCAGCTTTAGCATCATTCCTTCCAAAGAAATCCCAGGGCTGATCTCCTTCAGAATGGACTGGTTGGATCTCCTTGCAGTCCAAGGGACTCTCAAGAGTCTTCTCCAACACCACAGTTCAAAAGCATCAATTCTTCAGCACTCAGCCTTCTTCACAGTCCAACTCTCACATCCATACATGACCACTGGAAAAACCATAGCCTTGACTAGACGGACCTTTGTGGGCAAAGTAATGTCTCTGCTTTTGAATATGCTATCTAGGTTGGTCATAACTTTCCTTCCAAGGAGTAAGCGTCTTTTACTTTCATGGCTGCAGTCGCCATCTGTAGTGATTTTGGAGCCCAGAAAAATAAAGTCTGACACTGTTTCCACTGTTTCCCCATCTATTTCCCATGAAGTGGTGGGACCGGATGCCATGATCTTTGTTTTCTGAATGTTGAGCTTTAAGCCAACTTTTTCACTCTCCTCTTTCACTTCCATCAAGAGGCTTTTGAGTTCCTCTTCACTTTCTGCCGTAAGGGTGGTGTCATCTGCATATCTGAGGTTATTGATATTTCTCCCGGCAATCTTGATTCCAGCTTGTGCTTCTTTCAGCCCAGCGTTTCTCATGATGTACTCTGCATATAAGTTAAATAAACAGGGTGATAATATACAGCCTTGACGAACTCCTTTTCTTATTTGGAACCAGTCTGTTGTTCCATGTCCTGTTCTAACTGTTGCTTCCTGACCTGCATACAAATTTCTCAAGAGGCAGATCAGGTGGTCTGGTATTCCCATGTCTTTCAGAATTTTCCACAGTTTATTGTGATCCACACAGTCAAAGGTTTTGGCATAGTCAATAAAGCAGAAATAGATGTTTTTCTGGAACTCTCTTGCTTTTTCCATGATCCAGCAGATGTTGGCAATTTGATCTCTGGTTCCTCTGCCTTTTCTAAAACCAGCTTGAACATCAGGAAGTTCACGGTTCACATATTGCTGAAGCCTGGCTTGGAGAATTTTGAGCATTACCTTACTAGCATGTGAGATGAGTGCAATTGTGCGGTAGTTTGAGTATTCTTTGGCATTGCCTTTCTTTGGAATTGGAATGAAAACTGACCTTTTCCAGTCCTGTGGCCACTGCTGAGTTTTCCAAATTTGCTGGCATATTGAGTGCAGCACTTTCACAGCATCATCTTTCAGGATTTGGAATAGTTCAACTGGAATTCCATCACCTCCACTAGCTTTGTTTGTAGTGATGCTTTCTAAGGTCCACTTGACTTCACATTCCAGGATGTCTGGCTCTAGGTCAGTGATCACACCATTGTGATTATCTGGGTCGTGAAGATCTTTTTTGTGCAGTTCTTCTGTGTATTCTTGCCATCTCTTCTTAATATCTTCTGCTTCTGTTAGGTCCATACCATTTCTGTCCTTTATTGAGCTCATCTTTGCATGAAATGTTCCTTTGGTATCTCTGATTTTCTTGAAGAGATCCCTAGTCTTTCCCATTCTGTTGTTTTCCTCTATTTCTTTGCATTGATCGCTGAAGAAGGCTTTCTTATCTCTTCTTGCTATTCTTTGGAACTCTGCATTCAGATGTTTATATCTTTCCTTTTCTCCTTTGCTTTTCACTTCTCTTCTCTTCACAGCTATTTGTAAGGCCTCCCCAGATAGCCATTTTGCTTTTTTGCATTTCTTTTCCATGGGGATGGTCTTGATCCCTGTCTCCTCCTGTACAATGTCATGAACCTCATTCCATAGTTCATCAGGCACTCTATCTATCAGATCTAGGCCCTTAAATCTTTTTCTCACTTTCACTGTATAATCATAAGGGATTTGATTTAGGTCATACCTGAATGGTCTAGTGGTTGTCCCTACTTTCTTCAATTTAAGTCTGAATTTGGCAATAAGGAGTTCATGGTCTGAGCCACAGTCAGCTCCTGGTCTTGTTTTTGCTGACTGTATAGAGCTTCTCCATCTTTGGCTGCAAAGAATAGAATCAATCTGATTTCGGTGTTGACCATCTGGTGATGTCCATGTATAGAGTCTTCTCTTGTGTTGTTGGAAGAGGGTGTTTGTTATGACCAGTGCATTTTCTTGGCAAAACTCCATTAGTCTTTGCCCTGCTTCATTCCGTATTCCAAGGCCAAATTTGACTGTTACTCCAGGTGTTTCTTGACTTCCTACTTTTGCATTCCAGTGGCTATAGTAAATAGGACAGTGTGAACTGGCATAAAGATAGAGAAATAGATCAATGAAACAGAATAGAGTCCATAAATAGATACACAATGTACAAATAACTGGCTTTTTAAGAAAATCCCAAAGTCAATTCAGTAGAGAAAGGATAATCCCTTCAATAAATGGTACTAGAACAATGAGATAGCCATCTGCAAAAAACAAAACGAACTTCCATCCATACCCCATCTCATATATAAATATTAACTCAAAATATATCATAGATCTAAATATAAAACTTAAAACTATAAAACATTTAGAACATAGGAGAAAACCTTTGTAAGCATGATCTGAGTCAGGGGTTCCCAACGTCTGGGATCTAATGCCTGATGATCTTAGGTGGAGCTGATGTAATATTAATAGAAATAAAGCACACAATACCTGTAATGTGCTTGAATCATCCTGAACCATTCCAACCCCCAGGTCCATGGAAACATTGTCTTCCATGAAACCGGTCCTTCAGCCTAGAAGGTTGATGACCTTTGATCTAGACAAAGATTTTTCAGATTTCTCATCAAAAGCATGAACCAAAAAAGAATGAACTGATAAGCTGGACTTTATCAAACTAAAAATTTTTGCTTTTCAAAAAGACATTTTTAAGAGAATAAAAAACAAGCTGTAGACTGAAAGAATCATATAATTGATAAATCAAATAGTTGATAAGGGACCTATATCCTGATTGTATTCAGAACTCACAAAACTCAATCATAAGAAAACAAGCCAATAAAAATGGTCAAAATATTTGATAGAACAGACCTTCACCAAAGACATACAATTGGTAAATAAGCACAGAAAAAAATTCAGTCATTAATTAGTCTTTACAGAAACATAAGTTAAAATCACCTATCACTATGATACCTATTAGAATGGTTAAAACTTCAAAGATTGACCACACCAAGTGTTGGTGAGGATGTGGTGAAAATACACTGCTGCTGAGAATGTAACATTGCACAGTTACTTTAGAAAATAGCTTGTCAGTTTCTTTAAAAGTTTTAAATGTACCTACCATATGAACCTACCATTCTACTCCTAGGAATTTACCCAGAAACAAATAAAAGTATATATTCATACAAAAATATGTACATGAATATTCATAGCAGCTTTATTTTTAATAGTCAAAAACTATAAACAACCCAAATATTCATCAACAGGTGAATTAAACCAACTGTTATATGTCCATGCAATGGAATACTACTCAACAGTAAGAAAGAATAAAATATTGATACACGCTGCTACTGCTGCTAAGTCGCTTCAGTCGTGTCTGACTCTGTGCAACCCCATAGATGGCAGCCCACCAGGCTCCCCTGTCCCTGGGATTCTCCAGGCAAGAACACTGGAGTGGGTTGCCATTTCCTTCTCCAATGCATGAAAGTGAAGTCACTCAGTCGTGTCCGACCCTCAGCAACCTCATGGACTGCAGCCTACCAGGCTCCTCCATCCACGGGATTTTCCAGGCAGTACTGGAGTGGGTTGCCAATCTCAATGATGCTGAGTGAAAGAAACCAGGCCCCACAAAAGTGCATACTACATTACCCCATTTTTATAAAACTGTAGGAAGTGTAGACTAAAGGGCACTGACAGAAGGAGAATCAGTGGTTGTCTGGGAAGGTGCACGCGAAGACCTACAAGGAAGCACAGGAAACTTTTGAGGATGATGAACACGACAATTATCTCAACTGTGATGATTTCACTGGTATAATTCCAGGTCTGCTGCTGCTAAATCGCTTTAGTCGTGTCCGACTCTGTGCGACCCCATAGACGGCAGCCCACCAGGCTCCCCCGTCCCTGGGATTCTCCAGGCAAGAACACTGGAGTGGGTTGCCATTTCCTTCTCCAAATTACACACTTTAAGTATGTGCAGTTTGTTCTATGTCAATTATACCTCAAAAGATTAAGTATAATAAAAAAATTTTACCTGGATGTATAGATGGATGGATAAATGAGTGGGTGGATGAATGAATGGAGTCATCTTTACTTCACTTGTAGCCTAAAAAACAGGACATTTCCCCACCAAATTTTTTCAACAAACCTTTCTTATCCTGTTGGGGGCTCATCTGTCTCCCTGTTCATACTACATTGCCTGTCCCAACTCCTGCCACCTTAAGGACCAAACCCTTGATCACTAATCACATTGTCATTAAATTAGTCTCCCCTCCAGGACTGTATAAGCTTTATTAGTTCAGAGCTTTTATTTCCTTTTCTCACCACAATGGCAGGACTGGCCCTAGCACACAAAAACAAGTACTCAATAAAGATTTTCTGGTAATTGATTTATTGATTAATTAATTGTAAAAGCTATAAATTCTACAAGGTGTTAATTGTTTTCACAATCCAATGAGATTTGGGGAATTGGGTTTTTACTAGACTGTTTTACCTTCAAAAAAAGTATGGGACCTTTGACTTCCAACTTTCTCATAATTGCCACATAATGCTTTGATAATCAGAAAACTGGCTCCAAAAATAACTAAATGAGTACCCATACCACTTAAATTTTAAAAACAACAGCCCAGCAGATTCAGTGGCAACTCTCGCCAAATTAGACTGGTCATTCCACTGTCTGTATTATGCTTGAGATTGACATCCCACCCTCCTATCCTCTTTAAGCTTAAAGTGGTTCTGTAAGAGTCCAGCAGAAACCACACAACAAATTGAAACAACGGATTCATGGAACAGAACAATCAAGAAAGGAGCCAAGGCCAATCAAAGTGGTCTGCTTAGACAAAAACCGTGATCTGGCAAATTTCTCAGAAAGAAATATTTATAGCTTTGGAAAGCTTTGAGGAACATGGAACACTCAGGTAGGTGGAACCCTGGCTCTAAATAGTAGGGGGAACAAAGTGTTCCCTCCTGGCTTAGATTCCACAGAGCTGAGCGTTTGGTTTCTGAGTCCATCCTGACCTCAAAGAAGACATTTGGCCTTTCTGAACCCCTGTTTCTTGTTTTCTTTAGTGAAATTTATTTTGCCCTACTTGACTCATAAAGCACACAATAACAACAGCCATTGCTTACTTAGTATTTATTATATCTGAAGCAGTGGACTAAGAGTTCTTCAAACAGTGCTGTTCTAATGCTCATTCTACAGATGATGTAACTGAGGTGCATGAACCCAAGATTCATACTGCCAGGTAAGTGGTAGATCAAGGATTTGAACTTGGGTCTACCTGGCTCAAGAGCCCTAGGTCTCAACCTCTGAACTGATGTGGGATTCAGATTAAATGTAATAAAGTGTACACAGGTAAATGAAGGGAAATTTTACTGAGCCTCTCTTATGAACCTCATAACATCTTGACAGATATCACAATATGAATTGCTCTCAAGTTGAAAGGTGAAAGTAATATTATGGCCTTGCCAGAGTGGCATCTCTTTAGAGACAACCTCCAGGCACTGCTTTTAAGCAAATCCCTCTGAAGACCCTTCCCAGATAACTGGATCCAACAGCCTAGGATCTCAAGTACAGATATACTTCGGAGGTATTAGGGGTTCAGTCCAGACCTCTGCAATAAAACAGATATCTCAATAAAGTTAGCCACACAATATTTTTGGTTTCCCAGTACATACAAAAAGTTGTATTTACACCATACTGAAGTCTATTAAGTGTGCAATAGCATTATGTCTAAAGAAAACAATGTATATACCTAATTTAAAAATGCTTTACTGGCTCTAGACTGTTACTCCCAGCTTTGGGAAATTTTCACATGGAAAGCCATTTTAAAATTAAATAAAACTATTTTATCAGTTGTTGTTGTTCAGTCACTAAGTCACGTCCAGCTCTTTGCAGACTCATGGATTGCAGCACACTAGGCTTCTGAACGAGCTAAAAAATGTTTTATTGCTAAAAATGCTAACCATTATCTGAGCCTTCAGCGAATCATGGTCACTGATCACAGATCACCATGACAAACATAATATCAATGAAAAAGTTTGAAATGTTGGGAGAATCATCTAAATGTCACACAGAGACATGAGCAAATGCTGTCGGGAAAATGGCGTCGATAGATGTGCTTAACACAGAGTTGTCACAAATCTTGAATTTGTTTAAAAATGAAAAAAAGCACTATCTGCAAAGGGCAATAAGGCAAAGCACAATAAAATGAGATCTGCCTGTATAAACTTAAAGGACGCAAAGACCCACTTATCCTCCAGGGTAAGAGAAGAAAAAGAACATCCCATCCTTTTCTGATGAGCCCCCAGCTGAGAAACAAGACACAATTCATTCTTGGACAGGCTATTTTGCCATATTAAATTCCTAATGAATTGCACCACTGCAGCTACATTATCTCATTTAATCCTCACACCAGCTCCAGGGAGGTTTTTCTTCAGAGGTTTGAGTAGGGGCACACCACTTTGCTGCACACTATCCAAGAGGGCTCCTCCTCAGGGTGGAATCAGAGCAGGAGGGTCATCAGCTAAGGTCAGATACCGTTTTCAGAGGAAGGTAACACACAAGCGAGAGGGAAGGGGAGTCTTCCCCAGCGACATTCAGATCTGCCTAACCACCCCTCCACACCCGAGGGGCGGTGAGAGACATAATTTCCAGGTAGGAACTATGGTCACTGTTAATATTTGTTAAGCAGTTATCACGCATGTGTGCTTGCTGCTCAGTAGAGTCCAACCCTTTGCAACCCTATGGACTGTAGCCTGCCAGGCTCCTCTGTCCGTAGAATTTTCCAGGCAAGAATACTGAAGTGGGTTGCCATGCCCTCCTCCAGGGGATCTTCCCAACCCAGGGATCGAACTCACATCTCCTGCGTTGGCAAATGGATTCTTTACCATTAGCACCACCTGGGAAACCCAAGCACTTATAATATCCAGGTAAACATGCTTAAACATACTAGTCCACTCCTCACAACAACCAAGAGAAGTGTCGTTATCCTAGTTTTGCAGATGAGAAAACTAAAGCTAACAGAAATAAAGGTTTTTCTTCCTTAAAAGATTGGAGCCAGCAAGTGCTAGAGGTAAGATATGAACCCAGGCAATCAGATTCCAGAGGTTGTACTGGCTCTCGCAGAATCTTTAGAATTAAATCCACGAAGCAGCTGTTATTACCCTCTTTTGACAGCTGAGCAAGCAAAGAGTTGAAGAGGTGAAATAATATCCTCAAATTAGTAGGTAACAGAGCCAGAAGCCCACCCTTCATCAAGGTCAGCTTGCTAGAATCTCTGCCCACTGTAAAGGAAAGTACTTGAAAAGCTAAGGAAAATGTGCAAACCTAAACTTCCCTTTTCTCCAAAATTTGAGTTTATCCTTGCCCCAAGGGGAGAGTTACTAAGTCTTTTCTAGGCTGTTGTATCATGGGATCTGGAAAAGAAGAAAGGCTTGTGGTTCCTCAGAGGGCTCCACTCATACACCCTTTGATCTGTGCTAGCAAATTTTGTGAAAAACCTATGAAAAAATAATAGCCAGTTTTTATGTGGTGCTTACGATGTGCCAGTCCTTGTTCAAAGCAGTTATAAACATATTAACTAGCTAATCCTCTAAGCAATTTTATTAGGTCAATACTAGTGGTGTGCTCCGAACATTTTAACAACCAGTTCCCAGGGGAAACATTTGCCTATGTGCCTGGTATAAACATTCCCTCCACCACCAGTTTCACAATGCCAGTACGGAGCCCTGGACCTCAGAGTTGGGAAGAGATGCCCACTAGCATGTCCGATCGCTGCCCCCAACCAGATGCAACACTCAGAAATCGCCTCAAGGGCATATATAATAGTAAAATGAAGTCAAATGATTAGGAATTGATGAGTTTTGAGGTCTTATTGCTTTGGTTTTAATATAATTTAACTCCAAGTTTATAGAATTTAATTTTTAATAGTGGCTTTTTTTTTTTTTAACAACCAGCTAACAACAGTCCTGATAATTCAACAGTTGGCCTTCATGCGCTTGCGCTGGCTTCAGCCTCTCTGTAGTCAGCACCGTTACTGTTATTTGGGGCAAAGAGACACTCACAAAAAAAGGCCAATTTGCACACAACTTGGAAACGGCAAAGCCAGAATTCAGCCTGGGCAGTCTGGTTCCATCATCATCTCACCAACTGCTTCTCTCGCAAAACCTCGGTGTCTTTCTGTCTAGACCAGCAGCCCATAGGCCTTTCTTTCCCCTGCTTGTCTCCGGACAAACATCCACTGCATTTGACCGGTGATTCACAGAAGGGCTCCGGGTTTAAGTGAGACTTCTTCCCAGGATCTCGGAGAAGCTAAAGGCCTCCATCTGCCTGCACACCCAAGGGTCTCCAGCGCGGCGATGAGCTACGCAGGACCACACCTGGCCGTGCGCCGCATCCCGCCAGGCGAGGCGCTGCCCTCGAGGCTTGACTGCGCCTGCGTTCAACCGCACATCCATTATGGAAAGGAGGGTCCCTTAATGTAGCGCAAATTATAGCTGGAACACAAGCAAATTGCCGGCTTTTACTAGCACATAAACTGAGCGGAACCTTTGAGATGGATCCGCATTACCCTAAACGGCATCCATAATTCATACCTGCAGCAGCAATGCCTCCCTCTCAGAGGGCCGGAGCCCATCTATTATTGATGGGCCCCTTGGAAGGCCGCGACAGAGTGTTTCTCATGCTCCAGCCATCTGCCGGCATGGTCAATTCCTCAGGCGGCGGCAGCACATTTATTCATCAGTATCAACTCCCAATTAGTTTCCTAGCAGGACCCTGGGGGGGGGGATTTATTTGAGGAATCAAAGTGAGTGTTTCTAGAACAGTACCCCATTTCCACCCCCGCGACGCTGATCAATACACAGAACCAGAGAGCAATAAGCAAGCGTTCGTTTTCCCCATGATTTCCATCACCGGGAGCAACGCTAAAAAGCAATACTCAGTTTCTCCCGGCGGAGGGTCTGGATGACTGGCGGCTTCTTGACGTCTATGGGGAGGTCCCTGAATCTGGAGGTCCCAGAGCACAGATATCTGTGTGATTTTTCCATCACCTAGACTTTATGAAATGCCCATTATATTCTAAGTTCTTTGTAAAAGGCCTTGTAACAATTCTTTGAGATGGTTTACTTATTATCCCACCCACTCCTCTTTTTTATAGCGGGGAAACTGAGTTTAAATAACTCACCCAAGGTCACCCCGCTAGAAAGCGGCAATGCTAAGATCTGAGCCCAGGAAAACTGATTCCAAAATCTAGGGGTTTAACCATTACTCCATGCTGCCACCTGGAGGAAGAGGGAAGGGAACCCACAAGTGATTTCCTGTGGGTCACAAATCCCTAGTGAAACTGGGACATTTAGCTACAATAGCGCTACAATAAGGCTAACCAAAACCAACAGACTGGTTGAGTGTGGAGGTAAATTCTGGGTATGTGTGTGTTTCGTGTGCCTACTCTTTCATGGTGTGATTTATTGTCTTAGTGAATGCCTGATTTTTAAATGGCTAAATAAATTAATGCTATTAATAAATAAATGGCTTTAAAAGACTAGATCTTTTAAGTGAGTCTCGGGGGAGGGGATATGGAGGATGAATTGAGTACCCAGAATTTAGAAGGCTGAGATCCACTGGACAAATAAAAAACCATTAGAGTTTAGAGCTGGAAGGAAAATAGTCATCAAACACCCAGGTCCATTAAACACCTGCCCAGGTACCAGGCTTTGTGTCTGGCTCTGGGGATACAAGAATCAATAAGATGTGGATTCTAATGTCCCCAACAGACTAATCAGGTAGATTAAATAGACAAGTAGATAACTGTAACATGTGGCAGAATAACACAGGGCTGGGTATAAACAAGTCTCCCCACAACCATGCCTTCTCCTTCCCTCCGCAAGGCAGGCTGAGCACAGGTGGAGGAAATCACACCATGGTGTGGTCTGGTGAGACTGCATGCTCTGCAGGGCTCTCACCCTGTCTGGCTATCCTTTTAAGAGTCCCTGGCCAGTTTCTAAAACCTCATGTCTTCCTTCTAGAAAATTGTGGCCAGCAGTAAGAAGAGCTTAAAGCTTCTACCACTTCACCAGAAAACTTCTCTACATCTGTGTCTCCCAACCTTTGTGTCTCGTCTCCATCCTCTCCACCTGGGGACCACCACCACAGAGATGGTCCAGTTGGTGTGAGGTTCCTGATGGGCCCTAGGCCATGGAGCTGCCCCTGAACAGAAACCGAGATGGTGTCCAGAGCTGAGAGTGGAACAGAAAGGGGAGACTGTGGTGCCAAGGGGAGGGTTTGCATAACCATGGGAGATCAACTTCAAGGTCCAAAGGAGTTGCCCAAATGAGGAGACCTTCCAGCACATAAAACCAGGGATGGAAAACCCAAAGACAGATGAGCTGGATGGTGGGTCAAGCAGGCTAGCGATTGTTTACAATACTTCAATGCCCCTATCTCCCATGACCTATAGGAGAAAGTCCAAAATGGAAAAGAGTGGTATGAAGGTAGGAAATGGAAATATCCCAAGAGCCCTAAATATTTCCCCACTACTTTTTTTAAAAACTGCCAGATAGATTATAAATAGCAGTGACTGCAGACGGTGAGAAGCAATGAGAGTGAGGTGCTGCCATGTTGATTGTGTCTGGCCCAGCCTGCTCAGGAGGCCAGCACCCCATCATTCCCCAATAAATCAGCAGGTCATTTTTCACTGAACTGAAGCTCAATACTCCCATCGTTTTCTCCCCTAACCAGCCCCGAGATTGCTCTGTGCTCTTTATTACCTTTCAATGACTTAAGCCCCTGAACTGAATAACTTCATCAAGGTGTCAACCTAAACAGATTTTCCCCATAATGGCCCAACTCTCACAGGTTCTTAATGAAAAATATTGATTCCCAAGGATTAGTTGCAGATTTATGTGTTGGGATGCTGATCTCTCTGTCACCTGGCACCTTATCAGGAGATGAAAGGACCTAGCTCCCCTTCGTGGTTTTAAAAAAGCAATCACTGGCTATGTCAGGGGGCAGCTTAGGTCCAGAAAAACAAATAAAATTCTGTGTCTGGATCCCATGGAATACTTAACAGATAGCAAAGGGAGTGGCAGGGCCTGGCACCAACACACCTCTCTCTCTTTCCTCATTAAGCATCTTCACTGGTTGGGTTCTGGGGAGACCAGGCACAGAGGAGCTGGGAGCAAATGTGACAAGCAGCCCTCTTGGTATGACTGATCTCTGGGACACAGTCTGGAGGCTGGTACACCCTGTCTGGGGCTGGAGACACTAAATGGAAGGAATTCAGCAGCTGCTGTCTCCAAATGGCATTCAGTCAGCATCAGCCTAAGTTGGCTCTGCCAACTCACTCTGATCAACATGACTCTCAAGGGATGAAGTTGAGATTCTGGCACCTAAAACCTCAGAATCTCTCCCATCACCCAGAGGTGGCTGGGATGATGTGATTCATCCTTTATCTATTTGATAAATATTTATGGAGGGTCTACTATGTGCCAGGCACTGTGCAAGGCATTGGGAACACAGTGGTCAGCAGAGTCAGATATGGGTTCCTCCTCTCGTGGAAAAGGCCCCCCCCCCACCAAAAAAAAACCTACATAAATAAATGTAAAATGGCAGCTGTGATGAGACAAGGTCCCACGTAGGGATAAGGACAGGGCTGCAAGAGCCTGAGAGGCCCTACCTTGTGAGAGAGGTCAAGAGAGATTCTCCAAGGAAGTGATGGTCAAGGTAACACTAGAAGAATGGGGAGTGTTTTGGAAAAGAAGGGAGGCTGGGAAGCACTTCGGCAGAGAAATGGTGTCTGCATAACGCCTTTGGGGTCATTATCCTAAGAACAATAATAAGCCATTGAAGGATTTTAAGCAGAAGGGTGACCTGACCTGATCTTTACTTTACAAAGATCACTTTGGCTGCTCTGTGAAGAACAGATAGAGCAAAAACAAGAAGAGGAAGGCTTAGGAAGGTGATCTAGGCAAGAGACAAAGCAATGATGAAGATGGAGATGGAGAGAATGGACAGAATGAAGGAGACTTGGGAGGAAAAATCTACAGGCCTGATGCTGAATTGAATGTGGGACAGGGATAGGCTGAGGGCAAGGAGGAACAAGGATAATTCCCACAGTTCTTGACTGAGCCATTGCTTCTCTGAAATGATGGTCTCTCACTAGGGGCCCCCGTGAGGTTCCCTACCACTGGAAAGCACTGCAGAGCAATGTGCTCATGAGCTTTTCACCTCCTACAGCAGGGTTGGCAAAAGTCTTCCGTAAACAGCCAGATAGAAAATATGTGTAGCTCTGAAAGCCATCCTTTCTCTGTTATTCAGCTCTGCTGTTGTAAAGCAAAAGCAGCCACAGGCAATATGTAACAAATGGATGTGGCTGTGTTCCAATAAAACTTTATTTACAAAAACAAAAGGCCAACAGGTTTGACCTCTGCCCAAGAGAACCTGGATGAATAGGATGAATGTGAAAACTCAGCTGACCCCATGATTTCTCAGTCTCAGTAAGCTGGAGTATTCCACTGAAACAGGGCATTCATTCCCAGGCCTGGAAACTTTGGACCGGCCCAGGAAAATGAAGCAGAACATTGAGAACTCTGAGGGCCCAGGTCCCCACAAAAGACTTCAGGTCAGGGGAAGACTCACAGAGCTGGAGCTGGGCTCGTAAAATAGAACTTCAGCTTCTTCAGGCCTCCTCGGGGGCCCCCCAACAACTTCCAGAGAGAAACCCAGGACAAGTCTTTCCCATATATATCCATCTGTATTTATAACAGAATTTTTTTTTTTTAAGCACCAGAAGGGTACATACATAAGAAACTAGTAAGTGCTTATCTATATGCCTGGGAGTGGAAAGAGACTTTCACATGTATACATTTGTATATATCATTTTAGGTTTTGAACTCAAGCATTGACTACTTGAAAAAATTCATAAGTATGTTTGTTCATAAAACACCCTCTGTTTCTAGACAGAGTTGCCTAGTTGCCTACCATCAGAATTTTTTTAACTATTGAAAAATACTCATATTTATCTGAAAAATCACAACCTAAAATTAGGCCTGGGCCACAGCTTCGCAAACATCCCTGTAAAGCTGGGCTGTGAGAATGAGGGGCACTATCTCAATAGATGCAGAGAAAGCCTTTGACAAAATTCAACATCCATTTATGATAAAAACTCTCCAGAAAGCAGGAATAGAAGCAACATACCTCAACATAATAAAAGCTATATATGACAAACCCACAGCAAACATTATCCTCAATGGTGAAAAATTGAAAGCATTTCCTCTAAAGTCAGGAACAAGACAAGGGTGCCCACTTTCACCATTACTATTCAACATAGTTTTGGAAGTTTTGGCCACAGCAATCAGAGCAGAAAAAGAAATAAACGGAATCCAAATTGGAAAAAAAAGAAGTAAAACTCTCACTATTTGCAGATGACATGATCCTCTACATAGAAAACCCTAAAGACTCCACCAGAAAATTACCAGAACTAATCAATGACTATAGTAAAGTTGCAGGATATAAAATCAACACACAGAAATCACTTGCATTCCTATACACTAATAATGAGAAACCAGAAAGAGAAATTAAGGAAACAATTCCATTCACCATTGCAACGGAAAGAATAAAATACTTAGGAATATATCTACCTAAAGAAACTGAAGACCTATATATAGAAAACTATAAAACACTGGTGAAAGAAATCAAAGAGGACACTAACAGATGGAGAAATATACCATGTTCATGGATTGGAAGAATCAATATAGTGAAAATGAGTATACTACCCAAAGCAATTTATAGATTCAATGCAATCCCTATCAAGCTACCAACAGTATTCTTCACAGAGCTAGAACAAATAATTTCACAATTTGTATGGAAAAACAAAAAACCTCGAATAGCCAAAGCGATCTTGAGAAAGAAGAATGGAACTGGAGGAATCAACCTACCTGACTTCAGGCTCTACTACAAAGCCACAGTTATCAAGACAGTATGGTACTGGCACAAAGACAGAAATATAGATCAATGGAACAAAATAGAAAGCCCAGAGATAAATCCACGCACATATGGACACCTTATCTTTGACAAAGGAGGCAAGAATATACAATGGATTAAAGACAATCTCTTTAACAAGTGGTGCTGGGAAATCTGGTCAACCACTTGTAAAAGAATGAAACTAGAACACTTTCTAACACCATACACAAAAATAAACTCAAAATGGGTTAAAGATCTAAACGTAAGACCAGAAACTATAAAACTCCTAGAGGAGAACATAGGCAAAACACTCTCTGACATACATCACAGCAGGATCCTCTATGACCCACCTCCCAGAATATTGGAAATAAAAGCAAAAATAAACAAATGGGACCTAATTAACCTTAAAAGCTTCTGCACATCAAAGGAAACTATTAGCAAGGTGAAAAGACAGCCTTCAGAATGGGAGAAGATAATAGCAAATGAAGCAACTGACAAACAACTAATCTCGAGAATATACAAGCAACTCCTACAGCTCAACTCCAGAAAAATAAATGACCCAATCCAAAAATGGGCCAAAGAACTAAATAGACATTTCTCCAAAGAAGACATACAGATGGCTAACAAACACATGAAAAGATGCTCCACATCACTCATTATCAGAGAAATGCAAATCAAAACCACTATGAGGTACCATTTCACGCCAGTCAGAATGGCTGTGATCCAAAAGTCTACAAGTAATAAATGCTGGAGAGGGTGTGGAGAAAAGGGAACCCTCTTACACTGTTGGTGGGAATGCAAACTAGTACAGCCACTATGGAGAAGAGTGTGGAGATTCCTTAAAAAACTGGAAATAGAACTGCCTTATGATCCAGCAATCCCACTGCTGGGCATACACACTGAGGAAACCAGAAGGGAAAGAGACACGAGTACCCCAATGTTCATCGCAGCACTGTTTATAATAGCCAGGACATGGAAGCAACCTAGATGTTCATCAGCAGATGAATGGATAAGAAAGCTCTGATACATATACACAATGGAGTATTACTCAGCCATTAAAAAGAATACATTTGAATCAGTTCTAATGAGGTGGATGAAACTGGAGCCTATTATACAGAGTGAAGTAAGCCAGAAAGAAAAACATCAATACAGTATACTAACACATATATATGGAATTTAGAAAGATGGTAACAATAACCCTGTGTACGAGACAGCAAAAGAGACACTGATGTATAGAACAGTCTTTTGGACTCTGTGAGAGAGGGAGAGGTGGGAAGATTTGGGAGAATGGCATTGAAACATGTAAAATATCATGTATGAAACGAGTTGCCAGTCCAGGTTCGATGCACGATACTGGATGCTTGGGGCTGGTGCACTGGGACGACCCAGAGGGATGGAATGGGGAGGGAGGAGGGAAGAGGGTTCAGGATGGGGAACACATGTATACCTGTGGCGGATTCATTTTGATATTTGGCAAATCTAATACAGTTATGTAAAGTTTAAAAATAAAATAAAATTTAAAAAAAAAAAAAAAGAATACATTTGAATCAGTTCTAATGAGGTGGATGAAACTGGAGCCTATTATACAGAGTGAAGTAAGCCAGAAAGAAAAACATCAATACAGTATACTAACGTATATATATGGAATTTAGAAAGATGGTAACAATAACCCTGTGTATGAGACAGCAAAAGAGACACTGATGTATAGAACAGTCTTATGGACTCTGTGGGAGAGGGAGAGCGTGGGAAGAATTGGGAGAATGGCATTGAAACATGTGAAATATCATGTATGAAACGAGTCGCCAGTCCAGGTTCGATGCACGATACTGGATGCTTGGGGCTGGTGCACTGGGACGACCCAGAGGGATGGAATGGGGAGGGAGGAGGGAGGAGGGTTCAGGATGGGGAACACATGTATACCTGTGGAGGATTCATTTTGATATTTGGCAAAACTAATACAATTATGTAAAATTTAAAAATAAAATAAAATTAAAAAAAAAGAATGAGGGGCACAGCCAGCTGCTGGGGTACAGAGCTGACTGTGTAACACAAGGGGTTTCAGAGCCTCAGGTGACTAGGAACTCCTGGAGGATGAGGTGTTGTCCCACTCCCCCTGTGCCCTCCCCCAGCCCTGGATTGAATTGAATCGAGGACCAGCTGCTCTCCACTTCCCTGCTCCCACTCTGCCCTCTCACCTCCAGCCATGGCTCCTCTACCCACCCTGTTCCTGGTGGCTCTGGTGGGCCGATTTGTGGCCCAGGCTCTGGACTGCCACGTGTGCACCTACAGTGGGGAGAACTGCTTCAAGCCCATGTGCTGCCTGGCCGTGGTCACCTATGGCACAACTACGGACTTACTACACCCCAATCAGGATGAAGGTGAGCAAGTCTTGTTTGCCCAGCTGCTTTGAGACCATATACAATGGCCGGTCCAAGCTCATATGCACCACATCCTGCTGCCATCCTGTAATGGCTCTGGCCTCTTGGCTCCCTGGACCCTGGCCCTGGCCCTCATACTCCTGGCCACCCTTGGGGGTCTGCTCTAAAGCCCTGTCGCACTGGCTACAGACTCACTGGGGGGCAAAGCACAGAGCAGCGTGGCCCCAACCTCTCCCACTGCACTCCCCACCCACCCCTCCCCTCCCCAGACCTCCCCAGCCACACACAGGACTATCTGCAAAAGGACCCTAGACCTCCCCCAACCACCCTGGGATCTGCTTCCAGGTCATGACCTGTTGTTTTTCTAAAGGCTGATGTGGGACCACAGAATAAATAGATAAAAATCAAATAAAATTAGGCATAAGGCAGATTTTAAGCACAGCTCCAATGTACACAGGACTGCAGATTATCCTGTGAAAGGTTAACAAAAGCACTGTTTTCCAGTTTGGTTCTCAGGTCTGCTATCTCAGTTAGTAGAAGTCTGCTTCCAACTTCTCCCCTTGTGTTTTCAACAACTTCCTGTCTTCAGGTAACAGCATCCACTTTTACTTAGGGAACTTACCCTAGTGCATTGAAGATTGTTGGCCAAGACTGTCAATAGAGAGGTTGCTGCCCGTCTAGTGTTGGTCATGTGACCCAGGCTAAGCCAATCAGATTATTTCTCCCTGGACTACAGCTGGAGGGGGTTCTTGCAGAGAAAGAAAAATAGTGAAGTTTCTTTGAGGGGTTTTCTCTTACTTCTTGTTGCCTAGGTCTTTGGGGCAAATCTTTCAAAAATATGATCGTTTGACTTCTGTTTCAATTTTAATTGAATTTTTTAGCCTAGGTTGGCCAAAATCCATTCTTGTGGCTTAATACTGATGATGCTGCTGCTGCTAAGTCGCTTCAGTCGTGTCCGACTCTGTGCAACCCCATAGACGGCAGCCCACCAGGCTCCCCCGTCCCTGGGATTCTCTCAGCAAGAACACTGGAGTGGGTTGCCATTTCCTTCTCCAATGCATGCAAGCAAAAAGTGAAAGTGAAGTCGCTCAGTCGTGTCCTACTCTTAGCGACCCCATGGACTGCAGCCCACCAGGCTCCTCTGTCCATGGGATTTTCCAGGCAAGAGTTATGGAGTGGGGTGCCATTACCTTCTCCTAATACTGATGTGGATATCCTATTTAAAAATCTCCAATATCTCCCAGTGGCCTGCAACACAAAGGGCAGGCGAGACATACAAATCCCAACGACCACTAGTATGGCGTGCCGCCCCCATATCAGACACCCTCTGCTTCAGCACCACTAGAATTTCTGCCTTCTCCAAATGCATCCATATATAAATCACTGCTGTATTCCCACTTTGTCACCTGGGGGAAAAAAAAGTCCCTACTCATCATTTGAGGCAGCAGATGGTGGCAGATCAGGGTGTCAGTCCTGGTGTAGACAGGACTGTTGGCCAGCAGTTGTTTTTTGATAAGCCTTGCTCTCCAAATGTGAGATTAGCCAGGCTCTCTTCCCTTGAGAAACACATCAGAATCTATCAAGCTCTGAGACCCCCCCTAAGCCCATTTTAGAGATCCAAAATGATAGCATTGTGATTAGGACAGCACTGAATTGAAGCGGTTCTGCCAGCCAACCTCTGTTCCTTCAAGGTCTTGATTTTCTTGTCTGTAACATGAGGACATTAATTCTATCTATATCTTAGAGAGAGTTTATTCATATGTTTAACAAACAGTCTGCACCAGACACTGTTCTGAATGCTTTAAATATATTAATTCATTTAATACTCATAACAACACAATAAGGCAAGTATTTTGCAGATGAGGAAACTGAGGCATAGAGAGGTTAAGTAACTCATCCAAGGTTGCAACGGCATGGGGATGAAATGGAAGATTGCGTGGGAGTTGCTTAGCACAGGGCCCAGGAGATAATACATGGTTCATAAAATGATAGCTATTTGTTATGGACTGAATTGTGTATCCCCCTCTCTGAATTCATATGTTGAAATCTTAACCCCCACTGTGACTATATTTGGAGCTAGGGCATTTAAGAAGTAACTAAGATAGATGGAGTCATAAGCGAGGGCTCCTAATTCAGTATGACTGGTGTCCTTTGAACAAGAAAGAGAGACACCATGGTGGGCATCTCAGAAAAAAGGCCATGTGAGGACATAGTGAGACAGCCATCTGCAACCCAAGGAGACAGGCCTCCAGAGAAACCAGACTTGTCAACAACTTGACCTTGGACCTCCAGTCTCCAGAACTGTGAGAGGTAAATTTCTCCTGTTTAAGCCACCTAGTCTGCAGTGTTTTATTATGGGAGCCCTAGTGGACAGACACACTACTGAAGAAGAACCCACCTTGTGATGGAAATCACAGGTGCATTTTCAATCTTAATCCAACATTACCTCAGGGTGTAATCTCCTTCAGAGTGTCCCTGCCCCACCCAGGATAGAGTAAAACATCCTCTGCAAGATATATGCATGAGCATTAAGTCGCTTCAGTCATGTCCAGCTCTTTGCGATCCTGTGGACCGTAGCCCCCCCAGGCTCCTCTGTCCATGGGATTCTCCATGGGTTGCCATGCCCTCCTTCAAGGGATCTTCCTGACCCAGGAATCAAACCTGCATCTCTTACGTCTCCTGCATCAGCAGGCTGGTTCTTTACCACTAGCGCCACCTGGAAGCCCACATGATATATACGGGCCTTGAAAATATCCAGATTCATCTGTCACCCATCCACTCTTACCCTCCATTCAACCACAACAAACTTCACACTTCCCTGAACATGGCAGACCTTTGTATATACTATTGCCGCCTCGTGTGTCCTCCTCCTCTCATGCCTTCACACGTCCCCTTTGCTGGCAAATTCCTATGCATGCTGCAAGACCTAGCCTCAGTATTCCTTCTGAATCTTTCATTGAACTTCTCAGGCAGTGTTGGATATTTCCATTCCTGTGCCACTACCATGCCTTGTACATGTGCTGTGCTGTGCTTAGTCACTCAGTCATGTCCAACTCTCTGTGACCCCATGAACTGTAGCCTTCCAGGCTCCTCTGTCCATGGGGGTTCTCCAGGCAAGAATACTGGAATGGGTAGCCTTTTCCTTCTCCAGGGGATCTTCTTGACCCAGGAATTGAACCAGGGTTTCCTTCATTGCAGGCGGATTCTTTACCAGCTGAGCTTCCAGGGAAGCCCTACCTCATACATAGTTCTATTACAATTGTTTTATCTCATGTCTCTATCATTAAAATTTTGAACCCCTTGAGGTCTTAGGTATCTCTGGCATAGTGCCTGACACAGGGTAGATGTTCAATAGATGTCTAATGATGCAATAAATGAAAGAGCACCTAAATCCAGGTTAGTTTATTCTCCTTCCCATGAAAAGCTTTATAGCCAATCTTGATCCATCTCAAATAAGACTACTGCTGGGAAGTTTTTAAGAAATTCTTCAGGATTAAAGAGAGTAGACATCTCTCTAAGGAATTTTACTCCAACTCATTCTCAAGCTCTTTCTTTTGGCTTCCTTGGGTGGTACATCCTCACCTAACTTTGGTTCCCACAAGACTGTCACGGTGGTATATACAGCCTCTAAGAAAGTCCCCAGTGTTCCCCCTCCAAATATTCATCCCCTCTTTTTATCCCTTCCCTTTGAGTGTGGGTTAGATTTACTAACTGACTTCTTACAAACAGAAATGCAGAAGTGATGCCATGTCACATCTGAGATACAGTTGTAAAAAGACTCTACTAGGCATATACCCTGAGAAAACAAAAATTGAAAAAGACACGTGTACCCCAATCTTCACTGCAGCACTATTTACAATAGAGAGAACACAGAAGCAACCTAGATGTCCATCGACAGATTAATGAATAAAGAAGCTGTGTTACATATATACAATGGAGTATTAGTCAGCCATAGAAAGGAATGCATTCAAGTTAGTTCTAATGAGGTGGATGAACCTAGAGCATATTATATAGACTGAAGTAAGTCATACAGAGAAAAACAAATATCTTATACTAATGTATATATATATGGAATCTAGAAAGATGATACTGATGAAATTATTTGCAGGGCAGCAGTGGAGACACTGCTTTCCTTGTAGCTCAGTTGGTAAAGAATCTGCCTGCAGTACAGAAGACCCGGGTTCGATCCCTGGGTTGGGAAGATCCCCTGGAGAAGGAAATGGAGACCTACTCCAGTATCCTTGCCCGAAAAATCTCATGGACAGGGGAGCCTGGTGGGCTACAATCCATGGGCAGAGTCGGACACAACTGAGTGACTAATTCTTAGTGGAGACATAGACACAGAGAACAGACTTATGGACAGGGTGTAGGGGGAAGAAGGAGAGGGTGGGATGTATGGAGAGAATAACAAGGAAACTTATATTACCATATGAAAAAATAGATAGCCAATGGGAATTTGCTGTATGACTCTGAGAACTCAAACTGGGGCTCTGTGGAAACAGTGTCAGACTTTATTTTTCTGGGCTCCAAAATCACTGCAGATGGTGACTGCAGCCATGAAATTAAAAGATGCTTACTCCTTGGAAGGAAAGTTATATCCAACCTAGATAGCATATTCAAAAGCAGAGACATTACTTTGCCAACAAAGGTCCGTCTAGTCAAGGCTATGGTTTTTCCTATGGTCATGTATGAATATGAGAGTTGGACTGTGAAGAAGGCTGAGCACCGAAGAATTGATGCTTTTGAACTGTGGTGTTGGAGAAGACTCTTGAGAGTCCCTTGGACTGCAAGGAGATCCACCCAGTCCATTCTGAAGGAGATCAGCCCTGGGATTTCTTTGGAGGGAATGATGCTGAAGCTGAAACTCCAGTACTTTGGCCACCTCATGCGAAGAGTTGACTCATTGGAAAAGACTCTGATGCTGGGAGGGATTGGGGGCAAGAGGAGAAGGGGATGACAGAGGATGAGATAGCTGGATGGCATCACTGACTCGATGGGCGTGAGTCTGAGTGAACTCCGGGAATTGGTGATGGACAGGGAGGCCTGGCGTGCTGCGATTCATGGGGTCGCAAAGAGTCGGACACGACTGAGCGACTGATCTGATCTGATCTGATCTGAACAACCTAGGGGGTGGGATTGGGAGGGAGACTCAAGAGGGAGAGGATTTGTGTATACCTATGGCTGATTCCTGTTGATGTTTGGCAGAAACCAGCACAATTCTATAAAGCAATTATCCATCAATTACAAAGTAAATTAATTAAAAAAAATTTTTAAGTTATAAAAGTACTGAGACTTCCATCTTGGGCACTCCATCTTGCTCTCTCTTGGATCACTTGCCCTGGGGAAAGCCAGCTGCCATGTCACATGAAATTCTATGTCAAAGCCCACATTCCAAGGAACTGAGGCTTGCCAGCAACCACGTAAGTGAGGTTGGTAGCAGATACACATTCTCTACCAGTCTAGCCTTCAGATAATAATAAAGCCCAAGCCAATAGCCTGTTTGCAGGCTCATGAGAGACTTATTCCTGATCCACAGATGCTGTGGGGTCAATGTTGTGTTAAGCCGATACACTTTGGGATAATTTGTTGTACACCAATAGATAATGAATACAGCCACCAAATGGACCCGGCCACAAGGTCAAATGCAAGTAAGATATCCTTTCTCTTGCTTTTCATTCCTGGATTTGGATCCCTAGGTTTAGGGCTTGATAAGACATATATTTTTATATTAGCATCATTTTCTCCACCATCATCACTGTCTTCATCACCATGATCTCTGAGATCTACTGATGTGCTATGTCCTAGTACTGCACTTAGTGGTTGACCTGCATCATCTTTCTTAAATCTCTGCCGTGACTTTGTGAATTGGACTTATTAAGGGGCTTTGGTGGAGGAAACAAAAACTGACTGTAGGTAATTCGGACACAGGTGATTTACTGGGAGGAAATGGGGATTGGACCCTCTAAGGTCGCCTCCAGACTATACCCAAGCCTTGGAGTAGGCAGGAAAAAAAACACCTCCACAGGTAAGGAAAGAGGAAACTCAACCAAGATAGGATAGCCTGATGTTTAAAGGCATGGTCTCTGGAATCAGATTTCCTGGTTCAAATCATAGCCTTGCTACATACTGGTTTTGAGGTTGGGCAATTTACTTAGAACCAATCATTTCTAGATGTACAAGCTGGATTTAGAAAAGCCAGAGGAACCAGAGATCAAATTGCCAATATCTGCTGGACCATAGAAAAATAAAAAGAATTACAAAAAAAAATATCTACTTCTGCTTCACCAACTATGCCAAAGCCTTTCACAGTGTGGATCACAACAAACTGTGGAAAATTCTTAAAGAGATGTGAATACCAGACCACCTTACCTGTCTCCTAAGACCTGTATGCAGGACAAGAAGCAACAGTTAGAACTGAACATGGAACAACAGACTGGCTCAAAATTGGGAAAGGAGTACATCAAGAGCTGTCACCCTGTTGTTTAACTTATATGCGGAGGACATCATGCGAAGTGCTGGGTTGGATGAAGCACAAGCTGGAATCAAGAACGCCAAGAGAATCATCAACCTCAGATGTGCAGATGATACCACCCTAATGGCAGAAAGTGAAGAAGAACTAAACAGCCTCTTGATAAAGATGAAAGAGAGAGTGAAAAAGCTGGCTTAAAACTCAACATTCTAAAAACAAAGATCATGGTATCTGGTCCCATCATTTCATGGCAAATAGATTGGGGGAAAAGTGGAAACAGTGATAGATTTTATTTTCTTGGGCTCCAAAATCGCTGCAGACGGTGACTGCAGCCATGAAATTAAAAGATTCTTGCTCCTTGGGAAAAAAGCTATGACAAACCTAGACAGCATATTAAAAAGCAGAGACATTACTTTGCTGACAAAGGTCCGTATAGTCCAAGCTATGGTTTTACTAGTAGTCATGTATGGATGTGCGAGTTGGAACCATAAAGAAGGCTGAGCACTGAAGAATTGATGCTTTCAAATTGTGGTGCTGGAGAAGACTTTTGAGAGTACCTTTTGGACAGCAAGGAGATCCAACCTGTTAATCCTAAAGGAAATCAACCCTGAATATTCATTGGAAGGACTATGCTAAAGTTGAATCTCCAATCCTTCACCTGATGTGAAGAGCTGATTTGTTGGAAAAAACTCTGATGCTGGGAAAGATTGAGGGCAAGAGGAGAAGGGGGCAACAGAGAATGAGATGGTTGGATGGCATCACTGACTCAATGGACATGAGTTTGAGCAAACTCAGGGAGATAATGAAGGACAGGGAAGCCTGGCGTGCTGCAGTTCATGGAGTCACAAGGAGTTAGACATGACTTAGTGACTGAACAACCACAACAAAGTTACTTAGACTCTGCCTGCTTTGGTTTTCCCAACTATAAAATGAGGACAATAGTAGTCTGTGTCTTACAGCTTTGGTGTAAGCATTTATGAGTTTATATAATTAGTTTTTAGGATAATGCTGGGCACTGAGTAGGGCTTCCCAGATGGTGGTAGTGAAAAAGAACCCTCCTGCCAGTGCAAGAGATGTAAAAGACACAGGTTCAATCCCTGGATCAGGAAGGTCCCCTGGAGGAGGGCATAGCAACCCAGTCCAGTATTCCCACCTGGAGAATCCCTGTGGACAGAGGAGCCTGGTGGGGTACACTCCACAGGGTCGCAAAGAGTCAGATATGACTGAAGCGACTTAGCACGTACACATGGGCTAAATTAAGTGCTACATGGATTGCTCATTCTTATTATTGAGAGTCTTATGGAATGAGTCTGGGTAGGAAACTATCATTAAAGCTGAATGTAACTGCACACCATTCAGTTAGTTGGTCTTGCTTCTCAGGGTTCAAATCCTTGATAGAAAGCATCAGAGGATCCCAGCTTGGTTCCTGTGCCCACTCTATTACTGTCCCACAAACATTTATCAAATGGGAGAATGATTATTCCTCAAAAGAAGAAATCATTTCAGTTCAGTTCAGTTCAGTCGCTCAGTCATGTCTGACTCTTCATGACCCCATGAACTGCAGCATGCCAGGCCTCCCTGTCCATCACCAACTCCCAGAGTCCACCCAAACCCATGACCATTGAGTCAATGATGCCATCCAACCACCTCATCCTCTGTCATCCCCTTCTCCTCATGCCCTCAATCTTTCCCAGAATCAGGGTCTTTTCAAATGAGTCAGTTCTTCGCATCAGGTGGCAAAGTACTGGAGTTTAAACCTGCACATAAATGGTCAAATGATTTTCAACAAAGGACCAAAGTAATTCAGTGAGGAAAGAATAATTTTGCAACAAATGGTGCAAAAACAATTGAATATTCTTATGTTAGAATGTAACATACTAGTGTGAGGTAGTCTGTGTCTTACAGCTTTGGTGTAAGCATTTATGAGTTTATATAATTAGTGTTTAGGATAATGCCAGGCACTTAGTAGGGCTTCCCAGATGGTGGTAGTGAAAAACAACCCACCTGCCAGTGCAAGAGATGTAAAAGACACAGGTTCAATCCCTGGATCAGGAAGGTCCCCTGGAGGAGGGCATAGCAATGTGAGGTACTAATGTACCTCACACTACACACAAACATTAACTCAAAATGGATCATAATCTAAATATAAGAGCCAAAATTTCTAGCAGAAAATATAAGAGAGAGTTTTGTGACCTTGGGCTAGACAAACATTTCTTAGCTATGACATTAAAAGTACAATCCATAAAAGAAAAAATTGAAAAATTGTACTTCATCAAAATTTTAAACTTTTGCTCTTTAAAGGATAACACTAAGAAAAATTAAAAGGTAAGCCACAGGCTGAAAGACAATGTTTGCAAAACACATATCTAAAAAAGGACTTGTATCCAGAAAAACGAATGCTTATGATTCAGTAGGAAGAAGACAATCCAATTTTTTTTAATGGGCAAAAGATTTACATGAACCCTTCACCAAAAAAGATATACCAATGGATAATCAGTGTATGAAAATGTGCTCAACACCATTAGCCATGACAGAGATGGAAATTTAAACCACAGCACACCCTTTAGAATAGTTAAGTAAAAAAGACTGACAAATCAAGTGCTAGTGAGAATGTACAAAGCAACTGCAATCTTCATGTTGATGGTGGAAATGTTAAATGGTATAACCACTTCAGAAAACAATTTGATAGCTTCCTTAAAAGTTACTTACCATACAACCCAGCAATTCTATTCCTAGATGTCTACTCAAGAGAGATGAAAATACGTGTCCACACAAAGACACCCATACAATTGTTCACAGCAATTCATAACAGCCAAAAACTACACAATCCAAATTACTTATTAAACAAAATGTGATGTTTCCATACTAGCAATAAAAGAAAACAAACCATTGCTAAGCAGTGACACAGATCTCAAAAAGAGTATGCTAAGTGAAAGAAGTCAAACTCATAGACCACATACCGTATGATTCTATTTACATGAAACTTCTAGAACAGAGATGGAAAATACATCCATAGTTACCTTGAACTGGAGGTGGGAGCTGAAATCGACTGTAAATGGGCGTGAGGCTCTTTCTTGCAGACCGGTCTCTGTCTCTCCATACAGAGCTCCTATTCAGACCTCACGTTGCCCTTCATGCTCTGACTGCATCCCCGTTTCTTCCTCCCCATCAGACTGTTTATGCCAGAAACAAATTTCCTGCAAGCAGCCAATGTCAGTGGTCCTCACACTCCTTTGGGGGTTGGGGTGGGGGGGCTGCAAATCTGGTTGGGATTCAAGAAAACCCAGGCAGCTGGACTTATACACCCTCCTGAATCATAACCATCGGTCAGGGTTCTCTGGAAAAATCTGGATGCCTAAGAGCAACACTCATAACCAACATGGCTTCTCCATGGCTGAGGCGTCTGCTTGACCTGCTGCCAGGGCCATTTGGAATGGCGGTGAACATCTCTATGAAACCCCAGGTCTTCGGCTGTAAAGAAGAAATTATTTGGAGAAGCTTCCTTGAATCATTGTCATAGAGTGGATTAGACCATTCTTAGTTTCTACATCGAATATTCTGCCAGAGGAAAGAATGTGCTGAGATGGAAAAGCAATTAAGTGGATTTCCATGGAGGCATTTTTAAAGGCATCTTTTTAGAAGGACAATGTAATGAGATCAAGCCCTGAGCCTTTGGAGTGAGAGCACTGACTCCAAGACCATAGACTACCAGAGAATTAACCCTAGGGAGTATCAAATAGTGAGAACTCACACAAAGGAAATCACTGGAATATAGGACCTGACATCACCCAACCACCAGTAGCACCCTGTGCAGGATGCCTCATCTAAACAACAAACTAAACAAAAATACAAACCAAATCATCAGCAGACAGCATTACCACCTCACTCAGCCTTGCCCATCAGAGGAAAAACAAACAAACAAAAACTCAGCACAAATATCGCCCTATATGAAGCTTACACAAACCACTGGACCAACCTTCAGAGGGCAGAAACCAAAAGGTAGAAAGAATTCAACCTTGAAGACTGGGAAAAGGAGACTTCAAACACAGTAAGTTAAAAAAAAAATGAAAATGCGGAGACATATTATACAAATGAAGGAACAAACTAGAAACACAGAAGTCCAAAGAAATGAAGAGGAAATAGGCAAACTACATGAAAAAGAATTCAGAATAATGATAGTAAAGATGATCAAAAACCTTGAAAACAAAATGGAGAAAATGCAAGAATCAATTAAAGACCTAGAAGAATTAAAGAATAAACATGCAGAGACAAACAACACAATTACTGAAATTAAAAAATACTCCATGAGGAATCAATAGCAGAATATCTGAAGCAGAAGAACGAATCAGTGAGCTGGAAGATAAAGTAGTGGAAATAATTTCTGAAGAGCATAATAAAGTAAAAAGAATGAAAAGAATGGAAGATAGTCTCAGAGGCCTCTGGGACAATATCAAACCCACCAACATTCAAATTATAGGGGTCCCAGAAGAAGAAGAGAAAAAGAAAGGTTATGAGAAATTTTTTGAAGAGGTTATAGTTGAAAATTTCCCCAACATGGAAAAGAAAATAGTCAATCAAGTCCAAGAGGCACAAAGAATCCCATACAGAGTAAACCCAAGGAGAAACACACCAAGACACACACTAATCAAACTAACAAGACTAAATACAAAGAAAGAATATTAAAAGCAGCAAGGGAGAAGCAACAAGTAACATACAAGGGAAACCCCATATGCTTAACAACTGATCTTTCAGCAGAAACTCTGCAGGGCAGAAGGGAACAGCAGGATATATTTAAAGTACTGAAAAGGAAAAATCTACAACCAAGATTACTGTACCCAACAAGAATCTCATTCAAAATTGATGAAGAAATAAAAAGCTTTTCAGACAACCAAAAGTTAAGAGAATTCAGTACCACCAAATCAGCTTTACAGCAAATGTTAAAGGGACTTAAATAGTGAAGAAATAGAAGAGAAGAAAAAAGACCTACAAAATCAACCCCAAACAATTAAGAAAATGGCAATAGGAACATATATATCAATAATTACTTTAAATGTAAATGGACTAAATGCTCCAACCAGAAGACATAGACTGGCTGAATGGATACAAAAACAAGACCCATATATATGCTGTCTACAAGAAACCCACTTCAGATCTCAAGACACATATAGACTGAAAGTGAAAGGATGGAAAAATATATTCCATGCAAATGGGAAGCAAAAGAAAGCTGGAGTAGCAATCCTCATATCAGACAAAATATACCTTAAAATAAAGAATATTACAAGAGATAAGGAAGGACACTACATAATGATCAAGAGATCAATCCAAGAGGAAGACATAACAATTGTAAATATCTATGCACCCAACATTCTGAAAGAGATGGGAATACCAGACCACCTGACCTGCCTTTTGAGAAATCTGTATGCAGGTCAGGAAGCAACAGTTAGAACTGGACATGGAACAACAGACTGGTTCCAAATAGGAAAAGGAGTACGTCAAGGCTGTATATTGTCACCCTGCTTATTTAACTTATATGCAGAGTACATCATGAGAAACACTGGACTGGAAGAAACACAAGCTGGAATCAAGATTGCCAGGAGAAATATCAATAACCTCAGATATGCAGATGACACCACCTTTATGGCAGAAAGTGAAGAGGAACTAAAAAGCCTCTTGATGAAAGTGAAAGTAAAGAGTGAAAAAGTTGGCTTAAAGCTCAACATTCAGAAAACGAAGATCATGGCATCCGGTCCCATCACTTCATGGGAAATAGATGGGGAAACAGTGGATACAGTGTCAGACTTTATTTTTGGGGGCTCCAAAATCACTGCAGATGGTGACTGCAGCCATGAAATTAAAAGACGCTTACTCCTTGGAAGGAAAGTTATGACCAACCTAGATAGGATATTCAAAAGCAGAGACATCACTTTGCCAACAAAGGTCCGTCTAGTCAAGGCTATGGTTTTTCCTGTGGTCATGTATGGATGTGAGAGTTGGACTGTGAAGAAGGCTGAGCGCTGAAGAATTGATGCTTTTGAACTGTGGTGTTGGAGAAGACTCTTGAGAGTCCCTTGGACTGCAAGGAGATCCACCCAGTCCATTCTGAAGGAGATCAGCCCTGGGATTTCTTTGGAGGGAATGATGCTGAAGCTGAAACTCCAGTACTTTGGCCACCTCATGCGAAGAGTTGACTCATTGGAAAAGACCCTGATGCTGGGAGGGATTGGGGGCAAGAGGAGAAGGGGACGACAGAGGATAAGATGGCTGGACGGCATCACTGACTCGATGGATGTGAGTCTGAGTGAACTCCAGGAGTTGGTGATGGACAGGGAGGCCTGGCGTGCTGCAATTCATGGGGTCATGAAGAGTTGGACATGACTGAGTGACTGAACTGATGAACTGATGATGCACCCAACATAGGAGCACCTCAATACATAAGACAAACACTAACAGACATAAAAGGAGAAACTGACAGTAACACAATAATAGTAGGAGACTTTAACACCCCATTCACACCACTGGACAGATCATCAAAACAGAAAGTTAATGAGGAAACAAAGTCTTAAATGATACATTGGATGAGATGGATCTCATTGGTATCTTCAGGACATTCCATCCAAATGCAGAAGAATACACCTTCTTCTCAAGTGCACACGGAACATTGTCCAGGATAGACCACATCTTAGGTCACAAATCAAACCTCAGTAAATTTATGAAAATTGAAATTATATCAAGCATCTTCTCTGATGACAATGCTATAAGAGTAGATATCAATTACAAGGAAAAAAACCAAGAAACACAAACACATGGAGATTAAACAACATGTTTCTAAATAACCAACAGGTTACTGAAGAAATCAAAAGGGAAATAAAAAAATTTCTAGAAACAAACAACAATGAAAATACAACAACTCAAAACCTATGAGATGCAGCAAAAGCAGTTCTAAAAGGGAAGTTTATAGCAATATAATCCTACCTCAAGAAACAAGAAAAACATTGAATAGACAACCTAACTTTACACCTAAAATAGTTGGAAAAAGGAGAACAAAAAAAAACACAAAAATTAATAGAAGTAAATAAATCATAAAGATCTGAGCATAAATAAATGAAAAAGAAATGAAAGAAACAATAGTAAAGATTAATAAAACTAAAAGCTGGTTCCTTGAGAAGACAAACAAAATTGACAAGCCTTTAGCCAGACTCATCAAGAAAAAAAGAGAGAAGAATCAAATCAACAAAATTAGTAATGAAAAAGGAGAGGTTACAACAGACAAGGCAGAAATACAAAGGATTATAAGAGACTATTATGAACAACTATATGGCAATAAAATGGATAACCTGGAAGAAATGGACAGATTCTTAGAAAAGCTCAATCTTCCAAGACAGAACCAGGAAGAATTAGAAATTATGAACAACCCAATTATAAGCACTGAAATTGAACCTGTGATCAAAAATCTCCCCAAAAAACAAAGCCCAGGACCAGATGGCTTCACAGGAGAATTCTATCAAATATTTAGAGAAGAGCTAATGCCTATCCTTCTAAAACTCTTCCAAAAAATTTCAGAGGAAGGAACACTTCCAAACTCATTCTACAAGGCCGCCATCACCCTCATACCAAAACCAGACAAAGACAACACAAAAAAAGAAAACTACAGACCAATATCACTGATGAACATAGATGCAAAAATCCTAACAGAATTTTAGCAAACAATTCAGCAACACATCAAAAAGCTCATACACCGTGATCAAGTTGGGTTTATTCCAGGAATGCAAGGACTCTTCAATATATGCAAATCAATCAATGTGATACACCATATTAACAAATTGAAAAATAAAAACCATATGATAATCTCAATAGATGAAGAAAAAGCCTTTGACAAAATTCAGCACTGATTTATGATTGAAACTCTTCCAAAAATGGGCATAGAAGGAACCTACCTCAACATAGTAAAGGCCATATAGCAAACATTATTCTCAATGGTGAAAAACTGAAAGCATTCCCTCTAAAATCAGGAACAAGACAAGGATGTCCACTTTCACCACTATTATTCAACATAGTTCTGGAAGTCCTAGCTACAGCAATCAGAGAAGAAAAAGAAATAAAAGGAATCCAGATCGGTAAAGAAGTAAAGCTCTCACTGTTTGCAGATGACATGATACTGTACATGCTGCTGCTGCTGCTGCTAAGTCGCTTCAGTCGTGTCCAACTCTGTGCGACCCCAGAGACGGCAGCCCACCAGGCTCCCCTGTCCTTGGGGTTCTCCAGGCAAGAACACTGGAGTGGGTTGCCATTTCCTTCTCCAATGCATGAAAGTGAAAAGTGAAAGTGAAGTCGCTCAGTCGTGTCCGACTCTAGCAACCCCATGGACTACAGCCTACCAGGCTCCTCCATCCATGGGATTTTCCAGGCAAGAGTACTGGAGTGGGGTGCCATTGCCTTCTCCGGATACTGTACATAGAAAACCCTAAAGATAGTATCAGAATTACTAGAGCTAATCAGTTAATTTAGCAAAGTTGCAGTATACAAAATCAATACACAGAAATCACTTGTGTTTGTATATACTAACAAAGAAAAATCAGAAAGAGAAATTAAGGAATCAATCTGATTCACCATTGCAATGAAAAGAATTAAACATCTAGGAATAAACTTACTTAAGAAGACAAAAGAACTGTACATAAAAAATTATAAGACACTAATGAAAGAAATCAAAGATGACTTAAAGAGATGGAGAGATATTCCATGTTCCTGGGTAGGAAGAATCAATATTGTGGAAATGACTATACTACCAAATGCAATTTACAGATTCAATGCAATCCCTATCAAATTACCAATGGCATTTTTCACAGAACTAGAACAAAAATTTTCACAATTCATATGGAAACACAAAAGACCCCAAATAGCCAAAGCAGTCCTGAGAAAGAAGAATGGAGCTGAAGGAATCAACCTTCCTGACTTCAGATTATACTATAAAACTACAGTCATCAAGACAGTATGGTACAGACACAAAAACATAAACATAGACCAATGAAACAAGATAGCAAGCCTAGAAATAAACCCATGCACCTATGGGTACCTTATTTTCAACAAAGAAGGCAAGAATATACAATGGAGCAAAGACAGTCTCTTCAATAAATGGTGCTGCGAAAACTGGACAGCTACATGTAAAAGAATGAAATTAGAACACTTCCTAACAGCATACACAAAGATAAACTAAAAATGGATTAAAGACGTAAATGTAAGAACAGAAACTATAAAACTCTTAGAGGAAAACATAGGCAGAACACTCAATGACATAAATCAAAGCAAGATCCTCTATGACACACCTCCTAGAATAACGGGAATAAAGGTAAACAAGTGGGACCTCGTTAAACTGAAAAGCTTTTACACAGCAAAGGAAACTATAAGCAAGGTGAAAAGACAACCCTCAGAATGGGAGAAAAGAATAGCAAATGAAACAACTGACAAAGGATTAATTTCCAAAATATACAACAGCTCATACAACTCAATACCAGAAAAACAAACAACCCAATCATAAAAGAAGTTGTGGTACATATATGCAAAGGAATATTACTCAGCCATAAAAAGTAGTACATTTGATTCAGTTCTGATGAGGTGGATAAACCTAGAACCTATTATACAGAGTGAAATGAATCAGAATGAGAAAGATAAATATCATATTCTAACGCATATATACAGAATCTAGAAAAATGGTACTGAAGAATTTATTTACAGAAGGGCCATGGAGGAACCAGAGATCAAATTGCCAACATCCGCTGGATCATTGAAAAAGCAAAAGAGTTCCAGAAAAACATCTATTTCTGCTTTATTGACAATACCAAAGCCTTTGACTGTGTGGATCACAATAAACTGGAAAATTCTAAAAGGGATGGGAATACCAGACCACCTGACCTGCCTCTTGAGAAATCTGTATGCAGGTTAGGAAGCAACAGTTAGAACTGGACATAGAACAACAGACTGGCTCCAAATAGGAAAAGGAGTATGTCAAGGCTGTATATTGTCACCCGGCTTATTTAACTTATATGCAGAGTACATCATGAGAAACACTGGGCTGAATGAAGCACAAGCTGGAATCAAGATTGCCAGGAGAAATATCAATAGCCTCAGATATGCAGATGACACCACCCTTATGGAAGAAAGTGAAGATGAACTAAAGAGCCTCTTGATGAAACTGAAAGAGGAGAGTGAAAAAGTTGGCTTAAAACTCATTCAGAAAACTAAGATCATGGCATCTGGTCCCATCACTCCATGGCAAATAGATGGGGAAACAGTGGAAACAGTGGCTGACTTTATTTTGGGGGGCTCCAAAATCACTGCAAATGGTGACTGCAACCATGAAATTAAAAGATGCTTACTCCTTGGAAGGAAAGTTACAACCAACCTAGATAGCATATTAAAAAACAGAGATATTACTTTGCCAACAAATGTCCATCTCGTCAAGGCTATGCTTTTTCCGGTAGTCATGTGTGGATGTGAGGGTTAGACTATAAAGAAAGCTGAGCACCGAAGAATTGATGCTTTTGAACTGTGGTGTTGGAGAAGACTCTTGAGAGTCCCTTGGACTGCAAGGAGATCCAACCAGTCCATCCTAAAGGAGATCAGTCCTGGGTGTTCATTGGAAGGACTGACGTTGAAGGTGAAACTCCAAAACTTTGGCCACCTCATGCGAAGAGCTGACTCATTTGAAAAGACCCTGATGCTGGGAGGAATTGGGGGCAGGAGGAGAAGGGGACGACAGAGGATGAGATGGTTGGATGGCATCACCAACTCAATGGACATGAGTTTGAGTAAACTCCGGGAGTTGGTGATGGACAGAGAGGCCTGCTGTGCTGTGGTCCATGGGGTTGTGAAGAGTTGGAGACGACTGAGCAACTGAACTGAACTGAACTGAATGGAGAAACAGACATAGAAAATAGACTTATGGCCATGGGGAGAGGGGAGGAGAGGGTGAGATGTATGGAAAAGGTAGCATGGAAACTTACATTACCGTATGTAAAATAGATAGCCAATGGGAATTTGCTGTATGGCTCAGGAAACTCAAACAGGGACTCTGTATCAATCTAAAGGGGTGGGATGGGGTGGGAGATGGGAGGGAGGTTCAAAAGGGAGTGGATATATGTATACCTATGACTGATTCATGTTGAGGTTTGACAGAAAACAACAAAATTCTAAAAGCAATTATCCTTCAGTAAAAAATAAATTAAAATAAGTAAATAAATGAGAGTGAGGAAACTGTGGGGAGTGATGGAAGGATTCTAAAACTGGATTGTGGAGATATTAATGATTGCACCATTATATAAATTTGCTAAAAACTCATCGAACTGTACATTTAAATGGGTGAATTTTAATATATGTAAATCGTACCTCAATAAAGCCTTTAAAAATTAATGGTAGACCATGAAAAAGGAAAGAAGATAAAACTAATGTTGCAGGGGAAAGGGTGCTTGGCTAGGAGAGAGAAATACACATGTATTATCCCATTAGGAAAATTAGGAACAATGACTTGCCTGATGTTGCTCAACTAGTAAGCGGCAGGACCCACATGCAAACCTCAACTCTTTGGCCCCAGTCCCATGCTCCTGATCCCTCCATAAAGCCAACTTTCTTCCCTTATCATATTACCTGTCTTCAGTCAGCACGCACTCACCTCACCATGTGACCAGAACACTCGTCCAAATAGCATGTAAGCAAGAGACACTCCGAGGCCGATGTTCTCGGACAGTTCATTTAGGTTGCCATTGTTACTTTCCCACAAGCTCGGTGTGATCCAGTTGATTTTGTGCTTTTTGTATATTGCTCATCTGGCACAAAATTACTGCTCTGCTCTACAAGTTCCCACAGATGGCTTTATTTTCCATTGCTATTAAATTGGTTTTGAACAAGACATAATTCTTCAAGTGCCTGGTGAGCTCTCTGGGTTTGCTCAGGCAAGATTCCATAAAAATGTAAATAATCGGAACACTTCTGGGATTATTTATCACAACTGACTTGCGGCTGTAAATTTATGTATTAATTTCAGCTATAAGCTTCAGTGGGGAAAAGATGAACAGTTGAAAATAGACTCTCCCACCTAACATCCTCTTTATGTCCCCATTTCCCCTCAGCTTCCAGGGAACATATTGTAGAATGGGCCACGGATCTGAGTCTGGAAGATATTGGACAGAAATGAAAGGAAATCAGTCAGGAAAGAATCATCCATAGGCCACAGGCTCATCTCTTATCATTCCCCCTTACTCTTGGTACTCCCAACATACTAGCCTTCTTTCTGTTCCTCCTACTGATTCCTGCCTCAGGACCCTTGAACATGCTCCCTTGGCTTATAATGTTTTTTCTCCCTGGTTTGCCTGGTTCAGTCTCATCATCCTTCAACTCTAAGCTCAGCATCATTTATTCAGAGAAAACTTCCATGCCCAACCATTCACCAGACTTAATCTCTGTCTCTCCTTCTCGACCATAAACCTCATGAGGGCTGGGACCATGTCTTCATGACCTGCATCTCCAGAGTCTGGCACAGAGTAGAAGATGGATGAATACATATTGAAAGACCTAATGGGTCCTCTTGGAGCTGCAGAACATAGCAGGGCTCTCAATGCCCTGCCCATGTGCCCTCAGATCCCTTGGCCATTTCTGCACATAAGCACAGGTGTGCAGACCCAGATCCCTTCACCGCTGTCTGCAACAGGTACAGGTGTGCTTTTCCGCAGCCAGGACCTGCATTGCATTGTCAAGGACTGCTGTCACTTTGTCTGTCTGTGCCAAGAGCTTGCAGTGTCTAGGTTCCCTTGAGAGGAAAGCGCTTAACCAATTAGTGATGGGTGAAAGTGAAAGTCGCTCAGTCATGTCCGACTCTTTGAGATCCCATGGACTCTACAGTCCATGGGCTTCTCCAGGCCAGAATACTGGCGTGAGTAACCTTTCCTTTCTCCAGGGGATCTTCCCAACCCAGGGATTGAACCCACGTTTCAGGCCTTCCACATTGCAGGCGGACTCTATACCAGCTGAGCCACAAGGGAAACCCAAGAATACTGGAGTGGGTGGCCTATCCCTTCTCCAACAGATCTTCCTGACCCAGGAATAGAACTGGGGTCTGCTGCATTGCAGGTGGATTCTTTACCAGGCTTATAAACCTGCCTGCTCTCTTGTCTTGATGGGACTACTGTGAGGGATACCCTTGCTTCCCTCAGGGCTCTCCTGTGGGACTGAGCCAAGCTGATCATCCATTTGTCCTGGTTTGACAACATCACACTTCCCTGGCCTCTGCCAGTCCCCACCCTACTTACCCACTCCTACCAGTGTTCCCTGAGAACCCCTCCTAATAAATCACTTTTACACACAGCCTCAATTCAGGGTCTAGTTCTGGGAAACCCACCCTAAAACAGAGAGCCTTTAGCTGGAAAATGGTCTCACTGAGCTGTGATTAATATCATAAATTTTAGTGCATGAAAGCACTCCAGCCACACAGACCATTTGCTGGTTCACATGAGGATAGGTCCTGCCAGTAGCTCTCTAACTGGTGAGCAGGAGGAGGGAGAGTTAACCCCTTCCACATTTGAATCTTCACCCCGCCATGACCCAGTGCCCCACTGGAAAGGGATCAGCAGCCTGGGCCCCTGGCATCCAAAACATTCTGGACATAAGAGCCTGTTGGCAAGACTGATTTGGGTGGAAGCCAAGATCTAATCCACTTGCTCCTTCTCCAGGATTTCAGCTGAAGCCAGGGCAGGGCAAGATCGGGCTTATATGTGGGGAGAAAGGGGCCCCTCTGGCCAGAGAATCTTTGGATGACACAGGTGCAGGTTATTAAGGCCTATGCTAAGAATGCCTTCAGTTTTAAGGAACAAAATATCCAATTAAAAGAGGCTTAAATAATAGGGACATAGTTAATGAGGAATTTGCTACAAAGAAAAGTAACAGAGTGTCATGAGAGAGAAAATTCGAAGAATCCAATATAGATGGGGTGGGCAGAAAGCCCTCTCTGAGGAGGTACATTAAATTTAAGGCCAGAGATGGAAAGGAATCAGCTCATCAGAATATAACAAGATGTCCTAATCCCCAGACCCTGTGAATCTGTTACCTTACATGGGAGAAGGAATTTAGCAGATGTGATGAAGTCCAGGACAGTGAGGTGAACAAATTATCCTGTATATTCGCCTGGGCTTACTGTAACAACAGTCCTTATAAAGGAAAGTGGGAGGCAGGAGAACCCAAAGAGATGTGACGTTGAAAGCCAAGGTCAGCATGATGTGCCCATGAGCCAAGGAAAGCACGCAGCCCCTGCTTCTGGAAAAGGCAAGGAAACGGATTCTCTCCTTAGGGACTCTAGAATGAACACACCTTGACCCTGTGAGACCTATTTTGGACTCATGGCCTCCAGAACTATTGGAGAAGAAATGTGTGTTGTTTTAGGCCAGGAAGTCTGTGGTCATTTGTTACAGCAGCAAGAGGAAACTAACACAGGTGTTGTCACAGAGGGAAGTTGGGCCTGAGGCAGGAGGGATTTTAGTGTATTTGAGAAATATGAAGTGACTGAACCAAGTAGGCCAGGCAACATGATGAGGTGAGAGAGGTGGGCAGGGCCTTGTAGACCAGCATAAGGAGATTGGATTTTATTCTAAGATTGATGGGAAGCCATTAAAATATTTTATTATAATCTACTCTCCATTTTCCAAGATCACTCTGGCTGCTGTGTAGAGAAATGGATGGGGGCTCTGTGGCGAGGAACTGTAAGAGCAAAAGCGTAGATACCAGTCAGGAAGCTGGTCTCATAATCCAGGAGTGAGATGACGGTGCCCCCCACCAAGGCAGTGGGAATGCGCATAGGAGATGGCTGCAAGATATATTTCAAGAGACACTGATTTATTGCCTCTGAAAAAAAATCAAATAAAATAATTTGGACATCTTAATGCCAGAGGCCCTTTGATCAAATTAAAGCCAGCTTTTCAGAGACCACATGTTGGCTCCTGACAGTGACAAAACAATGTCGCCACAGAAGTAGTCCCCAGAGAAGGGACTTGGGGATGCTCTGATGCAGCAGAGAGGGTAGAAGGGAAATATATGTCTTCCTAAATGTCCAGGGCAACAAATGACTGCCTGGTGAGAAAGAAATTTAGCCAACGTGCAGAAGGATGGTTTGGCTGTGTTATGGACACTTGAAAAGTCAGAATGTTATTTATGGGGACAATGTCTTGTGTTTCCTAAACAACAAAGTCCTGACATGAGTTCTGTGAAAACCACTAGTTCAGCCTCTGATTTGAAGTTTCAAAGATGACCATCGATCCTTCAGGAATTCAGATTTGATGCGAAGGGTAGCCACAGACCTGCCAACTGATGTTACAGAGTTTTAGAAATGTTAAAGACTCATGTCTACTGACGGAAGTGTTAAGTAGAATTGATGTTCTGATTTTATTTTTAATCCAGGAGAGAGACAGTGTTTGTCCTGGGATGACTTTCCTGAGTGCCTTCTTCTCCTCACAAAAAACAATATTTATAATGAGGACTCTGACAACAAAGCAACAAGAAAGCTGACTTTCTTGAGCACTAACTATGTGCAACAATCCTATAGACTAGGGATCCCCAATCCTGGGAACCAGTAGCAGTCCATGGCCTGTTAGGAACCAGGTTTCACAGGAGGAGGTGAGTGGTAGGTGAGTGAGTGACGCTTCATCTGTATTTACAGCCTCTCACTATCTCTCATATTACAGCCTGAGCTCCACCTCCTGCTCAGGGAACTCAAGAAATGTAATGAGTTTGAATTACCCTGTAACCATCCCTCACAACCCCTAGTCCATGGAAAAAAATATCTTCCATGAAACCTGTCCCTGGTGCCAAAAAGATTGGGGACCACTGCTACAGAACTATCATTACCCCCATAATAGACATGAGGAAACAAATTCAAGAAATAATGTAATTTGCCAGTGTCATACAAGACACAGCAAAGCTGTGGAGATGGGTTTAACTGCAAACTCAAGTTCTAAATGAGGGGTCTGCAAACTACAGCCCAAGGGCCAAACCTCATTTGCCACTTGTTTTTGTAAATAACGTTTTATTGGAACACACATTTGCTTCTCTACCACCTATGGCTGCTTTCACAGTCCAAGGGCAGAGCTGAGCTGAGTAATTGCAACCATGTGATCCACAGAGCCTAAAATACTATCTGACTCCTTCCAGTAAACGTTTGCCAATTCCTAGAGTTGACTCATTGGAAAAGACTCTGATGCTGGGAGGGATTGGGGGCAGGAGGAGAAAGGGATGACAGAGGATGAGATGGCTGGATGCCATCACTGACTCGATGGATGTGAGTCTGAGTGAACTCTGGGAGTTGGTGATGGACAGGGAGGCCTGGCGTGCTGCAATTCATGGGGTCGCAAAGAGTCGGACACGACTGAGCGACTAAACTGAACTGATTCTAGATCATGCATTACACTAGGAGTGTTCCCTCATAACTCACCCTCTTACTCCTTCATGCCACTTTCACACCATCCATCCCACTCACAATTTAGAGTCTGTTCCAGATAATTGAATGAGACAACCAACTTCCTTCCATTTCCCAGATTCCTCCCACTCCCACAGTTAGCCTTGTAAGACCCCTGCCATCCCTCCTCCACAGGCTGCTCTGTGGTTGAGAGGAGAGGTGAGGTGAGTCCCCTCCAAAGCCTATGCCACACCTGAAAGAATGAGCCAGAAACTTACTTGGGGGAACACACCCCACACCCCGCCCTGCCCAGGCATGATTTACTGTTCCAGCCAACCATAAAGACCTGACCCACCCAAGCTGGATGAAACACATCCCAAGTATGATTTCTATTCCATGAAATCTTTCCACTGGGGGCCCTCATAGAAACTCCACACAGCCATAGGGAAGGGCAACAATGATTAGGGTGATCCTGACCATCTTGCAGCCCCGCTCCAAAGCAAACAGAAATAGATGTAAGAGGAAGATGGCGGTCAGAATCAGGCCCTGCAGTTGCCTCTGACTGGTTGATAACCGTACCCCTTGCTCTAGTCTGGCCTCACTTGCTCTACATTGTTTCTCTACTCCAGCTTCCACTCCTCTTTGATTTTTAAAAGATTATCTTTGCATCATTTGTTTTCCACTTCCCACTTTTGGTGACTGTTCAAGTATCTGACCCACTTATCTGGTTCTGAACTCTTGAGCCATGCCATCCTATTTCATTACTAGGGCTTTTTAATAAGTAATCAGATCTGGCGTTTCAAGTCCTCCATTATGACTCTTTCTCAAACTGCCCTAACTGAACCATAGAATTATTTTATTAAGCTACTAAAAAATGTAAATTCCAGGGGTAAAGTCTGTAAGCTAATTTTAGAGGAATTTAAATCTCTGAATGCTTTAGGTTCCCATTCAAGCAATTAATACAATTCTTTATTTATTTTAACCATCTGTATTGCTCAGTAAATTTTTATAGTTTTTTTCATGCACATCTCCCATTACAAGCAGTCTGGTTATTTTATATTCTGTTGCTATTGCAAATAAGATGTTTAATAATAGTTTGCTTACTGATTATTGAGTTTTAGATGCTTATCTGATAACTACTTCTGTTATCAGACAAACTGTCCTATTGACGCTGCTATAGTTCTTATCATATATCACTCATAAATAATGCATTGGTCTCTTTCTTTCTCAGAGTTGTGTCTCATTTCTCTGTTACACCATATGGTCATTGGTCAAATATGTCACAACACACCCACATAATATTGGTAAAGGTGAGTGTATTAGTTTACTAGGGCTGACATCACAAATTAATGAAATTAAAAGATGCTTGCTCCTTGGATGAGGTACCATTTCACACCAGTCAGAATGGCTGCAATCCAAAAGTCTACAAATAATAAATGCTGGAGAGGGTGTGGAGAAAAGGGAACCCTCTTACACTGTTGGTGGGAATGCAAACTAGTACAGCCACTATGGAGAACAGTGTGGAGATTCCTTAAAAAACTGGAAATAGAACTGCCTTATGATCCAACAATCCCACTGCCGGGCATACACACTGAGGAAACCAGAAGGGAAAGAGACACATGTACCCCAATGTTCATCACAGCACTGTTTATAATAGCCAGGACATGGAAGCAACCTAGATGTCCATCAGCAGATGAATGGATAAGAAAGCTGTGGTACATACACACAATGGAGTATTACTCAGCCATTAAAAAGAATACATTTGAATCAGTTCTAATGAGGTGGATGAAACTGGAGCCTATTATACAGAGTGAAGTAAGCCAGAAGGAAAAACACCAATACAGTATACTAATGCATATATATGGAATTTAGAAAGATGGTAACAATAACCCTGTGTACGAGACAGCAAAAGAGACACTGATGTATAGAACAGTCTTATGGACTCTGTGGGAGAGGGAGAAGGTGGGAAGATTTGGGAGAATGGCATTGAAACATGTAAAATATCATGTATGAAATGAGATGCCAGTCCAGGTTTGATGCACGATACTGGATGCTTGGGGCTGGTGCACTGGGACGACCCAGAGGGATGGAATGGGGAGGGAGGAGGGAGGAGGGTTCAGGATGGGGAACACATGTATACCTGTGGCGGATTCATTTTGATATTTGGCAAAACTAATACAATTATGTAAAGTTTAAAAATGAAATAAAATTTAAAAAAACAAGATAAAAAAAATAATAATAAAAGATGCTTGCTCCTTGGAAGAAAAGTTATGACCAATCTAGACAGCATATTAAAAAGCAGAGACATTACATTGCCAAAAAAAGTCCATCTAGTCAAAGCTTTGGTTTTTCCAGTAGTCATGTATGGATGTGAGAGTTGGACTATAAAGGAAATTGAACACCAAAGAATTGATGCTTTTGAACTGTGGTGTTGGAGAAGACTCTTGAGAGTCCCTTGGATTGCAAGGAGATCCAACTAGTCAACCCTAAAGGAAATTAGCCTTAAATATTCATTGGAAGGACTGATGTTGAAACTGAAACTCCGATACTTTGGCTACCTGATGCGAAGAACTGACTCATTTGAAAAGACCCTGATGCTGGGAAAGATTGAAGGTGGGAGGAGAAGGGGATGACAGAGGATGAGATGGTTAGATGGCCTCACTGACTCAATGGACATGAGTTTGAGTAACTCTGGGAGTTGGTGTTGGACAGGGAAGCCTGGCGTGCTGCAGTCCATGGGGTCGCAAAGAGTCGGACACAACTGAGCAACTGAACTCAACTGACTGACATCACAAAGTCTCACAGGCTGGGTGGCCTTAACAACAACAGACAAGTATTTTCGCACATTTCAGGAGGCTACAATTCTAAGACTAAGATATTGGCAGGGTTGGTTTTTCCGAGGCCTCTCTCCTTGGCTTGTAGATGGCTGTCTTCTCCCTCTGTCTTTACATGGTCATCTCTCTGTGTCCCCTTCTTATAACAATATTAGTCATATTGGATTAGGGCCCATCCTAGTGACCTAATTTAAATTATGCATGCACCTCTTTAAAGACTGTACCTCCAAACACAGTCACATTCTTGGTACTAGGGGTTAGAACTTGACCATACGAATTTGAGTAGCAGTGGGGGGTGGGAGTCGGGGTGGGGGGAACAATTCAGCCCATAACAGTAAGCATCCTTATCTCTAATGGGAATGCATTCGATGTCTCAACAGCAAGTCTGATGTACACCTTGTTTAAAAGAGGTACTTTTCTTGTGCTTTTATTCTTAAATTTTCAAAGAGTTTTTACCAGGAATACATATCAAGTTCTAGAGAAAAATGTCTTTTGGGTACCTATTGACATATCACATGGGGTATTTTTTTAATCTATTTCTGTGATATAATATATTAATAGATTTTCTGTTATTAAATAGTTCTGGATCAGCATCCAGAATATATAAAGAAATCCTAAAAATCAGTAGGAAAAAGATTTTTTAACTCTAGGCAAAGGGGAATCCCCTGGCAGTCCAGTGGTTAAGACTCCTCACTTTCACTGCCGAGGGCCAGGTTCAACTTTTGGTGGGGAAACTAAGATCCCACAAGCCTTGTAGCATGCCCCACTCCACCCCCCCAAAATAGACAAAGGATATAAACAGATAATTCAGAGAGAAGAATATACTGGTGATCAATGAACATTGAAAAAACCTCCACCTTGCTAGTAATCAGGGAGACGCAAATTAAAACGGAAATAAAAGCTCATCCCATACAAGGGTTAGCAAGGATGTGGAAAAGCGAACTCATACCCTGATGACAGGAGAGGAGACCACTGCAACAGGAGAGTGGGGAAGGATACACAATGTTTGCTGTATAATCGTTGACAGTAGCCACCCAAAGAAGGAAATAACCTGACTGTGCAGGTGCAAAAAATAATATTTAAAATAAAATATGCTGCATTTATCCAATGAATGAGCAAGTTCTGCTTGCATCAGCATGGATCCATCTTAAGAAAGTGATGCCAAGCAAGTTCTGGTGGGACACATTTAGAATAAAACCAGTTATGGGATACTGAGAACACATAGAGTAATATGTAGCTAAATATTTGTGAACACATAAAAGTTGTAGAGATTCCAAATCCAGATTAGGAGGATAAATACCAACTCCAAAATAGTTGTTATCACTATTGTTTAAAAGGGGGTGAGGGATGGACGGAGGGTGGGAGCAAAGGAGGAAGAGGATGGAGTCCAGAAGAGGCACAAAAAGGGCTCCTCAACTAGTTGAAAGTTTTATTTCTTTTTAAATAAAATGATCTGAAAGACAAAAGTCTGTGCATTCTGGGGCTGAATCTGACATGGTCATGGTGAATGATTCTATTAATGTATTATTGAGTTCTGTTTGCTATTATTTTATTTATAGTTTTTCATCTAGTTCCTTGGTCTTCTGTTCTCTCCTTTTTTTCCACTAACTTCTTCAAGATTGGATTTCAGGGTTGCTTTATCCTCATAAAATGAATTAGAGAATTTTCCATGCTTTTTTATAATCTGGAATCATTTGTCAAGTGCAAGAATAATCTGTTGCTGGAAAATATGAAAAAAAAAACACATTAGAAAAATTTCTGTTCAAGGAGGTTATTTCAGAGCTCCCAGTTAGTAACACTTTAACTTTTTTATTTTTAATATGGTTATTTTCTCTTTAGACTTATTACTTTTTCATGAGTCAGTTTTTATAATTCATACTTCACTAAAGAATTTGCAGCACTGAGGTTTTTTTCATTTCTTTACAAAGAGTTGTACATTGTAATATCTTGGTTTTTAAGAATTCCTCATCATTTAAAATTTTATTTTGTTTTTTCCCCTCTTCAGTCAGTTTGCCAGAGGTTTATCCATATTATTGGTTTTCTTCCAAGAGTCACCTCTTGGATGCATTTATCCTTGAGCGTGTGTGTTTTCAAACCCATGAATTTCTGCTTTGTTCTTGAAAGGATTTATCTTTCTCCACGTCTTTAAAATTTTGTGCTAATTCTCATACTTCTTTTAAAGCTAACTTTACTCATTTTTATTTTCAACAATAAAAAGCAAATTAAGAGCTCTGGCTACATCCTATAAGTTTTCATATGTATTATTCACATTCTCATTATTCTCTAAATGGTCTTTGATTATATATTTTATTTCTCCTTTGACTCAATTATTACTTAGGAGGCTGTTCTTTTTTCCTCATTTCCATATAGTAATAGCTGTTCAGTATTAATGTGGAAAACACAGACCAGAAGGTCAATGGCGTGCCTAGCACCGTGCCTAACACACCAGGAACATTTGCTAGATGGATGTGCTGACTAATGGGGACACAAACATAAATCCCCAAGAATAATATCAACTCCCTGTTTATGTCTCACAATGCTGTTGTTATTATTGAAATAAGAATAACAATGGGGACTTCCCTGGTTGTCTGGTGGTTAACAATCCACCTTTCAACGCAGGGGTCGCAGGTTGGATCCCTGGTCAGAGAACTAAGATCCCGTATGATGTAAAGAAAAATCACGTGTGCTGCAACTAAGACCCGACACAGCCAAAAATAAACAAATAAATAAACAATGAAGTGAAAGGGAAAATAAGCCAAAAGTCCTCTGCCCTTTAGTCCATTACTCAGTTTGAATATCAGGCCTCCATGCATGATCTATGGACAACATTAACTAACAATAGGAGCCTTCACACAACCGAATAAAATCACAAGGCTTGGATCTCATGAACACAAAGACCTTTTGGCAACCAGACTCAACAGATTCAATTCATAAGAGAACCTAGGAATTGCAGGCACAGCATATATCACAGTTGCTGAAATGTAAGATGGAGGCCCCCCCATGAATCCAATGTGTCCATTCTTCAGACAGAAGGCCCAGTGTGATCAGGGTCAAGAGATGACAGATACATCCCCTTGTGGCAGAGCTTGGCAGTGCAAACATCACAGCCAGTACTGGCCAGAAGGAGCTTTAAACCAACTTTCCGTGAAAAGAGCCTTGACAAGACATGCATATCCCCCTATGCCCACCCTAAGATTTAGGATGCCACTCTGTACCTGTGCTTTGTTATAATGTGTTTCAGGGACATGAGAACACTTTGTCCTTTTTTTATATAAACTATAATGATTTTTTTTCAAACTACAATAGCAATATATACCCACAAGACCCCTTCCCTTCAAAGTAACTAATATCAACTATTTAGTATGTATCTTTCCATATTTTTCCCCATCTCATGCAAACCTTCACCCACTCCAGTGTTATTGCCTGCAGAATCCCAGGGACGGGGGAGCCTGGTGGGCTGCCGTCTATGGGGTCGCACAAAGTCGGACATGACTGAAGTGATGCAGCAGCAGCAGCATGCAAACCTTCATATATAAAAAGTCACTGGAATAAATTTTCATTCTTTTCAAAAATGGGGTCTTACTGTATCAATTTGCTGTTTTTACTTAGAAAGAGATTATAGATGTATAGCCAAATACTATTTTTAATAGCTGCATAAAACTCCAGAACACAAATAATATTAGTTATTCAATAATTCCCTATTTTGGACTTTCAGATTGCTTCCATATTTTTGCAAGTATCAGATATTGTGTAATAAACATTTTGCTACTGATATGATATTTTTATTTCTGTTTATACAAAGTTAAATGGCTGGGTCAAAGAGTATATATATTTTAAATTGCAGCAGCTACTTCCAGATTTTTTTTTGAATGGTTAAAGCAATCTTACTCATTCCAGCAAAATATGAGAGCCTTTATTTATCCCACACAATCACAAATCATGGATTATGAATCATTTCAGTTTTAGCCAAACTGATGAATTCCTAACATGATCTTATTGTCAGTCTTATTTACATTTTCCTTCCCCCATAAAAATGAGCATAATTTAGTTTGCTTATTGGCCATCTGCACTTCCTCTTCTGAAAATTGCCTACTCCTACCCTTTGCCTATTTCTTTATTGAATTTTTTAAATCTTTTCAATTTGCAGAAATTCTTTGTAGATTAGAAAAATTAACCCCAGAGTTCTCCTCAGTACTTTTCCTGGAACTATTGAAATAGAGGCACAGCTTTTTTGCTGGGGTCATTGGCGTAAGAGAAAGAGAAGTCTAGAGGTGTTGATGCTATCCTTGCCACCATGTGAAACATTGATGAAAAGCAAATCGATACAGAGAAAGTAAGTCAGAGTAGGGCTTGAGAGAGAGCCAATGATATCATTTGGATACCCAAATACAGCCATACTTGAAGCTGGTACTTTTCGTCATTACAGTATCTCAGTGATGACAGCCAATAACTTTCCTTTTTAGTCTGTGCTGGTTTTTTGTTTCTTGCAACCAAAACATTCCTGACTGTAATGAATTTGCACACACTGGGCCAATTTGGATTTGGCATCAGTCCAAAAGAATTGGTCACTTTAAATTCTGGGTGCAGGCAATACTTGAACTAGTCTTATCGTTGTTCCCAAATGTCCCTCAGGTTTCCTACTACATGGCAACCTCTAAAGGTTTTCTGGGACAACGGCACATCAAGCCCATGGGAAGAGTTCACAACACACACCTGCTTATTGGTCACCAGTGGAATTCAAGTCTCTTCAAGTCAATTGGTTTGCATCTTGTGTGTAGATTGGACACACTTAAATGAGACTCAGGCCAGAACATGTACAGAGGCCCAAGTCAGACAAATCACAGGTTACTCTTCCAACAGCTGGATATTTGTGGGAAAGGGGTCCTTGAAATCACAGATGTACTAGAAGGCCTGTGCAGGCTAGGTCTCCAGCTGCCCACTGAAAGCTCAGTGCCTCCCTAAAAGGGCTGTCATCACAAGGTTGATTTTTGTACTTTATTAAACTATATATTACAGGATTACTAGGTAGTGGTGTCAGAGAGAAGAGGAGATCAATAGGATCAGGCATTATAAGGCTCTGTCTACTCTGGAAACTGTTCTAATAGGAGGGAATCAAGGGTGCCTCATATGGAATTTCTGATTAGGTGAGAGGGCAAGATACCAAAATTCTAAAAGTTTAAATAAATTCTGAACACAGTATCACATGTGCTGTGCTAAATCACTTCAGTCGTGTCTGATTCTTTGTGACCCTGCCAGGATCCTCTGTGCATGGGATTCTCCGGGCAAGAATACCGGAGTGGCTTGCCATGTTCTCCTCCAGGGGATCTTCCTGACCCAGGGATCGAACCCACATCTTTTATGTCTCCTGTATTGACAGACAGGTTCTTTACCACTAGCACCACCTGGGAAACCCACACAGTATTGCAAAGTCATTTAGGCATAATATATAGGCATCCCCAACCTCAACAACAATAATAGCAAGCATTAACATTTATTAAGTACCTACTGTGTGCCAGACATTGAGTGAAACACTTTTTGTAAATTATTTCTTTTCCCCATATAAATACCCAATGAGGTAGGTACCAAAGCTTAGAAGAAACCAAAGCTTAGAGACAGTCTATTGGGCAGAATAAACTGTGTTATGCTGAAGTAGCCAAACCTTCAACATCTCAGTGGTTTGACCAAAAAGTTTACTTCTTGCTCCTGCTACATGACTTGTGCAAGCTGGCAGGGAGGACTCTGCCCATCTTAGGCTGGTGGATGCTCTAGCTAAATCATGTTTCCATGATTTCTGCAGCAGGAGGCAGAAACCATGGCAAATGGTGTGCTACCCCTTACACAGAACTGATGCCCATCACTTCTTGCATCTCATAGACCAGGCAAGTCTCATGCCCTGATCCAAGGTGGAAGGAAGTGTGCGGTGTAATCCTCCTTGTGCCCAGAAAGCAGAGAACTTGAAATATTTGAACCACTCTGAACTGGCCTCACCAAATACAACCACGGTTGTTCTGGCCTCTTCTGGGAGCAGAGGTGTTTCAATAACTGTGGTGCATTCTGTTTCTTTCTGCCACCACTCCAGGCTAACACTGCAAAGCTGAAAGTCTCTTTGCCTCAACTACCCAGAGCCTGACTGCTTCTCCATTGCTTTTGCTGTTCTCATAGCTAATGGCACTTATTTATTATAAATCTAACAAATCTATATCTGGCCAGAGTTTCAGAAGGAAAACCTTTTGATGTAGTCCCACCAAGTATAATCATTCTGCCAGTTCAGGTCCTTTGCACCTCCTTGGGGAAGGGTTTTATCAAACTCATGGTTAGAGATGGGAAAATGGATTTATCCTTTAGATTGCCTGCTGTCTTGATGCAGGAGAGAGATGGATCCCAGGGGACAAACTCCAGGCTGAGTAGCTGGAGTCTATCTCCTATGGACAGATACTCCAAAACAGCAAGTGCAAGAGAGAAGCTGAGCCCTGCCCAGATAAAAGATAGAGACCATATATTTCTCATTCTCAAGATCAAGGACACCTTCCCAACTATGCACTTGCAAAGAGGCTCCTTGGAGGTCAAAAAGAGAGTGGTGTCAGCATACCCATAGGCCTCTCCACCAGAATCCTCCTTGGCTGGGAGATGTGTGCACACACATGGGAGGTTTCTGAGATACACCAAATATGGACTCAGAACCAGGCAAAGCAAGATGATTGGCCAAAGGAAACCCAGCAGAAATTATCCATATGAGTGATTCAAACTACCACCAGGGTGAAACTCTCTCTCTAAGTCTGCCCATGTGTCTACCCACACGTACTGTACACTTTTTCCTCCTAATAAACACTTAACCTGTTTCACCACTTTCTGTCTTTGTGGGAATTCATTTCTACAAAGCTGAAGGGCCAGGCCTTGTCACTGGTCACTGGTCTAGTGGCTAGGATACAGTGCTAACATTGCCGCAGCCTGACTTCAATCTTTGGTCAGGAACCGAAATCCTGTCTCAAGAAGCTAAAGACCAAGGCCATCAGAGATCAGTTCAGGTCAGTCGCTCAGTCGTGTCCAAGTCTTTATGACCCCATGGACCACAGCACACCAGGCTTCCCCATCCATCACCAACTCCTGGAGCTTGCTCAAACTCATGTCCATCGAGTCAGTGATGCCATCCAACTATCTCTTCTTCTTTGGTCCCCTTCTCCTCCTGCCTTCAATATTTCCCAGCATCGGGGTCTTTTCCAATGAGTTGGCTCTTCTCATCAGGTGGCTGAAGTATTGGAACTTAAGCTTCAGCATCAGTCCTTCCAATGAATATTCAGGGTCGATTTCCTTTAGGATTGACAGGTTTGATCTCCTTGCAGTCCAAGGGACTCTCAAGAGTATTCTCCAACACCACAGTTCAAAAGCATCAATTCTTCAGCACTCAACTTTCTTTATGGTCCAAATTTCACAACCATACGTGATTACTGGAAAAACCATAGCTCTGACTATACACACCTTTGTTTGCAAAGTGATGTCTCTACTTTTTAATATGCTATCTAGGTTTGGCATAGCTTTCCTCCCAAGGAGCAAGCATCTTTTAATTTCATGGCTCCAATCACTGTCTGCAGTGATTTTGGAGCCCAAGAAAATAATCTGTCACTGCTTCCATTGTTTCTCCATCTATTTGCATGAAGTGATGGGACTAGATGCCATGATCTTAGTTTTTTGAATGTTGAGTTTTAAACCAGCTTTTTCACACTCCTCTTTCACCTTCATCAAGATACTCTTTAGTCCCTCTTCGTTTTCTGCCATTAGGCTGGTATCATTTGCATATCTGGAGTTGTTCATATTTCTCCTGGCATTCTTGATTCCAGCTTGTGCTTCATCCAGCCTGGCATTTCACATGATGCACTCTGCATATAAGTTAAATAAGCAGGGTGACAATATGCAGCCTTGACACACTCCTTTCCCAGTTTAGAACCAGTTTGTTGTTCCATCTCTGGTTCCAACTGTTACTTCTTGACCTGCATACCAGTTTCTCAGGAGACAGGTAAGATGGTCTGCTAGTCCCATCTCTTTAAGAATTTTCCACAGTTTCTTGTTATCCACACAGTCAAAGGCTTTAGGTAGTCAACGAAGCAGAAGTAAATGTTTTTCTGGAATTCTCTTGCTTTTTCTGTGATCCAATGGATGTTGGCAATTTGATCTCTGGTTCTTCTGCCTTTTCTAAATCCAGCTTGAACTTCTGGAAGCTCTCCATTCACGTACTGTTGAGGCCTAGCTTGGAGAACTTTGAGCATTACTTTGCTAGCGTGTGAGATGAGTGCAACTGTGTGGTAGTTTAAACAATCTTTGGCATTGCCTTTCTTTGGGACTGGAATGAAAACTGACCTTTTCCAGTCTTGTGGTCATTGCTGAGTTTTCAGTCAGTGAAAATAGAAAATGCAGGTTTCTTGAAACTCCTCCCAGACAACAGCTTTCTTCGTAATTCAGGCTACCTCTCCTTCCCTTCACTACTCCCATTTTCTGTCTACAGCACCTTTCTACAGGAATTTTCACCCTTTCACTTTATTTTAATAGAACTCTTAGCTTTTGGGCATAAAACTCTTTAAAGTGTATATTTGGTTCAGTGGGGTTGTATTTTTCTTCCAAAGGAAGTTTAAAAACCTTCATTTTGTATTCAGGAATAAATGAGAAGTGGTGTTATTTATAATTGGCTTCCTCTAATTCAGACTAAATGTAGATTAATCCTAATTGATAACACATAAAATTTAATTAAACCTTAATAAAGAACCTGGGAAAGAGTTCTCAATAGATGATATCAATGGTAATGTTGCACGTCGCACGCTGCAGTCCTTGAGATAAAAACACAATTCGTAGAAGTATTTTCAGGGCTTTGTGCAAGTCCAGAAACAGGTCATTATCTCAAACACGACATTCATTAAAGTTGTTGATAAATCTGAGAGATGGAGTACTCCCTACAGCTCATCGATAAGAAGCTTGGACCACTAGAGCTCCCAGCGACCTCTTCAATCCTCCTTGCTCTCCCCAGCCTGTTGGTCAGATGGCTGCCCAGTTCCCTGACCATGAAGCCACCCCCAGGTCATTGCCAGGAGCTGCTGTCACAGCCCACGTTTCATCAGATAGACTCCAACCGACAGAACATCTCATTCTAGAAATCCAATTAACAATGCTCCATAAACATCACCCTGCTGATCAATGTTCCCAGCACAGTAACATTTTTATTTCATGTCTTCACAAATATTTTATGTGTTCAGGAGTGATTGAGAACTGATCTTCCGTGGGCAATCACCCCAGTATCTAATTACTTAAAGCAGGAATAGATAGCCCCGGCAGAGGGGAGACCCCACCCACAGGATGGAACTCCTGCCGTAGAGATGGGAACAGAGACATTCCAGCTGTGAGCAACTAGTCAAAGACAGCGAATCCAGACAGCTCCAGGGTCCAGGAAGGTAACCTAGGTGAAGAAAGTGGGTGCCGTTGGTACCATGGCAAACCAAATGACAAAGCATTTCTCCACTCTGACTGCAGTGTCCATTAGAGAATGTGGGTCTATTGTTACCAGATCACTTAATTCTTCATTAAATTTTTAATTTGGATTGTAATCTGCAATTACAGATTACAATCCACACAATTACAATTGTGTGATTACAATCTGTGCTGTGTGTGTTCAGACGCTCAGTGGTATCCAACTCTTTGCGACCCTATGGCTGTGGCCTGCCATGCTCCTCTGCCCATGAGATTCTCCTGACAAGAAAAAATACAACCCCACTGAACCAAATATACACTTTAAAGAGTTTTATGCCCAAAAGCTAAGAGTTTCCTCTTCAAGGGGATCTTCTTCACCCAGAAATCAAACCCAACTCCCTTATGTCTCCTGCATCGGCAGGCAGATGCTTTACCACTAGTACCAGCTGAGAAGCTTTACTTTGGGTTATAATTTGCCAAAGCAAACCAGATTTTCAATTTAGAGTTCAATGTCTAAATACCTTGAGGACCTTGTGGTTCATTTCTTTTTTAATTTATTTTTCAATTGAAGGATAATTGCTTTACAGAATCTTGTTGTTTTCTGTCACACATTAACATGAATCAGTCATGGGTGTACATATGTCCCCTCCCTCTTGAAGCTCCCTCCCATCTCCCACACCATCCCACCCCTCTAGGTTGATACAGAACCCCTGTTTGAGTTCCTTGAGACATACCGAAAATTCCCATTGGCTATCTATTTTACATATGGCAATGTAAGTTTCCATGTCTTCATTTCTTTATTTGGCTGTGCCGGGTCTTAGTTATGGCACACGGATCATGTTTCTTAGTTGCAGTATACGGGATCTTCTAACTGTGGCATGCAAGATCCAGGTCCCTGACCAGGGATTAAACCCCAGCCCTCTGCATCGGGAGCTCAGAGTCTTAGCCACTGAACTACCAGGGAAGTCCTATGATTTCTCATTTATAAGTTGTCTCTAGATCTTTACAGTTGTTCCTTTCCTTGGGTGCACTCTTTACTTTAACAAACATTTATCAAATGCCTACTGTGTGCAGACTGCAAGAAGATCAAACCAGTCAATCCTAAAGGAAATCAGTCCTGAATATTCATTGGAAGGACTGATGCTGAAGCTGAAACTCCAGTATTCTGGCTGCCTGATCCGAAGAACTGACTCTTTGGAAAAGACCCTGATTCTGGGAAAGATTGAAGGCGGGAGGAGAACGGGAAGACAGAGGATGAGATGGTTGGATGGCATCCCTGACTCAATGGACATGAGTTTGAGCAAGCTCTGGGAGTTGGCGATGGACAGGGAAGCCTGGCGTGCTGCAGTCCATGGGGTCACAAAGAATCGGACATGACTGGGGCTGAACTGAACTGAACTGTGTGCCCAGTGCTGTCCTAGGCTTTGGAGATAGACTGATGAACAAAAAAAAGATCCTTGTCCTTATGGAGCTTGTATTTTAGCAGGAGAAGTCTGCCAACAAGCAGTAAATATAATATGTAAGTAAGTGTATGGTATGTTGGGTGGGATGGGTGTTAAGAAAAGATAGAAGCAAAGAGCAGGACAAGAGGAATTTGAAATTGTCAAGGGGGCTGCCTGTTGATACTTGGGCAGGTGATCAAGAAAGGCCTTGTGGAGAAGACAACATCTGAGCAGAGACAGGAAGAATGGGAGACAATGAACCATGCAAATGTCTAGGAGAAGAGCATTCCAGGAACAGGGGAACAACCCATGCAAAGTGCTCAAAATAGGAGTATGCCTGGTGTGTTCAAGAAACAGCAGATAAACTAGTGTGGCTGGAATGAACGGAGTGAGAGAGGGAGTGGTGGGAGGTGAGGACAGAGAGGAGCAAAGGAGGGAGCAGATCACGTAGGGAGAGACCTACAGGGCCTTGTTTGGTTCTTGTTCTGGGGGAGTTGGGGAACTAGTGGAGGGTTTTGAGTAGAGATGAAATGGAACTGACTTGTGTTTTTAAGCATGATCCCTCTGGCTACTGTGTTGATGAAAGACTGTTGGGGGTAAGGATAGAAGCAGGGAGACCAGCTACTGGATAATGCCCAGGAGTGAGGTGATGTTGGCTCATACAGGAGTGGTAGAACTGGAGGTGGTGAGAAGTAGCTAGATTCTACCTATATTTTAAAGTTAGATCCAACAGGAATGTCTGATGGACTGGTTGTGGGGAGTGAGAAAAACAGAAGATTTAAGAATAATTCCAAGTTTTTTAGCTTGAACAACTGGGAGGGTGAGAATTCTCTATATATACTCACCCAACCCAAATTTTCCCATATAATTTCAAACAACCAAGATACACTACTTACCATCCTCTGTCCCATAATAATGATGACAATAATGAGTATTTTTTTTGAGCACTGACCATATGCATTATTGCATTTAATTATTGCATTTAATCCTACACCAACTCTGTGAGTTAGACACTGATAGTAGTGCCATTTTCTCTGAGGACACTGAGGTTCAGAAAAGTTAAATATGTTGTCAAGTTAGCAAAGCTAGTAAGTGACAGAGGAACAATATAAGCCCAGGGCTCTATGAACACAAGATTCATGATCAAAACCACCATGATGTACTGCTTCTTCAGACCTATAATTTTATAACTACCACCCAGGTATCAGGCATGGACTGCGGCCATTTACATGTGTGATTTTACTTAATGTTGACAACAACCTTATGAAGTTGGTATTCATCTTCCCATTGGGAATGGAAGCAAACTGAGATACCTTCCCAAGTCCTACTTCCCTTATTCAGAAATCCTTGTTTTTCAGGAAAATATGATAGGGTAGTTGACATCTATGTACCTGCCCAACATTAGCTTGGATAGAACAAGAAACTGAGTAAATTGGGGGCAGATATAAGGAGAATATAAAAAAGAATAAGACGCAGTTTTTGCTCTTAAGGGGTCAGACTCCCCTGGGAAGATGATCAATAATTTACAGCCACTTAATGCCATTGCCTCTCAGGATATGCATTCCTTCAGTGGGCAGCCCCCCTCCCCACTCCAGCATGCAGGGGGCTCACTCCACACCCACACTCTCTACTAGACACTGAGGATAGAAAAATGAACTAGAGGAAGTTCCCACAAAATCCACAGGCAATTAAGAACTTTGGAGGCATCTGCATTTCTGTAAATGATTTGCAAGACTTATTTAAATGCATCATAACTGCCACTGAGCCGAGTGTCTATTCCCAGTTCTTTCCCTTAAATGTTAAAGACTAAAGACAGCATTCACCATCTGCTGCAGCTTGGGATCTGCTCCTTCCCCCAAGGTCTCCTGACACGGCAGCCCTGCCTGGCAGCCCCATCTGACACAGCCTGCCAGCGACAGCCAGAAGCAGTCAGAACATCTGCTGGCCTTTCCTTTGAAATAGGCAGCTGTTGTAGACTTGGCACTCTCACCTCTCAGGTCACTGCAACCTGTGGACAATCGGGACCCTGAGCCCGAGGACATTCAACTCAGTTCTCAACCAGTCAGGATCCTTTTCGTCCTGGCTGTTTATTTAAATGTTTACTAAGCACCTGCCATGTGCCAGGCAGGGTGGTGATGATACCATGGAGAACAAGAAAGATGCAGCTTCTTCCTTGTGGAACAAAATCCTCAAGGGCAGCAAACTTTAAGTTCACTGGATGTTGGGAAGATGTTCGGAATACTTCAGGAACATAGAAGAGGTAGATCTACTCCCATTACTTACAGCTAGGAACCCAAACAGCCCAATCTTGAATTTCAAGACTTCTCCCAACCATCTGGCTCCTGATGAGTGACCACAAGACTAGCTTATGGAGAAAGAGGGACAGGAGATCCAGGAAGATCTTTTCAGTGTCTGACAGGGTACCTAGGAAAGAATACTGCTAAGTCGTTTCAGTCATGTCCAACTCTGTGTGACCCCATAGACGGCAGCCCACCAGGCTCCCCCATCCCTGGGATTCTCCAGACAAGAACACTGGAGTGGGTTGCCATTTCCTTCTCCAATGCAGGAAAGTGAAAAGTGAAAGTGAAGTCGCTCAGTCGTGTCTGACTCTTAGCGACCCCATGGACTGCAGCCTACCAGGCTCCTCCGTCCATGGGATTTTCCAGGCAAGAGTACTGGAGTGGGCTGCCATGGCCTTCTCCGAGGAAAGAACACTAGGACCAGGAAATTATGAAGGGAGAGAAAAGTACAAGAAACTGACTAGGGGCTTCCTGGTGGCTCAGTGGTTAAGAGTCCACCTGCCGATGCAGGAGACATGGATTTGATCTCTGGTCTGGGAAGATCCCAGGTACCACAGAGCCACAAAACCCATTCGCCACAACTATCGAGCCTGTGCTCTAGAGCCTGGGAACTCAACTGCTGAAGCCCGTGTGCCCTAGAGCCCATGCTCCGCAACAAGAGAAGCCACTGCAATGAGAAACCTGTGCATTGCAACGAAAAGTAGCCCCCTCTGGCCACAACTAGAGAAAAGCCCGAGCAGCAACAAAAACCCAGCACAGCCAAAATAAATTAATTAATTAAATTTTAAAAAAAGAAACTGACTGAGAGGGACTTCCCTGGTGGTCTAGTGGCTAAGACTCCATACTTCCAATGTAAGGGGCCCAAGTTTGATCCCTGGTTCGGGAACCAGACCACACATGCTGCAACTAAGAATTTGCATGCCATAGTGAAGACCTGGTGCTGCAACCTAAATAAACATATAAATTTTTAAAATATATATATTTTTTAAAGGCACTGAGGAATTAACAACACACAGTGGATCCTTCCAAATACTAAAGTTCCCTTAGGAGGTCAAGACAAGAGTGAGCCCTCCAGGGTATGGAAAGAGCGAGACTAGAAAAGCAACCAAGGAGGATAATGAGGGGACAGTAGCTGCAGGAGGGGACCTTTGCTGTGCCTTCCCCCAACAACCTCCAAAGAACAATGTACACTTAAAATGCTGCATGAGTTTGAGACTGCAGTTTGGGAGTGCCTAAAACACTTCAATAATGGTATTGATTTAGGTCCACAACTGCTCATTAAGAGATAAAAGAAAAAGCAAGAACATAGGTAATTATGTGTGCACATAACATAGTGTTCATAATATACTCTTTTTTTAAGAGGGATGAAAAGAGCAGAATGCATAATATGATGTTATTATTTATGTTTGCACAGAAAACTTTTTAAGTCTGGAAGGATATATCCTAAATTTTTAGTGATAATCATCTCTGAGAGGTGGGAACAGAGTGAGATTCCTTGTCAGCAGAATTTTTTTCACTTTTTATAATGATTCTGTATTGGGTTGATGTTTGGCCAGTATCCCCAGGTGCAGCTGTGAGGATTGTTAATGATGATCCAGCAGGTGAAGAGTTAATACCACCTACAGTTGGGAGCTTCCAGGTCCCCTCTAAGGCCCTAATCTATTCTGATTGGTCAGCTTGTAAGCTGAGAAAATTCTTAATTTTTAAAATACCTATTTTGCCCCAAAATTTATATTCCATTTTTTTTTAAGCATGGCTTTGTCTCCAACAGAATTGCATAATGACTATCCTGCAGGAAGAATTTTAGGACGCTGGTTTGCAGTTTTTATTGTGGTCACTACTTACATGTCAAATGACATTTAATAAATAAGGACTCATTTTATAGGCTTACCCAAATTCTAAAACTTATTTAAAAAATTTTAAAGCAAGCGGTGCTGCAGAGATTTTATTTTTATTTGCATTTTGCCCTGATGTAAGCTGCTAAAATGAGATTCTTGCCCAGGACTCTCTGTTATGTCACAAGCCCAAGTGTGGTTGCTTCCTCCTGAAGGCCTGTGTCAGCTCCCTTCTTACCACTAATTTTACACTTGGCCTTTTTGCCTTAATATTTCTTATTATTATGTTCTGTCAGCCTGACTGCTTTGTAAGCACTCTGAAGACATATAATTTGGCAGGGTTTTTTTTTTTTTTTTTGTCCTCGCTCTACCTAGACGACTGCCTAGTTTGTGGAGACTTTCAAGGATATTTATTGCTACTGGTACTGAAACATGTTATTTGCAAAGTGATCCTCTTCCCTGGTGACTGCCAGAACTGTCTCTGTAGGGTTAGTGCAGGGAAAGATACAAAGTCTGTTATCAGAGGCTTAAACAGGACAAGAGTAGAAAATATTCCCCCATCTTATAGGGCAGAAATCATTCATATACCTGCCTGTCCCAATGCGCATCACTTTCACAGTCTTCTTTCATCCTTGATATCTTTCTACTATTCATACCACTCTCTGGTAACAAATATTCTCTTTTCTCTTAGAATGGTTGCCGTGCTGCTAAGTTGCTGCTAAGTCACTTCAGTCGTGTCTGACTCTGTGCGACCCCAGAGATGGCAGCCCACCAGGCTCCCCCGTCCCTGGGATTCTCCAGGCAAGAATACTGGAGTGGGTTGCCATTTCCTTCTCCAATGCATAAAAGTGAAAAGTGAAAGTGAAGTCGCTCAGTCGTGTCCGACTCTTAGCGACCCCATGGACTGCAGCCTACCAGGCTCCTCCGTCCATGGGATTTTCCAGGCAAAGTACTGGAGTGGGTTGCCATTGCCTTCTCCAGAATGGTTGCTGTACATGCATGCTAAGTCTCTTAAGTCGTGTCCAACTCTTTGCGACCCCATGGACTGTAGCCCACCAATTTCCTCTATCCATGGGGTTCTCCAGGCAAGAATACTGGAGTGGGTTGCCATTTTCTTATTCAGGGGATCTTCTCAACCCAGGGATCGAACCTGTCTTTCCCACAGCTCCTGCATTGCAGGCAGATTCTTTACCTCTGAGCCACCGGGGAAACCCAGAATGGTTGTCACAAGATGAAAATTCTTTACTGATCCCAGATGTCCCATGCTGGACATGAGAAGGAGTCACTGCTCTTATCAGCAATTCTGGGTCAGGAAGTCAAAGTGCCTTAAACCAGATGCAAGTTTTCAGCTGATAAGTACAATTAATGAGCAACTCTCAAACTCCAGAAGTTCAACATAGTGAGAACTTACTTCTCATTCACATGAAAGCTCAGTGATGGTATTTCTGGTCAGCAGGCAACTTCCTTACATACGTGGATTCAGGGACCCAGCCTCTTTCCACATGATGATTCCACTGCCCCCCAAGTCTTTGAAATTATCTGTGCACAGTTGATAGATAAAGAGAAATGGAAAACGCACCCACTTCTTTTTTTTTAAAGTGACACACATCACTTCTACTCATATCCCATTGGTCAGGACTCATCGGACAACCACACGCTGATGCACAGGGAAATGGGTCACGTGGTCCCCGGATGGGATGCTCTCTCCCAGTAGAATGTTATGCTATAGAAAGGGGATCATGAGGTCTGGGTGGATAGCTGGCCATCTGCCATTATAAATGAATATCAAAGGTTTAGAAGATTAACCAACAAGACTCTTAAAGAAAACCATCTCCAAATGGAGGCAAATACAACAATTTCAGGTTTATCTTTCCCAAGACTTTCAACAACACTCCTGTTACTTATCACAGGATGTGGGCTTCTACAGTAATGGGGAAAAGTTTTGAATTGGGAGGGGATTACACAGTGTGACAAGGGTATAATCCACATAAACCCTCAAATGAGGCTTATAGCATCGTCTGGCTACTTCCATAAAGCTTGTGGGCATCAGGAACTCAATAAAACATCCTGTAATTCTTTGAGCCAAATTGGTCTCCATTCTCTCTGTATTACCACTACCCGCCAGAGCACCCTGGCACTAGAATCCTCCACGCTTCCTGTTCTCAATGCGAGAATCAAGCCTGTGAGGGAAGCCTGAAGAAAACTCACAAAACATGTCTCTAATAAAGCTATTCTTTTAAAAATATAAGCAACTGCTATTGGTCCATAATGAGTGTTTTTATTTTTAAAGTATTTTCGTTCTGAGGGAAGAAATGTAATTCATTCTTTTCCCCAAAATAATGCAGAAAATTGTTACTGGGAACAGTTTGGCATTTGAAACCTAGTGGGAGATTTCACCAGCAGATGGTTTAGTGGCAAAAAGCTTTGAAGAATTTCTAACTGCTAGGAAAAAATATATATACGAGAGACACAGAGAGAGAGAGAGAGTGTGTGTGACTTAATGTGATAAAGGAAAGATGTAGCCAAAGAAAGCAATCCTTATTCAAGGTCTGATGACTCAAATGATCCATTTGACTAGATCACAGATTTCAAAACCTGGCTAAGCATCAGAATAGCAAGGGAAGCTTGTTTAAAATATCCATGGAATCAGAATATCTGTGGGTGGTGACCAGACACGCTTATTTTTCAAAGCTCCATTGATGATTCTGTGGAAATCCAATGGCCTAGTTGTTTTCTCATTTCTGTGGTGGTTATAGAGCCAGGCAGTCTTATTAGCTTGGCAAATATTCTGTATTCTCGGTCACTTGGCTATCATTTTTTACACACTCAAGTCTGCCAACAGCCAGCTTTTCACCAGGCCCCTCATCTTTTCACACAAAGCATTTGAATGATGTACTTGAGAACCCCACAGGCAAAGATGCCAGTGTGTCTGATTATCTTATTTGGAAGCAAGGCAGGCAGAGTTCACAGCCAATCCACCCAGCACTACCTGCAGAGAATCAGAACCATGGCACAGCCACTGCTCTGTCGAACACCATTGGCCACATCCTCTGGGAATGCAGGGTGGTATCCTGGGAGAAACACAGGCTTGAGCAGATCAGCTTTAACTCCCAGGATGACCACCTGCCAGTTAGAGCCCAGAATAAGTCCCCCCAACTCATTTTGTTTATTTGTAAAATAGTAATTAATAATCCTGGCCTCATGCTGTTATGAGATGCAAATGGGGAAAAGAGGAGAAAAGCATCTGGAAAAGGACCTACCATAGAAGGAACTTGATTGATGGTACTTTCCTTACCATGTTTCTTTTAGATTTCTTCCCCTGGGAAAAGGAGAAACAATGATCAAAGGCCAACAGAATGCATTAATATTTTCCCAGTACTCCATGTATTGTCTATGGGAGGGTTATCCAAGATGGAATTACAGAGGGCTTTCCTTGTAGCTCAGTCAGTAAAGAATCTGCCTGCAGTACAGGAGACCGGGTTTGATCCCTGGGTTGGGAAGATCCCCTGAAGAAGGAAATGGCAACCCACTCCAGTATTCTTGCCTAGAGAAGTCCATGGACAGAGTAACCTGGTGGGCTACAGTCCATGGGGTCACAAAGAGTTGGACATGACTGAGGTGACTGAGCACTCCAGCATCCAGGGTAGAGGGTTTCCCAGGTGGCTCCATGGTAAAGAATCTACCTGCAATGCAGGAGATGTGGGTTTGATCCCTGAGTTGGGAAGATCCCCTGGAGGAGGACATAGCAACCCACTCCAGTATTCTTGCCTGGAAAATCCCATAGACAGAGGAGTCTGGTGGGCTACAGTCCATGGGGTCGCAAGAGTTTGACACGACTATAGCGACTAAGCACATCCACACATCCAGGATAGAATATGAAGACAGATGTCCCTCTCTATGATCCTTCATGTGAGGTGGCTACCACTGACCCATACCCTTTCCTGTAGTCCCAGTTGTCACACCAACCAGAAATCATCTCTAAGTACCTACAGTCAATAGCAGGAAATCCCAGATATCGTTTTTGCAGCTGTAACTTGGATTATGGGCATGATCTCTGTGAGTCCCACATGGTCAAATACTAAATTATATGAGATTCAAATTAATCACATAGTCGTAAAACACCAGACTCTAACTATTATTTACGCAGCACCAAGCAGATGTTTGTTTCCAAAGCTACAATCTCCTCTAATTGGCTGACACTGTGCTGCATAAACTCCAATGCAAGCTTATGTTTTATAATGAATGACAAATGCGTAGAAGAATCCTCTGTGAACTGGCAGCCTCCCCCTCCAGCATGCAAATTCCATCGAAATTCCATCGGCAGATGCAGATAAGCTCATCTGCATGATTGGCAGACTAGTGGATAAACACACCCATGAATTCATTGTCCAAATTCAATTTCGTTGGTTCATCTGTGTTTTTACTGATCACTTATTCGCTAATGTATTCATTCAGCCAACTTTTATTGAGCACCTATTGCACAACAGGCACTGTCTTAGGTTTTAGGAATGAAGCCTGAATGAAGAAGTGGTCTCATCCTTTAAGAAGTCCATCATGAAGGAAAGGAGAAAAGACTGGGAAAGAAAGAAAATGAACCGTGAGATGTGCAAAAATAGAGATGTAGGCAAGTGCCCAAGAGAGGGAATAATCAACTCTACCACAGGGGTTGGTAGCTTCACAGATTTTCCAGGCAAAACTTAGAGGAAGATTTTAGAGTCAGCTAGACAGACAAGGTGTAGAAAGGGAGGGTCCAACAAAGAGAATAGTAAGGATGCATGGCAAAACATGCTGTGTTCTGGAACTGCTGGAGCTTAAGTTGCAAGCAAGTGTCTGCTCTGTTTTGGCTTCTTAAAAAGGCACCCGGGTGGGCATGCAAACAACACAGCCCCTTAAACTGGCAATGGGGCTATATCTATTAACATTTTAAAATGTGCATTTCTTGTTGTCATCATGAAAGAAAGATGAAAAAAAAGTGATCCCCTATAAGGAACTAGTTAAGTAAAGGAGGGTACGTCAATGGAAAGAATACTACACAGACCAAATGCAATGTTTAAAAGGCATGAGCACACATTCTATATACTTATATAAGAAGATTTACAGTTATGGGAAGATAACAGTAAACTCCACAATATACTGTCAAGTGAAAAGATAGTGAAATAAAGAAATATATATACAGTATGCTAGGAGTACATAGTCTCCTTTGCTCTGTTTTCATCAGGAAACCCTAAAAGGATGAATAAGAAACTAATACCTTATTAGGGATGGGCGACTTCACTTTCACTTTTCACTTTCATCCATTGGAGAAGGAAATGGCAACCCACTCCAGTGTTCTTGCCTGGAGAATCCCAGGGACGGGGGAGCCTGGTGGGCTGCCGTCTCTGGGGTCACACAGAGTCGGACACAACTGAAGCGACTTAGCAGCAGCAGCAGCAGGGATGGGAGATGGCAGAAAACAGGGAGAGGTGAGGCTTTGCAATGTGTACCTTATATATCATTTTAAAAAATTTTTTGAATCACATAAATATATCACCTACTTGAAAAATAGGACTAAATTTTAAAATGTGTTTGCCTCAGGGCCTAGCAATCTCCGTCTTGGTTTAGTCACAGAGAGTCACTCAAACATACGTATAAGGAGATATCATACAAGGTATTTGTTCTGCTGTTGGTGTGTTTTTTGTAGTGGAAAAAACTGGAAATAACCAGTGAAAGTGAAAGTCACTCAGTTGTGTCCAATTCCTTGCAATCCCATGGACTGTATTGTCCATGGAATTCTCCAGGCCAGAATACTGGAGTGGGTTGCCGTTCCCTTCTCCAGGGGATCTTCCCAACCCAAGGATCAAACCCAGGTCTCCCACATTGCAGGTGGATTCTTTACCAGCTAAGCCACCAGGGAAGCCCAAGAATATGGGAGTTGGTAGCCTATCCCTTCTCCAGCGGATCTTCCTGACCCAGGACTAGAACTGGGGTCTCCTGCATTGCAAGCAGATTCTTTACCAACTGAGATACCGGGGAAGCCTCCATTAGTAAAATCATGGAATAAACTGTGGTATGTTAAAACTCTGGACTATTATGCAGCAGTTAAAACAATGAAGTAGACAGACCTCTGTCTACCAACATGGACAAATCTCCAAGGCTTATTGTTGTCTGAAAAAGAGATACAGAAAAAGATCCCACCATCGCTGTAACACATACAGTGCTGTATAATACAGAACTACATAAGCAGGAATAATTCACACAAACTGTAACAGTGCTTGTTTGTGGGCATGGTCTAGAGCAGGGGTCAGCAATATCCTTTTGTAAAGGGCCACAGAGTTAATATCTTAGGCTTATCAGGTCTTCCTGTCTCTGTTGTGACTAATCCACTCTTCTAATGGAGTTAGATGCAGTCACAGACAGCATATAAATGAAAGAGGTGTGCTCCAATAGAACTATTTCAAAAATATAGAGAGAGTCAGATTGGGCCTGTGGGCCATAGTTTACCAACCTCTGCACTAGAGAATCAAGATGGGAGGTGTTGGTTAAAGACTCTTTCATGTTTACTTTTGTTTACAAGGAGAATGGAAGTATCCCTTACTCATATAACTAAAATCGATTAAAAACTATGTATGGGGACATTAGTCTGCTGAGGGTTCATAATAAAATACCATGACTGAGCAGCTTAACAAATATTTATTTTTGCATGGTTCTGAAAGTTAGAAGTCCAAGATCAAGTTGCCAGGGTTGGCTTGGGGTGGGAACTCTCTTCTTGGCTTGCAAACTTGCTGTGTTCTCCCGTGGTCCTTCCTCTGTGAGCATGGAGAGAGAGAGCTCACTGGTGTCTCTTCCTCTTCTTGTAAGGACATCAGTCTATTAGATCATCCTTATGATTATATTCCCTCCCATCAGATGGGATGCTTCCACAAGCCTCTTATCCTCATCCATCAGAGGGCAGGCTTAACGAAAACCACAATCACAGAAAGCTAACCAGACTGATCACATGGATTACAGCCTTGTCTAACTCAATGAAACAATGAGCCAATCCATGCACGGCCACCCAAGATGGTCATGGTGGAGATTTCTGGCAAAATGTGGTCCACCAGGGAAGGGAATGGCAAACCACTTCAGCATTCTTACCCTGAGAACTCCCATGAACAGTATGAAAAGGCAGAAAGATATGACACTGAAAGATGAACTCCCCACATCAGTAGGTGCCCAATACGCTACTGGAGAAGAGCAGGGAAATAGCTTCAGAAGGAATGAGGCTGAGGCAAAGCAGAAACCAGTTGTGGATGTGACTAGTGGTGAAAGTTAAGTCTGATGCTATAAAGAACAATATTGCATAGGAACCTGGAATGTTAGGTCCATGAATCAAAATAAATTGGAAGTGATCAAACAGGAGACGGCAAGAGTGAACACTGACATTTTAGAAATCAGTGAACTAAAATGGGGAGAAGGCAATGGCACCCCATTCCAGTACTCTTGCCTGGAAAATCCCATGAACAGAGGAGCCTGGTAGGCTGCAGTCCATGGGGTCGCTGAGTCGGACATGACTGAATGACTTCACTTTCACTTTTCACTTTCATGCACTGGAGAAGGAAATGGCAACCCACTCCAGTGTTCTTGCCTGGAGAATCCCAGGGACGGGGAAGCCTGGTGGGCTGCCGTCTATGGGGTCACACAGAGTCGGACACGACTGAAGCGACTTAGAAGAAGAAGAAGAACTAAAATGGACCAGAATGGGTGAATTTAATTAAGATGACCATTATATCTACTACTGTGGGCAAGAAGCCCTTAGAAAAAAATGAAGTAGCCCTCATAGTCAATGAAAAACTTTGAAATGCAGTACTTGGGTTCAATCTGAAATGACAGAATGATCTCAGTTCATCTCCAAGGCAAACCATTCAGTATCACAGTAATCCAAGTCTATGCTCCAACCATCAATGCCAAAGAAGCTGAAGCTGAATTTTCTATGAAGATCCACAAGACTTTACAGAACTAACACCAAAAAAAAAATGTCCTTTTCATCATAGTGGACTGGAATGCAAAAGTAGGAAGTCAAGAGATACCTAGAGTAACAGTCAAGTTTGGCCTTGGAGTACAAAATGAAGCAGGGCAAAGGCTAACAGAATTTTGCCAAGAGAACACACTGGTCATAGCAAACACCCTCTTCCAACAATACAAGAGATGACTCTACACATGGACATCACCAGATGGTCAACACCGAAATCAGATTGATTATATCCTTTGCAGTCAAAGATGGAGAAGCTCTATGCAGTCAGCAAAACCAAGACTGGGAGCTGACTGTGGCTCAGATCATGAACTCCTTATTTCCAAATTCAGACTTCAGTTTAAGAAAGTAGGGAAAACCACTAGACCATTCAGGTATGACCTAAATCAAATCCCTAACAATTATACAGTGGAAGTGACAAACAGATTCAAGGAATTAGAACTGATAGACACAGTGCCTGAAGAATTATGGATGGAAGTTAGTAACACTGTACAGGAGGTGGTGATCAAAACCATTCCCAAGAAAAAGAAATGCAAAAGGGCCAAATGGTTGCCTGAGGAGGCCTTATAAATAGCTGGGAAAAGAAGAGAAGCTAAAGCAAAAGGGGAAAAGGAAAGATATCCCCATCTGAATGCAGAGTTCCAAAGAATAGCAAGGAGAGATAAGAAAGACTTCCTCAGTGATCAATGCAAAGAAATAGAGGAAAACAATAGAATGGGGAAGTCTAGAGATATCCTCAAGAAAATTACAAATACCAAGGGAACATTTCATGCAAAGATGGGCACAATAAAGGACAGAAACAGTGTGGGCCTAATAGAAGCAGAAGATATAAAGAAGAGGTGGCAAGAATACACAGAAGAGCTATACAAAAAAGATCTTAATGACCCAAATAACTATGATGGCATGATAACTCATCTAGAGCCAGATATCCAGAGCTGTAAATCAAGTAGACCTTAAGAAGCATCACTACGAACAAAGCTAGAGGAGGTGATGGAATTCTGGCTGAGCTATTTCAAATCCTAAAAGATGATGCTGTGAAAGTACTGCACTCAATATGCCAGCAAATTTGGAAAACTCAGCAGTGGCCACAGGACTGGAAAAGGCCAGTTTTCATTCCAATCCCAAAGAAGGAAAATGCCAAAGAATGTTCAAACTACCACACAATTGCACTCATCTCACACACTAGCAAAGTAATGCTCAAAATTCTCCAAGCTAGGCTTCAACAGTATGTGAAAACTGAGAACTTCCAGATGTTCAAGCTGTATTTAGAAAAGGCAGAGGAACCAGAGATCAAATTGCCAACATCTGTTGGATGATAGAAAAAGCAAGAGAATTATAAAAAGCATCCACTTCTGCTTCATTGACTATGCTAAAGCCTTTGACTGTGTGGATCACAACTGTGGAAAATTCTTAAAGAGATGGGAATACCAGACTACCTTACCTGCCTCCTGAGAAACCTGTATGCAAGTCAAGAAGCCACAGTTAGAGCCAGACGTGGAACAACGGACTGGTTGCAAACTGGGAAAGGAGTATGTCAAGGCTGCATATTGTCACTTAATTTATCTATCTTCAATGCAGAGTACATCATGAGAAATGCTGGGCTGGATGAAGCACAAGCTGGAATCAAGATTGCCGGGAGAAATATTAATAACCTCAGATACGCAAATGACACCACCCTAATGGCAGAACGCAAAGAGAAACTAAAGAGCCTCTTGATGAAAGTGAAATAGGAGAGTGAAAAAGCTGGTTTAAATCTCAACATTCAAAAAACTATGATCATGGCATCCAGTCCCATCTCTTCATGACAAATAGATGGGGAAACACTGGAAACAGTGACAGACTCTATTTTCTTGGGCTTCAAAATCACTGCAGATGGTGATTGCAGCCATGAAATTAAAAGACGCTTGCCCCTTGGAAGAAAAGCTACGACAAATCTAGACAGCATTTTAAAAAGCAGAAACATCACTTTGCCGACAAAGGTCCGTATACTCAAAGCTATGGTTTTTCCCATAGTCATGTATGGATGTGAGAGTTGGACTATAAAGACAGCTGAGCGCCAAAGAATTGATCCTTTTGAACTGTGGTGTTGGAGAAGACTCTTGAGAGTCCTTTGGACTCCAAGGAGATCAAACCAGCCAATCCTAAAGGAAATTAGTCCTAAATATTCATTGGAAAGACTGATACTGAAGCTCCAATACTTTGGCCACCTAATGCCAAGAGTCAACTCATTGGAAAAGACCCTGATGCTGGGAAGGACTGAAGGCAGGAGGAGAAAGGGATGACAGAGAACCAGATGGTTGGAAGGCATCACTGACTCAATGGACATGAGTTTGACCACGCTCAGGGAGATGGTTAAGGACAGGAAGCCTGGCTTGCTGCAGTCCATGGGGTCACAAAGAGTTGGACATTATTAAGGGATTGAACAGGAACAACAATGATTCATTTAACCTTATTTACTTCCATAAAGACCCTACCTCCACAGACAGTCACACTGGGGAGTTAGGCCTTCAACATATGAATCTTAAGGAAACACAAGTCAGTCTGTAACAGTGGGTCAAGACATGTACCCTTTAATAATTATATTCATAGGCTCCTCTTCCTAAAATCCAGGAGAAAGGTCACAACCATGATGGTTTTGAGATCAGGAGGCCCAGCCAGAGGTTTTACCTTCCTCCCCTAGCATTCTCTCCTCCTTCTCTCTGGCAGGATCATTTCTCTCCCTAAGAAGGTTCTGTTGCCCTGCTTGGGTAGAAAGTTTTCCGCCCTCTTCCCCTCATGCTCTCTCTGACTGGATTTCTCCTTACCTGTCAGAGGTGCTAGAAATGCATGTATTGAGAGAAAATTATGACAAGAGATCCAGATCCCCTTTGGAACTTAAATCTATATATTTCTGTATCTTTCCATATTTATTGAGAGAGAGATTGGCTTTGAGGAATTGGTCCTTACAATTATGGAGGCTGAGAACTCCCAATCCAGGAGAGCCAATGGCATGGTTCCAATCTGAGTCTGAGACCAAATGCAGGAGAAGACCAATTCCCAGCTCAGAGACAATCAGGCAGAGAGAGAATTCTTTCTTATTCAGCCGTTTATTCTCTTCAGACATTCAGTGGATTGGCTGAGACCCACCCACATTGGGAAAGGTGATGTGCCTATTCAGTCCACTGGATCAGATGTTAATCTCATACAAAACACCCTCAAAAACACACCCAGAAATAATATTTAACCAAATATTTGGCATCTTATGGCCAAACCAATTGCACATAAAATTAACCATCATAGCAAATGACTGGGGACAACTCAAATGTCCTTTGGTAGAAGGCTGGTTAAATCATAATGGGACAGCCAGACAATGGAACACGGCAATTGTAAGTTAAAAAAAAAGAAAAGAAAAAATGAAGTTCTCTCAATCTTGTCATGGAAAGATCAAAAGTGAAAAAAATTCAGAATGTGTATAATATGGCACATTTGAAGGAAAAAGGAGGAAAAACTGCCATTTCTATTTTCTGGTACAGGAGCACCTCTAGAAGGAATCATAAGAGACCAGGAATAACCTTCTAGGAAAAACCAAACTAGGCAGATGCAAGACCAAGAAGGAAGGAGGAATTTATACTGATTGTTTATACTGTCTTGGTTTTAACTATGAAAATGTAGGATCTGTTCATAAAGTTTGTAAAGAGCTGAGAAGGGAAGAACAAGTGGGAAGATACAGTTTGGAAGCATCAGCACATAGCTAGTCGTGAGTCAAAGCCGCAGAGAAGATGAGGTAGTCCAGGCAGGCTCTCCTTCCAGAAAAGAAGGAAATGGTGTGGAAAACAGACTCGGGACACAGGGTGGGCCGGGGGAGGTCATGTAGAGCAGTCAGAAAGAGAACAGGGGAGGCCAGTCATCTCAGAGGGCATATACAGTCATCCTTGCTTATCCAGAGTTTCTCTGCCCTGTCTGCAGGTTCAGTTACCTGTGGTCAACCACAGTCCAAAGATACTAAAAGGGAAATTTCAGAAATAAAGAGTCTATATATTTTAAACAAGAGTCTATATATTTTAAACAGTGGGCTGTTCTGAGCAGTGTGATGAAATCTCACACCTTCCAACTCCATCCTGAGTGACATCCTTTTGTCCAGCACATGCCACTCGCTGCCCTGTTAGTCAATTGGTAGTCCTTTATTTTATCGGGTTGCCTGTCTTGGTACCTCAGCCCTTGTGTTCCAGGAACCCTGATTTTACCCAACACTGGCCCCAACACACAATAGTGGTGATGCTGGCAATACAGATGTGCCTAAGAGAACCCTTAAAGTGCTCCCTTTAAGTGAAGAGGTTAAAGTGCTTGACTTAATAAGGGAAAAAGAAAAACCCATATGCTAAGTTTGCCTATGGTAAGAACAGATTTTCTATCCATGAGACTGTGAGAAAGAAAAAGAAACCCAGGCTGCTTTTGCTGTTGCACCTCAAACTGCAAAAATTACAACCACAATGAAGGCTGCTGCTGCTGCTAAGTCACTTCAGTCATGTCCAACTCTGTGCAACCCCATAGACGGCAGCCAATTAGGCTCCTCTGTCCCTGGGATTCTCCAGGCAAGAATACTGGAGTGGGTTGCCATTTCCTTCTCCAATGCATGAAAGTGAAAAGTGAAAGTGAAGTCTCTCAGTCGTACCCGACTCTTAGCGACCCCATGGACTGCAGCCTACCAGGCTCCTCCATCCATGGGATTTTCCAGGCAAGAGTACTGGAGTGGGGTGCCATTGCCTTCTCCAACAATGAAGGATACATGTTTAATTAAGATGGAAAAGGCATTAAATTTGTACACTATTTTGACAGAGAGAAACCACATTCATGAAACTCTTATTATGGTACATTACTATCATTTTTTATTATTAGCTATTATTGTTAACCCCTTCCAGTGCCTAATTTATAAATTAAAGTTTATAATAGCTATGGATGTAGGTAAAGGGGAAAACACGGTATAGAGGGTTGAGTACTATCCACAGCTTCAGGCATCTACAGGAGGTCTGGGGCATATCCCCCATGGCTAAGCGGGAACTGTTGTAATCATCTCACGCCAAGAAATATAAAGTGCAGACTTAATCTTTCAGCAGTTGGATCCTTTCTGGGATGATATATTTAACCAGATAGTCTGTATTGTGTTTGCACTTTCTGTAGGAAATATATCATGTAGTTACATTTCTTCCCTGGAAGCCCTTTCACTCCTTGTCAGTACAACCTGATTTGAGATGTAAATAAACAGCAGAGATAATGCCCAGATCTGAGAAGACTCCTGTTCTGCCACCAACCCCGGACGTGAGCCATGATGGATGACACGAAGGCTGCTGCATAATCGCTGCTGCCTTCATACCCTATTATCATATCCCTCATCTTCCCCACAACTGAGACCCAGCACATTAAAATTTCTTTGTTCCTCCCACAATGCTGTATCTCCACTGCATCTCTAGCCTCCTTTAATATTGTTCATTATTGAAATGAACACAGAAAACCAATTACCCAGGTGACGGCAGGAGCTGGTCATGTGCCCAGTCTGCCACACTGAGAGCCTGATTCCCTGTTGAGATAAACAAGAATCCCCACCAGCAGCCCAGCCCCTCACCTGTCCTTGGGCTCCTCGGGAGTCACCCGACACAGCCCCAAGGCTTTCCACGCACTCAGCTAACTCAGTACGTGTTTGTTCTCACCAGAAGCTGCAGCAGGGCCGTGGCGTGTCTGAAGTGCCAGGCACGGCAGCTCTGCGGGTAAAGCAGTTGTTGACACAGTGGTTCAGGTTACAGCCTCCCATAATATCTGAGTTCAAATCCTGGCTCTGCTAATAAAGCTGTGTGACCTCAGATAGATTCTTAACCTCTCAGTACCTTGAATCCTCATGCTGTGAAATGGAAATAATAATCGTACCTCCCTGTTGTGGGTTGAATTTTATCCCCTCAAAGTTGAAGTCCTATCTGCCCCCCTGCCACAGGGCCTGTGTATGTGACCTTTTTTTTGGAAATGTGATTAAGATAAGATCCTCCTTTGCAGAGATATGGATGGACCTAGAGACTGTCACCCAGAGTGCAGTAAGTCAGAAAGAGAAAAACAAGTATTGCCTATTAATGCATATATGTGGAATCTGAAGAAAATAGTATGGGTAATCTTATTTACAAGCAGAAATAGAGACACAGATGTAGAGAAAAAACATATGAACACCAAGGAGGGATGGGGGAAGATGAATTGGGAGACTGAGATTGACTTTTATACACTATTGATACTATGTAGAAAATAGATAATTAATGAGAACCTACTGTGTAGCTCAGGGAACTCTATTCAATGCTCTGTGGTGACCTAAATACCAAGGAAATCCAAAAAAAAGGGGATATATGTATACATCTAGCTGATTCACTTTACTGTACAGTAGAACCTAATACAATATTGAAAAGCAACTATACTCCAATAAAAAATTGTTTAAAAATATGAGGTCCTCCTGGATTAGGATGACCCTGAACGCAATGACTTCTGTCCTTATGAAGAGAGGAAGAGATTTGGAGCCATGGAGACAGACTCACAGGGAAGAGCGCCATGTGAGGACAGAGGCAGAAACTGGCGTGATGAAACTAAAAGCCAAGAAGATGAAAGAGGCAAGGACAGATCCTCCCCTGGAGCCTTTGGAGGGAACGTGGCCCCGCTGACACCTTGATCTCAGACTTGTAGAGTCCAGAGCCACGAGAGAGTAAATTTCTGTCGTTGCAAGCCCCCAGTTTGCAGCAATTTGTTATGGCAGCCCCAGGAAACTAACACACACCCTCAAAGCCTTGTTATGAGGATTAATTAATTATACATGCAAGCCATGCAAAGTACTTATAAGAGTGTCTAAAGTCTAGCAACTCACATAGAGGTGTAGCATCATTCTCGTTACTAATTATTACTATTATTATCACTGTGGTTGCTTTGTCCTGTAAGCAAGCAAGCATCCCTCAGCACGTTGAGTGGATGCATGTACGCTCAGTCGCTCAGTTGTGTCCGACTCTGCTATCTCATGGACTATAACCAGCCAGGCTCCTCTGTCCATGGAATTTTTCAGACAAGAATACTGGAGTGGGTTGCCATTTCCTCCTCCAGGGGATCTTCCCAACCCAGGGATTGAACCCGCGTCTCTTGTGTCTCCTGAATTGGCAGGCAAATTCTTTACCACCTGGGAATCCCCAGCACATTGAGTAACAGCTGACAAATAGACAGACTAGGTGTCTCCCGTCCTCACAGAAACCTGGAGTTTCTGGTTGGTAAGTCCTATGTCCGGAGAAGGCACTAGTGACCCACTCCAGTACTCTTGCCTAGAAAATCCCATGGATGGAGGAGCCTGGTAGGCTGCAGTCCATGGGGTCGCTAAGAGTCGGGCACGACTGAGAGACTTCACTTTCACTTTTCACTTTCATGCATTGGAGAAGGAAATGACAACCCACTCCAGTGTTCTTGCCTAGAGAATCCCAGGGATGGGAGCCTCGTGGGCTGCCGTCTATGGGGTCACACAGAGTTGGACACGACTGAAGCGACTTAGCAGCAGCAGCAGCAAGTCCTATGTCCACCTCTAGCGCAGGTGAAGAGACCCAGTTCCCCGTCCACATTGCAAGGGTCACTTTAGCAGAGTGACAATGTGAGCAGGACACCAAGGGCATTTGTGTAAGTTGATGATTTTCCAAAGACTAATCTGGTTTCTGTGGCACGAAATCATCCTAAAGGGAGGGACCAATTCCTTAGCCTAAGTAATTGGGGCCCGGGTAGCGCTGCGGTTACACACACGGGTCTTGGCTGGTTCAAATCCCGCTTCCTCCACTTACCAGCTCTGTGACCTTCAGTAACTCTTTAACCTCTCTGAACCTCAGTTTCCTCATCTATAAAATGGGCAAAGGCTGACATAAATTATATAATCATGTACAAGTGAATAGTCTAGGGAAGGTGAGAAAGGGCAGTTTTTCCAGGACCAACATAGCCCCTCTTCTTCCTCCTCCTACACACACATACACAGTCACACACACACACACACATCTCCGTTAGTGCTTCTGAGGTCAACAGCCAACTGTAACTTTCTGTCCTTTGGTCTGTCTGTGTAGACTAAGCTCTTCAAAAAAAGGGATGCTTGTTTCCAGCATTCTGAATGGACAAAGTAGTTGTTCACATATTCAACAAAGTGACAGCTTAAACCAAAGTGTCTCTTGAGGCATTTCTATTTCAGCTTTATGGTTTCTACTATATCCACTTACTCCCTGAGTTCTAGTTATCATAAAAACTTTTTTCGATCAGGGATCAGCAAACAAGGCCTACAGGCCAGATCTGGCCACACAACTGTGTACACGTTGTCAGTGGCTGCTTTCAAGCTACAAGAGCAGAAATGAGTGACTGCAATGGAGATATTTGCCCAAAAAACTGAAACATATTTACTATCTAACCCTTTACAGAGAAAGTGTGTTGACCTCTGCTTTCAATCAAGTCATTTTTACTTAAAATGCGTTTTTAAATAGGAAACCTCATATAACGAATAAAACTGGAAAATAGTATTCCCTGCCATAGATGGATTTCCATAATCACAGAGTGTGTGTGTATTCTGTGCACATGTTCAGTCGCTAAGTAGTGCCCGACTCCTCGTGACCCCATGGACTGCAGTATGCCAGGCTTCCCTGTCCTTCACTATCTCCCAGAGTTTGCTCAAATTCATGTCCTTTGAGTCGGTGATGCTATCTAACCATCTCATCCTCTGCCACCCTCATCTCTTTTTGCCTTTAATCTTTCCCAACATCAGGCTCTTTTACAAAGAGTCAGCTCTTCGCATAGGTGGCCAAAATATTGGAGCTTTAGCTTCAGCATCAGTCCTTCCAATGAATATTCAGGGTTGATTTCCTTTAGGATTAACTGGTTGGATCTCCTTACAGTCCAAGAGGCTCTCGAGAGTCTTCTCCAGCACCACAGTTTGAAAGCATCAATTCTTCAGTGCTCAGCCTTCCTTATGGTCCAACTCTCACATCTGTACATGACTACTGGAAAAACCATAGCTTTGACTATATAGACCTCTGTCGGCAAAGTGATGTCTCTGGTTTCTAATACGCTGTCTAGGTTTGTCATGGCCTTCCTTCCAAGGAGCAAGTGTCTTTTAATTTCATGGCTGTAGTCACCATTTGCAGTGATTTTAGAGACCAAGAAAATAAAATCTGTCAGTGCTTCTACTTTTTCCCCTGATCATGAACAGTATCACATAAATAAGTAAATATTAAACCACATATGAGCTAAAAGTATCTACCACACCTCAGGAAACTAAGTTATAGTGGAGCAAGCAGAAAAATAGGTCTTGGTGGAGCTGATGGATGGTGGAAACTTGGTGGCTGAGTTCTCTACAGGAACAAATATAGAAAGATTAAGGCAGAAGGGTCAGTACTGAATCTTGTAAGTCACCCATGTCATCGTGTGGAAGGAAGAAGAATACACCAGTAAATGAGTCAAAGCAGAAATGCTCTGGGCAGAAGGAGAACCAGGATTTAAAAAAGCAGAGCATCAGAGGGGACACAGGCAAAGGGGCCACTGAGAAAGGCAGGGAAGGCTCCTCAGATGACAGAGAAAATGAAGGCATAAAGGAAAAAGGACACTGGGAACCAAAATAATTCTTTTCCACACCTCAAAGTAATAAGCATAATTTATAAACTAGATTAGAAAAGAACATCTCAGCACATTTATAATGAAAACAGCTGATGCTAATGAGAGCAATAACATTTAAATAGAAATCTGTTTACCTTTGGGAAATTTATGCATAACTTCAATGATGTACTGATTGATTTAAGGACCAGGGACTGGGACTGATTAACCTTCCTGGTTTGTTTTAACAGGTATCTTGGCTGGGATGCAAAGGAGTGCTGAGAACTCAACAGCCTGACCAATAATTAGGAATAATTGGAAGCAGGTGGAGCTGAGGCCAGCTCACCCAACCTGGCCTGTGCTTACAGTCCTTTCCTCTATGAGCATCACAGACTTCTTCGAAAAGCTGGAGAAAGCTGTGTCCCATCTTCCCAGGAAAAAATGCACAGAAATACATATACCAAAACTTTTGCATTTAGATTTTTCTATGTTGGAAATGTATTTCCTGCACATGAAGAAAAGTTAAAAGTAATCTTTAAAAAAAAAAAAAAAAGCCTTGGTCTCATTTTTATCTTATTTTAAGATTCAAGGTCTATTTGAGTGGTAGAGGGAATAGATCTAAAACTGCACATAAAACAAAAATTTTCAATTCTTCTTCAAATCACATGTTAATGAGATTGCTGTGATTTCTTGGCTTGAATAAAAAGTTGGAATTGTGGCGTGGTCTTTGATATCAATACCAAATCAATTTTAAATTTGAATTTAAATGGAACCTGAATGATCAAAAATCCTAGACCCCAAAAATGCATTGGAAAATAAAAGATTAACATTCCCAAATGTTTCTCTGAGTTCTGTGAGCCACTCTAGCAAATAAATGGAACCAAGGAGAGGGTCATAAGAACCTCTGATATATAGCCAGTTAGTTAGAAGCCAGATAACACCCTGGACTTGCCACTGGCGTGTGAAGTGAATGGGTGGACAGGAGTCCTGTAGGACCAAACACTTAACCTCTGGAATCGGATGCTGTCTATAGGTACAGAGTGTTGGAACTAAATTAATTGTAGGACACCCAACAGGTGTCTGGAGAACTGGTGTGAGGAACACCCCCCTCCTCATTGGAATTGGTACCAGAGTCTAATTCTTCAATGTCTTTAGATTTTAACACACCAAGAAATCAATAAGGCTCTATCATTCTCAACTCCAGTCTTCAGAAGCTCTTTCTTTTAACTTTGTCAAGTTTGGAGAGTTGTCCTCCCGCAGGGTAACTGGCCAAAGAGTTCAGGGTTTCTCTGCAACATCCATCATGGTAACCGAAGCACCCTAAATGGAAACATGTGCTTCATTCAGATGGTTAATAAGGTCCCCTAAGTAAGACCAGTGGTGAAGACTGCTGCCAAATTATTTCACAAGACGGCTTTTCCTTCCCTTATAGAGGTAAAAAATCTGTCCAGTGTTCAATCAAGAGCTTGCAGATTTGTTTTCTGAAAGGGCCACATGTTTGTGTTGAAATAAGAACATAATATTATGCATCCATTTTGTGACAAAAACTCCTCCAACGACCAGCTTTTATGGCACTAGACAAGACTTCTTTCAAGATTTTGGCAGAGTCTTTGATGCCAGCATAGACAGCAATGAAGCGTGCAGCATCTCCACCCAAGCAAGGAAGCCATGGGTTGTCAAGCATGCCAGATGCTCCCTTCCATGCCCAGATGGTTGTGCCAGTTAAAGTCGTGCCTTAAAAAAAATAAACTTGCAGTCATTAATGTTTCCAAAAGAACCCATTAAAAGAAAGCCTCTCTTCTGATGGCACCAGAATACACATAACAAAGAGTCACAGCTCCACGCTGAAAATTATAGGCAGTTTCAATGCAATTGCAGGCCTAAGGGAAGAGGAATAATTGTACCTCTTGCTATAAAACATCAGGAAGTAATGTTCATCTCTTACAGTAGGTAAGGTTATTTGATAAAGGCATTGGATTGACATCTCTTCTCCAAGTCTTAATACAGCCTGATTATTGCTAGGGCATGGGTCTTCTCCAAGACATCCCCTATTGTGCAGATTCTCTGCTGTTTGGGGATGTGAGAGATGAAGTTGTGGGGTCTTCCAAGATATGATTTTGGGCAGAGGCAAAGGGAACTAAGTCCAGGTGAAGTTTCAGCCTTTCCAAATCTCACCTTCTTCTCAGGAAATACATTCACTGCAGGATGCACTGCAGGCTGCTCCACGGGGATGCTGGGCTGGAAGGTGCTCCTTCAGCATGTTTGTTTCATGGGCCCTTTGACAAGTCATCCATAGTCCAAGTCCTTTTGCTGCCTTAGTGACCCAGTATGTTCAGTAATGAAAGTGAAAGCGAGGGATACATAAATTTTACATAAATGTCTCCATGCTTTTAATTCTTGAAACTTCCCAAATTAGCTAAGCTTAAGATTTCTGTAAAAATTATGACAAAATATTCCTTCTTCAATTTAAATCAGTGAGAAATTAATATAGGCATTGACATGTGATAAACACAAACTTTGTATATTGCCTTAAGGAACAAGCATCCCATTCCACAGCACAATTGTTTGGAATGAAACACCTGAATTTGACAACAAAAAATTTTTTTTTCAGAGATGTCTTCTATTACTTCGAAGTAACAGAAACAAAGCTGGAAGAAAAGCTTTGTGATTGCGTGTGTGTGTGTATGTGTGTATGCCCATGACACTCATCCACTGGCCTCACATCTGCCTCCCCTCCCCCCGCCGCAGGTTAAGAAACTCTGCGATTCATATTGACTAATCACTGATGCTTATACAGTGTAAGGGGACATGCATTTCAAGGAGGGATAGTCAAACAGAATTGCAGTGAACTGTTCTGAGCAACCAGACTGAGGGACCAAGAGCTACAGTTGACATATATTTCCAACCCTAATTGGCCCATACTTCCCACCCTTCCCACCATTTTTATGCTTTAATATTGTCCAGCTCCCTGTTTATAGGTAGGGCCCTCCGCTCATAACTGAGATTCCCTTTGTGACATTTGAGAAGCCCAGATTGTTAGAGCTGCGAGTTCTCCCTTTCCTCCCGAGTCAGTGTAGCCTCGTGGTCAAGCGGACGGATTTGGAAGTCACGTGGGCTTGAGTTTGACTCCCATTTCTGCTATTTATTTTATTTCTTTAACAGCTATGTGTCCTATTTAATCCTTCTAAGGCTATTTACATCATCTGTAAAATGAGATTGAAGGAGACGATGTATCTGTAATAAAGAGTTTGACTCCATTTTTTTTTTACTTTGAGTGCCAATAGCTTTCAAGCTCCATTCTTTCAGTCCCCTTCTGCCTCACATCTGAATAAATTGATAAGAATGGCTGACTGTTCCTTCCTTTGGTGATGGCAGGAAGTTCAAACTGGGACTTCCCTGGTGGACCAGTGGTTGAGAATCTACCTTCCATTGTGCGGGAACATGGGTTTGAGCCCCAGTTGGGGAACTAAGATCCCACCTGCCACAGGGCAACTAAGGCCATGCCCCACAACTAGAGAAGCCCATGTGCTGCAACAGAAACCCAGTGTGGCCAAAAATAATAATAAAAAAAGAAATTCAAACTACATCAGCCCTGACATGTGGGCAAGAACCTTCACCCCAGCCCTACCCTCAAACTACCATAAAAGCCAAACTAGCCTCCTTTCTTTAGTCTCGAAGATCTCTTTGTGAAGGTTGCCCAGCTCCCCAGAAAGCCTCATCATGTGGGTAATAAACCTTATCAGACCCTCTTAGGGTGTGTGTGGTGTATGAACCAAATTTGGGGTGACGGAGCTCATCCCAAGTCTTCAGGGTGACACAGGATCTCTAGACAATGACCACCACTCAGGGTCTGCCTTCACCCACGCTGACCTGCTCACCAGCTCAACTGCCTGCTGGAGAGGCTGCTTCATGAACCGCTCCTGGCCAGCCTGCCCCTGAGCCGTGCTGCTGCCTGCTGGCTAGCTCACATTGAGCTGTGCTGCAATTGCTGAGTTCTCTCAAGCCTCTGTTATATTTAACCAACTTAAAGTCAGAAATTTCAATAACTGGCATGTGGGAACCAGAGTATGACACTGGGATATGTGTCTTGGCCTGGACCCATCTGCACGTCTCCGATTGAATTGCTCATCTCAATTCCGGCTTAAGCCATGACTTTCACTAGGTTGCAAGGAGTGACCCTCATCTTGTGACCACTGTATGTGTCTCCACTAGGCTTTAGTCCCCATTTAATGGAGGGCTCAGGGGAAAGACTGAGACCCTATGCAATGTGCATGCCCTTTGGGTGATCACTCACATGGAACAGACTATGGTCACACTCCTAAAAGCAGATGGCCCACTAGGACCCTCAAAATGCCTTTGCTGCCATCTGTGCCTTCATCATAACAAAAATTTTTTATCCTCATGATTATAGGAAAAAATACCCGTGGCCCCACATGGCACAGCCAAAGGGTTTATTCAAACCTGACTTAATCAGTGAACCCTAAAACTCAATAAAGCCACCACTTTCTTGGGGGGAAGCCCCTAAACCTGATGATATTATTTTGAGATTCTCTGGAGGAAGAAATTTCTAAATATGAGCAGGATAGAGAGGACCCCCTCCCCCAAAGTAGAGCTAGTAACCACCACCAAATAATAATAAAAACAACTCCTGGGGAGGAACAGACAACTGAAACAGAAATCCACAATCTGGCTCAACTGGAAACCTAAAATTCACTAAAAAAAAAAAAAAACCCTTTCACAATAAGAAGATAAACACGTGCAGTTTGGGGTTTGCAGCCATATAGCATAGGCTCTGAATTTACTGCGACATCTACTGAGATGCACTAGTTGGCCAGCCTTCACAGCCTTAATCAATACTGAGACCCAAATTATAGTTATGCCTGGGGATCCCACTTAACTTAAAGAAGGTACTCCCTATAATCTAAGGGTAGCTACTGAACCTAAAATAGAAGACAAAAAAAGTGTGCCTCTTCTTAGCCCTCAGAAATACTGCTTTTCCTAAGTTCCCAATAGTCAAAAGGCCATTGCCCAAAAATATCCCGTAATGGACATGGAGGTTCTGACTCAATTTGTGATAAAGTTAAGTCTTCAGTATATACAATCATTGTAACAAAAATAGGAACCCATAGACCTCTCCACTGCTGGATAAAATATTTAATAAGACCCAATATAAATCAAAACAGGGCATTTGAGATTGAAACCCATCATGCAAGACCTATTTAGAGAAGGGGGTGATTATCCCCACTATTGCTCTGTTGAATAGGCCAATTTGGCCTTTTCTTAACCCAGGAAGGAATGAATGGCACCTCACCATGGATACTGCAATCTTAATTCTGTGATCCCACACACTGAGGCCCCCCACAGCAGGTATTATTTAAATTGCTGACTTTGTCCGATCAGCAGCTCATAAACACTTTGCAGTCATAGATTTGGCTAAATCTCTTCTATTCAGGGCCTATTTTAACAGCTTCTCAGTTGCAGTTTGTCATCCCCTTCAAAGGAATGTGATACAGCTTTACCTGGCTACCCATGGGTATCTCAAAGCCCTGCCTTTGTGCACAGTCTTTGCAAGAAAGATCACAGTCACGTTGTGATGGAATGTGCTAGAAAGCTGCTGGTCTCCACTTCACTCCAGGATATCCCTGAAAAAGGATGGTACCCAAGGATCAGAACCCAAGTTTAGGAACTTATCCCAGCACTGCAAGCAGCATCTGCACAATTTTACCCTCACAGACCACTGCCAACACTCTGACCATCTGGTCTTACTGATGGCAGAAACGATTCCTTGGTATGTTTGCCCTGAATCTCTTGCCTCACAGATCCCAAAATACATGAATGTAAGTCTTACATGCATGTGGGCTAAGTCATTTCAGGCATGTCTGACTCTTTGTGACCCTCTGAATTGTAGCCCACCAGGCTCCTCTGTCCATGGGATTCTCCAGGCAAGAATACCGGAGTGGGTTGTCATGCCCTCCTCCAGGAGAGCTTCCCAACCCAGGGATCAAATCCATGTCTCTTACATCTCCTGCATTGGCAGGTGGGTTCTTTCCCACTAGTGCCACCTGGGAAGCCCGTGTCCCACATCTCCTTATAAACTAAAGCCAGAGTACAAGGCCTCCACAAGACACGTCTTATCTCCTTCGGAGTTTCGACCAAACTCTCATTTCACTTCTTAACACACACAATGCTGGGCTCCTTAATGAGTCATTCAGTGGAAATTTCATCTCCCTTACTGATCTCAAGATACAGGCTCACAGACAACCACAATGGTTTAATTTAACAAGTTCAAACTCAATTAAATGAAATATAACACATTTCAGTCATTAGTCAAACATCAAGGATGAACTGTAATAAAGAGTCTGTCTCTGTTTTTGAGGTTTGATTTCTGACATATTCCAAACCCACCCCTCCCTCTTCCACTTCTGCCCCACATCTGAGCAGGCTGATAAGAAAGACTTGATGTTGTCTCTTTGGAGCCAACATGTAATTCACAGCCTTAACCCTCACACAGATCCCTCACTCCAGTGCCACCCCCAAACCATTTTAAACACTGGCAGTCACCTTTCCCTGTCCTCAAGCCATTTTTGAACCTGCTTGGGAAACTGCCCTGCTCTCCCTAGAAAGTTTCATTATGTGTGAGCAATAAACCTTTGGCATCAGTTCAGTTCAGTTCAGTCGCTTAGTCGTGTCCGACTCTTTGCGACCCCATGAATCACAGCACGCCAGGCCTCCCTGTCCATCACCATCTCCCAGAGATCACTCAAACTCACTTCCATCAAGTCAGTGATTCCATCCAGCCATTTCATCCTCTGACGTCCCCTTCTCCTCCTGCCCCCAATCCCTCCCAGCATCAGAGTCTTTTCCAATGAGTCAACTCTTCACTCTTGATATTTGAACTAAACTGGGTAATGGGAGTCCCTGTCTTCTTTGTGGGATGACCACAATAATACCTACCACTTTATATGTTTAGTAATTGGAAATCTGAATATTCGTTGGAAGGACTGATGCTGAAGCTGAAGCTCCAATACTTTGGCCACTTGATACAAAGAGCTGACTCATTGGAAAAGACCCTGAGGCTGGGAAAGATTAAAGGCCAAAGAAGAAGGGGACAGCAGAGGATGAGATGGTTAGATAGTATCACCAAATCAATGGACATGAATCTGAGCAAACTCCAGGTCATAGTGAAGGACAGAGGAGCCTGGCATGCTGCAGTCCTTGGGGTCACAGAATCGGACATGACTGAAAAACAGCAAAAACAAAACTGGAAATTAGTGTTATTTTCATTTTCCCATTTAAATGGATGGATATATGGAAACCTGATCATTACCATATTTATGCTTGGATACAAGAGAGTCAGTGTATGAATCTGTTACCCTTGATGCCAAAGATGTCAGAGACCGTCTGTGCCAATGGCAGATGCTTCATGCCCTGGGATGCTGAGAACCCAAAATTCAACACACTGAATGAAAACTTAAAGGATAAACATCTCCAGATTGAAGGGGAAAGCTGCACATTTGGGTGTTCAATAAACATTTGTTGAATGAATAGATGAGCCCAGTGTGTGGGATTTGAGAACTGATTAGATACAAGGCAGAGAACAGGAACAAGTCAAAATATTTCAGAAATCAAGAATGAGAAAACTGCCCTGAGGTGCTCATCCCTGCACTTGGCACACTTTAGTGATTAAGAGAACAATGGTTTCCAAAAAAAAAAAAATGTTTGGATGGTGAGACATTCACAAAAACCTATCAATAAATAGCAAGCCTGGTCCTTTTTAAGACACTGTGTAGAAATAATTCCAAAAAGATTAAAATCAGTGCAGAAACCAAGGAACCATTTTTTCTATATCATATTGATCATTCCAAGTGGAACTGTTAGTTATCTTAGAAAAATTGTGGTTCTGAATTGCTTTTGCCTCTTCCTCTGAACCTCTGTTCCTAAAGGATTGTTTCCTAAAGGAAAACATTCAACCAGAAAATTTCAGCACATCAGAGTCTCTCTAAAGATGAAGAATTCTCTGTGAAAGACTGAATGTCTAAATTGAAAAGTTTTTGCTGTCACATTCAGGTAGAAGTGAAATAGTTCTTCATATCCCTTTCCTTTTCTGTCTGTAGTTCACCTATGACAACTTTCCTCACAGAAGTGAAATAAAATTAAAGCCCATGACACTGAGTGTCAGTCATGAAGGAACATGTGCCCAAGTCTACCTTTGCTGAAGTGTTTCCAGAGACACCTGTCTCACAGCAAGCCTCCACCACACTTCTTTCCTACTCATTTTCACATAATCCAAAAGTCACGTTTCAGACTCACAGTTTCCACTGGAGTCACCTCATTAGGCCTGGCCACTTCTGTAATTCTTTGAGAAGTCTCTTATTTAAAGGTTTGTTTCCCCCTCTCCAGCCTGTGTGGGTTGAGATTTCCCCCATCTGGGTTGCTTGGAACAAAAATAACTATCTCAACACCTCGGCACTAAAGTGAGAGGAAGTGGCATCCGGCTTCTCCGAACAGGATATCATTCCCCTCTGAGCTAAGGTAGGACATTGGAGTGGCCCTCCCTCCACTGACCTTGCCACACAGTCTACCCACATCTGGCGTTTGACCTCCAGAATGCCACCTTTGAGTCCAGCAACTTCATGAGGCTAGAACACAGGAATCTGAGGCCCCAACTTAAGTGATTCCATTGGTTTCTTTTATGCAGCTCTGCTTCCACATAACCGAAAGAGGGCCTTGCAAAATGGCGGCCAAAGGGACTTGCCTGTTGGTCCAGCGGTTAAGAATCCACCTTGCAATGCAGGAGGATAAGGGTTCAATCCCTGGTCAGGGAACTAAGATCCCACATGCCGCAGGGCAACTAAGCCCAGAGGCCACAACTGCTGAGCCCACACACGCCACAGCCTGTGCTCTGCAACAAGAGTAGCTGTGCGCCACAACAAAAGGTCCACGTGATGCAACCAAGACCAGCTGAAATAATATATGAACAATGTTTTTAATGGCGGCCACCTTTCTCAGTCGTTGGTTGACCTGCATATGTAAACCTCATCTCCAGATCCAACAAAAAGTCAGCTATTGACTGTCCTTCACGGGCAAGCTCAGGTTTGGCAGCTACCTTTGGAACCCAGCACACATGGGACTATAAGAGATGCAAGAAATCTGACTTAAAGGCTTTTCTAATCTTCTCTCTATCTTAATTCTTCATTGGAACCAAGGTAATTTTCCTGCCTAAAGAGCTATTTTCTTAGGGCAATGGGCAAGATGCACATGCTTAACTCTGTTTTCAAACTTCCATTACATACCACCTTCACTATTGTGGCTGTGTAAATAGATGGGAGAAAAAGGAAACAGGGACAAACTTTACTGTCTTGGACTCCAAAATCACTGCGGGCAGTAACTACAGTGATGAAATTAAAAGAAGCTTGCTCCTTGGAAGAAAAGCTATGACAAACCTAGACAACATATTAAAAAGCAGAGACATCACTTTGCTGACAAAGGTCTGTATAGTCAAAGTTATGGTTTTTCCAGTAGTCATGTACAGATATGAGAGTTGGACCATAAAGAGGGCTGAGAGCTAAAGAATTGATGCTTTTCAACTGTGGTGTTGGAGAAGACTCTTGAGCGTCCCTTGGACTACAAGGAGATCCAACAGTCAATCCTAAAGGAAATCAACCCTGAATATTTATTGGAAGGACTGATGCTGAAGCTGAAGCTCCAATACTTTGGCCACCTGATGCAAAGAACTGACTCATTGAAAAAGTATCTGATGCTGGGAAAGATTGAAGGTGGGAGGAGAAGGGGATGATAGAGGATGAGATGGTTGTATGACATCATTAACTCAATGGACATGAGTCTGAGCAAACTCTGGGAGACAGTGAAAGACAGGGAAGCCTGGCGTGCTGCAGTCCATTGGGTCACAAAGAGTCTGAGCAACATGATTGAGCGACTGAACAACAACTGTTTGTTTCATTATTTGCTTAGCTTTGTTCCTTAAGTCACTTGTAACTTATTTTTTAATCTTAAGCAATAATATCTAAGGGATAATGAATTTGATGTGTTATATATTTCTATTCCTCATACACAGTTCAGTTCAGTTCAGTCGCTCAGTCGTGTCCGACTCTTTGCAACCCCATGAATCGCAGCACGCCAGGCCTCCCTGTCCATCACCAACTCCTGGAGTTCACTCAAACTCATGTCCATTGAGTTGGTGATGCCATCCAACCATCTCATCCTCTGTCATCCCCTTCTCCTCATGCCCCCAGTCCCTCCCAGCATCAGGGTCTTTTCCAATGAGTCAACTCTTCGCATGAGGTGACCAAAGTATTGTATGCCCATGTGAATTTTTTTTTTAATGTTCAACATAGTACCATTTAAAATAATCTTATATACTATAGGTAGGGCTTCCCAGGTGGCTCAGTGGCAAATAACCCACCTGCCAATGCAGGATATGTGGGTTCAATCCTTGGGTCGGGAAGATCTTCTGAGGAAGGAAATGACAACCCACTCCAGTATTCTTGCCTGGGAAATCCCATGGACAGAGGAGCCTGGCGGGTTATTATCCATGGGGCCACAAAGGAGTCTGACACGACTTAGTGACTAAACACATACTCATTTACCATATATCACAGTCAAGATTCAGGCAGGATGACAGAAACTGCACACGTTTATTTTATCAGAATTATTTAAACAGAGAACTAACAATGCAAAAAGGGAACACTTGAGTTAACACAGAAATAATAAATGCTGGAAGCAACTACCATCCTGAAGGAACAGAGGGGAGCGTATGGGGTTATTAGCACTTAGAGGCTTGAAGCAGAGCCCCTGAAAGCTGGAACTCAGACCTTTGAGAAGGAGCTCATGCCCAGACAGTGTTGGTGTCCGTGAAGGGGCTCCCAATTCTGGTTCTGGGAACGTGGGCGACGAAATCAGAAACTGGAACACCTGCCAGTGTGATCAACTGCCATTGCTAAGGTGTAGAATCATTACTGGAGTGATACTGGCCAGAAAAGAAAGCAAATAAGAAGGAAGGCACCCTTTCTCCTTCCTCCTTCCTTCCAGTCTCCCTGTTCACAGAGCATCCGGCGGGCAAAGAAGAAATGTGGTTCCCAGGTCCCCAGCCCCAGCATCACAGAGTGGAGTCTAGAAGGATGGGTTAATTGAGAGACAATAGCTTAACAACCAGCACGCCACACTTGGCAAAATACTTCCATAGAAAAAGAAGTGCTCAGAAGAGAAATGCCTGTTTGGGTAAACATGCTTGTGTGTTGTGAGAGAGAGACAAGTTGGAACAGGCTTTCCAGACCCCCTCGAGGCCCAACAAACAAATTATAATTTAGACAAGTCTGGGATTCTTCGCAGCTCAGCTTGCGGTGAGGATATTAGCTTCGCAACTCCAAACAAGCTAAGCTGTCTGTGTGAAAGCCCCTCAGCAGCACCTCACTGGAAAGCCTGGAGGTGCTGAAAATGTGAAGCTTCTGTTCCTGTTTCCAGCCACAGGGGTTGAGCTGGCAGATGGATGCTGTGTCCAGCCCTGGCCCACCACCCATGTGGTGAGACAAGACAAATTCTCAGAAGTTTCCACCATAGTGCAGCACAGCTCACCTTGGCACGTGCCCAGTTATTGCCAGTTCCCGCTTTAAAATCTCCTGTGCCTTCCAGTCACACAAATTCCTCACTCGGTTGTGAAACCGCCCTTAATTGTGCACCCCTCCCTACATCCCACCGTCATGTGACTTTGCAGCTCCTCCCATCAGGAACTGGAACATATTTCCTCAGCCCTTGTTTGGGCTGGCTGTGTGACTTGCTTTGGCCAATAGAATGTGGCAGAAATGGTAGAGTGCCCGTTCTGAACAGAGGTCTTGCATGCTTCCACATTCCTCTTAGAACCCCGCCACCAGGTGAGCAAGCCTGCCTGAGCTAGCCTAGGAGAAAGATGAGAGACCAGATGGAGGAAAGGCCAGGTGGCCCAGCCAACAGCCCACCGACCCCCAGAGGCCCCGGCGCCTGCGGGTCCTTAGCTGACTGCAGATGCAAAAGGGACCTCAGCCTAGATCTCAGAAACCACCAGCTGAGTCCAACCTAAACTGTCAATCTGCTGAATCATGAACCAGTAAATGACTGCCACGTCAACTTGCTACATTTTAGAGTAGTTTGAAAGGCAGCAATAGCTAACTGCGAAACATGGCCGACAATGCAGTAGAAGAACCTCTCCTGCCACTCTCTCCAGCCACATATTTCATTTCTCTCCCCCTCATTCACTATTCTAATCCCTCTACCTAGACCACCCTTTCCTCTCCCTCATCCACCACCCAACACCAACACATTTAGATCTCAGTTTAAATATTCCTCCCTCCAAGACCTCCCTCAACCTCTAATATAAATTAGATCCATGTCTTATACTCTTGCACAGAATATTCTACTTTTTCCTGCAGGGGATGCATCATGATTTGTAATTATACATCTACCTGTGGGATTCTTTGTTTAATGTCTACATCCTCCAGGCTCCTGGAAGCTTCATGAGGACCTCTCTGCACTCAGCACCTAGGCAACGCCTGGCACACACAGGAGATGCTCCATTAATTCAGTAATGAATCATTGATGTCTTCCAAGTTAAACAGCTGAGAACCCTTCATACCACATTCTTAAGGAAAGAAAAGAAGCCTATTTGAAGGATTAAAACAGAAAGTGGCATCTCTTCTTCCTCACTGTTTTTCCCATTCGTGTCACCAAGTCAGGCTGCTTGGAATGGACGTGACTGATGACAGGTGCAGAATTATTGCCATTACTGGACCATGATTCTGCCAGACTCTGAACCCAACTGTCCACAAACCCAACTGTCCCTCCTTCCTTTTATACTCCCCTATGGGGTTTTAACAGGGTGCATGGCCACCCTATTTTAACTGATAGGCAGGGAGTTAGCTGAGAGCAAGTAGACACAGACCCTTCAGTTAGCCATGGGATAGCCGCCTAACTCCAGCAAGCAATTTATCAGTTCTGCCCCAGTATTCCAAAAATAGTCAGCGGGCCCAGAACAACCTGGGACTTTCCCTACTTTAGCACATGTGCACATTTCCCACCATCCTGTATTGAGGTAACCTTTGGCAGCCATTGGACTCATTAACTGCTCATAAAGATTCGTGAATGTATACATCTAATTATAACAGACTGAATTTTAGGAAAGACATGCACAGTAGAACGTCTTGGTATATAACCTGCAGCAGTCAATAAAGGCTATCAATCAGTGACACCCCCTCAATGTGCAAACGACCTGCCTTAAAAGCTCTGTAATCCAGCCCTTCAGGTCCCTGGGTGTGACCCACCTCTCTCTCGAGGTGTTTTCTCTGTTCTTTCCTCATGTGTTCTCAGGAGTGTCCAACTCTTTTCCACCTGTTCTTTCTTTCCTTATTGTTAATAAACTTTCTTGCAACAGGTATGACCTTAGATTCTTCTTTGTGTCCTTACTAAGAACAGAAGCCCACAGGAGGAAGGGTCTCCAGATGCCCCTTCAATGTATTAGGGTTCTAATGGAATCTCATTTCTCAGCAAGTAGGTATGACCACATGAGTAAATTCTCACCAAGGACATGTGAGTATAAGTGATATATCAGCAGCTTTACCATTTTACTTAAAAGAAAATTATGGGTCCTCATTTTCCTCTCACCCTTCCTATGAGCTGGACCAACGATGTGGTGCTGGTGCGTCAACTTTAATCACATGAATAAAGGTGACACCCCAGGGGGTGACAGAGCAATAAGACAGAAGAAGCTTGAGTTCATGGAATCAGCCTGCCTACCCAACCCTGGACCAAACTGGACCAGAATATGGAAAAGAATTGTAGGCTTTAATCATATTCTTGAGGCATTGTATTTTAGGGTTTCTTTGTTATAGCAGCTTCACTGGTGGTTTAACCAATACACCTCACCAAGCCTCCTGTTCCTGGGGGACTCAGGAAAGGGAAATAGATATAAAACATCAACTCCACCAGCCTCTAGTGGGTGACCAGAGCTCAGAATCTCAGAGTGTTCCTTCTCCACATCTCCCCACCTAGTTCCTGTCATTAGACAGGACAAATCCCCACTGTCTTTTTCCATCACAGATTTTCCTTTAGAATAAGAGCTTAGCCTCCACTGCCTGGGACCTCCTAAGACTCACTCAGAAAAGGAGGAAACATAAAAATTTCTGGTACAAACAACACTTTATTTTGCCGAGGCTGGTGGAGTTTAACAGGGGTAGGAATTAGGGCATTCTAATCATCGACTCATGATGACTCACACCAAATAAAAAAATTTAATTCATTATACATTTTAAATGAAAACATCCTTAATGCTTAACCTAAACAGATTCTGTACCCAGGAAATTCCTTACCCAAGTGGAGGACTGGTCTCCTGAACTTTCAGAAAATCTCGTCACACCAGTGTCAGGATTTCCCACACTTTTCTATCCCAGTCTCCTCAAACTGCACCAGGAAGAGAATTTGAACCCAAAAATGTTTAGGGATTTAGCACAAAGTAGCCCTCCACAAGCAGGAGATTTCTTTGAAGTGTTATATTTTATCTTTAAAAATTACAATGCAAATTACTTACATAGTCTGCTTGTTTTAATATGAAATAATGTTTTCTTTTGCTTGCCATCATTTTAAAGCTGTTGAAAATACATTCGACCTCACTCACAAGAAGAAAAACAAATTAAAATTACGATGACAATATTTTTTACCTATAAAATTGGGTACATTGTTAAATGTGATCATACACTCTGTTGACAAGAATGTGAGAAAACAATTCTCTCCTCCCTGCCTGGTGGGACTGTAGGCTGGCACAGCTGGGTGGGAGGAGGGGGTGTTTAGACATTATGTATCAAAATTTTAAATGCAAAATTTAAATTCAACCCCTGGGAACTCATTCTCCAGATATTCCTGCATATGCGTACAAAGATACGTGTGCAAGGATTTCATTCAGCACTACCTGTAAGAGCAAATAACCGCAAGCAGCCTCCATGTCAATCAGTAGAAGACTGGATACATAAGATGTGGTGTGTGGGTGGGTGTGTGGCAGTGGGTTCTAGATGGGTTCTCTGAGAAGCAGATAACCAGAGGGAGTATAAAGGGTTCATGAGGGAGTAACAGTTATAAAGGAAAGGAAATAGGATTGAGAGGGTGGGGTGCCATTAGAGCCCAATTTAGAGCTAAGAAGTTCTGCACCAGCCCAGAGGAAAGCCAAGACTGACTGACAGAAAAATAGCCAGGCCCTTGTACCACCACCTTACTCAGTTCTGGGTTGGAGGCTGCCCCAAGAAGAGTGTGACCCCAACTCGACACTGAGGAGGACCCTGAAAAAGCCCCAGCTTAAGGCTGTCAGCTCCACTCCTCCTCACAGATAGGCAGCTAGCCCTTTCTCAAAAGCTGATCTGAGCTGCTCATCTCTAGGTCTGGCGCAAGAGTCGCCGATAGAATAAAGAAGAAAGAGAGAAACTTGTTCTTCCTAGTATGGAACAAGCTCCAGGATGTACCCTTGAATGAGAAATAATAACAATAAAAAATGAAAGAAAACACAATGTTTTGGAACTAGACAGAGGTCTTGGTTGCACATCAACATGAATGTACTAAATGCCACTGAATTTTGTTATGTAAATTTCACCTCAATGTTTTCCTTAGAAAGAGAGAGAACGCAGGGTGCTACTATTGTGCTAATAATAAAGGGAATGCATTTATGTGCACAGATAGGCATGGACAATCTCCAGAAGGAGCTGAAAAATACTGGTGCTGAGGAGAGAGACTTCATTTTCACTGAATACCCTTGGTACCGCTTAAATTTTTTACCATGTGCGTGTAATTACACCCCTTCTAAAAAGAACAGCATTAAAGAGGGCGTTTAATTGTTCTCATGAATGAATAAATGACTTGCCATCAGGAAACACCAATGAAAAATTCCCCATGAGATTTTGATTAGCAAGACCCCGTCATATTGATCTTTCCATTTCAGAAAATGCAGCCTCTGTCCAGGTGCAGGGACATCACAGCTTCAGGGTTGTCCTTTCTCTCAGGGTCAGAGAACTCCAGGAACAGAGACACAGTACATTTCTGAACCGCATGGCAAATATCAATACTGCTAGAAAAGGAGAAAAATTATATCTTGCTGAAAATTGTTCACCAGCTGCTATCCCATTCAGCACTGAGCAAATGAGCACACCGGCATGGCCTTCATTATTTTAAAACGTAATACGGTAAAATGGCCAAGCCACTGACATTTCCCCTTTCATCACACATAAAGAGCTGGCTGCCCCTGGGTCTCTCCACCAATTGCCCAAGTGCATCTTTTGAACCCATTTGATGGCATCACTCAATAAGGGCACCTTTTTCAACCTGGCTGCCTCTTTTTGACCCAAAATTATTTCAACCATTTCTACAGCTCCAGGCTCCACCAGGTTTTCTATTATTACATGTACCCTGTACAGTGATTCTAAACTGACCTTGAATGAAGAGACAAGCAATTTTTATCTGTTTGTTTGATTGTACTGCTCCAAGCCAAGACTTTTTTTTTTTTGAGTTGCAAAAAACACAAGCTCTTTGCCTCCCAAGTCACACAAGTGGTTTTCCAATGTCTCTGCAAGCCCTTTGTTTCACGCAATCAGTGCTCAGACTTTTCTCGATGGAGACATATGGTTCAGGCCCATTTTAGCATTTCCATAATAGAACCAATTATAAAAATAAGCATCTAAGAATATCTTATGCTTTTAAGATTGACACCACCACTCGCTACTCGATTGCTGGTTGTGGTTGGCAGTGCACTCAGCGTCTTTGTGGTCAAGTTCACTGGCAAACTCAGAGGCAATGTCATATCCCAGATCAGAGACTTTGGGTTGTAGGGACATCCATCAATCTATAACACAAGTCATTGATTTCGAGTTTTTGCTTCAAACTCTTATACCTTCTAGGTGAAAATATAGCTTTAAACATTTTGCTGTTTAAGAAAGTAAGTGGAAAATAACACTGAAAACCAAAAGCTAGAATAGTCAGCAATCCTACGTATCTTTCTTCATTCATTTATTCAAGAAGTATTTATCAAGTGCCTCTTTACATTCCAGGCACTGTATGGGAAATGCAATCAACAGTGAGCAATAAGAACAAGGCCCTGATCCTGGAGCTTATGATCTAATAGGAAGACACAAATGTTAAATAAATCATCACACAAACAAATAATTACATATTGTGGAAAGTGTCCAGAGAAAAACAAACCACTTTTAAATGAGTATAGGAGGCCTGTTTTAATTTGGAACGTTAGAGAAGTGATATTTTAAGTGAGATCATGTCTTGGTCTGTTTGGGTTAAAAAAATACCAGACAACGACTTATAAACAATAGAAATTTGTTTCTCATAGTTCTGGAGGCTGGAAATCCAAGATCACGGTGCCAGCATGATTGAGTTCTGATAAAGGTCCTCTTCCATGTTGTAGATGGCTGACTTCTCTTGTGTCTTCACACGGCAGAGAGCAGGGATAGAGTGCAAGCTTTCTTGTGACCCTCATAAGGGCATTAATGCCATTCATGAGGGCTCCACCCTCCTGCCTTCATCTATTTCTAGTTACCTCCCAAAGGCCCTACCTCCTAATACATATGAATCTGGGGGGATGAGTGCTGGACATGGACATTTAGTCCATAACAGACCTGAAAGATAAGTCATTTCACTGGTACAAAGTGGAAGGAACAGTGCTTAAGCAGAAGGAACAACAAGAAGGGGAAAGAAAGAGAGGATGTAGTCAAGGAAATGAAGGAAGGTCAGCATGGCTGGGGTACAACGATGGAGGTGATGATGGAGGGACCTGGCTGGGCTTTGCAGGCCACAATAAGAATCTAGGATGTTTACAGTAACTTTAAGGGAGCCTCTGAAGGTTAAAATGAAGGGACTCACATTAGAGATATGTATTTGTTTGAGGTGTCTCTGGCTTTTGTTGAAAGAAAACATAGTCTTATGCAGGAGGCAAAAGAGGAAGTGAGGGGATCAGGTACTGTACAGGCTGTTGGAGGAGGTGGAAAGAAGTGGGGGAACTAAAGGTATGTTTTGAAAGTGGAATAGACAATACTTGGAAAGACAGTGACTGTTCAGAGGCGGAGGAGTATGAAAGACAGAGTGTTGAGAAGGTCAGTAGGGCAGCCGACACATCCCCTTTGTAGAAATTGGTCTTCCTGACTGTCTCCAACATCATATCCACGTCTCAATTTCCTCCTCTATGAAAGAGGATACCACTATTTACCTCTTCAGGTGGTTGTGCTGATCGAAGGGGATAACGCATGGAGAGCACCATGCTCAAAAAATGGCTTTCTTATGATTATCCCCTTTTTGCCCTATAACTTCAACTTTGCTCTCTATAATATTGCTATTCTTCAGGTGGGCTAGATTCAGTCTTCTCTTTGCCCATCCCCTCACCTCCACCCAAATTTCCTCTCGGGATTCCCTGGCAGTCCAGTGGTTAGGACTTCGTACTTCTACTGCAGGGGGCACAGGTTCAATCCCTGGTTGGGGAACTAAGATCCCACTTGGCACAACCAGAAAAATTCCTCTCTCTATTCCTTTTGTGCAATACTGAGGTTACCCCTTCTCAATCCATTGTTGTTGTTCAGTCGCTAAGTCATGTCCAACTCTTTGCAACCCTATGAATTGCAGCACACCAGGCTTTTCTGTCCTTCATTACCTTCCGGAGTTTGCTCAGATTTATGTCAATCCATAAGTGCCCCCGTTATCAGGGGCAAGGTGATATTTTTCTGGGATGCTGAGCAAAGAGTTGGGCTCTCCTTTATTATCAGCACATCCTTGAGGTTCTATGATCTATTTAACAGGGGCTTCCCAAGGGGCTCAAATTGTAAAGAATCCACCTGCCAATGCAGAAGACAGGTGACACCGGTTTGATTCCTGGGTCAGGAATATCCCTGGAGGAGGAAATGGCAACCCACTCCAGTATTCTTGCCTCAGAATTTCCGTGGATGGAGGAGCCTGGCTGGCTACAGTCCTAAAGAGTTGGACGTGACTGAGCATGCATGCATGCATCTTTTATTATTTTTGATGGCAAGTAGGTTAGCTAGACTCGTCCCATCATGGTTGCTAGGGCATTGACGCAACCAAATGAAGAATAAAATATCCTCCAACAAGGTATTCTGGATATGCTCCTGGCCCAGACAAAGTATTCAAGGAAGAGTCCTCTCTTCCTTTTGATGAGGAAAATCACATCAGGCCCCTCACAACAAGGGGATGTCATCATGGAAATTTCTAACATATAATCTGTTTACTGTTCTCATAGAGCATAGTTGCAACTTCTCAGGCCCAGAATTACAAAGTTTGTGGTAGCTGCTTCTGGACAATACCCCAATTAAGTAATTAATCAATAAAGCTTAAAAATCAATTGGAATAGTATTAAGCCAATGTCAGTTTCTTGTTTTTGACAATGTAATAGGATTATATAAATATCCCTGGGAGAAGCTGAGTGATGAATATTCAGGACATCTATAACTCTTGTACATCTTTGTTGTTTTAGTCGCTCAGTTATGTCCAACTCTATGTGACTCCAAGGACTCTAGCCTGCCAGGCTCCTCTGTCCATGGGATTTCCCAGGCAAGAGCACTGGAGTGGGTGCCATTTGCTTCCCCAGGGACTGAATCTGTGTCTCCTGCGTTGGCAGGCGGGTTCTTTACCCCCGAGCCACCAGGGAAGCCCTTGTACATCTTACATTGTTTTAAAATAAGAGGTTATAATTTTAAAGGTCAAATGCAGCTTAAAAAATTATACAGCAATCCAGTCTTGAAACACTCTGCCATTGTACTTCCACACACTCTGAGGAGGAATAAAATGCTTCACAGACCATCAGAACTGCAAAAGCAGATGCAAGTCACGTGAAAAGTCAGACAGACACAAGGCAACAAAAATACCTCATTGGCAGAGTCTGAGTTTCAAGTTTATCCCAAATCCTGAGTGGTAGCAGTTGTCCCCAGGTCTGCTGGCAAAGGTTATCTTGTATCCTGGGGCTTTCAGGACCCCAACACAAGAGCCCTCCACAAGCCAGCCAGCCCCAGGGCCCTCCCCATCTTCTTCAGCCTAAATCCTGAAAAGTTCACTAAGTAGAAAGATCAACCACGAATTTATTCTTCCATAACCCTTGGTACAAACGCCCTCAAGTGTGTCTGGTAAGCTCACTTGAGGTGCTGAGAATAACAGCAGCTAACACTGGGCACACCCAGTATCCTAATTCCCGTAACACAATCAAGAGTGAGATCAAATAGCCCACAGTCAATGGGCACAATAAAGGACAGAAACGGTATGAAGAAGAGGTGCCAAGAATACACAAAAGAACAATACAAAAAAGATCTTAATGACCCGGATAACCATGATGGTGTGATCACTCACCTAGAGCCAGACATCCTGGAGTGCAAAGTCAAGTGGGTCTTAGGAAGCATCACTACAAACAAAGCTATGGAGGTGATGGAATTCCAGCTGAGCTATTTCAAATCCTAAAAGATGGTGCTATGAAAGTGCTGCACTCAATACACCAGCAAATTTGGAAAACTCAGCAGTGGCCACAGGACTGGAAAAGGCCAGTTTCCATTTCAGTCCCAGAGAAAGGCAATGCCAAAGAATCTTCAGACTCCTGCACAGTTGCACTCATCTCACACACTAGCCAAGTAATGCTTAAAATTCTCCAAGTTAGGCTTCAACAGTATGTGAACCAAGAACTTCCAGATGTTCAAACTGGATTAGAAAAGGGAATACCATCTTACCTGCCTCCTCATAAATCTGTATGTAGGTCAAGAAGCAACAGTTAGAACTGGACATTGCACAACAGACTGGTTCCAAATTGGGAAAGGAGTACATCAAGGCTTTATATTGTCACCCTGCTTATTTAATTTATAGGCAGAGTACATCATGAGAAATGCCAGGCTGGATGAAGCACAAGTTGGAATCAAGATTGCCAGGAGAAATATCAATAACCTCAGATATGCAGATGACACCACCCTTATGGCAGAAAGCAAAGAGGAACTAAAGACCCTCTTGATGAAGGTGAAAGAAGACTGCGAAAAAGCTGGCTTAAAATTCAACATTCAAAAAATGAAGATCATGGCATCCATTCCCATCACTTCATGGCAAATAGATGGGGAAACAACAGAAATAGTGACAGACTTTATTTCCTTGGGCTCCAAAATCACTGAAGATGGTGACTGAAGCCATGAAGTTAAAAGACGCTTGCTCCTTGGAAGAAAAGCTATGAACAATCTAGACAGCATATTAAAAAGCAGAGACATTACTTTGCCGACAAAGGTCTGTCTAGTCAAAGCTATGATTTTTCCAGTAGTCGTGTATGGATGTGAGAGTTGGACCATAAACAAACCTGAGAACCAAAGAATTGATGCTTTTGAACTGTGGTGTTGGAGAAGACTCTTGAGAGTCCCTTGGACTGCAAGGAGAACAAACCAGTCTATCCTAAAGGAAATCAGTCCTGAATATTCATTGGAAGGACTGATCTGAAGCTAAAGCTGCAATACTTCATATCTTCCTGATGTGAAGAACTGAGTCATTGGAAAAGACCCTGATGCTGGGAAAGATTGAAGGCAGTAGGAGAAGGGGAAGTCAGAGGATGAGATGGTTGGATGGCATCACTGACTCAATGGACATGAGTTTGAGCAAGCTCTGGAAGTTGGTGATGGACAGGGAAGCCTGGTGAGCAGAGTCGGACATGACTGAGCGACTGAACTGAACTGAAACCAACAATCCTTGTCCTAAACCAGTGTCTTTTCCATGCAGTTTCCTGCTCCCATGGTAATTAGGATGTGTCTCCCCACCCCCACCTTCATTTCTAACCCTTCTGGCCCCTCCTCTAATGTCAAAGAACTTATAAGTAAAAAACACCCCACCTTTTGAGATGTGGAGTGAGGAGAGCAATCACTCTTGCTTTCAACCAAGATTATGAAAAATAAACTTAACCAAACTCGAGATAAATTTTGAATGCTTTTGAAAAGATTCATAAATCAAATAGCATTTGCTTCTCTCTCTGCTCTCTAAAATTATCATGCATGCACCTGAAGTTTAAGCAAAGAAATGCATTAAACAAACAAACCCCAAATCATAAAGATTTAGAGACTTATCCCTTCACTCTAATGAATGTCCAATTCAGAATAACATTTTGTCTTCAAAGAACCCTGAAGGTTCTTATCTTTGCTATCTTTCTGTACTGTTAGCGGAAATATTACATCTTTGAAAAGAAGAAAAACATTATTCCCAGAGCTAAAACAGAAAAAGCTTTGAAGTATTTAGGGATAAATCAACTCATCGTTACCAATAAACCAAAAAGAATGAAAGAGACTATTTAAAACCAAGTGGGCCCCTCTTACATACACAGTATTCAAGTGTTAATTTCCAAATCGGCCTTAGAATATGCACATATACATTCAAATTCTGCTGAAATATCACACAAGCCCTGGTTCAATCAGATAAACAATTTAATTCTTTCTCTAAGAAAAGAAAATTCAAGTAAAGCTTCTGGACCCTGATTCAGGTAGATTGTACAGGGTTCCATCTAACCTCGTTTGCCCGGATGGCATTCTTTATAACTTATACACAAATTTACCTAAACTTCATTTAGATTTTAAAATGCTTCTCTGAGCTGTCCGAGTGGCTGAGTTTTGTAATAAGGAAGAATAGCAAGCACCCTCAGGGCCTTCAAGCACAATTGGACTGTGCGTGCACTTCACAAAGCATCTGACCGAGGTAATGAATGAGGTCAGAAATCAAGCCCTCCCTCGGATCACTAGGTAAGCCATCTGACTGGGTCCAGAGGGCTTCAGCCAAAGGAAGGGATGCCTTGCGGTAAGTGGTCCACTCTACCCAGTGGAGGAACTTCGTTTAATCTACCTGTATAGAAGTGGTACCTCCTTATAACTCATCTAAAGGAAATGCCGATGCCAGCTGTGGCCCTGGACTCCACGCACTGCCCCAGGTGATGCATGCACACTTGTGGGGAGAACCAGGCTTTTGTCCACAGCCCTTCCCAGATCCAACCCTTCCCTGCTATTGTCTCTCAGACTTCACCTTCATTTTTCTTTTTAACAGTTCACTTAATTTCTTTAGGCTGTGCAGTGTGTGGGATTTTAGTTCCCCAACCAGGGCTCGAACTCACACCCCCTGCAGTGGAAGCACAGAATTCTAACCACTGGACCCCCCAGGGAAATCCCCCTTCGCCTTTATTTTAAACTTTTAGCTTACAGTTTCATATATTCCAAGACCCATTCTTTCTGATTCTTATTTAACCTAGAAGTTCAAGTACAGATGTTTCCTGGAATGCTCGGCCTTTGTCATGTACAGACATATAGAATAAAGCGCACAATACAATTTCAGAGATGAAGAAAATCACATTACAGATGAATGCACAAAGTAGTCTGGTGCCCAGATGGATAAACCAAAGAACCTCTGTATATGGAAATTTAAGATTAAGTTTCTGTCTTATAGGATCATGTGAAAATGGCTGGACAGATTGCCAACAAAGTTAGGGAGGATGTTTGTGATAACTTTCATTTAAAATGTAGGAGACAGGGCACATTGGGAATACACCTCAGGGGTTGCTGGAGGATCTCAAATAAATAGATCATTATGTTCTAGAGTTTTGTGAGAGCCTTTCTGATCAGGAGGCATGGCCCATATACATCAAGATGCTGTCAATACACACTGCCATACTTAAAATGGATAATTAATAAGGACCTACTATACAGCACAGGGAATTCTGCTCAATGTTATGTGTCAGCCTGGATGGGAAGGGAGTTTGGGCAGAATGGATATATGTGTATTTATGGCTGAGTCCCTTTGCTGTCCCCCTGAAACTACCCCCAACATTATTAAGCAGCTAGACTCCAATATGAAATAAAAGTTTAAAATGCTGTCTATACAGAAAACCAGCAGGCTTGCAAATAGAACTCCTCAGATGTCACCTGGTCAGCCTCTCTTTTTCTGTTCCTTTTTTGCAAAATATTTTTTCCAATTTTATTAGGGTATACAAATAAGTGACAAATAAAAAAGTCATATGTCTTTAAGGTGTGCAAAATTCTCCAAGCTAGGCTTCAGCAGTACGTGAACAGAGAACTCCCAGATGTTCGAGCTGGATTTAGAAAAGGCAGAGGAACCAAAGATCAAACTGCCAGCATCCACTGGATTATAGAAAAAACAAGAGAATTCCAGATAAACATCTACTTCTGTTTCATTGACTACGCTAAAGCCTTTGACTGTGTGGATCACAAAAAAACTATGGAAAATTCTTAAAGAGATGGAAATACCAGACCACCTTACCTGTCTCCTGAGAAACTTGTATGCAAGTCAAGAAACAACAGTTAGAACCAGATATGGAACAATAGACTGGTTCCATATTGGGAAAAGAGTGCGTCAAGGCTGTATATTGTCACTCTGCTTATTTAACTTATAGGCAGAGTACATCATGAGAAATGCCAGGCTGGATGAAGCACAAGTTGGAATCAAGATTGCCAGGAGAAATATCAATAACCTCAGATATGCAGATGACACCACCCTTATGGCAGAAAGCAAACAGGAACTAAAGAGCCTCTTGATGAAGGTGAAAGAAGAGCGTGAAAAAGCTGGCTTAAAATTCAACATTCAAAAACCGAAGAGCATGGTATCCATTCCCATCACTTCATGGCAAATAGATGGGGAAACAGTTGAAACAGTGACAGACTATTTTCTCGGGCTCCAAAATCACTGCAGATGGTGACTGCATCATGAAATTAAAAGACACTTTCTCCTTGGAAGAAAAGCTATGATCAATCTAGACAGCATATTAAAGAGCATAGATATTACTTTGCAGACAAAGCAAAAAGTATAGTAAAAGCTATGGTTTTTCCAAAAGTCATGTATAGATGTGAGAGTTGGACCATAAAGTAATTTGAGCACCAAAGAACTGATGCTTTTGAACTGTGGTGTTGGAGAAGACTCTTGAGAGTCCCTTGGACTCCAAGGAGATCAGTCAATCCTAAAGGAAATCAGTCCTGAATATTCATCGGAAGGTCTGATGCTGAAGCTGAAGCTCCAGTACTTTGGCCCACTGATGCAAAGATCTGACTCATTAGAAAAGACCCTGATGAATGAAATGAAATGTGTACAGCAGTGTGCTTTTTATTTTATTTTTGGCTGCTCTGGGTCTTTGCTGCTGTGCATGGGCTTTCTCTAGTTGCAGTGAGTGGGGCTACTCTCTAGTTGCAGTGCTTAACCTTCTCATTGTGGTAGCTTCTCTTGTTGCAGAGCACAGGTTCTAAGCACACAGGCTTCAGTAGCTGCAGTGAGTAAACTTCTCATTGTGGCGGCTTCTCTTGTTGGGTTTCCCCTGCAGCTCAACTGGTAAAGAATCTCCCTGCCAATGCAGAAGACGCAAGGGATGCAGGTTCAATCCCTGGGTGGGAAGATCTCCTGGAGAAGGAAATGGCAACTCACTCCAGTATTCTTGCCTGGAAAATTCACAGAGGAGCCTGGGGGGCTACAGTCCATGCAGTTGCAAAGAGTCGGACATGACTAAGAGTGCACACACACACACTCTTGTTGTGGAGCATGGGCTCTAGGACATGCAGGCTTCAGTAGTTGTGGTACACAAGCTTAGTTGCCCCGAGGCAGGTGAAATCTTCCCTGACCAGGGATCAAAGCCATGTCCCATGCATTGTCAGGCAGATTCTTATCCATTATACCACCAAGGAAATCCAACAGTATGCTTTTATATGAGCTGGTCAGGGAGGTGGCCAAGTGGTGACATTTGAGCAAAGACCTAAAAGAAGCAAGTAAACAAGCATGGAGGCAGTGGTATAAGCTCCTTCCAGGCAGAACAGCCAGCGCAGGTCTGGGGACTGCAGGGACCAGGAGGGAACTGAAGTGGCAGGAGAAAGGATGGGGAGCTCAGACAAGTCGGAGTGGGAGACAGCATGCGCCTTGTAGACAGAGTTAAGAAATCGGGAGTGGGAGAGAGCATGTGCCTTGTAGGCAAAGTTAAGAAACTTGGTTTTTACTTATGTGGAAAGACATTGGAAGGTTTTGAGCAGAGAAAGGTCGTGATCTGACTTACTTTTTTTTTTCCTACATCCCTGAAACAACATCCTTCTTTGGCCCCATCAGGCTCTCCACCTTTGGAAACACTATGGTGTGTTGCTGGCTGTAAATGGGCTTATACAATAGGTGGCCATTTGTGATGATGGTTTTCACTTTACCTAATGTTTTCAAGGTTTATCCATACTGCCAAACGTATCCGTGCTCCATTCCTCTGGATGGGTATATGATGCTTCGTTTATCCACTTATCAGTGGATGGACATTTGGTTGTTTCTCCAGTATGTTTCTCCAGTATGAACAATGCTCTGACTTACTTTTCCAGAGGATCATTCTGATTGTTGTGTTGAAAATAAACCCCAAAGGGGCAAGTCTGAGACAAGAAGAAAAGCCGGGAAGTTCTCACAGGGATCCAGGTGAGGGCTGTCAGTGCCTCACACTTTAAAAAGTCAGAAATGGCCATGTGCTGATGTATTTTTTTATAGTTTGCTCCTGAAGTTTTCCCTGTATCTTTTTCTTTTTTTAATCATTACTACTATTCCTTCACTGCATTTTTGCCAACATATTGGGTCACATGTTTAAAACATTGATGTAAACACCTACATTTATCTTTCTGGCTTGAGTATATGTTAGGTATTTAGCTCACCCAGGGTTTGCCTACATGAACCAACCAAATCAAAAAGTGCAAAACAGGAAGTCTACAGTTTCACTACTACAATTTCACAGCCTTAGCAGTAAAGAACCCTCCTGCCAATGCAGCACGTAAGAGACGCAGGTTCGATTCCTGGGTCCGGAAGATCCCCTGGAGGAGGGCATGGCAATCCACTCCAATATTCCTGCCTGGAGAATCCCATGGACAGAGGAGTCTATGGGATCACAAAGAGTCAGACACGACTGAAGCGACTTAGCACACAGTCTCTAAAACCATCTCAAGTTCAAAGAGTGTGTGTTCTGGAATTCTTTTCTAGCCCATATTTTTCCAACAATGGTACCAACTATTTTTCTGTTGCAACATTCGTGTCTAACATACAAGGTGAAATGTTAAAAAGCATAGGATTTAAAAGGCTTTTCTCCAGCAGCATGTACTTCTCCTTCACATGCCACATGAGAACTTGACTCAAACAATGTCATACGGGCATTTTCTCTGTTAAATGGAAATATTGTTTGTGCATTTTTCAATAGCTTTAAGCTCTTGAATAGCAATATATGCAAAAAAAAAAAAAAAAAGCTAAGAGACTTATGTAACAGATATCTTTTAGATCTATAACCCACACTGCTCCCCGAGAAAGGTGGGCTGTGTTGACAGAGAGGACATTGTTCTGCTGGAAACTCGGGGGAATTTGTCAACAAGTTAGGGAGTAGAAGTTAGTAAGCAGTAAAATTCTCTGAAAAATAGAGAAAGAATTGAAAATCTGAAGTCAATGAAGCTGCTGCTGCTAAGTCGCTTCAGTCGTGTCTGACTCTGCGCGACCCCATAGACGGCAGCCCACCAGGCTCCCTCGTCCCTGGGATTCTCCAGGCAAGAACACTGGAGTGGGTTGCCATTGCCTTCTCCAATGCATGAAAGTGAAAAGTGAAAGTGAAGTCGCTTAGTCGTGTCTGACTCTTAGCCACCCTATGGACTGCAGCCCACCAGGCTCCTCCATCCATGGGATTCTCCAGGCAAGAGTACTGGAGTGGGGTGCCATTGCCTTCTCCAATGAAGCTAGGCATTGCCAAGCTGAAGAGTGATATCAAGGGAGAGCAAGACAGAGGATCCCTCAGCACTGAGGGGGCTGAGGATGCAGGAAAATGCCTGCTGGACTCCTCCATTATTTGCTGTGCAATGCAAGTCCCGCTTTGGCCTCCCCACTGAAATCATCAGTAAAGTTCACTGTGCTAGATGTTTAGATTAGATTACTGTGTTAGATGCTGGAGAAGACTTTTGAGAGACCCTTGGACTGCAAAGAGATCAAACCAATCAATCCTAAAGGAAATCAACCCTGAATATTCATTGGAAGGACTGATGCTGAAGCTGAGGCTTCAATACTTCGGCCACCTGATGCGATAAGCTGACTCATTAGAAACGACCCTGATACTGGCAAAGATTAAAGGCAAAAGGAGAAGAGGGTGGCAGAGGATGAGATGATTAGATAGTATCACTGACTCAATAAACATGGTTTCTGCAAACTCCAGGAGATAGCAAAGGACAGGAAAGCCTGGCGTGCTACAGTTCGTGGTGTCTCAAAGAGTCAGACACAACAGAGCAACTGAACAGCAACTATGCTAGATGTATATCACTGTGTAACAAATCATCCCAAATCTTAGCAGCTTAAGACAACACATATTTACTATCTCACGGTTTATGTGGGTCAGGAATTTGAACCTGGATTAATGGGGCCCTCTGCTTCAGGGTCTCTCACATATTGCACTCAAGGTCTCAGCCAGGTTTTATCCTAAGGCTAGACTAGGGAAGGAGAAGGCAATGGCACCCCACTCCAGTACTCTTGCCTGGAGAATCCCATGGATGGAGGAGCCTGGTGGGCTGCAGTCCATGGGGTGGCTAAGAGTCAGACACGACTGAGCGACTTCACTTTCACTTTCACTTTCATGCATTGGAGAAGGCAATGGCAACCCACTCCAGTGTTCTTGCCTGGAGAATCCCAGGGACGAGGGAGCCTGGTGGGCTGCCATCTATGGGGTCGCACAGAGTCGGACACGACTGAAGCAACTTAGCAGCAGCAGCAGCAGCAGGGAACTCACTCACATGGTTGTTGGCAGAATTCAATTCCTCGTGAGCTGTTGGCAGAGGCTGCCCTCAGATCCCTGCCATGCGGTCCTCTCCCTAGGGGAACTTACAACGTGGTGGCTTGATTTATCAGAGTGAGCAAATCAGAAAGAAGGAAGTCCCAGTTTTTTGTGACTTTATCTCAAGGGCAACATATAGCTACATTCTACTGATTAAAACAAATCAATGGACCCAACCCACACTCAGGGAAGGGGATTACACAGAGACGTGAATACCAAGAGGCAGGGTCATTGGGGGCTATCTTAGAAGCCGCCCACCACAATTACCCACTAGCGCCTTATGTGAATGGGTTATCTGAGGTATTTCACACCCGAGGCAATGAATGCATCAATAGTATACATGTAGGAGGATCCTGGGCTTCCCAGGTGGTGCAGTCGTAAAGAATCCGCTTGCCCATGAGGGAGACACACAGGTTCAACCCCTGGGTCAGAAAGATCCCTTGGAGGAGGAAATGGCAACCCACTCTGGTATTCTTGCTGGGAAATCCCATGGACAGAGGAGCCAGGTGGGCTACAGTCCGTGTGGTCACAAAGAGTCGGACACCACTGAGCACATTTTAATCTTTTTAGGAGGACCCCAAAGGCATTGCTTCACCAGGAATTCACAGAAACCCAGATAGGGCTTTGGTTTTTCCCTGGTCATGAAACTGGGGGGCTCCTCACAGGCTGGATAGATTCAGCTGACCCCAGATTAATTTGAAAATTGTATCCAGGGTCATTAACAACAGATACAGTGTCCAGCTAGCTATTCCTGAGTCAAATGTAAGAAGGATGCATCTTCATGACATCAGTAACAAATTTGATCAGATAAAGTAGGGCAGCATTAATTGACCTGATTCATCCCTACTGGAGGTGGACAGCCACCCCAATCAAAGGGAGATTGGAGAAACTTCTTTGGGACTCCCTTTGCAGCCTTTGGAGAGTGCATTTTTTTGACACTGGATGTTCTAAACGGATCAGTCTGGTCCTGGAAGGAAAGGCATGGCACACTCAAATGGGGTACTTGAAGAGAGTTCAATGAAGGGAAGATTGCAGAGTTGCAGGCAGGGTTAAGAGAAACTACGGGATGTAAATTACCCTGGAATTGTCAACAATTCCAATGCAAGCCCTTACCACCAGGCTAAAGGGGAAATGGAGAGAGAGGCTTCTGGAATCCAGAGAGAGCTGCAGCTGTATGAAAGAGTCCCCCAAAAGAACCATGGCCTTCAAGGAGGATGGGACCCTCAGGCTGACAGAATGGGAGTCAGGACCCTCCAATCGTCTGCCACGCCCCACTGCCCAACCCAGCTGGAAACCAGAGACAGTGGAGCCTACCCAGGATCTGGGACAGAGGGGAACTGATAAGAGTGGAAGGTGGATCTGGAGGTATGAGCAGAAAAATATCCAAACAAAACACCAGGCAGCTTGTTCTGAGCTTCTAAAAAGTGCAGAAGTCAAAGCAATTCTCCTGGGAAGGAGCAGACATCAGAAGGCTCTCCACAGCTGGTATTCCAACCAACATGGAGAAACACAAAGTAGCTTTTAAAATAAAGCCAGACTGAACTGGAGGCCTTGTTGGTAAGTGTAGTACAGGCAAGAGCAGGGCTTTGAGCATGCTTCTGGATGCTGTAAGAGTGTCAGTCCTTGGGGAGCGGCGGGGAGTGAAGAACCATAATATCATGTTCCCAGGGATCCAATGAGCAGCCTTGCCTCTTAAGCTCCGTTCTTTCATTGCTACAGCCCAGTACTTGACAAGACTGGCGTGGGTGTTTGACTATGGAGACAATCGTGGACTATGCAAACAAAGAGAAAAGCCCCCCTGTGTAAAGACCAGGGAGGCCTTTATAGGAAATCATACGAGATGCAGCTGGATGCCAGTTAGAAAATCAGACTTGCCAAGAGCAGGCTGCATGGGAGAACTAAAAGCCCCTCTTCTGTACCCAGAATTCGTGCCGTGCATGATGCTAAATCAGGAGGAAGAAAAGCAGGAGGTGGTACTGGCTGTCTTCGGGGGACAGGAGGCACTACCCCATTGGACAAGCAGATCCAGACTGGTATTTGGAGTCAGCTGGATATGACTCAGCCACCTGAGGCCAAATTCCCAACAAGGATGGTCCCTGGAGGGTGAGAGGAGAAAATCTCCCACCTCAGATGAGTGTCACCTCCAGAACAAGACCAGGGCTCAAGGCAAAAACCTTGAACATTAAATCATTACTTTGTCATCTATGTAAAGAATAGTTTTCAAAAACAGGGCCCCTATAAACCCAACAGACACTCAGGTGCATCTGAGCCAAATTTCAGAGTAAAACAAAGCTGTTAGGGGCCCTGTGAAGCCAAGATACGCATAAACAATTTGTTATAGAGGAAATGACACCTTGTGATCTGCTACGCCCATAATAAAAAAACAATTTGCAGACATTTGGAAATCAAGAAAAAGAAAGAACAGAGAAGCTATTCAAACCAATTGGAAGCATCAAAAAATCCAACCCAATTTTGTTCTTGTAACTAAATGGTCCAAAGACAGATGTGCAAGTATGGTTTGATCCAGGCTCCAGAAAATTCTACCAGAACCTGGGTTTTCTAACATCATCACTCTTTTTTAAAAAAAGTTTTTGTTTGTTGTTTCTCACATCCTCTCTCAACTCTATTCTTTTTCCATTTCTCAATTCCATTCCTTCATACAACCTCTCTTCTCACAATTTCAAGATGGCTGAACAGCTTGAGTCCAGAACAAAAGAACATCCCCCTTGCTTTCTCCCTCTCCTTCTCCCTCTCTCTTCTAAGAGTTGAATAAAAATCCCAGACCTGGCTCTCATTGGCCGATCCCTGAATCAATTACTGTGACCTGGGGAATGGGATATGCTGATTGATTTCAGTGCATCAGAGCCCAGCACTGGAAATGAAGGCAGTATTGATCCCACCTAATCCACGTGAGTGAAAGTCCTAAAGGAATGTTCTCAAAGGAAATTCATAGTATTGTGGAAAAGGAGCAAATGAGGCTAAGTGAAAGTCGCTCAGTCATGTCTGACCCTTTGCAACCTCATGGACTATATAGGCCATGGAATTCTCCAGGCCAGGATACTGGAGTGGGTAGTCTTTCCCTTCTCCAGGGGATCTTGCCAGCCCAGGGATCAAACCCAGGTCTCCCACATTGCAGCAGGATTCTTTACCAGCTGAGCCACCAAGGAAGCCCAAATGATACTCAGTCACTATCAATGACAAATGCAGAAAATAAATAAACACACCTGGCCTCCCTCCTGCCAAGAAGCAAAAGAGGTAGAATGGTGGGGGGAGGGCGGTAGGGGTTGTTCATGCTCAAGGATATGTTTCCAGGCTAAGCTTAAATTCCAGAGCTGGTCTATTTCAACCAGAGCTGACCACTCGGCTTTCAGCTCCTCAGACACCTCAGTCACTTTGTCTCCCCTGTGTTCATTTCCCCTTATTCTGTGTCTTGGTGTTCCATTGCTACAGAAGAAATTGACAGAAACAGAGTGGCTTAAATGACACACATTTATTATCTCGCAGTTCTATAGGTCAAAAGGTGCAGCTGAATTCTCTGCTCAGAATCTCACTGGGCTGAAATCATGGTGCAGCTGGGGCCGGGGTCTTGTCTGGGGCTGAGGTCCTCCTCCAGAATGGCTGGTTTTCCAGACTTCATTCCTTCTGATCGTACGACCGAGGTCTCTGTTTTCCTGCTGGTCATCAGCCAAGGCCCTCTCTCACCTTCTTAAGTGCACCCTGAGTCCTTGCCTTGTGGTCTCCCCACAGGTTCTCACATTCTGAACAGCTCTGTCATCAGGAAGGGCCTGGTTCCTTTCAAGGGCGCACCTGATCAAGTCAGTTCCACCCAGTTGACCTCCCTTTTGAGGAACTCAAAGTCAGTCGATCAGCATCCCAGTCATGGGAGTGACATCTACCCACACGCACAGGTTCTGCCTGCACTTATGGGGAGGAGGTTACGTGGGGCATGCACTCCAGGGAGTTTGGGGCCAGCTTAGCATTCTGCCTGCCACGGTTTGGTAACTGAACTCTCCTGGAATCAGCCCTTTGCTGTTTGGTCACTGTGATCTGGGGTAGGATTTGGGGTCACCTCCTGACCTAGCCTTGGCCAATTGGTGTACTTCACCATCTCGGCCACAGGGGTCAGCTCAGCGATGCCACCTGCCTCAGGCAGGTTTGATCAAAGTGAATCCAGGGACTTCCACTGGCGTGACCAGGAAAGACCAAAGTCTCTCTCAATAATGCTAACATGTTAGGCTATGAGTCTAAATGCAGATGGTGGCCACTGTGAAAGGGGAGCCTGCCTAGGAAAGAAGCCAGGCTTAAAGGCAGAGTCAGAAGACAGCAAGAGGGAAGCCCACTCCCGGGGATGTTGTCACAGTTCCTGGATCCAGCCAGGCCTGAATCCAGAACATTTTCCAGCTCTCAGAAGGCATATAAGTCAAGAGGGTCCTGATACATCACCTACAGTGATGCAGAGAGACTCCTGCGGCTGACTGCTCGCCTGGCTGTGTGGGGAGAAGGAGATGTGCTCTCAGGGGTCATCAGCATGGGGCGGGAGGGAAGGGTCAGGTCTCTCCCCACACCGAGGACACAGCAAGGGGCCTGGAAACAAAATCCTGAGTTAAATCTTCTAAGATTAAGGTAACACTCACCAAACTGAATTGATGCAAAGACTTCTTTACAAGGAAGCAACAGGATGAGAACTACAGGGAGCGGACAATATGTAAAGGAGGCAAGACAGAACCCACAGGAGTTCTGGAGCCACAGCCACTTTTTCTGAGTTCCCCTTGTGTCACGGCAAAAGGGCAAAGACCCCATGGGGTTCAACCTCCTTCCACTTTCCGTTCATTCAGAACCAGGAGACTAAGCCCAGTGATGCCCCCGAGGCCTTGCCTGATCTGGCCCGTCATCTCTCCAGCCTCATCTCCTGCCTCTCCCCACCCACCATGCCACCTGCTGGTCCTCAGACACCTGGCGCTTCAGTCCTGCCTCTGGGACTTCACACTTGCTCCTCTTTGCTACCAGGACCAGATACAGACAGAGATGATGACGTCGATGTAGATATGGATGCCAATGTGAATGTAGATGGAAATATAGGTATAAGTTTAGGTATACGCATGCCGCCCCATACCACCTTCCAGTCTCTGCTCAGTCACTATCTTTTCCATGCCCACTTGATTTTTACCTAAAGCTTGTTCTCTGCCCTCACCCCCACCACCACCAGATTGACTTCTCTCCATTGTATTGATCACTATCTGATCAGTGTCTGTGTGTGTCTATTGTGTGCCTCCTCTAGCTCCCAGCACAACGTGGCCTGCATGAGGACAGGACTGTGTGTGTTCTGCCTCCAGCACAGGGGCTGGCAAAAAGTGAGTTCTCAATATGCTTTTTTGTTAAATGAGTAGATTCTTATCACATCTCCCCAGCTCCCTTGGAGCTGAAGTTTACCAATACTTGCCTGACCAGAGGTCCTACTGAGTTCAGTCTGATGTGAGGGGGAAAGTAGTTTCACCTACATATTCAACAAATATGCAGTGAACACCAACCATGACCCAGCCCACTGGGGACTGCTGAGCAGGAAGAATGAGTCATTGAACAAGATGGTCAGGGTTTCTGCCCATGGGAACTTACATTCCAGTGGGGCTACATGCTGGTCATGTCCATTCCTCCAATTCCAAATCCTTCCTGGTGTGAGAGGTCCTGAAGCTGACTGGACACTAGTGGAAAACCACCAGCCTGCCCATCAGTCTCAGGATCCCTGACCCAAGATGTCAGAGAGTGGGAGCTCAGTGGGCCTGACATGGCAAGGAAGAACAGAAGAAGACGGATGCAGCATATCCCCAAAGGAGAGTAGCTCAAGGTCAGACTTGTGGACCTCAGCCACTTCAGTGGGGCTTCCAGCTTCCAGTGTGAGTGGAGATGACACACACCTGGAGGAGAGCCCGATGGCTTCTCCAGCTGGGATGCTCTCCCCTGAGGATGGGCCGGTGCACCTATTCCATGTGCTATTACCTGACCTGAAAATCCATCCCTCTGGGCAACTCCAGCTAACAGAGCCTTGATGGTACCAGGGGGTAGAGCTAAGCTGCAGAGCTGGAGGCAATGATGTTGGATCGGTGAGTGCTCCAGGTGAAATAGTTTGATGGGCCATTAGATATGAAAGCTGCCATGGCAGAGCAGATGGAACAACCATGTTATGGGCAGAAGCTCTGACCCCAGAGGAGCAGTTACCTGATTTCTACGGCCCCTGGTCTTGGAAACGGGAAGTAAGCGGCAGTTAGGGGCCATGGTGTTGTATCAAGAAGCACAGCATTTGACAAAAAGCTTCCCTAATGGGCACAATCTCCAGGGCAAATGATGGGAATGTGATGAAAGGGTCAGAGTGCACCACCTTCCTATCCCCAGCATGTGACCAGCCCGTGCCAGGGAGGCATGTGGAAGTCATGGAGTACAAGTCAGCTTTGGCTACAGCAACCATCAACCCTAAATCTCAATGGTTTCCCTTAACAGATACATACTTCTCACGTATGAGTATTCAGATTGGCTGTGGCTCTCCTGGGCTTGGCTGAGCTCAGCTGGGTCCTGCTGGTCTCAACTTAGCTCCTAGCTGTGCACTGGGCTCAGGTCTGCTCCATGTCTCCTCACCCACAGGTCTCCTCACACGCAGAAGCAACTGCCAAGAGGTCAAATCACACGAGCACGTGTAAGACTTCTGCTGGAGGGATGGTGTCCTGTCTGCTCAACGGCCAAAGCCAGAGTTAGCAGGTGGGGAAGCAGACTCTACCCACTGAGGTGCACATGGAAGCCACATGGCAAGAGCCTGGCTGTTGCATCCTAATAAAGGGAGTGAGCAGAAGAGTTGGGAACCACTGTCTAGCTGCCCCCAACACAGGAGTGTTCCAGAGGGTCTCAGAGACTAGAAGGAACTTCTCAGGGCCAGAGTTCTCCTGGGCAAGGACAGCCCCTTCCCCCACATTTCATCGGCAGGCATTTTGTTGGGCTCGTAAAAGATCAGGATGAAGGTGAAGGCAAATAAGATCTTCACCTGCCGGTGAGATGCCAACATTTCAAGGATCAGACAAGCTATGTCCCTTTCTGAAGCAATCAGTTCCTGGGGCAGGAAAGGCAGAGAAGTGGACAACGACCCTCCTGCAGTGGTTGAGAATCCCAGGAATCGCTGGACATCCTGGATGGATTTGTAGAAAGGACACTCACTTCAAGAAGATTTCAAGATTTTCACTTTGAAGACATGCCACTTAGACACCATGTGGGCTGGAGTCCTGCCAGGCCTCCCTGTTCATTACATATATGCTTTATAGGGAGGCAAAGATGGACGAAGAACTTTTAAGGACAAAGAAAATACCTAATATTTAATATTAAGTTGTTTACTGCCTCTTCCATGACAGCATTTCTTCAGTAAAGCCAGGTAAACACACACTCACACATGTTCACACATGCACCAACTCACAGCCACCTTTCATTAGCAGTGGGGCCCATCCCAGCCGCTGTGGCTGAACCCCTGGGTACCAGGACTGGAGGGAATAGCTTAAATCTAAGTCCCATTGGATGACAGACTGAAGGTGCAGAAAGACTCCCAGCCCCCATCAAGCTTGATGGTAGGGGATCTGTAAAAGGATCTAGCTGAGCAATGTTCAAAAATTTGAATAACCGTATGGCAAGGCCCTGACCGATCAGAGCCATAACCAGCACACCGTGACCCGCACGCCAGGGACCGTGATCTCTGCAAACAGCTGGGGGAAGTTGCAGAAGGTGGAGGCTGGGAACCCAACAGCACCGCTGATGTTGAAAAGGTGAACAGGGAGCTGTACCTGCGGTGTGACTTCTGCTTTTCTGCGTGCAGAAGGCTGCACACTTCAACCCGAGACCCCGGGGGTCCTGCAGGGCATAAGCTGGATTTGTCTTCCTGCCTGAGGCAATCACCAATTATATGAGCTATGAGGCAAGCTGGCCTCCCGCCAGAGGAGGAGGGGAAGGGATCTACAGAACCTCTCTCTGATCTAACTCATTAGAGAAGTTCAAGAATATCCATCCAGGAGGCAGCAGAGGGCGAGACGAAAAGTCAGAATCCAAATCCTCGCTATCTGAGAGGCCTTAGACAAGAGTTCCTTCATCTTTCTCGGGTTCAGTCACCTCATCTGGAAAATGGGAACCAAGAGCATCCACCTGGCGGGGTCATGATGATGATGACGTGAGCTAATGACACAGGTAAAGACCTCAGAGCAGCGCCTGATGCAGACTGGACCTGCAGAACGGGGGGACCTGCTGTCATCCACAACGGGAGGAACAACCCAGAAACTAACCCAAAACAAATGATCAGAAGTGAAAGTGAGATGCAAAGCTACTTGGCGTTGGCAGCATGAAGTCTGACTCATAGGAAGTTGTGGCTGCCCAGGATAATTCAAGGCTGGAAGAAAGTGGGACTACTGAGCAAGGTCCAAGGCCTCTCTGATGGGAATCTGGGCAGACACATTCTCACCCAGCATCCTGCTTGAAGCAGCCGGTCCTGCCCAGCTAAACTGGGGCTGGAGTTTGTAACGAGATAAATGATCTGGGCTCCAGAAGCAGCACTAGCAACCACTTCCCCACCAGGATGAAAGAAAATCAGATCAGACCCCAAGTAATACCCACAGGGCCACACCCTCCACACCCCAGTCTTTTAATTTTCTGTAATAACCACACAAGACTTCTGAAGACCCGCGAGCCTCCACAATATCTACCTGTATTAATAACCGGTACAGCACAGGTCCTGACTGATCAGAACCATAGCCAGCACACTGACTCACACGCCAGTGACCGTGATCTCTGCAAACAGCTGGGGGAGTTGCAGACGGTGGAGGCTGGGAACTCCCCCTCCCCCCCAAAAAAAATTGCCACCTTAAGCTATGTCGTGAGAAACAACTTCGATGGCTGAATTTGAGAAGGCATAACATCCAGGAGGTAGCAAAGCACCCCTTCCTAAGCTCTGCCTTCCTGAGCCAAAGGTCACGAGCATCTTGCAAATTTCCAAAAGGACTGGGCCACTGGGTACATTTGCTTTGCTCCACCATAATCGCAGGAGTGACTGACTTACACAGTGTATTTTTCTTTTATTTCAACCCATCCCCAAAGCCCAGAGCACTTAAAACCTGGAAGAGCCACCACCTCCACCAAGAAAGGTATATTTTTGAAAGTTTAACAGCCATTCATTCAGCTGACTCCCAAGGAAGTGGAAGGTATCTGGAAAATGCATTTTTAAATTGATTTAACGTTGAGCCATGTTAAATGTTTTAATTTCCAAGCAATGCAATGCCCACCAAAAACATCAATTAGTCCCAACAATCAGGCAGGAATATCGGCGTCTATTATGGGATTCATTTATTTCAGCTCTGCTAAATATCTAAGAAGGAGAAATCCAATATGGCCTATATCTCCGAGGAAGGGAAATTAAAACCAGAAGAGAAGCCAGAGCAGGCCTTGGTGAAACCAGGGGCCTTGGCCTGCACCCATCGCTGGCTGGCATCTCCCTCTAGAGGGAGGGTGTTAACTTGTACTAATGTCTTCATGGTGTTGACAGGAAATGGTCTCCCCTCCCCAGCGTCCCTGTCTCCAGGCTGGAAAACTAGGGAGACTGAGATGAGGTCTCCCTGCTGAGGATGCAAGCCAGTTTAAGAAGGTGCAAGACCATATTTTAATAATTATTCTTCCTTCAGTGCCTCTTCAGTTCCAAAGTCCCAGGGTCTCCTTGCCCTCGTTGAGGCTCTGAGTCGGGGTGGGGGACTCCCACCCTCTGTAGCGTCCTCGGGGTCTGCAAGTGCCTTGGCCAGCTGCCTGGGCCCCAGGGCGATGCGCAAACACCACTCACCACACGAGCTTGGGCATCAGGACCAGGAGAAGGTAGCCCAGCCCAAGACCCCTGGAGACCCAGGCTCCTACAAGGAAACAAGACAAGAGTTCACAGGAGGTCTCAGCAGCCCACAGAGGGTGGGCACATCGCACCAGCTCCCTGCACCTCCCCCCTCTCTAGGTCTTGGCTTGCTCAACCCTAAACAAGAATAATGATCCCAAATAGCAAAGGGTGGGAGGGCAAAGTATATGAGACTGCGTGAATTAGCAAGTACCAGAACTGACTCATAGGAGTCATCTGGGGAGATGGCCAAAAATGCAAATTTGGGGATCTTCCCCTGAAAATTCTAATTCAGCAAGTCAGGTACCAGGCCAGGGGATCTGGATTTTAAGTATCACACCCAGGTGGTTCAGATAACAAAGCAAGATTAGGAAACAAGATTAAGTGCCTGGCCCCCAGGAATGGTCCACCCAGCTGCCAGGACCAGCTCAGGCCAGTGGGGTGAATGGAAGGAAAGAGGATCTAGGCTTCTCCTGCATCAGAATTTCCAGATGCACCGACCCTCTGACGCCCCCAGTCTCACTTGGAAGAGTTTACCCTGCAGATATACTTGAACAGATGCAAAGTATATAAAGTCATTTGCTGCAGCATTGATTGTAGCAGTATAAAAATAGAAACAACTGAATTATCGTCTATAGAGATCTAGTTAAAGACAGTTACAGCATAGCCAGAAAACCAAGAACTGCACGGCTCTTAGATACGGACATGGAACTGTCTCTAAGGTAAATTTTCAGGTGAAAAATGCAAGTCACAGAACAAAGTATATAATAAGCTTTTGTAAAAGTGCAGGAATAATCTATGGATATGCATGGCATATCTCTGGACAGATACACAAGCTGGTAACACTGGTTGCTCTGAGGAGGGGAACTGGGTGACTGTGGAACAGCGGGTGGAGGGTGGATGTTTCACTTCACAGCTTTTCCGACTTTTCGTATTTTAAACCATGTGCATGGTCTACTGTGTGCATTATATAAGACCCAAAACACTGCAGCATTTTCAAATAACTTTTACATGTATGCAGATTATATTTCAATGAAAAAGTTTAAAGATAGTAATAAATCAAAGGGCATGGCTCCCATCTGCAGAAATTGGGCATCCTCCCATCCCCAAGGGGGGAGGTGGAGGGGGGATACCTGGAGATGGTGAGGCCCCAGCCCTCTTTGAACTCTGGGTATTTGCATCCGCTCTTGCCTCTACCTGGGACACTCCCCACGTGGCCGGGGTATCTCTCCAGCTGGGTTTGCAGCTTAGAAATCAGTCTTCAGGAGGTTTCCACCGCAGCTTCCCCTCCCCGAAGCCCAGGAAGCTGCCTCTCCCCAGTGATCCCTGTGTCCTGCGATCCCTGGGATCACAGCACCCCTCCTACTGCCTCATGGTCGCCTGGGTGCTGGGGCTTCCGTCACCCCCACCCTGGACTGGGAGCTCCACAAGGACAGAGGACACATCTGGCTTGTTCACAGCTGCCTCCCCAGAGCCGAGCACCATGCTTTGTTCAAAGACGGTGCTCACTAAAGACAGGAGTCATAAAGAAGTGTGAGGGCGAGGGGAGGGGAGGGGAGACAGGCAGGGAGAAAAAAAAAACCGGGAAAGAAAGCCACCGCCACCCCCACCCCCGACACCTCCGCTCAGCTCATTTCTTCGTCACCACCACTTCCTTCTGCTGCTTTCCTTCCCTGGTCTTAATCAGATTTGAAATCTCCTTGTTTATTACGAGAGAACCTCACCTGCCTTACTCACCAGCTCCTACAGCAGGCTTAGCACATAGTAGGTGCCCGAAATATATCGACTGAATTTATTAATCCTGGACGGTGAGAAGGATGGAGGAGCAAAGGAACCACTGAAAGGGCTTAAGTCCTGAGAAATTCTGATTCAGTGGGTTCTGGGTGGGGTCCGTGGGGCTGGCAATTTTTAAGAGCTCCCCCCATCCCAAGACTTGCAAGTGCTCCGGAGTTGACCATTCTTTACATATGCTTGGTACGGACTGTGGGTTTTTCTCTGAATGCAGGCTCTTCAAAGACCGTCAGAGACCCCACCCTGACTTTTGGGAGCCTTCTCGCCTTCCCATCTCAGGCGGGGCGGACCGAGAGACGAGGAAGGGGGATTGGGAGTGGGAGGTGGGGCTGGGTCCGTCCCGCTCACCTGGAGGAGAAAGAGAGGAGGGGGTCCGGGCGGGGCTGGCGCTCGGAGGCGCATCCAGCCAGGAGCGAGCCTTGGCGCCATCTATCGCCCGCTGAAGGCTCTGCAGCTGCAACATGCTGAGCTGCCGGCGCTGGGCTGGGGTCACCGCCGCCGCGTTTTCAGGGCCCAGGGAGGCGATCTGCTCGGCCGACAGCTCCTGCAGGGGGAAAGGGGACAGCGCCCTCAGAGGCGCCCCTCCGAAACTTTCCCAAAGCTCGGGCATCCGCCCTGGGCCCGCACAACTTTGCGGTACCCATGTATCTCTCATCTGTGCTACTCTTCAGGATTTTTCCTTAAAATCAGACCACTCTTTCACTACTAATATAGATGTATTATAAAATGAAAAAAAAAATTAATGGCAATTTCCAAAAACGGAAACTTAGGATGACTTGCAATAAGTACTCGTTTAAAATATGCCAGAAGAAGCAAAACAACTCTAGCTAGATCTGTTGGCCAACAATGTTTGATCCTGGGGCCTCTTTTAAATATATATGTAATATATATATATTTTTTAGCTCCAAATTGAGATTTCCTCCTTGAAGTAATCAACAGTAAAAGAGAGTTTATAAGGCAACTTAATGTTGTTTAATGCAGTGCAAGTTACCCTGCCCACAATGCTTCAAGTCCCCCACAGGAGGAACACTGATGTGGTGGATAAAACACACACCTAAGGGCAAAGCTTTTAATCTGTGTCCCAGCTCTGCCACACACTAGCTGTGTGACTTGGGTAAGTTCCACAGCCTCTCTGTGCTTTTGGACTAGATGTGGGATTGCACAGAGAACTTATCTCCAATGTGGATTCTCAATTCATCACAGGTGAGTCCGGTAAGGGTTCTACAAAGGGTAAGTGCAGTGATCTATTAGTGATGTGTGCTATAGACACACAGCAGTGGGAATTCTGCTCAAGGGCCCTGAACAAGATGCTTTCTGCAATCACTTCTGCCTTAGAGGACTCGGTGATTAGTTCCCGTGGGTGTGAAATGAGATGGGATGTCAGGTGCCTCTAAAGTCATCCTGCTCGTTTTCTAAGGGTCCCAAAGATTCTGAGGAAGGGGGTTCTGCTTTCTCACCCTGTCTTTACTCCTTCACATTATTCTTTCTTGTCCAGGTTGGTGCTTCCCTGGAATCATGTCATTCCCCTGCTTAGAACCCTTTCTGCCCCCTGTCCAGGATGCAATTCAAGCTCTTTACACAATAAGGCCTTCAAGCTCTGAGTCCTGCCCCCCTCTCCAGCACCCTATCCCTCACTCCTTCCTGGCACACTTCACTCCTGGAGAATGGACAGCCATATGTGTAACCCCCAGGAGGCAATACATCCTTCTGCCTGGAACACTGTCCCTCCCTCTCACCTAGCTAACCTGTCCTGCAAAATTCAGCATCACCTCCTCCCTCTCACCAAACACACACACACAGCAGACATGCACTTCTGGCTTATACCTTACATCTACCATTAACACAGAGTCTGCATTATAAAAATTATGTATTCTTCCAATGTTGCTGCTTGCAACCCTAGGTCTATTAAACTGTTTTAAAAAAATAAATTCAAAGCGGTTCCAACATTTAATTATCAGGAGATGTTACATGAAAACGAGACTTCAGGATTCTTAAAAAAAAAAAAAAAGGACGATCTGGCAGCAATGCTAGACCCACACAGTCACACTGCATTGCATCCTGTGCCAGAGATGAGAAGCAGCTTTCCCAGCTTTAGACTGGCTCTCCAGTTCACCTTAATCCCTACCCAGGCCACTACATTCTTATGTTACTTTTTCAAGCCCCTGAAGGCACTGCATTATATGCCTTCACCAGTGCATGCCATGGGAACCTAGTCTGGTACCTACACCCTAGCACCTAGGCTGAAGCCTACCACAATGTAAGTGGCCGCTAGGAATTTTCAGAAAAGGTAAGCTGCAAAGTACATTCCAAACAAGACCAGGAGAGCGTGCTCAGCAACATGCCAACTTCAAGGACCAAGCTGCCTACCCCATGCAGAGCCCCCAGAAGAAAAGCTGAATGGGCTTTAAGGACAGCTACTTGTTTATTTCCCCTAAACAGCTTTCCTGGTAGCTCAGCTGGTAAAGAATCCACCTGCAGTGCAGGAGACCCCAGTTTGATTACTGGGTCAGGAAGATCTTCTGGAGATGGGATATAGGCTACCCACTCCAGTATTCTTGGGCTTCCCTGGAGGCTCAGACAGAAAAGAATCCGCCTGCAATGTGAGACCTGGGTTCAATCCCTGGTTTGGGAAGATCCCCTGGAGAAAGGAATGGCTACCCACTCCAGTGTTCTGGCCTGGAGAATTCCATGAAGTGTATAGTCCATGGAGTCGCAAAGAGTCAGGACTGAGTGACTTTCACTTTTCAAACAGCGCTCAAACCTGGTCTGTGCTGGGAACTGTTCTTGGTCCTGAAGTGGTTCAAGATCTGTTCTCTTGTCTTAAAAAGAACCAATGACGTGGCATCATGCGAGCTTGTCTAGCCTGGTGTGCCTTATCCAGTTTTGGTGGACAAAATATGTTTCCAAGTTACCCAGCAAACAAGAACACCAGAGTCACTTTTCATCAGAGCAGACTTCCCTACCAAACCCTCTCATAATCTTATACATCTGCTTCCCTATCCTCGGTAGATCCACTCCAACCCTCTCAATTTTTTCCATAGCTGTTTACCACCTATCTTATTGTGGCTTTCTTAATACTTTTCTTTAAATCAATTTAAATGTTTCACTTAAATTTATTTTAAAAGAAAATGTTAATGGAAATGTCATCCCTCATCTACAATTCTGAAGTCCAAAAAAAGTCTGAAACCTGTAAGTTTTTCCCAAAGTTTAAGACAAACTCATTTGCCAGCAAAATCTGACATGAATTGATATGAAACCATTTATAGTCTCTATTTATTCCAATTAGTGTGATTTGTCACAGATTTCTTCACAGAAATATTAATGTACTTGCTTACAAGGTGCTTCCCCCAGACACTGCTGAGGGTGTTCAGTTACAATACTGTAGATTCACAGAGTGATCTTTCTAAACTCTGGAAAATTCCAAATTCTGAAATATCCCAAGGGTTTGGGATAAGGGAATATACACCTGTCATTCCATCATAAATAGAAAATTAGTGCCAGTGGCTGTGAAGAGAAGGAAACCATAAAAATAGACACAAATAAAAGATAAATTAAAAATTGAATAAAAAACTTTAAAAACAAAAATAGCTAAAATTATGTTGTGATCCATCCATTGTTGGCACATAGCTCTCCTCTGGCCCTATTAGCAGAAGCAGGTTGTAGGTCCCTAGAATCCAACACCCACCATCTGCTTCCCTGTGTGATTTGAAATGGGGTCAGCTCCCATTCTCCTTGAAGAACTGAGTACTTACTTTGAATATCTCATCAGGAAGGCATTTGATTGCTGATGGCTGGAAATATGGCATCAAATCCTTATCAAGCATTCGGAGCTCTTCCTTAGTTAATCCAGCTGGGGAGAAAAAGGAATCAGAGGGTTTAATTCAAGCCATCAGAACTCCGTTTGTTTTATTAATGGCACTGCGTAATGTACAGATCTGCATGTTCTAGGCAAACATCATTCCTTACAAAAGGCCCTGAAAGTCACTCTGGGGAATTAGGTTCCTTAATCAACTCAGGAAGAAAATATGTGGGTCACATTAGCCCTGATTGGTCTCCTACAAGGAAATTTATGCCCAGAAGGAGCTTCACTTTACACAAATTTTAAATTGTGTATAAATCTATTTTGGAGCCAATTAAATAACATTCTAAACCACTTTAGCTACACAGAATTACCAAGAGAGCTTGTTTAAAAAGCAGACTTGCAGATCCCCACCTTCTGCAACTTGAAGTCATGAAATCTAGGTTCTATCATAACTCTATGGATGTTCACTATACGTGGCCAAGGATTTTGTTTGTTTGTTTTTGTCCCCAGATTTAAGGTTGGAAAGGGGGAGAAAGGCATGCTCAAGCTGCCTCTTACCTGCAATGGTCCCAAGCTCCTGCAAGACAAAGCTGGACCACTCAGTGGGCTCCCCAAACACAACTTCTGCCTTCCTCTTAAACTCTGCCAAGACCTGGGTACTGCAGAGCAGGGTCCCGATTCTGGCCACCACCACCCTGGTTACAAGGGAGGGATATAGTGTGAGCCTAGGAGACTCTCCAGCCAAAATAGATATGCAAAAGGTAGGTAGGCTCAGCACCAGAAAGGATCCAGCTAATCTCACTCCCTATTTTATCCCAGAAAGGTTGCAAAGCAGCAGGAAGCAGAGAACACCTTGATGAATAAATTAATGAATGAATCAACCAACAATCAATCATTTGCCACTCTGTGCACTAGTATTTTGGTTACCTGAATTCCAAGATCTTTATAAGTGAGATTTCAGTGATGTTCATGGCACACAGGGCTGCACCAAGTCCTACCAAGTGGAAGCTCTTCAGATCCTGGACCCTATAGCCTGAATCCTCCAGAAACCCTTGCAGAATGGATTTAGCCTATAAAATGTGGAAGGACAAGAAATGAACCATCCAGGGATGATCAAGACCCCAAGATCCAAGGGGATAACGGAGCCAGCTTCCTGACAATTGCTCACGCTTCTCCTCTGGACATATTACCCATTCCAAACCATCCTAGCCACTCATCCAGGTTATCCTCCCGATGGTGCCGCTTCTACTGAGTATGTCCCCTGATCTATAAAAGCCACGAAGTTCTTATATCCTTCAACATTAAAGACATCAGTACCTTGGGTCTGGTCTGCTGGCTTATTCCCCTCATCATTCATGACTTTCAGATAGTTTGGTCATTTAAGTTCTTCTGCATTAGGATCCAAACTTTTCCAGTGTATGTTTTCACAATTTTCTGATAAAACCTTGTAACTTTCTGCCTTTACACCTTTACTCAAGTCAGTGCCTCAATCTGAAATGCCCTTCCTACATTCCCAACAGTTAAAATCCATCCTTTTATTTAGGAGTTCAAGTCAGATGTTACCTCCGTGAAATCTACCCTGAAATACGTTTGCCTCTCACTCTTCAGCTCCAGAGGGTAGTACATTAAATGCTCTGGCATTTAAAACCACACGGAAATCTTTCCAATTAGCTTCGATTTTAGGGGTTGATGTGTAGTGTAGAGTCCCCTTAATTTAACATAGTGGCTATTAATTGTTCATGACTTTCCCTGGTGAGCCAGCCCTCCCACACTCTTACTTCATGTGGTCCAACTGGAGCTCACTGCATTCTGAGTTCCAGGAGTGTTCCTGGCCAGTCAGAATGCCTCTTAGCCTGACTATAGTGATTGTTTCTAGATTGGGCATGTGATCCAGTCAAAACCAACCGGGACTTTGGCTGGAGCAATTAGAAGAGCTGAGCTTTCTTTACTCTGGACTGGACCTTGGAAGACAAACACCTGAATCTTCTAGAACTCACCACATGAAAAGAAACTGCCTCTGAACAAAGCCAACACAGAAGAAAGCAGGGTCAAAATGGTGAGACAGTCCTGACAACAGTGCTGAAGCCCCTGGATCCAGCCATACTTTAATTCCACTCTTGACATCCTCTGTGATAGGAGTCAATAAACTCCATTCTTTTTAAACATTTTTATTGGAGTAAAGTAGATTTACAAAACTGTGTTAGTTTCAGGTTCATAGCAAAGTGAATCAGTTATACATATATGTATATATATACACACACACACACATATACACATATATACACACATATATACATATCTCCACTCTTATTTAGATTCTTTTCCCATATAGGTCTTTACAGAGCACTGAGCAGAGTTCCCTGTGCTACACAGTAAGTCCTTAGTGAAAAGTGAGTATTAGTCGCTCTGTCATGTCAGATTCTTTGTGACCCCATGGACTATAACCCACCAGGCTCCTCTGTCCATGGGACTCCCCACCCAAGGATCAAACACAGGTCTCCCGCATTGCAGACAGATTCTCTACCATCTGAGCCATGAAGGAAGCCCGATAGTAATTCCTTTCAGTTACCAATTTTATATATGGTAGTGTGTATATGTCAACCTCAGTTTCCCACTTTATCCCTCCTCCCCTTTCTGCCTGGTAACCATAGTTTGTTTTCTACATCTGTGACTCTATTTCTGTTTTGTAAATCTGCTTTCATTTACACCATTTTTTTAGATTCCACATATAAGCGATATATTTTTCCTCCTCTGTCTGACTTATTTCACTCAGTATAACAATCTCTAGGTCCATCCATGGTGCTGCAAATGGCATTACTTCACTCTTTTTATGGCTGAGTAGTATTCCATTGTATATATGTACCACATCTTCTTTATCCTTTCCTCTGTGGATGGACATTTAGGTTGCTTCCTTTTCTTGGTTATTGTAAATAGGGCTGCAATGAACACTGGAGTGTGTGTATCTTTTTGAATTATGGTTTTCTATGGACATATGCCCAGGAGTGGGATTGCTGGATCATATGGAAATTAATATTTAGTTTTTTAAGGAACCTCCATACTGTTCTCTATAATGCACCAATTTACATTTCCACCAACAAGGTAGGAGAGTCCCCTTTTCTCCACACCCTCTCCAGCATTTATTGTTTGTAGATTTTTTGACCAATGTCAGGTGACACCTCATTGTAGCTTTGATTTGCATTTCTCTAAGAATTAGTGATGCTGAGCATTTTTCCACGTGCTTTTTGGCCTGGTGTATGTCTTCTTTGAAGAACTGTCTATTTAGATCTTCCATTCATTTTTGATTGGGCTAACAAACTCCATTCTTGCTCAAGTCTCCTTGAGTTGGGTTTTCTGTCACTTGTAACTGGGTGAATCCTGATTAATTTCATCTGCCCATGTTGGACTTGAGGAAGGACCCAAGTCAATCCCCTAAAGATGAGCTGCATAATAGTGTGGATTGTCAGGGATCATGGAGACAGATTATAAAGATTACAAAAGGACCAGAGCTCACAAGGCAAAGGTAGGGAGGGGATATCCAAGGATGAACATCTCCTGAGTGGAAGCGGAAGTCACAGTGAATCTTCCCATCTCCCTTTAATGTCAGTCCATCCTATCACACAATATGGATCACTCTAGTGTTAAGAGAAAGTGTTTTGTGAAACATTGCAATGGGATTCCACTTTTTAACGTGGCTGTTGCCTTTCTATCTCTCAGGTCTGTTTAAATGTTACCTGCTCAGAGAAGACTTCCCGGATTCTCCCATCCCAAGTAGCTTCCCTCCCTACTATTTCCATGAGAACTTTGTCCATCTTCTGCTTATCCCTAATCAAAATTTGTTAAATGTTTCCTCTTGATTGCTCAACTTTTTGTCTGTATCACCAAGCAGAATCTCCAAAGATGAAGACCCTATCCAGCTAATTCACTACCATATTCCCAGTACCTGGCACAATGCCTAGCCCACAGTAGGGTACATTCTGAATAATAAGTACTTTTTGAATGAATGAATGGATGAACATCTAAGTGAGTGATTTACAGAAGCCACAGGCAATATATGTTCCTTTGAAATGACATCGAATTACTGCTTCTCTAATCCAATCAGATGATGGATTGGCTTCAGAGAGATTTCCTACATTTCTGCAAATCAGATTGGTCAATGTCTTCATGAAGTTTCCCTCAATGATTACAAAGCTCACAGGTGCTATAAGGGAATTTCAGTTAATACTGTGCTTAGATTTAAATGTCCTTGACTGAATGGAAATGTGCATCCCAAATAATAACAGGTAATATTTACTGAATGCTTACTGTATGCCAACACTCTTTTGACCATTTACACATACTATCTTTTCTAATCCCCACAACCCTAGGAAGTAAATATTAATATTATCTCTATTTCATAGATGCAGAAACTGAGGCACAGAGAGGTTAAGTAACTATGCCAAGGTTATGCCAAGATGCCAAGGTAATGCCAAGTATGCCAAGATGACTTGAATGACTGGTTCTAGGATTACAACCCAGGCAGTCTGACTCCAAAGCCTCTACTCTAAGCCAGTGAAGATGTTTGGGGATGAAGGAGAGGTAGAGATTCAAGTTAGCTTTTGAACTTTTCTTATTAAGTCTTCATAAGCAGGTTTCACTTGTTGACTCATAGCAATCCGTGCTCCCCAACTATCAGGCATGCCCATTTTAAAATGAAAGTGCAAAAATACAATTCAAATAAAATTACTTTGAAGATGTGATATTAAATTGTTTTGCCACTGGAACCTGGAAAATGCAAGCTCAGCCTGCAAGATGATAAGCCAAAATATATTTCCTTGAATGACTGGGCCAGTGTATCTGTAATGATTCCATGACAATTAATATCAACACTTTTAGGCAATATTAACCGCTGAAAGTGAATAGCTGTAAGATTTCAATCTCTCTGTTCATCCCTCTGGCTTCTATAATAGTTTTTTTCCTTTATATTGGTTTTTAAGCTGAACTATCTGTTAATGCAGTTCTGCCAGGTCTGACTATTAATCTAGAAACATGCATTTAAGGGTTTGATTGGGAGCTAAAGTTGAGGAACTGACTGCAAATGATATATGCAAATGTTAGGTTTTCATATCCCCTTCAAACATATTGATAAATCTCACTGCCATCCATGGGAATTGAAAATTGGTACAAAGGGAAAGAGATACTGTAGTTTCTAAGCTGGAGATATTTTCCTGTGTTCTCCCAGACTGCAAATAGAATGATTTTAATACTGGAAGTGTGATGTGGCACTTCTTAAGCCAGTCAAAACCAGTTTTAGAGTCGCAGAACCCCAGGATTATAGAATGTCGGAGTGGAAGGAACTGCAGACTGGTGGGCCAGGGGGAGGTCCGACCCTCTCATCTTGCAAGGGAGGCAAGTGTTAAACTGCCAGAAAGACGGGGTGTGATGATGACAATATACTAATGACAACAATGAAAACAACGAATTTTTTTGACTACTAGGTGCCAGGCATTGTTCACAGTGAAAGTGAAAGGCGCTCGGTCGTGTCTGACTCTTTGTGACCCCATGGACTGTAGCCCACCAGGCTCCTCTGTCCATGGAATTCTCCAGGCCAGAATACTGGAGTGGGTAGCCATTCCCTTCTCCAGGGAATCTTCCCAACCCAGGGATCGAACCCAGGTCTCCCGCATTGCAGGTGGATTCTTAATGTCTGAGCCAGCAGGCAAGCCCATTGTTCACATATTTAACATGTATTAACTTACTTCACCCTTAGGGCCAGGACCTCCATGTTGCCCAACTCCAGCGGGGTTGGGCAATTCACCCCGTGTTCTATTTGAATGTTGCCACTCAGTCATGAGACACGGCAATCCTGATTGCAAGAAGCTCATGAGAGTAGGGGATATGCCTTGGTTTTGCCTGCCTAGTATCCACGCTCCCCTGATAACACCATGCTTTTCTCTTTTGTGAACCACCTGTATTCATTTCCTTTTGCTGCTGTAACAGATTACCACAAACTCCATGGCCTGAAATGACACAGATACATTCTATTATAGTTCTGGGGATCTTAAGTCCTAAAATGGGTCATCAGGATGTGTTCCTTTTGAGACTCTAGACCGCATTCATTTCCTTGTCTGTTTTAGCTTCTGGAGGTTTCCTAAAGTCCTTGACTCAGAGCCCCATCTTCGATCTTCAAACCCAGCAGCACTGTACCTTCAAATCTCTCAATGTGTCCCCCTGCCTCCACTGTCACATTGCCCTCTGTATCTGGGGTCCTCCTGCCCCCACCTCCATCACTAAGGACCTTGTGATTATGTTGGGCCCACCAGGATAATCTCCTACTGCAAGATTCTTAACCTAATCACATCAGCAAAGTTCCTTTTGCCGCATAAGGGAACTTATTCATGGGTTCCAGCGATGAGGAAGTGGACATCTTTGGGGGTCATTACATAGCCTATCATACATGCGTTCCCCATTCTCAGTTCAGATGGTCTTGATGAGATGGATTCTACTCTCTGATGTGTGTCAGGCCAACCCACATATTCTACTTCTGACCAGATTGTTTAGGACTGGGCAATTGCATGATTGGAGGCAGTGCTGGGGCTGTTTCAAAAATTAATGAGAAAGAAGCGCTTTTTTCTGAGGTTTCTAATTACATGATATGTAAGCCTAGTGCTGAAAATGACAGCTGAGGGGAGGGCCGCCTGAGAACCAAGTGAACACAGAGCAGCTAAGACACCCCCTTCCAGAAATACAGTGGATTAACTTCCTACCCAACAGAAACATATTCTGGGCAGAAGTTCTTCTTTTGCCCATGAAGGAGTCACTGACACAGGAATCACCCTCTCACCATAAACTGAAAAAAGTAAATGAAATGACTCTATTTAGACACTGGACAACAGGAAGCACAAGCCTATAATGCTGAAAGAAGGAAAACAAATCAGGTGAACCCCACAATTGCCCTTACTGTCTGCCCTGAGGCAGTTTCCAGGCTATCGAGCAGGAAAGGGAACCCAAAAAAGCCCAGTGGTCAGGCTGAGTTGAGGATACAGAGATTCAAGTCCAGAGAGGCCAGAGATCCTATAATTTGTCAAGCAAAGTACTGGAGAGGAAGAAACTGCACAGAGAGGGAACAGGGTCCATAAGTCTACAGAGAGGTTTTATCAAGCCTGGCTGAGCACTGATCACATGCAAGGAATGGAAGTCCACATAAATATCAAAAAGGCATCAGAAAGCAGGAGGCCAAACAATTCTCAGAGCTCACACGGAGCTGGGAAGAGTTCACATTCCCACCAGCCCTAGAGAAGAGATCTTGAACTATACGGAGCATTGGATGGAGTCCTCAGAAGAATCACATCTCAGTGATGGGGATAAATTAACCACTGAATAAAGCTCACTTTCAGTTCAGTTCAGTCGCTCAGTCGTGTCCGACTCTTTGCAACCCCATGAATCGCAGCACCCCAGGCCTCCCTGTCCATCACCAACTCCCGGAGTTCACCAAACCCATGTCCTTTGAGTCAGTGATGACATCCAGCCATCTCATCCTCTGTCGTCCCCTTCTCCTCCTGCCCCCAGTCCCTCCCAGCATCAGGGTCTTTTCTAATGAGTCAACTCTTTGCATGAGGTGGCCAAAGTATTGGAGTTTTGGCTTCAACATCAATCCTTCCAAAGAACACCCAGGGCTGATCTCCTTTAGAATGGAGTGGTTGGATCTCCTTGCAGTCCTGGCAAAACTAATACAGTTATGTAAAGTTTAAAAATAAAATAAAATTAAAAAAAAAAATAAAGAACTTTAAAAAAAAAAAAAAGAGTCTTCTCCAACACCACAGTTCAAAAGCATCAATTCTTCGGTGCTCAGCTTTCTTCACCATCCAACTCTCATATCCATACGTGACTACTGGAAAAACCATAGGCTCGATTAGACGGACCTTTGTTGGCAAAGTAATGTCTCTGCTTTTCAATATACTATCTAGGTTGGTCATAACTTTCCTTCCAAAGAGTAAGCATCTTTTAATTTCACGACTGCAATCACCATCTGAAGTGATTTTGGAGCCCCCAAAAATAAAGTTTGACACTGTTTCCCCTGTTTCCCCATCTATTTCCCATAAAGTGATGGGACCAGATGCCATGATCTTCGTTTTCTGAATGATGAGCTTTAAGCCAATTTTTTCACTCTCCTCCTTCACTTTCATCAAGAGGCTTTTTAGTTCCTCTTCACTTTCTGCCATAAGGTTGGTGTCGTCTGCATATCTGAGATATTGATATTTCTCCTAGCAATCTTGATTCCAGTTTGTATTTCTGTGAAGTCAAGTGGGCCTTAGAAAGCATCACTATGAACAAAGCTAGTGGAGGTGATGGAATTCCAGTTGAGCTATTCCAAATCCTGAAAGATGATGCTGTGAAAGTGCTGCACTCAATATGCCAGCAAATTTGGAAAACTCAGAGGTGGTCACAGGACTGGAAAAGGTCAGTTTTCATTCCAATTCCAAAGAAAGGCAATGCCAAAGAATGCTCAAACTACTGCACAATTGCACTCATCTCACATGCTAGTAAAGTAATGCTCAAAATTCTCCAAGCCAGGCTTCAGCAATACGTGAACCATGAACTTCCAGATGTTCAAGCTGGTTTTAGAAAAGGCAGAGGGACCAGAGATCAAATTGCCAACATCCGCTGGATCATGGAAAAAGCAAGAGAGTTCCAGAAAAACATCTTTTTCTGCTTTATTGACTATGCCAAAGCCTTTGACTGTGTGGATCACAATAAACTGTGGAAAATTCTGAAAGAGATGGGAATACCAGACCACCTGACCTGTCTCTTGAGAAACCTGTATGCAGGTCAGAAAGCAACATTTAGAACTGGACATGGAACAACAGACTGGTTCCAAATAGGAAAAGGAGTACATCAAGGCTGTATATTGTCACTCTGCTTATTTAACTTATATGCAGAGTTTCTCTTATATGAGAAACGCTGGGCTGGAAGCTCACTCTAGATTCACCCTTATAATGCTCAAAGGGAAGCCTCAAAATCATCAAACTGATCTAAAAGTAATTGAAGTGTGTGCCAGAACAAAGCCTAGTACTCTTCAAAGGAGAACAACTGAACTGAGTGCTCAAAGATGTAAAATTCACAATGCCCATTAGCCCATTAAAATTTTTAGACCTACAAATAAGAAAATATGACCATAATTATGGGGAAAATTACCTAACAAAAAGACAATGATGAACTTCCCTGGTTGTCCAATGGTTAAGAATCTACCTGCCAATGCAGGGGACATGGGTTTGAGCCCTGGTTTGGCAGGATCCCCATATGCCTAGAAGCAACTAAGCCCGTGCACCCCAATTACTTAAGTCCAAGAGCTTAGAGCCCATGTTCCGCAACAAGAGAAGCCACGGGAAAGAGTATCCCCCACTCACCGCAACTAGAGAAAGCCCATGAGCAGCAGTGAAGATCCATGCAGCCAAAAATAAATAAATAGAAACAACAATGATGATGAAATTAGCAGCAAAGACTTTTATTTTTTTACAGTTATCTTTTAAGTCTTTATTGAATTTGTTACAATATTATTTCTGTTTCATGCTTTGTTTTGTTTTTTGCTGTTAGGCGTACAGGATCTTGGCTCCCTGGCCAGGGATTGAACCCACATTTCATGCACTGAAAGTGAAGTCTTAACCACTGGACCACCAGGGAAGTCCCCAGCAGCAAAGGCTTTTAAAGTTGCTATAATGACTACTGTAAGTATGCTCTAGGATGTAAAGGAAAATATACACACTATTAAGACTGAAATAGAATATTTAAGAGATCCAGCATATCTACTTACCTGCCCTGGGGTCCACTCTGTCTGCTGGCTGAGGGAAGCCACGGTATCGATGGAGCTGAGATCCAGCTGCTCCAGCTCACTCTCATTAAGAGCCAGAGCAATGCGCCCCAGGGAAACAATATGGTACTCTCTCCAGGAAGAAGGCATGTCCCAAACCTTCAGGTGAAAAAAAAAGCCAGATTAGACTGACCCCTACTGACTGTGGTTTCCCTGATAGCTCAGTTGGTAAAGAATCCACCTGCAATGCAGGAGACCCCGGTTCAATTCCTGCGTGGGGAAGATCCCCGGGAGAAGGGAAAGGCTGCCTGCTCTAGTATTCTGGCCTGGAGAATTCCGTGGACTGTATAGTCCATGGGGTCGCAAAGAGTTTGACATGACTGAGCAACTTTCACTTTTACTGACTGTATTTGAAACTGACATGGGGCAAATTTCTTTAATATATAAAGTTCTCAAACAAATCAATAAGAAAATAATGACTATTTTTTTTAAACAGACAAAAAACATGAATAGGAAATTCACAAGAAAAGAAACAAACCTATGAGAAAAGTTGTCTCAGTCATATTAAAGAAATGTACGTTAACAACAATCAAAGAATAGTAAGTAGGCTGATCGAATTGACAAAGAGTAAAAAGAATGATCACTTATGGTATCGGAAAGATATGGGATAAAGGATGCTGTCATTTGTTGATGTTAAGAATGTAAATTGGTACATGATTTTTAGAGGGAAATTTGGCTACATGCATCAAAAGCTTTTAAAACATTTATACTCTTTGATTCAGAAATTCCACCTCTGAGAATTTAGCCTAAGTAAATATTAAGACAAGTGCCCAAAGAAATATGTATAAATATATACATGGAGGCATTAAAAAAATAAAGTCTAAAAGTCTACCAACTAGTTAAATAAAGACCAACCATAAAGTAGGATATTACGTAGCTCTTTTAAAGGCTGATATAGATTTATATTTCTGATATATAATAATATGTGCTGTACACTGTTCGTGTGGAGAGGAAGCTATTGAAGAGTTGGAGTATGATCCTATTTTTTGTAACATATATATGTTAGATATATGAAATACATGTATGAAATATATAAATATATTTTACATGCATACACAGAAGTCTGGGAAGCTTCGGGTGAACATACCAAAATATTAATAGTGCTTGAAAGTGAAAGCAGTAGTCTCTCAGTTGTGTCCGACTCTTTACAACCCCGTGGACTGGAGCCTACCAGGCTCCTCTGTCCACAGAGATTCTCCAGGCAAGAATACTGGAGTGGGTTGCCATGCCCTCCTCCAGGGGATCTTCCCAACCCAGGCATCGAACCCAGGTCTCCCGCTTTGCAGGTGGATTCTTTACCGTTTGAGCTACCCGGTTATCTCCAGGTAAAAGATTGACTGATTTTCTTCTTTATTATTTTCTGACTTGCCTACAATAAACTTGGATTACTCATATGAAAAACAGACATCATTTTAAGGAATTTAATATCTTAACCCCACAACCATAACTACATAGTCCACGACAATCTTAACAGCTGAAACAAGCCACTCAAGGGAATCTTTATAAAGATGGCAAATTACTTCCAGTTCTCTTTTTATTCCTTTCTGCTCTGTTCTCAGGTGACTTTGCAACAGATTCTAAGAAAACCTCCTGAAAGCAGCAGCGGGGTTCTCCAAGTGGAGGAAGAAAAGGCTTGATTCCTGGAAACCACCTCAGTCAGAGGCACCAGGGTATCCCCAAAATTTGATTTACGGAGCATCCTTTAGATGCCAAGACATCTCATCCCATCCTCGACAGAGCCCTAGAGGGAGGAGCTGGAACCCTCTCAGGCTCACAGATCACAGCTCTGGCTCGGAGCGGACGCAGTGGGATTCCAACAAGATGACCCAAGTGCAAACCCCATGAGATGGGTCTGTGCACAGCAGGGCTGAGACCCTGGGCTGGGTTTCCCTCTGTGAGGGCTTCCTCCCTGACGCAGGCTTCACCTGTACTGCCTTCTCCTTCAGCTTCCTCAGCTGAGCCAGACTGAAGCTCCTGACGGCCCCCAGCAGCTCCACGCTCCTGAGGAACGTGTTCTCCTCCAGGCAGAGCAGGTCCTCAGGGGCCCAGCAGGCATTGGCTTCGGCCAGCTTGATGATGTCATCAAAAGAGGGAGCCACGATGCCATGGCAACCTGAGGAATGGGTGACATGGAGAAGGAACAGACGAAAGGGAATTTCAGGAAATGTGAGTCTTCCCTCCTCCCCCGCCCCCCATGATCACTGGTTGCAGTAACTTTATTTTTATTTATTTTTGGCTGTGAGGCCTGTGGGATCTTCATTCCCCGACTAGGGATCAAACCCGGGCCTCCTGCAATGAAAGCGCAGAGTCCCAAACTGGACTGCCAGGGAATTCCCTGAGTCTACTTCTTTATGTTTTTCTCCAAGCAGATTTACCCAATAGAAGCGGTGTAGGGTAGAAGCTGAGCTCAGGTACCCAGGGACCTGTGTGAATTAAACTTCTGCCGTGTCTTGCTAACTCTGTACAAAGCCCCACGCACACACTAGAAGCTTTGCATCCCTCTGATTGGGCAGTAGGAGCTGTTCACTCTGGTGAACAGTTCTGGCTTTAGATTCAAATCCAAAGCTATTTAACCCCTCTGTGCCTCGTACTCCTAGTCTATAAAATGAGGATTAAAATTTTGAATACCTTACAGAATTTTTGTGAGGACTAAACATATCATTACATATAAAGCCGAGTATACAGTAAGCACTCAATACATGTTAGCCATTTTTATTACTTACACTACCTGTCATAGCCACCCCATGCATTTGAGTTTGCAATCCAGAGTTAGAGTTAGGGCTTCCAGAATTATGAGGAAGATGTGCTCCTATCTAAGTGTGGAAAGGGAAGATGACCCACCTGCCATAAAAGTCTTGGTGGAGGCTTTGGCCTTCTCATCCCAGGAGAGACGAGAAATGGGTCTGTTACATTTTCCTTGGCAACAGGAGAAACCCACCCGCGTCAGTCTTTGAATAAGCTTAACCTTACCTAGTCAAACCATTTACTCTCCAATCCACAAATGAGATACTGTCTCAGCTGGCCCAGATGTGCACAGCCTAAGAGAAAACCAGGCCCCTTGTCTTAAGAGGAGTCCTGGATTTCCCATCTTAGTAGCTGACAATCCCTGATGTTCACAGACTCACCAGCACCACCCAGGGCTGGACATTTCTTGAGCCCTGTGGCCACACCCCTCTCACTGCATCTTCAATGGAAATTCATTGGACGTCAATCAAGAGGCAAAACTGGACCAAAGGTACATGTCAAAGGTACACGTCTGGTGCTCAAACATCTTTATCACAGCCCACTTGTAGAAGATAAAAGACTCGTCTCTCCCAGACCCCCTTGGCCCCACTTTCCAATGAAGGCAGGATCCAGTAAAAGTACAGAATTGAGGAGAAAAGAATGGTTTTAAAGTACAGCAGGGATTTGGGCTTATCACTGCTATGTTTCCAGGGCTTAGAATAGGGCCTGGCACATAGTAGGTATTCAGCAAATATTTGTTGAATGAATCAACACACACACACAAAATTTACTGAAGTGAAACCGAGTAGCAGTTCAGCCAATCCATTAGTTACTACAATCACAGCAGCAATTAATACCCAGAACCAACCAAAGAAAATGCCAACTAAGCACTGGAGGTAAGGGCCTCCTCCCCGGGTGAGAAAAGTCTTACTTTCTCATAGCCACGGGCACAGGAGGAGCTTGTGACAACTGGATGGTTGGGCCCTGAGGGCCGGTAATCTTCACCTGCTTTGGGTTCAGTTCCAAGAGCTGCCATTTACTAGCTCTGAGACTTTGGCCAAATCTCTGTGTCTCTTGAAACTCCATTTCCTTTTTCAAGAAAGTGGGAAGAACCATGCCACCCACCCCATAGGATAGAGGTGAGGACCCAAGGTGAGCATCAATCCGACTGTGACGCTGCCGTGCTTGCTGCCCCATGAAACCCTCACCTTAAGATCTCCTTTACAGGGAGACAAGGCTCCACTCCAGCCACACCGCCCTTCATGTCTCCTTCCCCCCCACCCCCAGTCCTGTCCATTCCTCTGTCTGCAGATGCTAACTTCACACGTCCACCCTTGAGTCTTTCCTCAAATGTCACCTTAGTGAAACCTTCCTTAACCAATCTCCTTTCAAATTACAACCCCACACCCCACACTCTCTGACTCCTGTCCTTGCTTTAATTTCCTTCTTCTTAAAAAAATTTTATTGGCGGATAGTTGCTTTACAATGTTGTGTTGGTTTCAGCTATACAGCAAAATGAATCCGAGATATATATCTGCTATATAATAAACTGTGGAAAATTCTGAAAGAGATGGGAATACCAGACCACCTGACCTGCCTCTTGAGAAATCTGTATGCAGGTCAGGAAGCAACAGTTAGAACTGGACATGGAACAACAGACTGGTTCCAAATAGGAAAAGGAGTATGTCAAGGCTGTATATTGTCACCCTGCTTATTTAACTTATATGCAGAGTACATCATGAGAAACACTGGACTGGAAGAAACACAAGCTGGAATCAAGATTGCCGGGAGAAATATCAATAACCTCAGATATGCAGATGACACCACCCTTATGGCAGAAAGTGAAGAGGAACTCAAAAGCCTCTTGATGAAAGTGAAAGTGGAGAGTGAAAAAGTTGGCTTAAAGCTCAACATTTAGAAAACGAAGATCACGGCATCCGGTCCCACCACTTCATGGGAAAGAGATGGGGAAACAGTGGAAACAGTGTCAGACTTTATTTTTCTGGACTCCAAAATCACTGCAGATGGTGACTGCAGCCATGAAATTAAAAGACGCTTACTCCTTGGAAGGAAAGTTATGACCAACCTAGATAGCATATTCAAAAGCCGAGACATTACTTTGCCAACCAAGGTCCACCTAGTCAAGGCTATGGTTTTTCCTATGGTCATGTATGGATGTGAGTTGGACTGTGAAGAAGGCTGAGCGCCAAAGAATTGATGCTTTTGAACGGTGGTGTTGGAGAAGACTCTTGAGAGTCCCTTGGACTGCAAGGAGATCCAACCAGTCCATTCTGAAGGAGATCAGCCCTGGGATTTCTTTGGAAGGAATGATGCTAAAGCTGAAACTCCAGTACTTTGGCCACCTCATGCGAAGAGTTGACTCACTGGAAAAGACTCTGATGCTGGGAGGGATTGTGGGCAGGAGGAGAAGGGGACGACAGAGGATGAGATGGCTGGATGGCATCACTGACTCAATGGACGTGAGTCTGAGTGAACTCCGGGATGGACAGGGAGGCCTGGCGTGCTGCGATTCATGGGGTCGCAAAGAGTCAGATACGACTGAGTGACTGATCTGATCTGATCTGATATATATTTATCTCCCCTCTTTTTTGATTTCCTTCCCATTCAGGTCACCCCAGAGCACCAAGCAGAGTTCCCTGAGCTACATAGTAGGTTCTTATTAGTTATCTATTTTACACATAGTAGTGTATATATGTCAAGCCCAATCTCCCAATTCTTCCTAGCCCCTCTCTCCCCTTGGAAGCAACCTAAATGTCCATCAACAGAGGAACGGATAAAGAAGATGTGGCACATATATACAATGGAATATTAGCCATAAAAAAAGAATGAAATTGAGCCATTTGCAGAGACCCAGATGCACCCAGAGACTGTCATATAGAGTGAAAAAGAGAAAAACAAATATCATGTGTTAACACACATGTGTAGGATCTAGAAAAATGGTACAGAAGAACCTATTTGCAAGCAGGAATTCAGACATAGATAGACATAGAGAACAAACAAATTTTCCTTCTTGATACTTATCACACAACACACTTCATATTTCACTTATGTCTGCAATTTATTGTCTGATGACCCCACCCCACCCTGCCCAAGCCACCATTTGAAAATAAGCTCTATGACGGCAGGGATTTCTATTCTGTTCACATAGTCGGTGCTCAAAAATTATTTTATTTGCAGGAAACAAAGTAAGCACGGATTGTCAACTATCATTATTACAATTATTCTTGGGTCTGGTTAACTTTGTCTCCTCCTGCTGGGCACAAGCCTACACTTAATAGGTGTACAATAACATGTATTAATATCTAAAACTTACTGAGCATTTCCTACGTGCCAGGCACTGTTGTGGACATGTTTATAGGTTTATAGGATGTTTAAGGGGCTTCCCTGGTAGCTCAGCTGGTAAAGAATCCACCTGCAATGCAGGAGATCTGGGTTTGATCCCTAGATTGGGAAGATCCCCTGAAGAAGGGAACAGATACCCACTCCAGTATTCTGGCCTGGAGAATTCTATGGACTGTCCATGGGGTTGTAAAGAGTTGTCCATAGTCCATGGGGTTGCAAAGAGTCAGACACGACTGAGCAACTTTCACTTTCATAGGTTTAAACCCACCAGTCTTCACAATAATCTAGTGAAGGTAAGGACTTTCATTACCCTCATTTTACAGAGGATGAAACCTGAGGCACAGAGAGGTTGGGGAGTTTACCCAAAGTCACACAGCCCACAAGTAGCAGCCCCAGGGTTCAAATCCAGTCAGCCTGGTCCCAGCACAGCAATTCACAGTCACACAGACATTCTGGCCCTTAAATCAATTGTTCTGAAATGTTTGTTGCACATGTTCACCCATTAAACCTACTGGCCTAACTGAGGAGAACAAGATATGATTTCAAATCACTTTACAAAGATGTAATTTTTGCTCTGTGGATTTTTGCTACTCATTGTTTGGCAAACACTACATCCAGTCCCTGGGACAAGGAGTCTGCCTGATGCCAGGAACTCAGCCAAAACACCGCTGCCAGACACAGACTCAGATACTCCAGAAACACTCACCAGGACTGGGGTCAGAGCTGGGCTTCTCCGCACTGCTGTTCCGAACAGATTCAAACACAGCTTGGAGGAATTCTTTAGGGGGCAAAGTCCCGGCCATCTTGGAAGCTGTTTGTTGAAGGAGGTCAGGAAACTATGTAGGCAGAAAAGATGACGGACGAGGAACGAATAATAATTAAAGCACATTAAACAGAGACTTAAGTCAGAGTGTAAAGTGGAACACTGCTGCGTTGCCTCCATTGTTTTGTTTTTTCTTTATACAGGCATGCATCGTATCATTGCACTTTTTATTGCATTGCAGTACTGCATTTTTACATGTTGAAGGTTTGTGGTAACTCTGTGATGAGCAAATCAATCACCACCATTTTGCCAACAGCATTTGTTCATTTCAAGTCTCTGTGTCACATTTTGGTAATTTTCACAATATTTTGCACTTTTTCATCATTACTATATTTGTTATGGTGATCTGTGATCCATGACCCTTGATGTTACTATTATAATTGGGGCATCACAAACCACACCCTTATCAGACAGTGACCTTGACTGATAAATGTAGTGTGTGTTCTGACTGCTCTACCAATGAGCTGTTCCCATCTCTCTCCCTCTCCTCACACCTCCCTATTCTCTGAGACACAACAATATTGAAATCAGGTCAGTTAGTAACCTGACGATGGCCTTTAAGTGTCAGAGTTAACAGAAGAGTCATAAGTCTCACTTTAAAACCTAGAAGTGATTAAGCTTAGTGAGGAAAGCATGTCAAAAGCTGAAACAGGCTGAACGCTAGGCCTCTTGCACCAAACAGTTAAATGAAATCATGCATGCAAATGAAAAGTTCTTGAAGCAAATAAAAAGTCCTACTTAGTGAACACACAGATGATAAGAAACCACAACAGTCTTATTGCTGATGTGGAAAGTTTTAGTGGTCTGGTGTGTGCATGAAGTCACTTCAGTCATGTCCTACTCTTTGCAACCCTATGGACTATAGTCCACCAGACTCCTCTGTCCACGGGAATTCTCCAGGCAAGAATGCTGGAGTGGATCACCATGCCATCCTTCCGGGAATCCTCCTGACCCAGGGATCAAACCTGCTTCTCTTATGTCTCCTGCAGTGGAAGGTGGGTTCTTTACCACTAGCGCCACCTGGAAAGCCCTTCAGTGGTCCGGATAGAAGATCAAACCAACCACAACATTCTTTTAAGCCAAGCCTAATCCAGAGCAAAGTCCAACCTTCAATTCTATGAAGAACTGAGAGGCTGAGAGAAGTGAGGAAGCTGCGGGGGAAAAGATTGAAGCTAGCAGAAATTGGTCCATGAGGTTTAAGAAAAGAAGTCTTCTCTATGAAAGGTTGTTGCTGAACCATGCAAAAACGTCAGGATTCTTGGCCTCCGGAGGAGAAGAATTCAATCCGGGGCCAGAGACGAGGCTTGATCGCTCAGAGCTTTTGTGCAATAAAGTTTTATTAAAGTATAAAGGAGATACAGAAAGCTTCTGACATAGGGATAAGAAGGGGGCAGGAAGAGTACCCCCTTGCTAGTGTTAGCAATGGAGTTATAGACTCTCTAATTAGTTATTCAGTTCAGTTCAGTTCAGTCGCTCAGTCGTGTCCAACTCTTTGCAACCCCATGAATTGCAGCATGCCAGGCCTCCCTGTCCATCACCAACTCCTGGAGTTCACTCAAACTCATAATTAGTTATTACAGTGAATCAAAAGAATATCTGGAGGTTGTAAAGACCTCACTAGACCTACTCCCATAATTTACATTTTAAGATAACAGGATTAGCCAGAAGGTTTTTTCCAGGGACTGTCCTCAAGCAGGATACCTTATTGTTATATAATCCTAAGGAATGTAGAAGGAAAAAAAAAGTTTGTCCTTTCTTCCTTCTTGAGAATTCCAGACCCCTCTCTCCTTGGGGTCCCCTAGACTTCTTATCAACCTGCCTAGGAAATGACTCTCTCATCTATAACATAAAATTTCAAGATGAAGCAGCAAGTGCTGATGTAGAAGCTACATTAAGTTATCCAGAAGATCTAGCTAAGCTAATTAACAAAGATGGTTACACTAAACAGCCTTATATGAAGAAATATACCATCTAGGATGCACACAGCTAGAGAAGAGAAGTCAATGCCTGACTTCAAAGCTTGAAAGGACCAGCTGATTCTCTCTTTAGCGGCTAATTCAGCTGGTGACTTTAAGTTGAAGCCAGTTCTCATTTACCATTTCAAAAATCCTAGGGTCCTTCAGCATTATGCTAAATATACTCCCTCTGCACTCTATAAATGGGACAATAAAGCCTAGATGACAGCACATCTGAGTGCAGTATGGTTTACTAAATATTTCAAGCCCACTGTTGAGACCCACTACCCAGAAAAAGAGATTCCTTTCAAAATATTACTGTTCATTGACAATGCACTCAAGAGTTCTGATGGAGAGGTGCAATGAGATTGATGTTGTTTTCATACTTAACAAAACATCCACTCTGTAGCCCATAGATCAAGAAATACTTTTGGCTTATTATTTAAATGTTTAATTATTCAATTAAATTATTATTATTTTAAAAGCCTTATTATTTAAAAATACATTTCCTAAGACTATGATTGCCACAGATAACTCCTCTGATGGATCTAGGGAAAATAAATTAAACACCTCCTGGAAAGGATGGCTATTCTAGATGCCATTAAACACTTGTGATTCAAGCAAAGTGGTCAAAATATCAATACTAACAGGGATTTGGAAGAACTTGATTCCAGCCCTTGTGGATGACTTTGAGGCATTCAAGACATCAGTGGAGGAAGTAACTGAAGATGTGGTGAAAATAGCAAGAGAACTAGAAATAGAAGTGAAGCCTAAAGATGTGACTGAAACAAGAGTCTCTATCTGCAAAACATTAACAACTCACTGAAGGCTTAGATGATAGTTAGCATTTTTAGCAACAAAGTATTTTTTATTTAATGTATTTACATTGTTTTTTAGGCATAATACTATTGCACACTAATAGACTATCAGATCAGATCAGTCACTCAGTCGTGTCCGACTCTTTGCGACCCCATGAATCACAGCACGCCAGGCCTCCCTGTCCATCACCAACTCCTGGAGTTCACTCAGACTCACGTCCATCGAGTCGGTGATGCCATCCAGCCATCTCATCCTCTGTCGTCCCCTTCTCCTCCTGCCCCCAATCCCTCCCAGCATCAGGGTCTTTTCCAATGAATCAATTCTTCGCATGAGGTGGCCAAAATACTGGAGTTTCAGCTTTAGCATCATTAAACATAACTTTCCTATGCACTTGGAAACCAAAAAATAAAAAAATTCATGTGACTCAATTTATTGCAATACTCACTTTATTGTGGTGGTCAGTAACCCAACCCACAATATCTCTGAGGTGTGCTTGTAGCAGCTTCTCATATAAATTTAATTCCTAGCCCAACTAACCTAGTGTCTACAAAGAGTCATATAAAATGATATCCAACCTCAGTGCTAATCCAATACATGTTCGTATATATTGCTTTCACCCATCAGATTGTAAGAAATAAAATAAAGTGATAATACCTAATGCTAGCCAAGATGTAGGAATTATGCGTACTTATTTCTCTATGGGACTATTAGACGGTGCATCATTACCACCTGAAAATATCTATAAAAATGTATGCATGCCTGTCTCTTTTGGGGTTGTACTGTTTTTCAATTTTCATTAAAATATACTTGTATAAAAGGAGGAGAAAAGAGTTATCTCTGAGTTCAAGGTAAAGACTAGCAATGAGGGGCTTCTAGTTGCCCTAAGAAAGGTGCCATTTCTTATCCAGAGCTGATACACTTTTTCAAGACTTGGGATATTATTGGTAAATCTGTCCAAGAGTCCAGAGAATTCATCAAACTCTCCCCTGCAGTTGCGTGTGTCCCGAAAGTCACCAGGTTATATGTAGTTCCTCCTTCTATTCTAATTCTCAGAATCAGAGTTACAGTCTAAGCCAGTAGTTCCCAGTCCAGGTTGTAGGTTAGAAGCACCTGGGAAATTCACACTCAGGCCCTACCCTAGAGATTCGAGACCATTGGTCTATGTATCTGTCCGTTTTAGTTCCCTGGTGCTTCCCATATTGGAGAAGGAAACGGCAACCCACTCCAGTGTTCTTGCCTGGAGAATCCCAGGGATGGGGGAGCCTGATGGGCTGCCGTCTCTGGGGTCACACAGAGTTGGACACGACTGAAGTGATGCAGCAGCAGCTTCCCATATGCAGCTAAGGTCACGAGCGGCTGCTCTAAGATAAACAGTTAACTTTTAAGAGGAGATTACACAGCAGAGTATTTTCCATTTTGTATTTTTAAAGGGAGGAGGAGGATATTTCATAAAGGATGCAGAAGAATCTAGGAAGAGCAACTACCATTGATGAGAGAGGCTGGGGACCCAGAAACACAGAGCCAGAAACTTCACATTCTGTAGCCTTTGATGTATTTGGGATTTTTCTAACCCAAGTATGTCTTTCTTGTTCTATTAACACTTCAGTCATTAAAACTAAAACTAGAATAAGACTGCTGGAAGAAATATCAACAACCTCAGATATGCAGATTATACCACCCTAATAGCAGAAAGCAAAGAGGAACTAAAGAGCTTCTTGATGAAGGTGAAAGAGAGTGAAAAAGCTGCCTTAAAACTCAACATTCACAAACTGAAGATCATGACATCCAGTCCCATCACTTCATGGCAAATACATGGGGAAAAAAATGGAAACAGCGACAGACTTTATTTTCTTGGGCTTCAAAATCACTGCAGACAGTGACTGCAGCCATGAAATTAAAAGACATTTGCTGCTTGGAAGAAAAGCTATGACAAACCTAGACAGCATATTAAAAAGCAGAGACATTATTTTGCTGACAAAGGTCCATCTAGTCAAAGCTATGGTTTTTTCAGTAGTCATGTATGGATGTGAGAGTTGGACCACTAAGAAGGCCAAACACCAAAAATTTGATGCTTTTGAACTATGGTGTTGGAAAAGACTTGCGAGTCCTTTGGACAGCAAGGAGATCAAACCAGTCAATCCTAAAAGAAATAAACCCTGAATATTCACTGGAAGGACTGATGCTGAAGCTGAAGCTCCAATAACTTGATCATCTGATGTGAAGAGCCAACTCACTGGAAAAGACCCTGATGCTGGGAAAGACTGAAGGCAGGAGGAGAAGGGGACGATAGAGGATGAGATGGTCGGATGGCATCATCGACTCAATGGGCATGAGTTTGAGCAAACTTGGGGAGACAGTAAAGGACAGGGAAGCCTGGCATGCTGCAGGTCACAGGGTCACAAAGAGTCAGACACGACTGAGTGACAGAACAAAAACAAAAAATAATAATACCACAAAACATCCACATGCCCACAACCCAGATTACAAAGTACAACATCACAAATATAATCGATAGCTCATCCTAGGCCTCCCTCCTTCCCCAGAAGTAACTCTCACCGCAAATTCAGTATTTGATAATTAACCATTCTCATGCACTTTTAAACTTCTCTTATATATGGAATTGTTTTGAATGTGCTTAAAATTAATCTAACTAGTATTTATTTACTTAGTATCCTACTGTATGTATTTTTTGAAACTTTTTTTTAAATCACACATTGTGTTTCTGTGATTTTAACTATGTTGATACAAAACTTTTTCAATTTTAAAAATTGATTTTTTAAAAAGTTAGATAAGCCTCTAAGACACATGCATCTGCTGCTTATGACTCTAGGTTTGAACATCCCAAGAGAAGATTTTACCATGACTGGACACCAGAATGTTGCTGTTCTTATGTGAATCTGGGTGACATGCCAGGTATTCAGGTACCCTGAGTGAGTATGACAATGTACATCTTACATGTATGAGTACAGAGAATGAAAGTGTGTGGAGGTGCTTTGCAGTCTATCTGACTCTTGTTCAGCACATCCCCTCCTACCCCACCCTCCACCTGCATGGAGGAAATTTCCTTCCCCACTAAGGTGGGCTTGATTATATAAGTTACTTTGGCTAGTGAAATGTAATGGCTAGTAGTTTCCCAGCCACTTTGCCCTCCCTTTTGTAGAGTTTCAAATTTCCACAGCAAGAAAAACAGGTTCCAGGGAGCCTAGCCCCAGAGGCAGACTCATAGTCCCAGACCCACAGAGTAGTCAGCAAAAAATAAATGTTTTCTGTTGCATGCCATTGAGAGTGTGCAGCTTTGTTACACAGCAGGAGATGACTAGTACATGACCATTTGGCACACCTCTTGGCCTTGTCGAACTCTTGGGGAGTTGCTGCAAGGATAATGTTACACCCAAAGGCAATGCTCAATTAAGATTTGGTTTTGGATCGAATATGTTTGCCCATGTGACTGCACACACTGGACACACGTGTTGTGTACATATGGTGCTGATGCATGTAAGCCCTCCAACGGGCATGCATGTGGGAAGCGCATGGATAGCAGAGTGGCAAATGATAGCTCCCAGGTCACGCACATCTGCCTAGAAGCCACGTGAAAGGCTCAGAGTCCCTTTAGCTGCTGCCTCACTGCCTTTCCCTGAACCTTGGGCATCCTGAAGTGGAGCTGGAAACATCTGAGCTCTTTGAGGCAGGGAGGAGCTTTCCAGAAAGACAAACTGACAGCAAACCCAAGGGAATATAACTAATCACATTTTTCTCTTCTTCAAACTCCTTTAGCCTTCTCTAAGATAGAACATTTAGGTACCTTTGTGGCAACAGAGCTTAATTCATCCCCTGAGAAAAGCACTAGAAAGGATTCCAAATCCTTCACTGTCTCAGCTGTCCAGTTCTGGGGGAGTCTAGGAGAGAGAATAAGCAGTAAATGGAAAGATCGTGCTGTTGCCCTTGTCCCGCAGCATCTTTTTCTGTTAGGAAAAGGTTATCTATATACCTGGAGAAGCTGTCAATCATGTGGTCCACATCCCTAACCAAGAAAACAGACATGTGATGCAGGCTGACCAATGAGAATCATCCTGAGGACTTTTGATTGAGCTATGAGAGAAGCTCTCTTTATTCTGGTATCTCTAGCAATAAAAAGGATATTGCAGGCGAATACTATCACCAAATGGAGAAAATAAAGGCCACACCCAAGAACACAGAGCTGAGAGATGGGAGGAACATTTTCCTGATGACATCATTTGAGGCCCTGGATCCCGCCATGCCTGAAGTCACATTCACTTCTAAACTTGATCAACTCCCATTTTTTAGTGTGAATTGAGCTCCTGAATTTCTTTCATTTGCATCAGAGTGTTTCCTTCCTCCCTTTCCTCTACAGAAAAGTAATGCTATATTTGTTCCTTTTATAATTACCATTATAAGTCTCGTCCTATAGCAAGATAAAATTTCCTCTCAAACTTGGCAGAATAATAACTTGCCAGGATCCTGGCACTGACCCAGGATCCACTGTTGTTCTTATGGAGACACAAATGTCTACAGGGACGTACCCCATACTGTCTCTAAAGGATGTCTGGTGATATCTCTAAAGGAGATATGCCTAATTAGCAGTGATAATCCTTCTGCTAAGACCAAGGCAAACCATCCCTGGCCAAAAAAACTCCCTTTATCTCTTTCATTAACAATATTATCCCATTAGACTATAAGTTCCATGACAACAGGTAATAACACATGTAATAATAACAGCTGAATCTTCATTCCTTGAGATAAAGCAGTTGTCAAATACTCAGTTCTACGTGCTGGGCACCGTTGTAAGTCCTTTGCATTAACTCAGCTAATGTCACAACAGCCCTGTGGGGACTCTAGCTGCCCCCATCCTGCAGATGCAAAAATAAAATGCAAAAAGACTGAGTAGCTTTTCCCAGATCACACAGGCTGTAGGTGATAGAAAAATTTAACCCAAGGACTCAGGCTCCAAGTCCCAGCTCTTAAACTCTATATAATATTAAGTGCCTGGGCCACAGTAACTACTCCAAAGACATTTGTTGTCTAACCACTAACTGATGTCTAAGCCCTACTCAAATCTGACCTAACTTCAGAAAATTCTGCATGGGAAAGGACAGCTCTGTTTTCCCCCAGGGAGTTCTCACTCACCCAGAGCTGACAGTGCCTCAGTTATTTGCATTAGTATTATTGTTGTTGTTTTAACAACAATAATAATAACACCTCCTTGCATTTGTAACATGCCAGCTTTTTTTTTCAAAGTTTATTTTTTGGCTGCATCTCACAGCATGTGGGATCTTAGTTCCCCAACCAGGGATTGAACCTACTCCCCCTGCCTTCAAAGCATGGTACTAGACCACCGGAGAAGTCCCATAAAGTGCCATCTTTTTTGAGACTCCTTCCCTTTCCATAAGCCAAGATGTATTGGTGACAACCACGTGAGGCCTGCAGAGAAGCTATCATTCTCACTTTACAGGGAATCTGAGTCCAAAAGAAGAAAGCTCAAGTTTCCAGAATAAATCCCAGGGTCTAACCTCATCACAAGTTAGAGACTCCGCTTTGAGGTGGAAGAGCCAGGGCCAGGGGCCCCTTGGCCAGCAGCCCCACCCCAGCCCTGGAGCCAAGCCTGGGGCCCTCCTCACCCATGCTGTTCCAGGAGCCTCAGCCTCACCGCTGCCTTCTGCTGGGGGCTGAGGTCCAGGCAGTCTCTGAGGCCACGCAGGGCGGTGGCCCAGGCTCTGGGGGACAACCCACGGCGGATGACAGCGGCCGGCAGGTGACAGAGCAAGTTCCCCAGGATGTCCACGGTGTACTCATCAGCAATGGTGTGGCTCTGAAATTGACAAGTGGAGCTGGTGGAAAGGCCCAGTGGGTTCCAGATCGTGATCCCATAAAACACTTCCTGACCCCAAACCTTACCAAGGTTCCAGGATCCGAACCACCCACCCTACCGTGGACTCACACAAGGCCTAATTTCACCCCAAGGGAGTAGGCCTCAGAAGTCTGGGCGACCACACGGAGTGGGGGGCGGGTGTGGGCGGAAGACTGTCCATCGGGCGCACTCACTCACGGAGGCTGTGGTCACTGCCATTGTTATTGCTCTGGGGACACCCCACTGTTCAGTACCCATTATGAAGAGAGTACAGCAATAATAAAAACAGCACTTCCAAGTTTGTAGGCCCTTGAAAGCCTCCAAAGCTCTTTCTCAAAATGCCAAAAATAGCTAACATTTATTCAGTGCTTACTATGTGCTCGGCACTGTTGTAAGTGTTTCCAGGTCTTACTCTCTTCATCTTCAAAGTAACTGTACAAGTACTAATATCATCCACTTTTTCAAGATAAAGAAACTGCCAGCTTGGCCCTTTGAGCCTTTGCATTAAACAATATATTACCTATTTCATGTCCTCAAGAGCTCTATGAACAAAGTGCTACTGTACCCATTTTACAGAAGATGAGACTGAGGTTCAAGGATGGGAAGTGACCTGCCCAAAGCCACAAAACCAATCACTGGCAGAGACTTGTCCAGAGCCCAGACTCTGTGTACTGTGCTCTTTCCAGTCCTCCAGGGCGGCCTCCCCTCATTCAGGCCCCAGAATGGAAGTCCCCAGAACCAGAGGCCAAGAGTGTCCCACCCAGTGGTTTCAGAGCCAGCTTTGAGACCCACAAATCAGACTTCTGGCCCTCACATCAGACCTGAGAACCCAGCCAGCTCCTCTGAGGACTCCCCAGGATGCCCACAGGCCCCAGAGGGGAAGGGACACGAGTCAAAGTGTCACCCAGGAAGAGTGTCCTTACCAGGCACTGCTGCACTTTCTTGAGGATGGAATTTTTTTTGTGGGAATCCAAAACCAAGGAGTCCAACTGACTCTTCCCCAGGCTGATCAGGAAGGGCACACACTGAGAAGCTGGGATGGAAGCCAGGTAGCGAGCCCTGGAGAGAGATGGGAGAATGAGGGAAGGAAAACAGGGGCTGCTCTCTATTTGCCCAAGAGCTTAACACAGAGCTGATCCTTAAGTATTGGTTCTCCCCAGTGATGTCCTGGCTCCTTTGAGCAGAGAGCAAGCCTCCCACCCATCATTTTTCTTTTTTACTGGCAGGAAAAAAACTTCCCATAATGCTCTTCTCTCACAGGTGGAAACAAGTTTCCCATCATGCTCCTCTTCCCTGACCCAACAGCAGGATATGAGAACAGAATCTCCATGGACAGAAGCTGCCTGGTTGAGGGGAGATGAGGAGAAAGGAAATGAAAAACCAGAAGAAGAAAGAGACAAGAGAAAAAAATGAAATAGAAAGTAAAGGGAAAAAGATGAGGAGAGAGTGGGGAGAGAAATGACTCCTAATTCTGTCAACTTAGGATTCTCTAGGGCAAAGGAACATAGAGACCAGTTAATAAAACAGATTATTTCAGCTAGTAATGGATGGAAGGAAGAAAATTAAATGGCTCTATCATGAAGGATGATATGGGGACCAGCTGGGGAAGCCCCTCTGAAGGGAGTACTGTTTGAGCTAAGAACTCTCCTCCAAGCTCTTGACCTTATATTCTCAAGAGGAGCAATATTTTCCCCAATGGGGAGAAACTGGTTCAGGGAGAGGGAGGGAATGAGGGTGGGGTATATTCGTTATTACAGTGATTTGTGACCTGCCAAAGCTCGACCCTACTCAACACAATCTTACTCCTTATAATTTCTCTCATTATGGAGAAATTAAATTTTTCTCCTTTGGGAGGCAATAATGAAATAAAGGTTGAGAAAGACCCATGTGGCATCACTGCCACTTCACTATTCCAAAACGAAATTCAACCTCCTCCTTTCACACATGTTCTGCCTTCTCTCTGCCATCCAAGACTCCTTCACCTCTTTATCCCTAAATCTTTCTTTGCTGGCTCCTCAATAATACTCAAATCTGTTCTTGTCTCTCCATTCCTAATGTCACTGTCTTATTTATTTTTTCATTCATTCAATCAGAGGGCTTCCCTGGTATCTCAAACAGTAAAGAATCTGCCTGCAATGCAGGAGACCTGGATTCGATCCCTGGGTTGAGAAGATACCCTGGAGAAGGGAATGGCAACCCACTCCAGTATTCTTGCCTGGATAATTCCATGGACAGAGGAGCCTGGCAGGCAACAGTTCATGGCGTCACAAAGAGTCAGACATGACTGTGTGACTAACACTTTCACTTTCACACTTTACTTTCATTCATTCAGCAAATATATAAAGAGCATCTGCAGCATGCCAGGACTTCCCAGGTGGCACTAGTGGTAAAGAACCCGCTTGCCAACACAGAAGATATAAAGAGACATGGGTTCAATCCCTGGATCAGGAAGATCCCCTGGAGGAGGGCACTGCAACTCACTCCAGTCTTCATGCCTGGAGAATCTCATGGACAGAGGAGCCTAGTTGGCTACAGTCCATAGGGTAGCAAAGAGTTGGACACAATTGAAGTGACTTAGCATGCAGGCATGCTGCCAAGCACTGTGATGGGCACCAGCTACCAACATGAATAAGACATGTGCAGCAGGTCCCTACCCTCAGGATTCTCTAGGGGGAAGAAACACAGAAACCAACTAATAAAACAGATTATTTCAGCTAGTAATGAATGGAAGGAAGAAAATTAAATGGCTCTATTATGGACGATGATGTGGGGACAGCCAGGGGAACCCCTCTGAAGGGGGTTCTGTTTGAGCTGAGACATGGATATGTGGAATAAGACAACCATGCCAAGGTCAAGTTTATAGAAATAAGCCTCCACTGTCTCTCTCCTTCCAGCCAGGCTCCCTGCACTTCATCTTCTCTATGGACCATGATGATGATCTCTCTGAAACATAAAACTGTGCCCAGAATACAAAACATCCCAGAGTGTCACACAAGCCCTCCCTGACCTCTCTGGCCTTCTCATTTGAGCCCCTGGATCCAGCTATGCCTGAAGTCCACCCCTGGATTTTCCTGAACACAAAATTACCTTTTATTGCCTAAGCCAGTTTGAGTTAAGGTTCTGTTACTTTCAATTAAATATCAACTTGATTTTATAGTTAGCTTAACACTTGTCTGTTTTTCCTCCATGAGAATGTAGGCTTTTATAAAGCGGAAATTAACTTACCTCTTAGAACTTAGTATGTAGTAAGTACTCAACAAATATTTTTAATTCAGTGAAGACAATGGCAGCAAGAGAAGGAAGAGGGAAATCAAGAGAAAAAGAGAGAAACTGTGTCCAGACCATATTTAAAAAGCAGGGCTGCCCCCCAGGCCTGAACACCCACTCATCTTAGAAATCCCACTGTTCACATTAGTCCTGATTCCCCTGCCCAGACCCAGCTGTGAGGCCAGCTTAGATGTGACCTGCTTCACTGGCATTCACTCATTCAAGCTCAGGTTGCCTTGGCTTTGGTTTTTAAATAACAAGAAAAAGCAAGAAAGTCTGCCTGAAATTCCATCAACATGGGGCTCAGAATTTATTTGCTGGATCTCAAGGATTTAACAGTCGAAGGCACTCCCTACTTGCCTCCAGTTCGTCACCAACATCCAGGAAAAGAGAATCACTTTGGCTTTGGGGACACCCACCAATCATACTGCCAAAAAGGGGGACTTGATGTTCACTTACGGAAGTGCAGCCAAGAGGAAGGGTGGCATAGAGGACCTGGAAACCTCCCAGTATTTCCACGCCAAACAGTTAACCTGAAAGATGAAAGCAGTTCTAGGAATTGAGTCCAATAAGACCAAACACAGATTGTGCTTTCTGTGGGTCAGACACTGTTCTAAGTGCTTTGAATACATTCACTTATTAACTTATACATTCACTTTAACAGCCTAAGATGTAGGTAACACTATTACACCAAGTTTATGGATGAGGAAACTGGGGCAAGAACAAGATGCCCACAAAAATTTAAGTCTGAGAATGCTCACCACAGTTTCTTTTACAACTATAAACAAGACGTGACCTTAAGATACATCACTAGGGGACTGACTAAGTAAATTATGGTATAGTCATATGGTGGAATACTATGCAACTATTTTGTTTCCATATGGTAGATTTATGTGTGCATGTATCATATACATTTAAACAGAACGTTGTATATGGTATGAGCTTATTTGTGTTTTTTAAATTACATGTAGATATGTTTTAGATATACCAAAAATTCTCCAAGTCAATAGCAAACTTCCTCTGTAGTTACACCTCTGAAGCCACATGACTGACATTTGAGGCAGGATAAATCCATGTTGCAGGAACTGTCCTCAGCATTATGGGATGGCTAAGTAGCATCCCTGGCCTCTACCTACTAGATGCCAGTGGCATCTCCCCCAGGTGTGATGAAAAAAGGTGTTTCCAGATATGTCCAAATGGTCCCCTGTTGAAAACTATGCTCTAGGAGAAATTTTACTTTCTCTCTATTGTTTTGTTTTATAATAATTATGTGTTTTCAGCAAAAAGATAAACAATAAAGGCAAATTTTCTAATTACTGGTATCTGAAGGTTCTTAGAACTGGGCAGAGTCAGGTAAGGAGGCTTATGGAGACATCTCTTCCTATTTGAAGGTGCAGGTCTTCCTCAAAGTGGGCCTGAACTCCATCCATTGCATCAGTTGGATAAGTGGAAGGAGACAGCCAGGCCAAGGTCCAGGTTACAGAAATTACCTGCTTCCCGCCCTACCTGAGTAAGGCTTTTTGTAGATTTCAGGGGTTCTTACCAGGGAACTGTCAAAATGAAAGGTATCAGGCTTCATACCTGATACCTTCGTACCTGGAGCCCCAGGGAAACTCTGCAAGTGGGGCTCTGTATTTTTCAAGTTTTGCTGAGGTATAATTGATATGCAGAGAATTACACATATTTAATGCATACTCTTTCATGAGACAAGCACAGGCAAACACCCGTGATGGCAGGCATCACCATAGTCGGGGTAATAGGCATGCCCAGCATCTCCCAAAGTGTCCTTCTGTCCCTTTGCTTTGGTTCTTTAGAAAGAGCACCTAACTTGAGAGCAACCCTCTTAGCAAACTGTGAAGTGCAGATACCACATTGTGAACTGCAGGTGCTGTGTGGTACTGCTAACTGCTGCTGCTAAGTCACTTCAGTCGTGTCCGACTCTGTGCAACCCCACAGACGGCAGCCCACCAGGCTCCGCCGTCCCTGGGATTCTCCAGGCAAGAACACTGGAGTGGGTTGCCATTTCCTTCTCCAATGCGTGAAAGTGAAAAGTGAAAGTGAAGTCGCTCAGTCATGTCCGACTCTTAGTGACCCCATGGACTGCAGCCTACCAGGCTCCTCCGCCCATGGGATTTTCCAGGCAAGAGTACTGGAGTGGGGTGCCACTGCCTTCTCCGCTGTGTGGAACAGCACATCACAACTCGCTCATCCAACAAAACTGAAACATGCTGCACAGCAAACAAGCCTTCCAGGCAGTGCTCATGCAAGCTCGGCTTTGAGAACCACTGATAGAATAAACAATCCGAGGGAATGACAGGCTTCATTAAAAATTTGCACATTATTCTAATGATTTCAAAGGATTATATAGTTGGCTTTACCCTTCCTGGCTCTTGGAGAGAAAATTCTCTTTTCATTTTTGTTCTGTTGCAAATATTTTCAAATTTTCCTTGTTATGGCCGCTTAGATACACCCATCATTTAAAAGTGGAACATTTAACTTTCAGATACATGGGTGTTTTTAAGTATCCTTGATATTAATTTTCTCATTTAAATGCTTTCTTCTCTGCAATCACCCTCTTTGTTTTTTCAGTCTTTTAACTTTATTGAGGTTTTCAATGGCTAAGTCAAAGAGCTTTCTCAGTAAATGTTACATTGCACGTGAAAATATGTGGATTATTTTCAAATATCTTCTAATATTGATCTCTAACACAATTCCACAGTAATAAGAGAACAGACCCTGTATGGCTTCAATGCCTTTAGACCAGGAAAAGTTTGCACCTTGTTTTATGGCCCTGGATATGTTCCAATGTCTCCTGGTTTATAGTCTACAAGAACTTGAATAGAATCTATATCCTGCTGTTGTGTGAAAATTGTATAAATCTTAATTATGTTGAATTGGTTCATAATGCTTTTCAGGTCTACTATAAACTTCCTGCCTATTCATTCTATTAATATTTAAGAGTTTGATATAGAAACTCCAATCTGAAATTATCTACTTAAAAAAATAATTGTAATATATAGTGGAACTGTGTGTGACTTTGTTCAGTATTTTTCAAGTCTCCTTGGAAATGTGTTATCATACTTCCATTATTTAAAAAAGAAAAAGAAAAAATAAAAGATTTTTTTAAATAATAAAAAATAAAAATATATGGAAGCGGGGGGAAAAAAAAGAAAATGTTATTGCTTGAAACATTTCATTCAGATCTGAAATGCACAGGCCATGTGCTCACCCTCTCAGACGCTATACAGCTCACTGCTTACACTCCAAGTCCAAACGGTGCTCCCCAGGCCTGTTTTCACTTACTTAGATACAGTGAAAATCAGGCACTGCTTCTGGTCTCCCCAAAGAGTTAAGGAGTCTCCTTAACTGTTTGGAAAGTGAAGTTCTAAATGAAAAATTAAATTCTCCTGGAGGACTGTTCCCATGCCAGGCTACCCCTGGCAAGAATAGGAAGGTAGATGAGGGTCCCAGGAGAGCATAATTGTGAATGTGCAAAAATGGTCTACTTGCCAACTGAAATCTGAGGTTCACATCTGGGTATAGAATAGCCCATCTGCTGAGACTCTGGCTGCAGAGGCATGGGTATGTGGAGCTTTTAAAACAGAAATTAGAGAAAAGCTGGCTCAATACTTGGCCCCATATCATCACCTGCATCAGTAATCCTGGCACGAGTATCTTAAGACACCACAGTTAATCCACCCGGTGACCGGGGTAGGGAAAGAGAATGAGAAGCAGGGAAGGGCTTTGATGGTACCTGATACGGTGAAAGCAGAGAGAAGTTGTTCTCGAAATACTGGAAATGAGCCAGAAAGGAGTCGGCGCTCATAGCGTCAATGTGGGGGCACGTCACACCTTTGAGCAGCTGCCCTGCACTAGAAAATGAGACAAGGGACCCAGGAGAAAGGGGCAGCAGGGAGAGGAAAGAAGGAGCAAGAGCAGGCAGATCTGATCCGACACCCACTGCAGGCAGGACGTCCGACTCTCCCTCCAGGGGAATTAGGCTCCTGGAGAGGGAGACTGCAGAGGGCTCGTCAGCCCCAGGCTCACCTCAGGAGCTCCTCAGGTCTCCTGGTCGTCTTTGACAGAAGCTCAAACAGGAACAAGGCCTGAGGGAAAAGAATGATTGCCACATTGATGGAGCACTCATGGGCCATTGTCCTGAGTCCTATGCTCCCATTTCACAGATGGGAAAATGAAAGCTTTGTTATTTACCTAGAACCACACAATTGCGGGAATTCCCTGGTGGCTCAGAGTCTGCCTGCAATGCGGGAGGCCCGAGTTCCATTCCTGGGTCAGGAAGACCCCCTGGAGAAGGAAATGGCAACCCACTCCAGTATTCTCGCCTGGAAAATCCCATGAATGGAGGAGCCTGGAGGGCTACATTCAAAGAGTCAGACACAACTAAGCGTCACTTTCACTTTCACACAGTCGATAAGCGGCTGAGCTGGGATTTGAGCTGGTGTCCCGTGATTGCAGACCCCACGCTATCACACCCCAGGTGGTCCAGGAGGTGAACAGGAGCAAAGCCAAGGCAGCGTGAGGCGGGAGGTTTATTTCCTGTGCTCAGAGAAGCCGTTGCCCAGTTGAGGACCCCCTGCAGCCCCTATTTCATGCCCACCTGCTGGTTACCAAACACACAGCATTCCAGGAAATAAAACTGACGATGACTAGACCAGGATGGGCTAGAAAGTTCCATAGATAAAGAATCTTCTGGGTCTTCCCTGGTGGTCCAGTGGTCAAGACTCCACGCTCCCAGTGCAGGGTGCCTGGGTTCGATCCCTGATCAGGGAACTAGATCCCACAAGCTGCAGCTAAGAGTTCGTGGCCCCTTCAACCTCTCTGTGCTCAGCAAGTCGCCTGTCTAAACAGCTCACTTCCCACCCCCTAGAACCCCTGCCTCCTCCCCTGGCTTACTGTCTCCTTAGTACTCATCAGCATCTATCATCTAGCAGGGAACACATTTATTCCCTGGAGTACCAGTGGTTAGGATGCCACACTGTCATTGCCAAAGACCCAGGTTCAATCCCTGGTTGGGGAACTTACATCCCACAAGCCCTGCAGAGGGACAAAAAAAAAGAAGAAGAAGAAGAAGAGGCAACATGTAGCAGTGCATACATTTAACTACCGATCTTCCGTACTGTCTCCCTTATTAGGAAGGAAGCTCCCTTCACTTCCGTGTCCCCAGGACCATGAACAGCACCTGGCACCTGAGAGGGGAGAGAAGTGGCCAGGGGCTCCATAAACACTATGAACGAATGAATGAATGCAAGTGAGAGGACGTTCAAGGGCCTCCACAGCACAACTCTCCCCAGGCGGCCCCAGTAGTAACCGCTCTCATGTGCAGTGCATGCCCAGCAGAGTCGCATGAGAAATGAGCCCCATTTTGCAGATGAGAAAACTGGGAGGAGAAGAAGTGACCCCAAAGTTAATCAACAGTAGCCCTGGAATTCACACTTGGGTTTCATCTAACTTAACACACAAAAGATCTTCACGACCCAGATAATCACGATGGTGTGATCACTCACCTAGAGCCAGACATCCTGGAATGTGAAGTCAAGTGGGCCTTAGAAAGCATCACTACGAACAAAGCTAGTGGAGGTGATGGAATTCCAGTTGAGCTATTTCAAATCCTGAAAGATGATGCTGTGAAAGTGCTGCACTCAATATGCCAGCAAATTTGGAAAACTCAGCAGTGGCCACAGGACTGGAAAAGGTCAGTTTTCATTCCAATCCCAAAGAAAGGCAATGCCAAAGAATGCTCAAACTACCGCACAGTTGAACTCATCTCACACGCTAGTAAAGTAATGCTTAAAATTCTCCAAGCCAGGCTTCAGCAATATGTGAACCGTGAACTTCCTGATGTTCAAGCTGGTTTTAGAAAAGGCAAAGGAACCAGAGATCAAATTGCCAACATCCGCTGGATCATGGAAAAAGCAAGAGAGTTCCATAAAAACATCTATTTCTGCTTTATTGACTATGCCAAAGCCTTTGACTGTGTGGATCACAATAAACTGGAAAATTCTGAAAGAGATGGGAATATCAGACCACCTGATCTGCCTCCTGAGAAATCTGTATGCAGGTCAGGAAGCAACAGTTAGAACTGGACATGGAACAACAGACTGGTTCCAAATAGGAAAAGGAGTACGTCAAGGCTGTATATTGTCACCCTGCTTATTTAACTTCTATGCAGAGTACATCATGAGAAACGCTGGACTGGAAGAAACACAAGCTGGAATCAAGATTGCCGGGAGAAATATCAATAACCTCAGATATGCAGATGACACCACCCTTCTGGCAGAAAGTGAAGAGGAACTCAAAAGCCTCTTGATGAAAGTGAAAGTGGAGAGTGAAGAAGTTGGCTTAAAGCTCAACATTCAGAAAACGAAGATCATGGCATCCAGTCCCATCATTTCATGGGAAATAGATGGGTAAACAGTGGAAACAGTGTCAGACTTTATTTTTTGGGGGTCCAAAATCACTGCAGATGGTGACTGCAGCCATGAAATTAAAAGATGCTTACTCCTTGGAAGGAAAGTTATGACCAACCTAGATAGCATATTCAAAAGCCGAGACATTACTTTGCCAACAAAAGTCCGTCTAGTCAAGGCTATGGTTTTTCCTGTGGTCATGTATGGATGTGAGAGTTGGACTGTGAAGAAGGCTGAGCGCCAAAGAATTGATGCTTTTGAACTGTGGTGTTGGAGAAGACTCTTGAGAGTCCCTTGGACTGCAAGGAGATCCAACCAGTCCATTCTGAAGGAGATCAGCCCTGGGATTTCTTTGGAAGGAATGATGCTAAAGCTGAAACTCCAATACTTTGGCCACCTGATGCGAAGAGTTGACTCATTGGAAAAGACTCTGATGCTGGGAGGGATTGAGGGCAGGAGGAGAAGGGGACGACAGAGGATGAGATGGCTGGATGGCATCACTGACTCGATGGATGTGAGTCTGGGTGAACTCCGGGGGTTGGTGATGGACAGGGAGGCCTGGAGTGCTGCGATTCATGGGGTTGCAAAGAGTCGGACACGACTGAGCAACTGAACTGAACACTATTCTGCCTCCTGAGTTTGTTGCTATTGTTCAGTCACCAAGTCATGTCTGACTCTTCCCAAGCCCATGACTACAGCACACTGGGCTTCCCTGTCCCTTACCACCATCTCCCGGAGTATGCTCAAGTTCATGAGTTTAATAACACAGAAATAAGTTTGTTTTACCAAGTACCAAGTTAACCTTAGAACAGACCTTTCCCACAAGACAATCAGAAGTCCAGGCACCACCTCTGGGCATTGCAGTCGTACCTGACTCCTCCGGATCTCCTTTTCCTTCAGGACTGTGGAGTTGAATCCGGGTTCCCTCCATAAATCAAAGAGAGACACTTCCTTAAAGAAAGCGCCCTGTATTTCGACAATGCCAGAGGCAGTATCTCCTGCTTCCATCACCTGTCAAAAGTGAGAAGAAACATAATAACAACTTTGCAGAGAATGGACTGAGTGTTGGGTGAGGGCCAGGCACTGCATCAATCGGGTGCTTCACGGGTAATAAGTCCTACCAGATCTGCTCAGCAACCCAATGAGGTGGGGACAGTCCTTACCCCCATTTTACAGGTAAGAAAACCAAAGCTTAACGAGTAATTGGCTTGAAGTTGATAACGTGAGATTCAAGCCCAACTCTGTCGTATTCCAAAACCCACACCCTTTAACCATAAGAGCTACAGCTATCTGCAAGGTATTGGTATTTCAGGCCCAACCCTTTGAGTTGCTTTCTTAGCAGACTGTGCTATTAGACATGGCAGGTCCAACGGGATATGATGCCCAGAAGACCCACTGCAAGTGAGAAAAAGAAATGTGGACATGGCTTTGGAACAGGAAAGGAGAGCCTTTCTGAAGCACTAGGGGAATTCAGGATTCATTTCCACATTTGAAAACCAAACCCCTAAAACATTATGACAGCAAGAAATCCAACTGAAGAAAAGTGTTTCGGATTCAGCTGGCTGGGGACAGCACCAGGGTCTGGGGAGAATCAAGTTCGACCCCAGAGGCACTTTCTGGAAAGGAGGGGAGGTGGGCATCAGAAGAAGGCATTCTCCAGGCTTAGAACAACCCCACCCAAAGACAGAGCCCCCTCACAAAGTCCCAAAACCACACGCCTGAGAGCCCAGGGGCTGCGGACCAGACATCTTCCTCTCACCTTGCTCAGGACACCGTGCTGCTGGGCAGGTGACAAGTCGGACACGTGCAGGGAGGTGGCGCTTCTTAGGAGCTGCATGAGGTCCCTGCGGTCCATGGCGTGGAAGGCCTGCGTGCTGACCCCAGCCAGCAGCACGCCCATCTGACTGACGTTGTAGAAGGACAGCACCTGGGGGCGCCGTTAAGGGAGGGTGAGGACCAGCCTCGGGGCTGTACCTCAAGGGCGTGTACCAGGCCCCACTGCAGGCTGGGCGTAGGGAGGGGCGCTGGGGCCCCACTGTGAGCAAGAACAAGCTGCCCTCCCAGACCCTCCTCCTTCCATCTGGAAAGAGACACAACCACAGGTAACCGTGCCGCTGGGGTAATCACTATGCCATCCGAGGCTACAGCAGAATTAATAAAAAGCAGTGGAGGAGGGCAAGGCAGCCCACTCCAGTATTGTTGCCTGGAGAAACCCCATGGACAGAGGAGCCTGGTGGGCTGCAGTCCATGGGGTCACAAAGAGTTGGACATGACTGAGCGACTAATCACAGCACAGTGACCCATATGCCACCGCTGACCAGGCAACGGGCTCTTCTGTGTGTAATCTGACCTAGCAGACGAGATTTAAAAATTGGGGGGATCCTATAAAAATCCAAATTAGTGTTTCTGCTTTATTTAAAAAAAAAAAAAAAAAAAAAACCTGAACATCAGGCAGTCCCCACAGTGGCAGCAATGGGCAAGAACCTTGGGGTGGGTCGTGGCGTCTCTGTCTGCCCTGCCCACCCCTCTCATGGGACCAGGAGAAGCCTGCTGCCCTCCGTATGTCACCCGTCGGGCAACTGACACAGCAAAGCCCCGCACTCGTCTATCTTCACGTGGCAGCTTTGAGGTGAATTAAAGAAGCATTTTAGGATGTGAATCTGATATTTTATATATAAAAAAAAAAATATGACTGTAGCTGGACACCTTAACAGAAATCATGCCTGTTTCCCAACCCCTCCTTTGGAGTAAAGAGGCTAAATGTAATATAATCAGAAAAATTTATTGGTTTTTAAAAAAAAACCAGTTGAGTGGTTTCCTTGAGCTATTCTATGTAGAATGAACAGTCTCTTACTGTCCTTAAGGAGAGCAAAGACTTTTGAGCACTTGGCTTCTTAGCAAAAGTCACCTCATTCCTCTGTAAGAAGAGTTGGATGCCAGGAAAGAGAAAAGCCACTCGGTCCAGGGATGGGAGGAACAAGACTGTCTCCCTCAGCTCTAAAATCACATTCACAGAGTGGACTTAGGTGGCCCCAGTCAAAACAGAAAGTCTGCAAAGCCTTCAAACTAAAGTCACCAGAAGTCTTGAAGGGACAAGATGGATGGTCTACCCTTCACCTTGAGTCAGAAAGGAGAATGAGTGGGCAGCGGTCATGGCGCCATGATAGAGGCAGTCAGTATGGCAATGAAGCAAGTGGGCTCTGAAGCCAGATGCCCTGGGTTCAATCCCAGCCCTGTCCCTCTCATGTGGCCTTGGCAATTCCCTTATACGCTCTGTGCCTCATATGAATGGCCTAGAAAATGGAGTTTATAACATTACTGACCTAATAGGGTTGTTGGGACGGTTAAATGATTAACTCAGTGATAGCTAACACTCACTGAGCCTGGACTCTAGGTCATGTGTTGTCCAACCTCTTCCTGTGTACTGACTCCCATAAACCTATGGAATAGGAGCTATTGTTATCCCCATCTTACAAAGAGGGAAACTGAGTCAAGGAGAAGTTGTCGGTTCCCCCACTGTCACGCAGCAGACACTGTCACACATGGGAGACCAAGGATTTGCACCCAGGTAGCCTTCCTCGGCACCGTCTTCTTACCGATTGGCTGCCCCTGCTGAAGGTCTATAACCAGCCCTTCGGTCTTGGGCCATTAAAACAGAGTCCAAAACTCCAACTGACCTTCTGGTGGGTCAGGTATTTGGCAGACAAGATGATGACCTGGCTCCTGGCCCAGCCAGAGACCTGGCTGAGGGTCGAGATGGCGCCGTGCACAGCCTCGGGGGAGAGGGATTCCAGCTGACTGTGGGTCAAGCCCACGACCGCATCCGACAAAGAGCCCAGAGTCTCATTGAGGGTCTGATTCTCCGTGGCAATTTCCAGGAGCTCAGCTTTGAGCTAGAAAGGGAGCAAGCCAGGGTGAGAGTCGACAGCAAGCAGGACGGCGGCTCCTTCAGACTACACCCCAGCATGCACCCTCCCCCTCCCTGCTCATCAAAAGGAAGGGGGCTCCTGCTGAGACCAGACCATGAGGCTCCCCGCTGAAAATGCCACCTCCTCTGGCCTCGACCTTCCTATGCTGCAAATTCATTCTATGCTTCATTTAAATATTAACTTGTTATTAAATCAACCTTAAAGCATGGCAGAAGGAAATTTTGTTCACTCATAACTCCACCACATTCCTGTAGCATCTATATTTTTTTTGTGACCTTGAACTCTACATCCTGTCTATATGGCCGCTTTTCTTTTATGAAATATCCAGGGAAGCTTTATGATAATATATAAATGTGTAAAAATAATTCTCAACAGTAAAATCTCCTGAAAACTCTACCTCAAAAAAAGTACTATGGTTAGTAATTGGGTGTTTATGTTTACAAAATTTATTATGCCTATACAAATAAACTATGGTATCTAGTCTTTACATAGGTGTAACATGAACAGAAATGCAACTTTCTGCTCTATTTTAAATTTTTCATTTAAAATTATGTCTTACAAGTTTTCACGTTTTTGTGATTCCCTTATTTTTTATAACATGCCTGTCCAGTTATAGTCAAGTTGTTTCCCAACTGCTTTCAGTAAAGAAGGTGATCAATTTATCTGTTGTAACGTGACCTCTATACAAAAAAAACCAAACAACAGAACGGTTTGTGTTTTGACACCTGAATTTGCATGAACCATATAGTCATGTCAGAGGCGTGTACGCAAGTATTCCAGATGGCCACTGGGGGGCAGCAGAGTAAAGTGAAACAGACAGCTTTCACAGCTCGTTTTCTCCAAACTCAGCAGCTCCCCTTCCCTAGAGGTCAGCTTCCACATCTGCAAAAGGCCTACAGCAGGGGCTCCCAACGTGTGGGGCTTAACCAGTACTTTCAGCATCACCTGGAGAGTTGTTAGAAATGCAACATCTCAGGTTCCACCCCAGGGCTCCTGAGTCAGGTATTTATTAGGCTGTTTCCAACAAGCCCTCCCGCTGATTCTGATGCACCCTCCGGGTAAGAACTACTGACCCAAATGAGCCAAAGGGTTCTCTCGTATCTAATCACACCCAACTTTCTTCTTGGTCACAACTGTCCCTGTGGCCCTAAACTACACTTATTTTATTTTTGCTTGAGCTTGCTTGGAAAGGATTCTTTTCCTGAGGATTTGGTGATGTGTGAAACACTGCTGTAGAATAACTGATGATGTGACCAAGATTTTCTTGAATATTGCTCTCATGTTATCTTTCCCATTTGAAAAATGAGAAAAACAAAAAGAAGTGAGAGAGGCGCTTCCCTGGTGGCTCAGTGGTAAAGAATCCTCCTACCAATGCAGGAGACCAGGGTTCCATCCCTAGTCCAGGCAGATCCCACATGCTGCAGAGCAACTAAGCCCATGTGCTACAACACTGAGCTCTAGAGCCTGGCAGCCGCAACTTCTGAGCCCACAGGCCTAGAACCCGTCTTCCACAACAAGAGAGCCATAGCTATGAGAAGCCTGTACATCACAACTAGAGAGAAAGCCCATTCAGCAATAAAGACCCAGCATGGCCATAAACAAATAAATAAAATCTTTTTTAAAAAAGGAAGAAGTGAGAGGAGCCAGGCAGAATTAAGACTTCAAGGGAAGAAAGGAGAGAAAGAGATGGAGTCAGGAGGGAAATGAGATAGTCCCCATGTGCCAATTTGCCCAAAACCTTGGTCTAGGAATTCAGTAACCCCCCTGGCTACATCGGAATCATCTGAGTAGCTTTGAAGACCTACCATACTCAGGCCAAACCCCAGACCAATAAGTGAGAATCTCTGAGGGTAGAGCCTGGGGAAGGGACGTGACACTAGTAGAACCAGATGTGAGTTCTTTTATTTCCTCTCTATTCCAAGCACAGTCACCAGCTTCAATATCGCCTGCAAGCTTGTTAGAAATGCAGAGTCTCAGGCCCCACCCAGATCTTAAATCTGCATTTAAGATCCCCAAATAACCTCACGCACATTCAAGTCTGAGGTGGCCACTCTGATTGAACTTTGATCTATTCAAGCTTGTCCTACAGTTTTTTATTGTTTCTCCCTACTTTAAGCTCATCCCGGTGTTTCTGCTGTGGCTGGACTTAGATCTGATTCACACTTTCTTGCAAAAGGCAGACAAGACTATTCTTCCCATTTCTCTGGCTAGTGAAACTGAGGCCAAGGATGCGGGGCCTCACAGCACTTCTGCACCTTCTGAACACCAGCCTGGAAGCCCCTCAGGTGGCTGCATTTGATCATCTGGTGAAGGAGGACTTGGGCCACAGCAGCGTCCAGCAGCTCCAGGTCATCGTAGAAACAAACCAGCAGCCCCAGCCTGCGTGAAAAGATAAGGGATGCTGGTGGAGGGCGGAGAGGAGGGGGGCCACAACCAAGACTCCACTCCAGTTAGAACCAAGAGGTCACAATTATAGCAGCTGCTGAGCACCAGGAACCGTGTTGAGCCCTTTAACCTGGATTATCTCATCACAGCCCTGCAAGGTGAGTGCTCTCATTAGCCCCATTTCACAGAAGGGTAAACTGAGACTCAGACAGATTAAGGCAAGTGGTGCCGGGCCTTAAATCTAGATCCATCCAAATACGCTGTCTCTCCTCCTGGGGCATTAAGGGATACAAGGAAAGCATTCCTTATCCACACAGAGATAAGAGATTTGCCCACCCTGAGGGATTCTCTGAGGCAGTTTATTTCCAGGATGCTTTACAACCAACACCCCTAGATGATGAGGCTTCAAAAGAAAATAAAAAGACAAGAGTCAGAACACTGTAGGAGCAGAGATGAGATCTGAATCCTGGTCTAGCTGGAAGCACTGCATCTATTGGTTAAGAACGTAACTTCACCCCCAACTGGAATTTGAAGCTCAGCTCTGCGAGACATCTGACCTCCAGCAAGTTACTTCTCTACACACAGTGTGCAGCCCACTCTCTACTATAACCCTGCCTCTCTAAGCATTTAATGGGGAGGTTTCCTTTGCTCATCATAGCACGTCATAATAAATATGATGAATGAAGGAATGAGGAGTACTGTGGGAGTTAAATGAGAAGATGCATACCAACTGATTAGCATACTTCCTGGTAGATGCTAAGCACTTATTCTGAAATGGATGCTCTTAGCATTAGTATCGGAGAAGGCAATGGCACCCCACTCCAGTACTCTTGCCTGGAAAATCCCATGGAGGGAGGAGCCTGGTGGGCCGCAGTCCATGGGGTCGCTAAGAGTCAGAGACAACTGAGCGACTTCACTTTCACTTTTCACTTTCATGCACTGGAGAAGGAAATGGCAACCCACTCCAGTGTTCTTGCCTGGAGAATCCCAGGGACAGGGGAGCCTGGTGGGCTGCCGTCTATGGGGTCGCACAGAGTCAGACACGACTGAAGTGACTTAGCAGCAGCAGCAGCAGCATTAGTATGGAATCTACTTGACTTAGCATGGTTGGAGCACCTAGTTGACCATGATCAAACACTGACACTCTCAGACATGTCCCCAGGAAAGCAACCAGCTCAGGGAAAGGATTTTAAAGTGTGTCTAAGGAGAAAACAAAAAAATGCTCAGTGGAAGTGAAGACCCAATATTAATAACCATGTTAAGAATAACTAATCTTTATTGAGCACTTTCTATGTGCAAATGTGCTTAATCCTTACAAGTGTGTTAATGAAATAGGCAGCTTATTAGCTCCCATTTCATAGATGGGGAAGGAGAGACACAGGGAGGTTCAGATCACACAACTTGTAAGTGGCAGAGCCAGGATCAAACCCAGGACTTCTGGCTCCAGGCCCCATGTTCTTAATCACTAAACTATTTTTTGTGTAAGATTAAAGGCGGGAGGAGAATGGGACAAGAGGATGAGATGGTTGGATGGCATCACCGACTCGATGGACGTGAGTTTGAGTAAACTCCAAGAGGCCTGGCATGCTGCTGTCCATGGGGTTACAAAGAGTCAGACATGACTGAGCAACTGACTGAACTGATTAGAAAATATAGGGCCCATGCTATTGAGTGAAAATACTAAGGGCAGGGGAAGAGGGTGTAAGAGTTTTAAATGAGAATATTCTCTGCAGGTGACTTTGGAAAATGTAAGGTCATGTGATGCTGTCAGAGGAAGGTCTGTGACAGGAAGACCCTGGGAGATGGAGAAAGGATGGTGAACGGTGCCCACCACCCCTCCTCACTGCACAATTACCCCCAAAATTCAAACCCTTTCTGGGGTCACCAGGTACACAGCTCCTGGCCCTTCCCTACTGGAAATGGTTCCAGTTCCTGGGGATCAGGTTACAATCACTAAATTCTAGAGCTGACCTCATGCCAGGGCTCCCTGCCTGAGGGTCTAGGATACAACAGGTTCACAAATATGAGGCCCGTGAGCTAGCTATTTCCAATACTCGACCTAACCAACTATAAATGACACATTTACAACTTGGAATGGAGGGAATACCAAGAATGTAAAAAGTTCCATTTCTGTGCTTGAGCTGGAATCTTAGCACTTGATAGATAAGGCTGTATAAAATGTACATAGGAGATGCTTTAAAAGCATTTTGTTTTCTTCTCCACTTCATAACCTCTTTAAAGGGATCTCTTTGGGGAAACACCTCCCTCATATGCACAGAGACGTGGGACGATTCAAAGAGATGGATCAGCCACCTCCCTCCCCCTCCCCGGCTCTTTTGCTGCTCAGAGGAAGCTGATGCTTAGATGGGAAACAGCTCCAGGGGCCCGGCACCCACACCCCTTGCCTGTGGATGGTAGAGGTATTCCTCATGTCAAAGTTGGAGGAGCTGATCCTCTCCAGAAACACCTGGGCCAGTTCGGGTGTGACGTCATAAACCGTGTCCAGCTGCTTGGTGGCGTTGTCATAGCTGATAAACAGCCCAATCTGGTGGAGGAGGCCAGGAAGATCAGTGAGGGGCTGCAGGAGCCCTGTGAAGCCCCGCCCCGGTGGCCTGTGCTGCGCCCCACCCCCAGACACCTGGAGATGACCATTCCTCATTTTCATTGATTTCTTTTTTTCTCTAATAGTTTATTACAAGATATTGAATATAGTTCCCTGTGCTATACAGTAGGACCTTGTGGTTTATCTTTTTTATATATGAGGCTGCTGCTAAGTCACTTCAGTCATGTCCGACTCTGTGCGACCCCATAGATGGCAGCCCACTAGGCTCCCCCGTCCCTGGGATACTCCAGGCAAGAACGCTGGAGTGGGTTGCCATTTCCTTCTCCAATGCATGAAAGTGAAAAGTGAAAGTGAAGTCGTTCAGTCATGTCCGACCCTCAGTGACCCCATGGACTGCAGCCTTCCAGGCTCCTCCATCCATGGGATTTTCCAGGCAAGAGTACTGGAGTGGGGTGCCATTGCCTTCTCCGATATATAGAGGCATGGATCTGCTAATCCCAAACTCCTAATCGATCGATCCCTCATCCCATTTCCTCTTTGGTAACTGTAAGCGACATTGATTTCCTAATGGTCTGTAACTGCTGCTTCAGTTTCTTCTACAATCCAACTGTTATTTAGCAAAGTTTTCCTTTTTTAATATATGAGCAGTTGAACTTTTTTCAAGCTAATATTTGCACATTTATTTCTAGATTTGTTATATTGAGGTCAGAGAATGTGGTCCACAGATTGTTTGCTTTGGGGAATCAGAATTTTTTTAATAGATAAATCAGTTTGTAAATGACCCACAGGTGATTTAAAAAAAGAATGTGTGTTCTCTCTGTAAGATATAAAGTTGGATATATGTATACAATATGTATGTAAATACATGTTTACATAATATTTAACACACATTTATTATGTAAATATATACATAATGCATTCAACTTTATTAAATATACTCTTCAGGTTCTTTCTATTATTGTTCACTTTTTGCCTGTGTGTTCCAACAGTGTCGCACTGAGTTCTCCTATATTTTGAGGCACTGTTACTCTTCGCTTAAAGATTTCATAAAGCTGTCTCTCCCTCATGGCTTGTGCTCTTCATCCATAAGAAATTCCCTCTGAGTGTTGGTACCCTGTGGCTTCACCTCCCTTCTCCACATGTTTAGAAGATGAAGAAATGTTGGATCTCAAGAAGTCCCTGAGGGGGCCCAGTTTCCTGAGAATTTAACCTCTATCGACTTTCTGGAATTCACTCTACTTTGAAAAAGTAAAATGGAGGTCTAATCCATTTTATAACTGAGGGTTATGAGACTGAGAGACATCTGAAATATTCCCAGCCTGTCAGGTAAAAAGAGGAATCTAGGGACTTCCCTCGTGGTTCAGTGGCTAAGACTCCATGAGCCCAATCCAGGGCGCTCAGGTTCAAAACCTGGTCAGGGAACTAGATCCACGTGCCACAACTGAGGATCCTCCATACTGCAACCAAGACCTGGCACAGCCAAATAAGGAAATATTTTTTTTAAAGAAAGAGGAACCTAGTTCTGCCTCTGGTTTCATAATAACCAGACACAGTTGGATGAGTCAGTCCTTGAACAGGCCAGTCATTTGCTGCAAACACTTCTTTCCCTGGCCAGGAGAAAGTTAGGGCACACAGGGTAAAAACTGGTGGCAAAACCCCCACACTCTTTATGAAAGCCTCCCTGTCAGCAGCATTCCTTGGAGGCTGAGTTCTAGAATCATGCCTCCCAAGGGATTTTAGTATCATCAGACCAACATCAGGAAAAGGAGAGTAATCCCTGAGCAGTGAGTTAAGCACCATGAATATGTACGTTTCTCCACTGTAAACTTTAAAGTCCAATCATCGCTCATGCTGAAGTAGCTATCAATAGAAGTGGCCATAAATAGAAGCAGCAATTGATCCATGTTGCTTTTGACTTGGGTTTGTGCTTCCAATAAATTCTATAGCTACGATCCTTGGCATTTCTTGAGTTCAAAAATATCCTTAAATGACCTCTGGTTCATAGCCAACCTTCTCTTTAGATCATGTTGTTGACATCAAAACTGTCTTAGTTGTCCACAATTCTTTTTGTTTTCTTAGCTCTTCTACACTAGAACACAATCCAGCAACCGACTGCTTGAGGCTTTATTCAAGGAGTTTTCTTTAGATGCTCAGGTTATATTGAGCTAAGGTGAGTGGTCAATTTCCAGGGCACCTCGACTGGCTGGCTGAACATGAGAGGTTTAGAACACACCTTGTGTACATGCTAAGTCCATTCAGTCGTGTCCGACTCTTTGTGATTTAATGGACTGTAGCCCTCCAGGCTCATCTGTCCATGGGATTCTCCAGGCAAGAATACTGGAGTGGGTTTCACTGCTCTCCCCTCCAGGGGATCGTCCCAACCCAGGGATCGAACTCACGTCTCTTAGGTCTCCTGCATTGGCAGGCAGGTTCTTTACCACTAGCGCCACCTGGGAAGTCCAGAACACACCTTACTTCAGATGTATTGGTGATGGAGACATGTAAATGTATTTTTCAAACTTACTTCCATGGGACTAATTCTCATAATTTCTTCAAAGGATAGGTGAACCATGTATCTGCCCAAAATCCATAAGTTTTCTGCACTGACCCATGAAACAGAGTCATCTGCAAAAAAGACAAAACACAGATTCAAAAGTAAATAAATAAAAGCCTATGCACTGGTAAATGATTGTCAAAAATATCTTTGATATCAGGACCTCTTTTTGCATGCATTAATTCATTCAACAGCCAATTTTTGAGAGCCTTGTGCTTACGAGATGCTACACTATACATAGGCAAGGACGGATGTCCACCACTTCATTATTCATAGTGCCGCTTCTTAGACCAGCAGCCTCAGCACCACTTGCGAACTAGTTAGAAATGCAGATTATTTTTTAATACTAAGACCACAAAATATAGTTTCATTTTTAGTTACTAACTTGAAATATATTTGATTATTTTACTACTGCCAGTAACAAATCTTATCTTCCTTATTGATTATCACTGAGTACATGAGCCAACCCAAACCATTTGCCCTTTCTTGAATGCACCCCTAATGGTCTCCAAATCTTTCCTCTCTTGGGACTTTCCCAACAGCCAGACTGCCTTTCCCCTAACCCTTCTGCTTCCAAACCCAACCTTAAAAACTGAGCTCAAATATTTCCTCTTCCCTGAAGCCCTCTCTCATCTCCTCTGCCAGCGGTATAATTTCTCTCTTCTCTGAATTCCCAGAGAACTTTATCACTCTGTTCAGACATTTTAAATTCCCCATCAGCAAAATGTCAGTGGGATTTTAGGAACAATCATGGCCAGGATCCATATTCAAATTTCAGTGAACTGGGACTTCTCTGGTGGTCCAGTGGTTAAGAATTCACTTTTCAATGCAAAGGGCAAGGGTTCAATTGCTGGTTGGGGAACTAAGGCCCCCACAGGCTGTGAAAAGGTAAAAGTGAAAGTGTTAAGTCATTTAGTCTTGTCTGACTCTTTGTGACCCCATGGACTGTAGCCCACCAGGCTCCTCTGTCCCTGGAATTCTCCAGGCAAGAATACTGGAGTAGGTAGCCATTCCCTTCTCCAAGAGATCTTCCCAACTGTGGGGTGTGGCCAAAAAAAATTTTTTTTTAAGTTTCAGTGAACTAGAATTGGCTGCCATTGCCTAATCCTCCACCTCCAGTAAAAGATTTACAAAGTACAACATTGCGTTGGCAGCATTTGAGGGAAATGAAAAAAGCAGGGAGCATTTTTAGGGTGCTGTGAATCAGTCACCAAAAGCTATTGCAAGAGGCCATGGGCAACGGCTGATGCCCAGAGGAGATGGAGAGGTCAGCTGATCTGTGGACCACATCACAAGATCCAGAGGGTGCCTCCCCAGCCCAGGAATCACACGGGTTGCTGTGAGCACGGGTAAACCTCCTCTAGATGGGAACTCTGAACCCTGACTTGGTTATTAGAAGAAAGGGTGGCCCCGAAGGCTAGATAATTCTGGGGGGAAACCACTAAATTCACCAAGAACTAAGCTGAGATGTCCATTTTTAATTAATTATTAAGCATGAACTATATTTCTGCATATCAATGATCCCCAAACTTGGGATATTTTTGACACCCAAAGCATTTCCAGTTACCTCAAGGAACTTCATGAAAAAAATGTTTAAAGTCCAAATAGAATTCATTTTAATTCACTTTAGTTTAATAATGAAATATACCACATAGGGATTTTAGGGGAGTCTGTCCCTAATTAGAATTTTAGGAGAGTCTGTCCCTAATTAGTCTGTCCCCAGTTAAAACTGGACATGGAACAACAGACTGGTTCCAAATAGGAAAAGGAGTACGTCAAGGCTGTATATTGTCACCCTGCTTATTTAACTTATATGCAGAGTACATCATGAGAAATGCTGGGCTGGAAGAAGCACAAGCTGGAATCAAGATTGCTGGGAGAAATATCAATAACCTCAGATATGCAGATGACACCACCCTTCTGGCAGAAAGTGAAGAGGAACTCAAAAGCCTCTTGATGAAAGTGAAAGAGGAGAGTGAAAAAGTTGGCTTAAAGTTCAACATTCAGAAAACTAAGATCATAGCATCCGGTCCCATCACTTCATGGGAAATAGATGGGGAAACAGTGGAAACAGTGTCAGACTTTATTTTGGGGGGCTCCAAAATCACTACAGATGGTGACTGCAGCCATGAAATTAAAAGACGCTTACTCCTTGGAAGAAAAGTTATGACCAACCTAGATAGCATATTCAAAAGCAGAGATATTACTTTGCCAACAAAGGTCTGTCTAGTCAAGGCTATGGTTTTTCCCATGGTCATGTATGGATGTGAGAGTTGGACTGTGAAGAAAGCTGAGCACCGAAGAATTGATGCTTTTGAACTGTGGTGTTGGAGAAGACTCTTGAGAGTCCCTTGGACTGTAAGGAGATCCAACCAGTCCATTCTGAAGGAGATCAGCCCTGGGATTTCTTTGGAGGGAATGATGCTGAAGCTGAAACTCCAGTACTTTGGCCACTTCATGCAAAGGGTTGACTCATTGGAAAAGACTCTGATGCTGGGAGGGATTGGGTACAGGAGGAGAAGGGGACGACAGAGGATGAGATGGCTGGATGGCATCACTGACTCAATGGACGTGAGTCTGAGTGAACTCTGGGAGTTGGTGATGGACAGGGAGGCCTGGTGTGCTGCGATTCATGGGGTCGCAAAGAGTCGGACACAACTGAGCGACTGAACTGAACTTAACTGAACTGTCCCTAATTACATTCTGGCAACAAGGACTTAAGGGAAGTCTAGAGTCTAGAACTGTGGTGCTGGAGAAGACTCTTGAGAGTCCCATGGACAACAAGGAGATCAAACCAGTCAATCCTAAAGGAAATCAACCCTGAATATTCATTGGAAGGACTGATACTGAAGCTGAAACTCCAATACTATGGCCACCTGATGTGAAGAGCTGACGCACTGGAAAAGACCCTGATGCTGGGAAAGATAGAGGGCAGGAGGAGAAGGAGTCAACAAAGGATAAGGCCATTGGATGGCATTACCAACTCGATGGACATGAATTTGAGCAAACTCCAGGAGATAGTGAAGGACAGGGAAGCCTGGCATGCTGCAGACCATGGGGTTGCAAAGAGTTGAACACAACCTAGCAACCGAACAAGAATCTAGTGGGTGAGTTGAGTGAATTTCCCAGGTTACGTAGTGTGAGACTCAGTTTCCCAGAGGTCACAATTATGCACCAGGCAGAGGGAATTCTGCTGAGCATAGAAGACATTTATTATTCCACTATTTAATGCTTTTTTATACACAAATCTCAGAGCTGAATTCCAGGAAAAGGACTGGCTGGCATTCCCTCCACTTCCACCCACTGACTCTCTCTGTCTCCCCCACACACATAGGCTCACTTCCACCCCAGGGCCTTTTATCTGCCGCTTCCCCTGCCCGGAATACTTTTCCTCCAGAGCCTCACACGTCTGATTCCATTTCTCATTTTGCTTTCAAACCAAATGCCGCCAGCCCAGAGAGCTCTCCTCTGACTCCTTAATCTGGGGGTCAGAAACTACAGCCTGTGAGCCAAACCCACCCAGCATCTCTTTTTGCACAGACTTCAGCTTGGCTTTTACATTTTTTAATGGTTGTTGCTGCTACTGCTGCTGCTAAGTTGCTTCAATCATGTCCGACTCTGTGCAACCCCATAGACGGCAGCCCACCAGGCTCCCCCATCTGGGAAAATCAAAAGTTTTGTGACACTTGAAAATTACATGAAATTCACACATCAGTATCTGTAAATAAGGCTTTCTTCAGTTACAGCTACACCTACTTATTTGCTGTCTAAGGCTGCTTTTCTATTACACCCACAAAGCCTAAAACATTTACTCTGGCCCTTTACAGAAAACCGTGGCCAAGTCCTGTTCTAGTCTAAAGCAGTAACCCTCTCCATGGCATTGACCAATTTTATTTTCTGCAGAGCTGTTACTCGTATCTATATTCTCTCTGTCTCCCTCTATTCTTTTTTTTTATTTACTTGCCTAAAAGTTTTCTCCACCTTCTCACCCACAATAAAACTATAGCTCCATAAAGCAAAGATTTGTCTTCTGTTCCTCTGTATCTCCAGTGGCTGACACATAGTAGGCATTTTTTAAATGAATGTGATTTTTAAAAAAATCACACCCTATCGCACCCATTGGCCACACCCTATGGCATGTGCAATCTTCGTTCCCCGACCAAGAAATGAACCTGTGCCTCCTGCACTGGAAGGTGGAGTCCCAACCACCGGACCACCAGGTAAGTCCAATGGGCTCTTTTTAGGTGTTGAGTTTATTCTGTTAACATTACTAACATTAAAGATTCAACAAGTTGACGTTACCTGTGAAACTGTTTGCATTACTAATCTGCATCGCTATTCTTTTCTTCTTTTTTTTTTTTTCAATTGTAGTAAAATACACATAACATAAAATTTACCATCTGAATCATTTTTAAGTACACAGTTGAGTGGCATTAAGTACATTCACTTTGCTGGGCAACCAGCACCACCATCCATTTCCAGAACTTTTTCATCTTGCAAAACTGAAACTCTGTACCCATTAAACAGCAACTCTGGGAATTCCCTGGTGGTCCAGTGGCTAGGACTCAGCCCTGTCACTGCCATGGGCCTGGGGTTCAATCCCTGGTCAGGGAACTAAGATCCCACAAGCCACTCGACATAGCCAATAAACAAAATGAAATAAAATAAATAGTAACTCTCCATTCTCTCCATTCCTTCCTCTCCCAACCCCTGGCAACCACCACTCTACTTTCCATCTCTATGAATTTGACTATTCTAGGAAATAGTAGGTTTTTAATAAACATCTGTCAGTACACCCATGGCTGATTCATGTCCGTGTATGGCAAAAACCACTACAATATTGTAAAGTAATTAGCCTCCAATTAAAAATAATTAATTAATTTACAAAAAAAATAAACATCTGTCAAATAAATCCTGGCCTATTTCTGCTTTGGTTGCCAGGAAGCTTAGTGCTGAATTTCTGGGCTTTACTGTCTAGATTTTCTTTAAAAGAACTATAGTGTCCCATGTTGATACAGATTTTTAACACAGATTTTGAACTTGTAAACTTGTTATTATTTCCTAAGAACCTAGGACACACCTTTGATTCTAAGATACAGATGATTGTTACTTCAGAGACTTCAACATGTGAAAAACGCCTTGATGAGATGGGGTATGTGTGTTTTCCCACAAGCCACATCACGTCCTTTTCGGAAGCCGAGAGAGGTAAACGTCTTAAGTGACAAGAAAATCAAATCCCTATTTATAGAGATGAAGCGCCACCATGTTTAAGGATGGACTTCGCCTAAAAAGTGTTCCCACCTCAAGGCCTGGGCTCACCAGTCACATTGGAGGATGTCCTCAGAACCCCAGTCATCCAGCAGTAGACAGCCTTCTGGGCGTGGGCCGAGGTCTGATCATAGAGATCTTTGAACAACGCAGACCTAAACGATGCAAATGTGGGTATCAGTTAAGGAACAAACAGATGCAGGCCTGCAGGCAGGGTCCAAACAGCAAATGCACACAAAGCATCATCGGTTAAAAGCCTTTCCCACTCCCCTTGCTATCTGTAGCTATTTTCCCATTTTTCCTCTTTCCATCACATTTAAATATCTGCCAAAGACTGATCTCCATTTCCCAACCACCTGGTCATTTTTTTTTTAATAACAGTTTCATTAAGCTGTAATTTGTGTACCATACAATTTGTCCATTTAAAGTACACAACTCCGTGATTTTCAATATATTCATGGACTTGTACAACCATCACTACAATCCAATTTAGAACCCACTTAGTGCCTCAAAAAGGAACCCTGTACTCTTATCTATCACCCCTGAACCTCCAGTGACCCCATCTCTTAGAAACCACTAATCTACTTTCTGTCTCTATATATTTTCCTCTTCCGGATACTTCAGATAAATGCAGTCATACAATATGTCACACTTGTATCTGGCCTCTTTCACATGGCATGATGTTTTCAAGGTTCATGCATGTTGGGACATGTATCAGTACTTTGTTTGATGGTCAAATTGTATTCTGTTGTACAAATATACCAAATTTCCTTTATCTGCTCATCAGTTGGGCTATTTCCACCTTTTGCCTATTATGAATAATGCTGCTATAATTATTCACGTACAAGTGTCTGTGTAACATGCTTCATCTTCCTTGGATGTAGACCTAGAAGTGGAATTTCTGGGTCAAATGACAACTTTATACTTAGTCTTTTGAGGAACTGCCAGACTGCTTTCCAAAGTAGCTACACCGTTTTACTTTCTCACCAACAGTGTTTGAAGGTTCTGATTTCTCCACCTCCTTGTTAACACTTGTTAGTATCTGACATTTCAAGTACAGACATCCTGTGGGTATAAAGTGTCTTGGTCACTTTTTAAGTCATGGTCATCTGGTTTCCCCACTGCCACGCTACTTCTTGTGGCCCAAATCCCAAATGACCTCCCTGTCACCACACCCAGCAGTTCCATTTGGTCCAATCTGAGTTGACCTTTCAGCATGTGGCACTGATCACCCCTCTGGTTCATCCTGGCAAAACAGTTGAGTCTCTTCATCTTGGAAAACTTTGCTCAATTCCACCCACCACTGAAAATCAATTCACCAAATGAGCAATTCGCCGACCTTTCCTAAGCTTAAGGTTGGTCCCTGCCACTCTCTCAGTCACTTCATATGTGAAGAGGCAAACTTTCAATCCATCATAGGGTCTTCTCTCTGTATCTTTCTTTTCTTCTTTTTCTCCTCACCCTTCCTCCTCCTCCTCCTTCTTGTTTTTCTTCCTCTTTCTCCTCTTATTCTGGTTCTTCCTCTTCCTCTTCTTTCTCTCTTTCTCTTTCAGCTGTTGTTTTGATTTTCATAACAGCAGAGGGGGTGAAAGGGACAGGAGATAGCTATATTCAGTAATTCTGAAAAAATGGCAACCGTCATTTAAGGGAAAGCTTGCCCATTTGTAACAATGCTCTATCGTGACCTAGGTCAAGTTATTCAATCTCACTGTGCCTCAGTTTTCCCATTTGAAAAATGGGAATGGGGTTAATGACATCATCCTCACAAGCAGAAAGGTAGAGTAAGAAGAAGGCAAAACTGAGGTTCAGGAGAACTGGCTTGAGTTCAGATTAAGTCAAGCCCTATGGGGTCACTTCAGGTATACCGTCCCCTTGTTGGGCCTCAGTTGCTTCATCTGGGAAAGAAGAGGTTGGATTAAATGATGCTCATTGGGAAACAGGAAATGGCATATTCTGGACTCCCCAGTGATGATGAGAACCTGCTGTCATGCAGTGTTATACCTGTATTATTCTGTTGTCTTTCTGTCTGTAGGGCCCGAAATCTTTCCCCGGGCTCTTATTCAGGCTTTCTGTTTCTGTGCTGGACATCTGAGTTTTGACTGTCAAGCATCCACCCCCTCTCTTGTCATAACAGCACCTCAGTTTTTCTTGGGAAAATGATGTTTCTCTCACATCCATGTGGTTTGGGTGGAACTGTGAGCCACATGCAAGCCATTCATCTCACCAGATCCCATTGGCCACAGTCATCAGCTCAAGAATGGGCACATGACCTAGTCTGGACCAATGAGAATCAGGTCTAGGACTCTGCTTGGAACTGCTGGGAAAGTCCTCTGGACCAGGCACTCGGAGGAGGGGCCTGGAACTGCCCACATTCCGTTGTGGAGAAAGCTTGCCTGGGAGCAAGGCCAACGCAGAGGAGGGCAGAGCTGAGAGATTATAAAACCCAGACGTTGCTGATGGTGTAATTTGAGCTCCTGGATCCAACCGTGTTCGGTCAGTCGGCTGCCTTTCAAGGAGAAAGTCTCAATTCAGTGCTAGGGAGTCTTCAACATACACTCAGCTCCTTTTTAACCCGAGAACAGGTCCCAAGCTCAGAGCAATACATCTAGCTAGGATTTAATGACACTTTTTAAATTGCTGTTGTATTTATTTTTATGATTCTTTACATGACAGCAACTAAATAACAACAAAGACAAATGATACTGGTTTCCCATTTACAGTAACTATACCATATTTACTTTTTTAAATTTATTTAATTTTATTCAAGTATAGTTGATTTAAAATGTTACCTTAGTTTCAAGTGTACAGCAAAGTGATTCAGTTATACATACATATATATCTATTTTTTTCAGATTCATTCCCGTTATAGATTGTTACCAAATTTGAATCTAGTTCTCTGTGCTATACAATAAGTCCTTGTTTGTTATCTCTTTTATATACAGCAGCATGTATCATTTTTTACTTTTAATATAGATATTTTAAGCAAATAGAATGAATCACTATTTTTTAAATACACGAAATGAATAATAATACAGGCAGAATACAAATATGGCAAAAATTATGAGGATGATACCAGAATAACTAAAACGTGGGAGACTGTTTTAATCAAGCCACGTCTAAACTGACTTCACATATTAACCTGTCCTCACCTGCCTTCTCCCCTCCCTCATGTGTTATCTCCTTGACCTCAGGATAGACTCTGAGGGGCAGCGAGTGGAATCAGCGGGTTGCGGGGAGGACACTCACAGGTTCTTGAAGGCGTCTTCACGCAGGTCGCGCGGGAGCATCTCTGTGATGTCCGGCTGGAGAAAGCGGCCTGAGGACCCCCTCAGCACCCTGCCCAGGATCTCCACACAGTCCAGGGGGTTCAGCACCTGGAAACACCTCTCCAGCGTGATGAGAAACAGGCTGCGGTTCACACCCGGGCTCTGCAAGGCTTGTTTCCGAACCTCTCCCAGGTCAATAATGATGTCGTCCAGCTCCTAAAGCAGTGACAGAAGTCAGCGTTGCCTCTCAATCTCGAAACACTGGGAGGGACCACGCTTAGCAGCAGAGGTGAAATTCAGGACCACTATTAAGCACTATGCTGCTATGTCAAATATGCTAGACTTTTCTGTCACCTACAGAATACCTTTTCCTTCTCCAGATACATCATGACTGTCACACCTCAGGCCCTTGCTCTCGCTGGAATCCCCACCTCCTTGTCTCAGCGAATTCCAGCTGATTCTTTCAGGTCAAGGTCAGTCACCACTGAATCAGTGAAGTCTTATCTGATGTCCTACTTTGGTCAAATCAAACCTCCCTCCACTCTGGGCTTCCAAGAGCATCCTGAACCAAACTCTGTGATTAGAAATGCTTACAAACCTATCTTTCCTCCAAGCCAGTGGACCTCAACCCTGGCTGTACATAAGAACGACTAGGAAGGTGATTCCCAGCACCGCCATAGAGACTGCTTTCACCAGGCTCTGGCGGAGCCCTGGCATCTGATTTCAGCGTATAGACGCTGAGCCAGGCAAGTGCTGAGGCCCATGCCATGTGCCCAGTGGGATTCCTGGTACGCAGATGTTGAGAAATAGCCTGTTAGGATGAATGAATGAATCCTTTGGACCGCAGACCCCAGGAACGCTGACAGAGTTTAGGCAATATTTGACTGTTCACAACTCTGTCCTTCACCCAACATACCTTCCAAAAATAACAACAACAATTTACTGAGTATGGACTACACGCCAGGCACTGTGCCAAGCATGAAGCAGCCATGTATAGTCTCCTGTTATTCTCATAACAGTCTTATAGGTTGAGACTCACAGGTCTGAGGGTCAGATATTCCTAGGTTCAAAACCCAGGCCCTTGACTTATATGTGTGTGTCCCTGTGTAAGTCACTTATCCTTTTTAAGTCTCGGTGTCTTCCTCTAAAATGAAGATAAAAATCAGTGCCTATCTCCTAGATTTACAAAATCCAAATGAGATTTAACGAATGGAGAGTGCTTGGTACCTAGTGAATGCTCAGCAAACATTACATGCTATGATTAACTCACTATCACAGGTGACAAGAAGCGAGATTAGACAACCTGCCCAAAGGCGCACAAAGCTGGGATCTGAAACAAGGGTACTGAATCCAAGCCCACTCATCTAACCACATCTACAAGTTTCCTAACTTCCGTCATTGCCAAGTGGGGCCAAACAGTGCAACGGTGAAGAGTGTAACTTGGGGGTTCTGAGGCAGGGGTCTGTGGATAGTATTAGGGGTCTGTGGATAGTATTAGGGGTGGGGAGTGGAGGGAATTGCATCCTCCCTTTCATGGCTGTGGAGCTGACCCCCACTGTCTCCTTCAAGGATGAATATAGGCAGCGAGCCAGCAAGGTGGCTTTGAACCAGCAAGAAGCTTTGATGTGTCATTACTAAAAATCACAAACACTTTCATAACTCACTACCGTTGTTGCAAATGACTGGAAATCTCGCTTACACGCAACATTTCCTCAAAATTACAGAAGCTATTAGACCAACCACTAAACCTTACTATTGAAAGTATTCAAGAATTACTGACCCCCAACTTAGTCTTATGTATTTTGATAAATGTCTTTCAATAGAATCAACTTCCTTTATCATCCTTTGTATTTCATGGTATAGATGTTAACACCTTATTCTGAGAAGAAGCCTGTGGGCCTTGCCATGGGCTCACAGCTAAGAGTCAGGAACCCAGGTTCTTACCTCAGATTTGCCACTTTCAAGCTGTGTGACCTGAAGTTATTTACTCAACCTCTCCAAGCCTGTTTCCTCATCTGAATATTGAAATGGTAAGATTCTAGTTATCCTTATTTCAGAAGGTCCTGGCTTGTTAAACCTTTAGAAGAGTGTTGGCAAATATGGCCCACAGGCCCAATGCAGCCTACCGCCTGTTCCTGTAAATAAAGTTTGGGGTTTTTTTTTCAATTCTGAATACTCTTATATTAGCTCCACTTCAAACATCAAAACAAATTAAAAAAAAAATCCACACCAGTCAAACTGCTACAAAACAGTTCTTTAAACAGGTTGGAGGCGCGGATATGGCTTCATTCTGCTGCATCGCAGTTATATCTGGCAGTTTTGCTTACCTACTTCTGTTTCTGAAACAAGCAACATCCAAAACAGACAAGAGTCAGGAATGTGCCGATTCTCTTCAACGTTTCCAGGCACTCCCTGATCAGGCCTTCTTCCTGGCATTACTGAGCTTTCTCTCCCTGACTCTCAAAAGGCTAGTTCCTTTCTCAGGACTGACACAGGGGTCATCAATCGTATGTACCCAAAGTTTTTAGTCTTGCAAGTGACTTTAGAAGAGGGTATAGGGCTATCCGCCCTGGTATACCACCTCCATGGGGCGGAGGGGGAGGAGGGCAGGGGTGAGAAAGTCACCCCTTCTCAGAAGCAACCAAGGCTGACACAGAAGGCAGGATGCACTGTTAAGTTCTGACCAGGATCAGACTGCAAGAATAATCCTCTTGGCCTCAGAAAACCAGTCTGAAGCCAAGGCGATCAGCTTAGTGAAGTAGTCAAAGTCACTCAGTCATGTCCGACTCTTGTGACTCCATGGACTGTAGCCCACAAGGTTCCTCTGTCCATGGGATTCTCCAGGCAAGAATACTGGAGTGGTAAATAAAGTTTTATAGACACACATCCAGATCCATTCATTTACCTGTCATCTACTTTGACACTACAACCACAGAGTTTAGTAGTTGTGACAGAGACTGTACGGCCTACAAAGCCTGGAATATTTCTTATCAGGCCCTCTACAGAAAACAGCTCACTGATCATTCCCTCAGGATAATAGCTGACACATGGTAAACCCTCAATAAACATTAATCCAGACCATTTTCATAGGCCACCATCCTCATTTTTGCTGTATCTTTCATCACCTTTACAATTATTTAGTTTATTTTTTACTTTAAACTGACTCTTCTTAAAACTTAAATTCATTTCAAAAGGAAAAATTACATCTCCATCAAACTCACAGTTTTGATGTGTATTTTAATAACAGACATTGAAATTAATTTATGATTATTAAAATGTTTAAATGCTTCAATTCCCTTAGGAAAATGCTGCTCCACTTTCAACTGTCTCTGAAAAACTCTAAACCTCACCTTTCTGATTCCCAGTGATTCTCTGTGTCTCAGAGGCCTTGCTTTGCTCTTACATAGCCAACCTTATGTTGTGAAAATTACCTGTTTCTGTTTTTGTCTCCTCTGGACCATAAGCTCCTTGAGGGCAGAGACAGTCTTTCATCTCAGAACCCAGTGTCTCCTGGTACACAGTAATCATTCATGGGTATTTATGAAGCCAAATTATTGGGACTCCACAGTACCCCTCATTTCTTCATGCGTGTGTGTGTTGTGTAGCCTTTTGTTAGCACCTAAAATAGAAGGTACCTGTTGTACAACATGGGTAGTAATTGAATATAACTGGAGACTTTTATATTCTAATATAGATCATTTATAAATGCAATATCTATATTAAAAAGCTTCCTCCTATTTGTGTATAATTTGCAAATTTATTCTGAAAGCAGAGCATATGTGCGCAAGTCTGCAAAGAGTGCAAATTTAGGATATGGTAAATGCTTCACAAGTTACTTTCAAAAAACTGACTGCCACAACTGCGCCTTTACAATACCTTTTTTTTTTTTTTTTTTCTTTTTTGATATTTTTATACCAGCCTTCCTCAGACTGGTTTTAACTACAAAGCATTTTTTTACAGAGTTGAAATTGAGGAAGGACTATACCTACTAGAAGAGAAGAAAGTTCTGTTCATTTGAGGTTTCAGAATCCCCCCAAACCAGGAACAGTATCTTGGTAAGGCTTAGCCAGGACCCTGGACAGAGTGTGAGTGTGTGCAGGTGGCATTCCTGAGGGTTCAGAGCTGCAGTGAGCTGGGAGAGCTCCAGCTGCACAACCCACTGAACTGTCTTTCCAGTTTCTGCACTGGGTGGTCTGGGCATCCTTCATTTCTTAGTACTTATAGAGTGTTAGTTGCTCAGTCATGTCCAACTCTTTATGATCCCATGGACTGTAGCCCACCAGGCTCCTCTGTCCACAGGCTTCTCCAGACAAGAATACTGGATTGGGTTGCCTTTTCCTTCTCCAAGGGATCTGCCCAACCCAGGGATCGAACCCAGGTCTCCTGCATAGCAGGTAGATTCTTTACCATCTGAGTTACCATAAGGATATGAATTATAAGGCACTTCATTTGAACTCTGGAGGAAGTAAGACAGAAAATCTAGGTCCCAAGTTTTCAGGGGGGAAATGAAGAAAGGCCAGAATGAGGCTCAATTCCATTCAACTTGACAAGCACCAAGTTGAATGCCCTGGACTTCCCCCACTCCCAGGATGCCAAGAGAGCCTCACCAGGCGGTCCTTCTTGTCTTCTAAGAGGCATTTCATGGCGGTGTGGAACTGCTGAGCGTCTGTCCCCCTCAGGTCCTCCAGCAGCTTCTGGGGCTGGTACAAACGCTGCTCCAGGAGGTTTTCCATGGCTGCCTGGACATGGAATGCTGGGCGAGTCAGTGAGGACAGGACAGGAGCACACGGCTACCACCCAGCCAAGCCACCTAATTCCCTTCAGGGACCACAGGCTGGCAGCCTGCACGCGTTTGGCGGAGTTGGCTCCAAAATTTTTAATGAGCTGCCAACATTAAAAATTCAGGAAATTCCTCACAAAAATCCACAAAGATGTGGCAATTCTGGACACATATCCCCTTCTGTGTAATAATCAACAGGCCAAGGGGCAGTCGCTCACTGTAATTACTCTTCCTGATCACCACCCTCCAGGTAGCTGATTATCCCATAGCTGCCTGGTCCCTGCAGGCAATTGAAACGTTTCAAGTCCAGAGCAGCTGACCTCTACCCAGATATTCTACTATGCCCAGATGGTCACTGCTCAAACCTTCTGCCATGCTCCAAACCCTCTGCACAGGAGCAACATTCAGGCAGCATGAACTGGCTATGTATCCCCTCCAGGGTAAGGAGCAGAGGCCAGCAGTTTCTCCTAGAGGAGATTTCCTCTGCTATCTGGGGAGCTATTTTCTAAATCTTCCTTAAATAAAAATGCTCTGGAAAGGCAGCAAAGCATCATGGACAAAAGGTAAGCTCTAGAACCAGACAGTTCAGGACATGGAACAACAGGCTGGTTCCAAATAGGAAAAGGAGTACGTCAAGGCTGTATATTGTCACCCTGCTTATTTAACTTATATTCAGAGTACATCATGAGAAACACTGGGCCGGATGAAGCACAAGCTGGAATCAAGATTGCCGAGAGAAATATCAATAACTTCAGATACGCAGATGACAAAACCTTTATGGCAGAACCAGACAATCCATGTGCAAATCCCCACCTTGACACTTACCAGTTGTGCAACCTCACGCAAGTTCCTTAACTAGGATTGCTAGATAAAATACAGGATGCCCGGCTACATTTGAATTAAAGATAAACAACTAATAATTTTGAGCATAAGTATATCCCAAATATTGCATGGGATGTACTTATACTAAAATGTATTTGTTATTAATCTGCAAGTCAAATTTAACTGAGATTCCTGGGTTTTGACAAATGGGCAACAGTATCTCCAGGTCTTAGTTTTCTCAGCTGAAAAGTAGGGACAAGAGTCAAACTTACTATGTAAGTAAGGATTAATCCTATATCACAAAGAGTAAATGAGTACGTAAAGTGTTCTCAATCAGTGCCAGCCATTATCCTCTGTCTTGAATGAGTTGAAGAACTGTTTACTCAATGTCTCTCCCTCTAGAATGAAAGACCCACATGGGTGGTAAGGTGACTGCCTGTTCTGAGTCTCCAGAGTCTACAACTGTGCCTGGCAGAGACTAGAGGCTGGATGAGTAGGTACTGAACGAATAAATGAATATACAAAGAGGAAGAGAGGGAGTATAGCTCAAATCAGGTTAAAATATACACATTTCATGAGGAGCCCTACTGGTAGAGAGAAAAGGGCAAGCACCACTTCTTTATAGATTACACAGACTGATGAACAAGACGAAGAAAGCAGATGCCGTGAGGCCACCAGCCACCTCCATCTAGTGGCTGTAAGTGGTTAACAACCAGCAATCTCAGCGTAGCTCTCACATGAATTTTCATCTTCACCATAAAGTCAGTAAAAGTTGAAACAACAAAGACGTATGTCAGAACTTCATTCATAAGTGATATGACCTCTTTGCCGAATCAGGTAACAGTCTTTGAATTCGGAAAGAATGTTCTTTAGGTTTTCTGTGCTCTTCACAGTGTATTGGTAAAGGCACAATATTGCACCCCATCTACTAATTACGCTAATGAGGTACAGGCTGGCCAGCTCACTGCAGTTCCTACCATGCCCTATTGTTCCCTAATGTAAATATCCATTGCCATCTATTTACACACTTGCGCTACTGTTTTTCTTATGGTCGAATTTAAAGGGAAGAAAAATATTTCCTGGACCTGCGATTGAGAGACTGATAATTATACCCAAAGATCCACTCTCTTGTAATTCCTTTTAGCAACAGAAGCCCACAGGTTTTATCCGGGTACATGGCCTCTCATCTTACTCCTCTGCAGTAAAATGTGACTGTGGACTGTGAGCCAATGAAATGTGAGCAGGAGGAAGTATGCAACCTGCAGCTCACATCTTGAAAGAGAGGCTGTTGACCCTTCACTTCCTCTTTCCCACGGCGCCCTCTCTGGGTTGGAGAATGGATATGTTATTTCAACCACACAAGCAACAACTCCCTAGATGATGACAAAGCAACAAGACAGAAGGAACCTGGGTCCCCCGGTGGCCTTTTGCGGTAGAGTTGCCTCTCCTCTCTGGACTTCCTATCTGGCCCTGGACTATCACATATAATAGAAATAAGCTAAATTGTTTCAGTTCAGTTCAGCTCAGTCACTCAGTTGTGTCTGACTCTTTGCGATCCAATGAACTGCAGCACGCCAGGCCTCCCTGTCCATCAACAATTCCCGAAGTTCACCCAAACTCATGTCCATCAAGTCGGTGATGCCATCCAGCCATCTCATCCTCTGTCGTCCCCTTCTCCTCCTGCCCCCAATCCCTCCCAGCATCAGGGTCTTTTCCAATGAGTCAACTCTTCGCATGAGGTGGCCAAAGTATTGGAGTTTCAGCTTCAGCATGACTCCTTCCAATGAACACCCAGGACTGATCTCCTTTAGGATGGACTGGTTGGATCTCCTTGCAGTCCAAGGGACTCTCAAGAGTCTTCTCCAACACCACAGTTCAAAAGCATCAATTCTTCGGCACTCAGCTTTCTTCACAGTCCAACTCTCACATCCATACATGACCACTGGAAAAACCATAGCCTTGACTAGACGGACCTTTGTTGGCAAAGTAATGTCTCTGCTTTTGAATATGCTGTCTAGGTTGGCCATAACTTTCCTTCCAAGGAGTAAGCATCTTTTACTTTCATGGCTGAGCTGCTGTAATTTGAGGGGGCTTTGCTGAGAGACAGCAGCTCAGCCTATACCCTATACAGACACCACGTCTCCAACAAAAGTAGAAAAACGAAAGACAGAGAGCTTATAGCACATTTCAAAAAAAAACTGGACAGAACACATTTCTTTGTGGAAGTGAAGACTAGCTCTCCACCAGTTCTCCAACTCACCTGGCTCCTGAGTTTTCAATCCCTGTGCACTGAGGGGGGAACACAGGGGTGGGTCTCAGATACACACCTTCAGGCTGGGGATGGTGAAGGCAACATTCCGTGAGTTCAAATAAGCCAGGACTCTGTGGGACAGGTCTGCCGTCCACACGTGGGAGCTTCAGTCAAAGACAGACAGAGAAGGTCATGATGACAGGTTCCGCTAGGATGGGTAGTCCCCCTGCTAGCTGAGAGCTCAGGGCACCGAAGTTCAGAGAGGACAGTGGGAATGGGCCAGGATGCTAGGAACTCTGTGCTTGGAGGAAGGAGATGTGTTGCCCTGGCACAGTGTGGGGGAGTTTCCGGTATTAGGAACCCACCCAAACACCAGTCTCTCAAAGACAATAATCAGTTTCAGAGCTGTGTGCTATATTCTAAATCCTGGAACAATCCACTCAGATTAACAATCCAAACAGATGGATTTGGACAGGTGTCCCTCCTCCAGGGGATCTTCCCAACCCAGGGATCAAACCCAGGTCTCCCTCACTTCAGGTGGATTCTTTACCAGCTGAGCCAACAGGGAAGCCCCCCGACTATATTAAATTTACAAAACAAATGCTGTGTATACCATGGGAGGCTGGAATAGCATAGTTAAGACTGTTGGCTCAAAACGTGGAATTGAATCCTGGCTCTACCACTCAACTGTGTGGACTCAGGCAATTTACTGAGTTTTCCTGTGCCCCAGTTTCCCTTTCTATGTAATATAGCTGCTGCTAAGTCACTTCAGTCATGTCCAACTCCATGCGATCCCATAGATGGAAGCCAACCAGGCTCCCCCATCCCTGGGATTCTCTAGGCAAGAGTACTGGAGTGGGTTGCCATTTCCTTCTCCAATGCATGAAAGTGAAACGTGAAAGTGAAGTCACTCAGCCATGTCCGACTCCTAGCGACCTCATGGACTGCAGCCTACCAGGCTCCGCTGCCCATGGGATTTTCCAGGCAAGAGTACTGGAGTGGGGTGCCATTGCCTACTCTGATGTAATATAGCTAACTGTGAGAATTAAATTTGTCCACACATGGAAAGTGCTAAAACATTGCCAAACACACAGAAAATGCACACCTTCATTCATAACAGCCAAAAATTGAAAACAACGCAGGTGTCCAACAACAGGTGGTAATACCCATTCAATGGAATGCCACTCACTCAGAAAAGGGGAATGAGTGGGACTTTTGCTTCCAGCTGTTATGGAGTAGCTGGCAGCAAATTCTCCTGCCTTAAACAATTAGAAGGCTTTTTATAACCACATTCTTGTTATAGATAGATATATAGGTGCTGCTAGATAGATGGATAGTTAGAGACAGATAAAAAATTTTAGCCTGCAAGAATATATTCAATACTGTCAACTGGAGTTACCTTAGGGAGAAGAATGTTTATGGGGATCTTTCACTTTAATATGATTGAGTGCTCCTGTCATGAGGCCCCAAGTCTCCCATCTGTCCTTCATAGTACTTGTTATATTAGAATTATCTATTAATATTTATCTTGCCACAACACTATGTAGTGCCCTGCTCCACAGGGTGGCATCTAACAGTACATAAAGGGACAGTGAGGGACTTTCCTGGTGGTCCAGTGGTTAAGACTCCCATCGCAGGTGGCACCAGTTCGATTCCTGGTCAGGGAACTAAGATCCCACATGCCGCATGGTGTGGCCAAATAAAATAAAATGATAGAGCATTCTAAAAAAAATAAAGCGACAGTGAGCCCTGGGGCCAGGCTGCTGGATGCACACCCCAGCTTCACCACTTCCCAGCTGAGTGACCTTAAATCACCTCCTTGGGCCTCAGTTTCATTATTCTATCCAATGAGATAACAAAAGGACCTACCTGGGTGGGAGGAGGCTGAGGTTTGTGAGGATTATATGTGTATTCTATGCATAAAGCACTTAGAATAGTACCTGCTACATAGTAAGCGCTCAGTAAATGTTAGCTCTTGTGTTACAGCCGCTGCTGCTAAGTCGCGTCAGTCGTGTCCGACTCTGTGCAACCCCATAGACGGCAGCCCAACAGGCTCCCCCATCCCTAGCAGAGGGGGCCAAAACTATATGAAACAAATGTATCTATTCTAAAACACTTGTGCATTGGATAAATTTTGGATAAACTGGATAAACGAGTATATAGTACTTTTTATAGTTAAGGGACTTCCATTAAGAAAATCTATTCCATCCCTCCCCCTCCCCTTTAGGATGAGTTACCTTTGAAACTGTATGAGATCCAGCAATGCTACAATGGAAATAAAATGAAAAGACAACTTAAAAAGGAATCATTCCAGAGAGATCACAGGCACCTCCTGTTTGAAATTCTTAGACACAACAAGCAGGGACAGTGGGAACGTTACCATTCAGGTAGCTTCCATCTATTATTTCTTCCTAAAAGGCAAAGAGATAACATCAAGTATAATATCCACGAGTTGGCGGTTTCAGGAGAGGGGATGTTGTTTAGAAGAAAATGGAATACTCACCGCCATCTTTTGCAACAACGGGTGCAAATCTACAACAAAGCCATTGAATGTAAAAACAGAATTGAATGGGATGACCTTCAAAAACACAGATGTGTTAAGAAAAGAGCCCCCAAAAAAGGTTACTTATGAAGGAAATTTTTAGTGAATTTTTATTATACTTGTGCCAGTGTGAGGAAATCTTGGTTTAAGAAACCCTTTTAGAATAACCCTGAAAATTCTACACATACAGGGCAACAGGCACGCACACATCCCAGAACACTCTATAGCACCATATACCTGAACTGACCTAACCCCACTCCATCCCCTGAGATGTGTGGAAACCGTGACAGATGACTCCTCCCTCGGGACTTACCCTGCCCAGATGACTCCTCCCTCAGGACTTACCCTGCCGGGTGTCTGGAACGCTATAACTTGCCACTCCATGGCTCAGGAAAAGGAACAGCCAAAGAGAGCATCTCCAAGGTTCCTGAGACATTCTCCTGCAGTTAATTCAAGCAGACATAATTCAGGGTTGTATATTTTAGACATATTTAAGAATAATCAGAAGACACGGGAAAAACAGATAGACCCAGAATCCCTTAAAGATTTTTTTTTAATTCCATCCACCTTGCTCCATCGAAACTTCTTTACTGGTGTAAAACACAATCATCTCTCTCCTCAGTTATAATGGCCTATTTATATTCTTACAACCACCTCTCATACCCCTCAATTGAACAAAGAGGACTGGGTAAAAGCATGGACTCTGCTATAGCTGACAAGGGACTTATATCTAGAAAATAAAAAGAACTCTTACAATTCAGTAAGTAGAAGACGAACAAGCCAACAGGAAAAAAATATGAACCTGAACTTCATTTTTAAAAAATACAAATGGCCAATAAGCATGTAAAGGACTATCGGTGTCATTCAGTTCATTTCAGTTGCTCAGTCGTGTCCAGCTCTTTGCAACCCCATGGACTGCAGCACACCAGGCAAATATTAGTTTTCAAGAACATGCTGTCGATAACTAATGAGATACTGTAAGTGAGCCAGACCCTGTGGAGCCTTCCTAGAATGGACCCCCCCCCCCACCCTCACCATGTCCTCTGCCTGCCTCTTGTGTAAAGAAAGACTTTAGCTTCCTAGGCCATCCCCAGGTTCCAAAGAGTAAATTCAGAGAGGTGAGAAAATGCAGAAAGGAAGGGAAACAGACAAGCAGGACAAAATAATAATACTTCAGCCATTAAGCCATTAAAAAGTGTCAAGGACCTTTAGTTTCCTTTTAGTTTCTCCTCAAGGACTGAAGATAATATTCTGAGCCACGTCCTTTGAGCTGTTTTGTAGACACTAAAGCCCCCAACAGGTGGAAGAAGTTAACTGTGTTCTCCCCTGCGTGTGTGCACCTCAGTCACTTCAGTCGTGTCCGACTCTTTGTGACCCCATGGATTGTAGTCGGCCAGGCTCCTTTGTCCATGGGATTTCCCAGGCAAGAATATTGGAGAGGATTGCCATGCCTTCCTCCAGGGAATCTTCCCGACCCAGGGACTGAACCCAGGTCTCCTGCGTCTTCTGCATCACAGGCAGTTTGTTTACTGCTGAGCCCCCCGGGGAAGCCAGTATGCTGCCCACAAGCACATAAACCCCAGACCAGTTGGAACCAGATGGTCACTCCTGATTACCTCACCAGTAACCAATCAGAAGAATGTCCATGAGCTGATCACCCCAAGTCCCTCCCCTTCCTTCACCCTGTCTTTAAAAATCTTTCCCTGAAAGACTTTGAGGAGTTGGGGGAGCCTTTTAAGCACCAGTTTCCCTGGACTCTTTGGTTTGTGCCCTGCAATAAACACAACACTTTCCTTCACCACAACCCGGTGTCTGTAGATTGGCTGTACCGTGTGCAGGCTGCTGCTGCTGCTGCTGCTAAGTTGCATCAGTCGTGGCCGACTCTGTGCGACCCCATAGATGGCAGCCCACCAGGCTCCCCTGTCTCTGGGATTCTCCAAGCAAGAACACTGGAGTGGGTTGCCATTGCCTTCTCCAATGCATGCAAGTGAAAAGTGAAAGTGAAGTCGCTCAGTTGTGTTCGACGCAACCCCATGGACTGCAGCCTACCAGGCTCCTCTGTCCATGGGATTTTCCAGGCAAGAGTACTGGAGTGGGTTGCCATTGCCTTCTCCAGTGGACCCAAATTTGGTGTGGTAACAATTTCATTACATATGCACTAGAATGGCTAAAAGTTGAAAAGATTAACAATACTAAGTGTTGACAATAATGTGGAGCAGTGTGAATTCATACATTGCTGATACAGCCACTTTGGAGAACTGTTTGGCAGTGTCTTATAAAGTTAAATATACAGTACTCTACAATCTAGGAATTATACCCCTAGGTATTTACCCAAGAGAAATTGAAACATACGTCCATACAAAGATTTGTAGAGTTCTATTCCAAAAATTAGAAACAACTCAAATGTTCAATAATAGATGAAAGGTTAAACAAATATGGTATATCCACTCAATGGAACACGACTCATCAATAAATAAGGAATGAGTTGGACTTTTGCTTCCAGCTATGATGGAGTAAATGGCAGTAGACAAATTTCCTTGCCTTAAACAACTAGAAAACAAACGAAACAAAGGTTTTCAGACATCATCGGACAACAGGTAGAACAAGACTGAGACCCCTGAGAGAAGGGAAACTGTGAGAAAATAGAAAATATTTATTGGTTTCTGCCCCTAGTTCATGGAACAGGGCCGCTAAATCCCTTGTAATTTCCAAAATGATAAGAGGACAAGGAGCATCTTTTGTTCTAATACTTGGTTTTTGATCCATCCCTGATACAGGGCTCCTGCTGCTACTGCTAAGTAGCTTCCGTCGTGTCCGACTCTGTGTGACCCCACAGATGGCAGCCCACCAGGCTCCCCCGTCTCTGGGATTCTCCAGGCAAGAACACTGGAGTGGGTTGCCATTTCCTTCTCCAATGCATGAAAGTGAAAAGTGAAAGTGAAGTTGCTCAGTCATATCCGACTCTTTGCGACCCCATGGACTGCAGCCCACCAGGCTCCTCCATCCATGGGATTTTCCAGGCAAGAGTACTGGAGTGGGGTGCCATCGCCTTCTCCGTACAGGGCTCCTAAGTCCTTGCAAATTCTTAAGTGTTAAGAGAACTAGGAGCTGTGCAGCCACTCTGGAGAACAGTGTGGAGGTTCCTTAAAAACAAATAGAGCTACCATAGATGACTAATAAGGACCTACTGTATAGCACAGGGAACAGCAATCCTACTCCTGGGCATATACCCACAGAAACCATAACAGGAAAACATAACATGCATCCAATTGTTCATTGGAGCACTATTTACATTCCATCCAGGACATGGAAGCAACCTAAGCCTCCATCAACAGATGAATGGATAAAGAAGATGCGGTACATACATATAACAGAAAATTACTCAGCCATAAACAAAAAGAATGAAATAATGCCATTTGTAACAACACGGATTGACATAGAGACTGTTATACTGAGTGAAGTAAGACAGACAAATATCACACGATATCATTTATATGTGGAATCTTAAAAAAGACTACAAAAGAACTTATCTAGAAAACAGAAGCAGAGTTACAGATACAGGAAATAAACTTATGGTTATGGGACAGGGGAGAGGGAGGGGTGAATTGGAAGACTGGGATTGACATGTACACACTACTGTGTATAAGATAGATACTAATGAGGACCTACTATATAGCACAGGGAACTCTACTCAATACTCTGTAATGATGTATACGGGAAAAGAATCTGAAAAAGAGAAGAGAAGGGCTTCCCTGGTACCTACCTCATAGCATCATATGAGGATAAAATTAGCTAATGAAGTAAATCACATAGAACAATGCTTGGCATGAAGAAAGCCCTACATATGGGTTTAGGAAATAAACAAGCCAAACTGATGTTTTCAAAATTCAAATAATGGGAAAGTGTGGAGAAAGAATGTTCCAGAAAAAGGGAATCAGAAGTGCAAAGGCTGTGACGTTAGGAATGCAACTGACTTGTTTGATAAATCACACAAAGATGACAGCAGTAGGTGAGATTAGTCATCGTAAGCACCTTGACTCCTACGTGGAGGGAGACGGGAGCCATTGAGGGATATTAGAAAGAGAGTGGGCTTCGCCGGTAGCTCCGCAGTCAAGACTCCACCCACAATGCAGGAGACGCAGGAGACCTGGGTTCGATCCCTGGGTTGGAAAGATCCCCTGGAGAAAGAAATGGCAACCCACTCCAGTATACGTCCCAGGAAAATCCCATGGACAGACGAGCCTGGTGGGTTATAGCCCATGGGGTCACAAAGAGTCAGACACGACTGATGTGACTGAGCACAGACAGCACAGCCTGAGTGTGAAAGCCATGCTCTGACTTTTAAAATACTAGCTCTATAACCCCAATTGCTTGTTGAAAATACTCTGAACAAGGGCAACAGGTAAAGCAAAGAGACCAGTAAGAGATGAATAGTGATGACTTAGTCACAGATGGCAGGGAGGCTGGTAAGAAGTGGTTGGGGATATTTTGAAGGGTTGCTGTTGTTCAGTCACTCGGTCATGTCCAACTCTTTGCAATCCCATGGACTGCAGCACTCCAGTCCTTCACCTGCCCTTCCCTGTCCTTCACCATCTTCCAGAGCCTGCTCAAACTTATGTCCATTGAGTCAGTGATGCCATCCAACTATCCTGTCCTCTATCGTCCCCTTCTCCTCCTGCCTTCAATCTTGCCCAACATCAGGGTCTTCTCTAATGAGTCAGCTCTTGGCATCAGGTGGCCAAAATACTGGAGCTTCAGCTTTGGCATTAGTCCTTCCAATTAATATTCAGGATCAATTTCCTTTAGGATTGACTGGTTTGATCTCCTTGCAATCCAAGGGACTCTTAAAGAGTCTTCTCCAACACCACAGTTCAAAAGCATCAATTCTTTGACACTTGGACTTCTTTATGGTACAACTCTCACATCCATATGTGACTACTAGGAAAACCATAGCTTTGACTATACAGACCTTTGTAGGCAAAGTGATGTCTCTGCTTTTTAATATGCTGTCTAGGTTTGTTACAAGGAGCAAGCGTCTTTTCATTTCACGGTTGAAGTCACCATCTGCAGCGATTTTGGAGCCCAAGAAAATAAAGCCTGTCACTGTTTCCATTGTTTCTCCATCTATTTGCCATTAAGTGATGGGCTTGGATGTCATGATCTTCATTTTTTGAATGTTGAGTTTTAAGCCAGCTTTTTCACTCTCCTCTTTCACCTTCATCAAGAGGCTCTTTAATTCCTCTTCGCTCTCTGCTATAAGGGTGGTGGCATCTGTATCTGAGGTTGCTGATTGTTTGAAGGGTAGAGCCAATAAACTGAATGTGAGGAATAAAAGGCAAATCACAGACACCTCCAAGGATGTGGGCCTGAGCATTCAGAGAGATTGGAAATAGGAAAAAACCGTAGGAGTTGCAGATTTGAGGAAGATGCCCTGGAGATGTGGACAAGCTAAGCTTGAGATGACCATAAAATATCCAAGTGGACAAAGCAAGTAGGCCGTCTGGCGTTTGAGTCTGCAGTTAGAGCAGGGCTCAGACTGGAGCTATCCACACAGAGCAGCCAGCAGATACTTGAACCCAGGCCACTGGATGAGATCACCAAGAAAATGAGCACAAGGGAGAACATGGGTGAGCTTTAAGGACTGAGACCCAGATGTTCCTTTGTTAAAATGTTAGGTAGACCAGGTGCAATCAGCAAACTCAACTGTAGGAAACTCCCCATAATCAACGACGTAGTTTCTTCAGCAAATACACTGCAAAGAGAGAGACAGACATAGACACACACACACACACACACACACACATACACACACATACACACAGAGGAAGGAACTAGGGACTTAAAAAACTTAGGAGCTATAACAATTATTCGTAGCATATAGACTTTCTTTGGATCCTAATTGAAGCAAACTATGAAAAACAAAAACTATGGGGCAACTGTGGAAACTTGCTCCCTGTCTGGATATTTGAACATTTTAAAGAATTAATGTTAATATTTTTGATAACAGAAATGTGGCTATATTTTTAAAGGAGTACTTATCTTTTAAAAGAGGTATGTTGGTTCACAATCTGGCCCCCATACAGGTAGGGTAAGGAGAAATTGGAGAAAGCAGCAGCCCCTCCAGATTGGTAGATGGCAGGTGTACTAAGCAAGGACACTTACTTACAATGCTTGTCTTTTTTCTTGTTGTTGCTGTTATATTTTTTTAAATAATTTTTAATTTGTTTATTTTTTATTGTGCTGGGTTTTCATTGCTGCCTGGGTTTTTCTTTAGTTGCCATTAGCAGGGACTATTCTTCCTTCCAGTATTCCAGCTTCTCACTGGGGTGGCTTCTCTTCTTGCAGAGCAATGGCTCTGCAGGCTTCAGTAGTTACTGCTCAAGGGCTCAATAGTTTTGGTTTCCAGGCACTAGAGAACAAATTCAATAGTGTGGTGCACCATGCTAGAGCACAAATGCACTAGGGTGGCTTACTTGTTTCATGGCATGTGGGATTTTCCCAGACCAGGGATCGAACCCACATCTCTTGCACTGGCAGGTGGATTCTTTACCACTGAGCCACCAGGGAAGCCTGTTGTTAAATGTTTTAATGAGGATTTTGTTTTGTTAATTTTTTTTTTTCTATTGTATAGTTGACTTAAATTTGTCAGGTTGGTTCTTCTTCCATGTTATTGTTTTGTCATGCATGCATGCATGCATGCTAAGTCGCTTCAGTCATGTCCAACTCTGTGCGACCCTATGGACAGCAGCCCACCAGGCTGTCCATGGGATTCTCTAGGCAAGAATACTGGAGTGGGTTGCCATTTCCTTCTCCCATGTCTTGTCATAGTAAAGAGTTGAAAGGACAGACCAGTAACACCTCAAACAGGCAGGATTTACTGGGCATGCTGTAAGCAGTACAATCTACAAGCATAATAGCCGACCAACACCTGCCCCACTTTGGAGTGACCCTGTCCCAGTTTGGCTCCCCTCTTTTATATCCCTTGTTCCCGCCCCAGGCAGGTTCCTGTGCCCTGATTGGCTACACCCTATGCAAATAGAGAAATTGTACTGTTCTTGGGGTCTGATTGGTTACGTGCAAGACCAATCAGAGAAGAGGGTGTGTTTTCCCACTGGAGGTTCTTAGTCCCTTGGGAAGTTTCCCCCTTTTGTTTTTTTCTAGTAGCTGCTTCCTCTGACTGCCATCTTGGACCCTGTTTCCCTATTCTAACTACCTAGCAGAATGTGTTAATTTCAGGTGTACAGCAAAGTAATTCAGTTATACATATATCCATTCTTTTTCAGATTCTCTTCTCATAAAAGTTATTACAGAATATTGAGCAGAGTTCCCTGTACTATACAGTAGGCTTGTCTTGAGAGGCCCTGAGTAGATCTCTACCCTCGCCTCCCCAGAATCTGGAAAGTTTACAAGAGGACTTAACAGATCTCGGTCAAGTCCAGGTGGTCTCAGTAACACACTGCTCTCTCAAGGTTCAGTTCAGTTCAGTTCAGTCGCTCAGTCGTGTCCGACTCTTTGCGACCCCATGAATCGCAGCACGCCAGGCCTCCCTGTCCATCACCAACTCCCGGAGTTCACTCAGACTCACGTCCATCGAGTCAGTGATGCCAACCAGCCATCTCATCCTCTGTCGTCCCCTTCTCCTCCTGTACCCAATCCCTCCCAGAATCAGAGTCTTTTCCAATTAGGTCCCTGAAAAAAATGCTCCCCTAGTGGGAACAGTGGGCAGAATATACATTCCAAGGATGGGGGAGGGGTGAGGAGCCTTTGATTGCTCTGGTCCAGCTTGAAGGTCAGTGGTGGTCACATCCTCTCCATGACCTCCTTCAAGGGATTAGCTAACTACAACCCAAGGGCCAAATTCACAGGTTACCTGGTCTTGCATGGCTCACGAGATAAAAATGGTTTTTACGTTTTTAAACAGTTTCAAAAAATCAAAAGAACAGTATGTCTGGACACATGAAAATTTCATGTATGCAATTTAAATATTAGTGTCCATAAATACAGTTGTATTAGACGACTACCACTCCACTCACTTAAGTATCATCTATGGCTGCCTTCATGCTACAATGGCAGAGCTGGGAAGTTGCAACAGAGGCTGTGTGGCCCCACAAAGCTGAAAATACTTACTCTCTGTTCCTTTACTGAAAAAGTTTGCCAAGCCTGCCTGCTCTAGAGCTACATTCTTATATACTTAACAGAAGAAATGTGATGTTTGAGATGGTTTCAACATAATACAGGAGGGAGGAAATAAGTATGGAGGAAACAAGTTGAGAACTGAAGCTGAAGCCCATTATATTCCTGTATCTACCTTTGTATGGGTTCGAAATTTTCCACATACAAAACATAAATTATTTTTTAAAAGAAAAACAAAATAAAAGAAACTTTTTATTTTTTAAAAAGTATGGAGAGATGTGGAGGAACTGGGAAAGGGTTCTGAAAGGAGGGACCAGAGGGCTGATAGGAAAACAGGTGACTCCCAGGCAGCTCACAACCCAATCCCCAGATTCCACCCTCTCAGAAACTTAAAAGGAGCCCCACAGTGTACATCTATGGTTTCTTGAGATTACTTTATAGGCGCCCCAGCATCCTCTAATACAGATTTCCCTGCTATTGTCTGGCTTGTTATGCAAATAGATTCTCTATCCCCCCAAGGGGACTTTCACAACTTGCTTTGGGAACAGTTACGCTCATTTTAGTGCTCAGGGCAAAAACAAACTGAAATTTTGGAAACCTCCAGACACGGAAGGCAGAGCATTCTAACAGATTCTGAGTGAACCTGATCTCAAAGCACTTGGTAGACGCCTTTTGCTCCATCAATCCCACCCCACAGGCGGGGATGTTCAGCTCGCCTAAGAGCTCTTACTGGCTTTGGGACTTGGGGGAACTTCTGGCCCTTTTTTCCTCCCTTCCCTTTGGTCAGCTGCCCTGGGGCACTGGCCTCATTCACAATTCTCCAGTTTCCCAGACAATGAGGCTTCTTGTGCGTATTGCTGCAGTCTCCCTATTAATTCTACAAGGGGTTTACAATTACTGAAATAGAAGCTCCACTTTCTGCTGCACATTAAGTCTTCGTTCCAACGAAATCCCAGTCCAAAGCCAGGATGGGATTTGGTTTTAATTAAAAGTCCCTCAGGTCACTCTCTTTCAGGAGCTTGGCCAAGAGGATTAAAAGGACTGAGCTGGGCAATGGTGATTTGGGGGTCAATAGGTTTCTCCATGCATCCAGCCCCCTCCCCACCCAAAGGCCTGCAGATGGGCGAAAATCAGGCAGGCAAGGACTGCTTTGAAAGAACTCAAAATGAAACCAGTAACAATAACCACAAACCTGAACTGAATGTGGGTTCCTAAAAACCTTGACCATAGGGGTTTCCTGGGACTGAGGGATTTTGCTTTAAGACCTGGAAAGTTGCAGGCAACTGGGATGAGCTAGTCATTCAATGCATGAGAGACATTTTGCAAAGATGCTGGGAGGTTCGCCCAATGCTGGGGCATCCCATCCCAGACAGAAACCAACAATTCACAATTACATGGAGTTTTACTATCTGCAAAGCAGTTCCATTTAAGGTCCATATCATGGATATAAAGATACAGGTCTACAGATACTAACCTGGAGATTTTCTACTGAAAGCAAAAAATATAACCCCACAAAACCATTTTCATTAGTATTAATGCAAAGTGGTCTAACTTGTCTGGTTTGTAGGCTACCAGGCTATTTGACCTGGATTTGGATTTCATTTCGAACTGTGGTATTAGAATAGCCCCATCTCTTGAGTTCTACTCAAGGGAATGTGTGCTTTCTTTTTAGACTAGAGGCATCAGGCCTGAATGCTGCTCCCAGCTCTGTCCCTAACGGTGAGACTGGCCTGTCATTCTCCTCCCTGTCTGAGTCTCAAGAGAGCAAAATGGAAGGCTTGGGATTCTGTGATAGGAGAGAGAGGAGGATGCTGTCTCACTGGGCATCCTCTGCCTGCTGAGCCAATACATTTGCTCCGTCCACCAGCCCTGAAGGTTTACTTGGTCTCACAGGTGAGTTCAACAGACACACAGAACTCAAAGAGTGAGCAAATAGCAGAAGCGGGGCCCAGATGCAGGGCCACCTGGCTCTCTAGGAATCACAATTGTAGCGACCACTGAATTGAGTGAGAATGAAGCCCGCACCCCTCTACACACACTGCCTCACGTAGTCCTTGCAGAATCTTTGAGGCAAATGTTAACTGCAATTTCTATTTCACAGACAAGGAAATGGGTTTTAAAAGGTCAAGTGGCCTGCCGAGGATAACACAACTATTAGGTGGCAGGGCCAGGTCCCGAGCCCTGAGTTAAATGATTCCAAACACTGAGTAGCTCTGCTCTCCAGCCTCTACTAAGTGGCCCTGAACCTGAACTCCAGATGGCCAGTGCCACCTCGGGGCTAGAAGCCCCAGTTTTCATTTAGACCACTGATTACCAGCTGTGTGCTCTTCAACAAACTCCTTGACCTCTCGAGGCTTACGTTCCCTTCTTTGTACTATGCAGATGGCGATGATACCTCACAAAAACAGGGGCTTCCCTGGTGGCTCAGATGGTAAAGAATCTGCCTGCAATGCAGGAGACCCCGGTTCCATCCCTGGATGGGGAAAAGCCCCAGGAGGAGGGCATGGCAACCCGCTTCCGTATTCTTGCCTGGAGAATCCCATGGACAGAGGAGCTTGGCAGGCTTCAGTCCATGGGGTCCCAAAGAGTTGGACATGACTGAAACCCCTAAGCAGGCACAAAGACTGTGTAAATGTTATTTTAAAGTTCATCAATTTATCCAATGTGTAACGGTTTGCTCTACCTGAATATTCTCATTTCTTGCTCACAACAGCCATGAAATATAATTGGAAAAATATGTAAAGAAATTTCCTTGTATGTAAAATATGTAAAACAAAAAACAAAAAACTGACCCCAGCACTGGCACATATAAACACTGGACAAATAGTAGCTATTATTATTGATGCTTCTGTTGTTGCTATTGATATTATCATGATAAAGTCCTTGCCTTCATGGCTGCTCTTATTAAGCGGGTTCGGATTCCTTTCTTAGAAATTTCCTCCCCTCCCCTCCCATGGACGCCCCCTCCCCACGAGCCCTTCAAGTCGCCCAATCTCCCTCTGCCCACTCTCCTTTCTCCCTCTGGCCCCCGCCGCCCCCCTTGTAGCTTGCGCCCCTTTTCCAGGCAGCCCCCGCGGCGAGTCCCTGGCCCCCGCGCCCCCGAGCGCCTGAGCAGCGGCCGCCCGCGTCCCCTGCGACGGGCCCTGCGGGGGCCTCGTCCCCGCCGCCCGCGCCTCACCTGCGGTGCCCGGCGCCGCTGCTCCGAGTCCAACGCGGGCGGTCCCTGCGGCGGCCGGAGTGGAGACCCGGGCACCGAGCGCCGTGGGGGTCACAGTCCCGCAACCTGCAAGACGCCAACAAAAGCGCGCCCTCTCCCTCGCCCCTCTCCGAAAGACCAGCGAGGAAAGAGGCTGAAGGGCTCTCCAAACACATCCACCAATTGCGTGTAGGGACTTTATTTGGATCCGAATTCAAACAAACTATTTTAAAAATGATGGAACAATGGGAGCAATGTGGTCGCTGGAGGTTTACTGGTTAGTTTTTTCACGTGTGACAAGTGCAATACGGCTTTTTTTAGAGTCCTTATCTTTTGCAGATACATGTTTACAAAGCTCAAACATGATGTCTGGGACTTGCTTCGAAATAACGGGGACCAAGGAGGGGCAGGAATCTGGGTGAAACAATCTGGGTCCTGTGTTGATACTAGCTGCCTCCCCAGCAGGAGTTACTATTTTCTATTTTCTTCTTTTTCATGTGCTTGGAATTTTCCATAATATAACAGTAAAAAAAAACAAACAAAAGAACTGTAAAGATATTCAGACACCTTGATCAGTAAATGTGACCAAATTTATATAAAGGGGAAAAAAATCCTCAGAAGTAAAAAAAAGTTTATGCACCAAAATATTTAATGCAGCAGCACTGCATATAAATGCAAAAGGAGAGTCAGGTGGGAAAAGATTCAACTCGGATTCCCATTAAGGAAATGGTTACATGAACTATACTATATCAAGAGATGGGAATACCAGACCACCTGATCTGCCTCTTGAGAAATCTGTATGCAGGTCAGGAAGCAACAGTTAGAACTGGACATGGAACAACAGACTGGTTCCAAATAGGAAAAGGAGTACGTCAAGGCTGTATATTGTCACCCTGCTTATTTAACTTCTATGCAGAGTACATCATGAGAAATGCTGGACTGGAAGAAACACAAGCTGGAATCAAGATTGCCAGGAGAAATATCAATAACCTCAGATATGCAGATGACACCACCCTTCTGGCAGAAAGTGAAGAGGAACTCAAAAGCCTCTTGATGAAAGTGAAAGTGGAGAGTGAAAAAGTTGGCTTAAAGCTCAACATTCAGAAAACGAAGATCATGGCATCCGGTCCCACCACTTCATGGGAAATAGATGGGGAAACAGTGGAAACAGTGTCAGACTTTATTTTTCTGGGCTCCAAAATCACTACAGATGGTGACTGCAGCCATGAAATTAAAAGACACTTACTCCTTGGAAGGAAAGTTATGACCAACCTAGATAGCATATTCAAAAGCAGAGACATTACTTTGCCAACAAAGGTCCATCTAGTCAAGCCTATGGTTTTTCCTGTGGTCATGTATGGATGTGAAAGTTGGACTGTGAAGAAGGCTGAGCACCGAAGAATTGATGCTTTTGAACTGTGGTGTTGGAGAAGACTCTTGAGAGTCCCTTGGACTGCAAGGAGATCCACCCAGTCCATTCTGAAGGAGATCAGCCCTGGGATTTCTTTGGAGGGAATGATGCTACAGCTGAAACTCCAGTACTTTGGCCACCTCATGCAAAGAGTTGACTCATTGGAAGACTCTGATGCTGGAAGGGATTGGGCGCAGGAGGAGAAGGGGACGACAGAGGATGAGATGGCTGGATGGCATCACTGACTCAATGGACGTGAGTCTCAGTGAACTCCGGGAGTTGGTGATGGACAGGGAGGCCTGGCGTGCTGCGATTCATGGGGTCGCAAAGAGTCGGACACGACTGAGCGACTGATCTGATCTGATGAACAAAGACTGTGTAATAAACACACAAGGAAATAATTTTATATCTAAAAAAGTCAAACATGAAGTCATATGTGTTTATGTAAGGGCTTTCTAGGTGGCTCAGTGAAAAAGAATCCGCCTGCCAATGCAGGAGACACAGATTCCATCCCTGGGTTGGTAGATCCCCTGGAGGAAGAAATGGCAACCCACTCCAGCAGTCTGGCCTGGAAAATTCCAGGGACAGAGGAGCCTGGAAGGCTACAGTCCATGGGATTGCAAAGAGTTACACACAACTGAGCACGCACACATGCAACATATATGCACTTGTATTAAAACAGGAAATACATTGAAGTGTTAAGTGTGCCTGGTGGAATTATGCATAATTATCTTTTCTAAGCTCTATACAGTCAACAAAAAGAAGGACCAGGAGCTGACAGTGGCTCAGATCTTGAACTCCTTATTGCAAAATTCAGACTTACATTGAAGAAAATAGGGAAAACCACTAGGCCATTCAGGTATGGCCTAAATCAAATCCCTTACAATTATACAGTGTAAGTGACAAATAGATTCAAGGGATTAGATCTGATGGACACAGTGCCTGAAGAGCTATGGACAGAAGTTTGTAACATTGTACAGGAGGCAGTGATCAAAACCATCCCCAAGGAAAAGAAATGCACAAAGGCAAAATGGTTGTCTGAGGAGGGTTTACAAATAGCTGAGAAAAGAAGAGAAGCAAAAGGCAAAGGAGAAAAGGAAAGATATACCTATCTGAATGCAGAGTTTCAAAGAATAGCAAGGAGCGATAAGAAAGCCTTCCTCAGGGATCAATGCAAAAAAATAGAGGAAAATAATAGAATGGTCAAGACTAAAGATCTCTTCAAGAAAATTAGAGATACCAAGGCAACATTTCATGCAAAGATAAGCACAATAAAGGACAGAAACGGTATGGACCTAATAGAAGCAGAAGATATTAAGAAGAGGTGGCAAGAATACACAGAAGAACTATACAAAAAAAGATCTTAATGACCCAGATAACCACGATGGTTATAACCAGATGGTGATAACTCATCTAGAGCCAGACATCCTGGAGTGCGAAGTCAAGTGGGCCTTAGGAAGCATCACTCCAAACAAAACTAGTGGAGGTGATGGAATTCCAGTTGAGCTATTTCAAATCCACAGAGATGATGCTGTGAAAGTGCTGCACTCAATATGCCAGAAAATTTGGAAAACTTGGCAGTGGCCACAGGACTGGAAGAGGTCAGTTTTCATTCCAATCCCAAACAAAGGCAATGCCAAAGAATCTTCAAACTACCCTACAATTGCACTCATTTCACATGCTAGCAAAATAATGCTCAAAATTCTCCAAGCCAGGCTTCAACAGTACATGAACCGAGAATTTCCAAATGTTCAAGCTGGATTCAGAAAAGACAGAGGAACCAGAAATCAAACTGCCAACATTCACTGGATCACAGAAAAAGCAAGAGAATTCCAGAAAAACATCCACTTTTGCTTCACTGACTATGCTAAAGCCTTTGACTGTGTGGATCACAACAAACTGTGGAAAATTCAAGAGATGGGAATACCAGACCACCTTACCTGCCTCCTGTGAAACCTGTATGCAGGTCAGGAAGCAACAGATAGAACTGGACATGGAACAATGGACTGATTCCAAATTGGGAAAGGATAACATCAAGGCTGTATATTGAAACCCTGCTTATTTAACTCATATGCTGAGTACATGATGTGAAATGCTGGGCTGGACAAGCTAGAATCAAGATTGCCAAGAAAAATATCAATAACCTCAGATATACAGATGACACCATCCTTATGACAGAAAGCAAAGAGGAATTAAAGAGCCTCTTGACAAAGGCGCCTTTTCATACTGTTCATGGGGTTCTCAAGGCGAGAATACTAAAGTGGTTTGCCACTCCCTTCTCCCATCACTTCATGGCAAATAGATGGGTAAACAGTGGAAACAGTGACAGACTTTATTTTTCGGGGCTCCAAAATCACTGCAGCCGTGAAATTAAAAGACACTTACTCCTTGGAAGAAAAGTTATGACCAAACTAGACAGCTTATTAAAAGCAGAGATATTACTTTGCCAACAAAGGTCTGTCTAGTCAAAGCTATGGTTTTTCCAGTGGTCACGTATGGATGTGAGAGTAGGACCATAAAGAAGGCTGAGTGCTCAAGAATTGATGCTTTTGAACTGTGGTGTTGGAGAAGCCTCTTGAGAGTTCCTTGGACTGAAAGGAGATCCACCGGTCCAACCTAAAGAAAATCAGTCCTGAATACCCATTAGAAGGACTGATGCTGAAGCTGAAACTCCAATACTTTGGCCACCTGATGCAGAGAGCTGACTCATTTGAAAAGACCCTGATGCTGGGAACGATTGAAGGCAGGAGGAGAAGGGGATGACAGAGGACAAGATGGTTGGATGCCATCACCAACTCAATGGACATGAGTTTGAGTAAACTCCAGAGGTTGGTGATGTACAGGAAGGCCTGGCATGCTGCAGTCCATGGGGTCAGCAAAGAGTTGGACACGACTCAACAACTGAACTGAACTGATGAAGGTGAAAGAGGGGAGTGAAAAAGCTGACTTAAAACTCAACAGGCAAAAAACTAAGAGCACGGCATTCAATCCCATCACTTCATGGCAAAGAGACAGGGAAACAATGGAAACAGTGACCAACTTTATTTTGTTGGGCTCCAAAATCACTGCAGATGGTGACTGCAGCCATGAAATTAAAAGATGCTTGCTCCTTGGAAGAAAAGCTATAACAAACCTAGATAGCATATTAAAAAGCAGAGACATTACTTTGCCAACAAAGGTCCGTCTAGTCACAGCTATGGTTTTTCCAGTAGTCATGTATGGATTTGAGAGTTGGACAATAAAGAATGCTGAGCGTTGAAGAATTGATGCTTTTGAACTGTGGTGTTGGAGAAGCCTCTTGAGAGTCCCTTGGACTGCAAGGAGATCCAACCATTCAATACTAAAGGAAATCAGTCCTGAATATTAATTGGAAGGACTGATGCTGAAGCTGAAGCTCCAATACTTTGGCCACCTGATGTGAACAACTGACTCACTGGAAAAGACCCGGATGCTGGGAACAATTGAAGGCAGAAGAAGGGGATGACAGAGGATGAGATGGTTGGATGGCATCGCTGACTCGATGGACATGAGTTTGAGCAAGCTCTGGGAGTTGGTGATGGACAGGGAAGCCTGGCATGCTACAGTCCATGGGGTCCGTAAAGAGTCAGACACAACTGAGCAACTGAACAACAAATATAATTGTGAACTCCAGAGATTTTCTCACAATCCTTTACATTTAATGAAACACATCTCAATGCCTGAAATTTTTTAAAAACTGAAATGTATAATGCTGACATTACTTTGTTGGTGGCAGAATTACATATACTCTTCAAAAATGACCAACTCCGCCGCTCTGTTGCTCAGTTGATGGTTATTTGTAAATATTTATTAATGTTATTTATAAATAGTTATAATATTTATCAGCATCCTCAAAAACATCCTTTTATTCCTAGGCTCCTGGTTTAATCCTTCAAACAAGAAGCTAGTACTCTCAAGCACCAGATGATAGAATATGTCTTCCATCTTTTGTCAATTTTTGATTTAGAAAATAGGTGTCTATGAGTTTCACATGATTCATCTTGGAAGAATAAAGGAATCTTTTATTGTCAAAATTTTTAATGTTAAAAATTTGTGAATGTGTATGTGTGGGCACATACAGGTATGTAAAAAAGTCCAGAAGGGTATATACCAAAATGTTAATGGTGGTCCTCTAAGGGTTATGGTTCAGCTAAAAACTACTTGCATGTTCCTTAAACCTGTCTATATTTTCCACTTTTTCTATAACAAACATGCTACTTATAAAGCCAAAACCAGTAGTGCTTTATGATCAGTCACAGCCACCTTATAAATAATAAATAATAATAACAAGATGGCAACATCAAGTGTAGGGAAAACTGTTTTGTTCTGCTGAGTATAAAACGGACTGCCAACATATTCTCAAACATTTCAACTCTACCATTTGAAAAGCATTGAGGGTTCCAAGTTTAAAAGCAGTGTTCTGCATCTTGGTTCCTGGGTTTCCACACCAAAAAAAAAACCACAAAAAAACAAAAAAAAAAAGACGACGAGAACAAACTTATGGTTGCCAGTACACAATGCTCTATATAAAACGGGTAACCAACAAAGACCTACCGTATAGTACATGGAACCCAGCTCATTGTTCTGTGGCAACCTGAACGGGAGTCTGGGGAGAATGGATACATGTATATGTTTGGCTGAGTCCCTTCACTGTTCATCTGAAACTAACACATTGTTAATTGTCTATTTGTCGTTGTTGTTCAGTCTCTAAGTCGTGTCTGACTCTTTGTGACCCCATGGACTCCATGGACTGCAGCACACCAGGCTTCCTTGTCCTTCATTATCTCCCAGTTTGCTCAAACTCATGTCCATTGAGTCGGTGTACTGGCTATACCTGAATACAAAATAGTTTTAAAAAGTGAAAAAAGATGAAAATATAAAACCAATGTACTGTGTTGATTCCTGAACAGGATAGAAGAAAACAGCATTTGGACATCATATCTGTTCTTAATTATTTTCCACAACTTAAGAAATGCAGGTGTATAAGACATTCCAGATTTACATGGTCATTTATTTGGGGGTGTAAAGAGGGGATCTTTACTTCACATTTTATACTTGCTGAAAGTAATTTTTAAATGGTCCTGCACAAAAAATAGACTAGTTATTTAATTCATGTGAATACAGCATATTGACTCTAAAATCCAGAGGGAAATCTTAAGTTCTAGTTATGGAATAATAATTCGAATTCTCCAGAAGTATGAAATTTCTTAATGAAAACGTACTTTGGTATCAGTGTACACTGATTCCAGTTCTTTGATATCAATATGGATAGCAAGCTACAAAGTACAGGTTACTAAAAAGGAAACCCAATGCCATACAAGTTGTACTATAAAAACAAATCACCAGAGAAATTCAAAGCAAAACCACTGTATACTACCTCACATCCGTTGAAAGGCTACTATCAAGAAAAACACAAAATAACAAATGTTAGGGAGGATGTGGAGAAATTAGAACCCTTGTGCACTGTTAGTGGGAATGGAAAATGGTGCAGCCACTGTGAAAAACAACATGGCAATTCCTCAACATTAAACACAGAATTCGTGTCTGATCCAGAAATTCCACTTCTGGGTATAGATCCCGAAGAAGTGAAAACAGCAACTCAAAACAGATTATTCATACACCCATGTTTATAGTCACATTATTCTCAGTAAATACCAGTAATGCAGGTGTCCACTGACAGATGAATGGACAAGCAAAAGACACAATGAAATACTACTCAGCATTAAAAAGGGAAGAAACTTTGACACATTTTATAACATGGATGGACTTTGAGATCATTGTGCTCAATCAAATAAGCCAGTCACACACAAAATAATATTGTATGATTCTACTTATATGAGGTACCTAGAATAGCCAAATTCAAAGAAAGTAGAATGGTGATTGCCAGGACTGGGGTGGGGGAAGGGGGAAAGGAATAGGGAGTTAGTGTTAATGGCTACAGAGTCCCAGTTTTGCAAAATGTGAAAACAGTAAAAATGGATTATGGTGATGGTTACACAATTTGAATGTACTAAATACCACTGAATTGAACACCTAAAAATGGTTAAGATGGGAAATTTCATATGATTTTACAATAAAAATTTGGAAGAAAAATATAAATAATGGTACTGTGTCAATAAACACTATGCAATTTGAAACGTAAGCAACTAAATGGGATGTAGTATGCTGAATTGGCTCCTGGAACAGAGAAAAAGGTCAATAATGGAAAAATGGGGAAAACTGCAGTAGCCAGTAGTTTACTTACTAATAGGGTACCGATGTTAATTTCTTAGTTTAGACACATAACGTGGCTACTATGCAAGACAATGTTAGGGGGTTAAGGGTATACAGGAACTCTGTACTATCTTTGCAAGGTTTCTCAAAATCTAACATTATTCCAAAATAAAAGTAACAACTAAAAATAAGTTAGAATCAACTCCTACATAGAAGATACAAGTGCATATGTGCTCAGTTGTGTCTGACTCTTCACAACTGTATGGACTGTAGCCAGGCTCCTCTGTCCATGGGACTTCCCGGGCAAGAATACTGGAGTGGGTTGCCACTTCCTATTGCAGGGGATCTTCCCAACCCAGGGATCGAAACCATGTCTCCTGCCTCTCCTGCATTGGCAGGCGAGGTTTTTACCACTGAGCCACCTGGGAAGCCCACACAGAAGACAAAGACAATACAAATATATTAGAATTGATAAAGTAGACACCAAAATATGAACACCTATACAAATAGCTACAGATGTGAAATTATTTTTATTGTGTTGTTCACTGTTGCCTAGCTACTGTCTTATCATACAATTGCAAAAGGGCAGGCTATTGAATTTTTTATTGTGGTAATATTTCCTTCATGATACAGGGTGCATTTTTTCACTTAGATCTTGGCATGGATAGTGTGATCTTCCTTCTGCCAATTCATGATTTTATATCTTTGATAATTTGTTACTTGGTGAGCATCATGGTTATTTCAAGTCAATGACAAGCCCAGTATTGTGTTCAGAGGATTCCTACACAGCACAACTCAACCTGGACAGCCCTGGCTGTCCATTTTCCTAGCCCTGGCTCAGTGCACTGGCTTCCAGCTGTAACATAGGTGCACTGGATATAAGCCTATTTGAGGAGTACTTAGGTATCTGCACAAACATGCTAAGTCACTTTAGCCACTGGAAGCCCATGTGGACAGACGGTACTGTAGCTTTTAGAGAAAAAAGGTCATGAAATGCTTTTATCAGTAATTAAGCAGCAGCAAGCAGTAGGAAACAACTGGTAAAAACATCTTGCTTCATTATGAGTCTGCTTGAATACGCTGCTCTGAGGAGTAGATTTCAAAGTTAATGAAACATGTTGGAGCAGAACTAAGTGAAAACAAAGCTTTACTCAGAAAGACGACTTGAAACAACTAAGTTTTACTTTATTTCCCAGCCCAACTGCTTTTCTGTTAAAGGTCAATTATGTAAAAACTGATGTGATATAAGAGAAGGGTAGAAAATACACTGTCTCTCTTAACAGCTCTGCACAAGGGAGAAATGACTAAGGCTATTGTGTCTTCTTCCCTTCCACTCTCTGACATCAGTGGTCTAAACACTCCAGAGGCTTACAGCTGCAGGTGCAAAGAGCTTTGCCTCACAGGTGCGGCTTGCATTTCCTTTCTCTGTGACCTTTAAGGTCAACTGGCTAGCCTGCTTTGACTGCAAATAGAGGTCTTCTTAATTCCTCCAGTACAACCTTAACTTGATATGAAACACTTACACAAGGAATGGTGCAGACAAGAAGGCAGTTTATTGTATCAATACTTTGGGGAGAAAAAAAGAAAAAACATGATTCCATTTAAGGGGAAATAAAGTCATTGACGCTCAGTAAGCAACACTGCCATCTAGTGGAATGATGATATACCACCAAGACTTTCAAGACCAGGCATGAAATGCGAGCGGATTTGTTGGTTTAAATTTTCACCAAAAAACGGCACTTTTGAGAAGCTGATTTTCAGAGAACCTCAGATTTTGAAAAAGTATTTGTCTTTAAAATGCATAAATGTATGTGCTTTCTCTGATTTTGGGGAGAAAAGAAGGAGGTTTGTTTCTTTTTTTTTTCCCAAATAGACTATCACATTAATTCTCAATTTCAAAGTTAATGAAACACTTTGGAACAACCTGCCTCTTTGAGCATCCGTCACTCTTGCACTCTTGTTCAGCAGTCTAAACAGCAACCCCTGATGATGACAGCTTATAAAGAAGCAAAACTCAACTGTACAAGAACTACATTAAATTTACTCATTTCCTCTATTTTTACAATCTAAGGTGCTAAGTATTTGCACTTCACTTATTTGAATTCCTGGGGGGGGAAAAGCATTTGAAAGCACCAATAACGCTTTTGCATAAACCACATAACCCAACTCTTATTAAGACTACACAATAACGGTGGAAGATACTGGTGTGAGGACATGGGAATGCTGTTCTTAATGAATAATAAAGTCATTCTTCTCAAGGCTTTAATTCTCCTTTATACCCAGGTGCTGCAGTAAATGTGCTGATTTCATGACTTCTATGAGCATATAGATGAGAATATTTAATGTAACCTCTGGCTGACAAAAGCAAGTTGTGAGAATAACATATTGTTAATAGGCATGATCTCAAATTGGCATCTCTATGATTACTGAGATTTTAGATTCTGGGTTAAGTGCTCTGCTCTTTGGAACATCCACAATGGTTATGGATCTTGGTAATGAGCTCCTCGTTGCAACCTTTCTGGATATATGGTTGGAGGCACTCACGGATTCTAGAATGCATGAGTCTGACATGGTTTTCTCAAACCATACTCCTGGCAAACTATAAACTCAGTTAAGGATTTCGAGAAGAGCCAAGTTCTGTGAAAGAGGTATATACAAGGACAGAGTTAAGAAGCTGAACTGAAAGAATATTAGGTTGTGTTCTTGTCAGTAGACAAAACTGAGTGTTCTAATTCTGAGAACCTGAGATTGTCCAGAAAAGCAAAATTCTGAGTGTAGGACACAAGTTACCACAAAGTCAGAACCCACTGCTCTGAATTTCCAAAAAAAAAAAAAATATATATATATATGAGTTGGGGAGTGAGGGTAGTCCCTGAAGTACATCTGAATGAGGCTGTTCTTTTGAGAGTTAGTCTGGGTTGCTTGTGTTCACCACAATTTGCAGTAATCACCCCACCCCAAGTCTAAAGCCTTCCTTTACCATATATTCTCATCTACTTCATCTTTCTTTCATATATGCTACTACTTGGGCACACCTGAAGCAAAGCAATTAAAGATGCTTGGGAAGCCTTATAGTAACTCCAACATGATGCCAAAGTCACCTCCAAAAAAAGTTTATTAGCATGATTAAAAACATTTTCTGGAATAATGACACAATTTCTAAACATGAAAGAGGATCAGTGGCTATACTTTATAACCAATATTTGCAACTGGAAAGACAGCTTTATTGCCCAGTCTTCATTTTATTACAAACAACCCACATTTACTGGTTCCCTGTGAAGTCATGACTATTGCTTTGGGAATGAGTCCCTACTGCAATTAAGTATAAAAAATATTTTCCATAATCAGAGTGTGACCTGCATTATTGAGTAAAGAGTTGATAAAAATCCTCAAAGAGTTGTTTTTTTGTTTTTTTAAAAAACATTCCTTTTACACACTACAAAGCAATAATTAGTAATTTGGCTTTTAAAATTCCTACATGATATTTAGAATGGCAGTCCCCAAAGGTCCTCCTTCACATAACTGAACTTGCAGATCCTCTTCCGGAGTGTATATTCTTGGGCTGGACTCTGAAGACCTCAACCTCCACGTGTTTATATGGGTTTGAGAACAAAGACAGCATCATCCAGAACGTAGTAGTCATTATACATGTCACCTTCACACAGGTATGGCAGTCTGGTGAAAGCTTCGATAACAAAACCAGCTTTTCTGAAAACTTCAGGCAGACTATTCACTTGTTCTTCCCAATTCTGTCCCTTGATTTCCAAAATTTCCGACGGTTTATCCCACTTGCCACCTACTAAAACAAAAACATGAAGTTAAATTCTTGAACAAACAGATTATTCAAAAGAGAGACGAGGGGAAGAACAATATCTGCTAAGGACTTGGTGTGTGCCAAGCACTGGGTGCTTTGATGAATGATTTCCTGGGTGACCCAGCGGTAGGACAAAGAGGAAGTAGAGACAGGAAGACTGAAGAACACAGGTGCCCCAGCTTGCAAGGTTAATGAACACTGGGGCAGAAATGTAATCCCTCATTAAACCAGACCCGAAGCCCACACTACTACTTGCTCTGACAGTTTCTTGATATCACCCTCCCTTAGACCGACTGGTGTGTAGGTTTGGAAAACTGCTTATTAAACACTGGAATATTGAGGCAGAGTGTAACCAAGTTTGAAAGAGTGCTTTGGATAAACGTAAGAAAATGCCACTAGTGTACTAAAATTATGCCACATATTAACTAGAGGGGTTTATCAGGCTGAAAGTAAAAATAGGTTAACGGAGGCTTTTAATTTCTAAAAACAGACCATTTGGTGTGCTTTTCAAGGGAGGTCAATCCACTCTCTAACTTTGCAGAAGAATTTCACACAAGTTAACCTCCAGAACCAGAGAGAGGATAACATACTAGAATGGATGAATCAACCTAGCATTTCTTGGAACAGTGACTCAAGTCTGTGTTAACATTAGTCATTTCCAAACCCATGAGCGTCAGATGCCCAGGTACTAGGGGGCTAGAAAAAGTCTTCAGTTCATATACATACCAAGCACTGACTACACACACACACACACACACACACACACACACACAGTGGTATGTATAAAATCTGGGGGTGCTTTCAGACGCAACTATGATGTAAAAAAAAATACACAGTGATGCTAAAAGTATTACTAAATACAGATTGAGAATAACTTTCTGTAAATGACAAAATATATAATCAACAGGTGCCAAGCATACAAACAGTAGAGTGGGGAGGGTTTCATTCTTTCCGGCAGCGAGCACCCCTCTTCCCCGTGGAAGGCAAAGCCTGAGGAAGCAGCTTCCCCCTGCTCTTTCTCGCAGCTCAGGCACTGGCTCATGACCTCAGGTCAGAAACACTCGCCTGAGACCCGGAATGAGGAGCAAGTGGCCCAGAGGTGGGGACGTGAGGCTCCTTCTCTGGGAAGGCGGAGCAGTGGTGTGAGTCCAGGCAGCTCGGGCGGCACGGAGTGGTACCACTGACAGGCTGTGGGCCACGCCAAGGCAGCAATGCTTGCTGGTGGCAGTGCTTTTCAGATCAGCTTTACAGCAGACTTCGGGGCATGTGTCTTGCATGTAGACCCCAACACATGATTCTCCAGTCCTCCCAGGGACTCATTGTGCTACGCTCAAATCCTTTCAATAAACTCCCTTTTGCTTATTAAGTCAGCCCAAGTCACTTTCTGCTGTTTACAAAGAACCTGACTGATGAAGCCCCCGAGGGACTAGGATGGGGTTCTGGATGACAAAAGATTCCACACATTTATTTCACAATAAAAGTGGTCACACAAAACTGGGCACAAGGGCTTCCCAGGTGACTTAGTAGTAAAGAATCTCCTGCCAGTGCAGGAGATGCAGATTCGAACCCTGGGTTGGGAAGATCGCCTAGAGCAGGAAATGGTAACCCAGTCCTGTATTCTTGCCTGGGAAATTCCAGGGACAGAGGAGCCTAGCAGGTTATAGTCCATGGGGTCTCAAGGAGTTGGACATGACTTAGTGACTAAACAAAACTGGGGTACAATTAGTTAATGGCACCCAACTTATTTATTCATTGTTCACTGATTTTTCTCTCGTCTCTACATGAAGATGGACTTCCCAGGTGGCGCTAGTGGTAAAGAACCCATCTGCCAATGCAGAAGATGGAAGAGATGTGAGTTTGATCCCTGGGTTGGGAAGAGCCCCTGGAGGAGGGCATGACAACCCACTCCAGTATTCTTGCCTGGAGAATCCCATGGGCAGAGGAGCCTGGTGGGCTACAGTGCACAGGGTCGCAGAGAGTAGGACACAACTGAAGTGACTTAGCACACACCATTAAGATATTTCCTCCTACTTCTCCTTGATTTCCAGCAGTTATCAGCCCAGCACCAAGAACAAATTAGATGCCCAAGAGCAGAGACTGAACTGCTCTAAAAAATTTAAGTATGAGTTATCTGTCAAACAATACTTTCTAGGAATATGCACCAAGGTAAATCAAAATCTCACCCAAAACATCTAACATCTTTGAGGGTTTGTAAAACCCAAGAAAAATGTGACCATATGAACATTTAGAAATGTGCTCTAGGCTAAAATCTCAACTTTAAATGGTGAAACTGGATTACAAACAATCTTTACACAATTTCAAAAAGTTCCCAATTATGCTTCCTCAATACGAGTTCCTCTCTTTGTTTCTTCCTTACTTAGGAAAAAAAAAAAGCCAAAACTCTCTTCAAATACACTCCCACACCTCATACATACACACAGAAATGGAGACCGTGAACAGAGGAAAGATCATTCTCGGTCTGGAACTCAATCTGATTCTGTTTTATGTCGGTAAGGTTCTTTTATTTTCCCTCCATTTTATTTAAATCAATTGCTACTTTTCATCTAAAAATTCATTTATATTTTAAGCCCCTACAGATTTTTAAATGTATAACATTATGGAAACTGTCTAAAGTGACAAATTTCCTTTTTTCTCAGAGAAATAGGTAATTAAAAAACAGCTGAGAAAAAAAATTAATATTAACATTGAAAACTTCCTTTGCTATCATGCTGCATTAGAGAAGAGTACCTCACCAAACAGAGGCTTGAAAATATTCATAAAATCACATTAATCATTAACAATTCAGTTCCCATACAGGCAAACTGACTCTGAATTAAATACTTAAATATTTTTAAAGAACAGTGTTTCAGAAAAAGCCGAATTTCTATAAATTGAAGTACGTGTCATTTAAAAAAACTGCAATGGCTCCTTCCTTGAAAAATAACCATATCACAAATATATGGATACTTTTGCCTGTTTTTTCTCTGAGAGAATTTCCTGTATCACAGTTCTAATAATTTCATCATTGTTCTAAAAAATCTCATAATCTCAGATTTGCTCACAAAGTTTGGGTCATAGGCCAGGAAAGGGAACAGCTCTTATTTTTTTCTCATCTGTAAAGAAATATTTTTAAATGTTAACAGTGATTTGGTGGGGGCGGAGTGGTGAAAGGACTATGGGTGATGTTTTTGCTTCTACTTTCAGTAATAAGTCTATTTATTTCCTAGTAAGTATATATATATTACTTTTATAGAGTAGTCTAATTGGTATTATTTTTCAAAAGAATTATCTTTCAAAGATATATACTGAAAGATGTGCAGACAAATTATCTGGAATTTGCCCTAAAATAACACGAGATAAAGGCACAAGTAGGGAGAAGAGCTGAAACGAGACTGGGCTGAAGTCAGGTGATGGCGGAGAAGTTACTGTGCTGGTCAACTACCGCGTGTGTTCGAAAGTTTCCATAAAGGCGTTTTTTAGAAAGTTCGGAACTTACTTCTCTATGTATTTTCTAGCTTGGTTTTCAAAAACAGTAGTCTTTTTTTATTCCCTCCACTAAGAAGATAAACTTTCAACCTTTCCAGAGGGTACTGTGTTTAAAAGAACCCCTACAGGATGTGAGAGTTCTTAAAGTGCAGCTCCTCAGAGTGGGCTGCAGGCTGACACATTATCCAAACTTCCCTTTTGCACTAAGCTGCCACCTCATTCATGGCGCGGGGCTGCGGGGGGAGCAGCCGTCTCCTCACAGCCTGGGCTCTCACAGGAAACCACCGCACCCGGTTTTCTCCCTTCTGCGGTGGTCACGAGCAGAGATATGAAACTTCTAAGTTGCAAGTATTTATTTTACCCTGGAACACTAGTCCTCCAAGAAAAATGTTAAAAGGTAGCTTCGCTTTTAAAAACTACCTCATGGAGGAGTTGAAACTGGGACCTTGCTGATTAACTTCACGACTCTGGCAGGCCCACATCCACTTCAAGTTCCCACACTTTTAACGATTACTATACCTTATAAAGCCGTTTCTCTACTTTGAAGGTGACTAAGTCTGGGTAGGAGACCTGCGGTCGCAGTCACCAGCCTTAGGAGTGAGGCTAAGCCCCTCAGCTGAAGACGCAGGAAGCCTGGTCTTCTCCAGTGACTTGACTTTACCCGCTCATCTGGTTTACCTTTACCAGGTTGCTAAAAAGCTCCCAGCTCATCTCCAATTGCACAAATAACAAAAATTACAACATGGTGAGAAGAGATTTGGGTCACAAATACCATGATTCTAGCTTTAATCCTTCTGCTCTGGGTCAGGACCTATAAGGAAAATGTTCAATGACAAAAAGCCCATATGAAAATTATATCAGACAACTTGGATTATTTTTTAATTTTGTGTACAGCAACAAAAGGAAAAGTCAGACAAATAAGACCATGTGGAAACATGTAACCACACAAAGTCAGAGTGAAAACATGCACAAATTCCAGTTTGCCTCAACCAACAGTATTTCACAGACAGCCTCCCTTGCCCCCAAAATGGCTGAGGGCAGGTCTTCCCAGTAATAAATAACTGAGCAGCTTTCCAGCTTCACGAACCTGGGATTAGATAGAAGGCCCCATAGGGACCTACCCCCCATGACAGGGAAGCAGCATCATGTGGCAGCAGGGAAAGCACTGGATGGGGCGTCTAGTCTCAGCCCTGCTGACATGACGCTGTGAAGTGAAAGTCGCTCAGTCATGTCCGACTCTTTGGGACCCCATGGACTATACAGTCCATGGAATTCTCCAGGCCAGAATACTGGAGTGGGTAGCCTTTCCCTTCTCCAGGGGACCTTCCCAACCCAGGGATCAAACCCAGGTCTCCCGCATTGTGGGTGGATTCTTCACCAGCTGAGCCACAAGGGAAGCCCAAGCATTCTGGAGTGGGTAGCCTATCCCTTCTTCAGCCGATTTTCCTGACCCAGGAATTGAACCGGGGTCTCTTGCATTGCAGGCGGATTCTTTACCAGATGAGCTATCTCTCTTTAGAGCTCTATGTAGAGCTATATCTAAAATGGGCATATGATACTGTGGAGACGGGAGTGGCCGTGGCAGCAGAAATAGCTCCTTTCATTAAATACTTACTTAGACCCAGGTAAGTAAATACTCCTTGTGCACTGATGGCCTCCATGAAACTTCCTGCTAACCTCATGATACTCAACAACACTATCCCCCTTTTGCTAATGAGGAAACAGACCAGAGAGCTAGGAACTAGCAAGAGCTAGGATCCAAACTCAAATGTCTACTCCTAATCACAATACTGCTCAAGTAAATTAAAGCTACAAGAGGCTACAAAGCAACACACAAGAGCCAGGAAAGAAACTAACCTGCTGGGCAGTGGCATGGCCAGCTCATCAGGCCTCTGCTCAGCAACGAAAGGCTGGCTAAGCCAGGGCTGCAATTTCCCAGATGTACATATTGCCTTTTACAATGTTTCCCTTTGGGACAACTAGACTCCCTGAAGAACAAGGGTAAACTGTCATGAATTCCTAGCAATCACAACCTTAAAAGGCAGAAAAAAAAATCCCTGCTGCTTATGTGCTTTGATACCTATTGCTACACTGAATGCAATACTCCTATGAGGCCAGGGGTTCAGATAAGGAAACAAGCTCCTAGAGAGCAAGAGATTTGCACAGGGAGATCGAAGGACAGCTTCTAAGTACACCACGAGTGTACACGTGGACCCCGACCTTCTGACTCAGATCTGCTGTCACGTCCGGCAAAGGAGATCCCCACCCCACCCCCAGGGCTGCCCCTTAAGTACCAGACATCACTGTGCTCCAGCAGCCTGAGGTCAGGAAACTCAGAGGGTCAAGAAAAGTGAGGAACACCAGCGTCTACCTTTAAGTCTTAATTTTTTGGATTGAAGTAGCTACCGTCTATGGGGTTGCACAGAGTCGGACACGACTGAAGCGACTTAGCAGCAGCAGCAAAGTTAATGTACAAGTTAAAAAAAAAGTTATGGGTGTACTGTAACTTTATAATAGTGATTCACAATTTTAAAGGTTATACTCCATTTATAGTTATCATAAAATATTGGCACCAGTGTCTATTTTTATAGTCTTGTCCGTGCTGAGAGTGAGGTAAAAACAAGAAAGCCATGGTTTTCAGTGGATTCTTCAAAAATGTTGATAAAACAGGAGCACAGGACAAAGGGAGGTGAGACGCCCACTGAGCAAGCTCCTCTGCTTCCTCCTACAGGGGTCGCGGACGACTGCACCGTCTCAGTGTCTCAACCACCTGAACTTGAAGTGGACTACACGCAAAAGGTCGTAACCTTGCCCTGCTCCTTCTCCACGGTGGGGTGCCCTGCAGAGCAACCAAAATGCCTGTGGTTTCGCTACGGGACTCACAAGTCTGAGAACCTGTTCTCGAATGGATGCAGAAGTAAGACAGACAAATACACACTTGAGAATCCGGCACAAAACCAGGTTTCCCTCACTGTGAACAGGCTGACTTTCAATGACAGTGCAATCTACGTCTGTGGAATAGCCTTTCCCAACTCAAAGCAACCGAGAGCTAAGCAAACGGGAGGAGGGACTGTGCTTGTGGTAAGAGGTCAGTCAAAGCTTTATTCCCGTACAGTGTGTTCTGCTTGGTCCCTTACATGCATCACTTACTTCTATGCAGAGATTAGGAGATACATCTGATAACTTAATAGCTCAGCCAGTGAAAAGTGTGACCTTCACACTAGCCAACATGCAGTCTGGATTGATGAACTACTCCAATCCCATCTCTCAGCCTCCGCAGACACAGTCAGGGTGATGTCAGGTGCTGTATTCTCTATGTCCAGACTTTACTGGCAAAGGCTGACCAACTATGTCCTCCTTTCTCCACGTTACACGGATTGAAATATGATGTTTAACTAAGAGCCTTGTTAGGATCTGGCCTGGTATTGCACCATCTAGAACAAAACACTGGAGAAGCATAAGCAATCAATAAATTGAACCCATAAAAAAAATATGCATTATGGAGAATAAACACAAGTTTTAGGTAAAGCCACTGGGGGACCCCTGACCTTACCCCCTTGTGCATAGATAATGAACAGAAAAAGGGTCGGTGTGGTTTCCTTAGACTTACTAAATCCATGACAATCTCCTCATGCAACTGAGGACACTGAGCCTAGCTAAGACCTATAAATTATGAAACTGTGAGGAAAAACTTCACGATTCTGGAGAAAGGAAGAGAAGAACAGTAACTCCATGCTTTTCTCAGACCTTTCCCCTTTAAAGAAACTCTAGTACGATGAGCTCTGAGATCATTAAAACATAAACTCAAATTGATCAGGCTTTTGGTTTTAACACCGGACTTCGAGGAGCCCAGATTGTCCTATATTACAATTCTTACTTTGGTGTTCTAATGAACTTTTGCTATTTCAGCATCATTTAATGTTAGTTTATGCTTACTTGTAGGGGTAAATTATAAATGAATTAATGCACATAAAGCACTTTTAATGGTGCCTGGTTTACATCAAATAATTAATGTCAGCTAAGGAAATCAACTCTGAATATTCACTGGAAGGAGTGATGCAGAAGCTCCAATACTTTGGCCACCTGATGTGAAGAGCCAACTCACTGGAAATGACCCTGATGCTGGGAAAGATCAAAGGCAGGAGGAGAAGGGGGCGACAGAGAATGAGATGGTTGGATGGCATCCCGGACTCAATGGACTTGAATTTGAGCAAACTCCGGGAGATGGTGAAGGACAGGGAAGCCAGGCGCACTGCAGTCTATGGGATCTGAAAGAGTCGGACATGACTAAACAACAGATATGAAAACAAACACACAACAGCTATGGAGATTTGTGTCTCTCACTGCATGCATGTGTCTTCTATAAACAACAACAGCCAGAAGAAAAATGGTTTGTAAAGAAGGAGGTCTCAAACCTGCAAGTTCATGTGATGAAACACCCTTCTTTAAGAGTAGGAATGAAAATACCATTAAGACAGAAACAGCAATTTCCTACCTTTTTAACAGAGCCTCTAATTTCACACTTGAAACTTTTTTTTTTTAAGTTTTACAGATATGGTTGATTTGTTAAGTTTCACAAGAAAAATGTATGTTGTATAAACTGAGTTCACAGGATAAGCATCTACAGGCTTATTTAGTTGAAAAGCACAAGTTATTCAGATAACAATTACAAATTTAATTGGATTTTGTACTTCAAATAATTGCGTACTTGAAGATGCGGTGTGTTACTTCATCACTACCTAGAGAACAGGACACTTCCTGCAGGGAGGGAGAAATTCAGAATGTACAAATGGATTCAATAATTCTACTTCCAGCTTTATTAGAAAGAAGAGACACACAACACCACTGCACACACAAGTGTGCAGTGAGCACCATAATCTTAGTGTATGGCCTTCTCAGGGTCTTCAAAGATTGCACTGCTTACCTATGTGTACAGTTCAAGGTCATAAACATATGTAGGAAAGAATTTTAACTCCATAGACTCTTGGTGACACTTGTATCTACTAAAAGAAACTTAAAACACCCTTGAACAACCTGTCTTGAAATGTTTATCTCACTTTAAGCAACAATTTACATAAAAAGTAATTCTTAGCATCATGACAAATAATTAATTGAATTTATTAAAATTTTAAGTTTTAAAAATGAGTAACATTTTGGGCATAATACACTTAAAGAACTAATGAGATGACTTTAACTATATCATATACTTGCTGCTGCTGCTGCCAAGCCACTTCAGTTGTGTCCGACTCTGTGCGACCCCATAAATGGCAGCCCACCAGGCTCCCCCGTCCCTGGGATTCTCCAGGCAAGAACACTGGAGTGGGTTGCCATTTCCTTCTCCAACGCATGAAAGTGAAAAGTGAAAGTGAAGTCACTCAGTTGTGTCCGACCCTTAGTGACCCCATGGACTGCAGCCCACCAGGTTCCTCCGCCCATGGGAGTTTCCAGGCAAGAGTACTGGAGTGGGGTGCCATTGCCTTCTCCGATCATATACTTGAGTACCTTCTAAATCAAGAGCCCCTGAATAAATTTTTATATGAATAGCCAAATAGCATAAGCTCATGTGTCCCCCTTAACATTTAGTTTCAATTACACTTTATACATATATTTGCAATAATATGTTTCAATAGTGACTGTCTCTTTCTCTGTCTGTAATTAACAAAGAGATGAAGGTTCTCAGCAAGGAACTGCAGTCTGCCCTGACAGCCCTCTTAGTCCTGTTCTCTGTCTACATCACCAGTGTGCTCGTGATCCTCATCGTCCTCACCAAAGTAAGTCAAACATCTTGCACAAGATGTCCCTATGGCCTTGAAAATTATCCTAAGGAAATAATTTCCATCTCTCCACATGTTGGGAGCCTCAGAAATAGCTCACCTAATTAACATCTCCCTTTGCATCTGCAGGAAATACCTACTGCAGAAGAGGTCTGCAGAAAAAAGCAAAAAGTTTTCATCACTGAAAATTACTAACCAGAGTACACAATTTATATGGTTTTCTTTCCATAAATGGGAATAAGAGATCCTTCTTTATAACCATCAGACACACACTACTTTTCCACTGGTGGGGGAGGTATGAAAGGCCTAAGAACGATCTTTAAGAGTGAAAAAGGTTAACGAAAGAGACTGGAGGGACTTCCCCGGTGGTACAGTGGCTAGGACTCCATGTTCCCAATGCAGGGTGTGTCCAGATTCAATCCCTGATCAGGGAACTAGATCCCACACGATACTTCTAAAAGTCCTGCATGATGCAATTGAGACCCGGAACAGCTAAATAAATATTTTAAAAAGAGAGAAAAAGAGAGATTAGACACTGCCTTAAAATATCTTTAAGAGGCCTAAAGTTTTTGAGAAAGACTATACTTCTCATTGTTCACATGCTATAAGAGGGGATATGTATGTGTTATATTAAGATTACCGTAAATCCTATTATCGATATCAGCTTGAGCTATTAATAAAAACACCTCAGAAGTGACATGAAAATTACTCTTACTGCATATTACTTAAATATTAAGTTTGTTTAACCTTATTATGGTATGAGATATCTGCCATGATTGTTCTGAGTACATAACATGTCTTGTAAGACTTTCCTTTTCTTCCTGACAGGCAAAATCTAACACTCAAAGAAAGAAAGAAACAGAAGAATCACAAAAGGTACACACTAATGCTGGTAAAACATCTTCAGAATTGTGGTTATTAACTATTTTACATTGAAAATAATTTAAGAAACAGAACATCATCACAGAACAACTTTCATACTGTTTCCTATTGTTGATAAAAATTATATTCTCAAGTGGTAGAATATATGGCAAATTGACAGGTCTCAATCATAAATTCTACTTAATATACTCAAAATACAAGAGTTAACTGTAGGTACAGATGTGTTGGGTGGGGTAGTTTCTAAGACTGGTGGCCAATAAAGAAAGAAAAGGCTCAGATAACGTGCAATAATCATTGCTTTTAATCATAAGACAACATTTTTTTTTCTTATTTGTATTTATAGAAAAAGAGTGCTCGGCGTATTTTTCAGGAAATTGCTCAAGAGCTATATAACAAGAGACATGTGCAAACAAGCCAACAAACTGTAAGTGTAAAATATCAAAAAGATGTAAAGCTAAAAAGCATGTTTAACTAAAAAGATATAAAGCATGTTTAACTAAAAAAACTTGGCTGCCAGCAAGCTGTCAATAATCAAGTTTTTCTTTAAAAAGAGTCTGAAAGAGGACTTTCATAAAATGCATTTGTTTTGATAAATACATAACAAAGGACATCTGATGCAATATCAAATAGACACCAGGCTGGCATCTTAGTGACATGAAATCTTTCTGAAACACACTGGATACAGGTAATGTTTTCAATACAGACAAGGATGCTTTTGTGGGTTGAAAGCTTCTTTGGACTGTATCTTGCATCAGTTGTAACCATTAAGCAAATGTTGCAAACATCTGTGGATCAAATTATACAGAAAACTTACTTGCTCACATTAGAAAAGACAGATAATAAGAATAAAAGATGAGTATTTCTTCAGCCTTTGATGTTTAGTGATAGGAAGAATGTATATGTTGACTATAATACATTCTGATAGTCCTTATACAGTCTTAAAGTCCCATAAAAACAGGTTTTTTCAAACAAGACATTGTTTTACAGCTAGTAGAGCAGACAGTTTCCACGATACCTGATCAGACTTTTCAGATTTAAATTAAAATGTATACAAAATAAAGAACTTATACACTAGCAGAGATATTTTCTTAAACAGCAGCCACGGGGGCAAATGAAACAGAATTCTGATATGAGATGTGGTTTTTTTAAATCTAATTTCTAAAAAGGATTTTCATCCAGGAAATAGTATCATCTAAGTAGTCACTTCATCCTTCGATGTATATAGAAGTACATAAAGAAGTGATTTAATTATAAATACCTAAGATGCCACTCTGAATAATTACAAATGCATGTTCACACTCTTCTTTTATTGACACAGGCACCTTTTCAGCAGAGAGGCCAAATTAAATGGCTAGAAGACAAGCCTGGAAGTAGGAATTTTAAAGCCCTCAGTCAGTGCTTTGACAATGGCATGTAAACAAGAAAGTTATTCTTTAGTTCCCACATCTTACTCCAAATAAAGGGAAAGTGGAAACTGGACCTTTATGGTTACTGGAGAATGGAAGACGGCACTATAATTAATACGTCGCTCTTAGTGTGGTGTTATTGGTTACAAAACTTAAAATGTGTCTTGTTATTTACTATTGCAGGAAAAAGACAACACTTATGAAAACAGAGCAGCGCTTTCTAACTATGAAAGACCATAGAAGTCTTCTGACTTTCAATGAAGTCACTGAAAATCCCACTCCAGACATTATGAAAGTATTAGTAGATATACACCCATCAGGTTTTTTTTAGAAAACAATTTAAGGTAAATGGAAAAGTCAACTAGCTACAAGAAGGATGCCAGAGAATATAAGGAAACTATTACTAATGGAAATTACCAAAATACTAAAACCCAACAAAATGCAACTGAAAAATACTTTCCTAATTTGCTAGGTAGGAGAATTTTAAGCAGTCAAGCATCTTCAAAAACTTCCAGTTAAAGCATATGTCCTCCTGTATTTGCTCCATTCGACATAACCACACGATGACTGATACCCTGAAGATGATCTGAAGTCACACCAAGTGCCTCAGTCTTGCCTGGAAGAACTGTCTTTATGGTTTCTAGATGTGGTGGGCCAACTAGACAAAGTTGGCAGGGAAAGAGGAACGGAGAGAGGAAGGAATGTGTCAAAATCTGAGTTAGAGAAAAATCATCTTGAACAGTATTTTGCTGCAAGTATTATTTCCTCTAGTGTTGCAATGGGCCAGTGGTATAATACACATTTTCCTGCCAGGGTATGCAAAATAACTTACATCATGCTACCAACAAAAAGTGAGAGCACAATAGAATACAGTAACATTTTAGTTAGTATAACATGTTAGTTATTTTAACAAAAAATCCAAAGCAGAAGGTTCAGCCAGAGAAAACCTCAGAATAAATAAGCTACAATGGACTCTAGGTGTCAGTCTTGTGCCAAATAACAGCACCAGGGAAGGCTTTGGCAAAGCACTGGAACTGAGCAAGCCTTTGTGATTTTTTTTTTTCTCTTTTAGTAAGTCATTGTATTACACACACACATACACACAAAAATATAGCTATGTACACACACATTTATACAAACCTACACTTTATACATAGTTGGGATCATACAGAGTATACAGTTTTGTATTATGCATTGCAGTGTGATTTTTAACCAACTAAGGAGGGAAATGTAGGACAAGGGGCAGTGTATAGCAAGGAGGCTTATGGTACTTACTACCATCTCACTAAGAAAACATGTTATAGAATTGCTCTCTGAAAGTTACTTCTGTGTAACAAAAAATCTATTTAAAGTACCTGCAAGTATATATCTGCTATTAAACCTGAATTACAACCTATTATGTTTATTTAAAGTGTTCCTCTTAAACTGGTATAAAATGAGACGGATTATTTTTAAACCCCAGATTAAATTTTCAAATATTTTAAGATCTCTTTAAAAGCATTTTGTACTGATGGCTTAAATCAGGGACCTCTAACCTTTCCATCTGGGTTGGGGGGGGGGGCACATAACCTCATTTTGTGTGTAAATATATGTGAAAACACATGTGAGTACACATGTGCTTTGTGTAGTTCATGCATATACATGTATGTGTGTATATGTATATACACAAAAACAGAAATTAAACAATGGGCGTTCAAAGCATTATAAATAAAAATGTTAACATTTCCCTCCTGTACCCCAACATAAACAGTCTTGCATACTCCCTCAACTTTGAGACCACTGGCCTGACTAAAATAAATGAACTTCTAAACCAGATGGCAGAAAAGGTTAAGTGCTCCCACCATCTAGGTGAATAGAAGGGATCTGATCATTTCCTTTTGATTTCTGAAAGTCATTATCTTTGGTCCTTCCAGGGATGAAAATATACCATTCTTCATGTAACTAATGAGGAAACAAAATCCCTAAGACAAACTTGTATTTGATTCAGAATAAACTTTTCCCAATACAAGCAAGGACTGTGTTTAAGAGACTAATTTTTAAGCTAAATTTTGGAACATATGTTCCCAAGTAGTTATATTCCTTGAGGTCATATATGAGTGCCTGAAATATATATATTATTCATTCTTTTATTCATCCAACTAGCCAACAATACTGACTGACCGCTATACTGTTATACAACCAAAGGCTTCTTTTGCACGCCATCCTTGGGTCTCACTGAACTGGGAACCCCACCTGGGAACCCCACCTTGTTCCCATCTTATTGCTGTTGCGTGTGCATATGGTAGATCACGCCATAGATACAAACACACATCAAATGTCACCCATGTGAAAACCTCCCTAACCCCTCCAGCAGTTAATGGAACTTTCCTTCTCTAAACTCATGGAACTTCATGTTTCTTTTCAGGTTATCCTGTCACTGTCTGTTTACATCTTCTGAACTAGTCTCTAAGTATCTTAAAACTAGAAGCACTTGTCTCATTTCTTTTTACTTCTACTGCTTAGCACTGCCTGGTACATAAAAGTCTTTTAAATACCCTTACATGAATGCAACTGAACAATGTTTCTACAGAAAAATATTTTTTCGGCCCTTCAACTGAGATACAAAGCACACTTCACTCCTTAGCCATTGACCCTCATGCCTTGTCATAAGGACCACTCACTGAATCCCTAACATTAATTTTCCTGCTATCTGAGCATCCAGAATTTCCACTGGAAAGGACTAAGCAAGCTACAGCTTTCTGTTGAAATTTACACTTCCCAAGACAATCAAGAGAGAATAAACTGAAAACAGCTTGGAGATGAAAAAGAACAGACATGGTTCTAGTGTCTACACACTCTCCCCTCTAGTCCAGAGCAGTGACACCACATACCAACAGGTGTTAATGAAAGTTTCAGAGTAAGTCATACCTTTCTCTCTACTATGTTAGTGCTAAGAGAGTTTGAAAGCCTGGGCTAATAGGCATCTAGTTCAGTGTCTATGGAGTCGAGTCACATAAACTGATGCTTAAGGCACAGAATTTGAGACCAAGGTAAAATGCAAAAATATTGACAAATACTTCAAAGTGAAAACTGTGAACAAATCTTATCTAAGAAGCCACAAATAAAAATAAAGGAACAGAACAGGACAGAATGAAACAAATCTAACATGTATCAAACACCAATAGAGACAGACACGGTTGGGCACTATCCTATACACTATATTATTTCATCTTCACAACAAACCTCAAGGTAAATATCAGCCCCATTTTTACAGATAAAACACTAAGCTTCATGAGAAGCTCAGGCAATAAGGGCTGACCCATATTTCAAAACAGGTTAGCCCTCAAAAGCCCATACTCTTTCCACAAAGCAGTCCTGCCAGAGTCTTGCTTATTTCTATTAAGACTGGGGAGCTTTAAGACTGAACATGTCTAGTTTAACCCAAACAATCACCCTGGAAGAAAGTGAGAAAGTTGCCAAGGGCTACTCCTCAAAATGTACAGGTTTATTTAGCTGGTTTCAGAGAATTCTACCAAATCTTCAAAAACAATAACCACAATGCTATTTAAACTGTTCCAGAGCATTAGAAGGAATTCAGAAATTATTTTTTACAAAATCAGCAGAACATGAGAAAGATAACATCTTCCAAATGAAAGATTATATCAGACCATCATTTATCAGTAATATTAATGTTAATATTTTTATTTAGTTATTATAAATACAATCTAGCGATACAAAGAAGACTATCCTACATAAGTGCAGAGATATGTGAGTGAATATGTATTAGAAAAGTACCATTGATTTAATAAGACAACAGAGAAAAAACCCTGTCACCACAGAGGCTGAAAACAAAGGTGACAGAATTCAGCACTGACCCCTGACTTTTTTAAGCTCTTAATAAAACAGGATTTTTGAAAAATATTCTATCTCTAGCCAAACATCCATCTCAGGCCAAAAGACAGAATCATATTTTTCATTAAAGTAAAAACCAAAGGTTTCCACCATTTTTTAAAACATTTTCTGGAAGTAACTACAAATTCACTCGGACCAAAAAAAAAAAAAAGGCTAAAAATAAGAAGTAGCAAAACCATTTGCAGATGTTATAACTGTCTTTTTTAAAAACCCCAAGAGAATCAATGGAAGAAACTACTGGAAACACTAAAATAATCCAATAAGGTAAATAGTTACAAAACTGATACAAACACACACAAAAAGCTGCTTTTCTTGTGTTGTTCAGAATATCCGGAGGGCCATTTGAGACAACATGGATAAAACCACAGGACATTATGCTACGTGAAATAAACTAGATACAGAAAAAGAAATACTACATGATCTCACTTATACTTGGAGCTGAAACAAGTCAAACTTGTAGAACCAGAGAACAGAATGGTGGTTGTCAGGAGCTGGTGGGTGGGGGAACTCAGATGTTGGTCAAAGGATACAAGCTCTCAGGTCTAAGAGGAACAAATTCAGAGGACCTAGTGTACAACCTGGTGGCTAGAGTTAATAATGCTGAACTGTATACTTCAAATTTGCTAAAAGAATACATCTTAAGCATTCTGCAGACACACACACAAAGGTAACTATGTGAGGTAATGAACATGCTAATTGACTGCAGTCATCATTTCACAATGTACATGTACACCAAATCATCATGCTGAACACCTTAAGTACAAAAAACTTGTCAATTATACAAAGCCAGGAAGTTTTTAGAGTTTAAACAATGAAGAAAAATCCTATTTATAATATCACACACACCATTAGAATAAATCTAACAAAGCTTGCGTAGGATCCTTATGAAGAAAATTTTGTTATGAAAGAACATAACTGAACAAATTAAAAGACATACTATTATCAGCTAGAAGACTCAATACTCCGTAAATTAACCTATAAATATAATATAGGGGAACTAGGCAAGCTAGTGCTAAAGTTGATCTGCTAAATAAATAAGCCAAGTTTTTCCTGAGGAACTGATTTTCTAAGAGGAACTGATTAGGAAAGACTAGTACTATGATATTAACATGCATGATGTAGTTACAGTAATTAAAATAGTCTGGTATTGGCACACATATAGAAGTATAAATTTTAAGAGAATAGAGACAAACATAGGACTTCATGATCAAAGGGCTTCCCAGGTGGCACTGCGGTAAAGCACCTACCTGCCAATAGAGCAGATGTAAGAGGCCTGCCAATGCAGCAGATGTGAGAGATGTGGGTTCGATCCCTGGGTCAGGAAGATCCCCTGGAGGAGGGCACAGCAACCCACTCCAGTATTCCTGCCTGAAGAATCCCACGGACAGAGGAGCATGGTGGGCTACAGTCCATAGGTCGCAAAGAGTTGGACACAACTGAAGTGACTTAACACAGAATATACATGATAAAGGTGGCATTTCAAAGCATTAGGGAAAGATTATTATTCAATAAATGGTATTAGGATCACAGAGTAGCTATTTGGAAAACTAAGTCTTTAACAAGGAGTTCCACTCCTAGAAATGTATCATCCAGACAACCTTAAACATTATTTCCTTCAGCCTTTTCCCTACATCACCCTCTCAGTGAGGTCTTTCCCTGAGCACCCTCTTTAAAACTATAGTACCTAAACCCAACTCCCAATCCCAAGAAGCCCCTTTCTTACCTTTATTGTTTATTTTTCTTCGTAACACTTATCACCAACAACATGCCATTTGTTTACCATCTGCCTTCCTCATTAGAACTAAGCTCCATGAAGACAAAAATACTTGCATGTTTTTCGCTCACTTATCTCCAGCATCACTCAGTAAATGCTTTTAAAATGATATTCTGTGGAACAGAAGTATCCCTTCCACCTTCACTGCAAGTTCAGTGTCCAAGAGCATGCTCAATCACACAGTCGGGTCCAATTCTTTGAGACCCTGTGGACTATATAGTCTGCCGGGCTCCTCTGTCCGTGGAATTTTCCAAGAAAGAATACTGGAGTGGGTTGCCATTTCCTACTCCAAGGGTTCTTCCTGGCCCAGGGGTTAATGGGACCTAAAGTGTGATGTACCAGGGAGATTTCTGGAAAAGGTTTCCCTCACTTAAAAAAAAAAAAAATGTATGGGAGAAAATGCTTCTTTCTTTCCAAGGCTCGGTCATGCCTACACATGATGCCTGGCGCTGCTTCAGCCATTTTGTAACTGTGGGGGATGTCAACACACGGAAGATGAAGAAATGAAAGCAAGTCCTGAACTTCAATGGGTGCTTTCATCACTGAATTAACCAACCTTGGAATCACTCTTCTAAAATAAACTCTTATTTTTCAGTTGCTCCTTCTGTTTCTTGAAACAGATAACATCCCTATACCTACTTACACATGTGTGCAAGACCTCCCTAAGAACGCTCATTTCACTTGTCTTTACAAAGCAAACTGCCAGTATCTATAAGTACATCAACAGGGGCCTCATCAAGCAAAGTTACCAATGCCCAGCGGTGTACTGGTAAATGTTTACCAATGAGCTAGAAGAAGGGACAGTCTATTTGTAGAGTTTGCCCGTTTCCATGGTGTAAGTACTCCCATCGAGGTCAACTTCAATAATGGCCAAGTTTAACAACCAGCTCACTAAATTCCTGCCAATACAACAATCAGCTCTCCTGAGCCCGTAAAACCAGCTCCAGCACACCAGTGCTTACACGCAGACAAGGACACAGACACTTAAAAATAATTTCCTAGATATATGCTTATGTGAAAAAGGGCAACAAAACTATTTATAATGGGCTTGGATTATAGAGTGAATCTTTTTCATGTCCAAGCATAGTTGCATAGACTATCTTTAGAAAAATAGTCAAGAAACCTGAACAAGATTATGAAACTGGAGTGGATGAGAAAATTCATTATATACTCTCTAAGAAGCTGCTTAACACTTTTTTTTTTTTTTACCATGAATTACCTTTTTATAAAAATCACAATTTTAAAAAATTAAACATTACTAAATTTTCAGTTTTGCAATATATGTCTCCTTTTCTTGATTACATACTTTCCCCCTTTCTGATGTTTGAAACAATTCTAGTGAGAAGTAACCCCTAACCAGAACTGGGTCAGTACACCAAACAAACCGAAATTAGAAAGATATATCTTGCATTTTTCCCCTAAATTAATCTAAGCAATAAAACTGCTGTTGTTCAACTTTAAGACCAATCAAAAAAACTACACCAGTAATTACTTCATCTACAATTGCTTTTGTTAAAATAAACTGAGTCAAGAATGCAAAGTACACTCAGCTATCCTTAAACCAGTCCTGTATTCATGAACTCACACAGCAAGATCACTTTGTACCTCATGAGTCTTCACACGGGGTCACATGGAAATCATCAGGATCTAACTCAGAGGAAAGGAAGCAATAACAGAGTACCACAAGCAGTCTACAAAACTTATAGGTCACTAAAGGTCACCCACAGCAACAAGGCTCTGCATCTCAGGTTTGCTCTATGTCACACACCAGACCCCTAGAATTCAACAGGGTGATGCAATTCGGTGCATCCACAAGCAAGGAGTCTGTTTTCAGTTCTTTACTAGAGTCTGCCCTCTTGTCCAGTTTAACTTCCTCTCAATTTTTAGTGTCAGAAACACAAGGAAATAGATTTCATGTTTAGACTGACATTCCTTCCCCTGCTCATGTCCACCTCCTGCTATGCCAGGAAATAGCATTAAAGTTCCATCGTGTGGTTGCCCAACAGGACACAGGAAGCCCAGACCTGCCAGCTGATGACTAGTGATGGCAATGCAGCGCGATGGAGCCGTGGCATACTCACAGAGGAACAGCACCGAAACAGGTCAGGCCACTGAACTATCAGGATGACATCAACCAGGCTTTTCCCTCCCCCACAAACATAGGCGTGGTGTGGCACTCACACGTTCAAGCAGTTTTTTCTTTGCCGTGACAAAATGGCTCAACAAAGGAATGTAAAAATGGACATGCTAGATGGGGGCGGGGGGGGGGGGTGGGGAACACATCTATTCTATCTATTCTCTTCCTACCTTCCTATGTCTAAAGAATTCTCCATTTTCCCCACCATCAACAACAGATCCACAAACATTTGGTAAATGTTAAAGACAAGCACTGAATTAGAAGGGACTAAGACCTGATGGGGCAAAAAAATAAGAACAAGAAGAAACAAAGGAGCAAGTGAGTGGCAACACAAATCCATGGTTATAAGCAAACTTGAGCATTATTCCTTAGGATGAAGATTTTTACAGGTATTTGATAACTATGATGCTAGCAAAATATTACTGGACTTCTCAAGAATGCCAACAAGTTCTTAAAGAGTTTTTTGAACCCAAAGTTGAACAAGGCAGTAAAAGAGGAAAAGATTTTCAAATATTAACATGTGTTACTTACATAATAAATAAATAAATTTTACATTATTGTACAGTAACTTACAAAAATGCAAACAAGGCTTAAAGTCAAAACTTGCAACATGATCTAAAATGCAAATCACATAAGCTAAAGCCAAGTGTGAATTAATGTGACTATGGCCAAAAGTCATAGTAAATATGAGGCAGTATAAAATCCAACCATTTCTTCTGAGATATTCTTCATTCAATATTGTTAAAGAGTAAGACCATGCGACTGAAAAACCAAATGTCAAAGAAATGATACGCATTGGGATACAAATGGTCTTCAAAAGGGAAAATGGATAACAATAGCATTTATCATTTTAGGGACAAGAGATGTAAAATACAAGATAGCTATGACATTTAACAAGTATATTCAGGTAGACTAAAAGGCATCATTTACTGCTTGACTCAGCTCAAAAGGCTATTAACTTAGTGGTGAAGGCTCCATTTAAAAGCATCTTAGGCTTTTAATCTTGAGCAGGCAAATCCAGCTCAGTATTATTACCACTGCAAAGAGAGTACAAAGAAAGCACTATAAAATCCACATGAAGACAAACGTTAACTGAGGCGATACATTACATGGGTTAACTGTACTTTGTTAAATATCAGGGTATTCTAAGAAATACCAGATCACATCTAATTGTGATTGCACAGAATCACAAACACCAATGCTGGATAATAGGCCTACTAAGTGGGTGTCCACACTTACCGTTCTCCACATAGGGATGAAAAGGTAAGACCAGAGCAAGGATGACCCTGCCTCTGGTTGGCTCCAAGACACTTCTGATATCTTTTAACAAAGTCAGAGGCTGATCACAGCGGTCCAGCAAATTTAAGCAGCTGATGACATCATACTGGAACCCTGTCTTCTGCCATTCATTTATACCAAGCACTCTGGAAAAATCAAAAAGATATAAAAACCCTTAAAGACATCTTTAAAAATATTTAGATGCCAGTAAAGACTTTAATTTTGTCTTCCAAATCAAAGTAAGTTCAAAATTTTCATTTATAATTTATATTTGCAGTAATAAAATGGGCATGCAAAAGTAGACAACCATACTTCTCTAAATTTAGCATTTTATCTATTTCCAAAACATACAAAGTTTCCTTTGTACGAATTAGTATGTTGAATAAGTACGAAGATATAGGTGATAAAAATGGTTATGAAACTAGGGCATCAAATTCTTGAACATCAATTAATGAATGAAGAATTCTACTTTTACATTCACTGGGATGTAATTGTAGAATACATCATATAATCATGTTTTTTATTCCTAGGGTGCCTCCTATTTTAAGAATGGCTAGGGTGATATAAGATAATTTCCATTTACAACCTATGACCTTTTGTGCACATCGCAATGGCACCCCACTCCAGTACTCTTGCTTGGAAAATCCCATGGACAGAGGAGCCTGTTAGGCTGCAGTCCATGGGGTCGCTAAGAGTCGGACACAACTGAGTGACTTCACTTTCACTTTTCACTTTCATGCATTGGAGAAGGAAATGGCAACCCACTCCAGTGTTCTTGCCTGGAGAATCCCAGGGACGGGGGGCCTGGTAGGCTGCCATCTATGGGGTCGCACAGAGTCGGACACAACTGAAGTGACTTAGCATAGCATAGCATAGCATGTTCTAGGAGAGAGATACTATTTCATACTCTGGAATCTTCATATCTAAATAACTATAGAAAAAACAAAGCACAGGACATCCTGCTAAAACAGTAAGTGAAGACCATAGTTAACACACCTCTCTCAGCGCTCAGTATCTCATGCACACATAGTCACTCTCTCTCCGGCGCCTTCGCTCTCTCCCCTCCCTGCCTCCTGCGCCCTAAGAACAGTTTCTAGTCCTTTTCAATGTTTTACTCACAGAGGGTAGGAGTCCTTATATCAAGAGTCTGTGTTTGTCACAGTGTTACGGCAATTCTATTAATTACTCACTCCTGCTTGGTTATATTAATCAGAATGTGGTAGGTGAGGCATGTTATGACAGAGACAGGAGCAAAAGGAAACAAGAAAAAGGACCTTTTAAACAAGTCTTTGATCACACTGAGCAGATATCTTATGACACTTCAGAACATTTTTGCATAGCAGAATAAAAAGAAATACAAACTACTCAGATGCATCTTCTTTTCAATCTATATTTTTTAAAAAACTAAAGCCTCCTCCAAAACAACACCCTGACGAACTTCAAGGAGCTAATCAGATTTCTGTCACTTGAACTAAGCGGGGCATTACAGCTCCAAAATCACTTTTAAAGGCTATTTGTATATCAATACCTTAGCCAAACCTCCAGTTTAAATTCATAAACTTGCAGAAGAAAAACTACATATCTGATTCAAAAAAACAAACAAATAAACTTAGACCTGATTACAACAAAGCAGAAGCCAAACATCATTGGCATGTTTTAATCTAGAATAATCTCACCAAATCCATCTCAGAATCACTTGAAGATAGGTAGTTTCCATGTTGGCTATTTTGAAAGATAAAAACACATGTTTATAATAGAAAATCAAAATCCTGATAGCCTTAAAACCAGGACAGTTAAAACTATATTTATAGAAGTCCAACTTCATCTTTATTTCTGTTTTGTGATTTCTACTTGTAAACTCAGTTCCACTGATAAAGACAAATTTACCAGCCCCACTCAAATTGCATGCTAGCCCAGGAATCCTAACAAGATGTTTGAATTTTCCTCTCTTATAAGAGGAAATTTCCTCTTATAAGAAAAATGAAAGAAGTGACTTGTCCAGGCTCTTGTAAATCACAAGCAGAGTAGAAATTACAGCTTGGAAACTCTTCTAGTAGGTTATTCAAGACAATGAACCTACTCTCTCCATATAGAGAAAGAACCTAACAATCAATCTTTGTATAAATGCTTCCACGGTGGTGGGTTGAGAATGAATGGCTATCCACTCAGTTTCCAGTATCTTTCCGTTTAAAAAAAGAAGAGTCTGAACATAAGGAATAGAATTAATTACAATATTTTCCTTCCTTTTTAAGAAAGATCCTTAACCTATAGGTAAAGCATTAAAGTCAAGCACCTTTAAAGTTTAAAGATCTTTGTTCTCTGGTGTCAAAAATGTACACACAACTCCTTTTGAACTACCCATGTATGACCTACCTGTGCAGATGTAATTCCAAGCCCATCCCTACTACCACTCTTCACCCTGCCATACGCTGGTATCCTCCATCATCTACGAAACACCATTCAGATCACATAAACTACCATTCACATTAACTTTCAGTAAAAGCAGTCTGAGGAACTAACCATGCTGCCGAAATTATCTTCCTACAGAAGAACAGTTTTTATTTACTGTCATTTGAATTGTGGAATTCTTTGTTAGCGTACATAATCAAAACGTTATTAGGTTGGCTCAAAAGTAATTGCAGGTTTTCACTGCTGAACTCTGCCATTTGATATTGGAATACATTCTTAAATAAATGTGGTTATGTTATACATCATTTTAATGTGCACTTCTCACTTTATGGGTTTTTTTTTTGCTAATGACTTATTACTTGCTGTTTAGATTTATTTTAGATTGTAGAAATGGTGTTAGAAAGCAAATTCAAGTGATTTTTTTATTCGTCATAAAGCAGCAGAGACAATTTGCAACATCAACAATGCATTTGGCCCAGCAACTGCTAATGAACATACAGTGCAGCGCTGGTTCAAGAAGTTGTGCAAAGGAGACGAGAGCCTTGAAGACGAGGAGCGCAGTGGCCGCCAACGGAAGTTGACAACGACCAACTGAGAGGGTCACTGAAGCTGATCCTCTACAACTACACAACTCGACACCGACTATTCTAGTCATTCACCATTTGAAGCAAATTGGAAAGGTGAAAAAGCTCGATAAGTGGATGCCTCATGAGCTGACCGAAAATTTTAAAAAATCGTCGTTTTGAAGTGTCTTCCTTTATTGTACACAAGAACAATGAACCATTTCTCAGACTGTGATGTTTGATGAAAAGTGGATTTTACATGACAACCAGCTATGACCAGATCAGTGGCTGGACTGAGAAGAAGCCCCAAAGCACTTCCCAAAGCCAAACGTGCACCAAAAAACAGGTCATGGTCACTGGTGGTCTGCTGCCAGTCTGATCCACTATAGTTTTCTGAACCCCAGCAAAACCATTACATCTGAGAAGTATGCTCAGCAAATCAATGAGATGCACTGAAAACTGCCAACGCCGCAGCCGGCACTGGTCAACAGAACGGGCCCAACTCTTCTCCACACCAACGCCCAACTGTGTGGCACACAACCACACGTGAAAAGTTGAAAGAACTGGGTTACAAAGTTGTGCCTCATCTGCCATATTCACCTGACCTCTTGCCAACCAACAACCACTCCTTTCAGCATCTCGACAACTTTTTGCAGGGAAAAGGCTTCCACAACCAGCAGGAAGCAGAAAATGCTTTTCAAGAGTTCATCAAATCCTGAAGCACATATATTTTATGCTACAGGAATAAACTTATTTTTTCATTGGCAAAAATGTGTTGATTGCAATGGTTCCTTTTTGATTAATAAAGATGTGTTTGAGCTCAGTTATAATGATTTAAAATCCACGGTCCAAAACCGCAATTACTTTTATACCAACCTGATAACTGTAGAGGACTTCCCTGGCGATGCAGTGTATAAGAATCCGCCTGTCAATGCAGGGACACAGGTTCTATCCCTGCTCCCGGAAGATTCCACATACTGTAGGGCAACTAAGCCCGTGCACAACTCCTGGAGCCCATGGGGTGCGCACTCTAGAGCCCACAAGCCACCATTACTGAGTCTGTGTACCCTAACTACTGAAGCCTGCTCACCTAGAGCCTGTGCTCCACAACAAAAGAAGCCACCACGATGAGAAGCCCGCACACTGCAACGAAGAGGAGCCCCCGCTCGCTGCAACCAGAGAAAGTCTGCGTAAAGCAATAAAGACCCAACGAAGACAATCATAAATTTTTTAAAAAACTTAAACTTAAAAAAAAGTAATTGTATAATCCATTCCTAAATATCTATGGCTCTTACAAATGGCTCTTCTAACCCAAGAAGAAAGGTATCTGTTCACGGGGTTATTATTTTCAAGAAAGTGAGTTAAGTAACAGTTTGCCTTCCAGGAGGATTTAAAGTACACCTTCCTTGGAGAAGTAACAAAGCAATCAGTATTGTGATAAATCCTAAATAAAAAACCAAAACACCAACAATGTAAAGAAAAGTTTTATTTTTGTTTTAAAAATCAAAACCACATCCTTAAATTTTACGATCAGGCTTTCTGGCATAAACAATAGTCAATGCAGAGGGGAAATCTGGCCATTTTCTGTTTTATTGATTTATTTCAAAAATGAAATCCAGAACCTTTATTAGAAAGCCAGGTTTTTGTGGGCCCATATACTGAAGAGAAACAAAAAATAGCTACCTCTCAAAAAAGAAAGAAAGAAACCATGGAAGTAAGCTAAAAGTCTGCCCGGCCATCATGGATTAGGCAAACCCTACCACTTGTCCATTAAAACCTCAAACTGCACCAAAAGTTGCCACTTTTGTGAATATGCTTTTATTTCATAGTAACAACATCATGGAGGGAGTGTCAACCAGTATGAATTCCCTATCTAGGTCAAACTGCAAAAAGATTTTGGCATGTGTATTAGGGGGGCAAGGTCAGCTTTTGTTGTTTCGTTTTGTTTTTGGCTGCTCCATGCAGCTTGTGGTATCTTAGATCCCTGACCAGGGGTTGAACCTGGATCACAGCAGTGAAAAAATATGTTGAGTCCTAACCGCTGGACCGCCAGGGAATTCTCCCAAATTAAGTATTTTTTACATGGTGTACAAGTTTATCAGGTAACATAACATGTAAACTCTACATGTACTGAATCACTTAATGTGAACATCTGAAGTCTCATTTAAAATTCCATTTGGCCACTTAAGTCTCTAGAAGGGTTTAAATGGCAGGCAAGCAAGCAAAGACATGGCTCAGGGTAGGTGGGAGAAAAATCACTTGAAGACATATTTCTAATATCTTCCTCCCCATATTCACTTCAAAACACAGAAGAGAGTCAAATTAGGAATTAAGCGTGATTTAAGTCACTGTCATAACAAAGGTCAAAGCCTTGACATGGTGAGTTAATTTCTAATTGAAGGAATGCATTTCAAGTGCCACCACACAGACCCACAAGGATCTCATCTGAGCAGACTACTGGATCTTACAAATCAACCTCACACAGATAAGTCTGCTATAACGTCCCTAAGAGCCACTTAAACACTGACAGTGACAAGGACTTGAATGCTCAAGCTCTTAGGAAGGTCAATCTCCCTTACCTTTAACTCAACTTCTCAGGCTCTGCTGTGGTTGATTACACCCTCTTCCTCCTTCCATTTGGTAAGGAACCTGCCTGCCAGTGCAGGAGACATGATATAATCCCTGGGCCAAGAAGATTCCCTGAAGGAGGAAATGGCAAACAACTCCAATAGTCTTGCCAGGAGCATTCCCATGGACAGAGGAGCCTGACGTCCATATGGTTGCAAAGAGTTGGACACCACTGAAGCGACTTAGCACGCAAAATCCCACTTACAGTAACCCTTCCCCCTCCTTCCTACTTGGTAGTCTCTTCCTCAGGCTAAAAAAATGTATGTTTTCCCCAAGTTTAAAACTAATCCTGCTCCAAGAGCTATGCTAATATGTTCTATCTCTAGGGCTAGTCTGTTCCTAAATTAATCTCTTACTTATAAACTTAGATGGGTAGGAAAGTGAGGGAGTATGTAATTGAACTTTATAGGTCTAAGGCCGGCTTCCAAAATATCAAAGGCAGCAGGTTATATACCTCTACCTATCACATTCTATACTCAGCACCTTCTTCTTCCATTCAACAGAATCCATACTGAATACAGAATGACCTTCTTCCTAAGTCTCTCAAGCAGCGGATGGTCTGAAAACCAAGATTTCTCACTTCATGTCCATTTGGAAGACTATTATTAAAAAAAAAAAAAAAAAAAGATCAGAAAACAACAAGTATGGCAAAGATGTCGAGAAACTAGAACCCTTGTACACTGCAAGTGGGATGTAAAATGGTGCAGTTGCTGTGGAAAGGTATGGCAATTCATCAAAAAATTAAACACCAACTTACCACATGATCAAGCAACTCCACTTCTGGGTATGTACCCCAAAGAAGGGAAAGCAGTGACTCAAACAGCTATCTGTACACCCATGTTCATAGCAGCATTATTCACAATAGCTAAAGGTAGAAGCAACCCAAGTGTCTATTGACAAACGAATGGATAAACAAAATCTGGTATATACATACAATGGAATATTACTCGGGCTTAAAATGAAAGGAGATTTTGACACATGCTACCACATGGATGAACTTTAAGACATTATGCTCACTGAAATAAGCCAGTCACAAAAGGACAAATATTGTACAATTCTTCAAGGTTTCTCGAGTAGTCAAATTCATAGAGACAGGAAGTAGAACGGTGTCTTCCAAGGGCCAGGGGGACAAAAGACTGGGGAATCAGTTTAATGAGTATGAAGTTTTAGTTGGGAAAGAGTAAAAGGTTCTACAGATGAATGGTGATTGTGGTTAAACTACAATGTAAATATACTTAATACTATTGTACACTTGAAAATTGCTAAAGTGGTAAATTTTTTGTTACATATTTTTACCACAAATTTTTTAAAGTTTTTTTAATTAAAAAAATAAATAAAAAACAAGATTTGAGAATGTCAGGTTCAAATTAGGGAACAAGTCCCTACACTGGATCTCTCTTTTCCAAACTGTCTCTCACCTGCCTTTTTCCTCCCTGTGTGTTATGTGTTAGTCACTTAGTCATGTCCAACTCTTGGCGACCCCATGGACTGTAGCCCACCAGGCCCTGCTGTCCATGGAATTCTCCAGGCAAGATACTGGAGGGAGTAGCTGTTGCCTTCTCCAGGGGATCTTCCCCACCCAGGCACTGAACCTGGGTCTCCTGCATTGCAGGCAGATTCTTCACCATCTGAGCCACCAGGGAAGCCCTTTTCTTCCCTACAGTGCCAAAATCTCAAGTTCAGAAAAACACTGCCACAGAAAGATGATTTCTCCCTCAATTTCCACTTAATTGTAAGTTGACCCTTGAACAATGTGGTTTTGAACTGCCTGGATCCACTTACACATGACCCATATTCTTCAAAGGTAAATACTACAATACGACATGGTCTGGTGCTGGCTGAATCCATGGACGTGCAGGAACTGCAGATACAGAGGGCTGACTATAATACGTGAATTAACCCCTGCGCTGTTCAAGGGTCAGCTGTAACATGGAAAGATTTTTTTAAATTCCTCATGAAAATTGTTTCTGATTTGTATCATTTAAATAAAATAATATTAAGAAGAAACACATCTAAAACCAAGAAATATACTCTCAAACATGTCTAAAAACTATACCTGTATTTCTTCTTCTGCAGCTGCCATATCATAGTTTCAGACAGCTCAGTGGCATAAATTTCTTCAAAATGAGGGCTCATGATTTTTGTGACTTCTCCATCTCCAGCACCTAAATCAAGAAGTCTATGGGTTTTCCAGTCTGGATTAATTTTAAGCAGTCTCTGAAACTGATCTGGTGAAAACACAAACATTGAGCCTCTTCCTAGCAACCTGGAAAAGAGAAAAAGGACAAAAATGGATGACTGTGTACGAAATAAGCCCTCCCACCCAACATCCACACAAAACAGTGACATGGCACCAACAGCCTTCTGAATTTATAAAATGTTTATTTTATAAGAGTATACAATTAAAATAGACATTGTCTATATGATTCATGGTTAAAAGCAAAGTTCACAAAATAAGAAACACCTCCAAATATCATCATCTGTCTCTGAGACTGCAAACAGTACACCCAAAAGAGTAGGGACAGGGAGAGGAATAAAAGGTGCGAAGGCAAGAAGAAAAATATAAGAAAATAAAAGATGACTGTGAAAAATTAAAGTCAAAATAGGAAGGAGTAATAGAAAACACATATATCGGTTTAAGAAAATGTCAGGCCAAGAGAATCAGACTACAACACTAGCCAATAACACTGAGCAGAAAAAGCAAATGGTGGGGGGCGGAAAGCCATTTACAATATGAAACTGAACAATGAGTATAAAAAATAGGTCTAGATAATAGATTTTTAAGAGACACTAGAGAAAAGAGAAAAGAGTGGTCCTTGTGATATCAGTTAATTTGCATTTAAAAGTAGATTCATACTTGGGGGTCAGTTTGTATGTTATACAATTGGCTAGGTCCTGTTAATTCTAAAAATCCTAAAAAACCTCTAAAACTTAGTAATGTCTTTGAAAATAGAGGAGTTAAAATAGAGATCAAAGAGTGCTCTAAGAAAAGCAGCTACAGATCACACCAAGTCTCAAGGAAGCATCGTCTCGGGAAATAAAATGTGTCCCTACTCAGAACTTGTTTTCTAGCTCTGCAATCCCAGTCTGTCTAGGGCAGGGATCCAAACTTCCCGTAAGCAGCAGGGGCATTTCTTTAAACGAAGCAGATGTTACTCAGACAAGGTAAACTGTAACAGGAGAGCAAAGGGCACCGGCTCTGCTGCCAGCCCGCTTCTACCCTTCCTCTGCAGCCTGAAGAAGCTCCTAAGGCGCCTCCTCTTCAGGACCAGGACAAGTCTGAAAACCACTGGTCTAGGAGATGGCAGGGAAATCTGTACTGTTCTGCTGCTTTCTGGAAACAATCATAAGGTACAATAAGCTTGTTATGCAGTGACTGGAAGGATGTGTGCAACTGGGTGTTCCTGGTAAGACTGGTTTCAGAAAAAAATTAAAATTATGGAGCAAGTTCCTCCTCTCCTTTCCCTTAGGAGAGGTCAACCAAACCTAATAATGTGTTTGCAGTAAACCTTCTGTCCCACAGAAATGTTAAAAAAATGGGAGAGGGAAACCCTCAGAGATATTCACCAATACAACCACCTCCCAGAGAAAACTTCAGCCCCTAAACTTTGTCTTCAACTCTCAATTGCTCCTATCTTCTAATGGGAAAACAGGATGAAAAAGGAACTGAACTTTCTGAAATAGCTACATAAAACTTCACGGAGGAACCACAATCAGAACAAGAAGAGGTAAGAGAGGTTACAAGCTTGGGGGAGCTTGGGGGATGCATGTTTCAAATGTTGGTGCCCACCTGCCATAGAACCAAAAGTAAATTGCAAAATAGTTACATGGCTTAAGCTTTCCCAATTATAAAATAACATGCTTCCCTAGCTATAGCTTTTGGAATCTAAGGACCCATGATATGATAATCATAAAATTCTAGAGCTAGAGGTCACCTGAGGTCAAAGTTCATGTCAAAAGGGCACCAGAGAAAGAAGCATTGTGCTATATCCAAAGATCATGAGCAACAGAGGCTACACCAAAAGATTTAAACAAAATCTCACAACAAAAAAATTCTAAATTCATCCAGCCCAAATGACCTTTGCCCTCTAGGGAGCACTAGGTGGGAAGAGTTTTGGGTGGTCACAGTGACTTGAGGGTGCTACTGTCATTTAGTGGGCAAGGTCAGAAAAGTCAGACTTCCTGAAATGTGCGGGGCAGTTCCAGACACTGAAGAATTACCCCACTTAAAATACCAAGACAATGACTTTGCTCAATACAAGGTTTCCGGCAAACACATACCATGGAAAGGTATGGCTCTCTAATTTGTCCTTAAGTTCCAAAGTTAGTGATGTCCACATATGCACGTGTGTGTGTGTGTGTGTGTGTGTGTGATAACCATTCTACGTTCTCTGGCCTAAGTTCTCTCTAGATTTGGAATCTACAGAGGAACTATACCTCTCTCCCCAGTCATACCCCCACTCCACCCCAGTCCACATGCTCAGTTATGTCTGACTTGTGATCCCATGGATTGTAGCCAACCAGGCTCCTTTGTCCATGGATTTTCCAGGCAGGAATACTGGAGTGGGTTGCCATTTCCTACCTCAGGGGATCTTCCTGACCCAGCCATCGAATACCATGTCTCCTGGGTCTCCTGTATTGCAGGTGGATTCTTCACCACTGAGCCCTCAGGGAAGCCCACAGAGGAGGTACACCTCCTTACAAATATCTTTATAAAAGAACACAGCTATCAAGTCTCTCCTTTCTTGGTTTTCCCCTTTCCCACATCAAGGAAGTCCAATATGTATCTTACTTTTTAATTTAAGAAGGTTACCATACTAATTATTTCTGTAAGAGACAGCCACTCATGGTAATAAGCTACCACCACCATGGACAGAAAGTACTAATGGGCTCAAAATTAAGCTTTCAGCTGAGAAGAGGGTGCAGGGCAGGAGATGTTTTTGTTTTATTGCCGGAGGGGGCATTGAGGGTGGATGGAAGGGGTGAGGATGGGGGTTATTTAAAAAAGAAAAGCAGAAGCACCGTAGATAAGGGAAGCCAAAGGGGACTTAGTACTGGCCCTCTGACCAAAATGTGAAATCCCAGAGCAGAGAATCTTAACCAGGGGCCAACAGGGTAGAGGCAGGAGGAAGGGTTAGAGCTTGAAATCTCCCCAAATTATAAGCGAAGTGTTGAATGTAAGGACTATTTGAACAGAGAATTTCTACCTTACATCACTTTCAAAGAGGTACAGAACCCCAAAAAGGCTAAAAATCACTGCTGTGGTGACAAGCCTGGTCCTCTCCCCCAACAAAAAAAGGCACAGAACAGAAATTCAATGCAGTGAATTTTAGAAACAAAATGGCAGACCAAGTTGTATAAACTCAACTACCAACACAAAAATAACAACTGTTTGCTGAAGCCAATTTAAGGCAACTTCATATAAACAATGAAGAAAGTCAAGGAAGAAATCTTGAGAAATGGCTCGTGGTGCCTGAAAACATATTTAAGGACCAGATGACAGACTGGGATCCAGACAAGACATTCAGTAGAAGCTGGCTCCAAACCTGAAGAGAAGAAAAAGTGGGCCCAGCCAGTAGCTGTAAGTGGTCCCACAGGCTTTTCAAGCACTGAGAACCTCTTTAGAGTTCTGGATTCTTAGGCTTTGGGGTTTGAAAAGTTGGCTGACAAAGGATAAAAATACTCCTACAGTGTCTTCCACAGATTTAGGTGAGAGAACCACTCGAGGGACAGAGAATTTCTTAAGTTTACAAAATCCTGGTGAGTCTAGACATTACATAAGAACAGAGGGAGAATCCATCACTCGAGCAAGCCACCATTTACTGTTGGGCTAAAGTAGATTAGATCCTTCCCCAGAACACCTGCTTCTGGGAAGTGTGCTTATGGCAAAGATCTTACTCTTCAGCCTATAGCTTGGTTCCAAGTATCCTGTTCCTCTCTAATAGATCAGCAGCAGGATAGGCATTACCTGGGAATGGGTTAAAAATTCTGTTGTCCACACTCTGTGGTCCCACGCCAGACCTACTGACTCAGACTCTGTACTTTAACCAGATGCCCAGATGATTTCTGTGCACATCAAAATTAGGAAGCACTGTAACTCCCATCACAGAAATACAGAACAACGAGGCTGTTTATCAAGTTATAGGGAATTTTAAAAGCAACCTGCCAAGGCTGGGCCAAGGATTTTGACTACAAGTGTTGTAGCTGTGGAGATGGTCAACACCTCAACGAGGTAACTTTTCTTTCTCCTACACCTAAGGATAAAGAAAAAATTATCCAAGATTCACTTACCCATTGATAGATGTTCTAGACATAAACAGGCTAAAAACAGATGACACGAAAGAGTGATATAATTGGATAAATAGCCAGCCCGATTTCTCAATGCTGTTGTTTAAGAAGATCTGTGTTCCTTGATCAAGGTAACTCTGAACAAAGACAGCCTGGAGTGACTCGCATAATTTCTCTCTGTTGCACACATACCACTAAAAAGAAAGAAGAATAAGAAAAATGAAAACACAGAACTGAAGCATCATCTAAAAAATCCAAAAACGAAAAACAGAAGACTAAATTGAATCTTAAGATTTCCAAATACCATAAATCTCATGGCACTTTGAGAATAATCATCTCTTATACGACCTATAAGGTATAAAATACTTCCTCCTACCTAGTTTCTGGTTTAACTCTCATTACCTTCAGGGGCAGGTAAGAGTGGAGGAAGGGTGAAGAGGCTTGCGAGTCATGCAGCTTGGTAGGTGACAGAGCCAGGCAAGTACACTGACTCCTGGCCCAAAACTTCTAGCACTATGGCCCGCTGTACCCTGAGATTAAGAAAGCTATGTTGGCCTCTCCTTCATGGAGATTCAACGCAAGGCAGTAACTACCAACATTAACCTTGTTTTCTATCTAAAAACACTCAATGCAGTGATTTAACTCGAAGCCACCAAACAAATCAATAAGTAGCAGGATTTAATATTCCAGTGACCAGGGACTTCCCTGTAGTCCAGTGGCTAAGACTTCATGTTCCCAATGCAGGGGGTCCTGGTTCGATCCCTGGTCAGGCAACTAGATCCCACATGCTGCATCTGAGAGTTCCCATGATGCTATGAAGACTCAAGATGCCGAGTGCTGCAACTATGACCTGGCGCAGCCAAATAAATAAAATAACTAAAAAAAAAAATCCAGTGACCTAATTTAGCTACCCTTTTTGTTGTGGGCTATAAAGAGACCTGTAGAAATACTGGTGTGCTTTACCAAATCATTTAGCACTGTTTAACAGACAGGAGCCAAATGTGCTTGAGAAAGATTAAGATCTTAAGGTCATATGCAAACAATAAGAAGACAAAGTAATAACATGCTAAGAAGCAGATTACCGGGAACAGACTCTACCCAGAACATACATTTTAGAACAAAATTCAAGGACCTCAGTTGTGGCTAAAGTGTGATCTTGTGTAATAAAGGTTTCCCATCTTCACTTAGAATTAGTACACCAAGGGGGAAGCAGCCTGTGGGACGCAGCTTCAGAGTGAGCCCACCATCAAGCCCCGGCTCAGCCATTCCTGGGTGCGAGCTCATACAATCACTTAAATCTCTGAGACTCTGTAAATTCATCACTGGTTTCTGTCTATCCTGGTAGTTTACTCTGAGGATTAAACAAGTTAATGCAGGCTTATCCTCAATACAGGGCCAGACACATGAGACTCCTATAATAATAGCAATGAGATAAGGGTCCTCTAACACGGCCTGATAAATAAAAGTCAGTCCATTAAGTATATGATGAAACTGCTGAGTAGATCAGTTACTATTAGTCTCTTATCAACTAAGAAACAATTTCCCCCAATGAAGAGACAAAAGTAACCTGCTTACCCTGACAAGTATGACCACTCGTCAGCAGTAGGTGTCCCGTAACTGCTTACATAACCGATGAACCCATTTTACAGTCATCCTAAGCTCGCTAAATACTGAAAGAAATCTTGGGTAACACTGCCAACACTAACACTGATATAACCAAACAAGCACATTAAAGTTTCAGAGATTAACTCATATTTTTTACAAACTCTGTGCCCTGACTTGATACACCAAATCTTTCAAACAGCTAATGGTTTTGTGTTAATTTACCATTAAACACTTTTACCAAAACTGCTTGAACTTGATGCTCTTTGTTTCCCACTATATGACAAGCTATGAAGCTTCTTACATTCACTGCCTACACCTTTTATCTTGGTCTGAAAATGTTCGTGCTTAACCATTAACTAATTCTGAATACTCATTGTGCCTGAAGTTATGCCCCAGTGCAGGTCATAAACCATTTTTTATTATACTCCTGACCTCCTGGTTCACATTCTAAACTCTGTAATACTGAAGCCATTCTAACTTTTATTTTCTCTTAATTCGCTGAAATGACTAATCAAGATGAAAGCCATCACCTGAGTAATAGGCAATCAGGTACATTCTATTACTGTGGACAAGAAGTCATTCACGTGGAACAGAGGAGCTAAGAATTCCTTGGCACCCACTTGTAAATGGACAACCAGAACAATAACGGACTCTGACTTCCAGAACTAAGCCAAGAACTGGCACCATTAACTGCAAATAATGCTTACAAATGCCGACCCCCCCCCCCCAAAAAAAAGCCTCAAGCTTTTAACAGCATTTCTCTCATCAATACTAACACATGTGGTTGAACCTTTACTGCCAGACAAATCTTTCAGAAAAGAAAATGCTTCTTGATCAGAATATGCTACAGAATAAAAAGGAGTAATGCCCTTCTCTTTAAAGATGAAGGTTGAAATACATGTTCCTCCTGACAATTTGTATGAAACAAATGTCAGTTCCATGGCAGCATTATTCATAATTACCAAAAAGTGGAACAATCCCAATGTCCATCAGCTGATGAATGGATAAACAAGATGTAATTGATCCATACAACAGAATATCAATCAAACATAGGAAGGAATGAGGCACTGATTCCTGAGATGTGAACTATGAATATTATACTAAGTGAAATAAGCCAGTCACAAAAGGCCACAGATTACATGATTTCATTTACACAAATTGTCCAGAATGGGCAGATTCAGAGACAGAAAGTAGATCATGGTTGCCAAGGGTTTGGGGAGAGGAGACAATGGGGAGTGTCTTCATGCTAATGTATATGGGATTTCTTTATCAAGTGATGAAAAGGTTCTAAAATTAAGAGAGTGGTGATGGTTGTACAACTTCGTGAAGCCTACTACAACCACTGTACACTTCAAAAGATGGATTTTACACTCATGAATTACATCTTGAAAAAACTTAAAAAAAAAAAATACACAAACATTAAAGTGTAGGTGGCTTCCAGAAATTAAAAATGGTTTGAAAATTTAAGGAACTAAGGATTTCTCTGAAACTGGGAATTTTTAAATGCAAATCTTATCATGTCACAACCCTGCTTCACAGAAGTTATGTTAAAATAATATTCAAAATACTTAATATGGCTTACAAGGCCCTACAAGATTTGTCCATTCTGTATCCACAGCCTCACCTCATGACACTCCCTATCAGCCCATAACACCCAGCCACAGCCTCACCTCATGACACTCCCTATCAGCCCATAACACCCAGCCACTCACTGTGTCACAACACTGCACCCTTCTTTCTTTTTCTGGAAGGCTCATTTCCCAAAGCTGTTTCACCTGGTATTTGCTGTCTCCTACATTTCCCACTACCCTCAAGTGACCTAAGCCTAAATATGTCCCTTGAACTTCCAGACTAGGATGGATCCCCCATTCTAATACTCTCTTCACATCTCATGTCTCCTCCGTAACATTTATAACCACTGACCTGAATCAGTTCAGTTCAGTTCAGTCATTCAGTCGTGTCTGACTCTTTGCAACCCCATGGACTGAAGCACACCAGAACTCCCTGTCCATCACCAACTTTCAGAGTTTACTCAAACTCATGTTTATTGAGTCGGTGATGCCATCCAACCATCTCATCCTCTCTCGTCCCCTTCTCCTCCTGCCTTCAATCTTTCCCAGCATCAGGGTCTTTTCAAATGAGTCAGTTCTTTGCATCAGGTGGCCAAAGTATTGGAATTTCAGCTTCAGCATCAGTCTTTCCCATGAATATTCAGGGCTGATCTCCTTTAGGATGGACTGGTTGGATCTCCTTGCAGCCCGAGGGACTCTCAAGAGTCTTCTCCAACACCACAGTTCAAAAGCATCAATTCTTCGGCATTCAGCTTTCTTCACAGTCCAACTCTCACATCCATACATGACTACTGGATAAACCATAGCCTTGACTAGACGGACCTTTGTCGGCAAAGTAATGTCTCTGCTTTGTAATATGCTGTCTAAGTTGGTCATAACTTTTCTTCCAAGGAGTAAGCATCTTTTAATTTCATGGCTGCAGTCACCTTCTGCAGTGATTTTGGAGCCCCCCAAAATAAAGTCTGTCACTGTTTCCACTGTTTCCCCATCTATTTGTCATGAAGTGATGCCACCAAATGCTATCTTAGTTTTCTGAATGTTGAGTTTTAAGCCAACTTTTCCCCTGTCCTCTTTCACTTTCATCAAGAGGCTCTTTAGTTCCTCTTCACTTTCTGCCATAAGGGTGGTGTCATCTGTGTATCTAAGGTTATTGATATTTCTCCCGGCAATCTTGATTCCAGCTTGTGCTTCATCCAGCCCAGCATTTCTCATGATATACTCTGCATATAAGTTAAATAAGCAGGGTGACAATATACAGCCTTGGCGTATTCCTTTCCCGATTTGGAACCAGTCTGTTGTTCCATGTCCAGTTCTAACTGTTGCTTCCTGAACTGCACACAGATTTCTCAAAAGGCAGGTCAGATGGTCTGGTATTCCCATCTCTTTAAGAATTTTCCAGTTTGTTGAGATCCACACAGTCAAAGGCTTTGGCACAGTCAATAAAGCAGAAGTAGATGTTTTTCTGGAACTCTCTTGCTTTTTCCATGATCCAGCAGATGGTGGCAATTTGATCTCTGGTTCCTCTGCCTTTTCTAAATCCAGCTTGAACATCTGAAAGTTCACAGTTCATATACTGTTAAAGCCTGGCTTGGAGAATTTTGAGCATTACTTTACTAGTGTGAGAGGTGAGTGCAATTGTGCAGTAGTTTGAGCATTCTTTGGCATTGCCTTCCTTTGGGATTGGAATGAAAACTGACCTTTTCCAGTTCTGTGGCCTCTGCTGAGTTCTCCAAATTTGCTGGCATATTGAGTGCAGCACTTTCACAGCATCATCTTTCAGGATTTGAAATAGCTCAACTGGAATACCTGTATATAAATTGCATGTTCAGGGTCTGTTTTCCCAGGTAGACACAAAGCTCCATAAAAGGTCAGGGGCAATGACTGACTTCAGTGCCTGGTACGGTTACAGATGAACAACAAAATGTTCATCTATTTAACAATTAATTGTTAAAAAATCACAGGCAATCTAACAGATAGAAGTTAGTGTTTCTAGTAAAATCCTGATGAGAACACAAGGATATCCATGGAGACATCTGCCACTGGGTTTTGTCAGTTTCTAAAACTTTAAGGTTTTTGTAAGGCCTTGCTTAAACCCAGTTCTGCAAATAGTGGTTAAGCTACCCACCCACCACAGAACTACATTAGTACAGCAAGCAGTGAAGGAAGACACAGAACGTCTACCTTATCCCAGGCACCTGGCAAAGCACTGCATGTTTCATTTCCCACCTTACAGTGCCAAATGAATGGGCTGCTGAGCACTCCCAACTGATTCAAACTCCTGTTCAGGTGCATGTGGTTTTTTAGAAGTTTTTTTCAAAGAAGCTTCTCTTTGCTTTGTTCTTTCCAGTGTGCCTGTCTGTGAGATTCAATTCTAGAAAGAAAGCAGGACTATTCTGCCCAATTAAGACTGGATAAATGGGTCTAAGGATAATCTGATCTAGATAGTAACAGAATTACACTAAGCCAGTGTTTTTCAACCTCAGCACCATTGACATTTGGAGCTGGATAATCCTTATCTGGGCTGTGGGATGTTTAGCAGCATCCCAAGCCAGTGCCCATCAGATGCCAGCAACACTTCCCCACCCCCCAGTCACGACAAACTAAAAGGTCCCAGACATTGTCAAGTTTCTCTGAGGGTGCAAAATCACCATGGCTTAAGAACTCCTACATGGGCTCACCCAATTCCTTTAAAGTAGAAATGCAATGTTCCTATAAAATTGTATTTGCTTATCAGACTGAGGGATAGAGTTAAAAGTTCTTCTGAAATTACTTGGAGTTCCTCAACTAGTCAGACACATGGCATATAATAATCTTTTCTTCCAAAATACAAAAGACTTGAGCGCATTAGGAAAATTAGAATTAGAAAATTATTTTAGAAAATGAACTTTCTGATTTTAGGTAATGTCAGCTGAACACAGAAGAATTGATGCTTTTGAACTGTAGTGTTGGAGAAGACTCTTAAGAGTCCCTTGAACTGCAAGGAGATCCAATCAGTCCATCCTAAAGGAGATCAGTCCTGGGTGTTCATTGGAAGGACTAATGTTGAAGCTGAAACTCCAATACTCTGGCCACCTGATGCAAAGAGCTGACTCATTGGAAAAGACCCTGATGCTGGGAAAGATTCAGGGCAGGAGAAGAAGGGGACGACAGAGGATGAGATGGCTGGATGGCATCACCAGCTCAATGGACATGGGTGTGGGTGGATTTGGGGAGTTGGTGATGGACAGGGAGGCCTGGCGTGCTGCGGTTCATGGGGTCGCAAAGAGTCGGACACGACTGAGCGACTGAACTGAACTGAATTGTATATACGTTTGTATATACATTTGTCAGTCGCTCAGTCGTGTCCGACTCTTTTCAAGTGTCTTAGGTAATGTGGTTCAATAATAAATAACTATTTGGTCTTTTATCACCAGTTCCCAGCACAGAGCTCCTAAAACCTTGAAGAAATTCCAGAGTGAGTGTATGGTCATGTGATGACCAGGAGGGCAAGATGGAACTTTCAGTCCCACCTCTAATATCCAGGGAGGAGACAGAAGCTAAAGATTGAGTTTAACCAACACTGGTCAAAGATTTCATCAATCACACCTTGGTAACGAAACCTCCATAAACCTCTAAAAGACAGGGTTCTGGGTGCTTCCAGGTAGCTGAACACATGGACATGCTGGGAGGATGGCTTACCTGGACAGGGCTTGGGAGCTCTGTGACACCCTCTACATTCCCCCGCCAGTCCCTTGCCCTATGCCTCTGTTCCATTTGGCTGTTCCCAAGTTGTATCCTCTATAACAAACTGTAAACAGAAACCAAGTGTTTTCCTAAGCTCTGTAAATCATTATCTAATTTGATGGGGGGTTGTGGAAACCCCAGAATTTGTAACCAAGTCAGACAGAAGCATGGGTAGGCTATGTGAGGACAGTCTTGCAGGAGGGAGCCCTTAAATCTCTGGGCTGTTAACTGGGTAGTGTCAAATAGAAGTGAATCACAGAACACCTAGCTGGTGTCAGAGAACTGGTTGGTGTCACAAGAAAGACACCACAGGTAAGACTTTTTCCCAATGTTAAACCTGACCAAAGCATGCGCAAACTGGATAAAGGCCAGAACTTCAAGCACTTGTTTTCATCTTTATCTGCTCACAAACGCAAAAACAACTTGGACTGTTACATAATTTCAGTGTCTACACAGAGCTCCACTAGAGTGGGTTGCTATTAAGCAGGCAACCTACTTTCACAGCCCCTCAGGCAACAAGGCTTCCTAAGAGGGACACCATGAAACAGTGCGGAAAGCCTGGGCCTTGAAACCAGACAGAGCAGGATTCAAAATTCCAACTCTGCTATCTATTAACTGTGCTCTTAAGCAAGTTTCATCGCTCTTAGCCTCTGTTTGTAAAATGGGGATGTACCACCTACCTCCAAGAGTTGTTATAAGGATTAGAGAGGATAATATATATACACAGTGCCTGACACTTAATAGAAGCCCAATAACTTGATTTTCTTTCCCTTCCTGTTCAAGGTTCACAAAAGCCAGTTGAGAACTGAGGTTCAAGGGAATGCCCAAACCACACTGTAGGTCTGGGCACTCTGCCATTCTCAAAAGAAGTGAGTAACCAAAGACCTGAGATATTCAATACCACTAAAGGCAACCAGAAAGGCTCCACTAACGGAGTACAGGAGAATCTTAGCTACTGCAGTGAGTGGTTAAGACCAACCTGAAGATACTGACCTTAACAGCTAAGGATTCAAAAATCACATTCTAAGCTCTATAATGCAATCATATCAGTCCAGACATTTAATCACTTGTGTATCAGATTGCCTTGTGTATCAGATTCACTGATACCTTGTACAAGGGCTTCCCTTGTAGCTCAGACAGTAAAGTAACCGCCTGTAATGCAGGAGACCTGGATTTGATCCCTAGGTTGGGAAGATCCCTAGGAGAAGGGAACGGCAACCCACTCCAGTATTCTTGCCTGAAGAACTATATGGACAGAGGAGCCTGGCGGGCTACAATCCATGGGGTGGCAAAGAGTCAAACACAACTGAGCAACTAACACACACACACCTTGTATATATGCACAGCACAGGTGTAAATATTCAAATCATTCACTCTTTTCCTACAAATGATACAAACCTAAACCAACAACCTCTTTATAGGAGACTTGAAAGTGCAGAGTAACAAGACACCCTCGCTTCCATGCAGGGAAAGATTAGATTAAATCACTTCAATTTTGATTTAATAAACAAATAATTGGCAATCTTCATTTCAAATACTCACTAGCTGTTAGTAGTTTATAATCCCAAGACTTTAACAAAGCTTCAGAGGATCTGAAACAGTCTTTTACAGAAGTATCAGGGTCCCAAGGGCACCTTCACAGGGGAACATAAAGGCCTCTGGTACACCCCGAAGAAGGGACCTTCCTTGTTCTCTAAAACTGAAGCTAACACTTGTTTAGCGTTTCAACACAGGTTATAAGGAAGGAAACAAACTCTTTTCAAAATCTCTTTGGTATTCCACTGAAAAGGCCTCCAGACTTTCCAAGGCACTTCAGAGGACACAAACCTATCTATCAGCATCTGTCTGGCTAGCTGGCTGACCCCTCTGGGCACTGTTAACTCATGCCTAACTTTGGTCCACCTCCACAAGGCAACTGGGGAGTGAGGAGCAGGAGATGGAACCTGTATTTAGCACAACCTTTGACCTGTGGCTGTGATGTCCAAGTACTATTTTTTCATCTGAAAGAAAATCCAAATTGTTTCAATTCTATCTTAAATCCATCATTGCTTATGGCAGAGCACGTTTCTGAGTTTACATAAGAAGGTGAAATGAAAAACTCAGATATATACATATTTGCAATTTTAAGTTACCTTATATATTTATTAAATTACTTTTTATTGAAGGATAATTGCTTTACACAATTTTGCTGTTTTCTGTCAAACCTCAACAAGAATCAGCCATAGGTATACATATATCCCCTCCCTTTTGAACCTCCCTCCCATCTCCCTCCCCAAGTTACCTTATTAATTCTAGATAATGTTATCTGTGCTCTTAAAACACCTGGCAGTGTATCAACTGGAGAAACAGTCCTGGCCTGGTTCCAGGGAGTTCTATAACAATTCTTTTGTCACTCCATCAATTGAGAAGCTGCTGAATGACTCTTATTATCAAGAACCTAGTTAGTGTGGCCTAAGAGTTCTTTCAAGTTTCAATAGCTCTTTAACAGTTGCGTTAACTAGCAGGTGCAATGCCTCAAAAAGACTAGATTCAAAGTTACTGTCGTTATTGCTTTCTTTGTAAGTTCTGGGTCAGCCAATGTGGAAAAGCCACATATCTAGTTTCTCACTACCTGCCTCAATTTCTTCCCAATAAGTCAAAGTACCCAGCTTTCAATCTGTGATTAAGAATGTGCTGCTGATTAAGAAAACTGGAAATTTTCTCTGAAGCAAACTTCTTTAAAAAAAAATTTTTTTCCCTCACTTTACAGTCTGTACAAAAAAGTCAGTGGTGCCTATTTGGCCGGCAAGCCATATGGATCTGTGCTGAGAAACCCCTTCCCTTCCTTCTCACTTTCCCCAAATGAAACACAAATCCCAGTTGTGAAACTAGCACACCAAGCACACCAAACCAAGGTATTAAAATGGTGCTGTGACTATGGTTTAGAGCTGCTTTAGCCCAAAGGAGCCTTGCCTCTCCAGGATTCAGAACTAAATAGCTATTTTTAATGAACAAACATTGCCTAAGATCTCTCTTTTAAACACAGAATCCACCACCATAATTTCTTAATCAAACATAAGGAAAACTTGTAAGTATAGTTCAATCAAATCCATAACCCTACTTCCATGCAACTGCAAAAGAACCAGATGGCTGGCTATGGAACCCACATACCCAAATGAACACCAGAAGACCTGGTATAAACTATTAACTTGAAGGGAGGGAAAGCATTTAGAGTTAAGTTACTTCACAAGCAACAAAGTTTATAAGGATCCTGGAACACAAAGCAGAAAACAAATCATCAACTCAGCCAAGGCAGAGAGAACAGTCTCCTAGTTCATTTATTTCACTGTGATTTCCATAAACATCTCTTTTGTTCACTTTAATCTTTTATTCATGGACAATATTTTCATAATGTGAATGCATCAACTCAAAATAATGTCTTGAGTGACTGTTCTAAGGAAAAGAGCCAATCTTCCCCCTTCTACTCAATATTCAAAAAGCACCAGATCAGTCTTCATTTGGAGAAACTAGCTGCCCAAATTGTTATGTGCAACTGGTTAAAATACACAGTTATTACACATACTTGAGTATCTTAGAAACATAAAGAAGCAAAGGCGGTACTGGAAACCAGTATTAATTTTCCTTAGAACCTGACAGATCCAACTTTTAAAAAGTACACAATTGGAAGACATTCTGAGATGTCTTGTTAGGCCATCGTCTGAGGCTGTGTCTGCAGCTATAATTCTACCTAGGCCCCATAAAAATCACGTGACTTAAACAGTTTTTCAGTTTTTATATGTCCATTTCTTTTATGAGCACTGAAAACATCAAGTATACTGAAGTAGCACTAATCTCAAGTGTTACAATAAAAATCTATAGTCAAGAGACTCTACTATAATTCCATGTCAATGGAAGTAAGCCTTTTTATCCTACCCAGAACTTTATTTCTACCAGCTGTTAAAGATGACATTTCTACTCACTGTTTTACATCATTATCCATGTTACTTCGAGATATATATCTTAGTAACCGAACATTATCACTACAGTACAACTCTAAAAATGACTAATCCATTGCAGGGAATGTGGTTTTACAGGTTAAGGACACCTACTAAGTTTATGTACACTCCTAACAATATTTCTTTGGAAGGAATGATGCTAAAGCTGAAACTCCAGTACTTTGGCCACCTCATGCGAAGAGTTGACTCATTGGAAAAGACTCTGATGCTGGAAGGGATTGGGGGCAGGAGGAGAAGGGGACGACAGAGGATGAGATGGCTGGATGGCATCATTGACTCGATGGACGTGAGTCTGAGTGAACTCCGGGAGTTGGTGATGGACAGGGAGGCCTGGCGTGCTGCGATTCATGGGGTCGCAGAGTCAGGCACGGCTGAGTGACTGAAATGAACTGAACTGAACTGAACAATATCATAGGGGTGATTAACAAAGTATTAGTACAATAGCTGTGGGATTACAAAAAAATTCTATAGACATTTATAATTTCCTTTAAAAACAGAAAAAGCCCACTACAAATATTTTCTAAATAAAAACTAAACACTATTTCTCTGAATGGATTGTTTTATCTCCTTAGATAATTCTTCAGTTTCATTAGAACACATGAAATCAACTTCAGGGTAAACACTTGGCATCGTAGGAAAAGTAATCTATGAAAATCAGAAATCTATGAAAATGATGAGACACAAGATGGGGAGTAATTAGCTACGGCTCTCTGGGAAAGCAAAATGTACTATAACTGCTAGCTATTATAAACCAATACTCCGGCAGAGTTCAAAAGCCACGAGGGCTTTCTTCTCAATGTCATGTTAACCGCAAACTACATTCTAATCAAACACGAAAGACCTCACTCTTAATTCTGCAAATGCACAAGTGGCACAAAACTAAGATAATGAAAAAGACTATCCAGCCAGCCACATCGCCATCGTTCACGGTGCAGAACTACAACTCTTTTAAAGAATTAGCTCCTGCCCAGTTCTAATAACCCTTCCAGTGAAAGCTTGCATCACCTTTCTTGTTACCACATCTCTCCGGTCAGATACCAAAATCAAAGTTTGAAGGAGATAATCTCTCTCTTAGGTAGGAGGGGAAGAAGGTTCGACAGGAGAGAAGTGACGACTTATCAAACACATTTTTAAGTGCTTAGGGAAAATGTCACCCAAACGAGCCCAGAGTTAAATGGCTCACGCTGCAAGGCTAAATTTCTTTATGGAACCTTTGTACGTTCAGAGATTCAACCAGACAAAAAGAGGGACCGGCTTTTCGGCGTGATACTCGGGGCTGATGGAAGCTGTCGGGGATAATGGGTTTGGTCGGGTCATTCAGTTCTCAGGCCTCGGTGCCAGATGGGTCCCCAGATGGGTCGCCACGCGCCGGCCCGAAAGTTCCTCCGGCCGGCCGCCAGGAGCGGACGCCGAAGTGGCCGAGCGTCTGCAATCACCGGCCGGGACCCGGGAACAATGCGCGGCTCCGGGGCACTCGCACCGGGGCCCCAGAGGGAAATCGGGGGTCGTCCTCCTCGTGAGCCGCCGAACAAAAGGAGCCGCGGGGCGCGGACCGGGCGCCCGGCCCAGAAGACGGTGGGGGGGGGAAACTTTGCGAGGGGCCGGGGCGGCGGGGCGAGGCCCGGGGGGTGCCTCACGCCGCAACGCCCCGCACAATAGCCGGGCCGAGCGCGGGAAGGCTGGCCGCCCCGCCCCCGCCCCGCCGGGCCCGGTTCGGGTTCGGCCCCATACCTGGTGGTTCTCCTTCCTGCCGCCCGCGGCCGCCGCCGGCCCGCCCGGGCCGCTCGTCATGTTCACGTACAGGGAGCGGGTGAGCGGGCTCCGCAGGGTCCACATCCTCCGCGCCAGCCACACAGACGCCAGGCTCAGGCACAGCCAGCCCGCGAGCAGTCTCATCGGAGGCCTGCGGCCGCTCGCTCCGATCACCGCCGGGGCGAGGAGGAGGACGCGCCGCCGCCTCCAGCCGCTGCCGCCGCCGCCGCCCAGGCTCGAGCCATCGCGCCCGACTCGCCGCCCATCCAGCCCCTTCAGGGCCGAGGCAGGGGGTGGGGAGGAGCGGGCGGCGCTCAACCTTCCCGCCTACCCGGTCCTCTCAGCCCCCGGAACGCCGCCGCCGCGGAAGGCAGTTTCCACCCGGAGCACAAACGCAACGCCTTCGGCGCGTTCTCTCCGAAGCGCGTTCCCTTGGCCTAAAGAGCCAGCCAGCCGGGAGGTGGGACAAAGGGAGCGCGCATCCGCCTGGCGCGCGTCCCCGCCTTCCGTCTGGTTGCGGCTCCTTACAATGGCCGAAATGATTTTAATATTAATACTTCTAGGCCAGGGGTGATCGTTCCGAAGGCGGTAACTGAAGCCTCCCCGTCCCTCCAAGGTAGTGTCCGCAGTTCTTCTGGTTTCTCGTCGCCTTAGTCTTTGCCTCTGGGCCCCTCATCCACCCCTGGGCGGGACTTTTCTCCAGGTTGTGCAGATTGACCCCGGGGTGACCCTCATCCCCTTCGTACATTCATACAGCGAAGTCCTTGCCAGAGACAGAGATTGCCAGTTTTAACATAATTGCCAAGCTACATGGCTTCCTATTCACATTTAGAGCCAACCAGCCAGACCTCCACCCCAAGGACCTACACCCTGCTTCGCAGGAGCTGCAAAGTAGACGTAAATCTAAGTGCAAAATGTTACCGCCAACCCCTCCCCACCTACCCGCCCAGTTCCTCAAGCCTGGCAGGTTGCTGGCTACCTGTTTCTAAGAGGCATCGGCGAAAACTCTGCCTCTGTTGGAAGCTTCTGCAGTTGGGGCACCTGCAAGTTACGTTCTGGTGTATTGATGACCCTGTCCAAGAATGAAAACCCCAAATTCGAGTCCCTGCGTGCTCGTTTCCTTGAATTAACAAACGGAAGTTGGATCCAGTAATCGTCAAGCCAACTAAGATTTGCAAGCAATATTTACCCAGATGTGTCTTTGATCATTTATAGCACAGGAAGACCTAGCAACGTTTCAAAACGGAAAGGTTACACTGTGTTCCTGTGTCTGAAGCTCTTCCTGCTGCCACCAAAGCTACATGTAAGGAGTCAAACATTTCATGGGTCCTATCCCTTTAACACCTTGCTAGGTTTGTTTAGAAAACGCTTCTAATTTAACTGCACTAGACATCATGTAATACATTTTATTTTAATTCAAAACAAAAGAAACCTTTCTGTTAACTCCATTTGTGCACTTCAGAGATGGTTATTTAAAAGTGCCGTGGTGATCACTGGTGAGGAACAAAACCCTTCCTTATCCAAACATTTTTATTAGCTTCTAAGAACCTCAGCTTGACACCTTTCACTAACAGGAACATCTTGTTGCCTAATGTAACACAGGCTATAACAAACAAACCAAAAAGGCAGAGAGGAGGAGGGTACTTTGTGTTCTCTTTCCAGCATACTCCCTAACTGCTTCCTGCCAAAATCCCAAAGAGCCTGCACCTTTAAATCTAGTTCAAACCCCTAGTGGTCCTGACCCAAATCATCAAAAAGGAACTATAGTAGCAAGCTCAGATAATTCAGTTTGCGATGTCATCTCTCTCCACTGCCTCTTAGGATCAGTGTCACAGGTAAAGCAACTCTGTGCCCAAAAAAGCCTTCATCTTTTTAGAGGGGGTGAGAGGGGTTGGGCAGGGGGCTGTAAAAGCAGCATGAACGTATAGAATGACATATTTCATTTCTGCAAACAAAGGAGACCACAAGATAAGCCCCTCAACTATAGAGTAAGCCTGATGAGCTGAGAAGCAGCAACTAGATGGCTGCTGTTGTCTGAAGGGTTTAGGGTCAGTTGACTGCCACGAAGCCCAGCATCTCAAAGAAGCAGATTTTCACTTCAGACCTGAGCAGGTGGCCTGGAAAAATAAATCAGTCTCACATTTAAATACTCTATAATAATCACAGAATATTCAACTACATGTCGTTTACACTTAGCAAGCACAGGACGAAACCAAAGCACAGCATGATCAAATGATTTGCCTAAAGGTAGCAGAACAAATTCAATACCAGACCTTTTCATAGAACCTGGTATCCCAGCTCACAGTCCTTCGATCCATCTAAGAAGCCTTGCTGTCGCTCCCTTCTCAGAGAGCCTCCTGAATTACAAGTGAGGAGGAAGGAAAACAGCAAGAGTAAATATATTAAGCAGAAGTTCAGATTGCCCTCAGGGACTGCCCCTTTCCTACATCGACTAGAATGTCACTGGCTGTATATTAAAACCTCAATCATCCATCACGGAGAGGGGAAGAGGCATAGATAACACAAAAAGCCAGCTAAGAGCCAGTATTCTTTCTGGCCTTGAAATGCAGTAATATTCAAAGGACACATAAATGACACCTTCTGTGCTGGGCTTTGCTGTGCAGGGCTCAGGTGTCTGGCTTGGGTCACAGCTCTGTGCATAGGTCCCAAATCTTGACTGGATCACTTTCCTATCTAGAACTCTAGGCAGGGCGCTCTTTGTTGTAATTGTTCTTATCGGCTGCAGTTTACGGCATTTTCATGTTCTCTTTTCAATTAGGAAAAGAACCTATATAGAGAGAGCTGGATCTGTAGAGAAACACAAAATGTGCCGCCGCTGTTGTTCATTGTCATCTTGTTGAAGAGATAATGATCTAAAAAGAGTATAATCACATGTTTTCATGGGCTTAGATTGTTTTTATGCTTCTTAATATTTTGCAGAGTATAAGAAAGGTGCAAGTTTTCCCCAGTGTATTCAGTAGATGTTCCTTGTGGTTATTAAGCAATGAGTACCTCTAAAAAAATGAAATTAGTAAATGTATTCAATAAATTTTTTTTATATTAGTAAATGTAACGGATTCTTATCTGAACTTTGTTGATATGATCTCAGGCATATGCAATGACATCACTATGGCCTCTGATAAAGTGTAAGCTAAGGCGAAAGTGCAAACAGAAAGAGAAAAACAAATACTATATATTAACACGTACAGATTCTGAAAAAAATGGTACTGATGAACATATCTGCAGGGCAAGAATAGAGACACAGGCATTGAGAACAGACTTGTGGACACAGTGGGGAAAGGAGAGGATGGGACACATTGAGAGAGTAGCAGTGAAACCTACACATTACCGTGTGTAAAGCGGATAGCCAGTGGGGAGTTGCTGTGTAACACAGTAAGCTCCACCTGGGGCTCTGTGACCACCTAGAGGGGTGGGATGGGGTAGGGGTGGGAGGGAGGTTCAAGAGGGAGGGGACATATGTGTACCTATGACTGAATCACGTTGTTGTACTGCAGAAACCAACACAACTTTGTAAAGCAATTATCCTCCAATTAAAAGTAAAAAATATAGAGAGAGAGTGTTTAGTATAGTGCCTCAGGACATAGTAAGTTCTCCAAAAAATGTTAATTTTCTCTTGCTTTTACTATAACTTGGATAATTCACCCTCTTCTGAACCTCCCTTTCCTCATCTGTAAACTGGGGCCATGATTTTGATAGCTTCCCTGGTGGCTCAGTGGTAAAGAATCCACCTGCCAATGCACGCGGTGCAGGAAATGCGGGTTTGATCCCTGGCTTGGGAAGATCCCCTGGAAGAGGAAATGGGAACCCACTCCAGTATTCTTGCCTGAAAAATCCCATGGACAGAGGAGCCTGGCGGGCTGTGGTCCACAGGGTCGCAAAGAGTCAGACACGACTGAGCACGCACACACACACACATGATTCTGAACCACTTAGTTCACAACACGTCTGTGAGAATCAGATGATCTGAATGCCTTGTAAACTGTAAAAACTCATCCAAGGTTATCATAATAATGATGCTTATTCCCAATGTGACTGGTCTCTGCAAAGCTACCCTCCATAAGACATTCCCTTAGAGCCCAGGATGTTAGCTCCTCCTCCTCCTGTGTCTATTCCCAGACCTCTTCCTGAGACTGAACTAAGAGAGTGAGGATAAAAGTGTCTGAAAGGAATATGAAACACAAAACTTCTTAACATTCAAGCGTAAGAATCACAAAATCAGGCAGCAAACTCAAGTTTATGTACTTATCAGGCATGCCTATCTTCTTAGTAGGAAAACCTTTGCCCCTCTTCCCAGCTGGCTCGTTTGCATCACCTCTGTGCCAGCCACAGCACTTCACCTACTTAGAACCTTCTGGACCCCACAGCCTCCCTCCCATGGCAGTCTCATACCTGTTTCAATTTATGTCAGGGATAAAGTTGGAAAGACAAAGAACTGCCATGTTCACATTGGCAAAGAAGATTTATTGAGTACACGCAAGACATGAAGCACTGGACTAAATGGAGAGGAAAGCAAAATAAACACAATGACATCCTCAGAGCTTACTATTTAAGAGGGAGGATTACTTTGTGGGTCCAAGTAATCACAAAATGAATAGTTCACTACAGTCTGCTGTGTGCTACAAAAGAAGTGTACATTGTTAGAAAAATGAAAGCTGTCCAGAGGAAGTGTGGCTTTACAGCCCTCGTTTTGACATCTCCTTGCTAAGCCTGAGAGCTTCCGAGTTGCCCAAGTTCCTCTGGACTACAGGTGTACCAGTAATTGTGGGATAAAAATGTGAGGTACCTCTAAGAGTCCTCTGGGCTGCGAACATCAGAGTAAGCCACCTATGTACTTAGGTTGTAAATGTATCTTACTGCTTCTAGGATCCCTAAAAGAAATTTGCCCGTGTAATAGTTTGATCCACTTAAAGGAAAAATATGTTATTTCTTTAAATGTATATTTCAACCCAGCAAGGTCTTTCCAGCAGCAGGTCTGAGTCGGAGCTCTGATAAAAGAGAAGACTTGTTTTCCTTCACTTTCTGGGGCATTTTCAAAGGTCCAGAACTCTTCCTTCATCTTGTTTTACGTGTATTTTCAAGACATCCCTATCCTTGGCCTCTTAATTGCAATCTTCTGCATGTGTGTGGGTTTGATCCTGTGAAAGGCTACTTCCTCTCCACCCAGCTCACCCTGTAACTTGATTCCACTGTGTTTTCATAGTCTGACTTTGAAAATATAAAGCCTTCTTATTTTGTGGCTCTAAAATATTCAAACATATGGTCTATATGGAATACATGAAAAAATTGCATGGTATGTTAAGAAAGCTTTTAAAACTTTACATATTTTATAGTAGACAAGGCATGTATGTACGTATGTACATAAACATGTGCTAAGTCACTTCAGTCATGTCTGACTTTGTGCGACCCTATGGACTGTAGCCCTGCCAGGCTCCTCTGTCCATGGGCTTCTCCAGGCAAGAATACTGAAGTGGTTTGCCCTGCCCTCCTCCAGGGGATCTTCCTGACCCAGGGATGGAACCCATGTCTCTTATGTCTCCTGCATTGGCAGGTGGGTTCTTTCCCACTAGCACCACCTGGGAAGCCTGTACATAAACCTAGGTATCTTAAATAGTTTGTATCAGATCAGATCAGTCGCTCAGTCGTGTCCGACTCTTTGCGACCCCATGAATCGCAGCACGCCAGGCCTCCCTGTCCATCACCAACTCCCGGAGTTCACTCAGACTCACGTCCATCGAGTCAGTGATGCCATCCAGCCATCTCATCCTCTGTCGTCCCCTTCTCCTCCTGCCCCCAATCCCTCCCAGCATCAGAGTCTTTTTCCAATGAGTCAACTCTTCGCATGAGGTGGCCAAAGTACTGGAGTTTCAGCTTTAGCATCATTCCTCCCAAAGAAATCCCAGGGCTGATCTCCTTCAGAATGGACTGGTTGGATCTCCTGGCAGTCCAAGGGACTCTCAAGAGTCTTCTCCAACACCACAGTTCAAAAGCATCAATTCTTCAGCGCTCAGCCTTCTTCACAGTCCAACTCTTACATCCATACATGACCACAGGAAAAACCATAGCCTTGACTAGATGGACCTTTGTTGGCAAAGTAATGTCTCTGCTTTTGAATATGCTATCTAGGTTGGTCATAACTTTCCTTCCAAGGAGTAAGTGTCTTTTAATTTCATGGCTGCAGTCACCATCTGTAGTGATTTTGGAGCCCAGAAAAATAAAGTCTGACACTGTTTCCACTGTTTCCCCATCTATTTCCCATGAAGTGGTGGGACCAGATGCCATGATCTTTGTTTTCTGAATGTTGAGCTTTAAGCCAACTTTTTCACTCTCCACTTTCACTTTCATCAAGAGGCTTTTAACCACATCTCTGCTGACATGAGAGAAGACCACTATTTTATCTTGCACAACCACAACCACAAACTGGTCTAAAAAATGAGAACGAATATGTTTATGAAAGTTAATACTTGAGCAATCAATCAGCCTGAAAATCAAACAGAACCATCTCTCTTCTCTGTGAAAACTGTGATTGATTTGTTAGTAGCCACAACTAATGTGAGTTTGTCTTACGACTTAGCCTGGGATCTTCCTTAAACATATTGTGTGCACAAATCATTAAATCCAGGCGAAAGGCATTCAGTTATTAGATAACCAAAACCTTAGATTTTGAGAGCCCTGCAATTGTTCCATATACTTCCCTAAAATTGACAAAGTAGATACTGAAAGCAGCTCTTAAGCTCTTCTACAATTGTTGTTGTGTTAGATGCTCAGTTGTGTCTGACTCTTTGCGATCCCATGGAATTAGCCTACCAGACTCCTTTGTCCATGGGATTTCCCAGGCAAGGATAGGGGAGTGGGTTGCCATTCCCTTCTCCAGGGGATCTTCCCAATCCAGGGATTGAACCGGGTCCCCCGCATTGCACGCAGATTCTTTACCATCTGAGCCATCGGGGAAGAAACTTTATTTCCATGTTCATTAGCTTTCTATGCTCAAGTCTTTTTTTAAAAAAAAAGTTTTAGATATGACAGCAGCCTTTCCTCCACCACAGAGACTTGTTCTGAGCCAACAGAACTCAAATCCCACCTTCCCCTCTTGCCCCCCACACCAGGCCCGAGAGGAGGCGGGGTATGGCAGGGGGCGCTGGGAGAAACCAGTTTTGCTCAAGAAGCTCACTAAAGTGAAGTTCGGTATCTGTGAATATAGAACAGGCTGTTCTTCCTCCAGGAACGGTCTGTTTCATAACCAAAACTATAAATGATACTGGAGCCAAGTTTGTTACTTTTCAGACATCTTAACAATGTAAACAAATTGCCTTGGTTTTGTGAAATCTTTTTTTGCTTTCATTAGGAAACATTTATAGATTATTTTCACCACATCTACAATGCTCATCATGATTATTCAGTGGAGTAAGTCTTCAGGAAAATAAATCTAGGTTATTCCTGTAGGGTTTGATAGTATGATGGATTCATTTTTAGAATCTCCAACCCCCTGTTTGATTCATGGACTGGAATTTCTCCACTGTTGTCTATAAATAGCAGTCCATGTCTGTAAATACATGAGTGTATTTTCATCTTGACACTTGGTAACTCATGTCATATTTGAGGACATCTAACATTTGTTAGCTTTTTTAATTTGGAACTTGTGTGTCTGTTTGGACACAAGCATCAGGAATGTTATTTTTTGACATATGTTTAAGGATGTTTCAAGAAAAAACTGTCAGATTTTTTTTTTTTTTGACATGGTTGATGGTACATGGAGTCAATCATAAAATTGCATTCAAAAATTCTGGAAACTGGAAAATAAAATTGCTGAGAATCACAAATTGGGTTATGTGCTCTAACCCAATGCACACAACAGGTTAGAGCAAAGTGATGCAAAGTCACGTTTAAAAAGGCAGGTCCCCAAGCCAAGACTTGACTGTACATTGACTGAAGGAGGGTAATAACATACTAAGAATTAGCAGCTCATTGTGGGTGGACAATGGAGAGGATTGGATCAGCCTTAGGAAGTGGAAGGGCAGGTTAATTTCGCAGTGGCTCTCCACCATAAGCCCAGGAGACCAAAGTCAGGTCTGCTTTGCTCCAAGCAGCAGGTGCCACTCTGTGTAGCTGGAGATGGGCGCATTCATTGTCTCAAGCACCATGACTTCATCCATTAACATCATCGTGAACTGCCATGTCCCTTGTCCCCACATGTTGTATTCCTTATAGAGCATGAAAATGTGCTGATGGGGAAACATACCCATCTATCCCATGGATAGTTTTGTGTCAGAGTATAAATTAATAAATAGGTTTGGGGCGCTTTTTTTTCTGCATTGGTCTGTGAGTTTTATTCATGCTAACTTCCTGTTAGAGATGATTCCATTCTCAATGTACCGATGTATTAAGTTTCTGTAACAATAAAACCTCAGACAGTGATGAATTTACCTACATCATACTGCTTACCTGCCTCCTATGAAACCTGTATGCAGGTCAAGAAGCAACAGTTAGAACTGGACATGGAACAATGGACTGGTTCCTAATTGGGAAAGGAGTACATCAAGGCTGTATATTGTCACCCTGCTTATTTAACTTATCATGAGAAATGCCGGGCTGGATGAAGCACAAGGTGGAATCAAGATTGCCGGGAGAAATATCAATAACTTCAGATATGCAGATGACACCACTCTTATGGCAGAAAGCAAAGAGGACCTAAAGAGCCTCTTGATGAAGGTGAAAGAAAAGAATGAAAAAGCTGGCTTGAAACTTAACATTCAAAAAACGAAGATCTCGACATACAGTTCCATCACCTCATGGCATATAGATGGCGAAACAATGGAAGCAGTGACAGACTTTATTTTCTTGCACTCCAAAATCACTGCAGATTGTGACTGCAGCCATGAAATTAAAAGATACTTGTTCTTGGAAGAAAAGCAAAGACAAACCTAGACAACATATTAAAAATCAGAGATATTACTTTGCCTACAAAGGTCTGTATAGTCAAAGCTGTGGTTTTTCCAGTAGTCATGTATGGCTGTAAGAGCTAGACAATAAAAAAGGCTGAGGGCCAAAGAACTGATGCCTTTAAACTGTGATGCTGGAGAAGTCCCTTGAACTGCAAGGAGATCAAGTCAGTCAGTCCTAAAGGAAATCAACCCTGAATATTCATTGGAAGGACTGATGCTGAAGCTGAAGCTCCAATACTTTGGCCACCTGATGCAAAGAACTGACTCATTGGAAAAGACCTGATGCTGGGAAAGATTGAAGGCAGGAGGAGAAGGGGATGATAGGGGATGAGATGGTTGGATAGAATCACTGACTCAATGGACATGAATTTGTGCAAACTCCAGGAGATGGTGAAGTACAGGGAAGCCTGGTGTGCTGCAGTCCATGAGGTCACAGAGTCGGACACAGCTGAGTGACTGAACAACAGCATACTCCTTATGGGAATGATGATGACCAGTCAGCCTTCCCTCACCCAACAAAAGTATCAGCCCTCACTTGCCTGAAACACACAATGTATGGGAATGAGGCTTTCTCAGATGCCTGTGGTTCTTATTCAAAGCCTTTTCTGTCCCACCGCAGGCTCCCTCCCAGTCCCTTGTCCCCGTATCAGTTTGTTCAGCCCTCATCTTTACCATCAAAAACAGGATGAATATTTACTGCAGGAGGCAGGAAGTTAAAATTCTAGTTACAATCCTGATACTTTCTGTGTGATGTTGGAAAATCATATAACCTTAATCATTTTGTCTGTAAAATTGGAGATTAATAAAGACTACCCGTACGTAAGGTCACGGACTTGGATCAGAGACTCTTAAAGTCTCTGCCAGTTCTTTTGTGAATTATCAATTCTGTGGATTTTTCCCAAAGGCTAATATAAACATATCTGTACTTACATAGTATACAAGAGGAGTGGTATAATTTTCTGTGTTTACTTACATAGTATACAAGAGGAGTAGTATAATTTTCTGTGTTTCCCCCCACACTTTAAAAACAGATCTCATAAATTCAGAGTTGCAGAACACTCTATAAGATAAATGAGAAACAATTTCCTTCAAATAGTACATAACTGTGACAAAGTTTAGAAATGGAGATATTTTTTGTTTTGAGAGTGATGTGCTCGACTAATTCTCAGCTCCTTATGACCTGAAACCAAAGTCCTTGCACTTCTGACTCCTCCCACCCCGTATCCATCGCACTCTCCTTTACCTCCACGTGCTGTTTCACTGTGTGAGGCTTGCCTAGTCGCCTAGAAAGTACCTGGAGGAAAAGCACTCTGGAACTGTGGTAGAACCACATGAAATTCTCCGTCTGAACCACAGCCTCGCTGTTCAAAAAACGGAGCCTCCTACAGCAGCAGCGCTGGAGTATCACACACGCGGCTAACAAGGACAGCAGGGGCCCGACACCAGGCTTTGTGCTAACACTTTTAATCCTCACTACAATTTAATAAGGTTGATACTACTGTTATCTTTTTTTTTCTTACAGAAAAGCATCTAAGGCACAGGAAGCTTCCATTGCACAGCAAATGAGCAACTGAAGCATGGCTTGAAAGCAGGCAGTCTGATCGCAGAACCCACTTTCTTCACACAAAGCTCTACTGCCTCCTAGCGGTAATTAAACATCCTTAGACCACGAGCTTCAGACTCGCTGGTTAAATGCAGTTTCTTGGGCCATTCCAGGTGTGTTGATTCAGAATCCTGCTGTAAATAGAGAGTTTTCAACATGCTTCACCAGGGAGAAGTCAGAGATGCGATCCTTAGCAGAAGCAATATGCACCTTAATTAAAAGTATTCGAAAGTCATGATATTATTTAATTTTTGACTGCATTGGGTCTTCATTGCTGCACGTTGGCTTTGTTTGTGGCAAGCAGGGACCACTCTCTAGTCGTGGTGTGTTGGCTCAGTAGTTAGGGCACACAGGCTTAGTTGCTCCACAACATGTGAGATCTTCCCGAACCAGGGATCAAACCCATGTACCCTGCATTGACAGGCAGATTCTTAACCACTAGGCCACCAGGGAAGTTCATGAAATTATCCTTTAATGAAGCAGTTATTTTTTTAAGTGTGCAGATAACCCAAAAGAGGAAAATAGCATTTCTAAATAGCACGTTAAATGGTATTTGTGTAATTGCTTTAGGACAATCTTCCCAAAATAAAATGAAAACAAATGTTATGGTCTGTAAATTTTTTCCAGTCACCCTATGTAGTGTACAATTTATGAGTCTTGACAAATGTATACAACTCTGTGTGTGTGTTAGTCTCTCAGTTGTGTCTGACTCTGCGATCCCATGGACTGTAGCCCACCAGGCTCCTCTGTCCATGGAATTCTCCAGGCAAGAATACTGAAGTGGTAGCTCTCCCCTTCTCCAGGGGATATTCCCAACCCAGGGATCGAACCTGGGTCACCTGCACTGCAGGCAGATTCTTGACCGTCTGAGCCACCAGGGAAGCCCACCTGCTGTTGTTCTTTAGTTACTAAGTCGTGTCCAGCTCTTTGCAACCCTGTGGACTGTAGCCCGCCAGGTTCCTCCGTCCACGGGATGTCCCAGGCAAGAACACTGGAGTGGGTAGCTATTTCCTTCTCCAGAGGATCTTCCCAACCCAGGAATCGAACCTGAGTCTCCTGCTTCACAGGCGGATTATTTACCTCTGAGCCCCCCAGAAGTGTCACTTAGAATATAACACATCCTTTTTCACCAGGAAATGCTAGTTCTGGGTGTGGGGATCCGGGAGGGTCTGCAGGCCACCAATTCTGGTCAGAGGTTTGGTTAGGTAGCCAAGGTAGAAGGGAAACAGACAGCTCATCTCACATATTCCAAGCTCTTGAATACAGTGACCTCAACTGTACTAACGGAAGCAATTTCAACATTCGGCTAGGCTAAGGCTTATTAGAAATCAATGATTTGAAAAAGCAAAACATAAAAACTAATGAATTCAGTCTACAATTTTTTTTTTTTTTTTTACAATTGCCCTTGTGTACCTTTTCATTGTATTAACTGACACTTCATTGCATTACACTGGGATTCATTGGTAATCCCAGGTAAATTTCATGTTGATGCTTATTTTTCCAAATTCTCAACTTTTCCAGCATTTGTAGAAAAAGCAAGAGAATTCCAGAAAAACATCTATTTCTGCTTCATGGACTACACTAAAGCCTTTGACTGTGTGGATCACAACAAACTGGAAAATTCTTAAAGAGATGGGAATACCAGACCTCCTGACAAACCTGTATTCAGGTCAAGAAGCAACACTTAGAACCAGACATGGAACAACAGAGTGGATCCAAATTGGGAAAGGAGTACGTCAAGGCTGTATATTGTCACCCTGCTTATTTAACTTACATGCAGAGTACATCATGAGAAACGCAGGGCTGGATGAAGCACAAGGTGGAATCAAGATTGCCGGGAGAAATATCAATAACCTCAGATGGGCAGATGACACCACCCTTATGGCAGAAAGTGAAGAGGAACTAAAGAGCCTCTTGATGAAGGTGAAAGAGGAGAATGAAAAAGCTGGCTTAAAACTCAGCGTTCAAAAAACTAAGATCATGGCATCCAGCCCATTCACTTCATGGCAAATAAATGGGGAAACAATGGAAACAGTGACAGACTTTATTTTCTTGGGCTCCAAAATCACTGCAGATGGTGACTGCAGCCATGAAATTAAAAGACGCTTGCTCCATGGAAGAAAAGCAACGACCAACCTAGACAGCATATTCAAAAACAGAGACATTACTTTGCCTACAAGGGTTGTAATAGTAAGTTATGGTTTTTCCAGTAGTCATGTATGGATGTGAGAGTTGGACCATAAAGAAGGCTGAGAGGGGTGGGGGGGGAAAAAAAGGCTGAGCACTGAAGAATTGATGCTTTTGAACTGTAGTTGGAGAAGACCCTTGAGAGTCCCTTGGACTGCAAGCAGATCAAATCAGCCAATCTTAAAGGAAATCAATCCTGAATGTTCATTGGAAGCGCTGAAGCTGAAGTTCCAGTACTTTGGCCACCTGATGCGAAGAGCCGACTGATTGGAAAAGACCCTGATGCTGGGAAAGATTGAAGGCAGGAGGAAAAGAGACAACAGAGGATGACATGGTTGGATGGCATCACTGACTCAATGGACATGAGTTTGAGCAAAGTCCAGGAGATGGTGAAGGACAGGGAAGCCTGGTGTGCTGCAGTCCATGGGGTGGCCAAGAGTCTGACACAGCTGAGCAACAACCAGCATTTATAACCTTTAAACAAGTTTTCAGTTTGGTATCACTGATGTTCTGTAAATAATGAAGTTCAAGAAACATTTTATCTCAATTAAAAAGTATTCTGAACTCTGTTTGAAGTTGTCTCCAAATACCTCGGCAAGGACTCATTTCAGTGTATTCTCTGGGGCTTAATCAGAACTGAGCTTCTGCAAGCTTCACTTCAGTCACGCCACTGCTGGGCTTAGTAGGATGTGGCCTCTCTGACGCTGGATCAGTGTTGCTCTCTGCCTATAGCTTTCCCACAATATTTATCTGTATAGGATTTTTCCTCAGAGTGGACTCTCTTGTGTTTATTGAGATTTGAAGCTGAAGGCTTGCCCACATGCAGAACATTCGAAAGGTTTCTTTAGTGTGTGGATTTTGAGATGATGAATAAAACCTGACTTCTGACTGAAGGCTTTGCCACACTCTCAATTCTCCAGGCAAAAATACTAGAGTGGGTTGCCATGCCCTCCTCCAGGGGATCTTCACAACCCAGGGATCGAACCCAGGTCTCCTGCATTGCAGGAAGATTCTTTACCTACTGAGCCACTGGGGAAGCCCCTTCACAAGCGGAAAACATCTTTCTGAACATCAGGGAATTCACAACAAGGAGAAGCATTCGCTGATGTTCAGAAAGAATGTTCCGCTTGTGAATGGGCTTCCCCAGTGGCTCAGTGGGTAAAGAATCTTCCTGCAATGCAGGAGATCTGGGTTCGATCCCTGGGTTGTGAAGATCCCCTGGAGGAGGGCATGGCAACCCACTCCAGTACTCTTGCCTGGAGAATCCCATGGACAGAGGAGCCTGGTGGGTTATAGTCCATAGGGTCCCAAATATATCAGACATGACTGAGCGAATAACATCCACATATACCCTTGTGAAGGCCTTGCCACATTCAGGATGTCAGTAGGTCTTATCCCCCATGTGGATTCTTTTGTGATTTCTCAGGCCAGTTAATTGTGTGAAGGTCTCCCCACACTCATCACACATATGTTTTCTTGGTTTAGGAGGGTTTCCATGCTTCCCTCCTAACTTGTGTTTGTTAAGCCTGAGTGCTGACTGAGGGCTTCACTACACTCATCACATTTATAGGGCTTCTCCCCAGTGTGACTTCTCTGAGGAATGATCAGGGTTGAGTTCAATCGAAAGTTTTTTCCATACTCACCACATTCGTAAGGTTTTTCCCCTGAGTGAATTCTGTGATATATTACAGGTTCTGAGCTCTGACTAAAAGTTCACCCGCATACAGATCATCATTCAAAAAGTTTCTCTCCAGGGTGGATTCTCCGGAGTTGGTTAAGTCCTGCATACTGAGTGAAGGCTTTTGCACATACTTTACATTCATAGAGTTTTTCTTTACTGTGAATTCCCTGATGTTCAGTAAGATTTGAACACTGCCCCCACAATCAAAATGCAGAGTATTTCCATTGCCTAAAATCCCTGTGTCCCTTTGTAGCCAAGCTGTCTCCCCGCCTTCAGGCCCTGGCAACCACTCAGGTGTTTGCTGCCCTGATAGTTTTGCCTTCTCCAGAATGTCACGTAAATGGAATCGTACAGTAGATAATCTTTAAGTCTAACTTCTTTCACTTAGCATAATGCATTTGACATTCCTTTATGCTGTCGTTGGTATCAGCAGTATCGCTTTTTCACTGACGTGTAGCATTCCACTGAGTAGATGTCCCACACCTTGTGTACCAGTTGACCAACTGGAGGACACTTGTTTCTAGTTTGGAAGGGGGTAATTATAAAGCCATAAACAAATGTGTACATATTTGGAGTGAACATAGTTTTTCTTCCTTCTGGGCAAATAGCTTGCAGTGGGAATTCTGCAGTACATGTCAAGTGTATATTTAAATTTATAAGAAGCTGCCAAAACTGTTTTCCAGAGCAGCTGGACCATTTTAATTCTACCAGGAAGTATGAGCGTTCTGGGTGCTCCACCATCTTGTCAACATGCAGTATTATTAGCTTGTTTTTTAAAATTCTGTTCCTTGAAATGTGGATTTTCTTTTTTTTTTTTTCCATGCCATGCAGCTTGCAGGATCCTATTCCCTGACCAGGGATCAAACCCAGGCCCACAGTAGTGAAAGTACAGAGTCCTAACCACTGGACTGCCAGGGAATTCTCATATTATTAGCTTTTGTTTTAACCATTCTAATAGTTACATAGTGATATCTCATTGTGGTTTTTAATTAGATTTTCCTAATGACCAATTGGAGAAGGCAATGGCACCTCACTCCAGTACTCTTGCCTGGAAAATCCCATGGATGGAGGAGCCTGGTAGGCTGTAGTCCATGGGGTCGCTAAGAGTCGGACACGACTGAGCGACTTCACTTTCACTTTTCATGCATTAGAGAAGGAAATGGCAACCCACTCCAGTGTTCTTGCCAGGAGAATCCCAGGGACAGGGGACCCTGGTGGGCTGCTGTCTATGGGGTCACACAGAGTCAGACATGACTGAAGTGACTTAGCAGCAGTAGCAGCAATGACCAATAATGTTAAACATCTTTTCTTGTACTTATTTTCCATCTGTGTATCTTCTTTGGTGGAATGTCTGTTCAAGTATTTGTCCATTTTAAAAATTAGGTTGTTTGTTATCTGTTCATTAGTTGTGAGAGTTTTTATTCTACCTGCAAGTCCTTTAAAAAAGATGAACTTTGAAAATGTTTTTCCCCAGTCTATGGCTCATTGTTTCTTTTTCTTAATAGTATCTTTCAGTGGGGCCTCTCTGGTGGCTCAGTGATGAAGAATCTGCCCACCAATGCAGGAGATGTGGGTTCAGTCCCTGGATAGGGAAGATTCCCTGTGGAAGGGCATGGCAACACACTTCAGTATTCTTGCCTGGTAAGTTCCATGAACAGAGGAGCCTGGCAGGTTACAGTCTATAGGATCACAAAGAGTCAGACACAACTGAAGCGACTTAGCATAAATGCATGCATCTGGAGGTTTGTACCTTTTGACCACCTTCATCCAATCCCCACTTCCCCTTCCCCTCCACTATCTCCGATAACCACAAATCTGATCTCTTCTTCCATGAGGTTGTTTGTTGCTTTTAAATTATACTTGATATGCAACACTATGTCAGTTCCTGGTATACAGCATAGTGATTCTATATTTCTATACACTTCAAAATGATCACCATGATAAATCTAATTACCATCTGTCACCATGCAAAGATTTTACATAATTATTGACTTATGTTCCCCACACTGTACATTTCATATCCAACACTGATTTATTTTGTAATTGAAAGTTTATAAGTTTATATCTTTCAGTCTCCACCTATTTCTTTTCTCCTCCATCTCCCCCCTCTGGCAACACCCATAGATTGTTTTGACTGTTCAGGGTCTTGTGTGTATGATAGGGATTGCAATGAATCTTGATAACTTTGGTTTGGTCATTTTAACAATATTAATTCTTCTAAGCTATGAACGTGGTATATCTTTCAACTGTTGTGTGCATTTTCCTCTTTTTCTGCATGCTCTTAAGTTGAGTAATTCTTATTATTGTATCTCCACTACTGGTTTTTATTTGTGCCTCACTTTAAAAATATGTATTTAATAATTGCCCTAGAGTTTAGAATTAAAATCTTTAATTAGACTCTACCTTAAAATATTGTATCTCTTCCCACCTAGCGTAAGAATCTTATGACACCCCATTCCTCCCATATTCTAGGGTATTTTTGTCCTACATTTTATTTTTGCATATTCTGTAACTCTATAATACATTATATACAGTACTGCTCTTTTACTTCAGATGGTCAATCATCTTTTATTGAAAATTTTATTGAAGTAATTGTAGATTCACATGCTGCGGTAAGAAATGATACAGAGAGATTCGTGTCCCTTAACCCTGTTTACTCTAATGGTAACATCTTTCAAGCTGTAGTATAATATCACAACCAGAATCGACACTGATAGTAATACAATCTACTGATCTTATTCTGATTTCCAGTCTTACCTGTATGTCTGTGTGTGTGTTTAGTTCCATACAATTTTGCCACATGTAGCTTTATGTATTCGCCACCACAGTCAAGATTCAGAGCAGTTTCATCACCACAAAGATTGCTCACGTTATCCTTTCGTAACCACACCGATTTCTCTACCTCCTCACCCTGTCCCAAACCCCCAAAGACTATAAATCTGTTCTCCATTTCTAAGATTCTGTTATTTTAAAAACTGTTACATAAACTAGTCATACAGTATGCAACATTTTGTGACTGGCTTTTTTCACTCAGTTTAATTCCCTGGAGAGTCATCCAAGTTGTACCATTTTTACTGTAGAATAGTATTGGATGGGTTATGTGTATCACAGTGTATTTAACTATTTTCCTGTTGGAGGACATCAGAGCTGTTCAGTTTTGAGCTATTGTGAATAAAGCTGCTATGAATAGTCATTCACAGGTTATTGTCTAAACATAAGGTTTTTGTTTCTCTGGGATAAATGTGCAAGAGTGCAATTGCTGGTTTGCGTGATAATTGCATGTTTAGTTTTAATAAGAAACCGCAAAACTGTATTCCAGACTGGTATTACCACTTTACAGTGGTATGTAAATGTATGAGGGATCCTCACTTACCTTTTAAAGTGATTGAAAATAAGAAAAAAATGTCTTTTATACTTATCTTCATTTTAATCACTTTCAGAGATTTTCATTTCTTAGTTAAGATCCAGGATTCTACCTGGTAACTTTCTTGAGCATTTCATATAATGCAGGTCTGTTGGTACTGAATTCTCTCAGCTTTTGTTTGTCTGAAAAGTCTTTATTTCACCTTAACTTTTAAAGACATTTACACTGTGTATAAAATTCTGGGTTAACAGATTTTTTTCTTTCAAAATTTTCAAGATGTCATTCCATTGTCTTAAGCCTTAAATAGTTTCTGACTTACAGTGTGCTGTTATTAATTCTGATTTTTGTTCCTCTGTATGTAACATGTCTTATTTCTCTAGCTGCCTTCAATAATTCATCCTTATCTATCTTTGGTTTTTATCAGTTTGAATATGATGTGTCCCTCATATTGATGTGTCCATCATATGATATGGTTTTGCCTTATAAGTTTGTTTGTATACTTATCCTGGTATTTTATTTATCCTGGTTCTCTGAGCTACTTGGATCTTGAGTTTCTTGGTTTGCTGTCTTTTATTATGTAAAAACAACAAACAAACAAAGAACAAACTCTTGATTATTGTTTCTTTAAATATTTCTTGTGACCTGGTCTCTTTTTCTTCTTCTTTTCTTTGGCATTTCATTCAAATGTATGTTTGACTGCTTCATATTGTCCCAAATATCTGGGGTATTCTATTTTCTCTGTCTCCTCTTTCTGTGTGTGTGTTTCAGCTTGAATATAGGTATATCTTGGCGATCTTGTGATTTAGTTCCAGATCACCATAATAATGTGAATATCACATGAATTTTTTGGTTCCCCAGTGAATCTAGAAGTTGTGTCTACACTATGTGAAAGTGAAAGTGTTAATCACTCAGTCATGTCTGACTCTTGGTGACCCAGTGGCCTGAAGCCTTCCAGGCTCCTCTGTCCATGGAATTCTCTAAACAAGAATACTGGAGTGGTTGCCATTTCTTTCTTCAGGGCATCTTCCCAACCCAGGGATTGAACCGAGGTCTCCTGCATTGCAGGCAGATTCTTTACTGTCGAACTACCAGGGAAGCGTACTATACTGTAGTCAATGTGCAATAACATTATGTCAGAAACTCAATGTACACCCTGCTGCTGCTGCTGCTGCTGCTGCTAAGTCGCTTCAGTCGTGTCTGACTCTGCGCGACCCCATAGACAGCAGCCCACCAGGCTCCCCCGTCCCTGGGATTCTCCAGGCAAGAACACTGGAGTGGGTTGCCATTTCCTTCTCCAATGCATGAAAGAGAAAAAATAAAGTGAAGTCGCTCAGTCGTGTCCGACTCTTAGCGACCCCATGGACTGCAGCCCACCAGGCCCCTCCGTCCATGGGATTTTCCAGGCAAGAGTACTGGAGTGGGGTGCCATTGCCTTCTCCAAATGTACACACTACTATATATAAAATAGATAGCTAATAAGAACCCACTGTATTACAGAGAGAACTCTACTCAATACTCTGTAATGACCTATATGGGAAAAGAATCTAAACAAGAGTGGATATATATAACTGATTCACTTCACTGTACACCTGAAACTAACTCAACATTGTAAATCAACTATATGCATGCATGCTAAGTCACTTCGGTCGTGTCTGACTGTTTGCGGCCCTATCTACTATAGCCCCCCAGGATCCTCTGTCCATGGGATTCTCCAGACAAGAATACTGGACTGGGTTGCCATGCCCTCCTCTGTAAGTCAACTATACTCCAATACAAATTTTTAAAAAACCCTGTGTACATAATTTTAAAACACTTTGTTGCTTAAAAAATGCTGACCATTATCTGAGGCTTCAGAGAATTGTAATCTTTTTGCATAGTAACATCAGAGATCACAGATCACAGATCACTATAACAAATATAATAATGAAAATTTTAGAAATATTGTAAGAATTACCAAGAAGTGAGAAAATGCTTCTGGGAAAATGATGCTGATAGACTTGCTTGTCTCAGGGTTGCCACAAAACTTCAATTTATAAAAAGAGCAGTGTCTGTGGAGTGCAGTAAAGTGAAGCACAGTAGACTGAGGTATGCCTCTAATTTCCATTGATGTATCTTCAAGTTCACTGATTCTCTCCTCACAGGATATGCAGCACATTACAGTTTACACAAATACAAATTTCTTCACAATCTTTAGCTTCCCTTTTAAGATTAAGTGTGTGAATTTATGAGTAACAGACCTTGCTGGAAGATAATGCCATCAACATCACCATCTCTGGCCTTCCCCGTCTCCAGGCCCTGATAGAACTTTGCTGATTTCAGGGAAAGCAAAAAGAAAACAAATTCAGGAACTGTACCATTTTGCACTCTCTTACTGCAAAGGCCTGGCTTGAATCAGAGAACTCAGAATATGAATCAGGTCTATTCCACCTACACCCCTTACACTTCTTATTGAACATGCCCACCCACAGACCAAGTAGCAGCAACACAGACAGTACTTTTGTGAAGTACACCCAGTGGTAAGCTAGCTGGTGAGAGCCATGGCTAACTTTTCAGGAATTCTCAAGCTAGATTTTTAAATGGCCATTATTTTAAAATTATATATAAACTTATGCATGGATGCATGCTTAGTCACTCAGACATGTCCAACTCTTTGCAACCCCATGGACTGTAGCCTCCCGGGCTCCTCTGTCCATGGAATTCTCCAGGCAAGAATAGTAGAATGGGTAGCCATATCCTTCTCCAGAGGATCTTGTCAACCCAGGGATCAAACTCTGGTCTCCTGCATTGCAGACAGATTCTTTACTGGCTGAGCCAACAGGGAAGTCCATATATACATATTGATGTTCAGTAGCTCAACTGTGTCCGTCTCTTTGTGACCCCATGGACTGTAGCATGCCAGGTTTCCCTGTCCTTCACTACCTCCCAGAGCTTGCTCAAACCCATGTTCATTGAGTAGATGATGCCATCCAACCATCTCATCTTCTGTTGCCCCCTTCTCCTCCTGCCCTCAATCTTTCCCAGCAGCAGGGTCTTTTCCAATGAGTCGGCTCTTGGCATCAGGTGACCAAAGTACTGGAGCTTCAGCTTCAGCATCAGTCCTTCCAATGAATATTCAGGGTTGATTTCCTTTAGGATTGACTGATCTCCTTGCAGTCCAAGGGACTCTCAAGAGTCTTCTCCAGCACCACAATTAGAAAACATCAATTCTTCAGCACTCAGCCTTCTTTATGGTCCAACCTTCACATCCATACATGACTACTGGAAAAAACCGTAGCTTTGACGATATGGACCTTGGATGGCAAAGTAATGTCTCTGCTGTTTAATAAGATGTCTAGGTTTGTCATAGCTTTCCTTCCAAGGAGCAAGCATCTTTTAATTTCATGGCTGCAGTCACCATCTGCAGTGATTTTATATATATATGTATATAATCATATATATACATTATATTAAATGTATATACATATGTGTGTGTGTGTATATATATATACACATCATATTAAAAACAGAGGTGATAGCTCAAAACACTATTCATTTTTTATTTTTATTCTTTATTTTTTTCGCCATACCTTGCAGCATGTGAGATCTTAGTTCCCCAGCTAGGGACTGAACCCACACTCCCTGAGTGGAAGCATGGAGTCTTAACCACTGGACCACCAAGGAAGTCTCTCTGTAATGTTATTAATGTCTATTCTATATGTGATAGAATGTGTATATGTGATATGACATGTGTATATGGAATTATGATTTTTGTTTTGCTTTCTAATTTTACAATGGTATGCTACTTAGCACTTCTCAAATCTGTGTTCACTGATATTACATTTGTAGCTTGAAATTAGCCATGTTAGATGTATTAACACCATGAAAATTAGTGTAAACTTCTGCTTTGTTTTGTTGATTGTCTAATCCAGGGGTCAGCAAACTTTTTCGGTGAAGAGCCAAAGAGTATTTTAAGCTTTGCAACCACATGCAGTTTCTGTTGCATAGTTTTAATTATAAGCCTTTAAAATGTAAAAATTATGCTTAGATCTCATGCATGCATGCGTGCTCAGTCATGTCCAACTCTTTGCAACCCCATGGGCTATAGCCTGCCAGGCTCCTCTGCTGATGGAATTTTTCCAGGCAAGAATACTGGAGTAGGATACCATTTTCCTACTCCAGGGGATCTTCCTGATCCAGAGATCAAACCCACATCTCTTTTGTCTCCTGCATTAGCAGGAAGATTCTTTACCACTGCAGCACTGGGGAAGCCTGTTACTGTACAAAAATGGGCCAAAGGTTGGATTTGACCCAGTAGTGATCGTTTGCCGACCCCTGACTAGATTTAAGGAAGCAATAAAATGTTAATAGTGCAGATTAACCCAAAAGAATGCAGATTAAACTCAAAACTGTCATGTCTGTAGCTGGTACACTGTGAAAAATATAAGAAATTCAGAACTATTCTTTCCAGTACTCAAAACCTATCAATTAATCAAAGAGATTGCTCCCATTATGGCTGACTGAGTGCAGTTCTGAAGTGTGTCTTCATTGTTTATCTACTCATTAACATAAACAAAATATAAAACAATATTTAGGTTGGAACTGCACTCCTTGATTAATGACATGGGTGACTTTTTTTGGAATTGAATGATAATCAAGCATTTATCCATAGTTTTGATTTCATGATTTTTGTTGCCAATTATAGAAACTTCTAATGGAATATGGAATTTGAAAGAAATAGCAAGTTATGGGACTTCCCTAACAGTGCAGTGGTTAAGCCTCAGTTCTTCCACTGCAAGGAGTACAGGTTCAATCCCTGGTGAGGGAACCGAGATCCTGCATGACTCACCCTGTGGCCAAAAAATTAGGAAAAAGAAATAGCAAGTCATGCTGAAATTATAGGTATATGGAATTTCCAAAAAAGAAGCCATGTTTTATTATGATTAGTAAGTCATACACTGTACAGATTTTTATCAGTAAAATTTATAATAAAATGACATATGTATATATGCTTCCTTTTTTCCCATAGAGCCAATCGTTAGGCATTTCTGTCACATCAGTGTGTCCCAGTATCTCATGCTGGGCCACTTATCTCCTGGATGAGAGAATCTAGACAGGCACACAGAGTTCGAGTCAGTTAGATGAAGGTGGGTGGCTGAACTGAAATTTCTGGTTCTCAGCCAGTTGAGAGAGAGAAGAGAAGACAGAGAGACAATGAGAGAGAAAAGACTGAAGGTGACAGAAACAATCAAAGGCACCCTGACTCTCCCCTCTAGTCCTGTTTTATTTCCTGTCCCAGATGCCCATGAATTTATCTACTGCATCCTTACCGGAAACCTCTCTTTAAGACAGCTGAATTCCTGCCTCTTCACAACCAAAAGCTCTGCAACCAAGACAGTGAACCACAGAAATCTGGACTATATGAGTCCTCTAATCCTGGTCCCTGAGTTTCCCAAATCTGATGACTATTAATCACAGGGAATCTACAGACAATGGTGATAAAGTATTACTTAATGAAAAGGGGGGGCATGTATCACTAATAAAATCAGTCAAATAAGCAATATGGGGCTTTAAAAAAAAAATAAAAGAAAGTGGCACACATAGTCAGGTAAGTTCTGGGAAACCCAAAGCAACTCCTATAGCAATTCAGGGGTAAGGAGTGAAAGGTTGTGTTCAGGCAGTGAGACCACTTGGAACCGGCCAACTTAATTTATATTTAACGTTCTTTTAAAAAATATTTATTTACTTATTTGGCTATGCTGGGTCTTAGTTGTGGCATGCAAAATTTTTTAGTTGTGGCATGTGGAATCTTAAGTTGCAGGACATAGAATCTACTTCCCTGACCAGGGATCGAACCCAGGCCCCCTGCATTGGGAGCACAGGGTCTTAGCCAATGGACCACCAGGGAAGTCCCCATATTTAACATTCTTATTATGGAGTCAAAAACGTCTACATTTGATAGACTTTTTGTTTGTTTGTTTTATTTTTTTTTCTAAACAAATCAGAGGTTATAAAGAACAGTTTTGCCCTCTGGCACAATGTAACTCTATGAAAACAAGCAACTGAAGTTCATTTGACTCTTGTAATGGCTGGTGTCACCCTTAGAAGGCCCCTGTGTAGTCTGTCTTCTTCCTGATGGAGAATGGGCTCCAAACCAGGATCTGAATTGCTGCAATGCCCAGTGGGACCAGGCAAATCAAATTAAACATGGCCTCATGAAGATCTAAGATTGTACTGAGAGGGAAAAAAATATTGAAACACAGTTAGTTTCTCCAGTGGCTTCTTTTCTTTTTAACTCAAAGCTATACAACAAGAAGTTTCAGAGAAGTTTTGATATCTATTGAGTCCATTTAAAAAGTAAATGTAATTTTATCAAATAATTTTGATTCTTTCAAATAACTGAATAAGTAAATAATCCCTACCTTCCAGTTGGTTATACCAGGGGAGGCTGATACGTACTCCTTTGATCGCAATGCCTGGGGAGAAGTGCTGTGGCCACAGTGAAGGACCCCACACTGGGTGCAGGAGGACAGAGGTGGAGGTGGTACAATGTATACATGTATCTACATACTCATAACACTTTAGTCTTGAAATCACCATCCAGAGAGTTTCAAAGAGGCAGGAGCTGGGCATTCATTTTTATTACTAAACTGACTTCCATTCTACACAATTTGAGATTATGAGAGGAAACCAGGCTTAATAATAATATTAAGAAATGACACAACTTTTTCTGCCAAGAACCTCATTAAGCCCAGGATGCCTATGGTTCTCATCATTCATTAAGCCCAATATGCCTATTATATTTAGTAGATCATACTTTTTCATTTAAATCATACACAGCAAAAGAGGCCTCCTGGTTATTTGGGGGCTGATTATACGGTTTGCAGCTTCTCTTTGGTTACTTGGGCTATCTAAAACAGCACCTCATTAATTCAGCCAATTGAGATAAGTGGAAGGGTCAAACTATATGGTACAAGAAAAGGAGGTGGTTTGTTATATTTCATACCAGAATCAGTTGATATTACCAGAACCTATTGATATTACCAGAACCTATGTATCATTCACTCATTTAAAAAATAGGTATTGTGTGATTATTAATGTGCTAGGCACTGGGTTCAGGACTGGTTATCCAATGGTGACAAAACTGAGTTTCTACTTCATGGAGCCCACCTCCCAGTTCTGTAGATAGACCTTAATCAAGTCATCATAAATAAGAGTGACTTACCCATGATTACAAATGAAGAAAAAATGCCAAGATGGAAAAAAGCAGAGTATTAGATAGGAGCTCATAGAGCGTTTTCAGGTAGAGTCTGGAGAAGGTTCTCCCAGGGAAGTGGGATTTGAGCTGAGTCCTGAAGGATAAGTAGATATTAACTAGAAGACCTCTGAGTAGAATCATGGGAAAATATCCAAGCATTGCTACCTCCACCTCTAAAGGCCACAGGCAGGAAAGTCTTGGGTGCTCTGGACTGGATTGTGTTTGCTTCCAATTACTGCTTCACAAAACCACTCTTCACCTTGAGTCCTACTCAATCCAAGAATTGATGACTATGACTTTCCTATTCTTTGCTCCTCTGCTGTTACTTCCTGGGCTCTGAGACAATCACAAAGACGTGGGCCATCAACTGGGCTTCCCAACACATGCTGACTGTAGCCTCTAGAAGTAACAGAGGAGCCCATAATGCTGTCAGGATGCAGTTACATTTCTGCTCCACCCAGACTATCAATGGAAATCTTCATTTCTAGGTGCACATGGTGTTTTGTCTTCCTAGCATTTATTCCTTTAAGAAAAATCTTCTGCCCTCTTCCACAGTAAGCCTGTTTCAGTCCTGAAGATTCATTGGACGTTGACTACCCTGCTCCCACCCCAGTGTCAGGCATACACCGAGACCTGGTCGGAGTCGGGCTATAGCTACTGACTCAGGAATGCACATGTGACTCATGCAAAGCCTTTCAGGGTTCAGCTCGGAGCTTCTGCTGTGCTACTGGGACAAATGTTTCCTCTAGGATCTGAGTATGTAAGCCCATGTAAACCTGAGGTTACCTTGCTGCCACGTGGTAAAAGTTTGCACTCAACACAGAGGGAAAGTCACGGGCAGAGAAACAGATTCCTAACATCATTTGAGTACTACTTACACAAAGCCCAGCTCTGTCTGACTTTTCAGTTATATGAGCTGGTAAGTTCCTTTTTCATTTGAGCTTACTTCCACTGAGTTTCTGTCACTTGCAGCTAAACTGGCCTGAAAATTGTATCTTTACCATTGGCACGTATGTCCAAATTACCATAATTTGGCCTCCGACCACTATAGGGATGGGATTCAGTAATTTCTAATTGGTCATTACTAAGAAAGACACAGGAGGTTTGAAAGACTGATCACAGATTTCGAGAATGAGAAGACAAGGTCATGACGATACTTTTGAACTTGATGTAGATATATAGAAACATGATGCTTCTCTCCCCACCTTTGACTACTCACTGACTGGAACCACAAGACAGACCAGATCGGGGGACTGGGTCAACAGTGGGTGCAAGATGCCAAAAAGTAAGGGAAAATCAGGTTCCATGTTGTTAGTATTGTTGTTGTTCAGTCACTAAGTCATGTCTGCCTCTTTTCAACTCCATGGACTATAGCCAGCCAGGCTCCTCTATCCGTAAGATTTCCCAAGCAAGAATATTGGAGTGGGTTGCCATTTGCTTCACCAGGGGAATCTTCCAGAACCAGGAATTGAACTTGCATCTTCTGCCTTGGCAGATTCTTTACTACTGAGGCCACCAGGGAAGACCAAGTTCCACTTTGTCAAAGCCTAAATCACACACTTCTTAAACACAGAGAAAAAGAAAGGAAGTGGCCTAATCAAGACCTTTAGTGAACAAAAAACCACAGAACCATGATCATGAACTGCTAGTCAAGGAATTATATCGTATGTGCTCAAAGCCCAGTGTTTCATGAAAAGACTGGTTTCTGTTTGGCTGAGGCACCTGTGTGTTTTTTATCTGAGTGCTTAACAATAGGAGCCCATTGTCCTTCTGCATTCTCTAGTTATAGCAGATTCCAGTTTCAGGAATATCAAGAAATTAGATTCCAGCTGATATGGGTTCTCTCTGGGAGATTTCTGATCTTAAAGACAGAATTGTCTTTTTCTCTTTTTTTCCAGGGTGAGAGGAGTAGAGAACGTCTGTGATAATCTGCAGGCGCAAAGCCTCCAGTGAGTGTGCTGACAGCATTACAGGGAGAGCCGTAGGCTGGAAGTTCAAGGCAAGGCAGCAGAATGAACATTCAAATGACTAAGGTAGTTTGATAAATACCATGGTGTAGTCTAACCCCCAGTGCTTTCAAGGCTGACACCATTATTACTGAAGCTGCAACCATTTTCATTTCCATATCACTTCACTGAATCACTTGATGCTCTTCAAAAATTTCCCTGATCTTCCTGCTCTTTTCTTAAGATTTCCTCTTTCTTTTAAGATGTTATTCTAATCTGGGAGAGAAGCCCATGATTTAGAGAATTTCTTTTCCTCCTTCACATTGCATACCCTCTACTGGGATACGGATGAACTTATCAATAGCAAGGAGAGGTAAGAAGGGCTTCTTAAGCCAATACAAAGAAATAGAGGGGAACAATAGAATGGGGGAAAAAAAGAGATCTCTTCAAGAAAATTGAAGATTCCAAGGGAATATTTCATGCAAGGATAGCACCATAAAGGATGGAAACAGTAAGGACCTAATAGACGAGGAAGAGATTAAGAAGAGGTGGCAAGAATACACAGAACTATACAAAAAAGGTTTTAATGACCCGGATAACCACAATGGTGTGGTCATTCATCTAGAGTCCAGATATCCTCGAATGTGAAGTCAAATGGGCCTGTAGGAAGCATTACCATGAACAAAGCTGGTGGACATTATGGAATTCTAGGTGAACTATTTCAAATCCTAATTGATGATGCTTTTAAACTGCTGCCCTCAATATGCCAGCAAATTTGGAAAACTCAGCAGTGGCCACAGGACTGGAAAAGATCAGTTTTCATTCCAACTCCAAGGAAGGGCAATTCCAAAGGATGTTCAAACTACCATACAACTGGGCTCATTTCACATGCTAGCAAGGTAATGCTCAAAATCCTTCAAGCTAGGCTTCAACAGTATGTGAGCCAAGAACTTCAGATGTTCAAGCTGGATTTAGAAAAGGCAGAGGAACCAGAGATCAAATTGCCAAGGGAAAGCAAAGGAATTCCAGAAAAATATCTACTCTTCCTTCATTTATTATGCTAAAGCCTTTGTGTGGATCACAACAAACTGGAAAATTCTTAAAGAGATGGGAATATCAAACCACCTTACCTGTCTCCTGAGAAACCTGTATGCAGGACAAGAAACAACAATTAGAACCAGATTTGGAACAATGGACTGCTCCAAAATTGGGAAAGGAGCACGTCAAGACTATATTGTCACCCTGCTTATTTAACATATATGCAGAGTTCATCATTCGAAATACCAAGCTGGATGAATCACAAGCTGGAAACAAGGTTGCTGGAAGAAATATCAACAACCTCAGATATGCAGGTGATAGCACTCTAATGGCAGAAAGTAAGGAGGAAAGAGCCTCTTGATGAAAATGAAAGAGAGGGAAAAAGCTGGCTTAAAACTCAGCATTCAAAAAACTAAGATCATGACATCTGGTCCTATCACTTCATGGCAAATTTTTGAAGGGGAAAAAGTTGAAACAAAGATAAATTTTTATTTTCCTGGACTCCAAAGAAGGCTGACGGTGACTGCAGACAGTGACTGCAGCCTTGAAATTAAAAGACACTTTCTCCTTGGAGGGAAAGCTATGACAAACCTGAAAGTGAAAATTATTCACACAGTCATGTCCGACTCTTTGCCACCCCATGGACTATAGCCCACCAGGCTCCTCTCTGTCCATGGAATTCTCCAGGCAAGAATACTGGAGTGGGTTGCCATTTCCTTCTCCAGAGGATCTTCCCGACCCAGGGATCGAATCTGGGTCTCCTGCATTGGAGGCAGATTCTTTACCAACTGAGCTACTAGGGAAACCTAGACAGTGTATTAAAAACAGAGATATCACTTTGCCGACAGCAGTCTGTATAGTCAAAGCTATGGTTTTTCCAGTAGTCATGTACGGATGTGAGAGTTGGACAATAAAGAAGGCTGAGTGCTGAAGAACTGATGCTTTCAAATTGTAGTGCTGGAGAAGACTCTTGAGAAGGAGATCAAACCAGTAAATCCTAAAGGAAATCAACCCTGAATATTCATTAGGACTGATGCTGAAGCTGAAGCTCCAGTACTCTGGCCACCTGATGCAAAGAGCTGACTCAGTAGAAAAGACCCTGCTGCTGGGAAAGACTGAGGGCAGGAGGAGAAGGGGACGACAGAAGATGAGACGGTTGGATGGCATCACTGACTCAATGGGCATGAGTTTGAGCAAACTCTGGGAGATAGTGATGGACAGAGAAGCCTGGCATGCTGCAGTTTATGGGGTTGCAAAGAGTCAGACATGACTTAGTGACTAAACAGCAACAGAGTGGCCAGTTGGCCTTTTTATGCTTTCAGAATGTCAGTTCCAGCCTTAACAACATTTTTAAATGAATCTCTGGTAGAAAAATAATACCGAAGCTCTGCTTATAATTTCATTCACTCAAATATTTATTGCTCACTTATTGATTTAGGTTCTTACAATGTAGAGTAAATAAATCAACAATGATTCTTACTTTCAACAAAGTTTATGTTCTAGTGGAGGCAAAGAGACGATAAATATATTTAATTTTATCTTATAATAAGAACCTTTGCTTATGGAAAAATGTTTGCACCTAATTTTATCTCACAATGACCTACTTTTAAAAGAAAAATATGTACCTGCAGCTTATTACATTCTAAAATATTGCTGTCTGGTATCTTTTTCTTCATTCTCTTAGCTTATTTTCTTAGCTTAGCTTTCCTTGCTAAATAATTTGTAAATTCAGCTCTATAGGTAAAGGGGTCCACAGAAATCATCCTGTCACCTCCAAACCTATCACACTGGGGCTTTTCCACATCTGAAAACTAAAGCAAAGTTGGCCTCCTTTCCACTCTCCTTTTCTGCTATCAATATGAGCTCAAAAATGTGTAAAATTAGAAATGTTGCTTCCTAATTGGATCAATGAAATATGTTGATGGTTAGTAGTATAGAAATAGACATCTCTTGTCAAAGAAGTTGATGTCAAAAGCAGTGTTGTGAGCGCTCCTGCAGAGAAGTAGGAGCCCAGGATGGAAAAGCCCAAAGAAACCTAACTATGGTTTCTGTGGCCATACAGTCTCCTTTGAATTAGGGTCCAGAATACCTGAGTCCATGTGAGCTATTGCTTCCTCAAGAAGAAATTTCTCCTTTCTAGGGTGATTCATAGGGTCTCAAAGAGTCAGACACAACTGAAGCGACTTAGCGCACTCACAGGGTCAGCCTGATGAGCCCCTTGTAAGAAGAGTGAGGGCATAACACGCAGGGCAGACATTCTGTGTGCCAGGCCCTGTTTGACATTTTTCTCTTATTGCTACTGGTTTTCACAATAACCCTGAAGAAGACACTAAGGCTTAGCCAGGTTTATTACATCACCCAACATTCCACAGCTGTTTGGAGCTGAGATTTTTATCTAGATTTAAAGTAAAAATCTCTCCAGGGGAAAAAAAAAGGTATTTATAATATAAATTTATTATAAGGGAAAAAACCCTTATTTTTGAAGAAGAAAGTCATATACTCTCTGCAGAAATGAATTCAGAAACTCTTGTGAAGAGACAACCGTCTACAACAAATATCAAGAACAAGAAAGAATAGCTTGGGAAGGACTTCCCTGGTGGTCCAGTGGTTAAGAATCTGCCTTCCAATGCAAGGGACGCAGGTTCAATCCCTGGTTGGGTGACTAAGATCCCACATGCCATGGGGCAGCTACGCCCATGCACTGCAACTAGAGAAGCCAGTGTGCCGCAGCTATTCAAACGACTGAGCCTGTGTGCTCTAGAGCCCACGCTCCACAAGAGAAGCCCAGGGACCATACGGGGGAAAGTCGAGCACTGCCACAAGGAGCCCTTGAGTCACGACAACAGAGCCCACATGCCACAGCCAGAGAAAGCCTGTGCACAACAAAGACCCATTACAGCCAAACGGTTAAAAAGAGTAACTTGGTAGATCACGCCAGTCAGAACGGCTGCGATCCCAAAGTCTACAAGCAGTAAGTGCTGGAGAGGGTGTGGAGAAAAGGGAACCCTCTTACTCTCTTGGTGGGAATGCAAACTAGTACAGCCACTATGGAGAACAGTGTGGAGATTCCTTAAAAAACTGGAAGTAGAACTGCCTTATGACCCAGCAATCCCACTGCTGGGCATACACACCGAGGAAACCAGAATTGAAAGAGACACGTGTACCCCAATGTTCATCGCAGCACTGTTTATAATAGCCAGGACATGGAAGCAACCTAGATGTCCATCAGCAGACGAATGGATAAGAAAGCTGTGGTACATATACACAATGGAGTATTACTCAGCCATTAAAAAGAATACATTTGAATCAGTTCAAATGAGGTGGATGAAACTGGAGCCTCTTATACAGACTGAAGTAAGCCAGAAAAAAACACCAATACAGTATACTAACACATATATATGGAATTTAGAAAGAAGGTAACGATAATCCTGTATGCGAGACAGCAAAAGAGACACAGATGTATAGAACAGTCTTTTGGACTCTGTGGGAGAGGGTGAGAGCGGGATGATATGGGAGAATGGCATTGAAACATGTATAGTATCATATATGAAATGAATCACCAGTACAGGTTCGATGCATGATACAGGATGCTTGGGGCTGGTGCACTGGGATGACCCAGAGGGATGGTATGGGGAGGGAGGTGGAAGGGGGCTTCAGGATGGGGAACACGTGTACACCCATGGTGGATTCATGCTGATGTATGGCAAAACCAATACAATATTGTAAAGTAATTAGCCTCCAATTAAAATAAATAAATTTATATAAAAAAAAGGATTTAACTTCTGATACACCTGTTTTTCTTTGCCAGAGGTTGGAGGCTATTGTTAACATTTCCAACTATAAAGACTAAAAGGAAAAAAATCAGATCATAATATTTCTCCAAAGAAAAATCTTTAGTGTTGGTTATATCCTCCTTAGGACATAATCTTGTCCTCAGGTGGTCCCTTTGCAATGAAACATTATGACCCTTATTTACAGAGGAAGAGAAGTGAACCATAGGGAAGAAATCAACATTGATAATTCCGTGGCAAAACACAGGATATATATTATTATGGTCCTATGAAATTCCAGATAGAAATTTCCTACACAAGAATTTTCACATCACAGCCTCATTTCTGACACTACTAATAGTTTTTCAGCTTCAATTAGAATCTTTTGGGCAAAATATTACAAATAATTTAGAATGCTACAAGTGCTCACATGTTCATCACAGTTGGAATATGAACTTACTCTAAGAATCTTGTTAAAAACTGATTATCCCAGGACTTCCCTGGTGGTCCGATGGCTAAGACTCTGCACTCTCAATGTAGGGGACCCAGGTGTGATCCCTGGTAAGGGAACTAGATCCCACATGCCACAAGTAAAAATTGTTCCTACATGCTGCTTCAAAGATCCCGTATGTAGCAAGTAATACCTGGTGCAGCCAAATAAATAAATAAACATTTCTTAAATTCTAAAAAAAAAAAAAAGACTGATTATCCCAATATTCTTTCTAGCAACCCCATCGAACATACATGCTTACATGTGCATGCATGCTCAGTCATGTCTGACTCTTTGCAACCCCACGACTGTAGCCCACCAGGCTCCTCTGTCCACGGGATTATCCTGGCAAGAATACTGAAGTGGGTTGCCATTTCCTTTTCCAGGGGATCTTCCCAACCCAGGGATCGAACCTGCATCTCCTGCAGCTCCTACATCGCCAGGTGGATTCTTTACCACTGAGCCACCTGGGAAGCCCATATCCTTATATATGTACACAGTTCATATCCACAACTGTAAGATATTTTGTATATATTTTAATCTTTTGTTTCCAAAGAGACAGTGATGGGGAAGGTGAAAGTCATGTCTCACCAAAGTACAAAATTTGAGGCTCTGAATACATGAAGAGTTCTAAATTGCTGAGTATTTCTAGCTCTCCTAGTGATCCTATAGCAGGATGCATGAACGCCTCAGAGAAAGGGCTATTTTTTTTTTTCCTTTTTAGTCCTCTATGCTTCATCAATAGCCTCATAAAGCAAGAATATGTAAAACTTTAATAAATTCACAATAAGCATATCATAACTACAACAGAATCAACAGTATAACATAGTTTTGATACTTTGAGAGAACAAAATCCACCAGAACCAAGTATAATACATAAGACTAGTTCATTTCTACCCTAGGTAACTTAATCTTTAACACTAAATAAGACTACTGATTTTATCCTAATATGAAACAGAAATCAGGAGAGATTCATGCCCAAGGATCTCCAGGCTGTCACTATGGTAAATCTCTATGGCAAGTACTTGTTTTCAAAAAACAGTTTTAAAATTGATTCTAATGATTAACTACATAGAGTTAAATACCAAGAATGCTTTCGTTATTTAAAAAACATAGGGTTGAGACGCAGATGTAGAGAACAGACTTGTGGCCATAGTGGGGGAAGGAGAGAGTGAGACAAGTGGAGAAAGTAGCATAGACATATATACACTGCTGCTGCTAAGTTGCTTCAGTTGTGTATGACTCTTTGCGACCCCATAGACGGCAGCCCACCAGGCTCCCCCGTCCCTGGGATTCTCCAGGCAAGAACACTGGAGTGGGCCGCCATTTCCTTCTCCAATGCATGAAAGTAAAAAGGGAAAGTGAATTTGCTCAGTCGTGTCTAACTCTTAGTGACCCCATGGACTGCAGCCCACCAGGCTCCTCCATCCATGGGATTCTCCAGGCAAGAGCACTGGAGTGGTGCCATTGCCCTCTCTGCATATATACACTAGCATGTGTCAAACAGATAGCTTGTGAGAAGCTGCTGTGTAACACAGGGAGCCCACCAGATGCTTTCTGATGATCTAAGGGTGGGCTGGTAGGAGGGGAGGGAGGCTCAAGAGGGAGATGACATATGTATAATTATGGCTGATTTGCCCTGTTGTATGGCAGAAACCATCACAACATTGTAAAGCAATTTTTCAGCAATTAAAATTTGTTTTTTAAAAAAGCAAGAGTTGAGATTTTTTTTTTTGTCAGATTTTCACCCTGAAGCAACTCATCTTGGTTCTGCTTCTTTGCTAGAGTTGAAGACAGTATTGTTTACTCTGTTATTAAGAGAAAAGTCATTTCCTGAACTTTTGTTGCAAGTATAATTTGGAAAGTATCTATTATGAGGCTTCCAGAACAAAAGACAAGAAAAAGGAAGGCTGCATATATAATATTTAAAAACACATTTGTATGTATGGCAGATTGATCTAGAAGACTCTATTTGGGTATGTGAAGGATCTTATTTACATTTCCTGTAAAGTCTTTACAGATGACACTGTAATTCAGCAAGGAAATTGACAGACTTTGACCATTGGGAAAATGGATGTTTCTATTGCAGAATATGCAGCAAGTGGCAAGAATTTGGCCAGGGCTAAAAGACAGTGCTACCACATGGAGTCAGCCCAGGGCCGAGCCCCTGAGGATCAAGTCTGTGCTCCTCCTGCACTGTGTGCGCCTCTTAACCTTGGACTTGGCTCATTGCCCTGGACTTTCCGGTTTGCCTCCCCCACTAACACCACGTGAACTACTAAAAGGAGAAAAGGCAGCATGTCGTACGACTCCTTTATCTCGGCTTCCAGCTCAATGCTAACATCCAGTAGGTACCCCACAAATGTTTGCTGATAAAAGCATGCAAGCATAATTAATTGACCAAATGGACAGAGTAGTCCTTTTTCTATAACACACTAGAATTTCACTGTTGTTTATTTTGTATGAAAAGTGTGGACTTTCTTGCCATTTTTTAATAGAAACTGCATGTATAAACTAATCAGGCAACCAATTTCTAATATTACTACATGAAATACCTTATGCCCTATAATTAGAAGAGAATACATGTTGCTTTTCTTGCCTAAGTACCTCTCTTATGAATCTCCAATAATAACAAGTTGAACCATTACATTTATAGGCTACTGCATAGATTTACTAAACTTAGAAAAACAATCTACCCCCTGCAGAACAAACATTTCTCTAACTATAACAAAGAGTCACAGACCATCTTTCAAAATTCACAGTTGGAGAGAATAATATCCCTGAACCAAATAGCTCTGTATATTGTAATAGTAAAATATTAATCAGAAAACTCATTTGCAAGGAGGAAATTTACTTCAAATAGACATTTTTGCTAACTTTGTCACACTGGTGACTCTCATAGCACTCTCTGGTCATCAGCCCATATCCTGCTAAGTATACAGTTGCCTCTGGACTTCAGTCGGACCCTTTCAGATTGGCAATAACTATGTGAGGCCACGAGATGCCAAACGTCAAATTATCAAAGATAAATGATACTTGAGTGCCCTGAACAAGTTGATAACTCTAAAAAATGCTTATGATATCACAAGACTAGCCTGCCAGCGTGTCTGGTTGTCAACATATCTATGCCTGAGTCAACAAAAATTAGTCTCCAGGGCCTCTGTTTTCAAGGAAGTCAGTCTGCAGGTCCTCCACATCGGCTGCACACTAGAACAAGCGAGGGAGCTTTTAGAAGTACTGATGCCCAGATCTCACCCCCAGAGAGTCCAATTTCACTGGTCAAAGGTGTCACCTGGGTATCAGGACTTTTTCAAGCTCCAAGTGATTCCAGTGTGCAACAGGGTTGAGAACCATTGCTTTAGAGCTTGTGTTTCTCAAAGAAGATTTGGAGGAGCACAAATAAGTGCACTCTTTTTCTCTCCATTGCTCTCACATCCACCAGCAAATGAGCTTTGAGTCCTTTCTACCCTAGAGTCTGTTCCTCTCCCTTTTTATTAATAGTCACCATGGTTTTCTTCTACAACATGGTTTGAGGCTTTTAAGGCTACTGGGATTTCAAGCAGCTTCCCTATTGGAGGTAGAAAACATTCACTTGCTAGATGGAGGAGCTAAGACTGAGAGTTTCTTCAAGTTCTACCAAAAAATGTGTTCCAGAACAGTCCACATACAATTCTTTCATATACGCCACTCATTGCTTAACACACAGTTACCCAATTATCAGTCATGCCTCCAAATCCAAGGATTACTAAATGCTGTTGATTCTGATGCCCTAATCTCTCTTGGGTCGGGCTTCTCCTCACCTTCCACATGAAAGTGCTTTAGCTCAGGCCTTCATCAGCATTTCTCATATAAAACCAACTCTGGCCTTCAAATTATTCTTTCTCTAAGATTTGGCTAACCTCACTTCAAACCATTCTCCACATCTCCAGAGGGTCATGTATTCAAAGGCAAGTATAACATTATTACCCCTTGGTTTAACAACAATAATAGTTCATTCCTTTAAGGAGCAAATCCACACTTCTCAAACTCTGCTGAACCATGTGCAGTTCCTCCAAGCATGTCACGTGGCCTCTCTGTACTTGCATAGACTCCTGCTACATTTTCACAGTTCATCTGAGATCATTTCCTTGCTACCCAGTCTGAACTATGTGCTCAGATAATGTGTTCTTCCACAGCACCCCACACTTACTTATATCGATAACACCTAACACATAGCATTATGATTTTCACTATCATAAACTGTGAGCTTACTCAGAGAAGGGTCTGCATCTCGTCTCTATGTTCTTTGGGCTCAGCACAGGAGCTGGTATACAGGTAAGTTCAGTAAATATTTGTTGAATGAATGCCCCATCATTTCACATGTCCATGCTTTGCAATATTCATTCTCTTCCCTGGTTACTTCCAGTCTTCATTTATAGTATTATTGTCTTCATTGTAGTATTACTGTCTCCTCTGAAATGACTGAAGCATCTTTTCCTGTGTACAGCTTTCCCGGACTTGGTTTCTGAAGCAGTGTCTATCACACCCACATTTTAGCCACTGTTATATGTTGTATGTCCTTCTAATTATGGCACCTACCACTCTGTTCTGAAATTGCCTGTCCTCATAATCTATCACCTTTACTAGACTGTAGGCTCCTTAGTGGCAGCAACCTATTTATCTTTGTATCCTGAGCACTTTTTCTATAATAGGTGACCAGTAACTAGGGTTTAATTCCCTCCCCCCTCCAGTCCTTTATAGAATACTTTAAAACAAAATTCAGATTATGTCTTGCCCAGGTTTAAAAATCTTCAGTGACTTCCTTTACTTGCAGTAGTCTTTCCCAAAGTACAGTGTCTGTACTCCTGGTAGTACATGTGATAATTTGCAGATGATACACAATAGTTCTTTTTATTTTAAGTACTTAAATTTGTTAAGAAAGTGAAACCCACCAAATAAATGATTCCATGTATACTTTTTAAGTAATTTAATTTAATTTTTATTCAAGTATAGTTGACTTACAATGTTGTGTTAGTTTCAGGTATATGGCAAAATGATTCAGTTTTACATGTATATCATGTATACTTTTGCTTATGATTTTTAAGTTTATGATTTAAAATAAATTTAAAGAAAAATGTTAAGTAAATAATAGTACGTAGAGTACTCACATAACAGAAGTTTAAAAGTCATCACATTTGGGACACGCTGATGAATATGACTGAGAGAATGTAAATGCAGCCTCAGCCCCTGACCTTTCCAGTCTCACCTCCCTCCAGCTGCCATCAAGCACAATAATATATCATGTGTTATTAAACTGAAGGTTTCCCATGTCTTACTCCTCTCATTCACCTATTTCTCACAGCAGCCAGAAGGATGCTATTAAATGGTAAGTCCAATCAGGTCATTATGGTGCTCAAAACTCTTCAAGCAAGATGCTTTTATTTTTAGGACATGTAAGCTAAACTATAAGATGTACATAAGCTATAAGATATATGACATGCTACTCCATTTGCAACTTAACCAAATACATGTTATGCATATATACATGCTATATCGCTTTAGTTGTGTCCGACTCTATGCAACCCTATGGACTATAACCTGCCAGGTTCCTCTGTCTATTGGATTCTCCAGGCAAGAATACTGGAGTGGGTTGCCATGCCTTTCTCCAGAAATACATATTATATACACATAAACACAGATAAAGCTGATAGGGCACAGTTCAAAACTGTTGAATCTAAGGAGTGGGTGCCTGGATTTTCTCAATATTTTTCTTTCAATTTGTGTTTAAAATTTTTCATAATAAAAAGTTATGAAGAAAAACAGGGGACGGAGATAGGGAGTAAGTTCAAAAGGGAGGGGATATATGTATACCTATGGCTGATTCATGTTTAGGTTTGACAGAAAACAAAATTCTGTGAAGCAATTATCCTTCAATTAAAAAATAAATAAATTTTTTTAAAAGTTCTGAAGAAAAACAAAATGACCTGATATATATAGGTAAAAGGATGGATACTTTTATCTGTATGTGCTAAAATCGATATAGTAAGATATAGTTGAATTTAGGTGGTGAGTATATGTTTTCACTGTACAACTTTTTCAACCTTTTTGTATACTTGAAAATGTTTATAATAGAGATATGAGGGGTATAAGGAAAACTTTAAAAAATCAATTCCTGTCTGTAGAAAATCCAAAAGAACAAACAACTAAAAACAAAAAAGCAATCTCTGAAACTAACAAGCATTTATAGCAAGGTTGCAGGTTAAAAGGTTAACATACAAAAATCAATTGCTTTCCTGCTTCCCTGGTGGTTCAGAGGGTAAAGAATCTGCCTGCAATGCAGGAGACCTGGGTTCAAACCCTCAGTTGGGAAGATGCCCTGGAGAAGGAAATGGCAACCCACTCCAGTATTCTTGCCTGGAGAATTCCATGGACAGAGGATCCTGGTGGACTACAGTTCATGGAGTCACAAAGAGTCAGACTCTACTGAGTGGCTATCATTTTCACTTTTCACTTTCATACCAGCAATGGAACTTAAAACTAAAAGTACTATACCATTTACATTAGCACCCCCCAAAATGAAATACTTAGATATAAATCTAACAAAATATGAAAGAAATCAAAGATAAACTAAATAAACAGATATTCCATGTTCGTGGATAGGAAAACTCAGTACTGTCAAGATGTTAGTTCTTCCTAACTTGATCTATAGGTTCAACACAAGCTGTAACAAAATTCCAGAAGATTATTTTGTGGGTATCAACAAACTGATCATAAGTTTTATATGAGAAAGATGAAAAATAGCCAATGCAGTACTGAAAAGGAATAAAGTCAATGGATTGGTATTACTTGACATCATGACTTACTATAAATCTACAGTGATAAGACACTGTTATGTCTATCGATATATGAGATGATGGATATTCATGAAACTTGTGATAGTCATTTCCTGTTGTATGTAAGACAAATCAGGCTTTGCACCTTAAACTTATTCAGCTGTATGTCAATTATATTTCAGTAAAACTGGAAGAGAAAAAATACACTGTGCTATTGACAGAAGAGTAGACAATCAGATCAGTGGAGTAGAGTGGAGCGGCCAGAAATAGTCCCACATAAATACAATCAACTGATCTTTGACAAAGGAGCAAATAAAATGAGGAACAGGTTCAACAAATGATATTAGATATCTACATGCCAAAAATTAACCTAGAGGTAGATCTTTTACCTTTTACAAAAATTAACTCAGAACGGATCACAGGGCTAAACGTAAAATGCAAAACTATTTAAATTCCTTGAAGAATAGAAAATCTATGTGGCAATGACTTTTTAGATAGATCATGAAAAGCATAGTACATGAAAGAGTCATTGATAGGCTAGACTTCATTAAAATTAAAAACTTCTGTTTTGCCAAAGACACTGTCAAGAGAATGGGAAGACAAGTCATACATGGGAGAAAATATTTGCAAAAGGCATATCAAACAAAGGATTGATATCCAAAATGTACAAAGAGATCTTAAAACTAAGCAATAAGAAAACTAACAACCTGATTTAAATACAGGCCAAAGACCCGAACAGATACCTCACCAAAGACATACAGTTGGCAAATAACTATGTGAAAAGATGTTCCAGATAATATGTCATTAGCGAATTGCAGATTAAAATGAGATACCACTATACACCTATTGGGATGGCCAAAATCCAGAACACTGTCAATACCAAATGTTGATAAGGATGTGGAGAAACAAGAACTCCCAGTTCTTTGCCAGTGAGAAATTAAAATGGTATAGTCACTTTGGAAAACAGGTTGGCAGTTTCTTAGAAAATGAAACATATGTTTATAATATTACCTAGCAATTGTGTTCCTTGGTCTTGACCCAAAGGAGTTGAAAACTTGTGTCCACACAAAAACCTGTGCATGATGTTTATAGCTGCTTTCTTCATAATTGCCAAAACCTGGGAACAACTAAGATGTCTTTCAGTAGGTGAATGAATAAACAAACTAGGGTACATTTACACAGTGGGATATTTATTCAGTGTGAAAAAGAAATTAGGGCTTCCCTGGTGGCTCGGGCAGTAAAAAATCTGCCTGCAATACAGGAGACCCAGGTTCAGTCAGCTATCAAACCATGAAAAGAAATGGAGGGATCTTAGATGTGTACTACTAAGTGAAAGAAGCCAATAGGAAAAGTATGATCCCAACTGTATGACATTCTGGAAAAGGCAAAACTATGGAGACAGTAAAAAGATCAGTAGCTATCAGTGTTGGGGGGAAGGAGGGATGGATATACAGATCACAGAGGATTTTTAGGGCAGTAAAACTATTCTGTATAATACTGTAATGGTAGATACATGTCACTGTCCATATGTCCTTATTCTATGAGTTATTTGTCAAAATCCATAGAGTATGTAACACCAAGCACAAACGCTAATGTAAACTACGGACCTTGGTGATAAGGATGTAGGCTCATGGATTATGTACCACTCCGGTTGGGGATGCTGATAGTGGAGGAAGCTGTTTGTGTCGGAGGGCAGAGAATTTATAGGAACTCTGTGTACTTTCTGCCTAATGTTGCTGTGACCCTAAAACTGCTCTAGGACCTCCGTGGTGGTGCAGAGTATAAGAATCTGCCTGCCAATGCAGGGGACTCAGAATCGATTCCTGGTCCGGGAAGATTGCACATGCCAAAGAGCAACTGAGCCTGTTCTCCACAACTGCTAAACCAACGCTCTAGAGCCTGTGAGCCATAACTACCGAAGTTGATGAGGTCTAGGCAATGGCAACCCACTCCAGTGTTCTTGCCTGGAGAATCCCAGGGACGGGGGAGCCTGGTGGGCTGCCGTCTATGGAGTCACACAGAGTTGGACACGACTGAAGTGACTTAGCAGCAGCAGCAGAGCCCACATATGGCAATGGCAGAAACCGGAGCAGCCTAGAGCCTGTGCTCCACAACCAGAGAAGCCACCACAATGAGAAGCCTGTGTACTACAAGGAATAGTAGCCCACACTCACTGCAACTAGAGAAAGACCAAACAAAAGCAAAGAAGACCCAGAGCAGCCAATAATAATAACCAAAGTGAAAAGTGAAGTCGCTCAGTCGTAACCGACTCTTTGTGACTCCATGGACTGTAGCCTATCAGGCTCCTCCATCCATGGGATTCTCCAGGCAATAATACTGGAGTGGGTTGGCATTTCCTTCTCCAGGGGATTTTCCCGACCCAGGGATCGAACCCAGGTCTCCCACATTGTGGGCAGACGCTTTACCCTCTGAGCCATCAGGGAAGCCCAATAATAATAAAGAATCCTTTTTTAAAAAACTGCTGTAAAAAATGTCAGATAAACAAATGAATAAATCCTCCACTACCTCACCATCACCATTTACCTCGTAGTGAAACCAGAGCAATAAAGAAGGGCTGCAAAGACCAGCAGATTTGGTCTCCACCTGCTCACCCTGCTCCAGTCACACAGGGAGCCTCCTCATCAGGCCGAGTGCCAGGCCTGCTGCACTTCAGCGCTTCTGCACTCACTGTTCTTTCTGCCAGGAATACTCCTACTGGAGAGCACCCCGCTTCCCTCCCACCTTCCTTCAGGTCTTTATTCAAATGTCACCTACTTGGCAGTGAGACTTCCCCATCACCTTAGGTAAAAATGCAGCTTTCCCCAAGCCTTCCTGTTCTTGTTTTATTTTTCGCCAGAGGACTTCTCACCAACTAACACACTATGTATTTTACTTAGCTAATTTCTTGTCTGCCTTCCTCACGCTAGAACATAAGCTCTGGAAGGGCAGAGGCTTCTGTTGTTTTGTTCCCTGCTGTTCACTGCCTTATCACAGAGCCTAGGATGTGGCAGGCTCTGGACCATGTTTGTCAACTGAATACATGAATAACTTTGTGAGCGTTCTCTCATGCTTCCAAACACTTGCCATGCTGTTTTCTCTGCCTGGAATGACATTCCTCTGGGTTCAGAAGAGAAAATCCACCCAACCTCCAAAATTCAGCTCAAGAAACCTTTCTTTTGCAAAGGGCTCCCTGACTTTAGGCAGATAGAAGTAGATAGGAACCTCTTCCCTGCATTGCCACAGTGTCCTGTTATCACCAAAGGCTGGTGGGGCCTTAGACAGTGTTTTGCAAGCTGTGGGGCTCCACGGAGACTCCTTATTTATCTTGTATCCCCAGCACCTTTGAACCTGGCAGATAACAGCAGGCCCTCAGAAACATTTGTGGAATGAAATGATAAATGAGTGAATGACATAGAAAAGCAATCCATATGTAGTTTAGTGTGAATTATGTTGACATTTGTAGCATACATAATTTAAAGAATACCCTTAAAGGCTTCCCTGATAGTTCAGTTGGTAAAGAATCCGCCTGCAGTGCAGGAGACCCTGTTTTGATTCCTGGGTCAGGAAGATCCGCTGGAGAAAGAATAGGCTACCCACTCCAGTATTCTTGGGCTTCCCTTGTGGCTCAGCTAGTAAAGAATCTGCCTGCAATGCAGTCCCTGGGTTGGGAAGATCTCCTGGAGAAGGGAAAGGCTACCCACTCCAGTATTCTGGCCTGGAGAATTCCATAGACTATACAGTCCATGGGGTCCCAAAGAGTCAGACACAACTGAGCAACTTTCACTTTACTTCACTTCAAAGGTATCCCTACTGAAGTTTGTTTGACATTAATATTTTTTATTATAATTTACTCACAACCTGTAAGTTAATGACTTATACTGTCCAAAGTCTGAGATCTCACCCAGTCATCAATGTAAAAGGTTGAGTTTGCATTCATATTTCTATTACATTATTCCAAAGTGTTTTTTCACTCTACCTTTTGTTTGGGTTTCCATATCCAAACTGGTTTAGCCTTGAGAGTATCACCATGGGAGCTAAAGACTGAGCAGGTTTGGTAAATAAAGCATTGATGCCAAAGACCATGGAGGAAAGGGGTGCCCTGGAACAGAAAGAAGTAGCATAAGTCTACATCACACACAAACTACATGTATGTATATATGTAAGTGTATATACACTATGTATGTATATGTATACAAGTATCAAGGACCTTTCTGACTATTAAGTCCTCCTTGAGCCTAAATAGACAGTAATAGAAACAATCTATAAAATGCTGACCATCATCTGATAATGCACAGTTGTCATAAACCTGCATTGAACAAGTCTGTTTTTCCAACAGAATTTTCTCACTTTCTGCCTCTGAGTCACATTTTGATAATTCTTGCCATATATCAAACGTTATCATTATTATTCTATTTGTTACAGTGATCTGTAATCAATGATCTCTGATGTTACTATTGTAGTTTGGACATTTCATTTTTTAGCAAGAAAGAATTTTTAGATTAAGGTATGTACATTTTTAGACACAATGCTATTGCATACTTAAAAAACTACAGTATAGTATAAACATAACTTTTATATGCATTGGAAAAGCAAGAAATTTGTCACTTGCCTTAGTGCCATATTTGCTTTATTGCACTGGTCTGCAACTGAACCCACAATACCTCCAGCAACAACATGTATCATTTCACAGAAGCCCCACAATCTTGTGAGGAAGGTATCATCACGTCTGTTGTAGGGCTGGGGGACAGACTAGGTTCTGCACAGACACGCCGCTAGCAACTAATAGACCTGGGATTCACACCGAAGTCTTCCTCCTCGAATTTTCTGAAGGATTACTTTAATACATTCTCAGTGAGAATCCTGCCATATCATTTTGTGATAATTAAGTTACATCATATAAAATAAATCAAGGGCATTGCCTGAATAAACTGAAATTTTGTCCATGTTTCAACCAATGATGGAAAACTTGCAACTAAGGAAGAAGGAGAGAAGAAACGGGGGAGGTGAAGAAAGGGAAGAGAAAAAGAAAAGGCAAGAGAAAAGATGAGGCCAGAGAACTGGAAGAAGATGGATCTGATCATAAGACCTTGAGTTTCATCCCTAGTTCTTCAATCTGTGCTTACATTACCCTGGGAAAGTTAACGCCTCAAGAGTTTTAGTTTTGTAAAAATGAGGATAATTATGATTTCATGATAATAATAGAAGATAACTGCCGTCAGTAGATAACTGCCTCCACTAGACCATCAGAGTCACAAGGGCAAGGGTTATATCTGCTTTGGGCCTCTGATTAAGTTCTTATCTGACATGATCAGGACAACAGTTGACTGAAGCAAAAAAAAATCATTTTCAGAAGATGAGACATTGACCATTCTATTTCAACTTAACTATATTCATTCTCTTATCTTTTTTTTTTTTTTTTTTTTTTTTTTTTTGAGTACAGGTCCACTGATGAAAGTGCTGTGCTATCTTTCTGGCACATACACTATCCCTACAATAGGATCCATGGTTTCTACCATCAATTATAGAGAGAACCTAAAGTTGTTTACAAGGCATTCTGAATACAGGATACTTTTAGATTTTTCTATTTCCCTAAACATTTAAAGTTCTCAAGACGTCAGGTTTGATAGCAATTTTTTTATACTTTATCAAGTCTTTCTAAAGCATTTAACTTAGTTTTCATAGAAATGCTTAATTTCATATATATATTTCCTAAGTTTATAAAATATAAATGTAACTACATGTAATTTTGGGGCTTTCCAGGTGAAGCTAGTGGTAAAGAACCTGACTGCCAATGCAGGAGACATAAGAGACCTGGGTTTGATCCCTGGGTTGGGAAGGTCCCCTGGAGGAGGAAATGGCAACCCACTCCAGTATTCTTGCCTGGAAAATTCCATGGACAGAGGAGCCTGGCAGGCTCCAGTCCATAGGGTCACAAAGATTTGGACACAACTGAAGCAACTTAGCACAGCACAAATGGAATTATAATAACAATTGCATCTTACATTAACCAATTTGAAACAAAAAGTACTGACTCTTAGTAAGGATACAACTTATGGGAGCAGAAAAGCATATGTCTCTTTAAGAATAGCCATTCAGTCAGAAGCATCCAGCATGTGCATAGGAGAGTATGTTTTTAGAAGGGATTTGCTACTACAAAACCTGCTGTATTGTATCCCTAGCATTGACCACAGGGCCTGACATACAGGAGGCAATCAATAAATATTTTTTGAGTCAATAATATCCACCACACACAGCTGGTATGAGACTTTAATGAACAAAAGCCATATAGTACTTGTACACACTGGCATTTGATAAATATTGGTGCCCTTCCCTTTCCAACTGTTTGAGGCATTTTATTCATTAGTACCCAGTTTCATTCAAAAAGAATTTGAGTGTTAAAAGATGTTTACTGAAATTTCTTCCTGTTAATTTATTTTTTTAAAACTGATTTAAGACTCTCATTTTTCTAGGCATCAGGGACATAGTTCTGAAACATAAGGAGCTCACCTTTTTGCACATCACTCCAAATATGACTTAGCAACAAACTCTGAAACATGGAGGAAATTATTTAAAGAAGAAATCACCAAGTTGGGTTGGCAAAGCTTCCTTCAATTTAAGTTACATTAAGAGACATTACTTTGTCAACAAAGGTCCATCTAGTCAAGGCTAGGGTTTTTCCAGTGGTCATGTATGGATGTGAGAGTTGGACTTAAAGCTGAGCACTGAAGAATTGATGCTTTTGAACTGTGGTGTTGGAGAAGACTCTTGAGAGTCCCTTGGACTGCAAAGAGATCCAACAAGTCCATCCTAAGGAAATCAGTCCTGGGTGTTCATTGGAAGGACTGATGTTGAAACTGAAACTCCAATATTTTGGCCACCTGATGCAAAGAGCTGACTCATCTGAAAAGACCCCGATGTTGAGAAAGATTGAAGGTAGGAGGAGAAGGGGACAATAGAGGATGAGATGGTTAGATGGCATCACCGATTCGATGGACATGAGTTTGAGTAAACTCCGGGAGTTGGTGATGGACAGGGAGGCCTGGCTTGCTGCGGTTCACAGGGTCTCAAAAAGAGTCGGACACGACTGGGCGACTGAACTAAACTGAACAAAAAAAAAAAGGCCATGCAGTTTCTACAAAGCTAATAAAGACTGTGCTGGTCTTAAAATAATACATTCCTCTCTAATCCATAAAATAGAACACATATCAGAAAATATGTGCCAATCAAGTGAATTTCATGGCTGATCTAAAGCGTTTATAATAACCATACCAAAGAACAAAACCTCTCATCATCAGCTTACACTTTTTCAAGTAAAAAAAGAATAAGATGGACCTTGATTTTCAATTTCAATTCTTGTGATGCTACAGAGTAAAGGTCACTTTGCCTGATAATCCAGTGCAGTACAGTAAGTCCCCTACGTATGAATGAACTGTGTTCCAAGAATGCGTTCATAAGTCCAACAAAGTTAGCCTAGGTACCCAACTAACACAGTTGGTTATATAATTCTGTACTATAATAGTTTATAAAACTTTTCACACAAATAATACATAAAAAACAAACACAAAACACAAAGAAAGCATTTTTAATCTTATAGTACATTACCTTAAAGTACAATAGCTGGCATTGAGTGAACAGGCAAGAAGAGTTACTAACTGGAGAAGGGAGAAGAGATGAGACAAGATAGAGCTGAAGGATTGTCAGCAGTAGGAGGGCAAGCTGAAATTTCACTTAGCCTGAAGTTGATGGAATACATGCACATCTTTGAAAGTTCACAACTTGAAGGTTCATACGTAGGGGACTTACTATATTATAAAATAAAGCTATCTGAGATTTCACTTTGGTTTCTGAGATTTAACCTTGTAGCACCAGCCGTATGAAGCTTTGGGATGAAAAATTACCATGTCCTTTCAAAAGCAGGGAAAAGCTGCCCAGGGTGAACAATTATGAAGATCTTATTATGTTCTGCTCTCTGATTTCCAGTGCTGCTTCTTATGACCATCTCTCAGTTACGTGATTTGTAGTGGCAATATAACTGAGATACGGAGATACTAGTATGTTCTCCCTCCCTGTGATATCTGTATAGCTAATATTTGAAAAATATACTTACTGCCGATTGAACTTCAGTAAGTCTGCATCGACCATGTCAGCCAGTGGCAAGTTAAATAAGCAAAAAGAAGCTTGCACAATCACCCTAGAAACAATTTTAAAGTACACATATGAAAATTCTATAACTAGGAGACACAAATTTGTTTAAAAATCAAACGACAAAGTTGACATTTGGTTTGCAGAAAAGGAAAAATGAAATAATATGCTATAAAAATAAAAATATATTAGGTACACACTTCTATCCTCCCAGAATGTATCTATGAATATATAATTCTCTTTTAAAAATAAAATAAATACATTTTGAAAAATTTACTATGCTTTTTACTCATTCTCAGTTGACTACCCATTCATTAAATCTGCTTAAATTATGGATAGGTTCTAAAGAACAAAACATGCCATGGAAATTCATTACTTTTCTCCTTATTTTTCCTTTTTCCCCTCCTTTTCCCCCTTTTTTCCCTATAGTTGATCACTGCCTTAATAAATATGAACTTTAGCTTCATGAGTATGGTAATAATGCCATGGAGTTTTGGTGTATATTTTAAACAGAAAAAATATTTTGTAAACTGTACAATAAAACAAGAAGTGAGAATCCACTTTCTCACATTCACATTAATATATAATTTAAAAAATTATCTTTGATAACAGAAGTCAAGTACAGGAGATATTTTAGACTTTTTCTCAGTTTAACTTTAAAATCTACTGCTTATGTTTGCTAATTGTTTATCATAAGCTAAGGAAAAGTATATTATCTTCTTTTATTTCTTTTGCACAATCTTTGTCCCATGCACAAAAACAATGAGCTAACTAAAATATTGCATATGTAGTATTTAATAACATAAATTCCAGGGCTTCCCTGGTGGCTCAGTGGTTAAGAATCCTCCTGCCTAGGCAGGAGACTCGGGTTCAATCCCTGGTCTGGGAAGATCCCACATGCCACACAGAGCGGCCAAGCCTGTGCACCACAACCATTGAACCTGTACTCTAGAGCCCGGGAGCCACGATGACTGAGTCCCCACACTGCAACTACTGAAGCCTGAGAGCCCTAGAGCCTGTGCCCTGCAACAGGAGAAACCACCGCAATGAGAGGCCCATGCAGGTAAGAGTAGCCCCCGCTTGCCGGAACTAGAGAAAAGCCTGCGAAGCAACAAAGACTCAGCACAGCCCAAAATAAATAAATAAATATAAATGTATTTATATATATAAATTCTGGAGAAGGCAATGGCACCCCACTCCAGTACTCTTGCCTGGAAAATCCCATGGATGGAGGAGCCTGGTGGGCTGCAGTCCATGGGGTCGCTAAGAGTCAGACATGACTGAGCGACTTTACTTTCACTTTTCACTTTCATGCATTGGAGAAGGAAATGGCAGCCCACTCCAGTGTTCTTGCCTGGAGAATCCCAGGGACGGGGGAGCCTGGTGGGCTGCCGTCTCTGGGGTCACACAGAGTCGGACACGACTGAAGTGACTTAGCAGCAGCAGCATATATAAATTCCAATATATTTTAACTGGAGAAGCATTTAGAACGTCTTTTAGTTCAACATCACACCCAATACAGAAATCTTTTGGTATCAAGAGGGAAATTAAGAACTACTAAGGGACATAAAACATTTTAATTATGACAGAAGAAAGAAAATGGGGGAAAGGTTTAAGTAAAAAAAAAAAAGCAAACAAACATATTCATTCTAAAAATCACTATAAAAATGTCTTTTAAATATGACATAACCAGAGCTACCACTGTAGAGTTACAGAATAGTTATCTATCAGATCAGATCAGATCAGTCGTTCAGTCGTGTCCAACTCTTTGAGACCCCATGAATCGCAGCACGCCAGGCCTCCCTGTCCCTCACCAACTCCCGGAGTTCACTCAGACTCACGTCCATCGAGTCAGTGATGCCATCCAGCCATCTCATCCTCTGTCCTCCCCTTCTCTTCCTGCCCCCAATCCCTCCCAGCATCAGAGTCTTTTCCAATGAGTCAACTCTTCACATGAGGTGGCCAAAGTACTGGAGTTTCAGCTTTGGCATCATTCCTTCCAAAGAAATCCCAGGGCTGATCTCCTTCAGAATGGACTGGTTGGATCTCCTCAGGTTTTACAGAGATCAATACTTTGAGTTAATTACTATATTTGCCACTTCTGATTTACTCAAAATGCAGTTAAGTCTTCATGAAAATTTTCTCAAATTGTTCCAATAGGGACCTGGAGTTAGATTTATTAGTTCGTTCACCCAAAACACATTTTCTAAGGACCAACTATTTGCAGGAACTGTAGTAGATGATGGGGCCACAGTAATAAGAAACTAGACTTTATTCATAATAAAGCTCAGTCCAGTGGGGGCCAAAGACAGTCACAGACAGAAGGATCAACGCTACAGCAGAGATAAGCATGGGGCATCGGGGTCATGGAGGAGGGACACCTCCCCACTCCAGTACTCCTGCCTGGGAAATCCCATGGACGGAGGAGCCTGGAAGGCTGCAGTCCAGGGGGTTGCTGAGGGTCAGACACAACTGAGCGACTTCACTTTCACTTTTCACTTTCATGCATTGGAGAAGGAAATGGCAACCCACTCCAGTGTTCTTGCCTGGAGAATCCCAGGGACGGGGGAGCCTGGTGGGCTGCCGTCTATGGGGTCACGCAGAGTCAGACATGACTGAAGTGACTTAGCAGCAGCAGCAGCAGGAGGGACACCTAATCTAGGTGAGCAAATTGCAGAAGGCTTTCCAGAAAGCACGCACATCCCTGATCTGCAGCCTAAAGGAACAGTAGGAGAGAGCCAGGTAAGAATGGTGAAAGCTTTTCAGGTATAGAATGTTGCATGTTAGACACAGAAGTGTTTGCACCTGGCACTGCAAAGTGTTTCTCTAGGGCAGGAGTTCGTTGTAAGCGGAAGAGTAACAAGAAATGAAGATGTCGAGGTAAACAGGGTCAGTATAACAAAGGACCTCATATGTTATCATTTTGCATTATATCCTGAAAGCAGAGAGAAGCCACTTAAAAGATTGTTAAGCAAAGGAATGACACGCTCTTCTAGAAGCAACTGGGGACTAGGGACAAGGGGACCATATAGGAAGTTATATGGAAATCCAGGTAAGAGAGGACAAAGACCTCAGCTAAAGGAATGGCAATGGGAACACAGAAGGGATGGATTCAGGACATATTAAAGAGCTAAAACTACTAATAATTGGTAGCTTATTAGATGTAGGAGACAAGAAAGGGATGGCAAAGACAACTTCTCAGTCTCCGACCTAGATAGATGGTAGAGCCATTTCCCAAGATGGCAAAGACCATCTTTTGGGGATAAGATCTTTATTTGGCAGCAGGATTTACTAAACGATGCACTTTAACAGGTTAGAAAGAGGAACTTAACTTTACTACAAAACTTGGCATTAGAAATCTCTGTAAAAATGAAAACAGAAAACTGGGCTTCCCTAGTAGCATGGTGGTTAAGTCTTCACCTTCCAGGGCAGGAGGTGTGGGTTTAATCCCTGATCAGGGAGCTAAGATTCCCATATACTTCCTGGCCAAAAAAACCCAAAACATAAAACAGAAGCAATATTGTAACAAATTCAACAAAGACTATGTTTGGTTAAAAAAGAAAAAAAAAAAAAGACTCCACATTAAAAAAAAAAAAATCACCCCCAAAATAAGAAGACAGAAAAGTGTAATGACTGCCTAGAAATGAATACCAAACACATTTCAGATCAAAGATGTTTCACTGCTTAAAAGGAAATGGCAAGACCTACGGTAATTTTGGGATTGACACTGGCATTTACTCACATGATAACGGTGAGATACAGAGCCAAAAAGTGATAGTACTGCTGTCCAAGAAGCAACATGACAATGGAGGCTGTTCCTTCTAGGTAGAATGAAAATAAGATAATTTTATAGTAACCAAACTTCCTCAGCCAGGACTGGCTGATAAGTACAAGGCACTGAAATGGAAACAGATGGGCATAACGTTAAGATGGAATCCAGTGAAATAGGTTTACTCTTCCTGACAACAAAACAAACATTCTCAGCAAAAAATAAATTTGCTTCTGAATCATAGTATCAGCTGAAACACACAACTAATACTACCTATCATGGTTAGAAGTGTTATTATCCATTTATACCCATAAAAGTTGACTAATATACTGCAAAAAAAACAGCTATTATTTCCTATAAAATGGACAAAGTGGGAAGTAGTTTCATACATTTTTATTTTCACACTAACAAGAGCAGGTTTAACTAAAACCAACTATGAGAGAACCATCACTGAAACAACGAGCATAGCTTTATTGTAATGTGAAAAGGCCAACTCAAATCCAAAATATACTCAGATTTTAAAATTTGGGATTAAAGCCCAGAATTCACCTCGCACACAGTAGTGAATAGTAAAATAAACATTTTACTATTCTTCTTAGTAAGAATTCCAGATATATCTGAAATGTACTTTTTTATCCTAAAATCAAGCACCAGAAATTAGCAATAGTTTATGATTGTATCGACATTTCTTCTGTTTGTATTTCCTGTCTAATCTTATATATTTTCATCTTTCATGTTGAGAGTTCAATCACATTTTTTCCTGCATTTCTTGCTAGCAATGAAAAAGTTTATTGCTGTAGACCAAAAAGTTAGTGCTAAATATACATATGTACATTAACAAAGATTAGAAGATACTCTTTGTTTTCAATAAAAAAGCACATTGTTTAGCCCTGAATCATTTTTACTAACTAAATGTACATACAATTAGAAGAGAATTTTTAATGATGTAAGTATAATAACAATATTCTTTAACAAACATAAGGGTTTCCCCCTCTGACTGATTTTTTGGTTTACTTCTCTACTTTCAAGGAACAAGAGCGCTTTTTTCCTGGATAGTAAAACGGTGATTGAGAGGATCCATGCCATTTCTCAGAGTTCTATAAGATAAAGTATGTAAAACAGACCAAGTCCCCTTATATTCCTATATATAATAATAACACTAAATTTACACAGTTCCACATTTTGAAATGAAGCTTCTTGTTCTCAATCTCCAACCCATAAAATACTACACAAGATATGAGAGTAATACTCTAAGAAACATGCGACAAAGTGGAAAGTGCAAGATTTTAAAACCAGATTCCCTAGTGTCAACCACAAACGTGCACTTGCCATGGGTGCTGCCATCTGCCTCTAAAAGGATTAAATCAGGTTCTCTGGAAGCTGCTGACCTCCAACACCCCCCTGAAAGGTTTAGAGTGGAGAGCAGAAATGAGGCACTCTGTGCTCCCAGGAAACTGGCAGGACAAGTCTTCAGTAGTTAGACATTCTCAGGAGCTGACTTTATGAGTCAAATTCTTATATCTCCTCATACCTAGAAGAGCACTAAAATCCTTCATGGTGACGACTGTTTTTTGTGACCAGCAGAAACTTTCTAAAAAATAAACATGCTTGATTGCATGTACTCCCCTTTTACCAAAATCACATACATACTGTCCTCTACCTCTTTGGAGCAGTTTCTCAGAGAGCTACCTGAGTTGTTGTCTCCCGGGCAGCAGTCCTCATATTGCCCCAAATAAATTAACTCGCAACTCTCATATTGTGCATTTTTCTTAAAGTCGACACTGGGTTGAAATTCCAGCTCTGCCACTTTTACCAGCTTACTTTACCTAGGAAGCATTTCCTTCCTCTAGCACTCCCCCTCTGTCTCTGTCTCTCTCATCATACAAAGTACTTAATAATTGGTAGCTGTTTTAATTCTGTCCAGTGTAAAAATATATGAGCCAATGATGGGTAATATAGCAACAAAAAACAGGCTACTTTTGCTTGTACTAAAATACAGCCTTCCATAGACTGAGGATTTTGGCTCTCCATCCATGTGTTTATTAAGTAGAAGCTCATGAATAATGTGTCCCAGCACAAGTGTTGGCAAACAGATGCCAAAAAAGCTTAAATCAAAACAAAGATAAAGGCAGTGCTGTGTTTACAGTGAACATTTAATAAATATTTGTTGTACTGAGATTTAATAATAAAAGTTAACATTTCTAGAGTGTTTATTTTGTGCCAGGAACTGTTTCAAGAACTTTGCATGCCTTACAAAGTTAATTCATTTAATTCTAATTATAATCTTTAGGCACCATTTTTATTTCCATTTTTACAGAGAAGGAAACTGAAACACAGAGAGCTTCAGTAACTTGGCCAGGGTCACAGAGCTAATAAGAGCGGAGGCAGATTTCTCCCTGGCAGTCTCCATGCTTCTAACCCATTTACTATTCTGCCTCTTGGAGGTGAGTGGGATGTGGAAGAGTCCCAAGCCTATTAAAACAGTTATTACAGAGAAAGAACACTTCCTCATTCTTCTTTCCTTTCATTTATTCAACTCCTTAAAAGAAAGCTATGGGGAAAACACTCTGAGAAAATGAAAATGCAGCGCCTAGCCTTCATTACCAGAACCAACAGGCAGTGTGTTAAAGTGACCTAGCCAAATAAATAACAGCAAATTCCAAACAGCTGTCTTTTTTTGCCCCCAATGATTTATATATATATATGTCACTTTTTGAGAAATCAAGAATAAAATTTAAAGCAATTTTGCATTTCCATTTTATAATGATTTTTTATTGAGATCAACAGAAACACATATGTTAGTATGAAGGTTTGAGAAAAAGAATTATTGAAATCTTTTGGCTATCAGATCAGATCTGATCAGTCGCTCAGTCATGTCCAACTCTTTGAGACCCCATGAATCGCAGCACGCCAGGCCTCCCTGTCCATCACCAACTCCTGGAGTTCACTGAGACTCACGTCCATTGAGTCAGTGATGCCATCCAGCCATCTCATCCTCTGTTGTCCCCTTCTCCTCCTGCCCCCAATCCCTCCCAGCATCAGGGTCTTTTCCAATGAATCAACTCTTCGCATGAGGTGGCCAAAGTACTGGAGTTTCAGCTTTAGCATCATTCCTTCCAAAGAAATCCCAGGGCTGATCTCCTTCAGAATGGACTGGTTGGATCTCCTTGCAGTCCAAGGGACTCTGGAGAGTCTTCTCCAACACCACAGTTCAAAAGCATCAATTCTTCAGCGCTCAGCCTTCTTCACAGTCCAACTCTCACATCCATACATGACCACAGGAAAAACCATAGCCTTGACTAGACGAACCTTTGTTGGCAAAGTAATGTCTCTGCTTTTCAATATGCTATCTAGGTTGGTCATAACTTTCCTTCCAAGGAGTAAGCGTCTTTTAATTTCATGGCTGCAGTCACCATCTGCAGTGATTTTGGAGCCCAGAAAAATAAAGTCTGACACTGTTTCCACTGTTTCCCCATCTATTTGCCATGAAGTGGTGGGACCGGATGCCATGATCTTTGTTTTCTGAATGTTGAGCTTTAAGCCAACTTTTTCACTCTCCACTTTCACTTTCATCAGGAGGCTTTTGAGTTCCTCTTCACTTTCTGCCATAAGGGTGGTGTCATCTGCATATCTGAGGTGATTGATATTTCTCCCGGCAATCTTGATTCCAGCTTGTGTTTCTTCCAGTCCAGCGTTTCTCATGATGTACTCTGCATATAAGTTAAATAAACAGGGTGATAATATACAGCCTTGATGAACTCCTTTTCCTATTTGGAACCAGTCTGTTGTTCCATGTCCAGTTCTAACTGTTGCTTCCTGACCTGCATACAAATTTCTCAAGAGGTAGATCAGGTGGTCTGGTATTCCCATCTCTTCAGAGTTTTCCACAGTTGATTGTGATCCACACAGTCAAAGGCTTTGGCATACTCAATAAAGCAGAAATAGATGTTTTTCTGGAACTCTCTTGCTTTTTCCATGATCCAACGGATGTTGGCAATTTGATCTCTGGTTCCTCTGCCTTTTCTAAAACCAGCTTGAACATCTGGAAGTTCACGGTTCACATATTGCTGAAGCCTGGCTTGGAGAATTTTGAGCATTACTTTACTAGTGTGTGAGATGAGTGCAATTGTGCGGTAGTTTGAGCATTCTTTGGCATTGCCTTTCTTTGGGATTGGAATGGAAACTGACCTTTTCCAGTCCTGTGGCCACTGCTGAGTTTTCCAAATTTGCTGGCATATTGAGTGCAGCACTTTCACAGCATCATCTTTCAGGATTTGGAATAGCTCAACTGGAATTCCATCACCTCCACTAGCTTTGTTCATAGTGATGCTTTCTGAGGCCCACTTGACTTCACATTCCAGGATGTCTGGCTCTAGGTCAGTGATCACACCATTGTGATTATCTGGGTCGTGAAGATCTTTTTTGTACAGTTCTTCTGTGTATTCTTGCCATCTCTTCTTAATATCTTCTGCTTCTGTTAGGTCCATACCATTTCTGTCCTTTATCGAGCTCATCTTTGCATGAAATGTTCCTTTGGTATCTCTGATTTTCTTGAAGAGATCCCTAGTCTTTCCCATTCTGTTGTTTTCCTCTATTTCTTTGCATTGATCACTGAAGAAGGCTTTCTTATCTCTTCTTGCTATTCTTTGGAACTCTGCATTCAGATGTTTATATCTTTCCTTTTCTCCTTTGCTTTTCACTTCTCTTCTTTTTACAGCTATTTGTAAGGCCTCCGCAGACAGCCATTTTGCTTTTTTGCATTTCTTTTCTATGGGAATGGTCTTGATCCCTGTCTCCTGTACAATGTCACGAACCTCATTCCATAGTTCATCAGGCACTCTATCTATCAGATCTAGGCCCTTAAATCTATTTCTCACTTCCACTGTATAATCATAAGGGATTTGATTTAGGTCATACCTGAATGGTCTAGTGGTTTTCCCTACTTTCCTCAATTTAAGTCTGAATTTGGCAATAAGGAGTTCATGGTCTGAGCCACAGTCAGCTCCTGGTCTTGTTTTTGCTGACTGTATAGAGCTTCTCCATCTTTGGCTGCAAAGAATATAATCCATCTGATTTAGGTATTGACCATCTGGTGATGTCCATGTATACAATCTTCTCTTGTGTTGTTGGAAGAGGATGTTTGTTATGACCAGTGCATTTTCTTGGCAAAACTCTATTAGTCTTTGCCCTGCTTTGTTCTGTATTCCAAGGCCAAATTTGCCTGTTACCCCAGGTGTTTCTTGACTTCCTACTTTTGCATTCCAGTCCCCTATAATGAAAAGGACATCTTTTTTGGGTGTTAGTTCTAAAAGGTCTTGTAGGTCTTCATAGAACCATTCAACTTCAGCTTCTTCAGCGTTACTGGTTGGGGCATAGACTTGGATTACTGTGATATTGAATGGTTTGCCTTGGAAACGAACAGAGATCATTCTGTCGTTTTTGAGATTGCACCCAAGTACTGCATTTTGGACTCTTTTGTTGACCATGATGGCCACTCCATTTCTTCTGAGGGATTCCTGCCCGCAGTAGTAGATATAATGGTCATCTGAGTTAAATTCACCCATTCCAGTCCATTTCAGTTCGCTGATTCCTAGAACGTCGACATTCACTCTTGCCATCTCTTGTTTGACCACTTCCAATTTGCCTTGATTCATGGACCTGACATTCCAGGTTGCTATGCAATATTGCTCTTTACAGCATCGGACCTTGTTTCTATCACCAGTCACATCCACAGCTGGGTATTGTTTTTGCTTTGGCTCCATCCCTTCATTCTTTCTGGAGTTATTTCTCCACTGATCTCCAGGAGCATATTGGGCACCTACTGACCCAGGGAGTTTCTCTTTCAGTATCCTATCATTTTGCCTTTTCATACTGTTCATGGGGTTCTCAAGGCAAGAATACTGAAGTGGTTTGCCATTCCCTTCTCCAGTGGACCACATTCTGTCTTAAAATTTAGTAGCCAAGAGAGACTGGAAGAAAATATTGCTGAACATACATCTAAAAAAGCACTTTTACTGAGACTACATAATATATCGAATATATAAAGTACTCTTACAATTCAACATTATACAATTCAATTTAAAAAAATTTGAACAGGGAATTCCCTGGTGGTCCAGAGGTTGGGAGTCTGCACTTCCACTGCAGGGGGCGTGAGTTCAATCCCTGGTCAGGGAACTAAGATCCCACATGCCATGTGGGAAGGCCAAAAATATAATAAAAAAAAAAATTTGAACAAATAATTTATCAAAAAGATATATGAGTGGCAAGTAAGCACATTAAAAGATACTCAACATCATTAGCAGTCATCGGAAAATGCAAATCAAAACCACAGTAACATACTGCTGCTTCATACCTACTAACATGGCCAAAACTAAATAGCCTGATATAGTACTGATGAGAATGTGAAACAATTGGAAAACTTTACATTATTGGGAGGAATGTAAAATGGTACAACCACTTTGGAAAACAGGTTGTCAGTGTCTTCCATAAACATACACCAACCATGGAGTCCAACCATTCTACTTCAAGGGGTTTACCCAAGAGAAAGAAAAGAATACGTCCATACAAAGACATGAATGTTCATAGCAGCTTTGTTTATAATAGCCAAAAACTGGAAACAACCCAAATGCCCATCAAAAAGTGAATAGGTAAACAAACTGTTGTATACCCATACAATGGAATATTATTCAGCAATAAAAAGGAGTGAAATATTGATACCACAACAATGTGACAGAAGAATCCAGGCCAGACAATAGTACATATTATATTATTCCATGTGTATAAAAATCTAGAAAATAGACAGAATTAAAGGGACGGATTACAAAGAGGCACAAAGACAATTTGGAGAGCAATGGGTATGTCCACTACTTTGATTGTGGTGATAGCTTCATGGTGCAGACATAGGTCAAAGTGTACCAAGTCATACAGGTTAAATACATGTAATTTACTGAGAGTCAATCATACCTCAGAAAAACCATAACCAAAAAACTACCTTGTTTCAACTCATACATATTTATTTTCTAAAAAATGAAATGTGCTAAAGTTGAGTGCAGTGGGTGTTCCGTGGTGCCCTAGAGGTGAGGATTTCAGGCTTTTACTGCTGCGATCTGGGTCCAGTCTGGTCGCTGCTGCTGCTGCTAAGTCGCTTCAGTCGTGTCTGACTCTGTGCGACCCCATAGACGGCAGCCCACCATGCTCCCCCGTCCCTGGGATTCTCCAGGCAAGAACACTGGAGTGGGCTGCCATTTCCTTCTCCAATGCATGAAAGTGAAAAAATAAAGTGAAGTCGCTCAGTCGTGTCCGACTCCTAGCGACCCCATGGACTGCAGCCCACCAGGCCCCTCCGTCCATGGGATTTTCCAGGCAAGAGTACTGGAGTGGGGTGCCATCACCTTCTCCGCCAGTCTCTGGTTAGGGAACTGAAATCCTGCAAGTTGCACAGCGCCACCAAAAAGTTTAAAATTTTTTTTAAAAGTAAAACTGACTGTGGTAATGACTGTACATGTCTGTGAATATACTAAAACCCACTGAATTGTATACTTTAAATGGATGAATTAATAAGTATGGTATGTGAGTTACATCTCAAAGAAGCTGCTTAAAAATACCCATGTGTGTGCGTGCTCAGTCGCTCAGTCCTGATTTTTGTGACCCTATGGACTATAGCTCTCCAGGCTCCTCTGTCCATGGGATTCTCCAGGCAAGAATAGTGGAGCGGGGTGCCATTTCCTTATCCAGGGGATCTTCTTCCCAGGGATATAACCCATGTCTCTTGTGTCTCCTGAACTGGCAGGCAGATTCTTTACCACTGTGACATCTGGGAAGCCTCCAAATACCTATCTACTCTTAAAAAAAAAAAAAAAAAAAAAAAACTTAGATAAGAGTTTAACAAACTTGTTTTTGCCTGGAGAAGAGGAGATACTATAGGCAAGTACATGATTAAAAGTGAGAATGTATATATAGCCTAGAATCTGACAATAACACATAGAGACAGGAATTCAAGCAGCTCCCCATTCTGGATCATTGGACACAGCAACAAACAGCTTGAAAACTCTCAAACTGCCATTAAGGGAGAGTATCATTTTATTATATACACACAGTACCTGGGACTATATAGATAAACCAAAACTGATACTCTATTTGGTAACCTCTGCTAAACAGACCATGACAGATTCTTAAAGTGCACAAGTTTAAAGGCCTCTGAGTCTCTCTTTTTTCACTTGGAAAGTCTTTGTCTTGAAGGTAGTTGTCAGGATTACACAAGATAATGCTAGTTAGGATTACACTAGATAATGTATATGAGGTACTTGGCATAGTCCATGGCACACAGTAAGCACTCAAAAAATGTGAGTTCTCAATATTATGGTATATACAGTAACCAAACTATGATAAAGGCCTTGAGCTAATGGCAGAAAGGCAAATTCTATCCCATATACTTTGCTTAAGAAAGTGTGGCAACACTTAGAACATTTCAGAACTATTTCTATTCCACAGGGCTTAAATCTTTGTAAAAGTTAGTAAATAGTAAAAACTCATCTATCTAAGTTATTCAACTTAGTCTCTGAAGAGTATAGATGACATATTTTAATTGAGAAAACAGAAAAAATCCATATCATAGGCTAGGTCAAGTCATATTTTTGGAGGACAGATTTAGGTTAAGGGAAGCAATTTTATTCATGAGTTCTCCAAATCGTGTAAAAAACAACCGGCTGGTATATTTTTTGAAGGAGGACACACCCTCCACAATAATGGTCATGGCCATGGAATTTTACTAACACTCTGGAATTCTAGGACTTGGTTTTTTAGCCAAGTGCTTTTGAAACCTGGCTTCAGGAATCCATGATCAAATAACTCTTCTTCCTTCTAACAGTCACAGGAATCTTAAATATCAGGATAAAGCAAAATGACATGCTCACAGGAAGCCATGCATTTTCTTCCATAGCTCTGCAGAGGTTTAAATGAGGAAGCTCAAGAGGACAAAATTCAAAAGCTAAAATAGTAAAAATAACACAGAGCTCCGCTTTAACTGGGTTCTCCTCCTTTTCTTCTTTGCATCTCTTGTTTACATCATATTCCTACTGAATCTTGTCTAATGTAGGGAATCTGAATCTTTGGGCCTCTTAATAAATCTGAATCATTTTTTCATTACTGATACAATCAGGTTTTTATTTCTCAGCCAGGTAAGTTCTTGTTTAGTTGCTAGGTCATGTTCGACTCTTCTGCGATCCCATGGACTGTAGCCTGCCAGGCTCCTCTGTCCATGGGATTTCCTGGGCAAGAGCACTGGAGTGGGTGACCTGAAAATTGCTCTTTCCTCCTCCAGGGGAATCTACCTGACCCAAGGATTGAATCTGCATCTCCTGAAATGGCAGGCAGATCCTTTACCACTGAGCCACCAGAGAAGGCCCTAGCCTAGCTAAGAGTTATATCTTTAATCCCTGTAGGAAGATACATGAAGAATCATCACATACCTGTGGGCAGATAAAGCCTGCCCCATACATGATGCTCCTTATGGAAGAAGGAAGAACATCCGTGGGAATGAGGTTATCAACAAATATCATCATGAAGTTACTGAAGAAGGTTAAATGGAAGACTTGGAAGAAATTCACTATCAGAAAAAGGCGAAAGTTTTTCTGCGTCAAGATTTGTCTCATCAATGAGACGACGGAGGTCCAGGGGAGATCCTGTACAGTTTCTGAGAAAAGATTTTCCTCGGGGCTTCTTTTAGGTTCTAAGTGACTTATGTGGCACATGCCAGTATAAAGGCTGGCAGTAGCCAAAATGGCAACAACAACAGCGATGATCTGAAAATTGAGCAAAATTTCCATGTTATCAGAGATGAGGCCACAGAAAAGGATACTGGTAGATCCTACCAGTGATGCCACTTGGTTGATTTTAATAAGCTGGAGCCGACTTTCGTATCTAGTGAAAATTTCTGCAAACAGTACACACTGGGCTTGCTGAACAAAGGTAAGTGTGCTATCAAAAGCACATAATGATACCACCAGGTGAAGCCCACTGAGCCAGTCACCTTCATGATAGTATTTCCAGGGGAACCAAGGGAGCAGGAAGGCTGCTGCATATAAAGGGGCACCGTACAAAACAGAACTGTGACGACTGGAACAGCAGTCAGCCTTAGAGTTGTTGTGAAAATACCCCGTCAGGTCGTTAAGAGCATTCCAGATCATTAAAATCATCTAGAAAAAAAAAAACAAAACAAAACAACACAGGATTATTTTAGTGTAGTTTATACTGATGAAAGTAACTTGAATTTTTAACTAATATGAAGTGACCAAAGTTGATCAGCTGGAAAAAAAAAAAAGTCACTGCTTCCAGAATCAGCAGGAAGTATACATACTGAAATAATAATGACAGCTAATACTACCCCCAAACCAGAGTGCATTCACTTTGTGTTTAGGCACTGAACAAGTTTTTACATGAATTATTTCACTAAATCCCTAAAACAACCCTATGAAGTAGGTACTATTCTTACCCCTTCTTTATGAGGAAACTGAGGGTCAGAGAAGTTAAGCAACTTTCTCGGCTAATAAATGACTGAACCAGGGCCTGAGCCAAGGCAGATGACCCTGGAGTCCGCGCTTTCAATCATTATGCTCCGCTGTCTCCCCACGAGGCATATGGCCATGCCTTGGCAAAGAATGATGGCCTGTTTACAGACCATGGCACAGTTTTACATAATTTCATTAGGAAAGGTTAAAATATTAGCGTTTGCTATCTCAAAATGGAAAAAAACACTTATTAGATCAAGGATGTTGTTGTTAGTAATAAACAAGTAACATTATAAACCATATGGGTATTTAAGACCATGAACTCTATCCATCCTGACCACCTAATTGGTAATGAGTTACAATACAATTTGTAAATATATGGGCCATTTCAAAACACAGAATATCTTAATAATAATTCTTATTTTTCCACATAAGGAATTTTTCCAGATAACCAAAAATGTACCAGTTAAACTCTAAGCTGTCATTCTTTATTATAATTGGGATATAGTTGCTTTACAATGTTGTGTTAGTTTCTGCTGTACAAGGAAATGTATCAGCTATATGTATACATATATCCCCTCCCTCTTATCCACCTCCATCCCACCCATCTAAGTCACCAGAGAGCACTGAGCTGAGCTCCCTGTGCTATACAGTAGGTTCCCATTGGTTATCTGTTTTACACATGGCAGTGCACATCACTTCAGTTCAGTTCAGTCATTCAGTCGTGTCCGACTCTTTGCGACCCAATGAACCACAGCACGCCAGGCCTCCCTATCCATCACAAACTCCCGGAGTTTACCCAAACTCATGTCCATTGAGTCGGTGATGCCATCCAGCCATCTCGTCCTCTGTCGTCCCCTTCTCCTCCTGCCCCCAATCCCTCCCAGCATCAGGATCTTTTCCAATGAGTCAGCTCTTCGCATGAGGTGGCCAAAATACTGGAGTTTCAGCTTTAGCATCATTCCTTCCAAAGAAATCCCAGGACTGATTTCCTTCAGAATGGACTGGTTGGATCTCCTTGCAGTTCAAGGGACTCTCAGGAGTCTTCTCCAACACCACAGTTCAAAAGCATCAATTCTTCAGCGCTCAGCCTTCTTCACAGTCCAACTCTCACATCCATACATGACCACAGGAAAAACCATAGCCTTGACTAGACACACATACGTCAACCTAAATCTTCTGATTCATCCCAATGCCCACCCCTGCATCGTGTCTACACGTCTGTTCTCTACATCTGCATCTCTACTCCTGCCCTGAAAAAAGGTTCATTTGTATCATTTTTCTAGATTTAATATATATGCATTAAAGCTGTTATAAGTGACCATCATTTTAAAAGTCTCTTTGCCCTTAAACAGAAGATCTTGGACATGGATAACCTTTTCTTGATAACTCTTTCAACTTGTGAAGAATCAGCTTTTTGGAAAATCATGAGGCACAACTAGAAGGAGAAGCTTTTCTAAGGTAAAAGAACAACAAGGGCTCCGTCTCACCTGGGCTTGATAAAAAGCCACTTCTGAAACCTTGTACAGATGTAAAAAAAGCTTTACATAGTAGAAACTGAAGACAGAATTGAGCATTTCAGTCCCTAATGTTGTTAGAGAGAATGCCCAAGCAATGGGTTTGATGTTTAAAAATGTCATTTTCCATGCAGAGGAATTCTTCTTCCTTTAGTTTAAGAAAAAAAGAAATGGTTAACATTCACTACTTGTGTACAAGAGCTGATTCAGCTCATGGGTGACAAAATTCCACCAGATACTAGTTAACTTTAGTTAAATAAAAGTCCAAAAGCATTAGCTGTGAATATGCAACCAGATTTAACACTTTACTTTCTTAATCCACTTACTCAACAATTTTTGAGACGTTGCCAGGAACACTATTTTGCATAGAGTGTGGCTTTACTTGAATATATATTTTAATATCTCTTCTAACTTATAAAAGTGAAACATATCAAAGAGTTTGCTGCTGCTGCTAAGTCACTTCAGTCGTGTCTGACTCTGTGCGACCCCATAGATGGCAGCTCACCAGGCTCCCCCGTCCCTGGGATTCTCCAGGCAAGAACACTGGAGTGGGTTGCCATTTCCTTCTCCAATGCATGAAAGTGAAAAGTGAAGTCGCTCAGTTGTGTCCGACTCTCAGCGACCCCATGGACTGCAGCCTACCAGGCTCCTCCATCCATGGGATTTTCCAGGCAAGAGTACTGAAAAGGGTTGCCATTGCTTTCTCCAATCAAAGAGTTTAGACACATTTAACTAGTGACCAGGGAGATGTGTTTATGGCATTATTATCTTCCCTACTTGGGAAGGCACAACAGAAATGAAACAATGAGGTGACATCCTTAAGTAGTGTCTGAGAGAAAGAATAGAAGCAAGCCTTTCATTTTAGTATAAAGTTGTCCATTCAGTAGTACAGACTTGCATTGGGAGATTCATTTTTTATCTTCTCTTTTTGATCTTTTGATTCTCTTTTGATCTTACAGCCTATGTAACTTTGGCCCAAAGGACACGGCTAAGAGGGGTATAGAAAGAACCCATTTGGTCCTTGCTCTCATGTAAACCTTCCTCTTAAATCTAGCCTATTGTTTTACCCATCCACGGACTTGATTTATCCAACTGGAAAGCAGGGAAAGGTTAACCAAGCAAGAGGTAGGTATAGACTCATCTTGCTTTTTTAATCTTGACTATGGTTTTAAGATAACAGAATTTTCCTGTTTTATAATGGTATGTGCATGCTAAGTCACTTCAGTCATGTCCGACTCTGTGCGACCCTATGGACTGCAACCTGCCAGGCTCCTCCGCCTGTGGGATTCTCCAGGCAAGAATACTGGAATGGGATCCCTTCTCCGGGGGATCTTCCCAACCCAGGGATGGAACCCATGTCTCTTATGTCTACCTGCATTGGCAGGCGGGTTCTTTAATAGGCACTTCTCCAAAATCTTACTCAAGCAGAAAACACAAATATTCAGATAATTTGAGATATGCTACTTACTTAAATAATCCCTGGGAATTAAGCAGGCACCTCAGTCTATACTACCCAATTACTTGGGGATGCGGAGAGCAAGTTATAAGGGGGAAGTGGACATTTGGCTCAAATGATCAAATTACCTAAGTCCCTGAGCTTCATATTGCATCATGTAGATGCAAGAATGATTTTAATTCTATAGGAAATAGAGAATTATCAAAAAGGGTTAATAATTCCATTTGTAGATCAAGCATTATCTATAAACAAAATACAGACTATCTGCCCGTTTGTGTACTCAGTTCAGGGCAGTTGCCCAGTCATGTCTGCCTCTTTGCGACCCCACGGACTGCAGCACGCCAGGCTTCCCTGTCCATCACCAACTCCCAGAGCTTGCTCAAACTCATGTCCCTTGTACTCACTTGTGTACTAGCTTTCTTAAAATGTCTATAGATTCTGCTGTAATGATAAAAAAAAACATATATATGAACTTCTTTGTTACTATGCATGCTCAAACCTTTGAAAAATACACGTACTAAAATGTGGAGATGAACCAACATTTTTGGCTATGAAAGTAATTCTCCAGTTTGAAAAAGCTGGGAACTACTGCTAAAGACCTCACTCTAGGGACTTACTTTCGGCATAAGTGAGAATGAAGACTGAAGCCGAGGCCACCGGTTACTAAGAGAGCCAAATACAAGGAGGTCAGGAGAACCAAAAGCCAAGATACAAATTTGTTGTCGTTTAGTCACTAAGTTGTGTCCAGCTCCTTTGTGATCCCATGGACTGTTGTCTGCCAGGCTCCTCTGTCCATGGGATTTCCCAGGGAAGAATAGTGGACTGGGTTTCCATTGTCTTCTCCAGGAAATCTTCTCAACCCAGGGGCTGAACCTGTGTCTCCTGAAGTGTCAGGCGGATTCTTTACCATCGAGCACCAGAGAAGCCCTAAGACACAAATTTAGCCCACCAAAATCCAGGCACTCTTCTTGTTCTTAGTTTTATTTCAGGCATGCTAAAGCAAGAAGCGTGCCACACCTTCTGAACTGATCTATCATTAAGTCAGAAGGCAGGTATTTATAAACTCAGAATTTTGCAAGGAATCATAAGCTTGCTTAGCTGAGTTCAAATTTTTTAAAAAGATTTTGAGTTAAGCACCCATCTTGTCTGAGACAAGTTAATGACATTAACATTAATAATATATGACAAGTTATACATATACACATATATATATGTATATATATGGTGGATACAAAGTTTTGATAACGTTATAAAAAATTCCATAGCCTGAACTTCTGTTTATGACCAAAAAAAGTAAAAATCTTTATTTCCATCTGCAAAAAGAACTATTGATATTTTGCTTTAGATTATTTTCATTATAATAAACACTTATTTCAGTAGGTATCAAACTGAAAACCACCACTTACAATCACTTTAAAGTCAACACTACTTAAAACTCTCACTTGACTTTACTATAGCAACAAAACACCAAAGAACATGAATAGTAAATGTATCTTTACAAGCAGGAACAAAGGATTTCTGAACCTGGTTCTTATTTAATACCAAATGTTTTATATAGAAGAGTTTAAAAGTAGCAGAATGGTGTAATGATCAGGCTGGGAACATGCACTAAATACTGGTGAATTATTAAATGAAAACCCAAAACCCTTCTTTCAGAATCAACTTGGGTTGTTATTGTTAACCTATTGCTAAACCAAATAATAATGTTGCAGAAGAGGCTGCTTATGATTGCTTCTCAGCTATGACTACACGGACTCTAAATAATGATGGAGACCCCTTGAAAGCAGGGCTTTTAGCACTGAAAGCTAACTTGTCTTTTTCAGTGCAATTTTTGTTCAAGCTTTTCCGGGGCGGGGGTGGGGGTGAAGGAGAAGTTCCCCCAGTGTCCTTAAAAAGAACACACTAATACTAAAAGGCATAAAGTCTGGTGTGTTGGGTTTTGTGTGGACTTTTTTGCCATGTAAAATCATCAATAACTTTAATTCTTCAGATCATTCTTTTTTGTTGTTTTGCCATTGTTTTTTGAAGAACGCTAAAGAACATTTCAATACAGTTTCCCGTTTGATTTGGAGTCAAAATAAGCTTTTGCCATGGAGAAAGGGTTAGCACTTTCAGTTACTAGTGGCTATGAAAGATGAGTTTCTTGAAGGTCAGAGGCATGATTCTGGCCCTTCAGCTTCAACAAATCACCATCAGCAAATCCTAAATCCAATCATCTCTCTTTCCAAAGAGCTTTATCTGCAGTGACTTGTGAATTAAGATAGTTTTAGTTATTTTCTTTTGGCTGTGGAGTAGTAATCCGTCTACCAGAATAAGGGCAGTTAGGGCAGAATAGTAAACCTAGTTTCTTTCTTAACCTAAGAATAAAAATAGATCAGTAACATTTTACTTTTTAGTGTCCCTGGATTTAGAAGACAAGGATTTGTGAGTTTACCATTCCTCTTTTATCACCTCTGAAACGTCTGTTTCTTCTAAGATTATTGGCTGACATTCTACCATAGCTGTCTTCTGTCAGCTGTACCTTTACCATTACATCAAGGCTAAGAACACTGACTTTCTGATCTGTCACCTTATTTTAGAATTTTTGTGTTTTGTCTGCACGAAGATGGTAAAAGCCACAACCTACGAGAAGTATTTATTTTGTTGTGTGCAGAGACCAGCTTTCACTGTCCTGGCCATCAAGGGCTAGGGCTGCATTCTCCTCTCTCCAGGTGTAACGTCATGACTCCAGATACTTAACTTGTGATCTCTCTTTTTTTAAAAAGTATGCAAAAACGCTTGCAATTTTTTTCTCAGGAGTCGCTTCAACTGCACCTTCAGGTGGGTCTGAGGCCCACCGTTTCAGGGGCAGTACAAATTCTCAGCGATTTGGAGGTGAGGACTCAGATATCAAGAAGAAAACAGTTAACTGCCCTGAACTTCCGACCGATCCTCGATTTCCCAGCATCAAGCAGAGCAAATCTGGGAGTCAGAAGACCAGCAAGGGTCGGCGGGGCAGCGGACCTCAGGGTCCCGGCCACGCCTCGCGCCTCCCGCCCGCAACCGTCCGCTGCTCGTGGACCGTACTTGTGACCCTCACGCCCACTTAGGCTGTCCACCGGCCAGGCAGCCGGCCACCCACCACAGGGGCAGCGGAGGCCACCACCTCCTCACCCCAGCTCGCCGAACGCACAGCCAGAAGCGTTTCGAAGAGAGGAGAGGGCGGGACCCTCGGCCGCACCCCTTGTCCTTTTCCCGCCTTCTTTGTTTCCTTCGGAGTCACCATTGGCCGCCTGCCTCTGATACCGGGCGAACCGCGGGCCTGCAGCGAGACTCGATTGGACGACGTCGCCGCCGCTCGGCCGGCGGCCTGCTCGTGATTGGCCGAGGGACCGCCGGGGGTTTGAATCGCAGCCCCGGTCGGGGAGGGTTCTGCCAAAGTGCCACGTTGGGCCCGGCTGCGGCGTGAGGAGCCGGCTCGGAGAGCCGACTCAGGAGCTCGCCCCGGGGCGCCGGCCGTTGGGGCGGTTGGGCGGCGCGAGAGAACCCAGTCCGTGGCGTGTGCGGACCGCCGCGCGGCGGCGCCGGAGGCGGTAGCGGGCGGCTGCGGTCAGGCGTCGCAGTGGAGCCTGGGCTGCGGCGCGTCCCGCCCGAGGGCGGCTCTGGCTGAGGGCGGAGGGGCCGGGGGAGAGCCCGGGGCAGCGGCTGAGGCGGGCCGGCGGCGGCGGGGGCCGCTGCCCCCGGAAGAGCCGGCCGAAATGCTGGCGGAAAACCTGGTGGAGGAGTTTGAGATGAAGGAGGACGAGCCGTGGTACGACCACCAGGACCTCCAGCAAGGTGAGGGTGCGGTCGCCAGGCGGGGCCTGGCCAGGGCAAGGCGGCTGCCGGCTTGAGGCTTCACCTCCTGGCCGCGAAACTGTTAAAAAGTTGATTTTGCTCGGGGCCCACCGACGCCAGGATCGGGGAAGATCTGGCGCTCACCTGGCGCTGGGACTGTCGCGTCTGCTGGTCCCGCGCGGGAGGACTCCGCTGCGCGGGCCCGGGCTCTTGCGCGGTAATCAGCATCCCCCATCATCCCCGCCACTACTGCGTGTCAGGAACTGACCGGGCTCCAGGCACCGTTTGGAGCTCTCTCCAGGGATTAACTGATTTAATCCCCACGGTGTTCCTCGGAGCGGAGAGGGGTGGCCCCTTACCGCGCTCTCCGCGTCGGGGAGGAACCACAGCCGGTGCTCACAGCCGGCGAGGTGAGCTGCTGCAGGTGGTGGACCCGGGGTGGCAGTGCCGTGTGGCAGGAATCGCGCACACATTTGATCCTCACAATAACTCCGTTGAGAGAGTAACTCATATTGTTCCCCTTTTCCAAATGGGTAACGCGGATGCTAAAGCGGCCAAGTGACTTCCCTCAAATGTGGAAGCAAGTCTTTTTTTTTTTTTTTTTTTTTGACCGATTTTTATTGGAGTTTAGTTGATTTATAATACTGTGTTTCTGCCGTAGGGCAAAGCATTTTTGAACCCGCACACTCAGAATGAGGAGTCGTCCTAGTCACTGCTCAAACCCCTATCTCTTCTGCGCCACCTGGTTTACAGCTCTTAGAGTTGGCGTTAGACCGGGTGAGAGGGGGACTACTTAGGCGTGGTTTACCAGATGCCAAGTGAATGACTTGAGGGCACTTCTACCTCAGCTGCTTCCTTCACTTTGCCCCCTAGCTTTTTCACAAGAGGCATTCCTATCTTGGCCTGTCCTGGATTTCCTGTCTCCTGAGAAATTTTTTTCAGGCATCTTCTGTTTCAGCAATTCTGTGTAAATCAACTTTTTCATCTCTCAACTGGCATAAAAAGTTACCATCTCATTTAGTTGAATATTAATTGACCATGGTGTTTGTTCATGCTAACCATTGAACTTAAGGGAGAAAGAATGTAGGCTTAAAAGACTCATACTTAAAAAAAAAAAAAAAGACTCAGAAAAGAAACATAAGGAACTCTTTTGGCGGAAGGTGATTTCTTAAATCAATATGTCGTGGCTTGTTGCTTAAGTCAGAGTTTATATAGTCTTTATATAAGTCAAAGTTTATGTAAGTAATTATACTTACATAGTCTAACCTATTCAGTGGCTGCAGTGCAGGATCTGCCAACATATTCACAGCATCCACAAGGCAGATTTGTCTTACGTTTTAACCTGTTTTCAGAATGCCCCAGAAGGATTGATGGCCTAGTTTGATACTTTTTCCAGAATTTATGAGGCAACCATTTTGCAATTGCAACCTTTCCCTATAAAGAAATGAAGCAGTTTGCCCTATAATCAAAACTAAATATTTTTCCTTACTGTATTTAGAAAGTGTAGCTCTGTACAGGTTTTGTTTTTTTTTAATCTATCTACCACAATACTTAGCACATAATAGAAACTCAATTTTAACATTTGCTGACCTGAACTAAGGCACTCACACAGGATTATTGTTTTCATGGCTCTCTTCCACCAGGCAAGTTAGTCTATACTGCACTTTCCCGCTGTGGGAGGTTGTTAGGAACAACCACTTGTAATATTTCAACTTACTGAGGAGCAAATGCAACATATTGAGGTCAGACGTGGAACTCTCTAACCTCTGATTGAAATCAAGTCATCAGGTGTGCAAATGCAATGAACTCTTGAAGCGCACAGGTCCAAACTTCCTAGTGCCAGTTTCCATTTGGAATTTGGTCTGTTCTTTTCAGAGGACTTTTACATCTATTATCACGATGGACTTTGACATAACCCTGTGTGTCATAACCAAGTGTGCGGGGTAGGAATAGATGTGAAATTCCAAGAGTTACAACTGTGAATTTGGCCTGTGAAAGAATGAAGGCTACAGTGTGAATAAAAGGGTCTCTTTGTCCCATTCTCATTACATTATATGTTCACTCCTAAACTTCTAATGGATTTTTGTTAATTTTTCAAAAATTGTATTTATTCTGCGCCAGGTGTTCACTGAGGCACTAGGACCACAGTGCCTGTCCATAGGACAGACAGGATCCTGCTCATTTACTAGGGATCTGTTGACTGGAGGTGCTGCCTCCTGGCGCGCCCACTCCAGTGCTGGGCAGTGGGTGGGCCCTCACTAGATAATTTTGCTGCTGAGTAAGGTTTGGGAGCAAGTCTGTCCTCTTGGGCTGATAAGCAGATCTAGTGGGATTTTATCAAGTGCAGACACATGTCTGTTCATTTTTTAACATCCTCACTATTAATTTTACTGAGAGCCTTATTTGAAGAGAGTTGCTAAAACAGTTTTCTAAGATCCTGTGCTCAGTCATAGAACTACAATTTTTTTTTTTTTTTCTTTAGCAATAGAAGCATTACTTAAGTATATTGAATCTCTTTACCAAAGTTTGCTTGGGGCATTCTTTGTAAAAATTAAAATTGTTGAAAGTTTCTAACCTCAGAAGGCTGTGGTCTACCATTCATACCTTGTTAGAAACATGTGAAACTGTGCAGGCAGAAGAAGAAAACCCGTTGCTTTTATAAAACACTTTGAAGAGAGTGTCTTTTGTCAGAGGGCTGAGTTGACAAAGTAAGAATACTGACTGTGATCTCTGTGAGTAAGATCCTTTCTGGGACAGCAGGAGCCTTCTCTGTAGGTAATGATGGTGATTGCTTTGAAATGTGCCCCTGAGAACAAGGTGGAAAGACTTCAGAGACTGGGTTTTCTTTTAGACCAGCTGCTGTTGTAATTGTCATTTGGTGAGCTGTGCAAGCTTAGAATAAGGATTCGGGTTTCTACTGTATAGATCAGCAAATGAAATCTTAGTTTAAATTAAGATTTCTACTTTATAAGATGAGTACGTTTTCCACATGAGCAACGAATTTGCTGAATCACTGTTTGGAGGGTTATTAAAACTGACACCGTCATTTTTCTTGGTGTTTATATTCAGGTTTTTTGCTTTCCCAATTATAGTAACATCGGCAACAGGAGTTACACAGAAGCATCACCAGATGACGCATTTGGTTTTGTAATAGGAAAAACTTTCAGCCTTAACGTTATTGAGTGAATGCTAGAGACTACAGCTAACATGGGAATATGTCATCCTCTTTAAAGAAAAAAAACTGAAGAAAAATGCAATAGCAGTGAAATTTAAAGATTTCGGAATTCTGGAAGGAAGATCTTTTTTAAAAATCACCTGACTACTATAGAGTTAATTTTTTACCTAGGGCATAGGGCTGAGTAGACTATCTTTTTAAAGCTAATAGTTTATATTGTTAAAATAGATCATTATCACTTGCGAAGACTGATTAGTGGAAGAATATTGAATATTAAACATGAAGGTATTGAAAGTTGCAGTTCTCAAGCCTGCAGTAAATCTGTGGTATTTTTAGTGTTTGCCTACGCCAGTTCAATAGGATTTAGAAAAGACAACCTCTTAATGAAAATCCTTTTTGTAAAGTGAGATGAACAGGTGTATAATGCTTCAAAACTATATTGTTTCCTTTTCTTTTGTGTGTTAAGTAAGAATAAAGGACATTGAATATTCTCCCATTCCCTCCACAAATTATTTAGAAAACCTTCTTGGGCTTACTGCCAGCTTTTGGCTCCTTTTGGTAATGGAAGCCAGATGCTACACAACAGGAAATAAACTTTTTTTTTTTTTTTAAAGACCAAGAAAGACTTTTGTCTTTAAACTAACAGATGAAGTAATATCCTATTATACAGTGTGACTTCACAGATGCTTTCTTGTAGTTGAGACTTGTTTTGCCAGAATTCTATCCTACACATCCAATGAAATATTTAGAAGACTGAGACTTCAGGTTACTGAGCCAGGCCTGGGTTTTGTTTAACTCAAAATAAGGATTGCGATAAGGACAAGTCTCAAATTCTTCTCTGTTGGATGTTTACTGCAAGAGTGCTATACTTGGCGTCTCTTCTGTGGCAGCAGGAACAGGAAAGGTAGTCCCGGCTGACATTAAGTAACATGGGTAGTTTCCTAACTGAAAGAAATAGCTGTAGATGGTCTCAAATTAGTCTTGCTTCTGAAGGAGGTTTTGGCTGAGGTTTTGGTTGCTGGATAAGAATATCTTTGGTGAGTCTCTGGTCTTTCCCAGTGAGGAGTTACTCACCACTTTATAGCAGGCCAGGAGAGACTTAAGTAATGTCTAGGTAATGTTTGCTTTGTCCTTAATAATTCAGCATGGTGGTTCCTTTGTGGGGCTGTGTATACACATTACACACTCTATGAGTGTAAAATAATTATTTCTGGAAATCTCAGCTATACGTAGTTCCTTTTTCATTTACTGAAAACAAGATAGCAACTTGCCTGGGGTTGTATATGCTTTCCCTGGCAGCACAGACCCTAAAAGCCAAAGAGCTCAACTCTAGTTTCTCATTGTCATCTAGGAAAACAAGCAGACTGAGGTACTCTGTACCTTAGACAAAGATGTGGACATCCCTGTCAACAAAATTACAAGTGTGTGCATGTGGATAATAGAGAATCGTGATGAGGGTGAAAGTTAGACTCTGTTGACAGTGGTTTCTCTTTTGCTTATTATGACTCACCGCGTGGAATTGGTCAGATCACTTCTTAGCATCTTTCTGCTTCTCATTTGAAAATCTGGGTTAACTACCTTGAAAAGATACAAAAAATTAATTTCGAATGTTTGAACAGTTTGTAAAGGGTTTGATGTCTTGTGAATACAAGATATTATTTCATAGACTTGGTATATGAAGTCTTAAGTACATTAATAGACATTGTTAATATTTAAATCACAAGAGAATGTATTTTGACACTCATCTACCAGCAGTATACTGTTTTATTTTAAATGGGTGTAAAATGTTTTAAAATGAGCTGGAGTGGTGTTTCGTGGGTTTTGCTGCCTTGTTTCTTCCTTCTGAGGGAAAACTAACCAACCACAATGTTAATTATGCCCTCAAATGGCCGCTACCAGGTAACAAAAGTTGCTTTCCAGTTACCACTTATTCTAGGTTAAGCTCTAATATTGGTTTAATGAATTAAATGTTAAACCTTGTTTGTCAACCTCTAAAAATTGTTTTAAAATCATATGTGGTGAGGTTCCCTCTTTTGATAATAAGTGTAATAAGTATATTTTTCGACACTGGGTGAAATGACTTTCCAACATACTTAGAATAAAACCTAAACTTTGCTTACCATGGCCAATAATACTTTCTGTAGTCTGAACCGTACTTACTCCTCCAGCTCCCGTACCACTCTCCCCAGTGAGCTTCTGTCACACTGGCTTTATGTTGGGCTGCTGTTGTTCAGTCACTCAGTCGTGTCCAACTCTTTGTGACCCCGTGGACAGCAGCACGCCAGGCTTCCCTGTCCATCACCAACTCCCGAGCTTGCTCAAATTCATGTCCATCAAGTCAGTGATGCCATCCAACCATCTCATCCTCTGTAGTTCCCTTCTCCTCGCACCTTCAGTCTTTCCCAGCATTAGGGTCTTTTCAAATGAGTCAGTTCTTCGCATCAGGTGGCCAAAGTATTGGAGTTTCAGCTTCAGCATCAGTCATTCTATTGAGTATTCAGGACTAATTTCCTTTAAAATGGACTGGTTGGATATCCTTGCAGACCAAGGGACTCTCAAGAGTCTTCCCTAACACTGTAGTTCAAAACCATCAATTCTTCGGCGCTCAGCTTTCTTTATAGTCCAACTTTCACATGCATACATGACTACTGGAAAAACCATAGCCTTGACTAGACGGACCTTTGTTGGCAAAGTAATGTCTCTGCTTTTTAGTAAGCTGTCTGGGTTGGTCATAACTTTTTTTCCAAGGAGTAAACATCATTTAATTTCATGGCTGCAATCACCATCTGCAGTGATTTCGAACCTAAAAAAATAGTCTCTCACTGTTTCCCAATCTATTTGCCATGCAGTGGTGGGACCAGATGCCATGATCTTAGTTTTCTGAATGTTGAGCTTTAAGTCAACTTTTTCACTCTCCTTTTTCACTTTCATCAAGACGCTCTTTAGTTCTTCCTCGCTTTCTGTCATAAGGGTGGTGTCTGCATATCTGAGGTTATTGATATTTCTCCCAGCAATCTTGATTCCAGCTTGTGCTTTATCCAGTCCAGCATTTCTCATGGTGTACTCTGCATATACGTTAAATAAGCAGGGTGACAATATACAGCCTTGACGTACTCCTTTCCCTGTTTGGAACCAGTCTACTGTTGCTGCTTGATCTGCATACAGGTTTCTCAAGAGGCAGGTCAGGTGGTCTGGTATTCCCATCTCTTGAAGAATTTTCCAGTTTTTTATGATCCACACAGTCAAAAGGCTTTGGCATAGACAATAAAGCAAAAGTAGGTGTTTTTCTGGAACTCTCTTGCTTTTTCAGTGATCCAGCGGATGTTGGCAATATGATCCTGGTTCCTCTGCCTTTTCTAAATCCAGCTTGAACATCTGGAATTTCACAGTTCACATACTGTTGAAGCCTGGCTTGGAGAATTTCGAGCATTACTTTGCTAGTGTGTGAGATGAGTGCAATTGTGTGGTAGTTTGAATATTCTTTGCCATTGCCTTTCTTGTGGAATGGAATGAAAACTAACCTTTTCCAGTCCTGTGGCCACTGCTGAGTTTTGCAAATTTGCTGGCATATTGAGTGCAGCACTTTCACAGCATCATCTTTTAGGATTTGAAATAGCTCAACTGGAATTCCATCACCTCCACCAGCTTTGTTCACAGTGATGCTTCCTAAGACCCATTTGACTTTGCCCTCCAAGATGTCTGGCTCTAGGTGAGTGATCACACCATTGTGGTTATCTGGATCATGAAGATCTTTTTTGTATAGTCCTCTGTGTATTCTGGCCACCTGTGCTTAATGTCTTCTGCTTCTGTTAGGTCCATACCATTTCTGTCCTTTATTGTGCCTGTCTTTGCATGAAATGTTCCCTTGGTATCTCTAATTTTCTTGAAGAGATCTCTGGTCTTTCCCATTCTATTGTTTTCCTCTATTTCTTTGCATTGATCATTGAGGAAGGCTTTCTTATATCTCCTTGCTATTCTTTAGAACTCTGCATTCAAATGGATATATCTTTCCTTTTCTCCTTTGCCTTTTGCCTCTTTTCTCAGCTATTTGTAAGGCCTCCTCAGACCACCATTTTGCCTTTTTGCATTTCTTTTTCTTGGGGCTGGTCTTGATCACTGCCTCCTGTACAATGTCTCGAACCTCCGTCCATAGTTCTTCAGGCACTCTGTCTATCAGATCTAATCCCTTGAATCTATTTGTCACTTCCACTGTATAATCGTAAGGGATTTGATTTAGGTCATACCTGAATGGTATGACTGAATGGTTTTCCCTACCGCTAATGGTAGTGGTTTTCCCTACTTTCTTCAATTTAAATCTGAATTTGGCAATAAGGAGTTCATGATCTGAGTCACAGTCAGCTGCTGGTCTTATTTTTGCTGACTGTATAGAGCTTCTTCATCTTTGGCTGCAAAGAATATAATCAATCTGATTTCGGTGTTGACCATCTGGTGATGTCCATGTATAGAGTCTTCTCTTGTGTTGTTGGAAGAGGGTGTTTGCTATGACCAGTGCATTCTCTTCACAAAACTGTATTAGCCTTTGCCCTGCTTCATTCTGTACGCCAAGGCCAAATTTGCCTGTTACTCCAGGTATCTCTTGACTTCCTACTTTTGCATTCCAGTCCCCTATAATGAAAAGGACATCTTTTTTTGGTGTTAGTGCTAGAAGGTCTTGTAGGTCTTCATAGAACCGTTCAACTTCAGCTTCTTCAGCATTACTGGCCGGGGCATGGACTTGGATAACTGTGATATTGAATGGTTTGCCTTGCAAACGAGCAGAGATCATTCTGTCATTTTTGAGATTGCATCTAAGTACTGCGTTTCAGACTCCTGTTGACTATGAGAGCTACTCCATTTCTTGTAAGGGATTCTTGCCCACAGTAGTAGATATAATGGTAACATGAGCTAAATTCACCCATTCCAGTCCATTTTATTTCACTGATTCCTAAAATGTCGAATTCCTAAATTGCCATCTCCTGTTTGACCATGTCCAATTTGATTCATAGACCTAACATTCCATGTTCCTATGCAATATTGCTCTTTACAGCATCAGACTTTACTTCCATCACCAGTCACATCCACAACTGGGTGTTGTTTTTGCTTTGGCTCCATCTCTTCATTCTTTCTGGAGTTATTTCTCCACTGTTCTTCAGTAGCATATTGGGCACCTGCCGACCTGGGGGGTTCATCTTTCAGTGTCCTATCTTTCTGCCTTTTCATATTGTTCATGGGGTTCTCAAGGCAAGAATACTGAAGTGTTTTTGCCATTCCCTTCTCCTGTGGGCCACGTTTTGTCCACTGTATTGTTCCAGTTCTATTGTTTTCCTCTGTTTCTTTGCATAGATCACCGAGGAAGGCTTTCTTATCTCCCCTTGCTATTCTTTAGAACTCTCCATTCAGATGTGTTTATCTTTCCTTTTCTCCTTTGCCGTTTGCTTCTCTTCTTTTTGATCACTGCCTCCGGTGCAGTGTTACGAACCTTCATCCATAGTTCTTCAGGCACTCAGTCTGTCAGATCTAATCCCTTGAATCTATTTGTCACTTCCATTGTATAACTGTAAGGGATTTGATTTAGGTCATACCTGCATGGCCTAGTGATTTTGCCTACTTCAATTTAAGTCTCAATTTGGCAATAATTGTTCATGATCTGAGCCACTGTCAGCTCTTGGTCTTGTTTTTCCTGACTGCATAGAGCTTCTCCATCTTCAGCTGCAAAGAATATAATTAGTCTGATTTCGGTATTGACCATCTAGTGATGTCCATGTGTAAAGTCATCTCTTGTGTTGTTTTAAGACAATGTTTGCTATGTTCAGTGTGTTCTTTTGACACAACTCTGTTAGCCTTTCCCCCTGTTTCATTTTGTACTCCATGACCAAACTTGCCTGTTACTCCCGGTATCTCTTGACTTCCTACTTTTGCATTCCAGTCCCCTGTGATGAAAAGGACATCTTTTTTTGGTGTTCATTCTAGAAGGTCTTGTAGGTCTTCATAGAACCGTCTAACTTCAGCTTCTTTGGCATTAGTGGTTGGGGCATAGACTTGGATTACTATGATATTGAATGGCTTGCCTTGGAAATGAACAGAGATCATTCTGTCATTTTTGAAATTGCACCCAAGTACTGCATTTCAGACATGAAACTATCAGCCATGTTGGGCCGTACAGTGTGCCAGTTTCTTTCCCATCTTAGGGCCTCTTCCTGGCGTTTATGTGTTAAGATCTTCCTCCCTCAAGCTTTAGCTAAAACGTCTTCTAAGAGAGACTTCCATCATGACCTCCTTTCTAAAATAGAAAATCCTTTGTGCCTTATCACAAAACCTGGAGGGTTTTTTTTCTTCTCTGTCACATAGCACATCCAATTGATTAACAAATCCTTTTAGCTCTACTTTCAAAACACATCCAGTATTTGACACCTCTACTCATCTCCATCTCTGCCACTCTAGTCTAAGCCACCATGATCGCTCACCCAGTGACTGCAGTATCCCTGTCACCCTGCCTGCACCTTAACCCTTTTGGCCAACTTAACCCAAAGCCAGAGTGGAGCTGATCAAAAGCCTTCACATGGTTCCATTTCACTCAGTGAAAACCAGCATCTTGATCTCCGTAGTTTGGCTTTAACAGCTGGCCATCCTTGGAAGCCCTCTTTGTCTCCTGCTGCCCCAGCCACAAAACACACACAGACACACTCAGTGTGCTCAAGCCTCATCGGCTGCGGTCCTTATTATCGCCACTCATGCTTCCTCCCAGGGTCTTTGCTCTTCTTTTGCCTCTGCCTCGAATGCTGGTCCCCTCGGTAGATCTATGTGAGGCACCTATTCAGTCCTTCACATCTGGAGTCTAATATCACCCTTGTTGCCTGTTCTTAAGTTTCAACCTCCCACATCCATACCCTTCCTTCTCTCTTCCTTCCCTTTTTTTTTTTTTTTTTAAGGCATTTTTTTGCTATCTAGTATATATTTTCTCATGCTGTTTCTCCTATGAGAGTATAAGCTCCATGAGGGCAGGGAGTTAGCTGAGTTCATTTGTATATCCCCAGAATGATGTTTGGTATTATTGAATATATGCATACATGTATGGATGAATAGTGTTTATCACAGTTTTCAAGTTTATTTACTTATTTGCTGTCTGACTTCCCCTGTAAATCTGGGAGTGTCAGGAAAGCAGGAACTTGATCCGTTTATTCAGCATTCTAGCCAAATCTTAGCATGGTGTCTAGCAACAGAGCAGCAGTACAGTTGGTGTGGTACCTCAGTCACAGCTCACACTTCCATTGCGCTATGGCAGTCAGCAGCAGTCATTCATTGTGAATCAATGAATACTAAAAACTTTGCCTGTGTACTGCTGCTTAGTTTGTGAAGTACTTCCTTGTGTGTTATTTCATTTGATTTTCACAATCATATTGACAGGACAGTCATCTCTCTACACAAGAATACTAAATGTAGGGATGTTTAAAGTCACTCTGTTTAAAGCGTTCACTTGGTAAATGGCAGTCAGAACTGAACCAGATTTTCATATTCAGTTCAGTGCATTTTCCACTGCTATCAAAGGGCCTCTCCAACTTACTATGCAGAAAAGTGTTTCAGGTACCTAGGTTACAACTATTGCCCTTTTTTGTATCAGTGAATTTTTGTTTCTGGGATTGTGTGTAACAAAACTAATGCTGTCATATATGCACATATGCCTAAAGAGTGTTGAAAAGCGAGGTTTAAAATGGAAATATGGTTCTGTGTTAAATGAAAGTCTGAGCTATGACTGAGTTACCACACAAACTGTTCTGCTGCTTTGCTTATCTGGTTTGCTCATCTTGAAGAAGGAATGAAAAGAAATAGAAAAAATGAGAGAGACCTGTGTAGTGTTCTTATCACTGATATCATTTTCCTTTTTTTGGCTTAAGTTTTAGTACACTGAGAGGGCCAGGGTCTGTAACACACTTGCTTTGACAGTTGTATTCCTAGCAGCCAAACTCATGGGGCTTTAGGTTTGCCTGTACTTTGGCAGCTAATTATGATCTTAGGTGTCACAATGCTGAATGATCATTCCTAAACAAATGAATACACCTCCATAAAGTACATCACTATTCTTGATGTCTTGTCAGTAAGGGTACATCGAGAGTACTGTACCTGGTAAAAGGCCCCATCCTTCTGTGCCATTCCATCTTCCACTGGGATCTAACATAAACTTTATACATTGGGTTGGGTTTTAGTTCATTCTTATTTTAAGCCCTGGTTTATGTAAAATGTTGAAATGAGATCATTTGCACCACCCTAATAAGATTTGCTTGTTGTGCTAGATCTCCAGCTTGCTGCTGAGCTTGGGAAGACATTACTGGATCGAAACACAGAGTTGGAGGATTCTCTTCAGCAGATGTACACAACCAATCAGGAGCAGTTACAGGAAATCGAGGTAATTTACTCAATGGGAAAGTTACTTTTGAGGTATTGGCTATCTCTGCTCTTAAACCAATTGTATTCTACTAAAGTAACACTTGCAATTAAAAGTAATGTTTAATTTATAATGTAGACTTTTTTAGTATAAAGAACCATGGAAAGTGTATAGAGGTTGATTTTTACTGTCTTTAAGCTTTCACAGTACATAAATCTGCTATGATGAAAGACATTTCTCTCTACCCCCTTGGTGAAGTATACTTAGAAGTAAATGGTCCAGTATTTACCAATATGTGAAGCAAAGTAAAGCTGTGAATATTACATTTAGTTTTTTATTTTTTTCTTTTAAAAATGAATTATGTAATATTTAAGATTTGCAAAGAGGTACAAGAGAAAAATGCAGTGGATACCCTTGTACCCACCAACCAGACTGAGAAAGAAAATTGTCTGTTGAGACTCCCTCTGTAAACCCTGCTTGGCTGCATCCCCTCCCCTTAACCAAACACCATCCTAAATTTGATGAAAAATAAAATTGTAGTACCTGATTTCATAATACGAATGATGTTAGCTTAAGGCTTTAAAAAGGAAGTGCTATCTTGTAAATGGTCCCATTAATGTAGTCCAGCTCTGTGTAGGCCAGGTGACTGTAAAGATGATAGTTATGGATATTAACCAAACAGCTGTCCATCAGAACATTTCGTGCCCCAAACTACCCTCCCACCTTAAAAAAGTCTTGGGCTTAAATTGTAACTCCTTCCCCTCAAATTGATACAGTGGAACCAGAACTCTTATAAGTCTATGTGCAGGAAAATGTAGAAGATCTTAGAACACAGAAACCATTCATCATGGTCAGAACTTACTAGGCTCTGATTATATACTGAACCAGGTGCTAGAAATGCAAAGTAGAATGACATAGTCCTTGACTTCAGTCGAAATTACAGATTTCCATTTTTGAATACGAATAAACCTGTCATTAAAACTAAGACAAATTTATCATTTCAGTATTCTTACTTTTACATAGTGATCATAATTAAGATGCATACAGTAGATTCCCCTCCCCCATCTCAGGATTTAAGAATTTAGCCAATGATGTGACAAAATATGCTTTTATAATTCTAGAAAGGTGTACCTTGTAATGGTATTGAAGTCATCGGCTATCATTTTAAGTATATTCTGTATCAGAAGAGCATAGAACTTCCCATACCTAAAGTTGAATTTATTACTCATAGAATTGGGCAGAAAACTAAAAATGCAGGAAAACCAGACATTTTTAAACTGTGATATCCAAGTGTCATACATGGTCAAGAAACTCATTCCTGTTTTGTTTCATGGGCTTTGTTTTTCAACTGATTGGAAGATTTCATAGAGTGGTCCCAGGGCATATACCTGAAGATTTTCATATACTGTGTGGTACATTAATTTGAATTTGGGTAGAAACATAGTCTTAATACCTTGTATTGGTGTTTTCCATGTAAGCACTTACAAATCACCATAACTGAAGACTGTAGTGAATACTTATTTTAGCACATCTGCCAAATACAGATTTAAAAAGTCCAAATATTTGTACAAGTAGAGAATGATGCCTGTTTGTTACTGTAAGGATTACAAACACAATTGCTTTATGATCTAAGTTACCTGTCTTTCTACTTTTGTTTTCTGTGGTTATTGAAGATGATTAAACAATTAAAAGAGATCATTGACATTCTGAAAAAAATCCAAAGATCTTTGAGATTCTCCAAATCTATAAATAACACTCCACTATCTAATGTCTTCTGTAAGATTTTTTTTTCCTTAAAAAATGTCTGTATTCAAGCTTTCACACAGATGTGGTGCCGTGGCCACAGCAGTCACCTCTCCCCAACCCCTGATTCTTATAAGATATTGAAAAGGTTAATAGAAATGTAAGTATCCAGGTCAGACCTTAATGATTAAATAAATATACAGTCAACTATATGTGTTAATATAAAGCTAATTGAGTAAGTTTAGCCTGGAGTACTTCTAGAAACGCTTCCATAGGTCTCTTGTTTCTGTAATGGAGCACACGGGTCCAGTGGTTCATAGACCAAGTATTGTAGTGTTCAACATTTTACTCTTTATCCAAACCTATTTTTTGAGTAAGAACAAAGATTTCTTGTCTGCCATTATGGTTGACTTTTTTCTTTCTTTCTCTTTATAAATGGCTTCCTGAACGTCAATAAGGAGTGGGATGAAATGGAGATGAAATGACAATTCTGTCTAAACCCACTTACCAGCCAGGGGCCTCCTACAGACTAGACTTACTGCCTGCTTGATTTATACCTGTGTCCAGGCAGACTTGCAGATCACGACAGACTTCCAAGATCTCTGTTCAATAGTCTATACCACGGATGGCCTGAACACTCTCGTAAAAGTAACCAGGCAGCTGAAGAACCTAATTCTCTACTACATGATGGCCCATGCAGTATGTAAAGTGTCTCTTATCATTGTACCCTTGGAGAGCCCCCTAAACTTTATAAGGACTCTTCCTTTCATTCAAACCTGATGTCTTTTTTTCTCTTTTAAGTAAACTTTAGAAAAAAATATACATACAGAAAAAAACACAAATGCTAAGTCAGATAATTTTCATAAACATACCCTTGCAACCAACACCCAGATGAGAAATGAGAAAGTGGGCTTCCTTGGTGGCTCAGTGGTAAAGAATCTGCATGCCAGTCTGGGAAGATCCCACATACCATGGAGCAGCCAAGCCCTGTGCCACAGCTATTGAGCCTGCGCTCTAGAGCCCAGATGCCACAACTACTGAAGCCCACTCACCTAGAGCTTCTTGTGCTCTGCAACAAGAGAAGCCACCACAATGAGAAACCCATGCATAACTGCTCTCTGCAACTAGAGAAAAGCCTGTGCAGCAATGAAGACCCAGGACAGCCAAAAATTTTAAAAATAAAAAAATTAGAAAAAAAAAGAAATAAGAACATTATCACCTCTTCCAGTCACCACCCCCACTAAGCAGCACTCTAATACCCTTGTATTAGTTTAGCCTATCTTTGAACTTTACATAAATGGAGTCGCTTGTACAAGTTTTAAACTAACTTTTTAGAATGTTCACTGGAAATTTTCCCGATTTGAAAAGTAATACATGATCATTTTTTAAATTTAGAAAATATATTGAAAACCAAAAAGGAACCTCTCTACCAACCCAGAGAAATTTTAAATCAGCCAGAAAATAGTCCTGGAACAAACTACTCAAGAGTGGATGAAGAATGAAGAGGAACTGGTGACAATACTAGGGTGCTGTGGCTGCTGCTAAGTCGTGTCAGTCGTGTCCGACTCTGTGCGACCCCATAGACGGCAGCCCACCAGGCTCCCCGTCCCTGGGATTCTCCAGGCAAGAATTCTGGAGTGGGTTGCCATTTCCTCCTCCAATGCATGAAAGTGAGAAGTGAAAGTGAAGTTGCTTAGTCGTGTTCAACTCCTAGCAACCCCATGGACTGCAGCCCACCAGGCCCCTCTGTCCATGGGATTCTCCAGGCAAGAGTACTGGATAAAATCCCCCAAGCTGTGACTCATTATGGAAATAGACAACTTGGAAACTGGCAAAGGATATTTTCTCAGTAGAACTACAAGTATGCTTTCAAAAGCTGTTCGTGGGTTTCCAACAGTCCTCATAAAAATTGATCAGTATTTTGTTAGGCATTGTGTCTTTAAAAAAAAAAAAAAATAACCTTTGAAACTAATGATTGGCTCCAGAGATGCCTATGTAGCCTATGTGGCTTTTATTCAGCATCTAATTTTTCAAGATTCCAGAGCAAGTTTTATTTTCTTGGCTGAAGAGAAGGAGAGAAGCTTTGGAGAATAATGAGATCTGACACCATCAAACACGATTGGATTCTCTTAAAGTTTCTGACAGTTGTGTGAGCAGCCTACACCTTGAGTAAACTGCTGGAAACCTACTTGGAAACCTGCGTTATCCCCACAGGAGTCAAAGGAGTCTGGCCGTAGGGGCCCTTATTTCAAGAGCTCTGGTCTTCCTTGAAAATTTTAAAGCATTTTGTGCTTCCCCTACTACATTTATCAATATTCTACTGTATATTATACTTATTTCTTGATTTGTTTTATTCTCCTTCTCTCCCCGCGCCCCCTTACCTAACCATTTTCCACTGCAACTTTGAAGGCTGTTGCTGTGTTTATTCATGGTCTTTCAAACATAGTAGATGATAAGTACTTGTTCAAATCAATATCTTAACAGAGGACAGATAAGCAGTTTACAAAGCACTTCCAATAATTCCTAAATGTTTCCACCTCAGGAGATATTGAAAGGAAGTGGAAGGAGCTCTGACCTCAGTGTTAGAAGATTCAGACCTAAACCCTCAATTCCATACCAAATAGCTAGACTTTCAATTCAGTTCAGTCCAGTCGCTCAGTCATGTCTGACTCTTTGCGACCCCATGGACTGCAGCACGCCAGACTTCCCTGTCCATCACTAACTCCCGAAGCTGGCTCAAACTCATGTCCATCGTGTCGGTGATGTTATCCAACCATCTCATCCTCTGTCATCCCCTTCTCCTCCCGCCTTCAATCTTTCCCAGCATCAGGGTCTTTTCAAATGAGTCAGTTCTTCCATCAGGTGGCCAAAGTATTGGAGTTTCAGCTTCAGCATCAGTCCTTCCAATGAATATTCAGGGCTGATCTCCTTTAGGATGCACTGGTTGGATCTCCGTGCAGTCCAAGGGACTCTCAAGAGTCTTCTCCAACACCACAGTTCAAAAGCATCAATTCTTTGGCACTCAGGTTTCTTTGTAGTCGAACTTTCACATGCATACATGACTACTATGGAAAAACCATAGCTTTAACTAGACGGACATTTGTTGACAAAGTAATGTCTCTGCTTTTCAGTAAGCTGTCTGGGTTGATCCTAACTTTTCTTCCAAGGGGTAAGCATCTTTTAATTTCATGGCTGCAATCACCACCTGCAGTGATTTTGGAGGCTAAAAAAATAAAGTCTGTTACTGTTTCCACTGTTTCCCCATCTATTTGCCATGAAGTGATGGGACCAGATGCCATGATCTTAGTTTTCTGAATGCTGAGTTTTAAGCCAACTTTTTCACTCTCCTCTTTCACTTTCAACAAGAGGCTTTTTAGTTCTTTGCTTTCTGTCATAAAGGTGGTGTCATCTGCATATCTGAGGTTATTGATATTTCTCCCAGCAATCTTGATTCCAGCTTGTGCTTCATCCAGTCCAGCGTTTCTCATGATGTACTCTGCATATAAGGTAAATAAGCAGGGTGACAATATACAGCCTTGACATACTCCTTTCCCAGTTTGGAACCAGTCTGTTCGGGTTCCAGTCAGACTCCTTTGTTATTTCATGTCCAGTTCTAACTGTTGCTTCTTGACCTGCATGCAGATTTCTCGAGAGGTAGGTCAGGTGGTCTGGTATTCCCATCTCTTGATGAATTTTCCACAGTTTGTTGTGATCCACACAGTCAAAGGCTTTGACATAGTCAATAAAGCAGAAGTAGATGTTTTTCTGAAAATCTCTTGCTTTTTTGATGTTCCAGTGGATGTTGGCAATTTGATATCTGGTTCCTCTGCCTTTTCTAAATCCAGCTTGAACATCTGGAAGTTCACGGTTCACATACTATTGAAGCCTGGCTTAGAGAAGTTTGAACATTACTTTGCTAGCATGTGAGATGAGTGCAATTGTGCAGTAGTTTCAGCATTCTTTGGCTAGATTTTAGGCCAATGAATTACCTCTCAGATCCTGTTTGTTCTGCTCTGTAATGGTGATAAGAACGCTTGCACGACATTAGCACAGGGCTGTTGTGAGGTGATGAAATGATCAGATCAGATCAGATCAGTCACTGAGTTGTGTCCGACTCTTTGCAACCCCATGAATCGCAGCACACCAGGCCTCCCTGTCCATCACCAACTCCCGGAGTTCACTCAGACTCACGTCCATCGAGTCAGTGATGCCATCCAGCCATCTCATCCTCTGTCGTCCCCTTCTCCTCCTGCCCCCAATCCCTCCCAGCATCAGAGCCTTTTCCAATGAGTCAACTCTTCGCATGAGGTGGCCAAAGTACTGGAGTTTCAGCTTTAGCATCATTCCCTCCAAAGAAATCCCAGGGCTGATCTCCTTCAGAATGGACTGGTTGGATCTCCTTGCAGTCCAAGGGACTCTCAGAAGTCTTCTCCAACACCACAGTTCAAAAGCATCAATTCTTCGGCGCTCAGCCTTCTTTACAGTCCAACTCTCACATCCATACATGACCACAGGAAAAACCATAGCCTTGACTAGATGAACCTTTGTTGGCAAAGTAGTGTCTCTGCTTTTGAATATGCTATCTAGGGTGGTCATAACTTTCCTTCCAAGGAGTAAACGTCTTTTAATTTCATGGCTGCAGTCACCATCTGTAGTGATTTTGGAGCCCAGAAAAATAGTCTGACACTGTTTCCACTGTTTCCCCATCTATTTGCCATGAAGTGGTGGGACTGGATGCCATGATCTTCCTTTTCTGAATGTTGAGCTTTAAGCCAACTTTTTCACTCTCCACTTTCACTTTCATCAAGAGACTTTTGAGTTCCCCTTCACTTTCTGCCATAAGGGTGGTGTCATCTGCATATCTGAGGTTATTGATACTTCTCCCGGCAATCTTGATTCCAGTTTGTGTTTCTTCCAGTCCAGTGTTTCTCTTGATGTACTCTGCATATAAGTTAAATAAACAGGGTGACAATATACAGCCTTGATGTACTCCTTTTCCTATTTGGAACCAGTCTGTTGTTCCATGTCCAGTTCTAACTGTTGCTTCCTGACCTGCATACGAATTTCTCAAGAGGCAGATCAGGTGGTCTGGTATTCCCATCTCTTTCAGAATTTTCCACAGTTGATTGTGATCCACACAGTCAAAGGCTTTGGCATAGTCAATAAAGCAGAAATAGATGTTTTTCTGGAACTCTCTTGCTTTTTCCATGATCCAGCGGATGTTGGCAATTTGATCTCTGGTTCCTCTGCCTTTTCTAAAACCAGCTTGAACATCAGGAAGTTCACGGTTCACATATTGCTGAAGCCTGGCTTGGAGAATTTTGAGCATTACTTTACTAGTGTGTGAGATGAGTGCAATTGTGTGGTAGTTTGAGCATTCTTTGGCATTGCCTTTCTTTGGCATTGGAATGGAAACTGACCTTTTCCGGTCCTGTGGCCACTGCTGAGTTTTCCAAATGTGCTGGCATATTGAGTGCAGCACTTTCACAGCATCATCTTTCAGGATCTGGAATAGCTCAACTGGAATTCCATCACCTCCACTAGCTTTGTTCATAGTGATGCTTTCTGAGGCCCACTTGACTTCACATTCCAGAATGTCTGGCTCTAGGTCAGTGATTACACCATCATGATTATCTGCGTCGTGAAGATCTTTTTTGTACAGTTCTTCTGTGTATTCTTGCCATCTCTTCTTAATATCTTCTGCTTCTGTTAGGTCCATACCATTTCTGTCCTTTATCAAGCTCATCTTTGCATGAAATGTTCCTTTGGTATCTCTGATTTTCTTGAAGAGATCCCTAGTCTTTCCCATTCTGTTGTTTTCCTCTATTTCTTTGCATTGATTACTGAAGAAGGCTTTCTTATCTCTTCTTGCTCTTCTTTGGAACTCTGCATTCAGATGTTTATATCTTTCCTTTTCTCCTTTGCTTTTCGCTTCTCTTCTTTTTACAGCTATTTGTAAGGCCTCCCCAGACAGCCATTTTGCTTTTTTGCATTTCTTTTCTATGGGAATGGTCTTGATCCCTGTCTCCTGTACAATGTCACGAACCTCATTCCATAGTTCATCAGGCACTCTATCTATCAGATCTAGGCCCTTAAATCTATTTCTCACTTCCACTGTATAATCATAAGGGATTTGATTTAGGTCATACCTGAATGGTCTAGTGGTTTTCCCTACTTTTCTCAATTTCGGTTTGAATTTGGCAATAAGGAGTTCATGGTCTGAGCCACAGTCAGCTCCTGGTCTTGTTTTTGCTGACTGTATAGAGCTTCTCCATCTTTGGCTGCAAAGAATATAATCCATCTGATTTCGGTGTTGACCATCTGGTGATGTCCATGTATACAGTCTTCTCTTGTGTTGTTGGAAGAGGGTGTTTGTTATGACCAGTGCATTTTCTTGGCAAAACTCTATTAGTCTTTGCCCTGCTTCGTTCCGTATTCCAAGGCCAAATTTGCCTGTTACTCCAGGTGTTTCTTGACTTCCTACTTTTGCATTCCAGTCCCCTATAATGAAAAGGACATCTTTTTTGGGTGTTAGTTCTAAAAGGTCTTGTAGGTCTTCATAGAACCGTTCAACTTCAGCTTCTTCAGCATTACTGGTTGGGGCATAGACTTGGATTACTGTGATATCTAATGGTTTGCCTTGGAAATGAACAGAGATCATTCTGTCGTTTTTGAGATTGCATCCAAGTACTGCATTTTGGACTTTTTTGTTGACCATGATGGCCACTCCATTTCTTCTGAGGGATTCCTGCCCGCAGTAGTAGATATAATGGTCATCTGAGTTAAATTCACCCATTCCAGTCCATTTCAGTTCGCTGATTCCTAGAACGTTGACATTCACTCTTGCCATCTCTTATTTGACCACTTCCAATTTGCCTTGATTCATGAACCTGACATTCCAGGTTGCTATGCAATATTGCTCTTTACAGCATCGGACCTTATTTCTATCACCAGTCACATCCACAGCTGGGTATTGTTTTTGCTTTGGCTCCATCCCTTCATTCTTTCTGGAGTTATTTCTCCACTATCTCCAGGAGCATATTGGGCACCTACTGACCTGGGGAGTTTCTCTTTCAGTATCCTATCATTTTGCCTTTTCATACTTTTCATGGGGTTCTCAAGGCAAGAATACTGAAGTGGTTTGCCATTCCCTTCTCCTGTGACCACATTCTGTCAAATCTCTCCACCATGACCCGCCCGTCTTGGGTTGCCCCACAGGCATGGCTTAGTTTCATTGAGTTAGACAAGGCTGTGGTCCTAGTGATGAAATTATATATACACTTATTTATGTAAGTGTATATATTTTGGGCAGTATGAATTGTTGCCCTGTTGATCCGTGTTTCAAGAATTTTAGTAATGAATCTTAATTCTGAAAAAAATAAATCCTTTTCAATTACTGGAAAGTAGCTCTAAATTAGAACAAGCAAAGCTTTTAATAATGAGATTATAAGTGGTTTTTATTTTCATATTTCATACTTTTTAACTTTTTCCTAAATTTCCTCCAAGGGAAATGTAATATTTTAATTAGGGAAGAGAGGCTTTTCAAAGGTAGTGGGAAACATTTCTTGTTACAGAATGTCATTTTGATACTAAGTTCAGAGAAGTTGGGGTGTAATCTTTAATATAAGGATAATCCCAACACTACATTAAAGCCAAATTTCCATTCCATTCCTTATGAGTGTTTGGCTGTGTCTATCTTTTCCAGCATTCCAGGTCAGGTTCTACAGTTGCAAATAGGTGTTAATATAATCCTTCTGGCCTTTTTCAAAAGTTTGCCTCAATTGTAAAGGCAGCCTACTTATAGCTTTTTCATATAACCTGAACTTTATACTCCTGAAAGGCATATACTCCTTGAGGTGACATTCTGTACATATTCTAAGACATTTGGGAGACAACCCACAGAACTTAAACTTTGATAGTCTTGCCTATAAGTTGACATTTTGCCTATGATTTTGCTACCCCCATGTTCCCCTTCTGCTACTGTTTTGCTTAAATATCCCCTCATCATTCTCCCCTGTTTAATATGGCAAATACTTGTGTACTCAAGCTCTTTTTGGCACTTGGATTTTAGGATCTCTGCAGTCCAGGCAGATTCATTTGAGGCTGTGATCAAAGATTCTGAATTGAAAAAACCAGAACATAGGAAGCATAGCCATGCCTTTAAATGAAGGGTAGAAAATAAGGGTAGAAAAAACCCATTTCCTTGTAGAATTGGAAAAATTTGATTAAATACTAATTTGAAGTTTTAGAGGCCAACCTTGAAGCAATGTCTGACTACATGGATTCTGATTCTCTGGTCTCATATCACTGCTTGCTGAGAGGGCTTAACATTTTTCTTAGAAGTTGCTGACCAGTTTAGGCAGACTCCTTTGTTAGGTAACCTATCACAGAGTCTTGGAGAAGTGAAGGGCTTTTCTGATTAGCTTTGATTTAATAATAATAATAAGATTAAACTCCTACTACATGAAAACAAGCTCCCTGCCAGTCTTCAGGTTGTCCTTAAAGCCAAGTCACCTAAGACCAAAATATCATAAGTTCTTTCTAAACGGTTTCATTGTGTTTTCCCACTGCCCACGGGTTTTTATATATCAAATAAGGGGGACCTACTGTAGTTTTCTAAACAGCCTCTTTGTACTTATTTACATACTGACTTGTTTCCTTTATCCTGGCTACAAATCTAATTTGAACATTGTATCTTTAAAAAGGTTCAATATCTTGGGGCCCATGTAAGAGAGACTTGTTAAAAAAAAGTCTGTTTCAGATTGCTGGGGCACAGCTGTGCCATGGGGAATAAACACAGAGAAATTATCTGTAAATGGAGCTAGGGGGGAAGAATTAGTGACTAACCAGGGCCTTTTCCCAAAAGGGCTATAGTCAAAGCTCTTCTCAGCCTCTCTGAATGATCCTCTCAACATTCCAGCAGTCTGAGTTGTGGTACCGGGAGTGATAAGCTATTGTGAAGAGAGGTCTAGGAATTGTCAGTAACCAATATTTTTTTAGTCCCTATTGTGGATCAAGAATTGTGCTAAATGGACTAGATATATAAGAGGCTTCCCTTCTTCAAGGAGGATTAGGAAGACTATGATGTTAACAAGTAAGCAATTTGGTTGTTTATTAAGTGCAAAATGTTTTGAGAGAAATTATTCCGTAACATCTTACGGAAAAACCCAAACAAACTATTTGGCCAGCCCAATGACAGCGTCCCTTGGAGTGGTACCGCTTTCAACAGGGTGGCCTAGAAAGGTTTCTGAAGCCTTTGTGTTTGCATGGAGGCCTAAAGGATAATCTTGAGTGTTTTAGCCATCTTTATGCTGAAGATCCCTTTGGCTTTCTAGTGACTCTTTGATGACCCTCTTAAAATACATAAAATACACAGAATTACAAAGGGAATTGGTTATATTGAAATGACTATAAAAATACTGAAAAATAAATTTCTGATATATTAACATGTGTTTATTAATAAATATCAAAATCAAATGGTAATCTAAAAATTGTAATTTCAAATAGTGATGAAATGAGTCAGGATTTCTGCAACCACTGTCATGTGATAACTGTGATTTCTGGAGGTGATGAACTCCTAAGGATTCCTCATACTGCTGGTGGTTTGTTGCTTCCATTCCTAATTGAAGAAAATGCTAAATTTCAGTTAGAAGTTAGTGAAAATGAAGGTATAACTTTTCTTCCGGTTGGATCCTCTCAATTCTACCCAGGGACCTCAGATCAAGAACTGCTGGATTAGATGGAGCCAGCCAGGAAAAGTGAGGCCCTGGGAGAGGGGAGAGGAGGATGACAAAGGCCCTAAAGGAAGAGCGAGCTTGCCTTAGCGTGAGACAACTCCACAATTTCAAGATAAAGTTACCCCCTGAGTGTGAAATAAGGACTACAAATGAAACTGGAAAAACCATTAAGAGACAGGCAAATGTTAATGCTGAAACATAACATGATATTAAGGCATTGTTGGGGTTTTTAAAGGTATGATTTGAATTGTGGTTAAAATGAAGTCTTATCCCTTAGAGATATATAAATATGTATATTTAAGCTGCCTTGGATTTGCTTTAAATTGACTGGGGCTTGGGGGAATAGAAGAGATGAAACAAGGTTGTGTATTGACAGTTCTTGAAATTGGATGATGTGATGACGGTTTGTTAGACCATTTTTTCTGTGTTTATTGTATGTTTGAAGTTATCCATTTAAAGTTTTTAAAAATGCAGTAGATAAGCCATCTGTAGAGAGTATTTGTGTGGACTGAAAATTTAGGAAGGAGCACTCACAATTAAGTAGTATATGAGGGCTTTCCTGGTGGCCCAGACAGTAAAGAATCCACCTGCAATGCAGAAGACCCAAGTTCGATCCCTGGGTTGGGAAGATCCTCCTGGAGAAGGGCATGGCATCCCACTCTAGTATTCTTGCCTGGAGAATTCCATGGACAGAGGAGCCTGACAGGCTACAGTCCATGGTGTCAAAAAGAGTTGATTTCAAGGAATTATGACTGTAGGAACATGTCACAGTATAACATGATAAAGAATGGTGTTGTGATACAGTTAAAATATAGCCTAATTTTATTGAATAATTGCAAGTTGTTCATTGTTGATCCAAGTGAATGTTTATGTCTCCTAGACCCATGAGAAAGAGACATTGGTTTGGAGGAGGGGAGGCTTCCAGGATTTTCCATTTCTGAGATCAACATTTTTCTAATACGTGTGATCCACAGACCACTTACACTAACATCATCTGGGGTTTTTACTAAAAATGCAGAATCCTGGTTCAATCCCAGTCTCATGGACTCAATTTTAGGGGAAAGGGGCCCAGATTCTTATACTTTTATAAATACCCTAGATGAATTTTAGCACATGAAAAGTTTGAAAACTTAACTGTAAATAAGAATGAAATAGCTGCTCTTATTGAGCAGTTTTACCATTTGCAAGATAGCATGCTGAACCCTTCCCTAGGTGATGAAGAAATTTCACCTTAGAAAAACTGAGTTACTTATAGGAGTCATCCAGTTGGAAATGGCAAAGTGGGACTCCAAACCAAATTCCAACCCCGCAGCCTGTGCTCTTAGCTCCTCTACTGCTGCCTCCCGTCAGGCCATCTCTCTCCTCTGGTCCTCTGTCCACCAAGACTTCCATGGGCACTGGCCTCCCACCTGCTCTTTAGGGGCAGATCCTAAGGAGGATGTGAATAATCCAGTTACTGGGCGGTTATATCTCTTGTTGTAAATTAATAATTAGTGTCTGGTCTATGCTGCCTGCAATGCAGGAGTTGCCGGTTCGATCCTTGGGTCTGGAAGATCCCCTGGAGAAGGAAATGGCAACCCACTCCAGTATTCTTGCCTGGGAAATCCCATGGACAGAGGAGCCTGGCGGGCTATGGTGCAGTGGGTCGCAAAAGAGTCAGACGTGACTTAGTGACTAAACACACACACGCTGTGTATTAGACTTTTAGATTGTTGTGAATTGTCCCAAAAAATACTTGAGACCTTTGTTGTTTAGTCGCTAAGTTGTGTCTGACTCTTTGTGACCCCATGGACTCAGCACACCAGAGTCCTCTGTCCTCCTCTGTCACCTGGAGTTTGCTCAAGTTCGTGTCTATTAAGTCAGTGATGCTATCTTAATGATCTCATACTCTGCTGCTCTCTTCTGCTTTTGCCTTCAGTCTTTCCCAGCATCAGGGTCTTTTCCATTAAGTCTGCTCTTCACATCAGGTGGCCAAACTACACTTCAGCTTTAGCATCAGTCCTTCCAATGAATATTCAGGGTTGATTTTCTTTGGGATTGACTGGTTTGATGTCCTTGCAGTCCAAGGGATTCTCAAGAGTCTTTTCCAGCACAATTTGAGAGCATCAATTTTTTGGCGCTCAGCTTTCTTTATGGTCCAACTCTTACATCTGTACAGGACTACTGGAAAAAACCATAGATTGACTATACAGATCTTTGTTGGCAAAGTGATGTCTCTGCTTTTTAATATGCTTTCTAGATTTGTCATAGTTTCCTTCCTCAGTCATGTCCAACTCTTTGTGACCTCATGGACTATAACCCGCCAGGCTACTCTTTCCATGGAATTTTCCTGGCAAGAATACTGGAGTGGGTTGCTATTTCCTTCTGCAGGGGATCTTCCCAACCCAGGGATCAAACCCAAGTCTCCCACATCTCCTGCATTGCAGGCAGATTTTTTATTGCTGAGCCACAGGGGAAGCTCTACTTGAGAGCTTATAATTGACATAAAGCAGCCTGCAGCATGTCTGCAGCTGTTAAACACATTTCTATATTGTAAATCTTTTCTCCACTCCAGTGTTCTGAAGAGATTGAACACATTCCCTCAGTGACGGGAACCCACCAGGACATTGCCAGCCAGAGGGAAGGGTTAAGGGCACACCTCTAGGAGAGGCTGGTGGGGATTGAGGGAGTGGAGTAAACAGGCTTTCACAGGGGCTATGCCTTGTGCTCATTCCCTCTCATTTAATACTTTTGGTCCTACAAGTGAAAGTCGCTCAGCTGTGTCCGACTCTTTGAGACTCCATGGACTATACAGTCCATGGAATTCTCTAGGCCAGAATACTGGAGTGCATAGCCTTTCCCTTCTCCAGGGGATCTTCCCAACCCAGGGATCAAACCCAGGTCTCCCACATTGTACGTGGATTCTTGACCAGCTGAGCCACAAGGGAAGCCCAAGAATATTGGAGTGGGTAGCCTATCCCTGCTCCAGTGGATCTTCCCGATCCAGGTTGAGTCAACCGGGGTCTCCTGCATTGCAGGCGGATTCTTTACCAACTAAACTATGAGGGAAGCCCCTTCAGTCCTACAAGGTAGGTACTAACTGATCCACAATTCATTTTAAATTCTGAACCTAAAAAGCTCTATAAAAACAAGGTTTTTTTTGCCCAAGTGCAGCAAATTCATTTGACAGCAAACCTTCACCTGAACTTGCATGAGGCTTCCTGTAGCCTTCACTCTTACTCTCTGAGGAGAGCATTACATCTTGATGATAGGGCTTTGCCCAGCCCTCACTGAGGATGGTGTAAAGTGTGCGTTGTCTTCCTAAAATTCAAAGAATTTTCCCAAGCATTCTCAGCCAAGAGTTTCAGGGGTATGAAAAGGTATGAGAATGAAGTGTTTTCTCAACACATTGCTACTGAACTGTGTAAATAGATTTGAAAAAAGACCTCATATACTTTTTCAACCCTGCCACACTGGCATTGAAAGAGCCCATTGGAAGTCATGTAGCCTGTTCTTTGAATGAAGTCCATTAGCTTTGCAAATACTTAACAGATATGTCTGAAGATCCTCCAGAAAGTGTTTTTAAAGTTGTGTCTTGGGTTTGTTACCATTTGGTCGTTGGTAATGCTTCAGACTTACCTTTTGCCTCTTTCTGGTTGTGCCCCCAGAGAAATATTATGACTGTTTCATTTGGAATAGATACAGTGTTTCATGGTCTTCAAGTGGAGTCCAGTGGCAGGGGGGTCAGGGAGGTGTGGGGGGGGTGGGGTGGGGGGGGTGGGGGGGGGGGGTGGGAATCAAGGTAAGGTGACAGCGAGGCGTTAAAATTGTGATTATTCCCCTTTATCCTCGGCCAGTTGGAAAGCACCCTTAGCAAAATAAATAATCTGGCAGATTTCTCACAAATAAGGAGGATTATGGTGACAACATTCTCACAGAATTAAAAATATTGTTGAATAATATTAAGTTAAAGTATCTTTTTCTGGTTAAGTCAATATTTTTTTCCCCTATTCTTTGTCCAGAATATCTCACCTAGAAGAAAGAAATCAAATATTTTTCAAGCAAAAATCATCTAAAATCCTCCCTCTTAGGCTTTCCTTATTTCTGTAAAATATATTTTTGCTTAAACTTTGATGATGTATTCCAAGCTTTTTCTCTTGTGGGATTATCATGTCTTGCCTGGATTTTCCTGTCAAATATTAATTTTATGTGTGTTTTGTGCTTTATAAGAGTAGGCCAGCCTAAAGTGTATTGGTGAGCTTTAGGGGAACGAAACATATAAGGGACGGCCTGTACTCAGCTTCTTTTAAGAAAAGTAGTTTAATTGAGATTTTAAGTTACTCATTTCGTAAAATAAACTTGTGGTGTTGTGGTATAATGAAAACTATATATTCGACCTTTATCCCCATGTCCTGAATCCCTTGGCATTTCCTAAATGATACAATGAGACTGGTTGCCAGAGGAGCTGACCACATGATTAGAGGGTTAGAACTTTCAGCCCCGTCGCCAGCCTCTGCAGAGGGGTCAGGGACTGGAATCAAGTTTGTTCACCAGTGGCCCATGATTTAATTAATCATGCCTGTGCCATGAAGCTTCAGTAAAACTCTGAAAGAAGACTAAGGGGTTTCCAGGGAGGGTGGTGCCTCTGAGCAGAATAAAGCTGTAAGTAAATCCCCTTCCCAAGCTCTCTTGTTTTAGCAGATTATTGAACCTGAGGGGAGGTCATGGGAATTCCCAAATTTATAGCTATTTGGTCAAAAGGACGGGTGGTCCCTAGGACTTACCTCTGGTACCTGAATTGGGGGCAGTTTTGTGGAACTGAGCCCTTATCACTCCAGGTAGTGTCAGAATTGAATTACAGGATACATTCTGTATTATACCTGGATACTGCAGGTATCCTATGTGTTTAATGTGTAACCTGGTCACAATTATCTCTTCCAGTATCTGACCAAGCAGGTGGAGCTTCTGCGGCAGATGAATGAACAGCACGCAAAGGTTTATGAGCAATTAGATGTCACAGCGAGGGAACTGGAGGAAACAAATCAAAAGCTCGTTGCTGACAGCAAGGCCTCACAGCAAAAGATTCTGAGGTATATTTTTTAGAATCCATTGAAAAAGCCCTAGGGGAAGTCATTTAGTATAAACTAGAATAGAACATGGCTGTAGTGGGTTCAGGTCAGTATGGGGTAAGCTTTAATTTAATTCTCTATGGAGAATAGAGATTAAATAGAAGTCTTTTCCAATTACAAAAGCCCAGTTTGAGTGGTTGCCAGCTAAGCTCTCCTCACTGCTTATGCCTTTAATTCAATATGACAAGCTGCAATTGGCTTCTGTCTGTTCCTCACAGTCTGACTGAAACAATTGAAGGCCTGCAAATGAACATTGATCACCTCCAGAGCCAAGTGGAGGAGCTGAAATCATCTAGCCAAAGGAGAAGGAGCCAGGGGAGGCATGACCAGGAGAAATCGGCCCCCAGCTTCTCGTCTTTGAAAGAGCTGTATGACCTCCGCCAGTAAGAGCCCACCTTCCATTTGCAAGCAGGAGAACATCCCGTGTCATTGGCACATTCTGGATCCCAGTAGATTAAAAGTACCCTTTGAGGAAATGCCACTTGGCTATTAGGCCGCCAGTGGTTTGAACAAAACCACTTAAACATACAAGTGATAGTTGCTGTTGTTGTTGTTTAGTCCAGTTGAAATTTCAGTAAAACAAAATCCAGGCAAGCAGAAGGGTTGTTTTTTTTCTTGCCTGCAGAAAAGCCTTTTACAGTTTAGACTTTGGAGATTGAATCTTCATTTAAGAACTATTTCTTGAACACCTGTGGTAAGGCAGGTGCTATGCCAGATGTGAGGAGTGGTGAGCAAAACAGACATAGTTCCTGCCCTTATGGAGCTTTCGGTCTCAGGAAGAGGCAGGTAGCAAATAAGTATAGTTACAAGTCGCCCAGGACTCTGACCAGGCGAGAGACCAGCTCGTGCATTTGGAGGGCCTCAACCTGACTGTTCATCAGATCGCCGTCAGGCCTAAATCTCTAGGTGTGAGTAAAAGGCTATTCAGGTGATTCTGATGTATGTTCTTGGTTTAAAATCACTGCAGCAATGGTTCTCAATGTTAGCTGCATATTATGAATCATAGGAAGAGCTTTAAAAAATACAAACTCTCTAGTCCATGTGGCAGACCAGCTAGGTCAGAATCTGTGGGGGTGGGACCCAGGCGTCAACTGTTTTAGGACTGCCCAGGTGATTCTAATCTGCAGCCAAGACTGAGCACCACTGGCTGCTCTGATCTCCTTGAACAGTCTCAATCATACTCCTGGTCTTTGGGAATGGATGTTCTGTAGCATTTTTAATATTTAAAAAAAATTAATTACAAAAGTTGTGTTTTCTTCCATGTGTTGTCAGTCTCACATATTCATTTTAGCCACTGCTCTAGGGTGGAATAGGCAAAAATCAGTCATATCACAGCTCCTCAAAAATACGTGGTTGGAAAAAAATCATCAGCCTCCCTCTTTGCATTCTCAGTCGGCCTGTGTAAGAGTCTTTCAATATTTCCCCCAGGCACTTCGTGTACGATCATGTGTTTGCCGAGAAGATCACTTCCTTACCAAGTCAGCAAAGCCCCGATGAGGAAGAAAATGAGCATTTGAAGAAAACAGTGACAACGCTGCAGGCCCAGCTGAGCCTGGAGCGGCAGAAGCGGGTGACCATGGAGGAGGAATACGGGCTGGTGCTGAAGGAGAACAGCGAGCTGGAGCAGCAGCTGGGGGCCACGGACGCCTACCGAGCCCGCGCGCTGGAGCTGGAGGCGGAGGTGGCTGAGATGCGGCAGATGTTGCAGGCGGAGCATCCTTTTGTGAACAGGGTGGAGAAGCTGGTGCCGGACTCTCTGTTTGTCCCTTTCAAAGAGCCCGGCCAGAGCCTGCTGGACGAGATGCTCCTGACCGTGCCCGAAGTGCACAGGAAGCCCCTCAAGCGTAGTAGCAGCGAGACGGTGCTGAGCAGCCTGGCGGGCAGCGACATCGTGAGGGGCCACGAGGAGACCTGCATCCGCAGGGCCCAGGCGGTGAAGCAGAGGGGCATCTCCCTTCTGCACGAGGTGGACACACAGTACAGCGCCCTGAAGGCGAAGTACGAGGAGCTGCTGAAGAAGTGCCAGCAGGAGGAGGACAGCCTGTCCCACAAGGCTGTGCAGACCTCCCGGGCTCTGGCCAAGGACCTGGCTGCCCTGAATGCCCAGCGCACGCCCAGCACCCTCAGCTGGGTCCCAGCCTCTGTCACCCCAGAGCCCATCAGCTCCCCCACCACCTCGACGCCGCCAGAATACAAAGCGCTTTTTAAGGAGATCTTTAGTTGCATCAAGAAAACTAAACAGGAAATAGATGAACAGAGAACCAAATACCGATCTCTCTCCTCTCATTCCTAAGTGAACCACCGGCTCCAGGACTAACTGGCCTGTTTCCTGTTACCTCTCTCTTCCACTCACACAGTGTGTGTCGACCCCAAAGCCTGATGTTGTTCCTGACGTTGGCCTTGTTGCTTTGCTTATTTATTAGCAAATGTATAGAGTGAGGAAGGAAGGTGCTCCCTGGTGGCAGGTGTATAATCCAGTTCGTTTAAGCTCCTCAGGAAATCCCATGACAGACTGGCCTCTGGCTAGCGCGATGATTAGGTTGCAGTTCCTTGAAAAGCCCCAGAGCCAGTGGAGGGAGGGTCTGTGCCCCTGGAGAAGCAGGCCTGGAGTAACTGTAGTATATAGTATATATAATATAGTGTATATTATATAGGGGAAATGGCAGAGTTGAAACAACGGCAATGCAATTCCTGCTGCCTTCTTGCTTAACTTATCAAAACTATGTAGAAGTCAGACGGCTGCCACATGAAAAGGTCTTTCACAAACACCTGGATACTGTGAATTCATGAAGAAGAATGTTCAGGAGAAAGCAGGGGTCCCATCCAAAGCGAATGGCATTAACAAATACTCCAAGCCTTTGAGTTCGTTACATCTGCTACCAGTGGAACTGTGACTGACGGGTAATCCTAATACATCTCAGTCCAGCTGAATACCAAATTGAAAGGGCAGGCTCTGGTTGGCCCAGTTAGCTTGTTAGCAGAGCCCTGGAGGGCCTTCTCCCCACATTCAAATGTTTGTACTCAAAAGTTATAGTGGCTAGGATAGGCAAATCATTCTTTTCTTAAATTCACACTAAAGGGGCAAGATGGAACCCTCACCCCCACTGTGCTGTCTGAGCTGGCTAGCCCACTGGTCTCAAGCTGCTCCTACTCACTTCCTACCATTCCTGTACATGTTTGTGACTTGCTGCAGAAATGCCTATCTGCCACTTTATATTCAACAGTGTTGATGTCCTAACTGTGGAAATACACTTGTTCTCTCACTTGCGTACTTTTAATTTAAAACTATTTAATAAAACTGAGTTCCATTTATTGTATATATTTTTCTAAAAACCAAATAAAATTACCTATGAAAATGAACAAATGGATCGATTCCTTGTTATTTCAGTCTTAAGCCATTTCACTGTTATCACCAACTGTTTACTTTTCTTTTTCCCACAGAATCTCTCTGGGAAGAATTGATAGTGATTTTTTTTCCATTTCCATTTTTCCCATTCTTTGGGATTGTGTAATAGCACAAATTCTGCTCATATTGATGTTCATTAAAATTACTATATGATTAAAAAAATGTATATGCTCTATATAATTTTCACTATTTTAGAAATGTCAGACTTGGTTCTAAATTAATAGCATTTTGGCTAGTTGATTCTTAAAACATTTGATAATTCAGTTATAGGAAAGACATTTTAGAGAGTTCAGATGTTAAATGAGCATTGAATCTACTTTTGCACAATGGCAAAGCTGGATTAATGGGTAAAACATTATTTCTTCAAACAGTATAAGGAGTTTATAGTGAGTTGGCTCATCTTCCCTGAACTTCTGACCTTCCAGTCCTTGTCCTGTCCAGTTACCAGTTTATTGGTATATCATTCCAAACCATTTCGTGCTTAGATTAGTACATGAATGTGCTTATATCACCCCATAGTTTAAAGTGAGTGCATCTTGCCTTTTTACTGAAGCATGCATCTTTAAACCGTGTATTTTTTTTTTAATTTATTGAAGTGTAGTTGATTTGCAATGTTGTGTTAGCTTCTGGTGTACAGCAAAGTGATTCAGTTATACACGTACATAGTTTTATATTCTTTTCCATTGTGGTTTATTACAGGATATTAAATATGGTTCCCTGTGCTATACAGTAGGACCTTGCTGTTGATGCATTCTGTAGATAATAGTTTGCATCTGCTACCAAACTCCTAATCAAGCCATCCCTCCCCCACCCCCTGCCTCCTTGGCAACCACAAGTCTGTTCTCTGTGTCTGTGAATCTGTTTCGTGGGTAAGGTCCTTTGTGTCATATTTTAGATTTCACATATAAGGTGATACCATGTCTTTCTCTCTGTGACTTGGTTCATTTAGTATGATCTAGGTTCATCCAGGTTGCTGCAAATAGCATTGTTTCATTCCTTTTATGGCTGACTAGTATTCTGTTGTTTATGTATGTAGACCACACCTTCTTTACCCATTCATCTGTTGATAGGCGTTTGTGTCTTGGCTGTCGTGAACAGTGCTGCAGTGAACATAGGGGTACACGGATCTTTACAAGTTAGTCTTCTCCAGGAGTGGGATTGCTGCATCATATGGCAACTCTATTTTTAGTTTTTTGTGGAACCTCCATAGTGACCGCACCAGTTTACATTCCCACCAACAATATAGGAAGGTTCCCTTTTCTCCACACCCTCTCTAGCATTTATTTGTAGGCTTTTTATTGATGGCCATTCTGACCCGTGTGAGGTGGTAGCTTATTGTAGTTCTGATTTGCATTTCTCTAATAATTACCAGTGTTGAGCCTCTTTTCATGTGCTTGTTGCCATACCAATAAACTTTATGACCCTTGCCAAACTAAGAGGAAAAATGGTATTTTCCTTATTTAGTTTTGCATTTATTGAATAGCTTTTAATCTGTTCAAAGCCATTTTTGCATTGCCCTTTGCCTATTAAAGAGCTCTAGTAGTTAGGAAATTCACTTTTGCAATTAGATATTACATGCTATTTATCTTTTTACCTTGTTACTGGAATTTTGCAAAGTAAGATTTTTGTGTAGTTATATTAATCTTTAAATACTTTATTTCTTTTTGTGCTTGACAGTTTGAACCATCTGAATTTCAAGTTTTCTGGGTTTTTTATTGTGGTAAAAATACACATAATTAATATCTGAACCACTTTTAAGTGTACAGTTCAAACATGTTAAATACATTCACATTGCTGTGCAACCATCAGCCACCATCCATCCCCATAATTCTTACTCTTTAAAACTGAAACTGACTTCCCTGGTGGTCCAGTGGTGAGGAATCCGCCTGCCACTGCAGGTGACGTGGGTTCAATCCATGGTCCAGGAAGATCCCACATGCCTCAGGCAGCTGAGCCAGTGCCCCAGCTAGAAACCTGCGCCCTAGAGCCCACGTGCCGCAACTACTGGGCCCATGTGCCTAGAGCCCGTGTTCCACAACAGGAGAAGCCACCACAATAAGGAGCCCGTGCACAACTAGAGTACCCCTGCTTACTGTAACTAGAGAAAGTCCATGTGCAGCAATAAAGACCCAGCACAACCATTAAAAAAAAAAAAACAACCGAAACTCTCTACCCATTATACAGTAACTCTGGGAGGCAGGATCAAAATGGTGCTGTAGGACCCTGGGATCACCTCCCCGAACAAACTCAAATCAAAACTACATGGGCTTCCCTGGTGACTCAGTGGTCAAGAATCAGCTTACCAATGCAGGAGACACAGGTTCAATCCCTGATCCAAGAAGATCCCACGTGCCAAGGAGCAACTAAGCCTGTGTGCCAACTACTGAGCCCAAGTGCCGTAATTACTGAAGCCCATGCACCCTAGAGTCTGCTCCACAAGAGAAGCCTGTGCACCGCAACTAGAGAAAAGCCCATGCAACAACAAAGACCCGGCATAGCCAAATGCATTTCTACATGCTAACAATACAAAGGAAATAAAAACAATTTGTGTTGACTTTGTATTCTGCTACTTTGCTTAACTCATCCAGACTTTTTTTGTGAAATATTTAGTTTTCTACATACAAGATCATATCATCTGCAAACATATTACTTCCTTTCCAGTTTTTTTCTTACCTAATTGCTCTAGCTAGTACTTCCAGTACTATGCTAAACAGAAGTAATTATGGTAGGCATCCTTACCTTGTTCCTGATCTCAGAGGATATGCCCTGCCTGATATCACCCTTGCATAGACATGAAAAGCTGAGTCACTGTCATGTCCAACTCTTTGCGATACAGTCCATGGAATTCTCCAGGCCAGAATACTGGAGCGGGTAGCCTTTCCCTTCTCCAGGGGATCTTCCCAACCCAGGGATCAAACCCAGGTCTCCAGCATCGTGGGCGGATTTTTTACCAGCTGAGCCACAAAGGAAGCCCAAGAATACTGGAGTGAGTAGCCTATCTCTTCTCCAAGGGTTCTTCCTGACCCAGGAATCAAACCAGTCTCCTGGATTGCAGGCAGATCCTTTACCAACTGAGCCATTAAGGAAGCCCTTGCATAGGCCTGGTTGACTTCATTCTTTACAAGGTACTGGAATCCACTGCTTATCCTTTTTATTTATATGCTACCTTTGTCAGACGTTAAGATCAATGCTTTGATAAGAATCTGGGGGACCATCACATGCTGTTACATCATAAAGATTTTATATAATTCAACTGTGATAATCCCTGGCCCTTTTCCTCTCTAGTAATTGCTCTGTTGCAATTTCTTTCCAACCACTTTTAGTAATTTATGTTTTAGTTATAAATCATCTGATTCCTTTAAACTTTCCCCATCTCATTGTCTATACAAGCATGTGTCATTTTCCTTCATTGATAGCTATTGGTGTATCTTAATTTACATTTTTACCTCAATTTTTATTTTTAAATATTTCCTTCTCTGTTCTTATTTTCCTAGCTGTTTGAATTCAGTGTTTAACTCATTTCTCTTTATTAGTGTTTAAGGCTTTGACTCCTCCAAGCCCCACCAGTTCCAGTCTGCTCAGTCTTTGCTTTACCACAAGGGGCCTCCCCTTGAGTAGAGCTATATGATAGCTGGACACACTCCAGAAAGATTTTAGGTTTTTACTCTTCAGCCTCATGTATGTTAACAATTAGAACCAAGAACATAATATACAATCAACCTGTTAAACTTTCATTACCAAATATTGTAGCTCTTTTTTTGTGGGGGGAGGGCAGAGTACATACACAGACACCATCATCTACATCTTCAGAGAGGAGTGGCTCTACCGCCCAACAGACCACAGCGAAAGTCTTATTTTAGCGAAATTTCCTGTCTCACCCAATCTAGCTTAATTCTTTAATTTTTCACAGTCCTCCAAGAGCTGACTACCACTGGTCACTATGGGCTAGCCACATGTGGCAACCGAGCACTCAAACTGTAGCTACTCCAAACTGCGAGTGTGATAAGTATTAAGATGAAAAGTGAAAGTGAAAGTTGCTCAGTCGTGTCAGACTCTCTGCGACCCCATGGACTACACAGTGTATAGGATACCAGATAGTAAAAACTTGGTACCAAAAAATTTAATATTTTTATTACATGTTGATATTTTAGCTATATTAGGCTACGTAAAATACATAAAAATGTAACAAGTTTCTTTGTACTATCTTTAATATGTGTACTAGAAAATTTTACAATTACACACGTGACTGTACAGTCCCACCAGGCAGTGCTGCTGGCTGCCGTCCCCCGATGTACATACAAGGCTGAGAGCAGACAGCACTGCCTTCTTGCAACCATTTGAAGACAGCAGCACCATGATGCGGGTTAGTGTTAGCATTTATTTTAAAAATACACAAAATATAAATTTTTTACATCAAAGTGTGATGACCTCACTTATACATTGTTCCATACTTACCTCGTTTTATTTGCATCCATATGCAAACATTGAGAGTAAATGTATTTGATTCTGATTTTTTGCTGTGGTTCATGTAAACAGTTGAGACTGCGACTTTTAAAGTAGGTTGTTTTAAAAGGTAAAATTGCCACAGGAAACCAACAGTGAAACAATTCGGTTTGGTTTGTTTAATGAAGTTGGCAGAAGTCTTAGCAGATAGGTAATTGAAGACTTAATATTGGCTTCCAGGCATTTTAAATATTAAAAACCTCGAGGTTTTCTTCATCTTGTAAACATAATTCAGATCTTGTTGGCATTAAGTTTGAAAGTAAAATATTAAACCATGATTTTCATCATCCTGCCGGTGACAGTGTACACTCTCTTTATTATGAGAATGAAACCAAATAATAAGCAAAATACATCACGAATTTCAAACTGTACTGCAAAGAAGGTCCCAGCTGGTCTCTTCTGGGAGCCATCTACCTTAAGGTGACCCTGCCACTGGCTGAGTATGATCCCCTCTGTCCATTGGACAGTGCGAGGCCCCAGGCCGAGAGATGGTCAGTTCCTCCTGCTCCGAGTCTTCTGAAGCAACCGAAACCCTACTTCCGCCTCTGCTGGCTCTGCCGTCCGTCCCTGGGCTTGGATTCACCGGGTTAGTGATTTGCAACTGTTGTCAAGACTGTACCGTCCCTTTAAGGTACCACATGCCACCGTAGCTTACACAGCAGTCCTGTGAATAAAGAAACATGATTTCCAGACATCAGCAGGAAAGGGACCACATTCTGTGCAGAATATCAAAACTTGATTTACGATTCATGGAGAGAACACAAACAGGAGATCAAGACCTGCCTGACACTCTGGTCATCACCACCCAGCCTCCTCCATGCGTGGGTCCTGACCCCATCTTTCCCCAGGGGTGTCTTAAGAGTGAGGGACTATAAATGAATGTGCTTTATAAACACAAGATACAAAAGATGTGAATAAGCTAACCAAAGAAAAGGTGCTTCACAAATTGCCTCAGCATCTATGGACCTGGAATATAAGAATACTAGAATATAGGGAATCTGTCAGCAGTTTTCAGTAAAACTGAATGCTAAATGCTAAAACTAAATGCTTCTGCGAGTATGGTATTTGTGCCACACAGTCAATTCAAAGACATTATGAAAAAAGTGTTAAGTCACTCAGTTGTGTCTGACTCTTCACAACCCCACGGACTGTAGCCCACCAGGCTCCTCTGTCCATGGAATCCTCCAGGCAGGAGTACTGGAATGGGTGGCCATTCCCTACTCCAGGGGATCTTCCTGACACAGGGATCAAAGCCAGGTCTCCTGCAGTGCATGCACATTCTTTACCATCTGAGCCACAGGGAAGCCAGTGCCTAATAGGAATTAAGTATTTTTATTTCTTTTTAAATTTGATTTAAAAATTGTTCTACTAAAAGCAAGGAGCACAAGAGTTAGTATGGGGTTACAGGGAAAAAAAAAGGGGTACACAATTCAAAGGAGGAGTCGGGGTACAGATTCTAATGTAGGCCCTGTCACTGTAAAGGATGATGACCCGCTAGACTATGAGTGGAGTTTACATCTTATTCAATTTCGTCCTTTTGCATAAACCCACCAAACCAATGCCAATTATCTGTTGCTGAAGACCCAGCAGGCTGGGGAGGGGTGCAGAGGAAGCCTGATGAGTAAACAGAGCCACAGGAAGGGTACCAGACGAGATCCGCTTCCACACAGTCAGTCTCCGCCTAAGACAGGCAGGAGCCAGCTGTGGGCGGCGTGGTTCTTAGTAGGCTCATGGTCAGAATGGAAGCTCAGAGCCTCTGCTTATTATACCAAAAATGGATGTACCTTTAGCACTTTATCCACCTCCTGTTTACTCAGATCTTCTCCACACTCTTGAGTCAGCCGAGCCTGGATCATGTTCCGGCGCACCCGGTAATTTTTGGAAAAAATTTCAAGCAAAACCTGTCGATGCTTTAGTAGCAAAAAAATGTTATTACGGGAATTATCTAAAACAGAAACATCAATAAATAAGAAATTTAGAGCTAAGGACCCAACTCCACACCGTAGTCTGTGATCAAAGTCCTTGCTTAGGACTTCTGTTAAAGACAAACACGTGTGGCCAGTTCGTCATCTCCTGAGAGAAACCTCAATAAAATGAAGAAATGAAGATATATGCACACAAGGACAAAAATGCCAGTGAAGCCATTAGCAGAGGAGCAGTTTTTAGACATACTTTTGTGGGACAGAAAAACAAGAGGGTAACTGAGCAGGCAGGGGAGCCACAACCTTGACTGCGTGAAGGCAGGACAGGATGAGGAGGGAGTGGCTTAAAGTCCTGATGCATACGTAAGACAGGATGCCATGAAAAGCATCGTGTCCCAGAGAAAAATAGGAAGGAGAGAGGACTGTCAAATCCCCCCACAAGAACAAAAGGTGTTGTATGAGAAAAGATTTGATGCACTATGTCTTAACGTGTGACCTAAGCATTCCAAAAGAATAGAGAAAAAACAGGTAAAGAGATTTCGGAACTTCGTAAGGATGACTCAACCGTCCGGCACAGTAATAACCCACACAAGGGCACATCTGGAGACGCACTGATGCGCTATATGCAGAATAAGAATAAAACCTGAAGCATGGTTTAAGGGAAGGATGTGGATCAGACTGAAAAGCCCGAGAAAAAGAGGGCCAAGGAACTGGACGACAACTCTGAAAGCTTGAATACGATGGAACAGTATGTTAAATTCAGAGGAAAATGCTTTGCCCTCCAAAACCCTAGTCCCAGACAAATAATACTTGAGGACAAAAGAAAGACATGGAAGAATGCAGACAATCCCTCTGGTCCCCTTAGAAGCTAAGATTAAGCAACAAGGAAGACACAAGATTGCAAACCAGCAAAAGACATGGAGCTGGTCCCACTGAAGAGGCGTCTGGGACTCAAGAACAGTACTCCTGATGGTGTGTCTATGTGTTCAGAAAACCATGCAAGTGAAAACAAGAAAAGAAGTATAAAAAAGAAATGGACATGGTAAACTACTGATATTTGTCTCCACAATGAACACATTTCTAGTCTAGCACTGATATGTGATGTAACTAAAAAAATACATCCCACACCTGTCCATTCTCCCAACATAGCTGAAAACTAAATCCTCAACCAATGCAACCAGAAACCCATTGAAAGTAACAAGGTGAGACACCAAATAGCAGAAGTACAATTTGTGTATATTTGTGTGTGTGTATATATAAAATGATACCTTGTAATTAAAAAGTGATTGCCTCTGAGGAGTGGGAATCAGGTCTGGCAAAGCAGGAGACCAGTTTCCCATACAGCTTTCAGTCTTATTTGTTTTGAAGAATACGCACTTACTACCTTTTTTTCCTTTTAATTACTGGACTAGTTCAAGAGGAGGAAACCCAGATGCCATCCACTCTGGCCAAAAGCACAAAGACCTGTTCGATGTCTCTCCACCACAGAAGGCCCTGCCCCTCTGGTGTTCTCAGCCTGCCTGTCAGTCTCCTTCTAAGAGGCAAAAGGGGACACAGACCTTAGTGGGGGTTTTTGCTCACTCCCTCTCTCCCAGTTCCTAAGGACAAGACCTGGAAAAGGACAGATCTATTGGAGTCTAGCAATTAAATCTTAAATCTTTAAAATTCAGGCAAGCTCATGATTTAAGGAAAACTTCTGGACCTCAGATCCTGCTGGTTGAATTCATATTCTGTTCATTCCTGTCCAGGTGTGATTAGAGGCAAAAGGACTGATTTTTCTGACATCTGATCCGACACCCGAGATTGATAAGAAATCCTTTTGATTCCTACCACCATCAGTCATCTGAGAAATGTGGTCCATCACCAGTCCACAAGCCTGGCTGGGCAGCAGAATCATCTAGAAGGCTTTGTAGAAACTTAAATACCTAGGACCCTACCCCATTCCTATAGAACTAAACTGAATATCTGGGGGTCAGTCCTCTACTTTTTAAAAGGTGTTTCTGATGCAGCCAGTCCAGTCTGACATTTGGGAACTACTGCTTTTGGCTCACACCACTGGCACATCCAGTATGTTTTGAAATATACGGAGACACAGAGACAGAATATTTAAAACCGGGAGTGGCTGGAAAATTTGAAATGGATACGACTACACTTTGGGTCTCCCCCCTGCAGAACACCGCCCTGCTCCCTCCAGGGGAGACGGGAAGGTCACCTCACCTGGTCACTAATGTCTCCAGACTCCCAGAGGGCGAACACCTTCTGCTCATCCGGGGAAGCAGCCGTCTGTGGGGGAAACTGACCAAGGCCCAGGTGTGAGTTGGCTGCTTGGCTCTAACACACGAAGCCACCCGCCTTGGTCCTGTCGGCCTGCACCCGCCCGTTCTGGGAACGGAGTTCTAGTCCTAGCCTCTGCCTCTCAGTAGCCGTGGGCAGCTGCAAACCTGCTGCTGCCGCTCCCTCCTCCCCAGCCGCGCGCGGAGACCGCTTCCATGAGGAGCGGACAAGCCCGGCCCGGAGCCACAGACGTGCTCAGGAAGGCGGGGAGGCGGCGTCTGTTTCCCATCAGCCTGCCACTAGCTCTCCCTTCTGCTTTAACATCCTCTGTCCTCCCACCCTCAACCAACCCTCAGATGTGTCTAAGCAGCACTCCCTCCCCCATAACGCCTTAGGAATATCGCGGGATCCCTTTTAATCCCTCCTACAAAAGCCGTGTCAACATGGGTTAGAGGCCCTGATCCACCTTAAGCAGCCCGTGCCACGTGGCTCAGCAGAGTCTGAAGATGGACCACAGAGAGGGCAGCCCAGGCTCCTGGTGCCTGGGAAAGGGGACGGTGGAAAGGGCACCTGGCAGAGTGGATTCCAGTCCTGGCGCCACAACCCAAGTAACAGTAACAATTCCTACCACGTATAGTCCCAGGTGGGCTTTAAATCTCATTTGCTACCAGAGAGGGAGCCACTCTCCACGAGGGAGGTCCATGCAGAGAGGTTTACTTAGTGTTCATGGTCACACCACGAATAAGCAGTAGCACTAGGAGCTGAGTCTTAGCGCGTATATTCGCTCTCCCTGGAACTCAGCTCCCTTGTGTAAAAAAAACGAGGCTGGACAGGTCTGAGGAATCTCCCACCTTGGACATGACTAAGACACAGAGGGAAGTCAGCAAGAGAGCTGGAAGAGAAGGCCAGGGTCTTCTCAGTAGGAATGCCGACCCTACTGAGAAGTGTAGGATGAGCAGGTCCTGGGGGTGGCCACTCATGTCCCTTGTCCTCTATCCTCTCCAAAAACCCAAGATGGCCTGGCTAACATCAGGCAGACACCCCTGCCTTGCCTGGCTCTGTCAGAGAAAGGCGAGTCTGCAGGTAACTGAACCCATTTGCTGGGTGGACAAGGGAGGCTCCAAATAGGGCAGGGCGCCCAAACCCCAGGTACCTTCTAGAGAGACCTCACCAAGGAGGCCCCTTGCCATGAGGGCCAGATCCCTCGGGACACGCCAGCCAGCCTGGGACCCAGGGCCTCTTGCCCTAGTTTCTGCTCCTCACATACACAGGGATGGGCCTTTGCCTCAGATCACCCGAGGCTGCACATGCTTCTGACCTTACGCTGCAGACGGCAGTGCTCCCTTGTTAAGAGGCAGACACAGCCCACTTCACCCAACTTGCTGATAGGTCTGGACAGAGCCTGGGAGGAGAATGAAGAGCGCACCCAGCCGGGAACCCTTGTACCCTGAGCTCAGAGAGGTGGTCTCCAAAGATCCTTCTGCTCCTGTATTTCCTCCCCTCTAGGACCCCTTCCAATGACAGGACAAGACAAGGAGCCCGGGGTGGAGGGGACCCACCCTGCAGCTGCAGGCCTGGCACCAGAAATGCTCACTGAAAAGCCACAGAGCTCGTGCTGGCCAGCCAGCTCTAGGACAGGGAGGCCCGCCGGGACCCAGGCGCAGCTGAGGGCTCTGGTGAGAGGTCAGCTCATCTCAGCTGCAGCAGAAAGAATTTAAGACTTGCAGCCACTGTACTGAGGTTCAACGTCCGGCTCTATCACTTCCTGGGTAAATGCATTTTATTTCTTTGAAACTCAGTTTCTTCATCTGCGGTTACAAGAACATCAAATGACACTAGAAGTGAAATCATCTTAAAAAATGGCAAAGCTGGCAGGAATGGGTGGGGTGCTGGCACAGGAAGGGGCTAGACCCCAGGACGGGGAGCTGGCATGGCCAAAGCCCTCCTGTGTGCCAGGCAACAGGTGATGGCCTACAGGCACCCACTCAGCCTTCATCAAAGCCCATGACACAAAACTTAACATTCACCCACTTCAGATGAGGGTGCAGGGCTGGGAGGCTGACCAGCCCCATGTCGTACACAGCAACCACGTGGGAACCTACATTTACCCCGAGGCCAACAGTCTCTCAAGCGCCCCTGCCCCATGCACCCTACCAACAGCTGTTTCCCCAAAGCCAGAGGGCTCAGGCCAGTCTGGTTGCCAGCCTCTCTCCCACAGCCACTTTCTCCTGGACAGGCGTGCGTGCCCAGGAGCCTTCCACGAAGCCTCGTCTGCTGCCGGGGACGCTACTTACAGGCACCAGTATCTGCTTGCAGCCGGCGGCCAGCACCGTGTCCTGCAGCATGCGGTCCGAGATGCCGCTGAACAGCATGTGGCCGGGGGGCAGGCTGGCCAAGTGCAGGTTGAAGAGGCGCTTGAGTTCGCTCAGGGTGAGCACAAACTGTTTCTGAAAGGTGGCCTGCACAAAGGCCCTGAGTTCCCGGGCCACGGGGGTGCTGGCAGAGCCAGAGGGCGGGTGCCCATTAAAGCTGTCCCCGCCTGCTGCCCGCCCAGCAGGCAGCCCGTTGGCCAGCCCACCGTGGAGGCCACCACTGGGCGAGGTGTCCATGGGCTCCTCTTCGTCCTCCGCCTCCCGCTCTTCTTCGTCCTCCCCTTCCTCACTCATGGGCTCCTCCTTGATCCGCACGCCGGGCAGGACCGCGGATGCCTGCAGCTGCTCCTTCCTCCTCTGCAGCTCCCGCTCCAGCAGCGCGTGGTTCTGCTGCGCCTGTCTTTTGGCGACTTGGACTCTCTGGTCCCCAGAGACCAGCCCCACAGGCCCTGGGAGAAGACACAGGGCTGCTCAGGACGGTAGAGACGGTGCAGGGAAGGACCTGGGGAGAGGCCCATGGCCCCTCTGCTCCACGGACACTCCCTGCTGTCCTGATGCGGACACTCTGCTGACCAGAGGAGGGGGACAGGAAAAATGCAAACCAGCTGGTGCAGAGCAAGTGGCCCAGTCTGGCCTCTCACCACCACCTTACCCAGAAGGGATTTGGCTACCCCAACCATGAGGGAAGAAACAGAACCAGAAAAATCAGATTTCCACATTCAGAGACCCAGTAGGTTACAGCTGAGTCCCTGCCAGTGGCCACCCTGCCAACCTGAGGGTGAGAAGTCTCCAGGCCTGGAACCCAGACACCGCCCTGAAGTCCAGAAGCCTCAGTCCCTGAGGCAAGGCTTTGCCACTAGACAAGCCTTCAGCTGAGGTCTGTGGGGAAGGGGAAGAGGCACAGAAGGGCGGCCACCACTGAGCCCCACACCCGCTCCAGGCAGAGCCCCAACAAGCCCTAGAAAAGGAGCCCTTCTGGAGCCAGTGTTAGGATGAGGGCCCGCCCAGCCAACGCCCTCCACACCTGATTGTCCATCCGGCTTCTTCGGCATGGCTTCCTTCACAAGATTATAAACTTTTTCTAATCTGAAAAGAAGAACAAACCCTCTTAACTGTAAATCATGTCCCTGGTCATCTGCCTCCCCAGAGAAACGTCCCCACAAGACGCCACACATGAGGAGCTTTGGTGGTCCCTGCCTGCAGCTTGGAGCCAAATGGTGGGGGTGTGCAGTGGCACCCACCCTCCCTTCCTCAGCCAGCCTCCCGCCAGCCTGTCTTGGGCCACACAAGCCTGGGACCTTGCTCCTGAGTGCTTTCTCTTTCCTCCCTGACCCCTCAGAATAGAGGCCAGTCAGGTTAGATCAGCAGGAGGGGCTGTGCCAGGCCTCTGCCAGGGGGGTTCTGGGATCACGCAGCAAAGTCCACCTGAGTGGAGGAGGGGTGAGCACAGCTCCAAACTGGCATTCATCATCCCAGCTGCACCAGGCTGTGCTCCCCACTGGAGGCAGGGTGGCTGGGGACAACGTGATAGTCCTTTCCCCTCGTCTGCCCGACAGGCTCTTACTTGGCCTGGATGCCTGTCCACAGCATGTGCTGCCGCTGCACCACGTCTGGATGCTTCTTGATGAACTCCCCGTCATAGGGCAGGATGAACTCCCAGCCCTTGTTGATCCTCACTACAGCCATGTGCTCCAGAAAGTCCTTCACGTCTTCCGTGCAGAGCTGCGGGAAGGGGGCCAGGTGAGGCACGCCCAGCCCGAAAGCCCCACTCAGCCCCCGCCCCTGCAGTAATGGGATCAGGCCTCAGATCAAGCAGGACATCACCTACCTTGGTCACCGCTGCCACCTCTTTCCTTACCACCCACCGGCTCTGTGTGAACTTCCACATCTGAGGGAGAAAAAGAGGTCTGTTTCCAGGACTCCTAGGACTGTCCCCCAAGCTCCTGCTGTTGTCCTGGGAGCCTGGGATGAGGGTGCAGAGCAGAGGCTCCTAGCCAGTCACTTTCACTCTAAGCCTCCATCTCCTGCTTTGTGAAGAAGCTCCAGGGCCACCACCTCCAGGAGGGCAGCTGGACCCACTCCACACCACAGACGCTTCCTGGGGTGGGGGATGCCTTGCCCGTATGTCACCGACAACAACTCAGATCTGACAAGACCCTCTCCCAGACAACACACGTGACAGTGTCTGCATGAACAGAGAAGAGCTGACAGGCGGCTGGGGTGAGCCGCGCAGGTGTGCCATGAGTGAGCGTGGAGTCGGTGCCGCTGCACCCTGATCCCCAGAGATGAAAGTAAACCACACGGGCATCTAGATGCTCAGTACCCCAAGGAGCCAGGACACCCGGGTGAGAAAAGAGAAAATGGAGACACTCTCCTAAACAGCTTAGGGCTGCCTGGTGTGATCAGACCTGTGCATGAGCTCACCAAGGTCACCACAGACAGCTCCAAGGCAACACTGCTGCAAACTCAAAGCCCACTGCCAAGGTCAAGGGAGGCAGTGCAGGCCACAGCAGCTCAGAGCCCAAGCCCTGAGGAGGGATGCCTTGGCTGGGACTTCAGCTCTGGATAAGCGCGGGGGTGGGGTGGGGGGGAGGACAGGGTGAGGGGTGAGGGATGAGCCAGCTCAGGAGTTGCTAAAGCCCACAGCCACAGTGCAGGGAACAGCATGCCAGGAACTGTGGTGAACGGGGAGTGTCAGCCGTGTTCCAATGGCTGCTGTTTGGGGGTTAGTGATACCAGACTGTCCAATTATTTATGACAAGGTAGAAATCTAGCATGAGGTCTGATTGCTTTTTGTAAAAATAGACAGCAAGTCAGTATTTTAAAAATACCACTCAGGTCAAATGGCTCCCAGGTCAGAATCTACCTATGGGCTTCTAGGCTAAGAACTCAAAGGTTCTTATGAAACTGAAGACTCCAGGGTCCAAGAGGAGGGAGGAGCAAGGCAGAGTCCAGAGCCCTCTACTCCCCACTGCCCCACCGGGCCCCAGGCTCCTGCCCTTTGCCCGCTGCCTGGGCAAAGGTCCGGGACTCTGTGCAGCCCCCATCCACCCCCCACGCTCTGCTGGGAAGCCAGAGAGCTGAGCACTTACCACAAAGTCTCGGCCCCTGCAGAGCACCTCGGCCGGCACACCGCTGTGAGGGCTGGAGGAGTCCTTGGGGTACAGGATGTCACTGCCAAGGGGACAGGGTGGCCGGTCAGGCCCTGTCCTCACCCCTCCTGCCTCCCACTCCCTCAAGCTCCAAGTGGAAGCCCAGGCCTCTTTCCCATGTGGGCCCCAAGGGCTCCCATCACCCCCGTTCTCCCTGGGAGCCTGGCTCCCTGAACCCGCATGGAGGAAAGCAGCAGCCTCCCCTACAGACCCGAGTTCCTCTCCCACCCCCTTCCCAATGCCTCCCTCACAGGGGCCCAGCCCCAAGGCCCCTGCGTGGTCGGAGGGTCAGGGGCTCAGAGACAGACAGGCTGAGCCCAGGACTCTGGAGGACAGTGAGCCCCACACGTAAAGCAGGTGAGACGCCAAGGGAGGCCAGCAATGAAGCAGCACCCAAGGCCTTACCCCTGGCCCGAAGGGAAGGAATAGGCAGTGTGAGTTGAGGCAGGAGGGGTCGGGGTTGGGATCAGACAGACCCCAAGCATGGGTGAGGTTGAAGCCCTTGGGGAGAATGGGACCAGCACTCAAGGCTCAGGGACCTTCAAGGGCAAATGACAGGCGCCAAAGCTTTAAAGCATTTCCACAGCAAAACCCTGACCCCACATCCAGACGCAGACCCTGCTGCCCAGGGACACGTACTCCTTTGCTCTCCTTGCCCCGCCTGCCCCGTCAAGCCCACCTGGCACCCACCTACTACTTTCCTTCAAGGCTGAGCTGTGCCCACCTTCCCACGAAAGCCCTACAGGACAGGGCCCTGGCCTGGGCTGTCCATCTCTGCCACACGGAAAGCAGGTGCCCACTAGTGAGTCAACGTGGTCCATGCGCTGGACTGTAATGGTGCCCACCCCACCCCTAGACCCCAGGCCTCGCCCCAATTTCCTAAGGACAAGTCAGCTCAGGGCAGGGCCCAGAACAACCATCCAGACACACTGCCTCAACAGGTGGGACTGCTCCCTATCGCAGCCTCACAGGGACACAGAAGGACGGGGCATGGAAAGACCACTACCCACAGGGCTGGCAGCAAGGCCAAAGCACCGAGCAGACGGAACACAGGAGTGCCCGCTTTCAAGTCACAGGAACGACAGGCCACGCGCAGAACGGGGCACGTGCGGCGCTGGGCCAGCGTGAGCCCCGGCTCTGAGGCTGCCTGGCTGCCCGGCGTCTGGCAAGTCTCTGTGCCTCCCGTGGGCGCGCAGCCTCCGGGCTCTGGTGGCGCGGCCTCTCCTGGCTTTCATCCACCCACAGCACAAACACACAGGCGAGGTCCCGTTAACAAGTGGCGTGCCATCCCAAAGGCCCTCATAATCAGACGCGTGCCACCCAGGACAGCAGCGCGAGGCCCCACAAAGCGCACCGCGCACGTCTGTCCTCCAGGGAAAGGCTGCCCCCATGCGGTTCTAACGTGAATACACTCTGCAGTTTTCTTGGCCAACCAACTGCGAAATGATGGACTTTTCGCAATGAACAACTTTTTAAAAAATCTAGAACAATTTACACTTTGACAGATTGCTCACTTTGTATCACATTCCTAAACAGTGAGTATTCAATGTGTTCTACCCTATACAATTTAGAAACAATATAATTCAAGCATGCATTAAATGTAGTCAGGTTTACCAAGGGTTGGCCATGTGCCAGCCATGACACCCAGCACCAGGGAAAAAGGGAGTCAAGACAGTCCCTGCCCCCTAGAAACTGACAGTCTAGGGAGGAGGCAGAGTCTGGAAAAGGAATCATGGAAGAGAAACTACTAAAAGGCAGCAAGCCACAAACCCAGGACCTACGCAGCCCGACAGGACACGTAAGAAATTCCCACTTAGGCACATCTTAATGAGCTGTGCAAAACCAAAACCAAAACGAGAAAATCTTGAACGCAGCCAGAGAGAAACAAAGAAATGTATGTTAGACAGTGGAACATACATTGGATAGACAATAAAAACAATGAAGGTCAGAATACAATGAAATTTTATCAGAGTGCGGAAGGAAAATAACCAAATTAAAACTCTATACTCAATAAAAAAATATCCCTAATATTGTAAATCAGCCATGCCATGCCATGTCATGCCATGCTAAGTCGCTTCAGTCGTGTCCGACTCTGTGCGACCCCACAGACAGCAGCCCACCAGGCTCCCCCGTCCCTGGGATTCTCCAGGCAAGAACACTGGAGTGGGTTGCCATTTCCTTCTCCAATGCATGAAAGTGAAAAGTGAAAGTGAAGTCACTCAGTCGTGCCAGACTCTTAGCGACCCCATGGACTGCAGCCTACCAGGCTCCTCCATCCATGGGATTCTCCAGGCAAGAGTACTGGAGTGGGGTGCCAAATCAGCCATACTTCAATAAAATTAAAAACAAAAATAACTTTTAAGAACAAAGGTGAAACAGACATTTTCAAACAAAGCGGAAACAAATTTATGACCTGTAGACCTCACTTTCACAGAATGAAGTCATGTTTAGGAACTCAGAGATACAGAAAGAAATGATGAGCAAAATAAAATTTTAAAGAATATTAACTGGATAACAATGTCTTTCAGGGTTTAAAACAGAATTAAAATATACAAATGTAATGACAAATGAGTTGAAAGGAAGATCAACATAAAATATCCTAAAGGTTGTTGAATTGACATGCATGAGGGTAAAAAGTTATTAATATTAAACTGAGAATCCGTAGGGTAATCACTGAAAGAGTCGAGAAAGCTAACTTCCAAGTTACTGGTGAAAACAGTAACAAGAAAAGAAGGTAAAAATGAATATAAAATGCAACGTAAGCAGGACAAACAGAAAGCACTAAGGTAGATTTAAGCCCAAAACTTAAGATTTTTTGTCAGTCAGTAAATCAGTACTTACATTCAATTTAACTGGGTTCAGCCCTCCCAACTAAGGGACTAGAAGGAACTTACCTCTTCACCACCCAGTTTCCTTGGACCAACATCGCCACCTTCTGGATGCCACGCAGAACAGCCACGGAGTCGACAGAGGGGCCCAGGAGGCTCATCAAGTTGGCAAAAGGCATGACCTTCACTGAGGAGGACACAGGAGGCATCAGACAAGCGGAGAGGGGCCTGGGCTCATGCAAAAAGTCCAGCAGGACAGTGGTAACCTAACAGCTGCCGTCACTGGTTTCTCACTCTGGGCAGGCACCCGCCTCTCACTGAGCCCTGGAGGAGTACCCAAGGAGGAAGGCAGGAGTGCCTCATGAGGAAGACCCAGCCCAAGAAGGTTTCAAAATTCACCCATGATCACTTGGCTAGTAAGTGACAGAGCCAGGACTTGAACCCAGGCCATCTGGGTCCAAAGTTCACACACTTGATCACTGTGGTCCGCTGTCCCCACCTCCCCACCCCCAGTGAGCAGCGGCAGGGCCTGGGGAGGCCCATGTGTTCTGGAGCAAGGCCAGCAGCCTGGACCCCGGGGAGCTCCCCTCTCCACTCTGGCCCCGCAGCCTTGGTGCTGGCATCTCAGAGAGGCCTCAGGCCTGAGACACAGCTCTGAGGTTCTAGGCTCACGTCCACTCTGATGGGTCTGGCCTCAGAGTCCTCACTGTGGGGAGCCTGGTGAGGGACCACAAAGCGGTGCAAGGGACACACTTCACTGTGACAAAGAACACAGCTCATGCTCACACGCAAGGCTCTGCACAATCCTTTAAGAAGCCTCACCTCTGAACCTTCACCTCAGCCCCGTAGCTACCTTAGTGCCTCTTCATAAATAAACAACACATCCCAGGAAGGCCAGTGGCCTGCCCAGGCTCACAGGGACCTGCGGCCCCGCTGACGTGGCCTGTAACCAGCTTCAGTGCACTTTCCAAAGGCCCTGGGCCTCGCTCCTTAGGTCTGTCCCAACTCCACTTCCCCAGGAGGTGGCAAGGCTGGGACCCCCCAGGGCAGGGCTGCCCACTCACCATTTTTCATCAGGATCTTGATCTGATCAGCAAGGGGCAGGGTGCGCAGCTGGGCCATGGACAGGACATTGCTGGGGGCCACGGGTTTGTCTCTATTGAAAACCAACGCCAAGGGTTAGGAGGCCGGGGCAGGTTAGCGGGTGGGAAGGGGCAGTGGGGAAAGGCGTCCGGCCCCTCTACTCACTTCTCCTCCTCCTGGCTGGGGGGCATCAGCATCATGAGGTACTCACTGTCGGGGGAGAGAACGGGTCAGCAGCTCGCAGGGCTCTGTCCTTGCCCCACCCCGGCCCCCAACCAGGTTGTATCCAAGCCAGCCCCCCCAAGTCCAACACGCCCTCCTGGCCCTCTCCAGAGGACGATGGACCCCTCCACATCTCCCCACTGTGTTACAGAAGGGGCCACAGTCTCAAGGCAGGACCCATGAGAGAGGGATGCTCCCGGGGCCAGTGTCAGGCTCAGTAGCCCTCCACAGCCCTGGCCTGGCTGATCTCACCTGGGGGACTTGACAAGCTCCGTGTTCTCAACCCCACTGGAGCCCTGGCACAGCAGGTACTGGCGCTCGTGCTCAGAGCGACTGTCCTGTGGGGGAGGAACAGGGAGTCAGAGGAACCTCAGCCAACATTCCAGGCCTCCCCCTGTAATCCGGTTCTCAGCCTTGTATCATGTTCTGCTCCAGGCACCCACTGTCCGGCTAGGCCGGCCACAGGACCACCCCAACTTCCTGAACAGAGCACTCAAGGCCTCTGCATGTGGCCTCAACCTCATCCCTTCCTGCCTTTCTGGCTGCACAGTCCCAGCGCACCTATGCCTCAGTGCCCTGTCTGATGCAGGAACACAGACAGCAATGATAAAAATAAAAACTAGCGTTCACTGAGCACCAACTGTGCACGCGCCAGGCTGTTCCTATGGCTGCACACATACCCCAACTCATCCCATCCCCAAAATAACATGAGGTTAGGTACCATTATTATTATTCCCATTGTATAGGTAAGGAAAGTGAGGTTCAGAGAGATTAAGTAACTTGCCGAAGGTTACACACTAGGAAACAGGAGAGCTTTTGGAAGTCTGACTGACCCAAAGTCTAAGGCTCTGTCAACACAAAAATCTCTTTCAGCAAGGTTCCAGAAGTTGCTCTACCTCGACAAAAATGTTGGGGATACAGAGCCTATGGTGTCTTTGTGAGCTAATAATTCAATTGCTTCCCTTACTCAATATAGTTCCAAGGACCGGGCTCTAAGTCAAGTACAGTAAAAATCACCCTTGAAGGGAGAGGTGCACAGCTAACTCAGCCATAGGCCAGATGGCTGCTTCTCCATGGAGCACCTGATGGGGCATCTGGTCTTCATTCAGGGCCCACGATGCATAAAGGTATGTAACCAAACACCAGCCTCACTGAGCCCAACAAGATGCTCACACTCAGCAAGAGCCCAGGGGCCACCACTGCCGCCAGTGACATGGTCACTCACTCCCCGGGGGCGCATAGGCAGGAAAGCGGGAACACAGGACAAACTGCCCCCAGAACCTAACCTCTCTCCTTGTAGCACTACCAAGTGGCTACAACTCAATCTGAGAGAAAGGGGAAGTGAGACAACGAGGCCACAGGTAACACTTCCGGGCACTGGGGCTTCTCTCCCAGAAGCCCACCGAGGCCAGTGTCCGCGCCGCCCAGGGACCTCGGCTCACCCTCAGGCCGTAGTAGTGCAGGTGGACCCAGGGCTCCTCGGCATGCTTCTTCTGCAGGAACTCGTACGACTGCACGCGGCGCTGGCGGGCCTGCTCCGACTCAGGCCGGGAGAACCGCACCTGGGGTGGGGGCCAGGACCTCAGGCCTGGGGCCCATGCTGTCATCCAGAGCCCACCCGGAGGCCAGAGAACCTGACACCTGGGGCATTTCCCACTCCCAGCCACCTCATGCCCGGCAGATTAGCCCTCCAGGTAGTCCAGCAAGAAGGTTCTAAGGGATGGACTCCGTTTCACCCCCAGAACCCATGCTCCACGCAGACCCGCCCACCCTTGCTGCCTCCAGACAGCCCAGTACAAAGCTGGCCCCACTGCCTCCCGGCGCGCTCTCAGAGCCTGGGCTCACCGTGATCTGCTTCACATCTTCCTCTGCCTCATCCTGGGAAGAGTCTCCTGCTGCAAAAGCAAAGGCCCTGCTCGCAGCCTCTGCGGAGGCTCTCCACCCCACCCACCAGGCAGGCCTCAAGCAGTCATGTCTGAATTCTCCTCCTAGACAGAGGTAGCTGCCTAAGTCAGTGGTTTTCAATTTCCCCAGGAGACTCTAGGAAATTCAGAGACCTTTTTGGTGGTCAAAATCGTGGGGGCGGGTGCTACCGGCATCAGGGGGTAGAGGCCAGGGATGCTGCTAAGGACCCTGTAATCCAGCCCTTCAGTACTTTTCCCACGACCGACCTCGCCCACTAACACGTACAGAGAGACGCAGGGCTGGGGGTCCCGAGCTCACCCTCATTGGCTGCCTCCCTCTCACGGTGCTTGGCATCTGCCTTATCCAGGTAGGAGAAGCTGGGCCGCAGCTGCAGGATGCCATGTAAAGGTGTCAGGTGGAGCTCACCTGGCAGAGGAAGAAGGGCTTGGACCTGACGCTAGGAGCTGAGGCTGACCCACCCAGCTTGGCTCACGGGAGTCACCAAGGGCCCCAGATTCCCTGAAAGGCCTCAGCTCACTGCCCAACTGCCTCCAGCCTCTGCTCCAGCCCCCAGTCCTAGAGCCTTGGGATCATCAGGCTGACTGCCATTCACAACCCAATCTGGCTGTGTTGGACACAGCAAGCACATAAACCAGACCAAGACGTGAACCCAGACTCTTGCTCAAAGTTGCTTTCTTAAGGCTTACCTGCAAACCCTCCTCCACCAACATTCAAGGGCCTCTCAACCCCGGCCCCCACTCCCCTCCCTGCAAATTGCTTGTTCTGGCCCCAAAGGCCACTCAGCAAACACACCCCACTCTCCCTGGCCCCCACCCAGGCCTCTGCCAGACCAACCTCACTGCCTCCCTAACCCCACAACCTCCAACCTGTCTCCCTGTCGAATCCCACCCATCTTTTAAGAAGCTGGCTAGTGCCGGGATTTCCCTGGTGGCATAATCGATAAAATTCCACCTGCCAATGCAGAGGTAACAGGTTCGCTCCCTGGTCTGGGAAGGTCCCACGTGCCGCGGAGCAACTAAGCCCATGCGACACAATTACTGAGTCTGCGCTCTAGAGAAGCTACGGTAACGAGAGGTCTGCGTGCTGCAACTAGAGAAAAGCCGGAGCAGCAACAGAGACCCAGCGCAGCCCACAAATAAACAAAAGGAAAATAGCCAACAATTGGCTCCTACAAACGGGCTGGAGAGAGGCCTGGCGGAGCCGGGTACAAGAGCGTCTACACGCCTCTGACTCAGATCCTAACTCTTCCTTGGGCCTCAGACCTGCGCACTGGGAGGCGGTGCAAAGATAATCAGTTTCAACCGAGTCAATGTAGGCTTGGAGATCAGACAGACACGGGGCTCGGTGGAGGTTCTCTGCGACACCAGAGGGAGCAGAGTGCTCGAGATGAGGAGTAAATACGTGACTAGGCAGAGGAAGGAATGTGGCTTTAAAGACTTCCCTGGCATCCCAGTGGTTAAGACTCCGTGTTCCCAAGGCAGGGGCCCTGGGTTCGATCCCTAGTAGGGGAACTAGCTCCCACAAGCTGCACACGACTAAGACCCAGCACAGCCAAATAAATAAAATTTAAAAAAAAGGGAATGTGGCTTTAAAGAATTATATCCTTGAGATATGAGTTCAAATCAGATGAGTATAGCTATTTGATATTACTTTTATTCTACCCCAGTTTATCACCTAAGTGTTCAAATTTCTTTATTGCTTTATAAACTCTAAATACTTATAGTAAGCTTGTACTTTTTAACAGCTTTACTGAGATAATTCACATAACATATAATTCACCCATTTCAAGCACACAATTCAATGTATTTTAACATATTCACAAAGCAATACATCCAGTACCACAATCAACTTTAGAACATCTCATCACCCCAAAAAGAAACCCTGTTCCCATTCCACTCTCCTCCCAGCCTCTGGGAACCAATAATCTACTGACACTTTGTGTCTCCATGGGTTTGCCTGTCCTGGACATTTCATACGCATGGCATCACGTAACGTGTGGCCCTTTGTGCCTGGCTTCTTGCATTCAGCTTAATGTTTTCAAGGCTCACGCATGTTGGAGTACATATCAGTACTTCTTTCCTTATTACGGCTCAATAATATTCAAATGTATGGCTATACCATACTTTGTAATCCATATATCAGCTTGATGGACACGTGGATCATTTCCACTTTTCTCTACCATGAATAATGCTGCTGCTGTGAACACCTATGTACAAGTTTTTGTGTGGCTATGTTTCATTTCTCTCGCATAGATGCTTTCTAGGAATGGAATTGTTGGGTCATAAATACCTTGTATTTAAGACAAAATTCTACTCCAGCCTCAAAGGTCATGCTGTGTGTGTGTGTGTGTGTGTGTGTGTGTGTGTGTGTGTGTGTGTCTGTGTCCCAGGAGGATGACCTTGGAGCCCCACCCCATCAGGTTTGGCAGTAACTGTACAAGTCCTTGGAGGTGGCAAACCCCAGTCCTCTGACAGCCTGGCCTCTGTGGCTGAGAGTGCAACAGACAGGAAGGCCAGGGGTCTCCAAACGGAGGAAACAGGCTGCACGTGTCCGATGTTTTTCTCTCTCTCTTAAGCAGCAGGAGGAAATAAACTGCAAGTGTCAGATGTTTTTTTCCTTCTCTATACAAATTTAAAAGGAGGTTTCTCTTACAATTCTGGGTTGCCATAATGGCACCTGGCTCCACCTGAACTTAACTTTTCTCAAACCTTGAGCTAACCAACGCGTTTTTCTTATGGAAATGTTTTTCTTAAGCTATGTTAATGAACTATGCATTTACCCTAGATTCTGTCTTTCTACAAGACGGTTCGCATTAGGACTCAGGGCTGGTAAGGGCTCAACAAACCAGTATGTTTTACTCATACATTGTTCTCCTAATCTATGTTAACGAAACTATATTTACTTGGAAACCTATCTTTCTTCAAGATTCATGTCAATGTTTTACGGCCCGGGATGACTCACCTTGTGCCCATGTTATCTCAAACTGCATGTTGGGGGTGAGGGGCCTGGTGCCAGGCTCTGAGTTCTGAGACATTCCCTTTCTCTAACTGGCAGCCTGTAGCTACACAACATCCGGCTGAACACTAGCAGGGGTGCACTCTTTCTTCCCCTTCTGATGTCTATGTCAGAAGCTTTCTCTCTTATACTTTAATAAAATTTTATTACACAAAAGCTCTGAGCAATCAAGCCTGTCACTGACCCTGAATGAATTCCTCTCCCCCAGAGGCCAAGAATCCTGGCGTCTTTCACGGCTCAGCAACAACCTTTCAGAGGCAGCCTTCAGGGCGTCCTCTCCTGGCCCCAGCCCTCACCCTGCTTCCCTCCCACCCACTCAGCCCTCGCAGCAGCCCAGAGTGGGTACCTTGCCTGTAGAGCGCAGCAGCATAACGGGACGTGTTACTGGTAGTCTGGGAAGAGCAGAACGTCTGCTTGTCCATCAGCTTCCTAGAAGCACAGGGAGAACGAGGGTCAAGGGGAAGGAAGCTCAGGCCTGGGCCTGGAGGCACAGCCCCCTCCACCCCGACACCTGAACTCCAACAGCCAGAGACCAAGGCCGCACGTGCCGCAGGAGGGGCGCTGGGATGAGGAAACTCAACTGTGGCCCGAGAGACACGCAGTAGATGGGAGCTCCCTCTCCCATCAAGGGGCCAGCTTTCCTCTCGGCCCAGTTAGAACTTGGTCAGAGGAGCCATCTCAGGAGGGAAGACAACTTCCCCGGCGGCCGAGCCCGTGCCAGGCCTAGTCATGCAAAGATGAGCCACTGGTGGGGAGCCTAGCTGCAGGGCACAGGGCCTCGGTGTCGCTGAGGGCCGTGGAAGGCTCATATTTGAAGAAAGCGAAGCTAGGCACCCTCGGGTCCTAGGACACTCACGAGGAATACGTGCTGGTCTCGTCAGCGCAGGCCCCATCCACGTTCAGCGCGATCTGCTCCCCTTTGCTGCGGCAATAGTTGGGATTCAGCGTGTCGATGGCCATCTCAAGCTCTACCTGGAGGCACCAAGCACCCCCACCAGCTATGGGGACCCCGAGGCACAGCGCTCAGGGGATACCCCAGCCCGACCACACCCACCTCCTAACCTCAGTCTCAGGACTGACCCCATCCCTCCCCGAAGGCCCCTGGACTTCAGTCCACACAAAGGCTACAGACCCACATTCCAAGAGAAGGGCCTGAGTGCTTTTTTTGGAGGGGGTTCATGTAGTTTTGCTTGCCGCCACATTCCACTCCCCAAAGTCTACATTAGGTACCCACATTTAAACATCAAGAGCTTTTCTCTTTTCCTTATTTCCAACTTCCTTTCAAATGTCAGCAGAATTGGCAATGCTGGTGTAGCTTTTTACATGACGACAGGGCTTAGAGCTGCAGCTGCCTGAGGACATGCGTCTCCTGGTCCCTGTCACCCCAGCCCTGAGAGGCATGAGATTCCCCATACCGGGCCCTCTTCACATTGGCCCTGCCCTGTGAACTTGAGTCCACCCCATCCCGTGTTCTAATTCAACTCAGGCCTTACTCCTGCCTGGCCTCTCTGGAGCTGCCCAACCCCTTTCTTTCTGGAAGTTTCCTTCTGCAGCTCTCAAGGCCCTGCAAGTTGCTGGCTTTCTTCCTTACTCTCCAATCACTCCTCTGGGCTTCTTCAGCTCCCACTCTATCACCTCTCCCATCCCTCCTCCTCTGCCCAGGAGGCCAATCCCACCTTCTGCTGCTTGGGCTTGATCTTGGCTGAGAGGTGCGGAATGTCATCATACGTCATCGAGGCTGGACGCACTGGGTACTGGGGAAGGGAACGGAGCCGTCAGTCCACCCCGCCCAGCCCTGCCCAGAGCTGGGCTCTAGGGGCGCTGGCCAAGAATCAATAGCTACTCTTCACTCCCACCCCAGACTGGAGGCCCCCGCTGGTCTCCTGCATCCCATCTCACTGGCTCCAGCGAGCCTCCTTCCAAAGAGCCACTTTTACACATCCGAGGGACATGCCCGAGCATTAGGAACCACAACAGGCCCCAGCACGCACGGCCCTACGGCCCCTAGGAACCCAGCATAATACCAAGGGAGTCAAGAGTAAGGGTCCAAAGTCTTAACTGCTCATTTACAGGCCACCCAGGTGGAGAAGGACAAGTAAAATGAGACCACAGGAAACAAAAAGAGAAAACAAAAACTGCTCGCTGCAGAAGCAACTGCCACAAAGGATGCTGTGGCCTTCAAACCCTCTGCCCCTGCAGCCACTCCCCCTACAGGGCACCCTAAGGGCATTCAGGAAGGAGAAAACAGGGTACCCAACAGTTAAGGTGCAGAACAAAGGAGCGATTTCAAAGAGCCCAGGCTGTTCCCACTTCCCACACACAGAGAAGCTGTTTGTATGCAAAAACTCCTATCTACCCTCTCCTCCCTTATCTCTTCAAAATAGTCCCGCAGGGCTGTCTGAGAGGCTCTCTCTGGGCTTTCCTCTTCAGTACATCAGCTGAACCAAATATAATTCTCATTCAACTGTTAGGTTGTGCTTTTTTTTTTTTTCCTCAGTCAATAAATCTATGGGAATCGCTATCCCATTCTCTCTCCTTCTGCTGATGGGCGGTGGTGGTGGTGAGTTAGTCGCTAAGTCATGTCCAACGACCCCATGGACGGTAACCTGCTAGGCTCCTCTATCATGGGATTCTCCAGGCAAGAATACTGGAGTGGGTTGCCATTTCCTTCACCAGGGGATCTTCCTGACTCCAGAATCAAACCCGGGTCTCCTGTGTGCAGGCAGATTCTTTACAGGCTGCAGGCTGATGCGTGGGCTTTTCCATAACGTTGGAAGGGAGTCGGTCTGCCAACTGACCTGCTCAGAGAGGCCTCTCTGGGCCCCCGTGTCATCAAGTATGAAGTTATTTTGTATCACACATGAGTGTACTGCTCTCAAATCGCTTCTTTTGCTCTGAACAAAGAAGACCGTGGTAACACCCTTCCTCACAGACCCACTTTTCCTTTATTTCTCCCGTGCTGTACGTACACCGCTGGGGGGATGGATGGATGAGTCACAGTTTGGACTCACTCTCAAAAGACTGTGGCCAACGCTGTGAGAAGCACAACAGCCTCCAGAAGGAGCCGGGCAGAGGTGTGGCACTGCGTAAAGTAAACCCTCCTTTGGAGGCCATCTGAGATCAGTTAGCTATATTCTAGCCCAAGGAAACGGCTGTTCCCTAAAAGCTCTCTTAAATAGCAATAGAGTGACTCCTCCCTGCTTCCTGGGCTGGAGCTCAGGTCCAGAAGCAGCCTGGAGCACAACTGGTCTGGACTGGGCCTGGAGCTGGGACAGACTTGCCCATGACAGCCTGGGAGGGCCCCTGGTCTGCGAAAATCCAGGGCAGCCCTGTGACCTCCTGACCGCTGGGAAGGGTGGTGGGGGAGGGAGCGGATCTGGAATCAGACAGTCCTCACTCTGCCACTTACTCCTCAAGTGCTCAGACAAGCTCCTTGCCTCCCAGGACCACCAGGAACAGGGAATGAGGCAAACGAAGCCAAGGCCCAGCACGGGGCCTGGCGCACCAGGAACTGTCACCGCCACCGGGTCCAGCACTCTGCAGTCAGTCGAGGAAGCAGGCGCAGAAAGCCCCGAACAACAGCCCCCAGCCCCCTGGGCCCAACGCCGGGTGTCTTCCCAGCACACCGGCATGTGCCAGGAGGGAGCTGCCGCCCTGTCCCAGGCCCCTTGTGTGAGATCCTACCCTCCCTGGGCCTTTTTCTCACATGCAACACGTGGACAAAAATACTGGGTTGGCCAAAAAGTTCGTTTGGGTTTTTCCATAAGACCTTATGGGGAAAACCTGAACTAATTTTTTGACCAACCCAATACTTAATAATCTTATTGCTGGGAATATAAATTTCCTCAAAATATTAAACATAGCTTCCACAGGTTCCAGCAATTTCAAGACAAATGAAAACCTCTCCACGCAAACACCTGGGACAGGAATGTTCATAGCAGCATTATGCATGATAGCCAAAACATGACAACAACCCAGATACTCATCGGCTGATGCACAGAGAAATAACATGTGGTACACATGTCCATACAATGGGGTATGTTCATCCATAAAAAGAAATGAGGTACTCATACACATTCTATCAAGAGAGAATCTTAAAAATATCTCGCTAAACAAAGGAGCCAGGCACAAAGGTCACATATTACATGACTCCATCTATATGAAATGTCCAGAAAAAGCAAATCTATAGACAGAAAATAGGTTAATGGTTGCCTAGGACTGGGGGGATGGGACGACAAACACTTCCTAAAATAGACTGGTGCTGGTGGTACACCTCTGTGAACAGACTAAAATTCACTGCATTTACACTAAAATGGGGGAATTGCATGGGTGTGAATCAGATCTCAAGAATTACATGTATTAAATTACAATAGCAATAACCACTACAGGCAACTATGGGATGAGATGAGTTAACATATGTAAAGTGCTTTGAATGATTCCTGCAGACAGTCTAGGGTTACAAGGAGGAGTGACCAGGATTAAACTACCGGCCCAGGGGCTTCCCTGGTGGTCCAGTGGTTAAGACTCTACATTTCCAGTATAGGGGGCCAGGGTTCGATCCCTGGTCTGGGAACTAGATCCCCATTCCCCAACTAAGACCTGGCACAAGCAAATAAAAAACTACTGGCCCAGCAAAGAGGGGAGGGGTTGGCTGATGCGGCCCTGGAGCTGCCGCAGAAAGCCCCTTCCTGAGTCTCAACTACGGCGGCAGCATCATTCGTGGTGCTAATGTTGTACCAGGCAGCGTTCTAAGCACTTTAATAAGGACACACTTGATTCCCATGAGGACCCTATCAGGCAGGTATTATTATCACCACTGTGCAATTGAAGAAACTGAGGCACAGACAGTTTTTTTAATGAACTTGCCCAAGGACTCACAACCGAGCCTCACTACCAGCAGGCTGTCCCCAGGCCCAAGCTTCATCCAATATGCTGTTCTCTTAGGGTTGTCTTGGTTTTCCCATCTTTGAAATTAGAGACTATTACTGATCCATCCATGAAAGCAAAGAGACTGTCTTAGCACACCCTTTGTGCCAAGAATTCTAAGCAACTGGAGGTTCCACATGGTTCCTTGTCTATCACTTACTGTGTCTCCCCCCCCCTTACCTTTATGTCTCATAATTACCTGAAACAGATAGAGCTTCTCTGCCAGACTTTTGGCCAAGTACACGTCGATCTAGGAACAAGAGAAAAAGACTTAACCAGGAGACAGAACTCAATGCCCAACCTGCCCTGGGCACATGCCTGCTCCTCAGATTTCAGCAAGAGTGGCCCTGAGGCAGTCTGGGGGAAGAAGAAATAGCTCAACTGATGCTAAAAGCAAAGGGGACCACATCTCCAACCTGGGTATGTCCCCCGCCCAGTTCACTATACCCCAGTGAAAATGTATTCCCTGAGGGTGCCCAGATCAGGTGCATCCTAGAGGAACCAATGAAATGCTTTTCTGACACAGGGGAGGGCCTCCCCCGTGCCCTCCACCTCCCGTCCTGGGCTGGCCTGTCTTAAGGTGGTCTGACTGGCCCTACTTTCTTTTCAACCCTCACTGCCCCTGCCGCACCTGGCAGTTTACCTTCCAGCTCCCTAGCTCTTCCTATGAACCATGGCCTCGCCCACCTCCAGGCCTTAAGGACAAGAGAAGGCTCATCAGGCACGGGGAGGCACACGTGGAGGAAACGGCATGTGCAAAGGCCCAGTGGCTCTAGGATGTGTCTTAGGCTGGGCCGACTCTGGAACCACCCCTTCCTTACCAAGTCTTACAGACCCTAAGCTTCCCGCGGGAGGGAGCACTGCCTGGCTCCCTGTTGTCACAGTCCCCAGCACGGAACGGATTCAGCGAACAACTGCTAAATGACCGAATCTGGGTAAGCCCATGCATTCAATAGTCGCTGAGTATTAGTTGCCAGGCACTGAACTTGGCTTTGCAGACACAGTGGTGAACAGAACAAAATCCCTGTCCTGAAGAGGCTTACACTCTAGCAGAAAAAGACTTATGTGTAGGGGCTGAGAAGTGCTGTGGCCAAACGCAAGACATGGCCAAAGTAAAGGGCTACGGAGGGCGTGCACGAGAACGTCACGTGAGGCAGGCTGGTCAGGGAATCCTCTCTGACAAGGTGATGCTGGATCAGACACCTAAAGGAAGTGAGGGGGTCAGCCAGGCAGGTATGAGGAAGCGGGTTCCAGGTAGAGAGGAAGCCAACAAGTCCTTGGCTGGCCTGAGGATGGATGGAAGGGACCCTGCCCTGGCAGTTACCTCCTGTACGACTGGGTCATCCTCTTCATTGGCCATACTAGGGGGGAGCCAGCCACGTGGTCCTCGGACTTGATCTGCAAGGATAGCAAGAGGCTTGTCAGTCATTCAACCAACACACCTGGACACCCATTCTGTAACCAGTCCGTCCTGCTCTGGGAAGGAGAAGCCTGAGGCAATCAGAAACAGATCTTATTCCTGTATCTCTCATGCAGTCAGAAGTGGACAGCCCACATCATTTTTGCTGATATACCCCATCAATCAAAACGATAAAAAGTAACAACAACAACAACAAAGCAGGCAGAAGGCACTAAGCAGTGGGTGCAAACCGGTGGACTCAAGACATCACACGTGAATTACACCCACGAGAAAGGGTAAATGACTAGCCTCAGGGGTTTTCTGACCAACTGACAAAGAAGAATTCACCACCAGGCAGGAAGATGGTGGCTGCCTGGTCCACAGCCACAAAGAAAACCCTTGGAAAGTAATCAGGTGCCGTGGGGAACCTTTAGAGAGCCCAATGTGCAGCAGGAAGAGCAGACAATCCCAAGGCCTGGATCCCAGGGTGACTCCGTCTCTGATAGCTGATTTTCAAGCTGACTTTAAACCCAACCCCAAGTGAGATGACCTCCTTTCTGTGATTTTCTCTGTGTGTGTGTGTATGTCTAAAAATGACCCTCTTCACGTACATACTCTTCTCTCACCTGTCCCCATTTAATCACAAAGAGATTGGAACTCAGACACTATTTTGTGTTTTACCAAAGCCACACAGGAAGCAAGAGGACCAAGAAGACATCAACACCACCCAACTTCAGGTCTCAGTTACAGTTCGGGGAGTTCGGGGGAGGGAAGGGGAGTTTGGGCTGGGTCTTGAAGGACAGAAGGATTTGGACAAGCCAGGACAGCAGAGGGGAAGAGGGACTCCAGGCAACAGGAAGCATTTCAGGTATCTGGAGGAGAGAAGGTAGGTCTTCATGGTGGAGGGTGAGTCCACTGTCCCTCAGTATCGATTGGGGAAGGGGTGAGCGGTCGGGTAGGGGGGAATACTGGGGGAATATCTTACAGAAGATGGCATAGCACTTGGATATAACCTAAGCATATATCCTATACTTTAAATCATCTTTGTGCTTACTCACTCAGTTGTGGCCGACTCTGAGACCCCATGGACTGTAGCCCACCAGGCTCCTCTGTCTGGGGATTCTCCAGGCAAGAATATAGGACTGGGTTGCCACGCCCTCCTCCAGGGGATCTTCCCAATCCAGGGACTGAACCCAGGTCTCCTGCCTGGCCAGTGCATTCTTTATCAGCTGAGCCACCAGGGAAGCTCTAAATCACCTCTCGGTTACTTATCTTACCTAATACAATGTAAATGTTATGTAAAACGTCATAAATACAATGTAAATACTATGTAAATAGTTGCCAGGGGCAAGGCAAATGTACTTTCTGAGGTTAGCTGAATCCAGGAACCTGGAGGTCTGACTATAATTCACCTTCATATTCCTAAAGGAAGTATATGCTCAGTTAGAAAGGCATCTGGGCAGACTTTCCTGGTGTTCCAATGGTTAAGAAACTGCCTGCCAAGGCAGGGGACATGGGTTCCATCCCTGCTCTGGGAACTAAGGTCCCTCGTGCCAAGAGGCAGCTGAGCGCGTGCGCACCACACCTACTGAGCCCGAACACCTAAACTACTGAAGCCCACATACCCTAGAGCTGGTGCTCTGCAAGAGAGGCCTCGCCTGGCACTGCAACTAGAAAGCTGCTTCTAGTAGCCACAACTAGACAAAGCCCGCAGGCAGCAACAAAGACCTAGGGCAGACCAAAAATAAATAAATAAGGCACCTGGACAGCCTCTGATCTCAGCCTTTCCCAGACCTCTTTCTTTTGGTAAGCCCAGCTCAATTTTTGTCTAATCCACTTAACATTGGAATGGTTTAATATTTAAAAGAGCATCCATACTTTCACCACGGGATTCAATGGCATCTAGGCCCCTGTCCTAGCCACCATGCAAAGTCATCTTGCTTATTCCAGATACACATTCCAGACACTAACAAGGCTCAGGCTGAAGCACTGGCATCATCCTCGACGTTTCTCTTCCTCTCATCCCACACCAGCAAATCCTGTAAGCTCCACCTTCAAAGTATGCCAAGCATCTGGGCACTCCCACTGCCACCTCCAGCTCCTGCCCGCTTTAGAGCAGCAGCCTCCTAACTGGCCTCCCTGCTTCCACCTTGAACTCATTGCTAGCGATCACACTACTCCTCCCCCTTAAGTCTCACCAGAAATAAAAGCCAACATCACTTCCATCCCATGCGAGGCCCTAAACAACCCTTCCCCGACCCTCTTCGTTTCAGATCTTATCTTCCACAGGCCTCCCCCCTTCCCCAATCCCACCTCTGGGTCTGTCACTGCTCCACTGGCCCCCATAACCTCACAGCGCCCTCCTTCACCTCTTTCAAGTTTTTGCTCAGACTCTACCTCATGGCTGAGGCTTTCCCTGCCCACCCAGTTAAAACCACAATATCCCCCCAGCCAGCTCCTTCTCCACAGCACGTATCACCACGTGACAGTTTACAGCTTCGTGTTAATCATCCATCCCCACCCCCACTGCCACACAGTGGTAAACTAGACAGAGGCAGAGATTTTCACCTATTGTGTCCCTTGCGGTACCTGCAGAACAGCAACCAGAGGTCAAATTGCCAACGTTCATTGGATAATAGAGAAAGCAAGGGAATTCCAGAAAATATCTACTACTGCTTCATTAACTATGCTAAAGCCTTTGATTGTGTGGATCAGAGCAAACTGTTTAAAATTCTTAAGAGATGGAAATACCAGACCACCTTACCTGCCTCCTGGGAAGCCTGTATGCAGAACAAGAAGCAACAGTTAGAACCTCACAAGGAACAACCGACTGGTCCAAAATTGGGAAAGGAGTACGTCAAGGCTGTATATTGTCACTCTATTTATTTAACTTCTATGCAAAGTACATCATACAAAATGCCAGGCTGGATGAATCACAAGCTGGAATCAAGACTGCAGGCAGAAATAGTACAGCTTCAGATATGCAGATGATACCACTCTAATGGCAGAAAGTGAAAAGGAACTAACGACCTTCTTTCTTTATGAGGGTGAAAGAGGGTAAAAAAGTTGGCTTAAAACTCTATATTCAAAAAATGATCATGGCATCTTGTCCCATCACTTTCTGGCAAATAGAAGGTGAAAAAGTGGAAGCAGTGAGATTTTCTTTTCTTGGGCTCCAAAATCTCTGAGGATGGTGACTGCAGCCATGAAATTCGAAGACCCTTGCTCCTTGGAAGGAAAGCTATCATTCCCCCACTCAAAACTCTTCAGCTGTTGTACAGGATAAAATCCAAATTCCTTTCCATGGCCCCAGAGTCCCATATGATCTTGCTGGGCCTCCAACAAGCTAAGCCCCAGCCAGTCTCAGGAACTTTGCACATCATCTATTTTCCTCAGGTCTTTTCAAAAAAAAAGCTGGCTCCTTTTCACTAGGTATCACCATCCCACCCCCTCCAGGAACAGACAAGTTTCCCTGACCAGGTTCTCAGATCAGATCAGATCAGTCGCGTCCGACTCTTTGCGACCCCATGAATCGCAGCACGCCAGGCCTCCCTGTCCATCACCAACTCCCAGAGTTCACTCAGACTCATGTCCATTGAGTCAGTGATGCCATCCAGCCATCTCATGCTCTGTCATCCCCTTCTCCTCTTGCCCCCAATCCCTCCCAGCATCAGAGTCTTTTCCAGTGAGTCAACTCTTCGCATGAGGTGGCCAAAGTACTGGAGTTTCAGCTTTAGCATCATTCCTTCCAAAGAAATCCCAGGGCTGATCTCCTTCAGAATGGACTGGTTGGATCTCCTTGCAGTCCAAGGGACTCTCAAGAGTCTTCTCCAACACCACAGTTCAAAAGCATCAATTTCTCGGCGCTCAGCCTTCTTCACAGTCCAACTCTCACATCCATACATGACCACAGGAAAAACCATAGCCTTGACTAGATGGACTTTTGTTGGCAAAGTAATGTCTCTGCTTTTGAATATGCTATCTAGGTTGGTCATAACTTTCCTTCCAAGGAGTAAGTGTCTTGTAATTTCATGGCTGCAGTCACCATCTGTAGTGATTTTGGAGCCCAGAAAAATAAAGTCTGACACTGTTTCCACTGTTTCCCCATCTATTTCCCATGAAGTGGTGGGACCGGATGCCATGATCTTTGTTTTCTGAATGTTGAGCTTTAAGCCAACTTTTTCACTCTCCACTTTCATCAAGAGGCTTTTGAGTTCCTCTTCACTTTCTGCCATACGAGTGGTGTCATCTGCATATCTGAGGTTATTGATATTTCTCCCGGCAATCTTGATTCCAGCTTGTGTTTCTTCCAGTCCAGCGTTTCTCATGATGTACTCTGCATAAAAGTTAAATAAACAGGGTGACAATATACAGCCTTGATGTACTCCTTTTCCTATTTGGAACCAGTCTGTTGTTCCATGTCCAGTTCTAACTGTTGCTTCCTGACCTGCATACAGATTTCTCAAGAGGCAGGTCAGGTGGTCTGGTATTCCCATCTCTTTCAGAATTTTCCACAGTTGATTGTGATCCACACAGTCAAAGGCTTTGGCATAGTCAGTAAAGCAGAAATAGATGTTTTTCTGGAACTCTCTTGCTTTTTCCATGATCCAGCGGATGTTGGCAATTTGATCTCTGGTTCCTTTGCCTTTTCTAAAACCAGCTTAAACATCAGGAAGTTCACGGTTCACATATTGCTGAAGCCTGGCTTAGAGAATTTTAAGCATTACTTTACTAGCGTGTGAGATGAGTGCAATTGTGCGGTAGTTTGAGCATTCTTTGGCATTGCCTTTCTTTGGGATTGGAATGAAAACTGACCTTTTCCACCCGGTTCTAGTCACTACCAAATCCTTGTTTTACTTCTTTCAAGGTTCTTATCATAACTTGGAATTACCTAGTCTATTATGTGTTGTGTGTCTTCTGCACTAGAATGTATGCTCCATGAGTGCCCTCAGTGCTTTAACTATAAAACAGAGATGATTTAATTTACTTTGCAGAGTTGATACGGGCATTATTATCTTTTTAAAAAATGCATGCTGTTCTCCCAATATCTAGAACAGTGAAGTAAACACTTGATATAGTACAAAGACTAACTGGGTAAATGAGTGCATGAGATCAGGCAGTGACAGACCCTTTACCCGGTGATCCTAACTCAGCCCCATCCAGGGACTGGTGGCCTCACGGTTTGGGCCTCCTGGACACTTGAGGACAGGGGTGTGGTCTGTACTTCCAGGCCACCACCACAAGGCAGCAGTGACCACCTTGACCTCAGCAGGGTTTCCTGTGACCACAAAGGTCTGTGGCAGTGGCTCTAAGGCACTGGGCACAGAAAACATCCCCACCAGGGGGCTGCTCAACAAATGGAAAGGGGACAAGGTAAAATCTAAGGGAGGGTCCAGAGCAGAGGAGATGCCTGAAGGCCATAGCTGGGTCACACAGGAATCTAACCTGTAGGCCAATCAGAACTACCGCACAACTACACTCATCTCACATGGTAGTAAAGTAATGCTTAAAATTCTCCAAGCCAGGCTTCAGCAATATGTGAACCGTGAACTTCCTGATGTTCAACCTGGTTTTAGAAAAGGCAGAGGAACCAGAGATCAAATTGCCAACATCCGCTGGATCATGGAAAAAGCAAGAGAGTTCCAGAAAAACATCTATTTCTGCTTTACTGACTATGCCAAAGCCTTTGACTGTGTGGATCACAATCAACTGTGGAAAATTCTGAAAGAGATGGGAATACCAGACCACCTGACCTGCCTCTTGAGAAATTTGTATGCAGGTCAGGAAGCAACAGTTAGAACTGGACATGGAACAACAGACTGGTTCCAAATAGGAAAAGGAGTACATCAAGGCTGTATATTGTCACCCTGTTTATTTAACTTTTATGCAGAGTACATCATGAGAAACGCTGGACTGGAAGAAGCACAAGCTGGAATCAGGATTGCCAGGAGAAATATCAATAACCTCAGATATGCAGATGACACCACCCTTATGGCAGAAAGTGAAGAGGAACTCAAAAGCCTCTTGATGAAAGTGAAAGTGGAGAGTGAAAAAGTTGGCTTAAAGCTCAACATTCAGAAAACGAAGATCATGGCATCCGGTCCCACCACTTCATGGGAAATAGATGGGGAAACAGTGGAAACAGTGTCAGACTTTATTTTTCTGGGCTCCAAAATCACTACAGATGGTGACTGCAGCCACGAAATTACAAGACGCTTACTCCTTGGAAGGAAAGTTATGACCAACCTAGATAGCATATTCAAAAGTAGAGACATTACTTTGCCAACAAAGGTTCATCTAGTCAAGGCTATGGTTTTTCCTGTGGTCATGTATGGATGTGAGAGTTGGACTGTGAAGAAGGCTGAGCGCCGAGAAATTGATGCTTTTGAACTGTGGTGTTGGAGAAGACTCTTGAGAGTCCCTTGGACTGCAAGGAGATCCAACCAGTCCATTCTGAAGGAGATCAGCCCTGGGATTTCTTTGGAAGGAATGATGCTAAAGCTGAAACTCCAGTACTTTGGCCACCTCATGCGAAGAGTCGACTCATTGGAAAAGGCTCTGATGCTGGGAGGGATTGGGGGCAGGAGGAGAAGGGGACGACAGAGGATGAGATGGCTGGATGGCATCACTGACTCAATGGACATGAGTCTGAGTGAACTCCGGGAGTTGGTGATGGACAGGGAGGCCTAGCGTGCTGCAATTCATGGGGTCGCAAAGAGTCGGACACGACTGAGTGACTGATCTGATCTGAGGCCAATCATTAAAACAGGCAAACAGAAAAACAGTCTCCAGCTACTGGAAGGAGAGAGACAACACAAAACTGAATTAAGGGGTAAGGCGCCCAGCGTAAACAGTCAAAGTCTGGATTCTTATTGGCTGTGTGCCCCTTCAACAAGGCATCTCCCCTTTTTGAGTCACTTCAGTTTCCACCTCAATGAAAGGAGAGAGGTGGCCTAGAGGCAAAAAGAATTAATTCTTAACTCATAAGCCCCTCCCTTCTCTAAGGATTAATACATTCATCCTCATGTAATCTGTAGCTCTATAAGTAAGCATGTATTGATACCATTCCCAATTAACCAAAGAGGAAACTCAAGTTCAGAGAGTAACTTACCCAAGGTCACAGTGCCAGAGAAAGGCAGAGCTAAGCCACAAACCTGGGTCTAGCTGATGTCAAATAGCCTTATTCTCATTCTTAACGACTATGCTGCTGGATCCTTTAGTTGGAAGGCAGGATGGTGTAGTGGGTAAAAGCCTGGACTCCGGAGTAAAACTGCACAGGTTCAAATCCCAAGTCTGCCGTCTGGTACCCCTAGCCCGTCTAGCATCGTTTGATCTTCACTATTTTCACCCCAAAAATGGGTATCAACAAAAGTACCGACTCAGAAAACTGTGAAGATTAAGTAAAGTAGAAACATAATCCCCGGGAAGGTTTGCTACTTACTCGGCACAACGTTTTCTTCCAATCTAAAAGGGCAGGAGACACAGCCACGAAACAAGCGCACAACCTGGAGCTTCTCCGGTTTTACCCTTAATTTAGCTCTCATCACCACCCTAGGAGGTGGGGGAATTCTCTTATCCCCAATTCACAGATGAAGAAAACGGTGACAACTGCTTTAAGATCTCCTTTTTCTGCCCCCCAAGGATTCTAAAGCTAACACAACAAAACGACCTTCTTTATTTACTGGTTTACTTGACGTGCTTACTGACACCTCGTCTCATCAAACCTTCAGGGCCGGCCCCATCGGCCGCACGTCGCTGGCTCCCAATTAGCACTGAAGGGTGGCTGGAATAAATGAATGGAGAATTCCGGGCCTAGCCGGACGCCAGCTGATCCGGTTCGGCGGCGAGGAGGGGGCCCCGGACACCCTCCCCCTGCCCATCGGGGCGGGCCGCCTGCCCCGCGCCACACTGTCCAATGGGTTTCGCCTGCCTCGCGGGTGGTCAGGCCCCCTTCTCACGCCCACCACAGAGCCACTGCCACGAGCCGCCACGCCGGCAGGACACCGGCTGCCTTCGGACAGGTGCTCCCGCAGGAGGCCCGCCTGAGCCGGGTGGGGCAAGGCGGCGGGACCCTGAGTCACCGCCGGTAGCCTCGGCCTTGGCGTCACCGACTGCCGGGCCGAGGCGAGGTCCGAGCCTGCGGCCGGCCCGGGTCTCCTGGGGCAGGCTGCCCGTCCTTCCCGCCGGAGTCCCAAAAGGCCCCCAGCCCCTAGGCACCGCGCGGCGCGGGCCTCCCGGCCTACTCAGCAGCCCCGCCCAGGCCCACCTCGTGAGTACGGCCCGGCTCCAGCCCGGGTAGGTACTGCCAAGACGGCACTCACCTCTCCGCGGCGCCCGCGCGCGGGCGGCAGCAACGGCCCAGGTACCCGCGGGCTGCAGAGGAGGCAGTGGCCAGACTCTCCTCTCAGGCAGCGGCCATGTTGCCGGTGGAGAAACTCGGGCGGACACGTGGGGGGGAGCGAGAGGGGCGGGCCCTAGCGCTTCCTTTTACCCACAATGCCCCGCCCCGGCGCGCGCGGACCCGCCCCCTCCGCCGCTCCATTCATGCGGGCGGCCAGCCCTGGCCTGGCAGCAGGGGGCGCTGATGCAGTAGCAAAACAGCTGGCGAGGAGGTAGCAAGGGGCAAAAAACAGACTCTGGCAGCGGTGGGATTCGAACCCACGCCCCCGAAGAGACTGGAGCCTTAATCCAGCGCCTTAGACCGCTCGGCCACGCTACCCAGTTGTGACTGTGGTTTTCCAGGAAGCTATTTAATACATTTACATGCACGTACATTTCTGTTTCTTTGTTTGATGTATGTTTTACTTCATCCCTATAGAACTATTTTAGAACGTGTCGGCTACTAAAAAGAAAATATTTGCTCCAATAGTTAGACCCACACTTCTTCCGAACAGATCTTAGAACGAAACGCAGTTTAGGAATCTGTTTTCTGAGTAGGACGTTTAACACGTTAAGCAGGTTAACCCACACCGGAGTAAATGATGGGCTTCAGCAGTAACCCGCACCAGGGGTTCCGAAAGCCAAACCCGTGGACTGGTGTAGGCAGTTTTCTCTACAATTATGTGTTTTAATTTTTAGTTACACAGATAATATGTGAATTATTGCAAAATATGAAAACGTTGTAGATAAAGTACTAATGTTCTTTTACCTTTGGTATCTAAGTCCCTTCCGCAGAGGTAACCATTATACAGCTTAGTATACTGCATATCCTTCTGGATCTTCTATTATGAATTTATGTGACTATATGTGGATATATTCATATGACCATATATATGATAGATATATCCATAGAAATAGGTGTTTTGTTTTTATTGTTATGGATTTTACATAAATATAAATATTAATCATACTAGTAGTATTTATTGCAACTGACTTTTTTCACCTGTTTTTTTAGTATCTATCTATATTGATATATATGTAGATATTTTAAAATATAGAAAAAATACAAAAAAAATCATCCATATTCCCACTACATAATATCGTGGCATTTTACTTCCAATTCTTTTCTTATGTATATGCTTTTCATTAAAAGTGTGAATGTGATCCTTTTAAAAATCCAGTAAAAATATATAGTGTGATCTTGCTTTTTATTTACATAATCCTTACTACATTGTACCAATATTATTCTGCAACTTGCTTTTCTACTCCAATATTACACTTTTTATTTATTCTGATATATATGGATCTAATTTATTCCATGCTATGAAGATGGACATTTAAGTGGTTTATATTAAGTTGTTATATTCAAGTTTCTGGTTAATATCCAGTTGGCACACACCCTGATATTTGGACATTCCATATTCCTCTGTCTCTTCAATTCCTCCTTAATGCATATTTTTTTCTCCATCTACCTTTAAAATAAGTATTGATGTACAAAGATTTTCATTGTAGTGGGAGAGTTTGTTACTTTTAAAGCAAGCTTTAATACATACAGAAGCAGCCATCTATCTTGGCCATCTATCTTGTGAGAGGATCAAAATCAAGTGAGGAATAGTCCTTGCAATCAATAGAAACCTTGACCTGCTCATGGTGTTTTAGTACCAGGAGGAACTGTAGTTGTTTGTGAGTTATGTGCTGGATTTTCCAAAAGGAAATATCCCTATGAAGAAGAATAATTGCTGGAATCTCTGCCTAATTCTACTTTTCTAGTAATTGCCTGACCAGCCCAGAGAGTGAGTCTCTGGCGGTCACCTTCCCCCCACCGTGGCCAGTGGGCTCTATGGTAAACACAGGACAGAGGTCAGACCAATCACGAGACATGGTGAGTTCCTGATTTGTTATTTTGACTGTACTAAGTGTTGGGGTCAGTCTCTGAGACCGACTGACTGAACTGGGATTTGGGGTGGCCAGATTCTGTGAGATGGACTGGAGAAGAAGAGAAAGCCAGTGAATGGAAAAATAATAATAAAATGAGAGGAAGCGTAGAGAGTCACAGAGAAATTCTGATGGTTTTGTGGCTCCCAGCTTAAGACTTTTCCAGAGCCCAGTGGCATTCACATTCTTGCAGACATCCCTTTATCACTGTAATAAATTCCTCTTTTCTGCTAAAGCTAGGGGTATCTGTTAACTTTAACAAATGAGCCCCGCCCTGCCTAGTGTGGAAAGTGCTCAAATAGAGGTAAAGATATTTCTGCCAGAACATTCTGCAGCAATTCACATCTGTCCCTACCAATATTGACTAAACAAGATGCCTAACAGGAATGCCAGCTGATCCAGGAAGGCAGAGCCCAGGGCCTCCTTTGGGCGTTTCTTGCAGACCTGCGGTGCCATCACACAGCTGTCTTGTGACTGTCAGATGTGAAACTAATAAGCAGGAGAGGCAGAATGCTGCACCGGAACTCGGACCCGCTGGGTCCCAGCAACTTTATGTAAGGGGAGAGAGGAAAGGGCTAACCCCCCACTGTCCTATGGCGTGTCTGCTCTGTCCCTTGGCTAATGGGGCGGATGGCCAGGACAAAGGGCAAGCACCACAGATGAAACATTGCCTCTGGCCCCCACCCCCTGTCTAGAAACTGTCAAGTAAAGGGTGTCTGTCTCCAGATCATAGCCCCTTCGGCTGGGGACAGAGGGATGGACAAGGTGGCTTAGTCCTGGATCCCCTGCAGTCTTCACTCCCTTGCCCCTGCAAAAGGAAATGCATCCCAAACCTGGTCTGAGACCAAACCGTACAGCCTGAACCTCCTTCTGGGAATTAACATTCCCAGTAAAATATTTAACCATGTTTCTTATGAAATTTACTAGCATTAAAATTTGTACTAGGAAACTAGTTTTATATCCATCCACCACTTGTTTGCCAGTCATGAGAGTAGTGAACTTTAATGAAACATCCCTGCCCCATCTTCCCGAATCTGACAATGATTGTGTAACCATTCTCTTGTCCTATAAAATGTCTTTACCAGAATAGAAGTCAGAAGAATGGTCACCCTTGTGTGAGTTGGGGTGGGATGTAATGCCAGAGGTGGGCGGGGGGGGGGGGGGGGGGGGGCGTGTCTCTGAGGGAGCTTTCTAGAGTGTGCAAATGTTCTAAAATTCATCAAGCTCTACACTTAAGATTGTACACTTTATGTAGGCGGTACTGTAATAAAAGGTAATTTTTTTTTTAAATGTCCCTACCAAATATGGATCTTTGAACTAGCCTCCCTGAGGATTTACACTTTCAGGAAGACTGTAATAAAATTTTAGCGTAGGCTTGCAACAAAACAATCGGAAAAGTTTTTTTTTTTTTTTAACATTTTCCTCTACTCTTCAGGGCCCTTTTCTTCTTCCTCCCCAAAGGGAATACTCTCTCTGGGTGGGAATGTGTTGTTTGTGCCTTCCCAGAATCCTTCCCCCCACTCTTCTGTTTCCAATACTGATTTTCCTTTGAGGAAACACTCCTCCCTGTGGTCTTTTTTTCCAGTTAGTTTTTATTGGAGTACAGTTGATTTACAATGTGGTGTTACTTTCTGCTGTACAGCAAAGTGAATCAGTGATACATATATTCACTCCTTTTTAGATCCTTTCCCCTTATATGTCATTACAGAGTAGTGAGTAGAGTTCCCTGTGCCATACAGTAGGTTCTTATTAGTTACCTATTTTATATACGGTAGTGTGTATATGTCAATCCGAGCTCCCAATGTATCCCTCCCCAGTTCCTCCCTGTGGTCTTGAAGGAACTGTCAATCAAAGCACCAGGATCCAAATTAGGCCAATCAGATGCTTCATCCTGGAAATCTGAATCTGGATACTAGAGCCAATTTAGCTCACTAGTGGCCCAGGGAAGGAAACTTTTCGACTGTTACCTTCTGCTAGATCCCCACACTTGCCCTGGGACCTCCTTTCTGAGGCCTGATTAATTCCCTTTTACCTTCCAAAGTGTAAGTTACCTCCTTCTCAAAAAAAAAAAAAAAAAAAAAGCTTTGCTAATGCTGCTGCTGCTAAGTTACTTCAGTCATGTCCAACTCTGTGAGACCCCATAGACGGCAGCCCATCAGGCTTCTCCATCCCTGGGATTCTCCAGGCAAGAACACTGGAGTGGGGTGCCAGTTCCTTCTCCAATGCATGAAAGTGAAAAGTGAAAGTGAAGTCGCTCAGTTGTGTCCGACTCTAGTGACCCCATGGACTGCAGCCCACCAGGCTCCTCCGTCCATGGGATTTTCCAGGCAAGAGTACTGGAGTGGGGTGCCATTGCCTTCTCCGTTGCTAATGTTGGTTGGTGTTAATTTCTATCACCTGCAACTAAGGATCCCCCAATCACCTAGGCCTTCCCAAGAGGAACCCTGTTTTTGCAGAGAAGACACTTTAGTTGCATGCAGGGTGATCAGAGCATTTCTGTCTAGAACAAATGCTTAATTAGAAGGAAAACTGGGACACAGGCATGAACTAGGACTCTCCTTGGCAGACTGGGACAGGCAGTCATCTTACACCTTGACCACTTAAAGGTCCACCCAAACTGAGAGACCTGGGAGAGGTTTCCTGTATTGAGTCAAGTTAAGCTGAAGACGCCACTACTCCTGGCACCCTCCCTCCAATACCTTTAAGTTTCAGCTTTGCAAACGCACTCCTGTGTCCCATGCTGGAGGTCATAGGAATGAGGCGGCAGCAGCAGCTGCAGGTGACATCATTTCTGCTGCAACTATGATGATATTTGAGCCTCAAACCTCCAACTTTCCTTCCTGATGGATGGAAACATTCTTATCAAATGTTTTTGCTGTGTCATACCTTTAAGCCTCATTTTTCTCATCTGTAAAACGTTCACAGTAATACTGAAGTTGGTTGCAGGGTTAGAGGTGACTGTGTATGTCCAGCCTAATGCCTGACAGGCCATGTATCATTATTTCTAAGACACGTTTTTTGTTTGTTTTTTTTTTTCACATTTTAATATCTCTAAAATTGGCCTGCATCTTATGATCCATGGCATACAGTTTATTTTCAGTGTTATTTTTTTCTCATTAATACAGAAAATAATGGTGGGTCTTAAGATCAATGATGTCTTAAGAGTCAACAAAACATAGTAGTGGATGTTCAATACATAAATTATCATGATGAATTTTTAACTTAGCAAATTTAATTTAGCATTTTTAGCTTAGTTAGTAAACATTTTAAATTGTTACTTTGAACTCTGCATGCCATCAGTCTCCAGAGAGGAAACAGGGCTAATGCCGCCTGCAAATTTCTCTTGTGGTTTCTCTTCACTGGACATGGTGGGAAGGGAATTTTGGAAAATGCAGTTTAGTTTAGCCCAGTCGACATCTAATAACCACCATAGGCCATTACTGAAAGCCTACTGAATGCAGGCTCTGTGTGTCTGTGTGCTGGTTGCTTAGTCATGTCTGACTCTTTGCAACCCCATAGACTGTAGCCCACCAGGCCCCTCTGTCCATGGGGTTCTCCAGCCAAGAACACTGGAGTGGGTTGCCATTTCCTTCTCCAAAAGGAACTACAGAAAGAAAGAAAGGGAAGTCGCTCAGTTGTGTCCGACTCTTTGCGACCCCATGGACTGTAGCCTGCCAGGCTCCTCCATCCATGGAATTTTCCAGGCAAGAGTACTGGAGTGGGGTGCCATTTCCTTCTCCATGGGGGCTCTAGCCTATGTGATCAGGCATTAGAGATGGAAGTCAACATAACTGATAGATTGTATCAATTTTCTAACAGCCTAGGAAGAAAAACAGACATAAAATGCAACAGGAAGCTGTGTTACTCCAAAAGTATCACAGCATCAGAACACCTGAAAACCTTCATGGAACTTTAGACTATGACACCATTCACATCTGGACAAGTACAATGAAGCAAACATCAAATTTACTAAAGGGAAGATAGCTTGCTTGATGCTCTGTAAGACTCAAGGTAGTATAAAACATGGCCTTTCTCATGACTGATCTTACCATTTCATTGACGAGCTAAGACACATGCTAGTGAAAAATTAAATTTAAAGAAATTTTAAATTCTTCAGTTCAGTTCAGTCACTCAGTCATGTCCGACTCTTTGTGACCCCATGAACCGCAGCATGCCAGGCCTCCCTGTCCATCACCAACTCCCGGAATTCACCCAGACTCACGTCCATCGAGTCAGTGATGCCATCCAGCAATCTCATCCTCTGTCGTCCCCTTCTCCTCCTGCCCTCAATCTTTCCCAGCATCAGGGTCTTTTCAAATGAGTCAGTTCTTCGCAGCAGGTGGCCAAAGTATTAGAGTTTCAGCTTCAACATCAGTCCTTCCAATGAACACTCAGGACTGATATCCCTTAGGAAGGACTGGTTGGATCTCCTTGCAGTGCAAGGGACTCTCAAGAGTCCCTTGAGACTCTCCAACTGGTTGGATCCAACTGGTTGGATCTGCTTGCAGTGCAAGGGACTCTCAAGAGTTCCAACACCACAGTTCAAAAGCATCAATTCTTCGGCGCTCAGCTTTCTTCATAGTCCAACTCTCACATCCATACATGACCACTGGAAAAACCATAGCCTTGACTAGACGGACCTTTGTTGGCAAAGTGATGTCTCTGCTTTTTAATATTCTGTCTAGGTTGGTCATAACTTTCCTTCCAAGGAGCAAGCGTCTTTTAATTTCATGGCATAAATTCTTACTTTGATAATTTTACCAAAGTTGTATATGATATTAATTCTATAAGGCATGTTATCAAAATGAATAGTATGCCTACCCCTTCCACTCCAGGCAACCACCCTCAACTTTTAGCTGATTCTTGTGTTTATCTCCATATGTCTAAACAACGTACTTGTATTGCTGCTTTTTTTTGTTTGTTTTAGGCATTTCCTATTGACGACTGAACTGACTGACTGACTGATTGACTTCCTACTAAGGAAGATAAGAATTTAACCTTAATCACCCGACTTCTGCCATCACAAACACCTCAACCCTCCTGAAAGAATCATACTACAATTTCATTTGAACAATAATCAGTACATGCTACTCATTTAAGCTTAAGCTTAACTATGTTCTCAACTATGATTATTTTTCCTCTTCTGGAAAATATTGTTTATCTTATTCTTTACTTAATAACTGCCTTTAAAAAAATTTACCTTTCTATGAATTCATCCATAACTCAACTTCAAACTGTCCATCCTTGTCACATAGAATCAAGAGGTGTTCTATTGCTTCAACTTTTTGAAGACATTTCTCCCACAGCCTCCTGAGAGATGCCCTAAACTCTGGCTCTTCACCCTCATGTAGGGACTGACTTTGCCTCATTCTTAGTCTGGAACCCATGCCTTTCTTATTTCCCCCAAAGTGGCTCTCTTTTGATAGAACAACTCTTCCAGTGTCTTCTGGAGAAAGAGTACTCAAGAGATTACTTTTTTGTGAATTTACACATCTGAAATATCTTTATTTGACCTTTATGCTTGCTTAATAGTTTGGGCATATGATTCTTCATTAAAGAATATTTTCCCCACAATTTAAAAGGCATCAACTTCCAACTTCCAGTGTTTCTATTGAGTTGTCTGATGTTTTTCTGATTCTCAGTCATTTGTATGAAACTTTCTCTTTCCCTCCGGAAATTTCCAGTATCTTTTCCTTGCCCTCAATGTTCTGAAATTTCAGGAAGATGAATCTTGGAATAGGTCTAATTTTATCCATTGTGTTAGATACTTAACGGGGCCTCTTGTTCTGGAGACACATCCTTCAGTCCCAAGGAATGTTCTCAACATTTAAAAAAGATTCTCTCAGGGATTTAATTCCCTGGCAGTCCTGTGGTTAAGACTCTGCACTTCCACTGCAGGGGCAAGGGTTTGCTCTCTGGTCAGGGAACTAAGATCCCGCAAGCTGTGTGGCTGAAATTTGGTGTTGGATAAGACTCTTGAGAGTCTCTTGGACTGCAAGGAGATCAAACCAGTCAATCCTAAATGAAATCAGTCCTAAATATTCTTTGGAAGGACTGATGCTGAAGCTGAAGTCCACCTGATGTGAAGAACTGACTCATTAGAAAAGACCTTGATGCTGGGAAAGACTGAAGGCAGGAGGAGAAGGAGATGACAGAGGATGAGATGGTTGGATGGCATCACCAACTCAATGGATCTGAGTTTGAGCAAGCTCCAGGAGTTGGTGATGGACAGGGAGGCCTGGCATGCTGCAGTGCAGAGGTCAGACACGACTGAGCCAGTGAACTGAACTGAACTGATGCTGCATGGTGTAGCCCAAAAAGACTCTGTCCTCTCTACTGTCTCTGCTCTAACTTGGTCTCCTAAAGTATCTTCTTTTTTTTTTCTTTTTTTTTAAGCCAGGCCACGTGGGAGCGTAATTCCCTGACCAGGGATCAAACCTGTGTCCCCTGCATTAGAAGCTCAGAGTCTTAAACACTGGATTGCCAGGGAAATCCTATATTTTGTTTTATTTTAATGAAGACTACATTTATTTTTTCCAATAGATACTATTAGTATTACTCTTTGGAATTAATTTCATTTATAATTGAGAAAACTAAAACTGTGCATGAAGTCAGAAAGAAAGATATGTATGTAGGGAGAAAAACAGATGGATTCCTCAGATGACTCATAAAAGGAGAGGGGGGGAAACACACCCAGTCATAACCAGACTTTGGAGTTCCTTTCAGTGATACTTTCTTTTTTTGGTGATCTTAAATACTAATAAGTATGTCCGTTACTGAGTCCAAGCTCACCAATGAGTTGGAGATGAGGTGTTGAGGCAAGGAACCCAACTTTATTCAGGAAGCCAGCAGCCTGAGAAGATGGCAAACTATTGTCTCAAAGTAACCATCTTGCTGCGGTCTGGATGCCAGGTTATTTTATAGAACAGAGATGGGGGGAGGTGAGGAAGAAAAATAAAAGGCCATTAATCTTGCAAGTATCTCCTGGAATGGCTAGCCTTGGGGAGGAAATGTGTTCATTTCTTCCTTCCTGTAGCCATCCACAGATGGACCTTGTCCTGAACAGAGGCACTCTGGTTCAGTATTCAGGCAGAGGAGCAGGGGTCCCAGAGGCAGGCCATTTCATATAAACAGTGTTGTTTTAGTGAACAAAAGCAATGGGAAGCAAAGGTTAAAGCAAAAGAAACAGATCCAACGTGGAGTCAGTTCTTTCCAGTAACGTGTCAAGATAGAAGAGAAACCAGATCTTTTTGGAAACTTCATGGTATTACAGAGAAAGCAATTTCTCACTTCTAAATGATTTGCATATTGGTAGGACCGAGTTAAACTTCTTTACATTTTAATCTACATACTGAACATAATTCAGTAAAAATGATATTTATATCTACATGTATGCTTAATTTCTATTAAAAGTCTATATGAAATTTTTAGCTATGAAACTAGGATCCTAGAATCCTGTCCCCAAATTTTAAAAAGCCAAGGAAAGATCCTCAAAAGGTTACACATACATAATCTCAGACTGTTCTTAGCTGGTTTATCCACAAAGCAAAAATGGTTAACAATTATAACTGTTTCACTGAGGAATAGTTTTGCAGCCCAGAATGCCTGTTCCTCTGGCTTCTAGAATTTCCTCTCCTATTCTTCAGCATTTTTATTCTTTTGTTTCACTTTCTGGGAAATTTCCTCTACTTCATTTTCCAGACGTTCTGTTAAGTTACTCATTTCTGTAAGTTATATTCAGTTTACAAGAGCCCTTTTACTATGTGAATTCTTAGAATCGCATCTTTTTCTTTTGGCATGGATACAATATTTTGTCTAAGGATATTGATAGCTTTTTATTAAAGTTTTCTTCTCTAGCCATATTGTTTCCTCAAAGATGCTGTTTTCTGTTGGTTCTGTTTGTTGTATGAAATACCTTCCGTATGTATGGATCTTTGGGTGGCTGTTCAAGTTTAAGAATGGGGCTCTAATATGTTGTCTGGGAATTTGTCTGTGTGGTTGTGGGTGGGACTTGATGGGTGAGACTTTTTTTGTGAGGTGCTCTGGCCAGCCCGTTTTGTTAGGGGGAAGTACTTTAAGTCTTTTATCTTAGGCTGCTAAGATTTACAAGAAATTTTTCCAGTTGTCTGCCCTCCACGAGGAGGGACAAAGTCAGCTGCCAGCGTGCCTGGGAGCACAGGGGCAAAGAAGGCTGGTGGACACTCTACAACAATACAGAAACTTCCACAACCCTCCTTTCAGGACAGTAGCCTTGATAGGGCCAGAGTAAATGGACAAAGTAGGTAATTAAATAGTTAATCCCACTAGAGAATTGTAAGTAAAGAAAAAGTATGGGGAGACCCCTGTAAGTTAATGATCACTAAGAAAGTACCGGAGAAGGCGATGGCACCCCACTCCAGTACTCTTGCCTGGAAAATCCCATGGATGGAGGGGCCTGGTGGGCTGCAGTCCATGGGGTCGTTAGGAGTTGGACACGACTGAGCGACTTCACTTTCACTTTTCACTTTCATGCATTGGAGAAGGAAATGGCAACCCACTCCAGTGTTCTTGCCTGGAGAATCCCAGGGACGGTGGAGCCTAGTGGGCTGCCGTCTATGGGGTCGCACAGAGTTGGACACGACTGAAGCGACTTAGCAGCAGCAAGAAAGTAGGCGTGCTTACCCACAAAACCAAGCAGGCTTGCTTAGCAACAAAATCATGCAGGAGAAGTATGAGACATGCCCCAAAACAATGTAACAACGGGTACATGAGACCAACATCCTGCCCGCTGGAGCTCAGTTAAGTTAATGAACCCTAGGACATGCTCTCTACACACATAAAAAATGTTTGGGCCTTCCCTGGTGGTCTAGTGGTTGAGAGTGCCTGCCAGTGCAGGGGACACAGGTTTGACCCCTGGTCAGGGAAGATACCACATGCCGTGGAGCAACTAAGCCCAAACACCACAACTACTGAGCCAACGGTCTAGAGCCCATGAGCCACAACCACTGAGCCCACATGCCCCAACTGCTGAAGCCTGCATACCTATGCTCTGCAACAAAAGAAGTCAGGACGATGAGAAGCTGGTGTACCACAAAGAAGAGTAGTCCCTGCTCATCACAACTAGAGAAAGCCTGTGTGCAGCAACAAAAACCCAGCATAGTTAAAAATAAATCAATCTTAAAAATAAAAAAGCCAATGATTTATGGAAATGTGACATTTCAAAGTAAAGACCCTCATTGTGCTGAGACCTGAAATAATTTTTCCATAATGCTATGCTAGTCCCAGCTTGACCACATAGGGATAAGAAAACTCCTCTGCCCAAGCTGGAGGAGGGGCTGATGATGGAAGAATGAGGAAGAAGGTGGTCTTTTTCCCCTCCCCGCTTTTTCCTTTGATTATGAAACTGTAGCCCACTGAGTTCTCAGGGTGGTGCTCTCTTGCCTGCCTGCTTATCAGCCTCACAGGCATCCTATTTGAATGTCACTTTCTATCACTTTGCCTCTCACTGAATTCTTTCGGTGCTGAGACACAAAGGCCTGGAGCTCCTCGGAGCTCCCCCAAAGTGCCACCTAGCAGTTCAGCCTCACGCTCTACCCTGCCTGGTGTCCTAAGCTTCTGCAGGGTGATGAAGGAGCAGCTGACTGGCTGAGTGAGTGGGTCTAGAGGTCTGATGCTTTGTCTTTCAACTGAACCTACCTTTTTAGCACCATTTCACTCCCACCTTCCAGAGGCTCCTGGTACCTATGGCTTATCATTTTGGGGGTGTCTTCAATGATGAACACATGGTTCTCAGATTTCTCTGCAGCTGATCTAGGATCCAGCTTTCTTGGGGCTGCTCATTCACAGTCTATCTCCTTTCCAGCATCCAGGATTTTGTTGTTGTTGATGTCTCCTCTTCATCCTCATGGGCTTATGCCATTAAGAAAATTTCTTTCCTGTCATTTTAGTTGGGACTTAAGAGCAAATGGACCAAAAAAATGTGTCCTCAATATACCATGTAGAGTTATGCTAATGTTCAAATTTCTTAATATTCTTAAAATTTTTAAAGAAATTCTCATTGAATTTCCTAAAAAGCAATTAGCTTGAAACCAAATGATCATGCAAATAAGCAACATTTTTTCAAGTTTTAGATCACAAAACATCTATTACATGCATTTTCTTTGAAACTGATGACAACTCTATTGGTAAAAATTATTGTTTTCTAGGTCAGAAAAACCAAAAAAAAAAGAGAGAGAGGGGTACATCCTTCATACAAAGCAAATGGAAAACATATGTGCCAAATCTGGAAGGTTTTTGTTAAGAATTTATTAGAAATATTAAAAATTGAGAAAACTTGCATTAAAAAATCAAATTTTCAGCAGTTTGAAAAACTGGAAAATGGGGCAACATTGAGCCCACACTCCCCATGGGGACAATCATCTGGAGCTGAATCTGAGCTGCTGCTCTCAGGTGGGACTAAGGCCTCCAATCCACTCTGTCTCCACTCACCTCCTTCACTCATCTGTAACCAGAAGACACTTGAATTTGAGACCAGAAAGAAAGAAAGAAATCACTTTATTTGGAAAGGCAAAATTGAACAATACATATGCAAAAATAAATCTATAATACAAGCCACTTCTCTGGGTCCCACCCAGTGTCCACCTTGTCCAGGTTAAATGGTTACCTCAGAGATTAGAAAAAATGAGTAGCAGGCACAATTGCAGAGAATATGCATATTTTGTCTCCTTCGCCCCCCCCCCCCCCACAAGCCGCACATACTTGTGTAAACATTTTGTTGATTTGTAACACATGTCTAGTACTGCAGACAAATGTGCTGGGATGAAAGGAAAGGAAGTCATTAAAATAGCAACAACAGTAGTTACCTGGCTTGATTCATCAAGGTTGCATTTGATGATAAATTCCCACAGGGCCTCAGGTGAGGAGGGAATAAGGACATCCAGCTGCACTGGGGGCTAGGGATTTTTTTTTCCTACTTCCATCCATAAAGCCTGATTTTTCTTTTTCTTTTTAAACCTATAGCAAAACTGAGAGACATTACACTTCAGTTCACTGCAGTTTAATTTTAAATTTTATTCCCAGGATCCTCTAACTAAGAGTAGCTGTCAGATCCTGGCTTCAGCTTAGCCTCTAACCAGCAGGATATTTGGAAAGAGTCTACCTTTCAGAACCTTGGATTTTCCATCTGTGATTGAAGATACTGATTATATCTTTGACTCCGATAATCTCCTGGACCTTCACCTGCTTCTTGTACTTGAAGATAGTCTCTGATGTCTTCCCAGTTGGGCTGGAATGTCCTGAGGTTTTTTTGCTTTTTGGATGCCCAGCATTTGTGGAAAAAGAAGATGCCCTAGCCAATTTTAGAAGGCACAGAACTATCTTTTGAAGGTGGAGTTAAGTTCTAACTAAGCTAACTAAGTTAGCTCAGAAGGATTTGTGTCTTACAGATCACTTTGCTCTCACTGATCCTTAAAGAAGCATTTGATTAGCTGTAGTACATCCAGGCCATTCCAGTCTCCTACAGGAGAAGGGGACCACCTGGTGACATTAAAGCCATATGGATGGATGGAATAGCACAGGTGACCAAGCCATTCCAGACAGGCTGGAGGAACTAGAGCCACAAACACTCCATTTTTTATGAATTTACTGAGTGCTTACTCAGTGCCAAGGCACTGTGTTTTTAAGCACTAGAGATTGAAGAAAAATTGAGTTAACATGCAGCTTCAGGGTTTAATATAGTAACTCTTCGTCAGGATTAGAGCAGGGGCTGGCAAACTATAGCCCAGGCAGGCTGTTTTTGTCAATAAAGTTTTATTGGAACACCAGCTGCACCCATTCATTTAGGTATCATTCACCAGTGTTTCTGCACTACAATGGCAAGGCTGAGTAGTTGCAAGAGGCCATAAGGCCCACAAAGCCTAAAATGTTTACTATCTGGCCCTTTAGAAAAAAGTTGCCGATCCCTGTGTTACAGAAAAGCACTGACATGTAACTAGGAAATGAGACAGGTGGTCAGGGAATATAAATGATTTGCATAATAAAATCTCAGAGTGAGGAGACTGGTGGAACTGACAACAGCAACAACAAAAGCATCAGTTAATGAGGTTTGATAACTTTGAAAAGTCAAAATAAAGTTGCTTCTAGCTTACATTTAACAAATGCAAATTAACTATATGCACTGGTTTAAAACACACAAACAACTTAAGGCAAGCCAACTACTTGATTTGTGCAAACAGCAAAAGGGTAATTAGTTCCAGCTTTTGGAGTAAACTGGTTATGGTGAGTCCAAATACAAAAACAGGGGTACCCGTCATTTATAGGTGATCCAAAGGACATTTCAAGGGTAATTTTGACTCTGCTTGATTTTTCCTTTAGGGCACACTCTTAACTTTGGAACCGAATACATGCAGAGGGTCATGACTCCACAGTACTTAACACTAACATGCTGAAGGACCTGTCTTAATGAACTGGTTTGTATGTTACACTCTGTTTTTTTTTTAATGTTTTGATTTTTAAACAAAGAGATGTTGCTTTAGCACTTGGGGTTGATCAAAGCAGTCTGTTTTCTTTGCTATTTGAAACATCAGTTGAAATCACACTGATGTTAAATCTGAAATCCTTCTAAAAAGAACACTTATTAAATACAGATAGCCATAGCCTGGCCCTGGGGAAACCACTGGAATTAATGAGTGTTTATAGTTCTTGCCCTCTCATTCTCCAACAGCTTAAACAAATCTCAAGGGACTGCTGCTGAAAGCATCCTACTGCAAATGACAAGAAAATCAGCCAAGCTTCAAGCAGAAAATGCCAAGGATGGGGGTTGGGAGCAGATTCTTCGTAAGGATGTCAGATGCTAAGAAAATATAGAGGAATACTGTACAAGGGGTACTTCAGTCATATTGTGGATGCTGCTACTGAGATGCAGAGTACATGTCTGTTTGGAGGAAAGGCTTCAACCTTCCAAGCCACAGCCCTTGCATATAAAAGCTTTGAGGTGCACCCACTTCCACACGAGCTGAGGCAGGAATTAGAGGTAGTAAAAGTGTGCATATAGAAATCAAACCTGTTTTGTAAAGCCCACTGTGGAAAACACACTTCAGAATGTAATTTGGTTGTATTCCACAAAATCAGTTGCATTTCAGGAAGGAAATTAAAAGATAAGAAAAGTGTGTGGGCCCTCCCCCATGGCAGAAGGGGTCCTGGGAGATGTACAGTCTCACACACACCAAAAAATGCCACACACATTCTTCCAAATGCTCTGAGAAAGACGGCTTTGCTCTAAGACAGACATGACAATACACACCTCGTGGAAAGTTAACACGCAGCTCTGCTCTTTCCTACCTCATCCTGACTCAGGAAACACAGGCTCTGTGGGCCTGAGATTTCAGCCCAGCCTGAAAAGGCTTGAGCTTTAATATTTTCCATCCAGAGCAGAAAAGATACATTTTCTTACATCTCATGACAAACAACAACAATAACCACAACAAAACACAGAAAAAGAACCTCAGAAAGATACATTGGTTCATTAGGCTGCTTTTTCAATCCCCAGTGCCCTAGGGGACAGCTGCAGTGTCTCCACTGGTAGCAAAGACATATTCAAGAGTCAAAAAATAACATACAAAAGTTGATTTACTAAAAACATCTGCCCCCTCCAGCCCCCAAACAACCCTCAATAAGAAGTCTTTTTCTTCCCCTTTCTCCTAGCCCTGTAACTTGGGGCTGGCTGGCAGTGGTTTTTTCCAGCAAGTTATTCCTCCATCTGGGCCCAGGCCTCCTCTGCTTTCTCGTAGTACTGGTTGGCCAGCCGGCCCTTCATGGCTTCCATCGCTGCCTCGGCTGCCTGGGTGTACAAGTCGCCTGAAAGAAAGCAAAGTAGGGCACAGAGAGGTGAAGAGCCTGTTGTTTTTGCTGCCTGGTATCCCTGACCCCTCTCCAGGAAGATCACCCTGAGGTTACTCCTTCTGGCCTATCCCTGCACATAACCTGGATGGGGCTCTGAGTATGCACGTGATCCAAGCCGGGTCAATCAAAGCACCTTCCCTGTTCTTCACCAGGCCACAGGGATTGGTCAGGACTTAGGCACAGCCACCCAGAGTCAGCCATCCCAGTAAGCACAGTGATTGGTTTAGGGGCCGTGGGTGATTCCAACTGAATCACTGAGAATCAGGCTGAGGATTTCTATTGAACAAATTGGGGCTGTATGAAAGTGGAAGGGATAAAGTGTCTAGACGGGTTTGGCCACCAAATGAATTTGTGGAGAACATATAAAAACACTTGGTTTTCAGTGCTTTTGGATTTAGAAGTTTCAAATAAAAGATTATAGAATTACAGTATTAGTTGCTTGATTTTGTTATACTACCTTAAAAAAAAAAACTTTTAAACTTAGCCTCATCCTATACCTGTGAAACCAGGAGTTCAGTATGTCTATCATGTTATTTAATATATATAATATGCATTAACTGATGAGTGAATAAACAAAATGTAGTATCTATAAAACGGAATATTATTCAGCAATAACAAGGAATGAAGTACTGACACATGCTACAACATGAATGAACCCTGAAAGAAGGAAGACACAAAAGGTCACATACTGTGATCCCAGTTATATGAAATGACCAGAACAGGTAAATCTATAAAGACGGAAAGTAGGTTAGTGGTCGCCAGGAACAGCAGGAAGGGGAAATAGGGAGTCACTGCTAATAGGTACCAGGTTTCTTTCTGGTGTGATGAAAATGTTCTGGAATTAGGTAGTGGTGATGATGGCATAACACTGTGAACATAAAAACCACAGAACTATACACTTTATTTTTTTTATTTATTTTTTTTGAACTATACACTTTAAAATGGTAAATTTTATGAAAATGTCAGCTCAATTTTTGAATTGCAAACAAACCTCCCAAATTTCTAATATGTGACTATTAAAAAGGTTCATCTGCATACCAACTTCATAAAGCCCCTTTCTAAGCATCATATGGGTATCCAGCCTTGCAAAATACAGGACCAGTATGAATCTTTCTCCCAACCAGAATGGAAAGAAGAGACTCAGTCTTACATCTTGTTGTGATTCCCAGTGAGACAGGAATTATGTCTCTTTCACTATCCAGCCCTGTCCCACCCCAGGGGCAGGTCTGCCAGGCCCTACCTGATCTCTGTGGGTCCTTCTCCAGCCCGCAGCCGCCTGTGAACAGCATCTCCGCCTCCCTGGCCAGCAGCATGTACCGGGGTTCGTCTTGCATCCCATCATACTCCCCACCCTCATCACAGTCAGTTGTCTCCAGGGCAGTGTTGTACCAGTGGAGGGCCTCTGGCCAGCTCTGGGACCTTGCCAGGAGATACAGAGGAAAAGAGGAAGTTACCATGGCAACAGGGCAGGAAGGAGGAGGCCCATCAGCAGGAGAGGCAAGTCAGGGATCGCAGTGCGGCCACTACCTATGCTTCAAGACCCAAAGTATCCAATGCCACCACATCTAAGGGCTGTCATTCACATTGTGCTGCTGCTGCTGCTGCTAAGTCTCTTCAGTCGTGTCCGACTCTGTGCGACCCCATAGACGGCAGCCCACCAGGCTCCCCCGTCCCTGGGATTCTCCAGGCAAGAACACTGGAGTGGGTTGCCATTGCCTTCTCCATTGTGTGAAAGTGAAAAGTGAAAGTGAAGTCGCTCAGTCGCATCCGACTTGTAGCGATCCCATGGACTGCAGCCTACTAGGCTCCTCCATCCATGGGATTTTCTAGGCAAGAGTACTGGAGTGGCTTGCCATTGCCTTCTCCGCATTCACACTGTAGATCTATATATTTATTACAATAGCAGTAAAGTTGTTTTCCCTAACAAAACTGGTATAGTACAATAATTTTCCAACAGATGGAAGTCGAGCATCTTGAGGAAGGGGAACATTTTTCTAGTCTCCATAAAATCACCCTACAGGAATTCCCTGGCAGTCCCAGTTAGGACTTGGTGCTTTCACTGCCATGGCCTGGGTTCAATCCCTGGTTGGGGAACTAAGATCCCACAAGCTGCACAGGGTGGCCAAAAAAAACCACACAAAAAAACTCCCCAAACCAAAAAAACTACCCTATGGGTTTGCATTAGCAGTGAGTGGTATCTCAACCAATTTGCCCTGTAACTCATGCAGGAGAAGAGGTGGGTGGGTACCCTTCAGCAAAGCGCCCAGAACCTTCTGACAGCAATCATTCAGCCCTTTCTTTCTCTGCCTCTGCTGGCCAGCTCTGGCTTTCCTCCAGAAAATGGAGGGCTTACTCCAGAACAGCTGACTTCCCCCTTCTGACTCTGCCCTTCACTCTCAACTCTTTCTCCTACGGCCGCACAGTGGCCAAACCCGCAAGGGCAGACACAAATTCCAACCCAATCTGAGCAAAACAAAATAAAGAGTAAACAGGGCAGGGGGGCTCTTTTCCTTGGGGTGTAGTAATGCATATTACCAAACACGTGAGTAACTACAGGACATCAGGAAAGAGCAAAGAGAGACACAGATAAGAAGGTCTACGTGCCTCATGAAATGTTCCTGGAGCTACAGCTGTATATATATATACACATATACATGGACCCGGCTTCACCCTCCAGTCTTAGCTCCTGTCAGCCGTGCCAGACTCTCTGGGTCACTTTCTCTTCCTTGAACGTGCCAGCTCCTGTCCGCCCTTTGGCTTTTGCACCTGCTGCTCCCTTTGCTTAGAACATCCTTCCTTTAACTCTTCCCATACCTGGCTCCTCATCTCTCCAACCTCAGCTGAGCTTCTTCAGAGATGCTGGCCCCAAATACTCTATTTGTTACCATTACCTCAAACTGTAATTCTCCTGTTTACTTATTCACTTGTTTATTGTTTTTCCTGGCTAGAATGTAAGCTCTAGGAAGGCAGGGACCGTGTCTGTTTTATTCACTGCTGCATTCCCAGGGCCTGGCAGACAGCACAGACTCTATAAATGTCTGCTGAAGTGGCTGGCTGGGATGGTGTCAGGAGATAATCTTGACTCCATTTTATTTTATAAAGAATGGAAGTTATTTGAAAATTATTTGTGGCACATCCAGAAGACTGGGGTTTGAACAGTGGATTGGAAACCACTAAACTAGTTGATCTCAATTCTTTCAGCTTTGGCCCTCTCTGGTCTTGAAAGGCAAGGCAGAACTGCTCTCAACACATTAAATGTAAAAGAAGGGAAAGGGCCTGCTCTCTCCCCACCCACCCCACCCAACTCCGCACCCAGTGGTTAGTATGTCCACCCTGCCTTGAAATTTCCAATGACTCTTCCTTCTCCTATGAGACGGTAACTTCTGGGTGGGGGTCAAAACCCCCTAAATGAAAATAGCTGACTCTCATTAATGCTCCCTGAATGGAAGAGGCTGGGGCTGCTTGGAACAAGGAAGAAGAGTAAGAGAAAGACTTTGGAAGATGTTACGGAAGAAAATCTTGATTGATTTAACTACACAGATATTAAAAACCAGCAAGTCCCCAGACCCAATAGTCAATGGGCATTGTGTGGCATCTGTTCTCCCTGCTGCCCCAAATCTATGGTAGCCATCTCTGAAAAAAGGTTTTAAGTCAACTCATATACCAAAGAGCTAATAGCCTTAAGAAAATAAAAATTTTTACAGGGAATTCCCTGATGGTTCACTGAGTAGGACTCTATGCTTCCACTGCAAAGGGCATGGGTCTGATCCCTGATTGGGGAACTAAGATCCCACATTCCACAAGGCCAAAATATATATGTGTGCTGTGCTTAGTCCTCAGTTGTGTCCGACTTTTTGAGACCCCATGGACTCTAGCCCTTCAGGCTCCTCTTTCCCTGGGGATTCTCCAGGCAAGAATACTAGAGTAGGTTGCCATGCCCTCCTCCAGGGGTTCTTCCCAACCCAGGTATCAAACCCATATCTCCTGCATTGCCAGGCAGATTCTTTACTGTCTGAGCCACCAGGGAAGCCCATGAATACTGGGAGTGGGTAGCCCATCCCTTCTCCAGGGGATCATCCCAACCCAGGAAATGAACTGGGGTCTCCTGCATTGCAGGCAGATTCTTTACCAGCTAAGCTACAAGGGAAGCCCATATATATATGTACCATTATTAACAAATCAACAACAAGAAACCGATCATCTCAAATAAAAAAGAGAAAGTAGACAGAGAACATAAAGAGAAAACACAGATAGTCAAGATTTTTTAAGAGCCTCAGATACAGATATTCAATGCCTAGTACCAGCTCTTCACGCCCACATGGTCGTTCCCCACTGCACTCAATGGGCATTGTGTGTGTGTGTTAGTCGCTCAGTTGTGTCTGACTCTTTGCAACCCCAAGGACTATAGCCTGCCAGGCTTCTCTGTCCATGGGATTCTCCAGGCAAGATTACTGGAGTGGGTTGCCCTTCCCTTCTCCAGAGGATATTCCAGACCCAGGGACTGAACCCTGGTCTTTTGCATTGCAGGCAGATTCCTTACCATTTGAGCTACAGGGAAGTCTCAATGGGCATCATTGATGTTGGCATTTGATTTCAGACAAAATCATTTCATGTTTGTTTTGTTTACCTCCCCTCCATGCCAGTGATTCTGAGCCTCCCAAGAAGCAGGCTAATATACAGTCCACTGGAGAACAGATGAGAAGACCTAAGTTTTGGCCCTGCTACTTACTGGCTACTTAACTGCAGACAAGCCCCTTCACTTCTTAGAACCACACATCCATAAAATAAGCCCCTAAATGCTACCCAGTCTGTGTCAAAGAGATGTGTTGATTCTTTCATTCAAACAACTACTGAGCCAGGCCCTGTGCTGAGCACTGGTACTGAAGAGATGCAGGAAACCCAATTCTAGTTCTCAGTGAAGTAAAATCAGATATGAAAGTGCACCCAAATACAAGGGGCATTACAGTCACACAGCAGGTAGCTGACAAACGTTTGCATGATATGTAATTCAGACATTTTAGACCCTGAGAGCTTGACATGACAGAGCCACAGTCTTGACTTTGCTTCTAAACTCAGTGAGAGGGAGATGAAAACACGACCCACATAGGAGGGAAGTGTCACGCTGCCCCAATCCTGGCAGTTTGGACACGGTCTCTTCCAGAAAGCCACAGGTGCCTGAGAACAAACGGGGAGGCTGAGATCCACTGGGAGCCAGTGAGCAACAGGTCCCACTAAGAGCTGAATTCCCTCGACCGTTCTCTGCTCCTGGACTTCTGGGACCTCCCACCAGCCAAGCCAAAGACCCAAGATGAAGCTGCCATTCTCCTCTCTTGCCACCAGACAATCCAATCCTGGCATCTCTGCCAGAGGCATAAGGGAAAAGCTGTTAACACCTGTAGGGTTGTAGCCGTCAGAGATTTAAAAAAAGTGAGGGAAAAAAAAAAAAGAGTGAAACTGTTAGTTGCTCAGTCTTGTCTGACTCTTTGCGACCCCATGGACTGCAGTCCGCCAGGCTTCTCTGTCCATGGAATTCTCCAGGCAAGGATACTGGAGTGGGTAGCCATTCCCTTCTCCAGGGGATTTTCCTGACCCAGGGACTGAACCTGGGTTTCCTGCATTGCAGGCAGATTCTTTACCATCTGAGCCACCAGGGAAGCCCAAATCACTCTGGAAAACTCACACCAGGACTGAACTCCCCTGGAGCTCATTTCTGTCCCTCCACTCCCTCTTAGAAGTGAAAACAGTAAAAACAAAAATAGGAAGAGTCAATTAAAATCACTCCTAATCCCATCATCTAGAGACAACTGGCTCTGGACCTGATGCTACATATCCCTTCAGACTCTTTCTCAGACAAATCTACATAAAATGGCTAAGATGCCATTTCTCTCTCTCTATTTGCCAGTGAAATTACAGGCATCATCTCATCTAACCCTCACACAACCACACACTCCCGCCCTAGCGTGCAGGTTCTATGGGTATTCTGACTTGACACGATGGAAGAAACTGAGGTCAGGGAGGTAAACCTACTTGCCCACGGTCACGGGGCTGGTACTCGGGGGAGGCACACCTGGAACCCAGGTCTGTTCTGATTCCAGAGGGGAGGCTCCCACCTGCATCCCAGGTTCCCACCAGCTCCACCTGAGGCACAGCCACAGTACCTGTCAGGGCTGAGGTTCTGGCCAGTGTCAAAGGCTCGTGCCACCAGAATCATGCACTGTCTGTCCCCAGCTTCGGCTGCCTTCAGTAAGTAATCAAATCCTTTGGTTTTGTTCTCTTCTGTCTCCTGTTAATACAAACCAAAGAAGGGGAGAGAAAAAAATGAGCTGTGAGGGGCTGCCACAATCTCATACGTCAATCTTTACCCTGTTTCTTGAATTGAGAGCTTCAGGTTGGGGCTGCTGAAGAACTGCATATTGTGAGAAAGAGAACAGGGCTTACCCTGATGCAAAGAGCTCCCTGGGGGTTCCCATCAGGCAGGGAGAAATGGAAGCTTAGTCCACTCCCACCTCTATCTGATGTGATTCTGCCCGAGACCACATCATCTATCCACTTCCAACAGGGGCTCCCGGCTTCCAATTCTTTTAAATTTTTTAGCAACTTTATCGAGATATAATTCATATAACTCATTCATTTAAAGTGTACAACTCAGTAGTTTTTAGTATATTTACAGATTGTACAACCATCACCATAATCAATTTCAGAATATTTTCATTAAGTCAAAAAGAAATCAAAACACCATACCCTTTAACTATTACCTCCCAATTGCTCCCCATCCACCCCCACCCAGCCCTGGACAACTGCTGATCTACATTCTGTTTCTAGAGATTTCCCTATTCTGCGCATTTTATATAAATACAATCATATAATAAGTAGTCTTTTGTGCGTGGCTTTTTCCACTTGGCGTAAGGTTTTCAAAGTTCATTTCATACAGCTTCTATCAGTGTTTCATTCTTACTTATGGCCAAAAAACATTCCATTGTATGAAGATACCAAAATTTGTTTATCTTGTTCATAAGTCATCAGGTGATGGACATTTGGGTTGCTTTCATTTTATAGCTATTCTCTATGAACACCTGTGTACAAACTTTTGTGTGGATGTATGTATCTATTTTGGGGGGTTATATACCCAGGAGTGGGCTTCCTGGTGGCTCAGTTGGTAAGGAATCTGCCTGCAATGTGGGAGATCTGGGTTCATGCCCTGGGTTGGGAAGATCCCCTGGAGGAGGGTACGGCAACCCACTCCAGTATTCTTGCCTGGACAATCTCCGCGGACAGAGGAACCTGGCGGGGTACAGTCCATGGGGTCGCAGAGGGGAACATGACTGAGGGACTAAGCACACATACCAGGGAGTGGGGAAGCCCAGGTGGCACAGAAGTAAAGAATCTGCCTGCCAATGTAGGAGGCACAAGAGATGCAGGTTTCATTCCTCGATTGGTAAGATCCCCCGAGGTGGGAAATGGCATCTGACTCCAGTATTCTTGCCTAGAAAATTCCATGAACAGAGAAGCCTGGCAGGCTCCAGACCAGAGGGTTGCAAAGAGTTGGACACAACTGAGCAAGTGGGCATGCACACACAAGCCTAGGAGTAGAGCTTTTGGGTCACATCCAACTCTGTGTCTAGCCTCTTGAGGAGCTGACTGTTTCCCACAGTGGCTACACCAGTGTATATCCCCATCTGCTTTTATTATGCTTCTCCAAGATCTATCCAGAGAGAGATTTTAAGCTCAAGTCGGTCATACTACTCTATCAAAGCTGCTCTTATCTCACTTGGAGACAAATACAAAGCTCTCATATCAGTCTATGAGGCCCTTCTCAACCGTCAGGCTTCAAGAAGTGTGGCAGGGACTACCAGTTGCCCCCCATATCCATTCAGTTCAGTTCAGTCGTGTCCGACTCTTTGTGACCCCATGAATCACAGCACGCCAGGCCTCCCTGTCCATCACCATCTCCCGGAGTTCACTCAAACTCATGTCCATCGAGTCGGTGATGCCATCCAGCCATCTCATCCTCTGTCGTCCCCTTTTCCTCCTGCCCCTAATCCATATCCATTATCCCCTGCCATATTTTTGCTGGCACATGGCTGACCAGCTAAAAACTACATTTCCCAGCCTCCCTTGTGCCTGGAATCAGTCTCTTAATAACAAGCGGCCTATTCATAGAGACTTCCCTAGCAGTCTGGTGGTTAAGACTCTGTGTTTCACTGCAGAGGGGGACAGGTTCAGTCAGGGAGTCAGTCAGTTCAGTTGCTCAGTCGTGTCTCCACAGACTTCAGCATGTCAGGCTTTCCTGTCCATCACCAGCTCCTGGAGCTTGCTCAAACTCATGTCCATGGAGTCAGTGATGCCAGGATGTTCAGTCAGGGAACTAACATCCAAGAAAGGAGGCCTATCCAGTTACTCATTCCCTGTCATATTATCCCATCTCTCACTTAAGAACAATGCTTGGCACAGGAAGTACTCAATAAAGGTCAGTTATTTTTACTTCTGTTGGAAATATTTTCATTTGTTAATTATTACCTGTATTTATATTCTTTTCCATCTGAAAGGTTTGCTGTGGTCAATAATAACCTAGGACACTGCCCAGAGGGTAGGAGCGCTCAACAATATGTGCTGGATGGGTGGGCTTTCCAGGTGGTGCTAGTGGTAAAGAACCCTCCCGCCACCATGGGTAGACATAAGAGTCGTGGGTTCGATCCCTGGGTCGGGAAGATCCCCTGGAGGAGGGCATGGCAACCCACTCTGGTATTGCCTGGAGAATTCTATGGACAGAGGAGCCTGGAGGGCTGCAGTACATAAGGTCACACAGAGATGGACATGACTGAAGCAACTCAGCATGCACTTAGCATGGATGAGTGAATGTCTTAGCAAGATAACACGAAAAGGTCCAAACAATGGGGGCTGTGGGGAAAGTGGGAGATGGGTGAGCAGCTTTTCAGGGCACTTGCCCATGTTTTTTTGGCTGCCAGAGCTGGTCCTAGAGAGAAAGGCCTTTGAGATGCCTTCAGATAAGAAAACTGAAATAGCTTCTACATCCCTTTACAAAGGGGCTTGGGTGTGACTGGTGTAAATAGCCTGAGATCATAAGAAGAGTTAGCAGGGAGTCTCAGAGAGAAGGTGTCCCCAGTCCTGGCCCCTCACCACTCATTCTGGGCCTCGGCATTCCTTTATTTAGGCCTCAGACACTTCTACATGTCCTCTCTGCGCCAGATGCTGGGAGAATAGGCCAAATGTGGCAGGAATACTGGAGCTGGCTCTACAAGTTTGTGAAAAATGATGTGAAAGCAAACCAGTCATAAAACACAGTTGCTGCTGCTGCTATTAAGTCACTTCAGTCGTGTCCGACTCTGTGCGACCCCATAGACGGCAGCCCACCAGGCTCCGCCATCCCTGGGATTCTCCAGGCAAGAACACTGGAGTGGGTTGCCATTTCCGTCTCCAATGCATGAAAGTGAAAAGTGAAAGGGAAGTCGCTCAGTTGTGTCCAACCTTCAGCAACCCCATGGTCTGCAGCCTACCAGGCTCCTCTGTCCATGGGATTTTCCAGGCAAGAGTACTGGAGTGGGTTCATAAAACACAGACTTTATTAAAAATTAAATTATGTTAACTTACAGTTAAATGAAAGGTAACAAACACCCAAAGCTCATCACTTCCTAATTATTTTACTGTGCTTTAGTGTTATCTATGCTCTTGAGGTTATTAATATCCATTGCAGGGCTTCTCAAACTCAGCACTAATGACATTTTAGACAAGATAATTCCGTTGTGTGGGGACTGGCCTATGTGCTGTAGATATTTGGCAGCATCCCTGGTCTCTGTCCACTAGAAGCCAGCTGAACTCCCAGAGCTGTGACAACCAAAGGTATCTCCTGACACTGCTAAGCATTCCATGGAAAAGCAGGAAGCAAAGATGCCTGCTTGAGAGCCACTGGCCTACGGAATCTGCATAGTGGAAATGCTATATAATGGGAATGCCATGCATTCCTTCCAACTCCGTGCTCAGTGATGTCATGTTACTACCCGGACACTGGCCACAGTGGGAGCATTTACACCAAGAGATGGCAAAAATATTAATAGTGCAGATTCATTTAAAAGTATGCTGTGTCTGTAGCCATTACATTGTGATGAGGGCAAGAAACTGGAGTCTCTTCGGTATTTAAAACTATCATCTGATTCAGCAAAGGAGTCTTGCTCATGTCAGCAGCAAATAAATGAAGCTCCAACTCTGACAAAGAGCTTGCTTACTGCATTTCCATTTTACTCACTAAAGTAAGTAAAATTATCAACCAGTATCCACGTCACAACTTTACTCCTTCATCAACCACAACCAGAGGGAGGCTACAGATATGAGCACCACAAAAATTAGCGAAAGAATCCTATGAGGATAAATTGACCATATGGAATTCACAACAGAATAGTTTTATTATTGTTTGTAAACTGTATGCTCCACTTTCTTTTATCACTAAACGTCTAATAAGCTTACATACATATATGAACAAACATTCCCTCCCCACCTGCAAGAACCAGTCATTAAGTATTTGCCAGCATACCACTGGCTAAATGAGATATATTCAATCCACCCTCAGGGAGCATGGAGACTAGAGAATGAGGGACAATTCATCTACCTGTCAAAACCCGCTCCCCCCAACCAAACTTGCTCTTTCACCATCTAAAACAGGAAATAAAAATGGGTGTAGGGGCTTCCTTGGTGATCCAGTAGTTAAGAATCTGCCTTGCAATGGAAGGGACACTCGTTCAATCTCTGGTCAAGGAAGATTCCACATGCCACAGAGCAACTAAGGCTGAAACCCACAACTACTAAGCCCACGTGTCGTACTACTGAAGCCCGCACGCCCTAGAGCCTGTGCTCCACAACGAGAGAAGCCACCACAACGAGAAGCCTGCACACCCCAAAGAAGAGTAGCCCCCGTTCACCGCAGGTAGAGAAAGCCCGCGTGCAGCAATGAAGACCCACCAGAGCCAAAAAATAAAACAAAGAAATAAATGTATCTTTTAAAAAGGCTTTGGGTTATCCCTGTGCGTGCATGCTCAGTTGTTCAGTCGTGGCCAACTCTTTGCAACTCTCTGGACTGTAGCATGCAGGGTCTTAGCAAATAGACAGATTTAATTAGTTAAGATGACATCATACTGGAGTAGGGTGGGCCCTAAACTCCACAGGACTGTCATCTTCATAAGAAAAGAGACACAGAGATACAGACACACAGACAGAAGGCCATGTGAAGATGGAAACAGACTGGAGTGATGCGCCCACAGACCAAGGAACACCCCGGACTGCCTCTACTCACCAGAAGCTAGAAAATCATGGGTATGTCGACACCTGATTTTGGACTTTGGCATCTAGAACCGTGAGAGAATGAATTTCTGTTGTTTTAGGCCACCCAGTCGGTGGTTATCCCTTATGGCAGTTCTAGGAAATGAATACCCTCTTGGAATTACATGTGAGGATGAGAAGATGGAGGAAAAGATAGGAGAGGCTTTTTTACTGTAAACTTTTCTATATTAAAAAAAAAAAGCTTTTTAGCCACGGGGCTGTCGGGTGTCTTCCCATACCCTCTTCCAGTCTGAGACCCATGACCCTCTGGGCCATGGCCAGGCCCACAGAGAGGGCCTGGTACCCTGTGCCCATGACACGCCCAGCCTCATCCAGCCACAAGCCTGGCCTACATGACAGAGAGGATGGGGACAGATAGCTGGGAGCACACGCAAACCAAGGGCCCCTCACCTTCTCCAAGGACAGAATCACACTCCCTAGGCCTGGTCAGTCCTGTCCACTGTGCCCACAGAGCAGGGAGACCAAGAGGGAGAAGACACCCTCACGGATTCCTATCACACCCATCCTGTCTGGGCCCCCTCTCCGGCCTCATCTCCTCACCTCCTCCTCAACACCCCATGCTCCAGTACACTGATGGCCTCCTGTCCTTCAAACCCCACCCTGGCTGTCTCCCCAGGACCTAGACCCACACTGTTCCCTCTGTGCACACTGCTCCTCCCACCCTGTGCCTGGCTGACTCCACTGGGTCTTCAGGTCTACCTTTGGGATCACTTCTTTCATTCGCTCCACAAATGAATGCTGAATATGGAGTCTGTGCCAGGTCTGTTCTAGCCACCAGGGAATGACAATCAGGAAACCCCAGCTAAGGCCCTTCCCTCATTTGTTTGCAGCAGCATCTTCTGCTTCTCCCATCGCACCCTATTGTAATTGCCTGGGAACATGACTGTCATCTCCAATTCTATCGGTGTCAGTTAACTTGGAAGTGCCCGGCCCCAAAGTGACGCTCAGGAAATTTCTCGGGCATAAACCCAGGGAGGGAAGGATGATGGGTTGACTAAGCTCCTCGGTCCATGGGATTCTGCAGAGGAGAATATTGGAGTGGGTTGCCATTTCCTTCTCCAGTGGATCTTCCCGACCCAGGGATCAAACCTGGATCTCCTGCACTGCAGGCAGATTCTTTACCATCTGAGCCACCAGGGAAGCTCACAAACCCAGAGAAGGGCGGATGATGGGTTGACTGAGCCCCCACCTGCTCACCTTCAGAGAGACATCTGCCAGGATGTGGTGGGGAAGCTGCGAGTACATGAGTCCCAGGCCCACAATGGCCTCCAGCTCGCCCAGGTCGGCTGCGTGCTCCAGGTGGAAGACCGCCGACTCCCGGTCCCACTCCTCGTCCTTCTCGCAGAAGCGGCCAGCCTCGTGGTAGCGCACCATGGCCAGATGGACCTGCCGCACAGACGGCAGGTGGGCCTGGCTGCCTGCAGGTCGCAGCCACAGCCCAGGGCCCCCCTGCCAGCTGGGGAAGCTCCGGGTTAGTGCAGAGAGGGCATCATCATACCTTCCCCAAAATGGACTTCCCGATTTTCTTCTCGAGGTCCAGAGCGTTGAGCCTCTGCACTTCCAGGGCCACAGCCGAAGGTCTTGGCAGGTGGAGGCGGGAGGAGTTGAAGAGATTCCACTTCTCCACACAGACCTGGGGAGGACCGAGCACTTACAGGCCAGAGAAGCGAGGGGCTGGGGATGGACCCACCCTCCCAGCTACAAAAGCCGGCCTGGCAAGACAGGGGGCATGGACCCGTGTGGTGTCAAGTTTTCTTGGACAAACGGGGTCTACTTCCACCCTCCCGAATGATGCCAGCTTGTGGGCACTGAGGCAAAGCTGAAGCAATAGGACGCAGAGGCTAGCACCACACACTGAGCAGTGTGGAGAAGGGTCCCCTCACTTAACCATCTGAGTCGGTCGGGTAGGTTCGACCCTGCTCCCCACACAAGGTTCCAGAAGAGCCTGACTACAGAGCCGGCAGCAAATCCACTGTGGTTTCTCTGCACAAGCCCAGGGTGCTTCTGCTGTTGGGCTGAGAAAACACGCCATGTCTCCCAGCTAAAGACACCCTTGTCCCAAGTTCTCACAGGACAGAGCCAGGCTGCCTGCTGTGTGCATACATGAGTGTGTGTGCACGCATGTGCTAAATATTATACAGTGCCCAGGGCAGCCCCCACAACAAAGAATGACCTAGCCCAGAGTATCAGTGGTGCTGTGGTTGAACAACCACTGACTCCACACCATGCTGTGGCCTTGACCTGATTGACAGATACCTCGTGGTATTGCATGGTAAGTAAATGCCACGTGATAAATAATCTGTGTTCTGGAAGCAGCAAGAGTCAAGCCTGCCCTGGTTATCAGGGAAGGCCCCTGGGGGAGGTGCCACGGGGGTCCAGCCTGGGAGAGCAGACAGGCTTTGAGGAGATATAACCATGGAGGAGGAAGGACCTTGCAGCCTTAGTAAAAGCTGGAGGGCCAGAGGTTCAAAGTGTGACTCAGAGTCAGCTAGAGAAGAGGGTTCCCAAAGCTGGTCTTTCCCACACTTGCCTGATGATAATCACCTGAGCTGCTGCTTAGAGCTATTAGCCAGGTAACCTGGGGAGAGTTGCTTAAGACCCTCATTTTCTCATATGTCAAAAGGGGATGAATAGGGTTAGCCTGTCTCAATGGGTGGCCACAAGAAGTATTCATAAATTAATGTACACTGGAAGGAGCTGAGGGCATGGCCTCCAGGACGGGCCATCCTAATCTCCTTTAATCCTCCCTGCTGATCCCTCAGCACCTCACCCAGGGCAGAAGCTCGAAAAGTATTTGCCAAAGGGATTGGCTCCTTTGCAAAATCTTCTTTTAGGAGATGTATGAATTGCCCGGGCAGGCAGAAATGATGTGACATGAAGGGGGAGAAACAGAAAGAGAGCCTGGAAAAGATAAGCAGCAGCCATGACGAGGATTCCTGGGCGTGCATTACCCGTCCAGAGCTGCCCAGGCTGTCTTCATCCGACTCGTACCTCCGGTTACCGTTTGAGTGGCCCTGATGGAGGCAGAGATTAGAGTGATCCAAAGAGCGGCCCTTCCTTCCCACAGCCGCCTCCTGGGGAACTGGCCCAGCCCTCCCAGGGGCCCTCCTCAAGGAACTGGCTCGGCTCCCCCCCAAGGAAGCTGGCACATTTGCCAAGCAGAGAGGATGCTGGGAGACAGGCGGGACTGATGTGCTGGTCTCACATGTGCATAGATGGAATGGATTCAAAGGCATAGGATCCTGGTAGGTAGGCACTGAGAAAACTGGGCCAAGTGCTTCTTCCCTTAGCCAAAGCTCCCATCACTGGTCTATATTCACGGTATCAAAGCTGAGACCAGAGGCTCCCAGAAGGCTACCTTGAAGGCATGCTCCATTTTGGCACTGGGCAAAACTTAAGCAGCTGATACTACCTAAAATGGCCCTCACCTGAATGCTGCTGGGAAGACAACTTAGGGCAGTCTCCATCCTCCGGAGCCCTCCCGAGGGACTGCCGGAATCCTGTGCCTTTGAGCTGGGCCCGCCCACCTATACCAGCACCATTCTGGCCCACTGCCCAGCATCCTCTCTGCTTAGCAACCAGAGGTCCCAGCTTCACCATGCGATGTGTCCGCCATTTTCAACCTTGTGTCTAATCCCCCATGCTTGTCCCCTTACTAAACCTACTAGTCCCCATTACCTGTTTTATCTTTCGCCCTGCATTTATCTGAAATGATTTATATATTAATTTACTTTATGCTCTTAAGATGCACTCACATACCACCCTAGTTCTCTATCCTTCTGGACAACTAGGCAACAGGGGACTCTGTTCTCATTTCCTGGGGGTTCCTTACATGTTCTCTGGGCTCTGGGTCATCCAGGTCACCCCGCTTCTCACTGGGGTATCCACTGTCCCCACCGTTCTCAGAGTCCTGTGGAGAGAAGATGGTCCTACGGTCTCAGAGGTCTTCTGAATATCTGGTGTTGATACCTGGAACCTCATCCATTTGCTCTCTCTCCTTTGCCCCATCTCCTCACTTAACATTCTCTTTCTCCTACTCATGTTGGCTGGGTAACAAGGCAGCAGTAAGAAAGAGTGGTGAAGAACGTGGGCTTTAGACGCAGACTGCCTAGGCTCAAATCCAAGCTTTGTAACTTGCCAGTTGTGACCCTGGACAGTTGTTCAGCCTCTCTTGAGCTTGGTTTCCTGAGCTGTGGGGATTCATTATAGCACCTATATCAAGGGGCTCTGAGGATGAAATGAGGTGTCACACTCAGAGTGTGGATCATAATAAGTGCTATTATTAAGTGACTCACCCATTTCACAGGCAGAAAAACAAAGGCTGGTTTAAAGGATAAGATCCAAGGATAAATCCAAAGAATGCTCAAGCTACCGCACAGTTGTACTCATCTCACACGCTAATAAAGTAATGCTTAAAATTCTCCAAGCCAGGCTTCAGCAATATGTGAACCGTGAACTTCAAGATGTTCAAGCTGGTTTTAGAAAAGGCAGAGGAACCAGAGATCAAATTGCCAACATCCACTGGATCATTGAAAAAGCAAGAGAGTTCCAGAAAAACATCTATTTCTGCTTTATTGACTATGCCAAAGCCTTTGACAGTGTGGATCACAATCAACTGGGGAAAATTCTGAAAGAGATGGGCATACCAGACCACCTGACCTCTTGAGAAACCTGTATGCAGGTCAGGAAGCAAAAGTTAGAACTGGACATGGAACAACAGACTGGTTCCAAATAGGAAAAGGAGTTCGTCAAGGCTGTATACTGTCACCCTGCTTATTTAACTTATATGCAGAGTACATCATGAGAAACGCTGGGCTGGAAGAAGCACAAGCTGGAATCAAAATTGCTGGGAGAAATATCAATAACCTCAGATATGCAGATGACACCACCCTTATGGCAGAAAGTGAAGAAGAACTAAAGAGCTTCTTAATGAAAGTGAAAGAGCAGAGTGAAAAAGTTGGCTTAAAGCTCAACATTCAGAAAACGAAGATCATGGCATCTGGTCCCATCACTTCATGGAAAATAGATGGGGAAACAGTGGAAACAGTGTCAGACTTTATTTTTCTGGGCTCCAAAATCACTGGAGATGGTGATTGCAGCCATGCAGACGCTTACTCCTTGGGAGGAAAGTTATGACCAACCTAGAGAGCATATTAAAAAGCAGAGACATTATTTTGCCAACAAAGGTCCGTCTAGTCAAGGCTATGTTTTTCCCAGTGGTCATGTATGGATGTGAGAGTTAGACTATAAAGAAAGCTGAGCACCGAAGAATTGATGCTTTTGAACTGTGGTGTTGGAGAAGACTCTTGAGAGTCCCTTAGACTGCAAGGGGATCCAACCAGTCCATCCTAAAGGAGATCAGTCCTGGGTGTTCATTGGTAGGACTGATGTTGAAGCTGAAACTCCAATACTTTCACCACCTGATGCGAAGAGCTGACTCATCTGAAAAGACCCTGATGCTGGGAAAGATTGAGGGCAGGAGGAGAAGTGGGTGACAGAGGATGAGATGGTTGGATGGCATCACTGACTCAATGGACATGTGTTTGGGTGGATTCTGGGAGTTGGTGATGGATAGGGAGGCCTGGCGTGCTGGGGTTCATGGGGTCGCAAAGAGTCGGACACAACTGAGCAACTGAACTGAGCTGAACTGAAAGCCCTCTGCCAAAACTGCACAGATCAGTTCGGCATATTTTTTATTCTTCTACATCTGAATTCTGCTGTAAAAAGGAATCTGGTATAATTTAGAATTTCTAAAGCTTCAGTCATTTGTCTATCACTGTTGAGTTGTGGTCATATCTGCATGTCACCTGCACCACTATTGAGCTAAAACGTTTATTTTTTTCCTTATAAATTCCACTTAGAGACATTTCAAATGCACCAATAAGAACAGACAATTCTAAAATGAACTCCTGTGCCCCTGTTGCTAAGTTCCAACAGCTCTTAACACTAAGCCTTAGTTACTTTAGATCTTTTATTTCTAAAAGGAATTGAAACATTTCTGTTAAAATGAAGACTTCTTATGAGTCTCCTCCTGACTCCATTCTCTTCTTCCTTGAAATAAAACTCCTCTCACGAGTTCATACTTCTCTTTTATTATTTTTCCATAAATAAACCATTTTATTTTACTTAATATATTTTTAAAAGCAGCTTGGTATCACTACCATGAATGTAAAACTTGGATCAGTCTCCTAGACAGATGGGAGCCATGGGACACACACAATGGAATCCTTGGCTTCTGGTCTGGCCAGGAATCTGCTCCACCCCAAGGAGCTGTGTTACCCTAAAAAGGCCTCTGCCCTGGTTTCTAGACGCACCCCAGGCTTCCCACTGCCCTCCCCCAGGCCTTGCTCTCTGTGAGTCAAATAGCTATTCTATGTTTTTAAACTATTTCAATTTTAAAAATTGAGATGTAACTTACAGACAGCTAAAGTGAAGTGTTCAGTGTGCTGAATGAAAGGCTATTTTTGAAATCAGATCACAGGCTATACTCAAAAGCTCCAGACAGCCCCCTCCTCGCACCTACTCTCTGCAAGACCTTGGGCTACATGTCCCATCCTTGGTAACCACCCCCAAGCGAGGCAACAGAGTGCCTCACTCAAACCCCAGCCCTGCACTTGCCAGCTCTGGGACCCTGGACAAGGCAGCTAACCTCTCCGAAACACAGTGTTCTCGTCTGAGAAATGGTGGAGAATAACATGAGGGATGGCAGTACGCAGAGGGTTCAAGGCCAGATGGCCTGGGTTTGAATGCTGGCTCCATCACTGATTGACCAGGAGCAAGGAGCTTACCTTTCTGTGCCCCGGTTTCCCCATCACTAAATCAGGGATAATGAGAGCACTGCCCAAGCAGAGCTGGGGACAAGCAAGTGGCTGAGGCAACAGGTGGGAGGGAGACTTTTCACCTTACTAACTGAACCTTTTCCTTTTCGACCTACTCTGAATTTCTAAAATTCATCCTGATTCTAGAAAGAAAAGTGAAAGTCGCTCAGTCGTGTCTGACTCTTTGCGACCCCATAGACTATACAGTCCCTGGAATTCTCCAGGCCTGAATACTGGAGTGGGTAGCTGTTCCCTTCTCCAGGGGATCTTCCCAACCCAGGGATCACATCCAGGTCTCCCATATTGCAGGTGGATTCTTTACCAGCTGAGCCACAAGGGAAGCTCTGATCCTAATTCTAGTTCTAGAGTAAAAAAACATAAAAGCTATTCTGAGAGGAGTAGAAACTATTATCTACCTCGCAAGTTATCTGAGAATTAAATAAGAATTATCTACCAGACTCTTAAAACTGTCTGCCCAAGTGACCATTCCATATGTGCAGCTCTTCCTCCTTTTTTCTGTCACTCGGGAACTCTGCAAAGCAGTCAGGAGTGAAGCTGAACCTTCGGAGCTGAGAGGGCAGCTTAAGGTGCTATTGGCCTGTGCAAGTGAGACTTCTGCAAAGTCTGTTTAAAAAATGCTGATGAACTTTTTTCACATAACTTCTTTTTTTCTTATGTCACATAACAACAGGCATATGTGAATTTACTCTTTCAACTGTAAATTCTATGAACTCCAAATGCAGAGTAAGTATTTCTGATGAAAATAAAGGGTTTAGATTGAGATATGCTGCTGCTGCTAAGTCGCTTCAGTCGTGTCCGACTCTGTGCGACCCCATAGACGGCAGCCCACCAGGCCCCCCGTCCCTGGGATTCTCCAGGCAAGAACACTGGGGTGGGTTGCCATTTCCTTCTCCAATGCAGGAAAGTGAAAGTGAAGTCGCTCAGTCGTGCCCGACTCTTCGCGACCCCATGGACTGCAGCCTACCAGGCTCCTCCGTCCATGGGATTTTCCAGGCAAGAGTACTGGAGTGGGTTGCCACTGCCTTCTCTGTGAGATATGCTAGTAAGTATAAATTATTCAATGGATTTCAAAGCCTTAAGAAAAAACACACACACTTTTATTTTGGCCCCACCATGCAGCACATGGGGTCTTAGTTTCCCAACTAGGGATGGAACCCATGTCCCCTACGGTAGGGGTGTGGAGTCTTAACCACTGGACTGCCAGGGAAGTCCCTCTAATGAATTTTTAATTTGACACTATAACATATGTTCCTCTGAATGCAAATATGTCATCTGCAGTGTCTTACAGCTGAATCACGAAGAGGCTGTAGGAAACCTGTTCTGCTCATCCGACCTGGGAGCATCACAGCTGCGTGTGCTGCGCGTTACACACTGGACACCCAGCATAGCCCCTTCTGCCCCAAGACACACACACATGGCAAATCAAACCCAGGCCCGAGCCCAGCATGCACCAGAAGGTCACACTGTGGCTGATTTGGATTCTCTGCTCTAACCACCTCCGGAAACTGAAATGGACCCTGCTCTTCCCAGAGGCTTCTGCCTGTGCCCTCCTGCCAGTGCCCCAAGCAGACCTGGGCTGCCACCTCTGAATCTGTGGACTCACCCTCAGTTCCCAGAGGAGGGCGTCCACTCCTACCCACCCCCGCTCCCCCAACCCCTCCACTCACCCGGTGGTTGTCCAGAGGGTCCTGGTCTCGCAGTGCCATGTTATCGAGGTCGCTGAACACAGGCCAATCTGGGCAGGGAGAAAACAGAGCAAGGCAGCAGTTCCACAGCTGGAACAGGTCACAAGGTCCATCTAAGCTGCCACCAAACCTCTCTTATTTTAAATTTATATTTATTTTTGGGGCCACACCATATGGCTTGCAAGATCTTAGTTCCCCAACCAGAGATGAAACCCAGGCCCTCGGCAGTGAAAGCACAGAATCCTGCAGAAGGCATCATTGAAAGCACCAATGGGCCACTAGGGAGTTTCCAAGCCTTTTTTATTTGACATTTATAAAGTACAAAAACGGGAGAAGAATGTTGTTGGCACCTGAGAGGCCACAGTTCTTCTTTGAGAATTTACCTAGACTCTCTACTTGCCAGCTGTCTGTACTTGTCCTGATGAGCAACTAGCTTAGCTGCTGCGCTGCCTTGGGGTTTCCATAAGGCAAATAGTGATACGATTGTGTAACGTACTGATTAGCATCATGTGCTTGACCTATGGTCAGCCGTCAATGAGGTGCAGTTGTGAATGAAAAAAGAGGCATTTGTCCATTTGGGGTACAAATGGGAGGTAGCTACAAACGGGAGAAGTCTTAAGATGGTTTAAAACCCAACAATTTCCTGGCAGATTCCAGTCTTTATCTCCTGTACCAAACTCCCACTAACCAAATCTGGCTTGTCTGCTGTTTTTATGCTTATTTTAAATAATCTTTTTTTTTTAATATGTATTTATTTATGTTTGGCTGTGCTGGGTCTGTGGCCGTGTGCGGGCTCTTTCTCTAGTTGCTACAAGCGGGGGCTACTCTCTGGTTGTAGAGGGAGGGCTTCTCCCTGCAGTGGTTTCTCTTGCTGTGGAGCAGGACCTGTAGGGCAATCAGGCTTCAGTAGCTGTGGTGTGGGGCTCAGCAGTGGCGGCTAGCAGTACTGAGCCTTCTGGTGCACAGGCTCAGCTGCCCCGGGGCATGTGGGATCTTCCTGGACAGGGATCAAACCGGCTTCCCCCGCATTGCAAGGTGGGCTCTCAACTACGGGACCACCAGGGAAGCCCTCTTAGATAGTTTTCAAGAAAGTTTTTCATATTTTTAAATGGTTGGAAAAAATCAAACCTACTTTGTAACATGTGAAAATTACATGAAATTTAAAATTCAGCAACCATACAGTTTTTTTGGAACACAGCCACACTGATTTGTTTTAAATATTGTCAATGGTCGTGTTTATGTTGCCCACAAAGAATAAAATATTTACTCTCTGGCCTTTTAAGAAGGAGTTTGTCAACTCCTGCTCCAGACTATTCCCAAGGCCTTTTGGTGGTGATCTACAGGCTTCGTTAAAAGAGCGTCCTCTCCTGCTCCCCTGGGGCTTCTTTCAGCTGAATAACTGACCACAGAGTCCTGCCAGTTCTTCAGCTCAGAACCATGGAGTCAGTCTTGCCTCTCCTTTTTCCTGCAGTTCCCACATTCATATCATAAGTAAAGTCTGTCCATAACATGAGTAAACTCTGTCACTTCAGCTTCAGAAATAATGATTGCTGTTTTTCTTGTGACCTAATCACATGATACTAATTGGTTTCTGAATTCTGAACAACCTTCAGATTCCTGCAAAAGCCCTCTTTGGCTGTGACAGACTTTCTTTTAAGATACTAGTCTTTATTTGCTAATACCTTATTTAGAATTTTTGCCTTGTATATTTATAAGTGAGGTTTGGATAAAAGTTTTCTTTTTTGGTGTTTTGTCAAATTTTGGTGTAAAACTTTTTGCAAATTTCAATCACCCTGAAAAATGTTACCTTGTTTTCTACAATACAGGTGGTTTTTATGGCATTTGGATGACTGGATCTTGAAAGTTTATTAAAAGAACTTATCTATAAAGCCATCTGGGCCATCAGTCTCTTTGGTTGGCATGTCTGATTTTCTAACAGAAGTGAAAGCCAGTTTAGCCCTGTTCTACCTGGTCCTTGCCCTCTCCAATCACAATAACCAGGGGCCAAACCGTTACTCACGGAGGTGGTCCAGTTTCTGGCTGTGTGGTGTGGCTGAAGATGGAGAGGAAGGGAGAGAGTCAAAGGTCACGTCGCTCATGTTGTCATCTCCGGAGTTCTCTGAGAGGCGAAGGAGCAGTGGGGGCCGGCTCCCTGAGAGGGTCCTCACACGGGGGCTCCCGCACTTTTCCTCTGTCCCCCTTAAGATGGTCTTGGCTGATTGCTGGAGAATTAACAGGGACATGCACATCACATAGGCACCTTTTGGGAACAAGAGGTTCTTCCTGTTGCCTGTTGGTCCCTCAAAACTTGAGGCCCTTTCAGCCACAGAGGCCTTAGGGACTCGCAGAAAATCTAAAAAAATAAGTGGGGGATTAACCCGAAGGCCTCTAAGAAGGGGCATCTGGAACAGGAGCTCAGAGTGCCAGCACTCCCAAGGCGATGGCCACCATTCATGGCCCTGAGCTGGGGGATGGCCTGTAGAATCCCAAGCTGGTCTTTGCCAACATGGTCTTATAGCTGGTCCACGTACTGGGGGTGGTAATGGGGGTACAACAGGGACACAGAGAGGTGCTCAGTGAGCCAAGTCCAAGCCTCATTTGTCAACACAACAGACAAACCACATACCACACACCCCACTCACTTATCTGTACACACCTGGTCTCCTCACTGTGGGCAAAAATGGGCCCAACTCAAGCAGACCCCAATTCCTCTATTAGTGGGGATACTCAGGAGGGCTGTGTACACTGGTTCAAAAGGGGTAAGGGACACAGATGGGACTAAGATTCTTCCAGCCACAATACTCTTCAATTAAGCATCGCAGGGCCTGGGCCACCAGCATACAGGAAGCACAGTTTTCTGGTCCTGCAGCAGAAGGCCCCTGCCAGTCCACATGTGCTCATACTGGGTACCTACCAGCAGCTTGGTGTTCTGATTCACTGCATCCCTCTCTCTTGGGGACAGGTCAAAGGGAGCGAGGCCCATGCTCTTGCAAATCCGGTTGCAGGCATGCGAGTGGAAGAAGAGAGCCATCCCGCGAACACCTGAAGAGAGTTGGGGGTCTGGAGCATTGCTCTGCTTTGGGATGGGGGCAGGGCAGCGCTGAGCACCCTAAAGATGGCATGGGCCAGACATCCCAGGCTCCCATCTCCACAGTCTAGGGCAGGCCCATATACCACCTTGGCCTGCTTGCCCGGGTGAACAAAAAGCCTGGAGATTTTGCAAGGAAGCGTGGTCGCCGGGGCCATGCTGGCTTTCCCAGCCTACCTAGGTTTCCATCTCCAAAGTCAGTGCCCCTCTCAGTGTGGATCTGTGGGTCGGTGTAGAGGTCACCCACGCCCTGGATGTCCACCACAATCAGCTGGTGGCCGGAACGCTCAAATGTGAAGTGGCTGAAGGCCTGTGGGGCGAGAAGAAGGAAAAGGTGACCGCAGAGACCAGGCTGTGGGCTGCGTGGACATCAGCAGGCACTGCTCTGACGGGCTGCGGTACTCCAGCTCTGCCCACGTTGGGGGCCTTTCTCTGCAGGGAGGAGTGTACAGAGGCAAGGACAAAAGAAGGAGCCCTATTTTAATTTGGAGGGGCCCAAGGTCTGCTGAGATGGGACACGGGGCTCTGCAGGGGCCTCACCTGTGGCGTCAGGCGCACGTTGTCATCGCGGACGAAGCCTGAGTTGGAGTTGTACTTGATGTACTTGCCCTCGATGTAATGTTCCAGGTGGAACAGCGGCCGGCCCGGTCTCTCCTTCAGCTCTATGACGCACATCTGCATGATGTCCACCTGGCGGGAGGGCAGGAGGAGTCAGGGGAAGGGCAGGGCCCAGGCGGCACCCTCCTCTGATAAGAGGCTGGAGCAGAAAGGCTGAAACTGCTGATCGTCCCCAGAATCCATCCCCCTTTTTCTTTAGACTGAAAACCCCTGCTATGGCGTGAATGGATCCCTCCAAATTTCATCTCAAGGCTTAAAATCTCAAGGCTCACAGGTGATGGTATTAAGGAGGTGAGGCCTTTGGGAGGTGATAAGGTCAGGAGAGAAAAGCTCTTGTGAATGGGATTAGTGCCCTGAAAAAAAGAGACCTCAGAGAGCTCCCTCACTCCACACACACTGTGAGGACACAGCAAGAAGGTGCCAGCATGAACCTATAAACCTGTTCTCCTGTATTTTGTTACAGCAGCCCAAATGGACTAAGATAACCTGAGTTGTAACACGATGCACAGCCATCCAGCAGCGATGACATGGCTTGGCTTCCCTTGCAGCTAGATGTGGCCATGTGACTAAGCCCAGCCAATAGGAAGCAAGCAGCAGGGATGATGCAACTCCAGCCTGCCCTCTCCTTCTCTGGCCTTCCTGAGGCTGTAAGGTGGACATCTGCCAATGAACCAGAACTGACCATGCAGTCCAGGGCAACTCCTGGCAGATGGCAAACAATAAGACAGAAGGAACCAGGCCTCTGGATGACAAGGAGGTGAAGCAGCAGCCCACCCTGAGCCCCATCTAAGAGGCTATTCGATGAGATGGAAGGAAACCATTTTGAGTTAGCACACAGCTGTGAGTCTGCCTGCTAAGCAACTTAGCCTACGCCTCGTGCTAATACAGAGAACTTGAGCAAGTTATTTCCCCAGTTTGTGCCTCAGTTTCCTCACCCGTGGAATGGGTAAAAGGGTGAACTCTGTTGGTGCAGGAAGCAGTCTACCAGTGTCTGCTGATGTCATTATTATTAGCAGACACAAATTCTCGAGTGATACACACCAAACCATAACAGTGGTTCTTTCCCTACAAAGGGGAATCACAGGGAACTCAGACATTCCCTGCTAAATTTTGCACCAAGCGTATGTTTAATTTTGTACTCAGAAGAAACTGAGTAAGTACTGTGTACGTTTGTAACATAGGATAGGGAAGACCACACCCATGGTACCCTGGCCCCACCGAAGCCACCCACAACAGGGGTCAGGTCTGGGTTTCCCAAGGAAATGACCACCCAGGAAACTGTTTGGCTGAGTCAAGGAAGACAACAGCTGCAGAGGCCAAAGGGGTCCAGAGCTGGGAGCTGAGAACCTCCCCAAATGTGGCTTCAGTTCTGAGAACCAGCCAGAGGGGAAGGAGCAGCTGGTTCCCAGCAGATTCCTGTCCCCAAAACTGGCTCTATCCCTACAAGGAAGCATGCAGCAGGGCCACTGGCTTGGCCAGGAGGCAACTGGGAGAGGGTCAGTGGCAGAGACACATCCTCAAGGCGACAGCCAGTTCCTCCTCAAACAGCCACATTCCTCTCCCTTCATCAATTCAACCACCTTATTATTCACTGAGCACCTAGGCACTGGGATACAGCAAACAAGACAGATAAAATCCTTGTCCTCAGGGGAGAGAGGCAACCGAAGTATACATGAATAAATACATGAATAACACTCTTTCAGATACTGCCAGCTGCTCTGGAAAAAAGAAACCAAAACAAACAAAGTGACATGTCAGAGGGTGCAGCAGTGGAAGGGTTACTTCATCTTCATTTAGGATGGTCTAGCACAGCCTCATAGCTCAGTCAATGAAGAATCTGCCTGCAATGCAGGAGACCTGGGTTCAAATTGTAAGTCGGGAAGATACCCTGTAGAAGCAAACGGCAATCCACTCCAGTATTCTTACGTGGAAAATTCCACGGACAGAGGAGCCTGGTGGGCTACGGTTCATGGGGTCGCAGGAGTCGGACATGACTTAGCAACTAAACCACCACCACCAGCACAGCCTAGCTGAGGAGGTGACATGAGCTGAAACCTGAAATCTAAGGACTGAGGGGATCCAATGATGCAGCCTTGGGGCACAGCCAGTTCAAAGGTCCTGAGGCAGAAACAAGCTTAGGGAAGAAGGGAAAAGTGGCCAGGCCTGAGTACATGGAGTCACAGCCCCTGAGCGTGGGAATGTGGCTTCCTGTGTTCACACCAAGTATGCTTAATCAAGAGCTCTGCAAACACTAGGCACTCAATAAATTCTGCTGTTTGCCTGAAAATGCGGCTCTCCTGAGGCACTCAGACGATGGTACCTTATAGCTAGCAGGTACACCAACAGTAGGAGAGCTGAGCTGTGAATTCAGGCAGAGCAAAGGCCTAGCTCTATTTTCTAGCTATTTCCTCAAATGCATGCAGGCAACAGGAAATTCTGCTTGGCCTCAGGTCACCAATACCCTGGGGGCTCAAGTGAAGAAGCCAAGAGCAGGGGCTTGGAAAGTCTGAGCTTTCCAGGAATAAGTCCTGGCTCCATCCCTGCCTGTTTGGGCAAGAAACTTTACCCCTTTATGCCCTAGGTTCCCCAGGGACAGATAAAGAATCCATTCCCTATGCCCTCTCCTGCTTTTTCTTGGGAGACACCAATCTCAGCCCAGCTAGTCTAAGAGGAAGAACCCATAACCCTGGCTCTAAGGGAGGGTACAAGGCTCAGGCCTGCCCAATCTGCATATTCCCACCTCCTGGCCATCATGATTGGCTCAGTGATAGGCATCTAACCTAATCAAGCCAATGAAATCCAGTTCTGAGACTTTGATAGAAACTTATGGAAAAACATGTCATTCCATCAAGGTTGCTAAGAAATTTAAAGGGAGCCTGCAGCTACTGGGGTCAACATGTCACTGCAAGTTGAAAAGTTGCCTAAGTGATGCCAACACAGAAGAACATTGAGGCTAGAGCTGGAGGAAGACTTCCAACAACCTCAATTTGGTCCTGGATCCAGCTGTGTCTGTGTGTATGCATGCTAAGTCACTTCAGTTCAGTTCAGTTCATTTGCTCAGTTGTGTCCGACTCTTTGCGACCCCATGAATCGCAGCACGCCAGGCCTTCCTGTCCATCACACTCCCGGAGTCCACCCAAACCCATGTCCATCAAGTCAGTGATGCCATCCAACCACCTCATCCTCTGTTGTCCCCTTCTCCTCCTGCCCTCAATCTTTCCCAGCATTAGGGTCTTTTCAAATGAGTCAGCTCTTCGCATCAGGTGGGCCAAGTACTGGAGTTTCAGCTTCAACATCAGTCCTTCCAATGAACACCCAGAGCTGATCTCCTTTAGAATGGACTGGTTGGATCTTCTTGCAGTCCAAGGGCCTCTCAAGAGTCTTCTCCAACACCACAGTTCAAAAGCATCAATTCTTCAGCACTCAGCTTTCTTTATAGTCCAACTCTCACATCCATACATGACCATTGGAAAAACCATAGCCTTGACTAGACGGACCTTTGTTGGCAAAGTAATGTCTCTGCTTTTGAATATGCTATCTAGGTTGGTCATAACTTTCCTTCCAAGGAGTAAGTCACTTCCGTCATGTCCAATTCTTTGTGACCCTATGGACTATAGCCCACCAGGCTCCTCTGTCCATGGGATTCTCCAGGCAAGAATACTGGAGTGGGATGCCATGTCCTCGTCCAGGGGATCTTCCCGACCCAGGGATTGAAGCTGGGCCTCTTACGTCTCCTGATGTAGGTTCTTTACAACTAGTGTCACCTGGGAAGCCTCAGCTGTACCTGCTGCTGCTGCTGCTGCTAAGTCACTTCAGTCGTGTCTGACTCTGAGCAACCCCATAGACGGCAGCCCACTAGGCTCCTCCGTCCCTGGGATTCTCCAGGCAAGAACACTGGAGTGGGTTGCCATTTCCTTCTCCAATGCATGAAAGTGAAAAGTCAAAGTGAAGTCACTCAGTCGTGCCCGACTCTTAGCGACCCCATGGACTGCAGCCTACCAGGCACCTCAGTCCATGGGATTCTCCAGGCAAGAGTACTGGAGTGGGGTGCCATTGCCTTCTCCACAGCTGTGCCTGCAGTCAGCCCTATTTCTCAATTATAGGAAGCAATCCATTCCCCTTTTGGTTTAAGCCTGTTTGAATGGATTTCTGTCACTTGCAAACAAAAATCCTGATGAATAGACCCCATGTGTAAATGAAATAAAAACATTCCAACTTCCACCAACCTCAGAGCTCTGTTTTTTTTTATTTTCTTTTTCTCCTATTTTTTGGCCAAACTGTGCAAGCATCCAGGATCTTAGTTCCCCAACCAGGGTTTGAACTCATGGCCACTGCAGTGGAAGCATGGTGTTTTAACCACTGGGCCACCAGGGAAGTTCCAGAGTTCTGTTTTTAAGAATAAATAACTTTTGGTATACAGAGCACTTTTCATACTGTTCAAAGAATGCTCAAACTACCACACAATTGCACTCATCTCACATGGTAGTAAAGTAATGCTTAAAATTCTCCAAGCCAGGCTTCAGCAATATGTGAACCGTAAACTTCCTGATGTTCAAGCTGGTTTTAGAAAAGGCAGAGGAACCAGAGATCAAATTGCCAACATCCGCTGGATCATGGAAAAAGCAAGAGAGTTCCAGAAAAACATCTATTTCTGCTTTACTGACTATGCCAAAGCCTTTGACTGTGTGGATCACAATCAACTGTGGAAAATTCTGAAAGAGATGGGAATACCAGACCACCTGACCTGCCTCTTGAGAAATCTGTATGCAGGTCAGGAAGCAACAGTTAGAACTGGACATGGAACAACAGACTGGTTCCAAATAGGAAAAGGAGTACGTCAAGGCTGTATATTGTCACCCTGTTTGTTTAACTTATATGCAGAGTACATCATGAGAAACGCTGGACTGGAAGAAGCACAAGCTGGAATCAAGATTGCCGGGAGAAATATCAATAACCTCAGATATGCAGATGACACCACCCTTATGGCAGAAAGTGAAGAGGAACTCAAAAGCCTCTTGATGAGAGTGAAAGTGGAGAGTGAAAAAGTTGGCTTAAAGCTCAACATTCAGAAAACAAAGATCATGGCATCCAGTCCCACCACTTCATGGGAAATAGATGGGGAAACAGTGGAAACAGTGTCAGACTTTATTTTTCTGGGCTCCAAAATCACTGCAGATGGTGACTGCAGCCATGAAATTAAAAGACACTTACTCCTTGGAAGGAAAGTTATGACCAACCTAGATAGCATATTGAAAAGCAGAGACATTACTTTGCCAACAGAAGTTCGTCTAGTCAAGGCTATGGTTTTTCCTGTGGTCATGTATGGATATGAGAGTTGGACTGTGAAGAAGGCTGAGCTCTGAAGAATTGATGCTTTTGAACTGTGGTGTTGGAGAAGACTCTTTCGAGTCCCTTGGACTGCAAGGAGATCCAACCAGTCCATTCTGAAGGAGATCAGCCCTGGGATTTCTTTGGGAGGACTGATGCTAAAGCTGAAACTCCAGTACTTTGGCCACCTCATGTGAAGAGCTGACTCATTGGAAAAGACTCTGATGCTGGGAGGGATTGGGGGCAAGAGGAGAAGGGGACGACAGAGGATGAGATGGCTGGATGGCATCACTGACTTGATGGACATGAATCTGAGTGAACTCTGGGATGGACAGGGAGGCCTGGCGTGCTGCGATTCATGGGGTCGCAAAGAGTCGGACACGACTGAGCAACTGATCTGATACAGAGCACTTGACCTGTCAGGCTCCATAAACGATGGGTTTTATTAGCCGCTGCTAAGACAGCAAAGAAGGGGACCTGTGACCAGCACTGCCATCGCCCTCAGCTCCAGATCTGGGCTACGCTGCCCTGGGCTGCACTGGTGTGGGAATGTGGAAGGCAGGGGTGCCACACACCTGCTTGGGGGGCTTGTGCCGATTATACTCCTCTCCCCAGAGCTTGGCCTCCATCTGTAGACGCACGTCCTCGAAGTACACATCCCTGTCCACGGACTCGATGTAGCGCTTTGCCACATAGTTGGAGGCCCCCTTCCACTGCTGGGTGTGCAGGAAGTTGGAGAGCTTCTTCCTGAGGGGAGAGGCATCAGGGAGCCTGCCCAATGCTCTGGGGCTCACTGGGACCCCAGCCCTAGTCCTCAGGATGGGGATACCCTGCCTGATCTGACTGACAGAGTCAGGAATAAAATGCAGGAGGTGGGAGGGGCTTCCCTACCCCGCAGCATCCTTCAGAGATCTGGGAAGGGGGGTCAAGGGACAGACTGCCTGTTCTGCCCACTCCCATCCCTACAGCCTGGCCCAATGTGCGGTCCAAGAAGAGAATGTCACAGAGCCCCTGCTCTCAGGAGCCTGAGGGCATCGGGGCAGGATCCCCAGAGGCAGGCTGAGTCACTTACGTCCTGAAGCACTCCCTCATTGCTCCCCGGCCGAAGGGCTGAAAGACATGACATAGATATGTACAAACCTCATGGACAAAACAGTGAACTATGCATGCACTGCATGTGTATGGAGCTCCATTTATACGGAGTACAAAAATAGGGAAACCAATCTCAGGTGATAGAATTCAAGGCAGTGCCTACCCTTGGGAATAAAGGAGTAGTAACTGGGGCTGAGAGGGTCTTCTGGGGGTGCCGGTGATTTTCAGTGTCTTGATCTGGGTACTGGTTACACATGTGTTTACTTGGTGAAACTCATCAAGCCATACACTTTTCTGAGTGTGCAACACACTACAAAATGCTTCACAAATCGACCCTGCTGCTTCCTATGCAGGAACTGCTCTATTTTCTAGTTGATTCTTTTTTTTTTTTTTTGCAACCCACTGAGTTCATCTTGTTAGATGAACAGTATTAAGTGGTGACTTGCAATTTTTGAAAACTGATAAACATGTTCACAGTTCATTGATTTTCAACAAGAGTGTCAAGAAGAATCTTTTAATATATATGATCAATATAGGAAATGTCCAGAATAGGTAAATAAACAGAGACAGAAGTTAAATTAGTGGTTGCCCAGGGCTGGGGAAGAGGAGGGAATTGGAGCCTGATTGCTAATGGGTATGTATGAGGTTTCTTCTAGAGATGGTGAAAATGTTCTGGGACTGATCGGGGTGATGGTTGCACAACTCTTGACTGTACTAAAAACCACTGAGCTGTACACTTTAAATAGGTATGTGGTATGGTGTGTAAATTATATTCAATAAGGCTGTTATAAAAGATAAAATAAATACACATCAGAGAATTCCCTAAAGCTTAAAAAAAAAAAAAAAAAAGAAAGAAAGAGGACGTGGAGGAGAGGGAGCGGGCATTGCAGCTGGTCAGCCTGGACCGCACTGGGCTCGAGGCTCTGCTTACCTGGGATGCCATCTTGATTAGGACTTCATCCTCCACCCACTCGCCGGTGACAGCGTTGTACCTGCAGAGACCAGAACCCACCCCAGGGCGCAGTGTCCATCACCTGATCCTGTCACTCACTGGCTAAAAGCAGAAGACTTTTCTGGGCTTCCTGCTGCTCTCAGGATCAAGTCCACTCTCTACCTACAGGCCCAGCTGACCTCCTGGGTTCGGTCTGTGGACACGCTCCCTCCTTCCCAGGCTCCCACCACACTGGCCTCCTTCCCTTTCTTCAAAGGCAGCTGTTCCTTCACCATGTCCCCCACCCAACCCCATGCTACTGCTGTGCTGTGGGTAGGCTATGGTTCCCCACTGGACTGTAACTCCACAAAGACAAGCCATGTCTGTGCTGTGTATTGTAGGGCCTGGTACTGGGGTTTCTTAATAAATGCATGCTGGATGAACAACTGAATAAATAAATTTCTTTATTATAACTGGTCTAGATAACGTGTCCCAGGAAGGAAGGTGGCAGCACCCTCGGTCTTGCCAGTGTGAGGCCCAGCCCAGGTTGCTAGGCCAGTCTCCTGAAGCCTGTCCCAGTACAGAGAGCAGTGGTGGAGGGTCCCACCTCTGAGTCCAGCCAGGAAAGGGGCTGCTGGCTACACACCCAAGACAGAGAGGCATGGAGAGGGTTCCAGAACATTTCCATCTCTCTCTTTCCCAGGGATCCTCTTTCCCAGAGCAAATCTGCCCCTAGGCCTGGCTGGGCCTTAACAGGTTTGTCTGGTAGAAAGCTCTTCAGCTCAGTAAATCCCGAAAATCTAAAACCTCCCCCAGGGCTGAGGTGTTCTCAGCTCTAGCAGATGCCTCCCTGGTCCACCCTCAGTGGGGACAGACTCCAGAACCTCCCAGCTCATGAGAACAGCCTCCTCAGAGCCTGAAACCTCTACCAGGACAAACAAGCAGAGGCTTGGCAGGTAAGCTGCCCCAGGCCTGGAGCGTGGGTTGGGGGAGGAAGGCTTGTCAGAGCCGCGCACCTGCTGGCAACAAGCTCATGGCAAGTATTGTCGTCAATAAATAATGGCCATCATTATTATTAATTTTATTACCATGTAGGTGCCAAGGTAAACGAAACAGTCTTCCCTCACTTCCAAGTAGACTGAAAGCTGAGAGGCACCCAGAAGGTAGGGGAGGGTGGAGACATGCAACACGGGAAGGAGCTTAGCTGTCCCTCACAACCACTGACCTCATAGAGGACAGAGGCGCTCTAAGTTCACTGAGCATTCACTGTATGCTGAGTGCTTACACGGAACTCCTCAAGAACCACCACTCAGCCCAGTGAGATCCAAACAAATACTGTGTTCATTTTCCAGATGGAAGAACTGAGGTTCAGAAAGGTGAAATAACCTTCCTGAGAGCCAAGATTCAAACCCAGATCAGTTTCAATTTGACCTTTGCGCTTAACCAGTCTGGGGACAACTCACATGAATAGGAAATCTGTCTCAATAACGGGCCAGCTTGCAGCAGAGCTCTCTAAAGACCAGGAGTGGAGGAGGAAGCCTCCAATCTAGAAATCTCTGGTCATTCTGAGCATCAATGTCTGACCTCCCTCTGCTGGTCGTCAGAGCAGTTGAAATCAGCAAGTTTAGTTAGGAAATCAACACAGTTTGGTGTGGCCCCTGGTCCCTGTTCCTCGGGAGCTCTGGGATTCACAGAACTAGCCCAGCATGTGAGTCCTGCTTCCCAAGGGCCTCCCTGTTGGCCTGGTGTCCTCAGCCTGGAAATCGCATGTCACCAACCAGTCACCACACTGCCCTTACAGGCAGGAAGAAACAGAGTTCCCATCCTGGCCTTCTGGGGCACCCACAATGCTCAGCTGCTGGAACAGACCCCAGAGCCTGCTAGGTCACCCTCCAAAATGGGGAAGGGGTGCACGCCAGGCTCTAAGCCATCTCCTCACAAGGTGTGAGCAGGAGTATGTTGCAGAAAGGTGGAGAGGGCTCCACTGTTTCTGCCTGCCCAGCATCCACTCTTCTTTCTTCTGGTAACAGCACTCCAATTTTCCTTTGGGGAACCACCATCCACCATTCTCAGAACGTATGGACTGGGTGGAGCTGATCCCCCAGCACTTTCTGGTGTGTGGTATGTGATCTAGACTTGGCTAATCAAAGCAAAGCTCCTGGCACAATGACTGGTTTAGTGGTGGGCCTATAACCAAAGCCAGCCCAATGAGATTCAAATGTTAAAAACTGAGTAAGATTCTTTTCCATTTGGTGAGATGAATCATGGGGCTCCCAGGGGCCATCAGTACCATTAATGCAAGAGAGTCTATCTGGTGAAGCCAAAAGCATCCTTGGAGCACCTGGAATAAGCTATACCTGAAGTCCACATAGATAGGTCAACCATTCCTCTTTGCTTAAGCCACTGTGAATTGGCTTCTGTCACTTGCATTTGGGCTATTTGTTACTGCAGCGGAGCTCACCCTAGCCTGTTGAATACTGTCTTATAGGAACACTGTGAGGATTAAATGAGATAATGCACAGTGCTTGTCTCTGTATGTGTGTTAGTTGCTCAGTTATGTCCCGACTCTGCAACCCCACGGACTGTAGGCCACCAGGCTCCTCTGTCCATGGTATTCTCCAGGCAAGAATACTAGAGTGGGTTGCCATTTCCTCCTCCAGAGGATCTTCTCAATCCAGAGAATGAACTCAGGTCTGCTTCATTGCAGGGGGGTTCTTTACCATTTGAGCCTCCAGGGAAGCCCCGCATGGTGCCTAAACATGCGTAAATACTCAAATATTGACCGATATTATTATTATATTCCCTTTTCCTTGATCTCCAGGGGTACTTAAGCCTCACTGATTACAAGCAGAAAAAGGACCCAACCCCCAAGGACCCCTAGAGAACGGGGGTCATACAGCACTTGCAGACAAGGAGCTGACCTGTGGCGTGTGGCGCATTCCGTGGCAACGTCTTCCAGGTGGAACTCAGCCCAGGGGTCAGGCATGTGCTTGGCTTTCTCGATTGCATGCTTCCAAGCTTCCTGCAGAAGCAAAGGGGAGTGTTAGGCTTCTGGGACAGTGCAGGCCAATTCCTACCGCCATGCGATTTCCCAAGTGTGTCCAGCCTCTTGGGAGGCAGACAGCATTATTCAGTCAGAATTATAATCACCTATTATCCTTGTAGGAACACAGTTCCCAAAAGACCTCACAAGGACATAGCTTTCCCACGGCCAGAAGTGACCTGCCTCAACTATAAAACTGAAGAAAACGTAAGACGCATAGAAAACACATACTGCTTTGCTTGTTACCAAAGAGTTGAGAATGAAAATATTATTCCCCACCCCTTTGTTCAGACTGGAAGACGTTTTAACAGCTGGTAACCAGGAGTCTGACCAGGATGTGGGAAAATGAGTTCTCAGATACCGTCAGTGGGTATAAACCTTTTCTAATGGTGGCCTGGCAATGTACTAAAATGGGGAAAAAATGTATTCCTTTATTTTTTTAATTAATTAATTTTTACTTTTGACTGTGCTGGGTCTCTGTTGCTGCAAGCAGGGGCTACTCTCCAGTCGTGGTGCGTGGGCTCCTCATTGCAGTGAGTTTTCTTGTTGTAGAGCACATGCTCAGTACTTATGGTGCTCAGGCTTAGTTGCCCTGCAGCATGTGGGATCTTCCCAGACCAGGGATCGAACCCCTGTCCCCTGCACTGGCACACAGATGCTTCACCACTGGGCCACCAGGAGAAGTCCCTATATTCCTTTATTTTGATCCAGCAATCCTATATCTAGGAATGTACCATATAGGAAAACAAACACAGGGACTTCTCTGGTGGCCCAGTGGTTAAGAATCAAATCTGCCTTCCAATGCAAGGGACCGGCTGGGGAACTAAGACTCTACATGCCACAGGGCAACCAAGCCTGAACATCACAACTAGAGAAAGCCTACGCACCACAAGGAAGAGTGCACATGCTGCAACAAAGGCCCAGATAATACAAAAAAAGAGAAAGAAATACAAACGTAAGTGTCCACACTTGTGTACGAGGGGTATTGTGATTGTACCAAACTGAATTCAACCCAAATGTCTGTCTGTGGAGACTGGTTAATACACTTTGACTATATTCATTTAAAATGTGAAATAGCCCTGTGGTGAGAACTCTGGACTCTTACCAGGTCCAATGTCACTTTTTTATAAATATTCTATAAATCATAAATACACCCCATTTTACTGCCCCCAAGGAAATTTATAGACAATATAAGCTTCTCAATCTCAAGAGTGTATCAAACTATGCAAAATATACATTGCCTTTTACATTAACAAAAGGCTAAATTCTCAGTTAATTACGAACAGATTCCCAGGAGACATTCCAAGGTCCTGGGGTTCAGGACCACTTCTTGTGCAGACCTGCTCTTCCGTTCCGGGGCTTAGCATCCCTGCCCTCCACCCATCCAGTGCCTCAGTGCCCGCCACTGTTGTGCTGCCCCAAAACACGTGCCCCCAAATATTCAAACCCTGTTGAGAACTGGGCCTCTTGAGCACTAACTGGGAAAGATGACCAAGGCATGTGATGGAGAGAACTCACTGAGTATCAAAAGCATCACCGTATGGTCCCACTTTTTTTTTGTTTTAAAAAGCTCATTTTACTGCTTTTATAATCCCAAGGTGGAATCCTTACCTTTCCCCTCCAAACAAACACTCTGACACTCAAACTGATAGTTATCCCCTCTCCATCTTTTCCTAGAGCCTGAACTTCTGCCTGATAGCCTCTACAGAATCCATGAGACCAAAACTCCCTTCCAGGCCACAGGTCTGAGCCACAGGAAGGGGCTGGCTACTGTCCGGGCCAGACAGATTCTAGACCTCCTCTTCCCACAACAGCCTCCCTCAGCCTCCCCGGCCAGCTCTTAGGAGCTCTTCCACAGACTTGGGTTCAAACAGGACAGCTCCCCAGCCATGGCCCTGCCTAAGCTCCACCCCTGGGAGCTGCTCAGAGGACAGGAGGTAGAGGGGCTGAGCTCATCAAGAAACTCACACAGAGGACTTTACTGGGGGTCCAGTGGCTAAGAACCCGCCTTGCAATGCAGGGGATACAGTTTGATCCCTGATAGGGGAACTAAGATCCAACATGCCTCAGAGCAACTAAGCACGTGAGCCCTAACAAAGATCCCAAGTTAAGATCCAACACAGCCAAATAAATAAACATTAAAAAAAAAAAAAAAAGAAACTCACACATACAAGTACACACACACACATAGCCCAGGGCCCCCTTACTGTGGCTTTGTAATCTCTGCAAAGTCTAAAAACTTGGAAGCTTAATAATTCACACTTAATAAAGACTCTTGGGAAATACAGAAGACAAACAAAATTCAAATTTGCCACAGGCCATCCATTCAGAGCAACTGTTAACATCATCGATGCTTTGGAAATTAGTTCTTTTCCAGATCCCTTATGTACATTTTTAAATAAAATTGGAATCACACTGCAGCTACAATTTACAGCCTTTCAGGAGAGTGTTCTGCATCCTCCTGTGCAAAGTGTTCTCCACTTTGCATAGGATCTTGGATCCAGTCTTTCCATGTCATACGTGCAGACAGGCTGGGCTGACCCCATTTCCTTTCCTTGGTTGTAGGATATAATATAATTGTACAAATGTACCTTAAGGGAGGGCTTCCCTTGTGGCTCAGCTGGTAAAGAATTCGCCTGCAATGCAGGAGACCTTAAGGTATTTCTCAGATCTCAGTTGATAGCTATTCGGATTCTCTCCAATGATCTCTAGTATAAACAGTGCTGAAGAGAACATTCCCTTATCTATATCTCCGTGCGCTTGTGCAAGAGCTCAGTAGGACATATTTCATTGGAATGTAATTGCGAGATCACATTTAAAAATTAGAAGTTTGGAGTTCTTGTCCAAAAAGATTCTCCTAGGTTACACTCCAAGAAGCGGAGAACAAACCACTCAAATTTTTTGACACAAACATTACATCATGAATTTACAAGTTAGCTGTAACAGCTGCATAGTAATCCACTGCATGGCTTTATCATTATTGACTTAACTGTTCACTCACCTGTGGTTCTCTGCAGTGAGACTGAGCTTGTCACTGATTTTCCCCTATTATACATAACCCTGCAGCAGACATGCGTACAAGGAAACCAGTTTCTGGATTTCTGTAATTTAAAAATGTGCCACAGTCCCCTCTTGTATTCCAGCCGCTGTGAATGGCAGTAACAGCCTTCTGATCCCCGCAGCTGCCAAGAAGCCCGCAGAGTTCTGTGTAGTCTGCAGGCCACCCTTCTGGGTACGTCAGGTGCCCTGTCCTCTGCCTGAGACACACAACTTTCCAAATGTACTTCTCTCAACCAGTGACTAAGACATGCCCTAAGCCACCTAACCGAGAAGGCAGTGGCACCCCACTCCAGTACTCTTGCCTGGAAAATCCCATGGATGGAGGAGCCTGGTAGGCTGCAGTCCATGGGGTCACTAAGAGTTGGACACGACTGAGCAACTTCCCTTTCAATTTTTCACTTTCATGCATTGGAGAAGGAAATGGCAATGCTCTCCAGTGTTCTTGCCTGGAGAATCCCAGGGGCAGGAGAGCCTGGTGGGCTGACGTCTATGGGGTCACACAGAGTCGGACACGACTGAAGTGACTTAGCAGCAGCAGCAGAAAGCCACCTAAGACAGGGCCCCTCAATCAACGAGGATTATCAACAGAAATTATCAACAGGCTGAGTACTGTAACATGAACCAAAAAAAGTCAAAGAAAAAAGTATTTAAGAATCGGAGGGCATGATATGTCACAAGGTCAAAATTATCCTTTAAAAAAAAATCCAAAAAAGAATCAAGCCACACCTTACTGGCAACAGGTATGTTTAATGTAACTGACTTTTTTTTTTTAAGCACAATATAAAAAGTCCTGTACTAAGACTCAGTTCTCTGAGTTCTGGTTCCAGCCCACTGCTAACCCACTGGGGGAACTTCCATTTCCTCATTTACAAAAGACAGGGAAGAATGTTTTGACTACTAGTGGTCAACTTCTTTCCTGTCCCCACCCCGGGGACAGACATGTTCCCACTAGAAATAGTGTCTCACTGAGCCCGGAGTGATCTTTACAGGTGAACAAACTCAGCTGAGCTGAAATCACTGGTCCTGCTTAATCCCATCATGTTAGGGAAAACAGGTGGTAGCTGCGGCCTGGGGAGTGAGTGCTCTCAGACACTGTGAGTGGAAGCAGGTATCGCCACTTTGAGGGCCATCTGCTTGCGCTAGATGGTTGGCCAGCAATAATGAACCCTCTTCACTGACTTCTGGCCCATCCATTCTGATCACCTACCAGGTGTGCCCAGCTAGCCGCCCAAAGATGGCTGGTGCTCATAATGCTATGTAACAGGCAAGCACTGAGAACACCCTGCTTATCCACAGTGGGATGATCACACACACTTGGCAAAATCCTACGCAGCATTAAAAAGATGATGGCACTGATAGGGGCAATCACTAAAAGCTATTGTTTGGGTGGAAAAAAACAAAGTGCCGAGTAAAGCAAGCAGTATGACACCATTTACTGGTGGAGGAAATCACTAATCACTAGCTTTCTTAGACTCACAGATAGAGATCAGACTTGTGGTTGCCTAGAGGGAGGAGGCGGAGAAGGCAATGACACCCCACTCCAGTACTCTTGCCTGGAAAATCCCAAGGACGGAGGAGCCTGGTAGGCTGCAGTCCATGGGGTCGCGAAGAGTTGGACACGACTGAGCGACTTCCCTTTCACTTTTCACTTTCATGCATTGGAGAAGGAAATAGCAACCCACTCCAGTGTTCTTGCCTGGAGAATCCCAGGGACAGGGGAGCCTATGGGTGTCTATGGGGTCGCCACAGAGTCGGACACGACTGATGCGACTTAGCAGCAGTAGCAGCAGCAGCAGAGGGAGGAGGGGAGGAGAAGGATGGAATGGGACTTTGGGGTTGGCAGATGCAAACTATTACATTTAGAATGGATGAACGACAAGGTACTACTGTATAGCACAGGGAATTATAGCCAATCTCCAGGGATAAACCATAACAGAAAAGAATATATATAAAAAAGAATGTATAGTCACTTTCCTGTACAGAACTGATTAGCACAACATTGTAAATCAACTATACTTCAATAAAATATATGTATGTGTGTGTATGTGTGTGTGTGTGTGTGTGTGTGTGTGTGTATATAAATAAATACATGGGCTTCCTTCATAGCTTAGTTGGTAAAGAATCTGCCTGCAATGCAGGAGACCTGGGTTCAATTCCTGGGTCAGGAAGATGCTGTGGAGAAGAAAATGGCAACCCACTGCAGTATTCTTGCCTGGAGAATCCCATGGACAGAGGAGCCTGGCAGGCTACAGTCCATGGGGTCACAAGAGTTGGACACGACAAACCACCACCACTGTGTGTGTGTGTATATATATGTAATATATATATATATATAAAATACTATCAGATTTCTAAGGATGTGTGTGTCTGTAGATATATATAAAAACATACATTTATATATAAATGTATTTTAAAAGGTCTGAAAATCGTACAGCACAGGGAATATGGCGGATATTTATAATGACTTTAAGTGGAGTATAATCTACAAAAATACTGACTCACATGTTGTACACCTGAAATACAATATTGTAAATAAACAATACTTTAATAAAATGTTTAAAATAAAATACATTTGAAAGGTCTGAAAAATTATTTACACTGAGCTGAACAATGGTTGTCTCTGGGAACAGAACAGGAATAAGAGGTTGAACGAGGTGAATTCAGCTTCATCTACGTTGTTTGCGTTTTTTTACCATGAGAATGTCTTCAGGTATCGCAGGTGTAAGTCAACGTTAGTAAACCAAGATCACTGGATTAGACGATCTTAAGGTCCTGACAGCTCTAACATTCTCTAGTTGCAAAGATCCTAAAACTCAGTTAAGTGGACTAATTACTCTTCTATAAAACAGAGGCCTAGGGGTTTTCATGAAGAGGGAAACATAATCCTGGAAAGAGAACAAAATGACTTTGGTTCCTCAAAGCCTGCGAGTACAAAGTAAAAATAAATAAATACAAATACAACGATAATAAAGAAACTTCCTGCTGTGTGGGTCATGTGTTTGTACAAGCGATGTTATCAGCTACTGCTGCTAGGCTTTTTGTTTTTGTTTTGTTTTTAGTATTTACTGACTGTGCCAGATCTTAGTTGTGGCACTCAGAATCTTTAAGTTGTGGCATTCTAACTCTTAGATGGGACAGTTCCCTGCCCCATCTTAGATCTAGTTCCCTGCCCAGGGATCTAACCCAGGCCCCCTGCATTGGGAGCACAGTCTTAGCCACTGGACCACTAGGGAAGTCCCTATTGCTGCTGGGTTGCTTTTTAAAAAAGATTTATTTAAGTTTTTGGGCTGCGCTGGGTCTTCGCTGTTGTGCTCAGGCTTTTCCCTAGTTGTGGTGACGGGGGCTACTCTCAGGCTGTAGATGTGCAGACTTTTCACGGCGGTGGCTTCTCTTGTTACGGCACCCAGGCTCGAGAATTGTGGCTGAGGGGCCCTATATGTGGGCTGGGTAGTTGCGGTTCACATGCTTAGTTGCTCCTCCACAGGTGGGATCCTCCCAGACTGGGGATTGAACTCATGTCCCTTGCATTAGTGGGCAGATTCTTAATCACTGGAACACCAGGGAAGGCCCTTTTTTAAAACAATTAATGAAAATGTTATTCTTATCCTATTTTACTCCCAGATATTACCAAAGAAAAAGGAAAACCTTTGTTCACTCAAACTTATATGTTGGAATGGCCAAAAACTGTTCAGGTTGAAACCCAAACTTTTTGGCCAATCAAATATGATTTGTTTTCTTATCATTGAGTTTTGAGAGTTTTTCTATATATTCTGAATATAAGTTCCTTTATGAGATATATGACCAGTAAATATTTTCTCTCCATCTATGGCTTGTATTCTCATTCTCTTAATAGTGTTTTTTTCAAAGAGCAGAAGTTTAAAATTTTGAAGTCCAACTTACATCAATTTGTTCCTCTATGGACCTTGCTTTTTGTGTCATCCAAGAAATCTTTGCCTTACCCATATTCACATAGGTTTTTCTCTATCTTTATTTTTAAATTTTATTTTACTGAAGTATAAATGAAATTGTAGATAAGCTGACTTACAATTTGTGTTAATTTCTGCTATACAGTTAAGGGATTCAGTTATACACACATACATTCTTTTTCATATTCTTTTCCATTGTGACTTAGTACAGGATATTGAATAGAGTTCCCCGTGTGAAGCTTTGTTCTTAAAACAACTGCTACATTCACTAAGTGTTAGTCTATCAGTCATGTCCAACTGTATGCGGCCCCATGGACTGTAGCCCACCAGGCTCCTCTGTCCATGGGATTCTCCAGGCAAGAATACTGGAGTGGGTAGGCATTTCCTTCTCCAGTGGATCTTCCTGACCCGGGGTCAAACCCAGGTCTTCTACACTGTAAGGCAGATTCTTTACCGTCTGAGTCATCAGAGTGAGCATTAAAAGAATGTTATAAAATGTTTTTTTGCCCATCATCACTTCTGTAGCCTTATTTGCCTCTCCTGACTAATAGTAAAAAAAACTTAAACCACAGCCAAGGGCAAATAAAAGAAGCGGGAAGAAGTGGGGATGCACAGTCACGCTCTGTGATGGGAAGAGGCCTCTGTGCTGTGTGGCTGCCCCACCCTGGGCCACATGCATTTAGAGGTTTTGTGCAATTTCCATGGAACCCAGCATTGACTATAACAGCAAAGACTTGGAAACTTCCTCAGGGTCCTACAAAATAAAATGCTTAAAAAAACAATGGGCTGCCATGGGGCCACTAAAAAAATAATGGACTAGACCCACATCTACTGATGTGGAAAAATAGACATCATTTCTTGTTTGCTGAGGAAAAACTATTATTAGAAAGCATACATGGCATAATCCTGTTATTGTAAGAAAATGTCCCTGTTTATTTGGTTGTGTCTGTATACTGAAATACACACTAAGATCTTAATAGCAACTGTATCTGCACTTCCATTGTTTTCTGTAAGGAACATACATTACTTTTATAAGTAACCAAACAAATAAGTATAAAAAAAACAAAGTTAAAAATCCTCAAGGAATCTTTGTTGAAAACAGTAGCTTCAGTTCATCTCCCCTGACCAGTGGGATTCAGAGAGGACAGGATGAGAAGGGTGGGAACAATAACCAGCAAAGTCATAACACTCCCTACGATTACAAAATGCCCTCTTCTCCTGGAAATCTTTCCTCCGACAGCATCCTGGCTGGCACCTCATGACAACCTTGCCAAGGACGGACAGGCGGGTAAGTTAGTTTTCTGATCCACTGATGAGGTACCTGACGCTCAGAGAGGATGGAAGTAACTCATCCACAGACCTGCAGCAACCGCAAAATGGCAAACCCAGGACTCAAATCCAAGCCTGTCAGGCCCCAGTTGCAAGAAGGTGGGCCAAACATAGAGTTATCACATGCCAGCCACTCCATTCCCAAGTACCTACTTGACAGAAATGAAAACATGCCCACACAAAGACTTGTGTAGCATTATTCGTAACAGCCAAAAGGGAGAAACAACCAAAACGTCCATCAGCTGACAAATGGATAAACAAAATGGTCTATCTATCATCAATAAAAAGGAATGCAGTACTGACACACACTTCAACATTGATGAGCCTTGAAAACACTATGCTGGAGCTTCCCTGGTGGCCCAGTGGTGAAGACCCCACGCTTCCAAAGCAGAGGGTCTGAGTTCGATCCCTGGTCTGGGAACTAAGATCCCATGTGCCATGCAGTACAGCCAATAAATTAATTAATTAACAGATTTTTAAAAACACAACAATAAAACTATGCTAAGTGAAAGAAGCCAGACACAAAAGGCCACATATCACATAATTCTATTTACATGAACTGTCCGAAGAGGCAAGTCTATGGAGAATGAAAATACACTAGTGGATACTAGGGTCTGTGTGGAATAAGACGTATGGGGTTTCTTTTAGGGTAATGAAAATGAGCTAAAATTGGTTGTGGTGATGTGGATGCATAATTTGATAAATATACTAAAAGCTACTGAATTGAACATTTTAATTTTTTTTGAATTGAACATTTTAAATTGGTAAATTGCATGGTATGTGAACTATATTTCAGTAAAGCTCCTAAAAAATTACAAAATAAAGTTAAAGAAGGGGGACCCCCACTAATGAATATCTAGCATATTTCCATAAAAGGTCATGTGCTTCAAAAAGATGAATCCCTCCCACCAGGCTTGACTCTCCTCAGCCTCTTCCCGTTTTCCAAACGACAGGTCACCGATTGCCAGAAGCAATCTCTTTTTGCTTCCACCACCCAGCAGGCCCTTGTTTTGCTGGAAGTCCAAATCTTTGTGGATCCAGGACACACCTAAGTTTCCCCTTCCAATTCTGTATGCCCAGAGCAGTGGGCGGAGCACCAAAATGGTCACCAGCTCTTTGTATGCACAGAGCTTCCTGCGGTCAGTGGCCAAAACCTGCCAGGCGAGGGCCTTCCAGGGTTCAGGTGAGCAGGGACACCTCTCTTCCCAGTGAGTCATCAGACGTTCATCTACCTCCTTCTGGGGTGATCAGTGTACTTTGACCAAGCTGCCAGAGCCACCCTGGGTGGGTTCAAAGTATCAGTTTAATCAGAAGGGCGTGGGAAGCAGGCGTGCCCATGTATCATGGGAGCACCAATGCCAGCGCAACCTCTTTGAAGGGCAATGGCCAATGCTCAGCCAAGTTGAAACCCACGAACGTTTTCTCCAGCCATTCCACCTCTGGGGATTTAGCCGGCAGGTGCACCCTGCGTAGGCACCAGGACACACACACACGTAAGAGACACAAATAAGACATGCTTATGGAAGCACTGTTTGTGGTAGCAAACGCTTAGAAATGACCTTCACACCTACCCACGAGGGACTGGCTAAATATATGACAGTGCTTGCAGATAATGTCAAGATATTCAGCCATTAGAAAACTAAAACAAAATAAACAAGACCCAGAAGGATGGTATGGGGAGGGAGGAGGGAGGAGGGTTCAGGATGGGGCACACGTGTATACCTGTGGCAGATTCATTTTGATATATGGCAAAACCAATACAATAGTGTAAAGTTAAAAAATAAAATAAAAATTAAAAAAATAAAATAAAATAAACAAGACTGCATAAGCATACTGCACTCATGAAGGGTGCCAAGCAATTACGATCTCAGAACCTCGGTTTACTATATGTCAAAACATCAATCAGAGCGCTGCTGCACAGATTCAATGAGTTGATATGAGTAACCGCATACAGAGCGGGCCTGCCCGACCCACAGAGCCGGTTATGTAAGTTCTAGCTGATGTCAGCTCATGCGTGCCAAAATGGGAAGACGGCACAGGAGTACAAAACAGGTAAAATAACATTTCTGCGAAAAAGACAAGGAAGAGATTTACATACGTATATACGCTTATATTCACAAGAACATTTCTGGAAGGACATTCCTCACGGAGACAGGGTCAGAGGTGGGAGGATTGCTTTTCACTGTTTATCATTTGTCCAAGTTGAATTCTTTCTACAAAATAGGTATATTATTTACATATTATAAAATATATGTATTTCAAAGTTTGCTCAGATATACATATAGGAGATTTATTATAACACTGTAATAGAAAAAAAGGGGAACAACCTAAGTGTCCCTTAAGAGGAAGGGCTTCCCTGGTGGCTCAGACTGCAATGCAGAAGACCTGGGTTTGATCCCTGGGTTGGGAAGATCCCTTGGAAAAGGGAACAGCTACCCATTCCAGTGTTCAGGCCTGGAGAATTCCATGGATAGAGGAGTCTGGCAGGCTACAGTCCATGGGGTTGCAAAGAGTTGGACATGACTAAGTGATGGACTGGCTAAATAAACCCCTGTACATCAAGTGATGGAATCCAACTTAATTCACTAAAACAAAACAAAACAGGTGATGTCTATGTTTTGATAGGAATAATCTCCAAGATATTCTCAGACCAGGAAAACAATTCTTTTAAATACAAATTTCCACTTCATTAAAAAACTGAAAACATACTATATGCTACATATGTTAATGCTAGAAAATGCAGACATTGTGAAACAGAAGCAGAAAAGGAATAATCCCATCCAAAGACAATCTCTGTTGGCATCTTGATGTACTTTCTTTTTTTTTTTTCTCTTCTACAAACTTTATTAGCGTAATTGAAGGGAAGTTAGAAAAAAGCCCAAGTCTCTTCCAAACAAAAATGTCACATATAAATGATTTTGAATTATTGGTAAAATATCTGGAACATATTTTAGAGCAAATGTTTTATTTTATATGAGTAAATCTGATTAGTAAAAGAGGGTAATTCAGAGTTATGAAAAAAAATTGAATGAGAACTATGAATAACAAACAAAAACATTCAACAAAACAAGATTGCAAAAACAAGTCTATATGCAAGTACCTGTGAGAGCACATATATTGCCATATGCATATATACATAAACATACATCTATACATGTGAAAACAGCATATATATACATACTGTGAGCAAAAATTGGAAGAAAAAATATGTCCATGTAAAAGCACTTATATAATATTGTACGCAGAGACTTGATGTGCTTTCTTTTAGGGTTTTGCTCTGTGTGTGTGTGTGTGTGTGTGTGTGTGTGTATTTACAGAGCTATAATCATGCTCTATACCCTGTTCTTTAAAATCAACTCCAGAATGGAAGCACTTTCCCATGTTATGATACATCCTCTATAAACATCCTTTTGTTGGCTGTCGGATATTCTACCCAAGGCAGGGCCCCCTGAGCGAGTCTGCTACCATCCCCCTGGGGATTCAGGCAACATTCCCTGGCCTTGACAGTGACAGACTCAACAGTTCACAATACACGCCTGGTACCTGCCAGGGTGGCGCCACCTTGGAGGAACGCCAGGTAGTCATTTTGATTCAACAACCCAAGTTGCCATGTCAACAGTAAATGAAAAACCATGTTCGGTTTGTTGAGTGCCAGGGACAGTGAGGTTTGGAAAACTGAGCTGCTGCCTCCCTCTGAAGTCACCACTGGCAACAAGAACCCCATAGAGCCTGCCTTCTATCACCTAGGAGAGTGGGCAGCCAAGAGCTACATCTCGTCCTTAAATGGCCCTTCCGCTGAGTACAGGGATGGGAAGTGCAACGGGACACAGGCCCTCGCCTTGCGGTCAGGGGCTGATTCATAAACAGAACGACATTCAAGAATGACAGATGTACAGAAAGGCCTGCTATGAGCCTCAGAGAATGTGGAGGAGATAGCCAGGGTAGGATGTCAAGGGAGTCGGACCAGGAGCCCGGTCATTTTAACAGACCTATATGTCAGCTGAAAGAGGTTTCAGGCAGAGGTGAGAACAGCAATGCTTGTTGCATGAGCAGGGAAAGGTGGGGTCCCTGGAGGTCATGAGCTCCCATCCTCAGTGAGGATTTTGACTTGCAGAATCTCTGAGTTTTGTGCTCACTCAGTTGTGTCCAACTCTTTGTGACCCTTTGGACTGTAGCCCGCCAGACTCCTCTGTCCATGGGATTTTTTAGGCAAGAATACTGGAGTGGGTTGCCATTTCCTCCTCCAGAGGATTTTCCTGACCCAGCCAGGGATCAAACCTGAGTCTCCTGCATTGCAGGCAAATGTTTTTACTGCTGAACCATCGGGGAAGCCCATGAGTTTTAAGGACAGCCAATTACTGATGTTTCTTTGGGCGAGGAGTGGTTACCTGGCTGTGATGCTCTCTTTATTTTTCTTCTTCTAAAACATCCTTTTGGGTACACAAGTGATGCATACATGTAGTTTTATAAGTTTCAAATGTTTTAAAATGTATACAATGTAGGGACTTCCCCGGTGGTCCAGTGGTTAAGAAACAGGTTTGATTCTTGGTCGGGAAAGATGCTACATGCCGTGGAGCAACTAAGTCCCTGCGCCATAACTACTGAGCCCGTGCTCTAGAGCCCAGGAGCCGCAACTACTGAAGCCCACATGCCCTAGAGCCTGTGCTGCGCAACCAGAGAAGCCACCGCAAGAAGCCCGAGCTCCACAACTACAGAGTAGCTCCTGCGGATCGTAACTAGAGAAAGACCATGGGTAGCAATGAAGACAAAGTGCAGCTAAAGATAAATAAAAAATTTTTAAGTAGCATCTGTTTAAAAGATATATATACAAAATATTTATATGCAATGTATTAGAATAATCACAGTCCCCCCTCAAGATCACTCTCTCCCCCAGAGAGAATCACCACTGATTCTCTGTTGGATACAAATTCCCTCTTCTCATTAGTAATTTTTAAATTTGTTTATAACGTAAGTGTTTGCTAAGAAAATACTGATATATGTGTATCTATGTTTTCTGATACAATAGGAATCATATTATATATTTCAACTTGCTTTTTTACTTCTCAGCACATAAAAATAAAAATAGCTAACATTTTGTTCTTGTTATGGACCATCACTATCCCAAGAGCTTTTCATGGATTTTGGTTTCACCCCACAAAAAAATATATCTTGTGCATATCTTGGCACTGTTTCAAGTCAATTCACATAGAAACATCTTTGCTTTAATGTAAATAAAGCATTCTGCCAGGACCATAGTCTATAATTAAACAGGCCCCTTCTCAATGGAGTATTTTAGCAGTTTCCATTCTTTCTTTATTACAAACAATATTGCAAAACACATCTTTGAATATGTAAACCTCAACACTTGCACAAATGTTTCATTGCTTGTTCTCAACTGAGGGTGGTATCCTCTCATGTGGCCTTAGCAAATGTACAGTGGGGAACATTCTGGGCCATCATAATAAATAGGGAGGAATATAACATAACGAATAGGTGGGAATCTGACATTTAGTGAGCTGGGATGAGACATGCTGAAAGTCCTACAATATAAGGGACAGTCCCACCAAATAAACAGTTGTCCCCACCTGAAACTAACAGTCTCTGTTTACTATAACTCTGACATATAAATACTTTCTACTTTAATAATGATTGTCAAATGGCCCACAGAGGTTTCTGTTTTATGTAAATACCATCTATCTGTCCTCTGATGAGACAGCACCCACAGTAAAGTGAGTTTAGCACTCATCCATCTCTTCACTGATTCCAAATAAAGTACCTACTATGTGCACGGCACTAGGGCTGAGTGATGAGCAGGCTACAGGATCCTGCCCTCGTGAAGCTCCCTTCCTAAGCCAGACCTATAGACAAATAAGTCTGGATTTGCTGGATCACTCACCTGTGTTTCCTTTAAAGGATTCACCAGACTGCGTTTTGGGGTCACACTGTCTAAGACCCTCCAGCTCTTGGGCCCACAGGCAGCTGCTGTGGGTAGAGCCCTTCTGAGGGGCCTGCCCCGCTAGGAGGCCACCAGGATCCCGCTTCTCTGGAAGCAGCCCCCTGTTTTGCGATCCCCACCCCCCACCCCATGCCCTGGGCCAGAGGTGACTGGACCAGAGACAGTGGATGCCTGACTCAGGCTGGACCGAACAGGTTTTCTCCTCCCGCAGCTGAAATGGAAGAGGGTCAAATCCATCTTTGCATGTGGCTCTGTCTGAAATAAAGGGACCCTTGGGGATCCATTTTCCCACCATGTAGACTGAGGGGCAGAGAAGAATCAAAAATAGACAAGGAGATGGAGGAAGGGGCCAGAGAGGCAGTCCTGTGGCCTTCCAGGCTCCTGGATCTGTCCTCAGAGACCAGACATCGCTTCTGCCCCTCGGTCTCAAGAAATACTTCTTGACTGTTAGAACAGATTTCCTCTTTTTCCCCCTTGAGCTGGTTTCTGCTTCACAAGCCCCTCTGGCACCTGGATTCCCTTGCACATGGTTCAGGAGCTGCAGGGATCAGGGTTTCCGTGCGCCTCCCTGACCACGCAAACAGACTGGGGGCCAGGCTGCTCTCCTGTCTTCCCACGCAGCCCTCTGTGGGTGGAGTGTGTGTTTCAAAAGCTGCCTTAGGACAGGAAGGCAGGGCAAGCCGCAACCTGACCCTTCAGGGGGCCCCCAACCTCAGAGGGGACCCACAGGCCTATTTCTGGAGCTGCCTGCCCCTGAGAGACTTAAGCTAGAACTCTGGCCTGAAAGGAAAAAGTATCCAACTGTTTGAGAACTAAGATTATTAATTTTCTAAAAACAGATTAATTCTGCAATTAGAGAAGAACGACTCCAATTTCAAATCCCAAAGTGGTAATCAGCCTTCTGCTCACAGTACGAACTGATACTTATTGTTTGTGAGGATTAAAAAAGGATAACAGTATTGCATTTTTAACTTTTCACCACCACAATTGTATAACAATTGTATTGTTATACAATAATGTTTGTATAACATTATTATATAAAAGTCCAATAATGTTTGCCTTCCTCCTTTATCTCTATAACCAGCTTTGCCAGGGTATGAACACAAATTCCTAGTAAAATAAGCACTCTATTCCTCAATCCAACCTATGGATCAAATCCATGCTCTGCTTAGGATGTCCAACCCTAAGCAGAGACTCTTTTGACCACAACCAACATAAAAAACTACATTTTACCCCCTATCTCTGGACCCACATACACACACACAGGGAGGAAATAAAAATACTTAACAACCCTTATGTCATGAGAACCTGGTTAACAACCAATTTGGTCACTGCGCATGTGTGTGTAAAGGCATGTGTACATGTCCCTAAAATATTATCACGACTGTCAGAGCTGATATTTTTTTCCCTCTCTCTTCCCTCTCCAATATTTTCTACTCTGTTCTATTCTGGGTCTTAAAAAACTGGCCAAGGTTCCCACAACCCACACTAGTAGGCCCAGTGCAGATATTGGTAAAACACTGCTGGAAAGGAATGAAACTTGTATTGAAACAATGATTCAACGATTGAAACAAACAAAAAACTTGTATTGAAATCTTCCCACTTAACAGACACTGCCTCAGATCTAGAATTTAGAGCACTGGCAAGAGTCTGGAAACGACCTCAGCCAGCAACCCCAACTCCCCATTCCTTACGGCAGGTGAGCTGGGGCTCACCTGGGGTGGAGAGGGTGGCACCAGGGACCACTCACCTTGAAATGGAAGGAGCCAGCTGGGGACCCGCTGGAGCCGTAGCGCTCGCTTTTTGCTAGGTTGCTGTGGCAGTTATTAACCTTGAAGTTGCCATTCTGGTGTGCCCCGGGGTCATCGGTGATGGAGCAGATGAAGTAACCCTCCTCATCATCGTCGCTGTCAGTGTCTGAATCACCAGCCCGGGAGGCTGGGCCGCCATCCACGCCTTCCAGGCGGAAGATGAGGTCTTCCTCGGCCATGGTCCTGGGGTGCCCGTCTTACCCGAGGGCCGGGCGGCACAGCCAGAGTTACAGGGCAGATGCAGAGCTGAGGGTCCTGCGAAAGAGGCCAGAGAAAGGGGGGTGCTGGGGCCCAGGGGCTGAGAGGTCGCTGGGCACCTCATCCCAAATACCACTGGCACAGAAGGAGCCATCACCCTCAGACAGAAAACGACCGCTAGCAGGGGAGACACTTGGCAGGCAGCAGCGAGGAGCGTTTTAAAGGTACACACACCCCTCCACCCAGTAATGCCACTTTGAAGCGCTCAGAGCTTCAAACAGAAAATAAATGCTTCTTAAGTCACAAGGCTGAGCTTTTCAGAACATAAATTACATCAAACCATTTTTCTGCCTAACACCCTGCAGCAGCTTCTCTTCACATTCTTAACAAAACCCAAATGCCTTTTAAGGCTACAAGGCCTGTGTTGGGCTGGCCCCTGTCCACTTCCCCTCCGGCCTTGGTGGCTCTCCCAGCCTATGGGCTTTTTCTTTGTGTTCTGTGAGTACTGGGCGCCCATTCCCATCTCAGGGCCTGGGTACTTGCTGTCCCCTGTGCCTGGAAAACCTTCCCAATCTTCCCACTGTGGGTCTTTCTTATCATTTGGATCCCAGTTCAAAAGTCACCTTTCCAGAGACATCTTTTCTGATTCAAGTCAAAGAACCTCTCTCAAACACACATCCAGTACTCTCAACCACATCACCCCATTCCATTTTCTTCAGAGATTTCCCCAAGCTGAAATCCTCTTATTTACTTCTTTATCATCTGTAGCCCTGGTGCCTTAAATAGTGCCTGGCACAGAGCAGGACCTTGGCACACGTCCCCGGAACGGATGAGTGGTCTGAAGAAGTGTTCTCCACAGCATAATTAGTAACAGCAAAAAAAGGGAAGAGCCCACAATGACCATCAATGGAGGCCTGTTACATAAACTAGTTTTTCTACACCATGGAGTACTATGTGACTGTTACCAAGAAAAAGGAATATAGATATACAAAGCGTCCAAAGACTGTCAAGAAAGAGTTCAGCAACACTGTAGGATACAAAAACCAACAGTATTTCTATGCACTAGCGATGAAAACTCAAAAATGAAATCAAGAAAACAATTTCATCTATAATAGCATCAAAAAGAATAAAAACTTGGCTAGGGAATTCCTTGGCAGTCCAGTGGTTAGGACCCCATGCTTCCATGGCAGGAGGCATGGTTTGTTTTGATCCCTGGTCAGGGAACTAAGATTCCAGAAGGCACTCAGCCAAAAAATTAAACAAAAAAACCCGACAAACAAAATAAGTACAGGACTTGAAGAGTGAAAAACAAAACACGTCAGAGAAATGAAAAAAGACTGAAGTAAGTGTAAAGACATCCTGTGTTCATAGATCAGAAAATTTAACATAGCTAAGTTTGAAATACTCCCCAAATTGATCTACAAATTCAACCCAATCACTATCAAAATTCCAGTGCCTTTATTGAATAACAGACTGGTCTTAAAGTTCATATGGAAATTCATGGGGCCCAGAATAACCAAAAGTATCTTGTAAAAGTTGCAAGAATCATACTTTCTGAATTCAAAGCTAAAGCTAAAGTAATTAAGACAGTAGTGGCAAGAGGACGGACACGGAGATCAACGGAATAGAATTTAGAGTCCGAAAATGAACATTTACAGCCAACTGATTTTTGAAAGGGGTGCTAAGAGAATTCAATGGGGGAAGAATTATCTATCCATTAGGACTTTTTTCATTTTTGCTACACCACGTGGCGCGTGGGATCTTAGTTTCGCAATCAGCAGTGGAACCCACATCCCCTACGTTGTAAGCAGAGAGTCTTGACGACCGGACCATCAGGGACGTCCCAAGAATACTCTTTTCAACAAATGGTGACAGACCAAGTGAATATACACATGCAAAAGGATGAAGCTGAACTCCTTCCTTACATTATACAGATTAACTCAAAATGGATCAAAGGCTTAAATATAAGAGCCAAAACTTTGGGAAGAAAACACAGGAGAAAATCTTTGCAAAGCTGAGTTAGGCAAAGCCTTAGGACACTAAAATTACAAGCAACAAAAGAATAGATACGTTGGACATCATCAAAATTAAAAACGTTTGCGCTTCAATGGACAGCACCAAGAAAGCGGAGGGACAGCTCACATATTGGAAAAAAAATTTTGGAAATCGTATGTCTGATATGGGACTATGACTCATACTATTGTTGTTGAGTCGCTAAGCTGTGTCCAACTCCTTTGTGACTCCACAGACTGTAACCTGCCAGGCTCCTCTGCCCATGGAATTTTCCAGACAAGAATACTGGGGAAGGTTGCCATTTCCTTCTCTAGGGGATCTTCCCGACTCAGGTATCAAACCCCGTGTCTCCTGCAATGCAGATGGATTCTTTACCACTGAGCCACCTGGGAAGCACCAGGACTCATACTACTTAACAATAAAAAGAAAAATAACCCAAATAAAAATGGGCAAAAGATTTGAATACACATTTCTCTAAAGAAAATACACATGGCCAATAAACACATGAAAAGATGCTTAACATCATTAGCCATTAGGGAAATACAAATAAAAGTCACACGCAGTAGGACAGTCCAGTGGTTAGGCCTCCAGACTTCCACTGGAGGGGGCAAGGGTTCAACTGTTGGTCAGGGAACTGAGATCTCACAAACTGTAGGGTGCAGCAGTCAAAAAAAAAAAAATTTTTTTTTTAATGCAAAGTGACAAGTTTTGGTGAGGATGTGGAGAAACTGGAAACCCTCATACACTGTTAATGGGAATGTAAAATGTTGCAGTCACTTTAGAAAACAGTCTGGCAATTTCTCAAAAAGTTAAAACACAGAATTACCACTTGCTCCAGCAATTATGTCTATGTGCTAAGTTGCTCATGCACGACTCTTTGCAACCTTATGGATTAAAGCCAGCCAGGCTCCTCTGTCCATGGGATTTTTCAGGCAAGAATACTGGAATGGGTTGCCATCCCCTCCTCCAGGGGATCTTCCTGACCCAGGGATCAAACTCATGTCTCCTGCATCGGCAGGAAGGTTCTTTACCACTAGCACCACCTGGGAAGCCCTGCAGCAACTATACTCCAAGGTATAATATACACAAGAGAAATGAAAACAGGTCCACAACAAGAACTTGTGACATGTGTTTCACAGCAGTATTATACGAAATAGCCAAAAGGGAAAACAACCCAAATACCCATTAACTGATGAACAGATAAATAAAATGTGGTCTATCTATACAACAGAACCCTATTCAGCCAGGAAAAGGAATGAAGCACTGATGATACTACGTGAAAGAAGACACTTCAAAAAAAGACGATAAATTGAATGATTCCATTTACAGAAAAATTCCAGAGAAGGCAAATCTATAAGAAAGTGGTCGCCCAAGGATGGGAGAGGGGCGAGTTGGGAGGAAATGGGGAACAATCTCAAAAGGGTTTCTTTTGCATTGATGAAAATGTTCTAAAATTGATTGTGTTGGTTGCATCACTCTAAATAGATTTAAAACCACTGAACTGTACACTGTAAATAGGTGGGCAGGAAGGTTTGTGAATTATATTTCAATAAAACTAAAAGTTAAAAAAATAAAAAAAAATAAGATAAACAAGAAAAACCATTACATTTAAAAAGCAAGTTGCAGAAGAACAGTTACATTATGGTGACCCTATCCGTGCTAAAAAAAAAAAAAAGGTACATTTGTAGCTCTGTTAAAACTTCCCTGAAGGGCCCATAAGAGCATTACCAGCACTGGGATGGGCAGTGGGACTGGGAGCTGGGGGTGGAGGAAAAGTTTTTAACATTTTGTACACTTCTATACTGTTTTAACTTTTTATAAAGCTGGGTTGCTTTCAATATAAAATATAAATAAGTGAAAGACAAAAAAAATTTTTTAGATCAAGTCAGTAATTCCAGTTCTTCTTAACAGCTCTTCCCATTAGCAGGCAGGCTTATTGACCTCAGGCTTCAGCACTCTTTCTTTCTTTTTTTTAAAAAAAGAGGCTTACTTAAATTTATTTTTATTCATTTATTTTTTGGCTGCCCCGCACTGCACCTGTGATCTCAGTTCCCTAAGGAGGGATCAGACCTGTGCCCCCTGCCATGGAAGCACAGATTTTTTAACCACTGGATCGCCAGGGAAGTTCCCTTCAGCACTTTCTTGACAGTCATAACAGAAAGAAATATATTTATAATCTAACCCAGTGCGTACCTATAAAATGTAAGTTAAAATGTCAGGAAACTGTACTTAGCCTTACTCTGTACAATGCACTCTGCTATTTTCTATTCTTCTTGTTTTGCTTTTTTCTTTCTTTTTTACACTTTATCCTTAACGCACCACCCACACTGATTTCTCAACTCAGTTTGAAAATTGCTGCTCTGGGTGTCAACTGCCAAGTCTGTCTCTGATCCTCTGGGCAAGACAGTCACTGCCTGGATCCGATGCCAGAGCCACCTGATCCTGCTTGTTACCAAAATCGTCCCCAGGCCCTGTGCCCACTTCTCTCCACCCTCGGCCACTCCCAGCCCCAAGGCCTACTCTGCCCTGGTCAGCCCTTGGCCACGGTCCCTGCTGACCAAGACAGATGGTTGCCTGGGGCTGCACCCAGCCAGGCCACTGGCCTCTGGGGCCACACCCGTGCCAGGGGAGGGGCCAGAACCACAGCTTCAGCTTCAGACTGCCAGGCAGTGTAGCCCAGCAGTTAAGAGCCCGGGCTCAGAAGCCAGCCTGCCAAGGGTGCAAATTCCAGCTGTGTTGCTGGCGACCTGGACTACGTTAGTTCATCTCACTAACTCCCCCATCCGTGAGGGGAGCTGAGTGGGAAAATGGCCAAACTGAGGTTCCACGGTAGTTCACAGGGAAATTCAGACCAGCACCCCAGCCCTTGGCCACGTCCTACCGCCGATCTGACCTTTTCCTCAGTCCTGGGAAACAAAATGAGCTGCAGACAAGCAGCTGTGACCCTAGCTGGCACAGTGCCTTGTACTCGGCAGGCACTTGATAACGGATTCCAGAACTGAGCGAGGGGGGTCTGTTTTAAGGCTGTTCGGTGATCAGAAATTTGCTCTTAAGGCAGCTGTGGCAACGCCTGCCACCTGCCCCCCAACAGCTCTTCTCTCCTTAATAACAGAACCATGGCTTTTCAGCCAAGCATGTGGCCACTCAAAACAAAGTCTACATTTCCCAGATTCCTTTGCAATTAGGGGTGACCATGTCACCAAGTTCTGGCCAAGGGGATATGAGCAGAAGGGCTGTATGCAACTTTAGGGAAGGGTTTTTAAATTTTATTTTATTCAAGTACAGTTGATTTACAATGTTGTGTCAATTTCTGCTGCACAGCAAAGTGATTCAGTTATATATAAAAATTCTTCTTCATATTCTTGTCACAGGATATTGAATATAGTTCCGTGTGCTACACAGTAAGACTTGCCTGGTGGTCCAGGGGGGTTAAGACTCTGCATTCCCAATGCAGAGGGCCTAGATCAGGGAACCAGATCCCATACGCCACAACTAAGACCCAGCACAGCCAGATAAATAAATAAATATTTTTTAAAAACATTAGGAGAAACTATCACAACATTGTTAATCGGCTATACCCCAACACAAAATAAAAAGTTAAAAATAAATAAACAAATAAAAATTTTAAGAGAGGAAATATACCTTTCTGCTCTCTCTCCTTCCTGCTGGCTGGAATGCAGGTATGATGGCTGGAGCCCAAGCAGCTAAATTTATCCATGAGAAGGAAGCCATGTGCTGAGGATGGCAGAGTCATGACATAGAGAGAGCCTGGAACAGCATAATCTTACATCATGGGGAGCATAATTATCCTGGACTCACAATCTTCAGAATTTGCTATCTAAACTTATGTAACATATTATAGTTTTCTTTTTTTCCTACAAGTGGCTAATTCTATCTGGTCCAGGAGCCCCTTCTCTTCCCTGTCATAAAAAGTCACATCATATCTCTTATGACAAACGGATGCCTGGGGAGGTCAGCCTGGGAAAACTGTGGTCTCAGTCCAGAGTCCTAACGTGGTAGCTGCTTCCACATCTGCCCATAAAGACTGAGCCCCTGGAGGATGGTGGATTCCTGTAAACAAGCAAGGAGCCCTCACTGGCCCATAACTCAGCCTCACGATGCCTGTTTCAACACCTACCCTCCTAGGAATCTCCATCAAACCTGGGCTTTGTTTGGCCCACAAAAGGCTTCTGTGTGAGCAGAGAGACTGAGACCAGGAGCAGAACCTTGGTTCCCAAGACATCAGGATTCTCAAGAAGCTCTCCTCTGCCCTCACTCAGACATCCACATCTTTCCTTCCTAGTTTGTGACACATCCTGGGAAAATACTTCTATGAAGAGGCAGCTGAGCAGAGCTCTGAGTCGGGCCTAAGTTCAAGTCCCATCTCTGCCACTTCTTAGCTGTGTGACCTTACCTCCTGGCCTCAGGGTTCTCACTGTAACCTGGGATGCAGAGCTGCACTCACCCCTCCGACTTGACAGTGCCAGCACAGAGCAAGCATTAAGGCTATAATTACCATCATCATTTTTATTACCATCACTAAACAGGGCCGAGTCCTGGGTCCCAGCCAGACTGGTGACCTGGATGCCTGGTTAGCAGCCAGGCCAAGCTTCTTCAGGGGGCCTCAGGGAGCAAGCTATCTTAGGCTCTGACCGCCGAACCACTGCTCACTGTGTCCTGCCATAAAGGGCTTCTCTGGCAGCCACAGGGGAGGAAATGATGACTGCAATGCCTAGGTCAAGTCCCATGGGCCAGGCCACAGTGACACCAGCCCTCCCTGGGGCTCCCCTCACCCGCTGGAGCTGACTTCCTGCTGTAGAAATGAGCTGGAATCTCCCACCTGCCACTCCTGGGAGCCAGCACCCCAGAGCCAACATGGGCCATGCTGAGCTGCCAGGATACCCACTAGTACATGCCCAACACAGCAGAACTCACCAGTCCTTAACTGAACCACAGTGGACCGGGTGACTTGTGGGTCACCTCATGTCATACACCTGTTTCTGTTTGGGGATCTGCTTGTCCCCAGCTCTCAGGTCATGTGGTTGGGGTTGGGGATTCAGCCCCAGGTAACGGGGTATGTCACATGACCCTGCTAAGCCCATCACAGCGTGCATGTGCTGTTCAAAGTGACTGACTCAGGGATGGACATGTGACTCAAGTCAAACCACTATGGCCCAATCCCAGGTAAGCCTGGGGCTTTTGCTTGAGCAACTAAAAGAGAAGATCAATCATTTCCTGCAGCATGTTAATCTGAGACAACGGCTGAGGTCATCAGAGAACATCTGGTTGACATTTGGTGAAGAGCAGAACAAGAGATGCAGAGAAAAATGAATAGTGATGATACCATTTGAGATCCTGAATCCAAACATCCTTGAAGCCAAACTGCCTGCCTGAACTTCTGGATTATATGACACAATAAACCCTTGCCCTCTGGGGCATGTGGGGGCCAATCTGGTTGAGTACACATAGGTTTTGTGTCATCTGCAACATGAAAAGTCCAAAACCCAACCAGGACTTAGGGTCACTGTATGTTATTTACACATAATTTAAAAAAATCTTTCATTAAAGCACTGGAGAAGGAAATGGCAATCCACTCCGGTATTCTTGCCTGGAAAATTTCATGGAAAGAGGAACCTGAAGGGCTACAGTCCACGGGGTCGCAAAGAGTTGGATATAACCAAGGACTCACACCCAGCTTAAAGCACAGAGTTAAAAGCAACACCCCTTTCCTATGAGGGCCACTGTGTATGAGCACACAGGTTAGGTATGCTCAGCTCTAGTGAACAACCTGTGCAGCAGTACATGGGCAGCTCTGCTTCCCACCTCCAGGGGCAGCCACTTCCAATTTTCTAGACGTGACTCTTAGTAGATAACAGCATATCTCTAAGTAATAGGCTTTCTCTGTTATTTCTTAATTTTAATTATTTATTTTTGGCTTCACTGGGTCTTCGTTGCTGTGCATAGGCTTTCTCCAGCTGCAGTATGTGGGTTTCTCATTGCGGTGGCTTCTCTGGGTGCAGAGCACAGGTTCTATGGCACATGGACTTCAGTGGTTGTGGTGCACAGGATTAATTACCCTGTGGCATGTGGGATCTTCCCCGTCCAGGGATCGAACCTGTGTGCCCTGCCTGAGCAGGCAGATTCTTAACCACTGGATCACTAGGGAAGTCCTCTCGGTTATTTGTTATCTACTGATTTTCTGAAATGACAAATGAAACTGAAGTTCCACTTCCCCTCATTACTTCCCTCCTCCATTCCGCACTCCCAGACTGGTAGGTCTTCTGCTGCTTCCTTTAGATACCATGCCAAGAACTCTCTTTTTTAAAATATTATGAGTATAGTTGATTTACAATATCATGTTAGTTTCAGGTACACAGCAAAGTGATTCAGTTGTAATATGTATTCTTTTTCTGATTCCTTTCCATTATAGGTTATCACAAGATACTGAATGCAGTTTCCTGTGCTACACACTAAAATCCCTGTAGTTTAGCTAGTTTATATATAGTAGGGTGTATCTGTTAATCCTAAATCCCTAATTTATCCCTTCCTTCCCTTTCCTCTTTGGTAAGTGTGTTTTCTATGTGAGCTTATTTCTGTTTTGTAAATAAGTTCATTTGTATCTTTATTTTAGATTCTACCTATAAGTGATTTCATATCATATTTGTCTTGCTCTGTCTGACTTACTTCACTTAGTATGATGATTTCTAGTTCTATCCAGGAGCTCTCTGTCTTATCCCACCAACCAGAAGGAACGATGGGTTTCTCATGAGTTCATCTTACCCTAGACAGATGTGGTTTTTATGCGGCAAATGAGTGATAAGAAAGCAGAAGAGGCCTTTGCTCCCATTGGCCACAAAAATGCACAATGTTTACTGAACTAAGACAGACAAGTAACACATGTGGACAGCTTGCTGTGTCCAAGGCACCGTGCTAAGCTCTCAATGTGGACTCTCCCTTCTGGCAATGACAGGTGACACTGGGCAGAGAAATGACTGCCCATCTCCGACAGGGCCACTCCAAGGAGGGAAACTGAGCAGACCCAGGCTGCCCTGGACTGCTCCTGGCTTGTTCCAAGGATGTCCTGGGCTCTAGCTTGAGTTCTCGGTTTCCTTCAAACAAGAAACAGAAACTTATCTTGGTGCATTCCCGTGTTCACTGCAGCGTTATTCACGATAGCCAAGGTATGGAAACATACCTAGGTGTCTGACACATGAATGGATAAAGAAAATGTGGTATATCTATTTGTTGTTGTTGTTCAGTCGCTAAGTCGTATCTGGCTCTTTGTAACCCCACGGACTGCAGCATGTCAGGCCTCCCTGTCCCTCACTAGCTCCTGGAGTTTGCCTAAGTTCATGTATTATGTACACAATGGGATATTACTCAGTCTTAAAAAAGAAGGAAATCCTGTCATTTGCAATAACATGGATAACTAGGAGGACATTATGTTAAGTGAAACAAGCCAGACACACAAAAATATTGTATGATCTCACTTACACGTGGAGTCTGTAAAAGCCGAACTCAGAGAAGAAGAGAGTAGAGTGGTGGTTGCCAGGGGCTGGGGGTGGGGTGGCGGAAGTGGAAAGAGAATGTCAAAGGCCACAAAGTTTCAGTTATACGATGAACTGAGGCCTGGAGATCTAGTGTACAGCCTGGTGACTATAGTTAATAATACTGAACTGTGTACTTGAAATTTGCTTAAGAGAGTAAATCTTAACTGTTCTCTCACACACACACACACAAAACCAAAATAAAACAAATGGTAACTATATGAGATTATCGATGCATTAATTAGGTTGATTGTGGTAACCATTTCACAAATATATGTATATTAATTCATCACATTGTATACCTTACTGCTACTACTAAGTCACTTCAGTTGTGTCTGACTCTGTGCGACCCCATAGACGGCAGCCCACCAGGCTCCCCTGTCCCTGGGATTCTCCAGGCAAGAACACTGGAGTGGGCTGCCATTTCCTTCTCCAATGCATGAAAGTGAAAAGTGAAAGTGAAGTCCCTCAGTGGTGTCCGACCCTCAGCGACCCCCATGGACTGCAGCCTACCAGGCTCCTCCATCCATGGGATTTTCCAGGCAAGAGTACTGGAGTGGGGTGCCACTGCCTTCTCCGATTGTATACCTTAAATATGTACAATTGTTATTTGTTAATTATACCTCATAAAGCTGGTGAAAGGCACATAGGGTGCTCAACATCACTAATTGTTGGAGTGTGTGTGCTTAGTCACTCAGTCATGTCCAATCCTTTGCAACCCTATGGACTGTAGCCCACCAGGCTCCTCTGCCCATGGGATTCTCCAGGCAAGAATACTGGAGTGGGTTGCCATGCCCTCCTCCAGGGGATCTTCCCAACCCAGGGTTGAACTCGCGTCTGCCAGGTCTCCTACACTGCAGGTGGATTCTTTACCCACTGAGCTACCTGAGAAGCCCAATCACTGGAGAAACGTAAATAAAAACAACAATGAGGGACTTTTCCAGTGGTCCAGTGGATAAGAATCCACCTCCAATGCGGGGAACGTGGGTTTGATCCCCGGTCAGAGAACCAAGATCCCACATGCCACAGGGCAACACAGCTCACCAGCCACAACTAAGACCCAACACAGACAAATAAATAAATAAATATGTTTTTAAAAACCCATAATGAGATACCACCTCACACCTGTCAGGATGGCTGTCATCAAAAAGCTTACAGATAAAAATGTTGGCAAGGATGTGGAGAAAAGGTACACTTTTGTGTGGGAATTTAATCGGTGAAGCCACCAATTACAAATTTGTAAGTATGTAATACAGTATAGACTGTATAAATATGGAATATAGTATAAAAGCTAAAAATGGAACTGTAATAGGATCTAGCAATTCCACTCCTGGGTATATATCCAAAAAAAAAAGAAAACAATTCTAAAAGATACAAGGATCCAATGTTCAACATTCACAGCAGCACTGTTTACAACAGCCTAGATATGGAAGCACCCTGTGTCCATCAACAGATGAACTGATAAATAAGATGTTGTGTGTGTGTGTGTGTGTGTGTGTATAGTGGTGCTGGTTTAGTTTCTAAGTCAAGTCCAATTCTTGTGATTCCATGGACTGTAGCCCACCAGGCTCCTCTGTCCAGAGGATTTTCCAGACAAGCATACTGGAGTGGGTTGCCACTTCCTTCTCCAGGGAATCTTTTCCACCCAGGGATCAAACCCAGGTATCCTGCATGGCAGGTGGATTCTTTGTACTGAGCTATCAGGGAAGCCTATATAAATATATAAAAACATACACATATATACAATGGAATATTACCCAGCCACCAAAAAGTAAGGAAATTCTGCCATTTGCAGTAATGTGGATGGACCTAGATATTATTATGCTTAGTGAACAAGTCAGAGAATACTGTATGTTAGCACTTATTTGTGGAATCTAAAAATATAACAAATGAATGTTTATAGCAAAACAGAAACAGACTCACAGACACAGAAAACACAGCGGGGAGAGGGTTAAAATGGAGAGGCACGTTAAAAGATCCAGACTACTATGTATAAACTAGAGAAACAACAAGGATATATTTACAGCACAGGGAATTATAGCCATTATCTTGTAATAACTTTCAATAGAGCATAGTCTATAAAAAACATTCAATTACTATGCTGTACACTTTAAACTAATATAATACTGTAAATCAACTATACTTCAATTTTAAAATAGTTGGAAAAAAAACAAAGCTCAGTGTTGTGCACAAGACCCTGCATTCTGCAGTCACAGGACCCAGCTTGAATCCTGGTTCCCCAGCTAGGAGCCCGAAGTGCTCATCAAATGCCTTTCCAGGCTGCATTTCATTTATTTGCTGGGGGTAGGGATGATAACAAAAGTGTCGTATCAGGAGTTACTAAGTCAAGCCTCCAGCTAAAAATTAGGTCAGTGTCTACCATATCCCCGGCATACGGTTGGTATTCATAAATAAACAGTTATTAAAACTATCTCAAGAAAGAATACAGTTCATGTCAGAATGCCAGAGTAAAAGGACTGATTTACAGATGTCCCCACCCAAGAACCACTCACTATTCATGACCAAGTCCTCATGTCCCTGCCCTGCACCTGAAGGACCCTCTTTCTGGAATGCCTCTCCCAACTGCTGCCAAATCCTTCTGTTCCCTTCAAAATCCAGCTCAAATTTTTACCCTCTCGAGAAAGACTTCTCTGGGTTTCCATTATACCCAGAAACCCAAAAGTCTATTCGTGGGCAGACTAATGCCCCCCTCCAACAAAGATATCCACACCCTAATTTCCAAAGCCTGCAAATATACTCCCTTATGTGGCAAAATCAACTTTGCAGGGAGGACTAAATGAAGGGTCTTGAGATGAAAGATTATCTGGGATTATCAAGTGAGTCTTTATAAAAAGGAGGCAGGAGTCAGAACAAGAGACGTGACAATGAAAAAGGAGTCATAGAGAAAGATTTGAAGATGCTATGCAGCTGGCCTGGAAGACAGGGGAAGGGAAGAGAGGGGAAGTTATGCCATGCTGGAGGCTTGTAGAAGCTGGAAAAGGCAGAGAAACAGATTTTCCCTGCAGTCTCCAGATAGAACATAGCCCTGCTTTTGAACTTGGCTATCCTGGCTTTTGAATTTCTCACCTCCAGAACCATAAGGAAAGAAATCTGTTGTTTTAAGGCACTAAATCTGTGGCAATTTGTTACAATAGCAACAGGAAACAAATACAGTCTAGACAGTAGGGCAATTTTGCCCTCTCAGGGGAACTTGGCAATGACTGGAGATACCTCTGGCTGTCACAAGATAGATCCCACTACAAAGAGCTGTCCAGCCAAACTGTCAATAGTCCTGAGGCTGAGAAACCCTGCTCTAGAATGACTCTGGTGGCATTCCAAGGAGACGTCCCCATCCACCTTCCCTCCTCTTCTCTTTTAAAAACACATCTCCATGCATACCAGAAAGAGACAGAGAAATCAGCTTACTCACTGACGAGAGCAGCAACCCACAGCTGAACCCAGGAAGACAAGTCAACATTCACTCTGCTAAGGCTCATAAAAACATCACTGCAATTCACTGTGCTTTGTTCATAGGAAGCCATTATGATTCAAAGGTTATTGTTTTAAAAACCAAAAATATGCCTTTTAGAATACAAAGCACAATATTGTAGGTATAGCTTCAATGAACAAAATGCACAAGAGGGCCTGAATTTTAATTTTTAATTATTTGCACCCTTCTCATGTTCCCAGGACACTCTGTACTCTTGGTGGGTCAGACCAGAGAGACAGCGTGTCTCACTTCTCAGGGCAACTCTGTGTTTACATAGCCTCTCCGTGCCCAGACCATGTGAGTGTCTGGAGCAAAAGGGGCCGTGTCTTAGTCCTTCTAGTTCCTAGCCCCGAGTACAATGTCTGGCACACACAAGGTTCCCTAGAAATGCAGAGTGCATGAACGAATGAGTAACTGGAGAAAAGTGGGCCATTTCTGCAGATATAATGGGCATTGTAGGCATGGAGGAATAGAGAGACTATCAGGTTACAATTACAAGCCATCTAGGGTTTACTTAGCCAGGAGACACAGCTGAGTATGTGGGAAAACCCAAGTGGGAAAGCCTGAATCATGGGGAGGCCCTCAAAAAGCAGCCAAGACCAGGATTGGGCCCAACAAGCTTTGGAGATGAATGGATCTGGGTTCAAGTCCAGGCTATGCCACTACTAGCCAAGTGCAGTTGGGCAAATTACCTAACCTCTCTGAAACTCAGCTTTCTCATCTGCATAATTCACTCATCTATCAAAGTGGGGCAGTGTGAGCAAGGTGGAGAAGAGGTGAGAGAGCTGGTCTGTGGCACAGAAGCCAGCTGTCCACTGTGTTTTGCGCACCCCTGCCCAAATCCTTTTGCATCTAGGTGAGGCCAGGGGGCTACGTGGAATGTGGACAGAAGTAACTTGCGCTGCTATCAGGCCCATCCCATCCCTGAGGCCCGTTTTCGGCACCCTGGTCAGCCTCCCCTGCACTGCAATCCTGTCCTGAGACACGTAGCCCAGAACAGAGTCACAGCTTTCCAGCACCACGCACAAAGCTCCTGCTCCATCACTCCTCTCAGCCCCCTGGAGAGCAAGGGTTCCCCGCTCCCTGGGCTCACCCACACGGTGCCATCTGTTTGGCACACGGCCTAGCCTGCTCTCCCTACCCATTCCCGAGCCAATTCTGCTCATCCCTCAGGTCTCAGGTTAGATAGATGTCACCTCCTCCAGGAAGCCTCGCTGGAGCTCCAGGAGTTTGGCACCATTAGCTTCATCCTACAGATGAGGAAACTGAGGAACAGAGAGGTGAACTGTCTTGCCCCAAATCCTGCGGCTAGAAGGCAGGGGAGGTGGGTTTGCAGCCACTGCAGATCCATCCAGGGTTTTGCTCAGCCCTGACTTGCTAAACCACTTTTAAACTGTGATTCCTGGGACAACTAGCAGGTCCCACTTTGTGCTTGTCACATGTGCAAATTCTGGGGCCCCCTCCCAGTCCTACTCAAGTAAACTCTGGGGGTGGGCCCGGCAAGCCATGTTTAAACAATTCCTCCAGGTGGTGTGGATATGCACCAAAATTCAAGAACCACTGGCCCAGAGACATGTTCTCAGTTGAGCCTCCTGCATTTTGGCCACTTCCTGTGGAATCCTTGTGAGGTCTAGAAAGTGTCCCAGCTGGAGAACTGAACATTGTCTGCCCTCTGATTTTCTAGCCATCTGAAATGCTTCTCTGGGTGTTCCGCAACCCTGGGTCTTTGGGGAACAAGAGACTGTCTTCTACTTTATCATCAAGCCTGTTAGTGACACTTCTTCCTTTGTTTGAAGCCTGCTTCTTGTGCCCATCAGCCTTGGTGGCAGGAGTATAATTCAGCAACACTTGAAGGGCCAAGCCACTTTTATCCTACAGTGAGCACTATAGCCACTTTCTTCTAGAATATTCTCAGTTCACTGGGGTTACATCTGCAGCTTCTTGATCAGCAGAACTGATCTCCTCAGCACAAAAATGTTTATTTTTAAATCAGTCCAGCAAGCCACTATTACATTGAATGCGGTACTGGTCATCAACACTTCCTGTATCAGCTTTAAGAATCAGACCAGAAAGAGTAAATCTTAAGAGAATGAGCCTGGACAAATCCAAGTTTCTGCTGGTGACCCTCAGCTTTCTTCCACACTGCTCTCTGTGTCCTGGCACCTAGATGTCAACCCTGCCAAAGACTGGACCAGATTTCTTTGGGGGAATCTGATCAGTGTGAGAAAAAGGGCCTAAAGACACTCCCCTGTGGAACACCAGATCACCCCGAGGGGAAAGCCGCAACCAAGAAGCCCCTCTCATACCCACCAACTTTTCACAGGGCTTCCTGAAGCCCCAGTTTCTTCAGCAGATAGTCACAGACCACCAGAGAGGTGGAAAGGAGAGCTCCTGTCAATCAGAGGCCCAGCCTCCTTCCAGGCTGTGGCTCTGCCCTCTGCCAGGCCCTCACAGTCCTCTCAACTCTGCGGGTAAATGGGAGAACGGGGGAGGTTTTTAGGGTCCAGCCTTGGGGAGACACACACTATCTCTGCTCACATTCCAACAAGCCCAAACTTAGTCATGTGGCCCAACAAATTGTAAGGGAGCCCACGAAATGCAACCAGGATGATATCCCAGGAAGAGGAGGACATGGTGACCAACAGCCATCTCTGCCACATAATACATTAAAAATGTTTTAAGATCATATCAGTGATACATCCTTAGTCAGCCAGAAAGTACTGTCCTGTCACCCAAAGCACACGTGCGCACACACACACACACACACACACACACACACACACACCACCCTGCTGCAAATCACAGAATGTACACAAGTGATCATATGTAAACAGATCATTTCAAGGGATCCTCAGACCCTGACTTCCTCTCTCCCCACCCCCTACAAAAGATAATTTGGGACAGCAGCCCACATCCTTTCTTGAAGAAGAACAGGAGAGGAGCTGGGATGGCAATCCCAACCATCATGTTACCCCTGAATCCCAGTAGCTGTATTGTATGTGTTGAATAAATGCCTGGAGTGAAAAATGAAAGGTGCTGTGGAGGCCAGGGAGAAGGACACCTAGGAAACTCTAAATCCCACCTCCTCCCACAGGCATCCTTTCCATCACCACCTCCAGGAAGCCTTCCCCAATGACCCCCCACAAGGCCTCCCCACCCCCCACGCCACACACAGGGCATTATCAGCTCCCACCTGCTTGCTCTGTATTCCTTCACTTAGCCCACCTTACTCATTAGTACCTGCTCTTAGATTATCCTGGGCCTCAGTTTCCTTCTCTGTAAAATCAGAGGGGTAGACAATTTCCTGGTTGAGCGGCCCCCAGGCAGCAGCTTCCAGGGCAGAGGTCCCAGAAGTCAGGCTCCCACAGAACTTCCCCTCCGGCAGACTAGCCACCTCCTCCCAGCAGCCCAGGTGTCTCACCCAGGGCGCAGCTGGGCGGGTTCCTCGCAACCCCCGAGGCCGGCGCAGCGGATCTAGGCCGGGACTCACCCGGGGAGGCCCCCGCCCCGCCACTCCGCATACTGATGCCCGGCCCCTTGGCGCACTTGTCGACTAGGCCTGCCAACACCCGAAACTCTCGCAGTCAACAGTGCAGCAAGGGTGCGTCGACACTGTCCCTGAGGTTCCTGGAACTGGGGCCTCTTGTTCGGGGGCCCAGGTGGGGGATGAGGCTTCGGGCCCCGCGGGGAAAGGAAGGCAGCCTTCCCCCACCTCTGCGGGCCCCGAGGCGCCCCAGGCGGAGGCCCCCAAGCTGCCTCCCCTACACCATCGAGTGCCAAGTATTTTCCCAATAGGCTCTGCCGTTAATCGGCACGACGCTCCCATTTTACAGAAGCAAACAGTGAAAGCCGAAGAGCTGAACCCTCACATTCTCCTTCCGCCTCGAGCCCCGCTTTTAAGCACCGGACCCTGAGCGCTCCGGGCGCCGGCGGCACCGGGGCGCGCAGGTTTGCAGCGCCGGATCCCGGCCCCCTTGACCAACCGCGGCCCCACCTACCTGCCTCGGGCGGACCGGCGCGGCAGCCGCTGCCCACGGCCGCGAGGATCCAGAGGAGCTGGCAGAGGCTCGTGGCCCGGTGCTCCAGGGTGCAGGGCGGGCGGGCCCCCCGAAAATGCCGGGGAGCGGCGAGCCGGGCGCGCGGGCCGGCGCTCCGGGGAGGCGGCGGTGGCCGCAGGAACGATCCCGGGGCGCGAGGGGTGCGCGGAGCCGCTGGAATGACCCCGGGGCGCTAGGGGAACGTTCCGAGGGCGACCATGAGAGGAGCTGGGGCAGCTGCAGCGGCAGCGCGGCTTGCGGGAGGCGGATCCCCACACTGGCAGAGCTGGGGCTGGGGCCGGAGGCGGCGGGCCGGGGCGGGGCCGCGGCGCTCACGTGGCCGCCCCCAGCGGCCGCCCAGGCTCCTTCTGCCGCCGCGTGGACCTCCCGGCGCTGCGTCTGCGGCTCACTAGCCCGCTGAATACAGAGCTTCCGGATCTAACGCCTGGGGCGGGCCTGGCCACCTACTGCAAAGGGGCCCCCCCTCCCAGCGGGTAATTTGAGGGGGGGCAGCTAACCCCTTGCTCTCGTACCGCACCCTCCGGTTCTCCATCCGCTGCCTGTCTAGTTCCTGTATTCGAATCCTTTCCAAAATCAGTAATGATCCTATCTCATTGTACGTCTCTTAAAATATTTTTTTAATCAGAAATCGCTTTTTGTCTGATCTCTGCTTTGCAAAAACTTAGGCATGTATGACTATGGCAATTGTTTGTGTAATTATTTGTATAGTACGTTGCTGTAGTCCTCTTAGCAACGGCTAAGAGGCATCTGCGTGCGTGCTAAGTTGCTTCAGTTGTATCCGACTCTGTGTGACCCTATGGACTGTAGCTCGCCAGGCTCTTCTGTCCATGGGATTCTCCAGGCAAGAATACAGGAGTGGGTTGTCATGCTCTCCACCAGGGGATCCTTCCCGGCCTGGCACCTAGCAAGTGCTTACCTGGGAAATGAACGAATAAATATGGAAAAGTATAACGAAAAAAAGGAAATAAAACTAATGATAACCACTGTGAACAAGTTCATATTATATTCTTCCTATTTTCCTAGTGAAATTTTAGAATTTCATAACTCTTAAATTTAGAATTAAGACTTCACTGGCTGTCCAGTGGTTCAGACTCTGGGCTTCCACTGCAGGGGGCACAGAAAAAAAGAAATAACAGTGATATGTATCAAGCGTTTTTTCTCATACTATCTTCATGTCAACCTTTGTAGCTGTACTGTACAGATCATAAAACTGAGGCTTATAGAGATACACTTGCCCAGAAGATTTCCAAGGTAGGAGCCCCAGGCAAACACAGAGAAACAAGTGTATGCAGGCAGGCCAGAAACACAGAGACAGGGTTATCTAGGTATGATTGTGGGAGTGTTTACATTTTTCCTAACAAGAGTGGACTCTTACCTATTTCTCCTATCCATTCAACACTAGGTTGTAAATATGTTTCTGTGGTCAAGGGCTACCTGTCATTTGCAATGCCTTTTTGATGAGCCTTTTTGGAGTTGTGATCAGATCAGATCAGATCAGTCGCTCAGTCGTGTCTGACTCTTTGCGACCCCGTGAATCCCAGCACGCCAGGCCTCCCTGTCCATCACCAACTCCCGGAGTTCACTCAGACTCACGTCCGTCGAGTCAGTGTAGAACTGATATTTACAGGACATTCACTTTGTGTCAGGCAGTGTGGTAACTGGTTTATCAGATCAGATCAGTCGCTCAGTCGTGTCCGACTCTTTGCGACCCCATGAATCGCAGCACGTCAGGCCTCCCTGTCCATCACCAACTCCCGGAGTTCACTCAGACTCACGTCCATCGAGTCAGTGATGCCATCCAGCCATCTCATCCTCTGTCGTCCCCTTCTCCTGCCCCCAATCCCTCCCAGCATCAGAGTCTTTTCCAATGAGTCAGCTCTTCGCATGAGGTGGCCAAAGTACTGGAGTTTCAGCTTTAGCATCATTCCTTCCAAAGAAATCCCAGGGCTGATCTCCTTCAGAATGGACTGGTTGGATCTCCTTGCAGTCCAAGGGACTCTCAAGAGTCTTCTCCAACACCACAGTTCAAAAGCATCAATTCTTCAGCCCTCAGCCTTCTTCACAGTCCAACTCTCACATCCATACATGACCACTGGAAAACCATAGCCTTGACTAGACGAACCTTTGTTGGCAAAGTAATATCTCTGCTTTTGAATATGCTATCTAGGTTGGTCATAACTTTCCTTCCAAGGAGTAATCGTCTTTTAATTTCATGGCTGCAGTCACCATCTGCAGTGATTTTGGAGCCCAGAAAAATAAAGTCTGACACTGTTTCCACTGTTTCCCCATCTATTTCCCATGAAGTGGTGGGACCGGATGCCATGATCTTTGTTTTCTGAATGTTGAGCTTTAAGCCAACTTTTTCACTCTCCACTTTCACTTTCATCAAGAGGCTTTTGAGTTCCTCTTCACTTTCTGCCATAAGGGCGGTGTCATCTGCATATCTGAGGTTATTGATATTTCTCCCGGCAATCCTGATTCCAGCTTGTGTTTCTTTCAGTCCAGCGTTTCTCATGATGTACTCTGCATATAAGTTAAATAAACAGGGTGACAATATATAGCCTTGACGAACTCCTTTTCCTATTTGGATCCAGTCTGTTGTTCCATGTCCAGTTCTAACTGTTGCTTCCTGACCTGCATACAAATTTCTCAAGAGGCAGATCAGGTGGTCTGGTATTCCCATCTCTTTCAGAATTTTCCACAGTTTATTGTGATCCACACAGTCAAAGGCTTTGGCATAGTCAATAAAGCAGAAATAGATGTTTTTCTGGAACTCTCTTGCTTTTTCCATGATCCAGCGGATGTTGGCAATTTGATCTCTGGTTCCTCTGCCTTTTCTAAAACCAGCTTGAACATTTGGAAGTTCATGGTTCACATATTGCTGAAGCCTGGCTTGGAGAATTTTGAGCATTATTTTATTAGCATGTGAGATGAGTGCAATTGTGTGGTAGTTTGAGCATTCTTTGGCATTGCCTTTCTTTGGGATTGGAATGAAACCTGACCTTTTCCAGTCCTGTGGCCACTGCTGAGTTTTCCAAATTTGCTGCTTTATAGACATTATCTTTTTAGATTCTGGTCATAATCCTCTTATCGTCCCCACTTCATACGCAGGGAGACTAAGGCAGGTTAAGTGACTCTCCCAAGTTTACATAGGAAGTTGCAGATTTTGACCCAGGTCTCGGTATATATTGACCAACCCCTAGAGTGTCCTGTCCATAAATAAGTCTTGACTCTTCAGTTTTGTGTGTGTGCTCAGTTGCTTGACATGTCCAACTCTTTGCAACCCTATGGACTGTAGCCCACCAGGCTCCTCTTTCCATGCGATTTCCCAGGCAAGAATACTGGAGTGGGTTGCCATTTCCTATTTTAGGGGATCTTCCCAACCCAGGGATCAAACCCCTGTCTCTTGTGTCTCCTGCATTGGCATGAGGATTCTTTATCATTGCACCACCTGGGAAGGCCCAGTTTTTGTGGCCCCTGAAAATTCAGATTCTGTTGGGAGAGTGAAGTACTTCAGCTTACCAGCTGCAGTGGTCTCTGTAGGGAGTAGGTACAAGTTTATGAGGCTTGGGGAGAGGGTGACATTCAGGCAGTACCTCATAAGGTGGTGAAGGGAATGAAAAAAAAAGAAATGGTCCTGAAACCATTGGTCATCGAGTGTTTTACCCTTTGGCCTAAATACTACAAGTTTCAGAAAATGCAAGATCTAGAAGATATATATCATTTTTTTTTTTGAAATATTGGTTCCATTAGTCACCCAAAACACTTTGGCTTTCAGCATAAAAAAATTATACCTGGAAATTTTAACCACGGGAAAGCTGGACAAGAACAGAGTCTGAGCTAGTCTGTTCAAGCCCAAAGAAAGGCCAAAAAAAAAAAAACAAAAAACTGCTCTACTTATAGCTCTGTGGCTCTGGACAAGTAATTTGGCTTCTTTTTTCCTCTCTTTGGTGTATGAGCATCTTTTGTCTTTAAGGAACCAGTACACCCTATTCTCAGTTCATGAGAACAGCCCTCTCCACTCTCCTGGCTCTAAGATTGGACACATGACTAGACCTGGTCAGTCAGTATATTCCATCCCTTTTGCCCCGTTCATTGGTTCTGGGAAGAGAATGTGACCGAACTCAAGCCAATGAGATACCAATTTGGGTCTTTTATAGCAGCCATTTTAAAAGAGAATCTCTTTGAAGTAATCTAAATGTCCATCAGCAGATGAATGGATAAAGAAGATGTGGTGCGTGTATACATACACACACATATGGGCTTACCTGGTGGCTCAGATGGTAAAGAATCCTCCTGCAATGCCAGAGACCCGGGTTCGATCCCCCGGGTCTTATCTGGAAGATCCTCTGAAGAAGGGAATGGCTACCTACTCCCGTGTACTTGTCTGGAGAATTCCATGGACAGAGGAGCCTGGTGGGCTACAGTCCATGGGGTCACAAAGAGTTGAACAAGACTGAATGAGTAACACTTTCACTTTTCATATATATACATATGTAATGGATTATTACTCAGCCATAATAAAGACTGAAATAATGCCATTTGAAGCAAAATGGATGGATCTGGAGATTATCATACTAAGTGAAGTAAGTCAGAGAAAGACAAACATGATATCACTTACATGTGGAACCTAAAAAAAAAAATTGTACAAACGAACTTATTTACAAAACAGAAATAGACACACAAACATAGAAAACATACCTAAGGTTCAGTTCAGTTCAGTTCAATTCAGTCGCTCAGTCGTGTCCGACTCTTTGCGACCCCATGAATCGCAGCACGCCAGGCCTCCCTGTCCATCACCAACTCCCGGAGTTTACCCAAACTCATGTCCATTGAGTCAGTGATGCCATCCATCCGTCTCATCCTCTGTCGTCCCCTTCTCTTCCTGCCCCCAGTCCCTCCCAGCATCAGGGTCTTTTCCAAAGAGTCAACTTTTCGCATGAGGTGGCCAAAGAATTGGAGTTTCAGCTTCAGCATCAGTCCTTCCAATGAACACCCAGGACTGATCTCCTTTAGCATGGACTGGTTGGGTCTCCTTGCAGTCCAAGGGACTCTCAAGAGTCTTCTCCAACACCACAGTTCAAAAGCATCAATTCATCAGCACTCAGCTTTCTTCACAGTTCAACTCTCACATCCATACATAACCACTGGAAAAAACCATAGCCTTAACTAGACAGACCTTTGTTGGCAAACTAATGTCTCAGCTTTTCAATGTGCTATGTAGGTTGGTCATAACTTTCCTTCCAAGGAGTAAGCGTCTTTTAATTTCATGGCTGCAGTCACCATCTGTAGTGATTTTGGAGCCCAGAAAAATAAAGTCTGACATTGTTTCCACTGTTTCCCCATCTATTTGCCATGAAGTGATGGGACCAGATGCCATGATCTTCATTTTCTGAATGTTGAGCTTTAAGCCAACTTTTTCACTCTCCACTTTCACTTTCATCAAGAGGCTTTTGAGTTCCTCTTCACTTTCTGCCATAAGGGTGGTGTCATCTGCATATCTGAGGTTATTGATATTTCTCCTGGCAATCCTGATTCCAGCTTGTGTTTCTTCCAGCCCAGCGTTTCTCATGATGTACTCTGCATATAAGTTAAATAAGCAGGGTGACAATATACAGCCTTAAGGTACTCCTTTTCCTATTTGGATCCAGTCTGTTGTTCCATGTCCAGTTCTAACTGTTGCTTCCTGACCTGCATATAGGTTTCTCATGAGGCAGGTCAGGTGGTCTGGTATTCCCATCTCTTTCAGAATTTTCCACAGTTTATTGTGATCCACACAGTCAAAGGCTTTGGCATAGTCAATAGAGCAGAAATAGATGTTTTTCTGGAACTCTCTTGCTTTTTCCATGATCCAGCAGATGTTGGCAATTTGATCTCTGGTTCCTCTGCCTTTTCTAAAATCAGGTTGAACATCTGAGTTCATGGTTCACGTATTGCTGAAGCCTGGCTTGGAGAATTGTAAGTATCACTTTACTAGCATGTGAGATGAGTGCAATTGTGTGGTAGTTTGAGAGTGCAATTGTGCGGTAGTTTGAGCATTCTTTGGCATTGCCTTTCTTTGGGATTGGAATGAAAACTGACCTTTTCCAGTCCTGTGGCCACTGCTGAGTTTTCCAAATTTGCTAGCATATTGAGTGCAGCACTTTCAAAGCATCATCTTTCAGGATTTGAAATAGCTCAACTGGAATTCCATCACCTCCACTAGCTTTGTTCGTAGCAATACTTTCTAAGGCCCACTTGACTTCACATTCCAGCATGTTTGGCTCTAGGTAAGTGATCACACCATCGTGATTATCTGGGTCATGAAGCTCTTTTTTGTACAGTTCTGTGTATTCTTGCCACCTCTTCTTAATATCTTCTGCTTCTGTTAGGTCCATACCATTTCTGTCCTTTATCGAGCCCATCTTTGCATGAAATGTTCCCTTGGTATCTCTAATTTTCTTGAAGAGATCCCTAGTCTTTCCCATTCTGTTGTTTTCCTCTATTTCTTTGCATAGATTGCTGAAGAAGGCTTTCTTATCTCTCCTTGCTATTCTTTGGAATTCTGCGTTCAGGTGCTTATATCTTTCCTTTTCTCCTTTGCTTTTCGCTTCTCTTCTTTTCACAGCTATTTGTAAGGCCTCCTCAGACAGCCATTTTGCTTTTTTGCATTTCTTTTCCATGGGGATGGTCTTGATCCCTGTCTGCTGTACAATGTCACGAACCTCCGTCCATAGTTCATTAGGCACTCTGTCTATCAGATCTCGGCCCTTAAATCTTTTTCTCACTTCCACTGTATAATCATAAGGGATTTGATTTATGATATGATTTAAAACCACTGAATGGTCTAGTGGTTTTCCCTACTTTCTTCAATTTCAGTCTGAATTTGGCAGTAAGGAGTTCATGATCTGAGCCACAGTCAGCTCCCAGTCTTGTTTTTGCTGACTGTATAGAGCTTCTCCATCTTTGGCTGCAAAGATTATAATCAATCTGATTTTGGTGTTGACCATCTGGTGATGTCCATGTGTAGAGTCTTCTTTTGTGTTGTTGGAAGAGGGTGTTTGCTATGACCAGTGGGTTCTCTTGGCAAAACTCTATTAGCCTTTACCCTGCTTCATTCTGTACTCCAAGGCCACATTTTCCTGTTATTCCAGGTGTTTCTTGACTTCCTACTTTTGCATTCCAGTCCCCTATAATGAAAAGGACATCTTTTTTGGGTGTTAGTTCTAAAAGGTCTTGTAGGTCTTCATAGAGCCATTCAACTTCAGCGTTACTGGTTGGGGCATAGGCTTGGATTACTGTGATATTGAATGGTTTGCCTTGGACATGAACAAAGATCATTCTGTCGTTTTTGAGATTGCATCCAAGTACTGCATTTGGGATTCTTTTGTTGACCATGATGGCTACTCCATTTCTTCTGAGGGATTCCTGCCCGCAGTAGTAGATATGATGGTCATCTGAGTTAAATTCACTCATTCCAGTCCATTTTAGTTCGCTGATTCCTAGAATGTCGACGTTCACTCTCACTATCTCTTGTTTGACCACTTCCAGTTTGCCTTGATTCATGGACCTGACATTCTAGGTTCCTATGCAATATTGCTCTTAACAGCAATAAAAAGGAGTGAAGTACCGATAAATGCTAAAACATGGATAAAACTTAAAAACAACATGCTAAGTGAAAGGAGCCAGACACCAAAGGCAACAGATATATGATTTCATTTATACGGAATGGCCAGAATAAGGAAGTTCTTTGAGATGGAAGGCAGATTAGTGGTTTCCTGGGGGGCTGGACTTTGCTTCTATCACCAGTCACATCCACAACTGGGTATTGTTTTTGCTTTGGCTCCATCCCTTCATTCTTTCTGGAGTTATTTCTCCACTGATCTCCAATAGCATATTGGGCACCTACCGACCTGGGGAGTTCCTCTTTCAGCATCCTATCATTTTGCCTTTTCATAAAAGTTACCAAAGAGGAAAGGGATAAATTAGGAATTTACAGATATACACTACTATATATAAAATAGAGAAACAATCTGAAAAATAATATGTATATATGTGTGTAACTGAATCACTTTGTGTAACAATTGTGTTAGTTTCAGGTGTACAGCAAAATGATATATATATATATTTTTTTTCTTTTTCACATTCTTTTCTATTATCAGTTATTATAGAATATTGAATATAGTTTCTTGTGCTATCCTTGTTATTTATCTGTGGGTATTTGTTCTTAAAGCAATTAAGCAGTTATGATTCCCAATACAAACTGCAGGGTTTGCTATGAGAGAGAATTGTAAGGGGTAATAAGAGATTATAAAGGCAAATGCAGTTAGAAAGGATTCTCTGATGAGATGACATTTGAGTTGCACTCTGAAGGCTTCCGAGGTGGCTCCAGCGGTGGAACTCCAACTTTCAATGCAGAAATGCGGGTTTGATCCCCTGGAGTAGGAAGATCCCCTAGAGTAGGAAATGGCAACCCACTCCAGTGTTCTTGCTTGGAGAATCCCATGGACAGAGGAGCCTGGCGGGCTATAGTCCACGGGGTCACAAAGAGTCTGCACTGAAGGTATCATTTCCAGGAGCTTCAGGTGCCCCAGACCCAGAAGCAAGGCGATGTGAACCAGATCATTCTTGGTTTTAACTTGATCCTTAATCACCCCAGTTAACCACCACATAAAGCTGTTCGGACTTTACTGAAGAGTGTGGAATAACAGAATTAAACATAGAAGGGTAGAAATGAAACTGTACCCTCATTTTGATAGTATCCAAGAGGAAAAATAAACCGCTCACAGTGTTTCTTGGCGCACTCTAGTTCCAAGCCTTACTCCATGTACTGAAGCCTGCCCTTTCTTCTCTCATGTGGACAAACATCTCCTCTCCAAGCACTGAAGGACAAAATCCCCACTTGTATTAGAAAAGCCCCTCTCCCTGCCCCCAGGATTTTTTTTCCCCTCTCTTTCCCTCCAGCAGAGTAATCACGGGACTCACTAACCCACAGGATGCAAAAAATATCATCAAGAAAGTGAAAAAACAATTCAGAGAATGGGAGAAAATATTCATAAATCATATATCTGATGAGGGATTTATAGCTAGAATATATAAAGAACTCATAACTCAAATAATAAAAAGATAACTCAATTTCAAAATGGGTTAAAGATTGGAGCAGACAGTTCTACAAAGAAGATATACAAATGGCTAATAAGCACATGAAAAGATCCTCAACATCATTAGTCATTGGAAAAATGCAACTCAAAACTGAATCCGCTAGGATGGCTATACTCAAAAGTCAGATAACAAGTGCCAGCAAGGATGTGAAGAAACTGGGAAACTCATTCACTGCAAGCAGGAAAATGGAAAACCACTTGACAGTTTCTCAAAAAAATTAAGCATGGGGTTACCATATAACGTAGGAATTCCACTCCCCAGTATATATCCAGGAGAAATGAAAACATATGTCTGCACAAAAACATCTGTAAAAATGTTCACAGCAGCATTATTCACAATAGGAGAAAGGTGAAGACAACCAAATGTCCATCAACCAATGAATGGATAATTAAAATGGGGTATATTATTCAGCAATAAAAACGAGTAAAGTACTGATAAATGCTAAAACATGGATAAAACTTAAAAACAACATGCTAAGTGAAAGGAGCCAGACGCAAAAGGCAACAGATATACGATTTCATTTATATGAAATGGCCAGAATAAGGAAATTCTTTGAGATGGAAGGCAGATTAGTGGTTGCCTGGGGGGCTGGGAAGGGAGTTTGTGGGGAATGGAGAGTGACTACTAACACGTGTTCCTTTTTAGATGAAAATATCTTAAAATTGATTGTGGGGATGGTTGCATAATTATACTTAACAATGAGCTATACACTTTAAAGAGGGGTCTTGTATGATATGTGAATTATATCACGATGAAACTGTTAGCCTCAAAAAAGGGCTCACGGTATCTTCAGGGTGCTTCAGGGTGTGACTCAGAAGAGAGCTCACCAGGAAGAGGGCTCTAGCCCAGTCTAGGTACCTGGCTGCTCCCCACTTCAAAGGATGTGAGTAATCCGCCCACAGGCTCAGGGAGGGTTGGAGAACCGCTCCAGCCACAAATGCCATGGGAACAAAATGCTTCTAAGTGCAGGCTGCTCTGATTCCCTGTCCACAGGAGGCCTTGGGAGTTATAGAGCAGTTTTAGGTTCACAGTGGAACTGAATGGAAGGTACGGGAGATTTCCTGTATCCGTCCTGCCCCCACACAAGACAAGAATAGCCTCCCCCATTATCAACATCCCCCACCATGTGTTACAATTAACGAACCTACACTGACACATCACAGTCAGGTAGAGCCCACAGTTTATATTAGAATTCACTCTTGGTTGTATACCTTCTATGTGCACGAGTGCTCAGTCATGTCTGACTCTTTGCAAGTTGCAACCCCATGGACTGTAGCCTGCTGGGACTAGCCCATCAGGCTCCTCTGTCCATGGGATTTTCCAGGCAAGAATAGTGGAGTGGGTTGCCATTTCCTCCTCTAGGGGATCTTCCCAACCCAGGGATGGAATCACATCTCTTGCATCTCCTGCGTTGGCAGGTGGATTCTTTACCACTGTGCCACTTGGGAAGTCCCGTACATTCTATGAGTTTGGTCTAATTTACAGTGACATGCATCAAGTGTTATGTTTAGTATCATACAGAGCAGCTTCACTGTCTTAAAAACCCTTCATCTATTCATCCCCTACATCCCCCTCACCCCACCCCCCGGAACCACAATGGGATGCTTTTAAGCAGAAACTTAAAAAAAAAATCCTTGGAAGTCCTCCCTGGCTCAGGAGGTGTAGGGCCTACTGTGTACAAAGCCATCACAGGGCCATTCAATGACCTACCTGTAGCTACAGAAAGACTAGCAGAAGCTATGAAATGACTACTCTTCTATCTTTTGGACAGTGTCTTTCTTTCCCTTGCACAAGGCAAATTCCAGGATTAGGTGGGGCGTGTGTGGACCTTTAGATACGTTTGCCCCGGTACTGTTACAGGCTTTTCTGGTGGTTCAGGCTGTAAAGAGTCTGCCTGCAATGCAGGAGACCCAGGTTCAATCCCTGGGTTGGTCCCCTGGAGAAGGGAATGGTTACTCACTCCAGTGTTCTTGCCTGGAGAACTCCACAGACAGAGAATCCTGCTGCTACTGCTAAGTCATGTCAGTCGTGTCTGACTCTGTGCGACCCCACAGACGGCCGCCCACCAGGCTCCTCCATCCCTGGGACTCTCCAGGCAAGAACACTGGAGTGGGTTGCCATTTCCTTCTCCAATGCATGAAAGTGAAAAATGAAAGTGAAGTCACTCAATCGTGTCCGACTCTTAGTGACCCCATGGAGTGCAGCCCACCAGGCTCCTCTGTCCATGGGATTTTCCAGGCAAGAGTACTGGAGTGGGTTGCCAGTGCCTTCTCCGCAGAGAATCCTGGTGGGCTATATAGTCCATGGAGTCACAGAAGTTGGACATGACTAACACTTTTACTTTTTTCAATGCATAGGAAAAGATCTAGCAGGATACAGCTAAACTGTTACTCATTACAATGAGTTGTGGGATTTGGTTTCGAAGGAGGGAAGTAGTGAGGAAGAGAACTTCCCTTTAATTTTATACAGATTTGACATTTGAAAAAAATTTACAATGAGCATGCATTACATTATATTTCACATTTAAAAAGACAAAAAAGCACCTTTTTTAAAAAAATTTTATTTTATTTTTAAACTTTACATAATTGTATTAGTTTTGCCAAATATCAAAATGAATCCGCCACAGAAAAGCACCTTTCTTTACTGAAGTGTTGGCAGAGTTTAACTATGTGGAGAAATTAAAGATGATTTTATTCTTTTATTTGCACTTTTCTTTTTTGGCCTGGAGTTTCTATAAGAAACACGTATTTATTACTTTAGCAAAAGTTATTTTTAACTGTCACTTTAAAAAAAAAAGCAAAAGATAAACAGAGTCCAGTTGCCCTGGTTTCCAAGGCCTCCCCACCCTTGCCTGCCTGGGCCTGGCTTTTGCGTAGGAACTGTCCTCCCAGACTCACCCTTAAGGCAGAACACACCAGGGAAGCTGAGTCAGCACTTCTGCAGAGGCCTGCAGGGAGTCAGGCCTGCTCACTGGAGCAGATAAGTCATGGCCTTGCTCCCACTGGATTTTTGTTCTGTTGAAGCAACTGGCATGAGGGTTCTCAGGCAGCTCTGGAAACAGTTTTTCTCCCAGAAGACCTGATTTTTGCCTTATCTGGTCTAGGAGGTGCTGGATAAATGCTCACTTGAATTATCAGAGAGAGAGAGTGGGAAGGGCTAGGGTTGTGTTATGGAGTCCAAGTTCATACTGCTTACACACACAACAGGCCAATAAATCAAGAGAGGAGGTTCTGGGCCAAGGAACAGCAACTTTATTTGGAAAGCCCGCAGGCAGAGAAGACTGAAGAAGGCAATGGCACCCCACTCCAGTACTCTTGCCTGGAAAATCCCATGGATGGAGGAGCCTCGTAGGCTGCAGTCCATGGGGGTCGCTGAGGGTCGGACACCACTGAGGGACTTCACTTTCACTTTTCACTTTCATGCATTGGAGAAGGAAATGGCAACCCACTCCAGTGTTCTTGCCTGGAGAATCCCAGAGACAGGGGAGCCTGGTGGGCTGCCGTCTATGGGGTCGCACAGAGTCGGCTGCGACTGAAGTGACTTAGCGGTAGCAGCAGAGAAGACGGTGGACGAGTATTCCAAAGAACCACCTTACTCGAGTTAGAATTCAGGTTTCTTTTATCCTAAAAGAGGAAGCGGGGGATGGCTGGTTGTTGCAAATTTCTTGGCGCCAGAATCCTTTGTTCTTCCAACTGTTCATATGGGTCAGGTCAAAAAGTTCCCATAAACCTCCAACAGGACAAATGTTATTCTCTGTTCTGCAACTTTCTCTTGCCTTATGAATGGAAGCATGTTATACCTTTAAAGATCAGAGCCTTGAGAAGGGGATATCCTGTATATTTCGGGTTGTAGGCAACAACCTTTTACAAAAGATGCAGAGCCATTGTGACTGAGCACAGGCGACAGAACACAAAGGTTAGAGCTAAAGGAATAGATTCAATATGGAGTCAGGTTTGTTCTTCACTGCTACAGTTCCTGCTAGCAAATAGTCCAACTACTGGAGAAGACTTTGAGTCATTTGTTGGGGGATTACTCAAAGAGGGGCTTCTCTGGTGGCTCAGATGGTAAAGACTCTGCCTGCAAGGCAGGTAGACCTAGGTTGGGTCCCTAGGTCAGGAAGATCCCCCGGAGAAGGGAATGGCTACCCACTCTTAATATTCTTGCATGGAGAATTCCACGCATGGACAGAGGAGCCTGGTGGGCTATAGTCTATGGGGTCCCAAAGAGTGGGACACAACTGAGCAGCTAACACGGTCCCTCACTTTACCCAAAGAGATCTCTGCTTCCTCCTTGTGGCCACACGGGGTGATCTTTCAGAAAAGTTGAACAAAATGAATTCTGGGTGGCAGGAACTGGAAGTTGATGTGTGATGTATTTGCTCTGAATTTACTGCATTTTATTTTTATAAGGAAAACCACCATTTTGGTTCCCAATATTTATTCAAGATCTTACACAAAATATTTCAGATAATTGAGTTTTGGTCCTTACCTTTCTCCTCTTCATTTTTGATTAATCTGTAAGTAGCAATTTGTAACTTCGCTTTTAGCAACTAGACATAACCAAGCACGTAGATTATTCTTCAAATATTTTTGGTGACATATTGCAAATACCTTTTGGAAAAAGGCACAGTTACAAAAATGTTGCTGTCTTTGCTTCTTCGATTGTTACAACCCCTTCACCAGGATTCCCAGCTTTCCTATTCACTTTGATTCTCTTCTGAAAAAAACTACTCAAAACTGGCAGCATCCTTGATTCCATCTTCTCCAGGGTTGGTACAGTTCAAGGTAAATTTAGGACAGGATCTACTGCTTTTTTTGTTGACGCGCTTCCCCACAGGCTTTTTCACCGGCTCCATGGCGGCAGTAGAGGCAGAAAAGGCTACAGTGTTTTTACTATCTCACTGAAAATAGTCTTCTACGTGGAGAACACTGGATCTTGGAAGCGTCAGGAATGCTGGCTCTACCTGGGGCAGCTAACACAAATTTTTTAGCCTCTCTGAGCCTCAGTTCCCCGCTCTGTAAAACAAAGTGGATACTCGTGATGACCGAGGGAGCCTACACAAGTCAATGATCTGTAAAAGCGTTCAGTGATATTCCTTCCTGGAATCACAGTGTCAAGTGCCAGGCCATGGGGCCGCCCAAGGCTGCAGAAGGACTAGAGAGTCCACAGGATGGGGACCCTTAGTTCCCCGAAAACCGGGTTCCGCGCGGACCTGCAGCTCGGCCCTGAGCAAGCGCCAGTGCAACACTGCCCCCACGTGGTCGTAGGCAGTATGTCGCCTCACGGAAACCCAAACGCAAACATAGATGACGATTGACTATTAACATTTTGGAACTCCTTTTTTTCCCCTTTTTAATGCTGCGTCCCGACTGCATTTACTACTGCGGATAACGAGAGCACTCCGATTCCGAAGCCCGGAAGGAAGCCACGAGGTTAGTATGTGGAAACTGGCGCCAGAGACGCCAGGCTGATATCTGGCAAACGTAGAACAATGGAGGCAGGGTTTGTAGAGAGCGAGGCGCCGCGTCATGAGACTAATATAGTACGTGTGGAAGACGCTGAGAGCGGGAGGTAGCGTGGCCGAGTGGTCTAAGGCGCTGGATTTAGGCTCCAGTCATTTCGATGGCGTGGGTTCGAATCCCACCGCTGCCACACCTTGCGGGTTTCACTTTTTCAACTTCTGAATCATCCTGTCCCAGTTACTCTTAGCATTTTTTGGTGTGTGTTTGTTTTTTAACCTTCTGACGCTCTTTTTTCTTTTTTAAAAATGGAATGAGGAAGGGAGGGGGAAAGGAGGAAACTGCAGCTCGGGGCACCTCACTCCTTTAGCATAATACACAAACCCACGAATCCTGCTACCTAAAAGTACGAAAACGTCTCCCTATTTTCATGGTAAAGCATCTGACATACTTTAAGAAGCTCTCATCAGACTGCGCCTTTGGTTTAAGGCTTCAAAGCCTGAGGCCCAGGGAGTGGGCATCTTTACCTTCCAGCGACAGAGATTAGGTTGGGGGGGGGGGGGGAGGGATTTTAATCAAGACTTCACTTAGGAAGGGTCCCTTTCTGGCCTCTCTGGTCTGCAGAGAGCTCAGGCTGACTCCATAAATCCCTGTTGGTAGAAACTGTGTCAGGGGACCTTATGGAGGGTCTGGGGGCTCGAGATCCCCGCCCCAGCGGGGCTTATCAGCCTAGAGGTCCCAGCTTCACTGATCCACCTCCTGCCTAGTTTTTGTGCTTGTTTATTTACTTATTCAACAACAATTTATGAAGGGCCTACTATTAATATTCAGTTTGGGATTGGGCTTTCTAGGTGGCTCAGTGGTAAAGAAACTGCCTGCCAATGCAGGAGATGAAAGAGACACGGGTTCAATCCCTAGGTCCGGAAGATCCCCTGGAGAAGGAAATGGCAACCTGCTCCAGTATTCGTGCCTGGGACACTCCTTGGACAGAGGAGCCTGGCTGCGCTACAGTTCATGGGGTTGCAAAGAGTCGGACACGAAACAGGAAGATCATCCTGAGGCTAAAGAGGAACAGGGCAGGTCTTGACAGGCACGAAGTTCACAGCCACTGAACTTTCTTCCATTATACCTGTGAGGATTATTAAGCAGCATGAGGAAGCTGATCCCTCAGAGATTGTATTTAGTCATTGTATCTCCTTTGACTTCTGTTGGCTTTGACAGCTTCTTAAACTTTCCTTGTTTTTGATGACCCCCGAGTTCTGAGTAAGGCATTTTGTAGAAAGTTTCTCGATTACTTTGATTTCTTTTCATAATTAGGATTTGGGGACTTAGAATCTTAAGGGATTTTGAAAGGAAGACCGCAGAGGTAAAGCGCCATTCTCTTCCACATCAAGAGTACAGGCTATCAGGACTTCTCTGGAGGTCCAGGGGTTAGGACTCTGCCCTTCCAATGCAGGGGGTGGCAGGCTCTATCCTTGGTGGGGAACTAATATCCCCCAAGTGTGGCTAAAAAAAAAAAGTACACATTATCCTCATGACTTGTTCCTGTTGATGTTAACCTTGATCACCTGGCTGAGGTCTTATTTGCTGGTTTCTCCACTAGAAAGTCACACCCCCTCCTCAGTACTGTATGCTTTGGAATGAAGTCACTGTATACACTTAAAAAAATTTTTTTTTATTGGAGTCTAGTTGATTTACAACGGTGTGTCAGTGTTTGCTGTAGGGCAAGGTGAATCAATTATACATACACATATATCCACTCTTTTTCAGATTCTATTCCCACGAAGGTCATTGCAGAGTACTGAGTAGAGTTCCCTGTGCTATTACAGGAGGTTCTTATTAGTTGTCTATTTTATATATAGCAATGTGGAGTTGTGATATTCTTAAGGGTGAAATGTTTACATCAGTTAATTGAAATACTATACAAAGAAATTAGTCTCTTCCCTCATTTACTAAATTTATTTATACCACTATGGACTCCTGGATATTCATTTTGGGACATAATCCAGTAATAATTTGTTCAAAGTGTTGTATGTTTAGCCACTGGGAGCTCTGACAGCTGGCTCAGGTGTCCTTTCAAATACCTCCATCATTGCGTGGTGGTTGTTTTTAAACACTTCTCACTTTGTGGCACCAAAAGATGCTCCAGGTTCATCTCAAATGTTTCCTGTTCCAGAGTTTGCCGTTTATCTTAGGCGTCATGGGCCCTTTTTTGGAGAATGGTATAAGGAAACAAGATCTGGGTACCAGATGTAGTCTAGATACTGAGGTATTATTGCTTCTAGGCCCTGTCAACTGATAAAACAATGAAATTTCCCAGGTGTCTCACGGGTAAAGAATCTACCTGCAATTTAGGAGACGTGGGTTCGATCCCTGGGTCGGGAGGATCCCCTGGAGAAGGAAAGGGCAACTTACTCCAGTATGCTTGCCTGGGAAATTCCATGGACAGAGGAGCCTGGAGGCCTACAGTCCATGGGGTCTCAAAAAGAGCTGGTCACAATTTAGCCACTAAATAACAACAACAAATGCTTAAAAAAACAAAAGGAATAGAGTCACAGATGTAAAAAACAAACTTATGGTTATTAGAGGGGAAGGGGGGAGAGATAAATTGGGAGACTGAGATTGACATATGCATGCTACTACATATAAAATAGATAATAAGGACCTTCTGTATAGCACAGGAAACTCAATACTCTAGCAACTTATACAGGAAAAGAATCTTAAGAAGGGTGGATATATGTATATGGATAACGAATTCACTTTGCTGTACACCTGAAACTAACACAACATTGTAAAACAACTATTTCCCAATAAAAATTTAAAATGAAATAAAATATGAAAAGTATTAAAAAAAAAAAAAAAAAAGAAACTCATGAAGGGTGGGTTATCTGGGAAGCCTCAAAAACCCTCATGGGGACTTGGTTTCTCTGCTGGGTGGAGGTGCCATCTCCTTTCCCATTGGTTAAAGACACTTGAGAGGAAGGAAGTTTCTGATACAGTGACCCATACTGCCCCCATCTGAGGGTTTAGACATTCTATAACCAGGGAAAGAGATGATTTAGAGAAATTCAGAAAACAAAGAAATTGATTTTGCTTTTGAGTTTCACAAGCTAAGGTTTGTCAGTAGAGAAAAGATTTAGATTATGTCAACAGTAAAAGCCTATTTTCCTTCTGCTAAGAACAGATTTCTCAGAGAAAGTCAGAGGGGAAGGTGAATTTAAATGCAAGCATGTTACTGAGAAGAAAGAAATCCCAAGGGCTGCCAGTCCCAACTGGTCCAAGGTTTGTGGATCTGAGACTGAGATATGTCCCAGAGTTCAACCCAAGCCGTGGCCAAGGAGCAGAAAAGCAGAAATAACCCATGGGTCATGTTTGGGCCAGTGGGCCTGGGGCATCTCATCCACCTGCAGAGCAGTAACCCCCACCTTCCTCCACTCTTTCAAGTTAGACAACCCCAGTTTCCTCATTTAAAAATGAAAATAATAATAAGCCCTGTGTAAGAGTGGTCCTGAGAATTAAGTATTGGAGCATATAGATGAAAGCTCTTTCAAACTGTCAAGCATTAAATATAAAGGATGAATCGTAAACAAAACATCAAGGATTATTGTTTTAAAAAATTATATGCACACATGCAATTCAACATAGTAAATAGGAGCACACATTTTTGAGCTGCTTCACAAATTTTCTTAATTGTTCAGCAGAGGACACCCCGCTGATACTCATACTGGGGCCATGTTGGCACTAACTAACATATTTACCCCTCCCCATCACAGGTTTCTTTAGGTTTGTGATGGTTTCCTTCTCTGTTAGAATCCATAGTTTTATCAGCCAGTTCCACCTGTGTATATTATGATATATACACAGGTGTATTTACACACTAATATTTTGGTATCCACAATTGAAACCAAGATAATAGGGAGGCACTGCATCTGTGGAGAGCAGGGCTGGATTAAGAAATATTGTGGTTTAAACATTAAAGACTATGGTGATCACTACTGGCCCCCTCAGGAACAAATAGAAGCAATACTAAATAAAAAAAAGTATGACCAATTAATTTCTAAAAATGTCCATTATAATTTACTGCTATTTTCCCCAGAGATTCAATTCGTTTTTTATTTTTTTAATTTATTTATTTTTAATTGGAGAATAATTGCTTTACAATATTGCCTTGGTTTCTGCCATACAACAGATTCAGTTCTTTAAAAAGGGTGGTTTTTTTTTTTTTTTTGAGATTTAATTGATATGTAACATTATATTAGTTTCTGGTATACAATATAATTATTTGCTATATGTATGTATTGTGAAATGGTCACAATGTTTAATTAACTTCCATCACCACAGTTACAATTTTTCTTGTGATAAAAACTTAAGATCTACTCTCAGCAACATTCATATACACAATATAGCATTATTAACTATAGTAACTATGCTGTATATTACACCCCCAGGATTTATTTACTTTTAACTGGACGGTTTTATCTTTTTATCACCCTAAAAAATATATTTTTTTCTTTTTTGATGTCCCTTCTGGTACTGAAATCTGTGCTTACTAAGCTGAATCATCCCCAGACTAATACCCTGGAAACCCAAAAAGGCCAAGTAGGGCTAGGCAGAAGCCCGAGTCTCAGGTTTCCTTCCAACCCTGGCTATCAACACACAGGAGATCTGATGAATGAGAATCCAAAACGTAAGCGTAGCAGAGGATCAAACACAGTGCTCCTAGAATGGGTCTAATCCAAGATCCCAATCTGAGGACAAGCCCAGGGAAGTTAGGGCAGCAAGGAGGGTCTGTGTCCCTAGAAAGGTAGCAACAGACAGCGAAAACTTGCAAACTTTTGTAAGCCCAGTTTGCACAAGTGGCTGCAGTTCAGTTCAGTTCAGTCGCTCAGGCCCTAAGAACTCGCCTGTGAGATGTGGCTGGACGGGGTGGAACCAGACGGAAGGGGGCGGGGCTAGGACCGAATCTCAAGCAGAAGAGGGGAAGGACCCGACCCAGAGGGATAGGGCGTGCCTGCTTGCTCAGTCGTGTCGGACTTTTTGCGACGCTATGGACTGTAGTCCGCCAGGCTCCTCTGTCCATGGGATTCTTCAGGCAAGAATGCTGGAGTGGGTTGCCATTTCCTTCTCCAGGGGATCTTCTCGACCCGGGAATCAAACCCAGTCTCCGATGTCTCCTGCATTGGCAGGCGGGTTCTTTATCACTAGCGCCACCTGGGAAGCCCCTACCCAAAGGGCTGAGCAAGGCTAATTCCCTGGGGAGAAACCAGGGCGCGGGCTCAAGCTTACAGGTAGAGCCAGGAAGAGGGCGAAACTAGAGCAGGAGAGAACCCTGGGGCGGATCAGACCTGGGTAGGGGCGGGGCGAAGACCTGGAAGGCGGAGCAGGCTGCGAGGCTAGGACCTTCTCCAGGCCAGAGGGCGCTCCAGACCCGAAGGGAGGAGCAGGGGCGTGGTCATGACCCAAGAGGCGGGGCAGGGGCGTGTCTAAACACAGGGGGCGGGGAATGGGCGGAGTCAGAACGCTGGGGCCCAGATGATGATGATGATTTAGTAGATAAGTCTTGTCCAACTCTTGAGACTCCAAGGACTGTGGCCCACCGGGCTCCTCTGTCCATGGAATTCTCCAGGCAAGAATACTGGAGTGGGTTGCCATTTGAGCCCCGGGCAGACCCAAGCCCAGAGGGCGTGGCAGGGACAAGTCCAGGACTCCAGGGTGCGCCCAAGTCCGGAGGGCGGAGCAGGGTCTGGTCCGAGTCCTGAAGGCGAGGCGGGAGCAGGGATGGGCCGGCGACGACGGTCAGATGACGGACGGCTGCAGGCCTAGGAAGCGCAGGGCCAGGACGAGCAGGCCAAGGAACAGCAACAGCCCGAGCAGCAGCCGCAGGAGCGTTCGCGTGATGGAGCCGCGGGTCCGCCCGTCTGTTGACTGCACATATCGCTCCACTGCGTCCGCGAAGCTGAACTTGTCGGGCACGTAGCCAAGCTGGGCGCGGGCCTTGGCGATCTGGAAGGTGTGTGTCACGGCCACACTGCGCACCTGCGGGGAGAGGCGGGACAGCCGCGGGGCGGGACTAATGGGCGTGGGAGGCAACCTTGTTTCACTGGGACGGGAGAGGGTAGGGATTCCCCTGCGTCTCACAGCGATTTAAAAGGACCTCCCAAAGTGTTGGATCTTGCGCCTTCGCTGTCCTCATGGGGAGGACTTCCTTTCTCTCTTCCGCCCCCATTTTCTTTGAGGGCGTCGCCTCCCCGATGTCTTTTCGGCATCTCCTCACCCTATTGAATTTCTCAGTCCCCCAAAAGTAAAGGCCCCACCTCTGCACTCCCTTCCCTGGCCTAGAAGATGCTGGGGCTCAGGAGGACCTTGATACATTCTGCCTGTAGCCTGGGTGCAGCTCTCCGGAAACAAGTGTCTCCAGGGGACACCCTGAGCTCTTCAGCCCACGGTCCCAGATCGAGTCTGGGCAGGCAGGTCCCAGGGCACAGCCTTCACTCCCTTGCTGATTAAGTGAGCTTCCTTAAGAGAGGAATTCAATTACGCAGAAGTGATGACTCTCCAGGGCCTGAGCAACCTTCCCTGCTGGCAGAAGTCCTGGGGCCCACAGGCTTCAAAGGTAGTACCGACAGCTAACGACTGCTGAGCTAGCACCCTGTGCCTGTCGGACTGAATTCTTTCTGGGCCTCGTCTCATTTAATCTTCTGAAATGCTAATACCACCGACTCCTCTTGAAAATTGATCAGAGAGGTTAAGCGACTTGCCCAGGGTCACACAAGGGAGCCAAATTCTAGCCCATGCCTTTCCCTGCTATGTTAGGACTGGGAGGATGCCCTCCCACTTGGTTCATTTCTTCTGCTTTAGTTCCTCAGCTGAACACTGGGAAGGAGTCCACTAGCTGCTTGATTCTGCTGTGGCCCTGTAACAGCCCTTGGGGTCAAGCCCTTGGTCTTGGATGCTAGTGTGGGGAGAGAGGGAGAGAGGCCAGTTCTTGTCTCTTTTTGCCTCAGTTAGCAAGTTTAGGGCTTTGGGGGATACAGCTGTGGACTAGATAAACAGGGGTCCCAGATCTCAGGTTTGGATATCACCTCCTTTGGGAAACCCTCCCTAACTTCCTCAGAATTGGTTTATGTGCCTCTTCCGTGTACTCTGAAGTTTCTCATCACTTCCCCCAATATAGTCCTTATCACAGTGTGTTGAGTTGCCTGGTTTTTGGGTCATCTTCCTCTTTGGATGGACTGTGAGCTCGCCATTAAATGAAATTATAATCTTTTTGCCCTTCCTAACTTACCAGAGCATCAGGGACAGTCAAATCAGAGAGTGGACTGGAAGGATTTTGCATATAATACCAAACACCACTTGTTGCTTTACTGTTTATGAAAGTGAAAGTGAAAGTTAGTCACTTAGTCATGTCCAACTCTTTGTGGACTGTAGCCCACCAGGCTCCTCTGTCCATGGAATTCTCCAGGCAAGAATACTGGAGTGGGTTGCCATTTCCTTCTCCAAGGGATCTTCCCAACCCAGGGATCAAACCCAGGATTCCCTCATTGCAGGTGGACTCTACTGGCTGAGCCACCAGGAATTAACAGATTATTACTGTTTATGCTGTGCTATACTATGCTAAGTCACTTCAGTTGTGTCCGACTCTGTGTGACCCCATAGACGGCAGCCACCAGGCTCCCCCGTCCCTGGGATTCTCCAGGCAAGAACACTGGAGTGGGTTGCCATTTCCTTCTCCAATGCATGAAAGTGGAAAGTGAAAGCGAAGTCGCTCAGTCGTGTCCAACTCTTAGCGACCCCATGGACTGCAGCCTACCAGGCTCCTCCATCCATGGGATTTTCCAGGCAAAAGTACTGGAGTGGGGTGCCATTGCCTTCTCCGATTACTGTTTATAATCTGCATTAAAATATCCTCTCTTAATAAACAACAAGGGCCTGTATAGCCCAGAGAATTATATTCAATATTCTATGATATGGACATCCCTGGTGGTACAGTGGATAAGAATCCGCCTGGCAATGCAGGGGACATAGGTTTGATCCCTGGTCCAGGAAGATTCCACGTGCCAAAGAGCAGCTAAAGCCCGTGGGCTCCAACTCCTGAGCCCGCACTCTAGGGCCCACAAGCTGCAACTGCTGAGCTCCTCTGCTGCAACTACTGAAGCCTATATACCTAGAGCCTGTGCTCCATAGCAAGAGAAGCCACTACAGTGAGAACCATCAGAAAGAAGAGTAGTCCCCACTCATTGCAATTAGAGAAAGCCTGCATGCAGCAACAAAGACCCAACACAACTCCCCCAAGATTATATATATTTGAAAGTCGCTCAGTCATGTCCAACTCTTTGTGACCCCGTGGACTTATACAATCCATGGAATTCTCCAGGCCAGAATATTGGAGTGGGTAGCCGTTCCCTTCTCCAGGGGATTTTCCCATCCCAGGGATCAAATCCAGGTCTCCCGCACTGCAGGCAGATTCTTTACTAGCTGAGCCACAAGGGAAGCCCCAAACCATAATGGAAAAGAATATTAAAAAAAGAATGTAAGGATATATAACAATCACTTTGCTATATAGCAGTAATTAAGACATTGTAAATCAACTATTCTTCAATTAAAAAAATCCTCTTTTGAACAGTATATGCGAATAGGAAGTAAGGTCAGTCCTACCTTCATTCCTTAGAACAATGCCTGGCATACAGTAGGTGCTCAATACATGTGAAACGAATGAAAAAAGGCTAGGAAGTCAAACTAGAGGGCTGGTTAATATGTCATAGACTGGCCAGCAGAGGGCGCCTGAGCCACGGTGCTCAGAAACTTCAGAACTAACTAGGGATCCTTTGCTCCAAAATTGAACAAGGAAACCGGAGAGAGATAGGGGAAAGACAGAGGAGCCAGCTCCCAGCCCGACCACAATTCAGCAGCACCTTGGCAGCTATTCTATGTGAATATGATTCCTGACATTTCACAAGCTAATGGTTAAGCCTGGAATCTTTTAGGTCTGGTCTGGGTTCAAATCTCAGTGCTGCTACATAAGCAAATAGTAATGGGCAGGTTATTTCACCCTCTCCCCCTCCCCTAACCTGTGTTTCATTTCCTCCTCTGTACATGGAAGTGATAACAGAATCCACAGTGCATAGTGGTTGTCAAGATTAAATGAGATAAACACAATGCCTGGTATTTCATCATCACACAATAGATGGTCCCTGTTTTTATTTTTCTCTTTTCTCTGCTAGTCCAGATGGTTAAAAGGAGAAACCATAGGGAACTGCTTCTTTCCATGGCCCATTCTTGATTCTCTGAGGTGGGGAGCACTGAGCTTTGAGTGTGAAGTCAATTCTAGGTGGGACCTTGGTGTGTGTATGCATACTCAGTTGTGTCCAACTCTTTGGGACCCCATGGATGGTAGCCTACCAGGCTCCTCTGGCCATGGGATTTTCCAGGCAAAAATACAGTATGGTTTGCCATTTCCTCCTCCAGGGGATCTTCTCGGCCCAGGGATCGAACCCATGTCTCCTGCGTCTCCTGCATTGGCAGGCGGATTCTTTACCACTGAGCCACCTGGGAAGCCTTGAACCAATCAGTGATTGGTTCACTCTAGTGCTCACAATTTTTCACCATTAAATGAGATACTAATCTTTTTGGCCTTCCTAACTTAGCCATGCATCAGGGACAGTCAAGGGAGAAAGGAAGGATTTTGCAAGTAACACCAAACACCACTGTTGCTTTACTATTTACAATCTGCATTAAAACATTCTCTCTTTTAGGACTTCCCTGCTGGTACAGTGGATGAGAATCTGCCTGCTAATGCAGGGGACATGGGTTCAATCCCTGGTCTGGGAATGTTCCATATGCCTCAGAGCAACTAAAGCCCATGTGCCCCAACCATTGGAGCCCATGTGCCCTAGGGTCCATGAGCCACAACTACTGAGCCTGTGTGTTGTTACTACTGAAGCCCCTGCACCTCGAGCCGGTGCTCCTCAGGAAGAGTAGCCCCCGCTCATCACAACTAGAGAAAGCCTGCATATAGTGACAAAGACCTAGTGCACCTAAGAATAAAGAAAGAAATAAACGAAAAAGTAACGTTTAAATAAAAACAAAACATCTCTTTTAAACTCCATATGCAAATAGAAAATGCATCATCATTATTTGAGAACAGTGTCCTTAACACAGTAGATCCTTAATTAATATATACTTATTCAGTGAGCAGGGATTGTGAGCCTCAAACTGTGAGCCTTTGAATCAACAGGCTGTGTGTGCACAGTGACAGCTGCTGGGGAGTGGAGACATTCCAGAAGGTGAATGTCGTGGAACCTGCCTTCGGGAGCCTCCAGCCTGGCTGGGAAGGCAAGCTGCTAATGAATGAAATGACAGTGATGAAGAATGGGCTTGGAGCCGTCACCCTTCAGACCAAGAGAGCACAGCCTAAGCCAAAGCCCAGAGGCTGGGACATGATAAAAGAGCTGGCACACATGGGAGGTTCTGAGACCTCAGACAAGCATCCAGTTATGGTGTCAGAGTGGGAGTAGAGAAGGGGCAGGAAGGCAAGTGAGGGGCACCGGGGCACAGGGGCTCCCCTCACAGCAGCCCACTTACCTCACTCCGGGTGAGCAGCGGCGGGAGGCTGCAGATGGGCCTCAGAGCCAGATGCAAATACTCCATCACCGTGGCTGTGTGGGGACAGAGGGACCAGTGAACAGGTGCCTGCTCTTCACAAACTCCAGGGAGGCTCCCAGAGGTCAGTTGGGGGGCATTATTTGCTTTGCTAGGGGTAGTCTTCACTTTGCCAACATTTTCCTGCCCTTGGGATTCCTTTAAATCAGTTTCTCAGCACAGTCTGGGGCACCTTGCTTGGTGATGAAATATGCCACAAGTAAGTTGCTATTAATATTAAAAGCCTGACATCTTAAAATAAATCTGAGCGGATTCAAAGTGATATCTACAATCATGTCTCTCTCACTCACTTCTATTCCAGTATGCTCTCCTGAGTCAGAGAGAAAGAAGTTGGGGCAGTGATTGAACTCAACATGCGGTTTATACTGGATCACTTTTTTTTTAAATGTTCCACTTCCCCCACCCCCTTGTACCTACAGAATGCTGAGATAATAGGTCTGGGATGTGGCTGAGGCATTTCTAGATTTTAAAAGCTCCCAGGTGATTCTACTGTGCAGCCAAGGGTAAGAAGCACTGAGTTACAGTTAGCTCACTGGGAACTGGGAATTCATAGATAATTCACTAAAACTGCCAGAACCTGCAGTTGAACTTTTCTCAGTTGGGGGTCAGGAGTGTCACTCTTGGTGGCGATGCTGTGCAGGGGAAGCCATTCTGTGCCGGTGCCCTGGGGGACTGAAGTCTGCAAACCCCAGCTTTCAATGGCAAGCATGCCAGTGCTCTTAAAGAGCAACAGATCCAGCTGAGGTTTTCCAGGAACTCAATTATCTGTGACTGGAGGGCCACTTATCCCCTGGGGCTGATCACTCCATGCCTGACACACGCTCAGCATTCCAGTTAGAAGGAGGCCAGCAGAGAGACACTGGGCCTTGAGAGTAAAGACTGAGGAGGCGAAAGTGAAAGTGTTAGTCGCTCAGTCATGTCTGACTCTTTGCAACCCTATGGACTGTAGCCTGCCAGGATCCTCTCTCCATGGAATTCTCTAAGCAAGAATACTGGAGTGGGTTGTCATTCCCATCTCCAGGGGATCTTCCCAACCCAGGGATCAAGCCTGGGTCTCCTACACTGCAGGCAGATTTTTTACTGTTGAGCCACCAGGAAAGGCCCAGGGTCAAAACTGAACCTCCACATGTCCCAAAGCAGCCTTAAGTCCAGGTTGACCTTGGTGGATGGGGCAGCCTCTCCTCTGCCTGGCTTAGCACCTTCCAGGACAGCAGTAGGGCTGGGAGTGGGCTATGGAGTCAGCCGAGCCCAGTGTGAATTCTGCCTCTCTTGCTTTCTCAGCATGGCACTGTGGGCAGGCTGCTAACCTCTCGGGGCCTCAGTTCCCTCATCTTTACAATGGGCCTGATCACACCCACCTGGGAAGTGGGATAGAGTTTAAACAGGGCCAGGACTAGGGTGAGGGGAGTAAGGTGCCTTGAGGGCAAATTTAAGGAGGCACTTGCTCTCAGGGCTGGGCAAATGCAGATCAGGCTTGGAGCATTTGACTCCTGAGTGCAGGTTTCCTTAAATTTTGTGCCCTCGTGGCCCCACTCATCTCAGCTAGGTCCTGGCTCTGGGTTTAAAATGAGGTAATGCATTGATGCTTTCTGAACTGTGGTGTTGGAGAAGATTCTTGAGAGTCCCTTGGACAGCAAGGAGATCAAACCAGTCAATCCTAAAGGAAATCAACCCTGAATATTCATTGGAAAGACTGATGCTGAAGCTAAAACTCCAATACTTTGGCCACCTGATGTGAAGAGATGACTTATTAGAAAAGGCCCTGATGCTGGGAAAGACTGAAGGCAGGAGGAGAAGGGGATGACAGAGGATAAGATAGTTGGATGGCATCACCAACTCGATGGACGTGAGTTTGAGCAAGCTCCGGGAGATAGTGAAGGACAGGGAAGCCTGGCGTGCTGCAGTCCATGGGGTTGCAAAGAGTCGGACACAACTGAGTGACTGAACACGGGGACGACAATGCATGTACATCTGGCACATGGAGGGTTTTCTCACACACACACACACACACACACACACACACACTCCCTTCCTTACCTGACAGGTAAACCCAGGAAGTAGGAACCTGGATCCAGGGCTGGCTGTACCCCAGCTTCTCAAACTGCAAGGAAACATGGCTTGAGGCGAGAAAACAGAACCTGAAGGGCTAGCGTGCAGGGGCCACATACTGCCTTTACCCCAGAGTCATCAGAGCACCCCCTGGCCCCTCCTCAGCTGCCCACCAGAGCGGGCAGACCCCATAGCCAGCCCTACATTTACACCAGTCTTTAAATGAAAGCCATGCTATGACCTGGGAAACTAAGTGGGAATTGACTGCACAGAGTGGGTTTTTAAACTTGGGCTCATTCCCATCATTTAGTTATTTTTTTTACATCTGCTTCACCCAAACACACTCTAAGGCACTTATATAGAATTTACGGTAGCCCGCCAGGCTCCTCTGTCCATGGGGAGTCTCCAGGCAAGAATACTGGATGGGTTGCCATGCCCTCCTTCAGGGGATCTTCCCGACCCAGGGATCAAACCCACATCTCTTGCCCTGGCAGGCAGATTCTTTACCACTAGCACTACCTGGGAATGTATGACCCAGGAATTCCACTCCCAGGTGTAGACCCAAGAGAAATGAGAATGTATGTCCACACAACTATTTATACACAAATGTTCATAATAGCATTACTGATAACAGCCCCCAAAGGGAAAACTGAAATTTCTATCAACTGATGAATGGATTAACAAAATTTGGCATATCCACTGAATGGAATATTTTTTTTTTGGTAATAAAAAAGAATGCAGCACTGATATAACACATCCACAACATGGATGAACCTTGAAAACATTATACTAAATGAGAGAAACTTAACACAGAGCCCAAATGTATGATTCTGTTCATAGGAAATGTCCAGAACAGGCAAGTCTATAGAAGCAGGGAGGAGGTTAGTGGTTGCCTATGGCTAGGGGTGGGGTGGGATGAGAGGTAAACAGAAATGACAGCCAAAGAGTCTGGTTTTTGGAGGGGTTCTTTTTGGGACTTCCCTGGTGGCTCAGAAGATAAAGCGTCTGTCTACAATGCAGGAGACCAGGGTTCAATCCCTGGGTTGGGAAGATCCCCTGGAGAAGGAAATGGCAATCCATTCTAGTACTATTGCCTGGAAAATCCCATGGACAGAGGAGCCTGGTAGGCTACAGTCCATGGGGTCGCAAAGAGTCGGACACGACTGAGCAGCTTCACTTTCACTTTCTTTTTGGGGAAGATGACAAAATGTTCTAAAATGTGTTTCGGTGATAGTCATACAACTCTTAAAATACTAAAAACCATTGGCTTGTATGCTTTCAATAGGTGAATTGTATGGCCTATAAATTATATCTTAATACAGTTGTTAAAAGTTGACACGCAAAGGGCCTGAATACCCCAAAGATATATCCTCCAGTGTGGGGTTTCTGGTCGACCCCTTCAAGGAGTCTGTAGGCTGCTGGGAGAGGAGGCCGGGATTCTCAGCGTGGGGGCTGTGCCTCCCTTTGTGAAGGCCAGCACCTCCCTCTGGGCTTTGTCCACCTCCTACTTACCTCTTTCAGGGCCTCCCTATATAGTATGGAGGTGGGGAGCCCACAAGGCAAACTTCACAAGACATCAACATAAATCAGGAAGCAGGCTGAGAGGGACCATGACAAACTCGGGGAGCTCCGGGCCTCCTAAAGGGGTGGTCATGACCCAGTTCCCGTGCCTCCCAAGGGGACACTGTTGCCAGAGCTGGCCTTTAATGTGAAACCTTCTGAGCTTTTGGAAGGAGGAAAAGTGACAGGGAAAGAAGATGTGGGGATCCCAGAATCCTCACTTGGGTTGGTGGCGTTGTCTGGACACCTACCAGTGGGGCCATCCACTCGAAGAGGTTGACGCTCTCCCCGTCATTGATGTAGTACGCCTGCCCACTCTGAGGGGACACATGGGGAGGGGGATGTCAGGCACAGGGCCATCACCTGACTCCATCCTCTCTGATGGCTCCTAGCAGCTGCCCCAACTCCCCATTCTCCCGAGCAGCCCTGGAGAAAGATCTGAACAAGTCCCTTTGGATTCCAGGACTGCCAAGTGACTAGCTGTATGACCTCGACAGAGTCACTTAAACTCTCTGTGCCTCAGTTTCTTCATCTGAGAAATGGGAGCACAATAATGGGATCTCCGTCTTGTGTTGCTCTAAAGGTGAACTATAGCAATGTATGTTAAGATGCTTAGCATTTGGTGACTGTCACTCTGGGATCAACAACACCTGCCTCCCAGGGTCATTTCAAGGAGCTAACGATGCTCTAAAAAGTATCAGCCACCCCCCAGCTTTCCTGGGCTGACAAGCCCATGAGGCAACTTGAGTTGGGGAGATCTGTTGTGTGTGAGCCAGGAATCCCGTAGGGATGGGGGGCGCCTACCTGCAGCCTGGGGGGTAAGGAGGGGAGCACTGCAGGAGACTCACAGCCACGTGGCCCTTGGCGGCGGTGAGGGCTTCGGCGGCCAGCACGTGTGCCTGCACCAGATTGCGAACGTGGACCCAGTTCATCCGCGTCCGTCGGTCCCCAAATCGGAACATGAACAACCTCTTCTTAATGTAGCTCTGGCGGAGGTGGGGACAGGGTAAGAAACACAGACGAAGCCTGGAATGGCTCTTAATTCCATCTCCGTGCAGAGGGCTCCCAAATTTCTAGCTTCAGGCCAGACCTCTCTGTCCCAGCCCCACTAAACCTTCCTCACAGACGTCTCCACTTGGTGGCCCATTTGGTTTCCAGATAGACAAGGCAGACTTGCCCTGTCCTGTGAGTGCCTGACCTCAACTGGCCACCCCTGCTTCCCCTCGGCCCACAGCACCCAGGGCTAAGGCCAAAGCTCTGTAGCCCCCTCTGGCTGTCACCTCCCTCCCTCTCTGCACCCAACCCATCTGCAAACCCAGTTGTCTCAGCTGTTACAATCTGTCCAGCGTCTAGCCACTCCTCACTGCCTTGATTGCCACCCCCATGTCTCACCTGGACACTGAAATAGCCTCCTAACTGGTCCTCCCCTTCCACCCTCAGCCCCTGTGGGCTGTTCTCCATGCAGCTGGGGATCTTTTTGAATCCTAAGTCAAACCATGTCTCCCCTGCTCAGAACCTTTGGGACGTCTTTCCGGCAGGTCAGATGGCTAAGGAGACCCTTCTGCTCTGGACCCAGCTACTCTCTGACTTGTCTCCCACTGAACCCCGTGGTCTCACTCAGCTCCAGCCCTCGGCCTCCTGCCTGGAACATGCCAGCAGGTTCACACCTCAGGGCTTTGGACCTCCCATGCCCTCTGCCTGGAAGGTTCTGCCTATCTGTGTGATACACCCGTCACCTCAAGGTGCTCAATGTCCCTGCTGGAAGAGGCTCCCTGACTGTTGGCACCCTAGCTTTCCCCCACCCCACAGCACTTTTCCTCTTTCTCCACAGTCCCCAGCACCTTTGAATATTCCTTGTCATATAAGGTGTTTATTCTGTCTCTCTTCCTGTGGGAATATAGAGCCCACAGGGGGGGGGACAGAATTGTCTTTTTTGCTCACTGTTAGTGTTAGTCACTCAGTTGTGTCTAATTCTTTGTGACCCCATGGACTGTAGCCCGCCAGGCTCCTCTGTCCATGGGATCCAGGGAATCTTCCTGACCCAGGGATCGAAGCCGGGTCTCCTGAATTCCAGGCAGACACTTTAACCTCTGAGCCACCAGGGAAGTCCCACTGGAATGGGTAGCCATTCCCTTCTCCAGGGATCTTCCCGACGCAGAGATCGAACCTGGGTCTCCTGCATTGCAGGCAGATTCTTTATCGTCTGAGCCACCAGGGAAGTACATCTGCAAACCTGGAACTGGTTTTCATTTCCAGCATTGTGCCCAGACTCTCTCCTCTATTTGGATCACCTTCTCTCTACTACCCTCTTTCCTTGGTTAGCTCATTCCTTATTCAAACAGCACAGGTGTCACTTCCTCCAGGAAGCCCTCCTGGACCTCCCCTGCCAGGCCCTCTCTGCTGTCTTCGCATCTTCTCCCTTTCACCTCAGCCCTTACCACCCTGAATCTGTGACTGTGGCACCTGTCTCCTTGACTAGGCTGTGAGAAATCTGAGGACGGGATCCAGAGCCCCTTGCACCCATATCCCTGGCACCCAGCCTTGTTTGCAGAGAGGCTTTCTGTGTGGAGACCCTGGTGCCAGCAACATGAGATGAGCCTTCTGGCCCTCAGGGAGCCCACATCTGAGCAGGGCAACAGTTTCTTCTGCCTCTCTGGGGTTGTAACTCCACGTCTTCTCTATGGGTATCAGGCCTGGCTGGAGTACCCCCAAGAACTCTGTTCCTGGTGGGCCTGGTAGGGGCAGGAGTTCTCCCAGAACCGAGGGTCCCCCTCTGGGGACTGACCCAAGACTGACATGGGGACCATGGGTCGTCATTCACACAATTCCAGCCGGGTTCCCCCCGTGCCTCCGGCCTCAGGCTGGAACAACGTACCGCCACACGGGGCAGGTGTCTCTGCTCTTCGGGGCCGTAGATCCCTGGGGGCCGGAGCACGCATGTCCTCAGACAGCCTCCTCCTATGACACAGGGGAGGGCAGTCAGGGGCCTAGGAAGGGGTGGATGAGCAGGAAGGGGGATAGAAAGGCTGTCCACATCTCCTGGTCCTTACCTGGACAGGTTAGTGGGATAGGCAGGTCCTTGGAGTTTTCTCATTCAATTAATTATTCTCTCAGTAGATCAGCCAGTCATTCAACAAACACTACTGAGAATCATCCCCCTCCCCACCCGCTCTGCACTGGGTCCTGGAATGGATGCTGTGAAGAATCCCAGGAGGACCAAGAAATGGTGCCTGAACTCACAAAACTCACAGGCTAGTAACAGAGGCAACACTTATGTGCATGGCCCATGAGAGTTTAACCAGCTCTGATAGACGTGACCGCCTTTGACTCCCACGAGAGTCCTACTTGCCCATTTTACAGATGTGCGCAGACCCACATGCCCTCATGCCAATAGCTGGAGCTCTTTCTTTCTTCTAGTCATTAGATAAGGTCCATAGCGCTCTCAGAGAGGTTTTACTATGTGTCTGGTGCCTTCATCTGATGCTCTGGTAAGCCTGGAATTTTCCCCTCCAGGCAGCCCTAGGAGGTGGGAGCTGTTATTATCCTTGTTTTATGGATAAAGGAGCCAAGGCTCAGAGAAGAGATGTGATTTGCCTAAGGGCACACAGCTCAACCTAGTGGAGCTGAGCTGGAGATCCAGGTTCAAGCTGTTTCCACTCACACCTCTGGTGGCATAATACTCCCAGCTCAGCTCCCTGACCCTCAGCTCTCTCAGCCTTGGTCTCTTCACCTGGAAAATGGATGCTTTGTAACTAGTGGTTGCAGCTACCCTTTCCAGACAACCAGAAAGGAAGACTAGAACCATCAGCATGAGAGCTGGAGGTCTGTCCCCCTCTTTGCTGTGTTAGCAGAGTCTCCAGACTAAGATAGAGCTTGGTCCAGGGCTTCCCAGATTCTCTGCCGAGGGGTCCCCATTGGTGGAAGTGGGAGCCTGTCACCCTGTGGGGGGAGGTCTAGGGGTATATAGCCTGAAGAGCTGCCCCCAAAGTATTCAAGTCTTAAGAAAGTCTACAAAATTTTTAATTTATTCTAATTCATTAAAAAATTTTTTCAGTTACTATTTGTAAATTATTTGACTCCCAGCCCCATCTCCTTAACTGAGATAGTGCCTCCTGGTAGATGTTCCACTTCCCCCAAGGCTCAGGTTCCCCAAGCAGCCTGCTCCCAGTTTGGGGAGCTGAGTGTATGCCATCCTCTGGGACCAGAAGCCCACCTTTCTTTGGAAGCTCCTTCCCCTTTGCACCAGGTTGGGGGTGGTGGGAATGTCAGTCTAGATACACTTCTCTTCTCTGAGGTGGCATTCCAGGACCCAGGCTGAGTCAGTGCCATCTTCTCACCCAGGAACATAACTCTGCATCCCACTAAAATGGATCTAAAATCCTAAGAGTGGGCTCACCCTGAGAGACTGATCACCAGATACTGCCTCCCAGCTCCCTGGAATCACCCCGACCCTGTCATTTCTAAATCCTGGTGGTCATTTTTCTGGATGATATTTTCCAGAAGCTATCATATATCCTTCCAGTATAAATTGCCTTTTCTTCATAAATTAGCCAGGGACGGTATCACCGGGTCATAGCCTGCTCCTGACTGCTCTGTAGCCTCCCTGGCTGTTCCTTCCCCAACACCCTCACTTAACAATGAAGCCCAGTGTAGTGGGTTGAATGGTGGGCCCCGAAAAGTTATGTCTGTGTCCTGGAACCCATGGATGCTACCCTACTTGGAAAAGGGGTCTTTGCTGATGTAATTAAGGATCTAAACATGAAATTATCCTGGATTATCCTGTTGTTGCTGCTAAGTCACTTCAGTCATGTCTAACTCTGTGTGACCCCATAGACGGCCTCCTACCAGGCTCTTCTGTCCTTGGGATTCTCCAGGCAAGAACACTGGAGTGGGTTGCCATTTCCTTCTCCAGTGCATGAAAGTGAAAAGTGAAAGTGAAGTCGCTCAGTCGTGTCCGACTCTTAGCGACCTCATGGACTGCAGCCTACCAGGCTCCTCTGTCCATGGGATTTTCCAGGCAAGAGTACTGGAGTGGGGTGCCATTGCCTTCTCCGTGGATTATCCTGTTGAGCCTTAAATCCAATGTCAGGTGGCCTTATAAGACACTCACAAAGGGAGAAGAGGAGAGGCCACATGAAGACAGAGGCAGAGACCAACGCCAAGTGATGCAGCCACACACCAAAGAAGGACCCCAAGCTCCTGGAGCCACCAGAAGCGGGAAGAGTCAAGGAAGGATTCTCCCACACACTTCTGGAGGGAGCTCAGCCCAAATGACACTTGGATTTCAGACATCTGACTCTGAACTATGGGAACTGTGGGAGAAGAAATTTCTGCTGTTTCGAGCCACCAGGTTAGTGGTGATTTGTCCTGGTGGCCCCAGGACACTCACACACCCAGAGACATGAAGACACAGAGCCTTCACGTGGATGGGGTCTGCAAGTCTCAAGACTCTGCTACAGGGCCCAGGCTGCTCCATGCCAGGCTAGAGGCAGAGTCTCTCAGGGACTGGAAATCACCCAGGGAGACTGTGGCAGGCTTCCTGCGAGGCAGGTATCAGGTGAGCTTTCCTGTAGACAGCCTGGAGCTAATTTTAAACTCTGGGTCACCTGGGCATGGGATGGGGGTTGGGGGAAGGCTGGTCGGGCTGCAGCTGACATTGGCCAGCAGGGTACTGGGCGGCTACGTCACAGAGGGGTGGGGCCCAGGGTATCCATGACTGTCCTGACCATGGAAAGCTGGGGATGCTTGTATAAATAATTCTCAGCTGGAGGATTAGGTGTCTGACTTGTAGGAGCGCAGGTCCAGCCAGGGGAGGCCCTGATAGAGATGAGAGTTCTACTGCGCAGGCTCAAACTTCCGGGAAACATAGCTGGATATTCCTACTGGGATAAACAACTGAGGCCTGACAGGTCCAGGGTGAGGGGTGAGGTGTGGAGGATTTTAGGGGAAAGCGTTCATGGTCAGAGACCACTCAGCCACAGCCAAGTGGAGCACAGCGGTTAACCCCAGGCTCTGGTGTTAGACTCCCCTGGGGGGAGGTGGCTTTTCAAACCCTACGTCTGCCATCTAAGAGCTGTGTGACCTTGATCTAGGTCAGTTAACCTCTTAGCTTCAGTTTTCTCTCCTGTAAATTTGGGGATTATGATACCAAGCAACCTTCACCTTCTAAATCCACTTGGCTCCTGAGTTTAGCCAGTGAGAGAAACCAGCTTTTCTGATTCTTTTTACTTTCTGAATTTCAGAAAGCAAATATAATTTGGATAGCAAGGACTTTACCTGAATATATTTGACCCCTGAGTTTGGAGAGAAACTGGGTCTCTTACCTTATACAGATGCTGTCAAAAGATAGGAGACTTTTGCTGAAAGGTGGTGGAGCTGGGGTTTGAACTCAGTTCAGTCTGATGCTGGTATGTGGGTGTTTAGCCACTGCGCCATGCTGCCACCAGTCCTTATTCTATTATTATTTCTTTATGACAATATGATAAGAAAAGGCAATCCAGTTGGGCAGCCGAGGCCAATTTTTCTGGGAGTTCCTGAAGCATCCCTCACTTGCACAGCCCTTCCAAAGTGCCACACCTCACTGCATATTCATAAATTTGTACTCTTTTTATCTAGAAGAGGATTCCCCCAAACTGGATGCCCTCCTATGTGGCAGAAAAGAGGGCTAGACTTGGGCTAACCCAAGTGTCTCCCCAGCAGACCATGAGCAACGTGAGGGCAGAGACTGGGTCTGATGTTTTCCAGGCTGTATCCCTGTTGGGTGTGGGTGCTCAGGATTTGTTGGATGATGAATGTCCAAGGCCCTGGGGAAGTGTCCTTTAGAAGGAAGCTGGGCCTCAGAAACATACCAGCTAAAAGCGAGAATCGCTCATGTGCTTCAGGGAGGCAGTAGGGGACACGCATGTTGGCTGTGAGCAGGCCTCCAGTACTTACCTGGGAGAGGCGTCCCATTGGCCATGAGGATCAACTGGTCAGCGATGGCTTTGGTTCGGGAGTAGTGGTCTGTGTGCTGTTCAAGGACAGGGAGAATAGAGCCACCAGATGGGGTCAGGGACACTGCTGATCACACTGCCCAGCCCTCCTGGCCCCAGGGCTGCACTTTTGCTTCTGATCATATGGGAGTTCACTTCTGGGATCCCACCGGGAAATGGCCAAGCCCTGAGCCCTACCGCCGCTCCTCTCCCTCTGGGTGGGAGCCACGAACAGAGGAGAGAGTTCAGAGCAGTAACAATGGAGCTTCCTGTCAGCCACATCGCCTGCACTGGGACATCGGCTGCATTGGGATGTGGATGCTGGATGCATGTCAGATGGACTGTTTACATAGAATCCTTGTGCTCACGTGGCATTTTCACATAATCGTCTCATTTCCAGCTCTCCACATCCCCACAGAGTGGTGTTATCATGCCTGGGTGTAGAAGGAGAGCCTCCAAGTGAAGTGATTTGCTCAGGGTACCACAGTAGAAAGTCGCTTTGCTGGTTCAAGGCCAGGTCGGTGTGATTTCAAAGCCCTTGCTGGCATGACTGAAGTAGGAGAGGGCTTGAACCATGCTGTTTGGGGACTCTTTGCTCCTGGGTCTCACCCTGAGTTGTGAAGTTGACCCTGGCTCTGCCCATCCCTACCCTTTGAACTGTGGGTCCCAGGTCCGCCCTGCCCACCTCTCCAGGAAGCCAGGTACCTTCTCCAGTGGGAAATATGGCACAGAGTCCTCATCGCCTTGTTCTATAGGCTTCCCGCCGAATGCAACATTGACGGTGCTGGTGTAGATAAGCCTTGGAACCCGCTGGCGGACACAAACTGCAGCGACAGGTCACACAGCAACACACACACACACACACACACACACACACACACACACACACACACAGTGCTGATGTGAGCAGGGAGTTGGCTGAGGGGTGCCCCTGGGGACCTCCTTGGATGAGTCCTCCACCCACCCTCCAGCACACATCCTGCCTCAGGAGGGAAGGGCCTCCTTCCCTTAACTTGGGGAGGGGTCAAGCCCCTGCTCTGAGAGTCCCTGGGGGCCAGGCTGCCTCACTCTTCCTTCTCAGTGTGGCCACCTTGCCAGGGACAGGTCAGAAGAAAGTCTCACTCAGTGGGGACATAAGGAAAACACACTCTAGAATCAGAGAGAAAAACAGGAGGGAGGATAAGGCAGGACATGCCCAGAAAGCCCAGAGGTGGGTCTTCTCATTTGGAACTTCAGCAACGTTTTCAGCTCCCAACTGCTAAGCTCTCTGTGCAAACCCCACTCCTGTGTCCCCAGACACACTGAGGTCACACTGAGCCCCATGCCAGGGCCTGGGCACGCCTGCAGAACAGGAAGGATGTGCTGCCCACAGACCCTCCACGGGGGAGGGCAGGGGGTGGGAGGAGGTTCCCACCTTTGTCCCCCTGCCCTGTCCCCCAGAGCTGGGCCTGCGGCAGCCCAGGTAAAGAAAGAAGCGGCAAACACACAGCGGGTCACACTCTGCTCTGAGCGCCTACCATCGATCACTAGTTTGGTGCCTCCAACGTTTATAGACTCAGTCTGCTCTTTTTGCAGCTAAAAGGCAAGACGGACGTGTGAGAGTCGAGGTGCTGTCTCAGCCCTGTAGCTGAGGGTGTGCGGCTGGGCTTGGGTGGGGCAGGGTGGGGGGCTGCAGCTCAGAGGCAGGGGTTCCCAGGGGCCCCTGGTAGTGTGGGGGCCCGGGGCTCTAGTGCCCCTTTCTGCTCCCATTTGCCTGGGCTCCTGGGGAGTTTCCACCCCCCATCTGGCAGTCAGCTCCCTCACCTATAAAGTGAGGGAAGAGTCCCTTGGATGGTTGGCAGGATTTAATAAGCCCCATGAGAGGACCTGATGCAGGGCTTCACACAGAAAAGAGCCTCAAATATGTTGGATTGCTTCTTGGCTCTAGAAGTTTCAGCTTCCTTATCCATAAGACAGAGACAATAATACTGCCGTCTACCCAAGTGAGAGGGCGGGGGTGTGAAAAATAAAAACTGGGCCACAGTGAGAGTTGCTTGTGTGTCAGGGACACAGCGAAGCCTTTACATCTCATTTAATCCCTACAACCACACAGGGAAGTGGGTTCCATACTGATTTTCAAGCTATATTTATTCTTGTTGCAGTTGTTAACTATTCAAACAGTAAAACTAGTATGCAATGAAGAAGAAATTTCCCTCCCATTTCTAATAGAAATGTGAGTTTTTTATTAAAAAAAAAAAGTGTCAAATGCTGTTTTCTTACCTTGGAAATTGTTCTGTTATCAGCACATATTGAGTTACCTCATTCTTTCGCCTTTTTTTTGAATGGCTGCATAGAAGTTCATTGTTAGGCTATATCACAATTTATTTAAATAGTCCCCAGTAGTTGGGTATTTTGGTTAGTTCCTGCTTTGTTATTAAAACCAATGCTGCAAATATATAAGTGTAGTTTCTGAGTCAAAGGCTGTTGTATGCTTTGACAGACACTGTTACACTGCTCTCTGGGGAGGTCGCGACATTAGCTCTAGCTGTGTCCTCACTTAACAGATGAAGAAACAGAGGCGCAGAGAGGTTAACTTAACTTTCCTAGTCACACAGCTAGAAAAGGCAGAACTGGCACTTGGTCTCATGGGCCAAATGTAGGCTGGGTGTAGCCCAAATCCCCCCTGGAATAGGTGAAGAGCATAATGAACACCCAGGGATTAGGGGAGCGGGCAGAGCCAGGACCTAAGCCCTGTGCGTGTCGGGGGTGTCTCACCTGCTCAGCACCAGACATTCCGTAGGAGGCCACGTGGAAAACACAGTCCACCCCTTCGAAGGTACGGTGTAGGGCTTCTGCATTGCGGACATCAGCCTGAAACAGAGGAGAAAGACACGGAGGTAGGAGGTCTGGGCCCAAGGTAATCAGACATTACAGCTGCGGCAGGTCCCAGAGCCAGCCCCCTGAGCCCAACCAGGCCCAGCATCTGCAGAGCCCGGACAAGCTGCGGGGCAGGATTTACTAGATGATTCCACTGGGCGTCCGTCTTCATCATCATCGGCCCCCTCTATGGAGCTAAGTCACAGAGAACGTGCTCAGAGTTTTACATGCACTGTCTCCTCAACTCCCCATAAGTCTCTAGTGAAGCAGATACTGTTGGTGTCCCCTTTCTGTGGATGAAGATGTGAGGCTCAGAGGTGTGGGGCCCTGTGGCCGTGGCAGCCCAGCTGGGAGCTGGAGTCTGACTCTGGAGCCTGTGCTCTTCACTACCAGTGACTGGTTACACATCAGACACCAACCCCTGACCTCCGCCACTAGCCTGCCCCCGGCCCGTTCCCCAAGACCTCATCACTGCACCTGGATGAACTCGGTCCCTGGGCACAGCTCCCACTGGGGTCGGCGGAGGTCGAGCAGGATGACAGAAGTGCCGCTCTTGGCCAGGCTGGAACCCAGGCTAAAGCCCAGGTAGCCTGCTCCTCCGGTGACCACAACCTTCTGCCTTGAGGCCTGCCCAGGGGTGGCCTGAGTCTTCTGCTGTTGAGCCGGTGTTGGGATTGTTATTGGCTCACTGGGTCTTTGCCCAGCCCCTGATCCCTGCCTGGGTCCAGGCCCTACCTCTCGGCCAGGGGAAGGTGAAGCTCCTAAATCAGGCACTGGCCCAGCTCCTGAAGCAGCAGTAGGCTGCTGCCCAGGACCCGGCACTGCTCCAGACCCTTGTCTGGGTCCCAGAACATCACTAGTCCCCTGCCCAGGACCCAACACTGCTCCAGACCCTTGTCTGGGTACTAGAACATCACTAGGCCCCTGCCAAGGGCCTGACACTGCTCCAGTCCCTGTTCCATGTTCTGTAGCAGCACCAGGCCTTGATCCACGTTCTGGAACTATACCAGGCCCCAGCCCAGGTCCAGACACATTCCCCAGGCCCGAGACCCCACCGCAGGCCTGACAGACAGGGCAGCTCTGCTGGCCCTGTCCTGCAGCTTTGCAGGCCTCTGGGGAGGAGCCTGCCGGGTTGGGCTTCATCTTCTACTGAGCCATGTGGACTCGGGATCTATCCACCTGTAGGGAAAAAGAGAAGAGCATATGCTCTAGAGTTGTCTTGAGTCATGTGGATTATCAGACTCCTGGGGGCTTAAGGGACTTGCTGGTGGGAATTACAGACCCTCTGAGTTCCCAAATCTATCCCTGTTGGAATCTTGAGAACTTCCAAGGTGGCTGCTGCCTTCCTCAGAGAGTCAGAGACAAAGCAGCCAAGGCCTTGGGATTCACAGCTCAGGAACCCAAGGCCCAAAGCCACACCCCATGGCTGAGATTTACACCAAGCATTCCCAACTTCTCTACCAGCTCCTTAAAAGCCCGGTTCCCATGTAGTATTAGAAGGAGATGGATCAAATTGTGCCACCTGACTGGGTTGGGGGTGGTGGTGACTGCTTTCTGATGGGGAAATGGGGAGGACTTCCTGGAGGAGGAAAGAAGGGAGGAGCCACATGGGATCCAAAGGGCCTTGGTAACTTGTACAAGGGCTGGACCACCTCTGCCCTGGCAACTGCTGCCTCTGGTTCTCCCAGGTCCCCAGCAGTGCAGCTGGCTGACCCCACAAGGCTTGCCCAACCCCCTGCGGGCTTCAGGATAAGGTCTGCGGCCCTTGGGGTCCGGCTCTGAGGATCCTGTCCTCCTCACTCAAGACTTAAAGCGAGCCAGGCTGTCAGTCACTGTCACATCATCTCACCCCCTACCTCCTGCTCCACCTGAGGATAAGGCTGGACCACAGGCCGGATCACCATTATCATCATTAATAACAGCAGCAATGTGTACTGTGTATTCTGGGTCTACCAGAGTGTGCCAGGCCCTGTGGATACAGAGAGAGGTAAACTCTGCTCCGCGTGGCACATAGTGGCTATAAAAAAAGAACAGGTGCGAGGGAGGGGACATAAGTGTACCTCTGGCTGATACATGCTGCTGTATGGCCGAAACCAACACAGTGTTGTAAAGCAATTATCCTTCAATTTAAGATAAGTAAAAAAAAAAAGAACAGGTGCAAATGTGTGACTGAGCGATGGGCCCACAGGTATTGTTGGTGGTGGTCACAGGATAGAGACTGGGACCGCTGTATGGTATCTTCTAGTCTCCTCTGTCACACTGCCCTGCTGGCCATAGTTCTGAGTGAGGGATATAGTCAGGCGCCATACAAGCTCTGGCACTCACGGCTGTAACAGGGAGAGGAGACACCCCGGATCTCAGAGTATGACTCCAGTTCCCCCAGCAGGAGGGCAATGGAACCACAGAGTGGAACCCTTCTCTACCAGGCCACGGCACTCTGTGCTGGGAAAGAGTCTGTGGCACCAGAGTATTTTTCTATCCTATGCGGATGCTTTCTGTGACAAAGGTTGGGACCCTGCCGCAGGTCGAATTTCCCGGATGCGCCCTTGGGCAAGGTCCTTCTAACTTTACTGCACCTCAGCATCCACGTCTGCCTGATAAGCCCACATAACCCTGGCTGCCCTGTCCACCTCACCGATGGCAGGGCCCTCACAGGCCACGGGCACACATGTGCCAGGAGAGCTTGGATCAAGTGGTGTCCGTGGACCCCAGTCCTGTGCCTGGCACAAAGCAGGCGGTCACTAAACAGCCGTTGAATGAATGAAACCCCTGGGAGCTGTTCTGCCTCTGGGAGCTTAGGGCTACGCGCTGAGCTGGCCCGGCACTGCCCCATTCAATCCTCCCAGCAGCCTTGTGCAGCGGAGGCTTACCGCCCCCATCATCGGGGAGGGAAACTGAGGCTCAGAGAACATTTGCAAACTCTGATAGAGTCTCAGTGAATGGCTGGCTCTGGATCCAGGTCGCTGGGGACCCAAAGCGGGGTCGGGTGAAAGGGAACAGGGAGAAGGGCAGGGACCACTCCAGACCCATCACCCCCGCTGGGTGCGTAGGAGCGAGGCAACCCATCCCAAGTTGAAAGCCTCCTGCTGGGCAGCTTCGGGCGGCTCCTGCCTGCTGCGGCTGCTGCGCGCGCCCCCTCCCCGCGCCCCGCGCCCCAGCGGCGCTCACCTGGCCCGGCTCCCTCGGCGCTGAGTGATCTCGGCAGCGCCCGCGCTTCGGTTGGTCTAGACGCTGAGCCGGGTGCTGCTGGGTCTCCGCCTCCACTGGGCCTCCGCCTCCACGAGGTCTCCGCCTCCACGAGGTCTCCGCCTCCACGGGGCGGGGCCGGCCGCGGCTTCGGGGACCGCCCCGCGCCAGCCCCTCGCCTGTTTCCCCTGATCCTGCTGCCCTCTCCACAACCTTGGTCTCTAAGGCGGGGACACGCAGGCTCTCCCAGAGGGGAAACCGAGGCCGGTCGAAGGGTGAAATGGGCCACTATGTTGGTGGGGAGAGGGCAGGAACGTCCTGCGTGCTGGGCCGGGTCCTGCCAGCATAGACGTCTTGAACCCCAAGAAAGGGTGTTTCTTTCTCCCACCCCCTTATCCATCCATGTCCTCTCCCATGCGGTCTCTTCTGTTCAGCCTGCCTCCTGCTTCTTTCCTCCTGCCCTCCTTCCTTCCCTCCCTGCTTCCTCTCTTTCCATCTATTCATTTTCCCACCTACTCTTCCATCCATCTCTGTCTATTCATCCAGCCTTCTACCAATTTAAAACTGTTTTTTGTCCGTTTATCTCTTCACCGACATTCTGTCTTTCCACTCAATCCATCCAGGTTTTCATCCATGCAGTTCATTCAGTATCTTTCTTTCCTCCCTTCCACCCATCTGTCTACCCTTCATTTCTTGTGTCCTCCACTCACCTCTGGGTTATCCATTCTCCAATGCCATTGTTCCACATTTAATAGGTTATTCTTCAGTGCTGTCCTTTCCCTTGCACTGGGGACCCAGATGGATCACACCATCCCTGGAAAACTCATTCACAAGTGGCAGTGGCAGAGAGGCAAGAATGTGCCCAGGAGTGGGCACAGATGATGAAGTGGAGCTAGGGGAGGGGCTGTGCTCCAAGGCTGACCCAGAACACCAAGGGCTGCTTACTTTGGAGAGGGCTAGTGCAGAGGCTTCACCTGTATGAACCTCCTTTGTGTGCATGGGTAGGAGCGGGGAAGAGAAAAAACCTCAGCCAGCACATGCTATGTGGCAAGTGGTAAGATATCTTGCTCAATTCTCACAACTCTGTTTTAGTGCTGCTTGCTTCATTAATCAGATTCAGAGAGATGAAAAGGGGTGGAGTGGGGGAGTGTAGTGGGGCAAGGCCATAGGGTCAGTTCAGTTCAGTTCAGTTCACTCAGTCGTGTCCGACTCTTTGTGACCCCATGGACTGCAGCATGCCAGGCCTCCCTGTCCATCACCAACTCCCAGAGTTTACCCAAACTCATGTCCATTGAGTCAGTGATGCCATCCAACCATCTCATCCTCTGTCATCCCCTTCTCCTCCTGCCCTCAATCTTTCCCAGCATCAGGGTCTTTTCAAATGAGTCAGCTCTTCGCATCAGGTGACCAAAGTATTGGAGTTTCAGCTTCAGCATCAGTCCTTCCAATGAACACTCAGGACTGATCTCCTTTAGGATGGACTGGTTGGATCTCCTTGCAGTCCAAGGGACTCTCATGAGTCTTCTCCAACACCACAGTTCAAAAGCATCAGTTCTTTGGTGCTCAGCTTTCTTTATAGACCAGCTCTCACATCCATACATAACTACTGGAAAAACCATAGCTTTGACTAGACAGACCTTTGTTGGCAAAGTGATGTCTCTGCTTTTTAATGTGCTGTCTAGGTTGGTCATAACTTTCCTTCCAAGGAGTAAGCGTCTTTTAATTTCATGGCTGCAATCACCATCTGCAGTGATTTTGGAGCCCAGAATAATAAAGCCAGCCACTGTTTCCACTGTTTCCCCATCTGTTTGCCATGAAGTGATGGGACCAGATGCCATGATCTTAGTTTTTCTGAATGTTGAGTTTTAAGCTAATTTTTTCACTCTCCTCTTTCACTTTCATCAAGAGGTTCTTTAGTTCTTCACTTTCTGCCATAAGGGTGGTGTCATCTGTATACCTGAGGTTATTGATATTTCTCCCAGCAATCTTGATTCCAGCTTGTGCTTCATCCAGCCCAGCGTTTCTCATGATGTACTCTGTATATAAGTTAAATAAGCAGGGTGACAATATACAGCCTTGATGTACTCCTTTCCCAATTTGGAACCAGTCTGTTGTTCCATATCCAGTTGTAACTGTTGCTTCCTGACCTGCATACAGATTTCTCAAGAGGCAGGTCAGATGGTCTGGTATTCCCATCTCTTTCAGAATTTTCCAGGTTATTGTGATCCACACAGTCAAAGGCTTTGGCATAGTCAATAAAGCAGAAATAGATGTTTTTCTGGAACTCTCTTGCTTTTTCCATGATCCAGCAGATGTCAGCAATTTGATCTCTGGTTCCTCTGCCTTTTCTAAAGCCAGCTTGAACATCTGGGGTCAGTCCCGGGTTTAAATCTTGGCTCTGTCACTTTCTCGTGTGTGTTTGGGCAGCTACAGGGCTCAGTTTCCTCATCCATAAACCAGAACTGGAGTGTATTTTATAGCTGTGGTGTTGTGAGACTTGTGGCTAACAAGATACCATAACAGAATGCCTAGTATCGTGCCTGCCCAGTCAGCACTTAACCAGTGGTAGCTGTTATCATTGTTATATGAGAGGTTGGGATTCAGTCCCAAGACCTGTGATTTGCTGCTTTGCAAACCATGCATCTGGTCTGTCCTTCCATTCACAAAGACCAGCCTTTTCTCTCCCACCAGCAGGGCCAGAGGACTCTTGTTCTCCAGGCCTAAGTGTAGTCTCATTAGGAAAAGCATAGTTTGCAACTGTTAACAGGTGTTACAGTTGAATTGTGCCACCCTCAAGTTCATCAACTGAAACACCCTCAAGTTCAGTTGTGCCACCCTTGAAGTCCTAAGCTCCAGTACCTCAGCATGTGACCCTAGTTGGGAAGAGTCATTGCAGATGTAAATAAAGATGAGGTCATACTCGAGTATGGCCCTAACCCAGTATGACTGGCACCCTTGTAAAAAGGGGAAATTTGGACACAGACATGTGCACGAGGACAGCATCATGGGAAGATTGGAAGCATGCTGCCAGAAGCAAGGAACTGGTAGAAGCCAGGAGAGAGGCTTGTTCCAGGCCTTTCCCAGTGCCTTCGGAGGGAGCACTGTACCTTGATTTCGGACTTCCAGCCTCCAGAGCTGGAGACAACACTTCAGCCCCTCAGTCTGTGGTACTTTGTCTTGATAGCCTGAGTGACATAATACAGTGCCCACGGGTTGTTTTCTCCGCACGGATGGGGATGATGTGGAGGGCGGCTGTCCAAGACAGAGACCAGACTGATATCCACTGTGGCAGGGACTGCAGTCACCGCTGTCTCCCTGGGCCGGTACAGAGCCTGGCCAAAGGCATGGCTTGTCAAGCTTTAGTAAACTGCGTTTTTAAACAATTTGATGAATTTTTACTTATCAGTGTAACCACCCCCAGACTGAGATACAGCCCTGTGGCTCCAACACACACAAGGTAATCACCTCTGACTTCTATCACCAATAATAGTTTTGCCTATTCTTTTTTTTTTTTTTGGTACATCGCACACTTTGTGGGATCCTAGCTCTCCAGTCAGGGATTGAACCCAGGCCCACGGCAGTGAAAGCATTGAGTCTTAACCCCTGGACCACCAGGGAAGTCCCCAGTTTTGGCTATTCTTGAACTTCATATAAATGGGATTACAGTGTATGTGCTCTTTTGTGTTCAGTTTCTTTTGCCCAATTTGTTCATAAAAGCTTGCTGAATATAGCTGTTCATTCTTTTTAAATTGATGTGCAGGATTCCACTGCAAATATGTATCACAATCTATTTGTCCCTTCTACCACTGATGGGCATTTAATTAGTTTCCACATTCTGACTCTTATGAATAAAGATGTTATAAGCATTCTTATATATGTCTTTTGTCAAACGTGGGCACTTGTTTCTCTTGGAGTGGAATTGCTGGCAGAGAGGAAGCATACTTTTTAAAAACTTTAATTAATTAATTAATTTATTTTTGGCTGCACTGGGCCTTTGTTGCTACCCGCAGGACTTCTCTAGCTGCCAAGAGCAGGGGCTACTCCCTAGCTGGGAGTGGCTACTCTCTCACTGCGGTGGCCTTCTCTTGCTGTGGGGCATGGGCTCTAGGGCATGGGTTTCAGCGTGGCGGTGCATGGACTTAGCTGCCCTGTGGCACGTGGAATCTTCCTGGACCAGGGATCGAACCTGTGTCCCCTCCCTTGGCAGGAGGATTTTTAACCGTTGGATCACCAGAGAAGTCCATATGTTTTACTTTAGTAAAATTTACTTTAGTCCATATGTTTTACTTTAGCAAAAATTGCCAAGCAGTTTTCCAGAGTGCTTGGATCAATTTACACTGCCCTACTTCCACCCCAGCAACGTGTGAGAGTTCCAGTTGCTCCCTATCTTGATATTGTCAGTCTTTATTTTTAACCATTCTAGTGGGTGTTGTGGTGGTTCTCACTGTAGTTTTATTTTGCATTTCAAAATAAAACTGATGGACAAGGCTGTTGAGCACCTATATATACACCTATTTTCATATACATAAAGTTCATTTATATCTGTTTGAAACTTTTGTCCATTAAAAAAATTAAGATGTTTATCTTATTGATTTGGAGTTCATACATCTAGAGATGAGTCTTTTTTTAAAGTGTGATTTTAATTTTATAGAAAAAATAAAAATTGCACACAATTTGAATATGTAAGTTTGCAATATCTAAAATAAGTTAGGTGTTACATGATATAAGAGCTAAAAGTATAAAAAATACTAGAAAGACCATGATCACAGTTTTTTTAAAGATGCAAATAAAATAAACATAGCTACATAGAAAAGCTCATATACCACCTTCTTGTAAAAAATAGTTAAAGCATAGATGAGTCTTTTAATAAAGTTTATCTCACCAAAAATTTACACACAGACATACACCACAATGATCACATCAGTTTAAAAGTACCTTTGATCCTATTAATTAAATAAAAGCAATTTTTCATGTCTTAGAAATGACCCCCAGTGATGTAATACATGACACATTCATTTTGTGTGTACACAGTGGGGCTGGCCCAGCAGATCCAGCCCAGTTTTCACAAGCTTGAGCCAAGCATTTGCTCTGGATTGGGCTCCAGAGCAGACTGCAGTCCAGTTTGGTTGAGCAGGGGTTGGGAGTGGTGGTGAGACTCATTTATTTCTTCTTCCTCCAGGATGGGCTGATGCTGAGTCTGTGCTGCACCCGTGGACTAAGGTGGTGGGAAAGCACAGAGCAAGAGGATTGGGGCCGAAACGATCCCATCTGGCTGGTCTCCAGAGCGGGGCTCTCATAACTAAGCTGCGAGCTCACAGTGTACCACGTGTCTGCCACATGGCAGGTTCTGGGGACCCAGAGATGGTTGGGACACCAGCCTCGTCCTGGGGGAGCTCATGGTCAGGGAGAAGAGACGAAGAAGCCAGGAAGCATGATGTGGCGTGCTAAGTGTAGTAAATGCCACCGCTATAAGGAGAGACGAGGGGTCAGAATGCTATGGGGGGAAGGCTGGAGGCTCCCAGCTCTTGATAGATCCCAGGGGCATCTTCACAGAGAACCTGATGCCATTTGCACTGTGCCTTGATGCATGAGAAGGAGTCACCAGCCAGAGGGTGGCAGAAGGATGCTCCAAACAGGGGGCTTGGTGCAGGACTTCCGGCAAGGAACAATCTTGTGACTGAAGTGCAGGGTGTGTTGGGGACAAGGCAGGAACATTAGGGTGGACCCAGGGATAGACAGCTTTCCTCTTGCAGCTTCCAGGGAGTGCTGGTGCCTGATGATGATGATCTGAGGGTTACAGCTTTCCAGAGCACTCTGTGCTCACAGCAAGATGTGGTTCTTTGTAGGATGGCCTTTCTATGTAGAGGAGTCCTTGTTTCTGATCCCTCCCCACAAAGCAGAGCATGCTGCCTGGCCCACACAGGGTTTGTCCCCTCCCCTTACCTGAGAACGCTTCTCTAAAAAAGAGTGACCTTCGGTTCTGGGTTGTTTTTCTTCTGGAGTTGGGACCTAGTGAACAGGAAATGAACGAAGATGCCCAGATTTTTGGGCCTGGAAAGCAGGAGCTCTTGGAGCAAGGGTGTCATGACTGGGGTGGTGCTCAGGGTCTGGGTGGGCTAGAGCTATGAGGCGGGGGGGAGGGCCTGCTTGAAGGGCGTACCTGATGGATTGGGCCTGCCAGAGGAAGCCTCTGGCCTTGGTGATCTCCTGCGCCAGTCTCCTTAAATCATCTCCTTCAAATAGTGGCAGTGCAGGATCCTTGAAAGAGGGAAATGAGTCTGAAGTTAGATCCATCAAATGACTGGGTGGGACGTGAAAATCCAAAATCTCAGGAGGAGAATTTTAGAGTGAACTCGGTGCAGCCTTCCTTCCAGTGCAGGAAATCTTGTGGGCCTCAGCTTGCATGTTTCCAGGGACAGAGAGCTTAATATATGTCAAGGCAGTCCTTCTGTAAAGGGGACACTTTGCAATAAGATGTCTGAGAGTCAGTGGAAACCGAGAGGGGCCCTGGACTTCACTGAAGTCATCACTGCTCCGCCCTGTAGAACAGAAGTGGTATATACACCTTATCTCACTGTCAATCAGTAAAACCTATCCAGCCCCTTCTCTATTTCTTCTATTAAAACAGCTCCACAGACATACCTTTTTCTTATGTCAACTAATGAAATTCCAGAGCTTAGCCTTAAAAATACAAATTCTCACAATTAGTAAGAGAATCTAAGAGAGATGAAAGTGTTCCTTCTCCCTGGAAGCAGTAGTGGGCAAAGGTCCCACTCTGCACCCAGGAACTATTCAAAGAATCTGATTTGATAAGGCATTAAACAGAGAACCTTCCCAATATCATCAAGTGTGTTTTCCTGTGTAGGATATGGATGAATACTTATTACTTTTACTTGTTCTGACCTCTATATCATTAGTAATATTTGCCCCCAAACTGTTACTCAAACAAAGAAATCATGCAAAGCACTCAACTTCAAAAATTTTGCCATGTCCTGTGACAGTAAACTTTAATTAAAAAAAAAAATCCAGAATTCTCGTTGATTGTTCTACTGGATGATTTGTTGGCCTGGAAATGTTATAATTCACAGCAGCACATCCCTAGAAGGTATGAATAGATACATAATCTTTCTAGCAGGTTGTAAAATCTTATTCCATATATGTGATAAAATCTATGACTTTACTATATTTATTTTTAACAGATCACACATTTGAATATCTGTATTTTAATGAATTTATGGTGAGAAGACAGAAACATGCAGGAATTAAAGCACAGAACTTAGGAGCATGGATGTCTGGACTCCAGCTTTACCATTTACTCTGACTTTAGGTGTATTCCTAAACCTGGCTGAGCCTGTTCATTCATCTGTTAAATGGGTACAAAAATGGTTGGTAGGATTAAAAGAGGTAATTTACAAAGAGCTAATTGTTAGTTAGGAAGAAAAAACCACACCTGTTGACATTGTATTTATTGCACCGTTTCAACAGAACTCACCCAGCAGCTCTACAACCTACCCTTTGGTGGATGAAGCCCCTGGTCAGCAGGCCCTGCATTTCGAGAAGCGAGTCCTCACCAACAGGGCAGTGATAGCGCCCCCCGGTGAGGGCGGCCAGGTCTCTCAAGAAGCTAGCCGCAGTCCTGTGGGGAGGAACAGGGGGCTGGGGCCAGGCCCACTGAGCTCTCTGTGAGCTCCCAGCCCCTGGAGAAGTCACGTCAGTGGGGTAATAGGTCTTGGACCCTGAGGCTGTGTGCCATTGAGACCGTGTCAGGATCACAAGCCCGCTCTCCCAGATGGTTTTTGGGTGGCAGTGGAGCTGCTGTGTGAATCGTATTCACCGTATCAGGGTCGCCCTCTGAGCACATGGCCCCATTCCTTAATTTATCCAGAGCCGACTATGTGTCTGGCCTGGCAGGGAGACAGTGTGCCTTTTACGGAGCTCATGGTTTGGACAGAGAGATTAAATATGAATGTAAGTAATCACAGCTTTGCCAATTACATTAAATTTTTTTTTCAGAAGGAGCTGAATCTCTCTTGTTTAACACATGTTCTTTCTTCTATGGCGATTGTTTATGGAAATAGCCATAGCTACTTTAAACTTTTTCCCCTAAATATTCACAAATGTGCCCCCAAGAAAGACAAAGTGGGAGAACACAGCATGTGACTGGGAACCGGTGCAAGTCTGTTTCCACACTGGAGAAAGTCGGGATGCCCTGCTGACGGGTAGGCAGGGTTTCAGTGGGATTCTCTCTCTGGGGCAATGCCTGCCCAGGGGCCTCCTAGCGGCTGACCCACGGGACTTGGGCCCAGGATGGCTCAGCTCATGGCCACGTGCCCCTCAGACACGTGGCGGTAGGTAAGTGGTGCAACTCGGCCACCTCCTCACTGCCCACCTGCAAGAGCAGTCCGGGGAGATGGTGTGCACTTTGATGTCTCTCTTCTCCTTGAGTCTCTGGACCTCACTGAGAATAAGGCTGCAGCTTGTGTCCGGCTTCCCGTCGGTCAGGAGGTATAGTCCTTCTACATCAGGAAAACTGAAAGCTTTCTGAAAGAGCACGTAGGCTGTCTGGCTCAGAGGAGGGGCCAACCAGGATGCAGAAACCACTGACCTGCTGTCCCCAAGTCTGCTTGGATCCCACCAACTTGTCATTAAGACTGTGAGCCTCCCCTTTCATCTGATGACAGACCAGGAAGCTGTTGAAGTTTAGGAAAAAGAGTGCAGCTCACTCCAGAACTGGTTAACCCCAAGAAAGTCACTTAACCTCTCTGAGCCTCTGTGTCATCATTTATAAAGTCAGAAATTCGAGAAACTCATTCTCACTGGATTGTTGGGAAGATGCAATGATTGAACACTTAGTAAATTCTACAGTGCTCCCTGTAAACTCTAAAGCATCATGCAATGTCAGGATTAGGGGTTAGGACAGTATTTCTGGTTGGGCTTGGTGGTGGAACTTGCCAGCAGTGCTTGCAAGACCGAGGTGCTCCCCTGAGCATGCAGGCAGGTCACCCACTGCATGGCCTTGTGACAAGCTGCGTCTGTGGTCTCCACCAGAGTGTCCTGCCACGGCTGTAGGCCCTCTGCAAAGCTGAGCAGGTTAAAACTGGGAAACAGGGAGAAGAAGTGGGGGGTGGAGAGAGGAAAAAGAGATTTTTTAGCATGTGCCAGTCTATACTGAGGGCTTCACTGATGGCTCAGTGGTAAAAAATCCACCTGCAATGCAGGAGACGTAGGTTCAATCGCTGGGTCAAAAAGATTCTCTGGAGGAGGAAATGGCAACCCGCTCCAGTATTCTTGTTTGAAAAACTCCATAGACAGAGGAGCCTGGCAGGCTACAGTGCATAGGGTCACAAAGTCAGACACGACTGAGCATGCACGCAGTCTATTTTGATCTTGGGGGAGTAACTTCCATGAGGACACATGCTTATCCCTGAAGACCCTACAGCAAGCCCTGGGCCCCCTGCAGACCAACCAAGTTTGAGAAGGTACAAGGTGAAAATTCTAGATGCAGACAGATTTAAATCCGCACTCAGTAATTGCTACTTACTGGTTATATGACCTTGGGCAAATGCCTTAATCTCTAAGCCCTTGTTTCCTTTTCTGAAGAATGGGGATAATAACAGGATCATTGTGCAGGCTGAATGACCTCATGCATGTAAAGTGCTTGGCACAGGAAACAGCTCTATAAATGCCTGCTCATTTTAATATTAAGGCAAGAACGAGTCCCAGCCTGGGGTCTGAGTTTCCAGCTGTCCCTTCGGGGTCAACCCTTCTGGGTAGAGAGAACAAACCACACCAAAACCTCCTCTTGAAAAATCCACAATTCAAGGCGATCTGGTGGTTCCTCTGATCTGCTTGCAATTGCCACTGGACCTGAGACGGATTTCTAAAAACCACTTTACTTCTACAGTAGAAGGCAGTGTTCCTTCCCACTATTCAGCTGAGTAGTTAGGAACCCTCCAGGCCCTTTGGAAGCATGAGGAGGGAGTGATCTTGGCCAGGGAAGCATCCAGAACTATCGCTTGGATCTTCCTGCCCCCATCCACCCGCACCCCTGCCTCTTACCTGTCACAGTGCTTCCGCAGCTGTTCCCATATCAGCAGGGTAAGCTCCGTCTTCACCTGCTGCAGGTAGGGGCCCATGGATCCCGACGTGTCCAGCAGGACGCACACTTTGCTCTCCAAAATGACACCGAACAGTCGGCGGCTGCCTGCTCCAGGGTGGGTGGGGGCAGAGGCCAGGGAGGAGCGAGGGTGGTTTTTCCCATTGCAGCTATCAAATACACCACACCCACCACCTGATCGGATGTGAACCCGCTGGGAGATAGCCTCTGTGGTGTTGCTAGAGTGGTCATCGTTCAAAGGCAGAGAAGGTCGGTGGCCTGGGCTTTGGGAGGTCAAGGGTTCTGCTGTGACTTTGCCGGAGATGACCTGATTATAACCTCCCTGGGCTTGAGCTTCCTCACCCCTAATGTTAGGTGATTGAGTTAAGTGGTGTTACAGCACTGTTTAGGGCTGGAAGCAATGTTACAGAACACAGAGTCTGCACGTTGGTCAACAGAAATCAAGTGGGCATCCACTGTGTGCCCGGCACTGAGCAAAGTGCAGTGGAGATGAGGGAGGGTCCCTGCCCTCACGGGGCTGCCAGTCCGTAAAGGAAAACAGATGTTATACTAACAGCTACCACTCTGCTGATGGTTCTGACAAACTTACAGGCATACACACTGGGGAGAATCTGAAACTGATGGATGTGGGGTGGGCAGCAGACAATCTACGGCTGAAGGATGAGGAGCAGTGGCCAAGCAGAGGAGGTATGTGTGGAGCAGACAGACTGAGAAAAGCTCTGAGTGGGAGAAGAGTGTGCCATGCGTGTGGGACAGAGAGAAAGCTGGAGAGGTTGGTACAGAATTTGGGGATTATCCCAAAGGGAAACAGAGAGGGTTAGTGACTTGCCCACGGTCACACAGACTGGCAGCGAAGCTGAGATTCACATCCAGGTCCCCTGATCCACATTTTAAGGCAACAGCTAGCCCCAGCCCTTCTGGCACCCCAAGGCTAAATGGAAGTAACATGGAGGAAGCCAAATAGCAGAAGATGGTGTGTCAAGCGTTCCTGAATCACACCTCAGATCTCACTGGAGGCAGGAGTAGAAAAAATGGAAATCTGCTGCAAAACGGGCTCACTGCTCTCCAGGAAAAGGAGGCCTGAGCTGGCTGGACCCACCACCCAGGAATCTTCCAGGACTCACGTTGGGTATTCTCTGGCAATCCTCATGGCCACATGAGGACAGGAGGGGAGCCATCCTAAAGCATGGGGGATGTTCTGTGAGGACAGCTAGCCAGCTGTCTGGGGGCCTCCCACACAAAAGGCCAGCCGATCCACCCTGGGAACCAGACAGCGGAAGGGAACACCCTGCAAGCCACTGAGCCCTGCAGTTGTTTCCCTAATCTAACTCTGCGTTCTTCCTCTGTCTCCATCATGACTAACCTTCCCAGTTATCCTATTCTTATCCCTTGGATTCCTACTAGGTTCCCCTGATTGCACTCCATCCCCTCAACGATTGGTGTCCACACAGCAACCAGAGAGACTGGTTGTAACTTAATCACATTTCCCTTATTTAAAACCTCAGTGTCTTCCCATTGCTCTTAAGATAAAATCTGGGCCATGGCTTCATCTTCTCGGGATGGATGCACCCTTTAACCTCAGCCAATCCAGCTTCCTTTCAGTCTTTGTACTCAGCCTAGTCCCCTGTTGAGCAGCTCAGCCACATCCTGAGAGTCTTTCTTCTCTTTGCTCAAATGATATCTAGTCATTCTTCAGATCACCTCCTCAGGGAAGCCCTTCATGATCTCCCTGTGTAGGCCCACTGCCCCTCTCTCCCTGCACCACGCCTGTCTCCACCTTATACTCGTCATCGCTGTTCTTTGGGTAACATCCTTCTCCTCTGAACCGTATGCTCCATGAGCTCAGGGACCACGTCGGGTGTTTCCTCTACCACCTCCCCAGCACGGAGCAGGAGAATGACACTATTTGCTGAATAATGAATGAGTGAATCAGTGCAGCATCCTCTGGGTGTGTTTTGAGGTGTTAGATGGTGTTGGGTGTGTAGCTGTGTGTGATGTGGGGGTGCAATTCGTACTACACCAGGAGTGACTGCACGGCGGGCCTTCTCACTCTCCTGGCAGGAAGTGTGTGTCGGAGTGGGGAGTGCACACAATGTCACTGTTGCCCCACGTTCAGCCTCTGACTTGACAGCTGCATCTGGGACTTGCAGCCCCCTCCAGAGGCTTTGGAGAGCAGTGGCAGACCACGGACTGTTTATACCAGGTTCTACTGCAGAGGACTGGACTTAATGAATCTGCACAGAAGCCCGAGCGGCCGACACTGGGATGCTTCCTCCTATTGTCCCAGGAACTCTCTGGGTCCCAAAGCCTAAACACCCTCCCATTCAGTTATAGCCTGGCCTTTTGGACTTGATGCTTCAGACCATCCTGATTCCCACCAAGCCGCCTCTGGGATGTGAGTCTCCCTCCCAGCCAGCCCGGCCACTGGCCTCTCCAGAGGGTCCTCAGTGCTCTCTGTAAAGAAGAACAGGAGCATCTTCTCTGCTGGAGACCCTCCTATCTCTACCTTCATGGACCAGTTCTTTGGAGCCCAATCAATGCTAAATTGAGGCTTCTGAGGGCCAACCCCTCAGTCACACCCAGGAGGTGGGGTGTGGGAGGCTGCCTGGACAGACCTGGTTCTCTCTGATGCTCTGGTCCGTGCTCCACCTCCTGTTATCCAGCACAATGCCTGACCTCTGAACCCAGAAGTCATGTTGCCACTGGGTGACAGTTTGTGAGAGCTTAGTGTGGGAAGGAGTGACCCTGGGGTTCCTGGGGCTGCCCTCCCCCTGCCCTTCATGCCCCCCACCCTCCAGGACAGCGGACAGTCTCACCGGACAGCATCCACTGCAGCCTCTGGACGTAGCGGTGCATCAGCTTGTCCAGGTGTGCGATGTACTCCTCTATTTCCCTGGGGGTGCACTCAATGTGTCTCACTGTCCCCTGGATTAAAGCAAGCAAAGAAAAATACTCCCCTGCCAGCTCTGTCTCATATCCCCATCAGCCCCAGAGCAGTTTAGTCTATTGTGGTTCACAATTTTTGCAACACTGTGAAAGCATACATTTTTGTTTGTTTGTGTAAAAGCTTTTTTTTCTTTTATTAAACTATCAAATGCAAGGGTTTAGGCAGGTGTGGGGGAATTGGGATGCTGGTTTTTGTGTCAAATGTGGTCACTGTCATAACTAAAAACTAAAATAGTCTCTCTAAATTTTAAATAGAAAACCCTTAATGGCAGAATGGGAGGTCGATAAATTTCACATTAAAAGATGACCTCGGATGGAGGAGGCAGGCAGCATGATTAAACTCCCATGAAACTTGTATGGTGGATAATTTTTAGCTTTACAGTTGACAATGTCTCATTAAAGGACAAGGAGATAAAATGTTTTTTTTTTTTAAGCAGGATTAGATTTTAATTTTGTACTAAATTTACCTGTTCCAGTGTCAAAGAAATTAAAAAACTACGTCAGAACTAGGAAATAGAGAAGCCCCCCTGATCTCCTGCCATAACCCCTGTTTCTGGCCGTCTTAACAGAACCACCGTCAGAATTGGGGTACAGAGTTCTTATTGGTGAGTATTCTAGCCACTGGCCTGTGATCTCAGCAACTGTCACTAATTCTCACCCCAGTGAGTCCCTAGAACCTTGACCATGGTCTCAGGCATTCTGAGGGGCTGGCTTCTCTTCCAACGGGGCTCTGTATCCTATTCCTCAAGGGAAGTCCCCCTTTGGGGGGTTGGGGTTCTTAGCAAGAGGAATAAAAGCTGGGGCTCATACATTCATGTGGACTTTCCCCTAACACATTCAGCCATCTGTGTCTGAGAAGAGAAAGGAGCTGGGAGTGAAAAAACAACCAATCTTGACTTACATTGATCTCTATGCTGGGGAAGACACTGCAGTATTTGGCTGATGCCGACGTCTGTACTGATTTTTGATGAGTGCAGTTGGGACCAAAGTATCTGGAGACCTCCATCTTTAGTTTCTTTAGCCCATAATTTGCTACCCACTTTGGAATAAAGGAAAGAATGATTATCTTGGATAATTTTGGCTTAATGGAATGATTGACTCATCTTTCAAAAACCTCATGTTTGAAATCTGTCTTGTATTTGAAATGTGGGGTTCCCTAGGTCTTCACCAAGATTACCTCACATGCACATTCCTGCCCTGGTGCAGGAGAGAGATGCAAAGAAATATGGGAACCAGGGAACAAAATTTACTGAGCACTTACTACTCCCTGGTCTGGTGAACCCTGTGGCTTCCTCCATTTCCATATCAGCCTCTTCCATGAAACTTGAATGGAAACCCTGATTGGTCTCAAGTTTAAATCAATTAAGACATCACAATAAGAGATACAAGAATGATCAGGTTTAAAGCAATCAGAGTATGGCATCCAGGACTGGACCAATCAGAACCAAGCTCAGACTGACTGGTTGCCAGAAGAAAAGATATTCCTATCTTTGGATCCGAGCAAGAAGAGGGGTTTCTGGTACTTGCATCCAAAAGGATCTGATACCACTAAGGACTTTACACAAAATATACTTCAATTAATCAGCAATCCTATTAAGTACAAGAGTTTTCATTTTATAAATGAAGACACTGAGACTGAGTGACTAGCTCAAGGTCACCCAGCTAGGAAATGGCAGACTCAGGTTCCCATGTAGTTCTCTTTAATCCTTATCCTGACACTTGACACAGTCATTCTAAGCAGATTTGGTCTCAATTCCAAGTATGTCCACCTTCCCAGATATAACGGTTGGTGGAAGGAAAGATTGCTTGGGAGGCACGTGCTGGTACAAACAGCATAATACCTCTTGGCTGGAGCAGACTGTATCCTTTCTGGGCAACTCAATAGACGATCTAGTCCTTCTTAGGCCCCTTCCTTGAGGGTACTTCTTGTATACCGAGCCTGGGAGAAAGAGAGCAGAGTTATCTTGTGCAATTCTCTTACCCTCTCCTCCCTTTTCCATGTCAGTTTCTGTCAATCAAGTCAGGTGTAACATTCCTTAGGTGCAACTTGCTGAGAGATAGGAGGGACTCTTAGGGGGATCTAGGGAGGTCTTCTGGGTCCCCCTACCCCACCCCACCCCACCCCCGCCCTTCTCAATGAGTTGTTACTGGGACCTGTGCCTTTCCACAGCTATCAATCCTGCTGACTTGGGGGACTTATGCCCACTTCCTTCCCAGTCAATCTGAGGACACTGCCCCTCGTGAACAGAGCCAGAGCGCTGTACCCAGGGACCTGGGGGAATGCCGACATCACCTCTTCCCATTCCACTGCTTTCTGTCAAGACTTTGCAAGCTCACTTCCTTGGGTTGGGAGATCTGAGTGGTGTGAGGATAGGCCTGCTCTGGGGGCACTGCTGTCTGTGTCCTGGAGGGGTAACCCTCCCATGGGGCTTGATCACCTTCCAGGTCTTAAGGGGCAAGGGGGCTGTCCAGACATCTGTGTAGCCGCCAACTCACCCACGTTATTCCCTGTCTCTGTGTAGAACAGCGAGAGAGCTATTTCTGCATCTCTTGATTGGGTCTTCTTCCTCCGCTCGGCAGTCCTTTTCTTCACTGGCAGGGCTGCAGCTAGAGGACATTTGGCCTGTTGTCTGAAGCAGCCTTGAGGGTTTATGCAATGAAGCTATGCAGCTTGGCTTAGAGACTTGTCAACTTCAGCTATGTTCTGCCCTTAGAACTGGGGCTCCAATGTGGCTTTGAGGTCCTTTGGGACGACCTGACTCTGGCCTTACTGGGATCAGCAAAGCTAGACCTGCTGTTCCTTACCAGGCTTGGTGCGAGGTGCCTCCCGGTCCCTGTCTGGTTTTATCCTCACAGTCCCCTAGTTTACAGATGAGGCACGGGGGACTCAGAGCCAGTGAGAAGCAGAGCAAAGATTCTACCCAGGTCTTGCTGACTCTGGGACTCCAGAACTCTGCTCTGAACTGCTATGCTCTGTTTCTGACATTAGAAGTGAGACACATGGTCTTAGGTTCTATGAGCTGAATACTTTCATAAAAATACCAGTGCCTTGTCATGACCGGCTGGCACTGGACACTCTCCTTAGTCACTCTGAGCCTGAATTTCTTCATCAGTAAAACAGAGGAACGAATAGATTCCTTGCTGTTTAGGATGGATGGTTACAAGCTTTAAAGGGGACAATCCTAGCAGAGGGCAGGTGCACGATCGCTGATCACTTTAGTGACTGCCATCACTCATCCATGTCTTAGCCGTGTTTGTGGGCCCCTCCCACCCCGTGGCCATGCCTTACCTGGGGGGATGCCTGCTTTGCCACTGAGTGGACGCCACGGCAAAGCTTTCAAGGGGGGCCTCTTGTCTCTGTCAGGGTCATCTTTAACGCTCTAGAAAACAGGCAGCCTTTCCCATCAGAGGCCTGTTCTCTGTGGTAGGGAGCACCCCCATTACCCCAGCCCCAATATGTCAAGTAGGAACCTTTGCATGGAGAGGCCTGAGGAAGAAGGTTTCTCATATGCTCAGCCCTCTCCTGCAGCAGATACAGAGAGGACCCTGGTGTTTGAGGTGAAAAATATGTGTGTGTGCATGTGTGTGTGTGTGCATATATAGGAATGGGTACATGCGTGTGTGTGTTATGAGAGAGGGCCTGTGGAAGTTCCCTGGCGGTCAAGTGGTTAGGACTTGGAGCTGTCATTGCTGTGGCCTGGGTTCAATCCCTGTTCAGGGAACTGAGACCCCACAAGCCATGAAACATGGCCAGAGAGAGAGCTTGCTAGGACAGCTCTGGGGATTTGCCTGAACCTTCTTCATCAGTTACTCGCCCCTCTTCCTACTGGACTGGGATTTCTGGGCCTCCAGAATGACCAGCAACCACTCAGTAGTTTCTCTGCCATGTCGGGCCCCTCAGCTTTGAGGGAGAGGTTCCTTCATTACTGGGCGCAACTGGAACGTGGTGACAGGTGCACAGAGTCACCCAGGCCCGGGACCAGCTGAGCCCCATCAGCTACCCAGGGCCCCTTCCCTCGTGTCAGGAGGCCTGGTAGGGGCCCCGGTGCAACCCAAGCCCCCTCACACAGAAGGCCCAACCGGCAGACTCCGGGACCCTGGGGTTTCACCTCAGAATTTGGGAAGACGAGAAGGTGCTGGCTCCCGACTCCACCAGTACCCGTGTGGACAGAACCTCTCGAGAGTGCAGCCTCGGGAAGGGAGCGAGCTGGGTTCACCAGAGTCTGTCAGCTGGTGAAATGCTGAAGTGTTCACACACCTGACTCTGGCTGCTGCTCACAAGTGCTGAGGAATCTGGGGTCTTCCCCCAGGCACACCCCAGACGCCCCCTGTGATTGCTATGGTGGACACTTTATGCAGGACAGATTTTGGCAGGCTGTGAACAAGGATCAACCCTGCGGAAGACCCAGGTCCAATCAGGCCCCTGTAAGCCTTGAGCCGAAGCAGTAAGAGCCCATTAGATGCCACACCACCCTAATTCCTTTGCCCCTGAGAGACTCTCCAAATGAGCCTTCCTGCCTTGTAACCAGCACGTGTAATAATGGGTGCCAGTTCCAGGGAACCCTTAGTACCATGAGGCTGGGACAACCAGGCAGAGCCAAAGCTGGAGTGGACGGGTGGCCAGAGCTGAGAAGCAGGCCCTGGGGGTCTCCTCCCCCTTGGAGGCCGGGCCACTGACCACTGAAAACACTATCCCGGCCTCCACTGGCCCTGGGACCTGGGGACCTGGCCCAGGCCACTTCACGATCTAGGTAAGACCAAGAGACAAGGTGGAAACAAAATCCTCTGTGTGTTATTGGGGTGGGGGCGGGGAGTCAAACCATTCTGGCCACGGAGGGTGCTGTGGGCTTGGAAGGACAGAACTTCCTGGGCTGGCTTCTCGGCTTGAGCACATTCGACTTCTCTTTCAGGAGGGCCACGCTTTGCTGTTCTTTTCCAGACTGGTTCTTCAGGGAGGACACGAGTAAGGCACACTGCAGTGGGGATGGGGAGTCAGCCAGGTGCCTCCCCACAGGGAGTGTGTACACACACACACACACACACACACACACACACACACACACAGAGCAGGAGGCGCTGAGGCCACTGGGGCCCCTGGATTTTTCTTTGAGAGTTCTATGCTCAAACCTACTACTAATAAGTACAGAGGTCCTGGGATGTATCAGGCTAGTTAGTGGGCTAGTTTGTGCCTGGGGGTCTCAAACCCTCTTGTCCACAAGGTGTGTGACTACACAGGTAGGGTAAGTGCCATCTTATCCCATTTTACAGGTGAGGAAGTAAATCTTACGAACTTAAAGGACTTGCCCAAGGCTACCACAAGTATACAGTGGATCTTCCATTCATTCTCAGGTGGACCTTGTCCCAAAGCCAGTTTCGCTCCATATGTGGACCCTGTGCCCACGGCCAACCCTGGGGGCCTGCAGAATGGTGGTGTAATACTTGGCTCCTTTGCCTACCTAGTTCTCAACTGCCTGAAAGATTCTTCAATAATTATTCTCAATCAAAGCATTATTCTCAATCAAAGCACTAGAAAGCACCGCGTGAATGTAAATAACACCATATAAGGGTGGATTAAACCAGTATTTCACATTAACACCTTGGGAACGAGTTTATCAAATGAGGGAGCAGGACTAATGCGCACCTGAGAAGCAGTTTTTTCAAAACACCAAAAGAGGGGCCCTTTCAGGGTGGAAAGCTCAGACACATTTCGGGGAGCCACAGGTCTGCCAATCCATGGCCCCACCCTCTCAGGAGCTCACAACGTAGTTGGGGAGACAGGCAGTTCTGGCAATGGTGGTCCTTGAAATATGAGTCGCCTACATGCTCTGTCCATCTCCAGGCTTCAACTGCCCCACACCTCTATGTCTGGCCCTCATCTTAATGCACCTGCTAGAAGGATGCCCCCACTTATTATCTCACAAGTCCCACAGACTCACCTTTGTTCTAGCCTCTCTGAACCCTGTCCTGATTTCTCTCTCTGGGTCTATGGCACCACTGTCTACCAGGTCCCCCAGCAAGTCACCCCAGGATTTCTTCTTCTTTCTCACCCCATGTATTCAATCAGCCACAAGTTTGGTCAATTCTTCCTTAAAAACATGATCTCAAGTTTGTTCTTTGTTTCTGTTCTCATTGCTCCTGATGTGATCTGGTCCCTCTCTCACCTCACCTTGAACTGCTCAACTCCTTCTCTGAGGAGGTGACACTTTAGTGAACCCTGAATAATACGGATGACCTGGGAGGGGAACAGCTGGCAGAGGAAATAGCAGGTGCAAAGGCAAATTTGGGAATGAGTTTGATCTGCTCAAGGGTGTACAGGCCAGGATGCAGAGCATACAGACCCGAAACCAGTGACTTATAGGAAACCCTCATGTTTCATTGGAAGCCTTTGGTGTCTGTGGATCAGCACAAAGGTGGAAAGCTGATGTGAGGGGAGTTGTGTCCCCCAAAAGACACGGTCCAAACTCCCGGTACCCGTCAATGAGACCTCACTTGGAAACATGGCCTTTGTAGATGTAATTAAGATGTAAGTTAATGAGGCTGTACTGGAAGGGTGGGCCCTTAATCCAATATGACTGATGTCCTTAGAAGAAAAGAGACACAGACACACACACAGAGGGAGGAGAGTCATGTGGAGATGGAGGCAGAAATTAGAGTGAGGCTGCCACAAGCCAAGGAATGCCAAGGAGTGCTGGTGATAAGGATGCCCTACTTGACCAAACTCTGGTCATGCTCCTCTGAGCCCTCTTCTTGACTGGGTTTTGACTCCTCCAAAAACACTGCAGATGGTGACTGCAGCCATGAAATTAAAAGACGCTTGCCCCTTGGAAGAAAAGTTATGACCAACCTAGACAGCATATTCAAAAGCAGAGACATTACTTTGCCAACAAAGGTTTGTCTAGTCAAAGCTATGGTTTTTCCAGTGGTCATGTATGGATGTGAGAGATGGACTATAAAGAAAGCTGAGTGCCCAAGAATTGATGCTTTTGAACTGTGGTGTTGGAGAAGACTCTTGAGAGTCCCTTGGACTGCAAGGAGATCCAACCAGTCCAACCAAAAGGAAATCAGTCCTGAATATTCATTGGCAGGACTGATGTTGAACCTGAAACTCCAATACTTTGGCCACCTGATGTGAAGAGCTCACTCATTTGAAAAGACCCTGATGCTGGGAAAGATTGAAGGTGGGAGGAGAAGGGGACGACAGAGGATGAGATGGTTGGATGGCATCACTGACTCAATGGACATGAGTTTGAGTAAACTCCGGGAGTTGGTGATGGAGACAGAGAGGCCTGGCGTGCTGCGGTTCATGGGGTCGCAAAGAGTTGGACACAACTGAGTGACTGAACTGAACTGAACTGTTGAACCCAGTTTTAGCAAAGAATCCTGTTAAGCTTGTTTAGCAAGAATCTCTCTACCCTTGACATCTAATCAACTTCATCTTAGTAACTTTCATTCCACTAACCCTCTCACTCTGCTCATTGGCTATAAATCCCCAGCTATCTTTGCTGTATAATCAGAGTTGAGTTCAACCTCTGTCCCCTGATTGCAGTCATCTTGAACAGTGTCTTCCTTGCCATTTTTAACAAGCATCCAGTGAAATTTCATTTCTTTAAGAGCAGTCACCACCAGAAGCTATGAAAAGGTAAAGAGAGATTCTACTCAGAGCCTTTGGGGGCAGGGGGTGGGGCATGGCTCTTTAGACATCTTGATTTTAGGCTCTAGCCTCTGGATCTGTGAGGGAATAAATATCTGTCATGTTAAGCCACCTCTTTTGTGGTCCTTTAATGACAGCCCCAGGACTCTAACAGAAGCCAGTGTGGTCACTGATTGCCCCATACGTAAGGCATACCTTTTGGGAGTAGTTGAGAGCCTTTTCCATCTCAGACGTGATGGCATTGATATCATCACTTTCGTAAATACCTGGAAACAAAGCACATCATGAGTGTGGGGGAGGGGTACAGATTCTGGCCAGTGTCCATATCTCTAAACGCAAGGGCCACGTGGAGGTGACCTCAGCCCAGGGTGCAGGCTGGGGTGTTAATGGGCTGAGCTGACCAGCCCCCACCCCACACTATCTGGTGGTAAAGGAGATGGGCGGGTACAGTGAGGGTACCAAGAGTGGAGTCAGCCTTGGGACCCAGCGCCCTGGCACCCAGCCTAGAGCTCTCACCCACAGAAGAGTAGGTCAGGGAAAGGTCCCACTCCTCCAGTGAATAAGATCCACCTTGAGATTGAAGTAGCTAATGTCTGCAGTGAATAATGTCTGTAGTAACATCTCGAATATGACTCATTTGAGTGGGACTAGATCGTGATGCCTAAGAAGACAAACTCTGAGTTCAGCTCCTGGTTCCTTACTTACTACCTCTGTGCTCTGGGTTCTGTGTCTCAGCTTCACTAGCTGCAAAATGGGGTAATAATCATAACCCATTTCATAGGGTTATTGTGAGGAATGAATCACAACATGTTTAAAACACTTAAAACCGAGTTTAGCATATAATAACTATTTTATAAATGCTTGCTATTATCAATAATAATCACCAATAATAACTTAAATGTATGTGCCTGGCACTTTTCATGAGTTCCAGCCCCAGCTATGCCACTCATGTCCCTGGGAGTCATTTCTTCATTTGTAAATCAGAGAGATCCATCTTCTGTCCCAAGCTTTGATCCCTCCTGAATCAAGTCACAATTTTGCCTTGCCTGCATATCACCTAAACCATAATTTACTTAATCAGTTCAGTTCAGTTCAGTTGGTCAGTTGTGTCTGACTCTTTGTGACCCACGAATCGCAGCACGCCAGGCCTCCCTGTCCATCACCATCTCCCGGAGTTCACTCAAACTCATGTCCATCAAGTTGGTGATGCCATCCAGCCATCTCATCCTCTGTCATCCCCTTCTCCTCCTGCCCTCCCAGCATCAGGGTCTTTTCCAATGAGCCAACTCTTCGCATGAGGTGGCCAAAGAATTGGAGTTTCAGCTTCAGCATCAGTCCTTCCAATGAACACCCAGGACTGATCTCCTTCAGAATGGACTGGTTGGATCTCCTTGCAGTGCAAGGGACTCTAAAAAGTCTTCTCCAACACCACAGTTCAAAAGCATCAATTCTTCAGCGCTCAGCTTTCTTCACAGTCCAACTCTCACATCTACACATGACCACTGGAAAAACCATAGCCTTGACTAGACGGACCTTATATGTATTTAAAAAACTTTTAATTGGAGCATAATTGCTTTACAATGTTGTGTTAGTTTCTACTGTACAACATGAATCAGCGATAATTATGCAAATATCCCCTCCTTTTAAAGCCTTCCTCCCCACCGCTACCCTATCCCTATGTTTATGGCATAGGGAGCTATGTCCGTACCAAGACTACTGTCTGCAAAGAAAGAGGTGGAGGGACCAGCACCACTCACTCACCTGTGTCTCCAAACCAGTGGAAGCGCCCACCAGCAGCCCGGGTGACCTCCCTGTAGGCAGCGGCCGTGTCCGTGCGGCTGGCATAGCAGGCAGGGGGCATGGTGTCCGTCTGTGGTGACTCACCCACATAGAAGAGACACACGTTCAGATGGAAGTCACAGCCCCCGCAGGCCTCGGCCATGTAGGCGCTGAGCATGGCCTGTGGGCAGAGAGGGAGGAGGGGCCCAGGGCTGAGGGCTTTTCAAGCTGCTGGTCTCGGGTCAGTTCAGCCCAGTCTTTTTCTTGTGGACCTACTGTGTACCAGGTCTAGTACGTGGCACTGAGGAGGGAAAGATGGAAGAGCCTGGGTCACCATTTCTCGTACTATCTTAATAGATCTTGGCGGGGAGCTGGGCCTGAGATCTTAGACCGGCAGCCTCTAATCCCCTGGGAGCTCATTAGAAATGCAGACTCTCAGGCCCCTGGGAGCCAGGTCTAACCACCTCTGCATTTGAACAACATCTCCAGGTGATAAAGTCTAGATGGGAAAATCATGCTGGAGAAACTGGCCGCTAGGCGTCCACCCAGGGGAAGATGTGGGGGTCCTGGAGGATAAGGGAGGCCGAGACAAGGCTCACCCACCATGTCCTGGTCAGGGATGCCCCCCGTGAAGAGGTAGATGCCCTGTGACTGCTGTTCTTCTTTGTCCTTGAAGTCCACCTCCACAGCCTTCCGCAGGGCGCTGAGGACGTTCCTGCTTCCCTGACACTGCAGGCTCAGGACCCACCTGGGAGGCAGGGAGGCCGTGCTGAGGCGGTGGCAGGGTGGGGTGGGGGGGGTGTGCTGCCAGGCCCCAGAGGGGAGGGCGGGGGATGGAAGGCGGATGTTTCCTGATTCATGTCTGTGCCCTCTGTCGGAGGGCAAAGGTTCTAGAGAGAGCTACTTTCTGGGGGAGAGAGGGGGCCAGAAAAAGTAGCACCAGGGAGGCTGCTGTCAGACCAGCAGGTCACCTACCGCCAGGCGCTTTGTAAGTTGCTGTGGCTGGCGGCAACCATCTCAGGCCTCCAGCTTTCGATGGTGCTTCCAAACCTTGGAGGGAGGAAAAGAGGGCTTGTTCTTAGTGGGGAGATATGTGCCCCAGCTCACTGGACTTCCCAGGATTTTAAGGGGGCAAAATTCTGGTTGAAAGTGAAAGTCGCTCAGTCATGTCCGACTCTTTGCAACCCCATGGACTATACAGTCCATGGAATTCTTTAGGCCAGAATACTGGAGTGGGTAGCTGTTCCCTTCTCCAGGGGATCTTCCCAACTCAGGGATTGAACCCAGGTCTCCCACATTGCGGGAGGATTCTTTACCAGCTGAGCCACCAGGGGAGCCCAAAATTCTGGTTACATCCCCAAAATGTTAGGATGTCACCCACGAGCTCCTTGCTGGTCAGGACACGTCCCAGCATATTCATGGTGGGAGCAGAGCAGGAGCCCTCCATGTCAACCCGCCAGGACCGGTTTGGCCAGACCTCTCCCCTGAGGAAGGTACTCCCTCCCTTGTGTGAACTTCCCCACCTCCAGGGAAGGAGTCACTGCTCTCTTTTTGGCTCCCCTAGCATGGATTCAGGGCTTCTCAGGTATCTCAGATGGTAAAGTGTCTGCCTGCAATGCGGGAGACCCAGGTTCGATCCCTGGGTTGGGAAGATCTCCTGGAGAAGGAAATGGCAACCCACTCCCATACCTTTGCCTGGAAAATCCCATGGACGGAGGAGCCTGGTAGGCTACAGTCCATAGGGTCACAAAGAGCACAGATTCATCCTCAAAGCTTTCACTCTCCACCTGTATTACAGTTTCTCTTTTATATGCATCAGCTCATTCTCTCTATGAGACAGAATTTAAATCTTTGAGAAGAAGATTTATCCCCTTTATCAAGGAAAAGCCCTCCCCTCTCTGGTTCGAGAGCAATTCCTCCACTTGGGTTCTTGACTTGACCACCGCCAACCTGTCTGAGACGCTGCCCTGTGCTGACCTCCCTCCCACGCCCACTCCTGGGTCTCCTTCCCTCATTCCCTCTGCCTCTCTTAACTCTCATTCCACCAGGGTCCACTCTGCCAGCCACTCCTCTGTCTTTCCTCTTTGCCTTCACAGACAGGCTCCCTGGAAAAACAATGTTACTACCACTTCCTCATTATCTGCTTCTCAACCCTCTGGAGTCAAGCTTCCACCCTGGGTAGTTCTCTGGAAAATATTAATGATGACCTCCTTTCCTAATCCCATGGAAATATCTCTTATTATAGTTGGATAATAAACCCTCTATTATAGTTGAACAAAAATTCTAACAATATACAGAGAGTGAAAATTCCTTCAGTTTTATCCCTCCCTCCAAATTTCTGTTAACTCTTTGTTCTATATTCTTTTGGATTAAAGATTGTTAGATAAAGATATATTGACAGAAGTGGAATTATAGCCTTTCTTCCCACCCTGGTGACCTTGTTTTCTACCATAAATCAGTGTTACAGCCTAATGGATAGAAACTGCAAGTTTGTGAAGAGAGTTTGGAAACCTGGGGGTACTGAGAAAGAGGGTGGGCATCAGCTTAACATGGTTATTTTTTCACTTTACACAATAATTAAAAAAAATTTTCCAGCAAAATACAAGAAATGTAATTATATAACCTATCCTATTTATTTCCTTTCATTTGGACTTACTGAGGAAGTTTTCTAAATGTACTCACGTAACTCTCTCACATTCTTTTGAATAGTTGCATAGAATTCTACAGTCAGGTTTATTTTACCAATTCCCTCTTGTTTTTTCCCAGGTTTGACAATTATCAGAACGCTGCATTGAAAATCCCTTCAAGGCTATCTTTGCACAGTCATCTCAATATTTCCTTTGGCTATTTCATAAAGGTTTAATTGAAGGAACAAAGACCATACTGATTCAGTGCTTGTTTCAGTAGCACATATACTAAAATTGGAACCATACAGAGAAGATTAGCATGGCCCCTGTGTGAAGATGATACGCAAAATATTAGGCACTTGGGATTAACATATGCACATTATTATACAGAAAACAAATAATCAGCAAGACCTATTGTCTTGTTCACCTACTGTTTAGCACAGGGAACTATACTCAATATTTTGTAATAACTTAGAAGGGAAATGAATCTGAAAAACAATATATGTGTATATATATATATATAGAGAGAGTGTATAACTAAATCACTTTGCTGTACACCTGAAACTCACGTTACATTGTAAATCAACTATGTGCGTGTGTGGTCAGTTGTGTCTGATTTTTTGCCGCCCTGGACTAGAGCCTGCCAGGCCCCTCTGTCTATGGGATTCTCCAGGCAAGAATACTGGAGTGGGTTGCCATTTCCTCCTCCAGGGAATCTTCTTGACAAGGGTCCAAACACACATTTCTTGTGCCTCGTGCATTGACAGGTGGAATTTTTCCCACGGAGCCACCTGGGAATCCCAAATCAACTATGCTGTGCTGTGCTTAGTTGCTCAGTCGTGTCTGACTCTTTGCAACCTCATGGACTGTAGCCCACCAGGCTCCTCTGTCCATGGAGATGCTCCAGGCAAGAATACTGGAGTGGGTTGCCATGCCTTCTTTCAGGGGAACTTCCCGATCCAGGGATTGAACCCAGGTCTCCCGCGCTGCAGGCAGATTCTTTACTGCCTGAGCCACCAGGGAAGCCCAAGAATACTGGAGTGGGTAGCCTATCCCTTCTCCAGGGGATCTTCCTGACCCAGGAATCGAACGGGTCTCCTGCATTGCAGGCGGACTCTTTACCAGCTGAGCTACCAGGGAAGCACCAAATCAACTATACTTCCAATTTAAAAAAATTTAATACAAGAGCTGTACCAAATTACATTTCCACCAATACTTTCCAGGAGTGCCCTTTTCACCAAATTATCATCAGCATTGGGTACTATCAATCTTTTAAATGTTTCCTGAACTGAATTGCAAAACCATTATGTCTCATTGTTTTCTAATCAGGGAGCTCTATTGCCAGATTCAGAGAATTCCTTCTTTCTTCTCCTTTCTGCTTTGCTTCTGCAGGCCCTAACTCTGTTTCTTTCCAAGATCCTCCTTCCCTTGGGAAAGGGGAAAACACCTTTCTCTCCAGGTTTTCCTCCTGCCTCTTGGACTGCTCCTCTTGTTTCTTAGGTGGTTCCCTTTCTCTGCCGTCCAAATGGCAGCTTCTCCCAAATTCTCTCCTTGGTTGGCATCTCTCCAGCATCCGTGTCCACAGGTGCAGTGCATGCCCTCCCGTGTCTTCAACTTACGCTGATGGCTAGAGCTCCAACCAGGAGAATCTCCAAACTCTTAAGGATCTCAGACTATTTCCATCTTCCAAACTCTGCTCCACCTGGCACACCTCGTCACCATTCCCTCGTCCCCTACAGCCAAGCAGTGACTACATTCTGCTTATGCAACTCCGTGCACCCCTCACAGGCCCCCCTGTCTTTCATTCCCACTGCCTTGGCTCAGGTCTCCCCTCCAGTATCGCATCCCTTCAGCCTGTCCTTCACCTTGTAACTTAAGTGTCTCAAGATTATTATCTTGCTTAAAATCCTTCAATACCTATATGTCCTATAGTATAAAAGCTCCTGCTTAAAGCCTCCATCAGCAGGTGTTTCCTTTCGTTTCTGGGCCATCCGGTTCTCCCTCCCACCCTTTGTTCACACTCAACTACTCACACTGCAGGTCCCTCAAGGTTGTGTGACACACCTCTGTGTGTGTGACATCACACCTCTGTGCTCTGCTCACGCTGCTCCCTGCACCAGAAGGCCCCTTCTCCACATTCCCTGTCTCTTCTGTGTGCTGGGAAAACACCTGCTCTTTGTCAAGACTCAGCTAAGATTTCCTGACCTCACTCTTCCCAGGTGAATGGACTGACTCCGCCTTTGAGTCGATATGGGACTTCCTGCCTTCTACTTATTTCTTCAGAAAACATTTAATAGCATTCATATTTTAACATTCCTGCTTCCTACTACTAGGTCATAAGTTCCTTAAGGACAGGTATCATGTGTGTTAACTTCTATATCCCTAATGCCTAGCATATCTACAGTGCATGGCAGCCTTTCAATAAAAGTTTGTTAAATGAATGAATGGGATGAATGAATGAAAATATTGTCCAAAATGCTTAAGCATTTTTCTGTAGAATATATTAGGCAATGACTAGGCTCTGGTACAGTTTAATATATAAAATTAACTGCTGACTTATTAGGTTTAGAACACTCCCTATATGATGTGAAGTTGTGTAAAAAAATATTATATATAACTACATATATTTAAATTATATATACTTTATAGATAAAAATATAAGTAACTATGTAGATAGGCCTATAACTTAAATATTTATACTATTATATATAGTCATATATAATTTAAACATATGTAGTAAGACATACTACATATTAAATATTTATACTTTAAGTTAAATTTACTTATAGTTAAAATTTATATACATAATTGTGTATAAAATACATAATTTAAATATATAGCGATATAGTATTAATTTATATTATATATACTTATATAAGGGCTTCCCAGGTGTTCCAGTGGTTAAAAAAAACCCAACTGCCAATGCAGGAGACATAAGAGAACCCATAACATGGGTTTGATTCCTGGATCAGGAAGATCCCTTAGAGAAGGAAATGGGGACCCATTCCAGTATTCTTGCCTGGAGAAGCCCATGGACAGAGAAGCCTGGTGGGTTACAGTCCATGGGGGTCCATAGGGTCTCAAAGAGTCAGACACAACTGAAGCTATTTAACATGCAGCACGCACACCTACTTATATATAACTTAAATACATAGTTTTATATATAATGGAACCATGTAGTTTTATATATAAAGGTATAATTTAATTCTATATAGCTCTATATAATTTATATAACATATAACTATATATAATAATAATATTGATAGATCTGTGTACAATTAAAATTTATAATTGGAATTCTGAATGTTTAAAATATCGTGGCTTGCTAGAACTTAGGTAGGAGCTAAGTCTGGGGACCCTTCTTTTTCTCTTTTGTGTTTATCAGCTTGGGAGCCAAATGGGGCAACGGGCTGAGTTACTTAATCCTGGCTGATCAAACAGTGTGTTTTGGGGCTGCTTATCACCTTCAGCCCAGGGGGACCGTCCTACAACCATTTAATTATTCAATGCCCCAAACAAGATGGTTCAAATGAGATAAACGGACAGCCCTCCTAGGAGGCCGGCTGCCCATACATCTGTCATCCTGCCAGAAGCCTCAGCCTGGCGATGGCAGCCTAGTGCCCATGACCTCCCCACCAGGAGAGGCCACTGCGTACGCGATGATGTTGAAGCAGTCCTTGTTGGACAGCTGCTCCTCCAGCAGGCGTCGCAGGGAGTGCTGGATATGAATAATGTACATGGAATTGGTCACGGAGATATCGAGCAGTATAACCACCCTAAAAAGAAACACAAGCTTTAAGAGGAGAACCGAATCTCTCAGATAATGTTTATTCTGTTCCATTTTACTATTTAACGTTTTTTCCAGGGGAGTTCTGTAAGCCAAATTCACCCCTGGCCAAATCTTCTCCGTGGTTTGAGGTCAACACAGGCAGTAGCCTGAGGGGTCAAGGAACCTTCTCTGCAGGAGGGTCTATCATGGAATAAAGCCTCGTGGTGGACAGTTTAAGGGCAGGACTGCATATAATGATTTCATACATTTCCTTGTTTTAAATCACTAGCATTCGATAATACAGTAGGTTGGGGTCTGTGAAGGGAAAACAAACAAGCTAAGCAAGTTAGATGGGGAATTAGGTATAACTGGGGCCTTTGGGGAAATGTATCTTTTTATTTTCTCTCTCTGTTTTAAGATCTCTTGCAGTGGAGAAGGCAATGGCACCCCACACCAGTACTCTTGCCTGGAAAATCCCATGGACGGAAGAGCCTGGTAGGCTGCAGTCCATGGGGTCGTTGAGAGTCAGATACGATGGAGCGACTTCACTTTCACTTTTCACTTTCATCCATTGGAGAAGGAAATGGCAACCTACTCCAGTGTTCTTGCCTGGAGAATCCACCACCTGGGGGTGCCTGGTGGGCTTCCGTCTATGGGGTCACACAGAGTCGGACACAACTGAAGCGACTTAGCAGCAGCAGCAGCAACAGTGTTGAGCCTTCTCTTTAGATCTTATAGTCCTATCTCCTCCCCTCATTCTCATTTTGAGACAGCTATGGATTAGCAAAAGAAAATTCACCCAATATAGCATCTGAAGACCTTAGTTCAAGTTCCACTTTCTGTGGGGCCTTAGGCAAGTCACCTCACCTGTCTGATCCTTGCCATGTGTTTGTGTGTGTGCTCAGTCATGTCTGACTCTTTGTGACCCCATGGACTGTAGTCTGCCAGATTCCTCTGTCCATGGGATTCTCCATGCAAGAATACTGGAATGGGCTGCCATTTCCTACTCCAGGGTATCTTCCTGACTCAGGAATTGAACCTGAGTCTCTTGCATCTCCTGCATTAGCAGTCAGATTCTTTACTACTGCACCACCTTGGAAGCCTGTTCCTTGGCACATTTAACTATATAAACTTTAATAAGACTCTTCAAGGGGTTGCTTTGAGAGTTAAAAAATAGAGCAGATGAATGGTATTACAAACTTCTAATACATGATAAGTGGTAATGCATTAAGTAAGGTATGGAATGGTAATGATATAATGCTGCTGCTAAGTCACTTCAGTCGTGTCCGACTCTGTGTGAACCCATAGATGGCAGCCCACCAGGCTCCCCTGTCCCTGGGATTCTCCAGGCAAGAACACTGGAGTGGGTTGCCATTTCCTTCTCCAATGCATGAAAGTGAAAAGTGAAAGTGAAGTCACTCAGTCGTGTCCGACTCCTAGCGACCCCATGGACTGCAGCCTACTAGGCTCCTCCGCCCATGGGATTCTCCAGGCAAGAGTACTGGAGTGGGGTGCCATCGCCTTCTCTGAATGATATAATAGATACCTACAATTTCTTCCTCCTCGGCATCCATTACCTCTGCTCAAAACAGTATCTTGATCTTTTTTTCTGGTGTGGGGGGGAATACCTTTGTCTCTAATGGTCCACTTGACTTGAGTAGAGCTTACCCCAGCCCAAGCTTTAAAGTGGACATTAGACCCCAGGCAATCAGAACATCAAATCCTCTTGGCCCAAGTGGCTCACGGATGGGCCCATGCCCTAAACCCTGGAAGTGCTAAACTGGAAGGAAGGAAGTTAGGAACTTTGGGTGGCTATCTTGCTACCTAGAGGGGACAGCCTGCCTGAAAACAAAGCCAAGAAAGAGGAAAATGGAACTGAGGGTTGGAAAGAAATTCCTGACATGTATGAATCTCTGGATCAAGCCAGGCCTGAAGACAGCTATCAAATCTACTTTAGAATATAGTTACCTTAACCAGACTTCCCTGATTTGTTTCAGTCAATTTGCACTTAGTTTCTTTTGCTTTTTAACAAAGACTCCTGAGTGACATAGTGATGCTATTCTTGAGGTTGCAGTTAATGGTGGTGACTTTTCCCTCCAGGGTTTCTGCTGAGCCATTATTGATCCTTAATCTAAATGATGGATTCTGATGCTACCAACAGGAAATTCATAAGTTGAATGAGTGCTGTGTCACACATGAAGGGCAAGAACACTACTGGGGGAAGTTACCTTTTTTCACATACGGTGCCCCAGATTCTTCTGCTGGCCAAGGAGAGCCACTCGATCCGTCTCTCATACATCCGCATCGCTCTGCTGAGCTGTTTCTGCAAACTCATGGGTCACACACAGTCAGCACTGCACAGAGCATGTGGGGGAAGAGGATGTACCCCACGTGGCTTCTGGGAATGGTGTGTCAAGGCCATGGGTATCCAGGCAGAACAAAAATCCCTCTAAAGCATGTATTAGGACTTCCCTTGTGGCCCAGAGGTTAAGAATCTGCCAGCCAATGCAGGGAACACCAGTTTGATAGCTGGTGCAGAAAGATTCCACAAGCCACAGGGCAACTAAACCCATGCGCTACAACTACTGAGCCCCCACTCTGGAGCCCGTGAGCCACAACCGCTGAAGACTGTGCACCTAGAGCCCATGCTCTGCAAAAAGAGAAACCATTGCAATGAGAAGACCCAGCAATACAACTAGGGAGCAGCCCCTGCTTGCTGCACTAGAGAAAGCCTGTGTGCAGCAACAAAGACCCATCATAGCCCAAAATAGATAAATAAATAAACATTTGTTTAAAGATATATATATAAAAGCATATACTTGTCTGTCACAAGCCTAGGAAGGGAAGAGTCAGAGTATTTCATTGCCTCAAATGGGGAGGAGGTAAATCTTGACCAAAAGGATTAGAGGTTTTTGTTTAAGGCATACAGGTTCCTGCCTGGACAGGAGGTGGGGAAAGCTCCAGAAGGGCCTGTGGGTGGAGCACAGTCTGTTTACAGGAGGGGGTTCTGTCACTGGCTTGGTGCCTCCACATTCCACGACACCTTCCTGCCATCCCCCTCCCCACACCCCACATTCTGACTGATGGGACCCAGCACTGACCTGGTACTCGTACAGGAAGGGCAAGTCCACATGAATATTCTTCATTGTCCCGTCATGCCATTCAAATTGCACCATTGCCTTCTGCATGCAGGTGTGGCCAGGAGGGGAGCAGGTGAACAGAAGCACAAGTGAGGAAGGATTTTAAGTTTAAATCGGTCACTGGGTTCTTCAAGTCAGATGCAGGAGAGGGAAATGGGCTCTTAACACATCTGCGGGTGGATTGTGCCCCTCCCCATCACCAGGCCATTGCCTTGTCTGGAGCTGGCAGCTGAGGGACTTCAATGAACCAGGTCTGACCACAAGCCGGCTCCCTTCTCAGGAGGTTGTTCTGAACATCAGTGTCTTTATTACATGGTATGGTTAGAAGTTTTGGTAATAGCAGAGTTGGAGACTTAAAACATACTATAGTCATAAGTTCTTAGATTTGAAAACCCACATGGGCCTTCATGGACACTTTGAAAATCAAATTTGTTCATTCTATTCATCCTCCATCAAGTTGTCATATCTGTATCTCTGTCACTCCTTCCATCTAGTCATTCATCTATGGGCTGCCAGAACTAGACATCCCGTCTCTTTCCTTTCATTCTTCTGTCTTTCCACTGATCTTCTCTTCTCTGGTCTTGCCTCGCTGCCTGTGGGATCATAGTCCCCTGACCAGGGATCGGACCCATGCCCCCTGTAATGGGAGTGCAGAGTCTCAGCCACTGCACCACCGGGGAAGTCCCTCCATTGACTGATCTTTCTGTTCACCTATTATGCTGTCCTTCCACGTCTCCATTCTTTATCCTTCATTTAATCTTGACTTTTATCCTTTCATCTGTTTATTCTATCCTGTTATCTATCCTTCCATCTGTTACTATTTCCATCCATCCATCCATTCTTTTACCTATTCACTTATTATTTCCATCCATCCACTCACTCAGCCTTTTCCTCCCTCTTTCCATCCTTCTGTCCACGCACGCAGACATTCCTTGACTGATTACTTGTACTACATAGAGGGGACAGAGTGTTGGGGAAGAGGTTTTTCTCTTATAGGGCTCATACTCCAGTGGGGATTAGACATGTAACAAATACACACATATGCGCATCATAGGAGCAATAGGAGAAGTCTGTATCAGGTAGAGCGAGGGCCCAAAGAGAGAGTGTGTTCTGAATGACGAAGAGGAAACCTTCATGAAGGAGGTGATCATGGTGCCCAATATACCCCCTCTTTCCCCAATCTCCCAAGTTTCATTTTTCGTATCTTTGAAAAACAGCAGCTAGAGTAGATTTGATGAGAGTTCTAGAGTCCTGGGTGGAAAGCCTGCATCCCACTCCAAGCCCTCAGCTCCTGCTCCTTGGGCTCTGTCTCATGACCTCTATTTCTTGAACATTTTAGAAAGGAAACACCACACAGGAGCTCCAAGGCAAAGGACTGGACAGAACTCTGAATCTGAGTTACCTCATGGATAGTTGATGATACTGTTTTCCGGAGAATAGGCACATATTCCTCCACAGGAGAGAATGCATTGGGTGCCAGAACCTGATAAAGGCTTAGCTTCTTGGCTGTAAAAATAAATGGTGGGGTTTGAGGCACCACTCATGAAGCCCCAAAGGGTTCATGCCTTCAGTCAGTCATCTGCATCTTGGGTTCTTCCCTCTCTGGGGATTTACCTTTCAGGCTATTGGTCTTTAGCCATTCTGCAGAAGTCATGTCCAAGTTTGGGAACTCAATCATGAGGGGATCCTCATGTTTTGGGGGTTTAGGCAAGAGACTCATGAGTGAACTCTTTGCAACCTCTGTGGAAATCTAAATGGAAATGAAAAATCATCATTACATAATCATATTATAGAGCTGGAAAGTCCACAGTCTTCCCCCACCCACCCAAGGGAGCATCTTAAAACATTGTGCCTAGTCTTTCAGTTGTGTCTGACTCTGTGACCCCATGGGCTCCCCATGGTGGAGGCACCAAGCCAGTGACAGAACCAGTGCCCACCAGGCTCCTCTGCCTGTGGGGATTCTCCAGGCAAGAATACTGGAGTGCGTTGCCATGCCCTCCTCCAGGGGATCTTCCCAACCCAGGGATCGAACCCAGGTCTCCCACATTGCAGGCAGATTCTTTACTGTCTGAGTCACCAGGGAAGCCCAAGAATATTGGAGTGGGTAGCTTATCCCTTCCTTCTCCACGGGATCTTCCTGACCCAGGAATTGAACTGGGGTCTCCTGCATTGCAGGCGGATTCTTTATCAGCTGAGCTACCAGGGAAGCTCTCTTAAAACATTTCCTGTTAAATTACAGGCAGTTTTGCCTTTCCCTCCCATAGTCCCATCACCATCTAGAGAGATGTGTGGAATTTCTAGGAGAAGACAGAACTGTACCCAGCAACTCACTCACCCAGCAACTTCCTTCCTCACTTCCTCCTAACCCCTTCCCACCCTTGCCATTTGAATCAGCATCACGGACTTCAAGATGACAAGTGGCCCTGCTGTGGGCACAAAACATAAGCTCCAGGGAACTAAAAAGCAACTCCTGTACCAAATCATTTAGGGAGCCCTGATCTAGCCTAGACTCCCTTGCCCACATTTACAACTGAAAACCTGAGGTTCTGAGAGGTTAAGTCACATAGCTTGTGTATGAGGAAAGCACGAAACAGCAATTTCCAAACTTCAGACATTCGAGAACCACCTTCAAGAAATTTGCTATATCTGAGTATCACTGTACTGTTATTTGTTGTTGTTTAGTCACTAAGTTGTGTCCGACTCTTTTGTGACCCCATGGGCTGTAGCCCACCAGGCCCCTCTGTCCATGGGATTTCCCAGGCAAAATTACTGGAGTGGGTTGCCATTTTCCACTCTAGGGAATCTTCCTGACCCAGGGATTAAACTCGTGTCTCCTGCATTTGCAGGTTGATTCTTTACCACTAAGCCACCAGGGAAGCCCTATATTGTTATTTACTCAATATTTTAAAAATCAAACAAGTAACACTAAGTGTTCTTAATTATTAATTTTACTAACATTAATTGAAATTAATATTAATTTCAATTTTGATTTTAATGGACCCCTTTTTGTACTTAAATTTTATATATATATATATATATATATATATATATATATATATATATACACGCACACACACACACACACACACACATATACTTTGCTTGTTTGTTTTTGGACATGCCTTACAGAATGTGGGCTCTTAGTTCCCCGACCAGGGATTGAATCTGGGCTCTTGGCAGTGAACGCACCAAATCTGAAACATTGAAACTGTCAGAGAATTCCTAGTACTTAAATAATTTCAGAAAGCTCTATTTCTACCATAATGAGCTAGTTTTAAATATATAACATTTAAAAGAATGTTAATCTGCATATCACCTTATCATTATTTTGCAAGCTACAAGTAGTATATGCATTTCATTTTGGGAAACTCCTGGCAAGATTCTGACATCAAGCAGACCTAAGTTCAATTGAGACTAATCAGCTTTTATCTCTGTGATCTCAGGCAAATTATTTAAACTCAACTTCTGTTTTCTCATCTGTAAAATAACATATCTGCTGGAGACCATTGCTGTAAGATAAAATAAGGCATTTAAAAAGATTAAGCCTTGTGCCTATCTTAAGTGCCTACACACTCAGCAAATGAAAACCATTAATTATTGTTATTGTTTATAGACAATCACATGGTCCCGGAGGCTGTGGAGTTGGAGAAGACTCTTGAGAGTCTCTTGGACTGCAAGGAGATCAAACCAGTCAATCCTAAAGGAAATCAGTCCTGAATACTCATTGGAAGGACTGATGCTGAAGCTGAAACTCCAATACTTTGGCTACCTGATGCGAAGAACTGACTCATTGGAAAAGACCCTGATGCTGGGAAAGATTGAAGGCAGGAGGACAAGGGGACGACAGAGGATGAGAGATCATCGACTCGATGAATATGAGTTTGAGCAAGGTCTGGGAGTTGGTGAAGGACAGGGAAGCCTGACGTGCCACAGTTCACAGTCACAAAGAGTCGGACACAACTGAGCAACTGAACTGAACTGATAGATAATCAGTTGCTGCTAAGTCACTCCAGCCGTGTCCGACTCTGTGCAACCCCACAGACGGCAGCCCACCAGGCTCCCCCATCCCTGGGATTCTCCAGGCAAGAACACTGAAGTGGGTTGCCATTTCCTTCTCCAATGCATGAAAGTGAAAAGTGAAAGTGAAGTCACTCAGTCATATCCGACTCTTAGTGACCCCAGGGACTGCAGCCTACCAGGCTCCTCCGTCCATAGGATTTTCCAGGCAAGAGTACTGGAGTGGGGTGCCACTGCCTTCTCCGAGATAATCAGTAGAGGAGCTGAAACTAAAATTCAAGACCTCAATCTAAGTGCTGTGTTTCTTTTACGACAGCTAGCCCGGTCAAAACGTGTGGTACCCCAAGTCCATACCTTCACTCTGTGATGCTATAAAAGCGTTTCCAATTCTTTTCTGTCCACAGTTAAGTTGTCTGTGGTGTCTAAACAGAGCACAGCTTTTATGGCGCTTGTGTCCATAAACTTTCTGAGTTATTCTGCTGATAAATTAAATGCCCTCAAGCAGGGCCTTTGCCCCGAATGAATGAGATGCTGGTGAGATGTCTCCAGACAGCCTACCCTGTGTAGCTGAGGTTTTCATCATTCTCTAAACTGGGGGGAAGGGAGGGACAGTGTTTAAGTGGAAGGGGTGGCAGAGGCCTGAAGGCCTTTCTCTGAAATAAATTTTTTTTTTCCAGTTAGAAAATCTACCAGGATCCTTTCAACAGAGGCTGGGGCAGTTCAGAGCTGTGGGGGCTGTGAGGGGGCGGGGCCTCGCCTTACTCCACTTTTGGGGGCCTGGCAGCCGCGCCCTTGAGTGACAGGTGAGACACGAGAGCATGGCGAGGCCAGCTGCGCGCCTCCCGGAAGGTCTGAGCTCTGGCTCTCAGCACCTACCTCCTGCATCACGCCGGTGGGCTTCTCACAGAGGGCGTTGGGGTGCAGGGCTTGCACGTGGTCCCGGAGGCTCTGGGCCTTTTGGATTTCTGCCAGGAGCTCATCCACCTCTCGGCTGCTGCAGACCTGGGGGTGGTGGGGACAATCAGTCACCCAGTAGTCACCTGGTTACCGGCAGTGGCCGAGGTGGGAAATGGCAGGCAGCCACGTGAATCCCTAGGGCGGAGTGGCATGCTCTTCAAAGCGGACGTTATAAACAGGATCCTGTGTAGGACAGAGCCTACCAATGCATGTTCCATTTGTACATTATTGGCTTGTAGTGTTTTAAATAGTTGAAAGTTTGTCTAACCTTATAGATGTGAATAAACACTTTATACCCTCAGAGATCCCTTGGACTTCAAGGAGATCCAACCAGTCCATTCTGAAGGAGATCAGCCCTGGGATTTCTTTGGAAGGAATGATGCTAAAGCTGAAACTCCAGTACTTTGGCCACCTCATGCGAAGACTTGACTCATTGGGAAAGACTCTGATGCTAGGAGGGATTGGGGTCAGAAGGAGAAGGGGATGGCATCACTGACTCGATGGACAGGAGTCTGAGTGAACTCCGGGAGTTGGTGATGGACAGGAAGGCCTGGCGTGCTGCAATTCATGGGGTCGCAAAGAGTCGGACACGACTGAGTGACTGAACTGAACTGAACTGAACTAGCTATAATAATAATTATTAAAGGACTATAACAAGTGTTGGCAAACACTGGAGAATTGGAACTTGAGGGGTGCGGGTGGAACTGTAAAATGGTGCAGCTGCTGTGGAGAACAGTTTGGTGGCTCCTCAAAAAATTAAACAGAATTACTACATGACCTAGCATTTCTACTCCTAGCTATGTACCTACAATAATTGAAAACAGGGACTCAGATACTTATCCACCAATAATCATACCAGTTCACAGCAGCTAAAATATCCATTGACTGATGAATGGATAAACAAGAGGTAGTATATTCAGAAAATGGAATATTATTCAACCATAAAAAGAATGAAGTTCTGGTACATGTTAGAACACAGATGCATCTTGAAAACATGATGCTGAGTGAAAAAAGATGGACACGAAATATCCACAATGGGTAAATCCGAAGAGACGGAAAGCACATTGATAATGAGCTGGGATTGCAGGGGAGGCGGAATAGGGAGTAATTGTTTTAAGGGTACAGAGTTTCCTTTTGGGGAGATGGAAGTGTTTTGGAGCTAAATAAAGGTGGTGGTTGCACAACATTGTGAGTATAAAAAGTGCCACTGTTGTTCACTTTATTTATGAGAATTTTCTCAATGTTTAAAAATTTATTTATTTATCTGGCTGCTCTGGGTCTTAGTTGTGGCATGTCAGATGTAGCTCCCTGACCAGAGATCAAACTCAGGCCCCCTGCATTGGGAGCATGGAGTCTTAGCCACTGGACCACCAGAGAAGTCCCTCAATTGTTTACAAATGAAAGGAAATCAAACACACACACACACAAAGCCAGATTTCTGGCTCTTGTTGGAAAATCAGAAGACTGGTAACACTGGGGGTCACTCCTGCAGAACAAATAGATAACGGGCTAGGGCTGAGCAGAGGCGTCTCATTCACTGGGGCAAGTGCTGTTTTGTTCATTACACTCCTTACCACTCTCTGTTCTCATTAGAATCAGTTGTAATTTTTTGTCATCTTTGCACTGTTGTTTTGCTCATAATAAAGAAAACAATGAAATTTGTTTTACCCACACCTCCACCAAGAGTGGAAAAACAACAACTAAGCCAAGAGGCTCACAGGTTTTTAAGAGAAAATATTTCTTAAACCAGCCAGTTTCATTCACTCACCCATAGTATCTTCCTAGCCTTGGAGTATGTCACTCCTACAGAGTCTGGCCAGTGAGGTTACAAGGGGTTTTGCCCAAGGAAAATGTTGCCTGACCTACACTTTGTAACACTAGAACATACTTGTGAGATGCAAATATTCATTTACTCTTGGCAATTGGTAGTTAGCAGGCAAGGCACAGCCTGTAGCTCAACAGACAGCTGGATTCTCAATCTGCCATATGGATCTACAACACACATTTGCTGTCATCTCCATTACAGGCACAGAGTGTGTGATGTTATTATTAACTGCAACAAGGACTAATGGATGGATTGGTACAGAATTAACTTGCTCATTCAGAATTGATTGCTGTGTGTCTCTTGCAGTAAATGGGGTCTATCTAGGAGAGAGAACTGAAGCAGCTGCTTCAGACTCAGAGCTTTGGTGGGAGCAGAGGTGGGGTGGGGCCCATGTTGATGGCAACTGGGTAGGAATTCAGAATTCTGTCAGCATGCAACCAGCTCATCGTGTGCATGCTCAGTTGCTCAGACGTGTCCAACTCTTTGCGACCCCATGGACTGTAGCCTGCCAGGCTCCTCTGTCCATGGGATTCTCCAGGCAAGAGTACTGGAGTGGGTTGTCATTTCCTTCTCCAGTGGATCTTGCTGACCCAGGGATTGAACCCATGTCTCCTGCATTTGCAGACAAATTCTTCACCACTGAGTGACCTGGGTAGCCCAATCAACTCATCATACACCCTGACAAAAGAATCTCTTGTGACTTTTTGTTCTTTCTGTTCTTCCCTCATACTCTTTTTAATCTGATTTTACTTGAGTAAACCCACTGAGTAGGGGAGAAGGGAAGCCAGTACACACAAAGAATCATTCTGGCCCAGATTCCCCAGGCACAACCTTGGAAGCAGGCAGGGATAGGAGGAGGGGGCAGTGTGTTGGACCAAGAGCTTACCTCTGTCTCTGGGCTGTAGCAGTGATAGTAGCCCCCAAAAGCTTCTACAAGGTTCTTCAGAACAGCCTGTGGGGATGGAGACAGAGTCAGCCCTCCCTAGGGCAATGCCGTTAGTCTTACAAGCTTTTTCCTTGCCTGAGCCTCCCAACTGGGCTGACCAATGGGAGAACTAGATACAAGGAGAGTTGTATTCTAATCCATAACTTGGGGGCCTCAAAGGCTGGCCCAGCTCACTATCACCAATCCAAGGGAAGCCTTGAAGATTCTTGGGTACTTACAGGTGGCACCTGATCATTGCATTTGTAGGTGATGATGTGGGTAATGAGGTCCCTTCCCATGGTAGACTGTTGGATGTAATCGGACAGGATTTCAGAAGGCTGATCTGGGCTGGGAAGAAGAAGGAAGAAGAGAAGGGGGCACTCCAGCAAGATGGTAATTCCCAAAGAACCTCTACCAAATCTAATCAATCACCTGTGTCCCAGGTCACCTGTGTTAAGATGCAGGGCATAGTGGGCCTCAGGCCTGGCCTGTCTGGCCCCCTGCCATAAAAATCTGTAGATGAATGGCCTGGAAACACAGCCCTCTCTCAAGAGTACACGAAGAGTCATGCTTGATGGTCTTTTCTCTAACATTGGTTTGGTTCTCCAATCCCTTCCTGGGTCTGTTATCAGCTTAGAAAAGGAGACCTACCAGCTTCCCATGATGGTCACCAGAGAATTCAGCCCCTTCAGAACAAAGACTTTCTTCAGGGCTTGTAGCAGATTGCTGCCTCTGTCCGGCTTCAGCTTTTGCACCCAAAGCTTGAGTTCCTGGAGACTAGGCAAAATGATAAAACCTAATAACAGTACTCATACTAGGGACCAGGCCCAGGACAAACACAGGCTGGTGTGAGCCTAACTAATTCTTTGATAGGGATACCTTATTCCCATTTTATAGATGAGGAAACTGAGACTCAGAGTTAGGACTTGCCCAAGGGGATACTGTAAGCAACTGGAAACACTGAGACTTCAATCCAGGTGTGACTCAAGGGCCTGAATTTCCAGTGACTCTGTTATGTGGGGTCTGGGACCTAGCTCCTTTCCCCTCCAACTCTTCTGGAGGCAGATCTCAGCCTGAAACATGGGGTTAATCCCCAACCCAAAGAGTCTTGAAGAGAAGACACTACAGCTGTGTGGCTACATCCCACATGGGTTGGAATACACACTACTAGGAATAGAGGAAGGACTCAATTCAGAGCTCTCCTGGTTCACTGTCTCACGTGGCACTGGTGAGAGAGCTCTGGTCTCCCCCTTTCTCTTTCATTCTGACACCTACCCCCCAAAAACCCCCCTCAGCTCATTGCCAGTAAGTCTCTTTCATTATTATAATGGTTGAATTTGCCTTTTTAACAAAGAGAACAAATCCCAGGCCTGGTGCCACCTCTAGTCAATAGGTTTCAAGCTGGAATTTAATCTTACTGTTTTGTCTGCGTTCATTCTATTTATTTTTATAGCAACTTTCTAATTATGGCAAGTGATACAGGCTTCTCAGTTATGGCATTGATAGTTTCATTCAGAATAAATATTGGGTTCTTTTTAAAATCAATAATACTACAAGTTGCACAGAGTAAATAATAGTACAAGTGGCAGGGATATGACAAAAATCACAAGGGAAATCCAGGAATAATTGCAGTTGAGGAACTCTTGGCTAGATGGTCTCAAGGTGACTTCCAGGTCTGACATCCTGGAGCTTTGAGGTTGAAATCGTTAAAAAATAAAACAAACAAACAGTCTTATCTGCTGAGTACCTTCCCCATGCCAAGCACTTCCCATGCCAACAACTCTGTGAGAAGCAGGTATCTTCACCTTATTCTGCTAATGAGAGAGTTAAAGGATGAGTCAGGATCCCCCAGTAACTGTCAGAGCTGGGATTCAAAGCCTATGCTGCCTGAACAGGCACTTCTCTACCCAGAAGGGCGCCCCTCTATGGCCAGTGCTGGACAAGGGAACCTCCATTCCAGAAACCCAAGCATGTGGCTTTCCCTGGGATCTGCTCTGTGCTTTGGAATCCAAACCTGACTACCATTTCAGAAACGTTCCCTAACCCGAGTCGTAGTTTCCTCATCAGCAAAATTGGGATAGTAATCCTATTCCATGTGTTGGCTATAAATATTGAGTAAGAGAGTACATGTGAAGAGCCAAGCATGGTGGATAATCAAGGCTATTCCCTTCCTGGAAAAGAGATGTCTACTTTCAGGCATAAGTTAGTAGAAATTCTTAGTTGTTTAGTTACATCTTAGTTGTTAAGTTGAGTCTGATTCTTTGAGACCCCACGGACTGTAGCCCACCAGACCACTCTGTCCATGGGGATTTCCTAGGCAAGAATGCTGGAGTGGGTTGCTATTTCCTTCTCCAGGGGATCTTGCCAACCCAGGGATTGAGCCCAAGTCTCCTGCATTGGCAGGTGGATTCTTTGCCACTGAGCCACCAGAGAAGCACTAAACAGTGGAATTATAGGTAGCTATTAAAAAGAAAAAGGCTGATCTCTGCATACTGAGAGAAAATTAGGTGCAAAGCCAAGATGAAAAAAAGTGCAATGTTCTCTTGATTATGTTTAAGTAGAAGAGGATAAACACACAGATGCATGTATGTGCAAAGACTGTGGAAGTAGATTGAAGAAACTATTATTGGGAGGTGAGGGAGGGGGAACTAGGGTGAGAGGGAGACTCATCTGCTATTTTTTATCCTTTTATACTGTTGTAATTTCTGAAAATCATTTTCATAATAATAAAACGATCTTTGTTAGATTTCTGGGTAGAAATGGCATCTTGTCTTTTCATTTTGTGGTGCTCGTGGGGTGATGACTTTTCCAAAAGTTATTGGCTCCCTGTGTTTCTGTTTTTGAGAACTGTCTCACTTATTTTGTGCATTAATCATCTGATAAAGACACTAACACTTTTAGGGAGGAGGATGACCAGGTAAACACCCAGGCAAGGCCGGGCACTCACTCACCTGGAGGTGCTGACTTCTGTCGGGTTGGGCCAGAGGGCGCTGGTGGTGGCACCAAAGGACAGGATGTACAGCTTCTCTTTGTGGCTCAGCTGCTCGTCAATGAGGTTCTGGCGGGCAAGAGGACATCAGTGGCTCCCAGAGTCTTACGGAGCCTGCCTTCACCTCTCATGCTGTGGTTGGGCCCTCTGGGCTGAGATGTGAACTGTGCTGAAACAGGGTCGCTTAAGACTCAGCTTAGCGGCCCCAAGTCGACATTTGCTTGCTGCCCCTGGGGTCACAGGGGTCTAGGTGGAGCGCTCCAGCTGCCCATCCCAGCCTGTCCATGGCTGTGCCTGGTCGGGGTGGGGCCTGGGTGGTCAGCCAGTCCCGGAGATTGGCTTTCACTCCCACTGACTGCAGACCTAAGATCTCTTCTGGAGCAACTGCCACACACTTGGGTCATGGGTGTGGGTGGGATGAGCACCCACTTCAGCATGTGCAATGGCTGAACCCTGACCGTGGCATTTACACGTGGCATGCAGGGAGGAGCACAGAGGTAGGGGGCAGTGGTTGCTGTCCTGGTCGTGTGAGTTGGGGGTGGAGTGATGGGTGCGGGGCCAGCCTATTGGGTGTTCTCAGGCTCAGCCTGGTGAGTATCCAACAGTAAGATAACTTGTCCCTCTCCTTCCCGGTAAGAGAGCTTATTCTTAGGTACATTGATAAGGAGACCAGGGTCCTCGAGGAGGAGAAAGGGACAAACTTTTTTTTCTACATTCTCTCATCTTAGTCACATAAGACTTTTCTCCCCTTAAACTTTGCATTGTTATGACAACAATCTATTTCGCCTAAGACTAACTTTCTTTAAGCCCAGAGCTAATGATTGCACACCAAAACAACACATCTTGCTCAAGGGTATGTTTTTCCTTAAGCTCTGTACTAATGATTATATAACAACAATGTATCTTGCTTAAGGGCATGTTTCTCCTTCTTAACAAAAACTTTCTGACTAATCCTGCTATCTTAAGATATATGTTGTGGGAGTGGGCCTGGTAAGACTTTTACAACCTTGAGATACTCTTTTGATCTATTGTTGGTAACCAATTGAAAAAGTATATAAAGCCCCACCCAAACCAGCGGGGCACTCTCTGTCCCCTTCTGATGTCTATGTCAGAGCTTTCTCTCTCCCATTTTCACTGTAATAAAACAAAGCTCTGAGTGACTGAAGCTGAGTCTTTGGTCCCAAAGAGAAAATTTCTCCTTCGGAGATCACAAATCTAACACCGTTCACTGTAAGCTATCACTGGCCACCTGGAAACATCACCTGTTACCGCGAACATGCGCTCTGCATTGGTTAATACTGAACCAGCCCACCAGGGGTATCTCTGGAAACTGGGCCCTGGGGATGTTGTGAAGGGCAGTCTGCACTGACACCGGTTCCCTGACACATGGTGAGACCAGGAACGGGGACAAATTTGGAAACTGGCCCATCTTGATCCCTTTGTAGGATTCTGGGACCAGCTACTGCTGCTCAGGTCTCATTCAAAGCTTAGAGGTTCCTCTAAGAAAACAGACCCTCCACATCACTTCTCAGAGACTACAGGGGCTTTTGTCGATGCCAGCAATGGCACCCCGCTCCAGTACTCTTGCCTGGAAAATCCCATGGACGGAGGAGCCTGGTGGGCTGCAGTCCATGGGGTCGCTAAGAGTCGGACACGACTGATCGAATTCACTTTCACTTTTCACTTTCATGCATTGGAGATGGAAATGGCAACCCACTCCAGTGTTCTTGCCTGGAGAATCACAGGGACAGGGGAGACTGTGGGCTGCCGTCTACGTGGTCACACAGAGTCGGACACGACTGAAGTGACTTAGCAGCAGCAGCCTCTTGTACTGAGCACTTCATTTGCATGGGCTCCTTTTGTCCTCTGGCGACCCTGTGAGGTGGCGAGAGTCATCATTCCTGTTTCACAGATGAGATGACAGAGTCACACAGCCCAGAAGTGGTGGAGGTGCCTGGGATTTGGCCCTCGAGCTCTTAGCTTCTCAGTTACGACCAAAGCAACCAGGATCGCTCCTCATCAGGAAAAGGCTAGAAGCCTGTGCTGGAGTCGGTCCAACTGATTTTCATCTCCACCACCTCTTTCCAGGGAGCACGGGTTCTTGAGACAGTTGAGTTGGTAGGGACTGCCACAGTGTGAATACTAGAGGCTCACACGGCAACTGCGAATGACTCTGAGGCTGGGTTTCCCAGAACTTAACATATTTTTTTAACTGTAGGTGCTAATTAAGTGTGAACTGCTCTTTGTAAAACACTCCATTTTGCGCTTGCTATCAACAAAGCCATTAGCAAGCTCACAAGGGAGGGTGGGGAGGAAGCAGGGATAGAGGGTGGGGAGGAGGTGGTGGTTCCAGGTACTTCTTTGTGCCAGAGAGACTTACCATGAGGTCATTTTGGAACTCCTCTTTCTGAGGGTCATTGCTGACAGCTGCCACGTCAATGAGAATGCCGACTCTGGCCCCCTTGATGAGGCCAAATGCCTAAAATCAGAGAGGGCGTGCAGAACAACCAGCACAGCTCTGTGCTTCTGCAGACCTTTCACTGGGCAGCTTGTTGAAGCAGAAATTCAAGCACACCCCAGCCTCAACAAGAGGCCACAAAAGGAAGACCCATTTTGTAGAGGAGAGTGCAAAACTGGGTGTCTTGGTTTTAGTTGTGGGCATTATCTGCTTCTATTTGTGACAACTTATTTAAAATTTTTTCCCCTTAATACTTACTGTCCACTTTTATAAAGTAATTTGTGTTCATTAAAGAAAGTTTGGAGACTGTAGAAAAGCAGCCTTTGTAAGATAGTTTGACATCTAATTACATCAGCTTATCTTATTTCATTTCCTTATATCCTTATTTATTTTCTGCCTATTCTACCAATCAAAAGCAGATGTGTTAAGTTCTCTAGCTGCAGCGGTATTTCTGTGAATTTCTAATTATGTTTCTAACAGCTATTTCTAGCTACATGTCAATGCTGTTTGATTCACCTCGTAACTGTTCTTCCTGTTATAGCTGCATTGTGAATTGGAATTGTCATTCATATAAAACTGATAGCTCTCTAGGGCAGTAGGTTCCTCTGGATGCTTGCCTTAAATCTTGCTTTATTGGATATCTAAGTTATTGTTCCTCCTTAAACCTGTTCCATACTTAGTTTTCCCCACCTCAGTAAATGGCATTTAACATTCACCTAGGCAATGGCACCCCACTCCAGTACTCTTGCCTGGAAAATCCCATGGACGGAGGAGCCTGGTGGCCTGCAGTCCATGGGGTCGCTAAGAGTCGGACATGACTGAGTGACTTCACTTTTACTTTTCACTTTCATGCATTGGAGAAAGAAATGGCAACCCACTCCAGTGTTCTTGCCTGGAGAACCCCAGGGATGGGGGAGCCTGGTAGAAGGCCATCTATGGGGTCCCACAGAGTCGGACACGACTGAAGTGACTTAGCAGTAGCAGCAGCAGCAGGCACTCTGGCCCTAAACTTAGCCAATCCATCAGCAAGTCCTGCCGGTTCTGCCTCCAAACCATACCCTGAATCCGTCAGTTCTCATCCCATCCCCCTACCTGACCCTTGGATCTAAGCCACCAACATTTCCTCCTAGATTTTGTTGTCTACGGTCAATTTATGAAGCATCCAAAGTGATCTTTTTGAAACTGAATTCAGATCATGTCACTCCTCTGCTTAAAAGTCTCACCTTTGGAATAAAATCTGAACTCAGCAAGGTCTTCCTGATCTGTGCCTGCCCCTAACCCCATCCGCTCTCCAAATGCTCACTCTGGGCTCTTGAGACAAAGTCAAGAGCTGCATGGGCTGCTTGCTGCTTCTGGAACAGGTCAAGTGTGTTCCTGTCTCAGGGCCTTAGGATTAGCTGTTTCCTTTGCTTGGAACATTCTGCCTTGATCTCAACATCACTCCTTCACTCCCTTTAGGTGTCTGTTCAAATGTTTCCTCTTGGACTATCCTATTATTTAAACATCCCCTGCTTCTATCTCACCCTCTCATCCCTCATCCTGCTTTATTTTTCTTTATAGCACCATCACAAACTAACTTTGTACGTGATTTGTCCTCTCCCCCGGACTATAAATTCCATGAAAGTGGGAGCTTTGTACTGCTGCTGCTGCTAAGTTACTTCAGCCGTGTCCAACTCTGTGCGACCCCATAGACAGCAGCCCACCAGGCTCCCCCGTCCCTGGGATTCTCCAGGCAAGAACACTGGAGTGGGTTGCCATTTCCTTCTCCAATGCATGAAAGTGAAAAGTGAAAGTGAAGTCGCTCAGTTGTGTCCGACCCTTAGCGACCCCATGGACTGCAGCCTACCAGGCTCCTCCGTCCATGGGATTTTCCAGGCAAGAGTACTGGAGTGGGGTGCCATTGCCTTCTCCAGAGCTTTGTACTAGTCATGTTTGAATCCCCAGTCCTGGAAAAAGTGTCTGATATGCTGTAATCACTCAAACAATATTTGTTCATCTAAAAACAGATGAAGCTTCCCAGGACATTGCCAATTTTTAGGGGCCAGAAGAAGTTCAAATTTGGGGCCAGTTCTATCCTTTAAAAATTTGAGAAAGCTGACTTTAGAGCTTTAATAATTGACAGATGCATTCCCTTAAACCTAGCCATTGAAATTCTAGAAATTTATCCCAGAGAAAAAACTGGAAGAGTACATGAGAGGGAACTGGAACCCAGTGATGCCAGATAGCCCTAAATTTTTTCAAGAGAAGACTGAAGGTAGTGAAATAGCAGGATTTTAAAATCCTGACAACTAATTTAAAAAATATTTAAAACTATTGAGGCCAAGAAAAACAAGTTGTAGGGCCAGATTTGCCTGCAAGCCACTGGTTTATAACCTCTGCTTTTATCCTCTGCAGACATGGAAACAGACACCCAGGGAAGTGTGGTTTTGCTGACAGCAGAGTCCAGAACTGGGTCCAGTGATGGACTATGCATCACATCAGGTGCGGAAGCACCCAGAAGACTCATGAGTTGATTTACAAGTGATTGCTCCCCAATTGGGGAATCCAATTGGGGCTTATTCCCTGGCTCCTCAATAACTCCATCGGAAAAGGATAATGGGAAGAAGGACCCAACCAGCAATCCCTGCCCCTCTGTCGAAAGTGCCAGGACAAGTGTGATGGGCGTAGGTGGGTGAGAGCTGCGTTCCCTGAACTGATGTTTACGGAGTAGGTGAGGCTCTCGTCCCTCTCTGCCTGTGTTACCGCGACCGACCAGAGGGGGCGTGCTACAGCTGGAGATGTGCATCTGTCGACCTGTCTTAAGCGAGAGAAGAGGGTTCTGGATCTGAGATGTAGACTACACCCTGGAATCGGCTCAGGCAGCTAGCCTTAGCACTGTGTTGTCACCTACTGGGCTTGTGTACAGGTGGGGGTTGGTGTTGGGGAGCATGAATTTCAGCACTCACTTATCTCAGGCTTTAAAACAAGACTTTGAGATTGGACTTCCATGGTGGTCCAGTGGTTAGGAATCTGCCTACCAATGCAGGGGACATGGGTTCAATCCCTGGTCTGGGAAGATTTTACATGCTGTGGGGCAATTAAGCCTGTGCACCGCAGCTACTGAAATCCGCAACAGCAACTGCTGAAGTCTGCAATAAGAGAGGCCTACATACTGCAACTCAAGAATAGACCCCATTCGCCGCAGCTAGAGAAAACCCACGCACAGCAACAAAGACCCAGCACAACCAAAAGTAAATTAGAAGTAAATAAATAAATAAATAAATAAAGAGTTGAGGATTGCCTGTCACATCATCACATCATGTAGTTACTCAGTCATGTCTGACTCTTTGCCACCTCATTGTTCGCCAGACTCCTCTGTCCATGGGATTTTCCAGGCAAGAAAATTGGAGTGGGTTGCTGGTTCCTTCTCCAGGGGATCTTCCTGACCTAGGGATTGAACCCGGGTCTCCCACATTGCATGCAGATTTTTAACCATCTGAGTGACCAGGGAAGCCACAAGGTGGCTAAGGATTGCCTACGGTGAAAGCAAACGGTGGGCCAGAAAGGCAGCAATTGGAAGAACATAGGCTAAAACAAATAAGAAAGCAAAATGAAGGTTAATTTGCTTATGAACACCCTTCTTCCCTTTGGGTCTGAGGAAAACATTTAATCAAACTTTCAAAAGTTATGTCTGGATGATCAGCCTTTGTTGTAAATCTCACTCAAGTCCTGACCTTAAATGGTCCAGGGGAGCTTCAGCTGTTCTCACCCAGGATGTTTCCTGTCCTGGTAACAGCTCTCTGGCTTTCCATGTGTAACCATCTGTCTCTCTTTCTCAGTCTGTGATGTTTGGGGAGATCCCACCCATTCTCCCCAACTACCCTGACCCCTGTCTTTCCCCAGGAGTGAGCACTAGTTCCGGGCCTAAGCAGTCAGTGTATCTCACCCCGTTGGCTATGGTGATTGGTCTAAATTGGCCCAGAGAGAGTGAGTCCCAGGACTTGGGAGGGTGCAGTGGGAAAGGAGGGCCACCACTACAGTGACATGCAAGCTGAGAGCGGCTGGTGACCCCATCTTCCCAAGGCTGGGGAGAGCCTTACGGAGGGTAAAACCAACCCAGAGGAAAGCAGAGCTCAGAGACAAAGAATGACGTCATTTGAACCCTAGGATACAGCTGTGTTTGGGCTTTTCATTTCTGTAGGTCTAGAAAGTCCTTTTTTAGCTTTGGTTAATGTAAACTGGAGGTCTATTACTTGCAACAGAAAGGGTTCTAACAAATATAGATGCAATGACGGAAAGGAGGCAAAGAAAGAAATCTATTACCTTCTTGCTGTTTTCTGTGAGCCACTGAATTCTCTGTTGATAGAGTTCAATAGCTCTGTTAAAACACCAGGAAGACTTGTCACCCAAGGTCAGTTCCAGCACCGAGCAATGCCCACTCACATACTGAAGGAAAATGCAGTGGGAATTTTTTTCTTTTAATGTGTCTAAGGCACTGGGAGAATATAAGGCAAAATCTAGCCCAGAAAAAACTGAAGGTCTTTCTTTACTGGGGCAAACGATGAGGGGGGATTGTGGAAAGGTCTCTTAGTGTTGCAGCAAACACTGTAAACGGTGGAGCCAGAGGTGGGCTTCAAGGGAGGGTCAGTCTGTGCAGGATGAGGGAGGGTTCTCATGAGGAAGGTGGAAGAACATTCTTGCTCTTCTCAAATCTGTGTCTTCTCAGGTGAGACTTCTAGTCACCTGGACATAATCATAAGTGCACAACTGAGGCTGCTCAGCGCCAGTTTCTCAGTGGATTGATGAACAAAAAACTTTGTTTTTGAATAGTAAGTGGCCAGGGGAACTTCTAGAGTTTCCCTCATTGCAGACTATTCCTATGGCTATTTGGAGATCAGCCTCTAACAGGTGCTCAAGTGAAGGGCTCAGTCATCTGAATTTAACTGAATTGCCCTCACTGAGGTAGGTGGGATTTGGGGGGCCCAGAAATGGGCCTCTGGGCATGAACTCATGGATGGGAGGCAGTGGGCAGAGTTATAAGACACACAAGTAGGTGCAGGCAAAGAGCGGCCTCCATGATGAGATGTGCTTGTCTTTGAGACCCAGCTCTGTTGTTTACTGGCTGTGTGACTTGGACACGTATGGTAAACTCTACAGTTTCAACATCTCCAATGTGAAGATAATAATAAGACTTTATTCAAGTCAATTTGCTGAAATTTCGTTTACTTGAAACTAATTCTCTGAAAATCAATTTCCCAAATGACCAGTTAACTGAATAGAACATTCCTTAAAATGCTGGATTCACAATTAAAACCAATCAACCAAAAATACTACAGAAATCTTTAAAATCTGTTTAAACTTCCAACTCAATAAAATATGCTATAAAAGTTACAGTTAAAATGCTTTGATAAATTTGACAAATTGGTCATTCAGCAATTGATTTTCCATTAACTGTCTTGAGAATAATGCTATTTTTTGAGTCATGAAGATTAAATAAGATAATGCGTACAGCCTTTAGCAGAATTCCTGGCACATGAATAACTGTTGGTTCTTGATTATTATTCTAGCCTTTGAAGAAATCTCAGGCAAGCAGTAATCAAGCAAGCAATCGCTACACAGGGGATGGTGCTAACAAAATCTAGTTTGGGGAAATTCCATGGTGGTCCAGGAATTAGGACACTGCTCTTTTGCTGCTGAGGGCCTGGGTTCGATTCCTGATCAGGGAACTAGGATGTCACAGGCTGTGAAGTGAGGCCGAAAAAAGTAAAGAGAAGCTTTTAAAGAAATCTGGTTTAGGGACTTCCTGATGGTCCAGTGGTTAAGACTTTGCCTTCCTATGCAAGGGGTGCAAGTTCAACCTCTGGCAGGGGAACTAAGATCCCATATGCCTTATGACCCAAAACCCAAAATGCAAAACAGAAGTAATATTGTAACAAATTCAATAAAGACTTTAAAAATGGTCCACATTGAAAAAACAAACACTGGTTTGGAATTTGGGGGGCCTGAATATTTTTAACATACATCTGTATAGGTATGAACCCAATCAATCTGTCACTCTTAATCGTTACACATCAGATGAGCCAGTGAGGTTTCATCCAAAGGGGCCGTGGGTTTTAAGAGGGTGAGAAAAACTGATATAGTTCAACCTTCTTTATTTGAAAAAAGAAGACATTGGAGCCAGAAGTGGGAAGAGAACTGTCCACAGGCCCAACAGAGCCTGTCGTTTGAACCAAGTTACTTTCAGAGAGTTGAAACCAGGTAATTCTTGAGCTCTGGGCTTGTTGGGAGGACCTGAGAAACATACTTACTCAGAAAGCTTGGCTTCAAATTGGTGGACGGTCTGGGTGGGGAAGTGCGTTTTCTTCTTCACACTGCTGGCTTCCTCCCTGAAGAAGCAAAGTCTCATGAAAGGGTCTCTTGGGCTCAGGAGGCTGGACGTGTCTCAAAGGCTTGGGGGGAGGGGAGTGGCTTCCGACTTACAGCACGGCTGTGCCCTGGCATAGCAGGTCAGCCAAAGTGAGTTTCTTAGACTTTAAACTGTGCGCTGAAAGCCAATCTTCTGAATTCTCCCAGACTGAAGGCTGGGTCTCATCCCCCTGCAGCCTCTGTGAAACAGAAGCCAGAGTCAAGGAAAAAACAGTGAAAAGAGAAGGCAAAGCTCAGGGTGTTTTAGGTCCCTCCACGGGGACCCCCGGGGGTGCCAGCCTGACTGGTCCTACCCAAGAGAGTCTGTTCAGGAATTCGCCTTGCTGGGGCAACAGATGTGTGCAGAGAGGCCTGTGCTGTGGGCCACCTGCCCCCAGTGATACTGGTGTCCAGACCTCACCTCAAACCCAGTATGTCCCCAGAGGAGTCAAGGGGTCACTCCCCGCATCCTGCCTTGTGAGAGACTGAATACACGGACACACAGTGGCTAGACGCCGCGTGACTACAGAACCCTGACCCACAACCTCTGTAGCAACCAGTCCATGGAGCCAAACCATAACCTCTCCAGCAACTGGATCAGGAGGTCAGGACTGTGACGGGGCTGCCACCTTTCCAATTTTCATCCCTTTTCAGCTTAGGACCAGCCAGAGAAAGCCAAACATGCTCCCAAACCAATCACAGGAGATACCCAGCTTCTAGTGAGCTCATCTCTGGCTTCTGTGTGCCTGCTCCGTCAGGGCATACCTGAAGCTTCCTCATTCTTTTCACTCTAAAGTTTACCTATTTCCCTTCCTGCCTTTGAGTCTTTGCCAAACACAAGTGACGGTGGTGTGTTTATTTCTCTATTTGCATTCTCTGTATCTTTTCAGATATATGAGTTTTGCCTCCCTCTCAGTCTGAGGGATCCTCCACAAATATTTGTTGACTAATGGAAGAGGGAATAAGTTTCCCTGTCTATTCCAGAGGCCAGAACCAAGAGCAGAGGATAGAAATTTTAGCGGAAGAATTTCTTAGTCATCACAGGAGTCTGGCCATGAAATGAACAAGTCCCTTTGCTTGTGCTGAGTGATGCCTGTGTTGCTTACATAATGCTAAGCTAAGGATGTGGGTGGTGGCCTTGGTGATAGAGCTGAAGTCATTGACAGAAAGCATTCAACATCGCTGATACTTTCTGGGGGCCAGAAGGTGGGAGAGAGCTGATATAAGTCTCGGAGCCCATTTTCCTTGTTCTGAGCCCTGTTTTGAGGTGCTAGGGCTGCAGTGTGAACAAGATAGAAATGTTCCTGTCTTCTTAGAGCTCACATTCTAGTGTGGACAGAGGGTCAGTAAAGAAAAGCAAAATCAACGTACATAATTTTAGCAGGGAACAGTTATATTAAGAAAGTGGGGCAAGGGAATGTGACAGAAAATGACTAGGATGGAGATGCAGAGTCGCTTTAGCTGAGATGGGGGTCAGAGAAGGTCCTACTGGAAGTTCAGGAGGCAGCCCTGTGTGACCCTGGAATGCACATTCCAGGCAGAAGCAGACTTGGGGCTGGGTCAGAGTTCTCCCAGAACAGAAGGGTGGCCACGGTGACTGGAGTGTGCAGTGGACACAGGGTATGTGTGACACGAGAGGAGCCTGGAAAGGTGCAAGGCCTGGCGCAGACAGGGATTCTGTGAGAGCTTCCAGCACAAGCACCATTGTTTGAATGAATCAATGGGCCTTACATGTTGCCAGGGTTGGCCATCACTTGGGGTGAGGAATCCCATCGTCAGGGGAGGCTGGCTCAGACCCACAGTGAGAAACCACCCTGCAGTGTCCGATGACTGTGGAAAAGACCTGCACTGCTTAGCCCACCACAGCCCTGTCTACACCCAAGGATGGCTTTGCCCGTCTCCTGTGCACCTGCTGAAACCCTGAGTGAGTCCTGCTCGGGCTTGTCTTTGTCGGGCTGTTGCTGCAGAGGGTGAGGTGGTGGACAAGGGGATGCAATTATCTGCTGTGGCTGACTGAGCTGCATTAGACAGAATTAGATCCAATAGAGGATTCTGAAGGAGGAACGGGCAGAGGAAGTGACAGAGGAAAGAAGGGGGTGCAGTTCTAGGCCACCCACTTACTAGCTTTGTGATGCTGGGCAAGCCATGCATCTCCTTCTTCACCAAACAGTGCTTAACAATGACTCTTGTTTCCACTCAGATTTGGTGGACAGAAGACTACAGTCCATGGAATTGCAAGGACTTGAACTTGACTGAGTGGCCAACACACACACACACAGGAGGTAACGAAAAAATGGACAGTGAAAATAAACTGCTGCTGCCCTATTCCAGCTAGATAGCATGGGATGCCCTACATCTGTGCCTGAGGCCTACTCACCCTCTGTTTCAAAAGGAAATTAGCAACTGTTAAACACTAATAATTAAAGCAAACACTTAATAGCGCTGCTTTAATGTGACAAGCACTTCACATATATTATTTATGTCTGTGAAATAGGTTTCATCATTGATAACCTCATTTAACTGACAAGGAAACTGAAGTACTGAGAATTAAGTAATTTGTTCTAAGTCATACAGCTAGTAAGAGGTGGAGCTGGGATTCAGACCCAAGCAGTATAGCTTCAGTCATGCTCACAATCACCATACTATATGGCCTTTAAATTTACCACCAAACTCTGAATGTCTTTGTGAAGGATCGAGAGAGAACTGACTGAAAAGACAATTTTCTCATTATTTCTCTCTGCTAATTAATGTCTCGCCTGTAATCTTCGTCCCAGCCCCACACTTAGGGAGCTGCTGCTCTGCATCATATAACCACTAGATGTCACTCTTCTCATCTTTCAGGACAACTACCTCCCTAGTTTGTAACAGAAACAGGTAGACTTCCCATTCAGCTTTTTCTTCTATTTTACTTGCATTTGAAATGTTCCATCATGCTTTAGGACATGGATTTTGTATTGTTGATATTTGAAGAGCTAATATTAAATACAGGCTTCTCTGGCAGCTCAGTTTTAAAGAACCCACCTGCCAATACAGGAGACTCGGGTTCAATCCCTGGATCAGGAAGATCCCCTGGAGAAGGGAATGACAACCCACTCCAGTATTCTTGCCTGGGAAATGCCATGGACAGAGGAGCCATGGAGTGGCAAAGAGTTGGACACGACTGAGCATCTGAGCACCATTAAACACATTATGGATTTTGACTGTAGACGTACTGATTACATGCTAAAGGGTGTGCTTGACATACAGAGTACGATCTTTGTTGGGGGAATCCATTCTCTCTTTCCCATTGCAATTTGTGATGTAAATGAGGCCCCGGTTGTGGCTGATAAGTAAGAGTGGTCCTTGTACACCTGGGAAGTCATGTATTTGATAAGAAATTAGGTGAAATAGATACTCATAGTATCAACATCTAAGGTCACTGAGAGAATGCTTCAGAATCTCCAGACTCTACTGACCTTTGCTCATTTCCTTGTAATTAAACTTGCTTTCCTGTTAGTGCCAATACTTGAGAAAAGTAAAACACAACTATTTTCCTGATTTTTAACCACCAGCATTAAAATTGTATTGTTTTTGACTGATTATCATTTCAAAAGATTTTTGTTAAACTCTAGTATAGGTAGAGAGTTATGGGCCAGACTTGCGCTGACAGCCCCCGATGACAATTGTTTCTATGGTAGAGTGAGCTGTGAGTTCTAGGCAATCCACTCACCACCACGAGAAGACGGCTCATCAACATGATGAGAGTCAGCCTAAGACCACAGTACTGGTTATTCTAGAGGTTAATTCTCCTGCCATAACTCTCTCGCTCCAATAGCACGTCCCGAAACTGATTTTTGGATTTAGATTTTTTAGGAAATCCTACAAGAAAAACAAATCTCAGGAAGGAGCATCTTAGAATTAAATTCCTTAGTCTTCAAACTTTGATAACAAGGACAGCATCTTCACACCCTCCTGAATATTTGATGATATGGCCAAGAAGGCTATACTGTTTCTACAAATAGCATAGAGCTTCTTTAGTAATTTTTAAAGACAGGAGATTAGAGATGAATTCTTAACTAGTTCTGAGATCCTACATGAAGAGAGAAATACCCACAATTTAACACAGTCTGCATTCCCAGCTATGATTTGTGAGCACGGCTGCTCAGTAGAAGCACTTATGGTTTTTACCAGTAAGTCCTGTGTCTGGTTAACATGCGTAACCAGGAGTCCATTGTCTAGCTTTTGGCCAAGTTTGTTGATATTCTTCTGGTTCAACTGCTTCTGTGGATCTCTGTCATTGCTTCTCCTCATGCTACAAAACACAAAGTCATTTGATCAATGCCCTGGTGCCAGACATTGATGTCACACTGTCAGGGCCTGCAGAAGCATTTTTATTTCTGTGTTGTAACTGGGGGAGTTTCTTGTGTAGATCTTGATAAAATGTGGATGCCAAGTTCATAAGACATTTTATTTTATTGTTTTGGTGGTTAGGTAACTGAAGCCCTCAGGTGTAAGATGATGCAATTATCATTTACCCAGTCTCCCTTAAAGGCACGTATTTCCCCCTCAACTCTCATGAAAAAAAAATGTTGTTATTGTTGTTGCTTTCATTTGGAAAAATCAGAGAAGATGCTTACCAGTGATTTTCCAGAAATGCACTGTCTTGACCATGGAAGACATCACTAATTTGTGTGGCCATTGTAAAAACATCCAGTGCTTATTTTCCTAGAGAGCAAAATAATACCAGAAAGGGATGAGTCCAACACGTAGACAATGGCCTTAGAGGGCATCTGTATTCAGCTCAACTCTTCTTTAATTCATTCATTCAGTAAGTCCTCATTGAACGCCTGCTTGATGCTGCGGATACAATGGTGAACAAGGCAACAAAAGGTTTCTCAACTTCAGGGCTTCTGACGTTTTGGATGATTCTTTGTCATGGGGTTGTCCTGTGCACTGAAGAATGCTCTACCTATCAGATGCCAGGAGCGTCCCTACCCCTTGGGTTGTAACAACAGCAACTGCTGCTGCTGCAAAGTCGCTTCAGTCGTGTCTGACTCTTAGCGACCCCATGGACTGCAGCCTACCAGGTTCCTCCGTCTGTGGGATTTTACAGGCAAGAGTACTGGAGTGGGGTGCCACTGCCTTCTCCAAATACTGTCTCTAAGCATGGCCTAATGTCTCCAGGGAGCATAGTCGTCCCCAGCTGACAATCATGGAGCTAGACATTGTCCTTGTCCTGCCAGAAGGAGAGACTGATGTTAAAAATTAAATATAGTAGGGGCTTCCCTTGTGGCTTAATGGTAAAGAATCTGCCTGCCAATGCAGAAGACACAGGTTCAACCCCTGGTCCAGGAAATTCCCACATGCCATGGAACAACTAAGCCCTTGCACCACAACTACTGAGCCTGTGCTCTAGAGCCCAGTAGCCACAACTACTGAGCTCTCGAGCCCGAGAGCCTGTGCTCCAAACAAGAGAAGCCACTGCACGGCAACTAGAGAGTAGGCCCCGCTCGCCCAAACTAGAGAAAGCCTGTGCAGCAGTGAAGACCCAGGGCAGCCAAAATAAATAAATGAATTAAAAAAATTAAATATAGTAATAACAAACTGTGGAACGTGTTGTGAAGGAAGGATAGAGAGTAATCGGGAATCTCCTTTGCATAGGTAAGGTAGTCAGTGAAGGTGTCTTTTGAGCTTAGATCTTTTTGTTGTTAATTTTTGGCCCATGGCATGTGGGCCCTTAGCTCACCAACCAGGGATCTAACTCCCTGAACTGGAAGGTGGAGTCAACCACTGGACCACCAGGGGAGGCTTGAGCTTAGGCTTTCTTGAAGGATGAAAAGGAGGTGGCCATGGTGAAGTCTGGCAGAGGGGACAGCAAGTGAACTAGGCAGAGAAGACAACAAGTGCCCATAATGATTTAGAGGATGAGGGAGTGGAGAGGGAAAACATTAAGATGAGACCGAGTTTTTCCTCTGACAACTGCCTCTGCACTCAGAGGGTGGGTCCCTGCAGCTACTGCTCGCAGCTTATGGGGTCAGTGGTAGACGTGGGCCTGACAGATCAATCAGACCCTCCCTCTGGGAGTTCAGAATGAAGAGCTGTGAGGCCACCATGTACATTCAGAAGCAGGGAAAGACCGTCTTCAGAGCCAAGTTGAGGGCAGGGTCATTCCCGGCCTTGGTTTCCCTGGGGCCTTTCTCTCCCGGCTTCCTCCTCTCTCTGCTCCTTCCTAGTCTCTTTTTCCGGCTCACCTGCTCTACCTGAGCATTTTAAGTTGGTGTTCCTCAAGGCTAATTCATGCACACAGGTCTCCTCTCACTTTCTCCTCTTTTCCTAGGCAAACACCCTTGTCCTTGACTTCAACTGTCATCTGTACATCAGTGACTCCCCATTGTACGTCAAAAGCCCAGACCTCTCACTCTGACTCCAGACCTGTGTGTTCAGTTACACTGGATATTTCCACCTGGAGCAACTTAAACTCAGCATGTCCAAGACTGAATTCAAATTTCCTACACACTAGCCTCTGGTCTTTGTTCCCTAACTTAAAGAAAAGAACCACCATTCATCTACTTATATGAGTCAGAAATGAATTATTCTTGATAACCTCATTCTGCATATCCTCTCTATCATCTAATCTTGCTTTTTTTTTTGGGCCATGCTGTGCCACATGTGGGATCTTACTTCTGCCGCCAGAGATCGAACCTGTGCCCCCTGCAGTGGAAGCCAGAGTCCTAACCACTGGACTGCCAGGGAAGTTCCTAATCTTGTAAATTTTACCCCTCTCAAATCTCACCACTTCTGTCTCCACTGACATTTCTCACATCTAGGCCGCTGTCACCTCTGCCATAGATGACTGCAGTAGGATCCTAACTGGCCTCCCTATATCCCCTCAGTTCTCCCATCTAATCTCTTCTCACTGAAGTCAGAGTGATTTTTTAAAAACAGAAATCCAGGGCAGTCTCTGGTGAACTAGCAGTTAGGATACTGTGCACTCACTGCCATGTCTGGGTTCAATCCCTGGTCAGGGAACTAACATCCCACAAGCCATAAGTTGCTGCCAAAAAACCCCACAGACCCAACGTCACACCCCCTCTTCTGCCTCTTGATTAAAACTGTTCAAAGTCTTCCCTTTATTTCTAGAATAAAGATTAAGATCATACAATGGCATTTGAGGCTCACAGGCTCTGGCCTCTGTCCACCGGCCTCCCCAGCTTTCCCGCTCCACCACCTTCACCATGTCTGTGTTCCACAGCTGCCCTTCCCCTTCAGGCCCTGGCATGCTGCGCATTTCCTTTAGTCACAGGCTTTTTCATGGGCTGGCTTTGCTCTGAACATTCTCTTCCTCTCCTTGCCCCCAGTCACTCATCCTTGGCTCTTCCGCTCACACTTCACTTCTTCTGCGAAGTCTTCCCCACCATCCCACTCTATTCCAGGTTTCTTGTGTTACGTAAACTATCACAGAACTGTGCTCCTTTCTTTGAAAGTACTTAATTTAGAATAATACATTCATTAGTTTGATTTTTTAAAATTGGCATCTTTCACCTGTGAGACTATAAATTACATGAGAGCAGGGACTCAGTTCAGTTCAGTCGCTCAGTCGTGTCTGACTCTTTGCGACTCCATGAACTGCAGGACGCCAGGCCTCCCTGTCCATCACCAGCTCCCGGAGTTCACTCAAACTTGTGTCCATCGAGTCGGTGATGCCATCCAGCCATCTCATCCTCTGTTGTCCCCTTCTCCTCCTGACCCCAATCCCTCCCAGCATCAGAGTCTTTTCCAATGAGTCAACTCTTCACATGAGGTGGCCAAAGTACTAGAGTTTCAGCTTTAGCATCATTCCTTCCAAAGAACACCCAGGACCGATCTCCTTTAGAATGGACTGGTTGGATTTCAACTGGTAGACAGTAAATATTTTGAGGAGGGGAGGTAAACCTTGGCTCTTGAAGAACTGACCTCACTTCCTGCTCTTGGGTTCCATTAGATACTTGTTCCTCCTAATTCCTCCCTTTTTGCAGGAATTCCTTCTAATTCCTCCCTTTTTGCTTTCTGTGTGCTAAGTTGCTTCAGCCGTTCCCGACTCTGACCCCTTGTCACCCCTTGTGACTCTTTGTGACAGGCTCCTCTGTCTGTGGGATACTCCAGGCAAGAATACAGGAATGGGTTGCACTCCACTTCCCAACCCAGGGATCAAACCCATATCACTAGCGCCGCCTGGCAACTTCATTTAGGTTTCTTGTTATTTGAAAAAAAAAAAAAAATTTGCCTAAATCACAGCCAGTGGGAATCTCCAGATGGAGTTGGAGCTTAACATTGGAGTGGGTGTTCTCATGAAAACATTAAATAGTTTAATGATGGTTCAGGGACTTTCCAGGTGGCTCAGTGGTAAAGGGGCTTCCCTGGTGGCTCAGACAGTAAAGCGTCTGTCTGCACTGTGGGACACCCGGATTCAATCCCTGGGTCTGGAAGATTCGCTGGAGAAGGAAATGGCAACCCACTCCAGTACTCTTGCCTGGAAAATTCCATGGACTGAGGAGCCTGGTAGGCTACAGTCCATGGGGTCGCAAAGAGTCAGACACAACTAAGCACACACTTAGCAACATAATGATGGTTCAGCAACTTGCTTTTCTCTTTTGGGTCTTTAATCTTTTATTCAGAAGAGTTTTCTTTTCTGGGAAGCACCAAGATAATGTGGCAATATCTCAAAAAACAGCTGGCTCTACTTACAGTTAGCTGGGAAACTCTCAGTGGCCGAGACTGTTGGAATAGAAAGGCCTCGTGAACACTGGATGCCCCTCAGGCTCAGTTCCCTCTTTTCTAACAACCTAATGGACTCAGGGGCTTGCACAGCTGGATTCTGGGGTGACTTGTGTTGGCTGATGGAGGGGTATTTGGGCTGCATAAAACTAACATAACAATGTGGCATGCTAAAAGGAGCGCTGGACCTTTGGTTTCTCCATCTGCAGAATGGCACGGGGATAATAGTAACTGTGCTGTCTACTTCAACTCCATCAAGAGGCTCAGATGAAACTGAGAATATATAAGAGCTTTGGAAAATACAAAGTACTGTATGAATGAGGAATACCATTTTAAAACCTGCCACATCTTCAAGCACTTCAGCATATGACTCAAGCACTCACTCATTCATTTATAGAGTGCCTCTTCAGAGCCAGAGAGACCCGGTACTGGGGAGGCAGAGCTGGACAGCCCTTGCCCTCAGGCCTTTGCTCAATGAAACCTTCTCAGAGACGTCTTCTTTGATTGTCCCTCCTCAGACAGGACCTCCTCTGCCCTGTTTAGCTTTCTCTGTAGCACATTTCATCATCTGATGTTTTATATATTTATTATGTCTCTGCCCCACTCTCCCCTACTCATCAGTTCACTAGAAGTAAGATCCTTGAGGGCAGGGACTTAGTTAACATAATTAAGTTAGAACGGTTCTTTGTAATCATGGCCTTAAAAAACATTGCCCCCTAAACATTTGTTGAATAAATGTACTCAGGGCAGGTCTGGAGTTTAGACAAAGGTGGGCCACGTTACCTCGGGAGACTGGTCACAGGAGGGGAAGAGAACATGCAAACAGGTCCTCAGGAAACGGCACCTTGTCAAAGGGAGAGAGGTAGCCCTGATTAGCGGATAAAAGAGAATCTTCAGCTAAGTTCCTGATGTGCTAACATCTGGATCTAGGATTCTCCTAACTATCCAGGATAAAGCCACCCCCAGGGTTTGTATTTTTAACTGCCTAGTAACCTCTAGTCTTGTCCCGATCCGATCCATTTTACAATCTGCTGCCAGAATGATTTTCTGATATGCAGAACTGTCTGTATTATTACCTGTTTAGAATGCTGCCATGGCTCCTCAGTATCTAAACAAACCAGATCTTCTTCAAAGGCTTTTCACTCCTTTTGCCTCTATTCTTTACTCACCTCTCTACCTCATCTTGCATCCTTTTGTGCACCCTGATAACCCCACTTATTCACCTTGCTAATTCTTCCCCTTCTTTGCTCAAGTTGGATCTACTTCTAGAAATGCCTTTGCAACAAAAAGTTGTTTGATAAGAAAACCCAAGAAGTTTTTCCTGAACCCCATTTGCTGCCCTCAACCCCCAAGGAGGAAATAATTTCCTCCTAGTCCTGCCCTCTGGCTATCTCAAAGCAAATTGCCACAGTTCTTCTCCCATTATTCCCTTTTTTACTGTTGTACCCCCAGCATCTAGCACAATGCCTGGCATGTAGACAGCAGGTGCTCAAGACCCAGGCTCCCTGAGTCTTTCTCACTCAGTCCAGAGCTTAGTGTCTGGGCCTCCCCCACCCTCTCTCTTACCACCCTATCAATACTTGTGACTCTCAACCTCACCTGCATTTCTCTATTTCTCCAACTCTGGGAGAAGGGCCCTGGTCATCCCAGGACTGTTTTTCCTGGTTCCCGCTTCTAGTTCCTCCAAGCAGCAGTGAAGCTTGGCGTGTCGGGAAGTGTTAGCTGGTATCCAAGGTAACAGACTGCACCACTGCAGCTAGAGGCAGGGACGGGGAAAACGTTCCTCACCCTGGGGAAGAAATTACCACTTTGTTGCTTCTAACAACCTCTCCCTGGGCACTCTGCTTTTCTCCACCCCCACAAAAGCCAGGAACAGGATTTGGAACTCTTCTCTACTTTTAGAACCTCTGGGTCATCAGAAAACTATGGTTTAGGCCAGTGGAGCCCTGCTGCCTGCTGCCTTCCTGTGCTAGGAACTGAAGACAGACACCAGAGAACCTGTGACATGCGTGAAAGCTGATGACCTTCCTTCTCTTCTGCAGATTCCCTGGGGCCCTCCAAACACACTCCCTGGGAGAGGTCTGGCAGTCCCTCACCCCCACCAGCTCCAGCTCTACCCAAACCTGGCTAATGCAACAGCAGGCTCAGTGATCTCTTAGCATAAGAAGAGATCACCTACTACAGTGGTTCCCAAGCCCCGGTGCCCATCACAATCATCTAGGCTGTTTGCTAAGAAAACATACCTACATTCCCATCCGGCAGACTGATACAGAACTGTAGCAAACTGTGGGAACATGAATCTTTAACAGTGGTTCCAGGTGATTATGATGTAACCAGCTCTTAGCCCACAGTTGGGGACCTTTCCAGCTCCTTCTATGGAAGTCAAGAGAGATGAAGTGATGTACTCAATGTCAACTAACTAGCTTGTAGTACTGAAGGGATCTGCACGTAGTTTTTCTTCTCCAGGTCATTCCTCAAATCACGATCTTCACTTACTGAATCTTTAATTCATAATTTAGAACATGTGCTACTCGTTGTAGTCCCTATGTGATAGAGAACCCCTTCAGATGTTGACCCCAAGATCCCTCTCTAGGTCAGATCAGAAACAACAAAATTCTTCAAAATAGAGACAGCTCACTTATCACCTCTCACTCTGGGCAGACTAGTTATGGGTGAGAATAGCAGCTATAAATCATGGCATTTGGTCAACACCAATGAGGCAGGAGAGGAGGAGCCTAGAAAGAGGAAAGGAAGTCAGGAGAGGGAAGAGTCACAAGATGCCAAGACAAACCAGCCAAAGGCTACCCTGTGAGCAAGAGGTGAGGGTCCTTGGGCCCACCTGATTGGAAATCCTGGGTGGAAGGGGCTGGCTAGCTTTGATACACCATTTTTGGAGACACAAGGGCTCAAGATAGGTGGTTTACTGCCCTCACAACATCCTTTGCTCCTGGATAACGGATTTCCAACATTTTACAAGAAGTAAAACCCAACATTGAAAAGTTCATCGTTACTACTTTTTTCTATTTGCGTTTACATGACTCATCTCACACGCTAGTAAAGTAATGCTCAAAATTCTCCAAGCCAGGCTTCAGCAATATGTGAACCGTGAACTTCCAGATGTTCAAGTTGGATTTAGAAAAGGCAGAGGAACCAGAGATCAAATTGCCAACATCCGCTGGATCATGGAAAAAGCACGAGTTCCAGAAAAACATCTATTTCTGCTTTATTGACTATGCCAAAGCCTTTGACTGTGTGGATCACAATAAGCTGTGGAAAATTCTGAAAGAGATGGGAATACCAGACCACCTGACCTGCCTCTTGAGAAACCTGTATGCAGGTCAGGAAGCAACAGTTAGAACTGGACATGGAACAACAGACTGGTTCCAAATAGGAAAAGGAGTACATCAAGGCTGTATACTGTCACCCTGCTTATTTAATTTATATGCAGAGTACATCATGAGAAACGCTGGACTGGAAGAAGCACAAGCTGGAATCAAGACTGCCGGGAGAAATATCAATAACCTCAGATATGCAGATGACACCACCCTTATGGCAGAAGTTAGTTAGAAAGTTAAGTCGCTCAGTCGTGTCCGACTCTTCGCAACCCCATGGACTGCAGCCCATCAGTCTCCTCCATCCATGGGATTGTCCAGGCAAGAGTACTGGAGTGGGGTGCCATCGCCTTCTCTGTTGTAAAAGCCTAAGTTACTTAAAAGATTAAAATGACATGCCAAAGCATGGGAAGTGATGGATGTATTCAATGTCAAGAAGAAAGTGGGAAAGTATAAAGATTCTTTAAGAGACAAAAACCCAACTCAAACTGGCTTAAGGAAAAAAGGGAGTTTATTTACTCAACTCAGAAGACAGAAAAAATTCAGGAATAATTTTGGCCTTGGGCATGGCTTGATCCAAAGGCTAAAATTATGTTAACAGAAATTTGTTTCCATTTCTTTGTGATGGCTGTATTCTTAGGTAGGCTCTTTAGGAGTGTTTGGCAAACTTGGGACGTCAGCCCTCAGCTTTCCCCTCTACAGCCTTCAGCACCCTAAAGGAAGAACAACCCTTTTCCAGGGGAGTCCCAGGCTTGGCTTGGTCACAGGACATACTCATTCCTGAACCAATCACTGTGACTCTGATTGGCCACATCTGGCTTCTGCATCTAGTCCTGGAGCCAGAGGGTGAAATTAGCCTCATGAAAAGATCTGATTTTGTTGTGGCTTAACCAAAAAAGGGGACACTAGGCAAACATGACTGAAGAAAGCCAAAGCAAGAGAGAACAGTCCCCAGAAAAAGAGGTCAAGAAATCAGATCTGAAATCAGAGGGAGGAGGGACCTGCCCAGTGTTTGGGAGCCACAGTGGTGAGATGGCAAGACCTAAAGGGAAACGCGTCCTTGGTACATCCAGGAAGAAAGTCCAGAGGCATAGGGGCTTCTGCCTCACCAAAGGTCACCATGCCCCAAGTGTGGGGATTATTGCACCATTCGGCCTGGAGGAGCTGATGTTTCAGCAGCGAGTATAGGGGCTCACCACCAGAGGGGTCAGTCAAACCGCCGGAGGGGACTTTCTAAAGTTTCAGCCATGGGTCTCTGCACAACTCTAGGGTGTCCCCAGTGGCCAATAGATTTCCTACCAACAAGGAAGAAGAGATCTAGTTGATTTTTTAAAGTGCTATAGGTAGGATAGGGGATGGCCTTTTTGGGAAAATTTCCCTATTGTGCTCAATTCTCAAAAGAGTTCCGATAAAACCATTGGATGACATGATGTAATTCACTACTTAAGTAAGCACTATAAAATACCAATTAGCAATGATTGCAGAAAGCTTGACAATGAGCAGTGAATAATGGCAGATTAAAGACAGTAACTTATGTAATTTTTTTTCAATATGTAATGTTTATAAGTAGAGACTACCTTTTATGGTTGTTTGCATTCCACATCCAGAAGAAGCAAACCATAGATTTAGCTGCTCATGTCTGAGCCAAGGAATCATGCATCTGGGACAAGCTATTTTTATTTTCTTTAGACTAGCCAAACTAGCAATGTGGGACAGCAGAAGCAGTTCTAGATTTGAAGTCAGGGAACCTAGGTTTGAAACCCCGATTCACTAATGAAACTTTGGGTAAATGGTTCACCCTTCTGATTCTCAGTGTTTTCTAATTTATAAAATACTGTCTCCCACCTCATAGGAGTATTAATCGACATATGGAAAAACACAACGTGGATTTCATGTTAGCTTCTTTCTCTAAACTCTTACAAATGCCACTATTTCTCAACCAGTTTTTTTTTTTTTTTAAATGAACTGCGTTAATAGAGTAATTGATGTGCTTCAGTTAGAATGTCAGATTATCATATTTGGCAAGATATTTGGGGAGTTTCTGTTATCTAAGGATTAAGTTCACAGCTGCATTATTTGTAATAGCAAAGACTTGGAGCCAAATATACAACAGGAAAGGAGAAATATATCTATATTATACAGTGTGTAAGAGATGTATCTATCTATACAACTCATTAAAAATGAGGAAGATCTATATTTACTGACACAGAAAGATAGTCATCATAAATTAAGTTAAAAAAGAAAGTAGTGCTACTCATGTATAATGTGATCTTGCTTTTTTTTTTTTATATATTTTTTTTTTAATTATTTTTTTTTATTTTTTTTTTGTGTGTGTGTTTTTTTTTTTAATTTTATTTTATTTTTAAACTTAACATAACTGTATTAGATTTGCCAAATATCAAAATGAATCCGCCACAGGTATACATGTGTTCCCCATCCTGAACCCTCCTCCCTCCTCCCTCCCCATTCCATCCCTCTGGGTCGTCCCAGTGCACCAGCCCCAAGCATCCAGTATCGTGCATCAAACCTGGACTGGCAACTCATTTCATACATGATATTTTACATGTTTCAATGCCATTCTCCCAAATCTTCCCACCCTCTCCCTCTCCAACAGAGTCCATAAGACTGTTCTATACATCAGTGTCTCTTTTGCTGTCTCGTACACAGGGTTATTGTTACCATCTTTCTAAATTCCATATATATGCGTTAGTATACTGTATTGGTGTTTTTCTTTCTGGCTTACTTCACTCTGTATAATAGGCTCCAGTTTCATCCACCTCATTAGAACTGATTCAAATGTATTCTTTTTAATGGCTGAATAATACTCCATTGTGTATATGTACCACAGCTTTCTTATCCATTCATCTGCTGATGGACATCTAGGTTGCTTCCATGTCCTGGCTATTATAAACAGTGCTGCGATGAACACTGGGGTACTCGTGTCTCTTTCCCTTCTGGTTTCCTCAGTGTGTATGCCCAGCAGTGGGATTGCTGGGTCATAAGGCAGTTCTATTTCCAGTTTTTTAAGGAATCTCCACACTGTTCTCCATAGTGGCTGTACTAGTTTGCATTCCCACCAACAGTGTAAGAGGGTTCCCTTTTCTCCACACCCTCTCCAGCATTTATTGCTTGTAGACATTTGGATAGCAGCCATTCTGACTGGTGTGAAATGGTACCTCATAGTGGTTTTGATTTGCATTTCTCTGATAATGAGTGATGTTGAGCATCTTTTCATGTGTTTGTTAGCCATCTGTATGTCTTCTTTGGAGAAATGTCTATTTAGTTCTTTGGCCCATTTTTTGATTGGGTCATTTATTTTTCTGGAGTTGAGCTGTAGGAGTTGCTTGTATATTCTCGAGATTAGTTGTTTGTCTGTGATCTTGCTTTTGTTAAAACAGTTGAACAGGATACATCCACATATATATATGCAAATACCACACACACACATACACGCACACACACACACACACTCTGTAAAGAAAGCAGTCTCTGAAAGAATATCTAGTCAAGTGTCAACAGTGGTACTGTCTGGAAGGTGGAATGTCAGGAGGGAACTTTAATTTCCTATATTCATTTAAAAATTACAGACATGTGTTACTGTTAAAAGAAAAAATATTTTGTCCCAATTTAGGGTCATGGTTAACTTTCTTCTTCACAGCAGCACTGAGGACAAGAAAAAGTTGCCAGTGACCCTGAAAGCAGAAATGAGCAAAAGTATTTGAGTGGGGTGTGTGTGTGTATGGGGGGGTGGGGGCACTGCAGCACCCAAGTCCATTTTGCACTAACTACATTAGCAAAATATGTAGAAGATGAGGTAGTTAAAAACTTTCTTAGATATGTGGATTACTTTTTCCCCTCTAACACGACTTATCAAGGATAGTGGGAGAGGTTTTCTTTGGTGGTTCTTCAACTACATTTGCATTTTGCCACAGAAAACAAAGCAATGTGAAAGAAAAAGGTTTTAAGTTTTTTTATTTAAGAAAATACTTGAACTGTCTTACACAACTAAATTAAGTAAACAACATGAAGAGTGCTAGCGTCAGGACATAAGCATTAATTTTACTGACTTGCCTCAACAGATAATAAATATTGATTTAATGGTGACCAAACACATTGGCAATAGCAACTAAAGTGCCATACGATGGTCAGTTGGGGATAATCTCTAAAATGAGAACAAATCCTTGAGTCCATTCCTTTTAGCAGAAACAATTAAAACCATCTTGGCAGAACCAGGTCTTGGCAAAACATACCACATGTGTGGAAGGCTTCAAGAGAATGAAGAATCCACAAGCTTGAAGAAGCCTCCAGAGTTCTCTTCAGGATCAACAAGGTGCTTGTTATCATCGTGGTCCTCTGTATGAGTATCAATATTAGAGCACTGTGAATGTAGTAGTAAAGGGTGTTGAGTCCAGAGAAATCCTAAGGGGGTCAGCAAGACCGGCACATTACACAGTCCAACACTTACCAATAAAATAACCACGCTCACCCATAAAGGCTGCTGATCTATGCATGTCTCTGCTTTCAGGGAAAAGTTCACTGAAACAATCCTGGAAGATGGGTGAGTGGGCCTTTCACATCTCCAGGAAATGGTTTCATAGTTTTCCTTTATAACCTAGCCCCAAATTTAATCATGGTAATTCATGTAAAGCTGTGTCAGGTCTCTGGACTATGAGAAAGCCACATTCCTTGAATTCAGAAGTTTGATCAAACTATAGAGAAGTGTTTAATAACAGCAGCAACTAACACTTGAAGGTTTACTATGTACCAGGAACTTTCCGTGCTTTACCTCATTTAAACCAACAATACCCTATGAGGTAGATACTATCAGACCCGGGCTACAGATAAGAAAACCAAAATGCACAGAGGTTAAGTGATTTATTACGTGATTTATTGTGGAACTGAGACTTGAATCCACGCAGTCTGGATTACTTAGTTAGTTAGTTCTGTTACAGAGGTACAAGCAAAAGCGAAACACAGCACAAAGAATTAGATTATTTAAAATACAAGAGGGATTAAAGAAACTGCAAGGGGGAGGTCATACAGGCACAGCGAAGACACAGAGCAAGGTGTAGTAAAAGAAAGAAAGATGGTTTGTCAGTAAAAAGTGAAAAGAGAATGATGGGAAATCAAACTGAAGAGATAGCCCGAAGTCAGGTCATTAAGGGTTTTCAATATTATGCTAAAGAAGCTTCGCTTTCATTCTGTAACTGTGGGCATAACAGGAACTCAAGTGAAGAAATGAAAAGTGTTCTGTGTTAAGATTATTTTGGCAGAAATGATTTGGGCGAACTGACTTAGATGGAGATTAGTTGAAGAAACACTAATTCAAGTGGCTATAGAATTTGAAGAACTGTCCTAGGTCAACAACTGCCCAAGGCCTATTTGTCAAACACATTCTTTTCTACAGTATTGAGTGTCCTGCTGAGACCTAGTTATGTGACTTTGGGAAAGTTAAGAAGCCTTTGAATCCTTGATTACTTCATCTGGAAAATGGAAACACTGAACACGCTTTTAGATTTCATCCAGCTCTGAAAATTTCAGTCTCCTGAAGAATTTCATCTTGAGATTTAATCTTGGGTGGTCTTAGTCTTTAGAACTGGGGCTTATTTGTAGAAACCTTCAATATGCTTGAAAATATCCCAGTGTTTTTTTTTTCTTGCTGGGAAAAGAACCAAAATTCTAAAAAATAATACATTATGCTTTCTATCTTTAATACAACTTATAAATAACTACTTTATTTTGTTGCTGGGTAACTGTGACCCAGAAGAGTTGACTTTGCATAAAAGGAACCCACAGTCCTCTAGTCTTGGTGTTTTTCCTATAATCTTCTCATACAGTGGTTAGAAGAGAGTTGATGGAAGACTAACTCAAAGTATTTTTTAACTCATATTATTGTTCTTAAAAGACAGTGTGTTGCCTTTTCCTACAAAGAGAAGAAAAAGGCGTTTTTTTTCCCCTCTTAGAAGTTCAGTAGTCAACCACTGCAATTTCTAGTTGACCTATTCATTGATATTTATAGAAAATAACCCTTCAAATACCTCAAATCTGTGTTATAAATTGGGGTAAGATCTGAATGGTGCAAAAGTAGGGTGACCAATTAATTTCTTTTTGCCTGGAACTTTCTCAGTTACAGCACTGAACATCTCATGTCCCAGAAAAGCCCTGTCTCAAACAAACCAGGATGGCTGGTCATCCTAAGAAGATGCCGTTAAGGTCCAGAAGCCAAGAACATCCAAATCCTACCTTGTCTTAAACTCCCAATTCCCCATGAGGCTCCTGCAGAAGCCATATAGAGAAACAGCAGTGAAGGGTAAACCTAGTGTTTTATTTGATTACTAGTTGTTATTAGGCTGCTGCTGCTGCTAAGTCGCTTCAGTCGTGTCCGACTCTGTGTGACCCCATAGACAGCAGCCCACCAGGCTCCTCCGTCCCTGGGATTCTCCAGGCAAGAACACTGCAGTGGGTTGCCATTTCTTTCTCCAATGCATGAAAGTGAAAAGTGAAAAGTGAAAGTGAAGTTGCTCAGTCGTGTCCGACTCTTCGCGACCCCACTGACTGCAGCCCACCAGGCTCCTCCGTCCTTGGGATTTTCCAGGCAAGAGTACTGGAGTGGGGTGCCATTGCCTTCTCTGATTATTAGGCTAGGCTACTCCCAATACTTCTGAACAGAGTTACAGTAAAGCTGGGATGGAGCATGTGAATGAGTCTGGAAACCAAAGGGCTCTACATTGCTCCTTCAAGCCCAATTTTAAAATCTTACAAGCTAAGAGTCTTTGGCCTGAAATAAAGTAGAAACAGAAGACTGAAGCAAAGATGAAAGGCTTTAGTCAATGTGCAAGGAAAAAAGAAAAGATGAGAGCGCCTTGGCTCAGTACCTCTCTTCAAGTCCATGGAAATATGATATAGAAGAGAGTGCCACATGTATGGTCTTTTATTGCTGAGTGCCTCTTCTTATTGGTAAACACACACTAACCCATGTTGTAGAATATTAACAGCATCTCTTCCCTAGGGGGAAGGTAGGAGAGTGGGAGAGGGGAGACCTTTCCCTGGCACAATGCTAACAACAAAATCAAACCAAGAGGCATCGAAGTGTCACTGTGTGAGTATGTGAAACCTCTATAAGAAATTTATTTCTAAAATACAGTTTTAAATTCAAATCTTGTTTCAAAGTAATAGAAGCCTTTTTAGTTTCTTTAGTAGACAATTTATTTTGATAAACTTGCTCAATAACAAAAATACAAGTGAAGAAAAATTATGTTCATTTTATACAGTTTGTATTAACAATTTGTTTTTAAACTATTAATTGAAAAATGCTATAACCAATTAGAAAACAATCCTTAATAAAGTTTGGGGTAATATACAGGCCTTGATCACAAACTTTAAAATCTCTTGAGGTGATATAACTAGTAAGTCCTGTGTAGGGAATCCAACCTACACAGGCCACTTTTTTCCTTCATATGCTTTTATCCTTCAAAAATTAGTTCTGAAAGACAGCTTACTATTTTGAATTGTGAATGTAAATTTAATATTTTAAAAGAAGATCAAAGTGGGTTGATAAAACAGCTACTATAATCAGAGTAACTTGTGGCTAGTAGTCTTTTAATAAAGACAAAATAAATGCAACATGTTCTTCCCATGAAGCCCACGATGCAAAATCATAGCTAAGAGTAGTATATTCAAAGTTAGTTTCCAATACCTTTTCAGGGTCTTTCCTCAAAATCAATAGATTGTATGTCACCAGGACTGTTCACTATTTTACTTAAGAGATTAAATGAATTCACAGAACATCAAAAGGGATATCAAAGATTTAGGCAAAAGAGTAAAACTCAGTGAAGTATTTTGGTCATCTAGAACATTAAAAAGAAAAAAAAAAGGAGCCATCCTTCAAAAGCAAAACAAATGAAACAGAAAATAGATTTATAAGAAATAGAAGAGTCAGAAAAATTACATACACACGTTAACAACATAGAACATGGATTACCTTTGGAAAGAATCATACTGAAATATTTGTTTTTAATGAATTGAAGATTTTTCATGTTTACAGATGTTTAGGCATGTTCAATAGGAGCTTCCAAAAATTTCAAACTAATTAAGTCTTGTGCAAATAAAACCTATAAATATTTTTCAGCAGATTTTACAGTGATGTTCTTAGGTATGAGAAGAATGCACACACTCTAAAAACAATGTAACAGACAAAAGTTTGACAAATGATTGCACCATTAAACAGTGTTTTATATACAGTTTACAAGATATGATTTCCTGCTATAAATTAATACTGTACTCTATAGTACTTATTATAGTGACCTTTTAAAAAGCAACTGCTGACAATTGTCTATCTTTTCACTTACAGGATTTATAGAATTTTATATGAATGAGTCCATTTCAATGTTTGGTCTGGAAGAGTACAAAGATGTGACTTCACATACTACTTGATGGGATGGTTTTCATCCTGGGTTAGAGTGCGGACTGGTTAGAGGGAGTTTCCCCCATCAGTCCTTTGCGCACTGGACCTCCAAGACAGTGATGAAATTAAAGACAAGTTTATGGTTTGTGTAATAGATACAAATAAAACCTTCAATTCTGCACTCTTATATGCGATACCACTGTAAGTGAAAGAAGTAAACAGTGGGGAAATTCTTAGCAGCTGAGAAACTTTCTCTCCCCATGCTCTTGATCCAGTTAGAAATACTTTGAGAAACTATTTACAATAAAAGATATCTTTTGGAAGAGAAAAGCTCTTGGTCATTATCATAAATTAATTTGAACCATACTTTGCTAAAAACACTTTACTTCAGTGGTATAATGGCGACAACCAAAGCTTTCCCTTCAAAGTGATCCACTTGACTGAGGTCCAATCAAGTCACAATGAGAACTGCAATCCCTCCACAGCACATGTCCAGTGGTATTCTTAGAATGGACTAGACATCATAATACTTGGGGAAAATTAGTCTTCCTCAGGCATTTCCTAGAGATTTCTTTGACCCTGGGAAGGAAATGTGTGACATTCCCCCAGTACACTCAAGGAACACACCACAGTGGTGGTCCACCTCTTACCCTGACTCCTGAGTGAGCTGAAACACTGGGGTTTTCTTCTACAATCAAATACTGCTGAATTAACAGTAAGAAATATGAATGTCAAACAAGCCAGTGTGAAACACATCAGGCTCCTCCATTTCATACCTTGAATAACTGAGGAGGCAGCCCCGTCTCTGAAGTAATCATTAAAAAACAAACAAACAAACAAAACAAAAAAACCCAGTGCATTCATTTCCATTTGTGTGAAACAAGGGACCTACACTCTACTGAGAGGGACACTTGGGTTGCTGTTGCCATGAAAGACTCTCCTGCCCCACATTTCAAACAGGAGATTATCTATCGTGTTTATCTAGAAAAACAACTAGGCATGAAGGCATGGAAATGTGGAGAAGAAAAATACTGTATTTTAAAATGATCTGTGGGCTCAAAGGTTAGCTGCAATGTTGCTTTCAGGAAGAAATATAAAGCTGTGAGGTTAGTACAGCTCTTTAAATGCAAAAATGTTAGCTTTTAGCAAACAAGGCATAAAGCATTTAAAGAAAATATTGTATTGCTCATGTTTTTGGTAAAGGAGATTATTAATAATGCTTACAGATGAAAAGTATTAATTTTATGACAGAGTGAAGTTAGTGTTATAAATAGCCAAAATATTGTAAATTGATCTTACTAGTAGATTTTGAACTTATGTAAAGTTGTGTGCTTCAACATATAAAATGTATTATTAATGTAACAGACCAAGCCAGTTGAAAAAGAGAACCTCTGTACAACAGACAACAGTTGCCAATAATTTAAATAGTGTCAGATTCCCCAAATTATAAGATTTGACATGATCTTACCTTCTACTATCATGTACAAATAAATTAACCCTACAAAGAATTTTAGCTTAACTTAAAATTGCACCTAGAAAGGTATGGGATTATTTGTACCTATTACAAAAACCAGTTAAAATCAAGGGCTGCTACAAAGAATGAGGTAAACTGAAGACTCTCTCCACTATGCAGCCTTCAGATAAATGGCTTTTTTTTCTATTGGGTTCTAGGTTTGCACACCACAGTGTTTTGCTAGCAAAGCATTCAGAGTTCTCTTCCAGGAACTGTTTGCATGTGTGTGTATATAAATTTACACACACACACATACACACACACACACATATATACACACTGTATACTGCATCAGCAAAATATATATATTATATATATATTTATATAAATATAAGGAACATTTCCCCCACCCACCCACCCCCAACATGTTTCTTAGTGTTTAAATTTTTTTTTTTTGTACACAGAGAATAGGGAATTTCAGAATTTTTACATACATTTTAGCAAACAAGTTTTGATCTATTGGCTTCTTGGTGCAGTGATGCAATGGCAATCCATTCTGGTGCCAAAGACTCATACCATTACAAGGAAGCTGTGGACACTAATTTCTTAGGAGGTGAGGCCAGCCCCACATGAACATCTTTTGCATCCCTCTGGTCCGCCATGATTCATAAATACTTAGACTTTTTTCTTTTCCTCCCTCAAATGAATCATTAGACGTTAAAAATGGAACAACAGAGTACAAAGGTCCACATGCTTTTCAGTATAAAGCATTCTCCTTCACTAGGTTGCTATCACAGTGCAGACCTGACTGCCTGAATATGCTCAGGAGATTTAGTCAATATTGTCTGTATTTGGTTATGGAAAAGGCTCTCCTTATTTTTTGTTTTTAAATCCAAAGTGCATAGTGAGAACAAATCAAAGCATTAATTTTTTTCTTTTCAGCATCAGTTTCATCTAAGCATCTTCCTATGTGAGGACTACTCAGATGCCTTGCCTTTGTCCTCCCCACCCTCCAAAAATAAAAAAATAAAATAAAATTAAAAATAATAAAAGAGTCAAGCAATTTAGACATTCATCAGCCTGGTAAACAAACTTTGCCGGCAAATAGAAGTCCTACTATTGTAAAGAAAATTGATAAGACAAAAAGTACATATGATGACCCAACTACTGTGTTGTTGGGTAATTTATAAGGTTGACCTCCGACTTCATTGATGTAAAATCCTATTGGAAATATTAGGGCAGCCATACAGAAAAGGATCACTGTAAAACAAACCAAAATATAACATTAGTAACATGGTTTGGTGATTAAGAAAACAATGAAAATTTGGCACAAAGGAAGTTTATAAGCAGGGTTGTGGATTGATGACAACATGGTCAAATCTGTTGCAACATGAACCACTTATAAAAAGGTTTGCATATACTACAGATCCTCCAAGCTTAACAATTAAATACAACAAAAGCTGGTTTAGCCTTTTACGTACAGTTTTGAATACAAGCATTAAGAAAGGCCACCAAACCTACTAAGTAATTGTATATACAATTCTTGACCATTTAAAGTAGTGGCAAAGGGCTCAGTCAGACAGGGGCTAAGTTCTGGCTCTGCTAGTGCAATCCTAGTCTTCTGAAATTCTGAAAAGGGCTAAGTGGTAGAAGAATAAACAAAACAATTTTAAGTCCTTTGCACAGTGCCAGGTTGATGTTAAGTGCTGAATAAATGTTGATTATTATCATCCTAGTATTATTTTCCCAATTCTCTGCTCTTCTCAGTTGCTATTAGTTATAAGGAATCGAGAAAAGGTACATACAAATATAGATACTATTTATCTTACCCAGTGTTTGGGCAGAAGTTATTCCACAGTTGGTTGTTTTAGAAACAGTGTGCTCCCCTGTGCTACCAAATAAAATCTCTTCTTAAGAAACACAAATTACCTATAGATAGGCTGGCTCTTCCAAGAAAATATTTTGTGCTTTTTAAAGCATATTCATAGTCTTTCAACTTTCTCTGAAGGCAGAAATATTTCCTCAGTATACTGTGAAGGCAGATTACTGTAGTCATCCCCATTACTAACTGAATGAGAAAACTTGTCTGTGTTAAACCCATTCCCAGCAATAATGACAAAATCCTGGATAAATACACCTGTTGACACTTGTCCTAAATTGTTTGTGTTACTCAACCAACAAAATTTAATAGGAGAGTTCTGAAAAGGCCAATTATAAATATATCCTGGAAGGAATAGCTCCAGAAATGTAGTAAAAGACAACATTTTCTTAGGTAATACACTAACTTAAGAAACACACCAGCACACTTGTTTGCTTTGCACCATTTACGTGACTATTTTATATTAAATCAACACAGAGTTTGTTTTCATTTTGGGCATATGACCACACCAAATAATGTTACATAAGCAGATTTAGTTTCTTTTAGATACCTACTACAAAACGAATGAAAAATTCAGGTATTAAGTATTAGTTTTTTTGGCCTTTCTGTTGTATAGTTAGCAATAAACAACTTTATTAGCGCTGCCAATGTCCCCTCATCAGTGTTATTTGTCACCAACCTTTAATGGTTCTTATATCTTAATATCGGAGAAGGCAATGGCACCCCACTCCAGTACTCTTGCCTGGAAAATCCCATGGACGGAGGAGCCTGGTAGGCTGCAGTCCATGGGGTTGTTGGGAGTCGGACACGACTGAGCGACTTCACTTTTTAATATGGTTTGGTAAGTAAAATGAAAGCACAATCTAAATAGCTATAGACAATCTAATAAAAGCAATGGGAAGACATTATTGTCTTAAAAACAATTTGTTCTTTAATATAGATTAATCTAACCTCAGGAAACACTAAAATAATTTAGAAGTGCTTCAGACATATGCAGATGTTACTCTTGTTCATTCTGTTAACTGATGTGCCAACTTAATTCCTATCCTTTACTATTTTCTACTGTAAAATAAAAATCTATCCTTTATAGTAATCATTTACCACTTAATGACTATATTTAAAGCAGGGTTTAATATTTTACAAGTGTTAAATATTTTTCAAATTGGTTAGGAACAGCTTAATCAAATTTCTAGGAAGCAATGAACACCTGATGGTATCCAACAGTGATTTCTAATCCAAGGAATCAAGTTATCTATACTTCCTGAGGAGTTTTTAATGCTGGTGGATGAGATTTTTTTAAGCTCTTGAGATCTGAGAAGTTACTTCAGATCTTAAATACTGTTAATGCTGAAAATATCTATCAACTTTTGACAATTAAGTTCTGGGTCCTAAAAAAAGTCTGTAAAGACATAACTTCATATCCTGTATGGCATAGATTTCTCGGTGGTGAGAGCCAGATATCAGGTGTACTGGCAGACAAGTAAATTAAGGTGGCAAAAGCATGGACAAGAGTCAGACTTGAAGAAAAATACACGTCTTTTTGTCCCTCTTGCCGCCACAGGTGAGTCCCTAATGTGCGGCTCTCCTTTGAGCACTTCCTCTGTGTAAACCCATTAGAAAATTAATTTAGTTTATATTCTTAACAAAACTACTGAGAAGTACATTTTCAAAGGCTGAATGGCAACACTAGGGGGAGTCCAACCCCTCTTCTGACTGCCACCTCAGCAGACTAGCTGGGGTAACAAAAACAATGCATTTAAGGAAGTTAAGAGAAAGGCTCTAGCTTCCTTAGATTGATATCAACCCTAAGATACACTGTTGAACCAAAAAACCAAGATACAGAATAGTATAAATAGAATAAATATGTATTTATAGAACACTCACACATATACATATATGTTTCTACACATAGAACACCTCTGGTAGGAAACCCCAGGAACTGGTGAGAATGGTTGCTTCCAGGAAGAGAGTCGTGGATAACTGGGCGACAGGCCATAAATGAGATTTACTTTTCACTTGGTGACCCTTTCATAGGCTCTGAATTATATATCATACACATATTTTAAGAAGTTAAATTTTTTAACCTGAAAAATAAAGGAAAAAATTCTACATTTCAAAGTAGTACATTTAAATACATATGTAAATATTCTCTCTTGAAGAGGAATGGAAAACAAGATAATCAAAGTTCTTTCCTTTTATTGAGTCACAGAATCAATGGCTCATGTGAGTAACTTGGTGCTTTTCTTTCACTCATACTACTTTGCTAACTTACATTTTCGATTTTTGATATTCAGAGCATGGAAAGTGAAACTGTTAGTCACTCAGTCGTGTCTGACTCTTTGTGACCCCAAGGAGCCTCTGTCCATGGAATTTTCCAGGCAAGAATACTGGAGTGGGTTGCCATTGCCTTCCCCAGGGGATCTTCCCAATCCAGGGATTGAACCCAAGTCTCCTGCATTACAGGCAGATTCTTTACTGTCTGAGACATCAAGGAATATGCACTCCCAAATTTTTACTAAATCCTTCTGGATGTTATTTTACTCCTAAAGAGTGAATTCTATCTGGATAAGTAACTGTATCTTTAAGTAAAGATTCTCTTTAAATTCCTCATCAGTACCCTTTAATTTAGTAGTCCCATCTTTGTAACTGCCTCTAGACCCTACTATTTAGAAAACTGTCTCAGGAGGTCTGACCTCAAACAAGATCATCAACTTGTTTTACATTTCTTAAGAAGGTTGAAGAAGCATTTTTATGTCAACTGCAACTTGAGCTACATTTTAAAATTAAGGGAGAAATAGAGATGAAAATAAAACAATAGATCTGGAAACGTATACATTCTCTAAAGAGAAAGAGCTTCATAGAGAGATAGGGAGAAAAAGAGACTCATGAACTAATATCCCTATCCTATGATCTTTAAGAATAAATTGAGTTTTAACATTAATAGGAATACATGGGATTATGCCTGCCCCTATAAATTCTACATGACAATATCAAGGGAAAGTAAGCTGTGCTATAATATTTATTTTTTTAAAAAACTTAAGAAAACCTGAGATGATTATAAGATACTGAATTAGAAACTAAATCCTGTATTATTTGGCATAGGTATAGTTATGTTGTTCTTTGGTGCAGAGTTTCTTAACAGGCCCAATTGGCATCTGGGGCCAGATAAGTCTTTGTTGTGGGGCTATTCTGTGCATTTGTACACTTCTTAGCAACATCCTTGGACTCTGCTCACTACATACCAGTAGCATCCCCTTAGTTGGGACAATCTAAAATGTTTACAGACTTTGACAAATGTCCCCTGGGGGATAAAACTGCTTTAGAAAGAAGAAAGCAAAATTACAGGAAACTTTCCTTTGTGTATTTTTGTTGCTTTTAGCTTGGGAAAAGCCTGTGTTGTGTTTTGAAATTAAACCAATTTTGCAAAGTACAAGAGAATGTGTAATATATGTATCATACCCTTGGGCATAGCTTAATGGCATAAGAAATGTTGAGAAACAATTGTTAGATAGCTAAATGTGTTGATTTTTCAATGATCACACAACAACTTACAGTAGAAACTCAAATCAATGAAATTAAAAAGCAAATCACCACCTTAAACTAATTTATATTTCTGTATATATTTTTCTAGATTTATCTTTATTTGACAGAAGATTTCAATACCTTTAAGAAGAGGAAAAGACTCAGGTTAGTGGTAGCTCTGAGTCACAGGCCTGGAAAACTTATGTCACAGTGTGAGCAAAAATCAAATTCATTAAAATAGCACTTTATTCAAAGCAATTAAGGTCTGGATGTCCTGGTCTTGTGGTGAGAATTCTGAAGAGCTGATGGGAGTCTATCTGATGGCCGTATACAAATGGTGCTCTTTGATGATTAGAGAGTCCTTATTACTGAGACTTGAATATCTTCATAAAAATACCAGTGTGAGTGCCTTCTAGACAAATTTACTTAGCACAGGTTACTTACTTCCAGTGAATGCTATCCATCGAGCATATTTTGTGGCTTCTCTTCGCCAGTGGGAAGCCACCAACAAACCACAAGTGACAGTCAATGAAATGATTCCCATGATGATAAAAAACAGTGTGGTGACCCACTCTGGGGGAAGCCGAGGTGGGATGCATGTCCGGTCTCGTCCATGGATTGTTTGACACTGTCGCACAAGGCCCACAGTGAGAGCTCCTGGGGAGAGGCAAAACATAGGAATATGTTAGTGGGTTTGGCACACTCAAGGAATAGTCCCTACCAACACCCCTTAAATCTTATTTCTCTCTGAGTGGGTCATCCCAGCACTTAATTCCACTGGGTCCTACTCTGCAGCATTATGCTGTAGTCCGCTACGTAGAAATATTTCGTTTAACATGCAAAGTAAACTTAAACAAACCCCACAAGTCATAGAAGGCAATCATTCAGTCATTTTTTACTTTTCTGGGTGCTTGAGTCAAGCACTGTTCTAGGTTCCAGGGAAATAAGTGAACAAGAGAGATGAGGTTCTTGCTCTCGCTGGGCTTATCATTCTAACAGAAAGAATTGAAACTTTTCTATTCCCAGATCTAAGTCTCACCGTATATTGTTCTGGCTGAGAAGAAACGAACTTTTAAAAAAATTAAAGGCAAACTCGAAATATTTCTAAGTGTAATATGTAGATAAAATTAAATAATGGATAAAATACTAGAGCCAATATTATTTTATTAAACGTAAAAGGTCTAAGAATATTACAATATAAGCATTTTTCCATGAAATTCAACAAAATGCTAGAAAAACTGGTAAGTTCACCCTGTTTGGTAAATTCAACAATTTTTGTACAATGTAAAAGTGCTCACATTGCTAAATCATTACTAGCATGCTTCAGCAAAAAAGCATAAAGGCATCAGTGCTAACTTTTAAAGCACCTCTCTCCCATTTAAATAAATGAAAGCATTTTTTTGTAAAACATAAGTGCTATTTTTAAACAAACATGTTTTCATGTCAAACCCAAGGAACCCCTCTATCAAATTTGGGGTAAATTAATTTACAGAAATCTAGACAAGGAAGATGAAAAAGTAATTATTTTATCCTTTTCTCCACTAAGAAGAACAATTAAAATGTTTCTTCTGAGTAAAACTTGCTTGCTTCTCCCTTTTAAGAGCAACTGCAAATGGGAAAACAGCTGCCAAAAATACAAGAAATTTCTGGAGCCACTGAAAACATAATAGATTTCTGCATCTTTTGTTGGTCTTATTTTCTCACTATGAACAACAGCTACAACAAAAAGACATTAACCTCAAAATCACAGCATGTGCCATGAACAAGTTCCTTTGTGAGGCATTTTGGGAAGCTGCCCTTAGTGGGAGAAGACAGACCAGGGCTGGAGCTGTATATATACGTGTATATGTGGGGCTGTTGGTCGGGTGCTGCTTTCCTGCAAGTTGCCTTTGCCATTAGTACATTTTAGAAATAATCAATGTGTTCAAAGAAAACAAAGAAAAAAAACAGCTCTGCTCTCAAAATTGAGTTGTGGTCTTTTTTTTCCTCTAAGGCTAACTTTGTAACTTTTCAAGAGTGGAAGACAACAACTCAAATAAGTTGGACTTTTTCTCTCAAATCATCTGGTAATTAGGCGCTTCTTGTGATCTCTGAAGAGGTGCAAAGAGTTATTATTATGGGATCATCTCCAGCAAGGTGGAGGAGGTGAGGGGGGAGAGGGGCAGAAAGTGAGCAAGCCTTCACAGTAATGCCACACTATCCGTCTCCTATAGCCGCTGTTTGGAGTGGAGTGAGTTCATAGGCTCAGTTCAAAGTTTCGAACAATCACTAACCCCCCAGATCACGGATTGAACCTGTGTCTCCTGCTCTGGCAGGCAGACGGATTCTTTACCACTGAGCCACCAGGGGAAGCCCAACCTTTTTAGTATCTGGTAATTGCTTGAGACCAGAAAAGGTGCGACAACAGGGGTGAGGAGGTAGCAGGGAGTTGCATAATTGTTCTTAAAATGAAACACTATAAAGTTTTCTTTCATGTCTTATTATGATAAACCATTTTATAGTAACTTGGGAAATAAAGCATTCACAGCAGTGCTCAAGCACTTCTATCAGGAAACCATTCCTGATCACTCAGCAAAAAACTTCTGACAAATTACCCTCTGTAGTCACTATCTCATTTATAAAAGCTCTAATTACTGTGAGAATAGACAACAGGCAATAAAAGACCCTCTGGAAAAATTCAATATTATGGATTCTGATTACAGTAACAACTTTCTTCACGACTTAAGTATCAGTACAAAGACACTTTCATCGGTAACTCTAAACAGCCAGCACAGTGAAATTTAAATTTGAGCATTATTCTTTGCTGGTAAATATTTGAGGCTGTAGGTTCAATACATCTCTCCTTCAAAATATTTCTGAGTATCCTTTTGTTGCCCCTCTTACTTTCCATTTATGGGCATGGCAAGGAGGACTCAAATTTAATTTTCTGTGCCTGTAGACTGTTACGCTTTCTGAGTAGGACTGCTTTTTCCTTCTCTCCTGAGAGGCACACCACACCAAATGAATACAAAGATAACAACTAAGAAAATGAAAATTATAGCTATCAGTTCAGTTCAGTTGCTCAGTCGTGTGCGACTCTTTGCGACTCCATGGACTGCAGCATGCTAGGCTTCCCTGTCCATCACCAACTCCCAGAGCTTGCTCAAACTCATGACCATCAAGTCCATTGAGATAGCTATACTTCCTAGAAATCAAATGGCGATAACCTGACAGATGTTCAGCTTTGAAAGAGGAGTTATGCTCCTATACTTACAAAAGGCCTTATCACTACAAATCAAGACCAAATATTCAACAGCTACGTTCTGCAAGAAAAGAAAGCTAATACTAACAGGAAGGTATACTGTATATAAGAAAATCAACTCACAAATATTTTATTAAATGTCTCTTACATGCCCACATTTCTGTAGTGGTTAGAGATTACAAAACTAATACTCTGTCACACTTTCAGTTAAAATAGATTTTTTTTTCTTAAATTATGCAAGCATTAGTGCAAACAGTGGTTGGTCAACATTGTTGCTAATATTCATTTTTCTAAGACTCTAGGGCAATATAATTTATATCAGAGTTACATATTTTCCATAAGCTGTCTGGATGTAGGGAACTGCAAGGGTAATTGTGCTGCTATTGTTGAACGTTGTAAATTCAGGTACTGTGAGTACCCGAACTTTCACCAGGTCTTTAAATTTCATCTTTTACCTCAAAGTATTATCTCCTACCTGCAGATTCAAATCCACCCCTCACACTGACTAGCCAAGATCTTTTACATCCTCCAAATTCTCTGAACACACTTATAGACTATATCACATAATTGTGCACTTGATTTTTTAAAAATAACTTTTATTTATCTATTATTTTTGGCTTTGCTGGGTCTTCATTCCTGTGTGGGCCTTTCTCTAGATGCGGTGTGTAGGCTCATCATTGTGGTGGCTTCAAGGCATGTAGGCTTCAGTAGTTGCGGGCACGCAGGCTTCAGTAGCTGCGGATACGCAGGCTTCAGTAGCTGTGGGCACGCAGGCTTCAGTAGTTGTGGGCACGCAGGCTTCAGTAGTTGTAGGCACGCAGGCTTCAGCAGTTGGCTTCAGTAGCTGCGGGCACGCAGGCTTCAGCAGTTGTGGCTCCTGGGCTCTAGAGCACAGGCGCAACAGTTATGGTGCATGGGCTTAGTTGCTCTGTGGCATGTGAATCTTCCCAGATCAGGGATGGAACCTGCGTCTCCTGCATTAGCAGGATTCTTTATCAGTGAGCCACCAGGGAAGCCCCATGCACCTGATTTTAAGGTAGCTTCTTTTAGACCCAAACAGAAAATGAGGGAACTGAACGTTTTACTTCACTGAAAGCCCTCAGAATGGCCTGTGGTAGAGGGCACAAAGCAGGAATTAACAAACATTTGGTGAAATTAAAAAATAAATTTAAAAATCATATTGCATTAATTAAATTCTCTATAGAACTCAGTGTGATTTCTTGAAGCACACTAAATTAAGCATACACTTAGCCATTCACTAATTTTTTGCTTTATCCAACAGGTCTTCTGTTTCTTGAAGGGGTCTGTAATTCCATTTCCCAAACAGCCAATCCATCTTTACCCTGCAGCTGTTTCCTAGGTAACCAGTCTAGCCAAATAAAAGACTTGCACACAACAGGAAAAAGGAAATCAAAACAGGAACTATAGCATGCCATATGCCTCTTAGTATCTCACCGGTGTATCAAAACACAGAAAAAGAAGTCATAATTTCCTGTTAAGTGGGGAATCTTAACTGAGGAGGCTTTTGACACCCATCATCTATGGATCCAAACACTACTGAAATGATTTAACACGTCCAGTTTGAGCACGTTTGTTGCTACAACGAGGATGATTACAAGGCACGTCATCACTACGTGTAAAAGCTGTGTTACAGAAAATCTGAAACACAGGAGTTGTAAAGCACTAAGGCACACATACCCACCAATCCATCAGAGCAAATCGGGTACAGTAACCATTCAATAAACTGGCCACAGATTGGGTTTTCCAATATAGGTTTGAATTTGAACAAAACGGTGAAGTTATTTAACATTTGCTATTGCCCTCTTCACCCACTCCAGTGTTCTTGCCTGGAGAATCCCAGGGACGGCGGAGCCTGGTCGGCCCCCGTCTATGGGGTCGCACAGAGTTGGACACGACTGAAGCGACTTAGCAAGCAGCAGCAGCAGCAGCATTGCCCTCTTCCATCTTCCCCTTGAATTTTCTTTCTACAAGTGTTCTCTTCATCTCATGGGGCTCTCTTTGTTAGTGAAAGGTATTGGGAACTGGCCCACCCAATCGCTACCACTGATGTGGATCTCTTACTCTACTTTCTCTCTGGGTATATAAACATCTGATCTTGGCAAGCTAGCCTGCTAGTAACGTAAGGGTCTTAATGACTGATAAAGGCTTAACATATTGCCCTTTTCAAGAGCATCTGTTTAAGTAAGGGACAATATTCCAACCAAACTGAAACTTAGTTTTATGTTTTAGTGACAGGTTGGTTGAGGAAATTTAGGAGAATCTGGAGGCAGGTGAGAAGAAGCCTGGTAGCCCAGTGTGGGCAGTGATACACACCTTCCTGTGTAAGTCATACCCCGGCAGCTCATACTTTAAATGAGTAGGACACAAGCACAGAAAATGATAGTCCACAGGTAACTTAAAATTTTCAAATATTTAATTTTTTCCTCCAGAAGCACTGCTAATGATGATTATTTTTTATTAGCTGTGATTTCTGGATTCTACCTTAAGAAGTTGTTTACTTGCAAAGTTGGGTCCGACTCTGCGGCCCCATGGACTGTAGCCTGCCAGGCAAGCATACTGGAGAGGGTTGCCATTCCCTTCTCTAGGGGATCTTCCCAACCCAGGGACTGAACCTGCATCTCCTGCATTGGTAGGCCAGTTCTTTACCATTTGAGCCACCTGGGAAGCCCAACTTTAGAGGTGGGTATTTATAAATAGTGAACTGGCCAAAAAGAGTGAACAGGTAAAACGAGGAATCTAATGAACCATACAATGGCAGTGTCTGAAAACCCTAGTGACATAATACTTAGGTTTATTAGGCCAGTCACCAGTGTCTGCTTTAGTAACAGCGTCCCTTCCTGTTACTTCCACCTGTTCTTACACCTCCCTGGCACTTTCTGCTATTTTCTTGGCATCCATCCCTCTCCTACCATCTTCACTTCTTCCCTTATCCAGCCTAGAGTCCTTGATCATATTACCACTTAACTTCTATCCTTTCACTGTACCACCTGGCAAAAACCATAACCCTGATTCAATGTAAGTTTTGCCCTTGCACTTACCTCCAGGATGCTGATGCTCAGAGCAGAGGGGTGCCACTGTAAGTTCCTATCGAGAAACCATCACTATCTCAGGGCCATTATTATCCAGAAACAAATTAGATGTCCCTAATTCACCACTTCCCCATTCTCTCCTGTGCCCATTTCAAGTCCGCTGCACTCTATATGAGAACGATCCACCACCCCCCATCACTTCAGTAGATGCCTTGGTCTGTTACTTTTCAGAAAAGATAGGGGCCATGATACAGCAACCCCTTAACTGTTCACCATCAGAACTTACGAATTTATCTGCGTATACTTGTTCTTTCATCTTATTGATCTTTCTACCTTTGTTTTGTTGGTTTTTTTTAAATTTTATTTTTAAACTTTACAATATTGTATTAGTTTTGCCAAATATCGAAATGAATCCGCCACAGGTATACCTGTGTTCCCCATCCTGAACCCTCCTCCCTCCCCATACCCTCCCTCTGGGTTGTCCTTTTGTTTGGATCCTATTCCCTCTTACTTTCTCTGGGAGCTTGCCTAACATTATTTTCTTTCTTTTCTGGACTGCAAAAGTCTCCCCTATTTTTTTTTTTTAAGACCTGTTTACTTCTTACTTTTTGGCTGCACCACCTGGTGGGATCCTAATTCCCTGACCAGGGATGAAACCCATGCCCCTTGAATTAGACATGGAGAGTATTAACTACTGGACAGCCAGGGAAGCCCCCCAAGTCTCCTCTATTATAAAACAAGAACACCCCATCATGTCAAGTCATCCTCTGGTCTCAACATGCCTGTGTTTCTGTCTGCTCTGCCTAGCATCCTTTGTCCCCAAGCCTGGTCAAGAGTTCCTATCTCCACTTCTCTGAGTCTTGTTCACCCTTTAATCTACTGTAGCTTGGCTTTTACCCCAACCACCCCCTGGCACAGCTCTTGCCAGGCTCATTCATTCCACTCTGCTGACTTTGATGGATATTTCTAAGTCTTTTCTCAATATTTTAGCAGCATCTGATATAACTTCATTTCCTCTGGTTTTAGTGACTCCATATTCTATTTATTTTCCCCTTGCCTCTCTGGCTTTTCTTTCTCTTTTTCACAGGCACTTTGTTCTCTGCCATGGTGTTTCTTAGGGATCTTTGTTGGACTTGTTTTTCTTCTACATGCAGTTTCTTTGATTAAGTCCAAGTGGCTTACAAAAGTCTGCATGATATTGCTTCTTTTTTCCATATCTGGTGCTCAAGTTCTTAAGTTAATTCTTAAATCATCTCTAACAAGCATGAGCACACCAGGCTTTCATATATGCGTTCCCTCTGCTTAAATTACTCTTTCAAATGGTTACTACCTACAATTCCAAATCCCAGTCACAGTTTAAAAGTCACTTCTGGCAAGTCTTCCTTGACAAGCTCTTACATTCCCATTCTGGGCGGATCACTCCTCTATGCTTCCATGGTCCCAATCATAGCATTATAACTGTCTCTTTATTGAACTTGAGGGAAATCCTAAATTTATAGCCAGGAGGTCAGAAATGCCTCCTCACCCCAAACTTGTGGCAGTGTCTGAACTAGGGGCAATCTTGTGGAAGACAGAGCCCTTAATCTGTGGGATCTGTGCTAACTCTAGGTGGCTACTGTCAGAATTGAAGTGTATTACAGTGTACCCGGGAGTTAGAATACATACATTTACACAAAAACTTGTATATGAATGTCCAAAGCATTATTCAGAATAACAAGGAAAGTGGAAACAACCCAAATGTCCATCAACTGAAAAACAAAATTCATAGAATATTATTCAGAAAATTTTTTTAAAAAGTACTAACACAAGCTACATGTATGAACTCTATGTTAAGTAAACAACAACAAAAAAGCCAGACACAAAAGGCTATATGGTGTATTATTTCATGTATATGAAATATAACAAATAGGTAAATCCACAGAGACAGAGATTAGTTGCTACCAGGGGCTAGGGGAGGAGGAATTGGGAGGTTCGGGGTTTCTTTTTCCTGGGCTGATGCAAATACTCTGGAACTAGATATTGGCAATGACTGCACAGCATTATGGATATACTAAAAATCACTCAATTGTACACTTAAAAATGATGGATTTTATCTCAAACAAAACCCAACAGATTAGATTTACCAACTTAATTTCAACAGTGTACCAAAATTTTTGCCCCAATATTCCTCTATTACCTCCCTTTCTTTTGTTCTTATTACCATGTAAATTACATCTTTATACATTGTAAGCCCATCAACACAGTTTTATATTACCCTATTTTAAAGAGAAAAAGAGGACTTCCCTGGTAGCTCAGTGGTAAAAGAATCTGCCTGCCAATGCAGGGGACACGGGTTCAATCCCTGGTCCAGGAAGATCCCACATGCTGCAGAGCAACTAAGCTTGTGCACCACAACTACTGAAGTCCAAGAGCCTAGAGCCTGTGCTCCACAAGAGAAGCAACTGCAACGCAAAGCCTGCGCACTGCACCTGGAGAATAGTCCCCCCACTTGCTGCAACTGAAGAAGGCCCACACAAAGCAATGAAGACCCAGCGCAGCCCAAATAAATAAATAAACCTTTTAAAGAGGAAAGGATTACTAGCAAAAAGACACTATATTCACCTCTGTAGTTACTTTTACTGGTGGATTTCTTCAAGTGAATCCAAAACAGTGCCTCATGCCCTTTTATTTCAATTTGAAGAAAACTCCCCTCAGTATTTCTTACAGGACAAGTCTGTCTGTGATGAATTTTCTCAGTTTTTGTTTTTTTAGAATATCTTGATTTCTCCTTTGTTTCTGAAGGATAGTTTTGCAGAATTTTTAGTTGACAGTCTGTTTCTTGCAGCATTTTGAATGTGTCATCCCACTGCTCTCTGGCCTCATGGTTTCTGATGAGAAGTCAGTTGCTAATGGTTTTGAGGATCCCTTGTACACGAGGATTCACTTTTCCCCTGCTGTTTTCAAGATGCTCTTCATGTCTTTGGACTGTATGACTATGATGTAGCTAGGTTTGAATTACTTTGAGTCTATCCTGCTTGGAATTTGTTGAGATTCTTCAATGTGGAGATTAAAGTTTTTCATTAAACTTGGAGAGATTTTGGTCATTATTTCTTCAAATATTCTTTAAGCCCCTTCTCTGTTCCCCTTCTGAGACCTGTTATGTGTGTGCTAGAATACAGTATTCCCCCCTTAACCACAGTTTTACCTTCCAGTTTGTTACCTGCAGTTGACCGCAGTCCAAAAATATTAAACGGAAAATTCCAGAAGTAAACAATTCTAAATAAAATTGTTCAAATTTTTGGGGGTCACAAAGAGTCAGACACGACTGAGTGACTGAAAAACAAAATGAAATAAACAATTAGTTTTAAATTGTGAGCTGTTTTGAGTAGCATGATGAAATCTCATAGCACCTGCTCTGGCCCACCTAGGACATGACTCATCCCGTTGTCCAGTGGGTACACACTGTATGGGCTACCGCCTGTTAGTCACTTGTTGTTCAGTCACTAAGTCATGTCTAACTCTTTGTGACTCCATGGACTGCAACATGCTAGGCTTCCCTGTCCTTCACTATCTCCCAGAGCTTGCTCAAACTCACGTCCAGTAAGTCGATGATGCCATCCAACCATCTCATCCTCTGTTGTCCCCTTTTCCTACTTTGCCAGCATCAGGGTCTTTTCCAATGAGACTCTTTGTATCACGTAGCCAAAGTACTGGAGCTTCAAGCATCAGCATCAGTCCTTCCAATGAATATTCAGGGTTGATTTCCTTTAGGATTTTTGGTCATGTAAGTTATCCAACAGACTGTCAAGGTATCCCAGTGCTTCTGTTCAGGAACCCTTATTTTACTTAATAATAGCCCCAAAGTACAAGACTAGTGATGCTGGCAATTAGGCTATGCCAAAGTGAAACCATAAAGAGCTTCTTTTACATGAAAGGTGACAGTTTTCAGTAAGAAAAAAAATTGTATGCTGAAATTGCTAAGATCTATAGTATGAATGAATCTTCTATCTGTGAATTGTGAAGATGGAAAGAGAAATTCATGCTATTTTTTGCTGTTGTACCTCAAACTGCATAAGTTATGGCCATAGTGTGTTAAGTACTTAGCTAAGATGGAAAAGGCATTAAACTTGTAGGTAGAAAACATGCCAATTGATGGCAATGTGTTACATCAGAAAGCACAGAGTCTATAGGAAAACATCAGCAAAGGATTCCCTAAAACAAATGATACCAAGCCATTTACTGCCAGTAAAGGATGATTACATAGCTCCAGGAATAGGTCTGGACAGAAGAATATAAAAACTACTAAAGAAGTTGTATCTGCAAATGAAGAATTCTGGCAGTGTTGAAGTTAAAGACAGAGATCACATTTACATAACTTTTATTCAATATATTGTTATAATTGTTCTTTTTTAGTTCTTGTTTTTATGCTCTTACTTTGCCTTATTTATAAATTAAACTTTATCACACAGGTGTTTATGTATAGGGAAAAACATAGGATAGAGGGTGGAGTACTATCTGCAGTTTCCAGCATTCACTGGGGGTCTTGGAACATACCCCCTCATAGGGGAGATAAGGCAGGAACTACTGCATTTCCCTTACTGAAGTATAAGAGCTCTTTAAATATTAAAGTAATCAGCTATTTATCTGTGATTTGAGCTACAGATATTTTACCCCAGATATCCTGAGAACTCCTGCTTTTTTCTAGAGATAGGTTTACCTTCAAAACTTGCTTCTTGTCAAAGAGATGATCAGAACTAAAGAGTAACATTCAATTACACTTGGCAAGAAGTGTTTCTTAAATCCTGGAATTATTTTCTTTTGGAGTTTAATATTTTAAATTACCACATAAAGCCTCTGGTGCTAGAGATATAGTGAAGTGTGCTATTTAAAGACCACAAGGCAGAATAGAGGAACACAAGCAGAACCCAAGTCAATTCACTTCACTTACTCTAGCTTAAGAGAGGGTTTCCTTTTAACTTCCAAAATTAAAGTGTTTGAAAATACTTCCACAGAGTGCTTTCTTTCCAAAGTAAACTTTCCAGGCACAAAACAGATGTAAACAACCTCAATCAATAAATCAATAAAACAGAATCAAATAACTTCAACAGATCAAATATATATATGATGGCATTAGAAATCAATGGAAATAATGGATTAAGAATTATAAAAGAACTTTTTAGGAAGTTAAAAAATAATTTTCTAATTAGAAAAGAATTAAGATAGATTCCTATTAATACCCTGTATCAAAATAAGATAGCAGAAATATAAAAACTAAAACCATAAAATAAAAAGAAAAAAGAAAATGGGGCTTCCCTGGTGGCTCAGTGAAGAATCCACCTGCCAATGTAAGAGACATGAGTTCAATCCCTGGTTCAGGAAGATCCCATGTGTCCCGGAGAAACTAAGCCTGTGTGCCACAACTATTGAGCCTGTACTTTGGAGCCCAGGAGCCACAACTCCTGAGCCCACATGCTGCAACTACTGAAGCCCACATATCCTAGAATCTGCATTCAACAAGAAGAAAAGCCACAGCAATGAGAAGGAACCACAACAAACAGCAGTCCTTGCTCATCACAACTAGAGAAATGCCCGCGCAGCAGCAAAGACCCAGCACAACCAAAAATAAACAAATTAATAAAATTATTATTTTTTTTTTTTTAAATTATTTTTTAAAAAAGGAAAATATTCTAGCTGACTGTATGGTCTTAGGAATGGGGAAGACCTTTCAACTATATACGCAAAGTCAGATTCTATAAAGAAAAAGATCATGATTGTAATTTAAAAGTAAATAATAACCACTGTGCAATACATATAAAGGGGTAATATTCTTTATATATAGCGAGTCCTTTCAAATCAATGTGAAATCGAACATCAAAATTGAAAAATGGAGAAAGGATATGAATAAGTAATTCATATAAGATGGCATAAGGATATCTAAAGTATATATACTTTAAAGTTCATGCTTTCCAGTAATCAAAGAAATGCAGACCAAAACAATATTTCTATTTTTTGGCTACAGCAAAAATAAAAAATATTAAAAAAAACCCCACAAAACACCAGGTTGAGGAGGTGAAGTAAGATATTCTCCAATAAGATAAATTTCTAAATGTATTCTTCAGGGCAATTTGGCAACACATATTAAAACCTTCAAAAATATATCCGTATCTTCTGATCTAATACATACAAGAATTTAGAATATGGTAAAGGTGGCATTTCAAAATATCAGGGAAAAAAACGTGCAAGTCAATGAATAGCACTGGGGCAATGCCCATTATTGGGGGAAAAAATAAAGCTAAATATTTAAAATTATGGATAAAAATAAATTCAAAATGTTATATATAGCTAAATATAAAAAAAACAAACAAACCCAAAAACTATAACCCTGAAAAGACTTAAAAAAAAAAAAAAGACACAAAACCCTCAGCTCATAAAGAAAAAAGATAAAACTTTAGGGACTTCCCACCACCACCGGTGGTGCAGTGGTTAAGAATTTGCTTTGCAACGTAGAAGACACGGTTTGACCCCTGGTCATGGAACTAAGATTCCACATGCTGCAGAGCAAACAAGCCTGCGTGTGGCAACTACTGAGCCCGAGCACTGCAACTGGAGAGTCTGTTCGCCATTAATGAAAGATCCCGCGTGGCACAACCGAGACCTGACACAGCCAAATAAATAAATACTTCAAAAAACCTTTAAGCTTCTTTATGACAAAAGAAACCATAAATAATAATGAAAAATAAATCTGAAAAACAAAGTGAGGCTGGGAGAAAGTATTTTCAACTATATGACAGTTTAATATTTGGAATATATGAAAAAGTACCAGAAATCAATGAGGAAAAATTAAATACTTCAAGTATACAAACAGAAGAGTGGCCAATAAGATGAAAAGATGTTCAGGGAATTCCCTGGCAGTCTTTTGGTTGGGACTCCAAGTTTTCACTGCCAAGGGCGTAGGTTTTATCCCTGGTCAGGGAACTAAGATCCCACATGACTTTGGGATGGCTAGAAAAAAAGCTCAACTTCATAAAAAACAAACACAAATTAAGATAAAATACCATGTGTTGGCCATTAAATTGGTAAAAACTAAGAAAATTTGTATTATCCAGTACTGGAAAAGGTATGGGGAAGTGAATACTATTCTACACACTGTTGGGATGGTGGGAAGAAAAGTGGTGCAGTCTTTTGGGAGACCAATTTGAAATAATAACAGCAACCACATCAGTTAATGCTTATGTAGTACATGTCCCAGGTAGTATTCTAAGTGCTTAAGATAAACTGGCTCATTTCATCTCTTTATAATACTATGTGTGTGTTAGTTGCTCAGTTGTGTCTGACTCTCTGCAACCCCGTGGACTATAACCTCTGTCCATGGAATTCTCCAGCTAAGGATATTGGAGTGAGTAGCCATTCCCTTCTCCAGGGGATTTTCCTAACCCAGGGATAGAATCCGCGTCTCCCGTACTACAGGCAGATACTTTACCATCTGAGCCACCAGATCTGAGTCCGTATAATACTATGAGGTAAGTACTATTATTTCTCCAGCTTATAGATGAAAAAACTGAGCCACAGAGATGTTGTGTAAAATCATACACAAAGATGCTGAACCTAGGAAGTTTGGCTCTAGACTATTATTATCCATTATGCTATATTATAGGGCTTCCGGGTGGCTCAGCAGTAAAGAATCCGCCTGTCAATGCAGGAGATGTGAGTTCAATCCCTGGGTCAAGAAGATCCCCTGGAGAAGGAAATGGCAACCCACTGTATTATTTTTACCTGGGAAATCCCATGGACAGAGGAGCCTGGCAGGCTACAGTCTATGGGGTCACAAAACAGTTGGACGCGACTGAGTGAATAAATAACAACAACAACAAAATGCTGTATTATACAGCAGTAGCAGCCTTGGAAATACACTGCTCAGATTTCCCTTGAAAACACCTTGAAGTTTAACTCCCAAATGCAGTTCGCCTACAGCTGTTAATACTTTTTAAGATTCACCTCATTTTTCAAGATCAAGCCGTTTTTTTTTTTCTCAGAAGCCTCTGGTCAATAACGGAGCATGAAGGAGTTCGAGGGCCTAGCCATTTCTGCCCAACACAGCACTACTCCTCTAAAAGGTAATCTTTACTTCAGAGTGTCCCACTGAGTTGGCTGACTCTGATAGATCTGTATCATACTCTGACCACTGTCTCTCACCTTTCGTGTCTGTTCCCTTGTTTTTCACAAGCACTAATTCTCAAATACTATTTGCAGTTCTAATTCCGTCTTGCCAGCTTCCCAGAGGACCCAACTGATACATTTGCCTTTCTGGCAAAATTTTAAGCAAAGCTGCCTTTTACCCAGCAGTTTCATTTTTACATATGTAATCCAGAGAAAATTCTGCATATATAAAGAAAAAGGTGCAGATGTTCACTGCATTATTATTTATAATAGTGAAAGAAACCTAAATACTGATGGATAGAGGAATGGTTAAATTAATTATAGTACACACACCATAGAATACGGAAAAGAGTGAGATAATTCTGTGCATACCAGTGTGGAAAGATTTCTTAAGACATCACGAGAAAAAAGCAAACCATAGAACAATACGTATCATGAGATTCATTTATTTAAAAATGCATATTTCTATAAGTACACATATATGTAGATGCATAGGAAACTGAGTAACCACTCTTCTGGAAAGGAAAGATGGAGTGGGGCGGGGTTGGAAAGTTAGATATGAGCAAGAAAACCTGTATTTTCTTTTTTTTTTTGGCCACGCTGCATGGTTTGCAGGATTTTAGTTCCCCCACTCAGGGACTGAACGTGGGCCCCAGCAGTGAAAGTGCCGAGTCCTAACCATTGGACTGCCAGGGAATTCTCTCAGTTTCACTTTAAAATTTAAAATGCATTCACATACAGTTGATCCTCATTATTTGCAAATATGCTCTAAAATACCCACTAAAATTTATTTGTAACCCTCAAATCAACAATTGAGGCACTTTAGTGGGCATCCAAAGATAACAGCATGTGTGCAGGATGGCAAAACGCTGAGTCACCTGACATACACATTTTCAGTTGAAGTCAAACCAGGTGATGCTCTGCCTTGCTTCAGCTCTCATATGGAAAACAAGTGTCCTTTCCACGGTCTCTTTAAGCCATGCTTTTACATTTGTGAGGTTTTTATTGGTGATTTTACTGTTCATTTTTAATTTTTTTGGCTGTGCTTCAGGGCACGTAGGATCTTAGTTCCTCGACCAGGGACCAAATTGGTACCTCCTACATTGGAACTGCAGTCCTAACCAGTAGACCCTCAAGAAGTCCGGAATTGGCTGTTTAAAAAGGCCCCCAAGTATAATGCCCAAGTGCTGCCTAGTGTTCCTAACACAGGAAGGCTGTGGTGTGACTTTCAGAGAAAAAACATGTGTCAGATACACTCTGTTCAGACATGAGTTATAGTGCTGTTGGCACTATACTATTATATATTATTAGTAGTGTATAATATTTATATATTAATATATCATTGATTTATTGAATCCTTAAGGGGTCTTTTGGAGAAGGCGATGGCACCCCACTCCAGTACTCTTGCCTGGAAAATTCCATGGACTGGAGGAGTCAGGTAGGCTGCAGTCCATGGGGTCTCGAACAGTTGGACACGACTGAGCGACTTCACTTTCACTTTTCACTTTCATGCATTGGAGAAGGAAATGGCAACCCACTCCAGTGTTCTTGCCTTGAGAATCCCAGGGACGGGGGAGCCTGGTGGGCTGCCGTCTACGGGGTCACACCGAAATGGACATGACTAAAGAGACTTAGCAGCAGTAGCAGCAGCAAGGCGTCTTTAAACAGAAACATGAAACTAGGTAATGAATTGACTGGTTGATGAAATGTGACCATAGACTCACAGTAACCTAACCCTTAGGGACAATAATCCACTATTTACTAGTCCAGCATTTGCAGTGACTTTATAGAACATAACTACCAAATGAGAATCAAATCAAAGTTAAAAAAAAAAAGGCACAGGAGTTATGTTAACCAGAGTCCATTAAAAATAGAGAAATAAAGTCCTCAACAGGGGTCATGTCCTTTTAGTTCTCCTGTGCACTCAAATTCCACATCCCTGACCTTCCTACTTTTCACATGGTGATAATAGAGCTATCTGGACTTTTCTAAACTTAAGTTTTTCTTCACAAGGCCCCAAATAAAAGAATTAAAGAAATCAGAACAAATTACTACTGACAACCTAGGTTCATTCAAAAAGACTGAAGATTTTACTATGAAAATGACATCTTGGTCAGCTTGAACCTGAACCAATATATTAGCCACTAGACATATTTGGTTATTAAGAACTTGAAATACGTCTATCATAACATTTTTAAAACACTAACCAAAAATCTTTTTAAATTTAAGAAATGCAGAGGGCAGACAAATTTTTATTTTCAGGATCCAATAACTATTCATTTTTGTTGTTGCTCAGTCACTAAGTCACATCTGACTCTTTGCAACTCAGTGGACTATAGCACGCCACACCCCTGTCCTCCACTATCTTCTGGAGTTTGCTCAAATTCATGTCCATCTGCCGCCCCCTTTTCCTTTTGCCTTCAATCTTTCCCAGCATCAGAGTCTTTCCCAGTGAGTCAGCTTGTTGCATCAGGTGGCCAAAGTATTGGAGCTTCAGCTTCAGCATCAGTCCTTCCAATGAATATTAAGGACTGATTTCCTTTAGGATGGACTGGTTGGATCTCCTTGCTATCCAAAGGAGTCCCAAGAGTCTTCTCCAGCACCACAGTTCAAAGCATCAATTCTTCAGCACTCAGCCTTCTTTACGGTCTAACTCTCACAACCATACATGACTACTGGAAAAATCATAGCTTTGACCATATGGACCTTTGTCGGCAAAGTGATGTCTCTGCTTTTTAATATGTTATCTAGGTTTGTCACAGTTTTCCTTGTAAGGAGCAAGCATCTTTTAATTTCATGGCTGCAGTCACTGTCTGCAGTGATTTTGGAGCCCAAGAAAAGAAAATCTGTCACTGTTTCCACCTTTTCCCCTTATAATTGCCATGAAATGATGGGACCAGATGCCATGATCTTAGTTTTATTTTAATCTTTTTAAATTATGAAAGTATGATAACACATTTATAGGAGACTTGGAAGATACAGAACAAGGTTACATATAGTTTCACTACATATTACAATTATTTTTAAGTAGATAAATTAAGATTTTTAGTTGGAATTTCAATAACAAACTCTGAAAAATTAATAGAAGCAATATACAGAAAAGTAGAAGGATACAGTTGATGTGAAAAGCACTGTGAACCAATTCAACATAATTAACATTTATACAATCTTTGCACAACAGCAGGATACACATTCTACTCAAGTACCCACAGACTGTAAACTAGGAGACACTGGATCATATCCAGGGACATAAAACAAGGTGCAAAAATTTCATGGTCTAAAGGTACTGACTGGGAAAGGAGTATGTCAAGGCTGTATATTGTCACCCTACTGATTTAACCTATATGAAGAGTACATCATGTGAAATGCCAGGCTGGATGAAGCACAAGCTGGAATCAAGATTGCTGGAAGAAATATCAATAACCTCAAATATGCAGATGACACCATCCTTATGGCAGAAAGCAAAGAGGAACTAAAGAGCCTCTTGATGAAGGTGAAAGAGGAGAGTGAAAAAGTCGGCTTAAAACTCAACATTCAAAAAACTAAGATCATGGCATCTGGTCCCACCACTTCATGGCAAATAGATGAGGAAACAATGGAAACAGTGACAGACTTTATTTTCTTGGGCTCCAAAATCACAGCAGATGGTGACTGCAGCCATGAAAGTAAGAGATGCTTGCTCCATGGAAGAAAAGCTATGACAAACCTAGAGAACATATTAAAAAGCAGACACTACTTGGCCGACAAAGGTCCGTATAGTCAAAGCTATGGTTTTTCCAGTGGTCAGGTATGGATGTGAGAGTTGGACCATAAAGAAAGCTGAGTGCTGAAGAATTGATGCTTTTGAACTGTGCTGTTGGAGAAGACTCTTAAGAGTCCCTTGGACTGCAAGGAGAACCAACCAGTCCATCCTAAAGGAAATTAGTCCTGAATATTCATTGGAAAGACTGATGTTGAAGCTGAAGCTCCGAAGTATTGGAGTTCTCCAATCAGTTCCACCTGATGCAAAGAACTGACTCATTGGCAAAGACTCTGATGCTGGGAAAGATCGAAGGCAGGAGGAGAAGGGGATGACAGAGGGTAAGATGGCTGATGATATCACCGACTCAATGGACATGAGTTTGAACAAGCTCTGGGAGTTGGTAATGGACAGGGAAGCCTGGTGTGCTGCAGTCCATGGGGTCGCAAAGAGTCAGACATGACTGAGCAACTGAACTGAACTGAGAAAGATACTGAAATCATACAGAGTCAGTTCTCTTATCATCGCGGAATTATGTTAGAAATCAATATCAAAAGATATTTGAAAATAACACACATGTTTTCAAGTCAATGTGACATTTACCAAGAGAGATCTTGGACTTAGCTACTGAAAGCCTTAAGTTAGACTGAAAAAAACAGAGGGTAATTGCAGAGAAGAAAGCATTTAAATGAGAAATTACTATCAAAATGAGAAATTCATATTAAAGATAATTTAAACAATATCCCATGCATTTGGAAATTAAATATCCAATTTAAGTAATGGGTGTATCTAAGAAGTCATAATAAGGAAAATTAGAAAATATCTGTAAAAGAATAAAAATGAAGAGAATTTACCAGAATTTGCTGCATGTAGCTGAAGCTGCTCAACACAATTAAATATAATATGGAATCTTAAATATGGTATGAAAACAAATAATGGACATGAGCGTAAAATTCTGTGAAATTTGAACAAAACCTGTACTTTAGTTAGTAATACTATATCACCTGTTAACTACTTTTTCTTTTTTTATAACATAGTATTTCTCTATTTTCTCAGAATTGCATTAGAAGTTTCAAGACTCAATTTTTTTTAATCATTAAGATTATAAATTTTCTAGATTTTTAGCAGTAATACTAGATGTTAAAATACATGGAACTATATAAAAATTTTGCGTGAACATATATTAGAAATCTAGCATTCTATTCACACTAAGTCAAAAAAGTGGAATCAAAATGTCATAAAATTTGTTAGCTAGGCAAAATTTCATAAATGTTCTAAAATATATATTATACATATTATATATACACATACACAAGCTTTTCTACTAGGCTTGAGAAAGAACAATAACAAAAATAAAGATATGGAGAGATTTGAAAACATAAATAAAATGAGAACACTGAATGTAAAATAGGAAAAGTGAAACAAATTAGATAAAAATAAAAGATCATCATATAGTCTAGTTGTTTTTAAACATGGCTGCTCATTAGAAACATACCTGGAGGCATCTGTATTTTTCAAAAAAATTCAAGATAATTCTGTTATGCATGTGGATTTTAAATGGTGATAAGTTTTTCTATTAAAGGAAGTTTTAGTGATATACAATTCTACTATTTTCTGTTGAAGAATCATGATACAGTGGTTTAACTGAACAATATTTATTACATTATCACAATAGTAAAAGATGTTTATCAGTTGTCACAATCAATAGCCACACAAAAAATAGAAAATAATTACAATTGCCATAATCACAGAACTAACCAATCTGATCACATGGACCACAGCCTTGTCTAACTCAATGAAACTATGAGCCATGCTGTGTAGGGCCACACAAGATGGACAGGTCATAGTGGAGAGTTCTGACAAAATGTGGTCCACTGGAGAAGGGAATGGCAAATCACTTCAGTATTCTTGCCTTGAGAACCCCATGAACAGTATGAAAAGGCAAAAAGATAGGACACTGAAAGATGAACTCCTAAGGTCGGTAGGTGCCCAATATGCTCCTGGAGATCAGTGGAGAAATAACTCCAGAAAGAATGAAGGGATGGAGCCAAAGCAAAAACACCACCCAGCTGTGGATGTGACTGGTGATGGAAGTAAAGTCCTATGCTGTAAAGAGCAATATTGCAAAGGAACCTGGAATGTCAGGTCCATGAATCAAGGCAAATTGAAGTGGTCAAACAGGAGATGGCAAGAGTGAACACTGACATTTTAGGAATCAGTGAACTAAAATGGACTGGAATGGGTGAATTTAACTCAGATGACCATTATATCTGCTACTGTGGGCAGGAATCCCTTAGAAGAAATGGAGCAGCCATCACAGTCAACAGAAGAGTCTGAAATGCAGTACTTGCATGCAATCTCAAAAACGACAGAATGATCTCTGTTTCCGAGGCAAACCATTCAGAATCACAGTAATCCAAGTCTATGCCTAGACCAGTAACGCTGAAGAAGCTGAAGTTGAACGGTTCTGTGAAGATCTACAAAACCTTTTAGAACACCCAAAAAAGATATGTTTTATTATACGGGACTGGAATTCAAAAGTAGGAAGTCAAGAAACACCTGAAGTAACAGGAAAATTTGGCCTTGGAGTACAGAATGAAGCAGGGCAAAGGCTAACAAGAGTTTGCCAAGAGAACGCACTGGTCAAAACAAACACCCTCTTCCAACAACACAAGAGAAGACTCTACACATGGACATCACCAGATGGTCAATACCAAAATCAGACTGATTATATTCTTTGCAGCCAAAGATGGAGAAGCTCTATACAGTCAGCAAAAACAAGACAGGGAGCTGACTGTGGCTCAGATCATGAGCTCCTTATTGCCAAATTCAGACTTAAATTGAAGAAAGTAAGGAAAACCACTAGAGCATGTATGACCTAAATCAAATCCCTTACAATTATACAGTGGAAGTGACAAATAGATTCAAGGGATTAGATATGATAGACAGAGTGCCTGAAGAACTATGGACGGAGATTCGTGACATTGTACAGGAGGCAGGGATGAAGACCATCTGCAAGAAAAAGAAATGCAAAAAGGCAAAATGGTTGTCTGAGGAGGCCTTACAAATAGCTGTGAAAAGAAGAGAAGCGAAGGCAAAGGAGAAAAGGAAAGATATACCCATTTGAATGCAGATGGGTATATCTGCATGGGTATATATATACCCATTTGAATGCAGATGGGTATATATTCCCAAAGAATAGCAAGGAGAGATAAGAAAGCCCTCTTCAGTGATCAGTGCAAAGAAATAGAGGAAAACAATAGAATGGGAAAGACTAGAGATCTCTTCAAGAAAATTAGAGATACCAAGGGAACATTTCATGCAAAGGTGGGCACAATAAAGGACAGAAATGGTATGGACCTAACAGAAGCAGAAGATATTAAGAGGTTGGCAAGAATACACAGAAGAACTGTACAAAAAAGATCTTCATGACCCAGATAATCATGATGGTGTGTTCACTCACATACAGCCAGACATCCTGGAATGAGAAATCAAGTGGGCCTCAGGAAGCATCACTACAAATAAAACTAGTGGAGGTGATGAAATTCCAGTTGAGCTATTTCAAATCCTGAAAGATGATGCTGTGAAAGTGCTGCACTCATTATGCCAGCAAATTTGGAAAACTCAGCAGTGGCCACAGGACTTTTGGAAAAGATCAGTTTTCATTCCAATTCCAAAGAAAGGCAATGCCAGTTTCATCCACCTCATTAGAACTGATTCAAATGTATTCTTTTTAATGGCTGAATAATACTCCATTGTGTATATGTACCACAGCTTTCTTATCCATTCATCTGCTGATGGACATCTAGGTTGCTTCCATGTCCTGGCTATTATTATAAACAGTGCTGCGATGAACATTGGGGTACTCGTGTCTCTTTCCCTTCTGGTTTCCTCAGTGTGTATGCCCAGCAGTGGGATTGCTGGATCATAAGGCAGGTCTATTTCCAGTTTTTTAAGGAATCTCCACACTGTTCTCCATAGTGGCTGTACTAGTTTGCATTCCCACCAACAGTGTAAGAGGGTTCCCTTTTCTCCACACCCTCTCCAGCATTTATTACTTGTAGACTTTTGGATCGCAGCCATTCTGACTGGTGTGAAATGGTACCTCATAGTGGTTTTGATTTGCATTTCTCTGATAATGAGTGATGTTGAGCATTATACAGAGTGAAGTAAGCCAGAAAGAAAAACACCAATACAGTATACTAACGCATATATATGGAATTTAGAAAGATGGTAACAATAACCCTGTGTACGAGACAGCAAAAGAGACACTGATGTATAGAACAGTCTTATGGACTCTGTGGGAGAGGGAGAGGGTGGGAAGATTTGGGAGAATGGCGTTGAAACATGTAAAATATCATGTATGAAATGAGTTGCCAGTCCAGGTTCGATGCACGATACTGGATGCTTGGGGCTGGTGCACTGGGACGACCCAGAGGGATGGAATGGGAAGGGAGGAGGGAGGAGGGTTCAGGATGGGGAACACATGTATACCTGTGGCGGATTATGTAAAGTTTAAAAATAAAATAAAATTTAAAATCTTCAAAAAAAAAAAAAAGAAAGGCAATGCCAAAGAATGCTCAATCTACTGCACAATTGCACTCATCTCACACACTAGTAAAGTAATGTTTAAAATTCTCCAAGCCAGGCTTCAGCAATACGTGAACCATGAACTTCCAGATGTTCAAGGTTTTAGAAAAGGCAGAGGAACCAGAGATCAAATTGCCAACATCCGCTGGATCATGGAAAAAGCAAGAGAGCTCCAGAAAAATGTCTATTTCTGCTTTAATCACTATGCCAAAGCCTTTGACTGTGTGGATCACAACAAACTGTAGAAAATTCAAGAGATGGGAATACCAGACCAGCTGACCTGCCTCTTGAGATATCTGTATGCAGGTCAGGAAGCAACAATTAGAACTAGACATGGAACAACAGACTGGTTCCAAATAGGAAAAGGAATATGTCAAAGCTGTATACTGTCACCCTGCTTATTTAACTTATATGCAGAGTACATCAAGGGAAACGCTGGGCTGGATTAAGCACAAGTTGGAATCAAGACTGCTGGGAGAAATACCAAATAACCTCAGACATGTAGATGACACCACCCTTATGGCATAAAGCGAAGACCAACTAAAGAGCCTCTTGATGAACGTTAAAGAGGAGAGTGAAAAAGTCAGCTTAAAACTCAACATTCAGAAAACTGAGATCATGGCATCTGGTCCCATCACTTTATGGCAAATAGATGGGGAAACAATGGAAACAGTGACAGACTTCATTTTTTTGGGCTCTAAAATCACTGCAGATGGTGATTGCAGCCATGAATTTAAAAGATGCTTGCTACTTGGAAAAAAGTTATGACCAACCTAGACAGCATGTTGAAAAGTAGAGACATTGCTTTGCCAACAAAGGTCCATATAGTCAAAGCTATCCTTTTTCCAGTAGTCAGGCATGGATGTGAGAGTTGGACTATAAAGAAATCTGAGCGCCGAAGAATTGATGCTGTTGAACTGTGGTGTTGCAGAAGACTCTTGAGAGTCCTTTGGACTGCAAGGAGATCCAACTAGTCCATCCTAAAGGAAATCAGTTCTGACTATTCACTGGAAGGACTGATGCTGAAGCTGAAGCTCCAGTACTTTGGCCACCTGATGCAAAGAACTGACTCATTGGAAAAGACCCTGATGCTGGGAAAGACTGAAGGTGGGAGGAGAAGAGGACGACAGAGGATGAGATGGTTGGATAGTATCACCGACTCAGTGGAGATGAGTCTGAGTAAACTCAGGGAGTTGGTGATGGACAGGGAGGCCTGGGGTGCTGCAGTCCATGGGGTCGCAAAGAGTTGGACATGACTGACCAACTGAATGGAACTGAATTACAATTGCAAGCTATAATGGAAACATGATTAACCTAAGAATAATAGCTTTTTCACTCTTCTCTTTCACCCTCGTCAAGAGGCTCTTTAGTTCCTCTTTACTTTCTGCCATTGAAGTGATACCATCTGTATATGGGAGTTGTTGATAATTTCTCCCAGCAATCTTGATTCCAGCTTGTAATTCATTCAGTTTGGCATTTTGCATAATGTACTCTGCATGTAGGGCTTCCCAGGCGGTGCTAGTTTAAAGAACCTGCCTGCCAATGCAGGAGACATAAGAGATGCAGGTTCGATCCCTGGGTCCAGAAGATCCCCGGAGGAGGGCATGGCAACTCACTCCAGTATTCTTGCCCGGAGAACTCCATGGTCAGAGGAGCCTGGCGGGCTACAGTCCACAGGATCACAAAGAGTTGGACATGACTGAAGTGACTTAGCATACACACCCTCTGCATATAAGTGAACAGGGTGACAATATACAGCCTTCTCATACTCTTTTCCCAATTTTGAACCAGTCCATTCTAACTGCTGCTTCTTGACCCACATATAGGTTTCTCAAGAGACAGGTAAGGTGGTCTGGTATTTCCATCTAAGAATTTTCCACAGTTTGTAGTGATCCATACAGTCAAAGCTTTTAGTGTAGTCAGTGAAGCAGATTTTTTTTCTGGAATTCCTTTGCTTTGTCCATAATCCAATGAATGCTGGCAACTGGATCTCTAGTTCTTCAGCCTTTTTGAAACACAGCTTGTAGGTATCTGAAGTTCTTGGTTCACATGCTACTGAAACCTACCTACCTTGAAGGATTTTGAGTATAACCTAGTTAGCATGTGAAATGAGTATAACTGTATGGTAGTTTGACCATTCTTTGGCACTGCCCTTCTTTGGGACTGGAATGAAAACTGACCTCCAATCCTGGCCACTGATGAGTTCCAAATTTGCTGACGTGTTGAGTGCAGCACCTCAGCAGCATTATCTTTTAGAGTTTAAGTAGCTCAGCTGGAATCCCATCACCTCCATCAGCTTTGTTCATAGTGATGCTTCCTAAGGCCCACTTGACTTCACGTGACAGGATGTCCAGCTCTAAGTGAGTAAGCACACCATCTTGGCCATCCGAGTCATTAAGCCCTGTTTTGTATTGTTCTTCTGTGTATTCTTGCCAACTCTTGTTAATCTTTTCTGCTTCTGTTAGGTCTTTACTGTTTCTGTCCTTTATCATGCCCATCCTTTCCTGAAATGCTCCCTTGGTATCTCTCATTTTCAAGAGATCTCTAGTCTTTCCCATTTTATTGTTTTCCTCTGTTTCTTTGCATTGTTCGATTAAGAAAGCCTTCTTATATCTCCTTGCTATTCTGTGGAATTCTGCATTCAGTCGGGTATATCTTTCCCTTTCTCCTTTGCCTTGTGCTTCTCTTTTCTCAGCCATTTGTAAAGCCTCCTCAGACAACCACTTTGACTTCCTGCATTTCGTTTTCTTTGGGATGGTTTTGGTCACTGCCTCCTGTACAATGTTACAAACCTCTGTTCAGAGATCTTCAGGCACTCTACCAGGTCTAATCCCTTGAATCTATTTGTTACCCTCACAGTATAATCATGAGGGATTTGATTTAGGTCATACCTGAATGGCCTAGTGGTTTTCCTTGCTTTCTTCAATTTAAGTTTGAATTTTGCAAAAAGGAGCTCTTGATCTGAGCCACAGTCAGCACCAGGTCTTATTGTTGCTGACTGTATAGCACTTCTCCGTCTTTGGCTGCAAAGAATATAATCAATCTGATTTTGGTATTGACCATCTGGTGATGTCCATGTGTTTGGGTCAACTCTTATGTTGCTGGAAAGGGGTGTCTGCTATGAGCAATGTGTTCTCACTCTTGCCATTTCCTGCTTGACCACGTCCAATTTACCTTGATTCATGTACCTAACAGTCCAGATTCCAATGCAATACTGTTCTTTACAGCACTGGACTTTAGTTTCACCACCAGATACATCCACAACTGAGCATCATTCCTGCTTTGGCCCAGCTGTTTCATTCTTACTGGAGCTCTTAGAAATTGCCCTCCACTCTTCCCCAGTAGCACACTGGACACTTTCCAACCTGGGGCAGGGTGGCGGAGGGGGAGGTGGTGCACATCTTCCAGTGTCATATCTTATTGCCTCTTTTACTATTCACAGGGTTCTCGTGGCAAGAATACTCGAGTGGGTTGCCATTTCCTTCTCCAGTGGACCACATTTTTTGTCAGAACTCTTCACTATGACCTGTATGTCTTGGGTGGCCCCGCAGGGCAAGTCTCATAGCTTCACTGAGCTACGCAAGGCCCTTCACCATGACAAGGCTGTGAGCCATGTCTTTTTTGTCAGTTACTAAATATTATACTACCCACCAATGACCACAGCCAACATTAGAGAATTCAATACAATTTATTTATAACATCTTATGGGAAAACACAAATGAACAATGAACTTTTTGGCCAACCCAATACAAATATCATGGGAGATCTAGTCCAAATATTGTTCTTCTGGAAATCCTCTGGTGGTCCAGTGGTTACGACTCGGAGGTTTCACTGCTGTGGCCTGGGTTTAATCTCTGACCAGGGATCTAAGATCCTGCAAGCCACAAGGGGAGGTAAAAAATACCAGAACAAAACAAATACTATTCTTCTTATGATTTTCCCACTCTGATAAAGTGTCATGAGAAAATATATGGCATTTTTCTCAAATACCCAAACTTCACTCTCTGAATTAACTACAGATGATAGACAGAATCTTGACTGTGTGATAAGAGATTACAGCAAACACCAGATTCTTTCTTTTCACTTAGTTATATTATTGCTATTAAACATACGTTCATCAGATAATGCAGAATAACTTGTTAAGCTGTTTGAAAGCTATCCTTATTTAACATGAGGGCCAGTGAAGGGCAGCACAGGATACTGGCTAATAGCATAGTAAGCCACAGTAAGTCTGTTTGGGGTACTGTCACTAGCTCCGCAGCTTCGGGCAAGTAACTTACCCTCTCTATTTCACTTTCTTCATCTGTACAATGGAGATGCTAAAGAGTACCTATCTTACAGGCTACTGCAGATTAAATGAGTTTAATATTATAAAAAGCTTAGAACAATGTGTGATACACAGAAGTGCTTAATAAATTAGTTATTAACACTAAGAAGATGTTTCATACAAACAAGACACTTCTGGCTACCTAACTTGGGGAATAGGTAACTAAACCCTTTCAAGGGGTTACATTCTATACAACTATTTTTAGAGAATTGATATTTCAGAATTTCTCAAACCTACCTCAACTGAATATATATTTGAGGCAATCGAGGCATCTTAGGCTATCTCCTCATTTGTAAATAGAGATCTTCTATTATCTACATGGGCTTCCCAGGTGGCTCAGTGGTAAAGGCATCTGCCTGCAAATGCAAGAGACTCAGGTTCAATGCCTGGGTGAGGAAGATCCTTTGAGGGAGGAACTGACAACCCACTCAGTATTCTTGCCTGGAGAACCCCATGGGCAGAGAAGCCTGGTGGGCTACAGTCTATGGGGTTGCAAAGAGTCAGACATGAACGATTAAGCGATTGAGCAGGCACGCATGCACACATTGTAATACAGGGTTGCTAGAAGTATTTAGGAAGTTAAATACAGTATAAATAGCATAATGCCTGCGTGTTCCTCCCACTTAGTTTCAACTGATTCCTATGTATCCAAATCTAGAGAAAGCTGAGCAGACTGGTTTCCTTTGCCCTGGGCCAGGGCTCTACATTCACTTGGTAACTTCTGGTGCTCAGGTGAAAATAAAGACCCTCCATGTGTAAAATGCCGGCAAGCACCATATGAATTGTGATCAAAGTCCATAAAAACTTGAGTATGGAGAAAATCAATGTAATTATGAGTGAAAATTATACAGGAACTATCTTTTGAGTTGAAGGGTAAATTTTAAATACTTATAAAATACCCTGTATATGCAGTTTATTATTCCATGAAGTGAGATAGGTTAAAAGCACTAAAGAAAGGTGTAAGTAAATCTCCAGATGACAGAGTCCTGATGAATTATCAAGAGAAGAAACCTGTTTTTAGGATTATTTCTTACTTTGAAAACTGTCAGGTCCACCAGTCAGAAGCCTAATGCTGCTTCTGCATGCATGTTTAGTTGCTCAGTGGTGTCCAACTCTTTGTGATCCTTTAGACTGTATCTGGCCAGCCTCCTCTGTCCATGGAATTTTTCAGCCAAGGATACTGGAGTGGGTTGCCATTCCCTCCTTCAGGGTATCTTCCTGACCAGGGACTGAACCCATATCTCCTGTGTCTCCTGCACTGAGTGTGTCTTTACGCACTGAGGCCTAATGCTCCTCAGAGGGGCTTAAATTCCTCCTTGGTGAGTCTGTTGCATCTCCCAGAGCAGCTGTTTTGGACCTTTCCATTCTTCTCAAATTCTCTTATGCCTGGCCAGAGTAGATAAAGTTTCTTCTCACTTAAAGGTAAAAAAAAACCGAGGTCATGTAAATGAAGCAACCACATTTGCCCTCATTTTCACCTGAAAACATCTTTGAAGCTCAGTGTATAATCTCAGAATTTCTCTATACTTCCTCTTCCTGTGTGTTTTTGTTATTGTTGCTGTTGTTTTAAGACCTTAACCGTAATTTTCATAGTGATCTTTTAATCGATGTATAGTTGATGTAACTTCCTATTTCTTTGAAAGGAGATGAACTCCTCCCTCCCAAAGCTTTCCTGTTGTTCAGTCACTCTGTCCTGTCTAACTCTGCAACCCCATGGACTGCAGCACGCCAGGCTTCCCTGTCCATCACCATCTCCCAGAACTTGCTCAAACTCATGCCCATTGAGTCAGGGATGCCATCCAACCATCCTGTCCTCTGTTGTCTCCTTCTCCTGCTGGCCTCAATCTTTCCCAGCATCAGGGTCTTTTCTAATAGTCAGATCTTTGCATCAGGTGGCTGAAATATTAAGGCTTCAGCATCAGTCCTTCCAATGAATACTCAGGGTTGATTTCCTTTAGGATTAACTGGTTTGATCTCCTTGCAGTCCAAGGGCCTCTCAAGAGTCTTCTCCAACACCACAGTTCAAAATCATCAATTTTTTCGGCATTCAGCCTTCTTAATTGTCCAACTCTCACATCCATACATGACTAATGGAAAAACCATAGCTTTGACCAGACAGACCTTTGTTGGCAAAAGAACGTCTCTGCTTTTTAATACCCTGCTTAGGTTTGTCATAGGAGAAGGCAATGGCAGCCCACTCCAGTATTCTTGCCTGGAAAATCCCATGGACGGAGGAGCCTGGTGGGCTACCGTCCATGGGGTCGCTAGGAGTCGGACACTACTGAGCAAATTCACTTTCATTTTTCACTTTTGTGCACTGAAGAAGGAAATGGCAGCTCACTCCAGTATTCTTGCTGGAGAATCCCAGGGATGGGGGAGCCTGGTGGGCTGCCATCTACGGGGTCGCACAGAGTCGGACACAACTGAAGCGACTTAGCAGCAGCAGCAGCAGCAGCAGGTTTGTCATAGCTTTACTTCCAAGGAGCAAGCATCTTTTAATTTTGGGGCTGCAGTAACCATCTGCAGTAATTTTGGAGCCCAAGAAGATCAAGTCTGTCACTGTTTCCATTGTTTTCCCATCTATTTGCCACGAAGTGATGGGACCAGATACCATGATCTTAGTTTTCTGAATGTTGAGTTCTAAGCCAGCTTTTTTACTCTCCTCTTTGACCTTCATCAAGAGGCTCTTTAGTTCCTCTGCTTTCTGTGATAAGGGTGGTGTCACCTGTATATCTGAGGTTATTGGTATTTCTCCTGGCAATCTTGATTCCAGCTTGTGCTTCATCCAGCCTGACATTTTGCATGATGTACTCCGCATATAAATTAAATAAGCAGGGTGACAATATATAGCCATGACGTACTCCTTTCCCCATTTTGAGCCAGTCCATTGTTCCATGTCTATTTCAAACTGTTGCTTCTTGACATGCATATAGGTTTCTCAGGAGGCAGGTAAAGTGGTCTGGTATTCCCATCTCTTTAAGCTTAACCTTAACCTAATTTCCTTCCCACCCTTTCTTTTGACTTCAGTTGCCTCCTGGACCAGAGTGTCTTAGTATTTAACCATATCAGCATCTCTTTAATGGTGCATGTATGCATCTTGAGGGGTGTAGAGGGGGTTTGCTGTCATTGTTCTTTAGTTGCTAAGTGATGTCTGACTCTTTGGAGACCCCATGGACTGTAGCCCGCCAGGCTCCTCTGTCCATGGGATTTCCCAGGCAAGAATACTGGCATGGGTCGCCAGATCGTTCTCCAGGGTATCTTCCCGACCCAGGGATCAGACCCATGTCTCCTGCATTGGCAGGTGGAGTCTTTACTGCTGAGCCATCAAGAAAGTACAAGGAGGGGGTACTTGTTTTAAAATGCTGATTATCTGGTTCTCAGACCTACTGAATCAGATTCTCCTTATATGGTGCATTTTAAAGAAAATCCTCACCATCAGCAGATGAATGGATAAAAAAGCTGTGGTACATATACACAATGGAGTACTACTCAGCCATTAAAAAGAACACATTTGAATCAGTTCTAATGAGGTGGATGAAACTGGAGCCTATTATACAGAGTGAAGTAAGCCAGAAAGAAAAACACCAATACAGTATACTAACGCATATATATGGAATTTAGAAAGATGGTAACAATAACCCTGTGTACGAGACAGCAAAAGAGACACTGATGTATAGAACAGTCTTATGGACTCTGTTGGAGAGGGAGAGGGTGGGAAGATTTGGGAGAATGGCATTGAAACATGTGTAATATCATATATGAAACGAGTTGCCAGTCCAGGTTCAATGCACGATACTGGATGCTTGGGGCTGGTGCACTGGGACGACCCAGAAGGATGGTGTGGGGAGGGAGGAGGGAGGAGGGTTCAGGATGGGGAGCACATGTATACCTGTGGCAGATTCGTTTTGATGTTTAGCAAAACTAATACAGTGTTTCAGGTTAAAAAAAAAAAATGCAACAACAACAACAAAAAATAAATAAATAAATGCAATCCCCCCCCCCCAAAAATAAATAAAGAAAATCCTCTTTTTTTTTTTTTTTTTTGCCATGAGGCAAGTGGAATCTTAGTTCCCTGACCAGGGAACAATGGACCAAACCTGTGCCCCCTGCAGTGGAAGTGCAGAGTCTTAACCACTGGACCACCAGGGAAGTCCCAGTAAAATCCTCTTGTCCTTATGCACATTAAAATTTGATAACTGTCTTAGACTATGGATCTTTCTTCTCTCTACAAATGTAATGTTCATGTTTTTATATAAAAAACAAAACAAACTATACTTTTAAATGACTATTCAGATTGCCACACTGTTTCTCTTCCTTTATTTTAAAAATTATTTATTTATTTTTAGTTGCATTCTCTCTAGTTGCAATGAGCCAGAGCTACTCTTTTCTGTGGTACACAGGCTTCTCACTGCGGTGGCTTCTCTTGTTGTGGAGGACAGGCTCTGTCACACAAGTGGACTCCAACAGATGCAGCATATGGGCTTAGTAGTTGTGGCTGCAGGCCCAAGAGTGAGCAGGCTCCAGTAGTTGGAGCGCATGGGCTTAGGTGCACTGAGTCTTTTGGAATCCTCAAATCCTGGTCTGGAAGCCTGGTCTGGAAGCCAGACCAGGCATCAAACCCTCATCCCCTGCACTGGCAGGAGGATTCTTATTCACTGTACTACCAGTTCTCTTCCTTTAGCTCTGGGAGGTGGGGAGGAGGGGTGATTTATCTCATTAACTCATTCCTCACACCCTCTGTAACATGACTTTCACTTAATTGTTCTATGTAGGTTGTTCTTTCCAAGATCATTCTTGTCCTCTCAGATTCTAAATCCAAAGATCTTTTCCAGTCCTCGCTTTCTTTAGCTTTTCTGTAGCTTGTGACACTGGCCGCTCCTTCTTCCTGGCTCTGTCTTCGCCATCCTGAAACCCTACTCCTGGTGTTCTCCCGTCTCTGGGGCTGCCTCTTCTGTTTAGTTGCATCTTCCCCCTTAAATGTCATAAATCCCAAAGCCCTTAAGTCTTTACAGAATTTTAGCCTCATCTTCTACCTGCTTGGGTGTCTTACTGTTACTTCAGACACACAATGCATATAAGAGGTAACTTTCTGATTTCCCGGTTTTCTTCATTCATTGAAATATTTACTGCCCATCACTATATATGCTAGGCACTGTCCTAAGTATCAGACATAAAAAGTTGTAAAAGGAGATGAATGCAGACACTCTTAATAATGAAACTGTCACTGCTTCAATCACCATTTTGGAAATCATGAAACTATCCTGTTGCTTGCCTCATTCTGTCCCTTCTAATATATTAAAAATTATTCTTTCTTTGCAATTTTTGTTTGTTCCTTCCATTTACACTACTATCATCTGTATCTAGATCTTCTAATATTGAAATTATTCTAATAACTAGTCCCTCTTCTTCTAGTCCCTCTTTCTATTTCATTTATTCACCATATATTTACTAAATGCCTTCTGTGGGCAAGGCACTCTTCTGGGTACTGGGATACAGCAGTAAGGCAAAGAACATCCCTTTTTTCATGAAGAATATATCCTGGTGGAGAGAGAAAGGAAAAAAAAAAAGAATTGTAGATAGTCACATATGTCACTATAATACTGGAAAATTATATGGGGTTAGGGGTTAAAGAAGAAGAGGAAGCAAATCTTAGATTCTCAGAGTGGTTAGGGAAGGCCTCTGTGAAAGGCTGGTATCCGGCTTAGATCCTATCCCATGACTGATTAATTTTCTCAAAACACCACTTTCATGTTATCTCTCTGCTAATTGTTCTTTTTGCTTTTATTGTAAATGCAATCATTACCTTCTTAATTTTTACAGACTATCTACTAATTATAAAACAAAGGCCAAAATTCCCATCTAACTTTCCAATTTAATTTTCTAAAAATCTACAGATTCTGCTTCAACTCAAAGTTACTGAGTGCTGAATAGGATATGTCTGCCATTGTATTCTTTTCCCTTCAAAAAATACCCAACTGAATGCATATTCCCAACAAGTATTATCATGTCCTTTTTACAAATAAAAAGGAAAGAAACTTGCCTAAGATCATTCAGCTAGTAAGTAACAGGACTGGCCCACAAATAACAATAAAAGCTGCTATTTATTAACACTTATGTGCCAAACTATGTGTTAAGGACTTACTTGTTTGTCTTTTTTATTCCTTATCACTGAGAGAGGCATTATTATGATTAGAAAATTGATATGATTAGGTGTTGATTTAATTATTAGGAAACTGAGGCTTAGAGAAGCATAAGTAATCTTCAGAAATCACTAGTGGTCAGAATAGGATTAAAACTGAGACATGTCTGATTTAAAAGTCTATTAAACAACTATGCTTAATCAATTCAATGTCATGTGGAAAACTTCAACCCTGGATCAACATAATGATCTCCTTTTCCCACATCTCCACTTACTCGGCTGAACTCTACTAGGAAAAAATATATAACCAGAAGACTGGGATCATTAAAAAAATTTATGTCCCATAGGCCCAGCTAGGCCTTCATTATGACCTAGAAATCTTCCTGCTTTTCTACCCAGCTCACTCTCTCCCACTCTCTACAGTGGCTATCTCGACCTTTTCCACTCTCCTAAAACTTCCAACCTTATCATCCCCTTTTCACTCCTAACAAATGATACCTTCCATTACACTGCAAAGAAAATATAAGCCACTGGAAGTACTCTCCCTCAAATTTTTACCATCATATCTAGAAATTAACTTTATCTGCTTGATTCTTACTTCCTTACCTTTTGTCACAAAGGAAAGTGTACCTCGTCTCCTGAAGTCTATTCCTCTGCTATGCTGTCTACCACTCTGCTTTGTATCATCAGGATCCTTACTCAAACAGGAATTCCTTCTCGGACTTTCCTGGTAGCCCAGTGGTTAAGAATCCGCCTGTGTGCCACAACTACTAAAGCCCGCAGCCCAGAGCCCATTTTCTGCAACAAAAGAAGCCCCCACTCCCCACAACTAGAAAGAAGCCCCCACTCCCCACAACTAGAAAGAAGCCCCCACTCACCACAACTAGAGAAAGCCTGTGTGCAGCAACAAAAACCTAGTGCAGCAAAAAATAAATAAGAATTCCTCCTCTTTGAAGCATTATCAACCCCCCCCTTTCTACTGACTCCTTATTACCATCAAGATAAGCTCAACTCTTCTCTAGCTAAAACTGACCCACCCCAGACCCCACATTCTTTTCTATTTAACTTACCTCCCTCTCCCTTCCACTGGCAAAATTCCATCTCCACTGCTATCTTACTTCACCTATTAGTCATTTCTCAACCCACTATGAATGAGGCTCCTACTCTACCACTTCACTAAAATGTTTCGCCAAGGCTATTAAAAATCTCTTTGAAACTAATTTAACTTTACTTTGCTAACATTGCTGACCATTTCTTTCTTCTTGAAGGCTCTTTCTCCCCAAGATTGAGATCTTCTTCCACAAGATCAAATTTTCTTTTGGTTTTCCTCTTAAGTCTAGCACATGGACACATGAAACTACATAGGTGATAAAACTGCAGAACTTATTAATACATAAACACAAGTGACTACAAGTAAAAGTAAGGAAATATAGATAAGATCTGTGGAATACATCAATGTCAATAATCTAGTTGTGATATGATACTACAGTTTTGCAAAAATGTAGATACAGAATAGGAATAGACTAGGAATAGAAATGAACTTCCTCAACCTGATAAATATCATACATGTATATTATAAACATAACAGTAGGATATATGTGCATATATCAGTGTTAGCATACTTAACGGAGAAAGACTGAATGTTTCTGCATAAGATCAGGAATAAGACAAGGATATCTATTCTTGCTGCTTCTATTCAGCACTGTTTAGCTAAGGCAACTGGGCAAGAAAAATAAATTTATGGAAACACTATTAGAATAAATGACTGTAAAAAGATTGTAGGATATAATATCAACATATAAAAATTGTGTTCCCATATACGAGTAATGAACAATCTGAAAATTAAGAAGGTAATGATTGCATTTACAATAACAGCAAAAAGAACAAAACACTAAGGAACAAACTTAACAAAATAAATGGTTAACTTCTGGTTTCTAGGCCAATATGTAAGGAACTTAGATGTTGTCACCCTTGCCCACAGAACAAGAAAGTGACAAACTCAATGTCAACAACTTTTCATAGATCCATCAGAGAACTGAGGACACAGGACAACTACAACTACTGAATCTCGTGCGCCTAGAGTTCATGCTCCACAGCAAGAAGACCACCGCAATGAGAAGCCTGTGCACTGCAACCAGAGAAAAGCTGGAGCAGCAGTGAAGACCAGCACAGCCAAAAATAAATAAAATAAGAAACTCTGAAAGAGAAATGAAGACTGTCTTTGATGGGCTCATCAATACAGTACACACAGCTGAAGAAAGAATCAGCAAGCTGGAAATGTCTATAGAAAGTGTTTGAACTGCAAGGAGAAAAGAGAATGAAAAAGATAGAATATCTAAGAGCTGTGAGACAATGACCAAAGATATAACATAGCATAGTGAGAACACAGAAGGAGAAGAAAGAAAAAAAGGAACAAAAGAAACATCTGAAGTAATGGCCAAGAATTTCCCAAAATTAGTGACAAGTGGCAACCATAGATATAGGAAACTCAGAAAATCAAGCAGGATAAGTATCAAAAAACATACAAGAGACTTCCTTGGTGGTCCAGTGGTTAAGAATCCACTTTCCAATGCAGGGGATGCAGGTTCGATCCCTGGTCAGAGAACTAAGATCCACATGCCATGGGGCAACTAAGCCCCCACACCACAATGGCCGAAGCTTAGGAACTCTACAGCCTGTGCTCTGCAACTAGAGAAGTCCCAGCATGACCCAGCACAGACAAAAGGGTAAAAAAAAAGAGAGAGAAGAAAACAGTCTGTGCAAAGTAATAATATTCAGTGAAGTGAACAACAGTGATGTTGCAAGGAGGAACTGGGAATTTAATACTCTATAATAAGGTAGCTGCACTGCCTCTGAAGCGGTATTCAACATACTATTATTTAAAGAGGCCTTGGATTAGCTATAAATATACACTACAAACTTGAGGTCAGCCACTAAAAAAATTTTTTAACTATAACTCTTTTACACTGAACACTACAAAATGTTGCTGAAATTAACAAAGTTTTAAATAGATAGTAAGATATCCCATACCCATGGATTGGAAGATTTATTAGATAATAGTTGCCCAATTGATTTATAGATTCAATGTGATCTTTATCACAATTCCCCGATGGGTTTTTTGTTTTCTGTTGTAACAATCAACAAGATGACCCTAAAATATATATGGAAATATAAGGGACTTACGAATGGTCACAAACATCTTGAAAAAGAACAAAGTTTGAAGATAGACTTCTTGACTTCAAAATCTTCTATAAAACTATAGTAATCAAGACTGTGTAACAATGGCACAAGGACAGACAGAGATCAATGGAGTAGAATTGAGGGTCCCAAAATAAACATTCACATTTATGGCCAATTGATTTTTAACAACAGTGCCAAGACTATTCAATGAAGAAAGAATACTCTTTTCAACAAGTGGTGATGGGACATATGTGAAAAAATAAATGCAGACTCTTGCTTCACACCATATACAAAAATTAACTCAAAATTGAAAAGAAATCTGAATGTAACAGTTAAATCTCTGAGAAGAAAACTTAGGAAAAGACCTTCATGACAATGGATTCTTAGATATGACATCAAAAGCACAAGCAATAAAACAAACAGTAGATAGAATGGACTTCACAGTTAAAAACATCTGTGCATCAAAGGATTCCATGAAGAAAGTAAAAAGATAACCCACAGGACAGAGGAAAATATTTTCAAGTCATATGTCTAATAATTATCTTTTATAACTCAATAATAAAAAGACAATTCAATATAAAAATGGGCAGAGGATCAGACATTTTTCCAAAGACAGAATAGAAATGGCCAAAAGTATATGAAAAGTGCTTACCATTATTAGTCATCAGGGAAATGGAAATCAAAAGCACAATGAGAAACTACTTCATATCCACTAGGATGGCTATAATCAAAAACACAAGTAACAAGTATTGGTGAAATGTAGAGAAATTAGAATCCTCATACATTGTTGGTAGAAATGTACATTGGTGCAATCACTTTGGAAAACAGCCTGTCAGTTCCACATAAAGTTAAAGATATGATCAAGCAATTTCACTCCTAGGAAAACAAGAGAATTGAAAACATATGTCCACATAAAAATGTGTATGTTAGTGTTCATAGTAGCATCATTCATAATAGCTACAAAAGGTAGAAACAACCCAAATGCTCATCAATTGATGAATTACTGAACAAAATGAAGTTTATCTATACAATGGAACATTGCTGCTAAGTCACTTCAGTCGTGTGCGACTCTATGCGACCCCATAGATGGCAGCCCACCAGGCTCCCCCATCCCTGGGATTCTCCAGGCAAGAACAATGGAGTGGGTTGCCATTTCCAACAATGGAACGTTATTTGGCCATAAAAAGAAGTGAAATACTGATACATGTTATGACATTGGATAAACCTTGAAAACATACTAAGGGAAAGAAGCCAGTCACAAAAGGGTTATATGATTCCATTTACATAAAACCTGCAGAATAGGTTAGGGCTGGAATATTTGAGGGGGTGGTGATAGTTGAAAGGCATAGGGTTTCTTTCTGAGGTGACAAAAATGTTCTAAAGCTGGCTGGTGATGGCTGTACAACACTGAATATACTAAAAACTGTACACTTTAAAGGGACGCACTATGTAGCATGTAAAATATCTCAATATATCTGTTTTTTAAAAAAAGAAAGAGATGGAAAAAATAAGCTCTTCATCATCTAGTCCCTATTTCCCCATTATCCTTTGACACTACTCTTCCCTTCAAACTACAGTAATCAGGCCCACTGAGCTTTCAGGTTCCCCACATACAACTTCAAATCAAACAAACAAACAAAACAAACTTCTGAGACTTTAAACTTGCTTTTCCTTCTACCTGGAACACTCTTACATCCTTCCCTTCTCTGGTCAACTTATTCTTCAGATCAACTTATTTAGATCAACTTATTCTCTGGATGTCACTCTTCCTTGTTGCTAGCCATTTCTAAGATTTCAAGCCTGAGTTAGAGGCATTCCAGTGTGCTCCCACAGCAATATGCATTTACTACTATTTTAGCACTCTTCTTACTGAATTCCAATTAACTGTTTGTTTGTAGCTTTCACTAAAACTGAGTCTTTATTGCATCTTATCCTAGAGTAGGTAAAAAATACTTTGTAAAGAATGGAATAAACTAAGTCAGAATCACTTTTGTGACCATTTGTCAGCTCAACAGAATACTTAAAAAAAAAGTTCTGAACTGGAAATATTTAATTGTAAAGAGAAAGGCACTGGTGCATAATTTGCCTAGAAATATCCATGAAACATTCATGTTATGACACTTGAAGCAAGTTTTCAAGTGGAAAAACAGTGACCTGCCTTAGCTGGTTTAGCTTTACACAGACATACACGTTTAACCTGTTTGGAAAAATAAAGTTTTGATTTTCACATACAACTGCATTTGAACCTTTTCCTGCAGAATTGCATGATAGGTTCTGAACCCCAGTGAATAATCAATCTACAGGTAAGTCTGCAAAATAAAAGACCCAAGAGAATACTGAGGCTCAGAGCACTCTTACCAATTCTGAATCTGGGGGAAGTTTGAGCAGATAGTATGAATTCCGTATGGAGTCCAAAGCAACATGGTGATACACTTTGAATAGATTTCTTCTAATAAAAGAATGGATATCATAAACAATTTTGCTAGGAAACATCCCAAACTTGGGGGGCTGGGCAGAGAAACATGGGTTTACGGGGAAGGATCTGAGAAAATGGTCTTTATAGCCAAACATTGATTTTTGTGTGAAGGTGTTTAACAATCCAGTGATTTCAAAATTCCTATGAGAGGTCCAAATAACTGAGGAAAAGCCCTTAAGAACACAACAGCATTTTGTGTCCAGAAGATTTTAGTATCTAAAGTTCAAATCAACTGATTACCAAACTACATTTTGGTGGCACACTGGAAGGAGAGGTAAAAGCTTTAAAACTGGAAAGGAGATTGAAGAAAGGAGAATTTTCCCAAATTGTAAGATCTATGATAATCTATATGACATTAAACTATGTTAGATATTTTTCCCCTAGACAGATAAGGGGCTTCCCTGGTGGATCAGACAGTAAAGAATCTGCCTGCGATATGGGAGACCTGAGTTTGATCCCTGGGTTGGGAAGATCCCCTGGAGGAGGAAATGGCAACCCACTCCTGTATTCTTGCCAGGAGAAAAACCTGGTGTGCTACAGTCCGTAGGGTTGCAAAGAGTTGGACACGACTGAGCAGCTAAGTACAGACAGGAAAGACTAGAAGACTTTAAATGTCAACTTAAGAAAGAACAGGCAACCCTGTTTCATGTTATGAATCATACACATACCTAACAGCCTTGAGAAAAAAATTCTTTTGAACTTGGAAGTATTCAAAATGGTAGGAATTTACACTAAACAATCTGTACTTTATAACTTTTAAAAACATGAGCATCAGAGAAAGTGTAAAGGAAGTAATACTCTGATCATACGTACTAATTCACATATATAGTAGTGATGCAATGGTAAATGGAATGTAAATGTAGAACATGAAATATAATTTATCACCTTTGGGAAAATAAAGTTTTAGAAAAAAAAATTAAAGGAAATATGACTAAGAAGAGTATATATATGGTGCAATAGCTCAGTCATGTTGCTCTTTGTGGCCCCATGGACTGTAGCCCGCCAGGCTCCTCTGCCCACGGAATTTTCCAGGCAAGAAAACTGGAGTGGGTACCATTTCCTAGGGAATATTCCTGACCCAGGGATTGAACCCGAGCTTCTTGCATGTCTTGCATTGGCAGGCAGATTCTTTATCACTAACACCATCTGGGAAGCCTCAAGAAGATTATATATAACAATTCCTACAAGAAAGAGGTTCAGTATAGTAAAAGGTAATTTAGGACTTCCCTGGTGGTCCACTGGTTAAGAATCTACCTGCCAATGCAGGGGACATGGGTTTGATTCCTGCTCTAGGGAGATTCCACATGCTGTGGGGCAACTAAGCTCTACTGACACAACCACAGAGCCCATGAGCCCTAGAGTCGGTGCTCTGCTCTGCAGCAAGAGAAACCGCCACAATGAGAAGCCCACACCTTACAACGAGAGCACAGCTGCTGCTTGCTGCAACTAGAGAAAGCCTGTGCACAGCAACGACCGAGTGCAGCCAAAAATAAAAATAACCTAAGAAAAAATTTTTAAAGGGTAATTTGAAAAAGGAAATAAGAGTCATGGATATAGAAAAACTAGTGGTTACCAAAGGGAAGAGGGGAAAATTAGGAGTATGGGATTAAAAACTATAAGCAGCTATATAAAATAGATAAGCAACAAGGATATACTGTTTATCACAAGGAATTATAGCCATTAAATTGTAGTAAGTTTTAACGGAGCATATTTATAAAACATTGAATCAATATGCATACACCTGAAAGTAATACTGTTAATCAACTATGCATCAACTTAATGTTATTTTTAGAAATGAGTTTAAAACACCCTTCTGCGGGTTCCCTGGTGGCTCAGTGGTGAAGGGTCCGGTCCAGGAGGATTCTACGTGCTGTGGAACAAATGAATCCGTGTGCCACAAATATTGAGACTCTGCTTTGGATCCCAGGAGCCGCAACTACTGGAGCTCACAAGCCCTAAAGCACTTGCTCTGCAATGGGAAGCCTGAGCACCGCAGCTGAGGGGAGGCCCCTGCTCACTAAAGCTGGAGAAGGGCCCAGGCAGCAGTGAAGACCCAACACAGACAAAAAAGAATGAATAAATAAAATTAATAAAAAAAAGAATGTCTTTTGATGAAGCAGGAAAAATGACCAATTTTAAAAACAAACAAAACCACCATCTGATATTTACAAAGTATTAATTATGCACTTCTGATGTCAGCATCTGCTCTCAATTTTTTTGGCCAAGATGTGTGGCATGACGGATCTTAGTTCCCTGACCAAGGATCAAAGCTGTGCCCCCCTGCATTTGAAGAACAGAGTCTTAACCACTGAACTGCCAGGGAAGCCCCGGATTCTCTCTCTTTAAAGACCAGGGTCCAGGGGACTTCCTTGGTGGTCCAGTGGTTAAGAATCCACCTTCTTATGCAGGTGACACAGCTTCCATCCCTGGTCAGGGGACTAAGATCCCACATGCTGTGGGGCAGCTAAGCTCACACCACAACTAGAGAGCCTGCATGCCACAACGAAAGATCCTGCAATCTGCAACTAAGACTTAATGTAGCCAAAAAAAAAAAAAAAAAAAAGACCAGGGTTCAGCAGCTTATCTATGACACTGATGTGAAAGTCAAAGTGTTAGTTGTTCAGTCGTGTCCAACTCTTTGCCAACCCATGGACTGCAGCCCACCAGGGTCCTCTGTCCATGGGATTCTTCAGGCAAGAATACTGGCGTGGGTTGCCATTTCCCTTCTCAAGGGGATTTTCCCGACCCAGGGATTGAACTCAGGTCTCCTGCATTGCAGGCAGATTCTTTACCATCTGACTGAGCCACCAGGGATGCCCATGACACTGATGAAATGATTATAATAATAATAAAAAAAATCATAACTTCTACTACGTAAAGCAATTGAGTAATCACAATAAAGAAAAATTACATTTGTATGTATGGGTATATATGTATGTGCATGTATGTGTTTGGTGTAATGATTATATTCTGAAACCGAGATAAGGGAAAACTACAGTAGATTAACTGATAATAATTTTTATTGATAGTCAACTGTATACTTACATTTTCTGCATAAAATGTATATTTCTTAAGATGAATGGGCACAACTTAGGAAAAGAACTGAAAGAAATTTAATGACATAAAATATGATAGGCTTTAAAAATTGCAACTGCATCCAGATATTCTTCCAGAAAGTTATGGTTAGCTAGCTATACTAAAACTGCTGGGAGCTGTTCTCTGTTGTTTCAGTCAGACAAGGATCTCCAAACAAATACAGAAATTTTCATATTGAGACAAAGGAATTGAAAGCAAGCACTTGAGGCAGGAAACAAACTAGAAATTCAATCTTCTTGCCACTGCACAAGTAGAGTAGATATTTGGCAGCTTTCTCACTTCCCAAACAGAATCTCAAGTGTTTGGGTTCAGAAAAATATGATTTTGTCCTAACCTCTACTTTAAAACCTTAACATTAGAATAAAGGGTGCTCAAAATAAATTTTGCTTCCCTAAAACATCTATTTCTGCTTTATTGATTATGCCAAAGCCTTTGACTGTGTGGATCCCAATCAACTGTGGAAAATTCTGAAAGAGATGGGAATACCAGACCACCTGATCTGCCTCTTGAGAAATTTGTATGCAGGTCAGGAAGCAACAGTTAGAACTGGACATGGAACAACAGACTGGTTCCAAATAGGAAAAGGAATTCGTCAAGGCTGTAAATTGTCACCCTGTTTATTTAACTTATATGCAGAGTACATCATGAGAAATGCTGGACTCGAAGACACACAAACTGGAATCAAGGTTGCCGGGAGAAATATCAATAACCTCAGATATGCAGACACCACCCTTATGGCAGAAAGTGAAGAGGAACTCAAAAGCCTCTTGATGAAAGTGAAAGAGGAGAGTGAAAAAGTTGGCTTAAAGCTCAACATTCAGAAAACGAAGATCATGGCATCCGGTCCCACCACTTCATGGGAAATAGATGGGGAAACAGTGGAAACAGTGTCAGACTTTATTTTTCGGGGCTCCAAAATCACTACAGATGGTGACTGCAGCCATGAAATTAAAAGACGCTTACTCCTTGGAAGGAAAGTTATGACCAACCTAGATAGCATATTCAAAAGCAGAGACATTACTTTGCCAACAAAGGTTCGTCTACTCAAGGCTATGGTTTTTCCTGTAGTCATGTATGGATGTGAGAGTTGGACTGTGAAGAAGGCTGAGCGCCGAAGAATTGATGCTTTTGAACTGTGGTGTTGGAGAAGACTCTTGAGAGTCCCTTGGACTGCAAGGAGATCCAACCAGTCCATTCTGAAGGAGATCAGCCCTGGGATTTCTTTGGAAGGAATGATGCTAAAGCTGAAACTCCAGTATTTTGGCCACCTTATGCGAAGACTTGACTCATTGGAAAAGACTCTGATGCTGGGAGGGATTGGGGGCAGCAGAAGGGGACAAGAGAGGATGAGATGGCTGGATGGCATCACTGACTCGATGGACGTGAGTCTCAGTGAACTCCGGGAGTTGGTGATGGACAGGGAGACCTGGCGTGCTGCGATTCATGGGGTCGCAAAGAGTCGGACATGACTGAGCAACTGATCTGATCTCATCTGATCACTCATAAATCTAGAGGTGGGGGAAAGGATAAATAGTAATAGCTGCCACTATATTCTGGGCACTTATTTAGTGCCAGTCATAGTATTATTAAGTGTTTTACATATACTTATTTAATTTACATATACTTCTTTAATTCTCAAAATAATACAAATGAGGAAACTGAATAAAAGGTTAAATGACTAGGTACCAGGTGGAAAAAGGTCTGATTCGATACTTCGCTAACAGTTTACTATTTAGGCATATTTTGGTAGAATAGTGTTTTTTTTTTTTTTTGGTATGTTTGTCCAGAGAGTTAACCCTTAGAAACATCAACAAAGAGGTCTCATAATTCTGATTCCACAGACAAAGGTACATTCTTCACAAACTCTGCACAGGAAATACTAAAATAATCTTCTTCAGGTGTTTAGAAACTCAGTTAATCTAATAAAAGACTATAACATTATTTTACTGTCTTAATTCTGATAAAAAACATAATTAAAAAAATTAATCTGATGGCTAATCTTATTTCTTTTTAACATTATACTGAAATTCTGGGCCTAGGTTTTCTGGACAATTTCTCTGATATGTGCTGGGCTTAGTTGCTCAGTCATGTCCAGCTCTTTGTGACCTCATGGACTGTAGTCTGCCAGGCACCTCTGTCCATGAGAATTCTCCAGGCAAGAATACTGGAGTGGGTTGCCATGCCTTCCTCCAGGGGATCTTCCCAATCCAGGGATTGAACACAGATCTGCTTTGCAGGTGGATTCTTCACTGTCTGAGCAACCAGGGAAGCCCAAGAATACTGGAGTGGGTATCCCTTCTCCAGGGGATCTACCCAACCTAGGAATTGAACTGAGGTCTCCTGCACTGCAGGCGGATGCTTTACCAGCTGAGTTACTATATTAAATTACATTTTAAAATCATGCACTTTAAAGATAGTGAAAATAATGGAGTAATACCATTTGCAGCAACAGAGATGGACCTAAAGATTGTTACATTGCATGAAGTCAGAGAAGAAGAAATATCATATGGTATCCCTTGTATGTGGAATCTGAAAAGAAATGATAGAAATGAACTTATTTACAAACTAGTAACAGACTCCCAGACTTTGAGAATGAACTTATGGTTGCCAGGTGGTAAGAATGGGAGGAAGCGATAGTCAGTTTGGGATGACATGCACACACTGCTATATCTGAAATGGATAACCAACAAGGACCTACTGTATAGCACAGAGAACTTTGCTCAATGTTATGTGGCAGCCTGGATGGGAAGGTGGTTTGGAGGAGAATGGATACATGTATTGTGTATGGCTGAATTTATGGTATCTGCTGTTTACCTGAAACTATCACAGTATTGCTAATCGGCTATGTTCCAATATAAAATTAAAATTTTTTTTAAAAAAAGACTGGGCCAACTGGAATAATCCAGAATTTAAAAAAAAATAAAGACAGTAATTCAGGAATGATTAAAAAATAGAATGAATTCCATTTTGATTGTGCTAATTCAAGAAGAAGTTCTTTAAATGCTGTAGTTAAAGTAAGTTTGGAGATTTACAACACAAAGTACTTTAAGCAAGATTCAACTAAATTGTTGTATAGTTTAATTCTTCCCATCATTTTTACCCAGCAAAATCTCAAATAGCAGCTTATGTACTCAAATTATTTACATATTTTCTTCCTTAATCAGTCCCTTTTCAAAGAACAGAAAGTTCATTTAACAACTAGTTATTATATCTTGTTTCACTGCTATTTTTACTTGCCTTCTTTAATGAATCAATCATTTCAAAATCACAGTTTATAAACTGATATTTGTTTCTACTATCTCTCATAGAAAAAATGCAGGTCCAACAATTGCATTCTCTATCACTTTCCCCACCACATGTCTCACCAAATCCCCATAAGATATTTCAAGTTACAAACAGATAGATGTCTTTAGGAATGAAGCTTTCACCTCTTTCCTGGCTGGAACCATGGAGGGTGCAGAAGAGAAGAAAAAGAAGGTTCCTGCTGTGCCAGAAACCCTTAAGAAAAAGCTTAGATCAAACTTAAGATCAAGAAAAAGCTTAAGATCAAGCGCCTGAGAAAGAAGTTTGCCCAAAAGATGCTCTGAAAGGCAAAGAGGAAGCTTATCTATGAAAAACCTAAGCATTACCACAAGGAATATAGGCAGATGTACAGAACTGAAATTCAAATGGCTAGGATGGCACAAAAAGCCAGCAACTTCTATGTACCTACAGAACCCAAACTGGCATTTGTCATCAGGATCAGAGGTATCAACGGTGTGAGCCCAAAGGGTCGAAAGGTGCTGCAGCTCCTTCGCCTCCGGCAGATCTTCAATGGCACCTTTGTGAAGCTCAACAAAGCATCAATTAACATGCTGAGAATTGTGGAGCCATACATTGCATGGGGGTACCTGAATCTGAAGTCTGTAAATGAACTGATCTGCAAGCGTGGTTATGGCAAAATGAACAAGAAGTGAATTGCCCTGACATACAACGCACTGATTGCTCGGTCTCTTGGGAAATATGGAATCATCTGCATGCAGGATCTGATTGATGAGATCTATACCGTTGGAAAACATTTCAAAGAAGCAAGCAACTTCCTGTGGCCCTTTAAACTGTCTTTTCCACGAGGTGGAATGAAGAAAAAGACCACCCATTTTGTAGAAGGTGGAGATGCTGCCAACAGGGAAGACCAGATCAACAGGCTTATTAGAAGGATGAACTAAGGTATCTACCAGGATTATTTCTGCAATCTGGCCAGTTAATAAACAATTGAAACAAACTGAAAAAAAAAAAAAAAGGCTGCAGCTCTCTCATTTACAACTTTCAGGATCAATTATCAATAGACTATGCCTGTAAATAATCATGACTTTGACACTAGCTATAATTCAGCAGGAAACTAATTATTGACAAAGTAGGAGGAATGAGAATCAAGAGAAAGTCTTTCAGGCCACCCTGGAATTCATAATGAAAAGAGTAGGAAGTGTCATACACCCTTTAATTTAGGAAGGCAGATTTCAAAAAGGTAGGCATGATGCATGGAATGAAATTCTTGAAGGAAAGGAGATACAAGAGGTCAGGAAGCTCTTGAAAATGAGGTTCTGACTAATATTACAGATGATAAAGAAAAGAAATAATAAAAGATAAAGGGAAGGGAAGAACAATAAACGAAAGGTAAGAACTAAAGAAACCAGGGACTCATCTAACAGCACACTATAACAATTTTAAAAAGTAGTGTGGTATAATGAACAGGTTATGAGCTTTTAAATTCAGCTCTACCACCTAATTAAAAGATGCCAAACAAATCATTCCCTTCTTCAACTATACTTCTTCATCAGCAAAATGGGAATAACATTTCTTGTGAAGAGCTACTATAGGGGGTTCGCTACCTACCAAGATCAACATTTCCTTACTGGTCTCTTTGCCCTTAGAGAAAATGCACTGCTCATAACAAACACCCTCTTCCAACAACACAAGAGAAGACTCTATACATGGACATCACCAGATGGTCAACATCGAAATCAGATTGATTATATTCTTTGCAGCCAAAGATGGAGAAGCTCTATACAGTCAGCAAAAACAAGACCAGGAGCTGACTGTGGCTCAGACCATGAACTCCTTATTGCCAAATTCAGACTTAAATTGAAGAAAGTAGGGAAAACCACTAGACCATTCAGGTATGACCTATATCAAATCCCTTATGATTATACAGTGGAAGTGAGAAATAGATTTAAGGGCCTGGATCTGATAGATAGAGTGCCTGATGAACTATGGAATGAGATTCGTGACATTGTACAGGAGACAGGGATCAAGACCATCCCCATAGAAAAGAAATGCAAAAAAGCAAAATGGCTGTCTGGGGAGGCCTTACAAATAGCTGTGAAAAGAAGAGAAGCGAAAAGCAAAGGAGAAAAGGAAAGATATAAACATCTGAATGCAGAGTTCCAAAGAATAGCAAGAAGAGATAAGAAAGCCTTCTTCAGCGATCAATGCAAAGAAATAGAGGAAAACAACAGAATGGGAAAGACTAGGGATCTCTTCAAGAAAATCAGAGATACCAAAGGAATATTTCATGCAAAGATGGGCTCGATAAAGGACAGAAATGGTATGGACCTAACAGAAGCAGAAGATATTAAGACGAGATGGCAAGAATACACAGAAGAACTGTACAAAAAAGATCTTTACGACCCAGATAATCACGATGGTGTGATCACTGACCTAGAGCCAGATATCCTGGAATGTGAAGTCAAGTGGGCCTTAGAAAGCATCACTACGAACAAAGCTAGTGGAGGTGATGGAATTCCAGTTGAGCTATTCCAAATCCTGAAAGATGATGCTGTGAAAGTGCTGCACTCAATATGCCAGCAAATTTGGAAAACTCAGCAGTGGCCACAGGACTGGAAAAGGTCAGTTTTCATTCCAATCCCAAAGAAAGGCAATGCCAAAGAATGCTCAAACTACCGCACAATCTCACACGCTAGTAAAGTAATGCTCAAAATTCTCCAAGCCAGGCTTCAGCAATACATGAACCGTGAACTTCCTGACATTCAAGCTGGTTTTAGAAAAGGCAGAGGAACCAGAGATCAAATTGCCAACATCCGCTGGATCATAGAAAAAGCAAGAGAGTTCCAGAAAAACATCTATTTCTGCTTTATTGATTATGCCAAAGCCTTTGACTGTGTGGATCCCAATCAACTGTGGAAAATTCTGAAAGAGATGGGAATACCAGACCACCTGATCTGCCTCCTGAGAAATTTGTATGCAGGTCAGGAAGCAACAGTTAGAACTGGACATGGAACAAGACTGGTTCCAAATAGGAAAAGGAGTTCGTCAAGGCTGTATATTGTCACCCTGTTTATTTAACTTATATGCAGAGTACATCATGAGAAATGCTGGACTCGAAGACACACAAACTGGAATCAAGGTTGCCGGGAGAAATATCAATAACCTCAGATATGCAGATGACACCACCCTTATGGCAGAAAGTGAAGAGGAACTCAAAAGCCTCTTGATGAAAGTGAAAGAGGAGAGTGAAAAAGTTGGCTTAAAGCTCAACATTCAGAAAACGAAGATCATGGCATCCGGTCCCACCACTTCATGGGAAATAGATGGGGAAACAGTGGAAACAGTGTCAGACTTTATTTTTCGGGGCTCCAAAATCACTACAGATGGTGACTGCAGCCATGAAATTAAAAGACGCTTACTCCTTGGAAGGAAAGTTATGACCAACCTAGATAGCATATTCAAAAGCAGAGACATTACTTTGCCAACAAAGGTTCGTCTACTCAAGGCTATGGTTTTTCCTGTAGTCATGTATGGATGTGAGAGTTGGACTGTGAAGAAGGCTGAGCGCCGAAGAATTGATGCTTTTGAACTGTGGTGTTGGAGAAGACTCTTGAGAGTCCCTTGGACTGCAAGGAGATCCAACCAGTCCATTCTGAAGGAGATCAGCCCTGGGATTTCTTTGGAAGGAATGATGCTAAAGCTGAAACTCCAGTATTTTGGCCACCTCATGCGAAGACTTGACTCATTGGAAAAGACTCTGATGCTGGGAGGGATTGGGGGCAGGAGGAGAAGGAGACGACAGAGGATGAGATGGCTGGATGGCATCACTGACTCGATGGACTTGAGTCTCAGTGAACTCCGGGAGTTGGTGATGGACAGGGAGGCCTGGCATGCTGCGATTCATGGGGTCGCAAAGAGTCGGACATGACTGAGCGACTGATCTGATTTGATCTGATCTGATGGTCCACTAAGAGAACACAGTCAGAGCACTGTATTCAAAAGTTACTTTATTATTTTTTCCTTGGTAGTTACATTATCAATCTGACATACAGTTAGGCTCACTGGTTTCAATTTGTAGTGAACAGTAGGACTTACTTTCTTGCTATCATTTTTATTTTTTTTTGAGTATGTGTAACATATACATGGTTCAAGCAAAGCTTTCTTTTAGCATTTCATTATAGTGGTATTATTCTTTATATAAGGTAAAAAAAAAGTCCATTTGTACATGGGCTAGATTCTATATTCTAGTATGGTGACATTTATATCTACAACCAAAAACTACACAGCATTTATGATCCATTTTAAGATAATTGCCTATGACTACTGAAAAGATTATAGCAAAGAATCTCCAAAAGTCAGTCCCATTAATTTTAGCTGACACGCAGTGCTATGTGCCAAGCACTGTTTTATATACATGATGCTTTAACCTTTAAAGAGGCCTCTGAAATATGGCAGCCAAGACCATGCCACTAGCAAATAGTACAGGGAGAATTTGAATCCAGATTCCAGAGTCTGTGTTGTTAGTCACTTAACTAATGTAATGTCTCCTGCATTCTAACCAATCACCCAATGTTCTTAACATTTCAGGAGTACAGAATTTAAGCCTCTTTTTGTTGTTGTTTTGTTGTTTAGTTGTCAAATCATGTCCAACTATTTGGCGACTCCATGGACTGCAGCCCACCAGACTCCTCTGTCCATGGGATTTCCCAGGCAAGAATACTGCAGCAGGTTGCCATTTCCTTCTCCAGGAGTTATTCCCAACCCAGGGATGGAACCCATGACTCCTGCATTTGGCAGGTAGATTCTTTACCACTGAGGCACCAGCGAAGCCAAATCTTTCCTAGCTTACCTTTAAAAAAAAAAGTGTGACTTAGGAAAATTGCTATATTACAACTTTTCCGAGTATTAATAAAAATTTAAAAGACAATAAATTAATATGGACTAAATCTCTTTTGATTTCTCTGATTCAATTAGCATTTATTACACACCTTTGGGCTTCTTAGTAAAGAATCTGCCTGCAATTCAGGAGACCTGGGTTTGATCCTTGGGTTGGGAAGATCCCCTGGAGGAGGGCATGGCTATCCACTCCAGTATTCTTGCCTGGAGAATTCCATGGACAGAGGAGCCTGACAAGCTACAGTCCATGGGGTCACAAAACAGCTGGACACCACTTAGCGCCTAACTAACACCTTCACTTCGGGGGACAAAGTGAGTAAGTTTGCTCTTCTTCCTTCTCCAAATCTCAATGAAATGACCCAAGCAATTTACATTTAGAAAAATTCTATAACAGCATGGGAAAATGTCAACAACAGAGCAGAATCGTTAAAGAGTTTCTAGAATGCAGAAGAGAATAAGTTCACAAAAAAGGAGCAAGTGCTTCCGTAGTTTATACTCATACAGTCAAAAGACAGTCCTGTTCTTCAAAGAAGTGGGTGGATTCTCCCTAAAAAAAAACACCACCACCCAAAATCAGAAAATTGGAGCCCTTAACCACATTAGAGGTCTTTGGTTGTACACCTAAGGGGATACAAGAAAAGTCACTGGGAACTGCACCATTTGGGACGGCTGATGACATTTGCAACCCAGACTTTTTCAACTGGATGTGAACTGCCTGAATGGTCAAGTTGGGGATTTGCCACAAGTTCCTAAAGAGGGAGTGCAGAAGGCAAAAGGAGGCGATATATAAGGGATAAAGTATTTAAGTATTTATGGGAAAAGTATTTAAGTATTTTCATTAACTCTAGGCTAACAAAGAGAACAAAAGCACTGGCCAACAACTTAACAGAGACAAAAATAAAAAAAGAAACAGCACAGTAGGAAAAACCAAAATGCACCAACCTCCCGGATAACTCTGAAGATATTCACAATAACAATTAAAATCTTAAGTGGTGAGGGATAAATTGGGAGATTGGAATTGACATGTATACACTACTAGAGATAAAATAGATAAATAATAAGGACCTACTATATAGCACAGGGAACTCTACTCAATACTCTGTAATGACCTATATGGGTAAAGAACCTGTAAGAATAGTGGATATATGTGTATGCACAACTGATTCACTTTGTTGTAGAGCAGAAACTAACACGATACTGAAAATCAACTATATTCCAATTTAAAAAATAAAACTTGAAAGTCAAAAAAATAAAATCTTAAATACAAGGTGGTGCACTTAAAGCAAGCATCTTACTGGCTACTAGTGTGAGTCTAAATGGTTAATGGATGATAACTACCTGCTGGATGGTTAGTAGGCAAATACTCCCAATAGAAAGCTCTGGGAGTTAGTCCTATACCAGCAACACTTCAACATAAGAGTTTGTTTTCTGATCCTAACCCACTAAATCTTGTAAAAGTGGGAGTCCTAAAGGTGATCTTACATGCCTACATACATCTGTTACTTAAAGAAGATTCATTGCTATGGGTTTTTCAGTGATTCAATTAATGATTTTAAAAATTTAAACTCTCAATGTAATTATTTTATCTACAGGATAGGAAAATACACAGTTTCTCATTTTATGTCTCATAATAAGCAAACGAATAGGACTATAACAAATTACAGGTTACCTGTGATTATCAATCATCCTTTACTTTTAGAATACTTTATACGTGGTTACTGACTTCAACTAAGGAAGTCAAGGTCATGGCTTATAAAGTTGGCTGGGTAGGGGAAAATCTATTCTTGGGCCACAAACTACATCCATAGTGCACTTAGCAAACATTACAGTAAAAAGGTTGACAGAAATATGGTTAGTATATTCTGTCATCATTACTAGAGAATCCCCAAATACATGTTACGTTTAATATGCAGAACAGAACTTGTATATAAGCATTTAAATAGGCTACCTGAGACTTCCCTGGTCGTCCAGTGGTTAAGAATCCACCTGCCAATTCAGGGGGCATGGATTTGTCCCTGGAAAGATTCCACATGCTGAGGAGCAGCGAAGCCTGTACGCCACAACTACTGAACCTGGGTACCCCAGAACCAGGCACTGTAACAGCAGAAGTCACTGCAAGGAGAAGCCTGTATACTGCAACCAAGAGCGGCCTCCGCTAACCGCCACTAGCAGAAGCTTGCGTGCAGCAATGAAGACCCAGGGCAGCCAAAAACAAATACATAAATACACAATAAATAGGCTGCCTGGTATTTTTTTTCTCTTAGTGCACTAAACTGGAAGGAAGAAGACAGCAATCCAGGTTAAGTATCAGGCATGTATGGTAAAAATGATATGGGCAACCAGGTCTAACACAGTGATATATCCGAGTTGGGAAAAAAAAAATCTGATTGCTTTTAGTGACTATATGAGGGGTAAATAGCCAATTTCAACATTATATTTTATGTATTGCGATGTGATAAGAGATTAATCCATTTAGTTCTTTAACAACAATAGCTACCTATCATAGGTGCCTGCACATAGGTGTGGCAGGTGTTTCAGGTATATTGATCAGTCCAGCCACTTTGCAAGGTAATAGGTATTATCCCCATTTACAGATGTGGCAAAAAGCTAAGACACTGAAAGATGAACCCCCCAGATTGGGAGGTGTCCAATATGCTACTGGAGAAGAGCAGAGAAATAGCTCCAGAAAGAATAAAGATGCTAAGCCAAAGAGGAATGGATGCCCAGCTGTGAATGCGTCTGGCGGTGAAAGTAAAGTCCAATGCTGTCAGAACAAGATTGCATAGAAACCTGGAATGTTAGGTCCATGAATCAAGGTAAATCGAAAGTGGTCAAATTGGAGATAGCACGAGTGAACATTAACATTTTAGTAATGAGTGAACTAAGTGGACAACAATGTGCTGTGCTATGCTTAGTCACTCAGTCGTGTCTGACTCTTTGTGACCTCACAGACTGTAGCTGCCAGGCTCCTTTGTCCATGGGGATTCTCCAGGTAAGAATACTGGAGTGGCTTGCCATGCCCTCCTCCAGGGAATCTTCCTAACCCAGGGATCGAACTCAGGTCTCGTGCATTGCAGGCGGATTCTTTACTATCTGAGCCACCAGGGAAGCCCAAGAATACTGGAGTGGGTATCCTCTCCAGAGGATCTTACTGACCAAGGAATCAAATCGGGGTCTCCAGCATTGTAGGTGGATTCTTTTCCAGCTAAGCTACCAGGGAAGCCCCCTTCTCTGCCTTCTACCCAACTATTCCCATTCCCAAACAGACACCCAGCAGGCACAATGCAGCTAAAAGTCCAACGCATCCCGTCCCAACTGGCCCAACCCAATATGCTTCCGGAACACCAACTCCACCCCAAACAATGGTTAGGAGGTTCCATCTTCCTCAACCACTTCCAGGTTTTGTGTTGGTAGAAGACAATGCTCTCAGGGAGGAGGGACAGGAATGAGCGAATTTAACTCAGATGACCATTATACCTACTACTGTGGGCAAGAATCCCTTAGAAGAAATGGAGTAGCTCTCATAGTCAAGAAGAGAGTCCAAAATGCAGTACTTGGGGTGCAATCTCAAAAATGACAGAACGATTTCAGTTCACTTCCAAAGCAAATCATTCAATATTAGAGTAATCCAAGCCTACGCTCCAACCACTAATGCTGAAGAAGATGAAGCTGAATGGTTCTATGAAGATCCACAAGACCTTCTAGAACTAACACCAAAATAAGATGTCCTTTTCATCACAGGGGACTGAAATGCAAAAGTAAGAAGTGAAGAGATATCTGGAATAACAGGCAAGTTTGGCCTTGGAGTATAAAATGAAGCAGGGCAAAGGCTAACAAAGTTTTGCCAAGAGAACGCACTGGTCACAGCAACCCTCTTCCAACAACAAAAGAGATGACTCTACCCATGGACATCACCAAATGGTCAATACCAAAATCAGACTGATTATACTGATTGAATATATTGATTATATTCTGTGCAGCTAAAGATGGAGAAGCTCTATACAGTCAGCAAAACAAGACTGGGAGCTGACTGTGGCTCACATCATGAGTTCCTTATTGCAAAATTCAGACTTAAAATTGAAGAAAGTAGGGAAAACCACTAGGCCATTTAGGCATGATCTAAATCAAATCCCTTATGATTATACACAGGAAATGAAAAACAGATTCAAGGGATTAGATCTGAGAAACAGAGTGCCTGAAGAACTATGGTCGGAGGTTCATAACATTGTACAGGAGATGTGACCAAAACTGTTCCCAAGAAAAAGAAATGTAAGAAGGCAAAATGGTTGTCTGAGGATGTCTTACAAATAGCTGAGAAAAGAGAATCGAAAGGCAAAGGAGAAAAGGAAAGATATATGCATCTGGATGCAGAGTTCCAAAGAATAGTAAGGAGAGATAAGAAAACCTTCTTAAGTGAATAATGCAAAGATATCAGTTCAGTTCAGTTCAGTTGCTAGTCGTGTCTGACTCTTTGCGACCCCATAGACTGCATCACGACAGGCCTCCCTGTCCATCACCAACTCTTGGAGTTTACTCAAACTCATGCCCATTGAGTTGGTGATGCCATCCAACCATCTCAACCTCTGTAGTCTCCTTTTACTACTGCCTTCAATTTTTCCCAGCATCAGGGTCTTTTCCAATGAGTCAGCTCTTTGCATCAGGTGGCCAAAGTATTGGAGTTTCAGCTTCAACATCAGTCCTTCCAATGAATATTCAGGACTAATTTCCTTTAGGATGGACTGGTTGGATCTCCTTACAGTCCAAAGGACTCTCAAGAGTCTTCTGCAACACCACAGTTCAGTAGCATCAATTCTTTGGCACTCAGCTTTCTTTATAGTCCAATTCTCACATGCATACATGACTACTGGAAAAATCATAACTTTGACGAGATGGACCTTTGTCGGCAAAGTAATGTCTCTGCTTCTTAATATGCTGTCTAAGTGGGTCATAACTTTTCTTCCAAGGAGTAAATGTCTTTTAATTTCATGGCTGCAGTCACCATCTGCAGTGATTTTGGAGTCCCCAAAAATAAAGTCTGCCACTGAAACAATAGAATGGGAAAGACTAGAGATTTCTTAAAGAAAATTAGAGCTACCAAGGGAACATTTCATGCAAAGATGGGCTCAATAAAGGACAAAAATGGTATGGACCTAACAGAAGCAGAAGATATTAAGAAGAGGTGGCAAGAATACACAGAAGTACTGTACAAAAAAGATCTTCACAACCAAGATAATCATGATGGTGTGATCACTCACCTAGAGCCAGACATTCTGGAATGTGAAGTCAAGTGGGCCTCAGGAAGCATGACTACAAACAAAGCTAGTGGAGGTGATGGAATTCCAGTTGAGCTATTTCAAATCCTGAAAGATGATGCTGTGAAAGTGCTGCACTCAATATGCCAACAAATTTGGAAAACTCAGCAGTGGCCACAGGACTGGAAAAGGTCAGTTTTCATTCCAATTCCAAAGAAAGGCAGAGCCAAAGAATGCTCAAACTACCTCACAATTGCACTCATCTCATACACTGCTGCTGCTGCTAAATCACTTCAGTCATGTCCAACTCTGTGTGACCCCATAGACAGCAGCCCACCAGGCTCCCCCATCCCTGGGATTCTCCAGGCAAGAACACTGGAGTGGGTTGCCATTTCCTTCTCCAATGCATGAAAGTGAAAAGTGAAAGTGAAGTGGCTCAGTCGTGTCCAACTTTTAGTGACTCCATGGACTGCAGCCTACCAGGCTCCTCTGTCCATAGGATTTTCCAGGCAAGAGTACTGGAGTGGGGTGCCATTGCCTTCTCCTATGCTAGTAATGCTCAAAATTCTCCAAGCCAGGCTTCAACAGTATGTGAACCATGAACTTTCAGATGTTCAAGCTGGTTTTAGAAAATGCAGAGGAACCAGAGATCAAATTGCCAACATCCGCTGGATCATGGAAAATGCAAAGACAGTTCCAGAAAAACATCTATTTCTGCTTTATTGATTAAGCCAAAGCCTTTGACTGTGTGGATCACAATAAACTGTGGAAAATTCTGAAAGAGATGGGAATACCAGACCATCTGAACTGCCTCTTGAAAGATCTGTATGCAGGTCAAGAAGGAACAGTTAGAACTGGACATGGAACAACAGGCTGGTTCCAAAGAGGAAAAGGAGTACCTCAAGGCTGTATATTGACACCGTGCTTATTCAACTTATATGCAGAGTACATCACGAGAAACGCTGGGCTGGAAGAAGCACAAGCTGGAATCAAGATTGCCGGGAGAAATGTCAATAATCTCAGATATGCAGATGACACCATCCTTATGGCAGAAAGTGAAGAAGAACTAAAAAGCCTCTTGATGAAAGTGAAAGAGGAGAGTGAAAAAGTTGGCTTAAAGCTCAACATTCAGAAAACAAAAGATAATGGCATCTGGTCCCATCACTTCATGGCAAAGAAATAGAGGAAAGCAATACAATGGGGAAGATTAGAGATCTCTTCAAGAAAATGCGAGATACCAAAGAAATATTTCATGCAAATGTGGGCACAATTAAAGGACAGAAACACTAAGACCTAAAAGAAGCAGAAGATATTAAGAACAGGTGGTATGAATACACAGAAGAACTGTACAAAAAAAGATCTTAATGACACATATAACCACGATGGTGTGATCACTTGCCCAGAGCCAGACATCCTGGAATATGAAGTCAAGTGGGCCTTAGGAAGCACTACTATGAACAAAGCTAGTGGAGGTGTTGGAATTCCAGCTGAGCTATTTTAAATCCTAAAAGATGATGCTGTGTAAGTGTTGCACTCAATATGTCAACTACCTGAGATATGCCAATAAATTTGGAAAACTCACCAGTGGCCATAGGACTGGAAAAAGTCAATTTTCATTCCAATCCCAAAGGAGAGCAATGCCAAAGAATGTTCAAACTACCACACAACAGTGCTCATTTCACACGCTAGCAAGGTCATGCTCAAAATTTCCAAGCTAGGCCTCAACTGAGAGCTTACAGGTTGTCAAGTTGGGTTTAGAAAAGGCAGAGGAATCAGAGGTCAAATTGCCAACATCCATCAGATCAAAAAAAAGCCAGCAAGGGAATTCCAAAATTCATTGACTATGGTAAAGCCTTTAACTGTGTGGGTCACAACAACCTGTGGAAAATTCTTAAAGAGATGGGAATACCAGATATCTTACCTGCCTACTGAGAAACCTGTATACAGGTCAAGAAGCAACAGTTAGAAATAGACATGGAACAACAGACTGGTTCCAAACTTGGAAAGGAGTACATCAAGGCTATATATTATCACCCTCCTTATTTAACTTATACGCAGTACATCATGCAAAATGCCAGGTGGATGAAGCATAAGGTGGAATCAAGACTGCCAGGAGAAATATCAATAACCTCAGATATGCAGATGATACTACTATTATGGCAGAAAGCAAAGAGGAACTAAAGAGCCTCTTGATGAAGGTGAAAGAGGAGGGTGAAAAAGTTAGCTTAAAACTCAACATTCAAAAAAGGAATATCATGGCATCCGGTCCCACCACTTCATGGCAAACAGATAGGGGAAACGATGCAAACAGTGACAGACTTAATTTTCTTGCTCCAAAATCACTGTGGACAGTGACTGCACCCATGAAATTAAAAGACGCTTGTTCCTTGAAAGAAAAGCTATGACAAACCTAAGCAGCATATTAAAGAGCAGAGATATCATGTATGGATGTGAGAGTTGGACTATAAAGAACGCTGAGTCCCGAAGAATTGATGCTTTTGAACTGTGGTGTTGGAGAAGACTCTTGACCGTCCCTTGGACTTCAAGGAGATCTACCCAGCAATCCTACAGGAAATCAGTCCTGAATATTCACTGGAAGGACTGAACTGAAAGTCTAATAATTTGGCCACCTGATGCAAAGAGCTGACTCACTGGAAGACTCTAATGCTAGAAAGATTGACAGGATGAGAAGGAGGCCTCAGAGCATGGGATGGTTGGATGGCATCATTCACTCAATGGACATGAGTTTGAGCAAACTTTTGGGGGACAATTAGAGAAAGGGAAGCCTAGGGTGCTGCAGTCCAAGGGGTCACAAAGAGTCAGACACAACTGAGCAACTGTACAACAACAAAAAGATGAGGAAACTAAACTCAGAGGTCAAGCAAGAAGTCCAAAGCCACATAGCTCAAAAGTGGCAGAGCCAGAATTTGAACTGAATTCTGGCTTCACCCCCCTATTCCTTTCACATCTTTATTAATAATTTCCCAAGAATTCAATATATGATATCATATACACCCACTTTTATTTTAAATCAAGAGATGGATGGTGAAAGAGGAGCATGGAACTATTTTTTGGTTGGGAAAAAATATAAAGAAAAAGCATTCAGGTAATTTTTCAAGCACAAACAAAACATCTACAGCAAAGCCTAAATTAGAAGCCAAGCATCAACAGAAATACTCTTCAAGTTAAAAACACTTAATTTGTACCATTTGTACCCCAACTGACACACAAAATACTATTTTCCTCCTTATTCCATTCATTGATAGGGACCCTCAACAAACAGTAACCACACTAGCCAGGACTAATGGTCCCTCTCATGGGGGTTGGATGAGGAACCTTGCATCCAGCTTATTCGGTTTCACTTTGCTTTCCCAGGGAGAGATCATTCATCCACTACAAGTTCCTTATCTTCCCCATGTCTACTTCCTACCATCACGTACCACACAAATCACACATCCATTCATGCACTCATACAAATCTTCCTCATCTCCACAGTTAATACTATCTCTGGATATTCTATCTCAAGAAATCTCTTAAACATACATTTTCTGCAAGTCTTCTTTTTCTTCCTCTGCCAGGGCGATTTGTAAGTAAAAAATGACTCAGAATATTGTTGACAAATGTTAAGAAGAATCTCAATGAAGCACTTCTGTCACATAGAAGAAATCTCATGTTTTAAAGTCAAATTGACAAAGGATCAGAGATACAAGGTATTTCTGCTTTTTAACTTTTAAAAAGCTTTTTATTAGTAATGTAACTGTATTGCTTTCTACTATATTTGTTTATACAGAAGTAAATAGTTCAGTCATGACATGGTCTTACTGACTAGCCTAGTAACCTAATTTCTGTATTGACCCAGAGAATCAACTAATCAACCTACAAATTAACTTTCACCTTAAAATATTTTTTCAAAGTTGGGAATAACTAGACAGTAGCTGGACCTTACTTTCCAAAATAAAAACCAAATGAAAACATGTAAAAAAATTATGAATTTTGTGGACATACAGCTATTGAAAGAAAGCCATTAAAATATAAATATCATATTTGTGAAAATGAGAGACGACAACCAGGGATGTCAAATCCCTCTTTCCTGATTATCCCCTTTCTGCTTCAATATTTTACCTCACTTGAAATATAACCTCTAAACCAAAATCATCACTTCTGCCCTTAAAGCGGCTCACTGTCCAAAGTTCCCAATTTTGTTCCCTACTCCAGGTTTAAAGACTTAGTGTCAACCATAACACTTCCTCTCTCCTGCCAAGCACAAACTGGAGAGTGCTAAGGTACAGAGATCAATAAATTTTATGCCCTGTTCTTTTTTTATATACAAAATTAAAAAAAAATTATTTATTTTTGTCTGTGCTGGGTCTTCGATGCTGCATGGGCTTTTCTCGAGTTGTGGAGAGTGGGGGCTACTCTTTAGTTGCGGTGTGAAGGCATTTCATTGTGGAGCACAGGCTCTAGAGTGTGCAGGCTTCAGTACTTGTGGAATGTGGGCTCAGTAGTTGTGGCTCAGTATAAAGTACACACTCAGTAGTTGTGGTGTGTGGGCTTAATTGCTCCACGACATGTGGGATGTTCCCAGACCAGGGAACGAATCTGTGTCTCCGGCAATGGCGGGTGGATTCTTTACCACTGAGCCGTGGAGGAAGCCCTATTCTTATAGAACTTTAAAAATCTACACTAGAAAGCAGGGAAAGTAACATACAAATAACCATAATACAGATATGCTACCATGAAAAACACACAAGAGGGAAAAATCATGTGAGGCAGGGGATCAAAAAAGATTTTTATGAAGACAGCAGTTGACATATGCTTGGAAGATGGGCAGGACACTGAACCGACAGGAACTGCTAAGTGTGAGAGCATCACACTGAGAACAGACAAAGATTTAGAGATGAATAAAGAGATGACAGATTATATTTAGGAAACAGAAAGTAATACAGAGGGGTGGGAATGTAGATCCGCGTAGGGAAAAAGTAGGATCAAAAGTTGGAAAGACAAGCCAGAGGCATGTTGTGAAGATCATTAAGGGCCTTCTGTGCTATGGTAGATGAAGGGTCACTGAAGGTTTCTGGTCCAAACATATGCAGTGGTTAAAAGCCAGGACTCTGGAGCTAGATCCAAATCTCAGCTTTTCCACTTAGCAGCTGTGTGACCCTGGGCAAGTTACTTAATTTCTTTGTATCTCTGTGGGGCTAATAGCAGCACTTAGGGATGTTGTAAGGATTAAATTGGTTCACACATGTAAAAAGTGTCTAGAAAAGTAGCTGTCATAAAGCAAGTACTTATAAGTACTTGCAACTATTTAATATTACCATCCTATCCTTTAGAAAGATAAATTTAGCAGCGATGTATAGAAATGAACTGAAATGAATCTTCCCAAACACTTTACAGGTTTCCCAAAGATAAAATACTTTTTCATTTGCTTAAAAGAAATCCCTCAGAATATTTAGTACAGTTCCTTACAGACCACACATATCTTAATAAGCATTTATTGTGAGACTGTCTGTAATAAAGTACAGTGGTATAGGGAATATCTATGTGAAGATTTAAGGAATACTCACAGTAAATGAAAGATTTCTTAAAATGGATGGTAATTTATAAGTGAAATGGTCATAAATGAAATGGCCTTGGAGATCTTTGCCTTACTTTGAACATGTCCTATTTTTGAAAAAAATTTCTGTATTATAGCTGAAAGTAGACCCAATAATGTTCCATATAACTTACTGTGAATATACCACAAATGGGGAAACCCAATGAAATTCCCCTCTCCCATTTTCTTACTTGACCCAACCAACTGCATTTTCTTTACTTTTTTTAATCTCTAATGATAGCAGTATATGGTCTCTGTTGAACAGATCTATATTAAAAGTCAACAGCTGCCTTTTTGCTCAATATACACAACAGCAAGTGTCAAAATACCAAATGTGACCTTTTATTTATAGCAAAGCTAGTAAAAAGAGACACACAAAAAGTGCAGTCTTTTCATCTCAATTAAAAAGAAAAAAAAAGCAATTCAAAGAACTGTCAGTTTGCTTCAAAACTGAAGTCATAAACAAATGTCATGTAAGTAAAGTATACATTCTGGTTTATACATACTCATAAATACATGTAAGTATCATTGATAGCAACACCCAAATCTTTATGCTTCTTTGTCAACTCTAAAGCAATAAATCCCAAAGGACTATTTCATTCTACTTTCCCATGGCATTTCCAGTAAGGATATTCAATTTAGCTGTGACTTACAGCTAATGACAGAATACATAATAAATTTTAGAGAGGTATGCTACTGAAAAGTGATTTTGATCCAAATACTTAGTTTTAGGTACTCTGATTTTTCAAGGATCCTTAGGCTCCCTCATTCTCTTATTTAACCTCTCTACTATTTCAACAATACGTTTGCTAAATATTGGGCTTCCCTGGTGGCTTGGACCGTAAAGAATCTGCGTGCAATGCAGAAGACCCAAGTTCGACCCCTGGGTCAGGAAGATCCCCTAGAGGGAGTGGCTATACACTCCAGTATTCTTGCTTGGAGAATTCCATGGACAGAGAAGTTGGCAGACTACAGTCCATGGGGTCACAAAGAGTCAGATTCAACTAAGCAACTAACACTTTTTCACCTTGATTTTCAAGGATCCTTAGGTTCCTTCATGCTCTTAGCTAACCTCTCTATTTCAACAATGTTGTGTTAGTTAGCTATTCCAACAATAACTTTGCTAAATATTACCCTTTCATTAGTCTACAGTCAATAAAGAATAAAATAATGCTACCACTACCCATAATCTATTGTTACCAAGTAGAGCATGCTTTTTAAGTATCAAACTTATCAGCAGCTACTTGCTAGCTGGGCAAAGAATTCTAAAAAGCACCTGGAAAAACATGTGTAACTTCAGAGCTTAACAATAAAACATTCTGACAACCAAAAAAATATGAATGTTATGTTTATATAAATAATCATAAATAAGTAAAGTTGTAGATATGAAATTCACACCTATATATTATCACTGCTGTCACTGTGCAACCTAATTTCTTGGGTTATTCAGAGGATATAAAACAAGGTCACTATGTAAACAATTATCCATTCAAGTTGCATGATTAAGCTATTTATAACTCAATAATTTCATGAACAGCAATACTTTATTACATGTCTAAATTTCCCCTTAAGATTATGTAATATGGCCCACTGCTTAAGTATGCACTGAAATGGGGTATGGAAAAATTCATACTCTCAGGTACATTGAAGAAGCTAATGACAACTAGAAGAAATTTTATTTCATTAATGAAAACTGAAGAATTTTCAGTTGTACTATTTGCCAGGTTTCTATTAAGAAACAACTATCTCATATATGTCAAACTTATTTTCAGCCTTTGAGGTGAGACTAATTGACTATACTCTAACTGAAAGCTTTACAGATCACCATGGTCCTTTAAAAATAATTTGGGAAATACATGATTTTCATAATTCACTGCAGATACTACTCTTTAACATATTTGTTGTTCACTCAGCAAACCAGTCAATCTTTAATATATAGAACAGAAAGCTGGGGTCTGAACCTGTGCAGCAATTGGAAGTTCTACAAGCGGTATTAACCACATCTGAATGATATAATTTTGATTAATAAAAATCATCACCTACAACTTGTCTAAGATGAATTACATGGCTAGCAAACTGTGGGACTGGGATCTGACTACATGTTGATCTAACCCAAAACCTGTGTGCTCTTTCCACTACGGTAGGCTGTCTTTCACTTAGAAAACCTCTTTAGTCTGTTCCAGAAACATATAAACTCATGCATTCCTTGGTTTTGGTACTTACATATATCCCATGAAGTTCACATCACCACTACAACTGACTTCACAGTCTGTATTCCTGGAAAGCTCCCTTCCCCAAGCTGGATTTCAGAAACAGTCAACACAGACACACTACTGCCTTAAATCTCTTTAGAACAAGGCAGGACATAGGTAAATAAATAAAACAGATAATACAAAAGGGAAACATTTTTAAATTAGAATGTTTTGACCTTTCATATAACAATGACTTAACATTTGAGCATTTGCTATATATTAGGCCATGTGCTAATTCTTCATATGCCCTATTTTATTTTCTCACAACCATCCTTTGAGATAAATATATTTCCAATTTTATAGATGAGAAATTAAATTACATGCCCCAAATCATAAAATTCATAAAAAAGGAATCAAAAAACCAAATCTAGATACGTCTGACTCAAATCTCATGGGACTATTTTACTACACCACAACTCTAATACAAACTCAACATTTATGAGGAAAGGGGTTAACAAGAGAACTATTTTAGGTTTATACTAAGCTGAATAGTGGAGGACTGATGTATATGACTCCTACTATGCCAGCTTTGAAAGGGGTTCTGGCAGCCAAGTGAGGAGGAACTCAACAAGTCTGGTTAGTCTAATAAATGCAACGGCTGTCATCACTCTGTAATATCTTTTTCAGAATTTCCTTCCTCTTAGATTTTTCTACTCTCTCATGACTTCTGTCTATGTTCTTGGTCCCAAATTCCCCTTCACCAAATCTTTTAGGTCAACTAGTTTACATCCTTTATCCTGAAGTGCCTACATCTCTGTTGATAATAGTAAAAAGAGGGGCTTTTTGGAACTAAGGTTGTTAAAAAAAATATAAATGCTTTGTTCAGGAAATCTCATCTCAAATTGGAAAATCTGGACTATGCTGTGAAATTCACAGTATTATAAATTATTTCAAGCTTCAAGTATGACCTGTGAACACTGTAAAAAGACTGGTCTTTGAATTTTTATTCAAAGTTCTTATTTGATATGCTGAAATAAATAATACTGATGATGTTACTTTTTTAAAAAATCAAGGAAAAAATTTTATACCACTTTACCATTATGAAGAAGTGGTATTCTTGGAAGGCAAAAAATTTACTGGCCCCAATATCCATTAACTGATGAATGGATAAATAAATGGGGATACACCACACAATTTGGCAATAAGAAGAAATGAACTACTGATATTTGCTATAATATGGATGAACATTGAAAACATTATGTTAGGTGAAAAAAGCCAATCACAAAAGACCACACACTGCATGATTCCATTTATATGAAATACTCAGAATAAGCAAATCTACAAAGACAGAAAGCAGTCTGCCTAAGAACCAGGAAGTTGGCGGGTGATGGCGAAGGGATCTGGGGTTTCTTTCTGGAGTGCTGAGAATGCTCTTAAATTGACTGCGGCACGACTTTATGGTTATACAAACCACTTCACTGTACACTTTAAATAGGTGCATCTTACGGTTAATGAAATGATGTCTCAAAAAGGCTGTTTTAAAAAAGAAATTTACTGGAAAAAGACTCAAAAGGCCATTGAAGAAGTTTTGTTAATGCTTTTTAAGTTAAAAAGAGCACAATCTCAAGATTTTTGCTCTCTGAGGTAAGCCAGTTCTGTCCTTCTCTACAAGTCACGTCCAAAATGATTAACAGGACACAGTTCTATATAGTTTAGTTTAACAAATGATGTTACAAAGCTCCTTCGCACCAAACCAACTCTGCTTACTGAAGTTGTCACAGGTCAGGAAAAGGGCTTATCATTTAATAATTTTCTACTATTTAATAACAGATGTGCTTTGGAAGCTTTAATGTTTTAAACCAGAGGCTACCAACTTATAGGCTAGGATTTACCTGAAGATCTTGAACTCTTATGCGACAGATGTCAAGCCCACAGTGTCCTATCTGAGGTTTACCAGGATTTTCTGTGGAGAGAGCAGTGGTAACAGAATGGGAAATGAAACCCTTCCTCATCTTTCTCAATCATCTGCCAGTCTTCATACTTGAGAAAAAAGAAAATTCTTCCTTGCAAAAGGCTAGCTATCTCCTAGGTTTCAATCAGCTAAGGCTTTCTTCCCACTTCTGATGTTTTTATCCTTGAGGGATGGGGTGGAGGTATGGCTGTTAAGAACATCTAAGTTTGTCTGTGTCCCCTCACTCAATCTTTCTCAGGTCAGGAGGAATGATTTCATTTGACTGGCAGTTTAAGATAAAAAACTGGGCATAAGTGGTCCAACTTTTTGCCCTTAGGAGCAAGTTGCCTAAAGGGAGCACTCATCTCTTTCGTTCTTTCCCACTGGAAGTCCTACAGAGCAGGCCCCCCAATCCTGCCTGGGATTGGACAATTAAGTCTGTTCAATTTTGAGGCCCAGTAAGAGGAAGCTGGAGAAGGGAAAGGCTACCCACTCCAGTATTCTGGCCTAGAGAATTCCATGGATAGTCCATGGGGTCGCAAAAAGTCGGACACAACTGAACAACTTTCACTTTCAAGAGGAAGTTACTTGTCCAAGGATATATAAGTCACATTCTCCAATATCCTTTTTATCAATATTAAATAATATTTTGGCTCCTAATTATCTTACTCTTTTTTTCTCAATTAGTTCACAATATAAATAGGGAAGAGGATGATAACGAGACTCCTTAAAAACTCTCACATCCAATCTAATTTTAAAAAGAACAAGAGTGAAGATATTTTCAGGAATAAATACACTATGACCAGAGACGGCAATGGCACCCCACTCCAGTACTCTTGCCTGGAAAATCCCATGGACGGAGGAGCCTGGTGGGCTGCAGTCCATGGGATTGCTGGGAGTCGGACGCGACTGAGCGACTTCACTTTCACTTTTCCTTTCATGCATTGGAGAAGGAAATGGCAACCCACTCCAGTGTTCTTGCCTGGAGAATCCCAGGGATGGGGGAGCCTGGTGGGCTGCCCGTCTATGGGGTCGCACAGAGTCGGACGCGACTGAAGGGCCTTAGCAGCAGCAGTAGCAGTATACACTATGACAGACTACAGTCTGTATAAGAGAACTAATGCTAGAGAGAAAAATTTTGCTTAGAAGGAAGAGGTTCAAGTTCCTTCATGTGCTAGAAGACTCCTGGGAAACACTTGGAAATCTTCATAAAGAACACTAAGTAAATCCATCTAGGATGATATAGGATGGTAATAATCCTCAATGGTCGGGCTTCCCCAGTGGCTCAGCAGTAAAAAATCTGCCTACAATGCAGGAAACACAAGGTTGATCCCTGGGTCAGGAAGATGCCCTGGAGGAGGGCATGGCAACCCACTCCAGAATTCCTGCCTGGAGAATCCCATGGACAAAGGAGCCTGGCAGGCTACAGTCCATAGTTAGAAAGAGTCGGGCACGACTGAAGCAACTGACCATGCACAATCCTAAATGGTCACTGAAATCCGTGCCATAAAGGAATGATGCCTCAGTAAAAAGATCTCTAGATCACTTATATTTATCAGTAGCAGCTTTGTTTGTTGATCTGGTTAAAAAAATTTTTTTTCACTAAAAATTAGTCTCTTGAGGGATGAGAAAATAGTAACTGTGAGGTTAAGGTATTTGTACAAAGTGCAGGACATCCCTTTAATACTGAAACCCAAATCTCCTTTACCTCTTCTGTATTCTGGCAAAAATTTTAGCCACTGATGTGTGCACAAATTCCTACATAGGTAGTGTTCTTGAAAGGAGACTTTGCAACCTGGAAACTCAAATCTCATGTGCAAAACACTGACTTATGGGGGAAAATGTAGAAATGACTATTTAACATTGGCCAAATATAAGAACCTTAAGGAATCAAATCAGGTCATAGATGTCAAAGTGCTTCAAAAACTATAAAGCACTACATAAAATAGTCTTGATATTGAGTTCCAGTAACCAGTAGAAATTTGACCCTAGTATAGCAGAATTAATGTAATCCTGCCATTATATTTACCTATCATTTAATATTTTTTATTACATTAATAGAAACTCCTAAGGGTCCTTACTAAAGTATCCCCCCATGTATATTCCCCATATAAACAATATCCATTTCTGTTAGACTATATCTTTAGAGTTCACTGGTGGTCCAGTAGTTAGGAATTGGGGTTTTCACTGCCATGGCCCGGGTTCAATCTCTGGTTGGGGAACTAAGGTCCTGCAAGCCACTCAGCTTATGGCACAGCCAAATAAAAAAAGAGGGGGAGGTGGTGGCAGTCATCATATGTTTAAAAGTTTGTGCATCATCCACAAGCTATTAGAACAAATTCAGGAAATGCTATCACACACAGATGAAAATTAAAGGAATATAGTTTCTCTGTATTTGGGCCAATACTATAAAAACAAATAAAAAACTGCCAGTATGGGACTTCCCAGGTGGCTCAGTGGTAAAGAATCTGTCTGCCAATGCAGGAGACATTGGTTCAATCCCTAGGTTGGGAAGATCCCCTGGAGGAAATGGCAACCCACTCCAGTATTCTTGCCAAGAAAATCCCATGGACAAGAAGAGCCTGGCATGCTAGAGTCCATGGGGTTGCAGTCAGACATGATTGAGCATGCCAATGCAGGGGACATGGGTTCGATTCTTGCTCCAAGATTCTACATGCTGTGGGGCAACCAAGCCTGTAAGCCACAACTACTAAAGCCCACATGCTCTAGATCCCAGGTTCTGCAACAAGAGAAGCCACCCCAATGAGCAGCCCACGCACCGCAAGAAGAGTATCGAGCCGAAGAGGAGCCTCTGCTCACTGCAACTAGAGAAAGCCCATGTGCAGCAACGAAGAACCAGCGCAGCCAAAAAAAAAAAAAAAAAAGTCTTAAAAAATGGTAAATTAAAAAAAAAAACTTCTAAACTTCCAGCATGAAATGTGGCTCATAATCTCATAGTAATATAGTTTATTAGTTGGGATTTAAGGAAGTTATTTTATTCAGCTTTTTGTTTTTGAATATTTCATTTCCTTTTGTGGTAGTGCAAGTAGAAGCTGAGGAGTACAGAGACTAGAAGTTGGAGATGAGAGACTAAAAGAGGAGAAACAGTGATGGTGGAGTCCAAAGCTAAGAGGGAAGACAAATTTATTAGACTTGTGCTAAGCCTTGATGTTCTCTCACTTCCAAGCATCTGATAAAGAAATTGTGTCAGTTCTCAGTAATAAGTTCTGAGCTTCAGTTTCAAAACTGGGATTCTGACACCTGTTATAAACTCAAACAGCAGTACAACGATATCTAACTTTTACTGAGCACTTACCATTTATCAGGCACTGTTCTAAATGTTTTACATGGATTAACTCAATCATTACAATAACTCACTGAGATGTTATCTCTATTTTACAGAAGGGGAACTTCATAGAGAAAGGCCAGGTAAGTTAACCAAAGTAACAGAGCTACTAAGAGGTAAGGTTTGGATTTGAATCCTAAACTTAACCATTCTAGCTTACTGCAGTGGTTTTCAAACTACATTCTGAGGAACTTTTCAGCTCCAGGAGTTCTATTTTCAAAATAGACTTTGTTCATTTAAAAAGCTGCAGTAAAAACATCACAATCAAGACTTATAGTATGATGTTTAATGCACCAAAGGGAATCAACAACATATTAACTTTTTGCTGCCAGGTAAAGTCACTTTTTTGCAGATCTTAGCATAAAGCCAGTCCTGCCACCTCTGAAATCCTAACTGAACTTCCTGTAAATGTTTCATTGATTTGGAAAGTGTAACTCTGCACTGATTTTTTTTTTTTTTTTTAACTCAAGACTAGATCTGTTTGTTCAGGTAAAAAGTACAGTGAGCATACAAGCTCAAACACTAGGCAAGATTCAGGTACATCTTACCACAAAGCAAAGGCACAAGAGTGAACAAAGAAACATACCACTTCATTCATTTTAAATTTTGGGGGGCTCACTGTCTGACATATTTAACCTTAAGAAATACAGGTTAGGGAATTCCCTGGTGATCCAGTGGTTAGGGTTCCATGCTCTCACTGCCAAGGGCCCTGGTTCAGTCTCTAACTGGGAAACGAAAATTCCATAAGGCACGGCCAGAAGAAAAAAAGGAGAAAGAAAAATGAAAAAAAGAAAGAAATACCAGGTAGATATGATTTTGAAAAAATCTCCAGTATTCTTACTATCTCCTCTTATTCCTCTTGCTAAACACAGAATATTTAACTGAAAGGTATCTTGAGATGGCAAGCGAAACTGTTAGGGGAAAAAAAAAATCACCTCCTCCACCCCCACTTCAGCCACACAGCACCAGAGTCACAGTCTGGACCTTGTGCCCCCAGTCCCCTGCCCTTCCACTCTGCTGTATCAATAACTCTCAGTGACTCTTCAACTCTATGGGTCTAAGTCAACTATTCCACTGACCGTATGCCATCTGGTATTCAATGACTAAAACAGATATAACAGCTTTCTTTTTCACTTTTTCTCCTTATCCAGCTGAGATTTAATGAGCTAGCATTACAATATCTTGACCAATGCCCTAAACACTTTTGCTCCTCTGTCATTTTGTTGCATGTATCTGGCAAACCACAACTCTGAACGAAGCTGTCTACTGGCTTTCATCATACACTGGTGCCAGAGTAGCTGAGCACCAGAGGGTCAACAAAGCATAGGTCGGTTATCACACTTACATTCATGACCACTGACTTCAATGATGTCTCCACGCTGCTAGATAATCCTATTGTCTCCAGCTGGCTCTCACAACCATTATTTCAAACATTTTCTACATCTTTCAAACCTTGGGACTTCTGTCCCTCCCATCTCCAAGGCAACTCACAGCTGATGACTTTGCCTAATTTAAACGAGTTGTATGCATCTTATTCTTGTTTTTTTCAAATATAATCGAGTATAACATCTTCTCGGGAAAGTTATGAGATTACTTATCTCTCTCTCCTCCCTCTCTAAGCTGTTTCCTTCCCATGGACATTCAGTCTATTTTATACACTGGGATTCCACTCGAAACTTCTTTACAAAAGGAGTCACTGCACACATAATCAGATTAAAAACAAGTCAGGAACTGGATGTCACACACACAACTAGTAACACTGACATTACTAACATTTTCAGAAACAAAGCCTGCAGTTTCACCAAATTTGAAATCATTCTGATATTTTCTTTATATGCTTTACAGTTTAAAAAACACATATAATTAACAAATAAGATTGTGTATGTTTAAGGTGCACAAGTGTTTATTTGATACATTTATAAATTGCAACATTACCACCGTAGCAATAGCTAACACTGCTACAGGGTCACATAATCATCATATATATTTTACACTTAAGAGCTGTGCTATGACCATACAGGCAAGAAAAGGAGCAGAAATTCTTAGAGTGTTATTTTAATAACCAGTAAATCTGACAGCATGATTTTGTGTTACTAGGTCTAGATGGGGGAGAGAAAGGAGGAGGAAGCAACAAATGTCCCAGCCACCGCTTTTTTTAAGGGCTAAAAATACTGCAGGATAAATACAGAATCATAAGCAATACTTAAGAAGTAAGTCTGACAGCTCAGTGATACATTCTTACAACAAAATATTCATGGAGGGAGTCTGATAGTCCCAACTCTCATTATTCCCTTCACCTGCACTGAACAAGCAGTTAGAAAAGTTTATTCCTTTATTCCCATCAGCTCTCCTGGCAGCTGTTACATTAATTAAAGTTTTGGTCTTACAGGTCTGGGTGAGTGTGAGTGAGTGAGTGTGTGTGTGTATGTGTGTGTGTGGGGTGTAGTTGGTGGCCCAAGTCAGGAAAAATCCTGCAAAGGCATTCACCTGGGATACCCTTCAGAAAGATGCTTTCCTCTTTCCTGAGGGCACCACCTCGTCGCTGCTGCCCACAGTTCGGTGGTGTTACAGCAGGCACTGTTTGCTACTGGGCTGCCTACAACTCTAATGTGTTACTTAATTTTGTAACTATTAGGATCTCGTAAGCGTTTTGTTATGCGCTGGAATGAAAGATGCTCCATAAAATGAAGTTTATTATTAGGATTATTACAGCTCCGGGGCCTAAAATAAAGCAAAATTATAACCACAGAGGCTTCAAAGGGAAAATCGGAAGCCACATGCATCTCAAATACTGCCAAGTGGGCAGGGGCTGGGCAGGGGCGCCGGTATGAGGCTCTCATCCGGCGCCCCCACCGCCACCAGCTCTCGCGGCACCATTAACCCGGTCCTGCCCGGACCTCTATCCCTGACGCCGCTTCTTAGGGTCGGGGAACGAGGGTCAGCGGTCGGCCCCGACTCCTTTCGGCCTCTTGTCGCCCGTCAGCTCTCTGGGGACTCGCACACCCCACAGGCTGCCTCGCTCCGGGCCCCAGTCTCACCGCCTGGTTTCTAATTCCTTCACAGGCGCCTCAGTTTCCTCCAAATCGGTTTCCTCCTGTCTCCCACCTTGACTTTTTTTTTTTTTTTTTTAATCCAGGACGACGCTCGTTCCTCTCTCCGCTGTCCCTCAGGTTGGCGGCTGTCTCCCTTCACCCTCTCTCCCAGGTCCAGGACCACCAGCCCGGTCCAGATCTCCTCGCCCCTCGGCCACTTCGCACTCAGCCCGCGCGGTGCCGCTCCCCTCCGTCCGGGGGTCCGGCTTGCGACCCGCGTGTCCCCTTCACCAACCCCTCGGCCAGGCAGCCCGGGTCGCCTCACCGCTCCCTTCTTCTCAGGCTGGCCGCCGCCGCGCATCCTCCAGCCCCGTCTTCTCCTGAGCCGGGTCTCCCCTCCCCTCCCTTCGCCCTCAGCCAATCCCCCGCCCGGCCCCGCGCGCCTGCCGCTCGCTCACCCGCGGACTCCCCGGTGTTGATCCAGTCCGGGTTGGCGATGCTGGCGATGGCGAAGATATCGGCGGCCAGAAAGAGACATCCTGAGATGATGGTCAGTTTATCCATCTCCCCGCCCCGTCCCCCCACCCCCCGAGCCCCGGGCAGGCCGCGGCCTCACGCCTCCCGCCCCATGGGCCGCCGCCGGGGCCAGAAGACCCCACGCCGCCGCCTCGCTCCCCTCGGCCCCCCGCGCGCCGCTCGCGCCCTCCGCGCGCCCGGGACTAGCAGCCGCGGCGCGGCCCGCACAGCCGGAACCGCCGCCCGCCCCGGAACTGCTCCGCCCGCCCGCCCCTCACCCGGAAGCGAAGCCGGGGCGCTGGCGCGGCCGGCTCCGGCTCTCGGCCCCTGACGACCCTGTTCTGTCCTCTCGGTCCAGCCCAGGCTCGCAGCCCCAGTCCTTCCTCCCGCCCGCCTCAGGCCTTGCTCCGCCCGGCTTCTTCTCGGCCGCCCGCTTCGCTGCCCTGGACTGGGCGGGAGCGGCTTTTCTTCCGATGGAGCCGGTGACAGGCTCTTGTCACCTTGTATTATCGTTGCCTCGGCCGTATCCGTCAGCCCTGGACTGCCCCATTTAGGGAATGATTATGGACTCTTGCTTGCAGCAGGCACTGTAGGTGCTGGGGGTGCCGGAGTGGACAGGAGAAAGAAGTTTCCCGCTCTCGGAAAGCTTACCTTCTAGTCGGGGAAGAGACAGAAACTTTGTTAAAAACTGATCTTTAATGCTAGGTGTTAATCTGTTAATTAAATTGGGGGTCGGTCTGATGAGAGGTTTAAGGGGCGGCGGTTTGATGATACTTAGGATAACCAGGGAAGGTTTCACTGAAAACGCCACCTTCATAAAGACCTCACGCGTGAAGATCTGGGCAAGACTGTTCCAGATAGAAAAGAAAGTTCAAAGAACATTAGGGAAGCGGGCAAGGAAGAGGTTGGGCTGTTCAAGGAACTGCAAAACGGCCCATGTGGCTGGAGAAAAAGAGAGATCAAATGTAGGACTTCGAGAGCCGTGATAAACAGTTTGGATTTTGTTCTAAATGCAACAGGAAAGCACTGGAGGGTTTAAAGCAAGAGAGTGATAGGTCTTATTTAGTCTGTAAAAAGAGTATAGATTGTAGGTGGGGAGGGGCGAGAACAAAAGCAGAGATACCACTTAAGAGGCACAGTAGTCCAGGAGAGAGAGAAATGTAGCTTTAGCTAGGATAAGAGTAGTGAAGATGGGGGACAATGGGCAGATAGGGATGTTTTTTAGGCAGAGGAAAGGACGTGCTGATAAATGGGGGTGGGGGGAGTTGAAACAAAGAGGATTCAGGGAATGACTCCTACATTTTTGGCCTGAGTAACTGGGCGTTTGATGATACTATTTACTGAGGTGGGATGTGGGGAGGGGCTTAAGTTGGATGGAGAAACAGAAAAAGAGAGGGTTGGCAAAATTTGTTAGCGACACATATGGTCTACCACAAACGATTTTGCTATCTAGTAGAGGTTTCCTTTTCTTCCATGACTCATGTATTAAATCACTATTAACCCTGACGTTGAGTCCAGCTCTTTCTTTCCCAGATAGGTCCCCATGCAGCGAACAGGAAATGAAATGCTCATTTTCTCCATAAAGGCCACCTAGGTCATCTCTAGAAAGACCTAGAACAGTGATATCTGTCTCTATTTTTGGAATGCCTACATGTCCACAGAACTCAGCAGGTTTCGAATTCCACCAGACCAACAGCTTTGCAGAAATGTACAGAGTTATCAGTATCACCACATAGATTGGGTAAGGAAGTTCAATTGCTAGCCTATAGACTTTCCTGTCCAAACATTGGTCTCTTATGGGGGTGGGGGGGGAGGGGAAGGGTAGGGTTTTTATTATTATTATTAAATCATATATTTTTCTTCTGCCACAGAAATTGACACAAGCTGATTTATATGTTCCAGGGACTTAGACATAATGCGTATCACATTACTGCAGGAATTTTTCACTGTTTGTTGTTTAAACACTGGAGAACTTTGGCAGAGTCATTTTCTTGGCTTCTTTCTAGTGTTTCTATTGCCAAGTGATAGAAACTCCAACTGTACAGTTCTGAATTCTCAAACAATGTCCACGGATGTTTACCATTGACCAGTTGAGAATCTTAGGGTGAAATGTTGGAACACTTGCCTATTCTAACTCCAACTAAGTGGAATTATGACTTGATTCTTGTATTTAAAAAATACAAGCATAAATTCCTCCCTCTACCCAGGCATCCCTTCCTGTCCCTCCTACCTTTGCCCCTCCATGAGGGGTCTGAATCTAAGATTAAAACACAAAAACAACTATTACAAAGTTAAAAGAATTTAAAACTTTTTTTGCTACTGGATCAATAGCTGCACATCACTATAGACAACAGCCACCTATCCCATTCCTTACCAGTCAGGATGTGGGATGATGGGAGGGGTGGGCAGGAACCAAATACTCTGTTTACAGATTTCCTGTTAGTCCCAATAATTTGGGGCTGGTTTTAGCCCCCAGTTTCATTCTTGCTTGCCAATATAGTGTTTCAGAGTCCCAAGACTCTCAGGACAGGACAGATCAGTCTGTTCTCTATATCTCAGTCTAGATTTTAGTAGAGGCAAACCCTAGGGGTTAGGGAGACATGGTGTGATGGAGTGAAAAAGAATACAGAACCATATTTCAGTCCCACTTATGCTACTAACTTGAACTTGGGAAAGTCACATCACCTCTCTGGGCCTCTTTCCTCTATGTGACCAATAGACTCCCAGAGTCAGGCACTCTGTTTCAGTGATAGAACCTCCCCATCCTCTCACCTCTGTGCAGAGCAGCTAGAACTTCTGTATCCAGAGAGAAGATGAGTCATGAAGCTCCAACAGGCAGAAAGTCCTTAAGGACCCAGGAAAACAGAAGGTCCCCAGGAGGGAGTGATGCTAACAGCCTGAAGTCATAGATAGTCATTCTGTGGTTTTTAGAGGGCCCTGGACATAGCATGCCTTGTCATGATGGATGTTAGGCCTCAGCCCAGCAGAGGCTGAATCCAGAGGCGACCTCAAGGAAAGCTGTGGAGGGGACTGTGCAATCACTCTTCTCTTTAAGGAGGATCTTTGGCCTGACAGGATAAAGAACACACCGCCTCCCTGGGGATCAGGTTTACCATGCAGGCTGAGGATGTGGTGACTGCACCATACATGTTCACCTGGGGTTTCTGGGATTAGATGAAATGAAAGAGCTAAATCCAGAGGCTAGTAACTTGTGCCAGGGGCTCAAATATCATTTAGTCTCTTAGATTGGGTTCTGTTGAAGCTGACTTAGGGACAGATTATTGATTATAGTACAAGAAGTTTATTAGGGAGTATTAGGATCAACTCCTGTGGAGGAAGGGAAGGAAGCAGGACTGGGCAGAGGAAGCAGTTTGACTGTGGTGCAGTCACAGGAGGCTTTAGCAAGCCCACAGGGAACTCTGAAGTGGTAATGGCTGCTCTGAGTTCTGAGCTGGGGTAAAAGGGCCAACAAAGCCTTGATATCTCTGCTTGGACCAGTCATTGGATGCTAGACATGGGGCATGACCTAGGGTAATGTGGCTCTTCAGCCAAAGACAATTCCTTGAGAGGGCTGACAGCTGAGAGCTATCAACCTACAACCTCCCCAGGAGCTGAGGCACTGGTCCTCCAGTCCTGAAGGGGGACAGGGTAGGACAGTGCAGCATTTGCAACAGCGCACCCATCGTGCTGCACAGATCCACTTGCTTCTGTTTAGTTCTGAGCGCATCACCTTCAGGACCCAGTGGAGTCTTTTCCTGTGGGACAGTTATAACAGGAAGGTTAAGGGGACAAAATAGAACTCTTGCTGCTGCTGCTGTAGCTCACCTTGATGTATAACTGACATACTCATCATTTCCTGCCTCTCCTATCCATCCTAGATTTCTCTCACCCTCAGCACCTCTAGGCTTACATGGTGGCATGGCCCAGACCTCCATCCCCAAGGGGGTTGAGCCTCTGGTTGCCATGTACCTTTCAGGCTGTGGCTGCTGAGTTTGTCTATTTACTATAAAATAGGGCAAAGGAGAACTGAGGCACCCAGGTAGATCACGTGGGTGCCAAGCCATTTTACTACCATTGAAAAACTGAACAATCTTAGTGCTTCCCTGTGCCCAAGGCTATATATGCTCCTCCTCTATGGGGGATGGGGGTCCTCATTATTACCTGGGCAGCAGGTCCAGCTCCAGAATCCCATCGTAGCATCTACTCGTTCATGCTGTCCCTGGCATAAGCTGTTGCAGGTTGGGTTCTCTGGGAATACTCTGAGTTGCAGGGCATTTACTGGGGCGTACTCTCCATCAGTGGACAGAAGGAAGCAAGGCCTGACAGACGGAGAAGTCGGGTTGCCGAGCAGCAATAGGAGGACCTCCACAGGTCCCTTAGGGGGCTCTGAAGCTGAGATGGCCCTTTACAGTTGTTCAAGTTGGGCTGAGGGAGCCAGGTTTTTTACCCTGCATTGATCGGTCACTGGATGCTAGCTGCCCTGGGTAGGTGTGATCTCAGGCAAGGGCTCTCTTCAGCTAGTGGCAGGTTTGAGGTAGAAGAGAATGAACAGATCCTTCAGTCCTGAGGGGGATCTGGGCAGCACAGCATAGCATCCACAACAGTTGGTACCTTTCAGTTCCACCAGTCAGTGTGATCTTGGCATTCACTATAAAGAGTTTTCAGTCTGGGATAGAAGGAAGGTCCAGGAACCCCTGTGCGCCAGGTCCCACATAGGACCTTGAAGGCTGATGTACTTGATTCCTGCAAATGCTCACCATTCTCTACTGATAGGAAAATGGAGGGAAAGGATGCATTTTATGATAGAATTAATTTAGTGTGTGGACAGAAGGCTTGCCAGACTGAAGGAGGAATCAGGCAATCTATCACAAGGAGCTACCTGCAGGAGATGCCTTGAGGCTGAGGTAACAGGGAACAGGATGACATTTCCTTCTGAATCAGCCACCTGAGCACAAAATGTATCCAACAAGAAGTCTGCTCTGGGTAACTGGGTAAAGCCACAGAAGCAGCTGAATAAGCTGGGACCTCCCAGTTTACCATGGAAATCTTTGGACAGTGCTACACCTCACAGGTGCTTGATTACTGTTTGTTGAAGGCATGAACACGAGAGACTTTGCCTTTTGGTTTTATCAGAGTCAGATGACAGTGCGTGTGTGTGTGTTAAGTTGCTTCAGTCGTGTCTGACTCTGCAACCCTATGGACTGTAACTTGCCAGGTTTCTCTATCCATGGGATTCTCCAGACAAGGATGCTGGAGTGGGTTCCAAGGGATCTTCCCAACCCAGGGATCGAACCCTTGTCTCCAGTATCTACCTGCATTGGCAGGAGAGTTCTTTACCATTAGTGCCACCTGGGAAGCCCAGGGATGACAGTAGTACTGTGTTATTACATTGTTTTCTATTTCTTATAGAATTTATTTTTGATAATTTATACTTTCCTAAAATTGTTCACTTCATCTGTTTTTTAAATCTAAGTTCCAGGAGGATAGAGCCTATGTTTGTTTTGTCTAATGTTGTGTCCTTTGCATCAGCAAAAACCATGCAGCAGGCTTCCAGTAAATATTTGTTGTGTGAGTCAATGTGTGTGTGTGTGTGTGGGTGGTGGTGGTGGATTATTTTGGAAAAAAAAGAAGGAAAAATTAATTTCTCTCCTAATTGTGACTCATTTTTTTTCAGGCCACCCTTGGTCTTTTCTCATTCAAAACATTCATGAATAAAGTGCAGTTCCAGAGCAGTTGGCACTGTTGAGGTAACAGTGTTTGAAAATACCATTATTGGGAGCTCAGCAGGACATCTGTGCTCATCTATGAACTAGTCATGATATTCTGCAGACCATTCACATCTTTGAGGGCCCCTCTTCTAGGTTTCCTCCACCCTCTCCATTTCAGTAGTTTCCTAAGAATGGATGATGAACTCACTATGAGCCAGGCACTGTGTTAGTCCCGCAGAAGTTTTGTTTTTCTGCACCCAAAATTTCACGTACTGCATTTTCCAGGGTCTACTGAAGCACGTGGTGACCGCACTGCCGCGCAACGTCTGGAATGCGGCGTCGCAGCGCCCCCTGGGGGCTAGCTCGAGATCTCCTCGCCACCGGCGATCGATCCGCAGGGCGCCGCCGGCTTCTGGTTCGAAACAGTTGGGAGATGGACTGACTCCAGCTTCCGCTCAGGGAGGCCCTCCTGAGCGGCCTGGCCTCTCAGGGCCATGAAGAAGTCCGTCCAGAAAAACGTTACAGGTAACTGGGTATGTTCTGGAGACCAAGACTCCTTCACTTTTCCTTGTCTGTAAAATGGGGACATCACACTCTTGGCTTCTGAGATAGCGTCTCACCATCCTAAGTTTACCAAACTATACAGGCAGATCTCCCCCCCCCCCCTTTTTTTTAGTGTACAGCTCTGTGAATTTTGATACTCATATATACGCATTTAACCCCCTACAATCAGGACGTGACGGTTCCACAACCCCTGAAGATACCTTGTGATGCCCATTTACTGCCAACCCCCTTTCCACCCCAGCTCCCGACACTTCTGATCTGTTTTCTATAGTTTTGCCCTTTGTACTGAGAATGTCACAAAAATGGAAGCATACAGTATGGAGTCTTTTGAATCTGGCTTCTTTCACTTAACCCTGCTGTCTTTTGTGACTGGGCTTCATAGATTATATCAGGAGCATGTTTAATTTGCAAGCTGAGGTTGGAACTCAGACCCTGTCTATGATGCCAGTTCTCTGTTTGCTCAGGAGCCATAGATTTGAGGAGGGGATGACCTGTTCCAAATTGCTCCTATAATCCTGAAAAGTCTCAAAGATGGTGCCTTCTTTATTCTAGGATTCTTGCCTGGAGAATCGCCATGGATAAGAGGAGCCTGGCGGGCTATAGTCCACGGGGTCGCAAAGAGTCAGACATGACTGAGCGACTGAGCACACACTTAATTTTTCAGTCAGAGAGCATCTGTGGTTGTGGGGAGGGTGAGATTGGAGACAGGCAAGTTCACTTGCGTGAAGTTGAAAGGACTGTGAAACCCCTGGAGATGTGGGAAATCCCCCCTCCTCCAGCAGTGGGGAGGACTCCTGGACCCACTCCCCTCACCCCCAAACCCTACAGTCACCTGGATTTGGCAAAGGTTTGGCAAGTAGCAGTTTGTCACTTCTTAAGGAAACATGCTGGTGTGTGAAATGCTAGAAGAGTGTGCTGAAAACAGGTTTCCCCAGAAGCTTCCTGTGAACTGAAAATGAATCTCAGAAGCTTCCTCTTGGAAAAATAACTTGTTGTTCTAAATCACTCCTCAGTCTTTGAAACTTTTCTTGTGAGATTTAGTTCTGTGTAAAACACATTTCAATTCCTCACTACCCATTTTCCTGGATTTTCCTCCCAAATGCTTATTTTATACTGTCCATTTCCACTGACATTGTCATGACATGCTTGGGTGAATGCAGTAACACTTTGTCTCTTCCAGTCTGGACCCCACAATCCATATAGCAGCCTGAAGTGTTTGGTTCTTTCTTTGAATGCAGATCTTAGCTTGTCCTGCCAAGATCACTTCTAAGCTTTTCCAGTGAGGTAAAATACTGAGCAGCCTGTCTGCGACGGCTTTGCTCCTCCTGTCTGGCCCCTACTGATCTCCTTTTATGTTCTTTCCTGCCTCAGAATCTTATTTGTTCCCTTCCACCATACTTTGCTTAAAGCTCTCATATTGGGCCTTTCGACCTCAATTCAAATTTTACCTCCTCTGTGAAGCTTTGATCCCTCTTCCCCACAGGAGACTTAACCTGTTGGTCACCCTCAGAGCTCTCTGTATTTTTCCTTCATAGCATGTGTTACAGTTTGTTGTTCAACGTATGTCTACACAGCTCATTGATATTTGTCTCCTCCACTAGGCTGGAAGATTCATGAGGGCAAGAAACACTTCAGTTTCTAGCCCACTGCCTGTATCAATAAATACTTGTTAAGTGAATGGATAATAATAACTAACTTTAATTAAACATGCACAGTGTGCTAGGCACTGTGCAAAAGCCCTTCAACTGTCTCCTTTAAGTCTCAGTAACAACCCTCTGAGTGGGTATTTTTATTATCCTCTCTTTACTGATGCAGAAACTAAGGCAGAGAGAGGTTAAGTAACTGCCCTAAGATTCTGGTGTTAGAACCCCAGACAGTTACTACTGTCATGCTGATACCTAGCAGAAAGACTAAAACAAATCTCTCCATTTCTAGGAAAACAAGTCAACCTCAAGGTCAAGCCATCTGTACACGACTTGAGCAAAACTCAACAGACCAAACTCACTGTGGGTAGTCTGGGATTAGGCCTGATCATCATCCAGCATGGGCCCTACCTTCAGATCAGCCATCTCATTACAAAGGGAGCCGCAGCCAGGGATGGCACGCTCCAGCCAGGTGACTGTGGTTTCCCCAGGCCTCCCGACCCCTCTACTTCTGCCTCCCTTTCATCTGCCTTCGGGGAGACTCAGATTATTAGGTTCCAGTGTAACAGTGCTGATGGTGACATTGTTTGAGAGCTTTCAGTGGGCAAGCCAGCTGCTACTTGTATAACCCTCACTGTGTTTATTCGTTGAATTCTTTTACTATTTATTTTTGGCTGTGCTGTTTCTGTTGCTGTGCGGGCTTTTCTGTAGTTGTGAGCACGGGTTACTCTCTTGTTGCAGTGGTTGAGCTTCTCGCTGGTAGCGGCTTCTCTTGCTGTGAAGCATGGGCTCTAGGGTGCACATGCTTCAGTCGTGGCTCCAGGGCTCGAGAGCACAGGCTCAGTAGCTGTGGGACACGAACTTAGTGCTTCATGGCACATGGAATCTTTGCAGCTCAGGAACTGAACCCAGGACTCCTGCTTTGGTAGGCGGATTCTTTACCACTGAGCCATCAGGGAAGCCCTATTTATTGAATTCTTATAATAACCCTTTAGGTAGGAACTATGAGAAGGCAGTGGCACCCCACTCCAGTACTCTTGCCTGGAAAATCCCATGGATGGAGGAGCCTGGTAGGCTGCAGTCCATGGGGGTGCTAAGAGTCGGATACGACTGAGTGACTTCACTTTCACTTTTTACTTTCTTGCATTGGAGAAGGAAATGGCAACCCACTCCAGTGTTCTTGCCTGGAGAATCCCAGGGACGGGGGAGCCTGGTGGGCTGCCGTCTGTGGGGTCGCACAGAGTCGGACATGACTGAAGCGACTTAGCAGCAGCAGCAGCAGCATGATTATCATCTGCCTTTTACAGATGAGGAAACTAAGGCTCAGTGAGACTGAGTTCCTTGTCCAGGTTCACCCCCATCTAGAAGGGATTCATATACAGGAATAGTGTCACTCCAGCGTTTATGGCTCTGTATGGATAAGGCTTTCTTCTTTTGTAGGCAGTATGAATCATCATTAACATTTAGATGTGTGATCTCATTTCACCCGACTGACAATCCCCAAGGTAGATTCTACATTAAACCGATATACGGATGAGGAATCAGATATTTAGTAACTTGTACGTTGTCACACCAAGGAATGGAGATGTGAACGCTGTCTTTGTCAGTACTGCCCTGCTTCTCTTGTCTTTAGATGAATGAATTTTCCATCCAATTCAAGACATTTCCGCAGTGCCTTCTCTGGGCTGTGCTCAGGAGTCAGGGACGCACAATGGGATGGTAAGGTGGTGGAAGGAAAAACCATTCAGTGCTAGCTGGCCTGAATTCAGGCCCAGGCTGTGCCTCTTTTTGGTTCTTTGACCTTGGACAAAATCCTTTAACTTTCCTGGCCTTAGTCACCTCATCTCTAAATTGGGATAATACCACCTTGGAGAGCCACAGTGCTATGGAAATATTGGCAATCCTTTCTCTAAGGCTGTTCTTAGAGATTCTCCAGACTTGTGTCTTGTTTTGTTGTTAACCAAAAATGATTGTGTATTGGCTAAAGTATTGGCTAATATTTTTGCATCAGGTCACCTGATGCAAAGAGCTGACTCATTGGAAAGGACCCTAATGCTGAGAAAGATTGAGGGCAGGAGGAGAAGGGGATGACAGAGGATGAGATATTAGGATGGCATCATCGACTCAATGGACATGAGTTTGAGCAACCTCCAGGAGATGGTGAGGGACAGGGAAGCCTGGCATGCTGCAGTCCATAGGGTTGCAAAGAGTAGGACATGACTTAGCGACTGAACAACAACAAAAATGATTGTGGTACCACAACCCTAGTGGATTAAACCACTGGTTTGCAACTCTGGTTACTTATTAGAATCACCTGGAGACCTTTTAAAATAAAAATGGATTGGCCCCATCTCCCCAGAGGTTCTGATTCAGTTGGTTTGGGGACAGGGCAGTTCATGGTTTAACAGCTTCTCAGGTTATTCTAGTTGTAGTTAGGGTTAAATGCTGTGGATTAAAGAATTAAGTGGATCAATGATGCTGTTATGAAAGTTTACCTCACCTTAAAATCCAAAGCATTTTCTCCACATATCACTATTTGGTGCTAGGGAACAGCCTTCCAGAAAGAAAGTTCTGGACTTCCCATCCAAAAGAATTCTAGGCCAGGTCCCATAGGCCTATTCTGCTTGTTCTCCGTAGGTTTTTTGGAGTTAGGGGACAGACGCTGGTTGATAAGCAGAGAGCACACTCACTGGAGTGGGATGGGAGTATGCTTTCATGAAACAGAATCTCCGGGTGGGGTCATAGTGTGCTCCTGGAGGTCAGAGGCAGTCTTGAATTCATCTTTTAATGAATTCAAGGGACTTACCATTCGAACTGGTGCATTTATTATGTCTGTGCTTGATAAATGAAGAGTAAGTGAGCATTTGTTCTAGGCATTTTGCAAGGTGTTTCCACATCTATTATCTAATCTTTGCAGTACTTCTAGAAGGTAGATAACGAAATACAGAGGCTCAGAGAGATGAAGTAAATTGTTTCGTACAGAGCTAAGTGGGTGGTCAGAGCTGATTTGAACCCATGTCTGCTTAGAAAGCCCATACCTTTGATTAGAAAAGAGATTGCAATATGGAGTAAGTCCCATATCTCTTCATGACAAGTCAGGCACTTCTCTTCAAGGTCTGGGATTCAAAGACTCTGTAACTCAGTCCCTTTGACAATGATGATGAGATTTGGAGAGGTGATGGTCCTAGAAACCTGATTTTTTTTTTTTTTTTTAACCCCATTACCTCTCAGCCCCATTATTTCTTACGTGCTTTGAATTTCTCTTCTTTTGTTGTTTCTTAATAGGGCTTCATCTTGATTTCCTAATTTATTTTGGCTAAACTTTAAAATCCTTTTGGCCAGCATAGTTTTAGCAAACTCTGATATCCAGAATCTTAAGAAATTAATACAGCATTTTTCTTTTCTTGGAGAAATTAATATAGATTGGAAGGTAAACAAAGTTATGTACTGGTCACCACCCTTACTAGGCCACATTAATTCAATAAGCATTTCCTGAATGCCTGCTGTGTGCAGACATCAGGCACTGGGGTGTAATGGTGAGCCAGTCAGTCATATGTGGTCTCTAACCACACAGAGCTTATGGAATTTACAGCCTAGTTGAGACAAATGGGAGAAAACTAAAATCTACTTTTTGGTAGTGGCTTGGCTGCTGAAAAGTTGATTAAATATAGACAACTGGGACAGTTTATACAATGTGGTTCCTACAGCCCATTAAAACAGAAAAAATGTATAATATTAATATTTATAAATACCAAATTGGTGCTTCTTTATGAAAGGCAATGTTAATGTCTCTTGCTAGAATAATCACATTCATACAATGACACCTTTGGTTTATAGTCAGGATGGTCAGGCAATTAAGCTGTTTATTTTCTGCCCTCTCGATAAGTCACCTTTTTAACAACATAATTAAGCAGCATGTCAAGCCATAGCTTTCAGCTATAAACACCCCTTTTAACATTAGGCAAGTAAGCTTATCCCTTGAGGGTTTCTTTTTTTTTTGACATTTTAATTAACCTCTATAGGGTGAACAGCTGTTTCAGATTACACAATCTGCAGGTAGTTGGGAGAAGCCCTGTTTCAGTCTGAAGTTAGCCACAGCTGTCTTTAAAGACCAAAGTAGAAGCTTTTCTCCACCCATCTCAGTATTCATAAACTGTGACCTTTTGTTTCTGATAGAATCTAGCAATATGGAAATTTGTCTTTGGAGGCTTCCTTTAGGATCAGCATAATTTCCAATTATAGCAGAGTACAGAGTAGTGCTTCCCAGGTGAGTCTCAGTGGTAAAGAATCCACCTGCTGATGCAGGAGACACGGGAGATGCAGGTTTGACACCTGGGTTGGGAAAAACCCCTGGAGGAGGAAATTGCAACCCATTCCAGTATTCTTGCCTGGAAAATTCCATGGACAGAGAAGCCTGGTGGACTACAGTCCATGGGGTCGCAAAGAGTTGGGGAGTAGTAATAGAGAAAGTACTTCATCTTGACTCTTTTCTACGCTGAGGTTAGACCTCAGCTGTCTTAGAATGAGGTGATTGAGGGATCCCTAGCTTCCCATGCACAGTGGGGTAAACATTCTTTGGGACTTATTAGGGTCACTTTATCTGATGTTAGCTCTGAAGTCTCCATGACCATTTGGCAGGATGATAGTACTTGTACGATCTGATAACTAAGATTTTATTTACCCAATGTGAATCTATCCTTAAGAATCAATTTCCCTGTATTCCCTCTTCTCTTGCTAGATGCCCTTATAGCAGTCAGGGGTCTTAACTGCAAGCAATAAAGAAGTTCTATTGTTGTTGTTGTTCAGTCTCTTAAAAGAGTCATGTCCAACTCTTTGCAACCCCATGGACTGTAGCACACCAGGCTTCCTTGTCATTTACCATCTCCCAGAGTTTGCTCAAACTCATATCCTTTGAGTCAGTGATGCCATCCAACCATCTCATCCTCTCTTGTCTCCTTCTCCTGCCTTCAATCTTTCCCAGCATCAGGGTCTTTTCAAATGAGTTAGCTCTTTGCATCAGGTGGCCAAAGTATTGCCCTTCCAGCATCAGTCCTTCAAATGAATATTGAGGGTTGATGTCCTTTAGGATTGACTGGTTTGATTTCCTTGCTGTTCAAGGGACCCTCAAGAGTCCTCTCCAATACCACATTTCGAAAGTGTCAGTTCTTCAGCACCCAGCCTTCTTCATAGTCCCACTCTCACATCCATACATGACTACTGTAAAAACTATAGCTTTGATTATACAGATCTTTGTTGGCAAACTGATGTCTCTGATTTCTAATACTCTGTCTAGCTCTGTCATAGCTTTTCTTCCCAGGAACAAACGTCTTCTAATTTCATGGCTGTAGTCACTGTCTGCAGTAAATTTGGAGTCCAAGAAAATAAAGTCTGTCACTGTTTCCATTGTTTCCCCATCTATTTGCCATGAAGTGATGGAACTGGAAGCCATGATCTTAGTTTTTCCAATGTTGAGTTTTAAGCCAGCTTTTTCACTTTCCTCTTTCACTGTCATCAAGAGGCTCTTAGTTCCTCTTCACTTTCTGCCATAAGGATGATGTCATCTGCATATCTGAGGCTATTCATATTTCTCCCAGCAATCCAGCTTGTAATTCATCCAGCCCAACATTTCACATAATATACTCTGCATAGAAGTTCAATAAGCAGGGTGACAATATACAGCCTTCTTGTACTCCTTAACCAATTTAGAACCAGTCTGTTGTTCCATGTCTAGTTCTAACTGTTGCTTCTTGACATGCATATAGGTTTTGGAGGAGGCAGGTAAGGTGATCTGATGTTCCCATCTCTTTAAGAATTTTTCACAGTTTGTTGGGACCCACACAGTTAGTCAGAGGCTTTGGTGTAGTCAGTGAAGCAAATGTTTTTCTGGAATTCTCTGGCTTTTCTATGATCCAAAGGGTGTTGGCAATTTGATCTCTGGTTCCTCTGCCTTTTCTAAATCCAGCTTGAACATCTGAAAGTTCTCAGTTCACATACTGTTGAAACCTAGCTTGGAGAATTTTGAGCATTACTTTGCTAGCATGTGAGATAAGTGCAATTGTGTGGTAGTTTGAGCATTCTTTGGCATTTCTTTTCTTTGGAAGTGGAATTAAAACTGACCTTTTCCAGTCCTGTGGCCACTGCTGAGTTTTCCAAATTTGCTGGCATATTGAGTGCAGCACTTTCACAGCATCATCTTTTAGGATTTGAAATAGCTCAGCTGGAATTCTATTATCTCCATTGGCTTTGTTCATAGTAATGCTTCCTAAGGCCCACTTGACTTTGCACTCCAGGATATCTGGCTCTAGCTGAGTGATCACACCATCGTGGGTTATCTGGGTCATTAAGATCTTTTTTGTATAGTTCTGTGTATTTTTGCCACCTCTTCTGAATCTCTTCTGCTTCTGTTAGGTCCATACCATTTCTGTCCTTTATTGTGCCCACCTTTGCATGAAATGTTCCCTTGGTATCTCTAATTTTCTTGAAGAGATCTCTAGTCTTTCCCATTCTGTTGTTTTCCTCTATTTGCATTGTTCACTTAAGAAGGATTTGTTATCTCTCCTTGCTGTTCTTTGGAACTCTGCATTCAGATGGTTATATCTTTCCTTTTCTCCTTTTCCTTTTGCTTTACTTCTTTTCTCAGCTATTTATAAGGCCTCCTCAGACAACCATTTTGCCATTTTGCATTTCTTTTTCTTGGGGATTGTTTTGGTTGTTGCCTCCTGTACAATGTAACGAACCTCCGTCCATAGTTATTCAGGCACTCTATCAGATCTAATCCCTTGAATCTATTTGTCACTTCCACTGTATAATTGTAAGGGATTTAATTTAGGTCATACCTGAATGGCCTAGTGGTTTTTCCTGTTTTCTTCAAGTTCTGTAAAGGCACTGAATTTAGAACATTTAATCTGACAGAATTCCTGGAAAGCCTTGAGAACCAGGTTTGGAAAATGATGAGAGAACAAAAGGCCATGGAAACTGGATGCTCCTGTCGCTTCTCTGTATCTCCTGCTTCAGGTTTAGTGACCCAGGGGGACTGATCAATAGCTGGACCTAGTCTACATGTCCATGCCTTAGCTGCTGGGTACAAATGAATAAATTGGGTCTATTTAACATCCAGTTGGGAGGTCCAGGGACTTGGCTGTCAAGATGTGGTTCTCTTTCCATCTGTTGGGGGCTCAGAAGCTGAATGGCTGGCTATCATACTCCCCTCCCTGTTCAACTCTGTCCTACGATAGGGGACGTAGGTGTCAAATCCCTTTGAACGTCCACACTCTCTGTATACACATCTTCAGCTTAATTAAAGCATTCTAAATGTCCAGTGTTATATGTAGAATTACTTGCTCAATGAATACTGCATAAGGAAAGAATATTAAACTGTAAGGCTTGATGTTTAATATGGTTTGCTTACTGTGGAGGGCATTGGCAATGGCCAGGCAGGTATAATAAAAATAGGTCATTTGTTCACTTAGTGTAAGTGATTTTTTTCTTTAATAGTAGTAGCCATTTATTTTACTTGAAACAAGCACATTTTTAGAATCTTCAAGGATGGTTCAGATTCTAAATCATTTTTAGCCTCTGTCACACCAAGAACTTCAGAAATGTTCTAAAATGTTATAATATCTACCATTGCACTATTAAGAAACATCTTGCATGTATTCATTATTCACTGAGAGGATCATTTTTTTTTTTTCATTAAATAAAGTTTGAAGCCTGGTTTTGGTTCAAAATGAACCAACAATATGAACCTATAAAATGAAATTGCTATTGCTATTGCTAAGTCACTTCAGTCGTGTCCGACTCTGTGCGACCCCGTAGACAGCAGCCCACCAGGCTCCCCCGTCCCTGGGATTCTCCAGGCAAGAACACTGGAGTGCGTTGCCGTTTCCTTCTCCAATGCATGAAAGTGAAAAGTGAAAGTGAAGTCGCTCAGTCGTGTCCAACCCTCAGCGACCCCATGGACTGCAGCCTTCCAGGCTCCTCCATCCATGGGATTTCCCAGGCCAAGAGTACTGGAGTGGGGTGCCATTGCCTTCTCCGATAAAATGAAACACCTCACCAAAAAAAAAAAAAAAGGAAGAGACACTGCACAATGAAGACAGAAATGGCATGATCTTTTTTAAACCATCATCTTAATTTTACTTAATTTTTTCCCTTTTTCAGGTGATGTTTTGATTAGTGTTGGCTATGCAAATGTGTTAGGTTATACTCTTCGAGAATTTTTAAAGCTTCTGCAACATATCACCATAGGAACAATACTACAAATAAAAGTTTACCGAGATTTTATAGACATACCCCAAGAATGGCAAGAAATATATGATTTAATCCCTGAGACCAAATTCCCAATCACACGGTAAGTAGTTAAGTTTAGGAAATCTTTGTTATACTACAGAATTCCCCAGGGTCTATGAAGCACAGAGTCTTAGTTAAATATGAGAATTATCAATTGGACCATGCTGGAGGAATTAATGACAGTCACAGTTCAGTGGGTTTCTAAATCCTTTTGGAAAGTACAATCTGTAGGACTTAATATGAGGCAGAATGATAAAGGCAAGAAAGAGCCTTGGACATGGAGTTTAACAAGGACCAAATTACCTAATGGCAGCTCTGCCTTCAAATCTAGATATGCGACTCCCCCTTTCCCAAAGTTAGCCCTGAAACATGTGCTGTGACTCCTTTTCCTCATTTGTCTCCAGCATATTCAGTTCTCTCTCTGGATCCTTCTCAATAACCATTGCTGCTGCTAAGTTGCTTCAGTCATGTCTGACTCTGTGCAACCCCATAGTCGGCAGCCCACCAGGCTCCCCCATTAAGCCTGTTTAAAACTCTTCCATCTTAGCAAAGCCTACTTTAATCCACTCCCCTCTCCTTTCCTTAGCAGCCACTATCCTGTCCCTTGACTCCAAAGCTGTTGAAACAGTTGTATTAGACAGTACCAATTCCTCAGGAGACACCTCATCCCACCTCGCTGCAGACCTTGGCTGAGAGCCCTTTACCCCAAGGTCACCTGCAACCTTCATACTGCTAATTTCAGTGGACTCCTCTCAGTCTCTAATTTTGCTTGGCTTCTGAGCGGCAGCAGGCACTTTACAGCCTCTCACCTCAACTCTTGTTGAAATATAATTTTCCCCAGACTTCTGGAATACCACACTCCCTTATCTCCTTTTGTCACTTCCTCATGATTGCCTTTTACCAAGCCTTGTCTTTGGCTTTCTTCTCTCAATCTTCTAAGCAAACTCCTTGGTTTCTATTAGTATTCATACATTAATAATTTCCAAATTGTATTATCTCCAAACTTATATAAACACCCACTTGATATCTATCATAAACCCCTTAAACTCATTATGCCTAAAATTAAAAGCCAGTTTGCCATTGTCCTAGTGGGAGAGCATTTGCTTAGTCAAACAAATCAGAAATTTAAGGGCTGGCTTGATTTCTCTATCTCCTTTAAGTGGCACATTTAGTATTCTGATCCAAGAGTTATTGTTATTAATTCTGACCAGATCCCTGAGCACTAGATGTACAGCTGTGTCCCTTTGCTCATTGGGATGTGCTCAAAGAAATATGGCTAGGGGCTCTTTACTAGGATTAAAAAATAGCCCATATTACTTCAGAGTCCAACTTGTGGCCACAGGGACTGATATGATTCACAGATATGCTTTGCTTATCTCCCTCACTGTTTTAGACAGTGTTGAGAGCAAGGAGGATATATAGGAGGGCTTTTTCCAGGGGCCAGTAATACTCTATTTCTTGACCTGGGTGGTAGCTACCAAGGTGTTTAGAAATTTTTTTTCATTCAACTTTTTTGCATTTTTCTGTTTCAAAAAATTTTTAATGAAAAAAAATTGAATTGCTAAATTTACAAATCTCTGGTTTCTCCCGAAAAACAGAAGATGGGCTTGCATCCCCACATGCTAACAGTGGACTAGAGCTGGATAGCAGTTGTTCCCTTCAGATCAGATACAGAATGGGGAAAAATTTTTTCCCAATAACTAAACCAATCCTGCTTTGATTAAAAATCATTAATGATGATACTGAACTTACTGTTTACTATGTGATAGACACCGCTTTACAAGCATTGTACCATTTAATCCTCATGACAGTTCTATTTATCCTCGTTTTACAGATAAGAAAACTGAAGCCAATAGAAGAGTATGTACACTTGCCAGAGGCCACAGGGCTAAGTAGTATACGTCTGTTTTCAGAGCAGCAACATCCAATAAGAATTCTCTATGCTAGTGGAAATGACCTGTATCTGTGCCATCCCATGTGGTAACCATTAGCCACAGGTGGCTACTAAGCCCATGAAATGTGAAGATTTGTAACTGAGGAAATTTAAATTTATTCAAGTTTAACCAGTTTAAATTTAACAGCCACACATAGCTGGTGGACCCTGTATTGGAGAGCTCAGCTCCCAAAACTGAGCTCTTCACCATTTGCTTATGGAACGACTACATTCTAAGTAGAGTTTGAGATTCAGAATATTAAAAACCTAGGGATGGCAGGTTGACCATTCAAAAGCAAACACAGAATACCACAACTTAAGTTATGAGGCTAAAATTCACAAACTTAGGAATACCACCAATCATTTTCTGAATCCCTTAATTAAGCAAAGGGCTTATAGCTAAGGCATGTTAGCATCTTATGTGGAAAAGGGTAAGGAAGGGGCAGAAGGGGAACGAAAGGTTTAGTTCGCAAAGTTGTAAGGCTTCTTTCAGGAGCAGATAGCACCGAGTGCACAATTCGCCATGTGATGCTCTGGGCAGGCCTCCTGATATTAAAAGCTGTTTCCAGCGAACCCTGACCTCTGCTGGCTTGTGGCATTTCTATCTAATGCCAGTTTAATAAGAACCTGGTTCTGCCACCTGTCTTTATGGTGATCTAACAGAGCTACAAAGAAGGTCCTTTGAGTCTGAAGGCAAACTGTTCTAGTCCTGAGATCTTCTGAATCTCCTTGCACAGTACTACATCAAGGATTAAAGAAAATCATACAATTTAAGACTAGTGGCTTTCAGAAAAAAATGACTCAATACCAAATGCTATTACCAGAAGAGAGAAACTTTAGGGAAGATCTATTCAGATCCTTAGGAGCAAGCAAACAAACAAAAAAAACCACAAGCAGCCCTCCAAGGATGTTAGGGAAAACACTAGTTAAGTTGGATAGGTCGGAGGGACTGGGGTAGGGAAGAAATCCATTTCCTATTAGCAGGACAGAAGCTAACGGAGGTTCATAATTGCAAAGATCTAGTTTTGGATCTGCTGGGTAATAGCACCAGAATGAGGGGTAGCACGTGACAGCATTTGTTCAGGAAAATAATAGCAGGCGCAGGTGCTACAGGCATTAGAAAAGTTCAAGAACCCTGTTGTTGGCGAACTGAAAAATAAAAAAGAATCTTCACAAGTTTTTGGACGGCAACAGCAAGGTGGAATAGTGCATGATGAGACATCTGGGTGGAAGGGTGTTCTACAGATCCACATTTGTAAACCCAATTGAGAAGCAAAGAATGATGCTCAGGGGCAAAAATAAAAAGATTCAGAGGAATAACCAATGATAAACATATTGAAGATCTTTGAGGCCCATTATTTCTGGACGCCTCCTTGGAAATCAGTAATGTTCTATTATTGCTGATCCCAAGAGACCCATGAAAACTGAGTTCTGTGGATGAGACGGCCACATTGACCTGTTATTCTGTGAGGTGAAATCAACCGACCCTTTAAGGCCTGCTAACATTCTGGTCAGTAGTCTCGCTTAAGTCTGTGCAAAGCTTTTTAAAGTAATGTGAAATAATTTAGGGCAGAATTTGATTTCCATTTAGGAATGTAAACAAATTTAAAGGTAATTTAAACAAATTTAGAGAGGATCTTAGTTCCCTTACCAGGGACTGAACCTGAGCCCTTGACTGTGAAAGTATGGAGCGCTAACCACTGGGCTGCCAGGGAATTCCATAAAGGTAATTTTTAAAACAGAAGATTTTCAATAACACAGACAGGTAGTGCTAAACTGTATTTTTTCTTTTATGAACCAAAGCAGGTTATGAGACATCTTGTTAGGTGATAATGAATGTGTAGACATTAAGAATCCATTTCATTCACTAGTCTTTCCATTTCAGCACAACAAAGAAAACTGAGGAGGCAGAAGATGGATCTGTCACAAGCAGTGATGATGATGACGCTTTCGATACAAGACTTAAGTACTACAAATATCCACGGTCCACTGGACATTACCCTGTAAGGAGACCAATGTCTATCTCCAGAGAATGGCATGGATATAAAAAGAAGAACCATGTAATGCGTGTAGGAAAAGACATTAACTGTGACGTGATGATTCACAGAGATCACAAGAAAGAAGTGAGGGCCCCTTCTCCATACTGGACCATGGTGAAGCAAGACAACGAAATCTCCTCCTCCTCCTCAGCCTCCTCTACCTCAGATGCATTTTGGCTGGAAGACTGTACCCCCGTTGAAAAGGGCAGCAGTGAACCAGTATCACGAGTTGGCTAGGCACCAGTTTTCTAATCTGTGACCACAGAAGCATTTACCTTGAAAACACCCATTTTTTTTGTGCACTGCCTTACTTTTGAGTGTTAGGTTGATAATTACTTGAAAGAGACAGAATAGAAACAGAAGAGGGAGAAGATGAGGGGGGAAAAAACACACACCAAAATTGTGCCACAGTGAAGATAAACATAAAAAACGAAGCAGTGCAAATATAGGCTACAGCTAACAGGTAATATATATTTTGCACAAATAACTCTTTTGGAAAAAAGGCAAAAGGGGGTAAAACCCAGATCATTTAACTGTTCTTACCCAAGAATACAGACTTTTCACTGCTTTTATCTTTAAAAGCCAATAATAATCTGGAGATAGTTACTCTGATAGCCACTTAAGCCTTAATTTTAAGTTTCTCATGCTTCTGTACTTTATAATTATATTCCTGTTCTCCTTAAAAGCATCTAAAGCAAAAACTCAACATAAACACCTGTTGATTAACTAATTAGCAAAAATGCAAGAAAAACATTTAAATAGAATGCTTTATTGACTTTAGGTCAGTTGGGAACAATTACCTATATTTATGCTTTATATTTCATCTCACTGGAAGAAAAGATAAATGTTACAATAGAGACTTTTCACTTTCATGTATTTGCTGCTCTGGGTTCACAAAACATTCAGTTCTTTCCTGCAATATGGGATTCAGTATTACAACTCATCAATGAAAGGTGTATGCCCCAAATTTCCACTTGCTGCCATTGACTTCCGGCCAGAAACAAACTTCTTTGCAGCCTTTAAGACAGAAACAAAGAAAGAAAGTTAATACAAATAAGCAAATAGACAAACTTCTGTTACTCTGAATATTTCATCCTTCATGTGACTGAGCAAGCGTGACGCTCTATGATGACAGTAGCTGTTAAGAGGGAAAAGGGATCTGACGCTGCAGAAAGGGTATCTCCCGGGGCACGGCTGTCCGCCTCTGTCTGTATTACGATGGCAAATAGTCTGAGTCAATGAAAATACACTGATTGTTAACTTGTCAGAGTTACACTATATCCTAGTGTTCTTTATGCCACTACTTTAGAGTTCAAAGTCTGTTAGTTTACGTCAAGTGCAGTACCAAGAAGTACTTAGGTACTTAGATCAGCTTTTTAAATAAAGATGGTGTTGGAGGCAGCTGGGTTGGACTCGTGACAGTACAGTATATAAGACAAGGACAACCATTTGGAAGAGTATACAATGATGAAGCCTCTATACAGTGAGCAAAAACAAGACTTGGAGCTGACTGTGACTCAGATCATGAACTCCTTATTGCAAAATTCAGACTTAAACTGAAGAAAGCAGGGAAAACCACTAGGCCATTCAGGTATGACCTAAATCAAATCCCTTACAATTATGCAGTGGAAGTGACAAATAGATTCAAAGGATTAGATCTGATACACAGAGTGCCTGAAGAACTATGGGCGAAGGTTTGTAACACTGCACAGGAGGTGGTGATCAAAACCATCCCCAAGAAAAAGAAGTGCAAAATGGCAAAATGGTTGTCTGACGAGGCCTTACAAATAGCTGAGAAAGGAAGAGAAGCGAAAGGCAAAGGAGAAAAAGAAAGATATCCATCTGAATGTAGAGTTCCAAAGAAGAGCAAGGAGAGATAAGAAAGACTTCCTCAATGATTAATGCAAAGAGAGAGAGGAAAACAATAGAATGGGAAAGACTAGAGCTCTCTTCAAGAAAATTAGAGATAACAAGGGAACATTTCATGCAAAGACAGGCACAATAAAGGACAGAAATGGTATGGACCTAACAGAAGCAGAGGATATTAAGAAGAGGTGGCAAGAATACATAGAACTATACAAAAAAGATCTTAATGACCCAGATAACCCATGATGGTGTAATCACTCAGCTAGAGCCAGACATCCTGGAGTGCAAAGTCAAGTGGGCCTTAGGAAGCATTACTACGGGCAAAGCTAGTGGAGATGATGGAGTTCCAGCTGAGCTATTTCAAATCCTAAAAGATGATGCTGTGAAAGTGCTGCACTCAATATGCCAGCAAATTTGGAAAACTCAGCAGTGGCCACAGGACTGGAAAAGGTCAGTTTTCATTCCACTTCCAAAGAAAAGAAATGCCAAAGAATGTTCAAACTATCACACAATTGCACTCATCTCACACGCTAGCAAAGTAATGCTCAAAATTCTCCAAGCTAGGTTTCAACAGTACGTGAACTGAGAACTTTGAGCCGTTCAAGTTGGATTTAGAAAAGGCAGAGGAACCAGAGATCAAATTGCCAACATCTGTTGGGTCACAGAAAAAGCCAGAGAATTCCAGAAAAACATCTACTTCTGCTTCATTATACTATGCTAGAGCTTTTGACTCTGTGTGCACAACAAACTGTGGAAAATCCTTAAAGAGATGGGAATACCAGGCCACCTTACCTGCCTCCTTCGAAACCTGTATGCAGGTCAAGAAGCAACAGTTAGAACTGGACATCAAACAATGGACTGGTTCCAGATTGGGAAAGGAGTACATAGGCTGTATATTGTCACCCTGCTTATTTAACTTCTATGCAGAGTATATCATGCAAAATGCCAAGCTGGATGAAGCACAAGCTGGAATCAAGACTGCTGGCAGAAATATCAATAATCTCAGGTATGCAGATGACATCACCCTTATGGCAGAAAGGGAAGAAGAACTAAAGAGCCTCCTGATGAAGGTGAAAGAGGAGAGTGAAAAAGCTGGCTTAAAACTCAACATTCAAAAGACTAAGATCATGGCATCTGGTCCCATCCCATCACTAATGGCAGATAGATGGGCAGACAATGAAAACAGTGACAGACTTTATTTTGGGGGGCTCCAAAATCACTGCAGATGGTGACTGCAGACATGAAATTAAAAGATGCTTGCTCCTTGAAAGAAAAACTATGACAAACTTAGAAAGTGTATTAAAAAGCAGAGACATTACTTTGCCAACAATGGTTCGTATAGTCAAAGCTATGGTTTCTCCAGTAGTCACGTATGGATGTGAGAGTGGGACCATAAAGAAGGCTGAGTGCTGAAGAGTTGATGCTTTTGAACAGTGGTATTGGAGAAGACTTTTGAGAGTCCCTTGGACTGCAAGGAGATCAAACCAGTCAATCCTAAAAGAAATCAATCCTGAATATTCATTGGAAGGACTGATGCTGAAGCTGAAGCTCCAATTACTTTGGCTACCCGATACAAAGAGCCGACTCATTTGAAAAAACCCTGATGCCGGCAAAGATTGAAGGCAGGAGGAGAAGGGGACAGCAGAGGATGAGACGGTTGGATGGCATTACTGACTCAATGGACATGAGTTTGAGCAACCTCCAGGAGATGGTGAAGGACAGAGAAGCCTGGCGTGTTGCAGTTCATGGGGTCACAAAGAGTCAGACACAACTGAGTGACTGAACTACAACAACAACGATGATGAACTTAGGCGCCAAGTGAAATCAAGTCAGGATTGCTATCTTCCAACAGCCTTCATTTTTTTTCTATCCAAAAGGATAGACCCCTTGGTGAGAAGATGGTTGAGATCGTGACACGAAAGGGGAGTTGGCATTTTTAATACAGAAAGGACTGATTTAGGGTTCATTTTATAGTTCATGTACTTGTTAGGCACAGTAGGGAATACAAAGAGGTATAACACACAGTCTTTGCCCTCAAAACCAGTCAATTTTATAGGAAACAATATGTGAAAAATAAAAGAAAAATAGAACAAGGGCAGGAGAATGTCTTAGGCTGAGAAGACTAAAGAAAATCTTGAGATGGTGGACTGTGAAGGGTTGGCAGGATAGAAAGTTTATTTCAGAGTGAGGAGGAAAAATACCAAACGACAATTAGATTGAGTCGTATGAAACTGCCAATATTTCACTCTTCTTGACCTTTAAAAATTTAAAATAGTTTAACCTAATGGTAAACTATTAGTTGAATGAGGAAGATACACAGACTTCCTGAGTTGACAAGGAAGCTATCTGCAGATCTGATGGGATTGAGCCTCTGCCTCCACACCAGGCAGACAGATACCAAATACCCTGAGAACAGCATATACAGGCCTTATGCATTCCTTCTGAAATGGCATCATTAAGGACAAGTTATGTGATGTTAAACAGATTTTCATTTGCTTACATTTATGACATCAGCGTCAGCTACTGCATCAATCTGCTGAAGGACTGTGGATGGCGGCGTGTATGAACCAGCAGCTAGAGCCTGGGACCCAACTTCATCCAGGAAACCCTCAGAAGACTCCACTGACATCAGGTACCCAGCTTTCAGCTTGTTCCTGTCCAGTGAAAGGTGTGTAAGTAAGGCAGAAGGCAGTTTTATGGAGGAAGTTAAAGTATGTTCCTAAATCCTTAAACATGTTTGAGTAAATATGCAAACTGACAGCTTTGAAACTTTAAGAGCGCTAAAGATCTTCATTCCCTTTCTTCAGTTTACCAACTATTTTATTATTTACATTATCATTTTGAAAGCTGTCATTGTAAGATTATACTAAAAACCCAACAGAATGCATTTTGCTTTTAGATTAGAACTCAGATCTAGTTAAAAATATTTTAGTGTGAAGTCTTGATTACTGAAGGAATTCTAGCTTCCTGATACACTTTTGGTGATATTAGACATCTCTACTAAAGAAAATACCTATTTAGCCTCTTCTTATTGTCCCTTTAGCAGAATGCTGTGGACTGGGATTTGTCTCATTGAGGACAGAACAAGTGGGGAAGGAGAATATAGGTCTTTATAAGCTCCTATAGCTTAAATATGGGCACAAAAGCATCAATTTGAAATAAAATCCAATTCATAATTATCCCAGAAAGAAACTGGTGTTCAATAAGGCACTTGAGTTATTTAACTCAAACTGTAGCAAGACCTCCATTTAAACATAATTACAATTTAATGTAGCAATTTTATCACATTGTCAGCTTAACTGAAAAAAGATTTTACCTGCAGTAAACTTTACCAAGAGATTATTAGTTTGTCCCTTCAGCAATGACACCTCACTTTCTCTCTTTCAATACAGGAGGACTAAGAACCTTACCGAAAATGTATAAACTCCATCAAAATGGCAGGAAAGAAACAGAACTTGGCATTAATAACCAAAATTCTACACTTACTAAGAAAATACATTTTCTTAAATAAATTAAGACTTGAAACAGACTTTTCCTAAGTTTATCCAGTGTTTCAGTTTGTTATAAGCATGTGTTTCTGATGGAGTCATGTACAGCTGCACCCTGTCAGTCCTTGGTTCCATGTATACAACATTTAATCAAGTGTGTTGTACTTATTTCAGAGATGCACTTTTCAGTGTGTACAGTATGAAAAATGTAATAATACTAATGAGAAGAGAAATGGTAAAAGGTTGTTCCCTCCTAGGTTGTAATTCACCATCATAACTTCCTTTGTAGACAATACTAAATGATCTTTGAATACTAAAAGACTGCCTGAGTTTTAGGATTCACGTTTTGAATTGTCCTCAATGGATGAAGTCAAATTTAAATGTTTTAATCTCCTGTATGAAATGCAAGCTGATTTGTAACTCTGTCCACAGTTTGTCTCTTTTAGAGAAACTCCCAGAGGTACTGAGTTAACAGGTGTTTGCTGTTAGCACTCACTGTTAGCACAGTGAAGACAGTGGGATTTAAAAATCACCAAATAGATGGATGTTGCAGTTTTTTAAACAGGTATCTTTTTTTGTCTATCAAATCAGTAAAGAGGAAAAAATAAAGCTGCTAGTGGTTATGGTGGAACAGGCACTCCTGATGATGTGATTATAAACTGGTACAACCTTTTAATACTGTGATTGCAAAATATATAAACACAAACATATATTTTAATGCAGAGCCTTTCATTATAATATTTATAACTCTTGGCTCAATTGCAAATCTATACCAAAAAGTAATGTGAAATACGAAATTTTTTTAAGGCCAAAGATATCCTTTTAGTTTACAATTTCCAACTGTCAACAAGTATATTCTGACATACCAATTAATTCAGTAATCTGAATAAATGAAAACAGCATTATAAAGAGAAATCATTGGTTAGTAATGATAGATAATTACTAACAACTATATATGTTAATTATTTATTAACAACTATATATGCAGTATTAACAATTATGTTTAAAAATGGTGAGGAAAATATTCAAAATGTTAACAATTATATCTCTAGGTGGTAGGAATATATTTCCCTCTCCTTTAAATACTTTTTTATACTTTTCAATCCTATTGTACCTTTGTTACAGTAGTATTGTACCTAGAAAAAAAATACAACTTGCAAATAATTGAAAGTTAATATTGAAACTTACTTGGCAGCTTGCACATCTGGATTAGAAAGGTTTCCTTGAGCAATTGTTTTTACTTGGTTATAAGCAGCCTTGATAACCTAGGACAGAAAAGTAAAAGCTGGTCATCTTTGATCAGTGCCAGAGTCTCCTGCAGTATTCCAGATGCTCCTCTATGAGGCAGAAACACAAGATGGAAATAGTTGTGTCCATCTGGAATTCTTAAGTCACTAGGTGCTGCTTACACTTCCGATAAAGCAGCCGTTTGTACAATAGCCAAATAGCCAAGCTTCTTATAAACATTAAGGGGCAGGGGGCAGAGGATGGCAGTAGGGTTTAGGAAAAGAAAACTCAGGGATTTATAATTGCGTATGAAGAATAAGCACCTTTTAAAGTTCCCCAGGCTCTCAAAGTATCATGTAATTAATATTGCTTTCTCTTACTATTCACTAAGAAGAAAGCAGTAAACCGTAAGGAGCCAATCTGTAAAGACTGTCCATGCCTGGAATGCTGGGGTCATGAAGGAATCAAGTTCTAGTGATGTGAGTGGGTATAATGAACCTGGCCCATGATTTGCTCCATCCCAACCTTGGCATCATTTGGGGTCTGTTAACTTACTTTACCCTCCAAGTGAGCTACCTATTTCCATAGCCATACCCCAGACATGAACACTGAAATCCTCAATTCCAAGACCTCTGGCCTGTCTTTAATCATGCTATCCATATCTTCCATTTTTGCCAACATCTCTAGTTCCTTGATTTGTCCACTTTCAATCCATCATGTCCCTCTGGGTTTACTTCTTTAGCCTAAATCCATGAATTATCCTTTCAGCCACTCCTACTAGTGTTTCCAACTTCCTGCCACCTCTTCATACTTCTGACCAGTCTACTTTGCAAGATTCCAACCTGGGATCAACCCTACAGCTTGCCGCCTCCATTTTTCCATTAGGCTAGCCATCTGACTATACTATGCATCTGCTGCTCTGCTCATTCTGTGTGCATCTAGGCACTCATCTGTCCCCAACCTCTTACTTTCTTTAAACTTCTTTCTCTTATTCTCAAAACATGATTTAGCTTCCTACTGCACCAGGGATGTACTTCCTCATCTCTGACATCCTGTTCTCCCATCAGCCATTATGTCCAAGGACAAAAAGTCTATTTATACTTTGGATCCTGCTTGCTCTTGCTTCTACAGATTTAATCCACCTATAATTTCCTACCTCCTATATTCACTCCAATTTCTTTCCTTTCAGTATGAATATCTGTCTCTTCCTACTTAATCTCTCAGAGTAAACTCTACTAAAATCCCACCCACTCCCCTATACCTGCACCAACTTTGCATTTCTTTCTTCTCATTCATTTCTTAATATTGTAAATTTTAGTTCACTTCCAATAGTCTTGTAAAAACTGATATTGTCCAAGTTTGCTAAAACTAACAGACTTCCCTGTGGTAACTAAAGGGACGTTAATATAGAGTAGATCAAAAGATTGTTAACCAGTCTCTTTCTTGGTCTCCAAATATACCAGTTTCTCTTCTTTTTGTTTTCTTGGCCATTTCCCCTAGCTTGACCTTCAGTTTTCTTCTCCTACCAGCTTTCATATGTAACCCTGATTTCAACACACTTTCTGTTGAGGATGCCCAGTATACATCTTTGCCTTGACCTCACTTGAGTTCTCCATTTAGATAGCCTAGAGGTAACTTAATGCCACATGTCCACACAGAACCAAAATACAAAGGAAGCATTTCCTCTCTCTTTCCTGGAAGGATTAGTATATACATTTTCCATTTTTAACTTTCTTCCATAGCAGATAACACTTTAATGATATTACACTAGACAGAGATCTGATAAATCACAGTATTCAAACATTCTATATTTTTACTAAAAAAATGTTAACAGGAAAAAAAAACCTTGTGAGAATTTTTCAGTTTGCAACTTACATCTCCAGCAGATGCAGCTTGTGAGATAGTGTAGAACCCAAAGAGTCCAGAGTCTGAGTAACTGGCATTAAAAGCAGAAACCTGAAATATAATGAAACTTTACTATATGTCACTCTACCAGGTAAAACAGTACAGTTTTCCTAAGGTTGTCTAGAAAAAATATGTACCTTCACAGTATAAGCAAAGAGATGAATTAATATTTCACGTAACTGGTTCTATTAAGGACTGAAGTGTTCTGTACACAGGTTACCTTTTTCAGAACTATAATGGTTTTAACTTTTCTCATTTAACTCTTTCTAAAATGGATTGCTCATTTTCCTTGGTATTTTCTAACCTTTTGATGATTAAGGGTTAATGCAAACAGTAACCTGTAAACATTACTACATTACTACCATAGATTCAGTACAGCTGAGTGATGCAGATCATGGTCCTTGACATTAGACAAACATGCTTTCTTCCCTCTGCTGTTGGTGGTGACTTCCTTTTCACCAATTCACTTTTACTTTTTCTACAGACCAAAGTCAAAGAGTTAGAAATTTTTTTCTGCTTAGTAGCAGGTGTCCAGGGGAGCAAGCAGTTTAGCCTCTGGCAAACAGGGGTATTTCTGTGTGTAGTCTGAGTAGAGTGTTAAGCTCCTTGAGGCAGATATGACATCCTAGTAAAGTGCTTTTCAGTGTTTATGTGGGCCAATAGCCTAAGGAGCACTCATGTGTGTCTGAGTACTGTGTGCCCAGCTGTATCTGACTCTTTGCAACCTCATGGATTGTAGCCCGCCAGGCTGCTCTGTCCATGGAAATTTTCTAGGCAAGAATAATGGAGTGTGTTGCCATTTCCTATTCCAGGGGATCTTCTGGACCCAGGGATCGAAACCACATCTCTTGCAGCTCCTGCTTTGGGAGGTGGGTTCTTTACCAGTAGCGACACCTGGGAAGTCCAAGGATCACTTGAGTTGTTATAAAAAACACACTTTCAGGTTCCCACAACAGATCCATTCACTCAGATCACTACGGATGAAGTCTGGGAGCCTGAATTTTAAACTATATTCCAGGTGAAGTTTGAAAACCATGGGTTCGGTCCATATGAAGCACACAAAGATATGCACTTCAATCACTTGAAGTTTAATTACAATTCTGAGACTAACCTAGTCATTCTCCAAATTTCTGGCCAAATTCTAAAGTAGGAATTTCTGTTAAATTATGTCACTGGGTTAAACTCCAACTATCTAAAGCATCATTAATGTTCAATAGAAAAAAGTAAAGCATGAAAAAAAGAAAACAGAGTAGACCACAGACTGGAAGAAAGACCATTTGGAGGAACTCTAATTTAGGACTAATTTAAGATAATGGTTTGAAAACTGCTCCATGGACCCCTAAGGCTCTGTTTAGAAGATTCCAAGGGTTTCACTGTCAAGTAAGCCTTCTACTTTTTTAAAAGCAAAAGCTTTTGTGTTGGGCATTGCAGGTGGGAAATGGTATTGGATTAAAAAAGGCTCCTCTGCTTAAAAATAAAAGTCTGACACAACCACTCAAGTATTAAAAGGAAGGCTAAAAAGAGAAGACTGATTTAATTTCCACTGTTAAATGTCAAACGGCCAAAGACTTACTAAAGCATAACCTACCTGTGCCATGCGCTGTTGCTGAAATTATGAACAATACTTAACCCTACAATTTTGTGTTACTTTTTAAAGATATCATTGAGTACGGCACTTTAACAGCATCATCTTTTAGGATTTTAAATAGCTCAGCTGAGTTCCTTCACCTCTACTACCTTTGTTTGTAGTAGTAATGCCTCCTAAAGCCCACTTGACTTCACATTCCAGGATGTACAGCTCTAGGTGAATAACAACACCATCATGATTATCCAGTCATTAAGACCTTTTGTGTATAGTTCTTCTGTGTATTCTTTCCACCCCTTCTTTATCTCTTCTACTTCTGTTAGGTCCACTGTTTCTGTCCTTTATGGTATCCATCCTTGCATGAAATGTTCACTTAGTATCTCCAATTTTCTTGAAGAGGTTGCTGGTCTTTTCCATTCTAGTGTTTTCCTCTATTTCATTGTCCATTTAAGAAGGCCTTCTTACCTCTCTCCTAGTTCTCTGGAACTCTGCATTCAGTTTTGGGTACATCTTTCCCTTTCTCCCTTGCCTTTCACCCTCTTCTTCGCTGAGCTATTTGTTAAGCCTCCTCAACCACGCTGCATTCCTGCATTTCTTTTTCTTTGGGACAGTTTTGGTCACTGCCTCCTACACAATGTTACGAAGCTACATCCATAGTTCTTCAGGCACTCTGTCTACTAGATATAATCCTCTGAATCTATTTATCACCTCCACTGTGTAATCACAGGGGATTTGATTTAGGTCATACCTGAATGGCCAGTGGTTTTCCCTATTGTCTTCAATTTAAGCCTGAATTTTGCAATAAGGAGCTCATGATTTGAGCCATAGTCAGCTCTAGGTCTTGTTTTTGCTGACTGTACAGAGCTTCTTTATCTTTGGCTGCAAAGAATATAATCAATCTGATTTTGGTATTAACCATCTGGTGATATCCATGTGAAGAGCCTTCTCTTGTATTGCTAGAAAGGGTGTTTGCTATGACTAAAGTGTTCTCTTGACAAAACTCTGTTAGCCTTTGCCCTGTTTCATTTTGTACTCCAAGGCCAGACTTGCGTGTTATTCTAGGTATCTCTGGACTCCCTACTTTTGCATTCCAATCCCCTATGATGAAAAGGACACCTTTTTTTGATGTTAGTTCAAAATTGGGAAAGGAGTGCAGCCAAGGCTATCTATTGTCACCCTGCTTATTTTACTTATATGCAGAGTGCATTGTGTGAAATGCCAGTCTGGATGTATCACAAGCTGATGATACCACCGTAATGGTAGAAAGCAAACAGAATGAGGGTGAAAGAGGAGGATGAAAAAACTGGCTTAAAACGCAATGTCCAGAAAACTGAGATCGTAGGATCCAGTCCCATCACTTCATGGCAAACAGAAGGGGAAAAAGTAGAAGCAGTGACAGATTTTATTTTCTTGGGCTCTTACACCACTGTGGACGGTGACTGCAGCCATGAAAGTAAGATGCTTGCCCCAGGGCAGGAAAACTAAGACAAACCTAGACAGCTATTAAGAAGTGGAGACATCACTTTGCTGACAAAGGTCCATATAGTCAAAGCTACTGTTTTTCCTGTAGTCATATATGGATATGATATGGACCATAAAGAAGGCTGAGTGCCGAAGAATTGATGCTTTTGAACTGTGGTGTTGGAGAAGACTCTTGAGAGTCCCTTGGACTGCAAGGAGATCAAACCAGTCAATTCTAAACTATTGCTGAAGCTTAAGCTCTGATTAAGTTCACTGAACTGAGCTCAAGCTCCAATACTTTGGCCACCTGATGCGAACAACTGAAAAGATTCTGATGCTTGGAAAGATTGAAGGCAAAAGGAGAAGGGGGCAGCAGAGGACGAGTCTGTTAGGCAGAACCACTGACTTAATGGACATTCAGTTCAGTTCAGTCGCTCAGTCGCGTCTGACTCTCTGCGACCTCATGAACCGCAGCACACCAGGCCTCCCTGTCCATCACCAACTCCCGGAGTCCACCCAAACCCATGTCTGTTGAGTCGGTGATGCCATCCAACCATCTCATCCTCTGTCGTCCCCTTCTCCTCCTGCCCTTAATCTTTCCCAGTATCAGGGTCTTTTCAAATGAGTCAGCTCTTTGCATCAGGTGGCCAAAGTATTAGAGTTTCAGCTTCAACATCAGTCCTTCCAATGAACACCCAGGACTGATCTTTAGGATGGACTGGTTGGATCTCCTTGCGGTCCAAAGGACTCTCAAGAGTCTTCTCCAACATCATAGTTCAAAAGCATCAATTCTTCGGTGCTCAGCTTTCTTTATAGTCCAACTCTCACATCCATACATGACCACTGGAAGAACCATAGCTTTGACTAGACGGACCTTTGTTGACAAAGTGATGTCTCTGCTTTTTAATATGCTGTCTAGGTTGGTCATAACTTTCCTTCCACAGAGTAAGTGTCTTTTAATTTCATGGCTGCAGTCACCACCTGCAGTGATTTTGGTGCCCAGAAAAATAGTCAGCCACTGTTTCCCCATCTGGTTGCCATGAAGTGATAGGACCGGATGCCATGATCTTAGTTTTCTGAATACTGAGCTTTAAGCCAATTTTTTCACTTTCCTTTTTCACTTTCATCAAGAGGCTCTTTAGTTCCTCTTCACTTTCTGCCATAAGGGTGGTGTCACCTCCATATCTGAGGTTATTGATATTTCTCCCAGCAATCTTGATTCCTTCCAGCTGTGCTTCTTCCAGCCCAGCGTTTCTCATCATGTACCCTGCATGTAAGTTAAATAAGCAGGGTGACATGAACATGAAGTTCATGAACATGAAGTTGAGCAAACTCCAAGAGAGAGTGGGGATTTTGGATTTTTTGGAATTTTTAAGCATTCAATTTGTTTTATATTAGAATAACAGTAAGTTTTTGATAGACCCACTAAGGTACTAAAATTAAGCCTGGCTGCCTCTTCAATTTTACAAAGATTTTCTTTGTGTCATCTTAAATTTTAAAAGCGGTTTAATACTAAGATCAAGTTTCCAGGACAACATTGTAAACATTAAGCCTTTGAAAACAAAAGGAAAGATGTTCACTGTTCAGACTCACATCAAATGGCTGGTGAACTCCCTTGGCAACAGCCTGGTACAGACAGCTGGTGGCATTGCTGCCCCTCTTAACGTGTGGTCCAGCACCGAGGACGTGCTGGAGAACACTGAACGCGTTTGCTTCTGCACTTCCTATGGCTGCACTCTCTGCTACAAGAGCGGCATGGACGAGACTGTCTCCATTCTGTTCTCGAATTTCACCTGGGGCCATGTAAAGAAAGAGCAAGGAAGAAACCATTTTTTGGTTTTATTCTTCAATACTCTCTATGAGACAGTATTACTGCATTAAGATGAAGCTCTTCTCTGGCCTGGTCCTCTCCTTGCTACCCTGCCCTTCCCCCAACACATTCACAAATATACTTAACACATAATACCCAAGCAATTGATACTTTCCACAATGATTCTCTTTCCACAATGATACTGTTTGGTAGTAAACAATCAGGCCTATTATACTCCAATATGCTATTGTGGGGGAGAGGCGGCATCCTGGTAAATTAACCTTAACAGAACAAAATGCTTACCTCCATGGTACTTGGCTTTTGCACCAGATAAACCAAGGCCACCCCTTATGTTAAGAAACTGTTCAGCAACTTGCTTTAGAACAGGATGACTCACACCTATGTCAGTAGAAACAAACAAACAAAAAACTATAAACAAACAAAAAACTAAGAACCAGAATTTCTAAAACACAATTGTAGAATACCTACTATTTTAAAAATGCTTCATTATATAATTAAAATATTATAATGCTCTTACAGAGATATGCATTTATAGCTTTATTATGTATTCATCTAGAACCTTTTTTTATGTAAATACTAATATTATTCTTTTTATTTTTAAAATGGTATCTTCTATTGATACTGTTTCTAACTTGTCTGTTGTAATTTACTTCTGAGTGGACTACACCAAACATGTAATGGTTATAAAGAATTCTATTATACTGATGTACCATTATTTATTTAATCAATCTCTTCCTGATGCACATGTTTCTAATAACTGGCTATTAAAACAATACTGCAATATGCATCAAGAGGCATTTTTAAAAGGAACGAAGAGATACTCCACAAAATGGGAAAAATATTTGCAAATCATGTATCTGGTAAGGATTAGTATCCAGAATATATAAAATACTCTTACAACTCAACAATGAAGAACAAACAACCCAATTAAAAACTGGCCAACGCACTTGAATGAACATTTCTCCAAAGGAGACACATAAACAGCCAAAAAGCACAAAAAAAGTTCAATGTTATAAATCACTACAATGGGATACCACTTCATAAGACATATGATAGTACATATTGGTGAGGATGTGGAGAAGCTGGAATCCTTATACACTGCTGGTGGGAAAATAAAATGGTTCAACTGCTTTGGAAAACAGTTTCATAGTTCTTCAAAGGGTTAAATAGAGAGATATCCTATATCCTAATCCTAGCAATTCTACTCCTAGGTATACACCCAAAAGAATGAAAAAGATATTTTGTTAAAAAACTTACACATGAATGTTTATATTCTTAATAGCTAAAACATGCAGGAACAACCCAAATGTCCAACTGGTGAATGAACAAAATGTCGTATTGAAATATTTTTCAGCCAGAAAAGGGAATGGAACATTGGTACATGCTATAATATGGATGTACCTTAAAAACATTAGGCTAAGTGACTAAGTGAAAGAAGTCAGTTATAGAGGCTATTACTGTAAAATTCTCTTTGTATGAAATGTCCAGAATAGTCAGCTCTCTACAGATAGAAAGTAGACTGCCGGTTGTCAGATGCAAGGAGGTGGAATGAGGAGTGCCTGCTATTGAGTATGGGGTTTCTTCTGGGGATGATGAAAATGTTCTGAGATTAGACAGTGGCAACAGCTGCACAACTCTGAGTATGCTAAAAAGCACAAACTGCACACTTTAGAAGGGTGAATTTTACACAGTGTGAATTATACCTCAGTTATTATTTGTAAAACAAATGAACAAAATCCAACTACTGCAAACAAAATTCTCATGCAAGTATTTTGTAAACTTATCAAAATATTTCTGAATGGTAAATTCTTAAAATAGACCTCCAAAAATGTACCAGTTTACTCCTGCTAATTTTTGAGTGCCTATTTCTCCATACCTTGGTTAATACTGGGTAGTGTCACTCTTTTAATTTTTGCCAACTTCACAGATTAAAAATTTCTTAGTTATTACATCTTTTACAATAATTGTATACACAACACACTTCTGCATGAACTGTTTGTTCATCCCTTTGTTGATTTTTCTATTAAACTGTACTTAAAACAAAAGCTCTTTGTAAAAAGCTCTTTGCTTAGAGAAATTTGCCCTTTGTCATAGGTTTTGCAAATACTGTAATGAATTTAAAAGTTAGTACTTAAAAAAAAAAGACTAGCTTTTTTCTTTTCAGAGTTGTGGAGGATTTATTTATATGCTATAAAACTGTGTTGGGGATATTTTAAAAATTTTATTGATGTATAGCTGATTTACAATGTTGTGTTAATTTCTGTTGTACAGGAAAGTGATTCAGTTATACATATACTTTTTCATTATGGTTTATCACAGGAAATTGAATATAGTTCTCTGTGCTATATAGTAGGACCTTGTTGCTTATACATTCTATCTATACTAGTTTGCATCTACTAATCCCAAATTCAGCACCTTCCCTCCCCGACACCCCTCAGCAACCACAATTCTGCTCTCTAGGAGTCTGTTTCTGTTTCACAGATATGTTCATTAGTGTTGTATTTTAGATTCCATGTTAAGTGGTATCATGTGGTCCTTTTCTCTTTCTGACTTGCTTCGCTTAGTATGATAATGTTTACATCCATTCATGTTGCTGCAAGTGGCACTATTTCATTCTTTTTCATGGCTGAATAATATTCTATTGAATATATGTACCATATCTTCCTTATCCATTCATTTGTCAGTGGACATTCAGGTTGTTTCCATGAAAGACTAGCTATTAAAATCCTATCAGGGCTTCCCTGGTGGCTCAGTGGTAAAGAATCTGCCTGCGAATGCAGGAGACACAGGTCTGGGATTGATCCTTGATCTGGGAAGATCCCAAGCGCTGCGGGGCTCCTAAGCCTGTAGGCCACAACTACTGTACTGTACGCCACACGTACAGCCTGCGCTCTGCAACAAGAGAAGTCACAACAGTGAGAAGCCTGTGCACGGCAACTAGAGAGTAGCCCTCGCTCTCTGCAACTAGAGAAAAGCCTGTGCAGCAACAAAGACTCAGCACAGCCAAATAAATTTTAAAAATTATGTATATAAAAATCCTATCACATACCGACTTTCTGACCTAACACAGGGTAAGTTCTCAAATTTTGTTCAATCCCGTATTCACATAATTATAGCTTAAGGGACTACTCTTTTTTTAAGTAACTTATACAGAGACAGTGAAACAAATCTTTATTCTTAACTATAAGTGCAACATCTACTAGGAGTGCACCTTAGTTTCTCTTTTTTCAATTAACCACTTTCTAAAATGAGACAGAACAACACATGGAGAATTGTGTAATCAGAATTTAAAAAAATACCCAAGTGAGTTTATTATAAATTGAGGCTGGTTACCAATATAGTGATACAATTACAATGTACTGGAAAGGTGTCCCCTTTACTACCCCGACAATTAGAAAAGGAAAAGTCAGCAGCCTCAGGGAATTTCCTGATTATCTACCACTTTCTCTGGGAGCCAAGAAACATGGAACTGTAAGTTACCTAGATATTGATATAACTGTAAAAGATGTATATATACACAGTTACATATGATAGTATCTGATTTTATAGTTTCAAGGATAATTCTACCTTCTCATTGAATATAGCTTCCTGTGCTATAACAGGATCTTGCTGTTTATCTATTCTATACATAATAGGTTGCATCTGCTCTTCCCAAACCAACCCTTTCCTGTGCTTCCCCCTTGGCAACCATAAGTCTGTTTTCTATGTTTGTGAGTTAAAAAAAACTACTCTTAAAAGAAGCAGGTAATTGCCAACTTACCAAGTCCAATCAAAGCCATTCTTGCACTTGTAAAATGATTCTGTACATAGTCATGTAACTGAGAAAGTGAAAACATTTATCTGGTTATACTGGTATAAATATAAAGAACTACAAAAATATCAAAGTGCAGTTTAGCAGAGAATAAACAGGCTTAAAAGCTGCTGTAATGAACTATAAGGGACTACCTAGAACTGAATTAAATTGAGCTTTTAAAATCCATTGCTAGAACTGAATGTGGTGATGGTTATGTAACTCTGTGAACAGAATAAAAACCTGAATTGTGCATTTTAAATGCTGAACTGTATGGTATGTAAATTATATCTCAATGAAGCTGTTAACGAAAAAAACAAAACAAAAATTAGAGCACATATTGGCTTGAACTTGAAGAAATGGGACTAAGTTTATGATTTTTATTATAATGTGATTTAAGTAGTACATCAGGTTCATCTTTATACAGGTAGTAATAAAGCACTGTTGTTAACATTCTATAGTAGAGCTAACAGTTATATCACTATATTCCTCTTGCCTGTCTTTGAAGATTTTTTTGCTAATAAGTTAGTGTCTATACCAGGGTTTCCAACCTGGATGATTACAGAATTATTTCGGGAGCTTAAAAAAAATTCGTCAATGTCTCCCTACTAATATAGATTAATACAGTAGATTCAATGTGAAATCTTGGGATCTTTATATAAAAGTAGGGCTAAAACATGCATTCTCAACTATACTACTGCTCCCAAGAGAGTGAAAATTACTTCTTGGGGGAAGAAAAAAAAAAAAGAAAATCCTTTATATATAAAGTACAAATATACATACAGTGCATAAACAGATATACAGTATATCTGTGGTGTTAAAAATTCATGGTGGGGGGGGGTGGCTAAAAAGGTTCCCTGAGTAATGTTTAGACTTGCTGAAGCTCAGTTTATTTAGATTTTGTGCCCTAAAACGAATGCTGTCTCCATCTATTGAGCCATCTTGGAAAGTCATACTCTTATTTTTTTCCTGGTGATGTTTTTCTACTGAATGCTGCTTTTGCTCAAAGTGTTCCAGCACCAATTTCTTTAGAATTTCCTTTAGCCTAGGGATACATTTTAAAAATGCTAGTAACTTTGATAATCATGGTTAATAACTTGGTATTTGTCTACACACACCTTACTTTTTGAAAAAATGGGACCCTTTAATACATCCTATTCATAAATTATGAATGAAATTTCTGTAATGAATTCATAAAGTATGAATGAATGAAATGTCTGGTCAGAATGTAATTCTGAAATTTCTGTAATTCCCCACCAGGGAATTGCCCCTTTCATAATAAACTTTTTTTTTTTTAGTTGAAAGATACACAAAAACTGTTCAGACAGAATTTTAGTCAAAAAGCAAGTTGATGAATAGGGAATTTCCTGGTGGTTCAGGACTCTACTCTTTACTGCAGGGGACATGGGTTTGATCCCTGGTAGGGGAACTAAGCTCCCACAAGTTGCGTAGTATAGCCAAAAAAAAAGGCAGCAAAGTGATGGAAAAAAAAGCAAGCAAGAGAATATCTTAAATTAGACGACAAGAAAATTAGCAAACAAAACTGAGTGGTAGATGAACATTCAAATTAATGTGAAAATGAGCACATTTAAAAATGTAAGGTGTTTTATCAGTACCTCAACTGGTGTCACTTTTCCAATCCTATAATCAGGACAATATAAGGAATTAGCCAAGGCATTTCTGTAAGCAGCAGCATGCAAATTTTCAATGACGTCTGTAAAATAAGTAAAGAAGCAGTTACAGAAACATGGTTTAAATAAAGACAACACCATGTAGAGAGCCTCGAAAACAACTATACAACTTTGGTCATTGTATTCAAGCATTGAAAATTTATTATTACCTCTAGCAACTTCTAAAATTCTGCCAGTCAAATGTGCTGAGAAAAATAAGATTCTCTGATAGCAGCCTGTAAATGTCAGTATCCACCTGAAGAGGTATGCCCGGGCAGAGAGACACCAGCCAGGAGACTACAATAACTGTTCAGGCACAAAGGATGAGGGCTGGAGCCTCACTGCTACCAGTGGGGAAGGAAGCTACTCAGGACACAGAAGTCATCTTTTCTACAATTTTACTATTCTATTTCTTTTATCAAAGGCCTGGGGTAACAAAGTTATCACCATGAAATATAATATGAGCAAACAGGAGCCAAGCACTCACTATGTTCCAGACACTTGACAGGCCTGCATGTGAATGAGCCATGCCATTCTGAGCCCCTGCAGTTGACCGCCTGCTTATACCTCAGTGGGCTACCTGCACGTTTCTGCTCCTACCAGAAGTTCTTGACTTCTGAGAATCAGTGGTGCTTTTTTTATCTTACAGATTTGTTCTGCCAGGTATGCTTATCAAGATTATATAACCAAACATTCTATAAACACAAACATGAATACAAAAAAGGATTTTTTTAAATTAAGTTGATTGCTTTGGAAAAACCCAATAAAAGGGAGCTGGCTAAACAACAGCAGCAATATATAACAGTAAAAGTAGCAGCAGCAAATAAACTGCTGCCAGATTTGGTGTAAGTAAAACAATCATTAAAAAACACCAGGGGGTGCTCTGATACAACCTAGAGGGGTGGGATAGGGAGGGAGGTGTAAGAGGGAGGGGACATATACATATGGCTGATTCATGTTGATTTAAGGCAGAAACCACCACAATACTATAAAGTAATTATCCTCCAATTAAAAATAAAAGACTGTTAAAAAACAAAAAACACCAGAGAACTTCCCAGGTGGCACAGTGCTAAGAATCCATCTGCCAGTGCAGGGTACATGGGTTCGATCCCTGGTCTGGGACGATTCCACATGCCGAGGAGCAACTAAGCCTGTGTGCCACAACTACTGAACCCGCGGGCCTGGAGCCCATGCTCCACAGCAAGAGAAGCCTGCTCCCCCAAACTAGATGAAATCTGCGCACAGCACAGAAGATCCAGTGCAACTAATAAAACAAACAAAAAAATCAGCGATGGGAGGATGGGCATAAAACACAGGTGAAAGGCCTAGGATTCTGTAATAAATTTACATATTAACATGATGAAAAATAATCAACAATACAAATGTTTAGAAATGAACAATGTTTTAAAAAGTGGACAAATTTTTGGAAAGCGTATTTTCAAACCCAAGGAGAAAAAGAATTTCAACAGCAGTTTTATTCCTCTACAAATTGATTTTCTTGAAATCCCAGTATCTTAGAAACAATGGAATATAATCTAAAAGTGCACTTACGAGCCTGTGGATTCTGAAAAGCCACAGCTTTGTCGATCCTTAGCTGAGGCTGAAGGGCAGCTACCTCCCAGCGTCGAAATTCTGGTGCTGTGGTGACATTGAGCAGGAACTCCATTAGAATATCACTACAGAAGACATGAAGCTCAGAGTTACCAGTCAAAAATTTAAAACGAACATCCATTCTACGTAACTGTAATGCTTTTTATTAAACTTTAGGCAGTTTGTGAATAACAATCCAAAACCAACATCAGAGGTCATGCCACACTGGAAAAAAAAAAAATAGTAGAACTGAGCATCTAAGTACTTCTTTAAAAGCAGATCTTCTAAATAAACACAGGTACTCACACATCATCCCGAAGGCATTCCACAGTATAGGCCATATTTTCCCTTGTTGAAGTCACGCTGAGTCAAAAATAAATTACAGTGAATTATCTAAATCAGAAGAATAAGCTTTCTCTTATATCTTCATGAAATCAATCTTTTGGAAAAAATATTTTGAGGTATAAAAAGTATAAGTAATAGTGAACAAAAATATGCACACTCAACTAAAGATTTTAACTATTTAAAAAAATCTTAAATAAGAAAACAGTTAAGTATTTCAACTTGACAAAAAGGAAGAAAGTCCTGACATATTACACTTGGATAAACCTTGAAAACATTTTGCTCAGTGAAGTCAGTCAGTCATGAAAAGGTAACACATACTATTTGATTCCACTGATATTAGGTACCTAGAGTAGTCAAAATCATGGGAACAACACAGAATGCTGCTTGCCTAGGGCTGAGGGAAGGGAAGGTGGTGTTTAATAGCTACAGGGTTTGGGTTGGGGAAGATGAAAACATTCTGGAGATGGGTGGTGGTGATGGTTGCTCAATGACACTTATTGTTATAGAAGCACACATGTTAAAGGTGGTAAATTTTATCTTATATGTATTTTACCACAACTTAAAAAAGGCAATTTTAAAGTTGAAGATCTCTTTGTATCCTTCCCAGGCTCTCACACTTTCTCCCACTTGAGACAAACATAATTATAAGCGTTACATATTATTTTGTTAAAAACCTCCTCATACCTTCAAAAAATCTTAAAAATTGTTTTCCAAAAAACATTTGTTAAGTCTGCCATGTTGATACAGACTGAATTCATCTCTTAACTGCTGTTCATTCCTAACTGTAGTAGTCCCAGCATATTATTGTATCATACTTTACTTATCCACCTCTTTAAAGACAGGCATTTAGATTGTTTCCAGTCACAGTATAAAGAATTCCTTTGTGCATGTGGATTAAAAACTGTTAGGTTGAAGAATATGCTCATTTTTAATATTAATTGATATTTCTTGATTCTTTCCTAAGTAGCTATATCAACTCATACTCCCACCAGCAGTATAAAATGGTATCGAACTGTTGATTTTAAGATCATTGTTTCTGGGCTCTTCTTCTGGGAACAGCCTATTCCTATCTTTGTTCCTATCCATTTACTCTTTGGTTGTTTTCCTAATTTGCAGTTCTTTATTTTTCCAAATAATCTTCTCCATATTACATATGTTACAAACACCTACTTTTAGTTACTTAGATTTTTACTTTCAGGCATAAAGATGTTTTACATTTATGCAGTCAAATTCATCAGTCTTTTCTTTCTTGTGCCTTAAGAAACTGTTAACCACCTTGATAACAGAGATAAGTTCCTTTATAACTGATCATCTTATGGTGTTTTCACTATTTCCGATTATGTATTTTTAACAAACCTTAATTTACCACCAACTGCTTCAATTCCACGGGTTATCTTGAAAGATGAAGCTCCTTTTGTAGTCTTGGAAAAGAAAAAGACAACCATTTTTGGTATTTTTTAATGCCAAGTTTGCCAAACATGACTTTATGTCAAAATCTAATGTCTGTCATTAAATTCAAAGGAACACTAACTAAAAATACTGCCTCCTTTTAAGAAATGCCCAACAAAGTTGACCCAAAGGCACAAGTATAGATTTTTATATAAAGTACATTTAGATAAAAATTCAATTATCAAATACATGCTTGTTGGATTCATCAATCTATTGTGAAAGAGATTTGCATATGGGAAAAAATAATTTTCAATTTCTGGCACTTCTTTTTAACAATTAAAAATCTTGTCCTTTTTTTGGTACATGATTCTTTTATTTTTTAAAAAATTAATTTATTTTAATTGGAGGCTAATTACTTTACAATATTGTGGCGGTTTTTGCCATACATTGACATGAATCAGCCATGGATGTACATGTGTCTCACTATCCTAAAAATGTTGTCTTTTTACTGATTTCTTATGCTCTAGATGGACACTAATTTACTGCTTCCCTGTGATAAGTATCCTGTGATTTTTCACGCTATATTAGGGGACTGTACTGGGTTGAAAACATCCCCCAAATTCATGTCTACCCAAGAACCTACAAAAGTGACCCTGTTTGGAAATAGCCTTTGCAGATGTAAGTATTTAAAATGAGGTCATGCTGGATAAGAGTGTGCCCTTCAGTAAAAGGGATATTTGGACACAGAAACACAGACAGACAGGGCCACGTGAAATCAGGGGCAGATACTGGAATGATGCAGCCGCAAGCCAAGGAATGAAAAGGACTGCCGGCTACCACCAGAAGCTGTGGGAGAAACAAAGGCAAGATTCTTCCTAGAGCCTTCAGAGGGAGTATGGCCCTACTGACACCATGACTTTGACTTCAGCCTCTAAAACTGTGACAGGATCAACTCCTGGTGTTTAAGCCAGACTGTCTGAAGTAATTTGTTATGGCAGCTCCAGGAAACTAACATAGGGGTGTTGCTTTTAGTTTTTCTTTTCTGTAGGACCAAGATATCACAGATTTCTAAACACACGGAAGTAGTAAAGATGCTTACCAAACTGGATGCAAGACGAAGCAAATGAGAAGTTCCTAAATTGTTGGAGTTCTCATATCTGCTGCCTGCTTTAATGAACAAACCAATTCTTGATGCAGGAGCATAGTTTTCGAGAGAAGCAATCACTAAACCATTTGGTAACCTGGTAAACTGTATATAAGATAAAGCAGGGATGTGATTAATGTCTTTATATTACCAAGAACAGTAAGGCGTGTGTGTGCCCAGTGAGTAACTCAGGGGGACTAACCTCAAGGTCCTGAGGATGTGGAGGCACTCCTGCAGGGGCTGCTGTGGCTTTAACTTTAGGAGCAACTTTGAGGGAATAAAATCTCTAAACACAAAAAGAGACAGGTTACCACATTTCTCAAAAGAATAGTGCATTGTATCTGAGTTGGCCCAAGCAATAGAGGCTGTTCAGTGGTAAAAAAAACTCCATGGGAGGAGTCAGCTGATTAACCTATTAACTAACCCACCAGTTTACCCATGCCACTCCTAAATCTCTATTTTTGATCTGTATAGCTTGAAGGAACGCTGAGTTGAACATGTTCATTTCTTTTTTAAAGATTCACTGCATTTTCTTTTACCTTTTAACTACCTATTAGAGCTCCAAGTGGTCCTTTCTAGGCTCTAATGCTTTGGAACTTTTTGAAAAAGTGTGGAATAGCCATTCATACCTTTTTATAGATTTTAGCATTACTGTTTCTCTTATCTGCCTAAAGAGTCTCATCTGTTTAGTCTACTTTCCAATATGACTTCATTTCCTAAATCATTTTAGTAACCTTTAAAAAGCATATCAAAGAAAACATCATCCAAGCGCCCAAATATTTCCCATAGTATCTTCACTCTTTGTGCTACATTAAGGCTACACAACTAAAGGTTTTGTTTTTTTTTTATCTTCTTTGACTAATACACCCTGAGATTAACGATAGGTACACCCACAGCAGATTCTCAAAATGTAATATGCAGTCACGGGAAGGGATCCTCTTAAACGTCAGATAATGGATCCAAAATGTGTAATTTTATTCCGCTTTTTTTTTGGCGAATGATATACAACGCCACAGAATTAATTCTGATTATGTCTAAGGATCATAAGGTTACTAGTGGAGATGTTGAGAATTAAACCTTAGTACTCCCAGGATTAAATGAACATGCTGCCTGAGTTTCCCAAGGAGCCCCTCAGAGGCTGCATTGTTCCTACTTCATGTTGTCCAGGAGGGCTGCTGGCTGTGCATTCAGCTTCAACGCTGTACTAATGAAAACTATCAGTTCAGTCGCTCAGTCGTGTCCGACTCTCTGCGACCACGTGACGGCCAGGCCTCCTTATTGTCTGCCCTTCTCCTCCCTCCAATTTTTCCTAACATCAGGGTCTTTTCAAATGAGTCAGCTCTTTGCATCTGATGGCCAAAGTATCAGAGTTTCAGCTTCAACATCAATCCTTCCAGTGAACACTCAGGACTGATTTCCTTTAGGATGGACTGGATGGATTTCCTTGCAGTCCAAGGGACTTTCAAGAGTCTTCTCCAATACCACAGTTCAAAAGCATCAATTCTTTTGCGCTCAGCATTCTTTATAGTCCAACTCTTACATCCATACATGACTACTGGAAAAACCATAGCCTTGACTAGACGGACCTTTGTTGACAAAGTGATGTCTCTGCTTTTTAATATGCTGTCTAGGTTGGTCATAACTTTCCTTAGCACTTTCAAATTATAAATTACAATTAGCTTTGCTTTATTATCATCAATTTCATTCACTGGGTGTGGTACAGTTAACTCTACTAGTGATTCTAGCTTTTGATTTTTCCAGAAACGTAAAAAATTTAAGATACGTGGGCACAGTTGCTAAGGTAGATTTAGGTGCTCTCCTCTCAAATGTGCCTGAGCAGTGACACTTTGTGATAACATACTTTCTATAATTTGTTCCATTCAAACCTGTTTCAAAGAATTATCCTAGTAACTGCCCATACAATTACTATTTTGTTTTAATAACAAAAGATGTATCAATTTATTCTTATGTAAAGTAAGTGCTGTAAGTAGAAACAACAATTGCTTTCAATCTTACTGCAATTTGTTTACATTGGTCCTATTCAACTCTGTTACCTTTGAGTTCTTTTTTCTACTGAAAGGTGAGGATGGAACGAATGAGGAGGAGATTTTGAGGTCTTTTGCCAATCCAACTGGACTTCCCTCTAAGGGTTATTAAAATCACCGGTTAGTTTAGGGGTGCTAAGAAGGCTAAGAGAATTACAGTCTAAATCAAGGTCATTTGTATAATTCATAGTTTATCTATTTAAATATTAAGTACCCAGAAACTCCATTCCCTGGTTTTTCGAACCTTCTAGTAGATTAATTACTACGTTACTTAGCAACCCAGGCTCTCTTGGTATTTTGAGCTGGATAATTCTGTTGTAGGTGGCTTTGAGCACTGAAGGATCTTCAGCAGTAGCATTCCCCTGCCCCTCAGGTTGTCACAACCAAAAATGTCTCTAGATATTGCCAAATGTCCCCTGGGGGCAAAATTGGCCTCAAAGAGTTGTTTTAAACTCAGAGGTTGAGACTGTCCCCTCTTGATAACCACCAGTCCACAATGATAGAACACTGATACTGGAGTTTTCCCCAAGTGACAGCTATGTGTCAGTCGGACATGGAGGAGGAGCCTTAAGAAGCTCTAAAGGGAAGGCCAAGAACCCCTCCTGGATAATATTAAAACAAGATCAAGAAAAGCACGCTTTATGCAGCCAGGACACGACAGTAACAATCAAGTTCCAGGTTCACTGAAAAACGCTATACAGGTATTAGCTCATTTTTTCCCTTATGATTTTACTCATAAGCCCGCTTAACAGTTGGAGCAGCTGATGCTACATGATATGCCAAGAAACAAAGACAGCAGCTGATAGGGTAGGGATGGGGGACTAGGTCTACACCGGCCTCCTGCGACCCATATCTCGCGGTCTCCTTCACCTGTACGCAAGTGCAGCAATGACCTTCAAAGGTGTCTCCACCGAGTCGCTTCACCTCTGCTCTCAAGCCCCCCCTCTCTCTGCACGTTTTCCTGCATTAGGTCTCCTCTGCTCGGAGCATGAGCGGGCCTTCCAACGTCTGACCCACCCAGCCTGGAGCCCAGTTAGCCTGCAGGGTTCAGCTGAAGGGCAGAACGAAGCCCAGCGCCCAGGGGCCCCAAACCAGGCAACTCCGGTCCGTATGACCTTGCTGACCATTTGCTTTCCAACCCTTCCCCAAGCCCGCCGGCTGTGCTCACCGAGAGGGACCCGGCTCTGGTTAACAGCTTCATTGCTCAAGATTGTTCTGAGCCTCGGTGGCTGCCGCCTTAGAGGAAAGCAAGATGGTGGCTGACAGCGGCAGTGGCCCAGCTTTCCCTGCGACACTCTTTCCCACGTCTCTTACGTGTGGGACTCTCTAGACGACCGGCTGCGCTCTACTGCTCCTTGGAGGTTGGGCCAGTCCAATTCCTCCAAGACATAGGATAGGGAGACGCATAATTTCATAAGGGAGTATTTAGAAGATAATTTCAGTTACCTATTTTTTAGTTCTCTTCCTGGCCTGGATATCCACTCTGTAATCTTCTGACTACTCTTGCGACAGCACATAGCAGCCTCTCTCCCTCCCCCCCGCCACTTTGGATTCTCCCGATCCGGACTGTCCAATGAAAGAGTCGGGTTCCCCGGATTCCACCCGCGGCGTCCGGGCTCAAGCCCTCTAAACTCCAGGACTTCCCGCTCCGTAGAAGCCGGCGGCTTTAGAAGACCTTCTTGTATCTGCCTTTCTGCAGAGACTTAGGCTTCGAAACCGGGTGTGATTGCCTGTTGCTTGGTGAAGTCGTCATTAGATCATTAGCTCCATGAGAACTTAGGCCTTGTCCAACCAATTCTCTTCTCTAACTGCCAGACCACGCCGAAATACACCTAGGTGAGATGGAAGCTTAGGAAATCAGTACAACTAAGGTCTCTGCTGTCCCGGAGTTAATAATCTAGGCTGGGTTTACGTAGAAAATAAAAACTGCACTATAGTTTAGTTTTAGAAAAGTTAAAATGTTTTGAATAGTAGTAGTGTGCGTGTGAGTGGGTGAGAGAGACTTCTAAGCTGAAGCTTGCATATGGAGAGTCATGTGTTTGCTGAGAAAGTGAAGTGAAAGTTGCTCAGTCGTGTCCGACCCCACGGACTGTACAGTCCATGGAATTCTCCAGGCCAGAATCCTGGAGTGGGTAGCCTTTCCCTTCTCAAGGGGATCTTCCCAACCCAGGAATGGAACCGAGGTCTCCTGCATTGCAGGCCGAGTCTTTACCAACTGAGCTATCAGGGAAGCCTCACGTGACTGCTGGGGAAAGAAAATATTGAGCTCTTTTCCGTAAGTATTAACTAAGAAGTTGTCGGTGCCAGACACTATGCTGAAGATTAAGGCACGGTCCCTGCCCTTCAGGGACTTATAGTCCTGTACCTTGCTACGTTGCATGGTTGGGAAACTAACGTTAACATCATTTAGGAGTTTGTTACAAGTGAAGAATTTTCAGATCCCATACTGGATCAAAATCTGCATTTTTAGAAGATCCCGAGGTGATTTGTATGCACATGAAAATTTCATAAGGCGTTACAGAGCAGAGAAACTAATACCCTCAGCCTGTGTCTGAGCTTCTCTACACTCAGAACTCTGTAATAGGCGATTACAGGGGACACCTAAGACCCAGTAATTGAGAATATGGCAGGAGTTCCCTGCTGCCTAGTGGTTAGGATGTGGCGCTGCCGCTGCTGTGGCCCATGTTCGATCCCTGGTTGGGAACTGAGAGCCTGTAAGCTGTGGAAGGTACAGCCAAAAAATATTTTTAAAAAATGAGAAAATCTAGCACAAAAACTGTGGTAGATTTACATAGCAGTGCATGAAATGATTTAAAGTTGGTACATAAGACTTCCCTGGTGGTACAGTGGATAAGAAGCTGCCCCCTGCCAATGCAGAAGACACAGGTTCATCCCTGGTCCAGGAAGATTCCACATGCAGTAGATCAACTAAGCCCCTGCCACAGCTAGTGATCCTGCTCTAGAGCCTGTACATGGCAACCACTGAAGCCCCTGCTCCTAGAGCCTGTGCTCAGCAAGAGAAACCACTGCAAGGAGAAGGCCGTGCACTACAACTGGAGAGTAGCTACCCCTGCCCCTCCCCTCCCCCCCCACCGCCCTCCCCTCCCCCATTGCCGCAGCTAGAGAAAGTGCATGCATAGTAACAGAGACCCAGCACAACCAACAAATGAAATAAAAAATAAAGTTGGTACATAAATGAACATTGTTCTATTTTAATGGTTATATATTATTTTAAATATTATGGCAAGCAATGCTGATAATGAGTTTCCTTTTGGCATATGTTTATAAAAGAATAAAAGATTGATGTAAACAATATTAAATAAATTAACTATAGGTGATGTGGACATATGGAAAAAATAACGAAGGTGTTAATAAGGAGTAAAGTTTGAGAAACATTTCGCTGATCCAGACACCCACCTGGTTAAAATATTTCAAGTATTTCCCGTGTTTTTCAGGATAAAGTTGACATTGATTAACATGATTTACAAACCTCTGTCTCCAGTACTTTTTAATCACTACTCTTAAATTAACTTCAACCCTGAGAGTCCTTGGAACTTCATCATCCAGTTGAGGTTAGGTGGGGTATACAAATGCACATGTCCACGAACACACTGATATTTAGAATGTTTCCTTCTTCAGTTATAACACCACCAATGCATCAAACCATAACTGTGACCCAAATTAAAAAATCTGTTCAAAATGTGGTAGTGTATGACATACAATTCACAATAACAGCTACATGAATAATAAAATACTGTTTATTAAGTATTTTGCAACATTGCAACATTGCTTATTAAGTTTTACAGTACAAAGAAAGACTGCCATCTTGTGGAAACATCTACTACTTCCACATGATGTTGTGATCTACCGAACTCAGTGACAGCTGTTTCTATGTGGAGGAAGGCTGTGTGTGTAGAGATGGGATACCATTGTTAACATGTATTTGTGACATTGGTTGGTGTTGTGCATTTTCCACCTCAAGCTTTTTTTCTGCTCCCAATCAGTCCTACAGCTAATCAGATAATTATAGAGAAAGAAGAGGCTGGATCCATGAGCTCCAGTTCTCACTTAGAGTATATAAGGATATAATTTGGGGACATTAACAACTGAAAAGGGTGGGGATAGACGTGCAAAGAGTAGAGTTTTTGTATGATATTGAAGATAAGCTAGTTGTTCAGTTGCTTAGTCATGTCTGATTCCGTGACCCCATAGACCGCCAGGCCTCCCTGTCCCTTTCCACCTTCTGGGGTTTGCCCGACTTCATGTCCATTGAATTGGTGATGCCAGCCAACCACCTCATCCTCTGTTGCCCCCATCTCCTCCTGCCCTCATTTTTTCCCAGCATCAAGGTCTTTTCCAATGAGTTGGCTCTTTGCATACATATTTATTTAGTAAATGATGAAAAATGCTCAACACCACTAATCGTTTGTTGTGCAGTTGCTAAGTCATGTCTGACTCTATGGGACTGCAGCAAGACAGGCTCCCCTGTCCTTCACTATCTCCCACAGACTCTACGGGACTGCAGCAAGACAGGCTCCCCTGTCCTTCACTATCTCCCACAGACTCTACGGGACTGCAGCAAGACAGGCTCTCCTGTCCTTCACTATCTCCCACAGTTTGGTCACATTTATGTTCATTGAGTCAGTGATGCTATTTAACCGTCTCATCCTCTGCTGCCCCCTTCTCCTTTTACCTTCAGTCTTTCCCAGCATTTGGGTCTTTTACAGTGAGTCAGCTTTTAGCGTCAGGAGTCTTTGCAAAGTACTGGAGCTTCAGCTTCAGCAGCAGTTCTTCCTTTGAATATTCAGGGTTGATTTCCTTTAGGATTGGCTGGTTTGATCTCCTTGCAGTTCAAGGGATTCAATCTAGGGTCTTCTCTAGCACCACAGTTTGAAAACATCAATTCTTCAGTGCTCAGCCTTCTTTGTGGTCTAACTTCCACATCTGTACATGACTACTGGAAAAATCATAGCTTTGACTATATGGATCGTTGTCGGCAAAGTGATGTCTCTGATTTTTAATACACTGTCTAGGTTTGTCATAGCTTTTCTTCCAAGGAGTAAGCATCTTTTAATTCCATGGCTGCAGTCACCATCCACAGTTATTTTAGAGCCCAAAAGAATCAAGTCTGTCACTGTTTCTATTTTATCCCCATCTATTTGCCATGAAGTGTGGGACCGGATGCCACGATCCTCATTTTTTGAATGTTAAATTTTAAGTCAACTTTTTTACTCTCCTCTTTTCACCTTCATCAAGAATCTCTTTAGTTCCTCTTTGCTTTCTGCATTAGGGTGGTGTCATCTGCATATCTGAGGTTATCAATATTTCTCCCAGAAATCTTGATTCCAATTTGTGCTTCATCCAGCCCAGCATTTCTCATGATGTACTTTGATAAGCTAGTACAAATTCAAATTAGAATGTTTTAATTTTATAATTTAAATGTAGTCCCAATGGTGGCCACAAAGAAAATAGCTGTAGAATATACACAAATGGAAAAGAGAAAGGAATTTAAGGATTTTACTACAAAATTAAACTAAAGACAAAAGAAAACATTAATATAGGAAATAAGGGACCAAAATAAAGCTGTAAGACATATGGAAAAGAAAGAGCAAAATGACAGGAGTAAGTGCTTGTTAGTAATTACTTTAAATGTAAATGTAATCAAAAGAAGTTAGCTGAATTGATAAAAAGATATTTCAACTATATGCTGCTTACCAGAGACTAACTTTAGACCTTAAATACAATGGGTTGAAAGTGAAAGAAATGGAAAAAGATACTCCATGCAAACAATAAGCACAAGAGACCAGGGGCAGCTCTATTAATATTAAGGCAAAATAAACTTAATTTTTTTTTAAATTTTGTATTGGGATATAGCAAATAAATATTGTCACAGTTTCAAGTGAACAGCAGAGACTCAGCTATACATATATCCATTCTCCCTGAAACTCCCCTCCCATCCAGGCTGCCACATAACGTTGAGCAGACTTCCATGTGCTATTCACTAGTTCCTTCTTGGTTATCCATTTTAAATATAGCAGTGTGTATGTGTCCATTCCAAAGTCCCTAACTATCCCTTTCCCGCATCCTTCCCTCTGGCAACCATAAATTTGTTCTCTGTGAGTCTTTATGTTTTATAAGTAAGTTCATTTGTATCATTTCTTTATAGATTCCACATTTAAGGGATGTCATATGATATTTCTCCTTATCTCCTTATCTATCATTAAGTATGCCATGAAATTAAAAGACGCTTACTCCTTGGAAGAAAAGTTATGACCAACCTAGATAGCATATTCAAAAGCAGAGACATTACTTTACCAACAAAGGTCTGTCTAGTCAAGGCTATGGTTTTTCCAGTGGTCATGTATGGATGTGAGAGTTGGACTGTGAAGAAAGCTGAGTGCTGAACAATTGATGCTTTTGAACTGTGGCATTGGAGAAGACTCTTGAGAGTCCCTTGGACTGCAAGGAGATCCAACCAGTCCATTCGAAAGGAGATCAGCCCTGGGTGTTCTTTGGAAGGAATGATGCTAAAGCCGAAACTCCAGTACTTTGGCCACCTCATGCAAAGACTTGACTCATTGGAAAAGACTCTGATGTTGGGAGGGATTGGGGGCAGGAGGAGAAGGGGATGACAGAGGATGAGATGGCTGGATGGCATCACCTACTTGATGGACGTGAGTCTGAGTGAACTCTGGGGAGTTGGTGATGGACAGGGAGGCCTGGTGTGCTGCGATTCATGGGGTCACAAAGAGTAAGACACGACTGAGCGACTGATCTGATCTGATCTGATGACAATCTCTAGGTCCATCCAAGTTGTTGCAAATGGCATTATTTCATTCTTTTTGGTGGTTGAGTAATATTCCACTGTATATATACACCATATCTTCTTTATCCATTCCTCTGTAGATGGATATATAGGTTGCTTTCATGTCTTGGCTATTGTAAACAGTGCTGCAATAAACATTGGGGTGCATGTATCCTTTCAGGTCATGTTTTTCTCCAGATATATGCCCAGGAGTAGGATTGCAGGGTCCTATGGTAGCTCCAGTTTTAATTCTTTAAATAACCTTCATAGCGTTCTCTGTAGCAGCTGTACCAATTTACCTTCCTGCCAACAGTGTAGCACGTTTCCCTTTTCTCCACCCCCTCACCAGCATTTATTGTCTATGGATTTTTTGATGATAGCCATTATGACTGGAGTGAGGTAATATCTCATTGTAGTTTTGATTTGCATTTCTCTAATAATCAGCAATATTGAACATCTTTTCACAGGCCTCTTGGCCATCTGCATGGTCTTCTTTGGAGACATGTCTACTTCCGTCTTCTGCCATTTTGTGGGTTGTTTGTTTTGATGCTGTAAAGCATCATGAGCTGTTTGTAAATTTTGGAAACTAATCCTTAGTTAGTCACATTGTTTGCAAATATTTTCTCCCAATCTGTGGGTTGTTTTTTCATTTTCTTTATTGTTTTCTTTGTTATGCAAAAGATTTTGAGTTTGAGTAGGTCATATTTGTTTATTTTTATTTCCATTATTCTAGAAGGTGGATCAAAAAAGATATTGCTGTGATTTATATCAGAGTGTGTTCTGCCTGTGTTTTCCTCCAGGAATTTTATAGTGTCCTGTCTCATGTTTAGATCTTTAATGCACTTTTTAAAAGATTAAACATTTTTTTAAATTGAAGGATAATTGCCTTACAGAATTTTGTGGTTTTCTGTCATACATCAACAAAAATCAGCCATTGATACACCCATGTCCCCTCCCTCCCGGACCTCCCTCCCATCTCCCTCCCCATTCCACCGTTCAGCCTGTCACAGAGCCCCTGTTTGAGTTCCCTGAGTCATACAGCAAATTCCCATTGGCTACCTATTTTACATATGGTATTGTAAATTTCTATGTTACTATTTCCATACATCTCCCCTTCTCCCTCCTCTCCTCCCACCATGTCCATAGGTCTGTTCCCTATGTCTGTTTCTCCATTTTTGCCCTGAAAACAGATTCATCAGTGCCATCTTTTTGGAACATGCTTCCCTTGTAGCTCAGTCGGTAAAGAATCTGACTGCAATGCAGGAGACCCAGGTTCAATTCCTGGGTCCAGAAGATCCTCTGGAGAAGGAAATGGCAACCCACTCCAGTATTCTTTCCTGGAAAATCCCATGGACAGAGGAACCTTGCAGGCTACAGTCCATGGGGTTGCAAGAGTAGGACATGACTTAGCAACTAAACCATCACCATCTTTTAAGATTCCATATACATGTGTCAGTATACGATATTTATATTTCTCTTTCTGACTTGCTTCACTTGTATAATAGGCTCTAGTTTCATCTATCCAATTAAAATGGATTCAAATGCATTCCTTTTTATGGCTGAGTAGTATTCCATTGTATATATGTACCACAGCTTCTTTATCCATTCATCTGTTGATGGACATTTAGGTTGCTTCCATATTCTAGTTATTGTAAATAGTGCTGCAGTGAACACTGGGGCACATGTGTCTTTTTCAATTTTGGTTTCCTTAGGGTATATGCCTAGGAGCTGGATTGATGGGTCATATGGTGGTTTTATTCCTACCATTTTAAGGAATCTCCATACCGTCTTCCGTAGTGGCTGCATCAGTTTATATTCCCACCAGCAATGCAAGAGTGTTCCCTTTGCTCCACACCTTCTCCAGCATTTATTGTTTGTAGACTTCTTGATGTCTTGATGATGGCCATTCTGACTGATGTAAAGTGGTATCTCATTGTACTTTTGATTTGCATTTCTCTAATAATGACTGATGTTGAGCATCTTTTCATGTGCATGTTTGCCATTTGTATGTCTTCTTTGGAGAAATCTCTCTTCAGGTCCCTTTCCCACTTTCTGATTGAGTTGTTTGCTTTTCTGATATTGAGTTGTATGAGCTGCTTGTATATTTTGGAAATTAATTCTTTGTTAGCTTTTTCCTTTGCTATTATTTTCTCCCATTCTGAGGGCTGTCTTTTCACCTTGTTTGTAGTTTCCTTTGCTGTGTAGTTTTAAGTTTAATTGGGTCCCACTTGTTTATTTTTGTTTTTATTTCCATTACTCTAGGAGGGGGGTCATAGAAGATCTTACTTTGATTTATGCAATCGAGTGTCCTGCCTATGTTTTCCTGTAAGAGTTTAATAGTTTCTGGTCTTACATTTAGGTCTTTAATCCATTTTGAGTTTACCTTTGTGTATGGTGTTAGGTAGTGTTGTAACTTCATCCTTTTTCATGTAGCTATACAGTTTTCCCAGCACCACTTATCGAAGAGGGTATCTTTGCCCACAGTCTCTCCCATTGGGAAGCTTCCATGGATTTACAAGACCTCTTTTCCTTGTCCAACAGAGGGCAGATGGAATGAGGACCACAGTCACGGAAAGCTGATCAAGCTGATCACATGGACCACAGCCTTGTCTAACTCAATGAAACTATGAGCCATGCCGTGTAGGGCCACCCAAGATGGACAGGTCATAGTGGAGAGTTCTGACAAATCATGGTCCACTGGAGAAGGGAATGGCAAACCACTTCAGTATTCTTGCCTTGAGAACCCCATGAAAAGGCAAAAAGGTAGGACACTGAAAGATGAACTCCAGGGATCGGTAGATGCCCAATATGCTACTGGAAAAGAGTGTAGAATAACTCCAGAAAGACTGAAGAGACAGAGCCAAAGTGAAAACAACGCCCAGTTGTGGATGTGACTGGTGATGGAAGTAAATTCCGATGCTGTAAAGAACAATATTGCATGGGAACCTGGGATGTTAGGTACATGAATCAAGGTAAACTGGAAGCGATTAAACAGAAGATGGCAAGACTGAACATCAACATTTTAGGAGTCAGTGACTAAAACGGGTTGGAATGGGTGAATTTAATTCAGATGACCATTATATCTACTACTGTGGCCAAGAATCCCTTAGAAGAAATGGAATAGCCCTCATAGTCAACAAAAGAATCCAAAATGCGGTACTTGGTTGCAATCTCAAAATTGACAGAATGATCTTTGTTCATTTACAAGGCAAACCATTGAATATTACTGTAACCAAGTCTATGCCCCAACCACTAATGCTGAAGAAGCTGAAGTTGAATGGTTCTATGAAGATCTACAAGACCTTCTAGAACTTACACCCAAAAGAGATGTCCTTTTTATCATAGGGGACTGGAATGCAAAAGTAGGAAGTAACAGGGAGTTTAGAGTAACAGGAGTTACTTCCCTGGAGTAACAGGGAAGTTTGGCCTTGGAGTATAAAATGAAGCAGGGCAAAGGCTAACAGAGTTTTGTCAAGAAAATGCACTGGTCATAGCAAACACCCTCTTCCAGTAACACAAGAGATGACTCTACACATGAACATCACTGAGATGGTCAGTATGAAAATCAGATTGATTATATTCTTTGCAGCCAAAGATGGAGAAGCTCTATACAGGCAACAAAAACAAGACCAGGAGCTGACTGTGGCTCAGATCATCAACTCCTTATTGCCAAATTCAGACTTAAATTGAAGAAAGTAGGGAAAACCACTAGGCCATTCAGGTATGATCTAAATCGAATCACCTACAATTATATAGTGGAAGTGACAAACAGATTCATGGGATTAGATCAGATAGACAGAATACCCAAAGAATTATGGGCAGAGATTTGTGACATTATACAGGAAGCAGTGATCAAGACCATCCCCAAGAAAGAGAAATGCAAAAAGGCAAAATGGTTGTCTGAGGAGGCCTTACAAATAGCTGAGAAAAGAGAAGCAAAAGGCAAAGGAGAAAAAGGAAAGATATACCCATCTGAATGTAAAGTTCCAAAGAATAGCAAGGAGAAAGTTTCAAAGAATAGCAAGGAGAGATAAAAAAGTGACGAATGCAAACAAACAGAGGAAAACAGTAGAATGGGAAAGACTAGAGAGCTCTTCAAAAAAGTTAGAGATATCAAAGGAACATTTCATGCAAAGATGGGCACAATAAAGGATAGAAATGGTTTGGACCTAACAGAAGGAGGAGATATCAAGAAGAGGCAACAAGAATACACAGAAGAATTATACAAAAAAGATCTTAATGACCAGATAACCTATGATGGTGTGATCACTCACCTAGAGCCAGACATCCTGGAGTGTGACATCAAGTGGGCCTTAGGAAGCATCACTATGAACAAAGTTAGTGAAGGTGATGGAATTCCAGTTGAGCTATTTCAAGTCCTAAAAGATGATTCTGTGAAAGTGCTGCACTCAATATGCCAGCAAATTTGGAAAACTCAGCAGTGGCCACAGGACTGGAAAAGGTCAGTTTGCATTCCAATCCCAAAGAAAGGCAATGCCAAAGAATGTTCAAACTACCATACAGTTGCACTCATCTCACATGCTAGCAAAGTAATGCTCAAAATTTTCCAAGGCAGGCTTCAATAGTACGTGAACCGTGAACTTCCAGATGTTCAAGCTGGATTTAGAAAAGGCAGAGGAACCAGAGATCAAATTGCCAATATCTATTGGATCATAGAAAAATCCAGAGAATTACAGAAAAACATCAACTTCTGCTTTATTGACTAAGCCAAAGCCTTTGACTGTGTGGATCACAATGAACTGAGGAAAATTCTTAGAGATGGGTATACCAGACCACCTGACCTGCCTCCTGAGAAATCTGTATGCAGGTCAAGAAGCAACAATTAGAGCTGGACATGGAACAACAGACTGGTTCCAAATTGGGAAAGGAGTACATTAAGGCTGTATATTGTCACCCTGCTTGTTTAATTTATATGCAGAGTACATCATGCGAAATGCCAGGCTGGATGAAGCACAAGCTGGAATCAAGACTGCTGGGAGAAATATCAATAATCTCGGATACACAGATGACACCACCTTTATGGAAGAAAGCGAAGAAGGACTAAAGAGCCTCTTGATGAAAGTGAAAGAAGAGAGTGAAAAAGTTGGCTTAAAACTTAACATTCAAAAAACTAAGATCATTGCATCCCATCCCATCCCTTCATGGCAAAGAGATGGGGAAACAATGGAAACAGTGGCAGAATTTATTTTCTTGGGCTCCAAAATCACTGCAGATGGTGACTGCAGCCATGAAATTAAAAGACGCTTACTCCTTGGAAGAAAAGCTATGACCAACCTAGACAGCATATTAAAAAGTAGAGACATCACTTTGCCAACAAAGAATCCATATAGTCAAAGCTAAGGCAATGGCACCCCACTCCAGTACTCTTGCCTGGAAAATCCCATGGACGGAGGAGCCTGGTAGGCTGCAGTCCATGGGGTCGCTAAGAGTTGGACACGACTGAGCGACTTCACTTTCTCTTTTCACTTTTATGCATTGGAGAAGGAAATGGCAACCCACTCCAGTGTTCTTGCCTGGAGAATACCAGGGACGGGGGAGCCTGGTGGGCTGCCGTCTATGGGGTTGCACGGAGTCGGACATGACTGAAGTGACTTAGCATAGCATAGCATGGTTTTTCCAGTAGTCATGTAGGAATGTGAGAGTTGGACTATAAAGAAAGCTGAGCACCAAAGAATTGATGCTACTGTACTGTGGTGTTGAAGAAGACTCTTGAGAGTCCCTTGGACTGCAAGGAGATCCAGCAAGTCCATCCTAAAGGAAATCAGTCCTTAATATTCACTGGAAAGACTGATGCTGAAGTTGAAACTCCAATACTTTGGCCACCTCATGGGAAGAACTGACTCATTGGAAAAGACCTTGATGCTAGGAAAGATTGAAGGCAGGAGGAGAAGGGGATGAGATGGTTGGATGGCATTACTGACTCAATGGACATGAATTTGAGTAAACTCAGGGAGTTGGTGATGGACAGGGAGGCCTAGGGTGCTGCAGTCAATGCGGTCACAAAGAGTTGGACACGACTGAGTGGCTGAACTAACTGAGAATCACCTGGCTGGTTAAATACAGATTCTGGGATCCCACTGCAAGTCTCATGAAAGTGAAGTTCTTCCAGTGGGACTTACGTGTATTTAAAGATAACTGTACTAAAGCTTCTAAAGATGTGTTAAGATGACGTAGTTTAAAGTGGGTTAATACAATATTGTAAAGTAATTAGCCTCCAATTAAAGAAAGGTTTGGGCAGAGAATTTAGGATGGCTCCTTTGAGAGAACTTAGAAATTCCCCTTCCCCCGTTAGGACCTGAGCTGTAACAACGGAGCCTTCATAGAACTGGGATATGGGGAGGACTGAACTAGTAATGGGAGTGTGCTTGGCTTTAATTTGGTTTGATTAGGTTTAATAGTGTTAAGTGGCACAACCTTGTAAAAGTTATACTACAATTTATATTTATTTCTAATGGGCCTCTGTTGGGACATTGGGTTTGGTTGGGGTCAAAGCCAGTTTATTCTTAAGTTGAATTCATTCTGATGCTTAACACCCACCCTCCCCTGCCCCCCCCCCCACCCCCTTGTCCATTGGAGCTCAACTTCTAAAGGTCAGTGTACCGTCTGTTTAACACCCAACTAACAAGAGTAGGCTGTAAGGGAAGATTGTCAATATTTTGAGTGGCAAGAAACGCCACAGTCATTTTGTCTTTGCACTTTGGATGCTGAAATCTTCGTATGGAGCATAGCCACATCTAGATAAATATGAGCTTTTCCTTCTATTAGAATTATTTACAAAGCCTATCAAAATGCTTCCTTCTATTGAATGTTTCTGAGCCATAAAGTGAAGTGAAGTCGCTCAGTCATGTCCGACTTTTTGCGACCCCATGGACTGTAGCCTATCAGGCTCCTCCGTCCATGGAATTTTCCAGGCAAGAGTGCTGGAGTGGATTGCCATTTCTTTCTCCAAGGGATCTTCCCAACCCAGGAATCGAACCCAGGTCTCCTGCATTGCGGGCAGGAGACCTTTACCGTCTGAGCCATCAGGGAAGCCCTAATAGTGGCCTGTAAAACATACATTTGGAATAATATTTGGAAAAAAGTAAATAGTTTTTTCAAAATGAATGTGAGATTGATTTTCTTGTCTGGAAGATAACCTTCAATGCCTTTTTAAAGAAAATATATTTCCCCAAAAGTGAAAAAAAAATAAGTAGATTTATATTAAAAAAAATAAAGTGAGTTTAGATGGATTTCCGTTACAGGCTTGTCCATTTTAAAACAGCATTCTCCCATTCTGAAAACATTTGTTAAATGTCTACAATGTGCCAGGCACAATTCTACGTCCTAAGGGAGACAGTAGGGTCTCTCAAACAGATGTTTTAATCTCCTTGTGACCTTTAAGGAGATGATGGGTTCAGAAACTAATAAAAATGTATGTCCTTCAATAAAAATGTCGGTTTTCAAAAAGTGTCTAAAACACTGGGGGGAAAAAATCTGACAAGCCTTCCTTAAAGCATTAAAAAAACTCCCTTTATTACTATTATTACATGCTATTTAAAATTAATTATTTTGGAGTTACTGCATGCATAAACTATATTAACCAAAACAGTAGACACATGGGATAATGTCATGCAGAAATCAAGTTATACGATACGAAGTGACTTCTGTCCTGGGTAAAAGGGGAAAAAGTCATTTCACATTTTCCCCAGCATTTCAGAAACCAATCTAGATTTCCAGAACTGTTACCAAGCCAGGGAAAACTTTAGTAAGGTGGGGCTGAGGGCTCTGTGTGCAGTGAGTAGGGGAGGACAGGATGGATGGATGAGAAGAAGCTGCAGAAAGGAATCCCAGGACATTCACCTGACTTCTGGAAGCGGCTACGACCGCCACGGTTGCTTCGTTCAGAGAATGAGGCGAGGTGCTCGCTCCTCCCTCGACCCCACAACCTCGACCACCACCACTTCGGAACAGTGGCGACATTCCTGACCCACCGTGCCCCAACCCAGCCTCCCAAATCTCCCATGCGCAGTCAGCCCTCAAAGAACTCCATCAATCCCCTCAGGCTCCGCCAAACTGCATGCTGCAGTTCATGGGGTCACAGAGAGCTGGACACGACTGAGCGACTGAACTGAACTGAACTGAAAAGAGAAGAAAAGGCTGCAGTCATGAATAGACAAGAGCTATTAAAGATTGGAAGTCAGAAAGCAGGTGGACGTGTTGGACAAATGAAAACATATCAACTGCCTAGCATGCATGCAGCAGGGCATACACTAGATCTGGGCATTAGTTTTCTCGGTGGAATCTTGGTGAAGGCTGGGGTTTGGAGATGGGTGAGATTTGGAGATGTTAAAATTTATTTTTATTGAGGTATAGTTTATTTACAACTTTAGTTTGTTTGAAGTGTACAACATAGTGATTCAAAAATTTTATAGGTGGTACTCCATTTAAAATGATTATAAAATATTGGCTATGTTCTCTGCGCAGTACAACAGTTCCTGGTAGCTATTTATTTTATACATAGTAGTTTGTACCTCTTAATTCTGTCCTCTGTCTTTCTCTTCCTCCTTCCCTCTCCCAGTGGCAAGAACTGGTTTGGTCTCTATATTTGTAAGTCTATTTCTGTTTTGTTATAGTCACTCATTTGTTTTATTTTTTAGATTCCACATATAAAGTATTTCTGTTGTCTGTCTGACTTGTTTCACTAAGCGTGATACCCACTGGGTCCATCCATATTGCTGCAAATGGCAAAATTTCATTATTTTTTTAATGAATAGTATTCCATTGTGTATATACACATGTATGTATATACACATCTTCTTTACCATTTTTCCAGCAGGGGGACACTTAGATTTCTTACTTATCTTGGGTGTTGTAAATAATGCTGATATGAACCCTGGAGTGTGTGAGTCTTTTCAAGACTCCTCTTTGTAAAATGTATGAACCCCAATGATAAACAGAAAAAGATCTTGTGAGGAGGGGAGAGGTGGGTTTGTTCATATTTCAAGTGGAAACCATTTACCTACAAAATAATGCTGGTCAGCAACCCTGGATGCTAGGAAACAGTGGAACAATATCTTCAATGTTCTGAGGAAATATGCTATTCAAAGGAGATTTTCTATCTACAGTGTGAATAAAAAAAACATTTTCAGCCAGGCAATTACTCAGAAACTTTACTTTTTCCTCTTGCCCAGGAAGTTACTTGTGGTTTTACTCCAGCAAAATGAGGATTAAAAACCAAGAAATGGGTTTTCAGTTGGAAGATTCAGTATACCAGAAAAAGTGAAACTAACCCCAAAGTGCGATAGTGAAAAGCCAAATTATAGTTGCATAGAAGGCTTAGAAAACCATCTGTCCAAATCTCTGCTCATAAATTAGATAGATTATTCTTATCTAGTTTTGGTATCAAAGTTATTTGCTTTAATAAAATTATTTTGACAAATTTTGCACTTTTTATATTTTCTGGAGAACTTTGTAATAAATAGAGATTCTTTGCAAATAGTTAAAACTCACCTGGGTATTTTTTGGGGGGAATGGAGTGGATGACTTTTGATTAACATTTCCATTTTGTAAAAGTATGTAGTTATGCATCAGTTCAAGTTTTCTAGTTTTTTTCTTGGACATATTTACTTACAGTTTTCAGAAGTAGTCTTTTATTTTTAGGATTTGAGAAAACTGATGTATAACTTACACACTGTCAAGTTTTGAGAAGTGTATGCAATCAATATATAGAACAATGGTATTACCCCCAAAATCCTTACATGCTGGTACATTGTAGTCAACCCATTCCCCTATTTCTAGATCCTAGCAATCACTGATCTGTTTTCTGTCTCTTAAGTTTTGCTTTTTCTAGAATGTCATGCAAACATAATTAGTTGCCTTTGGAGTCTGGCTTATTTCACTCAGTAGAAGAGTGAAACTTCTAAGCCTTTAAGACTCTTTAAGAAGCTTTTAAGAGTCAACCAAGAGAGTTCCAGAAAAACATCTATTTCTGCTTTATTGACTATGCCAAAGCCTTTGACTGTGTGGATCACAATAAACTGTGGAAAATTCTGAAAGATATGGGAATACCAGACCACCTGACCTGCCTCTTGAGAAACCTATATGCAGGTCAGGGAGCAACAGTTAGAACTGGACATGGAACAACAGAGTGGTTCCAAATAGGAAAAGGAGTACGTCAAGGCTGTATATTGTCACCCTGCTTATTTAACTTATATGCAGAGTACATCATGAGAAACACTGGGCTGGAAGAAGCACAAGCTGGAATCAAGCACAAGCTGGAATCAAGATTGCTGGGAGAAATATCACTAACCTCCGATATGCAGATGACACCACCCTTATGGCAGAAAGTGAAGAGTAACTAAAAAGCCTGTTAATGAAAGTGAAAGAGGAGAGTGAAAAAGTTGGCTTAAAGCTCAACATTCAGAAAACTAAGATCATGGCATCTGGTTCCAATCACTTCATGGCAAATAGATGGGAAACAGTGGAAACAGTGTCAGACTTTATTTTTCTGGGCTCCAAAATCACTGCAGATGGTGATTGCAGCCATGAAATTCAAAGATGCTTACTCCTTGGAAGGAAAGTTATGACCTTTCCTTCCAAGATAGCATATTCAATATTGAATAGATAGCATATTCAAAAGCTGAGACATTACTTTGCCAACAAAGATCCATCTAGTCAAGGCTATGGTTTTTCCAGTGGTGTTGTATGGATGTGAGAGTTGGACTGTGAAGAAGGCTGAGCGCCGAAGGATTGATGCTTCTGGACTGTGGTGTTGGAGAAGACTCTTGAGAGTCCCTTGGACTGCAAGGAGATCCAGCCAGTCCATCCTAAAGGAATTCAGTCCTGGGTGTTCATTGGAAGGACTGATGCTGAAGCTGAAACTCCAATACTTTGGCTACCTCATGCAAAGAGTTGACTCATTGGAAAAGACTCTGATGCTGGGAGGGATTGGGGGCAGGAGGAGAAGGGGACGACAGAGGATGAGATGGTTGGATGGCATCGCTGTCTTGAAGGACATGAGTTTGAGTGAATTCTGGGAGTTGGTGATGGACAGGGAGGCCTGGCGTGCTATGATTTGTGGGGTCTCAAAGAGTCGGACACGACTGAGCAACTGAACTGATCCACTTACCACTTATCCATAGTACTTATACACTTATCACCAGGGAAGTCTGGAGTCTCTTTTGTAAGAACACTTATCCCATTCATGAAGTCCTCACCCTCATGATCTAATCACTTCCCAAATGCCCATCCTTCTATCATCTCACCTTGTTAGCCTTCAGCAAACAAATTTTGGGTGAACACATTCAGACCATAGCATACTAGATACAAATACCTTGTTGGATATATTTTCACGCCATGCAAATATTTTCTCCCAGTCAGTGGCTTGTATTTTCATTTCCTTAACAATGTTTATTAACAGCATAAAATTTAATTTTGTTGAAGTCCAATTTATCAGTTTTTTTCTTTCATGGGTTATTGTTTTTGTCATAGCCAAGAACTCTTTGACTAAGACAAGGCCATAAAAATTTTCCCCTGTTTTCTCTACACGTCTTACAGTTTTGGGTTTTATACTTTGGTCTATGATCTATCAAATAAAAACCTCTTTTAAAGAATAGTTACAGTTTCATAGAAAAATAAGAAAAATAGTAAAAAGAGTCCTCATATACTTCATATCCAATTTCCTCTATCATTAACATGTTACAGTAGTGTGGTATCTTTTTCACAATTAGTGAATGCAATGTTATTGCATTAGCTAAAGTTCATATTTTGTTCAGATTTCCTAAGTGTTTGTTTACCTAATGTTTTTCTGTTCCAGGATCCCAACCAGAATAGCATATTACATTTAATCTTTAAGTCTCTTTAGGCTTCTCTTTTAAGTCTTATTTAAAAACTTGTCCTTCTTGTACCTGTCCCTTCCACATGAGAAGTCTGACTGTGAATAGGAGATGAATGAAATGAAGGTGAAGTTATAGTTACCGGAATGACACACACCAACTTTGTGGTAGTGGAGGGAGACCAACAGCCAGGAACCTTGGAAAGGAACATGTTAGACCCTGAAGAGACTGAGGGAAAGGAGGACATTAATGATCTTTGCCATTCAGAACCATTGGTGGAGTATGCCTTGTGAAGGAAAATGCTATGATGTAATTCTCCCAAACTGTTCCATGCATACTAAACTTGACTATCATCTTTTAAAAGTCTTACATCTTTTATCAGATGGTTCTGATCACAATTTAATCACCATTCTGCAAGAATAGTGGTAGGAATACAGAGTTCAGTTCAGTCGTGTCTGACTCTTTGCGACCCCATGGATTGCAGCATGCCAGGCTTCCCTATCTATCACCAACTCCCAGAGCTTGCTCAGACTCACGTCCATTGAGTTGATGATGCCATACAACCATCACATCCTTTGTCATCCCCTTCTCCTCCTGCCTTCAATTTTTCCAAGCATCGGAGTCTTTTCCAGTGAGTCAGTTCTCATCAGGTGGCCAAAGTATTGGAGCTTCAGTTTCAGCATCAGTCCTTCCAATGAATATTCAGGACTGATTTCCTTTAGGATGGACTAGTTTGATCTCCTTGCAGCCCAAGGGACTCTCAAGAGTCTTCTCCAACACCACAGTTCAGAAGCATCAATTCTTAGGCTCTCAGCTTTCTTTATAGTCAAACTCTTTCATCCATATGTGACTACTGGAAAAACCATAGGAATACACAGAAGAACTGTACAAAGAAGTCTTATTGACCCAGATAACCATGATGGTGTGGTCACTAACCAAGAGCCAGACATCCTGGAGTGTGAAGTCAGGTGGGCCTTAGTAAGTACTACCATGAACAAAGCTAGTGGAGGTGATGGAACTCCAGCTGAGTTATTTCGAGCCCTAAACAATGATGTTATTAAAGTGCTGCACTCAATATGCCAGCAAATTTGGAAAACTCAGCAGTGACTACAGGACTGGACAAGATAAGTTTTCATTCAAATCCTAAAGAAGGGCAATGCCAAGGAAAGTTCAAACTACTGCACAAATGTGCTCATTTCACATGCTAGCAAAGTAATTCTTAAAATCCTTCAAGCTAGGCTTCAGCAGTCTGTGAACTGAGAACTTCCAGATGTATAAGCTGGATTTATAAAAGGCAGAGGAACCAGAGATGAAATTGCCAACAGTTGTTGGATCATAGAGAAAGCAAGAGAATTCCAGAAAAAACATCTGCTTCACTGACTACACTAAAGCCTTTGAGTGTGTGGATCACAACAAACTGTGGAAAATTCTTAAAGAGATGGGACTGCCAAACCACCTTACCTGCCTCCTGCAAAACCTGTATGCAGGTCAAGAAGCAACAGTTAGAACCAGACATGGAACAACAGACTGGTTCCAAATTGGGAAAAGAGTATGTGAAGGCTGTATATTGTAACTCTGCCTATTTAACTTATATGCAGAGTACATCATATGAAATGCCAGGTGGATTTTTTTCCAGGAAGCACAAACTGGAATCAAGATTTCTGGGAGAAATATCAATAACCTTAGATATGTAGCTAACACCAGCCTTATGGCACAAAGTAAAGAGGAACTAAAGAGCCTCTTGATGAGGGTGAAAGAGGAGAGTGAAAAGCTGGCTTAAAACTCAGCATTCAAAAAACCAAGATCATGGCATCCAGTCCCATCACTTCATGGCAAATAGATGGGGAAACAATGGAAACAGTGACATACTTTATTTTCTTGGGTTCCAGAATGACTGCAGATGGTGACTGCAACTATGAGATTAAAAGACGCTTGCTCCTTGGAAGAAAGCTATGACAAACTTGCACAGAATAGTAAAAAGCAGAGACATCACTTTGCCAACAAAGGCCCATATAGTTAAAGTTATGGTTTTTTTGGTAGTCATCCCCACTCCAGCACTCTTGCCTGGAAAATCTCATGGACAGAGGAGCCTGGTGGGCTGCAGTCCATGGGGTCATTAAGAGTCGGACAAGACTCAGCGACTTCACTTTCACGCATTGGAGAAGGAAATGGCAACCCACTCCAGTGTTCTTGCCTGGAGAATCCCAGGGATGGGGGAGCCTTGTGGGCTGCCATCTATGGGTCGCACAGAGTCGGACACGACTGAAGCGACTTAGCAGCAGCAGCAGCATGGATGTGAGACCTGGACCATGAAGAAGGCTAGAGCACTGAAGAACTGATGCTTTTGAATTGTGGTGCTAGAGAAGACTCTTGAGAGTCCCTAGGGCAGCAAGGAGATTAAAGCAGTCAATATTCAGGTAATCAACCCTGAATATTTATTGGAAGGGCTGATGCTGAAGGTGAAGTTCCAATTCTTTGGCCACCTGATGCAAAGAGCTCATTGGAAAAGACCTTGATGCTGGGAAAGATTGACAGCATGAGAAGAAGATAACAGAGGATGAGATGGTTTGGTGGCATCATTTACTCAATGGACATGAGTTTGAGCAAACTCCAGGAGATAGTGAAGGACAGGGAAGCCAGGCATGCTGCAGTCCATGGGGTCACAAAGAGCTGGATATGACTGAACAACTGAACAACAGTAACTCTTTAACATTAATGATAAGCATACTGGAAATACCAGTGGAGGGCTCCACTTCCCATGTAGTACACTTGTCAACACCCACGTCTTACTCATCCCTTCTTTTGTAGCCATTGTTCTATCTTTCAATGGGGGCAGCTAAATGCCTCTGTTGTTGGTATAGACAAGTGAAAGGGTTGCATTCATATTCCTCAAATAGTCTCTCAAAAGGCAAAGGCTAGATTCAATTATTTATACCAAACTGAGGATCTTAATGTTTATAAACTGGCCAGAAGGATATGTTTGAGGCACTGTGAACCTGTGTGATGTCTGACTGAGATGGGTCCCACTGGGAGGCATGAACAATTGAAAAACTTTCCAGGGGTACCAGTTGTACCCACATAATTGGGTATGAATCGAGCCATCAACTTGTTTCTCTTCAAAAAACATTGCCTTGCTCCTTTGAGATGGTCATAAGAGAGCAGGCATTTAGGAAGGCAGTTAAATCAGAATCTCACGACCAAGGTGGTTTAGAGTGGTAGAACTTCCCTAGATTTTCTTTTTGCAGGCCAGCATGGAGTCAATGTAATTACTATTACATTGTGCTATTCATGAATCAGTGCCTCAGTACAAGTGAAATGGTGAATACAGAAATGTGAGAAAGCCACTTGATTTTCTAAGGTTAACTAAATTGGTTTATAGGATTTGTTTAGCTAGTTGGGTCTGAGACCCGGGAGGCATGGTTAAGGTCAAATACTGTAGTTTAGCCTCATCATGTTGCTTAAAGTTCTAATGATAATAGTCTTAAAAATTGTATGAAGCGAATTAAATAAATTTGAACCAAATAAATTTGGTCCAAATCTCAGATTAACCAGAGTAGCTGATGAGGTAGTATACTCAAGGGGGAATATGCTAGAAGTCAAGATGGGAGATATTATTGGGAGACAATTTTTCATGGGTCTTTTGCGTTTCTGTATGATTTTCAAGAAAATGTATTAACTGCCTTTTTGTTTTGCAAGGATTTTGCAAGGATGATTATAGAGCAAATGGCTTTTGACAAGAGACAACATCTCCCTCTGGACCAGTGGAAAGGTTTACTTAATGTTCAGTGTAATAAAATGTTTACTTCCAGAGCACATGTTGGCAGGTTTACTGACTGCCTATTATGAAGATTTGAGTTCCAGAAGCTCAGGGTTCCTCTCCTGTAACACAACCCTCTGAATAAACAGGTAGGATTGGGGAACTGACACAAATTATGATCTCTGCCTACTGTTACTGCTGTGAATAACAAAATCTAGTGTCTTTTTTTTTTTTTTTTTTGACTGCATAGGGTCTTCGTTGCTATGTGTGGGCTTTCTCTAGTTGTGAGTGGGGATTGCTCTTGGTTGCAGTGTGAGGGCTTCTCATTGTGGTGGCTTCTCTTGTTGTGGAGTAGAGGCTCTAGGCACACAGGCTTCAGTCGTTGCAACATGTAGGCTCAGTAGTAGTGGTTTGCAGGCTCTAGAGTGCAGGATCAATAGTTGTGGTACACAGGCTTAGTTGCTCTGCGGCATGTGGAATCTTCCCGGCCCAGGGATCGAACCTGTGTCTCCTGCATTGGCAGATATATTCTTATCCACTGTACTACCAGGGAAGTCTCAAGTCTTGTGTCCTCGACCTAGGATTCCAGTGTCTTCTGCCAGTATTCATGGAACTGTGGTAAGCTAACTCGACAATTTACAGGTAGGGTAAAATCTCAGACCCTTCGTAGTTCAGTTCTTGACAACAGGTCACTTACTCTAATCATCAAAGGTTGCAATCTTTCTTCTTTGGGGTTTCAGTTTGTGTACACACACACACAGAGTGATAGACACACACACAGAGACAGACAGAGACACAGAGGGAGAGAGAAGAAGAGGAGAATGAGAAGGAGAAGAAGGAGGAGAAAGAGAGGGGAGAAAGAAAGAAAAGAGGAGAGGAGAGAGGGGAGGGGAGGGAGAGTGAGGTTGAGAAAGACAGAGAGAGGGAGAGAGATGCTTTTCTGTATCTAGTTGTAGGCAGCAGCCAGAAAGGCATAGTTGTCACTGGTTGGAAATGATGATGAGCAAGGCCCTGTGGGTCTCCTGAGAACAAAGATTTTGTGTGTCCCCCATTTCTTTGACAGGAAACAGCCTTCATTCAGCCTCTGTGACCTTCCCTGAGTTCCAGTGGGCAGATTCAAGCAGTTGTTAATTGGGGAAGGGAGGGAGCTTGTGAGACCAGGGAGAAAGAGTCAAGGGTAGCCTTGGGGCAGGGTCCTGTTTCCCCATAAGTGGATATACACAACGATATCTTTGCCTCCTCCAGGTGGGAAAAGTTAACAGTTAATGACAGTATGCTGCTCACAAGCGTGTAGAACCTCAGACCAGTTGGAGCTGAAGGTTGATGATGCTGACTCCTGCTTACCTTACTTAATCCATCAGAAGACTGTCCATGTATGGATCAATTACTATAAAACTTATTATCTTCTTCAAGTTGGGACATTTGAGGGCATTAGCTTGCTGTGGCCCCCTTTACCTGGCAAGGCAATAAAACTATCCTTTTCTACTTCACCCAAAAGTCTGTCTCCAAGATTCAATTTGGCACTGGTGTACAGAGAAGCTGAGCTTTCAGCATCAGAAATTAATCTCATAGCAGCTTTATTTCTTAGCCTTATCAATATTAGCAAAAGTCAGGAAGATTTGTTCCAATGTTATCTGACTGATGAAGTAGTCTACTAGATTGAATAGTGTTTTAGCTTCCTCCATAATATGAAACACCTTTAATAGAAAAAAAAAAAAAAAAAAAAGAAAATCGTGGTGTTACCATTGCTGTATCCTCAGACGAACCTTTTCCCCACCCAATCACTTCCCAATTCCTGCCAGGTTTATGCTTAGGAACAAAAAGATATGGAAGGGGGAAGTTAGAAGAAGGAAAACATGAAAAATAGAGAAGAGGAGACAGTTCTTTATTTCTATTCTCTTAATGCTGCTGCTGCTGCTAAGTCGCTTCCGTCGTGTCCGACTCAGTGCGACCCCATGACGGCAGCCCATCAGGCTGCCCCGTCCCTGGGATTCTCCAGGCAAGAACACTGGAGTGGGTTGCCATTTCCTTCTCCAATGCATGCAAGTGAAAAGTGAAAGTGAAGTCGCTCAGTCGTGTCCGACTCTTAGCGACCCCATGGACTGCAGCCTACCATGCTCCTCCATCCATGGGATTTTCCAGGCAAGAGTACTTGAGTGGGGTGCCATTGCCTTCTCCAATTCTCTTGATAGGTATGGAATATTAGAGGTAGGGTCAGAAGTATCAATCAAACTATAGGGGCCTGTGGAAAGTAACTTAAAAGTTCTCCTCCTCTGCAAATATCCTGTTCCCATTCCACATGCTTGAATCTCTGTGCTTCCCATTAGTCTCCATTAACACATAATGTTAGAAATGTATGATTTTAACAATCACCTTTCCCCAACAAATTCCCTTGCTGGGAATGTAGTAGCCAATAATTCCATGATGATCCTGATTTATGATGTTACCTAAGAAAGGAAAGATTTGACAGGTGAGTAATAGAGAGGGCCCTGTTTACAAAATTCCCCAATAATTCCCTTTCCAGTTATCTCACCAATAGAGAAATAATATATGCAGTTAAAACAAAGATGACATAATTCCATTTTTACTACATATGACTGTTAAGTATTTCAATAGATTTGCTTCCACATGAAATATGGTCTTATTGCTCACAGTTTGTAAAAATTGCAGAGGGTAGGATAATCACTTTTAGACATGGAAAAAATAACTCACATGCTCTTTGCCAAAGCAGAATTACATGAACTCTAATGTTCTATAGGACTCAGTTTCTAAACGTTGTCCTGAAACTATGTTCATAAAAATTGGGTATGGTTTCTTTTTCCTGTCATGTATATCTGTGTGTGTGTTTGGTATTTGTGTGTGGTGTGTGTGTGTGTGTGTAGTGTAGGATCTGTATAGTACTCTTATGAGTAGGCAATCTTCATCCTAAAGGCAAGAGGAAATTCATGTCTATATAAAACAAATGTGAAGGCATTCACTGCAAAAATGAAATTGAGGAAGTAATACTATAGCTACTCCTAAAATAGGATGTATTTGTATTTATTGTTACACAGTTGAAGACTACTGCAAATGGAATAAGTTGGGATTAAGATATTTTAAATAAATAATCTCTATGTCAATTATAATAAGGGATTTTCTATTTTAATAAATCTCTGCATAACCTCCATGAATAAGGAAAAATTTTTAAAATTTAAAAACCGTAAACTATACCAAGCATGGGCAGAGGAGACTGGTGGGCCACAGTCCACGGGGTCGCAAAGAGTTGGACACAACTGAGCGACTTTGTTGTCACTCTCTGTGAGCCCATGGACTGCAGCATGCCAGACTTCCCTGTCCTTCACCATTTCCTGGAGCTTGCTCAAACTCATGTCCATTGAGTCAGTGATGCCACCCAAACATCTCATCCTCTGTTGTCCACTTTTCCTCCTGCCTTCAATCTTTCCCAGCATCAGGGGCTTCTCTAATGAGTCAGCTCTTCACATCAGGAGGCCAAAATATTGAAGCCAGAATAACCCACCTAAGCCTCTTCTCAATTTCTAACCCATATAAATGTGATAAGTGTTTATTGTTGTTTTAGGTCACTAAAATCTTAGATCACTAAGTTAAGTTTCGGTAATTTGCAGCTGCTGCTATTGCTGTTTAGTCGCTAAGTTGAGAGGTAACTAACACAGCTTCTGCTTTGGGGCTATTACATTCAACTTTATTTTGAACATTCTCTACCTACCTCCTGGTACTTATATGAAATCATTTTCCTGAGGGACAGAGGTTTGAGTATCATTAACATTAGTGGACATTGACAAAGTTTTTCAAGTATCTTATGTTCCCCCCAGCCATGTATGAGACTCTCCTTTTTTCTTCTCTGTACCAACTCTTGGTATGGTCAATTAAAAAATTTTAGCCATTTTGATGTGTGTGCCAATTTAAATTTGCATTTACCAGATGCCTAATGATTCTGAACACCTTTTTATATGTTTCCTGCTTGTTTTGGTTGTTTTTTCAATATTGAAAACTTCCCTCTCTGAAACTTATAAATTTCTGTTTTCCCTAGCTGTTAGGAATAACAAAATTAACTCTTTCTCTGGCTATGTGCAGCATAACTGCTGATTGCACATGTTATTGCTCTCAGAGATTTTGGCCTGTTTGTATTCTGGGTTCTTGGGGAAATACTCTGCCACCTAGTTTTTGTTAAAAATGTTTTCATGAATTTTTGCTTGTATCATTCTATTTCTTCCATTTTGTTAAGAAATTTGGGAAAATTCAAAACTGATCATTTGGTTTTAATTTCAGTTATTATAATTTTTGTATCTGAGCATTTTGTTTGCCTTTTTTTCAAATCTGCTTTGTTTATTTCTAAAGAAAATTCTGAAGTGTCACACATACAGCAAACAAATAAAACCATAATTGAAAAGACACATGTAACCTAATGTTCATAGCAGCACTATTTATAATAGCTAGGACATGGAAACATCCTAGATGTCCATCAACAGATAAATGGATAAAGAAGATGTGGTGTGTGTATATATATATATATATATATACACACACACAATGGAATATTACTCAGCTATAAAGGGAATGAATTTGAATCAGTTCTAGAGAGGTGGATGAACCTAGAGCCTGTTATATAGAGTGAAGTAAGTCACAAACAGAAAAATAAACGCTGTATATTAATGCATACATGTGGAATCTAGAAAAATGGTATCGATGAACCTATTTGCAGAGAAAGAATGGAGATGGAGATACAGAGAACAGACTGTGGACACCATGGTGGGAAGGAAAGAGTGGGATGAATGGAGAAAGTAGTATTGACATATATATAGTACCATGCCTAAAAGAGATATCTGGTGAGAAGTTGCTATATAACACAGGGAGCCCAGCCTGGCCCTCTGTTATGACCTAAAAGTGTGAGATGAGGGGTGGAGGGAGGCTCAAGAGGGAGGTGATACACATATATAGTAAGGACTGATTTGCACTGTTGTACAGCAGAAGCCAACGCAACATTGTAAAGCAATTTTCCTCTGATTAAAAAAGTAAATCATAATTATACTGCTCAATGAATTTTCACAAAGTTCATTGCATCTTTTGTGTGTGGCTTTACTTCTCTTTCCGTATTGTGTTTGGGTTGTATGCTATGTAGTTGCAGTTTGTGCATTCTCATTGTTGAATACTATTCCAATGTATACGTACAGTATTCCACTTCAGTAGAATATGATTCCACTGAATCATATTCCATCATATTATGAATATGCCATAATTTATTTATCGATTCCATTGATGGATGGAAGTTTTAGCCATTATGTGTAGTGCATTAATAAACAGTCTTGTACATATTTTTTAGTGAACATATGAACTCATTCTTACTATGTACCTTAGAAGTAGAAAAAGAGAGAGTATCCTTCACAGTTCATTTTATGAGACAGTATAACCTTAATGCTAAAATTAGACACCACGAATTACAAGAAAAGAAAATTCTAGACCAGCATATCTTCTAAGCATAGCAGAAAATACACTTAGCAAATACTAGTAAATTGAATCTAACATTACATAAAAAAGGGAATACATTACAACCAAGTGAGAGTTATTCCAGGAATACAATGTTGGCCTACATTAAAAACTCAACCAATGTAATTCACCACACTAATAGAAAAAAGGGCAAAGATTATTAAGTCATTTTGATGGATGTATAAACAAAATTCTCTTTTTGACTGTTGACAATTTGATGGTAATGTATCTTGGTGTGGATCTCTCTGAGTTAATCCTATTTGAAACAATGATTTTAGATTTGTAGATTCAAAGCTTACATCAAATATGAGTTTTCAGCCATTGTATCTTCAAATGTTATTTTTCCCCTTTTCCTTCTCTCACTTTTCCTCTGGGACTCCCAAACTGCATATGTTGATTTTGATATTGTTCAACAGGTCTGTTAGGCTCTGTTCAATTTTCTTAAACCCTTTTTCTTTCTGTTCCTCAGACTTGACAATTTCAACTGTGCTATCTTCAAGCTTGCTGATTTTTCTCTATGTTCAAATATGTCTTTGAATCCATGTAGTGTATTTTTCTTTTCAGTAATTGTACTTTTCATCTTAGAATTTCTTTTGACTTCTTTTAATACTTTCTATCTTTTTTATTGAGTTTCCAATTTCATTCATACACTGTTTTCTTAAATTTGTCAATGTCTTCCTTTAGCTCTTTGAGCGTTTTCAAGACACTTGAGTCCTTGTTTAGTAAGCCTTCCATCTGTTCTTCAGAGATGGTTTGATTATTTTTTCTTTTAAGTGAGCCAAACTTTCCTATTACTTTGTTTTGTGATTTTTCTGTGTGAAAGTGAACACTTCAATCTTAATATGATAACTCTGGGAATCAGATTCTCCCTTTTCTCCAGTGTTTGCTGTTTAAAAAAGCTTAACTTTGTTGGAGGGTGTCTCTGTGCTGGAGATAAGCTTGAGGTTTAAGTGTGAGATCTCCTTAGATGTATTCTTTTTGTGCCTACATCTTTCTCTGGCATAGGCAGTGACGTTCTAAATTTTTTTTGCATATATTGTGAGTTTTGAATATCATAATCCCTACATGTCTCACTTCTGAAAGGCAGGAAAGGGAAAAATGAAAAAAAGTACTTTCTTTTTAAATTCCCTACACGCTCTTTCAGCTGATGGTGGTTGCATTAATGGTGACCTGTTTTGTGTCTTTAGGTCCTTGATTCAAAGGATTAATCTGTAATCAGAATACAGAGCCTTGATATTTGGAGGGCAAGGTCCTTATTGCCTACTATTATTCTTCAAGCTACTATAGGAACACTTTCATGGGGCCGGAAATTAGAAGATGGGTAGACCTACTGCACTGTAATAAAGTGATTGAAATTAATCACAATTAATTTCTAGGGTCATACTTTCCCCAGAACCTGCAAATTTTCAAATAGACATTAGAGTTCCAGAATAATTACATCAGACAATTTCTGCCAGACTAATTATTGTCTAGGTGAAGAGATATATTCCTGGAGCTTTCTACTCTGTTATCTTCCCTGATGTCACTTTTTGCTAATTTTTGATTTTCTCTTTTATTTCATGCAAAGTTATTTTATTGGTTTCAAGATTCTTCCCTTTGGCTTCTAGCATTTTTTACCCTGATGTTTCTGTGTGTAGTTCTCTGGTTATTTATCTCTTTATATTTATATTTATTGAACATCTCAGATCTAGACATTAATGTTTTTCATTAAATTTGAGAAGTCTTCAGGGGCTAGTTTTTGGAATATATCTTTTGCCCTTTCCTTTTCTTTTGGTGCTCCCATTTTGCATATATAGATGTACTTAATGGTTCCCTACAGGTTTTTGAGGCTCTGTTAATTTTCTTCTTACTTTTTTCTTTTGTTCTTTGGATCACATTATCTCTATTGATCTATCTTCAATTTTGCTAATTCTGCTAGTTCAAATCTATTGTTGATCTCTACTGGCAAAATTTTCATTTTAGTTATTGTATGTTTCCATAACTGAATATGCTTTTGGTTCATTAAAAATAATTTTTAACTCTTTGGTGGTATCTTTTATTTGTTGAGATTTTTCAGTATATCTTCCTTTACTTCCTGAAGCATTAACTTTGCCTATTGAATATATTTACTATATGTTTGTAGTCTTTCCTAAGACTGAAATCCGGTTGCATTCAGATTCCATTGCTAGCTTCCTGCCATCTCCTTTTCCTGGTATGGGTCACATTTTGTTTTTTGCATGTCTCATAAGTTTTTGTTGAAAACTGGACATTTTTAAAAACTTTTTATTTTTTGGGGGCGTATAGCCAAATAACAGTGTTGTGATAGTTTCCGGTGAACAATGAAGGGACTCAGCTGTATATATATATGTATCCATTCCCCCACCCCCGCTCCATCCCCAAACTACCCTTCCATCCAGGCTGCCACATAACATTGAGCAGAGTTTCATGTGCTATACAATAGTTCCTGGAAAACTGGGCATATGATTAGTATGTTGTGAAGTGAAGTGAAAGTCACTCAGTCATGTCCGACTCTTTGCGACCCAATGGACTATACAGTCCATGGCATTCTCCAGGCCAGAATACTGGAGTGGGTAGCCTTTCCGTTTTCCAGGGGATCTTCCCAAACCAGGGATCGAACCCAGGTCTCCCACATTACTGGTGGATTTTTTACCAGTTGAGCCACAAGGGAAGCCCAAGAATACTGGAGTGGGTAGCCTATCCCTTCTCCAGCGGAACTTTCCAACCGAGGAATCGAACCGGGGTCTCCTGCACTGCAGGCGGATTCTTTACCAACTGAGCTATCAACTGGTAATTTAAAACTTGTGGCTTGATTTTTCATTTAGTTTTCGACTGGCTGCAGTATTTTAGCGAAGTCTATTTGCCCTCCCCTCTGTGGTATAAAACCTCTGATGTTGCTCCCTAGAGGGCACTGCTTCAGGCGTGTGCACGGTCACCCGAGGATGACAATTTCTTTAGCAGGGCTCTCCTTGTCACTTGCCCTGAGTATAGCCCAGTGCTAAATTCTTCTGGTAAAAATTGCTAGCTCTCTTGTTTTCATCAGTATCCTAGGGCATAGATTGTCCCACAGATAGTTTCAATTTCATTTAAGTTCTTTTCAGGGATAGTTTTTGAATCAAATGTTTGCAGTTTGCTCTGATCCCAGGAGCACTATTCTTAGTGGTAAATTACCTGGTTTTCTCTGGTAAACTAGCTGATCTGATTTAGTTTACACTTATTAATAAGGCTTCTATTCTCCTCTTAATTGCTTTCCACTAAAACTGTCATTGCTTTTGAGAGCACCTTTGAGCTTAAATTTCCCCACATTCTCTTTCAAATAAAGTCAGTCTTGGGAAAGAGCTTCAGAGCTCTTTGTTTTATGGTTTGCTTTCTCATGGGAAAAATCTCTGAGCCATGGCTCTGGAACTGAGAAGTAGGATAGTAGTCCACTTCTGAGTGACATCCCTGCTTGAGGAGCTGGGAAGAAGGTGGTATCAGCAGGTTGTTCTCATGCTGCAGAAGCTCTGATCTGAAAATGAGTCAGGTCATGGGTAATTTGAAGCCCCATATTCTCAGCACAGCATGGATGAGATAGAGTCTCTGTCCCATAAAGGAGGGCTAAATAGAAAAGGGAGTCCCTGATCTCTTGGCTTGTAATTGCCTGAAAATTAGCCTCTGCCACAGGTAGATGGGGGCAGAATGAGAAATGTTGACATCTTGCTCCTCCCAGGAAGATACCATAGTGGTCAACTTGAAGCTGATAGAAGAAGAAGCCCTCTGTTCTTGGTTGCACCTACTTGCAGTGGAGTTTTCATTGAATTGGGCTGGGAAGAGTTGTGAAGAAGCAAATTGTATTTCACACATCAGAGGATCTTGCTGTTTTCAGTTCAGTTCAGTTCAGTCGCTCAGTCGTGTCTGACTCTTTGAGACCCCACGAATTGCAGCACGCCAGGCCTCCCTGTCCATCACCAACTCCTGGAGTGCACTCAGACTCACGGCCATCAAGTCAGTGATGCCATCCAGCCATCTCATCCTCTGTCGTCCCCTTCTCCTCCTGCCCCCAATCCCTCCCAGCATCAGAGTCTTTTCCAATGAGTCAACTCTTCACATGAGGTGGCCAAAGTACTGGAGTTTCAGCTTTAGCATCATTCCTTCCAAAGAAATCCCAGGGCTGATCTCCTTCAGAATGGACTGGTTGGATCTCCTTGCAGTCCAAGGGACTCTCAAGAGTCTTCTCCAACACCACAGTTCAAAAACATCAATTCTTTGGCACTCAGCCTTCTTTACAGTCCAACTCTCACATCCATACATGACCACTGGGAAAACCATAGCCTTGACTAGACGGACCTTTGTTGGCAAAGTAATGTCTCTGCTTTTTAATGTGCTGTCTAGGTTGGTCATAACTTTCCTTCCAAGGAGTAAGCGTCTTTTAATTTCATGGCTGCAGTCACCATCTGTAGTGATTTTGGAGCCCCAAAAAATAAAGTCTGACACTGTTTCCACTGTTTCCCCATCTATTTCCCATGAAGTGACGGGACCGGATGCCATGATCTTCATTTTCTGAATGTTGAGCTTTAAGCCAACTTTTTCACTCTCCTCTTTCACCTTCATCAAGAGGCTTTTGAGTTCCTCTTCACTTTCTGCCATAAGGGTGGTGTCATCTGCATATCTGAGGTTATTGATATTTCTCCTGGCAATCTTGATTCCAGCTTGTGCTTCTTCCAGCCCAGCGTTTCTCATGATGTACTCTGCATATAAGTTAAATAAGCACAGTGACAGTATACAGCCTTGACGTACTCCTCTTCCTATTTGGAACCAGTCTGTTGTTCCATGTCCAGTTTTAAATGTTGCTTCCTGACCTGCATACAGATTTCTCAAGAGGCAGGTCAGGTGGTCTGGTATTCCCATCTCTTTCAAAGTTTTCCACAGTTGATTGTGATCCACACAGTCAAAGGCTTTGACATAGTCAATAAAGCAGAAATAGATGTTTTTCTGGAACTCTCTTGCTTTTTCCAGGATCCAGTGGATGTTGGCAATTTGATCTCTGATTTCTCTGTCTTTTCTAAAACCAGCTTGAACATCAGGAAGTTCACGGTTCACGTATTGCTGAAGCCTGGCTTGGAGAATTTTGAGCATTACTTTACTAGCATGTGAGATGAGTGCAGTTGTGCAGTAGTTTGAGCATTCTTTGGCGTTGATGTTTTAATAGATTTTCCTGAATACATGTTTCTTCAGTTACTGTATGTCCTTAGGATTATTTCCAGAGACTTATTATGGTTGTTTCGAAAATAAATTTCACCTGTTATGCTGAGAAACAGGTCAGCAGAGACTTTATATTGCCATTCTGGAAGTGGAACTTCCAGGTTTATTTTATACTGCATACCATTACCTTAAATATCTGATGTTCTTTGAAGTCTAAAATTAATGTTTGTTGTCTGCTTAACTCTTTCATTACGACCTTCCTTTCTGTGATTTTAGGCTTTTGAGTGTGATTTTGCAAAGAGTGATTTTAACCTTTGAGAATATTAAGGTTCTAAATTGCGATACTTTTATTATAATAGGGTTTATATTAATTTCTATAAATGCTCATAGATACTACTAGTCTGAGGCTGAAAAGATTTGTTCATTAAAAATGTTCATAGATTTTTAAAAAGCAGTTTTAGGTTTATAGTAAGACTGAATGGAAGGAACAGAGATTTTCTGTTTATTCCTGGCTCCACACATGCATAACCTCCCCCATTAGCAACATTCTGATACATTGTTACAGTTGATGAACCTACAATGACATATCATTGTCACTCAGAGTCCATAGCTTAAATTAGAGTTTACTCTTGGTGTTCTACCTTCTATCAATTTAGATAAATTAATAATGCTATTTATCTACCATTATAATATCAAACAGTAGTTTCACTACTCTAAAAATCCCCTCTGCTCTGCTTATGCATCCTTCCGTACTCTCTAAGCCCTGACAACCCTTGATGTTTTTACCATCTCCATTGTTATTCCTTTTAAAGAATGTCACATAAGTTGGAATCATACTGTATGCAGATTTTTCAGATTTGTTTCTTTCACTTAGTAATATACATTTAAGTTTCCTCCATGTCTTTTTACAACTTCATAGCTTATTCATTTTTAGCACTGGGTAACATTCCATTGGGCTTCCCTGGTGGCTCCATGGTAAAGAATTCACCTGCCAATGCAGGAGACGCAGGTTTGAACCCTGGGTCAGGAAGATCCCTTGGAGAAAGAAATGGCAACCCTCTTCAGTATTCTTGCCTGGGAAATCCCATGGACAGAGGAGCCTGGTGGATTACAGTTCATGGGGTTGCAAAAGAGTTGGACATAACTTAATGACTAAGCAACAACATTACATTGCCTAGACAAACTAGTTTATCCAGTGACCTACTGAAAGACACTTGGTTGCTTCCAAGTTTTGGCAAGCATGAATAACACAGCTGTAAACATCTATGTGCAGGTTTTGTGTCGACATAAACTTTCAATTCCACTGGGTAAATTTTAAGAAGCATGATTGTTAGATAGTATGGTAGGAGTATGTTTACTTTTTATTTTATTTTATTTTTAAACTTTACAATATTGTATTAGTTTTGCCAAATATCAAAATGAATCCACCACAGGTATATTATTATTATTACTTTTGTAATAAGCTATCAAACTGTCTTCCAAAGTGGCTGTACCATTTTGCATTTATACCAGCAGTGAATGAGGGTTCTGGTTGCCCAAGTCCTTACCAGCATTTCATGTTGTCATTGTTCTGTGTTTCAATCATTTTAATAGGTGTGTAGTAGTATCTCATTGACGGAGGAGCCTGGTAGGCTGCCGTCCATGGGGTCGCTAAGAGTCGGACAGGACTGAGCAACTTCACTTTCACTTTTCACATTCAGGCATTGGAGGAGGAAATGGCAACCCACTCCAGTATTCTTGCCTGGAGAATCCCAGGGATGGGGGAGCCTGGTGGGCCGCCGTCTATGGGGTCGCACAGAGTCGGACACGACTGAAGCAACTTAGCAGCAGCATCTCATTGTAGGTTTAGTTTGCATTTCCCTGATGACATAATGTGGAGCATCTTTCATGTGCTTATTTTCCATCTGTATATCATTTTTGTCTGTTAATGTCTTTGGTCCATATTAAAATCAGGTTGCTTGTTTTCTCATTGTTGAGTTTTAAGAGTTCTTTGCATGTTTTTTTTGGAAAACAGTCCTTTATCAAATATATCTTTTGAAAATATTTTCTCACAGTCTGTTGCTTGTCTTTTCATTCACTTGATAGAGTTTTTCACAGAGTTGTCATTCAGTTGCTCAGTCATGTCCGACTCTTTGTGAGCCCGTGGACTGCAGCATGCCAGGCTTCCCTCTCCTTCACTATCTCCTGGAGTTTGCTCAAACTGATGTCCGTTGAGTAAATGATGCCATCCAACCATCTCATCCTCTGTCATCTCCTCCTCCTCCTGCCTTCAATCTTTCCCAGCATCAGGGTCTTTTCCAGTGAGTTGGCTCTTCGCATCAGGTGGCCAAAGTATTGGAGCTTCAGCTTCAGCAGCAGTCCTTCCAATGAATATTCAGGGTTGGATACCTGAATATTGACTGGTTTAATCTCTTTGCTGCCCAAGGGACTCTCAAGAGTCTTCTCTAGCACCACAATTCAAAAGCATCAGTTCTTCAGTGCTCTAGCCTTCTTTGTGGTCCACTTTCACATCCATACATGACTACAGAAAACACCATAGCTTTGACTATATGCATGTTCGTTGGCAAAGTGATGTCTTTGCTTTTTAATATGCTGTCTAAGTTTGTCATAGCTTTTCTTCCAAGGAGCAAGCGTCTTTTAATTTCATGGTTGCAGTCACCATCTGCAGTGATTTTGGAGCCCCCCAAAATAAAGTCTGTCACTGTTTTCATTGTTTCCCCATCTATTTGCCATGAAGTGATGGGACTGGATGCCATGATCTTGTTTTTGTTTTTAAATTTATTTTTTTATTGAAGGATAATTGCTTTACAGAATTTTGTTGTTTTCTGTCAAACCTCGACATGAATCAACTATAGGTATACATATATCCACTCCCTTTTGAACCTCCCTCCCATCTTGCTTCCCATCCCACCCCTCTAGATTGATACAGAGCCCCTGTTTGAGTTTCCTCAGCCATAAAGCAAATTCCCATTGACTATCTATTTTACATATCATAATATAAATTTCCATGTTACTCTTTCCATACATCTCACCATCTCCTCCCCTCTCCCCATGTCCATAAGTCTGTTGTCTATGTCTGTTTCTCCATTGCTGCCCTGTAAATAAATTCTTCAGTCCCATTTTTCTGTATTACATATATATGCATTAGAATACAATATTTATCTTTCTCTTTCTGACTCACTTCCATCTGTATAATAGGTTCAAGGTTGATCCACTTCATCAGAACTGACTCAAATGCATTCCCTTTTATGGCTGAGTAATACTCTTTTGTGTATATGTACCATAACTTCTTTATCCATTCATCTGTTGATGGACATCTAGATTGCTTCCACGTTCTAGCTATTGTAGATAGTGCTGCAATAGCACTACAGGGATGTGTGTCTTTTCCAATTTCCTCAGGGTATATGCCTAAGAGTGGGATTGCTGGGTCATATGGTGGTTTTATTCCTAGTTTTTAAAGGAACCTCCATACTGTCTTCCATAGTGGCTATATGAATTTTATTCCTACCAACAGTGCAAGAGCATTCCCTTTTCTCCACACCCTCTCCAGCATTTATTGTTTGTAGACTTTTTGATGATGGTCATTCTGACTGGTGTGAGATGGTATCTCATTGTAGTTTTGACTTGCATTTCTCTAATAATGAATGATGTTGAGCATCTTTTCATGTGTTTGTTAGCCATCTGTATGTCTTATTCAGAGAAATGTCCATTTAAGTCTTTTCCCCACTTTTTGATTGGGTTATTTATTTTTCTGGTATTGAGTTGTATGAGCTGCTTGTATATTTTGGAAATTAATCCTTTGTTAGTTGTTTCATTTGCTATCATTTCCTCTCATTCTGAGGGTTGTCTTTTCACCTTGCTTATAGTTTCCTTTGCTGTGCAAAAACTTTTAAGTTTAATCAAGTTCCACTAGTTTACTTTTGTTTTTATTTCCATTACTCTAGGAGGTGGGTCATAGAAGATCTTGCTTTGATTTATGTCATCGAGTGTTCTGCCTATATTTTCTTCTAAGAGTTTTATAGTTTCTAGTCTTACACTTAGGTCTTTAATCCATTTTGAGTTTATCTTTGTGTATGGTGTTAGGAAGTGTTCCAATTTCGTTCTTTTACACGTAGCTGTCCAGTTTTCCCAGCACGATTTGTTGAAGAGGCTGTCTTTACTCCATTGTATGTTTTTTCCTCCTTTGTCAAAAATAAGGTACCCATGGGTGCATGGGTTTATTTCTGGGGTTTCTATCTTGTTCCATTGGTCTATATTTCTGTTTTTGTGTCAGTACCATACTGTCTTGATGAGTGTAGCTTTGTAGTATAATCTGAAGTCAGGAAGGTTGATTCCTCTAAGCTCCATTCTTTCTCAGGACTGCTTTGGCTTTTCAGGGTCTTTTGTGTTTCCATATGAATTGTGAAATTTTCTTGTTCTACTTCTGTGAAAAATGCCATTGGTAATTTGATAGGGATCGCATTGAATCTGTAGACTGCATTTGATAGTATAGTCATTTTCACAATATTGATTCTTCCTACCCAGGAACATGGAATATCTCTCCATCTGTTTATGTCATCTTTGATTTCTTTCATTAGTGTCTTATAATTTTCTGTGTATAGTTCTTTTGTCTCCTTAAGTAAGTTTATTCCTATTTAATTCTTTTTGTTGCAATGATGAATGGGATTGATTTCTTAATTTCTCTTTCTGATTTTTCATTGTTAGTATATAGAAATGCAAGTGATTTCTGTGTATTGATTTTGTATCCTGCAACTTTGCTAAATTCACTGATTAGCTGTAGTAATTTTCTGATACTATCTTTAGGATTTTCTATGTACAGTATCATGTCATTTGCAAACAGTGAGAGCTCTAGTTCTTTTCTGATCTGGATTCCTTTTATTTCTTTTTCTTTTCTGATAGCTGTAGCTAGGACTTCCAGAACTATGTTGAATAATATTGGTGAAAGTGAACACCCTTCTCTTGTTCCTGATCTTAGGGGTAATGCTTTCAGTTTTTTATCTTTGAGAATAAGGTTTTCTGTAGGCTTATCATATATGGCCTTTACTATATTGAGGTAGGTTCCTTCTGTGCCCATTTTTTGAAGAGTTTTAATCATAAATGGGTGCTGAATTTTGTCAAAGGCTTTTTCTGCATCTATTGAGATTATCATATGGTTTTTATATTTCAGTTTGTTAATATAGTGTGTCACATTGATTTGAATATATTGAAGAATACTTGCATTCTTAAAATAAACCCAACTTGATCATAGTATATGAGCTTTTTGATGTGTTGGTGAATTCTGTTTGCTAAAATTCTGTTGAGGATTTTTGCATCTATGTTCGTCAGTGATATTGGCCTGTAGTTTTCTCTTTTTGTGTTGTTTTTGTCTGGTTTTGGTATAAGGGTGATGGTGGCCTTGTAGAATGAGTTTGGAAGTGTTCCTTCCTCTGCAATTTTTTAGAAGGATAGGCATTGGCTCGTCTCTAATGTTTGAGAGAATTCTCCTGTGAAGCCATCTGGTCCTGGGCTTTTGTTTTTTGGGAGATTTTTGATCGCAGCTTCAGTTTCAGTGCTTGTAATGGGTTGTTCTTGCCTGGAAAATCCCATGGACGGAGGAGCCTGATAGGCTCCAGTCCATGGGATCGCTAAGAGTTGGGCACGACTGAGTGACTTCACTTTCACTTCTCACTTTCATGCATTGGAGAAGGAAATGGCAACCCACTCCAGTATTCTTGCCTGGAGAATCCCAGGGACAGAGGAGCCTAGTGGGCTGCCATCTATGGGGTCGCCCAGAGTCAGACACGACTGAAGCGACTTAGCAGCAGCAGCAGCAGCAATGGGTTGTTCATAATTTCTATTTCTTCCTGGCTCAGTCTTGGAAAATTGAACTTTTCTAAGAATCTGTCCATTTTTTCCAGGTTATCCATTTTATTGCCATATAGTTGTTCATAATAATCTCTTATAATCCTTTGTATTTCTGCCTTGTCTGTTGTAACCTCTCCTCTTTCATTTCTAATTTTGTTGGTTTGATTCTCTCTTTTTTTTTCTTGATAAGTCTGGCCTAAGGCTTGTCAATTTTGTTTATCTTCTCAAAGAACCAGCTTTTAGTTTTATTAATCTTTACTATTGCTTCTTTCATTTCTTTTTCATTTATTTCTTCTAGTATGTTATGATTTCTTTCCTTCTACTATTTTTTTTTGTTCTTCTTTTTCCAGTTGTAAAGTTTCCAGGTGTAAAGTTATGTTGTCTAGTCAATGTTTTTCTTGCTTCTTGAGGTAGGATTGTATTGCTATAAACTTCCCTCTTAGAACTGCTTTTGCTGCATCCCATGGGTTTTGAGTTGTTGTATTTTCATTGTCGTTTGTTTCTAGAAATTTTTTGATTTCCCTTTTGATTTCTTCAGTAACCTGTTGGTTATTTAGAAACGTGTTGTTTAATCTCCATGTCTTTGTGTTTCTTACAGTTTTTTTTTCCTTGTAATTGATATCTAGTCTCATAGCGTTGTGGTCAGAGAAGATGCTTGATACAATTTCAGTTTTCTTAAATTTACTGAGGTTTGATTTGTGACCCAAGATGTGGTCTATCCTGGAGAATGTTCAATGTGCACGTGAGAAGAAGGTGCATTCTTCTGCATTTGAATGGAATGTCCTGAAGATATCAATGAGATCCATCTCATCTAATATGTCATTTAAGACTCGTGTTTTCTTACTAATTTTCTGATTTGATGATCTATCCATTGGTGTGAATAGGGTATTAAAGTCTCCTACTATTATTGTGTTACTGTCAATTTCTTCTTTTATGTCCGTTAAGGATGGCATCACTGACTTGATGGATGTGAGTCTCAGTGAACTCCGGGAGTTGGTGATGGACAGGGAGGCCTGGTGTGCTGCAATTCATGGGGTTGCAGTCGGACACGACTGAGTGACTGATCTGATCTGATTGTTTGTCTTATATATTGAGGTGCTACTATGTTGGGTGCATATTTATTTACCTTTGTTATGTCTTCGTATTGTATTGATCCCTTAATCATTATGTAGTGCCCTTCCCTATCTCTTGTAATCTTTATTTTAAGGTCTATTTTGTCTGATGAGGATTGCTATTCCAGTTTTCTTTTGCTTTCCATTTGCATTGAATATATTTTTCCATCCTCTAACTTTTAGTCTATATGTGTCTTTAGGTCTGAAGTGGGTTTCTTGTAAACAACATATATATGGGTCTTGTTTTTGTATCTATTCAGCCTGTCTGTGTCTTTTGGTTGGAGCATTTAGTCCATTTACATTTAAAGTAATTATTGATATATATGTTCCTATTGCCATTTTCTCAGTTCTTTGAGGTTGATTTTGTAGATCTTTTTTCTTCTCTTGTATTTCTTGACTATATAAGTCCCTTTAACATTTGTTGTAAAGCTGGTTTGGTGGTACTGAATTCTGTTAACTTTTGCTTATCTGAAAAGCTTTTTATTTTTCCATCAATTTTGAATGAGATCCTTGTTGCATACAGTAATCTTGGTTGTAGATTTTTCCCTTTCAGTGCTTTAAATTTATCCTACCATTCCCTTCTGGCCTGTAGAGTTTCTGCTGAAAGATCAGCTGTTAAGCATATGGTGTTTCCCTTGTGAGTTACTTGTTGCTTCTCCCTTGATGCTTTTAATATTTTTTCTTTGTGTTTAGTCTTTGTTAGTTTGATTAGTGCATGTCTTGGCATGTTTATCCTTGTGTTTACTCTGTATGGCACTCTTTGTGCCTCTTGGACTTGATTGACTATTTCCTTTTCCATGTTGGGGAATTTTTCAACTATAATCTCTTTAAGAGGGAGAGGGTGGGAAGATTTGGGAGAATGGCATTGAAACATGTAAAATATCATGTATGAAATGAGTCGCCAGTCCAGGTTTGATGCACGATACTGGATGCTTGGGGCTAGTGCACTGGGATGACCCAGAGGGATGGTATGGGGAGGGAGGAGGGTGGAGGGTTCAGGATGGGGAACACATGTATACCTGTGGTGGATTCATTTTGATATTTGGCAAAACTAATACAATTATGTAAAGTTTAAAAATAAAATAAAATTAAAAAAAAATAAAAAAAATAAAAAATTTCTCATATCCTTTCTTTTTCTCTTCTTCTGGAACCCCTATAATTCAAATGTTGGTGCATTTGATATTGTCCCAGAGGTCTCTGAGACTGTCTTCAGTTCTTTTCATTCTTTTTACTTTATTCTGCTCTTCAGAAGTTATTTCCAACATTTTATCTTCCAGCTCATTGATTCGTTCTTCTGCTTCTGATATTCTGCTATTGATTCCTTCTAGAGTATTTTTAATTTCAGTAGTTGTGTTTTTTAATCTCTGTATGTTTATTCTTTAATTCTTCTAGGTCTTTGTTAATTGATTCTTGCATTTTCTCCATTTTGTTTTCAAGGTTTTTGATCATCTTTACTATCATTATTCTGTATTCTTTTTCAGGCAGTTTGCCTATTTCCTCTTTATTTATTTGGACATCTGTATTTCTAGTTTGTTCCTTCATTTGTGTAGCATTTCTCTCCCTTTTCATTTTTTAAAAACTTATTGTGTTTGAGGTCTCCTTCCCCCAGGCTTCAAGGTTGAATTCTTTCTTTCTTTTGCTTTCTGCCTTCCTAAGTTTGGTCCAGTGTTTGTGTAAGCTTCGTATAGGGTGAGATTTGTGCTGAGTTTTTGTTTTTTTGTTTGTTTTTCCTCTGATGGACAAGGCTGAGTGAGGTGGTAATCCTGTCTGCTGATGATTTGGTTTGTATTTTTGTTGTTTGTTGTTTAGATGAGGCATCCTGCACAGGGTGCTACTGGTGGTTGGGTGATGCTGGGTCTTGTATTCAAGTGGTTTCCTTTGTGTGAGTTCTAACTATTTGATACTCCCTAGGGTTAGTTTTCTGGTAGTCTAGGGTCTTGGAGTCAGGGCTCCTACTCCAAAGGCTCAGGATTTGATCTCTGGTCAGGAACGAAGATGTGGTTTGTTATGGCATTAAATGAGATTAAAACAAATATCCAAAAACGAGAAACCAAAGATGAACCCCCGACAAATGGCAGTTACAAAAACAGGCAAATAATAATAAAAATAATGGAATATGCACATATACATATACACCCATGAACGAAGTGAAAACAGTCCAACAAAAATAAAGTACAGTAGATTGACCCAGCAAAGTAAATCAAAAATTATATTTACCAGTTAAGAACAGAACTAACTAAAGCACAAACTGGAAACCAAAACTAAAGCAATGTGCCCAGTGGGAAATAAAGCAATGAAAACAAAACTAGCAAACATGTTGAGAGGAAAGGAAAGAAAGAAAAGAAAGAAAGAATAGGCATGCAAAGTTAAATAGAGTAGATGAAGAAGATTTATATACATCAAAGATTAAGTGCAAGGGGAAAAGAACAGTAGGAAAGCCAAACAAAGGAATAAATGTAGAAAAAATATAATAAGCTCTTCTAAAAAAATAAAAATAAAAATTCTAAAAAAGAGAAAAGAAAAATAAAATGGAAGAAGAAAAAAGAAAAAAAAAAAAAAAGGAAAACTCCACAGAGCTGCAAAAGCTCAACGTAGAGGCAGAGGTTTATAGCAACAATAAAAAGTGTGACTGAATATACACGTATACATATACACCCATAAGCAAAATCAAAACAGCCCATCAAAAATAAAGTACAATAGATTGACCTGGTGAACAAAGGAAAACAAAAATTATATCTACCAGAACAAAACTAACTAAAGCACAAACTGGAAAAAAAAAAAAAAGAAAAAAAAGAAAAAAAAGAAAAAACTAAAGCAAGGGACCAATTGGGAAATAAAGCAATGGAAATAAAACTAACAAAATGTTGAGAGGAAAGTAAAGAAAGGAAAAAAAAATAGATATGCAAAGTTAAATAGAGGTAGATAAAGAAGATTTATACACATTAAAGATTAACTGCAAGGGGAGATGAATAGTAGGAAAAGCAGCCAAAGGAATAAATGTAGAAAAAATAACAATAGGTTAAAAATTAAAATTAAAAAAATAGAAAAAGGAAAACTCCACAGAACTGCAAAAGCCCAACATAGAGGCAGAGGTTTATAACAGCAATAAAAAGTGTGACTGAGGGGTAAAAAAAAAAGCTCAAAAGCTTAATTAGATTTCATAGTGCCAATAAAATTGACAACTACAAAGGGTTGGGTTGGGGGAGGGAAAAAAAAGCAAAAAAAAAAAAAAGCCAAAAGACTACAGAGCAAGTCAAAACATAAGAATAATAAATGTTTTTCTTGAGTCACTGCTGTCAAAGTCCTTTCCCTTGCTGGGAGTCACAGTCCACCTCACCTCCCTAGGAGGCCCTCCAACACTGTGCTGATCTCTGGACCTCTGGTGGGGGCATCTCAGACTTTAATCTGATCCTTCTCTTATGTTTTCTTGCTTCCAATGTCCACAGCTATCAGAACTAGTGTGTTTTCTTTTGTGGGAGCTCTCAATGACCTTTTATACATTCCATAGACACAGAGTCTGCCTAGTTGATTGTGTGGATTTAATCTGCAGCTTGTACAGCTGGTGGGGAGGTTTTGGGTCCTCTTCATTAGCCACACTGCCCCTGGGTTTCACTTGTGGTTTTATTTCCACCTCTGCATGTGGGTCGTCCACTGGGGTTTGCTCCTGAGGCTGCCCTGGAGGACTTGGGTTTGCCCCTGTGAGGGCCAGGTGTGGAGGTAGTGCAGCTGCTTGGGTTGCAGGGGTTCTGGCAGCACCCAGTACTCAGGGGACTTAGCAGCTAGGGAAGCAGGAAATGTGGCACTCTAGAAGGGTATGGCAAACAGTATTGGCCAATACGCTCCAGTATTCTTGTCTGGAGAACCCCGCTCCCTGACAGAGAAGCCTGGCAGGCCACAGTCTACAGGGTTGCAAAGAGTTGGACACTACTGAAGTGACCCTGTGCTCACAGACACAAGACTTTTTTTGCCTGTGGCAGCTCTGTCCCAGTGAGAGTTGAGCTTGAAGGTGGTGCACCTTCTTGGCTTGTGGGGATCCTGGTGGTGCCAAGTGTGCAGGGACGCGGATGCCTCTGTGGCAGGAATTAAGGCACTATCAGAGTCTTTTTTCTAGCCTCTGGTAGCTGGTGATCAGAAAGCCTCTTTGGCCAGTCTTTGTCCACAGTTCCACCCATTCAGGCACTTAGAGGGCTCCCTTGCCTGGGGTCCTTCTCTGTTGTTCAGTGCATCAGGCACATAGAGGGGCCCTCTTGACTGGGGTCCTACTCTGTAGATGGCATGTCAGGCACTTAACAGGGCACCTTGGGTGGAGCCCTACTCTGTAGTTTGGCGCATTAGTCACTTAAAGGAGCACCCTGGGTGGGGTCCTGATCTGTAGTTCAGTGTATCAGGCATTTGATGGGCCAGCCTCTCTACTGTTCAGCTGCAGATGCTGGCATGTGGGGAGAGAGAGGATATGGTGATGGCTCCACCCACTACACGTGACTCAGCAGTATCGCCTTGCTTCCATGGCTGCCTGGCTTTCCTCCACAGCCATTTCCCACCACAATCTCCTCCCTCACCTCTCCTCGATACGTCTCTCAGGGTCAACAGCAGTCCTTGCCCTGGGATTGCTCCACACTCCCCAAACTAGCTCCCAGCTGCTGCACCTTCCAGGGGACCCTTGTCCCTGTCCTGGGTATTTACGGCTGTGGCAAGGACTGTCTGATTCTCATTGCATTTAGGCTGCCACAGATAAGCTGTTTCACTCTCATCCTTAAATGTTTCTCCTCTGACTCAGACAATTGCCCTGATGTGGGGATCAGATCCCTGCTTCAGTTCCACCACCCGCCAAGGGCAGGTCCAGTCCTATTAACACTCCTGTTTCTCCCCCTAGTTTCCTCATCCTATTGAGTTTTGTGTGGCTGTATATATTCTTTCGGAGAAGGCCATGGTACCCCACTCCAGTACTCTTGCCTGGAAAATCCCATGGACGGAGGAGCCTGGTAGGCTGCAGTCCATGGGGTTGCGAAGAGTCGGACACGACTGAGTGACTTCACTTTCACTTTTCACTTTCATGCATTGGAGAAGGAAATGGCAACCTGCTCCAGTGTTCTTGCCTGGAGAATCCCAGGGAAGGGGGAGCCTGGTGGGCTGCTGTCTATGGGGTAGCACAGAGTTGGACATGACTGAAGCGACTTAGCAGCAGCAGCACATATTCTTTTCCTCTGGTTAGGTACTCCTGTCTGCTCTCGCTGGTGTTCTGCATCCACTTTTGTGTCTGAAGGTGTATTTCTTATGTATTCATAGAGACAGATGTACTCCACGTCCACCTACTCCTCTGCCATCTTGTTCTCGATCTTGGTTTTTGGAATGCTGAGTTTTAAGCCAACTTTTTCACTCTCCTCTTTCACCCTCATCAAGAAGCTCTTTAGTTCCTCTTCATTCTGTGCCATAAGGGTGGTGCTAGCTTTGTATCTAAGGTTATTGATATTTCTCCCTGCATTGTTGATTCCAGCTTGTGCTTCATTCACCTGGCATTTCGTATGATGTACTCTGCATAGAAGTTAAATAAGCAGGGTGACAATATACAGCCTTGATGTACTCCTTTCTCAATTTTGAACCAGTCCATTGTTCCATCTCTGGTTTTAACTGTTGCTTCTTGACCTGCATACAGGTTTTGCAGGAGGCAGGTAAGGTGGTCTGGTATTCCCATCTCTTTAAGAATTTTCCACAGTTTGTGGTGATCTACACAGTCAAAGGTTTTAGCATAGTTAATGAAGCAGAAGAAGATGTTTTTCTGGAATTTTCTAGCTTTTTCTATGATCCAATGGATGTTGGCAATTTCATCTCTGGTTCTTCTGCCTTTTCTAAATCTAGCTTGAACATCTGGAAGTTCTCATTTCACATACTGTTGAAGCCTAGCTTGAAGGATTTTGAGCATTACTTTGCTAGCATGTGAAATGAGTCAAATTGTATGGTAGTTTGAACATTCTTTGGCACTGCCTTTCTTTGGGATTGAAATGAAAACGGACATTTTCCAGTTCTGTGGCCACTGCTCAGTTTTCCAAATTTGCTGGCATATTGAGTGCAGCACTTTCACAGCATCCTCTTTTAGAATTTGAAATAGCTCAACTGGAATTCCATCATCTCCACTAGATTTGTTCATAGTGATGCTTCCTAAGGCCACTTGACTTCACACTCCAGGATGTCTGGCTCTAGGTGAGTGATGACACCATCATGGTTATCTGGGTCATTAATATCTTTTTTGTATAGTTCTGTGTATTCCTGCCACCTCTTCTTAATATGTTCTGCCTCTGTTAGGTCCATACCATTTCTGTCCTTTATTGTGCCTATCTTTGCATGAAATGTTCCCTTGGCACTTCTAATTTTCTTCAAGAGAAGAATAGAGTCTTCTCTATTCTATATACAACGTACAGCAGTGTTAATTATCTTTATCATATTGTACATTACAACTCTAGTATTGTATTTGTTTATCTTACAACTGGAAATGTGTGCCTTTTGACTATTTTGATTTAATTCCCTCCCCTCACCCTACTACCCCTGGTAACCATAAATCTGATCTCATTTTCTATGAGTTTGCTTTTGAAGTGTAACTGACCTACAACACCATGTTAGTTCCTGTCACACAACATGTTGTTGTTTATTCGTGAAGTTGTGTCTTATTTTTTGTGACCCCATGGACTGTGGCCACCAGGTTCCTCTGTCCATGGGATATCTCAGGCAAGAATAATGAAGTGCATTTCCATTTCCTTCTCCAGGGGATCTTCCTGGCCCAGGGAGTGAACCTGAGTTTCCTGCATTGTAGGCAGATTCTTTACCACTCAGCCACCATGAAGTTTCACTATTCCTATGCATTCAAAATGATCACCATGATAAGTCTAGTTTCATCTTACAAAGATACTACATAATTATTGACTATATTCCATACATTATACATTTTATTTTATGCTCCTTACTCATTTATTTGTAACTGAAAGTTGGTGCTTTTTAATCTCCCTCACACATTATTCTCCTTCTCCCACCCTTCTCTTCTCTGGAAACTGCCTGTTTGTTCTCTATATCGATGACTCTTTTGTTATGCTTATTCATTGATTTTGTGTTTTAGTTTCCATGTATAAGTAAAATCATACAGTATTTGTCTTTGATATTTCGCTTTGCATATTTTCATTCATGTTGTCACAAATGGCAAAATTCCATTCTTTCTTGTGGATGAGTAATATTCCGGTTCATATCTTCTTTTAAAAAAATTTATTGACTCTTGGCTGTGCTGGGTCTTTGTTGCTTTGTTTGCTCTAGTTGCAGCAAGTAGGTGCTACTCTTCACTGTAGTGCACAGCCTTCTCACTGTGCTGGCTTCTCTTATTATGCAGCACGGGCCCTAGGTGGGTGGGCTTCAGTAGTTGCGCCACGTGAGTCTAGCAGTTGTGGCACATGGGCTTAGTTGCCCCATGACATGTGGACTCTCTCTATACCACATGGCTTGTGGAATCTCTCTGATCCACAGGGATCAAACCCGTGTCCCCTGCAATAGTAGGCAGATTTTTAACCACGAGACCACCAGGTATGTCCTTCCATATCTTCTTTGCCCATTCATCTATCAGTGGGCACTTGGGTTTGTTCTATATCTTGTTTATTGTAAGCCATGCTGCAATGAACATGTGGGTGCATATATCTTTTCAAATTAGTGTTTTTGTTTTCTTAGGATAAATACCCAGTAGTGGAATTGCTGGATTATATGATAATTCTATTTTTAAGTTTTTGAGGAATCTCAGTACTGTTTTCCATAGTGGCTGTACAAATTTATATCTCTATAAACAGAGCATAAGGGTGCCCTTTTCTTCACATCCTCACCAACACTTGTTATTTGTTGTCTTTTGGATAATAGTCATTCTGACAGGTGTGAAGTGATAGCTCATTGCCATTTTGATTTATATTTTCTTTATGGTTAGTGACGAACTTCTTTTCATATCCCTGTTGGCCATCTGTATGTCTTCTTTGAAAAAAAAGTCTACTGTGGTCCTTTGCCATGTTTTAATGAAGTTGTTTTGGGGTTTTTTGATATTGTGTTGTATGAGTTCTTTGTATATGTTGGATAATAACACCTTGTTGACAAATATCTTTTCCCATTCAGTAGGCAGACTTTTTGTTTTTTGATCATTTTCTTTGCTGAGCAAATGCTTTTTAGTTTGATATAGTCCTATTTGGTTGTTTTTTTTGCTTTTGTTTTACTTAACTGAGGAGATTAAGATTCCCTGCTCCCCTCTCCAAATATTGCTAAGACTGATGTCAAAAGTGTACTGTCTATGTTTTCTTCTGTAAGTTTTATTGTTTCTAGTCTTATATTTGTCTTTAATCCATATTGATTATATGTTTTTGTATATGGTGTGAGAATGTAGTCTAGCTTGATTCTTTTACACTTAGCTGTCTAGTTTTCCCAACACTGTTTGTTGAAGATGCTGTCTTTCCCCCATGGTCTATTCTTGCTCCTTTGTCATAAATTAATTGCCCACATAAGTTTGGTTTCATTTCTGGGCTTTCTATTCTGTCCTATTGATTTATATGTTTTTGTGTCAGTTCTATACTGTTTTGACTACTGTAGCTTTGTAGTATAGCTTGAAATCTTAGAACATAATATCTCCAGTTGCATAGAATAAGTTTTTAATTTCAGACCTTACATTTGAAGGAACAGTCACCATCTTCATTCTTTTCTAACTGCCTTCAGGAGGGAAATGCCTCCCATCAACCCAGTTAGGAAGATTGAGATTTTCTCAGATCTTTTGAGTATGCTTTTTTCAAACTTCTTGTTCCCTCTTTGAGGTGAATTCTTAAAACTCACTGCCTCCTGTCAGTCCTGCTGTGCCAGGCTGGGTAATGACAGTGTGCCATCTGCTTTCTATAGAGTGAGAGTTTGATGCTCAGGTTTGCGTGCTTTCACCCATCCTGCAGATTTGGGCCACCTTTCTGTCAGACAGACAGCTAGCCTACCAGCTGTCTTCAGAGGCTCACTCTTAACACTCTTGGGTTGTACACAAAGAGTCAGCCTAGAATGTGGGTTGCGTGTAGGTGAGGTGGAGCATTGGTACTTCTATGCTATTGGGGAGGGGCCTGAAGATGAGGTGTCCCCAGAAACTCATGGGCTGGCTCTCTGATAAGATCTACAAATGGTCTGTAAGATCTGAATCACCTTGATACCATCTGAGACCCTTGGCTGCTATTCTTTCAGTTTGTTCCTGTACCCAGTCATGCAGTATATTCAGTGCTCTGAATGGGGCAAGAAATAAATGTTTTTTTTTTTTTTTTTTTTTTTTTTTTTGGCAATATTCCACACAACTTGGGAAGCCAGATGTTCACTTAAATGCTCTTAGTTTCCCTCATGGAAGAAATTGTAGACCAAGAAGTTTCCTTTTGGCACTGAGCTGTGCCATCTTGTGATTGAAGTGACACGGGTAAAATAGAACTGTTCCTCTTACCCTCATCAATGTCCGGTTAATCTTGGATTTTTTTACTCATTGGTATACTGGAACTTCTCTGCTGGACTCTCTGACTTCTACAGAGGCACTCTTTCATATAGGTAACTGTCAAAATTGGTATCCTTTGTTGGGAAGACAGTAGAAAATGCTGTTTTGTCATTTTAATGACATTATTATTATTTTAAGTAAACTTTTGATTGTTTAGGTTGCTTAAAAATAAGAAAAATAAAAGTTTTAACTTTTATCTTCACTTGTTCCTTCTTTGGTGCCTTTCTTTACTTACACAGATTTAAGTTTATACCTGCATCATTTTCCTTCTCTTTAAAGAATTTCTTCTAACATATCTCACAAAGCAGGTCTACTGGCAAGAAATTTCCTAAATTTTTTTGCCTGACAGTCTTTATTTCTCCTTCACATTGAAGAGTAATTCCTTTGGGTACAGAATTCTAAGTTGGTGGTTTTATTCTCTCAAGACTTAAAATATTTCACTCTATTCTTTTCTTGCTTGCATGAGGAGAAGTTGGGTGTGGTTTTTTATTTCTCTATAGCTTAAGATATCTTTCACCTCTGGCTTCTTTCAATATTTTTTCTCTGATTTTATGAAGTTGAAAAATGATATCCCTAAGCATAGTTAATTATTTATTTTTTGCATTTATCCTATTGGTATTCTCTGAGCTTTCTGGATTTGTGGTTGGTGTTAACATTAATTTGGAGGAGATTCTCTGTCATTGTTTCAAATACTTTTTTCTGCCTCTTTTTCTTTTATCTGGAATGCCCGACATTATGTATATGTTACACTTTTTGAAACTGTTCTACAGTCTTTGGATATTTTACCTCCCACCCCAGTCTTTGTTTTCTGTGTTTTTTATTTTTGTGTGTTCTATTGATATGTCTTCTCAGTTCAGTTCAGTTCACTTCAGTCGCTCAGTCATGTATGATTCTTTGTAACCCCATGGACTGCAGCCTGCTAGGCTTCCCTGTCCATCACCGACTCCTGGAGCTTACTCAAACTCATGTCCATTGAGTCGGTGATGCCATCCAACCATCTCATCCTCTGTCATCCCCTTCTCCTCCTGCCTTCAATCTTTCCCAGCATCAGGGTCTTTTCAGTTGAGTCAAACTTCCAAAGATTTGGAGTTTCAGCTTCAGCATCCTTCCAATGAATATTCAGGACTGATTTCCTTTAGGATGGACTGGTTGGATCTCCTTGCTGTCCAAGTGACTCTCAAGAGTCTTCTCCAACACCACAGTTCAAAAGCATCAATTCTTCGGCACTCAGCTTTCTTTATAGTCCAACTCTCACATCCATACATGACCACTGGAAAAACCGTAGCTTTGACAAGATGGACCTTTGTTGGCAAAGTAATGTCTCTGCTTTTTAATATGCTGTCTAGGTTGGTCATAACTTTTCTTCCAAGAAGCAAGCATCTTTTAATTTCATGGCTGCAGTCAGCATCTGTAGTGATTTTGGAGACCCCCAAAATAGTCTGTCACTGTTTCCATTGTTTCCCCATCTATTTGCCATGAAGTGATGGGACCAGATGCCATGATCTTAGTTTTCTGAATGTTGAGTTTTAAGCCAAATTTTTCACTCTCCTCTTTCACTTTCATTAAGAGGCTCTTTAGTTCTTCACTTTCTGCCATAAGTGTGGTGTCATCTGCATATCTGAGGTTATTGATATTTCTCCTGGTAGTCTTGATTCCAGCTTATGCTTCATTCAGTACAGCATTTCTCATGATGTACTCTGCATATAAGTTAAATAAGCAGGGTGACAAGATATAGTCTTGACGTTCTTCTTTCACAATTTGGAACCAGTCTGTTGCTCGAAGTCCAGTTCTAACTGTTGCTTCTTGACCTGTGTACAGATTTCTCAGGAGGCAAGTCAAGTGGTCTGGTATTCCCATTTCTTTAAGAATTTTCCACAGTTTGTGGTGATCCACACAGTCAAAGGCTTTGGCATAATCAATAAAGCAGAAATAGATGTTTTTCTGGAACTCTCTTACTTTTTCAATGATCCAATGGATGTTGGCAATTTGATCTCTGGTTCCTCTGCCTTTTCTAAATCCAGCTTGAACATCTGGAATTTCTCAGTTCACATACTGTTGAAGCCTGGCTTGGAGAATTTTGAGCATTACTTTGTTAGCATGTGAGATGAGTGCAATTGTGCAGTAGTTTGAGCATTCTTTGGCATTGCCTTTCTTTTGGATTGGAATGAAAACTGACCTTTTCCAGCTCTGTGGCCACTGCTGAGTTTTCCAAATTTGCCAGCATATTGAGTGCAGCATTTTCACAGCATCATCTTTCAGGATTTGAAATAGCTCAACTGGAATTCCATCACCTCCACTAGATTTGTCCATAGTCATGCTTTCTAAGGCCTACTTGACTTTGCACTCCAGGATGTCTGGCTCTAGCTGAGTGATCACACCACTGTAATTATCTGGGTCATGAAGATCTCTTTTTGTATAGTTCTTCTGTGTATTCTTGCCACCTCTTCTTAATATCTTCTGCTTCTGTTAGGTCCATACGATTTCTGTCCTTTATTGTGCCCATCTTTGCATGAAATGTTCCCTTGGTATCTCTAATTTTCTTGAAGTGATCTCTAGTCTTTCCCAATCTATTGTTTTCCTTTATTTTTTTGCACTGATCATTGAGGAAGGCTTTATCTTTCCTTGCTATTCTTTGGAACTCTGCATTCCAATGGGTATATCTTTCCTTTTCTTCTTTGCCTTTCACTTATCTTCTCTTCTCAGCTATTTGTAAGGCCTCCTCAGGCAGCCATTTTGCCTTTTTGCATTCTTTTTGGGGGATGGTCTTGATCACTGCCTCCTGAGCAATGTCATGAACCTCCATCCATAGTTCTTCAGGCACTCTGTGTATCAGATCTAATCCCTTGAATCTATTTGTCACTTCCACTGTATAATCATAAGGGATTTGATTTAAGTCATACCTGAATGGTCTAGTGGTTTTTCCCTACATTCTTCAATTTAAGTCTGAATTTGGCAATAAGGAGTTCATGATCTGAGCCACAGTCAGCTCCCAGTCTTGTTTTTGCTGACTGTATAGAGCCTCTCCTTCTTTGGCTGCAAAGAATATAATCAATCTGATTTTGGTATTGACCATCTGGTAGTGTTCACGTGTAGAGTCTTCTCTTACGTTATTGGAAGAGGGTTTTTGCTATGACCAATGCGTTCTCTTGGCCAAACTCCATTAGCCTTTGCCCTGCTTCATTCTGTACTCCAAGGCCAAATTTGCATGTTACTGCAGGTATTTCTTGACTTCCTACTTTTGCATTCCAGTCCCTTATAATGAAAAGGACATCTTTTTTTTGTGTGTTAATTCTAGAAGGTCTTGTAGGTCTTCACAGAACCGTTCAACTTCAGCTTATTCAGCATTATTGACTAGGGTATAGACTTCGATTACTGTGAGATTGAATGGTTTACCTTGGGAACAAACAGAGATCATTCTGTCATTTTTGAGATTGCATCCAAGTACTGCATTTGGGAGTCTTTTGTTGACTATGATGGCTACTCCATTTCTTCTAAGGAATTCTTGCCCACAGTAGTAGATATAGTGGTCATCTGAGTTAAAGTCACCCATTCAAGTCCATTTCAGTTCGCCGATCCCTAAAATATCAGTGTTCACTCTTGCCATCTTCTGTTTGACCACTTCCAGTTTACCTTGATTCATGGACCTAACTTTGCAGGTTCCTATGCAGTATTGCTTGTTACAGCATTATTGTTCCATCACCAGTCACATCCACAACTGGGTATTGCTTTTGCTTTGGCTTCATGTCTTCATTCTTTCTGGGGTTATTTCTCCACTGATCTCCTGGAGCATATTGGGCACCTACCAACCGGGGTAACTCATCTTTCAGTGTCCTAACTTTTTGCCTTTTCATACTGTTCATGGAGTTCTCAAGGCAAGAATATAAGGCAAGAAGTGGTTTGCCCTTTCCTTCTACAGTGGACCATGTTTTGTCTTCTAGCTCAGTGGTTCTTTCCTCAGCTTTGTCTAGTCTACTGAAATCCATCAAAGGTATTCTTCATTTTTGTTAGATTTTTGATCTCTAGCATTTCTTCTCAGAGAAGGCAATGGCACCCCACTCCAGTACTCTTGCCTGGAAAATCCCATGGGTGGCAGAGCCTGGTAGGCTGCAGTCCATGGGGTCGCTAAGAGTCGGACACGACTGAGTGACTTCACTTTCACTTTTCCCTTTCATGCATTGGAGAAGGAAATGGCAACCCACTCCAGTGTTCTTGCCTGGAGAATCCCAGGGACGGGGGAGCCTGGTGGGCTGCCGTCTATGGGGTTGCACAGAGTCGGACATGACTGAAGCGACCCAGCAGCAGCAGCAGCAGCATTTCTTCTTGGTCCTTCTAGGATTTTCACTTGTCTGCCTACATTGCTCATTTGTTCCTGAATGCTGTCTACTTTGTCCATTATAGCCGTTGGAATATCAATTATAGTTGTTTTCAGTTTCAGGACTGACAATTCAAACATCCTTGTCATATCTGGTTCTAACTTTGCTCTATGTCTTCAAATTGTGTTTTCTGATTTTTTGGTGTGCTTTGTAAATTTTTTTTTTTTTTGATAGCCAGACTTCCTGGGAAGGAGGATGGCTATAAATAGGCGTTTTGTAATGTGGTGATGAAGGCTTCCCTGATGGCTTCGTGGTAAAAAAATCTGCATGCCAAAGCAGCAGACATGGGTTCTATCCCTGGGTCAGGAAGATCCCCTGGAGAAGGAAACGGCAATCCACTCCAGTATTCTTGCTTGGGGAATCCCATAGACAGAGAAGTATGACAAGCTACAGTCCATGGGTTTGCAAAGAGTTGGACACAACTTAGTGATTAAACAACAACAACAACAAATCTGGTGACGAGTTGTTGGGGAGAGGAAGTGTGCTATAGGCTGTGTATATCTGAATTTAGTGAGCCCGTGCCTCTGCACTGGGAACTTTACAAGTGTTTTTCAGTTCTTTCTCCTCTCTTTTGTGGAGCACGATGGCTAAGAGTTGGCTGGAACCTCTCTGAGGTCATTTAGGCTCTGATAATACCCTAGAACCTTGTCAAGGTCCTGGAGGTAAATATCACAATCTGTAGGAAACCTCCATAACTGGCCCCTCTGGAGTGGTTACCCTTTAGGGATGTCCACACAGTACTCTCAGCAATTCAATTGCAATTCAGATTTTCCCGCCTTGGCACTGGTTGCCTTTGGAGTTTCTGTTAGACATTCTCTGATCTGGTAATCCGTGATTCCCTGTATTTGCCTATCTGTCCAATATTGACTGCAGTGGTTTGGCCTTACTTCTTTTTCAGATCCTAGAAGATCTGTTGATTTTTCAGTTTGTTCAGCTTTTTACTTGTTATTAGGACAGAATGTCAGTTTTTAACCTTCTTACATTCTGGGCTGGCAACTAAAGCATTTGTTCATTTTTGAAGGTCCTTGCTTAGTGGGAATCTTAGATTAAGCTTCTCACGCTGCAGTGGGTCCAAAGTTATATCAGTACTGGTATTGGAATTTGTTTCAGGGAAAACCAATGTTTGCATTTTATTATTGTCTCTATCAGGTTTTAGCTTGATATTTTTTTTCTGTTCTGTTTTGGTTCTTTGAATTTTTTTTCCTCCCCCCCCCCTTTTTTTTGAGTCTAAGCAAATAATTAAAAGCATATTTACTTTGTTTTCCAATATGTATTTTTATTTTAATAGTGGTACATTTCTGAGAGAATAATCTGTCATGCTGTAGAAAGAGGAACTATTTTCTCTGTGGCCTTTTAAAAAAATAGATGATGACTTAAATTCTTTGCCACTAAAGGGAAGCACTTAATTGAAATAATCTTCTAATTCCTAGAGATAATTTTAGGCTGAAATGTATATTTAAGTTGCCTTTCACATGTTATAGTTCTTTCTTTTTTCTTTTCTGGATAATCTTTATGCATAGGTCCCATACATAAAGGGACCATCCTTTCTATTTTGTTATCTTTAAATGAGAAAGTTTTATTTGAAATAGCTAATTTGCTCAAGGATAGCATGGGGAAAGATTGCCAATTCAGTAACTTTCCATATGTAGTTTCATATCCAAGCTATTGTGTTCATCACCTCCTTTAAGACAAGTTTGGCCTCAGTTTTTTGTGTCCTCTCGCATCTTCAAGTTAAATAGAATATTGGAATGGCTCATAGTGTATATGTTTCTGTGTGGTTAATTACCTGCAACACTGCATACAAAGAGTGCTCCACAAATCTTTCCATATGAATGAATGGCTTAATCAATATCCAGCTGGCCTGATGGACATATTTATTAGAATATTCTAATATAATTAATACTAAATTAATGATCTTTCCTACATTATGGTTCTTCCTGTCTAATTGATAATTCCCCGCCCCCCCACCCCACCTGCCTCTTTCTCTCTCTCTCTCTCTCTCTCTCTCTCTCTCTATATATATATATATATATGCTGCTAAGTCGTTTCAATCGTGTCCGACTCGGTGTGACCCCATAGACGGCAGCCCACCAGGCTCCCCCGTCCCTGGGATTCTCCAGGCAAGAACACTGGAGTGGGTTGCCATTTCCTTCTCCGATGCATGAAAGTAAAAAGTGAAAGTGAAGTTGCTCAGTCGTGTCTGACTCTTAGTGACCCCATGGACTGCAGCCTACCATGCTCCTCCATCCATGGGATTTTCCAGGCAAGAGTACTGGAGTGGGATGCCATTGCCTTCTCTTCTCTCTCTCTCTCTCTCTCTCTCTCTATATATATATATATATATGTTCATTTCCTATAATTTCTTTCTCTCCATGCTTACTGTCACTTCCTTAGTGCAGGCCAATACCATTTATTGCTTTATCATTGTTATAGACTCCATGCTTTTAAACATGCATCCTAACCATCTGGCTACCACACTGTTGATAGAGTGATCATTCAAGTTAAAAGACTACAAATAAAGTAGTGAGAGTACAAATAAATAGAAGCTGGCTGTAAATTTGTTTATCATGGGCACAGAGAGGCACTTGCTGAAATTAGCATACAAAAGCTGAATAAATTTTTATGTCAAACATCCAGTTCATTTCCTTGAAAGAAGAAAAGGGGATTTGCATTTCATAAACATTGCCTGACTCAGTGATCAGGGAATGGCAGAGGAAAGATGCTCAAAAAGAAGGGAAACCTTAAAAATTATCAAAGATTAAAAAATAGAGCCTTAACTTCAATAATTTAACTCTAAATGAATAAACTTGAATGGATGTATCTTACTGGTTAATTCCTACAAGAGACTGGTGAGAACCTCTGCTATTTTGAGAAAGCGTCTTAGCATAATCAGGGGTAAATTTGTAGAAAAATTATTTCTAAAGGAGCCTAATATAAAAGCTCAATAAACATTAATTACTCATGGAAAAAAGTTATTGAGTACATGCAGCAGAACAACATATGTGACTTAAAACAATTTTCACAAGTAAGCCCTATTTACATTACCTGGGAAATTTGTCTCAATGAATTCCTTGAACTCCTCTAGTTTATCTTCATTATCACCAATGTTAATCTTTGCTGTCAGAGTATATATATTACCAAACTTGTTCTTGAGGTGACGTGGGCTGCCTAGGCACTTGAACTTCCCCTTTACCATGATGGCCAGCCTGGTACAAAGTGCCTCACATTCTTCCATGCTAGAGGCACAAAAGATATATGGATGAAGAGATTCCCTCTCAGAAGCAAAACTCTATATTTCAAAACAGAGCTATGATTATAACGTAACACTTATAGTAAGAAGGCTTTATATTGCAAGTGATCATGACTAAGACAATATTTGGAAAGAGGAGATTTAAAAATTCAAAGCAGTTGATTTCTAAATTCACAAGAGAAACACTTCCCTGACTTCCTACCTTTTACCAAGTCTTATCAGTTAGATAAAATTAAATACTATCACAGATAAAATTTGCTATCAGTTAAATACAAATTTTTATTATTTAAATAATATTTTACCAGTTGAATTCCAGTCATAACCTAACATTTTTGGTAGGCAGTTATTGCTTTTAATGCAGTAATAAATGTGTATGTTTTGTGCAATTATTATATAAGGAACTACATTTCAGAACTTAACTGAGTATTCTAGATTTTACCCAGGAATCAGCATTTGCTCACAGTCCCTCTTATGTACTTCACGTACTTAGACAAGTTCACTGACATATCCCTGACTCAAACTAATTCTCTCTTATACACTTCTAACGCTCACCCATGTCTCCTAATGGGTCATACCTGTGGGAAGATATGACGATAGCTTTGCCACTATTACATATCCCTGTAACTGTGTCCCACATATGGCGCCTGGCTACTGGGTCCATGCCAGTAGATGGTTCATCCAGGAAAACAACTGAGGACTTTCCCATTAGGGCAATAGCAGTATTCAATTTACTTTTGTTTCCTCCACTTTATTGTCAAAGAAGGAGAGAGAAAGTGGAGGAGAAAGAAGAAATAAGGTTATCATTAATTCAACAGAATTAGCTCATATATCCACAATGCTGTGTATACACCAACTCATTTTCATTGAAATGACTTTTGGGGGGGGTATGCTTTTTAGCATCATTATTGGTAAAATATTTTTGTTTTAAGAAGATAAATAACCATAGGGATACAGGAATGAATGTGTTCTTTTTGAAATGCAAAGGCTACAGATCATGTCTGCAAAAGGTTAACTTCATACAAATGTGATCTGCCTTATTTCTGATATCTGAACCCTGATGGCTATTTGTTTCCATGTGACAGAGTTGTCAGGTTGAGTGTACAGGCATTCATTCCAAACAGCAGAAATACAGATGGGCAGTAGGCAGCTTAATAAATAAGCAACATAATGTCTCACCTGTATGTACAGACCAGCTTGTCAGCATGGGTTTCCATGTGCATTGAATACAAAAAGGTTTCCACATACATGCCAATGTCTGGCTCAGGAACACCCCGCAGCCTGGCGTACATGATCAGCACTTCCCGACCTGTCATGTGGCCCAGCATGGGGTCAGATTGAGGACAATAGCCAATTCTTGACCTAATCTGAATCAAGAGGGTAATTCATAAGCAGTAAACCTAAGTCGACTATTCCATTGAACATACAGTAACACGGATGAGAGAGAAAACCTGAAGTTTCTAGCCCATGCTAGCAAGAACATGTGATACCCATAGAGTTCTGAATAAGAATTATTTCTTTTTCAGTCTAAAGAAACTTTACACCTGGAACCCACTGTAGTAAAATGGAATACTAATATCCCTCACTGGAATTTTCAGTACATATCTATTGTGCACTGCAATGCACCCAAGATAACTCTTGGTTAGATGAAATTGCATATTCAGATATCACTAGGAAAGAGCCATTTTATTAAATCTATTAAAATAATGTATAGAATTTCACTTCCAGTAGTAGCCAGTAACTTCTATTAAGCCAACTATCCCACAGATGAAAATTATCATATACATTATATATATCTTCTATGGGCTTCCCTGGTGGCTCAGATGGTAAAGAATCTGCCTGCAATGTGGGAGATCCAGGTTCAATCCCTGGGTTAGGAAGATCCTATGGAGAAGGAAATGGCTACCCACTCCAGTGTTCTTGCCTGTAGAATTCCATGGACAAAGAAGCCTGGTGGGCTACTTACTATCCATGGGGTCACAAAGAGTCAGACATGACTGAGCGACTAACACATATCCTTATATATTGAGTTGGCAAAAATGTTCATTCAGGTTTTTCCATACCATCTTACAGGAAAACCCAAACAAACTTTTTGACCAACTCAATATATATAAATACAAGAATAAATAAGTTTAGCTATATTGAAATAAAAAGCTTCTGTACAACAAAGGAAACCATCAATAAAATGAAAGGGCAACCTACCAAATGGAAGAAAATATTTGCTAATTATATACCTGATAAGGGGTTAATATCCAACATATAAAAGAATTCATACAACTCAACATCAAAAAGACAAACAATCTGATTTAAAAAATGGGCATAGGACCTGAATAGACATTTTTCTGAAGGAGATGTACAGAAGGCCAACAGGTACCTGAAAAGGTTCTCAACATCATTAATCATTTAGGGAAATGCAAATTAAAACCACAATGAGCTTTCACCTCACACCTATTAAAATGGCTATTATCCAAAAGATAAGAGATAACAAATGCTGGTGAGGATGTGGAGAAAAGGGAACTCTTGTGCATGTTGGTGAAATGTAAATTGGTGTAGCCACTATTGAAAACAGCATGGAGATTAAAAAATAGAAGTATCATATTATTCAGCATTTCCACTTCTGGTTAGGAAAAAAATGAAGGAAGGAAATGAAAATCCTCCCTAACTCAAAAAGATATCTGCACCCCTACGTTCAATGCAGCATTATTTACACTAGCCAAGACATAGAAACAACCTGTCTGTTGATAGATGAATGGATAAAGAGGGTGTGGTATAGCTATACAATGGAATATTACTTTAGCCATAAAAGAATCTTATTTTACTTTACTTCATTGAAGAATAAATCTTTGAACCTTTCTCAGAAATTATGATTGTTTCAGCTTTTTCTATTCTATTTCTTCTGAGGTCAGTTTTAATAATTTGTATGTAACTAGAAAATTAGTTTTATTGAAGATTTAAATTTTATTTGCATGGATTTGAATCAAGTACTTTGTGTTTCTTATAATTTATTTTCAATGTATTTGTGTTCCCTCTCTTTTTAATAAGTTCATCCATTTCTTTATTTTTAGGAAGTTCTAGTTGTTTTGATTTCTTGGTTAGTTGGCTCTATATTTTTATATATTAATTTATATACTTGTCTGCATTTATACTTTTATATGCTTTCCTCCCATTAATTTTTTTCTGAGATAGGTGTTTATAAGCTGTTTATTTTTATTCTTTTTTAAAATTGAAATGCAATATATAAGATTATTTTTTATTCATTTTTTTCAATTTTTATTTTTTATTCAATTGTAATCAGAGAATATATATTTTTATACTTGGAAATACTGTTTTTCAAATGTATGGCATAAAAATATTCATACTCATAAACTAATTATTTTTGAGAGATATAGAATTTGATATGTATCAATCATGTTTACCATATTGACTATTGACTAAGTTGCTTATGTATTTTTTGTTTGTATTTATTTTTTACTGACATGGTCTGTCTTAAACTAAAAGAAGAGAATTAAACAGTTCATATATTGGGTTGGCCAGAAAGTTTCTTCTTTTTTTTAAGTAAAAATAAAAGACATATTTTTCATTTTTACCAAGAACTTTATTGAACAATGTAGTCACCAATTTGTTCCACTACCTCTTCAAACAACTTCATAATTCCACCTTCCCAAAACTTTTATTTTTCTGAGCAAAGAATGTTTCCAGGTGCCTTTTATAGTCTCCCAGGGAATTGAAATTTTTTCCATTAAGAGAATTTTGTAAAAACTGAGATAAATGAAAATATGAAGGTGCAAAGTCTGGTGAATACCATGGGTGAATCAGAACTTCCCAGCCAAGCTGTAACCACTAGTTTTTGCCTGGTTATCAAAGAAACATGTGGTCTTGCATTATCCTGATGGAAGGTTATGCATTTTCTGTCGCCTAATTCTGGATGCCTTTCATGGAGTTCTGCCTTCAGCTGGTCTAATTGAGAAAACTATTTTTTTGGAATTAATCACTTGGTTTTCCAAAAGGAGCTCATAATAGAGGACTCCGTTCCAATCCCACCATATACACATCACCTTCTTTACCAAGACCAGCCTTTGGTGAGGTTGGTGGTGGTTTATTTCACTTGCTTCAGATCTCTTCTATTCCACATTATTGTACAGTATCCACTTTTCATCATCTGTCACAATTTGTTTTAAAAGCAAAACGTCTTCATTACATTTTGCTACAGAATCACATGCAGAAGTATGGTCAAGAAGTTTTTTTTTTTTTTATTTTTGCTTAACTTACATGTAACCCAAACATCAAAGCAATTAATATAACCAAGCTGGTGGAAATGATTTTGAACACTTAATTTGGTTATTTTGAGTATGTTGGCTGTATCCCTCATGGTACAACATTGCTGCTGCTACTGCTGCTAAGTCGAGTCAGTCGTGTCGGACTCTGTGCGACCCTATAGACGGCAGCTCACCAGGCTCGCCCGTCCCTGGGATTCATTCTCCAGGCAAGACACTGGAGTAGGTTGCCATTTCCTTCTCCAATGCATGCAAGTGAAAAGTGAAAGTGAAGTCGCTCAGTCGTGTCCGACTCTTAGCGACCCCATGGACTGCAGCCTATCAGGCTCCTCCGTCCATGGGATTTCCCAGGCAAGAGTACTGGAGTGGGGTGCCATTGTCTTGATTTGATCTCTATCAACTTCAACTGTCCTACCCGACTATGGACCATTGTCCATCAGAAATCTTCAGTATGAAACTTTGCAAACCACTTCTGACACTTAAAAAAAAAAATTCTAGAAGGCTTTTATTATCTCTGTTCAGGGAGATAGTTAGGACTTAATATTTTCTGTAAAGGGGAAGATTCCCATTAAAATTAAGTTGTTTTGTCACAAGAGGTAAAGATATCAGATTAGGTTTGGGGCAAAATTTTCTAATTTTGCTAATTTACCAGGAGATATAATTTTTTTTTCATTTAAGATTTTTACCACAATCATATTTCCATGTTGCAACATAGCTTTTGTAATTTTCACAATTTTTCCTGGTTGTTTTTTCTCTCTCCAATCTTTATTTTTCTTTAATATACATATTTAATTGAAGTATAGTTGACTTACAGTGCTTCAAGTACACAGCAAGGTGATTCAGCCAGACATATAACATTTATTATTTTCCAGATTTTCTCCATTATAGGCTACTATAAGATGTTGACTATGTTTCCCTGTGCTATACAGTAAATGTTTGTTGCTTGTTGCTTATCTGTTTTTTAAACTAGAAATCTAGCATTCTATTTATACTAAGTCAAACAAGTGAAGTCAAATGTCCAAATTTTTTAGTCAAAAATTCGTAAGTTTTCTAAAATATATGTATATTATACATACTGTTTATATACATGTAAACAAAAGCTTTTATACTACACTTGGTAAAGGTTTGAGAAAGAACATTAAAAAAAAAAGAGAAGAGATAAAGAAATTGGAAAACAAACTAAATGAAACAGAATATGAAATAGAAAAAGTGAAACAAACTAGATAAAAGTAAAAGATCATCATATAGTCCAGTTGTTTTTAAACATGGCTACTAATTAGAAACATATCTGAAGATTTGGAGAAAAATTTTTTTATTTTTCAAAAAATTCCAAGATAATTTTGATATGCATTTGGATTTCAAGATTATAGGTTGATTATAGCTTTTTCTATTAAATTGTAGTTTTTGGTTTATATAAAATTTTATTTTTCTTTATTGACCAATCAAGATACAATGGTGAGTAATAGTTGCATAATCACAATAGTAAAAAATGTTTATCAGTTTTCACAATCAACAGCCAGATGAAAAATAAAAGACAATTACAATTGCAAACCACAATGGGAACATGATTAACCTAACAATATAAAATAATTACATACAATGTGGGGGGGGGGTGTCAAGCAGTGATGTGGTAAGTGGAAATGCATACATGCACATGTTTTCATGCACACAGCCCATCTATGTCTTTTGGTTGGTGCATCTAATCCATTTACATTTAAGGTAATTATCCATACGTATGACCCTATTACTGTTTTCTTAATTGTTTTGGATTTATTTTTTGTAGATCTTGTCCAGCTTTTGTTTCCTGCCTAGAGAAGTTCCTTTAGCATTGGTTGTAAAGCTGGTTTCAGTTCAGTTCAGTTCAGTCCCTCAGTCATGTCCGACTCTTTGCGACTCCATGGACAGCAGCATGCCAGGCTTTCCTGTCCATCACCAACTCCCAGAGCTTGCTCAAACTTTTGTCCATCGAGTTAGTGATGCTATCCAACCATCTCATCGTCTGTCGTTCCCTTCTCCCTCTGCCTTCAATCTTTCCCAGTGTGGTGCCGAATTCTCTTAACTTTTGTTTGTCTGGAAAGCTGTTGATCTCTCCATCAAATCTGAATAAGAGTCTTGTTGGGTAGAGTATTCTTGGTTGTTTGGTTCTTCCCATTCATCAGTTTAAATATATCATGCCATTTCCTTCTGGCTTGTAGAGTCTCTGTCTAGAAATTAGCTTGTAATCTGATGGGAGTTCCCTTGTATGTTATTTGTCGTTGCTTTCAATATTTTATCTTTGTCCCTAATTTTTGTCAGTTTGATTACCATGTGTCTCGGTATGGTCCTCCTTGGATTTATCTTTCCTGGGACTCTCTGTGCTTCCCAGACTTAGTTGACTATTTCCTTTCCCATGTTAGGGAAGTTTTCAGCTATTATTATCTCTTAAAATATTTTCTCAGGTCCTTTCTCTCTCTCTTTTCCTTCTGGGACTTCTATAATGCCAATGTTGGTGCATTTAATGTTGTTCCAGAAGTCTCTTAGACTGTCTTCACTTCTCTTCACTTAAAAAAAAAAAATTTCTGTTCTGCAGAATTGATTTCCACCATTCTGTCCTCCAGGTCATTTGTCCATTCTTCTGCCTTAGTTATTGAGTTATTGATTCCTTTGAGTGTATTATTCATCTCTGTTTGCTCTTTAGTCCATGTAGGTCTTTGGAAACATTTCTTGCATCTTCTCCATTGTTTTCCTGCGATCTGGATCATCTTCAATACCGTTATTCTGAATTTTTTCTCGAAGATTGCCTATCTTCTCTTCATTTATTTATTTTTCTTGGATTTTATCTTGTCCCTTCATCTGGGCTATAACTTTCTGCTTTTTCATCCAGATTAACTTTCTGTAATTTGGTTTTTGTTCTACCCTCTCTGGGATGATGGCTCTTCTGCTTCTTCTGTCTGCCCTCTGATGGAGGAGGCTAAGAGAGTTGTGTAAGCTTCCTGATGGGAGGGACTGGCAGTGGTAAAAACTGGTCTTGCTCTGGTGAGCAGAGCCTTGGCAAGTGAAGCTTTAATTTAATTATCTGCTGATGGGTGGGGTTGTTTTCCCTCCCTGGTAGTTTTTTGGCCTGAGGTGACCCAGCCCTTGGGTCTAGGGCTGTATGGTCAGGTTAATGGTGACCTCCAAGAGGGTTTATGCCAAGGCGACCTTTCTAGACTGCTGCCGCCAGTGTGCCTGTCCCTGTGGTGAGCCCCTGCTGACCCATGCCTCCACCGAGACCCTTCAACACTACCAGGTGGTTTTGTTTTAGTGGAGTCACTTGTGGGGTCACTGCTCCTTTCCTCTGGGTCTTGGTGCATGCAAGATTATATCTGTGCTCTTCATTTAAGACTGGAGTCTTATTTCCCCCAGTCCAATGGAAGTCCTATAATCAAATCCCACTGACCTTCATAGTCAGATTCCATGGGATTCCCAGTCCCTTTGTCAAAGCCCCAGGCTGGGAAGCCTGATGTAGGGTTCAGAGACTTCACAACAGTGGGAGAACTTCTTCTGTATTAATGTTCTCTGGTTTGTGGGTCACCCACCAAGTGGGTATGGGATTTGACTTTTATCATGATTGTGCCTCTCCTACCAACCTGCTGTGGCCTCTTCTTTGTCTTTGGATGTCGGGTATATTTTTTGGTGGGCTCCAGCATTCTCCTGGAGCTTCCCAGGTAGTGCTAGTGGTAAAGAATCCACCTGCCAATGCAGGAGACATGAGGGACTTGGGTGATTCTGGTTTGATCCCTGGGTCAGGAAGATCACCTGGAGAAGGGAATGGGACCCCACTCCAGTAGTTTTGCCTGTAAAATCCCATGGACAGAGGTGTCTGGCAGGCTACAGTCCATGGGATCACAAAGAGTAGACACGACTGAGCAATGCACTATGCTGGAGCCAGAACAGGTGAAATAACTCAATGTGTAACTCAATGAAACTATGAGCCATACTGTGCAAGGCCACTCAAGATGGAAAGGTTATGGTGGAGAGTTCTGACAAAATGTGGGCGACTGGAGAAGGGATTTGCAAATCCCTTCAGCATTCTTGCCTTGAGAACCCCATGAACAGTGTGAAAAGCCAAAAAGATAGGACACTGAAAGATGAGCCCGCAGATCAGTAGGTGTCCAATATGTTACTGGGGAAGAACTGAGAAATATCTCCAAAGAGAATAAAAAGGCTTTGAACCAAAGAGGAAATGATACCCAGTTTTAGATACATCTGGTGGTAAAGGTAAATACAATGCTGTAAAGAACTGTATTGCATAGAAGCCTGGAATATTAGGTCCATGAATGAAAGTAAATTGGATGTGGTCAAGCCAGAGATGGCAAGTGTGAACATTGACATTTTAGAAATCAGTGAACTAAAATGGATGGGAATGGGTGAATTTAATTCAGATGACCATTATATCTACTACTGTAGGCAAGAATCGCTTAGAAGAAATGGAGTAGCCCTCATAGTCAACAAAAGAGTCCAAAACACAGTGTTTGGGTGCCATCTCAAAAAAGGACAGAATGATCTTGGTTAATTTCCAAGGCAAACCATTCAACATCACAGTAATCCAAGTCTATGCCCCACCACTAATATCAAAGAAGTTGAACTTGAACAGTTCTATGAAGATCTACAAGACCTTCTAGAACTAACAGCAAAAAGATGTCCTTTTCATCATAGGGGACTGGAATGCAAAAATAGGAAGTCAAGAGACACCTGGAGTAACAGGCAAGTTTGGCCTTGGAGTACAAAATGAAGCAGACCAAAGGCTAAAGAGTTTTGCCAAGAGAACACCCTCATCATAGAAAATACCCACTTACAACTACATAAGAGATGACTCTACACATGGACATCAGATGGCCAATACAAAAATCAGATTGATTATATTCTTTGCCACGGACGATGCAGAAGTTTTCCATGGTCAGCCATAACAAGACCGGAAGCTGACCATGGTCTAAGATAATGAGCTCTTTATTGCAAAATTCAGGCTTACATTGAAGAAAGTAGGGAAAACCACTAGGTCATTTAGGTATGACATAAATCAAATCTCTTATGATTACACTGTGGAAGTGACAAAAACATTCAAGGGATTAGATCTGATAAACAGAGTGCCTAAAGAACTATGGACGGAGGTTTATAATATTGTTTAGGAGGTGTTAACCAAAACCATCTCTAAGAAAAAGAAATGCAAGAAGGCACAATGGTTGGCTGAGGATGCCTTAGAAAAATCTGTGAAAAGAAGAGAAGCAAAAGGCAAAGGAGAAAAGGAAAGATATGTGCATCTGAATGCAGAGTGTGAAAGAATAGCAAGGAGAGACAAGAAAGCCTTCTTAAGCGAACAGTGCAAAGAAATAGAGGAAAACAATAGAATGGGAAAGACTAGTGATCTCTTCAAGAAAATTAGAGATACTAAGGGAACATTTCATGCAAAGATGGGCTCGATAAAGGACAGAAACAGTAAGGAACTAACAGAAGCAGAAGAGATTAAGTAGAGGTGGTAAGAATACACAGAAGGACTACACAAAAAAGGTCTTAATGCCCAGATAACCATGATGATGCTGTCATTTACCTAGAACCAGACATTCACAGAGTGGGGGGAGGAGAGTGAAATGAACTGGGAAATTAGGATTGAAATATATACACTATCATGTGTTAAATAAATAACTATCGGGAACCTGCTCTGTAGCACAGGGAGCTCAGCTCAGTGTTCTGTGATGACCTAGATGGGTGGGATGGGTTGGAGAGAGGTCTAAGAGGGATGGAATACATGTACGCATATAGCTGATTCACTTTGTTGTACAGCAGAAACTAACACTACATTGTAAAGTGACTATATCCCAATTAAAAAATATGTATCCAGATTTTCTTCCTAACTCACTAATCTTCCTCAACTTTTTCTCCAATTATTCTCTCTCTCACTCCATGTCGTAGAAATGTTGTTGATCCTCAGGATTCAGCCCATATCTTTCTCCTCATTATTATACATACTCCAAATAGACTGTCTCACTCTCACAGTTTAAATTTCACTTGTACTTTGGTGAATTCTGAGAGATTTATATCTCCGTATCAATTCACTATCATAGATTCCAACTGTCTATTGGATATTTTCCCATTTAAATGTGTCATAAACATCTAACATTCAACATATTCTTCTCCAAATATACTCATCTGTCTTTACTATCTGGAAAAATGGAACTTTCACTCATTCATTGGCTCAAGATATTTCTTTTCTTATAACCCACATTCAAATGGAGCCCAAACCTTGACAAATTTTACTTTCTCAGTATCTTTCATGCGACTGCTGCTAAGTCGCCTCAGTTGTGTCCGACTCTGTGTGACCCCAGAGACGGCAGCCCACCAGGCTCCCCCATCCCTGGGATTCTCCAGGCAAGAACACTGGAGTGGGTTGCCATTTCCTCCTCCAATGCATGAAAGTGAAGAGTGAAAGTGAAGTCGCTCAGTCGTGTCCGACTCCTAGCGCCCCCATGGACTGCAGCCTACCAGGCTCCTCCACCCATGGGATTTTCTAGGCAAGAGTACTTGAGTGGGGTGCCATTGCCTTCTCCAGTATCTTTCATAATCCCTTTTAAAAATCATTGTTTTATATCAAACTCCAATTATGTAAGAGCAGGTTATGTGAAATAACCATTCTTCCTGTTTTTCATTTGATCCATTTACAGGTAATCAGATTTTTTTCAGCCAGAAAGAGTATTTGCCTTTTCCCAAACTCAAGATGTTATCATGACTATTACTGTCCCTGCAGTCTGTTACATTTGAGAAAAGAATGTATATATATACATTTTTATATATATATATATATATCTCAATGCTATATATATATCTCTCTCTCAATGCTTTTTTCCATGCCCTCCACCCATTTCTCTGGTTACCTTAGGGCTCGAACTCAGTGATTAGGTCTAGAAATACCTTTCTGATATTTTCAGTGATGTTAATGCCATCAATTAACACAACTCCAGAGGTTGTGATCTCCTCTCCAGTCAACATTTTGAATGTAGTGGTTTTTCCGGCTCCATTTAATCCAAGTAATCCAAAGCACTCATACTTTGGGACTAAAAGGGAGATATTTCTCACAGCCTTTACAACTGGACACTTGTAGTAAATCTGAGAAAATTAAAAGAGAACCACAATGTACTGAAGGAGTGATAATGGGTCAACCATAACCATAACTTCAGACCCTGTGGACTGTTACGTATGGACAGTTTCAGAAGAGCCTTTCCCCTTTCAGTCCTCTATTTTACCAGAACATACATAGATTCCATAGAACTCCAATGAATTAGTAATACTACCAACAAATTTGCATCAGAGAAGGTGGGCTAAATCTTAGTGCAAGGTTGGACATTGAATGACTTTACCTTTGTAAGCTCGTTGAAAAGCAAAGGGGCAGCCATCAACCTAGGTAACAGTTTCTGGACTCTCTTTCTTTCATTTATTACATCTTTATCCCCATATTCCTTGATTAGGTGGATGGAATCTGTAGCCTATATTTTCAAGACAAAGATCACAGATTTGAATAAACGTTAGACATTTTGGCTTAAACTGGGTGGCTTTTTGAAAGCTGACCTGAGGGAGTAATTTCAAAGATGTCACAAAATATTTGAGTAATTTCTATTAATGAGCTTCTCTACCAATTTCCTGAGGAGGGCATGGCAACCCATTCCAGTCTTATTGCCTGGAGAATCGCCATGGACAAAGGACCTGGCAAGCTACAGTCCACAGGGTCACAAAAAGTTGTACACGACTGAGTGACTAAACACAGCACCGACTTCCTGAACTCTTATGCACAAATGTATTCCTGACTTGCTTATTTTTTTCTTTTTTCTTGGGCATGTGGCATGCAGGATCTTAGTTCTCCAACTAGGGACTGAACCTGTGTTCCCTTCAGTGAAAGCCTGGAGTCTTAACCACTAGACTGCCAGGGAATTCCCATAACTTGCTTATTTTTTAAATTGTAGTCATGAACAAATTTTCTTACAAGTATGAGTAAGCAGTATGTCCTTGCCAGTGACCTGGACATTTTGTGGAGAACAAAAGCGACAATGATGCTTGCTTATTACCTAGTGTGATTTGTTACATCCAAAATATATTCATGAGAGCATTAGGTTTAAGAGAGAAGAATGAGCTCCTTTTTTTGATTAGGGCCCCTTATTGGTGAAGTTTGAGCTGAGTTTAACGAAAATATATTGAGAGAATAAAGAGAAAATATATTGGAGAATAAACAAAAATATATTGAGAGAATGAAGGTAGGGTGGGGATGGAAGAAAGGTTGCCATTAACAGTGGGAGCTTAATGAAAGTTGTGTGAAAATGAAACAACATGGTGTGTTTTGTGAATACTAATTTGTTACTGCTTAAGCAAAATTTTGTTGTTTTGAACTGCTCATGTTTAATTCAAGTACTCATTTAATGGTAATGGTTGAGGAATGGAGCAGGAGGATATATTCAGTTCACATGCTAATTCAGTAAACATGCTAATCAAAAGAGTGAGAAGAGAGCTGCTTTAATTGCTTTTTTCTTTTCCAATCTCAAAATTGATAGAATGCAAGTGGTAAGAGTGAATATTCTTGCCCAATTTTCAATCTTAGAGGGAGTTCTTCACTTTATGTTTATTGTAGGCTTTACATATAAACGCAACTCTGTGCGACCCATAGACAGCAGCCCACCAGGCTCCTCCATCCCTGGGATTCTCCAGGCAAGAACATTGGAGTGGGTTGCCATTTCCTTCTCCAATGCATGAAAGTGAAAAGTGAAAGTGAAGTTGCTCAGTCGTGTCCAACTCTTAGCGACCCCATGGACTGCAGCCTACTAGGCTCCTCTGTCCATGGGATTTTCTAGGCAAGGGTACTGAAGTGGGTTGCCATTGCCTTCTCCATTTCTTCTTGAGATGATCAATATTGTAACACTGATTTATTTTCAAATATTAAACTAATTCATGGAATAAACCCTCCTTGTTCATTTCTTCCATATATTCCTATATTCTTTTTTTTAAAAGATATATTTATTTATTTTTGGTTCTATTCTAGTGTAGATCAGTGAGGGTTCAATTACTGGATGAATGAACAACTAAAATAAAAAATCCTAAGGCAAAACTCTGAGATTGTGTGAACTATGAAACCTTTGTAAAGCAATAGTTAATAATCTGACTGGTAGAGACCCATCTCAGCCTAAGAATGTTAAAGTTTGAAACTAAGAAAGGGAAGGAAAAAAAAATCTCAACACAATATTTATATGTTTAATCCTAGGCAATAGGAAAAAATCCTGACTGGTAGAGACCATGAAATTCTATAATTCTATACAGCTTTAAAGAAGTCAGTTCTATAATTACAACCAAATACACCTCAAAACCTGTACAGGCACAAGGCAGCTCTATCATAGTCGGTTCATTATTATGGATTATTTTCTTATAGGCAGAGGATTCAAAATTCAGAACTGAAAATTCAAACTAAGATGAAAGACCTGTGATTCAAATTAGTCCCAGTTAGATCTTGGTATAATTGAATGATATCTTCTTTATTAAGTAATAAAGGTAGGAATATGTTAATTTATACATTCTGATCTAATGCTGAGCTTTCTTTGAGTTGCATCTAGAGTCTGCATTAGTTACTCACCTTCTTGTTGTTCATAAATATCTTATAGACATTAAATACAATTTTATGAAAGATAAAGTTTTTCAGTTTCCAGAATGTACTTTCCAGACAAAAAAGTAAAAGCAGAAAAATTAAGCCCAAGGCAGCTGATGAAATCAAAAAGTTTGCAATCCCATGTTCTCCAAAGCTGTAGACATTGTTCTTCTTAACTAAGGGTGATAAAAGAGATAGCCTTACTTTAAAAACTTATACAAAGTCTAGGATGACACCAAATATTAAGAAATATAGGATAAAATGAATGTTAAGTTAGAATTAGAGAAGTATAGCTATGAAAAATAAGCAATTGTCTTAACATTTTATTTGTCTCTCTTATTTAATCTTCACTGATATTTATGATTATTATAACAGTTCCCCTGCAAACGCTTTTTTTCTTTTTTTTTAAACTGGTTTTGATAGGCAACAACATTACTACATACTCAGTGAGTTTCAAAAGCTGAGTCGTTGTAAACAGAATTATCATGGATCTAGATGGTGATGATGATTGCACATTATGAATGTACTCAGTACCACTGAAATGTATACTTTAAAATGTAAACTTTATGTTATGTGTATTTTCTTACAACAAAAATAGTATTTGTGCATACTGGCACAGAAAATGCAATTCTTATTAAAAAAAGAGTGATTGTATTATCTTCACATCTCAAAGATGCCTCCTATTTACATATCTAGAATTTAGATGTTTGTGTTAGCTAATTTTCTGTGTAGTAAAATCAGGAAATATCAATTATTACCTATTTACATCTAAACTTTGTTCTTTTCTTCCTCACAAGTGTTGCCATCAATACTCTTTTCCCACTTATAGAAGAAAATGTCTTATCACTCTGAAGGACTTTAAGGACAGTAGGCATGACCTACAACAATAGCTAAACATACCGTAAATACCTTTATTTTGTTTTATTTAATTGCCAAGAATTCTGTTGTTTTTGATTTTTGTGGGTTGTACTTATTTGTTTAGTAACTTTTGTAAACTGTTTTTGTAACGACTGTATTTTGTTATTTTTAGTTTCTGTTCTGCTAACTTAGCTATTAGCTGCGATTTGATGGAAATATCCTTAAATGTTTGGAGCAAAAAACACACACACACAAACCAAACTTTTCCTATCCTTTTTAGATTAGCTGTGAGTTGGGGCTCTCTTAAAATGGTTAACCAGTCCATGTACAATTTTTATTTAGTCCACACATCTTGCTTATGCAGGGCCTAAAGATCAGAGAGTTTATTCATAAAGTCTTATCAGGTTTCAGCCTGGAATCTGCATGTGGCACTCTGAATTATCCATTGCAAATGGGAGTTTTTGTAATTGATTAATCCCCTCACACTCAAGTCACTTTCCCCAGCCTCTTAACTTCTTAGGCTTTTCTTTCTTGCCACTTGCTTTCCGTTTCTTGTCACTTGCCTTAGGTGGCTGTGGTTAGCATATCCCTTTAAATGTTTTTGACAACACTGCCCAGGAGGTTGCTCCAGCCCTCAGAAAGTTCCAAGAAGAGCTAAACAGTGCACCTCCTGAACTGATCCACTGGGTCATTGCCAGATGGATCTAAAAACATAACCATAATTCTTTGAGAACAGGAATTGTTCTTTGCCCCTTCTGGTGTAAGAAAACACACCAGGAATGCAGATTACTATCATCACAGTTACTGCTGCCTGGCTGGAAAATGGGAAGGTAAGCAGGTAAGTTAAAACTCTACATTGCTTTCTTGGCAAAATTGAGCAGCTTCTTTCTTCATTTTCTACTTCCCTGCTTTTTGTAAGTTTTTGATTAAATTTCAGAGTTCCAGAGAATTGATTCTGACAGTTTTTGCCACCTTAATCCTTGTTTCAAGGGAGGGACAGATCCTTGGAGATACCTACTCTGTCACTTTCAGTTTCAAGTTATTTTTATATACTGATTTTTGGTTTTAATTCAGCAATCTAGCTGAAGTTTCTAAATATTCTAGTATTTTATCTGTAGAGTTTTAAATAGTTCATGCCATATATATAAAGAATTTCAAATATTACTTTATCTCAGTGTTCATACTTGAAAATTATTTAAAAATGTAACATAAAATGAGCTCTCAGGAACCTCCCACTTAACAAAGTAACCAAAACATTATTAATAGCTTCCTTCTAACTATGTTCTCCTTGATTTTACCCCTACTATCTATATTCCAGATATAACTGTCTTTTATTTCTTTGGAAATTTTCCAGAGACATGCATTTCTATAAATATTATGTTGTTGGTAATAGTCTGTTTCTGAGGTTTATAAAAATAGCATCATGTTGTTTGTAGTCATCACAGCAAGGTTTACAAAATATTCATTGTGTTTCTAAGATTTATTCATATTGTTGTTTGCAGCTGAAGTTCATACATTTCCACTCCTCTATGATACTCCATTATGTAGGGAGAAAAGCCTTAATTTATCATTACACTCTGCTGTTAATAGACATAAGCTATTTCCATTTCTTTTTGAAATTACAGATATTGCTGAAGAAAACATTTATTAAGGTTTTCCATCTTGGAGTAAAAATATTGGTAATTGGCATGTCAAGCTTGGTTAGTGCTAACTCATTTTTCAAAGTAGTAAATTATTTTCACTCACAATATGTGCATATTTATTTCCATTTCTCTACATTGTAATGCTTCTCGACCTCAGATTTTAAAATTTTTGTTTAGTGATAGTTCATTGTGGTCCAAGTTCGTAGTTCTTTGATCACTAATGAGGTTTATGATAACTCCATATAGGCCATTTTTGGACCATATTTTATTCTTTTTTTATTTCTGTGAAATTCTTCTTCATGTCTTTATTCTCCCATTTTATTCTAGATAGCATAATTTGTCTTAATTTATCATTCTTATTCCAGATAGTAATGCTTTGTTCATTATATATGTGTTATATATGTGTGTGTTAACAAATATATTTGCTTCTGAGGCTTTTATTTCTTTAGAATGCCTTTAAATTAACAGTTTTAAATTTTAATGTAGTCAAATTTATAAATCCTTTCTTTATAATTCAGGGATTTTTGTACTTATTTTCTTATTTTGTACTTGATGTCATAAAACTATTTTAACATATTTTCTTATAAAATTCTTGAACTTTACCCTCTCTATTTCTACTTAGTTTTTTTTTGTGTGTGTCTGTACAGGCTTCAACAGTTCATGAACTGTGAACTTCCAGATGTTCAAGTTGGATTTAGAAAAGGCAGAGGAACCAGAGATCAAGTTGCCAACATCCATTGGATCATCGAAAAAGCAAGTGAGTTCCAGAAAAATATCTACTTCTGCTTTATTGACTACACCAAAGCCCTTGACTGTGTGGATCACAAGAAACTCTGGAAAATTCTTAAAGAGATTGGAATACCAGACCACCTTACCTGCCTCCTGAGAAACCAGTATGCAGGTCAAGAAGCAACAGTTAGAACTGGACATGGAACAACAGATTGGTTCCAAATTGGGAAAGGAGTATGTCAAGGCTGTATATTGTCACCCTACTTGTTTAACTTATATTCAGAGTACATCATGAGAAATGCTGGGCTGGATGAAACACAAGCTGGAATCAAGATTGCTGGGAGAAATATCAATAATTTCAGATACGCAGATGACACCATCCCTGTGGCAGAAAGTGAAGAACTAAAGAGCCTCTTGTTGAAAGTGAAAGAGGAGAGTGAAAAAGTTGGCTTAAGACTCAACATTCAAAAATCTAAGATCATGGCATTTGGTCCCATCATTTCATGGCACATAGATGGGGAAACAGTGGAAACAGTGTCAGACTTTATTTTGTTGGGCTCAAAATCACTGCAGATGGTGACTGCAGCCATGAAATTAAAAGACGATTGCTCCTTGGAAGAAAAGCTGTGATAAACCTAGAGAGCATATTAAAAAGCAGACACATTACTTTGCCAACAAAGTTCCGTCTAGTCAAAGCTATGGTTTTTCCAGTGGTCATGTATGGATGTAAGAGTTGGACTATAAAGAAAGCTGAGCGCCGAAGAATTGATGCTTTTGAACTGTGGTGTTGGAGAAAACCCTTGGACTGCAAGGAGATCCAACCAGTCAATCCTGAAGGAAATCAGTCCTGAATATTCATCAGAAGGACTGATGCCGAAGCTGAAACTCCAATACTTTGGCCACCTGATGCAATGAACCGACTCATTGGAAAAGACCCTGAGGCTGGGAAAGATTGAAGGCAGGAGGATAATGGAGGATGAGTTGGTTGGATGGTATCACCAACTTGATGGATATGAGTTTGAGTAAGCAAAGCCTGGTGTGCTGCAAACCATGGGGTCACAAAGAGTTGGACATGACTGAGCTACTGCATTGAACTGAACTGAACTGTACAGAATATGGATCCACCTGTTTTTCCCTTTTCTGGAAATACACTTACTGCTGCTGCTGCTGCTAAGTCACTTCAGTCGTGTCCGACTCTGTGCGACCCCACAGACGGCAGCCCACCAGGCTCCCCCGTCCCTGGGATTCCCCCCGGCAAGAACACTGGAGTGGGTTGCCATTTCCTTCTCCAATGCATGAAAGTGAAAACTGAAAGTGAAGTCGCTCAGTCGTATCCGACTCTTAGTGACCCCATGGACTGCAGCCTACCAGGCTCCTCTGTCCATGGGATTTTCCAGGCAAGAGTACTGGAGTGGGGTGCCATTGCCTTCTCCGATACACTTACTAGCATTTATTAAATGGTGTATTTTTGCCCAATAATATATGATGCCATCTCCTTTATACATCAAAATTCCATATATGCCTTGGCATATTTGAGGGTTCCTTTTTAATCTAATTGTCCATTTACTTCTATCTCTATATGTCTTATAAGTCATTATGTTACAAATATTTACATTTCAAATCTTAAGGAATTAAACCAATACCTGAGAAGGCACCTATCAAGAAAATATCAAGTCTTGTTTTAAAAGTAAATTTTACTAAATATTGAGTAAAGAGATGTTTTACATAAGCTAGTCTGCTGAATAAAAAAACTAGAAAATACTCCACAGTTCACTATCTGTTACTAGTATAAACTCTATATACAGTGCAAACATGCACAGTATGAAAAAACAATATAGGAGGTCAATCTTTCTCATAAACATGGATTAAAAAACTCATGGGACTATTCATCTACTTCAGTGATGAATAACCTTGCATTTTTAAAACTTATGAAAAAAAATAAAAGCTTATGGAAAACTCAATTTGAAATGATTAAAAACTGTCAAGTATTATAAGCTGGTACTTAAGATGCTTGTAAATATTATTTATGTTTTTCATTTTGTAAAATAAAGATTAAAAAACTCATATGAAATATTAACAAATGGAATAGATAGATACACAGACAATTGTGTTTATTTAAGGAATGCAAAGTGTTTAATATTTTAAAAATATCTTAATATAGTTGCATGGCTTCCCTCAAAGCTTAGTCGGTTAAGAATCTGCCTGTGATGCAGAAGACCCAGGTTTGATTCCTAGGTTGGGAAGATCCCCTGGAGAAGGAAATGGCAACCCACTCCAGTATTCTTGCCTGGAGAATCCCATGGACAGAGGAGCCTGGCGGGCTACAGTTCATGGGGTCGCAAGAGTTGGACATGACTTAGCCACTAAATCACCACCACCACCACCACCACCACATTGATACACTAATGGCCAAAGCCACATGGTGATCTCATATAGTCAAAAAACATATTTAAAATAAAATGCCTCATACATAGCACTCTAACCTAAAAAAGGAACATAACAAATATTCAAGCATCATGTTCAACAGTGAAATTACTGAGGTGTAGAGCCAAGAAGTTGCAGAGCCAGGATTCAACTCAGGCCACATGACTCCAGGCCATCCTCTTACTATACTGCTTTTATATAAACATAATAGTAAATTAGTGAGAGATCAACACCACCAATTACAACGAGGGCTTCCTTGGTGGCTCAGTGGTAAAGAATCTGATTGCTAAAGCAAGAAACACAGGTTCAGTCCCTGGATCAGGAAGATCCCCTGCAGAAGGAAATGGCAACTCACTCCATTATTCTTACCTGGGTAACACCATGGACAGAGGAGTGTGGAGGGCTACAGTCCATGGGATCATAAAAGAGTCAGACAGGACTTAGTGACTAACGAACAACAATAATGAGATCACCATGTTTATGGTCATAGAGAAAACCTTAATAAATAGCTCCAGTATAGTTAAATGCCAAATACTGTGACTATATGCAATAAGACTAAGTAAAGCAAAAGCAAATTATAAACAGAATATCTGAAATTAACAAAGTAGAAAACTTAAACCTTAAACCAAAATATTAAATTACATATAAATAACTTAATTATATATATATATATATATATATCTTGATATATATCTATATCAACCCACTACAGTATTCTTACCTGGAGAATCCTATGGACATAGGACCCCAAGCTACAGTCCATGGGGTCGCAAAGAGTTGGACAGAACTGAAGTGACTTAGGACTCGTATGCTCCAAACAAGCCTCCATTCTATTCTTTAAATATATAAGATCCTTCCCTGATTTGAGGCTTTTCTCTTGGTCTTCCATCTATGTGAAATATTATTCCTCTCATTCTTCACTGGTTAGATCAATCTCATTCTTTTAGTCATCTAATCACACTCTGCAGTAATGACCTCCATTAAGTAGTCTATCTGAAGTGATGTAAGTTACTAATTACCTCATTTATTTCTCTTACTGTCTTACTTCAAACTGTAACTATTGTGTCTATTTACTTACTTTCAAAATTTTTTCCCACTTGCCACAACTCACATTATAAACTCCATGAAACCAGGGACCTTGTCTATCTTCTTCCATAGACAAGTGTAGGAAGTACAGCAGTCATAGAGTAAGAGTTCAAGAAAGAGACTACAAAAGGGACCAGGAAAAGTGATAATAAGTGAAATTATAGATGTTTTCCTGCCACTAAATGAAGACAAGAGCCTTTGGGTTGAAACTGCTGTCAAATGATAAACAGAATATAGAGGAGAAAAATCTAAGTCTAGACAGCTCATGGAAAAATTTCACAACACTAAGGATAACAATTTTTGGAAGACAGAAGTTTTTAGAGTAATAAAGAAGCTATCTGCAAAGAAATCAAAATCAGATTAACATGACTCCTCTTAACCAGTATAGTTTAACATCAGAAAATAAACTTAATACACCATATTAAAAGAATAAATGACAAAATCCCCACATGATCTCAAAGGCACAGAAAAAGAATTTAATCTCATTCATTACCAAAATTGTCAATGAACTTGGAATAGAATGGAACTTCCTCAAACCAATAAAGAGGAACTATAAAAACATTCATAGCTAAAAATCATATTTAAGGGAGAATAACTGAATACCTTCCTCTTAAGGCTGGGAACAAGCAAAGGTGTTTACTGCCATGGCTACTATTCAGTACAGTACTGGAAATTCTAGTCAGTGAAATGAAATAAAAATGTTTAAGAAAAAAAGACTGTTCTATACATCAGTGTCTCTTTTGCTGTCTCGTATACAGGGTTATGCAAAAAAGCAAAATGGCTGTCTGGGGAGGCCTTACAAATAGCTGTGAAAAGAAGAGAAGAGAAAAGCAAAGGAGAAAAGGAAAGATATAAGCATCTGAATGCAGAGTTCCAAAGAATAGCAAGAAGAGATAAGAACACCTTCTTCAGCGATCAATGCAAAGAAATAGAGGAAAACAACAGAATGGGAAAGACTAGAGATCTCTTCAAGAAAATTAGAGATACCAAAGGAACACTTCATGCAAAGATGGGCTCGATAAAGGACAGAAATGGTATGGACCTAACAGAAGCAGAAGATATTAAGAAGAGGTGGCAAGAATACACAGAAGAACTGTACAAAAAAGATCTTTATGACCCAGATAATCACGATGGTGTGATCACTGACCTAGAGCCAGACATCCTGGAATGTGAAGTCAAGTGGGCCTTAGGAAGCATCACTATGAACAGAGCTAGTGGAGGTGATGGAATTCCAGTTGAGCTATTTCAAATCCTGAAAAATGATGCTGTGAAAGTGCTGCACTCAATATGCCAGCAAATTTGGAAAACTCAGCAGTGGCCACAGGACTGGAAAAGGTCAGTTTTCATTCCAATCCCAAAGAAAGGCAATGCCAAAGAATGCTCAAACTACTGCACAATTGCACTCATCTCACACGCTAGTAAAGTAATGCTCAAAATTCTCCAAGCCAGGCTTCAGTAATATGTGAACCGTGAACTTCCTGATGTTCAAGCTGGTTTTAGAAAAGGCAGAGGAACCAGAGATCAAATTGCCAACATCCGCTGGATCATAGAAAAAGCAAGAGAGTTCCAGAAAAACATCTCTTTCTGCTTTATTGACTATGCCAAAGCCTTTGACTGTGTGAATCACAATAAACTGTGGAAAATTCTGAAAGAGATGGGAATACCAGACCACCTGATCTGCCTTTTGAGAAATCTATATGCAGGTCAGGAAGCAACAGTTAGAACTGGACATGGAACAACAGTCTGGTTCCAAATAGGAAAAGGAGTAACGTTAAGGCTGTATATTGTCACCCTGCTTATTTAACTTCTATGCAGAATACATCATGAGAAACACTGGGCTCGAAGAAACACAAGCTGGAATCAAGATTTCTGGGAGAAATATCAATAACCTCAGATATGCAGATGGCACCACCCTTATGGCAGAAAGTGAAGAGGAACTCAAAAGCCTCTTGATGAAAGTGAAAGTGGAGAGTGAAAAAGTTGGCTTAAAGCTCAATATTCAGAAAACGAAGATCATGGCATCTGGTCCCATCACTTCATGGGAAATAGATGGGGAAACAGTGGAAACAGTGTCAGACTTTATTTTTCTGGGCTCCAAAATCACTGCAGATGGTGACTGCAGCCATGAAATTAAAAAACGCTTGCTCCTTGGAAGGAAAGTTAAGACCAACCTAGATAGCATATTCAAAAGCAGAGACATTACTTTGCCAACAAAGGTTCGTCTAGTCAAGGCTATGGTTTTTCGTGTGGTGATGTATGGATGTGAGAGTTGGACTGTGAAGAAGGCTGAGTGCTGAAGAATTGATGCTTTTGAACTGTGGTGTTGGAGAAGACTCTTGAGAGTCCCTTGGACTGCAAGGAGATCCAACCAGTCCATTCTGAAGGAGGTCAGCTCTGGGATTTCTTTGGAAGGAACGATGCTAAAGCTGAAACTCCAGTATTTTGGCCACCTCATGAGAAGAGTTGACTCATTGGAAAAGACTCTGATGCTGGGAGGGATTGGGGGCAGGAGGAGAAGGGGATGACAGAGGATGAGATGGCTGGATGGCATCACTGACTCAATGGATGTGAGTCTGGGTGAACTCCAGGAGTAGGTGATGGACAGGGAGGCCTGGTGTGCTGCAATTCATGGGGTCTCAAAGAGTCGGACATGACTGAGTGACTGAATTGAACTGATACAGGGTTATTGTTACCATCTTTCTAAATTCTATATATATGTGTTAGTATACTGTATTGGTGTTTTTCTTTCTGGCTTACTTCACTCTGTATAATAGGCTCCAGTTTCATCCACCTCATTAGAACTGATTCAAATGTATTCTTTTTAATGGCTGAGTAATACTCCATTGTGTATATGTACCACAGCTTTCTTATCCATTCATCTGCTGATGGACATCCAGGTTGCTTCCATGTCCTGGCTATTATAAACAGTGCTGCGATGAACATTGGGGTACATGTGTCTTTTTCAATTCTGGTTTCCTCAGTGTGTATGCCCAGCAGTGGGATTGCTGGGTCATAAGGCAGTTCTATTTCCAGCTTTTTAAGGAATCTCCACACTGTTCTCCATAGTGGCTGTACTAGTTTGCATTCCCACCAACAGTGTAAGAGGGTTCCCTTTTCTCCACACCCTCTCCAGCATTTATTGCTTGTAGACTTTTGGATCGCAGCCATTCTGACTGGTGTGAAATGGTACCTCATAGTGGTTTTGATCTGCATTTCTCTGATAATGAGTGATGTTGAGCATCTTTTCATGTGTTTGTTAGCCATCTGTATGTCTTCTTTGGAGAAATGTCTATTTAGTTCTTTGGCCCATTTTTTGATTGGGTCATTTATTTTTCTGGAATTGAGCTGTAGGAGTTGTTTGTATATAGAACACTCTGTGGGAGAGGGAGAGGGTGGGATGATTTGAGAGAATGGCATTGAAACGTGTATAATATCATATATGAAACAAGTCGCCAGTCCAGGTTCGATGCACGATACTGGATGCTTGAGGCTGGTGCACTGGGACGACCCAGAGGGATGGTATGGGGAGGGAGGAGGGATGAGGGTTCAGGATGGGGAACATGCGTATACCTGTGGCTGATTCATGTTGATATATGGCAAAACCAATACAATATTTTAAAGGTAAAAAATAAAATTAAATTAAAAAATATGTTTAAGAAAAAAGAAATCTTGATTTTGAAAAGAAGAGTATTCACAAACAACATAATATTGAAATAGAAAAATCTTAAGAAATCCACATAAAAACTATTGGAATGAATAAATGAGTTAAGTTCATAGGATAGAAGATCAAAAAATCATATAAGTTCATAGTATATAATATACAAAAAGTCACTGGATTTCTATACCTTAGCAATGAACATAAGAAAATTAACATAGCTCATTTTCAATAGTAGCAAAAACATCTTAGAAATAAATTTAGCAGAGAAATGCAAGATCTGTAAACTGAAAGCTATACAACATTGCTGAGGGAAATGAAAGATCTAAATAAACAGACAGTCATTCCTTTTCATGGATTGTACGGCTCAATATTTTTAAGATGACTCATTTTCCCAGATTGATTAGTAGTATCAATGCAATATCTATTCAAATTCCAGGAGTCTTTTTTCCCCCAGTAAATGACATGCCAATACCAAAAATTTGTAGAGAAACCCATAGGATCCACAAGAGCCAAAACAGTGTTAAAAAGGTCAAGGATGGGGACTTCCCTGGTGGTCTAGTGGTTGAGTCCACCTTCCAAAACAAGGGACATGGGTTTGATCATGGTTGGGGAACTAAGATCCCACCTGCCACGGAGCAACTAAGCCTATGTGCCTCAACTACAGAGAAGCCTGTGCTCCACAACAAAGACCCTGCACACTGCAACAGAAGATCCCACATGCCACAACTAAGACTCAATGCAGAAAAAATAAATGGTTAAATTTAAAAAAGACCAAGGATGGAGGATTATATTTCTCAATTTAAAACTTACTAAAATGCAAAAGTAACCAGAATAGTGTGGTACTGGTATAGGATAGAAATACCAATCAAGGGAACAGAATTTATACTCCAGAAATAACTCAGGTGAATTCATTTTTAATAAAAGTGTTAATTTGATGGGGAAATGATATCCTTTTCGACAAACTGTCCTGGGAAAAATCACATTGTAACCTGAATATAGACATAGTCATGTAGAAGGCATGGAGAAAATCTTCTTGACCCTGGCTTAGGCAGACTTTTAAAATATGATATAAAAAAACACCATCAATAGAAGAAAATGTTGATAAACTGGATTCCATCAACATTTAAAACTTTCAAGCTTCAAAAGACACCATTAACAACTTATGTTGAAACAAATATCCATCAACTAATGAACAGATAAATAAATGTGGTATATCAATGCAATGGAATACTATTCAGCAACAATAAAGAATATTGAGATATGCTATAACCTGGCTAAACCTCAAAAACAGTATCATAAGTGAAAGAACAAAGACACAAAATAATACTAATGATATAAATTAATATAGTTTAGGTTTATTAGTGGATGTTGGGTTGGACATGGAAATGAGGCTTGACTGTAAATAGGCATGAGGGATCTTTTTCAGATGATGGAAATATTCTAATATTAGACTGTGGTAATGATTGCACAACTTGATGAACTTTTTAAAAGCAATGAATATGAAATTAACAAAATCTGATGACTGGTAAGTAAATAATAGCTCAATAGAGCTGTTTTTAAAAAGCAGAGAGACAAATTTACAGTGCAAATATGATACAAACTAAAATGTGACATAATTTTTGTTATTCAGAAATTGTAAGAAAATATAATCAATTTGTCTTTGTTGTTGTTGTTCAGTAGTTAAGTCAAGTCTGACTCTTTGTGACTCCCTGGACTAGAGCATGCCAGGCTTCTGTCTTTCACTATCTCCTGGAGTTTGCTCAAACTCATGTTCATTGAGTCAAAGATGTCATCCAACCATCTTATCCTCTATTGTCCCTTTCTCCTCCTGCTCTCAATCTTTCCCGGCATCAGGGTCTTTTCTAATGAGTTGGCCCCTCGCATTAGATGACAAAGCGTTGGAGTGTTGAGCTTCAGCATCAGTCCTTCTGATGAATATTCAGGGTTGATTTCCTTTAGGAGTGACTGGTTTGATCTCCTTGCAGTCCAAGAGACTGTCAAGAGTATTCTTTAGTGCCACAAGTCGAAAACATCAGTTCTTTGGCCCTCAGCCTTCTTTATGGTCCAACTCTCACATCTATATATGATTACTGGAAAAACCATAGTTTTGACCCTACAGACCTTTGTTGGCAAAGTGATGTCTCTACTTTTTAATACACTGTCTAGGTTTGCCATAGCTTTCCTTCCAAGGAGCAAGCATCTTTTAATTTCATGACTGCAGTCACTGTCCACAGTGATTTTAATAATTATATTTAACCTTGCACTGATTTAGTCAAATACCATTACATTTCCCTTTTTTTTGTTCTTTTTTTTTTTAATTTTATTTTATTTTTAAACTTTACATAACTGTATTAGTTTTGCCAAATATCAAAATGAATCCGCCACAGGTATACATTTCCCTTTTTGTGGCTGCATATAAGTTATTTGGTTCCAGAACAAACTGCACACACACACAGTAAACAAACTTAAAAACAGGAAATATGCTAATTACTTCTCAATTTTTAGAGTAAATGGTAAATGGACTCATTATTTGTCAGTTCTTATAATCAATCTGAAATATGAAATCAGCCCAAAATATGGAAAATTTAATATAATTTTTTCATTTTTTTAAAATAAAATTTTTATAATTTTTATTATAAAAATATAATTATTTTTTCCTGATTTTGATCTGGCTGTGCATTTACCTTTATCTTGATACTTAAAACCTAGAGTCCCAAGGAACTATTTAATCTTCAGTTTAAGTAAAGCACTCAGTTTCCTCATTATAAAATTGGGATAAGAGTAGTTAACTTGTAGGGTACTGAGAAGATTCAAGATAATATATGTAAAGCTACTTTCACATCATGGGTGAGTAGTAACTCATTCTAAGTTACATCTGGCGATGGCTTCATGAAATTTATTGTGGGTTTTATTTGGAGGCTTCATTTCCCACCCCGCCGCCCCCACACACAGTGAAAATAACTTTGGTACAGAAAAGAACTCAAATCAGCAAGTCTTACTGTCTCTGTTGAAAGAAGAACAGGTTTCTCTTTAATCTTCCACAATCCAGGCTTGAATGTGGAAATCTAGAAAGATTTTTAAGGACTTGGGGGAACTGCATATACTCACATGAATCACTGCAGTCCACATAGATGTTTTGAAATTGCTTGGCACAAAGTTTTTTTACCTCATAGTCATCAAAGAATTTGCTGATACTCATTGCAAAGTTGTAACTAGGAAGCACCATCAATACATTATTCATTAAGGTTTTTGTGAAATCAGGAATGTCATTATCTATGATTCAAAAGATGATAGATTAGCTTTCAGTTAGAAAGCAGTGACCCTCCCATAACAACAAACTTTCCTAAGATGATCAGAGGATTACCAGTCTAGCAGATCATCTTTGAGAAAACACTAGTTTCTAAGTCATGAAGCTTCTTCATCTTCATAGTTTGTAGTATGGATTTGTCAGTTACAGATTTTAAAAGTAGACTTTTGCTAACAGTATTTCCCTAGGTTCTGTCTTCCACCGTCTTTATGGGTGGGTCTGCTATTAAAATCCCTACCTTGGCTTGGCCTTAAACTTTCTCTTTGTTCCCTGTGCAGCCTGAAAAATGGAAAATAATGGGATTGTGAATATTACTTTGTTGTTGGCCTCTGTGTCCTGAAATTTCTTGAGAGATCAATGATGCATTAAAAAGTTTGAATAATTTTTTGTCCAATATACATTGTTATTTTAAGTAGAAGGGCAATTTGCCTTCCAGAATCCTCCATCCTTTTGGACATGGCAGTCCCCACTGAATTTCTCATTGCCAAGTTCAATAGCCTCTTTGTCACATTTCTTTTATTTTTCACTTTGAACCAATACTCTACCCTTCTCCACTGTACTTTCTGCCCTGGGAGGATTATCTGTGTAGAATAAATCAAAGGACTTCTTTGCTCTCTGGCTCTTAGTTGGCCTAAGCAAGGCCCATAGCAAGCCCTGACTGGACAGAGGAAAGTTTCACTAGTATGTTCACTTTGTGAAAATTATCAAGCTGTACATTTATGGTCTCTGCACTTTTCTGAATACAAGTTATATTTCAATAAAAAGTGAATATGAGAAATACATTCTTGAAGAGCTCTGTGCTTACAGTCCTCTGTAGGGTGAATATAACGATACAGTATGTTGCAATAGAATGTGGTTCCCTGACACCTTTGGGAATAATGGAATGCTACAAAGTAGAAGTCAGGTGGCAGAACTTAACTATTAGAAGCAAGGTAGGAACCATTACCACAATAAGTAACAGGGACAGTCCATAAAATCATACTCCAGGAGAAGAGTCTTCATTATTAGAAACTGGAATTTGTAAAACCCATATTAGCAGGGAGGGCTGAGTTGATTAATATAGTTCAAAATTCATGTTTATAGAGAAATTCAACAAAGGGATATTCTAGAAGCAAACAAAACAAATCTTATTGGTGATAGTCACCATGAGCAACAGCATGTCTTTACATTTCATAATCCAAAAAGGGAGAACCTACTTCTGATACTCTTTTGAAATCAGAGAAACTGGTTTAATGATGACTACATTTGTTGCCTATTTAATTGTTTCCTTCTGAAAAACACTCATTAGGAGGTTCAAGATTATGTGCTTCATTAAATTAGGAGGAGTTATACCATAGCTCCTTCCACTCTCCAGTCTCACCACCTTGCTCCAAAGTGCTCTTAAGATGTTAAAACTGAAGGATCAAGTCTCAAGAGCATGGTGTGTGCGCGGTGATCTTTCAAAGGACATAAAATTTGGCACAGGTGTGGTGTAATCTTTTAATCTTCTTTTATTTTTGTCATGAGGCTAGAATGTTACTGAATCCATCGCCTTCAGAGGGCTTAGTGTCTGTCTCGTCCTTTTGCCCACTTTCTCTTTCCCTTCCCCTCTCTCTCAACCTCTGTTTCTCACATATATGTTCAATAAGTATTTGCTGACTCCAAAGAGCACAAGTTTTCAGATTCCTGGAAAGTAAGTGTTTAGCAATTAATATTTTTATCCTCCAGCTCTTTCATCATCATTTATTTAACGCATTTCCTGGAGAAAGGAAAAATTGTGTGAAGTCCTTACCATAGAATTTCATTATGATGTGAATGACGATACTGAAAACAGTTGAAAAGTAGTTGAAGAGGGTGAGCTTGATGTAGGCAGTAGTACTACTAGAAAACAGGAGGCTTCCAAGATACATGAGAGGAACAACAGACCAACCATACAGCATGAAGATCATCATTGTGTCCAGAAAATGGAAATCTGCAACAAAGGCATCCAGTCCGCAGTATATGAACACTCCCTGAGACAGAGTGCAGAGGTAAAGAGCAAGGTGAGGGACACTGTATAACAAGCTGCCAAGCCAGAAAACTTAGAAGACAGCAAGCACTGCCTTCATTAGTGCATAGATTCATTACTTAAATAATTTCACCCATTAAAAATAAGCCTGAGGTGAGCAATCTCTTTTTCAATAGAGGACTTTCATGAACAGAATGACTATATTTCCTTTTTTTTTTCCCCTTTGGAAGAGCACCACTTTGTAGCACTCTCATGATTAAAATTAAATGAACTGTGTCTACAGTAAGTCCAACTCTGAATTTTCCCAGGAAAAAAAAGTGATCTAGTGCATGGATGATTTCTCTAAAGATTTTCTCGGGATGAAAACATGTGCATATATGCACTCTCACCCTACCACATCACTCTGCTTGACGCCTCCCCCTCCCAAATTGTGTGTAACTATTTTATATTGTTAAGTTAATCATGTTCCCATTATGGCTTGCAATTGTAATTATCTTTTATTTTTTGTCTGGCTATTGATTGTGGAAACTGATAAACCTCTTTTACTATTGTGATTATGTAACTATTACTCACTTAATACCATTGTATGAATGGTCAACAGAAAAATAATAGAACTCTGTATCACCAAAACTAGGATCTACTAGAAAAACCTGTAATTACTTTTTTAAATCCAGATGCAAATTAGAATTATCTTTAAATTTTTTGAAAAATACAAATACTCAGGTATTGCTTTTTTTCTCCAGAACTCCAGAAATGTATCTAATGAGCAGTCATATTTAAAACCAACTGGACTATATGATGATCTTTTACTTTTATCTAGTTTGTTTTACTTTCTCTATTTCATATTCAGTGCTCCCATTTCATTTGGTTTATGTACTCCAGTTTCTCCATCTCTCTCTTTTTTTTTTGATGTTCTTTCTCAGCCTTTATCAAGTGTAGTAGAAAAGCTGTTGTATACATATATAAAAACATGTATAACATATTACATTACAATCATAATATATAAATATATTAAAAAAGATTTTCTCTGCGGCTGCTGTAGTATTATGCAATCTTCTTGCATCACACCTCACATTTAGACTGTCTCCTTTACGTCTATCTCGGGAACTCAAGGACATCCTCTTTCAATCAGTTCTCATTCCATTTGAGAATCAGACAGGGAAGCATAAATTTAGAGTGGGCAGATTAGGAAGATGGGAACCTCTAGAGTTATTAAAGAAGATAATTTTCTAATAACCTATATGGTAATCGTTGATAACTATAATTTCTCTAAAGATAGCAAGTTTGGCCCTTTTAAGCAATTACAAAATTATTTAGCAGGGCCACTAGTAAACAGAAAGAATTGACTAGGAATAGCCACATTACAACACTGTGATGCTCTTGGAAGTCGTTTATACTTAATAATGTTTAAAGAAAATATATGAAGAGGATCAGCAATCTTGGGTGAAAACTAGCTTTAACTATAGTTGGTTTTCTCCTAATCCAAGTAAGAGAAGTAAAAAGAGTATATTCAGCAGGAAACCACAGGTAACCTACAAGCAGCTTCATTCCAAGGCTTATAATGCTTGCTGCTGCTGCTGCTAAGTTTCTTCAGTCGTGTCCGACTCTGTGTGACCCCATAGACCGCAGCCCACCAGGCTCCCCGTTCCTGGGATTCTCCAGGCAAGAACACTGGAGTGGGTTGCCATTTCCTTCTCCAATGCATAAAAGTGAAAAGTGAAAGTGAAGTTCTCAGTCGTGTCCGACTCTTAGCGACCCCATGGACTGTAGCCTACCAGGCTCCTCCGTCCATGGGATTTTCAAGGCAAGAGTACTGGAGTGGGGGTACATCTTAAATTAGAACTATTTCAAAGAAAATTTAAATTTCTACTTGGAAATATGAAGACACACCCTACTTTTAGATAGAATCTGACCCAACATAGTAAGAAAGCAAATTCTCCCCAAATTACGTAAAAATAGCAACAGGATTTTAAAAAATTAGATAAGCTGATTTTACAGATTACATGTAAACAAACAAAACATATCAAGATAGACGGGAAATTCTGCAGAAGAAGATTAATGAGGGAAGTGAGGAAGGTCAATCCATAAAAATAATTAAATATATTATAAAACTACCATAATTAAAGCAGATTTGTAGTGGCGTATTATAGACACACCAATGGAATATCGTAAAGAATGCAAAGTGAGAGTGAAAGTGAAAGTCGCTCAGTCGTGTGTCTGACTCTTTGCAACCTGATGGATTATACAGTCCATGGAATTCTCCAGGCCAGAATACTGGACAGGGTAGCCTTTCCCTTTTCCAGGGGGTCTTCCCAACCTAGGGATTGAACCCAGAACTCCTGCATTGCAGGTGGATTCTTTACCAGCTGAGCCACAAGGGAAGCCCTAAGATACTTAATATTGTTTAATTATAGGATCTTGCCTCCTTTTGTTGGGTCCAAGGACAAATCCAGCTGGTGGCATTTTACAGAACCAGAGCAGAGTGAGGGAGCATCTCATTTAAAACAACAAAGGGATAGCCAAGTTAGATAAATAAGCAAAGCTGAGAACCCATGGAGAACTTCATCTGAGAACCATGAAAGGGAATTTCGGGACGGGGAGAGCAAGACAGAAAGAGAAGAGGAGAGAGAAAGACACACACACACACACACACACACACACACACACACACATAGAGAACAAGCACTACCAGGCAAAAGGATACAGAAGATATAAAGTGAAGTATGATGCTAAGACAGAGAGAACTGCAAATATGAGAGTAGAAATAAGTTTAAAGTACATTATTCAGGATGACTTTGAATATATAAATTACAATACATTGAACTAAGGCTATCCAGGGTTCTTTAATTGTACTAGCTGGGTGAAATTGGGTAAGTAAATTAGATCTGTGAATCTTAATTTCCTTGACTGTAAATATGGTGAATTAAAATCACTTCAGACTTGAATGTTTCTGAATGACATAAGACACACACACACACACACAAACATATGGCAAATAACTTCTCATGAGCCATAAATGGCAATATTGCTATAAGTATAAATAACGGATGGTCTTATTTATAGATCTATTAACCAGGAAATGACAGCTGGGTGTGCCAGTCAAGTTTAAAGAATCAGAGAAAGAATGGATCCTTGGCTGGAGATGAAAAGATGCAGGGGTTTTTTCTTATTGATTTCAATACTGCATTTCATAGAGGGGAGATAGTAAAGAGATTGTGCTTAGATCAACTCCCCTATTCTTGTGGCAAAAGATGAGAATTGTGGCCCTCAAAAAGGATGGTGGTCTTCCCTAGTTACGCTAGTTGGCTAGTTAGCTGTGAGAAGAAACTGGCACTGAGAACACCGGCCAGAGTCTTATGCTGTGACAAGAAAGTGCTGCTCTGCTCTTTCAACATTGGGGCATCACTGTACATGCTATTTGCTCACCATTACCATCTATGCCTCAACTGTTTCAGCCTCTGGTCCCTGCTGAGGAGCTGTTATACCTGGTGTGATGCAGCTCTCCTTCATACCCAAGCCTAGGGCTCTAAACTGATCAAAAGTTTCTTCTTTTTCCTCAAAAAACTAATTTTACCTTTCCATGGCATGTATAGTTTGAATTAGGACTCGGTAGCTCATCTTTTATAGTAGAATTAGCCACCTATTTTATATGTCCATTGCTGAACAGTGAACTATTTGAGGGCTGAAACATTGTCTTACTGATATTTAAGCCCACCATACCTCTTGTAGCCACTCGCTATGGTGGCTCAGATAGTAAACCTTCTGCCTGCAATGCAAGAGGCCGAGGTTCAATCCTTGGGTAGGGAAGATCTCCTGGAGGAGAAAATGGCAATCTGCTCCGGTATCTTGTCTGCAGAATTCCATGGACAGAGGAGCCTGGTGAGCTACAGTCCACGGGGTCGGAAAGAGTCAGACACAACTGAGTGACTAACACTTTCACTTTCTTTTATAACTTTTGTACATAAAAAAACCTTACCTCCTTTACTCATGTGTCTATCCCTTTAGTACCTACACAACTTCACATCTACCTCACCTTCAGATATGCATACAAAGTAAAAGACATTGCCAAGTTCACTAATGAGAAAATCATTACATTAAAGGACACTGTAACATCCTTACATGCTTGCTCTTTAGTCTCAATATCTAAAATTGGGTGTCTGAGTCAAAGTTAGTTCTGCTTTGCAGATCTAGCCATTTTGGATTTGCGGCATGAATGGGAGACTGTGAAGAGTAACAGAAACCCTCGCTTAAGTCATGATTCTAAATTGTGTGCTACAGTCTAGAGAGTTCAGCATTGGGAATTAGTGGCAGTGACTTATCTGTATGATTAGTGAGGGACAAGTTACAAGTAATAGCTCTTTTCCCTTTAGTTTTGGGCCTTGGGCATTATGCTGAGCAATTACATGGGAAGCCAATTCAAGAGAGACTTTTCAAAGAAAACTATTTTTTTCCAATTGAAAGAACATGAGGTAGTACATTTCCATAATGAGGTTTTCACAATATATTATCTGGCATAATAGGCCAAAGTAGTTTCAAATTTCTTTAAGTTTTATTTCAGGATACAATTAATTGAATAGAAATTTCCTGTGGGAGACATAAAAAAAAATGAGCCTTTGTACAAATTCAGCTAACACTCACCAGTAGGAAGCAGCAGGCAATGGAGAAGTAGATGAGATCCCAGAGCAAAGCAGAGAGCCAATAAGCCAGTAAATAGACTCCACTCACAAACTGGATGTGCTTTGCATTAGTAGCTCTCTCAGTCACTGTCTGAAGGCAAAAACTACTAATCACAACAGCCAGGCCAAAAGCCAAACATAATACTACTTGTGATCCGTTTGTAGGCCTACAGAAAATGAAATAAAAAATGGAATAAATAATGAAAGTATAAAATGCAAATTTCAGTAGTTATTTTCAAATGTACATTGCCACTTAACAAGGGTATATATCAAGGCTCAATTCCAGTAAAAGGAAAGTCAATCATACATACACTATGTTAGAACCATAACGAGGGAGAGGTTGAGGCTTGTTGGAGACTTTAATGGAAGCATTGGGGCCAGAAAGTGACATGAAAAGAACATTGTCAAACACCGCTAGGGATGTTGCAGCTGAATGGTACGCCTCATTATTGAAAAAAATAGTAAATACTGTATTGTTTTTCTCAACCTCAATGGAAAATGCAGTCAGGGAGAAGTCACGATACTCTTTACTTTCCTTTATGTGTTTTATCACATTACCTAGAATAAAGAAATAAATTGATTAGTCAGTATGTAATAAGTCTCCTACTACTTATGTCAAAGTGGAAAGACCAAAACTTTTCCCCATTGTCTCTTCCCTTTCCAATTCCCACAATGACTACTTCAAATCTCCTCAGGAATTCTGCACCATCGGTAATCCCTACTATAAGTTTACAACTTGAAAAAACAGTAAACTACTAAGAATTTCTTGCTCTATTTTGTCTAAAACAAACATAGTTGTTGTTTTTTTTTTTCCCAAAATTATTTTGGTTCTTCTAGGTCATTTACATTTCCTCATACATTTGAGGATTGACTTGTCCATTTCAGCAAAAATGTCTGCTGAAATTTGGATAGGAACTGCGTTGACTGTATAGATCCATTTGGGGAAATTTTCTATCTTAATGATATTCAGTATTCCAATCCATGATATGGAATATCTCTTCATGTATCTAGAACTTTAATTTTCCTCAGTATTTATAACTTTCAGTGTACAAGTCTTGCACCTCTTCTTACATTTATTTGTATGTACATTATTCTTTTTGATGCTGTTGTGAGTTTTGGTAATCCGTGTCCTCACCCCACCCCTTTAATCTTTCATCTAAGTTAGATTTTAAAAATTCCAGTCTGAAAAACCTTCTGATTGGATTGTTTAATGCATTTATATTTAATATAATTACTGATATTCTAGTATTTATAACTGACATTTTGCTTTGTGTTTTCTATATGTTTTATCTCCTTTTTGTTCTTCTATTATGCAAGTATGCATTTTGTGTTAAATATATATTTTATAGTGTACCAGTTGTTGGTATCAATAATATATGGACCATTGTCAACAAAGTGATGTCACTGCTTTTTAATATGCTGTCTAGGTTTATCATAGCTTTCCTTCCAAGGAGCAAATGTCTTTTAATTTCAAGGCTGCAGTCACCATCCACAGTCACTTTGGAGCCCAAGAAAATAAAATATGTCACTTCTTCCACTTTTTGTGTTTTCTGTTTTACTATTTCACTTTTCCTATTTGCTGTGAAGTGATGAGAGAGATGCCATGATCATATTTTTTTGAATGTTGAATTCAAACCAGTTTTTTCACTCTTCTCTTTTACTCTCCTCAAGAGGTTCTTTAGCTCCTCTCAATTTCTACCATAGAGTGGTATCATCTACATATCTGAGGTTGTTGATTTTTCTCCTAGCAATCCTGATTCCAGCTTGTGATTCAGTCAGCTTGGCATTTCACATGGTGTTTTCTGTATAGAAGTAAATAAGCAGGGTGACAGTATACAGCCCTAACATACTCCTTTCCCAGTGTGAACCAGTCAGTTGTTCTATGTGTGGTTCTAACTGTTACTTCTTGACCTGCATACAGGTTTCTTAGGAGACAGGTAAGGTGGTCTGGCACTCCAGTCTCTTTAAGAATTTTCCAAAGTTTGTTGTGATCCACAGTCAAAGGCTTTAGCATAGTCAATGAACCAGAAGTTGATGTTTTTCTAGAATTCTCTTGCTTTCTCTCTGATCGAACGAATGTTGGCAATTTGATCTCTGGTTCCTCTGCCATTTCTAAACCCAGCTTGTTCACCTGGAAGTTCTTGGTTCATGTACTGCTGAAGCCCAGCTTAAAGGATTTTGAGCATTACCTTGGTCTCATGTGAGATGAGTGCAATTTTGTGGTAGTTTGAGCATTCTTTGACATTGTTCTTCTTTGGGATTGGAATGAAAGCTGATGGTTTCCAGTCCTGTGGCCACTGCTGATTTTTCTAAATTTGCTGACATATTGAGTGTAGCATTTCAACAGCATCATCTTTTAGGATTTGAAATAGCTCAGCTGGAATTCCATCACCTCCACTAACTTTGTTTGTAGTAATTCTTCCTAAGGCCCACTTGACTTTACACTCCAAGATATCTGGCTCTAGGGGAGTGACCACACCATCGTGGTTATCTGGGTCATTAAGATATTTTTTGTATAGTTCTTTTTTTTATATCAAAAATTTATTTGTATAGTTCTTTTGTGTATTCTTGCCACCTCTTTTTAATCTCTTCTGCTTCTGTTGGATTCTTACCATTTCTGTCCTTTATCATGCCCATCTTTGCAAGAAATATTCCCTTGATATCTCCAATTTTCTTGAAGAGATCTATAGTCTTTCCCATTCTGTTGTTTTCCTTCATTTCTTTGCATTGTTCATTTAAGAAAAACTTTTTATCTCTCCTTCCTATTCTCTGGAACTCTTCATTCAGTTGGGTTATTTTTCCCATTCTCCCTTGCCTTTCACTTCTCTTCTTTCCTTTCCTTGGCTATTTGTAAAGCCTCCTCAATCAACCATTTTGACTTCTTGCATTTCTTTTCCTTTGGGATGGTTTTGATCACTGCCTCATGTACAATGTTATGAACCTTCATCCATAGTTCTTCAGGCACTCTGTCTACCAGATCTAATCCCTTAAATCGAATTCACTTCCACTGTGCAATCACAATGAATTTGATTTAGGTCATGCCTGAATGACTTAGTGGTTTTTCCTACCTTCTTCAATTTAAGTCTGGATTTTGTAGTAAGAAGCTCATGGTCTGAGCCACAGTCAGCTCTAGGTCTTATTGCTGACTGTACAGAGCACCTCCTACTTCCACTGCAATATGTTGTTTAGTGGTATTTGGTTTTGAGCCTTCTGAAAAGAAATATAAAATTTTAAGTAGTCTTTTTATTATTTTTTTCCAATTCAACACTCTATTTCTAATATTCATTCATGCTGTTTTGGGTAAATTTTATGTTTTTTTATTACTATATGATATGTCATCATGTGAATATATCAAAATTAAAAAATTTTCTTTTTAATGACCTTTTTTTAGTTAATATTATTTTCCTCCTTTGCTTTCAAGATTTCCTTTTGACTTTTACCAGTTAAATTATATTGTGTTAGGTGTGATTATTTTTCAGTTTACCATACTTAGAATTCATTAAACATCTTGGAGGTGAAGATTAATGTTTTCCATTAATATTTGGGAAAGACTTCCATATTTGGGAAGTCTTCAGTCATTATTTCCTCAAATACTTTTCTGCCCTTTTATCAGTCTCTTTGCCTCCTGGTTCTCCCATTATGCCTGTGTTGGCATGCTTGATGTTGTTCCATGTCTCAGAAGCTGTTCCTTCCCATCTTTCTGTTTCACAGATTGGATAACCTTTATTAACTATCTTCAATTTAGCAATTCATTTTTCTGCCAATTCAAATCTATCATTGGGTCCCTCTGGTGAAATTTTCATTTCAGTTATGTTTTCCAACTACAGAATTTCCATTTGAAATTTTTATTTATATTTCTTCATTAAAATTCTCTTTATGGAGAGATGAAGTTGCCATACATTCCTTTATTTTTTAAACATATTTCCTTTAGTTTGTGGAAAATATTTGTAATAGCTGATTTATAGTCTTGATGCTTTCAAAATGTGGTCCTGGAGAAGACTCTTGGGAATCCCTTGGACAGCAAGATCAAACCAGTCAGTCCTAAAGGAAATCAAGTCTGAATATTCATTGGAAGGACTAATGCTGAAGCTCAAGCACCAACACTTCAGCCACCTGATGTGACAGCCGACTCTTTGGAACAGACCCTGATACTGGGAAGGATTGAGGGCAGGAGAAGAAGGGGATGACAGAGGATGAGATGGTTGGATGGCATCATCAACTCAATGGACATGAGTTTGAGCAAACTCTCGGAGATAGTGAATGTCAGGGAAGCCTGGTGTGCTGCAGTCCATGGGGTCTCAAAGAGTTAGACATGACTGACTGCACAACAAATAGTCTCTGTATACTAAGTTCAACATTTGCCTTTCCTCAAGTACATTATCCACTGGCTCTCTTTCCCCCGGCATATGGGTACACTCTTCTGTTTCTATTCTAGTTTTCTGGGACTGTCAAAATAAAGTACCATAGCCTGGGTGACTTAGAAATGTGTTTTTTTACAGTTCTAGAGGCTAGAAGTCCAAGACCAAGGTGCTGGCAGGGTGAGTTTCTTCTGCGATCTCTCCCCTGGGGTCATAAATGGCTTTCTTGTCCTTGTGCTTTCACATGGTCTTTCCTCTATGTATGTATACCCGTGTCCTTATTGGTTCTCAGCCTTTGGCTAAGATTGAGTTTAATTTCAGCCTCTTAAAAGGAGACCAGTCACTGGATAAAGGTCTGCTCTAATAATTTCAGTTTAAATTAATTACTTCTTTTTTTTTCCTTTAATATATACACATATATTATTTTTCATATTATTTCCATTATAGGTTATTACAAGATATTGACTACAGCTGCTTGTGCTATACAGTAAACATTGATTGCTGGTTGTGTATCTATTTTTTTTAAATTAGAAATCTACCTTTCTATTCATAGTAAGGCAAACAAGTGGAACCAAAATGTTAAATTTTTTAGCTAGGAAGAAATTCATGTTTTATAAAATACATATATTATATTATACATAATATATATATATATTGGAGAAGGCAATGGCACCCCACTCTGGTACTCCTGCCTGGAAACTCCCATGGGTGTGTGTGTGTGTGTGTGTGTGTGTATATATACAAGTATGCAAAAGCTTTCTACTATGCTTGATAAAGGCATAAGAAAGGACATCAAAAAAAGAGACAAGAGATCAAGAAATTGGAAAACATAAATGAAATGAAACGGGAGCACTGAATATGAAATAGAAAAAGTGGAACAAGCTAGATGAAAGTAAAAGATAATCATATAGTCCAGATTTTGTTATACTTGGCTGCTCATTAGAAACACATCAGGATCTTTGGAGACAAAAGCAATATCTGGACATTTGTGTTTTTCAAAAAAATTCCAAGGTAATTCTGCTATGCATCTGGATTTTAAAAAGTGATTACAGATTTTTCTATTAAAGTTTTTTTTGGTGATATACAATTCTATTATTTTCTATTGACCAATCATGATACAATTTTATTAAGTGAATAATATTAATAGTGACATAATCACAATAATAAAAGATGTTTATCAGCTTTCACAGTCAATAGCCAGACTAAAAAATAAAAGATAATTATATTGCAAGCCATAATGGGAACATGATTGACCTAAAGATATAGAATAATTATATACAATTTGGGGGGTTAAGTAGAGTGATGTGGTATGTGCTAAGCTGCTTCATTGTGTCCAACTCTTAGCAACCCCATGGACTGCAGCCCACCAGGCTCCCCTGTCCATGGGATTCTTCAGACAAGAACACTGGAGTGGGTTGCCATTTCCTACTCCAGGGGATCTTCCTGACCCAGGGATCAAATCCATATCTCTTATGCCTCCTGCAGTGGCAGGCGGGTTCTTTACAACTAGCACGACATTGGAAGCCCTAATTATCGATAAGTATCATCCTATTACACTTTTCTTAATTGTTTTGAGTTTATTTTGTGTAAGTTTTTTCCTACTCGTGTGTTTTCTGCCTTGAGAAGTTCCCTTTAGCATTTGCTGTAAAACAGGTTTGGTGATGCTGAATTCTCTTAACTTTTGTTTGTCTGAAAAGCTTTTGATTTCTCCATCAAATCTCAACAAGTTTTGCTGGGTAGAAAATTGTTGATTGTAGCTTCTTCCCTTTCATCACTTTATATATCATGTCATTCACTTCTGGCTTGTAGAGATTCTGTTGAGAAATCAGCTATGGGAGTTCCATTGTATGCTATTTATCGTTTTCCCCTTATTGCTTTTAATATATTATCTTTGTATTTATATTTTGTCAGTTTGACTACTATGTGTCAGTGTTTCCCTCCATGGTTTTATCTTGCCTGGGACTCTCTGCACTTCCTGGACTTGGTTAACTATTTCCTTTCCCATGTTAGGAAAGTGTTCCGCTACTATGCCTTCAAATATTTTCTCAAGTCCTTTCTCTCTCTCTTCTCCTTCTAGGACCCCTATAATGTGATTGTTGGTGCATTTAATGTTGTCCCAGTCATCTCATATGCTGTCTTCATTTCTCTTCATCCCCCTCCCACCCCCGCACCCCAAATATTCTGTTCCGTGGCAGTGTTTTTGACCATTCTGTCCTCCAGGTCACTTCATTCTTCTGCCTCAGTTATTCTGCTATTGATTCCTTCTAGTGTATTGTTCATCTCTATTTGTTTGTTCTTTAGTTCTTGAAGGTCTTTGGTAAACATTTCTTGCATCTTCTCCATTCTGTTTCTGAGGTCCTGGATCATCTTCACTATCACAATTCTGAATTCTTTTCCTGTAAGATTGCTTATCTCCACTTCATTTAATTGTTGTTCTGGGGTTTTATCTTATCCCTTCATTTGGGATATAACTCTCTGCTTTTTCATCCTGATTAACCTTCTGTAATGTGGTTTTTGTTCTAACACTGTGAAATTGTGGTTCTTCTGGCTTCTTCTGTCTGCCCTTTGGTGGATGAGGCTAAGAGGCTTGTGTAAGCTTCTTGATGGGAGAGACTGGTGGTAGGAAAAACTGGGTGTTGCTCTGGTGGGTGTTGCTCAATAAAGCTTTAACACAATTACCTGCTGATGGGTGTGGTTGTATTCCTTTTCTGTTTGATGTTTGACCTGGGGTGACCCAGCCCTGGGGGTCTATGGGCTCTATGGTAGGGTTAATGGTGATCTCCAGGAGTTCTTATACCAAGCAGGACCTTAAAGGACTGCTGTTGCCAATGTCTCTGTCCTTGTGGTGAGAACTTGCTGACCCATGCCTCCACAGGAGAACCTCCAACACTAGCAGGTAGGTCTGGGTCAGTCTCTTGTGGGGTCACTGCTCCTTTTCCCTGGGTCTTGGTTACAGCAAGATTGTTTTTTCCCTCCAAGAGTGAAGTCTCTATTTCTTCCAGTCCTGTGGAAGTCCTATAACCAAATTCTTCTGGCCTTCAAGGTCAAATTCCCTGTTGATTCCCAGTTCCTTTGTCAGATTCCCAGGTTGTGAAGGCTGATGTGGGGCTCAGAACCTTTGCAACAGTGGGAAAACTTCTTTGGGATTATTGTTCTCCAGTTTGTGGGTCACCCACCTGGCAGGTATGGGATTTGATTTTATTGTGATTGTGCTCCTCCTACTATCTCGTGGCTTCTTGTCTTTGGACATGGGTGACTTTTTCTGGTGGTTCCCATGCCCTCCTGTCAATGATTGTTCAACGACTAGTTGTGATTCTGGTCCTCTTAAAGGAGGAGATGAGTTCACATCCTTCTACTCTGCAATCTTGAACCAGAAGCCCACCTTTTTCTCAATCTCCCTATTTTTAGAGGAGCCCCTTACTTCCTCCCACATCTATGCCTGGCATCCCTGAGCCCGGAGTTCCTCTGATTCTATGGTTCTAACCTCATCTGCACATTGGAACCACTCTTGAAGACTTTTAAATTAATTACTTTTTTAAAGATCTAATATCCAAACGCAGTCACATTTTGAGATATTGGAGGTAGGGCTTAGCATATGAATTTTGAAGGGACACAATTCAGCCCATTACTCTTTCTCTTCTCATTCTGTTGTTGTTGAAAACTGGGCATATAGGATAGTGTATCAACTCTGGTATCTGAACTTCCCTGTGTGTTGTTACTGTTAATTTTGTTGTTGCTGCTACTCATTTGCTTAATGACTTCTGTGGACAGTTCTGTAGATTCTGTATTCTCTACAGTATGAAGCCACTTATTTCTCTGATGAACTTAAAAAAAATTCTGGCCTTTAAGCCTGTCTTCTAGGGGTCAGTCTTAAATCAATATAATTTAGCAACTAGCTAAAAGATTCTTTTAAATATCTAGAGCCAGTAAATCTACCACCCTTGGCCAAGGAGATCTTTGAACAAAGGCACACCTTCAAATTTCAGGCAGCTTACAAGTCAGCCTCAACTTTCATTGCTTGCGAGTGTAGGGCCTCAACATCAACTAGAAGTAAGTGACTGGATTCTTCTCATTTCCTAGGTTATTTCTGGCCATACATACTACCATTCTGAGCTTTCTAGGTCTGCAGGAATATCAGGACTTTAAAGTCCACTATGGTCATCTAGCTCTCCAGGTATTCCTTTAAAATTGCTTTCTGGGTAAGCTCTTATTTGACCCAACTGAAAGCACAGCCTTAGCTACCTGTGGTGCTATTACCGGCGGATTTCTATTGCTTTAAATAATTCCCTGGGGTTAGGGATTTTCCTAAAGAGTTGAGCCCTAATTTAAATTCAGTAGGAATAATGCCTTGGGAATAGAGTTTTTGAGCTTCTATTTCAGTCAAAGTATTGGCAATCCTCATAAATAGGACTTTTAACAGGGCTCTGAAGAGATCAGTTCTTTCCATCAACTGTGAGGTTCTGGCTTTCATGGATACCACACCACTGAGGGGACGGAGAACCATAGGAACTGCTGTTATTCAATCACTAAGTTGTGTCCGACCCTTTGCAACCCCATGAACTGCAGCATGCCAGGATTTCCTGTCCTTAATTATCTTCCAGAGTTTGCTCAAACTCATGTCCATTGAGTGAATGATGCCATCCAAGCATCTTATCATCTGTTGCCCTCATCTCCTCTTTCCCTCAGTCTTTCCCAGCCTCAGGGTCTTTTCTAGTGAGTCGGCTCTTCACATCAGGTGGCCAAAGTATTGGAGCTTCAGCTTCAACATCAGTCCTTCCAATGAATATTCAGGGTTGATTTCTTTTAGGACTGACTGGTTTGATCTCCTTGCTGCTGTCCAGTGGACTCTCAAGAGGCTTATCCAGCACCATAGTTCGAAAGCATCAATTCTTCAGTGCTCAGTCTTCTTTGTGGTCTAATTCTTACATCAGTACGTAACTGCTAGAAAATCCATAGCTAGGAATAGTTAAAGTGTCACAGATTTTACTATTTTTTTTAAAAATAGAGATTCAGTAGTTTTTAAAATAGACACTTTTTAGCTTGTTCTATGCTTTTGCTTAATTTCCAATATTGTAAGTTGGTTGATTTTTAAGAATTATTTTCCAAGTATTTCTGTTGCTTTTGTGGAAGAATGGACTCATTCAATCATACAAAGTATTCAAAATTCTCCATCCACTAGGTTTTGGCCTAATTTCTGGGCTTCCCAGGTGGTCTTGTGGTTAAAAAAAAAAAAAAAAATTTCCTGTCACTGTAGGAGATGCAAGAGATGCAGGTTTGTGTTAGGGTTCACAAGGGGCTGACTCATAGCATATTGTTTAAAAATGACCCATTATGGTTACCTGACAAACAAGGGATGAAGTCACAGTGGCCACATTGCCCTGTGGCATCCTGGTTTTTCCTTAAAGTGATATCCTTTGAAAGGTGATACAATTAGCTGAAAGACCACTTCAGCCAAAATGCTTCCATTAATGATCAACTTTTGTGCCCAGCTGCTGTAAAGTGTACATTTTTGATTTTTGGTTTAGCTGCCTCTAAGACACCACCCTCATGGCAGAAAGTGAAGAGGAACTAAAAAGCCTCTTGATGAAAGCGAAAGAGGAGAGTGAAAAAGTTGGCTTAAAGCTCAACATTCAGAAAACGAAGATCATGGCATCTGGTCCCATCACTTAATGGAAAATAGATGGGGAAACAGTGGAAACAGTGTCGGACTTTATTTTTCGGGGCTCCAAAATCACTGCAGATGATGATTGCAGCCATGAAATTAAAAGACGCTTACTCCTTGGAAGGAAAGTTATGACCAACCTAGATAGCATACATCAATCAGATGATATAGATCTATACAAGCTGAATATATCAAAATATATGTGTATGGTTAATGAAGTAATCTTTTCTTCCACTAGAGACCTAAAATATCTCTTGTCCATATTTTATTGGCACACTGCATTAGTAACTTCCAGTTTTACAGAATGTCGTGCTGATACAGCTTAAAAGATAAGATTAAATATAACTTGGCTTTATCTTTATAAAGAATTCTGTGACTAACTCTGGTATAAATTGAGCATGAATGTATTACTGCAAAGCATGAAAATAAAACACATTAGAAACTAGAAAAAAAATTAAATAAAAAGCAGAGACATAACTTTGCCAACAAAGGTCCATCTAGTCAAGGCTATGGTTTTTCCAGTGGTCATGTATGGATGTGAGAGTTGGACTGTGAAGAAAGCTGAGTGCCAAAGAATTGATGCTTTTGAACTGTGGTGTTGGAGAAGACTCTTGAGAGTCCCTTGGACTGCAAGGAGATCCAACCAGTCCATCCTAAAGATCAGTCCTGGGTGTTCATTGGAAGGACTGATGTTGAAGCTGAAACTCCAATACTTTGGCCACCTGATGCAAAGAGCTGACTTATTTGAAAAGACCCTGATGCTGGGAGGGATTGGGGGCAGGAGGAGAAGGGGACGACAGAGGATGAGATGGCTGGATGGCATCAATGACTCGATGGAAAAGAGTTTGAGTAAACTCTGGGAGTTGGTGATGGAGGGAGGCCTGGCGTGCTACGATTCATGGGGTCACAAAGAGTCGGACACGATTGAGCGACTGAACTGAACTGAACTGAACTGAAGATACTGGTAGTTAGTAGGAAAAGAAAGAAATGGGTAGCTAGATAGCATAGTTAACTTCCTTCTTTGCTAGTGATACATGTAGGTGTTCATATAGCAGCGGTCTCTTTTTTCCTACAGGTCTTACCTTGTACTTCCTGAAGTTCTTGATTCTTAAGCTTTAAAAAAATCTCAAGGTTATTTATGATATTTAGAGCCAAAACAGAATTCCCAGAAATTGAGTAAGGCACAATTGTTCGACCATATAGACTTAAGTCCATTTCTCTGGCAGGCATAATATAATACAAGTTTAGAGTTGTTAAAAGGTAAGTAGTGACAAACAAAATTATTGATATATGTAGCAATGTCAACTTCCAACTGCGCCAATTGAATAGTGCTCTCTTCAAAAACATGGAATGAAATTGCTGGCGGTAAAGTGGAAACTAAAAAGAGGAGAAGAATATAGCATCAGAATTACTCGTGATCCAAGGAAGATATTCAAATTGAAATTCAATGCTTAAAATTTTTATAGCAAAAGATAAACACATATTATACAAATATATTCTTGAATTTAACCAAAGAAAACAAAATGGTATGGAAAAGTTTTTAACATCTGGTTTCTTACCTAACTACACTGAAAATCTTGTCAAGGTGATTTTATTCATTAATATATTTGTATTATTTCTGATTGGAAAAAATTGTATTTATTTATTTAATTTAACATCAAACCATAATCTTTCCATCTCTCTTTTTTAAGGGAACTATCCCCATAAAACTTGCATACAACTACTGTCTTTTACTTTATTTAGTATACTAACAATGGTTCATAGTGAGAAAATGCCCCTAATCTGATCAACCAATATCTTCTAAAAGTAAATCTTGGATCTTGTTAGAACCAAATAAAGGGAAAATTTATTAGAAAATTAGGAGAATCTCTCAGTGATTCTGAGAAATAACAATGGTGAAAGTGACATAGCTGTGGTCTTTATTTAAAGCCCATTTCTCTTGCATCAGGAAATTAATGGAGTTGTAGTACAGACTATTCCTTATCTCCTTGACTCTCCTATGGTCATACTCCAAACATCTTTTAAGTTCAGGTGGTATATACACCCAAGCCAAATATACTAGTTTTACATTCTTAATGAATATACTCACCCCAGTATTAAATTTAATGTTAGCAATTTCATTTAATCTGGGAATAACTGGTCCTTCATGATTTCTGAATACTCTCCTACTCTGATCCCTGTTTTGTCCTCTTTGGGTCGTCAAAAGAGAAGACTGGATAGATTGAATCTCCATCTCAGAATCTGCCAGCTTATTGACTCTAAATACACACATATACACACAAAAAGCACAAAATATTTTACTTTGACTATACCTTCAATCTATTTTATTTGTCAAATAGCAAACAAATTTCCAAATTTGGAGGACTCTTTGATCTTTCTTACTGATTGTTAAGTATATTGTATAAAAGCAGTATGATAATGTGAAAGTGGAAGTATTAGTCACTCAGTCCTGTCCAGTTCTAAGTGACCCCATGGACAGTAGCCCTCTAGTCTCCTCTGTCCATGGGGTTTTCCAGGCAAGAATGCTGGAGTGGGTTTCCATTCCCTTCTTCAGGGGATCTTCCTGACCCAGGGATTGAACCCTTGTCTCCCACATTGCAGGCAGATTCTTTACCATTTGAGCCACCAGGGAAGCCCAAGTATGATAATATTGGCTCTCAATAAACCAGTCAGAGGACTGATGCCAATTCATGGCAAAGTTTCTACCATTCTGTGGTAAGATGAGAAAAACAATTATAACATATTGTGTTTCATTAAGCTGAATTTATTCAAGTAAAAGCACTTATCTTAAGTCAAAGATAATAACTCCTTTGGATGTTAAGGTGTTCTTTATGTTATGAAATGATAGGGACTTTGGATAGTAGGTTTTTTTAAAAAAAATCCTTACATTTTCCATTTAGTGCCTATGTCCAAAGCTGTGTCTTTTGGTATGGATGCTTAAGAAGAATGAAAAAATATACACAAGTAATTATAACCTAAGGAAAAAAATTCTCTGTCATTTTTCTAAAATTTTTATTCTTCATATTTTATTTATTGGTAATAATTTCCATTAGGAAAACACTACAAAATACAAAAAAAAGAAAGGAAAATAGTTCCAATACCTAGAGATAACCCTGATGAAAAATTTTCCCACACACATAGACATACTTTCTTACAAGCATATGAATTGTTTTTAGTCTATTTACATGTAGTGTAATTAGTGATATATTTGAGTTTATATCTAACATCTGCCATTTACTTTCTATTTATCTTCATTTATTTTCCAATTTAAGTGTGATTGACAAGTGAAAATTATAAATATTAAGGGTATAGAATATGATTTTCAAAAAATTTTTACTTGAGTATATTAGCTTTGTAGCTCAGCTTGTAAAGAATCCGCCTGCAATGAGGGAGACCTGGGTTCGACCCCTGGGTTGGGAAGATTCCCCTAAAGAAGGGAAAGGCTACCCATTCCAGTATTCTGGCCTAGAGAATTCCATGGACTGTGTAGTTTATGGGGTTGCAAAATTCAGACATGACTGAGCGACTTTCACTTTCATAGTAGCTTTACAATGTTGTGCTAGTTTCTACTGTATAGCAAAATGAATAGATTATACACATACATAAGTAGCAAAAGGCAAAATAGGCAAATTGTACTTCATGAAAATTAAAAACTTTCATGCATCAAAAGACAATATCCACAGAGTAAAAACACAACCTATAGTTTTAGTTCTTATATTTAGGTCTCTGATCCAGTTTGAATGTGTTAAGTAAGTTCTACAGTTTTTCACAAGTGTAGTATGGTGACTATAATTAATAATAATGTATTGTAAATTTGAAATGATGTAGAATAGTAGATATCAAGTGTTCTCATCACCAAAAAAGAAAATGGTAACTGTGTGAAGTGATGGATATGTTAATTAGCTTTATTGTGGTTACTATTTCACAATGTATACACATATCAAAACATCATGTTCTATACTGTATAGCACAGGGAACTCTACTTAATGCACCGTGGTGACCTAGATGGAAGGAGGTCCAAAAGAGAGGGAGATATAGGTATTTGGACCCTTACTTAACACCATTCAAAATGGGTCAAAGACCAAAAACTATAAAACCCTTAGAAGAAAACATAGGACAAAAGATTCACAACAATGTATTTGTTAATGATTCCTTGTTTATGATACCAAAGGGATAAGTAACAAAAGGCAAAATAAGCAAATTGTACTTCACAAAAATGAAAAACTTTCATGCATCAAAGACAATCTCCACAGAGTGAAAATGCAATCTATAGAATAGGAGAAAGTATCTGCCAGTCAAAAGTCTAGTAAAGAATTAATGTCAAGAATATATTAGGGTGGTGAAAAAGTAATTGTAGTTTTGCATTGTTGAAATTTGCTGTTTGATATTAGAATACATTCTAAATAAATGTGATTATATTGCACATCATTTTAATGCACGTTTCTCACTATATGCTGTTTTGCTAATGACTTATTCCTTACTGTTTATTTTATATTTATTTGGGACTATGGAAATGATGTTAGACAAAAAGTAAATTCAAGAGCTTTTTTATTTGAGTTGAAAATGGGTCATAAAAGCAGCAGAGACAACTCACAACATCAACAGTGCATTTGACCCACTAAGTGCTAATGAATGTACAGTGCAGTTGTGGTTCAAGGAGTCTCGCAAAGGAGATGAGAGCCTTGAAGATGAGAAGCATAGTGGCCAGCCATCAGAAGTTGACAACAACAAATTGAGAGCCATCATTGAAGCTGAGCCTCTTACACTTACATAAAAAGTTGCCCAAGAACTCAACATTGACCATTCTACAGTCATTCGGCATTTGAAGCAAATTGGAAAGGGAAAAAGCTTAATAAGTGGAATGCCTCATGTGCTGACCAAAAAAAAAAAAAAAAATTCTTGAAGTGTTGTCTTCTCTTAATCTATGCAATAGCAATGAACATTTCTTGATCAGATTGTGATGTGCAACAAAAAGTGGATTGTGTAAGACAGTCAGTGATGACCAACTCAGGGGTTGGACCAAGAAGAAGCTCTAAAGCACTTCCCAAAGAAAACTTGCACCAAAAAAAGGTCATGTTCACTGTTTGGTGGCCTGCTGCCCATCTGATCCACTACAGCTTTCTGAATTTTGATGAAACCATTACATCTGAGAAGTATGCTCAGCAAATTGATGCGATGCACTGAAACTGCAATGCGTACCACCGGCATTGGTCAACAGAAGGGATCTTAATTCTTCTCCATGGCAATGCCCAACAGCACATTGCACGACCAACACTTCAAAAGTTGAATGAATTGGGCTACAAAGTTTTGCCTCATCTGCCATATTCACCTGACCTCTTGCCAACTGACTACCACTTTTTCAAGCATCTTAACAACTTTTTGCAGAGAAAACACTTCCAAAACAAGCAGGATGAGGAAAATGCTTTCCAAGAGGTCACTGAATCCCAAAGTGTGGATTTTTATGCTACAGGAATAAACAAACTTATTTCTCATTGGCAAAAGTGTGTTGACTGTAATGGTTCCTATTTTGATTTATAAAGATGTGTTTGAGCCTAGTTATAACAATTTAAAATTCATGGTCTGAAACCAAATTACATTTACACCAGACTAATATATATAAATTCTAAAACTCAACAACAAAAAAGAATCTGACTCAAAAATGGGCAAAGATAAAAAAGAATAAAATACCTAGGAATATATCTACTTAAGGAGATAAAACAAAGACCTGTGACTCCAAAACTATAAGATGCTGATGAAAGAAATCGAAGGAGATATAAGCATATGAAAAGATATACCATGTTTGTGGATTGGAAGAATCAATATTGTCAAAAACTATATTATCCAAGGCAATCTACAAATTCAGTACAATCCCCATCAAATTACTATGGCATTTTTCACAGAACTAGAACAACAACAACAAAAAATCTCAATATTTGTATCAAGACACAGAGGTCCCCATATAGCCAAGCTCACAGTTCAGTACTCAGTCGTGTCTGACTCTTTGTGACCCCATGGAGTGGAGCAGGCCAGGCCTCCCTGTCCATAATGAACTCCTGGAGTTTACTCAAACTCATGTCCATTGAGTCAGTGCTGCCATCCAACCATATCATCCTCTGTCGTCCCCTTCTTCTCCTGCCTTCAATCTTTCCCAGCATCAGGGTCTTTTCAAATGAGTCAGTTCTTCCTAGCAGGTGGGCCAAGTATTGGAGTTTCAGCTTCAGCATCAGTCCTTCCAATGAATATTCAGGACTGATTTCCTTATGGATGGACTGGTTGGATCTCCGTGCAGTCCAAGGGACTCTCAAGAGTCTTCTCCAACACCACAGTTCAAAAGCATCAATTCTTCGGTGCTCAGGTTTCTTTACAGTCCAGCTCTCACATCCATACATGACTACTGGAAAAACCATAGCTTTGACTAGAGAGACCTTTGTCAGAAAAGTAATGTGTCTGCTTTTTAATATGCTGTCTAGGTTGGTCAACACTTTTCTTCCAAGGAGTAAGCATCTTTTAATTTCATGGCTGCAATCACCATCTGCAGTGATTTTGGAGCCCAACAAAATAAAGTCTGACACTGTTTTCACTGTTTCCCCATCTATTTCCCATGAAGTGATGGGACCAGATGCCATGATCTTAGTTTTCTGAATGCTGAGTTTTAAGCCACTTTGGTGTAGTCAGTAAAGCAGAAGTAGATATTTTTCTGGAACTCTCATATAGCCAAAGCAATCTTAAAAAAGAAAAAAAGCTGGAGGAATCAGGCTCCTTGACTTCAGACTATACCACAAAGCTACAGTCATCTAAACAGTATGACACTGGCACAAAAATAGAAAATAGATCAATGGAATAGGATAGAAAATCCAGAAATAAGCCCATGCACTGATGGCCAATTAATCTATTACAAAGGAAGCAAGATTGCACAATGTTGGAAAGACAGTCTCTTCAATGTTGCTGGAAAAACTGGACAGCCACATGTAAAAAATGAAAATAGATCATTATTTAACTCCAGACACAAAAATAAAATGGATTAAAAACCTAAATATGAGACCAGACAGTATAAAACTCCTAGAGGAAAACATAGGTGAACATTCACTGACATAAACCACAGGAACAGTTTTTTAAATACAGCTCCTATAATAATGGAAATAAACACAAAATAAATAAATTGGACCCATTTAAATTCAAAAGTTTTTGCACAGTGAAGGAAACAATAAACAAAATGAAAAGATAACCCACAGATTGGGAGAAAATATTTGCAAATGATGTGACTGACAAAGGATTAGTCTCCAAAATTTGCAAACAGCTCATGAACAGTGTAAAAACAAACAACCCACTCAAAAAATGGGCAGAAGAATTAAATAGGCTTTTCTTCAAAAAAGACATACAGATGGCCCGTAGGTACAAAAAAAGATGGTCAACACTGCTAATTATTAGAGAAATGCCAATCAAGACTACAATGAGATATCACCTCACATCAGTCAGAATGACTATCATCAAAAAATCCACAAACAATAAATGCTGGAGGGGGTGTGGAGAGAAAGAAACCTTTCTACACTGTTTGTGGGAATGTAAATTGGTAGAGTCACTATGGAGAACAGCATGAGGTTCCTTAAAAAAAAAAAAAAAAAACTACCATATGACCCTACAATCCCATTCCTGGGCATATATCCAGAGAATAACATGATTTGAAAAGATACATTCACCCCAATGTTCACTGAAGCACTCTTTACAACAGCCAAGACATGAAAGTAAACTAAATGTCCATTGAATGAGAAATGGCTAAAGAGGATATGGTACATATATGAGAGGGTAACAGGCAGGAAGGCCAGGGGTTTCCAAAAGGAGGAAATAGGCTGCAAGTGTCAGACATTTTTTATCTCTCTCTTAAGCGGCAGGAGGAAACAAACTAGTGAGCGAGATATATATATATATATATATTTTTTTTTTTCCCCCCTTCTCTATACAATTTTTTTTTTTAAAAGAGGTTTCTCTTAAAATACTGTGTTGCCATAATGACACCTGGTTCCACCTGAAGTTAACTATTCTCAAACCTTGAGTTAACCAATGCATTCCTCTTATGGAAATATTTGTCCTTGGAAGCAACCTAGATGTCCATCAGCAGATGAATGGGTAAGAAAGCTGTGGTACATATACACAATGGAGTATTACTCAGCCATTAAAAAGAATACATTTGAATCAGTTCTAATGAGGTGGATGAAACTGGAGCCTATTATACAGAGTGAAGTAAGCCAGAAAGAAAAACACCAATACAGTATACCGTATTGGTATATATATGTATTCGCATATATATGTAATTTAGAAAGATGGTAACGATAACCCTGTTATTTTTGCAAGACAGCAAAAAAGACATAGATGTATAGAACAGTCTTTTGGATTCTGCGGGAGAGGGAGTGGGGGAATGATTTGGGAGAATGGCATTAAAACATGTATAATATCATATAAGAAACAAATCGCCAGTCCAGGTTCGATGCAGGATACAGGAAGCTTGGGGCTGGTGCACTGGTGTGACCCAGAGGGATGGTATGGGGAGGGAGGTGGGAGGGGGGTTCAGGATTGGGAACACGTGTACACCCGTGGAGGATTCATGTTGATGTTTGGCAAAACCAATACAATATTGTAAAGTAAAAAAATAAAACCAAAGGTACTATTTAAAAAAAAAAAAAAAAGAAAAGTTTGTCTTAAGCTATGTTAATGTACTATGCATTATCCCAGACTCTGTCTTCAAGTGGGTTCTGCCTAATGGCTCAGAACTGACTTGACAAACTATTATGTTATACTCAGACATTGTGCCCTTAATCTATGTAAATGAAACTATTTGTAGGATGATCTGCCCTTCTACAAGATTCAAGTCAATCATTTTACCGCCTGGGATGACTCATCTGGTGCCAGGATTTTCCCAAAATACATCTTATACATGAGGGGCCTGGTGCCATTCCGAGTTTTAAGACATTCCTTTCTTTCATGAACAGACTGCTAGCGGAGAAAACAATGGCACCCCACTCCAGTACTTTTGTCTGGAAAATCCCATGGACGGAGGAGCCTGGTGGGCTGCAGTCCATGGGGTCGCGACGAGTTGGACATGACTGAGCGACTTCACTTTCACTTTTCATTTTCATGCATTGGAGAAGGAAATGGCAGCCCACTCCAGTGCTCTTGCCTGGAGAATCCCAGGGACGGGGAAGCCTGGTGGGCTGCCGTCTATGGGGTCGCACAGAGTCAGACACGACTGAAGCGACTTAGCAGCAGCAGCAGCAGCAGCAGCAGCAGAGACTATATAGTGAAAAGGAACTAAAAAGCCTCTTGATGAAAGTGAAAGAGGAGAGTGAAAAAGTTGGCTTAAAGCTCAACATTCAGAAAACTAAGATCATGGCATCCGGCCCCATCACTTCATGGCAAACAGATGGGGAAACAGTGGAAACAGTGTCAGACTTTATTTTGTTGGGCTCCAAAATCACTGCAGATGGTGATTGCAGCCATGAAATTAAAAGATGCTTACTCCTTGGAAGGAAAGTTATGACCAATCTAGATAGCATATTGAAAAGCAGAGACATTACTTTGCCAACAAAGGTCCATCTAGTCAAAGCTATGGTTTTTCCAGTGGTCATGTATGGATGTGAGAGTTGGACTGTGAAGAAAGCTTAGCACCAAAGAATTGATGCTTTTGAACTGTGGTGTTGGAGAAGACTCTTGCGAGTCCTTGGACTGCAAGGAGATCCAACCAGTCCATTCTAAAGGAGATCAGTTCTGGGTGTTCATTGGAAGGACTGATGCTAAAGCTGAAACTCCAATACTTTGGCCACGTCATGAGAAGAGTTGACTTATTGGAAAAGACCCTGATGCTGGGAGGGACTGGGGGCAGGAGGAGAAGGGGACGAGAGGCTGAGGTGGCTGGATGGCATCACCGACTGGATAAACACGAGTTTGAGTAAACTCCGGGAGTTGGTGATGGACAGGGAGGCCTGGCGTGCTGCGATTCATGGCGTCACAAAGAGTCAGACACGAACTCTTTGAGCGACTGAACTGAACTGAACTGAACGGAGTGACTATATAACATCCAGCTAAAAACTAGCAGGGGGGTACTCTTTCTGCCCCCTTCTGATGCCTATGGCAGAAGCTTTCTCTATCTCCTTTATACTTTATTAAAACTTTATTACACAAAAGCTCTGAGCGATCAAGCCTCATCTCTGGCCCAGGATTGAATTCTTCTCCGGAGGCCAAGAATTCTGGCATCTTTTTGTGGGTCAGCAACAACCTTTCACCTATACAACGGAATACTACTCAGCCATTAAGAAGAGTGAAATAATGCATTTGAAGCAACATGGATGGACCTAGAAAGTGTCATACTGAGTGAAGTAAGTCAGATAGAGAAGGAGAAATATTGTATGACACACCTTATATGTGGAATCTAAAATGAAATGATACAAATAAATGTACTTACAAAGCAGAAAGAGTCTCATAAATTAGAAAACAAACTTATGGTTGCTGGGGGGAAGGGACAATTAAGGACTTTGAGATGGTCATGTACACACTGCTATATTTAAAAATGGATAACCAACAAGGAACTATTTTATAACATATGGAACTCTGCTCAATGTTATTGGTAGCCTAGATAGAAGGGGGCCTTGGGGTAGAGTGGATACATGTATATGTGTGACTAAATCCCTTCATTGTTCACCTGAAACTATCACAACATTGTTATTTGGGTCAGTAAGTGCCCAAATGCTACTGGAGATCATTGGAGAAATAACTCCAGAAAGAATGAAGGGATGTGGCCAAAGCAAAAACAATACCAGCTGTGGATGCGACTGGTGATAGAAGCAAGGTCTGATGCTGTAAAGAGCAATATTGCATAGGAACCTGGAATGTTAGGTCCACGAATCGAGGCAAATTGGAAGTGGTCAAACAGGAGATGGCAAAAGTGAATGTCGATATTCTAGGAATCAGTGAACTAAAATGGACTGGAATGGGCGAATTTAACTCAGATGACCATTATATCTACTACTGTGGGCAGGAATCCCTTAGAAGAAATGGAGTAGCCATCATGGTCAACAAGAGTTCGAAATGCAGTACTTGGATGCAATCTCAAAAACGACAGAATGATTTCTGTTCGTTTCCAAGGCAAACCAATTTCACGGTAATCCAAGCCTATGCCCCAACCAGTAATGCTGAAGAAGCTGAAGTTGAATGGTTCTATGAAGACCTACAAGACCTTTTAGAACTAACACCCAAAAAAGATGTCTTTTTCATTATAGGGGACTGGGATGCAAAAGTAAGAAGTCAAGAAACACCTGGAGTAACAGGCAAATTTGGCCTTGGAGTATGGAATGAAGCAGAGCAAAGGCTAATAGAGTTCTGCCAAGAGAACACACTGGTCATAGCAAACACCCTCTTCCAACAACACAAGAAAAGACTCTACACATGGACATCACCAGATGGTCAACACCGAAATCAGATTGATTATATTCTTTGCAGTCAAAGATGGAGAAGCTCTATATAGTCAGCAAAAACAAGACTGAGAGCTGACTGTGGCTCAGATCATGAACTCCTTATTGCCAAATTCAGACTTAAATTGAAGAAAAGTAGGGAAAACCACTAGACCATTCAGGTATGACCTAAATCAAATCCCTTATGATTATACAGTGGAAGTGAGAAATAGATTTAAAGGACTATAGATGACAGACAGAGTGCCTGATGAACTATGCATGGAGGTTTGTGACATTGTACAGGAGACAGGGATCAAGACCATTCTCAAGAAAAAAAAATGCAAAAAAGCAAAATAGCTGTCTGGGGAGGCTTTACAAATAGCTGTGAAAGAAGAGAAGCGAAAAGCAAAGGAGAAAAGGAAGGATATAAACATCTGAATGCAGAGTTCTAAAGAATAGCAAGGAAGCGATCACTGCAAAGAAATAGAGGAAAACAACAGAATGGGAAAGACTAGAGATCTCTTCAAGAAAATTAGAGATACCAAGGGAACATTTCATGCAAAGATGGGCTCGACAAAGCACAGAAATTGTATGGACCTAACAAACAGAAGATATTAAGAAGAGATGGCAAGAATACACAGAACTGTACAAAAAAGACCTTCACGACCCAGATAATCACGATGGTGTGATCACTCACCTAGAGCCAGACATCCTGGAGTGCAAAGTCAAGTGGGCCTTAGGAAAAATTACTACAAACAAAGCTAATGGTGATGAAATGCCAATTGAGCTATTTCAAATCCTAAAACATGATGCTGTGAAAGTGCTGGCACTCAATATGCCAGCAAATTTGCAAAACTCAGCAGTGGCCACAGAGCTGGAAAAGGTCAGTTTTCATTCCAAGCTCAAAGAAAGGCAATGCCAAAGATTTCTCAAACTACTGCACAATTGTGCTCATCTCACACACTAGCAAAGTAATACTAAGAATTCTCCAAGCCAGGCTTCAACAGTACTTGAACCTTGAACTTCTAAATGCTCAAGCTGGATTTAGAAAAGGCAGAGGAACCAGAGATCAAATTGCCAACATACATTGGATGTATGTTCTTCAGTGGAAGAAGCAAGAGAGTTCCAGAAAAACATCTACTTCTGAAGCTGAAACTCCAATACTTTGGCCACCTGATGGGAAGAACTGACTCATTTGAAAAGACCCCGATGCTGGGAAAGATTGAAGGGAGGATTAAAAGGGGACAACAGAGGATAAGATGGTTGGAGAGCATCATCGACTCAATGGACATGAGTTTGAGTAAGCTCCAGGAGTTCATGATGGACAGGGAAGCCTGGTGTACTGCAGTCCATGGGGTCACAAAGAGTCAGACACGAATGAGCGACAGAAGTGAGCTGAACTGAACTCCTTATATAACATAATATCATCCAAGTTATTAACACAATTTCCCCCTATTTTTTTGAATATTGTCACCTTATTTATTTAACTTATAAGCAGAGTACATCATGAAAAATACTGGGCTGGATGAAGCACAAGCTGGAATCAAGATTGCCAGGAGAAATATCAGTAACCTCAGATATGCAGAAAACACCACCCTAATGGCAGAAAGTGAAGAGGAACTGAAGAGCCTGGTGATGAAAGTGAAAGAAGAGAGTAAAAAAGCTGGCTTAAAACTCAACACCCAAAAAACAAAGATCATGGCACCTGGTCCCATCACTTCATGGCAAATAGATGGGGAAACAGTGGAAACAGTGACAGACTTTGTTTTGTTGGGCTCCAAAATCACTGCAGATATTGACTGCAGCCATGAAATTAAAAGATGCTTGCTCCTTGGAAGAAAAGTTATGACCAACCTAAACAGCATATTAAAAAGCAGAGACATTACTTTGCCAATAAAGGTCTGTCTAGTCAAGGATATAGTTTTTCCAGTAGTCATGTATGGATGTGAGAGTTGGACCATAAAGAAAGCTGAGAGGTGAAGAATTGATGCTTTTGAACTGTGGTGTTGGAGAAGACTCTTGAGAGTTCTTGGACTTCATGGAGATCAATCCAGTTAATCCTAAAGGAAATCAGTCCTGATTATTCATTGGAAGGACTGATGCTGACACTCCAATACTTTGGCCACCTGATGCGAAGAACTGACTCATTGGAAAAAACCCTGACGCTGGGAAAGATTGAAGGCAGGAGGAGAAGGGGACAACAGAGGATGAGATGGTTGGATTGCATGCCTGACTGGATGCCATCTTAGGCATGTCCTTAGGACATGAGTTTGACCAAACTCTGGGAGTTGGTGATGGACAGGGAAGCCTGGCATGCTGCATTCCATGGGGTTGCAAAGAGTCACACACAACTGAGTGACTGAACTGAACTGAACTGATTTATTTAAATTTTATTGTATCAAAAGAAATAACTTTTCTCCTCACTGTGGAAAAAATTGAATTACTGTATGATCCAGCATTTCCACTTCTGGGCATATTCCAAAAGGAATTGGAAGCAGGGTCTCAAAGATGATTTTATATGACATTCAAAGCAGCATTTATTCATAATACCTCAAATTTGGAAGCAACATAAGCATCCACTGACCAATGAATGGATGAGCAAAGTGTGGTATATAATACAATGGGATTCTATTCAATTTCCAAAAGGAAGGAAATTCTTCAATATGCTACATCATGTATAAACCTTGAGGACATTAAGCCAAGTGAAATAAACCAGTGAGAAAATAAAAAATACTGCATGGTTCCACTTAGAGTAGTAAAAATCATGAAGGCAGACAGTATAATGGTTGTTTCCAGGGTAGGGGTAGGAAAGAATGGAGAGTTATTGTTTCATAGGTACAGATATTCAGTTTTATAAGATGAAAAGGGTTATGGTGATGAATACTGGTGATGGTTGCCCAATAATGTGAAATACCACTGAACTGTATATGTAAAAGTATTCAAAATGTGAAATGCATGTATATTTTAGTACAATAAAAAAATGAAAATAAAAAGGTTGGAAAGGAGACTCTGTAACAGACTATGATGTTAACCCATAGAAGAGACAACCTAGGTGTCATGGTCCAAGGTTTTAATTTGGAATTCCCAGAAGGTAGTAGAGCATCTATTGTGGAGATAATGGTTTTAAATGACATTAATTAATTCATTTATTCATTCAAGAGCAGTATCAAATTCTGTGGCAGGTATTGTTTGGGGCCCCAAGAATAGTTAGTGAACAAAACAGACATGGTCTCTGCCCTTATGATGCTTGATCTAATTGGGCTTACAAAATAACTTTCTTATTATCATTTTGCTCCCTATGCAGCTTGCCTAGAGACACACAAGATGACATTAAATGGCAAAGAGGCCATAATCATTATAAATCAGTCTTATTATGGTTCATTATAAATTAATGAAACAGCCTTTAATTTATATATATTAGTCTTCTGTGAACTTATTTACCTTAAGTCAGCTCTGAGACACTGACAATTTTAAATCCCTGAATCTGAGAGAATGAAATGTAGATGTAATTATGTCATTACCCTATCAAAAAAAGTGAGTTTTGTAAAACCTTTGATTGGCAACCACTGACTTTGCTGGGTAACAGCCTGAATTCTCTGAGCATTTTTATTTTGCACTTCTGCACCGTGCAAGAAACAAACTGCGTACAGATTAAATAAATTATAGAAACGTAGGGGAGGAAATTTTGCCACCCCAAAATGTCTCTTTCCATGTGGGCAAGCTGAAAACAATCGAGCCTAAAAAACTCAGGAAGTCTTTCTTTTTACTTCCATCTAAGCTACCTGAAATATTTTGAACAAGGGCCTTTTCTAGGAATAGAGCTATTATGAGAGGTACCTGCAAAGAATATAGGTTAGCTGTGTGGAGGAAACTCAGGCAGAGACTATAGAGTAGAGTCTGTTCTGTGTCCCATAGTTTCTGCCTGGTCCAGCAAATATATTTTTACAAAACATTGGCTTTTTTCAGCTCCATTTGAATTGTCCTCGTTCCTTTAGAATTCCAAAACCTCTACTCCCAACATCTTTTGTCTTGAGCTGAAGATGGTATTTAAGGTGAGGGTTTCAGCCATTTTAGTTAGTTACTTAGTGCTCTTGGGTCTCTTCCATGTATATATATTATTAAACTTTTTTTTGATTTTCTCCTGCTCTATCGCATATCAAGTTAATTCTTAGACCAGTCAGAAGCACTTAGAAAGGTAGAGGAAAATTTCTTCCCCTCCCCAACAGAAACATGCTTAGGTCAAAATTTTAAAGTCATTTCTAGTTAATTTTAAAGTAATTTAAAGTTAAAACTAGAACTTTTCCTATGATGACATAGTCATATTAATCCTTTATTTTTCTTGGTGGGGGTGGTTTATTTGTGATGTCGTGTCTGACTATTGTGACCCCATGGACTGTAGCCCACCAGGTTCCTCTGTCCATGGTATTTTCCAGGCAAGAATGCTGGAGTGGATTGCTATTTCCTTCTCCAGGGGATCATCCCCGCTCAGAATCAACCCAGGTCTCCTGCATTATGGGTGGACTTCTGCATTACCGGCAGACCACTGTATTGTGTGCCAGATGCTTTACTGACTGAGCTGTAGTGGAAGACTCTTTTCTTCTTGACTAACTCCTAAATCTTTTACCACAAACAGCAGGGCCCAAGCTCAACATCTTCATATAGGCTCATCTGAAAATACAGAAATGCAATAGCATTATATATATATATAAAGCCATAACTACAATGACTTTATTCCAATGCCAACTGGGTGGGGTTTGCTCTCAAACTGATGCAAGATTTTAGAGGTGGAAGTTTGTTAAGTTTTTTTAAGGTCATTGTCACTCACTTAAGGAAGACTTCTTCCATGGTCGTGATTGAAGCACCGAAGTTGGCAATGCCCAGCTCTCCTTTTTTCATTTCCAGATCATTAAACAGAGCTTCGAACCTGGAAAGAGAGAAGGAAGAGGAAAGGAAAATACTAGTACAAGTCTAGAAAATACTAGCACAGTTCTTATTAAATGGAATCAGGAAAAAAAAATGAGCATTTACTTTTTTCCCAATTAATATATAACTTTATGTCCAATTATATTTTTCCCTGTTTTTTTTTTTTAATTTTTTAATGTGGTAAAATGTATAAAACATTAAATTTACCATTTCACCATTTTGTGTTAAATTCATTTAAGTTTAAATCCAAGCAGCATTAAATACACTCACAGTGTTGCACAATCAGCACCACCATGCATTTCCAGAACTATGTTATAATCCTAAAATACACCCCTTCCTCCATTTTCTCAACTTCACTTTATTGTCTGTCTCTATTAATTTGCCTATTTTATGTGCCTCACATAAGTTAGAATCATACACTATTTGTCTTTCTGTGTTTGGCTTATTTCACTTAGCATAATTTTTTTCTAGGTTCATCCATGTTGCAGCATGTATCAGAATTTAATTTCTTTTTAAGGCTGAATACTCGTTGTATGAAGATACAACATGCTGCTTATCCATTCATTCATAAGTGGGCATTTGGGTTGTTTCTACTTTTGGATTTTGTGAATAATGCTGTGAACATTGGTGTACAACTGTCTGCTTGAGTTCCTGCTTTCAAATATTTTGGGTATATGCTAGAAATGGAATTGCTGTGATCACATGGTAAGTCTATGTTTAACTTTTTGAGGAACTGGTATACTGTTTTCCATAGCAGACATACCATTTTATATACCTAATAGCAACACACAAGTTTCCAATTTTCCACATCACTACCAATATTTTTTTTTTTTATTTGCCTTTCCCTAATGGGTAGTTATGTCAAGCATCTTTTCATGTGCTTATTGGAAGATTGTACATTTCCCTTGGAAAAATGTTTATTCAAATCCTTTGCCCATTTTAAAATTAAGATATTAGAGCTTTTTGTTTTTAGATGTGTTTTCAATATTGTTTTATTCCATAATAATTTTTGGTTGGCCATGGGAAAGATATTTAGTAGCTCTTTATTCTGTAATGCTTATCATGAAACAAATGGAAATAACAAAGAGATATTTACTTTACCAAATTTCTCCCCACTAAAATTTGATCTTTGACATAAATTCTTTTGTCCTTTTAAAAATATTATCAACTTATTTTCTATAATTATTAAGGACTATAGCTAGTTGATAAAAGTTAATTTATTCACATGTGGTTCCTGCATCAAATGGGAAAAGAGTTCAAATTACAGGTGGTGTAGGTCACTAAATGACAATAAATGTAGTTACTGAAGTACGAACTGGGTATCAAGAAAGAAAGATTTAATCAAATAGGTAGGTGAATTGTATGGAAGCTTTGCAACTTGTGGAGTAGTTATATCAAGGATCCTAAAGAACAATATTACCAAGGAAGAATGAACACTGTTTTAGGTTCAAAGACTTCTCTGGTGGCTCAGATGGTAAAGCGTCTGCCTACAATGCGGGAGACCTGGGTTCAATCCCTGGGTTGGGAAGATCTCCTGGAGAAGGAAATGGCAACCCACTCCAGTATTCTTGCCTGAAAAATCCTATGGATGGAGGAATCTTGTAGGCTACAGTCCATGGGGTTGCAAAGAGTCAGACACGACTTCACTTTCACTTTCTTTAGGTTCAAAAGATCTCCAGAAACCCATCCACGTCTTAAACACTCTCGTTCCCAGTGAAGGACTATCAAGAATATAAAGGATCAGCCTTGGAGGTGGTGGACTAAACACTCTCCATCTGCTAAATTTCCTCTGTATTTTAGTTAAATTCTATTTCCATCTAACTTTATCCAGCTTGGATATTATAATATCCAAGCTGGATAATATCGGTTCTATTCTTGCCTCTCAGTTCAGTCTGACCCTGCTTCCTATGACGATTTGTCATGTGACTCCTTGTCATTTTTATTCTTTTCCTACTATAGTGACCTATTCTGTCAATTACACAGGTTATTGAGATTTAATTCTGGTAGTTTTTTCTCTTTCAGTGGTTGGTCTACAATTATCTTGTTAAAAAAAAAAGCTTTATTGTGAACAAACATAGTCTTTCCTAACTTCATGAGACGTATTTTATGCTATGTTAGATAAACCCACTGTCCATGGCCCAGAAACCCACATCATATATGTTGATACTAATCTGTGTGACTAGTTGTTCATTTCTCAGTAGTTAGCCAAATTAATTATAGAGGAGAGACACACAGATGGGAATCCCAGGTAGAATTATCATCAGTGTGTCTCTACAATTAATTTGGCTAACTACTGAGATCAAATTCCTAGTTTTTTCTGTGTTATTGTCACCCTTGCTCCAAGAGTTGCTGTTTAAGTAGCTTTTTTTCATCACCTTAATATTTCCCTAGACTTTATTCACCACACATAAAATTTATATACCATAAGGACCATACCATTAGTTATCCCTTATTAACCACGAAGTTATAAATACTAGGTTATAAATCTTCCTCGCACTCTGCCCCCCACAAAAGAAAAATGGAAAGGCAAATATTAATGTCTTGAATGAACTTGAACTTACAAGGCAATCTTTTGTACAGTGAGAGAAATCTTCAGCTGTGAACTCAACTGTAGTTGGCAAGTGACAGCTATAAACTGGATACTTGGTTTGTTAGTAAAATACTACTGAGGAAGCTTTTGTTGTTGTGTAGACGCTAAGTCGTGTCTTACTCTTTGCAACTCCATGAACTCTAGCCTGATTCACTAAACTTACTTAACCCTAAAAATTAAAATGATTTCTGATCACCCAAACCATTCATCTAGGACTCTCTGAAACTATACCTGTGTGCATGCTCTTTGGGTAGGATAAATGATAATTCAGCTCCAAGATAGCTCTCCAAAATGGCATCTGGAATATGAGACTCAATAATTGCACAGATCTTTCCAAGATCACAATGTGGTTCCCTCTCCATGACTATGTGATATCCAGCACCTGAGAGAAACCATTTAGAAGACCAAATGAAGTAGTTTTATACTTTTCATCTCCTTTTAAGAGCAAATTTTGCTCTCCATGATTCAGTTACCTAGGTCCACAAGGAAGAAGACATGGTATGTCACAGACATTCTGTTAGGACTCTGAGGAGCCTCACACCTAAAACTTCTAAATGTTATTCTAAGAACTAAGACATTGAACAAACAGCAACTTCCTCTATAATTTCAATCACTTTCTCAGTGAATAATAATAATCTAGTGTATACAACCAGATATAGCAGATATATGAAGAAAGGCCCCTGTTATGTGGCTACTTAGTTTTAAAACTGTTATCTTGATAAATATTCTTTTATTATCACTGACTGTCCATTATGTATTAAGCACTAATCTTGAACCTGGGGATAGAGCAGTGAACAAAACAGGTAAAAATTCCTGCCTTCCTAAGAGCTACTTTCCAGTCAAAGGAGACATAATAATTAAGAGTGCTAAGTTGAAATATATATGGTATTATAAAAAATAAAGCAGAGAGGAAGATATGTGACATTGAAGGAATGTTATTAAATTGTAGACAGAGATCCATGGAAAGCCTGAGAAGACCTTAAAAAATCAGAGAACTATTATTCTTAATTAGTGCTTTGCCTTTATAGAAAAACTATTTTTTGGAATTTGAGGAAAATACCATCACTTTTGTATGTGTGCATTTCATGATACAAATGAACTTACTTACAAAACAGAGACACACAGACTTAGAGAATGAACCTATGATTGTTAAGGGGAAGGGACAGTTAGGGAGTTTGGGATGGACATGTACACACTGCTATATTTAAAATGGATAACCAATAAGGACCTACTGTTTAACACATGGAACTCTGTTCAATGGGAAAGGCGTCTGGGGAGAATGGATACATGTATGGCTGAGTCCCTTCTCTGTTCACCTGAAACCATCACAACATTGTTAATCAAGTATACCCCAATACAAAATAAAAAGTTTAAAAAGTAAAACAGATAAAAGGTTGCATTTAGAATAAAAAAATAAATATATGCATTTCAAATGGTCATTGTATTTGCATTTATATTTCTTATTAAGATTTTAAAAAAGAATAACACTTTTCAGCATAGATCTCTTAGCTGAAATCTGACCTATTTATCTAGCTTATAGTAGGAAAGACACTATTTATGATTTCATTGTACAAATGAGGCAACCTCAGAGAATGAAGGGACTTATCCATTATTTACTAGCTTTAGAAGCCAAAACTATTACAAAAATAATATGTAAATAATATTATTTTTCACTTCTCAGGAATCATGACACAACAAATTTCTCAATTGTCTTGTCCTCTTAGGACCTGATTCAACAGAAAATGTCTTCTTTTGAAGAGATGTAAGGTAATTAGTGAGAGCTGAATGCTGATTTTTGATGGAATTTCCTATTCTATCAAAGAACTGAACACAAATTCTAGGCTTTTGAGTTAAATGTAGGTTCAGTTTAAGTTTATTTAAGGCTTAGCAACTATAAGAAGGGGCTTCCCTGGTAGCTCAGTTGGTAAAGAATCTGCCTGCAATGCAGGATTCCCTGGTTCAATTCCTGGGTCAGGAAGATCTACTGGAGAAGGGATTGGCTACCCACTCCAGTATTCTTGGGCTTCCCTTGTGACTCAGCTGGTAAAGAATCCGCCTACAATGTGAGAGACCTGCGGGAGACCTGGGTTTGATCCCTGGATTGGGAAGATCTTCTGGAGAAGGGAAAGGTTACCCACTCCAGTATTCTAGCTTGGAGAATTCCATGGACAGTATAGTCCACGGGGTCACAAAGAGTTGGACATGACTGAATGACTTTCACTTCACTTCACTAACTATAAGAAGGGACCTGAATGTCTCAAAGTATTATATCTTTAAAATATCTAGTTACATACTATGTATTATTTTACAATAACTAGGACAATTAGTGGGAGAAGGCAATGGCACCCCACTCCAGTACTCTTGCCTGGAAAATCCTATGGATGGAGGAGCCTGGTAGGCTGCAGTCCATGGGGGCGCTAAGAGTTGGACATGACTGAACGACTTCACTTTCCCTTTTCACTTTCATACATTGGAGAAGGAAATGGCAGCCCACTCCAGCGTTCTTGCCTGGAGAATCCCAGGGACGGGGGAGCCTGGTGGGCTGCCGTCTATGGTGTCGCGCAGAGTCGGACACGACTGAAGGGACTTGGCAGCAGCAGTAGGGGGACAATTACTGAATGCTATTAGAAAGCATTATAAATTATCAAAAGCATACTGTTTAAATCATGTGGATCTTAACTCAGGCATCCCCAATTCAAATGGCATAAATCTAGTATTAGGTATCTTCGCTTCCCCAACTTGTGATAAAGGTCCCTAGTGTTATTTGCTCAGTTGTGTCTGTTTCTTTGTGACCCCATTAACTGTATCCTGCCAGGCTCCTCTATCCATGGAATTCTCCAGGCCAGAATACTGGAGTGGATTGCCATTTCTTTCTCCAGGGGATCTTCCCGACCCAGGGACTGAACCTGGGTCTCCTGAATTGGCAGGTAGATTCTTTACCATCTGAGCCACCAGGGAAGCCCCTAGATATAGAAATCCTTATTGAACTCAAACCTATAAGGTGATTATAAACTTTGAACTAAATGGATATATAACTATGACTATCTGGGCCACAATTTTTTATTCTATAAAATGAAGTTTTTATTTTGAGTATTAAATATGCTGCATAAAGTGGATACCATAGTAACCAGTGTAGAGGAAATAGTTAAGGTTAGTTAAATGAATTAAAATAGTGAATAAATGAAGAAGGAATTCATCCTTAATTATTTTCATTTACATTTTTACCCTACAATTATACCCTACACCCTAGGACTGTAATTTTAGCCTTCATTATCAATTTTATATCCTAAAAAAGTTTTATCAAAGTCAAGGACTGTATTATTACACTGACTTGATTCTTTCACTCTACACTACATCCAGAGTTATCTCGTCACACTGGGGATTTGATATCGGTTTGGCAAATGAGAAATGAGGCTCATAAACAATTGATTGCTCTAACTTCTCTCCTCAACCACTCAATAAAATAAATACATCTGAGCACACAATTGCATTTCAAAGACAAAAAAACTGTTAGTACATGCAAAATGGGAGAAATAAGCATGGCCTTTAGAGGTTGATAAAAGCATTTCTTGAGTCTAAAGCTGTGTATTTGAGGGAAAAGTAAGAATGTATAAGGAATATGTATATTGTAAAGGGCCAGAAAAACTAATTAGAATAGTTGCCACCTAATTAATAAGACAGAGGAAATCATTGAAGTTTTTGGTGTTTAGACAAAATATCATTAAAATCTCATTATAGGAATATTTTTAAGGAATCAGTATCCTAAGAATAATCAAAGGGAGAGAGACCATATGTTTTTTTCAGGAAGATTGAAGAGCCACAGCACTGCAGGGTCCCCTTGACCATGATGGCAATTCGGTCACCCAGGATGTCAGCTTCATCCATGTAGTGAGTGGTCAGTAAGATTGTACGATTCTGTTTAAATTGCTGAAGGATGTCCCAGGTGGCTCTCCTTGAGACTGGGTCCATTCCAGATGATGGTTCATCAAGTACCACTACCTAAAAGCCAGAAGAACAATTTCATAACCATTGAAAATTGATGCCATAGTACACATCGGATAATTTACTATTTAAGGGGAACACTTTTACATGAAGATAAAGTCTGGACTAAAAATAGTAGTAAAAGCAACCCCAAACTAAACAATTGAGCCAATACTGCCAATTTCCTCTGATCATTATTGCCAATATTCCTTTAAGATTCATATCAACTCTCAGGTTTTTGTCAGCTTTCCAGACCGGTTGTCAGAAATCCATTTTTAGTGTCCCTTCTCCCTGCCCTCCCCCATTCTTTCTTCCTTAATACCTTGGAGCCCCCTAAAAGTGCTATAATGATGGAGAGTTTGCGCTTCATTCCTCCACTCAGTGACTTTGAAAATGTATCACGTTTTTCTAGCAGGTCAAAAGTAGACAGTATATGGTTAATTTCATTAGGAGACATCTTTTGATGTATATTTTTTACCTAGAAAGAGGAGCCAGAATTTACACTATGCATTTAGCCTTATCCTTAGAAATTTCTTAGATCTTAAGTTTTCTTATACATCTATACAGATAAATAAAGTTTCTTGTAACTATATCCTTAAAACATTTTATACTAGCTCTGTTCTGACGTTAGCTATATAGTGTCTTCCTCCCATTGCCTCCCTTTATGTCTAAAGTAGAGTTCCTAAATTAAAAATATTTTTTTTTTCGTAATTAATAGACACATCTGAAGCTCATGAACAGAGGGAAAAAAGAAACACATCTCTAGCTTCCAGATATGATGAAAGAAGCACACACACCCCTTATCTCCTACTGAACTCAATTATTAAACCTGTAAAACTACTAAAAGGTAAACAGCAGCAGTTGGAACAGGAAGGACACCATAATTTAAAGTGCCACAGAACTTTAAATGGTTGAGTTGACCATTTTCACTTATGTATCCCATGCTGTTGCTGCTGCTGCTAAGTTGCTCCAGTTGTGTCCGACTCTGTGTGACCCCATAGACAGCAGCCCACCAGGCTCCTCTGTCCCTGGGATTCTCCAGGCAAGAACACTGGAGTGGGTCACCATTTCCTTCTCCAATGTATGAAAGTGAAAAGGGAAAGTGAAGTCGCTCCGTCATGTCTGACTCTTCACAACCCCATGGACTGCAGCCTACCAGGCTCCTCTGTCCATGGGATTTTCCAGACAAGAGTACTGGAGTGGGGTGCCATTGCCTTCTCCTATGTATCCCATGCTGCTGCTGCTGCTAAGTCACTTCAGTCGTGTCCGACTCTGTGCGACCCCATAGACGGCAGCCCACCAGGCTCCGCCGTCCCTGGGATTCTCCAGGCAAGAACACTGGAGTGGGTTGCCATTTCCTTCTTCAATGTATCCCATAGTCTGAACTGAAAAGCAATCCAAAGCATTCAACTGAGCACTGCAGAGCAGACAGAATAAGATTAAGGAAAAACTTCCTAGTTTTGGCTTGAAGAGTGGAAAAGGGAAAATCCCTAAAGCTCTGAGAAAGTGTAGAAGGGGCAATCCCAGTTTTTCCTCTGAGGAGGGGAAACATCTCAATTCAATGGATTTATGCTTTTAAAAAGACATAACCAAACTCAATTGCTTTTTACCACTCTGTATTCCTGCCACTTGGTTGTGGCTCAGTCATGAATGTTGGTGATTTCTGGAAGGAGGACTAAAAATTGGAATTATAGGGAACCAGAATGCTTGGGAGATAATAACAGAGAGGAACAAGAAAGTGATACCATAAAGTTGTTTATGAACTCTTGTGTTTATCTCATTGTTTGCACATATGGATCTCATTAGTATGTGCATAGGTGAGGGCTAAGTTGCTTCAGTCGTGTTTGACTCTGTGACACTATGGATTGTAGCCTGCCATGTTCCCCTGCCCAAGGGATTTTCCAGGCAAGAATTCTGGTTGCCATGCCCTCCTCCAGAGAATCTTCCTGACCTAGGGATTCAATCTGCATCTCTTTATGTCTCCCGCATTGGCATGCAGGTTCTTTACCATATGATAACATATACACAGAGAGACTGGACTAGTACTGCAAAGACTTTACACCTGACACTGGACCCACAACCCACAGAGAACATATAAATAAGATGGAGAGTCTCATGAAGCATTGTTTAAATATCAAGGATGAAAATAAAAATTAACTGGCACACAAAGAATCACAAAAGTCTCAACTCATATAGGAAAATATAGTCAACAGACACTAGTGATTAGGTGGCACAGATGTTGGGATTAACATAGAAAGTATCATCAGAGAGAGCAGCTGGGAGCCGACCTTCCTGCCAGTCATGCTGTGATGGCTTCCTGGCTTTGCCGTCCTTGCTGAAGTCCCTGCTGCTGGACTCTGGCTCCAGATTTAACCTAAAGTAGGTTAAGATGGTGAAATAGAAGGATCCTAAGCTCACCTCCTCTCATGAGCACACCAAAATCTCAACAATGTGCAGAACAATCATTGCTGAAAACTGCCTTATGACCCAGTAACCCCAATGTTGGGCATACACACCGAGGAAACCAGAATTGAAAGAGACACGTGTACCCCAGTGTTCATCGCAGCACTGTTTATAATAGCCAGGACATGGAAGCAACCTAGATGTACAACAGCAGATGAATGGATAAGAAAGCTGTGGTACATATACACAATGGAGTATTACTCAGCCATTTAAAAGAATATATTTGAATCAGTTCTAATGAGGTGGATGAAACTGGAGCCTATTATACAGAGTGAAGTAAGCCAGAAAGAAAAACACCAATACAGTATACTAACACATATATATGGAATTTAGAATGATGGTAATGATAACCCTGTATGCAAGACAGCAAAAGAGACACAGATGTATAGAACAGTCTTTTGGACTCTGTGAGGGTGGGGGATGATTTGGGAGAATGGCATTGAAACATGTATAATATCATATATGAAACGAATCGCCAGTCCAGGTTCGATGCATGATACAGGATGCTTGGGGCTGGTGCACTGGGATGACCCAGAGGGAGGGTATGGGGAGGGAGGTCGGAGGGGAGTTCAGGATGGGGAACACGTGTACACCTGTGGTGGAATTATGTTGATGTATGGCAAAACCAATACAGTATTGTAAAGTAATTAGCCTCCAATTAAAATAAATAAATTTATATTAAAAAAAAGAAAAAGTTTGAAACCTACCAGAAAAGATCTTTTACAACTAAAGACATAAAGAAAGAAACACAGTGAAACAGGTATGAGGGGTGGTCTTGCAATATAATCAAACCCCGTATCCCTCAGTGAGCAACCCAAAGACTGGAGAAAATTGTATTACAGAGGTTCTTCCACAGAACTGAGAGTTCAGAACCCCATGTCAAGCCCCCCAGCCAGGGGATCTGGCATAGGGAAGAGGAGCCCGCAGAGCAGTTGACTGAAGGCTGGCAGGCTTTGACTGCAAGAGCTCCACAGGATAGGGGGAAAGAGACTTTACTCTTAAAGGGCATACAAAAAAACTCACATGCACCAGGAACAAGGACAAAAGCAGTAATTTCATAAGAGCTTGGGCCACACCTACCTTCTAGTCTTTGCAAGGTCTCCTGGGGAAGCAGGGGTTGGACATGGCTCACTCTGGGGACATAGACACTGGTTATGGACATATGCTGCTGCTAAGTCGCTTCAGTTGTGTCCGACTCTGTGCAACCCCATAGACGGAAGCCCACCAGGCTCCCCCATCCCTGGGATTCTCCAGGCAAGAGTACTGGAGTGGGTTGCAATTTCCTTCTCTAATGCATGAAAATGAAAAATGAAAGTGAATTCGCTCAGTTGTGTCCGACTCTTAGCGACCCCATGGACTGCAGCCTACCAGGCTCCTCCATCCATGGGATTTTCCAGGCAAGAGTACATATAGGGGAGAGTATTCTTCTGCATGAATTCTCTTGGAGGCTGACATCTTGCTTGGGTCATTAGTACCAAGACCTGGCCTCACCCAACAGTCAAGGCTCCAGTGCTAAAATGCCTCAGTCTCAACAACTAAGCCATTGGGGCTATATTCCCATTCATCAGCAGACAGGCTGCCTAAAGACTCTCTGAGCATACAGACAAATATAAACAAGCACTTGGACAGTTCTGCCCAGCAGAGGGCCAAGACTCAGCTCCACCCATCAGTGGGCAGGCAAGAGCCCCTCCCACCAGGTAGTCTGCACAAGCCTCTGGACCAGTCTCACCTACCAGGAGGCAGACACCAGAAGCAAGAAAATTATGGTCTTGAAGTCTACAAAATTAATCTGTGAATGCAGGCCAGGCACTACCCTTGGGACAGCTGGCCCCTGGCCCTTGAAAAGTGCAGTGCTGGGACAGAAGGCCAGCAAGGTTGAGAAACATAACTAATCTTCCACATACATAAACTACAAATAGCAATTTTGACAAAATTAGGTGAAAGAGAAATATGTTTCAGATTAGGAACAATACAAAAACTCAGAAGAAAAACTAAGTGACAGGGATATAGGCAATCTACTTGGGAAAGAGTTCAGAGTATTGATTGTAAAGATGATCCAAGAACTCAGGTGGAGAATGCATGCACAGAGTGAGAAATTAGTTTTTTTAAACAAAGAATTAGAAAATATAAAGAACAATGAAATAGAATTGAAGAATACAATAACTGAAATGAAAAGTACACTAGAAGGATCAATAGTAGACTGAGGAAGAATGGATAACTGAGCTGGAAGACAGAGTAGTGGAAATCACTATGGCTGAACAGAAAAAGAAAAAAAAGTGAAAAGAAATGAAGACAGCTTAAGAGATCTCTGGGACAACACCAAGAGTGATAATATTCATATTATAGGGGTCTCAGAAGGAGAAGAGAGAGAGAAAGGACCTGAGAAAATATCTGAAGAAGTAATAGCTGAAAAGTTGCCCAACTGGGCAAGAAAACAGTTACCCAACTTCAAAAAGACCAGAGAGTCCCATACAGGTTTAACCTGCAGAGGAACACACCAAGACACATAGTAAGCAAACTGCCAAGAGTGGAAAATAAAGAGAGAATATTAAAAGCAACAAGAGAAAAGAAACAAATAACATACAAGGGAACTCCCATAAGGCTATCAACTGATTTTTTAGCATAAACTTTGCAGGCTAGAAGGGAATGGCATGACATACTCAAAATGAAAAACCTACAATCCAGAATATTCTACTCAGGAAGACTCTCATTCAGATTTGATGGTGAAATCAAATGCTTTACAGACAAGGAAAAGCTAAAACAATTCAGCATCACTAAATCAGCTTTACAAGAAACATTAAAGGTTATTCTCTAGGCAGAAAAGAAGAGACCACTACTAGAAACAAGAAAATTATGAATGGAAAAGCTCACTGGTAAAGGCAAACATACACTAAAAGTAGGAAATCATCCATACACAAAGCTAACAGGGAGGCTAAAAGGCAAAAGTAGTAAAATCATTTATATCCACAATAAGCAGTTAAGGGATACATGAAACAGATGCAAAATATAATATCAAAAACAGTAATCATGAGGTGACAAGAGTACAAATGCAGGGTATCTAAAATGCATTTGAAATGAAGAGAGCAGACACCTACAACAAGTGTGTGTGTATGTATATATATACATATATATATATATATTCTGTGGGCCTCTTCCACCTACTTCTCACCCCTTTCTTGCTCACTCACTACCCCATATCACCCAGGCCTTCTTTTGACTCTGAATGCTCCTTGTGCATTCCCTCTCTAGCCCCAGGGCCCGTGCAGCCCTCGTCCAGCTGCTTCAGGTCTCATATTAAATGTCATCTTCTCAGAGAAACCTCTTCTAGCCATCCAAAGTTGGTACCTCTCTCTCACAGGCACACACAGACACACGCACATGCTGGCACTGTTTTCAATTAAGAATCTTTTTTAAATGAAACTTACGACCCTTTATAATGGCCTGTGTATTTGTTTGGAGAAGGAAATGGCAACCCACTCCAGTATTCTTGCCTGGGAAATCCCATGGACAGAGGAGCCTGGTGGGATACAGTCCATGGGGTCGCAAGGGTCGGACACAACTTAGTGACTAAACGATATATATATATATATGTATATATATACATATATATAATATATATATATTATATATACACACTAATATACACACACATACACGTATACATATATATGAAGTGAAGTGAAAGTGAAAGTGGCTCAGCCGTGTCTGACTTTTTGTGATCCCCATGGACTATACAGTCCATGGTATTCTTCAGGCCAGAATACGGGAGTAGGTAGCCTTTCCCTTCTCCAGGGGATTTTCCCAACCCAGGGATCGAACCCAGGTCTCCACACATTGCTGATGGATTCTTTACAAACTGAGCCACAAGGGAAGATGTGTGTATACATATACACGTCTATAGACACACTGCTATACAAAAATCTCATGGTAACAACAAAACAAAAATCTGTAATAGATATACACACAAAAGAGTAAAAGGAATCCAAACATACACTATAGGCAGTCATCAAATCACAAGAGAAGAGAACAAAAGAAGGGGAGAAAAGAACAAGAAAAACAAATTTGAAACAATTAACAAAATGGCAATAGGAACAGACATAGCAATAATTAGCTTAAATGTGAACAGACTAAATGCTCCAAACAAAGCACATAGGTGGCTTAACTGATACAAAACAGGACCCACATATATGCTGCATATAAGAAACTCACTTCAGATCTAGAGACACATATGGACTGAAAGTGAGGGGATGGACACATGTCAAAAATGGGATAGAGAAGGAGTGGTAGGCCTAGGCCCCTCCAGGTGTTCCTTGGGGGTCCACCTCAGTATGGTGATGGGTAGAGGGGATACTTGAATTCTAACCTTTATAAATAGGGGAGACTGTCGGGAGCCGCGTTAGGCATTACTGACAAAATGGAGACACGGTCCCCAGCCCCCTCTCCTCATTCCGCAGGCACGGATCCTGGGATGAAAGGAGTTAGGCCTTGTAATTCTGACTTGTCTTTTCCTCTCCTTGTCTGAGTTGACTGAAAAGGAATATTAAGGTGCTTATTGTTCTTGAGAGGAGCATGAGAAGGCACAAAGCCTTCTGCAGTTGTGCTCAGAAAATAATTCATAAAGTTAATCATTGACATTTGTTCAAGGACTTTTACAAAAGAATGTTCCAGGATGAGCACATAGGCTGTAGCTTGAGGCCATGGGAGGGACTGTATCTGAAGCCTATTTGTGAGGAGAATGTTTATGGCAAAGGAGTTTACTGAATTTAGTGCTTAGAAATAATTAAAATAGTTAGAAGTTAAAGATTTAAGGAATGTTGTAAAGTTAGCATATTTTACTATAGCTTATAGAAGTTAAGAATTTTTAGAGACACTATAGCTAGAAGCCTTTTTAAGAGATAGTGAGCTCAGGATGTTAGGGGCAAACAGGATTTAGGAAGATAAGTAGTAAACTGAGGAATGTAGCATGAGTTACAATGTAATCACAAGTTAACTATAGGACACATTAGAGTTCAGTTCAGTTCAGTCGTGCAGTCGTGTCCGACTCTTAGCAGCCCCATGAAGCGCAGCACACCAGGCCTCCCTGTCCATCACCAACTCCCGGAGTTCACTCAAACTCACGTCCATCGAGTCAGTCATGCCATCCAGCCATCTCATCCTCTGTTGTCCCCTTCTCCTCCTGCCCCCAATCCCTCCCAGCATCAGAGTCTTTTCCAGTGAGTCAACTCTTCGCATGAGGTGCCCAAAGTACTGGAGTTTCAGCTTTAGCATCATTCCTTCCAAAGAAATCCCAGGGCTGATCTCCTTCAGAATGGCCTTGATTCATGGACCTGACATTCCAGGTTCCTATGAAATACTGCTCTTTACAGCACCGGACCTTGCTTCTATCACCAGTCACATCCACAGCTGGGTATTGTTTTTCCTTTGGCTCCATCCCTTCATTCTTTTTTTTTTTTTTTTTTTTTTCATCCCTTCATTCTTTCTGGAGTTATTTCTCCACTGATCTCCAGTAGCATATTGGGCACCTACTGACCTGGGGAGTTCCTCTTTCAGTATCCTATCATTTTGCCTTTTCATACTGTTCATAGGGTTCTCAAGGTAAGAATACTGAAGTGGTTTGCCATTCCCTTCTCCAGTGGACACATTAGAGGAGGTAGATAATAGATGATAAGGCTGATTCCCAGAGAATCACTGAAGCAGGAACTCTTTGAAGAGCAACAGTGGTTTATGGAGATGATAAATCTGGGAGGGGGGAACTGAAAATGTCAAACCTCTGGCCTAATGTTTTTGTAAAAGTATAAAAGAGAATCTTAAACTTGGAATAAACAGGCAGTCCATAGAAAAATGAGAGGCTGTCTCATCGCCGACACCATTCACCTCTTCAGGTTGAATCCCTGGTTGCTGGAGTTGGACTCCGGCAAGTGGCTCCCAGAACAGGGGACACTGAAGAGTAAGTAACCTGGGAATGTAACGCGGGATGGTTAGGATTGTACTTGTGGGTGGCCGGCACCCCTCTGCAGTTTAGGCAGGGTGAGGAGGGTACAGAATCAGTAAGAATATTCTCTAGAAGAATGTGTTTCTCTGCATCTAAGAATAGACAAATGTTTATTGAAATATTACTTCATATGTTAGCCCATAGATGCGTTAAAGTAAGCACAGGAAGATTGTCTAAATTTCTACGTTTGTTTTATACTTTGCATGGGCCAGAAAAGGTTCCTGTAAATGCTTTTGCTCTGTGGAATATGATTAGAAATGTCCTGGACCCTCGTCACGAGGCTGTTAGATAGCCTATGGGGGAGACCATAGCGGTGGATGGTGGTGGGTCTCCACCTTCTGCGCAGATCATGTTTTCTGCCATTGACGAAGTAAAGGAGGGAGACTGTGCTCTACCTCCCAAGGAAGGAGAGGGCTTACAGGACGCTTCAGCCGGGTGACCTGGCGAGCCCCCTCTCCCTCTGCACAAACCTTATCCACCACTTTCTTATTTAAGGCGACCACCGCCACCTCCGCTTGTGCCTCCCAGGGCCCAGGAGTTCCCCACTTGGCCTCCAAAGCCTCCCAGAGCATTGCCTAAGGCTTAGAAAGATAAAGAGTTTTTTTTTTTTTTTTTTTTTTTTTTTTAAACAAAGGAGCTTTTAAAGCAGACGCATGCACAATATACTGGAGAAGGCAATGGCACCCCACTCCAGTACTCTTGCCTGGAAAATTCCATGGACGGAGGAGCCTGGTAGGCTGCAGTCCATGGGGTCGCTAAGAGTCGCACACGACTGAGCGACTTCTCTTTGACTTTTCACTTTCATGCATTGGAGGAGGAAATGGCAACCCACTCCAGTGTTCTTGCCTGGAGAATCCCATGGACAGAGGAGCCTGGCGGGCTGCCGTCTATGGGGTCGCACAGAGTCAGACACGACTAAAGCGACTTAGCTGCAGCAGCACAATATACAGAGCTGCTCCTTGGAGAAAACCCCCTCAGGGGGGCCTCACCCAGGCTAAAAAAAAAAGAAAAAGATTAATCGTAATGGAAATGATTATACAAATAAAAAATGTTTCTCTTGTGGCCAAATTGGGCAGTTGTGCCGGCAATGTCCTGCCAAGGAGGGACAACAGGCCGTGCCAATCAACCCCAGGTAGCGCAGGACTGGACCTCAGTTCCATCACTGCAACGATATTAACCCCTGACGTGCCGGTTACTCTGATTCCAATGGGAGTGGCTGGCCCCCTACCTGAGGGGATTGTAGGACTTGTGCTGGGGCGTAGCCCGCTTTCTTTTCAAGGAATTTCGGTGGTGCCTGGTGTAGTAGATTCTGATTATACTGGGGAAATTAAAGTTTTGATCTCGCTGCCTACTAAAACTGTGCGAATTAATAAAGGTCAAATAATAGCACAGCTTTTGCTTTTACCTTATTATCAGACAGGAAAAACCTTGACTTCTCAAGCTAGGGGCCCCAGAGGATTTGGATCTAGTGATCTAGCTTTTTGGGTGCAGCAGTGAGTCAGCTCTTTGCATCAGGTGGCCAAAGTATTGGAGCTTCAGCTTCAGTCCTTCCAATGAATATTCAGGATACGTTTCTTTTAGGATTGACTGGTTTGATCTCCTTGAAGTCCAAGGGACTCTCAAGAGTCTTCTCCAACACCGCTTTTTGAAAGTGATTTTGAAAGCATCAACTCTCATATTCATACATGACTACTGGAAAAACCATAGCTTTGACTATATGGACCTTTGTTGGCAAAGTGATGTCTTTGCTTTTTAATATGCTCTCTAGGTTTGTCAAAATTTTCTTCCAAGAAGTAATCTTATTTTTTTATTTTCATGGCTGCAGTCATCATCTGCAGTGATTTTGGAGCCCAAGTAAATAAATCTGTCAGTGTTTCCATTGTTACTCAATGTTAATCTCAAGTTACTGAATCTAATTTATGTTTATAGGGAATTTCAACCAAATAGCAGAAAATATTCTTCTCAAGTACACATGACAGTCCCCAAGATAGATCTTTTCTTGAGTCATAAAAATATAGCAATTTAAAAACATTTGAAACTACAAAAAGTACAATCTCTGACCAGAAGAGAATGAAACTAAAATAACAGGAAGAAAATACAACAACTTTTCATCACTTGATATTATGTATATATGCATATAAATGATCTATGCCATAGAAGTCTCAAGAAACACAGAAAATATTTTGAATTTACTGTAAGTGAAAATATAACAAATCATATCAAATTTTGTGGGATGTAGCTAAAGGAGAGCTTGAAGGAAAAAATCACAGGAATAAATGCTTACATTATTAAGCATGTAATAATTCTCAAATCAATTATTAATACCTATGCACTGATATAAAAAAAGGAGAGTAAAAACCCCAAATGAAGTTGAAGTGTGAATATAGTAAATATATAAACATTAATAAATGAAATAAAAAGCAAAATGTAAGAAAGAAGAATAAAATAAAAGCAGATTCTTTGAAAAGTTAAAAAGGAATAAAATTTTAATTAGAATTACAGACTAAAAGAGAATTACAACCTGTCAATATCAGGAAGAAGAGAGACATTAAAAGGGTAATAAGGGATTCTGCAAATGTTCGTAAGATTTCAATTTAGAAGAAATACAACAATTTCTCAAAAATCACAAAGTACCATAGCTTGCCTAATTTGAAATAGATAACCTCTGAATATTCCTGTAAATATTAAGTAGATTAAATTTGTTTTTCCCCAGTTTTATGGAGATACAATTGATAAGTTAAATCTGTAAGCATTTAAGGTGTATAATTTTACATGTATATTATGTAGAAATTATCACCACAATCAAGCTAATAATTAACACATCCATCACCTCACATAATTTCCATTTTCTTCCTTTCTTCTCCCTGTAGTGAGAAACAGTTAAGATCAAACCTCTTAGAAAATTTCAGTATACAACACAGTATTGTTAACTATAGTCTCATTGCTGTGCATTAGATCTCCAGAAATTATTCTTTGTCCTTAACTAATACTTTGTTCAATCAATTGACCAACATCTCTGCACTGCCCCTCCATCCTCAGCCCCTGGTAATTACCATTCTATTCTCTGCTCCTATGAGTTTGACTACTTTAGATCCCATGTATAAGTGAGATGATGCAGTATTTGTCATCTTGTATCTAGCTTATTTTACTTAGCATAATGTCCTTTAGGTTAATTCATGTTGTCACAAATTTCAGGACTTTCTTCTTTTTTTAAAAGGCTGTCTTCCCTCATAGCTCAGTCGATAAAGAATATGCCTGCAATGCAGGAGACCCGGGTTCAATTCCTGGGTCGAGAAGATCCTCTGGAGAAGGAAATGGCTACCCACTCCAGTATTCTTGCTTGGAGAATCCCATGAACAGACGAGCTTGGCGGGCTACAGTCCATGGGATCGCAAGAGTCGGACATGACTTAGCGACTAAATAACCATCACATGTAGATACATCACATTTTCTCTATCCATTAATCTGCTGATGGACATTTCGGTTGTTGCTATCTTGGTTATCATGAACAAGAGTGCAGGTATGTCTTCAACATCCTGATTTTGTATCCTTTGGATATAGACCCGAAAGTGTTAGGGTTGGATCACTGATTAGTTCTTAAACATAATTGAATCTATAGTTTGATAGAGGAGAACAGGCAAAACACCCTCTGACATAAATCACAGCAGGTTCCCCTATGACCCACCTCCCAGAATATTGGAAATAAAAGCAAAAATAAACAAATGGGACCTAATTAAAATTAAAAGCTTCTGCACAACAAAGGAAACTATAAGCAAGGTGAAAGGACAGCCTTCAGAATGGGAGAAAATAATAGCAAATGAAGCAACTGACAAACAACTAATCTCAAAAATATACAAGCAACTCCTGCAGCTCAATTCCAGAAAAATAAACGACCCAATCAAAAAATGGGCCAAAGGACTAAACAGACATTTCTGCAAAGAAGACATACAGTTGGCTAACAAACACGTGAAAAGATGCTCAACATCACTCATTATCAGAGAAATGCAAATCAAAACCACAATGAGATACCATTTCATGCCAGTCAGAATGGCTGCTATCCAAAAGTCTACAAGTAATAAATGCTGGAGAGGGTGTGGAGAAAAGGGAACCCTCTTACACTGTCAGTGGGAATGCAAACTAGTACAGCCACTATGGAGAACAGTGTGGAGATTCCTTAAAAAACTGGAAATAGAACTTCCATATGACCCAGCAATCCCAATTCTGGACATACACACCAAGAAAACCAGAATTGAAAGAAACACGTGTACCCCAATGTTCATCGCAGCACTGTTTATAATAGCCAAGACATGGAAGCAACCTAGATGTCCATCAGTAGACGAATGGATAAGAAAGCTGTGGTACATATACACAATGGAGTACTACTCAGCCATTAAAAAGAATACATTTGAATCAGTTCTAATGAGGTGGATGAAACTGGAGCCTATTATACAGAGTGAAGTAAGCCAGAAAGAAAAACACCAATACAGTATAATAATGCATATATATGGAATTTAGAAAGATGGTAACAATAACCCTGTATGCGAGACAGCAAAAGAGACACAGATGTATAGAACAGTGTTTTTGACTCTGTGGGAGAGGGCGAGGGTGGGATGATTTGGGAGAATGGCATTGAAACATGTATAATATCATATAAGAAATGAATCGCCAGTGCAGGTTCGATGCAGGATACAGGATGCTTGGGGCTGGTGCACTGGGATGACCCAGAAGGATGGTATGGGGAGGGGGGTTCAGGTTGGGGAACACTTGTACACCCATAGAGGATTCATGTCAATATATGGCAAAACCAATACAATATTGTAAAGTAATTAGCCTCCAATTAAAATAAATAAATTTATATTAAAAAAAACATCAAAAAGTAAATCTTCAGGTTCAGATGATTTTACTACTAAACTTTACCTAACATTTAAAGAATAAATAAATTAAAATTAATTATTTAATTAAATAAAAATAAAAAATTCTACATAATTTCTTCCATATAATAGAAGGGAAAGGAACACTTCTCAATTCATTTTACGAAGCCAGTACTACTCTGATACCAAAACAGACAAAGGAAAATAAAAAAAGAGGGTACTATAGGTGAACATCCCTCACAAACCTAGTTCTGAACAAAATATTATCAATCCAATTGAATTATATATTAAAAAAATCCACAACCAAGTGAACTTTATCCTATGAATGTAAGGCTGGCTCAATATTTGAAAATCAATCAATCCACCATGTGTAAAAATAGTCTAAAAGAAGAAAAACCACATACTCATTAATAGATGCAGGGAGAGACTCTGATCAAACAATAAAAACTCTCTGCAAAATCAAAATAGAAACAATTTCTTCAAGGTGATAAAGATTATATATATGTAAAAAAAATCTTAATGAAGAAAGACCAAATGCTTTCCCTATGAGATCAGGAACAAGTCAAGAATGTCCATTCTCAATGATCATATTCAGTATCATACTGTCCCTAACCAATGAAACATGTTAAGAAAAAGAAATAAAGGGCATAAATTGACACTCATAAAAGAAACCGTCCATATTCTCTGATGACCTGATTGTTTATGTATAAAACCAAGCAATCTACAAAACACTCCTAAACCTAACAAGTGAGCTTAGCAGGGTCAGAGGATAATAGGTCAACACACAAATATCAATCATTTTTCTATGTGCAATTAATAAACAACTAGAAATAAAAATTCCTTAAAGTTCCAAATCATGAAATGAAATACACACACACACATTTAAATAGGTACTGGATCTGTATGCTCAGTCACTATGTTGTGTTCTACTATTTGCAGACCCATGGACTGTAGCCCAGCAGGCTCCTCTGTCCATGAGATTTTCCAGGCGAGAATACTAGAGTGGGTTGCCATTTCCTTCTCCAATGGGATCTGTATAATGAAACCTAAAAATGGTGATAACATATATACACTATTATGCATAAAACAGATAGCTAGTGGGAAGCTGCTGTATTGCACATGCAGCTTAGCTTGGTGCTCTGTGATGACCTAGAGGGATGGGACAGGGAGGTGGAAGGGAGGTTCAGAGGGAAGGGATATGTATACATAGAGCTGATTCACTTCATTGTACAGCAGAAACTAAGGTAATATTGTAAAGCAATTATACTACACTAGGAAAAATCAATGGAGAAGGCAATGGCAACCCACTTCAGTACTCTTGCCTGGAAAATCCCATGGATGGAGGAGCCTGGTAGGCTGCAGTCCATGGGGTCACTAAGAGTCAGATACGACTCAGTGTCTTCACTTTCACTTTTCACTTTCATGCATTGGAGGAGGAAATGGCAACCCACTCCAGTGCTCTTGCCTGGAGAATCCCAGGGACAGGGTAGCCTGGTGGGCTGCCATCTATGGGGTTGCACAGAGTCGGACACGACTGAAGTGACTTAGCAGCAGCAGCAGCAGGAAAAATCAAAGATCTAATTTAATGAAAAGAGATACTGTGTTTAAGTATTTGAAATCTCAGCATAATAACAATGTTAATTCTCTCCAAAGTGATATGCAGATTTAATGTAATATTGATAAGAATCACAGCAAATTTTTGTAGATATATAAAATATAATACAAAAGATTTTCAGGAAAGGCCAAACAGTTTAATAGATAAAATGCTTTTGGAGAAGAATATAGTTGGATGAATAGCAATATCTATATTGAGACTTTTTGTAAAGAGATATACATATAAGTCAATGGGACAGAAAAGAGTTCAGATATAAACCAACAGAAGTATGACCACTTGACTTTTGACAAATGCACAAAAGGCAATTGAAAGATGAAAGAGTAGTATTTTCAAAAAATGCTGTTAGAACAATTAGTCATCTACATGCAAAAATTAATATAGATCTAAACTTTACATCTTTATACAAAGAGTAACTCAAAATGGATCATAGATATGTGTAATATGTAAAATTACAAAAGTTTAGAAGAAAATATAAAATAAAATCATGTTTTGGGGTCAGGCACAGAGTTCCAGAAAAGACAGGAAGGGCAGGAACATTAAGAAAAATATGATAAATTTGATTTTAATATTTAAAATCTTCTTCTCTGCCAAAGACATTGTCAAGAAAATGAAAAGACTAGTTACAGTTTGGGAAAGACATTTGCAAAGAATATCCATCAAAGACATTTATCCAGAATATATAAAGAATTCTCAACAATTCAATAATAAGGAAACAACTCATATTTTTAAAAGAGGGTACTGCTGCTACTGCTAAGTCACTTCAGTCGTGTCCAACTCTGTGTGACCCCATAGACGGCAGCCCACCAGGCTCCCCTGTCCCTGGGATTCTCCAGGCAAGAACACTGGAGTGGGTTGCCATTTCCTTCTCCAATGCGTGAAAGTGAAAAGTGAAAGTGAAGTCACTCAGTCATGTCCGACTCCTAGCGACCCCGCGGACTGCAGCCTACCAGGCTCTTCCATCCATGGATTTTCCAAGCAAGAGTACTGGAGTGGGGTGCCATTGTAGAGGGTCTGAACAAATATGTTATCAAAAAGACTGTAAAAATGCAACTAAGCACAGGAAAATGATCAGTATCATTAGCTATCCATGAAATGACAATTTAAACCACAATTAAACTACACATCTATTAGGATGGTTAATTTTTAAAAAGTATTAATATCAAATTCTGGCAATTATGTGGAGCAACTGAAATTCTCTTTGCTGGTTGGAGGGCAAAATGGTACAGCCAGTCTGGAGAGAAGTTTAGCAGTTTCTTATAAAGTTAAACACTTAAAATATGATGCAGTAATCCTAGTCTGAGAGAAATAAAGCCTATGTTTGTACATGAAACTCAGAACACATTTATTTATATTCATTATGCTTGGAGACAACCCAGTGTCCTTCAGTTGGTATACTGTGTTACCTTCAAACATGAAATATTACTAAGGAATTAAAAGAAACACACTGCTGATCACGCAACAGCATAGAAAAGATCCCAAAGGCACTATGCTCTGTGTAAGTAGATAATCTCTAAAGGTTATGTACTATTTGTTCCATTTATATAGTATTCTCAACATGACAAAACAACAGTGATAAAGAATAGACCAGTAGATTTTCCCAGTAGTTATCGGCAGGTGGGGGGCGGGGGGAGTGTGAGAGGGATGACTACAAAGGAACAGTGTAAGGGAGTGTTTTGGGGTGATGAAACTTCTTGTATCGTGGTTGTGCTGATGGTTAAATGAGTTAAAATTCACAGATCTGTATATTTAAAAAGGTAAATTTACTGTATAATTTTTAAAAATTTGACTCACCATAGAGTAGAAGAAAAGGTGTTCTGATAGTGTCAAGTCATTAAACAATAAGTCGCCCTGTGGGCAAAAGCCCAGATTTTCTCGAATTTCAGTTATATTCTTTGTGATGTCATATCCATCAATAAAAACCTCTCCTCTGGTAGGAGGGTAATGACCTACAAAGAAGCCAAAGACATGACAGAACTGAACTTTGGTGAAAGCATAAGATGTTGCAAGTTAGCATCTCAAATTCAGTCTATTTGTGAATTACTCAAAAGAATTAACACTGTCTCTTGTAAAAGAATAGTTACAGGAAAGTATCAATAGTTACACCTCAGTGGCAGGATTAGCTGTCTTAAATTTCTTTTTATTTTCATTTTTGCTTAAATATATTAATTTTCTACAATGGATTGGGTTATATTGGTAATAAAAACATTTAAATAATTTGCTATATTTCAATGTATTTGCATTGCAATCAGTCAATTACTATATATGTGAACCATATTAGGTACTGTGTAGATGCTAAGGAAAACATAAGATCTGGAATATGTAACTTTTGTAGTAAATTTAAATATTAATAACAATCAATTCAGGTCTTCTGGGAAATTATTTGATAATAGGTAAAAAATGAAACTATAAAACCATTTAAAACACTTGAATTGCTGATCCTATTCAAGAATATATTCTTTTTTATTGAGATATTGACATATAGTAATTTCAAGTGTACAACGTGATTTGACATTTGCATATAGTGTGAAATGATGAAGAAAAAAACTAGAGTTAACTAGAGTTAGCATCCAGCACCATACAGATACAATTTTTTTCTTATTGTTAGAACTTAAAGGTTTACCCTCCTAGCAACCTTCAGGTTTACAGTACAGTAACTGTAGTCATCATGTTACACATTACAATCCCATGACTTGTTCAGGTTATAACTGGAAGTTTGTACCTTTTGACGCCTTTCATCTGTTCAGCCTAGTCCCCGTCCCCTGTCTCTGAGAACTACCAATATGTTTTCTGTATTTATGAGTGGCTTAAGTTGTTTTATTTTTTTAAGATTCCACATAAAAGTGAGACTATGTAGCATTTGTCTTTATCTCTTTATTTTGCTTAGTATAATGCCCTTGAGGTCCATCCATGCTATCACAAATGGTCAGATTTTTTTCCTTTTTTATATCTGAATAATATTTCATTGTATAATATACTACTTCATTCATCTATTTGCACTTTGAACACCTTCCCAGGTGATGCTGGTGATGCGGCTGGTCAGAGGACCAGACAGTAAATTAGGGTAAAGGCTAACTTGCTTTATAAAAGAGGCTGCAAAGAATTTTAAAGGCTTCCCAGGTGGCACAAGTGGTAAAGAATCTGCCTGCTAATGCAGGAGACACGAGAGACATGGGTTTGATGCCTGGCTCAGGAAGATCCCCTGGAGTAGGAAATGGCACACCACTCCAGCATTCTTGCCTGGAAAATTCTATGGGCAGAGGAGCCTGGTGCGCTATAGTCCATGGGGTCACAAAGAGTCAGACATGACTAAGCAATTGAGACATGAGACATAAAAAAAGCTTAAATAGGACAGAAATTTTGCATTCATATGATAATTCCAAGATGAATTATCCAAGTTGGTAGGAAGATCAACTCCACATTTTCCTTATCTAATCATCCATCAAAGAATATGTAGGTTTTTCATCTATGTCTTGGCTATTGTAAATAATGCTACAACAAACGTTGATGTGGGGGTGTGCATTTTTCTGAGTTAGTGTTTTCATTTCCTTCAGACATATATGAAAATTGGAATGGCTGAGTGATATGGTTGTTCTATTTTTATTTTATGAGGATCCTCCATACTATTTTCCATAGTGGCTACAGCAATTTACATTTCCTGAAGGTTCCTTTTTCTCCACATCTCTAGCAATACTTGTTATTTCTTGTATTTTTAATAGTAGCCATTCTAATAGATGTAATGGAGAAGGCAATGGCACCCCACTTCAGTACTCTTGCCTGGAAAATCCCATGGACAGGGGAGCCTGATGGGTTGCCGTCTGTAGCGTCGCACAGAGTCGGACACGAATGAAGCGACTTAGCAGCAACAGCAGCAACAGATGTAAAGTTATGTCATTGTGGTTTTGGTTTGCATTTCCCTGATGACAAGTGATGTTGAGCATATTTTCATGTACGTGTTGGCCATGTGTATGTCTTTATGAAAAAATGTCTCTTTAGATCCTCTGTCCATTTTTAACTGCTTTTTTTTGCTAATGAGTTATAGGAATTCTTCATATATTTTGGATATTAACTTTGTCAGAAATACAATTTGCAAATATTTTCATTTGGTAGGTTCCTTTTCACTTTACTATGCGAAAGTTTTTTAGTTTGACATAGATACACTTATTTTTGATTTTGTTGCCTTTGCTTTTGGAGTCAAATAGAGAAATTATAGCCAAGATTAATGTCAAGAAACTTGCTGCCTCTTCTATCTTCTGGAGTTTTATGGTTTCAGGTCTTATGTTCATGTCTTAAATGATTTTGAGTTGATTTTAGTGTATGATGTAAAATAGTGGTTTTTTCATTCTTTTGCATGTGGCCGTCCAGTTTTTCCAACACGATTTATTGAAGAGATTGTGCTTTCTTCTTAGTTTATTGTTAGCTCCTTTGTCATAAATAACTAGTTGGACATATAAACGTGGGCTTATTTATGGGCTCCCTATTCTGTTCCATTGATTTATGTGTCCATTTCTATGACAATACCATCCTGATTTGATGACTACATTTTTGTAATATTGTTTGAAATCAGGAAGCTTGATGTCTCCAGCTTTGTTCTTTCTCAAGACTCTTTGGATATTTGCGATCTTTTGTGGTTCCATACAATTTTTAGGATTGTTTTGTTGCTGTTAAAAGTGTCACTGGAGTTTTGATAAAATTGCAGTTAACCTGTAGATTGCTTTCGTTAATATGGTCATTTTAATGGTATTAATTCTTCCAATCCATGAGCATGAAATATCTTTCATTTATTTGTGTCTTCTTCAATCTCTTTTAATCATGTCTCATACTTTTCATTGTACAGGTGTTCTAACTTCTTTGTTAAATGTATTCCAAAAGTATTTTATTCTTTTTGATGTAATTGTCTTTTTTCTACATTCCCCTTTCTGATAGTCTGTTATTAGTATATAGAAACAGAACAGATTTAAAAAAATTATTTATTTGACTGTGCCAGGTCTTCATTGCTGCATGCAAATTCTTAATTGCAGCATGTGGGCTCTAGTTCCTCAACAAGGGACCAAATCCAGGCTCCTTGCATTGGGAGTGTGGATTGTAGTCACTGGACCACCAGTAAAGTTCCAGAAAAGATTTTTATACATTGATTTTGTATCTTAAAACTTAACTAAATTTGTTTATCAGTACTAATAATTTTTTTAGATGTCTTTAGAGTTTTATATATATAACCATGTTGTCTGCAAATAGTGACAAATTTACGTTTTCTTTCATGATTTGGATGCTTTTAAATTTCTTTTTCTTGCCTAATTGCTGTAGGTAGCATTTCCAGTATTGTGCTGAATAAGAGTGGCAAAGTGGGTATCCTTGTCTTGTTCATAAACATTCAGCTTTTCACTGGTGATGATGATATGATGTGTAGGCTTGCAATATGTGGATTTTATTATGTTGAGGTCATTTCCCTCTTACCCACTTTGTTGAGTCTATATCATAAATGGATGCTCAATGATTTTTCTTCATCTATTTGGATGATTAAAAATATGTGCTCCAAAATGGAAAATTATATTCAAAGACATCTAAATAAGGCTATTTGACTGAAGACTCAAAAAAAGAAAAGAAAATGACTATGTTAATTACAGCATATTACCATATGGCTATTAAAAGGAACATTATATAACAATTAGAAATACCATGTCACTTTGGAAAAGACAAGAACATGGACTATAGCGTATTAGAGAATTTTAATGTGAAATTATGTTCTAAAAAGCAGAACACAAACTGTCATGTTACACAAGCAGTTCAGTTCAGTCGCTCAGTCGTGTCTGACTCTTTATGACCCCATGGACTGCAGCATGCCAGGCTTCCTTGTCCATCACCAACTCCCAGAGCTTGCTCAAATTCATGTCCATCAAGTCAGTGATGCCATCTAACCATCTCATCCTCTGTCGTCCCCTCTTCTCTCACCTTCAATCTTTCCCAGCATCAGGGTCTTTTCCAATGAGTCAGTTCTTCGCATCAGGTGGCCAAAGTATTGGAATTTCAGCTTCAGCATCAATCTTTCCATTGAATATTCAGGACTGATTTCCTTTAAGATTGACTGGTTTGATCTCTTTGCAGTCCAAGGGACTCTCAAGAGTCTTCTCAAACACCACAGTTCAAAGCATCAATTCTTCCACACTCAAGTCTTTTTCATGGTCCAACTCTCACATCTATACATGACTACTGGAAAAATCATAGTTTGACTATACAAACCTTTGTTGGCAAAGTAATATCTCTGCTTTTTAAAATGTTGTCTAGGTTTGTTGTAGTTTTTCTTCCAAGGAGCAAGCATCTTTAATTTCATGGTTGCAGTTACCATCTGCAGTGATTTTGGAGCCCAACAAAATAAAGTCTGTGACTGTTCCCATTGTTTCCCCATCTATTTGCCATGAAGTGATGGGACTGGATGCCATGATCTTGAAATGGGAGAGAGATCAAAGTCCACAATTATAGTAACAACCTTTTGCTTTCCCTTCTGTTACTTTGTGTTAACAGCTGCTGCTCATCAATCACTGCTTCCACTTCTGTGATCTTGCCTGCCCTTTACATCCATGGGAACTTGGACTACCTGGGGAGGAGAGGGATCTGAGCTATTTGAGAGGGAAATTTACCCTGTATAAAAGATACTCAGAACAAAGCCAGGGCACTCAGCTTCTGGAGGTGACTCCACTGAGCCTGCACCAGTGCTGAATAAACCTTGCTGCTCTGCATCTTTGAGTGCCGCTTGTCTCTTCCATCGCCACAGTTTCTATAACACTTTCTGGTGCATTGGCCGGGAAGCCGACAACTGAGTTGCCCCTTGCACTACCATTGTCGGGGAACTGGAGAAAGCTGGGGCTGCCGCCTGGTGACAGACGAATAGATGCTGCCCAGGCCATTTGCCAGATCCCGACTCACTTGAAATGCGCCAGCCTCGGCCCATGCCGCTTCCTGAACTGACTCAGGAGAGCAGAAGCGGGTTCCAGGACAGCACGTCAGACGAGTGAGTGTCCCGGGGAAATTTGACAGAGTCAGGACTCACCGTATGGTGGAAGGGGGGCCTGATCACCTCCCAGTGACAGGAGAGTCACTCAGAATAGGGTTTGTTCCCTTGCGTGGTCTGTCAATTCTGGTGTGTGTGGGAGAGTGACTGAGCTGAGAGCCAGCTCTCGACCATCTTCCAACTACGGAGCCTGAGTGGATCCTAACCTGCGTTTCCATGGTGATCTCATATGGCTCAGGGCAGTGCCAGCCTCTGGGGGATTTAATCCCTCCCTGTGAGGCTGGTCCCGGTCTGGTGTTTATACCGACCTGCCAGTGCTAAGAGGTGCCTAAATCTCCGTAAGGGGAGCAGCCAGGTGGGCGAAAGTGAGTGTCTCCCTTTGTTTTGTTGCCCAACACTGCCTCAGGGTGGGAACTTTCACATAATGGGCAACCTGACTTCTAAACCCACTGTCTTAGAATATATGGTGAAGAATTTAAAGAAAGGATTGTTGGGGCTTTCCTCGTAGCTCAGCTGGTAAAGAATCCACCTGCAATGCAGGAGACCCCTGTTCAATTCCTGGGTAGGGAAGATCCACTGGAGAAGGGATAGGCCACCCACTCCAGTATTCCTGGACTTCCCTTGTGGCTCAGCTGGTAAAGAATCCACCTGCAATGCAGGAGACCCCTGTTCAATTCCTGGGTAGGGAAGATCCACTGGAGAAGGGATAGGCCACCCACTCCAGTATTCCTGGACTTCCCTTGTGGCTCAGCTGGTAAAGAATCCACCTGCAATATGGAAGACCCAGCTTCGATCCCTGGGTTGAGAAGATCTCCTGGAGAAGGGAAAGGCTACTCACTCCAGTATTCTGGCCTGGAGAATTCCATAGACAGTATAGTCCATAGGGTCACAGAGAGTTGGACACGATGGAGTGACCTTCACTTTCATTTTTCTCTGGGGATATATTATTATAAATAATAATAAATTATTATTTATTATGGTGTAAAATTGAGTCCTGAAAAACTGCACACACTTTGTACCCTGGAGTGGCCCTCCTTTGGGGTTGTATGGCCCTCAGGAGGGACCTTAGATGTGCGCATAGTCTGAGCAGTGCATAGTCATAATGGGAGACCCTGGCCACCTGGACCAATTCCCATATATCAATCAATGTTCGGATATTGCCCAGTTAAGGCCCTTTTGGGTTCAATTCTATCCCACAGGTCAGAGACAGTGTAAGGTCCTAGTAGCTCAACCAAAGCAAAGGACCTTGCACCAAGAAGGAACCACCTATCCTCCAGGGTGAGGCTAAAGAAATGCCTCTAATGCCCCCACCTTAAATCCTCATGGCTCCCTTGCTGAAAGCAGCAGATCTGCATTTACCAGACAGTCCACTGCCTTCTGTTCCACCTCTTCCTCCTGATGCTCCTGAAGCTATTGTGTCCCCACGGCATGCCACCCCAAAGCCAATGGGTAGATGCCTCCAGTCTACCTCAGCAGTGCTACAAATGTCCTTATGAGAGACTTAAGGACTGCAGTGCTTTCCTGCCGATGGGCCCTACAAGAGGGAGGACCCATCTTTTAATACCAGCCTTTTTCCACGACTGATCTCCTTAAATGGAAACATCACACACCCTTGTACTCTGAAAAGCCCCAAGTGATGGTTGATCTCTTAGAATCCATCTTCCAGACGCACTGCCCAACCTGTGTAGACTGCCAGCAGTTTCTCCTCACCCTATTCAATACAGAGAGCACCAACGAGTCAGAAAGTGGCTCCAGGCCAATGCCCCAGGGGGTCAATTAGATAGGGACAACTGGGCTCAGGAGAACTTCCTGAAGGAAGAGCCTCACTGGTACCCCAACACTGAGAGGGTAAGAAACCAGCTAGAGAGGTATCGACAGGCCCTCCTACAGGGGCTAAAAGCTGGGGCTAAGAAGCCTACTAACATGGCTAAGATCACTGAGGTGCTGCAAAAGCCAGATAAAAGCCCAGTCACTTTCTACAAAAGGCTGTGTGAGGCCTTTTGGGTCTTCACCCCTTTGTTCCTGAAGCCCATGAAAATCAGTGGATGATAAATGCAGTCTTTGTGGGACAGGCTCAATTGGACATCAGAAGAAAATTACAGAGTTAGAAGGGTTTGCAGGTAAAAATGCCACAGAACTGCTAGAAATAGCCATCAAAGTCTTTGTCAATTGTGAACAAACAGCATGCTGAGAAGCAGAAAAGAAGATGAAGCTAGAAGCCACACTCTTGGCAGGTGCTCTGTCAAAGCCTGCACCCCCTGGCAGGACCACCCCATAAGGCAAGAGGTCCAGATCTGAAAAAGAGAGTTCCCCTCAGTCGAGATCAGTGTGCCTATTCCAAGGAAAAGGGACACTGGAAAAATAAGTGCCCCAGTTGCCCTGAAAAGAAAACCAAAGCTGCCGGCCCCCCAGGCCAATATCAACCTGAGCCACCCAGCACTAATCTGACTGGGCTAGCTGGAGCAGAATCCAAGTACGGAGGACTGGGCTCTCTTCAACTGGGCCCCCAAGAGCCCATGATCAGAATTAAAGTAGGGGGCCATCCAATGGACTTTATGGTGGATACAGGCACTGAGCATTCCATGGTCACCCAGTAGATAGGCCCCTTCCTGGGAAAAGAAACTACCATCATTGGGGCCACAGGTGTCCAGACCCACAGGCTGTTTTGCAGTCCTCGACAATGCCAACTGGGCAACCTGCCCAACTGCCCTGTTCCCTTGATGGGAAGAGACCTGCTTGCTAAGATGGGGGCCCAGATTTCCTTTTCTGTTGACAGGTCAACTCAGCTAAAGCTAGCAGGACTGCCCTCCTCCTTGATTATGACTCTTGCTGTAAGGAGAGAAGAAGAACGGCACCTGTATTCTTCCCCTCCAGGAGAAAGGACCATTCCTCCTGAATTAGAGACTGAGTACTCAGTAGTTTGGGCCAAGAAAAACCCTCTAGGTCTGGCAAAACACTATGCTCCCATCCTGATTTATCGGAAACCGGGAGCTCAGCCTATAAAACTGTGACAGTATCCAATGCCCTGGGAGGCCTGATTGGGAATCCAGGCTCATTGAGACAGACTACACCAACACGGACTTCAGATGAAATGCCAGTCACACTGGAACACCCCATTACTACCCGTGAAGAAGACAGGGACGCATGACTACCATCTGGTTCAGGACTTAAGAGCTGTAAACAAGGCAACAACTAGTCTGCACCTGGCAGTGTCTAATCCGTACACTCTGCTAGGACTGATCCCTTCCACAGCCGAATGGTTTACTTGCTTGGACTTAAAAGATGCCTTCTTCTGCCTCTGAGTTGCACCTGTCAGCCAACCACTATTTGCCTTTGAATGGGAAAAAACCACACACAGGAAACAAGGAACAGCTCACTTGGACGAGGCTTCCTCAGGGGCTCAAGAACTCCCCTACTGTCTTCAGTGGAGCTTTGGCTGCCGACTGTGTCCTGCTGCAATATGTTGATGGCCTTCTGTTGGCCAGCGCAACACAAGCTTGATGCTTAGAAGTAACAAAGGCCCCCCTCTCCTTGTTCATGGAAGCTGGGTACCAGGTATCAAATAAAAAGGCACAAATCTGTAAAAGACGAGTCAAATATCTAGGTTTCAACATCATGTGGGGCCGGCGAAGCTCAAAACTGAAAGGAAAGCAGTTTGTGCCATCCCTACCCCTACAACTCGCCAGAAGGTCCGTGAGTTCCTGGGAGCAGCAGGATTCTGTAGGATATGGATTCCTGGATTTTCAGGCCTGCCCAGGCGGCTATATCAGGCTCTGAAAGGGGAGGAAAAGGTTTCCCTTGAATGGGGACCAAGCCAAGAGGCGGCATATCAAACAGTTAAGGCAAAAATCTCCAAGGTCCCAGCCCTAAAGCTTCCTGATGTAACCAGAGAGTTCAATCTCTGCTCATGACAAGAACAAAATGGCCTTGGGAATCTTGACCCAAGAATTTGGACCTTGGCAAAGGCCGGTGGCCTACTTGTCTAAACAGATCAATTCGGTTGTGGCCGGGCCACCCTGCCTCCAAGCACTAGCAGCCACTACCTTGCTAGTGAGGGAGGTTGACAGATTAACGTTGGGGCAAAACCTAAATGTTAAGGTCCCACACTCGGTTGTAATCCTGATGGACATAGCTGAGGCCACCATCGGCTCATGCATGCACAGATGACTCAGTATCAAGGGTTACTACGTGAAAACTCACGGGTAAAACTGCAAGTTGTACGGACTCTAAACACAGCTACCTTCCTACCGGATGAAGAAGGGCCCTTGGACCACGACTGCTTGGAAATACTAGATGAAGCATTTTTTACTAGACCAGATCTGACTGACAAGCCACTCAACAACACAGACCTGGTCCTATATACTGATGGTAGCAGCTTCATGGAAAATGGGAAGAGGATGGCTGGGTATGCTGAGGTGTCTGATTCTGAAGTGGGAGAAGCAGAGGTGCTTCCTCAAGGATGGTCAGTGCAGAGAGTGGAGTTATGGGCATTAATCAGGGCACTGGAACTCAGCCGAGACCAGTGAGTCAACATCTATACTGACTTGTGGTATGCTTTTGTTACTCTACATGTCCATGGAGTCTTACACAAGGAAAGAGGACTCCTTACAGCAGAAGGAAAAGGCATTAAAAACCAAACCAAAAATCCTGAAACTTCTGGAAGTAGTATGGGAACCAAAAGAAGTGGCAGTTGTCCACTGCAAAGGCCACCAGAAGGGAGGTGACCCAGTGGCCAAAGGGAACTGCCACGCTGATGCAGCCACCAAGAAGGCTGCCTGGGGACAGCTGCCAGACAAACCGAAAGTCCTGCTAGCCCCGAAGATACGAGTTGCCCCTGGGTACTCTCCTAAGGAGGAAAAATGGATAAAAAAGGAAGGGGGAACCAAGGCCCAGACTTCGGTGGGTCACACAGGACCACCAAGTCTATGTTCTAGAACAGCTAGCCTATAAGCTGGTCCACCAGCAACATAAACTGACTCATATGGGCAAGACCACCCTAGAGACTTTGCAAGGCGGGTACTATCTCATTGCTTGCCTCTCCACACTCTGTTCTTCCGTCTCCCAGCAATGTTTAAGCTACTTACAAAATAATGCCTGCCAGGGGCCTAGTAGGCCAGCAGGGACACAACATTGTGGACTATCCCCCTTTGAGGATATGGAAGTAGATTTCACTGAAATCACCCCAAGTCGAGGATTTAGATACTTTTTAGTTTTTATCTGCACCTTTTCAGGCTGGGTGGAAAGCCTTTCCTACCCGAACTGAAAAAGCAAGAGAAGTATCCAAGGCACTCCTGAAAGACATTGTCCTCAGGTATGGAATGTCTCTGACCACAGGGTCGGACAATGGACTGGCATTTGTAGCTGAGACAGTACAACAGGTGGCAAAGGCTTCGAAAATCCAGTGGAAATTGCATACTGCCTACCATCCCCAGAGCTCAGGGAAAGTGGAAAGCATGAATCGAACTCTCAAACAAACCCTAGCAAAACTGCCAGGAGACCAGGTTACATGTTGACAGGTTGACCAGCTTACAGTAGACATGTTACCTATGGCCCTCTTAAAGGTCAAGTGTTCAGCCCGAGCAGGGATAGGGTTTTCACCATTTGAAATGCTGTATGGACGACCACTCTAGCTAGTCAACTTAAGGGGGTACACCAGAGAACTGGGGAACTTGGACTTATATAGGCAGCTACAAGGGTTAGGACACCAAATCTCTCAAATACATGAATGAACAATTGATAGAATACCCATATCCTTAGGCATAACAGTACATCCCCACCAACCAGAGGATCAAGAATGGGTAAAAAGAGCCTTTAAAACCCATGTGGAAAGGGCCCTATTCTGTAATCTTAACTACTCCCACTGCTCTCAAGGTGGCAGGAATAGACAACTTGGATCCATTACTCCAGAGTCAAAGCTGCAAGTCCGTCTGATAGTTGATAGAAGTGGGAAATGGCCCTCAGTCCAGAACAATCCCTGTGCCTGACCTTGCAAAAAAGGAAACAACCACCCCAAAGCCCTGCTCTGGTCACATCAGAAGCTGGTCAGTCAACGCAAGGCTGAAGCTTGAGGAACCAACAAGATGGACAAAAGGCCATATTGGTTATTAATTGGACTGGGACTCCCCCTATTCATCTTATTCAGAATTGGGCTTTATTCTGTTTTTCCCCAAGAGTGGACCTGTATCCTAAAACTTTCCCTCTGCTTTGCCTACTTCTTCATAGTTCTTGTTTTTTGGAATCTCCTTCTACTGCAATCAGCTTAAATATGAAAGCAGCATATTTTTGCCTTATAGTTCTGTTAAGTTGTAAAATCCCCTCCTCATCTGAGAGTCAGGATGATTGTTCTGAATGTATGGAATCTTTCTACCAATAAAGGAAATGGGTCGGAGGATTCACTTACTCTATATACCAACTGGCTGCATGTTATAGTTCAGCTTCCCTACGCACTCAGTACAGTTCAATTCAGTCGCTCAGTTGTGTCCAACTCTTTGTGACCCCATGAACTGCAGCATGCCAGGCCTCCCTGTCCATGGGAAGCGAAAATTACTGGAAGGGAAAAATTAGAGCTCTCAGAGTCAATGGCCTCTTTGGAGGATGGTTCTCTTGGCTAGGTTAGTTTTAAAAAATGATTGGGATGGTCGTAGTCATACTCGCTGGAAGTCTGCTTATTCCCTGTTTCATACCCCTCCTAATCAGTGTTGAAACAGGTTTCATAGAGACAGTTGTCGAATAGAGGATGGCCACCCAGTTGCTGCTTTTCAAGGGATACCAGCAAGTGCCAGAAGATGATGTTCTCTGATGGCTGCAGATGCACCCTAAACATCAAGAGATGGGGATGAGATGGGAGCTAGATAAAGCCCCCAATTAAAGTAACAACCTTTTGCTTTCCCTTCCATTATTTCATGTTAACAGCTTGCTTGTTATATCTGTGGGAACTTGGACTACCTGGGGAGGGGAGGGATCTGAGCTGTTTGAGTGGGAAGCTTATGGTGTATAAAAGATACCCAGAACAAAGCCTGGGTGCTCAGCCTTTGGAGGCGACTCCTCAGAGCTGGCACCAGGGCTGAAAAAAACCCTGCTGTTCTGCATCTTTGAGTGCCACTTGTCTCTTTCCTTCACCACGGTTTCTATAACAACCTTAGTTATTTGAATGTTGAGTTTTAAGCCAGTTTTTTCACTCTCCTCTTTCACCTTCATCAAGCGGCTCCTTAATTCCTCTTCTCTTTCTGCCATAAGGGTGGCGTCATCTGCATATCTGAGGTTATTGATATTTCTCCTGGCAGTCTTGATTCCAGCTTGTGCTTCATCCAGCCCAGCATTTCTCATGATGTACTCTACATATAAGTTAAATAAGCAGGGTGTCAGTATACAGCCACGACGTACTCCTTTCCCAATTTGGAACCAGTCAGTTCTGTGTCCGGTTCGAATTGTTGCTCCTTGACCTGGATACAGCTTTCTCAGGAGGCAGGTAAGGTGGTCTGGTAGTCCCATCTCTTTAAGAATTTTCCATAGTTTGTTGTGGAATGTCAATGGCTTTAGTGTACTCAGTGAAGCAGAAGCAGATGTTTTACTGGAATTCTCTTGCTTTTCATATGATCCAGCAGATGTTGGCAATTTGATCTCTGGTTCCTTTGCTTTTTCTAAGTCCAGCTTGGACATATGGAAGTTCACAGTTCATGTACTGTTGAAGCCTGGCTTGGAGAATTTTGAACATTGCTTTGCTAGCATGTGAGATGAGTGCAGTTGTGCAATAGTTTGAACATTTTGGGGGCTTTCCTAGTGGCTTAGATGGTAAAGTGTCTGCCTGCAATGTGGGAGACTTGGGTTTGATCCCTGGGTCATGGGGATCCCCTGGAGAAGGAAATGGTAACCCACTCCAATACCCTTGCCTGGAAAATCCCATGGATGGAGGAGGCCATTGGGTTGCAAAGAGTTGGAAACGACTGAGCGACTTCACTTCTTTCACTTTCTTTACTTTGAACATTCTTTGGCATTGCCTTTCTTTGGGACTGGAACGAAAACTGACCTTTTCCAGTCCTGTGGGCACTACTGAGTTTTCCAAATTTGCTGGCATATTGAGTGCAGCACTTTAACAGCATCATCATTTTAAAAAATAGTCAAAGTAAGTGAACAGACGTTTCTTCAAAGAAGATATGTAAATGGACAATAGGTATATGAAAAGATGCTCAGCATCACTAATCATTAGGGAATTGTAAATCAAAACCACAATATGATAGCATCTCACATCTGTTAGGATGGCCATTGTTGAAACAAAGTATAGCAAGTGTTAGGGAGGATGTGGAGTAATTTGAACCATTGTACAGTATTGGTGAAAATGTAAAATGGTGTAGCCACTGTGGAAAATAATATGAAAATTCCTCAAAGATTTAAAAATAGAACTACCATATTACCCAGCAGTCTCACTTCTATTTATCAAAAAGCACTAAGATTAAAATATTGAAGAGATTCTTAGATTAGATATTTCACTGCTATATTCATTGCAGTATTATGTATAATAGCCAAGATTCAGAACCTAAATATCCACCTACAGATAAGTGGATACAGAAAATGTGGTATATACACACAATAGAATATTATCCAGCTTTTAAAAAAGGATAGGTGGAATGATGTCAGCATCATAGTGACATAAGATATCTCTCATTTTTATCCTCCTACTCAACAGTAGGGCTTCCCAGGTGGTGCAGTGGTAGAGTCCGCTTGCCAGTGGAGGAGACACAAAAGACACAGGTTTGATCCCTGAGTTGGGAAGATCCCCTGGAGTAGGAAAGGGCAACTCACTCCTATATTGTTTCCTGGAAAATCCCATGGACAGAGGAGCCTGGTGGGCTACAGTCCATAGCATCACAAACGTCAGACACGACTGAGGACACACATACTCCACAATAACAAGATTGGCATTTATCCATGAACAAAAGTCCATCTGTGGACTCAAAGACTTAGAGAATGAACTTAACGGTTGCCTGTACACACTGCTATATTTAAAGTGGATAACCAACAAGGACCTACCCTATAGCACATGGAACTCTGCTCAATATGATATGGTAGCCTGGTTGGGAGGCGAGTCTGGGGTGAGTGAAAATGTGTATGTGTGGCTGAGTCCCTTCACAGTTCACCTGAAACTATCACCACACTGTTCATCAGTTATACCCCAGTACAAAATAAAACCTTTAAAATATGGGGAAAAACATGCCTCTGTGGGAGCTATGGCATCCAGCACCATGTGCCAAGGGATATGGGAGGAGTCTTGCCCACCTGGATATCAGGTAAAAGGCAGTCAGATTTGAGTCAGTATTGAGTCAGATCTCAATAGTGGTGGTGAAAACTCCTTCAACCCCTATTGGCTGGCATCTGGTAGCATCTAGAAAACCCTGACTTAGGCAGTAACCCACAAAAGAGAGAGCCTTTATGAAAGCTTAAGTTTCCAAAGGAGAAGTTCCAGTACTCCAGGTGAGCAGAAAACAAGTCTGGAGACATTAAGAGTGGGTACAAGGAACAGCTGTTTGCCAGCAACACCCTTTCCCCAAGGCGGCAGGGACAAGGGAGACCTTGTAAATTCTCCTATAGGAAAGAGGGGGAGATGTCAAAGGATACAAACTTCAAGTCAGAAGGTGAATAAATTGTGGGGATCTAATACACAGAATTGTAATATGGTTAACAATACTGTATTACATACTGGAAAGCTGCTATACAGTAGATCTTAAATGTTCCCAGCTCATAAAAGGTAATTATAGCATGTGATGGAGGTGTTAGCTGATGCTACAATGGTAATGATTTTACAATATAAAAGTATATCAAATCAACATGTTGTATACCTTAAACTTACACAATGTTATATGTCAGGTATATCCCAATAAACCCAGAAAAAAAGAATGTGTTCCTTTTAGCAAAATTGTATTTGTATGAGAAAACACAAGGGATTCACTAAATTAATGTCAATGTCTCAAAGAAAATCTAGAAATAAATCAAGTCTTTAGAATTGAAAAAATAAATTGGTCATAGATGTATGGGTTTATTTCTGGTCTCTCAATTTTATTTCATTGGTCTATTTGTTTATCCTTCGGCCAGCAACACATTGTTTTGACTTTTGTGATTAATGTAGCTTCAGAGTTTTATAATCTGGAATTTTGACATCAAGTTTATTCTTATTTTTAAAGATTTTTTTGGTGACCTTTGTAATTCCATATAAATTGTAGGATCAGTTTTTCCAATTCTGCAAAAAAGGCAGTTGGAATTTTTATAAAGACTTGTTGAATTGTTAGATTGCTTTTGGTAATATTGACAATTTTAAATGTTCTGATCCATGAACATATGAAATATTTCCATTAACTTAGGTCTTAACTTTTTTTCTTTCAGTAATATTTTGAGGTGCAGAGTAGTGTTGGAGAAGACTCTTGAGAGTCCCTTGGACTGCAAAGAGATCAAACCAGTCAATCCACAAAGAAATCAATCTTGTATATTTATTGGAAGGACTGATGCTGAAGTTGAAGCTTCAATAATTTGGCCACCTGATGCAAACTGACTCATTGGAAAAGACCCTGATGCTGGAAAATATTGAAGGCAGGAGGAGAAGGGGACAATAGAGGATGATATGGTTGGGTGGCATCACTGACTCAATGGACACGAATTTGAGCAAGCTCTGGGAGTTGATGGACAGGGAAGCCTGGCACGTGGCAGTCCACAGGGTTGCAAAGAGTCGGACATGACTGAGCGACTGAACTGAACTGAACTGATTATTTTGTCATTTGTGTGTACAAGTCTTTCATTTTCTTGGTTAAATTTATTACTATGTATTCTATCCTTTTGGATGCTATATTTTCCATTTCAAATTGTTCACTTATGGTATATAGAAATAGTTTTTTGTGTTAATCTTATAACCTGTAACTTTACAAAATTCATTTATTAGCTCTAGTAGACTTTTGTGGATTCTTTGGGCTTTCCATATACAGTATCATGCTATCTGTGAATAGGGATAATTTAGTTTAATTTTCCAATTTGGATAGCTTTTCTCTTTTTCTTGCCTAATTGCTTAGAAATTTCCATACAATGTTGAGTAGTAGTGGGGACAGAAGATATCCTTGCTTAGTTTGTAATATTAAGAGGAAAGCTGATTTCAGACTTTCACCATTGCGTATAACTTTAGTTGTGTTTTTTAATAGATATTATGTCGAGGAAATTCCTTCTACTCCATTTTCTGAATGTTTTGTTTTGTTTTTGACAAGAAATTTTGTTGATTTGATCAAATGTTTTTTCTTGCATACTTAAGATGGCCATGTAGGTTTTGTTGTATTATTAACATACAGTAGTGATCACACTGACTGACTTTCTTATGTTGAAACATTGCTGCATTCTTGGGAAAAATCCACTTGATCGTGATTTATATACTTTTAATGTGCTCTTGTATATTGTTGATGATTTTTAAAAAAACTATATTCAGAAGGAATATTTATCTGTACTTTCTTTTCCTGTGAGGTCTTTATCTGGCTTTGACTGGAGGGTAATTGGCCTCATAGGACAGAAATGGTGGCCAAATAGAATAGAAAGTGTTCCTCTTCTATTATTCTTGGAAGTTTGAGAAAGCTTGATATTAATTCTTTAAATGTTTGGTAGAATTCAACAGTGCCGTCATTGAATTGGACTTTTCTTTGCTGGGAGGTGTTGTAGGTGAAATTGTATCCCTACAAATTCATCTGTTAAAGTCTTAACCCCTAGTACCTCAGAATGCATATTTCAATATAAGGCCTTTAAAGAGGTAGTTAAGATAAAATGAAGTTATATCGGTGGGCTCTAATCCAATATGACTGGCATCCTTATAATAAGAATTAGGACACAGCTGTGAACAAAAGGAAGACCACGTGAAGACGCAGGAGAAGATGGCCTTCTATAAGCCAAGGAAAAAGCCTCAGGAAAAAAAAAAGAAAAAGAAATCAAACCTGTTAATACCTTAAACTTGGACTTCCAGTCTCTAGAACTGTGAGGAAAAATAAATTTCTGTTTTTTAATTCACCCCATCTATGGTATTTTTTTATGGTAGCCCTAGCAAATAAATACAGAAGGCTTTTTATTACTGACTCAAGTGCTTTACTTGTTATAGTTTTGTTCCATTTTCTATTCCTTCATGAATCTGTTTAGGTAATTCATATGTTTCTAGGAATTTGTCCATTTTATTTTGATTATTTAACCTGTTAGCATATGATTGTTCACAGTGTTCTCTCATAAGTCCTTTTCATTTCTTTAGGTTAGCAGTACACAGCACTTGGATCGCAGCCTTCTTGTGGTGAAGGGGCTTGTGTAGCTCAATGAAGCTATGAGTCATGCCATGCAGGGCTACCCATGACAGACAGGTCATAGTGAAGAGTTCTAACAAAATGTGGTCAACTGGAGGAGGAAATGGTAACCCACTCCAGTATTCTTGCCGGGAGAACCCCAAGAACAGTGTAAAATGGCAAAAGGATATGACACTGGAAGATGATCCCCTTATCCCCATCTCCCCAGGTTGGAAGGTGTCCAGTATGCTCCCAGGGAAGGGCAGAGGGCAATTACTAATAGCTCCAGAGAGAATGAAGTGGATATGCCAAAGCAGAAATGCTGCTAAGTTGTAGATGTGTCTGGTGGTGAAAGCAAAGTCTGATCCTGTGAAGAACAGTATTGCACAGGAAACTGGAATGTTAGGTCCATGAATCAAAGTAAATTGGACAAGGTCAAGCAGGAGATGGCAAGAGTAAACATCCACATCAGTGAACTAAAATGGACGGGAATGGGCAAATTTAATTCAGATGACTATTTTATCTACTACATTGTGCTCAACATTCAAAAAACTAAGATCATGGCATCTGGTCCCATCACTTCATGGGAAATAGATGGGGAAACAGTGGAAACAGTGTCAGACTTTATTTTTGGGGGCTTCAAAATCACTGCAGATGGTGATTGCAGCCATGAAATTAAAAGACGCTTACTCCTTGGAAGGAAAGTTATGACCAATCTAGATAGCATATTAAAAAGCAAAGATATTACTTTGCTAACAAAGATCCATCTAGTCAAGGCTATGGTTTTTCCAGTGGTCATGTATGGATGTGAGAGTTGGACTGTGGAGAAGGCTGAGTGCCAAAGAATTGATGCTTTTGAACTGTGGTGTTGGAGAAGACTCTTGAGAGTCCCTTGGACTGCAGGGAGATCCAACCAGTCTATCCTAAAGGAGACCAGTCCTCAGTGTTCATTGGAAGGACTGATGCTGAAACTGAAACTCCAATACCTCATGTGAAGAGTTGACATATTGGAAAAGACCCTAATGCTGGGAGGGATTGAAGGCAGGAGGAGAAGGGGACGACAGAGGATGAGATGGCTGGATGGAGTCACCGACTCGATGCACATGAGTTTGGGTGAACTCCGGGAGTTGGTGATGGACAGGGAGGCCTGGCATGCTGTGATTCATGGGGTCGCAAAGAGTCGGACATGACTGAGCGACTGAACTGAACTGAACAGTGTGCAAGAATCGCTTAGAAGAAATGGAGTAGCCCTCATAGTCAACAAAAGTGTTCAAAATACAATACCTGGGTGCAACCTTTAAAATGACAGAATGATCTCGGATTGTTCTAAGGCAAACCATTCAACATCACAGTACTCGAAGTCTATTCCCAAAACACTGATGCAGAAAAAGCTGATGTTGACCTGTTCTATGAAGACCTACAACATCTTCTAGAACAAAAAGATGTCCTTGTCATCATAGGGGATTGGAATGCAAAAGCAGAAGTCAAGAGATACCCGGTATAATAGACAAGTTTGGCTTTGTAGTACAAAATGAAGCAGAGCAAAGGCTAACAGTTTTGTCAAAAGAACACACTGGTCATAGCAAACACCCTCTTCCAGCAATCCAAGAGACAACTGTACACATGGACATCACCAGATGATCAATACCAAAACAGACTGATTACGTTCTCTGCAGTGGAAGTAAGAAATGCTCTATACCATCAGCAACAAGACCTGGAGCTGACTGTGGCTCAGATCATGAGTTCCTTATTGCAAAATTCAGGGCTTAAATTGAAGAAATCAAGAAGATAATTAGGCCTAAATTAAACCCCCACATACAGTGTAGATGATGAATAGATTCAAGGGATTAGACCTGGTAGACAGAGTGCCTAAAGAACTATGGATGGAGGTTAGTAACATTGTACAGGAGACAGTGACCAAAACCATCCCAAAGAAAAAGAAATGCAAGATGTGAAGCAGGTTGTCTGAAGAGGCTTTTCTTTTCTTTTTTTTTTGCGGGGGGGGGGGGCATTTATTTACTTATTTATTTGCATTTAGCACAATATCATGTTTTATTTATTTTTTAACATTATTTATTTTTTGCTGGTTTTAGTTTTTAATTAATTAATTAATTTTTAAATATAAATTTTAATTGGAGGCTAATTACTTTACAATATTGTAGTAGTTTTGCCATGCATTGCATGAATCAGCCATGGGTGTACATGTATTCCTCATCCTGACCCCCCCTCCCACCTCCATCCCCATCCCACCCTTCTGGGTCATCCCAGTGCACCAGCCCCAAGCACCCTGTCCCATGCATTGAACCTGGACTGGTGATCCGTTTCACACATGATAATATACATGTTTCAGTGCCATTCTCCCAAATCATCCCACCCTCGCCCTCTCCCGCAGAGTCCAAAAGACTAGCTAAGGAAAGAAGGAAGCAAAAGGCAAGGGAGAAAGGGAAAGATATACCCAACTGAAAGCAGAGTTCCAAAGAATAGCAAGGAAAGATAAGAAGGCCTTCTTAAGTGAACAGTGCAAAGAAATAGAATAAAATGATAGAATGGGAAAGACTAGAGTTATCTTCAAGAAAATTGGAAATATCAAAAGGACATTTCATGTAAGGATGGGCACAGTAAAGGACAGAAACAGTAAGGACCTAACAGAAACAGACAAGATTAAGAAGGGGTGGCAAAAATACACAGAAGTACTATGTAAAAAAGGTCCTAATGGATAACCATGAGGGTGTAGTCTCTCACTTAGAGCCGGGCATTCTGGAGTGTGAATTCAAGTGGGCCTTAGAAAGCACTACTGTGAACAAAGCTAGTAGAGGTGATGGAATTCCACCTGAGCTATTTAAAATCCTAAAAGATGCTGCACTCAATGTATCAGCAAGTCTGGGAAACTCAGAAGTGGCCTCAGGACTGAAAAAGGTCAGTTTTCATTCCAATCCCAAAGAAAGGCAATGCCAAAGATTGTTCAAATTACCATACAGTTGTGCTCCTCTCACATCCTAATAAGGTGATGCTCAACATCTGTCAAGCTAGGCTTCAGCAATATATGAATAAAAAACTTTCAGATGTACAAGCTGGGTTTAGAAAAGGCAGAGGAAGCAGAGGTCGAATTGCCAACATTTGTTGGATCCTAGAGAAAGCAAGGGAATTCCAGAAAAACATCTCCTTCTGCTTCATTGACTACGCTAAAGCCTTTGAGAGTGTGGATCATGACAAACTGTGGGAAATTCTTAAACAGATAGGAATACCAGACCACCTTACCTGTCTCCTGAGAAACCTGTATGCAGGTCAAGAAGCAACAGTTTGAATCAGACATGGAGCAACTGACTGGTTCAAAATTGGGAAAGGAGTACGACAAGGCTGTATATTGTCATCCTGCTTGTTTAACTTTTATATGCAGAGCACATCATGAGAAATGCTGGGCTGGATGAATCATAAGCTAGAATCAAGATTTCTGGGAGAAATATCAACATCAGATATGAAGATGATATCACACTAACGGCAGCAAGTGAAGAGGAACTAAAGAGCCTCTTGATGAGGGTGAAAGAGGAGAGTGAAAAAAGCGGGACTGAAACTCAACATTCAAAAACCAAGATGATGACATCCGGTTCCATCACTTCATGGCAAATAGAAGGGGGAAAAGTGGAAGCAACGACAGATTTTTTCCCTTGGGCTCCGAAATCACTGTGGATGGTGATTGCAGCCATCAGTATCTGTTTCTAACTGTATTAATTTTCTTAAGCAGCTTGGAGTTTTTGGTTTCAGTTTCTATTGAATTTCTTTTCCTGTCCTATCTTGCTCCCTGTCTGCAGAACTGCAAATTTTCTGTGGCTTTTAAGCACTTTAAAGTGCCTCAAGCTGGCCTGTTTTTTTCCTGTGGATTCCAAACTGCATCCATACCACACTGCCTCTCCCACAAGTACTCCATTAGGCAAGATAGAAACCAATCTCAAAGGCAGCCCCAGACGAGCAAGATCACTAAATGGAAATCCTAGCTTTCCCCTTTTGTCCCAAGGTAAAATTTAGGCATTGTGAAGATTCCTTCTGACTCTGCCGTACCATTTGGAGGGACAGATTAGGTGAGAAAATGACACAAACTTCATATGCTTTATGGTACTCACTAAGTAGTCGTTTGTGTGCTGTAGCTTCCAAACTGGTTTCTAGAATTCTCAGAAAGGTATTTCGTCCCTGTATGTTGTTGTGATCCTAGTTTCTCTGGGATGAACAGGGCCTGAAGCTTCCAAAATTGCTGTGTCACTCTCACCTATCATCCAATTTACCTTTCTCTTTATTTGGTATCGCTTTATTGCTATAAGGCTTCGCCTGCTTCCAGAGCTCTGTAAAATTGGTGTTGACATTCTGTATTTCTTCATCAGTTTAGTTTGTGAAGGGACTGAAGGTTGGAGATACTTCCTCTGCCATGTTTTCACTGGACGGTTGCTTTTGATCTGCATCTTGTGTATGAATAGGATTTCAATAGGTGCCAGTTGACTCTCACCTATTGAAATGCTATTCATAATAAGAACTGAACTGTGATGCCTACATTAGGCATTCCCAGTGTAGATGGGAAAGTGTATGACAAGTGTTTTTAAGTAACATGTAAAGCATGGAACCTCACTTCTGTCAGAAGAAATAAAAGAGAAGAAATAAGTTTTGGTGAAGATGTAGAAAAGGAAAAACTTATGCACTCTTGGTGGAAATATAATTGGTACAACCACTATGAAACATTATGGTGGCTCCTCAAAAAATTAAAAACAGAACTATTATATAATCCAGTGATTCTACCTCTGCACATTTATCCAAAGACAATGAAAACACTAAATCCAAAGATATATATGCTTCCCCATGTTCACTGTAGCATTTTTTGGGCCACACCTTGCAGCTTGCAGGATCTTAATTCTCCAACCAGGGACTGAATCCATGCCCTTGGCAGAGAAAATGTGGAATCCTAATTACAATATCTAATATATGGAAGCTTCCCTGGTAGCTCTGATGGTAAGGAATCTGCCTGTCATGCGGGAGACCAGGGTTTGATCCCTGGGTCAGGAAGATCCCCTAGAGAAGGGAATGGCAACCCACTCCAGTATTCTTGCCTGGAGAATTCCATGGACAACAGGAGCCTGTTGGACTACAGTCTATGGAGTCACAAAGAGTTGGACAAGACTGAGTGACTAGCACACACAAGATATGGAAGCACATAGCCACTGAGAGATGAATAGATAAGATGTGATACATGTATCTATATTTATACCTATCTTTCCATTTGTAACAATATGATCCATTAGAGGGTACGAAGCTAAGTGTAAAGCATAAGGAATATAATCAGCAATACTGCAATAACTTTGTATGGTGATCTGTGGTTACTAGAATTATTGTGATGACCACTTCATAATGTATAAAAACACTGAATCACTATGTCATATGACTGAAACTAAAATAATATTTTGTAAAGAAAATGTTCTAACCATAAAAAAAGAAAAATAAAGTATGGTGTGTATTCCAGGACAAATTATGTAAAGCATATTAACTATATATATTATACATATATTAATATTATCATGAAGGTAATGATAACTTGAATCATGACCTTGTGTTAGCTAGGCAGTCATTCTTTTAAGAAAAGTTTTAACAGACATAGAGGGAGTCAGTTCAAATACGCAAAACAGCAGAGACTATGAGTAGTGTCTGCCCCTCTTGTTAATTCTGACATCACTTTTGTAACAAACAGAGGCTGTTTTTATCTTGAGTACTAGGCTCAGCCCTGCTCTAGCCTCTAGGACTTATACTCAACATAGAGTTCATTGTTCTAATGGTCCCTAGTATTCTTTATCCATTCTTTCTTTTTAGTGAATGCAATATTTCTAAAGTATAAACCTTCATAAAATATCCTTTCATGACCTTTCATTGCTCTCAGAATAAATTCTGAACTTTAATGGATGGCTTCCCCCAATTCTTTTATGATTTGACTTTTTGATTATTCATCCATCTTCGTCTTTTGCCATTATTTACATTCCTTTCCTAGTCTAGTCATATGTCTGTTCCCTGCTCTTCAGTTTTCTAGTCTTTGCTTATATAATATTCTTCTTTGCTTTTCTTCATAGCTCTTTATATCTCTTATTTGCCTCATATTGATGTCACTACCCCATTCATCATGCCCAAAACAGGTTAGGTGTCATTCTTTTGGATTCTACATCTTCCTTTTCATTTATGGTGTGTTGTATGTTTCACATTTTTGTCTGTATCTCTACCAGAGTATAAAACTGAATGTAACAACTTTGAAATCACCACTGTTATATCTATTCCTAGAAAAAGAGCTGGCACATTTTTAATTGATTAAATTAATGTATTATATCATGTGAGCATCTTGGTTCTAAATAATTGAAACTGTAATAATAACTACAACACTGAAATGACAACATACTTTAACACTAAAAGTTGTTGATTGATTTATAGTTTAGAAGGAACCTGACTGCTGCTTTGGATAGAGCCAAATACATACCTGTGAGAATAGACAAGGCTGTGGTTTTTCCTGCCCCATTTTGTCCTAGGAGAATAGTGATCTGCCCTTTATATAAATTCAAAGACATATTGTTTATTACTACTTTGTCACCTAATTCCTGTGGAATAAAGAAAAGAATAACTTGATATTTGTCACTTATCACTTATGAAAGATGCTTATATCCTATCCTTAGAAGAAACATCATATCATCAAACTCATATTGTATAAAGAAGATGATACTGTGAACAAGGAACAATACATGTAGGTGCATTGAGTTTGTATACTAGCCAAAATAAATATGAAGTCTTGGTGGTATGTATATCTATTTACACTTGGTAAGGAAAATGGAGACTTTTTTATACTTTATGTATAAAGAACATCATATTGTAATTATGGGTTTAATAAACTGTAGCAGGATCTAGGAAAGCTCACAGAAACTGCCACCAATGATTGGAAAAGTTGATGCCATGATTTCAGCCAGAAGTTTATTTATTGATAAAAACCTGATGGCTCAGCTGGTAAAGAATCTGTCTGCAATGTGGAAGACCTGGGTTTGATCCCTAAGTTGGGAAGATCCCCTGGAAAGGGGAAAGGCTACCCACTCCAGTATTCTGGCTTGGAGAATTCCATGGACTGTATAGTCCATGGGGTCACACAGAGTTGGACATGACTGAACGACTTTCACTTCACTTCAAAAGCATGTCCAGAAATTCTTATGATTCCAAACAGCAGCTCAAATATGGTCCATTATCTGCTTTTGTATGGCAAAAACAAACAAACAAACAAACTAGGAACAGTTTTTTATACTTTTAAAGACTTGGTAAAAAATATAAAACAGAATATGTGACAGACACTCTATGTGGATCATGGAGCCTAAAATATTTATTTGATCCTTTATAAAACATGCTTGACAAACTTTCAGAAGTGTCTTTTGAAAATTCCTACTATAGTTGACTTTTGAACAACATGGGGGTTAATTAACATATAATTTATAGTTGGTCTTCCGTATCTGTGCTTCCTGCACATCAACTGATTCAACCAACCATAGACTGCATAGTACTACGGTATTTACTCCTGAAAAATATCCACATAGAAGAGATTGATGTATGGCAAAAGCCAACACAATATTGTAGAGCAATTATCCTCCAATTCAAGAAAATTAGAGATACCAAGGGAACATTTCATGCACAGATGGGCACAATAAAGGACAGAAATGGTATGGACCTAACAGAAGCAGAAGATATTAAGAGGTGGCAAGAATATACAGAACTATACAAAAAACATCTTAATGACCCATATAACCATGATGGTGTGATCACTCACCTAGAGCCAGACATCTTGGAGTGAAAAGTTAAGTGGGCCTTAGGAAGCATCACTATGAACAAAGATAGTGGAGGTGATGGAATTCCAGTTGAGCTATTTCAAATCCTAAAAGATGATGCTGTGAAAGTGCTGCCTTCAATATGCCAGCAAATTTGGAAAACTCAGAAGTGGCCACAGGACTGGAAAAGGTTGGTTTTCCTTCCAATCCCAAACAAGGGAAATGTCAAAGAAAGTTCAAACTACCACACAATTGCACTCATTTCACATGATAGCAAGATAATGTTCAAAATCCTTCAAGCTAGGCTTCAAAAGTATATGAACTGAGAACTTCCTGATGCACAAGCTGGGTTTAGAAAAGGCAGAGGAACCAGAGATCAAATTGTCAACATCCACTGGATTATAGAAGAAACAAGAGAATTCCAGAAAAACATCTACTTCTGCTTCATTGACTACACTAAAGCCTTTGACTGTGTCGATCACAACAAACTTTGGAAAATTCTTCAAGAGATGGGACTACCAGATCACCTTACCTGTCTCCTGAGAAACCTGTATCAAGGTCAAGAAGCAACAGTTACAACTGGACGTGGAACAATGGACTGATCACAATTGGGAAAGGAGTACATCAAAGCTGTATATTGTCACTTTGCTTATTTAACTTATATGCAGGATACATCATGTGAAATGCTGGACTGGATGAAACACAAGCTGGAGTCAAGACCACTGGAGAAATATCAATAACCTCAGATATGCAGATAATACCACACTAATGGCAGAAAATGAAGAGGAACTAGAGCCTCTTGGTGAAGGTGAAAGATGAGAGTGAAAAATCTGCTAAAGACTCAACATTCAAAAAACTAAGATCATGGCATCCAGTCCCATCATTTCATGGCAAATAGAAGTGGAAACAGTGAAAGACTTTATTTTCTTGGGCTTCAAAATCCCTGCGGACAGTGACTGCAGCCACAAAACTAAAAGATGCTTGCTTCTTGAAAGAAAAGCTATGAGAAATCTAGACAGCATAATAAACAGCAGAGACATCACTTTGCCACAAAGTCTTGTATAGTCAAAGCTATGGTTTTTCCAGTAGTCATATATGGATGTGAGAGTTGAATCACAAAGAAGGCTGAGCACTGAAGAATTGATGCTTTTGAACTGTGGTGCTGGAGAAAGTTCTTGAGAGTCCCTTGGACAGCAAGGAGATCAAATCAGTCAATTCTAAAGGAAGTCAACTCTGAATATTCATTGGAAGGATTGTTGTTTTAGGATTTCAAATCCTAAAAGATGATGCTGTGAGAGTGCTGCACTCCATATGTCAGCAGATTTGCAAAACTCAGCAGTGGTCACAGGACTGGAAAAGATCAGTTTTCATTTCAATCCCAAAGAAAGGCAATGTCAAAGAATGTTCAAATGATCACACAGTTGCATTCATCTCACATGCTAGCATTACCAAAAGGCAGAGGAACTAGAGATCAAATTTCCAACATCCACTGGATCATTGAAAAACCTAGAGAATACCAGAAAAACATCTACTCCTGCTTTATTGATTATGCCAAAGCCTTTGACTGTGTAGATCAAAATAAAATGTGGAAAATTCTTCAACAGATGGGAATACCAGACCACCTTACCTTCCTCCTGAGAAACCTGTGTGTAGGTCAAGAAGCAACAGTTAGAACCGGACATGGAACAATCAACTGGTTCCAAATTGGGAAAGGAGTACGTCAAGACTGTATATTGACACCCTGCTGATTTAACTTATATGAAGAGTACATCATGTGAAATGTCAGGATGGATGAAGCACAAACTGGAATCAAGATTACAAGGAGAAATATCAATACCTCAGATATGTAGATGACAGCTCTTTTATGGCATAAAGTGAAGAGAAACTAAAAAGCCTCTTTATTAAAGTGAAAGAGGTGAGTGAAAAATCTGGCTTAAAACTCAACATTTAAAAAACGAAGATCATGGCATCCGGTCCCATCACTTCATGGCAAATAGATGGGGAAACAATGGAAACAGTGACAAACTTTATTTTTGGGGGCTCCAAAGTCACTGCAGATGGTGACCGAAGACATGAAATTAAACGAAGCTTGCTCCTTGGAAGAAAAGCTGTGACCAATCTAGACAGCGTATTAAAAAGAAGAGACATAGGATGAGATGGTTGGATAGCATCACTGACTTGATGGACATGAGTTTTAGCAAGCTCCGGGAGTTTGTGATGGACAGGGAAGCCTGGTGTGCTGCAGTCCATGGGGTTGCAAAGAGTTGGACAAGACTGAGTGACTGAACTGAACTGAACTGACATGTACATTTATACATGTGTGCTAAGTCACTTCGGTCGTGTCTGACTCTTTGTGACCCCATGGACTGCAGCAGGTAGGCTTCTCTGTCCATAGGGTTTTCCAGGCAAGAATACTGGAGTGAGTTGCCACGCCCTCCTCAAGGGGATCGTCCCAAGCCAAGGATCAAATGTGCATCTCATGTCTCCTGCATTGGCAGGTGGGTTCTTTACCTCTAATGTCACCTGGGAAGCTCCCATAGTATACATGTATATTAATCAGGTGACATTTAAGTAGGATAATTAGCTTTTTGGATGTTAATCAAACCTCAAAAATGTGGTTTTAGAAACACATGGATATTGCCTAGTTGATGTTCTATTCAAATACAATAAATTATACAAATGTTCAGAAAATATTTTGATTTGAAAATTAAAACCAATAACCTGAAAGTCTTAGTGTTATAGTAAAACAGAATTCAATAATAATAATAAAAGATAAGTGGTGTGGTTACATAAACAATTAGAGTAGATTTAAGAGAGAAAAAATATTGCCAAAGATAAGAATGTCATTTTATAATCATAATGAGATCAGCCTTTCAAGAGGACATAATATTACTAAATGTTTATATACCCAATAACCAAATTCAAAATACATGAGGCAACAATCAATAGAACTACAAACAGAAATAGAAAAATGCAGTTATTTTCAAAGACTTTGATACTTTGCTCTCAATAATTGTTAGAATATGTAGAATCAGTAAGGATATAGAATACTTGAAGAGCTAACAACTAACTTGTCTTAATTGACATTTTTGTATTAATTCACTTAACAGGAGCAGATTACACATTATTTTCAAGTACTTATAAAATTTATTTAGACAAATGATTGACTGAAACAAGTAAGAATCAACACATTTATAAGAATTGAAGTCATACAAAGTGTCTTTCTTTGACCATAATCAGAGTTAAGTTAGAAATAAATTACAAAAAAGATCTCAGGAAAATTCCTCAAGTAATTAGATACAAAATAATACATGTACAAAATCTCTTCTGGAAAATTGAAAAGGAGGAAATACTTCCCAACTCACTATATGAAGCTATCATTATCCTGGTATCAAAATGAGAGAAATACCTTACAACAAATGAAAAGAGAACAATATCTATCATAAAAATCCCCATTAAAAACACTCTAAACAAAATTTAAGAAAATTGAATCCATTAAAAAAGACAATAAAAAGATTCATTTCTGGGAAGTAAGCATGAAGAGCTCCATAGACCCACTCCACAGTGGAACAAGAAATTCTGGTAAAAATTAAAAAAACATGTTTCATGTTGAGGTTTGATAGAGAACTACAAAATTCTGTAAGCAATTATCCTTCAGCTAAAAAATAATAATAAAAAAAGGAGTTCAGAACTGAAAAAAAGAAAAAAAAAATGAAAAAAGCAAAACAAAAAACAACCACTTAAAGCTTCCAGAAACTGATCTCAGAAAATACTGCAAATGGAGAAACATTTAAGAAAATCTAGTATAACTTGGTAAGAACAGCAAAGGTCTATGTTATTTAACATTTAATCGCTCCATTAATAGCTTGTTATCTAGTTTCCTTCTTTTCTTTCAGTGCCCACTTATTCCCCAATATTCTCCATTCTGTGGAAAATATCTTGGATTTGTCCATTTCTTTTAATAGGTATTGCTATGACCTTTGTTCAATTATCATTACTTCTGAAGCAAGGTACCATTGTTCTTTGTTTCCTACACTTCTCCTCCTTAACTCCTCAATTTCCAACATTCCATTTCCCACAATGTAGTCAAAAATGATCTATCTATCTATCTATCTATCTATCTATATATACACACACACACACACATTCCTCTAGCCAAATAATGGCTTCCCAATGAAGCCATTTACTAACATTCTTTTGCCTCCAAATATTGTTTTTTTTTTTTTTTTCTGTTCCTCAAACACATTGACAGGGTAACAGGTAGGAAGACTAGGGGTCCCCAAGAGGCAGGAGGAAATAAACTGCAAGTGGCAGACATTTTTTCCTAATCCTATGCTGTCAGGACAACTCCTGGTTCCACTTGAGCTTAACTTTTCTCAAACCTTGAGCTAACCAATGTGTTTTTCTTATGGAAATGTTTTTCTTAAGCTATCTTGATGAAACTATGTATTTCCCTTGGAATCTGCCTTTCTTCAAATCCATTTCTGTAAGACTAACCTTTTTCTCAAACCTTGAACTGCTAATGGCTCTACAAACCAGTATGTCTTACACATGGAAATGTTCTCTTAAGCTCTGTTAATGAAACTATGTATTTGCTTGGAAATCTGCCTTTCTTCAAGATTCATGTCGATTGTTTTATGGCTGGGATGACTCACCTTGTGCCAATGCTATTTCAAAATGCATGCTGTGGGAGAGGGGCCAGGTACAGCTCTCTCAGTTTTGAGGTGTTTCTTTTATCTAATTAGCAGCTTGCTAACAGATATATAACTCCTTGCTAAAAACTAGCAAGGGGGCACTCTTTCTGTCCCCTTCTGATGTCTATGTTGGAAGGTTTTACTATCCTTTTTATACTTTAATAAACCTTTGCTACACAAAAGCTCCTAGTGATTGAGCCTCGTCTCTGGCCGCAGATCAAAATCCTCTCTCTGGAAGTCACGAATCCCGGCATAGCTAACAGCTCGTAGCAGCAATCTTTCAACATGAAAGTCTTTCTCACCTCAGGGTTTTCAAATTTGTGAATTTCTAACATGAGTGTTTTTCCTTTAGCTTTTCAAATAATTGATTCTTCTCATTCTCTAGTTCAAAGGTTATCCCTTCAGAGAGGTTTTGCTTTAACTACCTTTGATGTTATCCTCTCCAGCCACACACCCAAATGTTCTTAGTGCATTATAAAGTTTATTTTCTTCAGAGAATTTTATTACAAAATTCAAATATCACTTGCTGCTAAATCCATTAGAGGAGATTAAAAATAAGCACAATGGGTAGAGCAAATAAGATCACACACAGAATATATATTAATATGTTCCATGAATGCTTCAGATGAGAACTATATTAACTATGATTCTTTATTAAGTATCTCATTTGATTTCTTGGAATAGCTAGTTACAAACAATCCTAATAGTAGTATGTAGTATTCAGTCTTTGTAAGAAAAAGAGACTTTTGAAACAATACCTTGTACAAATGTTTGATCTTGATACCTGCCACCAAACCAGTAGGTTCAGCCTCAAAATACTTGTTTTGAGTTATCACAGAGGCATTCATTTCTTCTTTTTTAATTTTAATTCTTGGTTTGCTGAACCAGTACGAGTGCTACAAAGAAAGCCAAAGTGAAATTACCAAAGTAAGCATTAAGAAATGAAGCATTCTATCTGAACAGTCTCATAACAAGTAAATCAATTGAATCATTGTCAAAAAATAAGTGAAGTGAAGAAAAGTCCAGGATCAGGAGACTTCGCTGGTGAATTCTACCAAACATTTAAATAAGAGTTAACAGCAGTCCTTCTCCAACTCTTCCAAAAAGTATACAAGGAGGGAACATTCCATAATTCATTCTTATAAGGTCAGTGTTATCCTGACAGCAAATCCAGATAAAGAGATTACAAAGAAAGTAACCATAATCCAATATCTCTTATGACTATAGATGCAAAAATCACCTACTAGCAAACTGAATCTAATAAGCATATCAAAAGAATTCTACATCATGATAAGTGTGATTTATCCCAGGAATGCAGGGGTGTTTCAACAAAAGAAAGTCAATCAATGTAATATATCACATTAATAGAACAAATGGAAGAAACACACGTGGTCATCTCAACTGATGGAAATAAAGCCTTTGACAAAGTGTTTCAAGATAAAGAAGAAAACTATATCAAAATGATAAATGATAACAAAATGATATCATTAATCTATATTTCTGTCTTTGTGCCAGTACCATATTGTCTTGATGACTGTGGCTTTGTAGTAGAGCCTGAAGTCAGGCAGGTTGATTCCTCCAGTTCCTTTCTTCTTTCTCAAGATTGTTTTGGCTATTCGAGGTTTTTTGTATTTCCATACAAATTGTGAAATTATTTGTTCTAGCCCTGTGAAAAATACTGTCGGTAGCTTGATAGGGATTGCATTGAATCTATAGGTTGAATCTATAGATAGCTTTGTGTAGTATACTCATTTTCACTATATTGATTCTTCTGATCCATGAAGATGGCAATTTCTCCATCTATTTGTGTCCTCTTTGATTTCTTTCACCAGTGTTTTATAGTTTTCTATATATAGGTCTTTTGTGTCTTTAGGTTGATATATTCCTAAGTATTTTATTCTTTCCGTTGCAATGGTGAATGGAATTGTTTCCTTAATTTCTCTTTCTGTTTTCTCATTGTTAGTGTATAAGAATGCAAGGGATTTCTATGTGTTGATTTTATATCCTGTAACTTTACAATATTCATTGATTAGCTCTCGTAATTTTCTGGTGGAGTCTTTAGGGTTTTCTATGTAGAGGATCACATCATCAGCAAGCAGTGAGAGTTTTACTTCTTATGGAACAAAATAGAAAGCCCAGAGATAAACCCACGCACCTATGGGCACCGTATCTTCGACAAAGGAGGCAAGAATATACAATGGAGAAAAGGCAATCTCTTTAACAAGTGGTGCTGGAAAAACTGGTCAACCACTTGTAAAAGAATGAAACTAGAACACTTTCTAACACCATACACAAAAATAAACTCAAAATGGATTAAAGATCTAAACATTTAAGACCAGAAACTATAAAACTCCTAGAGGAAATCATAGGCAAAACACTCTCTGACATAAATCACAGCAGGATCCTCTATGACCCACCTCCCAGATATTGGAAATAAAAGCAAAAATAAACAAATAGGACCTAATTAAACTTAAAAGCTTTTGCACAACAAAGGAAACTATAAGCAAGGTGAAAAGACATTCTTCAGAATGGGAGAAAGTAATATCAAATGAAGCAACTGACAAACAATCAATCTCAAAAATATACAAGCAACTCCTGCAGCTCAATTTCAGAAAAATAAATGACCCAATCAAAAAATGGGCCAAAGGACTAAATAGACATTTCTCCAAAGAAGACATACAGATGGCTAACAAACACATGAAAAGATGCTCAACATCACTCATTATCAGAGAAATGCAGATCAAAACCACAATGAGGTACCATTTCACGCTAGTCAGAATGGCTGCTATCCAAAAGTCTACAAGTAATAAATGCTGGAGAGGGTGTGGAGAAAAGGGAACCCTCTTACACTGTTGGTGGGAATGTAAACTAGTACAGCCGCTATGGAGAACAGTGTGGAGATTCCCTAAAAAACTGGAAATAGAACTGCCATATGACCCAGCAACCCCACTGCTGGGCATGCACACCAAGGAAACCAGAATTGAAAGAGATACATGTACCCCAATGTTCATCGCAGCACTGTTTATAATAGCCAGGACATGGAAGCAACCTAGATGGCCATCAGCAGACGAATAGATAAGAAAGCTATGGTACATATACACAATGGAATATTACTCAGCCATCAAAAAGAATACATTTGAATCAGTTCTAATGAGGTGGATGAAACTGAAGTCTATTATACAGAGTGAAGTAAGCCAGAAAAACACCAATACAGTATAATAATGCATATATATGAAATTTAGAACAATGGTAACAATAACCCTGTATGTGAGATAGCAAAAGAGACACAGAGGTATAGAATAGTCTTTTGGACTCTGTGAGAGAGGGTGAGGGTGGGATGATTTGGGAGAATGGCATTGAAACATGTACATTATCATATGTGAAATGAATCGCCAGTCCAGGTTCGATGCATGATACAGGGTCCTCGGGGCTGGTGCACTGGGATGACCCAGAGGGATGGGATGGTGAGGGAGGTGGGAGGAGGGGTTCAGGATGGGGAACACATGTACACCCGTGGCGGATTCATGTCAATGTATGGCAAAACCACTACAATATTGTAAAGTAATTAGCCTCCAATTAAAATAAATACATTTATATTAAAAATAAATAAAATAAAAAATTTTAAATATATCATAATGATATGAAGTTTTATTTAAAAAATCCATAGATAACATCATATTCAATGGTGAAATTTCCCCTAATATCAGGAACAAGATAAGGAGGCCTACTTTCACTTTTGCTACTCACCACTGTACTGGGAGATTCAGTCAGAACAATGAGGCGAAAAAGAAATAAAAGGCACTCAAATTGGAAAGGAAGATGACATGATCCTACTTCTTAAAAAAACCCCAAAGAATACACACCCAAACTAGTAGAGATAAACAAATTCAGCAAAGGTGCAAGGTATAAGAACAATATGCAAAAATCAGCTGTAGTTTTATATACATGCAACAAGCAATACAAAAAGAAAACTAACAATTCCAGTTACAATAGAATCCAAAAGAGTAAAATACTTGGGAATAAAGTTAACAAAAAGTGAAAGACTTGTACACAAAAAACTGTAAAACTTTGCTGAAAGAATTTAAATAAGACATACAAATAATATTTTTAATATGGCAATATTAGTTAAAACAATCAACAAATTCAATGTAATTCTTATAAAAATTTAGATGAACATTCTTGGAGAAATACAAAAATTGAGCATTAAGTTCATATGGACTTGCAAGAGGCCCCTAACAGCCAAAACAATGTTGGTAAAGAAGAACTATGTTGGAGTATTCACACTTCCAAATTTCAAAATTTACTATAAATATACAATAATCAAATCAGTATGGTACTGTTATAAGGATACATATATAGGCCGAAGGAATAAAATTAAAGGTCCAGAAATAAACTAGTACATCTGTGATCAATCTTTTCCATCAAGTGTGCTAAGGCCATTTAATAGGGAAAGAATAGTCTTTTCAAATAGTGTTGTGAAGAGAACAGGATATCCACATGCAAAAGACTGAAGTTGGATCCCTACCTCACACTACACAGAAATTAAATAAAAATTGACCAATGATCTAAATATAAGTGATAAAAATCACCAAACTCTTAGAAGAAAAAATAGACACTTTATATTTGTCATTGTCAAGACTTTATATTTGACAATGGTTACTAAGATATGACACCAAATTCACAGTAACAAAATAAAAATTGGTAAATTGGATTAATCAACATGTAAAGCTTTTATGCATGAAAAGGCACTGTCAAGATAGTGAAAAGACAACACACAGAATGGAAGAAAATATTTGCAAACCATGTATCTGATAAGAGTCTAGTGTCCAGAATATATAAAAAGACAAACAATCCAATTTTAAAATTGGCACAGAACTTGCATAGACATTTTTCTAAATAATATGTACAAATGGTCAATAAGTACATTAAAAGACCTCAGAATGATTAGTCATTAGGGAAATGCAAGTCAAAACAAGATATACCTTATATCCTCAAGGGTAAAATAAAAGAAAGAAAAAAAGAAACAGTTCAGTGGTTTCATTAAACATAGAATTACCAAAAACCACCAAACTGAAAACATTAAACACAAAATTACCATGCTTAGGTACAGTCCCAAATTCCACTCATAGATATAGTTCCAAAAGACCTGAAACAGGTATTCTAACAAACACTTATACATAAATATTCATAGCATCACTACTCAATAGTCATAGGATGTCCTGAACATCCAACTAAGAATGACTAGATAAAGGAAATGCTTAGCCTCTGTGTATATACAATAGAATATTATTCAGCAATCAAAAAGATTGAAGTACTGATACATACTATAACATGGATAAACCTCAAAAACATGCTAAGCAAAAGAAGTCAGACACAAATGATCACATATTGACTGACTATTTCTATGAAACATCCAGAATTGGTAAATCCATTGAAAAAGAAAGCTGATTAGTAATTACTAGGGACTTGGGATAGGGGAAAATGGGATATGACTTCTTAATGAGTATAGAATTTTTATTTTTGGGTGATGAAAAGATTTTGGAACTAGATTTGTGAATGTATGGGGTTTCCTGGGTGGCTCAGTGATAAAGAATCCAGCTGCCAATGCAGGAGACACAGAAGACATGGGTTTTACCTCCAGGAAGATCCCCTGGAGGAGGAACTGGAAAGCCACTCCAGTATTCTTGCCTGTAGAATCTCATGGACAGAGGGGTACCGTCCAGGATTCTGTCCCTGGCCGGCTATACTCCTCTGGGTTGTAAAGAGTTGGACACGACTGAGCAACTGAGCATGCCACATATGCATGTGCATGTATATTGTAAATGTATAAAATGTCATCACCTGTTCACTTTTAATTTTAAGTTATATGAATTTCACCTAAATTAAAACACTAAATGTGAAAAAAATGGGGCACTAAAAAATTAAAAACACTTTAGCTTGGTTTACTTTCTGAGATACAGGAAATCTGCTACATACTTTCAGGGGTTATTTTGTTGTTGTTTGGTCACTAAGTTGAGTCTGACTCTTTGCGACACCATGGACTGTAGCATGCCAGGCTCCTCTGTCCTTCACTATCTCCTGGAGTTTGCTGAAATTCATGTCCATAGAGTCAGTGATGTTATCTAACCATCTCATCCTTGGCCACCTCCTTCTCCTTTTGCCTTCAATCTTTCCCAGCATCAGGGTTTTTTCCAATAAGTTGGCTCTTTGTACCAGGTGGCAAAGTATTGCAGCTTAAGCTTCAGCAAGAGTCCCTCCAATGAATATTCAGTATTGATTTCCTTTAAGATTGACTGGTTTGATCTCCTTGCAGTCCAAGGGACTCTCAAGAGTCTTCTCCAGCACCACAGTTTGAAAGCATTGATTCTCCAATGCTCAGCTTTCTCTATGGTCCAATCCTCACATGTGTACATGACTACTGGAAAAATGATATCTTTGACTATATGGATCTTTGACTATACAGACCTCAGCAAAATGATGTCTCTGCTTTTAATATGCTAACTATGCTTTCCCTCCAAAGAGAAAGCATCTTTTAATTTCATGGCTGCAGTCACCAGTGATTTTGGAGCCCAAGAAAATAAAAATCTGTCACTGCTTCCATTTTCCCCCTTCTATTTGCCATGAAGTGATGGGACCAGACGCTATGATCTTAGTTTTTTGAATGTTGAGTGTTAAGCCACTTTTTAACTCTACTCTTTCACCCTCATCAAGAGGCTCTTTAGTTCTCTTCACCTTCTGCTATTAGAGCAGTATCATCTTCATATCTGAGTTTGTTGATATTTTCCCTGTAATCTTTATTCCATCTTGTGATTCATCCAGTCTTCCATTTTGCATGATGCATTGTGCATATTAGTTAAATAAGCAGGGCAACAATATACGGCCTTGTCATACTCCTTTCCCAATTTTGAACCAGTCAGTTGTTCCATGTCTGGTTCTAAATGCTGCTTCTTGATCTGCATACAGATTTTTCAGGAGACAGGTAAGGTGGTATTGCACTCCTATCTCTTTAAGAATTTCCCACAGTTTTTTTGTGATTCACACACTCAAAGGCTTTAGCATAGTCAATGAAGCAGAAGTAGATATTTTTCTGGAACTCCCTTGCTTTCTTCAGTGATGCAGTGTATGTTGGCAATTTGATCTCTGGTTCCTCAGCCTTTTCTAAACTCAGCTTATATATCTGGAAGTTCTCAGTTCACGTACCTCTGACAATGCTAAAGAAAGTTCAAACTACCATACAATTGTTCTCATTTCACATACTAGCAACATTAAGCTCAAAATCCTTCAAGTTAGGCTTCAGAGGTACGTGAACTGGGAAATAGAGACAGACATCACACTCCTGGGCTCCAAAACCACTGCTGATGGTGACTGCAGCCATGAAATTAAAAGATATTCCTTGGAAGAAAAGCTATGACAAACTGAGACAGCATATTAAAAAGAAGAGACATTACTTAGCTGACAAAGGTCCATCTAGTCAAAGCTATGGTTTTTCCAGTAATCATGTATGGATGTGAGAGTTGGACTATAAAGAAAGCGCCGAAGAATTGATGGTTTTGAACTGTGGTGTTGGAGAAGACTCTTGAGAGTCCCTTGGACTGCAAGGAGATCCAACCAGTCAATCCTAAAGGAAATCAGTCCTGAATATTCATTGGAAGGACTGATGTTGAAGCTGAAACTCCAATATTTTGGCCACCTGATGCAAAGAACTGACTCATTAGAAGAGACCTTGAGCTGGGAAAGACTGAAGGCAGGAGGAGAAGGGGATGACAGAGGATGAGATGGATGGTATCACTGACTCAGTGGACATGAGTTTGACCAAGTTCTGGGAGTTGGTGATGGACAGGGAAGCCTGCAGTCCATGGGGTCACACAGTTGGACTGAGCAACTGAACTGAACTGAACCCTCCACTCATCAGGATCTAAGAAACTGTCACATATGAACTTAACAGGGAACATAGTTTACAGACACTTTTACATTTTTTACATTTTTACAATTTTACACTTTTACATTTTTACACTTTTACATTTCTTTATACTCCAAATTAATCCATTATGTACTACTTGACTGAAGAAGGGCTACGTTACTCACAGTGTTTTAATGTACAGGGTTTCAGTATCTTATTCATACTGTTCATCTGCATATGTGGAAGGTCTTTAAATTATATCAAGAAATGGCTAGTATTTCAGTATGGATGGTATGCAAATGATTCTGTACATGCCCTTGCTCATAAGGACTATGGTTTTCACAACAATAGAAGCATTAGAACTCACCATAAGAAAAAAGTACCATGGTTGAGGCATACCATATTGCCCTGGAAAGACAGCTTCTATATACCAGGTCACAAGGCCATACAAGAAAGCATCAATTACAAGCATTCCCATCATATGGCCAAAGGTGAGGTTATCCTCAAGGGTGGCTGGTGTCCAAATCTTATTCCAGTTAACACCAGTTTCTGAAATAAAAGGAGATATATACCATAGATGACAGCTCTGTGATTGAAACAGCAAAACACAAAACAAAACAAAGAAACAGTTGATAATCTAAATTTACTAAGGTGAATTATCTATATGTTGATACCCTTAGTAATTAGTTCATCCAAGAAAATGATGGAATATGTAATAACATTGATTTCTTTCCTCCTCCCTTGAAAATCTACAAAAATAATAGGAATGATTGAGATAAAGTCAATGACTGAAAAACAAAAATGAAGAGTAACAAAAAGCCAAGGAAAAAAAAAAAGACCTATTAGAAACTATCCCTCTACTTTTCCTCTAATGTTAAGTTCCCGCTGAAATAACCATTAGTATATACACATTTGGAAAAACATTTAATATAACTAGAGAAGGATGATTACCAAGTAGAAGAGAAAAAGAAGTTGGCTGACAGTACTGATGGAAAGGGAAAAACATGTCACCAAAAGATGACAAGTAGCACAACTGAAAAAGCATCAGGGCTTGTGGTGAACTCCTAATGCAAATAAGAAAGATATTAAACACAGTGGCCCATGAAACCCATCCTGCCTTCAACTTTAGCCCTTCTCCTATAGCTCAGCACTATGAGAAGAATGTTCATAAACATTGTGTCTTTGAGAAAGCTATATAAGCAGAGGTACTAGCCTGAGAAAAAAGGATTTGGTCAATTAAAGGTGATTATCAAAATGAAAGCCATCTCAGAGGCAATGAACAGTACATTAGAAAATGTAGAAAAAAAAAAAAGAATGCACAATACAAACTTCAGGAAGTCTATCATAACTTGAGAAATTCTGCTACTGAAAATAAAATAGGAATTCCTGAAGAACAAAAGTAATACAAAAAAATAAAAAGCAAATAATTAATAAAATAACTTCACAAAAGTAACTCAGAAAACTAAAACTGTTTTAGTTTTAATTCTGTTGCAGATTAAGCCAATGAAAATTCATTAATCAAACCTAGTAAATTTTCTAATGCTTCATGTATAAAGTAAGAATGATGTAAGTATCCACAAAGAAATCTTATATATATTCCTATGATTCGCTATTCATTTGGATTAGACTATTGTTCACAGATGAGAAAACTATCTTCAATCCTCATTAATCAATAAATGCAATGAAATTCCCACTAAAGATTAACAAGATTTTTCATAGAATTTGGCAAAGTTATCCTCAAGTTCAAGAGGTAAGCAAAGTGAAAAGAATGACTGAAGAGCAACAAGGTATGAAGACAAGACCAACAGATATTAAGACTTATTATAAAGCTATAATGAGTAAAACCACCATGGTATTGACACAAAAAGAGACTAAAAAAGAATGGAAACTATTAATATCACTAGAACCAGATCCATGCATGTATTGAAATGTGATGTGAAGTAGGTGAAATGAAAAAGCAATAGAGGACAATAGACATTCCAATAAATTATTGTAAAAGCTTGATTTTCATGTGAAAAATAAATAAAATTAGATATAGCAACTCTATGCTTATTGAAAATCCAGATGTAAAAATTAAAAAATATAAAATTTAGAAGAAAATATAGGATTATCTTTATGACTCTGGGTATTGAAGGATTTCTTGAAGATGACACAAGTGTACAAATTAAAGGAAAAGACTGACAAGCCTGATTACATTATAGTATTTTTTTGGAAAAAAGATACCATGAACACAAGTTAAATGAATCACAGTCTAAGGATAGTTATTTACATTGTGGATAACTGTAACCATGAAATTAAAAGATGCTTGCTCCTTGGAAGAAAAGCTATGACAAACCTAGGCAGTGTATTAAAAAGCAGAGACATCACTTTGCGGACAAAGGTCTGTATAGTCAAAGCCATGGTTTTTCCAGCAGTCATGTATGGATGTGAGAGTTGAACCACAAAGATAGCTGAGCACTGAAGAATTGATGCTTTTGAACTGTGGTGCTGGAAAAGACTCTGGAGAGTCCCATGGACAGCAAGGAGATCAAACCAGTCAATCCTAAAGGAAATCAACCTTGAATATTCATTGGAAGGACTGATGCTGAAGCTGCAATACTTTGGCCACCTGCTATAAAGAATGGACTCATTGGAAAAGACCCTGATGCTGGGAAAGATTGAGGTCAGGAGGGGAAGGGGGTGACAGAGGATGAGATGGTTGGATGGCATAGCCAACTGAATGGACATGAGTTTGAGCAAACTCTGGGAGATGATGAAGGACAAAGAAACCTGGTGTAGTCCATGGGACTGCAAAGAGTCAGACACGACTGAGCGACTGAACAACAACTTACAACATTTAGACAATTCAAATACTTTTATGTAGCAAGAAAGCCTTCCATTTCTTCCTTAAAATTGATAGATTTAGATGCTATTTTTTACTTAGCATAAAAGATAAAGTAATTCCATGGTGTAAAGGATATAAAATTTTGAAATACTCCCCAATTTACAGTCCATTTCTCCTTATCTTCTAATGTTCTGGCATTTTGTGTCCTGGGGAGCAGCAATGCAAATGTCCATTTGAAAAGGATGTCCCTTCTAAAAATGAAGACAAGTAGGAAAGGCAGCCCCTCACTTCACATAAGAAAAGAAGGAAAATAAGGTACAGAGGACAGGTACATGGGTCCTTGGTTTTCCTATTTCAGGGAAACCCTGGTGAAATATTCAGGTGGAATCATGTAGAATATCCAACATTGCATGATTGGTGGCATTGTTATTGGCAGAGTAAGGCAGCTAGATAAATAAACCCGAAGTGATGTTACTGACCCCTCATACCTTAAAGCCACATTCAGAGCTTGTATAACTTTCCAAGTGTTTATAAAGGCCAAAGAGTCTCAGAGAGAGCCAGAGGAAGGCAGAGAATTGAATGAGGACTTTTAAGGCTAGATCTACTAGCCAGAACCATGTTTCTAACAGATGCGGGCCAAACATAGAGTCACACTTCAGTTTGTAAGAGTCCATAAAGCAGCTCAGGCTAGGTACTCTACTGTAGATATACAAGATCCAGAAGATACCACATGTATTTGAGGCCACCATGTCCCTCCATCATAAGAGATCTCATAAATTTCCAAACTCACCCATACTATTTTGAAGGATATGAGAAGGAAAGAGACGTCTGAAAAACTGACTCATTCAGAAGATCAGATCAGATCAGATCAGTCTCTCAGTCGTGTCCGACTCTTTGCGACCCCATGAATCGCAGCACGCCAGGCCTCCCTGTCCATCACCAACTCCCGGAGTTCACTGAGACTCACGTCCATTGAGTCAGTGATGCCATCCAGCCATCTCCTCCACTGTCGTCCCCTTCTCCTCCTGCCCTCAATCCCTCCCAGCATCAGAGTCTTTTCCAATGAGTCAACTCTTCGCATGATGTGGCCAAAGTACTGGAGTTTCAGCTTTAGCATCACTCCTTCCAAAGAAATCCCAGGGCTGATCTCCTGTAGAATGGACTGGTTGGGTCTCCTTGCAGTCCAAGGGACTCTCAAGAGTCTTCTCCAACACCACAGTTCAAAAGCAGCAATTCTTCGGCGCTCAGCCTTCTTCATAGTCCAACTCTCACATCCATACATGACCACAGGAAAAACCATAGCCTTGACTAGATGGAACTTTGTTGGCAAAGTAATGTCTCTGCTTTTGAATATGCTAATTAGGTTGGTCATAACTTTCCTTCCAAGGAGTAAGCGTCTTTTAATTTCATGGCTGCAGTCACCATCTGCAGTGATTTTGGAGCCCAGAAAAATAAAGTCTGACACTGTTTCCACTGTTTCCCCATCTATTTCCCATGAAGTGGTGGGACCGGATGCCATGATCTTCGTTTTCTGAATGTTGAGCTTTAAGCCAACTTTTTCACTCTCCACTTTCACTTTCATCAAGAGGCTTTTTAGTTTCTCCCCACTTTCTGCCATAAGGGTGGTGTCATCTGCATATTTGAGGTTATTGATATTTCTCCTGGTAATCTTGATTCCAGCTTGTGTTTCTTCCAGTCCAGCATTTCTCATGATGTACTCTGCATATAAGTTAAATAAACAGGGTGACAATATACAGCCTTGACGAACTCCTTTTCCTATTTGGAACCAGTCTCTTGTTCCATGTCCAGTTCTAACTGTTGCTTCCTGACCTGCATACAAATTTCTCATGAGGCAGGTCAGGTGGTCTGCTATTCCCATCTCTTTCAGAATTTTCCACAGTTTATTGTGATCCACACAGTCAAAGGCTTTGGCATAGTCAATAAAGCAGAAATAGATGTTTTTCTGGAACTCTCTTGCTTTTTCCATGATCCAGTGGATGTTGGCAATTTGATCTCTGGTTCCTCTGCCTTTTCTAAAACCAGCTTGAACATCAGGAAGTTCACAGTTCACGTATTGCTGAAGCCTGGCTTGGAGAATTTTAAGCATTACTTTACTAGCGTGTGAGATGAGTGCAATTGTGTGGTAGTTTGAGCATTCTTTGGCATTGCCTTTCTTTGGGATTGGAATGAAAACTGACCTTTTCCAGTCCTGTGGCCACTGCTGAGTTTTCCAAATTTGCTGGCATATTGAGTGCAGCACTTTCACAGCATCATCTTTCAGGATTTGGAATAGCTCAACTGGAATTCCATCACCTCCACTAGCTTTGTTCGTAGTGATGCTTTCTAAGGCCCACTTGACTTCACATTCCAGGATGTCTGGCTCTAGGTGAGTGATCACACCATCATGCTTATCTGGGTCATGAAGATCTTTTTTGTACAGTTCTTCTGTGTATTCTTGCCATCTCTTCTTAATATCTTCTGCTTCTGTTAGGTCCATACCATTTCTGTCCTTTATCGAGCTCATCTTTGCATGAAATGTATCTTTTGGTATCTCTGATTTTCTTGAAGAGATCCCTAGTCTTTCCCATTCTGTTGTTTCCCTCTATTTCTTTGCATTGATCGCTGAAGAAGACTTTCTTATCTCTTCTTGCTCATTCAGAAGAACCTGAGTAAATCACTAAATTAGACATATTTATTTTCTTCAGCACAGTAGTGCTGAGTTTGGAGGAAAATTAGTTACAGGAAATAAAGACCTTATATTTGCTTTTTACATCAGAGTAGTATAATGTATTGGAGAAGGCAATGGCACCCCACTCCAGTACTCTTGCCTGGAAAATCCCATGGGCGGAGGAACCTGGAAGGCTGCAGTCCATGGGGTCGCTACGAGTTGGACACGACTGAGCGACTTCACTTTCACTTTTCACTTTCATGTATTGGAGAAGGAAATGGCAACCCACTCCAGTGTTCTTGCCTGGAGAATCCCAGGGGTGGCGGAGCCTGGTGGGCTGCCATCTATGGGGTCGCACAGAGTCGGATACGACTGAAGCGACTTAGCAGCAGCAGCAGCAGCAGTATAATGTATTATTGGAACAGATGTAGAAAAACTCATGTGTTACTTGTTGGACAATAAATTGATCTACTCTTTTTGAAGATTATCATAAACTTTGGCCACCTCATGCGAAGAGTTGATTCATTGGAAAAGACTCTGATGCTGGGAGGGATTGGGGGCAGGAGGAGAAGGGGATGACAGAGGATGAGATGGCTGGATGGCATCACTGACTCGATGGACATGAGTCTCAGTGAACTCCGGGAGTTGGTGATGGACAGGGAGGCCTGGCGTGCTGAGATTCATGGGTTGGCAAAGAGTGGGACACGATTGAGCGACTGATCTGATCTGATCTGATTCACACCATATGAGAAAATATATGAATACTATTAAGGGCAGTAGCAAAAAGTTGGAAAGTTCTTAAGCATACATTGATAAAAAATGGTTAATTAATTATAATACCTTTTTGTAATGGAATACTAAACAGCTTTGTAAAAGAAAAGAGTCTATCTCTATGTGGAAAGAGGTTTAACATATATTATTAGATAAATAAGCTAAGTTGTAGAATAGAAGGTTAGTTCACACAATTGCCTTCATAATAAAAAAACAAATCCGGAAATAAATAATTTTTATAGTATGTTCTTACCTCTTTAGTCATAGTCCCACCCACACTGTCTCTTTCTACATTTCTAGGAATCAAATAGAAAAGGCAAAATTTGCAAGGCAAACACTTACGTTTTGTTTCAAACTTGACAAGGAGTTTAATCCCCAGTGCCAAAGCAATATTTGGGCTGAGACAGGCAGCTACCTTCACGGTGAGGTTTATCCGTCCATAGTGTTGAGCAATGGAATTAAATGGAAAGAAACTGACAAAATATATAAAGCTTCCAGCAGAAGCAGCCAAACGGGCTGCAAATAAGAGGGAAATTATAAGGTCAGTTTAAAGCAATATACAAAACAATGAATGATAAATAAACTATAAATAAGTTCATAAGAATACACTAAAGGATAAGAATGTAAACTCTATGAGGGAAGAGAATTTATCTTTTTCACCCTCATATCATCGATGTCTGGAACACAATATATGTTCAGTAAATATTTATTATGAATGAATTAATGTATAGGATGACAATGTATAGGATATTTACCACATATGATAAAAATGTGCAGTCATTTAAACAAAGAATCACCCTTACATTTGTTCCTTTCTCATTTCTAAAACTTACTTATTCATTATTACTTGGTTTGGAGAATTATAAATGCACATCATTAGCATTAATATAAATTTAATATCTTAGTGTTTCTAGAGTTTCAAATTATGGTTAGAATAATAAGCCATGGATGAAGTTTTTAACACATGCTTTCAATCTAAATCATGATAGTCAAAAGAGAATAGTTAAATAAATAGTTAATTATTGAGAGTTGGATATGATTAGGTCCATAAATACAGGCTCCTGTAAGCTAGAAAAAGAATTTTTGTCAAGATTATCATTGAGACAGGAGATCAAGAAGGTGGAGTAAGAGGATGTGGTGCTCACCTCCCTTCATGAACACATAAAAAAATACATACACATGTAGAATAATTCTCACTGAAAACTAATTGCAAACAGGTAGAAAGATTAATGTAAAATCAAAATTCTAAGAAAGATACTCATAGAATATGATAGGATGGGAAGAAAAACAATCAGGTTGTGGAACCTGTGCCCTTGGGAGGGGAATCAGAGATTGCATGGGTAGACATTTGCCATGGGGACTGAGCAGGTTGAGCCACAGACTGGGTGTCCCAGCTCGCGGGTCCTATATGGAGGAGACAAGCCTGTTGGCTGGTTGGAGAACCATGGAGGCAGAAAAGAAGGTTGGAGATGCCTAGACTCCACTTGTGAGGAATGTTCAGGTGCTTGCTTGCCCCAGGCAAGGCTGAGAAAGATCTTTTCTAGCAGCTGCAGGGTTTCCTGAGACCACCTCCCTACACTCCCCAGCCCAAGCCAAGCAAAAACACTAGCACTGCTCACTCCACACTGCAGCGTGGCACTGGAGCTAGGGTGGTCAGGATTAAAGGCTCAAACTTGGGATGCAGAGATGACCCAGTCCCAGGGATGAGCCCAGGTGGGTGGTGGCCATTTTTGTCACCTTCTCAAGTGATGTCCTAGAAGCAACCCAGACTTCTGACGTCAGCAAGGATGCTGGGCTTCCCACAATTGCCTGTGTGCCCTTGTCCAAGCTGAAAAAACTCTTTGGCCACACTCACAGCACACATAGTGTGGCACTAGATCTAGGGCAGTCACGAACGGGGAAGAGATGTGATTATCAGCTGCATCTGAGCAGAGTGGCAGGTGCCCACACAGGCAAAACACTGGACTCCTTTTAGGTGCATGTGCCCCCTTGCTTCCGCACACCCCTCCTTTGAGGCAAAAGTCCTGTTAAGTACCCTATAAAGTGAAAAGGTTACAATTATATTGTCACCCTTCTTATTTATCTTATCTGATCAACAACATGAGATATGCAGATGACACCACCCTTATGGCAGAAAGAGCCTCTTGGTGAAGGTGGAAGGGGAGAGTAAAAAAGGACTGATGCTGAAGCTGAAGCTCCAATACTTCAGCAACCTGATCTGAAGAGCTGACTCATTGGAAAAGACTCTGATGCTGGGAAAGGCTGAAGGCATGAGGAGAAGGGAACAACAGAGGACAAGATTCTTGGAACAGCATCACCAACTCAATGGACATGAGTTTGAGCAAACTACAGGAGATGTTTAAGGACAGGGGAAACCTGGCATGCTGCAGTCTATGGGGTTGCAAAAAATTCAGACATGACTGAGTGACTGAACAACAAAGCACCTATTTATGGTAAAAATTCTCTAAAAGCAGCATAAAGGGAACCTAACTAAACACTGTAATGACCATTTATGACAAACCTCTGGCAAACATCCTATACAATGGTGAGAAGCTAAGAATATTTTTTTTCCAAGATCATGAACATGACAAGGATATCCACTCTCACCAATTTTATTCAACATAATTTTGCTATAGCAATCAGAGAAGAAAAAGAAATAAAGGGAATAAAAATTGGAAAAGAAGAAGTAAAACTTTCACTGTTTTCAGATGATATGATACTATAAATAGAAGATCCTAAAGATGCTACCAGAAAACCACTAGGGCTCATCAGTGAATTTGGTAAAGTTGCAGGTAACAAAATTAACAGAGAAATCTATTGCATTTCTACACACTAACAACAGAAGATCATAAAGAGAAATTCAAGAAGCAATTTCATTTACCACTGTATCATAAAGAGTAACATACCTAGGAATAAGCCTACCTAAGGAAACAAAACACCTGTACTCTGAAAACTACAAGATGCTGATGAAAGCAACCAAAGTAGATGCAAACAAATGAAAAACATGCCATGGTAATGGATTGGAAGAATCAACATAGTCAAACAAGGAAATCTAAAGACTGAATGCAATCTCTATCAAATTACCAATGGCATTTTTCACAGAATTGGAACAAAAAATCCAAAACTTTGTATGGAGAAACAAAAGCCTCCATGTAGTGAAAGCAATCTCGAGAGAGAAAACAGAGCTGGAAGAATCAGGATCCCTGACTTCATATTATATTACAAAGCTATAGTCATCAAAACAGTATGATACTGCCACAAAAACAGAAATATAGACCAATGGAAAAGGAATCAGCTACAAAAATATTAGTCACTCAGTCATGTCTGACTCTTTGCAACTCCATGGATTAATCGTAGCCCACTAGGCTCCTTTGTCCATGGAGTTCTCCAGGCAAGAATACTGAAGTTTGCCATTTCCTTCTCCAGGAGCATCTTCCCAACCCAGCGATCGAACCCGAGTCTCTTGCGTCTCCTGCATTGCAGGCAGATTATTTACCATCTGAGTCACCAGGGAAGCCTGTTAATCAGCTATACCTCAACACCAAAAAAAGTTTAAAATAAATAAAAATCCAGGGTATTTGAGGTATAACTAGGTTGCTTCCATGTCTTGATTATTTTAAATAACGCTGTAATGGGGTACAGATATCTCTTTGAGAAGTAATTTCAATTCCTTTGGATGTATATCTAGAAGCGGGATTGCTGTATCTTCTGGTAACTCTATTTGTAATTTTTTGAGGAACCTCAAAACTGTTCTACAGAGTGGCTGAAACAATGTATATTTCACCAACTGTTCAGCAATATGTGAACCGTGAACTTCCTGATGTTCAAGCTGGTTTTAGAAAAGGCAGAGGAACCAGAGATCAAATTGCCAACATCCGCTGGATCATATAAAGCAAGAGAGTTCCAGAAAAACATCTATTTCTGCTTTATTGACTATGCCAAAGCCTTTGACTGTGTGGATCACAATAAACTGTGGGAAATTCTGAAAGTGATGGGAATAGCAGACCACCTGACCTGCCTCTTGAGAAATTTGTATGCAGGTCAGGAAGCAACAGTTAGAACTGGACATGGAACAAGAGACTGGTTCCAAATAGGAAAAGGAGTTCGTCAAGGCTGTATATTGTCACCCTGTTTATTTAACTTATATGCAGAGTACATCATGAGAAACGCTGGACTGGAAGAAACACAAACTGGAATCAAGATTGCTGGGAGAAATATCAATAACCTCAGATATGCAGATGACACCACCCTTATGGCAGAAAGTGGGGAGGAACTAAAAAGCCTCTTGATGAAAGTGAAAGTAGAGAGTGAAAAAGTTGGTTTAAAGCTCAACATTCAGAAAACGAAGATCATGGCATCCGGTCCCACCACTTCATGGGAAATAGATGGGGAAACAGTGGAAACAGTGTCAGACTTTATTTTTCTGGGCTCCAAAATCACTACAGATGGTGATTGCAGCCATGAAATTAAAAGACACTTACTCCTTGGAAGGAAAGTTATGACCAACCTAGATAGCATATTCAAAAGCAGAGACATTACTTTGCCAACAAAGGTCCGTCTAGTCAAGGCTATGGTTTTTCCTGTGGTCATGTATGGATGTGAGAGTTGGACTGTGAAGAAGGCTGAGCGCCGAAGAATTGCTGCTTTTGAACTGTGGTGTTGGAGAAGACTCTTGAGAGTCCCTTGGACTGCAAGGAGATCCAACCAGTCCATTCTGAAGGAGATCAGCCCTGGGATTTCTTTGGAAGGAGTGATGCTAAAGCTGAAACTCCAGTACTTTGGCCACCTCATTCGAAGAGTTGACTCATTGGAAAAGACTCTGATGCTGGGAGGGATTGAGGGCAAGAGGAGAAGGGGATGACAGAGGATGAGATGGCTGGATGGCATCACTGACTCGATGGACGTGAGTCTGAGTGAACTCTGGGAGTTGGTGATGGACAGGGAGGCCTGGCGTGCTGCAATTCATGGGGTCGCAAAGAGTCGGACACGACTGAGTGACTGATCTGATCTGATCTGATATAAAGGTTCTTTATTCTCCACATCCTCACCAACACATGTTATATTTTGTAATCTTGGTAATAGCCAACCTAACAGTTGTGATAATTGAATCTGAATTTCAGATTACCACATTATGAAATTTAAATTTAAATGACAAGGAATACAGAGAAACAAGTGAGGATAACAGGAAGATAACAGGAGGATAACAACAGCAGTTATCCCTGAGAAAGACCAGATGGTGGACTTTCTAGATCAACAGATTTAGACAAATGTTCTAAGATACTCACACAGCTAAAGAAAGATGGGGATAAACTCAAGAAAATGATGTATGAACAAAACAAAATATCAATAAAGAGGTGAAAAACATAGGAAGGAATAAAGAAATTCTGAAGCTGAATAATACAATAAAAGCAATGAATATTCAATAGAGTGTTTCAAAATTGAATTTTCACAGGCAGGAGACTCAGTGAACTTTAAGATGATACAATTGAAAAGTTCAGTTATGAGTAATATAAAGTAATAAGATTGAAGAAAAGCAAACAGTGTAGCGATCTGTGGGATAACATTAAGTGGACCAACATAAGCACTGCCAGAGTACAAGAAAGAGAAGACAGAATAAAGGAGAAATTATATGAAGCAACAGTGGATGAAATTTTCCCAAACTTGATGAAAACACAAATAGAATGATTCAAGAAGCTTATCAAGAAGCTTCAGTTCAGTTCTGTTCAGTCGCTCAGTCGTGTCTGACTCTTTGCGACCCCATGAATCGCAGCACGCCAAGCCTCCCTGTCCATCACCAAGTCCCGGAGTTCACCCAGACTCACGTCCATCAAGTCAGTGATGCCATCCAGCCATCTCATCCTCTGTCATCCCCTTCTCCTCCTGCCCCCAATCCCTCCCAGCATCAGAGTCTTTTCCAATGAGTCAACTCTTCACATGAGGTGGCCAAAGTACTGGAGTTTCAGCTTTAGCATCACTCCTTCCAAAGAAATCCCAGGGCTGATCTCCTTTAGAATGGACTGGTTGGATCTCCTTGCAGTCCAAGGGACTCTCAAGAGTCTTCTCCAACACCACAGTTTAAAAGAATCAATTCTTCAGCAGTCAGCTTTCTTCACAGTCCAACCCTCATATCCATACATGACCACAGGAAAAACCATAGCCTTGACTAGACGGACCTTTGTTGGCAAAGTAATGTCTCTACTTCTTAATATGCTACCTAGGTTGGTCATAACTTTCCTTCCAAGGAATAAGCATCTTTTAATTTCATGGCTGCAATCACCGTCTGCAGTGATTTTGGAGCCCCCCCCAAATAAAGTCAGCCACTGTTTCCACTGTTTCCCCATTTATTTCCCATGAAGTGATGGGACCAGCAAACTCTAAATAGCAAGACATTCTGAATACTGACACTGAGCACATTATAATCAAATTGTTAAAATCTAAAGACAAAGAGTTTGGAAAGGAGCAAAAGAGGATCATATGCAAAGATCATCATATGATTATTGGAAGAATTTCTAAACAGAAAGTTTGAATGTCAGGAGGCTGTGGGTGAATATATTCAGATTTCTCAAGGAAAAAAATCAGTAAAAACCAAGAATTCTTAATGCTTCAAACTGTTCTTTTAAGATGAAGGAGAAATGAGTAACAAATAAAGAAAAATTACCTGTCCTGGGGTCTTTCAGGTTGAAAGAAATATAGTTGAGACTATATGAACAACCAAAGATCTCCAGTAAAAGTAAATTCATGTACAATTATTAAAGCTAGTATTACTGTATCAACTATACCTCAACTTAAAAAGATGAATGCAGGAGAATCTGAATCAGAGAAGATTATGTGATGATCAAAGTTGAATTGGAATGATGCAATTGCCAAAAGAGTTCATAAGCCAAGGAATGTTGACTGTTTTCAAAAATGGGAAAAAGGCAAGAAAATGTACTCTTTACTATAGGCTCCCAAGGAATACAGTAGTGCTTCTTTTAGCCAAGTGCACACAGGACAGTCTTCAGGATAGAGCATATGTTAGGCCACAAATCTAATCACAAAACTTTTGAGTTAAGATAAACATCATATAAACAATCTTCTTCAACTACAACAGGACTAGAATACTGAAAATAAAATTGAAAAGTTTACAATTTTGTGGAAGTTAAACAGTACACTCCTAAACAACCAATGGACAAAAAAGAAATAGCAAGAGAAATTAAAAGGTATATAGAGATGAATGAAAATGAAAACATAACATTAAATGAATTAAAAGCAGTACTAAGGGGCAAAATTATAGCTATAACTGCTTACTTTGAAAAAGAGGTAGGATCTCCAATCAATAAATTAACTTCATAACTTAAGAAACTTGACAAAAACAAACAAACAAAATTGGAAACTACCAATAAAAAACAGAAAGCTAGAATAAAGAAGGAAATGTTAATAATAAAGATTATGGCAGAAATAAATAAAATAGGGAATTGAAAAATAGTAGGGAAAATAAACACATGTGGAACTTAGAAAAATGGGACTGATGAAGTTACTTGCAAAGCAGAAGTGACTTACAGAGTTAGAATATGAAGCTATGGCTACCAAGGGAGAAGGTTAGGGTGAGGCATAAATCAGGAACTTGGGATGAACGAACACAAACTATATACACAAGATAGATAACCAACAAGGATGTATTGTATAGCACAGGGAACTCTATTCAATATTCTGTGATAACCTGAGAAAAGAATCTTACAGAGAGTGGGTATACATATATTAATATGCATAACAATTACTTTGCTGTACACCTGAAACACAGTATTGCAAATAAGCTATACACTAATAAAATTAAAATATTAAAAAAAAAGACAAAGAAAAAGCACGAAGACTTTCAATCCTAAGCACAGGGTATCTTTCCCTTTATTTGTATTTGCTTTAATTTCTGGTCAATGTTTCAAGTGAACAAGTCTTTCACCTCCTTGGTTTATTTTATTCTTTTTGATGCTATTGTAAGAGGGAAGATTTCCTTAATTTCTTTTTTGAGTAGTTCATTGTTAATATATAAAAATATAATTGATTTTCATATCAGTTACTTTAGTGAATTTATTTTTAAAAATTTATTTAAATTGGAGGATAGTTGTTTACAATCCTGTGATGGTTATTGCCTTACATTAATATGAATCAGCCATAGGCATACATTTGTCCCCTCCATTCTGTACCCACCTCCCTCCTTAATCCATCCCTCCAGGTTGTCACAGAGCACTAGCTTTGGTCACCCTCTGTCATACATCAAACTCCCAGTGTCTACTTTACATATGGTACTGAATATGTTTTAATGCTATTCTCTCAAATCATCCCACCTACTCCTTCTCCCACTGAATCCAAAAGTCTGTTCTTTATGCCTGTGTCTCCTTTGCTGCCCTGCACATAGGGTCCTTAGTACATCTTTCTGGATTCCACATGTATGTGTTAACATATGGTATTTGTCTTTCTTTTTCTGACTTACTTGCCTCTGTATAACAGGCTCTAGGTTCATCCACCTCATTAGAACTGCCTCAACTGTGTTCCTTTTTATAGCTGAGTAATATTCCATTGTGTATATATACCACAACTTCTTTATCCATTCATCTGCTGATGGACATCTAGGTTGCTTCCATGTCCTAGCTGTTGTAAATAGTGCTGCAATGAACACTGAGGTTTTGTTGTTGTTCACTCACTTGTGTCCAACTCTTTGTGACCCCACAGGCTTCCCTGTCCTTCACTATCTCCCAGAGTTTGCTCAAACTCATTTCCATTGAGTCGATGATGCCATCCAACAATCTCATCCTCTATTGCTTACTTCTTCTCCTGCCCTCAATCTTTCCCAGCATCAGGGTCTTTTCCAATGAGTCGGCTCTTTAGAACAAGTGACCAAAGTATTGGAGCTTCAGCTTCAGCATCAATTCTAATGAATATCCAGGGTTAACTTTCTTTAGGATTGACTTGTTTGATCTTCATGCTGTCCAAGGGACTCTCAAGAGTTTTCTCCAGCAACACAGTTTGAAAGCATCAATCCTTTGGTGCTCAGCCAGCATTATGGTCCAACTCTCACATCTGTGCCTGACTATTGGAAAACCCATAGCTTTGGCTATTTGGAACTTTGTTGGCAAAGTGATGTCTCTGCTTTTTAATATGCTGTCTAGGTTTTTCATAGCTTTTCTTCCAAGGAGCAAGCATCTTTTAATTTCATGACTGCAGTCACTGTCCACAGTGACTTTTGGAGGGATACATGTGTCTTCCAAATTCTAGCTTCCTCAGGGTATATGCCTAGTAGTGGGACTTCTGAGGTATATGGTAGTTTTATTCCTAGATTTTAAAGGCATCTCCATACTGTTCTCCATAGTGGTTATATCAATTTGCATTCCCACCAACACTTTAATAGGGTTCCCTTTTCTCTACATCCTCTCAGCATTTATTGTTGACTTTTTGATGACAGCCATTCTGATTGGTGTGAGATGATACTTCATTGTGATTTTGGTTTGTATTTCTCTTATACTGAGTGATATTGAGCATATTTTCATGTATTTATTGGCCATCTGTCTGTCTTCTTTGGAGAAATGTCTGTGTAGGCTCTCTGCTTGACAATGAATTTATTAGTAGCAACGGTGTGTGTGTGGAGTCTTTAGGATTTTCCACATATAAGATTATATAATCAGCAAACATAGATATTTTTACTTTTTATCTGGATATCTTTTATTTCTTTTTCTTGTCCATTTGTTTGACTAGAAATTCCAAATACTATGTGTAAAATTAGGTTATCTGTTTGACCTTTCTTATCTTTTAAAATGAATGTTTATTGTTATAAACTTTCTCTCAGTCCTGTTTTTCCTGCATCCTAAAAGTTTTGGTATGATTCTATTTGTTTTCATTTTCCTGAAGATATTTTCTTGTTTCAACTCCTTCTTTGACCAAAAGCTGGCTGTGCTTTTTAAAATTCACACATTTTAAGTTTTTCCATCTTTTTTTTTTTTTAGTTTTATTCCATTGTGATTGAAAAGTAATTGGAATTTCAATCTTCTTAAGTTTTTAATGACTTGTTTTCTGACCTAATGTGTTAGGCTCTGTACTATACTCCATGTACACTTCAGAAGGCTATATTCTGTTATTGGGTGAAATGTACTGTTTATGTCTGTTATGTTCATTTGGTCAATGGTGCTCAAATCTTGTTTCCTTACTGATTTTTCTCTCTAGATGATCTATCCATTTTTGAAAGTGGGGATATTTAAGTTTCCTCCTCCAAATGTATTGCTATTTCTCCCTTCAGGTATTTCAATATATGCTTTATATACTTAGGTATTCTGATGGTTGGTGCATATATAATAGTTATATCTTCTTGATGCATTGAACTTTTTGTCATCATGTAATGTCCTTTGTTCCTTGTGAATTTTTGACTTAAAAATCTATTTTTATGTTCTAAGTGTAGCTACCATCTCTACTTTTTTGTCAATATTTTTTATGGAATGTATATTTGCATCCCTTCATTGTGAACCTAAGTGTGCCTTTGATTCTAAAGTAAGTCTTGGTAGACAATAAATCATTGTATCTTTTTTTTTTTCATGTGTGTCCATTCTTTGGTTTCTGATTGGCATGTTTAATCCATTTATGGTTTAGTTATTATGGACAGACAAGGACTACTATTTCCATCTTGCTACTTGTTTCTGTCTGATCTGTCATTCTTTGTGTCTTTTACTCTCTTTTTATCTTCCTTTGTGATTTGTTGATCTTTTTTAGTGAGATGCTTTGTCTCTCTTTTTTGTACATACATATTTTAGATTTTACTTAGCATTATCTTATAACTATCTCATTTACACCAATAACAATTTCAAGTGCGTAAGTCTATACTTTCAATTCTCCCCTCTCAAAGTTTGTTAATTCCATCTTTTATAGTTATATATCAAGAATTTTAAAATTTTTATTCTTAATACTTTAACTTTTACAGTACAATTAAAAAGGATTTCTTTACTATCATTACAATATTACAATACTGTATCTGTCTAGACATTTGCCTTTATCAGTGAGTCTGTGCTTTCACAGGCTTCGCACTGTTCTTTATCATCCTTCTGTTTCAACTTAAAGATCCTGTAGAATTTCTTATAATGCAGATATAGTGGTGATAAATTCCCTCCAATTTTGTCTATTGCTTCAGTTTTAAAGTACAGTTTTGCTTAGGACAGCATCCTTAGTTGGCAGTTTTCTTTTAGCACTTCAAATATATCATCTCATTCCTTCCTGGCTTTCATGGTTTCTGTTTACAAGGAGTTCCTTAGACATGATCATTCATTTTTCTCTTCCTGCTTTCAAAATTGTATGTTTTTCTTTTAGTTCTGACCATTTGATTATAACTGAGACATTGAGACAATGTAGATTTCTTTTGGTTCATCATGTCTGGTGTTTATTTTGAGGATTCATGAGTCTGGATGTTCACTTACCTCTCTAGATCAGAGAAATTGTTACCGCATTTCATTCAATAAATTTTCTATTTCCTTCTTTTGTCCTTCTGAGGTTCTCATTATATATATATATATTCATTTTTATGTGCCCTTTAATCTCTTAGACTTTCACTTTTTTTCTTTTTGAACTTCTAACTTGATAATTTCAAATGTCCTATATTGAAATTTGCTGATAATTTCTTCTGCTTGATAAACCCGGTTTTTGAATCATCTTAGCAAACATTTCAGTTCAATTATTAAACTCTTTGACTAAAAATTTCTATTTGGCTCTTCTTAAAAATCCATTCCTGTTGGCATTCTCAGTTTATGTATAATTTTCCTGAATTAATTTATATTTTCATCCTTTTGTAACTTACTGAGTTTAAAATAACTATTTTGAGTTTCACCCCAGGCAGTTAGGACACTTTTTCATGGTAGGTTACTAAATATTTATTTGTGTGTGTGTCTCTCATGTGAGCTTGTGTGTTACTTTGTCATGTTTTCATGGTTCTTCCTGTTCTTTGTTGCTTTCCATTAGTGTATGCACATTTAAAAAACTGCTACTTCTCTGTCTTTAAGGACCTGCTCTGACTGTGAAAGACTACCATTCAATCCAGTTGGATTCTGGGCATTTGTTGTTAGCTGCCCCATGTCCAGTGTATATATATATTTCCCTTAAGTAGCTCATATTCTTTCACTGCCTCTACTGTCTATGACAGTTTAGTCAGTGCTCCACATGAAGCAAGACAGAAACCAGAGCCTTGCACTGTGCCCTGGAAGGCTAGGGATGTTGGAGCCACAATTCACTAGATTCTCTTCCTCCTGGAGAAAAACCCTCAGTTCTACACCTTCCCTAAGTCTTGCAGATCTGTTCTGGTTGTAGGATGCTGCCTGCCCCAATTCCTTTGTTCTTAGCTGCCCTGTTCACCAGGACTGTGTCAACTTCTGCAGTGCTCCTTGTATGGGTAGAAACAAGCCCCTCAGGGACTGTACTGAAAGGCAGAGGAATTGTAGCTATTCTCAACTCCTCTTGCCCTTCTTGGGGAGGAGCCTGTGCCTTCAGTTCTGTACGTTCAGTTCTGTGCGTTCTCTAACTCTCAGAGAGTCATGTGGATCACAGGAAACTGCTAATCTTTTTTCTTTATTTCTAACTGCTTCAGGCTTCTGTTCTGTTCCAGTTCTTTCAGCACTCCATGTGTTGCAAGAGAGAAACTAGTTCTTCAGGTAACAGGAAATGGCCAGGAATGTAACATGTTTGTCCCACTTTCTCTTACCCTAGCCCTCCTTCAGGGACAAGTCATGGGCTGAGGTTATCTCTCATGTCACTGAGCTGAAATAGCTTGGAAGAGGGGCTAATGCAGTAAAACAAAATTGCTCTCATCTACTTACCTGTGGCTAGTCAGTGAATACCAGGTGTAGGAGTAGGAGTCAATTAAAGCAAGAAACCAAACAGTGAAGCCTTTAATCACTTACTGCAATAGTATATGCAAAAACCTAAAACTGGAGAAAGCACAAACTTTCTCATTCCATTTTCTCCATGAATTGAAACAGTGGTTCAGAATCACATGCATCATCACAGATGTGGTAGGGGAGGGGGCTTATTCAACTAACTGTTGAGGGAGCCCTGAACAAAAGGCTTCTTAAGTTTTATGGACTTATGAAAGGCTACTGGAAGACTAGGAGTAGAAAAGTTCTGAGTGCTAAGTCAGAGTGAATAAAAGTGTCTTCAAGATTTCACACATCAAAGAAGTCTCTGTAGAGGTATCTGCAGAGACCTCAGCCAAAGGCCCTCAATAGAGACCTAGTAATAAAGGCCAGGAATGCAGATATGCAGAAGAGCATGGTGTCAGCAGGACTACACACATTCTTAAGACTCTAGGGAAGATGGCACTCCTTATCTCTTCCAGCTCCTGGTGGCTGCCAGCATTCCTTCACAGAACTCCAAATTCTGCATTTTACCATTCTAAGTTACATAACTCCTACTTCTACTTAGGCTTCTCTACACTCAGTTCAGTTCAGTTGCTCACTCGTATATTACTCTTTGTGACCCCATGGACTGCAGCATGCTAGGCTTCTCTGTCCATCACCAACTCCTAGAGCTTGCTCAGACTCATGTCCATTGAGACGGTGATGCCATCCAACCATCTTCTCCTCTATCCTGCCCTGCTCCTCCCACCTTCAATCTTTCCCAGCATCAGGATCTTTTCAAATGAGTCAGTTCTTGCATCAGGTGGCCAAAGTATTAGAGTTTCAGCTTCAGCATCAGTCCTTCCAATGAATATTCAGGAATGATTTCCTTTAGGATTGACTGGTTTGATTTCTTTGCAGTCCAAGTGACTCTCAAGATTCTTCTCCAACACTACAGTTCAAAAGCATCAATTCTTCGGCCCTCAGCTTTCTTTATACTCCAACTCTCACAACCATATGTAACTACTGGAAAAACCATAGCCTTGACTAGATGGACCTTTGTCAAGAAAGTAATGTCTCTGCTTTTTAATATGCTCTCTAGGTTGGTCATAGCTTTACTTCCAAAGAGCAAGCCTCTTTTAATTTCATGGCTGCAGTCACTATCTGCAGTGATTTTGGAGCCCCGCAAAATAAAGTCTGTCACTGTTTCCATTGTTTCCCCATCTATTTGCCATGAAGTGATGGGACTGGATGCCATTATCTTCACTTTTTGAATGTTGAGTTTTAAGCCCGCTTTTTCACTCTCCTTTTCCACCTTCATCAAAAGGCTCCTTAGTTCTTCACTTTCTGCCATAAGGGTGGTGTCATCTGCATATGTGAGGTTATTGATATTTCTCCTGAAAATCTTGATTCCAGCTTGTGCTTCATCCAGCCTGGCATTTCATATGATATACCCTGCACATAAGTTAAATAAGCAGGGCTATTCACTTTAAAACTCTTTTAACTGTCTTTAACTATTTTCTTTACTTAAATTGAACACCAGATTGGATGGATAATGTTATAATTTTGCTTCATCTATCAAATTTGATCTAATAAACACTGGAGAAGTAGAACAGTATATTATACTTATGCCTATTTTTACCCATTTCCATGTTCTTTGTGGAGTTCAGAGATTTCTGTTACCTCCTTTCTGCTCAGGAAACTTCCTTTAGCCATTCTTTAATGGTAATTTTGTAAACAATAAATCTTTGTCTTCCTCCTTCTAAGGATTTATTTCCTATTTATTCCTGGAGGATAGTTTTCCTGGATAGAGTTCACGGTTGGCATTTCTTTTCTTCAGCACTTGGAAAAACTTGCTGCTTCCTTCTAGTTTAGATGAGAAATGTGGTTATTCAAATTGACATTCTTCTATAAATAATGTATTATTTTTTCTGTCTGCTTGTTAGGTTTTTTTTTTTTCATGGTCCTTAGTTTTCAGAAGTTTAATTATGATGTGTCTTGGCATGAATTTCTTCAAGTTTATCCAATTTGGCATTACCCAGGTCCTTGAGACAGTATATGTCTGTCTTTCACCAGACTTGATAAAATTTCAGCCATTATTTCTTTGAATACTTTTTTATTTTGAAAACTTTTTCAGTCCCACATTTTTCCTACTCTTCTTTTGAAACTCCATTTATACAAATAAGTGTTAGATATGTGGTTATTGTCCTACATGTCCTTGAGATTCTATATATTTTTCAGTGTATTTTCTCTTTATTCAGAATGTGATTCTACTGAATCTGTCTTCAATTTAACTTATTCTATCTTATCTTTATTCTACTTAAGCTTTAAACTTGCTATTATATTTTTCTATGATATCCATTTGTTTTTTAAATAATTTCTATTTCTTTGCTGAGATTTCTATTTTCCCATTTGTTTTCGTAATTTCTTGCTGAAGCCATTTTTGTGATGGCTGCTTATATTGCTTGCCTACAATTATAATACCTGCTTCACCTTAGTGCTGTGTCTTTTGCCATGAATGTCATTTCTCATTAATACTGTGATTTTCCTGGTTCTTTGTATGAGTGATTTTCTATCATGTCCTAAGCATTTTAGGTAAAATGAGACTATGAATCCTAATCTTTTTTAAAAAACCGGCAGCACACAAAGGTCAGATGGATGTGGCTGTTTCTCTTCCCTGCTGACACTTTCCTGGGCACGGCACTGATACACACTGCCTCACTGCAGACAGATGAGGTGGAAGTTCAGACCTCTCTCTGGCCTTGCTAACACCTTTATGAAAGTGGGGCACTGACTCATATCACCTTTTAACCTCTGACGGAGGAAGCTTAGCTCTCTACTGGGCTTCACTGATGCTACATGATGGGAGATGTGGAAGGAGTGCTGACTAGTTTTGCACACTTGTTCAGTTTCTTATTGCTGTTGGGTAGATGTGGAAGATTAGCTGATGGCAAGGATGCTTATTATAACTGATTTGTACTACCTGTTAAGTATTATTGATACTGTATGTGGATGGAGACTCAATTCACTACTGGACACTAACAACAGTAAACTGGCAAGGGAATTATTAATTGAATAGTGCCTGACTCTGGCAAGATGGGATTGAGATGGAGGATCAACTTCTTTCTTGACTCTGACTCAGCCATGAATATAGAGGTGCAGTGGTTTTTCACTTAGTGTTGGGCTGGAATAGGGCAAGTATTGCCAAAATCTTTTCTATTGTTAGGGCACCAACTTCCTAGTCTTTTGGTGTGGGAAAACAGGCTTTGTTTGGAACTTTTTGTATGTTGTTAGTTATAGACTAGACACTTCTGAAGTGCTTTTTCAAAGATATATGAGTAGCAGTAAGAAATCCCAAGGAAGTAAAGGTCAAGTCAATTCCTCAAGTTTCAAGGTTTCTAAGCAGCCTTTCTTCTTCTTTATAACTTTCAGGGACTTTTTATTCTTGTTCATTGTGATAGCTAAGATTTTTACTTTTGAGGAGAATTTGAGCTGAATTAAAAATAAGTTTGATCTCCTTGCAGTCCAAGGGACTCTCAAGAGTCTTATCCAACACCACAGTCCAGAAGCATCAACTCTTCGGTGTTCAGCTTTCTTTACAGTCCAACGCTCACATTCATACATGACTACTGGAAAAACCATAGCCTTGATGAGATGGACATTTGTTGTCAAAGTAATGTCTCTGCTTTTTAATATGCTGTCTAGGTTTGTCATAGCTTTTCTTCCAAAGAGCAAGTATCTTTCAATTTCATGATGGCAGTCACCATCTGCAGTGATTTTGGAGCCCCCCAAAATAAAATCTGTCACTGTTTCCATTGTTTCTCCATCTGTTTACCATGAAGTGATGGGACCAGATGCCATAATCTTAGTTTTCTGAATGTTCAGTTTTAAGTCAGTTTTTTCACTCTCCTCTTTCACTTTCAACAAGAGGCTCTTTAGTACTTCTTCACTGTCTGCCATAAAGGTGGTGTCATCTGCGTATCTGAGGTTATTGATATTTCTCCTGGCAATCTTGATTTTAGTTTGTGCTTCATCCAGCCTGGCATTTTGCATGATGCATTCTGCATATAAGTTAACTAAGTAGGGTGGCAATATATAGCCTTGATGTACTCCTTTCCCCATCTGGAACCAGTCTGTTGTTCCATGTCCAGTTCTAACTGTTGCTTCTTGACCTGCATGCAGATTTCTCAAGAGGCAGGTAAGGTGGTCTGTTAGTCCCATCTCTTTAAGAATTTACCAGAGTTTGGTGTGATCTACACAGTCAAAGGCTTTGGGGCTGTCAATAAAGCACAGTCAAACCAGTCAATCCTAAAGGAAATCAGTTCTGAATATTCATTGGAAAGACTGAAGCTGAAACTCCAATACTTTGGCCACCTGATGCGAAGAACTGACTCATTTGAAAAGACCCTGATGCTGGGAAAGACTGAAGGTAAGAGGAGAAGGGGACGACAGAGGATGGCATCATCGACTCAATGGACATGAGTTTGAGTCAACTCTGGGAGTTGGTGATGGACAGGGAAGCCTGGTGTGCTGCAGTCCATGGGGTCACAAAGAGTTGGACATGACTGAGCAACTGAACTGAACTGAAAAATAAGTTTAAAAATATTAACTAATATTTTAATTGTTCTAGATAGAAGAGTCATTCTAATTATTTAGTCTATTATACCACCAGAAGTAAAAGTCCTTTTTCTTAAGTTTTTATAAATACTTATAATATTTATAATTTATATATTATATATATAATATAATAATTTATAAATGACTCTTATCTGACAATCTTATTTTGATTTTCAACACATCACTTTCTGTTTTAGCTCAACATACTACTTTTCTTTATCCACAATTTTGTTAATTGTTTTATTTAGGTCCTCAAGACCACCTCTGGATTAAGTCACTTTCTAGGACAATTCAAGGATATAGCATATAGTCATACTCAAGAGTTATGGTGAATAAATAATGATGCTATAATAACAATGTACAGATACAAAGCCCAATCATTGAAGGGAAAAGGAGCATGGGGCAAAGTGCAGATGAAAACAGGCACAGGTTTACAAGAGTTCTCTCTCAGTGAAATCACACAGGTTATACTTGATTCCTCTAGCAAGGAATTGTGACAACATATATAAAATACTGTTGGCCAGATATTCATTAGAGATTGAGGGACTAAGGTTTTTGGGGGGAGCTTGTCACACAGGTGTACGTAACATATATCAAGACTTAAGACTCCCAGAAAGAAAGCCTGTGATTAGTATAAAAACTGCTTGCACAAGCACTTTAGGAACCATGAGCCACTCTTACTATTTAGAGAATGGGGAGAATCTTCTAAAAATTTAAGTTCTTAGATGCCAAGCAAAGGCCAACCTTTGTAGGAAGGCTTTCTAAGGAAATGAGTTTCAGGCCTGCTATGTTAATTCCTTTCAGCACAATTCCAAATACTAATTGTGAATTGTGAAAACCAATCAGTTGATATTTGTGATAATATTCAGGTCAGGAAGGCAATGGCACCCCACTCCAGTACTCTTGCCTGGAAAATCCCATGGACGGAGGGGCCTGGTAGGCTGCAGTCCATGGGCTCGCTAAGAGTCAGACCTGACTGAGCAACTTCACTTTCACTTTTCACTTTCATGCATTGGAGAAGGAAATGGCAACCCACTGCAGTGTTCTTGCCTGGAGAATCCCAGGGACGGGGGAGCCTGGTGGGCTGCCGTCTATGGGGTCGCACAGAGTCGGACATGCCTGAAGCGACTTAGCAGCAGCAGCAGCAGCAGGTCAGGAAGCAACAGTTAGAACTGGACATGGAATAACAGACTGGTTCCTAACAGGAAAAAGAGTACGTCAGGGTTGTATATTGTCACCCTGCTTATTTAACTTATCTGCAGAGTACATCATGAGAAATGCTGGGCTGGATGAAGCACAAGCTGGAATCAAGATTGCTGGGAGAAATATTAATAACCTCAGATATGCAGATGATACCACCCTTATGGCAGAAAGTGAAGAACTGAAGAGGCTCTTGATGAAAGTGAAAGAGGAGAGTGAAAAAGTTGGCTTAAAGCTCAACATTCAGAAAACTAAAACCATGGCATCTGGTCCCATCACTTCACGGCAAATAGATGGGGAACCACGGGCAGACTTTATTTTTTTGAGCTCCAAAATCACTGCAGATGGTGACCTCAGCCATGAACTTAAAAGAGGCTTATTCCTTGGAAGGAAAGTTATGACCAACCCAGACAGCATATTCAAAAGCAGAGACATTACTTTGCCAACAAAGGTCTGTCTAGTCAAGGCTATGATTTTTCCAGTAGTCACATATGGATGTCAGAGTTGAAGTATAAAGAAAGCTGAGTGCCGAAAAATTGATGCTTTTGAACTGTGGCCACCTGATGCAAAGAGCTGATTCATTTGAAAAGACCTTGATGCTGGGAAAGATTGAAAGCATGAGAAAACAGGGGATGATAGAGGTTGAGATGGTTGGATGGCATCACCAACTCAATGGACATGAGTTTGGGTAAACTCCGGGAGTTGGTGATGGACAGGGAGGCCTGGCATGCTGCAGTCCACAGGCCTGCAAAGAGTTGGACATGACTGAGCAACTGAACTGAGCTGAGGTGATTAAAGGTTATACTTTGATACTTAAAAGTCTTACTGCAAAAATATATTTATATACTAAAATTATTTAATAGGGACTATATTTGTTCAATACAGAAAATACAGGAGGAATAATGCTTATAGGTGTGGTATAAAAAAGAAATATTCCTTAATTTGGGGAGAAGTTATTAAAAATTGTCAATAGAAAATTATTTCTATAAGATCTGTAGTAGGCCAATCTGGGGTTATCTGATGATATATATCTTTCTCATGTGGGCTTTCACAAACAGTCAATTTTTCTTTGTCTATGTATGTGATACAGTGTCTTACCACATGGTAAGTACACAAAGGACATGCTGAATAAATGAAAGAATGAATACCTCCTTCCCTTGATTTGCTTTTGGAAGTGATTTGAAATCAACTTCTGCAGGAAGCACTGTTTAATTCATCCTAAGTTCCATCTGGTAACAATCTTATTTTATATACTGTTTTTATACATGCATTGGGCAGGATTAAATTTCAGTGTACCCTCTGCTGCTGCTGCTAAGTCGCTTCAGTCGTGTCTGACTCTGTGCGACCCCATAGACGGCAGCCCACCAGGCTCCCCCGTCCCTGGGATTCTCCAGGCAAGAGTACTGGAGTGGGGTGCCGTGCACCCTCTACCTCTTGTCGAATCATTTCATGTGCAATTCATCTTCTATGTTAGAATGTATGCCAAGACTGTGTGTGAGATAGCTACATGGAGCTCCCAAATATGGCCTTATTTTGGTCAATTAAAATGGTAATTCTATTACAGGAGAAGTCTTAGACTCACCTTTATTGAAGAATGTGCTAACCATAAAGCCAAAGAATATTGAAGCAATGGCATAACACATAAGAAAGACAAAAATTAAACTATAGTCACTGTAGTAGAAGACTGGATCATTGAAAATCTACAATAAAACAATTATGACATCATGTAAAATATGCAATAAGTAGTACCATATAAGCACAAGGGAAAAGGGAGAAAACTATGGCCCTAAAGAAACAGATCACACTGCCCAGTGACTGAAACTCAACGAGATGCCAAGTTAACTAATTAACTTATTTCTTACAGAAGGATTAATGTTTTTCTCAGAGATTTGGAAGTCTCTGAATTTCCATAAAAGCCATTTTTCATTCTTTTGAAAACCTGAGACTGATCAGTCCATACTATGATTGCTTTGTCCTTCTCAAAGGAGAGTTGCAGCCGGTTGCAACCCACTGGAACTAAAATGTTAGATGTAACAGCCATATACGGCATGTAGCTATTAAACACTTGAAACATTAAGGACTTGAAATGTAGCTAGTGTGACTGAGGAGCTGACTTTTTATTGTCATTGAATTTTAGTTATTTTTAACTTAAACTCAAAAGATAAAGCAGCGTCAAATACAGATGAAGTATTTCTAATGAAAATACAGTGTACAAATTGAGATGTGCTCTAAATATGAAACATACCCTGGAGTTATAAGTTTTAGTACAGAAAAGAATGTAAAATATCTCAATTTTAAAATGGGTTGCATACTGAAATAATATTTTGTGTATATTGGCTAAATAATATACATTATTAAAATAATTTCACCTTTTCCTTTTTAAAATTTCTATAGCTACTAAAATCCTAATAGTACATGTATGACTCATTTCTATTGGGCAGCATGAAACTAACACTTGCCTTGGCAAAGAGTAACACACATATCATAGAGACAATAAAGATATAAAAAAAGAAGAATGTGAAGAAATACGCAGCCCAGATCATCCAACTTTTAAGTCCAATTGTAAGCTGGTACTCCTGTAAGAAATTCAAAACAAATCAAATATTAAATATATCAGCAAGTCATAACATTTTCACATACATTTAAAAACTAAATTCTCATAAAAACATATTTAAATGGATAATATCTTCATTTTATGAGTGAAAAAAATCAAGGCTCAGAAAGTCATGTGTGTTGATTACACATGCAGTTAGTAAGGGCAGTACTGACATTCAAATATTTTTCTCTTGAGTTCAGAAATCTTTTGTCAACATTACACCTAGTATTAAACCAAAGTGGAGAGCATTTAAAATTAAACTTTGAAATATCGAGATTAAGATCTCTTTTCCATTATATCCACATCCTGAAATGTGTTATGGTTTATTTCTTTTTTAAAAAAATTCAATTGTAGATTAGAAGTCAGCAGTACTTCTTATATTTGTTCTTTGTAGGCAATGAGTCTTTTCCTTCCCTCTAGTTTGTCTCTGAGCTTTTTGGAACTGTGGTTTGATGTCTACCATTAATTTTGTAAAAGTCTCTGCCATTATTTCTTTAACTCTATTTTCACATCTTCTTTTTGAATTCCAATTATATACATGCTATATCATTGACAGTGTCCTATAGCTTTTCAGTGTTTTCTTCTGGATCTTTACATAGTGTTTTCTTTTTGCACTTAAGTTTGTGTAATTTCAACTTTCTTGTATTCAGTTTTTGATTTTTTCCTCATGAAGGTCAAGTCTACTTATGAGTCTGTCAAAGGCATTCTTCATTTTTGTCAGTATGCTTTTTTTAATTTCTAGCAATTCCATTTGACTTCTTATAGCTTGCTGTTTCTGATCAGTTCAGTTCAGTTCAGTTGCTCAGTCATGTCCTACTCTTTGTGACCCCATGGACTGCAGCATACCAGGCCTCCCTGTCCATCACCAACTTCCAGAGTTGACTCAAACTCATGTCCATTGAGTTGGTGATGCCATCCTCTGTCGTCCCCTTCTCCCACCTTCAATCTTTCCCATCATTAGGGTCTTTTCAAATGAGTGAGTTCTTCGCATCAGGTGGCCAAAGTACTGGACTTTCAGGTTCAACATCAGTCCTTCCAATGAACATTCAGGACTGATTTCCTTTAGGATGGACTAGTTGGATCTCCTTGCAGTCCAAGGGACTCTCAAGAGTCTTCTCCAACACCACAGTTCAAAAGCATCAGTTTTTCAGTGCTCAGCTGTTTCTGATAGCATTACCTATCTGATCCTGCATGTTATCTGTCATGCTGAAAAGAGAAAGCTTGACACTACTATTTTTAAAGAAGGCTGTTTGCAAGATTGGCCTTTGGTTGGTATATAGAAATTTGGCTGATAAACCACTCCCTTCACTGATATAAAACATTTTCTAAATGATAAGTGTGGCTGACCATGCCTAAACCATTTGGACAAATAATATGGTGTATGCTGGATACCTGCTGTCTAGGAGTTTGGAATTTTGGTATGTGGTAGGCCAAAGGTGTTTATAAAATATAACCAGCATGCCAATCAAAACCTTGGATGCTATGTCTCTAATGGATTTCTCTGGACAAGAACATCACAAATATGTTGCTGGATTTTCATCACTGGTGCAAGAGTATGCCCTGTGTGACCTCTTGTGAAATTACTTGCGGAAGCCTGCAGGTTAATTCCTCTAGGATTTGCCTGTGTTATCACCTACACTTACTCTACCATTAAAATAAACCTTAGCTGTTAGCATATCTACATGCTGAGTCCCATGAATCCTTCAAGTGAATTTCAGAAAATAGGGATGGTCTTAAGGATCCTGGACACCTCTACCTTTTCCTTTAGTGCCTTAAATTATTAATCACAGTAATTTAAACTGTGAAGCATGGGTCAGCGGTGGACTGCGGCAGGGCCGGAGGCACTGAATGCCCCAGTGGTGCACAGGACCTTTTGAAGGAGGTCTTTCAATTATCTTCATTACCTTCACCATAGTTTGGCCTCAGGCCAAACAACAGGGAGGGAACACAGTCCCAGCCATCAACAGGAAATTGGACTAAAGATTTACTGAGTATTGTCCCACCCATCAGAACAAGACCCAGTTTCCCACTCAGTCAGTCTCTCCCATCAGGAAGTTTCCATAAGCCTCTTACATTTATCCACCAAAGGGCAGAGAAAATGAAAACCACAATCACAGAAAACTAATCAAACTGATCACATGGACCACAGTCTTGTCTAACTCAATGAAACTATGAGCCATGCCATGTAGGGCCACCCAAGATGGAAAGGTCATGGTGGAGAGTTTTGACAAAAAGTGGTCTACTAGAGAAGGAAATGGCAAGCCATTTCAGTATTCTTGACTTGAGAACCCCATGGACACTTTGAAAAGGCAAAAAGATAGGACACTGAAAGATGAACTCCCCAGGTTGGTAGGTGCTCGATATGCTACTGGAGAAGAGTGGAAAATTCTGAAAGAGATGGGAATACCAGACCACCTGACCTGCTTCTTGAGAAATCTATATGCAGGTCAGGAAGCAACAGTTAGAACTGGACATGGAACAACAGACTGGTTCCAAATAGGAAAAGGAGTACATCAAGGTTGTATATTGTCACCCTGCTTATTTAACTTATCTGCAGAGGACATCATGAGAAACGCTGGGCTGGATGAAACACAAGCTGGAATCAAGATTGCTGGGAGAAAAATAAATAATCTCATATATGCAGATGACACCACCCTTATGGCAGAAAGTGAAGAGGGACTAAAGAGCCTCTTGATGAAAGTGAAAGAGGAGAGTGAAAAAGTTGGCTTAGAACTCAATATTCAAAAAACTAAGATCATGGCATTCATTCCCATCACTTCATGGCAAACAGATGGGGAAACAGTGGAAACAGTGGCTGACTTTATTTTTTTGTGCTCCAAAATTGCTTCCGATGGTGATTGCAGCCATGAAATTAAAAGATCTTACTCTTTGGAAGGAAAGTTATGACCAACCTAGACAGCATATTAAAAAGCAGAGACATTACATTGCCAACAAGGTCTGTCTAGTCAAAGCTATGGTTTTTCCAGTAGTCATGTATGGATGTGAGAGCTGGAGTATAAAGAAAGCTGAGCACCAAAGAATTGATGCTTTTAAACTGTGGTGTTGGAGAAGACTCTTGAGAGTCCCTTGGACTGCAAGGAAATCCAACCAGTCCATCCTAAAGAAAATCAGTCCTGAATATTCGTTGGAAGGACTGATGCTGAAGCTGAAACTTCAATACTTTTGGCCACCTGATGCAAAAAACTGCCTCACCGGATAGCTCCCTGATGCTGTGAAAGATTGACGGTAGGAGGAGAATGGCAAAAGGGATGAGATGGTTGGATGACATCACTGACTTGATGAGTTTGAGTAAACTCCGGGAGTTGGTGATAGACAGGGGAGTCTGGCGTGCTGCAGTCCATGGGGTCACAGGAGTCTAACACGACTGAGTGACTGAACTGAATTTAAAACTTGTCTGGTGTTTTCTAACAACTTCGATTTATCTGAGTCTGGTTTGATTACAGATTTGTCTCTTTGAAACATTTTTTTCTTAATTTTTGGTGTGGCTTACAATCCTTTATTGAAAATCAGACATGTTAGCTAGGAGAGCATATATGAAGGTAAATAGGCCTATAGTGTGAGGCTTCATATTAGATTAGCTAGGACTTGAGTTGTTTGAAATTGTTACTCTAATTTCAAATTCTAACATCAAATTCCTCTAGTGAACTTTTACCGTGTCCCTTCTTGCCATCAGGTTTTACTTTTACCTTTCTGCTGCTTCACACACTTTGCTTCTGAAAATCAGCTAGCTTGGTATTCACTCTTCCTACTCTGTAGTTGTTGTTACTGGGATATAATCTGCTTCTATGGGATGCAACAACCATCCACAATGCTGAACACGCAGAAATAATCCAACCCTCTGTGTAACAGAACTCTACATGCTTAAAAATCCTTTAAAGAAACTTTGTAAGAAAGTAATTTGGATTACCTTCAATCTTTTTTCCTTTTCCCATACAATAGATCGAATGATGGAAAGTACAGATGGAGAGAACATGAGTATGAACATCAGAGGAAGGAAACTACCAGTGAGCAAAAGTAATCCGTCATCAGGATAAGCTGGATATGGAAATCTCTGTACAAAGATGCTGATATCGTCAAACAACTGTCTAGCACTGCTCTCATGATACAGAATGATGGCCTTATCTAAGGCATGCTGTATAGCCAGGAATCCTTCTCTGATGTACCCTATATGATAAAATAAACATCATCAAGTAAAACATGCTAAGGAACATCTAATCAGACACATGCAAAAAGCAAGGTAATTCAAGTCAGTCATAGCTTATCACGTATAGAACCTAAACTTAGTGTTGTATCAGGGCCAACTGAACATAATAGCTCTGAGAACCTATTATAGTTCTCACACAGAAACAAGCGTTACTTCTTCAGATGAATCTAATTCACATCTTCTAAAAATTAAATATATTTAATAAAAGTGGTAGACTTGGTAAATGTAATTCATATTTACAAAAAATGCAACTTTAATTAAACGCTGGTGAGATGAAGACTTTGAAACGTAAAATAAGATGTGAAAGTCAGAGTGACAGATATATATATAGTGAGTAATACAGTTTGGACCCCAAGGAAAATTGTTTCACTGAAACCAAGTTATCCATAAAGCTAAAAGGCAGTTTAGGAAGTAACTTGCTTTTCTTTTACTTATTTTTTCTACTTGGAATGTGCTTTTAACTTATAAATCTAGAGCCTTATGCATTGGTAAAATAGGTGAGACTAACAAAAAATAATTACACTTGGGATAGACTCAAACTGCTTTTTTAAAAACTGAAGTATAGTTGATTTACAATAATGTGATAGTGTCAAGTGTACAGCATAGTAACTCAGGTACATTTTTTCAGATTATATTCGACTAGAGCTTAGTATAAGAAATTGAATATAATTCCATATACAGTAAACTCTTGTTGTTTATCTATTCTATGTATTTTGTAGTTGTTCAGTCGCTCAGTCACGTCTGACTCTTTGTGACACCATAGATTGCAGCATGCCAGGCTTTCCTGTCCTTAACCATCTCCCAGAGCTTTCTCAAACTCATGCCCAATGATTTGGTGATGCCATCCAACCATCTTGTCCTCTGTTGTCCCCTTCTCCACCTGCCTTCAATCTTTCCCAGCATCAGGGTCTTTTCAAATGAGTCAGCTCTTTGCATCAGGTGGCCAAAGTACTGGAGCTTCAGCTTCCACATAACTTCCAATGAACATTCAGGGTTGATTTCATTTAGGATAGACTGGTTGGATCTCCTTCCAGTCCAAGGGATTCTCAAAAGTCTTCTCCAGCACCATAGCTCAAAAGCATCAATTCTTTGGTGCTCAGTTACCTTTATGGTCCAACTCTCAGATCCATACATGACTACTGGAAAAGCCATAGCTTTGACTAGATGGACTTTAGTCAGCAAAGTGATGTCTCTGTTTTTTAATAAGCTGTCTAGGTTGGTCATAGCTTTTCTTTCAAGGAGTGTCTTTTAATTTCATGGCTGCAGTCACCATTTTCAGTGATTTCGGAGCCCAAGAAAATAAAGTCTGTCACTGTTTCCATTGTTTCCCCATCTATATACAATGAAGTGATGGAACCGGATGCCATGATCTTAGTTTTTAAAATGTTGAGTTTTTAGCCAGCTTTTTCACTCTGCACTTTCACATTCATCAAGAAGTTCTTTAGTTCCTCTTCACTTTCTGCCATAAGGCTGGCATCACCTGCATATCTAAAGTTACTGGTATTTCTCCCAGCAATCTTGATTCTAGCTTGTGCTTCATCCAGCCTGGAATTTTGCATGATGTACTCTGCACATAAGTTAAATAAGCAGGGTGACAGTATACAGCTTTGATGTACTCCTTTTCCAATTTGGAACCAGTCTGTAGTTTCATGTCCGATTCTAAATGCTGCTTCTTGACTTGCATACAGGTTTCACAGGAGGCAGATAAGGTGGTCTGGTATAACAATCTCTTCAAGAATTTTCCACAATTTATTGTGATGCACACAGTCAAAAGCTTTAGCATAGTCAATAAGTAGATGTTTTTCTGGAATTCTCTTGCTTTTTCTATGATCCAAAAGATGTTGGCAATTTGATCTCTAGCTTGGAGAATTTTGAGCATTACTTTGCCAGCATTTGAAATGAGTGCAATTGTGTGGTAGTTTGAGCATTCTTTGGCATTGCCTTTCTTTGGGATTGGAATGAAAACTGATCTTTTCCAGTCCTGTGGCCACTGCCGAGTTTTCCAAATTTGCTGACATATTAAGTGCAGCACTGTAACAGCATTGTCTTTTAGGAGTCAAAATAGCTCAGCTGGAATTCCATCACCTCCACTAACTTCCTAAGGCCCACTTGACTTCACACTCCAAGATGGGCTCTAGGTGAGTGATCACACCATTGTGGCTATCTAGGTCATTAAGATCTTTTTTGAATAGTTCTTCTGTGTGTTCTTGCCACCTTTTCTTAATATCTTCTGCTTCTGTTAGGCCCCTACAATTTCTGTCCTTTATTGTGTCCATCTTTGCATGAAATGTTCTCTTAGTGTCTCTAATTTTCTTGAAGAGATCTCTAGTCTTTCTCATTCTATTGTTTTCCTCTATTTGTCTGCATTGATTACTGAGGAAGGCTTTTTTTTTTTTTAATCTTTCCTTGCTTTCTTTGGAACTCTGCATTCAAATGGGTGTATCTTTCCTTTTCTCCTTTGCCTTTAGCATCTCTTGTTTTCTCAGCTATTTGTAAGGCCTCCTCAGACAACCATTTTGCCTTTTTGTACTTCTTTTTCTTGGGGATGGTCTTGATCACTGCCTCCTGTACTATATCACGAAACTCTGTCCTTAATTCTTCAGGCACTCTATCAGATCTAATCCCTTGAAACTATTTGTCACTTCCACTGTCATAATATAAGGGATTTGATTTAGGCCACAGCTGGATGGTCTACTGGTTTTTCCTACTTTCTTCAATTTTGCAAAAGTCTGAATTTTGCAATAAGGAGTTCATGATCTGGGTCACAGTCAGCTCCCAGTCTTGTTTTTGCTGACCGTATAGAGCTTCTTCATCTTTGCTGCAAGAAATATAATCAATCTGAGTTTGGTATTGACCATCTGGTGATGTCCATGTGTAGAGTCATCTCTTGTGTTGTTGCAGGAGGGTGTTTGCTATGACTAGTGCATTTTCTTGGTTTTCCCTGCTTCATTTTGTACTCCAAGGCTAAACTTGCCTGTTACTCCAGGTAACTCTTGCCTTCCATACTTTTGCATTCCAATCCCCTAAGATGAAATATACATCCTTTTTTGGTGTTAGTTTTAGAAGGTCTTGTAGGTCTTCTTACAACCATTCAACTTCAACTTCTTTAGTATTACTGGTTGGGGCATATACTTGGATTACTGCGATATTGAATGGTTTGCCTTGGAAACGAACAGAGATCATTCTGTTGTTTTTGAGACTGCACCCAAGCACTGCATTTTGGACTCTTTTGTTGACTATAAGGGCTACTTCATTTCTTCTTCTAAGGGATTCTTGCTCACAGTAGTAGATATAATGGCCATCTGAATTAAATTCGACCCTTTTGTTCCATTTTAGTTCACTGATTCCTAAAATATTGATGTTCACTCCTGCCATCTCCTGTTTGACCACTCCAATTTACCTTGATTCATGGACTTAATATTCTATCGCAGGTTCCTATGCGATATTATTTACAGCATCAAACTTTACTTTCACCACCAGACACACCCAAGTGGGCGCTGTTTCTGCTTTGGCTCAGCCTCTTCATTTCTTCTGGAGCTATTTCTCTGCTCTTGTCCAGGAGCATATTAGGCACCTACCGACCTGGGGAGTTCATCTTTCAGTGTCCCATCTTTTTGCCTTTTCATATTGTTCATGGGGTTCTCAAGGCAAGCATGCTGAAGTGGTTTGCCATTCCCTTCTCCAGTGGACCATGTTTTGTCAGAATTCTCCACCATATCTGTCCATTTTGGGGGACTCTACATGGCATGGCTCATAATTTCATCGAGTTAGACAAGGCTGTGATCCATGTGATCATTTGTTTAGTTTCCTGGGACTGTGGTTTTCATTTTGTGTGCCCTCTGATGTATTAGGATAAGAGGCTTGTGGAACCTTCCCTGATAGGAGGGACTGGCTGTGGGAAAAATTTGGTCTTGCTCTGGTGGGCAAGGCCATGCTGAGGAAATCTTTAATCCCAGTTTCTGCTGGTAGGTGGGTCTGTGTTCCCTCCCTTTAGTTTGGCCAGAGGCCAAACTGTGGTAGGGGTAATGGTGACCTCCTTCAAAAGGACTTACGGAGCATACGGGGCTTCTCAGGAGTGTTGCACTCAGTGCCCCTGACCCCGCAGCAGGCCACTGTCGACTCACGCCTCCGCCGGAGACTCAAGGACACTCACAGGCAAGTCTGGCTCAGTCTCTTGTGGGGCCACTGCTCCTTTCCCCTGGGTCTTGGTGGGCACAAGGTTTTGTTTGTGCCCTCCAAGTCTTTTCCCCCAGTCCTGTGGAAGTTCTGCAGTCAAATACCACTGGCTTTCAAAGTCAAATTCCCCGGGGGTTTTCAGTCTCTTTCCTGGATTTCCCAGGTTAGGAAATCTCTTGTGGGCCCTAGAACTTTTGCAACAGTGCAAGAACTTGTTTGGTATAATCGTTCTCCAGTTCATGGGTCATCTGCTCAGTGGCTCTACAGTAGAGCTAATGGTGACGTCCTCCAAGAGGACTTATGGCCTCACACTGTGCCACCCAGGTCTGATGCAGCCAGAGCCTCTGTCCCCGTGGTAGGTCACTGCTGACTCATGCCTCTGCAGGAGACACTCAGACACCCAAAGGTAAGTCTGGCTCAGTCCCTTGTTGAGCTCACTGTTCCTTTCCCTGGGTCCTGGTGTGCACAATTTTTTTTTTTTTTTTTGCATCCCCTCAGCATCTGGCGGGTCTGAAATTTGATTTTAAACATGATTGCACCCCTCCTACTGTCTTCTTGGAGTTTCTCCTTTGCCCTTGGATGTGGGCTATCTTTTTCTGCTAGGATTCAACATTCTCCTGTTGATGGTTGTTTAGCAACTAGTTGTGATTTTGGTTGGAGAAGGAAATGGCAACCCACTCCAGTACTCTTGCCTAGAAAATTCCATGGATGGAGGAGCCTGGTGGGCTACAGTCCATGGAGTCGCAAAGAGTCGGACATGACTGAGTGACTTCACTTGTGATTTTGGTATTCTTGTAGGAGAAGATAAGCACACATCCTTCTACTACAGTATCTTAGAAGGTAATCAATCTAAGGCAAGCATAAGACTTTAATCAGGGAGCCAGCTGACCAAGAAGATGGAAGGCTAATGTCTCAAAATAACCATATTATCTGGGTCTGGATGCCAGGTTCTTTTATAGGTTAGAGATCGGGGGTGGGGTGGGGGGGTGGGGTGGGGGTGGTGGAGGGGGGAGGTGAGGAAGCAAAGTAAAAAGGCCATTAATCTTGCAAACATCTCCTAGAATGGCAAGCCTCAGGCAGGGGATGTGTTAATTTCTTCCTGCCATCTACAGGTGGACAGAGTTCTGAACAAAGGCACTTTAGTTTAACAGTCAGGCAGGTGGGTAGGATTCTCCAAGGCAGAGCATTCTGTATGATTATAATAACAAAAGCAATGAAAAGCAAGTCAAAGAAACCCTTTCTGACATTGAGTCAGAATTGGCTTCTTTTCCACAATATATTCACATCCCACTCAAAGCATCTCCCTTTCTTCTGAATTCATACTGAGATTTCTCCCCAGAAACATCCTCAAGTCCAAGACACTTGGTTTAGCACTTCCACAGTCACTCCCTCAAGTATGGAACCTTTTGGAAACGGAGCTATGGTTCTCATTGCTGAAGCAGCACCCCAGGCTATGGGGCGCAAGCCTGGCCTGCCCTGCCTGTTCTGTGATGCCCTTGATATAAGAAGCTGCTTGCATATGCCTTCTGCTATTGGCATCCCAGTCCAGTACTTTTGCCTGGAAAAGCCCATGGACGGAGGAGCCTGGTGGGCTGCAGTCCATGGGGTCCCTAGAGTCGGACACGACTAAGTGACTTCACTTTCACTTTTCACTTTCATGCATTGGAGAAAGAAATGGCAACGCACTCCAGTGTTCTTGCCTGGAGAATCCCAGGGACGGGGAAGCCTGGTGGGCTGCCATCTTTGGGGTCGCACAGAGTCAGATACAACTGAAGCGACTTAGCAGCAGCAGCAGCTGTAGTTGCATACTGCATTTTATGTATAGTAGTTACTAATTTTTTAAGGTTGGAAATCAGATAATTAATTTTATACTTTTCAGTTTTTCTCGTATCAACATATAAACATTATAGGGTTATTTCTAAGCATTGCTTTGCTTTAGCTGTATCCTCCTAATTTTTCTCCCAAACCTTAACATGTTATTTTTGGGAGAAAAACACCCTCTGCACTTCCCAGATTCAGGTGACTATTTCCTTTCCCATGATAGGGAATTTTTTTTTACTACAATCTCTTCAAGTATTTTATCAGTCTCTTTCTTTTCTTCTTCTGGGATCACTATAATTTGACTGCAGATGGGTTTAATGTTGTCCCAAAGGTCTCTTAAGACTGTCTGCATTTCTTTTCATTCTTTTTTCTTTATTCTGTTCTGCAGCAGTGATTTCCACCATTCTGTCTTCCAGCTCACTTATCCATTCTACTGCCTCAGCTATTCTGTTCTTTATTCCTTCCACTGTCTTTTTCATTTCAGTTATTAGATTGTTCATCATCACTGTTCATCCATTCTTTAGTTCTTCTAGATCTTTGTTATTTCTTGTACTTTCTTGTACTTTCTCTATCTGTACCTTTATTTTCCCAAGATCTTGCATCATCTTTACTATCATTGCTCTGATATTTTTCAGGTAGATTGCCTATCTCCTCTTTATTTAGCTGGTCTTGTAGGGTTTTACGTTTCTCTTTTCTGTAACATATTCCTGTTATCTCATTTTGTCTATGTTTGTGGTCCCCACTCTGAAGGCTGCAGGACTGTACTTCCTCTTGCTTCTGGTGACTGCCCCTTGGTGGGAAGGTTCAATCTAGGGGCTTGTGCAGCCTTTCTGGTGGGAGGGAGATGAGTCTTGTCCTTCTGGTAGGCAGGGCTGTGTCAATGGGCATGTTTTGGGGTGTCTGTGAGGTTAGTTCAACTTTAGGCCCCTGTCTACTAATGGGTGGGGCTGTGTTCCTGTTTTTCTGGTTGTTTGGCCTAAGTCATTCCAGCACTGGAGCTTGCAGGCTGTTGGGTGGGGTTCGATATTGATGCCAAGATGGGGAACTCTGGCAAAGCTCATGCTGATTAATATTTTGGGACTGGAAATTCTCTGGTGGTCCAGTAGGTAGGACTTGGTGCTCCCACAGTAAGAGCTCAGGTTCCACCCCTGGCTGGGAAACCAAAACCCACAAGTTATGTGGCATGGGCAAGAAAAGAAAAGAAACAAATGATAAATGAACAGACAGACAAAACCAAGACAAACCATAAAAACAAAACCAAAAAAAAAAAAAAAAAAAAGACAGAAAACAACCAAAGAAAAAAATTCCAAACCAAAACAAAGAATAAAAACAAGACAAAGCCCCTGAAAAGAAAAGATAATAATACACAAAAACAAAAAACAGAAAAACAAAAAAAGTAAAACAAAAAAGAAAAATACAAAATATGTTTAAAACAAAAAAAAAATAACATTACAATTCCCTGTGGCCTCTGCTATCAGTGTCATTGTCATCCTTGTGAACCACAGTCAACCGCCACCTCCTCAAGAGGCCCTCCAAGACCTCCAGATAGGTCATGAGACCTCCTGTGGGCACTGTGGTGGGGAGCTCAGATTCTGACGTGGCCCAACTTCTGCATGTTTGTGTCCACAAAGTCCACAGCTGCTAAAGTCAAACCTATCTCAGTCACTGTCCATTTAGATGTTCCACAGGTGCTGGGTTTACTAAGTCCATCACAGGGATTTAACCCACACCTTGTGCAGCTGCAAGAAGCAATTTCAGTTCTTCCTTATTCACACAACCTCTGAGACTCAGCTTAAGTTTAGCCACAAAATTTGCATGTGGGCCACCCTCAGGCATCTGCTCCCTGTTCAGATGAAATGGGGGTGAGGGCAGCAACTGACTGGGGCATGTTTGATTGCTTAGGTGGGAGGGAGAAAGAGGTGGCAACAACTGGGGCATGTGAGCTCACTTTGGCGAGAGCCACCTCTCAGCTCCTGTGGAGGAAGGGGCTGGTGTGTGGGTACAGAGGCCTTGATGGTGGCCCCACCCTTTGTGTACCACTCAGGGTGCCTCACTTCGAGGGGAGACAATGTTTCCTTCAGGAGCAATCAGGCTGCAGAGCTCCTCAATTCTGTCCCTTGAGGTTGTCTCCATGCAGCTGACAGAAGTCTTCTCCTTAGTTGCACTCTCCAAACCCCATGCTTTAGCATCCAGTCCCTGCCAGCACTGGTAGACACCATCTAAGATTGAAGCATGGACCATCCTGTAAATCTTGCTCTGTCCTGCTTGCCACAGACCAGCTGCTGCACTCCTCTCTTATAGCCCTCAAAGCTCTCCTATTTCATCTGATCTTGAGGAACAGTGAGGGGGCTTCCCTGGATATGACAACTTCTCTCCTTCAGCTTCCACCCAGGGGTGTGAGTCCCATCTGCTTCTTTTTTTCTTCCTTCAGGAAAACTCCCTGGGGTTGGGAATTCCCTGGCGGTCCAGCAGCGAGGACTCAGCACTCCCACTGTGGGGAGTCTGGGTTCAACCCCCAGCCAAGGATCCAAGATCCTGGCAAGCCATGTGGCCTGTCCAAAAACAGAATAAAGAAAACAGACAAACAAAAATCAAAACAAATAGAAAAAATAAAACAAAACAAATAAAAAAAACAAGAAAACAACAAACCAAACAAAAACCAAAACAAAAAATAAAACAAAACAAATAACAACAAAACAGGAAAAAAAAAAAAAACCAGCATAAAACCAAAAAGATATTCCCCGAAGAGAATAAAAATAGAATAAATGAAAATTAAAACAAACAAACAAACAAACAAAAAAAACAGGAACAACAACAACAAAAATCCCTGGGGCCTCTGTTATCAGTGTCCTTGTCCCCACGGTGAACTACAGCCAACTCCCACCTCCCCAGGAGATCCTCCAAGACCTCTAGTTAGGTCACTGGACCCACTATGGGTAGTGTGGAGTCAGCTCAAACTTTGACATGGCCCATCCCATTCCCTACCCTGTGTACGTGGCCACAAGTCCACAGCTGCTAAAGGTAGACCTGGCTCAGTTGCAGGAGCAATTTTCCATTAAAATGTTCTCTAGGCACTAAGTTTATCAAGCCCCCTGTGTGGGATTAATCTATGGTTTTTGCAGCTTGAAGGAAAGATTTCAGTTCTTCCTCAGTCACACAGCCTCTAGGGCTCTGCTTTGGTTTTGGCTGCACCTCTGTATTTGGTTCACCCACAGTGTCTGCTTCTTGCCCAGCCAAGAAGGGGCTAAAAGCAGCAACTGGGGGAGTACTGACCTGTTTCCCACCATTTTGCTACACATATTTTTTTCTGCCCTCTTCTCTCTTATTTCTGAAGGACTTTAATTATACAGAATGTATACTTTAATTATACAGATGTAAAATATTTAGGATTTTCCCATATCTCAGTGAACCACCACTTTAAATTTTTTTGTTTGTTTGTTTGTTTTACAGAACACTTATATTTTATTGTTTCTAGTTCACTTTTTCTTCTGTCATCTTCATTTAGATATTAAATTTGTCTTGTATTTTCCAATTTTAGAATTGGTGTTTTATTCCTTTTTTATTGTTTATATTTCTCTGCTGAAATTTATTTTTCCTATCACTGTATGTTTATTTTCTTTTATTTCAGTGACAATAGTTATACAGTCACTTAAAAGTCATGTCTTCTTAATTTCATAATCTGGGTTTTCTTGAAGTCTATCTCAGTTGGTATTAAGTAATAGTAAACATTTTAAGAGTAATATGATATTGTAGTGATAAGATAATGTAATTGATATATAAGAATACACAGACTAAAAGGGAATAAAGAGAGAATTTCAGGACAGATTACTTTAAGTAGTTTTGGGGAAAATGCTTTACTCCACATGGAGAAAAATAATGTTTAACACTTAGCCAAAACCACATACAAATGTGAACTCCTCATGGATTAATCCATGGATGGAGGAGCCTGGTAGGCTGCAGTCCATGGGGTCGCTAAGAGTTGGACATGACTGAGCGACTTCACTTTCACTTTTCACTTTCATGCATTGGAGAAGGAAATGGCAACCCACTCCAGTGTTCTTGCCTGGAGAATCCCAGGGACAGGGGAGCCTGGTGGGCTGCCATCTATGGGGTCGCACAGAGTCGGACACCACTGAAGCGACTTAGCAGCAGTAGCAGCAGCATGGATTAACATTCAAATTGTAGAAGGAAAAATAAAAAATATTAGGAAAATATTTTTGAACTTAGGAGCAAGGATGGGCTCCTCAAATGACCTCAGAAGAAGAGCCACGTGACAAAACTGATGAATTATATATCAAATTAAATATTTCTTTCAATAAAGGACAATAGAATCACAAATTGGAAAAATACATTTATAACATTTGGTACCAGCAATAAATATATCTAGAATATACAAAGAACTTCTTAATAGTTATAAGTTTTAAAATAAATATTTAAATAAATTTTGTGTTATTTGAAACTCTGTCATGTGGAAGGATTGTTGTTTTTAAATTTTCTTTTTGAATTGAGATATATTTGATTTAGGTGTACAAAATAGTGATTTGGTATTTTTATAGGTTATATTCCATTAAAAGTTATTACAAAATAGCCACTATGGAAAGCAGTATGGAGGTTCCCCAGAAAACTAAAAAGTAGTACTCCTGAGCATATACCTGGACAAAACTGTAATTCAAAATGATACACGAATCCTAGATTCATAGCAGCAGTGTTCACAATAGCCAAAATGTGGAAACAGCCAAAATGTTCATCAACAGATGAAGGTATATACAAGATATCATACATGTACACAGTAGAATACTACACAGCCATAAATAATGCCATTTGGAGCACCACAGATGCAACTAGAGATTATCATACTAAGTGAAGTAAGTCAGAAAAAGGAAGATAAATTCCATATATCACTTCTGTGTGGAATAAAAAATACGGCACAAATGAACCTATCTACAAAACAGAAGCAGATTCACAAACATAGAAACCAGATTCGTGGTTGCCAAGGGGGTGGAGGAGAGGGAGAACGATGGACTGGGAATTTGGGGTTATTAGGTGCAAATTATTACATTAAGAAAGGATAAACAATAAGGTCCAACTGTATAGCACAAGAAAAGAAAAAAGTGAAGTCACTGTCGTGTCCGACTCTTTGCAATCTCATGGACTGCAGCCTTCCAGGCTCCTCCATCCATGGGATTTTCCAGGCAATAGTACTGGAGTAGGTTGCCATTTCCTTTTCCAGGGGATCTTCCCGACCCAGGGATTGAATCTGAGCCACCAGGGGACCCATAGCTCAAGGAACTATATCCAATTTCCTGGGATAAGTCATAATGGAAAATAATATTTAAAAAGTAATGTATATATATGTGAAATATGTTGAGTTCACTTTGCTATATACCAGAAATTAGCACAACATTATAAATCAAATACACCTCAATTAAAAAAAGATATCAAAAATGATAGCTATAAAAAAGTGATGGCTATAATTCCTTATGTTGTACAATTAATATATCCTTGTCACTTATATATTTTGTACATTGTAGCTTGTATCTCTTAATCCCATATCCTATCTTAATTTTCTCTCCCCTCCGGTAACTAACTACTAGTTTTATTTTCTATATCAGTTGGTCTTTTTAGTTTGTCATGTATGTAAATTTTATTTTTTAGATTCCACACATAAGTGATATCACCAAGTATTTGTCTTTTTCTGCCTGATATTTCACTAAGCATAATATTTTTTAGGTTTATTCACATTGCAGCAAATGGCAGAATTCTGTTCTTTTTTATGACTGAGTAATATTTCATTATATATCTATTTTATATTATCCCATTATATATGTACATGGGCTTCCCTAGAAGCTCAACTGGTAAAGAATCCACCAGAAATGCAGGAGAACCCAGTTCAATATCTGGGTCAGGAAGATCCCCTGGAGAAGGGATAGGCTACCCACTCCAATATTCTTGGGCTTTCCTGATGGCTCAGATGGTAAAGAATCCACCTGTATTGCAAGAGACCTGGGTTTGATCCCTGGGATGGAAAGATCTCCTGGAGGAGGGCATGGCAACCCAATCCAGTATTCTCCCCTGGAGAATCCCCAAGGATAGAGGAGCCTGGCAGGATACAGTCTATAGGGTTGCAAAGAGTCAGACACAACTGAGCGGCTAAGCACAGCAAAACATATATGTATATATTGTATCTGGAATGCAAAAGTAGGAAGTCAAGAAACACGTGGAGTAACAGGCAAATTTGGCCTTGGAATATGGAATGAAGCAGGGCAAAGACTAATAGAGTTTTGCCAAGAAAATGCACTGGTCATAACAAACACCCTCTTCCAACAACACAAGAGAAGACTCTATACATGGACATCACCAGATGGTCAACACCGAAATCAGATGGATTATATTCTTTGCAGCCAAAGACGGAGAAGCTCTATACAGTCAGCAAAAACAAGACCAGGAGCTGACTGTGGCTCAGACCATGAAGTCCTTATTGCCAAATTCAGACTTAAATTGAAGAAAGTAGGGAAAACCACTAGACCATTCAGGTATGACCTAAATCAAATCTCTTATTATACAGTGGAAGTGAGAAATAGATTTAAGGGCCTAGATCTGATAGATAGAGTGCCTGATGAACTATGGAATGAGGTTCATGACATTGTACAGGAGACAGGGATCAAGACCATTCCCATAGAAAAGAAAAGCAAAATGGCTGTCTGGGGAGGCCTTACAAATAGCTGTGAAAAGAAGAGAAGTGAAAAGCAAAGGAGAAAAGGAAAGATAAAAACATCTGAATGCAGAGTTCCAAAGAATAGCAAGGAGAGATAACAAAGCCTTCTTCAGTGATCAATGCAAAGAAATAGAGGAAAACAACAGAATGGGAAAGACTAGGGATCTCTTCAAGAAAATCAGAGATACCAAAGGAACATTTCATGCAAAGATGAGCTCGATAAAGGACAGAAATGGTATGGACCTAACAGAAGCAGAAGATATTAAGAAGAGATGGCAAGAATACACAGAAGAACTGTACAAAAAAGAGCTTCACGACCCAGATAATCACATGGTGTGATCACTGACCTAGAGCCAGACATTCTGGAATGTGAAGTCAAGTGGGCCTTAGAAAGCATCACTATGAACAAAGCTAGTGGAGGTGATGGAATTCCAGTTGAGCTATTCCAAATCCTGAAAGATGATGCTGTGAAAGTGCTGCACTCAATATGCCAGCAAATTTGGAAAACTCAGCAGTGGCCACAGGACTGGAAAAGGTCAGTTTTCATTCCAATCCCAAAGAAAGGCAATGCCAAAGAATGCTCAAACTACCACACAATTGCACTCATCTCACACGCTAGTAAAGTCATGCTCACAATTCTCCAAGCCAGGCTTCAGCAATACGGGAACCGTGAACTTCCTGATGTTCAAGCTGGTTTTAGAAAAGGCAGAGGAACCAGAGATCAAATTGCCAACATCCGCTGGATCATGGAAAAAGCAAGAGAGTTCCAGAAAAGCATCTATTTCTGCTTTATTGACTATGCCAAAGCCTTTGACTGTGTGGATCACAATAAACTGTGGAAAATTCTGAAAGAGATGGGAATACCAGACCACCTGATCTGCCTCTTGAGAAATTTGTATGCAGGTCAAGAAGCAACAGTTAGAACTGGACATGGAACAAGAGACTGGTTCCAAATAGGAAAAGGAGTTCATCAAGGCTGTATATTGTCACCCTGTTTATTTAACTTGTATGCAGAGTACATCATGAGAAACGCTGGACTCGAAGAAACACAAGCTGGAATCAAGATTGCTGGGAGAAATATCAATAACCTCAGATATGCAGATGACACCACCCTTATGGCAGAAAGTGAAGAGGAACTAAAAAGCCTCTTGATGAAAGTGAAAGTGAAAGTGGAGAGTGAAAAAGTTGGCTTAAAGCTCAACATTCAGAAAACAAAGATCATGGCATCCGGTCCCACCACTTCATGGGAAATAGATGGGGAAACAGTGGAAACAGTGTCAGACTTTATTATTCTGGGCTCCAAAATCACTGCAGATGGTGACTGCAGCCATGAAATTAAAAGACGCTTACTCCTTGGAAGGAAAGTTATGACCAACCTAGATAGCATATTCAAAAGCAGAGACATTACTTTGCCAACAAAGTTCCGTCTAGTCAAGGCTCTGGTTTTTCCTGTGGTCATGTATGGATGTGAGAGTTGGACTGTGAAGAAGGCTGAGCGCTGAAGAATTGATGCTTTTGAACTGTGGTGTTGGAGAAGACTCTTGAGAGTCCCTTGGACTGCAAGGAGATCCAACCCAGTCCATTCTGAAGGAGATCAGCCCTGGGATTTCTTTGGAAGGAATGATGCTAAAGCTGAAACTCCAGTACTTTGGCCACCTCATGCGAAGAGTTGACTCATTGGAAAAGACTCATCAGAGTCCCAGCATCAGCTGGGAGGGATTGGGGGCAGGAGGAGAAGGGGATGACAGAGGATGAGATGGCTGGATGGCATCACTGACTCGATGGACGTGGTCTGGGTGAGCTCCGGGAGTTGGTGATGGACAGGGAGGCCTGGCGTGCTGCGATTCATGGGGTCGCATAGAATTGGACACGACTGAGGGACTGATCTGATCTGATCTTTTCTAGTCAGGGTTTTCATTTTCTTTGAGATGTATATTGAGGAATGGAACTACTGGATCATATAGTAGTTCTAATTGTAGTTTTTTAAGTATCCATACTGTTTTCTATTCCCACTCACAGTGTACAAGACATCCTCTTCTCTATATTCTGGTCAACATTCGTTATTTGTAGACTTTTGATGACAGCCATTCTGATATAAATGAAGTGTTAACTCATCTGATTTACATTTTTCTAATAATTAGTGATACTGAGCACCTTGCCATGTGTCTGTTGGCCATCCATACGTCTTCTTTGGAAAAAATGTGTATTCAGGTCTTCTGCCCATTTTTTGATTGGGTTGTTAGTTTTTTTGATATTGAGTTGTATAAGCTGTCAGTGTATTTTGGATATTAACCCCTTGTCTGCCATACCATTTGCAAATATTTTTTCTCATTCCATATGAGAAATGGAATTTTGTTGATGTTTGTTGTGCAAAAGCTTTTAAGCTTAATTCTTAATTTTTACTTTTGTCTTAGGAGACAGATAGAAAAGACTCTGCTACAATTTCCATCAAAGAATGTCCTGCCTATGTTCTCTTCTAGGAGTTCCACAGTATCAAGTTTTATATTTAGTCCTTAGTCTTTTTCAAGTTTATTTTAGTACATGGCATTATGAGGCAATGTTCTAATCTCATTGCTTTACATGTAACCGCTCATTTTTTTTTCAGTGTAACTTACTGAAAAGACTGTTTTTTCTTCATTGTATATTCTTACCTATATAAACTGACTATAGGTCTGTGGATTTATTTCTGGGATCTCTACTCTGTTCCACTGGCCTATGTATCTGTTTTTGTGCTGCATCATTCTGTTTTGATTACTGGATATTTGTAGTGTAGTCTGAAGTCAGGGAATATGAGAGCTTCAGCTTTGTTCTTTTTTATCAAGCTTGCTTCTGCAATTTGGAGTCTTCTGGTTCCATATAAATTTTAGGATTGTTTGCTCTAGTTCTGTGAAAAATGCCATGGGTATTTTGGATGAGATTGTATTAAATCTGTAGATGGCTTTCAGTATGGCCATCTTAGCAATATTAACTTGCTAATTCAGCAGCATGGACCATCTTTCCCTTTCTTTGAGTCATCTTTAATTTCCTTCATCAATGTTCTATAGTTTTTTTTTTAATAGAAACCCTTTTTTATGAAGGAATTACTGTTTTTAGGCTTCAAGAGATTCTTTTGTGGTTATAAAATTGAAATATCAAGCATTGAGGTTTCTCATTCCTTCTTTGATATATTTAGTACCTATCCAAGGAAGGTGCCCCCGAGGAGGGCATGGCAACCCACTCCAGTATTCTTGCCTGCAGAATCCTATGGACAGAGGAGCCTGATAGTTTGCAGTCCATATAGTCTCAAAGAGTCAGATATAACTGAAGTGAATTAGCATGAAGCAGTAGCTGTCTTAATATTCTACTCACCTACTTGTCAATCCTTCTTAATCTCTGTATCCTTGTCTTCTTTTATTTACTCTTCCTTAATTTAAATGTTACCAAACATGCTTCATCCACCCTTCTTCTCATAACATTTTCCCACTAATAGTATGGTATTAAGGAAACCCAAGGGCATGCTGCCTGGTGTCAAGTAATATAACACTCAAAATCAAGAAGTGAAATAAAACAAAATTCAGATGTCCAATGCAAAATAAGGGCCATTCTCTGAAACACTGCAATCAATTATATAAATTGTGAAATATAGGTCAGTCTTCTTTATTCATCAATAGAAACAAAAGTTTGAGTTCAGATCTAAACAAATACCAAAGATGAACATGAGTGTCATTACTCGGAGAGTGTCATTACTTGAAGAGATACATCCACTACCATATCATTTCTCCTATTCATACTAAATATTGCTATGATTTTGTCTCTCATAACTTCCAGGAAGAGATTTCATATTCCTTCACTTTACACATTAGGTACTTAATGATCTATTTGCCTCTTAGCTTCACCTTGAATAGCCTCCTGTATAAGCTCTATTCTAGCTATAAAAAAGAAAACAAACAAAATGCCATGTAGTCCCCTGAATGTGGCATCCTATCTTGATGTGTTCATGATCTTACTTGCACTATGTGGAATAGTACTCATTTATCTCCATCTAGCTAATTCATACAGTTACTTGTAGACTCAGCTTAAATTCTTTCTTAACAGACTACATAAATATTATTTTTAATGACTGTCTAATATGTTCATCTATTCTCTTACTGGTTATGATGTTTCCAATTTTTGTTGCATATGCTAAAATGTGCATAGGTTTTTTCCTTCTGCTGAATATCTGCTAAATATTAAAAGCTCAAGGGCTTCCCTGGTAGCTCAGCTGGTAAAGAATCCGCCTGCAATGCAGAAGACCCTGGTTCGATTCCTGGGTCAGGAATATCTGCTGGAGAAGGCACTGGCTACCCACTCCAGTATTCTTGGGCTTCCCTGGTAGTTCAGCTGGTATAGAATCTGCCTGCAGTGTGGAAGACCTGGGTTTGATTCCTGTGTTGGGAAGATCCCCTGGAGAAGGGAACAGCCACCACTTCAGAATTCTGGCCTGGAGAATTCCACGGCTGTATAGTCCATGGGGTCACAAAGAGTCGGACATGATTGAGCAACTTTCACTTTCACTTTGCATAAAAATCTCAAGTATAGTTGGTAAACTCATATTACACATTAAGGGCTTTTCAAGAAAATATGCAATATGAAAATTTGAATTAAAAATTGTCATCACAATTTTTAAAGTTTTAGATCAAATCAATAGAATTATACATAGACATGAATATTCAAACAATACCAACAAATTGAAATATATGTATTTGGAAAGCAGAACACTAAACCACAACTAAATAAAGATAAGCGTATTGGTATAAGAATTGAAAGAGTTTCCCTGGTGGCTCAGTGATAAAGAATCCACCTGCCAAAGGAGACATGGGTTCAATTCCTGGGTTGGGAAGTTCCTCTGGAGAAGGAAATGGCATCCTACTCCAGTATTCTTGCCTGGAAAATCCCCTGGACAGAGGAGCCTTGCAGGCTACTGTCCATAGGGTCACAAAAGATTCTGACATGAATTAGCGATTAAATAACAACAAAGCATTATATATATATATATGTATATATATATAATATATTCTCTCTCTCTCTCTGTATATATGTTAGTTTACCAAATGTATAAGATTTAGTAGTTTTTATATAATATGCATTTAATTTAAAAATTACAAGTTAAGAATAAAGTGATTTATTTCATATATCTGTATAAATACATATATGTATACACATACACACACATATATATACACAATATAAATAACATATATATTATTATGCAAGTGTAATAAAAATTAAGTATGCATATGCATAAGGATCTGCTCACCAGGACCTCCTCCATCCTGATGACCTGGATTCCTGGGTCCTACAGAGGGCTGATTAGGGAAAAGTAAGGTTGTTTTCCAGCCCGTCTCATCTGGCCATATGATAGTCTTCTGTATAGCAGCAAAACGCAGATGGTATTTTACCTAGAAGTAGCAGCAGAAAACAAACTATGTTTAAAACCAAACTAAACTGAAAAGCAAATATTAGAAAATAAAGCAAAGTTAAATCCACATAGGAAACCATGTGATTTGAAATTGAGACTCATCTGATATGAAAGTGATTCTGAATGCCTGCAAGTGACAGTGACTCCAAGCACAACAAATATAATCCAATCATATTTATATTTTAAGTCCTCTCCCAATGCAGACAGTTCACAAAAAGAAGATATACACATGGCCCACAAACATATAAAAACCTTCTCAATGTCATAGAATGGAATAAGTACAAATTAAAACTACATTGATATCTTTCTTACCTGTCATACTGGAAAAGTCAAAACATATTGTGTTAACATACTGTGTTGGCAAGACAGTCAACAGGCACTTTAATACACTGCTTGTAGTATGCAAAATGGCACAATAATAATGCAGAATCTGACAATGTTCCACAAAACTATATATGCACGCATTGTTTAATTCAGCCATCATACTTTCAATAACAGACTTGGAATATAAACCTCAAACAGTATGGGAAAAAAACCCACATGCACACGGTTGTTTGTTGTAACATTATTTGTCATGGAAATACAGCATATTGGAATCAACCTAACTGCTCATACATAAAAGACTGCATAAATTACACAGTACAGTGTTCTGTATCTGCTCGAGGTATAGTCAGAAAATAGAAACTAGATAACCTAATGGATAGGTTATACTATCCATACTAGATAACCTAATGGATAGGAGAGCTTTAAGGTATCAGATAGAGACAGCAGGAAGCAGTCATTGGCCCTAGGACTAAGGAAACAAAAACAAGGGTTTGCAATTAGTAAAATTTGTAAACTTAAATGAAAGGTCATGTGAGGATGAAAAATCAAGCCTCTGAGCAGGGGCATAAGTCAGCTAGTACTAGGTTACAGAGCTTGAAAGAGGGGACTTTGGATGGGGACCTTGACTTCTGAAAAGGAGCTCCAGATGCCTAGTGCTGGATATCTTTGAGAGGGCATGATAAAGCTGATGTTGAAAAGTGTTGAGCAATCTTCAAACTGCATTTATCTGCCACTATGAGAAAGAAAATGCTACTGACAAAAAAGAAGAGATATTGTTGGGGTGTCATTCACAGCAACTACAAGCAGCCAGAAAGCCAACAGAAAGTTAAAGTTACTTCTTTTTCTCCAACTCTTGCTTCTAGTCTGCCTCTAGTGCCTTTTATTAGCTGAGTCTGATAGCTGGCTGAAAAAGTGGAAATGTAGCTGTAGCATCAAAAAACAAAGTAGAAGAATGGATTTATGGTTCAAAAAGAAAAAAATTACTGACAAGTATGCTACCTTTTTCATAAAAAAGGCAAAATTAGGTGTGCATATATAATTTATATTATACATCATGTAAGCTTAAATATATATATCTATATAAACTTGTATATATGTAATATCTATATACTTTATCTATCAATATACTTAAGTTTTGGATGCACTGCAAAGAAAGTTAGACTTCAGCACAGTTTCACCAAAAGTTCACCATTTACTAGATTTTAATATTTGCCTATAGTTTTTATTTGAGGTAAAATTTACACACAATAAAATGTACAAATCTTAACTGTACATGGAAAAGACTCTGATGCTGGGAGGGATTGGGGGCAGGAGGAGAGGGGATGACAGAGGATGAGATGGCTGGATGGCATCACCGACTCAATGGACGTGAGTCTGAGTGAACTCCGGGAGTTGGTGATGGACAGGGAGGCCTGGCGTGCTGCGATTCATGGGGTGGCAAAGAGTCGGACACGACTGAGTGACATCTGATCTGATCTGATGTAAGTTTTAAAAATGCATAGCTATTCTAACTCATCTACTATCAAGATAAACATTACCCTCATTCCAGAAAGTTTTTGTAATGCCCTTTCCCCATTGATCCTGACCACAGTCAGAGATGTAATTTTTCTAATTTCACCACAGATTAATTCTGACCAATATAAAATTTCATATAAATAGAATTAAATATAGAATTGTACTCTTTCATAGAAGGCTTCTTTTACTCCGTATGTTTTGAAATTCATTAATGTAATTGCTATTTTCAGTAGTTAATTCTTTTTTATCACTGAGCAGTATTCCATAGGGGGCTTCCCTGATGCTCAGTGGTAAAGAATACACCTGCCAATTCCGGGGCTGCAGGAGATTTGGGTTCCATCACAGGGTTGAATTCACTCCAGTATTCTGCCTGGAGAATCCCATGGGTAGAGGAGCCTGGCAAGCTACAGTCCACCGGATCACAAGGAGTCAGACATGACTGAGCATGCAGGAATAGAGTAATATTCCATAATATGACTGTAATAGAGCTCATTAATTTTATTATAAATGGGTGCTGAATTTTCTCAAAATTTTTTCTGCATTAGTTGAGATTAAAAAGCTGAAAAATTGGCTTAAAACTCAACATTCAAAAAACTAAGATCATGGCATCTGGTCCCATCATTCATGACAAATAGGGGGAAAAAAATGGAAATGGTGACAGACTTTATTTTCTTGGGCTCCAAAATCACTGCAGATGGTAACTGCAGCCATGAAATTAAAAGACATTTGCTCCTTGGACTTACAGCTGTGACAAACCTATCAGTTCAGTTCAGTTCAGTTCAGTCGCTCAGTCATGTCCGACTCTTTGCAACCCCATGAATCACAGCACGCCTGTCCTCACCAACTCCCGGAGTGCACTCAGACCCAAGTCCATCGAGTCAGTGATGCCATCCAGCCATCTCATCCACTGTCGTCCCCTTCTCCTCCTGCCCCCAATCCCTCCCAGCATCAGAGTCTTTTCCAATGAGTCAACTCTTCGCATGAGGTGGCCAAAGTACTGGAGCTTCAGCTTTAGCATCATTCCTTCCAAAGAAATCCCAGGGCTGATCTCCTTCAGAATGGACTGGTTGGATCTCCTTGCAGTCCAAGGGACTCTCAAGAGTCTTCTCCAACACCACAGTTCAAAAGCATCAATTCTTCAGTGCTCAGCCTTCTTCACAGTCCAACTCTCACATCCATACATGACCACAGGGAAAACCATAGCCTTGACTAGATGGACCTTTGCTGGCAAAGTAATCTCTCTGCTTTTGAATATGCTATCTAGGTTGGTCATAACTTTTCTCCCAAGGAGTAAGCCTCTTTTAATTTCATGGCTGCAGTCACCATCTGCAGTGATTTTGGAGCCCCCCAAAATAAAGTCTGACACTGTTTCCACTGTTTCCCCATCTATTTCCCATGAAGTGATGGGACCAGATGCCATGATCTTCATTTTCTGAATGTTGAGCTTTAAGCCAACTTTTTCACTCTCCACTTTCACTTTCATCAAGAGGCTTTTTAGTTCCTCTTCACTTTCTGCCATAAGGGTGGTGTCATCTGCATATCTGAGGTGATTGATATTTCTCCCGGCAATCTTGATTCCAGCTTGTGTTTCTTCCAGTCCAGTGTTTCTCATGATGTACTCTGCATTTAAGTTAAATAAGCAGGGTGACAATATACAGCCTTGACGTAGTCCTTTTCCTATTTGGAACCAGTTAACCTATACTCCATATTAAAAAGCAGAGACATCACTTTGCCAACAAAGTTCTGCAGAGTCAAAGCTATGGTATTTCCTGTAGTCAGGTATGGATGTGAGAGCTGGAACATAAAGAAAGCTGAGTGCCAAAGAATTGATGCTTTTGAACTGTGGTATTGGAGAAGACTCTCAAAAGTCCATTGAACAGCAAGGAGATCAAACCAGCCAATCCTAAAGGAAATCAACCCTGAATATTCACTGGAAGGACTGATGCTGAAGCTGAAGCGCCAATACTTTGGTCATGTGATGTGAAGAGCTGATTCATTGGAAAAGATCCTGTTCCTGGGAAAGACTGAGGGCAGGAGGAGAAGGGGGTGACAGGGAATGAGATGGTTGGATGGCATCATTGACTCAGTGGACATGAGTTAGAACAAACTCTGGGAGACAGTGAAGGACAGGGAAGTCTGGCATGCTGCAGTCTATGGAGGTGCAAAAAGCTGAACAGGACAGAGTAACTGAATACCACCAACACCACCATGGAAAACAGTATGGAGATTCCTTAAAAAATTAAAATAGGGCTACCATATGATCCAGCAGTTCTATTCCTGAGTATTTTTCAAAGAGCAAAATACTAATTTTAAAAATATACATGTGCCCAGTTTTCACAGCCGTATTATTTACAATAGCCAACGTGGAAGCAACATTAATGTCTATCCACAGTTAAATAGATAAAGAAGATATCATACATGGGAATATTACTAAGCCACAAAAGAATGAAAATTTGACATTTGCAACATCATAGATGGACATGTTGCTTAGAGAAAAGACAGAGAAAGACAAATACTGCTTGCTATCACTCAACTGTGGGATCTAAAAACAAAGCAAATGACTATAAGAAAGCAGACACAGACTCACAGATACAGAGAACAAACTAGTAATTAACAGTGGGAGAGAGGGAAAGAGGGAGGGGCATATAGGGGTAAGAATTAAGGAATACAAACTATTAGTTTTAAAATAATGAGCTACAAGGACATATTTTACAGCACAGGGAATATAAACAAATTTTATAACTTTAAATGGTGTATAATCTATAAAAATTTTGAAACTCCATGTTGTATACCTAAAACTACTATTGTAAATAAAAATATCTCAATACAAAAGGGCACTGGAATTTTGATAAGGATTGTGATGAATCTAGGTAGCTATCGGTAGTATGATTTAACAAATTAGGTCTTCCTACCCACGAACTTAGGGCTTCCCAGATGTTGCTAGTGATAAAGAATCTGCCAGACAATGCAGGAGACGTAAGAGATGCAGGTTTGATCCCTGGGTTGGGAAGATCCCCTGGAGGAGGGCACAGCAACCCACTCCAGTACTCTTGCCTGGAGAACTCCATGGACAGAGGAGCCTAGGAGCCTAGTGGGCTACGGTGCATAGCGTCGCAAAGAATCGGACATGACTGAAGCAATTTAGCATGCATGTGCACACCCATGAACTAGGGCTGTCTTTCCATTTATTTTGGTCTTAATTTCTTTCAGCAATGTTTTGTAGTTTTCAGTGTATATTCTTTGCACTTCCTTGGATAAATTTATTCCTCAGTGTTATATCCTCTCCTCTGTCTACTCTATTGTTAAGCCCATCCCTGTTCAGTTCAGTTCAATTCAGTCTCTCAGTCGTGTCCGACTCTTAGCGACCCCATGGACTGCAGCACATCGGGCTTCCCTGTCCATCACCAATTCCCAAAGTTTACTCAAGCTCATGTCCATTGAGTTGGTGATGCCATCCAACCATCTCATCCTCTGTTATCCCCTTCTCCTCCTGCCTTCTCATCCTCCTGATACTGGGAATCTTTCCAATGAGTCAGCTCTTCACATCAGATGGCCAAAGTATTGGAGTTTTTAGCTTCAACATCAGTCCTTCCAATGAATATTCAGAACTGATTTCCTTTAGGATGGACTGGTTGGATCTGCTTGCAGTCCAAGGGACTCTCAAGAGTCTTCTCCAACACCACAGTTCAAAAGCATCAATTCTTCAGTGCTCAGCTTTCTTTATAGTCCAACTCTCACATCCATACATGACTACTGGAAAAACAATAGCCTTGACTAGATGGACCCTTGTTGGCAAAGTAATATCTCTGCTTTTTAATATGCTGTCTAGGTTGGTCATAACTTTTCTTCCAAGGAGTAAACATCTTTTAATTTCATGGCTACAATCACCATCTGCAGTGATTTTGGAGCCCCCCAAAATAAAGTCTGCCACTGTTTCCCCATCTATTTGCCATGAAGTGATGGGACTGGATGCCATGATCTTCGTTTTCTGAATGTTGAGCTTTAAGCCAACTTTTTCCCACTAGGTTGTTATTTGTTACTGAATTTAATGTTTATAACTTCTTGTTTATAATTTTTATTTCTCTGCTTATATTTCCTATAGTTTCATTAGTTTCAAAACAGTTTTTAATTGCTGTTGAAACATGTTTTATGATGGTTGCTTTAAAATCTTTCTCAGATAATTCTAACCTCTAATTCATCTCAGTTCTCATATCAGTAAATTGGTTCTTGGTTTGACAGATGATTTTATATTTTATTTTGTTAATTTTGTCTATTATTTTAGGAGACTCTGGATCCTATTTAAATACTTTATTATATTAGGCAGTAAGCCTATTTTATGCAGCAATGGCTTAATTTCAATGACAATTTAATTTCCAGAGCTCTTTAAGTATTAACTTTGGCCTCACAGTTAATGTGGTTTCATTGGGGCTCACACTGGTTCCTGTTATTTCTGCCTAAAGGAACACAAGTTTTCCTTCTAGGGGCAGAGGAGGCACAAGGCATAAAGACCTTCCCAGGCTAGATCTCTTCTGTGACTGAGTTCCTCATGCCAATTCTGCCTGTTTTGCTTTGGGGGCTCCCTATATAAGACAGGATATTCAGCCCACAAGAAGGAAGAGGCTTTCCTGGTTGGGCACATGTGGCAGGGACCTGCTTGTATGGGACAGACAATTCTTTCTGAATGTGGGACTTTTTGCAGTGGAGTTTCCCTACCACTGTTCCTTGACTGCCTCATGTATCTGAACAGGAAAAGAGAGTCTGTGGCCCATAGACATTGCCACTTTTTTGTAGCTGGGACCCTCTTGATGGTTCCACTGTCCCACCCACTCCAGAGTCTTGCATCGAGGGATGTCTTAGGCTAGAGGTGATGAAGAGGCTTCTAGACTGGGATACTTGTGGCTGAGTACCTCTTGCTCATGTGTTTCAGTATATATTAGCAGGGGAAGGGCTTGGTAAGGAAGGAGAGTGTTTTTCCTGGCCACTAATTGTTATTAGGGCTCCCTATCCATTCCTCATGCTAGATATGTCAGAACTGTCTAATGTTAGAAATGCTTCCATTTGATGTGGAATGGCATGAGCCTACTTGCTGCCTTCTATTGCTAGGTTGGAGGTCAGATAATGCTGGGTCTTGGCTGTCATCCGTTGGCTGTGATACATTAAGATGTGTGCCCTTGTGCTGCTCCTCTAGGCATGAGGTCTTAAAACAACTTGCAGCGTTCTTATCACTTTTCAGAGTTTTGCTTTGCCTTTGCATTACATCCAGCTGTGCTTAGTGAGGAATGACAGAGAGAACTGAGTCCCCACCATCTTGTCCAGACCAGAAGTCAACAGTGTCTTTTGATGTTAAGTTTCTAAAAGTTTGATAAAAGTTAATCTATTAATTTTTTCTTTAATGGTTATCTCTTTCTGTGATCTGAAAAACTTCTGCTACTCCCAACTAAAGATGATACTTGTCTTTGCTTTACTCTAAAAGCACTGGGTTTAGCTTTGACATTTAAATCTAAAATTCATGAGCTAATTTTTTGTGTGTAGTAGGAGGTCAGTTCAAGGTTCATTTTTTCCATATATACATCCAATCATTACAGCACTATTTATTGAAACATCTTTTTTTCCCCATAAGATTTCTTTGGTGCCTTTGTATTTCTATTTTTAAAAATGAATGAATGAATGAATTAGGCTGCACCAGGCCTAGTTATGGCATGCGGTATCTTCGATCTTTGTTGTGGTATGTGTTATCCTTCAGTTGTGGCCTGCAGGATCTTTTAGTGAAATGAGGAATCTTTAGCTGTGGCATGTGGAATCTTTAGCTGCTGCATGCAGGATCTTCAGTTGCAGCATGTGATCTCTTAGCTGTGGCATGTACGACCTAGTTCCATGACCAAGGATTGAACCCAGGCCCTTGCACTGGGATCATAGAGTCCTAGCCACTAAACCACAATGAAGTCCCAAATGACTATGGGCTTTCTGTTCTGTGTCATAGATATATTTGTTGATCATATGCCAGTATTACACTTCAATGATTACTGTAGTTTTATATGTTTTATATATGTCTTCCGACTTTGTTGTTTACAAAATGGTTCTATATATTTTAAGTCCTGTGAATTTGCATTTACATTTAGACCAGATAAACAGGAAGTGACAAGCATTCTAAATGCCCTAGTAAGATATTTGCTTACCACAGGTTGGGAGATAAAGCCTATAAAGATTTAGGACCTTGCTAACTGGTGAGCTTTTTATGGGTCCAATGGTCTCTGAGGTATGCCAGGATATATCCTCAGAGTAGTTTGCTGTACACTGTACTCCTAACCACTCAAAAGAAACACTGCAAAAAGAGGTGGGCCTTTTTTTTTTGATGAGCCTGTTTTTCAAAATTTTGGTGATGGCATATACCACATTTGAGAGAACTGGTCAGATCTATTTATGATGTAAAAATTTTCAGTGGAGTCCAGAAAAAGAAATGGGTCTGAAATAGGGGTAAAGGCACACAATATGCCTCCAGCAGGGGACCTGTTTTATAGTTAAGGAGATACAATAATGGGCACCCGAACCACTGGATTTATAGTTCTTACCATATGCCATTATGACTCAGAAGCAGCAGACCTGAGAGAAGAAACTGAAAATGCCTATTAAATTTCAGATAAGGATAACACTCTGTTAATCTGGGACACTGTTCTATAGGATGTGGCCTAGGTAACAATAATTGGTATATGGCTCTATGTTCTTGGTAAAACATAAGGGTAGGGGACCCAAGGCTTGGAAGTAGAACTGGCCCTTCTAATCACTCCCAGAGGCCTACTTGTGGAATTTATACATCCCATCCTTACAAGCTCAAGATCTGCTGCATTAAAGGCCTTGTTTTCTGAGGTAGCAGACTTTTAAGAGGAGATACAGTAAAGCTTCCACCAAATAGCTGTATGATTATCACCTAGTATTACTGAGCTACTCACACTGGTACACTGGCAAATAAATTACGATCTGAGAGGAACCAATTAATCATGATTAAGGTTGCTGTTGTTCCCTGGTGGCTCAGAGAGTAAAGCGTCTGCCTGCAATGCAGGAGACCTGGGTTCGACCCCTGAGTCAGGAAGATCCCCTGGAGAAGGAAATGGCAACCCACTCCAGTACTCTTGCCTGGAATATCCAATGGACAGAGAAGCCTGGTAGACTACAGTCCGTGGGATTGCAAAGAGTCGGTCATGACTGACCGACTTCACTTTCACTTTACATAATGAAAACAGTGAGGTACATGGGGGCACCTCTTGGTGCTTACTTTTCCATAGAAAACAGTTAAGACCATTTGCAGCAACTATGACCTGATAGCTAAAGGCTCAAGAAGGATATGGTTCATCTAAACAGGTAAGCTAAATCCTCTGAAGTGTTTGTCAAGAGTGACTAAAATCTAGAATGTGAATGTGTAAATATTTCCTTATATAAAAACCCTTTTGTTGAAATGCATTCAGTAGTGTCTGTTCCCATATGAATTCTGACTAACAGAAATATGTGCAGGTTGTGATGAAGACAGAAAAGAAAGGGATAGGTGTGGAAGCTGAATGCGAGTTTGAATGGGAATTCACAGTAGCATTTGCACAGCAGAGAAAATGTGACCAAAGACCCAGAAACAAAAAGCAATACAGTGTTTCCAGGTAATTTCTGGAAGTTAAGTACTGTTGGAACATAAAAAGTTTGGTAAGGAATATCAGAGATAGCCAAGTACTAGGATATTGATAGCCATATATTTGTGCAAAGGACTCTGGACACTGGAAGTCACCAAAGTCTTTTAATCAGGACAGTGACATGATTGATCATATCTGAGATTTAGTTTGATCCTTGTGGATCCTTGTAAATGAACAAAAGATCTGTCAAGAAAGTCACATAAGGGACTTCCCTGGTGGTCCAGTGGTAAAGAATCCACCTTCCAATTCAGGGGATGTGGGTTTGATTCCTGGTCAGGGAACTAAGATCCTATATGCTGCAGGGCAACTAAGCCCACAGGCTACATACCACAACTAGAGAAGCCTTCACAATGCAAGGAAGAGCCCTCATGCCATAATGAAGACTCAGCATAGTCAAAATAGTAATAATAAATAAAATTAAAAAAGAGAAAGTCACCTAAGATGTGGGACAGCTGGTAGATATTAGATGGTCTATGCTATACATAAAATCATCAATAGAGATCAAAAGGTTTTAGAAAAATCATCAAAATAGACCAAGCAGAATGCAATACATTATTAGATCCTCAGAACTTACTCATCTTAAATATTCTAACCACACACAAAACTGGTAATTCTGTGAGGTGAGGAATATATCAGCTAATCTTGCTGTGGTAATCATTTTGCCATATACACATTTCAAATACACAAATCATATGCAATATACACAATGCATATCCTAAATTTAACAGTGTTATATGTGAAAAGAAAGTGAAAGTGAAGTTGCTCAGTCTTGACCGACTCTTTGCGATCCCATGGACTGTAGCCTACCAGGCTCCTCCGTCCATGGGATTTTCCAGGCAAGAGTACTGGAGTGGGTTGTCATTTCCTTCTCCAGGGGATCTTTCCAACCAAGGGATCGAACCCAGGTCTCCTGCACTGCAGGCAGATGCTTTACTGTCTGAGCCACCAGGGAAGCCTTATTATTCAGCAATAAGACTGAAACTTAAAATAGAACTGAAGACACTTTGAGCCAATGTATATTGTTGAGCCTAAACCTATATCAGTACATGGATAATTTTGACTTAGTAAATAGAAGTTGGCACAAAAGAAAAGTCATGGAAGGATGGGACACACAGAAAGAATATATATTGTCCTACTAGTGGTTTTATTAATCTTGCCTTCTGCTGACAAGCATCTGTTTTCTAAATATAGAATTTGGCTCCATGTGGAGATGTTATAGATTGCCCTCTATTTTCATCACCACCAGGAGACAATGTTTATAAGATCTGCCAAGGAGGCACCAAGTTCAAAGCACTATCTTTTTCTTTCCTTCTCTTGGGTTATGCTATCATCTAATCTGGATCAATGTGGGTAAGCCTTAGCGTTTTCTCTAGAGATTTATGAAAGGACTTAAATTCTATGTCTCATTCAAAGAAAAGGCTCTATCCATGCTTGTGTTTCACTACCTTTTGCAAAACTAGAAGCACTGTATGAGTAGTCCAAGTGTCCCATGAATCAGAAGTCCTGTGCATGAAAGATACAATTCTTCCCTTATTAGCATATTTCAAAAGCTACAAACACAGACATCCTTAAAGCTACTCAAATCTGGATTCATATTCTTGCTTTATTTTATACAAGTAGTTTGATCTTGGGAAAATTAGTTTCTTCACTGATAAAATAGGGTAGATAATACAAAATTCATTAAAATCATAGAAACTAAAAATCCAATTCCAAGAAAACTATTTATTTAGAAAACTTTAAATACAACTTTCTCACCTGAAGTGGCAATGGATCATGCCTATTTTTGAAGTCACAGTCAAAAACAATGGCAGCCAGCACTTTATGAGCTTGATAGTCATACTTAACGTACTTCTCAAACTCAATTTCTGAAGAAAAGCCTTGAACTACAGAGAAGTAAAATTGTTCACTTAAATAAAAACATATGATAATCCCTTCTGAGAGAAAATATATTAGTTTACATGGACAAAAACCTTCTATCCAAATATGCAAATTTGAAAACACTGTTTCTTAAATGCTGGTATCACAACAACTTAATGGATATTTGGGGTTCAAAATATTTTGATAAAAACTTTTATAAAATTTTATTGCAATTTTAAATAATCATTATAAAGCACATATAAAGATAAGTCATTAGTGGTGAGAGAAATGCAAATTGAAATCACAATGAAATCACTTTATATCCACTGAGATGACTATAATCAAAAAGACAAGATAACAAGTGCTGGAGAGGATGTGGAACCTTCATTCACTGCTAATCAGCATGTAAAATGGTATAATGACTTTAGATAACAGTCTGGCATTTCCTTGAAAAGTTAAAAATAGAGTAAACATATGACACATTTATTCCCCTCTTGGTATATAACCAACAGAAATGAAAACATATGTCTACATAAAACCTATAGATGAATGTTTGTAGCAGTATTATTTATAGTAGCCAAAAGGTAGAAACAACTCAAATGTCCTTCAACTGATGAAAGATATATTGTACCAATTAAATGCAGTATATCCATACAATGGAATATTATCTGACAATGAAAAGGAATAAAGAACTGATGCATGCAACAACATGGGTTAACCCTGAAAACATTTTAAGTATAAGAAGAGAGTCATGAAAGACCACATATTGCATTTTATAAAGTTGATATAAAAGGTTTATATGTAAACAATTTATGTTAAAGGTTCATATGTAAACCATTTATTTATATAAAAGATTTATAATAGGCAGATCTGTAGAGGTAAAAGAGATTACTGTTTTTCTTATCTTGATAGGGATGGATAATTGTGGGGCTATGACTAAAGATTTTGGAATTTATTTTTGGTGATAAAAATGCTTTAAAATTAATTGTGGCAGTGGCTGCACACCTCTGTGAATATATTGAAGCCACTGAATTACACACTTCAAATGGGTGAAAGTATGGAATGTGCATTATATCTGAAAAAGGTTACTTAATTAAAAGAAACAAATCAGGAGGTGATCACTTTGTGCTTTAAAAAACATAACTCATTTGATTGGCTCAACACCTGTACAGTTATAATACAGGAAGGAGTCATTCAAGATAGAAATTTTCTAATCTGAACAAGAGAGGAAAAAAAAGATTAGACAAAATTTGAACAGAGCCTTAACAACCTGTGGGACAATACAAAATGTATCATCATAGTCTTAGAGGAGAAGAAAGACGGCCATGTTAAAAAACAATTCTAAAAATAATTATTGTAAAGTCCCCCAACTTTGTGCAACTTATAGATTCAAAATGCTCAGTGAACCCCAAAGAAAAACGCCAAAAGAAATCCACTGCTGCTGCTGCTGCTGCTGTCGCTTCAGTCGTGTCTGACTCTCTGCGACCCCATAGATGGCAGCCCACTAGGCTCCCCCATCCCTGGGATCCTCCAGGCAAGAACACTGGAGTGGGTTGCCATTTCCTTCTCCAATGCATAAAAGTGAAAAGTGAAAGTGAAGTCTCTCAGTCGTGTCCGACTCTTAGTGACCCCATGGACCACAGCCTACCAGGCTCCTCCATCCATGAGATTTTTCAGGCAAGAGTACTGGAGTGGGGTGCCATTGCCTTTTCCAAAGAAATCCACAGACACGTCATAATCAAACTTTTGAAAAATAAAGACAGAAAATATCTTGAAAGCAGCCAGAGAGAAATGTTAAAATTGGGCAGTGTGATTCATCCAACTTTATTCTTATTCTTTTCCCTATACTGTTTCAGCTCCATCAAAAACGTTAATGATAAGCTTTACAGAAAACTTTAATTTCTAACCTTTTATACTGATGTTTAGATTCCTTTTCACATTCTCAGTGATTTCTTTTACCACATCAATATTAGAAGGCACATAAATCAATTCCCATCTTTCATCATTTTGGAGGAATGAAGGCAGAGTACTGATGGGTTGAGAAGTAAAAGTGTAAGGTCCAGCAACAGTTATATGAATAACAGCACGTAAGAGCAAAAGCATCATTGGAAACACCAATGCAGTTAGGACTTCCAATATTAAATTAAAGAACTGCCTCCTCTAGAAGAGGAACAAAAAGATTGTGTTAATTAACTTAAGAGTACACATTCAAAGCAAATAGATAGTTCTATGATATTAAGTTTCTGCCAATTTCACCCTGAAACAGCTAAAGTTCCATATCACCCCTCCAACTCCCCTAACCAGTTTTCTTATAGGTCAGACTATACTATTGATTAATGAAGTTTCATACATTTGGAAGAGCTACTTTCAGCTCTGGAATTGATTTTTCAAGTGTGTGCATGTATATAAACCCACCCCCACCTACACCCAAAATACAAACTGCACCACATGGGCATTTATGAACATTTTCCAAGGATACCTTTACGTACCTTTAAGGTAAAATTTTTCCAGAGGAGCACTGCAAACTGGTTGAGTGTCAATAAATTCATTCTTCTACAAAAAGTGTATGTTCGATTCCAGCAATGGACAAAAAGTTTTTTTTAATGTTAAGTTACCTAATAATGTGAACATCAAGCGAATAACAGTATTACTTCTTTCTCCTAGTTTTCTCCTTAATCAGTCTCAAAGTTTGATAGCAAAAATGATTTTGTGTTTGAAATAAAGAAAATTAAATTGCTTTTATTTTTCTGTTCAATAATTTCCTTAATATCTAATAATGTTCTAATGTGGTCAGAAAACAAAGAAGTAGCTAAACAAATGTGGTTCCATTTTTCAAGATGGCATAAGCAAAGAGGATCTGATATTCTTATGCTACTTTCCAAGACCAGATGGCTTCACAAGTAAATTCTACTAACACCAATCTTTCTCAAACTTTTCAAAAAATAGAAGGGTAGGGGAACATGTCCAAATTCATTTTAGGAGGCCAGAATTATGCTGATATCAAAGCCACACAAGGACACTATGAGAATACTACATGCAGATATTCCTGATAAATAAAGATGCAAAACTCCTCAAAACACTTGAGCAAACCAAATCCAATAGCATAATTAAAGCCCCACTGATCATGATCAAGGGGATTTATCCTTGGAAGGTAAGGATGGTTCAGTATATGCAAATCAATAAATGTAATACACTAATTACTAAAATAAAAGATAAAAATCATATAATAATCTCAACACAGAAAGAGTAACAAAATTCAACACTCTCCAATAATAGAAACACTCAACAAATTATGTACACAAACAAGGTACTTTAACATAATAAAGGCATATATGAAATGTCCACAACTGACATCATACTTAACACTGAAAAACTGAAAGTGTTTTCTCTTAAAATCTAGAGCAAGACAAGGATACCCATTATTGCCACTTCTATTCAACACAGTAATGGATGTTTTAGCTAGGACAATTATGAAACATATCCAAATCATAAGGGAAGAAGTGAAACAGTCTGTATTCATTGATAGCATGATCTTATACAGAGAAAACCCAAAGGATTCCACACAAAAAACCCTTTGGATCAATCAAACTAATAAAAGTAATTATAGGAATCCAGGAATGCTGCAGAACACAAAAATAAACATACAAAATCAGATATGTTCCTACAGACTAATAACAAGCCATCCAAAAAGGAAGTTAAGGAAACAAATCTCACTACACTAGCATCAAAGAATAATATACTTAGGAAGCTGAAAACAGGATGCCAGAGTCGAAGGACATGAGTTTGCTTCCTCTCATGAAAACACCTAAATCATACTTAACTGCTGAACAATGATCAACAAAAATGACTAGAACCTACCAAAAAAGATACTCTACATCCAAAAACAAAGAAGCCACAACAAGACAACATGAAGCATGCATTCACAATAAAATCCCATACCACCCAGATGGGCAACCCACAAACTGGAAAATATATTACAGAGACTGTCTCACAAGATTGAGACAGAACCCCATATGAGGCTCCCTAGACTGAGGGTCTGGTTTCAGAAGTCCCCAGAACATCTGACTTTGAAGAACAGTGGGGCATGATTGGGGGAACTCCACAGGACTGTGAGAAGCAGAAACTCCACTCTTGGAGAGCACACACAGGGTCTTAGGTATGTATGCCAGGACCCAAGGAAAAAGTAGTAACTTCATAGGAACCTGCTGCAGACCAACATGCTGCTCTTACAGGGTCTCCTGGGGAGGCAGAGGACAGCTGTGGCTCCCTGAGGAAACGAGGACACTGGTGGCAGAGGCTCCAGGCCATACTCACTGGTGTGAGCTCTCCTGTAGGCCACCACATGGACACCAAGATACAGCCTCTGGGATGTCTCAGGCCAACAACAATAGGGTGGGAACACAGCCCCACTCATCAGGAGACAGGCTGCCTAAAGTCTTCCCAAGGCGAGAGTCACCTCTAAACAAACCCCTAATACAGCCCTGTCCACTGGAGGGACAAGACCCAGCTCTGTCCGCCAGTGGGCAGGAACCAGTCCCTCCCACCAGGAAGCCTGCACAAGATTCTCAGACCAATCTCACACAACAGAGGGGAGACAACAGAAGAGTAACTGCAATCCTGCACTTGGTGGAATGAAGACTGCAAACACAGAAAGTTAGACAAAATGATGTAGCAGAAGAATATGTTGTAGATGGAGGAAGAAGATATTAATAAAACTCCAAAAGAACAACTAAGTGAAGAGAAGATAGGCTAGAATCTACCCAAAAAATAACTCATAGTAATGATAGTAAAGATGACCCAAAATCTCAGAAAAAGAATTGAGGAGCAGACCAAAAAGATACAAGAAATCTTAACAAAGAGCTAAAAGAAACAAAGAACAACAACAACAACAACAAAAAGAGTTGGAGAATACAAAGCTAAAATGAAACACACTAAAAGGAGTCAATAGTAGGAAACGAGACAGAACAGATAAGTTGGCTTGAAGACAGAATGGTGGCAATCATTGCCACAGAACAGAATAAAACAAAAGAATTAAAGAACTGAGGACCGTTTAAGAAACTTCTGTGGCAACATTAACACAACATTAGTCCCAATGTTAAACATTTGGGACGCTTGCATTATAAGGGTCCCAAAAGTTGAAGAGAGAGAGAAAGGGCCTAAGCAAAAATTTAAAGATATAAGCACTGGAATCTTCCATAGCATGGGAAAGGAAACATCACCCAAGTCCATAAAGTGCAGAGAGTCCCAAACAGGATAAACCCAAGGAGGAAAATGCCAAGACATATACTAATCAAACTGACAAAAATTAAATACAATGAAAAAATATTAAAAGCAACAAGCGGAAAGCAACAAATAACACACAAGGGAAATCCCATAAGGTTATCAGCTGATTTTTCAGCAGAATTCTGCACACCACAAGGTTGTTGCTGTTCAGTTGCTAAGTTGCGTCCAGTTCTTTGCAACCCCATGGACTGCAGCATGCCAGGTTTTCCGGTCCTTCACTGTCTCCCAGGGGTTCCTCACACTCATGTCCACTGAGTTGGAGATACCATTCATTCATCTCATCTTCTGTCGCCTCCTTCATCTCCTGCCCTCAATCTTTCCCAGGATCAGGGGCTTTTCCAATGAGTCAGCTCTTCACATCAGGTGGCCAAGGTATTGGAGCTTCAGCTTCAGCATCAGTCCTTCCAGTGAAAATTCAGGTTTGATTTCCTTTAGGGGCCAGAGACGAGGCCTGATCACTCAAAGCTTTTGTGTGGCAGAAGTTTTATTACAGTGAAAAAGGGACAGAGAAAGCTTCTGACACAGACATCAGAAGGGGTATGGAGAGTGCCCACCATGCTAGTCTTATCTAGGCCTTATATACTTTTTCCATTGGTTACTAGTAATAAGAAAGGTCTTGCAAGACCCACTCCCACAGCATCCATCTTAAGGTAACAGGATTATTTAAGGTTATTTGTTCTCTGCTCAACATTATTTCCTCATTTTTTAAAAAAATGGGCATAGTTCTACTTACCTTACAGAGATGCTATATGGCCTATGAAAAACATTCAAGAAATGGTAATCCTCTTCCACTCTATGTAAGAGATGTTCTGAGGGAATTAAAACTTAGGGCCCTTTAAGAAGGAGGTGAGCATTCTTCCTGATGCTTTTCTTAAGCCTTGTGCAACAATGTATCTTGCCCAAGAACTGGTCTTTCAGTTCAGTTCAGTTCAGCGGCTCAGACCTGTCCGACTCTTTGTGACCCCATGAATCGCAGCACGCCAGGCCCCCCTGTCCATCACCACCTCCCGGAGTTCACTCAGACTCACGTCCATCGAGTCAGTGATGCCATCCAGCCATCTCATTCTCTGTCGTCCCCTTCTCCTCCTGCCCCCAATCCCTCCCAGCATCAGAGTCTTTTCCAATGAGTCAACTCTTTGCATGAGGTGGCCAAAGTACTGGAGTTTCAGCTTTAGCATCATTCCTTCCAAAGAACACCCAGGACTGATCTTCTTTAGAATGGACTGGTTGGATCTCTTTGCAGTCCAAGGGACTCTCAAGTGTCCAAAATCACAGTTCAAAAGCATCAGTTCTTCAGTGCTCAGCTTTCTTCACAATCCAATTCTCACATCCATACATGACTACTGGTAAAACCATAGTCTTGACTAGATGGACCTTTGTTGGCAAAGTAATCTCTCTGCTTTTGAATATATTATCTAGGTTGGTCATAACTTTCCTTCCAAGGAGTAAGCGTCTTTTAATTTCATGGCTTCAATCACCATCTGCAGTGATTTTCAGTTCAGTTCAGTTCAGTCGCTCAGTCATGTCCGACTCTTTGCGACCCCGTGAATTGCAGCACGCCAGGCCTCCCTGTCCATTATCAACTCCCGGAGTTCACTCAGACTCATGTCCATCGAGTCAGTGATGCCATCCAGCCATCTCATCCTCTGTCGTCCTCTTCTCCTCCTGCTCCCAATCCCTCCCAGCATCAGAGTCTTTTCCAATGAGTCAACTCTTGCATGAGGTGGCCAAAGTACTGGAGTTTCAGCTTTAGCATCATTCCCTCTAAAGAAATCCCAGGGCTGATCTCCTTCAGAATGGACTGGTTGGATCTCCTTGCAGTCCAAGGGACTCTCAAGAGTCTTCTCCAACACCACAGTTCAAAAGCATCAATTCTTTGGCGCTCAGCCTTCTTCACAGTCCAACGTGTTTCCTTATTAATTTTCTCTTTGAATGATTTGTCCATTGGTTAAGGGGTAGGAGACTTTAATACCCCTTAACTAAAGGACAAATCATTCAGATAGAAAATTAATAAGGAAACACAATCTTTAAATCATACATTGGACCAGTTTGACCTAACTGATATCTACAGGGCTGCAGCTGCTGCTAAGTTGCTTCAGTCGTGTCTGACTCTGTGCGACCCCATAGATGGCAGCCCACCAGGCTCCCCCGTCCCTGGGATTCTCCATGCAAGAACACTGGAGCGGTTGCCATTTCCTTCTCCAATGCATGAAAGTGAAAAGTGAAAGTGAATTCGCTCAGTTGTGTCCTACTCTTCACAACCCCATGGACTGTAGCCTACCAGGCTCCTCCATCCATGGGATTTTCCAGGCAAGAGTACTGGAGTGGGTTGCCATTGCCTTCTCCATATCTACAGGGCATTTCATCCAAAAACAATAGATTTCACTTTCTCCATAAGTGCACATGGAACATTCTCCAGGACAGATCACATCTTGGGTCACAAATCAAGCAAATGAGATTATTTCAAGCATCTTTTCTAACCACAGCATTGTAAGATTAGATGTCTACTACAGGGGAAAAAACTGTACAAAACACAAACACATGGAGGCCAAACAGTATGCTTCTCATTAACCCAAAGGTCACTAAAGAAACTAAAGAAGAAAACAAGAAATACCTAAAAGCAAATGACAATGAAAACACAATACAAAACCTCTGAAATGCAACAGAAGTAGTACTAAGAGGGTAGTTTATGGTAATACCTGCCTATCTCAGAAACAAAGAGACATCAAATAAACAACCTAACCCTACACCTAAAGCAACTAAAAGAGAACAAAACCCCCACAAAGTTAGTAGGAGGAAATCCTAAAGATCAAAGCAGTTAATAAGTGAAAAAGACATGAAAGAGACAAGAGCAAAAACCATAAAACTAAAGCTGGTTCTTTGATAAGATAAACAAAATTGACAAACCATTAGCCAGAACATCCAGAAAACAAGGGAGATGAAGCAAATCAATAAAATTAAAAATGAGAAAGGAAAATTTACCACAGAAAATGCAGAAATACAGAGGATCATAAAAGACTACTATGAGCAACTATATGCCAATAAAATGGACAACCTCCAAGAAATGGACAAATTCTAAGACAAGTACAGCCTTCCAAAATAGAACCAGTAAGAAATAAAAGCCATTAACACCAATCACAAGCAGGAAATTTGAAACTGTGATTAAAAAAATAATAATCTTCCAACAAACAAAAGCCCATGGCCAGATGGCTTCACATGCAAATTCTACCTGTGTCAGATTCATTTTGATATTTGGCAAAACTAATACAATTTTGTAAAGTTTAAAAATAAAAATAAATTAAAAAAAAAAAGTGTACTGAAGAGGTAACACCTATCCTGGTCAAACTTTCAGAAAATTTCAGAGGAAGGAAAACTCCCAAACTCATTCTAGGTGGCCACCATCATCCTGATACCAAAACCAGACAACGTACTATCAAAATAGAAAATTACAGGCCAATATCATTAATGAATATAGATGAAAAAATCCTTGACAAAATTCTAGCAAACAGAATCCAACACGTTAATAGGACCATACATCATTATCAAGTAGGCTTTAACCCAAGGATGCAAGGATTGTTGAATATATGCAAATTAGTCAATGTGATATACTATATTAACAAATTGAAAGATAAAAACCATATGATCATCTCAATAGATGCAGAGAAAGCTTTTGAAAAAATTCAACACCTATTTATAAAAACTCTCCAGAAAGCAGGCATAGAAGGAACATACCCCAACATAATAAAAGCCATATATGACAAACCCACAGCAAACATTATTCTCAGTGGTGAAAAACTGAAGGCGTTTCCCCTAATATTAGGAATGAGATAGGGGTGCCCACTCTTGCCACAATTATTTAATATATTTTTGGATGTCCTAGCCATAGCAGTAAGAGAAGAAAAAGAAATTTAAAGAATCCAAACTAGAAAATAAGTAAAACTTTCACTGTTTACAGATGACATACTATACATAGAAAACCCTAAAGATGCCACCAGAAAATTACTATGACTAATCAATGAATAAATATTGTAAAGCTTCAGGATATAAAATTAATACACAGAAATCACTTGTATTTCTATACATTAACAACAAAAAAAATCAGAAAGTGAAATTAAGAAAACAATCCCATTCACCACTGCAAATAAATAAATAAATAAATAAAATATCTAGAAATGAATCTACCTAAAGAGACAAAAGATCTGTATGCAGAAAACTATAAGACACTAGAAATAAATCAAAGACAACACAAACAGATTGAGAGATATACCATGTTCTTGGATTGAAAGAATATTGTGAAAATGACCATACTACCCAAAACAATCTACACATTCAGTGCAATCCCTTTCAAACTAACAATGGTATTTTTCACAGAACCAGAACAAAAATACACAATTTGTATGTTCACACAAAAAACACTGACTACCCAAAGCAACCTTGAGAAAGAAAAATGAAGCTGGAAGAATCAACCTTTCTGATTTCAGACTATACTCCAAAGTTAAAGTCATCAAGACAGTATGGTTCTGGCACAAAAAACAGAAATATAGACCAATGGAACAAGATAGGAAGCCAGAGACAAGCCCACACACCTATGGATACCTTATCTTTGACAAAGGAGGCAAGAATACACAATGGAGAAAAGACAGCCTCTTCAATAAGTCATGCTGGGAAAACTGGACACTTCTGAATGAAAAGAACACTTTTCATTCAAAGCAAAAGAACAAAGAATGAAACTCGAACACTTTCTAGCACCAAATGCAAAAATAAACTCAAAATGGAATAAAGACTTAAATGTAAGACCAGAGGGCTTCCCTGGTGGCTCAGACGGTAAAAGCATCTGTTTGCAATGCAGGAGACCCAGGTTCGATCCCTGGGTTGGGAAGATTCCCTGGAGAAGGAAATGGCAGCCCACTCCAGTATTCTTGCCTGGAAAATCCCATGGATGATGGAGCCTGGTGGGCTACTGTCCATGGGGTCCCAAAGAGTCGGACATGACTGAGGACTCTTCTCTCCTTCTCCTAAGACCAGAAACTATGAAGCTCTTAGAGGAAAACAAGTCAGTACACTCTTGACATAAATCCAGCAAGATCCTCTATGACCCACCTTCTAGAGTAATGGAAATAAAAACAAAAATAAAAAAATGGGATCTAATTAAACTTAAAAGCTTTTGCATAGAAAAGGAAAGAATAAACAAGATTAAAAGATAACCCTTAGAATGGGGGAAAATAATTACAACAAAATAACTGACAAAGGACTAATCTCCAAAATATATAGGCAGCTTCAGTTCAGTTCAGTTCAGTTGCTCAGTCGTGTCCGACTCTGTGACCCCATGAACCACAGCATGCCAGGCTTCCCTGTCCATCACCAACTCCCGGAGTTTATCCAAATTCATGTCCATTGAGTCAGTGATGCCATCCAACCATCTCATCCTCTGTTGTCCCCTTCTCTTCCTGCCCTCAATCTTTCCCAGTATTAGGGTCTCTTCGCATCAGATGGCCAAAGTATTGGAATTTCAGCTTCAACATCAGTCCTTCCAGTGAACACCTAGGACTGATCTCCATTAGGATGGACTGGTTGGATCTGCTTGCAGTCCAAGGGACTCTCAAGAGTCTTCTCCAACACCACAGTTCAAAAGCATCAATTCTTCAGCGCTCAGCTTTCTTTATAGTCCAACTCTCACGTTCATACATGACTACTGGAAAAACCATAGCCCTGACTAGATGGACCTTTGTTGGCAAAGTAATGTGTCTGCTTTTTAATATGCTGTCTAGGTTGGTCATAACTTTCCTTTCAAGGAGTAAGTATCTATTAATTTCACCACAGAGCTCAATATCAGAAAAACAAACAGCCCGATCAAAAAATGGCAGAAGACCTAAATCCTAAATAGATATTTCTCCAGTGAAGACATACAGATGGCCAATAAACACATGAAAAGATGCTCAGTTTCACTTATTATTGTGCATGTGTGTGCAGTCGCTCAGTCATGTCCAACTCTTTGCGACCCCATGAACTGTAGCCTGCCAGGTTACTCTGTCCAGGCAGATTATCCAGGCAAGAATACTGGAGTGGGTTGCCATGCCCTCCTCCAGGGGATCTTCCTAACCTGGGAATTGAACCCAGGTCTCCCACATTGCAGGCGGATTCTTTACCATCTGAGCCACCAGGGAAGCAGAGAAATGCAAATCAAAATACAGTAAGGCATCACTTCACACCAGTCAGAATGACCATCATCAAAAAAAATCTACAAACAATAAATGCTGGAGAAGATATGGAGACAAGGCAACCCTCTCGCACTGTTGGTGGGAATTTAATTGATACAGCCACTATGAAGAACAGTATGGAAATTCCTTAAAAAACAAAAAGCTACCATATGACCCAGCAATCCCACTACTGGGCATATACCCTGAGAAAGTAAACTGAAAAATTTACAAATGTGTGATAATTAAACAATACACTTCTGAACATTCAATGAATCAAAGAAGAGAGGGAATTCAAAATATATTTTGAAACAAACAAAAAAGGAAACACAACATATCAAAACTTATGGGATGCAGCCAAAGCAGTTCTAACAGGGAAGGTTATAATATCAATGTAAAAACTGAAAGAAAAGATCTCAAACAGACAACCTAACTTTAAACCTCAAGAAATTAGAAAAAGAGCAAACTAAGCCCAAAGTTAGAAAAAGGAAGGAAATAACAAAGGTCAAAAGCAGAAATAAATGAAATAGGGTCCATGAATACCACAGAAAAGGTTAACAAAAATAAGAACTTTGAAAAAAAAAGATAAACTGACAAAGCTTTATTACACTAATAAAAGGAAAGAAGACTGAAAACTAAATAAAAAACGAAATAGGTGACTTTACAATTGACACCACAGTAACACAAAGGATAAGGGAATACCATGAACCTAGAAGAAATTGGTAAGTTTCTAGAAACATGCAACCTACTAAAATGGAACTACAAAGAAATAGAAAATTTGTATAAATCAATAATGAATAAGGAGATTCAGTTCAGTTCAGTCGCTCAGTTGTGTCCTACTCTTTGTGACCCCATGAATCGCAGCACGCCAGGCCTCCCTGTCCATCACCAACTCCCGGAGTTCACTCAGACTCACGTCCATCGAGTCAGTGATGCCATTCAGCCATCTCATCCTCTGTTGTCCCCTTCTCCTCCTGCCCCCAATCCCTCCCAGCATCAGAGTCTTTTCCAATGAGTCAAGTCTTCGCATGAGGTGGCCAAAGTACTGGAGTTTCAGCTTTAGCATCATTCCTTCCAAAGAAATCCCAGGGCTGATCTCCTTTGGAATGGACTGGTTGGATCTCCTTGCAGTCCAAGGGACTCTCAAGAGTCTTCTCCAACACCACAGTTCAAAAGCATCAATTCTTCGGCGCTCAGCCTTCTTCACAGTCCAACTCTCACATCCATACATGACCACAGGGAAAACCTAGATGGACCTTTGTTGGCAAAGTAATGTCTCTACTTTTCAATATGCTATCTAGGTTGGTCATAACTTTCCTTCCAAGGAGTAAGCGTCTTTTAATTTCATGGCTGCAGTCACCATCTGCAGTGATTTTGGAGCCTCCCAAAATAAAGTCTGACACTGTTTCCACTGTTTCCCCATCTATTTCCCATGAACAAGGAGATTAGATTAGTATTAAAAAAAAATTTCCCAAACAACAAAAATTTTCAAGATCATGTGGTTTCACTGGTGAATTCTACCAAGCTCCTTCAGCCACCACACATTTAAAGAAGAATTAACACCAATCATTTTCAAAGTCTTCCCAAAAAATGAAGAGGAGGGAACATGCTTAAACTCCTTTTACAAGGACATCAAAGACTGATAGATACACTACAAGAAAAGAAACCAGAGGTTAACATCTCTGATAATTATAGATGCAAATAGTTTCAACTAAATACTAGCAAAACAAACTCAATAGCATATTAAAAGGATTACAGACTAAGATCAACTGAGATTTATCCCTGGATGCAAGAATGGTTTAATATGTGGATATCAATAAAAGTGACACACTATTAATAGGCTGAAAGACAAAATTCTCAATGGATGCAGAAAAGGCATTGCAAAATTTTTCTCTCACGATAAAAACTCAACAAATTGGGTACAGTAGGAATGTAACTCAACATAATAAAGGCTATATATGATCAACTTACATAGTACTGAATGTATTAGAATCAGAGGCAGAGAAAAATATATGTGAAATCATACAAAGTTGAACTAATAGTAACAGCAATACATCACGGTAGAAGGGTCAACACAGAACGAGGAGGCAATATGACACTGGACCAGCATATAATATATATATATATATATATATATATATAATATATACATATATTTAATATACTGCTAAGTCACGTCAGTCGTATCCGACTCTGTGTGAGCCCATAGATGGCGGTCCACTAGGCTCCCCTCCCTGGGATTCTCCAGGCAAGCATACTGGAGTGGGTTGCCATTTCCTTCTCCAGTGCATGAAAGTGAAAAGTGAAAGTGAGGTTGCTCAGTCGTGTCCGACTCTTCGCGACCCCATGGACTGCAGCCCACCAGGCTCCTCTGTCCATGGGATTTCCCAGGCAAGAGTACTGGAGTGGGTTTGCCATTGCCTTCTCCATATTTAATATAATACAATACATATTGTATAATTCTTAATTATATATATAATTCTTATATAATATATAAAAAGTAATACACATGGGCTATTTAGGAGTTGTTTTTCTGGTTTAGTTTTGTTTTGGAGGGGAGCAGAGAGAGTTGTGGACGGCTTTTGTTTTTCCTTTTTTTTTTGAGGGGGGACATGGGGGTAAGGGGGAGAATGCACTTTCAGGGTGGAAGTTCTGAGCGCTGGCAATGGGGTCGGCCCCTCGGGGAGTCTTGGGAGCATTCCCCTGAGCAGGGGAACTTGGGAAGAAAGACCAAGGTCTGGGAGGTTCTGACACTCACCGTTCAAACCTCTCAACCGCCACCACCTCCACCTTTACCTCAGAAGTTGCTCCGCCCAACGCCCTCCTCTCAAGCAACCGGCCCTCTTCCCCCGCCCCCGCAGGTTTGAGGCACCTGCCGCGCGTGCATGCGCCGCTTTCAGCAAAGCGGCACCGCCTCCGCCCCTTCCCCGCGCAAGCGCACACCCATCCCGGTCTCAAGCTAGCCTCAACCAGCCCAGCGCCCACCCCTGCTCTTCCTGTGTCCTCAGCACCAGTCAACCCTCTCCTTCCTCCCTTTTCAGCCTACTTCACCCCATCAACCACGCTGTCCTCAAGGCCCTACCTTGGCGCCCTGTCGCTTGCTCTCCAGGTTCCTCGCCAATGGACGCTACTGGACGACCCCACAATCCTCCACAACTCGCGGGCCCCCCTCTTTTATATGTCAAGGTCATCTCAGGATGTTTAAGGAGAGAGTCTGTGGAGGTTAAACAGACAACTTCCAGAGGTGAGGTGCAGGTACAGGGCCCTGCAACCCCCCAGAGGCTGGCCACACAAAAGCTTCCCCCCACCCCTATCGTCTCGCGGGCGTAAGGCACGCAGCCCTTTTCTCCAGCCTGATCAGCCTACCCCTACCCCAACCCTACCACCCGTCAGCAGGTGGCGCTCTGCCCTATCCCACCAGGTTTCCCGTTCACCCACCAGCAAACCTTTCTCCTGCTCCCCAGTTTCGTTGATGCTTGCTCCCCTTGGCAGACCCCACCCGATTGCCCAGTTCCAGTGTAACTTAGTGAATCACAGGTTTTGAATTCTGACTGTCTGAGGGCAAATCCTCTCTCCACTGCTTTGTGAAAGTGTTAGTCGTTCAGTCGTGTCCGACTCTTTGCGAATCCATGGATTGTAGCCCGCCAGGCTCCTCTGTCCATGGATTTCTCCAGGCAAAAATAATGGAGTCGGTTGCCATTCCCTTCTCCAGGGCATCTTCCCGTGCCACGGATCGAACCTAGGTCTCCTGCATTGTAAGCAGAGTCTTTACCATCGGAGCCACCAGGAAAGCCAAGTATCAATTTGTTGCCTCTCAAGGGGCCAAATAGACTTTTGTTCTTGAACTGACTGACAGATTAATCTTTGTCAGGAGAGGGCGCTGGGGGAACACTGCAGGACAAGGAGCTTCTATTCGTTAAGACTGCTTTAGATTCTTCTTGCTCTTACCTTGCTGCTGCCAGCAGTAGATGTGGAGCACATTTTTGTGACACTGGCCGCCCCTGCTCTCCTCGGCTCTCTGCTCCCCGCCGCCCCGCTCCTCCCGCCCCACCATTAAGTGTGAATTTCCAGTGGCTTCCCTGGTGGCTCAGAGGTTAAAGCATCTGCCTCCAATGCGGGAGACCCGGGTTCAGTCCGTGTGTCGGGAAGATTCCCTGGAGAAGGAAATGGCAACCCACTCCAGTATTTTTGCCTGGAGAATCTCATGGACAGAAGAGCCTGGTAGGCTACAGTCCACGGGGTCGCAAAGAGTCGGACACGACTGCGCGACTTCACTTTCCAGTGATTCACGGAGGTGACCACTTCTTAGCACTACCCTGTCGACAACCCTAGAGAAGAGTTTCCTGCTTGCCAGATCCAACCATTGTTGGTTAGCATAGGCAGCCTGTGAGTGAGTGACGTCGCTCAGTCGTGTCCGACTCTTTGCAACCCCATGGACTGTAGCCTACCACGCTCCTCCGTTCATGGGATTTTCCAGGCAAGAGTACTGGAGTGGGTTGCCATTTCCTTCTCCAGAGGATCTTCCCGACCTAGGGATTGAACCCAGGTCTTCTGCATTGTAGGCAGACGCTTTACTGTCTGAGCTACGAGGGAAGGCAGCCTGCACAGAGGAATAATTCCTGCTTGCTCAGCAGGTATGGGACAGGTCTGGTCCAGGGACAGTGAATTTCCCCACGATGAAATGAACCACAATTAAACCTTCTGCAAGAAGATCTGAATCCCAGACTTAGGGAGGATCCATCTTCCAAGTTTGTTTTGGCCTTGAGAATTTTCCCCCAGCATTCTCTTTACTTCTGTATAGATAATCCTCGTTGTTAAGGTGTTTTCTGGAAAATGAAGAGAGAGGTAGAGAGGGACAGTGAAAAAGACAACAGACTAAAGGAATGTTAAAAAGGGTCATTAGCGAAGCCAGATGGGAGATTGGATACAAGAGCGAGCTTAATAAAATGAGTTGTCTCCCCTTTTTGAAGATGATCAACCTGGGAGACAAAATTTGCAATTACTGAAATCATTTGTCAAATATCTGTGGCAGGTATGGTAATGGAACCCAGAGGAAGTTATATTACAGCTAAAAACAAAACAATAGAATAGAAAATAGCTTCTGGATATCACTTTATTACTCACAATATCCAATTGAGGATGTAAAAACCTGGAACCATCCCAAAATAGCAGCTTCATGGACTATTTACATTTTTGCCATTCAACAAGGCTCATCCTACTTGTCTGCTTACCTCCATGATTCTGGAGGTGTTTAGATTTCTCATGCTGCTTAAGAAAGAACTCCATCTGCCCAAGCAAGAATGAAAAGAGCTCCCTGTTTCTTGTTCCACTTCATTTCTCCTTCATTCCTTCTTAGTCAGAGGTGAGGCAAGGATAGAAAAGAAAATACACTATTTATAAAGACTGTTTCTATCCTTGAATTTCAAATGTGCTTGGTAAAAAGATTTTCTTATGAATGTAGAATCTGGGCTTAAGTTTTAGAAATAATAACCCAATTTGCCCCTTAAACGTTGGTGGTTGTGGTGGTTTAGTCACTAAGTCGTGTCCGACTTTACCACCCAATGGACTGTAGCCTGCTTGGCTCCTCTGTCCATGGAATTTCCCAGGCAAGGATACTGAAGTGGGCTGCCATTTTGTTCTCCAGAGGATCTTCCTGACCCAGTGATTGAACCTGCATCTCCTGCACTGCAGGAGAGGATTTTCTACTACTGAGCTGCAGGGAAGCCCTTAAACTTTGGGTATTTATTTTAATGAGATTATTTTTGGTAAACAATTGGGGGGTGTGTGTGTGTGTGTGTTTATGTATGTTTATGTACATATCTCTGTGTGTGTACTTGTGGGAAAGATGATTTGCTCTAGTCTTTATCCTCCTTTTATCAATACCTCAGCTTTTTAAATATTTTGTTAGTAAGAACATAAACCTCTAGCACTTCAAGCTGTCCTAGCTTCATCATTTCTGGATGTTTCTGTTCAAACAATCAGAATACTCAGGAATAGGTTCTTGACCCTGCACTGATAAATGCTACTCTTTCATATTTCCAGGAGAGAAAACAAAAATTTCACCAAATTTCTTTAGATTTGCACATGCTGGATACACAGGCTGCCCACGTAAATCTACAAAGAAGGGACATGTGTTTTCTTTTGGGGGCTCTTTATTACATAAACATATTTACACTAAGATACACACATAGGAATGCCCCTCCATGTATCCAGATACAGTAGAGAGTAGTCTAAAGAAGACATAATGACCTCTGGTTGGAACTGAATCTTATGATACCTTTTAAAAATAAGTGTATTCTGTAGGTTAGCAAAGGTTGGGAGGACTTGTTCCAGTGTTATCTGACTGATGGAATAGTCTTCTAAACTGAATTTATCTTTAGCTTCCTCCAAAATTCCCAACACTTTTAACAACAACAACAACAAAAAGTGCAGTTACCACTGCAGTCCTCCCTTCCAGCCTCCAGCCCACATGAGCCTCTCCACTTCTTTCAACCACTGCCAAGTTAATGGTGGAAGACAAAAGGTACAGAAGAGGGAGATGAAAAAATGCACAAACAGATAATTGAGAAACTAAAAGAAGGCAGTTTTCTGTCCTTATTCTCCTGATGGACCTAGACTAACAGGACTAACAGGATTTAGGGAACATTTCAAATTTCAAATATCTAGGGGTATTTGAAAGTAAACTCTCTGCTTCTCCTACAATGCCAGAATTCCATTGTACATGCCTGATTATCCAAATACTTCTCCCATCATTAGTGCTTTCTTAATATGTAACATTAAAAAGGCATGATTTCAGCAATCACCTTTCCCCACATATTGTCCTTGCTGGGAATGTAGTAGGTAAGGATCCCTTGATTCTGCTCCTTTGGACTGCAAGGAAGTCCAACCAGTCCAGCCTAAAGGAGATCAGTCCTGGGTGTTTATTGGAAGGGCTGATGCTAAAGCTGAAACTCCAATACTTTGGCCACCTCATGTGAAGAGTTGACTCATTGGAAAAGACCCTGATGCTGGAAGGGATTGGGGGCAGGAGGAGAAGGGGACAACAGAGGATGAGATGGCTGGGTGGCATCACCGAGTTGATGGACATGAGTTTGAGTGAACTCCAGGAGTTGGTGATGGACAGGGAGGCCTGGCGTGCTGCGATTCATGGGGTTGCAAAGAGTCGGACACAACTGAGTGACTGAACTGAACTGAATATTCCATTATGTATATGTACCACAACTGGACACCTTCCACCACAACTTCCTTATCCATTTGTCTGCCAATGAACATCTAGGTTGCTTCCATGTCCTAGCTATTGTGAACAGTGCTGCGATGAACACTGGGGTGTACGTGTCTCTTTCAATTCTGGTTTCCTCAGTGTGCATGTGCAGCAGTGGCATTGCTGGGTTGTATGGCAGATCTATTTTCAACTTTTTAAGGACTTCCACACTGTTCTCCATAGTGTCTGTACTAGTTTGCATTCCCACCAACAGTGTAAGAGGGTTCCCTTTTGTCTGCACCCTCTCCAGCATTTATTGTTTGTAGACTTGGATAGCAGCCATTCTGACTGGTGTGAGATGGTACCTCACTGTGGTTTTGATTTGCATTTCTCTGATAATGAGTGATGTTGAGCATCTTTTATGTGTTTGTTAGCCATCTGTATGTCTTCTTTGGGTGAATGTCTGTTTTTTTCTTTGGCCCGTTTTTGATTGGGTCATTTATTTTTCTGGTATTGAGCTGCCTGAACTGTTTGTATATTTTTGAGATTAATTCTTTGTCAGTTGCTTTGTTTGATATTATTTTCTCCCATTCTGAAGGCTGTCTTTTCATCTTGCTTACAGTTTCCTTCATTGTGCAAAAGCTTTTAAGTTTAATTAGGTCCCATTTATTTTTGCTTTTATTTCCATTACTCAGGGAGGTGGGTCATAGAGGATCTTGCTGTGATTTATGTCAGAGAGTGTTTTGCCTATGTTTTCCTCTAGGAGTTTTGTAGTTTCTGGTCTTACTTTAAGCTTTAATCCATTTTGAGTTTACTTTTGTGTATGGTGTTAGAAAGTGTTCTAGTTTCATTCTTTCTCAGGTGGTTGACGAGATTTCCCAACACCACTTGTTAAAGAGATTCTCTTTTCTCCATTGTGTATTTTTGCCTCCTTTGTCAAAGTTAAGGTGTCCATAGGTGCGTGGATTTATCTCTGGGCTTTCTATTTTGTTCCACTGATCTATAATTCTGTCTTAGTGCCAGTACCATACTGTCTTGATAACTGTAGCTTTGTAATATAGTCTGAGGTCAGGCAGGTTGATTCTTCCAGTTCCATTCTTCTTTCTCAAGATGGCCATGGCTATTCGAGATTTTTTTTTTTTGTATTTCCATACAAATTGTGAAATTATTTGTTCTAGTTCTGTGAAAAATGCCATTAGTAGCTTGATAGGGGTTGCATTGAATCTATAGATTGCTTTGGGCAGTATACTCATTTTTCACTATATTGATTCTTCTGATCCATGAACATGGTATATTTCTCCATCTATTTGTGTCACCTTTGATTTCTTTCATCAGTGTTTTATAGTTTTCTATCTATAGGTCTTTGTTTCTTTAGGTAGATTTATTCCTAAGTATTTTATTCTTTTCATCACATTGGTGAATGGGATTGTTTCTTTAATTTCTCTTTCTGTTTTCTCATTGTTAGTGTATAGGAATGCAAGGGATTTCTGTGTGTTGATTTTATATCCTGCAACTTTACTATATTCATTGATTAGCTCTAGTAATTTTCTGGTGGTATCTTTAAGGTTTTCTATGTAGAGGATCATGTCATCTGCAAACAGTGAGAGTTTTACTTCTTTTCCAATCTGGATTCCTTTTATTTCTTTTTGTTCTCTGATTGCTGTGGCTAAAACTTTCAAAACTATGTTGAATAGTAGTGGTGAGAGTGGACACCCTTGTCTTGTTCCTGACTTTATTGGAAATGCTTTCAATTTTTCACCATTGAGGATAATGTTTGCTGTGGGTTTTTCATCTATGGCTTTTATTATGTTGAGGTATGTTCCTTCTGTGCCTGCTTTCTGGAGAGTTTTATCATAAATGGGTGTTCAATTTTGTCAAAGGCTTTCTCTGCATCTATTGAGATGATCATTTGGTTTTTATCCTTTAATTTGTTAATGAGGTGTATCACATTGATTGATTTGTGAATATTGAAGAATCCTTGCATTCCTGGGATAAAACCCACTTGGTTATGATGTATGATCTTTTTAATATGTTGTTGGATTCTGTTTGCTAGAATTTTGTTGAGGACTTTTGCATCTATATTTATCAGTGATATTGGCCTGTAGTTTTCTTTTTTCATGGCATCTTTGTCTGGTTTTGGTATGAGGGATGGTGGCCTCATAGAATGAGTTTGGGAGTTTACCCCCCTCTGAAATTTTCTGGAAGAGTTTGAGTAGAATAGGTGTTAGCTCTTCTCTAAATTTTTGGTAGAATTCACCTGTGAAGCCATGTGGTCCTTGGATTTTGTTGGAAGATTTTTGATTACAGTTTCTATTTCTATGCTTGTGATGGGTCTGTTAAGATTTTCTATTTCTTCCTGGCTCAGTTTTGGAAGATTATACTTTTCTAAGAATTCATGCATTTCTTCCAAGTTGTCCATTTTATTGGCATATAATTGCTGATAGTAGTCTTTTATGACCCTTTGTATTTCTGTGTTGTCTGTTGTGATTTCTCCATTTTCATTTCTAATTTTGTTGATTTGATTCTTCTCCCTTTTTTAATTGATGAGTCTGCCTAACGGTTTGTCTACTTTATTTATTTTCTCAAAGAACCAGCTTTAAGTTTTGTTGATTTTTGCTATAGTCTCCTTTGCTTCTTTTTCATTTATTTCTGTCCTAATTTTTATGATTTCTTTCCTTCTCCTAACTCTGGAGTTCTTCATTTCTTCTTTTTCTAGTTGCTTTAGGTATAAAGTTAGGTTATTTATCTGTTTTTTTCTCTTCTTTTTTGAGGTAAGTTTGTAATGCTATGAACCTTCCTCTTAGCACTGCTTTTACTGAATCCCATAGGTTTTGGGTTGTCATGTTTTCATTTTCATTTGTTTCTATGCATATTTTGATTTCCTTTTTGATTTCTTCCATGATTTTTTGGTTATTCAGAAGCATGTCATTTAGCCTCCATATGTTTGCATTTTTAATAATTTTTTTCCCCTCTAGTTGACATCTAATCTTACTGCATTATGATCAGAAAAGATGCTTGAAATGATTTTAATTTTTTTGAATTTCCTAAAGCTAGATTTATGGCCCAGGATGTGATCTATCCTGGAGAATGTTCAGTGTGCACTTGGGAAAAAGGTGAAATTCATTGTTTTGGGGTGAAATGTCCTATAGATATCAATCAGGTCCAACTGGTTCATTGTATCATTTAAAGTTTGTGTTTCCTTGCTAATTTTCTGTTTAGTTGATCTATCCATAGGTGTAAGTGAGGTATTAAAGTCTCCCACTACTATTGTGTTACTATTAATTTCCCCTTTCATACTTGTTAGCATTTGCCTTATGTATTGAGGTGCTCCTATGTTGGGTGCATATATATTTATAATTGTTATATCTTCTTCTTGGATTGATCCTTTGATCATTATGTAGTGTCCTTCTTTGTCTCTTTTCATGGCCTTTATTTCAAAGTCTATTTTCTCTGATATCATTATTGCTACTCCTTCTTCCTTTTGGTCTCCATTTGCATGAAATATCTCTTTCCAGCCCTTCATTTTCAGTCTGTATGCATCCCTTGGTTTGAGGTGGGTGTCTTGTAGACAGCATATATAGGGGTCTTGTTTTTGTAGCCATTCAGCCAGTCTTTGTCTTTTGGTTGGGGCATTCAACCCATTTACCTTTAAGGTAATTATTGATAAGTATGATCCCATTGCCATTTACTTGTTGTTTTGGGTTTGAGTTTATCAACCTTTTCTGTGTTTCCTATCTAGAGAAGATCCTTTAGCATTTGTTGAAGAGCTGATTTGGTGGTGCTGAATTCTCTCAGCTTTTGCTTGTCTGTAAAGCTTTTGATTTCTCCTTCATATTTGAACATGATCCTTGCTGGGTATAGTAATCTTGGTTGTAGATTTTCCTCTTTCTTCACTTTAAATATGTCCTGCTATTTCCTTCTGGCCTGAAGAGTTTCTATTGAAAGATCAGCTATTATCCTTATGGGGATCCTCTTGTGTGTTATTTGTTGCTTTTCCCTTGCTGCTTTTAACATTTGTTCTTTGTGTTTGATCTTCATTAGTTTGATTAATATGTGTCCTGCTTCTGTTAGGTCCATACCATTTCTGTCCTTTATATAAAATATTTATATATTTTATATAAATTTGCTTTAAAAATAAGGTCCAAAGCAGGCCCTGTGTTTTGTGCACTTCCCAGGTCTAAGCCGCTCAGGTTCAGGTTCTCAGGCACTCCACAAGGGCACAGACTCGGTTGGGCATGTGTTTTGTGCCCTTCCCAGGTCTGAACAGCTCAGGCGACCAGGTGCTTGGTGAGCACACTGTCCCAGGTGGGCCGTGCATCTTATTCACCTCCCCGGTCCCAGGTGCTGAGTTTCCTGGGTGCACCACAAGAGCACCATCTCAGGTGTGTCGTGTGTCTCCTCTGGGGAGCTGCTCTCAGGCTGTGACCTTCCTGGCAGATGTCAACTGTCCAGGATCCCTGGAAGATGTGGTTAGCAACAGGGAGCCTGCTCACAGTTTGGTGAAGGATGCCAGTCTTGGGTCTAAATTGGAGCAGTGCCTTGCCTTCCAGCTCTGGCTATTGCTCGCCTGCCTCTCTGACTCTGGTGGGGGGAGTGGCCTGTATGCAGTGACCAGCACTGCTTTGGTGTTCGCTCAATCCTTTGTTCTATGAGGGGGGCCAGGCTGACGTTACAGCCTTTCACGGGAAAGTTCTCTCTCTCTCTCTCTCTCTTTTTTCTCCTCTCTGGTAACCCCACAGTTTGGGTGCTATCTCACGTTAGCTCCCTCAGATTGACCTCAGGGCATTCAGGCCCTGTCTTTACCCTAAGGACCGATGATGCCACCCTGTGCCTCCCTGTCCAGCCTCCGCTTGCAGGTGGTGGATGTGAGCATCTGGGCTACTTCTCCATGGGCAGTTGTGGTTAGGTGCCTATTCTGTGGGTTTTCTTTTTCCTCCCAGTTATGTTGCCCTCTGAGATTTCAAAACTCCCCACAGACCCATCTGTGAGAGAGTTTCCCACTGTTTGTAAACTTCTCCTCCTACACAACTCCCTCCCCAGGACAGGTTTCCATCCTTAACTCCTTTGTCTCTCTTTTATATTTTGTCCTACCTCCTTTCCAAGAGAATGGGCTGTCTTTCTGAGTGCCTGGTGTCTTCTGCCAGCATTCAGAAGTTATTTTGTGGAAGTTGCTCAGTATCCAAATGATCTTTTGATGAAAGTGCTCTCCCCGTCCTATTCCTCTACTATCTTGGGACCACCCCCTCCCATCTCTTTAAGAATTTTCATACAGTTGGTTGTGATCCACACAGTCAAAGGCTTTAGCATAGTCAATGAGGCAGAAGTAGATGTTTTCCTGGAATTCTCTTTCTTTTTCTATGATCCAACGGATGTTGACAATTTGATCTCTGGTTCCTCTACCTTTTCCAATTCCAGCTTGAACATCTGGAAGTTCATGGTTCACATACTGTTGAAGCCTAGCTTGGAGAATTTTGAGAATTGCTCTGCTAGTGTGTGAGATGAGTGCAATTGTGTGGTAGTCTGAACATTCTTTGGCATTGCCTTTCTTTGGGATTGGATTGAAAACTGACCTTTTCCAGTCCTGTGGCCACTGCTGAGTTTTCCAAATTTGCTGGCATATTGAGTGCAGTGCTTTCACAACATCATCTTTTAGGACTTGAAATAGCTCAACTGGAATTCCATCACCTCCGCTAGGTTTCTTTGTAGTGATACTTCCTAAGGTCCACTTGACTTTGCATTCCAAGAGTGGCTCTAGGTGGGTGATTACACCATCGTGGTTATCTGGGTGATAAAGATCTTTTTTGTATAGTTCTTTGTATTCTTGCCATCTTTTCTTAATATCTTTTGCTTCTGTTAGGTTCATACTGTTTCTGTCCTTTATTATGCCCATCTTTGCATGAAATTTTCCCTTGGTATCTCTAACCTTCTTGAAGAGATCTGTAGTCTTTCCCATTCTATTGTTTTTCCTCTGCTCTGACCACTGAGGAAGGCTTTCTTATCTCTCCTTGCTATTCTTTGGACCTCTGCATTCAAATGGGTATATCTTTCCTTTTCTCCTTTGCCTTTCACTTCTCTTTTCTCAGCTATTTGTAAGGCCTCCTCAGACAAACATTTTGCCTTGTTTCATTTCTTTTTCTTGGGGATGGTTTTAATCACAGCTTCTGTACAATGTTATGAACCTCTGTCCATAGTTCTTCAGGCACTCTTTCCTTCAGATATAATCCCTTGAATCTATTTGTCACATCCACTGTGTAATCATAAAGAATTTAATTTTGATCATACCTGAATGGCCTAGGGGTTTTCCCTACTTTCTTCAATTTAAGTCTGAATTTTTCAACAAGGAGTTCATGATCTGAGCCACAGTCAGCTCCTGGTCTTGTTTTTGCTGACTGTATAGAGCTTCTCCATCTTCTGTTGCAAGGAATATATCAATCTGATTTTGGTATTGACCATCTGGTGTTGTCCATGTGTAGAGTTGTCTCTCATGTTGTCGGAAGAAGGTGTTTGCTATGACCAGTGTGTTCTCTTGATAAAACTCTGTTAACCTTTGCCCTGCTTCATTTTGCATTCCAAGGCCAAACTTTCTTTTACTCCAGGTATCTCTTAAATTCCGACTTTTGCATTCCAGTCACCTTTGATGAAAAGGACATCTTTTTCAGTGTTGGTTCTAGAATGTCTTATAGGTCCTCATAGAACTGTTCAATTTCAACTTCTCCAGCATTTGTGGTTGGGGCATAGACTTGGATTACTGTGATAGTGAATGGTTTGCCTTAGAAAAGAACAGAGGTCATTCCATCCTTTTTTAGATTGCACCCAAGTACTGCATTTTGGAATCTTTCATTAATTATGAGGGCTACTCCATTTCTTCTAAGGAATTCTCACCCACGGTAGTAGATATAATGGTCATTTGAATTAAATTCACCCGTTCTGGTCCACTTTAGTTCACTGATTACTAAAATGTCAATGTTCACTCTTGCCATCTCCTGTTTGACCACTTTCATATTACCTTGATTTGTGGACCTAACATTCCAGGTTCGTATGCAATATTGTTCTTACAGCATCAGACTTTACTTTCACCACCCGACACATCCACAACTGGGCATGGTTTCCACTTTGCCTCAGCCTCTTCATTTATTCTGGAGCTATTTCCCTGTTCTTCTCCAGTAGCATATTGGGCACCTACCGACATGGGAGGTTCATCCACAGTGTATCACATGGTATGTGGTGGCCACTGGCTTCTTCCATCCAGTGCAGCCTCATATTCGTTTACCTGCTGGGGATCCTGCCACCTCTTCTTCTGTGGAGCCTCAAGCTCCTCTGCTGCTGCTGCTGCTGCTAAGTCGCTTCAGTCGTGTCCGACTCTGTGCCACCTCATAGAAGGCAGCCCACTAGGCTCCCCCGTCCCTGGGATTCTCCAGGCAAGAACACTGGAGTGGGTTGCCATTTCCTTCTCCAACGCATAAAAGTGAAAAGTGAAAGTGAAGTCGCTCAGTCGTGTCTGACTCTTAGCAACCCCATGGACTGCAGCCTACCAGGCTCCTCCGTCCATGGGATTTTCCAGGCAAGAGTACTGGAGTGGGGTGCCATTGCCTTCTCTGCTAGCTCCTCTACTTGCTGGGAATCCTGCTGCCTCTTCTTTTGTGGAGCCTCAGGCTCCTCTACCAAGTGGGTATCCTGCCAACTATGCCAATTATACTGCTGATTGTGCTCAGAGCCCCAGTTGTCTTGCTGTATCTCACTGTCCACACTGTTCACAGAACCCAGGGTAGGCAAGGCACAAAGTAAGAGGCTGGAAGAAAACTCAAGGAGCCATGGTAGCAGCTGTAGACACATTTATTCTCTCCTGGCTGACGTTGCAGCTGTAGCAGCAGCTATAGCATAACCTAACACAGCGCAGCGTCTCTCCTGCTTGGCACAGCAGCCATAACAGTATTCTCTCCCAGCTGATGCAGCAGCCAGAGCAGTAGACCGCTATATTCTCTCCTTTTGTGGCTGACCCAAAGGACACAGCTGTGACACAGCAATAATGCTACCACTTCTTTAGGTGGTGCTCACATATACATACTGCACACAACCCTTTGACCAAGTGAGCACCTTGTGACATGCTTGTGCAGTACTACAAACGATCTCAGCTGTTGGTCATTATTTGCAAAACATGGGGCAAGAGAATCTGGACATGCCATCTTGGCTAATTTGCTTTCTCCCCACATCTAGTTTATCTAATTTTTCAGCCCTTTCTTTTTTTTTTCCTTCCTCATATTTTTTTCCTTTTTAAAAAGTTTTATTTTATATTGGGGTATAGTTGATTTACAATGTATTAGTTTCGCGTGTACAGCAAAGTGATTCAGTTATACATATACATATATCTATTCTTTTTCAGATCCCTTTCCCATATAAGTTATTGCAGAATATGGAGTAGAGTTCCCTGTGCTGTACTGTAGGTCTTTGTTTATCTATTTTATATACAGTAGTGTGTATATGTCAATCCCAAACTAATTTATGCCTCCCTACTATCTTTCTTCTTTAGTAACCATAAGTATGTTTCCAAAGTCTGTGAGTCTGTTTCTGTTTTGTAAATAAGTTCATTTGTATCATCTTTTTAGATTCCAAGTATTTGTCTTTCTCTGTCTGACAAAATGAAAAGACAACTGAAAGAATGGGAAAAAATATTTGCAAACAAAGCGATTGATAAGGGATTAATTTCCAAATGTATATAAACAATTCATGCAGCTCAATATAAAAAGAACACTCAATCAGAAATGGTCAGAAGATCTAAATAGACATGGAAGACATGTTGTTGTTCAGTCACCAAATCATATCTGACTTTTTATGACCCCATGGACTGCAGCATGCCAGGCTTCCCTATCCCTCACCATCTCCCTGAGTTTGCTCAAATTCATGTCCATTTAATAAATGATGCCATCCAACCATCTCATCCTCTGTTGCCCTCTTCTGAACCTTCTGCCTTCAGTCTTCCCCAGCATTAGGGTCTTTTCCAAGGAGTCAGCTGTTCACATCAGATGGCCAAAATATTGGAGCTTCAGCTTCAGCACAAGTCCTTCCAAAGAGCATTCAGGGTAGATTTCCTTTAAGATTGACTGGTTTGATCTCCTTGCCTTCCAAGGGACTCTCAAGAATCTTTTCCAGCACCACAGTTTGAAAGCACCAGTTCTTCGGTGCTCTGCCTTCTTTATTGTCCAGCGTTCACATCTGTACATGACTATTGGAAAGACATAGCCTTAACTATACGGACCTTTGTTGGCAGAGTGATGTCTTTGCTTTTTAACGTACTGTCTAGGTTAGTCATAGCTTTCCTGCCAAAAAGCAATCATCTTGTGTGCTTGAAAACATACAGATGGCCAAAAAGCACATGAAAGGATGCCCAACATTGCTAATTAGTAGGGAAATGTAAATCAAAACTAGTCCTTTCAATATTGATTCAGAATTTTCTTACGTAGTGTCTATACTCTTCTTAATTTTAAAGCTTATAATGAAATATTAGGTAATAATTTTCATCTGCTAATAGCAGATGAAATAACCTAACTCCAGTACTCTTGCCTGGAAAATCCCATGGACAGAGGCGCCTGGTAGGCTGCAATCCATGGGGTCACTAAGTCGGACACAACTGAGTGACTTCACTTTCACTTTTCACTTTCATGCATTGGAGAAGGAAATGGCAACCCACTCCGGTGTTCTTGCCTGGAGGATCCCAGGAACGGGGGAGCCTGGTGGGCTGCCATCCATGGGGTCACACAGAGTCGGACACGACTGAAGTGACTTAGCAACAACAACAACAACAGTAGTCATATATCTCCACTGTTCTTTCTTTCAGTATAAACTAGGTTTTTCTCTTATCTCTTTTACTTGATATTTTTCTGTGAGGTTCAGTCACTCATCTTTAAATGAGGTTAATTTTCTTGTAGTTTTAGGGATGTTTCCTATGTAGGATGTAGGTAGGCAGAATATCTTTCTTGGCTTTAGAGTTCTCTGCTGCAGTTTCTTCTTTAGAGTCTTCTGGGATATATGAAAATATATGGCCTCTCAGCATAGACCTTTCTCTGTTCCTTTCCTGTATCTGTCTCCTGTGGCTTTCTCCTTACTCCAAGCCTAAATTAGGGATGCTTTCAGAGAAGATCTGTGCTTGCTCCTGTTTGGAATCAGAGGATGCTACTGACCACCCACTTATGAAGTCCCCCTCTATATAGCAGTCTCAACCCTGAAGTGTGTCCAGAACTTCATCCCCGATCCCAGTGCTGGCAAAGTAATTTGCTTCCAGGATTTGCATTTTCTTACTGCTCACTCTTTCAGCCACTCTTTCATTTTTCCTTTTGTTTTCCTGTTTTCTTTTTGTTGTTATTGAGAGAGTTACATCACTTTTGTTTTAGTTATTGCATTAAAGATGTATTTATTTTAATTTTTACCAACTCTCAGTTTTATATTACTAGGAACACTTTTCAGAGTACATAATCATCCATGTTGCAGAATTAGAATCATCTTACTTGTGTATTAAAAAAATTACTTGGTCACTTAAATTTCCTTGAGATGATGTGGAATCATTTAACCTGAGTATTCTGCTTGTGATAAGCCCTCTTGAACATATACATTCTAGATGATTTGTGCTTGTAATGTTTATTCTTTTGAAAACTCAACACTTAGTTATAGATTCTATGTCCATTCCTTTTTGATTCTATTTGAATAGTTATTTTCTCAAGAGTAATATGAGAAAAGAGTGGGGAACGACCATGTTATGGTTGAGAATGTGCCTCAAACCCACATTCCCATTAAAGCTCTTGTGTCCACATCCTTTAGAATAGATCACTGGCTGAAGTTCAGTGTCCCTGCTTCAAGCAGAGCAAGTTGCTGTGTGCATTTAGCACACATGTGCATGTGTTATAGGCATAGTAAAAGCGCTTGACTAGCACCAGGTAATTATTTTCAATTACAGGTAATTGAGGTAATTATTTCTCAATACATCTATTCTTCACATCTGCTCTATCATACATTTCTTATCTATTTTTGACTTTTATTCCTACAGAGTAATCAACCACGCTATTTTCCATTCCATGCTACCTTTCCATTGTAAGGTAAGCTTCCTACTTTGCAGCCTGACATACAATGGGAACTTCTGTGAGACTGTGTTAGCCTGGCAAAGTAAAATTAAGATGAAAGCCAGAGTTATTAAAAACTTTGCCTAGGTCCAGCTTTACATTTAGGAAATGGAGGTAAGGGATGGAAAAAGATAGTTGCTGTGTCTGATATTGTATCATGTAGGCAGAGAAGCACTTAATGATTTTAGTATGCTGAAGCAGAACTATTCTTCCCCTACCCAGTTTTATTGATAATAAAATTTATAATTGACATATAGCACTGTATAACTTTAAGGTGTACATAATTATAGTTTTACTTAGACATCATGAAACTATCGCCACAATAAATTTAGTGACTATCCATCATCTCATATAGATACAAAAGAAAAGAAAAAGAAAATTTTTTTTCTTGTGAAGGGAACTCTGAATTTTCTTTTTCGTATATAACATACAGTAGTGTTAAGTATATTAATCATGTTATACTTTACATCCCTAGTACTTATTATCTTATAATTGGAACGTTGTACCTTTTGACTACCTCCCAGTTCCCCCTCCCCACATCATCTGTCTCTGGTAACCACAAATCTTATCTCTTTTTCTGTAAGTTTGATTTTAAAGTATAAGTGTCATACAAAACTATGTTATCTCTTGACACACAACATAGGGATTTGATATTTCTATACATTTCAAAATGATCACCATGATAAGTCTAGTTATCATATGTTACCGTATAAAGATATTAACTAGTTATTGACTATATTTCCCACACTGTATATTTCATTCCCATGACTCATTTATTTTGTAACTGAAAGTTTGTACTTCTTAATCTCTCTTAACTATTCTCTCCTGCTTCCCATCACCTCCACTCTGGCAACTACCTGTTTTTTCTCTGTATCTATGATTCTGTTTCTGTTCAGTTATGTTTGTTCATGTGCTTTCTTTTTTTACATTCCACAAATAAGTAAAGTATTTGTCTTTCTGTGTCAAATGTATTTCATGTAGCATAATACCCTCAAGGTGCATCCATATTGTTACAAATGGCAAGATTTCATTCTTGTCTATGCTGAGTAATATTTCATTGTGTGTATATATACATATACATATATATATACATATGTATTGCAGCTTCTTTATCCATTCATCTGCCAATGAGCACTTATTAATAGGTTGCTTCCATATCTTAGTAATTGTAAATTATGTTTATAATTAAATTGCATGTATCTTTTCAAAATTAGTGTTTTCATTTTCTTCAGCTCCATACCAGGAAAGGAATTGCTGAATCATATGGTATTTGAATGCCAGAAAAACATCTACTTCTACTTTATTGATTACGCCAAAGCCTTTGACTGTGCAGATCACAACAAACTGTTGAAAATTCTTCAAGAGATGGGAATACCAGACCACCTGACCTACCTCCTCAGAAATCTGTCTGAAGGTAAAGAAGCAACAGTTAGAAACAGATATGAAGCAACAGACTTGTTCCAAATTGGGAAAGGAGTGCGTCAAGGCTGTATATTGTTGCCCTGTTTATTTAACTTATATGCAGAGTACATCATGCGAAATGCTGGACTGGATGAAGCGCAAGCTGGAATCAAGATTTCTGGGAGAAATATCAATAACCTCAGATATGTAGATAATACCGCCTTTATGGCAGAAAGTGAAGAAGAACTAAAGAACCTCTTGATGAAAGTGAAAGAGGAGAGTAAAAAAGCTGGCTTAAAACTCAACATTCAAAAAAACGAAGATCACGGCATCTGGTCCCATTGCTTCATGGCAGATAGATGGGGAAACTGAAAACAATGATAGACTTTATTTTGGGGGGCTCCAAAATCACTGCAGATGGTGACTGCAACCATGAAATTAAAAGAAGCTTGCTCCTTGGAAGAAAAGCTGTGACCAACCTAGAGAGCATATTAAAAAGCAGAGACGTTTGTTTGCCGGCAAAGATGCGTCTAGTCAAAGTTATGGTTTTTCCAGTAGTCATGTATGGATGTGAGAGTTGGGCTGTAAAGAAAGCTGAGCACTGAAGAATTGATGGTTTTGAACTGTGGTGTTGGATAAGACTCTTGAGAGTCCCTTGGACTGTAAGGAGATCAAACCTAAAGGAAACCAGTCCTGAATATTTGTTGGAAGGACTGATGCTGAAGCTGAAACTCCAATACTTTGGCCACCTGATGTGAAGAACTGACTCATTGGAAAAGACTCTGATGCTGGGGAAGATTGAAGGCAGGAGGTGAAGGGGATGACAGAGGATGAGATGGTTGAATGGCATCAATGACTCAATGGACATGAGTTTGAGCAAGCTCTGGGAGTTGGTGATGGACAGGGAAGCCTGGTGTGCTGCAGTTCATGTGGTTGCAAAGAGTTGGACACAACTGAGCAACTGAACTGAACTAATGATAATTTTATTTTTAGTTTTGTTGAGAACCTCTGTACTGTGTCCTATAGTGGTAGTACCAATTTATATTCTCACCAATAATGTACTTACAATTCTCTTTTATGCACACCCTCACCAACATGTATTATTTCTAGATTTTTTGATGAGAGTCATTCTGACATGTGCAACGTGATATCTCACTGTGGTTTTGATTTGCATTTGATGTTAAGCATTTTTTAATGTGTTCGATGGTGATCTGTATATCTGTTTTGTAAAAATGTCTGTTTAGGTCTTGTGCCTTTTTTTATCGAGTTGAATATTTTTCAGTTATTAAGTTCTATGAAATGAAATGAATGAAATTTGCTCAGTCGTGTCCGACTGTTTGTGACCCCATGCATCATGCAGTCCATGGAATTCTCCAGGCCAGAATACTGGAGTGGGTAGCCCTTCCCTTCTCCAGGGGATCTTCCCAAGCCAGGAATCGAACCCAGGTCTCCCACATTGCAGGAGGCTTCTTTACCAACTGAGCCACCAGGGAAGCCCATTAAGTTGTAGGAGTTATTTAAATAGTTTGAATATTAACCAATTATCACTCATATGATTTAAAAACATTTTTCCCATTCAGTACATTATTTTTAAATTTTGTTGATGGTTTCCTTTGCTGTGCAAATTTTTTTTTAAGTTTAATTAGGTTCAATTTATATATTTTGCTTTTTTCCCTTTACCTGAGGAGACAAATCCACAAAAATAGTGCTGGGACTATGGCAAAGAAAGTCCTGCCTATGTTTTCTTGTAGGAGTTGTATGGTTTTGGGTCATAAATTTAGGTCTTTAATACACATTTGAGTTGATTTTTATAGGATGTAAGAAATGTTCTAATTTCATATCCTTTACATAAATGTGTCCAGTTTTCCCAGCACCACTTATAGAAGAAAGCACCACTTTCCCCATATATTTTTGCTTCAGTTGTCATAGATTAATTAACCATATGTATATGGGATTATTTCTGGGCTCTATTTTGTTCCATTAATCTATGTGTCTGTTTTTTTTGTGCAAGTACCATACTTTTTTTTTTTTTTTTTTAGATAACTGTAGCTTTGTATAATAGCATAGTATGAAGTCAAGGAGTATAATTCCTCCAGCTTTGTGGGTTTTTTTTTCTCAAGATTGCTTTGGCTTGTCAGGTCATTTTAAGTTCCTTATAAATTTTTGTATCATTTGTTTCAGTTCCAGTGAAAAATGCCAGGAGTAAGTTGATAGACTCCATTAAATTTGTAGATTGCTTTGAGTAATCCAGATTTTAAAGATATTAATTCTTCCAATCCATGAACATAGGTTACCTTTCCATTTCTTTGTGTCATATTTAATTTCTTTCATCATTGTTTCATAGTTTTTAGAATATACATCTTTCATTATCTTGGTAATGTTTATTCCTAGATATTTTTTTGTATTTGATACTACTTCAAATGTTATTTTTTCTTGTATTCTCTTTCTGATAGTTTATTATTACTGTATCAAAAAGTGACAGATTTCTGTGTTAACCTTGTATCCTGCAACTTTATTCAATTCATATATTAGTTCTAACAGGTATTTGGTGGAGAAGTTTGGGTTTTCTATGTATACAGTAGCATATGTGCATACTCAGTTGCTTCAGTTGTGTCTAACTCTTTGAAACCCTGTGGACTGTAGCCTGCCAGGCTCCTGTATCTATGGGATTCTCCAAGCAAGAATCCTGGAGTGGGCTGCCATTCCCTTCTCCAGTGGACCTTTCTGACCCAGGGAACGAACCTACATCTCCTGCATTGAAGGCTGACTCTTTACTGCTGAGCCACTGGGGAAGCCCCAGTGTCATATCATCTACCAATAGTGAGAGTTATACTTTTCTCCTTCCAATTTGGTTACCCTTTATTTCTTTTTCCTCTCTGATTATTATTGTGGGGATCTTTATAATTTGTTTAATACATGTGATAAAAGTAGACATCCTTTTCTTATTCAGATTTTAGAGGGATCATCTTCTAACCATTGTATATTATGTAGGCTATGGGTTTGTCATAAATGGCTTTCATGATATTGAGATATGTTTCCTCTACACCCACTCTGATGAAAGTTTTTAACATGAATGGATGTTGAACTTTGTCAAATGCTTTTTCTGAATCTATTGAGATAATCATGTGATTACTTATCCTTCCTTTGTTAATATGATGTATCACGTTGATTTATTTGTGGATATTGAAGTATTCTTGCATCCATGGAATAAATCTCACATGATCATGTTGTATGATCCTTTTTGTATATTGTTTAATTTGTATTTAAATTGTATATAATTTAATATTGTATATTGTTTAATTTGTTATATTTTGTTGAGAATTTTGAATGTATGTTTATTAGAGATAGTGATCTATAATTTTCTTTTTTGAGTATCTTGATCTGGTTTTAGCACAGGGTAATGGTGGTTTTGTAGAATGAATTTGTGAGTGTTGCTTCTCTTCAATTTTCAGAATAGTTTGAGAAGAATAGGTCTTTGCTCTTCTTTCTATGTTTGGTAGATATCCTCTGTGAAACTATATGGTCCTGTACTTCTGTTTTCTGGGAGTATTTTGATTAATTATAAGTTCAATTTCATGAATTGTTATCTGTTCATTCAGATAGTCTATTTCTTCTTGGTTCATTCTGGAAGGCCATATGTTTCTAGGAATTTATCCAGTTTTATTAGGGTACCCAATTTTTTGGTGTAAAACTGTTCATAATATTCTTTTATGATGGTTTCTATTTTAACAGTGTTGGCAGTGATTTTAATTCCTTATTTTGTTTATTTGGTCTACTCTTTACCTTGATGAACCTTTAATTTGATGAACCAAATTAAAGGTATTAATTTTTTTTATATTCTCAACAAAAAAGCTCTTGGTTTTGCTGGTCTTTTCTATTATTTTCTTCATCTCTATTTTATTACTCAATATGTCAGCAATTTTTAAAATTCAGCAGTGGCCACAGGACTGGAAAAGGTCAGTTTTCATTCCAATCCCAAAGAAGGGCGAAGCCAAAGAATGTTCAAACTACTGTACCATTGTTATTTCACATGCTAGCAAGGTATACTCAAAATCCTTCAAGTTAGGCTTCATCAATATAAGAACAGAGAATTGTCAGATATACAAGCTGGATTTTAAAAAGGCAGAGGAACTAGAGATCAAATTACCAACATTCGTTGGATCATAAAGAAAGCAAGGGAATTCTAGAAAAACATCTATTTCTATTCATTGACTTCCCTAAAGCCTTTGACCATGTGGATCACAACAAATTGTGGAAACTTCTTAAAGAGATGGTTATCTGTCTCCTGAGAAACTTGTATGTGGGTCAAGAACCAACAATTAGAACTGGACATGGAACAATGGACTGGTTCCAAATTGGGAAAGGAATACGTCCCTGATAGCTCAGTTGGTAAAGAATCCACCTGCAATGCAGGAGACCCGGTTTTGATCCCTGGGTTGGGAAGATCCTCTGGACAAGGGAAAGGCTACCCACTCCACTACTGTGGCCTGGAGAATTCCATGGACTGTCTAGTCCGTGGGATTGCGAAGAGTCGGACACGACTGAGTGACTTTCACTTTCAAGGTTGTATATTGTTACTCTGCTTATTTAACTTATGTGTAGAGTACATCATGCAAAACACCAGGCTGGATGAGTCACAGGCTGGAATCAAGATTGCTGGGAGAAATATCAACAACCTCAGATATGCAGATGATACCTCTCCAATGGCAGAAACTGAAGAAGAACTAAAGAGTCTCTTGATAGGGTGAAAGAGGAAAGTGAAAAAAACTGGCTTAAAACTCAACATTCAAACAACTAAGATCAGAGCATCTGGTCCCATAACTTCATGGCAAATAGAAGGGAGGAAAAGTGGAAGCAGTGACAGATTTTATTTTCTTGAGCTCCAAAATTACTCTAGTGGTGGTGGTTTAGTCGCTAAGTTGTGTCCGACTCTTGCGATCTCATGGACTGTAGCCTGCCAAGCTCCTTTGTCCGTGGGATTCTCCAGGCAAGAATACTGGAGTGGGTTGCCATTTCCTTCTCCAAGGGATCTTCTTGGCCCAGGGATCCAACCTGTCTCCTGCATTGCAGGCGGACTCTTTACCGACTGAGCTACAGGGGACTGTGACTATAGCTGTGAAATTAAAAGATGCTTGTTCCTTATCAGCAAAGCTATGATAGACCTATACAATGTATTAAAAAGCAGAGACATCACTTTGCTAACAAAATTCCATATAGTCAAAGCTCTGTTTTTTTCCAGTAGTCACGTATGGTTGTGAGTTTTGGACCATAAAGAAGGTTGAGTGCCAAATAATTGATGCTTTGAATTGTGGTGCTGGGGAAGACTCTTGAGAGTCCCTTGGAGTCCAGGGACATCCAGTCAATCCTAAAGGAAATCAACCCTGAATATACATTGGAAGGACTGATGCTGAAGCTGAAGCTCTAACAGTTGATGCACCACCTGATGTGAAGAACTGACTCACTGGAGAAGATCCTGATGCTGGGAAAGATTGAAGGCAAAAGGAGAAGGGGGTGGCAGAGGATGAGATGGTTAGTTAGCATCACTGACTCGAACATGAATCTGAACGAACTCTAGGAAATAATGAAGAAGGCTGGAACCTTGCATGCTGCAGTGCATGGGGTCACAAAGAGTCAGACAGGACTTAGTGATTGAACAACAACAATATTTTATTTATTTCCTTGATGATCTTTATTTTTCCTTCCTTTTGCTTTCTGCTTTGTCCTTATCTTTCTAATTTTTTTAGATGGAAATTTCAGTTAATTATCTGGAAGTTTTCTTATTTCTTGAGGTATGTCTATGTTGCTATAAACTTCCCTCTAAGAATTGCTTTTCCTGCTTCCCATAGAAACTTTGAAAGTTGTTTTTATTTTCACTTGACTTGAGATATCTTCTGATTTCTTCTTTGATTTATTCATTGATCCACTGGGGTTTTTTTTTAGTAGCATATTGTTTAGTCTTTGTGTGTTTTTTCCATTTTCCCAGTAGTCAATTTCTAGTTTCATTCTGTTGTGGTCAGAAAAATTGCTTGTAATGATTTCTAACCTCTGTTGCTGAACTGTGAAAGATGCTGGGATTCTTGGCCTCTGGAGGAGAACAATTCACTCCAGTGCCAGAGACAAGGCTTGATCACTCATAGCTTTTGTGTAATTAAGTTTTATTAAAGTATAAAAGAGATAGAGAAAGCTTCTGACATAAACATCAGAAGGGGGCAGAAAGAGTGCCCCCTGCTAGTCTTTAGCTGGATGTTATATAGCTAATAGCAGTCTGCTAATTAAAGAAAGGAAATGTCTCAAAACTCAGAGAATGGCACCAGGTGAGTCATCCTGGGCCATAAAATGATTGACATGAGTCTTGAAGAAAGCTGGATTTCCATACAAGAACAAGTCTGTTCTGAGCCTAAATCTGAGCCTTTAGGTGGAACCAACTTGAAGATAGAGTCTAGGGTAAATGCATAGCACATTAACATAGCTTAAGACAAACATTTCCATAAGAAAAATGCATTGGTTAGCTCAAGGTGTCATTATGGCAACCCACTCCAATATTCTTGCTGGGAAAATCCCATGGCCACAGGATCCTGAAGGGGTACAATAAATAGGGTCATAGAGTCAGACATGACTGAGCATGCACACACTATCTTTCTAGGAAATTCTAACCAATCACTGTGAAAAGTAATCAGTTACTGCCTTCTCACTCCCTGTGTGTCTGTACTCAGTTGCTCAATTGTGTCCAACTTTTTGTGACCCCATGGATTGTAACCTTCCAGGCTCCTCTGTCCATGGATTTTTCCATTACAGAATACTAGAGCAGGTTGCCATTTCCTACTCCAGGGAATCTTCCCAAACTGGGGATCGAACCCATGTCTCTTGCTTCTCCTGCACTGGCAGGCAGATTCCTTATTGTGTGCCACCTGGGAAGCCTTCTCACTATATGCATGAGTGTGTGCTCAGTCACTTCAGTCGTGTCCAACTCTGTGTGACCCTGTGGACCACAGCTTGTAAGCCTCCTCTGTCCATGGAATTCTCCAGGCAAGAATACTGAAGTGGGTTGCTATGCCCTTCTCAAGGGGATCTTCCCGATCCAGGAATTGAACCTGCAATCTCTTATATCTTCCTGCATTGGCAGGTGAGTGTATTTTTTTTTTTTTTTTTTTTACAGCTAGCACTACCTGGGAAGCCCCTCTCACTATATAAGCTTCTTTAAAACAATACTTCCAATTCATTCCATGTTTTGGATAGAGTGTTCCTTGTTCATGAACTGTCTTTTTGGTGTGTGCACAATAAATTTTACAAATTCGTTGATGACTGATTTTGGTGATTCAATGGTTTTACTTCTACTATTCTTGGACTTTTGACATCCTAAATACTAAATGCATTTGTCAGGAGCTGTGTTAGGCATTACTGACAAAATGGAGGCACGGCCCCAACCCCCTCTCCTCATCTCACAGGCACGGCCCTGGGATGAAAGAGTTAGGCCTTGTGATTCTGACTTGTTCTTTCCTTTCTTCAGTTGAGTTGGCTGGAAAGAATGTTAAGGTGCTTGAGAGAAGCATGAGAAAGCACAAAGCCTTCTACAGTTGTGTCCAGAAAATAATCTATAAAATAACTATTGACATTTGTTCAAGGATCTTTACAAAGAACGTCCCAGGATGAGCATGTAGGCCGCAGCTTGAGGCCATGGGAAGGATTGTTATCTAAGACTTGTTTGTGAGGGAAATATTTATGGCAAAAGATGATTGCTGAGTTTAGGGTTTAAGAATAATTAAGAATAGCTAGAAGCCTTTTTAGGAGATAGTGATCTTAAGATGCTAGGGGCAAACAGGATTTAGAAAAATAAGAAATAAACTGAGGAATGTAGCATGAGTTACAATGTAATCACAAGTTAAGTACAGTAAATCTGTGTGGGGGAAACTAAAAAGGTCAAACCTCTGACCTAATGCTTTTGTCAAAGTATAAAAGAGAAACTGAAGCTTGAAATAAACACATAGTTCCATATTATGAGTCAGAGACTATGTCATCATCCACTGATGTAGTTTCATACCATGAGTGAGAGACTACATCATTGTCAACCGACACCGCTCACCCCTTCAGGCTGATTCCCTGGCTGCTGGAGCTGGACTCCAGCATGCATTCTTGCTCCTGCTCCCAAAAACTTGGATGCAACCCTGGAGCATTGAGAAAGGGGGAGGAGGTAGAAGGGGCATGAAACCAAAGAGTCTGAAAAATTTTCATGCAACCTAAGTGTGGGCCCAAAAGAACAATTATTTAAAAAAAAATCACTGAAAATTAAGCAATTACATTTTATACAGTCTTGATAGTCATTAAACTATCTTATCTCATTCCCTCTTCTAAATGAAACATAGTATCTTTCTTAATTACACTAAAATACAGATTTTTAAAAAATAAAAGTCTTCTTCACACTCTGCATAAAATAAAGTGACCAAGATGGCCTCAGTGTGCCTGTGAGCTTGTTGTTATTGTTGTTCAGTAGCCAAGTCATGTCTGACTCTTCCTGACCCCATGGACTGCAGCACACCAGGCTTCCCTGTTCCTTACCATCTTCTGGAGTTTTCCCAAGTTCATATCCGTTGCACTGGTGATGCCATCCAACCATCTCATCCTCTGTCACCCTCTTCTCCTTCTGCCTTCAATTTTTACCAGCATCAGGGTCTTTCCCAATGAGTCAGGTGTTTGCATTAGGTGGCCTGTGAGCTTGACTAATATTTAATCAGGCTCTCCTGGTTCTACAGCCTGACCTTCCTTTTTTTTTTTAAAAAAGCATTTTCTTTAGAAAACTTGTAATTATGAATTCTTTCTGTGTCTTTAAGATATATGTAACTCTTAAAAATGAAACTCTTTCCTATTTTACAACCCCAAAGTGTCTTTCTTAAGGACCTAGGAGTCATCCTTTTTTTTAATTTTATTTTTTAACTTTACAATATTGTATTGGTTTTGCCATATACCAACATGCATCTCCAACAGGTATACACGTGTTCCCCATCCTGAACCCTCCACCCTCCTCCCTCCCCATACCATCCCTCTGGGTCATCCCAGTGCACCAGCCCCAAGCATCCAGTATTGTGCATTGAACCTGTGCAGTCAAGAAAGATAGCACACCTATTCCCAGAGGGTGGGAGCCAGCTTCAGTTGGTACAGATGGCCTAACTACTTTCTCTTGAAAATCTCCTCCCTGAAGTCCTCAAGCCCTTTACCACTATTTCATTCCAGCCCTTTTCAACCCTTTCAGCAGAGTTAAGCTCACATTGAGATCTGGCCTCACATCCCTATTCCAGTAACTTTTCATAGAGTCTTCCTTGCCTGTTTTAACTTTGTTCTGTGCAATTTTTATTTCATATAGGAAAACTAAGATAAATGAACTACCTGTAGCAATTAACTGTTGCCCTAATCATCTGGGAGCAAGCGACTAGAATGAAGACAGAACACGAAATCTGGTGCAATGGGTCAGGGGACCTGCAGCCTCTAAAGGACTGAGGTGCAGAGTCCACTCTGAGTCCAGCTGTTACTCCTGATTGTAGACTACAAGACTTTTTTGATCTTATCTTTCCCAAGACACTACACTGACATAGTCCAGATCTCCTTGTTTTTACCCCAGGCCATTCCCTTTTGAGCTAGTCTTAGGGACAATCACCAAGTGCGTAGGCAGCATTCATTCCTGACGCCGACCCGGCGTTCCAGGGTACATGATTTCATAATCCCAGTCATACTCCCTTCTGGGTCTGGCCTTGGGGTTTGTAACAAGGAGATTATTCTCAAGAAAAACACAGTTTCTTAATATATGCTGCTTTTCCAGGTGCAATTTCTGTGAAATTTCTCAAGGCTGTGAAAGTACATTATTAGGAATTCCCAGTACATTTAACTCCCACTCTCCTTTCTGCTGTTTACTGAAGTATGTTCTGGCAATTTATTGTAATAACCATTTAAGATGGGTACAAGTAGTATCCTTTCTCCTATAGATGAGGAAACTGATGCCTAGGAAAATCAAATAATTTTCTTAGGTTATTATGTAAATTGAATGTTTGTGTACTCCCAACACTCTTATGTTGAAATCCTGACCCCACTGTGATCCAATCAGGAGGTGGGAAATCTGGATTAGTGCTTTTATGAAACAGGCCCCTGAGAGCTCCCTTGCCCCCTCAAACCATGTGAAGATACTGTCAAGCAGACACCTTGTCTAGGAACTGGGCGCTCATCAGACAAGGATCTTCATAGAGTCTTGAGCATTCAGAACTGTGATAAATAAATTTCTGTTGTTCAGAAGTCCCCCAGTCTATGCTATTCTATTACAGCAGCACCAACTGACTAAGACAGTCTGCAAATAAATTCTGGATTAACCCAGATTGGCACCAAAATATTTGCTTCCAAAGCCTTTTCTTTCAAATACTTAGCACAACCAAAAGAAAATTCCTAAGAGTATGTTTTTGTTTAATTTGTTTTGGTGAGCTCTAGTGTGTGTTTGGGGGTATGAGTAAGCCTTTTACTTTGGGTACATGTCTGTCGTGTTTTTGTTGGGCGGGGGGTTGGGGGTGGGTACTTGGACAGCTTCGCCCAAGCGACAGGACTTGAAGAGGGAAAGAAAGAGAGGTCCTGGGCACTCACCGCTCAGACCTCAGAAGCGTCTCTGCCACACCCGGGCGCAAGTAGAATCTGCGCAGTGCCTCCTCCCAACGCCCTCTGCAACCTCCCTGGCTCAGGCTCGTTGCCACTGCCCGTTGAGGACCCGGCTGATCGGAGGAACCTGTGTGGACTGTCTCTGCTCCTTCCCAGCACAAGCCCCCACACACCCTAGACCCCAGCTCGTCCAGACCCGCAGCCGGAGAGCGATGCCCTTGATCTGCCCACCTCCCCACCACCCATCAGCCCTCCCCTTCCTCCCCTCTGAGCACTGCACCCTGTCCCCCCAATGTCTCTCGCATACCGCCCAAACCCTGAAGGCCCTATCTCCGCACCCTTTCGCTTTTCTTCCAGATTCCTCGCCTCTGGACCCCCCTGAACAACCCCACAATCTTGTAACTCGCGGGCTCCCCGCTCCCTCATCAAAGTCACCCTCAGCGGAACCGGTGGCTTAAGGCAGGAAGGTTAAGGAGAGTCTGTCGCTGACCGTCCCCCGCCACCCCTGGCTTTGTGGTGGTTAAATAAGCAATTTCCAGAGGCAAGGCACAGGCGCAAAGTCCTAAAACCCCCGCGGTTTGCCACCCCAAAGCACCCTAGTCCTCAACATCGTGCAGCGGGTGCAGGACAGGCCTCCAAGGGGCCCTTTCTCCAGAGTGCATGGCCCAGCCCAGCTCACCCCTCCACCTTCCGCACATTCAGCTATGCCCTGACCCTCTAGGCATTGGGTTCACCCCACCTCCAAACCTTTCTCCTGCTCCCCCGTTTCACTCATGCTTGCTTCTCTTGGCTGACCCCATCTGAATGCCCAGCTCCAGTGTAGTGTAGCGAATCATAGGTTTTGAATTCTGACTGTTGGAGGGCAAATCCTCTGTCTCTCTCCTGCTGTGCCAGGTATCAATTTACTGCCTCTCAAGCGCCAAATAGATCTGGGTTCTTGAATTGACAGGTTATGTTTGACAGGAGAGGGCGCCTGAGAAATACTGCAGGAGGAGGGACTTCTATTCATGATTAAGTGTTTTCTTTTAGATTCTTCTTGCTCTTACCTTGTCGCTGCCAGCAGTGGATGTGGAGGACATTCCGTGACACTCACCCCACCCCACCCCAGCCATGGTATTAAGTGTGAATTCCCAGCGATTCACGGAGGTTACCCTTCTTAGCACCAGCCTGCCAACAACCCAGAGGAGAGTTTCCTGCTTGCCAGATCTAGCCATGGTTCCTGTTGGCCAGCCTCAGCTGCCTGTACTGGGAGCGGTAATTCCTGCTTGCTCAGCAGGTGTGGAATAGCCCTGGTCCAGGGACAGTGAACTTCCTCACGGGATCAGTCGAGCCACAACTAAACCTTTCCTTGGGGAGGAACCATCTTCCAAGTTTTATACTTGTGTTTGCCTGGTGGCTCAGATAGATAAAGAATATGCCTGCAATGCAGGAGACCCCGGTTGGATTCCTGGATTGAGAAGTTCCCCTGGAGAAGGGATAGGTTACCCACTCCAGTATTTCTTGAGCTTCCTTGGTAGCTCAGATGGTAAAGAATCCACCTGCAATGTGGGAGACTGGGGTTTGATCCCTGGGTTGGGAAGATCCCTTGGAGGAGAGCATGGCAACCCACTCCAGTATTCTTGCCTGGAGAATCCCATGGACAGAGGAGGCTGGCAGGCTACAGTCCTTGGGGTCGCAAAGAGTCAGATACGACTGACCAACTAATCACACAGAACATTTTACCTCAGCCATAGGACAGTCTCGGGAGTTCTCTATACTTCCTTATAGCTAATCCCCGTTATGGTTAACAATTCTTTTAATTTTCCCTGTTCAAATTGTTGTGTGGTTTCCTGATTCTTACTAGGGACACTGATAACCCTTCTGAGCCTCCCAATGAGGACAATAATAGCACTTCCTATCTCAGAGGGTGTCACGGATTAAATGGTCCTTTGTATGTAAAGTGCTTAGTAGAGGAACTGACACATTTTTTTTGTTTGTTTGTTTCTTGTTGAAGGATGAAGAGACAGGATAGGTGATAAAGCCTCTCTCTTCCTATTAGACTAGAAGAATATTTTAAAGAGTCATTATTGAAGCCAGCTTGAAGACAAGATGTAAGTAAAAGGTTAAACAAAACGAGTTCCCTTTCCCTTCTAAAGATGGCCAGTCTGGGAAACAAAGTTTGTAATTACTGAAGTCACTGGTCAGAGATTAATGGCAGGTATTGGAATGGAACCCAGAGAAAGTTATATCAATTTTAAAAACAGTACAGAGAATAGCTTCTAGATATTAATTACAATATCCAATTGAGGATATAAAAACCTATACCTGAGGGACTTCCCTGGTAGTCAAGTGGTTAAGACTTCACCTTCCAGTGCAGGGGGTTCAAGTTTGATCACTGGTCTGGGAGCTAAAATCCCACATGCCTGAGGCCAAAAAACCAAAACATAAAACAGAAACAATACAGTCACAAATTCAACTGAAGAGTAAAAAAAAAAAGAGCCCTGCACCTCCATGCACCCCACAATAGAACATCTTCACTGACTCTATCTTGCAGTTTGAGGAGGATCATCCTACCTGTCTATTCATCTGCCTGTGATTCTGCAGAAGTGATTAGATTTCTCATGTTGCTTATGGGAGAACTCCAACTGCCTAAAGATGAATTATAATATACTATCTCCCTCTCTCTATACCTCAATTCTCCTTCTTTCTTTCTTTCTAAATAAGAGGTATACCAAGAATAGAAAAGAAAAGACACTTCTTAAACAATGGTCTGCTTCCTTTCTTGAACTCTAAATGTTCTTATTGCAAATGCATGTGCGCGTGCTCAGTCCTTCAGTTGTGTCCCACTCTTTGTGACACTACGGACCGTAGCCCACCAGGGTCCTCTGTCTACAGGATGCTCCGGGCATGAACACTGAAGTGGGTTGCCGTACTCTCCTCCAAGGGATCTTCCTGACCCAGGGATTGAACCCATGTCTCTTATGTCTCCCACATTGGCAGGCAGGTTCTTTATCTCTAGGGAAACCTGGAAAGCCCCTTAGTGCAAATATCCTTTTACAAATGTAGAATGTTGGCTTGAGTTTTGGAAATATACAATTTACCCCCATAAACTTTGATATTAATTTAAATGGACTCTATTGGCAGAAAATTGGTGTGTCTGTCTGTGTGTGTTTTTATCTATGAAAAAGGTGAGTTTTGTTCCAGACTTTATATTCTTCTTATCTATAAATGAACTGCTAAAATGTAAAACCATTGTTCTCTAGGCTGTACCATTCTGACAGCTCCATCATTTCTGAATGTTTCTTTTCAGATATTCAAAATACTCAGGACAAGGCCCTTGTCCCCACTCTGATAAATGATGTTGTTTCATATTTCTAGGAGAGAAAATAGAAATTTCACTAAATATCTTTAGATTTGCACATGCTGGAATCACAAGCCATTAATGTAAGTCTATGAAGAAGGAACATATTTTTCCTTTGAAGGACTCTTTATTACATAAATATATTTATACCAAGATATACACTCACAGGGATGCCCTTCTCTGTATCCAAGTATAGTAGAGAGTAGTCTAAGGAACGCGTAGGATTACTAGTTGCAAGTAAGTCTCAAGACTCTTTTTTCTCAACTTCTGGGTTCTGACTGCCAGCAAAAGTCAGGAAGACTTGTTCCAGCGTTATCTGACTGATGGAATAGTCTTCTAAATTGAATTCTTCTTTAGCTTCCTCCAAAATACCAAACATCTTTAACAGCAACAACATAAAGTACAGTTACCATTTCAGTCCTCCTTTCCAGCCCACCACCCAGATGAGCCTCTCCTACACTTCCTCCAACTGCTGCCAAGTTAATGGTGGAGGACAAAAGATACAAAAGGAGGGGGATGAGATAACAGACAAAGTAGATCACTGAGAATTTGACAAGAAGCAGGTCTCTGTCCCCACTCTCTTGATGGATATAGACAAAAAGTAGGACTTAAAGGTGGAAATCTGACTTAATTAAAATTAATTCCTTGGACCATTGAAAGTAACCTAAAGTCTCTGCTCCTCCTATAGCCCATTTCATAAGACCAAATCCCAAATGCTTTAGTTTTCTCTTAACATATAATAATATTAGAAGGGCATGGTTTCTACATTCACCTTTCCCCAGCTATTGTTCTTGCTGGGAACGTAGTAGTTAATGATCCCTCGATTCTCATCTTTTAATTCACTACCTAAGAAAGAAAAGATAGAATAGATACATAATTTTGCATATTGCTTTTTAAATGTCAAAATACTGATACATCAGCTTAATTATACGTATTACAGAGGCATAAATAGATATGGCTAGTAAAAAAGGGATGTAATTCAAAAGCCTACCTCTTTAGTATACATGATACAGTTAATTTCTTCAGCAGATTTATTCCTAGTGTAGTAGGCTTTGTTTTATGGGTTTTTAGGAATTATTGAGGACAGACTTTCAGGCACAAAATGTTGTCAACTCACATGTCTATAGGATGAAACTTGAGCCTTCTAAAATTCTAATGCTGTAAGATGTAATTCCTAAACACAGGGCTGAGAATATAAATGGGTGGGATTTTCATTCTGGCTTTATGAACATGTATGTACAGCATGTTTCCTGGGGAAGAGAGAAGAGGCTTTCTCGCTATTCTTATGATCCTATGCTAGGTTAAAGAGGAAATCATACATATAAACCACCAAAGTCAGGCTGTATGTTCTTTTTCAAATGAATAAGAATCCTCTGCTGCAAGTTGGGGGAAGAAGTGGTATACTTTCCAGATTTAGAACAAACACATTTGTTTATGCTTATCATTGAATTTTGTAAGTTATTAAAATTTAGAGGAGCCTGGTGGGCTGCCATCTATGGGGTTGCACAGAGTTGGACACGACTGAAGTGACTTAGCAGCAGCAGCAAATTAGATTTAAAATCTCAAAGAGCCAACTATGTTTCCCTAAATAAGGCAACTACTTAAGCTCTAGCAAATCAAATATTTCCTTACTTTTTCCCATTTCTTCTCTATAAACATCTCTCCCCTAATTCCTGTCTGTGGAGACCTCCTAACCACCTTTGGTTTGGTGATGCCCAATTAGAATCAATGTACACTCTGATAAACTCTTGAAAATTTTTGATATGCATCAGATGAGTAGTTCTGACATCAAAGTGAAAGTGAAAAAAGTGAAAATGTCAGTTGCTCAGACATGTCTGATTCTTTGTGACCCCTCGAAATGTAGCCTGCTAGGCTCCCCTATCCATGGAATTCTCCAGGCAAGAATACTGGAATGAATTGCCATTCCCTTCTCTAGGGGATCTTAACACAGGGATCAGTCTGGGTCTCCTGCATTGCAGGCAGATTCTTTACTGTCTGAGCCACCAGGGAAGTAGAGTGGGATCCAAAAGGCTGCCCAATGGCTCTATGAGCAAAGTGCAACCAGATGTAGGTACTCGCTGAGGCTTTCGTTTTCACTACTTTCTCACTGGACCTGAAGGTCCCTCTTGGATATTCAAGCTCCTAGCTTTTCTGTCAAGAGCTCTGTAACTTGATTTGAGGTTTTTGTTTTTATCCTTTTTTAACCTAACTGGATATGGAGTTGGACTGGATCTGACTTAAACATCATTAGCTCTCTGTCAACAACCAAACTGGGTTCAGAGTCAGACTGCTGCTACTGCTAAGTCGTGTCAGTCGTGTCCGACTCTGTGCGACCCCATAGACGGCAGCCCACCAGGCTCCACCGTCCCTGGGATTCTCCAGGCAAGAACACTGGAGTGGGTTGCCATTTCCTTCTCCAATTCAGAGTCAGACTAGGTCCAACTTAAACTGGAATGGGTTCAGTGTGAGGCCTCTGGAAAACATTTTCTTAATGAAAAGAAAGAAGAAAATGACTTCCTTCATATTCAGAGAGTTTGGGACTCCAGCTAACTATATGGACAAAATTTATGGGTCCATGTGTTTTTATCCATTCGACTAATGTCTGTCTTTTGACTGGAGAGTTTAATAAACTTTAAATAGGCTTCATCTTTTCCTGGGCTTCATCTGAAGGATAGCTCTTCCAGTTATAGTACTGTTGGTTGACATTTTTTCTTTCAATATTTTGAATATATATTTTCAATTTCTCTCGGCTTGAAAATTTTCCACTGAGAAATCTGCTGATAGGTTAATGGGGTTCCCTTGTTTGACAAATTACTTTTCTCCTTCTTTTTGTCTTTGACTTTTGGCAAATTTATTACAATATGCTTTAGCCCCTTTCTGGTTCAACTATTTGGAGATCTTTGGGCTTCATGAATCTGAAAATCCATATCCCTCCCAAAGTTTGGGAAATTTTCAGCTATTATTTCTTTAAATAGACTTTCAGTCCTTTTTTATTCTCCTTCTGGGATTTCCATAAAATATAAATTGTTTCTGTTATAGTGCCCTGTAAATTTTGTCAGCTTTCTTCATCTTTTAATCACTCTTCATTCTTTTTGCATCTCTGATTGGATAATTTCAAATGACCTATCTCATAGTTCACTAATTCTTTCTTCTGATTGGTTGAATCTGCTGAATTTTTCAGTTTAGTCATTATATTTTCAGTTCTAGGATTTCTGTTTGGGCTTTTTTATGGTGCCTATTTTTTTCTCCTTGTTGTTGTATTTTTCATTTTCTTTTTGCATTGTACAACTAATTTCACTTGGTTGTCTTTCTGTGTTTTCATATAGTTCATTAAACATCTTTAAAAGGATTGTTCTAAATTCCTTGTCAGACAGCCCATAGATCTCCATTCTTTAAGGAGTTTCATTAGTTTCTTTGGGTAGTGTTATATATACCTGACTCTCTGTGGTCCTTGATTCCTTGAGTTTGTATCCACTTTTGATAAGTAGTCTCCTCTTGTAGAGTTTACAGACTCACTTTAGCAGGGACACACCTTCACTCATCAGCTCAGCTAGAGGTTTGGACTGTTTGTGTGGCAGCATCCAGGGGCAGGCAGTCTTGCTAACAGGGTCTTGGCTCCGGCAAGTACACTGCTTGTGATCTGAGGTTGAAGGTGGGTGGATGGGCAGGGCTGCTGACTGATTTCTGTGGCTGAACTGACCTTCCAGCTGAGCTGTTCAAGCATGGCTGCTGGATAGGCTCCCTGGATGGGCAAGACTCATGACTACAGGCTACTACTTCACAGTCTAGTGGTAACATTAACTGAGATCTGTAATCACTTCTGGCCTGTTGAGGTACAGGCCGTGCTGCCTGGCAGGGTAGGACCATTCTTTGACTCCATGACTGGGCAAGGCTACATATGGGGTGGACACAATTGCTCTTGGGGGAAGGGTTCATATTGTGCTCCTTGACTGGATGGTGCCAATTTCTGGTCTCTACATTCAGGTGGGGCCACAGACAGGGCTTTATAGTTAGATGAAGCTTCACGTTGTGCTCATGATTATACTGGAAAGTAAACTGCACTCAAAGTTGGGTAGGACTGCAGGTTAGCCTTCACAGTCTAGTAGGCTGTTGGTTGTGCTTCATTGCTGGCTAAGGCTACAGGCTGGGCTACTTTCAAGAGGGCCGCCAGTTATATTCCACAGTTGTATGGGCTCGAGACTGTACTCTGTGGTCAGACAGGGTCACTGTCTGGTCTCTGTCTTCAAGTCAGGCCCTAGGTTATGCTATGAATGGGCAGAGTCACTGACTGGACTTTTTACATAAGCAAATCCATATGCTGTGTTCAGCAATTGAACAAAGGTATAATTTGGGCTCTGCAGGTGGGCAATATCATAAGCTAGATTCCAAGGCCATCCAAGGCCATCATGGTGATGTAAGGCCAGAGGCTATACTTAACAGTTGGGCAAGACTGTTGGTTTGGCTCCTAACCAAGCATGTCTGTAGAATGGGCTCAACAGATGCCCAAATTCACTGGCCAGGCTTCTTGGTCAGGTGAGTTGGAAGCTATACTCAGCAGTTGGGTAGAGCTGTGAATTTGCTTCTCTTCCTAGACAGGGCCATGGAACAGGCTCCATAGCTGATAGGGTTTGTTGGCTGGGGACCCATATCAGGCAGACCTGCCCTTTGAGCTCTTTGGTCAGATAAGGCCAAAGTGCAGCTATAGGTTGGGTTCCATGGTTCTTCCTAAATTCTCTGGCCAGGTTTCCTGGTTGGAGGAAACTAGAGGCTATACTCAGCAGATGGTCAGGGGCTTTGAATCTACTTCTCTAGTCAGCAAGGCTATAGAATAACTCTATCCCTGGTACAGCTAATTGGCTAGGGACTCAAATATGGTAGAAGTACCCTCCAAGCTCTCACACTAGACATGGCCACCAATTCAGCTTTGCAGATGAGCAGAGCCATTGGCCTGGAACTCTACTCCAATGCTGCTGCAAGAAAGAATGTGGTTTTGCTAAGATCTGAGTGCTTAGTGGTTGAAGCACCAGCCCTCTTCTCTGTCTTTACGTAGTCTCCAGTGGTAAAGTCTCACAGGTTCACCCAGTGATCCTTGAGAGTTAAGACCCAAATGGGCCTCCGAAGAAGCATTCTGCAACACTGGGGGACCTGATGAACACCATTGACTCTCTTTTCCAAAGTGGAGAAACTGCAGGTCTAAGGGAGGGTTGTTACAATCAGTGTATAGCTCCTCCTCTTACCCTTCTCATAGCTCTCATGGTTTCTATTGCCCAGGAGGTTGCTTCAACCTTACCTCCAGGTTCTGGGATTTTCATAATGGTGTCTTGTCTACAGATAGTTACTAGTCGGTCTTCTTATGAATATGATCTTCCCAACTGATGTTGGGAATGACCTATGTTGCCATCTTTATATCATTCTCAATATTATAAGTTTGACTCATGCTGTTATATATAGTTATTTCATTCATCTCCCCTTCTGCACAGTGGTAATCTGGTATATGATTATTCCATAACTTATTTTCCATTCAACTGCTGGCAGGTATAATGTGAATATCATTGATTTAAATATTTTGTTTATGTCATGGCACAGGTGGATGCAAATATAATAATGCAAGGAACAGCCACCTTCAGTTGAAAATGTTCCTCAAACCCACATTTCTATTAAAGCTTTTGTGTCCACATCCTCAATTATAGGTTTCTGATGTTTAGTATCTCTTCTTTAAGACTTGTCCTAGAGAAAGTTGTTAGGACAGCACACAGTAAATGAGACTTTCTGTTCACAGCTTTTCTTTTTAGTGATGTAGGCACTATATCTCAGAAATATTTGCTGAATGAATGCATAAATGAGTACTAAACTTCTTAATAGACTATTAATAACAACAACACTGAGGTAGTTCTATTTCCCATACATCTGTTCCCCCAGATCTGCTCTACCTTCTATTTCTTTTTATTTTCTGCTCTCCATTCTTACTGTGTAATCAATCAGACTGTTTTCTATTGCTTGGAAGATAAACTTCCAACTCAGCCTGACACACAATGGGGATATCTGTGATATTTTGCTCAGCATAGCAGAACGGAAACTAAGATGAAAAAGCAGAATTAATTAAAGTCTTACCATGTTTCTTCTTTATATTTAGGAAGGAAAGATAAGAGATAGAAAGAAAGAATTGCTGTCTCTGGCATTGTACCATATAGTCAAAAAAATGCTTAAGGAGAAGAAAGCTTAGTGGTTCTTGTTTGAATTTCAGTTTCATATCCTGACTGGGACAGCAAAAGACCACAGTTATATATTCAGTATGAGGTAAAAAAACCTTAAAACTTTTCATGAGTGATATTATGGAAAGAATTGTGTCATTTCCCATCCCCCACTCCCACCCCCACCAAATTCATTTGCTGAAGCCCTAACCCCAGTTGATTGTGTTTGGTCATATGTCTTTTAAGGAAGTAATTAATGATAAATGAGGTCATAAGGGTGATACGTGGATCCACTGTGACTGATGTCCTTATAAGAAGATTAAGAGACACCAGGCATGGATACACACAGAAAAAAAGCTGTCTGATGACACAGCGAGAGAAGGAGGCCATTTGCGGGCCAAAAAGAGAGCCCTCAGGAGAAACCAGACCTCCTGAAATCTTAATACTGAACTTCCAATCTCAGAACTGTGAGAAAATAAATTTCTGCCATTATGCCAGTCAGTCTGTGGTATCTTATTATAGCGGCCCTAGTGAACTAATACAAGTTATATTTACTAAAAATTGAGAATTATGTTCAAATGTGATTTTAGGTATATAGGTCATATGGACAGCTCTAATGTCACAACTACCTTACTAGTTAATATACACCAAGATATTGGTGAATATTTCTGTTCTTTGTGCAAACTTCTGAGCATAACCAAACATAAAAAGTTTAAAAGAACAAGCATTCCAAAAATAATTCAACATGGAAGGGCAATTAATATCAATAATTCACAAGAAATAGTTACTGGAGATATACAGCATATGGATGGTGAGAACAATAAATATGGTTTAACACATCTATATCAAAGATAACCCAACCAACCAAGTTTACCTGGAAAAGCTGTTTCAACAAAAGTTTTAAAGTCCTCTAATTTGTCCTTATTTTCATCAATATTGATCTTGACTTTTAGGACGTAAACATTGCCAAATTTGTTCTTGAGATGCTGAGGGCTGCCCAGGCACACAAACTTTCCCTTCACCATGATGGCCAGCTTAGTACAAAGAGCATCGCATTCCTCCATACTAGTAGAACAAAACACCAAAATGATGTGAAGCTTTAACAAATCTCTATCAGAAGATATTCTACAGTTCAAATAGCCAGTATTTTGTGACCCTCTTTGAAAAAGGAAGTTTTATCTGCCCCTCATCAACATCATGGCAAATGGAGATATTTTCAAACTCAAAGTCATAAAATAATCTACAGGATATAATGTACAGCACATGGAATATAGCCAATATTTTTACTAACTTTAAATGGAGTATAATCTATAAAAATATTGAATCACTAAGTTGCACACTTGAAACTAATATAATATTGTAAGTCAACTGCACTTAAATTTTTTTAAAAGTACACCAAATCCTCAAATGGAACAGTTCCTGAGCTTCCTGCCCTCTCCTCTCAATGAAAACGCCTTCCCATAGGTCATACCATTATAACTCTTCTAACCCTTTACCAAGCCTCCCAGTGAGCTGCACCTGTGGGATGTTATGATGATTGCTTTGCCACTTTTACGTGTCTGTGTCACTGCATTCCAGAGTAGGCGCCGGGCTACTGGGTCCATACCAGTTGATGGTTCATCCAGGAAGATGACTGAGGGCTTTCCCATGAGGGCAATAGCAGTACTCAGTCTACGTTTGTTTCCTCCACTTCATAGTTAAGGAAGGAGAGAGAAAGCAGAAACAGAGATGGGTATATGTGACAGTAATTTAATACATTAAAAACATATATTTAATGTATATCCATTATTTACAGGAAACAAATTATTTCCAAAATGCTGAGTCATAGGAAACATCCAAGATATTAAAAATGCTGATTGCATGTCATTCAACCAAGGCATTGGGGTTCCCATGTGGTACTAGTGATAAAGAACTGCTTGCCAATGCATGAGATTTAAGAGACATGGGTTTGATCCCTGGGTCAGAAAGATCCCCTGGAGGAGGACATGGCAACCCACTCCAGTATTCTTGCCTGGAGAACCTCATGGACAGAGGAGTCTGGTGGGCTACAGTCCATAGGGTAACAGCATGTGGGACACGCATGCAGGCAACCAAGGCATCAGATCCAAATGCAAATATATAAATCAAGTCATTTTCATTTGAAATGTAGAAAAGTGACTTTTGTCTACCAGAGTTCCTTTAGATTCCCAGATATATAAACAATATATTTACCAAGCCAATACAAAGAATTTCACATGGTCCTTGAGAGACAAAGAACAACAGAGAATAAGAGAGAGAGATGCTTTCATTTATAATTCATTATAAATTCAATGACTACATTTGTGATTGAACCAGGATTGTGTTTCATCTCTGCAAGGGAAAACTGTGATACTAATTCAGTTCAGTTCAGTCGCTCAGTTGTGTCTGACTCTTTGCGACCCCATGAATCAAGCACGCGTAATTAGGTCTGCTTTATTGCTGATATCCCACTACTGGCAAGGCAGTAGATTATTTCCCAGTCATTGCTTCTGTTTGTCAGTGGAACTCTGGCTAGATTGTGGGCACTGATTCCAAAGATCAGAATCAGCAGAAGGCTCCTCAATATTAGCTGCAATGAGAGCATCAGTATAATATCTCACCTGTAAGTGTAAATATACTTGTCAGCATAGGATTCCAGATTCAGTGCTTCCATTGACTTCTTTACATAATTGTTAATTTTGGTTTCAGGAATCCCCCACAATCTGGCATACATGATCATTATTTCTTGAGCAGTCATGTAATCCAGTAAGGCATCAAATTGTGGGCAATAACCAATTTTTGATCTTACCTAAAATAAAAGAACAACGATGGACATAAGTCAACTACATCTCACTGAGCATATAGTATACACAAATAACATAGAAGACCTGACACTTTCCAGCCCATGCCTCTAAGAAGGTTATAACCCAGAGTTTTAGTAAATAACTTCTTTCCCAGTGATTACAAAGTCATTGCTGTTGTAAGCTATTGTCATGTATTAAAATTAAAACTTTGACAACTCTAAAAAGTAAAAGAGATCTAAATCAATAGTGTGATGTCCAGCGTTGATAACTGGATGGCTATTTTTGAACTTTGGTATCTTATTTTCTCTAATAAATCTTCATTAGTGTAGTCCCATGGGATTTCAGGATTGCATAATCAAAGACTGCCATAGAAGGAGTGCCTGGGCTAGTCTAGGCTCAGTGATATCTGACTTTTTGGTAGTGATGATAAATGGACTATAAGTGGGGTCGGGTCCTCCATCTCTCTGTTATATGCAATATTACTTTGTGAGAATCATCTAAGTTGCAAATGAGCAGAATTGGGATCCTAGCTCTTATTTTAGTCATATATTAGTCATAAAAGAAGTCTGAACATATTATAAAAATTTTATAATATTCAGAGAAAATATCTGACAACATGGAATTAAAGTAAAAATCAATAATAAAACAAATATTTTAGAAACTTCAATATTTTTCATATTTCAAAATGAATTTCTAAGACTGCATCCTTAATTCATGGGCTGAAAAGCTCAATTTATTTTGCAAAATATTTTGAACCTATGGGATATAGGCCACTTTAGACAACAGAGTAACAAATGAGTTTAAATCAATGATTAAATTATTAACATAATAACATAGTTGTGAAAAACAGAGTCAAAGGATTCTGGGAAGATAACCGAGTAGGGAGCACCAAGAATTTATCTCTGTCTAATAAAATTATTTTGGGACTCTATAGTCTACTGAAAGCTTGTAAATTCCTAGGGGAAGATTTGGACTGTAAATTGTGCTTAATTGCAGTCAGTTTCAGCTGTTAGCATATTAGCGTCTACCATCCTCCACCCCCACACCAAGCCACATTTGTGCATATATTCTTTTTTTTAATTATTATTTTAAAATATAAATTTATTTATTTTAATTGGAGGTTAATTAGTTTACAATATTGTATTGGTTTTGTCATACATCAACATGAATCCACCACGGGTGCACACGTGTTCCCCATCCTGAACCTCCCTTCTTCCTCCTTCCCCGTACCATCCCTCTGGGTCGTCTCAGTGCATATGTTCTTCAAGCAGCTTTTGCATCGCTAGGGGGAGACAGGATGAGCAAACAAGATTCTGTCCTCCAAATAAAGGGCATCTGCGCTCTAATTGCTTATTGCTGCTTCTGATTGTAGAGGTGCAGACCAACAAGAAAGCATGAACCATCTAAAAATAAATAAATAATCAGGCACTACCCCTAAAAAAAAAAAACACCTGATGTAAATCTACTAGATAGATACTTTAAAGTGACTATCTTAAAGGTGTTCAAGGAATTAAAAAAAGATGTGGAGAAAGTCAAGAAAATTATTTATGGACAAAATGGAAGTATCAATAAAGAGAAACTAAAATAAATTTTAGCATTGTTAAGTACAACAACTAATTGAAATGAAAAATTCACTAAAAGCATTCAAAGGCAGATTAGAGTAGGTAGAATAATCAGCAGACAAAGCTATGACAATGGAACATGAAAAAGAAAACAAAAAGCATTAAAAAGCAGTAGATTGAGCCTAAGGTACATTTGAAGCCATTAAGTGGATGAACATACCCACTGTAGGTGTCCTAAAGAAGAGAGTAAGAAAAGGACAGAGAGAATACTTGAATAAATGATACTAACACTTCTCACATTTGAATACAAACATCCAAGAAGATCAATGAAATTCAAAAGAGATGAATTCAAAGAGAACCACACCAAGACACATTAAAATCAAGCTTTCCAAAACCATAGACAAAAAAAGAATCATGAAATCTGTAAAAGAAATGAGACCAATCATATACACAGTATCCTCAATAAGATCATGAAATTTTGGAGGTCAGAAGGCAGTGGGCCAAATATACTCAAAGTGCTTTAAAAAAAAAATTGTCAACAGAAATCCTATATCTGGCAAAACTACCTTTCAAAAGTAAGGGGAAAATTAAGGCATTCACAGATTAATAAAGACTGAGGGAATTTGTTACTGTTAGATCTGCTCTCCAAGAAACGGTACAGGGAGTTTTGCAGGGTAAAATTAAAGGACACCAAGTCACTGCAGATAGTGACTGCAGCCATGAAATTAAAAGATGCTTACTTCTTGGAAGGAAAGTTATGACCAACCTAGACAGCATATTCAAAAGCAGAGACATTACTTTGCCAACAAAGGTCCGTCTACTCAAGGCTACAGTATTTCCTGTGGTCATGTATGGATGGGAGAGTTGGACTGTGAAGAAGGCTGAGCTCTGAAGAATTGATGCTTTTGAACTGTGATGTTGGAGAAGACTCTTGAGAGTCCCTTGGACTGCAAGGAGATCCAACCAGTCCATTCTGAAGGAGATCAGCCCTGGGATTTCTTTGGAAGGAATGATGCTAAAGCTGAAACTCCAGTACTTTGGCCACCTCATGCGAAGAGTTGACTCATTGGAAAAGACTCTGATGCTGGGAGGAATTGGGGGCAGGAGGAGAAGGGGACGACAGAGGATGAGATGGCTGGATGGCATCACTGACTCGATGGATGTGAGTCTGAGTGAACTCTGAGAGTTGGTGATGGACAGGGAGGCCTGGCATGCTGCGATTCATGGGGTCACAAAGAGTCAGACACAACTGAGCGACTGAACTGAACTGAACTAAAGGTGTAACTCAAGGTAATATGAAAGAATAAATATTTAAATTAAGGTAAATATATGAGCAATTACTATTAATAAGAGCTAATATAACACAAATTTATAACTCATTTTTTTCTACTTGATTTGAGATCAATATATATTTAAATTACTAGTATAATAATAATTATAACTGCAATTACAAAATTTTGTTTTGTAAATTCACATTTTATTTTCTACATATCATTATAAAAGACTCTGGGTTGGAATGATCCCCTGGAGAAGGGCATGGCAACCCACTCCAGAATTCTTGCCTGGGCAATTCCATGGATAGAGAAGCCTGCTGGGCTACAGTCCATGGGGTCTCAAAGAGTCAGACACAACTGAAGCAACTTAGCATGCACACACATGAAAGACTAATTCATTGTTCACACAATGTATAAAGATATAATTTTGTGACATCAGCAAAAAATGGGTAGAGCTAGAACTATAAAGAAGCAAAATAATTGTTATTGAAGTTATGCTGCTATAAATACAATTAGTGTTATAACTTTAGATGTTAAATATAATCAACATAGTAACCACAATGAAAAATAGCTATAGAATATGCATAAAAGGATATAAGAAAGGAATTTAAATATGTTACTACAAAAAATAAGTGACTTAACACAAGAGAACATAATGTAGGAAGTGAAGAACAAAAAAGCAATAAGGCATATAGAAAACTAACAGCAAAATGGCAGAAATAAGTCATGTCTTACCAATAATTACTTAAATGTATAAATTAAACTTTCCAATCCAAAGGCAGAGATTGGCAGAATGGTTAAAAATCACGGTCTAATTATATGTTATTTTGTTATAAGAGACTCACTTTAAATCCAGGACACAAATACAATGAGAGTGAAAGGATGGGAAAAAGACATTCCATGCAAATAGTCACCAAAATGTGGTGACCCAAGAAAGAGTGGATAAAACCAAGGAGGGTCTTGGAATACAGGAATGGAAAAACCAGACCCTTATCATCCTTCCCTCCCCCATGTTGTAACTGTTAGTGGATTTCAAATCCTCCTGACCACTATAACCTGTCTCCCCTCCTACCCCATAGGGAGAAGGTATATTTGCCTTACTCTTCTCTCCACCCGGTATATGTGCTTCATCCAATCAGCAAATGACCCACAACCCCTATCCCATTCCTTGTACCTTGGGTATAAAAGTGGACTAAATACCCCTGTTCAATGTTGGTTCTCCCTTGGGCTGGCCCACTGTTCTAACACTGTCTCTCTATCTAATAAACTTTATTTCCTTCTCATTCTGTCTCATGTCTGGAAATTCTTTTCCAACCTGCACACAGAACATGACACAAAATAGCAGGGTAGTTATGCTTGTATCAGACAAAAGAGACTTAAAATATTAAAAAGATTACAAAATACAAAGGACATGATATACTTATAAGGGTTTCAGTGCAGCAAAAAATGTAATAATTATAAATAGCTATCACCTAACAATAGACCATAAAATATATTAAAAGCAAAACTGACAAAATTGAAGGGAGAAATAAACAGTTCTATAATAATAGTGGAATACTTCAGTATTGCATTCATTAATGGATAGAATGATGAAGTGGAACATAAGAAATAGAGGATATTAAAACACCACCAGTCAACTATATTTAACAGACATATACGGAACACTCTAAATTTAACAGATTTACAGACATATACATAGATACTGTTACAGATATTCACTGGCAAATACTACTGAGCATTTAAGGAAGAACAAGTATCAGCCCTCCCAAACTCTTCTAAAAATTGAAGAGAAAGGAACACTTTCTAATTCTTTCTATAAGATTAGCATTATCTTGATACTAAAACTAGGAAAAATGATATAATAGAAAAAAAAACTACACACCTTATGAACTTTGACATAAAATTTTTTAACAAAAGAATAGTGAACCAGTTTACCAGCATATTAAAAGGATTGTATACCATGCTAGTAAAGTTATGCTCAAAATTCTCCAAGCCAGGCTTCAGCATACGTGAACTGTGAACTGCCAGATGTTCAAGCTGGTTTTAGAAAAGGCAGAGGAACCAGAGATCAAATTGCCAACATCTGCTGGATCATTGAAAAAGCAAGAGAATTCCAGAAAAGCATCTATTTCTGTTTTATTGACTATGCCAAAGCCTTTGACTGTGTGGATTACAATAAACTGTGGAAAATTCTGAAAGAGATGGGAATACCAGATCACCTGACCTGCCTCTTGAGAAACCTATATGCAGGTCAGGAAGCAACAGTTACAACTGGACATGGAGCAACAGACTGGTTCCAAAAGGAAAAGGAGTACGTCAAGGCTGTATATTGTCACCCTGCTTATGTAACTTCTATGCAGAGTACATCATGAGAAACGCTGGGCTGGAAGAAGCACAAGCTGGAATCAAGATTGCTGGGAGAAATATCAATAACCTCAGATATGCAGATGACACCACCCTTATGGCAGAAAGTGAAGAGGGACTAAAGAGCCTCTTGATGAAAGTGAAAGAGGAGAGTGAAAAAGTTGGCTAAAAGCTCAACATTCAGAAAACTAAGATCATGGCATCTAGTCCCATCACTTCATGGGAAATAGATGGGGAAACAGTGGAAACAGTGGCATACTTTATTTTTGGGGGCTCAAAAATCACTGTAGATGGTGATTGCAGACATGAAATTAAAAGACACTTACTCCTTGGAAGGAAAGTTATGACCAACCTAGATAGCATATTCAAAAGCAGAGACATTACTTTGCCAACGAAGGTCCATCTAGTCAAGGCTATGGTTTTTCCTGTGGTCATATATGTATGTGAGAGGTGGACTGTGAAGAAAGCTGAGCGCTGAAGAATTGATGCTTTTGAACTGTGGTGTTGGAGAAGACTCTTGAGGCTCCCTTGGACTGCAAGGAGGTCCAACCAGTCCATCCTAAAGCAGATCTGTCCTGAGTGTTGGAAGGACTGATGCTAAAGCTGAAACTCCAATACTTTGGCCACTTCATGTGAAGAGTTGACTCATTGGAAAAGACCCTAATGCTGGAAGGGATTGAGGGCAGGAGGAGAAGGGGATGACAGAGGATGAGATGGCTGGATGGCATCACCGACTCGATGGACATGAGTTTGAGTGAACTCCGGGAGTTGGTGATGGACAGGGAGGCCTGGCGTGCTGCGATTCATGGGGTCACAAAGAGTCAGACACAACTGAGCGACTGAACTGAACTGATGATGTTCTACACAGCAAGATTATCATTTAGCATAGAAGTAAAGAAAACTTCTCAGAGAAGCAAAAACTAAAAGAATTCATCAATACTAAACCTACACTAGAAGAATGCTGAAAGGTTTTCTCTAAATGGAAGAGAAAAATCTATAGAAAAAGGAAAATTCCACTAGGAAAGGCACAAACAAAATATAAATTAAAGATACTTAAATAAGCTAATACAGAGATTAAAAGATACCTGGAATAATGGGCAAATTTGGCCTTGGAGTACAAAATGAAGTAGGGCAAAGGCTAACAGAGTTTTGCCAAGAGAACACACTGATTATAGCAAATATTTTCTTCCAACAATATGAGACAGTTCTACACATTGGTATCAGCAGATGGTCAGTACCAAAATCAGACTGATTATATTCTTTGAAGCTGAAGATGGAGAAGCTTTATACAGTCAGCAAAACAAGACCTGGACCTGACTGTGTCTCAGAACATCTGTTCCTTATTGAACAATTCAGTCTTATTGAAGAAAGTAGGGAAAACCAATAGACCATTCATGTATGATCTAAATCAAATCCCTTATGTTTATACAACGGAGGTGACAAAGAGATTCAAGGGACTAGATCTGGTAGATAGAATACCTGGAGAACTATGGATGGAGGTTCATAACACTGTACAGGACATGGTTACCAAAATCATCCTCAAGAAATAGAAAGGCAAGAAGACAAAGTGATATATAAGGAGGTCTTACAAATAGCTGAAAAAAGAAGCAAAGAGAAAGGCAAAGGAGAAAGAAAAAGATATATCCAATTGAATGCAGAGTTCCAAAGAATAGCAAGCAGAGATAAGAAAGGTTTCTTTTTTTTTAATATGAATTTATTTATTTTAATTTGAGGCTAATTATTTTACAATATTATTGTGGTTTTGCCATACATTGACATGAATCCACCATGGGTGTACATGTGTTCCCCATTCTGAACCCCCCTCCCACCTCCCTCCTCATCCCATCCCACTGGGTCATCCCAGTGCACCAGCCCCGAGCACCCTGTCTCATGCATCGAACCTGGACTGGCAATTCATTTCACATATGATAATATACATGTTTCAATGCCATTCTCCCAAATTATCCCACCCTCGCCCTCTCCCACAGAGTCCAAAAGACTGTTCTATACATCTGTGTCTCTTTTGCTGTCTGGCATACAGGGTTATTGTTACCATCTTTCTAAATTCCATATATATGCGTTAGTATAATGTACTGGTGTTTTTCTTTCTGGCTTACTTCACTCTGTGTAATAGGATCCAGTTTCATCCTCATTAGAACTGATTCAAATGTATTCTTTTTGATGGCTGAGTAATGTTCCATTGTGTATATGTACCACAGCTGTCTTATCCATTCATCTGCTGATGGACATCTAGGTTGCTTCCATGTCCTGGCTAATATAAACAGTGTTGTGACTATTCATTGGAAGGACTGATGCTGAAGCTGAAACTCCAATACTTTGGCCATCTGATGCAAAGAATTGACTCATTGGAAAAGACCCTGATGCTGGGAAAGATTGAAGGCAGGAGGAGATGGGGATGATGGAGGATGAGATGGTTGGATGGCATCACAGACTTGATGGACATGAGTTTGAGCAAGCTCTGGGACTTGGTGATGGACAGGGAAGCCTGTCATGTTTGCAGTCCATGGGGTCGCAAAGAGTTGAACATTAGTGAGCAACTGAACTGAATGAACTGAACTGAATGGAATACCTGTATTTCCAAATGATGGGACTGAAAAAAGTTCATATTCAAAATATTAAACTGAATACAAAAAATAAGCAACCCAAACAAAAAATGGGCAGAAGACTTGAGTAGACATTTCTCCAAAGAAGACATAGAGATGGTCACAGACACATGAAAAGATACTCAACATCAATAAATATTATAGAAATTCAAACTAAAACAACAATAAGTTATCACCTCACACTTGTCAGAATGGCCAACATCAAAAAGTCTACAAATAACAAATGTTGGTGAAGATGTGAAGAAGGGGAATCCTTGTACATTGTTAGTGGAGATGTAAATTGGTGCAGCCAGTGTGGAAAATTAAAAAGAATTACCATATGATCCAGCAAATCCACTCCTGGGAATATGTTCAGAAAAAAATTAAAATTCTAATTCAAAAAGATATGTGCACGCCAATATTCATAGCAGCACTAATTACAATAGCCAAGATATTGAAGCAACCCAAATACACATTCTCTCTCACACACACACAATGGAATATTGCTCTTCCATTTGCAGCAATGTGGATGAACATTGATAAGATTATGATTAGTGAAACAAGTGAGACAGAGAATGACAAATACTATATGATATCCCTAATATGAGGAATCTAAAAAGTAATGTCAATCAATGTATGTAAAAAACAGAAACATACTTACTTATGTAGAAGACAAACTGTGGGTTTCCCTGGTAGCTCAGCTGGTAAAGAATATGCCTGCAATGCAGGAGACTCTGGTTTGATTCCTGGGTTGGGAAGATCCCCTGGAGCAGGGATAGGCTACCCACTCCAGTATTTGTGGGAACCATGTTTTACTGCTTTCTCAGAAATGTCTCCTAGAATTTAATTTTACTCATTCCCTTTTCCTTGCTTGCTCTTCCCACTCCCCCAACCACGACACCCTGTCCTAAAGTTAGAGGTTCTGGCTGACAGATCAGCTTTAGTTAGATGCTGTTCTGCACACAGAACAACACTCTTATCTTTAAAGACTTTTCTTTACAGATCTCATGTGATTAATTCCAGACCTTCAGGAGGAAGTCTTCTTAATCCCTGAGTTCCCATCTCTGTCTTGCTTTACTGCTCTTAGTTAAAGATTACAAGATAAGTTACCAATAAAATATGTGCTCAGCATGTTCTCAGGGAGTTGCTTCTCTGAGAACTCTCCCTGTGCTGTCTCTCATAATCCTGTGTGTTTGTAAGAATTATTCAGTGTGAAATTGCCACAAGTATTCTTGACCTTCCCTGGTGGCTCAGATAGTAAAGAATCTGCCCACAATGTGGGAGACCTGGGTTCGATTCCTGGGTTGGGAAGATCCCCTGGAGGAGGGCATAGTAACTCACTCCAGTATTCTTGCCTGGAGAATCCCCATAGACAGAGAAGCCTGGCAACTAGTAGTTACCAAATGGGAGGGAGAAATCGGCAGGGGGAAATTAGGGATGTGAAATTAAGAGATACAAACTACTACTTATAAAATAATAAGCAACAAGGATATATTGTACAGCACAGAAAACTATAACCATTTTCTTGTAATAACTTTTAATGGAATATAATCTGTCAAAATACTGAATCATTATGCTGTGCACCTAAAACTAATATAATATTGAAAATCAACTGTACTTCAATGAAATGATCAAAGACCTACATTTCAGACCTGAAACTATAGAATAAAACATAGATCAGATGTTTCACAATATTTGGCAACAATTTCTTGGACATTACACCAATTGCTCAGTAAATAAAAGAAAAAAGAGACACATTGGATTTTATAAAAAATTTTTAAAATTATGTACATATAATTACACTATCAACTAAGTTAAAAGGCAACCCACTGAATGGAAAAAATATTTGAAAGTCATCTATCTGATTAGGTATTAATACCCAGGTTTTATAGAAAATATTTGACATTCAATAAGAACAACTTTTTCCAAAAATTGGCAAGGACTTGAATAAACATTTCTTTAAAGACTATATGTAATTGGACATTAAGTATATAAAAATGCTGACTATCAGTGATCATTAGAGAAATATAAATTGATACTACAATGAGAAACCATTTCACATCCATCAGGATAGCAACTATTAAAAGAAGGAGAAAATAATAGCTGTTATCTAGAATGTATAGAAAATTGAACCCTGAGCCATGTTGGTGAGAACGTAATATGGTATAGCTAAAAACTACGGAAGACTTTATGGCAATCCAAAAAATAAAAATAAAAGCAGAATTAATATGCACAGCATTTTCACATACATACGGCACAAAATACTACTACAGTGAATTCAACATGGCAATAAAAGTATTGTACACCAAGATCAAGTGGGATTTATATCTGGGATGCAAGAATAATTCAACAAACACACAAAAAAAGTGACGCATCAAGTTAATGAAAGGTTAAAAATCACATGATCTTTTCAAAAAATGCTGAAAAATCATTTGATAAATTCAGCATCCTTTCATGATAAGTAAAAACTCTGAAAACTTTAGTACAGAAGGAACATATTTCAACATAATAAAGCCTATATGTAACAAGCTCAAAGTTAACATTACACTCAGCAGTGAAAAACTGCAAGCTTTTCATTTAAGATCAGGTATAAGACACAGGTGCCTATTCTCAGCACTCCTATTCAACGTAATATTGGAAGTCCTAGTCAGAACAATAATCAAGACAAAGATATAGAAGACATCCCACTACTAGGCATATACCCTGAGGAAACTGGAATTGAAAAAGATACATGTGTCCCAATATTCATTGCAGCACTATTTACAATAGTTAGGATATGGAAGCAACCTAGATGTCCATCGGCATATGAATGGATAAAGAAGTTGTGGTACATATAACCAATAGAATATTATTCAGCTACAAAAAGGAACACATTTAAGTCAGTTTTAATGAGATGGATAAACCTGGAGCCTATTATACAGAATGAAGTAAGTAAGAAAGAGAAAGATAAATATCGTGTATTAATACACACATATATATGGAATATAGAAAGATGGCACCGTCAATCCTAAATGCAGGGCAGCAAAAGAGACACAGATATAAAAAACGGACTTTGGACTGTGGGATGAGTTGGACATGACTGAGTGATTGAAGTGAACTGATGTCTTCATTTTAGTCAATTTATACCCTTGAATCTACAGTAAGTTTCTTGTAAATGGCACATAGTTGGATCTTTGATATTGATCTATTTAGCCCTTCTGTTTCTTTGTTATTTTCTGAGTATAATGAATTTAATCCATTTAGATTTATTGATAGGGAAGGATTTACTATTGTCATTTTTAAGTGTTTTATTTAATTTTATAGTTTTTTTGTTCCTCTTTTTCTTTCTTGCTGTCTTCCTTTTAGTTTTGTTTTCTCTCTTTTTTTTTTTGATAGATTTTGAGTCATTTCTCCTTTAATGAGTAAAACATCTAAAGATGTTTCTTTGTAGTTACCAAGAGGCTTTTTAAAGCTAATATCAACTTAAGTTTATTTGCATGCAATAGCACTCCACTTCTACCTCTGATCTCTCCAGCCTTGCCAGGGATTCTTAGATCCTCTTAAACTTCTGTGCTTGTCTAAACCATTGTGTGTGTTAGTGGCCTTAGGAGATTAAGGTGTGACAAGTCTGACAGTGCCCCGAAGGCTGAGAAAATGATCACTTGCCCATTCAGCCTCCTGGAGGACTACTAGCTCTTATGCACTTGTTGAAACTGCCTGTTCGCTTTCTACATTCCAGGGGGGTTCATGAATGCCACATCCTGTTTGCCCTCAGAGCTAGGTGGTTTGAGAAACAGTCTTTTGGATGGTAGACAAAAAGTTGAGGAGCTAAATGCGTGAAGCTGGGAGTTGGGAGTTCCATTCTGATTGTAATGCACTATTTTGTGGGTGGGTTTTATGGTGCAAGTATGTCTCAGCTTATCCTACCCATCTTGATGTGGATATTTTCTCAGTTGTGTGATATGTAGGAGTCTTTCAACTAGTTCTGGATTCATCTCAGAGGGAATGGATCCCTGTTTAACTGTTTATTTGGTGCATCCAAGGAGGGAAAGTCAAGGGTCTCCTATTTTACCATCTTGCTCTCCAATAGTTTTAAAGAAAATTAAAGACACTTTTAGATTTTCATGGTAAGGCTGCTCTAATTGCCTCACCATCTCTGACCAAAATTCTCATTTCTCTCTAGAATCCATGGGTTAAGTCAACAGTAGCGATATCAATGCCTACTATGATTCATGTCTATCATTTCCCACAAGTTGCTTCTGACCTTCACCCACAAATCATGTTTCTCACACCTCAGACAGTAATGATGTTTTACCTTTAGGATATTTTTGGTGATGCTGAGGCGCTCAACGAACACATCCCCAGAGGAAGCAACCTCCTCTCCAGTCAAAATTTCGAAGGTAGTGGTTTTCCCAGCTCCGTTTAATCCAAGCAACCCAAAGCACTCCTGCTTTTGGATTGCAACAGAGATATTTCTCACAGCTAAAACGACTGGTTTTGAAAAATACACCTTAAAAAATACAGAAAACATAATATAGTAAAGAATACTTACAGGTCATATACAAACAATACTTTAGACTCCCATGGACCACCTCAGGTAGCTTCACAAGAGTTCTTCTATTCTCTTGAGAACACACACATGTTCAAAGAACCACAGTAAGCCCTTGGCATTAATGACATACTCTTTAACGGAAATTAAACCATCATAAGTTGTTCATTGAATAATATTACCTTTATGAGTTCCTTAATAAGCACTATAGAATTCAGTGACTCCTGAGGGTTCTCCAGGATTCTATTTCTTTCATTTTGTACATCTTCATCTTCAGATTCCCCAGATAATTCCTTGGACACTCTATCCTATATTTTAAAAATAAGACCATAGATATAGATATGGATGCACTCTAGACATCTGTTCTACACTGGTTGGCTGCAGGAAGGCTAAACTGGGATAATCTTAAAAATGTCAAAACAGAAGTTTTGAGTCATTTCCAAATGACTTCCTGCACATCAACTCAGCTCTTACATATTTCCTACATACAAAGTTTAAAACCTATACCATGAGCAAGTAGCATGTTCTTAACAAAATGGGCACTTCACAAAAAACTGCAATCACAAGAAAACTGTTAATTATAACTAAAAGTTATTTTTAAATAATTTATTTTTTATTTTTATTAAATATAAAGTTATTTTTAATAATAAATGTATACTTTATAAGATATCAGAAGAGTTGAGAGTAGGGAAAGAGTAACACTTTTCTTTCAGAGAAGAAGAGTGGGATCCGAGGACAGACTCATGTAAGAAATGTTTAAGATGAATCTAAATGAAATAGGAGCTCATCAGGCAACTTATGACGGGAAAGAAAGAATAGGTAAGACGTCCCACAGAGTGAAAAGAATATGAAAGAATACTCTATGACTTGCATGTCATTCTTTTTATTTTGAAAGAATTTAGATGTACAGAAGAGCTATAAAAACAGGACAGCTCTAGTATACATTTTAACTTTGCTTAATGACATCATATAGTAATGATACATTGATCAAAACTAGGAAATTAACATTGGTTCAGTTCTATTAACTACAGATCTTACTGACATTAAGTGCAAAATATTTTGAATGCTTTAACACTATTTTTAGTATAAGCTATTCATTTAAGCATAATATATATCTTTGTTGCTGCTATTCAGTTACTAAGTCATGTTCAACATTTTGTGACTGTCCTTCAATATTTCACTTAGTTTGCTCAAATTCATGTCCATTGAGTTAGTGATTCCATCCAACTACTTCATCTTCTATTGCCTGCTTCCCCTCCTGACTTTAATATTTCCCAGCATGGGGGTGTTTTCCAATGAATTGGCTCTTCACATCAGGTGGCCAAAGTTTGGAGCTTCAACTTCAGCATTGGTTCTTCCAGTGAGTTTTCAGGATTGATTTCTTTAGGATTAACTGGTTTGATCTCCTTGCTGTCCAAGGGATCTTCAAGTGTCTTCTCCAGCACCACAGTTCAAAAGCATCAGTTCTCTGGTTCTCAGCTTTCCTTTCTTTATGGTTCAGCTTTCATTTCTGCACATGACTACTGGAAAAACTGTAACCTTGACTACATGGACCTTTATAGGCAAAGTGATGTCTCTGCTTTTTAATATGCTGTCTAGGTTTGTCATAGCTTTTCTTTCAAGAGCAAGTGTCTTTTCATTTCATGGCTGCATTCAGTTTGCAGTGATTTTGGAGACTAAGAAAATAAAGTCTGCCACTGTTTCCATTGTTTCCCCATCCATTTGCCATGAAGTGATGGGAACAGATGCCATGATATCAGTTTTTTTTTTTTTAAACTTTGCAATATTGTATTGGTTTTGCCAAATATCGAAATGAATCTGCCACAGGTATACAAGTGTTCCCCATCCTGAACCCTCCTCCCTCCTCCCTCCCCATACCATCCCTCTGGGTCATCCCAGTGCACCAGGCCCAAGCATCCAGTATCATGCATCAAACCTGGACTGGCGACTCATTCCATATATGATATTATATGTATTTCAATGCCATTCTCTCAAATCATCCCACCCTCTCCCTCTCCCACAGAGTCCAAAAGACTGTTCTATACATCAATGTCTCTTTTACTGTCTGGCATACAGGGTTATTGTTACCATCTTTCTAAATTCCATATATATGTGTTAGTATAATGTATTGGTGTTTTTCTTTCTGGCTTACTTCACTCTGTATAATAGGCTCCAGTTTCATCCACCTCATTAGAACTGATTCAAATGTATTCTTTTTAATGGCTGAGTAATACTCCATTGTGTATATGTACCACAGCTTTCTTATCCATTCATCTGCTGATGGACATCTAGGTTGCTTCCATGTCCTGGCTATTATAAACAGTGCTGCGATGAACACTGGGGTACACGTGTCTCTTTCCCTTCTGGTTTCCTCAGTGTGTATGCCCAGCAGTGGGATTGTTGGATCATAAGGCAGTTCTATTTCCAGTTTTTTAAGGAATCTCCACACTGTTCTCCATAGTGGCTGTACTAGTTTGCATTCCCACCAACAGTGTAAGAGGGTTCCCTTTTCTCCACACCCTCTCCAGCATTTATTGCTTGTAGACTTGGATCGCAGCCATTCTGACTGGCATGAAATGGTACCTCATAGTGGTTTTGATTTGCATTTCTCTGATAATGAGTGATGTTGAGCATCTTTTCATGTGTTTGTTAGCCATCTGTATGTCTTCTTTGGAGAAATGTCTATTTAGTTCTTTGGCCCATTTTTTGATTGGGTCATTTATTTTTCTGGAGTTGAGCTGTAGGAGTTGCTTGTATATTTTTGAGATTAATTCTTTGTCAGTTGCTTCATTTGCTATTATTTTCTCCCATTCTGAAGGCTGTCTTTTCACCTTGCTTATAGTTTCCTTTGTTGTGCAGAAGTTTTTAAGGTTAATTAGGTCCCATTTGTTTATTTTTGCTTTTATTTCCAATATTCTGGGAGGTGGGTCATAGGGGATCCTGCTGTGATGTATGTTGGAGAGTGTTTTGCCTATGTTCTCCTCTAGGAGTTTTATAGTTTCTGGTCTTATGTTTAGATCTTTAATCCATTTTGAGTTTATTTTTGTGTATGGTGTTAGAAAGTGCTCTAGTTTCATTCTTTTACAAGTGGTTGCCCAGTTTTCCCAGCACCACTTGTTAAAGAGATTGTTTTTAATCCATTGTATATTCTTGCCTCCTTTGTCAAAGATAAGGTGTCCATATGTGCATGGATTTATCTCTGGGCTTTCTATTTTGTTCCATTGATCTATATTTCTGTCTTTGTGCCAGTACCATACTGTCTTGATGACTGTGGCTTTGTAGTAGAGCCTGAAGTCAGGTAGGTTGATTCCTCCAGTTCCATTCTTCTTTCTCAAGATAGCTTTGGCTATTCAAGATTTTTTGTATTTCCATACAAATTGTGAAATTATTTGTTTTAGCTCTGTGAAGAATACCGTTGGTAGCTTGATAGGGATTGCATTGAATCTATAAATTGCTTTGGGTAGTATACTCATTTTCACTATATTGATTCTTCCAATCCATGAACATGGTATATTTCTCCATCTATTAGTGTCCTCTTTGATTTCTTTCACCAGTGTTTTATAGTTTTCTATATATATAGGTCTTTAGTTTCTTTAGGTAGATATATTCCTAAGTATTTTATTCTTTCCATTGCCGATATCAGTTTTTTGAATGTTGAGATTTAAGCCAGATTTTAATGTTAAAATGAATTAGTTCCTCTTTGCTTTCTGCCATTAGAATGGTATCATTTGCATATCTGAGGTTGTTGATGTTTCTGCTGGCCATCTTGATTCCAGCTTGTGATTCTAGCCTGATATTTCACATAATGTGCTCTGAATATAAGCTAAATAAGCAGGGTGACAATATACAGCCTTGATGTACTCCTTTCTTAATGTTGAACCAGTCCATTTTTCCATGTCTTGTTCTAACCATGCTTCTTGACCTGCATACAGGTTTCTCAGGAGGCAGGTAAGGTGGTCTGGTATTCTCATCTCTTTAAGTATTTTCCATAGTTTGTTGTGATTCACATAGTCAAAGGCTTTAGCATAGTCAGTGAAGCAGAATTAGATGTTTTTCAGGAATTCTCTTGCTTTTTCTATGATCAAGTGGATGTTGGCTATTTGGTCTCTGGTTCTTCTGCCTTTTTCTAAATTCAACTTCCACATCTAGAAGTTCTCGGCTAAAATAGTGTTGAAGCCTAGTTTGAATTATTTTGAGCATTACCTTAATAGCATGTGAAATTAGTGCACTTGTGTGATAGTTTGAACATTCTTTGGCATTTCCCTTATTTGGAGTTGGAATGAAAATTGACCTTTTTCAGTCGTCAGAGTGTTTCAAATTTGCTGACATATTGCTGAAACTTTAAGAGTGTCATCTTTTAGGAATTAAAATAGCTCAGCTGGAATTCCATTACCTCCATTAGCTTGGTTCCTAGTAATTCTTCCTAGGGCCAATTGACTTCACACTCTAGGAAATCTGACTCTAAGTGAGTGATCACATCATAGTTGTTATGTGGGTCATGAAGACCTATTTTGTACAGTTCTTCAGTGTATTCTTGCAATCTCTTCTTAATCTCTTCTACTTCTGTTAGGTCCTTACTGTTTCCATCATAATGTATTGTGCCAATCTTTACATGAAATAGTCCCTTGGTATCTCTAATTTTCTTGAAGAGCTCTCTAGTCTTTCCCATTCAATTGTTTTCCTTTATTTCATTACATTATTTACTTAAGCAGGCTTTCTTATCTCTCCTTGCTATTCTTTGGAACTCTGCATTCAGTTGGTATATCTTTCCCTTTCTCCTTTGCCTTTCACTTCACTTCTTTTCTCAGCTATTTGTAAGGCCTCTTCATGCAATCACTTTGTCTTCTTGCATTTCTTTTTCTTGGGGTTGATTTTGGTCATTATGTCCTGTACAATGTTAGGAACCCCTGACCATAGTTCTTCAGGCACTCTATCAGACATAATCCTTTGGATCTATTTGTTTCTTACACTGTATAATTGTAAGGGATTTGGTTTAGGTCATACTTGAAGGGCCTAGTGGTTTTCCTTACTTTCTTCAAGTGTGAGTTTTGCAATATAGAGTTCATGAGCTGAGCCACAGTCAGCTCCCAGTCTTGTTTTTGCTGACTGTATAGAGGTTTTCTATCTTCAGCTGCAAAAATATAATCAATCTGATTTCAGTATTGACCATATGGGTGATGTCCATGTGTAGTCATCTCTTGTGCTGTTGAAAGAGTGTTTGCTATGACCAGTATGCGCTCTTGGCAAAACTCTGATAGCCTTTGCCCTGCTTCATTTTGTACTCCAAGGCCAAATTTGCCTGCCTGTTATTCCATGTATCTCCTGACTTCCTACTTTTGCATTCCAATCCCCTATGATGACAGAGACATCCTTTTTGGTCTTAGTTCTATCACATATTGTAGGTCTTCATAGAACTGTTTGACTTCACCTTTATCAGTGCTATTTGTTGGGACATAGACTTGGATTACTGTGAATCTGAATGATTTGTCTTGAAAATGAACAAGGATCATTCTGTCATTTTTTAGATTGCAGCCAAGTACTGCATTTCAGACTCTTTTGTTGACTCAAGGCTACTCCATTTCTTCTAAGGGATTCTTGTTCACAATAGTAGATATAATGGTCATCTGAATTAAATTCACCCATTCCCACCCATTTTATTTCACTGATTCCTAAAAATGTTGATGTTCACTCTTGCCAACACCTGTTTGACCATTTTCAATTTACCTTGATTCATGGACCTAACATTTCAGATTCCTACACAATATTGTTCTTACAGCACTGGACTTTACTTTTACCACCAGACACATCCACAACTAGGGGTTGTTTCTGCTTTGGCTCAGCCTCTTCATTCTTTTTGGAGCTATTTCTCTACTCTTCTCCAGTAGCATATTGGACTTCTGCTGATCTGGGGGGCTCATCTTGCAGTTTTACATCTTTCTGCCCCTTCATACTGTTCATGGGATTCTCAAGGCAAGAATAATGCAGTGGTTTTCCATTCCTTTTTCCAGTGGACTATATTTTGTCAGAACATATATCTAGATATGTACATAAATCATAAATCAACATCTTAATAAGTTTTATTGTAATCAGTCTCAATAAAGTAAACAGAATATTACCCCTCAGTAACTAGAAATGTGACATGTAACTCACTATGTATTGTTATACATTAATTTTGTTTTATATAAATGAAATTCTACTTTACACATTTTACATCTGACTTATTTGGTGGCAATTTGTATCTGAGATTATTCTATGCTGTTGCATAAGTTATAGGCTCTTCCTTCTGATTGCTATATTCTATTGTGTGAATAGACATTTTAAAATCCATTATGCTATTGAGAGACATATGGTTTGCTTCCTTCTTAAACTTTGTCTTATATAAATAATATTTTGTGCACATTCTTTCAAATGTCTTTCAGTGAACATGACTATGCTTCTCTGTTGGATTTATACTTAGAAGGGAAGCTTGTTATGCACACTTAATATGTATATAAACAATGTTTTATTATTTTGAAGTACAGTTATAAAATATATTAGCTTCATGTTAGCTTAACATTAGCTACAAGGGAAGCCCCCTACAACATAGTAACTTCACATTAATATACATTACAAATTAATCACCACAACATCTAGTAACCATCTGTCATCATACAAAGTATTTGGAATACTATTGACAGTATTCACAATAGTGTACATTATGACCTATGACATTTATTTTAAACTGGAATTTTGTATCTCAATCTTTTTGTCTTTGTCTTTTTGTCTGAACCCTGCCATGCAATGATCACCATTGCCTCTTGTGGTCACCAGTTTGTTCTCTGCCCCTATGAATCTGTTTCTGTTGTGTTGAGTCTCTGTCATTTGGTTTTTTAGACTCCACATATAAGTATATTGTTTAGTCACTAATTTGTGTCTGACTTTTTGTGATCTTGACTGTATCATGCCAGGTTTTTTCCAGGTAATAATATTGGAGTGGGTTGCCATTTCCTTTGCCAGGGCATCATCCTGACCTAGGGACAAAACCTACATCTCCTGCCTTGGCAGGCAGGCTCTTTACTACTGATCCACCATGGAACCCCACATATAAGCGAGGTCATAGTAATTGTCTCCATCACAAGCTTGAGTCAAGATTGCCAGGAGAAATATCAACAACTTCATATATGCAGTTGATGCCACTCTAATGGCAGAGAGTGAAGAGGAACTAAAGAACATCTTGATGAGGGTGCAAGAGGAGAATGAAAAAGCTGACTTGAAACTCAACATCAAAAATTTAAGATTATGGGATTCAGTCCCACCACTTCATGGCAAATAGATGGGGATAAAGTGGAAGCACGGAGAAGGCAATGGCACCCCACTCCAGTACTCTTGCCTGGAAAATCCCATGGATGGAGGAGCCTGGTAGGCTGCAGTCCATGGGGTCACTACGAGTCAGGCACAACTGAGCGACTTAATTTTCACTTTTCACTTTCATGCATTGGAGAAGGAAATGGCAACCCACTCTAGTGTTCTTGCCTGGAGAATCCCAGGGAAGGGGGAGCCTGGTTGGCTGCCGCCTATGGGGTTGCACAGAGTCGGACATGACTGAGGCGACTTAGCAGCAGCAGCAGCAGCAAAGTGGAAGCAGTGACCAATTTTCTTTCCTAAGATTCCAAAATCACTGCAGATGGTGACTGTAACCATAAAATTAAAAGATGCTTGCTCCCTGGAAGAAAAGCTGTGACAAACTGAGACAGCATATCAAAAAAGATAGACATTACTTTGCTCGTGAAGATCCGTATAGTCAAAGCTATGGTTTTCTTTTGAGAGTCCCTTGAACTGCAGGGAGCTCAAACCAGTCAATCCTAAAGGTAATAAACCCTGAATATTCATTTGAAAGACTGATGCTAAAGCTTAAGCTCCAATATTTTGGCTACCTGACGTGTAGAGTCAATTCATTGGAAAAGACTGATGTTGGGAAAGATTGTAGGCGAAAGTTCTCCTTTTTGTGATCTACTGAATGTATCATGCCAGGCTGCTCTGTCTGGCTCCTCTGTCAAGGGTAGCAGAGGATAAAATGGTTACATAGCATCACTGACTCAATGCACATGAATTTGAACACATTCCAGGAGACAGTGGAGTATGAAGGAGCCTGGCGTGCTGTAGTCTTTGCAGTCGCCAAGAGTCAGACCTGACTTAGCGACTCAACAACATTGACAATCTGACATTTCACTTAGCATAATGATCTCTAGGACTATCTACCTTGGTATATATAGGGCACTTTCATTCCTTTTTTATGGCTGAGTAATATATTGTGTGTGTGCATGTGTGTGTGTGTGTGTGTGTGTGTATTAAGTCACTTCAGTTGTGTCAGACTCTTTGCGTCCCTATGGATTCTAGTCTTCCAGGCTCCTCGGTCCAAGGGATTCTCCAGGCAAGAATACTGGAGTGGGTTATTATGCCCTCCTCCAGGGGATCTTCCTTACCTGAGTATTGAACTCACATCTTTTATGTTTCCTGCATTGGGATGCAGGCTCTTTGCCACTAGCGTGACCTGGGAAGACATATGTACATGTACATCATAGCTTTTATCCATTCATTTATTGATGGACACTTCAGTTCAGTTCAGTTCAGTTCAGTCACTCAGTCATGTCTGACTCTTTGCGACCCCATGAATTGCAGCACGCCAGGCCTCCCTGTCCATCACCAACTCCTGGAGTTCACCCAAACTCACGTCCATCGAGTCAGTGATGCCATCCAGCCATCTCATCCTCTGTCGTCCCCTTCTCCTCCTGCCCCCAATCCCTCCCAGCATCAGAGTCTTTTCCAATGAGTCAGCTCTTCGCATGAGGTGGCCAAAGTATTGCAGTTTCAGCTTTAGCATCTGTCCTTCCAATGAACACCCAGGACTGATCTCTTTTAGGATGGACTGGTTGGATCTCCTTGCAGTCCAAGGGACTCTCAAGAGTCTTCTCCAATACCACAGTTCAAAAGCATCAATTCTTCGGCGCTCAGCTTTCTTCACAGTCCAACTCTCCCATCCATACATGACCACAGGAAAAACCATAGCCTTGACTAGACGGACGTTTGTTGGCAAAGTAATGTCTCTGTTTTTGAATATGCTATCTAGGTTGGTCATAACTTTCCTTCCAAGGAGTAAGCGTCTTTTAATTTCATGGCTGCAATCACCATCTGCAGTGATTTTGGAGCCCACAAAAATAAAGTCTGACACTGTTTCCTCAGACGGCCTCTAAACCTTGGCTATTGTAAATAGTGCAGCAGTGAACATAGTGGTGCATGCATGTTTCAGAATTAGTGCTTTCATTTTCTTTAATAAATATTTGAAAGTGGAATTGCTGGATCATATGGTAATTCTATTTTTAATTTTTTGAGGAACTTATATACTGTTTTCTATATTGACTGTACCAATTTACATTCCCACCAACAGTGGACCTGAGGGTTCCCTTTATCCACATCATCACTTGCCAATCTAACTAGTATGAAGTGATATTACTATGTGATTTTGGTTTCATTTCCCTGAAAATTAGTGATGTTGAGCATCATTTTATTTTTTCTGCTGGCCATCTTAATCTCTCTTTCTGTTAGTTCATTATTATAATATTTAGAAATGCATCAGATTTCTGTGTATTCATCTTTACCCTGCAACTTTACTGAATTCATTTATTAGTTATGATAGTTTTTGGTCTATTATAGTTTTAATAGTGTTTTGGATTTTCTGTATATAGAGTGGCATCTGTGGATACTAACAGTTTCACATTTCCCTTCCAATTTGGATAACTTTTATTTCTCTTTCTTGTCTGATTGTTGTGGCTAGGACTTCCAATATTGTGTTAAATACAAGAAGTGAGAGTGGACATCCTTTTCTTGTTCCTTATTTTTGAGGAAAAGCTTTCAGTGTTTCATTATTGAGTTTGATATTAGCTGTGTGTTTATCATGAAATGCCTTTTTATTATTTTAGATATGTCCCCTTTATACCCACTTTGTTGAGTGTTTTTATCATAAATAGATATTGGATTTTGTCAAATGATTCTTCTGCATTTATTGAAGTGATCATAGTCCTTCTACCCATGGTTTTGTTAACATGTGCATAATATTGATTGCTTTGCAGATACTGAACAAGTGAATGATGTGTCACTCATTCATTCAATGAATAATGAACCATCCAAATTCATCATTCATTCTTACACACGAAGGATCATGTGTAAAATCCTTTTAATGCATTGTTGAATTCAGTTTGCTAATATTTTGTTGAGGATTTTTGTATCTATGTTCTTCAGGGATATTGGCCTGTAGTTTTTTTTTTTTGTAGTGTTTTTGGTTTTTCTATCAGGGGAATACTGGCCTCATGGATTGTGTTTGGAAGTGTTCTTTTCAATTTTTTGAACTAGTTTGAGAATAATAGGTATTAACTTTCTTTAAATATTTGGTAGAATTCACCTGTGATTCCCTCTAGTTTTTAGACTTTGTTAGGAGTATTTTGAATACTGATTTGACTTCATTATTAGTGTTGATCTGTTAAGATTTTATGTATCTTCCTGATTGAGTCTTGGGAGATGGTGTGTTTCTAGAAATTTATCTCTGTCTTAAAAATTGTCCAATTTGTTGCTGTGTAATTGTTTATAGTAAACTCATGAACCTTTGTATCTGTAGTGTCAGTTGTAACTCTTCTTTTATTTATGATTTCATTTGGACTTTATCTCTCTGTTTTTAAAAATGAATCTGGCTAAATGTTTACCACTTTTGTTTATCTTTTCAAAGGGCCAGCTTCTAGTTTCATTGATTTCTACTTTTTTAAAGTTTCTATTTATTTTGACTCTGATCTTTATTATTTCATTTCTTCTACTAACTTGGGGCTTCATTTGTTCTTTTTCTGGTTCTTTTAGGTGTGAGGTGGGATTGTTTACCTCAGATTTTTCTTGTTTCCTGAGGTAGGTATAGATCACTGAAAAGTTTCTTAGAACTGCTTTTGCTACAATCCATATATTTGGGAGCTCTGTGTTTCCATTTTCATTTTATTTCATCTTTGATATCTTCACTGATCCATTGGATGTCTAGCAACATATTGGTTAGTTTCCACATGCTTGTGGTTTTTATAATTGTCTTCTTGTAATTCATTTTAATTTTCATACCAGAGTGGTCAGAAAAGATGCTTGATATGATTTCAGTCTTCTTAAATTCACTGAGATTTGTTTTGCAGCCTAATGTGAAAAAGTCCTATGTGAACCTGAAAAGAAGGGGAATTCTGTTGGGGTGGAATATTTCATATATATCTATTAAATCAACCTGATCTAGGCTGTCATTTAAGTATTTGTTGTTGTTCAGTTGCTCAATTGTGTCCGACACTTTGCAACCCCATGGACAGCAGCATGCCAGGCTCCTTGTCTACCATCTCTTGGAGCTTGCTCAAACTCAGGTCCACTGAGTTGGTGATGCCATCCAACCATCTCATCCTCTTTTGTCCTCTTCTCCCCTTGCATTCTATCTTTCCCAGCATCAAGGTCTTTCCCAGTGAGTTGGACTTTTGCAACAGGTGGCCAAAGTATTGGAAGTTCAGCTTCAGTGCTTTCAATGAATATTGAGGGTTGATTTTCTTTAGGTTTGATCTCCTCACAGACCAAGGGACTCTCAAGAGTCTTCTCCAACACCACAGTTTAAAAATATCAATTCTTTGGCATTCAGCCTTCTTGATGGCCCAACTCACACATCTGTACATGACTACTGGAAAAACCATAGCTTTGACTATAGAGACTTTTGTCAGCAAAGTAATGTCTCTACTCTTAAATACACTGTCTAGGTTTATCATAGCTTATTTTCCAAGGAGCAAACGTCTTTTAATTTCATGGCTGCAGTAACCATCTGCAGTTACTTTTGAGCTTAAGAAAATAAAGTCTATCACATTTTCCATTGTTTCCCCATCTATTTGCCATGAAGTGATAGGACCAGATGCCACGATATTAGTTTTTTGAATGTTGACTTTTAAGCCAGCTTTTTCACTCTCCTTTATCACATTCATCAAGAGGCTCTTTAGTTCATCTTCACTTTCTGCCATAAGAGTGGTATCATCTGCATACCTGAGATTACTGATATTCCTCCTGGCAAACTTGATTCCAGCTTGTGCTTCATCCAGTCTGGCATTTCGCTGGATGTAGTCTGCATATAAGTTAAATAAGCTAGGTGACAATATACAGCCTTGACATATTGCTTTCCCAATTTTGAATTAGTCTTCTGTTCCATGTCCAGTTCTAACTGTTTCTTGACCTGATACGGGTTTCTCAGGAGGCAGGTAAGGTGGTCTGGTATTCCCATATTTTTAAGAATTTCCCAGTTTGTTGTGGTCCACATAGTCAAAGGCTTTAGCATAGTCAATGAAGCAGTAGTAGATGTTTTTCTGGAATGCTCTTGCTTTTTCTATGATCCAACAGATGTTGGCAGTTTGGTCTCTGGTTCCTCTGCCTTTTCTAAATCCAGCTTGTACATCTGGAAATTCTAGGTTTACATACTGTTGAAGCCTAGCTTGGAGGATTTTGAGCATAACGTTGCTAGCATGTGAAATGAGTGCACTTCTGTAGCAGTTTGAACATTCTTTGGCATCGCCCATCTTCTGCTTCTGTTAGGCCCATACCATTTCTGTCTTATCGTGCCCATCTTTGCATTACATTTCCCTTGGTATCTGTCATATTCTTGAAGAGATGTCTAGTCTTTCCCATTCTATTGTTTTCCTCTATTTCTTTGCATTATTCACTTAGGAAGGCTTTCTTATCTCTCATTGCTATTCTTTGGAAATCTGGATTCAGTTGGGTATATCTTCCCTTTCCTCTTTGCCTTTTACTTCTCTTCTTTTCTCAGCTATTTGTAAGGCCTCCTCAGATAACCATTTTGCCTTGTTGAATTTCTTTTTCTTGGGGGTGGTTTTAATCACTGCCTCCTGAACAACATTATGAAACTCCATCCATAGTTCTCCAGGCACTCTATCAGATCTAATCCCTTGAATCTATTTGCCACTTACACTGTATAATTGTAAAGAATTTAGTTTAGGTCATACCTGAAGGAAGGGCCTAGTGGTTTTCCCTGCTTTCTTTAATTTAGTGTGAACTTTGTAACAAAGAGTTCATGATCTGAGCCATAGTCTGCTCCCAGTATTGTTTTTGCTGACTGTATAGAGCTTCTCCATCTTTGGCCGCAAATAATACAATCAATCTGATTTCAGTATTGACCAGATGGGTGATGTTCATGTGTAGTCATCTCTTGTGTTGTTGAAAGAGTGTGTTTGCTATGACCAGTGCACTTTCTTGGCAAAAGTCTGATAACCTTTTCTGTGCTTCATTTTGTACTCCAAGGCCAAACTTGCCTGTTGTTTAAGTATTGTTTTGGCCAAAAATTTCATTTATGTTTTTCCATAAGATGCTATCAGAAAACCCAAAGGAACATTTTTGGCCAACCCAATAGAATGCTTTCTCATTGATTTTCTTTCTGGATGGTCTATCTATTAAAACAAGTGGGGTGTTAAAGTCCTCTTCTAGTTTTATACAACTGGCATTATCTTGCTTTATACCTGTATTCCTTTGTTAGGTACATAGATATTTGCAAGTGTTATATCTTTTTATTGTATTGATCACTCTATAATTATGTAATTATAACTTTTATATTATAACTATAATGTAACTTTTCATCTCAGTACAGTGTTTGTTTTAAAGTAAATTTTAAAAATATATAATCATTGCTACCATAACTTTCTTTTCATTTGTATGGAAAATCTTTTCCATCAATTCTCTTTCAGTATGTATATGTCTTTATCTCTGAAGTAAGTCTTTGAAGGTTGCATACACATGGGTCTTTAAAAAAAAATCCAGTCAACTACTCTGTGTCTTTTGATTGTAATATTTATTCCATTTATATTCAAAGTAATTATTGATAGTATTTACTTATTGCTGTTTCATTAGTTGTTTTCTGTTTATTCTCTGATTCTTTCTTGGTCTCTTTCTTTGTAATTTGGTGACTTTCTTTAGTGCTATGTTTACATTTCTCCTTCTTAAATTTTGTGTATCTATTACAGCTTTTTTGTTTTTGTTTACCATGAGGTTTGTATGTAACAACCTATGTATATAGCAGCCTAAGTTGATGATCACTTGAGTTCAAACATGTTTTAAAAGTACAATCATGCCCCACATTTTATGTTTTTGATGTCACATTTTGCATCTTTTAATTTTGTATATTGCACAATTAATTGTTTTAGATACATTTTACCACTTTTGTCTTTTAACATTCATATTATTGTTATAGGTGGTTGATCTACTGTCTTTACTGTATGTTTTCTTTTACTAGCAACATTTTTCCTTTCATAATTTTCCTTTTCTAGTTATGGCGTTTTCTGTTTTTTCTACCTGAAGAAGTCTCTTTACTATTTCTTGTAAGGCTTGTTTAGTGGTGATAAACTCCTTTAACTTTTGCTTCTTTGGGAAACTCTCTCTCCTTGAATTCTGAATGAATCCTTGCCAGGTAGAGTATTATTGGTCTTTTTTTTTTTTTTTTTTTCCTTTCAGTACTTTGAATATATGGCATCAGTCTCTACCTACCTGTAAAGATTCTGCTGAAAAATCAATTGATAATCTTCTGGTGGTTCCCTTGTATGTAACGAGTTTTGTTTTTTTTTTCCCCTTGCTGCTTTTAAGACTCTTCAGTTTTAATTTTTGTTATTTTAAGTAAAATGTATTTTGGCATGAATGTCTTTCGGTTCATCTTGTTTGGGACTCTGTGATTCTTGCACTTGGATGTCTGTTTCCTTCAATAATTTAGAAACATTTTCAGCCATTATTTCTTCAGATATAGTTTCTGCCCCCTAATTCTCCTCCTGTAATCCCTATAATGTAAATATTATTATGCTTAATGTTTTCACAGAGGTCCCTTAAACTGCCCTCATTTTTTAAAAAATTCTTTTTCCTTTTTTGCTATTCCAATTGGGTGATTTCTACTACCTGTCTTCTAGATTGCTGATCCATTCTTCTGCATCCTCTAATGTGCTGTTAAGTTACTCAAGTGTATGTTCATTTATTATTGTATTCTGAAGTTCTGACTGCTTCTTTTTTATATTTTCTAACTCTTTGTTGAAGCTTACTGATTTCATCCATTCTTCCGAGTTTGGTGAGGATTTTCATGACTATTTCTTTGAATTCCTTATCTAATAATTGTTTATTTTTGTTTCATTTAGTTCTTTTTATGAGGCTTTGTCTTGCTTTTGTTATTACTTTTGTTTTATGAGGTTTTGTCATGTTGTCTCTGCATTTTGCCTCACTCTCTGTTTGTTTCTATGTATGGGGTATATCAGATATAGCACTAGGTCTTGAAAGAGTGGTGTTATGTAGACCACTGGTGTCCAGTGAATCCCAGTGGAACAACTCCCCCCTGGTCATCAGGGCCAGGTGCTCTAGGGATATCTTTGTGTATACTAGCATGCCTTCCTGTTGTGATTGGGCCACAATTCCTGAAGGCATGCTGCATGGCTTGGTAGCTGCTGCAATGCCCTTGCAGACTGGTTGGTCCCATCCCAACTGTCTGAGACCTGGTCACAACTACTGTAGGTGTGCTCGTGAGCAGGATTGCCCCTCAGTATGGCTGGTTGTGAGGCCCAGCTGTGACCATTGTAGGTGTGCTAGTGTGCAGGGCTGGTCTCCAGGAAAGGGAGATGATTTGGAGGGGTGCCAGGTAGGGTGGAGTGAGAGCCACTTTGAGGACTGAGCAGGGGAACTGGATTGGGCTGGGCTGGCACTTAGCATAAGGCTGGGGTGTGGCACACAATGTTAGTTATATATCTGGAGAATTACAGAAATGATCCCCACCAACAATGGATCAGCTAAGTAGAAGGAGACTAAAAATATATGACATCCACTAGCACTTCTGTTCTTTGAGATAGTTCCACCAGATCTTACCCTTTGGCATATGCCCTTAAATTAATCAATTAATTTCCTTCTTATAAGATCTAGGTGCTTTGCAAGTCCTCAGTGCTGGGACATGGAGAAAGTTGAGTTTGCATACAAGCTCTTCACAAGGGGAGTTTTGATTTCCCACAGCCAACTGGTTCTCCTGGTTATAAATCCCACCAATTCTCAAAGTCCGACATTATGGGGACTTATCTTCCCAGTGCAGGTCTTTTGGGCTGGTGAGCCTGATGTGGAGCCTGAACCCCTCTCTCCTTGAATATTACTTCTTGGGGTAATATTCCTCTTGTGGGTTTTGGCTAGTCCACATCTCTGCTCCTCCTACCCATCTTGATGTGGCCTTTTCTATATATCCTTAACAATATGAATTTTGTTCTGCTAGTCTTTAGGTAGGAGAAGGCGATGGCACCCCACTCCAGTACTCTTGCCTGGAAAATCCCATGGACGGAGGAGCCTGGTAGGCTGCAGTCCATGGGGTCGCTAAGAGTCGGACATGACTGAGCGACTTCACTTTCCCTTTTCACTTTCATGCATTGGAGAAGGAAATGGCAACCCACTCCAGTGTTCTTGCCTGGAGAATCCCAGGGATGGGGGAGCCTGGTGGGCTGCCGTCTATGGGGTCGCACAGAGTCGGACACGACTGAAGTGACTTAGCATCAGCATAAGCAGTCTTTAGGTTACTATTGGAGACAGTTGTAGATGTGGTTTTGGCATTTCTCTGGGAACAAGTACACTTTATTCTGCTATCTTTATCTGACTCCTGAAGATAATGCCAGACAATTTTCTAATGGAGTATCAGTTTATATTCCAAACATCAATGTTTGATGGTTCCAGTTGTACTGTTTCTTCAACACTTAGTATATTTATGTGTATACTATGGTATCTCTCAGTGGCATTCTTTGCGCTTACCAATGACTGTTGATGTTGTTCATTTACATATGCTCTCGCTAGTAAAGCAATGCTCAAAATTCTCCAAGCCAGGCTTCAGCAATATGTGAACCATGAACTTCCACATGTTCAAGCTGGTTTTAGAAAAGGCAGAGGAACCAGAGATCAAATTGCCAACATCTGCTGGATCATGGAAAAAGCAAGAGAGTTCCAGAAAAGCATATATTTCTGCTTCATTGACTATGCCAAATCCTTTGACTATGTGGATCACAATAAACTGTGGAAAATTCTCAAAGAGATGGGAATACCAGATCACCTGACCTGCCTCTTGAGAAACCTATATGCAGGTCAGGAAGCAACAGTTAGAACTAGACATGAAACAACAGACTAGTTCCAAATAGGAAAAGGAGTATGTTAAGGCTGTGTATTGTCACCCTGCTTATTTAACTTCTATGCAGAGTACATCATGAGAAACGCTGGGCTGGAAGAAGCACAAGCTGGAATCAAGATTGCCGGGAGAAATATCAATAACCTCAGATATGCAGATGACACCACCCTTATGGCAGAAAGTGAGGAGGAACTACAAAGCCTCTTGATGAAAGTGAAAGAGGAGAGTGAAAAAGTTGGCTAAAAGCTCAACAGTCAGAAAACTAAGATCATGGCATCTAGTCCCATCACTTCATGGGAAATAGATGGGGAAACAGTGGAAACAGTGCCAGACTTTATTTTGGGGGGCTTCAAAATCACTGCAGATAATGATTGCAGCCATGAAATTAAAAGATGCTTACTCCTTGGAAGGAAAGTTATGACCAACCTAGATAGCATATTCAAAAGCAGAGACATTACTTTGCCAACAAAGGTCCATCTAGTCAAGGCTATGGTTTTTCCAGTGGTCATGTATGGATGTGAGAGTTGGACTGTGAGGAAAGCTGAGTGCCGAACAATTGATGCTTTTGAATGTGATGTTGGAGAAGATTCTTGAGAGTCCCTTGGACTGCAAGGAGACCCAACCAGACCATTTTAGGGGAGATCAGCCTTGGGTGTTCATTGGAAGGACTGATGGTAAAGCTGAAACTCCAATACTTTGGCCACCTCATGTGAAGAGTTGACTCATTGGAAAAGACCCTGATGCTGGGAGGGATTGGGGGCAGGAGGAGAAGGGGATGACAGAGGATGAGATGGCTGGATGGCATCACCGACTCAATGGACATGAGTTTGAGTAAACTCTAGGAGTTGTTGATGGACAGGGATGCCTGGTGTGCTCTGATTCATGGGGTCAAAAAGAGTCAGACACGACTGAGTGACTGAACTATTTGACTTGATATTTGTATCTTCATTTTTGTAAAGTCAGTGTTCAAGTCTTTTGCTCATGTTAAAATTGGATTTTCTGCCCAAATTATTAGTGATTTTCAATTCAAAATAGTTTTCCTTTGTGTGACTTGCCTTTTGACTCATTTAATGATGTCTTTTGATGATTATGCCTTCACTATCATGGTTATATTTGCTATGTTTTTGTTCTGAAAGCTTTATTGCTTTATCTTTCACATTTAGCTGCTGAAAAGTTGTAAACTAAAACCAACCTGTATGAAGTAAGATGGGAATCAAAGTTCATTATGTGCTTATGGAAATCCATTTGAATCGGCATCATTAATTGAGATGAACGTTCTCTCTTCACTGCATTTTGTGTCAATTCTGTCATATTTGTGCATCTATTTCTAGACATTTTATTCCATTGTTCTCAAACTTTAGCATGCACAGAATTACTTGAGTGGCTCGTTAAAATAAGAATAATGGGTTCCAACCCCAAATCTTCTGGTTCAGTAGGTCAGGGATGGGGCCTGAAAAGTTGCATTTCTAAAAATCTGAGCTTATGCAGATAACCACCCTTTAAGAAAAAATTATTCTTTCTGTTACATTGCTCTATTTCTCTGCCTTAATTAACTATAGTTTAAAAAACACATATATGGTAGTATATGTCTACCATATTTGTTCTTTCTCAATATTTCCTTGGAGATTCTTAACACTTTGCATTTCTGTGTACATTTTTAAATCACTTTACATTTCCATGTAAACTTTAGAATCAATTGATCAGATGATCATTCTGCACACACACACACACACACACACACAGGATTTTGATTGAGATTGCATTAAATCTTTAGATTAATTTAGGGAAAATTGTCATCTCCCTATGAATGGGTTTTTCAAAGCAAGAACATGGTATATTTCTTCATTTATATAGGTCTTCTTTAATATTTCAATTGTTTTTTTGTAATATTCCATGAAAATGTCTTCCATAACTTCTGTTAGATTCATTCCTGGGTATTTTTTTTTTAATTCAAATAACACCATTTGAATGTTTTTATGCTATTCGAATGACATAATTTTATATTTAACTTTTTGTTTGTGGCTTATATATAGATATACAACTGATTTTTCTATATAGACTTTTTATTTAGCAGTAGAACAGAGACCAAAATTTTGTACTTTAAGAAAGAGTCCAGGAGATTTTGACAAATACCAACATTAGAAAACAACTGCAATAGAGATGTGCTATTAAATATGCATTCTGTAGGCCAACAGAATCAATATCATTTGGGAGTTTATTAGAACTATGCAGGGATCAAGTTAGGGTGAACGAGCAATTTTGGGAGGGAATGGTTTTCTGACACAGGAGATGTTCATGGGAAACCTTTCTATTATGATCAAAATATTTTACAGTATCATGTTCTGACTGGTAGAGGTCATAATGTTTAGAAACCAAAATTCAAATTATGATAAACATCTTTGATTCATATCGATCCCAGGCAACATGGAGTGATTTATATTCCTATATCTTAGTAATGAGGTTAGGCAGATAGAGATTGCTTTTGGTCTTAGAAATATCTCTGATTCAATAAGATACTTACCTTATTGGATTTTTTGAAGATACCAAACAAAATGTAGCGAAACACAAAGGTTTTCACTTTCCACAAGGTGGTCTCCAGAAGGAATATCAAGAGGAGGAAAAGAAGTCCTGTGACAGCCATTGCAAGCAAGTATCTTCCAACTGCATCACGTTCCAAGGTATATATACTACGCTCAGTTACTGATGACAACAACAAGTAAAATATGGACTTACTTTAAAAGTTAACTCAATGAGCAAACTTTAAAAAGTCAACAAATAGGAAGTACAAAGAATGGTTATCAAACAAGCTCAAAATTAACGTATTTAATTGTATGTTTAAATAACTTTGCATGTCATTGAAAATATTTCAAAATCCGTTACAGTCCAAAATCTATACAGTCCATGGAATTCTCCAGGCCAGAATAATGGAGTGGGTAGCCTTTCCCTTCTCTAGGGATCTTCCCAACCCAGGGATTGAATCCAGGTCTCCTGCATTGCAGGCAGATTCTTTACTAGCTGAGCCCTCAAAATCCATTAATGGAGGCAAAGCCTTTAATTGCATGAACTTTGTCTTGCTATAGTTCTAGGCGTCCATTCCCAACATAGATGGTCAGAATCATTGGGTGAATGCCCACTCACAGTAATCAGAGTACTGGGTAGTAGCAGAGACTCTCCTTGCCCTCAAATATTATTTTCTCTGAAAATAGAAGTTTGAAAATTGGAGCAGGAGCAGAAGAATCACCTGGTAGTGTGCTACATATACACTTTAACCTATAAGAGTTAAAGGTTAAAGTTTAAAAGTTAGTTGTAACTTAACATTTAAACTTCAGTTGTAAATGCCTAAGAGCTGGTACTTTCCCAATTACTTATGAGAAAACTTTATAATTACAAGGTTTTGAATTCATGATAGTGAAAGCAGTAGATTCATAAAAGCAGTAAAGATCAAATTTCTTTTTTACTTTAAAAAAACTTCATATTAAAATATGATATACAGAAGGAGGAGCTAAGATGGCAGAGGAGTAGAACAGGAAGAACACTTTCTTCCCCACAAATTCATCAAAAGAACATTTAAACACTGAGTAAATTCCACAAAACAACTTCTGAATGCCGGCAGAGGACATCAGGCACCCAGAAAAGCAACCAAGTCTTCGAAAGGAGGTAGGAATAAATATAAAACACAAAAAAAGAGACAAAAGAGGGAGGGATGGAGTTCCATCCCTGGAAGGGAGTCTTAAAAAGAGAGAAGTTTCCAAACACCAGGAAACCTTCTCACTGCCGTATCTGTGCCGAGCCTTGGAAGCACAGAGGGCAACATAACAGGGAGGAAAAATAAATAAACAATTAAAACCCACACATTGCGAGCCCTACAGTAACTCCCCCAGCGGAGAAGCAGCGCAGATGCCTGCATCAGCCATTAGCAAGTGGGGGCTGGGCAGGGAGGCGCGGTGCGGGCTGCATCGCAGGGATCTGGCCTGAATACCCCGAGCGCTATCTGAGCAAAATAATTTGGGCTAGCAAACCAGACTGTAGGATATCTACCACGTGAAAAGCTAGCCCTAACCTAGGACACTGCCAGGCCTGCGCACGGAACAAAGGACTGAACAGAGATAGCCGGCTGCAGACCATCCCCGTCTGGTGATAGGCAGCCAGAGCCAGAAGGGGACAATCGCAGCCCCAGAGAGACATTATCTATAAAACTGTAAGCAGACTTCTTTGCTAACTAAAACTTCTTGGGGGTCTGGAAGGTCAACATCTGCCTGAGAAGGTGCGCCGGTGCACGCCTAGATAACCGAGCGTTGGGGAGGCGATAAGTTGCAGCAGTCGCGCGTGCCAAACACCGCATCACCTGAGCTGCTCAGATCTGGGAAGAGCACAAAACGCAGGCCCAACCGAGAGTCTGCGCCTCTGAGGACTACCCGGGTGCCTGAACCTGAGCAGCTTGGACCTAGAAGTGCAGGCAGCCCAGGGCCGGCCACGGATGATTCCCGGCGGAGCAACCTAGAGCCTGAGCAGCGTGGGCAGGGAGGCTACATGCCCCGTGAACGGGGGGCAGACCCAGTGTGGCTGAGGCACTGCGAGCACACGCCAGTGTTATTTGTTTGCAGCATCCCTCCCTACCTCCCCTCAGCGAGACTGAACAAGTGAGCCTAAAAAAAAAAAAAAAAAGTGTCCTCCACTGTCCCCTTTGTGTCAGGGCGGAAACCAGACACTGAAGAGACCAGCAAACAGAAGAAGCTATAACAGAGGGAGCCGCCTTGGAAGCTACAGGCAATAGATTAAAACCCTGTGGTTAGTACCAACTACATAGGAAGGGGCCTATAGATCTTGAGAAATATAAGTCGGACCAAGGAACTAGCCAAAAATGAACTGAACCCACAATACTCACAACAAAACCAGAGAAAGTCCTAGATATATTTTTATGATTTTTACGATCATTCTTTCTTTTTTAATTTTTTTAATTAAAAAAATTTTTTTAAGTCCTCTATTATTCCTTTAATTTTCACTTTTATAACCGATTACTTTGCAAAAAAAAAAAAAAAAAGGAGAAGACCCCATTTTTTTTTTAAAGCAAACTTCATATATATATTTTTTACAATTTTTTTGACCCTGTTTTTTTTTTCCTTCTTTTCTTTAACATTGTATTTTTGAAATTCCAAACTCTACTCTAGATTTTTAATTTTAGCTTTCTGGTATTTGTTATCATTTTTGTACCTATAGTTTTTTGTTTTTTTTTTATAATTTCTGTGACCCTTTTTTATTTTCTCTTTTTCTTTTTCTCTGTTTCTTTCTCTTCTTCTTTTAAATAACATTGTATATCTGAAATTCCAAACTCTAGATTTTTAATTTATGCTTTTTGGTATTTGTTATCAATTTTGTACCTGTATTTTCTTTATAATTTATGCAACTTTGTTTGTTCTTGTTTGTTTTTTTTCTCTTTCTTTTTCTTCTTCTTTTTTTAACATTGTATTTTTGAAATTCCAAACTCTACTCTAGATTTTTAACTTTTGCTTTTTGGTATTATCAATTTTGTACCTATATTTTCTTTATAATTTTCACGACCTTGTTTATTTTTGTTTGTTCATTTTTTCTCTCTTTCTTTTCCTTCCTCTTTTCTTTAACATCATATTTTTGAAATTCCAAACTCTACTCTAGATTTTTAATTTTTGCTTTTATGTATTTGTTACCAATTTTGTACCTTTAAGAACCCAATCTTCAGGACCCATTTTTCACTAGGGAGCGAGATTATTGGCTTAACTGCTCTCTCTCCCTTTGGACTCTCCTTTTTCTCCACCAGGTCGCCTGTGTCTCCTCCCTAACCCCTCTCTACTCTACCCAACTCTGTGAATTTCTGTGTGTTCCAGATGGTGGAGAACACTTAGGGAACTGATTACTGGCTGGATCTGTCTCCCTCCTTTTCATTCCCCCCTTTTATCCTCCTGGCCAACTCTGTCACCTGCCTCCTTCTTCTCTTCTCTGTATAACTCTGTGAACAACTCTGAGCGGTCCAGTTGTGGAGTGCACATAAGGAAGAGATTACTGGATAGCCCATTCTCTCCTCTATTGATTCCACCTCATCTCATTTGGGTCACCTCTAACTCCCTCCTCCCTCTTCTCTTCTCCATATAACGCTGTGAACCTCTCTGGGTGACCCTCACGGTAGAGAAACTTTTCATCTTTAACGTAGATGTTTTATCAATGGTGCTGTATAGAAGGAGAAGCTATGAAACTACTGTAAAAATAAGACCGATAACTGGAAGCAGGAGGCTTAAGTCCAAACCCTGACTCCAGGGAGCTCCTGACTCCAAGGAACATTAATTGACAGGAGCTCATCAAACGCCTCCATACCAACACTGAAACCAAGCACCACACAAGGGCCAACAAGTTTCAGGGCAAGCCATACCAAGCAAATTCTCCAGCAACAAGGAACACAGCCCTGAGCTCCAAGATACAGGCAGCCCAAAGTCACTCCAAAACCATAGACATCCCATAACTCATTACTGGATATTTCATTGCACTCCAGAGAGAAGAAATACAGCTCCACCCACCAGAACACCGACACAAGCTTCCCTAACCAAGAAACCTTGACAAGCCACCTGTACAAACCCACACAGAGTGAGGAAACGCCACAATAAAGAGGACTCCACAAACTGCCAGAATACAGAAAGGACACCCCAAACTCAGCAATTTAAACAAGATGAAGAGACAGAGGAATACCCAGCAGATAAAGGAACAGGATAAATACCCATCAAACCAAACAAAAGAGGAAGAGATAGGGAATCTACCTGATAAAGAATTTTGAATAATAATAGTGAAATTGATCCAAAATCTTGAGCGTATGTATCCCTGTGGCAGATTCGTCTTGATGTTTGGCAAAACTAATACAGTGTTTCAGGTTTAAAAAAAAAAAAAAAAACGGAATCACAGATAAATAGCCTGGAGACAAAGATTGAGAAGATGCAAGAAAGGTTTAACAAGGACCTAGAAGAAATAAAAGAGAGTCAATATATAATGAATAATGCAATAAATGAAATTAAAAACACTCTGGAGGCAACAAATAGTAGAATAACAGAGGCAGAAGATAGGATTAGTGAATTAGAAGATAGAATGGTAGAAATAAATGAATCAGAGAGGATAAAAGAAAAATGAATTAAAAGAAATGAGGACAATCTCAGAGACCTCCAGGACAATATTAAATGCTACAACATTCGAATCATAGGGGTCCCAGAAGAAGAAGACAAAAAGAAAGACCATGAGAAAATACTTGAGGAGATAATAGTTGAAAACTTCCCTAAAATGGGGAAGGAAATAATCACTCAAGTCCAAGAAACCCAGAGAGTCCCAAACAGGATAAACCCAAGGCGAAACACCCCAAGACACATATTAATCAAATTAGCAAAGATCAAACACAAAGAACAAATATTAAAAGCAGCAAGGGAAAAACAACAAATAACACACAAGGGAATTCCCATAAGGATAACAGCTGATCTTTCAATAGCAACTCTTCAAGCCAGGAGGGAATGGCAAGACATACTTAAAGTGATGAAAGAAAATAACCTACAGCCCAGATTATTGTACCCAGCAAGGATCTCATTCAAGTATGAAGGAGAAATCAAAAGCTTTTCAGACAAGCAAAAGCTGAGAGAATTCAGCACCATCAAACCAGCTGTCCAACAAATACTAAAGGATATTCTCTAGACAGGAAACACAAAAATGGTGTATAAAATCGAACCCAAAACAATAAAGTAAATGGCAACGGGATCATACTTATCAGTAATTACCTTAAACGTAAATGGGTTGAATGCCCCAACCAAAAGACAAAGACTGGCTGAATGGATACAAAAACAAGACCCCTATATATGTTGTCTACAAGAGACCCACCTCAAAACACGGGACACATACAGACTGAAAGTGAAGGGCTGGAAAAAGATTTTCCATGCAAATAGGGACCAAAAAAAGCAGGAGTAGCAATACTTATATCAGATAAAATAGACTTTAAAACAAAGGCTGTGAAAAGAGACAAAGATGGTCACTACATAATGATCAAAGGATCAATCCAAGAAGAAGATATAACAATTATAAATATATATGCACCCAACATGGGAGCGCCGCAATATGTAAGACAAATGCTAACAAGTATGAAAGGAGAAATTAACAATAACACAATAATAGTGGGAGACTTTAATACCCCACTCACACCTATGGATAGATCAACTAAACAGAAAATTAACAAGGAAACACAAACTTTAAACGATACAATAGACCAGTTAGACCTAATTGATATCTATAGGACATTTCATCCCAAAACAATGAATTTCACCTTTTTCTCAAGCGCACATGGAACCTTTTCCAGGATAGATCACATCCTAGGCCATAAATCTAGCCTTGGTAAATTCAAAAAAATAGAAATCATTCCAAGTATCTTTTCTGACCACCATGCAGTAAGATTAGATCTCAATTACAGGAGAAAAACTATTAAAAAATTCCAATATATGGAGGCTGAACAACACACTGCTGAATAACCAACAAATCACAGAAGAAATCAAAAAAAGAAATCAAAATTTGCATAGAAACTAATGAAAATGAAAACACAACAACCCAAAACCTATGGGACACTTTAAAAGCAGTCCTAAGGAGAAAGTTCATAGCAATCCAGGCATACCTCAAGAAACAAGAAAAAAGTCAAATAAATAACCTAACCCTACACCTAAAGCAACTAGAAAAGGAAGAAGTGAAGAACCCCAGGGTTAGTAGAAGGAAAGAAATCTTAAAAATTAGGGCAGAAATAAATGCAAAAGAAACAAAAGAGACCATAGCAAAAATCAACAAAGGCAAAAGCTGGTTCTTTGAAAGGATAAATAAAATTGACAAATCATTAGCCAGACTCATCAAGAAACAAAGGGAGAAAAATCAAATCAATAAAACTAGAAATGAAAATGGAGAGATCACAACAGACAACACAGAAATACAAAGGATCATAAGAGACTACTATCAACAATTATATGCCAATAAAATGGACAATGTGGAAGAAATGGACAAATTCTTAGAAAAGTACAACTTTCCAAAACTCGACCAGGAAGCAATAGAAAATCTCAACAGACCCATCACAAGCATGGAAATTGAAACTGTAATCAAAAATCTTCCAGCAAACAAAAGCCCAGGTCCAGACGGCTTCACAGCTGAATTCTACCAAAAATTTAGAGAGGAGCTAACACCTATCCTGCTCAAACTTCCAGAAAATTGCAGAGGAAGGTAAACTTCCAAATTCATTCTATGAGGCCACCATCACCCTAATACCAAAACCTGACAAAGATCCCACACAAAAAAGAAAACTACAGACCAATATCACTGATGAACATAGATGCAAAAATCCTTAACAAAATTCTAGCAATCAGAATCCAACAACACATTAAAAAGATCATACACCATGACCAAGTGGGCTTTATCCCAGGGATGCAAGGATTCTTCAATATCTGTAAATCAATCAATGTAATACACCACATTAACAAATTGAAAAATAAAAACCATATGATTATCTCAATAGATGCAGAGAAAGCCTTTGACAAAATTCAACATCCATTTATGATCAAAACTCTCCAGAAAGCAGGAATAGAAGGAACATACCTCAACATAATCAAAGCTATATATGACAAACCCACAGCAAACATTATCCTCAATGGTGAAAAATTGAAAGCATTTCCTCTAAAGTCAGGAACAAGACAAGGGTGCCCACTTTCACCATTACTATTCAACATAGTTTTGGAAGTTTTGGCCACAGCAATCAGAGCAGAAAAAGAAATAAAGGGAATCCAAATTGGAAAAGAAGAAGTAAAACTCTCACTGTTTGCAGATGACATGATCCTCTACATAGAAAACCCTAAAGACTCCACCAGAAAATTACTAGAACTAATCAATGACTATAGTAAAGTTGCAGGATATAAAATCAACACACAGAAATCCCTTGCATTCCTATACACTAATAATGAGAAAACAGAAAGAGAAATTAAGGAAACAATTCCATTCACCATTGCAACGGAAAGAATAAAATACTTAGGAATATATCTACCTAAAGAAACTGAAGACCTATATATAGAAAACTATAAAACACTGGTGAAAGAAATCAAAGAGGACACTAATAGATGGAGAAATACACCATGTTCATGGATTGGAAGAATCAATATAGTGAAAATGAGTATACTACCCAAAGCAATTTATAGATTCAATGCAATCCCCATCAAGCTACCAACGGTATTCTTCACAGAGCTAGAACAAATAATTTCACAATTTGTATGGAAATACAAAAAACCTCGAATAGCCAAAGCTATCTTGAGAAAGAAGAATGGAACTGGAGGAATCAACCTACCTGACTTCAGGCTCTATTACAAAGCCACAGTTATCAAGACAGTATGGTACTGGCACAAAGACAGAAATATAGATCAATGGAACAAAATAGAAAGCCCAGAGATAAATCCACGCACATATGGACACCTTATCTTTGACAAAGGAGGCAAGAATGTACAATGGATTAAAAACAATCTCTTTAACAAGTGGTGCTGGGAAAACTGGTCAACCACTTGTAAAAGAATGAAACTAGAACACTTTCTAACACCATACACAAAAATAAACTCAAAATGGATTAAAGATCTAAACGTAAGACCAGAAACTATACAACTCCTAGAGGAGAACATAGGCAAAACACTCTCCGACATACATCACAGCAGGATCCTCTATGACCCACCTCCCAGAATATTGGAAATAAAAGCAAAAATAAACAAATGGGACCTAATTAAACTTAAAAGCTTCTGCACAACAAAGGAAACTATAAGCAAGGTGAAAAGGCAGCCTTCAGAATGGGAGAAAATAATAGCAAATGAAGCAACTGACAAACAACTAATCTCAAAAATATACAAGCAACTCCTACAGCTCAACTCCAGAAAAATAAATGACCCAATCAAAAAATGGGCCAAAGAACTAAATAGACATTTCTCCAAAGAAGACATACAGATGGCTCACAAACATATGAAAAGATGCTCAACATCACTCATTATCAGAGAAATGCAAATCAAAACCACTATGAGGTACCATTTCACGCCAGTCAGAATGACTGCGATCCAAAAGTCTACAAGCAATAAATGCTGGAAAGGGTGTGGAGAAAAGGGAACCCTCTTACACTGTTGGTGGAAATGCAAACTAGTACAGCCACTATGGAGAACAGTGTAGAGATTCCTTAAAAAACTGGAAATAGACCTGCCTTATGATCCAGCAATCCCACTGCTGGGCATACACACTGAGGAAACCAGAAGGGAAAGAGACACATGTACCCCAATGTTCATCGCAGCACTGTTTATAATAGCCAGGACATGGAAGCAACCTAGATGTCCATCAGCAGATGAATGGATAAGAAAGCTGTGGTACATATACACAATGGAGTTTTACTCAGCCATTAAAAAGAATACATTTGAATCAGCTCTAATGAGGTGGATGAAACTGGAGCCTATTATACAGAGTGAAGTAAGCCAGAAAGAAAAACACCAATACAGTATACTAACGCATATATATGGAATTTAGAAAGATGGTAACAATAACCCTGTGTACGAGACAGCAAAAGAGACACTGATGTATAGAACAGTCTTTTGGACTCTGTGGGAGAGGGAGAGGGTGGGAAGATTTGGGAGAATGGCATTGAAACATGTAAAATATCATGTATGAAACGAGTTGCCAGTCCAGGTTCGATGCACGATACTGGATGCTTGGGGCTAGTGCACTGGGACGATCCAGAGGGATGGAATGGGGAGGGAGGAGGGAGGAGGGTTCAGGCTGGGGAACACATGTATACCTATGGCAGATTCATTTTGATATTTGGCAAAACTAATACAATTTTGTAAAGTTTAAAAATAAAATAAAATAAAAAAATAAATAAAATATGATATACATACATGGAAATCCACCTAAGTATAGGACTCACTGAATTTTTAGAAACTGAGAATATCTATATAACAAGCAATATTTTTCACCCAGTTTTAAACTTCATCTCCATCATATTTTTTCTTTCCTCTTCCTTCCTTCCTTTCTTTCACTCTTTCCTTCTAGTTTATAACTGTACATGCGTGCATGTCTGCTGAGTCCTTTCAATCGTGCCTGACTCTTTGTGACCTTGTGGAGTGTAGCCCGCCAAGCGCCTCTGTCCGTGAAGATTCTCCAGGCAAGAATACTGGAGTGGGTTGCCATGTCCTCACCCAGGAGATCTTCCTGACCCAGGGATCAAACCTGAATCTCTTAAGTCTCATGCATTGGCAGGTGGGTTCTTTACCACTAGCGTCACGTGGGAAGCCCATTTATCACTGGACGTACTTTTTGTAGTTATCACTCGAGACATTACTTTATGCATACATAACTTACAGAATCATGACGTTCTTCTTTTTACCAGTCTGAGTGAAGTGTAAAAAACATTCCCATGATTTATATCTCTTTAACACCCCCATTTATTACTGTCTTAAATATCCCCACTATATACACTGAGAACATTATCATACACTGTTACCACTTTTGCTTTAACCACCAAACTTGAGAAAACTCAAGAGGAGGTATAGTGTCCACCATATTTTTATTTTTTTCACTGTTTTTTCTTGATGCTTCAAAATTCTTTCTTCAATCATTTATGTTTACAGAATCTCTAGAGCCATTCTTTCAGGACTTCTAGAGGTGAAAAATTTATATATTCTTCATCTGAAAATGTCTTGATTTCCCCTTCATTCTTGAAAGTTATTTCCTTTCTATATGAAGTTTTGAGTAGACAGTTTTTTATTTACTTGAAAATAATGTGCTGTTTCTTTTGGTGTTTATGCTCTCTGATGAGAAACCTATAAATTAGAGGAATTGTTTTGCCTTTATGGATAAGGTATCATTTTTTTCTATAGCTGCTTTTCTCTAGTTTTCAAAGTTTAATTATGATATCTCTTGGCATGAATTTCTTAAGTATTTTTAGAATTGAGATATAATTAATATATAACATTAGTTTCAGGTATATAACATAATAATTTGATATTTGTATATGTTGAGAAATGATCACCACAATAAGACTTATTAATATCCATCACTACACATACTTTTGCTTTTTTGTGTGTGATGAGAACTTTTAATATATACTCTTAGCAACTTTCAATTATACAATTCAGTATAAATATCTATAGTTATCATTCTGTACATTACATCCCCATGAGTTACTTATTTTATAACTGGAAGTTTGTACCATTTAAATCCCTTCTCCCATTTTGCCCAACCTCACATCCCCCGCCTCTTGCAACCATCAGTTTGTTATCCATGAGTTTCTTTTAAAGACTCCACATGTAAGTGAAATAATATGATATTCATCTTTCTCTGTTTGACTTATTTCACTAGGCATAATGCTCTCAAGGTATATCTGTAATGTCTCAAATGGCAAGATTTCCCCCTCATTTGTGGATAAATAATATTCCATTACATATACACCCCATTTTCTTCATGCATACATCCATGGCTATCATTTCTCATGAGAAAAATGCATTATGCATATGAGTAGTGAATCTTAGCTCTAACTTGTACAAGCTGTATAATAGAATAAGTTATTCAATTTTGTATAAGCTTTAGTCCAAAGAGAGAATAGCACAAAACTTGAATAACTGTGAAGATTCAAAATAATGTAGCTATTCACATGCAATAATTAATTGACTAATTTTAACTCTGATGAGCCTTGGGTAGCCCAAGATACTTACCTGCTTTACTACAATTCATAACGGGAGAAACCTTTTCCTTTGAGGTACATGCAAATTTTGTGTGCTGGATATCATAATGCCGGCTGATGCTCATCCCAAAATTATGTATAGGTAACACCATCATTGCATTAAGCAGGAGGCTTTTAGAAGCAGCTTCTTCACCTGTGTTTAAAAAGATAATAACATTAGCATGATTTATATGAAATGAACAGTCCCAGGAAAGCAAAATCTCCCTAAGTTGATCAAACTAAACTGAGAAAATTACAAAGCCATAATATTATCCTTGTAAATCTCTTGCCACTAAGTATACTGTCTCTGATATCTTGTAGTGTAGTTTGTGATGATAATCACAAAACTGAAAAATCCTTTTGGGAAAGTTGACATCCATATTCTCTCTCTTCTGTCACTTGATGTGAACAGTAAACTCATATTGATTATTTCTCATGTTTCTTATCCTATATGATCAACAAAAATAGTCATAATGAGAAATTAGCCTCATACTCAACAATGAGAAAGAGATAGAGGAACATTTTAAAAGTTGAAAGGAGGTATATTTTCAAAGAACCAAACTTAAAGCTAACTGTGTGTTCATGCTTAGTTGCTCAGTCATGTCCAACTCTTTTTGATCCTGTGGACTGGAGCCCAGCAGGCTCCTCTGTCCATGGAATTCTCCAGGCAAGAATACTGGAGTGGGAAGCAATTCTCTTCTCCAGAGGATCTTTCCAACTCAGGGATCAAACCGAGATCTCCTGCATTGCAGACAGATTCCTTAACATCTGAGCCACAAGGGAAGCCCTACAACTGAGATTTCTCTAAATATTAAATTAATATGTATAATGTGCTGTGTGCTTAGTGACCACTCTTTGCAACCTCATGGACTGCAGCCCACCAGGCTCCTCTGTCCATGGGGATTCTGCAGGCAAGAAGTGGGTAGGCGTGCCTTTCTACAGGGGATCTTCCCAATCCAGGGATTGAACCCAGATCTCCTGCAATTGCAGGCAGATTCTTTATTGACTGAGCCACCAGGGAAGCCCAAGAATACTGGAGTGGGTAGCCTATCCTTCTCCAAGGGATCTTCCTGACCCAGGAATCAAACTGGGGTCTCTTGCATTGCAGGTGGATTCTTTACCAACTGAGCTACCAGGGAAGCCCATAAGTATAATAGTTGATGAACATACATGAGTAAATATAAAAGTAGTTAAGATATTAAGACTTCAAGATTGAGTTCAGATAATTGGGAATAAGGATAAAATATGTCTGAGCAAAAAATATTTGTAAGATACTGACAAAAAAGAGGTGATGAGCAAAGATGATAGAGGATAAATGAGGTTCTTAGGATGTAAATTTCCCAAGTGGTTAAGTCACACCAAGCATGTTCAAAGAGGATAAAAATTAGTTTAGACCCATATAATATGGTGGCCAGAAATAATAATTCTGGACATTGACTGGCCACTTTAATATTGAAAAACAGGAAAGTGTTAGTCACTCAGTTGTGTCTGACTCTTTGCAGCCCCATAGAATGTAGCCTGCCAGGCTCCTCTGTCCATGAAATTCTCCAAGCAAGAAAGCATGCTAAAAGTAGTAAGTGTCATTTCTCCTTGGTTATGTTTACTCCTTATAATTTTTTTATGTGATTTTAAACAGGGTACTCTGAAAACTATAAAACATTGATAAAGGGAATCAAAAATTACTTAAAGAAATGAAAAGACATCCCCTGCTCTGGGATTAGGATAATTAATATTATTAATATAGTTGTACTACCCAAAGCAATCTACAGATTTAGTGCAATCCCTATCAAATGTCAGTTTCCACAACACAAGAACAAATAATTCTAAAATTCATATGGAACCACTAATATCCCAAGTTGCCTAACCAATTTTGAGATAAAAGAGTAAATCTGGAGATATAACCCTCCCAGACTTCAGACTATACCACTAAATTACACTAATCAAAACAGTGTGATATTGGCACAAAAACAGGCAAGAAGCCCAGAAATTAGCCCATGCACATACAGTCAATTAATCTGCAACAAAGGAGGCAAGAATGAACAAAAGAGAAAAGATAGTTTCTTCAACAAGTGGTACTGAGAAAACAGCCACAAATTAAACAGTGAAATTAAAACATTCCCTCACACAATATACAAAAATAAAACCCAAAATGGTTTAAAGACCTAAATGCAAGATCTGAAACCATAAAACTCTTAGAAGAGAACATGGGCTGAACATTATGACATGAATCACTGGGGTACTTTCTTGGATCAGACTCCTGAGGCAAAAGAAATAAAAAAACAAACAAATAAGATCTAGTTAAACTTAAAATATTTTGCACAGAAAAGGAAACCATCAACAAAGTGAAAATACAGCCTATGGAATGGGAGAAAATATTTATAAATGATGTGATGGACAAGGGGTTAATATCCAAAATATAAAAAGCAGCTCATTCAACTCAGTATCCCCCCGAACAAGCAACTCAATTAAAAAAAATGGGCAGGAGATCTGAATAGACATTTCTCCAAAGAAGACATACAGAAGGTAACAGACACTTGAAAAGATGTTCAACATTGCTAATAACTAGAGAAATTCAAACCTAAACAACAACGAGATGTCACCTTACATGGGTCAGAATGACTGTCATCAAGGTCTACAAATAACAAATGGTGATAATATGGAAGAAGGGAACCCTTGTACCTTGTTGGAGGGAATGTAAATCGGCACAGCCACTGTGGAAAACAGTGTAGAAGTTCCTCAAGAAACTTCAAATGAAACTATTGTATGATCCAGTAATTCCTTTCTCTGGTATGTATCCAGAAAAAAAAGAAAACACTAATTCAAAAAGATATAGAACAGTCTTATGGACTCTGTGAGAGAGGGAGAGGGTGGGAAGATTTGGGAGAATGGCATTGAAACATGTAAAATATCATGTATGAAATGAGTTGCCAGTCCAGGTTCAATGCACGATACTGGATGCTTGGTGCTGGTGCACTGGGACGACCCAGAGGGATGGAATGGGGAGGGAGGAGGGAGGAGGGTTCAGGATGGGGAACACATGTATACCTGTGGCGGATTCATTTTGATATTTGACAAAACTAATACAGTTATGTAAAGTTTAAAAATAAAATTAAATTAAAAAAAAATAAAAACTATGAATCACTATGTTGTAAAAAAAAAAAAAAGATGCATGCACCCCAACATTCAAGACAACAGTAGTTACAATAACCAAGATATAGAGGAAACCCAAACACCCATCAGCAGAGGAATTGTTATATATCTCAGTCATAAAAGGAATGGAATTCTGCCATTTGCAGCAACGTGAATGGACCTTGATAATATTCAGTTAGTGAAATGTCAGAGAAAAACAAATACTACAGTATATATCTCATATGTGGAATTTGAAAAATAACACAAATTAATGTATATGCACAAGAGAAACAGATTCATGGATACAGAAAACAAACTTGTAGTTACCAAAGTGCAGAAGGAAAAGGGGAGAGACAAATGAGGTTTATGGTATTAACAAATACCAAACTACTACATATATAAGAGACAAGCAACAATAACATACTCTAGAGCACAGAGAATTATATCCATGATCTTCTAATAACCTATAATGGAGTATGATCTGCAAAAATACTGAATCACTATGCTGTTCACCTATAACCAGCATATAGTAAATCCCTTATACTTCAATAAAAATATGTGGCTAATGTAATATATTGAAGTATTAGTCTTGCTCCATATAGTACACCTTTAGGGAGCAGAGGAAAATCTTCCCAGATAAAGAAAAGTAGTATGATTCCTCACCCGTTAACTGTTGAAAGATACCATTTGAGGGAGGTGAGAAAAAAGAAAAAAACGGAGAAAAATATGCTGTAATGGATAATGTTTTAAAATATTTATCTTCCAGTTCAGCATGTGTACTAATCAGCAAGAGTAGACTATCAACCAGGCAGATTGGGCACAAATGATAAACAATCACTGCAGCTATCCTGTGCATAATGACTGAACAGACTTTTTCTAGGATCTAGAGAAAAGCAGAATTGCTGTCTGCCGTTTTGATTTTCCTCTTTATACATTCTCAATGTCACTAATAATAATACCTTGACTTTTATGTTATGTCTGAGTAATAACAATTTAATTTCTTTCTATTTTTTTTAAAATTTTTATCTATTACTGCACTAATCAAGACATTAGATGTCATGTTGATTTTCAGGGAACATTTTAATGATTTAGCATTGGGTATGATATTCATTGTTTTTTGCAAATGCCTTTTATGAGGTTATGGAAATATTTACTTTGCTATTAAGAAAAGTTATAATGAATCATTGTTGGATGTTTAAATGATATTTTTGCATATATCTATATTTTATTCATTAATTTATTAATATTGTGAATTACATTAATACACTTTATGAGTCTATCATTTGAGTATATCATTTGCATTGTTTTTGTTGTTGTTCATGTGCTCAGTTGCAGAACACAAGGCTTCCCTGTCCTTCACTATCTCCCAGACTTTGCTCAAACTCATGTCCACTGAATCAGTGATGCCATTCAACCATCTCATCCTCTTTCACCCCCTTCTCCTGCCTTCAATCTTCCCAACTATTGGGTCTTCAGATCAGGTAGCCATAGTATTGCAGCTTCAGTTCAGTATCAGTCCTTCCAATTAATACTCAAGGATGATATTCCTTGGGATTGACTGGTTTAATCTCCTTGCTGTCCTTACTAGGAAAAATCTAATTTGGTCAAAGTGAGTTACCTTTTCTATAGTTTACTGAATTCAGTTTCCAGCATTTGTTCAAAATATTGCATCTGTATTTACGAGTAATTTTATCTTATAATGTTTCTTTCTTCTATTCTTTTCCATTTATGTTGTCAAACTTATACTATTTTCATATAATGGGTAGAAAAGCTGTTTTTCCCCTCTTTATTCTCTAGAAGGGTCTGCATTAAATTAGAATTCCATTTTTGAATGTTTCATAAAACTTCAATATGGGCCTAATATTTTCCTTGTAGGAAGACTTTTAATTAATAACTTAATTTTTTAATGGTTTATGGGACAATTTACATTTTATAACAACCTCAGATGTGCAGATGATACCACTTTAATGGAAGGAAGTGAAGAGGAACTAAAGAGCCCCTTGATGAGAATGAAAGAGGAGAGTCAAAAAGCTGGCTTAAAATTCAACATTCAAAAAATTAAGATCATGGCATCCAGTCCCATCACTTCATGGCAAATAGATGGGGAAAAAATGAAAATAGTGACAGATTTTATTTTCTTGGGCTCCAAAATCACTGTGGATGGCGGACTGCAGCCATGAAATTAAAAGATGCTTGCTCCTTGGAAGAAAAACTATGACAAATGTAGACAGTGTATTAAAAAGCAGAGATACCGCTTTGCTGTCAAAGGTCTGTATATAAAGAGCTATAGTTTTCCCAGTATTCATGTACAGTGTTAGAGTTGGACCATAAAGAAGGCTGAGTGCCAAAGAATTGATGCTTATGAACTGTGGTGCTGAGGAAGACTCTTGAGAATCTCTTGGACAGCAAGGAGATCAAACCAGCATGCTGTTTTGATGACCATAACATTGCAGTACAATCTGAAGTCAAGGGATGTGATTCCAGCTCCATTTTTCTTTCTCAGGATTGCTTTAGCTATTTGTTTTTTTGGTTTGTTTGTTTTTCCATACAAATTGTAAAAAATTTTTAAGTTATTTTGTGCCAAACACCCTTGGAAATATGCTAGGGATTGTATTGTATCTGCAGATTGCTTTGGGTATTATAGTTATATTCACAATATTAGTTCTTCCAATCCAAGAACATGGCACATCTCTCCATCAGTTTGTGTCATCTTTTATTTCTTTCATCAGTGTCACAGCTTTATGCACACTGGTCTTTTATCTCCTTAGGTAAGTTATTTATTTAGGTGTTTTATTCTTTTTGATGCTATGGTAAATGGAATCAGTTCCTGGATTTCTCTTTCTGGTCTTTCATTTTTAGTGTATAGGAATACAAGAGATTTATGTTTATTAATTTTGTATACTGCAAATATACCAAGTTCATTGATAAGATCTAGTAGTTTCATGGTGGTCTCTTTAGGGTTTTCTATGTATAGTATGCTGTTATCTGCAGTGACAGTTTTACTTCTTTTTTTATTTTAATTGGAGGATAATTACTTTACAATATTGTGATGGTTTTGGCCATACATCAACATGAATTGGCCACAAGTATACATGTGCCCCCACTAACCTGAACCCCCCTCCCACCTCCTTTCCCACCCTGACCCCCTGGGTTGTCCCAGAGCACCAGCTTTGGGTGCCCTGCTTCATGCATCAAACTTGCACTGGTCATCTATTTTACATATGGTAATATACATGTTTCAATGCTATTCTCTCAAATAATCCCATCCTTGCCTTCTCCCACTGAGTCCAAAAGCCTGTTCTTTACATCTATGTCTCCTTTGCTGCCCTGCATGTAGGATCATCGGTACCATGTTTCTAGATTCCATATAATGTGTTAATATACAGTATTAGTGGAGTTGGGAAAACTGGTCAACTACATATAAAATAATGAAATTAGAACACTTTCTAATACCATTCACACACACACACACACAAATCAAAATGAATTAAAGATCAAAATGGAAGGCCAGAAACTATAAAACACTTAGAGGAAAACACAGGCAGAACATTCTCTGACATAAATCACAGCAAGATCCTCTAAACCCACCTGTCAGACTAATGGAAATAAAAACAAAAATAAACAAATGAGACCTAAATAAACTTAAAACTTTTGCAGAATGAAGGAAACTATAAGGAAGGTGAAAATGAAAAGACAACCCTCAGAATGGGAGAAAATAATGGCAAATGAAACAACTGACACAGAATTAATCTCCAAAATATACAAGCAGTTCATGCAGCTCAATAGTAGAAAAAATGAAAAATCCAATCAAAAGTGAGCAAAATACCTAAACAAGCATTTCTCCAAAGAAGACATACAGGCAAAAAAGATGCTCAACATCACCTATTAGGGAAATGCAAATGAACACCACAATGAGGTATCATCTCACACCAGTTAGAATGGCCATAATCAAAAAGTCTACAAATGCTATAAAGGGTGTGGAGAAAAGGGAACCCTCTAACACTGTTGGTGGGAATGCAAATTGGTACAGCTACTATGGAGAACAGTGTGGAGATTCCTTAAAAAATTGGATATAGAACTGCCATCAGTTCAGTTCAGTTGCTCAGTGGTGTCCGACTCTTTGTGATCCCATGTATTGCAGCACACCAGGATTCCCTGTCCATCACCAATGCCTGGAGCTTGCTCAAGCTCATGTCCATCGAGTCAGTGATGCCATCCGACTATCTCATCCTCTGTCGTCACCTTCTCCTCCTGCTTTCAATCTTTCCCAGAATCAGGGTTTTTTCCAATGAGTCAGTTCTTTGTATCAGGTGGCCAAAGTAATGGAGTTTCAGCTTCAGCATCAGTCCTTCCAATGAATATTCAGGACTGATTTTCTTTAGGATTGATTGGTTAGATCTCCTTGCAGTCCAAGGGACTCTCAAGAGTGTTCTCCAATGCCTCAGTTCAAAAGCATCAATTCTTTGGCACTCAGCTTTCTTTGTGGTCCAACTCTCACATCCATACAAGACTACCAGAAAACCATAGCTTTGATTAGATGGATCTTTGTTGGCAAAGTAATATCTGTGCTTTTTAATATGCTGTCTAGGTTGGTCATAACTTTTCTTTCAAGGAGCAAGCATCTTTTAATTTCATGGCTGCAGTCACCATCTGCAGTGATTTTGGAGCCAAGAAACTAACGTGTGTCTCTGTTTCCATTGTTACCCCATCTATTTGTCATGAAGTGATGGGACTGGATGCCATGATCTTAGTTTTTTTAATGTTGAGTTTTAAGCTGGTTTTTTTCACTCTCCTCTTTCATTTTCATCAGGAGGCTCTTTAGTTCCTATTCACTTTTTGCCATAAGTGTGGTGTCATCTGTATATCTGAGGTTATTGATATTTCTCCTGGCAATCTTGATTCCAGCTTGTGCTTCATCCAGCTCAGCATTTCACATCATGTACTCTGCATATAAGTTATATAAGCAGAGTGACAATATAAAGCCTTGACATACTCCTTTCCAACTTGGAACCAGTCCATTGAGCCATGTCCAGTTGCTTCTTGAGCTGCATACAGATTCTCAGGAGGCAGGTAAGGTTGTCTGGTATTCACATCCCTTTAAGGATTTTTCACAGTTTGTTGTGATCCACATAGTCAAAGGCTTTGACGTAGTCAATAAAACAATGTAGATATTTTTTGGAACTCTTTTGCTTTTTTGATGAAACAATGGATGTTGGCAATTTGATCTCTGGTTTCTCTGCCTTTTCTAAATCCAGATTGAACATCTGGAAGTTCTCAGTTCACGTACTGTTGAAGCCTGGCTTGGAGAATTTTAAGCATTACTTTTCTAGCTTGTGAGATGAGTGCAATTGGGCAGGAGCTTGAACTTTCTTTGGTATTGGAATGAAAACTGACCTTTTCCAGTCCTGTGACCACTGCTAAGTTTTCCAAATTTTCTGGCATATTGAGGGGAGCCCTTTAACAGCATCATCTTTTAGGATTTGAAATAGCTCAGCTGGAATTCCATCACCTCCACTTGGTTTGTTTGTAATGATGTTTCCTAAGGCCCACTTGACTTCCCATTCCAGGATGTCTGGCTCTAGGTGAGTGATATATGATCGTGGTTATCTGGGTCATGAAGATCTTTTTTGTATAGGTCTTCTGTGTATTCTTGCCACCTCTTTTTAATATCTTCTGCTTCTGTTAGGTCCATACCATTTCTGTCCTTTATTGTGCCCATCTTTGCATAAAATGTTTCCTTGGTATCTCTAATTTTCTTGAAGAATAGATCTCTATTCTTTCCTATTCTGTTGTTTTCCTCTCTTTCTTTTCATTTGATCACCGAGGAAGGCTTTCTTATCTCTCCTTGCTATTCTTTGGAACTTCTGTACAACCTAGCAATCCCACTGTGGGGCATACAATGTGAGGAAACCAGAATTGAAAGAGACATGTACCCCAGTGTTCATCGGACCACTATTTACAATAGCTAGGACATGGAAGCAACCTAGATGTCCATTGGCTTATGACTGGATAAGGAAGTTGTGGTACATAGACACAATGAAATGTTACTCAGCTATAAAAAGAGAACACATTTGAGTCAGTTCTAATGAGGTGGATGAACATGGAACCTATTATACAGAGTGAAGTAAGTCAGAAAGATAAAGACAAACCCTTCTTTTCTAATTTGTATTGCTTTTATTTATTTTTCTTCTCTGATTGCCTTGCCTAGGACTTCCAGTACTATGTTGAATATAGTTCTGAGAGTGAACATCCTTGTCTTTTTCCTGATGTTAGAGAAAATACTTTCAGTTTTTCACCATGGGGAATGATGTTTGCTGTGCATTTGTCCTGTATATCCCTTATTATGTTTAGCTAAGTTCCCTCCAAACCCACTTCCTGGAGAGATTTTATAATTAATGAGCTTTGAATTTTGATAAAAGCTTTTTATGCATCTATTGAGTGTTTTTTTTTATTTTTCAATTTGCTAATATGGTGTATCACATTGATTCATTTGCATATATTAAAAAATACTTGCATTCCTAAGATCAAGTCCACTTGATCATGGTGTATGATCCTTTTCATGTGCTGTTGGATTCTATTTGCTACTTTTTTGTTGAAAAATTTTTCATCTATATTTATCAGTGATATTAGCCTATTCTTTTTTGTAGTATCTTTGTCTGATTTTGGTCTCATGGTGGTATTGGCCTTGTAGAATGATCCTGTTAATATTACTTCCGGTACAATTTTTTGGAAGAGCTTCAAAGGATAGGTGTTAATTCTCCTGTGAAACAATCTTGTCTACTTTTGTTTGTTGGAAGAAGTTTAATCACATTTTCAATTTCTATACCTATTATTGATCTGTTCATATTTTCCATTTCATCCTTGTTCAATCTTAGAAGGTGTATCTTTCTAAGAATTTGTCCATTTATCCTAGGTTGTCCATTTTATTGTCATATAGTTGCTGGTAGTAGTCGCTTATGATCTTTGTTATTTCTGTGGTATCTCTTGTAACTTCTTTTCCATTTCTAATTTCATTGATTTGAATCCTATCCCTTTTTTTCTTTCTAAAGGTTTCTGAATTTTGTTTATCTTTTCAAAGAACCAGCTTTTACTTTCATTGATCTTCACTATTGTTTTCATCATCTCTATTTCATTTATTTCTGTTGAGATCTTTATGATTTCTTTCCTTCTGCTAACTTGGGGTTTTATACATTCTTATTTCTCTAGTTGCTTTAGATGTAAGCTCAGGTTATTTATTTGAGATTTTTCTTATTTTCTAATAAGGTTGTATTGCCATGCACTTCCCTCTTAGAACTGCTTTTGTTGTGTCCCAAAGGATTTGGATAACTGTGTTTTTGTTGTCATTTGTCTCTAGTATTTTTTATTTCCTCTTTGATTTCTTCAGTGATCCATTGATTATTTAGTAAAATATTATTTTCTATTCATGTGTTTGTGTTTTTTACAGATTTTTTTCCCCCTGTAATTGATTTCTAATCCCGTGTATTGTGGTCAAAAAGATGCTTGAAACGACTTCAATTTTCTTAAATTTATTACACTTGATTTGTGACCCAAGATGTGGTTTATCCTGAAGATTGTTCCTTGTGCAGTTGAGAAGAAAGTGTATCATTCTGTTTACAGATGGAATATCCGATAAATATTAATGAGTCTATCTGGTTTAATGTTTAACTGAAGGCTTGTGTCTCCTCATTAAATTTCTGTCTGGATGATCTGCACATTAGTATAAATGGGGTGTTAAAGTGCCCCACTATTATTGTGTTACTGTTGATTTTCCCTTTTACAGCTGTTAGCATTTGCCTTATATAGTGAGATGCTCCTATGTTGGATGCATGTATATTTGTTGTTGCTGTTTAGTTACTAAGTTACGTCCAACTCTTTTGCAACCCTATGGACTATAACCTGCCAGGCTCCTCTGTCCATAGGATTTTCCAGGCAAGAATACTGGAACAGGTTGCCATTTTCTTCTTTAGGGGATCTTCCCTACCCAAGGATTGAGCCTATGTCTCCTGTCACGGCAGATAGATTCTTTAACAGTGAGCTGCATATTTATTTATAATTGCTGTCTCTTCTTGTGTTCCCTTGCTCATTATATAGTGTCAATCCTTTTCTCTGGTAACAGTCTTTATCTCAAAGTTTCTTTTGTCTGATATGAGTAATGTTGCTCCAGGTTTGTTTTTTTTTTTTCCAATTTCATGGAATATCTTTACCTGTCCCCTCAATTTCAGTCTGTATGTGTCCCTAAAACTGAAGTAGGTCTCTTCTAGGCAGCATATACACAGCTTTTGCTTTTGTATCCATTCAGCTAGTCTCTGTCATTTGGTTGGGATACTTAATTCATTCACATTTAAGGTAATTATCAATATGCAAGTTCCTATTACCATTTTCTCAGTTGTTTTGGGTTTATTTTTGTAGGTCTTTTCTCTTACCTTCCTATCTGTGTTCTTCTCTTAGGTTTTCCTTTATTGTGCCCATCTTTGCATGAAATGTTCCCTTGGTATCTCTAATTTTCTTGAAGAGATCTCTAGTCTTTCCCATTCTGTTGTTTTACTCTATTTCTTTGCACTGATCACTGAGAAAGGCTTTCTTATCTCTCCTTGCTATTCTTTGGAACTCTGTATTCAAATGGGTATATCTTTCCTTTTCTCCTTTGCCTTTCACTTCTCTTCTTTTCACAGCTATTTGTAAGGCCTCCTTAGACAACCATTTTGCTTTTTTGTGTTTCTTTTTCTTAGAGATGGTCTTGATCCCTGCCTCCTGTACAATGTCACAAACTTCTGTCCATAGTTCTTCAGGCACTCTATCAGATCTAATCCCTTGAACCTATTTGTCACTTCCACTGTATAATTGTAAAGGATTTGATTTAGGTTATACCTAAATGGTCTAGTGGTTTTCCCTACTTTCTTCAATTTAAGTCTGAATTTGGCAATAACGAATTCGTAGTCTGAGATCTGACCAGTCCATCCTAAAGGAAATCAGTTCTGAATATTCACTGGAAGGACTGATGCTGAAGCTGAAATTCCAATAGTATACTTTGGCCATCTGGTGTGAAGAACTGACTCATTTGAAAAGACCATGATGCTGGGAAAGATTGAAGGCAGGAGGAGAAGGGGATGACAGAGGATAAGATGGTTGGATGGCATCACCAACTCAATGGACATGAGTTTGAGTAAACTCCGGAAGTTGGTGATGGACAGGGAGGCTGGTGCACTGCAGCCCATGGGGTCGCGAAGAGTCAGACATGACCGAGCGACTGAACTGACTCACTGACTGACTTATGTTTTCTACCTAGATAAGTCCATTTAGCATTTGTTGTAAAACTGGTTTGATGATGCTGAATTCTCTTAGCTTTTGCTTGTCTATGAAGTTTTTGATTTCTCCATCAAATCCAAATCTACTAAAAGCCTTGCTAAGTAGAATATTCTTGGTTTTAAGTTTTTCACATTTATCACTTTAGGTATATCCTGCCATTCCCTCCTGGCCTGCAAAATTTCTGCTGAAGTATCAGCTGATAACCTTATGAGGCTTCCCTTGTATGTTATTTGTTGCTTTTCCCTTGCTGATTTTAATTTTTTATATTTAATTTTTGTTAGTTTAATATGCATCTCAGTGTGTTTCTCCTTGGGTTTATCCTGTGTGGTACTCTCTGTGCTTCCTAGAGATGGATGTTAATTTTATTTTCCATGTCAGGCAAGTTTTTGACTATAATCTTTTTCAAATATTCTGTCTGCTCCTTTCTCTTACTCTTCTTCTTTCAAGACCCCCATAGTTTGAGTGTTCGTGCTTTTAGTATTATTCCAGAGGTCTCTAAGACTGTCCTCTTTTCTTTATATTCTTTCTTCTTTGTTTAGTTCCATGCAGTAATTTCCACCATTCTATTTGCCAGCTCACATATCCATTCTTCTGATCCAGTTATTCAATGGATTCTTTTCAGAGTATTTTGTATCTTAGTTATTGTATTGTTCATCACAGTTTGTTTTTAAATTGGAGTTCTGTAGCTTTTTCAGGTCCTTGTTAATCATTTCTTGTATCTTCTCCATCTGTGCCTCTATTCTATTTTCAACATCTTGGATCAAATTTACTATCATCACTCTGAATTATTTTTCAGGTAGATTTCCTAGCTCCTTTTCATTTAGTTGGTCTTGTGGATTTTTACATTGCTCCTTTGTCTGCCACGTATTTCTTTGCCATCTCATTTTGTCCAACTTACTGTGTGTTTTGCTTCTTTTCTGGAGTCTGCAGGGTCATAGTTGCTCCAGTTTCTACTGTCTGCCCCCTAGTGGGTGAGTGCAATCGAGGGGTTTGTGTAGGCTATCTGTTGCAAGGAACTAGTGCATGCCTTCTGGTAGGTAGAGCTGGATCTTATTTCTCTGGTGGGCAGGGCCATGTCAGGGGATGTGTTTCGGGGTGTTTGTGAGCTTAGTACACTTTAGTCAGCTTGTATGCTGAAGGTGGGGCTGTGTTCCTGTTATGCTGGTTGTTTGGCCTTAGGTGTTCTGGCACTGGAGTTTGCAGACAGTTGGGTGCAACCAGATCTTGATGCCAAGATGAGGACCTCTGAGAGAGGTCATGCCAATCAATACTCTCCAGAGCCATGAATTACCTGGTGGGCCCTGCAGCCAGGACTTTGCACTTCACCACAGGGCCTCAGGTTAAACCCCTCAATGGGTAACCAAGACCCTGCAAGTCATGCTGAGCCAACAAAAGGAAACAAATATAAATCAAGACAAGCAATAAAAATGAAACCAAATAAAAACAAAGACCACAAAGAAACAAGAAAACAACCAAACATACAAAGACCATGGGATCAAAACAGAATAAAACCAAGAACAAAAACCAAAATCCAAACAAACATCAACAAAAACCCAGAAAAAACAAACCTAAAAAAAAAACCCTGAAACACAAAGAAACAAAAGACAGAAACAGAACAAAAAGCAAAATAAAATAGAAACACAAAATATATGAAAAAATAGAAATAAGTAAAAGTAAAAAATAAATAGAACAATAACAACAAGAACAATCATTCCTTGGGGCCTCTGCTATCAATGCCTTTGCCCCCAAAGGGTTGTTGTTGTTCAGACCCTCAGTCATGTCTGACTCTTTGCCACCCATGGACTGCAACACACCAGGCTTCCCTGTCCTTCACTATCTCCCAGAGTTTGCTCAAACTCAGGTCTATTGAATTGGTGATGCAATCCAACCATCTCATCTTCTGTCATCCCTTTCTCCTTTCCTTTTAATCTTCCCTAGCATCAGGGTCTTTTCCAATGAATCAGGTCTTCACATCAGTGGCCAAAGTATTGGCGCTTCAGCTTCAGTGTCAGTCCTTCCAAGGAATATTCAGAGTTGATTTCTTTTAGGATTGACTGGTTTGATCTCCTTGCTGTTCAAGGGACTCCCAAGAGTTTTAACCAGCACCACAGTTCAAAAGTATCAATTTTTCAATGCTCAGCCTTCTTTATGGTCCAACTCTCACATCCATACACGAGTACTGGAAAAACGATAGCTTTGACTATATGGACCTTTGTTGGCAACATAATGTCTCTACTTTTTAATACACTGTCTAGGTTTGTCATAGCTTTTCTTCCAAGGAGCAAGTGTCTTTTAATTTCATGGCTGTACTCACTGTCCACAGTGATTTTGGAGCTGAAGAAAATAGTCTGTAACTGTTTCCATTGTTTGTCCATCTATTTGCCATGAAGTAATGGGACCAGTTGCCATAATCTTAGTTCTTTGAATGTTGAGTTTTAAACCAGCCTTTTCACTCTCCTTTTTCACCTTCATCAAGAGGCTCTTTAGTTCCTCTTTGCTTTCTGCCATAAGGGTGGTGTCATCTGCATATCTGAGGTTATTGGTATTTCTTCCAGGAATCTTGATTCCAGCTTGTGCTTCATCCAGTCAGGCATTTTGCATGATATAAACTGCATATAAGTTGAATTAGCAGGGTGAAAATATACAGCCTTGATGTACTCCTTTCCCAATTTTGAGCCAGGTGAGCAAGCCACAGCCAAATTCTACCCTCATAAGAGGCCCTCCAAGACCTCTTTGTAGGTCTAGACCGTGGACCAGTACCAGTCTGTGACCTGTTAGGAAGCAGGATGCATAGATATAGGTAAGAGGTGGGTGAGTGTGTGAAGCTTCATCTTCAACTCCCCATTACTTGTATTACTGCCTGCACCATTCTCCTACCCCCAAAACATTGTCTTTCTCAATACTGTTCTCTGCTTCCAAAAAGTTTGGGGACTGCTGCTATTTGGGGCAGCTCAGACTCTGACCTAGACCAACTCCCACATGTATGTGTCCACAAAGACCACAACTACTAAAGCTAGACCCATATCTGATGTGAGAGCACTCATTTTCCATTCAGACGTTCCACAGGTGTTATATTTAAAAAACCAATCATGGGTGTTTAATCTGTGACTTTCACAGCTGTATGGAGAGATTTTAATCCTGCTTCCTTAGTCACACAGCCCCAAGAGCTCAGCTTTGGTTTTGGTCACATCTCTGCATGTGGGTCACCCTCCAACATCTGCTCCCCACCCAGGTGAGAGGGGGTGATGAAGGCTGTGACTAACTGAGGCTCACCTGTTTTCTTGCTTAGGTCAGAGCCCCCTCTACAGCCTACAGTGGCAGGGTCTGGCAGGAGGTGGTGGTGGACTGGAGCATGGGGGCTTGCTCAAACATGAGAGTGACATGCTAGCAACCCCTGGGGCATGTGCTCACTCTGGCAGGATCCCCTCTCAGTGCCTGCAGAGGCAGGGACTGCTGTATGGGGAGAGAGGCCACAATGGCTGCCCTTTCTGCATGTGCCACTCAACAATGGTGCCTTGCTTCCATGGCAGTCTATGCTTCCTCCAGAAGCATTCCCAGCTGCATAGGTCCTCACTCCAATCCCCTCAGACTGTCTCCATGCAGCCAACAGCAGTCCTCTCCCTAAATCTGCTCTCCAAATTCCATGCTTCAGCATCCATTCCCCACCAGCACCGGTGGATACCTGTCTCAGGCTGGGGCGTGAAGGGCTGTGGCACATACCATTTGAGTGAGTCTCACTCTGACCTGTCTGACATGGGCTTGCTGCTGCACTTTCCTCTGGTAGCCCCTGAATCTCCCCTTCTATTTCATCTGATCTTGCCACTAGTGAGGGGGCTTTCCTATGGGCAGTAACACCATCTCCTTTAGCAACCCCAAGGGGTGCATGTCCCATTCTATTTCCTCTTTACCTTGTTTTCCTCTTTTTCATCCTACCAGGTTATTAGGGGATCTTTCCCAGTTATTAGGTGTCTGAGGTCCTCTAAAAATGTTCAGTAGGTACTCTGTGCAAATTATTTCACTTGTAGATGTATTCTTGATGTATTTGTGGATAGAGGCGAACCCCAGATCCTCCTATTTTGCCATCTTGACCCAAAATACTCTGTAACTTTGTAGAAAGGTTCAAGATCAAGAAACATAGAATTCCAACTTTATTGTTTTTCTACATTGTTCTGTTCATTTTGTGTGCTAAGTCATTTCAGTTGGTTCCAACTCTTTGTGACCCTATGGACTGTAGCCTGTTAGGCTCCTCTGTCCATGGGATTCTCCAGGCAAGAATATTGAAGTGAGTTGCCTTCTCCAGGGGATCTTCCTGACTCAGGGACTAAACCCAGGTCTCCAACATTGCTGGCAGATTCTTTACCATGTGAACCACCAGGAAAGCCCTGAGCCCATTCTAATTTCACATGAATTTTAGGATATTTTTCATTTCTGTGAAAAAGGATGTTGGAATTGTATAGAGTTTGTGTTGAATCTGTAGACTGTTTTAGGTAGTATTATCTTAACATTGTTAAGTCTTCTAATCTATGAAGATAGATATTTTCCCATTTATTTAGGTTTTGTTTAATTTTTCCCAGCAAAGTTTTACAGTTCTCAGCACAAGTTTTCATATCCTTGGTTGGAATTTTTCCTAGGTATTTAATTATTTCAGATGCTATTACAAATGAAATTGCTTTCTTTAATTCATTTTCAAATTTTTTATTGCTGGTGTATAGAAACAAAGTTGATATTTATGTGTTAATCCTGTAATCTGAAAGTTTGCTAGTTTTTTCATTAGCTATAGTAACCATCTTGATGGTTCTTTGGGCTTTTCCCTATAAAAATCATTCTATCTGTGAAAAGAGACAGTTTTAGTTCTCTCCAACTTAAATGTTTTAAAATTTTTATTTCTCATCCAATTTCTCTGGCTACAATTACAACTCAATGTTGAATAGCCATGGTGAAAGGGAGCATTCTTGTCTTATTTATGATTTTAGAAGGAAAACTTTCAGTCTTTACCATTGAGTATACCTGTAGTTTTTACATAAATACGCTTTGTCATTCTGAGAAAATCATAATTATCTGGGTGTATTACCATAAAAGCACACTGAATTTTGTCAAATGTCTTTTATGAATCAGTTGGGATGATCATGTGGGATTTTTTTCCCCATTATTTTGACAATGAATGATTTGATTTTGTTTTGTTGAAATTTCCTTGCATTTCTGGTGTAATTCCACTTGGTCATTGTGTAATCATTTAAATTGCTGTTGGTTTTGTTTGCTACTGCTTTGCCAGAGACTTTTGCACATATATTCACAAAAGGTATTTGTTTCTAATTATCTTTTCTTGTGATATCTTTATCTGCCTTTGCTATAGGAAAATGGTTTCCTCATAAAATGAGTTAGGAATTGTTCTCTCATATTCTATTTTTAAAAAGTCTTAGGAAAATTCATGTTACTTATAAAGTTTGATAGAACTTACTGGTTAAACCATCTGATCCTGGGCTTCTCTTTGTTGTGAGATTTTTCATTCTTCTTTTAATCTCTTTATTTGTTAGAGGTCTACTGAGATTTTCTAATTCTTCTTCAGTCAGTTTAGGTTATTTTTGTGCTCTTATGAATTTTTCCATTTCATTTCAGTTATCTAATTTTTGTCTTGTACAACTTTTTATTTCTGGAAAATCAAACGTAAATTCCTCCCATTCATTTCTGATTGTAGTTATTTCCTTCTCTCTTTTTCCTTAGACAATCTAGCTGTAGTTCTTAAATTTTGTTGCTCTTTTCAAAGAATTTCCTTTTAGTTTCACTGTTTCTTTTATCTCTAATCTTTATTATTTTCTTCCTTCTGCTGCCTTTGGCTTTAGTTTTCTCTTATTTTACTCATTTCTCAAGGTGTAAAGTTACAAAAGAAAAATAGACTAATCTTGATTTCATATTTCTTTACCTAGTTACCTTTACTGAAGGTCTTTATTTCTTCATACAACTTCAAGTTATGTTATAGCATAATTTTATTTCATCTAGAATGACTCCTTTTAACATTTCTTGTAATATAAGTTGAGTGGTAATGTACCTACCTGCCTTTTTTTAAAATCTGGGAGGCTCTTATTTTCTCTACATTTTTAAAGGACAGATTTGCTGGATATGGAATTCTTGATAGATAAGGTTTCTGTTTTTTTTTTTTTTTAATTCCACAATTTTGTTTTCCATGGTTTTTAATGGGAAATCCACAATTTTATCAAGAACTCTTTGAACTTGGTGAGTTAATTCTTTCATGATGTTTTCAAGATCCCCCTTTTTGTCTTTCTAGACTGATTACAATGTGTCTTAATGAGGATCTCTAAATTCATTCTAGATGGAGTCTGCTGAATTTCTTGTGTTTGTAGATTCATATCTTTTATCAAATTTGGGATGTTTTTGACTATTATTTCTTGAAATATTGTTTTTGCCTCCTTTTCTCTTTTTTCTCCTCTGGGACAATATATATATATGGTCTCCCTAATGGTGTCCTAGCGATCCCTTAGACTTTATTCACTTTTCTTCACTATTTTTTCTGTCTTTTCCTTAGACTCAATTGTCCTGTCTCCAAGTTCACAGAATTGGCCTGATTAAATCTGTTTTGAAACCGTCCCATGAATTTTTTTTCATTTCATTTATTATGATTTTAATTTGTTTGGTTCACCATAATTTCTTCTTATTTTGCTCAAAGACTACCTCTTGATCTCCTCTCATTTTAAGCAAATGTATAATAAGACTTTGAGTATCAGAATACTGAATTTATAATGACTGAATATTATTTTGCATTTTGGCACTCTTTAAATTGTGTATAACTCTCCTCAGAGACTATTAATAAACAGGTCATTGTCCCTGAGAAAACAAATGACCCTATAAAGTTATAGCACTATTCTTACAATGAAACTGAATAGAAATCATGCTAAACCAACTATCCTAGAAATATTTCTTAGAGTACACCTTATTACTATAGGAAGTCAGGTTAGTATATATTTTATAATCATTTTGTGTCACATGTCATATGTAGGCATACTGAGTAAGAGCTCTTAGATATTTCACCAGGGTATTCTAATAAAAATCTAATATTTTAGGGGCTTTTAGAACTGCCTTGAATGGGACATGAACACTTTCTGTACTTCAGACCAGTAGTGATTAAGCAGAGAAGTTGTCCTAGAGTATAATTACATTTAAAAGACTGAACTATGAACTGAGATCAATTTTAGCACAAAATAAATTAAAAAAAATGATCACAAAAAATCCTAGAAAGCCATAGAACATTTGGTTAAAGTAGAAATTACAAGAAAAATTATAAAATATTCCTAACACAATGATACTGAAAATACAACATATCTAAATGTGTGGGATACAACTAAATTAGTACTTAGAAGAAACTTTATAGCTTTAAGTGCTCATATATCCCAAAGAAGAGAGGTTTAAAATCATGTAATAATTGGTCTTACAAAGGTAGAATAAGCCTAGCCAATTTAATCCAAGGTAACAGAAAAAAAGGAAATAAATATAAGAACAGAAATTCATAAAGCAGGACATAAAAATACACAACATTAATAAAACCAAAAAGCAACACTTTGAAAAGACAAAAAAAAGTGGCAAATATTGATCAGACAGAAAGGGTGGGACAGTGTGAATGAATACAGAATACTAGGAATGAATGAGCAGTTATCAATACTTATAAACAGACCTTAAAGAATCATAAGGAAATGTTATGAATAACTTTATGCCAATAGTTTTAGATACTTAGATGAAATGCAAAAGTTCTTCGAAAAAGATGACCTCTCAAAAGTTCCACAAGGAGGTATAAGAAATCTTAATAGCCCTGTCTCAAGAAGAAAATAAATTAATAATTAACAACAAAACTTCCCACAAAGAAAACTCCAAGTATGAGATGAGATCTTTCACTGGTGAGCTCTTCTTTTCTTAATAAAGGAAAATGATCCATTTTAGAAAAAAACCATTTTTCTGGACTATAATATAAAGGAACTGAATTTCTGCCAACAACTCAAATAAGCAAGGAAATAAATTCTCCCCTAAACCTCCCAAAAGTGGATGCAGCCTTGCAGATAGTTTGATTTTACCCAATGAGACTTATTTGTTTAAAAGCTGTAAGATAATAAATCTGCACAATTCACTAATTTTGTGGTAACTTACTACAGTAGCAATACAAAACAAATACAGACTAATTAATAGCAATGTGATTAAGTATCCTCTTATATGTTTCTTAGTCTGCTATTCAGAAATCAATAATTTCTCATATGGCTTAATATTCCCCCTTGAATAGGTGTACAATGAATATTATAATAGATCTTTAGCTAGCTCAGGGAATTAATTATTTCATGGGAGGGCATGATCTAAGGTCAATAATGGATTGGAAGCTTATTCTTCTCAGTCTCTGCAAATCCAAGGATAGCTGGATTACTTAAAACAGATCACAATAATGTTTGTAGAGTGATTTAATAAAGGCATGCCAACAGTCTATCTCCTAAGAAATTCCTATTTGATATCTTTGCCAGTCCAGTCAATTTCTCCTTAATCTCAAAATCAAGAGGAAAATAAAGAGATAAATATTCTGCAAATGCCATGCAAAATAAGCCTGAAGGAAGAGGATTGGGTTAGCAAAAATATCAGTGTCATAATTTGTTTTGCGTTGTACACAATACGATTCATATAATTTTAGTGACACTTAATATGGTTATTAACAGTAGCATAAAACTTCCCCAGAAACCCCGAAGCAAAACAACTTTGCAATGTTCCACTCTTCAAGCCAATTCCTCCATAACTATTCCTGTGGAAAAGGGGAAATTGTTTTAAGTCCTTACCCTGAATTGAGGCTATAGTTACATCTGCTACTGCACCAAAAATCCCTGCACAGTAGTTAAATATGACGAGCTTGGCGTAGGCACTGGTATGACTAGAAAACAGGAAACTTATCAGGTACATGAAGGGAATGACAGACCAGCCAAACACCATGAAGATGAACAATGTATCCAGAAGGCGGTAACCTGTGACCAATATCTTCAAGTCAGAGAACGTGAACACCACCTGAGACACAGAATACAGAAATAAAGTCAAACTGAAGAAAACTATGCAATATAATACATGAGAACACAAGTCAATAAACCCAGAGAAGGATAAATCTTTCTTTGTTAGAATACAGAGCTATTTATAAATCAAATAATTTGATCTGTGATCATGGCTGTGAGGTACTTCCACGTTTTCCTTATCAGTGAGAAGAACCCCTTTATTTTACTTTCTACTTGCTTTTATCTACTTGGAATAGTTTCATTTTGTTCTTGAACAAGATCAAAGTATATTCTTTCTGCCTCTTCACCCAACCCCAAACAAACTCACTCTCAATATTTCCAGAAGTTATATTCCTAGTAAGAAAACTTTTGTTAAGGTTTTAATTCTGGCAGCTGTAAGCTGTGATGTTAAGGGACCTACTTTTCACAAGTCTCTATTTTTAGATTCTGCCTCTTGACTCTACCGTATTCCTAACCCTCCTCTTCCTATCTCAGCCACTCAGTTGGGAAGCAAACAAGGAAGCCCCAAGTTATAGGGGATCTAAGTAAGGAAAGAGAGAACCTACAGAATTATTAAGGAAAATAAGTTTCCAGAGGTCTGCATCTTGTAAGTTATTAATTGTGGTTTTGCCAAATATTCTAGGGTTATCTATTTTGAACTATAAATGATTACGTAACAGGATATTTGAGACGTGAACAGCAATATTATGTTGATAAGATCTACTATGTGATTGGTAGCAAATTTTCAATGGTAATAGAAAAAGCAACAAAAAGCAAATATAACATTAGTGAAAATATTTGGGTATTATGGACATGACAACTTTGTTTCTATCAGAGCAGACTTTTAAGTGAAATAGAATGAATTCAATTGCTTGCACATGTATGATAATTTCAGTACTTTTAAAGATTGAATAATATTCCATTGTATGTATATATCATATTTATTTATCCATGTTTTCATCAGTGAACACGTGAGTTGATTCTACTAGTTGGCTATTGTGAATAATGTTGCTATGAACAATGATGTACAAATGTTTTCAAATTCCTGCTTTCAATTCTTTTGGAATTCCACTGTTAGTGGAAATGCTAACTCATATGGTAATGCTGTTTATTTTTTTGAGGAAGTGCCAAGCTGTTTTCCACAGCAGCTTCAAGCGTCGGACACGACTGAGCGATGTCACTTCACTTTACCATTTTAGATTCCCACAATCAGTGCACAGTGTTCTAGTTTCTCCACATCCTTCCTAACACTTGTCATTTTCTCTTTTTGATAGTAGTCATCTGAATAGGTACAAAGGAGTATCTCATTACTGTTTTTGGTTTGCATTCCCTTAAAGATTACTGATGTCAAGCATCTTTGCATGCTCTTATTGGCCTTCTTTGGAGAAATAACTACTCAAGCTCTAGCTCATTTTTGAATTGGGTTTGTTGGAGTTATTGTTAATTTGGGGGAATTCCTTATATATTCTGGGTATTAATTCCTTAGCAGGTATAAAATGTTAAATATTTTCTTCCGTATTGTGGATTGCCTTTTCACTCTGCTGACAATGCCCTTTGATTTATGTGTTTTCTTAGTTTTCATGAAGTCTGATTAATTTATCTTTTTCTTTCTTCTGCTTGTGCTTTTGCCATCACATCCAAGAAACCACTGCCAATACAATGTTATAAAATTTTCCCCCTTTGTTTTCTTTAAAAAATCTTACAGTATTAGCTCTTACATTTAGAACTTTATCCATTTGAACTTAAGTTTTGTATACAGTTTAAGATAAGGATCCAATTTCATTCTTTTGTATGTGAATATGCAGTTTTCCCACCATCATTTGTTGCAAGGCTCTTCTGCACCCATTGAATAGTCTTGGAACTCTTGTCAGAAATCGTTTGATCATATATGAAAGAGTTTACTTCTGGGTTTTATTTCTGTCCCATTGGTTTATATACTAGTACCAGATTCTTTTGATTACAGTAGCTTTGTAGTAAGTTTTGAAATTAGAAAGAGTGAGTACTACAACTTTGTTCTTCTTTTTCAAAATTGTTTTAGCTATTTAGGGTGATTTTCTCCTTTTATCACTAGACACTGCCCTTTTTATTTCTTTCAACACTGTTGAACATAAAGTCTATTTTGTCTGATATTAGTATAGCTACTTCAGGTCCCTTTTGTTTACTATTTGCATGGAATATCTTTTCCCACTTTTTCACTTTCAGCTCTTTCTTTCTTTCTTTTATTCATTAGATCTAAATGAGTCTTTTTTAGACAACATATAGTTAAATCATTTATCTTAATCAATTTTTCATACACACTTTTTGATTGGGCAGTTTAATCCATCTAAATTTAAAATAATTACTGAGAAGGGCTTACTTTTGTCATTTTGCTATTTTTTAAGTAATTCATTTTTGTCCCTCAGTTTCTCTGTTACTGTCTTCTTTTTTATTCAGTTTTCTTCTGTTGACATGTTTTGAATCCCTTGTCTTTTACTTTTGTGTGTATTCTATAGCTATTTCCTTTGTATCGTGAGTTACATATAACATACTAAAGCTATAATAATCCGGTTTGGATTGATACCATCCTAACTTTAATAACATATAAAAGTTCTACTACTATACAACGCCTTCCAACTTTTTGTTATTCATATTACAACTTACATTTTTATACATTGTAAACCACTAATATGGATTTGTAACTATTTTTATACATTTGTCTTTTAAAACCTGTAGAAAAGTGGAGTGGCAAACAAAATTTCATTCAGTGTTATGGATGAACGCTATGTCTCCCCCCTTATATTGCCAGCTTATATCTTGAAGCCCTAAGTCCCAATGTGATTGTATTTGGGATGTAATTAGATTTAGATGAGGTCATGAGTGTGGGGCTTCCATGATGGGATAGTGTCCTTAGAAGAAGAAGAAAGACCGCTCTCTCTCTCCCTCCCATGTATGGACATAGTGAGAAGGTGGCCATCTGCAAGCCATGAAGAGCGTTCTCACTAGGAAACAAATCAATCAGAACCCTTGATCTTGGAGTTCCTAGTTGTCCCTCAGCTTTCATTTATCTGAAAATGTCTTAATTTCTTCCTTGTTTTAGAAAAACAGCTTGCTGGATATAGAGTTCTTCAGTGACACTTTTTTCTTTCAATATTTTCAATAGGTCATCCCACTGCTTTCTGACCTCTAAAAATCTTTATTAAGAAATTGATTAGTAATATTATTTATTAATATTATTCAGGACACACAGGGAGTTACTTCTCACTTGGAATATCCTCTCCTTGTCTTTGAATTTCAGCAGTGTAATTATCATGTTTCTCAGTATGGGTCTTGTTTGGTTATTTCTTACATGCTATTTTTTGAGATTCTTGGGGTTTTCGATTCATGTCCTTCATCAAATTTGGGAAGTTTTCAGACGTTATTTCTTTAAATAATATCTTTTTACCTGTTCTTTCTCTCTTTTCTCCCTGGGACTCCCATAATGTGTAATTGATCCAGTTGATGGAACTCTACGATTCTCTGAGGCCTGTTTTACTTTTTGCCATTATTTTTTCCTCCTGCTCTTTCGACTTGGTTAATTTAAATTTTCTTAAAGCTTGCTAATTCTTTATCCTGCCTGTTCAACCTTCTGTTGAAATCCTTCAGGGTTTTTCTCAACCAGTTATTATACATTTTAGCTCATGAATTTGTTTGGTTTATTATTATAGTTTCTGTTTGTTATTATTCTTATTTTGCTCATATATCACTTTCCTAATTTTCTTTGGTTCTTTGTATTTTCCTTTAGGTCTTTGAGCATATTTAATACAGTTTTTAATGCTTATTATTTATTTGGCTCTGTTGTGTCATGCAGATTCTTTTGCTGTGGTGCACAGACTCTCTGGTTGTGCATGGACTCAGTAGTTGTAGCACATACTTAGTTGTTCCACAACATGTGGGATCTTAGTTCCCCAACCAGGGATTGAACCTGCATCCCCTGCATTGCAAGGCAGATTCTTAATCACTGGACCACCAGGGAAATCCCAATACATAAAAAAAAAATTGAAATATAGTTGATTTACAATGCAGTGTTAATTTCTGCTATACAGCAGGGTAATTCAGTTATACATAAATATATGTACTTTTCAATATTCTTTTTCATTATGGTTTTTTACAAGATATTGACTATAGTTCCCTGTGCTATACAGTAGGACTTTGTTGTTTATCCATTCTACATATAATAGTCTGCATCTGCTAATTCCAAACTCCCAATCCGTCCCTTCTTCATCCCTTTCCATCTGAGATTCAAGTTAGGCTAGACAGAGACCAATTCTTTTAACATTCTCAAGACAGGTCAGAATGTTGTAAATACAGTTATGTTCTACTTCCTTCACTTTGAGGGAGATAACTAGCAACTGGATTGCCATCTCCAACAGACCAAAGATGATGCTGCAGGAGGAAGGGGCTGAGTCAAGGGTCAGTCAAAATGCAATAAAATTTCCTACTATTTTGAATGTGACTTTTCCTTTTTTGGGCATTCTCCTAAAGAGCAACTGCTATAGGTCTAAGACTGTTTCTCAAAGGTTGTGTAAGGTTATTTTAAACAATTAATTCTCACCAAACTTTTGATTCAGGAAGCTCTGAGCACTCCAAACAGGGTAAATGCCAAAAAAAACCCAGTATAGCAATAAATATAGTAATAAAGATAAAAGTCTAAGTGAAAATGAGAAATCTTTTTAAAAATCAGTGGGGAAAAAGATATATTACATTCCAAAGAATAGTAATAGTAAAAACACCAAAACTGACTTCTTAAAAACTGATGGAAGCAAGCCATGAGACATTGGAATATTATTAAAATATAGGAGGGGGAAATTCAGGAAAATATTCTTCAAAAGGTAAAGAAAATGAAATAATTTCCATGCAAATAAAATCTAAACTTTTTTGTCACCATAACTTTCCTAAAGAAACTATCATAAGAAATTCTTCAGGAAGAGAAAACTGATGTCATATAAAATTTCAGAATAAAAATGCAGAGCAATAAAAAAACTCTATGAATAAAAAGTGATAATACCTTCTGGGTATGTAGAAATGAAAATGTCTTATTATAGTAATGCAAAAAGTCAGAGGGAGTCATTGAAATGATAAGGCTACAAGATCTTACCACTGTTAGGGAAGTGGTAAAAGCAATAGCTTGTAATTAACCAAATGTGTGTGTTAATTTTTAAGGCAGTTGCTAAAAGAAGCATTAACACAAGTTAATAGCAGAAAAAAGGGAGAAAGAAGAAACAAAAATAGATTATTTAAATAGGAAAAAAATAAGATGATGCCATAAGTCCAAACTTCTTAGAATGGACCAAACTAGATTGCTAGCCTGAAAAAAAATAACACCTTTGGAAAAAATTTCCCCTTTGGAAATCACAAGTATATTTTCTTATCAAGTACATATAAAATATTTATAAAATTTTACCACATGCTGGATCATGAATATATATTTCATGATATATTCAATATATATACTCAATATATTTCAAATGATTGAAAATATTCATATAAGCTCCAATAAAAGTGGTATTAAGCTATGACTATATTATCAAACTGCCTAGAAATCAAATCATACATTTCTAGAAAACCTCACAGTTCAAAGGTATTTTAGAAATTAGAAAATATTTGGAAATTAGTGATTTATAAAATAATATATTATAGCTGTGGAATGTAGCTAAAGCAATCAGAAATTTTTTAAAATAAATACGTTTTAGAATTTGTGCAATGTATGCAGAGGGTGAGGAGTAATTATTGGTAGCGAATGGAGGAGGGAAATCATGGCACATGAGGTACTATCTGCATTAGCTCCCCCAGTTAGTTCATGTAGTAGCAAAAATAACTAGTAGCCTCAAAAAGTCGGTAAGTGGCTATCTGGCAAACCATGAGAGGAAGGTAGCATTGAGCCCCTTGGCTACAGTAGTGCATATGACAAAGAGAAAAACATCAGGCTTTCCTCTCTACCCTGGAGCTCTCCATACCACCTTAAGCCTCTAATCCTTTGACTTTTCTAAAGTGTAGTAGCTTAGCTCTTCCTCAGAACCAAAAGTTACAGCATTCCAACTCTACAGCCAGTACATCTCTCTTAAAAGAAACAAACAGGTTTGTTTTAGCTTTCACAGCAGTGGTTCATTGACCTTCTCATAGGATAGAAATATGGCTGTGGAGAAGACACCAGGTATAAAGAGAGATGAACGCAACAAGCATAAACAGGCCAAAAATCCTCCCAATTTTGCTTTTAGTAATAAAAGTTTCAATAGCTCTTCATTATCTATTCCACATTCAAATATTCAAAAACAGAAACATAAAATTTAAACAGTTGATGGCATAAAATTTAAAAATCTCTTGAGGGAAACTGTAAAAATTGAGCATAAGGATCTCTTTTATAACAAATAATTACAACAGATAATAAGATGGGAAAACACCAGGACCAGAAGGAAAATAATTTTAAAGTATTTCTTTTGTTCAATATGGGACTGGTCTTCTAGCATGTATATTATATCCTTCAATAATTGTAGAAGCTTTGGGCTGACTACATATGAAAGAGCAAGCATGTAAGAAACCATATCAAGAGACACCTTTATGTGTCAGCAGACAGTAATCTTTTATTAAAAAGTAATAGAAAATAGAAAAATTTCACTATGAGATGCATTCCACAAAGGATTCTCTGACATAATGAGCCAAAGAATTTTTATCTTTCTTGAGGGATGTATATTTAAATTAATATTAGCCATATAAGAATCCTCTGGTGTTTAACAGAGAATGAACTCTTAAAATACTTGGTCTGACACTCACCAATAGTAAGCAACAGGAAATGAAGAAGATGAGGAAGTCCCACAGCAGAGCAGAGAGCCAGAAATTAAGGGCATAAACCCCACTCAAAAACTGAATGTGCTTCGCCTTAGTGACTCTCTCATTCACTGTCAGGAGACAAAAGCCACTGACAAGAATACTCACACCAAAATACAAATTTAAGGCTATTTCTGTTCCTGTCATCATTCTACAAAAGAATGAATAAAGCAGACACATTGGTAAAGCAATAAAGTGGGAAACATTAATTTCTAACAATAACTTTAATTATTATTATACATTATATTTATTATTAGCAGCTATTTCACTATTTTAATTAACTTTTAAAGTTAACTTTTAACAAAATACATGGTTGGAAAGGGAAGAAGGGATCTATTTAAAGCTTAAAGTTTAAGTTCAATGAAAAAAGTATACATACGAATATTTAGGTCCACTAGAAGCCGAACGTACAGGCTGAGGTTTGTTGATGACTGTAATGGAAGCATCAGGGCCAGAAAGTGACATAAAAATGATATTGTCTAATACAGCCAGAGATAATGGTGATGAATGGTATGCCTCATCGTTGAACCAAAAGTTAACTGTATTTTCATTTCCATTAACCTCAATGGAAAATGCAATAATGCATGAGTAAATACATTTTTGACTATCCACCAAATAGGCCTTCAGATCACCTGGAATGAGACAATAATACTGATCATGGCCTCAGCACGCAATACAGATCACTAACTATGGATTTTAGAGAGGGCGAACCAAATAATTTTACTTGCCTAATATTTTTTTTTCCCATTCCCACAATAGCTCTGACAAGCTTTGACCATTTAACTTAAGAATTTTATTCTTCGAAAAGTCTACAAATAATAAATGCTGGAGGTGGTGGTTTAATCACTAAGTTGTGTCCAACTCTTTGTGACCCCCTGGACTATAGCCTGCAAGGCTCCACTGTCCATGGGATTCTCCAGGCAAGAATCCTGGAGTGGGTTGCCATTTTCTTCTCCAATAAATACTAGAGAGGGTATAAGTAGATTGATGTAGCCATTATGGAATATAGTAAGAAAGTTCCTTTAAAAATTAAAAATAGAGTTGCCATATGATCCAGCAATTCCACTTCTAAGCATATATTCAGAAAAGATGAAAACTCTATTTTAAAAAGATAAATGCACCCCAGTGTTTGGAAAACTAAGACCATGGCATCCGGTCCCATCACTTCATGGCAGATAGATGGGAAACAGTGTCAGACTTTATTTTGGGGGGCTCCAAAATCACTGCAGATGGTGATTGCAGCCATGAAATTAAAAGACACTCCTTGGAAGGAAAGTTATGACCAACTTAGACAGCATATTAAAAAGCAGAGACATTACTTTGTCCACAAAGGTCCATCTAGTCAAGGCTATGGTTTTTTCAGTAGTCATGTATGGATGTGAGAGTTGGACTATAAAGAAAGATGAGCGCCGAAGAATTGATGCTTTTGAACTGTGGTGTTGGAGAAGACTCGTGAGAGTCCCTTGGACTGCAAGGAGATCCAACCAGCCCATCCTAAAGGAGATCAGCCCTGGGTGTTCATTGGAAGGACTGATGTTGATGCTGCAACTCCAATACTTTGGCCACCTGATGAGAAGAGCTGACTCATTGGAAAAGACCCTGATGCTGGGAAAGATTGAGGGCAGGAGGAGAAGGGGATGATAGAGGATGAGATGGTTGGATGGCATCATCTCTCTTTCATTTCTGGTTTAGTAATTTGAGTCTTCTCTTTTCTCCTTGTCACTCTGTAAATTTTTCTCAAATATATTGATCTTTTCAAAGAAACAACTCAATTTTGTTCATTTTCTCTATTGTGTTTCTATTCTTTATTTTATTCATATCTGCCCTAGTTTTTATTATTTCTTCTTCCTGTTAGCCTTGGGTTTATTCTTCTTTTTCTAGTTTCTTAAGTTGTAAAGTTAGGTGGTTGCTTTGATAGTGTTCTTTTTTTAAATTTATTTTTAATTCAAAGATAACTGCTTGACAATGTTCTTTTGGTTTCTGCTGTACAACAATGCAAATCAGCAAAATGTATACATATGTCCCCTCCCTCGTGAGCCTCCCTCCTACCCCCAGCTCCATCCCGTCCTTCTAGGTTGTCAGTTTTCTTCTTTTAATATAAGCATCACACACTGCTTTTGCCACATTCCTTAATGTGATATATTTTCATTTTCATTTGTCTCAAAGTATTAACATTTTCTAATTTCTCTTGTTATTTCTTATTTGACCTAATGGTAGTTGAACATTGTTTTTTGCATTTCCACATTTGTTATTTTCCGGTTTTCTTCCTGCTATTCTTATCTAGTTTCATTCAGTTGTGATCAGAAAGTACACTTTGTAGGATTTCAATTTTTTAAGTTTATTAAGATTTATTCTGTGGCCTAGCATATGGTCTATCCTAAAGAATCTTTCTTGTGCATGCAAGAAAAATGTGTATTCTGCTGTGTGTTGAGGGAAGTGTCCTTTTATGTCTGTTAAGTCTAGTTGATTTATGGCATTGTTCATGGTTTCTCTGTCCTTGTGGCTCTTCTGTCTTAGTGTTGTATTTACTGTTTAAAACTATGATACTGAAGTTTCTGATTATTATTGTATAGTGTTTATTTCTCCATTGTGTCAGTGTTTGCCTCACATATTTAGGATATTTGGTGCTATGTTTATGATTGCTATAGATACCCTTTTAGATTACATCCTCTTTGTGTCTTAGTCTTATAACACTTTTTGGTTTAGAGTCTACTTTACCTGATATTGGTGCAGCTCATTCTGCTCTCTTTTGCTTACTATTTGCATGGAGTATCTTTTCTTATCCTCTCACTTACAACATATATGTATCCTTGCCCAATAAATTAAAATCTGCCGCTGCTTCCACTTTTTCTCCCTCTATTTGCCATAATGTGATGGGACAGGATGCCACAGTCTTAGTCAAATGCTTAATTTTAAGCCAGTTTTTTCACTCTCCTCTTTCACCCTTATTAGTTACTCTTAACTTTCTACAATTAGAGTGCTATCATATGCATGTCTGAGGTTGCTGATATTTCTCCCAGTAATCTTGATTCCAGCTTGTGGAATAAAGTTTAGCATTTTGCACAATGTACTCTGCATATAAGTTAAATAAGCAGGGTAACAATATACAGCCTTGATGTATAACTTTTCTAAATTTGAATCAGTGTATTGTTTCATGTCTGGTTCTAACTGTTGCTTCTTTCCTGCATACAGGTTTCTCAAGAGACAGGTAAAGTGGAATGGTATTCCTATTTTTTAAGAATTTTTCACATTTTATTGTGACCCACACAGTCAAAGGCTTAGTGTAGTCAGTGAAGCAGAAGTAGATGCTTTTTGGAATTACCTTGCTTTTCCTATGATCCAGTGGATGTTGGCAATTTGATCTTTGGTTCCTTTGCCTTTTCTAAATCCAGCTTGTACATCTGGAATTTCTTGGTTCACGAACTGTTGAAGCCCAGCTTGAAGGATTTTGGGCATTAGCTTATAGCGTGTGAAATGAGCACAATTGTATGGTAGTTTGAATATTCTTTGGCATTGCCTTTCTTTGGGATTGGAATGAAAACTGACCTTTTTCAGTCCTTTGGCCATTGCTGAGTTTTCCAAATTTTCTGACATATTGAGTGCAACACTTTGACACCATCATCTTTTAGGATTTTAAATAGCTCAGCTAGAATTCCATCACCTCCACTAGCTTTGTTCATAGTGATGCTACCTAAGGTCCCTTGACTCCACGCTCCAGGATGTCTGGCTCTAGGTTAATGAGCCATCATTGTTATCCAGGTTATTAAGACCCCCCCCCTTATATATATATATATATATATATATATTTCTTCTGTGTATTCTTCTCACTTCTTCTTAATCTCTTCTGCTTCTCTTAGGTCCTTGCCATTTCTGTCTTTTATTGTGTTCATCTTTGCATGAAGCACTCCACTGATATCTCCAATTTACTTAAAGAGATCTCTAGTCCTTCCCATTCTATTGCTTTCCTCTATTTCTTTGCATTGCTCACTTAAGAAGGCTTTCTTATCTCTTCTTGCTATCCTCTGGAACTCTGCATTCAGTTGGGCATATCTTTCCATTTCTCCTTTGCTTCTCTTCTCTTCTATTCTCAGCTATTTGTAAGGCCTCCTCAGACAACCATTGTGCCTTGCTGAATTTCTTTTCCTTGGTGGTGTCACCAGTTCCTGTATAGTGTTACAAACCTTCACCCATAGTTCTTAAGGTACTCTGTCTACCATTTCTAATTTGTTGAATATAGTCATCATCTTCACTGTATAACCATAGGGATCTGATTTAGGTCATACCTGAATGGACTAGTGGTTTTCCCTACTTTCTTCAATTTAAGTCTGAATTTTTCAATAAGTAGCTGATGATCTGAGCCACAGTCAGCTCCAGGTCTTGTTTTTGCTGACTGCATAGAGCTTCTCCGTCTTCAGCTGCAAAGAATATAATCAGTCTAATTTCAGTTTTGACCATCTGTTGATGTCTGTATGTAGAGTTGTCTCTTGTTTTGTTGAAAGAGAGTGCTTGCTATGACCAGTGCATTTCTCTTCACAAAACTGTCAGACTTTGCTCTACCTCATTTTGTATTCCAAGGCCAAACTTACCTGTTACTCCAATTATCTCTTAACTTCTTCGTTTTGCATCCCAATCCCCTATGATGAAAAGGAATCCTTTTTGGTGTTAATTCTAGAGGGTCTTTTAGTTCTTCATAGAATCATTCAACTTTAGCTTCTTTGACATTAGTTGTTGGAGCATATATTTGGATTACTGTAATATTGAATGGTTTGTCTTGGAAATGAAACCAAGATCATTCTAATGTCTTTGAGACTGCACCGAAGTACTGCATTTTGGACTCTTTTGTTGGCTATGAGGGCTCCTCCATTTCTTAGGGTTCTTGCCCACAATAGTAGGTATAACAGTCAACTGAATTAAATTTATCCATTCACGTCCATTTTAGTTCACTGATTCCTAAGATGTTGATGTTCACTTTTGCCATCTCCTGCTTGACAACACCCAGTTTACCTTGATTCATGGACCTCACATTCCAGGTTCCTATGCAATATTATTCTTTGCAGCATTGAACTTTACTTTTAACACCAGATTTTAGCGATTTACAGTTACTTTTTATTCTTTTGTCTTTCAAATCCTGTAAAAAAAAGGGTATGATTATAAACCAAAATTGTAATAATATTGGTTTTTACTTTTATCCATGTATTTAACTTTACTCTAGAATTTTTATTTTCATATGGCTTTGAGTTACTGTCCAGTGTCCTTTCATATCACTTTGAAGAAGAATCTTTAAATTTTCTTTTAGGGTAGATTTCATAATGAACTCCCTCAGTTTTTATCTCTGAATATCTCAATTTTTGAAGTGCAGTTTTGCTAAATATAGACTTCTTGGTTGACCATTTTTTTTAGCTTTCATTAAATATATCATCCCACTGCCTTCTGACCCACAAGGGTTTAACTGAGAAAATTTCTGATAATCTCATTAAGGATCTCTTGTACATGGTTGTTTTTTTCTTGTTGCTTTCAAGATTCTTTGTTTTTCAACAGTTTGATTATAATGTGCCTCACTGTGGATCTCTCTCTGGTTGTCCTACATGGAATCCATTCAGCTGCTTGTATTAGCATATCCAAGTCTTTCCTCAAATTTGGAAAATTTTCAGCTTTGCTTTTTCAAGTAAGTTCTCTGTCCCTTTCTTTTTTTGCTTTCTAGGATTTTCAGAATGTGTAGCTTGGTCTGTTTTATAGTGTATGATAATTTCATTAGATTCTGTTCAGTTTTCTCCTTTCCCCCCACCCTTTTTCTGCTCCTCAAACTCAATAGTTTCAAATAGTATGTCTTCACATTTGCTGACTGTTCATCTTCCTGCTCAAGTCTGCTGATGAATTCCTATGGTGAAGTTTTCAATTCAGTTTTGTATTTTTTAGCTTCAGAATTTTTGTTTGGTTCTTTTAAAAATGTGTCTTTGTTGATATTCTTACCATATATGGCTTTCTTGACTTACTTCAGTATTTTGCTCATGTTTTTTTTAACTTAGTGAACATATTTCAGAGAAGGCAATGGCACCCCTCTCCAGTATTTTGCCTAGAAAAACTCATGGACGGAGGAGCCTGGTAGGCTGCAGTCCATGGGGTCTCGAAGAGTCGGACACGACTGAGCAACTTCACTTTCACCTTTCACTTTCATGCATTGGAGAAGGAAATGGCAACCCACCCCAGTATTCTTGTCTGGAGAATCCCAGGGACGGGGAAGTCTGGTGGGCTGCCTTCTATGGGGTCGCACAGAGTTGGACACGACTGAAGCGACTTAGCAGCAGCAGCAGTGAACATATTTAAGAGAGTTAAAGTCTTTGTCCCATAAATCCAAAGCTTGTGTTTCTTTAGAGTTGGTTGAATGGAGCATGTTTCTGTTTATTTGTATAGCATGTGATTTTTTTTTTTTTTTGACATCTGGGATTTGAAAAAAGTTGCTAGTCTTTGCAGATTGTATCTCAGCAGAGAGAGAATTTACTAATCTGTCTGGCATAAAGGTTTAATTTTTCTCAGAATATTTCGGGGCATATATATCCCCTGGGCCTATGTATATGTTTTTCCTTCATCTCTTCACTATATATCACTGAGTAATACTCCATTGTGTATATGTACCACAGCTTTCTTATCCATTCATCTGCTGATGAACATCTAGGTTGCTTCCATGTCCTGGCTATTATAAACAGTGCTGCGATGAACATTGGGGTAGATGTGTCTCTTTCAATTCTGGTTTCCTCAGTGTGTATGCCCAGCAGTGGGATTGCTGGGTCATAAGGCAGTTCTATTTCCAGTTTTTTAAGGAATCTCCACACCGTTCTTCATAGTGGCTGTACTAGTTTGCATTCCCACCAACAGTGTAAGAGTGTTTATTCCCTTTTCTCCACACCCTCTCCAGCATTTATTGTTTGTAGACTTTTGGATTGCAGCCATTCTCACTGGCGTGAATGGCACCTCACTGTGGTTTTGATTTACATTTCTCTGATAATGAGTGATGTTGAGCATCTTTTCATGTGTTTGTTAGCCATCTGTATGTCTTCTTTGGAGAAATGTCTGTTTAGTTCTTTGGCCCATTTTTTGATTGGGTCATTTATTTTTCTGGAATTGAGCTGCAGGAGTTGCTTGTATATTTTTGAGATTAGTTCTTTGTCAGTTGCTTTGTTTGATATTATTTTCTCCCATTCTGAAGGCTGTCTTTTCACCTTGCTTATAGTTTCCTTTGTTGTGCAGAAGCTTTTAATTTTAAATTAGGTCCAATTTGTTTATTTTTGCTTTTGTTTCCAATATTCTGGGAGGTGGGTCATAGAGTATCCTGCTGTGATTTATGTCGGAGAGTGTTTTGCCTATGTTCTCCTCTAGGAGTTTTATAGTTTCTGGTCTTACGTTTAGATCTTTAATCCATTTTGAGTTTATTTTTGTGTATGTAGAACAAGAATTTGAGGCTTCTTAGCCTACTAATTTTCTCAAAGAGCTGCTCAAATAATTTTTAATTAAGACAACAGCAAGATGCTAGGGCTTCTCCAGTGGCTCAGGCAGTAAAGAATCTGCCTGCAGTATGGGAGATCTGGGTTTAATCCCTGGGTTGGGAAGATCCCCTGGGGAAGGGCATGGCAACCCACTTCAGTATTCTCGCCTGGAGAAACTCCATGGACAGAGGAGCATGGCAGGCTACAGTCCATGGGGTCACAAAGAGTTGGACATGACTGAGTGACTAACCACAGCACAGAAAGATGGTAAAAGGACTAACAAGAAGGAAGATTTAATTTGATTCTTATTAATATATCTCTGAAATATAGTCTTTTAATTTTTGTATCAACAATATAATGTAGTGAAAAAGAACAACATTTTGAATCAGGTAAATTCATTTTCTCTCTCTTCCCTCTTCTCTTGTAAACAACTGTGTCATTTTTGATTAATAAGTGTTCATTTAGTCATCCAGTAATGGAGGAGAAAAAATGTATGATTTACTGACAGGCTTTATGCCACCCAACCTATGATGTTTATCAACATACAATCAGGATAATGGTAGAATTAACCAACATCTCTGAATGCACTTTCACCTCTCACAATAGAACCTAAAAGATAAACCTGCTAAACTGCATAGGTTATATATTAACATGAAGTAACACTGTTAACCAGATAGCAGATGAAGGAAATACAAATGAATTACCTGGAAGGAAATGGTCAATCCTGTAAAAGGACAGACTTGCCTCTTACTGGGATGATCTAGTGTAGTGTGAGTTAATATTACAATCTCTTAAAATCTAATCCTTGCTCTAATACATACTAGATGCATGAAATGGGGTGGCTCACTTAACATCTCCAAACCTTAGTGTCCCCAACTTTAGCTAATATTATTGTTATAGAAATAGACAATGCAAATACTTAGAAAAGTTCTTGCCAAAAGTACGTGTTCAGTACATATAATCAGTTACTATTACTACTTTACATGTAAATAAGTTTTGAGTAGCCTGCCCATAAAGCTTTCAGCCATACCTGTTTACCCGTGTACCCGTTTTTAGATATGGCCAATCTAGATGCATACCTTATGAGGAGTCTTTCAGGATTTAGGACCATCATACCACACTGTAAGACTGGTTTTATGTGAAATTCTGTGCTACATTTCACAAAAGAAAACATTCTGGTACTTGAGTCCATTCCTTAGAAGGTGAGGGCTTCCTTGATAGCTCAGTTGGTAAAGAATCTGCCTGCAATGCAGGAGATCTGGGTTTGATCCCTGGGTTGGGAAGATCCCCTGGAGAAGAGAAAGGCTATCCACTCCAGTATTCTGGCCTAGAGAATTCCATGGACTGTATAGTCCATAGGGTCACAAAGAGTCGGACACAACTGAGTGACTCTCACTCACTTTCACTTGGAAGGTGTAGGAAATGGCTGGTAGATGACCCATACTCCAGCACTTCCATTAATAATTAACTTTTGTAGCCAGTAATTTCAACTGATTGTTCTTGCATCTGGTTTAGTTGTCTTTATGAGACTATCATAAAAAAAAATAGCAAGTAACTAAATATTCCAGTTAAGACCTTTTTTTGGAAGAACACAATCAGGTCTTTATCTACTAGCAGTCTTTTTTTTTTTTTTAAAGAGGCTTACCTTTTACTTCATGAAGTTTCTGTTTCTTAGCCTTTAGCAAGATCTCAAGATTTTTTACGAAATTCATAGTAAACTCAGAATGTCCAGAAATTGAGAAGGGTACAATTGTTTGACCATATTGTTCCAAATCCATTTCTCTGTCAAGATCTTCTTCACCTATTGAAAGCTCCACATCGCTCATCAAAAAATAAAAAATACCCAGGAGTGCTAGTATCTGCAGCAAGATCAAATTCCAGTTGCGCCAAGAGAACATTGCTCTTTTCATGAACATGGCAAAGAACTGCTGACTGTAAAGCGTCCACTGACAAGACAGAAGGACAGAAGATGGCATTACAGCCTCACAATGGTCACAACATTGAATGAAATTAATATTTTTAATCTTATGATAGAGGATGTATACAAGTTTATAAATATACCCTTGAACAGAAAGAACATAACCATAGTTCACAGACTAGGTGACAAACAAGACTTCTTATTTGTATAATGTGTTGAACGCAAGGATTAATACTTCCATCTAATTACACTGAAAACCTCAAAAGGATCACTAACACATTCATAGTGTCTCTGACCAGAGCAACATCACATCTATCTTTCTTAGCCAATATTAAATCGTAATATTTCCAAATTCTTAGCCATTGACCACCAGAGAAGTCCCATCGATCAGTATTTTCTGAATGAAACGACTAGCATTTAGATGTTGTCACTGACTGGAAATAAGGTAAAGTTTAGAAGGATTCTTTCTCACATTGTTTTCTGACTTCTAAAAGATGGGTTATTAGATACATTTCTAGGATGACAGAATATATTAATACAAGAATCAATTTTTCTACACTATTCTGCAAATCTTTCATTGTCTGCATCTTTATAAGAAGGGGGAAATAAGGAAAAGTGATATAGCAGAAATGCGCAAGCAGGGAGAAGAGGAAAATTATATTTTAAAGTATCCAATTCATGGCAAACATTCCAAAGGTCATATTTTACGTGGTGTTAACTCATTAAAATGTCTCACAGAGAATTAAATTAAAGCACAGATATGTGAAATAATTTGTTTAAAGTCAAATAGCTAGTGAATAGAGCAGGAATTCCAGTTCTCTCTTGTTCAGAACTCCACGCATTAGTTGTAAAATATCAACTCTGCTTCACAACTGACTCATCAGCCCCCTCAGTGAAAGTATGCTTATGGGCAACTCTGAGAAATATATCTTCCACATCAGAATCCCTCGTGTTTTGGGGGAACACTATAGGGAGTGTTTAGTTAAGAGAACAGGGAAAGAAGGCTTGTCAGTCCAATGAAATTTCCCATGGTAATGAAGAAAGATACTGAATTGGAAGTAAATAGTTCACTAGGAAATATCAATTCATTTCAATTCATAAATTTAAGCAGTTTTATGTCCATGAATAGTGATAAGTTTTATAAGAAACTTTCTCAACTCTGAGTGGACTAACAATTCAAAGCTGTGATAAGTGACTCTGAAGAATAATAATGGGAAGAGTAAAAATCTAATTCCTACTATCATATTTTACTTTTGAATTAAAAAACTAACTGAACTGTTTTACATACTACTCCTTACCTCAATTTCTTTGGCTAAGAACTCAAACTCTACTTTTAATTCAATATTAAAATGAAATATTATAATTTTTATCACATATAAATATATATAAATATTATATTCTTAGTGAAGTTGCTCACCCCAGTATTTAATGTAATATTAGAGTGCTCATTCAAGTTGGAGGAAGCATATGATCTCTCAAAATTTCTAGGAACATTCATATTCTGATTTGCATCTTCACTTTCATCTTCATTTTTTAGGGTCTGCAAAATCTGATTATTCGATTGACTGACCCTACACACATAGAAAAAGAAAATTATTTTAACCAGAATGGTGGTTTCTAAATACATAGTTCATCACAAAATTTTCAAAAATTGAGTCAAAATTTTTAAAAAATCACTGGCTAGAAGTTGTTAAATCTGTAAAAACTGATATTAATAATATATAGCAGTTTTATTTTCATAATGTTTCTAAGCTTATTTCAGAAAAATTAAACTAAAGAGGCTCTTTAGTTCTTCTTCACTTTCTGCCATAAGGGTGGTGTTATCTGCATATCTGAGGTTATTGATAATTCTCCTGGAAATCTTGATTCCAGCTTGTGCTTCATCCAGCCCAGCATTTTGCATCATGTACTCTGCATATAAGTTATATAAGCAGAGTGACAATATACAGCCTTGATGTACTCCTTTCCCAATTTGGAACCAGCCTGTTTTTCCATGTCTTGTTTTTACTGTTGCTTGACTTGCATACTGGTTTCTCAGGAGACAGGTAAGGTGGTCTGGTATTCCCATCTCTTTCAGAATTTTCCATAGTTTGTTGTGATCCACACAGTCAAAGGTTTTGGCATAGTCAATAAAGCAGAAGTAGATGTTTCTCTGGGAACTCTCTTGTTTTTTCCATGATCCAATGGATGTTGGCAATTTGATCTCTGGTTCCTCTGCCTTTTGTAAATCCAGCTTGGACATCTGGAAATTCATGGTTCACATACTGTTAAAGTCTGGCTTGGAGAATTTTGAGCATTATTTTGCTAGCGTGTGAGATGAGAACAATTGTGCGATAGTTTGAGCATTCTGTGGCATTGCCTTTCTTTTGAATTGGAATGAAAACTGACTTTTTTCAGTCCTGTGGCAACTGCTGAGTTTTCCAGATTTGCTGGCATATTGAGTGCAGCACTATAACAGCACCATCTTTTAGGATTTTCCATCAATTCCACTAGCTTTGTTCGAGGTAATGCTTCCTAAGATCGACTTTACTTCACACTCCGGGATGTCTGACTCTAGGTGAGTGAGAACACCAAAATGATTACTCAAGTCATTAAGACCTTTTTTTGTATATTTACTGTATATTCTTGCCACCTCTTCTTAATTTGTTCTGCTTCTGTTAGTTTCTGTCTTTTACTGTGACCATTTTTGCATGAAATTTTCCCCTTGGTATCTCTAATTTTCTGAAGAGATCTCTAGTCTTTCCCATTCTATTGTTTTCCTCTCTTTCTTTGCAATGTTCACTTAAGAAGACTTTCTTATCTTTCCTTGCAATTCTTTGGAATACCACATTCAGTTAGGTGTCTTTCCCTTTCTCCTTTGTCTTTCATGTCTATTCTTTTCTCAGCCCTCCTCAGAAAACCACTTTGTCTTCTTGCATTTCTTTTTCTTTGGGATGGTTTTGGTCACCTCCTCCTGTACAGTGTCACAAACCTCCATCCATTGTTCCTCAGGTACTCTGCCTACCAGATCTAATCCCTTAAATCTATTTGTCACCTTCACTGTGATCATAAGTGATTTGGTTTAGGTCATACCTGAATAGTCTTTGTTTTTCCTTACTTTCTTCAATTTAAGCTTGAATTTTGCAATAATGATCTGAGCCAGAGTCAGTTCCCGGTCTTATTTTTGCTGACTGTGTATAATTTCCCCATCTTCTGCTGCAAAGTAGATAATCCATCTGATTTCAATATTAACCACCTAGTGATATCCATGTGTGGAGTCATCGCTTGTGTTGTTGGAAGAGAATGTTTGCTGTGACCAGTTTGTTCTTTTGGCAAAATTCTGTTAGCCTTTGCTCTTCTTCATTTTGTACTCCAAGGCCAAACTTGCCTGTTACTCCAGGTACTTCTTGACTTCCTGCTTTTACATTTCAGTCCCCTATGATAAAAAAAATCCAGGTGGTCATTTTCATTAGTTTTCTGTGATTGTGGTTTTCATTCGGGAAGCTATGAGATTGCAGTTCTTGCTTCTTCTGTCTTCTCTCTGCTCTAGGCCAGTACTAACAATTCTACACACAAAATACACAGACATTCAATTGTAATCCCAAAGTTTCTAATAATCTTATGAAATATTCCTCTGCCCTGGGTATTCAGTACCTGGATTTGGTTTTTTGTGCAGTTTCATAGTCTCACTTTTTTGCATTGAGTATCCTGATTTCTAACTCTCTGAACTGATATTCTCACTCTAGTTCCATGAGTCACAGCAGCCTTAGCACATCAGGCGAGCAAGGTATGTAAACTGATATGTTTGTGATTCATAGAAGATAACCATAGCTAACAATCCATTACTACTTCAATTATTCTAGCTCCACACATGATGGGTCTTGCTTTCAAAATGAAATCTGATTTTCAAGAAATTTTTTTTTCTGCTCTCTTGCTCCCATGCATCATTACTTACCTAATGAAAACCTCTTCCATGGTAGTGATGGAGATACCAAAGCTAGCAATACCCAGCTCTTCCTGTCTGTCTTCCATTTCAGTAAATAGATCTTTAAACCTAGGAGAAGAAGGAGAAGGAGATAGTACTCGGAAGGTGATTTTCACATTAATATTTTTGTTACCTTCAACAGTGGGGGAAAATGTAGCTTATCCTTCACTGCAATGCTTATCATAGTTTCCATGGTTGGTGATAAATCAGGAATGTGGAATATTCCTGGAATATACATGTATGAAACTATCACCACCAAAGCCATAGACATACCCATCACCTCCCATAATTTCCTCCCATCCTTTTTATTATTTTTTATTTTTGTGGTAAAAATGCATAATCTGAGATCCATCCTCTTAGTGTAAATATTCAGTTCAGTTCAGTTCAGTCACTCAGTCATGTCCAACTTTCACGACCCCATGAATTGCAGCATGCCAGGCCTCCCTGTCCATCAGCAACTCCCAGAGTTCACTCAAACTCATGTCCATCGAGTCGGTGATGCCATCCAGCCATCTCATCCTCTGTCGTCCCCTTCTCCTCCTGCCCCCAATCCCTCTCAGCATCAGAGTCTTTTCCAATGAGTCAATTCTTCGCATGAGGTGGCCAAAGTACTGGAGTTTCAGCTTTAGCATCATTCCTTCCAAAGACATCCAGGGCTGATCTCCTTTAGAATGGACTGGTTGGATCTCCTTGCAGTCCAAGGGACTCTCACGAGTCTTCTCCAACACCACAGTTCAAAAGCATCAATTCTTTGATGCTCAGCTTTCTTCACAGTCCAACTCTCACATCCATACATGACCACTGGAAAAACCATAGCCTTGACTAGACGGACCTTTGTTGGCAAAGTAATGTCTCTGCTCTTGAATATGCTATCTAGGTTGGTCATAAGTTTCCTTCCAAGGAGTAAACGTCTTTTAATTTCATGGCTGCAATCACCATCTGCAGTGATTTTGGAGCCCCAAAAAATAGTCTGACACTGTTTCCACTGTTTCCCCATCTATTTCCCATGAAGTGATGGGACCAGATGCATGATCTTAGTTTTCTGAATGTTGAGCTTTAAGCCAACGTTTTCACTCTCCTCTTTCACTTTCATCAAGAGGCTTTTGAGTTCCTCCTCACTTTCTGCCATAAGGGTGGTGTCATCCACATATCTGAGGTTATTGATATTTCTCCTGGCAATCTTGATTTCAGCTGGTGCTTCTTCCAGGCCAGCATTTCTCATGATGTACTCTGCATATAAGTTACATAAGTAGGGTGACAATATACAGCCTTGATGTACTCCTTTTCCTATTTGGAACCAGTCTGTTGTTGCACGTCCAGTTCTAACTGTTGCTTCCTGACTTGCATACAGGTTTCTCAAGAGGCAGATCAGGTGGTCTGGTATTCCCATCTCTCTCAGAATTTTCCACAGTTTATTGTGATCCAGACAGTCAAAGGCTTTGGCATAGTCAATAAATATTAAGTATGCATTATTATTATATGTAGGCACTATGCTGTATAGTTGATCTCCAAAACTTATTTATCTTGCATAAACCAAAATTTTGGATAAACTGAACATCAACTCCCTGTTTTCTCCTCCTCCATTCATCAGCTCTGGCAACTGCAATTCTACTCTCTGCTGCTATGAATTTGACCATTTTAGATTCCATGATACAAGTGAGATCATACAGTGTTTGATGTTGTGTGTCTGTTTTATATTAATTAGCATAATGTCCTCTAGGTCCATCCATTCATAGTGTCACAAAAGATAGGATTTACTTCTTTTTTAAAGTTGAATTATATTCCATTGTATATACATTTTTCTCTTTATTCATTTGTAGGTGGACATTTAGGTTGTTTTCATAGCTTGCCTATTGTGAATAATGCTGCAATGAGCATGGGAGTACAGGTGTTCCTCTGAGATCCTGATTTCAATTCTTTTGAATAAGAGATTGAATAAGAGATTGCTGGATCATGTATGGTAGTTTTATTTTTCACTTTTTGAGAAATCTCTGTGATTTTTTTCCCACACAGCAAAATATTAAGCAATACATAGTAAATGCAACTCTTAAAAGTAATTATATAGAGAAAGATTTGAGAACAGTTTTGTGGTCTTTATACATTTGTTCACATAGATATAACAGCAGACTCAAGCCCCCATAAGTCTGAGGAAGAAAACAAAAATTTATAATGAATCAGTCAAGCATTATTATTAGCATTATCCTTTTTATGACTTAAAATGTAGTAAATTAAAATATTTGAAGCTCCAATATTTTGACTACTTGATGTGAAGTGCCAACTCATTGGAAAAGACCCTGATGGTGGGAAAGATTGAAGGCAAAAGGAGAAGGGGGAAGCAGAGGATGGGGTGGTTAGATAGCATCACCAAGTCAATGGACATGGATTTGAGCAAACTCCAGGAAAAAATGCAGGACAGAGGAGGTTGGTGTGCTACAGTCTGTGGGGTTGCAGAGTTAGACAACTTAGCAACTGAACAACAACAACTAAATTCAATTAGGATATCGAAATGGCAGGCTATGAGGATGTGGCAGTCACAGTTCCCCACAAACACATCAAAAATATACATACAGGTGAAACAATTCTCAAAAAAATTAACTAGAAACTGGCAGAACTCCAATCAAACAATGCTTGCAACCAAAGCTGCAAGAAAGATCTCCACGTAACCAGGTAGGATGGAAAAAAGGCATTAAGTCAGCGTCTTTGCCCCTGGGAGCAATCTGTAAGGAGAAAATCAACACAGCCAGACAGACCCTTTCCCTGAGGAGTAAAGAGTCTGGGCATATCAGTCCTGTGGAGGAAATGGGGCCCCTTACCAGCTGGGCAAACTGCTAAGAGAGATAGATGGGCTAGAGATGCCTAGCTCCCTACGAGTGTATACATGTCGGCTTGCTGACAATCAAGGCAGAAATAGCCTTGCACTGGAGGCTGCTGCATCATTGCACTTTACAATTTGAAGGGAGAAACAACTAACCCTGCTCACTCCACACCATGGCCTTGTTCAAGTTCTGGGCAGAGACCCAGTCTAGATCTACAGAAACTGACCAGAGTGCTTGGGGTGTGAAACAGGCCAAGCTGTGGAGGCCTTTGTCAGCAGATGTGGCAACGGGGGATATTGTCAATGTGCATAGAGGGCAGTACCACAGGAGCTTGCAGTGATAAGTGCTAAATCTCAGGCAGACAGGCCCTGGGAGAGGAACTAATACAGCTCTGCAGAGACAGCCCAGAAAGCCTGGGGGTGTGAATCAAGTGAAATGGCAACAAACATTGTCATTGCCTAGGAGTACATAGTAATTTGTCTCCCAGTGAGGGTGCTCCAGTTCAGCTTAGCATAAGACGTGGTGCAGAGAGGTCCTGAGAAAAGTATGCCACAGAGGCAGTCCAGATCAGGTGAAAACACAGCCACCTCAACTCATACAGCCACAATGTCCCAACACCCAGTCACAGCCTTGTATTAGATCTGAGATGAACACAACAGAGGAATGGATAGGTATCACACAGAGCCTCTGTGATCTCATGGGCCTCACATGCTTCAACAAGCACCTTATTTAGGGCAGAGCTCACACTCAATGGAGCCATATCAAACCTGACCCTCAGGACTTCAAATAAAACAGCTGAGGGGCAGACTCTGCCCCTGATGGGGTAGCAATAGTCACAGAGCAAAGAGGAAACCCCATCTTACATCTTGCATAGACTTTAAATCTCCCAACACCAACCACACCCCATATCAAGGAGATAAATGCCAGCACACTGGGCTCAGTATACATACCAAAACCAGTACTAACACAAAAATATCGGACACACACAGTTTGCACAAGTATACTCCCACATAAGAACAACCCTTGAAGTTCAAAGTGTGCTGTATGTGCTATACTCAGTTGCTTCAGTCGTATCCAGCTCTTTGTGACCCCATGGGTCATAGCCCACCTGACTCCTCTGTCTATGGGATTTTCCTGGCAAGAATACCTCAAGTTCACAGTAGGTAACTGTTTCTCATAAATTCATAGAGATGAGAAAGTCAAATAAAATAAAGTCAGAGGAACTACTCCCAATTAAAAAGAAAATGAGAAATACCCTGAAAGAACAAATAATGCAACAGTGTTCACCAGTCAACTAAAACCAAAAAGAAGTAATAAAAATTCTAATCATATTAAGAAAAACTATTGATACAAATGCAGATCACTATAAAAAAGAACTGGAAAATATAAAGGTGAACCAATCAAAAATAGACAATTCAACTGCTTACATAAAAACCAATCTAGAAGCAATGAATATTCACAAAATAACACAGAAGAATGAATACGTGATTCAGGAGAGACAATGATTGAAGTCACCCAATCAGAGCAGAAGACAGACTAATAAAAAATGTTAAAGCAACATATAATATCTATGGGATAATAAAAATTATGCCAGCCTGTGCATAATAGGTGTTCTAGAAGAAGAAAAGAGAGACTTGGGTACTAAAAATGTACTTGAAGAAATTATGGCTAAAACTTCTCAAACCTAAATAAGAAAACAGACATCCAGGTACAGGAAGCACAGTGTTGCAAAAAGATGAACCCCAAAAGACTCACATTGAGACATATCATATTTAAAATGGCAAAAGCAAAAGATAAGGAGAAAATTCTAAAGGCAGCAAGAGAAAATTAAGAATCATCTACTGGGAGACTCCATGAAGCTTGTGGTTGATATTTTTATAGAAACTTTGCAGACCAAAAGGGAGTGGCATGATATAATCAAAGACCTGAAAGAGAAAACCCTGCAACTTAAGATACCCCAAACGATTATCATTTAGAATAGAAGAAAAGATAAAAATTCCTTCAGTTCAGTCACTCAGTCGTGTCCAACTCTTTGCGACCCCATGAACTGCAGCACGCCAGGCCTCCCTGTCCATCACCATCTCCCGGAGTTCACTCAAACTCATGTCCATCGAGTCAGTGATGCCATCCAGCCATCTCATCCTCTGTTGTCTCCTTCTCCCCCTGCCCCCAATCCCTCCCAGCATCAGAGTCTTTTCCAATGAGTCAACTCTTTGCATGAGGTAGCCAAAGTACTGGAGTTTCAGCTTTAGCATCATTCCTCCCAAAGAACACCCAGGACTGATCCCCTTTAGAATGGACTGGTTGGATCTCCTTGCAGTCCAAGGGACTCTCAAGAGTCTTCTCCAACACCACAGTTCAAAAGCATCAGTTCTTTGGCACTCAGCTTTCTTCACAGTCCAACTCTCGCATCCATACATGACCACTGGAAAAACCATAGCCTTGACTAGATGGACCTTTGTTGGCAAAGTAATGTCTCTGCTTTTGAATATGCTATCTAGGTTGGTCATAACTTTCCTTCCAAGGAGTAAGTGTCTTTTAATTTCATGGCTGCAATCACCATCTGCCATGATTTTGGAGTCCCCAAAAATAAAGTCTGACACTGTTACCACTGTTTCCCCATCTATTTCCCATGAAGTGATGGGACCAGATGCCATGATCTTAGTTTTCTGAATGTTGAGCTTTAAGACAACTTTTTCACTCTCCTCTTTCACTTTCATCAAGAGGCTTTTTAGTTCCTCTTCACAATCAGAAACCAAGAGAATTCAGCAATACTAAACATACAATAAAAGAAATATTGAAAAGTCTTCTGTAAATAAAGATAAACAAGAATCTAGAGGAAAAAACAATCACAATAATAAAGGCAAACAAATAAAAAGAATGAAGATTACTAAAGTAAACCAAAGTATAGATTAAAAATAAACAAAATTCCAAAAATTTTAAATGAATTATAACTACAATTAGCAATAAAAAGACAAACATGAAAATAGGACATAAATGATAAAATCTGGAGGAGGGGAGTAGAAAAACATGTATCTTTTAGAATGCATTTTATTTTGAATGACAGTTTAAAGCAAGTAGATACAATTGTAGATCAACATACTTGATTTTCATGGTAACCACAAATCAATTATATACATTAGATTCACAAAAACCAAAAAGAAAGGAACTCAATCATATTACATAAGAAAATTATCAAGCCAAAAAAGATAAAAACAAAAAGAAGACAATATGAACAAAGAAAAACTATAAAAACAACGGGAAAAGAAGGATTTAAATGGCTGTAAGTATATACCTATCAATAATTAATTTAAAGTCAATGGACTAAATCCTCTTATCAAATGATATAGTGTAATAGATGGGATAAAAACCAAGAACTTACAGTATGCTGCCCAGAAGAGATCCACTTCAGGGCAAAAACATGCATGCTGAAAGTGAGGGGATAGAAAAAGATGTTCCAAGCAAACGGAAATTACAGGAAAGCAGGGATAGCAATACACATATCAGAAAAATAGACTTTAACACAAAGGACAAGAAGAAAGATAAAAAAGAACATTATATAATGATGAAGGAGCCAATACAAGACGACAGTACACTCATCAACATACATGCATATAGGTGCACCTTAAATATTTAAAATAAGTATAATAAATACTAACAGACATAGAGGTGGGCAATAATACAATAATAGTAGGAGAGTTTAATACCTCATTGACATCAATGGACAGATAATCTAGACAGAAAAGTAATAAGGCAACAGAGGTCCTAAATGACAAAATAGATCCATTGGAGTTGATATCTACAGGGCACTACACAATCCCCCCAAAATATAACAAAAACCAGAATACAAATTCTTTTCAAGTGCAAATGAATGATCTAGGATAAATCACATACAATATCACAAAACAAGCTTCAACAAATTTAAAAGGATAGAAATTATTTCAAGCATTTTTTATGACCACTGTGGTGTGAAGCTAGAAATCAACCACAGAAAGTAAACAGGAGTAGAACAAACAGCTGGAGATCAAACATGCTACTAAGAAAACAAGAAGGTCAACGGTAAAATCAAAGAGGATATCAGAAAAAAAAACTCAAGGAAATGAAAATACAACTTTACAACATCTATGAGATGTAGCAAAAGCACTTCTAATGGGGAATTTTATAGTGATTAAGGCCCTTCTCAAGAAGAAACATTTCAAATAAACAATATTATCCACCACCTAATGGAATTAGAAAAAGAACAAACAAAACCTAAAGTTGGCAGAAGGGAGGAAATAATAAAGATGAGAAAGGAAATAGAATAGAGATTAAAAATATAAAAAAATCAATAAATCCAAGAATTGCTTGTTTGAAAATATAAACAAAATTGATAAACTTCTGGCAGATCTCACCAAGAAGAAAAGAGGGAGGATTGAAATAAACAAAATAAGAAATGAAAGAGGAGAAGTAAAAACTGATACCATAGAAATACAAAAACATTTTTAAGAGTATATTACAAATAGTTATTTGGCAACAAATTAGATGATCTAGAACAAAGGGACAAGTTTATAGAAATATGTTGTTCTTGTTGCATAGCTGCTAAGCCATATCTGACTCTTTTACAACCCTATGGACTGTAGCCCTCCAAGCTCCTCTGTCCATGGGATTTTCCAGACAAGAATACCAGTGGGATGCCATTTCCTTCTCCAGGGGACCTTCCCAATCTAGGGATCAAGCCTGCATCTCATGCATTGGCAGGTGGATTCTTTACCACTGAGCCACCTTGGAAGCCCTTGTAGCAATATACAGCCTGCCAAAACTGAGTCAAGAAGAAACAGAAAATTTGAGCAGACCAATCATTAGAAATGAAACTGAATATGTAATTTAAAAACAATGGTCCAGGACCAGATGCCTTCACTGCAGAATTCCATGAAACATAAAAAACAGCTTACACCATCCTGCTTTAATTATTCCACAAAATTGAAGAGGAAGGAACACTACAAAATTATTTCCATGAAGCCACTGTCACTCTATTACCCAAAAGAGACAAAGAGACTATACCTACACATTTGACAAGTACAAGTCAGTGTCTTTGATGAATATAAATGCAAATATCCTCTACAAAATATTGCAAACTGAATGTAACAGTACATAAAAAAGAATCAAACATAATGATCAGTTGGACAATTCCAAGGTTCACAATGATGGTTCAACACACACAAATCAATGTGATACACCACATTAACAAAAGGAAAGACAAAAATACATGGTCATCTCAGTAGACTCATAAAGAGCTTTTCATAAAATTCAACATCCATTCATGATAAGAACTTTCACCAAAGTGGATATAGAGGGAACATGTCTCAACAAAGTAAAAGCCATTTATGACAAACCCACTGTCAACATAATATTCTATGGTAAAAATCAGAAAACTTCTTCACTAAATTCAGGAAAAAGACAAGGATGTCCATTCTCACCATTCTACTCAACATGGTATTAGAAGTAGTAGCTGCAGCAATCAAACAGGAAAAGAAAATGAAATACAACCGCATTGGAAGGGAGAAGTAAAATGGAACTATTGATAGATGACACGATACACTATAAAGAGAAACATAGAGTCTCCACATAAAATCTATTAGAACTAATAAAAGAATTCAGCAAGGTAGCAGGATACAAGATGAATACACAGAAATCCTTTGATTTCATTATGCCAATAAGTAAATATCAGAAAGAAGAGGAAAAAGCCAATCCATTTAAAAGTCTAACCCTAAAATCTAGGAAATAGCTTAATAAAGAAAGTGAAAGATCTATACACTGAAAACTATAAAACATTGATAAAGGAAATCCAAGACGATTCCAAAAAATGGAAAACTATTACATGTTTTTGATTTGAAGAATTAATATTCTTAAAATGGCCATACTACCCAAAGGAATCTACAGATTAATGCAATCCCTATCAAAATGCTGATGATACTTTTCACAACCAGAATAATCTTAACATTTGTATGGAACCACAAGACATCCAAAATTGACAAAGAAATCCTGAGAAAATAAGAACAAAGCTGAAGGCATAACCTTTCTAGATTTCAGACATAACTAAGCTACAGTAATCAAAACAGCATGGTATTGGCACAATAACAGACATTTAGATTAATGCAACAGAATAGAGTCAATTATGATAAAGGGAGCAAGAATATACAATGGAGAAAGAGAGTTTCATCAACAAATGGTGTTGAGAATACTGGACAGCTACATGCAAATCAATAAAATCAGAACACTCCACATCATATACAAAAATAAACTTGAAATGGTTTATACATAAATCTAAGACATGACATCATAAAACTATAAGAAAAGAATGTGAAAATTTTTTTTCTGACATGAATCATAGTCATATATTCTTAGTCTGTCTCCAAAGAGAAAATAAATAGAAACAAAATGAGCAAATGGGAGCTAGTCAAACTTAAGGTATACCATTTAGTATCACAGTAATCCAAGTCTATGCCCCAACCATTTCATCTGAAGAAGCTGAAGTTGAATGGCTCTATGAAGACCTAAAACACTCCAACACCACAGTTCAAAAGCATCAGTTCTTCGATGCTCAGTTTTCTTTATGGACCAACTCTCACAGCCTATGGCTGTGACTACTTTTCCATGATTGCTGGAAAAGACATAGCTTTGACTAGATGGACCTTTGTTGGCAATGAAATGTCTCTGCTTTTTAATATGCTGTCTAGGTTGATCATAGCTTTTATTCCAAGGAGGAAGCATCTTTTAATTTCATGGCTGCAATCACCATCTGCAGTGATTTTGGAGCCAAAAAGATTTTGTTTCCATTGTTTCCCCATCTATTTGCCATGAAGTGATGGGACCAGATGCCATGATCTTAGTTTTTTGAATGTTGAGTTTTAAGCCAGCTTTTTCACTCTCCTCTTTCACTTTCATCAAGAGGCTCTTCACTTCCTCTTTGCTTTCTGCCATAAGGGTGGTGTCATCTGCATCCCTGAGGTTATTGATTTTTTTCCTGGCAATCTTGATTCCAGCTTGTGCTTCTTCCAGCCCAGCATTTTGCGTAATGTACTCTGCATATAAGTTAAATAAGCAGAGTGACAATATACAACCTTGATGTACTTTCCCAATTTGGAACCAGTCTGCTGTTCTACGTCAGGTTCTAACTGTTGCTTCTTGACCTGCATATAGATTTCTCAGGAGGCAGGTAAGTTGGTCTGGTATTCCCATCTCTTTAACATTGTTCCACAGTTTATTGTGATCCACACAATTGGCTTTGGTGCAGTCAATAAAGCAGAAGTAAAAAACAGGAATTCCCTTGCTTTTTCTAGTTCTTTGTATATGCTGTGTAACTTTTTTTTTTTATTAAATGTGTTTTTTGCAAATATTTTCTTCCATTCTGTGTCTTGTCTTCTAATTCTCTTGATATTGCCAAACACAGAACAAAAATATAATTTCATTGGAGTCCAGCTTTTCAGTTATTCCTGTCATGAAAAGTGCTGTTGGTGCTGTAATTTAAATGTCATTGCCATGCCTAAGGTCAGCTAGTTTTCATCCTATGTTATCTTCTAGGAGATTTATAGTGTTTTTTTTTTTTTTTTGAATTTTAGGCTTATCACCCATTTTAAGCATCTAGGTTATTTTCTTTGCCTGTGGATGTCTGATTGTTCGTTCCATCACCATTTGTTGAAAAGTATCTTTTCTCCATTGCTTTTCCTTCCCTGTCAAAGACCAGGTGACTATATATATATATATTTCTGGGTTCTCTGCTTTGTTCTGTTGTTCTATTTTTCTATTCTTTCACTAATACTACACTATCTTAATTATAGTAGTTTTATAGTAAGTCTTAGAGTTGGTTTCTGTCAGTCTTCTAACTTTATTCTTTTCTTTCAGTATTGTGTTGATTAATTTGAATAAACTTTTTATAAACTTTGGGATCAATTTGTTGATACCCACAAAATAACTTACAGAGATTTTGACTAGAATTACATTAAACCTATAGATCAAGTTGGGAAGAACTGACTCCTTGACAGTATTGAGTCTTCCTATTCGTAAAAATGGACTATCTTCACATTTACTTAGCATCTTGATTTCAGTCATTAGAATTTTGGAGTTTTACTCATTATCAAACTTGTATGTATTTTATTACCTTTATACCTAAGTATTTTGCTTTGGGCAATACTAATGTAAATAGCATTGTGCTTGTACTTTTAAACTATATTTGCTAATTGTTGATATATAGAAAAGTTATTGACTTTTATATCAAATTTGTATCCTGCGACCTTGCTACAATCACTTACTAGTTCTAGAAGGATTTTTTGTTTGTTTGTTTTGGTAAATTCTTTTGGGCAGTATGCAAAAGATGATCGTATTATCTGCAAAGAGATTTATTCCTTTCTTCCTAATGTATATACATTTCTTTGTCTCGTGTTGTTGCATTAGCTAGGACTTCCAGCATGATGTCGAAAGCAGTGGAGAGAAAGGACTTCCTTTCCTTGTTCCTGATCTTAATGGGAAAGCTTTGAGTTTCTCACCATTATGTATGATGTAGGCTGTTAGGATTTTGTTCATTAGAAAGTTGAAGAAGTTCCCCTCTATTCATCTTCTTTTGAGAATGCCAATTAGTTTGCTTCAAGAGAATATCAAGCTGCTAACTACAACTTGAAAGAAGATGAAATTGGCATAGTCCCTGGAAGTTTATCATAAGTATTCTTATTTTCCTCTTCCCTTAATCAAGATAAACATCCCAAGTACAATTAATATTTTCTTTCTCCTTTTGGTAACTAGCTTGCTTAACTGTTATGGTCAAATTGCCTGTTTCCTATAGTTTCTAGGGTTTCTGAATGCAAGGTCTGCCACATAGGCTACTTTTTTCTTATAATCTCAGCAAATCAGTTGAACAAAATTTGTGCAAATAGCTTATCATTTCTTGTCACTACTTAACACCAGACTGTAAGAAATAGAAATAAAGATACCAAGACAAACTAAATGCAAGCTAAGTTATATGACTTGCCTCTGTGCAGACAGTGAAATCTTTAGGAAGTAATTTTTTCCTTTTTTTTTTTTTACCATTACTTGTCAAATGACAGCTGCACACAGTCTATTTGTCAAGTCAGGGGAAACTTTAAAAAGTAATATTGATTTCTTATAACCCCAAACTATTATCTAACATTCTCTGGATCCATACCTGTCTGCGTACTCCTTGGGTAGGATAAACGATAATTCAGCTGCAACATTGTTCTCCAATCTGGCTTCTGGTATGTGATATTTAATCAGTTTGGAGATTTCTTTAACATCACAATGAGGATCCTTTACAATAATTAAGTGGTATCCCACACCTGAAAAAGTCCATTTAAAAGGTCAAAATTTTTTAAATGCAATCTGCCCCAATCAAACACATAAATATACTCTACCAACAGAAAGCACAGGATCTTGCTTGTTTAAAATTTCATTTTTACAAGGCATCAATACTGTGTTTAAGAGCAAGTGATCTTTAATTTTTGAGATTTACTGGTTTCATATTTTTACTAAAATTTAAACCTGTTAATTTTTATGGGCTGAGAGTTTGGAGGAGAATGGATTCATGTATATGTATGCCTGCATCCCTTCGTTGTTCACTTGAAAGTATCTTAACATTGTTAATCACTTATTCTCCAATACAAAAGAAAAAGTTTAAACATTTTTCTATTGTTTTATATATTTAAAAATTTCCTTCCTTCTGTCATTCTTTCCATACTTAATGTTCAATGATCACATTTCAGGTACATGCCATTAAAGTGGAAACTTTTACTTCCCCATATTAATGAATGAAAACTTCAAAATTTCACCTCACTGTACTAGGAAGTCTTCCCTTCATTATGTGACAATGGGCTACATGGACTATTGTCACCAAGTGTCTCCGACCCTTTTAGGATTTTACATATACACACATACATCCACACACGCATTTATGTATATGAAAGTGAAAGTGAAGTCACTCAGTCGTGCCTGACTCTTTGCAACCCCATGGATAGTAGCCTGCACCAAGCTCCTCTGTCCATGGGGTTTTCAAGGCAAGAGTACTGGAGTAGGTTGCCATTTCCTTCTCCAGGGAATCTTCTCAACCCAGGGATCGAACCCAGGTCTCTCACATTGTAGACAGACACTTTACTGTCTGAGCCACCAGAGTATAGACACACATAATTATTTTACCTGTCACATTCTTATTTTAGCATTCATTACTTTAGGCTATCTTTCTATTATATTCTTGAATGGGACTTCTGAATTTCATATTTCAAAATTTGTCTTATACATGCATTCACACATCAAATGCAAACCACTCTTGCTGTTTTCAATGTCCTGTCCATCAGACTTAATTTCTCACTGATTCTCCCCCAAAGACCCTTGATGCCAGCTGACTTCTTCTTTGTCCCAGGGGAAAAAAGGTGCATTTTTATCCTCATACTTTTATTACTTACTTATATCGTTTTCTAAAATAGAAGTGTTCTTTCCTTCATTGCCTTTTTAAGGTCAATAACTAAAAGCATTAATATACTTAGGTAATAATTTTGTTCCTACAACTAATCTGCTATAGGAATATTAACTTATATGTTCCCATCTGTAGGTGAAAAAACATTTAAAAGTATGAGTCCCTTTATTTCTGATATTAACCAAATATACTGCTTAAAACTCAACTCAATATCCTCTATGAGATAGAGTAAAGGGAAAAATGGTCACATCTTAGAGTGCAAAACAAGGGCTTTGTTGTTAGAAGAACCCAGGTCCAAAACTCTGCCACTTAACTGCATGATTGACTCAGACTTCAGAATAAGCAGCAGTTTTCTGCTCCATAAAAATAGTGAGGTTATGAAGAGGAGATGAGATAAATGTGTATAAACATTAAATGTAACTCACTTAAAATAAATGTGAGTTGAATGAACAAATTCAAACACCAAATTAATGATTAATGGAATGTCAGTCTTAACTATTCTCATTGATTTGTACGCACCAATTCTGAAGCCCTGATACACTTACTGGTTTGAACCTTGTAATATCAGAACTCAATTATATATGATATTATGGCTCATTTTTAATGTACTAGTCTTACTGACTAATCAGACTATATTCTTATTAAAATCAAGATTGTTTTATTTCAGTATTCATTCATATCCTATTCAATAAATTCCTATTGATCAACTACCACATTTCAAGATGATTTCATAAAAATAAACTAGAAAGTATTTAGCTAATTACACCAGAGGGGAGTGATGCTGATTTGGCAATAGAGAAAAAAGGGTCAGAGATACTGAGTCACTCATTTTCTCCCCTACAAGTTATCAGTCTATGAACCAGATACCGTGGAAGCATTACTTCATTCCAACAAAAACTAACTTCAGTGGAAGCCAGGTGAGAGAAAGAAACATGACTTTTTTGAGGTCAATAAAAGAATGAGTTTTCTAAGTTAGAATATACTCATCGTATCATAATGAAAAATAATAGGGATAGATAGATAAATTACAAATAGCCAATTTAAATAGTTTAGATTTAATGCAATAGGACACAAGAAGTTCTGTGTAGAGGAACAAAAATGATAATAAAATTATGTTAGAGAATGTTATTCAGGCATTAGCATCCAAATAGTGATCAGAGGGAGACAGACCATAAACTTTTTTCAGGAAAATTGTAGAGCCACAGCACTGCAGAGTACCCTTCGCCATGATAGCTATACGGTCACCCAGGACATCAGCTTCATCCATGTGGTGGGTTGTCAATAAGACGGTACGATTCTCTTTATGCTTCTGAAGGACATCCCAGGTGAATCTCCTTGAGACTGGGTCCATGCCAGATGTTGGCTCATCAAGTATCACCACCTACAGATCAGAAGAACAGTTCCATGATCATATTTAATTCATGTTATGCTCTTTATGTGATAACTTACTATTTTACATGGGGGACATATGCAAGCTAAAATACATAATCTAGACTATATTAAGAACTTTGAAAAATTAACAATAAATTAAAACCCCATAACCATATTATATCAACTGGATCAATGATGGAAATACCCTCTGATTGGGTAGCCCACTCCAGTATTCTTGCCTGGAGAATCCCATGGACGGAGCAGCTTAGTGGGCTACAGTCCACGGGTCGCAAAGAGTCGGACACGACAGAGCGACTTCACTTTCACTTTCTAGAGAGTGAGATTCTTATCAGCTCATAGGTTTATATCAGCTCAGTTTTATATATTAGCTGGGGCAGGGACCCATGTTAGTGGTTCTTTACCTTGGAGCCTCCTATAAGTGCTATAATAATGGAGAGTTTACGCTTCATTCCTCCACTCAGTGACTTTGCAAGGGCATCATGCTTTTCTATCAGGCCAAAAGATATCAGCATTTTGTTAATTTCTTTAGATCGTATTTCTGGAGGTACTCCTTTTATCTAAAAAAGAAGCCAGAATTTACATGGTGCTTCCAACTTTGTCCTTAGAAAAATTCTTTAATCAGGATTTTTCTTACAGAGTTATTTAGACATGAGCTTTTCCTTCTCTTTGCCCCCCTTTATAGTTAAGGAACAATGACTCCAAAAAATGAATTTCCACTACATAAAGATAAAGATGTTGGTTCTTTGTCACACTGCCTGAAGCATATGAAAAGAGTGGAAAAAAAGAATATATCTCTGGCTCACCACACAGTAGAAATAGAGATGTTCTGAGACTGTCAAGTGATGGAACAATATGTCATCCTGGGGGCACAAGCCCAAGCTTTTTCTGACTTGAACCATATCTTTCGAGATATCATATCCACTAATATACACCTTTCCACTGGTAGGACGATAGAGACCTAGAATTAAGCATAAGACATGATAGAAACTTAGTTTCAGTGAGAGAACCTGAGAATACACTGTTCATTAGCACCTCCTTAATAGTCTATTTGTAGACTATTTGAAAGAATTATGAGTACCTCTTACAAAGAAAGTGACCTGGCACCTTCTGGTAATGGGGAAAACTTTTTTTTAAATCTATGCATTCTGGTTTCTAATGAGTATAAAAATATTAATTGAGTAATAAAAAATACTTTGAAGAATTTTCTGTTTCAGGGTTCTATGCTACTGTCTATTTGACAACATAGGCAAACCACAGTATAATCTTACCAGCTTGTGATTCATCCAACCTGGCATTTTGCATGATGTACTCTTCATAGAAGTTAAATAAGCAGGGTGGCAATATACAGACTTGTTATATTCCCTCCCCAACTTTGAACCAGTCATTTGTTCTATGTCCAGTTCTAACTGTTGCTTCTTGACCCACATACAGGATTCTCAGGAGAAAGATAGTGTGATCTGGTACTCGCATCACTTTAAGAACTTTGCACAGCTTTTTGTGATCCACACAAAGTCTTTAGCATAGTCACTGTAGCAGAAGTAGATGTTTTTCTTGAACCCCCTTACTTTCTCCATGATCCAACGCATGTTGGCAATTTGATTTCTGGTTCCTCTGCTTCTTTGAAATAAGCTTGCATATGTGTAAGTTTTCAATTCATGTACTGCTGAAGTCTAGCTGGAAGGATTTTGAGCATAACTTTACTAGCCTATGAAATGAGCGCAATTGTATGGTAGCTTGAACATTCTTTGGCATTGTCTTTCTTTGGGATTGGAATGAAACTGACCTTTTCCAGTCCTGTGATCACTGCTGACTTTTCCAAATTTGCTGGCATATTGAAAGCAGCACTTTAACAGCATCATCTTCTAGGATTTTAAATAGCTCAGGCAGAATTCCATCACTTCCATTGGTTTATTCATGGTAATGCTTCCCTAAGGTCCACTTTACACTCCAGGATGTCTGGCTCTAGGTGATTAACCACACCACTATGGTTATCAGGATCATTAAGACCTTTCTTGTAGAGTTCCTCTGTGTATTCTTGCCAACTCTTCTTAACCTCTTCTGCTCTTGTTAGTTCCTCACCATTTATGTCCTTTATCATGCCTATCCTTGCATGAAATGTTCCCTTGATACCTCCAATTTTCTTCAAGAGATCTATAGTCTTTCCCATTCTATTGTTTTCCTCCATTTCTTTGCATTATTCATTTCAGAAGGCCTTGTTATCTCTCCTTGCTATTCTCTGGATCTCTGTATTTAGTTGGGTATGTCTTTCCCTTTTCTCTTTATCTTTGCTTCTCTTTTTCCTCAGCTATTCTCTTGTTCCTTCAGACAACCACTTTGCTTTCTTGCATTTCTTTTTGTTTGGAATGATTTTGGTCACTGCATCCTGTACAATTTTAAAAATGTCCATCCATAGTTCTTCAGGCTCTTTGTATACCAGATCTAATCCCTTGAATATGCTTGCCACTCCACTGTGTAGTTGCACAATATTGTAAAAGTACCACATGCTACTAAGCTGGAAACTTTAAATTGAATAATTTTATGTTATATGAATTTTGCCTCAACTAAAAATTATCATTCAAAAAATTACAAGACATAACCCTTGGGCTTCGAGCTACTTTTAATTGAGGAAACAGGGGTCTCAACAACTGTGATACATGATACAATTAATTCATTCTGCAAGTATTTATTGAAAACTTACTGTGTAAGAAATTACTCTAATCCTTTGGGACATAGTTACCAAACAGGTAAGGGTGATTAATTCTGGTTGATGGGATCAGGAAGTAGCTTTTGAGCTGAATCTTCACGAATGAGTAGAAAATTTCAAAAGGGAAGTGGTGGTTTAGGCATTCCTGGTAAGGAAAAGGGAATGCTCATATACACATTAGGAAGTGCATAATATATGTTCTGAGATATCGAATGCATTGGTTTCCAATGGCTGCTGTAGCAAATTACCACAGAGTTAGTGTTAAAACAAAAGAAATTTATTCCATTACAGTTCTGGAGACTGGAAGTCTGAAATCAGTATCACTGGGGTGAAACTGTGCGTCAGCAGGGCCTCACCCTCAACAGATACTCTGAGGGAAAAATCCATTTCTTGTGTTTTTCAGATTGTGGTGGCTGCTAATATTTCTTATCCTGTGAAGCAACACTCCAGTTATCTGGGTCCAACATCACATTGCCTATTCTCTTCTTGTCTTCTATTCTTCTGCCTATCTAAAATCTCCCTCTGTCTTTTACTTATGAGGACACTAGAGATTTCATTTAGGATTCAGCCAGATAAACCAGGATTATCTCATTATATATATATGTATATATGGCCCGGGTGTCACACACCCCAACAAGCTTCTTGGCACAGAACTATCCAACCCCATGCAGGGATCCGTTTTACCAGGAAAAACCCTACTTGCCCATGACACTTGGAACCTTCAGGGTACCTGGACTGCTGGTTCTTGATCTTCCTAAGAAATATTGTGGAGCAAATCCATTTTTATTTAGGATTTATTTCGTCATTTATGATTTGGTTTTGTGGGTTTTTTTTTTTTTTTGGTAAGTAAACAAAAACTAATTAAACAAGGTCTGCTGAAGTTGTGAATTGAACCATACTTGACTTTTCAGTGAGGAAGAGACAGACCACTTCACTGCCCTGCCTCCTCACAAGGGGCAGGGCCCCACCTTTTTCCTCCCAGGCAGAAAGTGGAAGCCACCTTGGCTGGAGCAGCCCACCACAGCAAGCAGACCCCAGGGATTTGTTGTCGTCTTTCTGGCCAGGTCTGTGCCCAATACATCAGCTTGTCCACACTACATGTTGGGCATAGACCTGGCCAGAACACATGGGAAGGAGACCGTTATCTTCGGGGACCACTGTCACAAAATGTAAAGCATGGAATATGTTCTAAGATGAAATATATAAAATTATTTAATAAGTGGCAGTTGATATTATACTGAAGACAACAATAACAATATTCACTAATAATTATGTGGAATTAATTAGGAAGTAATGATTAAGAGCTTTAACTAAGTTTCAGAAGTATTTCAAAGATAGAAGTCAACAAAGAATTGTTGTTTTCCATCATTTCTTTCCTCAAAGATAAGGCTACTTATAGTTGACCTAAACTGGGAAATTCATCCTTGCTCCAACCTTTCACTTGACACTCTGGTATCATTTTGGTCATTCCTCTTCTCTCTCTTTCTGTTCTCTAGCCATATAATATTCCCTAGTTTCTTACTTCCTGGCCATGAATATCCTTAGAATATGCACCTCCCCTTTCTTTCATGATTCATTACACCTTGTACCAATCTCAAATTAGATTTTATTTCCCCTTTGCTCACAGACCTTGCCCGCAGTGTTAGATCAAGGTGACAGGACAACAGCCAACACTCAAGCTTTATTTTTTACTTCTCAAGATGTTATAAAATTCCTATTTACTCATCAAATCCTTGCTCAACTATAAGATCTTTGAAGGGAAGGACTTTCTGCTCAACACTGCATTCTTAGTTTTCACCCAAATATCTGGCATATTAGTGTATACTAATGATATGAGTAAAGTTTTGCCTCATCTGTAATTTAGTGAATCACTTGAGTAATGAGAACACTTTCTGGGATAATAGTGAAGTCATCTATCTTAATAGGCAACAGGATTATTTAGAGGTATGCATATGTCAAAATGCAGCAAATGAATACTTAAAATTTAAGCATTTTTAATTAAAATTTTATTCCAAAAGAAAAATTCTAGTTAATGATATGCATTCTAAATTATTTATTAAGAAGCATCTTAATGTCTAAAATTAATTTTCAGATGCATAAAAATGGGATCAATAGATCTGTGACAAATATATAAAATGGTAAAATGGTAAAATCTAGGCAGTGGGTGTAAGGGTGGTCACTGAAAATCTTTCAACTTGGATGTAAGTAGAAATTTTCTTATTAAATATAAAAGTATATTCATAAGAATATATAATACACATTATACAATGAAACACTGTACATCAAACAAATTAGAATGGTTTCCTATGAAGGGAGCAGGGGAACAGAAGAAAGTGATATAAAAGGAAATTTAAAGGAATAAATAAGTGAAAGTAGAAAGGCTCTCTAGTCTTTGCATTGACCAATGACGATGGTACACTACAAAGTGAGAAGTGGGATGCACCTGAGAAACAAAAATAAACATTGATTTTTAAGGTTAATAATAAATGATTTACACTTTGTAAAGAGAGCAGATTAATAAACAGCCATATGTATCATTTAAATAACAATGTCAATGTCAAGAAGAGTACACAGAAGCTTCAAAGCTTAATCCAGAGTATCTGAGTCACAAGTAACCATGAATATTTACCTGTGAGGATAGATAAGGTAGTAGTCTTCCCTGCTCCATTATGACCGAGAAGGACAGTGATTTGCCCCTCATATAAATTCAAAGACAAGTCTTGAACAGCTAGTACTGTCATATTTTGCAATGTGAATTCCTGTGAAAAGAAAAAAACCCCACAAACCTTATATCTATTACTATTACTTATAAAGGGCATGCATTTATATCAATTATCTATAGAATAAGAAAATAAGAGACCATTAATCTCAAAAGGTAAAATCAAAGTATAAAAGAAAAAAATCATGAACAATTATATCTGGAAGCAAAATGTGGATAGAAGTTCAAAGTAAGTCCATAAGACTTTTTCTGAACAATTTCATGGAGTCCCACTTTGATCCATTTACTGTCATGAAGCTGATATATTACAATATGCTCCAGTTAATGTCTTTCTGCTAAATTCCTGAACTTACTGCAAAAAGTCATTATATGTGGTTGTCCTATAAGCACTTCAAATTCTACTAATTAGTTCAGTCGCTCAGTTGTGTCAAACTCTTTGCAACCCCATGGACTACAGCACGCCAGGCTTCCCTGTCCATCACCAACTCCCAGAGCTTGCTCAAACTCATGTCCATCGAATCGGTGATGCCATCCAATCATCTCATCCTCTGTTGTCCCCTTCTCCTCCTGCTTTTAATCCTTCCCAGCATCAGCATCTTTTCAAATGAGTCAGTTCTTTGCATCACATGACCAAAATATTGCAGCTTCAGCCTCAGCATCAGTCCTTCCAAAGAATATTCAGGACTGATTTCCTTTAGGATAGACTGGTTGGATCTCCTTGCAGTCCAAGGGACTCTCAAGAGTCTTCTTCAGTACCACAGCTCAAAAGCATCAATTCTTTGGCACTCAGTTATCTTTATAGTCCAACTCTCACATCCATACATGACTACTGGAGAAACCACAGCTTTGACTAGATGGATCTTTGTCTGCAAAGTAATGTCTTTGCTTCTTAATATGCTCTCTAGGTTGGTGATAGCTTTTCTTCCAAGAAACAAGCTTATTTCAATTTCATGGCTGCAGTCTCTATCTGTAGTGATTTCAGAGCCCAAGAAAATAAAGTCTGCCACTGTTTCCATTGTTTCCCCATCTATTCCCATGAAGTGATGGGACTGGATGCCATGATCTTAGTTTTTTGAATGTTGAGTTTTAAGTCAGCTTTTTCACTCTCCTCTTTCACTTTTATCAAGAGGCTCTTTAATTCTTCTTTGCTTTCTGCCATAAGGGTGGTGTCATCTGCATAACTGAGATGATACAACAGATGCTGGAAATTTGATCTCTGGTTCCTCTGCCTTTTTAAAATCCAGCTTGAACATCTGGAAGTTCTTGCTTCACATACTGTTGAAGCCTTGCTTGGAGAATTTTGAGCATTACTTTGCTGGCATGTGAGATGAGTGCCATTGTGCAGTAGTTTGAACATTCTTTGGCATTGCCTTTCTTTGGGATGGGGATTAAAACTGACTTTTTCCAGTCCTGTGGCCACTGCTGAGTTTTCCAAATTTGCTGACATATTGAGTACAGCACTTTTACAGCATCATCTTTTAGGATTTGAAATATCTCGACTACAATTCCATCACCTCCAGTAGCTTTGTTTGTAGTGATGCTTCCTAAGGCCCACCTGATTTTGCATTCCAGGATATCTGTCTCTAGGTGCGTGATCACACCATTGTAGCTATCCAGGTTATTAAGATCCCTTTTGTATAGTTCTGTGCATTCTTGCCACCTGTTCTTAGTATCTTCTGCTTCTGTTAGATTCATACCATTTCTATCCTTAATTGTGCCCATCTTTTCATGAAATGTTTCCTTGGTATCTCTAATGTTCTAAGAGATCTCTATTCTTTCCCATTCTATTGTTTTCCTCTATTTCTTTGCGTTGATCACAAGGAAGGCTTTCTTATCTCTCCTTGCTATTCTTCGGAACTCTGCAGTCACATGGGTATATCTTTCCTTTTCTCCTTTTCCTTCTTTTCTCAGCTATTTGTAAGGCCTCCTCAGACAACCATTTTGCCTTTTCTTTTTTTTTTTTTTTCTTTTTTCTTGGATATGGTCTTGATCTCCGCCTCCTGTACAACCTTATGAACCTCTGTCCATAATTCTTTAGGCACTCTGTCTATCAGATGATATCCCTTGAATCTATTTGTCATTTCCACTGTGTAATTGTAAGGTATTTGATTTAGGTCATACCTGAATCATCTAGTAATTTTCCCTACTTTTTTCAGTTTAAGTTTGAATTTTGCAATGTTGACTCTCTTGAGCTTCTCCATTTTCAGCTGAAAAGAATATAATCAATCTTATTTTAGTATTGACCATCTGGTGATGTCCATGTGTAGAGCTGTCTTTTGTGTTGTTGGAAGAGGGTGTTTGCTATGATCAGTGCTTTCTCATGGCAAAACTCTATTAGCCTTTGCCCCACTTCATTTTGTATTCCAAGGCCAAACTTGCCTGTTACTCCAGGTATCTCTTGACTTCCTACTTTTGCATTCCAGTCCCCTATGATGAAAAGGACATTTTTTTTTGAGTGCTAGTTCCAGAACGTCTTGTAGGTCTTCATAGAACTTCAGCTTCTTGTGGCACTGATGAAGAATTTGCCTGCAATGTGGGAGCCCTGGGTTTGATCCCTGGGTTGGGAAGATCCCCTGGAGAAGGGAAAGGCTATCCACTCCAGTATTCTGGCCTGCAGAATTCCGTGGACTCTATAGTCCACGGGGTTGCAAAGAGTCAGACACCACTGACTGACCTTCACTTTCACTCATCTGAAAATGTATTCCTCCTGCTATATTCCTTTTCTGAGTAAGTTACACCATTATCTACCTGGATGTACAAGGCAGAAGCTTGGGATTTCTTTACCCACAGCTCCCTCTGCCTCATCTACTAAAATTTATCAGTCACTTATCCAGTGGATCCACACTGGTTGCCTTGTAAAAAACAATGCCTGAAGGGCACTAGAGCAAATTGCCAGCTTTTCCATGGTTGAGGCAGGGCTGAGAGCAGTGCCGAAACAGTGTACCATATGACCCTGCACTATGGGTGACCAATGATACAACAGAGTGCCATCCCTGATGGACAGCTCTGGTGGAGGAATACTTGGTGGCTCCTTTCTCAGTGGGAGCACTGCAATACCACCTACTTCACAGTGCAGCTCAGAAACAGATGAGGGGTTCCTACTCCAACAACTAAGGTGCAGACCCTGCCCCTGATACGGCTGTGACAGCCACAGGGAAGAGAGGAGGCACTGCTTAACATGCAGGGCGGGTTCTGATCACCGTAAGACCAGTCACATCGCATATCAAGGGGATAAAAGCCAGGACACACTGAGGAAAGAAGCAGCAGTCATCCATACTAAAAACAGCATTGGCATCAGCAATATCAAAGCTGTTCAGGCTATACAGGGATGCTACCACATCAAATATCCCTCTAAGACTATGGTAGATAATTGTTTCTCCCAAACTCACAAAGTAAGAGAAACATAGATAAAAAGAAGTAGAGGAACGATTCCCAGATAAAAGACCAAGACACGTGTACCCCAATGTTCATCACAGCACTGTTTATAATAGCCAAGACATGGAAGCAACCTAGATGTCCATCAGCAGATGAATGGATAAGAAAGCTGTGGTACATATACACAGTGGAGTATTACTCAGCCATTTAAAAGAATACATTTGAATCAGTTCTAATGAGGTAGATGAAACTGGAGCCTATTATACAGAGTGAAGTAAGCCAGAAAGAAAAACACCAATACAGTATACTAACGCATATATATGGAATTTAGAAAGATGGTAACGACAACCCTGTATGCGAGACAGCAAAAGAGACACAGATGTATAGAAGAGTCTTTTGGACTCTGTGGGAGAGGGACGGGGTGGATGATTTGGGAGAATGGCATTGAAACATGCATAATATTATATAAGAAACGAATCGCCAGTCCAGGTTCGATGCAGGATACAGGAAGCTTGGGGCTGGTGCACTGGGATGACCCAGAGGGAGGGTATGGGGAGGGAGCTTGGAGGGGGGTTCAGGACAAGACAACCAAGACAACTCCCCTAAAAGAACAAACAATGGAACAGACGTCTTCAGCCTGATAGACACAGAGTGCAAAAAGGAGACAATGAAAGGATATCAATAAAAATTCAGATTATTATATAAAGAAACTACAAACTATAAAGAACCAAGAAAAATTAGAAATCTCATTTGCTGAGGCAAAAGCTGAGCTAGAAACAAGGAACAGAAGATTGAATAATACAAAATGAATAAGTGGTGAATAAATTCCAACAAAAGAAGAAAAAGTAAAGGAGATCAAAAAATGTACTTGAAGAAATTATGACTGAAAACTTTCCAAAACTAAAGAAGTGAAGTGAAGTGAAAGTCGCTCAGTCATGTCCAACTCTTTGTGACCCCATGGACTATACAGTCCATGGGATTCTCCAGGCCAGAATACTGGAGTGGGTAGCCTTTCCTTTCTCCAGGGGATCTTCCCAACTCCAGGATCGAACCCAGGTCTACTGCATTGCAGGCAGATTCTTTCCCAGCTGAACTACTAGGGAAGCAAAAAAACAAAAAAAGCAGAAAAAAAAAAAAAAGAAGAAGAAGAAGGAAACAGATACCCAGATACAGGAAGTGTAGAGAGTCCCAGACAATATGAACCCAAACAGACTTACACCAGACATACTATAAAGTGGCAAAGAAAGAAAGTCAAAGTGTTAGTTGCTCAATCATGTCCAGTTCTTTGCAACCCCATAGACTATAGCCCACCAAGCTGTTCTGTCCATGGAATTCTCCAGGCAAGAATACTGGAGTGGGTTGCCATTCCCTTCTCCAGGAGATCTTCCCAACCCAGGGATCAAACCCAGGTCTCCTGAATTGCAAGCAGATTCTTTACTGTCTGAGCCACCAGGGAAGCAAAAGTTAAATGTAAAGAAAGGATGCTGAAGGCAAGGAGAGAAAAACAAAATTTGATTGCAAGGAAATCTCCTTAAGGCAATCAGCTGGTTTCCCTATTGGAATGTTGCAGGCCAAAAGGGAGTAGTAAGATACATTCACAATCTTGAAGGAGAAAAATCTGCAACATAAGAAACTCTTTCCAGAAAGATTATCATTTAGAATAGAGAGATAAAGAATTTCTGAGACAGGAAAAACTAAAAGAACTAAACTAAAATGAAACCTATCATAAAGGAAATATTGAAAGATATTTTCTAAATAGATAAGAAATAAGAATCCATAGAAAAGAGAAAATGAGAATTGCAAAGGAAATTACTTAAATAAACCAGTATACAGATTTAAAAAAAATAAATTTTTTTTGTGAAAGCAGTGAACAGCAAAAGGGTAAATATGAAGATGTAAAAGAAGACAACAAAGCCAAAAAGTGTGAAGAAGGAGAATAGCAAAATACAGATATTTTTTACAATGCATTTGAGCCTATAAAAAAATCAGTCTAACGTGTACCCCAATGTTCATTGCAGCACTGTTTATAATAGCCAGGACATGGAAGCAACCTAGATGTCCATCAGCAGATGAATGGATAAGAAAGCTGTGGTACATATACACAATGGAGTATTACTCAGCCATTAAAAAGAATACATTTGAATCAGTTCTAATGAGGTGGATGAAACTGGAGCCTATTATACAGAGTGAAGTAAGCCAGAAAGAAAAACACCAATACAGTATACTAACGCATATATATGGAATTTAGAAAGATGGTAACAATAACCCTATGTACGAGACAGCAAAAGAGACACTGATATATAGAACAGTCTTATGGACTCTGTGGGAGAGGGAGAGGGTGGGAAGATTTGGGAGAATGGCATTGAAACATGTAAAATATCATGTATGAAACGAGTTGCCAGTCCAGGTTCGATGCACGATACTGGATGCTTGGGGCTGGTGCACTGGGACGACCCAGAGGGATGGTATGGGGAGGGAGGAGGGAGGAGGGTTCAGGATGGGGAACACATGTATACCTGTGGCGGATTCATTTTGATATTTGGCAAAACTAATACAATTATGTAAAGTTTAAGAATAAAAAAAAAAGAAAGAAAATCAGTCTAAAGCAGTTAGATATAGGAAAACGTTAACATACTTGAAAAACAAGATAATCACAAACATACGATAGTTTCACAAAAAAACAAGAGAACACAAGCATAATACAAAAGGAACTAATCAAACAACAAAAGGAAGAACAAAAAGAAAAAGAAAGGAACAAAGAAGAAATAAAGAAACACAGACTCAACTGGAAAATTAGGTTTAAAATGGAAATAAATACATATTTATTGATAATTGCCTTATGTCAATGGCTTAAATGCTCCAAAGACATAGAGTGGAAGATTGGATTAAAAACACAAACACGAGTCTAGCTGCCTAGAAGAGAATATTCAGTGCAAAAGACAGACTTAGGCTGAAAGTGAGAAGATGAAAAAGACATTTCATTCAAATGGAAATTAGAGGAAAGTGGGTGTAACATGACTCATATGAGAAAAAATAGACTTTAAAACAAAGGCCATAAAGAAAAATACAAAAGAATATTATAAAAGAATAAATGCAAGAAAAGTGTATTACACTCATCAACAAATATGCATATTTTTGGGGTATAACATTTTGCATCCAAATACATAAAACAAACACTAACCAATATAAAGGCGGTGCAGTGGTAGAGAATCTGCCTGCCAATGCCAGAGACTCAAGAGATATGGGTTCAATCTCTGGGTTGGGAAGATTCACTGGAGTAGAAAAGGGCAACCCACTCCAGTGATTTTGCCTGGGAAATCCACGGACAGAGGAGCCAAGCCGTCTACAGTCCATTGGGTTGCAAAGAGCCAGACATGACCAAGTGCACACTTGCAAAATAATAACTGGAGATTTTAACACCCAACTCACATCAGTGCACAGATTTTGTAAACAGATCAGTAACACAACAGAGAAATTAAATGATACAATAGAACAGTTAAGTCTTCTTGATATATATATAGGGTATTACATTAAAAAACAAACAAACCAGAATACACATTCTTTCCAAGTGCACATGGAACAGTCTCTAGGACTGACCACATACAAGGACACAAGATGAATCTCAACAAATTTAAGAATACAGAAACTAGTTCAGCTATCCTTTCAGATCACAATGGCATGAAACTAGAAACCCACCACAGAAAAGAATAAGAAAAAAATATGACTACATGGAGACTAAACAACATGTCACTAAAAAATCAGTGAATCTTATAAATAAGGAAATAAAAGTCACCTGTATTCCACCCAAGGGCTCTTTTAACAGTTTTTGTTCATAGTAATTTTGTAGAAAATTTTGCAATTTTCCTCAATGAGACTACACACATACACACACACAATTTTCTATTCTGTATTTTCTCTAAACTTTTAGAATTTTCTCATTTCTCTCTCTATTCTTTATATGTATATTTAGCTTTTACAAATTATTGTAAAATACAGTAGTGATCTTAATTTACTTGATATTTCTCCTACTATGGAAAAATTTTTTAATTTTTATTTGATAACATTGCAGTGATTTTTTTGTGTATAAATCCCTGTGTTTTTAAATTATATCTCCAAAATAGATTTAAAAAATTGAAACATTAATCAAAGGATTAAAATATATTTATTTAAGTTTATTGATAGAAATTGTTAATTATTTCACTGTAGATTTTTAAATTTCTATTTTATATTGGAGCATAGTTGATTAAACCAGTCCATCCTAAAGGAAATCAGTCCTGAATATTCCTTGGAAGGACTGATGGTGAAGCGGAAATGCCAATATTTTGGCCACCTAATGCGAAGAACTGACTCATTTGAAAAGACCCTGATGCTGGGAAAGATTGAAGGCAGGAGGAGAAGGGGACGACAGAGGATGAGATGGTTGGATGGCATCACTGACTCAACGGACATGAGTTTGAGTAAACTCTGGGAGTTGGCAATGGACAGGGAGGCCTGGAGTGCTGCAGTCCATGAGGTCACAAAGAGTCGGACACGACTGAGCAACTGAACTGAACTGAACTGAGTATGATAATCTCCAGGTCCATCCATGTTGCTGCCAATGACATTATTTCATTCTTTTTAATGGCTGAGCAATATTCCATTGTATATATGTACTACCATTTCTTTTATCATTCCTCTGTTAATGGTTATTTAGGTTGTTTCCATATCTAGGCTACTGTAAACAGCATTGCAGTGAACACTGTGGGTGTATGTATCTTTTTGAACCATGTTTTACTCTGGATATATGCCCAGGAGTTTTGCCTCTGGACCACACTGCAGCTCCATCTCTAAGGAACCTCCCCATATTGTTCTCTATACTGGCCCTACCAATTTACACTCCTTTCAACATTGTAGAAAGGTTCTCTTTTCCCCATACCTTCTTTAATGTTTATTTTTTGCTGATATTTTGATGATAGCCATTCCAACAGGTATGAAGTGATACCTCATTATAATTTTGATTTCCAATTCTCTAATTATTAGCAAGGTTGAGCATTTTTCCATGTGACTCCTGGCTATCTATGTTTTCTTTATAGTAATTTCTAGTTAGGTTTTCTGCCCATTTTTTGATTATTTTAAATCTTGAGCTTCATTGTAGATTTTGGAGACTAATCCCTTTGGTCATATCATTTGCAAATATTTTCTCCCATTCTGAGGATTGTTTTTCATTTTTTATGGTTTCCGTTGCTGTGCAAAAGCTATTGAGTTTAATTAGGCCCATTTTTTTCTTTTTGTTTTCATTTGCATTATTCTAGGAGACAGCTCAGAAGAGATATCACTGCATTTTTGTCAGAGTGTTCTGCCTGTTTTCCTCTAAGAGTTTTATAGTTTTATATTTATCTTTAATACATTTTGGGTTTATTTTTGGGTGTGGTGTTAAAAAATGTTCTAAGTTCATTTGTTTTACATGTAGCTGTAGAGTTCCTTCATTGTATAGTCTTGCCTCATTAGTTATAGATTAATTGACCATAGTGTGTGCGGGTTTATTTACAGGCTTTCTACCCAGTTCCATTAATCTACATTTCTGTTTTGTGCCAGTAACATACTATTTTGAAGACTATAGTTTTGTAGTACAGTCTGAAGTCAGGGAGCCTGTTTCTTCCAGATGTATTCCTTTTTCAAGATTGCTTTAGCTATTCAGGATCTTTTATGTTACCATACAAATTTTAAGATTTTTTTTTTATTTTTGTGAATAATGTCATTGTAATTTGACAGGGACTTCATTGAATCTGTAGATTGCTTTGGGTAATATAATCATTTTGACAATATTGACTCTTCCAATCCAAGAACATGGTATATCTTTCCATTTTTCTGTATTATTGTCTACTTAATATAATCAATTAAAAAGCATTTTTTATATATAAGAAAACTTTCATTTGCAATTAGATTATTATGAGTTACTTTCAAAATAAATAATCCTTATGTAAATAAAATATTTTAATATTAACATGTATTATGTATAAATTCCTATTTCCATGTATCAGCTTTATTTGCAATGATGCACATTTGCAAAATACAGTGAAGAAGTATATTTAGGTTATTATTAATCTAAAAACAAAATATATGATCAAAAATAAGTACCTCAAAATACTTTTATAATTCATATTCTTTTACTAGATTTAACATTACTTTTTATTTTTTTTTTAATTTTATTTTATTTTTAAACTTTACATAATTGTATTAGTTTTGCCAAATATCAAAATGAATCCACCACAGGTATACATGTGTTCCCCATCCTGAACCCTCCTCCGTCCTCCCTCCCCATACCATCCCTCTGGGTCGTCCCAGTGCACCAGCCCCAAGCATCCAGTATCGTGCATTGAACCTGGACTGGCAACTCGTTTCATACATGATATTTTACATGTTTCAATGCCATTCTCCCAAATCTTCCCACCCTTTCCCTCTCCCACAGAGTCCATAAGACTGTTCTATACATCAGTGTCTCTTTTGCTGTCTCATACACAGGGTTATTGTTACCATCTTTCTAAATTCCATATATATGCGTTAGTATAGTGTATTGGTGTTTTTCTTTCTGGCTTACTTCACTCTGTATAATAGGCTCCAGTTTCATCCACCTCATTAGAACTGATTCAAATGTTTTCTTTTTAATGGCTGAGTAATACTCCATTGTGTATATGTACCACAGATTTCTTATCCATTCATCTGCTGATGGACATCTAGGTTGCTTCCATGTCTTGGCTATTATAAACAGTGCTGCGATGAACATTGGGGTACACGTGTCTCTTTCCCTTCTGGTTTCCTCAGTGTGTATGCCCAGCAGTGGGATTGCTGGATCATAAGGCAGTTCTATTTCCAGTTTTTTAAGGAATTTCCACACTGTTCTCCATAGTGGCTGTACTAGTTTGCATTCCCACCAACAGTGTAAGAGGGTTCCCTTTTCTCCACACCCTCTCCAGCATTTATTACTTGTAGACTTTTGGATCGCAGCCATTCTGACTGGTGTGAAATGGTACCTCATAGTGGTTTTGATTTGCATTTCTCTGATAATGAGTGATGTGGAGCATCTTTTCATGTGTTTGTTAGCTATCTGTATGTCTTCTTTGGAGAAATGTCTATTTAGTTCTTTGGCCCATTTTTTGATTGGGTCATTTATTTTTCTGGAGTTGAGCTGTAGGAGTTGCTTGTATATTCTCGAGATTAGTTGTTTGTCAGTTGCTTCATTTGCTATTATCTTCTCCCATTCTGAAGGCTGTCTTTTCACCTTGCTAATAGTTTCCTTTGATGTGCAGAAGCTTTTAAGGTTAATTAGGTCCCATTTGTTTATTTTTGCTTTTATTTCCAATATTCTGGGAGGTGGGTCATAGAGGATCCTGCTGTGATGTATGTCAGAGAGTGTTTTGCCTATGTTCTCCTCTAGGAGTTTTATAGTTTCTGGTCTTACGTTTAGATCTTTAATCCATTTTGAGTTTATTTTTGTGTATGGTGTTAGAAAGTGTTCTAGTTTCATTCTTCTACAAGTGGTTGACCAGTTTTCCCAGCACCACTTGTTAAAGAGATTGTCTTTAATCCATTGTATATTCTTGCCTCCTTTGCCAAAGATAAGGTGTCCATATGTGCGTGGATTTATCTCTGGGCTTTCTATTTTGTTCCATTGATCTATATTTCTGTCTTTGTGCCAGTACCATACTGTCTTGATAACTGTGGCTTTGTAGTAGAGCCTGAAGTCAGGTAGGTTGATTCCTCCAGTTCCATTCTTCTTTCTCAAGATCGCTTTGGCTATTCGAGGTTTTTTGTATTTCCATACAAATTGTGAAATTATTTGTTCTAGCTCTGTGAAGAATACTGTTGGTAGCTTGATAGGGATTGCATTGAATCTATAGATTGCTTTGGGTAGTATACTCATTTTCACTATATTGATTCTTCTAATCCATGAACATGGTATATTTCTCCATCTGTTAGTGTCCTCTTTGATTTCTTTCACCAGTGTTTTATAGTTTTCTATATATAGGTCTTTAGTTTCTTTAGGTAGATATATTCCTGAGTATTTTATTCTTTCCGTTGCAATGGTGAATGGAATTGTTTCCTTAATTTCTCTTTCTGTTTTCTCATTATTAGTGTATAGGAATGCAAGGGATTTCTGGGTGTTGATTTTATATCCTGCAGCTTTACTATAGTCAAATAAATAACCTAACTCTACACTTAAAGCAACTAGAAAAGGAAGAAATGAAGAACCCCAGGGTTAGTAGAAGGAAAGAAATCTTAAAACTTAGAGCAGAAATAAATGCAAAAGAAACAAAAGAGATCATAGCAAAAATCAACAAAACCAAAAGCTGGTTTTTTGAAAGGATAAATAAAATTGACAAACCATTAGCCAGACTCATCAAGAAACAAAGGGAGAAAAATCAAATCAATAAAATTAGAAATGAAAATGGAGAGATCACAACAGACAACACAGAAATACAAAGGATCATAAGAGAGTACTATCAACAATTATATGCCAATAAAATGGACAACGTGGAAGAAATGGACAAATTCTTAGAAAAGTACAACTGTCCAAAACTCGACCAGGAAGAAATAGAAAATCTTAACAGACCCATCACAAGCACGGAAATTGAAACTGTAATCAAAAATCTTCCAGCAAACAAAAGCCCAGGTCCAGACGGCTTCACAGCTGAATTCTACCAAAAATTTAGAGAAGAGCTAACACCTATCCTGCTCAAACTCTTCCAGAAAATTGCAGAGAATGGTAAACTTCCAAACTCATTCTATGAGGCCACCATCACCCTAATACCAAAACCTGACAAAGATCCCACAAAAAAAGAAAACTACAGGCCAATATCACTGATGAACATAGATGCAAAAATCCTTAACAAAATTCTAGCAATCAGAATCCAACAACACATTAAAAAGATCATACACCATGACCAAGTGGGCTTTATCCCAGGGATGCAAGGATTCTTCAATATCCGCAAATCAATCAATGTAATACACCACATTAACAAATTGAAAAATAAAAACCATATGATTATCTCAATAGATGCAGAGAAAGCCTTTGACAAAATTCAACATCCATTTATGATCAAAACTCTCCAGAAAGCAGGAATAGAAGGAACATACCTCAACATAATAAAAGCTATATATGACAAACCCACAGCAAACATTATCCTCAATGGTGAAAAATTGAAAGCATTTCCTCTAAAGTCAGGAACAAGACAAGGGTGCCCACTTTCACCATTACTATTCAACATAGTTTTGGAAGTTTTGGCCACAGCAATCAGAGCAGAAAAAGAAATAAAAGGAATCCAAATTGGAAAAGAAGTAAAGCTCTCACTATTTGCAGATGACATGATCCTCTACATAGAAAACCCTAAAGACTCCACCAGAAAATTACTAGAACTAATCAACATTACTTTTTAAATACATTTATAACACTAAAGACATAAAAATTGTTATATAAATGAATTCTATAACTGAGGAACTGGAGATAATTACAAAATAATTCTTATTGGTATTTTTGCATTATAGTAAGAAAGAATGTACATCAGAGTTTTATTTTAAAATAACATATAATATTGATGTAATAATACAGACATGTAGCCTTTAGATTTGTACTGGATTAATTGTATCAATTTATCTCTGAGAATTTGCCAGCATCCTGTTTGGATACTTGGGAGTCTAAGTTTAGAGCCCAAAGGAGAGATTTGAATTGGATAAATTTTAGATTCCATCATATAGATAGTAATTAAAACCACACACACACACACATGCACACACATTATTATATAGACAGCACTTCAATTTCTTTTAGAAGGAGGTACATTAGACAAAACAAATACATGAATGCTATTAAGCCAGGAAAAATATCTTTGCATGTATGTAAAGACCTCTGGCTGAGCCAGGGAGGCCATTGTTGTTGTTCAGTCACCCAGTCACATCCAACTCATTGTGACTACATGGCCTGCAGCACACCAGGCCTCCCTGTCCCTCATCATCTCCCAGAGTGTGCCCAAGTTCATGTTCATTGCACTGGTGATGCCATCCAGCCATCTCTTCCTCTGACACCCTTTTCTCCTTCTGCCCTCAATCTCTCCCAGTATCAGGGACTTTTCCAATGAATTGTCTATTCACATCAGATGACCAAAATACTGGAGCTTAAGCTTCAGCATCAGTCCTTCCAGTGAATATTCAGAGTTGATCTCTCAAGATTGACTGGTTTGATTTCCTTGCTGTCCAAGAGACTTTCAGAAGTCTTCTACAGCACCACAGTTCAAAGACATCAATTCTTTGGCATCCTGTCTTCTTTAGAATCCATCTCTCACAACCATATGTAACCACTGGGAAAATCTCCTCTAGGGAGGCCATTGCTGCTGCTGCTGCTGCTGAGTCACTTCAGCCGTGTCTGACTCTGCGACCCCATAGACAGCAGCCCACCAGGCTCCCCTGTCCCTGGGATTCTCCAGGCAAGAACACTGGAGTGGGTTGCCATTTCCTTCTCCAATGCATGAAAGTGAAAAGTGAAAGGGAAGTCGCTCAGTCATGTCCAACTCTTCGTGACCCCATGGACGGCAGCCTACCAGGCTCCTCCATCCATGGGATTTGCCAGGCAAGAGTGCTGAAGTGGGGTGCCATTGCCTTCTCTGAGGGAGGACATTAGATATGTGTAATACACAGATAAGGCTTTGCTGCAGTTTCTAAAGTACTGGACCCTCTCCTTGAAAATATGCACATTTTTAGTAAAAGTTATCCGAAAATGTTTTTAAAAGTGAGTCAGTAATGACATCCAAGAGCAAACTTAAAAATACCTTGAGACAAATGGCAATGAAGACACAGCCAATTAAGAATCAATGGGATGCAGCAAAAGTAGTTCTTAGAGGGATGTTTATAGTGATACAAGCCTTTCTAAAACAATAATAAAAATCTCAAATAAACAACCTAACCAACCACCTAGAAGAATTAGAAAAAGAACAAACAAACATAAAGTAAGCAGAAGGAAGAAGGTAATAAAGATGAGAAAGAAAACAAATAGAGATTTAAAAAACACTGGAAGCTTTTGATTTAAATTAGGTCCAGTTGCTTATTTTTGTTTTTATTTTCATTACTCTGGGAGGTGGGTCATAGAGGATCTTGTTGTGATTTATGTCAAAAAGTATTCTGTCTATGTTTTCCTCTAAGAGTTTTATTGTTTCTGGCCTTACATTTAGGTCTTTAATCTACTTTGAGTTTATTTTTGTGTATGGTGTTACAAAGAGTTGCAATTTCATTCTTTTACATGCAATTGACCAGTTCAGTTTTCCTGTCACCACTTGTTGAAGAGATTATCTTTTTTCCACCGTATATTTTTGCCTCCTTTGTCAAAGATAAAGTGTCCATAGCTGTGTGGATTTATCTCTGTGATTTCTATTTTGTTCCATTGATCTATATTTCTATTTGTGTGCCAGTACCATACTGTCTTGATGACTGTAGCTTTGTAGTATAGGCTGAAGTTGGGAATGGGAGAAAATGACAGCAAACAAAATAACTGACAAAGAATTAACCTCCAAAATATACAAATGTTCCATGAAGCTCAATATTATAAAAATGAACAATTCAATCAAAAAGTGAGCAGAAGACCTAAACAGACATTTCTCCAAAGAAGACATACAAATGGCTAATAAACACATGAAAAGATGCTCAATGTCACTCATTAATATAGAAATGCAAATGAAAACCACAGTGAGGTATCTCACCAGTCAGAATGGCCATCATCAAAAAGTCTACAAACAATAAATGCTGGAGAGGGTATGGTGAAAAGGAAAACCTCTTACACTGTTGGTGGGAATAAAAACTGATACAAACACTATGGAGAATGGTATGGAGATTCCTTAAAATACTAGAAATAAAACTACCATATGACCCAGAAATCCCACTACTGGGCATATACCCCCAAGGAAACCAGAATTGAAAAAAAAAAAAAAACACATGTACCCCAATGTCCATTGCAGCACTATTTACAATAGCTAGGACATGGAAGCAACCTAGATGTCCATTGGCAGATGAATGGATAAAGAAGTTGTGGATACATATATACAATGGAATATTACTCAGCTATAAAAAAGAATGCATTTGTGTCAGTTTTAAGTCAGAAAGAGAAAGAGAAATGCCATATATTAGCACATATATATGGAATCTAGAAAAATGGTCCCAATGATCCTATGTGCAGGGCAGCAAAGGAGACACTGATGTAAAGAACAGACTTTTGGACTCAGTGGGAGGAGGAGAGAGTGGGATGATTTGAGAAAATAGCATTGAAACATATACATTACCATATATAAAATATATAAGCAGTGCAAGTTTGATATATGAAGCAGGACACCCAAATCTGGTGATCTGTGACAACTTGGAGGAACAGGGTGAGGAGGGAAGTGGGAGGGTGTTCAAGATGGAGGAGACACATGTATACCTATGGCCGATTCATACTGATGTATGGCATAAACCATCACAATATTGTAAACTAATTATCCTCCAATTAAAATAAATTAATTAATTTTAAAAATACTAGAAGAAATTCAATAAAACCAAGAGTTGATTCTTTGAAAGAGTAAACAAAATTGATAAATCTCTGTACAGTCTCATCAAGAAAGGAAAAGAGAATATCCAGTAAATATAATTAGAAATTAAAGAGAAGAAATCACAACTGATATCACAGAAATACAAAATACCATAGATAATAATATGAAAAATTATATGCCAATAAATTCAACAGCCTAGAAGAAATGGACTTTTTAGAAACATGCAGCTGTTCAAAGTTGAAGGGCTGAATCAAGAAGATTTAGATAACTTGGATGGATCAATCACTAAAAGTAAAATAGTATCCATTAAAAAAAAACAAAAAACAAAAAAAACTCCCTACAAACAAAAGTCCACAGCCTGATGGCTTCACAGGCAAATTCCACCAAACATACAAAGAACTTCTACCAATTTTTCTCAAACTCTTCCAAAAGACTGAAGAAGAGAAAATACTTTCAAACACATTCTGTAAAGACACCATTACCCTGATACCAAAACCAGACAAAGACACTACCAGAAAAGATTACAGAACAATATTTTTGATGAATATTGATGCGAAAATTGTCAAAATGTTGGCTATTAAGTTCAACAGCACATTATAAAAAAGATCCCATACCACAACCAAGTTGAGGTCATGGCTAGTTCACACGGATGGGTCAACACATGCAAATCCATCAATGTGATCCACCACATCAAGATAAATCAAAAACCACAAGATCATCTCAATAGCTGCAGAAAAAGGCATTCAATAAAATTCAACATCTGTTCATGATTAAAAAAAAAACTCTTACCAAAGTAGGTTTTGAGGGAACATGTCTCAATATAATAAAAGTTATTTATGACACACCAACATCCAATATGATACTCAGCTGTGAAAACTGAAAATCTTTTTGCTAAAATCCCACTCTCACCACTTCTATTCAACACAGTATGTAATTCAAAAAGTTGCATGCAACCTTATCTTCATGGTAGCGATATTCCCAATAGCCAAGACATGGAAACAACATAAATGTCCATCGACATATGAATAGACAAAGATGATGTGGTACACATACACTATAGAATATTACTAAACCATAAAAAGAATGAAATAATGCCATTTGAAACAACATGGATGGACCTAGAGATTATCATACTAAGTGAAGAGAAAGGCAAATATATCATATCACCTATATTTGTAATCTAAATTATGACACAAAAGTATTTACAAAACAGAAACAGACCCCCAGTTCAGTTCAGTTCAGTTCAGTCACTCAGTCGTGTCTGACTCTTTGCGACCCTATGGACAGCAGCACTCCAGGCCTCCTTGTCCATTGCCAACTCCCAGAGTTTACTCAAATTCATGCCCATCGAATCAGTGGTGCCATCCAGCCATCTCATCCTCTGTCGTCCCCTTCTCCTCCTGCCCCCAATCCCTCCCAGCATCAGAGTCTTTTCCAATGAGTCAACTCTTCGCATCAGGTGGCCATAGTATTGGAGTTTCAGCTTTATCATCAGTCTTTCCAAAGAACACCCAGGACTGATCTCCTTTAGAATGGACTGGTTGTATCTCCTTGCAGTCCAAGGGACTCTCAAGAGTCTTCTCCAACACCACAGTTCAAAAACATCAATTCTTCGGCACTCAGCTTTCTTCACAGTCTAACTTTTACATCCATACATGACCACTGGAAAAACCATAGCCTTGACTAGACTCTATTATTCATAGAGTAGATAAATAACAAGGTGTTACTGCATAGTGCAGGAAATTGTATTCAATATCCCATGATAAACCATAATAGAAAAGAATTTGAATCACTTTGCTATACAGCAGAAATTACTACAACATTGTAAATCAACTATACTTCAATAAAAGTACTATAGAAAAATAAATATGATTAATATGCAAATGCCTCTAGGTTTTAAGGAACAACATGAAAAACAAATGTATAATGTAAGCAGAAAGAAACTTTAATGCAGAATCAGAAGGAAATGTTAAAGAGCAATAACAATGTGACAGAAGTGAAGAACACTTTTGATGAGCTCACTAGTGGACTGGACATGGCTGAGAAAAGAAGACACAGTAAGCTTGAAAACACAACAATAGCAACATCTCAAATTGAAATAAGAAGAAAAAAGAATGAAAATGATCAGAACAGAATCTCCAACAACTGTTGGACAGTTACAAAAGGTGTTGTCTATGTATAATATAATGGGATTGCCAGAAGGAGAAGAAAGAGAGAAAGAACCAGAAGATATGTTTGAAGAAATGATGACTGAGAATTTTCCAGATGAATGATAGATACCAAACTATAGTTCTAGGAAGCTCAAAGGAAATTCAGCAGGATAAAGACCACACACACAAATCTAGACTGAAGCATGTATTTGCTGAAAACCAAATAATAAAAATCTTGAAAAATAAAAATATCTTGAAATAAGCCACAGCCGAGTGGTCTAAGGCCCTACATTCAGGTCGCAGTCTCCCCTGGAGGCATGGGTTTGAATCCCACTCCTGACAAGCCAACCCAGGGCTTCCCTTGTGGCTCAGTTGGTAAAGAATCCACCTGCAATGTGGGAGACCTAGATTCGATCCCTGGGTTGGGAAGATCCTCTGGAGAAGGGAAAGGCTACCCACTCCAGTATACTGGCCTAGAGAATCCCATAGACTCTATAGTCCATGGGTTCACAAAAAGTCAGACATGACTGAACGATTTCATTTCACTTCACTTGAAATAAACCAGAGATCAGAGGACAATCTTAACAGGAATAAGGATTAAATTACCTAAGACTTCTCTATAAGCCACTGACAGGCAGAAAAGGAGGAGAGGATAAAACAGGTAACAAAGAACAGGTATAATAAGTATAAGAAAGTTACAGTTGGTGATGCTCAAACGCTGAGTCATGTTGGACTCTTTTGACCCCATGGACTGTAGCCGGTTTCTACAGGCTTCTCTGTCTATGGAATTTTCCAGGCAAGAACACTGGACATGTTGCCATTTCCTACTCCACAGGATCTTCCCCACTCAGGGATCAGACTCTTGCACCTCCTGCATTGGAAGGCAGATCCTCTACCAGTGTGCCACCTGTATTCTCAATTATAGATATTAATATTAAATATTGATGGTGGTTTAGTCACTAAGTCATGTCCAACTCTTGTGACTCCATGGACTGTAGCCTGTCACACCAGGCTCCTTTGTCCATGGGATTTCCCAAGCAAGAATACTGTAGTGGGTTGCCATATCCTTCTCCAGGACCTAGGAATAGAACCCAGGTCTCCTGAGTTGCGAGGGGAATCCTACATTGCAGGCAGATTCTTTACTGACTGAGCTATGAGGGAAGACTCATTTAATAATATTGGTTAATATTAATTCACCTATATTAATAACTTTAGATAATAATGATCTAAATGCACCAATTAAGAGACTGAAAGATGGAACTATATATTGCCTACAAGAATTTCACTTTGGGGGCTTCCCTGGTGGTCCAGTGGTTAAGAATCTGCCTTGCAGTGCAAGGGACACTGGTTCATCCCTGATCTGGGAAGATCCCATGAGCCAGGGAACAACTGAGCCCTTGCCCCACAACTACTAAGCCTGCACTCTGGAGCCTGTGAGCTGCAACAACTGAGCCTACGTGCTAGAACTACTGAAACCTGCGTGCCCTAGAGTCTATGCCCTGCAATAAGAGAAACCACTGCAATGAGAAGCCTGTGCACCACAATGAAGGGTAGCCACTCTTTTCACAATGAGAGAAAACCTATGCACAGCAATGGAGATCCAGTACAGCAAAAATAATAAAAATAAATACATAAAAAAAAGAATTTCAGTTTAAACACAAAGACACAGAAAAATTAAAAGTGCCTGTGACACCAAGATGTCACACAGCTCTGCTAAGTCTAGGGTCTCCTGGGTTGCAGGCTGCATTTGGGGGGTGGGGGTGGCCAAGGTGGAGAGGGAGCTGGTGTCACAGGTGTCTTTGCCACATCTGGGGTGATTGAGTTTGGGGGCAGGCAGAGTCATGGGCGCTTCCATGGCTAAAGGGATGGTGTCACAGGCCCAGCTGCTGCTGCTGCCTGGTCTACTGTGGCCAGAGGTGCCACTTAACCAGGAGACTTGGTTTGTATGAGCTGCCTCTCCTGCGGCTTCTGCGTTCTCTGGAGCTGTGGGCTCAGCCAGGGCCCTGGGATTGCAGACACTTCCTCCACTGCTCTCTCTTGCCACCACCTCCATGTGTTCCTAGTCCACTTTATACAGTGGTACAGATGTATGGAATTCTCTGGCAACCGTGTCTGTTGCACAGAAGCAACTTTATTGAGTTATGGATATTTTACTGGTTGTAGACTGAAGGAGAAAGACAAAGCAACTTACGCCGCTGTGATGCCGGCACCGTCTTATCATTTCACATTTGTTTTTAATTGTAACACATGTACCATATTAATATGTTAATAACAGAAAATATTGAAAATAAATAAATACACGGGGACCTGTACTATCTTCTCATTTTCTATAAGACTGTTCTAAAAATAAAATATGTTTACAGTCTATCTCTAATTGAAAGAAAAAATCATCAACTTTCATGAATGAGAAAAATCATATCTACTTGCTTCCTTGACCTTTGCAGATTAGGATATCAAGTAGAGTGAGAGCAGGTACGTAAAATTAAGATAACATCATTTCATTTATTGATAATAGGAAATTCAGTCTTCCCAGGACCATGGTGGGGGATAAAGTTAAATTATCCAAGGAGTTAGGTAATGATAACAGAAACAGTAAGGTTAAATATTTATTAGAGAAATATGTTCGAAACCACAGGGACAAAAATTGGTTATTGTTCAAAGACCAGTAGCTACAAGTGATGGTAGAGAGGGAGAATTAGTCGGTAAAGGAAGAGAATGAACTCTTCTAAATATCTACTATGACCCAAGCACTGTTTGGTTTTATATACCACATCTCACAATTAACCCGTAAAGCAAACCTACATGGTAGCTACCATTCTCCACATTGCACATGAAGAAAATTAAGCTCGGATATTTTAAGAAATAAAAAATACATGGAAGAGGTGGGAATCAAACATATTTGTTTTAGAATTAATCTCTTAAACCCTTTCTGCTAACTTGAACAGATGGTGAGAAAAGGACAAATACAGAGAGTAATGGAAAAGTAATAATACATTATAATTAAAGTGCATCGTATCTACATTTTCTCCTTAAGCCTTCATCTTGATATTTGTTTTAAATGTCATCTCTCTGCTGATAAATTTCAAATGCATATCAGGCTTTAAATTTGCCTAGACTTCTAAAACTGATATCTCACCTGAATGTTTGTTTAAATGGTACTTCAAACTTATATCCAAAAGAGATCTGTTCATTTCCTCAAGCTTCCACTTTTAAATTAAAAAAACTGTAATTCCTCTCCAGTCTTTTCCATATCAGTAAATATCACCACTATCCACTCAATTGTCCAAGTCAGAAATCCAAATCAAAAGAGTTTCCTCCTTTTCCCTCAACCTGCTGCGCTCTTTACAGTTCTAATTACAGAAAACAGTCTTAAACTGTTCACTTCTCTCTCAAATTCCCTGACACCACCCTAGTCCAAGCTGTTATGATTACAGAAACTTCCTTATTCATCTTCCTTTCAGTAATTCTCCACACCACAGTCAGAGAATATTTTCAAAGCATAAATCAGATTATGTCCTTATAGCAATCATACTCCTTTAGTGACTTCCAACTATTTTTCAAGTCCAAAGTTTATTGAACTTTACTGTGACCTAACAGCTTACTCCTTGGAAGGAAAGTTATGTCCGACCTAGATAGCATATTCAAAAGCAGAGACATTACTTTGCCAACAAAGGTCCGTCTAGTCAAGGCTACGGCTTTTCCAGTGGTCATGTATGGATGTGAGAGTTGGACTGTGAAGAAAGCTGAGCTTTGAAGAATTGATGCTTTTGAACTGTGGTGTTGGAGAAGACTCTTGAGAGTCCCTTGGACTGCAGGGAGATCCAACCAGTCCATTCTGAAGGAGATCAGCCCTGGTGAAACTCCAGTACTTTGGCCACCTCATGCGAAGAGTTGACTCATTGGAAAAGACTCTGATGCTGGGAGGGATTGAGGGCAGGAGGAGAAGGGGACAACAGAGGATGAGATGGCTGGATGGCAACACTGACTCGATGGATGTGAGTCTGAGTGAACTCCGGGAGTTGGTGATGGACAGGGAGGCCTGGCGTGCTGCGATTCATGGGGTCACAAAGAGTCGGACATGACTGAGCGACTGAACTGAACTGAACGGTTCCTACCTGATCTGGCTTCTATCTCTTCAAACTTGTTTCCACCATTTCTTCTTTGTTTGCTTCTTCAAATACAATGACAATGTTTTTTCCACCTCAGAACTTGGATTTAATGTTCTGTTTTAATCTTTTATCTCTCATTTTTCAACTCCCTGATTCATCCACATCTTTCAGATTTCAACACAAAGATTACCTTCACAGAGAGGCTTTCCTTTACTATTCCATCAAAATTGCTTCTCATTCTTGTTGTATGTCCAAGTTATTATCCAATCCTCTTGTTTCCCTCATGATGCAATACATTCTATAATACATAATATAATCCTCTTTTTCGGAGTCTTACCATTATCTCTTCAGGCAGACTTCCAGTCAGACTTCACCATTCACTCAGTGGTGGCTTCATAGAAGGTAGCAGTAGCACCTCAGCAAGCCTCATCATTACCACATCCAGTGGCTTCTCCTTCCAGGACACAAGCAAGAAGTTTCCTGGCATGTTTCTCTGTCACCCAGTACGAGGTTTCTCCAGTTGCCAGACATAGCCTATGGTACCTCAGCAAACTTCTTACCATTCACGCAGCCACAGAACCACAGCCCTCAGTAAAGTAAGTTTGACCTCACCCTTGGTAGAGAGGAAGAAACTTTTCCAAGTTTGCTCCTCCCATGAGTGCTGCTCCTGAGCCTTAGAGGTAGTGACTACTCTCTAATCTACTATTTCTATATTCTTCAAAGTTTGATCTATTCCTATCAGTATTTTTACCTGTTTTTATTACTAAGTTCTTTGCACTAAAATTTCTGTATTACTGGAGAATAATTTCTGTTTCCTAGCTCAACTTTGAATGATACACTGACACATAGGTTTCCAAAGTTGTTATATTGATTTGTATTGCTAGAAATATAACCTTTTTCCATATCCTTGCTACAAATACTATTGTCAAATGTTTTTATTTTAGCCATTCAGATGAGAATATCAATCTTTTAATATGTTCTTTATTTCAGTATTCACAGTTCTTGTAAAATCTTTCTCTGCTAACTCCTATTTCTAGATAATCTGTGTGTCTGCTTCCATGGTATGTTCCTATTCTTAGTTACTGGTCACTATCTTGCACCTCTTCACATGTCTAGTAATTCTTTATTTGTGCTATGCATTTTGTTTAAATAACCAAGAAGGCTCCAGCCATCTTCCATCTGAAAGTAACCCCTTTTCTTGATTAAATAGATAAGGGAAAGAGGTCATCAATTACATCAAACCTGGAATTCAGTGGAGTGAAAAACCAATCAGAAGTTTAGAAAGATTTGGGCTATCCTAGTTCATTCTTACTCTGTAAGACTGGTCCTCTTAAACTTCTGATGGAATATCTTGCAGGTAAAGGAGATTCTGTTCTGTCCTTTATAGTTTTGAATATAGTTCTTTACTTTCTACTTGTTACAACTCTAAATATGCCAGGTGTCTGGGGTGGGGAGGTCAATTGTGTGCTTTTCCTCTAGTGTGACTTTTTGCTTCTGAGCTTCACAGGTTTACAGATTTCATGCTGCCTTTTAGAATCCTTGATCTGGTTTCCCAGAATCCCACTTAAAGCTCTTTACACCAGTTTAAATATCTCAAAGGGAAAATTGATCACATGGGACCACTTCACGCTTCCAAAATGTCATGCCAGCCAACTATAACCACCAAAAGGCTCAAGTGCCTCTTTATTTCAGTAGAGTTCTTATTTGGAGTAGAGGGTGCAAGGATTGATTCTGTCCCCAGTTAGAAAACAGCTACAAGGGAGAAAATGGCCAGTATTTCTAAGGTCAGCTTAAAAGTATTGCTTATTCTTCGGAATTGAAAATAATCTAGTCCTTATAGCTTCTGCAGTTGTCTGATAAATATAATTTATCTGGTTTCTTCTACTGTTTTCAGTTTGAGTGTTGGGCTACCAAGAACTTTCCCAACCTACTTGGAGGCAGAAAGTGAAAGTGAAGTCGCTCAGTCGTGTCTGACTCTTTGTGATGACCCCATGGACTGTAGCCTACCAGGCTCCTCTGTCCATGGGATTTCCCAGGCAATAGTACTGGAGTGGATTGCCATTTCCTTCTCCAGGGGATCTTCCCGACCCAGGGATCGAACCCAGGTCTCCCGCATTGTAGACAGACGTTTTACCATCTGAGCCATCAGGGAAGTCCTTCTTTGGAGGCAGGAGTACCCCTAACTGTTTGCTTACATTCCCTTTAAAAGGGAGATTTTATCTGAATATTTTACAACTATATTTCCAATACCAATCAGTTTCTATAACATAGTAGGTGCTAAGAAACTATTTGTTGAACTTCTGAATAAATAAATAGTACATAGAAAGTTCTTGGTTCTGCTAGTACTCATAAGTCTGGATATGCAAGTCTGGGGGAAAGAGCTAAGAAAATATGAACTACTACACAAATTAGAGGAAGCCCTCAGGGACAATCTTGGTGGAAAAGTGAAAACAGAGATGAGAAAGGATATGGGTGGTGAAATGGCTCATGTGGCTGTTAATATAAACCCATCATAAATCATAAATCACAAATCACAAAATTGTGATTTGAATGGACTTCCTGAGAAAATACAATGAAAAGACAGTTTTACATCTACAGTGATGTGATAAAGAAAGAATCATAATGCAATGTGCTGGAGGCAGAGAAAACCATAATAGGATAAAAGGTCCTATCCTGTTCCTAATACCCACAAATGATTAGCAGAAATTTTGAAGAGATATCTGAGTTTCCAAAAATTGTGAGATTAGAGGTTCAAGTTAAGCTGAAATATCTTCTTGAGGCCCAAGAGAATGCCAGCAGATATATGGGTTACCTGAATGATACATGCCTGCAGTTTATCCAGATAAACTGATATGTTTAAGAACACATCCTTGCAGAACACTTCGAAAGAGGATAGTGTAAACAAATGGCCTAATATATAACTTGTAGAATAAGTAAAGCCAGAGTGGTGAACAGAAATTTATATTTACATAACAAGTTTTCACAGTTCCAATGAAAAATTAACTCTTATAATGGAAGAATTGTAGCAGACACAGTTATCGTCTATACAAAGCCGAATTCTATTCAGAAGTAAATAGAGGAAAACATGGATATTTATTTTATTTGCATAAATTTTCATTTTGTCTCATTAAATAATGAGTCTGCTGACTATAACCTTTTATTAACATCATATGGGAGTAGGGTTACGGCCAGTGACAAACATTTGTTATTTTAATTGTTCAGTTGCTAAATTGTGTCTGACTCTGCAACCATATGGACTGCAGCATGCCAGGCTTCCCTCTCCTTCACTATCTCCCAGAGTATGCTCAAATTCATGCCCACTGAGTTGGTGATGCTATCTAACCATCTTATCCTCTGCCACCATCTTCTCCTTTTGCCTTCAATCTTTCCCAGCATCAAAGTCTTTTCCAATGAGTCAGCTCTTTGCAATAGAAAATTAATTTACTATGTGTTGTAAATTACTTTTCAATAGTACAGGGGAAAAGAGACCTGTAAATAATACCTTGTACAAATGTTGAATCCTGATACCAGCAATCAAACCAACAGGTTCTTCTTCAAAGTAAGCATTTTGAACCGTATTAGTAACAGGCATATCTTCCTTTTTCCTAATGCTTATAGCCTTTCCAAGCCAGTAGCCTTTCTAAGAAAAGAAGAAAAACAGAATCTATCATGTGAATGAAAAATAAAATGTTCCTAAACTTGAAAACATTTTGACTCATTTCACTTCAGTTTTGAGATGGGTTGCAACAGATAACTTGAAATGAAATTTGGAAACAAATAGCCTATAATTTTAATTCCTACAGAATAACTACAAAATATGCTATTTAAAAATGTCACTTTAATATGGCTCAGCAAAAAGCATTCTATCATTTTGAGTCAGTCTCTTTATTTGGACATGTGGTCTAAAGATCCTTAAATATTGCTAAGACCCTTTCAATGAATTTGTGAGTTCAAAACTGCTTTCATAAAAGCACTTTAATATATGTATTCTTTTTCATATTCTGTTCCAATATGGTATATTCCTAGAAAATAACTCCTAGAATGTTTGGTTTTGAAGGCCAGTGGGGCTTACTTTCAGAAGTCTTAGGAGGCTAGGAGAAATAGACACTTTATTTTTAGAGGGCACACAAAAAATATCACATTCCCCAGGACCCAGAGAAGAAGCAGTAATTTGAAAGATGCCTGGGTAATGCTATTAGGTCTGCTAATCTTGGAGAGACCCCTGGAAAGGCATGAGGCCACTACAGCCCACCTTGTGGATACAGACACTGGTGGCAGCCATTTGGGAGAGCTTATTGTACCACATGGACACTTGCTGGCAAGCACCATTTTGGAATTCTCCTTCTAGCTGATTAGCCTTAGGGCCCAGCCATGCCCTTGCCCAACAGCCTGTAGGAATCAACTAGGCAGCAGATGGTCTACCTTCAGACCTTCTGAGCCCACAGCACCAGCAGTATGTCCCTTCCCAGCTAGGGGCCCAGGACCTGGCCCCACACATCAATGTGTGGGCACTACAAGCAGGACCCCCAGAACCATGCAGCTGGGCCCTGGTGCACTCACAAGTGGATAGGCATCAGCCCCAGAATCCCTATCTCTGCCCACCAGTGATCCTGCTCTAGCCTTGGGAATAGTCTCACCCAGCAGTGGGTGGATGGATACTAACCACAGGACAACCAAAGCCCCACAGCCTGTTGTCCGAGCTCAACTACCAACAGGCCAGTACCTGCCCTAGGACTGGCTGGGCCCTGTGCCCAGTAACAGGTCAACAAAGCTTTGAGACATGCCAGATCCCACAGACAGCTGTGTCAGGAACCAGTCCCAGTCACCGACAGTCCAATAGTAACTCTGGGATCCCTGGGTCCTACAGCCAAACCATAGGATCTAACTCTGCCTACTAATGAACCATCACTAGCTCTAGGGCCTGGCCTCACCCACCAGTGTGGCGGCAACAGCCTCAGGATCTTCTGGACCCCAACTTCACTTATCAGTGAACCAGTAACATGCCCAGGGCTCCACAGGGTTCAGAATCCAGCCACCCCATGACCTGACCCCAGAAACTAGTGTTCAACAGCTCTTACACAAGGAAGGGCCTGGCAACCAACCAGACCAAGGCTAACAAAGCCTGCCAGATTACCCATGGTAATCAGCCCACCACAACAGAAGGACCCACATACCCTAAATAGGGGGCACACCTAGAACATATAGCTCTTGTAATGAAAGGTGAGTGTGCTGCTGGGGTGCATTAGACTTCTCCTTCAAGGCCACTTCTCCAATGTTGAGAAATGTAACTAATATATCAAGTACACAGACATAAAAACAGCAAGTCAGGGAAAATTTTGTGACAGAGGAATATGTTCCAAATGAAGAGACAATATAAAAACCCAGAAGAACTAGGTGAAGAGGCAATAGACAATCTACTTGAGAAAAATTTTAGAGTAATGACCGTAAAGATCATCGGGGAGGGAGGAGGGAGGAGGGTTCAGGATGGGGAACACATGTATACCTGTGGCGGATTCATTTTGATATTTGGCAAAACTAATACAATTATGTAAAGTTTAAAAATAAAATAAAATTGAAGAACAAAAAAAAAAAAGAAATGAGATGAACACTCCATTTAAAATAAATAATTTAAAGAGAAAAAAAAATGAAAGAGAAGAATGGATGCACACAGAGAGAAGTTAGAAACTTTCAACAAAGAATTAGAAAATATAAAGAGCTACCAAACACAGATGAAGAACACAAAAACTGAAATGAAAAATACACTAGAAAGAATCAACAGTAGACTAAATAATATGGAGAAGAAGATCAATAAGCTGAGTATCAATAAGACAGAGTATCAGAAATCATTGATGCTTAACAAAAGAAAAGAATGAAAGGCAATGCAGACAGTTAATGAAACTTCTGAGATGATATCAAGCATACCAGTATTCACATTATAGGGGTCCCTGAAGGAGAAGAGAGAGAGAAAGGGTATAAACATATCTGGAGACATAATAGCTAAAAAATTCCCTAACCTGGGAAAAGCAACAATTATCCAAAACCAGTAAGTGCAGAGAATCTCATACAGGATGAATTCAAAGAGGAATACACCAAAACACATTGTAATTAAAATGACAAAATTAAAGATAGACAGTATTAAAAGCAGCATAGGAAAAGCAACGCATAACACTCAAGAAAACTCCCATAAGATTATCCATAATAAGCAGATAAGAGATACAGAAAATAATTAGATGTAAAATATAATATCAAAATCAGTAATCATGAGAGGAGGAGAGTACAATGCAGGATTTTTAAAATGCATTTGAAATTAAGAGATCAGCAATTAGATGTGTGTATGTGTGTGTGTGTATGTGTGTATATATATATGTGTATATGAAAGTTAAAGTTATTAGCTCAGTCTTGTCTGACTCTTTGTGACCCCACCAGGTCCTCTGTCCATGGAATTATATATAGTGATAGTCCAACTCTTTGCAACCCCATGACTGTAGCCTACCAGGCTCCTTCATCCAAATTATATATATATATACATGTATATATATATATATACATATACATATATATATATATATGTAGCATGCTGCTGCTAAGTCGCTTCACTCGTGTCTGACTCTGTGCAACCCCATAGACGGCAGCCCACCAGGCTCCTCCGTCCCTGGGATTCTCCAGGCAAGAACACTGGAGTGGGTTGCCATTTCCTTCTCCAATGCATGAAAGTGAAAAGTGAAAGTGAAATCACTCAGTTGTGTCCGACCCTCAGCGACCCCATGGACTGCAGCCTTCCAGGCTCCTTCATCCATGGGATTTTCCAGGCAAGAGTACTGGAGTGGGGTGCCATTGTCTTTTCAAATGAGTTGGCTTTGATTCTAAGTAATTTGGACTAATAGTAGAAAAAAAGCATATAATGATAACCAGATATCTGACATAATTTATAATCTCCTCACTAGGGTCTAAGGATCTTACCACACATTCCTTCAGATAGAGATTTTTAATAAAAAAACCATTTAATTCTATTATACATGTTACAAAATTAACTCGTAATGGCTTTAGTTGAGAAGGAATTAAAGCTGTATTAGTATCATAAGACTGTGTGGATGGTGTTAAAATTAAATAATGTTCACTCTTCAATAAACTCAGTATATAAGAACTTGAGTTTCTCTCAATAACAGAAATAATTAGAACTTACCTGCATAAAGAAATACCATGGCTTGGGCACACCATACTTCCCCGGAAAGACAGCATCTATATACCAGGCCAGAAGGCCATATAAAAAGGCGTCAAATAAAAGCATTCCCATAATATGAGCAAGAGTGAGTTCATCATCTGGGCTCACTCGTGACAAGAAGTTATTCCACTTAGCACCATATTCTGAAATATAATAGGAGATAGTTACTTCAGGTACCCAAATGTGACTAAAACAAAATTACTCATCAGCTTTATAATTAAACAATGAAGAAAAGTACACTGATATTCTTTAGCTATAGATACTACTTACTACTTTTAGATACTTTAAGTTTTAGGTTGCTCAAAAAGATAATGATGTAGTAGTGAAAGGGGTCTCTGCTGCTGCTGCTGCTGCTAAGTCGCTTCAGTCATGTCCGACTCTGTGCAACCCCAGAGACAACAGCCCACCAGGCTCCCCTGTCCCTGGGATTCTCCAGGCAAGAACACTGGAGTGGGTTGCCATTTCCTTCCCCAGAAAGGGGTCTCTGCCTAGAGCCAAACATGTTGATTGAAATGTTGGTAGGTGACTGAAACAAAAATAAACAATCATCAGAAGTCCATAAAATAAGACTCAAAGCAATAAGCAGACCTATTGCTTGAGATGGTGGTCCTATCTCTCCATTCTCTCTCATGCTGATTTCCATCAAAATAACCATCAGGATATATAAAACTGGAAAGGTATTCATCAATATAAAAAAATAAGGTTCAGCTTCCAGTTTCTGGTTTGGAAAAAGAACTTAGAAGTCACCACTCCATTGTAACAAGTAGGAAGCTGAACTGAAAAGTCTATAACTCTTCTTAGATCGATCAAAAAAGTGAGGTCACAGGGCAACACACTGTCCCTAAAACTGGAGAGGCAGATAGGCAAATACAGAGAATATAATTTAATGGAGTAGAAACTCTAAACAGAATCTCTGAAAGATCCAGTACTACAGTAGAAAATCCTAAACTATAATTAACAAATTGCTGGGGCCTTACTAGGACAAGTCTAAAGAATTAAAAAGTCCAGGGGTGTTCAAGTCATAAGGAACTTGTGAATTCATGTTTTTGTCAATTTACCTCCAAGATCCTTATCAGTTTCTCATGGCAAATATACGAGAAAACTCCCCTCATGCTTCCAGGAATCATGGAAGAAGGAAACATTTTGAAATGTGCCAGAGCATTCTATTCTTAATTAGGCCTGATTCATGAGAAAGTATTTTACCAGAGCATAACCTACCTAGGGGAAGGAAAAGTCCAACCTGCTCTAGTCATCTTGTCTCTTCTAAAGAGGAAAAAAACGAGAAGCACTGATGATTTCATAGATCAGCAACATAAGCTCATCGAAAGACTAAAGCCCAATCATAACACTATGAAATCCTTTCTCTCCCCACTACACCTTACCTCTATGTCACTAATATCCTATTTACTATATTTCCTTTTCCCTAGACCCTCATGTACACATTTTAACAAAAATTTATACAGCATACTAAAGGGAAAAAAACACAGATTGAAGAAACTAAAGCAGCATCAGAATCAGACTCTGATATGCAAAATGTTGGAAATATTAAGCCAGGTCTATTACAGCATTGAAACATGTATATTATCATATGTGAAACAGATCGCCAGTCCAGGTTCGATGCATGAGACAGGGCGCTCAGGCAGGTGCACTGGGATGACCCTGAGGGATGGGAAGCACATGTACACCCATGGCTGATTCATGTCAATGTATGGCAAAAACCACTACAATATTGTAATTAGCCTCCAATTAAAAGTAATTAATTAATTAAAAAATAAACCAGGACTATTTGAAACCACGATTAACGTGAGAAGGCCTTTAATGGAAAAAGTACACAGCATGCAAGAATAGACTGATAATGTACAGAGATGGATAAGAAAGAATCAAAAAGAAATGCTAGAGTCCTTGGCATGGCTGTGGTGGGGAAAATGATGGGCAGGAAGGAGGGAGGAAGGCCTGAGAACCCACAGCTAGCTAAAGCCTCTGGAGCAATGGGACAAAGTGCCGGTTGAGAAGTGCTGAGAAGCAATGAGCTGAAGGAGAAACTTCATTTATCAACAGTGCTTATAAAGATCTGCAAGTTTGGATTTGGTAGTCAGACAACAGAAAGAAAGCATCAACTTATTTATGAGACTGTGTCATGTATGCCTGAACTAACAAAGCTGTTTCAGCTCTTGCTCCAATAAATCCTTTCAGTAGCAGCAGCTTTTAAAGAAGATGAAGAGAGCAAACCAGAGGAAATGCCTCCTAAAATTAAAGATGGGGGAAAATATTAGACAAACACTAACAGTAGCAGGACCAAACTCCTTCAATAACGGAAAACATGGGCTTTCTGACAACCAGGAGCTACGGGAGGGAAATATAAAATCTCATCTTAGAAAAGTCCATGACTAAGACCTGTTAAATGAACTATTATGAAATTAAGGTATGATGCAGATGTAATTTAAAATGGGCAGTTTCCTTTAAAGAAAATAAAAATGTATATAACTATTTTTGGAGCAACTTAAAAAAAAAAAGAGCCACTTAAAAAAAAATAAACCACTATCACATGAGAGCTTGAAATTAGAAGTAATTTGTACACAGATTTCAATACATTTGCTAATTTTGTAGTTTTATACTATTAATTTCCAAAGATTTCAGATAATAAAGAAATTAGAACCTTTTAAAGAATTGCCTATTTTTAGATACAACTGATTAGACTAGCTCACTAAGCCAGAGCAAAAAGTTACTATCTATTTAAACTGCAAGCAATTACTTTTTACCTTAACTCTCTCATTACCTAGAGCAGTCTAGCTCCCAGGAACTGCCTTATAGAAAAGGAGTATTGTATTAAGAGGAAAATGCTTCTAGACCATGGACTAAAAGTAAATTTAGATAAAAATAACTACAGCATTTTTTCCTTATGGGCATTTGTTTTGTTTCAAGTCATCATCAAGTAGGTATACCATTGCTATCAGTGAATACAGATGTTTAGCTCTTTAAAAAATATATTTTAAGGCTTTCCTGGTGGTCCAGTAGTTAAAAATCTGCCATACTATATAGGGTACACAGGTTTTTCGGGGCGTGGAGGGGAGGAACTCAGCCCACTTGGCACAATTGTTGAAGCCCCCATGCTCTAGAGCCTGTGCTCTGCAACTAGAGAAGGCCCATGCACCACAAAGAAGAGACCGTACAGAAAAAATAAAGTAATAAAAATATATTTTAAAACTTTATGTAAACTATTGAGTATTTTAAATAGTACACTTCAACTTAATGGGTCACGTTTACTTTCATTGGAGAAGGCAATGGCAACCCACTCCAGTACTCTTGCCTGGAAACTCCCATGGATGGAGGAGCCTGGTAGGATATACAGTCCATGGGGTAGCGAAGAGTTGGGGGACTGAGGGATTTCACTTTCACTTTTCATTTTCATGCATTGGAGAAGGAAATGGCAACCCACTCCAGTATTCTTGCCTGGAGAATCCCAGGGACGGGGGAGCCTGGTGGGCTGCCATCTATGGGGTCGCACAGAGTCAGACATGACTGACCCAACTTAGCAGCAGCAGCTACTTCCATTAATCTTCAAAGAACAATCCTTCGCTATCAAAGTAAATCAGTATTTTGAATGTGCTTCTCTTTATGCTGTTATTAGAGCTTGAAGCAAACAATAGGAAGCTGTTTATTTTAAAATACAACTACAACCCCAAATTTTAATATGTATGTTGTTTAATGTTTGTCTGCTTTTAATTTTTAACTGTATAAACACCAAATAATTACATTGCATAAAAATGGAAAGTAAAAGGATGCACTTTCTATAACATTGTCAAAGCATTTGTAAAAGCATTTACTAACTTGTGAAATCCAATTTGAATTGCTCTTAATACAGGATTTCTTATTATAACACTATAATATTGTATCTTAAGTGTATACATTGAACAACAGCCTCTGAAAACAATGGCCTTTCAAAACGCTTTCTACATTTTCCATAGAAGGAAAGTCAGTCCATCTTTAAATATTTTACAGAATCTCTGACCACATATACTTTGTTAGATCTGTGTGTCATATGGTGGTTTGGAGTTGTTTGTTTTTGTATTTTTGGGTTATATGTAAACATTTTAATATGCTGGTTAAATGTATAGTCAATTTCAAGAGAAACATACTATATGTTGTGTCTTCATTCATACTAACAATTTCCTTGAAAACTCCTACAGTGTTTAATTTGGAGGCAGCTTTAGACTATTCTATTGGTGAAAACTACTTGCTGAGCCGTTTTAATAGGTAATAATGTCAGAGAAGCAGACTCAGTATATTGTATTATATGCCCTTATATATAATTATCCTAAATAACTCAAAGTAAAACAATGGAAATATATATGGAACTATAAGTTCCTACTTACATGATTTAATTATATCAAGATACATAAACTGAACTTGAACTTATTTTAATGTAGACACACTATCCATTTTAGTCCATTTTACTGTTTATGTTAAAATAACATTTCTTTCCTAAATATTATTTTCTTGACCATGGTGCACTGTTGGTGGCGATACAAACTGGTACAGCCACTATGAATAACAGTATAAAGTTTCTCAAAAATTTAAAACATACGTTCCAGCGATCCAACTAAGTGTGTGTGTGTATATATATGTATATATATATATATACACACACAGAAAAAGAAAACAGGACTTGTAAGAGGTATCTGCACTCCCATGTTTACTGTAGCATTTTTCAAAATAGCCAAAACATAAAAACTATCTAAGTATCTATCAATACACAAATAAAGAAAATGTGGTATATATATTCACAAAGAAATATTATTCAGCCACAAAGATAAAGAAATTTTGCCATTTGCAACAACATGGATAAATCTGAAGGACACATTATATTAAGTGAAATAAGTCAGACACAGAAAGAGAAATATTGTGTGATCTCACTTACATGTTAACCGTGTTTGCCAAGGGCTGTGGTTTGGGGGAAATGGAAAGCTGTTTGTCAAAAGATTCAAGCTTTCAGCTATAAGATGAATAAATTCTGTGTAGCTACAGTATAGTGAATACAGTTAATAATTTAAATATGCTTGAAATTTGCTGAGAAAGTAGTTCTTTTTTCCTACTGTAATTATTTATTTTAAAATTTAAATTAATTAATTTTAATTGGAGGCTAATTATTTTAGAATACTGTAGTGGTTTTTGCCATACATCGACATGAAAGTTCTAAGTGTTCTTAACACACACACACAAAGTAACAATGGTAGCTCAGCTGGTAAATATTCTGCCTATAATGCAGGAGACCTGAGTTCAGTTCCTGGCTCAGGAAGTTCCCCTGGAGAAGGGATAGGCTACCCACTCCAGTATTCATGGGCTTCCCTGGTGGCTCAGATGGTAAAGAATCCTCCTGCATTTTGGGAGACCTGGGTTCGATCCGTGGGTTGGGAAGATCCCCTGGAGCAGGGCATGGCAACCCACTCCAGTATTCTTGCCTGGAGAATCCCCATGGACAGAGGAGCCATGGGGTCGCAAAGAGTTGGACAATACTGAGCGACTAAGCATAGCACAGCACATGGTGTTGTATGTGTTAATTAGCTTGAATATGATGATTATTCCATGTATGGATATAGAATCAAGTTGTATCATTGCACACTTTCAAAATATATACTTTTGTGACTCATACTTCTACAAACAAAAAACAGAATTTAAAAAGTGGCATGTTTATTTTAACTGATGTAGAAAGAGTATTTGATAATATCCAACACTTCAATTTCAAATTGAAAATTTTAAAATCTCAACAAAATTGTAAAAAAAAAAAGGGCACTTTCTTAATCAAAACAAAGATCCCCTATAAAAGATCATCTATTTAAAAAAACCCACAACTAAAAATCACACTCAGTGGTGAAGGACAAAAAGCTTTCCTTAGTGATCAAGAACAAAATAAGCATGTCCACTCTCCCACTTCTATTCAACACTGTATTTGATGTTATATTCATGAAAATTAGACAAGATAAAGAAATAAAAGGCAACCAAATTGGATAGGAAGAAGAAAAACTATCTTTACTCACAGATCTTATGTACAGAAAATCCAAAAGATTCCATGAAAAAAAGAAATGTTAGCGCTAATAAGCATTCAACAAAATTTCAGGATACAAAGCCAACATACAATAATCAGTGGTGTATCTACAAACCAGTAATAAATAATCAAAAAGGAAATGAAGAAAACCAGGGAATTCCTCCAAAAACCAAAAAGCACCCCAAAATCAGACAAGACACTGATCCTGATGCTGGGAAATATATATATGTGTGTGTGTGTGTGTGTATGTATGTATGTATATATATATATATATATATATAGGCATATATATCCACCTGCAATGCAGGACACCCCGGTTCGATCCCTGGTTTGGGAAGATCCCCTGGAGAAGGCAAAGGCTACCCACTCCAGTATTCTGGCCTGGAGAATTCCATGGATTGTATAGCCCATGGGGTTGCAAAGCATGGAACATGACTGAGCAACTTACTTACACTTTCACTATTGTATTGAACCTACAGACTATTTTAGGTATTAACAAAATACTCTTCCAATCCCTGAACACAGGATGTTTTCCTACTTACCTATGTCTTCTTTCTTTCAGCAATGTTTTGTAACAGTCAGTATGCATGCTGTACTTCTTATTTAAATATATTCATAAGCATTTTATTCTTTTAATTCTAATATAAATGGAATGATTTTCATTTCCTTTTTGATTATTTACTACAGATTTGTAGATATACCACTGATTATTGTATATTGGCTTTGTATCCGGAAACTTTGTTTAATTTGTTTATTAGCTCTAACATTTTTGAAATGTCAATAGCACTTTTTGCAAAAATAAAAAAGCTAAACTGTAAAATTTACATAGAATTGCAAAGGACCTTGAATAGCCAAAACAGTCTTGATAAAGAACTAGATTAGAAGACTTATACTTCTCAATTTCAAAACTACCAAATTGTGTGGTACTAGCAAAGGATAGACATATAGAAGAATATAATACAATTGTGAGTAATGGTGAATTTATTTTTTTACAAGATTCTATGAAAAATTGGGAACGAAGTCTCTTTTCCACTAGTACTGTTGAGATAATTGGATATTCACATGCAAGTTGAACTCAATTTGCAATATGTAAAAAAGTAACTTAGATTGAAAAATTCAACCTAGTAGCTAAAATTATTTTTTTTTAAACTGTTACAAAAAACACAGGGGCAGATACTCGTGACTTTCAATCTGGCAAACAGACAATACCAAAACATTAACAATGAAAAGAGAGATAAATTGAATGTGATCAAAAATATAAACCTTTGTCTATGAAAAAGTACTATCAAGAAAGTGAAAATACAACTTACAAAATAGATGAAAATATCATATATATAATAAAGGGCTTATATCTAGGATATATAAAATTCTTACAACTGAACAAAAAAAAACAACTGACTTAAAAATGGGTAAAGGAGTTGTACCAATGTGCAATAATTCTCCAAAGAAGTTGTACCATTGTGCAACAACCACAAGAAAAGATGCTCAGTATCATTAGTCACTGTTGTTTTTGTTGTTCAGTCACTAAGTCATATCCAATTCTTTGTGACCTCATGGACTATATAGCATTCCAGGCCCCTCTGTCCTCAACTATCTCCCAGAGTTTGTTCAGACACGTGCCCATTAAGTCAGTGATGCTAACTAACCATCTTATCCTCCACAACCCCTTTCTCCTTTTGCCTTCAATATTCCCCAACATCAGGGCATTTTGCAATGAGTTGGCTATTCAAATCAGGTGGCTAAAGTATTGGAGCTTCAGCTTCAGCAACAGTCCTTCCAATTAATATTCAAGGTTGATTTCTTTTAGTCCAAGGGAATCTCAAGAATCTTCCACAGCACCACAATTCAAAAGTATCAATTCTTTGGCCCTCAGACTTCTTTATGGTCCAACTCTCACATCTGTACATGACTACTGGGAAAACCATAGCTTTGACTATACTGAGTTTTGTCGGCAAAGTGATGTCTCTGCTTTTTAATATGCTGTCTGAGTGTGTGTGAAATTGCTTCAGTCTTGTCTGACTCTTTGTGACCCTGAACTGTAGCCCACAAAACTCCTCTGTCCATGGGATTCTCCAGGCAAGAATACTGGAGTGGGTTGTCATGTCCTCCTCCAGGGGATCTTCCCAGCTCAGGGACTGAACTGCCATCTCTTATGTCTTCTGCATTTGCAGGAGGGTTCTTTATCACTAGTGCCACCTGGGAAGCCCAATATGCTGTCTAGGTTTTTAATTTCATAGCTTTCCTTCCAAGGAGCAAGCATATTTTAATTTCATGGCTGCAGTCACCATCTGCAGTGATTTTAGAGCCCAACAAAATAAAATCTGTCACTGCTCCCACTTTCTCCTCTTCTATTTGCAGTGAACCTATGGGACTGGATGCCATAATTTTTAATATGGAGTTTCAAGCCAGTCTTTTCATTCTCTTCTTTCACCTCCATCAAGAGGCTGTTAGGTTCCTTTCCCTTTCTGCCATTAGAGTGGTATCATCTGCATGTCTGAGGTTGTTGATATTTCTCCCTGCAAACTTGATTCCACATTGTGATTCATCCAGCCTGGCATTTTTGCATGATGCTCTTTGCATAGAAGTTGAATAAGCAGGGCGACAATATACAGACTTGACGTGCTCCTTTCCCAATTTGGAACCAATCAGTTGTTCCATGTCCAGTTCTAACTGTTGCTTCTTGACCTGCATACAGATTTCTCAGGAGTCAGGTAAGGTGGTTTGGCATTGCTATCTCTATAAGAATTTTCCACAGCTTTTTGTGATCTACACAGTCAAGGTTTAGTGTGGCCAATGAAGCAGAAGCAGATGTTTTTTTTGAAACTCCCTTCAAGATCCAATGAATGTTGGCAATCTGATCTCTAGTTCCTCTGCCTCTTTGAAACTCTGTACATCTGGAAGTTCTCAGTGCACATACTACTGAAGCCTAGCTTGAAGGATTTTAGGCATAACCTTGCTGGTCTGTAAGTGAGTGCAAATGTACAGCAGTTGGAATATTCTTTGGCATTGCCCTTTTTTGGGGGGGGATTGAAATGAAAACTGACCTATTCCAGTTCTGTGGCCATTCCTGAGTTTCCAAATTTGCTGACATATTGAGTACAGCACTTTAACAGCATCATCTTTTGGATTTTAAATAGTTCAGCTGGAATTCCACCACCTCCACTAGCTTTGTTTGTAGCAATGCTTAAGGTCCACTTGACTTCACACTCCAGGATGTCTGGCCTAGGTGAGTGACCACAACATCATAGTTATTCAAGTCATTAAGACCTTTCTGATCTTCCCAGGTGGCTCAATGGTAAAGAATCCGCCTACCAATGCAGGAGATATGCCTTGGATCCCTGGGTTAGGAAGATCCCCTGGAGGAGGAAATGAGAGTTGGACCATAAAGAAAGCTGAGTACTGAGGAACTGATGCTTTTGAATTGTGGTGCTGGAGAAGACACTTGAAAATTCCTTGGACAGCAAGGACATTAAACCAGTCAATTCTGAAGGAAATCAATCCTGGATATTCATTGGAAGAGCTGATGCTGAAGCTGAAGCTCCAATAATTTGGCCACCTGATGTGAAAAGCCAACTCACTGGAAAAGACCCTGATGCTGGGAAAGATTGAGGGCAGGAGGAGAAGTGGGTGACAGAGGATGAGATGGTTGGATGGTATCTCTGCTTCAGTGGACATGACTTTGAGTAAACTTCAAGTGATAGTGAAGGACAGGGAAGCCTAGGGTGCTGCAGTTCATGGGGTCGCAAACAGTCAGATAGGACTTAGTTACTGAACAACAACAGAAGGAGAAGAGGGAGAGAAAGGGACTGAGAAAGTATTTGAAGAGATAATAGTCAAAAACCTCACTAACATGGGAAAGAAAATATTCAAGGATGAGGAAGTGCTGAGAGTCTCAAACAGGGTATGCCAAGGAGGAAACTTGCCAAGACACTTAGTAATCAAGTTGACAAAAATTAAAACAAGGAGAAAATATTAAAGGCAACAAGGAAAAGCAACAAGTAACATACAAGAGAATATTCTTAAGGACATCAGATGATTTTTCAGCACAAACTCTAAAGGCCAGAAGAGAGATATTTAAAGTGGTGAAATGGTAATGTCATCCCAATTTTACAGTTGAGGAAATTGAGGCTTAAACAATTTAGTAAGAGGTATTCAGGAATTAGGGCTTGAAGTATTAATGTTAATTCTCTGATACATTTCTGATAGATTCTCTGAGAAGTTTATTGAACTTTAAAAAAAAAAGTCACAAAACTTTGGAGATAAGCAGCATTGATTATTCTTGATGCTGTTAAAGTGTTGCACTCAATATGTCAGCAAATTTGGAAAGGTCAGCAGTGGCCACAAGACTGGAAAAGGTCAGTTTTCATTCCAGTATCAAAGAAGAGCAATGCCAAAGAATGTTCAAACTACCATACAATTGTGCTCATTTCACATGCTCTAAAGGTTATGCTCAAAATCCTTCAAGCTAGACTTCAGCAGCACATTAATTGAGAACTTCCATATCTCAATCTATATACAAGCTGTGTTTAGAAAAGGAAGAGGAGCCAGAGATCAAATAACCAAAATCCATTGGATCATATAAAAAGTAACGGAATTCCAGAAAAACATCTCTTTCTGCTTCACTGACTATACTAAAGCTTTGATCCGTGGATCACAACAAACTGTGGAAAATTCTTAAAGAGGTGGGAGTACCAGACCACATCTTGAGAAATCTGTATGCAGGTCAAGAGGCAACAGTTAGAATCTTATAGCTGACTGGTTCAAAATTGGAGAGGAGTACAACAAGGCTGCATATTTTCCCACCTTGCTTATTTGTCTTATATGTAGATTACATTATGGGAAATGCCAGGATGGGTGAATCACAACCTGGAATCAAGGTTCAGTTCAGTTCAGTCACTCAGTCATGTCCAACTCTTAGCAACCCCATGAACTGCAGCACGCCAGGTCTCCCTGTCCATCACCAACTCCCAGAGTCCACCCAAACCCAGGTCCATTGAGTCGGTGATGCCATCCAACCATCTCATCCTCTGTCGTCTCCTTTTCCTCCTGCCCTCAATCTTTTCCAGCATCAGGGTCTTTTCAAATGAGTCAGTTCTTCACATCAGGTGGCCAAAGTATTGGAGTTGCAGCTTCAGCATCAGTCCTTCCAATGAACACCCAGGGCTGATCTCCTTTAGGATGGACTGGTTGGATCTCCTTGCAGTCCAAGGGACTCTCAAGAGTTTTCTCCAACACCACAGTTCAAAAGCATCAATTCTTCGGCGCTCAGCTTTCTTTATAGTCCAACTCTCACATCCATACATGACCACTGGAAAAATCATAGCCTCGACTAGACGGACCTTTGTTGACAAAGTAATGTCTCTGCTTTTGAATATGCTATCTAGGTTGGTCATAACTTTCCTTCCAAGGAGTAAGCATCTTTTAATTTCATGGCTGCAATCACCATTTGCAGTGATTTTGGAGCACAGAAAAATAAAGTCAGCCACTGTTGCCACTGTTTCCACTGTTTCCCCATCTATTTCCCATGAAGTGATGGGACCAGATGCCATGATCTTAGTTTTACGAATCTTGAGCTTTAAGCCAACTTTTTCACTCTTCTCTTTCACTTTCATTAAGAGGCTCTTTAGTTCTTCACGTTCTGCGATAAGGGTGGTGTCATCTGCATATTTGAGATTATTGATATTTCTCCTGGCAATCTTGATTTCAGTTTGTGCTTCCTCCAGCCCAGCGTTTCTCATGATGTACTCTGCATATAAGTTAAATAAGCGGGGTAACAATATATAGCCTTGATGTACTCCTTTTCCTATTTGGAACCAGTCTGTTGTTCCATGTCCAATTCTAACTGTTGCTTCCTGACCTGCATACAGGTTTCTCAAGAGGCAGGTCAGGTGGTCTGGTATTTTCATCTCTTCCAGAATTTTCCACAGTTTATTATGATCCACACAGTCAAAGGCTTTGGCATAGTCAATAAAGCAGAAATAGATGTTTTTCTGGAACTCTTTTGCTTTTTCCATGATCCAGTGGATGTTGGCAATTTGATCTCTGTTTCCTCTGCCTTTTCTAAAACCAGCTTGAACATCTGCAAGTTCACGGTTCACATACTGCTGAAGCCTGGCTTGGAAAATTTTGAGCATGATTCATGTCAATGTATGTCAAAAAGAACTACAATATTGTAAAGTAATTAGCCTCCAACTAAAATAAATATATTAAATAAACAAATTTTTTAAATGAAGGAATTAGTCTATAGTGGCTTGAACTTATCCAAGGCAGCAAACATCTAGCCTAAGAGCACAACTCCACTACTCCTAATTCGCTTCACTTTAACTAGTATTTGACCTTCTCACAAATGATCTGAAGTTTGAATCTTACTTGAAGATTCCACTGTTTAGAAAGTGAAAACTTTATATGATTAATAATTATATAATAAATTTAGCTTGTAATTGTTCCAAATATTTCTTTTTGCATTAGCACATATGCATTTTATTGCCTACTGTCTGTGCCTGTTTTTCTTCAGTGTTTCTGAAGTCAGTGTATGTGCTTTATCTAGATCAACAGTGGCACTGAGAAACATAGATTACAGTTTTCCAGAAGACAAGAGTTACACAACGTAATGAGTATTGTGCTATTATTTCATTTAACCCCAATTTCATAGCCAACTAGTATATTTTGAATGTTTAAAACAAAGGATGTAGATTCAACACTGTGTTCTGTTCCTCTTATAAACTGAGGAATATTAAACAATTCACTTAACCATTCAGTTTCCTTATCTCTTTAAGAAGAATGCTAAAAATAATAAAAGCAACAATAATTTTAAATACAGCTAATATTTGCTATTATATACTTTTGTAGATTTTTTTGTAAGAAAATTTAAAAATTCATGCTTAAAATGTTCTATGGAATGGAAAGCACATTTCAATTTAACTGTCAGAATAGAATGCTGGAAGATGGTGACAAAGACTAGAAAATGATGCATTTGAACATGGTGTTTTCTGTCCAAATGGCTTGTGAGTTATGAGTTAACAGTTTTGTCTACTGTTAAAGGCAAATAAAATCATAGATTATTACAAATCAAAAAGCAGCAATGAAAGTGAAAAACCTACTATCAAGAATCCTCTTGCCAACAAGGCTCTTATTCATATTTGATGGAGAAATCAGATCTTTACAAACAAAACCTAAAATAATTCAGCATTATCAAACCAACTGTATAACAGATGTTAAAGAAAGTTCTCAAGGTGGAAAAGAAAAGGCCACAGCTAGACTACAAATAACAAATATTGGTGAGGATATGGTGAAAAGGGAATTTCAGTACACTGTTGGTGGCAATGTAAATTGGTACACCTGCATGGAAAGCAGTATGGAGGTTCCTCAAAAAACTAAAATGAGAACTACCACATGATCCATCAATGCCACTTATGAATATATAGCCAAAGAAAACAAAAATGCTAATTTGAAAAGATACACATGCCCCAATGTTTGTAGCAGCATTATTTACAATAGCCAAGATATGGAAGCAACCTATGCTATGCTATGCTATGCTAAGTCGCTTCAGTCATGTCCAACTCTGTGTGACCCCATAGACGGCAGCCCACCAGGCTCCCCCATCCCTGGGACTCTCCAGGCAAGAACACTGGAGTGGGTTGCCATTTCCTTTTCCAATGCATGAAAATGAAAAGTGAAAGTGAAGTCGCCTAGTGGTGTCCGACTCTTAGCGACCCCATGGACTGCAGCCCACCAGGCTCCTCCATCCATGGGATTTTCCAGGCAAGAGTACTGGAGTGGGGTGCCATTGCCTTCTCCTAAGTATCCATTAAAGATGAATAGATAAAGAATGGTACACATATTGATACATGCAATAAAATAGTAGCCATAAAAAGAATGAAATTTGACCATTTGCTACAACAGGATGGACTGAAGGGTATTATACATAATGAAATAAGTCAGAAAGACAAATGCTGTATGTTATCATTTATATATGGAATATAAAAACAATCTAATGAGTATACAAAAACAGAAACAGGCTTAAAGAGAAAAAACCTGTGGTTACCAGTGGGGAGAAGGAAGGGGATAGAGGAATAAGGGATTGAGGTTTAAGAGGTACAAACTATTATGTATAAAATAGATAAGCTACCAGGATACATCAAATAGCACAGTGAATATAGCCACTATTTTATAAAATCTTGGAATGGAATATAATCTATAAAAATATTGAATCACTGTGTCGTACACCTGAAAACCTATAATATTGTAAATCAACTATACTTCAACATAAAAATAATGATTAAGGAAACTCTGTTGAAGGCTATACAGGAACTCTTAGTACTCTCTGTTCAATTTTTTATAAATCTAAAACTGTTCCAACATCCGCTGGATCATTGAAAAAGCAATAGGCCCCAGGTTCATCACCTCATTAGAGCTGAAAATGCATTGCTTTTTACAGCTGAGTAATAGTCCACTGTGTATATGTACCACAACTTCCTTATCCACCCATTGCCAATGGACATCTAGGTTGCTTCCATGCCCTAGCTATTGTAAATAGTGCTGCAATGACCACTGGGGTACATGTGTCTCTTTCAATTCTGGTTTCCTCAGGGTGTATGCCCAGCAGTGGAATTACTGGGTTGTATGGCAGTTCTATTCCCGGTTTTTTAAGGAATCTTCACACTGTTCTCCACAGTGGCTGTACCAGTTTGCATTCCCACCAACAATGTTAGAGGGTCCCCCTTTCTGCACACCCTCTCCAGCATTTCTTGTTTATAGACTTTTTGATGATGGCCATTCTGATTCGTGTGAGATGATACCTCATTGCAGTTTTTAATTACATTTCTCTAATGATGAGATGTTGAGCCTCTTTTCATGTGTTTGTTAGCTATCTGTATATCTTCTTTGGAGAAATGTTTGTTTAGTTCTTTTGCTCATGTCTTGACTGGGTTGTTTGTTTTTCTGGTATTGAGCTGCTTGAGCTCCTTGTATAGTTTGGAGATTAAGTCTTTGCTATAATTTTCTCCCATTCTGAGGGTTGTCTTTTCACCTTGCTTAAAGTTTCTTCATTGTACAAAATATTTTAATTAGGTCCTATTTGTTTTTGTTTTTATTTCCATTACTCTGGGAGGTGGTCATAGAGGATCTTGCTGTGATTTATGTCAGAGAGTGGTCTGCTTATGCACTTCCTCTGAGAAGTTTTATATTTTCTGGTCTTGCATTTAGGTATTTAATCCATTTTGAGTTTATTTTTGTGTATGGTATTAGAAAGTGCTCTAGTTTCATTCTTTCACATATAGTTGACCAGTTTTCCCAGCCCCACTTGTTGAAGAGACTGTCTTTTCTCCATTATATATTTTTGCCTCCTTTCAAATATAAGGTGTCCATAGGTGAGTGGATTTATCTCTGGGCTTTCGATTTTGTTCCACTGATCTATATTTCTGTCTTTCTGCCAGCAACATACTGTCTTGATGACTGTAGCTTTATAGTATAGTCTGAAGTCAGGAAGGTTAATTCCTCTAGTTCCATTTTTATTTCTCAAGATTGCTTTGACTATTCAGAGTCTTTTGTGCTTTTATATAAATTGTGAAATTTGTTCTAGTTCTGTGTAAAATACCATTGTTAGTTTGATAGGTTTTGCATTGAATCTATGATTGCTTTGGGTATTATATTCATTTTCACTATATTGATTATTCCAATCCATGAACATGGTATATTTTTCCATCTATTTGTGTCATCTTTGATTTTTTCATGTAATATAATCAATGTTTTATAGTTTTCTGGTCTTTTGTTCCTTTAGGTAAATTTATTCCTAAATATTTTATTCCTTTCATTGCAATGTTGAATGGGATTCATTCCTTAGTTTTTCTTTATATTTTTCATTGTTGGTGTATAGGAATGCAAGGGATTTCTGTGTATTAGTTTTATATCCTGCAACTTTACTATATTCATTGTTTAGGTCTAATAATTTTCTGGTGGCATCTTTAGGGTTTTCTAGATAGAGGATCATGTCATCTGCAAACAATAAGAGATTCTTCTTTTCCAATCTGGATTCCTTTTATTTCCTTTTTTTCTCTAATTTCTGTGGCTAAGGCTTCCAGAACTATGTTGAATAGTAGTGGTGAGAGTGGATACCCTTGTCTTGTTCTTGATTGTAGAGGAAATGCTTTCAGTTTTTCGCCATTGAGGATAATGTTTGCTGTGGATCTGTCGTATGTGGCTTTTATTATGTTGAGGTATGTCCCTTCTCTGCCTGCTTTCTGGTATATTATAAATGGGTGTTGAATTTTGTCGAAGGCTTTATCTGCATCAATTGAGATAATCATATGGCTTTTATCTTTCAATTTGTTAATATGGTGTATCATGTTGATTGATTTATGAATACTGAAGAATCTTTGCATCTCTGGAATAAAGCACACTTGATCATGATGTATAGTCTTTTTAATATGTTGTTGGATTCTGTTTGCTAGAATTTTGTTGAGGATTTTTGCATCTATGTTCATCAATGATATTGCTGTACAGTTTTTTGTGTGTGTGTGGCATCTTTGGTTTTGGTATCAGGATGATGGTGGCCTCATAGAATGAGTTCAGAATGGGAGAAAATAATAGCAAATGAAACAAATAACAAAGAATTAATTTCCAGAATATACAAGCAGCTCATGAAGCTCAATATTAGAAAAATAAACCACCCAATCAAAAATTGGCAAAAGAACTAAACAGACATTTCTCCAAAGAAGACACACAGATGGCTAATAAACACATGAAAAGATGCTCAACTTCACTCATTTTTAGAGAAATCCAAATCAGAACCACAATGAGATATCATCTTATGCTGGTCAGAATGGCCATCATCAGAGTCTACAAACAATAAATGCTGGAGAAGGTGTTGAGAAAAGGGAACCCTCTTGCACTGTTGGTGGGAATGCAAACTAGTACAGCCACTATGGAGAAAAGTGTGGAGATTCCTTTAAAAACTGGGACTAGAACTGTAATATGACCTAGCAATCTCACTGCTGGGCAGACACCTTGAGGAAACCAGAAGTGAAAGAGACACATGTACCCCAATGTTTATTGCAGCACTATTTACAATAACTAGGACATGGAAGCAACCTAGATGTCCATTGGCAGATGAATGGATAAGGAAGTTGTGGTACATATACACAGTGAAATATTACTCAGCTATAAAAAAGAACACATTTGAGTCAGTTCTAATGAGGTTGATGAAACTGTAGCCTGTTATACAGAGTGAAGCAAGTCAGAAAGAGAAATACAAATACTGTATATTAATGCATATATATGGAATTTATAAAGATGGTACCAATGACCCAATGTGCAGAGCAGCAAAGCAGATACAAATATAAAGAACAGACTCTTGATCTCAGTGGGAGAAGGTGAGGGTGGGATAATTTGGGAGAATAGCATTGAAACATGTATTTTGCTGTATGTAAAATAGATGACCAAAGACGTTCAATGCATGAGGCAGGATACCCAAAGCCAGAGCTCTGCAACTACTCAGATGGATAGATTGGGGAGGGAATTGGGAGGGGGTTCAGAATAGGGAGACACACGTATACGCATGGCTGACTCATGTTGATGTATGGCAAAAATCATCACAATATTGTAACTTTCCTCCAATTAAAATAAATAAATTTTTAAAAATATTGTAAATCTCCTAAATGTTCATGCATAGTTGATTGTTTGAATGAACTATGCCACATCCACACAATGTATCTGTAAAAAACAATAAATATATCTGTATTCATAGGGAACGATTTCTAGAATATATTGTTGGCTGAAAAAAAGCACATTGTAAATGTGTATACATTACACCAATAATTTTACTTAACAGTGAGATAAATATGAAAATATACAGTATTGTTAATCTTCTTAGAATATAAATCACAGAGAAGATAAAACAGAAATAAATAAGACTTACCTACAAGGGAGCAAAGTACTGGTATGGGGCGGGAATGATTTTTATCTGAGTATACTTTATTTTTGGAGAAGGAAATGGCAACCCACTCCAGTGTTCTTGCCTGGAGAATCCCAGGGATGGAGGAGTCTGGTGGGCTGCCGTCTATGGGGTCGCACAGAGTCGGACACGACTGACGCGACTTAGTAGTAGTAGTAGTATACTTTATTTTCTAGGATTTTACTTTTAAACATCTCTGTTAATATCTACATATTTAGAAATTTATATTAAATAAGCAATGATGGTGAGATTAAAAATTTGGCAGAAACAGATGTACTTATCCATATTTCAAAAGAATAACATAACCACACTAAAAGTAATACTTCCTTGGTAACTCAGATGGTAAAGAATCTGCCTGCAATGTAGGAGACCCAGGTTCAATCCATGGGTCGGGAAGGTCACCTGGAGGAGAAAATGGTAACCCACTCCAGGATTCTTGCCTGGAGAATCCCATGAACAGAGGAGTCTGGTGGGCTATAGTACATGGGGTTGCAAAGAGTCAGACACAACTGAGCCACTGAAAGTAATAAGAAATACTAATCTAAATAATTTTTGAACGCAGTACTTTGACTACCTAGACTCAGATTAAATGTAAAAAGATTTGCAAGCAATCACCATACTTAAAATGTTAGTTCTTTACAGTGGAGTAGATCAACATTTCTGTAAGCATTTATGAGTATTGCAAAATTAAGCAACTTAATAGTTATTCTGACAATGGTGGGGGTCAGATTTCTCATGGTTGGAAAGGGAAATAAATAAAAGAAAATTGAAAAAGGTAGGAAGAACTTATTTTGGTAGGAAGAACTGCATGACTTGTGGGGTGTTAGTTCCCCAGCTAGGTATTGAATCAGGCCCTCAGCAGTGAAAATGCAGAGTCCATACTACTGGACTGCCAGGAAATTGATATTAAATTGAAACTAGATGTAACAGTGTGAACTCATATATTTTAATATATGGATATTGAACAGAATGTCTTCAGCTTTGGTGCTATTGACATTTGGAGCTAGGTAATTATATCAGCAGCAGTCCTGTACTTTGTGGGATGTTTAATAGCGTCTCTGACTGCTACCCACTAGATATCAGTAGCACTCCTCCACCAGTTATGACAATTAGAAACCAGAAATATCCCTAAACACTGTCAACATTCCCTAGGTAGAAAAATTTTCCCCCAGATAGGTCACTGATATAAAGGCATGAAAACAAACAAATAAACATTTGTATATACATTTACATGTACATATTTCATGTATAAATTTATATATACTGTATACATATATAGTATATAAATATAATTTTTATGATAAAAATAGTACACACCAGGAAAAATATTTAAGAGACACTAAAGTTTCCTTTTACCCACTTTTCCACTTACTATACTGCCAATCCCACATCACCTACAATTTCTTCCTAGGAATCAAATCATCAAAGTAAAATTTTTATAAAGAAAAAAACCCACCCTTTATTTCCAACTTGCTTATAGTAGTAATCCCCAAAGCTACTGCAATATTTGAAAGGAGACAGGAAGCCAGCTTCCCCGTGTGGCTCAACATTCCATACATGGTGATGACCACTACAAATGGAAAGAAGGTAAGGAAAAAGAGGAAACCTCCAATAGAAACAGCCAATGAAGCTGAAAGGTAAGATGGAAAACATGGTCAGTACATAACATACAAAATCTTGTAGTAGAAATACCCCTATTTTACTACAAAAGAGCTCTAAAATGTAAACTCTAGAAGAGAAATTGTCTGCCTTGTTCACCACCGTGTTACCAGTGTTGTTCACTACCGTATCATCAGCATTTAAGCAGTGCTTAACAGAGAGTAGTTGTTTAATAAATATTTTGCTTGCTTGCTTGAATGAATGGATGAGTAGCATGAGGAAGGAACTTTTCTGGAATTTGCTCTTTCTTATACAATGATGTGGATATTTACTTATTTAAAGAAGAATTGATCCTTACATTTATAAAATCTTGCCTTTTTATTTTTTATTTATGACCACTTAGCTTAATAACCTCTAGAAGTACAACATCCCTCATCACATCATAAGAATATACCTACCTAATTACCATTTATTTTGGAATTTTTGAAACGGAAAAGCTTTAGTTGCTTTCTAAATACTCTCAGTCTTATATTTCAGAATTTTACTTATTATATTTTATAAAAATACATTAAAAAGACTGACAACAAAATCATCAAAGAGAGTCATCTGGGTGTTTGTATCATGAAAAGTGAAAGCTAGTTGCTCAGTCGTGTCTGACTCTTTGCGATCCCATGGACTCTAGTCTGCCCGGCTCCTCTGTCCACGGAATTCCCCAGGCAAGAGTACTGGAATGGCTCACCATTTCCTTCTCCAGGGGATCTTTCCGATCCAGGGATATACTTGTTTTAGGCAAGTAAGTCATTCACTGACATTTGCCTACTGTATGTTACTCTTTGGCATATCACCTTCAAGCAACACACACCAGAATTCCTGCCTGGGGAATCCCATGGACAGAGACTCCTGGCAGGCTACAGAGTGTGGGGTGGCAAGAGTCAGAGACGACTCAGTGACTAAGCCACTGCCAATATCTCCAGGCTTACTTTGACATAATTCTCTCCACTCACAGCTCTCCTGTGCTCTGTGGTAGAGGATAGTTATTTTGCTCTATTTTGTAAGAACAAGCCAACAGCAGTGCTGCTGCTGAAAACCATAAAAATACAAATTTCTCTACCATAAAACATTTGCTTCATGGTACTTGTGCCCTATATGGTTGAAAGAAGGCAATATTTTAATTGTTTAGCATATAAGATAGATATAAAAGCCAAAACATGGTGAAGGTTTGTTTTCTGAAAAACAGAATTTACTTATTTTTAAACTAAATAATAGAAAATGACCACAGGAGAAGCAATTCTACAAATTCCCTAACTAGGCCAGTTTGAATTTGTTCAGTCACACATCCCTCTTTTAAGTGAGAACAGGGCAGAAAATTCTCATTTTTTTTTCCCTTCAGTATTATTTGATAATGTTCCAGGTATGTGATAAGTGATCCAAAGACTTCACTGAGTGAGTGATGAATAAATAAATGCTTTCACATGACCGTATTTTAGTTTATATCCTCTTGTCGCATGTGATCTTATGTTGATTTTTATTCTCTTTTCCCGTGCATCCTATGCTATTAATATAGTAATTTTCACTAATTTTTGCCCTTCCTCTCAAATCATTTCACGTTTATATGATGTATATTTTTAGGCAAATTTAGAATGCAAGCAGAGGCTCTATATGAAGTGGCAACTAAAACTTAGAAGAAACTACCATATAAAATCCTCTTTCAGTCAATTGAAACAGTTAAAATGTTTCACAGAAGGAGCCTTGTACTCACTTTTATTGAAGAATGTGGTAATCAGAAAGCCGAAGGTTATGGTGGCCACGACAAAACACAGGAAAAAGACAAAGATGAGGGACGGGTCGCTGTTTTGGAGGACAACTACAGGTACAATCTACAAGACAATTGTGAAGCCAGTTTAGTCACACTGGAAGTGGTGTCACAGGAAAACAAGGAGGTGAAATAAAACAGCCTTAAAACATTTCCGTACCCCCAAGTGAAATGGCAAAATTTAACTAAATAACTCATTTCCCACAGAAAGGATCAATGGTTTGTATCTGCTGATAGACTGGGCAGCTTCTGAAATCCCCAGAGGGTCAATGATAAACACATCAATTCTTTTGCAACCTAAAACCCATGCAGGTCCCACCCACAATTATTTTATCCCTCTCAAAGTGTTGCTGCAGCGTGATGCATTCAAACAGATACTTGCCTTGACAAATAAAACCACGCACAGTATACAGACGATAATTAAAAACATCAGAAGGAACGTGACAAAATAAGATGCCCAGAGCATACCATTACTGAGCCCTATCATGAACTGGTACTCCTGTGGGAGAGTCAACACAGAACAAATACTGTGAAAGTGATATTTTCAAAATACACTCACAAATATTATCTGACTTAATCCCCACAAAAACTTACACAGGTTAAATATCATCATTGTCATCCTGCAAAGAAACCAAGTCTCAGAATAGTCAAATGACCCGATCACAGTCATTTAACCTAGTGAATGACAATGCTGTGATTTCCAAACTGGAATTTTGAGTAATTTACCAGTTATGGTTCTAATCTAAGAAACAGTTAATTAGAAATTTAAAACATAAAATCTAGGATTACTTTTCTCGTTATGATGTTCTGCCTCAGGACATATTGGAAGAAAGTAAATAACTTTTAATATTATTATAGATGAGAGCAGGGAAAACTACAGCCCATGGGCCAAATCCAGTCTGCCTCATAATTTTTGTAAATAAAGTTTTGTTGACACATAGCCATTCTCATTCACTTCTGTATTGTCTGTGGCTGCTTTCATCCTACAACAGTAAAGTTGATAGTTGTGAAATGGTCTGCAGAACCTAAAATATTATACTGTCTTATACAGGAAAAGTTTGCAAATCTCTAATTTAAACCAAACCCCTCCAATTTTACAGATCAGAAAACCAGACCCAGAGAGGGTAAGTTGCTTTTACAAATTTATACAGCAGCAGACTCCCTGCTCTGTGCTCCTCCTGTTCTATCATGCTGCTTCTCCTTATTTCAGAGGCTACTTTTCCCTGGACAAGCACAGACTGGAGACAGACTCCCTGTGTTTGAATCCTGACTTGCCACTTGGCAATAAAAAGACCTTAAGCCAGCTCCTTTACCTCTCTCTGCCTCAGTGTCCTCATTTATGAATACTAAAATTTGAATAAAACTATGAGCAAGAAAGAGTTCACAGTTTTAGCAATGAATTTCATAAACTATAATTCATCAGAAGTCAATGGATACAGACATTTGATATTTCAAGTTTTAACAAAGGCAGATCAAAATTTCGTTACAAGATGATAGTTTTAAATTAAACGGCTATTTAACAAAGCAAAATTAGTGGTACTAGTTTCCAGAGGTGATTAAAAACAGATGTTTCCTACTATATTTGATTGCTTTCCAATGTCCTTGCAATGAATTAAGGTACATTTTATTATGCAAAGGAACCATATAAGGAAATAAAGTATTAATTAAGAGATTGGAAAACTTTAAAATAACAGATTTACTAAGAATCGGTGACAAAATAGTCCTTTGAAGCAAGTTTCAACAAAAAATCAAAACGAGAAAGTTGACAGTGAAGTAATTTACATGACACCAAAAACTCACAGGTAGGCAAACTTTAATGTGGAGATGTGTAGTGTCCACATGCACACACTGAGAGAAAGAAAAAGGAGGAGAAAAATACACTAAATCTTAAAAGATTTTGCATCTGAGTGAGTAACCCAGGGATTTATGACGGAGAGTCATGTTTTCCATGTCCATTTTGGTTTTTATTAAACGTGCACTATAATAGCCATGATATTTTAAAACAGAAATAATTTGGAATTCAGCGCCTGTATTTTCAACCAGTAAGGAATTGAAACTGACCAAAATAGCAGCCGGGCTTCCCTGGTGACTCAGTGGTAAAGAATCTGCCTGCCAATGCAGGAGATGTGGGTTCCATCCCTGGGTTGGGAAGATCCCCTGGAGAAGGAAATGGCAACCCAATCCAGTATTCTTGCCTGGGAAATCCCGTGGACGGAGGAGACTGGTGGGCTACAGTCTATGGGGTCGCAAAAGAGTCAAACACAACTTAGTGAGTACACAACAACAAAGTAGCAGCTAAGGCAACAACTAGACAGGAGGACACTGTCTCTACTGTTCCCTCGTACAAGGTATCTAATACAAAACAAAACATTCAGAGAAACGGAGTGCTTCCCCTTCTGAGCTAGATGGGGCAAATGAGACCAGATTTACCCTCCAGCTAGAAACAACAAGAGAGAGAGAGAGAATATGGAATAATACAGCCATAGAAAAGAAGGAACTCTTGCATTTACAACAACATGAATGGGCTTTGAGGGTGTTATGCCTAGGGAAATGAGTCAGGTAGAGAAAATTAAACACTGTATGATATCACTTGCATGTGAAATCTAAGAAAAAATCTTATATTAAATGTCAAGAACAGATTGGTGTTTGCCAGAGGTTTGTGGTGGGGGATGGATGAAGGTGGTTAACAGTTACAAATTTCCAGTTACAAGATAAATATGTTCTGGGAATTAATGCATAGCACAATGATAACAGTTAACAATACAGTATTGTATATTGAGAGTTGCTAAGAAAGCAGTCTCAAAAAGTTCTCACCACACACACACACATTGTATTAATATGTGGTGATGGATATTACCTAAATTTATTGTGGTAATCATTTCACAAGGCATGCATATATTAAATCATTATGTTGTATACCTAAAACAAATACAAATGTTATATATCAATTACATTTCAATTAAAAATAAAAATGATTGATGTAAAGTGACAGTTAATTTTTAAGACACCTTGATTTCCAAGACCTGGCAATAAAGGACAGTAATCCCTTAGAGGAGAGAAACATTGAGATAAGCCCTATGCTCATCCAGCTCGTTGCTAACTAGTTGCCCGGCTAACTGGAGTGAGAACCCAGCAACGTCCCTGACAGGAGAAGATAGGGCTGGGAATCCAGGGAAGACAAAGTGGCTGAAGTTTGCACAGCCAAATAACAGGGTTAATCAGAGACAGATTTCCAGCGATCTTTGGAAGGCGCTCTTACAGAAGACTTCTGAGTATTCACCAGCATATATGTGTGAGGAATGTCCCAGGGTAGTGAAAAGAACCATTTTAGGGATTTAGAGAGAAAAATATCTAGAGCTCACATTTGCCTAGAAATATTTCTTGTTTACCCCAAAGAGTAAAACCACATAATTTATAGGTCATAGTAGACTATAAGGATTTTGTGTTAATACTGAGCCAGATTTAGCCGTAGACCTGCATTTCTTAACTTCAGTACTACTGGAAACATATTCAATGCAAAATATTGTCCTAAGTGCCTCATATACATTGGGATTTCTCACTTAGTGGTATTTCTATTTTGGAGTAATTCCTCATTGTGCATTATAGAATGTTTAACAGCACCCTTGGCCTCAGCTTACTAGGTGCCAGTAGCAATAGTTCTCAGTGTATTCATGCCTTTCAGATCAGATCAGATCAGATCAGTCGCTCAGTCGTGTCCAACTCTTTGCAACCCCATGAATTGCAGCACGCCAGGCCTTCCTGTCCATCACCAACTCCTGGAGTTCACTCAGACTCACGTCCATCGAGTCAGTGATGCCATCCAGCCATCTCATCCTCTGTCGTCCCCTTCTCCTCCTGCCCCCAATCCCTCCCAGCATCAGAGTCTTTTCCAATGAATCAACTCTTCGCATGAGGTGGCCAAAGTATTGGAGTTTCAGCTTTAGCATCATTCCTTCCAAAGAAATCCCAGGGCTGATCTCCTTTAGAATGGACTGGTTGGATCTCCTTGCAGTCCAAGGGACTCTCAAGAGTCTTCTCCAACGCCACAGTTCAAAAGCATCAATTCTTCGGCACTCAGCTTTCTTCACAGTCCAACTCTCACATCCATACATGACCGCAGGAAAAACCATAGCCTTGACTAGAAGAACCTTCGTTGGCAAAGTAATGTCTCTGCTTTTCAATATGCTATCTAGGTTGGTCATAACTTTCTTTCCAAGGAGTAAGTGTCTTTTAATTTTATGGCTGCAGTCACCATCTGCAGTGATTTTGGAGCCCCCAAAAATAAAGTCTGACACTGTTTCCACTGTTTCCCCATCTATTTCCCATGAAGTGATGGGACCGGATGCCATGATCTTCATTTTCTGAATGTTGAGCTTTAAGCCAACTTTTTCACTCTCCACTTTCACCTTCATCAAGAGGCTTTTTAGTTCCTCTTCACTTTCTGCCATAAGGGTGGTGTCATCTGCATATCTGAGGTTATTGATATTTCTCCCGGCAATCTTGATTCCAGCTTGTGCTTCTTCCAGCCCAGTGTTTCTCATGATGTACTCTGCATATTAGCCATTACCAAATGTCCTCTGGGAGCAAACTTGCCCCCAGATGAGTTGCCTGCTGTCCTGGAATAAATGCCTGTCTGGTTCTACCTATTAGAAATTTAAAAGCAAGACCCCAAAGAACAATATTGTTTCCAGATTACTTAACTCAGTCTCAAAATAAAACTGAGGAATACTGAATACAGAAAAATCCAAATCTCAACAAAGTAATATTTACAATGTCTGACTTCCAATTAAAAACTTCCCAGGTATGACAAATAGTTTCAGAGTTGAGCCTAATGTCTCTACCCTTTGATGTTCACAATTCTGTGTGAACTCCCCTTGTATGAATGGGTCATGCAACTTGCTTTAACCAACAGAATGTGGCAAGAGTGATTAAATGTCACTTCTGTGATTATGTTACATAGGATTATGGCACTTGTCCCACTCTGAGGCTCTCTCCCTTGCTAAATTTGTTGATGCTGTTGGCCATTTTGAAAGGACCTAAAGTTATTGAGGCAAATTACTGAGGGTAGTATCTGGCCAACAGCTGAAAAGAAACTAAGATATTCAGTCCTACAACCATAAGGAATTGAATTCTACCAACAACTGCTGCTGCTGCTGCTAAGTCACTTCAGTCGTGTCCGACTCTGTGCGACCCCATAGATGGCAGCCTGCCAGGCTCCCCCGTCCCTGGGATTCTCCAGGCAAGAACACTGGAGTGGGTTGCCATTTCCTTCTCCAATGCATGAAAGTGAAAAAGTGAAAGTGAAGTCGCTCAGTTGTGTCCAACTCTTAGAGACCCCACGGACTGCAGCCCACCAGTCTCCTCCATCTATGGGATTTTCCAGGCAAGAGTACTGGAGTGGGTTGCCATTGGCTTAAAAGTGATTTTTCTCCTAGTTGAGGTTCAGTGAGTTTACATGTGTGTGTGCTCAGTTGTGTCCAACTCTTTGCAATCCTGTGGACTGTATAGCTTACCAGTCTCCTCTGTCCATGGAATTTTCCAGACAAGAATACTGGAGTGGGTTGCCATTTTCTTTTCAGGGAATCTTCCCAACCCATGGATTGAACTCACATCTCTTTCATCTTCTGCACTGGCAGGCAGATTCCTTACCACTGTGCCACTTGGAAAGCCCCAGTGAGTCTATATCCTTGGGTAATGATTGCAATCTTGCCGAAAACCCAGCTAAGCCTTCCTTGACTTCAACACATAAAAAGTGTGAAATAAAAAAAATGTGTGCTGTTAGAAACTATTAACTTGTGTAATACTGTTAAACAGCAATAAAAATATTAAAATCTATAGATCTACACTAAAAAGTTTAAAATCTAATCTACAGATACAAAAAGCTCCAGGAAATCCAAGCACAGGAAACTTGAAAAAAACAGACCAAAGCATACCATAGTCAAATTCCTGAAAACTAGGGGGAAAAAAAGGAGAAGAAGAAATCTTAAAAAGGAGATTAAAAAAGGATACATTATGTACAGATGGGCAGAAACACCCATCTTATTTGAAGCAACAAGACAATAGGTCAGATATTAAAGTAATCAAGCAAAATCATTACCTTAGAATTCTTAACACAATTTAAATATCTTTCAAAAATGATAGCAAAATAAAGACCTTGCCAAACATGCAAAAACTGAAATAATAAATCAACAGAGGAAAAGCATTACCAAAAATAAAAAAGGAAATCAATCAGGCAGAGGAATATATAAGAAGATGTAAGATGAATCTGGACCTGGTCAAGGGAAAAACAAGACAAGAAATGAGAATGACATTTGCTGTTCAGTAGCTAAGTTGTGTCCAACTCTTTGTGACCCCATGGACTGCAGCACAACAGGTTTCCATCTCCTTCACTGTTTCCTGGAGTTTGCTCAAACTCATGTCCGTTGAGTCAGCGATGCCAACCAACCATCTCATCCTCTGTTGTTCCTGATTCCTCCTGCCCTCAATCTTTCCCAGTAGCAGGGTACTTTCAAATGAGTCATCTCTTTGCATCAGGAGGCCAAACTGTTGGAGCTTCAGCTTCAGTATCAGTCCTTCCAATGAATATTCAGGGTTGATTTCCTTTAGGAAAGACTGGTTTGATCTCCTTATAGTCCAAGAGTCTTCTCCCACATCACAGTTCAAAAGCATCAATTCTTTAGTGCTCAACCTTATTTATGGTCCAACTCTCAAATTTGTACATGACTACTGGAAAAACCTGCAGTAATTTTAGAGTCCGAGAAAATAAAATCTGCCACTGTTTCCACTTTTTTCCCATCTATTTGCCGTGGAGTGATGGGACTGGATGCCATGATCTTAGTTTTGTAAATGTTGAGTTTTAAGCCAGCTGTTTCACTCTTCTCTTTCATCCCCAACAAGAGATTCTAGTTCTTCACATTTTGCCTTTAGAGGGGTATTATCTGCATATTTGTCTGGAGAAGGAAATGGCAACCCACTCCAGTGCTCTTGCCTGGAAAATCCCATGGATGGAGGAGCCTGTTGGGCTGCAGTCCATGGGGTCACAAAGAGTCACACGTCTGAGCGACTTCACTTCACTCACTTCACTTGCTTCATACTTTATCACTGGAGAAGGAAAGGGCAACCCACTCCAGTATTCTTGCCTGGAGAATCCCATGGACAGAGGAGCCTGGCAGGCCATGGTCCATGGGGTTGCAAAGAGTTGGACACCACTGAGGTGACTAAGCATGCATCTGCATATTTGAGGTTATTGATATTTCTTCTGGCAATCTTGATTTCTGCTTGTGATTCATCCAGCCCAGCATTTTGCATGATGTACACTGCATACAAATTACATAAGCAGGGTGACAACATACAACCTTGACATACTCCTTGCCCAATTTTGAAGAAAGTATAAAATCTTTTTCCTTACTCTTTAAATCTTAAAATCTTTTACCTTATTATTCAAATATCTTTAAACATGTAATTGTTTTTTTAACCAAAAATCATAGCAATATATTGTGAAGAAGCAAAATATGTGACAAAATGGCAAATGTGAATAATATAAACCCAAACCAACCGTGAAAATTATACAACTTATTACCAGAGAATTACAACTAATAAGAAAACAAAGTTAAATTGAATAAATAGTAATCAAAATGATTACTTGTGTGCAATCTCAAAAACAACAGAATGATCGCTGTTCGTTTCCAAGGCAAACCATTCAATATCACAGTAATCCAAGTCTATGACCCAACCACTAATGACGAAGAAGTTGAAGTTGAATGGTTCTATGAAGATGTACAAGAACTTCTAGAACTAACACCAAAAAAGATGTCCTTTTAATTATAGGGTACTGGAATGCAAAAGTAGGCCATCAAGAGACCGGGAGTAACAGGCAGGGTTGGCCTTAGAGTACAAAATGAAGCAAGACAAAGGCTAACAGTATTTTCCCAAGAGAATGCACTGGTCATAGCAAACACCCTTTTCCAACAACACAAGAGATAACTCTACATGGACATCACCAGATGGTCAATACTGAAATCAGATTGATTATATTTTTTGTAGCTGAAGATGAAGATCTCTACAGTTAGCAAAAACAAGACCAAGAGATGACTTGTTTGTCAGATCATGAACTCCTTATTGCAAAATGCAGACTTAAATTGAAGAACATAGAGAAAACCACCAGGCCTTTCAGGTATGACTTAAATCAAATTACTTGTGATTATACAGTGAAAGTAACAAATTGATTCAAGGGATTAGATCTGATAGAGTGCCTGAAGAACTATGGATGGAGGTGCATAACATTGTACAGGATGCAGTGATCAAAATCATCCCCAAGAAAAACAAGTGTAAAAGGCAAAATGGTTGTCCAAGGAGGCCTTACAAAGAGCTGAAAAAAGAAGTGAAAGACAAAGGAGAAAAGGAAAGATATAACCATCTGAATGAAGAGTTCCAAAGAATAGCAAGGAGAGATAAGAAAGCCTTTTTAAGTGAACATTGCAAAGAAATAGAGGAAAACAATAGAATGGGAAAGACTAGAGAGCTCTTAAAGAAAATTAGAGACACCAAGGGAACATTTCATGCAAAGAGATGCACTATAAAGGACAGAAACTATGGGTCTAAGAGAAGCAGAAGATGATAAGAATAGGCAGTAAGAATATATAGAATAACTATACGAGAGAGATCTTAATGACCCAGATAACCATGATGGTGTGATCACTCACCTAGAACCAAATATCCTGGAGTGTGAAGTCAAGTGGGCCTTAGGAAGCATCACTATGAACAAAGCTAGTGGAGGTGATGAAATTCCACCTGAGCTATCTCAATTCATAAAAGATGGTGCTGTTAAAGTGCTGCTCAATATGCCAGCAAATTTGGAAAACTCAGCAGTGGCCACAGGACTGGAAAAGGTCATTTTTTATTTCAATACCAAATAAGGGAAATGTCAAAGAATGTTCAAATTACTGCACAACTGCACTCATTTCACATGGTAGCAAAGTATTGTTCAAAATCCTTCCAGCTATGTCAACAGTATGTGAACCCAGAACATACAGATGTACAAGCTGGATTTAAAAAGGCAGAGGAACCAGAGATCAAACTGCAAACATCCACTGGATCATAGGAAAAGGAAGAGAATTCCGGAAGAACATCTACTGCACTGAAGTTCTTGACTGTGTCTATCACAACAAACTGTGGAAAATTCTTAAAGAGGTAGGAATACCAGACCACCTGACCTACTTCCTGAGAAACCTCTATGCAGGTCAAGAAACAACAGAATCAGACAAGTAACAGTGGACTGGTTCCAAATTGAGAAAGGAGTACGTCAAGACTATATATTGTCACCCAGCTTATTTAACTTATATGCAGAGTACATCATGAGAATAGCCAGGCTGGATGATGCACAAGCTGGAATCAAGACTGGGGAGAAATATCAATAACTTCAGATATGCAGATGACTCCACCCTTATGGCAGAAAGTGAAGAGGGAATAAAGAGCCTCATGATGAAAGTGAAAGAAGAGAGTGAAAGAGCTTGCTTAAAACTCAACATTCAAAATGAAGAAAATCCATGTAGCCAAAAAGCATGTGAAAAGGTGTTCAACATCATTAGTTAACAAGGAAGATTAAATTAAAACCACAATGATGGGGAGGGGGGAGGGAGGAGGGTTCAGGATGGGGAACACATGTATACCTGTGGCGGATTCATTTTGATATTTAGCAAAACCAATACAATAGTGTAAAGTTTAAAAATAAAATTAAAAAAAACACACACACACAATGAGTTTACTGCTATACCCTTTCCAGAATGGCTGAAAGTTTAAAAGGCTAATACCACCAATTGTTGGCATACTTATGGAACAAGAGTAACTCTCTTACATTATTGATAAGAGAATGAATTGGCACAAACTTTAGAAAAAATTTTCACTTTATTTAACAAGATTGAAAATATGTATATTTTATACTCCACCAATCTTAATCTTAGGTATATATCCAACAGAAAAATGTGCACATCTTCTCCAAAATATATCCTTCAATAATAAATAAATACATTTAAAATACAAAAAGTATAAAAGGAAATATTTCACTGACAGGAAAACTATTGCTAATATATTAGCATATATCTGGGTTTTTTTTCCTCTAATACACATGCTTTTTGTAAAAATGGGATGATACCTGCATTGTTTCAGGATATGCTTTTTTTTCATTTAACATTATATTGGGGGCCTCTCAACTGTTATTGAATAAACCTACAGCTTCATTTAAAAAAAAATTCACATTGGCTTACTGTAATAGGCCAATACTTGAACAACTAAATATTCATCAGAAATAGTGACAAATTGTGGTATAGTCATAAAGTATAACACACAATAATGAAAATGACCAAATTGCATCTATACAGAAAACATCAATAGCTCTCACTGAAACAAAAGAATGGCTATTGTATGATTCTATTTAAATAAAGTTTTTAAACCAGGCAACACTGATCTACAATTTTAGAATTTAAATAGTAACTATTTTTAGAGAAGAGAGATGTAGTTATTTAGGTGGGATGCGAAGTGGTGTCCAGATTACAGGCAATATTGGGTGGAACTACTACTTGGGTGGAATAGTAGTTGTGTGTTCATGTTTCAAAGATCTGTACACATTGGTATGTATTTATTTTAATTCAAGTTTTTAAATGAAAAATTAAATAACAAATAATTTAAACTACATGATCAACATTTGTGTAACAGGTCCTGGAGACACAGAGAGAAAACTAGTAAGCTGAGGTTTAAAGTTGAAAATAGATTTCAAGGAGATTATTCACTAAGTAGGAAAAAAGAAAAATATGTGGTAGTCAGATGAATGGCTAGATGATGAAAAATTAACAAGAGCTTGAAGTAGAAAACGACATTTCCAAAAATGGAGAGAAAGGAACAGAATGTATGCTGGTTGACACACGCTGCACACAGGGAACAAAGGGAATGGAAAGATAACTAACCGTTGATAGCTACGTAATATTTCCTACTGCTACTGCTGCTAAGTCACTTCAGTCGTGTCCGACTCTGTGTGACCCCATAGATGGCAGCCCACTAGGCTCCCCCATCCCTGGGATTCTCCAGGCAAGAACACTGGAGTGAGTTGCCATTTTCTTCTCCAATGCATGAAAGTGAAAAGTGAAAGTGAAGTTGCTTAGTCGTGTCCAACTCTTCGCGACCCCATGGACTGCAGCCTACTAGGCTCCTCCATCCATGGGATTTTCCAGGCAAGAGTACTGGAGTGGGGTGCCATCGCCTTCTCCGATAATATTTCCTATGTACTAACAATTAAGATTTCTTTAATTATCACACAACTCTATGTGGTAAGAGTATGTTTACCTCCATTTTACAAATGAGGCCCAGAGAGGTTAAGAAAGTTACCCAAAAGTTACAGGGGTAGGAAATGGCAGTACTCAGGTGCTACACATACTATACTATACTGATAAGACTTAGGTTTCAAGCCTGGGTGATTTAGAGGGTGATACATGGCAACCTACTCCAGTATTCTTGCCTGGAGAATCCCATGGGCAGAGCAGCATGGTGGGCTACAGTACAGGGTCGCAAATTAATGGATACATGGATAAATTAATGGCTTTCTCTCTGACTTTAGAGCCACTGCTCTTTATAATATGATCTTGATTTGACTTGATATTAAAAAGATTCTCAAATCTTGGAATTGAAGTATATATTAGGGTCATATAATTTATAAGCTTGTATGATTATTTCTCTTTTGTTCATTTTATTCCAAAGAAGATTCAGGATATTTAATATATGATTTCTCTTCACAGCATTCTTATCAAATAGTCAATAAAATTACAAACCAGATCAAGAATTTAGATAAAAGAAAAACACCAGCAAATTGACAAATGACATAGTATATATATTCTATGCCCAATCTATATTTGTATATTGCTATTGTGTTATAATCATTCACTAGTAACAAAGGTATAGACATAGTCCAAATCTGTGCATAAATCTGTTCCACAGGCCCAAAATGAAACAAAGAAAGTGAATTTACCTTTAATCTGGTTTCCTTTTCCATAACAATGGTCCTGATAAGAGTAAGTTCAGTTAGAGAAAATATAAGTAAAACTGCTAAAGGGAAGAGAGATAAAAAAGAGAGGAAAAAATGATCTTTATAATAAGTAGGGTATGGAAATCTGCTAACAAAAATGTTGACATTTGCAAATAGTGTTTCCGCAGCTCTGCCATTATGGTACACAATGATGGCCTTATCTAAGGCATGCTGTACAAGCAGGAATCCACCTTTGTAGTAATCTAAGTGAAAAAAACAAAGATTGCCAAGTTCAGTACATTAGGAAGCAGCAAGGCAAACACAGAAGGCAATTCAGGTAATTCTAAGTTTTAACTCATAAAACAAAGCAAATTCACAAAACTTATAACAGTTTGGAATATAAAGAGATAATAAATAGAATGGAATTGCATTATCACCCTTCCCCAAACTAAAATGCTTGCATCCAAATGTTACAGTTGGTTTATGTAATATTATCAGTCAAAAGAAATGAGAATTCAAGAAAATACCAGATATACTTTTCTTTAAAAAAAATTATTTTATTTTTATTTTTTTAATTTAAATTTATTTATTTTAATTGGAGGCTAATTACTTTACAATATTGTATTGGTTTTGCCATACATCAACATGAATCCGCCATGGGTATACACGTGTTCCCCATCCTGAACCCCTCTCCCACCTCCCTCCCCGTACCATCCCTCTGGGTCATCCCAGTGCACCAGCCCCAAGCAACCTGTATCCTGCATTGAACCTGGACTGGCGATTCGTTTCTTATATGATATTATACATGTTTCAGTGCCATTCTCCCAAATCGTCCCACCCTCTCCCTCTCCCACAGAGTCCAAAAGATTGTTCTATACATCTGTGTCTCTTTTGCTGTCTCACATACAGGGTTATCGTCACCATCTTTCTAAATTCCATATATATGCATTAGTATACTGTATAAATTCAAAATGGATTAAAGATCTAAACGTTAAGACCAGAAACTATAAACCTCCTAGAGGAGAACATAGGCAAAACACTTTCCAACATAAATCACAGCAGGATCCTCCATGACCCACCTCCCAGAATATTGGAAATAAAAGCAAAAATAAACAAATGGGACCTAATTAAAATTAAAAGCTTCTGCACATCAAAGGAAACTATAAGCAAGGTGAAAAAACAGCCTTCAGAATGGGAGAAAATAATAGCAAATGAAGCAACTGACAAAGAATTAATCTCAAAAATATACAAGCAACTCCTGCAGCTCAATTCTGGAAAAATAAGCGACCCAATCAAAAAATGGGCCAAGGAACTAAACATACATTTCTCTAAAGAAGACATACAGATGGCTAACAAACACATGAAAAGATGCTCAACATCACTCATTATCAGAGAAATGCAAATCAAAACCACAATGAGGTACCATTTCATGCCAGTCAGAATGGCTGCTATCCAAAAGTCTACAAGCAATAAATGCTGGAGAGGGTGTGGAGAAAAGGGAACCCTCTTACACTGTTGGTGGGAATGCAAACTAGTACAGCCACTATGGAGAACAGTGTGAAGATTCCTTAAAAAACTGGACATAGAACTGCCTTATGATGCAGCAATCCCACTGCTGGGCATACACACTGAGGAAACCAGAAGGGAAAGAGACACGTGTACCCCAATGTTCATCGCAGCACTGTTTATAATAGCCAGGACATGGAAGCAACCTAGATGTCCATCAGCAGATGAATGGATAAGAAAGCTGTGGTACATATACACAATGGAGTATTACTCAGCCATTAAAAAGAATGCATTTGAATCAGTTTTAATGAGGTGGATGAAACTGGAGCCTATTATACAGAGTGAAGTAAGCCAGAAAAGAAAAACACCAGATATACTTTTCTATACTGGACACATGCATAGAAATGAAGCTTAAAGCAAGATATGACATAATTCCATTTATAATAGCATTGAAAAGAATAAAATACATAGGAAGAAATTTAACCAAAGAGGTAAATTACTTGTACACTTAAAACTACAAAGCATTCCTGAAATTAATAAAGAAGACACAAATAAATTAAAAGACATCCTGTGCTCATGAGTTGGAAGACAATACTCATACTAATCAAGAGTTATCTACAGATTCAATATAATCTTTATCAAAACCCCAAATGCATTTTTGTAGAAATAGACAAAAATCCTAAAATCCATATGAAATTTCAAAAGATTCTGAGTAGCCAAAATAATCCTGAGCAAGAAAAACACTTGTTCTTTTAAGCTGGAGGACTCACATATCCTGATTTTAAAATAAATTAGGAAGTTACAGTAATCAAAAGAGTATGGTATTGGCATAAAGACAGACATAGAAACAAATGGAAAACAACAGATGACCCAGAAATAAACTCTCATATATGGTCAAATGATCTTTGCTAAGGGCATTGGGCAAAAAAATACAGTCTCTTCAAAAGAAATGGTGTTGGATAAACTGGAAGTCCACATGCAAAAGAATGAATTTGGATCCATACCTTATACCAAAAATTAAATGAAAATGGATTGAATATCTAAACACAAGACCTGACATTGTAAAACTCATAGAAGAAAACAAAGGGCAAATTACTCATGACATTGGATTAGGTGATGATTTCCCAGACATGACATCAAAAGCACATGGGACAAGCAAAAATAAACAAAGTAGACTACATCACACTTAAAAATGTTTCCACAGCAAAGGGAACAATCAACAGAATGAAAAGACAACCAACGAAATGGGAGAAAATATTTATAAACCATAAAATGTATAAAGGGCTAATATTCAGAATATATAAAGAACATCTAAAACTCAACAACAACTAAACAACCATATTAAAAAATATGAATGACGTGAACAGATATTTCTTCAAAAAAATATACAAGGGGACAAAAAGCAAATGAAAAAAATAATCAAATTCACTAGTCATCAGGGAAATGCATATCAAAACCATAAGATGCCACCTCACACCTGTCGGATGGCCACTACCAAAACAGAGAAAATAACAAATTTTGGTGAAGATGTAAGGAAATTGAAATCCTTGTGAACTACTGGTAGAAATATAAAATGGTGCACTTGCAATGGAAAACAGGATGGAGGCTTCTCAAAATATTACAAATAATTGCCATAAAATCCAATAATTACACTTTTTGAAATAGATAAAGAATTGAAAACAGGATCTCAGTGAAATATCTGCACACACATATTCATTGCATCATCATTCACAATAGCCAAAAGATGAAAGCAACCTAAATGTTCTTTGATAGATAAATGGATAAACCAACTGTGGTATGTGTGTGTGTGTGTCAATGCCAAACAGGCTGAAGTTGAATGGTTCTATGATGACCTACAAGATCTTCTAGAACTAACACCAAAAAACGATGTCCTTTTCATCATAGGAGACTGGAATGTAAAAGTAGGAAGTCAAGAGATACCTGGAGTAACAGGCAAATTTGGCCTTGGAGTACAGAATGAAGCAGGGCAAAAGCTAACAGAGTTTTTCCAAGAGAATGTACTGATAACAGCAAAAATCCTCTTCCATCAACACAAGAGACAACTCTACACATGGACATTACCAGATGGTCAATACCTCAATCAGATTAATTATATTCTTTGCAGCCAAAGATGGAGAAGTTCTATAGAGTCAGAAAAAGCAAGACCAGGAACTGACTATGGCTCAAATCATGAAATTCTTATTGCAAAATTCAGACTTAAATTGAAGAATGTAGGGAAAACCACTAGACCATTAGAGTATGACCTAAATGAAATCCCTTACAATTATACAGTGGAAGTGACAAATGGATTAAAGGGATTAGATCTGATAGACAGAGTGCCTAAAGAACTATGGATGGAGGTTCATGATATTGTACAAGAGGTGGTGCCCTAATACCATCCCTAAGAAAAAGAAATGCAGAAAGGCAAAATGGTTGTCTGCGGAGGCCTTATGAATAGCTGAGAAAAAAAAGAGAAGTAAAAGACAAAGGAGAAAAGGAAAGATAAACCCATCTGAATGCAAAGTTCCAAAGAATAGCAAGGAGAGATAAGAAAACCTTCCTAAGTGATCAGTGCAAAGAAACAGAGGAAAAGAATAGAAAGGGAAAGACTAGAGATCTCTTCAAGAAAATTAGAGACACCAGGAAACATTTCGTGCAAAGATGGGCACAATAAAGGACAGAAATGGTATAGACATAAAAGAAGCAGAAGATATTAAGAAAAGGTGGCAAGAATACACAGAAGAAAACTATACAAAAAAAATCTTGACCCATATAAGCACAATGGTGTGATCACCTACCTAGAGCCAGACATCCTGGAATGTGAAGTCAAGTGGGCCTTAGGAAGCATCACTACAAACAAAGCTAGTGGAGGTGATGGAATTCCAGTTGAGCTATTTCAAATCCTAAAAGATGGTGCTGTGAAAGTGCTACACTCAATATGCCAGCAAATTTGGAAGACACAACAAGGGCCACAGGACTGGAAAAGGTCAATTTTCATTCCAATCCCAAAGAAAGGCAATGCCAAAGAATGCTCAAACTACTGCACAATTGCACTCATCTCACATGCTAGGAAAGTAATGCTCAAAATTCTCCAAGTCAGGCTTCAACAGTAGGTGAACCATGAACTTCCAGAAGTTCAAGCTGGATTTAGAAAAGGCAGAGGAACCAGAGACCAAATTGCCAACATCCGTTGGATCATCAAAAAAGCAAGAGAGTTCCACAAAAACATCTGCTTTATTGACTATGTCAAAACCTTTGACTGTGTGGATCACAACAAACTGTGGAAAATTCTTAAAGAGATGGGAATACCAGACCACTCTACCTGCCTCCAGAGAAATCTGTATTCAGTCAAGAAGCATTAGTTAGAACAGTACATGGAACAATAGACTGGTTCCAAATTGGGAAAGGAGTATGTCAAAGCTGTACATTATCACCAGGCTTATTTAGCTTCTATGCAGAGTGAATCATGCAAAATGCCAGGCTGGATGAAGCAAAGCTGGAATCAAGATTGCCAGGAGAAATATTAATAATCTCAGATATGCAGATGACACCACCCTTATGGCAGAAACCAAAGATGAACTAAAGAGCCTCTTGATGAAAGTGAAAGAGGAGAATGAAAAAGCTGGCTTAAAACCCAGCATTCAAAAGACTAAGATCATGGCATCTGATCCCATCACTTCATGGAAAATAGGTGAGGAAACAATGGAAACAATGACAGACTTTATTTTATTTTCTTGGGCTCCAAAATCACTGCAGATGGCAACAACAGCCATGAAATTAAAAGATGCTTGCTCCTTGGAAGAAAAGCTGTGACCAACCTAGACAGCATATTAAAAAGCAGAGACATTACTTTGCCAACAAAGATCCATCTAATCAAAGCTATGGTTTTTCCAGTAGTCATGTATGGATGTGAGAGTTGGACCATAAAGAAAGCTGAGTGCCAAAGAACTGATGCTTTTGAACTGTGTGTTGGAGAAGACTCTTGAGAGTCCATTGGATTGCAAGGAGATAAAACCAGTCAATCCTAAAGGAAATAAGTCCTGAATATTCGTTGGAAGGACTGATGCTGAAGCTGAAGCCCCAGTACTTTGGCCACCTGATGTGAGGAACTGATTCATTTGAAAAGACCCTGATGCTGGGAAAGATTGAAGGCAGGAGGAGGAGACGATGGAGGATGAGAAGGTTGAATGACATCACTGACTTTCTGGATATGAGTTTGAGCAAGCTCCAGGAGTTGGTGATGGACAGGAAGCCTGGCATGCTGCAAAAGCCCATGGGGTCACAAAGAGTTACACACGACTGAGCAACTGAGCTGAAATGACCTATGATGGAATATTATTCAGCCTTGAAAAAGAAGAAAATTCTGTTATATGCTACAAGATGGATAAATCTTGAGGACATTATGCACAAAAATACAATTAATGCATGATTCCACTTAAATGAAGCATCTAGACTAGTCAAACTCATAGAAACAGAAAATAGAATGGTGGTCTCCAAGGGCTGGAAGGAGGGGAAAATGAGGAGTTGTTGCTTAATTGGTGCAGCGTTTTATTTTTGCAAGATTAAATAGTTCTGGAGATCTGCTACACAATAATATAACTTTGTTGTACACTTAAGAAAATGGATCTCATGTTTAATACTCTTATTACAATTTTTGTAAATAACACTTTCAAATTTCACTGAACTAATCCTGATCATCTCTTCTACCACTTAGCTGATTTAACTAGTCCAGGTCCTAATAATTAATACCATAGATTTTTACTGTTGAAGGGGATTTAAAAGATCACTTACTCCAAATACTCATTTTTCACCTTAAGAAACTCGATCCAGAGTGTTTAAGCTCATAAAGGTACTGACTAACCGAGTCTGAGAAAGAAACATCAAATCACTTGGCTCCCAGTCACTATACTATAATGTCATTTACAAGGAAAATATCTCTTCATACCAGTTTTTAATATTAATTTGCTATGCAGTATCATTCAATAGGTGAAATCTGTCTAATTTTTCTTTCTTTATGGTAGGTTTTTTTAAGGAAAGCCTCCCTTGAGGAATAGCATATATTTAAATGCTTTTATGAGACCAAAGCTTCTTTTTGGTTTTAAACTACTATTTTTCCACCAAGATCATGCACTTTTCAATTAACTTACTCTCACAACTATACTTAGGATGCATCATACTAATTTTAAAAAAGGCCACTTTTGGTTAGAGAAATACTCAATGTTTTTGATAAAAATGACAAGACACTACACAATCCCACCACTCTGACTTTCTTTATTTTTAGACAGCCATTCTAATTTTTATACAGACCGTTATACATTTTCATAATTCTATCCATATGGTTCTGTATTTATCAGGTTTGATGATTATTTTTTATCACTACACAATAGTCTGTCATACTGATAGATCATCATGTTCTTGATAATGGTAAACTACACATAGCTTTTGTCTTCTGCTGAATAATTTAGTAAAGACAAATTCTCAGGATTGTTAGTTAATTCAAGTTCTCTATATTTTGTTTGTTTGTTTGTTTTAGGGGAGGGTGCTTCCCTGATGGCTCAGATGGTAAAGCATCTGCCTGCAGTGCAGGAGACCCGGGTTTGATCCCTGGGTTGGGAAGATCCCCTGGAGAAGGAAATGGCAACCCACTCCAGTATTCTTGCCTGGAAAATTCCATGGACTGAGGAGCCTGGTAGGCTACAGTCCATGGGGTCACAAAGAGTCAGACACGACTGAGTGACTTCACTTTCACTTTCTATTGTTTTTTATCCCTAAAGTTAACCTATGTAATTTAAAAACAACTTAAAACTACCATTGCATATTGAAACATCATTCATCAAAATAACTGCCCCAAAATACAGGAACCATAAGCATGCAAATAGTGTTAGTAAATGAAGACATGTCTATGTCAGCACAGTGAACATTTACCAAAAACGACTAAATAAAGTCATGCATATACATTGATAAAAGTTCAGGAAATGATAGAAGGTAATACAAAGATACTTTCCAAGTGTATCAGTTCAGTTCAGTTCAGTTCAGTCGCTCAGTCATATCCAACTCTGCGACCCCATGGACTGCGGCACGCCAGGCCTTCCTGTCCATCACCAACTCCCAGAGTTCACTCAAACTCATGTCCATTGAGTCAGTGATGCCATCCAACCATCTCATTCTCTGTCCTCCCCTTCTCTTCCCGCCTTCAATTTTTCACAGCATAAGAGTCATTTCAAATGAGTCAGTTCTTCCCATCAGGTGGCCCAGAGTATTGGAGCTTAAGCTTCAGCATCAGTCCTTCCAATGAATATTCAGGACTGATTTCCTTTACTATGGACTGGTTTGATCTGTTTGCAGTCCAAGCGACTCTTAAGAGTCTTCAACACCACAGTTCAGAAGCATCAATTCTTTGACGGACGCTCAGCTTTCTTTATAGTCCAACTCTCACATCCATACATGACCACTGGAAAAACAATAGCTTTGACTAGACAAACCTTTGTTGGCAAAGTAATGTCTCTGCTTTTCAATATGCTGTCTAGGTTGGTCATAACTTTTCTTCCAAGGAGTAAGCGTCTTTTAATTTCATGGCTGCAGTCACCATCTGCAGTGATTTTGGAGCCCAAGAAAATAAAGTCTGTCACTGTTTTTCACTGTTTCCCCATCTATTTGCCATCAAGTGATGGGACTGGATGCTATGATCTTAGTTTTCTGAATGTTGAGTTTTAAGCCAACTTTTTCACTCTCCTCTTTCACTTTTATCAAGAGGCTCTTTAGTTCTTCACTTTCTACCATAAGGGTGGTGTCATCTGCATATCTGAGGTTATTGATATTTGTCCCAGCAATCTTGATTCCAGATTGTGGTTCTTCCAGCCCAGTGTTTCTCATGATGTACTCTGCATATAAGTTAAATAAGCACAGTGCCAATATACAGCCTTGATGTACTCCTTTCCCAATTTGGGACCAGTTTGTTGTTCCATGTCCAGTTCTAGCTGTTGCTTCTTGACCTGCATACAGGTTTTCCAAGAGGCAGGTAAGGTGGTCTGGTATTCTCATCTCTTTAAGAATTTTCCAGAGTTTGTTGTGATCCACACAGTCAAAGGCTTTGGCATAGTCAATAAAGTAGAAGTAGATGTTTTTCTGGAACTCTCTTGCTTTTTCAATGATCCAACAGATGTTGACAATTTGATCTCTGGTTCCTTTACCTTTTCTAAATCCAGCTTGAACTTCTGGAAGTTCACGGTTCACATACTGTTGAAGCCTGGCTTGGAGAATTGTGAGCATTACTTTACTAGTGTGTGAGATGAGTGCAATTGTGCGGTAGTTTGAGCATTCTTTGGCATTGCCTTTCTTTGGAATTGGAATGAAAACTGACCTTTTCCAGTCCTATGGCCACTGTTGAGTTTTCCAAACATATAAGGTTTTCTATATGCTTGTTTTACCATAAAAACTAAATTTAAAAAACTTACTGTCATAATTCACAAAGAAACACATTTCTCACATGTTGAAAAAAAATGTTAAATGACTGCCAGCCTGGACAACCAAAATAATAATTAAGTGTGCTTAAGGATGTGCTCACCAGGACTTCCCCCTTCTGCAGAACTCGGGTTCCTGGGTCCTCGAGAGGGATTTACTGGAAAGAGAAGTTCTGTAAACCATGGAGTGTTTTTTATAGAACGGAAACGCAGACGATATTTTACCTAGAATTAACAATAATAGAAAACAAATATTTTAAGCCAATAAACATCAAAAAGCAAATACTAGCCATGAAAGGTACATAAAATACAAAGTTAAAAGTTGTGTTTTGAGGACAAGTGAGCAATTTAGAATTCTAAATGAGGAGAAACGACAGTATCAGGGTCAACAGGGAACAAGAAGCAGGACTCACATCCTATAATCACAGTCATAATTTAAAATTGACTAAATTTACATGTTTCCTCTTTTATCTCCATGGCATTTTGCCTTGGAGTTTCAAAGACACAGTAGTGGTACCTTCTTTGATCATTATGAATGAATTTTCTACATGGAGAACTGACCTGCCTACTTCCCTGGTGGGAGAAAGAAATGGCAACCCACTTCAGTATTCTTGTCTGGGAAATCCCACAGACAGAGAAGTCTGGCAGGCTCCAGCCCATGGGGTCACAAAGAGTTGGACATGACTCAGTGATTAAACAACAGTTTCTCTGGTGTCTTCCCTGGTAGCTCAGTGGTAAAGAATACACCTGCTAATGTAGGAGATGCGGGTATGATCCCTGGGTTGGAAGATCCCCTGGAGAGGGAAATTGCAACTCACTCCAGTATTCTTTCCTGGGAAATCCCATAGACAGAGGAGCCTTGTGGGCTATAGTCCATGGGGTCTTAAAAAGTCGGTCACCACTTAGCAACTAAACAACAGCAACAACTGGTGAAAATTCAGAAAGTTCTATTATTTCATTTCCCATCATGTTAGCCAAATACGGTAAGGCAAAAATATACCTCCCTCTTCAAAATAATGAGTGACACATAAGGAAAAACCCAGATGAAGAAGAGGAGGGATGATTACATTTAAATGTTGAATGTTGCCTATTTTAAGTATTAAATGAAAAAATAATTATTCACTGTGTCTGAAGAGATAAGTAAACTAAAAGGGTAAATTATAGTAGAATCTGAGTAGCTTAACAAGACAAAAGATTACCGTCACCAACGATCAAGGAAGCAGAACAGAGAAAGTGAGAAGGAACAGGCACCTGCACTATGTCTAAGTAAAAATTCACATAATTCAGTCATTTATAAACAGAGTTTTAACTAGTTACAGCATGCTTAAATATCTTAGTACACAATCCTTGATCTCAGAGATCTCAAAAAGTGTTAAGGGAGCACGGAGGAGGGAAGAGGACACTTGGACTTACAACAAGAGTTTTCTACAATGGAGGACAACTATCCAAAGAACATGAAGGACCTCTAGAGAACACATGTCCTCTCAAAAAGAGGATAATGTGACCAACGGCAGAGGAGCAAGAGATAATATAGTACACGCAAAGAACTGCTACTGGTTCAATATTGCTATAACATAAATTTCAAAGAAAGAAGAGACAAAAATGGGGCTGGAAGGGTATTCAGAAACAGGTCACTGATGGCCTTGTATCCTGTGCAAAGAAACTTCTGTAGTCAGTGGAGCACCCCTGATGTCTTGAACATAGCAGAGGAACCCGATCTTTTCTGTGTTCTTAATGAATTGTTGTGGTATCCATGTGGACAGATTAAGTCTTGCCTGGGAAATTCAGCTAACATATAAAGTTCAGCTACATAAGAGCCACGGGTTGAGGGAAAAAGGAGAGTATAGTAGGTCTACATTATCCATGAAGTCAGAAAGCAGAGATAAGAAATTTTGTTTGGTAAAGTGTAGAAAAAGAGAACAGATATCTGGGAAAATAACCTGGGGGAAAAATTGTCAGGAATACATTTCAAATGCTAGACACAGAGAATCAGCAACAAAAATGAAGTTTGCAACTGTACCAAAGTTACTTGATATTTGGGTCAGGGGATCCGCGTATACCAATGAAGTTATATAAGCACAAGCACTTTTTTTGAGGCAGTAATTAGCATAAAGTGGACATATATGAAAAGAATAAAGTGAGTTTCTTCCCTTCTCCTGGCAAATACTTGCCTCTTAAATGCTGGATCTGGCTCTATGCACAGATACTATAGTTTGATCATTTGTCTCAACCCTACATAGAACGTCTCTCTCTGGTAAAGAGACACACCAAGTTACCAGGTTCAAAACACTCCACCTTGAGCAATGTTATGAGAGTCTTCTTCAGTGGCTGCAGGTGTTCTAATTCCGATGCAACCTGGCTAAAACCTAAGAGCTGTTACTAAAGACTTAGAAGAGAAATTAAGTAATTTATTCAAAAGAAAGAAGCCTTTCCTGTTGGAATCTGCCAGTGTATGCATGCATGCTAAGTAGCTTCAGTTGTGTCTGACTCTTTGTGGCCCAATGAACTGTAGTCCACCAGACTCCTCTGTCCATGGAATTCTCCAGGTAAGAATACTGGAGTGGGTTGCCATGTCCTCCTGCAGGGGATCTTCCCCACCCAGGGATCGAACCTGCAACTCCTGTGACTACTGCATTGCAGGCAGATTCTTCACCGCTGAGCCACTGGAAAGCCCTTGCTAGTGTATATGTATCTGCCTTTATTTTAAAGATCAAACTTAAAATATTTAAAGGACATGCAAATTAGCTATTAGTGGCATTACAGAAGCTTCCATGGCCACCAGAGAGAGAATTAGAATTGTCAAAGTTAAAGCAATCACCTCTTTGGATATGTAACAACAATATATTAAAGCATGACACCAAGTGCAAAAAAAAAAAGAGGTATTTAGCAGGCAATTGTCCTAACAAGAGGGCAGAGAAACTCCTTCTAAAGCTCACAATCCCAGTAATTAAAGCTGCCACAGGCAAAAAATTTCCAGACATGAGTTGGGCTGCTTTTGCGTTTGTTTAATGTTCACATAGTAACAGCTTTATTATAAACTTGACTTTACATGCAAAGTCAGAATGGGAATTACACTTAAAATCAACACACTAAAAAGTTTAAATATCATATATAGGTATGTACTATCTGAAATTCCAGAGATATATAAACAGGTAACAGATATTGCTGCCCATCTTTTTTATGTATCTATATTATTATTTTCTTAACCACAATTTGCAGGACTGGAAACATCTACCTGGCCATGTAGATTGGCAAAATAAATATCCTTACTAAAGTTCCTATTACTTCATTTTTCTGAATACAAGACCTTAAGAGTGGGTGAGAGTAGCTTAGTCATGTCCGACTCTTTGCGACCCCATGGACTATACAGTCCATGGAATTCTCAGGGCAGAATACTGGAGTGGGTTGCCATGTCCTCCTCCAGGGGATCTTCCCAACCCAGGGATAGAACCCAGGTCTCCTGCATTGCAGGCAGATTTTTTACCAGCTGAGCCACCAGGGAAGCCCAAGAATAGTGGAGTGGGTAGCTTATCCCTTCTCCAGCACATCTTCCAGACCCAGGGATCAAACAGGGGTCTCCTGCATTGCAGGCAGGTTCTTTACCAACTGAGCTACCAGGGAAGCCACAAGACCTTAAGGTCCAGTTTTATTCTTATCAGCATAATGTGATGACTAAAAGCATAGGTATTAAAATAAGTTGGAACTATTAATAGATTCAAATTCCTGCTCTTATATACAGCAGTTATTATCTTGAGCAAGTTATAACTTTTGCCATTTATAAAATCATGATGTTACCTTCATTTTATTAAACCCCCAAAGCTTTGAAATATAAAGTCTTTAGATAAAACTTTCCTACCTTAAGTGGCAATCTGTCATTACTGTTTTTGAAGTCATGATCAAATATTATAGCAGCCAGCACAAGAACAGACTGATTTTCATATTTAATATACTTTTCAAAATCTTCTTCTGAAGGAAAGCCTCGAACTGTACAGAGAAAAACAAGCATCATACAAATGCAAAATGTCTAATGATTATTCCTATCTTCCTATCATTACCATAAATACCATAATCCTGCCATAGTATTATAAAATTTAGAACATTATTACTCAAATATTGCCATCACAGATGTCCTCATGAATATCTGGGGTACACAAAATTATTATGTATTATAAACTGTATATGATATTTTGAATAATGTTTAACCATTACAATAACTGTATATTAAGGTAAACTGGGACAGGAGAATTTTCTATTGTGTTTTGAAATCTAGTGATTTAAAGAAAAAAAGGTGAAGAGAAATGACATTTATTTCTGTGGGAAGTATGATATTTCAGAGACTAACCTTAAGTTGTAGAATAAAACTACATTTTCAATTATATTTCTCATTCACAAGTGAATCTGTATGAAATTTGGAAATACACTCTCACAAAACCACTCATACTCAATCACACACATACAAGTAACTTAACTGACTGAAGAATTTTCATAGGAATTAAAAACCACAATCATTGCTAACCAAAATGATCATATGGATCACAGCCTTGGGTACAATGAAGCTATGAGCCATGCTGTGCATGGGCATGCAAGACGGATGGGTCATGGTGGAGAGTTCTGACAAAACATGGTCCCCTGAAGAAAGGAATGGCAAACGACTCCAGTTTCATTGCCTTGAAAACCCCATGAACAGTATGAAAAGGCAAAAAGAAATGATACTGGAAGATGATCCCCACAAGTTGGTAGGTGCCCAATATGCTACTGAGGAAGAGTGGAGAAATGGCTTCAGAAAGAATGAAGAAGCTGGGCCACAGTGGAGATGACTCTCAGTTGTGGATGTGGATGAAAGTAAGTCTGATGCTATAAACAACAATATTGCATAGGAACCTGGAATGTTAGGTCCATGAATCAAGGTAAATCGGATGTAGTCAAGGAAGAGATGGCAAGAGTGAACATCGACATTTTAGGAAATCAGTGGGGAAAAAAATGGACAGTAATCGATGAATTTAATTCAGATAATCATTATATCTAATTGTGGGCAAGAATCCCTTGGAAGAAAGAGAGTAGCTCTCACAGTCAACAAAAGAGGATGCAATCTCAGAAAGGACAGAATGATCTTGGAAAATTTCCGAGACAAACTTTTCAACCTCACAGTAATCCAAGTCTATGTCCTAAACCAATAAAGCTGAAGAAGCTGAAGTTAAACAGTTCTATTAAGACCAACAAGATGTTCTAGAACTAACAAGAAAAAAAGATGTCCTTTCCCTCAAAGGGGACTGGAATACAAAGTAAGAAGTAAAGAGATACCTGGGATAACAGGCAAGTTTGGCCTTGGAGTACTAAATTAAGCAGGGCAAAGGCTAACAGAGTTTTCTGAGATAACACACTGGTCATTGCAAACACTCTCTTCCAAAAACACAAGAGACAACTCTACGCACAGACATCAAGAGATGGTCAAAACTGAAATCATATTGATTATATTCTTTGCATCAATATGGAGAAAATTTATACAGTCATCAAAAACAAGACCTTGAGATGAATGTGGCTCAAATCATGGGCTCCTTACTGCAAAATTCAGGCTTAACTTGAAGAAAGTAGGGAAAAACATTAGGCCATTCAAGTATGACCTAAATCAAATCCCTTATGATTATACAGTGGAAGTGACAAATACATTCAAGGGATTAGGTCTGGTAGATAGAGTGCCTGAAGAACTATGGAAGGAGGTTCATAACATTGTACATGAGGTGGTGATCAAAACCATCCCAAAGAAGAAGAAATTCAAGAAGGCAAAGTGGTTGTATGAGGAGGCCTTAAAAATAGCTGAGAAAAGAAGAAAATGAAAGGAGAGGAGAAAAAAAAATATGTAACTGAATGCAGTGTTGCAGAAAATAGCAAGGAGAGATAAAATAGCCTTCTTAATTGAACAATGTCAAGAAATAAAGGAAAACAACAGAACAGGAAGGACTAAAGTTCTCTTTGAGAAAATTGGAGATACCAAAGGAATATTTCATGCAAAGATGGGCACAATAAAGGACATAAATGGCAAGGGCCTAAGAGAAGAAGAAGAATAGATTTGAGAAAAGTTGGCAAAAATACACAGAAGAACTATGTAAAAAAAAGGTCTTAATGACCTGGAAAACCACAATGGTGTGCTCACTCACCGAGAGTCAGACACCCTGGAGTGTGAAGTCAAGTGGGTCTTAGGAAGAATTACTATGAACAAAGATAGTGGAGGTGATAGAATTACAGCTGAGCTATTTCAAATTCTAAAAGATGATGCAGATAAGTTCTACACTCAATATGGCAGCAAATTTGGAAAACTCAGCAGTGGCCACAGGACTGAAAAAGGTCAGTTTTCATTCCAATCCCAAAGAAAGGCAATGCCAAAGAATGCTCAAACTACCATAAAATAATGCTGATGTTACATGCTCACAAGGTAATGCTCAAAATCCTTCAAGCCAGAGAACTTCCAGATGTACAAGCTGGATTTAGTAAAGGAAGAGAAATCAGAGATCAAATTGCCATCATTCATTGGATAATAGAAAAAGCAAAGGAATTCTAGAAAAAAATCTACTTCTGCTTCACTGACTACACCAAAGCCTTTGACTGTGTGGATCATAACAAACTGGAAAGTTCTTACAGGGGTGGGAATACTGGACCACCTTACCTGCCTCCTGAGAAACCTGTATGCAGGTCAAGAAGAAACAGTTAGAACCGAATATGGAATGATGGATTGGTTCAAAATTGGGAAAGCAGTAAATCAAGGCTATAGAATGTCACTCTGCTTATTTAACTTATGCAGAGTACATCATGCAAAATGTCAGGCTCGACGAAGCACAAGCTGGAATCAAGATTGCCAGGAGAAATATCAATAACCTCAGATATGCAGATGACACCACTCTTATGGCAGAAAGCGAAGAGGAACTAAAGAGCTTCTTAATGAGGGTGAAAGAGGAGAGTGAAAAAGTTGGCGAAAAACTCAGCATTCAAAGACTAAGATCATGGCATCTGATCCCATCACTTCATGGCAAATAGATGGGGAAACAGTGGAAACAGTGTCAGACTTTATTTTGGGGGGCTCCAAAATCACTGCAGGTGGTGACTGCAGCCATGAAATTAAAAGACGCTTGCTCCTTGGAAGAAAAGCTATGACCAACCTAGACAGCATATTCAAAAGCAGAGACATTATTTTGCCAACAAAAGTTCATCTAGTCAAAGCTATGGTTTTTCCAGTAGTCATGTATGGATGTGAGAGTTGGACCATAAAGAAAGCTAAGCATCGAAGAACTGATGCTTTTGAACTGTGATGTTGGAGAAGACTCATGAAAGTCCCTTGGACTGCAAGGAGATGAAAGCAGTCAGTCCTAAAGGGAATCAACCATGAATATTCATTGGAAGGACTGATGCTGAAGCTCCAATACTTTGGCCACCTTATGGGAGAACTGACTCATTGGAAAAGACTCTGATGCTGGGAAAGATTGAAGGCAGGAGGAGAAGGGGATGACAGAGGACAAGCTGGTTGGATGGCATCACTGACTCCATGGACATGAGTCTGAACAAACTCTGGGAGTTGGTGATAGAGAAGTCTGGTGTGCAGCAGTGCATGGGGTTGCAAAGAGTCAGACATGACTGGCCTAATGAACTGACTGACATCATGCAAAACACCAGGCTGGATGGATCACAAGCTGGAACCAAGATTGCTGGGAGAAATACCAACAGTTTCAGATATGCAGATGATATCACTCTAATGGCTGAAAGCAAAGAGGAACTAAAGCCTCCTGGGGAAGGTGAAAGAGGAGAGTGAAAAAGCTAGCTTAAAGCTCAACATTCAAAAAACTACGATCTTGGCATCCGGTTCCATCACTTCGTGGCAAATAGGTGGGGAAAAGATTAAGCAGTGATAGATTTTATTTTGGGGGACTCCAAAATCACTGTGGATGGTGACTGAAGCCATGAAATTAAAAGACACTTGCTCCTTGGAAGGAAAGCTATGAAAAACCTACACAGCGTATTAAAAAGCAGAGACATCACTTTGCTGAAAAATGGCTACACACTGTCAAAGCTATGATTTTTCCAATAATCATGTAGGGATGTGAGAGTTGGAACATAAAGACTGTGTGCTGAAGGATTGATGATTTTGAACTGTGGTGCTGGAGAAGACTCTTGAGGGTCCCTAGGACTGAAAGGAGATCAAACCTAGTCAATCCTAAAGGAAATCAACCCTGAATTTTCATTGGAAGGACTGATGCTGAACCTGAAGCTCTAATACTTTGGCCCCTTAATGTGAAGTGCTGATTCACTGGAAAAGACCCTGATACTGGAAAGACTGAGAGCAGGAGGAAAAGCGGACAACAGAAGATGATATGGTTGGGTGGCATCACCACTTCAATGTACAGGAGTTCGAGCAAACTCAGGGAAGTAGTGAAGGACAGGGAAGCCTGGAATGCTGCAGTCCATGGGGTTGCAAAGAGTCAGTGGCAACTTAGCAACTGAACAACATCAATGTAAAAAAGATATTAAAGTCATTGATAACCTCTATATCAAGAAACATAAATAGCATATTAAGAAATAAGTTTTTAAAAATTTATATCCATGTTCAAGGATTTAAAGAAAGCCACATTGTGAAAATGTAAAAATTGACATATAGAGCCAATGCAACTCTAATAAAATTCCAAATAGAATTTTTATGTAATGTTAGAAGCTGATTCTTAAATTTGTATAGAAATACAAGGCTGAAGAACAAGGTGAGACAGCTTCCCCTACATGTTATCAGAACATGATAAAATTATAGTGATTAAGATAGAATCAGACTGACACTGACTATACAAATAGACCAATAGAACTCATAAATACATTCATGAATATATGGAAAATTAATTTATGATAAAAGTGGAAATAAAGAGTAGTAGGTAAAGAGTGGTCTTTTCCATTAAAAAGTAAGAAGTCAAATGAATATACAAATGGGAATAAATGAAATCTCATATCATAAAAAAAAAGTTCCTTATAAATTGTAGATATCTATGCAAAACAAAAAAATCCCCAAAATACCCATGTCAGGGAGGGTAAGTTTTCCAAACAGAACACAAAGAACAATAAACTCAAAGGAGAAGATTGATATATTAGGCTTTTTAAAATTAATTGCTATAAGGTGGCACCAGTGGTAAAGAACTGGCCTGCCAATGCAGGAGACATAAGCGATGTAGGTTTGATCTCTGGGTCAGAAAGATTCCCTGGAGGAGGGCATGGCAACCCAATCCAGTATTCACAGTCCAGTCCTAAATATTCACTGGAAGCACTGATGCTGAAGCTTAAACTCCAATACTTTGGCCACCTGATGAGAAGAACTGACTCATTGCAAAAGACCCTGATGCTGGGAAAGATTGAAGGCAGAAGAAGAAGGGGACGACAGAGGATGAGATGGTTGGATGGCATCACCGACTTGATGGACATGAGTTTGAACAAGCTCTGGGAGTTGGTTATGGACAGGAAAGCCTGGAATGCTGCAGTCCATAGGATCACAAAGAGCTGGACAAGACTGGAGCAACTGAACTAAACTGAACTGATTCTTTTCCACTATTGTATATCACAGTATACTGAATATATTTTCCTGAGCTATGTGGTAGGTCCTTATTCATTATACATTCTGTATATACTAGTTTGCATCTGCTAATCCCAAATTCCCAATCTTTCCATCCTCTACCCTCCTCCCCCTTGGCAATGACAAATCTCTTTTCTGTTTGTGAGTCTATTTGATTTCATAGACATATTTCTTTGTGTTGTGTTTTAGATTCCACGTGTTATAGCATATGGTATTTGTCTTTCTCTCTCTGGCTTACTTCTCTTAGTATGATAAGGTCTAAGTTCACCCATGTTGTTTCAAATGACATTATTTCATTATTTTTTTAAGACAGTAATTTTGCATTATATATGTATATATATAATGACATGGATAATGGCATACATATACTATATATAATGTCTTATTATATATATATATATATATATATATATATATATATGACATCTTCTTCACTCATACATGTGTCAATGAACATTTAGTTTGTTTCCTCTTGGTTGCTGTAAATAGTGCTACAATGAACATATGGGTGCATGTGTCTTTTTGAGTTATAGTTTTGTCTGGGTATATGCTACCAGGAGTGGAATTGCCTACTATATGGAAACTCTGTTTTTACTTTTTTCAGGAACCTCCATACTGTTTTCCATACTGGCTGAACCAATTTACATTTCTACCAACAGTGTAAGAGTTTCTTTTTGTTCACAACCTCACCAATATTTATTATTTGTAGACTATTAAATAATGTCCATTCTGACAATTGTGAGATGATAACTCATTACAGTTTTTATTTCCATTTCTCTAATAATTAGCAATGTTTTGAGCATCTTTTCATGGGCTTTAGGCCATTTGTATGTTTTCCTTGGAGAAATGTCTATTTAGATCTTCTCCCCATTTTTTGATTGACTTTTGATTTTTTGTTGTTGAGTTGTATGAGCTATTAGTATGTTTTGGAAATTAAGGCTTTGTCAGTTGCATTATTTGCAATCCTCCCAGCCTTTACATTTTGTTTATGATTTCCTTTGCTGTACAAAAGTTTATAAGTTTGATTAGCTTCCATTTGTTTATTTTTGCTTTTATTTTTATTGCCTTGGGAGACTGACCTGAGAAAATATTGGTATACTTTATGTCATTTGCCTACATTCTCTTCTAGGAGTTTTATGGTGTCCTCTTATATTTAAGTTTTTAAGTCATTTTGAGTTATTTTTGTGCATGGTGTGAGGATGTGTTGTAACTTCTTTGATTTACACATGGCCATCCAGCTTTTCCAACACCACTTGCTGAAGACAATGTCTTTTCCTCTTTGTACATTCTACCTCCTTAGTCAAGGATTAATTATCCCTAGGTGTGTGAGTTTATTTTTCTCTATTCTGTTCCAGTGATTCAGTCTATGTTTTGGCGAATACCACGCTGTTTTCATGACTTTAGCTTTGCACTGTTGTCTGATGACTGGAAGGGTTATGCCTCCTGCTTTGTTCTTTTCCCTCAAGATTGCATTGGTAATTCTCAGTCTGTTATGTTTCCATGTAAATTTTAAAATAATTTGTTCTAGTTCTGTGGGTAATTTGATAAGGATCACATTAAATCCATAGATTGCTTTGGGTAGTATGCCCGTTTTAACATGATTAATTCTTCCAATCCAAGAGTGTGGGATATCTTTCCCTTTCTTTGAATTATCTTCAGTTTCTTTTATTAATGTTTCATAGTTATCAGCATATAAATCTTTCATCTCCTTGGTCAGTATTTTTTATGTGATTTTAAGGGAATTGTTTATTTACATTTGTTTTTCCTAACTTCTTTGAGAATTTTTGCCTATGTATTCATCAAATATAATATATTGGCCTGCAATTTTATTTTATGATAGTGTCTTTATCAGGTTTTGCTATCAGGGTGATGGTGTCTTCACAGAATGTCTTTGGAAGCATTCCTTCTTCTTCAATCTTTTGGAAGAGTTCAAGAATGATTGGTATAAGTACTTCTTTGTATGTCTGGTAGAATTCTCCTGAAAGACATCTGACCCCCGACTTTTGTTTGGAGGGAAGTTTTTTTTAAGAGTACTATTTTACTTCTAGAGATTGATCTGTTGAATTTGTCAACTTTTTTTATTGATTTCATTTTGGTGGGTTGTATGTTTCTTAAAAGTTGCCCATTTCTTCCAGGTTGTAAAATTTGTTTGTTGTATAATTGCTCATAAAATTCTCTTATGGTTTTTTTGTAATTCTGTGGCATCAGTTGTGATTTCTCCTCTTTCATTCCTTATTTTATTTGGGTCTTTTCTCTTTCCTTCTTGATGAGCCTGGACAGAGGTTTGTCAACTTTGTTTACTCTTCAAAGAACCAGCTCTTGATTTTACTGTTTTTTAATCTCCATTTTATTTCTTTCCTCTCTAATTTTATTATCTCCTTCCTTCTGCTGACTTTATGTTTTATTTGTTCTTTTTCTAATTATTTAAGGTAGTGAGTTAGGCTATTTACTTGAGTTTTTTCTTGTTTCTTAAAGAAAGACTGTATTGCTATGAACTTTTGCCATAAGAACTGTTTGGCTACATCTCATGGATATTTTATGGTTGAGTTTTCATTGTCATTTGCTTCAGGTATTTATTTCCTTCTTTATTTCCCTGATGGCCCATTAGTTTTTTAGTAGCATGTTGTTAAGTCTCCATGTAACTGTTTATTCTCATTTATTTTCCTGTGGTTGATATTCTAGTTTCTGATATTGTGATCAGAAAATATGCTCAAAAAATTTTTATACTTTAAAATTTTTTTGCCTTAGTATGTTGTCAATCCTAGAAACTGTTTCACAAGCACTTGAAAGGAATGTGTAGTCTGCTTTTTGTTGTTTTTTTTTGGATGTAATGTCCTATAGATATCAAGACTAACTATTCTATTGTAACATTTCGAATCTTTGTTTCCTTATGGATCTGTCCATTGATATAAGTGAGGTGTTAAAGTCTCCTACTATTATTGTATTCTCATCAATTTCTTCCTTTATGTCTGTTTTATGTATTTGGGTGCTTCTACATTAAGAGCACATATGTTGACAAGTGTAATATCCTCTCCTTCTATGAATCCTTTTACCATTATTTAGTGTCCTTTTTCTTTCTATCATTTGTTTTAAAGTTCATTTTGTTTGATCATGAGTATTGCAAACCCTGTTTTCTTGCCATTTCCATAAATATCTTTTTTCCATCCCTTTACTTTCAATCTATGTGTGTCCCCTATAGTGGGTCTCTTGTGGGCAGCATATTGTAGTTTCTTTTGTTTTTTTTTTTTTTTAATCCAATCTGCCACTCTGTGTCTTTTGATTGGAGCATTTAGTCCACTGACTTTTAAGGTATGATAGATATGTATTTGTTTTATTTATTGGGTTTCCCTCGTAGCTCAGTCGGTAGAGTCTGATTGCAATGCAGGAGACCTGGGTTTGATCCCTGGGTAGGGAAGATCCCCTGGAGAAGGAAATGGCAACCCACCCCAGTATTCTTGCATGGAGCATCCTGTGGACAGAGAAGTCTGGCAGGCTAAAGTCTATGGGGTCACAAGAGTCGGACATGACTGAGTGACTAAGCACACAGCAGCATATATTTATTACTATTTTAAGTCTTGTTTTCCCATTGATTTTATATTTCTTCTTATATCTTTCTTTTTTGTTTTTCCTTTTATGCTTTGTTGATTTTCTTTTGTATTAGGCTTACATTCTCTTCTTTTTGGTTTTTATGAATTTATTGTATGCTTTTGATTTGTGGTTAAGGGTAACTTTTTCAAGTATATTAAACCTTTCCTACATCTACTTGCTTTAGACTGGTAGTCACATAGGCTTAAAGATATTCTAGGGGAAAAAAAAATCTAAATTTTCTTATTCTATTTCCCCACATTTTATGCTTTTGATATCTTCTTTTATATCTTCATGTCCATCCTTTTGCTGTTCCTGAGGTTATTTTTGTTCATTATTGCTTCTATAGAAATGTTTTGATTTTTAAATCTATATACTGGCTTATTTCAGGGCTTCCCTGGTAGTTCAGATGGTAAAGAATCTGCCTGCAAAGCAAAGACCTGGGTTCAATCCTTGGGTTGGGAAGAGCTCCTGGAGAAGGAAATGGTAACTCACTCCAGTATTCTTGCCTGGAGAATTCCATGGACAGAGGAGCCTGGCAGGCTATATCCATGGGGTTGCAAAGAGTCAGACACAACTAAGCAACTAACACTTTCACTATGTACTGGCTTATTTAAGTGATTTGCTTTCCAGTTATGATTTCCTCTTTCCTATAGATTCTTATTTGTTTTTGATTTAGAGAAGAATAAATAAAAACTAAACCTTCCTTTTTTAGGTTTGGGAAGCTTTCAGCCATAAGGCTTCAAATATATTTTCAATCCTCTTTTTCTTTTTCTTCTGCGGTTCCTATTATGTGTAGATTGGCACGCTATAGTCTATCCCATAAGTCTCTTGTAATATTTTCATTCTTTTCAAAATTTGACTTTTTGTCTGCTGTTCTGACTGGGTGATTTCCATTATTGTATCTTCCAGATCACTTATGCATTCTTCTGCATTATTCATTCTGCTATTCATTGCCTTTAGCTTAGCTTTCATCTTGGTAAATGAGTTCTCAAATTTTTGTTTCCTTTTTAGAGTTTCTATTTCCTTTTTATAGTAATCTTCATTTCTATCAATAATTTTTCTTAATTCCTTCAGAATTTTTATTATCTCCTTTTTTAACTCAGTGTCTATTAGACTAGAGAGGACTATTGTTTTAAAGAGGTCTATTGTTCTTCCTTTAAGAGGAGTTCTCTTGATCTTTTAATTGGGAGTAGTTCCTCTGCCTCTTCATTTTACTTATACTTCTCTTGCTCAATGAGTTTAGGAGAAACAATTATTTACTGTGGTTTTAGAGGGCTATTTTTATGTAGGAGTCCCTCTGCATAGCCTGTGTGGATTTCACCATTTTTGGTGTGAGAATTATTTTTTAGTGTAGCTGGCTGCCACCTCTTTCTTCAGTGTGCGCTGGCCATTATCCTCCTAACAGAAAGTGTGACTGACATTGCGGTGAGTAGAGCCTACACTGGTTACTGATCAGGTTATCTTCTTTTACTCTGTGCTTGTCACTGCCCTGTCAAGGCTGGTTCTGTTCCCTTGTTGGAGTAGAAGCCCCCAGATTCATTTCTTAGCTGTTTCTGCAGTATGAGGTATGCTGGATTAAAGCTCTCCCATGAGGATAGAACCACTGAGTATTCTGCCAGGGCCGTTCACTGGATGAGTATACTCTGTTGTGCCACCTGTCACCCATTGTGTGGGCTCATAAAGTGCACTGTTTCTGGCACTGCCCTGGGCCCCATCTCAACCTTGGGAATGCTGGCAATCAGCCCTGGTGTCCCTCATGTGTTATTTTCACAAGGCCATCAATGCAGATACACTGAAGGCAGGTTCTAAGACTGCACCTAGACCTGCTTGTGGGAGCTATGCAGCCAGTCCAGACTCTATCCTGACCCTGCCCCCATATGTATGTGCCCACAAATACACAGCTGCTAAGGCCAGACCCGTTCTCTCCATAGGAGCACCCATTGTCCACTCAGATGTCCTACAGATGCTGAATTTACAAACTGGTGATGGGCAGATATGTAAATCTGAGACTTGCACAGCTGTGGGAAGAAATTTCCGCCTTGCTTCCTAGGTCCCACTGCCCCTGCAGCTCAGCTGTGGTTTCACCCTTCCCTCTGCAGTGGGTAAACCACTGAAGCCTGTTCCCAGAGCCCGCCAAGGAGGTGGCTGGGGCATGGGAGCCCGGAGCCCATAAAGACCAGGGCCAGCACATGGAGAAAGAAGCTGCATTGGCAACCCTACCCCTTCCTTCAAGCTCCACTTAACAGTGGCCTGTTGACCAGGCTTCTATAGTAGGCCCAGACTTCTTCCTCAAACACCCCTGGTTACTGCCTTACCACACTCCAGCCCCTTTAGGCTGTCTCTGTGCAGCCAATAGAAATCCTCTCCCTGGGTCTGTCCTCTAAACACCAAGTTCAGCACCCAGCCCTTGTCTGTACCATGGACATGTGTCTCAAGCTGAAGAGTTCAGGACAATGGCACAGCCCATCTGTTCAGGTCTCTCTCTGCTCTGCCCACCCAAGCTGGTTCTTGTGCTCTCCTCTGAGACTCTGATGCTCCCTTTCTGTCCCAGCTGATCTCCCCACCCATGAGGGGGCTTCCCTTGGTATGAGAATCTTTCCTGTTTTTCAGCCCCCTATCAGGGGCACAGGCCCTTCATTGCTGTGTGTGGGCTTTCTCTAGTTGTGGTGAGCAGGGGCTACTTTCTAGTTGTAATGTGTGGGCTTCTCTTGTTGCAGTGGCTCCTCTTATTGTGGAGCATGGGCTTGAGGGCACGTGGACTTCAGGAGATGCACTGCATGAACTTAGTAGCTGTGGCTTGCAGGCTCTCGGGTGTGTGGGCTGAGTAGCTGCGGCACACAGGCCTAGCTGCCCCACAGGATATGATATCTTCCCAAACCAGGGATCAAACCCATGTTGCCTGCATTGGTAGGCAAATTCTTAACCACTGAACCACCAGGGAAGTCCAGTAGATGTATTTTTAATGTATCTGTGGCATGAGGTGAGCTCCATGTCCTTCTGCTCCACCATCCTGATTGGATCCCCTAGTAAGGTGTTTTTCTTAAGTTATAATTCTTCAGAATAGCAGTAAAAACTTAATGTGGAAGTCTTCCAAATAAAGACTTTTACGTCTATCTTATAGTCATTAGGCTATTTTGCTAAGGAGTTAGTCCAACTGAAAATAAAAGAATGTATCAGAAATCATCAGGAGGAGGAAATTTTCTCAGCTTCCTTTCTTTTAAGTTAGCAGTTTATAATGAGACATGTACCTTCAACTCATCAGATCTCTATTCCAGTCTTCAGCAACACTCTCTCATGACGGCCTCAATATGACTGAATGACAATGTGTCTTAAACTTTTTCACTGATGGACCCATAATAGGAAAGGATAAGAAGTAGCAACCTGTTCTCTGTCCTCTACCTCCAAAACAGGGGTACTTGAAAGGTAACCTAAACCAGCCCATCATAAGCACTAAAGTTCTTTGGAGAGTCATGGTTTATATTTTAAAAATTGATGGGAATTTCACATTAAGTTACATAAATATAACACTTTAATTTTTAAAGACGGTCACTTAGATGACAAAGTATATAGCATCTACCCTTCCCTCCCATCTCAAAACCCTTGAAATTAAAAAAAAAAAAGGATAATTTTAAAAACATATAACAGGATAAATCCATGAACACACATATGTAAAAGCATGAGACAAGACTGAAGGGATTCTTATCAAATTTCTGAAAGTATTTTTAACTGTGGGGGACAAAGAAGAGAAATTGGGTGCAGAGTAAGGAGAGTGTAAGGACATAAGAATTGTATAAGTTTTCTATAATTCTAAACAAACACAATCTTACATCACACTTACATAATATATTTTACAAAATGTAAAATCAGTGACCTCAAGTAAAGTTTATGCATCCAGGAGAAAACTACCAAATTTATTGTGAGGCTTTGTGTTCTTTTGACATATTCAGGAACTTACCCTAATTTAAGAAGTACAATCAGAGACAAAGAAGATTTCGAATTATATAACTTGTCATCTAATTCTAAACAGTATATTTTGTTTAGGTGTGTTTGATATTTTTTTACAAAGTTCATAATATTATATTTGAGATTAATGTACAACTTATAAGGGTCACTGAAACATGCCTTCTCTACAACAAATTAATAATCATTCCAAAAAAATATTTTAAACATCACAATTTCTAACCTGTAAGGTTGGCATTTAAATCATCTTTCACTTTCTCAGTAATATTTTTTGCCGCATCACTTCCAGAAGGCACGTAAACCAATTCATACTCCTTTTTCTTATTAGTGAGGAAAGTGGGAAGTTTATTCAAGGGAAGAGACTGGAAAAGAGTAGCTTGTGTAAATTCCCTTTTGGAATGTTTGCGCAGAAGCAAAATCAATGTACAGAAGAGCACTGTCATGGAAATTTCCACAATTAAAGACCCCATCTTCCGTTTCTACAAGAGAAACAAAATTATACTAATTAATTTTAGAGTATTATATGTGTGTATGTGTGTATTTACACTTGTGTACATACATGTATACGTTTACATATATATATCATTCAACTTCATTCTACAAAATGAATGGTTCTCTGGATTGTCTTTTTTACCCTTTTCTCATTTCATTATTGATTTTATTGGTTTGCCCTATTGATACACTTCAGATTTAGAAATCTACCTTCAGTCATCGAACGAAAGAGGAAAAATACCCATAAACTGAAATGAAATGAAGGAATTATTAAAATTTTACAAGTAATAAATACTGGAGAGGGTGTGGAGAAAAGGGAACCCTCTTACACTGTTGGTGGGAATGCAAACTAGTACAGCCACTATGGAGAACAGTGTGGAGATTCCTTAAAAAACTGGAAATAGAACTGCCATATGACCCAGCAATCCCACTGTTGGGCATACACACCGAGGAAACCAGAACTGAAAGAGATGTGTGTACCCCAAGGTTCATCGCAGCACTGTTTATAATAGCCAAGACATGGAAGCAACCTAGATGTCCATCAGCAGATGAATGGATAAGAAAGCTGTGGTACATATACACAATGGAGTATTACTCAGCCATTAAAAAGAATACATTTGAATCAGTTCTAATGAGGTGGTTGAAACTGGAGCTGATTATACAGAGTGAAGTAAGAAAGAAAGAAAAATACCAATACAGTATACTAACACATATATATGGAATTTAGAAAGATGGTAATGATAACCTTGTATGCGAGACAGCAAAAGAGACACAGATGCATAGAACAGTCTTTTGGACTCTGTGGGAGAGTGGTGGGGGGATGATTTGGGAGAATGGCATTGAAACATTTATAAAATGAATCACCAGTCCATGTTTCATGCAGGATACAGGATGATTGGGGCTGGTGCACTGGGATGACCCAGAGGGATGGTATGGGGAGAGAGGTAGAAGGGGGGTTCAGGATTGGGAACACGTGTACACCCGTCGCGGATTCATGTTGATGTATGGCAAAACCAATACAATATTGTAAAGTAATTAGCCTCTAATCAAAATAAATAAATTAAAAAAAATTTTATTTTCAAATCCATTAGGCTTTACAGCCATTTCTCAAAGATACCACCACTTACCTTTAATATGAAATTTTTCCAGAGGAGGATGGCAAACTGGTTAAGCCACAAGGTATCCATTTTACCACAAAAATGAAAGTTCAACACTAAAAAAGAAGAAATTTTCAAAATTTAGATTACCTGCCAAAATGTTGTTTAGTCAAGTAAAATGATTACTTCACTGTTCTACTCTTTTCATCAACTTTAAAAGATAATCTTTTAAAAAGCTTGAAATAAATACTTATCTGTTCTTGTTTTATATTAATTCATTAAATTCACACCTAATGATCTTCTAATATGTAATATTAGACAATAGAGATGCAAAGATCAGTAAATTGCAACTTCATGTTCACAAAGAAAAATGTAAACTGTAAATGCAAAATATTAGTTATTAAAAGGAGGGGGGAATGAACTGAAAGAGTAGCATTGCTATACATACATTATTATATATAAAACAGATAGCTAGTGGGAAGCTGCTGTATAGCACAAGGAGCTCAGCTTGGTGCTCTGTAATGACCTAAAGGGGTGGGATGGGAGGGTGGGTTTGGAGGGAGGTTCAAAAGATACATATACACACACACACACACACATATATATATACATATAGCTGATTCACTTTGTTGTATAGCAGAAACTAACACTACAGTGTAAATCAATAATATTCCAATGAAAAAAACAAAATATCAATTATTATTTTGACAGATTCTGAGAGAAATTCTCACAAAATATAATGTTGTTGAATATTTACTGCTTATTTAATACATTTTTTGTGCCTTGTTCTATACTAAGCATTAAGTGTATTTAAACAGTCATAATTTTTTCCTCATGGTGTGGATAGTAGGGCATAGTAACCAAAAAGTCTGAGATCAGAAGTTAGTCTTCTTGAGTTCAAATCCTAGCTTTCATTAAAATTATTAACCTATGTCTGCTTATCATAAATAAAATCAGAAAAATTATAGTACTTATAAGGTTTTTCCCTTGGTGCCATTTGCTACCATGGCAGGGGTAACTAAAAGGCTATGAACTTTTAATTATCATAAAATATGCATAATATAAAATTTACCATTTTTAGATGTACACTTCAATGGCAGCAATCACATTCACACTGTTGTACAACCATCATAACCTAGTATTTCATAATCTCTAGTCCTTCATATAAGTGGAAACCCTTACCTGCGATAGTGACTCACTGATTTCACTTAGCATAAAATGTCTTCAGAGTTCATCCATATTGCAGTATGTCAGAATTTCCTTCCTATGCAGTAATTTTAACAGTCTCATTGGACTATCAAAGTCAGAATTGACTTCAAGAAAAATAAAGACGTGCTGTGTGTTACATTAATACTAAGAGGTGTTTTAAGTTCCCTCACTTTGTGTGAAAGAGTAGCCAGGGGATATAAAGACCAAAACCAGAATTGGTACTTCTGAACTTTCAGTGGCAGGCAAACAAGGAAGTGAGTGATTTCTGGCCAAAAGACAAAAAATAAGAGTGTCTCAGCGAAACTGAAGGTACTGTGGAGACAGAGGAACAGGAGGAGCTGACTTCATCAGAGATTAAGTGATTCTGATCCTAATTACTGTGCCAATCACTTTGATTACTGAACCATACAGACTTTGCCCAGGTCCCAGAAGGATCTAAAAAGAACAAGAGAATCTTTTAAAACTTCTTTGACATTGCAGCCACAGGCCGCAGAAGTCGTTTGGAATTTGTGGCTTAAACCTAACCAAGAAGGGTTGCCAGATAAAAGACAGGATGTCCAGTTAAACTTGAATTTCAGATAAATAAGATTTTTTTTTGTTTGGGATATACTTATACTAAAACATTATTCACACTTTATCTAAAAATCAAATTTAATTGAGTATTCTGTATTCTACTTGTTAAATCTGCCAACTCTAAAACCAGATCAATTGCTTACTAAACAGAAGTACTGAGATTTTCCATGGAACTTTAAATAGTACCTGGATTCTCATCATTTAATACACAAAATATCCAAAATACAATCCAAAATTATACAGCTCACAATGATATACAAAATCTCATTTTGCATAGGAAAAGATAATAAATGGATACCGATGATGACATGGCACAGATGTTTCAATTATCTGAAAAAGACTTTAAAGCAGCTACTATTAAAATATTCAAGACAGCATTTGCAGACTTGAAACAACATTCAAAATAGAAAGCATCAGGAAACAAATGAAAGATATAAAGAAAAATCAAAGACAAATTTTAGAACCCAAAGTAATCAAAATAAAACATTCACTGGATAAACTCAATGGCAGAATGAAGATGACAGAGGAAAGACTCAGTAAACTTGAAGATAGATCACTAGAAATTATCCAGTATGAAGTAAATGGGGCGGGGGGGGGGAGGTTAGAAAAAATTAATAGAGCCTCAGACATACATGAAATAAAAAAAATAAAGCCTAGCATATTACTCATCAGAATCTCAGAAGACAGAAAAGTGTGATGTTGAAAAAACATTTAAAGATATAATGGTTGAAAAGTTCCAAATGTGGCAAAAGATACAAACTGACATTACAAGAAGCTGAGCAGACCTTAAACAAAATAAACCAAAGAAATTTATGTCTAGATACATCATAATCAAATGATTAACACTAAAACAAAAACTCTTTTAAAAAAGACAGAGGAAAACAACACATTATCTATAAGGAGACATAAATTTGAAAAACAGCAGATTGCCCTCAGAAACTGACGGAACCAGTAGGAAAAAACCAACATTTTTAAAGTTCTGAAGGAAAAAAAAGCTTTTAACTTGGAATTGGATATTCAGCAAAAAAATCCTTCAGAAACACAAGTCTGAAACAGACATTCACAGAAGAAGGAAAACTGAAAGATTCCACTGATAGCTGGTCTAATCTACAAGAATTATTATAGGAAGCTCTTTGAAGAGAAGAGAAATGATGACAAGGAAACTTGTAACATAAGAAACGAAAAAAAAAAGCAACAGAAATGGTAAGCATCTGGACAAATAAAAAATATTATTCTTGACTTCTTGCATTCTTTAGAAGGACATAATATGGGCCAATGAAGTTTACAATAAATTAAAAAATGTAATATGAGAAAAATATAGTATAAGGGGAAAAGAATAAAAGAACCTTTTACTGTGCTGTGCTCAGTTGCCAAGTTGTGTTGGACTCTTTGCGACCCCATGGACTATAGCCTGCCAGGCTCCTCTATCCATGGGATTTTCCAGGCAGTGACAATAGAGTGGGACCTATATGATAATTAGATTTCTGTATTTCAATTGAAGTGCTAAAATGTTAGTTCTAAATAGACTATGGGTTAAGATTATATTTTGTAATTCCTAGTGCAGCAATTTAAAAATGTGTAAATTCACAGTGGGTAAATTGCAACACAAAGGAAACTAGATAGTAAATTAATTCCACATGAAGAAATAAAGAGCACTAGTAAAAGTTAAAATTTAAATATAAAGCAGTATTAATGGTCTGCAACTCATTTTTCCTATATGATTTAAGAAAACTACATTAAAAAATTATAAAAATCCATGTTGATTTCACAAACAATGCAAAGAAATCCAAGTCTTGAAAATAAATTTAAGGGAAAGAGAGGTAAGTATGAGCAAATCTTTGTATACTCTTGAAATTGTTGGTATAAATTAAAACTAGATTATTCTAGATCAAGACATTGGTTATAATTCACAAGACAACCACTAAGAAAATTCATATATATATATATATATAATACAAATAAAGAAAGAAATTAAAATGGTACATTAGAAAATATCTTCCAAAAAAGAGATCAATAACAAAAGGATACAAGTAACAAAAATGAGATAAGACATAAAGAATACAAACAGCAAAATGGAAGAAATCTTTCCTTATTGTTAATTACATAAAATGTAAATGAATTAAACTCTCTAATTAAAAAGCAGCAACTGGCATAATGTATATAACAGTTTGAGTCAACTATACATAGTCTACAAGAGACTCACTTTAGGCCCCAAAACAAAAGGAAGTTAGTTAAAGAATGGAAACATATATTCCATGCAAATAGTATCAAAAGAAGAGCTGGGATAACTGTACTAATTTCAGACAAAAATAGACTTTAAAAAATTATTAAGAGACAAAGAAGGACACCATAGAATAATAAAAGAAATGATTCAAGAAGATATAACAACAATTCATAAACATATATGAATCTAACAACAGAGGCCCCAACATATATGAAGCAAAAACGGACAAAATTAGGTGACAAATAAAAATAGAAATAAAAAAAGTTCAAAAACAATATTTGGAGACTTCAATACTTCTCTTTCAATAACAAATAGGACAACTAGAAGATTAACAAGGAATAGAAGTTAATGAACATCACAAACCAGCTAGACTTAATATATATATATAGCAATCTAGCCAACAATGACAAAATAGACATTTTTCTCAAGAGCACATGAAACACTCTCTAGGCTAGACCATTAGACCACAAAACAAGCCTCAATAAATTTTAAGAGACTAAAATCATACAAGGTATTTTCTATGACAAAGTAATTTCAATAAAAGGAAATTAGAAACCAGAAAGAATTCAAATTCCAGCATCACAAGGAAATTTGAAATATATGGAAATTAAATGGAATAACTTTGGAATGAAATTAAATGGAACAAATATATGGAAATTAAATGTTGTGCTGTGCTCAGTTGTATCCAACTTTTTGTGACCCCGTAGATTGTAGGCCACCAGGATCCTCTGTCCATGGGATTTTCCAGTTAAGAATACTGGAGTGGGTTGCCATTTCCTACTCCTGGGGATGTTCCTGACACAGGAATTGAACCTATATCTCTTGTGTCTCCTGCTTTGGCAGGCAGATTCTTTACCACTGAACCACCTGGGAAGCCTCAGAAATTAAATAACACACTCTTAAACAACCAATGAGTCACAGAAGAAATCACAAAAGAAATCAGAAAACAATTTGAAATAAATGAAAACAACAATACCATGTACTACAACTTAAGGGATGCAGTGAAAGCAGTTTAGCTGTAAACTCCTACATTTCAAATCAATAATGATTTCAAGTCAATAACCTACACTTCTACTTTAAGAGACTATAAAAAGAAGAGCAAACTAAAACTGCAGATAACAAAAGGAAATATTAAATATTGCAGCAGAAATTAAACAGAGAACATAAAGACAATATAATTTTTTTAAATCCTTGGTTCCTTTAAAAGATCAACAAAATTCATGTCAATGTATGGCAAACACCACTACAATATTGTAAAATAATTAGCCTCCAATTAAAATAAATGAATTAATTTTTTACAACTGAAAAAAAAGCTTAAATTATTAGGAATGTACACAACTTAAAAAAAAAAAAAGATTAACAAAAGTAACAAACTATCTTGACTACCCAAAATAGGAGAGAAGACTCAAATTGCTAGAATTGGGAAAGAAAGAAAAGTCAATTACTACCAATCTTATGGAAATTTTTTAAAAAATTAAGAGTATACTATGAACGATTGTGAGCCAACAAATTTGATAACCTAGATAAAATGTCTAACTCCTAGAAACAAACAACCAAGCAAACCAACTCAAGGATTGAAGATCTAAATGAAAGACCAGATACTATGAAACTCTTAAAGGAAAACATAGATAGAACACTCTCTGACATAAATCACAGCAAGATCTTTCTGGATCCACCTCCTATAGTAATGAAAATAAATACAAATGATAACTAATTAAACCTAAAGGCTTTTGCACATTAATTAAAAATATAAACAAAATGAAAAGACAACCCACAGAATGGGAGAAAATATTTGCAAATGAAGCAATGACAAGGGATTAATCTCTAAAACATACAAACAGCTCATGCAGCTCAATTAAAAAAAAAAAAATGGGTGGAAGATCTACACAGACATTTCTCCAAAGAAGATATACAGATGGCCAAAAAGCATGTGAAAATATGCTCAGCATCACTAATTATTAGAGAAATGCAAATCAAAACTACAATTCTGACATAAGTCAGAATGGCCATCATCAATATCTACAAACAATAAATGCTGGAGAGGACGTAGAGAAAAGGGAACCCTCTGACATTGTTGGTGGAAATATAAATTGGTACAGCCACTGCCGAGAATAGTACAGAGCTTTCTGAAAAAACTAAATAGAGCTACCATAATCCCAGCAATCCCACTACTGTGCATATAACCGTAGAAAATCTTAATTACATTCACCTCAGTGTTCACTGCAGGACTATTTACAGTAGGCAGGACATGAAAACAATCTTAATGTCCATCAACAGAAGAACATTGATAAAGAAGATGTAGTATATACATAGAATGAAATATTATTCAGCCATTTAAAAGAACAAAATAATGCCATTTGCAGTGACATAGGCAAAGACAAATATCATCTGATATCATATGATATTGCTTAAATGTGGTCCACTGGAGAAGAGAATGGCAAATCACTTCAGTATTCTTGCCTTGAGAACCCCATAAGCAGCATGAAAAGGAAAAAAGATAGGACACTGAAAGATGAACTCCCCAGGTCAGTAGGTGCCCAATATGCTACTGGAGATCAGTGGAGAAATAACTCCAGAAAGAATGAAGGGATGGAGCCAAAGCAAAAACAACACCCAGTTGTGGATGTAACTGATGATGAAAGCAAGATCCGATGCTGTAAAGAACAATATTGCATAGGAACCTGGAATATTAGGTCCTTGAATCAAGACAAATTGAAAGTGCTCAAACAGGAGATGGCAAGAGTGAATGTCAACATTTTAGGAATCAGTGAACTACAATGGACTGGAATGGGTGAATTGAACTCAGATGACCATTATATCTACTACTGTGGGCAGGAATCCCTTAGAAGAAATGGAGTAGCCATCATAGTCAACAAAAGAGTCCGAAATGCAGTACTTGGATACAATCTCAAAAACAACAGAATTATCTCTGTTCATTTCCAAGGCAAACCATTCAATATCATGGTAATATGCCCCGACCAGTAATGCTGAAGAAGCTGAAGTTGAACGGTTCTATGAAGACTTACAAGACCTTCTAGAACTAACACTCAAAAAAGATGTCCTTTTCATTACAGGTGACTGGAATGCAAAAGTAGGAAGTCAAGAAACACCTGGAGTAACAGGCAAATTTGGCCTTGGAGTACAGAATGAAGCAGGACAAAGGCTAATAGAGTTCTGCCAAGAGAACACACTGGTCATAGCAAACACCCTCTTCCAACAACACAAGAGAAGACTCTTCACATGAACATCACCAGATAGTCAACACCAAAATCAGACTGACTACATTATTTGCAGCCAAAGATGGAGAAGCTCTATACAATCAGCAAAACCAAGACCGGGAGCTGAATGTGGCTCAGATCATGAACTCCTTACTGCTAAATTCAAACTTAAATTGAAGAAAGTAGGGAAAACCACTAGACCATTCAGGTATGACCTAAATCAAATCCCTTACAATTATACAGTGGAAGTGAGAAATAGAGTTAAGGGACTAGATCTGATACACAGAGTGACTGATGAACTATGGACTTAGGTTAGTGACATTGTACAGGAAACAGGGATCAAGACCATCCACAAGAAAAAGAAATGCAAAAAAGCAAAATGGCTGTCCCAGGAGGCCTTACAAATAGCTGTGAAAAGAAGAGAAACAAAAAGCAAAGGAGAAAAGGAAAGATATACCTATTTGAATGAAGAGTTCCAAAGAACAGCAAGGAGAGATAAGAAAACCTTCTTCAGTAACCAGTGCAAAGAAATAGAGGAAAACGATAGAATGGGAAAGACTAGAGATCACTTGAAGAAAATTAGAGATACCAAGGGAACATTTCTTATGCAAAGATGGGCTCAATAAAGGACCTATGGTATGGTAGGTCCATAATGGTATGGACCTAACAGAAGCAGAAGATATTAGGAAAAGGTGGCAAGAATACACAGGAGAACTATATAAAAAAGATCTTCACAACCCAGATAATCACGATGGTGTGCTCACTCATCTAGAGCCAGACATCCTGGAATGTGAAGTCAAGTGGGCCTTAGGAAGCATCACTACAAATAAAGCTAGTGACAGAATACCAGTTGAACTATTTCAAATTCTAAAAGATGATGCTGTGAAAGTGCTGCACTCAATATGCCAGCAAATTTGGAAAACACAGCAGTGGCCACAGGACTGGAAAAGGTCAGTTTTTATTCCAGTCTCAAAGAAAGGCAATGCCAAAGGTTGCTCAAACTACCGCACAATGGCACTCATCTCACACGCTAGTAAAGTAATGCTCAAAATTCTCCATGCAAGGCTTCAGCAATATGTGAACCATGAACTTTCAATGTTCAAGCTGGTTTTAGAAAAGGCAGAGGAACCAGAGATCAAATTGCCAACATCTGCTGGATCATCAAAACAACAAGAAAGTCCCAGAAAAACTTCTGTTTTCTCTTTATTGACTATGTCAAAGCCTTTGACTGTGTGGATCACCACAAACTGGAAAATTCTGAAAGAGATGAAAATACCAGACCACCTGACCTGCCTCCAGAGAAATCTGTATGCAGGTCTGGAAACAACAGTTAGAACTGGTCATGGAACAACAGACTGGTTCCAAATTGGAAAAGGAGTATGTCAAGGCTGTATATTGTCACCCTGCTTATTCAACTTATATGCAGAGTACACCATGATAAACTCTGGGCTGGATGAAGCACAAGCTGGAATCAAGATGCCAGGAGAAATATCAATAATCTCAGATATGCAGATGACACCACCCTTATGGCAGAAAGTGAAGAACTAAAGAGCCTCTTGATGAAAGTGAAAGAGGAGAGTGAAAAAGCTGGCTTAAAACTCAACATTCAGAAAACTAAGATCATGGCATCTAGTCCCATCACTTCATGGCAAATAGATGGGGAAACAGTGGCAGACTTTATTTTTTGGGGCTCCAAAATCACTGCAGATGGTGACTGCAGCCATGAAATTAAAAGACACTTACTCCTTGGAAGAAAAGCTGTGACCACCTTAGACAGCATATTAAAAAGCAGAGACATTACTTTGACAACAAAGTTCTGTCTAGTCAAGGCTATGATTTTTCCAGTGGTCATGTATGGATGTGAGAGTTGGACTATAAAGAAAGCTGAGCACCAAAGAATTGATGCTTTTGATCTGTGGGTGTTGGAGAAGACTCTTGAGAGTCCCTTGGACTGCAAGGAGATCAAACCAGTCCATCGTAAAGGAAATCAGTCCTGAATATTCATTGGAAGGACTGATGCTGAAGCTGAAACTTCAACACTTTGGCCACCTGATGCGAAGAGCTGACTCATTTGAAAATACCCTGATGCTGGAAAAGATCAAAGGCGTGAGAAGGGGACAAAGGAGGATGAGATGGTTGGATGGCATCACCGACTCAATGGACATGAGTTTGAGTGAACTCTGGAGTTGGTGATGGACAGGGAGGCCTTGTGTGCTGCAGTCCATAGGGTTGCAAAGAGTCCCACATGACTGAGCAACTGAATTTAACTGACTGACATGTGGAATCAAAAAATGGTACAAATAAACTTTTTTTACAAAACAGAAATAATAGTCACAGATATAGAAAACAAACTTATGGTTACCAAAGGGAAAAGGGGGAGGCAATAAATTGGGAGATTTGGATTGACATATACATATTGGTATATATAAAATAGATAACTAATAAGAACCTACTGTATAGCACAGGTAACTCTCTTCAATGCTCTGCAATGACCTATATGGGGAAAGATTCTAAAGAAGAGAAGATGTATATACAACGGACTGACTTTGCTGTGCAGCAGAAACCTACACCACATTGTAAATCAACTACACTCCACCCAATAAAAATTAATTTTTAAAGAGACGATAATATAAACAACTTTGAGACAAATTTGATAACCTAGATAAAGTGACAAACTCCTAGAAACCAAGGCAACTCAAGAACAAGCAGAAAATATGAATGACTTATAATAAGAGATTGAATCTGTAATCAAAAACCTGCCAGCAAAGAAAATGCCAGAGTCAGATGGCCTTAGTGGAGACTTCTATTAATGTCTAAAGAATAATTTACACAAATCCTTCTGTTTGATTTTCCAAACATCAACTAATTTCTAAATTCTTTGGCACCCCAACGGAGTGTCCTGCTATTCAATTCAATTTTGAAACTAATTACCCAGAGTTAGCACAGACCCTAAAGGTTAAAGTCTCAGTCTAACAAGGCTACCCTCACTTCAGACTCCAGCCACAATTAGGTTTCTCAGGTTACCCACACTTCTGCCAGGCTAACCCCAAATTCAGGAGTTCCCGCCACACCCCCTCAAGTTCAATAATGTGCTAGACTGACACAGAACTCAGGAAAGTGCTATACTTACAAATACAGTTTATTACAAATAAACAGTCAGATGAAGAGGTACATAGGAGAAGCAGTGGGAGACACAGTGCTTCTATGCCTTCTCCGGTATGCCACACTGCCAGCAAACTGGTATCTTCACCAACCCAGAATCTGACTAGATTTTTTCTGAAGAAGATATTCAAAAGGCCAAAAGGTACATTAAAACAGTGCTAAACATCACTGTCATTCTGGAAATGCAAATCAAAACCACAATGAGCTATTACCTCACACCTGTTAGGATACCTATTATCAGTAAGACAAAAGTTAAGTGTTGATGTGGAGATAGGGAACCTTTGTACACTGTTGGTGGGAATGTAAATTGGTACAGCCATTATGGAAAATAGTATGAAAGTTCCTCAAAGAATTAAAATAGGACTATTATATGATGTAACAATTCTACTTCTGGGCATATACCTGAAAGAAATTAAATCACTAGGTCAAAGAGATATCTGCACCCCCATGTTCACAGCTGCATTATTTACAATAGCCAAGACATGGAAACAACCAAAGTGTCCACCAATGGATGAATAAATATGGAAAATGTGGTATGCATATATACACAGAGACAGAGAGAGAGAGAGAAAGGAAATTTTGCCATTGTTGCAATACAAATAGATCTTGAGGGTATTATGCTAAGTAAAATTTCAAACATAGAAAAACAAATACTTTATGATCTCATTTACATGTGAAATCTTAAGGAAAAAAAGCTCATATACACAGAACAGAGTCATGGTTACCAGAAGCAGGGGGTGGAGGTGTTGTAACTGGATGAAGGTGGTCAAAAAGGACAAACTTCCATTAATAAATAAATACTGGGGATGTAATGTGCAACATACTGACTAGTTAATACCGCTGTATGGTATGAGAGTCAATTCTATAAGTTCTTATCACAAGGAAAAAAATTATAACTATGTGAAGTAATGGATATTATCTAATCTTATTATGGTGATCATTTTGCAGTATATATGTATGTCAAATCTTTGTGCAGTACAACTTACCTAGTATTATATGTCAATTATATCTCAACAAACCTGGAAGAAAAAAATTACTTTCTGGGAAAAAAAAGAAAACTGTATAGCAATATCTCTTATAAATATAAATGCAAAAACCTCAACCACATGCTAGCTAACTGAATCCAGCAGAAAATCAAAAGGACTACACCAAGTGAGATTTATTCCAGGAATACAAGGTGTTTCTCATGTGAACATATGAAACATAATACACATATCAAGAGAATGAAGAGAAATCCCACATGACCTCAAATGATACAGAAAAAGCATTTGACAAAATCCAGCATCTTTACATAATAAAAACACTCAGTGAACTCAAAATAGAAGGGAATTACCTGAATGTGCTTAAGGGTATCTATTGAATACTCTAATATTGTAATGGTGGTGTCTAAATCATTTATAACTCTAGCATAATGGTTAAAAAACAAAGGTATTAAAAATAACAATAGCTAAAATAATTTATTAATAGATACACAAAATAAAAAGATGTAAATTGTGACATTAAAAAAAATAAAAAGTACAAAAGAGAGTTTAAAAATCTAGAACTTTTATATGTATCAAAGTTAGGTTGTTATCAGCTTAAAATTGATTGTTATAACTAAAAGATGTTTTATGTAAACCTCATGGTGACTGCAAAACAGAAACCTATAGTAAATACACAAAAGATACAGAACTCAAAACATACTACTATGGAAAATTACCAAGTCACAGAGGAAAAGAGCAAGAGAGGAAGAAAAGAACAAAGAACTACAAAACAGCCAGAAAAAGCAGTTAACAAAATGGAACGATTAAATCTATTTTTACCAATAATTACTTTAAATGTAATGATTAAATTCTCTAATGAAAAGACAAAGAGTGGCTGAATGGATAAAAAGATTCACTTCAGTTTTAAGGACACACATAGGCTCAAATCAAGGGATAGAAATAACATATCCCAGGCAAATAGAAACCAAAAGAGAGCACTGGTAACTATAAGTCATTGCTATTGTGTAGTCACTAAGTCATGTCCAACTCTTTGGGACCCCATGGACTATAGCCCACCAGCATCCTCTCTCCATGGGATTTCCCAGGCAAGAATATTAGAGTGGGTTGTCATTTCCTGCTCCAGGGGATCTTCCAAACCCAGGGATTGAACCTGGATTTCCTGCTTGGTAAGCAGATTCTTTACCACTGAACCAACTGGAATGCTATAAGTACATCAGATTAAATAGACTTTAAGTCCAAAAATGTAATAAGAGATGAAGAAAGTATATATTATGATACAGGGATCAAGTAACTAAGAAGATACAACATTTATTAGTATTTATGTACCCAACCTCAGAGCACCTAACTATATAAGGCAAATATTTAAAGAACTGAGGGGAGAAGCAGACAGCCATACAATAATAGTAGATTCCCATCACCAGTCTCTAAGGCAGTGTGCATACCTGTGAAAATATCCTGCGGTCATGGGACTGCACACGGACAGCTAGAGCCCACACAACTGCTTGTGGGCCCAGCTCTGGTGATATCTCCTGTCACTGGCCTGTACCACTAAACTCACCTGCAGCTGTCCCTGCCAAATGTACGCCTGCACTCATCCAGCCAGGTTCCCATTAAGCCCCCATTGCTGAGCATGTCTGATGTGAGATCCTGCAGCTACAAAATGTATACCAACAGTCAGGACCTCTGTTGTCCTTGGCCCTTGTTACTGACACTGGTTCCTACCACTACATGCGTATCTGCAACCAGCCTCTGCCACTATATAGGCACTGGCTGGTGGCATGCACACACCACCAGCAGCTCCACACAACTGCTGCTTGCCCTTGTATGTAGCCTCTGGACCTAGAGACACCACTAAGGATCCCCACAGCCATTGTAGCCATTGTAGATATCCCACTATGCACACCAAGAACCACAGAGTTGTCACTCCTGCGGACTCCTGTGGCCTGACCTAAAGAGATATCATGCCCCCACCCCTGCCCTGGACCCAGAGCTGCCACGTCCCCCTGCACTTGGCAGTCTGTGACACTACAGAGTCACAACACTCCCATGCACCGAAGATCTTTCATTACCAGAGTCAGTCCATGAAGTCTGCAAGAAGTGACTATTTCTTCAATTGTGCAAACACCTACACAAGACTACCAGAGTCACAAAGGATTGGGGAATCATGACGCCACCAAAGGAACATATCAAACTTCCAGTAACTGACCCCAAATGAATGGAGATAATTTGACTGTCCAACAAAGAGTTCAAAATAATTATTCTAAAGCTTCTCAAGAGAACACAAATGAATAATATAAGAAAATCAGGAAAACAATACAGGAACAAAACGATAGGTTCAATACAGAGACAAAAAAACAATCCCATTTACAAAAGCATCAAAAATAATAAAATGTTTAAGGAATAAATATAAGGAAGTAAAAGATCTATTCATTGAAAACTCTAAGTCACTAAGGAAATAATATGAACATACAAATAAATGGAAAGCTATCCCATGTTCATAGATAAGAAAAGTTATTGTTAAAATGCTCCTACTGCCCAAAGTCATCTATACAATAAATGCAATCTCTAGGTTTCCATAGCCAAGGGATAAGGGAGATGGAGAGTGGTTGGCAAAAGAGTACAAACTTTCAGTTATAAGATGAATAAGTTCTGAGGATCTAATGTAAAACATGGTGACTATAGCTGATAATACTATACTGTATAATTGCAATTTGCAAAGAGAGTAAAATGTAAGTGTTCTTACCAAAAAAAAAGAGAGCAACTTTGTGAGGTGATTGGTATGTTAATAAACTTTAATATAGGAATTCTTTCACAAGGTATATGTAAATCATCATGGTGTATACTTCTAAATAAATGAAGAATAGCAAGGAGAGATAAGAAGGACTTTTTAAATGAACAACAAAAAGAAATAGAGGAAAACAATAGAATGGGAAAGGCAGAGGTCTCTTCAAAAAAATTAGAGATATCTCAGAAAAAATTCTTGCAAGGATTGGCACAATAAAGGATATAAATGGTAAAGACCTAACAAAGTAGAAGCAATTAAGAAGAGGTGGCAAAAATACACAGAAGAACTATACAAGAAAGGTCTTCATGACTCAGATAACCATAATGATGTGGTCACACACCTATAGCTGGGCATCCTGGAGTGTGAAGTGGGCCTTAGGAAGCATTACTACAAACAAAGCTAGTGGAGGTGACAGAATTTCAGCTGAGCTATTTAATATCTTAAAAGATGATGCGCTCAGCATGCCAGCAAATTTGGAAAACTCAGCAGGACTGGAAGAGGTCAGTTTTCATTTCAATCCCAAAGAAGGGCAATGCCAAAGCATGTTCAAACTATGTACAATTGTGTTCATTTCACATGATAGCAAGGTTATGCTCAAAATCCTTCAAGCTCGGCTTCAGCAGTGTTTGAACTGAGAACTTCCAGCTAGTTTCGAAGAGGCAGAGAAAACAGAAATCAAATCACCAACATTTGTTGGATCATTAAGAAAGCGAGGGACTTCCAAAAAAAATCTACTTCTGCTTCATTGACTACACTGAAGCCTTTGACTCTGTGGATCACAATAAACTGGAAAGTACTTGAAGAGATGGGAGTGCCAGACCACTTTACTTGTCTCCTGAAAAACTTGTATGTGGGTCAGGAAGCAACAGTTAGAACCAGACAAAGAATAACTAACTGGTTCCAAATTGGGAAAGGAGTACAAACAAGGCTGTATATTGTCACCCTGCTTATTTAACTTATATGCATAGTACATCATGTGCAATGCTGGGCTGGATAACTCATAAGTTGGGATCAAGATTGCCAGGAGATATATCAACAACCTCAGATGTGCAGATGATACCACTCTAAAGGCAGAAGCAAAGAGGAACTAAAGAAACTCTTGATGAAGGTGAAAGAGAAGAGTGAAAAAGCTGGCTTGAGACTCAACATTTTATTTACAGGGCAACAGTGGAAAAACAGACATACAGAACAGATTTGTGGACATGGGGAGAGGGAAAGAGAAGGTGAGATGTATGGAAAGAGTAACATGGAAACTTACATTACCATATGTAAAACAGACAGCCAATGGGAATTTGCTGTATGGCTCAGGAAACTCAAACAGGGGCTCTGTATCAACCCAGAGGGGTGGGATGGGGAGGGAGATGGGAGGGAGTTTCAAAAGAGAGGGGATGTATGTATACCTATGACTGATTCATGTTGAGGTTTGAGAGAAAACAGCAAAACTCTGTAAAGCAATTATCCTTCAATAAAATATAATTAAAAAAAAAAACCCTAAAGATCATGGCATCTGGTCCTATCACTTCATGGCAAATGGAAGGGAAAAAAGTGGAAGCAGTGACTGACTATTTTCTTGGGCTGCAAAATCACTGTGGATAGTGACTGAAGATGCTCGTTCCTTGGACGGAAAGCTTTGAAAAACCTAGACAGCGTTATTAAAAAGCAGAGACAAGATTTTGCCTACAAAGTTCAGCATAATCAAAGCTATGGTTCTGCCAGTAATCATGTACAGATGTAACAGTTGGACCATAAAAAAGGCTGAGCACTGAGGAAATGATGTTTTCAAACGGTGGTGCTGGAGAAGCCTCTTGAGAGTCCCTTGGACTACAACGAAATCAAATCAGTAAATTCTTAAGGAAATCAACCCTGAATATTCATTGGAAGTTATGATGTGCAGCTGAAGCTCCAATACTTTGGCCACCTGATGCAAAGAGCAGATTCACTGGAATTGGAAAAGACCCTGATCCTGGGGAAAACTGAAGGCAAAAGGAGATGGGGGCAGCAGAGGATGGGATGGTTGGATGGCATTACTGACTCAATGGACATGAATTTGCACAAACTCTGGGAGATAGTAGAGGACAAAGGAGCCTGGCAAGCTGCACTCCACAGGGGTACAAAGAGTTGGACACAACTCGGGGACTGAACAACAACAACAACAAAATAAATGAAGACAACTGCCGTTCATGCTAAATTCAATATAGTTAATACGACGTGCCTGCACAAGCAGGCTTCACAGACCCCTTAAAATAAAGTACCCAAAAGCTTAGGTCTCTGAGACAACACACAAAGACCCACAGGAGTAAAAGATAAACTTTATCTCTGTTTCATATGCATGTAGGTTCCAAAGAACAAAATTGAGACTATAAATTTGCCACCTAGAAACCTTCAAGATGGCAGAAGAGTAAGATGTGGAGATCACCTTCTTCCCCATAAATATATAAAAAATACATCTGCATGTGGATAGCTCCTACAGAACACCTACTGAATGCTGGCAGAAGACCTCAGACTTCCAAAACTTTAAGCTAATCTCCACATAATGGGGTAGGGCAACAGACATAATGGGAAAAAAAGAGAGAAGGGGAGACAAAGCAATCAGGAAGGAACCTGTGCCTCAGGGAGGGAGCTCTGAAGGAAGAAAAGTTTTGCACACTGGTAAACATCTCAAGGATGGGGATAGGGGTGGGCACTTCAGAACCTCAAAGGAGAGTGCAGCAACAGGTGTGTGGAAGGCGAATTGGAGAGACTTCTGCACACAGATCAGTGCCTACCAGCACTCCCCAGCCTGAAATGCTTGTCTGCATGCCCACTGGGGTTTGGGGCCACTGAGTGCTGTGGTTCAGAGACTCCAGAGAGAGGACTGGGGTTGATTGCCATGAAAACAGTCTGAGGGGGCCAATATAACACAGCTGAGGAATCCCGGAAAGAGCCCGATACTGCCAGAGAGAGAGATCACTGTCGAGGGGACCCTCTAATTCTGTGCACTCTCAGACAGCAAGACAACACTTTCACAAGTGTCAGAGGTGGGGCGAGACATGGCTGCAGTCTCCAACCCCAGAGGTAGGCGTGATGGCCATCATAGCTTCCACCAAACTGTGAGCACCTTCCTGGGAGCCTGTGAGCCTGGTACTGCCAAGGAATCCATGACCTGGGGCCAATTCCCCTAGCAGAGTGCATGACCCGTCTTAGGCTGTAGCAACTTATGCAGGCCTCTGCTGCTGCAGGCACTCCTTGCACATCCCAATTGTGTCTGCCATATCTCTCCCTCTCCCCTGAGCAGTGGCTTTCACCCATTCTGGTCTGGGAGGGGAACAGATGCCAGAGGGTGGCCTACAAACAGAAAGCAGAGCAAAACCAAAACTGAGCACCGGGGGCCATGTGACTAAAGAAGAGGAAGGAAATTCACTCTGGCAGCCATAGGAGTAGCAGATTAAATCCCTGCAATTGGCTTGAGACTGTGGTAAATTGTGGACTTTAGAAGCAAGTACAAGCTAGAATAAGGCCAGCTCTAAGTCTGAGCTGACAACATAGTGCCCATAGCAGATCCAGAGACCTTCCTAGAAATACTGGAGGACTTCCTGAGTAGGCAGATTGACTGGAGCTCACTGTAGGAGAGAGGACACTGATATCTGAGGCCACAGGAAAATATTCTTCTTACTGCCACTCTCTCTATATATATTTTTGTCTTTATCTTTTTTGTTTTGTTCTATTGTTTTTCCTTTTTTATTACTCCTTTAATTTTTATTTTTAATTACTTTTTCCTTATTTATGCTTTTATATTTAAATAAATTTATTTTTTTTCCTATTTATACAGTACTTTTTCATTACAAATTTTTTTACCCACGTTTTTCATTTTGTATTTTTACTAATCTAGTTTTAGTGTTTGTTTTCATTTATGGGTCTGTTTATGGTTTGATTGCTCTCCTTTTTTTGGTTCCTCTTTGTATTCTTTTTTTCCCTCTTCTTTTCTTTTTCTAAGTGTGACTGTGTGCGGTTTCTGTGTGTTTCCTCTGTTTAGTTTTACCTTTATCATCTGTCTCTGGGTTTTATCAATCCATTCTTTTTTCCGTTTATATGCCCTATTCTTTTTTTTTTTCCCCCCTTTCTCTTTCTCCCCTGTGCTGTGTGACCTGTCAAGTCTTAGTGCTACAGCCAGGGATCAAGACTGAAAAGCCAAGGTTGGAGACCCAAGCTCAAGATGTTGGACCAACAGAGAACTCCAACCATATGGAATAGTAATTGGTGAGAAGATCCTCAAAGGCCTTCATTTCAACAGTAAGACTTGACCCCACCCAAATGCCAGCAAACTCCAGTGCCAGATGCCTCATGCCAAGCAGGTAGCAAAGGAGGAACACAATACTACCCATTAGCAAACAGGCTACCCAAAGCCATACTATGCTCCAGACACCCCAGGTATTTGCAGTGTCAAGGGCACTGCAGCACTGCCCTTCAGAGAGATGAGACCCAGCTCTACCCACCAGAACTCAGGCACCAGTCTTCCCCACCAGGAAACCTTCAAAAGACACTAATTCAACCTCATTCCCTGGGGTCAGGCTCCGTAAGTAAGAGGAACTATGATCTTGTGGAAAGGAGACCCCAAAGAAAGTAAATTAAACAAAATGAAAAGAGATAGAAAACAGTAGCAGATGAAGGATCATGGTAAAACACACACACACACACACACACACACACGACCAAACAAATAAAGAGGAATTAGGCAGTTTACCTGAAAAAGAATTCAGAGTAAGGATAGTAAAGCTGATCCAAAATCTCAGAAATAAGATGGAGGCACAGAAAAATAGAATGGAGACACAGATTGAGAAGATACAAGAAATGTTTAAGTACCTAGAAGAAACAAAAAACCATCAGCAATGAACAACACAATAATTGAAATATAAAAACATAATAAAGGGAACCAATAGCAGAATAACTGAAGCAGAAGAATGGATAAGTGAGGCTGGAAGGTAGAAAAGTGGAAATAACTGAAGCATAGCAGAATAAAGAATGAAAAGAAATGATATAACAGTCCCAGAGACCTTCGGGACAACAATAATCACATGAACATTTGAAAAATAGGAGTCCAAGAAGAAGAAAAGAAGAAAATGTATAAGAAAATATTTGAGGAGATTACAGTGAAAAATTTCCTAACATTGGAAAGGAAATACCCACCCAAGTCCAAGAAGCCCAGAGAGGCCCACACAGGATACACTCAAAGAGAAACATTCCAAGACATATATTAATTAAGCTAACAAAAGTTAAACACAAAAATATTAAACACGGTGACAGAAAAGCAAGAAACAATATACAAGGGAATTCCCATAAGGTTAATAGCTGATCTTTCAGCAGAAACTATGCAGGCCAGAAAGGAGTGGCAGGATATACCTAAAGTGAAGAAAGGAAAAACCTACAACCAAGATTATTCTATCCAGCAAGGGACTCATTCAGGTTCAACGGGAAAGTCAAAAGCTCTACAGATAAGCAAAAGTAAAGAGAATTCAACACAACCAAGCCAGCTTTACAACAAATGCCAAAGGAACTTCTCTAGAGAGGAAACACAAGAGAAAGACCTACAAAAACAAAGGAAAATTAATAAAATAAATGGTAATAGGATCATACATATTAATAATTACCTTAAGTGTAAATAGATTCAATGCTCCAACCAAAACACACAGACTAGATGACTGGATACAAGAACAAGACCTATATATATGCTGTCTATAAGAGACACATTTCAGACCTAGAGACACATAAGACTGAAAGTGTGGGTATGGAAAAAGATACTTCATGCAAATGAAAATCAGAAGAAAGCTGAAGCAGCAATACTCATATCAGATAAAACAGACCTTAAAGTAAAGACTGTTACATGAAAAGAGGAAGGCCATACACAATGGTTAAGTGACAAATTCAGGAAGAAGATATAACCATTATAATTATATATCCACCAAACATAGGGCACCTCAACATATAAGGCAAATGCTAATAACTTAAAAGGAGAAATTGACAGTAACACAATAATGTGAGGGACTTAACACACCACTCACACCAGTAGAAAGATCATCCAGACAGAAAATTAGTAAAGAAACACAGCCTTAAATGACACATTAGGCCAATGGATCTAATTGATATCTATAGGACATTCCGTCTAAAAGCAGTATAATACACTTTTCCCTCAAGTGCACACAGAACATTCTCCAGGATAGATCACATCTTGGGTCCCAAATCAAGCCTCAGTATGTTTAAGAAAACTGAAATTGCATCAAGCATTTTTTCTGACTACAATGCTGTAAGATTAGATATCAATTACAGGGGAAAACAAATTGTTAAAACACAAATATATGGAAGCTAAACAATACACTTCTGAATAACCAAGAGGTCACTGAAGAAATCAAAAAAGCAATTAAAAAACACCTAAAACAAATAACAAAAACACTACTCAAAACCTATAAGATGCAGCCAAAGAATTGTTAAGAAGGAAGTCTATACTTAGGAATAAATTTACCCAAAGAAACAAAAGACCTATATATAGAAAACTGTAAAACACTGATGAAAGAAATCAAAGATGACACAAATAGATGGAGAAATATACCATGTTCATGGATTGGAAGAATCAATATAGTGAAAATAAGTATACTAACTAAAGCAATATACAGATTCAATGCAACCCCTATCAAGCTACCAATGGTATTTTTCACAGAACTAGAACAAAATTTCACAATTTGTATGGAAACACAAAAAACCTCGAATAGCCAAAGCAATCTTGAGAAAGAAGAATGGAATTGGAGGAGTCAACCTGCCTGACTTCAGACTATACTACAAAGCTACAGTCATCAAGACAGTATGGTACTGGCACAAAGACAGAGATGTAGATCAATAGAACAAAATAGAAAGCCTAGAGACAAATCCACGCACCTATGGACACCTTATCTTTGACAAAGGAGGCAAAAATATACAATGGAGAAAAGACAACCTTTTTAACAAGTGGTGCTGGAAAAACTGGTCAACCACCTGTAAAAGAATGAAACTAGAACACTTTCTAACACCATACACAAAAATAAACTCAAATGGATTAAAGATCTACATATAAGACCAGAAACTATAAAACTCTTAGAAGAAAACATAGGCAGAACACTCTCTGACATAAATCACAGCAAGATCCTCTATGACCCCCCTCCCAGAGTAATGAAAATAAAACCAAAAATAAACAAATGGGACCTAATTAAACTTAAAAGCTTTTGCACAACGAAGCAAACTATAAGCAACGTGAAAAGGCAACCTTCAAACTGGGGGAAAATAATAGCAAATGAAGCAACTGACAAAAATTTCATCTCCAAAATATTCAAGCAGCTCATGTGGCTCAATACCAGAAAAATAAATGACCCAATCCAAAAATGGGCCAAAAAACTAAATAGGCATTTATCTAAAGATATACAGATGGGTAACAAATACATGAAAAGATGCTCAATAAGACTCACTATCAGAGAAAGGCAAATCAAAACCACAATGAGGTACCATCTCAGACCAATCAGAATGGTTGCCATCAAAAAAGTCTACAAACAATAAATGCTGGAGAGGGTGTGGAGAAAAGGGAACCCTCTTACACTGTTATTGGGAATGCAAACTAGTACAACCACTATGGAGAATACTGTGGAGATTCCTTAAAAAACTGGAAATTGAATGACCCAGCAATTCCACTGCTCGGCATACACACTGAGGAAACCAGAATTGAAAGAGACACATGTACCCCAATGTTCATTGCAGCACTGTTTACAATAGCTAGGACATGGAAGCAACCTAGATGTCCTTCAGCAGATGAATGGATAAGGAAGATGTGGTACTTATACACAATGCGATATTACTTAGCTATAAAAAAGAACACATTTAAGTCAGTTCTAATGAGGTGGATGAAACTGGAGCCTATAATACAGAGTGAAGTAAGCCAGAGAGAGAAACACCAATACAGTATATTAATGCATATATATGGAATTTAGAAAGACAGTAACAACTACAACCCTATATTCAGGATAGAAAAAGAGACACAGATGTAAAGAACAGACTTTTGGACTATGTGGGAGAAGGCGAGGTGTGATGGTATGAGAGAATAGCATTGAAACACATATATTACCATATGTAAAATAGATGACCAGTGCAAGTTTGATGCATGAGGCAGGGCACTCAAAGCTGGTACTCTGGGACAACCCAGAGGGATGAGGGAGGGGGAGGGGAGCGTGAGGTGGAAGGGGGGTTCAGGATGGTGGGACACATGTACATCCATGGCTGATTCATGTCGATGTATGGTAAGACCACCACAATATTGTGAAATAATTTGCCTCCAATTAAAATGAATAAATTAATTTTTTAAAAAAAGGAAGTTTATAGTAATGCAAACCTATCTTAAGAAATGAGAAAAACATTAGATTAACAACCTAACCTTACACCTAAAACAACTAGAAAAGAAAGAACAATAAGATCCAAAGTTAGAAGGAAAAAAATAATTAAGATCAGAGCAGAAACAAATAAAAAAGAAATGGAGGCTCCAATATCAAGAAAGGATCAATAATACTAAAAGCTGGTCTTTTGAGCAGACAGACAAAATTAACAGACTGTTAGCTAGATTCATTAAGATAAAAAGGAAGAAGATAAATCAATTAAATTAGAAATGAAAAAGAAGTTACAACAGACAGTGCAGAAATACAAAGGATCATAAGAGACTACTGTGAGCAACTGTATGCCAATAAAATGGACAACCTGGAAGAAATGGACAAATTCTTAGAAACATACAACTTTCCAAGAATGAACCAGGAAGAAACAGAAAATATGAACAGACCAGTCACAAGCACTGAAATCGAAACTGTGATAAAATCTTCCAAAAGTCCAGGGTCAGATGGCTTCACAAGTGAATTCTATTAAACGTTTAGTGAAGTACTAAAACCTATCCTGCTCAAACTCTTCTAGAAAATTGCAGAGGGAGGAAAGCTCTCAAACTCATTCTATGAGGCCACTATCACCATGACACCAAAACCAGATGAAGATACCACCAATAAAGAAAATTACAAGCCAGTATCACTGATAAAAATAGATGCAAAAATCCTCAACAAAATTCTAGGAAACAGAATTTTTTCCAACAATATATTAAAAAGCTCATATACCATGATCAATTAGACTTTACTTTACCATCAATTAGACGGGATGCAAGTATTCTTCAATATATGCAAATAAATCAACATGATACACCATATTAATAAATTGAAAGATAAAAATCATATGATCTCAATAGATGCAGAGAAGTAATAAGACATTAGCAAAAAAAATAAATAAATAAAGAGAGACATGCACATTAAAATAATGTATAACATAGCCACATTTATTTAAGAATGTATTCTAATACCAAATGGAAATTATATTCAACAATGCAAAACTGCAATTACTTTTGCACCAACCTAATACCATTTTCTTGGATTGGAAGAATCAATATTGTGAAAATGACTATACTATCCAAAGCAATATACAGATTCAATGCACTCCCTATCAAATTAACAATGGCATTTTTGACAGAACTGGAACAAAAATGTTTGCAATTTGTATGGAAACACAAAAGACCCTGAATAGCTATACCAGTCTTAAGAAAGAAAAATGGAGCTAGAGGAATCAACCTTCCTAACTTCAGACAATACTACAAAGCTTCATTCATCAAGATAGTAGGGCACTGGCACAAAACAGAAATATAGACCAATGGAACAAGATAGAAAGCCCAAAGATAAACCCATGCACCTATACACAATATCTTTGACAAGAGAGGCAAGAATATATAATGGAGAAAGAACAGCCTCTTCAATAAGTGGTGCTGGGAAAACTGGACAGCTGGATGTAAAAGAAATTAGAATGCTTCCTAACACCATCTACAAAAATAAACTCAAATGGATTAAAGTACTTAAATATAAAAACAGAACATATAAAACTCTTAGAGAAAAACATAAGCAGAATACTCTGACATAAATCACAGCATTCTCTTTGACCTACCTCTTAGAGTAAGGGAAATAAAAATAAACAAATAGGACCGAGTTAAACTTAGAAGCTTTTGTACAGCAAAGTAAACTATAAACAAAGTGAAAAGATAACCCACAGAATGGGAGAAAATAATTGCAAACAAAGCAACTGAAAAAGGATTAATTTCCAAAATATATAACCAGTTCATGCAGTTGAATATCAGAAAAACAAACAACCCAATCAAAAAATGAGCAGAAGACCTAAACAGACATTTTTCCAAAAAAGACATATGGATGGCTAATAAACACATGAAAAGGTGCTTAACATCACTCATTATTAGAAAAATGCAAATCAAAACTACCATGAGTCAGATCGTATCAGATCAGATCAGTCGCTCAGTCATGTCCGACTCTTTGCGACCCCATGAATCGCAGCACTCCAGGCCTCCCAGTCCATCACCAACTCCCGGAGTTCACTGAGACTCACGTCCATCGAGTCAGTAATGCCATCCAGCCATCTCATCCTCTGTCGTCCCCTTCTCCTCCTGCCCCCAATCCCTCCCAGCATCAGAGTCTTTTCCAATGAGTCAACTCTTCGCATGAGGTGGCCAAAGTACTGGAGTTTCAGCTTTGGCATCATTCCTTCCAAAGAAATCCCAGCTGATCTCCTTCAGAATGGACTGGTTGGATCTCCTTGCAGTCCAAGGGACTCTCAAGAGTCTTCTCCAACACCACAGTTCAAAAGCATCAATTTTCGGCCCTCAGCCTTCTTCACAGTCTAACTCTCACATCCATACATGACCACTGGAAAAACCATAGCCTTGATTAGACGAACCTTTGTTGGCAAAGTAATGTCTCTGCTTTTGAATATGCTATCTAGGTTAGTCATAACTTTTCTTCCAAGGAGTAAGCGTCTTTTAATTTCATGGCTGCAGTCACCATCTGTAGTGATTTTGGCACCCCCAAAAATAAAGTCTGACACTGTTTCCACTGTTTCCCCATCTATTTCCCATGAAGTGATGGGACCGGATGCCATGATCTTCATTTTCTGAATGTTGGGCTTTAAGCCAACTTTTTCACTCTCCACTTTCACCTTCATCAAGAGACTTTTGAGTTCCTCTTCACTTTCTGCCATAAGGGTGGTGTCATCTGCATATCTGAGGTTATTGATATTTCTCCCAGCAATCTTGATTCCAGCTTGTGCTTCTTCCAGTCCAGCGTTTCTCATGATGTACTCTGCATATAAGTTAAATAAGCAGGGTGACAATATACAGCCTTGACATATTCCTTTTCCTATTTGGAACCAGTCTGTTGTTCCATGTCCAGTTCTAACTGTTGCCTCCTGACCTGCATACAAATTTCTCAAGAGGCAGATCAGGTGGTCTGGTATTCCCATCTCTTTCAGAATTTTCCACAGTTTATTGTGATTCACACAGTCAAAGGCTTTGACATAGTCAATAAAGCAGAAATAAATGTTTTTCTGGAACTCTCTTGCCTTTTCCATGATCCAGCAGATGTTGGCAATTTGATCTCTGGTTCCTCTGCCTTTTCTAAAACCAGCTTGAACATCAGGAAGTTCACGGTTCACATATTGCTGAAGCCTGGCTTGGAGAATTTTGAGCATTACTTTACTAATGCGTGAGATGAGTGCAATTGTGCGGTAGTTTGAGCATTCTTTGGCATTGCCTTTCTTTGGGATTGGAATGAAAACTGACCTTTTCCAGTCCTGTGGCCACTGCTGAGTTTTCCAAATTTGCTGGCATATTGAGTGCAACACTTTCACAGCATCATCTTTCAGGATTTGGAATAGCTCAACTGGAATTTCATCACCTCCACTAGCTTTGTTCGTAGTGACACTTTCTAAGGCCCATGTGACTTCACATTCCAGGATGTCTGGCTCTAGGTGAGTGATCACACCATCATGATTATCTGGATCATGAAGATCTTTTTTGTACAGTTCTTCTGTGTATTCTTGCCATCTCTCCTTAATATCTTCTGCTTCTGTTAGGTCCATACCATTTCTGTCCTTTATCGAGCCCATCTTTGCATGAAATGTTCCTTTGGTATTTCTGATTTTCTTGAAGAGATCCCTAGTCTTTCCCATTCTGTTGTTTTCCTCTATTTCTTTGCATTGATCGCTGAAGAAGGCTTTCTTATCTCTTCTTGCTATTCTTTGGAACTCTGCATTCAGATGTTTATATCTTTCCTTTTCTCCTTTGCTTTTCACTTCTCTTCTTTTCACAGCTATTTGTAAGCCTCCCCAGACAGCCATTTTGCTTTTTTGCATTTCTTTTCCATGGTGGCTGTGGCTGGCGAGCTAAGTGCAGGTGGCTGCGAGAGCAGCCACCCCACGTCCGAGGTCAGGAGCAGAAGCCGGGAGGACCCCATGCCCAAAGGGCAGCGGCCAAGAGGAGCCACCCCACGTCCGAGGTCAGGGGCAGTGGCCGAGAGTACCAGACTGCGATGGTGCAGGAACAGCCAAGAAGAGTTACCCCACATCCAAGGTCGGGGGGGCAGCCAAGAGGAGATACCCAGCATCTGAGGTCAGGGGCTGCGGCCGGGAGGAGCTACCCCACCCCCCTAAGCCCGAGGCCAAGGGTGGTGGGGAGGGGGGGTGGGGTGGGTAGGGGGTGGGGGTTGAGGACCTACCCCACGCCCCCACGCCCAAGGCCAGGGGTGGAGGCTGGGAGGAGCAACCCCACGTCCAAGGAGCTGTGGCTGCACGGGTGCAGGAGGGCCTAGAGGAGCTACCCCACGTTGAAGGTCAGGAAGGGCGGCGGTGAGGAGATACCCCTCGTCCTAGGTAAGGAGCAATGGCTGTGCTTTGCTGGAGCAGCCATGAAGAGATACCGCACGCCCAAGGTAAGAGAAACCCAAGGAAGACGGTAGGTGTTGCAAGAGGGCATCAGAGGGCAAACACACTGAAACCATACTCACAGAAAACTAGTCAATCTAATCACACTAGGACCACAGCCTTGTCTAACTCAATGAAACTAAGCCATGCCTGTGGGGCAACCCAAGATGGGCAGGTCATGGTGGAGAGATATGACAGAATGTGGTCCACTGGAGAAGGGAATGGCAAACCACTCCAGTATTCTTGCCTTGAGAACCCCATGAACAGTATGAAAAGGCAAAATGATAGGATACTGAAAGAGAAACTCCCCCAGGTTGGTAGGTGCCCAATATGCTACTTGAGATCAGTGGAGAAATAACTCCAGAAAGAATGAAGGGATGGAGCCAAAGCAAAAACAATACCCAGCTGTGGATGTGACTGGTGATAGAAGCAAGGTCCGATGCTGTAAAGAGCAATATTGCATAGGAACCTGGAATGTCAGGTCCATGAATCAAGGCAAATTGGAAGTGGTCAAACAAGAGATGGCAAGAGTGAATGTCGACATTCTAGGAATCAGCAAACTGAAATGGACTGGAATGGGTGAATTTAACTCAGATGACCATTATATCTACTACTGCGGGCAGGAATCCCTCAGAAGAAATGGAGTAGCCATCATGGTCAACAAAAAAGTCCGAAATGCAGTACTTGGATGCAATCTCAAAAATGACAGAATGATCTCTCTTCGTTTCCAAGGCAAACCATTCAATATCACAGTAATCCGAGTCTATGCCCCAACCAGTAACCCTGAAGAAGCTGAAGTTGAACGGTTCTATATAGACCTACAACACCTTTTAGAACTAACACCCAAAAAAGATGTCCTTTTCATTATAGGGGACTGGAATGCAAAAGTAGGAAGTCAAGGAACACCTGGAGTAACAGGCAAATTTGGCCTTGGAATACAGAATGAAGCAGGGAAAAGACTAATAGAGTTTTGCCAAGAAAATGCACTGGTCATAACAAACACCCTCTTCCAACAACGCAAGAGAAGACTCTATACATGGACATCACCAGATGGTCAACACCGAAATCAGATTGATTATATTCTTTGCAGCCAAAGATGGAGAAGCTCTATACAGTCAGTAAAAACAAGACCAGGAGCTGACTGTGGCTCAGACCATGAACTCCTTATTGCCAAATTCAGACTTAAATTGAAGAAAGTAGGGAAAACCACTAAATCCCTTATGATTATACAGTGGAAGTGAGAAATAGATCTAAGGGCCTAGATCTGATAGATAGAGTGCCTGATGAACTATGGAATGAGTCAGATGGTCATCATCAAAAAAATCTACAAACAACAAATGCTGGAGAGGATGTGGAGAAAAGGGAACCCTCTCTTACACTGTTGATGGGAATGTAAATTATATAGCCATTGTGGAGAACAGCATGGAGATTCCTTAAAAATGTAGGAATAAAACTACCCTATGACCTAGCAATTCCATTACTGGGCATATACCCTGAGATGATCATAACTCAAAAAACCATGTACCCCAACGTACATGCAGCACTATTTTACAATAGCCAGCACGCAGAAGCAATCTAGATAGCCATTAATAGATGAATGGATAAAGAAGTTCTGGTACATATATACAATAGAATATTACTCAGCCATAAAAAGGAACAAATTAGAGTGAGTTATAGTGAGGTTAATGAACCCAGAGCCTGTTAATCAGAATGAAGTCAGAAAGAGAAAAACAAATATCATATATTAACACATATATGTGGAATCTAGAACAATGGTACTGATGAACCTATTGACAGAGAAGGAATGGCGAAAAGACATAGAGAAGGGACTTGTGAACACCATGGGGGATGGTGAGGGTGGAATGAATTGAGAAAGTAGCATTGACATGAAGCTGCTATATAATACAGGGAGCCCAGCCTGGCACTCTTGTGATGACCAAGACGGGTGGGATGAGTGGGTAGTAGGGAAGCTCAAGAGGGAGAGTGTGTGTATATATATAAATTTATTAATATGTTAATATTATATATATAATTATGACTGATTCACATTATTGTAAGGCAGAAATCAACACAATATTGTAAAGCAATTATCCTCCAATAATTTTTTTTTTATTGAAGAATCACTGAACTCCGATTTCCCTGACTGCTGCTGCTGCTAAGCCGCTTCAGTTGTGTCCAACTCTTTGTGACCCCCAAGGACTGTAGCCTGCCTGGCTCCTCTATCCACAGGATTCTCCAGGCAAAAATACTGCAGTGGGTTGCTGTGCCCTCTTCCAAGGGACCTTCCTGACCCAGGGATCAAACCCATGTCTCCTGTGGCTCCTGCATTGCAGGAGGATTCTTTATCACTGAGCCACCAGGAAAGCCCAAAGACCTGACAGACATTCCCAAGATTTTTTTGCAGGACACAGATCCCCACCAGATGAAAACTGCTGACTGCAAACATATAGACCCCACACTGGTTGAAACTAGAAGGTTCATGATGCTTGAAATTTAACCTTGATGCCAACCAATTCAAAAATCAAACACAAGCTGATCAGGTACCTTGCAGCACTCTCCCTCACACTGTCTTTTGTCTGTTCCTCAGAACTTTTTGTGGCGTTATTGGGCAGTCTTTTCTGCCTTCTCCCTTGTGGACAAAATATCAAACAAATAAAAAACTTCGCTTGCTTAAGAGCCTTGTGGTAGGAATATTCATTTCTATGGTATTGCTGCCCAAGAATGTGGAGAGGGCCTGATAACAGGCAAATGCAAATGAATAAAGTTGGACTCTAACCTCACAATATATACAAAATTATTTTAAAATGGATCAAACACCCAAAAGTAAGAGCTAAAACAATAAAATTTTAGAAGGAAGCATAGGAAATCTTCATAACTTGGATTCAGCAATGCATTCTCAGATATGATACCAAAAGAAAACACATTAATTGAGCTTCAGTTCAGTTCAGTTCAGTCACTCAGTCGTGTCTGACTGTTTGCGATCCTATGAATTGCAGTATGCCAGGCCTCCCTGTCCATCACCAACTCCCACAGTTCACTCAGACTCACGTCCATCGAGTCAGTGATGCCATCCAGCCATCTCATCCTCTGTCGTCCCCTTCTCCTCCTGCCCCCAATCCCTCCCAGCATCAGAGTCTTTTCCAATGAGTGAACTCTTCGCATGAGGTGGCCAAAGTATTGGAGTTTCAGCTTCAGTATCATTCCCTCCAAAGAAATCCCAGCTGATCTCCTTCAGAATGGACTGGTTGGATCTCCTTGCAGTCCAAGGGACTCTCAAGAGTCTTCTCCAACACCACAGTTCAAAAGCATCAATTCTTCTGCGCTCAAGTTTCTTCACAGTCCAACTTTCACATCCATACATGACTACTGGTAAAAGCATAGCCTTGACTAGATGGACCTTTTTTGGCAAAGTAATGTCTCTGCTTTTGAATATGCTATCTAGGTTGGTCATAACTTTCTTTCCAAGGAGTAAGCGTCTTTTAATTTCATGGCTGCAATCACCATCTGCAGTGATTTTGGAGACCCAAAAAATAAAGTCTGACACTGTTTCCCCATCTATTTCCCATGAGGTGATGGGAGCAGATGCCATGATCTTCGTTTTCTGAATGTTGAGCTTTAAGCCAACTTTTTCGCTCTCCTCTTTCACTTTCATCAAGAGGCTCTTTAGTTCCTCTTCACTTTCTGCCATAAGGGTGGTGTCATCTGCATATCTGAGGTTATTGATATTTCTCCCGGCAATCTTGATTCCAGCTTGTGCTTCTTCCAGCCCAGCGTTTCTCATGATGTACTCTGCATATAAGTTAAATAAGCAGGGTGACAATATACAGCCTTGACATACTCCTTTTCCTATTTGAAACCAGGCTGTTGTTCCATGTCCAGTTCTAACTGTTGCTTCCTGACCTGCATATCGGTTTCTCAAGACAATGCCAAAGAATGTTCAAACTACTGCACAGTTGCACTCATCTACTTTACATGCTAGTAAAGTAATGCTCAAAATTCTCCAAGCCAGGCTTCAGCAATACATGAACTGTGAACTTCCAGATGTCCAAGTTGGTTTTTAGAAAAGGCAGAGGAACCAGAGATCAAATTGCCAACATCCACTGGATCATCGAAAAAGCAAGAGAGTTCCAGAAAAACATCTATTTCTGCTTTATTGACTATGCCAAAGCCTTTGACTGTGTGGATCACAATAAACTGTGGAAAAATTGAGCTTCACCAAGTCAAAAACTTTTGAGCACCGAAGGACAAGAATGTGAAAAGACAAGTCATAGAATGGAATATTTTCAAATCGTATATCTGATAAGGATTTCATATTATGAACATACAAAGAACTCTTACAATTCAACAACAAAGTGACAGACTACTAAAATAACATGCAAAAGGAGCTATAGACATTTCTCCAAAAGAAATTATACAAACGGCCAACAAATACATGAAAGGATGCTCAATATAGTCACTGTGAAGTGAAGACACTTAGCTGTGTCCGACTCTTTGTGACCCCATGGACTGTAGCCTACTAGGCTCCTCCCTCCGTGGCATTCTCCAGGCAAGAGTACTGGAGTGGGTTGCCATAGTCACTAAGGAAATTTAAATCAAAACCACAATGTGCAAACACCCACTAAGAGCTATAACTTAAAATATTTTAATTTTTAAACAGAAAATAAATATTGGCAAGAATGTAGAAAACTGGAGCCCTCACACACTGCTGGTGGGAATGTAAAGTAGCATACCAGCTGTGGAAATGTTTGGCCATTCCTCAAAAAGTTAAACATATAATTACCATATGACCTTGCAAGTTTACTCCTAAGTTTCTAGGAATAGAAATCATACACCAACGTAAAAATATGTTCACTAAAGTTCATGGTAGCGTTATTCATAATACCCAAGTTGAAACAACCTGAAAGTCTCTGAGAATGGATAAACAGAATGTGGTATTATCCAAAATGTAGTTACATGACACAAAACTCATGAACCTTGAAAATATGTCAAGTGGAAGAAGCCAAACACAAAATACCACATATTATATGATTCTATATTTATATACGTGTCAAGGAAGAAATTTTCACAAACTGAGTTACGAAGAAGTCATTCTCGCTTATACATGATTTAACTTGAATTTTACGCTAGCTAAAACAGCCTGTTTGTAGCCTATCAAACATAACCTTGGCATCTGCTTTAATCACTAAAGAAAAAGGTACATTGATCTAAAGTTAAAAAGTCCCTGTTAAAAATAAAGATTAAATGCCTCCTTTCCTGAGATGTCAGTGCTGATAGTTCTTGGATGATAAGACTTCTTTTCTCTGATGCCAAGGCCATACTGACACATTGTATACATTTCTATCTATTTCTGTTTGTTTGTTTTTGTGAAACCTTAAAGGAATGTATTCCTACTTGTTTGGTGTTCTTTCTGTTAGGCAGGAAGTTAGCCAAAAGAAAGGAAAAGTGGCTCCCTTCAGCTAAACATCCAGTGGTCACCTAATCCCACCAAGCAATTTACCACCCCCACCAAATATGCCCCCATCAATACTCCAAAATAGTCAAGGGACCAGAAAAATCACCCACCAGCCAACTAGTGGGACTTTCCCTACTCTGGCACACACACACACACACACACACACCTCACACCATCATGTACTAAAGTAATCTTTTGGTGTCCATTGGACTCATTAACTACTTACAAATATTTCATGAATATACACATCTAATTATAACAGACTGAATTATGAAAAGGACATGTGCAGTAGAGCATCTTGTTATATAACCCACAGCTGTCAATCAAGTCTGTTAATCAATAATCCCCTGGATTATGCAAATGACCTTGCCTTAATATCTCTGTTCCCCACCCTTCCAGGGCCATTGCCTCCCTTTGCAAGGCCCACCTCTCTCAAGGTATTCTCTCTGTTCTTTTTGTGTGCTCAGTCACTCAGTGGCTTACCGCCACTTACCGACCTGTTCTTTCTTTCCTTATTGTTAAGAAACTTGAGTGCAACAGGTAAGACCTTAGATTCTTCTTTGCATCCTTACCAAGAATGAGGGCCACAGGAGGAGAGGCCTCCAGACACTCCTCCACTAACATTTGCTCTGGTGAGATATAAAACTATGCAGAAAACCACCATGGCTTCCCTGGAGCAGTTCCTCAGTTATCTGAAAGCCACTCTCCCAGGCTGCAGTCCTCAGGTTGATTCAATTGAAACTCTTTTCTTTTCCTATTCTCAACTGGCTTATTGATTATTTCCACTGACATAAGAAATGTCCAGAACTGGCAAATGCATACAAACAGAAAGTCAATTTGTGGTGCCAGAGGGTGGAAATGGGGAGCCTGAGGAAGGACTGTTCCTAAGTACAGGGTTTATTTTAGGGAAGATTAAAATGTTCCACAATTAGTGCTGACAATTTCACAACATAATGAATGTAATTAAAGTCACTGAATTCCAATAATTTAAAATACTGAAACTGGTGACTTTTATCTTGGTTTTCTTAAAAAACAAAAATCCTATAGGATGAATAAAATGATATCCCTACATTATAGCTGAGATTTAGGGATCAAGTCATTTGCCTGAAGTCAAATTAAAATCAAAGCTGACTGAACCTCCCAAAGCTTTCCTTCTAATCACTAAGTTACAGCCAAAATTAAAAATTAGAAAAATTTCCTAGTTGGGTTTTTGTGCATTTGTGGCGTTTTTGAGGAGGGGGGCGGAGCGGGGGCGTGGCTCAGCGGGAGAGCGCTCTTGGGCTGGAAGGCCTACGGGGGCAAGCAGAGCATAGGGAGTAAGAGTAGGTTTAGGGAAGAGAAGAAAGGGCGAGAAGATCCGAACGCTCACCGCTGAGGCCTCGGCAACTGCCTCCGCCTCGACGCAGAGGGGCGCTAATCAACCGAGCACCGCGCCTCCCTCCAACGCCTTCCCCAACCGCCCCGCCAGCGGCCCGCGGACAGGTTTACAGCCGCCGCCGCGCGCAGACCTCGCAAAGGCGCGGTGCGACCCCTGTATCAGGCAGGAAGGAAGACCCAGTAAGCGCCGTCTTGGCCCCTTCCCCGCCCACGGGCCCTGGAGCCCCAGTCCCCAGCTTGTCCATTCCTGGCAACCTGCATGCTCCAGGGGCGCCCAATCCACCTTTCTCAGGCTTCCCAAATATTTCACCACTTGCTCCTCCTGGCCAACCGCACAGTACCCCACTTCCCCGAATAGGGACTAGGAGTGAGACATTTCCCTTGGCTATGATATTTAAGGGGAAACCAACTCAATAATCAAGATAAATACTTGCATGTGACATTTAAAATTTTTTTCAAAATAAAAACCTAAAAGTACTGTGAAGTAATATGCTGCTGCTGCCGCTAAGTCGCTTCAGTCGTGTCCGACTCTGTGCGACCCCATAGACGGCAGCCCACTAGGCTCCCCCGTCCCTGGGATTCTCCAGGCAAGAACACTGGAGTGGGTTGCCATTTCCTTCTCCAATGCATGAAAGTGAAAAGTGAAAGGGAAGTCACTCAGTCGTGCCCGACTCTTAGCGACCCCATGGACTGCAGCCTACCAGGCTCCTCTGTCCATGGGATTTTCCAGGCAAGAGTACTGGAGTGGGGTGCTATTGCCTTCTCCAATGAGGTACTATAGAGGAGATAAAACAAAAGGAAGAGTTAGACTATCTTTATTTTAATTTCTGTTATTTTTATTACGGAATTTTTTGGTGTTTTTTCAATATTGCATTAAATTGTTGTTGTTGTTCTTAATCTTCAGTACTGAATATTTTGAGTTCTGAGTATGTCCCTAAATTTTGCCCTGGGAAGTGAGTACTTCAGTCACTTTGCTTAACTTAACTACTGACAGCCCTCCCCTACTGTCAGCTTCAGTGTGGTAGTGGCAGAAAGGCTAGGAAAGTGCAGGTAGCCACGTTCTCCTCAGAGTCTGTCGGAGGCTAGCAATAAACTTCCAGAACTGCAAACCCTCTAGATGTGTCCCAGCACAAGGTCTCAGTGGAGGGCAGGGACAGGAGAGTTAACCAGCATTCTGGCTACTGGCCACTACAAAACTAATAAGTTCATTAATATTCTTTCTAGTAAGTCATTCCTACTAACAGTGTTTTCATTATTTTAATGATATAAACTAAAAAGCATGAAGAATACTTACATAATAAACACCTGACAGCTAAGTGAAGATGAAAGTCACTCTATCATATCTGACTCTTTGGGACCCCATGGACTGCTTCCCAGGCTTCTCTGTCCATGGAATTCTCCAGGCCAGAATACTGGAGTGGGTAGCCTATCCCCTCTGGTGGGGATCTTCCAGACTCAGGAATTGAACCGGGGTCTCCTGCTGCAGTCCATGGGGTCACTAAGAGTCAGACATGACTGAGCAACTTCACTTTCACTTTTCCTTTCATGCGCTGGAGAAGGAAATGGCAACCCACTTCAGTGTTCTTGCCTGGAGAATCCCAGGAACAGGTGAGCCTGGTGGGCTTCCATCTATGGGGTCGCACAGAGTCGGACACGACTGAAGCGACTTAGCAGCACCAGCAGCTCCTGCATTGCAGGCAGATTCTTTACCAGCTAAGCTGCCAGGGAAGCCTGCCTGCCAGCTAAACATTTTATAAAATGAGTTCTCTTATGCCTCACCACAACTCTGGGAGATTGGTGCTGATATTATTATCTGATTTTACAGTGCAAGTAACAGGATCAGAGTGGTTAAGTCTTATTTAAGGTTATCCAGCATGTACAGTGGCAGAACTAGAATTCAAATCCAAACTGGCTAAACCCACCCAGAACCCTTACTTAGAAATCACAAAATGCATTATCCTCTACCAGCAAGTGATTTGGTTGGGATTTCAGCTAAAAAGCCTTAAAACTCCAATTAAAAAACACTTAGAAACAAATTGAGATGTTAGAATATCCATTCATACAATGTATCAGATCTATGAGGAAAGAAACAATATGATTTCCATGGAAACTCCTTGTAAACTAATCCTAGAAATGTATTTTACTATTATACAAAAGTATCGGAGAAGGAAATGGCAACCCACTCCAGTGTTCTTGCCTGGAGAATCCCAGGGCCGGGGGAGCCTGGTGGGCTGCCGTCTATGGGGTTGCACAGAGTTGGACATGACTGAAGTGACTTAGCAGCAGTAGCAGCAGCATGCTAACTCCATAGCTCAGCCAAGTGGTGTGACACCAGCAATCCCCTCTCCCTCTGCAGCATTTGGGCCAGTGTTTGTTGTACACTGATTGATCTGCTGTCAGTCCATGCTGCAAAACCAGCTTCTAACCTATATTCCAAATCATTGCTCTACAGTTGGCCACCAGACCTGTGCTGGTCCCCCAGAATTCCAATCAGCTTCCTCAGAAACACTGCTGCTACCACCAGGATGGGGAGGAGAAAGAAGGCTGCCCTCCCCTTTTATGATGACTTCTTTCCAGACTCTTGAGTTAAAACCAGACCATAATGTCTGGCAGCTAAAACTAAGACCTGGGTGATGTTACCCAAAGCCACATAAGGAAGATGATTTGAGGTAATTCAGAGACCTTTTGAATAATCTTTTGATTATTGTCTCCAATACTTTGGCCATCTCATGCGAAGAGTTGACTCATTGGAAAAGACCCTGATGCTGGGAGGGATTGGGGGCAGGAGGAGAAGGGGACGACAGAGGATGAGATGGTTGGATGGCATCACCGACTCGATGCACATGAGTTTGGGTGAACTCCTGGAGTTGGTGATGGACAGGGAGGCCTGGCATGCTGCGATTCATGGAGTTGCAAAGAGTCGGATACGACTGAGTGACTGAACTGAACTGATTGTCTTTTGAATAATCATGCATTTGTGCTTAGTTGCTCAGTCATGTCCAACTCTTTATGACCCCGTCGCCTGCCGGGCTCCTCTGTCCTTGGGGATTCTCCAGGCAAGAATACTGATTGCCATGCCCTACTCCAGAGGATCTCACCAACCCAGAGATCAAACCCAGGTCTCCTTCATGACAGGCAGATTCTTTACCAGCTGAGCCACCAGGGAAGCCCAACCATGCTTTTATTTTTAGCATCAGTAGAAACAAAATTAGCCTGCTATTGTAGTTTAATATACTATTTCAATAATTTTGAATTTGCATCAAAAAAATTTTAATTATGCATTCATTTTGATGCAAATTCAAAATTATTGAAATAGTATATTAAACTACAATAGTAGGCTAATTTTGTTTTTAGTGATGCTAAAAAGAGCAGTAAAAGTCTTAACACAATATATTTAAAGTAAATAATAAAAGAGCTCTCAGAAGCTATTAGAGCATCCACAGAACCTGGCAGTTGGACTCCTAGCATATGTGATCACCTAAGAACTCTATTCTATCTGCCCAGGTTGTACAAACGCCGATCCTAACGAGATACTGCATATGGCACCCCACTCCAGCACTCTTGCCTGGAAAATCCCATGGATGGAGGAGCCTGATAGGCTACAGTCCATGGGGCCGCTAAGAGTCGGACATGACTGAGCGACTTCACTTTCACTTTTCACTTTCATGCATTGGAGAAGGAAATGGCAACCCACTCCAGTGTTCTTGCCTGGAGAATCCCAGGGACAGCAGAGCCTGGTGGGCTGCCTGGGGTCGCACAGAGTCAGACACAACTGATGCGACTTAGCAGCAGCAGCAGCAGTTTTGAAAAGGCTCTGGATTCTTGGGACCAGTTAGTTGCCTGAGACTCCAGTCCCAACAGAACTAATTCAGTCACAACCAATTTTCCCAGTGCTACTTTACTGAGGACCTGGGTGATGTTACACAAAGCTGTATAAGGAACATGATTTGAGGTAATTTACAGACTAGTCCCGTTCCTACAAGATTTGCTAGAAACAAATACAAAAGCTTTCAACTTGACCAGGGCTCAACTTTTATTCTTTTTTTAATATTTTTTTTAAAATGTGGACTGTTTTTAAAGTCTTTATTGAATTTGTTACAATATTGCTCCTGTTTTCTGTTTTGGTTTTTTGGCCACGAGGCATGTGGGATCTTAGTTCCCTGACCAGGGATTGAACTGGCACCCCCTGCATTAAAGGGTGAAGTCTAACCCGTTGAACTGCAAGGGAAGTGCCATGGCTCAACTTTTAAATTCACAATGGCGAAGGGAAAAAAAAAAAAGGCATCTGGCTTTCCTACTTCATTTCTCTTTTAGTTGGTATTCAGTTTTGCTTTTTCTCCCTCAGAATAATGAGCCAAACTGCTGTTTTCTTTATACCTCTGTTGTTTTCTAAAGCCAGTAAATGTTATACCATCAAAATTGTAACAACACAAATAATGAGTCATAAACACTTCTGTAATCCTAGAAGCCCTGAGCATGCACTTCTAGAGATGGTGAACTGAAGAAACAGAATTGTGTAATTAAAATAAGCTTTTCCCGACCACAACCTCATCTTTTTTTTTGTAATGATAATAGAGGTTTTCATGTATTATGTGGCTACTCTGTACCAAGCACTGTGCTAAGCACATTACATGTGTGTGTGCATGCACTCAGTGGCACTTGACTCTTTGTGACCCTATGGACTGCAGCCTGCCAGGCTCCTCTGTCCATGGGGTTTTCCAGGTGAGACTACCGGAGTAGTTTACCATTTCCTACTCCAAGGCATCTTACCCACTCAGGGATAGAACCCACGTCTCTTGTGTCTCCTATGTTAGCAGGCAGACTCTTTATCACTGTGCAACCTGGGAAGCCCTCAGTATATTACATATGATTTATTATTTCATTGATACAATTTTATGGAATGGGGACTTGCCCAGTGGCTCAGCAGTAAGGAATCTGTACGCAGTGCAGGAGACGAGGGTTCAATCCCTGGGTTGGGAAGATCCCCTCAAGAAAGAAATGACAATTCACTCTAGTAATCTTGCCTGGAAAATCTCATGGACAGAGGAGCCTGGTGGTCAACAGTCCTTGCTGTTGTGGTTTAGCCATTCAGTCACATCCAACTCTTTTGCAACCCCATGGACTATGTAACCCACCAGGCTCTTCCATCCATGGGATTTTTCAGGCAATAATACTGGAGTGGGTCGCCATTTCCTTCTCCAGGGGATCTTCCCAACCAATGGAGTCGCTAAAGAATTGGACATGACTGAGCAACTAAACAATAACAAGTCTGTGCCAAGCATTGTGCCAAGCACATTTTATACAATTTATTACTTCACTGATACATATTTTGACACTTACTACACTGTCTTTCATTATGATGTGGCCATTTCCTAAGAAATGCCCTAGGGAGCTCCCAATGAAAATATCAAGGGAGCACAACTTAAGCACTGGAGTCTCCTTGCCTGTATCCCAAGCTACACTCCTGCTTATTTGTTTCATCCTCTGTATTGGCATAAGACCCATCTTTCTAAATATTTAATCTCTTTAACCATGTAATTCCCTTCCAAAGAATCACCCTCCTTAGCCTCTTGACTTCAAGAAGCATCCCAGTCTTATGCCTGGTGCTCCTAGATAGAACTAGTTCCTGGTTCCGATCTTACGAGATACTGTTCTCAAGGAGACAACATTCCTTCCACTCCTGGGTTTCACCTGGCTCGAAATGCCCTCTTCCACCCTCTCTGCCAATGTAGCCTAATGGTTAGGAGTAGAGTTTTGGAGTCTCACTTCAAGGGCGGATCCCAACTCCTCTGCTGATATGACATCTGATGCATTAAGCAATTTGTAAATAAGGTCACTATGTCTTGTCCTGGGAACTGTCCCCTTTTCTAAAGGTGACTTAATTAGTTGAATTAGTTAACCCCAAGAGAAAACTGTGCAACAGGCAGGCAACTGGGGGTGGGAATGGGAATGGGAGTGGGAAGGAATTTGGGATAAGGGACTCCAGATGGAGACAGAATTGAAAGGAAAATGGTTTTTAATAACCTTCTATCGCCTTACATCCAAGACCTCCTAAGATGTAGGCAATAATTTAAGAAATAAGTGGGGAGCCAAACTAACACGTTTTGCAAGGAATGTGACCACAGCTAACTACAGGAATTGAGAAAGCGGACCCAAGGATACCAACTCCAAGCCCGCCCGCTGCCTCAACTCCAACCTAGGGGAAACCGCGACTGGAGCGGACCCAACTCTCGCAATCCTGCAGATGGAGGTGGGAGGAAAACGGCTTTGCTCCGCCCTCCGAGCTGGGCGGTGACCTGTAGGCGGCAGCGCTCCCAGCTTTCCCCGGCTCTCATTTAGAGCACAGCACTAGAAACGCGGATCACCGTGAGCGCTCTGAGGTTAGAAGTCCGGCGGCGACATGAGCTCGAGGCCGGTGTTCCTGAGCGCGGCTGATGTACAGGACCACCTCCGCAGCTCCAGCCTGCTCATCGCGCCTCTGGAGACCGCTCTGGCCAACTTCTCCAGCGGCCCCGACGGAGGAGTCGTGCAGCCTGTGCGCACCGTGGTGCCAGTAGCCAAGCACAGGGGGTAAGTGAGGAAGGCCGGGTCCGGGGCTGGAGAAACTGGAAAGGAGGAAGGGGAGGGGTGAGAAGGGAAGCAGCAGGAGAAAAGAAAGGAGGGCTTCCCTAATCCCTACTAACACCTTTCACCTAATTTGTGCAACCCACTGTGGGCGCTTTAAAGCCGTTATCTGGTTTCATTCAACACACTCCATATGTTGTACGTGGCTATTGATGCAGCTATTTGCTGATGGAAAAACCGAAGACTCAAGAGGTGAAGCGAATGACCCAAGGTTATGGCAGCTAGTAAGTGGCAGAACTGGGATGGTTTTTCTCATCCAGAGGCGGACTCGAACTTACTCTGAACACTGCTAAAGGCAACGGCAGAGGAATGGGGACAAAGGAGGGAGAAGGCCAGTAGGGCAATGAGTGGGGAAAGAGAAAGAAAGGGACATAGGGACTTGACAGGATGTCTCAGCATCGACGGGAAGGGGTTCAAGTTGCTCCCTCTCTTCTTCTAGGTTCCTGGGGGTCATGCCTGCCTACAGTGCAGCAGAGGACGCCCTGACCACCAAGCTGGTCACCTTCTACGAGGGCCACAGCAGCACCTCCACTGTCCCCTCTCATCAGGCTACCGTGCTACTCTTCCAGCCGAGCAATGGCTCCCTTCTGGCGGTGAGCAACTCCCTGCCCAGGAGTTTAGTGGGGGCCCCTGTGCACAAAGCTAGGCTCAGAATTTAGGCAAGGGGGAGTATTGAATGTAACCACCTATGCCCCTCTCTGAATGACTGGATGCCAGTGACTGTGCAGATTACTTGTGACTGTGTATCTGTTTCTAGGACTGCCTGAGGATGTAACCCAGCATCAGAGACCACTGCTGCTTCTAGTGTGTGAACTTGCGGAAGTAATGATCTTGTCATTCTTGTAGTGATCTTGTCCTATACCTGGGCGCTCTCTAATACCTGGGAGTTTTTTCTAAGGGGTACACAGTGACCTGTTTTAGCATTTAATGATAATATCAAAAAAATAGTAGTGGTCTGTATTTGTGAATTACTTTGTGTATGTCAGACACTGTTCTAAATACTTCATATGTATTAATGCTTTTAATTCTTAAAACCACTCTGTGAGGTAATTTTATTACCCCATTTTGTACATGAGAAAATTGAGTCAAAGAGCAACTATGCCAAACATTGCCAAGTTTACATAGCTAACAGGAGCATTGATGGACTTCATACCTACTCTGTGTGAGCCCAGGGCCTATACTGTCTTAGCATAGTAGACTATGCTCCTCTGCCTTTCTAATTGCCACTTACTGGGCGCTTATTATGTGCCAGTCAGGAGAAATTGATCTCATTCAATTCTGACAACTTTCCTCTAAAATTTTCTCAGAATTTCAGGCTCCCCAAGGAAGCTGGCTATGTATTACTCCTCTGAAAAGAGTATTTAGTTCTTGACAACTTCTGCTCACTCAATGGAAATGGCATCCATACTACTTACCAAGAGTGCTTACACAGGAAATTGGTACCACCTCAGGCTTTGGAACTAAATGACAAGGCCTGAAATTCTTCCTGAATCTGACTGATAGCCAAGCAGTTCACTTCCTTGTCCATAAAATGAGAATACTGCTACTTACTTGATGAGGATCAATTGAGATGAATAATATAAACAGAGGCCAGCAGAACAAAGGATGGTGGTTATTACTAGCCAGGTATAATTCAGAACCACCTGGGGAGATTTTAAAAACAATGTCATCTGGGTCCTATCCCTAGTGATCCAGATTCAGTTAGCCTAAGGATATATCTGAGCATCAGTATCTTCACAAACCTACCCACGTCTGCAGGAGGAGTTGAGAGCCACTGAGGTAGAGTTTCAGGGCCCTTGCACAGATGTCAGGTGACTTACTTTGAGAATCCTGGGGCAAATAAAGCAAATGGGCATTTCTTGAGGGCTGGCCACATGTTAAATGTCTTCATTTTTGCCAATGCTTTTAAACCTCACAAAGACCCTCTGAATGGTTGCCATTATCTTTGTTTGTACAGGTAGAAAAACAAAGTACTTATAGATTAAGATATTTGTTCAAAGTTACATTTCTTATAAGTGGAGGAATTGGTTCCAGGCAAAACACTCTCCTTGCAGACTATTATGATGCTTTCTGGTGCTTCCCAGGTACTAGTGGTTAAAGATCCACCTGCCAATATGCAAGAGACACAGAGATGCAAGAGACACAGGTTTGATCCCTGGATCAGGAAGATTTCCCAGAATAGGAAATGGCAACCCACTCCAGCCAATATTCCTGCCTGGAAAATCCCATAGACAGAGGAGTCTAGTGGGCTACAGTCCATGGGGTCGCAAGGAGTCAGACACAACTGAACCCACACACACACATACACACACACACAATGCTTCTAGGGCTAACTCTTTTAGAGCATCTTCTCTCTGCTTAAGTGGTGAATCCAGGTGCCCCTTGCTCACTGTCTCTCCTTTCCTCCAAGGTCATGGATGGAAATGTCATAACTGCAAAGAGAACAGCTGCAGTGTCTGCCATTGCCACCAAGGTAAGATTAGTGCAAGCTGGTGGGTGGAATTGAGTAGCTCAAATTTGAAGGTCTAAGTAGAAGTGAGGAACATTTTTATTTTCTATGGGCATAGATGAAATACCATATGCCAAATGTAGGATATCAGATGAGCACAGTGATTCACGAAATGATTGGCTACCATAATGAGCCCAAGATTCTGGGTACCTTACATGTGCTCTTTCCGATCATCACACCAGCCTTGATGATTATCTCCTTTTGCCAAGTATAGGAAATATGACTCACAGAGGTTTTGCAAGTTGATCAGGATCACACAGCTAATAAGTGGCAGAGCAGGAATTTAAAACTTAACCTCTTGACTCCCAGACTGCTTTCCTGCCCCTGATCCACACTGTTCCTGGCAAATCAGTGTGGTTGCCCCATAGGCCAGGGTCAGGACTACACTAAAAGCAGAGGGGACAACATATCCGAGCCAGAAAAATGTATTCATTCAGATCCTATCATGTATCAGGCACTGTTCTAAATGTCAGAGATGTGGTAGTGAACAAAACAGAGGGTGATATACACAGGGCTGGTGAGACAATAAAATAAAAAGTGAAATTCATAGTATGATTTGCTTAAAAAAAAAGTAACCAACAACAAACCCTTTTTGAGTTTAATAATAGGCTAGGGTTTGCTCCTAAACCACCACCCACACCACCAGTTAGAAGGATGAAAATAAAGCAGAATCGAGGGTATTGGGAAGCAGTGGCATTTAAAATTATCAAGGAAAGACCTCACTGAGGTGACATTTGAGTAAAGACTGAAAAAAAAGTGAGTGACTGAAACAGGAGGAGGGTAGGAGCAAAAGGAATGACAAGTGATACAGGTGATAATGTTTCTAAGCAGTGCAAGGGCATCCTACAAGAAGAACAGTATTTTTAGAGGTTAGGGTGAAAAAGAAGAGGTATGGATAGGAACAGTTAGAGTCTGGAATCTTTTACATTAAAGATCTGGGAGTGCTGACTTATGAGGCCTAAGCAGAAAGGAAACGTGGGGTCCAGTGGAGGGTTGGAGCAGCAAAGACCAGATGTTCAGATTGTGAGTGTTTTATGGTCTTCTAAACACATGATGATGGGGAAGGCAATGGCATCCCACTCCAGTACTCTTGCCTGGAAAACCCCATGGATGGAGGAGCCTGGTAGGCTGCAGTCCATGGGGTCGCTAAGAGTCGGATACGACTGAGTGACTTCACTTTCACTTTTCACTTTCATGCATTGGAGAAGGAAATGGCAAACCACTCCAGTGTTCTTGCCTGGAGAATCCCAGGGACGGGGGAGTCTGGTGGGCTACCATCTATGGGGTCGCACAGAGTCGGACATGACTGAAATGACTTAGCAGTAGCAATAGCAAACACATGATGATAAGGGAAGAATGTGGGGCTAAATCTGGCAATTATGTAGCAAGGGATTAGACTACAGTATGTACCTTGAGGAACTGTTTTTTGTTTGTTTAATTATATCCAGACTCAACTCAGATTAAAGTAATCAAGGGACTCTGAGGTATGTTCCCTGGTAACTTAGAGGGACTCTAACAATATTGCCCTATATTTGAAAAGGACTTTGATTTTTTCCAAAATAATTTTCAACCCATTGTCTCAACTTATTTTGGGGTTTGTGTGAGGAAGGCAGAGCAAGAATTACTGGCCTCATTTTGTGCAGAAAGAAATGGAGACTAAGATTTCCTGAAGTCAGATAGCACAGGTAGCTATAGGTCTTCTTGTCCCAGGTCAATAGTTTCCAGCCCAGGCTATGCAGCAGCAGCCTCTGGAAATTTTTTTTTTAATTCAAAAAATTGAATTGAAATCTCTGAATGTAAGGCCAAAGTGTTTTAGTTTCTTATGCTTTCTAGTTAATTCTGATGATCAACCAGGTTAATTCTTCTAGACCCAGCTCTCAGTTACACTGTGCTTTTTGAATGGATAAAAATATGCACTCCAAGAAATGTTAAGAATCATTGAGTTGATGCTTCAGAGCTTAGGCTTAAACTACACCACTTTTTTCCTAGGGACTCGGTTGAGCTATTTCAATAAGGAGCAAGGATTTATTTTACTTTTTGTGCTATAGGGGTAGAATGTTTTCTTTTCCATCACTTCTATTTTATTTAGGGCTTTCGGGAGAAGGACAAGTATTAGGAAGTTCTTGGGTTTGATGGACACTGTAACTTTGCGTCTGGGTTGCACATATCCTGAGTTGAGGACTCTGGCATGCTTTCTCAGGGTGACAATGCGTATCAGGGTTTATTCTTGACATGCAATTATTCAGCAAATACCTAAGTGCCCACCAGGCACCAGGTCCTGTGCTCAGCATGGGACATAGAATGGTGACTAAAACCAAATACAGAACCTGAAGTCACGGAGCACAGAGTACATTTGGGGAGATAGATATTAATCTAAAGATTGCACCAGTTAATGTGAAAACTACAGTCCTGACAGATACATTGAATGAAAGGGGAGCAAAACAAAAAGTGGGGTGGGGGGAGTGTCTTGCTCCAGGCTGTGGGATTTGCCAAGGCTTATGGGCTTCCCTTGTGGCTCAGCTGGTGAAGAATCCGCCTGCAATGAGGGAGACTTGGGTTCTATCCCTGGATTGGGACAATTCCCTCAAGAAAGGGACAGTTACCCACTCCAGTATTCTTGCCTGGAGAATTCCATGGACTGTATGGTCCATGAGGTCACAGAGTCAGACACAACTGAGAGACTTTCATTTCTTTTGTGAGAGTTAGCTGAGCTTCACTTCAGTTTAGTTCAGTTGCTCAGTCGTGTCTGACTCTTTGCAACCCCATGGACTGCAGCACACCAGGCTTCCCTGTCCATCACCAACTCCCGGAGCCTACTCAAACTCATGTCCATTGAGTCGGTGATGCCATCCAACCATCTCATCCTCTGTTGTCCCTTTCTCCTCCTGCCTTAAATCTTTCCCAGCATCAGGGTCTTTTCAAATGAGTCAGTTCTTCACATCAGGTGGCCAAAGTATTGGAGCTTCAGCTTCAACATCAGTCCTTCCAATGAACATTCAGGACCAATTTCCTTTACGATGGACTAGTTGGATCTCCTTGCAGTCCAAGGGACTCTCAAGAGTTTTCTTCAGCACCACAGCTCAAAAGCATCAATTCTTCGGCTCTCAGTTTTCTTTATAGTCCAATTCTCACATCCATATATGACCACTGGAAAAACCATAGCCTTGACTAGACGGACCTTTGTTGGCAAGGTAATGTCTCTGCTTTTTAATAGGCTGTCTAGGTTGGTCATAGCTTTTCTTCCAAAGAGCAAGCGTCATTTTAATTTCATGGCTGCAGTCACCATCTGCAGTGATTTTGGCACCCAAGAAAATAAAGTCTGTCCCTGTTTCCATTGTTTCCCCATCTATTTGCCATGAAGTAATGGGCCCAGATGCCATGATCTTAGTTTTCTGAATGTTGAGTTTTAAGCCAACTTTTTCACTCCTCTTTCACTTTCATCAAGAGGCTTTTCAGTTCTTCTTCACTTTCTGCCATAAGGGTGGTGTCATCTGCATATCTGAGGTTGTTGATATTTCTCTCGGCAATCTTGATTCCAGCTTGTGCTTCATCCAGCCCAGCATTTCACTCTGCATATAAGTTAAATAAGGAGGGTGACAATACACAGCCTTGATGTACTCCTTTTTCGATTTGGAACTGAGATCCAAAATAGCTGAGCTTGCATTAGAATAATATAGGATTTACTTGTGAGGAGCAGAAGGGAAACTACTCCAGGCAAAGGAAAGAACCTGTGGAGAGCAAAGCCCTGTGGTTGATAAAGGCGTGTGTGCTTGGGGAGCAGCAAGGAGGCTTCTTGCCTGAAAGACCAGAGGTGCAGAGAGTATGTCCAGAGTGGGGAAGCTGGGCTGACCAGAGGGCCAGACCACGCAAGGCCTTGTGAATGCAAATGAAACATAGTCTTTCAAACTCTTTAAGAAACATAGCAGATTCATATATATGTTTTTAATTATCTGTATGCTCTAGGAAAAGAATGAAGTGGCACCAATCCTATTATGATTTAATAAATATCATAAATGTTATACCATTTAGGAAAAGAGATGACAGTTATAACATTATTATCAGGGCAGGAACGTGTCAAGCAGGACAAGCAAGCAGAATTACAGATTTACTCTCAGAGGTTAAAGGTTACTTTAACAGGAAACTGCAACAATTTCTGAAGCCCACATGTACTTCCAAGAATAGATTTATATTAACTGAGAACAGAAAAAAAAATTATTTAGTTAAAGAAAAATTACCTAATTCTCCTTACTGAGTGGGAACATAAGTTATTGTCATTTGGAAACCTTTTCAAATCAAGTTTCTTTGAACTATAGTTGATGGCAGAAAATGGTATCTCTCCTGTGCAGCTGCAGGAGAGAGAATCTCTAATCATCTGCTAATATTTGAGACTCCTTTTTGCTAGTGATTAATGATTAAAAACACTTTTGTTTTTAAGGTTGCACTCCAGAATCTCAATAATGGTAATTATTGATACAGAGCAGATCAAGATCAACTTTTATTAAATGAAGTAGAGAAAAGACAGAAGACAGTCTTATTTAACATGGATGATTTGAGAGCAAGTGATGTCCTTTCTCAATGCCAGTAGTTCGTAACTGGAAACAGTTAAGACCAACTGTTTCCAGAGACCAACTGCCCCAGAGACAATTAGCAATGTTTGAAGACATTTTTGGTTGTCACAGCTGAGGGCATTCATTTCAGTCATTCATTTCAGTTGCTCAGTCATGTCCCACTCTTTGCGACCCCATGAATCGCAGCATGCCTCCCTGTCCATCACCAACCCCCGGAGTTCACTGAGACTCACGTCCATCAAGTCAGTGATGCCATCCAGCCATCTCATCCTCTGTCATCCCCTTCTCCTCCTGCCCCCAATCCCTCCCAGCATCAGAGTCTTTTCCAATGAGTCAATTCTTTGCATGAGGTGGCCAAAGTACTGGAGTTTCAGCTTTAGCATCATTGCTTCCAAAGAAATCCCAGGGCTGATCTCCTTCAGAATGGACTGGTTGGATCTCCTTGCAGTCCAAGGGACTCTCAAGAGTCTTCTCCAACACCACAGTTCAAAAGCATCAGTTTTCGGCGCTCAGCCTTCTTCACAGTCCAACTCTCACATCCATACGTGACCACAGGAAAAACCATAGCCTTGACTAGACGAACCTTTGTTGGCAAAGTAATGTCTCTGCTTTTCAATATGCTATCTAGGTTGGTCATAATTTTCCTTCCAAGGAGTAAGCGTCTTTTAATTTCATGGCTGTAGTCACCATCTGCAGTGATTTTGGAGCCCCCCAAAATAAGTCTGACACTGTTTCCACTGTTTCTCCATCTATTTCCCATGAAGTGATGGGACCGGATGCCATGATCTTCATTTTCTGAATGTTGAGCTTTAAGCCAACTTTTTCACTCTCCACTGAGGGCATAGGGGGTGCTAATGGACAGAGGCCAGGGATGCTGCCAAGCATCCTTCAGTGCACAGTACAGCCCTCCCACCTGCCAACTACCCAAACCCTGCCAACAAAGAATTATCCAGCCCAAATATCAGTAGTGCTGAGGTCAAGAAACCCTGCTCTATTTCTCATAGGTAAGAGTAGATATGTGCCAATTCTGTGCAAATAAGACTGTTTCTGTTTTAATGGAACTTACATACAAGTACAGGAAAATAAATTTGTAAACAAACAAGTGCTATGAAGTGGTAAATTCTATCAGAGAGGTCAGAAAGACTTTACTGGAGAGCTGATCATACAACCTCACCCCCAAATAAAGACACACACATACCCTGAGGAGGTCCCATAAATGCCATCTCTACATTCCTCTTTAAAGGAAGACAGAGGCTGAGACAGGATCCACAGAGAGTAGGCACAGCAAATATAGCTTGAGAACCTAGGTTCACAAGGATTCATGGATTCCAAAAGCAACTCACAGCTCTGAGAAGTAGGTTGGTTTATCATGTCCCTGAGATGGGGTAGCACAGGAGAAAGCATGTGGGCATTGGAGAATGAAAGATGAGGTGTTGGAGCCCTACTGTGCCATTTAATAATTACAGGGCTCTGAGCAAGTTACATAACTTCTTTGGACCTCAATTTCTTTATCTGTAAGAAGAGGATAACTGGGAGCATCTAGCGCATGGGGTCAATTGTCTGGACTAAAAGAGATCGTGAAGGTTGAGCATTGGTATATATTATGTACCCAGTTAAGGCTTTTCTCTCCCTCCCGCACCATACAGAGTGGAAAAAAAATACAAAATGACATCTCCTTGATTGCCTGAGAGGTTTTGAATAAAGGTCCCCTGATTCTCAAACTGTACTTGATCTTCTCCTGACTTCAAGAGTCTCTCTTGATCTTTTCTATCTCCTTTCTCTCAAATAGTTTTTGAAACCTCCCAACAGTGAAGTGTTGTGTATCCTTGGAGCTGGGGTCCAGGCTTACAGCCATTATGAGATCTTCACAGAACAGTTCTTCTTTAAGGAGGTAAGTCCAGGGAGGGAGGTGGGGGATGTGGGGAGGAAGAGGCAGTGACATTTCTCTGTACTCCTTTGTTAAAATGTAAGTTATGCTGAAATTGTCAGGTTGGGAGTACAACCATCTAGACCATTCTTTTAATGACTTGTGTGAAAGTCCCATTGGAGATGAAGAGTTGGGGGAAAAGCCTGAGTCACTTCTTCCAGTTTCTCAGTTTGTAGAGTACACCTAGGTACACAGAGCCTATGCAGTTACTTAAAGGATTGTATTATATCCATGGCATACATGCAGTTTTTCTTTTGGCCCCTTTCTGTTGCTTCTCTTAGCAGAATCTGGGGTCCTTAAGTGTTCAAGGATTAGGAATCCAGGAACTGACAATGAGGTCTGGAGAGCAGGAGGCCACAGCGTGCCCCTTCAAAGCCTAGACATCAGTCCACTTTTCCCCATTCTGCCTGGCTCACGCTTCCTGTTATTTTTGATACACTTGATACTGCTTATATTTGATTTTTTCTCTATGTGTGTGAGAGGGGTGGGGCAGATTTAAGGTGTGATTTTTTATGAGAGAACCAGTACCTCTGCTTTGAGAAATGAAAATATAAGGAAGAAAAAAAAAGAAAAATCCCCTTTTATCTGTTTTCAAAGTCAAGTAGTTAACATTTCTAGTCTTCTCTCATCTGCTTTTCATAACATAGTTTTATGATTTTTTATGCTTTTCACCAAGGTATAATTGACATACAGTATCATATGAATTTCAGGTGTACATCATGGTGATTGGATATTTATAGGCATTTCAAAATGGTCACCATGATAAATCTGGTTACCCTTTGTCACCATACAAAGTTATTATAGCATTATTGACTGTATTCTCTATGCTGCACATTGGATCCCCATGACTTAATTATTTTATAACTAGAAGTGTGTACTTCTTAATGCCCTTCATCTATTTCACTCATCCCCAGCTCCTCCCTCACCCTTCCGGTGATCACCACAAGGAGTTTCTCTTATGTATATATATTTGTGTATGTATTTCTCTTGTGTATGTATATTTGTTCTCTGTGTGTATATATTAGTTTCTCAGTTATTTTCTTTGTTCATTCATTTGAGGTTTTTTTGATTACACATATAAGTGAGATCATATACTATTTGCCTTTCTCTGTCTGACTTATTTTGCGTAGCATAAAAACCCTCAAGATCCACACATTTTTGTCTCAGCTAACAAAATTTCATTATTTTTATGGATGAACAATATTTCATTTTGTGTGTGTGTGTACACACATGACAATTGTTTTATCCATTTATTCACTGATGGACACAGGTTGTTTCCATATCCTGGTTATTGTGAATAATGCTGCAGTGAATATGGGGGTACCTACCACTTTTTGCCTTACTGTTTTGTTTTCTTCAGATAAATACCCAGAACTGGAATTACTGGATCATATGGTAGTTTTTTGTTCTCTATTTTTTATTTAAATTTAAAAAAATGTTTACAATCTCATGTTGGCTTCTGCCATATAACAGTGTAAATTATACATACATCCCCTCTCTCCCTAGCCTCCCTCCCCTGCCCCCATCCCATCCTTCCAGGTCATCACAGAGAGCCAGACTGGACTCCCTGTGCTACACAGCAACCTCTCACCAGCTGCTCTTCTTACACCTGATATTTTATGTATGTTGGTGCTACTTTCTCAACTCATGCCACTCTCTCCCTCCCACACAGTGTCCACAAGTCCATGCTCTATATCTGCATCTCCATTCCGTCCCTGAAAATAGTTTCATTAGCATCATTTTTCTAGATTCCATATATATGTGTTAACATACTATATTTGTTTTTCTCTTTCTGACATGCTTCACTCTTTATAACAGGATTTAGGTTCATCCACCTTACTAGAACTGATCTGATTCAAATTTGCTCGTTTTTATGGCTGAGTAATATTCCATTGTATATATGTACCACATCTTCTTTATGCATTCATCAATTGATGAACATCTAGGTTGCTTCCAGGTCCTGGGTATTGTAAACAGTGCTGCTGTTAACACTGGGCTACAGGTGTCTTTTTGATTATTTTTTTCTCAAGGTATATGCCCAGTAGTGGGGTTGCTGGATCATATGCTAGTTTTATTCCTAGATTTTAAAGGACTCTCCATAATGGCTGTATCAGTTTACATTCCCACCAACAGTGTAGGAGGGTTCCCTTTTCTCTGCATCCTCTCCAGCATTTATATTTTAGATTTTTTGATGATGGCCATTTTGACTGGTATGAGGTGATACCTAATTGTAGTTTTGATTTGCATTTCTCTAAAAGTTAGTGATGTTGAGCATCTTTTGTCTTTGCCATCTGTATGTCTTCTTTGGAGAAGTGTCTTTAGGTCTTCTGTCCATTTTTTGATTGGGCTGTTTGTTTTCCTAATATTGAGCTGTATGAGCTGCTTATTGGAGTATAGTTGAGTCACAATGTTGTGTTAGTTTTAAGTATACAGAAACATGATTTATATATATATATATATATATATATATATATATATATTGTTTTTCAGATTCTTTTCACATACAAATTATTACAGAATATTGAGTAAAGTTTCCCATGTAATATAGTTGGTCATCGTTGATTATCTGCTTTACATATAGTAGTGTGTATATGCTAATCCCAACCTCCAAATTTATCCCTCACCCTCAGCCTGTGCCCTATGGTAACTATAAATTTGATTTTGAAGTCTTTGAGTCTGTTTCTGAAATAAGCTCATTTGTATCATTTTTTTAGATTCCACATATAAGTGGTATCATATGATATTTGTCTTTCTCTGATTTACTTCACTTAGTATGGTAATATATAGGTCATCCATGTTGCTGCAGATGGCATTATTTCATTCTTTTAATGGCTGAGTAATATTCCATTTTATGTATGTACCACATCTTCTATGTTCATTCATCTGTCTATAGACATTTAGGTTGCTTCCATGTCTTGGCTATTATAAATAGTGCTATAGTGAACATTGGGGTGTATGTATCTTTTCAATTTATGGTTTTCTCTGGATATATGCCCAGGAGTGGGATTCCTGGATCATATGGTAGCTCTATTTTCAATTTTTTAAGGAACTTCCAAACTGTTTTCTATAGTGACTTCGCCAGTTTACATTCCCACTGTGTGGGAGGGTTCCGTTTTCTGCACATACTCCTCCAGCATTTGTTGTTTGTGGACTTTTTGATTATGGCCATTCTGACTAGTGTGAAGTGATACCTCATTGTAGTTTTGATTTGCATTTCTCTAACAATGAGTGATGTTGAGCATCTTTTCATATGCTTTTTGGCCATTTGTATGTCTTCTTTGAAGAAATGTCTATTTAGAGCTTCTACCCATTTTTTAACAGGGTTCTCTTTAAATTGAGCTGCATGAGCTGTTTGAATATTTTGGAGATTAATCCCTTGTTGGTCACTTCATTTGGCAATATTTTCACCCATTCTGTGGGTTATCTTTTCATTTTGTTATGGTTTGTTTTGCCATACTAAAGCTTTTAAATTTAATTAGGTCATATTTGTTTTTTGTTTTCAATTCCATTACTCTAGGAAGTAGACCCAAAAAGTTATTGTTGTGATTTATGTCAAAGAGTGTCCTGCCAATGTTTTCCTCTAAGAGTTTTATAGTGTCTAAGCTTACATTTAGGTTTTAATTCATTTTTAGTTTATTTTTGTGTGTGATGTTAGAAAGTGTTCTAATTTAATTTTTTAAATGTAGCTGTCCAGTTTTCCCAGCACCACTTATTGAAGACACTGTCTTTTCTCCATTGCATCATCTTACCTCCTGCACTAGAGAGCAATTATAGATGGATGCGTTTATCTCTGGGCTGTCTATCTTGTTCCATTGATCTATATGTCTGTTTTTAAGCCATTACCATTACTGTTTTGATTACTGTAGTTCTGTAGTATAGTCAAAAGTCAGTGACCCTAACTCCTTGAGCACCATTTTTCTTTCTCAAGATTGCTTTGGATATTCAGGGTCTTTGGTGTGTCTATACAAATTTTTAAATTTTTTGTTCTAGTTCTATGAAAAATGCCATGAGTAATTTGTAAATTACCTTGGGTAGTATAGTTATTTTAACAATACTGATTATTCTAATCCAAGAACATGGTATATCTTTCCATCTGTTTGTGTCATCTTTTATTTATTTCATCAGCATCTTGTAGTTTGTAGAGTACAGGTCTTTGCCTCTTATGGTAGGTTTATACCTACATATTCTATTCCCTTTGATGTGATGGTAAATGGGATTTTTGCCTTAATTTCTCTTTCTGATCGTTTGTTGTTAGCCCATAGAAATGCAATAGATTCCTGTGTGTTAATTTTGTATCCTGCAGTTTACTGAATTCATTGATGAGCTCGAATAGTTTTCTTGTAGCATCTTTAGGATTTTCTGTATCATCTGCAAACAGTGACAGTTTTATCTCTTCTTTTCCTACTTGGATTCCTTTTACTTCTTTTTCTTCTCTGATTGCCATGGCTAGGACTTCCAAAACTATGTTGAATAAAAGTAGTGAGAGTAAACATCCTTGTCTTCTTGATCTTAGAAGATATTGCTTTCAGCTTTTCAACACTGGGTTATCTGTGGGTTTGTCATATATGTCCTTTATTAGGTTGAGGTATGCTCTCTCTATGCTCACTTTTGGAGAGTTTTTATCATAAATGGGTATTGAATTTTGTTAAAAGCTTTTCCTGCATCTACTAAGATGATCATATGGTTTTCACTCTTCAGTTTGTTAATGTGGTGTATCACACTGACTGATTTGCAAATGTTGAAAACTTCTTGCATCCCAGGGATCAGTCCTGCTCGATCATGGTGTATGATCTTTTAATATATTATTGGGTTCAGTTTGCTAGTAGTTTGTTGAGTACTTTTGCATGTATGGTCATCAGTGATATTGGCCTATAATTTCTTGTTTTGTGGCATCTTTGTCTGGTTTTGGAATCAGGTGATGACAGCCTCATAGAATGAGTTTGGGAGTGTTCTTTCCTCTGCAATTTTTGGAATAGTTTCAGAGGGATCATGTTAGCTTTTCTCTAAATGTTTGATGAAATTCACCCATAAAGTTGTCTGGTTATGGACTTTTGTTTGTTGGGAGTTTTTTACTCATGGTTTCAATTTCATTGCTTGCGATTGATCTGTTCATATTTTCTACTTCTTTGATTCAGTTTTGGGAGATTTGTCCTCTTCTCATAGGTTGTCCATTTTATTAACATATAGTTGCTTGTAGTACTCTTATGATCTTTTGTATTTATGCGGTGTCAGTTGTGACTTCTTTTTCATTTCTAATTTTATTACTTTGAGTCTTCTTTTTCTTAATAAGTCTGGCTAAAGGTTTCTCAATTTTGTTTATCTTTCCAAAAAACCAGCTTTTAGTTTCATTGATATTTCCCGTTGTTTTCTTTGTCTCTATTTAATTTATGTTCTGATCTTTGCAACTTATTTCCTTCTACTAACTTTGGGTTTTGTTTGTTCCTCTTTCTCTAGTTGCTTTAGGTATAAGGTTAGGTTATTTATTTGATATTTTTCTTGTTTTCTGAGGTAAACTTGTATTGCTATAAATTTCCCTCTTGGAATTGCTTTTGCTGAATCCCAGAGGGTTTGGATCATCATGTTTTCATTTTTTATTTATCTCTAGGTGCTTTTTTCCTTCCCCTTTGATTTCTTCAGTGATCCATTGGTTGTTTAGTAACATATTGTTTAGCCATCACTTGTTTGTGTTTTTTTCAATTTTTTCCTTGTAGTTGATTTCTAATTTAATAGTGATGTGAATGGTGGACTTAATAGTTTCTTTGGAAAAATATTTATTGAGAACCTTTGCCCATTTTTAAATAAGGTTGTTTATTTTTATACTAAGTTTTATAAGTTCTTTGTATTTTTTGAATATTAACTTCTTATAATATAGTTTTAATAATTAATCTTTTAATCATAGTTTTAATAGTTTTAACCAAATGTTGTAACATCAGTTTTCCAGATTACCTCATATTTGTATAGTATTTCATAGTTTTCTATCAAGAACAGTAGTGTGGTTAATCATTTTCTTATAACTGGGCTTATTATACTGTTTTCACCTTAATTAATGAACTTATTCACATATAACATTTATTTCTATACTCATTATTTATGAGGGCTTCTTTAGGCCTTATTTTCAACTGAAGGCTGACAACTGCCACCGCAGACATTAAAATATATTAAACAAGCTAGCAAGTCCCCACTTCCTGGTGATGCCAGTGACCACCCTCTCCCTGCAGGCACTTCCCAGGAATCTAATTGTAGCTACTATTCTTGACCTCTCCTCTGCTGCATCATTCACTCCTGTAAGTAAGTGTTAGTTGCTCAGTCATGCCCAACTCTTTGTGACCCCATGGACTCTAGCCCACAAGGCTCGTCTGTCCATGAACTTCTCCAGACAAGAATACTAGAGAGAGTAGTCATTCCCTTCTCCAGGGGATCTTCCAAACCCAGGGATCAAACCTGGGTCTCCTGCATTGCAGGCAGATTCTTTACCATTTGAGCCATCAGGTAAGTCCCAATTTACTCCTGAAACCCTTCCAATTTTTAATTCCTTACGTATCCTTCAGAGATCAAGCTGTCCCATGCACAGCACTGCACATCCTGTTTGTTAATCTCACACCTGTTATGACTCCCTTACAGAGTCCCAAACATAAACTGTGAGTTTGATGCTGACCTTGTCAGTTATGATTTGCATTGCTTCCCTGGTGGCTCAGAGGTTAAAGCATCTGTTCGCAATGCGGGAGACCTGGGTTCGATCCCTGGGTTGGGAAGATCCCCTGGAGAAGAAAATGGCAACCCACTCCAGTAGTCTTGCCTGGAGAATCCCATGGACGGAGGAGCCTGGTGGGCTATAGTACACTGGGTCGCAAAGAGTCGGACACGACTGAGCGACTTCACTTTCACATGTAAACTTAGGCTGAATGAGGTTAAATAGCTTCAGAAACAGTAAGTGACAGAGCAACGTTTGATTCTAAACCTGTCTAGCTCCAGAATTTGCTCTGCTAATCACTAAGCTATATAATAGCTATTACACTACGGAGGCTGTGTGTCTCAAGCTAGAATAGAAAAAACCTCCCCACTTCCTGACGTGGAAATGGAGTAGAGAAAGGTCATTTTCAAATCTGGCCTAGACAAATGTTCATTCACCGTAAGGAATGATTTAAATAACTGCAGCCTTAACCCTAGAGTAGTTCAACTTTTCTTTGTAACTCCTAGGTTTGATGAAATGTAAACAGCCAAATAATCACAGCACCAATGTCCCTTTTATTCCCCTGAATGAAGGTGAGAATATGGAACCGCACCAAAGAAAATGCAGAGAAGTTTGTGAACACAGTGCCAGGAGAAGTGCGGATCTGTTCATCGGTCCAGGAGGCTGTGACAGGGGCAGATGTGATCATCACAGTCACCATGGCAACAGAGCCCATTTTGTTTGGTGAATGGGTGAAGCCTGGGGCTCACATCAATGGTAAGCAGAGTGGCTCCATGAACACTGGGTGGCCAGACTCTCCCTTGACTGGACCAAGGGGCTGCATCTGCAGAGTTGTTTTACTCATGCAGAATGCCTGAGCTTTTTACTGGCCTCAGAAACATTTGAACCTTAAAGAAACAGTATGCACTCCAAAGTATGAAACAAAAATCACAAACTCAAAACTAATAAATTTAATTAAAATTTTATAAAGTATAATATGGCAAACGATCAATTATAACTCAGTTCTTAAATGTCATGAAATTTAATTACAAAAGCCAAATGACTCACTTGTTCTTACCAACACTTTGGAATTAATTTTTTTTAATTACAGCACAAAATACATTTTATGTGACTAAATGCATTTATGTGAATGCTTTTTCATATGTGGGGTAGGATAATTGGGACTTTAAACATAAGAGTTCCTTGGGCTCCTGAAGATCCTTAGATGACCCTGGGGGTTATAGCAAGATCTGGTCTGTATTAAATATTTACTCTAGCAGGTGCTGTTCTAAATTCTTTGTTATGTACTGTATCACTGAATCTTGAAAACAACCTTATGAAGTAGGAACTATTGTAAGCATGACCCCTGTATGGTAGGTAAACCAAGGCATGGAAAGATTAAGTAACTTGCCCAAAGTCAAAGGTTTTTAGAGGCAAAGCTGGGATTTGAACTGAGGCAATATACCCTCAAAGCCTAAGATCTTGAATGATGCTCTATGTTATCTTTTAGTAAGAAAACTGGAGTCTGATTAGCAAGCAATTGAAGGCTAGAGAATTTAAACACGGGGCCAGTGCCCCATGTTTTAGTGACAGGCACGCAGGGTGAACTCTAAGATCTCTGCACACATGTGCAAGGACCAAGTATCATGATTATTTGTTCTTTCACACATGTGTGTTGAATCCTTACCATGGTGCAGGCACTGTTTTACATGCTGGGGAAGCCAAAGTAAACCGGCCATCAAGGTCACTGCTTTCCTGCTGTTTACATTCTAGAGAAGGGAGGTAGACAATAAACAAATAGATGAGCTAGATAGTTCCAGCTAAAGGTTAAGTTCAATCATATGTGAGTGTATGATTGAGGAATGGGCCATAGAAAATTGAAGGTTTCAGCCTGTATGGGACCAATATTATAAATGTGAATCCAGGGGATAGGTCTTATTGTTCATAAAGCCAGACTCGAACAGTAAGACCATTTCTAGAAGGACTTGGAACTTCAAGAGAAGTCAGTTCTGGATAAAATGGACAAGAGCTGAATCTTCAATAAGACTGAGTTGAACTTTTTTTTTCCAGCTTAAAGTAGAACATATTTGCTATCTTAATTTCTGTGGTTAGGAGTCTAGACATGGGTTAGCTAAGTCCTCTGCTCATGCAGGATGAAAGCAAGGTGTTTTCCAGGCTGCAATGTCATCTAGAGCTTGGAGTCTTCTCCCCAGCTCACATGGTTGTGGCAGTTCTTTGTGTTGTAGGACAAGGATGCAAGTTTCCTCGGGGCTGCTCTCAGCTCCAGCAGGCTGTCCACATTTCTTTTCATGTGGACACTCTACCTTCAAAGATAGCAACAGAGAATCTCCCTCATGTTGTATACCTCTCACACTTCGAATGTCTCTCTAGGAAGAGCTAACTTGATTTTGAGTTGAGGAGTCTGGTATCTTTCCCTGGTCTAAAGACAAAATTGGTTTGTGTGTTTAGAGGCAGTAAATATACTTAAGAAAAGTATGTTACAAGTGGAATTGACAGGGAAACACCAACAATGGATTTTACTTACTTTACAACTTGGCTGAGAGTTAGGCCCAATTCCACCCATCCCTGCATGCCCCTCATTCTTTCTCGGCATCCCACCAGCCAGTGTCTGACTCTTCCTCAATGTAACCCCACTGAAGGAAGGCCAAAGCCCAGCCTGAGTCAGGCCCCTCCCTTTGCTTCCTGGACCACCTCCATTGGCTTGAGTGGCCTTATGCAACCCTTTGAGAATTCACCATGCTCCAAATTAGGGGGAACAAGTGCAATCAGAAGAGGTGGCTTGAGAGGCTAGGGTTTTTCCCACCAGCTTATGATTTATTTACAAGCTTCATTAGTTGGTGCTTCTGTTCTATAGAACTCCTCACACAAACAACCTTCAGGATGGACATTTTGCATCACTGTCTTTGACAATTAGAGTGTGGGAGAACAACAGGAGAGGGAACAAGTAGAGAAAACTGGATGGCAGTGAGAGAAGGCTTACAAATGCTGCCTTATATATGTATAAAGCTTTATAGCCGTTTCCAAAGACTGGCCGCCATGGGCTGGATCCAGCTAGTAGATATGTTTTGTTTAGGCCATAGAGTGTTAAGTGTTCTGAAAACCAAGAAATAACACATGCAAATAGATTTCCTGCTTCTCTTTTTACAAAAGGAGCAGGAGGCCGGAGGGAGGGCTATCTAAGAGTGGCCCTGCGTTCTTACATGGCAAGTGTTCTGCTTGAGCAGAATAGTGTCCTCTTTAGAAGGGCCTGCTTTCTTCTCTGTACTGAGGTCTCCACCATTTCTAATCCAGTTCTTCTGACCAATGCTTCTCATTTTCATTACCTTCCTGGTCCTGCAAGTATTTGATTCAGTCTCAGCATTATCCTATGTCCCAGTGCCAGGAGGCATGATTCCTTGGATTCATCATTATGGTTCTGGGCTCTGGAAAGGACGTGAAACCTTGGTGCTGGGGTGCAGCCAGTTTCCTGTTTACTGGGGCTCCTCTGTGACCCTGACACTGGGCTTTTTTTTCTCATGAGGTGAGAAAAGTGGTTGGGAATGAGGAATGGGAATGACTGAAGAGCAAGCAGACAGACAGAAGATAGAGGAGTGTGGGGTATTAATAAGCTCCAAGTGATGTCTCTGTTTTAGGGTTTGTGTAAGGAAGTCGCTGCTCCTGATAAGCAGAAGAAGCATGAAAGGCATGTGCTCTTTTAGAGTCATAGATGCACTTATTGGATATATAACCTTGGCACATACCTCTTCTTTGAGCCTCAGTTTGAGTACCTTTTAAATGGGAATCAGACATGTAATGTACTTGTGAGGACTTGAAATAGTATGTGTGAAACATCCCAGCGATAGTAGGCACACAGTACATGAATGCTAAGTTGCCTCAAAATACTTTTTTATTAATGAGAATGGACATGAAATGGAAAGGAGAAAATGCCAAGTGTCATTCTTATTAGTGAACTCAGTCTTGTTGTTTGGGAGGGAGTTGGCCTGGGGAAATGAGGCATTCCACAGTTGTTCCCACGTGTCCTCTGTCACTTCCTTTTCCCCTCCCCTTTCATTCTTTGGAGCCTGCAGTATCCCCTGTGACTACTTCAAGGCTCAGGGTCTCTTTTGCTGTCATTTAGCTATCGGCGCCAGCAGACCAGACTGGAGAGAGCTGGATGACGAGCTCATGAAACAGGCTGTGCTGTATGTGGATTCCCAGGAGGCCGCCCTGAAAGAGTCTGGAGATGTCCTCTTGTCAGGGGTGAGCCTCCTTCTGTTGCTGATGTCTGACTGTCCTCATCCAGACCCCAGGGTTTCATTAATACCCCCTTCTCTCTGGCCTGCTCCAGATCTCCGTAACTCCCACCTCTTTGTGGGGTGACAACTCAAATATCTTTCCATCCTTTCTAATTCCCTTCTAAAGTAATGTGGCCATTATGTGGTGACATGTGTTTTCCTGTTCCCTTTGCCTTAAGAGATCAGCTTGATGGCCTTTTCCATTGGATTGGGCTGTCCTGTAAACCAGTAGGATTGGAAGATAGGAGCCTCTGGAAACTTTCCCAGTATGGCCAACAAATCAGGACTAGTGTTGACTGCTTTCAGACCTTTTTTTCATAACCAGGGCATAGCAGTAAGAAGGGGGCTGCCAAAATGAGTGTTCAGATAAGAACAGGCCTGTTTCTTCACTGATACAGTGTCCTGGCAGGACATTCCCCTGGCTGCAGATTTGTATTTCTGCAGTCATGGTATCACAAAAGCAGATGAACCCACTTCTCATCCCCAAAAAAGATTTAAGGGAGAGTCTTCCTCCCTGACATCATTCAGTTTACAGAAGGTCATTTTATTAAGTTATCGCTTATCCAGGTCAGGGACACCCTGTCCTGGCTTCAGAAGCTGGTCCTGAGCCATATTAACTCCATGACCTGGGTCAGCATGTGTTCATTTGACAGGCCGAGATCTTCGCTGAGCTGGGAGAAGTGGTGAAGGGAGTGAAACCAGCCCACTGTGAGAAAACTACCGTGTTCAAGTCTCTGGGTAAGAGTCATTGCTCCCAGGGCACAAACTTAACCAGAACACAGGTAGGTTTACCCATTGGTGGGAAGAGGAATGAGTCAGCAGGCTCCGTAACTGAATCATTGTGCAGGCTATCACTTAGGTCAATTATTTACGTCTTGGCATAGTGGTGAAGCCCGTGAACGCTGGAACTGGGTAGTCCTGGGTTGGATTCCCCTCTGTGCTGTTCCTTAGACATGCATCCTTGGGCAAATGATCTCACCTCTTTGAGTCAGTTTTCTCACCAGCTGTTACCTAGAGTTTTTGTGAGAATTAAGTGGTATGTGTGTATAAAATGATTTGCCCATAACAAGCATCAGCATTAAAACATTTAGACTTTGATCTAAATGAAACTCAGAGGAAGATATCCTTCAAAGGTGGAGGGGCAGGAGAAAAAGGTGTTTAAAAACAGGGAGCTTAAGATAAATAGCAGGGAGACCCAACATGAGGGCAACCCAGACAGGAAGTATAGCCTGACCTTTTTTCCCCCTCCTTCCCTAACTTTCTGCTTGCTGATTTAAGAAGGTCTTCAATGGGGAGCACCATAACCACCTTGAGTTAGCACAGGCAGAAGCCCATCAAAGAAGGGGCTCCCTTCTTCGGCTGGTTTGCCTCTCAGCCCAGCTCTCCCATTTTAAGGAAATGGACACATATGGTAACAGAGCTAATATTCAGCTCCTACATCTAAAATATTGAAGTACTCTCAAAATGGTTGGTAAATAGTTGCTGCCCGAGCCCCTCACCCTTGCCAGACCTTCAGTTCAGTTCAGTTCAGTCGCTCAGTTGTGTCCAACTCTTTGCGACCCCATGAATCGCAGCACGCCAGGCCTCCCTGTCCATCACCAACTCCCGGAGTTCGCCCAGACTCACGTCCATTGAGTCAGTGATGCCATCCAGCCATCTCATCCTCTGTCGTCCCCTCCTCCTCCTGCCCCCAATCCCTCCCAGCATCAGAGTCTTTTCCAATGAGTCAACTCTTTGCATGAGGTAGCCAAAGTACTGGAGTTTCAGCTTTAGCATCATTCCTTCCAAAGAAATCCCAGGATTAATCTACTTCAGAATGGACTGGTTGGATCTCCTTGCAGTCCAAGGGACTCTCAAGAGTCTTCTCCAACACCACAGTTCAAAAGCATCAATTCTTCGGCGCTCAGCCTTCTTCACAGTCCAACTCTCACATCCATACATGACCACAGGAAAAACCATAGCCTTGACTAGATGAACCTTTGTTGGCAAAGTAATGTCTCTGCTTTTGAATATGCTATCTAGGTTGGTCATAACTTTCCTTCCAAGCCAGACCTTACATATGTTTTAATGATCAAGCACCCAAAGTGTTAACGCTTGACAGAGTATTAAGAGTACTCTGCCCACCCAGCACCCATGCCAGTCAAAATATATCTATGTCTTACCATCTGTTAAATATATTTTTAATTTTTCATGCATAGAAAGACAGGCAAACACAGTATAAGCTTTATCTAGAGCCTGGTTCAGAGACATCACACTGTTCTAGTTGAGTCTGAAAGAGTTTCATTGTTCCTTAGCAGATCAGAGGTCATCTGGCCCCCTTCAGGAGACACAGCACTGGAAACCTGATCTACAGTCCTGAGCAATTTTTACTTTTTCACTTTTGGGGGTCGGTTTACTGGCACATCCCTTCATCTAGCAGATGCATATTAAATACCTACTATGTATCAAGCTCCATACTGTATACAGTGGTAGTTACAAAAATAAAATCCAGCCCCTGCCTTTAAGAACATATTCCCATTCAAGGTTAAGAATATTTGCCCAAAACTATAAGGTGAAGGGGGAATTGCTGAAGGACTTAGGGTTTGGACTGGACCAAAGGTCCAACAAACTACAGAGCGTGGGCCAAACCCAACCCACCATCTGTTTTCGTACAGCCCACAATGAAATGGTGTCTACATTTTCAAATGATTGGGAGGGAAAGGAATATTTCATGACACATAAAAATTATAAGAAATTCAAACTAAAGTGTCCATAAAGAAAGTTTTCCTGGAGCACAGTCAGGCTCATCTGTTTACCTGATGTCTAAAGCCGCACGTGTACTACAGCCAAGGTGAGTAACTGCAAGTAATTGGCATGCAAAGCCTTAAATATTTATTATCTGGCTGTTTACAGAAAGTTTTCTGACCCCCTGAACTTTGGTGAGCATTGCTTGTCTTGTTTTACCCTTCACAGACTCTTCAAGTCTGAACTCACCTCTGGGTGCTTAGTCCTTGTTACCCTGATGGGCACTGTATTAGGGAACTGCTGGTTCTGGGACCTGGGCTGTTTGGGGAAAAGTTGTTCTGACAAAAGTTAAACCAAATTTCTGTCCATTCCAGGAATGGCGGTGGAAGACATGGTTGCAGCCAAACTAGTATATGATTCCTGGTCATCTGGTAAATGAAACAAAGGAACTTTGTGTCAAGTGGATGCTACAGCTCAAAGGGTGTTAACACTAGTTGTCTCACAATAGTTTCATAATCTCTAGATTAAAAGAAGGGTTCTAGCCCAGTGATCTGTAGTTTTATGCATACTGTGTCTTACCTTAAATAATGAGATCCTCTTTTGTGTTTGTAGTTAGAAAACAAAACCAAGTGGCCATCCTGTGTCATGCCAGATTATACTAGTGCTCCATTTGCCCTGTATTTCACCACCTTTTGTAATTCCCTGAAATAAAGCTTTTTCCAATTCTGCAGTTCTTGTTTTGGTAACTTCTATCCTTCACAGCAAGGAAAGTGAGGGGATCACGTGCTCGTGTTCACTCACTGAAGGCTCTCCAATGGCTGTAGTTAATTTTTTTCTATTTTATTAATTGAGATACAGTTTACATACCATAAGTCTACATTTTGAAGTGGTGGATGTAATTCAGTGTTATTAGTATATTCACAGGGTCATGCAACCATCACCACTGTCTAATTTCAGAACATTTTCATCACTCCAAAAAGAAACCCAGTACCCATTAGCAGTTGCTTCCCATTCATCTCAGCTTCTAGCAATCTACTAATCTACTTTCTGTTTCTATGGATTTGCCTTTTCTGAACTTTTGTATACATGGAATCATATATCATGTAGTCTTTTGCTTCTGGCTTCTTCTTACTGAGATTTCAAGCAACACAGAGCTTTCTCTGTTGCTCAGAACTCCTTTGGTCACAATCAATAGAGAACACAACTCAAACTACCTTAAATTGAATGAATGAGTGAGGGATAGAATTTATTGGCTCTTGTAATTAAGAAGTATTCAGGTAACTGATTTCAGCTATAGCTGTATCCAGGGGTTCCAGTTGTTATCGGGATCAGGACCCAGTCTTGCTCCTCTGTTCCCTGGCTCTGTTTTCTTCAGTGTTGGCTCCATTATCAAGTAAGCTCTCCCCTGATAGTGGCAGGATAGGTACCAACAGCCTGTCCTCTTCAGCAATCCTAGCAAAAATAGACATTCTTTTCCTTACCAGTTGGAAGTCTCAGAATGGAGACACACTGGAGCATCTAGGGCCTATGCCCATATGCATAACACAGTGGCTAAAGGAAAGGAAGTGCTCTGGCCAGGTCAGACCCAGGTGGCTGTCATCACCTGGGGGATCCGATTCCCCTATTATCCAGGCCTGGGTCACATGCCCCGACCTTGAATTCAGCAGTACAATCAGCCCATCTGACCACATAAGCTAACAAAAGGAAAGGAGTCTCTTACCAAAAAGAGGGAAGGCTGTATACTGGGTAGGCAAAATTTATAGATATCCACTGCAGTGTCAGTGCTGAAACGGCTGTTAAGAATCATCTAGTCCAGCCTCTTCAGCTTACAGATGGGGAAGCTGAGATGCAGGGGTGCTTTACTCAGGTCCCCTGAATCACTAACAGAGCTGTGTTGTCCATGTCCTGCCAAAGACCCATTCAAATTCTCCCTCTCCAAGGCTTGCCTAGGCTGGTGCTAAGTCCGCAGAAAGAAAAGCATATTATTTTGCTTTGTTTTCTTACCCAAATTCCTCCTGGCAGGTCCTCTTCATGCTCTATGCAGCTTAGTCAAAAGTTTGGCATGCAGCCAGGTTGTCTAGCCTTTGCACTAAAACAAAATACCCACATGATCTACTCTGCACACCTCAAGTGACTATGGAATCTTTGGGGGGATCTTAATGGTCACAACTCTAAGGAATATGTAAAGAGGGTATGTGATAACGAGATTACCAAAAGCACCTTAATTTATTCATAGATTTCTTCTTTCATTTTTAAGAGTCCCTACAATAATTCATGCTAGGCTGCTGACAGAAAAGAAATAGTCCTCACCCCAAAGAGCACAGATTAACTCTCTCCAGCTATTTAGAGTTAGGGCAGGAAATGGATCTAGAATAGCTTGTGCAATAAGAAGTTTTTTGCCTTTCAAGGTTATTCTTTTCCATTTCACATTGCCCATCCTCCTCAAATGCTTGCTTTGTGAACTACTGAGGTCGACAAAAATCCTAGGAGTCAACAGACCAGAGTAATCTGCATCCTGCCTCCAGCCTAGGCATCACATCCAGTTGTTTAATGTTTAATGTTTATTGATTATCTGCTGTGTGACGCATTGGCACTTGGTGAATATCAGTGAATATAAGACAGAGAAAATTCCCTGTCCTAAAAGACCTTACATTGTAGTAGAGCAGAACCTAGCTTCTCTGCTATGGAAGTGGGCAGAGGAGAATTCCCAGGAGCTAGAACTCTTTAATTTGCCTCCTTTGCACCTTCATATGTTAAGTTGTTGGTTTTGTTTAGTCACTAAGTCATGTCCAACTCTTTGCAACCCCATGGACAGTGGCTCACCAGGCTCCTCTCTCCATGGGGTTTCCTAGGCAAGAATACTGGAGTAGGTTGCCATTCCCTTCTCCAGGGAATCTTCCCAGCCCAGGGATTGAGCTCAGGTCTCCTGCATTGCAGGCAGATTCTTTACTGTCTGAGCCACCAGGGAAGCCCTCATATATAAGAGCCAAAGTTAATTCTGTTTGGTTCATCCACTTTAAACCAAATTTGCAATAATCACTGATATAGAATTTATCCTTTAAGTGGAACAGGAGTTATTCATAGAAAGGTAGATGAACCTGTGGAGTCTATAAGCTGGAATACTTTAATAAAAATATAAGGCAACCATTTGGGGGAAAAAATACCTAACAACGCATACTAGCCTCACTATTTTATGTTATTCACTGTTATTACATAAAAAGATTATGTTTGCACCTTCCTTTTTTTAATTCAGCAATTTGAAGTTTTATGTGAGGTTTTAAAATCTGCATGTTCTTCAAATTCATATCCCTTATCACAGAATTCACGTAAGCTCCAATGGAATTGTCCTGGTGAGAGCTTCTAGTCCTGCTGGGCAAACATCCCCTTCCCATATTTCTGAGCAAATTGTGACCTCTCCAGTAGGGCAACATGGAAAAATTCCAATTAGAAACAATCAAATCCCATGAAGCAAGACTAAATCCTATAATGCTGAATTCCAGTAACATTTTTGCTGGCCTATCTTTTCTCATTTTCCCTTTTCTATTTCCTATTCTGTCTTCCAAGTACCAAAGCTGGTTTCCAGCTCAAAATTCTTTGTACCACCCCCATGCCACTTCTCATTTGCTATAATACATCATCAAGCTTTCTATATTATTTTTAACCTCTGACAGTGATATACAAAGCTCTGCTGTAAAGCATCCTTTGTGCTAACAGTAGAACTCTCCTAGTGGCTTATATTTCTCTTATATCCTAGCATTGTATCATCAGGTAGATTCTGGTGTCTTCTTGGAGAGAGGATCCTGGCCTCTACAATAATGAAATACTAATACAGAAGGACTCAGACACTACTACTTTTTTTGAATGCCTTCTAAAATTGCTTTCGTGTACATTATTTCCTGTACAATTGCAGTTTATTCCAGAACAATGCAATGTGATATTTGTAAACATAGTAATCCCGTAGTGTAACCTATTTATTCAGTGACGGACAACTTTCAGTGCATTGATTGAAGAAGAACGTGCCAGTTGTTCATCAGATTCAAGCATTTGTATCCTCCATGGTTCCTCTTGAAGTAACACAAACAGCTGTGAATAAGGAAGCATGCTGAAGCTATTTCTATGTTATACACGTAATTAGAGGTAAATTCCATTTAATGCATGTCTGCCTATAAAAATCCAGTGAAGCTTTACTATTCAAGTAGGGTTTCATCTTGAATTTGAGATTACCATTCAAATAACAGCAGCAGTGTTAGTGTTGACTGTTTATATTGTAGAACCTACATGTATTCAGATGTGCAGAAATGGTGATAGACAACAATAAATAAGATATGTATATAATACCCATACAAAAATTCAACTTTTACAATTGAATTTTCCCAACAAAGAACCTAGATTTCTTTTTCCTTTTTTAAGTTTCAGGAGGCACTTATGCTTAGGAAAAAATCATCTAACCATCTAAAAATCATCTAATCATCTAAAAGTCATCTAATCTTCTTTTCTGTATTTTTATTTTCCCCTCCCTGTCTCTCTTGTCTTAAGGACGATCTTATTCTGCTAGGACTGCTGTAACAAAATACCACAGACTGGGTGGCTTAAACAACAGAACTTTATTTTCTTATAGCTCTGGAGGCTGGAAGTCCAAGATAAAAGCAATAAAAAGTTTGGTTTCTTCTGAAGCTTCCTTTTGTGGCTTTCAGATAACTGCCTTCTTGCTTTATCTTCACATGGAGATTCAAGCACATCACCAGTGTGTCTACCTCTTCACAGGATGACTGGAGTTAGAATCCCTAGACTCCCTAGAAATTAAGCATAGAAATTTTGGAAGGACAAAATTTAGTCCATACAAGTACCGTACAGTCTATTTCATCTCTCTCTCTACCTGACATTCTCTGTGTTCCCAAGTAGGAATGTTACAGACCCATTTCTATTACTTGTAAACATGTAAACATCTGATTAGGATTAGACACATTCAAGTTGGGCTCAAGCCACAGGCCAATGGAGGAATCTTAGTTTCCATCAACAGGTAAAGTCATGGAGCTAAGGATCAGAAATTAGGCTAGTGTAATAGGAGACTATAATTTTAAGTTCAGAGTTAGGAAATAAAGTCTTTTCTATTCTCTGTCATCCATTTAATCCTTTCTATATTCAAAAATATCAAAAAGATAATTGAAGAGAAATGTCATTTCCTTATTCCCATTTCTTACCTCCTTAAATGGTTTATATGAATTTAGGTACAGAGTATTTCTCAGAGTAGAATTTGGGCTTCTCTCCTAGGTGGACACCTCCAAAACCCTAGAAATCCAGTAGTCTGGTATTGGGTACAGAGTAGGTATTGCCTGGAATATCTCCAGTGGGCCACAGCATCACCCCCACCTCTATAGACTCACCCCATTGACCCAACATTCCATCAGAGGTTGGTGTCAACCAACTGGCCTGGCTGTTGTAGCACCTGCTTCCTTCTATTTATGGCATTAAGAACTTTCTTCCTGGGACCCAGCTGCATTTGTATGCTCTGAAGGTCCTCATCAGAGCAAAGCAGCAGAGCTTCCAGATCAATCTGCTCTCTCATGAAAATAGGAAGGAATTCTTCCAAGTAGTGGGACTGTAAGAACACTTCGAGGGGAGTAGCATCAACCACATCTTCCTCCCATTCCACTTCATCCTCATCCCAAGGCAGATCATCTTCATGGTGGTTTTCCTCTCCCTCTTCATCAGCCTCAGCTTCTCCTTGTCTCTGAAGCAACTCACTGGGCATTGTAAACCCCAGCTCCCTCCTGCTGTCTGAGATGTCTTCAGGGCTGAATATTCTATTCCTTCCAAAAACAACATTTCCTAGACCTGGACGGTTGAGAATGGATTCGTGTTGCATACAGCTGTCCCCCTTTTCAGAGAACTGGAGCTTCTCTATGAAGTCCCCTGAGAATTCATCTTCCTCATCCTCTCTGAACACTTCCATCACATTCTTCTGTCCACTTCTGCTCTCATTCCCTAACTGCTCAGCTGTATCTTTGTTCTTCTTGAACTTAAGCTTGAGGGTATCTTTAATACCCTTAGACAGTGACCCAAATGTGTTAGAAGCAGAAGCATTTGAAAGGAGTGACCTAGAGAAAGTTCCCTTGGAAGAAGAAAGAGTCCCAGATTCCTCCTTGCTGTATGTGCGGGCCATCTTATTTTGGTGCTTCTCTTGGAGCCTCTCACACTCTTTGATCTGCTTCTTGACATTCTTCTGAGCCTGCTCCTTCTGCCTGGTGACTTTCTTGGGGTTCATGACGTTCTGGGCAGTGGCAGCCTTATCCAGAAGAGCGACACATTCATTCTGCTCTCTGCTGGCAGCTGCATCCAGTGGAGACTGTAAGTCATTGTCCAGAGCAAAGATGTTGGCACCAAAGTTGATCAGGAACGAGACGCAGTGGGCATGACCATTGGAGGCTGCATAATGTAAAGGAGTATTTCCCCAGATGTCACATCTATTAGGATCCCCTCTAGAAGAGAAAATATAAACAATACATACTAATTTTTTCTCTGAAGATGAGGTCTAAGAAATAAAAAAATTAAAATAAAGAACAAAATGCAAGTTAATCTTGCCTTGACATTGTTACAAGATAACTTTGAAAGTCCAGATATGTCACATTTAGGCATCACATGGTCAGAAACAATCCATATCTACCTTGTATCTCATTTTTAGAAGCAAAAAAGCTTTCTAAGAAATTCCCCAAATGAGTAACTTTCGTGTCTCATTGGCCAGAATCAGATCACATACCTAGGAGAAAGGAAACAGAGCTACCTTCTTTATCTAAGATCAATTAGATGTTTCCCCTAGATAGGATTACCCCATGCTATGCTGGTAAATGTTAACAACCATCTCATTAAGGGAAAAGAATCAAACACTGATTTGTATAGCATGTGCCAATTTCTGTGGTGTAAATACACCACCATAACATATTTTAAGCACTAATATGACATTACTGGACACAGAATTTGGAAGAGAGACATAGTAGCAATTGATTAGAAATTATTCCCACCACATAGATATTTAATAGATGTGCACAATCTTAAGAGCAAAGATAATAGTAAAATGTGGTAAAATAATTAGAAAGGAATAAGTTTTGAGTGTTACCTTTTTAATATAATTTATTAAATTTAAGTTTATATAATTTTATTTTTAATAATGAATTGTTTATCTGATTCAGACTTCCTAAAACCTTAGCAATGGTCTCTTCTGAGCTTGTTAGATAGAGCTGGTTCTGAAACCACATCCTGTACCTTAAAGGATCAAGGTTGATAAGGTAGAAACATCAAGAACACCAAACCTGTTTCACAGAGTACCAGGGAAACCACAGATGTGGAAACAACTTGCAGAAAGTCCCTCCAACTGAGCATGAGCATCACACAGACGCCCTGAGGGACTCGAATGACTGATCGTGCACTCTGGATATCACAGGCTGAAAACCCATTACATATTACGGACTGGGCCCTTTCACCTCTAAAACTGCACATGTAACCCATGAGAGGCATGAAGGACTGTCCAGCCTTCACTCCTGAAACTTACATTGAAACTTACACTTACTTTCCATCATTTGTTTCTAAGCAGCCTCCCCCTCTTTTTCCTTACTTCCACAGTAAATACCCCATTCAAAAGCCAATCAAGGAGATGGATCTAAAGCAGTGCCTCTTGTCTCCTTGTTTTCCACCGTTCAATAAAGCCTTTTCTCTCTGCAAAGACCTTTGCCTTGGTCTTTCCATTGCACAGTGGGCAGCAAACCCACTTGCTCAGTTCCAGTTCCAGCGCATAACTGTTACCTCCTCTGAGTCACAGGTAAGGAAATAAATAACAACAAAACTGGTTTTCCAACAGCAAGAAACAAAAGAGGAATGGATGTTGGGCAGGAAGCAGTGTCTAATATGACTAATATTTGTACAAAGGGTCTATTGATTCCTCACTTTACTTTCACATAATTGCCGGGGTCCAGCCCCGGCTGATCTAGGGTATTCGAAAGGGAGATGGCGTCGGCGACTATTTATTTATTTATTCATCAAAGATATAAAGAAAATAGAATGAGGATAGCTCGTAAGAAAATTCAGTGGAGAAAAGAAGCTGAGTAGCTTGGTTTATGCGGAAAATCAATATAACCCGTGACACCAGGTTAGCTTTGACCACGGAGGCCGCAGGCGCCCTCTCGAATAGCGGAAGGTGCCCCACCTTAGACACCTTCTCCAGTGGGTCTTAGAAGCCCAGGCAAATAAATGGTCGCAGAGGATATTCGCGCTCCAGATGGACACTCAGCTGAAAATTGAGGGGAAGAATGACATGGGGAGACCAAGCTTTGGCGAGCAAGGCCCATAGCTTTATTTTCAACAGGGGCTTTTATACCCTAAGTTACACATAGAGGATAATAGGGGATGCAAAGTCAGCAGTCTTTGATGCTTATCAAAAACCAGGGTTTCTTTCCTGTAAATTTATCGTATACAAATGGTTTAGGTGATTTACATCATCTTCTGGCCAGAAGGCCTATTAACATTTTATGACTCTTGACAAAGACTTATCAACAAAGACTTATTTTCTCTAAGAGTAATTATTTTAAGGTTTGGCGCCATCTTCCGAAGATAAAATTGCATTCCTATAGGGCGGATGTGAAATGGGTTTACAACAAAGGAAAGAATTTATTACCTTAAAGGTCTAAAGTTGCTAGCACCAAGGCCACTACTTATTTTTTCTGCATACCAACTATATTAATTAATACACATTCAAGGATACAATTCAGGGGATGTGGAAACTTGGCAGCAAGCATTGGCTCATCAATGAAATCTTACTAGTTTTATTCTGACAGTTTCTAACTCTCTGAGAGGCTCTAAGCTATTTGAATATCTTAAGCTTCCCGTGCCTCTCGAGGCTGGGAGACTGTAAACAATAGTATGCATAGCTGTAGGAGTCCGGGTAAACCTGTCAGGCGAATTAGAGAGCCATCTGAGGGGTTTACTCCTAATCGCCCAGGAACTTTATTAATTGGAGCTGTAAGTTAACTCTTTGACAGAGAGAGTGAGATGGTGGTGGGGGACAGCCCCCAGTAAAGTCAGAGGTGAGAGCACAAAGCAATAAAATAGGCAGACTCTGGTTTTTTTTGGTGGGTAGACGCTCGAGAATATCCAGGGGGACTCCTGAGGCTCGATCCCACCTTTGCGTATGCCGAGCCTCCTTCCTCATGACCTTTGTCATGAGTGGAATGTCTCTCGCCGGCTCCCGGCACGTAATAACGAATGGTTTGGGCTTCCCTAATGGCTCAGATGTAAAAGAATCTGCCTATAATGCAGGAGACCCTGGTTTGATCCTTGGGTTGGGAAGATCCCCTGGAGAAGGGAATGGCTACCCACTCCAGTATTCTTGCCTGGAGAATTCCATGGATAGAGGAGCCTGGTGGGCTATAGTCCATGGGGTTGCAGAGTCAGACATGACTGAGCGACTAACACTACAATGGTTTAAGGTAGAATTGGGGGCAACGTTAGATAGCATTAAGGGTACACGGTAGGTAAAGAAGATTTGTGGAATGAATGTCTACTAGAATCCTGCCCCAGGCTAAATCACCACCCCTTGCCCTTCTCCTGTGAGGCCTTAAGTTACGAACAAGCATAAATGAAAAGTAATAACTTACTGTTAACTATGGCTCTGACCCCCAAGCCACTGTTGAGAACTCTGATAATACAGGTACTAAAGGGCACCTTCCCTTGCCGTACGTAGTCCAGACTCCAAAATCAGGATCTCTGCAACCTTTGGCCAGGCTAGCCCCATGGGATGGCAGGAGAGAGAGTCTGAGAAGGTGTTTTAACACTCCTGGTAAGCAGCAGGTGAAACAGGAGAAAAGGTCCATGCCCTTGCAACTGGCATGTTAATGCACTGTGATCCTTCTGTTTCTTGCTATTTAAAGTTTGGTCCGTAGACCAACAGCAGTAACATCACCTTCAAGTTTGTTGGAAATGCAGAATCTTGGACCTCATCCCAGACTTCCTGAATCAGAATCTGAAGTTTAACAAGATCCCCAGGATAAGTTCACTGCAGGTTAAGACCTGCACTAGTTAAGGTGATCCAACCAGTGTCCTATAATTTAGTGAATCAGATTTGTATTATAATTGCTGCATGGGAAACTTTGATTTCTTCATGCTTGTTTGTTACAAAGCACTTACACATTCACTGCCCCCACCACCACTGCCACCAATCACAATCTTGCTCTTAAAAAACAAAAAGAAGAACAACTCTCAGAGGGGTAAATAAGACCAAGCACTCAGTTGATTTGCCCACCAATTCACTGCAGTACACTTTGGATCAGGCCTGCCTCTATGTCTAATGGTCTCCAACACAATATGATCTTACGTTAACTCACCTCAGCTTTACCTTTTATCTGCAATGAGGCCTCAAGTTCAACTTTTCTAGGACTCATTGTCCTCATCTGTAAGTTGAGGATAATATTATCTACTCATAGAACTATAATGTGAATAAAGTCAACATACATAAAGCATTACAAAAGTGCTTGGTACATAGTGAATACTCAATAAATTTTACCTGTTATCACTTCCTTTGACTCTAAACTAAAAATACTTAATTTCATATATTTTTTTTCTCATACCCATCTGGTAAACTCTTGCAACACTACAATAACTCTTCTGGCCTTTCAACTCTCATAATATTAATTTGTCAAATATACCCTGTCCTGTTTAGATAGTATATCTCAGAGGGCAAAACCTGTGTCTTTTGTCCTTTGTATGGTATCTTCCATATCTCCTAGCAGATGTCTCAAACACAACCTAAAGAAGCCAAGATGTGATGTAAGTAACTTAATGGGGCCACGTTTTTTTTTTTTCAACAAAGGAGTAGTTAAGTTCAAGCTCCATCTAAAAGAACATGCATTGTTCAGCTGTGGCTAATTGCTATCCTGAATAAAAGCAGACACAACATTGCCAGAGCTTCCATTTTCCAAACAAAACCAGAAATCCAGAATTTCAGGTGAAGCTTTTTGATTTTTAAATGTTGGCTTAAATTTAAGAGAAAATTACAGTGAGGTCCAAATTAAACATGCTCGTGGGCTAGATCCACGTAGGGTGACAGTTGGCAACTTCCTCCTGAGGAGAGAGAACAGTGAGTATAAGCAGATGCACATAGAGGTGACATTACATATCTGGGACACCAGAAATATACTCAGTGTGGCCAGAGATAGAGGAAGGGAAATAAGTTCAAAGAGGAAGGAGAGAAAATGAAATTGAATCTAAGGAAAGCAAGTATTAAATAACATGGTTCTGTTGCACAACCCTTTTCAAAAGGGGTCTAGTCAGTCTGCCTGATTTAGTTGTCTGGATCAAAGCAGACCTCTTTCAATCTTAAAAGAGTTGTGTATCTTAGGGAAGGAAGCACAGTACCCTCAAAGATGGAATTTCACTTTTCATTCATTTTAACCAAACACCACATTCAAAAGACTTCAAAGAGAGGTTGTAAAACATCTAAGACATTACTGCAAATATAAACATATGGGTTAAATTTGCCTGATATTAGATTGGATAAGTTAAAAAAGAAATTATTGAGAGGAGTGAGTTTGGGTGAGGATGTTACAAGTATTAAGAGGTTGGATTAAATCCACATGCTTCAGGTCATAAAACAGTGGAATTTTCCCCACCCAAGGGAACTTAAATGAGCCTTCAAAAATAGGAAGAACATGAAGAAAACCTGAGGTGACCCTTAAAGATTGTTCCTCTCTTAAGAAACACAAAATTCCAAATTTAAAGATGAACCTGTCAGTAAGCTGATTCATGAGTTGCCCTGGAACATTTAAGCTATTTCCACTTGCAGAAATTCTATTTACAGACAACTTTCCAAATTGATGTACTACTTAAATTAAAATTTTTTCTATTGACAATTTGGGGGTTCTTCTTAACTCTGTCTTTCAATCTCTGGTGTCCTTCACATTTTTTGATAGAACCACTACACATGCCTGTCCAGTTATTCAAAAACTCATCCCCCTCATTTGTTGATCTGAATCCAATATTGATGCCATATTGTTTCTGTGGTCTAAATTCATAAAATTTTTATTTGATTTTTTTATATCCTTTTTTTATTCCCAAAAGAGAAACTCAATGAAAAGACTTTAAGTAATCATATTTTGCCCTTGCTTTTTGGTAGATTAGTACATTTCAGAAATAATTTGTAAACCTGGATTTTTATTATTGTTGCAAAATAGGCAATTTTCTTATATTAAATTACTCTAAGCATCTGTTCCATTTCAATTTCTCCTTTTGAAGTTGATTTGATTTTTTCTGGTGTTGTTCTCAGAAAAAAAGAAATCACTTTTTCAAAAAATGTTTTTCTACATAAGAAGGAATATTTAGACTCATTAGTAATCAAATAAATGCAATTGAAAGTAATACACCACCATCTGTTTGCCTATCAGATAGGCAACAAATAAAAAGAATAATAATACTCAGTTTTGGCAGGAGTGTGAGGAAATGAAGAATGCTGGAGGAAGCATAGTGGTTCAAATTTCCTGGCACAGTATGTGCCAAAAGACTGTAAAACATAGTGCTCCTTTGAATCAACAATTCTGCTTTAAGGAATTTATCCTGAGGAAATATCAGACACTTATGCAAAGAAGAGTGATGAAGGATGCTCATTCCATCTTATAAAAAAACTGGGTTCAAATTAAATGTCATGAACAAATAACTGATTAAATAAATTATAATGAAACTATAAAGCAGGATACCATATAGCCACTGAAAATAATGTCATGGATCTCTCCTTTTAACTGCAGATGGTCAATACTGTATTATTAAATAATTAGAAGAATAATCCAGAAGAGTTTGTATACTGTGATTGCCTTTTTAAAAGGGCTGAACATAGGTACATTTAAGTTTATGTTCTTAAAGGGAAACATCTGAAGGAATATATACCCAAATGTTAATGACTGTGAGAATTCATGTGATTTTTGATTTATTAAGTATATTTTCCAATATGACATGAAATGTTACGAGAAGTTTGTATTCCTTTGAGAATCAGAAAGGAAAAAAATTATTTTCATTTTAGAAAATTAAACAAAAATACTTTAAAAAACCCATGCATTTTTTTATTAAATTCATTTTTATTTTTCAGAAGAATGTCACACTCTTAAACAATGTTGAATGAATTCTAACATCTTTCCATTAAAATCAGGGGAGCTTACCACTTAAAAGCTCATGTTTCACTCGTTTACTTTTATTTTTTTAATTTAAATTTATTTATTTTAATTGGAAGCTAATTACTTTGCAATATTGTATAGGTTCTGCCACACATCAACATGAATCCGCCACGGGCGTACACCTGTTCCCCATTCTGAACCCCCTTCCCACCTCCCTCCCCGTACCATCCCTCCAGGTCAAAGCAAAATTAAATTCTGTATAACTGAGGCCATCTTCCCAATGTAAAACATGTAATTATTGCTTTCCATCTTTAAAAGTAAAAAAGGAAGAAAAACAGTTTTTAACAAAGCCAGAGTTTGGATATTATTGCTTGCCACATGATCCATAGTTCAATCAGGTAGTGACAGAAAGACACTAAAATCATCAGACTGCGGTAGACCTCAATAACTGGTTAACATCTAAATTCAATTTTTGATTGGTTTTATTTTTTAGCCCCCTTAAATGTAATGGGCATTTTGTTCCCACACAAGTGCTTAAAGATTGGCTATGATCAAAATCTGCATGCAATGCAGGAGACCCATTTTTGATCCCTGAGTTGGGAAGATCCCCTGGAGAAGGAAATGGCAACTCACTCCAGTATTCTTGCCTGGAGAATACTATGGACACAGGGGCCTGGTGGGTTACAGCCTATGGGGTCGCAAAAAGTCAGCCACAACTGAGTGAATAGCACATACATGCAATGATCAAAATGGGTGGTGACCTGCGAAAACCCTTATAAGACATTTTTATAAGTTTATACCAGGCCAACTTAACAGATCTTAAGTGCTTCTGGAGAGAAGGAAAAAAACCTGGGATGTATTAATACTGATCCAGAAGATAAGAGTTGAGAAGGAAGGACTAACCAGGGTTAGAATGTTGATGCTCATAATCAGTTTTTAATAAATACCAAACAATGGACTGGATTTTGACATTATATTGAGAGAAATTACCATGCCAAATATATACATAAAGAGTGGATTATGTAACAAAATGCTTAGGGACAAATGACTAGCCATTTGGAGAAGACATAGTTAGATCACACTCTCAAATCTTAAATCAAAGAAATAAAATATGAGTTATTTAAAATAAAAAAAACTAAAGTACTAAAGAAAATATCTGTCAATATTTAGGCATGACCTCAAAGTTGGAATTACAAAGTAAAATTGATAGACTTAAGTACATAAATATATATATTTAAATTTATATTTTCACTGATATTAAATATCTGATGTCAAAAATATGAATTATGATTTGTGAAATATTTGGAAATACAGTGACAAAAGGCTGATATTCTAACTTTAAAAAAATCAATGAGAAATGTTGAAGACTCCTATATATAAGTAGGACAAGGTTATAAATACTTAGCTCACAAAAGTGGAAATACAATGACTTCAAAATATAAAAAAATTTTCAACCCTGCCAGTAACCAAAGAACATTAATATATTGTGCATTGATATATCATTTTGAACCTACAATGTTGACAGAAATGGGTGCTCACTTTCTGAAGAGCAATTTGTCAATAGACACCAAAAAAGTCTTTAAATGGTATACATGCCAACTGATCCAGAAATTTCACTTTGAAGAATTTGTTCTCAAGAAAATATGAGCAAAGATTTATGTACAAGGATAATTATCACAGCACTATTTAAACCATGAGAAACAAGTTAGTTGTCCAAAAGAGAGATTGACTAAGAAATATATTTATATACTATATTCATTAACTAGAATACTAAGAAGTTCCTGAAAGTTAAACTGTAAAAGAATATATACTGACATGGAAAAAATGTTTATGATATATTGAGTCATAAAAAACAAAACAAAACAAAACTGCATACCACACAAAAAGTGTTTACTTAGTATATTATTTCATGTATATGTACAAATAGGCATGCACAATTATTTTATATATAATATATATTTTTTAATATATGTGTGCATATATTTGTGGGTTCTATATATATTTTATACACACTATATATATGACATAACAGGATATTTTATTCTTTATAATCTGTGTGCACATATATAGTTTAATTTGGGGGGCTTAGTTTATGTTAATTTTGTCATAAGTAAAGACCATAGAACAATTTGTATAAGAAAATGTTTCAGGCTTAGAAAGAGAGAGAGAGAGAGCATAGGAGAACATCTAGGCCCTCTCATTTAAATCGGACCTTAAAATGGGAAAGGATTTTCAGCACTGGTTGTGAAATTGTAACTGACATCTTGTACTTCTTGCAGAAGTGATATAAGAAAGTATGGGAGAAGAGGAAAGATGATACAGGGTTACAATCTGGAAGAGTTTAGCTGAAAGGGTCGAGGCAGTGGGTGATGTCTGGAAAACGTGGAAAATGGAAGTTAAAAGGAATGAAGTACAGCAACTCCACTCACTTCCTCATTTATAGTCTTCAACTCAGGAACTCTCTCTACCTTTGCTTCTTCTAACTCCTTAAAGTGCCTCTCACTTCAATAAAGGATGCCAACATCCAACATCCTGTCAAAGCTCAAACTTGATCCTCCTCTTCCTTCTGCCCACTCAATGTTCGGTCAATTTATCCAAATTGCCATCTATCCACATCTCTCTGTTTCCACTGCCACTTTTCTAATCCAGTTCGCCCCTCATCTCAACCATCAAAACGGTCCCTGAACATTTTTTTTAACTGCTATACAACTGCCTGAGGAAAATTTTGTAAACAAAAAGCTACCAGGTGGCTCCCCTGCACAAACCCACCACAGTGCCTTTCCGTGTCCTTGGGAAAAGTTCAATTCCTCAAAAGAGTCTACAAGACTCTTGTGTCTGGTCTCCTCGCTTACAACTTGGCCTCTCCCCACTCAAGCCATCTCCAGCCATACTTGACCTCTTCAGGGCCTAGAATACAGTGCTCTTCCTCAGGAGAAACACTTTTCCTTCCACCTTCATCTGGCCAACTGCTTATAGTTCAAACTCCATGACATGCTCAAGAAAACCTTCCCTCACTACCTAGATTGGGATACCTGTCTTATTTATTTAGTGTTCTCTCTTTACCCTTTTATAACACATTCATGACATTTCCTCTCTCAGATCTGATCGCCATATGAAGATGGGAAGAATCATATTTCTCTTGTTGATATAGCAAAATGGCTGACACAGAGCAGATATAGGTATTAATAAATACATATGTTATATATTAATATGTATAAATTCACTTGCCTCCTTTACTCACATTGTCTTTTTTTCTTTCTTTAGTCTTCTTGGAGTTATAGTTGTCAATGGTGACTAGCCCCTTCAGCAACAAGTGGAAGACAGGAGCTAGCTAATATCTGTTTTAGAACTTGAAGGGAGAGTATATGTACATGTATGTATTTGACAGCCAGAGTAGTAATTAAGATAGGCTGAAGGTCCCTTTTATAGCTTATAAAGCCAGAAATTTCGTCTAAGAACCATGAGCTTGCACTTAGATTGAGTATTTTTTTTAAGGCTATGAAATTTTAACGGCACAGATGAAAAAAAAAAACAACACATCATTTGTTCCAATTATACTTGACATCTTAAAACCAGGTAGATCATTGATCTTTTTTAAAGAGTCAAGCATTTACATGTCATGGAAAGGAGTTTTAAAGCCACAGAATTCAAATATCTTACCCTCAAGGGAAATAATAGTGACTTAGAGTTCAGGATTTCTGTGTGTGTGGCTCATAAGGGACTAGCCACCCCATGGTGCCAGATCTCAGTGTGGAAAGAGAATTTATCGCTGGGAAAATTTCTCATTTCCTCTAGAAAGACAATTTTTACATAGACGAGAATGAGAGCAAAGTATTTTCACTAATTCCCTGCCTCTTATCCCTGTCTACAAAATCCTCCCATAAACAGTTTCCAGTCAAAACCATTGGGTTGAACTTACCCTCTGCTGCAGATTATTTCTAGGGCTTCCAAGTTCCCATGGTAGGCTGCTAGGAGTGTGGGAGTCATGCCATCTTCATCAGAAAGATTCAGATCTCTCTTGGTAGCCTCCTTCAGAAGTTCCAGGTAGCTATCACTAGCAGCTTGATGATAGCGAGTGGACATTTTTCTGCTCTCCGAAGCTTTGCCAAATATCACTCTCCAGGCGGAAGAGGATGTCAGTGAAGCAGCCTTCTTATAAAGCTGGTTAATCAGTGACAAGGAACAGTGTCAGCCCAGGGCAAAGCTCACTCCAGCCTCCCTCCATGGAAAGCAGCCAGAAAGATTCATGGCACTGAACTTAGACCTTCTCTCTCTGGAATGGCCATGCCATTGAAAATTGAGGACTGCTGTGTTCATCTTGAATGCCTTAAAAGAGACACATTTTTCTTGTCTCTTAACAAGTTTTGAATATAATATTGGTCATCTAGGCACAGAATGAAGAAAATAATTTCAAAACAACTCAGAACTAGGCTAGCTCATTGGAGCAGTCCATTTTTCTAAAGTGTTGTATTGAGGTATAATTTACACATTATGAAATTCATCCATTTTAAGTGCAAAATTCAATGATTGTTACTAAATTTAGAGCTGTGTAATTGTCACCATGAAACCAAGCAGGCCCCTGTAGGAACTTGCCAGACAGACCCTCTCCTTACCAGTCCACTACCTCTTGTTTGTAGAAAAGCTGTGGCCTTTTAGGCCCTTTCCAAGTTCTAAACAGCAAATTTAATCAGAGAAGTGAGAAAAGGTAGAAACAAAGAAAAAGTCAAGCAAAACAAAATAATTGTTTAGCCATAAAACAAAGTCAAGCGCATTTAGTTCCTCCTTAATGCTGATAGATAATATCCTAAACAACATGCTTGAGCTATTTTGCAGACACTGAACCCCTCACCAGGTGGAAAAAGTTAACTGCATGCTGACCATCAACACATAGATTCCAAACCAGTTGGAACCAGGAGGTTGATGACTGAGATTTTCAAAATATCACCCTGTTACTTCACCAATAATCAATCAAGAACCGTGGATGAGCTGGTCACACAGCCTGTGACCCTTTTCCTGACATGTCCTTAAAAACCCTTCCCTGAAAGCCACTGGTGAGTTTGGGTCTTTCAAGTCAAAGTTTTTGCTTGGCACCCTGCAATAAATGCTGCATTTTCCTTCACCACAGCCTAGTGTCAGTAGATTGGCTTGGCCACACAGACAGTGAGCAGATCCAACTTCTGTTTGGTAACAACCATAATCCAGTTTTATAACATATCTGTAACCCCTCAAATATTCCTCATGCTAATTTGTAATCACTCCTCTTTTCTGTTTTCTGTCTCTACAGATTTACTATTTGTAGGTATTTCATGTAAATGGAATCATATAATATATAGCCTTTTGTAGCTTCACATAAATTTTTGAGGTGCATGCATTTTACAGCATGTAACATTACTTCCTTCCCTTTTATTTCTGAATAGTATTCTACTATACTAATACACCAAATTTTCTTTATTCTTTCAACAGTTGATAGACATTTGAATTGTTTCCACATTTTGTTTTTATGAATACTGCTACCATGACTGTACAAGTTTTTGTGTGGACATATACTTTCACATATCTAAGGTATAGATCAACAAATGGAATTTCTCAATTATATGGCAATTTATATTTAACTTTTTAAGAAATTGACAAACTGTTTTCCAAAGCGACTGTATAGATTTTCATTTCCGTCAGCAATGTTTGAAACTGTTCAGTTCAGTCACTCAGTCGTGTCTGACTATTTGTGACCCCATGGACTGCAGCACATCAGGCTTCCCTGTCCATCAACTCCTGGAGCTTGCTCAAACTCATGTGCATGAAGTCAGTGATGCCATTCAACCATCTCATCCTCCATCGTCCCCTTCTCCTCCTGCCTTCAATCTTTCCCAGCATCAGGGTCTTTTCAAATGAGTCAGTTCTTTACATCAGGGGGCCAAAGTATTAGAGCTACAGCTTCAGTATCAGTCCTTCCAATGAATTTTCAGGATTGATTTCCTTTAGGATTGACTGGTTTGAACACCTTGCAGTCCAAGAGACTCCCAAGAGTCTTCTCCAACACCACAGTTCAAAAGCATCAATTCTTTGGCACTCAGCTTTCTTTATGGTCCAACTCTCACATCTATACATGACTACTGGAAAAACCATAGCTTTGACTATACAGACATTTGTCAGCAAAGTATGTCTGCTTTTTAATATGCTGTTGAGGTTGGTCATAGCTTTTCTTCCAAGGAGCAGGTATCTTTTAATTCCATGGCTGCAGTCACCATCTGCAGTGATTTTGGAGCCCAAGAAAATAAAATGTGTCACTGTTTTCATTGTTTCCCCATCTATTTGCCATGAAGTGATAGAACTGGATGCCATGATCTTCGTTTTTTGAATGTTGAGTTTTAAGACAGCTTTTTCACTCTCCTCTTTCACTTTCATCAAGAGGCTTTTGAGTTCCTCTTTACTTTCTGCCATAAGGGTAGTGTCATCTGCATATCTGAGGTTATTGATATTTCTCCCAGCAATCTTGATCCCAGCTTGTGCTTCATCCAGCCTGGCATTTTGCATGATGTACTCTGCATATAAGTTAAGTAAGCAGGGTGACAATATACAGCCTTGACATACTCCTTTCCCAATTTGAAACCATGTTGTTCCATGTTCGGTTCTAACTATTGCTTCTTGACCTGCATGCAGATTTCTCAGGAGGCAGGTAAGGTGGTCTGGTAATCCCATCTCTTGAAAAATTTCCCACAGTTTGTTGTGATCTACGCAGTCAAAGGCTTTGGTGTATGAGACTGTTGCTGCTGCTGCTGCTAAGTCGCTTCAGTCGTGTCCGACCCTGTGCAACCCCATAGACGGCAGCCCAGACTGTTAGGGAAATTGAAATGGAGAAAGTCTTGTTCAGTCTTCAGAAGCAGGAGAGCAGGCTTCTGACCTTGCTGCTGACCTGCCTGTACACTACCCAGACTCCATGCCTGCCTGCAAGCATAGAAAGCCAGGTAGCCCTTTAGATAAGAAAGCAAGTGGCTCTTGGAATTCTTGAGCCCCTGGAGGTCTGGCCAACCACGTGGGGTCTAAAGAAACCCTTTGACTCACAAGATAAATAGCACTGTAAAAAGGTTAAAGTAAAACAGGAACTGCATTTTAGTATGCAAACTGATGATGATATCAGTTTGCAACCTGGGATTATAAGCAGGAGCCCCAAAAATGCAATTTGAAATTTCACCAGTGGAGTGGATACACTGCCCAAGGTTATTTCCTAACTGGGACTCCACGTTGCTGTTTACAAGGGACTTCCCAGTGCTGTTTAATTCTGGATGTTGGTCTGTGCGATTTGGTGATGTATGTGCTATTAATTCTCTCTATTGTTTCTATTGCTTTTATTTTAATGACTGTATATTGAAGTTAAGTCAAATAATCTACAAAAATTCAAATTGTTCATTTGTGTGTACTGAGTGGTTTCTTTTGTTAACAAATCCTTTGAATCTAAAATGAAAGTAAAACTTTTGGCAAAACAGAGGCTGTAAGCATTTTCATATCCTTGCAGCCTTTATTATTTGCCTTTTCATTTAAAGTTATCTTAGTGGATGTGAAGTGGTACCCCTGTTGTTTAAATTTTTTTTTCCTAATGAGTAACAATGTCGATAATGTTTTAAGTGCTTATTAGCTATTTTACATTAAAAATTTTTTTTATTAGGTTGTCTTATTATTATTGAATTATAAGAGTTCTTTATACGTCCTAGATAAAAATCCATTATCAGATATAGTTTGAACTTAATGAAAATGAAAACAAACATTTCAAAATGTACAGGACACAATTAGAACTGGGAGAACTTTGCAGTTTTTAATGTTTATGTTACTAATAGAAAAGAAGAAAAATCTCAAATCATTAACTTAAACTTTTGCATTATGGAAAGAAGGAAAAGAACAGAAAAATTTGTGTAAATAAAGAACACAATATAAAACGAAAACATGGTTCAAATTTATCTGTAATCAAAGTAAATGTAAACAGACCAAATTCACCAGTTAGAAGACTCAGCCATGTCTTATTTGTAATAGACACACTTAAAATATAAAATTGCAAAAAAAAAAAGTGAAAGCATAAAAGGAAAAGTTATATCAAGAAAATACTAACAACAAATTGGTATAGCTATATTTGTATCAGACAAAAAGGTAGTTTAAGCCAAACAATTACCAAGGATAAAGAGATAGTGATGAAAGGAAAAATTTATCAAGAAAATATGATAGTTCTAAACTTGTATGTACCAAGTAATATAGCCTCAAAATAGAAAAAAACAAATATTAATAGAATTTAAAGAGAAAGAACAAATCTGCTATCATAGCAAGAGATTTTAACACTCCCTTAATATTACATATCAATCAGACTTAAGATTAGGAAAGGTATAAAAAAATTGAATACAATTAAAAAGCTTTATCTAACAAGCCTATATAGAACACTGTATTTAATAGAAAATGCATGTTCTTTAAAAGCACACTGAGAATATTTGTAACATTCTGTTATATAAAATAGAACCTAATAGAACCCATGCAGGCCTCAACAAACATCAAATAGTAGGTTTCATGTAGGTCATATTCTCTGAAGACATTGCAATAAAATTAGAACCCATCATCCTTACACAACTGATGAACTGTTTATATGTTTTTGTGATATAACTTTTGCATCATTGTCATCATCTTGCATTGTATTTTTTCCTCTCTTTAATGCACTATAAATATTTCCCACATTGTTACAAAATAATATGCTTGGATAATAGTTCATGGTATTGATGTGAGGGAGGTATATACTTGAAGTCTGTAGCTGTTTATTCCTCATCTATTTTTGTTTAAGTCTTTATTCTGCTGCTGCTAAATCACTTCAGTCGTGTTCGACTCTGTGCGACCCCAGAGACGGCAGCCCACCAGGCTCCCCCGTCCCTGGGATTCTCCAAGCAAGAACACTGGAGTGGGTTGCCATTTCCTTCTCCAAAGCATGAAAGTGAAAAGTGAAAGTGAAGTCGCTCAGTCATGTCCGATTCTTAGTGACCCCATGGACTGCAGCCCACCAGGCTCCTCCATCCATGGATTTTCCAGGCAAGAGTACTGGAGTGGGGTCTTTATTCTAAGATAAATTAAAACCCACACTGAAAAAGCAAAAGCTTTCATCTGCAAATCCTTACAATAGTTAGCTTTAAAGATCAATATTTTTTTTTTTTTTGGTTTCTATGAGAACAGTGGAAGCTGTAGAAGCAAAACCTTATTTATTTGCTTTTAAAAAAAGGAATCTTTTTTATCCTAGAAAAAGTGAAATATCCAAACATGACTGTGGACCCTTTCAGAACAAGGTAACATTGTTTCTCTATCATTTTTGCCTGAGCCACTGAAATTTAGACACAAGTGCATTTATTAATGTACTCTAAAATAGAAAATCATATGTAACCTGAGAAAGGGCTTCTCAAAGATAAATGGATTAATAGAATACTCTGTTCTACTATACAGTATTGTGTTCTATTCTATTCTACCATAATAGAATGCTAAGTGCCAATCACAGAAGGAGTCTGCTGACAGATAAAGATCATGATGGTGATAATAATGATAAGGATGATGAGAAGAGGAGAAGAATAAGAATTAAGGTAGAAGCAAAGGAAAAGGAAGCTGGAGCAATTATAAAGGAGAGGAATAGGGACTGCAAATGGAAGACAAAGAGGAGAAAGAAGAGTTTCTCAACTCCAGTAGTACTTATGACTTGGACTTAAACTCTTCCTATGAAATGGTAAAAAACTGAGATACACACACACACACACACACACACACACACACACACAATCATCTATATATTTGTTGTTGTTTAGTCGCTCAGTCATGTCCACCTCTTTGCAACTCCGTGGATTATAGCCTGCCAGGCCCTTTTTCCATGGGATTTCTCAGGCAAGAATACTGGTGTGGGTTGCCATTTCCTTCTCCAGGGGATGTTCCTGACCCAGGGATATAACTTGGTTTTCTTGCATTAGCAAGTGTATTCTTTACCACTGAGCCCACCACCTATATATATAGGCTTCCCTTGGCACCCTTTGGCATTTCCCTAAGAAAACTTCCTAGAGAAAATTGGATGGGGAGGGAGAGGGAAAGCAGAAATAAATCTTTCTGAACTTGAAACTCCTCTTTACCTCATTCCTTAAAGAGGAGGTTGAGAAAGAGAGTTGAACTTGGAGCTAGATAGAGTCCACATGGTCTAATGCAAGTTATTCCATCTATTTGAGTCTCTATTTCTTTGTGGATAAAGTTGGAGGAAATTGTTCATGATCCTATCATCAATTCCTTATGAGGGGTTGGATAATTGTGTGGCAATTGTGACTTTTGACTACATTTTTCTTACGGAAATAAGTGTTTGTGTCTGTTCCAACAGTACGCTGCTATTCTCTAGGAAGGTCAGAGAAGACCTGCCATACATACAGAGATTTTGAGGATTAGGCTTAGGTGGTGATGACCATTCCTTGTATTGTTCTTCTAACTGGCTAGTTAAGGCTCTCATCAACCTTCCTATTGCAACAAACCCTGCTACCCACATCTCCCTACACTCCTGCAGTATTAGTATAACTTTAGTGAAACATCCTGCAAGTGACTTCTGTGTCACTGGTTGCTGCTTAGGTTCAGAGGCATAGGTTCTATTTCCTTCTTTGTTTTTCTAAAACTCCAGAAACTCAACCTATCACCAGGATCCCCAAGAATGTAATTCTGAGAGCCCTTCTGCCTAGATACCACTTCTTTTTGCCAAAGACTCATAGGAAAACAGGGTTAATGAGCTTCCAGAAACAGCATTTGCAGAGATTCTCTCACCAATGGGTCTCCTTTTCCCCAGAGAGCAATGCCATTTTCAACTCTCCATTGTTGTGTTTATAATTTTGTGACCTCTCTTGTTTAATAGCAGCTACCTGATAGCTGAGTGGTCTGAACAGGAGTCCCATGTACTATGAAAGCAATCCTGGCCAAGTAGCCTTTGGATGGAGGATTTATTCAGGACTCTGATCTATCTATATAAGAGAGTTGTATATGACCCTTTGCTTAGGGAGAGGAAAAGAAGAGACAAAGAACAGTGCTAGATAATACTTGCAGTCCACCCCAAGAAAAACCATGCCAGCAAAGTGGAAAACAATCTTCTTCTTTGTTCTGAAAAACTATTCACTGCTCTTTGGGAAAGAAATTCAACAGCTTGTGCAACCCATGTTTTTATTAATGAGATTGCCCCCTGAACCGCAAGGGATCTGGCTTTCAAAAGCACACATTGTTTGCTCTTCAAAGCTATTCACGTCTAATTACAGAGGAAATTCCCTTGTCTGGTAGGGAAGCACAATTTTTATGTAGTAAGGAAGATGAAAAGATCCAAGCAGAAAATTTACTTTTAACAAGATTACTTCGTCTAATGAGTATCTGATTATAAATTCTATTGAAAATAAAAGCAATAGCAGAAAGTAAATGAAAATAAAGGGGATTACAAAAGCCCTGTTGTTACCCAGAAAGCTTAGATGAATCAGGCCCGGGCAGAACCAGGCATCGTTAACACACAACTATATGTGCTGAATTGGTTTATGATAAATGTATCTGTTGCAGTAGAGACATTTTCATATGGATTATTAAGAAATGTCACTTACATTTGTATTTTTTCTCTTCATCACAGTGCTAAAACTGTTCAACCAATTTGATGTGGACTTTTTCTATTAAAGAGATTTCAACAACCCTGCTTTTCATTTAAACTCATAGGTAACTCAAAGTGCAGAGAAACTTTCTTTCCCACACTGCAGATCATTGGTGGTGTTTTCCTTTGAAACATTGTTAAACACAAACATGAAGCAATCAAAAGAACCATTGTCTTCCCTTTTGCTTTTTCTTCTTCAAATGAAAGCATTTATGAAAATATTTAGGTGGATAAATGGAGTATTGAAATTATAATGTCCCTGAAGTATTGATGGGGTTTAATTTATTCACATAAGTTTCAAGACATTCAAAGTCCTATTTTTTTTTTTTTTTTTGCCAGAAAAACAGACAGAGCTGTTATTGTACCATCTGGTCTGCATGAGGCATATCTTGGCATCCCTTAACTGCACATTTTATAAATGCTAAACTCCAGATGGCAATACATTGTAACAGTGGAGAGCTTTATAAAGGTTTCCAAAAAACAAATTCTTTAAAATGTGAATATTAGATACTCTAAGCAGGGGCTATGAATTTAAATTTCATACTTGGATTAACTGACTTTGTTAGCTGGACAAATTTCCTTTTATCTTATGCCTTTTCCCTTTCCTAATTAATTGTGGTTTTAAGAATTGAAAAGCTCAATCGACATAAATCATATGACCTGATTCCTCATCCAAAGTTTAAGTTCTATAAAAACTTCAGAAACAGGGATCACTGGGAAACCTACATTAGCTGCCATTTTGTTTCAAGATAGCAGGATTATGACATAGGGGAGGTGTGTTATAGCACTCTTAAAGCAGATTATCAAATACCATTAAAACCATTTCTCAAAGCTGATATTTGGACTGGAAAGACAGGAAAATGTGCATGTTGAGCATTGTACTGAAATAAAGCCAGAGTACAGTAATGGTTAAGAATGTAGATTTTTAAGTCATAAAGGAAACTCTTCATTTTCTTAAGTTTTTTTCTCTTTCATCTGCATGTTTCTTTTCAAAAATAAGAACAACAACTGGGATCTGGAGTTTTCATCATCCTGTACCCAAGTGGCTCGGTGATAAAGAATGCCTGCCAAGCAGGAGACGCAGGTTTGATCCTTGGGTCTGGAAGATTCCCTGGAGAAGAAAATGGCAACCCACTCCAATATTATTGCCTTGGAAATTTCATGAACAGAGGAGCATTGTGGGCTACAGTCCATGGGATCGCAAAAGAGTCGTACACAACTTACCAACTAAACAACAACATACCTTACAACACAGTAAAAAGAACATATATCTCATAGTCACACAGAGTTTTATTTCAATCTGAGAGTTTATAGTGGTTCTCTAAGGCTGCCACCTGATGTGAACAGTCAAGTCATTGGAAAAGACCTGATGCTGGGAAAGATTGAAGGCAAAAGGAGAAGAGGGTGACAGAGAATAAAATGGTTGGTTAGTATCACCAACTCAAAGGACATAAGTTTGAGCAAACTCCAGGAGATAGAGAAGGACAGGGAGGGACTGGCGTGCTGCAGTCCATGGGGTCACAAAGAGTTGGACACAACTTAGCAACAACAACAACAAAGGCTGCTAAAAATAGTATCTCAAACTGGGTGGCTTAAACATCAGAATTTTTTTCTTAGAGTTCTGGAAGATAGAAATCTGAGATCAAAGTGCTGGCAGAATTGGTTTCTTCTGAGGGCAACGAGGGAAAGATTTGTCCCAGGCCTCTGTCCTTGACTTATAAAAGGTCATCTTCCCCATATCTTCACCTTGTCTTCCCTCTGTATATGTCTATGCCCAAATTCCTTCTTCTCATAAGGACACAAATTATATTGTATTAGGGCCTACCCTAAAGACCTCATTTTAATTTAATCATCTCTGTAAAGACCCTAGTTCCAAATACAATCACATTCTGAGGTACCTAGGCTTTTTTGGAGGGGGGCAGGGGAGCTTCAACTTTAATTCTTGTCATTTTCATTTGTATGAAATATGTTTTTCCATCCCTTACTTTCAATCTATTTGTGTCCTTGGCCTAAAGTGGGTCTCTTATGGGCAGCATATTGGAGCCTTGTTTTTTTTAATCCAATCTACTACTCTGGGTATTTTTTTTTTAACTTTACAATATTGTATTGGTTTTGCCATATATCAAAATGAATCCGCCACAGGTATACATGTGTTCCCCATCCTGAACCCTCCTCCCTCCTCCCTCCCCATACCATCCCTCTGGGTCATCCCAGTGCACCAGCCCCAAGCATCCAGTATCGTGCATCGAACCTGGACTGGCGACTCGTTTCATATATGATATTATACATGTTTCAATGCCATTCTCCCAAATCATCCCACCCTCTCCCTCTCCCACAGAGTCCAAAAGACTGTTCTATACATCAGTGTCTCTTTTGCTGTCTCATATACAGGGTTATTGTTACCATCTTTCTAAATTCCATATATACGCTTTAGTATACTGTATTGGTGTTTTTCTTTCTGGCTTACTTCACTCTGTATAATAGGCTCCAGTTTCATCCACCTCATTAGAACTGATTCAAATGTATTCTTTTTAATGGCTGAGTAATACTCCATTGTGTATATGTACCACAGCTTTCTTATCCATTCATCTGCTAATGGACATCTAGGTTGCTTCCATGTCCTGGCTATTATAAACAGTGCTGCGATGAACATTGGGGTACACGTGTCTCTTTCAATTCTGGTTTCCTCAGTGTATATGCCCAGCAGTGGGATTGATGGATCATAAGGCAGTTCTATTTCTGCTACTCTGGGTCTTTTGATTGGAGCATTTAGTCCATTGGCTTTTAAGGTATTGACAGATATGTATTAATTTCCATTTTAAATGTTGTTTTCCTGTTGACTCTGTATTTCTTCTTTATCCCTTTGCTTTTCTGTTTTCCCTTTTGTGGTTTGATAATTTTCTTTTGTATTATATTATGCTTACATTCTTTTTCTTTTGGTTTTCATGAATCTATTGTATGTTTTTGATTTCCAATTACCCTGTTATTCAAGTATATTAACCTTCTGTGCTTCCTGTTCCTTGATATCTGTTGAATTTGAGAAGTTATCAGCCATCATTTCTTCAAATACATTTTCAATTTCCTTTTTACTTTCTTTTCTTTCTGGGATCCCTATTGTGTGTAGATTGGCACACTTTATAGTCTCCCAAAGGTCTCTTATTTTGTTTTCATTTTTTTCATTTGATTTTTTAGTCTGTTGTTCTGACTGGGTGATTTCCATTATTCTATCTTTCATATCATTTATTCATTCTTCTGCATTATTCATTTTGCTATCATTGCTTTAGCTTAGCTTTAACCTTGGTGAATGAGTTCCCTAATTTTTCCTTTTACACTTTCTAGTTTCTTTTTATAGCGATCAGCATTTCTAATTCCTTCAGTATTTTCATTATCTCTTATTTTCAACTCATGTCTATTAGACTGAAGAGCTCTATTACATCATTTGTTTTTTCAGGAAAATCCTCTTGATCTTTTCATCGAGAGTGGCTCCTCTGCTTCTTTTAGTTATGTCTCTCGTTCCATGAGTTTAGGAGAAACAATTATATACTGTGGTCTTGGAGGGGCTTTTTTCTAGGGAGTGTTCCTGTGTCATTTGTATGGGTTTATTTTTTGGTGTGAAAGTTATTTTTAGTGTGTCTGCCTCCTGCCTCTTTCCTCAGCATTTGCTGGCCATTACCCCTTGAGAGGAGGTGTGACTGGTGTTTTGGTGATCAGAGCCTGCACTAGACATTGAGCAGGGGCTCCTGTTTGCTATGTGGCTGTCACTACTCTGTCATGGGCCAGGCATGTTCCCCAGTTGTTGGAGTGGAAGCCTTCAGATCCATTTCTGAGCTGCCTTCTGAGCTGCAGTGTGAGGTAGGTGGAATTGCAGTGCTCCCACTGGAAAAGGAGCTGCCGAGTATTCCTCTGCCAGAGCTGTTAACCAGTGACACTGCTCTGTTGTGTTATCTGTCACACATTTTGCAGGCTTACAAAGTGCACCACGGTTGGCACTGCGCTTGGCCCCATCTCATCTTTGGAAATGCTGGCAATGAGCCCTGGTATCGATCAGATATTGTTTTTACAAGGCCACCAGCACAGATGCACTGAAGTCAAGTTCAAGAACTGCAGAAGTTGTGTACCTGGATCTGCTAGGAGCACAATGGAGGCAGCTTAGACCCTGGCCCAGTCCAGCCCCCATGTGCGTGTGCCCACAAAGTCCACAGCTGCTAAGGCCAGAGCTGTCTCAGCCATGTGAGCACCTGTTGTCCACTCAGATGTCCTGCAGGGACTGAATTTACAAAGCCAGCAGTGGAGGTGTAAATCTGCAGCTTGTGTAGCCAAGGGGAGAGATTTCAGCCTTGCTTCCTAAGCCGTGAAGGCCCTGGGACTCAGCTGTGGTTTTTAGCCCTGACTGGCTGCGGGCAACCCACTGGCGTCTGATCCCAGAGCCTCCTGAGGCAGCTGTGGGCTGTGGGATGCCCTGAGGCAGCAGCTGTGGTACAGAAGCCTGCTGGGATGGTGGCTGGGTTGTGAGAGCCCACCAAGGTGGTGGTTGGGGCGGGATCTTCCAGAGCCCCGGGAGGCAGGGAGTAGCAAGTAGAAAAAAGGCTGCCAAGGCAGCCCCACCTCTCCCTATCCTATAGTGGCTTGGGTTTCCTTCTCCACAGAATCTCAGTTGCAGCCATGGCACACTCCAGTGCCTTCAGGCATCTCCACGCAGCCAGCAGCACTCCTCTCTCCAGGACTGTCCTCTAAACCCCAAGTTTTAGCACCCAGACCTCAGCAGCCCAGCAACATGTATCTAAGGCTACAATGAGCAAGGTGTTGACACAAATGTTGATGTAGGTCTCTTGCTATTCTGTCTGCCACAAACCAGTTGCTGTGCCCTTCTCTGAGCCTGTAAATCTCACTTTCTGTCCAGATTTCCCTGCAAGTGAGGGGGCTTCCCAGGGTACAGGAACCTTTCCTTTTTTCAGCCCCTTTCCAAGGCCACAGTTCCCATCCCACTTCCTCTTTTTCTCCCTTTCATCCTACCCAGTTACATGGAGATCTTTCTTGTCCTTTTCAGCTATTTGAAGTCTTCTGCCAGTGTTCTAGAGGGGCTCTGTGGGAATTGTTCCATTTGTAGCTGTATTTTTGATGTATTTGTGGAGAAGATGAGATACTTCTAGTCCACCAACTTGATGTAAATGCATTAAATGCTTCAACCAAGAGATATAAACTGGCCGAATGGATACCAAAACAAGATCCATATACATGCTGTCGATAAAAGAACCACCTCAGACCTAGGGACACATACAGGCTGAAAGTGAGTGTATGCAAAAAGATATTCCATGCAAATGAAAATCAAAAGAAAGCTGGAGTAGCAGTATTCTTATCAGGCAAAACAGACTTTAAAATAAAGACTGTTACAAGAGATGAGTTTCCCAGGTGGTAAAGAACCTGCCTGCCAATGCAGGAGACATAAGAGATGCAGGTTCAATCCCTGGGTCGGGAAGATTCCTTGGAGGAGAGCATGGCAATCCACTCAGTGTTATTGCCTGGAGAATCCCTTGGACAGAGGAACAAAGAGTCAGGCACGACTGAAGTGACTCATGCACACACAAGAGATAAGGGACTCTCCATGAAGATCAAGGGATTGATCCAAGAAGAAGATATAACAACTGTAAATGTATATGCACCCAGCATAGGAGCACCTTGATATATAAGGCAAATGTTAACAGACTCAAAAGGGGAAATTGGCAGTAACACAATAATAGCGAGGAACTTTAGCATCCCTCTAACATAGGTGGACAGATCATCCAGACAGAAAAGCGATAAGGAAGCACAGGCCTTAAATGACACATTAAACCAGATGGACGTAATTGCTATTTATAGAGCATTTAATCTGAAATCAGCAGAATACACATTCTTCTCAAGTGTATGGAACACTGTCCAGGATAGATCACAAGCTGGGTCACAAGGCAAACCTTGGTAAATTTAAGAAAATTGAAATCACTTCAAGCATCTTTTCCAGCCACAACACTATGAGATTAGAAAATAACTACAAGAAAAAATATAAAAAGCACAAACACATGGAGGCTAAACAATGTGCTACTAAGCAGACAATGGATCAGTGAAGAAAACAAAATGGAAATCAGAAAGTATCCAGAGGAAAATGAAAACAAAACAAACAAACAAAAAAATGGCAAACCAAAAACTATGGGACTGGAAAAGCAGTTATAAGAGGAAGTTTACAGCAGTATAACTATGTTTCAGGAAACAAGAAAAATCTCAAATAAACAACCTAACCCTACCTTAAAGCAACTAGAGAAAGAAGAACAAACAAAACTCAAAGTTAGAAGAAGGAAAGAAATCATGAAGATCAGAGTGGAAATAAATGAAACAGAGATGAAGAAAATGGTATAAAAGACTAATGAAACTAAAAGCAGTTCTTTGAAAAGATGAACAAAATTGATATGTGCTTATCCAGATTCATTATGGGAAAAAAAAGGAAGAGGACTCAAATTAATAAAAGGAAAAGTGGAAAAGGAGAAGTTACAATGGACACCACAGAAATACAAAGAATCATAAGAGACTAGTACAAGCAACTATATGCCCATATAATGGAGAGTCCAGAAGAAATGGAGAAATTCTTAGAAAGGTACAATCTTCCAAGACTGAACCAGGAAGAAATAGAAAATATGACCAGACTGATAACAAGTACTAAAATTGAAATGGTGATTAAAAACTTCCAACAGGCAAAAGTCTATGACTGGATAGCTTCACATGCAATTTATATCAAACATTAAGAGTTAATACCTATTCTTCTGAAACTCTCAAAAAATTTCAGAGAAAGAGACACTTCCAAACTCATTCTATGAGGCCACTATCACCCTGATGTCAAAACCAGACAAAGATATCACAAAAAAAGAAAGCTACAGGCCAGTATCCCTGACGAAAATATGATCCAGCAATAACTCTTGGCATATATCCAGAGAAAACCATAATTCAGTAAGATACATGCACCTCAGTGTTCGTTGCAGCACTGTTTACAATAGCCAGACATGGAAGCAACCTAAATATCATCAACAGAAGAATAAAGAAGATGTGATGCATATATACAATGGAATATTACTCAGCCATTGAAAAGAATGAAATAATGCCACCTGCAGCAACATGGGTGAACCTAGAGATTATTATACTAAGTAAAAGTAAATCAGAAAAAGACACGATATCACTTATATGTGGAATCTAAAAAAATGATATTAATGAACTTATTTACAAAAGAGAAACGGACTCACAGACTTTGAAAACAAACTTGTGGTTACAAAAGGGGAAAAGGGCAGGGGAGGGATAAATTAGGAGTTTGGGATTGACATACACATACTACTATATATAAACTAGATAATCAACAAAGACCTACTCTATAGCACAGAGAACTCTACTCAGTATTATATAATAACCCATATAGGAAAAGAAACTGAAAAAGAAACAATATATGTATATGTATAACTGAATCACTTTGCTGTACACCTGAAACTAACACAATAGTACAAATCAACTATATTCCAATATAAAATAAAAATTAAATTATCAATTAAAAATGAAAAGATACATGCATCCTATGCCCATGAACAGAGGAGCCTGGTGGGTCACAGTCCATGGACTTGCATAAGAGTCATACGTGATTTAATGACCAAAAACAAAACAACAGCAAAAAAAAAACAATACTCGTAGCAGCACTATTTACAATAGCCAAGACATGAAAACAACCTAAATGTCCAAGGAATGGATAAAGAAGATGTGAGATATATAATACTCAGTCATAAAAAATGAAATAATGTCTTTTGCAGGAAGGTGCATGGACCCAGAGATTATCATACTAAGCAAAGTAAGTAAAAAACCGAAAGACAAATACCATACAATATTACCTATATGTGAAATATAAAATATGATACAAATAAATGTATCTACAAAACAGAAGCAAACTCACAGACACAGAGAACAGACTTGTGGTTGTCGAGGGGGAAAGGGGTGGGAAGGGAAGGATTGGGAGTTTGGGATTAGCAGATGCAAACTAGAGTATATAGGATGAATAAACAATAAGATCCTACTGTATAGCACAGGGAACTATACTCAATATCCTGTGATAAATGACAATGGAAAAGAATATGAAAAAATATATATGTGTGTGTGTGTGTGTGTATATATATATATATAACTGAATCACTTTGCTGTACAGCAGAAATTAACACAACATTGTAAATGAACTATGTTGTTGTTCAGTTACCCAGTTGTGTTCGACTCTTTGCAGCCCCATGGACTGCAGCACACCAGACCTCCCTGTCCCTCACCATCTCCCAAAGATTGCCCAAGTTCATGTCCATTGCATTGGTGATGCCATCCAACCATCTCATCCTCTGATGCCTTCTCATTCTGCCCTCAATCTCTCCCAGCACCAGGGACTTTTTCAATGCATTGGCTGTTCACATCAGGTGATCAAAATACTGGAGCTTCAGCTTCAGCATCAGTCCTTCCAATGAGTATTCAGGGTTGGTTTCCCTTAAGATTGACTGGTTGGATCTCCTTGCTGTCCATGGGACTCTCAGGAGTCTTCTCCAGAACCCCAGTCTGAAGGCATCAGTTCTTTGGTGCTCTGCCTTCTTCACGGTCCAGCTCTCACAAACATACTAGACCACTGGGAACACCATAGCCTTGACTACAGGCCTTTGTCAGCAGAGGAATGTCTCTGTTTTTCAAGACCCTGTCTAGGTTTGTCATAGCTTTCCTGCCAAGTAGCGATCATCTTCTGATTTCATGGCTAGAGGCACCATCCACAGTTATTTCAGAGCCCAAGAAGAGGAAATCTGTCACTGCTTCCACATTTTTCCCTTCTATTTGTCATGAAGTAATGGGGTCAGATCTTAGTTTTTTTAATATTTAGTTTTAAGCTGACTCTTTCACTCTCCCCCTTCACCCTCATCAAGATGCTCTTTAGTCTTTCTTTACTTTCTGCCATTGAAGGAGTATCATCCACATATCTGAGGTTGTTGATATTTCTCCTGCCTATCTTGATTCCAGCTCAGCATTTCTCATTCAGCCTGGCATTTCTCATGACATGCTCGATATATAGGTTAAATAAGCAGGGTGACAACAGACGGCCCTGTCATATTATACTTCAATAAAATATTAAAAAAAAATTGTGGGGGACAAATTCATTCCATAACAGCTTTCTACTTAGTAGCTAATCAGCTTGGGGAAAATTCACGTAAGGAGCCTTTATTTCCTTTTCTTATTCCTATCTTGAAGGTTATCCATCAGTGTCCAGCATAGGACCTATACACAAAGGGCAAAAATGCCCTTCCCTCCTTCCTACAGAGACTTACCAGGGTTTCTGAGGACCATCTATTCTTTCCCAGTATTCTGTGTGAAATGTGAATGATAAAGGCATGGGTTTATAAAACCCCCCTGAGAACCAAAATAGGAAGGGGTAGATTAGAAATTTAGTGAAAGGAGATTTAACAGAATTAAGGGTTACTTGAATAGACAACCCTTCAGGAAATAGGTGGAGCTTCAACCTGTTACCTTAATCAAGACCCAAATTCTATAGAGAGCTTGTTTGATAGCTTCAGTCTTGTGCCTACCCCTTGTCCAAAGGGGGATGGAAACAGCTTGACTAGAAGTCTCAGTAAGATTGTATCTAATGGGAGAGTTCCCTGAAGCCCATCATGGTACTGCTACCGAAAGAAAAAGATCATTTGTGCTCATGCTTGGTCATGTCCAACTCTTTGCATCCCCATGGACCGTAGCCCACCAGGCTCCTCTGCCCATGGAATTTTTCAGGCAAGAATACTGGAGAGGATTGCCATTTCCAACTGCAGGGGATCTTCCTAACCAAGGAATTGAGCCCATGTCTCTTGTGTCTCCTGCACTGGCAGACAGATTCTTTACCACTATGCCACCTGGGAAGTCAGAGAAAGGGATACTGGACAGAAAAGAACATACATCTGTGTATTTAAATTTACTTAGTTATGCTTAGGTTTTATTTGTCACATACATAGCCATTTGGTGTCTCCCATCAGAAAGCATAGCCCTTAAAGCCTGTCTTTGTCTGCACTTATACAAATGTGCAGACAAATGTGTGTGTTCAGTTCAGTTCAGTCGCTCAGTCGTGTCTGACTGTTTGCGACCCCATGAATTGCAGCACGCCAGGCCTCCCTGTCCATCACCAACTCCCGGAGTTCACTCAGACTCACATCCATCGAGTCAGTGATGCCATCCAGCCATCTCATCCTCTGTCGTCCCCTTCTCCTCTTGCCCCCAATCCCTCCCAGCATCAGAGTCTTTTCCAATGAGTCAACTCTTCGCATGAGGTGGCCAAAGTACTGGAGTTTCAGCTTTAGCATCATTGCTTCCAAAGAAATCCCAGGGCTGATCTCCTTCAGAATGGACTGGTTGGATCTCCTTGCAGTCCAAGGGACTCTCAAGAGTCTTCTCCAACACCACAGTTCAAAAGCATCAATTCTTTGGCACTCAGCCTTCTTCACAGTCCAACTCTCACATCTGTACATGACCACAGGAAAAAACCATAACCTTGACTAGACGAACCTTTGTTGGCAAAGTAATGGCTCTGCTTTTCAATATGCTGTCTAGGTTGGTCATAACTTTCCTTCCAAGGAGTAAGTGTCTTTTAATTTCATGGCTGCAGTCACCATCTGCAGTGATTTTGGAGCCCCCAAAATAAAGTCTGACACTGTTTCCACTGTTTCCCCATCTATTTCCCATGAAGTGATGGGACCAGATGCCATGATCTTAGTTTTCTGAATGTTGAGCTTTAAGCCAACTTTTTCACTCTCCACTTTCACTTTCATCAACAGGCTTTTTAGTTCCTCTGCACTTTCTGCCATAAGGGTGGTGTCATCTGCATATCTGAGATTATTGATATTTCTTCTGGCAATCTTGATTCCAGCTTGTGCTTCTTCCAGTCCAGCATTTCTCATGATGTACTCTTCATGTAAGTTAAATAAGCAGAGTGACAATATACAGCCTTGACGAACTCCTTTTCCTATTTGGAACCAGTCTGTTGTTCCATGTCCAGTTATAACTGTTGCTTCCTGACCTGCATACAAATTTCTCAAGAGGCAGATCAGGTGGGTATGTACAAATGTACAAATATGTGTTGCTTCTTTTGAGACTCCACAGTTTTATGGTTGCTCAGTACATGCTCCCTTAGAAAATACCTGCACTTTCATAATGTAAAACTGGGCTCATTTTGAAATACAAATTCTAAATAGTAGTCACACATAACTATTGCCACAATCATGCTGCTTAACAAACCGTCCAAAATTGAGTGGCTTAAAAGAATAAGCATTGATTTAACTCACAAGTCTCCAGTTAACTGGTCAATTCTTCTGTGCTCAGCTGACCTTGGCGTGGCTCACTCATTCATCAGCAGTCAACTGGCACGTCAGCTGGCAACTGGTTGCTTTAGCATGGCCTCAGCTTAGATGTCAAGGCTATGGTTTTTCCTGTAGTCATATATGGATGTGAGAGTTGGACTATAAAGAAAGCTGAGCACAGAAGAATTGATGCTTTTGAACTGTGGTGTTGGAGAAGACTCTTGAGAGTCCCTTGGACTGCAAGGAGATCTAACCAGTCCATCCTAAAGGAAGTCAGTCCTGAATATTCATTGGAAGGACTGATGCTAAAGCTGAAACGCCAATACTTTGGCCACCTGATGCGAACAGCTGACTCATTAGAAAAGACCCTGATGCTGGGAAAGACTGAAGGCGAGAGGAGAAGGAGATGACAGAGGATGAGATGGTTGGATGGCATCACCAGCTCAATGGACATGAGTTTGAGTAAACTCTGGGAGTTGATGATGGACAGGGAGGCCTGGCGTGCTGCAGTCCATGGGGTCGCAAAGAATCGGACATGACTGAGCAACTGAACTGAACTGAACAGCTTAGATGACCTGTATCTGCTCCTTGTGACTCTTTATCATCTGGGAGGCTACTCTGGGTTTGTTCTCACAGTGAATGAAGAATGCTAAGAGAGAGTGCATATGTATATGGGCTTCAAAACACCTAGCCTCAGAACTGGCGCACCATCATTTCCATCACATTCTATTGGCCAAAACAAGTCACAAAGTCAGTCAGATTCAGGAAGGAGAAGGAATGAGGAGGACAAGGCTAACTGCAAAGCACCCTGCAAAGAAAGGGAGTCCACAGAGGGGTGGAAGATTAGGACCTTTACAACTGATCTACCACATCATCTTAAGAGCTTAAACATTTTATGTTCTATCAACTGGAGGGACTATGCCATATTGCCAAGGAAATCTTTATCTCTGTGGTAACCATTATCCTAGCTACTAGGTATAGAGTAACCTGTAATTTGTAAGTATACAAGTTTTTATTTAGAACTTCTGAGCCTTCTCTGTCATTCATTTAAGATGCCCTATCTTTCTAGTAACAGATCAATGAAGCCTTTTATATGCCCTTGTCCAATTTCCTTCTGAATCCATTTCTGTTACAAAGCTCATTCAATTTCAATCTAGCTAAAGATCCAAAGGGTGAAAATGACATTAACATTGTATAATTAAAGGAGCTACCACATGTTTTTCAAAAACATTCTCATTAACATAGTCTATCTTATGTTTACAAGTTAAATTCATATTTTATATTTGAAAGCAATGTTAAGCTATATAGCCTACCTGATAGAAGATTCGATATTTCTTATTTATCTAATACCACTAAATTATATGGGGCTTCCCTGGTAGTTCAGTTGGTAAAGAATCCACCTGCAGTGCAGGTGATCCCTGATTCCTAGATTGGGAGGATCCCCTGGAGAAGGGAAAGGCTACCCACTCCAGTATTCTGGCCTGGAGACTTCCATGGATTGTATAGTCCATGAGATCGCAAAGAGTTGGACACAACTGAGTGATTTTCACAACCTTCTGAAGCTAAATTATAATTAGTGCTATCTTGTACTTTTAAAGCTATGTGAACTGCAAGAGAAGCATGGAGTTTTAGAACACCCACTCATACACACACACACACACACACACACACACACACAGAACCATAATGAATTAGAATAAGCCTGGAAGTAGGTATCAGAAGACTTGGTTTCTCCCTGGAGCTCTGCTAACTTTCTATATGACCTTGGGCAAGTCACAAAAACCTCTTAGGCTTATTTTCTTCATTCTATATTGAGAAGTTGGACTTTGGAAGTTGCATGAATCAAATCCACTCACTTGGGCAATATATCTTTATATCATGAAGCTTGAATTCATGGGCCTTTCATTCTATAACCTTTACAGATCACTTATATACAAATCAGATTTACTTTTATCAATTTTCAATTACTTTACCTTGTTATTTATCAGCAAGACAATTCAATCAACTGAATGAAATTTAAGAGAAAGTACCACTCCTATCTCCCTATTTCTGTTACAAGAATGATATATTATGTAATTTATAGCCAGTACAGCAAGAACTCAAACAAATCAGAACAGACAACAGTTGTGAACATTCAGCATAGCTGGATTGGTGCAGACTGCCTAGATATCTGCACTGACTCCTCCCTCAAGTGACTCATTGGCTCTCTGGTAAATAAATGCAGACACACACTTACATACTCGCACATAAACAGATAAATGGATAGGGAACACATGTGTTTCTCATTTTTCTTTTTTAAAGTAAAATATGAAAACATACTAATACAGTTCCAATAGTCCAATTTATGGTGGATGTCTTTAGTATTAATAGTCACAGACCCCATTGAATTCATATATTTTAGTATTTTTAGAGCTTTTCATAGTTTATCTAACCATCTCCTGATAATAACAATTAGGGCATCTTCAATCAATATTTTTACAGTTGTGAAAAGTAAGGCAACAGAATTGGAAATTAAGAATTATAAACTATTGTTTAAAAGAACAGCATTTCAGAAAATAAAGAGAGCACCTGCCCAAAGGAGGCAACAATACTGCATTGTTGTTCTGCATGACAACTTAAAACTCTCCTCAAGAAATGCCTAGTGATTAGCAGGTGAGACAAGGCCTCACGTCAAGTAGAGACCATGGCATTCGCAGAAGAGGAGAAGGAACACCTTATAGTTATAAACACACTTAAAAAGTCTCATTGAAAAGAATGTGGAAAACATACTTTTGAAAGAGATCCTACTGTTTATTTAGTAAAAGATTAAGTGTCTATCTTTTTGGAAAGGTTTGTTTTCCTAACTAGTAAAATGAGACACTCCTTGATTGCAGAGAGCCATGCCTTCCTCATTCTCAAAGTTAACCGCACCAACACGTTTGTATCCTTGGGCACTTATGCAGAATTGATTCTTAGGGAGTCTGGAGCTAGTTGTTCAGTGACTGTCCCAAGTGCAGCATTGGCTGGGTTGGGCAAGGCAAATGAAATTAATCTCTGGCACGATCACCACCCTCATCACCCTCACCAGTTCTCAGAGTGGTCCTCCTTATCTCCATGCCTCCTGCTCAGGGCTTCTGTGCTGTCCCTTCATCATGCAGAACCCCCAGTTTAGGGATCTGAGCAGAGCTTCCCTTTCCAAGGCAACACCTCACACTCTGGAGAAAAAGGTGTAACTTTGGGAGAAGCAAGTCTAGGGTGGGGCCTGGGAAGGTGGAACACATTAATCTATTACCTCTCTGACTACCTTAATAGGTCTCTCTGAATCTTGCCCCTACATTCCATCCTCTAATGGATGGAATGGTCTTCAAATCTCTCCAATGGTCTTCTTATCATAGTCTTAACTATTGTGGTAACAAATTACCTTCACAGTTATAGAAAAAGTGCCACTTTTGGGAATATATGCTTAGAAGTAATTATTGCTATCATGCTTCTGCTCAGAACCTAAATCCTTTCACCACCTCTATCTTCAAAAGCCTGCTTATCCTGGATTTTGCTCCCTCTCCTCCATTCCACTGGAATATAATCAACTGATTCCCATAAAGAAGTTAATCACTGGCAATCATTCATTTTCTTGTCTACTTCCTTCAGATATTTCCCAAGTTTTCCTGATCATAAGACTCACCTGATTGCTTAAACATACAGTACCCCAGTTTCCTCCCCTGGAGAGTCTGAGTCAGCAGCTTCTGGGTGGGACACAGAAATCTGTGATATTAACAAAGAGCCCCATATGATCATTTTTAAATTTTTAATTGGAGGATGATTACTTTGCAATGTTTTGTGGGTTTCTGCCATACAACAAACGGAATTGGTCATAACTATATATATATATATATATATATCCTCTCCCCCTTGAGTCTCCCTCCTGCTCACCCATCCCATCCCTTTAGGTCATCACAGAGTGCCAGGCTGGGCTCCTGTGTCATATAGCAGTTCCCCACTAACTATTTTACACATGGTAGGTATATATATCAATGCTACTTTCACAAATAGTCCTACCCTCTCCTTCCCTTGCTGTGTCTTCAAGTCCATTCTCTACATTTGTGTCTCCATTCCCTCCCTGAAGATAGGTTCATCAGTACCAGCTGTGAACATTTCGATCAAGGGAGTTAAGGAAACCACTACTCTGACGAACAATATTTCAGACACCTGTAACAGGGAATTAAGATTAGTCCTCAAGAAACATCGTTAACATATAAAGACATAAAGAGCAACACATAAATAAATAATTGTAAATGCTACCCCACAAACTTGTACAGCATTTGAGCATTATCACCTGTTATGGAATGTGGTCTTCAGACACCAAGGTGTCTCAGTCTGGTCCTGGCCCTGACACCCAGTTGTTAAAGCTTGAGCAAGTTGGTTTCATCAGATTCCCCACCTATAAACTCCAGTTCCTACACAGTATGACATTCTTATTTAGATCACTATTCCTTTTGACCCAGAATTTCTACTTCTAGTAATCTATCCTGGGAGTTAACTAGGGAAATGTACAAGTCCAGCAGATTGTTTATAATAATGAAAACATTGGAAGCTATATTAATGTCCATCATTAGAGAACAGCTAAACACTGATTTATCTAGACATTGAATACTATGCAACATTAAAAATGGTAATGGAGATCTTTATGTTTGATATGGAAAATGTCCATGACATATAAAGTAGTAAAAGCAGGTTACAAACATAACTTATACTTCAGTCCCAGGTTGTTATTTTTTTTTAAGTGTGATGTTTGTAGAGAAAGACCATAGAGTTACACAGTTAAGTACTTGCAGTGGATGATTTTTTCCTTTCTCTATATCCTTCTTTAATTGTCTGTATTTTCTGAAGTAAAATTAAAATCTATACTTGGGGGAAAATAATGTTTCATCCTTTTTTAAAAGGTACTTCTTCATGCACATTGTCAGGGTGATATCCACAATAGCCAGGAGACCAGGAGTAACTTAAAGGAAAGGTTTGTTACTCAAAGACAGTGTGAACAAGAGATGATCTTTCCTCCAAAAAAAATCCCACCCCACTCTTTCAGTCTACATTTGAGTTGTGAAGAGTTTGTCCAAAAGATCCTATTTTTCCTAGTGTTATGGAAAAATGGACCAATTCATTCACCTGACCCAATTTCAAGGAACTAAACTGGCTGCAGAGCAGCCGGTGGAAAACCAAGGCAAGTGCCAGGAAGGGGAAAACTCTGCTTATTTTAGGCCTTCTGGAAAGGCTCTTCTTCCCAAATTCCTTCCTCTCAGCGGGGAGGGCTAGAGAAGATCCAGGTGACTCCAATGGGGAGAGGGGGGGGACCGGCCCTGCTTCCTGCTATAAATGTCAGAGTAGCATGCCCCTCTGCCTGGTTGATTTGGTGGTATCTTCAGTCATGGCATGCAGTCAGAGAGGAGACGGCGGGAGACCCTCAAGCTGGTTCCGTGCAGACTGGAGGTAATTCTGGGGGCTGAAGGAAGGGGACATAATGCCTTGTCTGCTGAAGTTCACTCCTCTTTAACTTTCTCCCCCATGTCCTTCTGCACCTACAGGTCATTTTTTCTATCCTTCACCCTTCTGACTTCGGTGAACTCAATAGATGTTAATCAGTTGGATCCTGCCTTCCCAGGTAGGCCACTTGGGTGAGGGAAATGCCCTTAAGCATCTTTGAAATGGATTGCAACTAGGGTGCCTAGATGGCCAGAAAACACAAAAGTGAGTTAAACGATCTCCAGTCATTCTTTTGCCTATCTTGATCAAGTCACTTCAGGTTTCCCATAGCTAACCTATAGCTTGCCCTGCAGCTAAATGCAGGAGCTTGGAAAAACACACGCACTACCTTCTATTTTCTCACTGCCTCCAGCTTTACAGCACCCGAAGAACAGCAAACCACCTACCAAGCCCTCATCTTTGGGAGCAGTCATCTTCAAACACATACTCATGCTTGAGGAAAGCATCAACAATAACAGGCAAAATCACTTGTAATGAGGAGTTTCTCAAGATTTGCACCTGAGCCAAAGGATGCACAGTGTCAAGCTATTTGGCAGATTATTCTTCAAAAATGTGTTCTTGGAGTTACCTAGGGAATCTTTTAAACTTCATAATTGAAAGACCTTTAGACAAAACTTTTCCCCAATTCTTCACAGACCTACCATTTCTATTTCCATTTCCATCAGGGTTCCAGGCTGGTTCCCACATGCATGCTTGTTAACCCGAATCCAGCTTTCTCCTGGATAGAAAGCCCTAGGCATTTAATTGATATCTTCATTACAGTTCTTGGTATCTTACATTGTAGTTATGTATTCCCATCAACTTGTAAGCTCCCCAGGATGGGGAATAAGCTTTGCCTCTCCCAACTGGCATCCTGCCTGATGCCTGTTAGAGAGGAAAGTTTCCTCAATACACTTCTGTAGGAATCATGCCTCCTGTGTTCAAAGATGCTCCACGTGCTTTCTTTGCTCTTCAGGTACTGTCACTTGCTATGAAAATAGAATGGTAGTGGAGTTTAAAAGAACTCTTGGCAACAAGATTCAGCATGCATCTGTGGTGGGTAAGTAAGGTGTATTGTCTCATTTAAGTCTTACTTAGTAGGAAGCCCTTGGCTCAAAGTCATCACCATTTTCCAGTGAGCAGAATACACAAATTCTGGAGCAGTTGGTGCTCAAATCCCATGGTGTCACACGGTCCTTGAACTGCATGGTGACTCCTAAGAGTGGAAGACCTTGTCTGTCTTTGGAAATCTGTCTTATCTTAGGAATTCCCTAAGAAAAGTCTAGCTTCAAATCACAGCATCTCTCAGAGCTTGGGTTATATCCCAGTTGAGAGAATAAAAAGTAAGAAGTGATTGAAGTACCTTAGAAATGGATTTGCAGTCTTGCTTATGTAGCTTTGGTTGACTCTGTCACTGAAATATAAGATATAAATACATCTTGGCCATCTCCTTTCTAAAGCTGCTCTTGTTTCTGTAGATTCCCTTGGTCTAAAAATGCTGAACTGCACTTATGTTCTGGACCCAGAAAAGCTCACACTGAAGGCCCCATATGAAAGCTGTACCAAAAGAGTGGTAAGTAATTGAGGAGTAATTTGGAAAGTAGTAACCTAGGAGTTTGGAGAAGGCAATGGCACCCCACTCCAGTACTCTTGCCTGGAAAATTCCATGGACAGAGGATCCTGGTAGGCTGCAGTCCATGGGATCACTGAGAGTCGGACACGACTGAGTGACTTCACTTTCACTTTTCACTTTCATGCATTGGAGAAGGAAATGAGAACCCACTCCAGTGTTCTTGCCTGGAGAATCCCAGGGGCGGCGGAGCCTGGTAGGCTGCCGCCTATGGGGTCGCACAGAGTCGGACACGACTGAAGCAACTTAGCAGCAGCAGCAGCAACCTAGGAGTTAAAGCTTTGGAGTAGAGCAGTTGTTCTCAATCAGGGTGATCTTTCTCTTTGGTCATCCCAGAGAACATCCTGCAACATTTGGAGACACTTACCACAGCTGTTGGGGGAGGAAGGAGAGGGCAGCTACTGGTCATCTGATGGGTACAAGCCAAGAATATTGCCAAATAACCTCCATGGCATACAGGAACTCTCAATAAAGATACATTAGACTCAAAACTCCAATGCTGAGCTTACCCTTGAATTGAGGCTTTGGGCTTTATTTCTGTCTTTGCCACTATCTATATATGATTTGGAGTAAGTTAGCTAACCTTTCTAAGCCTCTACTTTTCCACTGGAAAATGGATTATGATATCTTTCCATAAGGTATCTAAAGACGAATGACACAATGAAGGACTAGGCATAGTATGTAGACACAGCAAATGATCAAACATGAGCTATTTTGATCTACACCCCTCATGGAAAAGGGGATGCTCTTTTGGTGCAGGTAAATGGAGTGCTGGTACCTCTATGCTGGAAGGTGAGCAGCAGCTGAAAAATAGGATTTTCTACTGTCAAGCAATAGTGCTACCCAATCAGGGTTATTAGGAGCAGTAAAAGAAGCCTAAGTCCTTTTTAGGCTTTATGTGCAAACAATCACTTAGGGAACTTTGTAAAGTGCAGAATTCACTTAGTTGACTTAATAGGTCTAGGGTACATCCTACAAGTCTTAAGTCTTCTTCATCTGAATCTACTGAAGATCTCCAGTAATTAAGAGAACTTTCCCTTCTAAAATGGACGTTCCCAACTTTAGGGAGCTTAGTGTTGTATTCCTTTAGAACAAAGGTCCGCAGAATATGACCTGTGTATGGCCACAGCCAGTCCATGATCTATGTGTGATGGTCATCAAGCTAAGAATGGCTTTAGTTTTTTAAGCATTTTAAAAATGTTAAAAGCATACGTGGCCTAAAAAGTCTAAATATTTACTAACACTTTATAGAAATGTTACTTGACCACTGCTTTAGACAGAATTCCCTGAGCCAGAGGAAATGGCAAAATGGCTCTGTACAGCACCCAGCACAATGGCTGCTAAAGTAGGTGCTCAAGAAGTATCTCTATCTTTTGATAGAGGCAGCAAGCCCAATAGGACCTTGATACTCGGACATAGGGTAAATGTAAAGGGAAAACAAAAACTGGACTCTGAGCCCTAAAACTCAAGGAACTGTTCTCTGCCAATGAATGAGTCCTGGGATATCTAAAGAGGCTAAAGAATCTCCTGGTATAGGAATGAGGGACTTTCTAGAACTGTGGTACTGATTGACTTTTAAGGGTTTTGCTAATCAGCTGAATCAGATGGTATTTTGGAATTCCCTTTCTCATTGAAGTTCTAACACTCGGTCCTTACTATGCCATTTTCATACAGCTTGGCCAGCACCAGATGACCATCACATTCATGAATGACAATGCTGCCCATAGACAAGGGACTGTCTTGTATCACGTCAGCTGTCCGGTTATGCAAGCAGGAAGACATGATCAGCATTCGGGATCCACAATCTGCTCAAAGGATTTCATGTCTGTGAGTGAAGCAGCCTGACTGCTTCTCATCCAGCTACTCCAGGGGGAATGTGGTCTAGAGAGAGCTGGACTTCAGAACAAGATCAGGATTGCAATCCTGTATTTCACTACTGACTTGCTATGTGGCTTTGGACTGATTTCTTAACTGCAATGAGACCTTTTTAAAATCTGAAGTGGGGGACAATAACACCACATAGGGTGACTTTAAAAACTAAGAAGGTAGACATAAGCACTCAGCACATCATGTTTTGGCAATAAAAAGGATTCAGTTGGTAGCTTGACAAACTGGATATTTATATACCAGGCCCTATACCAGATGCTAGGAAATCGTAAATGAGAAAAACAGCCCAGTCATGTGCTCATGGACTTTATAGTCTCACATGGCTAATAGCAACAGTGGACAAAAATATTCATACTTGATTATAAGTGATGGAACTGCATGGCTTGACAGGATTTAGTGTCTCAATGTACAACTGGAAGGGAGCTTTAGATCTTCCAATTACATTGAGGTCTCAAAAGCTCAATGGGGAAATGTCTAAGGGCACTTCTAGGATTCTCGACTGGTCCTGTGTTTCTACCATACCCACACCAGCCCTCACACTGTAAGAACCACACAGCAGTTGCTCTGGGTGTTTTCCATGTACCATCAGATAACGTGACTTCAGAGATCTTCTCCAAATCAAGGCTTCACATCATCCTTTTTTTTCCTTCCAGTTTACCTTTCACTTTTTTCCTGGCCTGGCTGATGACACTGCGGTATGAAAACTATTTTTTAAATTACAAGCCTAAATAAGTTCTATATTAAAGGTGGCATAACTTCAATCCTGGTTAAAATATTAAATAGTCTTGGAGTTAAGGTGAGCACCAGCCCTCTAAATGAAACTTTTGCCTTTAGGGTCCCAAACCTCAGATGGGATGGACCGTTACAGTTGGTGATGGTGAAAGAGCCCAAAATCTGACCCTTCAAGAGGCTCTGACACAAGGATATAATCTCCTGATTGAGAACCAGAAGATGAGCATCCAAGTGTTGTTCCATGCCACTGGAGTGACTCACTACTCGGTAGGTGTGAAATCTGTTTGTACCACCACCCAGGCTCAGACCAGTATTTCTAAATGCAAGCATAATCTCAATCATTTCCTCAAATTGAGGTTATAACTCATTCAACAGCCAAGTCCTGTACTAAGTACTAAAGATGGTGAGATACAATGGTGAACAAAATGTTTACTTCAGTTTTTCTTCTCCATAGATCTACATTCACTAAACATGTGGAGCTACAGTAGTGCTAAACTACTGAAGGCGTTCTGTTTTATCATTGCCATGTTTAGTGTTTACAGTAGGTACTGGCATTTTGGGGACCAACAATCAAGATACTACATTAAATCGGTTACTGTGCCAAAGTACTTAGAACAGGTCTTGGCACCTACATGTTCAAACATCAGCCATCTTAACAGTACTGTTTTACATTGAGTATAAACAAACTGCTGAATCTTAAACATTCTCTCTGAATGCTGATACCATAAGAGAGTCATAAAACTAGAGCTCTTAACTGCTTAGAAATGATCAGCTACAGGTCATGAGTAGAAACCACCTTGCCAGATGTTATCAAGTTTAAGATTTTAAAACTAGAACTAGTTGTTCACCTGCAGAACAACCATAGAGTGAAATACCTGAACTCTACTTGGGCCAGGATGGCGCCCAATAGTTGAATGTTTGCCCTGACTGTTTCTAGCATTGGTCAAAAATTCAAGTAACTCAGGTAAACCAATGTCTTTGAAAATGCCTCTCTTCAGCAAGGTAACAGCCATCTCTACATGGTGCCTCTGAAGCTTACGCATGTATCTCCCGGGCAGACGATCATCTTATCATCACGACTCATCTGTGCATCAGGTAAGGCCGAGGAAAGGGCAAGTCCAGTTGTGGAAGACCTTGTTCTAAGGGCTTAATCAAAGCTGACCATTCTGTCATTTCCTTCTAGATCCTGTGACCTGTAATGCCACACACATGACTCTCACCATACCAGAATTTCCTGGAAAGTTAAAATCTGTGAGCTTTGAAAATAAGAATATTGCTGTGAACCAGTTGCACAACAGCGGGATTGTTATGGAAATAGCAAATGGCCTCAGGTTGCATTTCAGCAAAACTCTCCTCAAAACAAAAGTACGTTCCATTGAACCCTAGCCTTTTAGGCCATTGTGATTTGGCTGCTGACTTATCCATAAATTCTAAATGCTAGTATTAAAAAAAAATTCAAAACTTTTGGAGGCCTCATTTGAACAGCTTGCATAAGTAATTCTCAAGTAACTGAAATTCACTCTCAAACACCAAGTCTTTTTCAACTTCAATGGAAGTTTTCCTTGTGTTTTTGTTCACTGAATAGCACAAACTCCAATTAAGCATCTAATGATGAACCTCTCATGGCCTATTTAAAACAGGGCAATTGGAGCCAAACTAGTGTCCCCTGCTATCCTCAGTGAAGCCAGTCTTGACTGATGCAATTGCCAGGGACACAGAATAATCTTATGTTGGTGTATATGTTGCAATAACATTTTATAACTCCTGGATATGCAAGGTACTCAGCTCTTTGGAGGCTGAATTAACAGATCAAATTTCAATGTCTAGTACAAAGAGCATGCAGTGCTGGGTACTTGAGGGCATGAACTTAGAGAAATTTCCTGCCTCAGGAAGAATCCCGTCTGGAGAAGTGATGTGATCTCTTGCTCTGGTTTAAAGGAAACCATATTCAGTCCGGAGTGTGCCTTGCAGATTTCAGAGTACTTCCTTCCTATCTGCCTGCTCAACAGGCTGTGGCTGCTAACTGACATTCTTCCATTTCAGTTCTCTGAAAAATGCCTACCCTATCAGTTCTACTTAGCTTCACTCAAGCTGACGTTTTATACTCAACTGGAGATGGTATCCATGGTGATTTATCCTGAGTGTGTCTGCGAGACAACAGTTTCTATAGGTAAAGATCATTTTCTTGAATAGTTCTACATTCTACATTCTCTCTTAGCTCTTACATGGGGGAAAGTGTACAGAAGTTCAAACTCTGTGCTGCTTATACTTTACGGAAATGGAAGACTGGTTAGACCACAAATAGCAGTCTAAGCTGCTATGATAGGAATCTAAGGAAGACAACACTTCCAAAATACACATACAGGAAGGTTTCACAACTGTTCAATGTTTCTAAGTAACCTGGTTATGCTTCATGTTAGAAGTCTGAGCCCACCATCTAAGTAAGATTGCCTCAAATCTGAAATTAGAGGGACTATGAGTATTTCCCCAAACTCTTAAATTCCTCAAAGAACATGGAAGTTGGTATTTACCCTTGTTTACTATTGCCTCTGTGCTCCTTTTTATTTGTATCAGGTCAAGTCAAATAGAAAAAATTAGTTGTTGCTTCAACTTCCCCTCAAACCAAGATCTGTGAGTCTTGAAAGAAGGGACTTTAGGACACAGGCACTACACTTTAAGCCACATCAGGGTTTCATCATGGCTTTCTTACCCCACTTGGTGCCTCTTCCCATGTCTCCTGCTCCTTCTTCCTTTGGATGAAAAACCCTTAGAGCAAGCCTCACTGCCGTCTAGGTACCTTGGGGTCTCCCTTGTAATGCAAGCTGCTTGTCAAGTTATTTTCCCAAGCAGACTTAAGACAAATTCTGTTGCCTCCTGATGAAAATCCAAACTTCATTTCATTTCAAACTAGTAATGACAATAGTCACATAGCACACATTTTTTAAACTCCCTCCACTATATAGTTTCAGGGGAGCTGTGTACTCAAGATGGGTTTATGGATGTCGAGGTCTACCGCCATCAAACAAAACCAGCTCTCAACTTGGACACTCTTAGGGTGGGAGACCTCTCCTGCCAGCCAACCTTTAAAGCTCCATTTCAAGGACTGGTGAAGTTTCACATACCCCTGAATGGATGTGGAACAAGACATAAGGTTAGTATAAGATTAGTATTGGCACATAGCAAGAGATTAAGACTTACCTTTGAGATAACTAACCACTTTCTCTAACCTTTAAGTTTGACAATGGCAAAGTCATCTATGAAAATGAAATACATGCTCTCTGGGCGGATCTTCCTCCAAGCACAATTTCCAGAGATAGTGAGTTCAGGTGTGACGCAATTGCTACTTAACTTTTTTAAGTGATAAACTCGAGCAGTCTTTTAACCTAAAATTCTCAACACCCCCACCTACCCACTCTTACAGAATGACGGTGAGGTGCTATTATAGCAGCAGTAACATGCTAATAAATACCAACATCGAAAGCCTTCCTCCTCCAGTAGCCTCAGTGAAGCCAGGTCCACTTGCCTTGACCCTGCAAACCTACCCAGGTGAGACATTATAACCTAAAAAATCTGCTTAAAAACTTTCAGGGGACTCATTCCTAAAATGAACTTTGCACCAGACTAGAGTAGTAGCGATGCTTAAGCTTCTGTTGCAACCATCAACTACTTGAGTACCAGAATATTTTCTACTCCATTGCAGATAATTCCTACCTGCAACCATACGGGGACAAGGACTATCCTGTGGTGAGATACCTCCGCCAACCAATTTACTTAGAAGTGAGAGTCCTAAACAGGACTGACCCCAACATCAAGTTGATCTTAGATGATTGCTGGGCAACATCCACCATGGACCCAGCCTCTCTCCCTCAGTGGAATATTATTGTAGATGGGTATGTATTCTCCACATAAGGTAGTCCAGCTAATCAAACTGCCAGTAAAAAATTAATAAAATGCTCTATGGGCTTGAGAGGAGCACTATATCAAAGGCCCTGATTTTTGTTATTTCTTACCAACCAGTCCTCAGTCTAATAAGTTGACTCCTGTCTTTCTTGTTACCCTTGAATCTAAAAGGATCCTTCCCAAGGAAATAATGACTTTAATACTCTTAACATCTGGAAAGAGAATAGATTTCTAGTTCCTATTTATTGAATAACTTTTTTGCTTATTGATAAGTCGTGTCTAATTCTTTGTGACCCCTTTTGACCTACTGGGCTCTTCTGCCCATGGGATTTTCCAGGCAAGAATACTGGAGTGGGTTGCCATTTCTTCCTCCAGGGGATCTTCCCAGCTCCATTGCCAGGCAGATTCTTTACCACTGAACCACCTGGGGAAGGTGCATTGAACGTGTGTGTGTCACTTAATCGTGTCCAGCTGTCTGTGATCCCATGGGGTATATAGCCCACCAGGCTTCTCTGTCCATGGAGTTCTCCAGGTAAGAACACTGGAGGGGGCTGCCATTCCCTTCTCCAGGGGATCTTCCCGACCCAGGCATCAAACCCAGGTGTCCCTCATTGCACACAGATTCTTTACCATCTGAGCCACCAGAGAAGCCCATTGAATAACTACCATGTGCCAAAAAACAGTGCTCTGTACTCCAGATGCATTGTCTAAACCACAACACTCTGTGAGGGACACTAGCCCTCTCACTTTATAAAGAAACCCAAGCTTACTACTTAAATAACTAGCCCAAAGTAATATTTAGTGATAGGACATGAATGGACTTCCCCAGTTACTCAGTTGTAAGGAATCCACCTGCAATGTATGATCCTCAGGAGACCTGGGTTCGATCCCTGGGTTGGGGAAGATCCCCTGGGGGAGGGAATGGCAACCCACTCCAGTTCTCTTGCCTGAAATACATACAGAGGAGCCTGGTGGGCTACAGTCCTTAGGGTCCCAAAGAGCTGGACACAGGAAGCTACAACCCTCTGCTAGCATTTAAAATAAAAAATGGCAGGAGTGCTCTACCCTTTTTTTATCAGCAACATAGACTAACTGCCTGGGACATAATACTCAGATTCATAAGAATTAAGCCATTGTCATCTGAAGAGCTACATAATTCTTGATGAGTTTAGCTGGAATACAAATAGTTATTGACACTTAACACAAAGTAGAAGAAAACCTAGCACAAGTAACTTATGACTTCATGGATACTGTTGGATAGTCAAGTCGGGTATATGAAATAAACTAAAAGTACAGGCAGAAGGTCTAAAGGAGGGCATGGCAACCCACTTAGTGTTTCTGCCTGGAGAATCCCCATGGACAGAGGAGCCTGGTGGGATACAGTCTGACACGACTGAGCGACTAAGCACAGCACAGCACGGGTAGAAGCTATAGCAATAGTCTTGAGGGTGTTACACATGACTGAATTTGAGCAAACGCTTGAGTCTGAGGTGAATTCAGCTGATGTCCCACCCTGAAATATACCTTCCAGCTGTGAATACAACTTGGACAACCACAGAACCACCTTCCATCCGGTTGGCTCCTCGGTGGCCTATCCTAATCACTATCAGAGGTTTGATGTGAAGACCTTTGCCTTTGTGTCAGAGGACCCAGTGTTCTCTCACTTGGTAAGTGATTAACTAGTTACCTGGGACAGGTTGACTGAGACATCAGTTCCACTCAACTCTTGTCTCCTCTCCAGGTCTACTTCCACTGCAGCGCCTTAATCTGCGATCAACTTTCTTCTAACTTCCCCCTGTGTTCTGCATCTTGCCTTGTGTCATCCAGAAGCAGGCGAGGTAAAATTCTCAAGTCTTCATTTAATATGAGTTTACTTAAAGCAAGCCTGATCCTTTCGGAATTTAGGAATGAGGGCTTTGTTTTTCATCTAGTCCAAGAGCCCAAGCAACCTGGGAGTCTGTGATGGACAGGTTCACAATCAGTCTCATGAACAAGTTTGTGTTTGCACATAAACTGTAGCCTGATCTCTTGAGACCCCCCAAAAGTTGTTCTTCCTGAGTCTAGGTAGACTCTGAACTTTGTCTTCTGATATTCTGATAATTCATCCTGCTCTTACAGTAAGGTGTATGTGCTCTCCTGTGAAGGGAGGCAAAATTGCATAGAGCAGGAAGTCCATACAGAGCAGGTGTACCCTCAAAACACTTCTCACCACTTCTCGTTAACCCAGAGGTCAAACTGTCTGCAGCCACAGGGGCCACTGAGAAAGAGAAGATGATAGTGAGTCTCCCGGGCCCCATCCTCCTGTTGTCAGATGGCTCTTCATTCAGAGGTATGGATTTAAAGCCTTGGGTATTTCTTTAACTGAAGCTCTTGGTTTTATGTTAGACTTAACTGTGCACAGATAACATATGTGTGCTCAGTCGTGTTCAACTCGTTGTGGCCACATGGACTGTAGCCCACCAGGCTCCCCTGCCCATGGAATATTTCAGGCAAGAATACTGGAGTGGGGTGCCATTTCCAACTCCAGGGGATCTTCCTGACCCAGGGATCGAACCTGCATCTCTTGTGTCTCCTGCATTGGCAGGTGGATACTTTACTATTAATGCCGCCAGGGGAGCCCACAGATACCAAGTGCTTATGATTACTCAAGAGAATGCATCTCTTCCCAGCAACAGGTTATGTTAGGTCTGTGTACCATTCCCAGAACCCCTTTCCCACAAGAAGGATCATTTAGTCTACCTACTGTCAGAGTCCTCACTGTTAATAACTAAAAAAATTCCAATTTTGTCACTAATGATACATTAGAATCCTTAAATCTTGGTCCTCAAATATTGGGCCTACCATAGAAGAATTTCAAGCTTTAAGAAGATGTGTGCTTGCTATTACAAAACTTTAGTCTTTACTAGATTATGTTAATATATCTTCATCCCAGATAGTCTTAATTTTAGGCCTAGAACTTGAAATTAAACTCACTTAAATCACTAGCTACTAACAGCAAGAAATCATGCACTTGGGACAACTCACCATATATATCAGTGCCAGAATGTTAAACAAGCTGGGAATGAGATCATTCCAGGTGTTAGCCCATCTGATCTGCGTGAAAGCAAGTAGGAAGTGGGAACAACCGTGGGAGTGGAGTACGGTGAGGAGGAGGCTGGCTTGAGGGGAAAGACTACACTCTTTTGCAAGTTCCCAAGTGAGCCCTTTGAAGCTTATTTTCACTTCCTTCTCTGGGTAACTTTAATTGTAAAGCTTCAGCTTAAACTAAGTGTAAGTGATCTTAAGACTTGAATGTCTGTTTCCTTCCCAGATGCTGTGGATTCTAAAGGGCATGAGACTACTGGATATGCTGCTTTTAAAACTATGGTTGCTGTAGTTGCCTTAGCAGGTGTTGTGGCAACTCTAAGCCTAATCAGCTACCTGCGCAAGAAAAGAATCACAATGCTAAACCACTAATTGGATTTTCAATAAAATGTGGAAGTAAGCCTCTTGTTTCTTAAATTTAGATGGACTTCAAGGACTCTTTCTTGCAATCATTTTTCTTTAGAGACTATAGTACCTTTCCACAGTCCTCTTGAAAGGCTTTGTTCTGTGTGGATGTGAATAAGGGTATTCCTGACTTAATTGCTTCCTGTCACCAGCTTTTTCTGCCCTCTACCCCCAAAACTGGCAGTGCCAGAGAATTCAATAATGGGACTTAGTGACAGTTCGCCTCTAGGGGTACATTTAGATGACCTGAATGTCTTTTACCTCTCCGTTCATATATACAAGATGAGGGCAAGTCACTCCTAATCACTGGAATAACTTCCGTTCTCTAAAAAGGAAAGGAAGCTGGGTATTCCCAAGGAAGTAATCTAGTATCATACTTAAAGTAGTATTTCCTAACTCAAATTGCTCTTTCCAATGAGTAGACAACTTCCCTGAGAACTTAAGGGATTCAGTTATTTTCCCATGCATTCCCAGTCTAATTAAAGACCTGCACTCTCTTTGGGGGATGGAAAGGAAGATTCTAGCTTCATTAAGAGCAATTACAACATTCCTTGTATCATTAAAACTACACAGCTGAACATGAGCCTCATAGCTGAGCCTGGAGAGCTGCTTTTTACTGGGTACTCAACTATTACTTTCTTTTGAGGCTACCCCTCTTAACTAGGCTGTAATTATGTCAAAATGACTAGTCTGCCTCTCACTGTAGCTCTAATATAGACATTAACTTGTATCCTTCAACTAGAAAAAAGTCTGATCTAAGCCAGAATCTGTGCTATGAAAAGTTGTACAGCCTCCAAATCTCTGTACATAGTGGACATAAATAGAAATATAAACATCTTTAGTGTTTGGACTTGACCCTTCAATTGTGACTTGTCATACTCCTGGGTTTTTCAAAACCTTGAAAGAATAGTATATATACTTGGTCATCTTGTGATACTGTAGGTCTTTAATGATGAATCTTCTGCCTTTTGTACAACAGAGCCTTTGATTCTAACTCCTTTTAAGAGTTAGATGATAAAATTCAACCCTGGTATAGGGAAGGAAACCATTACACTGATATATTGTACAAAAAGTCTTGTCTTCCTAGAGTAATAAGGTCAAAACTCAAGTTCTTATGAAGACTGTTTTTGGACAGTGCTTTATAAGAGAATAAGGCATTAGTCTGTCACTGATAAAAACAAATGGTCTTGGATTCAAACTTCCCTGTGGCTACATCGTGTTAGTGTTCCATATTAGAATCACAAATGTTGCATGTGCTGCATGAACTTCTTAAAATGGCATTTAAAAACTGCTGGCTACTTAAATGGCTTCCAGATCTCATATAATAGGCTGAATAATGACCATCCCCCCAACATGTCCACATCCTAATCACCAGAAACTGAATGTTGTTACCCAGTCATGCTCCCAAAAGGACTTCGCTGGTGTGGTTAAGAGTCTTGACATAGGAAGGTTATCCAAATGCGCTCAATCACAAGGTTCCCTGTAACACAGACATTAGAGTCAGAAAAGATGTACCAGGGGAAGCAGAAGTTAGAAGGATATTGTCCACAAACCAAGGAATGTGAGATGCCTAACATGGCTGGGAATGACAAAGAAATGGATTCTCCCCTAGAATCTCCAGAAGATCACAGTCCTATTGCCCCATTTTGGACTGTGAATCCCAAGGATATAAAATGACTCATTTCAAACCATTACTTTGTACTAATTTGTTACAGCAACAACAGGAAACTAGTGCACTTTCTAAGGAGCTGCTACTCACAACTTGTAAAACACTTTGCTAGAAATGCACATTTTACAGATGAACAACTTGAGCCCTAACAAATCTGTCTAAGGTATCAGAGTATATTCATAATGGAACAGGAGCCTTGCATCCCCAAGATGGTCTATTTGTGTCACAGGCCAGAATCAAAGTGATCTGGGCCTGAAGGCTGCCCCAGGGCAGGTTGGTTCTGATATTTTTGCAAAGGCAGAAATCTGAGAGAAGAAAGCCAAGCAGGCTATAGAGCAGCTGCTGGAATGAATATGTGTTGCCATGGTAGCCTGAAACAAGTATAATTAACAGTTGCTTAAAGTCATGTTCTCATAAAAAAAAAAAAAAAAAAAAACAGTTAGTAGAAGCAAAGCGTAAATATCAGAGAGAAGCAAATGAAAAAGAGAGGAAGGAGACAATAACAAAGATCAATAAAACCAAAAGCTAGTTCTTTGAGAAGTTAAACAAAATGACAAACCATTAGCCAGAGTCATCAAGATAAAAGGAAGACTGAAAACAATAAAATTAGAAATGAAAAAGGAGAAGTTACAACAGAAAACAGAAGTACAAAGGCTCATCAGAGACTACTATGAACAGCTATACCAATAAAATGGACAACTGGAAGAAATGGATAACTTCTTAGAAAAGTATAACCTTCCAAATGGAAACAGGAAGAAAGAAAATAAGAACAGACCAATCACAAGCACAGAAATCAAAACTGTAATAAAAAAATTTCCAAACAAAAACCTAGAGTCAGATGGTTTCACAGTCAAATTCTACTAAATTTTAGAAAAAAGCTAACACCTATCCTGATCAAACTCTTCCAGAAAGTTGAAGAAGAAGGAAAACTTCCAAACGCATTCTACAAGGCCAACATCACCCTGATACAAAAACCAGAAAAAGATGCCACAGGAAAAGAAAATTATAGGCCAATATCACTGATGAACACAGATGCAAAAATCCTCAACAAAATTCTATCAAATAGAATCCAAGAACAGATTAAAAGGATTGTACATCATGATCAAAAAAGCTAGTGAACGTGATGGAACTCCATCTGAGCTAATTCAGATCCTAAAAGGATGATGCTGTTAAAGTGCAGCACTCATAAGCCAACAAATTTGGAAAACTTGGCAGTAGTCACAGGACTTGAAAAGATCAGTTTTCATCCCAATCCCAAAGAAAGGCAATGCCAAAGAATGTTTAAACTACTGTACATTGCACTCATTTCACATGCTAGCAAGGAAATGCTCAAAATCCTTCAAGCTAGGCTTCAGCAGTATGTGTATACCAAAAACTTCCAGATGTACAAGCTGGATTTAGACAAAGAAGAGGAACCAGAGATCAAATTGCCAACATGCATTGAATCATAAAAAAACCAAGGGAACTCTAAAAAAAAATCATCTACTTGGGCTTCATTGACCATGCGAAAGTCTTTGCCTGGGTTCAGTTCAATTCACTCAGTTGTGTCCAACTCTTTGCAACCTCATGGAACACAGCACGCCAGGCCCCCCTGTCCATCACCAACTCCCAGAGTCTACTCAAACTCATCTCCATTAAGTCAGTGATGCCATCCAACCATCTCATCATCTATCATCCCCTTCTCCTTCTGCCTTCAATCTTTCCCAGCATCAGTGTCTTTTCTAATGAGTCAGCTCTTTGCATCAGGTGGCCAAAGTATTGGAGTTTCAGCTTCAACATCAGTCCTTCCGATGAACATTCAGGACTGATCTCCTTTAGGATGGACTGATTGGATCTCCGTGCAGTCCAAGGGACTCTCAAGAGTCTTCTCCAACACCACAATTCAAAAGCATCAATTCTTCAGCGCTCAGCTTTCTTTATAGTCCAACTCTCACATCCATACATGACTACTGGAAAAACCATAGCCTTGATGAGATGGACCTTTGTTGTCAAAGTAATGTCTCTGTTTTTTAATATGCTGTCTAGGTTGGTCATAACTTTCCTTCCAGAGAGTAAGCATCTTTTAATTTCATGGCTGAAATCACCATTTTGGAGCCCCCCAAAATAAAGTCAACCACTGTTTCTACTGTTTCCCCATCTATTTGCCATGAAGTGATGGGACTGGATGCCATGATCTTAGTTTTCTGAATGTTGAGCTTTAAGCCAACTATTTCACTCTCTTCTTTCACTTTCATCAAGAGGCTCTTTAGTTCCTCTTCACTTTCTGCCATAAGGGTGGTGTCATCTGCATATCTGAGGTTATTGATATTTTTCCTGGCAATCTTGATTCCAGCTTGTGCTTCATCCAATCCAGCATTTCTCATGATGTACTCTGCAATATAAGTTAAATAAGCACGGTGACAATATACAGCCTTGACGTACTCCTTTTCCTATTAGGAACCAGTCTGCTGTTCCATGTCCAGTTCTAACTGTTGCTTCCTGACCTGCATACAGATTTCTCAAGAGGCAGGTAAGGTGGTCTGGTAGTTGCATCTCTTTCAGAATTTTCCACTGTTTATTGTGATCTACACAGTCAAATGCTTTGACATAGTCAATAAAGCAGAAGTAGATTTTTTCCTGGAATTCTCTTGCTTTTTCAATGATTCAGTGGATGTTGGCAATTTGATCTCTTGTTCCTCTGCCTTTTCTAAAACCAGCTTGAACATCTGGAAGTTCATAGTTGTTCACTTATTGCTTAAGCCTGGCTTGGAGAATTTTGAGCATTACTTTACTAGCGTGTGCTGCTGCTGCTAAGTCGCTTCAGTCATGTCCAACTCTGTGTGACCCCATAGACGGCAGCCCACCAGGCTCCCCTGTCCCTGGGATTCTCCAGGCAAGAACACTGGAGTGGGTTGCCATTTCCTTCTCCAATGCATCAAAGTGAAAAGTGAAAGTGAAGTTGCTCAGTTGTGTCCGACCCTTAACAACCCCATGGTCTGTAGTCTACCAGGCTCCTCCATCCATTGGATTTTCCAGGCAAGAGTACTGGAGTGGGGTGCCATTGCCTTCTCCTACTAGCGTGTGAGATGAGTGCAATTGTGTGGTAGTGTGAGCATTCTTTGGCATTGCCTTTCTTTGGGATTAGAATGCAAACTGACCTTTTCCAGTCCTGTGGCCACTGCTGAGTTTTCCAAATTTGCTGGCATGTTGAGTGCAGCACTTTCACAGCATCATCTTTTAGGATTTGAAATAGCTCAACTGGAATTCCATCACCTCCACTCACTTTGTTCACATAATGCTTCCTAAGGCCCACTTGACTTCACATTCCAGAATGTCTGGCTCTAAGTGACTGTGTCGATCACAAGAAACTGTGGAAAATTCTTAAAGAGATGGGAATACCAGACCACCTGACCTGTCTCCTGAGAAATCTGTTTGCAGGTCACAAAGCAGGAGTTAGAATCAGACATAGAACAAGGGACTGGTTCAAAATTGGGAAAGGAGCACATCAAGACTGTATATTGTCACCCTGCTTATTTAACTTCTATGCAAAGTACATCATGTGAAATGCTGGGCTGGATGAATCACAGGCTGGAATCACGATTGCCAGGAGAAATATCAACAACCTCAGATATGCAGATGACACCACACTTAGGGCAAAAAGTGAGGAAGAACTAAAAAGCCTCTTAATTAAGGTGAAAGAGGAGAGTGAAAAAGCTGGCTTAAAACTTAACGCTCAAAAAACTAAGGTCATGGCATCCAGTCCCATCATGTCATGGCAAATAAATGGTGAAAAAGTGGAAACAGTAGCAGATTTTATCTTCTTGGGCTCCAAAATCACTGTGGACAGTGACAGCAACCACAAATTTAAAATAAACTTGCTCCTTGGAAGAAAAGCTATGAAAAGCCTAGACAGTGTATTAAAAAGCAGAGACATCATTTTTTCAACACAGATTCATCTAGTCAAAGCTATGGTTTTTCCAGCAATCATGTACAGATGTGACAGTTGGACCATAAATAAGGCTGAGTTTTGAAGAATTGATGCTTTCCAATTGTGGTGTTCGAGAAGACTCTTGAGTCCCTTGGACAGCAAGGAGATAAAACCAGTCAATTCTAAAGGAAAGCTGAATATTCACTGGAAGAACTGATTCTGAAGCTGATGCTTCAGTACTTTGACCAACTGATGTGAAGAACAAACTCATTGGAAAAAGACCCTGATGTTGGGTAAGATTTAGGGCAGGAGGAGAAAGGGGCAGCAGAGGATGAGATGGTTGTATGGCACAACCAACTCAATGGACATGAGTTTGGGCAAACTTGGAGATATAGAGTACAGGGAAGGGTGGTGTGCTACACATCATGACATCACAAAGAGTCAGACACAACAGTGACTGAACAACAATGACATCGTGATCAAGTGGGCTTTATTCCAAGAATACAAGGATACTTTAATGTAATTGAAAGATAACAACCATATGATCATCTCAATAGATGCGGAGAAAGCTTTTGACAAACTTCAACACCCATTTATGATAAAAATTCTCCAGAAAGTAGGCACAGAAGGAACATACCTCAACATAAAAAAGGCCATATACAACAAACCCACAGCAAACATTATTCTCAATGGGAAAAAACTGAAAGCATTTCCTCTAAGATCAGTAACAAGACAAGGGTCCCCACTCGCCACTATTCTTCAACATAGTTTTGGAAGTACTAGTCACAGCAATCAGAGAAGAAAAAGAAATAAAAGGAATCCATATTGGGAAAGAAGTAAGACTTACTGTTTGCAGATGACATGATACTATACATAGAAAACCCTAGAGATGCTACCAGAAAAATTACTAGAGCTCATCCATGAAAATAGCAAAGTCATAGGATGTAAAATTAATACACAGAAATCCTTTGCATTCCTACACATTAACAATAAAAAATCAGAAAGAGTAACTAAGAAAATAATGCCCCTCACCATTGTGACCAATAGAATAAAATACCTAGAAATAAACCTACTTTAAGAGACAAAAGACCTGTATGCAGAAAAGTAAGACACTGATGAAAGATGACAAAAACAGATGGAGAGACATACCATGTTTCCTGGATTGGAAGAATCAATATTGTGAAAATGACTTTTGTACCCAAAGAAATCTACAGATTCAATGCAATCTCTATCAAACTATGATTGGTATTGTTCACAGTACTAGAACTAAAAATTTCATAATGTATGGAAACACAAAAGACCCTGAATAACCAAAGCAATCTTGAGAAAGAAGAATTGACCTAAGAGAATCAACCTTCCTGACTTCAGTGTATACTACAAAGCTGCAATCATCAAAACAGTATGGTCCTGGCACAAAAACAGAAATATAGACCAATAGAACAAGATAAAAAAGCCTAGAGATAAACCCACACACCTATGAGCAAAACCTTTGACAAAGGAGGCAACAATATTCAATGGAGAAAATATTGAAGTCTCTTCAATACGTGGTGCTAGGAAAACTGTACAGCTATGTGTAAAAGAATGAAATTAGAACACTTCCTAACACCATACTCAAAGATAAACTCAAAATGGACTAAAGACCTAAATATAAGACCAGAAACTATAAAACTCTTAGAGGAAAACATAGGCAGAACATTCTTTGACATAAATAACCACAAGATTCTCTATGACCCACTTCTCAGACTAATTGAAATAAAAACAAAAGAAACAAATGGGATCTAACTAAACTCAATAACTTCTCACAGTGAAGGAAACTATAAACACGGTGAAAAGACAGCCCTCCAAATGGGGGAAAATAATAGCAAATTAAACAACTGACAAAGGATAAATGTCCAAAGTATACAAGCAACCCATACAGCTCAATACCAGAAAAACAAACAATCCAATCAAAAAGTGGGCAGAAGACCTAAAGCAGACATTTCTCCAAAGAAGACATGCAGATAGTTAATAAACACATAAAAAGATGCTCAACATCTCCCTTTATTAAAGAAAAGCAAATCAAAACTATAAGGAAGTATAACCTCACACCAGTCAGAATGGCCATCATCCAGAAATCTACAAACAATAAATGTTGGAGAGGATGTGGAGAAAAGGGAACCTTCTTGGACTGTTGGTGGGAACATAAATTGATACAACCACTATGGAGAGCAATGAAGATTCCTTGAAAATCTAGGAATAAATCTATGATATGACCCAGCAATCCCACCAATGGGCCTATACCCAGAAGAAACCATAATTGAAAAAGACACGTGTACCCCAGTGTTCATTGCAGCACTATTTAGAATAGGCAGGACATGGAACCAACCTAGATGCCCATAACAGAAGAATGGATAAAGAAGTTGTGAAACATATGTACAATGGAATATTACTCAGCCACAGAAAGGAACACATTTAAGCCTATTACACAAAGTGAAGTAAGTCAGAGAAAAACAAATATCGTGTATTAACTCATATATATGGAATTTTGAAAGATGGTACTGATGAACCTATTTGTAGGGTAGCAATGGAGACACAGACATAAAGAACAGACTTGTGGACACAGTGGTGGAAGGAGAGGGTGGAACGAATTGAGAGAGTAGCATTGAAACATATACATTACCATATGTAGAATATATAGCCAGTGGGAATTTGCTGTATAATGCAGGGAACTCAAATCCAGTGCTCTGTGACAATCAAGAGGGGTGGGATGGGATGGGAGGTGGGAGGGAGGTTCAAGAAGGAGGGGCATATGCATACCTACGGCTGATTCGTGTTGATGTATGGCAGAGACCAACACAATGCTACAAAGCAATTATAATCCAATTAAAATAAATTAATTTTTAAAATCTCTGATGTGTGGGTCTCTA